>NW_022681455.1:32344856-41446502 GCF_009764315.1 Trachypithecus francoisi | reverse complement strand
TAAAAGTGAAGGGACTGGAACTTCAGACAAACCCCAGTGCAAGCACAATCACAAAGATCCCTGCGAGTTCTCCCTAGAAATGTCAAGGTCAGGAAAACAGAAACCATCCTGGCCAAAAGGCACCCAAAAGACGAGGTGATGAACCCCACGCGGTGTCCCCCATGGGCTTCCGGGTGGAGCAGAAGACGGATGTTAGGGGAAACTAAGGAAGTCGAGTCACGTGTGAATTGTGAGTGACAATAGCAGGTCCACGTTGGTTTATTGGATGTGACAGGTGGCGCAGGTGTGAGACGGTCATCATGGGGGAGACTGTTGGGAGTTTATGCCGATGCTCACACTGGTTTCCCAGCTTTTCTATCTAAAATTTACAAATAAAGTTTAGGTTAAAAAAACACTTTTAAAAAACCACTTGAGACTGGGCACGGTGGCTCATGCCTGTAATCCCAGCACTTTGGGAGGCGGAGGTGGGTAGATCACTTGAGGTCAGAAGTTCGAGACCAGCCTGGCCAACATGGTGAAACCCTGTCTCTACTAAAAATACAAAAATTAGGTGGGCTTGGTGGTGGGCGCCTGTAATCCCAGCTATTTGGGAGGCTGAGGTGGGAGAATCACTTGAACCCAGAAGGTGGAGGTTGCAGTGAGCCGAGAGCATGCCACTGTACTCCAGCCTCGGTGACAGGGCAAGACTCCGTCTAAAAAGAAAGAAAGAAAGAAAGAGAAAAGACGTGCTCCTATAGGCACATTGCTGTGCCTTTGCCCATTCTGGGACTCCTGCCTGACCTCTTGCCCTCTGTGACACCTGCCATGCTTCAAAGCCCTGCTCAAATGTCACTGCCTCCAGGAAGCCTTCCCTGACTGCCAAGCACAGTTAATATCCTCAGTCGTACCCTCTGCCACCCAATGCCACTCCTGTTCTACACTATCAGTTGCATTTGCCTGATGTGTTTCTCATATTAGACTGGGGTTATGGGTTTGGGGGAGGAAGACCACGACAGCAAAGTGCACTCCTGCTCGCATGATAGCAAGGACAACTGCTATCAACAGACTTTGTCCTTGATGCTGTTGACCCTGGTCACCTGGCTGAGGGGTGTTGGTTGGGTTTCCCCATGTCCACACTACCCTCTGTGGAAGGAAGCCACCATGTGCATCCCACACTAAAGGAGTGGGGGTCATGCTCTGCCCCCCAGCCTAAATTAGCTGGAATTCTTTTGCCCGGGGGGTCTGTCTGTCTCTTCTCCCCCATTTACCCAGCTATCCCATCACTTATTTGTACTGGTGTGGACTCATACATATTTGTTTTCTTTCTTTCTTTTTTCTTTTTTTTGGAGATGGAGTCTTGCTCTATTGCCAGGCTGGAGTGCAGTGGTGTGATCTCGGCTCACTGCAACCTCCGCCTTCTGGGTTCAAGTAATTCTCCTCTGTCAGCTGCCCGAGTAGCTGGGATTACAGATGTGCACCACCACACCCATCTAATTTTTGTATTTTTAGTAGAGACAGGGTTTCACCATATTGGCCAGGCTGGTCTTGAACTCCTGACCTTGTGATCCACCCGTCTCGGCCTCCCAAAGTGCTGGGATTACAGGTATGAGCCACCGCATCCGGCCTACATATTTGTTTTCTATTTGGGGTTGACATTGCTACTGCTTTACCTGTGTTTCATTGCTCACATTGTCCGAGCTTTGGCCACTGGGAGCTCTTTCAGTTGACTCCTGTGCTCCTTTGTCACAGTTCCATCATTTCCGGGATCTATTGATCCACTTATCTATTGGCTGGTCAATGGATCACACTTCCTTACTTCCTGATGCTACAAGACACTCCAGGCCCACTGTGTTTATTTCCTGCCAGGGAATGTATTTCACAAATATTTCATGTGCGGAGGCTGGTGCAGAGCCCCTCCTCCAGGCAGCCTCCCCAGCTGTCTACAGGCAGGACTGGGGCTGTGCAGTGCTCCCCTTTCCCGAGCCCTCCGCAATGGCCGCTCCGGCTGAGCTGTCCCATCTGGCTCCATGGCTGTCTCCACCACGAGGCTGAGTCTGGGCTCTCTAGAGGGCAGTGGGCATCTGACTCATCCATGTCAGATGCTGAGCACGGGGACAGGCCCAGCGTCGGGCAGGCAGGTTGGATCTGGGCCACGCTGCCTGCTGATCCTCCCCACTGAACAATAATGAGGATGACTGCTCTCCTTTGTGGGACCCTCCTCTATGCTGGCAGGTGTTGGGCCTGGGCAGGACCATAAAGCAGCTCCCCCAGGGGATTCGAACCCAGGCTTCAGAATCTGCTCTCCATCATCGGGTTGCACCCCAGGATGCACTGTGTGGGCCAGTAGGGGAGTTTCCTGGTCCCCTCTGTGTGGTACCTGGACCACTACGCTACCCTTAGTGAGCAGAGGAGGGCTATGCCAGGGTAGAAGGGGTGAGGGGTGTGTCCATCCTGCGGCAAGTGAGGGGAGACCCTGGGACCCACACCTGGCTGGGCACCAAAGTGGTGGGCCACGCACCTGTGACGCCGCCTGGGCGACACCCCAGCTGGTTAGCAGGCATGTGAGGTAGCAGCTATGGATGTTGGCCCAACAAGGGGCTGCTGCCTGCAGCCTGCACTGGGTACCTGTCACAAGGCAGCCACCCCCTCCCTGTCTTTCCAGTGTCCCAGGGGAAGGTGCAGCCAGTGCTGTGGCCAGATCCTGTCGGGCACCGCTCACAGGCACACATGGCTCGACACATGAGGCAGGAGAGCTCAAGCCCCACCTAGGGCAAGCCCGTGCCCACTGCAAGCCGGTGGTTCCCTCCCACCCAGCTGCCCACACAGCTTTGCCTCAGCAGAAGTGCACTTGACTGGGCTCTGTCCCCTTCTGCATGTCTGGCAGAGGCGAACTCCGCTCAGAATACATGGGGCTGTTGGCTCCCACCTGACTTGGGCAGCCTGGCCCCTACCACCGGGTCTTGGTTTGTTAGTCATTCAGCAAATGCTTGCAGAGTGTGGCACTGTGCTGGGCATGGGGCCCACAGAGAGCAAGACCCACCAGTGCCCTCGCTGGAGGAGCCTGCAGTGCAGGGGACTTGCCTAGGAGGAAAGTGGTGGTGATAGACAATGGCCCCAGTCCCAGGAGGGGTGGAGCATGCTGAGGCTCTCCAGGGCACAGGGCAAGGGCTGGCCAGGCTGGCAGCCAGGGTAGGCCTCTTCGAGGAGGCAATACACCGCAGTCACAGCCTGGAGGAGAAGGGTTGCCAGAAAGGGGTGGTGTGCAGCGACCAGGGCAGGAGTCAGGGGTGTGGGACAGCACAGGGTGGCCAGGGCCCTGCCGGGGGTGGAGGAGGGGAGAGCAGGGGGAAGGGAGAGCAGGGTAAGGTTGGCAATGGTGGCTTGGATGTAACCAGGTGGGGAAAGAGAGGGGTCACGTACCAAGTGCCCTATGGTACCATCTGCTAAGATTCAGGGCAGGGGAAGGGCAGTAGGTGTCCAGTTCTGGCTGGGTGGTGTCTGGGCTGGCTACTGGCCATCAGAGAGGCAGACAGTGGCACAGGCCGTCATTCTGAGCTGGAGCCTGGGGAACTCAGTGAAAGCAGATGGCTCTGAAGTTCCCACTGATGTGAGCTCTCCACACAGAGTGTGGCCCTTAGAGAAGGTGTGACCATGAGGGAGGAGGAGGCTGGGAGGCAGGAGAAGGCATCCAAAGGGTGTGGTCAGCGGGTGGACCAGTTGGCCCGAGAGACAAGGAAGAGGGAGCCGGGAAAGGACTGCTGGGCTTGGCCACGTGGAAAATGCCAGTGACCTATGCCTGGGTAGTTTTGGGGAGCGTGGGGTGGGTGCGTTGATGTGAGGCCAGGAAGTAGGGCATGGAAAACAGCACTTGAGGTTTTGCTGGGAGGCGGCAGCACTGGCCACAGGTGCCTGAGATCACCAGCGTGCCCCCCATGACATCTGGCCCCGTCCAGGTGGGTAGTGGGGGGCCTGCAGGAATTCCCCCTTGGAGCCCTCCTCCCCTTGCCTGCAGTGACCTCAGCCTCAGAGCCTCGAGCTCGCAGGAGATGGCTCCCAGCTGGGAGGACTTCCCTCCCTAGGAGGAGTTGAGGGAGTGTGTGCTTGGGCAGGGTTAATGATTGTGTAAGCCAAGGTCAGGATCAACCCCCATGACTGGGCTCTGCAGAATGCCAAATTTCCGGCTGCGGTCCCACCCCTGATTCAGGAAAGTTGGGGATCTGAGGAGTTCGGGCTTATGGGATTGGGAGTCCTGGGGGGACTCATCTGTAAGCTGGGATCTGATGTCCCCAGGCTGCTGGGAGAATGGTAGCCTTGTAGCCCCTGCCATGTGCTCTCATCTGGGGCCTTCTCCTCTGTGCACTCCCTCTTGGTCACCCACACCCCACCAGCTGGCGGGTCCACAGGGTGTTTCTGGGGTTTGGCCTCTTCTGGCTCTGTGATCATTTTTTGGAGACAGGGCCCGGCTCTGTCGCCCAGGTTGGAGTGCAGTAGTGCGGCCAGGCTGGAGGGCAGTGGTGCGGCCAGGCTGGAGGGCGGTGGTGCGGCCAGGCTGGAGGGCGGTAGTGTGGGTCATTGCTCACTGCAGTCTCCAACTCCTGGGCTCAAGCAATGCTCCCACCTCAGCCTCCCGAGCAGGTGGGACTACAGGCGTGCACCACCATGCCCAGCTAATTGTTTGTAATTTTTGTAGAGATGGGTTTCACCATGTTGACCAGGCTGGTCTTGAACTGGACTCAAGCGATCCTCCTGCCTCAGCCTCCTGAAGTGCTAGGATTACAGGTGTGATCCACTGCGCCCAGCCCTGGCTCTGTGATTTTACCCTCTCTGCACCTCTGTTCCTCGTGGTTTTAAAGGTGGAGATGCCGAGGACTGGTGGGAGCTGCAGGGCTGCCGTGGGGGCTCCTATGTAGGCAGTGAGGGCTCTCTGGTCAGCTTCCTCCAAAGAAGGAAGGTCCCTCTTCTGAAATCTCCGCTAGGGAGACAGCTCGCTTCCCTCACCACCCCCAGATGAGGAGCACTGTGCTAAGGAGTCTCAGGCACCTGGTCAGCGGGAGAAGGAAGGACTGTGGACCTACTGGGCTGCAGAGTCAGCGATTCCCTGGGCTCCAGGCTGACGCCTGCCCTGACAGAGCAGGGCATTCCAGCCAGTTTGGGGGTGGGTGTCTTCAGTTCCAGCCCAGGCACGAGAACTGCTGACCACTTCCTGCAGGCCTCCGACCCGGCGTCCTAGCCACCCATCCGGCCGGGGTGGCCATCAGTCATCTGGAAAGCCTATGAGCCCTGTGTCCTTGTTTTGCAAAGAGCAGTTCCTGAAATCACGGGGCTTAGAGCTCTGCTCTTCTGATCAGGGGCCGGTTTCAGCAGCAAAGGCCAGAAATAACACAGTGTGAGTGCTGTGTGAGTGGAGCATCACCCTAGTCCTTTCCGGGGGATGACTCACGATGCTGCCATGCCAGCACCAGCTGGTACGGGGCTCCAGACTAGCGGCTTATCATGCCGGCCCGGATACACCCGTCCTCAAACTTGGGTATGCAGAGGAATTAACTCAGGAAGGAACCTCGGGAGAGATTTGTGCTGGTCCTTCCCCCCTGTTCTCGAGTCTGAGTAGGGCTTGAGAATGCCTTGGGAGGTGTGCGGGGACAACTTTGTCTGTTTGTGTTTCCGGGAAATACTATGTTTAGCAGAGACAGCACTTTATACAGGAGGAATCGGAGACTGGGAAAGATGGCAGGGCTGCTCAGCATGGAGCTGGGATCTGGCCGGGCTGTGTTCTCCAGGGGCAGGGACCGATCTCTGAGTTACATTTATTTATATAATTATTTATTCATTTATTCATTCATTCATTCTTTTTCGAGATGGAGTCTTGCTCTGTCACCCAGGCTAGAGTGCAATGGCAAGATCTCGGCTAACTGTCACCTCTGCCTCCCGGGTTCAAGTGATTCTCTCACCTCTGCCTCCCAAGTAGCTAGAATTACAGGCAACTGCCACTACACTCGGCTAACTTTTGTATCTTTTTTTTTTTAGTAGAGACAGGGTTTCACCATGTTGACCAGGCTGGTCTCGAACGCCTGACCTCAAGTGATCTGAACTCGGCCTCTCAAAGTGCTGGGATTACAGGGGTGAATCACAGTGTCCGGCACTCAGTCACATCTAAAATGAAAGGGCCATGGAATCACCAGAACTCTCCTTCCTGTGACCTTGGGTGAAGGTCATTTTTGCCTTGCCCCTCAATCTCCCCATTTATAAGCCTGACGGTTGTAAATTACAATCTTTTTATCCAACCACTTGTCTTTATTTTATTTTTGAGATGGAGTCTCGCTCTGTTGCCCAGGCTGGAGTGCAGTGGTGTGAACTCGGCTCACTGCAACCTCTGCCTACAGGGTTCAAGTGATTCTCCTGCCTCAGCCTCCTGAGTAGCTGGGATTATAGGCATGCGCCACTATGCCCAGCTAATTTTTGTATTTTTAGTAGAGACGGGGTTTCACCATGTTGGTCAGGCTGGTCTGGAACTCCTGACCTCATGATCCTCCCGCCTTGGTCTCCCTAAGTGCTGGGATTATAGGCGTGAGCCACGATGCCCGGCCCACTTGTCTTTATTTGTTGCCTTCTCCTCTGTTCGTGTCGCCACCTGGTGATTGACTTGTCTGTGTGCACATTTGCACAGTTGCAGGCATGACCAGGGTGGAGCAGCGAAGCCGGGCCCATGTACCATGTTTCAAGCCTGTTTCACAGCAGAAGACGGCCTCAGCTTACAAACCACACTCATGACCAAATCTGTTGCCCCCTGTCTTGTATTATACTATTATAGTTTTCTTGGCACGTGGCCACACCCATTCACTTACTGCTGTCTGCTTTCCTGCTATAAAGGCAAGGTTGTGACGGACCTGATGACTGGCAAAGCTAAACATGCTCCCCCCAGCCCTACCCAGAGCACGTTTGCCTCCCCTGTTCTAGAATGACCTTGGAGGCTCCTGCGTGCCTGTTTCTGCTGGACAGGACCAATGGGAGAGCCAGCAGCCTGCTGAAGTGGGGAGAGTGCGGGTAGCCTCTAGCCCCCAGGCCTCTGCATTCCTGAGAGTCACTTTTATGGCGTTGTAGATTAACCCCTTGGGGTGCAAGCATGCTGGCTTCTCCTTGGCTGCCAGTGTCCATAGCCCCCTGAAGTGGCTGTAGGAGATTTTAGCACACTGCCTGCCAGGATCACAGTTGTTTGAGCTGGCCCTGACCCCGAGAAGCCCTTTACTCCCCTGCTTTGCCTGGTTCCTCTCCCTCCAAGTCTCAGCGCAGGTGCCTCCTCCTTCAGGAAGCCTTCCTAGATTTCACCCTCCTCTCTTTCCTCCCAGGCCTCCCTTTGCTGCTGCACCGATCGTGCTTTGCCATCCTGGTCTGTTTCCCAGTCAGTTTCCCCAGCTTGTCTGTGAGCTCCTCCTGTGAGCAGCCAAACCATGGGACAGATGGGGTCCCAGAAGGCAGAGCTGGAATGGGGGTGCTGCCAACGCCAGTGGCAGGTGGGGCTCCAAGCTGCAAAAAGCAGCATTACTTGGAGGTGGAGAGTGGGACCGACCCTCAGAGGTGCAGTTTCCTGGGAGGGATGTAGTCCTGGGGACCCCTGCTCATGTGAGGGCAGGTCTGGAATCACCTTCTGAGCCCGAGATGATTCACTGCCGAGAACTGAAAATGCTCTCAGACAGTGCGATGCAGCCAGAAAACACCTGTGCCTTCCTATGACTACAGCTGTCATCATTTGCTGCAGGAGGCTGAAAAACACAAAGACAAAAGAGGTAGAAGGCAGGGCCTCTGCTCCCCAGCCAGCAACCCCCCTTCCCCCCAACTTGAGTTGCACCCTGGGGCTCGGACCTCAGGGAGCCTGGTCAGCACGCAGGGGCTGGCAGGAGCTGTCCTGGGACCTTCTAAGATGGATAATTAAAGAGGGGGGAGGGCTAAAAGGCCACAGCTGAGGGGCGTGGCGGGGGTGCTTATACTGCTCTGTCACAGGTGGGTCAGATTTGGGCTTTCCTGAAGGAAGGATGCAGGAACAGGTCTGGTCGCTTCTTTGAGCGACCCAGGACAGTCACAGGAGAAGTCTGAAGGCGCACTCGCTTTTCCCAGGCGGTGGTGGCCATGCCTGCTGCTTCTACGTTGGCTAGAAATTGTGTCCCTGGCACCTCGTCTGCCCAGACTCCGGAGCAGCCAAACCCCGGGATGGGAAGCACTTGCTGAAAACGAGCTTGTTCCGCCCTCAGGGAAAGCCTCTGGCCAGGGTGGCTTGTTTTGTTTTCTCTCCAAACTCGAACATACCTGTTCAGCAGCTTCCCAGCCCAGAGCGGGCCAGAAACGGGAAACAGCCTGGTGTAAAAGGTGGGTGACGAGATGGAGAAACGAACCCCTCACCCTGGCAATGAGTCACCTTGTCTTATAATTCAATAAAACACCAGCTGGTCCCAGAGATCAGGAAAGGGAGAGAGGAGGGTTGTTGCTTTCCGGAGCATCATCTCAAAGATTCACACTGGGGCTTGGAGCTGAAGGGAGTGGGTGACAGTTTCCCCGGAAAACCGCAGACTCTTGGGAAGGACTTGCTTCCCCGGGTTTCCGGGAATTGAGGGCACCACTGCCTTTGTCTCCCGCTGCTCACTCACACCTTAGAGAGCCCCAGAGGGCAGTCGAGGGAGGGGTGAGTGTCATGCATGTCCGTGTGAAGAGACCACCAACCAGGCTTTGTGTGAGCAACATGGCTGTTTATTTCACCTGGGCGCAGGCGGGCTGAGTCCGAAAAGAGTCAGCGAAGGGAGATAAGAGTGGGCCCGTTTTATAGGATTTGGGTAGGTAAAGGAAAATTCCAGTCAAAGGGGGCTTGTTCTCTGGTGGGCAGGAGTGGGGGTTATAAAGTGCTCAGTGGGGGAGTCTTTTGAGCCAGGATGAGCCAGGAAAAGAAATTTCACAAGATAATGTCATCGCTTAAGGCAAGGACCGGCCATTTTCACTTCTTTTGTGGTGGAATGTCATCAGTTAAGGCGAGGCAGGGCATTTGCACTTCTTTTGTGATTCTTCGGTTACTTCAGGCCATCTGGGCATATACGTGCAAGTCACAGGGGATGCAAACCCTAACCCTAACCTAACCCTAACCCTAACCCTAACCCTAACCCTAAGTGCAAGTCACAGGGGATGCGATGGCTTGGCTTGGGCTCGGAGGCCTGACATTCCTGCCTTCTTAATAAGAAAAATAAAACAAAGGTGTTGAAGTGTTGGGGTGGCGAAAATTTTTGGGGGGTGGTATGGAGAGAGAACAGGCGATGTTTCTCAGGGCTGCTTCAAGCAGGATTAGGGGTGGTGTGGAACCTAGAGTGGAAGAGATTAAGCGAAAGCAAGATTTTGTGGTAAGGGGTGATATTGTGGGGTCGTTAAAAGAAACATTTGCCGTATAGAATGATTGGTGATGGCCTGGATGCGGTTTTGTATGAATTGAAAAACTAAACGGAAGACACAAGGTAAGAGGAGGAGAAAAAACAGGTATTAAAGGACTAAGAATTGGGAGGACCTAGGACATCTAATTAGAGAGAGCCTAAGGAGGTTCAGCATAATTACTTGGTTGGTGAGGTTTTAGGCTCTAAGTTTTTGGGGTGCAGTCCAAGTTGGTCTGGTGTCTGGAATGAGACTGGGGCTTAATAAAAAGGAGAGTCCACGCAGGAGCTCAAATGGGCTGGAACCTGTAGCATTCTGAGGACAGGCCTGAATTCCGAGAAGGGAAAGTGGTAAAAGTATTGTCTCGTCTTTTTTAAGTTGGTGACTGAGCTTGGTGAGGTGTGTTTTTAAAAGACCATTAGTTCGTTCTACCTTTCCTGAAGATTGAGGACGGTAAAGGATATAAAGGTTTCACTGAATACCAAAAGCCTATTATAGGATTTGACTATTAAAGGCTGGTCCGTTATCAGACTGTATAGAGTTAGGAAGGCCAAACCAAGGAATTACACTTGACAGAAGAGAAGGAATGACCACGGTGGCCTTCTCAGACCCTGTGGGAAAGGCCTCTACTTATCCAGTGAAAGTGTCTACCTAGACTTAGAGGTATTTTAGTTTTCTGACATGTGAGTAAAGTCAATTTGCCAGTCCTGGGCAGGGACAAATCCCCGAGCTTGATGTGTAGGAAAGGGAGGGGGCCTGAACAATCCCTGAGGGGTAGTAGAACAGCAGATGGAACACTGAGAAGTGATCTCCTTGAGGATAGATTTCTAGGATGGAAAGGAAATGAGAGGTTCTAAGAGACGGGCTAGCGGCTTGTAACCTACATGGAAGAGGTTATGAAATGACGATAGATTAGAATGGGCCTGTGAGGCTGGAAGGAGATATTTTCCTTGGTCTAAGAACCATTTGCCTTGTGTAGGAAGAGATTGATGGTGGAAGTTTCAGCGGGGGAGTAGGTGGGAGTGACCGATGTGAAGGAGGAAAACTGCCCTGTGGGATAGAAGTTGGAAGCTGGCTGCTTTTTTAGCTAACTTATCAGCACAAGCATTGTCCTGAGCGATGGGATCTGATGCCTTTTGATGGCTTCTTTTTTAGCTACCTTATCAGCATAAGCGTTGTCTCGGGAGCAAAGGTTGGGGGAAGAAAATAGATTTTGGAAGTTATGAGAACTGTAGAGAGTTGAGCATAGTTGGTGATTTTTAGGGCCTCTAACAGTATTAAAGCAGTGGCAGCCGCTGCGTGCACACATGAAGGCTAGGCTAAAACAGTAAGGTCATTTGGACAGAAAGGCTATAGGACATGGTCCCGGCTCTTGTATAAGAATTCTGTCCGCACTAACCATGCCTAGGAAGGAAAGGAGTTGTTGTTTTGTAGAAGGGATTGGGGTTTGGGAGATTAGCCGGACACAATCAGCAGGGAGAGTAAGTGTGTATTTATGAGAATTATGCCGAGATAGGTACCAGATGAGGAAGACATTCGGGCTTGACTGAAGTAATGGGGGCTGTCCGTGAGGCCTTGCGGCAGTAGAGCCCAGGTAATTTGCTGAGCCTGATGGGTGTCAGGGTCAGTCTAAGTGAAAGCAAAAGAGAGGCTGGGATGAAGGGTGTAAAGGAATAGTAAAGAAAGTATGTTTGAGATCCAGAACAGAATACTGGGTTGTGGAGGGAGGTATTGAGGATAGGAGAGTACATGGGTTGGGCACTACGGGGTGAATACACTACGGGGTGAATACACTAGACAAGACAATATGGTTGGTAAGGTGCAGATCTTGAACTAACCTGTAAGCCTTGTCTGGTTTTACGACAGGTGAAATGGGGCAATTGTAAGGGGAGTTTACAGGCTTTAAAAGGCCATGCTGTAGCAGGTGAGTGATAACAGGCTTTAATCCTTTTAAAGTGTGCTGCGGGATGGGATACTGGTATTGAGTGGGGTAAGGGTGATTAGATTTTAATGAGATGGTAAGGGGTGACTGATCAGTCGCCAAGGAGAGGTATCCTATGCTTGTGGGTTAAGGTGGGGGGACATGAGGGGAGGAGGATGCGAAGGAGGATTTGAACTGGGGGGAAAAGGCAGCAGTGAGGTGTGGCTGTAGCCTAAGAATAGTCAGGGAAGCAGATAATTTAGTTAAAATGTCTTGGCCTAATAAGGAAGCTGGGCAGGTGGGGTAACTAAAAAGGAGTGCATAAAAGAATGTTGTCCAAGTTGGCACCAGAGTTGGGGAGTTTTCAGAGGTTTAGCAGCCTGACCGTCAATATCCACAACAGTTATGGAGGCAAGGGAAACAGGCCCTTGAAAAGAAGATAATGTGGAGTGGGTAGCCTCCTATTGATTAAGAAGGGGACGGACTTACCCTCCACTGTAAGAGTTACCTAAAGCATCTGTGATGGTCTAGGAGGCTTCCGAGGCGATGGGGCAGCGTCGATCTTCAGCCGCTAAGCCGAGAAGATCTGAGAAGGAGTCAGTCAGAGAGCCCTGGGCCAGAACTCCAGGGGCTCTGGCAGTGGCTGCCGGGCGAGTTGGACAGTCTGGTTTCCAGTAGGGTCCCGCACAGATGGGACATGGCTTAGGAGGAATCCCGGGCTGCAGGCATTCCTTGATCCACCGACCAGATTTCTGGCACTTGTAGCAAGCTCCTGGGGGAGGAGGTTCTGGAGGAACCCCTGGCAGCTGCGGTTCAGGCATTTGGAGTTGTGTGCTGGAGATGTGGCTGGGGTTTGTCTCACAGTGGAGGTGAGGAATTGCAACTCAGAAATAAGTTGCTACTTGGCTGCCTCTACTCTATTATTGTACACCTTGGAGGCGAGGTTCATTAAGTCCTGTTGTGGGGTTTGAGGGCTGGAATTTAATTTTGGGGGGTTATTTAATGTCAGGAGCAGATTGGGTAATAAAATAAAATGCATATTAAGAATAAGACGGCCTTCTGACCTTTCAGGGTCTAGGGCTGAAAAGCGTCTCAGGGTTGCTGCTAAACAGGCCATGAGCTGGGCTAAGTTTTTCATATTTGATGAAAAAGAGCCTAAATGCTAACTGACGTGGGAGAGGTCGGATAAAGAAAAAGGAACATTAACCTTGGCTATGCCTTTAGCTCCAGCCACTTTTTTAAGAGGAAATTGCTGGGCAGGTGGGGGAGGGCTAGTCGCGGAATGAAACTGTAAGCCAGACCAGGTGTGAGGAGGAGAGAAGATAAAAGGATTATAGGGTAGGGGAGCAGAGGCTGAGGAAAAATTGGGACCTAGCTCGGCCTGGCGAGGAGGGAAGAGGTCAGATGTGTCTGTAGAAAAGGAAGATTAGAAAGACTCAGCGATGCTTGGGGTTGGGACTGAGGGGACAGGCGGGAGGGAAAGAAGGAAGATTTGGGAGGATTTCAGGTGGGAGGGAAAGAAGGAAGATTTGGGAGGAGTTGCATTGGGAACAGAGACTAGGGAGGGACCAATGTGTAAAAGAATGCCTGGACGTCAGGCATCCATCTCAGACTGTTTGCCCACTTTACGACAAGAATTATTTAGATCTTGCAGGATGGAAAAATCGAAAGTGCCGTTTTCTGGCTATTTGGAAGTACTGTCAAGTTTGTATTGGGGTTAAGCAGCATTGTAGAAGAAAATAAGGTGTTTAGGTTTTAGGTCAGGTGTGTGTTGAAGAGGTTTTAAGTTCTTGAGAACACAGGCTAAGGGAGAAGAAGGAGGAATGGAGGGTGGAAGGTTGCCCATAGTGAAGGAGGCAAACCCAGAGAAAAGAAAGAGTAGAGACACGGAGAGAAGGAGTTCGGGGGTTCTTGCCCTCCAGAAAAGTGGGAAAGGGGTTGCGGCGCGGAACTAAGGTATTGGGGCACAAAAATAAGAGATGGGGCACAAAAATAAGAAGTCAGGGTTCTTGTCCCTCCCCCAGAAGAGCAGAGAAGGGGTAGAAACAGGGAGAGAAGGGGTCAGGGTGCTTGTCCTTCCCCTAGAAAAGCAGAGAAAGGGTAGAAACAGGGAGAGAAGGGGTCGGGGTTCTTGCCTCTCCCCAAGAAAAGCAGAGAAGGGGTAGAGACAGGGAGGGTAGGGGTTGGGGTGCTTGCCCCTCCCCCCAGAAAAGCGGTGTTATGCCCAGACCGTTTATTCCCCAAAGAAGACCACCAGAGTCCAGAGTCAAAGCCAAGCGGCAAGGATCTTTACTGCAAGTTCGAACTTGGTCCCTCCGTTCCACAACATACAAGAGGGCCCCGAACAATGCGTGCGCTCACTTTTTATAGCCCGATGTAAATAGGACTTGTAAGATTACAGAGGAACAAGGGAATTCTTTAGGTTACAGCATTACAATTGGTTAACATATTAAGTTATACATTTAGCGGTGATCTATTGGTTCCCGTGCTTTCAGTAAAACTACAAACGGCTGTGTCGTTATCAGGGATTTTTCCAGGTGGTGTTTTTCTAAAGTTGAGATATATGGTGGGACGTGTTTGTACTGGGCTCAGGAAGTTGAGAGATATGAGAGATATATGGTGTTTGTACTGGGCCCAGGAAATTGAGAGATATATGGTGTTTGTACTGGGCCCAGGACTGAGGAATGTGCCTGATTTCTTTCAGCGGGACTTGCCGCTTAGGGTGAAGGACCAAGGCAGGCGTCCCTGCAGCGTGGTCAGACACCTCTGAAATGTGGGTGAGTAATCAGAGAGGCGTCCCTGCAATGATTAAACACCAAGGGAAGGCTGCCTTCCCCAGTCCGTGACCTGTGCCGGCGCTTTGCGTCCACGGATAAAACATGTCTCCTTTGTCTCTACCAGAAAAAATTAAGAGAAGGGAGAGATTGAAAGGTGGCGCCAAGATTGAAAGGAGAAAGAGGTTGAGGGATAGAGAGAGAGGTTGGATAAAGAGAGTAAAAAGAGGCCACTTACCAGATTTAAAATTGGTGAGATGTTCCTTGGGCTGGTTGGTCTGAGGACCAGAGGTCATAGGTGGATCTTTCTCACGGAGCAAAGAGCAGGACGACAGGGGATTGATCTCCCAAGGGAGGTGCCCTGATCTGAGTCACGGCACCAAAATGTCATGCGCGTCTGTGTGAAGAGACCACCAACCAGGCGTTGTGAGCGCAACATGGCTATTTCACCTGGGTGCAGGTGGGCTGAGTCCGAAAAGAGTCAGCGAAGGGAGATAAGGTTGGGGCCGTTTTATAGGATTTGGGTAGGTAAGGGAAAATTACAGTCAAAGGGGGGTTGTTCTCTGGCGGGCAGGAGTGGGGGTTACAAGGTGCTCAGTGGGGGAGCCTTTTGAGCCAGGAAAAGGAATTTCACAAGATAATGTCATCGCTTAAGGCAAGGACCGGCCATTTTCACGTCTTTTGTGGTGGAATGTCATGGGTTAAGGCGGGGCAGGGCATTTGCACTTCTTTTGTGATTCTTCAGTTACTTCAGGCCATCTGGGCTTATACCTGCAAGTCACAGGGGATGCTTGCACAGAGGATGCGATGGCTTGGCTTGGGCTCAGAGGCCTGACAGTAAGGATCACAGGTTTGGTGCTGGAAGGACTGGGATCCGAGCTGGTTCTGCTACATAGGAGCTGTGTGGCCCTGGGCAGGTCATGCCTCATCTAGCCCTTCTGTGAATCAGTTCAGCGGGCATCAGGAGATACTCACCAGCAGGCATCAGGAGACAGTCAAGCTGGTGGGGCCATCAGCAAGCCCCATGTGATGACAATCCTTGTGAAGGGCTGAGCATCTTCTTGGCAAGTGACAATTGGAATTTATTACAACCACATCAGGGAGCAAAACTATTGAGCTGGAGGGCACTTAGAAATCTCCAAGCCCAACTCTACCATTTGCAAGATGGGGAGACTGAAGCCCAGAGGAGTGACAGATTGTCCTGGGAGAATTGAAGCCTGAGTTGGGGTTCGGACGGGCCCTCTGGCAGCAGGGCTGTGTGCGCTTCTGCCCCAGGATCTGCAGCCTCTAGGTGGGCCTGCTTGGGAAGCCCCCAGCCCTGAAGGCTCAGGCTCCTTCCTCCAGGAGGCCGCTGGGTGTACTGTGTGCAGTCAGGGTGCTCTGTGCAGTTGGGGAGGCTCTTGGAAAATTCCCCCGGCCTTGGGCCAGAAGTACAGCTGCAGAGACAAACAGGATACGGGGTCTCCAGCCACCGCGGGGGACAATGGCCAGGAGAGGAAATGTCTCCAGACCTGTGTGTGGATGTGGAGCCCGTCTGGGTGCTTTTTTCAACGCAGCTTCCAGAAAAACAGGGGAAGCCAAGCGTCTCTGGCCAGGAGAGGAATGTTCTGCCCACTCTGGAGAAGGGGCAGAGGTGTGAGCAGGCTGGAGAACTGGGGGCACCTGCTTTGAGTCTCAGGTCACAGACGGGAAACTGAGGCCGGGAGGAGGAGGTGCCACAGGCAGGCAGCAAGTTAACGCAGGTGGTCTTGGGTGCCCACTCCCCACTTCTCTCCACAGCCCCTTGGGGCCATCATCTGAGCAGGGGCACAGGCAGCCCCAACCGTGGTGGGAGCAACGCGGCCAGGGCACTGGTAAGAGGCACTGACCTCCCAGGGACGTCAGTTCTTCCCCACCTGCCTGTCAAGTGCAGCCGCTCTGTGCTCCTCGCTGGGCCAAGGCCACGGAGAGAACTCGGCGTGGGCACAGAATCTCAGTGCAACTGAGCTGTGCACCTGTGCTTGGCTTGTTAGAAAAGTCCTCGAATCTAATTTAATCTTTATGATGACTCAGGGCACAGCCACAGAATCTCACATCCCCACCTGCCTGACCCCCAGGGCTACTCAGAGGAAGTGACCACTCCATGAGGTTGTGTTGACAGATGTGTTGGACCTGAGGCGTGAATGTGACCCCCGGTGGAGAAGACGCGCTGAGCAGGGGAGGGAGCCACAGAGGCTATAGATGGCACTGGTGGAGACGTAGGGAGAGGAAGACCTGGGGCGGGGTGGTGATGTTGAGTGCTTCTGTGGGCATCCACAGGTCCTGGGCACTGGGGCAGCAGATGCCTCAGGGGTGGCCGCTCACCCAGGAAAGCAGCCCAAATGGAGGAGAGGTGGGTGCCCAGAGTTGCACCCATTCCACAGGGAAGGTGCCAGGAGAATCCAGCTCCCAAAGTGCTCTGGGCTTCGGCAGCGGGACCTTTGTGAAAGATGGAAGCATTACCCAGTCCCCTGAGACAGGAGGCAGAGGGAGCTGGACAGAGGCTCCCAGCTGGTGGGGGCTGGGCAGAATGAAAGTTGAGCTTTGGTGGGAGAAGGAAGGTGGGAGATGGGGCCGGCAGGTGTCTGCAAGGAAGGGTGGGGTGCTGAGGGCTGGAGTCCAGGAGGGGCTTCAGGATGGGGTCCCCGGACCTTGTATCATCCATCCCCAAGGCCCAAGGAGGGGGCCGGGAGGACACCAGGCTGGAGGGACTGCAGGCTGCTGGGGTTGAGGGGCTGTGGTTGGGGGCCACTATTTCTAACCACTGTCCCAGGCGTGCATCACAGCTTATGTACCGAGCTGAGCCCAAAAGGTACGTCCACCCTGAACCTGTGAACCTGACCTTATTTGGAAAAAGAGTCTTTGCAGATGTAATTTCCTGAAGGGTCTGTAGATGAGATTGTTTTGTTTAAACTCTCACCCAAACAGAGATCATCTTGGGTTATTCAGGTGGACCCCAAATCCAGTGACAGGGCGCTTAGGAGAGACTGAAGAGGAGACAGACGCAGAGGAGGAGGCTGGGTGAAGACAAAGGCAGAGACTGGAGCAATGCAACCTCCAGCAGAACATACGTGGGGCTCCAGAGGCTGGAGCAGGCAGGAAGAGGCCTCCCCTGGAGCTTCCAGAGGGAGTGGGGCCCTTCCCACAGCTTGATTTTGGACTTTTGGCCTCCAGAACTGTAAGAGATGACATTTCTGCTGTCTGGAGTCCCCAGTTTGTGGCACTTGGTTGTGGCAGCTCCACGAAACTGACAGAGTGACTGCCCCTGGATGAGGCTGGAGAGACCACCATTTTCCTCCTCAGACGAGCCAGGGCGGGGGAGCCGTGTCCCCGCCGGGAAGAAGAGCTGGTCTGGGAGCTGCTGCCCCTCTGCCTGTAGGTCAGACTTTCAGATTGCTGCCACTGGGGACTCTCTGAAAGTGTCCTTTGGTGCCTCTGAACCTCCCCCCACAACCCACCGTGTGCTCACCGAGCATGCTGGTGGCATGGAAAGTGGGGCCTGGCCAGACTGGCCCAGGGAGCCTGGAGGCTGGGCCCCTAAGGGGCTTGGGCCTCACGTGGGCCCTCCCCGAGGTCTTTTCATCTTTTCGGGGCAGCGAGGGGATGTGCATGGGCATCTGCAGCTGCACCCCCGCTCCCAGGCCCTGGCCTCAGTGAAGAGGAGGGAGGGTGTGACTTTAGGGCTTGCCGTGCGGGATGCAGGGACTTGAGGCAAGCGGCAGCCCCTGGGCAGAGCCTGTGATTAGAGAAAGGTGAACAGGACGGGAGGGTGAGGATGAAGGGCGCAGGTGTGGGCTGGGAGAGGCTTTGACCTGAGTAGCTCACCTGGGGTGGGAATTCTCAGCCTGGGGCAACTTCACCCCAGGGGATCAATATCTGAGCTGTTTGGCTGTTATGATTAGAGGAGGGGGCTACCGGAATCCAGTGGGTGGAGGCCAGGGACCAGCTAAAACCCTCCAGTGCACAGGACAGCCCCTTGCCCTGCAGCAAAGAAGGATGCGACCCCAAATGTCAGTAGTGCCTTGGTTGAAAAGCCCAGCCCTAAAGCCCTCAGGACCAGTCAGAACTGGTTCCATTCTTATCTTCTAGCTGGTCACTGGCCTTGGGCATGTCACATTACCCCCTGAGACTTAGTTTTCCTATCTGTGAGATGGATACGTTACTATTTAACTTAGCGATTATTCTTGGTTTTATTAAACCAGGTGTGTGTAAAGCACCAACCTACCACAGCACAGGATGGAGGTATCCCTCCCATTCCCATTTCCTAGAGCTGGGCTCGAGCCAGCAGCCCACATCCACCACGCGGGTGCTCATACTCCTGTGTTGGCAAGGGCATCAGAGCAGGCAGACAGGCGGGGCCAACAGAGTTCAGTTCTGCCTCTTGTCCGAGCTGCTGTGAGCCCAGGCTAGGCTTCCTCAGCGGGCAGGGGTGAGATTCCGTGCTTTGGCCTTGGGTCCGCCTGGCCAGGGAGGTTTCTGCTCTCAAACCTGGCTCAGGCCTGGAGCCAGTGGGGGGAGGTAAAGAGGTAGGCCCGTTGGGACAGGCCAGGTTAACCAGGAGAGCTTGCGGTGAGGAGGAGGGGGCCCATCTCTTCCCCTAAGTGTTCCCATTGATGGAGCCAGTGGCCCGGACAGCACCCGGGCAGAGATGGAAGGAACTGCTTGTGAGCGTTTGTGTGCATATGTGTGCCTGGTCTATGTGTGCACACACTTGTGCTCATGAGTCTGTGTGCCCACGCACATGTGTGTGTGTCTGCATGCACGTGTGTGTGCATGCATGTGTGTGTGCAGGCATGCATATGTGTGTGTGTGCAGTAAGTGGAAGAGGAACAGAGAGCAGAGCTGAGGCTGGCAGGGCTGGAGGGTGGGTGGCTGGTGGACTTACCCAATCCCAGCCTAGGCGGGGAACTGGGTGCCCCTGGCCTCTACTACAGAACCTGGGGACTGGGCAGCGAGCAGGCAGGACAGGGCCTGGAGCCGGTCCAGGAAAGAGCTAATGATCAACCGGCTGCAGTGTCTGTGCAGCCGCGCTGGGCTTGCCTCTCCGTCACCAGCCCTCAGGCGCAGGGAGGAAGTAGGGCAGGAAGCAGGGGGCGGAGGCCGCTGTGCAGTCAGCCCTGCTGTGGGCGGCCCCTGCCTGCTCCGTCCAGCTGGAGACAGCCCTGTGGGGCCAGCCAGCGCTGGGCCAGGAGTGGCCACCTGGTGCCTGCGTGCTACGGTCCTGTAGGCCTGGGAGCTGCCCCCGAGGAGCACGCGGCAGGTATGGGGGGCTCCGGGGCAGGCGGGCCGTGGACTGGCCGAGCAGGCTGCTGTCTGCGGGTCTTGCCACGGTTGGATCTTTACACTTTCTTGAGGACTTTTCTGAGCTGTTTCGGATGGGGGTGGAGTGAAACTGCGAGCTGGGGGCCTCCGGGAGGTCGGCGGCACCCTCAGCAGACCCCACTCAGAGCTCACAGGTGCTGGCAGTGCCAATCTGCAGTGATTACGGGCAATGATTTCAGCTTTGACAAAGCACTCTTGCTTCTGGGACCTGGCCTGACCCCATGCTGACCTTTGGTGTGAGCAGCCCTGGGGGTCTGGGAGCAGAGCCAGCCTGTTGCTGGATTCCAAGTCTAGCGGGTCTCAGGTGTGACCCCAGCCCCCAGTTAGCTCAGGCCACACTGCCAGACCCACCAGGGCGAGCCCAGCGCCTCTAAGCCTCACCTGGCACTGTGGTGGCTGTAACCAGCCACTCTGAGGCTGCCACCTGGGTCTCTTTTCCAACAACCAAATGGACCCACGACTGGACCAGGGGCTGAAAATTCCAGGGGGGGCCTGGGCCCAGCCTTCAACTGCAGGTGTGCCGGGGCGTGTGGTCCCGTGTGTGTACACCACTGAGACCCCCTTGGGCCTGTGCGTGATTCCCCAGGAGCCCCAGGAGCCCCAGGAGCCCTGCCCTGTCTGTGAAGCGGGAGTTTCCGACCTTTTGCCGTTGACAAGGCTCAAATGAGATGAATAGCAAAGTGATACTGGGGGGAGTTAGCGGCGTCGGCCAGGGCCAGGGGCAGCCTACATGTGGGCCAGCCATTCAGGGTGTGGCCTCCCAGTGCCAGGCAGCGGGACCGCAGCTGAGCTTGTGGCTGGAGGCAAGGCCGGGCCCAAGTCAGGGTTAGGTTTAGGATGGGTATGCGGGGGCTGGGCTCAGACTGCCTGGGTTCAACCCCACCTGTGCTGCTTGGCTGTGTGACCTTGGGCAGGCAGAGTCACCGCAGCTGATGGCTCATTTGTGAAAGGGGCATGGTGGTGCCTCCCTCCTCCGGGTGAGCCAAGGATGCTGTGAGCACCCTGGACGGTCATAATTATGTGACTGTCGACACCGTTGTGACAGCGATGACAACTGTGTCCTGTGTCGGGTGCTGGGCCAGTGTTTTATGCATGGAGACATCGCTCACTCTTCCAGCAACATGAGTGAGGATGGCTGCACAACACAGAAGAGGAAGGCAGGGCCCAGGAGTGCACGGGTGCGCTGGTTTCCCGTGCTGCCAAAGCGCATGACAGAGCCCTCTTGGTCATGTTCTCTCGCAGCTCTGGAGGTCAGAATTCCGAACTCAAGGTGTCCCTCAGAAGGCTCCTGGGGCGGCTCCTCCCTGCCTCTTCCTGCTCCTTGTGGCTCCGGGTGCTCCTTGGCTGTGATGACATCAGTCCACTCTCCGCCCTGGTGGTCATGTGGCCTCCTCGCCGGTTCCTCTGTGTGCATCCGCGTCTTCTCTTTTACTCACAGGGACACCAGGCACTGGATTTAGGGCCATCCTCATCTGGAACACCCTCATCTTAAGGTCACTTCATCTGCACAGACCATTTCCAAATAAGGCCCCATTCTGAGGTTCCCGTGGGCATGAATTTTGAAAGGACAGTGTCACCCCAGGATGCGAGGTGACAAGTCAACCCTCCAGAGGTGCTTGGTGGCATAGGTGAGGTCTCAATGGCCCTAGAAGTATTTGTTCAGTAACAGCCTGGCGAAAGCTTGGCCAAAGCTTCCCAAACCCGTTCAGGGCCGGCCCAGGCCCTCTCCCTCCTTCTTCCAACCCACATTCACCAAACTCTGACTGTGGACCAGGAGCACTGTCCCTTTAACCCACTCGACCCACTTGTGCGGTGTGCGTGCTCATTCTCATTTTCTGGCTCAGTAAATTGAGGCATGGAGACGTCTCCCAGAAACCAGGGTTTGGCCCCATGTCTCCATGTTCTGGAGCCAAACTCCACCCTTCCCCTGGGGCTGGAGGCTGGCCTGGGACTGGGGCCTGTTCTGACCCATCCAGGGCCCTCCAAGGGTTTGTCCTGATGATAAACTGAACAAACAGGATAAAGGCAGGAAGGAGAGAGTCCTGCAGGCTGCTTGGTGGTCCCCCAGCTCGGTGAGCTGGCCCCTGGGAGCATCAACACCTACCCGTGGTTGGGGCCTCTGCTTGTGCAGTGGTGGCTGGGCCTGCAGGGCTGAGGAAGGGGACACTGCGGAGATGGAACTCACTTCCTCATCGCCAGGCTCTGCACAGGAACCCCACGCTTAGGGTTGTAACAGCAGGTGGGAAATTCCCTGAGCCTGAGGAGCCTTCCTTTTCTCAGGAGACTGTCCCTGAGCACCAGCTGTGTGCCAGGCCCATAGAAGCCCTGGATGCCATTTCGAACAGGCCCGTTCCTAACCCAGGGGGAGGTGGACTGGGAGGCAGGCAGGTGTCCCGGGCATCAGCCAGTGGATGCAGAAAGGCTGCTGGGACTCCTGCTCTGCTTACAGGGACATGAGACCTGGCTCCTGAGGGACAAAGAGGCAGAGATAGGAGGACGAGGACCCCGAGGTCAGGCGTTGGGAGCAAAAGACCCCCTAAACCAGGAAGCTCGCACACCAGGGAGTGGACTCCAGCGCTTTGTTGAGACCCCTTCATGTGCTTCCAGAGATGAGACGGGAAGACAGCCTGGCCTCGCAGCCAGGGGCTTCCTGGTGCTGCCTGGGCCAGGTGGTGGGCAGAGGCAGCCACAGGTACCAGGACCGCAGTCCTGCAAAGCAAGGAGGAGAAAGCAAAGTCTGAGGCTGGGTGAGGGCAGCCGGAGCGTCCCGCGCTGTCCCCGAAGGTGCCCAGAGCTCTCCAGGCGTGACCAGGGTCCCAGGACATGGGAACAGGGAGGGCGAAGGCCCCAGGCTGCACAAGGCATTTGATCAGTGAGGCCATGTTCCGTGTCCGCAGTTCCACGCACGCTTCCTCCTTTGGAAAGCAAGTCTTACAGGCTGCACCCTGCTCCCACTCCTGGGCAAGCAGTTTCCCTGAAGGGTCTCTTGGGCACCTCTTGGCATCACATGTCTCTTGATTCACCATTCCTGGCCCCCAGAGGTCCCGGTCCGTGCCCCTCAGAGGTGGTTGGGGGGTGGGAAGGATTTGGCCACAAACTGACCATTCAGGTTACAGTTGGAGCAGGTGTGCAGGTGGGAGGGAGTGTGCTGGGGCCACTTCACAGCCAGGAGCTGTCACCTCTGCAAGCCTTGCTGGCCCGGGGCTGGTCTGGCTGAGGCCCTGCGGTCAGAGGTCCCCAGGGAGCCTTCCCTGACTGTGAGATTCCCTCCCTGGCCAGGGCTAGAGGACCCTCTCTATGCCTCATAGAACCTGCCTCATGGAACCATCGCTATTCTGTCTAAATTCTCAACCTAGCAGGTCTGGGTCTTCCTCCCTCTGTGTTCCCACTGGCCGGCTCAGAGCTGGCACAGCACAGGGGTGGGTGGTGGTGGTTGAAACCAAAGACTTTAGATGGTGGGCTCCTCCTGCCCCTGCTGTGCTGATGGAGCCCAAAGTGTGCGGTGAGCTGGGGCCTGGGAGGCCGGTTCTCAGGGTGACAGCCACAGCCATGGGGGCAGGGGTGATGGCTGGGCTTACAGGACACCCACTTGTCCACTGTGGCTGAGCTGCGCCCAGGGCTCTGAGTGAGACGTCTAGGGGGCTGTGAAGACTGGCCACACAGAAGTTCACTACTCTCTGCTGCAGTTGCAGGTTTTCCTAATCAGATCCCCCTGGATCCTGAGGCCTGGATAGAGAAACTGCGCAGGACAAAGATGAAGTGCCCAGGCCAAAATGCAAACCCTGCAGGACCAATGGCCAGAGGGGTGACCCCCAGCAGGGAACCGAACAGCCAGTAGGGGTCCATGTCCCAGCTCCCACCTGCACAAGCTGTGAGGCTGAGCCCATCTGTGGGTGGCAAGATAAAGTCCCCCCAAAATGCCCACGTCCTTATGCCCAGGACCTATGCCTGCATTACCTCATTCAGCGAAAAGGACTTTGCAGATGTCATCAAAGGCAAGGATCTCGAGATGGAGAGATGATCCCGGATGCTCCGATGGGCCCTCCATGGAATCACAGGGCCTTTGTAGGAGGAAGGCAGGAGGGAGAGGCAGAAAAGGAGATGCAGTGACAAAGCAGAAGTAGAAGTGGCGGCCACAAGCCGAGGGACGTGTGCGGCCTCTTGAGGGCGAGGAGCGGATTCTCCCCAGAGCCCCTGGGAGGAACAGGGCCCTGTCCACACGCTCACTTTAGCTCTGTGAGGCCCATTGGAACTTCAGAGCAGTGGGGTCCTACGGGTCGTGTGGTCTTAATCTTCTGAGTGTGGGGCAGCTTGTCATAGCACACTGGGAAATGCAGGCAGCTTCCCTCCTTGCTGGGCTCTGGGGAGACGGGAGGAAGGCAGCTGTGGGAAAGGCAGCTTGTGCAGGACAGAACTCACCTCTTTTCTTGCAGAAAGACCTGGAGTGTTTGGTGCCTTCAGGGGAGCCAGGCATTTGCTTGGTCTCCCCTAATCCTGGGAACCTGCTGTGTTGCAGACGAGGCTTCTGCTGCCCGTGTGGCTGGGCCGGCCGCTGGGACCCCTCCCTGGCAGATGGGGGCTTATCCCACAGGTAAACATTCTGTGCCCCACACAGGGCTTCAGGTTCAAATCTGGGCTGTGGCGCTCCCTGGGCATCCAAGAGTCTAACCCAGGGCTTCTCAACGTGTGGCCTCAGACTTCCCGCCTTAAAATCACGGTAGGAATAGAAAGAGGAGCTTGTTCAATGCGGACGCCCAGGTCCTGCACCCCGAGGGGGACATAGCCCCTGGGGCTCCCTTAGGCTTCCCTGTATGCATCTGAACAAACAGGGGACACGGGTCCTGGGGGCTCCGTGGGTGACACCGTGGGGAAGGGCTTTGCAGGTGCCATATGGTAAGAAGTCGGTGAAAGTACCCTCTGCGTTGTGGCGCGAGGCGTCCAGGCACAGGCTTCCCAGGGATGGGATCTCCGCAGGGCATGGGTGGAGGGAGGCAGCCCTGGGCTGGGGAGCAGAGCCCACAGAGGGGGCCCAGGAAGTTGTGGGCTGTGGAGGTGTTAAAAAGCCCCTTACCCTGGAGACCCCCCGACCCCCAGCTGGGGAGGAATGGAGACCCCAGCATCCATGTTGGCTTTTCACCTTTGCTGTGATGCCCGACTGTCCTCTGACTTTCCTTTTGTGTGGTCAGCACTGCTGGTGGCCACTTGGGATGACCAGGATGCGTCAGGCAATAGGATAGGTTATTTAGAATTTGAAAATGCAGGCCGGGTGCGGTGGCTCACGCCTGTAATCCCAGCACTTTGGGAGGCTGAGGCAGGTGGATTACTTGAGGTCAGGAGTTCAAGATCAGTCTGGCCCATATGGAGAAACCCCATCTCTACTAAAAATACAAAAATTAGCTGGCACACGCCTGTAATGCCAGCTACTTGGAGGATGAGGCAGAAGAATCACTTGACCCCAGGAGGCAGAGGTTGCAGTGAGCCGAGATCGCGCCATTGCACTCCAACCTGGGCGACAGAGCGAGACTCTGTTCTGAAAAAAAAACAAAAAAAACACAACAAAAAAGGGATAATGCAATGCCCACCCTCTTATGGGAGCAGGAACTTCAGGCCATCGCAGCTCAGGAACCGCTGTGGAATGATGGGCTGGTGTCTCCTGCTGGGGGAGTGGATTCCAGATTGTGTCCAGATTGGCCCTTCCCCCATAGCGGGTGAGGGTGTTTGCTCAAGGGTCCCCTAGCAGAAAACTCTCAGGCAGGTGCTTCAAGGTTATTCAAAGGTGTGAGAATCCGTCTCTGCCTCTATCTCATTTCCGTCTGTCTCTCCAGCTTTCCCTCCCTCTCTCCCTCCCATTTTCTTCCTTCTCCCTCCCTCTCCCTCCCTCTCTCCCTCCTGGTTTCTCCCCCTCCCTCCCCCCCTCCTGGTTTCTCCCCCTCCATTTTCTTCCCCCTCCTGGTTTCTCCCCTCTCCCTCCCTCTCCCCTCACCCGTTTTCTCCCTTCTCCCTCTTCTCCCCACTTTTCTCCCTTCTCCCTCCCTCTCCCCCTCTGGTTTCTCCTCAATCCCTCCCTCTCCCCCTCCCGTTTTCTTCCCTCTCCTCCCTCTCCCCCTCCCGTTTTCTCCTTCTCCCTCCTTCTCCCCCTCCCATTTTCTCCCCCTCCCTCCCTTTCCCTCTCCTGGCTTCTCTCCTCTCCCTCCTCTCCCCCTCCCAGTTTCTCCCCTCTCTATCCCTCTCCACCCCCGCCCCCATTTTCTCCCTTCTCCTTCCCTCTCCCCATCCCAGTTTCTCCCCCTCCCTGCTCTCCTTCTCCCGTTCTACTACTCATTCTCTTCCCCCCTCCCCTACTTCTCCCTTGGCTCTGTAGAGGCCAAAGCCCCTGGAATGACACTGCCTAGAGATCTGGGGAGGAGTCTTGACCTGGAGGATCAGGAAGTCTTTTTTCTCTGTGTTTCCAGGCACTGGGAGGGATAGTGCACAGGGCAGATGGGGTCACAGCCCCGGGAGCCTGGATTCTAGTGGGAAACTGCCAACCTCAGACATTGAGGAGGGGAGTGGATCTCAGGAGCTCCGCGGCCCCCATGGCGGGTGGCCCCCGAATGGGACCCACCAGACAGAGCCCACGCCCACCCCTGTGGAAGGTTCTGCTGGATGGTGCCACAGGGAACGGCCCAGAGCAGGGGTGATGGGTCGGACCGTGCCATCATGGGGTCCCAGTGGCTCTGCACAGATCAGAGGACAGACGGCAGGGAGGGCCAGGTGTGGACAGCTGCCCAGGTCAGACCTGCCAAGGCTCGGAACCAGGATAGGGGCAGGGGTGGGGTGGGGGTTGGAGCCCACGGGGTTGCTGGTGGCTGATGTGGTGTGTGAGTGGGAGGTGTCATTGATCGGACAGGGGTGGGGGCCCTCTGTCTCTGACAGACAGGGAGGAAGTGGAGGGGAGCTGGCTTAGGGAGGCGGAACTGAGGTTTCCAAGGTGCTTGTGGGGTGTTTGCTGGAGGTGAGTGCCCCCATGGTCCCAGACTCCCCACCTTACAGTCACCATGGGGGTGGACTGTCCAGGTCCTGTGCCCGCAGGTTCGTGCCATTGGTCCTGTTCACAAATGGAGAAATTCTGACTTCTCTCATCCACTCAACAAATGTTTGCTGAATATCTTTCCTAGTCCAGACCCTGGATTTTCATCTTTTATTTAATGAACAACCTGGTGGCTCTTCTTTTTTTTTCTTTAACTTTATTTTTGACACAATTTGAGACTTAGAAGAAAGTTGCAAAAAGCGTACAACATTCCCATATGCCCTCACCCAGATTGCACAAATGTTAACATGTTATGATATTTGCTTTATTACTTTCTCTCTTTCACTTCTATTTTTTTCTAAAAAATAGAAGTAAGTTGTAAACATGATGTTCCTTTACCCCTAAATAATGCAGCATGTGGTTCCTAAAACCAGGACATCTGCTTATGTAACCACAGTACAACTGTTGAAATCAGGAAATTAACACTGATGCAATGCCATTATCTACAGATCTTACTCAGATTTTGCCAGTAGTCACAATGATGCCCTTTATAGACAATGAAAATTTCAGACCGCATGTTCTATTCAGATGTCCTGTCTTGCCTTCTTAATATGAAACAGCTTTTTCAGTCTTTCTTTAATGTTTTTAAAGAATATAGGCCCGTTATTTTGTAGAATGTGCTGTAAGCTACTCTAAGTTTTTTTAAAATCTCAATGAGATGCTTTTCAAAGTTTCATATTATACTGGTAATTTAGTCCTATAAGCAAAAATTGCCTCCTTTCTCTTTCCCTCTCCCTCTGTCTCTGTTTCTTCCTGTAGTTCTTCTCCCTGACTTTATGAGAGTGCCCTGAGTTTATGTTGGGGAGCACTGAGGTTGTACAGAGTCAGCGGGAGTTTACAATGTGGAGAGATTGGATTGGTTCTGCCTGCAGCTGTCACAGGGGACTTCATAAGGGAGGGGACATTTGAGGTGGGGCTTTGAAGGCTGTCTAGGAGCTCACTGTCCTAGGACACCATTACCTGTTTGCATCTGTTGTAGCCTTTCCTGCTTTTGGGTATCTGCCCCTGGCCAGACAAGGCACCCCTTGAGGGCAGGATCTGTTTTTTTTTTTGTTTTTTGTTTTCCAGACAGTGTCTTGCTCTGTTGCCCAGGCTGGAGTGCAGTGGTGTGATCTCGGCTCACTGCAACCTCTTCCTCCCGTGTTCAAGTGATTCTCCTGCCACAACCTCCTGAACAGCTGGGATTACAGGCTCATGCCACCATGCCTGGCTAATTTTTGTATTTTTGTAGAGACGGGGTATCACCATGTTGGCTAGGCTGGTCTTGAACCCCTGACCTCAAATGATCCGCCTGCTTCAGCCTCCCAAAGTGCTGGGATTACAGGCGTGAGCCACCACATCCGGACTTTTTGTTGTTGTTGTTTTTATTTATTTTTATTTATTTTTTTTTTGAGACGGAGTCTCGCTCTGTTGCCCAGGCTGGAGTGCAGTGGCCAGATCTCAGCTCACTGCAAGCTCCGCCTCCCAGGTTCGCGCCATTCTCCTGCCTCGGCCTCCCGAGTAGCTAGGACTACAGGCGCCCGCCACCTCGCCTGGCTAGTTTTTTGTATTTTTTAGTAGAGACGGGGTTTCACCATGTTAGCCAGGATGGTCTCGATCTCCTGACCTCGTGATCCGCCCGTCTCGGCCACCCAAAGTGCTGGGATTACAGGCTTGAGCCACCGCGCCCGGCCTTGTTGTTGTTTTTAAATCTCTGTCTCCACCCCTGGGCAGAGAGTAGTGCTCCGAGACTGTCAAATCAAGGAATGGAAATGTGTCTTAGTGTGAAATGCTGGCTTTGCAAATATGTTATTTTAAATAAAGCACTTAATTTTTTCCAGGATGGAAAGTGCGATTTTTCTCAATGAGGAAGAAAAGTCATTCTTCAGCAAGGGCCGCTTTTCTGAGGAGGATGCCAGGCAGTTGCTGAGGCGGATGTCAGGCACTGATGTCTGCAGTGTGTACAGCCTGGGTGAGTGTGGGCGATGCCTGTGGCAGGGCTGCTGCCCTCCCCTTTCCCTTCCGCAGCCCCCGCTGCCTTGTCCATCCACAGATAGTGAGTGCCAGCCCCCGGGCGCTGAAAGGTGAACAGACAGAGGCTGCCGCCACCTCCAGGGCACACAGGGGCTGCAGACAAGCCAGGCAGGAGAGAGGATGGGTGAGAGGCTGGGGGCGTGGGAACGCGGCCCTGAGTCTCCCGTGGGCACCGGGGAAGCCCTTCCTACCCTGACCCCAGGCACCTGCCTGAGACGCTGGGCGAGGGAGAGGGTGTGGACCTGGTTCTAACTTGCCAGCCCTGAAGGCTCCTGTTCGGGGCCCAGCCCTTTGCCCACCGTGCTTTGCCTGGGTGAGGGCGGCTTTTCTCCTCGTCACAAGACAAAGAACCCAGGCTGTGGTGTGGCCTGGTCACCTGGCTGCCAGGGAATGTCATGGTGGGATCCCAGGGCTGCTGCCTTCTAAGGACAGAGATAGTCCCTCTGACCTCAGTGCCCCTCTGTGTGCGAAAGGTTTCTCTGGGGGCTGCAGATCAGTGCATGGATGAAGGTGGTATGTCATCCACAACATAAAGAAACATGGCAGATATTGTGCTATTTGCTGGGTGTAGATAAACACAGATGTGCCTACACACCCACTTTTTTTTTTTTTTTTGAGACAGAGTCCTGCTCTGTTGCCCAGGCTGGAGTGCAGTGGCATGATCTTGGCTCACTGCAACCTCTGCCTTCTGGGTTCAAGCGATTCTCATGTCTCAGCCTCCCAAGTAGCTGGAACTACAGGCACGCGCCACCACACCCTGGATTAGTTTTGTATTATTTTGTAGAGATGGGGTTTCGCCATGTTGGCCAGGCTGGCATTACAGGGTGCAGGTGTTGTGGGGTGGGGACGTTACCGGGTGTAGGTGTTGTGGGGTGGGGATGTTACAGAGTGTAGGTGTTGTGGGGTGGGGATGTTACAGGGTGTAGGTGTTGTGGGGTGGGGATGTTACAGGGTGTAGGTGTTGTGGGGTGGGGCGTTACAGGGTGTAGGTGTTGTGGGGTGGGGATGTTACAGGGTGTAGGTGTTGTGGGGTGGGGATGTTACAGGGTGTAGGTGTGTGGGGTGGGGATGTTACAGGGTGTAGGTGTTGTGGGGTGGGGCGTTACAGGGTGTAGGTGTTGTGGGGTGGGGATGTTACAGGGTGTAGGTGTTGTGGGGTGGGGCGTTACAGGGTGTAGGTGTTGTGGGGTGGGGCATTACAAGGTGTAGGTGTTCTGGGGTGGGGGCATTGGAGGGTGCTCCCCAGAACTGCACGCCTGTTATCCCAGTTCACAGCACTTGATGCGGTCCACACCTTTTACAGCTATTTCTCATTTGATCTCCATGGAAACCCAGTAAGCAGTTAGTGTCAGCCACTTTGCTGGGGTGGAAACAGACCCAGGAGCTGCCTGCCTTGGGATGAAGAGGGTGGGGGTGCACGGTGGATCGGCATTCATCCCTGGGCTGTCGGACTCAGAGTTGCTGACTGTTCCATGCGCCCTACTCCCTGATGGAGCTGATAGAAGCCGAGAGCGTGCTCCCACTGATGATGGGAGGATGTCCCCAGAAGATGGGAGAGTGGAGTCCCCACAGAGGTTGGGTGGGGTGAAGGCCTGGAGATGCTGGAACACGGGAATTCTCTGGCCCGTTGGCTGTGCCTCTCCTTCAGGTGTCAGGAGTGCTTCTACGCTGGTGTGCAGCTGTACCCCTGCAACACCCCAGCCAGCAACCCCTGTACCCTGCAATGCTCTCACCCTGCAACACCGACACCCAGCTCAAGCTGACATGGGGCCAGGGGTGCTGGCTGGGGGTGTTCATTGCTTCTCTTTTCTCCCTTGCCAGACTCAGTAGAGGAAGCTGAGACCGAGCAGCCGCAGGAACAAGGTGGGTTTTGCCGGTGGCTCAGGCTTCCTCTGGTTACGAGCTGGGCCTTGGGGTAGCGCCGGGGGAGGTGACAGAGCTGAGTACGGTGGGCACTGGATGCGGCTGTCACCCCTCTGTGGTGTGGGCTGGGGGCGTGGGGGACATCGCCTGAGGTGGGCCTAAACCTCCCGTCTACTCTGGCACTGGAGGCCGTGGCGTCCCACACTTCTTTCAGTGAACATGCTGGCCCCCGCCTGGTCCCCGACCGAGGTGGGGCATCCTTTCCACTGCTAGGGCCCACATGTAGCTGTGGGTTCCTTTCTCATGACCTGGAGAAGCTGCAGCTCACCCTGTGCTCTGCCTCAGAGATGGGAGGCCACACAGCCCTCAGTGGGTGGCAGAATTCAGAGCCTTAGGTTGCAGTGGCCCCAACTGAGGTCCCTGAAGGGTCTGCTCCTTCCTGAGGGGCTGATTCAGGGAGGCCCTCCCATCTCCCCTCTACGGCTCTGTCTCTTCCCCTCACACAGGGTCTGCATGTGGACAGCCTGGTGATGTGGACGCCCCAAGGGCCCTTGGAAGTTCCCTGGGAATGGGATCCATTCCAGTACATTTGGGATGCAGGCACAAGGTCCCAGAGGAGGCCCGGGAAGCCAGTGGGGAAGGGAAGGCTGTTGTAGGTTTGCCTCGGGGAGGGGGTGGTTCTACCCTCTGCCAGAGTCCCTGGAGCAAAGGCATGTGGCTCTCCAGCTGTCCTGGAGGCCAGGGTGGTGGCTGGGAGGGGCTGTGTGCCTCTGCCTGGTGGGGGAGATTTCTTAGCTAATCTAGTGTAGTCAAGTCAGACATTTGCCTCTCAATCATATTTATTTATTTATTTTAATTCCAAGGCTTTACAGACGAATAAGGAGACAGTTTGTATTGAAAATATTTTTGGGCCGGGCGCGGTGGCTCAAGCCTGTAATCCCAGCACTTTGGGAGGCCGAGACGGGCGGATCACGAGGTCAGGAGATCGAGACCATCCTGGCTAACACTGTGAAACTCCGTCTCTACTAAAAAATACAAAAAACTAGCCGGGCGAGGTGGCGGGCGCCTGTAGTCCCAGCTACTCGGGAGGCTGAGGCAGGAGAATGGCGTGAACCCGGGAGGCGGAGCTTGCAGTGAGCTGAGATCCGGCCACTGCACTCCAGCCTGGGCGACAGAGCGAGACTCCGTCTCAAAAAAAAAAAAAAAAAAAAAAAGAAAATGTTTTTTACATGTGAGCTTGAAACAGGCAGTCTGTTAAATCTAGGTTTTTTCCTTCCCAGTAATACCTCCTTTCATCCCAGGTTTTCCAACAGGAAATGCGCTTGTTTGCTCACCTCTGGGAGGGGGCTTTGGCTAGGAATCCACAGAAGCCAGCTGGAAGCCAGCAGATGCCAGCAGGCTGCTTGAGCAGCCTGGCCTTTGTTAACCCTTTAGGAACTGTGGGCTTCAGGTTTTCAGACCCTCCAAGGTGAAGGTGGCCACAGGGGCCTGGAAGCTTTCCCATCCTTCCTGCAGGGATGGTCCGTTTCCCTGCACGGAGCTGTGTACATGGGTACAACACCCCTGTCCTGTGCCGTCGGTGGCTTTACCAATTTTGCATAGCAGCTTTTGAGCTGATCAATAGCTCCGATTGGCTGTTGAGGATTTCATGGATTCCTGTACCCCATCGGGGGACCCAATATGCTGACAGAAGTTACATTTGTAGTTGTAGTGCTGCATATACATGGGTCCAGTTAGAAGGCTTTGATTCTTTCTAAAGGGAAAGGTATCTCTGAGGGATCGCTGAGCTGACAGTCTCCTAAAACCATGCTGTCAGGTGGGCGACAAAGCAGGACAGGAGGGTGATTTCATAGGAGAGTCGGGCCACGGGCCTGCGTGTTCTCTCTGTCCCCATAGTGCCGGAGTTCCTACGTGCTCCAGGCCCCAGGTTTGCATTGCACATAACTCTCAAGGTCTCATGGCAAGCTGTACCAGGGACACAGAGGGCGGGGATGCGGGGACCCTGCCCCCAGTGGACCAAGGACTCACTGCTGGACTCGAATCTATCTAGATGTTTTTGTGACTTGCAGAAATACCTCCACGTTGCCTGGGCCTGGAGCCACAGGAGACCGTGCAGAAGGTGAAGAATGTTCTGGAACAATGCAAGACCTGCCCAGGTTGCCCCCAGGAGCCAGTGTCCTGGGGTCTCTGTGCAGCATCCAGCAACGTGATCTTGCAGGACCCCGAGGAGCCCTCCTTCTGCTTGGAAGCTGAGGACGACTGGGAGGATCCAGAGGCCCTGATCTCATGGCTGCTGTTCCTGAACACCTCTGGATACAAGGCCAGCTTCCGTGGCCTGTACAACGTGGTGCTGCCATGGCTGAGCAGCGTGTTCTGCAGCTTTAGCGATGAGGAGGAGCTGACTGGGCGCCTGGCACAGGCCCGAGGGGCGGCCAAGAAAGCTGGCCTCCTCATGGCCCTGGCCAGGCTCTGCTTCCTCCTGGGGCGGCTGTGCTGCAGGAAGCTCAAGCTGTCCCAGGCTCGGGTGTACTTTGAGGAAACACTGGGGACCCTGGAGGGCAGCTTCGGGGACCTGTTCCAGGTGGTGGCTATGTACGCCAACCTGACCAGCATTTACCGGAATCAGAACCGGGAGAACTGTACACAGGTGGTTCCCAAAGCCATGGCCCTGCTCCTGGGGACGCCCGGCCACATCTGCAGCACTGATGTGGACGGGGAGCTCCTGCAGCTGGCGCTGCAGTGGGCGGTGGGTGGCCAGAGCCTGCAGGCCGAGGCCCGGGCCTGCTTCTTGCTGGCCAGGCACCACGTGCACCTCAAGCAGCCCGAGGAGGCCCTGTCCTTCCTAGAGCGGCTGTTGCTTTTGCACAGGGACTCGGGAGCCCCAGACGCTGCTTGGCTTTCAGACTGCTCCCTGCTCCTGGCTGACATCTACAGCTGCAAGTGCCTGCCCCACCTGGTGCTGAGCTGTGTCAAGGTGGCCTCATTAAGGACACAGGACTCGCTGGCCGGCTCGCTGAGGAGCGTGAACCTGGTGCTCCAGAACGCCCTCCAGCCCCACAGCCTCCCCACCCAGACTTCCCACTACCTCAGGCGAGCGCTGGCCTCCCTAATCCCGGGCACAGGCCAGGCTCTGCGTGGCCTTCTCCACGCCAGCCTGGCCCAGCCGTACAGCCACCATGGCTACCACGGCCCAGCCATCACCTTCATGACGCAGGCGGTGGAAGCCAGTGCTGTTGGTGGAGTCTGTGCCATTGTGGACACTCTGGTGGCCCTGGTCTGGCTGCATGGGCTTCATGGGCAGAGCCTGGTGGCCTTGAACATCCTGCAGTCTGTCCAGGATGCAGTGGTGGCCAGCGAGGACCAGGAAGGTGTGATTGCCAACATGGTGGCCGTGGCTCTGAAGAGGACGGGCCGGACGAGGCAGGCAGCCGGGGGCTACTACCGCGCCCTGTGGGTGGTTTGGACCTGGGCAGCGGAGGAACCAGGCAGTGGTGCTGGCCAACTTCGGGACCCTGTGCCTGCACGCGGGTGCCAGCAGGCTGGCCCAGCACTACCTCCTGGAGGCCGTGCGTTGTTCTCGAGGCTCCCGTTTGGAGTTGGCCGGGACTTCACCCACAATACTCCTGCACCTGGGTCACCTCTGCACCGCCAGGGCGGCCACCCAGCAGTGCAAGGGCTACTGTGAGTGGGCCTTCTGGTCGCCGTGGAGATGGACCACGGGGAGAGTGAGTGCCCCAGTTCCTCCTGGCGCCTTCTGGGGCCACTCGGGGTCAGGCACACCTGGGGTTTGTGATTCAGAAACAAGTGGTGGGTTTTCCACATCGAAAGTGGAATCATGGCCAGCAGCAGATGTTGGCAGCGCCCTGGAGACAGGCAGTTCCCATGCAGGGCCAGGCCCTCTGTGCCCTACTGGGGCAGCCAGCTCTTTCGGTTTGCTCAGGGACATCCTGCCTTGAGCACGGAAAGTCCTGCCTGCTGGGAATCCTTGGCCATAACCTGGGATCAAGGCAGGCTCTGCTGAGCTGGGACTTGGGCCCCTCCATGAGCCAGGCCATGAACGCCAGTTATTGTGCCCGTGTTATCTGCGGTATCTCGGCAGCCCGCACACCTGTCATCCCACTTCACAGAGGACACAGGGGCGGGTGATTGCCCAAACCACAGAGCAGTTCATGCAAAGTAGCTCGTGCAGAGTGTGCCAGGCCACACCACAAATGGAGCTTGTGGGGTCTCGGGAAGCAGGTGCCGAGCCTGGGAACGTGAGCTTCAGGCCAGAGAAGCCACAAAAGGGTGAGTGGCGTGATGGGGGGCAGCACTTGGCCCGGGTTAGGGAAGCCTCTTAGTCTGGGACCAGAGGTTGAGAGAATTTAGTCAAGTAATAGGTGGGATGAGGGGCTGGCGGTGGGGGAGGGGCTGGCGGTGTAGCCGTGTGAAGGCCCAGGGGTGAGCGAGTGGGGGTGAGTGAGGGGATGAGTGGGTTGTGAGTGGTGGAGTGAGTGAGCAGGGGTGTGATGGGGGGAGTGAGCGGGCTCATACAGGGAGGTGCAGAGTTGGGAGTGGGTGGGGGGGTTGGATGCTGGATGGTAAGAAGCTCTTCTGGAGAGCTAAGCAGGGCTGGGGCCTCAGGCTGTGGCTTGGCCTTTTCCCTAAGAGCACTGGGGAGCCATGGAGTGCTATCGAACAGTCATGCACACTGAGCAGTAAAGGACAGTAGGTGGGCAGGGCTGTCCGAAATCTAGGCCGCAGAGAATAGATGAGGGAAGTTGAGTCCAGGGAAATGGCTGAGACAGGGGATACTGTTGAGTCCCCTCTGCCTTGCAGCGCTTTGTCATGGCACAGTGAGACCACTCAGAGGTGCCTCCTGTGGCCTGGACAGAGCCCCAGGGGCTGTGGCCAAATCTGCCCATTTCCCAGCACAGGCCTGGCACCCACTCCTGGCCCTAGGAGGGATGAGATTTTGGAAAGGACCGTGTGAAGGGACCCCGGTCCCACACATCTGCCCAGGGAGGGGTGGGGGGTTCAGACCCAGGCTTCTTCCCCAGGGCCATTCTCTGACTGGAAGGAGACCCTCCAGGAGCTCAGCGCCCCAGCCCCCACTGCAGCCTCCGTTGGCTCCTGGCACAATAGCCTGTGGCACCACCTCCTACAAGGCCCTCCCCAGGGTGCTGGAGGATTCAGACTTGGAAATGCAGGCCAGGGAATGGGGATCATGCTTCCCTGTCTCCCCACCCTGCGCGAACGGTCGAGGAGACCGAGGGTGGGTTGATACCCACATGCTTACTTGGGGTCATTTTGAGTCACTTCGGTAGTTTGTGTCCTTCTAGGAGTTTGGCTGTTGTGTCTAGATGGTCTGATTTGTTGGTGTACAATTGTTCATAGTGTTTTCATGGAATCCTTTATTTCTGTCAGGTCGGCAATAATGTTTCCTCTTCCATTTTGATTTTAGAAACTTGGGTTTGTAATGTTTATTATTATTTTTATTAGAGATGGGGTCTCATCATGTTCCCCAGGCTGGTCTTGAATGCTGGCCTCAGCGATCCTTCCACCTCGGCCTCACAAAGCGCTGGGATGACAGGCGTGAGCCATGGTGCTCAGTCTCTGATTTGTATTGTGTCCATCTTTCTTTTCTGGTCAGTGGGTGAAAGACTTGTCAATTTTGTTATTATTAAAAAAACCCACTTGGTTCTGTTGACTATCTCTTTTGTTTTTCCATTCTCTGTATTTTCACTTCCCATTCCACTCTCACGTTTATTATTTCTTCCTTTATTCATTTGGGTTTAGTTCATTTCAGTTTCTCAAGGTGGAAGGTTAGGTTTTTGATTTGAGATTTTTCTTCTTTTGAATGTAGACATTTACAGTTATAAATTTCCTTTCAGCACTGCCTTAGCTGCATCTTGGAGTTTTGATACGCTAAGCTTTTTTTTTTTTTTTTTTTTTTTTTTAGGTTTGCTCCATTGCCCAGGCTGGGGTGCAGTGGTGCAATCTTGGCTACTGCAACTTTACCCAGGTTCAAGCCATTCTCATGCCTCAGCTTCCCGAGTAGCTGGGATTATGGATGTGCACCACCACACCCAGCTAATTTTTGTTTTTTTTATAGAGACGAGTTTCACCATTTTCCCAGGCTGATCTCAAAACTCCTGGACTCAAGCGATCCGCCTGCCTCGGCCTCCCACAGTGCTGGGATGACAGGCGTGAGCCACCGTGCTGGCCGGGCTGTGCATTTGTTTGCATTCTTCTCAAATTAGTTTTCAGTTTCCTTGATGATCTCTTCTTGACTCACTGGTTGTTAGGAGTGTGTAATTTCCACATATTTTTGAATTTCCCACGTTTCCTTCACTCTGATTTCCAGTTTCATGCCAGTACAGCTGAAGAAACACCTCTGCTTTGGTCTCAGTCCTTCTCCATTCACTGAGGCTCGTTTTGTGGCTGGCACATGGTCTGTCATTGGGAATGTCCATGGGCGCTCGAGAGGACTGTGTATTCAGCTGTCGTTGGGGGGGCGTATGTGACAGATGTCCATTCGGCGTACCTGGTTTCTGGTGTTAATCTTCGGAATGTTTCTGACACTAGAAAATCAGAAGCTTTCCACTGTTCCCAGCACTGTGGCTTTGGGAGAGGCCAGTGAGCCTATGGTTTTGGAGCCTGGTTGCATGAGAGAAGCATGTGTAGGAACACCAGGGGCTGGCTTTGAACCCCATTCCCCCAACATGATGCCATGTGTGGCAGACATGACGCTTGGCTTTGCTCTCTCAGGGTTCCATCTGCGACAGGGGCTACTTGTGCCCCTGGCCTCATCAACTCAGGCTGAAGGCGGCCCTGGTCCTCACCAGAGGGACTTTGTGAAGCAGAAATAGATGGCCTGGTGCAGGGGCCGAGCCTGGCCAGGACCTCAGCCCTGGGAGTTGTAAAGAAGGCCGGCCTCTACCATGAGCATCTGCACCAAGCTGTGCCCATGTCACGGTGTGCTCGGTGTCTGCCCTTGTACAGGTACATGGCCTGTCTGAGCTCAGGCTCCCCACCTATGGGGCCCAGGTTCACAGAGGTGTGAAAGAGACAAGCACAGCGCAGGGGCCTCCGAGCCCAGCCAGCCTCGCTTCGATGCTGGGAGGCTGACGTCTTCCATTTTGTCTTCTGCCCAGGCCAGCTGCGGGCCGTCCAGTGGCTGTGCTGCTTCTACAGCGTCGTCATGCCCAGCGAGGCCCAGGGTGTCATCTAACACGAGTTCCAGCTCTCCCTGGCCCACAAGGTGACCGACAAGGTGCTGGAGGGGGCAGCTCCTGGAGACCATCAGTCGGCTCTACCTGTCCCTGGGCACCGAGCAGTGAGGGCTGGCTTTGCAGTGGTGGGGGTGTGGAGGGGGGCAAGGGGGGTAGGGGGGCAGGGCAGGGAGGGGGGGCACAGGGAAGCTGGCCCAGGGCCCATCAGCCCTTTCCTTGGATCATTTGGTTCCTTGGCATCAGATGCTTTGAGCTGGTGGGTCTGGGGTCGTCCCAGGGCTGCTGCTGGCTCGTGAGTCCCAGCTTGAGCCTCCCTTTTTGGGTCAAAGGTTATCTCAACCCCAGCAGAGGCAGTACGTGCACTCTAGGCTGTTCTTCCTACTATGGTGGCTTTTGTCATCTGACCTCTGCCTGCCCTGAGTCTTCACTCCTGGCCTTCATCTGTCCCCTTAAATGTGACCACAGCAGCCACCTGTAGCTTCTCTCCCACAGAAGACAGAGCCAATTGTGTCACTGCTTCCCTGGGGCAGGGTTTCAAGGTCTCACGTCCGTATGTGGCCCATCGGCTTCCACTTCCCCCGAGCATCCTGACCTGGTGGGGTAACCATGGCCCTGGCCACCCCACCAACAGGCCTGGTGACATTGCTGCAGTCACAGCCCCTCGAGTGTTGGACTTACTGAGAGAGCAGGGAAGGAGCCAGATTCCATGGGGACCCGGGAGACTGGCTCCAGTCTTGGCCTCAGGTTCACAGAAGGAAAATGGGCCAGTGTGCTAGAGCCATGCTTCTCAAAATGTAGTCCCTGGACCAGCAGAGCAGCATCTCTATCACCTAGGAGCTTGTGGCAAGTGGGAGTTCTGGGGCCTGCCCCAGGGCTGTGGAGCCGGAAGCTCTGGGGGCAGGGCCAGCAAGCTATACAGACAGGCCTCCGAATGACTGTGATGCCTGCACACCTTGAGAACCATCGGCCTAGATAGCCTCTGAACACTAACGGCTCCTGGTGCGTCTGGAGAAGACACAGGCCATGTCTGGGAGGCAGGGGAGATGGACTAGCCACTCCTCCTGCCACAGGGCAGCATGATGCTCGATTCCCTCAGAAGGATGTCCTTCATCTTTTCCATGCTGTGTGTTCACCTGGCCTCCCAGCAGCCTGGGAAGGGCAGAACACTGCACACACAAGAGGGCTGTTCCCAGTCCCCACATGCCAGATTCATCTGTCACCAGATCCACGGGAGGAGGCAGACTGGTTCCAGGAGGATGAGAGCCCTTGTTCTGACACTGTGTCTGATTCCAGGGCCTACAGATCCACTCTGGACTACACCAAACAAAGTCTGGGGATTTCATTGACCTCCAGAAGAAAGAGGAGGCGCATGCCTGGCTGCAAGCAGGGAAGATCTACTACATCCTGCGGCAGAGCGAGATGGTGGACCTGTACATCCAGGTGAGTGGCAAGGGATGCAGGAGGGCCCCTGTGCTGTTCACTCTCTGTCCATCCATCCATCCTTCCATCCATCTATCCATCATCCATACATCCATCATCCATCTGTCCTTTCATCCATCCATCATTCATCCATCCTTTTATCATCCATCTATTCACCAGTCTATCCATCCATTCACCTGTCCATCTACCATATTATTCATCCTTCATCATCATCTGTTTACCTGTCATCCTTCTCTCCATCATTATCCATTCATCATCCATCCATCTTCATCATCTTCCCATACACCTGTGGGTCCTTCCATCCATCCATCCATCCATCCATCATCCATCCATTCACCTGTTCATCTTTCCACCCATCCATCATCCATCCATCTGTCCTTTTATCATCCATCCATCCTCCTGTCCATCCATCCATTCACCTTTTCGTCCATCCATCCTTCCATCTATCTTTCCATCATCCATCCAACTCTTCATCCTTCTATCCATCCATCATCCATCCATCCACCATTCATCTGGTCACCTCTTCATCCATCCATTCACCTGTTTGTCCCTCCATCCATCCATCTTTCCATCCATCCTTCTGTCCATCTTTCCATTGTCCAGCCATTCTGCTGTTCATCCTTCTATTCATCCAACCATCTTCCATCCATCCATGATTCATCCATTCACCTGTCCATCCATCCATCCATTCACCTGTTCATCCTTCCATCCATCATTCATCCATCCATCCATTCATCCATATATCCATCCATCCATCATCCATCCATCTTTCCATTATCCATCCACTCACCTCCTGTTCATCCTTCCATCTATCCATCATCCATCCATTCATCCATCCATCCAACATCCATCCATCCTTCCATCATCCATCCTTTCACCCATCCATCCATTCACCTATTCGTCCATCCATCCATCCACCCACCAATCTACCTATTAATCCATCCCTCCATTCATCTGTCCATTTGTTTATCCATACATTGGTCTATCCGCCCTCTATCCATCCACATGTACATACATCATCTACCCTGCACCCGTCCATACATTATCTACCCACCCATACATACATACAGACATACACACATTATTCCAGCCATCCATCCATCCATCCACCCACCCATCCGTCCATCCATCCATCCATCCATCTAAGCATTCATCTGTCCACACACGCATCCATCCATGTGTCTATACATCTGCTCATCCATTCATCCATCCATCCACTCGTTCCTAAGCCACTGCTGAGCACCTGTTGTGTGCCTTTTCCCTCCCTCCAACTGGTTCCCTCACATCCTCCCCCAGTGGCCAGCATCTTCTCCCTGAGGGCAGAGGCGTGGCCCCTCACAGTGCCTAGCACCTGCTGGTATACAGCTCATGCTCAAAGAACGTGACCACTCAGTTAACACACAGAAGAAGAACGTGCTCCAAGCGACACGTGGCACATCTCCTTACAAAATGAATCTATCATAGCAGCTGTTTTCAGAGGCTTCCCAAACACAGTGTGATCTGGAACAAATTGTGAAGCCCACGAGCCTGGTGAAGCTTTCATTATGAGCACCTGCTGTATACCTCCTTGAGCTGAGGAGAAGGATCAAGAGGCTTGGCCAAGAGGGGACCAGGCCCACCCACAAACACTGTTGATGTGCGGCCCTGAGCTGCGGCAGGGATGTGGCAACGCAGAAAGGAACCAGGTGATGGGCTCCCAGCAATCTGGGGGCCACGGAGACTGAGTGCAGGGGGGTGGGCTAGGGCTATCCCTGGTGGTAGGATTCATAGGTGTCAGGCTTCTGGGCTGCAGCTGCTCAGTCACCTCCTGGCACTCAAGTGCATCAGTTCATTGTCCTCATGCCAGTGGTGGGGCAGCCCTAATGCACAGGTCTGAAAAATGCTCAGGTGTACCTGCAGTGTGTGAGAGGAAGGAGGCTGGCGAAGGTGGGTGTGGCCACCTCGCCAGGTGTGGGTCTTGAGGGAACTTCTGCTCCTTTCAGGTGGCACAGAATGTGGTCCTGTACACAGGCAACTCCAACCTGGGGCTGGAGCCGTTTGAGGCAGCTGGAGACATCTTCTTCAACGAGGCCTGGGAGCGGGAGAAAGCCATGTCCTTCTACGGGTGAGCTGGCCTGTGGGCTGATGTGGGTGGGCCTCAGGGGGGACCTGGAGGGCTGAGGCACAGGTGTGGCAGGGCAGAGGCTCCCCTGGAGGCAAGGCCACCCATGCACATGCTTAGTTTCCAGTAGTCTCACTGGGAATGATATTGACGTGCCTGCCCAGGACAAACGCTTGGGGCCTGGACGTGGCAATGGCCCTATCCTTGCCTAGTGGTCTCACCGGGAATGATATGGACTGTGCCCCCTGCCCGGGACAAACGCTTGGGCCGTGGACATGGCAATGGCTCTACCCTTGCCTAGTTGTCTCACCGGGAATGATATTGACTGTGCCCCTGCCCGGGACAAACGCTCGGGTCTGGACATGACAGTGGCTCTACCCTTGCACCTGATGATCTCAAGCAACCATGAGTGGGAAGTCCTGTCCCCATCTTCCAGATGAGGAAGCTGAGGCTCAGAGAAGCACAGGGACATGTCAAAGGACACACAGCATGTCAGTGGGAGGCCCAGGGCCAGGGCCCAAGTCTGCCTGCACCCCGAAGCGGGGACGGCTTCTCCCTTCCTCTGAGCTCACGGTGTGGCTCAGCCCTGGGCACAGACAAATGTGTGTTTTTAGAGCAGAGAGGAGTGCTGGCTCCCCCTAGTCAGACCCCCAGGTGCCCAGGTGGGGAGAGGCTGGTCTGAGGCTGCCGGGTGTAGCTAGATGGGCCTCAGGTGACTCTTCAACCCCAACTTGGGTGTCTGAACCGTGCGTTATCCCAGAGCACAGAGCTCTGCGGAGGTGCAGGGGTAACTGGGGTGTGGGATGCTCCAAGCACATGTTTGAGCTCTGAGGAAGGCGCTGGGCAAGGTGGGTACTGCGGGAAGCCTGACCCCACCTGCCTGTGTGGTAGGACCGGGCCCTGCCCCTGGCAGTGACTATGGGCAACCGCAAGGCGGAGCGGCAGCTGCAGCTGTGCAACAAGCTGGCGGCACTGCTGGCCACGCTGGAGGAGCCCCAGGAGGGCTTGGGGGTTGCCCACATGGCCCTAGCACTCAGCATCACTCTGGGTAAGTCCCCTGAGCCCCCGTCCTGCCAGGATCCACACTTTGCCAGAGCCCAGCCTCCAGGTCTGTAGGGCAGGAGCTGAAACAGCTGCTGGATTTTCCTGGTCTCCTGTCCAGGCAGGCAGATCTGCCCAGCTGGCTTCCCCGTCCGGCCGTGCGGCACAGCCCGAGGGCTCTCACGCAGTGCTGAGCTCTGCTTCCTCTGTCTCTTCCCGCTGCTGACCACAAGGGCCACCCAGTGTGCCCTCTGCCTTCCAGACATGCCAGGCATCTCGGTCCCTGTATGTGCCAGGCTGAGTGGCACATTCCCTTTGTCTTGTGCCCTTCCCACCCTCATCAACCACACGCCTCTCTGGCTGATGAAATCCCAGTTCCCCTTCCAGCAGCCTGCACCTTAAGGCCGGGCATCCCCTGGTGCTGTGCCAGGATCGTCTGTCCTCCTCCAGAGACAGGGAACCCTGGGCGGGCCGCATGCCCCAACGCCTTGTGCCTTGGGGCCCAGTACACAGTAGGTGTGCAGCTGTGTGGGAATGCATTGAATGCAGGCTCCACAGCACTCGCCCTGAAAAGGGGAGGACATCAGAGACAGCCTAGGTGGGTTTGTGCATCTGGGAGGGGGGACCTGGAGCTCAGGCATGCGGTGACTCCCCAAGGTAAGGGGCTCTGATCGTGACACACCCAGGAGGAGTCGGATGTCACGTCTGTGGGCTGCATGGAGCCGGGGTTCCCGGGAGCACCTGGACTGCATGGGTTTTGTGCTCCCCTGGCTAAAACCAGTGAACAAAGGCAGGTGGCTATGTGTAGGCAGAGCTGGGCCATCCAAGTCCGACTTTGCCAAAGCCTCACAGTAGACAGGGGCAGGCCTTATTAGTTCTGCTTTGCAGATGGGAAAGTGAGTCTGGGAACCCAGAAGGGACTGGACAGAGCTGCCCAAGTGACCACAGGTGCCTGGAGGCAAGCCAGGTGCTGCCCGGGATCTGCATACCTGCTCCTGAGGGGCCTGTGCCTGACTGCCCCAGGGAGCCACGTCCTCACACCTGCCCCTTTGGCCTGCACCCCAGGGGACGGGCTGAATGAGCACATGGCCTACCACCAGCTGGCCGCCCTGCACCACCTGCTGGGCCATGGCAAGCTGGCGGAACACTTCTACCTCAAGGCCCTGTAGCTCTGCAACTCGCCGCTGGAGTTTGACGAGGAGACCCTCTACTACGTGAAGGTGTACCTGGTGCTCGGTGACATCATCTTCTACAACCTGAAGGTGGGTGGGGAAGGGCAGGGCTCGGGGTGTTTCCAGCCCCTTTGAAGTGGGATCTCCACCCAGACCCCAGGGGCCTGGGTTCCAGCCTTCCTTAGGAATGGCCCAGTGGCCTCCCTGGAGCTCTGCACGTGGCTGGAGGAACCGGCAAGGTTCACAGATACAACCCAGCTCCCAAGCTGGCCAGGCCCCACCCTCAACAACTCAGTCTCAGCCTGGGAGGCTGACACATGAGCGGGCAATGGTGGCCTCTGGGTAAAGAAAGGGGATTGTAGTCAGGGGGGCCCTCCTGGAGGAGGTGACACCAAACTGAGTCTTGACAGTCAAGTGTCAAGTTGCATTTAAGAAAGAAAACAGGGTCGGGAGAAGGACATTTTGGAGGACGGCATCATCCTCACATTGAATCCACATTGCAAGATCCAACCCAAATCCCAGTGCCTCCTCTAGGAAGCCTGCCCAGGGTGCCAGCCTGCACTGAGCAACTCCTTCCTGGAGTCCCGAGACACCTTGAATCTTCACGTCACCCAGGAAGGGTGAGGTGAGACCCGTGTCTTACCATCCGCTTCACAGACAGGGGAACCCCAGCTCATGGCAGGTGCAGTGGGGCGGGGCCCCAGCCAGTCAGGCTGAGATCTTGCTGGGTCGGGTCTGTCTCGAGGGGAGGTGCTGTGCTCCCTCTGGCCCCAGCCCTGCAGGGGTGGAGAGCTGGGACTGGCAGACTCAGACCTGGGGGGTCTCCACCCCTCTGCCCAGCAGGCACTTGCCCCTCCTCAGCATCACACTGGCACCGCATCAGTACTTCTTATGGGCTGAGGGGCCAGGGCGCTCCAGTCCAGGGACCGAGATCTTGGCCTTAGAACATGAGGAGCTGGGGCAGCCCTAAGACCCCGCCCCGTATCCCTCACCACAGGCCTGGGGCTGCCCGGGAGGCCCCTTCTCATTGCTGGTGACACGTGGTGGTCAGAAGCGGTCCCTGTGGCCTCCCAAGTCCCAGCCAGACAGGGAGGTGCCAGGTGTCGGGCCCAGAGAGACGCTGCTCACCGCTCAGGGGCTCGCCTGGGACCCAGGGGACGGGCCTCCCAGAAGTGGGCCTTTATCTCTCTTGGTCAAGCCTGCCGCCCACTCCGCCTGCCCAAGAGGAATGAAAGGGCCAAGTAGTACCTGAGAGGCCAAAGTCCATGGTTGGGGTCGAGGTGCAGAGGCCTCCTTTACCTCCTTCCCATGCACAGCTCTCTGGGCCTCATCGTGACTATGCTGTCAGCCCAGGCCAGCTTCCCACAGGGAGGCCCCCTCGGAATTCCCCAGGGGCAGCTGTCTTTCCAAGGCCACACCCTCCTCCTTGTTTAGGAGGCTCTGGACCGAGGGCCCAGAGGAGTGGGAGAGAAAGCTGGGCTGGATGGGGCCTGAAAGGCTGGCAGAGAGGCAGGGGTAAATGGGCATCCTTGCCGATTGCCTCTAAAATGCGGTCCCCTTTAGTCTACACGTGAGAGTGAGCCCTGGAATAGGGTGGATTAGGTGTGTCCTGGCTCAGCCTGCCACTCACTAGCTGCTGCACACACTACAGGCACATGGAAATGCACACGCAAATGCACACAGACACAGGCATGCACACACAGGCACACGCACTCAGGCACACACACAGGCACAGGTGCACACACAACCACATACACAGGTACACATGCACATGCACAGGCACACACACAGGCGTGCACACAGGCACACGTGCACACAGCCACACACACAGGCACACAAACATGCACACGCACAGGCACACGCAGAGACATGCTTTGGCTGGCTCCTTCCTGTTTAGTTAGGATGCCCCCACCGCTTCAGGAAGCCCTTGCCTCCCAACCCCAGCTGAGTCAGGGGCCTCCTGGGCCCCCCCCCAGGCTCCTGGGCTTCCCTCTGCCACAGCCCGGGCCACCTTTGTGGTCAGTGTTCAGTCCCAGGTCCCTCAGACTGGGAGCCAGGATGTTAGGCTCAGCCATGCACCCAGCACAGAGTCCAGTGTTTCACTGGGCCGGGGGGCATTGGATGAGCAGCGGCGGTGACTCAGGGTCTTCTCACGCCCCTGCTCCATGTGTGGGGCGGGGCAGTGAGGGAATGGACTGCTGCATCTTGGACTTTGTCCTTGGCCCTGGGAGCCATCTTGAGATGGTAAAGAGGGACAGGCCAGGCCTGGGTCTTAGAAAGGTCCTTTGGGTGTCCCCCATGTGGAGGCGCCGCCTGGGGAGAAGCCGGGGGGAGATGGGAGGGTCAAGGTGGAGGTCTGGGAGGCAGCATCCCAACCCAGGGATGGTGAGTTTGAGCCAAAGATGCATTGAAAATGGGAGTGGATGTCTGGGGAGTCACACTCCGTCAATATTTCAGGGAACATTGCCAGGGAGGACACCTGTGAGATGGTTTTGTACCTGGCCTGGCCCGTGGAGGGCCTGGAAATGGTCAGCATGGACAGGGGCCAGAGGGGAGCCTGGGTCACTCAACGCTGTGCCCCTGCTGTGGCTTGGAGCCACAGGTCCTGCATGGAACTTTCAGAGCAGGCAGGATCTGCCCTGACCTCAGCCCATGGGGAAAGCAGCCACTGCCTGCAGAGAGGGTGGGACTGGGGCAAGAGGCTTGGGGTGAGTGGAGCATAGGGATAGTCAGGAAGGCTTCCAGGGGTTTCAGGGTTGTCCCCACCTCCTGCAGCTGAGACCACAGCAGTGTCACAGGCTTCGGGGCTCATGGGGTGAGCCAGCATTGGCTGGACATGTGGAATGACCTGGAGACAGGAACAGCCTCTGGGAAGACAGGCTCCGAGTCCCCCTTTTGCTGAGCATGGCCTGTCCCCTTCAGGAATGGTTTGATGCAGCCGGGTACTACCAGCTGGCACTGGCAGCCACCGTGGACCTGGGCAAGAAGGGCACAGCTGAAGACCTACACGCGGCCAGCCACCATCTCCCACAACTTCCTCCTGGACCGCGAGAAGTCGCTCTTCTTCTACCAGAAGGCCAGGACCTTCGCCACAGAGCTCAATGTCTGCAGGGTCAAACTGCCTCCTCTGCCACTCTGCGGGTGGGCCCCCTGGTTGGCCCCAGACACCCTCACTGAGGACAGCATCCGAGGGAGTGGGTTTTGTGCAAGGAGGATGGTCTCCTGCCTCTCCTGGTGTCTCCCATGGCTCATTTTCTCGGAAATGGAGGCATGAAAGCAGGGTTCAAATAGCAATAAATGTTTTTTTGCAATAACATACTGAAGTCCCCAGGGCATCCTTCCCTGTGTGCTTCCTGGGCTGTGTCTAGGGGCCAGCTCCTTCCCTGGTGGCAGCCCTCTGATCTTGGGGATGAGAAGGACCCTGAGTCCAACAGACCTGGGCCAGGTCACCATGAGCCTCGGTTTCCTCGGTGGCCAGAGGGGAGATGGTGGTAGAACTCCCTGGGCAGCTCCCTGCTAGGAGCTTTTGCTGTAGGTCTCGTGCCGCCCTTGCCTTATCCTTCAGGCCACTGTGCCCTGATGTGGGGGCTGCTAGTGCCCCTGTTTGTCATTGAAGAAACAGAGGTACAGAGAGGTTAGGTGTCTGGCCCACCATCACACAGCAGGTAGGGGCGGAGACACAGAGCCCAGTACACTGACCACCACACCACCCTGCCAGCTTGCTGCCAGGAGGGTGTCCCCCATTAGGACCCAAGTTCAGCTCCTGGACCTCTCGTGGTGTCAGGGGAGCCACAGGCCAGTGAGGGTGGCCCCAGGGATCCCTCACTCAGTGTTCTCTGCTCCCAGACTTGGCTGGGCCGAGCCTGGCCAGTCCCACCTCTGGCCACCGGTCAGTCCTGCGGGAAGTGAGATGCAGGGATCTCCGCCTGTGTAGATGCTGCTACCCAGTATTGAAAGCCTTATCTGGGCTGCCCCCTATGCCGTCCCCACAGGCACCCTCCCCTTCCGGCCCCCGGCCCTCATCCCAGTCCCTGGAATCCCAGGTTTTCCTTCTTGGAATCTCTTGGCCCCAGGGAACACAGCTCACATGGTCTCTTTGCCAGTTTACGCAAGGAAACCGAGGTTAAGAGACTGTGGGTGTCACACGTGATTCTCACATACACTGCACTCTCCCAGGCCCCTCTTTTAAACACTTTAAATGAGGTGACATTCACATCGCATGCAATTAACTATTTCAACGCGAATAATGTGGTGGCATTTGTGCATTCATAGTCCTGTGCAACCACTCACACCATGTAGTTTCAAAACGTGTTCATCTCCCCAGAAGAAACCTGCCGTCCTCACTAAGCTGTTACCCCTCCTTGGTATCCCCCAAGCCCCTCATTTAATGGAAGGGGAAACTGAGGACCAGAGAGAGACTTGCCAGTGGGTGGAGCTCTGATAATAAGGAATCAGGCACCCATCTGCTGCTTCAGTCCTGGGTTGGTTTTCCACCCAGCAGAGGTGACAGAGCCAGGAGGTTCTGGGACCCCATGCTTGCAGCCAGAGCCCTGCGCCGAGCTTCCCCACCAGGGGGCAGCAGAGAGCTTTCCAGAACGGGCCGCGGGGCTGGTGAGAAGCAGTGGTTCAGAGCTGCTGACAAACCTCACGTGGACCCCAGATCGCTGTCTCTGTGGGTTGGGCTTGGGAATTGGAGAGGAGGCCACATGATTGGAAATATGAAGACAGCACGGCCTGGCTGGAGGAGCAGGAAGCGCCGTCACGTTTACTGAGGACACAGATCTCCTGCCCGCTGGGCCGGGCATGCAACCACTCTTCTCGGGGTGGGGTCCGCAGGTCCAGGTTGCTCTCGGCCCCCGACCTGCCTCAGAGTCCGGGGGGCTTTGGAACTGTGCCTCCCCATCTCCACCCACCCTGGCTGGTGCCATGAGGGGACTGGATCCTGGGATCCTGTTCCTCTTGGGCAGCAGAGACTGGGGAACCAGAGGAGATGATGGGTCTTCAAGCCCCACATTCAAACCCCAGCCCACCACGCACAGTCTGGGTGTTCGGGGTGAGGGAGTTGATGTCTCTGAGCCCAGTTTTGTCACCACGAAAATGAGGCCGACATACTGGGGCAGAGTGCCAGCCCCAGGGCTAACAGAGGCCTGTTTCCTACTGACAATACCTCTTACTCCTAGGAACAGCTCCAACAACCACACACTAGGGAACACTCAACCTAGGCCAACTTGTCAGAGGCACGTGAGTCAGAGCAACTCCATCTTGAATGGGGGCTGGGTAAAGGGAGGCTGAGACCTGCTGGGCCGCATTCCCAGGAGGCTAGGCATTCTTAGTCACAGGATGAGATAGGAGGTCGGCACAAGATACAGCTCATAAAGACCTTGCTGATAAAGCAGGTTGCAGTAAAGAAGCCAGGTAAAGCCCACCAAACCCATGATGGCCCATGAGAGTGACCTGTGATTGTCCTTACGGCTCATTATGTGCTAATTATAATGCATTAGCTGCTACAAGACACTCCCACCAGCGCCAAGACAGTTTACAGATGCCATGGCAACATCTGGAGGTTCCCTACATGGTCTCAGAAGGGAGGGCAGAAACTCTCAGTTCTGGGAATTGCCCACCCCTTTCCTGGAACATTCATGAATAGTCCAACCCTTGTTTAGCGTATGATCAAGAAATAACCATGAAAATGGGCAACCAGCAACTTTTGGGGCCACTCTGCCTATGGAGCAGCCATTCTTTTTTTTTCTTTCTTTTTTTTTTTTTTTTGAGATGGAGTCTCGCTCTGTTGGCCAAACTGGAATGCAGTGGCATGATCTTGGCTCACTACAACCTCCGTCTCCTGGGTTCAAGCGATTCTCCTGCCTCAGCCTTCCTAGTAGCTGGGATTACAGGCACCTGCCACCACGCCAAGTTAATTTTTTGTATTTTAGTAGAGACAGGGTTTTGCCATGTTGGACCAGGCTGGTCTTGAACTTCTCACCTCAGGTGATCCACCTGCCTCGGCATCCAAAAGTTATAGGATTACAGGAGTGAGCCATGGCGCCCGGCCAGAGTAGCCATTCCTTTATTCCTTTTCTTTCCTAATAAACTTGCTTTCACTTTATGGACTCGCCCCAAATTCTTTCTTTGGTGAGATCCAAGAAACCTCTCTTAGGGTCTGGATCAGAACTCCTTTCCAGTAACAAACTTGCTCAACCTCTCAGACCGTTCCTCTCTTCATCTGCAACCAAAGACAAAGCCTCCCCCGAGGTTCCAAAACTGTGGAGAGAACGCATGGGAAACGAGGGGCACAGAGTTGGTGTGCAGAACCAATATCACATACTGGGTGTCAAGCCACTGTCATATTGGAAGTAATATCATGCTCTCCCCCACAAGTTATGAGGAACAATATCACAGGGGGGTGTGTACCTTCTCCGGTACTGGGAGTAGTATCATCATCTCTTCCTTTAGATGACAGGAACAATATCACAGGGTGGGTGTACACCCCATGTGTTTTTGGAAGCAATGTCATTTTCTCCTCTCCTAGTTTTAAGATTCATATCACAGGCGGGGTGTACACCCCTTGTTATATTGGATGGAATCTCATCCTCTTTCAACCTGTATCTTTAGAACAATATCCCATGGGGCTGTCCATCCCTTCAATATTGGTACTAAGACCATCTTCTCCTTTCCTGGATATAAGAAACAATATCACAGGAGGGGTGTACACCCCTTGCAATATTGGTAGTAATATCATCTCTCCCCTGTGGTTATTAAGGACAAAATCCCAGGGTTGCTGTATGGTTCCTACTTTATTGGGAGTAATATCATCCATTCACCCCCTGGATAAGAGGAACCATATCACTGAAGAGGTGTCCACCCCCTTCGATATTTTCAGCCATGTCACCTTCTTCCTCCCTGGATATTAGGAACGATACCCCGGGTTTGGGGGCGGTGTACACCCACTGCGATATCAAAAGTAAAATCAGCCGCTTTCCCGCTGGATATTAGGAACTATATCACAGGTGTGTGTGCACCTTCTGGGATATTGGGAGTACTATCAGCCTCCACCCTGCTGCATATAAGGAACAGTATAAAGGGGGCAGGTGGTTACAACCCCTGTGATATTGAAAGCAATATTCTTCTCTTTCCCCTGTACATTAGGAACTACATCACAGGGGTCTGTACACCTTCAGCGATATTGGGATTAATGTTATCGTCTCCCTCACTGAATGTCAAAAACAATATCACAGAAGGGTGTACACCCCCTGCGATATGGCCAGTAATATCATCGTCTCTACCTTTGGATACTAGGAACAACATCACAGAGGGTGTGAACACTGCCCCGCAATATTGGGCATAATGTTATCCTTTCTTCCCCTGGATATTAGGAGCGATATCCCTGGTCGTGGGAAGTGGAGTACATTAAGAACAATATCACTGGGTGGGTGTACATCCCCTGCGATATTGGGTGTAGCATCATCCTCTCTTTTCTAGGATATTAAGAACAGTATCACAGGAGGGGTGTACAGCCACAGTCCCTGCGTTATTGGGAGCAATAACATCTTCTCCCCCTCTCGATATAAGGAACAATATCCCAGTGTGTCTGTACATCCCCTGCGATATTGGGCGTAATATCATCGTTTCCCAACGTGGATATTGGGCATAGAGTCACAGGGGGGTGTACGCCTTCTTCGATATTGGGAGCAATATCATCCTCTCCCCTCAGGATTGTAGGCAAAATATCGAAGGGGTTTTACAACTTGTGCGATATGGGCAGTAATATTATCCTCTCCCCACCTAGATGTTCGGAACTATATCACAGGTGGCTGTACACTTCTTTTTTTTTTCTTTTTCTTTTCTTTTTTTTTTTGAGACGGAGTCTTGCTCTGTCACCCAAGCTGGAGTGCACTGGCCAGATCTCAGCTCACTGCAAGCTCCGCCTCCCAGGTTCATGCCATTCTCCTGCCTCAGCCTCCAGAGTAGCTGGGACTACAGGCGCCCGCCACCTCGCCCGGCTAGTTTTTTTTTTTTGTATTTTTTAGTAGAGACGGGGTTTCACGGTGTTAGCCAGGATGGTCTCGATCTCCTGACCTTGTGATCCGCCCACCTCGGCCTCCCAAAGTGCTGGGATTACAGGCTTGAGCCACCGCGCCCGGCCGGCTGTACACTTCTTGCGATATTGGGAGTCATATCATCGTCTCCCATCGTGGATATTAAGAACAATATTACAAAGTAGGGGTACCCCCCCTACGATATTGAGAGAAATATTATGCTCTCTCCTTCGGGATCTTAAGAACAATATCGCAGGAGGTGTGTACAACCCCTGTGATATTGGGAGTCATATCATCCTCTCCCCGTGAATGTAAGAAACAATAACACAGGAGGATGTACACCCCCTGTGATATTGAGAGTCATATCATTTTCTCTCCCTCTGGATATTCAGAACAATATCACAGTGGGTGTGTACACCCCCTGCGATATTGCCACTGGTATCATCGCCTCCCTCCCAAGACATAGGGAACAATACCACAAGGAGGTATACACCCCCTGCAATATTGGGAGTAATATCTTCCTCTCCCCCGCTGGCTATTAGGAACAAAGTCACAGAAGGGCTGTACACCCCCTGCTCTATTGGGGGCGATATCCTCTCTGTTCCTGGACATTAGGAACAATATCAATAGGGAGTGTACACCTCCTGCAATATTGAGACTGATATCATCCTCTTGCCCCCTGGATAGTAGCAATCATATCACAGAGGGGATGTACACCCACTGCGAAATCGGAAGAAATATCATCCGCTCCACCTTTGTATGTTAGGGACAGCATCATGGGGGAGGTCTACACGCCCTGCGACATTGGGAGTCATATCATCCTCTCCCACCCAGGATATAAGAAATAAGACGACCGAGGGGATGTACACTCACTGCAACCGGTTCAATAATGTTATCCTCTACCCCCTGGCTATTAGGAATAACATCATAGAGGGGTGTACACGTTCTACGATGTTGGGAGTAATATCCGTTCCCTGCCAGATATCAGGAACAAATCTATTAATTATTAATATTAATAAATATAGTAAAAATAACAATCATAATATTAATAATCACAATAAAGATAGTAAAAATTAATACTGGTTAAAAATGATAAAGAATAGTATTAATAATTAATAGTAAAATCCCTATTAATAATAAAATAATGATATCAGCAATTAATGTTGCTTAAATCAAAACTAAGAGATGTTGGTAATAAAATAATGATTAATATTAAGAACTGATAATATTGTTAAATGACATTATTAATAATTTTAAGCGTGCAAAATCATATTTGTAAAATAGTTATCCATAATTAATAATGGTATCCTATTAATTAATAGTATCATTGATAATTATTAAAATCGATTGTTGATGTTTAATAATTAATCATATTATTACTCCTAATATCGCAGGGGGTGTACACCTACCTGTGATGTCATTCCTAATATCCAGGCATGGAGAGCATGATATGTTTTAATATCGTAGTAGGTGTGCACTCACGCTGTGACACTGATCCTAATATCTAGTGGGATGGAGTATGACATGACTCCCAACACAGCAACGAATGGTCAGCCACGTGGTGATATTGATCCTAATATCCACGGAAGAAGCATATGATATTACTCCCAATATTGCAGGGAGGGTACAGATCTTCTGTGATATTGTTCTTAGCATCCGGAGGGGGAGAGCATGATATGATATGCCCCTTGCGATACTGAGAGTAATAACATCCTCTCGCACCCTAGATAGAAGGAATAAGATGATTGAAGGGATGTACACACACTGACGTAGTTTCAAAAATGTCATCTTCTAACCCTGGCTATTAGGAATAACATCACAGAGGAGTGTACACTTTCTGCAACATTGGGAGTAATATCATCTTCTCCCCGCCAGATATCAGGAACAAGTATATTAATTATTAATATTAATAAATATAATAAAAATTAATAGTAATCACTGATATTAAAAATGACAATCAAGATACTAAATATACACACTGGTTAAAAATGATAACGATTAGTATTAATAATTAATAATATTAACACTATTAATAATGAAATAATGATATCAACAATTAATGTTACTTAAATCAATACTGAGTGATGCTGGCAATAAAAAAATAATTAAAATTGAGAATTAATAATATTGATAAATGACACTAATATTAAAAGTTAATTTTTGGCATCCCTCATCATCTGTATAAAATAATTATTAAAAATTAATGGTAAAACATTAATTGATAGTATTAGTGATAATTATTAAAATCGATACTTGATGCTTAATAATTAATTATATCATTGTTCCCTGAGCAATACACTGAAGGTGTACACCCCTCTGTGAAAGAGGTCATTATTTCCAGAGGGTGAGATGATAATACCCACAATATCCTAAACAGGCAGTGAGTCCACCATGACTCCAGAGGGGTCACCCCCCGCTGCGAGGTGGCTCCCAATAGCCGAGGGGGGGAGAGGGGGCGGCTATTGGTCCCCACCTCGCGGGGGGTGACCTCACCCCCCTGCCAGGTGGCTCCCAATAGCCGAGGGGGGGAGGGGGGGCGGCTACTGGTCCCCACCTCGCGGGGGGTGACCTCACCCCCCTGCCAGGTGGCTCCCAATAGCCGAGGGGGGGAGAGGGGGCGGCTATTGGTCCCCACCTCGCAGGGGGTGACCTCACCCCCCTGACAATATCACTGTTGGGTGTACTTCCCCTGTATAATGAACGATATTACCTTCTCCGCCCTTAGCTCTTGAAAACAATATCACATGGCGGAGGGCACCCCCAGCACTGTTGGAAGTATGATCATTCTCTCTTCTTCTGTATAGTAGGAAAAAATCTCAGGCAATGTAGACTACCCGTTTCATATTGAATGTAGTATCATCCTCTCCCAACGTTAATATTAGTAAGCATATCAGAGGGGGCGTTTTGACTTCCTGGATATTGGTTGCGAAATCATCCTCTCCTCCCTGGGTATAAGAAATAATGTGACAACCGGGGTGGACACCCACTGCGACTTTAGGAGTAATATCTCTGCCTGGATATTAGGATCCACGATGAACACACAGCGTGTTTACGATTTTGTGAGTAATATCATCTCCCGCTCTAGACATTACGAACAATATCAAAGACGGGTGGGTGTATGCCCTCTGCAATATAGGGAGGAATATCATCCTCTCCTCACCTGAATATTAGGAACAATATCAAAGGAGCGTTTATAACCCCTGCGATATTCTGAGTAATATCCTCTCCCAGGTGTTAATTAGGAACAGTATCACCGGGGGCGTGTACACCCCAGGCGATATTGAAAGTCATATCATCCTCTTCCTTCCTGGATCATGGGAACAACATCACTGGGGTGTACACTTTCTGCGATATTGGGAGTGACATCATCTTCTGTGCCTTGGAATATTAAGGACAATTTCACGGGGGGAGCATGTCCATTTTTTGCAATATTGGGAATGAAATTATCCTCTCTCCCCCTGCAAATTAGGAAAGATATCACAGAGTGGGTGTTCACCTCCTGCGATATGGGGATTAATACCATCTTCTCCCATTTCGGTTATCAGGAAGAGTATCACCTGGGGGTGTACAGTGTCTGTGATACTGGGAGTCATATGAACCTGTCGGCCTTGAGATATTAAGAAGAATATCACAGGGTGGATTTTCACCCCCTGCCATATTGGGCGTAATATCAGCCTCTCCTCTCCATGGATATTAGGAACAATATCTCAGGCAGGGTGTACGCCTCCTCTTCTATGGGGAGTCATATCATCCTCTCCCTTTCAGGATATTAATAACAATATCACCGGGTGGGTGAACACAGCCTGCGATACTGGAATTATTTCATCCTCTCCCCCTCCAGATACTAGGAACCATATCATAGAGGAGATGTACCCTCCCTGGGATATTGGGAGTAATATCATACGCTTCTTCCGTGAATATTAGGAGCAATATCACCAGGTGGTTGTCCATTCGTTGCTATATTGGGAGTCATGTCATACTCTTTCCCCCTAGATATTAGGATCAGTGTCACAGCGTGAGCGTACACCTACTACAATATTAAAACTAGTATCATGATCTCCGTCCCTGGATATTAGGAACGACATCACAGGTAGGTGTACACCCCTTGCGGTATTAGGAGTAATAATATGATTAATTATTTAACATAAATGATCGATTTTAATAATTATCAATGACAGTATTAATTAATAGGAAACTGTTGTTAATTATGGATAACTATTTTACATATATGATTATGCACGCCTAAAATTAATTATTAATATTAATGTCATTTAACAATATTATTAGTTCTTAATATCAATCATTATTTTATTACCAACATCTCTTAGTATTGATTTAAGCAACATTAATTGCTGATATCATTATTTTTTATTAATAATGATATTACTATTAATTATTAATACTAATCATTAACATTTTTAACCAGTATTAATTTTTACTAACTTTATTATGATTATTAATATTGACTATTATTAATTTTTATTATATTTATTAATATTAATAATTAATAGACTTGTTCCTGATATCAGGTGGGAGGGGATGATATTACTCCCAATATCGAAGAAAGTGTACACCCCTCTATGATGTTTTTCCTAATAGCCAGGGGGTAGAGGATAACATTATTGAACCTGTCCCAGTGCGTGTACATCCCCTCAGTCGTCTTGTTTCTTATATCCTGGGTGGGAGAGGATGATATGACTCCCAATGTCGCAGGGGGTGTAAACCTCCCCCGTGATATTGTCCCTAACATCCAAAGGTGGAGAGGATGATATTTCTTCTGATTTCGCAGTGGGTGTACACCACCCCTGTGACATGATTCCTGATATCCAGGGGGCGAGAGGAATAGTCTCAATATTTCAGGAGGTGTACACTGCTGAGTGATACTGTTCCTAATATTCAGGCATGGAGAGGATATCATCCCCTATAGAGCAGGGGATGTTCACTCCTTCTGTGATATTGTTCCTAATAGCCAGCGGGGTGAGGAAGATATTACTCCCAATATTGCAGGGGGTGTACACCGCCTTGTGATAATGTTTCCTATATTGTGGGAGGGAGACGATGATACCAGTGGCAATATCGCAGGAGTGTACACACCCATTGTGATATTGTTCTGAATATCCAGAGGAAAGAAAATGATATGGCTCCCAATATAACAGGGGGTCTACATCCTCCTGTGATATTGTTTCTTATATTCATGGGGAGAGGATGATATGACTCCCAATATCACAGGGGTTGTACACACCTCCTGCAATATTGTTCCTAATGTCCCGAAGGGGAGAGGATAATATTTCTCTCATCGTATGGGGTGTACACATACTTTGTAATATTGTTCTTAATATCCACGATGGGAGAGGATGATATGACTCCCAATATCGCAAGAAGTGTACAGCCACCTGTGATATAGTTCCTAACATCTGGGTGGGGAGAGGATGATATTACTGCCCATACAGCTCGAGTTGTAAAACCCCTTCGATATTTTGCCTATAATCCTGAGGGGAGAGGATGATATTGCTCCGAATATCAAAGAAGACGTACACCCCCCTGTGACACTATGCCCAATATCCAGTTTGAGAGACAATGACACTATGCCCAATATCACAGGGGATGTACACCCACCCTGGGATATTGTTCCCTATATTGAGAGGGGGAGAAGATGCTATTGCTCCCAATAACGCATGGACTGTGGCTGTACACCCCTCCTGTGATACTGTTCTTAATATCCTAGGGAATAGAGGATGATACTACACCCAATATCACAGGGGGTGTACACCCACCCAGTGATATTGTTCTTAATGTACTCCACCTCCCACCACCAGGGATATCGTTCCTAATATCCAGGGAAAGAGAGGATAACATTATGCCCAATATCGCTGGGCAGTGTCACACCCTCTGTGATGTTGTTCCTAGTATCCAAAGGTAGAGACAATGATATTACTGGCCATATTGCAGGGGGTGTACACCCTTCTGTGATATTGTTTTTGACATTCAGTGGGGGAGAGGATAACATGAATCCCAATATCGCTGAAGGTGTACAGACCCCTGTGATGTAGTTCCTAATGTACAGGGGAAAGAGAAGAATATTGTTCTCAATATCCCAGGGGGTGTAACTCCCTGCCCCCTGTATATTGTTCCTAATATGCAGCGGGGTGGAGGCTGATGGTACTCTCAATATCCCAGAAGGTGCACACACACCTGTGATATAGTTCCTAATATCCAGCGGGAAAGAGGCTGATTTCACTTTTGATATCGCAGTGGGTGTACACCGCCCCCAAACCCGGGGTATCGTTCCTAATATCCAGGCGGGAAGAAGATGACATGGCTGACAATATCGAAGGGGGTGGACACCTCGTCCATGATATGGTTCCTCTTATCCAGGGGGTGAATGGATGATATTACTCCCAATAAAGTAGGAACCATACAGCAACCCTGGGATTTTGTCCTTAATAACCACAGGGGAGAGATGATATTACTACCAACATTGCAAGGGGTGTACACCCCTCCTGTGATATTGTTCTTATATCCAGGAAGGAGAAGATGGTCTTAGTACCAATATTGAAGGGATGGACAGCCCCATGGATATTGTTCTAAAGATACAGGTTGAAAGAGGATGAGATTCCATCCAATATAACAAGGGGTGTACACCCCGCCTGTGATATGAATCTTAAAACTTAGGAGAGGAGAAAATGACATTGCTTCCAAAAACACATGGGGTGTACACCCACCCTGTGATATTGTTCCTGTCATCTAAAGGAAGAGATGATGATACTACTCCCAGTACCGGAGAAGGTACACACCCCCCTGTGATATTGTTCCTCATAACTTGTGGGGGAGAGCATGATATTACTTCCAGTATGACAGTGGCTTGACACCCAGTCTGTCATACTGCTCCTAATTTCCAGTAGGTAAAGTATGATGTTCCTGCCAAGAGAGCAGTGGGTGCACAGCCGCCCTGTGATATTTCTCTGAATATTCAGGGAAACACAGGACGACATTACCCCAAATCTCCCAAAAAGTGTACACCCATTGTGTGATATGGTTGCTCATATCCGAAGGTGCAGAGGATGGTGTTCGTTCTCCTGTCACAGGCTGTGTACATACACCCTGTGAAATTGTTCCTAATATCCTGAACAAAAGAGACTGCTAATAATGGACACACATTGCAGGGGGGAGTAATTGGCTCTTACCATCCACATCGCAGGGAGTTGAGGCACCCCCCGTGATATGCGGTGTAATAGCAACTCCTTCTGCCCCCCTGGCTATTATGATCCACATCGAATGGCAGTTCAGGACACCAGCCCTGCCCCAACCTTGACCCAGACAGTGGGTGTCATGGGACCATCTCAGGGTGAGTGGCAGCTCAGCTCTAAGGTATCCCTGTTGCCAAAGACCAACTGTTTCTGGCAAGACCACTCACTGTGCTGGCCGTGGCATCTCTCAGCCTCACTGCTGTCCCCGCTTCCCTCCACAGGCACAGGATTCCCAAAGAACAGTGGTGGCTCAAGCTGCGGCCCCTCATGAAGATCTTGGCCAAGTACAAGGCCAGCTACGACGTGTCGGACTCAGGCCAGCTAGAGCACATGCAGCCCTGGAGCGTCTGACCCAGTCCTGCCTGCATGTGCCTACAACCTGGACTCACTGTGGACCATCTGTTTTTGTAACACTTAAGTTATTTATCAGCACTTTATGAAAGTATTATTGACATTAATACCTAACCAGCAAGCACCTGTCACCGCCCATGTGCCCCACCAGCTCCAGTGCACACTGTCTGTGGACTGTGTCTCATGCTTTCAGATGTGTGTATTAAATGTTTGCCTACAACTGCAACAGTCCTCCATTTTAGTTTTTTAAGTAGGAGATTAAAACCTCAATCTATGGGTGGCTACTAATGGTTTTCTCAGCACTTTTGTGGGCAAAGATTATAAAAATATTTTTAGTAGGGATCACTGAACTATGCACAACTCATAAAAGGAGAAAAAAGCCAGTTGTTTACACAGGCCAAAGGGAACGCCATGTTTATTGCCATGTGTCAGTTTCCATCCACAGCAGCAGGCCAGGACCCTGGGCCTCGACCCCAGGCTCCTGCTGCCCTTAGAAAGTAAAAGAGAACACATGAATCTTATCTACTAGGCCTCTTGATTGCAATCCTAGCTGCATGTTAAAACCACCAAGGTAGGGGTCCGAAAAATCTGATAGCCAGTTTCTCATCCAGTCCAAGCCACGGTCCTCGCTGGGACCTAATTTGGAATTCTCTGATGACTCTTGCCAGAATAGACATGGGTGCTGGGGTGACAGCCCTGCCACCCTCGCGGGCCCCCCTCTTGTAGGGACAGCGTTTCTGCCTCTTAGCTCTAGTCTGCAAGAGACCACACTGTGCCTCAGAAGCAGGGGTGGAGAGCTGTACTGGGGGAGAGGAGACCCCAAAAAAAGCTGTTTGGGAAATCAGTCCAACGGCCCAGAAGAGCTGGCATGGAGGCTTTCCTTTCTGGCTCTGTAAAGACGAAGTGAGCACTTACTCACCCCAGCCCACCTGCTTCTCAGGACTGCTTTCATCCAGCCGCCCCGTTGAACTTCCGTCTGTTAAGAGGATGCTCCCACAGGGCCTCGGTGTGATCGAGTTTCATGAATCAGCACAGGCAGACATGGGACACCTTTGTGTACCTTTTCATTTTAATGACTCAAGCAGAGGTTAAGTCAGAGTTGCCCTTTATTTTTAGATTCTTAAATAAATATTCTAGAACTAATGAGGTAAAACAAGCCTTTCTGTCAGTAGAAAGTGAAAATTCTATGTGGTACATCTTTGGCATTTCATGCATGACTATTTCAATGAACGTCTTCCTGGTCACTCAAGATTGACTTGCCAGTCAGTGGCAACACCTGAAGAATGACACAATATTCTTGGAAAAAGCAGTAGCATTTCTGACTTTTCATATTCAGCTCTAGCGGCCTATTGTCTCAGGGGCTCCTGCACAGTCGGGGGCACCAGGGCTGCTCATCTGATGATCCAGGATGGGTCCTTGATGATTTTGGGGTTTTCGGGTCCGAGTATGTCCAGGCCATGCATGCTCTTCCCAGTGCCGAGGTACCTGAGAGGAAGGCAGGCGAGGTCAGCCAGGACTGGCTTCTGCATCAGTGCTGTTAAGGCCTCCAATCCCAGACGCTGTCTCCCCCGCTCCCCACTCACCTATCACTCACGACCAGGAGCTTGTCGTGGCTGACGGTGAAGAGCTGCTCCCTGTGGGCCTGCTTTATCTCGTCCGAGAGGCCGTACAAGAAGTGGTCCATTCCTAGAAGACAAACCACAGGCACGGTGGGGCTGCCGCCCAGGAGCTCGCACAGTGGGCTGTGCACTCGTGTCCCGGAGGGGACAGGCGCATATCACTGTTATTTCACGTACGTGTTTCAACCACAGGGACATGTCTAACAGCCCAGAGATCACACCCTGACCTCCAGCTCCCACGAGCCACGCTGACTCCTACCAAGGCCTGCTTCTGCAGCATGGACGCAGTCAGGGCCGTGTGAGGCTGATAATGCTGTGAGCTAAAGTGGCTCTATAGAGTAACGTGGCCAGGCCAGGGCCATGTCCACATCATCCTTCTACCCTAATGAGCCCAGACACTGCCGTGGGTTGGTCCTATTGGGCCTCAGGTCAGTAAAACTGAAATGACAGGATACACTCTTCTCGCCTGGATGTCGGGAAGTGTATTTCCAAGGCCAATGTTTAGGGTGTCAGATGTGGAAATCGTATCATAGGCAAGGACGGAGGCGCCAGAAGCTGGTGCTCCTGCCTGTGCATGAGGGGAACTGGGAAAACAGCAATGTCATCTGAGGCTATGGACTGAGATTCTCACTGTTATACTCACAATACCTTTGTCTGAAGGAGCGACAGGAGCATCTACGGTTGAGAAGACATAAAGTTTGGCTTCGTCGATGTCTTGCTGCGTGAATTTTCCAGACTTTGCCCAGTAAACAGCCTTCCCACAAGATTGGAGCGTCTCTATTGTATTTGGGTCCCTAGGAAACCCAGAGAAATAAACAGGCAAGCATTTTACCAATGGACAAGTTTATGACAAACCTGTGACTTAACAGTTCAGCATCTTCTATGGGTTAACAGCTCTATTTTACACCGGATCTAGTCCAAACAGCCCACTGACAAATTGCTCAATTACTCTCAGTGGAAATTTAAGTCCCATCACATAAGACTTTCAACACGTTCTCCCTCTTAGACAAGGTCTGTCTGCATAATGTCCTCCCCAGATTATTCAAATACACCTCTCTGTGACCTCATCAGGAGAGGAAAGATGTGGAGGGTGGGGGCACGTCAAGATGACAAGGAAATTACAGAAGACTCACATGGAAAAATTAAGCAAAGGTTTTCCTTTAATCTCCCTTAAGGACACACCCGGGGTAGTACAGGAATCTGCCTGAGGGGCCGATCCAGACTTCCCTTTGTGTAAATGGAAAGAGCCCAGCCCTCCCTTCACCCTGACTCAGAGCTGCAGGGGGGCTGTGAGCTGCTTTGCCATCCTTGTCTAGAAGAGTGGCTTCCAGCACAGCAAGTGGGGAGAACTCAGCAGGGTGGCAACGGCTACTGACTTCTCTACCTACATGCCTGCTTGCCTGCCTGCCTACCTACCTACCTACCTACCTACCTACCTACCTACCTAATCTATCTCTGCATTCCACGAGACAGGGTCTCACTCTGTCGCCCAGGTTGGCGTGTGGTGGCACAATCTGCTCACTGCAGCTTCAACCTCCCTAGGCTCCAGGGATCCTCCCGCCTTAGCCTCCTATAGCTAGGACCACAGGCACCTGCCACCACGCCTGGCCAGCTCCTTCTTGAAAAGTGTCAGAATACAGGTTCTCTTGGTCAGCAAAGCCATAGACAATCAAGAATTCATTGTTTTAGAGTAACGGTGTTATGTTTATGAAAGCTGACAGAACTGCATGCACATCAGGCACCTCCGACTGAAATGATCTAAGAATGCTCTCAGGCTGTATCTCAGCCCCTCACCTGGGGCCTGTGTTCCAGGTCCCCCAGAGCAGGGTTGCAACCTCAGACAGCCACTATGGATACTGTGTTGTTTTTCCTATGCCTATGAAAAAGTATAGATTAGGTGCAGCAAGATATTAACAAAATACAACAATTACACTAATAAAAGTTACACTAAGTAAAAAAAGCATTCTGTGCACAGAAGCTCTTGGGTACCCACAGTGTATCTGATGACCTAGACGGCTACTGAGTGACCAACAAGCAGGTACCGTAGACAGCGTCAGCTTTCACCCCACTGCTTAGAAGAATGGTATACAATTTAAAACTTTGGAAGTGTTTATGTCTGGAATTCTCCATTTAATATTTTCAGACCGAGGGTGACTGTGGGTAATAAACCGTGGAAAGGAAAACCATGGATGGAGGCACTACCTTGTTCTGCCAAAATATGCTGGCTTAAGCCAGAGTTTACTGAAGGCAGAATGCTTCCCGTTTAGGCTGCTGGCCCCAATCCTTGCACCAGAAAGGACATTGCTGGCTGTGGCTAAGTGCTCGAGAAGTGAAAAGCAGCACACAGAACAACTTTTGTCTAAAGTTCACTGCAGTAGAAGAAAATGACACTGATAATCATGAGTAGAAGACTAAAACACCGTGTGCGTCTCAATGTGTGAACTAGAGCAAAGCTCACCTGTAAGGGTAAAGGGTGAAAACCCCACTGCGGCTGAGTTTTGCGCCTCCACCATAAGCGCCACCTTTTTCTCGAATTTCTGTATGCAGGAATTTAGCAGTCATCAAACGTGCAAGGATTTTAAGACTGAAATGAATGATTTAAAAATGCAAGTTAAAAACACCATGGCTGATAAAAAAGCATAGACAATGAAGTAATTATTGGATTAAGTGAAAATGAAAATAAAATCAAGTTGTACAATAATGCCACATAAATTATGGCCCCATTTCTTTGGTCTTGTTTTTTAAGAGATGGGGTCCTGCTCTGTCGCCAGGCTGGAGTGCATAAGTGCAATCACAGCTCACTGCAGCCTTGAACTCCTGGGCTCAAGGGATCCTCCCACCAGAGTCTGCCGAGTAGCTGGGCCTACAGGTGCGTGCCACCACGCCTATTTTTACAGTTTTTGTAGAGGCAGGGTCTAGTTTTGTTGCCCAGTCTGGTCTTAAACACCTGGCTTCAAGCAATCCTCCTGCCTTCAAAGTGCTGGGCTTACAGGCATGAGATTTTCTTTTTAATTAACAAAAACTAAAAAGCACAAGGAAGCACAATTTTCAAGCAGTTGACTTGGATTACAGGGTTGAAGCAGTGGTGGTGGGGAGGGAATCTAACACTTCCAGCACCACACTGCTTAACTTGTTCCAATGCATATGTGGCATTTTTAAAATCTGGTGAAGTAGAAAGAGGTTATTTCTATTGTAAAGGCAAGTGTGCAAATGAACTTTTATTTAAATGTCTCACATCAGAATATGGAAAAAAAGGAAACTGAAGTCAAACTCTTTGAGTTTTATAGGAATCCCTTAAGAAAACACACACTCTCCGATGAAGTACATTTCCAGGAACGGGGCTGATTTCATCTACCTTCCACTGCGAACGGTGACATCACATTCTAGATGATTCTAGAACACATCCACCTCCGACGGAAGGCAGGGCAGACAGTGATGGTAGCATCTGCAGCAAAGACACAGGCTCCTTAAAGACGCCCGTGGTGAGATAAGCCCCAGGTCACCACTTCCACAGATGTGCCATTTCCTAAAGCAGATGAAGGGAGTCAAATAGGCCAGGTGGGAAATCAAGGAGGGAGTGGGCGTGTTCCCAGGGACTGTGCTGGGAGAAGTCACGACCATCTCGTGTGGGCCCTCCAGGAGAAACCCAGCACCACTCGGGTGGCTGGGGCGCCGTCAGTTGGGACCAGTGAGGTTGGAGACAGACCCTGGGGGACAGAGCCTCTACAAGCACCAGCAGGGATGGCGTTCCATCCATCCATGCATCCTCCTTCTTGAGAAATTTCTATTACTTGTATATTAAAAACAGATGCTCACTGTTGAAAGATTATAAAATACAAAAAACAAGGAATAAAAGATCTAGAATCCCCCTGGCCCAGGGGGAACTTCCACATTTTTAGTGTTTTCTGTCTGCATTTTCCTATTGGATGGTGGAAACAGACACCACTCTTCTGCTGGCACAGCAGACAGATCTGTTTATCTTCTACAAATATGGAAATAAATGAACAAAAGAGCTGACCACATACCTCTTTTCTACAGGGGATCTCTTTCTGGGCCCCCACTGTAGCCCCACATTTCCTCACGCCTGGCTACACACCTCCCCATCTGTGGTCCTACTATGACACACGTGCACCCTGGAGGCCCGGCACATTCTCCTATCAGGATAGACTGCCCAGGCCTAAGCCTGACTTCCTGTCTCTACTACTCGGGTGGTTGGGGCGCTGTCAGTTGGGACCAGTGGAGGTTGGAGCCAGACCCTGGGGGTCTCCTCCTTGGTTTAGTCCCTCATGGGGGTAGCTGCCTGGGACAAGGATACAGGAAGTGAATTTCCGTGATATAACATGTTTGCACAGATCTGTGTCATCCACACCCAACTGACAGGTCCCCAAAAGTGCATGTCTGTGAGTCTGTCCTCCTGGTCTGGCCAGTTTCCGCAGATGGGATGAACACAGCCGAGGGGCAGCCACACTTCGGAAGAAGGGGCTGGAGGGCCGGACCGTAGGCTGCAAACTCCCTTGCCCCATGCCACTTTGGGAACAGGCCTGACCCTCACTCTCGGCTGTGGCTTCGGCTGCTCAACCCAGGGCCTCCTTCCCTGAGCTTCTGACTTGTGTGAGGAGACAGGGGAGGCAAACTCCTCAGAGGGACTGTGAGGCGGCCCCCAGCCCTGCCATCTGCAGGGCTCTGCAGGACCACCTGGTTTCTCCCCACTGCCCTGTCCCTCTGTGGCTCCGGGTCAGGCACCCCCCACCCACCCACCCACAGTCTGGCTCATGAGGTTCTCCTGTAGCCCCCATGGCTGCTTGGGTCACCTCCCACTCTCCCTTGTGGCTTCGTGTCTTGATCTGCCTTTGCTATCGTTCCATGCATCTGTCCTCACGAAGGCTTAATCTACCATGTTTATCAGAGGTCTCAGCCTAAATTCATTCAATTTTCACCTAGAGATGAGATGAGTACATGGGGCATTTTGAAAGGAGTCTGTGGTTAGGGCCTTTGTTCATAAAGACTCTGCTGTTTAAAGAGGGCCGCTTGTAGACTCATGCAGCCCCAGGTCCAACACTTGGAGTCAGTACAGACTTTTCCTGTGCTAAAACATGCCCTGTGAACTCGAACAGGCTTGACAAGCTGCTTCTGTAAGGCTCAGGCCTGAGAGGTCCTGACCTCCACCCTCCTACCTGGCATGATCTGGGTCCGTGTAGGGGACAGTTCGGATGCATTCGCCCACATAATTCACCGGGAAGGGTACCAGGAAGTGAGTCTTCATCTGCCATGGCTTGAAGGTGGGTTCCTGAGGGATAAGGTGCAGTCAAAGGCGACTGTCCTATTTTTATTTTGGCCTTTTCTTAGTGTGTGTTTTCTGTAACTACTGCTGTGTAGAACTTCTATGTGAGTTTCAGGTAGTGAATGTTGCCCACCCAGAGGTCCCCCACCCCAGAGAGCCTCCACTTCAGCCCCCCGGGCTGGTCCTGCCTGTGCTCTGCTTGGTGTGAATGTTGAGTGTGATCAATCCACATGGCTGCTTGACCCTGCGTCTCCTTCCTTCTTGTTGCTGAGGCCAGTTCTGTTCTCTCTTTCTCCACCTGAACTCCACTTGAAGCCAAGATGAAGGATGAGAAGTGGTTGCTAAGAAGGACCCTCCTGCAGCGAATTCTCTGTGAGGAGGCTGAGCTGGCCCAGCCTGTCGTTTCCTTCTCTAAGCTCATTCCAGAGGTCGGCAAGGTGCAGCCTGTCCCTGCCTGCTCTTGTAGCCCGTGATCTGGCTTGATCCGGTTTGATCCGGTTTGATCCAGTCTGGTCTGGTCAGATCCGGTTTGATCTGGTCTGGTTTGATCTGGTTTGATCCGGTTTGATCCGGTCTGGTCTGGTCTGATCCGGTTTGATCCGGACTGGTCTGGTTTGATCTGGTGTGGTCTGGTTTGAAACCGGTTTGATGCAGTTTGATGTAGTTTCATCCGGTTAGATCCGGTCTGACCTGCTCTGATCCGGTTTGATCCAGTCTGGTCTGGTCTGATCTGGTCTGATCCGCTCTGATCCGGTTGGATCCAGTTTGGTCTGGTCTGATCTGGTTTGATCCGGTCTGGTCTGGTTTGTTCCGGTTTGATCCGGTGTGATCTGGTTTGATGTAGCTTGATTCGGTTTGATCCGGTTTGATCCGGTTTGATCCGGTTTGTTCTGGTTTGATCTGGTTTCATCCGGTCTGGTCTGGTTTGATCTGGTTTGATCCGGTTTGGTCTGGTTTGATCCGGTCTGGTCTGGTTTGATCCAGTTTGATCCGGTTTGATCCGGTTTGTTCTGGTTTGATCTGGTTTCATCTGGTCTGCTCTGGTTTGATCCAGTTTGATCTGGTTTGACCTGGTTTGTCCGGTCTGGTCTGGTTTGATCCGATCTGGTCTGGTTTGTTCTGGTTTGATCTGGTTTCATCCGGTCTGGTCTGGTTTGATCTGGTTTGATCTGGTTTGATCCGGTTTGGTCTGGTTTAATCCGGTTTGATCCGGTCTGATCCGGTTTGATCTGGTTTGACCTGGTTTGGTCCGGTCTGGTCTGGTTTGATCCGATCTGGTCTGGTTTGATCTGGTTTGATCTGGTCTCTTCCGGTTTGGTCCGGTCTGGTCTGGTTTGATCTGGTTTGGTCTGGTCTGGTCTGGTTTGATCCGGTCTGGTCTGGTTTAATCTGGTTTGATGTGGTCTGGTCCGGTTTGATCTGGTTTGGTCCCGTTTAATTTGGTTTGGTCTGGTCTGGTCTGGTTTGATCCAGTCTGGTCAGGTCTGGTCTGGTTTGATACGGTCTGGTCCAGTTTGATCTAGTTTGGTCCGGTCTGGTCTGGTTTGATACGGTCTGGTCTGGTTTAATCTGGTTTGATGTGGTCTGGTCCGGTTTGATCTGGTTTGGTCACGTTTGATCTGGTTTGGTTCGGTCTGGTCTGGTTTGATCTGGTCTGGTCAGGTCTGGTCTGGTTTGATACGGTCTGGTCCGGTTTGATCTGGTTTGGTCCGGTCTGGTCTGGTTTGGTTCGATCTCGTCTGTTTTGATCCGGTCTGGTCTGGTCTGATCCAGTATGATCCGGTTTCATCGGGATTGACCCGGATTGATCCGGTCCGATCTGGTTTGATCTGGTTTGATCTGGTTTGATCCGGTTTGATCCAGTTTGATCCGGTCTGGACTGGCTTGATCCGGTCTGATCCGGTTTCATCCGGTTTCATCCCGTCTGGACTGGCTTGATCCGGTTTGATCCGGTCTGAATTGGCTTGATCCGGCGGTTTGATCCGGTTTGATCTGGTCTGGACTGGCTTGATCCGGTTTGATCCGGTTTGATCCGCTTTTGATCCACTTTGATCCGGTTTGATCCGGTTTCATCCGGTCTGGACTGGCTTGATACGGTTTGATCCGGATCCATCCGGTTTGATCCGGTCTGATCTGGTTTCTTCCGGTTTGATCTGGTCTGATCTGGGTTGATCCGGTTTGATCCGGTCTGATCCGGTTTCATCCGGTCTGGAGTGGTTTCATCCGGTTTGATCCGGTCTGATCCGGTTAGCGGTCTGATCCGGTTCCATCCGGTCTGATCCGGTTTGATCCGGTCTGATCCGGTTAGAACCAGTCTGATCCGGTTTCATACGGCTTGATCCGGTCTGATCCGGTCTGATCCGGTTTGATCCGGTCTGATCCGGTTTGATCCGTCTGATCCGGTTTGATCTGGTTTGACCTGGTTTGGTCCGGTCTGGTCTGGTTTGATCCGATCTGGTCTGGTTTGATCTGGTTTGATCTGGTCTCTTCCGGTTTGGTCCGGTCTGGTCTGGTTTGATCTGGTTTGGTCTGGTCTGGTCTGGTTTGATCCGGTCTGGTCTGGTTTAATCTGGTTTGATGTGGTCTGGTCCGGTTTGATCTGGTTTGGTCCCGTTTAATTTGGTTTGGTCTGGTCTGGTCTGGTTTGATCCAGTCTGGTCAGGTCTGGTCTGGTTTGATACGGTCTGGTCCAGTTTGATCTAGTTTGGTCCGGTCTGGTCTGGTTTGATACGGTCTGGTCTGGTTTAATCTGGTTTGATGTGGTCTGGTCCGGTTTGATCTGGTTTGGTCTGGTCTGGTCTGGTTTGATCCGGTCTGGTCTGGTTTAATCTGGTTGATGTGGTCTGGTCCGGTTTGATCTGGTTTGGTCCCGTTTAATTTGGTTTGGTCTGGTCTGGTCTGGTTTGATCCAGTCTGGTCAGGTCTGGTCTGGTTTGATACGGTCTGGTCCAGTTTGATCTAGTTTGGTCCGGTCTGGTCTGGTTTGATACGGTCTGGTCTGGTTTAATCTGGTTTGATGTGGTCTGGTCCGGTTTGATCTGGTTTGGTCACGTTTGATCTGGTTTGGTTCGGTCTGGTCTGGTTTGATCTGGTCTGGTCAGGTCTGGTCTGGTTTGATACGGTCTGGTCCGGTTTGATCTGGTTTGGTCCGGTCTGGTCTGGTTTGGTTCGATCTCGTCTGTTTTGATCCGGTCTGGTCTGGTCTGATCCAGTATGATCCGGTTTCATCGGGATTGACCCGGATTGATCCGGTCCGATCTGGTTTGATCTGGTTTGATCTGGTTTGATCCGGTTTGATCCAGTTTGATCCGGTCTGGACTGGCTTGATCCGGTCTGATCCGGTTTCATCCGGTTTCATCCGGTTTCATCCCGTCTGGACTGGCTTGATCCGTTTTGATCCGGTCTGAATTGGCTTGATCCGGCGGTTTGATCCGGTTTGATCTGGTCTGGACTGGCTTGATCCGGTTTGATCCGGTTTGATCCGCTTTTGATCCACTTTGATCCGGTTTGATCCGGTTTCATCCGGTCTGGACTGGCTTGATACGGTTTGATCCGGATCCATCCGGTTTGATCCGGTCTGATCTGGTTTCTTCCGGTTTGATCTGGTCTGATCTGGGTTGATCCGGTTTGATCCGGTCTGATCCGGTTTCATCCGGTCTGGAGTGGTTTCATCCGGTTTGATCCGGTCTGATCCGGTTAGCGGTCTGATCCGGTTCCATCCGGTCTGATCCGGTTTTGATCCGGTCTGATCCGGTTAGAACCAGTCTGATCCGGTTTCATACGGTTGATCCGGTCTGATCCGGTCTGATCCGGTTTGATCCGGTCTGATCCGGTTTGATCCGGTTAGAACCGGTCTGATCCGGTTTCATCCGGTTTGATCCGGTCTGATCCGGTTTCATCCGGTTTCATCCGGTTTCGTCCGGTCTCCGGTTTCATCCGGTCTGATCCGGTCTGATCCGGTTTCATCCGGTTTCATCCGGTTTCGTCCGGTCTCCGGTTTCATCCGGTCTGATCCGGTCTGATCCGGTTTCATCCGGTTTCATCCGGTTTCGTCCGGTCTCCGGTTTCATCCGGTCTGATCCGGTCTGGACTGGCTTGATACGGGTTGATCCGGATCCATGCAGTTTGATCCGGTCTGATCTGGTTTCATCCGGTTTGATCTGGTCTGATCCGGTTTCATCGGGTCTGGAGTGGTTTGATCCTGTTTGATCCGGTCCGGTCTCATCCGGTCCGATCCGGTTTTGATCCGGTCTGATCCGGTTCGGTCTGATCCGGTTTCATCCGGTCTGGAGTGGTTTGATCCGGTTTGATACGGTCTGATCCGGTTAGCGGTCAGATCCGGTCTCATCCGGTCTGATCCGGTTTTGATCCGGTCTGATCCGGTTAGCGGTCAGATCCGGTCTCATCCGGTCTGATCCGGTTTTGATCCGGTCTGATCCGGTTACCAATCTGATCCGGTTTGGATCCGGTCTGATCCGGTTAGCGGTCAGATCCGGTCTCATCCGGTCTGATCCGGTTTTGATCCGGTCTGATCCGGTTACCAATCTGATCCGGTTTGGATCCGGTCTGATCCGGTTCGGTCTGATCCGGTTTCATCCGGTTTCATCCGGTTTGATCCGGTTTGATCCGGTTTCATCCGGTCTGATCCGGTTTCATCCGGTTTCATCCGGTCTGATCCGGTTTCATCCGGTTTCATCCGGTTTCATCCGGTCTGATCCGGTTTCATCCGGTTTTATCCGGTCTGATCCGGTTTCATGCGGAAACCGGTTTGATCCGGTTTCATGCGGTCTGATCCGGTTTCATGCGGTCTCATCCGGTCTGATCCGGATTGATCCGGTTTCATCCGGTCTGATCCGGTTTCATCCGGTTTGATCCGGTCTCATGCGGTGTGATCCGGTTTGATCCGGTTTGATCCGGTCTCATCCGGTCTGATCCGGTTAGAACCGGTCTGATCCGGTTTCATGCGGTCTGATCCGGTTTGATCCGGTCTGATCCGGTTTGATCCGGTCTGATCCGGCTAGAACCGGTCTGATCCGGTTTCATGCGGTGTGATCCGTTCTCATCCGGTCTCATCCGGTTAGAACCGGTTTGATCCGGTCTCATCCGGTCTGATCCGGTTAGAACCGGTCTGATCCGTTTTCATGCGGTCTCATCCGGTCTGATCCGGATTGATCCGGTTTCATGCGGTGTGATCCGGTCTCATCCGGTCTCATCCGGTTAGAACCGGTCTGATCCGGTCTCATCCGGTCCCATCCGGTCTCATCCGGTCTCATCCGGTTAGAACCGGTTTCATCCGGTCTCATCTGGTTAGAACCGGTTTGATCCGGTCTCATCCGGTCTGATCCGGTTAGAACCGGTCTGATCCGGTTTCATGCGGTCTGATCCGGTCTCATCCGGTTTCATCCGGTTTGATCCGGTTTCATCCGGTCTGATCCGGTTAGAACCGGTCTTATCCGGTTTCATCCGGTTTTGATTCGGTTTCATCCGGTCTCATCCGGTTAGAACCGGTTCGATCCGGTTTCATCCGGTCAGAAACGGTCTTATCCGGTTTCATCCGGTTTGATCCGGTTTCATCCGGTCTGATCCGGTTTCATCCGGTCTGATCCGGTTAGAACCGGTCTCATCCGGTTTGATCCGGTTTCATCCGGTCTCATCCGTTAGAACCGGTCTGATCCGGTCAGAACCGGTCTTATCCGTTTCATCCGGTTTGATCCGGTTTCATCCGGTCTGATCCGGTTTCATCCGGTCTGATCCGGTTAGAACCGGTCTCATCCGGTTTGATCCGGTTTCATCCGGTCTCATCCGGTTAGAACCGGTCTGATCCGGTCAGAACCGGTCTTATCCGGTTTCATCCGGTCTCATCCGGTTTGATCCGGTTTCATTCGGTTTGATCCGGTCTGATCCGGTTTCATCCGATCCGATCCGGTTAGAACCGGTCTGATCCGGTTTCATCCGGTTTGATCCGGTCTGATCCGGTTTGATCATCCGGTCTGATCCGGTTTGATCCGGTCTGATCCGAACCGGTTAGAATCGGTCTGATCCGGTTTGATCCGGTCTGGTCCGGTTTCATCCGGTTTCATCCGATCCGATCCGGTCTGATCCGGTTTCATCCGGTTTCATCCGATCCGATCCAGTTAGAACCGGTCTGATCCGGTTTCATCCGGTTTGATCCGGTCTGATCCGGTTTCATCTGGTTTCATCCGGTCCGATCCGGTCTGATCCGGTTTCATCCGGTTTCATCCTTTCCGGTTTCATCCGGTCTGATCCGGTTTCATGTGGTTTCATCTGGTCCGATCCGGTCTGATCCGGTTTCATCTGGTTTCATCTGGTCCGATCCGGTCTGATCCGGTTTCATCTGGTTTCATCCGGTGTGATCCGGTCTGATCCGGTTTCATCCGGTTTCATCCTTTCCGGTTTCATCCGGTCTGATCCGGTTTCATGTGGTTTCATCCGGTCTGATCCGGTTTCATCCGGTTTCATCCGGTGTGATCCGGTCTGATCCGGTTTCATCTGGTTTCATCCGGTGTGATCCGGTCTGATCCGGTCTGATCCGGTTTCATCCGATCCGGTTTCATCCGGTCTGATCCAGTCTGATCCGGTTTCATCTGGTTTCATCCGGTGTGATTCGGTGTGATCCGGTTTCATCCGGTTTCATCCGGTTTCATCCGGTCTGATCCGGTTTGATCATCTGGTCTGATCCGGTTTGATCCGGTCTGATCCGGTTTCATCTGGTTTCATCCGGTCCGATCCGGTCTGATCCGGTTTCATCCGGTTTCATCCTTTCCGGTTTCATCCGGTCTGATCCGGTTTCATCTGGTTTCATCCGGTGTGATTCGGTCTGATCCGGTTTCATCCGGTTTCATCCGATCCGGTTTCATCCGGTCTGATCCGGTCCGATCCGGTTTCATCTGGTTTCATCCGGTGTGATCCGGTCTGATCCGGTTTCATCTGGTTTCATCCGGTGTGATCCGGTCTGATCCGGTTTCATCCGGTTTCATCCGATCCGGTTTCATCCGGTCTGATCCGGTCTGATGCGGTCTCATCCGGTCTCCTCCGGTTTCATCAGGTTTCATCCGGTCTGATCCGGTTTCATCCGGTCTGATCTGGTTTCATCCGGTTTGATCATCCGGTTTGTCTGATCCGGTTTCATCCGGTTTCATCCGATCCGGTTTCATCCGGTCTGATCCGGTCTGATGCGGTCTCATCCGGTCTCCTCCGGTTTCATCAGGTTTCATCCGGTCTGATCCCGTTTCATCCGGTCTGATCTGGTTTCATCCGGTTTGATCATCCGGTCTGATCCGGTTTCATCCGGTCTGATCCGGTCTGATGCGGTCTGATCCGGTTTCATCCGGTCTGATCCGGTTTCATCCGGTTTGATCATCCAGTCTGATCCGGTTTCATCCGGTTTCATCCGGTCTGATCCGGTTTCATCTGGTTTCATCCGGTCCGATCGGGTCTGATCCGGTTTCATCCGGTTTCATCCGATCCGGTTTCATCCGGTCTGATCCGGTCTGATGCGGTCTCATCCGGTCTCCTCCGGTTTCATCAGGTTTCATCCGGTCTGATCCGGTTTCATCCGGTCTGATCTGGTTTCATCCGGTTTGATCATCCGGTTTGATCCGGTTTCATCCGGTCTGATCCGGTCTGATGCGGTCTGATCCGGTTTCATCCGGTCTGATCCGGTTTCATCCGGTCTGATCCGGTCTGATCCGGTTTCATCCGGTCTGGACCGGTCTGGACTGAGTTGATCCGGTCTGATCCGGTTTGATCCGATTTCATCCTGATCCGGTTTCATCCGCTCTGGACTGGTCTTATCCGGTTTCATCCGGTCTGGACCGGCTTGTTCCTGTCTGATCTGGTTTGATCCGGTTTCATCCGGTCTGGACCGGTCTGATCCGGTTTCATCCGGTCTGGACTGGCTTGATCCGGTCTGGAGTGGTTTGATCCGGTCTGGACCGGACTGATCCGGTTTCATCCGGTCTGATCCGGTCCGATCGGGTGTGGACTGTCTTGATCCCGTGTGGACTGGCTTGATCCCGTATGATCCGGTTTGATCCGGTCTGGACCGGTTTGATCCGGTTTGATCCGGTTGGATCCGGTTTGATCCGGTGTGGACCGGCTTGATCCGGTTGGATCCGGTTAGATCAGGTCTGGACTGTCTTGATCCGGTTTGGACTGGTTGGATCCGGTTGGATCCGGTTTGATCCGGTATGATCTGGTTTCATCCGGTCTGGACTGGCTTGATCCTGTCTGATCCGGTTTCATCCGGTCTGATCCGGTCTGATCCGGTTTCATCCGGTTTGTTTTCATCCGTTCTGATCCGGTTAGAACCTGTCTGACGGTCTGATCCGGTTTCATCCGGTCTGATCCGGTCTGTTCCGGTTTGATCCGGTTTAATCCAGTCTGAACTGGCTTGATCCGGTTTGATCCGGTTTGATCCGGTCTGATCCGGTTTCATTCGGTTTGATGCGGTATGATCCGGTTTCATCCGGTCTGATCCGGTCTGTTCCGGTTTGATCCGGTTTAATCCAGTCTGAACTGGCTTGATCCGGTTTGATCCGGTTTGATCCGGTCTGATCCGGTTTCATCCGGTCCGAACCTGATCAAACCTGATCAAACCGGATCAAACCGGATCCAGCCAGTCCAGACCGGATCTAACCGGGTCAAACCAGATCAAACCGGATTGGACCGGATCAATCCGGATGAAGGCAGTCCAGACGGGATGAAACCGGATCAAACCGGATTAAACCGGATCAAGCCAGTCTAGACCGGATTAAACTGGATGCAACCGGATGCCAGTCCAGACCGGATCAAACCGGATCAAACCGGATCAAGCCAGTCCAGACCGGATCAAACCCGATCAAACCGGATGCCACTCGAGACCGGATCAAACCGGATCAAGCCACTCCAGACCGGATGAAACCGGATCAAACCGGATCGGATCGGATCAAACCAGATCAAACCGGATCAAACCGGATAAAGCCAGTCCAGACTGGACCAAACCGGATCAAAGCAGATCAAAGCGGATCAAACCGGATCATGCCAGTCAACACCGGATCAAACCGGATCAAACCAGATGAAACCGGATCGAACCTGATCAAACCGGATCAAACCTGATCAAGCCAGTGCAGACCGGATCAAACCGGAGCAAACCCGATCAGACCGGATCAAACCGGATGAAGCCAATCCAGACCGGATGAAACCGGATCAAACCAGATCAAATCCAGTCAAGACCGGATCAAACCGGATCAAGCTAGTCCAGACTGGAACAAACCGGATCAACCAAACCAGATCAAACCGGATCAAACCGGATCGGACCGGATCAAGCCGCATCAATCCAGATCAAACGTGATCAAACCGGATCAAACCGGACCAAACCAGATCAAAGCGGACCAAACCGGATCAAAACGGATCGGACCAGATCAAACCGGATCAAGCCAGTCCAGACCGGATCAAAACGGATCAAACCGGATCAGACCGGATCAAACAGGATGAAACCGGACCAAGCCAGTCCAGACCGGATGAAACCGGATCAAACCCTATCAAACCGGTTCAAACTGGATCGGACTGGATCAAACCGGATCAAACCAGATAGGACTGGATCAAACCGGACCAAGCCAGTCCAGACCGGAACTAACCGGGTCAAACCGGATCAAACCGGATCAAACCGGATCAAGCCAGTCCAGAGCGGATCAAACCGGATCAAGCCAGATCGAGACAGTCCAGACCGGTTCAAACCGGATCAAGCCAGTCCAGACCGGATCAAACCGGATTAAGCCAGTCAGACCGGATCAAACTGGATCAAGCCAGTCCAGACCTGGATGGCTGACAAATTCATGAAGCCATGACATACCAATTCATGAAGCATTATATATATAATATATACGTTTTTAAACTGTAAGGATTTAATTTTATTTCCTTAACAAGTAACTTATATTTAGGTTCAGAAATACATGTGCAGGTTTGTTATATAGGTAAATTCCACGCCACAGGAATTTGGTATACAGATTATTTTATTACCCTGGTAATAAGCACAGTACCCAGGTATCTGTTATTCCCTTCTTTGTGTCCATACGTACTCAATGTTTAGTTCTCACTTATTAGTGAGAACGTGAGGTATTTGGTTTTCTGTTTTTCCATTAGTTCGTTTAGCATGATGGGCTTCAGCTCCATCCATGTTGCTACAAAGGACATCATCTTGTTCTTTTTATGGCTGCATAGTATTCCATGATGTATATACATGACATTTTCTTTATCTAGTCTATCATTGATGGACATTTGCATTGATTCCATGTCTTTGCTATTGTGAATAGTGCTTCAGTGAACATATGTGTGCGTGCTTCTTTATGGTAGAGCGATTTATATTTTTAGGGGCATATACCGAATAATGGGATTGCTGAGTTGAATGGTAGTTCTATTTTAAGTTCTTTAAGAAATCACCAAACCATTTTCAACGGTGGCTGAACTAATTTACATTCCCACCAGCAGTTTATAAGCATTCTCTTTTCTCTGCAACCTCTCCAGCATCTTTTATTTTTTGAGTTTTTAATAATAGCCATTCTGACTAGTGTGAGATGGTGTCTCACTGTGGTTTTGATTTGCATTGCTCTAATGATTAGTGATGTTGAGTATTTTTTCATATGCTTGTTTGTTATGTGTATGTCTTCTTTTGAAAATTGATTGTTCATATCCTTTGCCCACTTTTTTGTGGGGCTGTTTGTTTTTTGCTTGTAAGTTTGTTTAAGTTCCTTATAGATTCTGGATATTAAATCTTTGTCAGGTACATGGCTTGCACATATTTTCTCACATTCTGTAGGTTGTCTATTTATTCTGTTGATAGTTTCTTTTGCTGGGCAGAAGCTCTTTAGTTTAATGAGGTCCCATTTGTCAATTTTTGTTTTTGTTGCAATTGCTTGTGGCATTTTTGCCATGAAAATGCTGGGTCTTTGCTGGGTCCTATATTGAGAGTGTTATTTCCAAGGTTATCTTCAGGGTTTTTGTAATTTTAGGTTTTACATTTAAGTCTTTAATCCATCTTGAGTTTCTTTTTTATATATGGTGTAAGGGAGGCAGCTCAGTTTCAGTCTTCTGCATATGGCTAGCCAATTACCCCAGCATCACTTATTGAATAAATAAATGGTACAATAAATGATGCTAGGGTAATTGGCTAGCCAAATGGATTTTTCCCATTGCTTGTTTTTGTCGACTTTGTCAAGGATCAGTTGGTTGTAGGTATATGGCTTTATTTCTGGGCTCTGTATTTTCCATTTGTCTATGTGTCTGTTTTTGTACCAGCACCATGCTGTTTTGGTTACTGTAGGCTTGTGGTATAGTTCAAAGTTGGGTAATGTGATGCCTCCAACTTTAATCTTTTTGCTTAAGATTGTCTTGGCTATTCAAACTTTTTGGTTCTATGTGGATTTTAAAATGTTTTTTCTAATTCTGTGAAAAATGTTATTGGTAGTTTGGTGGGGATAACATTGAATCTGTAAGTTGCTTTGGGTAGTGTGGCCATTTTGACAATATTGACTCTTCCTATTCACAAACATGGAATGTTTTTCCATTTGTTCGTGTCATCTCTGATTTATTTGAGCAGCATTTTGTAATTCTTTTGTGGAGATCTTTCACTTCCCTGGATAGCTGTATTCCTAGGTATTTCATTCCTTTTGTGGCTATTGTCAATGGGATTGTGTCCTTGATTTGGTGGTTAGCTTGGAAATTGTTGGTGTATAGAAATGATACTGATTTTTGCACATTGATTTTGTGTCCTGAAACTTTGCTAAAGTTGTTTATCAGATCAAAGTGCTTTGGGGCAGAGACAATAGGTTTTTCTAGGCATAGAATCATATAATCTGTGAAGAGAAATAGTTTGACTTCCTTTATTCCTGTTTGGATGACTTTTATTTCTTTCTTTTGCCTGATTATTTTGGCTAGGACTTCCAGTACTATGTTGAATAGAAGTGGTGAGAGAGGGCATCTGTATCTTTTTCTCGTTCTCCAGGGGAATGCTTCAAGCTTTTGCCCATTCAGTATGATGTTAGCTGTGAGTTTGTCGTAGATGGTCCTTATTATTTTGAGGTATTCCTTCAATGTTGAGTTTGTTGAGGGTTTTTACCATAAAGCAATGCTGAATTTTATCAAAATTCTGCATCTATTGAGAGGATCATGTGGTTTTTGTTTTTAGTTCTATGTATGTGATGAATCACATTTATTGACTTGCATATATTGAACCAACATTACATCATAGGGTTGAAGCCTACTTGTTCATGGTGGATTAGCTTTTTGATGTGCTGCTGGATTTGGTTTACTAGTATGTTGTTGAGGATTTTTGCATCTATGTTTGTCAAGGATGTTGGCCTGAAGCTTTCTTTTTTTGTTGTGTCTTTGCCAGCTTTTGGTATCAGGATGATGCTGGCCTCATAGTATGAGTTAGGGAGGAGTCCCTACTCAACTTTTTGGAATAGTTTCAATAGGAATGGTACCAACTCTTCCTTATATTAATATATCTCTTAGAATTTGTCTGTGCATCCATTTGATCCTGGGCTTTTTCTGGTTGGTAGGCCTTTTGTTACTGATTCAATTTAGGAATATATTATTCTATTCAAGAATTCAATTTCTTTCCAGTTCAGTGTTGGGAGGTTGTATGTTTCCAGGAATGTATTTCCAGGAATGTATTCATTTCTTCTACGTTTTCTAGCTTGTGTGCATAGTGGAGTTTGTAGTAGTCCCTGAGGATTTTTTGTATTTCTGTGGGGTTGGTGGTAATGTCCCCTTTTTCATTTCTGGTTGTGTTTTTTGGATCTTCTCTTTTTTCTTTATTAATCTAGCTAATAATTTTTTTTATATATATATATGCAATTTATTATTTCAAATAACCAACTTCGGGAATAATTGGTCTTTTGTACCTTTTTTGGTGACTCACTTTCCTTCAGTTCAGCTCTGATTTTGGTTACTTCCTGTCTTCTGCTAGCTTTGGGGTTGGTTTACTGGTGTTTCTCTATTTCCTCTAAGTGTGATGTTAGGTTGTTAATTTGAGATCCTTCTAACTTTTTGATGTGGGTGTTTAGTACTATTAGCTTCCCTCTTAATACTGCTTTAGCTATGTCTCAGAGATTCTGGTATGTTGTATCATTGTTCTCATTGATTCTAAGAACTTCTTGATTTCTGCCTTAATTTTGTTGTTTATCCAAAAGTCATTTGGGGAAAGGTTATTTAATTTCCATGCAATTGTATGATTTTGAGCAATTTTCTTACTATTGATTTCTATTTTTATTGTGCTGTGGTCCAAGAGTGTGGTTGGTGTGATTTTGGTTTCTTTGAATTTGTTGAGGATTGCTTTTTGCTTGATTGTGTGGTTGACTTTAAAGTATGTGCCATGTGCAGATAGGAAGAATGTACACGCTATTGTTTTGTGGTGGAGAATTTTATCAATATCTATTAGATTCATTTGGTCAAGTGTCAAGTTCAGTCTTTTTGTAGGTCTCCAAGAATTTGCTTTATGAATCTGAGTGCTCCTGTGTTGGATGCATATATATTTAGGATAGTTAGATCTTCTTGCTGAATTGAACTTTTTACCACTATGTAATGTTCTTTGTCTTTTTTCATTTTTGTTGGCTTAAGTTCCGTTTTGTCTGAAATTAGATAGCAACTCCTGCTTTTTTCTGTTTGCTTGGTACATCTTCTCCATCTTTTAACTTTGAGCTGAGAGGTCTCATTTCATGTGAGGTGAGTCTCTTGAAGATAGCATACAACTGAATGTTGCTTCTTTATCCAACTTGCTACTCTGTGACTTTTAATTGGGATTTTAGCCCTTTTACATTCAAAGTTAGTATTGATATGTGTGAATTTGATCTTGTTATCCATTGTTAGCTAGTTATTATGCAGCTTTGTTTGTGTGGTTGCTCAATAATGTCAGTGGTGTATGTACTTAAGTGTGTTTTTGTAGTGGCCAATGTATTAGGTCATTCTTGCATTACTATAAAGAAATACCCGAGACTGGATAATTTATAAAGAAAAGAGGTTTAATTGGCTAATGGTTCTACAGGCTATACAGGAAGCATGGTGCTGACATCTGCTTCTGGGGAGGCCTCAGGAAGCTTACAATCATGGCAGAAGGTGTAGGGGCTACAGGGATGGCACATGGTGAAGGCAGAAGCAAGAGAGAATGGTGGGGCCACACACTTTCAAACCACCAGATCTTGTGTGAACTCAGATGAGAGCTCACTTGTCACCAAGTCATGGCCCAAACCATTCATGTGAGATCCACTCCCTTGATCCAAACCCTTCCCTCCAGGCCCTACCACCAAGATTGGAGATTACATTTCAACATGACATTTGGGTGGGGACAAATATTCAGATTATATCAACTGGTAATGGTCTTTCTTTAACATATTTAGTACTCCCTTCAGGACCTCTTGTAAGACAAGTCTGGTAGTAATGAATTGCCTTAGCATTTGCTTGTCTGACAAGGATCTTATTTCTCCTCACTTATGAACTTTAGTTGGGCTGGATATGAAACTCTTGGTTGGAATCTCTTTTCTTTAAGAAGGCTAAATGTATGCAACATAATTCACAATTGCAAATATATGGAATCATCCTCATTAGCAACTAACTGGTAAGTGGATAAAAATATATGGTTATCTATCTATCTATCTATCTATCTATCTATCTACCTACCTATCTATCTATCTATCCATCCATCCACACACCATGGAATACTATGCATTCATGAAAAAGAGTGAAGTAGTGTCTTTTGCAGTACCTTTGAAGGAATTACAGTCCATTATCCTAAGTGAAGTAACAACTCTGGAACAGAAAACCAAATACAGAATGTTCTCATTTGTAAGTGGGAGCTAAGCTATGGATACACAAAGGCATACAGAATGGTATAATAAACTTTGTGGACTCAGAATGGAGAAGGGTGGGAAAGGGGTTCAGGATGAACAATTACCTGTTGATATAATACTATTTAGGTGATGAATACACTAAAAGTCCAGGTTTCACTGCTATACAATTCATCCACCATACAATTCATTCATTCATCATGTAGCCAAAAACCACTTGTACCTCTTAAGCTATTGAGATTAAAAACAAAAAACAAAACAAAACAAAAAAGAATGCTAAATATAGGCCCCCAGTCTCTTCTGCCTTGTAGGATTCTGCTGAAAGTTTGCTGCTAGCTGGTTCTCTTTGTAGGTGACCTGCCCCTTCTCTCTAGCTGCCTTTAACACTTTTTTCTTTCATTTCAACCTTAAAGAATCTGAAGACTATGTTTCTTGGGGATGGCCATTGTATCTAGTATCTTGCAGGGGTCTCTGAATATCCTGAATGTGGTGCTCTCTAGTGAGGTTGGGGAAATTTTCATGGATGATAGCTTGAAATATGTTTTCCAAGTTGCTGGTTTTCTCTCCTTCTCTTTCAGGGATTCTAGTGAGTCATAGATTTGGTCTCTTTACATAATCTCACATTTCTTAGAGGTTTTGTTCATTCTTCTTTATTTTTTTCCTTATTTTTGTCTGAGTTATTTTGGATAACCAGTCTTTGAGCTCTGAGATTCTTTCTTCAGCTTCATCAATTCTGCTGTTAATACTTCTGATTGTATTATAAAATTCCTGAAGTGAGTTTTTCAGCTCTATCAGATCAGTGTGGTTCTTTCTGAAAATGGCCATTTTGTCTTTCAGCTCCTTTATTGTTTTATTGTATTCCTTAGAATCCTTGGATTGGGTTTTGGCTTTCTCCTGAATTTCAATGATCTTGGTTCCTATACATATTCTAAATTCTGTTTTTGTGATTCAATCATTTCAGCCTGGTTAAGAACCATCGCTGGGGAACTAGTGTGGTCATTTGGAGGTAAAAAGACCTCTGACTTTTTGAGAGACCAGAGTTCCTGTGCTGATTTCTTCTCATATGTGTGGGCTGATGTTTCTTCAATCTTTGAAGCTGCCTTCCTTTGGACAGGTTTGTTTGCTTTTATCTTCATTGATGCCCTTGGGGGTTTGATTGTGGTATAAGGTGGGTCCAGTTGACTAGCTTTGTTTCTGGAAGATGTTAGGGGGCCAAGGCTCAACTCAGCACTCCTAAGCTGCAGGCTCTAGCTCTGGGGGGCTGGAATGAGGCCCTCAGCTTTATTCTCTGGCCCCTTGAGGTTAGGAACCAGCCATGCTAGAGGGACAGAAGTATTCTTGGGCTGCTGGTCACGACACTCTGATGGGTGGTACCAGTCAAATGGCAGTAGGATCCGTGTGTGTTTGCATCTGTCAGCAGCAGCAGCAGCAGCATAGCAGGGTGCATGCTTGTTGGCTGGGGTAGGGTCCTGGCGGCTGTGAGACTGTGGGCCACCATGTGTGTGTGTTTGTGCTAGTGGTGGTGGCAGTGTGGGGTGGGAGGTGGGGCCTCTGTGCCTGTGTTCACACTGGCAATGGCAGCATGGCTGGGGCAGGGGTATGCTCATGCCTGTAGTAGTGGTACTGTGAGGTTCACATGCACACATGCACCAGCAGAGAAGGGGAGGTGAGATCCGCCCACACATACGTGTACTGGGAAAGTGGTGGGGGGTTGGCTGTGAGCAAATGTGTGCTGGTAAAGTGGCATGGGGAAGGCTGCCACAGAGGGAGGGTGTGGTGGGCTGGTGTTCATCAGCAGGGGCCACTCTGCTGAGTGCTCTGATGGTCAGGACTGCTGGTGAAGGAACTATGATGCAGGCCCCCAGGAGGCACACCAGTTGGGTATCCAAGGCTGCACTGAAAGCAGGCATGGGCAGGCTGGGGCCCCAGGAGAGGCCAGCAGACAGGAGGGCACTCAGATCAGACTGGCCTGTCTCACTGGCAAGACCACCCTGCTCTGTTGAAATCAGACAGTTTCCCCAAGGCTAAAATCTCCTAGGAGATCATGGTGAGCCTTGTGGTGCGGGCATCCCCAGCTGTGCTCTACCACAGACATTCCCACACCAAACCCTCTGGGTTCTACACAGACTGGAGTCCTGCCCTTACTACCTCTCTAAGCAGCTCCTTCTGCCAGCTCAAGTGTCTGTGGGGTTGTGGGGTCTCCTGCTGTCAGGATTCTAGAGGTCTGTGGCAAGAGTGGGTCATGCCTTGCCTGCTCAACTCACCTGTTCCCCAGAGTTGTTGGGGGCCAGGAATGAGTCCTAAGGTACGATGGCCCATGCAAGGTTTCCAGCTTTCTCCCAGCTTCTGTGTCCTCCCTCCATCCACTCTCAGTGCCTTCCCTCAGTACACCAGTCTTCTCTATGTCACCGTCCTTAGGTGGCAGATGTTCCTCCTAGCTGCATCTAGTTAGCCATCTTACTGAGCTCCTGCAGGTCACAGGATGGTAGAGGCTGCAGCAGAGTCACCTAGGGCCTCCTGGAGCAGAAACATAAAGCAGTGGAGATGGGACCCAAGCTGGGTGAGTGGATACAAAAAGACAAAGACTCTGCCAGATAACAATGTTTTGTAGTTTTTAGTGTGCAAATCTTGCATTCTTTTGTTCAATTTGTTCTTAAATATTCATTCATTTGGATGACATTATAAAGGAAATTGCTTTCTTAATTTCATTTCATTTTCAGATTGTTTGTTGCTAGTAAGTAGAAATACAACTGATTTTTATACATTGATCTTATATCCTGTAACTTTGCTGAACTTGTTAATTAGCTCTAGTAGTTTTCTTAAAAACTTCCCTAGAATTTCCTATGTACAAGATTATGTCACCTGTGAATAGAGATGGTTTTACTTCTTTGTTTCTAACCTGGATGCCTTTTATTTTCTTGCCTAATTGCCTTGGCTAGAACCTCCAGTACAATGTTGAATAGAGTTGCCTGTGAAGACATTCTCATCTTATTCCTGATCTTGGAGAGAAAGCTTGCAGTCTCTCATCATTAAATATGTTAGTTGTAGGGCTTTTTTTTTTTTAATAGATGCTCTTTATTGCATAGAGGAAATTCCCTTCTTATCCTAGTTTATTGAGTATTTTATCATAAAAGAGAGTTGAATTTTGTCAAATGCTTTTTCTGCATCTATTGAAATGACTGTGACATTTTCCTCCTCCTTTACAATGTAATAGGGAGTATTACACTGAAATATTTTCATATGTTGAACCAATGCCAAGTAGGACAAATCCTAATTGGTCATGGTGTATAATCCTTTTTATATATTGTTGTATTCAGTTTGTTAGTGTTTTGCTGAGGATTTTTGTGTCTATTTTCATAAGGGATTTGGTCTGTAGTTTTTTTCTTGTGATGTCTTTGGTTTTGTTATCAGGATAATGATGTTGTTCACATTTAGTTGCTATGTAGGCCTTCAGCGTAGGTGAAAGGCTGGTGCAGTTGTCAGAGGCGTGTGAACCAGAGCAACTCCATCTTGAATAGGGGCTGGGTAAAATAAGGCTGAGATCTACTGTGCTGCATTCTCAGATGGTTAAGGCATTCTAAGTCACAGGATGAGATAGGAGGTCAGCACAAGACACAGGTCATAAAGATCTTGCTAATAAAACAGGTTATAGTAAAGAAGCCAGCTAAAACCCACCAAAACCAAGATGGCAACAAGAGTGACCTCTGGTTGTCCTCACTGCTACACTCCCACCAGCACCACGATAGTTTACAGTCATAGCAATGTCAGGAAGTTACCCTACATGGTCTAAAAAGGGGAGGCATGAATAATCTACCCCTTGTTTAGCATATAATCAAGAAATAACCATAAAAATGGCTAAACCAACAGCCCTTGGGGCTGCTCTATGGAGTAGACATTCTTTTATTCCTTTACTTTCTTAATAAACTTGCTTTCACTTTACTATATGGACTTCTCCTGAATTCTTTCTTGCACAAGACCCAAGAACTCTCTCTTGGGGTCTGAATCCAGACCCATTTCCTGTAGCATCTTTCTGGCAACCACAGAAGGGACTATAGCACAGAAATCCCCGACCCAAAGGCTAACTTTGGGTAAGTGGTGGGGTCCTGTAACATCTTTCTGCTGACCATAGAAGTGACTATAGTGCAGAAACCCCCAACCCAATGGCTACTTTTGGGTAAGTGGTGGGCCACAGACCTCCCTGGCCTGCCTAGAGGATTTCTCAGTCAATGCTAGTTAACACTCCAGCTCTCCTGGGCCAAAGGCTCTGTCATTCTTTTCTCTTCCCAAACATCTGAGCAGATCCACTCCAGCTTTCTGGTATTACAGACAAGGCATCTTGCTTAGTACGCAGACTCAGATCCCATTTCCATCCTTCTCCCAGGAAGATTCTTAGATCCTCTTCAATCCAGCAGTCACTGCAAAACTCTATTTCCAGAGGTGTGATCAACAGGATGCTGAGGAACCATGGTTGCCTTTCCTGTTAATCACAGCCACCTTCCTGTTCTCTTCTGATTGAATCTGGCTTTCCCTGGAGGCTGCCATGGTGGGAAGATGATGTTAGAGGGGCCTGCTGTGCTTAGTCTGTCTCTGGGTCAGGGTCAGGGCCCCTCTGCCTCTGGCTGCCTTAATCTTCCCTCTGCTAAGACCAGAGTGATTTCAGGCAAGGAAAGCAACTGGGACCCTGAAAACCATTCCTCCGTAGTCCACCTCCCCATCTGTGCCAGAGTCCCTTCGCTTCCACGTGGATGCCATTGTGATTGCTGTTTGTATATTATTTAAATGTTTTTATATTAAAAATGGTCTGAAAATTAAAAGGACTTCATTTAGGAAAAAAAATTAAAAAACATCTGAGGATGTTTCTGTAACATCTTTCTGGTGAACCACAGAAGGGATGGTACTGAGGAGACCCCCGATGCAAAGTAAATAGACTGCAGCATTGATTGGTGGACTTTGGGTAAGTGGGGTGCATATACCTGGGTAAAGAATGGGATTGGGTTAGAGGCTCAATTTAAAGGAGTTAGAGTCTCTCCTAAGACATAGTGGGTTGGAGCCCCCTCTTAATAAAAGACAAGAACGCTTGACCAACTGGGTTAGAGACCCGACTTACGAGGGTTAGAGTCCCTTCTGAGATTTAGGGGGTTAGAGGTCCCTATCGGTAAAGTCCTTCTTGGTAAAGTCCTTTTTGGCTAAGAATGAATTTAGCACTGTGGGATATTAACTGCTATTCTCTTTGAAATAATCTGCTTTGCTGATGGCTGTGGGTGACAGGGTTAAGCGTATACAGGATCATGGGGCATGGGGAGCATTTTCCTTCCTAAAAAGGGGAAACTTGAGAGCTGATGGCACTGCTGGAAAAAGTTCCTGCTTGATCAACAAGTGGCTGCCTGAACTTTGCAGTGTTGCTGCAATGGGTGGGTCTTTCTCTGGCCTCCCTGAGCACCTTAACTTCCTCACCCTGCCTTAGGCAATGCTTTCTCCTCTCTCTCTGTGCAAACTGGTTGAATGAATGGTAAAAATCACTGTTTATCTCCTCTGTAAAGTTTTGATTAATGGAAGAATTAATTCATGAAGATAGTCTTAAGCTGTAGTGAATTTGGTGTGTTTTGTGTGTCTTTCTGTGTTCTATAATGCAGAGGAGTACTTTAGGATAGAACACAGGCCTTGGACACCTACCTGTAAGCCCACTTTTCAAGACAGCCCAGTAAACTGGTCAGTTACAAACTTTGCTGCAGGTCCCTGAAAAAACTGGATGAGGTTTCCTTCCTGTCTAGTATGTCCTTGGGAGCTTGACCTTATAACCATGTGGCCATGCTTTCTCTTTTCACAATGGCAGACTGGGTTTAGGGTTTGATTCCTGGCTTATGGGATAAGTCCTCTATCTTCTGTCTGTCTATGTATTTATATGAATCATGTGTGTGTAATATAAAATAGTTAGATTAATTGGTTTAAAAATAAGTGCTTAAATCAAATATTTTGTCAAAAAAGTTAAAAAGTGTAACATCTTTTGGTTCATATGACTTAAGTAATCTTTGGGAAATAAAAACAGTTTTAAAGATTATTGGTAAAATAAAAATATTTTCAAAAATGTAAACATTTGGTCTAAATTATGCAGGTCAGATATTAAGTTTCCTAAATGCTTTAAGGTCATAAACTGCTTCTTTGACTTTTAAAAGTTGTTCAATGTATTTTGGAGCATTGATTCTAGATAAGGCCTGGGGACATGTGAAATTAGCCATGCCCCCTAGCTATGCTAAGAAGGTTCTTCATAAAATGCCACTGTGACTCTTAACTATTCAACTTGTCTGCTTTACTGCTAGGTGAGGCCTGGGACACGTGGAGTTAGATGCTGGAAAGAGTCAGCCCTTATCTGCACTTTTGCCTGGTGTGTCCTAGGCTAGGCTCCACACCTAGTACATGATTAAAATCCTGAACTTAGCAAGGTTTTCACAATAAGTAAAAATTGCTAAAAGTTAACATTGTAACATGTAATTGAGACTACTGAAGAAACAGTTTTACATGCAGGGTGTGTGAAGAAAGTAGAATGTGTTTTTGGTAAAAAAAAATTATATGAACTCATGGGAATGTGGATTTTTCTTGCCTAGATTAAAACGTTAAAGGATTATTTTAAGTTAGACAGAATAAAGCTGAAAGTTTAAGCAAGTTGTGGAAGATTTCTAAAAAACTAGTTGTAAAAGATATTCTATGTGTAAACATATTGGCCAAAATTAAAGAGGTATTACTCAGATTTTCTGTAAATTAAGCATTGAAATAAAAGCACAATAGGTTTTTCTGAAAGCAAAAGCCTGCTTATAATCTGCTCTTTAACAAAAATTTATAAAGGTTTATGAGAATCTTACCTTATGATAAAACTGATTAAGATGAAATAAATTAGTCTATAATGTTTTATTAAAAATTGGGCCTGACATCAATAATCTACTAATGCCATAGTGACATTTGGTTTGTTTGATATTAAAATCATACAGAAAGCATTATCAAATATAAAATCATGTTTGGTTTTCTTTGGGCTGTATTTGTATAAACATGTTATTGGTATATGTTCCAAAATTATGGGAAACTCCTATAATTCTATATGACTTAGTGTATGTTATTAATAATTGTTACATAAAATCATTGCAAGCCACGGAGGTAACCAGAATTTTCTAGTCAATTATGACTTTACTAGTGGCTGTCCTAAGACATTTTGCCATCCACAGACAATTGTTGTCTTGTTTTGGTTCTATTTAAAAGGTGGTTTATAATCAGCTATAGGACTTTAAAAGCTGTTCTTAAATGCAGCCTTCTGATAACTCTGGAAATAGTGACATTAGAATAGAGGAAACAACTTTCAGAACTCTCATGGAGAACTGGAATGTTCATGAATATCAAACAGAACAGGAGTTAACCACATAAACTAAACTGAAAAAGTATGAAGTAGTCTTTTTGACTTTGCTTAAAATGTTGCTGATCCTTTGTTTTGTTTTTCAGAGTTAAGAAAACTTTTAAGCTATTTACAGCTTTTAACAATTGAGTAAAGTATACTCCTCTGAACAAAATTTGGAGCATGTTTGTTTCTCTTTACCCGATTTCTCCAGAATTTAGAAACTATTTGTGAGTATTCTTAATTTATGGCAATATAGTTATTTGTGGAAGTATAATAAGAATCTGTTTTCTTCTGCAACAGCATACAGTGGAAAAAACTGGTTATTTTACCAAGGCTTTGACTGGAATGGCATGCTTTCCTTTAAGGAATCAGATTTGACTTCTAGAGCCAATAAAAGCCCCTTGAGGAACTGGACTCACACCTTGCCTACACAGTCCATGTACAAGGTTTCTTACCAGTGGTAAGTAAAGAATGTCACTTTCTAACAGGTCCAGGACCCCCAAGAGGAGTAGAATTTACTCAACTCAGGTATTTAAGGGTACAACCCTATGGCTGGGCTTCACTTTAAAAAAGTCTTATGTAAGATTCCTTCCAGGGAACAGAGTTCCATCAAAGCCAATTTAAAAAGGGCTTATGTGAAAAATAATGATTCTTGCTGCACTTTATACAAATAACCAGGCCAAGCATAATAAAGCAAATCTGTCTTGCCATGATTTGTCTTTAGTAAAAATGGGAAATTGGAAAGAGAAATATTATGTTTCAAGAACTATGGTACACTTGTTATTAAATTCTAGTCTCCTCAATTTTAAGTTTGTTTTTGCAATTTAGGCTAACCTTGCTTATTCCTGTGAACCAACCAGTGACTTCTGACTGCTGCTCAGAAGAAACAACAGGAAGGGGAAATACAAAAATCTGGATCAATATTTTAATTCTGAGCACATGTTGGAATTGGCTAACAACCCTATATCAGCTTGGTTTTAACAGCTGCCCAGTTCATGGAAAGCCTTCTAATTTAGTTTACTTGGGATAATTTTACTTATTTTGCTTTATTGTTGTGGAATATATTGCTGTTTTACTCTTTGTGTAGGAATGCAAGATAAGCTTACTGAATGTTTTCTTAAACTGAACATTTACTAATCTTCCAGACATCAACTTTTGTCAGAACTCAAGAATAACGAATGGCCCTCAGCATACTGATGCTTTCTGACTGAGCTACTCCCTGCACTGAATACAAGAGACCCTAATAGTTCAGCAGGAATATCGTCACCCCATTCAGCCTGAAGAAGTTACAGAAAACAGATCTTCATCCCTCTGAAACCCTTAGGATTAAGGGTTCCCTTATTAAAGGGAGGGGGGAAATGTCAGAGGCGTGTGAACCAGAGCAGCTGCATCTTGAATAGGAGGTGGGTAAAATGAGGCTGGGACCTACTGGGCTGCATTCCCAGATGATTAAGGCATTCTAAGTCACAGGATGAGATAGGAGGTCAGCACGAGATACAGGTCATAAAGACTTTGCTCATAAAACAGGCTGCAGTAAAGAAGCTGGCCAAAACCCACCAAAACAGAGATGGCAACAAGAGTGACCTCTGGTCATCCTCCCACCAGCACCATGACAGTTTTGAAATGCTATGGCAACATCAGGAAATTCCTCTCTATGGTCTAAAAGGAGGAGGCATGAATATTCTACCCCTTGTTGGGTATATAATCAAGAAATAACCATAAAAATGGCCAACCAGCAGCCCTTGGGGCTGCTCTGTCTATGGAGTAGCCATTCTTTATTCCTTTACTTTTTTAGTAAACATACTTTCACTTTACTGTGTGGACCTGCCCTGGATTCTTTCTTGTGTGAGATCCAAGAACCCTCTCTTGGGATCTGGATCTGGACCCCTTTCCTGTAACACAGTCACTTAGCACGGCTCATCAAAGTATCCTGTCCCACAACTGAGGTGCCCTTGTTTATTGACTGTGTGAGTGAGCTCGTTACTCAGTCATCGTCTCTCTGATTAACACTTCTTTACCTTGGTTTGAGTGGAGATTCTGAAACTCACTTTGTCTTTGCTGGCTGGTTCCCTGTTGGACTCTCAATAGGGGCACTAGAGGGATACTGGGAGGCTGGAGGAGGAAGACAGGACACGTCCACTGATTTCTGTTTCATCCCCTTCCATTGTGAGTAACCTCAGCGATGCTTTTCAAGGGCAACAGTGACTGGTTCCAGTTTGCAGTTTTCCCCACCCTCAGAAGTAGTCTCATTGGACCTCCTCAGAGATATCAGCACCAGGGTCACACCATCCTCAGAGATCTGTGTTCTGGTTCCATGTGGGTCCCTCCTCTGAGCCAGAGAAGAAGATATTGTATATGCAATCTCATTTTTAAAAAATGTTACACATATATTCTAGCTAGGTTAGATTAACCAATCTTTATTAAGGAAGAAACTGCTAATTTACCCCGTAGTGAAGATTGAGACCGACTGACTTGGGGCACTGACTTATTAAAGACAAAACAAAGCAGAATAATATTGGTATTATTTCATTAATTGTATCAATTTTGAAACTGTATTAATTTCATAATAGCTCTGAAGATAGAGTTTGACAAGTACAAAAAGGTTCATGGTACCCAAAGACTAAATCTTCCTGGTGGTAGAGGCCACCCTATGAGCAAGCATGGAAATGGGACATGTGACCCAGCCTTAGTAAAATTAACAGGAACCATAGGTCACAAATCACTATGTTCTTCTATGAGAAGCCTTAAGAAATAATATCTTGTTGGGAGCAGTAGCTTGAGAATTTAAAGAGACCCTAGTAGTTAGGCAGGAATATCGTCATGCCTATTCAGCCTGAAGAAGTTACTGGTTGGGTCATTAAACTCCTCAGAAAAATAAAGTGGTAAGGATTAGAGAATGCTGCCATGCACTGCACAAGGACGTTTTGGTCCATGACAGACCTCATATACGATGGTGGTCCCATAAGATTATAATGTCATAATACCGTATTGCTACTATGCCTCTTCTATGTTTAGATACACAAATACTTACCATTGTGTTACAATTGCCTACAGTATTGAGGACTGTAACATACTGTGCAGGCTTGCAGCCTAGGAACATGCTTTACTTTAATTTATGTTCAAGTATCATTCTCGCTTAGATTTTGTGAGGTTGAAAGATAATTGTTTAAACTGGATGTGAATGGAGAGGGGGCCTCTGGAGAGCAAAGTGCCCTCTGTTCCCCTTCCTAATATTAATAGTCTATACCATACAGCCTCGGTGTACAGTAGGCTGTGCCCTCTAGGTTTGTGTAAGTGCACTCTATGATGTTCCCACAACACAAAATCACCTAACGACACATTTCTCAGAATGTATCTGTCATTAAGTGACACATGACTATTTACACTGTTGACCTCAAGTACACAAATAGATCAGACAAGTGGAGAAAGACTTCCTTCTAGTTCATTCTAATTTAAATACAGGTGCTGTCTGTAGTTAGGAAAATGTGAAGGAGCTATCAGCCTCCGGTGATATTCAAGTCTAATTAGAAATTCTTCTTGGACTGTTTAGTTCAAAGCTCCCTCTTAATCTTCCAGGAACTTAATCCTCCACACAAAGTATATGAAGACACAAAAATGTAGAAAGTATATATTTCTACATTGTGTAGAAAGTATGTATAGCTATTATTTAAGTGTGGAATATTAATTTTGTTGTAAGAAGAGGGATTTATTCACTGAAATGAGCTGTATTAATCTGACTCATCGCCACAGAAGTCACACAGGCTCTTCTCTGAGTCAGAAAATGTTAAGACCTTTCGTGTCTATTTTTCCTTTTTAGGGACTGTTTGACTACAGCAAAAGGAGGGGCCAGCAGATTTCAGTTCGAGCATGTTTGAAGCCTGTTTTCCGACATTATTTGTAAAACAAAAAATAAACATAGTAAAATCTCCACTACAAATGATCTCTATAAAGTGTAATAACATGATTTAAGTTTATTTCTTATTTTCTATATTTTATAAATTGCTACATTGAACAGTTTTAATTTAAAAAATTAAAGTTAACCTTGAAAATTTTTTTGGTTGTTGTTTTAATTTGCAGATATGATAGTACCTTTTAGTTGTTCCTATACTTTAGTAGCAATGAATTTGGGTATAAAATATTAGGGTCATAATATTCTCTATACCTCATCCCACTCTCTCATGGTATTTGTTACTCAGAGAAGAAATTGGAGTCCTGATTATTTTGATTCCTTTGAAGAAACCAAGTTACTTTTTGTTTAACAGTAGGAGTCGTTGTATTTAAATTTAAAAATTTTCACCTAGACACTTCCTATTCTAGATCTCACTTTATGAATTTTTTCCTTGCCCATGTTGAAGTCTCAACCTCCAATTTTAGATTTCTTCTCAGACCTGGAAAGCATATTTTTAAGATAAAATTTTTAATCTTTCTTGTGATCCACCATTCCATTTTATGCTTTAAGGGCATCTCTAATTTGTAGATTGGAGTTCTATTATTTTTCCTCGCTTAAATTTCTGAGCTCTTCTAAATGTCTTTATTCATTTTACATTTGGGAATATTTCTGAAGTGAATCCTCTCCATTACTGATTTGACTTTCACACTGTCAAATCTGTCTTTTCTTGCTTCTAATACAAACCCTGCTGGATTTTTTCTTCTTTCTTGAGTGTCTTGAATCAAGTTTCCTTTTTAAATCTAAGTCTGTTCTTGTTGGATGGTGGCAGTGTCCTCTCAAATTGTTTCTGGGGTCCCTACACTACTGTGAGCTCCCACGCCAAGTCTGTGGCAATGCTGAGGACAAATGCAGGGTATGGCCCTCCTGGTAATGAAGAGGAGGTGCACCCCAGGTCACCAGAAGCCAAGAGAACCGGCGGGGCTAAGCAGGGCAGGATGTAGAAACATGTTCTCACAAAAACCATGAAGATGAGAAGATGAGATACGATTGTTGCCGCCTGTCCCTATGTGGGCCTGACTCTCTTCACTACGCTAAATTGGATGTGAATGGAGAGGGGGCCTCTGGATAGCAAAGGGCCCTCTGTTCCCCTTCCTAATATTAATGCCTTACTTTGATTTACATTCAAGTATCATTCTTCCTTAGATTTTGTGAGGTTGAAAGGTAATTGTCATTATTACCACAGAAAGGAAAACTGGAGTTCAAAGAAACTTAACTGAGAAGTGAGTCCTGGTCTCTGGATTCTTTTGTTGATGTCAGGAGTCACAGCAACTGGTGATGAAACAGAGCCCAGGCTCAGTGCCTCCCAGGAATGTCCTCACATCCTGTTGTGCAACTTTCTGAAGCCTCTAGGTGACTGTGGTGCCTTGTAGCTGTCCCGGAAGCCCTCAGCAGCAGTTGGAGTTGGTGCACAGGAGGGATGAGGAAGACCCGGCTCTGGGGGCTGCTGTGGATGCTCTTTGTCTCAGGTAAGACAAGGAAGAGGAGTGGGCAGGGATGGCGTTTGGTCCAGGATCTCGGGGCGCCCTTTTCTGTTGAAGCTTCAGAACACAGGGCCATCCAAGATAGAGCCACCCAATAGTTATGCCAGACTGTGCTGCTCTACCCAGAATCGGGAGAACGTGCAGTGTCTGCACACAAAAGTAAAAGAAGGAGAGAGTCAGGGAAACAAGATGTCTGTGCATGTTGACGTTGTCAGAGACAGGCAAAGTCTGGCATGGGAATAATGATAGAGTAGATCTCATCATGGCATGATCTACAATGAGTTTACTTGATGTTGAAATTTTTTTCTTATATTCCATCATGATGTTGGATGTTATATTCCATTTGATGTTGACAGTCCGTTAAACCCAAAAGGCAGAATTGATTTAACAAATATTTCCTAGGGGTCTACTATGGGCCAGCAAATATACTACTGCTGAGGACACAGATGTGACCAGAAGAGGCTGGTGCTCATTTTGGTGGGGGTGATCATCCCAGCTCTCCATGGCACGCTGGGATTGGAGGGCACAGTTGCTGAGGCTCAGCAGGGCCGGCCCATGCCCCAGCTCTTCCATGTGTCTCCTCTTAAGATCTGCACAGCTCATACCTGCACCCAAACCAGAAGCATGTGGGGCTTTATTCACTCCTCCTCCTAATCCTTATGAATAACAGGAGGAAAGTGTCAATATGAGTTAAAAGCGAGGCTTGCCTTAGGAAGGCATGAAAAATTGGGGAGAGGTATTCTCTTGGGCCCTCTACTTTGAGCAAAATCATGGACACCTGCCTTGTAAAGCCCATGCTCAGACGTTGCTCTGGGGCTTCTTGGAGCTGGAGTGATAATCTAGATGGGCAGAAGGGATTTAGGTCCTCATGGACAAGTGTATTTCCTCGTGTTTGATTCATGTTTTTCTGAAGGAGAACTGGGAGACAGCAGAGGGCTGAAGGTTATGTGCTTGTGTGAGAGAAAACCAGTGGTATATATTTCATTGTGCCCTGTGGGGATAGGTTAGAGGTTAACCTGAATGCTCCTTGCAACTGGATGCTTATTTATGCTTGGGCCAGGACTGCTCTAATCCCTATCAGACTGTGTTGGGCCATGTAGCTCAGTGCTTTAGATGGAACCAGAGTCCTTGGGTTTGAATCCTGGCTCTAGCACTTAACTATGGTGAGACTTTGGGCAAATCACTTAATCTCTCTGTGCCTCAGTTTCCTTATCTATAAAATGGGGAGAATAATAGTGTCAACTTTTTACATTACAAAGATTAAATAAGATAGTCTTCGAAAACCCTTAGCACATAATACTTAATAGGTAGTATTTGCTACCCTTTTAATTAACATATTCAAAGGAATTCCCTTCTTGCAATGCTGCACAGACAGCTCAGCAGCCTTCGTTTCTTACTGTCTCCTTCTTTCTGTGAGAGACAGGCAAGTTTGCAAACTCAGTCACCTGTAGCTCCCACCTTCCCTGGGGAGCTGGCAAATAAAGGAGATTTATCTGTAACATTAACTTCAGAGGTTAGGGCTTTCGTGGTGACAACTTGAGGATGGAGTCTGTGTGTCTTCCAAAGAGCCCAGCACAGTCCCTGTGATAGAGAAGTCTCTCAGCCACAGTCTGATGAGTGAGTGAACCAATGAGGGAACCAGGCTTGGTTTCAGACAACACTCAGCCTCTGCTCAGCTGCCTCTTGGAGGGGCACTCCTGACCGGAGTGTGTGGGAGTTGCCCAGGAGGCCTGTTGGCAAGGTTTCCTTAGAAACTGGAGTCTACTCCCAGAAGAACTGGCTTTCAAGCCTGGTTTCACCTTTAAAATCCTTGTGAGTCCCTGAGTTGAGTCTTCCTAAGGTCAGGCAGATCTGCTGGCCTCTCCTGGGGTGGGCATGCCAGGGGGCTCCATGAAAGGGGCAGTGCTTGTCGTTTTTCACCAGGCCTGCAAGGCCCTAAGTGTGTGGTATTAATAACAGCAGTACTAGTGTTACCTTGACCCTCACAGTAAACCCAGCAGCACTGTCCAGCCTGTTATTTGGTGCTCCATGGGGGAAGGTACCCTAGGCCTGAGTGGGTAAGCTACAGTTTTTCAGCAAACTTAGAAAGCCCTGGGTGTCCAGCTGAAACACGGATCTTGGTCTTCTAACTTCTGCTCTGCTTGGCCTCCCATCAGCAAGGCTCCCTTGGACAAGGCCAGATGAGCATTCCCAATTCCAGATGGTTAACCCGGTTCAGTCTCCAAGAATGTGGTGGAAACCATTGTCACTGTAACTCAGGGGTTCTCAAACCTGGCACTATTGACATTTGGGGTGGGATGATTCTTTGTTGTGGGGGCTGTCCTATGCACTGTAGGATGCTTAGCCTGGTATCCACTAGATGTTAGTAGCACCCACCTCTCTCCCTGGTTATAACAACCAAAAATGTCTAGATATTGTCAGGAAAAGTTGTGGCAGGGAGCAAAAATTGCTGCCCAGTGGAGAACCACTGCTGTGACTCTGTGACATCAAAAATTGGAGGGGGCATTTCTTGGCTCAGGTAACTGGGAAGTACAAGGGGTGCTCCTCTGGAGCACAGCTGAGTCCATGACTCAGATAACGTGGGTTTTTTTTCTCTCTCTCTCTTTCTCTCTCTCCTCTCCACTCTCCCCTCTCTCCCTTCCTCTCACTCACTTGCTGCCTGTTTAGCCATTCTCAGGCAGCCTATTCCCACATGGAAGAAAGTTTCACATAATAAAGTTTCATATCTCACTAACCTGTGAATCCCAGCAAGAAGCATTTCTCTTAATGGCTACAGCAGTCTCAGGGAGGATTCTGATTGGTCCAGCTCAGCCATGTGCTCCTTCCCAAACCAATCAGCCTGGCAAGGCCCAGGCTGGAGTGCAGTGTTGTGATCTCGGCTCACTGTAACCTCCTCCTCCTGGGTTCAAGTGATTCTCCCACCTCAGCCTCCCATGTATCTGGGACTACAGGTGTGCACCAGCATGCCTGGCTAATTTTTTGTATTTTTAGTAGAGGCGGGGTTTCACCATGTTGGCCAGGCTGGTCTCAAACTCCTGACCTCAGGTGATCTGACCTCCTCATCCTCCCAAAGTGTGGGATTACAAGCGTGAGCTACCACACCTGACCCCGAGATGGGGTACTTGGATTGGCAAAGCCTGTGTCCTGTGCCCATCCTTGAGAATGTGGGCAGCCCCAATAGTAGAGCCACACAGGATCGTTCCCTTGGAAAGGGGTGCTCTGCTACCCAAAGAAGGGAGAAAGGAGTGCCAGGTAGTCAGATATCCATGCTCATCATGCCCTCCAGACGGCTTCCTCACTGTTTGTCCAAAGGTCTTTTGAACTGATGTTCTTGCCCTGACTTAGGTGAAGTTCCTCAAGCTGTCCTTGGAGCCACTCTCTTCTAGCACTGTGTCTTTGCATTCACTTTTTATGTCATACAGCCTTGTAATTATTCCCTCCCACCATGCTGCAGCCACTTGTGGTCTTAGCACAATGTCCCATGTTCTGTCTCCAGTTGGGTAGTTTCTTCCTCTCAAAGTCAGTCTTCCTGTGATCATTTATGAAATTTGATCCTTGTGCACCATATGAAGTCTCACTCTTATAGTAAAAAACCTACTCACAGTGGAAAGATCTGAGGTCTAGTGCTGGCTTGCAGGGCAAGTTGTGTTTTCTCTGGAGGCCTCAAGAACATTGTCTGAAATATGGGTGGTTGGACAAGAAAAACAGGGGGCTCCTCTCCTTTTTCCCCACCCAGAGAGAGAAAAATAATTCCTCACAGAACCCAATTCTCTTTCCCTGCTTATAGAACTCCGAGCTGCAACTGAATTAACTGAGGAGAAGTATGAACACAAAGAGGGGCAGACCCTGGAGGTAAAATGTGACTACACACTTGAGAAGTATGCCAACAGCAGGAAAGCTTGGCAGAAAATGGAGGGAAAGATGCCCAAGATCCTGGCAAAAACAGAGAGGCCTTCAGAGAATTCCTATCGAGTCCAAGTTGGGAGGATCATACTAGAAGACCACCCTGCTCATGGTTTACTGAAGGTCCAAATGACCAACCTTCAAGTGGAAGACTCTGGACTGTATCAGTGTGTGATCTACCAGCCTCCCAAGGAATCTCACATGCTGTTTGGTCCCATCCGCTTGGTGGTGACCAAGGGTGAGTGGCCTGGGATTGGTGGGGACAGGAAGGCCAGGTGAGGAAAGGGGCAGGGGTGGTAGCATCAGCAGAGCTGGGGTTCAGGATTCCTAGCAGGCTGTCTTCCTCCCAGAAGCTCCTTGTCTCTCATCTGAGGTCTAATAGTAAGTAGAACCTTCCATGCATGAGATTCTCCTTGGATAGCAGAGCCTAATTTGGGGTGCTGTGGTAGGAATTGGGGTACAATTAAGGTGAGTGGTAGATTTGGGATAATTTAGTCCCATTCTTTGTTCTCCACTTAGAAGTCATGTCCTGACTCCCCCTCCCAAGGATGCATTTGGTGGCATGCCTGTGTGCTTCTAAAGCAGCCCCTCTCAGAGCTTTCTGTGGGCACAGACCACCTGGGGATCTTATTTCCAATGCAGACTCCAACTGAATAGGTCCAGGGTGGGACCCAAGAGTCTGCATCTCTATTGATCTCCCAGGTGATGCCAATGCTGATGGTCCATGGCTCCCATTTTCAGGGAGCAAGTCTCCAGAGCTCATACACAACTCTATCTCACTGGATAGGAGAGGCCGGTTTACTTACCTGTCCCCTATTAATTTCAGACCTGCTTGAGGGAAGCCCCTGTGCCTCCCTGGGTTCTGCACCCTTAACAAATAATGTAGTTTCTGACACAAAGTAGGCTCTCAGTAGATGTTGCATTAAGGAATGAATTATGGAAGACAGAGGAAAGGGAGGCAGGTTCAAGTTCCCAGCACCTGGGGAATTCTAAGCCTGAGGAAGACAAGGTGCACACACAATATATTAATAAAAGATAACTTTTAAAGCAATATGTCATAAGCCAGGTGAATGAAAGGCAGAGTGAATCAAGTAAGCCTGGAATTATTCTTGGAGAAGGTGGGGGCACATGAATTGGTGAAGAACAGAAGGCAAGTGCATTTCCAGCAATACGAATGGCAAAAAATTCCTTTCTTCTTCTCTCTTTCTGCTCTCCCTCACTTCCTGCCCTTTTTTTCTTCTTTCCCTTTTTCAATCTCTGACTCAGGTTGACTCCACAGTATTTCTTTGGTTTTAGCAAAAGAAAACTTTGCATTTGGGCCATGCTTATTTCCCTCCTCAGCTTCATTTACCATACCACCTACCCGTCCATCAACTCATCCACCTTTTCATCCATATATCCATTCACCCACCCATCCACCCCTTCATCATTCATCTGTCCATCCATCCATCCAATGTGTCTTCTTGCAGGTTCTTCAGGTACCCCTGGCTCCAATGAGAATTCTACCCAGAATGTGTATAGGATTCCTCCTACCACTGCTAAGTCCTTGCGCCCACGCTATACCAGTCCCAGAACGGTGACCCAAGCTCCACCCGAGTCAACTGCCGTTGTCTCCACTCCTGGCTCTGAAATCAACCTTACAAATGTGACAGATATCATCAGGTATGGTTTCAGGCCCTGGGCCCCTGGTTTGGACACTGAGCCCTTTTTCCCCAGTCCGTGTGCTGAGAGGATGTGAAAGTGAGGGAAAGGGGAGGGTGGGGCAGGAGCTGACTTGAGTCATGTTAGTCTGGGTAGAAAGGTCCAGGGGGAGAAGGAAGTGGTGATGGAGAACAGGGGAGGCTCTCGGTCAGTCTGTCCTTCTCCCCAGTTCACCTTCCTTGTTTCCTTGCAACCTGAGTATTAAGGAGAGGGAAATGGCGTCTTCCCCAAATTCCAATGGAGCTCATCCAACCCCAGGGGTCTGATGGGTAGTGGGAAAGCACTCTGAGTGAGGGGCCCTGGATCTAGTGTCGTCCTGACTAACTGTGACTCTGGGTGAGTCAGGAACCCTGTCTGGCTTTAACTTCCTTGACAATTCAGTAGGCATGCTAGAAACCCAGAGCTGGAAGACATTGTCCACCTAACAGCTCTCAGCAGGAGCTGGAGCTGGGGCTAAATGCAGTATTGGTTTTTGCCTTATTGTTTTGTAAATAATATTGTTGCATGTGTCCAATTATAGATCAATAGAATTAGAATTTTTGCAGATGAGATCCATCTCAGTATTTTTAATAAGATCTTTAGGAGACTTCTAATGTGTACGCAAACTTAAGAACCACTAACTTAGCAATTTCACACCTCTGTACAGTTATTAAATGTTGATTTATATTAGAATGTGTTTATCATTAAATATTGAATTATCAGGGAGGAAATATTCTTTCACATGACCACTAGTCTAACATGTCTTTTTTCTCATATTCTCTTCTAGTCTTTATTTATGTTTATACATATTTTAATATGGCAGTAAGTCTAATTATACCTGTTTTTTTCTTTTCCGTGCTGATATTATTCTTTGATGCTGCTACCTAAATTCCATAAATATAATTTCAGTAAGTGCATATTTTTCTATCAATTGGGAAAGCCATAACTTACATAATCATTGGCCTGTTCTTAGACATTGATATAGTGTTGATAACTCTGAGATAAACATTTTCTTGCAGATGTATTTTTCTTCTTTTAAATAATTAAATGAAATTTCCATGAGATAATTTAAACACTGATATCATTTTGTATACAAATAGCATCTACCAATGGTCTTCCAAAAGATTGGAAACAATTTGCAGTGTGATTCATTATGCATAAATAAAGCAGTGTCACTGCAGGCTTACAGACATGGATTTAGTCTTTTAAATCATTAAATAGTGTGAATTAAATCACATTCCTGCTAAAATGAATGTGAACTGGTGCCTGCCCTAATTTCTCTATGAGTGAAGACTCCACCTCCATATGGGTAGTAGTAGTGCCTTTTTTCCCATTACATTGTTTGGGGAACAGAGTGTTCATTAAACCTTTGTGGAATAAATCAAACGAACGATCCACTAAGAGTCAATTCTTTTTTCTCTACTTTCATTTTGCAATACATAAGTTAAGAGTACATGATCTTTGCCCATATTCCTACTTTTACGGGAAGGAGGGCCTTAAGTGTAAGCTGTCCAGGTTCTGAGCCTTTTAAACAAAGAATTGGACAAGATGCACAAAGTAACAAAGGAATGAAGCAGTGAAAGCAGGAATTTATTTAAGCGAGAAAGTGCTCCCCAGGGTAGAAGTGGCCCCGAGCAAGTGGCTCAAGGGCCGGGTTACAAAGTTTTCTGGGTTTTAAGTACTCCACGTGAGGTTCCTCTCAGTTACCCCTTATCTGTATAAAGCGTTTGGTTTGTGGCTACCTAAAGGCTGAGGTGAATTGGCGCCCTCTGAGATAAACGGATGGTCATTTCTGATTGGCACATGACCAATCCAAGGCACTCTCCGTTTCCATCTGAGACGTGGTGGAACGGGGAAGGCTGTGGGGAGAGTGGCCTTTGATCCTTTGCTGCCGGGGAATGGGGAGATGGGGTTTTTCCTTTTGGTTTAGCTTTAGAAAATTTGTTAATTGGCCTTCGGTTCCCTGACCCCAGCCCCAGGAGTTTTCCTTTTGATCTAGTTTTGGGAAATCAGCACGAATCTGTCCTAGATTCCTTGCTCCCAGACCTTGGTGTTGCGCCTTGATTCAGCATGAATTGGCCTTATGTTTCTGTCTCCAGACCCTATTCTCCTGCCTCGCTACTAGAGACTGCATCTCTCTTTTACCTGTTAACTTTATCGTCTAATATGAACTATCCTTTCAGCAAAAGTCCAGTCTGGAATCCACTCTAGCTGTTTGAAAAGAAGAAGCTTTTTTCCTTTCCTTTCCTTCCTTCCTTCCCTTCCCTTCCCTTCCCCTCCCCTCCCCTCCCCTCCCCTCCCCTCCCCTCCCCTCCCCTCCCCTCCCCTCCCCTCCTTTCCTTTCCTTTCCTTTCCTTTTTCCTTTCCTTTCCTTTCCTTTCCTTTCCTTTCCTTTCCTTTCCCTTTTTTGTTTGAGACAGGGTCTCACTCTGTCAACCAGGCTGGAGTGGAGTGGCGCAATCATGGCTCACTGTAGCCTCAACCTCCTCCCACCTTTGCCTTCTAAGTAGCTGGGACCAAAGATGCATACCATCAGGACAGCTAATACTTTTTATTGTTTTTGTAGAGATGGGGGTCTCCCTGTGTTACCCAGGTTGATCTCGAATTCTTGGGATCAAGTGATCCTCCCACCTCGGCCTCCCAAAGTGCTGGGATTACAAGTGTGAACCACCACATCCAGCCAGGAAAAGAAGGAATTTAATGTAGGGAATTGTTTGCCCAGGTGATGGAAGAGCTGAGACACTAATTTGGGGATGGAGAGACACTGCAGATGTAGCCACTATCACCTTATCTCTATGTAGGTTCCCCAGAAGCAAGCCATAAAGTCTTGTTAAAATGTTTTAGGACTAGGCATCCTGGCTCACATTTATAATCCCAGCACTTTGGGAGGCTGAGGTGGGAGAATCACTTGAGCCCAGGAATTTGACATTAGCCTGGGCAACTTAGCAAGATCCTGTCTTTACACAAAAATAAAAAAATTGGCAGGGCATGGTGGCATGCACCCATGGTCCCAGCTACTTGGGAGGCTGAGGCAGGAGGATCACTTGAGCCTGGAAGATCGAGGTTTCAGTGAGCTGTGATCAAGCCATTGTACTCCAGCCTGGGCAACAGAGTAAGATCCTGCTCTCTCTCTCTCTCTCTAAAAAAAAAATGACAAAAAGAAAAATGTTTTAGGAAGTGATTTCTGGCAAAGCCATTGAGGAAGTGGGACCAGGAAGGGAAGGAAGGCAAGCAAGGTTGTCATAACCAAGGAGTATCTCACAGGATAACTCTGGCTCAGTCTTGTAAAGGAGCTCTGGGGACTCCTGGGTCACATTTGGAGTTGTCCCTGTAAGGGGCGGTAACTGAGCAAGGGCAGCTCTAACCAAAGCCAAACACATGAATTCCTGGCCCTTCAGGGGGTTGGTAGCTTGTGTGCAGCCTTGAAAGAAATGCAGGTGGTGGCCTGTTGGGAGTGGACATGCCCCGTGAGTTCAGCATAGGAAAATGGTACAGCACTCAGAGTAGATAAGGCAGAGCACTCGCAGGAGAGACTTGGGGAGGAGGTGCAGTGAGCAGAGCCCAGAAGCCAGGACATTCAGGTTACAGCACCGGAATCACGGCAGATGCTGAGGATGCTGAGTGGGCCACAACCATGTGAGGGGTGAGAGAGATGCTGGCTCCTTGTCCCTTGCTGCCTGTCTCTCTGCCCCATCCCTGCCCCCGTCTCTGCCCCCTGTCCCCTACCAGTTGCTGAACTTGACCAGGCAGCCTTGGGAATGTAGTCCCCTGTGCTACAAATCAGGGCTGTTGACTAGGGGTGGATTTCAGGCAAATAGGCAGTTTTCTGCTTTCTAGCTCCTTTATGCTGTTTCCCTCTTTGCTAGTTTGTGCATGTGGTTTTAAGTTTTGTATAGGTGGATGTGTTGATTTTAAATCAGTTGCTTTGCTTTATTCCTTAATGTGTCTTCTTCTATTTCCTGGTGACTTTTCTTGGATTGTTTTTTAATTTTATTTAAATGTTTAATCCAGGGGGAAGATTTATTCTGCTACATGCTGTAAACTGTAGAAAAGGCAACTCCATTATCATGTTGCTGTCCAGATACTGCAACACTATTTACTAAATGATCCTCCTGCCTCTCCAAGTAGCTGGGACCATGGGTGCATGCTACCATATCCGGCTTATCCACTGGACCTCTGATTTCCTTAGACGTTACGTTCCCGCATGGCACTGGCTCTGCATCTGGCCTTTTTGTTCCATTGCCATCTGTCTGTCTCTGTTTCTTACCATGCCACATCCTTGTGCTCTCATCTGCTTGCATGTCTGCTGATGGAACTGGCCAAGTGCCCCTTACTCCTTTGCATCTTTTTATTATGATACCTATTGATGTTTACCCAGAACCCTTAAAATCATTTCGCCAAAATCTATAAAATTCGTGATGAGATTTTCACTAGGGTTGGATTCTTCCCGGTTTATAGGTGAGGAAACTGAGCTAAAGAGGTGAGATGACTATCCCAGTAGGCAGGGGATGGTGCTGAGAATAGATAGCAGGTTTCCTAGCTGGGGTCCCCTCTCCCTACCACATCACAAGGAAGAGGATGGGCTGATCAGCCTGAGAGTCTCCCAACAGTGCCTCTCCTGGACAGGGACCTATACTCTCCACTGAATTATTTCTAATCAGTAGTTTTTGGCAATGAGACAGACCGAAAAGCACAGGGTCAGGCAGTGTGGGAAAGGTGCAACAAGGACCTAAGCAGATGGGAGTGGGACATGAAGGCATTTTCTAGAAGGAACACATGCATGTGGGGGAGCCTTTACCAGCAGTAGCATTCAGCCTCCTCTTTCCTGCAGGGTTCCTGTGTTCAGTATTGTCATTATCGTGGCTGGTGGATTCCTGAGTAAGAGCCTGGTCTTCTCTGTCCTGTTTGCTGTTACGCTGAGGTCATTTGGACCCTAGACCCACGAACCCACGAGGACGTCCTCTGACTTCCAACCATATCCATCTGGCAGTTGTGCCAAGGGAGGAGGGAGGAGGTAAAAGGCGGGGAGTTAATAACATGAATTAAATTTGTAATCACAGGCTACTTTTAAAGTCAGTGTCTCACCTTCCTGCTCACTGCCCTCATTTCTCTAATAACCTTGGGTGGGCATTTCCACCTCAGAAAAGAAGTTACAGCCCCAAACATGCCTGGTCCTTCATTCCACTGGCCACTTGGGGTTCGCATGAAGTACAGACAGGTCAATGCTTTTCACTGTAATTCTCTTGTGGGGGCTGTGACGTGCAGAAGGCACACCTGATACTTCTGCTCAGTTTTGCCCTGGACCATACAATTTTGGCCTGACCTGGACAGAGCTCCCACTACAGAAGCATCCTGCTTGCCCTATGCTGGGACTTCCTCTTTCTAGCATCAGACACTTGGGTTTCATGCGTATATGTGGTTCTTTCCAACACTCCCAGAAAAGGGTGTTGAAGATTGTGGAGCATGGAGAAATAAGACATCATGGTGAGAAAGTGCATCCTTCTCAGAAGAAAGAGTTAAACTGAGTATCTTGTCCTGAGGAAATACTGGCAGACTGAGATGGGATCCATAGGAGAACATCAATAGACAGTGTCAGACATCCTGTGTGCATTTATTGCTGGATCCTGAAAATAGCCCCATGAAGGCAGAAATATATGTGACTGGAACGAGGCCACATGAGTAAGTCACCGCCCACTGACAGGAGTGAAAACTGAAGAGCTCCTTACCTGAAGGACCCCAAAGCCATATGGAATAGAATGACCAGGAGTTCTGCCTGTGTCTAAATGCCTCTTTCCTGTATCACACAAGGGGCAGGGATGGTGGGGTAAAAGCTCTCCCCCTGGGAGGCTTCTGGAGGCTGTCCCCATGTGCTCGCCTAGTTCCCCACTCTGCCCTCCTCCTCCTCTCTCAGTCTGCTCCTGGAGCACCCGCTTCAGTTTCCATGCTCTCTCCAGTGCCTTCCTCTGTGAAGTAGGTAGGTGTTCAGGCCACCACGGAGAAAATCTCTGTGGGAGATTTTCTTGCAATCTCCCACAGATTTCAATCAGGATTTTGTTATTTCCCACCATTCGAGCTTTAAAGGGAAACAGGCCTCATGGATGGGGAAAGGATGGTGGGTCCTTCCAGCCCAATTTAGTGATGTCCAGGGCAGATACTATCCTCAATTCCCAAGAGCAATCATACTTTTCTACATATACAGTATGTCTCATGTTAGGTAAATGTATTTTCACAATGAGCTCCACTTCTGTGGAAACAATTGTCTGCACGCAGAGGTCCAGCTCCCAGCCTGCTCCATCACATAGGGACTTCCCCATTCCCCTGAACGCTGCTCTGTCAGAACCTGCCCAGGTAACGGTAATGACCCTAGAGAGATGACTTCTGAACCCCAATTTTGGGCCCATTAGAAGATGTGTGGGGGGCATTTATTTCATCCTGATGCTCTGGTGAGAATCTTTGCAGAGGCACTAGATCCAGAAGGTGTTAATCTCTGCATTTATTTTCTTACCTAAAAGAATCAAGCAGCTCAGAGGCAGTGACTGTGCAGGATGCAGTGTTTGTATGCTGAGCTTGCTGGTCTGGAACTTGCACTTTAGCAATCCCAGTGTTGCTCCTGTTTATGAAGTTGACAAACTGCCAGGGCAAGGGAGTATTATCATTAAATGCATTCCAGGAGAGGTGGAATACACGAGGGCGGTGTTTCTCAGAGGTCTTTAGACCACCTGCATCAGATTCTCCTGGAGCAGAAAGCAAATGCTTAGAGTTCAGGGCCCCTGCAGACCTTCTGTATCCTAGTATACAGCTCCCTCTTAGTGAATCTCAAGCTTGTTTCCAAGAAGTCATTACACTCCTTACGAAAGCCCATGACACATTCCTAGAGATGCATCCAGATGTAACCCACTGCATGGTCCAGTGCATGCCTGTGTGCTTAACTTATTATAGATCAAGTGTTATTTAAGTCCAACATATAAAACGTGCCTGAAATACTGTATGCACTAAATTGGAAGACAAATGGCCATACTGGATACTCTCCCATTTGCACTTACAGGCCACGCCATGCTCCATCCTCCCCATCCTGCCTGGGAACCTGACCAGTGTGGCTAAACCAGCAGGCTCCTTGGCTGCCAGTTTCTGGCTGGTTGAACCAATGGGAAACATGAGAGGAGAGCCAAGGGTGGGGAGAGAGTCAGATCAGGGTTTCTGTCCTCAGGGCTCCCTCCCTGGGAGGTGGTGGCAGGAGTGGCTGCATTCCCCTCTGAAGGCTCCTTCAAGCCCCTCACCAAACAGTTCCCATCTCCGAGTCCAGCCACCTGCTCCATCCTCTCCTCTGTAGGCCCAGTGGTGGGAACGGCCCACCACTTTTGCCAGCCTCAGCATACTGAAGCACCCCCTTACTGCATTCCCTAAATTCTATGCACATGTTTATTAAATACTCTTCAATTACCCAGTTTCAATGAGCCACCCGTGTCTTGCTGTTACCTTGACTAATACAATAGTGTTGTGTGGTTAATGACACAGACCTTGGAGGAAAACAATATCTGGGTTTGAATCCCTGCTCTGCATCCTTGCAGGGTGTCTGATCCTGGGTGATTCAGTTAACCTTCTGGGCCTCAATATTCCTCCTTGCCTTAACGGGCATGATGGTGCCTAACCATGCCAGCGATGATTCTGGATGCTAACAACAGAATCCAACTCTGGCTATCTAAAACAGCAAGGGAATTCTAGGGGGATATCAGTAACTCAGAGTTCACAAGAGGCTGGGGGATCAGGTTTGGAAAATGGGCAGAAGCCAAGAGAGAATGGACAGCAGAGGCCACATGAGACAGTCTGGCCATGTTGCCATCAATGCCACTGCCCTGGACACTGGAGGCCACCATGCTATTCCTAGACTCTGAATCCTTAAATTGCCACCGAGTAAGTCATCTCCAACTGGCTCTGCATTTGTGTCTCATTTGCAGATCTGGGGTCCTGGGCAGAATCATGCATGTGGCCAGGCTTGGGGTCAAGTCACGTGCCTGCAGCATAGCTGCCGGGAGAAGGGTGGGAGGAATAGCTGCCTCCATCCTCAATAGAAGGGGAAGCAGGGTTCTGCATCTGTGTGAAACTCACACATTGGAGCCTGTCCCCCCAAAAGGAAAAGGTGTTTGGTGCTGGAGAGTCACAAGATGACATGCCTCCATTATACCAGCTCCCAATGTTGACAGGATCCAAGGAGATGCCTGGGTAAAGCACCTGGCACACAGTAGGACTTCAATCCATGGTGGCTACTGCTATTAGTGTTATAACTGTGGTCTCCATGCCTGTGCCTGGACAGGGTAGCTCAGGGAAGCCCATACCTGGTACTCAGGCAAAGCCCCTGAGCCCCCGAGACATGCTACAGGACCCATCTTACCTATACGCGGCTCTTGCAGAAATGGCCAGCTTGGACTCCTGGCCTCAGAACCACCTAAGCTGATGTTAAAATACAGATTCCTGGGCCCCTTCGCAGATCTGCCAAGTCAGAATGTCTGGAGGTGGAGCCTGGGTGTGTACATGTGCACTTCCTGAGTGAAGCCACGTGCCTGTGCTTGGGAACCATGGTGCAGGCTGATATTAAAGAGGGCAGGTTCAGCAGAAAGGCTTGAATCCAGCCTTGTGGGGTGAAGAGTATTTGTTGGCACAGTACCATTTCACAGGGAGACTGGGGTGCAGACTTATGGGTTATAGGGGTCAGTGGTCAGGGATGAGGAGGTTGGTGGCCTGAGGGGGTGAGTGACGCAGTGGGGACCTCGGGTGGGTGGGTCTAGACTCACCATGGTGCAGAAAGGGAAGCAACTGAGTGTTCCCATCAGCACTGTGACATCATGATGGCAGGAAGGAAGCTGTCACAAGGGTGGCTAGCCTGCCTCTCTTCTGCATTTTCCTGAGCTGTTCCCCCAGTCACATTTCCTCCAAGGTTTCTCAATTGTAAAGTAACTGCCCATCCTCGTGGGGAGATAGTGACCACGTATGTGAGGCAACATCCTGCAGCAACTAGAAGAGGCCCTGGGCCAGCCAGCAGACAACACATCTAGGTGGCAGATAGAGTGGAGGGGGCAGGGCTCCGGGGGTGGCCCTGGCTGCTGCTGCTGCTGCTCCTGCTGCTGCTGGTGCAGGTAAGGAGAGTGGGTAAGCAGGCTGGGCAAGAGGGCACCAGGGAGAGGGATATAGACAGCCCAGCAGAAGTGCCCACTAGTGGGAGTTTCCTCTCATATCTTTGGGATGGACTGGAATGGGATCAGGTAATGTGGTACAGATGGGAAAGGGAAACGAAGGCAATGCGTGCAGACTGTGCCGGTCCACCCTGACTCAGGAGGGACTGGGAGATGAAATAGATGCTGGTGGTTCCTCTACTGCATCTTGAAGTTGAGAGAATTGGGTGGATTCAGCCAAGTAATCCCCCAGCACTGTGCTGATATCCTGGGAGATGTAAAGAAAAGCAAGGCAGGCCGGGCGCGGTGGCTCAAGCCTGTAATCCCAGCACTTTGGGAGGCCGAGACGGGAGGATCACGAGGTCAGGAGATCGAGACCATCCTGGCTAACACAGTGAAACCCCGTCTCTACTAAAAAATACAAAAAACTAGCCGGGCGAGGTGGCGGGCGCCTGTGGTCCCAGCTGCTCGGGAGGCTGAGGCAGGAGAATGGCGTAAACCCGGGAGGCGGAGAGGCGGAGCTTGCAGTGAGCTGAGATCCGACCACTACACTGGGCGACAGAGCGGGACTCCGTCTCAAAAAAAAAAAAAAAAAAGCAAGGCAAAGTCTCCCCTTAAGAAAGCATGCACTCACTGTGCAGAGGAGGCATTAGTAGAGCATAAGGTAAATAACAGCAAAAAGACAGGTAGTAACACGAAAACAAAACTTCTGTTGAAGTCACTAGCAAGACAAAGAACGGAGTGTGGAGAAGAGGATAAGAGTTCTGGAATCAGAGAGGGCTGGGGCAACAAATCCCATCTCAGCCACACTCTGTGTATGTGACCTTGAGTAAGGTTTGTAACCTCTATTAGGCTCAGTTTCCTCATTTGTAAATGGAACTGACTCACAGGTATGTATTTGTAGGTGGTACCTACTTCAGAGAGTTGTCTAAATAATTAAACAGTGGATGGATGAAAAGCCCTTGGCTCAGTATTTAGGGCCTAATAAGTGCTTAATTTTTTTTTTTTTTTTTTTAAGATGGAGTCTCACTCTGTCACCAGGCTGGAGTGCACTGGTGTGATCATGGCTCACTGCAACCTCTGACTCCCTGGTTCAAGCTATTCTCCTGCCTCAGCCTCCTGAGTAGCTGGGATTACAGGCATGCGCCACCACACCTAGCTAATTTTTGTATTTTCAGTAGAGACAGAGTTTCACCATCTTGGCCAGGATAGTCTTGCCTCAGCCTCGCAAAGTGCTGGGATTATAGGCATGAGCCACCGCCCCGGCCATGCTTAAAAATTTTATGATGGGAGATGATGATGATGGAACCAGGTGTAGGGTGATCTGTGATATTGAGGGTGAAGAAGAGAGAGACTAGTGCCAGCTACAACTGTTCAGGTTGACTCCCCTCTGGGACCAAATGGAAATATCCCTTCCATTTGGGAGAAGAGAGAATAGTGGGAAGAGCATCTGTCTTGGGGACAACAGGAGCTAAATACAAAGAACTGTGTGAGGTCAAGTGCTATGGCTCACACCTATAATCCCAACACTTTGGGAGACTGAGGTCAGAGGATGGCTTGAGCCCAGGAGTTCGAGACCAATCTGGGAAACATAGTGAGATTCCTGTTTCTATAAAGAACAAAAAGTTAGCTGGGTATGGTGGCACACACCTGTAGCTCCAGCTACTTGGTAGGGGCTGAGATGGGAGGATTCCTTGAACCCAGGAGGTCAAGATTGCAGTGATTGCACCACTGCACTCCAGCCTGTGCGACAGAGCAAGACTCTGTCTCAAAAAACAAAGACAAAGACAAAAGAACTGTATATCAGAAAGCAAAAGGCACGCCTGGGCCACCACAAGTGGAATAGAAAATGGATGGTAAATCTGGTGAAGTTCTTTTGTACCTTTTTATGATGAACATTTTCCAGTCTATGAAATGTAGAAAGAGTAGTTACTGTCAACTCGTCTTCTAGATTCAAACTTCAACCATGATACATATTTGCCTCATTTGCTCCATAGGGGTAGGAATCTTGCTGATATATTATATATATATAATATTATATATATAAAATATCATATCATATATATAAAATGTATCACATATATCATATATAATGTATATATGCAAACAGACATATATATGATTGTAGAACCTTTTAAAAATAATCACAGAAATACTTAATCACTCCTACATGCTTGACGGAGGAGCTAGGAATACTCTTCATCTGTGGTCCTATGTCTGTGTTGTGGTCTGAGACTGGGGATGCAGAGCTGAGGGAAGAAATCATGTTTGCTCGGCGAAGTGCTTGACTCTTCATTCCCGGATTCCAAGCTGTAGGTGACATGGAGGAGCGAATGTGCCTGCTAGAAGGACAGAATCTGACTGTGGTCTGTTCTTATATCATGAAATATGCCTCCAGCCTGAAGGCCTGGCAGTGGGGGTGGAGCCAGGGTCCCCTGGAGACTCTGGCGCTCATGGAGATTAGAAACAAAGACCTAAACTGAGCCTGGGCCAGGAGGCATCTGCTGGAGGATTATGCCACGGAAGCCATAATCAGGGTCATGGTGATAGGGCTCTGGAGGCAGGACTTGAGGCTGTATCAGTGCATGACCCACCTGTCTCCTCAGGACCCCTTTGTCCTACACCATCGGATTTGGCTGGTATTGGTGCAAAGGTGAGCAGCTGCAGGGCCCAGGTCAGGGAAGGGTTTCCTTAGGCACAGCCAATAAACTGGACCCCATTTGCCCATTCATGAGGGGCTGTCTGGAGAGACAGCACAGAGCAATGGGAAAAGTGCCAGGCCTCAGATCAGGGGACCTGGGTCTTCCATTCTCTTGCTTTGTGACTTTTTTGAGAAAGTCAATAACTTCCCTGTGGGCCTCCATTTTCTCACCTGTAAGACAAGGATGTTGGACTAGGTGATATAAAAAATTATCTTACTCTGTAGCAGAGGGATGCTAGAGAAACTGGTTAATTGAACATGTGCTATGAGCCAAGCACATACCTTTTTAATCTCTTTACTCTGAAATAAGTGCTGCTGTCTTCACTGCAGAAGAGAAGATGCAAAGAGGTTAAGTTATTCACTGTATCATTCTGCAGATAAGTGGTGCAGCTGTGACTTACAGGGATCCGTCTGATTGCCTGGTGACTCAATGAAATGGGCCCTGTTTGGCCAATGAAAAGCTGTTCCTCTTCTCAGGGATTTCAATAGCAGTAGATGAGGCACAGTTATTAGAGAGGAAAATGAAGGACATTTTGGTGACCTTCAGTTGCTTCTCATTGGTGGAAACACTGCCAGTTCCCCCTCCTTTGTTAGCAAGCCTGCCTGCCTACATGGGGAGGTGGAACTGGGATGGTGGAGCTCAGTGGTTTTGCCTCAAGTTTTTCTATAAAACTCTTTTCAAGCTAGTGAATTTGAGAGGCCTCCATTAGCACAGGACATTGCTCTTCTGCTATTTGAATATATGCTAATCTGAATATGTGAATATCAGGACAGGCTGGGGCTGAAGCTGAACTTCATAGCATCTGCAAATAAACAGTTGACCAGCAAAGGGACAGAGCCATGGGCAGGATGGTTGGAATCTACTGAACCCATATAATAGAATATAATAATTTCCCAGTTCTTGAGAAACATCCAAGGATACCTGGTCACTGACAGGCTGATTACAAATTAATGACGCAATTGGTCAAGCGGTTCCATCACCCACTGCTCCTGACTCAGGAACATTTTAGTAATTTGGTCTTAGTGTCTCTTTGTTACATAAATACTAAAACTTCAGTCCTTTGCAAAGGTAAGGGCAGCCATCACAGGGCAATAGAAGATTCTGGATTCTTGGTCCCTCTCTGCCTTGATCATACTTAGTGACCTTGGGGAAGTGCCTCACCCTTTTTAGGCCTCAGTAAATCCCTGGCAGTGGGGCTTCCCCTCTGTGACATTCAGTGGCTCCAACCTTTTGGGTTTGTGGATCTTTATTGAGTTCAGGGAAATAAAGGCCTATATTTCACATGTAGCAAAGTTGGCCCAGTCCAGGCACCAGTGGATGGCTTAGTCTTTGTGGTCTGAATCCATCATTGGAGTTCTGCCCAGTTCTTTTTTTTTTTTTTTTTTTTTTTGAGGCGGAGTCTCGCTCTGTCGCCCGGACTGGAGTGCAGTGGCCAGATCTCAGCTCACTGCAAGCTCCGCCTCCCGGGTTTACGCCATTCTCCTGCCTCAGCCTCCTGAGTAGCTGGGACTACAGGCGCCCGCCACCTCGCCCGGCTAGTTTTTTTTTTTTTTATATTTTTAGTAGAGATGGGGTTTCACCGTGTTAGCCAGGATGGTCTCGATCTCCTGACCTCGTGATCCGCCCATCTCGGCCTCCCAAAGTGCTGGGATTACAGGCTTGAGCCACCGCGCCCGGCCTCTGCCCAGTTCTTTAACTTAAGTCTTAAAAAAGACAAGAGAAATGGTTGAGAAAGACTGAGCTCATACTATTAAATGAGAACTGTATCAAGTTTAATAAGGATACACTTAAACATAATTATCTTCATTGAACCATAAAACAAGCAGTGCTGTTTTGATAGCAGCTTCATATTTCTTCTCTCCAGGAACTGGAGAAAACTTGAGGCTAATCTAGCCAGAAAAGCAGCATCCCGTACAGATTGTTCCTGTCTGTCTCCTGTGTGGGTTCCCTGACCCAATCATTTCCCCTGCTTAAATTTGCAGGGAAAAAGCATGACATTTGGCATCAGAAGGCAGGATGTGGAATCCCATCCTCCCCACCACTGCACAGTGGGCACTTTCGGATAAGTCAGTTCCTCTCCCAGGCTGGAACTCAATCCTTGCATTCATGTTATAAAGGAAAACCTACGTCCTGAAAGATGGCAAGGTCAGCTGTAAACAAACAAAAATGCAAACATGCTGTTTTTTTCCACAAAAGATCTTCATGTAACTAAACTGAATGACAGACTCCTTATTTCACAGCCCACAGTCATCAAAGGAAACACTTTACCACTCATTTGGTTTCATGTGTTTTTTTAATGTGTATTTTTATGTATAGAGATGGAGTCTTGCTATGTTACCCAGGCTGGTCTTGAACTCCTGGGCTCAAGTGATCCTCCCTCCTTGGCCTCTCAAAGTGCTGAGATTATAGCCATGAACTACCACTGCTAGTTTAATATATATATATTTTTAATCTTTACTACCTTCATCCTGAGCTCCACTCCCTACCCTTCCCTGATAGGCATCTTCTTAATAATTATATTTTATATTTTCCATGTTTATTTGCATGCATGTAGATTCTTGAAAATATATAGAATCGATTTTGTGTGCTCTTGTTTTTTACACATTTCACCCTGTTGTAGAAAAAAATCTGCAATTAAACTGAAACTTCCGCATTATCTATTGCACTCTCTTCTTCATGTTATCTGGTAATCATTTCGTGAGAGAAATCTAACTTTCACAAATGCAGGTTATTGATAGACAAGCAGCCTCTGCCCTGTCTTCCTTCCCCTGCTGAGAGGGAAAAGCAAATCCCAAACTGATATGCTTCCACATACAATTCATTTCAACATTCCTTTACTTCATATACATTTGTGTTTTTTGACTTCCATTTTTAAACTGACATAATACCTTCTCAAATAAATTATGTATTGAGTACAAGTTAAATAAAATTTTTAACATGTGTTTATTTTTGTCTCTCATGGTTTAAGCTTTTTTTTTTTGAAAATTATAACTCCAGTTATATGTTTTCAGACAGCATTGTGCTTCTGCGACTATCCCTTATTGCTATATGTAAACCTAAATCTTCAATTTTTTGGCTGCTAGGTAGGATTTCATATAATGTAGGGGCAGTATTGGATTTCATTTTTCCATTCCTCCTAGTGATGGGAACCTAAGTTGCTTCAACTTTTTACTACCACAAAACAACACAAGCATACAAACAGAAAAACAAACAAACAAAAGAACCTCAAAATAAACATTTCTATTAATGCTCTTGAAGGAGCCATATAAGAATGTTTTAGAGTACATGTGAAGTTGGCATTAAGCCAAATAGAAAATAAGAACAAAATAGAGGGTTTAGGAACATACCCACACATGGACAGTTACTTGACTGCCACTAAAGGGCCTCTGCAATTTAGTGTGGAAAAGACATTGTTTCTATCAAAGGGTAATGATCAGTTGGATACCCACCCAGAAAAAAAATAGGTTTTTAACTCTTTCACACTGCATGTGAAATTAATTGAAAATGTATCATAGACCTAAATATAAAAGGTGAAAACAATATGGTTTCTGGAAGAAAATGTAGAAAAAATGACCTTGGAGAAGGCAAATATTTTCTAAATAGGACGTAAAAAATAGCATAATAGAGCATAAGTCAGGGATGGAACATTGGGTATGGGATATCCACATGTTTATGCCACATACAGGCTCCAGATTGTTCTCCAGAATGCTGGGTCATGTTGCATTCCCCCCAGCAGGGCTCAAGGATCCCTCTGGTGTCATCCACCTTCCATGTGCTCACCATTCAGATGAGTTCAAAGTGACAGCTCCATGTTTTTAAATTAGTATTTCTCTAACAGGATCAAACATCTATTTATGAGTTTCTTGGGTATATGGTTTTTTACTGCAATGTGTAATCTATTTCTAACCATTTTCTGTTGGCTTCCTTCCTTTGCTTGTTGATTTTTAATAAGCCCTTGGTTAGTTTAGATGTTGAAATTATTTGTATAAATTCATGGGACACAAATGCAATTTCATTAACATGCATGAATTGCATAGTGACCAAGTAAGGGTTTTTAGGGTATCCATCACCTGAATGATGTACATGATACCATTAAGCAGTTTATCACCCACCCCACTCCCACCCCTTTACTCTTCTGAGTCTCTATTGTCTATTATTCCACTCTCTATGTTCATGTGTACACATATTTTAGCTCCAGCTTATGAGTGAAAATATGCAGTATTTGTCTTTCTGACTTGTTCCACTTAAGCTAATGGCTTCCAGTTCCATCCATGTTGCTGCAAAATACATGATTTCATTATTTTTATTCCATTGTGTATATATATCATATTTTCTTTATCCAGCCATCCGTTGATGGACACTTTGGTTGATTCCATATCTTTGCTATTGTGAATAGTGCAGATAAACACACAAGTGCAGGTGTCCTTTTGATATATTGATTTATTTTTCTTTTGTTAGGTATACAGTTGGGATTGCTGGATCGAATGATAGTTCTATTTTTAATTCTTTGAGAAATTTATTTTTTGTAGTGGCTATATTAACTTACATTCCTACCAACAGTGTATAAGAGTTCCATTTTCGGCCGGGTGCGGTGGCTCAAGCCTGTAATCCCAGCACTTTGGGAGGCCGAGACGGGCGGATCACGAGGTCAGGAGATCAAGACCATCCTGGCTAACACGGTGAAACCCCATCTCTACTAAAAAATACAAAAATCTAGCCAGGCGAGGTGGTGGGCGCCTGTAGTCCCAGCTACTCGGGAGGCGGAGGCAGGACAATGGCGTAAACCCGGGAGGCGGAGCTTGCAGTGAGCTGAGATCTGGCCACTACACTCCAGCCTGGGCAACAGAGCGAGACTCCCTCTCAAAAAAAAAAAAAAAAAAAAGAGTTCCATTTTCTCTGCATCCTTGCCAACATCTGTTGCTTTTTGACTTCTTAATAATAGCCATTCTGATTGTTGTAAAATGTCTGTTCATGCCCTTTGCCCATGTTTTAATGAGATTATTTGGGTTTAATTGTTTTTGTTGTTGTTGCTGTTAAATTGCTTGAGTTCCTTGTATATTCTGGATATTAGTCCCTTGCTAGAGGTATAGTTTGTAAATATTTTCTCCCATTCTAAAGTGTTGCTCACCTTTGTTTGTTTATTTATTTATTTTGCTGTGCAGAAGCTTTTAAGTCTCCTTTGTTTTGTTTTCATTGTCACTGTTTTTGACGTCTTAGTCATAAATTCTTTGCCTAAAGTCCAGAAGAGTTTTCCCTAGGTTTTCTTCTGTTATTTTTATAATGTCAGGTCTTATGTTTAAGTTTTTAATCCATCTTGAGTTATTTTTGTATATGGTGAGAGACAGGGGACCAATTTCATTCTTTTGCAAAGGGACATTCAATTTTCCCAGCACCATTTATTTATAAGGGTGCCCTTTCCCCAAGGTATGTTCGTGTCAACTTTGTCAAAAATGAATCGGTCACATATATGTGGCTTTATTTCTAAGTTCTCTATTCTGTTCCACTGATCTACATGCCTATTTTTATACCAGTGCCAAACTGTTTTGGTTACTATCATTATATTAGTGTTGTGATATAAATGGAAGTCAGGTAACACCATGCCTCCAGCTTTGTTCTTTTTGCTTAGAATTGTTTTGGCTATTTGGGTTCTTTTTGGTTTCCATGTGAATTTTAGGATTATGTTTTTCTAATTCTGTGAAAAATAATATTGATATTTTTGATAAAGATTGCATTGAATCTGTAAATTGCTTCAGGCAGTATGGTCATTTTATTCATTTATTTATTTATTTAGAGATGGAGTCTCACTCTGTCACCCAGATTGGAGTGCAGTGGCGCAATCTCAGCTCACTGCAACCTCTGCCTCCCAGGTTCAAGCAATTCCCTTGTCTCAGCCTCCCAAGTAGCTGGGATTACAGGCACACACCACCATGCCTGAATAATTTTGGTATTTTTAGTAGAGACAGGGTTTCACCATATTGGTCAGGCTGGTCTCAAACTCATGACTTCAGGTGATCCACCCACCTCAGCCTCCAAAAGTATTGGGATTAAAGGCATGAGCCACCATGCCCAGCCTATTTATTATTTATTTTTAATAGTAATCCTATTAACTGAAGTATGGTCATTGTAATGATATTACTTTTTTTGATCCATGAGCATGAAATGTTTTTCCATTTGTTTTTGTCATCTACAATTTCTTTCATCAGTGTTTTGTAGATCTTTCACCTCCTTGGTTAAATATATTCCTACATATTTAAATTTGTTTAAAACTATTGTATATGGGATTGCCTTCTTTATTTTATTCTCAACTAGATCATTATTGGTGTATAGAAACACTACTGATTTTTGTACATTTATTCTGCATCCTGCAACTTTACTAAATTCATTTATCAACTCTGAGAGTTTTGTGGTGAAGTCTTTAGGTTTTTCCAGATATAAGATCATGTGATCAGCAAATAGGAGTAATTTGACTCCCTCCTTTCAAACTTGGATGTCTTTTATTTCTTTATCTTACCCAATTGCTCTGGTCAGGACTTCCAGTACTATGTTGAATAGGATTGGTGAAAGTAGGCGTCCTTGTCTTGTTCCAGGTCTTAGAGGAAATGCTTTCAACTTTTCCCCATTCAGTCTGTTGACTGTGAGTTTGTCATACATGGCTCTTGTTATTTTGAAGTATGTTCCTTTGATACCTAGTTTGTTGAGGGTTTTTAATTATGAAGGGATGCTGAATTTTTTTTGAATGCTTTTTCTGTGTCTATTGAGATGATAATACATTTTTTGTCCTTAATTCTGTTTATATGCTATATCACATATATTGCTTTGCATTGTGGAACCATCCTTGCATTTCTAGCATAAAACACATTTAATCATTGTGTATTTTTTTGATGTCCTGTTGGTTTTTGTTTGCTAGTGTTTTGTTGAGAAACTTTGTGTCTATGTTTATCAGGAATATTGGTATGTAGTCTTCTTTTCTTTGTCGTGTCCTTGTCTGGTTTTGGTATCAGGGTTATATTGGTCTCATAGAATGAGTTATGAAGAATTCTCTCCTCATTGATTTTTTTGGAAGATTTTTTTTTGAGGAGGATTAGTAGAATTCAGCTATGAATCTATCTGGTCCTGAGCTTTTCTTTTTTTTCTTCTTTTATTCTTTTGTCTTTGAGATGGAATTTTGCTCTTGTTGCCCAGGTTGGAGTGCAATGGTACGATCTCTGTTAGGTAGAAACCTAACAGGTTTCACTTGTTTCTAAAATTTTTAAAATTTCTAATATAATTTCTTCATTGGTCCAGTGATTTTGTTTCAGGAGTATGTTGTTTAATTTCCATGTATTTGTATAGTTTCCAAAGTTCCTCTTGGTATTGATTTCTAGTTTTATTCCACTGTGATCCTAGAAGATACTTTATATAATTTCTGTTTTAAAAAACTTATTCCACTGTGATATGGAATAAATTTTGATGATCATAGAAGATATTTGATATGATTTATGTTTTTAAAAATTTGTTGAGATTTATTTTGTAGCCTACTATATGGTCTATCTTGGAGAAGTTTCCAAGGGCTGATGAAAAGAATGTATATTCTGCAGTTATTGGGTAGAATGTTCTCTAGATGTCTGTTAAGTTGATTTGTTCTAACATCCAATTATGTCCAATGTTTCTTTGTTGATTTTTGATCATTTTGTAGATAATCTGTCTAATACTGTGAGTGGGGTGTTGAAGGCCTTCATTATTATTGTATTGCTCTCTATCTCTTTAGGTCTAATAATATTTGTTTTATGAATCTAGGTGCTCCAGTGTTGGGTGCATATTCAGAATTGTTATATCCTCTTGCTGAATCAATCCTTTTATCACTATATAATAACCTTATTTGTCTTTTTATGTTGTTTTTCATTTAAAGTCTGTTTTATATTATGTAAGTATAGCTACGCCTGATCACTTTTGGTTTCCATTTGCTGGAATATCTTTTTCCACCCTTTGCTTTCAGTCTATATGTGTCTTTATCGGTAATGTGAGTTTCTTGTAAGCAGCATATAGTCGAATCACGTTTAAAAAAATTAATTCAGCCAATCTATATCATTTAAGGGGAGCATTTAGTGCATTTACATTTAAAGTTAATGTTGATATGTGGGGTTTTGTTTCTGTCATATTGCTAATTGTTTTCTAGTTGTTCTATCAAGTCTTTGTTTTTTTATTTTTCTCTCATTGTCTTTGTGGTTTGGTGAAATATGTAGTAGTGTCATTTGATTCCTTTCTCTACCTTCTTTGTGTAATTGCTTTACTAGTGAGTTTTATACTTTCACGTGTTTTTGTGTGGTTAATATCAGCTTTTCACTTCCAAGTTTAGGAGAATTTCATGTAGGACTGTTGTAGTGGTGATGAAGTCCCTCAGCATTTGTTTGTCTGGGAAACACTTTATTTCTCTTTCATTTACAAAGCTTAATCTAGCTGGATGTAGAATTCTTCGTTACCAGTTTTTTAAAATTTCTATCAGCACTTTGAATATGTCATCCCATTTTCTTTTGGCCAGGAAGGTTTCTGCTGAGAAATCCACTGTTAGACTGATGGGGGTTCTTCTATAAGGGATTAGACATCTTTCTCTTACTGATTTTAGAATTTTTTCTTTCACTTTGACTTTAGACAGTTTGATTTCAATATGCTGTGGCAAACTTTGTATATTGTATTTGCCTGGGGATTGTTGAGCCTCCTCTAAATAGATATCTAAATCTTTTGCTAGACTTGAAAAGTTTTCATCTATTATTTTATTAGATAGTTTTATTAAGCTTTTGGATCTCTCTTCATCCCTGGGAATACTGATAATTTGTAAATTCGGTCACCTTATGTAATCCCAAATGTTCAAAGGCTTTATTCATTTTGTTTCTTTATTCATGTCTGACTGGATTATTTCAAAATACCTGCCTTCAAATTCAGAAATTATTTCTTCTGCCTGGCATAGTCTACTATTGAAGATTTTGAGTGTATTTTGTATTCCCTTCAACAACTTTTTTAGTTTTAGACTTTCTGTTTTTTTTTTAAGATAGATATTTATGCTTTGGTAAATTTCTCATTCATATCCTGAATTAATTTTCTGAGTGCTTTGCATCGATTTTGATTTCTTTTGCATCTTTTGCATCTTGAGTTTCCTTAAGATCAATATTTTGTTTTGTATTTTAAAATTAAATTAAATTAAATTGCAACAGTTTTGGGGGAACAGGTGATTTTTGGTTACATTGACAAGTTATTCAGTGGTAATTTCTGAGATTTTGGTGCACCTGTCATCCGAGTAGTGTATACTGTATCCAATGTATAGTCTTTTATCCTTCACACCCTTTCACACCCCTGAGCCCCCAAAGTCCATTATATCATCTTTATGCCTTTGTGTCCTCATAGCTTAGCTCCCACTTATAAGTGAGAATACACAATATTTGGTTTTCCATTCCTGAGTTACTTCACTTAGAATAATGGTCTCCAAATTCATCCTGGTGAGTCTGCAAATGACATTATTTCATTCCTTTTTAAAGCTGAATAGTATTCTATTGTGTGTGTGTGTGTATATATATATATATACACACACACACACACACATACATACCACATTTTCTTTATCCATTTGTTGGTTGATGGGCAATTAGGCTGGTTCCATATTTTTGCAATTGCTAATTGTGCTGCTATAAACCTGCAGTGTATGTAACAGTGGTGTATTTTGAGGTTTTGTTTCGAGACTTAGAGCTCCTTTTGGCAGTTCTTGTAGTGCTGACTTAGTAGTGGCAAATTCAGCATTTGTTTGTCTGAAAAAGGCTTTATCTCTCCTTCATTTATGAAGCTAGTTTTGCTGAACACAAAATTTTTCACTGATAATTATTTTGTTTCAGGAGGCTAAAGATGGAACCCCAACCTATTCTGGCCTGTAAGGTTTCTGTTGATAAACCTGCTATTAATCTGATGGGTTTTCTTTTACAGGTTACCTGATGCTTTTGTCTTACAGCTCTTAAGATTCTTCCTTCATCTTGACTTTAGATAATCTGATGACTATGTGCCTAGGTGATGATCCCTTGGAGATGAATTTCCCAGGTGTCTTTTGAGCTTCTTGTATTTGGATGTCTAGACCTCTAGCAAGGCCAGGGAAATTTTCCTCAATTATTGCCTCAAATAAGTTTTCCCAACTTTTAGATTTCTCTTCTTCCTCAGGAACACAAATTATTCTCAGGTTTGGCTGCTTAACATAATCCCAAATTTCCTGGAGAATTTGTTCATTTTTTTAAAAATTCATTTTTCTTTGTCTTTATCTGGATTAATTCAAAAGCCTTGCCTTCAAGCTCTGAAGTTCTTTCTTCTACTTGTTCTAGTCTATTGTTGAAATTTTCCATTGCATTTTGTATTTCTTTTTTTTTTTTTTTTTTTTTTTTGAGACGGAGTCTCGCAGTCGCCCAGGCTGGAGTGCAGTGGCCGGATCTCAGCTCACTGCAAGCTCCGCCTCCCGGGTTTACGCCATTCTCCTGCCTCAGCCTCCCGAGTAGCTGGGACTACAGGCGCCCGCCAACTCGCCCGGCTAGTTTTTTCTATTTTTTAGTAGAGACGGGGTTTTGCCGTGTTAGCCAGGATGGTCTCGATCTCCTGACCCCACGATCCACCCGTCTCGGCCTCCCAAAGTGCTGGGATTACAGGCTTGAGCCACCGCGCCTGCATTTTGTATTTCTCTAAGTATGTACGTCATTTCCAGAAGTTGTGATTGTTTTTTCTTTATGATAACTATTTCTCTGGAGAATTTTTCATCCATATCCTGTATTTTAAAAAAAGATTATTTAAGTTGTTTTTCACCTTTCTGTGGTAGCTCCTTGAGGAGCTTAATAATCAACCTTCTGAATTCTTTATCTGGCAATTCAGAGATTTCTTCTTGATTTAGATCCATTGCTGGGTAGTTGGTGTGATCTTCTGGGGATGTTATAGAACCCTGTTTTGTCATATTACTATAATTACTTTTCTGGTTCCTTCTCATTTGGGTAGACTATTTCAATGGAAAGATCTGGAACTCAAGGCCTGCTGTTCAGCTATTCAGATTCTCTTGTTTCACAGGGTGATCCCTTGATGTGGTGCTCTCTCCATTCTCCTAGGGATGAGGCTTCCTTAGAACCAGACTGCAGTGATTGTTATTGCTCTTCTGGTTGTAGCCATCCAGTGGGACTACCAGGCTCTGGGTTGGTGCTGGAGAATGTCTGCAAAGAGTCCTGCAATGTGACCCATTTTCAGGTCTCCCAACACTTGGTCTGGTAGAGGTGAAAGGGGAGTGAAGTATACTCTGTGAGAGTCTTTGGTTGTAGATATGTTTAGTGTGCTGGCTTTGTCAAATGCTGGTTATGCTAGCAGTGAAGTTATCATGTGGTGTATTAGCCCATTTTCATACTGCTGATAAAGATATACCTGAGACTGGGAAGAAAAAGAGGTTTAATGGATTCACAGTTCCACATGGCTGGGGAGAGGTCACAATCATGGCGGAAGGCAAGGAGGAGTAATCATGTCTTACATGGATGGCTGCAGGCCAAGAGAGAGAACTTGTGCAGGGAAACTCCCCTTTATAAAACCATCAGATCTCGTGAGACTTATTCACTATCATGAGAACAGCATGAGAAAGACCTGCCACCACAATTCAATTCCCAGACCCACTTAACTCTGCCACCATTGGCCTGAGAATCACCCCACCATCCTTCACAGTGGCTATGTCAAGCTCTGCCCAAGGAGAGTCTGAGCCCAGACTCAGGACCTTTGGCTAGCCAGGATATTGCAGACAGTGGAATTCCACCACCTGATGGTATTTCTCTATGTGCTCTGGTAGCTGACAAAAAAGAAACTCTTGGGAGCTTTATGGCCCCACCCAACACCTAAGAAACCAAAATACTTACCTTGTCCAACTCAGGACATACTTGGATCCCCCTACTAATACCACAGATGGGGCTCTCTTGAAAGCCCAACCTTTTGTTTGGAGGCCAACCAACACAAGCCATCAGAGCAACTCATGACCGAACAACCCTGATCCCAAGAAAGAGAAGCCTGGATTCTGCACTCTGTCTCAGGGTGGGAGGTAGGATGAAGCTGGGCACAACTGGGCCAGGAAAGCCTATACTCAGACCCTCCAATGGTGAGTGCATGCACCAGCTACTACAGGGGGATGGAGCAGTACTCAGGCCCCTGGAAAAATGCTTGAGTGAGGGGCAACCATTGTTGCACTGAGGTCCTGCCACAGGGAGTGTGGGGGTGGTCCCAGTAGCCACAGATTTTGGCAACTGGTTGAGGATTTGCATTCCTCTTATGCCCCAGTCCTGGTGGGGCTCCCTCCCATATCCTGGCTGTCATAGTAAACCCAGTTACAGTCAGACCAGGCAGTTTGCACCTGGCCTGTAACTTAGCCCTGAGCTATAGGAGGCCCTGCCCAGCTCAACCAAGTCACTGAAGCAAATCTCGTCCTGCTCAGGTTTTGGGGAGGAGGTGTACCCTGTTTCAGCATTGAAGCTGAAGTCCACACTATGCTTACTTCTTAGTCCTGTTTGTGGGAACCTATTCCCCACTCAAGCCCTGGTTCTGCAGGCTATAGCCTGAGTTCCCCTAATGCCTAAGACTGCCATCACTGGTTCCCAGGACCACACACAATTTTTTAAGAGCAAGGATCAAGAATGGCAGTTTCTTAAGTCTCAGGAAAGGTGTGAAACCCAGGGCATGCTACCTCCATGGGGAAATTTCTTCTCACAGTCTCCCAGCAGCTCCGTAAGTTAGATTCAGGGATTGGAGAGTCAAGGTGCTCTCCCATGTCCTGGATTGTATGATTCCCCAGTGGAAAAGTGGATCACAGAAAGACTCTCACTCACTCTCTCCCATATGGAAGGGTCTCTTCTGGTTCCCAGCTGGTCCCAACTACACAAGCTTCCTGTTTTCTTTCTATTTTCCTTGATTTTGGACTTTTCTTTTGCTTTTCTGTTGAACTCTCAAGTTCCCTCTTGGATATTGTATTCAAAGTGTGATTGTCTACACACTATTTTGTTCTTCTAAGTGTATGAGGTGTGGTTAAAATGCTCCCAGGCAGCCATCTTGGAAAAAACCTAGATATTATTCTATGTTAGAAATTGCAAATATCTTGTCTCAGTCTGTCATTTGTCACTTGTCAAGCTCATACAAGACAAGGCTGTGCCAAAGCCAAGTCCTGACTGATTTGACTGCTAATAATGCAATTAGCCACTTTTTTTTTTTTTTTCGAGAAGGAGTCTCGCTCTGTCGCCAGGCTGGAGTGCAGTGGCACAATGTCAGCAATGAGCCACTTTTACTTTCAGTCAGTTTATTATTTACATAGACAACAAGGGAAAGATTAGGCAAAGGTGCCAGCTCCTCATGGCTCTTGTCCCACACCCCAAAACAAAAGAGGCCAGACAACTGCAATATGAGTTGTGGGACATTCCACTGCTGAGGAGTCCACTCTAGAGGCAGATAAGTGGTTTCATAACCTGCAGCCCTATTCTGAGGTATGGGATAGAGCCTCTGGCCTCATCAGAACTCAGGAGGGCATGAGGAACTGTCTTTCAGGGGAGACAGAGAAGTTACTGGGCCATGGTTCTCACAAGCCTCCATCCTTTTATGTTCTAGGAGGGTCGCAGGCATTCTGCCATGCTTCAAATTACCTGTACTTCATGTGTCTGCCAGTGTGACCTATGTGGCATATGCAAGGTTGTCAAGGCAATATCATGGAGCTGTTCCCCTAAGTTGCTTTTGTCCACAATATATTTTGTCAGAAAAAGAAATTTTTTTTTTTGGGAATAGAAACTGTGTATACCCACATTCAGTCTTGACACTGAGAACTGAAATCACACCTTTGCTGTCTACATTAACATGACTTTACTATTCGGGTGTCTGTGTGAATATTACTTTACTGGGAGTTTTCTTGTCCAGGAAAATGGTTTGCTTGTTCATTACAGGAACTTCCTGAAAGATTCATCACCTCTTTAATGGAAAGCATTAAGAGGTAGTTGGCAACCTAAGATTCTTTGAATCCCCCACTTCAAAATCCTCATCTTATTGTTTCTACCAATGCAATACTATTTGATCGTGATCCTTACTAAATCATAGCCCAGCCCTTGCTTTGAAAGACCTACCTTAAATCAAACTTCTCAATAAATCCTAATCTTGCCTTAAAACATTCCCAAAGTTTTGTCAAGGTGGCTATTTACATTTAAATTAATAAATGATAAACAGAAATTCAGTCCCTCACTCTCACTTGTCTCAGGTCAGATGCTCAATTATCACGCATGGCTAGTGGCTACCCATGTTGGACAGGGAGAGAGAACATTCCACCATCATAGGAAATGCTGCTTTATAGACTTTTGCCTCAACATAAATAGTCAGTTAAAAAGCATTCAGTTCCTTGTTATAAATTTAGCTTCTTAATACAGATTAAACATTTTATAGCACAATGTGCTTTTACATTTAAGTAGCTTGGATCATAGTTTCCATTTAATTAAAGCAAATTTTCCTCTTAAAGGGAAAAAAATCGCATTAATTTTTTTTTATTTCAAAAGAAAGAGTTTTTATTCTTTCTCCTTCCTCAGTCTGTTTGTCCTTTCCTCTCTGAGTTTCTTTCTGAAGTGTTTTTAAAAAATACTGAGATGGGCTTCTTTTCCAGAAATTCTGATTCTATTGGTCTGTGTATGAGAACATACATATTAGTATTTTTTTAAAACTATAAACAAGGTAAAAACCAATATTGCATTTAGTCCTAACATGTGGCTCCTGCTGAGAGCTGTTAGGTGGACAATGTGTTCCAGCTCTGGGTTTCTAGCATGCCTACTGAATTGACAAGGAAGCTAAAGCCAGAGAGGGTTCCTGACTCACCCAAAGTCACAGTCAGTTAGTCAGGCCGACACTAGATCCAGGGTCCCTCACTCAGAGTCCTTTCCCACTACTCATCAGGCCCCTGGGGTTGGATGAGCTCCATTGGAATTTGGGGAAGATGCCATTTCCCTCTCTTTAAGACTCAGGTTGCAAGAAAACAAGGAAGGTGACCTAGGAAGAATGACAGCCTGGCTGACAGCCTCCCCTATTCTCCATCACCACCTCCTTCTTCCCCTGGACATTTCTACCCAGACTAAAGTGACTCAAGTCTGCTCCTGCCCCACCCTCCCCTTTCCCTCACTCCCACATCCTTTTAGCACACGGACTGGGGAACAAAGTGCTTGGTGTCCAAACCCAGGGCTCAGAGGCTGGGAAATCATAGTTGATGACATTTGCCACATTTAGTGTTGACTGTGGGCAGGAATGGAGACATCAGCAGTTGACTTGGGTGGAGGCTGGGTCACGGTTCTTGGGCTGGTATACAGTGGGCTCAGGACCTTAGTGCTGGTAGGAAGAACTGTGGGAATCTGATGCATGTTTTGAGTAGGATTAACATTGGAGGCAGGGGTACCTAAGAGACCTGTGAAAAGGCACATTGGATGAATGGATGGATGGATAAGTGGGTGATTTAATGGATAAACTATTTGGAAGTGGGTGGTGGATGGATGAATGGGTAGGTGGATAAATAGATGGATGAGTGGAGGGATGGATAGGATGTAGGAAGAATAAGTAGATGAAAAGATGGATGAGTGGGTGAATGGGTAGGTGTTAGGGTAAATGGAGTTAAGGAAGGAAATGGACATGGCCAAGAAGCAGGGTTTTCTTTTGCTATAACCTAGGAATAGTGTATGATCAGCCTAGGTTAGAGTCAGGAAGAAGGAAAGGAGGAAAGGAGGGAGGGAGGAAAGGCAGAAAGAAGGAAGAAAAAATAAATATTCAGGCTATTCACTTTATTGGAACTGCAGTTGCCTGCTATTCTTCATCAATCCATATGCCCCCAACTTCTTCAAGAATAAATCCTCGATTATTTTACCTTATATTATTCATTCTACCTTGGATTCACCTATGTCTGTGTCATATTGCTTTATAAGTTATCTTTTATTAATGTATTCCATATGTACTTTGTTTTCCTTAGGCTTAGAATTCCCCTGGTGCTAGGAATTTAAACCTTCTCCCTCCTTTCTCTTTCATTATTCTTCCATCTACCATATTTCTCTAATGCCACCTACCACCTTGCATCATAACCCTTCCTCACATGCTGTTTCTCTGGCCCAACTGTGGGCTCCTCCAGCTCAGGATGGGATCTCAAGGCTTTTGAGTCCCCATCCAGGGCCTAGCTTAGCCCTTTGCCCTCCAGGGAATGGGCATTGAGTCAAAGCTTGGGCATTGAAGATTGAGAAGCTTATTGGGGTCCTCTAGGTGCCCATTTGACCAAGTGGCTGGGCACACTCAGCAGTAGGGAAAAAGCACCACTGTTTCTGACCATCACAGAAAAAGGCAGAAGAGCTTGGCAACTCTAATTTCAGGAGGAATGCCCAGGGGCCTTAGGATTAGTAGTGACCCCTAACTTCTCATTTTGAAGCTTAATGACTCTCAATGGATAAGGGCAGGTCCAGGGAGAGGACCCAGGTCCCCTGAGCCCCTGGCTACTACACCTCCCAGCTTCACACCCTAAGTGTCATGTCAGCCTCATTGTTTAGCTGTCTCCTGTGTCACATTTCTCCCCCACAACTCCATTACTCAGTGATCTGTCTTGACTACAGCCCTTTGAGAGGATGCTGGGAGTTAGGGTCAAGGGTAGGGATGTCTGGAATGGACCATTAATCCCTTTGTGCTTGAGCATGGGGAAGCTTTACACTTATTCCAAATAAATTGAGGAGTCCTATTAGTAGCAGCAAAAATGTTAAGGGCAATATGTATGATGTGGAAGGAAGAACCAAAAGCCAGCAGGTCTGCGTTCTGGGGCTGGCTCTGCCCTTCAGCAGCAGGTGACCTTAGGCCAGGGGCTTTTCTTCTCCATGCCCCCAGTTTTCAGTGATGAGAAGGTGGAAGGAGAAGATTTCTAGGATCCTCTCCAGCTTTAACACCTTGTGATTCAGGAAGTCTGAGACCCACAAATAAGAAGGGACAGAACTCACCCTGAGATACCACCAGGCAGATGATTCTGACAATGGAGATCTCAGGGGATTTAGAGATTCCACACCCATAGAATCCCAAGGCCTCTACTCCAAGCTCAGTCATGGTGAAGACGCCATAGAGGTGATCATCCTGGATGAAGAATCGAGGCTCCCAGGTTGCTGTCCTGGGACTGTCCCCTACTATGGCACACATATTGGCTGATATTTTCCCGCACCAGCTTTCCACCTGTAAATATTGGGAGGGCTGGTACTGCTGTTTTACAGAGGTTGCCTCGCCCTCCAGGCTGGAATGCAACTCTGTCCACTGTGCTCACAATGGCCTCTCTGCCCATATTCATACCCTTCCTAGTCCATCCTTGACAAGTGCCACTACATACTTAAAAATAAGCTGTGACACGCCTCTCTTAACTCTCCAATAACTTCCTCTTGTACTTAGAATCACCCAAACTTTATCTCATGGGCTTCAGGGCTGCTTGACTTCCCAGCCTCGTCAATCACTGTCCACACTCAATATGGAGCTACTAAATAAGCCTTTTTTTCTTGGCTATTTTTTTTTTTTTTTGAGACAGAGTCTCACTCTGCTGCCCAGGCTGGAGTGCAATGGCGCGATCTTGGCTCACTGCAACCTCCGCCTCCCAGGTCCAAGCGATTCTCCTGCCTCAGCCTCCTGAGTATCTGAGATTACAAGCATGCACCACCACACTCAGCTAATTTTTGTATTTTTAGTAGAGACGGGATTTCAACCATGTTGGCCAGGCTGGTCTCAAACTTTGGACCTCAGATGATCCACCCGCGTCAGCCTCCCAAAATGCTGGGAATAAAGGCGTGACCCACTGCGCCTAGCCAAATAGGCCTTTCTTATACAAGCCAAGCTCCTTCTGACCTCAGGACCTTTGCACATGCAGCCCTTACCACAAAGTGCCCTTCAAAGCACCCAGATTTCAACAGGGCTGGAGAACACTCACCATTCAGGGGTCAGCTTGGTGTCATCTGCTCAGGGAAGTGTTTTCTGATCCTCAGTACTTCCACAGCTCCCGCATTACTGAGTTACTTTCCTGTTTACTGGTGTTTTTTTTCTTACAAAAATTTGTTATTTGCAATTATTATAGAGCAAGATTGTGTCTGTTTTTGCTCACTACTGTATCCTTAGAGCCTAGAATAGTGCCTGCCACATAATAGGGGCTCAATGAATTATGTTGAAGCAATGAGTGAATAAAACACAGCACAGACAGTGCCAAGTTTGAACCTCATCTCAGCCACCTGCTAGCTCTAGGACCCCAGACAAGCTCAGAGTCACATTGGGTTTTCAGGTCTCATTATCTTCATCAAAATAGCTTTTGCTAATTTGGGTTCTTTTATGGCTCCACATGAATTTTTAGGTTATTTTTCTATTTCTATGTAGCATGATCATTTTAACAATATTAATTCATCCAGTTCACAAACATGGGATGTTTTCCCATTATTTTGTATCTTTTTCAATTCTTTTCCTCAGTATTTTATAGTTTTCCTTGTAAAGTTTTTTCTCCTACTTGGTTAAATTATTCTTGGTATTTTTTGTCACTACTTTAAACGATACTGCTTTTTAAATTTTATTTTAGCTACTTTATTGTTCTTGTATAGGAACACTACTGACTTTTGTATATTGATTTTATATCCTGCAACTTTAGTGAATTTAATTATCAGCTCTAAGAGTTTTTTGGAAGAATCTTAAGGTTTTTCGGAATATAAAATCATGTCATGTGCATACAGGGACAATTTGATTTCCTTCTTTCCAATTTGGATGCCCTTTATTTCTTTCTGTTGCCTAATTGCTCTGCCTAAGACTTCTAGTACTATGTTGAATTAGAATGGTGAGAATGGGCATCCTTGTCTTATTTCAAATCTTAGAGGAAAGGCTTTTAGCTTTTTCCTGTTTAATATGATGTTAACTGAAGGTTATATTATAGGGCCTTATTGTGTTGAGGCACTTTCCTTCTATACCTGATTTATTGAGACTTTTCATCATGATGGCATGTTGTATTTATCAAATGCTTTTCCTGCATCTGTTGAGATGTTCATATGGTTTCTATCCTTCATTTTGTCGATCTGATGTATCACATTTATTGGTTTGCATATATCGAACCATCCTTGCATCCCACTTGGAATGAATCCCACTTGATCATGGTGTATAATCTTTTTGATTTCCTGTTGGATTTGGATCCCTAGTATTTTGCTGAGGATTTTTGCATATGAACTCATCAGGAATACTGGCCTATAGTTTTCCTTTATAGGTATGTCCTTATCTGATTTTGATATCAGGGTTATGCTGGCCTCACAGAAATAGTTTGTAAGAATTATTTCTCCCTCAATATTTTGGAGTAGTTCGAGGAGAATTGGTATTAGGTTTTCTTTAAACTTCAACATAATTTAGCAGTGAAGTCATCTGGGCTTTCCTTTGTTCAGATTTTTTTTTATTACTGATTCAATTTTGTTACTTGTTATTTGTCTATTCATGTTTCCTACTTCTTGGTTCAATTCTGATAGGATGTGTGTGTCCAGAAATTTATGTTTCTTCTGGGTTTTTTAATTTATTAGAGCATAGTTGCCAATAATAGTCTCTAATGATCCTTTGTCTTTCTTTTATATATGTTGGAGAAGGAGAAAAATTGTTCCAGACACCTTGGAGGTCTGTCTCCCGCTCACATTAAGTCACCCAGGTGGAACAGATGGCATGGAAAGCTCAGAGTGTGCTGTCCCATCATTCTCAAGCAATAGCTGGGTGTCTAGTAGGGACGTAGGCTTAGGTAAGGCCCTGAAGAGCTTTTATCTCTTCCAGAACATGGCACTTCCCGAATAGAGTCAACCCTAAAAGACACTCTGGATTCAACGTAACTTGTGTCTGAATGAGGATCGCTGCACAGAGGACAGAAGAAAGCAGAGTATTACTTTGGGATTAGCTGAGGCCCTAGGCTCATGCCTCTCTTGTGGATTCCAGAAAACCAGGCTGGACCACATCAGGGACTATCTCCCACTCCAAGCAGGCCCAGGGGGTCCTGAACCTGAGCAGGCAGAATGACCTTCCCTTCAATTTATATTCCCATGCCCTAACACAGGCCTTAGATGTACCCACTTCAAGCCAGCAAAAGTCCCATTCATCAACCCCAGAGGAAAGGAGCTGGGGCTTGGGGCACTATGATCATACAAGCTTCTTATACCCCTTAGACAAGGTATCTCCCCGTCTGCAGGGCCCACAACCATCTTTCCAATTTGTGACCCTATCTCAAGCCTCTCCCCAAGCTTGAGATAAGATGCAGGAATCCAACCCTCTCCTCCCCCAGGGTCACAGCACAACCACCAACTATCTCCAAAAGTCCTCTCCCAGTCTTCACACTCCTCACAACTTTCTACCCTTGATGTGTGTGAGGGATTCATTCCTCAAGGTTTCAATACCTTTTGGCATGTGCTCCACACTGGCCTCCCACCTCACTCTGACAGATAGCATATATTTTCTTGGGACTTGCATTAGTTAAGATTTAGTTGCAAACTACAAAATCCAAGCTATAGATTTTAAGTAGAAAGGGATTTTTAAAATCAAACATGAAATGCTTTACAGAATCAGATCCTATGTAACTTCTGGGCATGACTCTTAAAGCCACAGGATGGGCTACTAAAGGACCGCTGCCTTTGCCACAGTCAACACCCTTTCCAAATCAGGCAACTTTCCAAATCTGGAAGCTGCCAGCACAGCCCTGGCTGCAGAACCCCTCCATCTCACCCATAGTCTACCAGCACAATGGATGCCTCTCTTCCCATTCAGCTCACTTCCACATTTAAGTCTCATACAAATACATTGAATGGGTAGGACCTAAAATATATCTGGAACCCTAGCTGCAAAGGAATCAGAAATGATCTTGTAGACCTTTTACTATAGAAAGACCCATGAGAAAGAGGTGGCAGCCACTCATAGTGGCTCACACCTGTAATTCTAGCACTCTGGAGGCTAAGCTGGGTTGATATCTTGAGTCCAGGAGTTCAAGACAAGCCTGGCCAACATGGTGAAACCATGTCTCTATGAAAAGCAATAAATAATAATAACCAGGCGCATTGGTGTGTGCCCATAGTCCCAGCTACTCAGGAGGCTGAGGTGGGAGGATCACCTGAGCCCTGGGAGGTCAAGGCTGCAGTAAGCCATGATCACACCACTGTACTCCAACCTGGGCAAAAGTATAAAACTCCATCTCAAAAAAAGAAAGAAAGAGAGAGAAAGAAGAAAGAAAAAAAGAAAAGGAAAGAAAGAAATAAAAAGAAAGAAAGAAAGAGAAAGAAAGAAAAGGAAGAAAATACATATAAAGGAAAGAAAGAAAGAGAAAGGAAAGAAAGAAAAAGAAAGAAAGAGAAAGGAAAGAGAAAAAGGAAAGGAAGAAAGAGAAAGAAAGAAAGAGAGAAAGAAGAAGAAAAGGAAGGAAGGAAGGAAGGAAGGAAAGAAGGAAGGAAAATGAACAGAAGGAAAGGAACAGAAGGAAAGGAAGGGAAGAAAGAAAGAGGTGGCAATGAATGTATGGTGAGTTCACAGTGTCTACCTGAATACTGTCAGCCAAAACTGAGATCACAATAGTTAAAATTTAAAAGTTTTGTTGTTTCTTTTGCTGTCAGTGAAAGTCAAATATGATTAAGTGAAAAATAAACATATAGTATTTGCTTTGTTATGTCAAATAAACGCTATTTGTCAAAACATAGTATTTGCCTTGTTACACCAAATAAACCCTATTCTGTAGTATAAACGTTATAGTAACACATTTTCATTTACAGCAATCAGTACATCAGACACTATGTGCGACATATCACACTGAAGGCATCAAATGATACAGATGCAGAGAATAAATCCTATTTTCCTCTTCCGGAATTTATCATACTTTTCTTAGAAACTTCAGTGTGTTTAAGAAAATGACTCTTATTACCATCAGTCTTCTTTATCTATTCCTGAGAAATCTTCATTGTTACAAATAGTTCAGTAACGCCTGGAAAATTCAGCCTAAACAGCAGTCACATAAGTGAACACAGGTCCATTTTAGCATCCTGTAAACTGAGAGTTTTCAAAACCTTGTAAAATCCGAAAAGATTACTTTGGGAACCAAAGGCAGGCTTTTCTGGGTAGAGGATGCTCTTCAAGGACCAGAGTCCTCTTTGGTGCTTGAAGGGAATCAGTCATTTGCTTCCACCTCTTTTGCCTGCATAGTTGTTAGAGACCCTCACCAGTGCATGCCTGCCCACTTACTGAGTTCATCTCAGTTAGAGTGAAACGTCCTTGCCTGTCTCCTGACTCAGTCATTTCCCCCGCTTGAATTTGCAGGGAAAAAGCATGACATTTGGCATCAGAAGGCCGGATGTGGAATCCCATCCTCCCCACCACTGCACAGTGGGCACTTTCAAACAAGTCAGTTCCTCTCCCAGGCTGGAACTCAATCCTTGCATTCATGTTATAAAGGAAAACCTACCCCCTGAAAGATGGCAGGGTCAACTGTAAACAAAGAAAAATGCAAACATGCTGTGTTTCTGTTTTAGCTTTAGGTTTTTTTGTTTTTTCCCACAAAAGATTTTAGTGTAACAAAACTGAGTTGACAGACTCCTTATTTCACAGCCCGCAGTCATCAAAGGAAACACTTTACCACTCATTTGGTTTCATGTGTTTTTTTATGTATAGAGATGGAGTCTTGCTATGTTACCCAGGCTGGTCTTGAACTCCTGGGCACAAGTGATCCTCCCTCCTTGGCCTCCTAAAGTGCTGAGATTATAGGCATCGGCTACACACCTGGCCTAATATGTTTTTTTAATCTTTCCCACTTTCATCCTGAGCTCCCCTCCCTACCCTTCCCTCATAAGCATCTTCTTCATTATATTTAATATACATCTTTTCAATCAATTTTCCATATGCTTACTTGCATGTATGCATACCTTTGAAAATATATAGAATTGATTTTGTGTGCTTTTATTTTTTTACACATTTTACTCTGTTGTAGGGAAAATCTGCAATTAAATGGAAACCTCTGCATTGTTTATTGCATTCTCTTCCCTAAGTTATGTGAATGTGATTCTACCAGAGCGATCTTAACAACTCTCACAACTGTGGATTACGGATAGACAAGCAAATTCTTTCCTATCTTCCTTCCCCTGCTGTTGGGAAAAAGAACCCAAACTGGTGCTTCTCCACATGCAATTTATTTCAACATTCCTTTACTCCATATACATTTGTGAATCTTGACAGCTTTTTTTTAACCAGTTATAACCTCTGAATGAGTATGAGTTATGCAGTATACATTGAATAAAATTTTAAGATGTGTTTATTTTGTCTGTATGAGAGGTATAAGTTAAATCTTTGAAAATTTTAACTCTATAAGTTTTCACACAATATCGTTCTTCCATGACTATTTTTTGTTGCTACATGTGAATCTAATTCTTTGATTATTTTGCTACTATGTAAGTTCTCCTACAATGTAAGAACAGTAGTGGATTTTGCTTTTCCATTCCCCTTAGTGATGGACCCGGAAGTTGTTTCAACTCTTTACTATGCCCAAACAAACAACACACACACCTACGTGAACAGAAATATAAAAACCATAAATTTGAAATAAATATCTTAATTTATGTTCTTGAAGGGACCGTGTAAGAATTTTCTGGAGTGCGTGCCCAGTTGGCATAAAGTAAAATAAATGAAAAGAACAGAATAGAAAGTTCAGGGACATACCCACACACTGACAATCACTTGACTGCCACAAAGGGGCCTCTGAGACTTTGTCGGGAAAGGATGGTGTTTCCATCAAATGGTACTAATCAACTGGATACCCACACACACACATACAAAATGGGCTTTTACCTCTCTCTCCCACCATACACAAAATTAATTCAATTTGAGTCATAAACCTAAATATAAAGGTGAAAACAATATAGCTTCTAAAAGAAAATATAGACAACATGATCTTGGAGTAGGAAAGCATTTCCTAAACAGGACGTAACAAATAGTAAGCATAGTAGAGCGTATGTCAGGAATGGGATATTGGGTGTGGGATATCCATGTGTTTATGCCTCACAGAAGCTCTAGATTGTTCTCCAGAATGCGGAGTCATGTTGCTTTCCCCCCAGCAGGCTCGAGGCTTCCCCCTTTCTCCAATTCTCATCAACACAACAACAGGTGTCATCCACATTCTGTGTGCTTGCCAGTCAGATGAGTTCAAAGTGACAGCTCTATGTTTTTAACTTAGTATTTCTCTGATAACTAACAATGTCAAACATCTATTTATGGACTTCTCAGGCTTATGGATTTTTACTGCAATGTGTCACCTATTTTTGACCATTTTCTATAGGATTTCCTTGCTTCTGTTTCTTCATTTTTAATGGCCACTTGGTGAGTTTAGATAGTAATTTATGGAAAGTGTTAGATGTTGCAAATATCTTGTCTTAGTCTGTCTTTTGTCGTTTGTCAAGCTCACACAAGGCAAGACGTGGCCAAGGTCAAGGCCTGACAGATTTGTCTGATAAAGACAAAATGAGCCACTATTAGATTCAATGAGTTTACTACTTACATAAACAAGGAAGATTATGTAAGGAAGATTAGCCAAAGGTTCCAGCTCCTTGTGTTCCTTGTCTCACACCCCAAAATGGAAAGGGCCAAACAACTGCAATATGGGTTGTGAGATACCCATTGCTAAGGAATCAATTCTAGAGGCAGCTAAGTGGTTTCATAGCCTGCAGCTCTATTCTGAGGGGGCAGGACAGAGTCTCTGAACCCAGGAGAGGATGGGAAATTGTCTTTCAGAGGAGAAAGGGAGATCACTCAGAGATCTTGTCACAGGCCTCCATCTTCTTATGTTCTGGGAGAGCCACAGAACCTTCTACCGTGCCTCAGATTAGCTGTAGTTCAAGTGTCTGCCAGTGGGGCCTAGGTGGCACATGCAAGGTCATCAGGGCAACATCATAGAGCTACTGCCCTATGTTGCTTTTGCCCACAATAGCTTGTGTAGAAAAATAAAATTTTTTGTTGGGAATTGAAACCGTCTATACTCACATTCAGTCTTGACACTGAGAACTGAAATCACACTTTTGTGTCTACATTAACACGGCTTTGCGATTCCACTGTCCTTGTGAGTATTATTTTACTTTTCTAGGAGTTTCCTTGTCCAGGCAAATGGTTTACTTGTCCATTATGGGGACTTCCTAAAAGACCCACCCAACTGTTCAATGGAAAGCAGTGAGAGATAGTTGGCAACCTAGGATTCTTTGAATCCCCCCACTTCAAAATCCTCATCTTGTTATTTCTGCCAATCCTGAATTGTTGTGTCATGATCTTTACTGAGTCCTAAGTTGGCCCTTGCTTTGAAAGACCTACCTTAAAGCAAACTTTTCAATAAGTCCTTATCTTGCCTTCTCCCTCTAAGACACTCTCAAAGCCTTGTGAAGCGGGTGTTCTCCTTTAGGGCCATAAGCTGTGCATAATCAACAGGTTGTGTTGGTAACATTTGGGGAGCTAGAATTAGACAGTATAATTAAATCCATACATTTTCCTCTTATGATTTATAACATGAGCACCTTATTTAAGATGTTGTTTCCAATATGTAACCCAATTATATTCTGAATATTGTCTTTTAGACTATATGCAAAGATATTCTCATAGGTTAATAATGATCAAAGCAGAAATAAAATTGAGACTAAAGAAATAACATAATATCAATAATACAAAAATATGGCTTTTCAGAAAATGAAAAACCAACAAATTTTTAGCTGGACTAAATAAGAAATAAAGAGAAAGGATTCAAATACATAACATAAGATATAAAAGTAGAGACATCACAACTGATAGAACAAGAATACAAAGGATTTTTACAGATTATCATAGAAAACAACATACCAATAAATTAAAAAACCTAGAGGAAATGGATAAATTCCTGGACACAGACAACCTCTGAATATTGAACCAAAAAACAAAACAGACAAGACCTGAATACACCAATAATGAGTAATAAGATTCTATCAGTAATAACAAGTCTCTCAGTAACAATTTATTTTATTTTATTTTTTATGATTATACTTTAAGTTCTAGGGTACATGTGCACAATGTGCAGATTTGTTACATATGTATACATGTGCCATGTTGGTGTGCTGCATCCATTAACTCATCATTTACATTAAGTATATCTCCTAATGCTACCCCTCCCCCATCCCCCCACCCCACAACAGGCCCCGGTGTGTGATGTTCCCCTTCCTGTGTCCAAGTGATCTCATTGTTCAATTCCTACCTACGAGTGAGAACATGTGGTGTTTGGTTTTCTGTTCTTATGATAGTTTGCTGAGAATGATGGTTTCCAGCTGCATCCATGTCCCTATAAAGGACACGAACTCATCCTTTTTTATGGCTGCATGGTATTCCATGGTGTATATGTGTCACATTTTCTTAATCCAGCCTGTCACTGATGGACATCTGGGTTGATTCCAAGTCTTTGCTATTGTGAATAGTGCTGCAATAAACATACATGTGCATGTGTCTTTATAGCACCATGATTTATAATACTTCGGGTATATACCCAGTAACGGGATGGCTGGGTCAAATGGTATTTCTAGTTCTAGATCTTTGAGGAATTGCCACACTGTTTTCCACAATGGCTGAACTACTTTACAGTCCTACCAACAGTGTAAAAGTGTTCCTATTTCTCCACATCCTCTCCAGCACCTGTTGTTGCCTGACTTTTTAATGATTGCCATTCTAACTGGGGTGAGATGGTATCTCATTGTGGTTTTGATTTGCATTTCTCTGATGGTGAGTGATGATGAGCATTTTTTCATGTATCTGTTGGCTGTATGCATGTCTTCTTCTGAGAAGTGTCTGTTCATATCCTTTGCCCACTCTTTGATGGGGTTGGGTTTTTTTTTCTTTGTAAATTTGTTTGAGTTCTTTGTAGGTTCTGGATATTAGCCCTTTGTCAGATGAGTAGATTGCAAAAATTTTCTCCCATTCTGTAGGTTACTTGTTCACTCTGATGGTACTTTCTTTTGCTGTGCAGAAGCTCTTTAGTTTAATTAGATCCCATTTGTCAATTTTGGCTTTCGTTGCCATTGCTTTTGGTGTTTTAGACATGAAGTCCTTGCCCACGCCTATGTCCTGATGGTATTACCTAGGTTTTCTTCTGGGATTTTTATGGTTTAAGGTCTAACATTTAAGTCTCTAATCCATCTTGAATTAATTTTCATATAAGGAGTAAGGAAAGGATCCAGTTTCAGCTTTCTACTTATGGCTAGCCAATTTTCCCAGCACCATTTATTAAATAGGGAATCCTTTCCCCATTTCTTGTTTTTGTCAGGTTTGTCAAAGATCGGATGGCTGTAGATGGGTGGTACTATTTCTGAGGGCTCTGTTCTGTTCCATTGGTCTAGATCTCTGTTTTGGTACCAGTACCATGCTGTTTTGGTTACTGTAACCTTGTAGTATAGTTTGAAGTCAGGTAGCTTGATGCCTCCAGCTTTGTTCTTTTGGCTTAGGATTGTCTTGGCAATGCGGGCTCTTTTTTGGTTCCATATGAACTTTAACGCAGTTTTTTCCAATTCTGTGAAGAAAAGTCATTGGTAGTTTAATGGGGATGGCATTGAATCTGTAAATTACCTTGGGCAGTATGGCCATTTTCACGATATTGATTCTTCCTATTTATGAGCATGGTATGTTCTTCCATTTGTTTGTGTCCTCTTTTATTTCACTGAGCAGTGGTTTGTAGTTCTCCTTGAAGAGGTCCTTCACATCCCTTGTAAGTTGGATTCCTAGGTGTTTTATTCTCTTTGAAGCAATTGTGAATGGAAGTTCATTCATGATTTGGCTCTCTGTTTGTCTGTTATTGGTGTATAAGAATGCTTGCGATTTTTCCACATTGATGTATCCTGAGACTTTGCTGAAGTTGCTTATCAGCTTAAGGAGATTTTGGGCTGAGATGATGGGGTTTTCTAAATATACAATCATGTCATCTGCAAACAGGGACAATTTGACTTCTTCTTTTCCTAACTGAATACCGCTTATTTCTTTCTCTTGCTTGATTGCCCTAGCCAGAACTTCCAACACTGTGTTGAATAGGAGTGGTGAGAGAGGGTATCCCTGTCTTGTGCCAGTTTTCAAAGGGAATGCTTCCAGTTTTTGCCCATTCAGTATGATATTAGCTGTGGGTTTGTCATAAATAGCTCTTATTATTTTGAGATACATTCCATCAATACCGAATTTATTGAGACTTTTTAGTATGAAGGGCTGTTGAATTTTGTCAAAGGCCATTTCTAGATCTATTGAGATAATCATGTGGTTTTTGTCTTTGCTTCTGTTTATATGCTGCATTACATTTGTTGATTTGCGTATGTTGAACCAGCCTTGCATCCCAGGGATGAAGCCCACTTGATTGTGGTGGAAAAGCTTTTTGATGTGCTGCTGGATTCAGTTTGCCAGTATTTTACTGAGGATTTTTGCATCAATCAGGGATATTGGTCTAAAATTCTCTTTTTTTTGTTGTGTCTCTGCCAGGCTTTGGTATCAGGATGATGTTGGCCTCATAAAATGAGTTAGGGAGGATTCCTTCTTTTTCTATTGATTGGAATAGTTTCAGAAGGAATGGTACCAGCTCCTCCTTGTACTTCTGGTAGAATTCGGCTGTGAATTCATCTGGTCCTGGACTTTGTTTGGTTGGTAGGCTATTAATTATTGCCTCAATTTCAGAGCCTGCTATTGGTCTATTCAGGGATTCAACTTCTTCCTGGTTTAGTCTTCGGAGAGTGTATGTGTCTAGGAATTTATCCATTTCTTCTAGGTTTTCTAGTTTATTTGTGTAGAGGTGTTTATAGTATTCTCTGATGGTAGTTTGTATTTCTGTGGGGTCGGTGGTGATATCCCCTTTATCATTTTTTATTGCATATTTGATTCTTCTCTCTTCTTTATTAGTCTTGCTAGCGGTCTGTCAATTTTGTTGATCTTTTCAAAAAACAAGTTCCTGAATTCATTGATTTCTTGAAGGGTTTTTTGTGTCTCTATCTCCTTCAGTTCTCCTCTGATCTTTGTTATTTCTTGCCTTCTGCTAGCTTTTGAATGTGTTTGCTCTTGCTTCTCTAATTCTGCTAATTGTGATGTTAGGGTGTCAATTTAGATCTTTCCTGCTTTCTCTTGTGGGCATTTAGTGCTATAAATTTCCCTCTACACACTGCTTTAAATGTGTCCCAGAGATTCTGGTATGTTGTATCTTTGTTCTCATTGGTTTCAAAGAACATCTTTATTTCTGCTTTCATTTCGTTATGTACCCAGTAGTCATTCAGGAGCAGGTTGTTCAGTTTCCATGTAGTTGAGTAGTTTTGATTGAGTTTCTTAGTCCTGAGTTCTAGTTTGATTGCACTGTGGTCTGAGAGACAGTTTGTTATAATTTCTGTTCTTGTACATTTGCTGAGGAGTGCTTTACTTCCAACTATGTGGTCAATTTTGGAATAAATGTGATGTGGTGCTGAGAAGAATGTATATTCTGTTGATTTGGGGTGGAGAGTTCTGTAGACATCTATTAGGTCCGCTTGGTGCAGAGTTGAGTTCAATTCCTGGATATCCTTGTTAACTTTCTGTCTCGTTGATCTGTCTAATGTTGACAGTGGGGTGTTAAAGTCTCCCATTATTACTGTATGGAAGTCTAAGTCTCTTTGTAAGTCTCTAAGAACTAGCTTTATGAATCTGGGTGCTCCTGTATTGGATGCATATATATTTAGGATAGTTAGCTCTTCATGTTGAACTGATCCCTTTACCATTATGTAATGGCCTTCTTTGTCTCTTTTGATCTTTGTTGGTTTAAAGTCTGTCTCATCAGAGACTAGGATTGCAACCCCTGTCTTTTTTTGTTCTCCATTTGCTTGGTAGGTCTTCCTCCATCCCTTTATTTTGAGCCTATGTGTGTCTCTGCACGTTGGATGGGTCTCTTGAATACAGCAAACTGATGAGTCTTGACTCTTTATCCAATTTGCCAGTCTGTGTCTTTTAATTGGACCATTTAGTCCATTTATATTTAAGGTTAATATTGTTATGTGTGAACTTGATCCTGTCATGATATTAGCTGGTCATTTTGCTTGTTGGTTGATGCAGTTTCTTCCTAGCATCGATGGTCTTTACATTTTGGCATGTTTTTGCAGTGGCTGATACCGGTTGTTCCTTTCCATGTTTAGTGCTTCCTTCAGGAGCTCTTGTAGGGCAGGCCTGGTGGTGACAAAATCTCTCAGCATTTCCTTGTCTGTAAAGGATTTTATTTCTCCTTCACTTATGAAACTTAGTTTGGCTGGATATGAAATTTTGGGTTGAAAATTCTTTTCTTTAAGAATGTTGAATATTGGCCCCCATTCTCTTCTGGCTTGTAGAGTTTCTGCTGAGAGATCTGCTATTAGTCTGATGGGCTTCCCTTTGTGGGTAATCTGCCCTCTCTGGCTGCCCTTAACATTTTTCCCTTCATTTCAACTTTGGTGAATTTGACAATTATGTGTCTTGGAGTTGCTCTTCTCGAGGAGTATCTTTGTGGCGTTCTCTGTATTTCCTGAATTTGAATGTTGGCCTGCCTTGCTAGGTTGGGGAAGTTCTCCTGGATAATATCCTGCAGAGTGTTTTCCAACTTGGTTCCATTCTCCCTGTCACTTTCAGGCACACCAATCAGACGTAGATTTGGTCTTTTCATATAATCCCGTATTTCTTGGATGCTTTGGTCATTTCTTTTTACTCTTTTTTCTCTAAACTTCTCTTCTTGCTTCATTTCATTCATTTTATTTTCAGTCACTGATACTCTTTCTTCCAGTTGATCAAGTCGGTTACTGAAGCTTGTGCATTTGTCACATAGTTCTCGTGTTGTGGTTTTCATCTCTAACAGGTCGTTTATGGACTTCTCTGCATTGGTTATTCTAGTTACCCATTCTTCCATTCTTTTTTCAAGGTTTTTAGTTTCTCTGTGCTGGGTACGTAGTTCCTCCTTTAGCTCTGAGTAGTTTGATTGACTGAAGACTTCTTCTCTCAACTCATCAAAGTCATTCTCTGTCCAGCTTTGTTCTGTTGCTGGCGATGAACTGCGTTCCTTTGGAGGGAGAGAGGCACTCTGATTTTTTTAACTTCCAGCTTTTCTGCCCTGCTTTTTCCCTATCTTTGTGGTTTTATCTGCCTTTGGTCTTTGATGATGGTGACATACTGATGGGGTTTTGGTGTGGGTATCCTTTCTGTCTGTTAGTTTTCCTTCCAAGAGTCAGGACCCTCAGCTGCCGGTCTGTTGGAGTTTGCTTGAGGTCCACTCCAGACCCTGTTTGCCTGGGTAGCAGCAGCAGAGGCTGCAGAAGATAGAATACTGCTGAATAGCATGTGTTGCTGTCTGATTCTTGCTCTGGAACTTCATCTCAAAGGTGTACCCAGCCATGTGAGGTGTGAGGTGTCAGACTGCACCTAGTGGGGGATGTCTCTCAGTTAGGCTACTCGGGGATCAGGGACCCACTTGAGCAGGCAGTCCGTCCATTCTCAGATCTCAACCTCTGTGCTGGGAGAACCACTGCTCTCTTCAAAGCTGTCCAACAGGGACATTTACATCTGCAGAGGTTTCTGCTGCTTTTTGTTTAGCTATGCCCTATCCCCAGAGGTAGAGTCTACAGAGGCAGGCAGGCCTCCTTGAGCTGCAGTGGGCTCCACCCAGTTCGAGCTTCCCAGCAGCTTTGTTTACCTACTTAAGCCTCAGCAATGGTGGGTGCCCCTCCCCCAGCCTTGCTGCCACCTTGCAGTTAGATCTCAGACTGCTGTGCTAGCAATGAAGGAGGCTCCGTGGGCATGGGACCCTCCAGGCCAGGCGTGGGATATAATCGCTTGGTGTGTCATTTGCTAAGACCCTTGGTAAAGCACAATATTAGGGTGGGAGTTACCCAATTTTCCAGGTGTTGCATGTCTCAGTTTCCCTTGGCTAGGAAAAGGAATTCCCTTCCCCCTTGCACTTCCCAGGTGAGGCGATGCCTCGCCCTGCTTCAGCTCTCGCTGGTCGGGCTGCACCCGCTGCCAGCACCTACTGTCTGACACGCCCCAGTGAGATGAACCTTGTACCTCAGTTGAAAATGCAGAAATCACCCATCTTCTGTGTCTCTCACACTGGGAGCTGGAGGCTGGAGCTGTTCCTGTTTGTCCATCTTCTCAATAACAATTTTTTAAAAGCCCAGGCTCAGATGGTTTCACTGCTGCATTCTGTTGAGGTTTTAAAGAAAAACTAACACAAATTCTTTTCAAATTACTCCAAAATATTGAGGGGGAAATAATTTTTCCAAACTAATTCTATGAGGCCAGCATAACCCTGAAATCAAAGCCAAATAAGGACACAACAATAAAAGAAAACTACAGGACAATATTCCTGATGAGCCAGATGCACAAATCCTCACCAAAATACTAGTAATCCAAATCCAATAGGAAATCAAAAAGATCGTACACCATGATCAAGTGAGATTTATCCCAGGGATGCAAAAGTTGTTCAACATATGCAAACCAATAAACACCATACCTCTCATCAACAAAATGAAGGACAGAAACCATATGAACATATCAATAGATGCAGAAAAAGCATTTGATAAGGTAAAACATGCCACCATGATTAAAATTCTCAATAAATTAGGTATAGAAGGAAAGTACTGGCCGGGCACGGTGACTCAAGCCTGTAATCCCAGCACTTTGGGAGGCTGAGACGGGCGGATCACGAGGTCAGGAGATCGAGACCATCTTGGCTAACACGGTGAAACCCCGTCTCTACTAAAAATACAAAAACTAGCCGGGCGAGGTGGCGGGTGCCTGTAGTCCTAGCTACTCGGGAGGCTGAGGCAGGAGAATGGCGTAAACCCGGGAGGTGGAGAGGCGGAGCTTGCAGTGAGCTGAGATCCGGCCACTGCACTCCAGTCCGGGCGACAGAGCAAGACTCTGCCTCAAAAAAAAAAAAAAAAAAAAAAAAGAAGGAAAGTACTTCAACATAATAAAGACCCTATGAGACAACACATAGCTAACATAATATTGAACAGAGGAAAGCTGAAAGGCCTCCTTTAAGATCTGGAACAAGGAAAGAATGCCCATTCTCAACACTCTTTTTCAATATAATACTGAAAGTCACAGGCAGGGTAATTAGGCAAGATAAGGAAATAAAGGGCATTCAAATTGGAAAAGAGAAAGTTAAATTGTCCCTCTTTGCACATGACATGATTGTATACACAGAAAACCCTTAAGACTCTTCCAAAAAACTCTTTGGACTGATAAATGAATTCAGTAAAGGTGCAGAATGTAAAATAAACATTAAAATCAGTAGTGTTTTTATGCATGAACAATAAACTAGGTAAAAAAAATCAAGAAAACAATCCAATTTACAACAGCTACCAAAAAATACCTAGGAATAAATTTAAGCAAAATTGTAAAAGATCTCTACAAGGAAAATGATAGAACACTGATTTAAAAAAAGAAAAAAACACAGAAGAGACGCAAAATAAAGGGAAGATATCCCACGTTCATGGATTGGAAGAATAATGTTAAAATGATCATATTACCTAAAGTGATCTATGGATTCAATGAAACCCCTATCAAAACACCAATGACATTCTTTACAGCAATAGAAGAAAAACTTTAAAATTCATATGAAACCACAAAAGAACTCAAATAACCAAAACAATATGGAGCAAAAATAACAAAACTGGAGGCATCATACTACTTGATTTCAGAATATTTTATAGTATAGTAACCAAGAGAGCATGATACTGGCACAAAAACCAATATATAGATTAATAAGCAGTATGGAGAACCCAGAAATTAATCTACCTATCTACAAGCAACTGATATTTGACAAAGGCACCAGTAGCATACATTGGAAAAAGGACAGCCTCTTCAGTAGATGGTACTGGCAAAAGTGGCTATCCATATGCAGGAGAATAAACCTAGATCCCTATCTCTTAGCCTATACAAAATCAACTAAAAATGCATTAAAGAACTAAATGTAATCTTAAAACTATACAACTACTAAAAGAAAACAGGGGAAATTCTTCTGTATATTGGCATGATAAAAGATTTTATGAGCAAGACTTCGAAAGCGCAGCAACAAATACAAAAATAAACAAATGGGATTACAAGAAACTACAAAGCTTCTGCATAGCAAAGTAAATGATTGACAAAGGGAAAAGATGACTTATAAAATGGGATAAAATATTTGCAAACTATACATCTGACAGAATATATGTATATTATCCAGAATACACAAGAAACTCAAACATCTCAACAGAAAAAAACACACAAACAATCCAATTTTAAAAAGTGCAAATGACCTGAACAGACATTACTTAAAAGAATATATATACAAATGGCCAATAAATATGTTTTGTCTTGACATCACTAATCATTAGAAAATAACAAATCAAAATTATAATATCATATCATCTCACCAAGGTTAGAATGGCTCTTATCAAAAAGACAAAAAAAAAAAAAATGACAAATGCTGACAAGGATGTGGAGAAAAGGGAAATCTTTATACCCTGCTGGCAGGAATATAAACTAGTATGGACTCTATGGATAACAGTATAAAGGTACCACAAAAATCTGCAAATGAAACTATCATATGATCTAGCAATCCCACTACTGGGTATGTATTCAAAGGAAGGAAAATCAGTATACTGAAGCAATATCTACACCACCATGTTTATTGCAGGACTAGTCACAATCGCCAAGATGGGGAATCAACCCAAATGAAAAATGAACAGATAATGAAAACGTGACATAAATGCACAAGAGAATATTATTCAGCCATAGAAGAATAAAATCCAGTCATTTGCAACAATATGGATGACCCTGGAGGGCATTAAGTTAAATGAAATAAGGAGGAACAGAAAGTAAAACGCAGCATGTTCTTACTCAGATGTGGAAGCTAAAAATGCTGATCTCATGGAGTAAAGAGTAGAACAGAGGTTACTAGAGGCTGACAATGGTAAGGAAAAGGGTAAGGGGGATAGGCAGAGATTTGTTAAAGGATACAAAATTATAGCTAGAGAGGAAGCATATGGTCTAGGTGTTCTATACCACTGTTGCATGACTATAGTTACAATAATATATTATATATTCTCAAATAGAGAGAGGATATTGAATATTCTCAACACAGAGAAATGATAAATGTTTGAGATGATGGATATGCTAATTATCCTGATCTGAAAAGTCTACATTATGTGTATCAAAACACTATGTATTCCCACAAATATGTACAATTATTAGGTGTCAATAACAAAAACAAAAAGTAAAGAGTAAATTAATGAAAATTGAATAAAAAATAAACATTCAGTCCCTCAGTTACACTTGCCACATGACAGGTGCTCAACAATTGCATGGCTACTGGCTACAATGATGGACGCGGAGCGAGAACATCTCCACCATCACAGAAAATTATATAGGATGTTACTGCTACATATAGGATGGCATGCTTCATTAAGGCATAGACTTCTGCCTCAGTATAACTGGCCAGCCAACGAAGCATTCAGCTCCTTACTATAAATTTATCTTCTTATTAATACAGATTAAACATCTTACAGCACAACATGCATTGACACCTCCTGAATGCTTTGGTTGATAGTTTTTATTTCTTTAAAGTAGTTTTTCCTCTGAAAGGGAAAAAAATTGTATTTCTGATCTTTTGTCTCAAGGAAAGACTTGCTATTTTTCTTCTTCTTCTTCTTTGTGTGTGTGTGTGTGTGTGTGTGTGTGTGCACCTCAGGCTCTTTGTCCTTTATCCCCCGAGTCTCCTCCATAAGGGTCGTATCTTTGGGCCTACCAGTGCAGGCCATTTGGACGGATGATGGGTACTGTCAGGGAGGCAAAACATCCTCTACCTTCTTAGGATCTTCATCTAAGAGCCTGTGAATTAAACTAACAAAAAGCAGATCAATAGGAGGAAAAGCATATAATTTTTATTAAGATTTATGTGCATGGGAGTTCACAGGAAAGAAATGAAACTCAAATAAACAGTTAGAACCAGGGGTTCATAGACCATTTTACAATTGAAAAGGGGATCTGGGCTTCAAGGGGCAACCTATATTTGGAAGCGACTAGGAAATCTATGGGGGGAACTAATGACAGACAAGGGCTAAATTAGCAAGATGTTTATGCAAACTCCTCTCAGTGTTGACTCTCCATCTTTTATGAGTGCTGTTCTACTCCAGAAGTGGGGGACACATCCAAAAAGGGAATTTTATGCTCTGATTATAGGCAGATATGGGGAGGGCAGAGAATTTTGCTTGGACCTGCTGGTTCACACTTGTCTTCAGCTCAAAATCATCCTTATGCTGAAGTGGCATATTTTGGGATAGGATATTCCAGAAACCTTAAGGACATACTGCCTGAAGTCAGGGTGGATGGAGCAGCTCTGTAGTGGGTATGCATTGGGTATGTGTTCGAGGACCAGGTTCAAATGCCCAGCACAGCTGTGACATTCTCTGTGAAATCTTGGGCATGTCCCTGCCGCACTCTCCAGTTCAAACTCCACAGTGAAAAGGGAAGGAGGCTGGAGATGTGCTCTGTGGCCCCTTCCATATCAGACCAACAAAAACACAGGGACAACACCACAGGGAGGAGCAAGGCAGGGCTCTGGAAGTGAGAGAAGCTGTCCTGGCCCACAGGGAACTGACAGTGTGGCTGGAAAGGAAGAGTGTGCACTGTAGGGTAGCAGTACAACATGGCACAGTATCAGGAGCCATAGTGTGCAGTCAGCCACTAAGGACTCATGGGCATGGGGATGTGCAGGCTGGAGTCATCTACATTAGCTTCAGCAAGAGGAGCTGCCATGTGACCCCACTCAAGTGAGGTTAGTTTACTGGGAAGGGGGCCAAGCACCAGCACAGTCTGAGGCAGGACCCGCATGGCAGGCAGTGCTGGGGCCATGGCATCTAGACATGTAGGAAGCTAGAGACGGTGATAAACATCGATCATAAGAACTTAATGCAGGCAGAGGCCTTTTCCTGAGCCGAGAAGTCCAGTTAGACAAAGTAGCTGAGCTGCTAGGTCAGACAGTGACGAGAGCACAAGGCCACGTGCAGGAAGTAGCTGGAGATCTCTGCTCCTTTTTTTCCCTCTTACTTGACTATCCTCCTCGTGCCTAATGACAGGTTGGGCTCCAGGCCTCCTGGTCCTCTTCCTCAGAAACTCCAAGTTCTCACCTCCTCCTGCCTCTTGTCCTTCTTCCTGGGGCTCCTGGGGGCTCTATTCCACAGCAGGACCAGGGACAAGTGGGTCTTCACAAGACCGGAATTCCCGCCCATTTTAGGGTGTTGAAGTGATCCTGTTATCTCAACAAGACACCACGAAGACTGAACACACCAAGGGAGAGCTCGCTGAGGTAACACTAAGGAAAAACCAGCCCTGTGAATTCCACACCTACAGGGACATATCCATGGCCACTGTGCAGAGCAGCAAGCAGACCTGGGATGAACGAATCCCTTGAATAGCTGCAGTCATTGCAGTCACTGTGCTTTACACCTAGCCATACTAAGATTTCTTAAAACTTTGCTGTTTGTTATGTATCAAGCGATTATTCATATGCTTTGGGTAAATCATTTCTATACATATTAAAATTAATCTTTTACACTTAGAATGCTTTCAGATTCACTGAAGAGTTGTGTAGGTATTGCACACATCCCTGATGTGCTATGTTCAATGTCTTCTATTATTAATATAGTCTACTAGTATGCTATGTATCTCACAATTAATGAGTTGATATTGATACATTACTATAATTTTACAAAATTGATGAGTAGAACTCATGTATTTATAGTGCCTGGTAGGATAGTTTGATGTGTGTACTAACTGTGAAATTACTAAATCAAGCAATACCACATACATTTAACTTTTTTTGTGGTGAGAACATTTAAAATCTACTCTCTGTCATTTTCAAGTGTACAATTCATAGTTATGAACTGCACTCACCATACTGTGCAATAGATCTCTTGAACTTATTTTTTCTGTCTAACTTAAATTGTGTTTCTTCAACAATACCTACCCAGTCTGTCCAATCCCCAGCCTCTGCTAATGCTAGTCTACTCTGTTTCTGCGGTAGATTTTATTAATTGAAGTCCTTACTTCATTCAGATTTCCCTGGCTTTTACCTCATGTACTTTCTGTGCTCCAGGATCCCACCTAGGACACCACATTGCTTTTAGTCTTCATGTCTGCTTAGGCTCCTCTTATCCATGGCAGTTTCTGAGAATTATTTCTTAGTTTTGATGGCCTTAACAGTTTAGAGGAATGCTGCTCAGGTATTTTGTAGAATGTCCCTCATGTGGAATTTGTTTGATGTTTTTCTCCTGGGGCTAGTGGCTTTGGGGAAGGAGTCTGCACAGCTAATTGCCCTGTCATCACATCAAGTCAATGACACATTCTAACAACCAGAGTTATCCCTGTGGTTCTGCATCTTGGTTGCCTGGCTGCCACAGTAAGTGTGAGGTTTCTCCACTGTACATTTACTCTTCTCCTCCTTCCCCATGCTGTCCTCTGGAGGAAAGTCACCTGCACAGCCCACGCTTTAGCAGTGGGAATTTACACTCCCCCTTGAGAGCAGAACCTATAAGAGTTGTTTGCAATCTCTCTCAGTTCCTTCAGGCTGCTATGAGAAGATGCCTTAGACCGGGGACTTTATACATAATAGAAATCTCTTTCTCAAAGTTCTGGAGTCTGAGAAGTCAAAGATGAAGGTGTCAGTGGATTTGTTATCTGCTGAGGGCTGCTCTCTGCTTCCAAGGTGGTGCTTTCTTGCAGGAACCTCAGTTGACTGAAGATGTGAACACTGTCCTCACATGGCAGACAGGGCAAATCTGCTTCCTGCAATCTCTGGTATAAGGGCATTAATCTCATTCTTGAGGGTGACACCCTCATGACCAGATTTTCCCACAAGATCCCACCTCTTAACGCTATCACATGGAAATTAAGTTTGAATATACGAGGTGGAGGAACACTAACATTCTGAACACAGCACGATCCTTATACATGGGATATTTGTCTATTCTCCCACAGTTCTTTATTCAGTCATTTACTTACATCAGCATGGACTCCTAGAGTTTTAATATACACATTGGGTGGTAATCCAGTACCACTTGATTTTGTTGCTAGATAGTTCTCACTTTGGCCATTTTCTTCTACCGTACATTTTACACACATGTTGTTCTTTCATCCACTCATGTATTCATCCAACAAGCACTGATTGAGATGATCCCAAGCTCCCATAACTGATCCACTCCTGCCTGCCTTCCCCTCCAAATATCCCTGACCAGCACTCTCTTTCCTCCCTGCTCTCCTGGCCCCACCATTTCCAGGGTACATCTTATAATTCCTGGGATTAAAATTTGCCCTCTACAAAATGTCCCATGATCAAAACTCATCATCAATTCACCGTGGCTGAGACCAGAAGGACTCAGGTGTCTGGTTATGCCTCCAAGTGCCCTGACCACCTATAGGAAGTGCATAGAGAGAAGGAAGGAGGGATGACCCAGCTTTATTCACCAGCTTTATTCTTGGCCATCCTGAGAGCTGCCCCTAGCAACAGAGGAGCAGTATGATGGGCTGGAAGGCATAAAGCAGCAGACGCAGGGAGAAGTTCAGTAAAAGGCAGCAGAGCAACACAGGAGGGCTGAGGTGATCAGGCCCAGAGACAGACCCTGTAGCAGATGGCTGCTGTCCAGGCCTGGCTGCCCCTCCTCCCCTGGTCTGCAGAGCCCGCCCTCCCAGGCCGACCATTTCAGTCAAGGCATTGACCTTCCTCAATTTTCCCAGATGAGAGACACTGGGAACCTGGTTTCAGAATCAGGCAGAGCATCTGACTCCCTCTCCTGAGAGGACTCCCTTTTTTATCCTCTCCTCCACTGTCAGAAACAGATTTGGGCTGGAATGGCCTGGGAGGGTCCACACCCGCTGCTTCCACCTGTGCTGCTGCTGCTCCTGGCCTCAGGTGACATGGAAGGAAAGAGGGCAGGGGGTATAAGGAGTGGGATGAAGAATGAATGGGGCAGGGAAGCAGCATGGCTCTGTGACCACAGGATAGAATTTAGGGGCCCTCTTCCATGTGTGGGCATCAGAAGTAGTTCCCTCTCCCCTTCCCGAGCCTTTGATGGGGGAGGTTGGGTCCCTTCAGAGCTCTGACCTCGGTATCTTTCTGCAGGTTCCTGGGTAAACAGTGCCGTGCCTGAAGAACTTCACAAACACCCAGGACAGACCCTCCTCCTGCAATGCCAGTACTCACCCAAGACAGGACCCTATCAGTCCAAGACCTGGTGTCAGCAGACATCTCTAGGTCAGTGTACCATACTTGTCACCAGCTCCAAGCCCCGGACAGCAGTTCAGAAGTCTCGTTACACAATCTGGGATGAGCCCGACGCTGGCTTCTTCAACATCACCATGATTCAGCTGACACAGAACGACTCGGGATTCTACTGGTGTGGAATTTACAACACTTCCAAAAAAGTCATCACTGTTCTTTGAGATATCAATCTGGTGGTGTCTCCAGGTGAGCACTTTTCTTGAGGAAATACCTCTGTGCCACCCCCCAGGGACCTGAAGGAAATGTCATGCACCCACTCCCATGCCTCTATCATCCCCCATCCTGCCAGGTCTTCTGCTCTGACCCAAGGGGAGCAAAGATCCTGTCCCTAGACATGGACTCTCACCTCTCCTTCACCTGGCACATCCTGGCCTCAACTGTTGGGAAGATACCCCCAGAGATCCCTGGACAGAGACACAGTCTCTCTGTCATTCTGCGTCTCTCTTTGTGTTACACAGGCACACCCACAACTCTTCTTTTCTCACACACACACACACACACACACTAACACACACACACACCCACAGTTCTGTTATGCAGATCTGAGGCACAGGACACTCCCAGCCTAAGACATCCTGAGGGTCTAGCTCTGGGCCCCTACCTCCTCTCATGTATGGGGTAGACCCCACTCTCTTCTGGGCCCCTGGAGAGTCATTGTCTGCTTTTTTCTTTAGCCCCAACAACGTCTCCTATGTGGACCTTCCCCCGGCTCGCAACAAGTACAGGTAGGTTGGAGGCCTCAGTCGGGGGAGATTAGAAGGGTCACCAGGCAGCTTGGGAGCCTCAGATTCAGGGAAGGGGAAACCAGGGAGGACTACCTCTGAGGACTGATCTCTTGGGGCCTGGGCCAGTGGGAAGCTACCTTCAGGGCCCACTGACTCCCAGGGAGAGAAATATGCACTATCTGATGTGATCAGAAGATCGCTATGTTCTCACGATGTTGGGCGGGTGTCCCTAGAGGGAAGTCCATATGGGACACCTTGCACACGTGTGTCCCAGCCCTCCTGCCACTGGCCTCCCGCCAGCATGGAGAGGACAGTGCCAGACTTAACTTTAGCTGGGTATGGAGATTTCAGGCCTCAGTTACCCTTAGCCTGAGGGACCCTTATGAGCTACCTCTGGTCCCTCTCCCTTTCCTCTCACACTTTTGGGACCCAATCCCATCCTTTATCCTGGTCCCCTGGGCAGCCACTGTCTTCTTTGTGTCCTCCTTAGTTCTGATCACTTCTCCAGAGGGGACCTCTAGCCATCCCTCCATCAATGGCTCTCAGACCAGGTAGGTCAGATATTTTAACAATGGGAGGGCGGTCTTGGGAAGGGAGGACCTGATTAGCTCCTGAACCTTCAAATCAGGTCCAGGGCATGCAAGGATCCTTCTCTGGTGGGTTGGGTGGGTTGGGGCATAGGTTACAGCGGTGGAGCCCCCAGGCCATGACTCCAAGTTTGGTAGAGAGGAAAGGGGAAGAGGATGCAGGTTGTTAATTGTGGAGGAACCATGGAAAAGACAGTTCAACATGGATTTCTGCAATGAGACAAAATGGAACCAGAAAATGTGGAAACTGGAGGCCATGTTGGTGTGTTGAAGGGTGAGTGTGAATAGAGTGACTGCAGCCTGGGGCAGATGGTGGCTAGAGATGTCAGCCAGAGAAAGATGAGAGGAATGCTCTTAAATTCTGCTTCTATCCTTGTAGTCATGGGTTTTGAGGCCATCACGGCCTCCCCTTCACTGTAGGAATAGGCTGCAATAGACTAGGTCACAGGTGCTCTAGGGGACCAGGGGGCAAAGCCATGAGCACTTGATGAAAATAGACAACCAACTGCCAGAGCATTTGCTCCCTAGCCTTCTTCTCCTGCAAACTCCAGTGTGGGTGCATTACAAACAGACTCTCTCTCAGGGAGTTTGAAGGTGAAGCCCTAACCAGAGAACAAGCATGGCAGCTAATGGGGGTCCCTGGGGTCTTGTGCTCTAGGGCAGTGGTCCCCAAGCCTGTTAGAAACTGGGCCATATATTAGGGAGTGACTGGCAAACCACTGAAGTTCATCTCAATTACAGCCTCTTTCCATAGCTTGCATTACCGCCTGAGCTCTGCCTCCTGTCAAATCAGTGGCAGCATTAGATTCTCACAGCAGCATGAACCCTGTTGTGAACTGTGCATGCGAGGGTTCTAGGTTGCATGCTCCTTATGATAATTGAATGGCTAATGATCTGTCACTATCTCCCATCACTCCCAGATGGGACCATCCAGTTGTAGGAAATCAAGTTCAGGGCTCCCACAGATTCTACATTACGTTGAGTTGTATAATTATTTCATTATATATTACAACATAATAATAATAGAAATAAAGTGCACAATAAATAGAATGTGCTTTAATCATCCTGAAACCATCTCAACTCTCACGTCCGTAGAAAATTTGTCTTCCACAAAACAGTTCCCAGGTGCCAAAAATGTTGGGGATTGTTGCTTTAGGACTTTTTCCTCTCATTTTTAACCCTCAACGGCTAGAAGATTTAGTCTTCCGTTCTTCCCCATTACCAGATCCGTATCTAATATGCCCAGTGGAATCTGAATTCACAAGCCAAAATACCTAGGTTTCTTAGTAGAAGCACTACCTTAAAAGAATGGCAACACACCCAACAATAGAAACCTGTGAAGCAGAACTATGGGAACTGCCCATTCCCCCGGAACTTAAGTACCTGTGATCAGTCTGGCTAAAGGGGTGAGGGGAAACATGAACTATGTGGATCATGAGGACGATCCACTGGAAAAAAAGAGCCAAATACTAATCATAGTTGTGAAAAATATTATAGACCACAATATATGTGATGAAGGATGGTCGTGGCTGGCCAATGAGCTGTAAGAAGTTGAGGAATTCTCACAGAAGTTCCTGGAAAGAACTGAAGATTTAAAAATCAAAGAGAAGTTAAGAGACATGAAGGAGAAGAGTAGATGTACTAATGTATTGGTATCAAGAACCCCTGTGAGAGATAAAGGATGAAAGAAGGAAATATTTGAAGAAAGAATATAGGGAAGCTTTTCAAAACTATAGAAGAAGGAAAGACCTCACATTGAAAAGATTCATAAATTGCCAAAGAGGGGAAAACAGCAAACACACAAAAAACACCTCTAGTCCCATATGTAAAAGGGAAGAACATCAAAAACAAGGAAGAGTCTGAAGGCTTTCAGATCACCTACAAGGCAACAAGATTAGATTTCCCTGTGAGTTAAGAGGAATACTAGAGGTAAGAAGACAATTGAATAATATTTCTAAAGTACTAAAGAAAAACGTTGTATCCAGTGTTTTGTATTCAGCCAAATTGTCACTCCAATGTGAAATCATAAAACCTCTGGATTCTCAAGGCCTCAGAAGGTTTGCCACATGCAAAGATCCCCATTGAAAACACTCCTGGAGGAAGGTCTCAGTGAGAATGAAAAACAAACCCTGGAGATGCTGCAAGAGGTGAGGGAGTAAGTGTGCCCAGCATCTTGGGAATGTTTATTTTTATATTTTTTGATTCATATAAAATGCAGGTAGAAGCTAAATGAAGAATAAGAGAAAATACATTCATGATCATTGAAAAATAACATTCTAGACCAGTGATCCCAAACCTTTATGGCACCAGGGACTGGTTTCATGGAAGACAAGTTCTCCATGACTAGGACAGGGGGATGACTTCAGGATTCATGTGTATTATTGTTATTATGCACTTCATTTCTATTATTATTACATCATAATATATAATAAAGTAATTATACAACTCATCACAATGTAGAATCTGTGGGAGCCCTGAGCTTGTTTTCCTGCAACTAGACGGTCCCATCTGGGGGTGATGGGAGACACTGACAGATCATCAGGTGTTCCATTTTCATAAGGCACATGCAAACTAGATCCCTGGTATATGCAGTTCACAATAGGGTTTGTGCTAGTATGAGAAGTGGTGGAGATCAGGCGGTGATGCGAGTGATGGGGAGAAGCTGTAAATACAGATGAAGTTTCTCTCGCTTGCGCACCACTCAGCTCCTGCTGTGTGGCCCTATTCGTAACAGGCTAGGAACTGGTACAGTCTGTGGCTCAGGGGCTGGGGACCCTTGTTCTAGACAGTACCAACAGAGGGTGAAAAGGAGACACTACAAGGAGACACTAGAAGCCCATGAAAGGATGGTTGGGTACTTGTCTCATGAGACAAGCTCAATGTAGCAATCGTACTAAATCACATAGATATGAGTCTTCAGGTTACATCAAGAGAATGTATACCCTTTCATCCAGCAAAATAAAACTCTAGGCAAAGGAAAGTTAGACGTGAATTTAAAAAAATAAAGCACAGTAAATGGAAATATAAAATAAAAAGGTATAGTCCTAACATAAATGCAATTCCAATAAATTTAAGTGGATTAAATTCACAAAATAAGGACAGAGACACTCTGAGTTTTAAAAATTCCAATGTTATATTACCTATAAGAGATAGATACACTTACAAAAAGATCTTAAAAAGTTCAAAAAGTTAGAAAACTATATTTGACTATTAGGAAACAAAATAAACTGTTCGGTACTCTTAATATTGAACAAAATAGAATTTAAGGTAAAATATCATGTCTATAAATTTGTCTATAAAATAGACAAAGATACATTATATATACTGATGAAAGATGTGCTTGAATGTGAAAATAGAGCCATCATAAGCATGTGTGCCTAAATTTTGGCCATGAAATACATGAAACAACACTATCAGAAATGCAAGGAGAAGTAAATATTAGCTATTGTAGTTGGAGGCTCACATACCTCTCAGAGGAACAAAGACCAATCAGACCAAAACTAAATAGAGGGACCTAAGTTCTAAGCCAAATAACTACTAAATTCCAGGTACTATGCCATCATATAATATTTATAAATGTGTTATATATATTATAAGATATGTATGAGAACATAGGATGAATATGTAATAAATTATACTTTTAAATAAACAATATTTTCAAATATATAAATACGTAGTTTCAGGTTGAAACTGTTCTAAACTATATAAATGTATTATGTATGTTTTATAAAATACAGTATTCATAATATATATTATATAACCATGTATGAGTAGATATACATATGTTTATAACCCTATACATAATTAAAAAGATAGTATACATTCTTTCAAATACAAGGAATGTATTTACAGAAAGACACCTTGTATGAGGACATATAAGAAGCATGAAGAAATTCCAAAGAATCAGTATGACACCGAATACATTCTCCAAACCCAATGCAATAACATTAAGAATGCATAAGAGAAGTAAAGATAAAATAGCACTTCTAAAACTAATTATTAATATATTCATATGTGAATTATTAAGTATGTAATAAAATATATTTTGATAATATGACCACTACATATCAAAAAGTATGGGGAATAGTTAATATTGGAGATCAATTAGTAGCTTTGAATATATTTGTTGGAAAACATGAAAGCTTTCAAATTAATGAGCTAAGGAAGCATCTTAAGAAGATGGAACGTGAGGACCAGGGCAAGCCCAAAGAATCATAAAGGAGGGAAACAATCACAGTAAGGGCTGAAATAAATTGAATGATTGAAAATGAAGATCAAGGTAAGTCATAATTCATTCTTTGAAAGTTTAAAAAGATAGCCATATTCTTGTCAAGACATATGAAGATAAAAGAAGATGATAACAACAAATTGAAGAAAAAGAAGAAAATGACCATGCACTCATTCTTTTTTTTTTGAGACAGAGTCTCGCTCTGTCACCCAGGCTGGAGTGCAGTGGCCGGATCTCAGCTCACTGCAAGCTCCGCCTCCCGGGTTCACGCCATTCTCCTGCCTCAGCCTCCCGAGTAGCTGGGACTATAGGCACCCACCACCTCGCTCGGCTAATTTTTTGTATTTTTTAGTAGAGACGGGGTTTCACCGGGTTAGCCAGGATGGTCTCGACCTCCTGACCTCGTGATCCGCCCGTCTCGGCCTCCCAAAGTGCTGGGATTACAGGCTTGAGCCACCGCGCCCGGCCCCATGCACTCATTCTATAGAGATTTTAAAATAAATAAATCCTGAACAAAACCTTGTTGTTTTAAACCTTAGAAGTGCACAAATTCCTTAAAAAATATGAACTGCAAAGATTAACGCAAGAAGAAACAAATTTCAATAGATTAATAAATAGGAAAACTGAAATGGTAGATGAGCCCCACCCTCACAGAAAATTCAAGACTCACATGGTTTTATAGGTAACTCAATCGTTTAAGAAACATTTGATTTATATTTCATACAAGATGTTGCAGAAAATAGAAAAGAAGCAAGAACAGCCCAGGTTATTTGAAGGGGCTAGTGTCATCAAAATCACAAAACCAGTTGGGGGAAATAAAAAAACTAAATTACAGGTTTATTTCTCTGACGCACGTGGAGTCAATTCCCAAATTACCATTAGCTAACTGAATTCAAGAGTGCATCAAAAAGAAGACTGTATTATGATCGAGTACAGTTTTATCACAAAACAGAAAGGATTGTTCAACTTCAGAAAAATCTATTAATATAAGTGAACTAAATTCATAAACTACAGGGAAAAAAGTCATCTGCTGCACAAAAAGCATTTGGGAACCTTGAGCACATTTATGTTATATGAAAAAGCTCTTAATAAAATGGAAATAAGAACAGATAACTTGGTAAAGATTGTACACCAATGATTACAATAAACATTATTTAGTGAAGAAAGCATAAACAAATTCAGGATTTCTGCAGCTACCATTAATGTCTTCTATAATATTAGAGGTTCTGATCAATGCTTGAAGGAAAGGAAAACAAGTTACAATAAAGAAGATTAGACAAGAAGAGAAAAAACCATCATGACTTGCAGATGATGGTATTATCTACCCAGAAAAAGAAAAAGAATGAGAAACAACAAATGATTAAATCTCACAAGAGAATTTAGCAAGGTTGCCAGAGACAAAATCAACCGACATACATCACAAGTAGATCTCTATGAAAAATAATCATTTAGAAACCTAAGATAGTTTTCATTACAGCGACAAAATCATTAAGTTTCTAGAAAGAATTAATTTAAGCCAGATCTATTTGGAGAAAACTACAAAATGCTAAAAAATGACTGGTGATCTGAATAAATAGAAATAATCCATGATTTTATAAAATACAGAAGAGGCAATAACATTGTAAAGATGTCAACTTCCCCCAAATTCAAAAGTCTTTAAATGCAATCCCAAACACAACTTCAGTTTACTTTTGTAAAGAACTTGAAAAGTTTACTCTGAAATTAAATGAAAAAAAGACGATGCATGACTAGCTAAATCAACCATGAAAAAGTGAAAATAAAAAGAACTCACTAGCTTTACCAAATATTAAGTAATACTGAAGCAGGAAGCTACTGAGGCCACAAGAGAAAAGCAGATTTGCTAGGACAGGGTAGTCCCAGAATCAGAGCTAGGCAGGCCAGGAGTAGGTGCCACACAGAGGGGACCTGGGAGGACCCCTGGCACCAGCAGACAGGAGGTCTAGGTCTGTGCTCCGTCACTGCTAAGGGTCAAAGTCAGGTCCTGTGCAGTGTCTGGGCCTCATTCCTTCAGGTGTGATATCCTGGCTGGTCTTAAAGATGCACTTGGCTCTGATTCCTAGGAGGCTCCTGATAGTCCTGTTCTACCCGACCTAGTTAGGGAGAGTTCCTGCTCCCCTGGCTCTATCCCTCCCCTTCCCTGAACTCCAATCCTTTGTTCTTCCCCTGGCCAGCTTTTTCCTCCATTCAAGACTTTGAGGTTCCTTCTGACCGGATCCCCTCTCAGTCCCAGAGACCTCTGTGGCTCCTGCCCCACGCCCCTGTGTCATAGTGAGTTCAGGGTGAGCCCTTATACAAGCAGCTCCAGCCACAAGGGGCCTGGCTAACGGACACAGCAGCAGCAGGTGACATCCTCGCCCAAGTCCATCCTCCTTTCTCCTTACTCCCTGCAGGAAATCAAGTGCCCCATCTGCCTTGGCTCAGCTGACCCCAAACTCCTGGTCTCTGTGCTGTGTGGACTCCTCCTGGCCAAGGCCCTGATGCTGTGAGTCCTGTTTGGTTCCTGCAGGTACCACAGGTGAGTGGGGCCTGGGTTTGGTCTGGGGGGCAATGGAGCTGGAGTCAGATGCTGTTCCTAGAAAGACGGCTAGGAAAAAGAAGACAGATCACAGAGGCAGGAAAAATGACAACTGAGTCCAATTTAAATATGTGTTTCCTTGCAATCTCTGCCTTCCTGCAGACACAGACCTTAGAAAAAGACAGGCTTTCTAGGAGTCCCATCCTAGGGCTCTGCCTCTGTCTTTGTCCTGAAAGGAACAAGGCCAGGAGGACCAAGCTGAGAGTGCCTGGGTAGAAGGTTTAGGAGACAGGAAGGGGCAGTGAAGGAAGCAGGTGACAGGGAGAAAGGAGGGAAAGAGGAGGAACAGGTAACAAGGACAGGGTGAGACAAAGGGGCAGGAAAGAGGATCAGGGAAAGCATCACCTGCATTCATGACTTTCTTTCTCCTGCTACATCTCAGGACAGCAAAGGAGGTTGCTGATTGTATCAGCCCAGCCTTGCCCCAGGACTCTTGGGTGCGTGAGCCACAGCGCGGATGCAGGATGAATCCCAGTTCTTCCCCTGCCCAGCTATTGGGAGCCGCCCTAAGCATTGTGCCCCACCTCCCCGTGAGGAAAGGCCAGTGCTAAGCCTATTGGCGAGAACTTTCAGCCCCTAATCTCCCCGGTGGTGACCCCTCACCCCTGTCCGGAGCCCTCTTACATCTACTTCCGCTGCCCTGCCTTTCGCCATTGGGAAGACCTGGGGCGGGGGTTTCTGTATCCGGGTCAACGCCCAGCTCAGCATCTTCAGCTGTGCCTGCGCTCGTCTCCAGCACTCTGTGGTTCTCTCAGCCCCACCTCAGTAGGTCTCCAGGATACCTCACATTTTCCCTGTTTGTTGTCTGTGGTCTGCCCGAGAGTCTTATCAATTTCCTCTTGTGCTTAATTAAATTCAACCTCTAAACTGAAATGTGTCAGGGGCAACTGAGCAAGAGGGCAGATGTATCCTCTCAACCTCCTCCCCTTCCACCCTAAATGAGAGAGAAATGACTTAAAAATAAACGATAAAATTGAAACTAAGAAAGGCTGTTATCAGCAGACTGGAAACTGAGGAAGTCCTAGAAGTAAAAGAAAAAAATCAGATGCCTTAAAATGACAAGAGCAGTGGATTCAGCAGCCTAAAACGGGATCCAGAACATTCAATGGAATCTGATCATCAGGGGTCAAAATTTTGTATGTTTAATGTGTGAGGAGATTCATAGCCTAAAAGAGAAAATTAAGTTGAACTAACAATAATTGATGGTGGGAGAAAGATATATGTTTTGGGGAATGCAAGAGAAGCACATATCTGTGAAGCAAGAAGAGGCACAGTCATTTTCGAACCAGATAACATAGCGAGGCTGGGATTGACTACTCAGAATGGGGGTCCGCCATGAACAACCAATTTGGGGTACCAGTGCATAGCAGCTGAATGCCAGCCCTGAAAAAGGCCACCATAAAGAGAGTACCATTTTCTGGCCAGCCGCAGTGGTTCACGCCGCTAATCCCAGCACTTTGGGAGGCCACGGTGGGTGAATCACCTGAGATCAGGATTTCGAGACCAGCCTGACCAATATGGAGAAACCCCATCTCTACTAAAAATACAAAATTAGCTGGGCGTGGTGGCACATGCCTATAATACCAGCTACTCGGGAGGCTGAGGAAGGAGAATCGCTTGAATCTGGGAGGCAGAGGTTGCGGTGAGCCGAGATTGCGCTATTGCAATCCAGCCTGGGCAACAGGCTCAAACCAAAACCAAAAACAAACAAACAAAAAACAGAGACAGTACCATTTTCTTTTGCTCTTTCTGGAGAGGGGCATTGATGTGGTTTGGTTGTGTCCCCACCCAAGTCTCATCTTGAATTGTAGCTCCCATAATCACCACATGTTGTGAGAGGGACCTGGAGGGAGGTAATTGAATCATGGAGGTGAGTTTTCCCTTCCTGTTCTTCTGATAATGAATAAGTCTCATAAGATCTGATGGTTTTATAAAGGCCAGTTCCCCTGCACATGCTCTCTGCCACCATGTAAGACGTACCTTTGCTCTTCCTTCACCTTCTGCCATGATTGTGAGGCCTCCCTAGCTATGTGGAACTGTGAGTCCATCAAACCTTTTTCTTTATAAATTACCCAGTATCGGGTATTTCTTCATAGCGGTATGAAAAGGGACTAATACAGACATCAAACAGAAGCCTCTTCATGTATATCTCTGCTCCTGCCACATGACCATCACCTATCGGTGACAGGCACCACTTTTGCTTTCTTTTTTTTTTTAATCCTCATTCCCTGTTTCCACTTGCCTTCCCCTCCGAGGCAACCACTCTGATGCATTTGATATGTAACCTTAAATTTGAATATATTCTTGTAAAGCATGCAGCTTTTCTTTCTGTGACTGTATTTTAACTTACATATTAGAAATTGTGATAGACCTTTTTCATATATTCATTTTGTTCCTTCCCGGGTACATATACACAGCCCACTTTTCAGTGCTTATTCCATTGTGTACATATTCCACAGTGTATCATTCCAAACCCAGGGTGCATGTGCTGTTTTACCTTCACTTCTCCATATTGCAAACAATACTGTGAGGAATATTGTCCATCATGTTCTCTGGTGGAATCAGGTAAGACTTCCTTTAGGACTTATACCCAGATGGCATCAGCTGGGTTTTACGATCCTAGATGTCCTAGTAATGCTGTCAGCTTGTGTTGCCCGAAACATGAATCTAGACACTAGAGATTATTTTCTGTGAGTTTATGTGAAGTAAACAGCACAACCTATGGAATGGTATTGCCAATAAAAAAAAAAGGAAGGCAAGAATAAATGTAACTGAGTGACGCTACATAGGGGATAGATGTATGATTATCTTCCAAAAAAATTTTTTTTGAGTCTGAGTTTTGTCTTGTTGCCCAGGCTGGTGTGCAGTGGTGCGATCTTGGCTCATTGCAACTTTCACCTCCCGAGTTCAAGCGATTCTCCTGCCTCAGCCTCCTAAGTAGCTGGGATTACAGGCGCCCGCCACCACCCCCAGCTAATCTTTTGTATTTCTAGTAGAGACGGGGTTTCATCATGTTTATCAGGCTGGTTTCGAACTCCTGACCTCAGGTGATCTGCCCGCCTCAGCCTCCCAAAGTGCAGGAATTACAGGCATGAGCCACTGTGCCTGGCCGATTATTTCTTTTTTGTGAGATACTTTTGTGCCTGCTTGGGAATTTTCATAATTAAAATGATACCTAAAAATAAACAGTTGTGTGTTGAAGCCACTGCTATTTGATTTTCAGTCATATGTGACTGAACCCAATCCTTTCTCAATTTATTGAACTTATGCAACTGCAGCAGATTGGGACGGGTTCACTTACAGTATGGAAATGTTGAGCTTCACTTAAAGAACATTGGTGGTGGGATAAAAGTGGACTAAACAAAAATAAGTCTTCCTCAATCAGATGCTAAGAGCTAGCATTTAGTTATAACTTTTAAATATTTTATCTTAACATCCTTGGCCTCAAAATTGTCATAGTTCTCTTAACCACAATTTTCAAGTGGGTGGCAAATTCTGTGTCATAAGTTAACATGTAAAAGACATATACTTCTTCAAAATTTTGAACATATTTCATTGTTTTCTTACCTTCACAGTGTTGCTATGGAAATGTCCGATAACAATCTGATGGTTATTCATCTTTACTGACTTTTATCTCTGCAACATTTTTATAATTTTCCCTTTGAATTTTTATTATAGTATGTTTAATACGGACTATTTAATTATCCATTCTATTTGGAACTCTGAACACATTCAATTTGAAGTCTTAGATATTTGTTTAATTCTGAAAAATCCTCGGTACTATTTTTTCAAGTATTAGTAGTTCTTCTTTCCATTTACTCTTTTTTATTCTTTTGGGAACAGAATAACAATAGAATATGTGGGAATTAAAAACAACAATATCCAAAATTAAAAGCTGACTACGTGGACTCCATAGGAGAGTGGAGATGACAGAGGATGTTATTAGTTAACTGGAAGGCAGACTGAGAAAATTTACTCAGTCTGATCAGAGAGAAAACAGACTGAAAATAAATGAACAGAATGTCAGCTATCTGCAGGACATTAACATAGGAGCTAATCTTTGCATCCTCAGAGTCCCAGAAGGAAAGGAGAAAAAATGTGAGCCTGAAAATGTATTCAAAGAAACATCTAATCAAATCTGCCCAAAGACCTAAAGCTACAAATCCAAGAATCTGATTTTATCCCAAATATGATAAGCCCAAAGCAATACACACCAAGACACAGCATAGATAGCCTTCTGAGAAGTAAAGACAAAGAAAATATCTTTAAAATGGCCAGAGAGAAATAATTATCTATAAAGGAACACCAATTCTAATTGTAGTGAATTTCTCATCTGAAACAATGGAAGCCAGAAGAAGGTGGCACAATGTTGTTCAAATGCTATAAAAGACACACAACACAATTGAATAAATATTTCTCCAAGGGTATGCAAATGAGCAAATTGTATATGCTCAAGATGAAGATGCTCAATATCATTAATCATCAGGTAACTACAATTCAAAATGTAAGTACATTCACTGGATAGCTATAAACAGAAAGCCAATACAAGTATTAGAGAGATTGTAGAGAAATGAGAGCACGCATACATTGCTGGAGAGGGTGAAAAATTTGCAGCCACTTTGGAAAACTATTTGAGAGTTCCTGAAAATGTTAAACGTAGAGTTGCCATATGATCCAGTAGTTCTACTATTGGTTATGTACTCAAGAGAAATGAAAACATATGTCCACACAAAAACTTGTACATGAATAGTAATAGTAACACTGCTTATAATAGTTAGATAGTGGAAACAAATAAAATATCTGTCAACTGATAAATGGTAAACATATATATTCATTCAGTGGAATATTATTCAGCCTTTAAAAGGAATGATGTATTAATACAACGTATAGCACAAGTACAGCTACAACATCGACAAGCCTGGAAAACATTCTGCTAAATGAAAGAATCCAGTCACAAGGAACACATATTGGTCAACTATATTTTTATGACATGTCCAGAATTGATCAAGACATTTTTGATTAAAGATATTTTTGTCTATAAAGACAAAAATATTAGTGCCTGGGATTGTATATATAATAAATATATTGCCTGAGACTGTAGGAATGGGGACCGTGGTAAGCTGATAAATGTCCTCTTAAAAGATATCTGTGTCCTAATCCCTGGAACCTGTGATTGTTACCTTATATGGCAAAAAAAAAAAAAAAAAAAAAAAGATCTTTGCTGATGTGGGTAAGTTAAACATCTTGAGATGGGGAGATTATCCTGGATTACGTAGATGGATTACGTAGATGGGAACTACATGCAATCACATGTATCCTTATGTAAGACAGCCAGAGGGGGATTTGAACACAGAGGAGAAAGTGATGTGAAGATGGAGCAGAGGGAGACTGAAGATGCTGGCCTTGAAGATTGGAGTAAAACAGCCCCAAACCAAAGAATGCTGGCGGCTATCTGAAGATGGAAAGGCAAGGAACAAATTCTTCCCTAGAGTCTCTGCAGAGACTGTAGCCCTGTCGACATCTTCATCTCAGTACATTGTGATACTGACTTCAGACTTCTGCCTTCAGAATGGTGAGATAATAAGTTAATACTGTTTTAAGCCACCCAGTCTGCAGTAATAGGAAACGGATCCAGGGAGTGCCTGCTAATGGGCATGGGGTTTCTTTGGGAGGAGGGGACATGAAAATGCTGTAAACTTGGTGATAGTTGTACAACTCAGTGAATATATTGAAAAGCACTGAATTGTATGCTTTAGGTGGGTCAGTTTTATATTATGTGAATTATAGCTCACAGAACTGTTGAAAAAAGTCACTGTGACCTTGGGTTAAGCAAAGATTTATTAGATATGACATAAAAATATGATCCATAAAAATTATATATTGGACTTCACCAAAATAAGTAAACATAAAGTACTTCATACTGTACTATTTCCATTCTGGAAAGAGAGAAACGATAGGAAAAAACTCCACCAGATCAATGTTTGTCTGGGACTGAAGGGATGACTAACAAGGAGCAGGGGAAAACTTTTGGGAATGATGGCACTCTTCTCTGTCTCCATTATGGCATTGGATACAAGTCTCTAGAACTCCCAGAACTGTTCACTGAAAAGGATGAAAAGTACTGTATGTAAATTAGGCCTTAATTTTTTAATGGGAAAAATAAATATAAAGACAAAATACACTGCTGTGTTAAATCAAAAGACAGATGAAAGTCTAATGTATACATACTTCTAATGATTTTGACCAATGCTTCCAAATTTCTCTTAAGAAAGGTTGAATCCAGTACATACTTCCTCAGTCAGTGAATGAGTGTTTGAACCCTTCTACCCTCATCAGCACAGTGATCCCGAGGGTCACACTTTTGATGATGCCTGGCTCAGTGCTGGGCACACTGTATCGGTTTCATAGAATCATGGATTCCAAGCCCATGAAGTCCCCACAAGAGATAAATCCTCCACTCCTGAAGCAGCTTACTGTTCTGATGGGGGAAGGGATGAAGGAACATACTGCGTGTGTTGGGGAGGGGAGGTGGCCTCTGAACTTAGGGAGCTCAGGAAGTTCTGAGACTGGGTGGGAAACATTGAAAAAGGAAGGGTGAAGAAGGAAAACAAAACACACCTGTGAGCTGAGAGGTCTCAGGTGACAACTGTGTCTCATTCCTGTGCCCCCAGTGCCTACCTAGCCCCACGCATAGCAATGAGGTTGTGGGAATGAACAAATGAATGAATGAATGAGTGAGTGAATGAGTTGAGAGACTATAAAAGCTTAGGGTCAGTCAAGATAGACTTCTTTGCTTGGAGCTTGGGGGTCCAACGTCAGTTTAAGATTGTGGCCATGAAAGCTTAAGAACTTTTTGCTCTGAGTCCTGTTAAAATGAATGAAAATGGAGACCAGGCCTGAAGAGTCCCTGCGCAAAAACAAAAAAAAAACAGGCCTCATTAAGTGACCTCAACTTTGCTTGATTTGCAAACATCAGTGAAACTTAACTTGAGCTATTTCTTGTAAATGTGTACATTAAGGAAGAAAAGAACTTAAGCTCAACCAGTCAGAAGAAGTCAACAAGCTTATGTAGATAACTAGGGTCTTTCCAACAGCATAGGCCAAATAAGGGAACTGTATAACTGTAACCAATTAAATATTTTCTTCACTTTACTTGTCCTGTAGGAGTCTTCCCCTTGCATTCCCCCAGTGGAGCTCCTCAACCTCTTCTGTTTGGAGCTGCCTGATTCATGAATTGTTGTTTGCTCAAATAATCTGTTTACAATTTTATGGTGCCTCAGTTTACCTTTTGACAGTCCCATCTAAGGAGTAGAAACATGGCACTGGTGAGTAGGGGGAGCATACATAACCACGGGGGTCCAGCTGGATCCCCACACACTGAAGGAGCAGATGACACAGGTACTGGACATCAGAAATCGATGCTTCTGATTCTAGGCCTTGGGGTAAGTGAAGGGTGTGGTCTTGGACCAAGTGCTGGGTCATTTCCACTGGAGCTGGTGGCTGTATAGGCGAGATAGCGTTGAGCAGAAGGAAGTGGAGGGCGCTTGCCTGCATGCTGACAGAGGCTGGAGGCAGGGGAGGAAGGGGCTCTTGAGATGAGGTGGGTGAGGGGAAGTACTGCGGTGGCTATAGGAAGCCTACACGAGGGACTAGGAGTCTAGAGGGAGCTGATGGTGAGTAGAGACGACAGGAGGAGAGGCAGAGAGAGGGATAGAGACAGGAGACGCATGGATAGGGAAAAGGAGAGGCCGCTGGGGTGTGTGTGAGACTGCATGGGCGTGTGTGTGTGTGTGTGTGTGTATGTGAGAAAGTGAATAAAAGACAAAGACTGTGTGTGAGTGGATGCGCATGCACACCCATGTGTGAGAGTACAGGAACCCCTCCCTCAACCCAAACTTTATGCCCTGAGTCTTACAATTTGCATTTTTGCCCTTGACAAAAGTAAGATTTCAAGTGAGCCTGTAAGAGGTTATTTGCAACAGTGAACACAAGTGACTGTTCTGAGCAGCCAGGAGCCTGGGAGAGAGAGAGAGGAAGGAACAGAAAGAATCTGCAATGAATGAATGAATGAGAGTTTATAAGAACTTCCCTGTGAATGTGTATATGTAAGAAACTAGGGTCAGAGATGCTCCATCTCAGCCTGAGAGCCTGAGCCCCTGGGTCTCTGAGCCCAGAAGATTCCAGGAAAGTCTATACCTGAGGTTCTAGAAGCCTCACCCCAGTCCCCTAGCTGGATCCTAGGGACCAGTTTCCAGGGGAGACTGGGGAGGGCGGAGAGCCCTCTGACTGTGAGTCCTCCCTGGCCTGGGGCCCCAGACTGGGTGGAGCAGCCACACCTGCCTGAAGTTCTGAGGAAAAGGGCGGAAACAGCTGCCAGCACCGCCCTCATGATGGGCTCAATGAATCCCTGCGGTTGGCTGGAGGCAGTGGGTCCCACACTGCCTCACTTCCCTAAATGGGCAGCTTCACTTTTAGAACCCCAGGTCCTTCCCTGGCAGGCCCAGGTGGCACATCCTGTGTCGGGTGGGCCCTCACCTTGGATCTCCAGGCCTGACACTGACCAGCTGAATGGAACCATGGCCCCAGCCTTCCTGCTGCTGCTGCTGCTGTGGCCACAGGGTTGCGTCTCAGGTAAGGGGAGAAGGGGCTGCCTTGTGGAGGAGGGAGTGGGTACAGAGGCAGGAGCTCAGGGCCTTTTTCTTACCCTCCTTACCAGCAATTTTCTTGTTTAGTGTTTTGTGGGTTGGGGAAGGAGGAGATTAGGGCTGACTTAGTAGCTCTTTACCCTAATATCAGGCCCCAGGCAAAGCTAACCCAGGCCTCTCAAGCTAAGATAAAGCTCTGGACCCTCTCTGCATTGGCCCCTTTATCTGCTAGGCTTCCTCAGGCTTCAAAGCAGAGCCCTCAATTTCCTCACACAATAGCTTTCTCTGCTTGGCCTCTGTCAGGAAGCCCTGTTTAGTTATGACAGCAATCATTGCATCATGCGTGCTTTGAACTGAATTTGAGCATTTTTCTTGAAATGCTGATGCCACATCCTGTCCCTGCCTCTGTCCTCAAGGGACCAGCGTGTGAATGCCTTTCCCACCTCACAGAAACCAATGCTCCTTGAGGGACCTCACCCATTCCTGCCCCTCTCGCTGCCATGGCAACAAAGTTACCACTTCCTGTTCAGTTCTGGGCATGGTGGGGGTTGGCAAAACTCACCACTGCCTGTGAGAGGGGTGGGAGGTGTAGACACACATGAAGACAGTGCCCTGGAGACCCATTCCAAGGTCACCCAACTCTGCACCTCCCAGAGAGTAAAGAAACAGCTTCCCAATGCCAGGGCAGAAAGGGGTCTCTCCTGTGCTAAGAAATCCTGGGCTCATCCACCAAATAATGAAGTTGGATCATTCTGTTTAGTCTGTAAGGGACAGAGGTATGCTTAGACAGGGTGTTGCCTTATGCAGAGCCTCAGTTCTAGTGGCTGCTGGGTGGGACTTGGGACAGATATCCTGGGTTCTGGTGGGACAGATGTCCTGGGTTCTGGGCCCTTGACTGTCACAGCTCTGGGTTCCCTTAGGGGAACTGGGAGCCCCTAGCATGTGGGAAAAGGAAGCATGAGTTGAGCACGCACTGTGTGCAAAGCACTGACCTGGGGCAGAATTCTCACAGCAACCTGTGAGGGGTGTGGTGCTCGTCTCACTTGACTGATAAAGAAGCAGAGATATTTCTGTATCAGTCAAGTGTCCGTTTTGATATTTCTGTATCAAACAGGTGACTTGATCACACCGCTAAATGGTAAAAACAGGGTTTCAACCCTTGTTTGTTTTGACTCCAAAATGTGTGCTCTCTGTTCTCTACTATGGGGAAGAGTCTTTTTATATGTGTTTTTGTGGAAGGCTCTGGGGTGAAATTATCACAAGAGTCACTGGTGAGCTTAGGGCAGGCAGAGGGTTGGAGGGACCCCACGGCAGCTTTCTCCCTCTCTCTGTCCCCTGAGTCACCCTGCACACCCCAGTTCTGCTCTCTCTCTACCAGACTGTGGAGTATGAGGGCTTGGACCACATCTTACTACTGAGAGAAAGATATTGCAGGTGGAAAGTGAATAATTGTAGAATCCTGTGGTTCACACACCATTGGGAGTTTGTTTACGTGTACATTTGGACAGGCTTGATCTATGGGTTTTATGTAACTAGGATATTTTAAAACTAAACACCAGCTAGAATGAACTAAGGAAACATTATTTAAAGAGAACTACAGTGAACCTATTTGTGAAATAAATAACCATTAATCGTTTTTTTCAAATACTGGATTTTCTTATCTACCTAATTAGTTGGAACTGAAATTTCAGAACTTAATAACTTGTATTTGTGTCTCTGCATCTGTCTCACTGAGGGCATGACCTGGGTTTTTCTCACAGGAATTCCCTGGGAGGCCGGGCGCGGTGGCTCACGCCTATAATCCGAGCACTTTCGGAGGCCAAGGCGGGTGGATCATGAGGTCAGGAGATCAAGACCATCCCGGCTAACATGGTGAAATTCCGTCTCTACTAAAAATACAAAACATTAGCCGGGCATGGTGGAGGGCACCTGTAGTCTCAGCTACTCCGGAGGCTGAGGCAGGAGAATCGTTTGAACCTAGGAGGTGGAGGCTACAGTGAGCTGAGATCGCACTACTGCACTCTAGCCTGGGCGACAGAGTGAGACTCCATCTCAAAAGCAAAACAAAACAAAACAAAAATGAATTCCCTGGGAATCCCTGAAGACAGAGCTTGTCACTCTCCCATCAGACTAGAAAATACCATGAGGAAAGGGGCTGTGTCTGATGGAGCTCCGAGTGTAAGTGCTGCGTATCCTCCATTAGACCTGGGGCTCCCTGAAGGATATACCTGCCTCTTCCATCGGACTGAAAGCTCCCTGAGAGGGGGGCCTGTGTGTCCCCCATTATACTGGGAGCTAGCTGTTTTCAGGGCCCGTTTACCTCCCTTCAGGCTGGGAAAAACTCCCTGAGGATGGGGCTGTGTTTCCCCATCAGTCTGTGGTTTTCATGACAGCAGGACAATATCCACCTGGCCCTTCACCATGATCTTCAACCTTCATGATGCCTTCTTCCTCTCCTCTTGCCAGACCTTATTCAACAAGTCTTGTCTCTGCAGGCCCCTCTGCTGACAGCGTATACACAAAAGTGAGGCTCCTCGAAGGGGAGACTCTGTCTGTGCAGTGTTCCTATAAGGGCTACAAAAGCCGCGTGGATGGCAAGGTTTGGTGCAAAGTCAGGAAGAAGAAGTGTGAGCTTGGCTTTGCCCGAGTCTGGGTGAAAGGGCCCCGCTACTTGCTGCAGGACGATGCCCAGGCCAAGGTGGTCAACATCACCATGGAGGCCCTCAGGCTCCAGGACTCAGGCCGATACTGGTGCATGCGCAACACCTCTGGGACCCTGTACCCCTTGATGGGCATCCAGCTGGATGTGTCTCCAGGTGAGTAGGCTGCAGGGGCACTGGGACGGGTGGAGGGAGTCCTCCCTGCCCCACACTCCACTAACATCAGAGATAATAAGGATAATAATCCATCAATGGACATGTTGCAGTGTAGTGTTTTCAAAGTGCCCTTATGGCACTATTCATGGCACTGTTGTCACCATTTTACAGATGAAGATAATGAGACCTGAAAACCCAATGTGACTCTGAGCTTGTCTGGGGTCCTAGAGCTAGCAGGTGGCAGAGATGAGGTTCAAACTTGGCACTGTCTGTGCTGTGTTTTATTCACTCATTGCTTCAACATAATTTATTGAGCCCCTATTATATGGCAGGCACTATTCTAGGCTCTAAGGATAGTGAGCAGAAATACTCACAATCCTGCCCTCTGGGAGATGACAGGCACACTTATTATCCAGACAAATAATTGCAGAAAACAAGAGGTGTCCATAAGAAACTGGGAAGTATTTCAAATAATTGCAGGTAACTAGAGGTCTTCATGAACTAGGAAGTGACTCGGTCGTGGGGGAGCTACTGAAGTACTAGGGGTCAGAGAACAGCTCCCTGAGCAGGCAACACCAAGCAGAGCCCTGAATGGTGAGCGTTCTCCAGCCCCCCATCTGGGTGCTTTGAAGGGCACTTTGTGGCAAGAGCTAAATGTGCAAAGGTCCTGAGGTCAGAAGGAGCTTGGCTTCTATAAGGCTTATTTAGTCGCTCCATATGGAGTGTGAGGCAATGAACGATGAGGTTGGAGAGTCAAGCAGCCCCAAAGACCATAAGTTGGAATTTGGGTATAAGAGGAAGCTACTAGAAAGCTCAGAGAGCTGTGTCATGACTTGTTTTTAAGAATGTAGTGGCCACTTGTTGAGGATGGATTTGAATGGTATGAACATGGGCAGAGAGGCCATTGTGGGCATCTGGCTGGAAATACCAGTAGCCTGGAGTACAATGTAGGCACTAGTGGCAGAGAGATGTGAATGGGCTCAAATCTGTTTTTCAGACTTTCTGTTCAGCTCGTCTGTTTTGGAGGTAGGACAGGATTTGCTCAGTTGAGAGGTGAGCCAAAAGGGGGAATTGTGGATGATCCAGGGTTTTCATTTTGATCAGCAGGTGGATGATGGTCCCCTTGATAGTGCAGGGTAAATCTGAAAGAGGAGCTAATTTGGAGGAGAAAAATCAAGAGCTCTCTTTTGTCATGTTAAGTTTAAGATACCTCCTAGAACCCTAAGTGGGGAAATGCAGCCAGCAGTGATATATCTGCCTGGAGCTCGGGTGAGAGGTCAGAGCTGGGGTATGTATTTGAAAGTATCTCTATAAAGATAGTGTTTTAAGTCCAGGGAATTAGAGAAATCTATAGATACAGAAAGTAGATTAGTGGTTGCTCAAGGCTGGGGGAAGGAAAAGGGGATACAGAGTCATAGCTAAACGGTAAGGGGTTTCTTTTGGAGATGATGAAGATGTTCTGAAACTCACTGTGATGATGGTTGCATAACTTTGTAACCATAATAAAGAGCCATTGAGCTTTATACTATAAATGGGATGTGAGTTATATCTCAATAAAATTGTTAAAAATATCAAGATCTAAAAGTGTAGGCAAAAAAGAGTGGAGCACCAAGCCATGGGGTCCTTCCACATTTATTAGATAGAAAAGGGAAAGGAGTCAGCTAAAGAGCCTGAAAAAGGCAGCCAGTTATTATGCAATTTACTATCCACCCTTCCCCATTCGCCTAACCCAATTGCATCTCCATCTTCCATGGGGTCTAAACTAGGGAAAATGCTAACATGTGGAGCCAAATCTCATTCCTCCCCTCTCCAGTTCTGAGTGAGACCCAGCAAAGATGAAACTGGTTCACTGAAGTCTTAATATGTAGGGATAGAAACATTAAACATTACATGCTTTTATTTTTTCTCATCATTTCCTCTAATCGTGTTATGTCAAATCTCACTTTCTACCTCTTAAGGATAATTTGTGAAGATTTCAACTTTGCAGGACCTTTTCGGTTATTAGGAAATAAAAAAATCCTTAGTCCAACTACAAACTCTAGTCATCTAGCAGTGTAGGATATTCCACTGTCCCTGAAGACCAGGTTGCATGGTCCAAGGCACCTAAAGTGGAAAAAGAAGATTGCTGGCTGCCCAGCTCCCCATCCTGCATCTTGGGCTGTGGAGAAGGCGGGGTTCCTCTTAGTTACCTCTTCTTGGCCCTCTTAGTGTGTTGATGTAGGAATGAGGGAGGGGGAGATGGTTATGTGGCTTAACTGAGTGTTGTAGGAATGCTGTCCTGTTGGATGTCATTCCTTGTCTGCCAGCCCTTTGAGATCCTCTCTGAGTGTCCACATACTCTCCCAAGGCACTAATGTGTGAGTTCTCTGAAGAGTTCTTTAGGGGTGTCCCCACTGCTGAGTATGATGATGTGGGAGCTCTGACTCCAGGTGAGCCTCTTGCTCTATCCCTATCCTTACCAATGCTGCTTGCTCTGGGTCCCCCTCCCTAGAAAAATGGCTCAAGCTCAGCCACTTTCCGTGAAGACCATTTGACCCTTAGGAAATTGCCCTTTCCATGCACAGTAGTGGGATGTAGCAGCCTCTGTTTCCAATTTTCTCATTCTGTGCTGAGACAAAACCAACACTCACTGCTAGGTCGATGCCTCACAGCTCCTCCACCTCCCTCCTCATCCACTATCCAAAACCCAGGCTTCTTCTAGAAAATGGGGTGGAAAAGGGCTGGGTTGATGGGTGAGTGCAGCAGGACCAGTTTAATATCTCTTAGTGAGTCCCCAAGGAAAGTGTCTGACCCCAACTGACTGCAGCTTTCTTTGGAATTTGAGGCCCTTAATGTCTCCTTGTCCTCATCTCTGGACGCTACTTGTCAATTATGGAACAGCTGGAATAGTCCCTGTTCGACATTATTTTTTGGAAATCTTTTTGGCCCATAGGAATGAAGAGGGCCTGGAAAGTGATAACAGAGAAATGGGGATGGAGAGGGAACAGGTGGCCTAACATGGGAGGGGAAAAAGAAATTGTGGTAGTCTCTCCCTTCTTCAGTATGCCTACTTCCTTCCTCCTGATATTATTTTCTGAACAAATACACATCTGATCACTCAGCAGCCAGAATCCTAGGCCCAAGGTCAAGCAGAAGAGAAGAGGACATGCCCCCCTCCAGGCTTCTGGGCAACTGTGTGGGCTGCCAGGATCTGCTCCCAGCACTGAGGTCCCCAAGTCAGTCTAACGTTCCTCCCTGTCTGTCCTTCAGCTCCCAAAACTGAGAGGAACACTCCTTTCACACATCTGGCCAACAGCCTCAAGAGTGGAACTGTCACAACTGGCCAAGCCCCTACCTCAGGCCCTGATGCCCCTTTTACCACTGGCGTGACGATGTTCACCCCGGGACTCCTCACCTTGCCTAGACTCTTGGCCTCCACCAGACCTGCCTCCAAGAGAGGCTACAGCTTCACTGCCACCAGCACCACCAGCCAGGGACCCAGGAGGACCACGGGGTCCCAGACAGTGACTGCGTCTCCCAGCAATGCCAGGGACTCCTCTGCTGGCCCAGAATCCATCTCCACTAAGTCTGGGCACCTCAGCACCAGATCGCCCACCACAGGGCTCTACCTCACCAGCAGATCTCTGCTCAACAGACTACCCTCCATACCCTCCATCAGGTACCCATGGGGCCTGGGGTTGAGTGGCACTAGCACCTAGTGCCCAAACAGACCTGGAGGTGCAAGTCTCATATCTGACCTTCCCCTTTTGCTCCCCAGGAACCCAATGTGGCCTGCTTCTGAATGGGAGGTGGGGGACTGGAAGTGACATAAAGGATGGCAATGGAGAGGAGAGGCAGGAGAGAGGAAGGGCAGGGGAAAGGAGGGTCATGGGGAGGAAGGGCAGGAGAAAGGGGTCAGGAGAAAAGAGAGTCACTGGGGATGAGGGTCGGGGAAAAGAGGGTGGGGAGAGGAGGGGCAGGGAAAAAGAGGGTCAGTGGGAGGAGGGGCAGGGGAAAGAAGGGTGGGGGCAGGAGGGGCAGGGGAAAGGAGGTGGGGGAAGAGGATCAGGGAGGAGGAGGGTCAGTGGGAGAAGAGTTGGGGGAGGAAGGTGGGCAAAGTGTCAGCAGAGAGGAGGGTCAGGGATAAAGGTGGGGGGAGATGAGGGTTGCAGGAATGAGGGCAGGGGACTATGAGAGTTGGGGGCATTAGGGTCAGGGGGATGAGGATGGGGGGAAATGAAGGTTGTGGGGGAGGAGAGTCAGAGAAGAAGAAGGTCAGTGGGAGGAGTATCAGGGGAGACAGGGGTTGTGGAGATGAGGGTAGAGGGCAATGAGAGTTGGTAGAATTAGGGCCAGGCGGGATGAGAGTCAGAGATGAGCATGTCAGGGGATGGGTGGCCTGAAGAGTCTATGGATGGAGAGGAGAGGGTGAGGACGGGGCAAGGATGTACCTCATGGAGTAGGAAGTGGAAAATGGGGGTTGCTTTAATTTTGGGTTTCTCTAGAGAAGCTGACTCTGAGGCAGGGATATGCATCTTATATGAAACACTGAAAAAAAGGTAGGGGAGTGGAACAGGGCAGGGAAGGCCTCTAATAAAGAGTACTTAACCAGGCGGCTACTGTGCACAAGAGCCTAATCCCAATGGGGAGAGTCAGATCCAGCGTCAAACACACATCTACAGGGCAGAGGAGCCCGTGTAGTTACATACCAACTCCAACTGGTCATCGGGAGAGGGCTGCCTGCTGTGTGTGGCATGGAGGACTCTAGTGACAAGAGAAAGGCCTCAGCCTCCCATCCACAGAAAAGGAGGTGCTGGTGATCTGTATGTGGAAATGATACTGGCAAGGGGATACAGGCAGGGGCCCGACAGCATCTGCTACAGAGGACAGAGTGGGGAAGAGGCATCCTCAAGCTCCTCGAGGAGAGCAAGCATCTTGATCTCTTAGCCACAAACGGGAGTCTCCTAGAATCCTCATCCTCACTGATGAACAGATTTGGGGGCATAATAGAGGAGAGGTACCAAAGTAGAGAGATGCTCCCCTCTACCTGGGGACGTCCTCCTCTTAACTCTGGATGTCACACTTGCTTCTATGGCTGGGTCTGCAAGGAAGAGAGTGGCTGTCTACCCTAAGAAGGGTGTGCTCTCAGGGTTTCTGCTGCTGGTCCGAACCCAAAGTGGATTAGGATGGGGGACCTTGGTGCTCACACGCTTCTGCCCTGTCCCTTCTCCTCAGGCACCAGGAAGTTTACTCCACTGTGCCTGTGGTGGTGCTGACCCTCCTGGTGCTGATACTGATCATGGTCTATGGGCTTTGGAAGAAGAGATACATGGCAAGTGAGTAGAGCCCACCTCCCAGCCTCCTGAGGGCAGAGCTCTGGGTAACTGCACCAAGGGTTATGACCTCAAGTCCCCAAGTGATATGGCCCTTGGCCTGTGTCCAGTCAAAAGGACCGTGAGGCTTCCACCTGGGGAGGAGGGCGGCCAGGTGGAGACCACCCAGCACAGCCTTAAGGTGGTAACCTGGAAGGAACCTGAGGCAGAGCCAGAAAGGGGCTGGGGCTGGTGGAGGAGCATCGGGGCACTGTGGGCAGGGCAGGGCCCTTCCTCAGCTCTCCCTGTTTCTTGCAGGCTACAGCATGTGCAGCGATCCTTCTAGAGGTGACCCACCTAGAAGACCAGAGCCCCATGTGGAAGTCCGCTTGATCTGAGGCCACTTAAGCATGGGGTGGGGAGCTTCTCCCAGAGTGGCCCCAGGGGGCTAGAGGAGGGGTACAGATTGGGGCCAGTCTGGATCAGATGAAGCTGGAGGACTTGTGCAGTGCTGGACTTACCCAGGACTTCCCAAAACCAGAGGCTGCCATCCTGAGCAGCCCCACAGCCCAGCGTTCTCCTGGGCGGCAGGAACCTGGGGAGGGGCCCAGAGCAAAGGGCATCAGTCAGAAAGTCCCAAGGAAATGTGCCCAGTGGTTTCTGCTCAGAGCTGCAGACCCCAGGGCTCTTGGTGGAGGCAGGGAAACCCTGAGAGTGCTGTTTACAGAGAACCTCAGCTCCCGTCTGCCTCAGAAACCCTATCAGGCTGAGCTGCCCTCCCTACCAGGGCCACTGTGTCCTCTGCTTCCCTCTGCTCTGCTTTAGCCTCCCCTAAGGTTAGGGAAGAAAGAGTCGGGCTCATGATTCCAAGAGGTGGTGATGTCTCATCCTGGAGGAGAGGAAACAGTGACTAAAAGCTGGGGACCCACAGAGGAGTTGGCAGCTCCCCTTGTCGGGCCAGGTGTCCTTTGCTGGGCCTCTGGATGGCCCTGCCCTGACTGGGGCTGCTCCTCCCTCCTGTCCTGGGACCCTGCAGAGCCCGTGCTCTCACTGCTGCCACCTGCTGGCCGCTGCCTCCTTAGAAAGCTGTGACCAGGCAGCTAAGAGCTTCTGGGCTGCAGGGTCAGCCTCTCCCAAGACTGAAGTGCAGAGGCTGGACTTGGGGCTCTCTCCCCCAGCTTCTACACCTGGGTTCCAAGTCTGAGTTCCCACAGGGGACCCAGCAGCCTCCAGCAAGTCCATACCCTGGGGTGCCTGAGACTTTGGCTCTGTATGGAGGGTGCTCACCCCACAGACACTGGTGGGGAGACCATGGCTCAGAGGAAGGGTGGAGCACCCCCACTCCCCCACTCTTACTCCTCAGGGTAGAGAGAGAAGACACACACTTGGGACACAGTGAAGACAACAACTTGGAACTGACCACAGCCTGGAGGACCGGCCCAGGCAGGGGGACAGGGAAAATGGAGCCCAAGTAGCCTCTGGCCAGGGACCCAATGGCCCGAGGACTCTGCCTCCCACCCACTGACTCAGGGCTCAGACTCAGCCTCTATTGTCCAGACCACTGGCTTGGGGTCCAGCAGTGAAGGCTGGAGAATGCAGCCTGGATTCCCCTACACACACACACACACACACACACACACATACACACACAGGTGTCTACTGACCTGGAGTGACTGGAATAGCACCTGGGGATAAATGTGACAACTGTGCATTCAATCCTGGGTCAGGGACGTTCTAATGGCCAGGAGAGTGACACAACCAGGACCTTGATGGACAGCCAGAGGGGCCACTTCAGGATGGATGTGGGGAGAGTGGAAGAGGCAGGGAGTAATCCTGGGAGACAGCAGGGAGGAGGCACTTCTTCCCTATGTCCAGGAGAGGGCAATAGAGGGAAGACTGAGGCTGAAGAACTGATGGCTCTGGTCCCAGGACAGACAGACAGACAGATAGACACACACACACACACACACACACACCCATCTCTGTAGCAAGCAACCATCTATGATAGCTGTTCTCCCTATCATGATGGTGTAGCCACCATCCTGTTTTGTACTAGGAGGGAGCTTAACCTACCTGGGGGAAAACAGCTCCCCAAGAGCTCCCACCAGCACCACTGATGAACCTGCTTCCTCTGAGAGTGAGATGCCCAAGGGGAGGAGCCCTAGGGAATAAGTCAGGGACAGGGACCAGGATGCCACTCTGTCACTGTGTGACCCTCAGCAAGTCACTAACCCTTGGCCTCATTTTTCCTCTCTTTTGAAAGAGGACAATAATTCCTACTTCTCAAGATTGTTTTCAAGATAAAATAGTATTAGCATTGTACAATGATGCAAATGCCTCATTACTATTGTTTCTTAAGTTGTTTTCTAGCTCTAATGTTGTTTCCCACATTACTTTTAAGACCTTAGGATTCTATTTCTTAGTTTTATCCTATCTGTTCCCAATTGTCATCACTATATGGATGTTGGGGTCCCCCGATGACAGCCGCTTTGGAAAGGTCCTCTTTTGAGGAGGGGAGGGTACAGAGTGGACTCATCTCAGTGTGAACTTGGCAAGTCACTATCCCTCTCTGATCCTGTTTCCTCATCTGGAAAAGGAGTGAGAGAGGAGAAAGGAAGAAACCAGTCAGGCAGGCAGTTAGGGTGGGTTCTCGGTTGAATTCTTTTAAACAAAAGAACAGCCTGAAAAATCAAGCTGCAGGCACAGATACAGGAATTCGCACAGGGGGGCTTGGCTAAGACATGTTCACAGCCTCACAGATAAGACAGACTACACAGGTGACTTGCCCAAACATGCCCACAGTGAAAAATTTCATCCCCTGACATGTGCAATAAGGGGAAAAAAGCAATATGGAGTAACTCAAGCTAAGGGCCCACATGCACATTAGAAGGACACGGTGAAGCTACCATTTGCCTTATGCAAATGATCACCCAGTCCTCATTGGTTTCTTATAAAAACCTTTGCATTCAACTGTAAAAATGGCAACCCTCTTTCAGGCCCCTTCTCTACAGCAGAGAGCTTTCTTCTCTCACTCATTAAACTCCAACCTCACCCTTGGTGTCCATGCTTCTTAATTTTCATGGTTGTGAGACAAAGAACTCCAGTGATACCTCAAACAACAAGAGACTGCTACATTGTGGTGCATTGGTGAGACTGTAAAAGGAGGGTGGAGATGAGCTCTGAAGCCTCTTCTCACTTCCTCGGGTATGTGTGTCAGAGGTGTTTAAACTGGAGTGACTCCATCTTGTATAGAGGCTGGGTAAAATAAGGCTGAGACCTACTGGGCTGCATTCCCAGATGTTAGGCATTCTAAGTCACAGGGTGAGATAGATTGGCACATTATATGTAAATTATAATGCATTAGCATGCTAAGGGACACTCCCACCAGCGCCATGACAGCTTACAAATGATATGGCAACATCAGGAAGCTACCTTATATGGTCTGAAAAGAGGAGGAACCCTTAGCTCCAGGAATTGCCCACTCTTTTCCTGGAAAACTCATGAATAATCCACTCTTTGTTTAGCATATAATCAAGAAGTAACAATAAATATAAGCAGCTAAGCTGCCCATGTTCCTGCTCTATGGAGTAGCCATTCTTTATTCCTTTACTTTTTTAATAAACTTGCTTTCATTTTACCATATGGATTTACCCTGAATTCTTTCTTGTGTGAGATCCAAGAGCCCTCTCTTGGGGTCTGGATCAGGATCCCTTTCCAGTAATGTGTGCAGAACAGTTGCATGGACACAGCTCAGCATTAAGTGAGGTGGGACACACTGGGAAAGAACAGGAGCCAGCCCTGGCCTCAATCTGCTCACAGCCTCGGAGGGATGGGAGACACAGCACTGCTGGGTACACCCCAGACCTTACACTGTGTGGTCAGACGCCACAGTGCAAGAGCTAGGAGGTCCTCAAGTCCTTCCAAGATGGGGGAACTGGGAATCCTGCAGGCTCTGGCCAGCCAGGCAGGCTTCAGGGAGGAGGTGGGGCTCTATCTGAGGCCCAAACCATGGGGCGGAGTCAGGAGGTGAGATCTTGTTGCAGAGAATGCATAGGCCATGGCAGCTGGGAGCCATGGGGAGGCTTGACGAGAAGGGGCTGTGGAGGGTGGAAGGGGACATGGCCATACACCAGGTGGTTGCTGGACCCAAGAGAAGGCCTTTAGCTGTGTCCTGAAGTAGGGCACGGTAGCCGTGAGGGTGACCAACTGTCCCTGTTTGCCCCTAAGGGGTTCCTGGAACCAAGTGAACCAGCACAATTTGCTCACCCGAGGTGCCTGCTCCTATATGAACTTCCATGGTAAGGACACAGGGGGCTGAGGAGCTACAGACCAAGCCTCATATCCCCAGCCCCAACTGGACACTTTCCTAAACACGCCAGCCTTTCACTTCCTCCCTCCTCTCTCAACCTTCTTCTTGAAGCTCCGGGGACCCAGATCCACAGCAGATCCACGGCAGGAAGATGCAGGGCAAGTGGGGCATTGGACAGGCTGCTCACTTTAGCAGGTGAGACAACAAAGCTTCCTGAGCAACAGGCTGTGGACATAGAACACACACCTGGGACGGGCTGATCATCATGGCCAATGGAAGAACAAATAAAGTAAATCCAGCACCTCCTGGATGTAGACATGCCTGCATGGAGTCCAGCAAGCAGGCATTAGGTTTACAGTTCTCTTCAATGGCTGCAACGTGCCTTCACTTTGGATCAAATCGAGAGAGTGGATGCCGTGCTGCCAGCTCCTCATGCAGGACATTAGGAGTGAGGGCAGGTCTCCTCTGCCAGCTCCCTTGGAGTCTTCCTCAGCTACAGAGAGCCACCTTGCCAAGGCCAGATTCCCCTCCCAGGACACCCCACCTCCCCTGATTGATTGACAAGTCCTCAAGGGCCATCCTATCCTCGGAACTCCTCCCAGGATAGCCTGAGTCTCGTTATGGCCTCTATTGCAATCTGACTTCTCCTTCTGCCTGTGAAAGGAAAATAAATGTCAGAACCCCGAAATCACTAAGCCAGGAGAAAAGTAAAGCTGGGAACTACAGCAGGCAAACTGGCCTCCCATTTTATTCCTAAATAAGATAACTACGAAGATTTAAAAACTGTATACCTCCCTCACAATTTGCCCACAAGACAATTCTTTGTGGGCCTCAAGATCTTGGCCCTAAAACAGTTGTGTTGATTTTCACCCTGGCAATGTAAACTGTTAGCTGATCTCCACAGGTGTAGGACAGAAAGTCATCCCTCTGCTCACCTGGGATGAATGCATGTCTGATTGCTTCTCTGCCCTATTGTTTATGTAAAAATGCAGATCCACTGAGCCAGAGTAAATTGTGTATTCAGTGAAAAACTGATAGAGGACTCAAAAGAATGCAACCTTTTGTCTGTTATCTATCTACGACTTGGAAACCACCTTTCCCACTACCCCGTCCACACCCACCCTGGACCAAATGTACATTGGTCCAGACCGAGCCAATGTACATCTTACATATATTGATTGATGTCTCATGTCTCCCTAACATGTATAAAAACAAGCTGTGCCCTAACCACCTTGGGCACCTGTCATCAGGGCTCCTGAGGCTCTTGTGGGCCTGTCCTTAACATTGGCAAAGTAGACTTTCTGAATTGACTGAGGCCTGCTTCCTGCTCTTCTCCTCCCCAGACGTTGGTCCCAGAGCGCTTTAAATCTCCACTGCTAATCTGCACCTGACTCTGTGCCCAGGAACCCAACCTGCAGCACCAGAGTTTTACAGTTTTTCTTTTCTTTGTCGTTTATTAACTGTCAATAGCCTGTGAAAATTGATTTTCTATAGTTCATATAAGGACAATTTTTTAAAAATGTGTTTGATTAGTGTCGTCTTTCATGAAAGGCTCTGGAGTGATTATGACAGCTCAGAGCTGGGGAAGGAGATGATTTGGGGGCTGAGATACCCTTTCCCCTCCTCCTCCCATCCCCATCTTCCCCTCCCAAGGCTTTACTCTCTCCCACCTTTGCAATAGACACCCCTGCACCTCCATTCCTGGAAGTAAATCTCCATCTCTTTTCTCCTCTTCCCCTCCTGTCCCCATGGAACTCTCCAGCTCCCAGGCAGGCCTGGGCATGAAGTCTCGAAACCCTGGGAGCCGGGGGTCTTCAGGTTCTGGTCAGACCTCCAAAAGGCCCCCTAACACTGTCACTCACCTTCAGCCTGTGCGTTAGCTGGGTGAGGAAGAGAAACTTCAGGCTGGGGAGGAAGTGGTAGAACAGAGGGGAGAGAGGAAAAAGAGCTTTTTATTTCATCATAGTTTCTTCCTGGACTTTCCCAGCTTTCCCCACCCACAGCCCCAGTGGGAGGGAGGTGGCCTGATAAGCGGGAAGAGGCTGGGGCCAGAGGAGCCCAGCAGGAGCTACAGAGGACAGGCTGAGGCTTTTCCAGGCCCAGATGTAGACCCTGCAGCTGGAGGGGGTCATATAGGCCAAGGTGTCCCGCTTCCTCACAGGCCTCCTGCTTCCTCAAGGGAGACTTTGCCTTCCTCAGCAATTCATCCCCAGGGCCAGATCCTGCCAGCGCTGGTTCCCGCTCCCCAGGGGTTCCCCGTTCCCTCACTTTCCTCCCACCATCCCAGCTCAAGAAGAGGACCCATGACCTTGGAGGCCACACACCCGCTGTTGAGAGTCCTGCTGGTACTCCTGGCCTCAGGTGAGGGGAAGGGGAGCAGGGCCAAGGGAGGGGGACAGCAACCTTTGTCTTACAGGGTTGTTGTGAATATTCAAGGAGAATACGGACTTGAAGGGCCCAGTCCAGTGCATAGAATATGACCAGGGCTGTTTCTTTCACCTCTGTCCCCCTTCCAGCCCTTGACCGTGTACCTGTAAGAGCAGGAGAGCTATCCCAGAGTACTGTGGGTCTAGGGAAAGGGCACACTCTGTAGTTACCACAACCTGTGGCCTGCTTTGTTTTCTCCCTCTGCCTGATGGTTTCCAGGCCCCAGCCACGGGCACTGACAGTGTCTTCCTGCCTCTGTCCTCCCATCCCTTCTCTCCATCCACCATCGCTGCAGACGATGAACGCTGGACTCTTGCAAACCATACTTTCTTGCATCAAGAGATTAAACCAGAAACCAAGGGGTGCTGATCACCCCAGCTGAGAGATGTCCCTGAACTGCTTGTCCTTCCCCTTTGACATTTGACACCCCAGACATCTTCCCTAAAAGCCTGCTCTAGTATAAAACAGTCTACTTTTGTGTTCTTTCTTTGACTTAAAATGGGACCTATTAAAATGTATTTTTTATCTGGGAGAGTCATTTGTCAATGACATCAGTATACTCTGAGAGCTCACTGCGTCTCCTAGAAAGGGTTGAGCTTAAGGACCTGAGACAGAGCTGTTAAGGGAAGGGTACCAGGAGAGCTCAGTGGAGACCCTGCCATAGGAGACCAGATAGAAAGTCAAGGGATAACAGTTGCAAAAGGGAACGAGACAAGGAGTTGAGATAGAACCAACATTCCAGTTTTACAGAGAAAGAAACCGACCCTGAGGTGGAATAACTTGCCCTAGACAACATGGCTTGTGGAGCAGAGCCCCCAACCACATGGCTGCCTACTGGTCAGCTGAGCCGAAGGGGACCTCAGGACAGGCTGGAAGCTGGGGAGGGCCTGTGGAGACAACAGGCATGGCGGGAGGGATGATTTTCAGGGCAGGAGGTTGGTCTGGGCTCTGACTTTCCTTACCAGGTGGGTCCTTATTCCAAAGCCCCCCATTCAAGTCCATCATCCTGGGTGTGGCAGTGGCCATTGTGCTGCTGCTGCTGCTTGTCCTCCTCAGCAACCAGTACCTCCAGATAGCCTGAGGAAGAGCTAGGAAAGGTGAGTCCTGGTTGCTAGCTCTGAGCAGACAGCCAAGTGCTTAGCCATTTCTAAGGCAGCCTGAGAGCCATGAGAACAAAGATTCTTATGCTCATTTTACTAACCAGGAAACTGGGGCCTGAGAGGTAAAGTGGCCAAGATCCCCCAGGAGCCCCAAATGGCTTTCCTCCCTTCTGCCAGAGCAACAGCCTGGGCAGCCCTGAGGGTGGTGGACCCGTCATCTTCTAAGGCTCCAGGTCAGCTCACTCAAAGTCAATTCAACTCAGTGCCAATTTGTCTACAACTAGGTGTGCTAATACCCATTTTGGATCATGTCTTATTGCCATCTTTTAGGTGAAGACTTTTAAAACAAAAAAAACTGCAGCATCTTGTGTAAGATTTATCAGATGAGTCGCCTTTAATGAATGTTACCTCCTTTCTTGCTGTTTTATGTTGATTGGTTTGTTTGGCATATAGGTTCTGTGAGCTTAATAACCCTATATACTGACGATGTTTCTGCTGACAAGATTGAAACATGGGAGTGGGCCGGAATTATACTGGACTTCATTGGTTTTAATTATTCAGGCTATGAAAATCCAAAGAAATCAGTGGGTTGTAAAATTTTATATATATATTTTTAATCAGTGTAAACTCAATTTAATGGATCACAATAGGATTTTTATAAACACATAATAGAAGAGCATAATGTCATAATGCTTTACCCATTTTTTGTTAAACTTTCGTTTCAGGAGTGTGTGTGAATATGTGTCTGGGTGTGAGAGTGTATGAGTGTGTTTGCGTATGTGGTAGTAGGTAAATTGTGAATCGCACTGGAGTTTCTGGTTCAAAAAATTGGAAAGACAGTACTACATATAATTTCATCAGCAAATAGATTATACTCAGGTCTAATTTTAAATTTGGAATTTTCAGTGATCTGGAACTGATAATTAAGTTTATGGATTTTATGCACATTAACCACAGACAGCCAGTTTGTTTTGCTCCTTCGTATCCCTGGACACCACTCTTGCTGGGCGCTGGGGACCTCCCCAGGCAGAACATGGCCACTGATCCAGCCCTGGCCTTTTTCCTATCAGTGTCCTTTCTGCCCAGCCAGGACCCCAATATCTCCCTCTTGTTTCCACAGGAGTTGGGTTGGGAGAGATTATCTGCTTAACCTTGACTGTCTTCTTTGCAGGCAAGGGTGAATCCTACCATGTTTATGATGACGTCCAAAAGGAGAAAACCACTGTGAGTAAGAATGACCCTTCCCTGGGGCAGCAGTACCACAGCTTTCCTGTGCAACTTTATTCCTGTCTTTTTTAATTTCCTGGCTTATACTTACTCTTAGTACCTATTTACTCTAAACCTTGACTCGCACTGGTGACTACTCATTCCCCTGCTGCCTCGTGCTTGACTTATCTACGTGTTTCCTTTGTCTATGTTTCCCCATTCAAATTTCCTAGAGAAAAAGAGAAGTTGGCTAACCCAGCTTTGCCATTCACCCCTGTGGGAGGCAGCTTTTCATGTCTCACATGTCATGAACCAGCTTGTGGATTGGCTGCCATTGGTCCAGTCAGCTGTGGGGAAGGGTGTCACATGGCAGACAACATGGCTCCCCTAGGATGCTCTCCTAGCAGGTGCTAGAGACTGGGCAGTTTCCCTTGGGTAAGTCTGTCTTGTCTAAAGATCTGAGACTCTTGGAATCACAGAATTGCAGAATTCAAACGATCTAAAGTCATCTTGATCAACCCTCTGTATAACTTCAGAATCAGCTCTACAAATAACATCCCTACCAAGTGCTCATTTAGCTCAGTGCTACTCAAACTTGAGTGTGCATACAAACCACTTGAAGAGCTTGTTAAAACAGTTTCCTGGGCCTCACCTAAGACACTTTGCCTTAATATATCTGGCATGGAGCCTGATGATGCACTTTTAACAAGCTCTGAGGTGATCTGGTGCTACTGGCCTGGGAACTGAAGGAAGAATTCACTGGACAGTGAGCACTTATCAAGTACTCATATGATATAGAGCTGCTTTACCAGTGATGGATGACTTCCATGTGGCAAAGACAGCTACCAACCAGCAGGGGCCACCTCCTCTTAAAGGGATGTGAGGAAGGAGGAGCAAAGCAAAGTCAAGTACTTATCAACTAGAGGGCAGAAGGTTTGAGTCTGAGGCCTGTGATAAGATCATGGAGGAAATTTCTGGACACTTGCCCCCCTGTTCCCCAGGGCCTACTAGGACAGAGTCCAGGCAGATAGGGTCTGGGACCTAGTGCCTCTGAGTAACCCAATTCTCGCCTCCCTTTTGCCATCACTTCCTTTCTGACCAAGGGCTATGAAATCCTGACAGATTGTGCAAGTATTTTATTGGTGCCTATGTCCTTGAGAGACCCCTCCTTTAACTGTCCTCTCAGGACCTCTAAGCCAGGCTGAGGAGTTCTGCCCCTGCCCTAACCCCCAGGCCAGATCCTTCTTCTCTTCCCTGTCCTCCTGATTCAAAATCTCCTCCTACTCATGAGATTCTTATGACCTTGCCAGAAGGAATGCCAGGATGTGGGTAGTGCCTACTGCTCAGGAGTCTCCCTGGCCCTAGCCCTTGCCCTGTCTTTGCCAATCAGGGTGTGGCAAGGGACCTTCCTTCCCTATGGCCATCCACACAGCTCCATTAAAACTGATTTGGGCTCCCCTGCCTTGCACAGGATCATTATCCAGTCTGCTAGCTGCATCTTACTCAAACAGAGTGGGCTGGGGCTGCCTCCTGCTTGGCCCACATGTGTTCCAAAGGGCCTTTCTGGAGACAGGGGTCCCCTTTTTATTGTGCATCCTCAAGAAGTGACTTCGAACTCTGGGAACTTCAGGCCAAGTGACCAGAAGTGGTGTCCTGCTACATCATGGGGAAGATTGCTTGGAGTTGCAGATTCATGACTTCCCAATGGTGACCTTAAAGGTCCCTGATTCTAGCTTCCAATGGGACGCCAAACCCTCTCTACAAACCTCAGTAAGGAGTCATGAAGTCTCTGCCTCCATCTGTCAAAGGGCAGGGAGCTCACCGTCTCCTCCTTAGGCAGCTGGCTTGTGAATGCTTTTGTCAAATAGGACTTGGCTTGTCCTCAGTCACAGTGAGACATCAGCCTTGTCCACAGGATGAGACTGAGATCAGGCTACATTGCGGCCAGAAAGAGATGGGGATGGAGAGGAGAAGGGTGGGAGGTGTGAGGTCTGAAGAGCCAGGCTGTGAGGATGAGGTGTTCCTCTGGGAGGAAGGTAGGTAAGCTCCTATTACTTCTGACTGTGACAGCTCTGCTGCCATCATCCACCTTCTAGGGTCCCAGTGTCAAGGATGTGGTTCTGTCCTCAGCCTGTGGCTCCATGGGGATACAAACCATGCAGGCCTGTAGGGCCAGACACTCAGACTAAGGGAGATGGGGAACAAGAGGGAATGGGGTGTTCTGGGTGTCACCCTGACTCCTGAGGTCCCAGTCCTGCCCTGCCTGCCCTAGTCTCCTCCTGCAAGCTGGATCTGACTGCTGAAGGCTAGGCAATTGCTGCACCATGCCTTTCCACCTGACCTAGCTCTATTTTGAGAAGGTCACTGGCGTTGAACTGTGGCCTCATTTGACCTCTGGTCCTTCATAGTTATAGGCTCTTGATAGTGCCTTCGTGCTTGGTGTATATTTTAGACTACATGCCCACTGGGAGAGCCTATCTCCACCAAATGATCCCTGACTTGGGTTTCCTGTCTGCATGGGTCTGGCTGCAGCACCAGGAGCCACCCTCACGAACTGTCAAAACCCAAAGAATTTACCCAGACCTAGAACTCCAACGTTATTTATTTTTTATTTTTTGAAACAGAGTCATTCTGTCACCCAGGCTGGAGTGCAGTGGCATGATCTTGGCTCCCTGTAACCTCCGCCTTACCTCCCAGGTTCAAGCCATTCTCCTGCCTCAGCCTCCCAAGTAGCTGGGACTACAAATGTGCACCACCAATCCTGGCTAATTTTTGTATTTTTAGTAGAGATGGGGTTTCACCACGTTGGCCAGGCTGGTCTTGAACTCCTGGCTTCATGTGATCCTCCCGCCTCAGCCTCCCAAAGTGCTGGGATTACAGGGGTGAGCCACCACCCTGGCCAGCTCCAACAGTTTTGACTGATCTGTATAAATTACACAAGCATTTAGGGGTGGCTACTGACTGTCAGGCACTGTGCTCAGGGTTGAGGACACAGAGATTAATTCTAGTAAGACAACATTTATGGAATGCCAGATTCCTTTTCATGGATTAATGCCTTGAACATCCCTGTAAGGTATTTTACATATGTAGATATTGTGGCACAGAGAGGTTAAGTAATTTCCTGAATTCACATAGTTAGTAAATGATGAATTCTAGACTCTGAAGTTTTAACCACTATGCTTTGGGTCCCTGTTCCCTTAAAGATTTCGTGTGTGGTGTGTGTGTGTGTGTGTGTTGGGGAGATGCATGGAAAAACAATGACAATATAAAGCAGTTATGGCTACAGCTAGAGGAATGCTGAAGGTGCCAGAGGAGGATGGAGAGGATGGGGGAAGCATGACCTTTCCTGACACAAGCCTCCAGGAGGCAAGAGGGGAGAGCAGGGGTGCAGCTGACTCAGCTGGGGAGTTCAAGGGACAAGATTCCCAATTAACCAGTGGCCCCAGACAGGAGGATGTGGGTTCCTCCTCCCCACCCTGCCCCAGGGAAAGAGCTACCCCTGCTACCATCAAAGGCCTGAAGGCACCTTTCCAAAGCTATGACCTCAGGAATGTACACCTTTTCCTTATCTCAGTACCAGGGCATCCATGTCTACCTCAGGCCCCACAGGAGGGATATGTGAGGAGAACCAGGACAGGATGGAGAGGGAGAGCTGGCCCTTGACCTTTGGAGTCCCAGGAGGCTTCAGGCCTATTGTGCATGTCTAAGTGTGTAAGCAGCCTTCTTCTCCCTGCGGGTCGTTCTTCAGGCCACACAGTAGGCCCTCCCTTCACTTCATCTCCCTATGCTCTTGACACATATGACACATTAAGAAAAGATTTTATTTACCAACCTGCGTATTTGACCTTTGGGTGGTTGTTTCAAACTACTTTTTTGAGATAGCTCATTATGCAATGACAAACAATCAAAACAAATAGCCAAGACAAATGTGAAGAACAAGGCTATGGGGAAAGGAGATGGCTTTACCCCACCAGAAACCAAAACTTACTACGAAATCATAGTAATTACCATGCAATCCTGGAATAGAAAACTGGCAAAGGCAACAGAATCGAGAAGTGAGGAACAGATCCATGTATATGGCAACTGGATATTTGACAAGAGCAGGCATTATGAATTAGGTGGAAAGAAGAGAATATTTAATGCTGCTGATACAACAGTCTAGCCATGTGGGGAAAAATATAAAATTAGATTCCTACCTTATGTCTTACGCAAAAATAAATTCCAGGTGGGTTATCAACCTAAATGTGAATAGCCCGACAATAAAATGTTTAGACAAAAATATGAGTTGTTTATGACTTCAGGGGCCAGAATGATTTCTTTTTTATTTTATTTTCTTTTCTTTTTTTTGAGACGGAGTCTAGCTCTGTCACCCAGGCTGGAGTGTAGTGGCTGGATCTCAGCTCACTGTAAGCTCTGTCTCCTGGGTTTACACCATTCTCCTGCCTCAGCCTCCCCAGTAGCTGGGACTACAGGCGCCCGCCACCTCACCTGGCTAGTTTTTTTGTATTTTTTAGTAGAGACAGGGTTTCACCATGTTAGCCAGGATAGTCTCGATCTCCTTACCTCATGATCCGCCCGTCTCGGCCTCCCAAAGTGCTGGGATTACAGGCTTGAGCCACCGTGCCTGGCCCAGAATGATTTCTTAAGCAAGATCAGGAGCAATGGCGCTCACCTGTAATCCCAAAGCTTTGGGAGGCTGAAGCTGGTGGATCACTTGAGGCCAGGAGTTTGAGACCAGCCTGGACAACATGGCAAAACCTCATTTCTACTAAAAATACAAAAATTAGCTGGGTATGGTGGTGTGTAATTCCAGCTACTTGTGAGGCTGATGCATGAGAATCACTTGAACCTGGGAGGCAGAGGTTGCAGTGAGCTGAGATCACACCACTGCACTCCAGCCTGGGTGAAAAAGCATAAACCATAAAGGGTAAAATAATATGACACATCTGGCTATATTAAAATTGAAAACTTTGGTCCAAAGAAGATACCAGAAACAAAGTGAAAGGATGAGCCACCGACAGGGAGAGGCATTTGCAATGCATAGAACTGATTAAAGATTAGTGGCCAAAATTTATGAAGAACTCATTCAAATCTATAAAAAGGACAAACCACTTTCAATTGAGCTGTAGGGAGAAATAAAACACAGAAAGTTTAAAAACCAAAGGCACATAGATAATGTGTAACTTCACTAGTAATCAGAAGAATTCAAATCTCAGCTAGATGCAATTATATACGGATTGGTAGGGGGTTTCAAATATTCCTGTAATTATTTATTTAATATATATAATATATATTTATACACAAACGCACACACACACACATAGTCAGAGAGAGAGATGACCTCACATATTCCAATTCCAAGGAGTCTATGGTAATAATCACAGAAAAAAGATATATAGTTCCATGGATGCATTTAGGGAGCCCAGTGGCATTTGTTCTATAAAATGCATATAAAATCACTTTAGGTGTGTGTTGATTGATATCAGGTTTCTATTACATCAGTGATTTATGCAACATGGAGGCAATAACACATGGGAACAAGGAAAAATTTAAACATGGCACTATATACAAATTTTAGTGTTAAGTATGTTTACTATAAAATTTCGCCTAATACAATGAAAGAGATAACAAACTTTTCATCTCCTAGATTTGAACCAGTTTTGTTTTTTTCCCTTCATTTTCAAATACAGCAAAATATTAAGGATTGACAAAACTGAGTAATAGGTACAATTACAGAGAATACAATAGTATTCTCTGTACTTCCCCGTGTGCTTAAAATATTTCTAATTAAAAATGAAACAAAACAAAACAGGGAGGGGCGGAGCAAGATGGCCGAATAGGAACAGCTCCAGTCTCCAACTCCCAGCGCGAGCGACACAGAAGACCGGTGATTTCTGCATTTTCAACTGAGGTACTGGGGTCATCTCACTAGGGAGTGCCGGACAATCGGTGCTGGTCAGCTGCTGCAGCCTGACCAGCGAGAGCTGAAGCAGGGCGAGGCATCGCCTCACCTGGAAGCACAAGGGGGAAGGAAATCCGTTTTCCTAGCCAGGGGAACTGAGACACACAATACCTGGAAAATCGGGTAACTCCCACCCCAATACTGCGCTTTAAGGAAACAGGCACACCAGGAGAATATATCCCACACCTGGCCGGGAGGGTCCCACGCCCACAGAGCCTCCCTCACTGCTAACACAGCAGTCTGTGGCGATCTATCCGCAAGGCAGCAGCGAGGCTGGGGGAGGGGCGCCCGCCATTGCTGAGGCTTAAGTAGGTAAACAAAGCCGCTGGGAAGCTCGAACTGGGTGGAGCTCACAGCAGCTCAAGGAAGCCTGCCTGTCTCTGTAGACTCCACCTCTGGGGACAGCGCGCAGCTGAAGTCCAATAGGGGAAGCAGCGGGGGCCGGTGCAGACGCGAACGACTCTGACAGCTTTGGGGAGAGCCGCGGATCTCCCAACACAGAGGTTGAGATCTGAGAATGGACAGACTGCCTGCTCAGGTGGGTCCCTGACCCCTGAGTAGCCTAGCTGGGAGACATCCCCCACGAGGGGCAGTCTGACACCCCACACCTCACAGGGTGGAGTCACCCCTGAGAGGAAACTTCCAAAGGAAGAATCAGACAGGTACACTCGCTGTTCAGCAATATTCTATCTTCGGCAACCTCTGCTGCTGATACCCAGGCAAACAGGGTCTGGAGTGGACCTCAGGCAATCTCCAACAGACCAACAGACAGTCCTTCTGACTGTCAGATGGAAAACTATCAAACAGGAAGGACACCTATACCAAAACCCCATCAGTACGTCACCATCATCAAAGACCAGAGACAGATAAAACCACAAAGATGGGGAAGAAGCAGGGCAGAAAAGCTGGAAATTCAAAAAATAAGAGCGCATCTCCCCCTGCAAAGGAGCGCAGCCCATCGCCAGCAACGGATCAAAGCTGGTCAGAGAATGACTTTGACGAGATGAGAGAAGAAGGCTTCAGTCCATCAAACTTCTCAGAGCTAAAGGAGGAATTACGTACCCAGCGCAAAAAAACTAAAAATCTTGAAAAAAGAGTGGAAGAATTGACAGCTAGACTAATTAATGCAGAGAAGATCATAAACGAAATGACAGAGATGAAAACCATGACACAAGAAATACGTGACAAATGCACAAGCTTCAGTAACCGACTCGATCAACTGGAAGAAAGAGTATCAGCGATTGAGGATCAAATGAATGAAATGAAGTGAGAAGAGAAACCAAAAGAAAAAGAAGAAAAAGAAATGAACAAAGCCTGCAAGAAGTATGGGATTATGTAAAAAGACCAAATCTACGTCTGATTGGGGTGCCTGAAAGTGAGGGGGAAAATGGAACCAAGTTGGAAAACACTCTTCAGGATATCATCCAGGAGAACTTCCCCAACCTAGTAGGGCAGGCCAACATTCAAATTCAGGAAATACAGAGAACTCCACAAAGATACTCCTCCAGAAGAGCAACTCCAAGACACATAATTGCCAGATTCACCAAAGTTGAAATGAAGGAAAAAATCTTAAGGGCAGCCAGAGAGAAAGGTCGGGTTACCCACAAAGGGAAGCCCATCAGACTAACAGCAGATGTCTCGGCAGAAACTCTACAAGCCAGAAGAGAGTGGGGGCCAATATTCAACGTTCTTAAAGAAAAGAATTTTCAACCCAGAATTTCATATCCAGCTAAACTAAGTTTCATCAGTGAAGGAGAAATAAAATCCTTTACAGACAAGCAAATGCTTAGAGATTTTGTCACCACCAGGCCTGCCTTACAAGAGACCCTGAAGGAAGCCCTAAACATGGAAAGGAACAACCGGTACCAGCCATTGCAAAAACATGCCAAAATGTAAAGACCATCGAGGCTAGGAAGAAACTGCATCAACTAACGAGCAAAATAACCAGTTAATATCATAATGACAGGATCAAGTTCACACATAACAATATTAACCTTAAATGTCAATGGACTAAATGCTCTAATTAAAAGACACAGACTGGCAAACTGGATCAAGAGTCAAGACCCATCAGTCTGCTGTATTCAGGAGACCCACCTCACATGCAGAGACATACATAGGCTCAAAATAAAGGGATGGAGGAAGATCTACCAAGCAAATGGAGAACAAAAAAAAACAGGGGTTGCAATCCTAGTCTCTGATAAAACAGACTTTAAACCATCAAAGATCAAAAGAGACAAAGAAGGCCATTACATCATGGTAAAGGGATCAATTCAACAGGAAGAGCTAACTCTCCTAATATATATGCACCCAATACAGGAGCACCCAGATTCATAAAGCAAGTCCTTAGAGACCTACAAAGAGACTTAGACTCCCATACAATAATAATGGGAGACTTCAACACTCCACTGTCAACATTAGACAGATCAACGAGACAGAAAGTTAACAAGGATATCCAGGAATTGAACTCATCTCTGCACCAAGCGGACCGAATAGACATCTATAGAACTCTCCACCCCAAATCAACAGAATATACATTCTTCTCAGCACCACATCGCACTTATTCCAAAATTGACCACATAATTGGAAGTAAAGCACTCCTCAGCAAATGTCAAAGAACAGAAATTATAACAAACTGTCTCTCAGACCACAGTGCAATCAAACTAGACCTCAGGACTAAAAAACTCAATCAAAACCGCTCAACTACATGGAAACTGAACAACCTGCTCCTGAATGATTACTGGGTACATAACGAAATGAAGGCAGAAATAAAGATGTTCTTTGAAACCAATGAGAACAAAGATACAACATACCAGAATCTCTGGGACACATTTAAAGCAGTGTGTAGAGGGAAATTTATAGCACTAAATGCCCACAAGAGAAAGCTGGAAAGATCTAAAATTGACACTCTAACATCACAATTAAAAGAACTAGAGAGGCAAGAGCAAACACATTCAAAAGCTAGCAGAAGGCAAGAAATAACTAAGATCAGAGCAGAACTGAAGGAGATAGAGACACAAAAAACCCTCCAAAAAATCAATGAATCCAGGAGTTGGTTTTTTGAAAAGATCAACAAAATTGACAGACCGCTAGCAAGACTAATAAAGAAGAAAAGAGAGAGGAATCAATAGAAGCAATAAAAAATGATAAAGGGGATATCACCACTGACCCCACAGAAATACAAACAACCATCAGAGAATACTATAAATGCCTCTATGCAAATCAACTAGAAAATCTAGAAGAAATGGATAATTTCCTGGACACTTACACTCTCCCAAGACTAAACCAGGAAGAAGTTGAATCCCTGAATAGACCAATAGCAGGCTCTGAAATCAAGGCAACAATTAATAGCCTAACCACCAAAAAAAGTCCAGGACCAGATGGTTTCACAGCTGAATTCTACCAGAGGTACAAGGAGGAGCTGGTACCATTCCTTCTGAAACTATTCCAATCAATAGAAAAAGAGGGAATCCTCCCTAACTCATTTTATGAGGCCAACATCATCCTGATACCAAAGCCTGGCAGAGACACAACAAAAAGAGAGAATTTTAGACCAATATCCCTGATGAACATCGATGCAAAAATTCTCAATAAAATGCTGGCAAACCGGATTCAGCAGCACATCAAAAAGCTTATCCACCATGATCAAGTGGGCTTCATCCCTGGGATGCAAGGCTGGTTCAACATTCGCAAATCAATAAACGTAATCCAGCATATAAACAGATCCAAAGACAAGAACCATATCTCAATAGATGCAGAAAAGGCTTTTGACAAAATTCAACAGGCCTTTATGCTAAAAACGCTCAATAAATTCGGTATTGATGGAACGTACCTCAAAATAATAAGAGCTATTTATGACAAACCCACAGCTAATATCATACTGAATGGGCAAAAACTGGAAAAATTCCCTTTGAAAACTGGCACAAGACAGGGGTGCCCTCTCTCACCACTCCTATTCAACATCGTGTTGGAAGTTCTGGCTAGGGCAATCAGGCAAGAGAAAGAAATCAAGGGTATCCAGTTAGGAAAAGAAGAAGTCAAATTGTCCCTGTTTGCAGATGACATGATTGTATATTTAGAAAACCCCATCGTCTCAGCCCAAAATCTCCTTAAGCTGATAAGCAACTTCAGCAAAGTCTCAGGATACAAAATTAATGTGCAAAAATCCCAAGCATTCTTATACACCAGTAACAGACAAGCAGAGAGCCAAATCAGGAATGAACTTCCATTCACAATTGCTTCAAAGAGAATAAAATACCTAGGAATCCAGCTTACAAGGGATGTAAAGGACCTCTTCAAGGAGAACTACAAACCACTGCTCAGTGAAATCAAAGAGGACACAAACAAATGGAAGAACATACCATGCTCATAAATAGGAAGAATCAATATCGTGAAAATGGCCTTACTGCCCAAGGTTATTTATAGATTCAATGCCATCCCCATCAAGCTACCAATGAGTTTCTTCACAGAATTGGAAAAAACTGCTTTAAAGTTCATATGGAACCAAAGAAGAGCCCGCATTGCCAAGACAATCCTAAGTCAAAAGGACAAAGCTGGAGGCGTCACGCTACCTGACTTCAAACTATACTACAAGGCTACAGTAACCAAAACAGCATGGTACTGGTACCACAACAGAGATATAGACCAATGGAACAGAACAGAGTCCTCAGAAATAATACCACACATCTACAGCCATCTGATCTTTGACAAACCTGAGAGAAACAAGAAATGGGGAAAGGATTCCCTATTTAATAAATGGTGCTGGGAAAATTGGCTAGCCATAAGTAGAAAGCTGAAACTGGATCCTTTCCTTACCCCTTATATGAAGATTAATTCAAGATGGATTAGAGACTTAAATGTTAGACCTAATACCATAAAAACCCTAGAAGAAAATCTAGGTAGTACCATTCAGGACATAGGCATGGGCAAGGACTTCATGTCTAAAACACCAAAAGCAACGGCAGCAAAAGCCAAAATTGACAAATGGGATCTAATTAAACCAAAGAGCTTTTGCACAGCAAAAGAAACTACCATCAGAGTGAACAGGCAACCTACAGAATGGGAGAAAATTTTTGCAACCTACTCATCTGACAAAGGGCTAATATCCAGAATCTACAAAGAACTCAAACAAATATATAAGAAAAAAACAAACAACCCCATCAAAAAGTGGGGAAAGGATATGAACAGACATTTCTCAAAAGAAGACATTCATACAGCCAACAGACACATGAAAAAATGCTCATCATCACTCGCCGTCAGAGAAATGCAAATCAAAACCACAATGAGATACCATCTCACACCAGTTAGAATGGCAATCATTAAGAAGTCAGGAAACAACAGGTGTTGGAGAGGATGTGGAGAAATAGGAACACTTTTACATTGTTGGTGGGATTGTAAACTAGTTCAACCATTATGGAAAACAGTATGGCAATTCCTCAAGGATCTAGAACTAGATGTACCATATGACCCAGCCATCCCACTACTGGGTATACCCAAAGGATTATAAATTATTCTACTACAAAGACACATGCACACGTATGTTTATTGCGGCACTATTCACAATAGCAAAGACTTGGAATCAACCCAAATGTCCATCTGTGACAGACTGGATTAAGAAAATGTGGCACATATACACCATGGAATACTATGCAGCCATAAAAAAGGATGAGTTTGCCTCCTTTGTAAGGACATGGATGCAGCTGGAAACCATCATTCTTAGCAAACTATCACAAGAAGAGAAAACCAAACACCGCATGTTCTCACTCATAGGTGGGAACTGAACAATGAGGTCACTTGGACTCGGGAAGGGGAACATCACACACTGGGGCCTATCATGGGGAGGGGGGAGGAGGGAGGGATTGCATTGGGGAGTTATACATGATATAAATGATGAATTGATGGGTACTGACGAGTTGATGGGTGCAGCACACCAACATGGCATAAGTATACATATGTAACAAACCTGCACGTTATGCACATGTACCCTAGAACTTAAAAACTTAAAGTATAATAAAAAAAAAAAGAAAAAATTAAAATAAAAATAAAATAAAGTTACATTTTGGGAAAACAAAACAAAACAAAACAAAAAAAACCTGACAATATTAACTGTTGACAAGGAAGTAAAAATGGTACAGCCTCTTTGGAAAAGACTTTGGCAGCATTTACAGACTTAAACATACACTTACATGTGACCTAGCACTCCCATTCTTAGGATTTTATCCAAGGATAATAGAAACATACGTCCACACAAAATATATGTACATGAATGTCATAATTGTCCCAAACTGGAAAAAAACCAAATGTCCATCAGCAGGTGAATGAATATGCTACTTGTGGTCCAACCATAGAATGGAAGATGGTTTAGCAATAAAAATGAATACATTCTTGAGAACTGCAACTTCACGCATGCTGAATTTATTCTGACGAGTGAATGAAGACTGATCCAAGAGGATACATAATGTTTAATTCCATGTCTATGACATTTTAGGAAGGGCAGGAAGCTACAGACACAGATGTCAGCTCAGTAGTTGCCAGGCCCTGGATTAGAGAGAAAAAGACTGGCTAAAATGGGCACAAGGGCTCTCGCTTGAGTGAAATGAACCTTTTTATATTATGGCATTGTGTTACATTGACCTGGTGATTGTGGTGGTTGTTATAGAGATGCTCGAGTTTGTCAAAATTTATACAAGCAGACATTTAAAAGGGTTAAATTTTTGTATATGTAAATTATGGGCCAATAAACCTGACTTTTAGAAACAGACCCTAGAAGAGTACCTACAGAGTGATCTTCAGCCCCCAGGCCCTTGGGGCAAGGCTGGGCAGTTGACCCTTTGAGTGGAGGCCTGTCTTCTCTTCTCTATGAACTCCCCATCTCCAAGCACATTCCCTGTCCGTAAGATAGACGCACCGTAAATATGAGTAAATAAATGAATGAAAGAACAAATAAGGGAGTGTTTGCAGGAAACTAAAGTAGACCCTAACAATCTACTGGCTCCTGCAGGCTTCTCCAGCCTCTTCTGCCACTCCCTGCACAACTCCATTTCCCACTCCTAGAATTGCCTCAAGCCTCCCCATGCAATCCCTGACTCACTGGGCCATTTCACACCTCTGTGCCTTTGCACATGTGGGTCCCTGTGCTTCGATCACCCTTCATGGGAACCTGTACCTGTAGGAAAACTCACCCCTACCCCCAGAACTCTGGAAAATACCCTGTTCTGTCCTGTAGGATAGGAGGATCAGAAGTTCAAGCATGTGTGTGCACAAAATAAACACCAGTGTGAGCATGTGTGCACAGGAGACACCCCACAGTTCCAAGAAGGCTAAACTTGGGCGGAAAACTCCAGGTGGGAGAGAAAATTCTCTGTCTTATGGACAGCCCATTTCCCTTTTCCCTGCTAACTAGGATAATGGTAATAGTTAATATTTGTTGAATGCTGTGTGTCAGGCCCTACTGGAAAGCACTTTACCTGTAGGAACCCATGTGGTGCTCCTGATAACCCTTTGCACTATCATTATTCCCACTATATGGATCAGGGAACAGACACAGGTAGGTTTTGGATGTGTGGTTACACACCCAGAAAGACAGGAAGTCTGGCTCCAGAGCTGTGTACTTAACTGCTGCCACGCTATAGGAATGACAGCCCTGGAGGGAAGAACTAAGAAGAGCTGGGTGAGGGTCCTGGCTTCTGAGGGCACAACTGTTCTCCAACTCTTGCAAGGCTGAAACCAGAAGATGGCAGGCATTGCAGCTGGTGGAGGGTCTGAATACTGCTGTGAGGACAGTGATCCCTGGGCTAGGCTCTGCAAGGAAACTGAGCAGTGCAGGGCCTTACCAGCCCCAGCCATCTGGGGGCCACCCTGGCTGGCACCAGCAGGAGGGTGGGCTGGCTTCTCAGAGGTCTGGGAGACTCAGGATCCTTCTGCCATGCTGCAGTGGCCGACTCCTCCTCCCTCTCCCTCCCCACCCTGCACCGCCTCCAGACCCCAGTCCTGACTATTGCTTAATCCCCAGGAGCCCAGTTCCTGTGGGCAGCGCCTGACATGCCTGATCCTCTCTTTTCTGCAGTTCAAGGGAAAGACAAGATCTTGCACAAGGCACTCTGCATCTGCCCTTGGCCAGGGAAGGGTGGCATGGAGCCTCTCCGGCTGCTCATCTTACTCTTTGCCACAGGTAGGATCTTCTCTGTGCCCTGTGATGCCTTCTTTTCTTCACTTTGAGTATGCGGTTAGGGAGCAGGTGGCGGGCCCTGGGGTGAATTATGAAGGCGGTGGCAGTCCTCGGCATGCCTGAGTGCCCTGTTCTGCACTCCTCTCCTCCCCAACCTGCCCATATTCTTCACACCCTCCTTCCCCTCCCAGTATCAAAACCCACCCTCAGACTCTTCCTGCATGTGGACATGTAAGGGGCTGGTGGACTCTGGTTGCATTGGAAGGGAAGGAGTGCTAACGGTGGCATCCCAGGCACTAGCTGGCAGTCGGGGGAAGCTTTGGGGAGGCGCTGGCACTGATAATAGCTCTGAAATTATAAGCCACTAATTATGAGCCCCTGCAGTTATAAAAGAGGAAAGAACCTGAGGATGTTCATCTGCATCTTTCATCTGCACTCTCTCCCCTGCTCTGAAGGTCCTCTTGTCCTCAGCTCTTGATGGGAGGTGAGGGGCCTGGAGATTTCCATCACTGAGTTGCGGGGAATTGACACACCAAATTTTTGTACACAACTGCTTCTTCCCACTGAGGGAAGTGAACCTTTTGCTCCCCCACAGCATTGGACAAACCTGGGCAAGAGGAGAGATGGTGCCAAATGGAGTCTTGTTCCTGCAGCTTTAGATGGTGTGGGGGCGGGGAGGAAGGTGGGGTCCTGAGGCAGGGATGGGAGGTGGTAAGGTGGGAGAGGGCCACTGCCCATCTGGTCTCTCTAGTTCCAAAAGGCAGGCCACCAGCTTCGCAATCCTATCTTTCAAGCCTCTGTCACAGTAATAGTTGAAGATGGCAGGCAAGGGAGGACCAAGAGAGGAGAAGTCAAAGCAGGGGGCTCTGGGGGCTTCTGCAGCAGCCCCTGCCCCAGCAACAAGCTGGTGCTCTAAGCCCATCTCCCCCGCCCTAAGGAGGGTTCCCAAAATAGCAGCCTCATGTCTCCCCCAAAATATCTCCGAGACGGGTCCTTCCTGAAAGGGGAACAAAGCCACAGAAATAGGGAAGCTGGAAGCTAAAGGTCAGGAAAGTCGGTACCAATGTGGGCGGCTGCAGAGCAAGCAAGAGTGGCGGGGCAGGGAGAGCCAGCCCCAGGACACGAGGAGAGATCCTAGTCCCATATGACAGCAAAGAGATATGCAGAACAGAACTGGAGGGGATTTTAAGACCAAGTGTCTCCAGAATAGACCCAGAGAGGGTCAGTTACTTCTCCGAGGAGGCCCAGCAAGACCAACTGTGAGAAAACCAAACCCAGGTCCCAGGTTTCCTGGTTCCCAATTTCCCACAAACACATGCTGTGCCACCTGCTCCCAACTTGCATAAGAACCTAAGCTCCTTCAGGGCAGGATTTTTGTCTGTTTAGGTCACTGCACAGAGCAAGTGTTCAATGCGTATTTGGTAAATGAAGGAGTGAATGAATGTCTCCTCCCCAGAGCTGTCTGGAGCCCACAACACCACAGTGTTCCAGGGCGTGGAGGGCCAGTCCCTGCAGGTGTCCTGCCCCTATGACTCCATGAAGCACTGGGGGAGGCGCAAGGCCTGGTGCCGCCAGCTGGGCGAGAAGGGCCCATGCCAGCGTGTGGTCAGCACGCACAACTTGTGGCTGCTGTCCTTCCTGAGGAGGCGGAATGGGAGCACAGCCATCACAGATGACACCCTGGGCGGCACTCTCACCATTACACTGTGGAATCTACAACCCCGCGATGCGGGCCTCTACCAGTGCCAAAGCCTCCATGGCAGTGAGGCTGACACCCTCAGGAAGGTCCTGGTGGAGGTGCTGGCAGGTGAGTAGGCAGTGGCTGCCTCTTTGGCCTGCCCCTGTTCCAAGCCTCATGTTTTGGGCGTCTGTGTGCAGAACCACCCACTGGGCTCTCAGGAATCCTGGGAAAACCCATCGTGTGGGTCTCATCTCCCTACTCAGGGCTACCAAGGATTGTTGTGCAGGTTGCTCACTGCACAAGAGGGCCAAAATCCAGCCCTCAGCCCGGACTCCTTTTGCCAGACTGTGTTCCCTGGTGCAGAGCTGCATCACCTGCAAGAAGGGCACCTTTCTCTACTTTGCATTAAGGCACTCTGTGAACTAGCCTGGCCTTAGCCCTGCTTGCCCAAACAGCTTTATCCATCTCCATCCAGTTAGCATGTGAACATGATGGGAGGTCCTTAAGGAGGAGGAGGAGATTAATTTATTCCCTCACCAACTGACCAATGGTCCTATCAACGTAAGTGAAGCACCAACCTGGTACAGAAAATTAGCCCTAGAAAAATACACTGCTTGTGCTGGGCAATGTGCTTCACTTCTCTAGGTCTCCATTCTCTCATCTGTAAATGGAGAGGGTGGTGTCTGTCCTGCTGACCCCACAGGGTTCCGGTGAGTTTTTGTTGTGGGGCAGTGCAGTTGGGGGCAGGGTGCAACATGTGCTCCAAGCCTCCTGCTACTGAACTGTCTTGGGATCATCATTCCAGGTGGGAGTAGGTGGGCCAGGGTGTCTCTTTCCATCCCCAAGCTTTGCGCAGGGACCACCCTCCAAGAAGGCCTTCTGCTTGAGTCTTCAGAACACAACTGTGTCCCCAAAGGAGAATGGTTACAGAGGCCGTTTCTGACTCTCCTGTTTTCCAACCCCTTCTCCCAGTATGGCTCTTTACCATGGAAATGAGGTCAGGAGTAGTATTTGCCTGATGTGGGGAGGTCAGGTGAGACTGCCAGCCCTAGACACAAACCCCACCTCCACCACTTTTCTAAGGATGGCGGGTGGCAGTGAACTCCCTTAGCCAACTCCCAAGAGGGAGACAGGAAAATAAAAGTAACCCATAGCTTGTGTAGATAGATTGACAGTTTAGATAGGATTTTCAAGTACATCCACGATTGCATTCGCTTTTCTTAGTCCCTATGCAGAAGGAGTGGGGAGCTGCAGTTACTGAGCTCTGATGAGGAGGTGCTAGACACTGCCCAGAGGTGCCCTCATGGAATCCTGGTAACCCTGCTATTAAGGAAGTATTCCTAACTGCCCACTTTATAAGTGGGGAAATTGAGGCTTATGGAGTGTAATGACTTGATCCACATAGGACCAGTGCCCAGGGGACCTCACTCCCCCCATAAAGGTTCTCCCCCTGCCTTGAGGAGGAAGGGGCTGGAGGCTCATGGCTTTGCCACCCACAGACCCCCTGGATCACCGGGATGCTGGAGATCTCTGGGTCCCCGGGGAGTCTGAGAGCTTCGAGGATGCCCATGTGGAGCACAGCATCTCCAGGTACAGCGATGGTTCTTTCCTAAACCCCGTGGGCAGACTTCCACCCTGCAGAGCCCCACGGGGGGTGGGGGCTGGGCATCCTGAACTACAAATTACAAGGCAACTAGAGCCTGAAGGGCCCTGGATGTGTGTTATCTAAACACCCCTCCACCAGCTGCTACATGTTAGTTAGTTAGTGTGACTGTGTCAGTTGTTCATTTATTGGAAGACTTCCATAATGGTTTGGAAAGAGTAGCTGCTCTAAGACTCCTGAATACTAGCTCCCGCCCCTCCCCTGGCAGCCCCAGACATCCCCATAATTCAGTAACAATGAAAGTTTTAGTACTTTAGTACAAAGCTAAGACCCCCAGATCTCTGCTTCTTTGGTAGGACCAGAATCAGTCTGACTGGTCCATGCCTGTGTACTGGTGTTTAAACGTTGCTCATATAACCACTGAGCACATGTGTGTACACACACACCCCCATGGCATAGCACTATATACAGAAGAAAACTGCTCAGTGACGGAAGGTTGTGTGTTTAAGTGCACTCAGCAGGTTAGTGGCAGAGCATGCCTAGAACTCAAGTCTCTTGACTATGGGCTCCCAAAGCCCCAAAAAGACCCATCCCAGGGATGGTGCTGGGTGGGGAGATGTGCTGAGGTCCTAGAAGCTCCTGGTTTCTCCCCATTCCCTGAGAGAAGATTTTAATCTGTAGGTCATCTCAAGGCTCCCATCTGCCCTCTTGTCTCTCCAAGGAGCCTCTTGGAAGGAGAAATCCCCTTCCCACCCACTTCCATCCTTCTCCTTCTGGCCTGCATCTTTCTCATCAAGATTCTAGCAGCCAGCGCCCTCTGGGCTGCAGCCTGGCATGGACAGAAGCCAGGGACACATCCACCTAGTGAACCAGACTGTGGCCATGACCCAGGGCACCAGCTCCAAACTCTGCCAGGTGAGCTTGGAGAGCACAGCCAATCGAGGGTGGACTTGGCAGGGATGGGAGGTGGTGCTGAGAGGGGCCACATGAGTCCTTGGACTATTGCAGGGCTGAGAGACATGTGAGGAAGACGATGGGAGGAAAAGCCCAGGAGAAGTCCCATCAGGGACCAGCCCAGCCTGTATACGTGCTACTTGGCCACCAGGACTCCTTGTTCTGCTCTGGCAAGAGACTACTCTGCCTGAACACTGCTTCTCCTGGACCCTGGAAGCAGGGACTGTTTGAGGGAGCAGGGAGGTGGTAAGAACACCTGACAACTTCTGAACATTGGACATTTTAAACACTCACAAATAAATCCAAGACTGTCATATTTAACTGGATAGTTGTGGGCTTCATGAAAGTCTCATTTTCTTCCACAGGAGTAGGAAAATGAATCTGGATGAGAAAAAGATAAGAGATCTTGCTCCTTGAGGTGCAGGACCACAGGATACCACATCCCTCCATTCTCACAGGCTTCAATCGGCCAGTTTTTTTCTTCTCTCTCCTCCCTTCCCTAGATCGGATTGCCAAGTTCTGCCTCCTCCTCTGGGGTTTCTCTAGCATCCAGTCTTCCTCTGCTCTCCTCCCCCGCATTCACCCTCTCCATCAGCTTCCCGTGGATTATGGGACATCTCTGCCTCAAGGCCCCCTCCAGCTGACTCAGTTCCTCCCCATCAAGGTCAACTCCTGGCAGACTCGTCCATTCATCTCCTTAGAACTCTGTTTTTATCATGTCACTTCGCCTTTGGAGAAATGACAAGGGCTTGATAATGTACAGCATATCAAACTGGGAACTGATGGTTCAAGCCCCTCATCATATAGAAGGGAAACTGAGGATCAACAAGGGAAAGGAACTTATCCAAAATCCCAAGTAGAGCCTGGAAATCCAAATTTCACTTGGCATTCAAGGTGCTCTTTCCTCTAACTCACTCCTACTTATTTATTCAACAAGTATTAGTTCGAGCAACTAGTCTGTGGCGAGTGCTATTCTGAACACTGGAAATACAACAGTGGACAAAACAGGCGAGAGTTGTGCCCGCACAGAGCTCACTTTAGTGGGAGGAGAGGAGACAGACAATGCACACAGTAAATAAGTCAATCTGATCACCTGTTAGAGGCAAAACGTGCTGAAGAAAAAATTAAAATCAAGCAGGGTTAGGAGTATGGGTGTGCAGGGACAGGGGATAATACTATCTTAAATGCAGCAGCCAGAAGGTGAGGAACACTTGAAGGAGGCCAGGAAGTAAACCATGAAGACATCACGGGGAGGAGTATCCAGGGCGAGCGAATAGCCAGGGCAGCTCATGCAACCTCATCTCTCTCTTCAACACACACACCACCCTGGCCAAGACTCTGGGGGAAACTGGGAGGAGACTCCCCTGAGGGTGAGCTGCAGGGGAAAGAAGTGAGTTGGTCATATTCTTGGGCTCTCTGGACTGGGCCCAAGAGAAGTGAATGCCCAGGATCCCCTGTGGCCACCGCTCACATGGCTGCTTTGCCACCTAACCTGGGCTTGGGCACCTAAGGTTTAAATCACCAGGATGGAGCTCCCGGCATGGCCCTCATGTTCCAGCCTCACTTCAACATGTCACTCCCTGGCTCCAGCTGTGCCCCAACCCTGCCTTGTCCACTCCCAGTGTAAGCTGCTCCACTGGCTCCCTGCCCACTGGAGCCTTAGGATTCTGGTCCAGTCTGTGTTCCCATGGCCTCCCTGGCTCAGGGGCACATTAAACTTCCTTATTGTGTCCTGGGGCAGTGCCCCCTTCCTATAGATCCAGGGCACAGGTAGACACCAAGAATGAGCCGAGCCCAAATTGCACCTTCTCCACCTCCCTCCCACCCCTGTTGTGGGCACCAGTGCTGATGACATGGCCTGGGAGGCTCCCTGCAGCCTGCCTTGTGCTCAAGGGCAGTGGCTGCCGTCAGCCCCAGCCCAGAATCAGGCTTTCCTCCTCATGGGAGCTTGGCCTTTTCTCTTTCCTTCTCTGCCGTGTCAGAGACGTTCCCCTCTGAATTGGAATCACCCAGGCTCCCCTGCCTCAAACTCTCTGGGAGCACTCTGGACTGAAGGGGAGTGAGGCCATTTGGCCTCAAATTTCAACTCTGCCTCCTATTAAGACACCTTAGGCAGCCTCCTCAATCCCTCTAAACCTCAGTGCCCTCGCTTGTAGAAATAAATAAACAAAACACCCACTTCCCCTACTTTGCAAGGTTTTTGTGGGGTTGAAAGAAATAACATTTGTGGCCGGACATGGTGGCTCACGCCTATAATCCAAGCACCTTGGGAGGCTGAGGGGGGTGGATTAGTTGAGGCCAGGAATTCAAGACCAGCCTGACCAACATGGCAAAACACTGTCTGTACAAAAAAAAAGGAAAGACAAAAATTAGTCAGGCATGGTGGTGCGTGCCTGTAGTCCCAGCTATGTGGGAGGCTGAGGCAGAGAATCGCTTGAACCCAGGAGGCCAAGGTTGCAGTGAGCCAAGGTTGCGCCACTGCACTCTAGCCTGGGTAACAGAGTGAGACTCTGTCTCAAAAGAAAAAAAAAAGAAAGAAATAACACTGTGAAGGTCCTTGGCCAGGCGACTAGCACATAGTAGGTCCTCAATAAACACTGGTTTCCTCCATCTAACGCCCAGCAACATGATGCCTCTGTGAAGGCCAGGAACTTGCCTGGTCACCTCTGTCCCAGCACCCAGCAGTGGACCATATTCAACACTTAGTCCAGCGTTGAATACAGTTCACCTCTTCATACAACATGCCCGGGTGGCTTGTTAGTATGAAAGTAACTTCCTTCTAAGGCAATCAGAGAAAGCCTGATATACATTGGCAAGACAGATGCAAGCACATCACCAACTAGGGTGACCCGTTCTGGTTTGTTCAGGACTTTTTCAGTTTTTGCACAGAAAGTCCCATGAAACCCCTCAGTCCCAAGAAACCCCTCAGTCCCAAGCAAAAAGGGGAGGTTGGTCACCCAATCTTCCACTTCCACAAGGCCCAGTTTAACACATTAATGAGTTTTCTTAAGCTCCTGCTCCCAGTTTCCCATTCCTCACTCCCTTGTTCCCAAAGGAAGGAAGGAAGGAAAAAGAGGAAAAAAGGAAGTGAGAAGGGAGGAGATGGGAGTGAGGGAGAACGGCCTTTCCAGACCCTTTTCTAGGTCTTACCCTCCAGATTAGAGCAATACTCCCCTCTTAACCATCCCCAGCTGCTGTAGTCTCTTTGACCAATGGTGCTTCCGCTGTGTCTGAGGTCAGATAGTTTATTAGGTTTATTACTCACACTTTGTCCCAGTTCCCTGAGCCCATTTCCACAGGGCAACATGAATGAGAGCCAGGAGCCTCCTGTGCAGGCAATGAGCTTGGATCACAGGAGAGAAATCCCCAAATTATGAGACTTGGAGTTTATATAGAGAATTTGGTGTATCTTCCTCTCTGGAAGAAAGAGAGAGAGAGAGAGAGAGGAGAGAGAGAGAGAGAGAGAGAGAGAAACCTTTACTGTGGAATGTAAACAAATCTCCGGTGAAGAAGAGGAAGAATGCGAGCAAATCTCTGGAAGTTGCACTCAAGGCATGTTTGCTATTCAATCACCCTCCAACAAAACTTGGCTAGTACCCTTTGCACGGAAGGACTAGAACATGCAGCAATGTGAAAATATTCATGAAGAATTGTCTTCCAACAGAGAAGATACAGCATTCATGAAACAAAAATAGTATGCCAGAATTTTAAAATGCTCAAAGAACGAGGAATATCTTGTCTTGTAAATTAAAAATATTTTAAAAATAACATTTTAAAAGACAAAAATAGAAGGATGGAAGAAAAATGAGGAAATCTCCTTGAAGGCAGAACAAAAGAGACAAAAAGGTGGAAAATGAGAGAGAAAAGATATAAAAATGAAATGAACACATGACATTCAATAACCAACTAGTTAAGGAGTTGCAGAAAAAGGGAGGGGGAGAAGAAAATGGACATGTAATTATGAAAGAAATAATTTGTTTCCCAGAACCGAAGAATGTGGATCCAGATGGAAGGCGTCTAGAGTGTCCAGGACAATAAATGAAGAAAGACCCAGTTCAGGGTACAGGATCAAGGTGAAACTTTCTGTTTGAGGCTGTACTGCATGCAAGGACAACCTCTTAAAAGCTTGGGTGGTGGGGCGGCACTCCCAAAGAATTGAGAGTGAGAATGGCATTGGGTGAGGTGCAAGGCACTCTACCTTCCTCCTTCACAGCTGTGCACCCTCAGATTCTGTATTAGGAAGATCCTGAAGATCATCTTTCCTCTTTCTCTCTTGTCCTCCAATTGTCACAATCCTCCCATCTCACCCCTTAGCTGGGCCCCAGCCACTGCAGGCTTCTAGCTTTCTTTGGGTCTTCTCATCCTGTCTTGCCCACCCTTACCCTCAGGGCAGTTCCTGAGCACTAAGCCAACCAGGGCTTAGAAGAACTCCCTTTCCCCACTCTTGGAGGTGCCCATCATTTCCTGTCTCCCACCCCATAGTCACTAAGAACCCCACGTGACTGTCTGAGGCAGATGTTTCCTGCCCTCAGGGGAATGCTGTGTCAGTCTCCAGGCAAGCCCAGGAGTTGACATTTCTCTGCCCAGCCATGGGCCCCAACCTGCTCTTGCTGCTGCTCCTGGGACTAGAAGGTAAGGTTCAGGAGGAGCTGCAGCTCCGGGTCCCATATGCTCAGCCCCATGCCCAGGAGTAAAGTGTTACTGTGAACGCCACACCCATACCAGCAGCTGGGCTGGGAGGTGCTCCCAGCTCCGGCCCACAATTCCCACCTCCTTTCCTTCCCCAGGTCAGGGCATAGTTGGCAGCCTCCCCGAGGTGTTGCAGGCACCCGTGGGAAGCTCCATTCTGGTGCAGTGCCACTACAGGCTCCAGGATGTCAAGGCTCAGAAGGTGTGGTGCCGGTTCTCGCCGGAGGGGTGCCAGCCCCTGGTGTCCTCAGCTGTGGATCGCAGAGCTCCAGCGGGCAGGCGTACGTTTCTCACAGACCTGGGTGGGGGCCTGCTGCAGGTGGAAATGGTTACCCTGGAGGAGGAGGATGCTGGCGAGTATGGCTGCATGGTGGATGGGGCCAGGGGGCCCCAGATTTTGCATAGAGTCTCTCTGAACATACTGCCCCCAGGTGAGTTATCCTAGGTCAGCTACCACCCCTTGGACCTACCCTCCCCACCCCTACCTATTGCCAGGGCTCTTGGGTTCTTGAGGAGTGGGGGCCCCTGGGGAGGCGGCATTCCGAGGAGATATCCTCTTGACAGCTCTGCAGGGAGCGGAAACCAAACTGGGTGGGAAGTCTGAGATAAATCAGCTGAAAACCATCCCCATCCCCCTTCCACACTAGTGTGCTTCCCAACAGGAAGGCGCGTCCTTCCTGCCCCAGGGACTTGGCCTCTTCTTCCAGCATTTTCAACATACTTGATGCTAATTTATTTTTTAATTAGAAATATTTTAGGCCGGGCGCAGTGGCTCAAGCCTGTAATCCCAGCACTTTGGGAGGCCGAGACGGGCGGATCACGAGGTCAGGAGATCGAGACCATCCTGGCTAACACGGTGAAACCCCGTCTCTACTAAAAAAATACAAAAAATTAGCCGGGCGAGATGGCAGGCGCCTGTAGTCCCAGCTACTCGGGAGGCTGAGGCAGGAGAATGGCGTAAACCCAGGAGGCGGAGCTTGCAGTGAGCTGAGATCCGGCCACTGCACTCCAGCCTGGGCGACAGAGCGAGACTCCGTCTCAAAAAAAAAAAAAAAAAAAGAAATATTTTAAACAATGTTGAATCTGAGTATATAAAACCAGAATTAATTTTTGTAGCTTTCAGTGTTTTATTCCTGTAATAGTGGGCTTGATGGCTTAAGAATTATGGAATTCATACCTTATTTAATTTTGTAAGTCTTCACAGGGCATCTAGTATGTCTCACCTACAAGTGGGTACATTCAGTACCTGAACTACTTCAACACCTTTCGTTTTAAAAATGGAAAAAGTGTCATTAATATTTTAAGCCAATATTCTTGACCCTATTTTCAGTATTAAAGACATTATTTTTGCAGGTTTCAGTCCCAGAGCCCATAACTTTTCTAGTATACAAGCATTTATTAAAATAAAATTTTCAAATATTAAAAAGTTGGGTTTTTTAAAAGAAAGATAGGATGTTCTAAAAATAAAGTTCTGGAGGGAAAATGGTCAGCTACCTCAAGCACAGACAGCCACTCCTTTTCTTTTATGGAACTGGCCATTTTTTCACCTTTAAGTCTTCCTTTTCTCAAGTATTTTATGCCCAATCCCCAAATAATAAAATTAAGTAGAGCATTTTCCCTTCCCTTGTTTTTGTTTTGTTTCATTTTGTTTTGTTTGAGACAGGGTCTCACTCTGTTGCCCAGGCTGGACTGCAATGGCAGTATTGGCTCACTGCAACCTTGGACTCCCGGGTTCAAGTGATTCTTGTGTCTCAGCCTCCCGAGTAGCTGGGACTACAGGTGCCCGCCACCACGCCTGGCTAATTTTTGTATTTTTAGTGGAGACGGGGTTTTATCATGTTGGCCAGGCTGGTCTTGAACTCCTGACCTCAAGTGATCTGCCCCGCCTTGGCCTCCCAAAGTGCTGGGATTACAGCCACCGCCCCAGCCCCTTCCCTTGTTTTTTTCCCTCTAAATAAGAGGGTAGACTATGTTGTCATTAGAATCCTTCTCATCTCAAGCCCGTGGTTATTGTCTTATAAATATGTTGTTAATACTTGTCATTCTTTGCCCTCCTCAATCCTTGACACTTTGAGTTACTAAATTCAGGTTCTAACTCCCTAAAAGGCAAATTGTGACAAGATGAGACTCTCTGGGAGGAGGGTCAGGGAGGCAGGGACCTGGGCCCCCGACCTGCTGCTATGGGGCAGGTGCTGTGGAGAATGATTTTCAGGCAGGCAGGTGGCGCATAGCATCCAGAGATGATGTGGCTTGCAGCTCAGGTGAGCATTTAGCTTCAGAGAAGATGGTCAAAGGCAGCCTAATAGGCACCAGGAGGACAGGACATGTGCCACAGCAGCCCCAGTTCCTGGTGTGGCATAGGATGGGGAGTAGGAATGGTTAATCTCTCAAGAACAAGGCAAGGCCCCATTCCAGTTGGTCTGAAAGGATTGGCTAGGTTCCTAAGACAAGTCTCCAGGCCCAGAGAAACCAACCCCAAGTCCTGCAGCCAGAAGTCAATTACATCTTATGGGTGACAGAAGCCTTGTCTTCAAACTGAGTCTCAGGATCCCAGCAAGGCTCTCAGCAAGGGTCAGTTGGTTAGTGTTGCATCACATGAGGGCCCACCCAGATTTCCTTCAGTCCTGAGGGCAGAGCTTGGGCTGGGGTTGCAGGGTTGCAGGTATGTGAGGAGGCCCCATTTAAGACCCATGAGAGCCAGGAGCTATGTCACCCTGAGGATGAGAACTGGAGAAACCTATTCGGGTGGGAAGGAGAGGTGGGTACAGATCATCCAGTAGGTGTTTTTACACAGACTGAACAGCTTGATAAGGCCAAAGGGGTGAGGGGTAGAGCAGGTAAAAGGGAAGAAATGCAGCGGGAAGATGGGAGGAGCTGGTGGTACAGGGAAAAGTGGGTGTAGTCACAACCAGGTAAAGACATAAAAAGCCAGTGCTATTTCCTGACCTGTGGAATGACAGGCCCCTAAAGAACATCCCATCCTCCCCTTTCTGTGTTTCTTCCTGGGGTCCTCTCCTTCCTTGGTTCCACTCCTCCAGTCCCTCAGAACTCAACAGGATATTGAAGCCTGCCCACATGGGCATGCACTCATTAAATGTTTCCTTCTGACTCCGTTCCTGGTCTGACAGAGGACGAAGAAGAGATCCATAAGATTGGCAGTCTGGCTGAGAACGCATTCTCAGACCCTGCAGGCAGTGCCAACCCCTTGGAACCCAGCCAGGATGAGAAGAGGTACTGACAAGATTGGATTTGGGAGGCCAAGAAAAGGGTGGTGGTGGAGACAATGACTTGTTTAGAGCTCCAAACTAAATAGAAGGGGAAAACCTATGATTCTTCTCACTTCTGGGGAACTTCTGGACAGACAGACAGACAGACAGATACATACTTCTCTGTCCTGGTTCAGCAATGGTCCCTTCATGCTGGTGAATCTTCAGCCAGGACACCTTAATGAGTCCCTCTTCTGCCCTGCCTCAGTCAGCCCTCCTCATTCTATTCCATCTCCCTCTCCCAATCGAGAATGTAACCCTTCTGTGGCTGTTCCAGGGCTCCTGGCCAGCAGCTCCCCACAGGCTTCAGGTCTAAGCCCGCCTATCCCTTTCTGTTCCTCAGCATCCCCTTGATCTGGGGTGCTGTGCTCCTGGTAGGCCTGCTGGTGGCAGCGGTGGTGCTGTTTGCTGTCATGGCCAAGAGGAAAAAAGGTAGGTGGCTATCTTCCTATCTCAGCCTGGCCCTACTATTCCTGTATCAACCAGTTGTGTAGATAAGGCCAGGAGTCTAGGTCCAATCCCCCTACAAATGGATTTACCTGGGCTTAAGTCTCAAGGCCCCCATATCCTAGAATTCCCAGGGCTGAGGGATGGAGGGGAGGGAAGGAGATTCAATGGGAGCAGCCTGCGGAAAGACAGGAATTAGAAAGGGTGGGGCAATGCAATGGGAGGAAAGGCGTTGCAGAAGGTGGGGAAAGGGTTTCGGGAGGTAGGCTGAGTGCTGAGGTGGATTGAAGGGAGCTCTGGAAACCATAAGTGGGTGGGGAGATTTCCAGCAGGCTGGGGAGATGGAAGGGGTAAAGGCTTGGTGGTGGGAGTGGGGAAGGTGAGTCTGCAGTAGTGAAGAGGTTTCAGAGGCTTCTGAAGGAAGGGAGTGAGGGAAGGGCTCTGAGCCAGCCCCGGAAGCAGACTATGCTGCTGTTGTCTGTTCTGCCAGGGAACAGGCTTGGTGTCAGTGGCCGATTCCTGAGCAGCAGAGTTTCAGGCATGGTAAGAAGCCTCTGCAGGCCCGCAGCCAAATTCCCCAGACTTTCCATTCATCACACTCACTGAGAGGTCCTAGGATGATGGGGTGGAGAAAGGACTGGGACCTAGCTGGGGTCGAAACCCTCTTCTTAAATGCTATAAACTTGACACTAATGGTCTCCCTTGGCATCCCAGCCTCCCAGACTTGGGGAGAAACTTGGGGCTTGAAAATCTTCACAATGAAGCCCTCTTGCCCAATGACATACTCAGGATTCAAGAGATAGATCTAGTGTGGTCCTGGGCTTCCCACCAAAGGGAGATCTGGGGCAGAGGGAGGTATTCCTGATTTGCCTGCTTTTGTTTCAGAATCCCTCCTCAGTCGTCCACCACATCAGTAACTCTGGACTGGCTGCTGAATTGCCTTTGGATGTACCACACGTTAGACTTGACTCACCACCTTCATTTGACAATACCACCTACACCAGCCTACCTCTTGATCCCCCATCAGGAAAACCATCACTCCCAGCTCCATCCTCATTGCCCCCTCTACCTCCTAAGTTCCTGGTCTGCTCCAAGCCTGTGACATATGCCACAGTCATCTTCCCGGGAGGGAACAAGGGTGGAGAGGCCTCCTGTGGGCCAGCTCAGAATCCACCTAACAATCAGACTCCATCCAGCTAAACTCATCACACTGTAAACTCATGAGGACCATCCCTAGGGGTTCTGTGCAGCCATCCAGCCAGCTCATGCCCTAGGATCCTTAGGATATCTGAGCAAACAGGGACTTTAAGATCTAATCCAATGTCCTAACTTTACTGTCAGGGAAAGTGATGCTCAGATATGACTGAGATGTCTTGGGGAAGACCTCCCTGCACCCCACTCCCCCACTGGTTCTTCTGCTATTACACACTGGGCTAAATAAATCCTAATAATGATGTGCAAACTCTTAATGGCTGAATGGGAAAGGAAACTGCCCAAGTTTGACTAATTGCTCGGCCCGTGAACGGAAAAGACTCTGGTCTGAATTTTGTGCTGTATGATCTCCTGTCTCTCGTCAATGGGGAAATGGTTTCCTTCCCTGGTCAGAACACTACAATGCAGTTTGATTCAAGGGATGCTGAAAAGTCTTCTTCAAAAGTATTTTTTGCTTCTCTCATGATACCTCCAAGTACAGATTCATTTGCTTGAGTCAAGGAAGCTCTTCTCCTTTCTGCTCTGCACCTTGTGAATATGTGACATGATGCGACACCATATGATGGGGTGGGGGTGGAGATAGGTTAACGATAGTTAAAAGAGACCCAGGACAAATGGTGTGTGAGAAATGGGACTGAAAGGAAACAGGAACAAGGACAAAAATGGAAATAGACACCAAGTCTGTTCCTTGGCAGGACACAGGATTTTCAAGCACTAGAAGACCTTTACAGACATCAGTCTTACCAGAGCTGGCTGTCTCTTAACTAGGTGGTCATCTAGTAGCACTGTTTCCCTTGGTCTAAACTCTGGAGCCCGGGAAGGGCCCCGTGGAGAAATGAACTGAGGGGAGGGAAAAAGGAATGGTAAAGGAATGGCCATGGTCAAGTGTAAATGAAAGCTAGTCCAGGCTAGGGGTGAAAGAGCCTTTAAGGACTTGCCAGAATTTCTTCTGAAACTGTTCAATTTGAAAATATAGTCATCCCTCCATATCCATGGGTTCTGTATCCAGAGATTTAAGCAAGCGTGGATCAAAAATATTGAAAAAAAAAATTAGATATTTCTTTAAATATTAGAAAAAAATGGTTATGTCTGTACTTAACATGTACAGACTTTTTCCTTGTCATTATTCCCTGTACAATACAGTATAACAACTATTTACATAACATTTATATTGTATTAGGTATTTTAAGTAATCTAGAGATGATTTAAAGTATATGAGGAGATGTGTGGTTATATGCAAACACTACACCATTTTATATAAGGGACTTGAACATCCATGGATTTTGGTATCTACAGGGGTCCTAGAACTAATCCCCCCCAGATACTCAGGGATGTATGTATTTGCCCATATTGGGATGAAATGCTTAGTAACCCAGTCTTGTTACAATCACAAATAGCTAGGCATAAAGAGGTTTTCGCCATCTGGAGGGGCCCTAAGCTTGGCCTAAGCACCTCAGGAAGAAGGACAAGCGGTGTGCCCTGGGCTCCAATTTGCCCACCAATCAACTAATGACTAGGGACTGCCTGCTGGGGAGTGGAGAGGTGGCAGAAAAAAGGGCAGAATAAAGACTAAAAAGAACCCTCTGGAAAAACTCACCATGGTCTGAATATATTTAGAGCTTTTTAGAACATGTCAGAAGTAAAAAGTGTATTTTTACTTTTGAGTTCAAAGGAAAATACTAAGAAAAATAACAATCAATTGAGTGGTAAGGAAGAGGAAATATAAAAATTCCATCATTGATCATGATAGGAGGTCTATGAATACCAACCAAAGTCATAGTTGTAAAAGTAACTTCTAAGATGAAAATACTGCCATTCTAAATTTTATAATAAGAAACACATGCAATATAAAGCAAAGCAAATGCAGGCAACATGGTGAGATGACCTCCTCATATCAGAACCTTTGGAGTTCAGTTAAAGAAGTACTCAGAGGAAAATTCACACTCTTAACAATTAAGCATCTTACTCAAAAAGTTAATTAAATTAAATTAATTAATTAATTAATTTTTTTGAGACAGAGTCTCGCTCTGTCGCCCAGGCTGGAGTGCAGTGGCCGGATTTCAGCTCACTGCAAGCTCCGCCTTCCGGGTTCACGCCATTCTCCTGCCTCAGCTTCCCGAGTAGCTGGGACTACATGCGCCCACCACCTCGCCCGGCTCGTTTTTTGTATTTTTTTAGTAGAGACGGGGTTTCACCATGTTAGCCAGGGTGGTCTTGATCTCCTGACCTCGTGATCCGCCTGTCTCGGCCTCCCAAAGTGCTAGGATTACAGGCTTGAACCACCGAAGTTAATTTTAAAAGAGAAAAATGATATAACTAATACATAAAAGAACAGCTTCTTTAAAATAAAATGAAATTAAAGAGACACTGTTAGGCAACTTAAGCGTGAAATAAAAAATGACAAAGGAGAAATAACACAAAGACAATGAAAAATGTAATGAGAGTATTTTGTGTCGAAGTTGGGAGTATTGATGGAATGGGAATGATGACAAAGGGACCTGAAATAACTTTTCTGGTTGAAATGTTCTCTATCATGACTGTGCTAGTGATTACACAGGTATATATATTTGTCAAAAACCTTTCGCTAAAATGGGTACATTTTCCTAAATGTAAATACTATTTTGATAAAATTGGCCTAAAAAATAGTTGAAAGACTGTCGAGAAATAGTTAAAATAATTTGAGAGAAAAGAGCCCTTTCAAGAATGAACCAAACTCAGAAGCCATAAAATAACTCATATATTAAAACTGATCCATGCCAGAGTAAGAACCTGTGAAAATGCTCTCGTCCAAAAAGCAACAAGAAGGCCGGGCGTGGTGGCTCATGTCTGTAATCCCAGCACTTTGGGAGACTGGGACAGGTGGGTCACCTGAGGTCAGGAGTTCGAGACCAGCCTGGCCAATATGGTGAAACCCCATCTCTACTAAAAATACAAAGATTTGCCGGGTGTGGTGATGCATGCCTGTAATTCCAGCTATTCAGGAGGCTGAGGCAGGAGAATTGCATGAACCCGGGCAGTGGAGGTTGCAGTGAGCTGAGATTGTGCCATTGCACTCCAGCCTGGGTGACAGAGCAAGACTCTGTCAAAACAAACAAACAAACAAACAAACAAAAAACAAAACAAAAAAACAGCAACAAGAAACAAGAAAACTGGCAAATATATTCAGAATCAACTTTTTCAGAACTCTGGAAATTAACCAGACTTGCATCAATAGAGGGAATGTTTACTTAGGAAAAATGTCTTTCTCCCTATCTATCTGATTTAAAAGAGAACTTCATAGATTAACAATTATAAATCTAAAGTTAAAATTATCTATTTAACACAACATTTAACACAACAGAAGGTAGTTGATGAAGAGAGGCAAAAAGACATAAGACAAATAGAAAACAAATAAAATGGCAGGCATAAATCTAACTTTATAGTAATTACATTAAATGTAAATGGATTAAACAGTCTAATTAAAAGGCAGAAATTGGCAGAATGGATTAAAAATACATGATCCAACTACATGCTGCCTATAGGAGAAAAACTTTAGATTAAAAAACACAAGTTGGTTGAAAGTAAAAGAAAGTAAAAACATATACCATGAAAACTAGCTACAGAGAGCTGGAATGACTATACAAATATCAGGCAAAATAGAGTTAAGACTTAAAATTGTTACTAGAGATAAAAAGGACATCATAATGACAAGAAGGTCAATCCATCAAGAAGATACTACAATTATAAATATATATGCACCTAACTATAGGGTTTCAAAAAATGTGAGGCAAAAACTGACAATTAAAGGAAGAAATAGAAAAGTAAAGAGTAATAGTTGGAGACTTCAATATCTCACTTTAAAAAATGGATAGAATAAGTAGACAGAAAATCAGCAAGGAAACAGTAGACATGAACAACTCTATAAATCAACTAGACCTAACAGACAGTTATAAAACACTCCACCCAACAGCAGTAGAATACATATTCCTCTCAAGTGTACATGCAGCATTCTCTAGGATACACTATATATTAGACCCTAAACAAGTATCCATAAATTTAAAAGGATTGAAATTAGACAAAGTATGTTCTCTTACCATAATGGAAAAAAATGAGAAATTAGTAACAGAGGTAAATTTTAGAAATGCATAAATATGTAGAAATTAAACAACGTACTTCTAAATGACAGCTGTGTTAAAGAAGAAATCACAAGGGAAATTATAATCACTTTGAGATAAAAATATAAACACAATATACCAAAACTTATGGGATGCAGCAAGATCAGTGCTTAGAATGAAACTTATAGCTTTAATCACCTACATTAAAGAAGAAGATCTCAAAAGAGCAACCTAATCTTTTACCTGAAGCAACTAGACTGAAGAGTAAGCTAAAATCAAAGCAAGCAGAAGGAAGAAAATAATAAAAATTAGAGCAGAAATGAATGAAATGAAATAGAGAACAGAAAAATAATAGAGAAAAATCAACACCACCAAGAGTTGGTTCTTTGAAAAGATCAACAAAATTGATAAACCTTTTTAAGCTACACTAGCCAAGAAAAAAAAAAAAGACTCAAATCACTAAAATACAGAATGAAATTGGAGGGACAACTACTGGCATTAAGAAATGAAAAAGGATTATAAAGGAATACTATGAGCAATTGTATATCAACAAATTAAGATAACCTAGGTGAAATGAACAAATTCCTAGAAAGACACAAATTACTGAAACTGACTCAAGAAGAAATAAAAAATTGAATAGATCTATAACAAGTAAAGAGGTTAAATTAGTAATAATAAAAAAAAAAAAACTCACAACGAGAAGCCCAGGCCCAGATGGCTTCACTGGTGAATACTACTAAATATTTAAAGAATTTTAAAACCTACCCTTTACAAATTATTCTAAAAAGTAAATGAGAAGGGAATTCTTCCTAACTCATTCTATGAGGCCAGTATTACCTTAATCCAAAAAACAGACAAAGAAATCACAAGAAAAAACAAAAACAAAAGCACTACAGACCAACATCCTTTATCAATGGAGATGTAAAAATCTTCAACAAAATACTAGCAAATAGAATATAGTAACAAATAAAAAGCATTATACACCATAACAAAGTGGGATTTATCCCAGGAATGCAAAGTTGATTTCACATATAAAAATCAGTCAATGTGATATTATACCATATTAATAGAACAAAGGCCAAAAACCACATGGTCACCTCAACAGACGCCAAAAAAGCATTTGACAAAATCTGACACCATATCATGTCAAAAATACTCAACAAATAGGAATAGAAGGGAATTTCCTCAAGATGATAAAGGCCATCTATCAAAAGCATACAGCACACTTAAAGGTGAAAGACTGAAATCTTTTCCCCCAAGATTGGGAATAAGACATGAATACTCACTCTTTGCCACATTTATTCATCATTGTACTAAAGGTTCTAAGAAAGAGAAATTAGGGAGGAAAAAGAAATAAAAGGATTCCAGATTAGAAAGAAAGAAAAGCATCTATTTTTAGATGACATGCTCTTGCATATGTAAAATCCTAAGGAATCTAAAAAAAAAAATTTAGAGCTAGTAAGTTCAGCAAAGTTCCAGGATGCAAAATCAATACACATTATGTAACTTGTCTGAGAAAAAAAGAAAACTATATATACACAAAAATCAGTTGTATTTCTATATATACTTGCAATGAACAATTCAAACATGAAATTTAGAAAACAATTCCATTTATAATAGTATCAAGAAGAATATGATATTTAGGCATAAATGTAACAAAAGAAGTCTAATATTTATACATTAAAATGACAAAACATTATTGAAATAAAGAAGACCTAAATATATGGAAAAGCTATCCCAGTTTCACGGATCAGAGGACTTAGTATTGTTAAGATGGCAATTCTTCCCAAATTAATCTATAGATTTGATGCAATCCCTATCAAAATTATACTTGTCCTTTTGGCAGAAATCGATAAGGCAATCCTAAAATTCATATGTAAATACAAAGGACCCAGAATAGCCAAAACAATTTTGCAGAAGAAGAGTAAAGTTGAAGGATTCACACTTCCTGATTGTAAAACTTACTATAAAGCTACAATAATCAAGATTGTATGGTACTGGCATAAGGATAGACATATAGACCAACAGAATAAATGGAGAGGCCAGAAATAAACCCATTCATTTAAGATCAATTGATTTTCAACAAGGGCGTCAAGACAATTAAATGAGTGAAAGAATATTTTGCTTAAAAACAAATGATGCTAGGACAACTGGATAGCCACATGCAAAAGCATGATTTTGTAACATGACCTCACAAGATATACAAAAATTATCTCAAAATAAATTGAAGACCTACATGTAAAAGCCAAAATAAAAAGTTGATTTTTCTCTCCTAGAAGAAAACATGAGTAAATCTTTGTGACCTCAGATTAGTTGATAGTTTCTTAGATATGACACTTAAAGCACAAAGATCCAAACTAAAAAATAGATACATTGACTTCATCAAAATTAAAAACTTTCATTTTGCAAAATGATTTTGTCATGAAAGTGGAAAGACCACTTACAGAATTGGAGAAAATATTTGCAAATCAAATCCAATAAGGGTCCAGTATGCAGAATATATTTTTAAAACTCGTAAAATGCAGCAATAAAAGGCAAAAACTCCAATTAAAAAATGGGCATATAATTTGAATAGACATTCTCCAAGAAGATATACTAGTGTCCAGTAAGCTCATGAAAAGATGCTCAACATCATTAGTTACTAAGGAAATATAAATCAACATCATAAGATACAACTTCATACCCACTAGGATAGCTATAATAAAAAAAACAAAAGCAAGTGTTGGCTAGGCTGTGGAAATTGCTGGCAAAAATGTAAAATGGAACAGAGGCTTTGGAGAACAGTTTGACAGTTCCTCAAAAAGTTAAACACAGAATTTCTGTGTGACCTGGAATTCCTGGAAATGCCAAGATAGGCATATACTCAAGAGAACTGAAAGCCTATGTTCACATGAAAACTTGTACATGAATGTTTACCATAGCATTGTTTATAACAATAGTTAAAAACTGGAAACAACCTAAGTGTCCACCAACTGATGAACAGATAAATAAAATGTGGCATCATGTGCCACAATGTGGTACAATGGAATGTTACCTGGCCATAAAAAGTAACCCTACACCATAAATAAACCATGAAAACATTATGCTAACTGAAAGAAAAAGCCATGTATAATTATTCCATTCATATGAAATGTCCAGAATAGGCCAATCTTTAAAGACAGAAAATATATTAGTGGTTACAAAGATTGGGGAAAGAGGAAATGGGGAGTGACTCCTAATGGGACCACAGTTCCTTTCTGGGGTGATAAAAATGTTCTGGAATTAGATAGTGGTGATGATTGTACAGTCTTACAAATATACTATAAAGCACCAAATTGTATACCTTAAAAGGGTGAATTTTTTCTCAATAAAAAAAAGTGCCAAAAGGGAATGCCAAAAAAAAAAAAAAAAAAGGATGAAGTACTGCAGGGTGTTATTATCTATCACCACCATTTGTGGGAAAGAAGGATGCAGTAACTATATACTATTGCTTACATGTGCATAGAATAATTTTGCTAGGGTACACAAGGAAGTGGTAACACTGATTATCTCTGGGGAGGGCAACTGGTGTCTGGAAGACAGAGATGGGAAAGAGTTTTTCACTGTTACACACTTGTTCTTTTGAATTTTCTACCACATAAATGTAACATCTACTTTTAAATATAAAAGCTGAATCAATAATAATAGCTACCAGTCACGGAGTGCTTACTATATGCCAGGTGCTTTATAATCATTTAATCTTCACATTGACAGTCTTCTGTCCTATTTTTAGGACAAGAGGATATTTTATCTCCATCTACAGAAAAGGAAACTGAGGCATATAGAAGGATAAATTATATGCCCAAATGAATGCAGCTAATAAGCAGCAGAGTTAGAATTTCAACCGAGCCTATCTGGTTCCAGAGTCCTTGTCTGGATTGCTATTCTATTATTACCTCCCAGAAATTTAAAGGAATGAGGGAGGACATAAAGTGGGTGAGAAGAAGAAAGGAAGGAGTAAGATGGGAGGAACTCAAGTAGGAAGATGAAGGGAATAGAGGGACAGGAAAAAGAAAGGTATAAGAGGGAGAAAAGTGGAAGGAGGAAATGTATAGATTAGATTGCATGATTTAAAGGGTAAGTGCAGGCCTCCCTTTCATAAACGTCTCCCTTCCTGTCCTTAAAGTTCTGATCTTGGCCATTTGAAGAGAATAGTAAAGACTGGGTACAGGAAAGCCTAGTTCCCATAAAAGCCTGCATAGCCTAGCATAATCTCTGGAATCAAATCTGAGTTAGAAGCTCAGCTCTATCATTTTTTGGCTATGTTTGCTGGGGTAAACTCTTTCTAGGCTTCCATTTCTTCATCTATAACATGGGATAATAATAGTACTTGACTCACAGAATTGATACAGGATTTAAACAATGTATTTCAAGCACAAGTAAGTAAATAACAAATTGCAGCTATCATAATATTAGCAAATTCACTCTATGGACACTAGATGATTGAGTTACAAAGTGTAAGAAATCAACGGGAATATCATACTCAGCAGAAGAAACACCATCAAATAGATAAAAGGCCAAAGATGGCAACTCCAAAGAGAAGAAAAAGGGAGAGAGCTAAAGTTACACATACTCTGGCAACTTCGCAGTTTTACCTGGGAATGCCCAAATCACACAGCACAAAGGAGAAATGGATTCCCATAACCCTTTGTACCTCTCAAAAGACTCCTTGACTTCTTAGGAGCCCATTACCATATCTGTGCCAAAAGAGGGCAACACCAAGGCACTCGCACTACCAGCCCTCCTTAAGTAATGGCAATTTCTTTATTAGGGTCATAGTTTTTCATCTGCTAATGGATCTCACCTTACAAAAGATGGAATCAGTTCATCTTAAAGCCTTCCAGGCCTCCTGTCTACTCCTGGTTTTAACTTCTGGTAGAGTTGTGCTTATGACTTTTAAGAGTTAAAAAAAATCTAAGGGGCATGTTTTAGAAAAAAATAGTCTTTTATTTTGATAAACATATAGATAGCAGTAACTATAAAGGCTAGTATACTTAATATGTACACTATATATTTAAAAGGAGAATCTGGGGCATTTCCTTGTGTTATATACAATAGGAGAATCACGGTCCCTTCAGGTTATTGTTCTTTTAACACATATATCTTGAGTTTCTTCTGCATCTTTGTTCTCCTTGACATCAGCCACTCTGTTAAATCCTGAAAGAAGGAACATAAAGAATGTGATAAATACAAGGAATGTCCTCAGCAATTACAAAGTTAAATAGCGGCCCTGGGAAAGAAGGAGATTTGCAGGGCTCTGAGAAAAGGAACTATATTCTTTCCTCTCCTTTTGTTGCCTAATGTTATCATTCACCTTCATAGACATTACATTGTGACTTCTAAGACCTTTTTCTCTCCTTAGTGACCATCCAGTTATTCCAAGGAAACAACCCAATTGCTTTGGCTAAAAGCAAGGAAGAACTTTCTATGCCTAAGGGTTACCAATACTGAAACAAAGAGCTGAGAGAAGCTGAAGAAATTGCTGTTTAATAATAGAAGGGATTCCTATCTGTCCAGGCAGGGCCTAGCATTAGGAAGAGGATTATACTTACCTCTGGAGCAAGGACTAACTCCTTACATCTGTGTGTCCCTTTTTACTTCAGAAGTGCAGCCTTTGCTCATGATAGGAATTTGAGACTGTCTTTATGTCTCTCACACAAGGGTTCCAGGAAGAAATGCTTACTCTGTATTCCTAAATTTTTTTTCTAAGAGTTATTTTCCTGCAGAAATTCTCCTTTTGTCCAAATCCTGGTCAAGCAAGTGTCAAAAGGTCTGATGCTGTTAGTCAGGGACATGAATTCTCTCTTTTCACATCTCATTACAGAGGCCTTAAGCTCAGATACCCACTGGTGATAGACAGGGCAGGTCACACATCGAGAGAAGAACTCCTTAAAGTACTGAAAGGAAAGGAAGGTCCATTAGCTCTGGGATTAGTGCTTCATTCTCCTAACATGCCACTTCATCAGAACTTACAAAGGTCCTCATTCAGCATATTCACTCATGGCTGAGGGAACAGGGAGGCGTTACTGATGGCAAAATAGGCCTGGAACACTGGTTTTGGGATACAGAGGAATTGCAATGTGTTTTAGACTCAAAAGGGCTATAGGGAGATGTGTCAAATTACAGACTGAACCATAGAGTACAGGTCCACTGAGCAAGGTTAAATGTTAATGTTTGAATGATACTGGATAGTAGCTGGCAAAGGTGGAAAGAAACCCAGTCCAGAACTAGACGTAATAATATCTGGAATGATACATAAGGCAGGTGGAAACTTTCTAGGTGGAGAAACAAAGGATTCAAAGAGTAAAGGGAGACAGAGCCAGTAAAAGGGAAAACAAGGAAGAGATGCAGGTGGTAGAAAGGTAGAACTAATTCACTTAGGGTAGAACTAAGTGAATTAGGTGTTAGTTGAAGGACAGTTGAGAAACAGGTACCTCAAGGGTTTGGCTGCGAAGCTCTAGAGGAATATGCATGAAGATACCCTCTGGTATTTTCTGTAACATTAGCACATGGCACTCTAGGAATCGGACAAAGCCATGTGCACCAAATAGCGAAGCATTGGTTTTTTTCACCAACTGGCAAGCCTTGGAGAAATAGTGTTCAAACAGGTCCCACTGTGATTCCTGGGCAAACCTGGAGGAAAAGAGTAATAGCTCTCAGCAATATCTGCTGCTTACCAACCATGACTTTTGCTTAAAATCGTCACTTCTTTAAGGCTCTAAGACCTTCTGGACAGTCAGAATTGTGATGCTAGAAAGTGATCAAGGCTACTAACTCACATACAAGGAAACTTAAAAAGAGACCAATTATATTCAGTCTTGCTATGGGTTACTCGAGCAGTTAAGTGTAACCCTAAATGTAACCCTTGACCTACAGGCCAAAACCTGTTAAAGGGCAAGAGCCCTTTTAATAAGATGGGAGGGTATGGGAGGTGAATGGTCTTTAAAAGTTGGTTAGAGATGTTTAACAGTCCTGTCAGGTGGGGAGAGACAGCTTAAATGACTTATATGTCTATCCTTTTCCACAACCCTTGAGTAAGACATTACCACATGGCCAGGGAGGAGTGGACCCCCAGCATGACATTGCTCTGAGAGGTCAGAACACGGCTGTGCTCGTAGATTTGAACGAAACGCAGACACTCACTAAAGGGCCGAAACAGCAATCCTGTGGACAGAGAAGGTAACCACGCTAGTATATACTATCAGTGTAGGAACCAGGGTATAGAAGTATGTGATACAGGGAAGGAAACAAGACCCCAAAGGCAGACACCCCTGAATCACAACATGGTTCCCAGACTTTAAGGAGCCAGAGGTCAGGGGCAGAGGCCATGCCTGAGGCACAGGTTCATGACTGCCTGTATTCCAAACCTAGAGCCCCATCTGAGGTCTGAATCCCTCAGTAGGACAGCAGAGACCTGTGCAAGATTTACCTTTTCCGTAGAGCAGCAGATCTAAGCAAGCAGAGTAAAAGTAGGCCAGGCCAAGGACATCATAACGCTGAGAAATGAGCGCCCACTGACTCTTCAGTACATGGACACATAGACCAAATCTGCCGAGAGACAGAGCCACTGGGACCAGCTAGGGAGTGAGGACGATGGGTAGGAAAGGAAGGGGTCTTACACCTTCAAAGCAGCCTAACATCCTTTAGATCTCCTCTTCATAGCTCTATTTATATAGAGAACATCTATGCCTGGGATCAGACCCATCTCTAGGCAAAGGAAGTGGGAGACTGCCTCTGAGGCAGCTTCCAGGGTCTTCAGCTGCTGCAATTCTCTATCTCCCTGCAGATTTTTTTTTTGAAGAAAGTTTGTCCATGAGCCCCAAATACTGAGGAATATATAGTAGCTCTGACTCTGCATTTCCACTCCTGATTCTTCCACACTTAAGATAATGTGTCTGGAGTGGCCAAGGGAAGGATATCCTGGGGTGTGGAAATGGAATAGCATCTCCCTCTCCACTCCAAACTTCTCTGGGAAAATATACACACCCCTCTTGGGAAACAAATACAAATGACAGAAAATGATCTTAATACTTCTTCTTCAGAAATGCAGATCTGAAGAGAACTGAGAGAACCAGATTCTCCAGAGCTGGTTTCTTGAGGTGTCTGCATATCTCACGAGCTTGAAAACCTGAGGAGGTTCAAGAGCACCATGTGAGGTCCAGCTGTGAACATGTACTCTCTAAAAGCCCTAGACCCACCATCCCTAAGTCCCTTTACCCAGCTTGATGGAGAAGTCAAGATGGCCAAGGCAGAGCTTGGTGTAGGCCAGGGTCTGCATGAGCTGAGCTGTGGCCAACAATCCCTCCCTGGAGAACCAACATAAACTGCTTTTCTGAATGGCCATCTGCTCACAGTACAGCCACTTGTCCTTGATGCCCATGCTCTGGGAGAACTGAGAGAGCTCCACATAGGTAGAGACAAGCTGCAGGGAAACAAACACAGGGCAAAATATTCCCATTGTACATTCATGTAACATTTCCATTTTGTTCCTTTCCTGTGTAAGAAATTATGATGCCTTGCTGCTCACTCAGTCTAAACTCCTGGTATCCCACAACTTGACTCCAACCCAGCTAGAAAAATATGCTCCTTCTCACCCCTATACTTCTAACTGGATCATCTCACTGCCTGTTCTTTAAACAAACCACTTTCTCTACATGCTCCTGCTTTTCCTCTCCAATCCATGACTTTCCCTTTCAAAACACTGATTAAACTACCTCTTCTTTGTTTTCTAATTTAAGACCTCTGATATTTGCTCCATAGAGCTCTTCAGGGCTGCTGCCTAGATCTCTATATAACTATGTGCACATCTGAAATAGTTAGTGTTCTATGTAACTATGTGTGCACTTGAAATAGTGCTCTCTTCTTGGAACACTGTCTTCCCTAGCTTTCCAGCATGCCAGGCTCTGTTGGTTTTCCTCCTGTCTCCCTGACAACTTATTCTCAGTTTCTTTTGCTGGTTTCTCCTCACCACTCTGACCTTTTAACACTGGAGCTGTTAACAAAGTCCCTGGAACTTTTCTATACTAATTCCCTTGGTGTTCTCTCACAGTCCTGTGACCTTAAACAGTATTTGCACACTGATGGTTCCCATATGTCTATTTCCAGCTCAGACCTCTCCCATGAACCCCAGACTTGAATATTCACCTGGACTCATATTCACCAGACTTGTCTCCACCTCGATGTCTAATGGGCATCTCAAATAAAACATGTCTAAAGCCTAGCTCCCAAATCTTCCCCCAAATCTGTTCTTCCTGCAGACTTCCCTATCCCAATTAAGAGCATCTCTGTCCCTCTAGAAGTTCGGGTCACAACTTTTTGGATTATCCTTGACTCTTCTTTCCCTCACATCCCAGAACTGACCCATGAGTGAATCCTATTGCCTCTAAACCCCCAACCTTTTTTCCTCACAATAATCAAAGCCATCACCATCTCTTGCTTAGATTACTGCATTAGCTTCCTAACTGGTCTCCCTGCTTCCTCCCTTGTCCCCTTCATGTTATTTTCAACACAGCAGACAGAATGATCTTATTAAAATATAAGTAGATACTGTCACCCCTCTTCTCAGAACCCATTAATGGCTTCCCATCTCTTTCAGAGTAAAAGCCAAAACTCCTACAGTGGCCTATCTAGGGTCTGCACCATTTGCCACCCCACCCATTCCCGGTCCTTCTGACCTCATCTCTTGGTTCACTCTCCTCCTCTTCCTCCCCTCCAGTCACACTGTCCTTCAAATACAGAGGATATGCCTTGGGCATTCACTGTGCCCTCTGCCTGGATACTCTACTCCCAGACAGTCTGACTTTCTCGCCTCTTTCAGATATTTACTCCAATGTCACCTGCTCAGCAAAGCTTTCTCTGACCACCTTGTTCAAAACTATACCCCACCCCTCACCTCACAGAACCCCATATCCCCTTGCCTCCACTTTATTTTGCTCTACTGCATTGATTATCACCTAACATACTGTATATTTTACTTATTATATTTCCCTGGAGTCAAGATCAGTGCCTGGCATATAATAGGTGTTCACCAAATAGTTCATTGTTGAATATGTGGGTAAGACAGAGAGAAAGGTAAGACACTAAAATGAGGAAGACACATTTCCTTTTTTTTTTTTCCTAAATCAGCAGTTTTAAATCTTTTTTAGATCATAGGCTTCTTTGAGAATCTGATGAAAGCAATGACCCCTTTTCTTCCTCCTGCCAGACCCCAAAGGTTCTTTTGAATATACACATACAATTCTGCATTCAGTTCTGGGAGTTCACAGATAATCTCATACCTGGAAACACATCTATAAACTGTAAATTGAGAAACCTCACTTGAACACATGATCAGCGTTATCTGGGTTATTGGAGAACCATGCTAAACCAGGAACTTGGTTTCTGAGTGAGGTCCAAAGGTAAAGCAAGGACCTTCTTACCTGGGCTTCATTTGTAAACTCCTCGGCTGAATTCTTCTGCATAAGAGTAGCCAGGCAGGCAAACCTGTAGCTACTGGCTGTGGCCTCCAGGTTATAGAGCTGCCAGAGTAGGGAGAGGCAATGCACCTGCTGCTGCAGAACTGCCAAATTCTTCTTACTGTTGCAAGGCACAGGGTGGTTAGCACACCCTTATTCTTTACTAATGCCCAAAGTTCCCTCCCTACAAGAGCTCCAAGTCTACTCATCATGGGGCCATCTACAGATGTCCAAATTCAGAAATAGTCCTTGGTTCCCATTACTCCTAACCTCATATGCCATTTTAATTAATTCCTCTTGATCAGGAAAAGTTCAGAGAGAGGTTTCAAAAAAAGATTCATTCTTTAAATCCCTATTTGCTACATGTAATTGGCTGGGGGAGTAAGGTGGAAGAGTTAGAACTGTATGTTATACACTTATTTGTTACATGCATATATATATATATATATATATATATATATATACACATGTTGACTTATATATCTTGTTATCTGCTTGTCTGTTAGATGCTTGAAGATTATTTGATAGAAAAAGAGTAGTTCTAGGTCAAAAAGACAAAGCGCAGGCTAGTTAACTACAGTCTTAGGAAGCCTTCTCACTTCTCACTAGGGTTGTTTGGAGGTTGGCTCAGGGTACAGGGATGCCAATACTTTTCCAGGAATGTCTGGAAAAGGACACCAAACCATGTCCAAGGGAAATTCCTTTTCAGCAGCTGAAGGGCTTTCCTAGCCAATTTTTTGGCTAAAGTGATGTGTCCCATGTTGAAACAGACCTGGAGATGGGAAAACAAGAAGAATTAATGTAAATACAAGGTTTTGGATATAACACACTGGCTCTTTCATTTTGAGATGTGTAGTTGGGGTTACTGAGGTGCTAAGAGTGAGCTGAGCTAGAGCATAACCTGGTTAGCAGTCACCCTAACAAGCACCAGTATGGCCATAAGTGAGTAAAGGGTTGAGAAAATAGGATTATGGAGAAAGTATCCTCCTTTCTCATCTCCCACACATTTGTCAGTGGGCAGTAGAGGAAGGCTGTGATTTAAAATGTGATGCTGCTAGACTGAGAAGGGATCGTCATTTGAGTGGAGACTCAGATGCTCTCACATGACATAGAAAGCATCTATAATATCACCAAATCCTTTATCTCTCTTCCTAAATAGGTTGACTCACAGTAGATGTGGGGTGGGAGCTGGGGAACTACCTTGAAGCTATCCTATATCTTCACATTCTAAGGCTGAATCCCTCAAGAAAGTGATAAAGTCTATGTGATTCTAGAACAAAGAACAATCTTGGGAGGACTGTACAATAACTCTCACTTATAAAGGGAAAGAATAATTATTTAACTTTGCTCTGAAGACCTCTTGGTTGAAGCATAAATAATGCAACAATGTGACAACTCTAATACTCCCTTTGGCCTTCAAGACATTATGTACCTTAAGTTTACTATCTTAACCAAATTATCTTAAGGTTTACATTAAAATTCGTTTACATATACTCCAATGAGCAAATTAGTTTATATCTACTTCAATGAACATGAATGGATAATTCACAAAAAAATACAAATGACCAATAAACCTAGAAGAATGATGTACCTTATTAATTAAGAGAAACACATTAAAACAATATAACTTTGTCTAGGAATTAGCAAGGTTAGAAAAGACTGGTAGTATCTGATGTTAGTAAGGATATGAGGAAATGGGAAAAACTTGAACTGATATAATATTTTTGTTTGGCAATTTGGTGATGTATTTATGGATTTTAAAATTGTGTCTTAGCATTGCCACCTTTGGAAATTTTTCTTACAGAAACACTCTCACAAGGAGAGAAAGAGATACTTAAGAAGAATATTCACTGTAGCAATGTTTAAAATAATCCCCAAAATAGAGATAACCTAAATGCACCTGAAGAAGGGAAGAGCTAAGCTATGATCTAGCCAATGGAGTACTTGGCAGTTGTAACTATGTGGTGGATCGGTATGCACACCAATATGTAAATAGGTTCTGTCTGTACTATTAAGAATAAAAGCAAGCTGCAGGAACAAGAAAATGTAGAATATGATCCTATTAAAAAATAATGGAAAACAATGATATGGCTGTGTGTGTACAGTTGGTGGAACATGCATACAATTATTAATTATGGTGGGGGGTGTACGATTAGTGGGAGCTCTTTCACTTTCTACCTATTATATATTTCTATATTTTAAATGTGAATAAACCTTTTATCACATTATCACATTTATAATCATACACAAAAAACAATGAAGAGATTTTGAAAGAAATAATAGGGTAACCTTCAAGGAGAAATAGCCAGCACTTCAAGGTCACCCCCTGTCCTCACCTCTGACAGAAGACGGCAGAAAGTAGCCTCCTCAAACTGACAGATCTTCACCTTGTGTTTTTTCAAAAATGAAAATGCTGAGGGTTGGCCCAGAAGACTGCTTGCCTTCCTTAAATAAAAGAAGGCCTCCAAACAGGGCAAGGGATAAAGAAGCCAGATTAGGATTAGGATGATGCTGGTGTGATTAGGGCAAAGGTTGGAGTAAGGTTATGATGAGGGTCAAGATCAGAATTTGAAACAGATTTGGACTTCAAGCTAGAAACAGGAGCTGGACTGCTTGTGCAAGAGTCAGGGGCAGGGCCAGCACAGGTTGCTGCTATTCCACTACCATATTCCCACTTCATGTTTTTTCCTAAATCCTTTCTAGCTCTTCTCTCTCTCCTACTTTCTTCCACTTTTCACTCATGGTTATGATTGTAAGAGATCTCAATCAAATTCTCAAAGTAAAAGGCTCAGCTGAAGGGCAGATTGCAGAGCCTGCTCACCATATAATTATCTGACAGGTCCAAGGAGGCAGCCGCAGCCTCCAGCAGGTAGTAAAATGCACAGGTCGTTTCTCCAATGACCAAGCAATGCTGGGTGAGGGGTGAGAGCACTAACTTCAAGATATCCTTACAGTGACAAGGCTTTGTGGTCAACAGGTCTTTCTCAGGGCTGGTCTGAGCCAGCTTCCTCTTCACTTGATCTAGGAACTCTTCCTCTGTTCTTTGTGGAAAGAAAATGAAAAACTGAGAGTGGCCACCTTTATTGGGGCATTACCAGGTCTCAAAGTCACTTTTTCCAGGAAGCTTTCCTGCATCATTCATTAATTATTTGTCTATCCTTCTCCTCAGTTACTCCATAAAATTTTAAAAGTCAGGGACCAGAGCTATAACTGCAAAGCTCTATTAGGAATTTTTAAAAGCTGAAAGCCAATCTAAATACCTCAATCTAAATGGGGAAATACCACACTTGAATAGTTAAACAACAATCTAAATGTTAAATAAAACATAAACATGATACAAAGCAATAATAATACATTTTTTTCTGATAGCATATTTGAATTTTCTAATACCACATTTTAATATTATTTTATATATCATCATCTAATCCTACAACAACTCTGTCATTCAGGCAGGCAAAAATTGCCTCTTTTAGGTCACTGAGGCTCAGAGAAATTACATATAGCTTCGTACTGAGAAGTAGAACCAAAACTAGAGCTTACCACTCTGACTTCTAATCTAGTGTACTTTTCACAAGCACGCTGAGCTCAAAAGTCAAATCTCTCTGAGCTATAATGATCTAAAAACGTGGAGACTGAGGAGGGCCTTGAAGGATGGTCAACATACTGATAGGTGGAGAGATGTGGAGGTCACTCAGCATTTTAACAAGGGAGAAATGTGTGAGCAAAGACACACAGGTTAGTGTGGGAGTGGTTCATGTGGAAAAGATTTTTGTTTGAAAACAGTAAGAAATCAAGTTAGATAAGTGGGATGGGAAACTGTATATAGAGTGGCTGGTGAATTCCAGGTAGGGACATTGAACACTGAAAAGCATTAGAGATCCAGGAGGTACATGGTTAGGAAATGTATGTTCATTTTAATATCATCTGGGCTAAAATAATTAAGAAGACAAATCTATAGCTGGAAATAAAAATGCTATGTATAAAATGCACTTAAAAGCTATTAAAAGGCTGGGTGTGGTGGTTCACACCTATAATCCCAGCACTTTGGGAGGCTGAAGCTGGTGGATCACCTGAGGTCAGGAGTTCAAGATCAGCCTGGCCAACATGGCGAAACCCCGTGTCTACTAAAAATACAAAAATTAGCCAGGCGTGGTGGCATGCACCTGTAACTCCAGCTACTTGGGAGGCTGAGGCAAGAGAATCGCTTGAACCTGGGAGGCAGAGGTTGTAGTGAGCTGAGATGGTGCCACTGCACTCCAGCCTGGGCGACAGAGACTCCATCTCAAAAAAAAAAGAAAAAGGTGTTTTTAAAAAGTTTTTCCCAAACATTAAGAAATAATTTCCCACCAGGTGTGGTGGATCATGCCTGTAATCCCAGTACTTTGGGAGGCTGAGGTGGGCGGATCATGAGGTCAGGAGATCGAGAGCATCCTGGCTAACATGGAGAAACCCCATCTCTACTAAAAATACAAAAATTACCAGGGTGTGGTGGCACATGCCTGCAGTCCCAGCTACTCGGGAGGCTGAGGCAGGAATCACTTTGACCCGGTAGGCAGAGGTTGCAGTGAGTCAAGATCACGCCGTTGCATTCTAGCCTGGGTAACAGAGTGAGGCTCTGTCTCAAAAAAAAAAAAAGAAAAGAAAAAGAAAAAAAAAAGAAATAATTTCCCTATAGAGAATCAAAAATTGCCTTTCCAAATCTTCTCTGTTAACCTTAATACTGGGCTTAGTACAAGAGTCATCACTCCTCAACTGCAAGTGATGTAAGTGGCTCAGTTTAATGGTCATCTTTCTGTCACTTTTGGTCCCTCCATGTTCACCCTCAGCATCTCTGCCTACCTGCAGCATTCACTTGAGAAGGCCTCCTGAGTTCTGGATGTTTTCATCTGGAATGGAAAACTATCTGTAGGGAGAAAAAAAATATGATTAATTCTCCATGTTTGGATGAACTGAGGACATTTTAAATTCCTGACTACCTTTCTTCTGCAGTTTACAACACAAAATTAGGATGGTAGTTTGTAAATTTCTTCACAACTACTTGTGATTCAAATAGTAACTCTCATCATTCCCAAACCTTCAAACTAGTTCTGATTTTGAAGGAGGCACTCAGTATTTTCAAGATGAAGGAAAAATAAAGAATGTGTCCATCCTGGTTTGCTGGCTATTTCTAGTAGTGGAAATCCCTGAATACATATGGATCAGGGTCATGACCAGATCAGAGTGAACTGTAAAGGCTAAAACCAAGTGAAGAAAATTGTGATAGTATAAGATACCACAGTTCCCTAGTCAGTGATCAAGAGAGCTTTCCAGCTTTACGTAGCAGGCTTTTAAATAGCCTTTACCCTACAGATCTGATTCTTCTTCTGAAGCTGCTTTCTAACAGATAACAGCAAATATGAGGAATGATGTTGAGATGTTACCCATTGCAACTCACAGCATGGATGGTGGGATTGATAAGGAGTCTAAGAGGACTGTTTTAGGGAGAACTTGGGTTAAGTAAAAGGACTGGCTTGCTGATGATAATGATGTTAAATCACAGCTAAGATAACTGAGGATATTGGCAGCTCTACTGCAGTACACAACTCCAAGAGGCACCCTCATATCATAGCCTCTGTAATAGTACCCTCTGGAGTCAGGCAATGCCAGGTCTGCAATGGCAATGCACAAAGGCCTCGGGTCTGGGAAGCCTCCTCAGGGTTCTGCTGGGCTGAGAAGGTCTTGAGCCTTTTTCCTATGGACGGACCAGGCTGTCTAATCCAAAGCAAAAAAAAAAAAAGAAAACTGACCTTTATTTATTTATTTATTATTTTTTGAGACAGAGTCTTGCTCTGTTGCCCAGGCTGGAGTGCAGTGGCGCAATCTTGACTCGCTGCAAACCCTGCCTCCCAGGTCCATGTCATTCTCCTGCCTCAGCCTCCTGAGTAGCTGGGACTACAGGTGCCTGCCACCATGCCTGGCTACTCTTTTGTATTTTTAGTAGAGATGGGATTTCACTGTGTTAGCCAGGATGGTCTCGATCTCCTGACCTTGTGATCTGCCCATCTTGGCCTCCCAAAGCGCTGAGATTACAGGTGTGAGCCAACAGGCCTGGCCAAAACTGACCTCTTAAAAGCAAAAAAGTCACACAGGAAATATGAACAATAGCACAGTTTCTTCACAATACCAGACTTTGGAAAGCACAACAGATGCAAATGCACATACAGCTCATCAACCAATGACTAATTGCTCCAAGTCATTGGTCCATCTTCATAGTCATGATGTTATACCTAGAAGAATTGTATCATACACCAAATCCCTCATTTTAGCCTTTTGCCGACAACTATCTACCATTTTCCACATACCATCACCCCACCCCCAATACCAAACCAACTCCCTTTTATCAAAGTAGGGAAAGAGGATTTGGTTGGGTCTTGATAGCTATCTTCAAGTATGGAAGAGGGTATAATTATGAAAAATGGGTGAAGCTACAAGGAGGTACCTTACATCCTGATGAAAGATGAAACTTTCTGACAGCTGGAGACAATGAGATGTTCTGTAAGGTAAGCTAACTGAAAAGGCTAAACAAAGAGGAATGACCTCATATGTTTAACAGGCTATGGTGAGTATCTCTTAACCAATAAAACCTTCTTCAGGTAGCCAACTCCTACTTATCCCTCAAGATGCAATTCTGACATGATCTACTTCAAAGGAGAATCTTCACTGACATATTTCCCCAGCTGAGTTAATGGCCCCTTCTCATTTTCATTGCTTTTACCATGCTATACTAGAATTCTCTATCTATATGTCTGTAGTAACCCCCAAAACAGATAGCTTCAGAAGTGCAAAGATCAAGGCTTATTCACACCATATTCCTTGGTATAGAATCTGACACACATAAGGACTCAATATGTGTGTACTGAGCTGAAAAATAATAGTAATAATCAAAACAATAGCTAAAGGGTATTGAGCAATCACTGTATGTCTGGCACTGTTCAGAGCACACTACATATTTTAATTAATTTAATCCCCACAATGACCCAGTCAAGTTGATATTATTATTAATTTATTTATTTATTTTGAGACAGTCTCACTCTGTCGCCTAGGCTGGAGTGCAGTGGCACAATCTCGGCTCACTGCAACCTCCGGCTCCCGGGTTCAAGCGATTCTTCTGCCTCAGCCCCCTGAGTATCTGGGATTATAGGTGCCCACCACCATGCGTGGCTAATTTCTGTATTTGTAGTAGAGAGGGGGTTTCACCATGTTGGCCAGGCTGGTCTTGATCTCCTGACCTCAAGTGATCCGCCCGCTTCAGCCTCTCAAAATGCTGGGATTACAGGTGTAAGCCACCGCACCCGGCCCGTGAAGTTGGTATTATTACTGTACCCAATTGATTGAGGTTAAGTAACTTGCCCAAGATTGCCAATCAAAACAAATATGATCTCTAAGGTAGTCTTTAACTCTGAGATTACATTTTTGTAAATCTCTAGTACTTAAGGAATAAATAAGTGGTACTTTCTACCTACTTTTCTCCTTTAATCTGATTTCAACTTTTTGATGAAGAATTTCAAGTACATGAATACCCATATATCCTCTTTCCGCCTCCTGGGTTTACCTTGGGGAGAAGGCAGCTGCAATTTTTCTGTGATCACTTGTGTTAGCACTGAGCCAGTATCTCTGTAAGTACAGAATCGAGAGGTCCCCTTGGAATTCTTAGTAGAACAAACTGCAAAACGATGAAAGGGGACAAAGTCTCCTCCATGGCAGCTCCCACAGCGGCAGGCCAAAACTTGGAGAAAGCAGGCACATTCGAGGTGTAGAGCTATCTGTTGTTCCTTTGGCCAGAGCTCCCAAGCAGCTGCCTGTAGTAGAGGCACTCCAAATTCCAACACCTCAGTTTGAGGTAGGGATAATTCTTCTTTTAGCCTGAGAAGAGAGGCTGAACCACCATCTGAAATTTAGGAAAATCTAAGTGAGATTTTCCCTTATAATCCTTTGTGCTTCAATATGGCAAACTCTCAAGCACATGGCTGCTAGTGTGTAAGAAAATTCTATTTATAACCCTAGGCTAATATTACTGCCTCCTTTGTATAAAAAATTTTGCACCATTCTGAGAGTGATACTGACCATATCTTGTACAAAGTACAACAGAGAAGAAATGATCAGTGGTACGAAAAAATCCTGTACTTCTATACCACTGATTTCTTAATTGTTTCTCCTAAATTGAAATTTTACTTCAAATTATTACGAATGTCAAATCATAGGAAATGCTCTGTTCAAACATAGGGCCCAAACATATTTCAAAGTCAAAGGGAAAGTATTTGTGAATTATATGTGCTTTGGGTAGTCCATGTTACAATCTTATTCTTTCATGTGGAGAATTTGAGATTGCAAGCTATTTATATCTTGCTTTGTTCATGTCTGTTTCAGTTCCACATGTGTTTGTCTTCCTTGTGAGTTTCTAAAATTGGGGATGGTTTATCCTTTTATCTCATTCTTTGTACCTAGAAGCCAATAAAAGATTATGTCAATATTTTCTGAACCAAAAATCAAAACACAAATACTAACACCTGGGTTAAGAAGGAGCTAGAATTCCTGAAATGAAGACAAGACTGAAAAATACAAGATATTTTTTCACTACATCCATGTCTCCTTCATGGTTTAAATGATAATTTTCTTTCTGTTTCTTAGCCATAGGCTTTGAGAGAGAGACCCTCAAACTGGGTGTGGTGGTATGCACCCATTGAGCTCAGGAGTTACAGCCTGGGCAACATAACAAAACTCCATCTTTAAACAAACGAATAAGAGAACCCCTTGATATATGATATTGATGGTCTTTCTGAACACAGATACCCCCACAGGGACTCTTTGTTCAGACCTGAGTAAAAGGGAACAGCCCTTCCTTACCTAACTTTGTTTTCTTCTCTTTGGTTTCATCAATTATGTCGATAGAGGAAGGCACTAATATGGGTTCAGCAGGAAGCTCTTGGCTCTTGTCGGGCCAGCAGAGCACATGTATATCCACAAGAGCTCTCAACACCTGAAGTAGCTTATTTTTATCCCAGCCAGGCAGGAGGTGCTGCAGCAAATCTATATGGAAGGAGTGACCAATGATTGCAGCACACTTGACCAGCAACTGTTCCTCTGGGCTCAGTTGATCCAGTTGGCTTACTGCTATTTCTGCCAAAATCAATCAGTCAGTCAATCAGCAGTGAACAAGATTTCTACAAATCTAGAATATATCATGTTGAAAGTCCGTACAGTTTTTTTTAAAAATAAAGATGTGCTTTTCATCTACCCATGTCTACTGCCCCCACCTCAATCCTCCCTACTCCACTTAGCCAAACTTCTTTGCTTATGCTAAGAATAACCTCTGCTTGGGAAACTGAATTTGGACTGGTAAAACTGAATGAACTGGTGGTAAGCCACAGATTTGGGCTTCCTTGGGTATAATCATTCTTGTAAAAGGTCATGCCTCTTGCAGAGCCTGAAAGCGATGCCTGTTTGGGCCATTATAAGAGATACGGCCTTTAGTGGCTCCATGAGGCCTCTAAGCACCCATGAGTCATAGTTTCATTCCCCACAGCTGAGCTATTACTAGAGGCTCCAGAGAATAGCCCCTGGAGTGCTATGTAAACTCCTGTGAAAACTCTCATTGAAGAAGGGTACCTGCTGCTGTCCTGTTAGCATCCTGTATTTCCTTCTGAGTAAGAAAAGCCATTGCTAAGTATGGTCTTTCACAGTTGTATCAGTGTAAACTGTCTAGTTGAACCTAAAACCTCCAGAGTAAAGAGCTTATAATATAATAGCTAACAGTCATGGAATATTTATTATGTGCCATAATTTATTTAATTTAATCCTCAACTAGCCCCATGAGGTAGGGACTATTATTGTCCTCATTTGACTGATGAGTGAGAAGTTGACTAACTTATTCAAAGTTCCATAGCCAGTAAGTGCAGGAGTCCATGGTGCCCAGGGTTTTCTTTTTTTTTTTTTTTTTTTTTTTTTATTATACTTTAAGTTCTAGGGTACATGTGCATGACGTTTATATCATGTATAACTCCCCAATGCAATCCCTCCCTCCTCCCCCCTCCCCATGATAGGCCCCAGTGTGTGATGTTCCCCTTCCCGAGTCCAAGTGATCTCATTGTTCAGTTCCCACCTATGAGTGAGAACATGCGGTGTTTGGTTTTCTCTTCTTGTGATAGTTTGCTAAGAATGATGGTTTCCAGCTGCATCCATGTCCCTACAAAGGACGCAAACTCATCCTTTTTGATGGCTGCATAGTATTCCATGGTGTATATGTGCCACATTTTCTTAATCCAGTCTGTCACAGATGGACATTTGGGTTGATTCCAAGTCTTTGCTATTGTGAATAGTGCCGCAATAAACAAACGTGTGCATGTGTCTTTGTAGTAGAGTAATTTATAATCCTTTGGGTATATACCCAGTAGTGGGATGGCTGGGTCATATGGTACATCTAGTTCTAGATCCTTGAGGAATCGCCATACTGTTTTCCATAATGGTTGAACTAGTTTACAATCCCACCAACAGTGTAAAAGTGTTCCTATTTCTCCACATCCTCTCCAACACCTGTTGTTTCCTGACTTCTTAATGATTGCCATTCTAACTGGTGTGAGATGGTATCTCATTGTGGTTTTGATTTGCATTTCTCTGATGGCCAGTGATGATGAGCATTTTTTCATGTGTCTGTTGGCTGTATGGATGTCTTCTTTTGAGAAATGTCTGTTCATATCCTTTCCCCACTTTTTGATGGGGTTGTTTGCTTTTTCTTGTATATTTGTTTGAGTTCTTGGTAGATTCTGGATATTAGCCCTTTGTCAGATGAGTAGGTTGCAAAAATTTTTTCCCATTCTGTAGGTTGCCTGTTCACTCTGATGGTAGTTTCTTTGGCTGTGCAAAAGCTCTTTAGTTTAATTAGATCCCATGTGTCAATTTTTGCTTTTGCTGCCGTTGCTTTTGGTGTTTTAGACATGAAGTCCTTGCCCATGCCTATGTCCTGAATGGTACTACCTAGATTTTCTTCTAGGGTTTTTATGGTATTAGGTCTAACATTTAAGTCTCTAATCCATCTTGAATTAATTTTCGTATAAGGGGTAAGGAAAGGATCCAGTTTCAGCTTTCTACTTATGGCTAGCCAATTTTCCCAGCACCATTTATTAAATAGGGAATCCTTTCCCCATTTCTTGTTTTTCTCAGGTTTGTCAAAGATCAGATGGCTGTAGATGTGTGGTATTATTTCTGAGGACTCTGTTCTGTTCCATTGGTCTATATCTCTGTTGTGGTACCAGTACCATGCTGTTTTGGTTACTGTAGCCTTGTAGTATAGTTTGAAGTCAGGTAGCGTGACGCCTCCAGCTTTGTCCTTTTGACTTAGGATTGTCTTGGCAATGCGGGCTCTTTTTTGGTTCCATATGAACTTTAAAGCCGTTTTTTCCAATTCTGTGAAGAAAGTCATTGGTAGCTTGATGGGGATGGCATTGAATCTATAAATCACCTTGGGCAGTATGGCCATTTTCACGATATTGATTCTTCCTATCCATGAGCATGGTATGTTCTTCCATTTGTTTGTGTCCTCTTTGATTTCACTGAGCAGTGGTTTGTAGTTCTCCTTGAAGAGGTCCTTTACATCCCTTGTAAGCTGGATTCCTAGGTATTTGATTCTCTTTGAAGCAATTGTGAATGGAAGTTCATTCCTGATTTGGCTCTCTGCTTGTCTGTTACTGGTGTATAAGAAGGCTTGTGATTTTTGCATATTAATTTTGTATCCTGAGACTTTGCTGAAGTTGCTTATCAGCTTAAGCAGATTTTGGGCTGAGACAATGGGGTTTTCTAAATATACAATCATGTCATCTGCAAACAGGGACAATTTGACTTCTTCTTTTCCTAACTGGATACCCTTGATTTCTTTCTCTTGCCTGATTGCCCTAGCCAGAACTTCCAACACTATGTTGAATAGGAGTGGTGAGAGAGGGCATCCCTGTCTTGTGCCAGTTTTCAAAGGGAATTTTTCCAGTTTTTGCCCATTCAGTATGATATTAGCTGTGGGTTTGTCATAAATAGCTCTTATTATTTTGAGGTACGTTCCATCAATACCAAATTTATTGAGCGTTTTTAGCATAAAGGGCTGTTGAATTTTGTCAAAAGCCTTTTCTGCATCTATTGAGATAATCATGTGGTTCTTGTCTTTGGTTCTGTTTATATGCTGGATTACGTTTATTGATTTGCGAATGTTGAACCAGCCTTGCATCCCAGGGATGAAGCCCACTTGATCATGGTGGATAAGCTTTTTGATGTGCTGCTGAATCCGGTTTGCCAGTATTTTATTGAGGATTTTTGCATCGATGTTCATCAGGGATATTGGTCTAAAATTCTCTCTTTTTGTTGTGTCTCTGCCAGGCTTTGGTATCAGGATGATGTTGGCCTCATAAAAAGAGTTAGGGAGGATTCCCTCTTTTTCTATTGATTGGAATAGTTTCAGAAGGAATGGTACCAGCTCCACCTTGTACCTCTGGTAGAATTCAGCTGTGAATCCATCTGGTCCTGGACTTTTTTTGGTGGGTAGGCTATTAATTGTTGCCTCAATTTCAGAGCCTGCTATTGGTCTATTCAGGGATTCAACTTCTTCCTGGTTTAGTCTTGGGAGAGTGTAAGTGTCCAGGAAATTATCCATTTCTTCTAGATTTTCTAGTTGATTTGCGTAGAGGTGTTTATAGTATTCTCTGATGGTAGTTTGTATTTCTGTGGGGTCGGTGGTGATATCCCCTTTATCATTTTTTATTGCGTCTATTTGATTCCTCTCTCTTTTCTTCTTTATTAGTCTAGCTAGCGGTCTGTCAATTTTGTTGATCTTTTCAAAAAACCAACTCCTGGATTCATTGATTTTTTGGAGGGTTTTTTGTGTCTCTATCTCCTTCAGTTCTGCTCTGATCTTAGTTATTTCTTGCCTTCTGCTAGCTTTTGAATGTGTTTGCTCTTGCCTCTCTAGTTCTTTTAATTGTGATGTTAGAGTGTCAATTTTAGATCTCTCCTGCTTTCTCTTGTGGGCATTTAGTGCTATAAATTTCCCTCTACACACTGCTTTAAATGTGTCCCAGAGATTCTGGTATGTTGTATCTTTGTTCTCATTGGTTTCAAAGAACATCTTTATTTCTGCTTTCATTTCGTTATGTACCCAGTAGTCATTCAGGAGCAGGTTGTTCAGTTTCCATGTAGTTGAGCGGTTTGGATTGAGTTTCTTAGTCCTGAGTTCTAGTTTGATTGCACTGTGGTCTGAGAGACAGTTTGTTATAATTTCTGTTCTTTGACATTTGCTGAGGAGTGCTTTACTTCCAATTATGTGGTCAATTTTGGAATAAGTGCGATGTGGTGCTGAGAAGAATGTATATTCTGTTGATTTGGGGTGGAGAGTTCTATAGATGTCTATTAGGTCCGCTTGGTGCAGAGATGAGTTCAATTCCTGGATATCCTTGTTAACTTTCTGTCTCGTTGATCTGTCTAATGTTGACAGTGGAGTGTTGAAGTCTCCCATTATTATTGTATGGGAGTCTAAGTCTCTTTGTAGGTCTCTAAGGACTTGCTTTATGAATCTGGGTGCTCCTGTATTGGGTGCATATATATTTAGGAGAGTTAGCTCTTCCTGTTGAATTGATCCCTTTACCATGATGTAATGGCCTTCTTTGTCTCTTTTGATCTTTGATGGTTTAAAGTCTGTTTTATCCGAGACTAGGATTGCAACCCCTGCTTTTTTTTGTTCTCCATTTGCTTGGTAGATCTTCCTCCATCCCTTTATTTTGAGCCTATGTATGTCTCTGCATGTGAGATGGGTCTCCTGAATACAGCAGACTGATGGGTCTTGACTCTTGATCCAGTTTGCCAGTCTGTGTCTTTTAATTGGAGCATTTAGTCCATTGACATTTAAGGTTAATATTGTTATGTGTGAACTTGATCCTGTCATTATGATATTAACTGGTTATTTTGCTCGTTAGTTGATGCAGTTTCTTCCTAGCCTCAATGGTCTTTACATTTTGGCATGTTTTTGCAATGGCTGGTACCGCTTGTTCCTTTCCATGTTTAGGGCTTCCTTCAGGGTCTCTTGTAAGGCAGGCCTGGTGGTGACAAAATCTCTAAGCATTTGCTTATCTGTAAAGGATTTTATTTCTCCTTCACTGATGAAGCTTAGTTTGGCTGGATATGAAATTCTGGGTTTAAAATTCTTTTCTTTAAGAACGTTGAATATTGGCCCCCACTCTCTTCTGGCTTGTAGAGTTTCTGCCGAGAGGTCTGCTGTTATTCTGATGGGCTTCCCTTTGTGGGTAACCTGACCTTTCTCTCTGGCTGCCCTTAAGATTTTTTCCTTCATTTCAACTTTGGTGAATCTGGCAATTATGTGTCTTGGAGTTGCTCTTCTGGAGGAGTATCTTTGTGGCGTTCTCTGTATTTCCTGAATTTGAATGTTGGCCTGCCCTACTAGGTTGGGGAAGTTCTCCTGGATGATATCCTGAAGAGTGTTTTCCAACTTGGTTCCATTTTCCCCCTCACTTTCAGGCACCCCAATCAGACGTAGATTTGGTCTTTTTACATAATCCCATACTTCTTGCAGGCTTTGTTCATTTCTTTTTCTTCTTTTTTCTTTTGGTTTCTCTTCTCGCTTCATTTCATTCATTTGATCCTCAATCGCTGATACTCTTTCTTCCAGTTGATCGAGTCGGTTACTGAAGCTTGTGCATTTGTCACGTATTTCTCGTGTCATGGTTTTCATCTCTGTCATTTCGTTTATGATCTTCTCTGCATTAATTAATCTAGCTGTCAATTCTTCCACTTTTTTTTCAAGATTTTTAGTTTCTTTGCGCTGGGTACGTAATTCCTCCTTTAGCTCTGAGAGGTTTGATGGAGTGAAGCCTTCTTCTCTCATCTCGTCAAAGTCATTCTCTGACCAGCTTTGATCTGTTGCTGGCGATGGGCTGCGCTCCTTTGCAGGGGGAGATGCGCTCTTATTTTTTGAATTTCCAGCTTTTCTGCCCTGCTTCTTCCCCATCTTTGTGGTTTTATCTGTCTCTGGACTTTGATGATGGTGACGTACAGATGGGGTTTTGGTATAGGTGTCCTTCCTGTTTGATAGTTTTCCGTCTGACAGTCAGAAGGACTGTCTGTTGGTCTGTTGGAGATTGCTTGAGGTCCACTCCAGACCCTGTTTGCCTGGGTATCAGCAGCAGAGGTTGCCGAAGATAGAATATTGCTGAACAGCGAGTGTACCTGTCTGATTCTTTCTTTGGAAGTTTCCTCTCAGGGGTGACGCCACCCTGTGAGGTGTGGGGTGTCAGACTGCCCCACTTGGGGGATGTCTCCCAGCTAGGCTACTTAGGGGTCAGGGACCCACCTGAGCAGGCAGTCTGTCCATTCTCGGATCTCAACCTCCGCGTTAGGAGATCCACGGCTCTCCCCAAAGCTGTCAGACAGAGTCGTTCGCGTCTGCACCGCCCCCGCTCTTTCCCCTAATGGGCTGCAGCTGTGCGCTGTCCGCAGAGGTAGAGTCTACAGAGACAGGCAGGCTTCCTTGAGCTGCTGTGAGCTCCACCCAGTTCGAGCTTCCCAGCGGCTTTGTTTACCTACTTAAGCCTCAGCAATGGCGGGCGCCCCTCCCCCCGCCTCGCTGCTGCCTTGCGTATAGATCGCGGCAGACGGCTGTGTTAGCAGTGAGGGAGGCTCCGTGGGCGTGGGACCCTCCCGGCCAGGTGTGGGATATATTCTCCTGGTGTGCCTGTTTCCTTAAAGCGCAGTATTGGGGTGGGAGTTACCCGATTTTCCAGGTGTTGTGTGTCTCAGTTCCCCTGGCTAGGAAAAAGGGATTCCTTTCCCCCTTGCGCTTCCAGGTGAGGCGATGCCTCGCCCTGCTTCAGCTCACGCTGGTCAGGCTGCAGCAGCTGACCAGCACCGATTGTCCGGCACTCCCTAGCGAGATGACCCCAGTACCTCAGTTGAAAACGCAGAAATCACCGGTCTTCTGTGTCGCTCGCGCTGGGAGTTGGAGACTGGAGCTGCTCCTATTCGGCCATCTTGCTCCGCCCCCCGGGTTTTCTGACTCTAGAGCCCTAGCCCTTAACTACCATGGTGTCTTGACCTGCTATTTCATATGTGTGTCTTATTTTCTCAACAAGACCATACTTTACTTGAAGGTATGCTTGTTCATCACAATATTCCTCAAGAGGGCTTGGTATTAGTACCTTGCCCACCAAACACTTGAATAAAATATTAAAATAAGAAAAATTCATTTCTAAGAAGAACATCCCCTCTCCAACTATGCCTACCCGATTCTGATAGCTTCATTATTCTTTATGGCATCAGTCATTCTACTTTGCACTCTTCCTTTTTATTAAACTCTTGCTATGTGCATAGCACTGTATCTTCACTAACACCATGGATTTTCTTAAATCTTAGCAACATCATCTCCTTTGCTTACTGTCTACTCTGTAACAAGAATATGCACAAAGGGAAACTCAGGACCTATTTTGTATTAAATAATCGGAAAACTTTTCCAGGTCATCAGTCAGCCCCAAAGAGAACAATAAGCTCATTTAAGTAAAACCTTACTCAAGTAGCATTACAAGTCTTCAAAGAGCTCTTCAGGCAATGCCAGAACTTATTTCTAGAAGGTAGATTTCTTTTTTAGAAGAAATGAAGCCAGAATGATAATGAGAGACCTACACTCAACTACTCACCAAATTACTAATTGCAATGATATCTGTAATTGGTTCACTTGAGGCCTTCAAGGGACTTACCTTTCAGAAAGGGTGGTAGAAGTACTGTATCCAAGTTCATATCATCCTTGACTGTGCAGACATAAAGTTCCTGGTCTTCTTCAGGGTTGGCAGGAAAAATACTATACATTATGGATTTCATGGCATTGGCTATAAAGAAAACAGGCTATGACTGAGGAAAGCACCATTCTCAGGGACTGTAGTTTTAAAGGCACAAAAATATAATAATTTAGTCAAAAAAAAAAAAACAAAACCTAAAGGATGAAGATCACTGGAGTGTACCATGGTTTAAAGTGTTTTACCCCACCTGTCTGCCTGTTCTCTAATTTTCTCTTATAAACTAACAACATTCTCTGTACCAATCAGTATCTTAAAACTAATCACTATTCCTGTTCACCTTATAACAGCTCCTGCTTCTATTACATCACAGCTCTGGGATGCCTTTCTGCTTTTATACATACTTCTACCCTTTATTCCTCTCCTAATTTCCTCCCTTCTCCCATCCCCCATCCAAATCCTCAAGTCAGCCTTCTCATCAATAGTGTACAATTCTTTTTTCTGGACTTTCATGTTTATAAATCCTAATTTCCTAGCCCCACCTCTTGGGCTGCTTATAAAATGAACTATTGTAGATTGATTGGATTAAGTTATCCAAGGCAAGTCTTGAGTATTTTCACCCTAATTGTATAAGATTTGTACAGTGTGCTTATCTGGGAAGGCCTAGTGTGGCCCACAATGTTAGCAAGGAAAAGGTATGTACCTCATAAAGGCCAAGTGATGTCATGCTGGAGAATGAACTTCAGCAGCTGGACCAGGGTAGCACTCTGGGAAGCTAAGCTTACCTGAGAGGGTTTCCCACTTGCTGTTTTCCTCTTCCTCTTTTTTTAGGTCATGAAAGAGCAACATGTCCTTAGAGAGAAGGTCCTGGCATAGGACCTTGCAATAAAGGGGATTTCCAAAGCACCTGTGAAGGTAGCTGCAGGGAGGTAAGTAAGGGATTGCACATTAGAGATGACCACTATAGGGGAGCCAAACGTAATGGTACTTCACTCTGAGGAATCTTCCTTTGTTAAAGTCAGCTCTTCATGACGTACACTAACAGAGGGGGACAGAGGCACAGAAATATAAAAAAGTAATTTCTGATTGGCCTTGAAATGCATTTCGGCAATAACTTTTCTTTCTCAACTATTTTTCTTTTATTGATGTTGAAAGGAACTAACATTCCCTTGCTAAAGGGTCTGGCAGAAAGGGGCCTTATCACATATAACTGACACATAAAACAAGCCACCCAAGTCCTAATTGTCTTGTGAAAACCTGGGTGGATAGCCCAGGGAGGCAGCCCCTTACTTGATTACAAGACTGTCTCCTTTAAATCTAGTCTTGGGGCCTCATCATGGTTACTAATGCCATTCTCTCCCCCAACTCCAGTAAGACCTGTGCCTTCTCACTTATATTATGGCACTGGTTCCTCCCTTAATGAAGTGCTCAGTTAGTCCTAGCCACTCACATCTGCAGCTCTTGGGGGATGCTCACCACCCCTAGTTCCCAACATGCCATTCTCAACAGCGAGGTTGTTGCCAACTTCGAAATAGGCATAAGGATAGCTTGAGGGCTGTGCAGGAAATGCTGGGCCCAGCCACACAGGGTGAAGACAGGGGTCAACGTCATCACCATGATGATGGGCATACTGGAGAGCAATGTTTCCAAAAACTCCCAGGAAGCTGCATCCATATACTGGGCCTCATCAACGAGGAAAATCAGTGGTGTTTCCCTCACTGCCTGGAAAGATCAGCAAAGAAATAATAACCTCTGATTAGAAATGAAGTCATCTGGTTTTCAAATCTACCATGAATTTCCCATCAATAATTTAAATAAAATGTTAACACAGGCTAGAGTTTTTGGAGTAAAATATATTCTAAGTCCAGGTAATATTTTACTTTATAAATATAAAATCTAGTTCCTAAAAAAAGTACTGGGTTTCTGTGGACAAGAAAATATTCTACCTGAAACATGAAATACTCATCAAAATATTCTCCAAATCAAACTTGAAGCTTTCAAATATTTCATTCTGGCAAAAACTTCATTTGTGTGGGAACCCATAATACCTTAAAACAGCAATTTCCAAACCAGGCTATGCACTGGAATCACCTGGGAATGCTTGCCAGCACTCCCAATCACCACGCCCCACTCAAACAGACTTTAAAGATCTATTTACTTTTAATCACATTTGGAACTCCCACTTCACTCTTCGCTGCCTCAAGTGACCATTCTAATGTGTTCATTGCATAGTTCTTTGTTTCTACGGTGTTCTTATAAAACATGCGTTGTTTTGTCAAGTAATTGTTTTTAATGTAAATGCAACTGTATTACAGATCTCATTTTAACCTCTCTCTTTCTAACCAGGACTGTGTTTTTAAGATCATTTCATATCACTATGTTTTTATATATTCTCCTGTTTCTAAATTCTGCATTTTATTCCATCATGTTCATGCAAGCATTCATGCCGATACTTCCCTGGCCTCCACACTGTTAAGAACATACTTGTTGAGATATATACCCAGGAGTGGAATTGCTGGGTCTAGAGGATACATGTTATTAAAATTTGACTAGTTGCTTTTAGATTGCTTTCCAGAATGGCTACATCAGTTTCTACTCATACAGATTTTTGATTCCATAATCCTAGGTTAGAACACGAGTATCTGCATTTTTAACAAATACTAGGTAAAATATCTATATAACTGCATTTAGAAACTACTATTTTAAATTAAACTACTAAAATTTTATTTAGAAACAGGATCTGGAAGAGCAAAGATCTTTTCTTATATGCCATGCTGTGTTGTAGGATGAATCTAAGCTTAAAAGTAGAAAATAACAATGAAGATATCGGCAAATAGGCAGGCGAAGAAATGCCTGAATCAAAGTGTGATGTGGACAGATTAAAATAAACATAAACTATCTCCACATATTAAGAGTTAGTGACATGTAGTGAAAGTACCCACCTCCTGAAGTACTTTAATAAAACATGCTTTAACCTTCTTTTGTCTGGCCACGTCATCCATGTGCGAAACTTTGAAGGACAAAGGAAACTGACCAGGAAAATTATTACATGTTAGCATTTAAAATGAAAATCTAATAAAAACATGCAGGTTCTCCAAAGGGAACACAAGACAATTCTATTTTGACTGAGAATGGGTTTCTGCAAGATTGAGCAGAGTTACAAGGGCCAATCCAACATTAATATATAGTTCAAAGGATGAGACAGAAAGTTCATGAAAGGTTAGAGACAGATATCTATCTCCTTTCCATACCAGACTCTAGTAAAACCCTTAAAGGGTTATGACTAAGGAGTAAACGACAGGTTGAACTTAGCAATGCCATTTTGGGCAGCTCCAGTATCCCAGTTATTCCAAGTATACCAGGATGAAATCTGTACATGAGACTTGTCAGAACAAGATGGAACAGACATCACGTAACATTGTTTCCTGTGCTAGGCTGAGGCACATGAACTACCAGGAGCCTGAGAGCCAAAGTGAGATGACTGCTAATCTATGTAGGCAAGGGTTTAGAGACCCAAGCAAGGCCTGTCTTAAGAGAGGGATATGTTGAGGGATTAGACAGATCTTAGGGTTCCATTCCAAAATACTCTGCAGAGTGGGTAGATTAGGAGAAGTGATAGAGGATAAATAAAACAAATTGTGGACCAGTGAATTTTTAGCTTGTTCACTACTGGATACCCGATAAATCCTAGACCTCTGAAGGCTTTTGAGATCCAGATGCTGGTTTCAAATGATATATTCTGTGGTAAGGGAACAGGAAGGTAGGGTTAAAAAATAAAGAAATTATAACCAACTCAAGAACACATGGATATAATTCCTGGGGATATGCCACTGGTGAGGGCCACCTTAATGTATTTAGCACTTTAAAATATACAATGCAATCTCTTAGATACCATCTTCTTTAAAATTCACATAAAAACATACAGTACTATAATTGTTATTTCACAGATGAAAAAGCTATGACTCAGAGAGGCTAAGTGATTTGCTTTAGGACATACAACTACCAAGTGTCAGGTTCAATACTAGAATTCACTCTCTTCAAAAGGAGAAAGCCTGAGTTTTGGTGTCGAAGGAATTTCAAATCTTGGCCCTACCATATATATATGTATGTATATCCTCAGGTTATTAGATTAGAAAACAATCCTAGGTCTGACTTTCCACAAAATATAACAGTAACCCAATTCAGAAAGCCACTGCCTTCATTACCTTCACAAATAAGAGGTCATTAAAAAGGCAGTGAAGTTGTTCTTCCACTATCCCACGAAGGTGTCTTTGTAGGCACTCTTGCCGGTAATAGGCTGGGCATGTATCAATCTCAAAGAAGATGGCCATGAGGGTCTGGATGGCATAGAAGCACTGCTTGGAATCTGCTTCCTTCAGCATCAATGGCAACACCCTGGTGAATATTACTATGGTCATCAAGAGTCCCCTGTATGACACGTAGGTTACTCACTTCACCAATCTAAGAATGCTGAATCTAATGACACGAGAGTCTCACTAACAACGGAAAGAGGCCCCAAGAGAAGTAGGTTCTGACTAAGAAAACAGGAGTCTTTACCTATGCCCTTCCTTCTGTGTCAGGAAGTTTATTTCAGCCAACAGCTGGCTTTTTCCATAGCCTCTTCCACCTTCATACAGAACTGCTTGTCCCTTCTTCTGGTGCAAACACCTTTGCTGTGCCATTTGGAAGGCTTCCAATTCTTTCTCCCGGTCTGTAGAAAGACAGGGAGCACCTAACACTCCTGGATATCAATAATTAACATTATTGATTATTCCAGGATTTTTGGTAGATACTCTATTGATTTGAATCAATTTGCAAAGTTAACTCTCAGAACGGCTTTTTTTCTCCAGAATTCCTGGAAGAATCTCATTCATTGATGGGGCTTCATATCTCCTTCCAGAAAATCAATTCTGAGCTAATATATGCTGGTCTTGAGGGCTTATTCCAGAGCCTAAGTAGTAACATTCAGAAAAATTAGGCACCTTGTGGACACAGGTGTCTCTTAATTTTTTGTAAAAATTTTCTTAGTAACAATTTAGTCTTCAAAATCTGTCACTACTATGTAAAAATAATGGACTAAAAAGTATAGACTAAAATAAATATAAAGATAGGGGATATATAGTGTGGGTGACAACAGTCTTGGTGCTATTTTCATTATTCTAAGGATGATGAATTTTTCTCTAAAGATGATCCACAATAAGCGGGTCCAATCTTAATAACTAAACTCTAACTTACAAAGATTAAATATTACTAAATGTTAGTGTTTCTCAGGCAGTTATAGGACTTCACCTGAAATTTGAATACTTGACATGGAAAAGAAATAGTAAGTCCTCTTCAAAATGAATATAATTTCACTAAGAAGGTTGCTCTCTATTTTTAAATAAAGCTTAAAAGCATTTAGTTTTACACTGTTTTGTTTTTTAAATCACATTTAGCTGTCTATAGCTGAAACAAATATGATTTAAGTTACAAAAGAAAACATACCTAACAAAGGGCGATTTTTGTTTCTCTTGCTTGCCAAATGTCTTTTTCCAAACATTCTGAAAAAGAACAAAGTGAAATGTATCTGTTAAAAACAGATTAGGAACAGCTGTCTTCATAAACAAATACTTTCAGATAATTAAGGAAGTACAGAGTTCTGAACAAAAAGATTTTTAAAAACTAAAAATTTGGGGGGAGAGGGAGTAAAGAGGGAATATGATTGATTGTTCCAGGCTCAGGGAAGTAAATGAACGGTGAAGTATGCAAAGAAAAAAAGAACAAAGATCTGGGTTAGTGACCTATTGCTATTCTCTTCCTGTTGGAGAACAGGATATTCACTGAAGAACTAGCTAAGAGCTAAACATAAAAGCTAAATCTCTCAGACACTAAACCCTCCTTTTGTGTGTCTTATTTCAGCATGCCAGTACTAGCAGCATCTTTTTTTCCAATTTCATGTAATCAAAAACTTATTGTTCTGTAAGAGATCAGAATGAACCTATCACACAATGATACTCACATACATCTTCTGTGGCCAAGATATTCATATATCTTCCCTGGGTTGGAGATGTTTTTCATCATTTTCTCTGGGAGTTTCTTGAAGTTGTAAGCAGGTAGCATGGATCTTAGATATGTTATCTCATCACAGGACACCAAACCTGGATAAGCAGTTATCATTCTGGCCGCAAGACTCACTTTTGGACCAATAACTGTGTCAGAAAGACAGGTGGAGAATTTTTGGACCATGTCTTCCACCTTCCTCCCTTAACTCACAAAGATAACAGTCCAATGTCCTATTCTACCTGTATATTCGTGTCTTGCTACTGCTCCAACCACGCCACAGAATACTGGTCCATTGGTGATACTGATGGAAACAAGTCTAGGGATCAGAAAAGCAATAATGGATAAACATACAGTCAGAAGCCTCCAAGTCAGGCACTAGATCTGCCGCTCCCTAGATCCAGAAGTCTAGTTTTAGAGCTTAGAGCTTAGAATGGAAAATGCCAGAGGTTGCTGTCAGTCTATATAACATGAGGGGTACAAAGTACTGAATATTAGGGAGAGAACCAAAAGAAACAGAATGGTTCCCCTAATTCAGGAGTTTTAGTTTTAGTTGGGAGTTATAATTAGTAAAAGATTTTCTTTTTCTTTTTTTTTTTTTTTTTTTTTGAGACAGGGTCTTGCTCTATCACCTAGGCTGGAGTGCATTGGTGCAAACTCAGTTCACTGCAACCTCCGTATTCCTGGGCTCAAGTGATACTCCCACCTCAGCGTCCCAAGTAGCTGAGACTACAGGCACACACCTCCACATCCAATTAAATTTTTTTTTAATTTTTGGGAGAGATGGGGTTTCATTATGTCGTCCAGGCTGGTCTCAAACTACTGGGCTCAGGCTATACACCCGTCTTGGTCTCCCAAAGCACTGGGATTACAGGTGTGAGCCACCACACCTGGCCAGTAAAAGATTTTTTAAAATTTTACAACTGGGCCAGGCGCGGTGGCTCACGCCTGTAATCCCAGCACTTTGGGAGGCCGAGGCAGGTGGATCACAAGGTCAGGAGATCGAGACCATCCCGGCTAACACGGTGAAACCCCGTCTCTACTAAAAATACAAAAAATTAGCCGGGTGTGGTGGCAGATGCCTGTAGTCCCAGCTACTCAGGAGGCTGACGCAGGAGAATGGCATGAACCCAGGAGGCGGAGCTTGCAGTGAGTAGAGATCATGCCACTGCACTCCAGCCTGGGTGACAGAGCGAGACTCCATCTAAAAAAAAAAAAAAAAAATTTACATCTGTGGTAAGGCAAATATTTAAATACCATTTGAGAAAAAAAAATTGAAGGAGTTAACTTTCCCAGATTTATATAGCAAAAACCAACAGTAGAGTCAGAATGGGAATCCAGGCCTCTTGCCTCTTAGACTGATATTATTTCTACTATACCATATTGCCTCAGATAAAACCGAAAAATGAAAGTAGATCAAGAGGTATCAATACAGGGTTAATGGATCAAATAATGCTAGAATGTCATAGTTAAGGAGTAATCAGAATGTCAGGACTGCAGACAGAAGGCTTTCTGAAGTAAATTTACATTTAGAACAAAATTTTTTAAATAAGTAATATTTTAAAAATTCATTCATGCATACATACATTCATTTCATTCACTAAGCACTGAGAAGTGTGCAAAGTACTGAGTACTTGGCTGGATGTTTAAAATATCCTGCCCTAGAGAAGTTAAGTTTGGGGAGGAGGGTGGTAGGTTTGAGGGAGGTGAAGAGATACTTATATATTACCAAGACAAATACTCCATATTAGAGACTGACATTAGCAGAGCAAACAGAACAGATGCACTAATTCACACTGAAGAGCAGATACAGTATTCATAAAGGAGAGGACATTTGGTTGGACCTTGAAAGTTGAAGAAACTGATAAAGTGGGGGAATGGTACTATCTGGTGGGGAAAGGTAAAGGCTTTGAGATGCCTTGTGTGGTCATGCAAAACTAAGTACTTCAAGATGGCTACAGCACAGACGTGAACAGAGGTGTCTGGAGTAGAGGGAGGTAATGGGAGAAGTAGTCTTACCTCTCTAGGGACGGAAGAGTGTTAGATATATGAATTATTTTAAAAGAGGGCATATACTGTTCTAGGTGAGGCAAAAGCCCAAAGGTGGCAAGGAGCAATTCATACATAACAAAATAAGTAGATTTACTCACTGACATGAAAATTTCATGTGACAGGTAACAAGATATGCAGGTGAAGAAAGATATGCAATGAGGCATAGTCTCATATTAAATCTATAAACAATTTTCAGTGGTTCAGAGAGAACATGATAGTAGCAATCGTGTTAACACTATTATCTCCTAAGCAATCAAAATTATTTATCTTCCTCAAAAGACAGGATTAAGGGCTCTTGGCTGGGTGCTGTGGTTCATGCCTGTAATCCTAGCACTTTGGGAGGCCGAGGTGGGGGGATCACCTGAGGTCAGAAGTTTGAGAGTCCAGTCTGGCCAACATGGTGAAACCCCATCTATACTAAAAATATAAAAATTAGCGAGCATGGTGGTGTGTGCCTGTAATCCTAGTTGAGGGATTCTGAGGCAGGAGAATTGCTTGAACCCAGGAGGCAGAAGTTGCAGTGAGCCAAGATTGCGCCACTGCACTCTAGCCTGGGCAACAGAGTGAGACTCTGTCTCAAAAAAAAAAAAAAAAAGTCTCTTACCATTCATTTACTCAGCTCACTACCCCCAGGGTGAAAAAAAGAGACACTTAAGAAGACCATGCTGTCAGATCTGCTGCCATATGAAGAGCAAGACTGAAAATTTTTTAAATATTTCATGATGCTTCCTCTGCCTAAATACCCTTTCCCATCTTCTCCATTTGCTGAACTACTTTTCTTCTCAACCTGTCTCAAAAGTCATCTTTATAGTCAAGATTTCTTTGGTGCCTCTGGGGAGAATTAACCATTTCTTCCCATAGCACATTGTTGTAACTCCTATAGCATTTTATTTCTGTACTTCAATTTCGTTGTATTAAAGTTAGTTGTTTACTTAGCTGAACTGGTAAAATCTGACTTCTCTTTATGTCCATAGCACCTAGCACAGTGCCTGGCTCATAACTGTGTCCAAGGAATGCTTGTTGAACGAATGCATTTATGCATGCCAGAAATTCAGCTATTAACAAGTCAATCATGAACAAATAATACTTTTATCATTTAGTTATTTCTTATTTCTTTTTTCTTTCTATTATACTTTATTATTCCTCCTTGCTTTTCCCAGCAATCCATATTCCTTCTTTCCTTTAAAACCTTTCTGCATTGATAAAGAATATACTCTTTATTTGATACATGTAATTGTATATAAAGTATTTCTGGTACTGAAAAACCATAATAATGACATTCTGAGACTGCACTCCCTATGTATCAAAAATATCCTGAAGAAATACTCAGGGAATCATCTTTCCTCTAAATGAGCTAAAAGCTGAAGCTATTTCTCAGATTAGAAAGAGGAATTCAGAGGATGTCTCAAGGTGAACAGGGTCTTTGAAAAAGAAGACATGGAAAGTAGTTTTGAGTCTGAGAGCTGATGTGATGCAGAGAGAAATGAGCAATGGTATCTGCTACCGAGGCCATGTAGGTACCTCTGAATCTTCAGCATCTGCTCAGCATTTCCAAAATTATCTTCCTTAGAACATTAGTTCCTCTGGATGTTTATAGGTCTTTCTGGAGAAAAGTGTTTGATGACTAAGTAAATTTGGGAAATGCTGACTAAAACTAAATATAACACATTTCTTTCCCATAACACTACTCAGAACCTTTGGTATGTTAATGTTCATTGTGAACCTTGAAGAAGGAAATATAATTTGCGTCACTTCCCAGACATATTTGGTCATGAAAATCTTTTCTTTTTTCATGAGCATATTAAGGGATTAATAACATTCTAACAAACACACTTTGGGAGATACTGAATTGGTAATTATTTTCAAGGAAAAAATCACTGACCTTTAAACTTAGCTTTGAGGCTTTGACATCTGTTTGGCTTACCAGCATAACCTTTCTGGATCTTAGTTTCTTTAAAGAGGTCAAATTTTATGAACTCTAATACCCCATCTAGTTCTTAACATCTATTATATTCTAAACTAAATAAGATGGAAATGACCAAGTTACAGCCTAAGAGTGACAGAAGACATTCTTAAGGGCATTGTAAGACAGTCTCTAAAGGCCAAAGAAATGACTCTTTTAAGAGTAAGGGCCACGGGTGGGATCCTTGAAGGCCACAGGGCAATACAAACTTCAAGAACAGAACAGACTAGCACTGGAGGGGATGGCCCATGTGATGATTAATACTGAGTGTCAACTTGATTGAAGGATTGAAAGTATTAATCCTGCATGTTTCTGTGAGGGTGTTGCCAAAGGAGATTAACATTTGAGTCAGTGGGCTGGGGAAGGCAGATCCAGATTTAATCTGGTGGGCACAATCTAATCAGCTGCCAACGAATATAAAGCAGGCAGAAAAATGTGAAATGAGGGAGACAGGCCTAGCCTTCCAGCCTACATCTTTCTCCCATGCTGGATGCTTCCTGCCCTCAAACATCGACCTCCAGGTTCTTCAGTTTTGGCATTCGGACTGGCTCTCCTTGCTCCTCAGCTTACAGACAGCCTGTTGTGGGGCTTTGTGGTTGTGTAAGTTAATACTTAATAAACTCCCCTTTTTATATATATATATGTTCTATATAATATATAACATATATAATTATATGTAACTATATATATATATATTAGTTCTGTCCCTCTAAGAGAACCCTGACTAACACTGCCCAGCATATCCACACTAGAGATAAGACTGGGAGGTAGGATGTAGGAGTATCTGCAGATCCCACCAAACCTGAAATAAGTGTTAACAGTGTTAACATGTATTTGCCTTGGGCAAAGAGTCTGAGTATCTATTAAGCAACTGTAGCATCTTTCTTATTTCTAAAATAAGGCTTGGATCAGATAATCTCTAAATTCCTTTCCAATATTAACATTCTATGAGTGTGTATCTATAATTATATCACATTAATAGCATATGTGATTCTTTTGGGGAGCATTTGCATTTTATAAGAGGCAGCTGGGGGATAAGTAATGAAACAACACAGGATTTGAAGACTGAAGATCTGGGTTTCATTAAAAGCTCTGCTATACGCTAGTAACTTCTCTTCTGTGACCTTAATTTCCTTAATGTATAAAAGAGGGGCTGGGCATGGTGGCTCACACCTATAATCCCAGCACTTTGGGAGGCTGAGGTGGGAGGATCACTTGCGCTCAGGAGTTCGAAACCAGCCTGGGCAACATAGCAAGACCTTGTCTCTACTAAAAAAAAAAAAATAGCCCAGTGTGGGGCATGTGCCCGTAGTCTGAGCTACTTGGAAGGATGAGGTTGAGGATGCAGTGAGCCGTGATTGTTCCACAGAACTTTAGCCTGGGAAACAGAGCAAGACTCTGTCTCTAAAAAACAGCAAAAAATAAAGAGGGATACAAATTTTCACATTGGTAGCATATACTAAAGTATTCTATAAATGTTAAAGCACTATTTACATGTTTGATACAATTTTTATCCATTTTGAATTAAGTTATGGCAAGCAAACCAATCTGATTCAATGTTAACACTGGAAGTAACTATTTTAAAAATTCATTCATGTACACACTTTCTCCATAGCTTTCTATTTTAAAAAGTCAATCGAAAACTTCCAACCAACTTTATCATAATGCAACTAGTGGGAAAATAGATTTTTCTATACCTTCATCTGGGTTAGGTTTTGTGAAAGGTGGTTCGGTGAGGGGTGGATGTGGAAGAGGGAGATCAGTTCAGTGTAAGGGCCAGAAAAAGCAATAAGATCTGTGAAAGACCCAGAATGAAAGCCAAGAGAGCGCTAACCAGCTATGGTTCCTTTCTGTCTAGGTAATTTCTCCACAACTTCTCTCATACTCTCTCTTGTAGACAGGCAGCCTTTATTCTGTATCCACTCCACAGGGATGTTATTTGCATCATATTAATTTACACATTTGCTTGTTCCTTTGCAGTGTTCTCGAATCTTGGTATGTTTGTTCTGTTTCTCCCCTTTTCCTGACCTGCTGAATGGGAGTGTATCTTTAGTTCCCCTGGGTATTCAGTACAGAGTTCTGTATCTGGTGATTTCTTAATAGATCTTGTTTGCTCACTTTCCTTAGCATGTTCCCTTCACATTAGGCAAATTCTGGACTACTTGAATCCCTGCCACTTGTTACTGCCTCCTAACCTGCCTGAAGAGCCCCTGGGGCCTGAGAAGCTCCTCTCTGCCCCACCTTCCTCCTCACTTGGTCTTAGCAGGATTCTCCCAGCAGAAGCTAAAGATGCTGAAGGAGCTCTCCAGGGCATGTGCACACTCATCTGGCTTCTTATCACCAGGAAGGCCAAAAACACAGAGGAACATGCAGCCCTGGGATAGATGACAAACAAAGAAATGAGACACTTACCTGGGAAAGGAATATGGCTTGCCTAAACTAAACCAGCTCCCCTGAATGAACCCAGACCCTATCCTTGACCATTCTCCTGTTGGAAATATAGGATTCTACATGATTCATAAAATGGAAACTCTGGGCCACAGCAACATAGACTTTTTTTTTCTTTTTGAGATGGAGTCTCACTCTGTAGCCCAGGTTGGAGTGTAGTGGCGCGATCTCGGCTCACTGCAAGCTCCGTCTCCTGGGTTCATGCCATTCTCCTGCCTTAGTCTCCCAAGTAGTGGGGACTACAGGCACCCGCCACCACGCCTGGCTAATTTTTTTTGTATTTTTAGTAGAGACAGGGTTTCACCGTGTTAGCCAGGATGGTCTTGATCTGACCTCGTGATCTGCCTGCCGTGGCCTCCCAAAGTGCTGGGATTACAGGTGTGAGCCACCGCGCCTGGCCAGCAATGTAGACATTTAAAAAAATCTTGATTTAACTATTCAAAGAACTGAAATTTAAAACACAAGAAAAATTGCTATCAAGAACTTTTCAAAAATTTAATTTCTAGTATATACCTTGAGCTAAGTCTATCTGTCCACATTTTCATCACTTACAATGTCAAGTATTAAGATTCTGCTTTTTTTCAAGATCCTTAATTATCTGAGAAAGACCTGATTACATTTGCTTTACTAATAGAACCAGAAAAACATTCTTTATGCTTCACAAGGATTCTTCAACAAGAATTCAATAAAAAATGACATGGAGAGTAACCCTCAGCAACCCTGAAAATTAAACTAACAAGAACATCCCATTCCTTAATTAACATTAGTTGAAGTTTTAATGTAATATAGCTTGTTACAAAATAAGTAGCAGGGAATTTGACTTACACTTGTGTTATGTGGGAGATCATCACTCCTCACTCACCTTTAATGCTGATGGGTCAAGTTCCCTTGTACTTACTTTCTCAAACATAAAGATCCGACTCAGCTGGCCACCCCCTTTCTCAATGACTGTGGAGATGTATAAGGCAGACTCCTGGATAAGATGACACAAATGCAACATCCACGCTGTCTTGTGGAACTCTAGGCTGACCAAAACCAGAGTCACCGTACGGAATTCAGATACATACTCTACAGGCTGGCCTTCATCAATCTGTAAAGACACATTGAATTACCTACCTGTATTTTCAACTATCAGCATCATGTTCAGGCATTTTTAATTATGTATTTCATGGTATATATGAGAAAATAACTTAAGGGTTTCAGCAAAAACTTAAAAGAAAATTCAGTATAGAAGATATACAAACCAATGCACTTGGAATTAAAACTGACTAGGCAGAATTCACTGAAGAAATCTGTCAAGATTTACTCTCTAAGAGTTAATTTGACACATCCATTAGTCATTACACTCTTACTAAGGAATTCACATATATTCATATATATATACAATCAGTCAACTTTTATTTACCAAACATACACTCTACACCCTTCTTACAGTGTACTAAATTGTTGAAGAACAAACTAAAAAACAATATGGTTTCTACTTTCTAGGATTGAGAAATCTAGCTAAAGATTTAAGACATGTTCATCACCGTATTATGTTGGCACAGATGGGTAAATCTGCTGGAATTACAATAGGGTGCTGGAGATTAACTGGGTAATACAAAAAAGTTGTCACTTACAATTGTACACCTGTTTACATGCACGCGTGCACACACACACACACAGACTACACGAGGATTCAAGAACTAGGAAATAACCTTCTTCAAAAGGTTTTTCATTATGTGTTTCCGCAGCTTTTGGTCAAGTTCAGAGTGTGGATCCAATTCCAGTGCAGTTCTTAGAGTCTCTGAGAAAAGAAAAATAAAATGTCCCTGGCCATGTGGAAAATTAATGTTTAAAATTTGGGGCTTAGGTAGAAAGGACAAAGTAACTTACCAGCACTTGTACGGTAATGTGGTAGATAATCGAGGCACTTGTCAAAATGCTCATCAAAATCAAATGGGTCAATGATCCGCATATCTCTTAACTACGGAAAGGAAACTGCTTAATTCTGTGCCCCCACACAAGAAAGGCTGAGGATCACCCTTGTTTGCCTTTTATCTCCTCAGCCTCACTGTTCTACCTCATCTATCTTCATAGGAGAATATTCCCAGCCTCCCTCCTAAATTGAGTTCCAATGGTCGTTGGTTTGGCCAGGCAATATGTGAACACTATCAGAGCATTGCCCTGTGTAGTAGGAAGGCCTTTTCAGGATGTGAATAGATGAAGCTAGCCTCCTACCTTCACAGCTTCATCCTCCCTTATGATTTCCACTTCAAACATATACTGCTTGCAGAGCATCCAGCAGTTCCAGGATAGGACAATCTCATTTGCCTGAGCCAAATGCCGAGCTAACCGGACATCATCTACATCCCGCCCAATCACCAAGAGGTGTTGCTGCCGCTCATCTCCAACAATAACCTGGGAAATCGGACCTGCAGACAGACCTATCCAGAAAAAATGAGATAAATGGAGAATAGCCAAACTCAATTGGGAAACTATGCAACAGGAGGGGTCTGGAATCCCCACATGGCTCTATGCATCATGCCAATCTTGTTATTGCCCTCAGCTGCAGAAGTCTTAGGTGAGCTAACCTTTAAAAATAATACCTTACGGGACAAAAAACCAAACACTGCATATTCTCACTCATAGGTGGGAATGGAACAATGAGAACACTTGGACACAAGAAGGGGAACATTACACATTGGGGCCTGTTGTGGGGTGGGGGGAGGGAGAGGGATAGCATTATGAGATATACCTAATGTAAATGATGAGTTAATGGGTGCAGCACACCAACTTGGCACATGTATACATATGTAACAAACCTGCATGTTGTGCACATGTATCCTAGAACTTAAAGTATATATATATATAAAAAAAAAATGGAAAAACAAAAAACAAACAAAAAAATAACAATACCTTACGACCAGGCGCGGTGGCTCATGCCTGTAATCCCAGAACTTTGGGAGGCCGAGGCAGGCAGATGACCTGAGGTTGGGAGTTCGAGACCAGCCTGACCAACATGGTGAAACCCCGTCTCTACCAAAAATACAAAAAAAAATTAGCCAGGCATGGCGGTGCGCACCTATAATCCCAGTTACTCAGGAGGCTGAGGCAGAAAAATTGCTTGAACCCTGGAGGCAGAGGTTGCAGTGAGCTGAGATCGTGCCACTGCATGCCATTCTGGGTGACAGAGCGAGACTCCATCTCAAAAAAAAAAAAAAAAAAAAAAAATCTTCCCCCAGATTTCCTTCTCTTATATTATACACCTGGAGATGGACATTTTGTCTGTCTGGAGATGAAGGAGAGTAGTGGAAGAAGAATGTACAAAGGGGCACAAGGAGACTTTTTGAGTGATAAGTATGTTCACTATCTTTATTGTGGTGATGGTTTCAAAAGTGTATAAATATGCCAATGTATAGTATCAATTATACTTAATAAGACAAAAACCAAAAGAAACGAAAGATGGCAGGACAAAAGAGATGCCATATAAAACAGAATATAATTCTTTACCACTGCTCCTCAAAACATAAAAGAACAGCTGGAGTCAACTTTTGCCCTTAAAGAGGTTTCTGAACCCTTGTGAAGGAGCTTTGTGTATTGAACTTCCCCTCCAAGCCTGACTCTGCCGTTGGTGAAACTTTGGCCTCTGTATATAGCTTTTTAATTTTTATTATATTGTGTTATATTTTTGATTATGTCAAGCACTAACATAGTTCAAAAACTAAACTGTAAAGAATATATATTTTAAAATCTTGCTTCTACCTACATGCCCATCTTTATTATTTTCCTGATATTAGTAATTTTATTAGTTTCTTGTGTATTTTTCCAGTGTTTCTATTCTCCTCCTTACACAAATGGTAGCATACTAAATACGCTGTTTTGTATCTTACTTTTTTTCACTTAACTATATCTTGGAGATACTGCCATGTCAAGACATCTTATTTTTTTTAAAGTTGCAGATAATCTTATTGAGTATACATATTATTTACTTAACCAGTCTCCTATAAATAAGTTGTTTTCAATGTTTTAAAATTACAAATCATATTACAATCAATAACCTTGCACGCGCAACATTTCATATGTGTGCAGGTATACCTATAGGATAAATGTCCAGAAGGATTGTGAGGTTAAGGAATAAATGCACTTGTAAGAGTAAACAGTATAGATGGTATGTAAGTGAAAACAAGACTTTTTAATATATATTTTTATATGGTTTAGTTTTTCTTGACATAAAAAGTACAATAAAGACAATAAAAATAAATACAATAAAGATTGCCAAGTCACCCTGATACTATTGTTCACTCACAGTAAGAAAAAGCTCATTCCTCAGACTCACCAGAGTACATTGTCTAGCACCTGAAGTTTTGCCTGTCTATAGGTAAGACAGGTAGTCAGTGTACTTCCAATTGGCATTTTTCTTATTATGAATGTTGATCATCTTTTTACATGTTAAAAGACATGCATTTCCTTGTCTATATACAATTTACTCATGTCCTCTGCCCATTTTTCTCTTGAGTATTATTCTTGATTTCTAAGTGCTCTTTCCCTAGTAGAGCAACTCACCCTTTGTCTATATGAATTGCAAATATTTTTTTCCCAGTTTATCATTTATCTTGAGGTTTTTATAGTGGGTCCCCCCTCTCCCAACTGGATCACTCTTTTAGGAGGTACTACCTATCTTTAACTGCAGGTCCTGGCCTTCTCTGGTATGATAGATCCCAAATTTCTCCTGTATCTCCAGACTGCATTTTGCCACCAAGGTAATGATGTCACTCAGTTGATTTTGTTCTACTCTCCAGAGTGCCAGGAGCATGTTCCCTGCAGAGACACAGGATAGGCTGACGGGGATCAAATATCTAGTCTTACTTGGTCCAAGGCGAAGTCCCAGTAACGCCGAAGATCAACTTGACCCAGTGTGGATATTATGTAAGTTATCAGGCAAGGTTTCTTGGTTATATACATTATGCTAGGTTAAAATACTGCTTCAGATCCTCAAAATCATCCAGTACATAAAAACATAACTAGGTAGAAGTTTAAATGATCCTAAGGATATTTTTGGTAATCTTCCTTCCACCAGTATACTAACAGAGGAGGAGAGGTACTAGCAAAAGGTTCATAAAAAGTAGGTTCAAGTTCATATCTAATTTGATGGCTGGTTTTATTATGTTTAAATAAGAAGACAGGCCAACTCTGGGGCATACAGCTGTTAGTGATCTTGAGTTCTCCAGATAGGACATGCTTGACTCCTCCCCATCTCATGCTTAGCTTCTGCTATTAATGACCAAGTTTCTCATTAGTTTTCTCAAGAATGCTTTATTGGCACTTATTTTGCTGTCCTTCAATCTAAACAAAAATGCAAAGCATGTGAGAGTTTAATTTGAACAAAGCTTTTCCATTAGACTAGGAGATCCTTTGAGGCACAGACTATGTCTTCCTCATCTTTGTATCCAGTACCTATTAATCAAACAATGCTAAATAAACCAATATGCTGAATTCCACCTAAACATAGTCTTCCTCACTCACAGTCTTTTAAGTATTTAGAAAAACTGAAAAAATACCTGTGATATTTAGGATATCCCCTCCAAAACAGAGAACATCTGAAATCAAGTAAGAAAGAGAGAGGAAAATGAGTCAAAATCAGATATAAACCAGATCAGGGCAGAATCATATATGGTCAAAAGAATGGCCTACTGAGTTTATCCTCATGTTATTCTTGTCCATTTGCTCACTCCAAGACTCAGGTTCCTTCTTCCTTGTCATTTTCTCCCCAAATCTATCTGCACCTATATACATCTTTTCTAAAATGGAAGTATTCCTGCTCTCTTCAAAGCCACCCCATTTGTGATAGGAATCTTATCCCCTTTTACCTTCTCGAGAACTTCACACTGTTCCTAATCTCTCTACTGAAACATTCTCATCAATAGCAAAAAACAAAACCAAAACACACAAAAATAACCCACATATTCTTGGCTCTACCTTCTCTTCTGCCTATTAGCTCCATTTTTTTCTCCTGCTACATTCACAACAAACAAAACCCCCAAATCTCAAAAAAGTTGGCTACATATATTTTCCTCATCTCCCATTTATTCTTACTCTTAAGTGTTTTCTCTGCCATTCTTTTTCTCAGCTTACTCCAATCTGACTTCCATCTCCACTACTTCCAATTATCAAGGTCATCAACAGCATTAATCTTGCTAAATTCAATACTTCTCTGACCTCACTGTACTTGACAGCTGTCATTTTCAACCCAGCTAGCTGCAGCTTTCTTCTAGAGACACTAACTCTCCTTTGGCTTCAGGAACACCACAATATCCTACCTCACTGGCTGTTTGTAGTCTCTTTTTCAGGTTCTTTCTCCCTTATCATAATCCTTCCCTGGAGTTCCTCAAGCCTCAGCCAAAGGCTCTTTCTCTTTATTTACGCTCTTCCAACATGAACTCAATCGGTTCTTAAGTCCCACTTTATGCCATCAACTCACATTTTCATCTCTAACAGGGATCTCTTCTCTGAGCTCCAGGCTCAATCACAGGTGGATTCTCCAATTGAATGGACTCATTCTCCACTTGAAAGACTTACTGGCATCTCAAACTCAACATATTCAAAACAGAACTCTTGATTTTCTTTCTCAATGTTCAGTCTTTCCTGTCTTGGTAAATGACATGATCAATTCATTTATGAAAGCCAAAAAACTGAGTCCTTTTTCTCACCACTTCCCACTGAAATTTAATGTATTGGCAACTCCTGTCTGTTGAACCTGCAAAATATATTTCAGGTCAATCTACCCCACGCAGCTCCCCTGCCGTACCTCTACACCAACAATCTTCAGTCTTGACTGCACATTGGAATTGCCTATGAAACTTTAAAAGATCTTATTCCTGGGCCAACCTCAAGAAATTCTGATTTAAATGGCCTGGGGTGAAGCTTAGGCATTAAGAGTTTTAATTAGACAAGGTGGTACGGTACCTGTAGTCCCAGCTATTTGAGAGGCTGAGGCAGAAGAACCTTTTAAGCTCTAGAGTTCAAGACAAACTTGGCAACATACTGAGACCCCAGTCTCTTCCAAAAAAAAAAAAAAACAAAATATAGAAAAAAGAATAAAACAATCAAAAAGCTCCTCAGGCAACCACAGCTGAGGTTGAGAACCACTGCTCTAGACCAAATCTCCATCATCTTTCCAGGACAATTGTCTCTTCCAGCTTCTATTCTTAAATTCACTTTCCACCAGCATTCAATCTCCACACGGTAGCCAAAATCAGTTTTAAAGTGTTAATCAGATCATATTACTCCCCTGCTAGACCTTTCCAGTTTTCCTTTATACAGAAATATATAATTCCAACTCTTTACTATGGACTACAGAGCTTGATGATCTCATAGCTACTAACCCCCAACCTTGCCTCAAACCACTCTTCACCCTGCAAGCTACATTTTGGCCTGCACTGGCCTTCTGTTAGCTCCTAGAGCATGCCGAGCTTTCTCCTGTCTCAGGACCTTTGCACTTGGTATTCTGTCGGAAATGCTTTACCCCTAGTTCTTAACAAGCTGTTCCCTTCATCCTTCATGTGTCAGCTTAAATAATACCTCCTCAGAGGAGCCTTCTATGACCACTCTGTCTCATACACTCCCCATCCTAAAATTATTTTGTTTTTTTATACCACTATGTTTATTTCCTTAATAGAATATAGAAGCTACAATTATTGTTTACTTATTGTCTGTCCCACTAAAATGGAAACTAAATGAGGGTACTCTGTCTTACTTTGCCCTGTATTTCTAGTACTCAGCAGTTGCTGGTATTAGAGTACATACACGATAACAGAATTTTTATCTTCCCCTTCATCCAAACCTATGAGAAAAAGCAAACACCCTTCCATATGTATTCCTTAAGGATAACAGGTAAGTCAAATAATCAAATTCTTAACGGAGATGCCACAAAGTAATTATTCTGGTGAATCTCAGAATGATGGACAGAAACATATAGCGAGCTGTCAGTAAAGGATGAGAATGTTACCTAAGTACTAAAAGGTATAAGGTCAGAGTAATTTCTGTTGAGTAGGCCTAACCAAAAAGTTCAAGAGTGGGTTCTTGCCCCACCTGCACCTATTACAGTCCATGTCACAGAGTAGGTACTCAAAACATGGGTACTGCACAAATGAGTTTTTTTCCAGATAGTGGAAACTTGGCAAATATCTAAAAGCTTAATACATGGCAGAAAATAAGAAAACACCTATTCCTTCCTCACAGGATCAAAATATAATAATAGAATAAAAAGATGTTTTATAAATTTGGTTTAAATACACACTTGAGATACATTATTGTTAGAACACTTTATTTTGAAATAAAATACAAATGTGCAAAGTAAATTAGCTCCTCCTGCCCCACCTTTGAACAATGAGTCAATAGAATGTAAGACTGGGTAGAACGGCAGATAATAGGCAAAGGTCTAGCTTTTCAGTGGCAACTTGAAGAAACCAAAGATGAATGATGCTAAAGGAATGCCCCTTTAGTACCTGTTTTAAAGTACTTCTGACCACCTTCTTTTATAAACCCTCAGGAGCCCAGCACCACACCTTATTACCCTACAATGATCACTCACGCTCCACGATGTCACTAATGTAATAACTGAAGATGTGGGCCAGTTTGTCCATGTCACGTTCCGACTTGCAGGTCAGGCTGAACCTGTCCATTAAAGCTGTAAACCCTGACCAACAAAGCAGAAATTACCATGTTAACTCCAAATCCTAAACTTTTTGGCCCCTTTCTCCCCACACATCAGCCTGGTGTAAAGGAAGCAGATCTCTTCAAGCTGAGTAATTCCTTTATCCATTAACATGGTGTAACTTAGAAACTACTAAGGGCCAGGTTGGTTGCCGCTGCCACTGGAATCCAGAGGACCACCCTCTCTGCTTCTAGGAGCTGGAGACGGTGCCCTTTTCATCTGGAGCCAGCTCTTCCCCCCACCCTCTTAGGCAGCTGCCTGGCTATGGGAAACAACAGGATCCCTCCTCATGTCTGGCTAGAGAATCACTCACACGGTGAGGACACGCACCTGGTATTACCCATCTTCATATCCCTGACACAGAATAAGTATTTGTTAAACGAACGTCTCTAGGAGTGGCTGCTAGATAGCTACAGCCAGAACAATGGCTAGTACATACTTAACGACGCCAAGAATGAATTAATTGAAAGAATAAAATAACTGAAACAGAACGCTTAATAGAAAATGCTCGGGGTTGGGAGACACGGGTTCAAAGCCCGCTGCGTGGTCCTGTAAAAATCCTTTCCTCTGAGTTTCAATTTCATCATCTTTGAGGTGAGCTCAAGGGCTGAGCTGGTTCATCCCAAAAGATGTCTTCCCACGCTAAAACGAAGACTCTCAAAGTTTCCTGCGGAAGCCGCGGGACGAAGTTAAACTGTGCCTTAGCTCGCGGGAGGCTAGGTTTGTAACCGTCGCGGCCTCCAGGGGCTTAGACCCAACGGCCGCCTCTCCCGCAGGCCAGGAGGCTGAAGTGACGGCCATCGCCCTCACCCGTCACATGGACGCCTAGGAGGACTCCCTGGGCCGTGGTGAGCTCGGGTTCCGATCCCCCGGGCTTCCGAAAGACCAGTAGGTCGGGAAGCAGTGCCGCCAAGCGGGCCTCCACTGGCCACAGAGGCGGCTTCGCATCCCGCCTGCCAGTCACCATAGCTGCCCGCCCAGGTACCGGAAACAGGGTCCAGCTGCGTAGCAGCCAATCCGCATGGCAGGCTCTGTTGGGGGTCCTGCCGCCGACCAATCCGCGCGGGCTTCCTTGGGGCAACGCCAATCGGAAGCGGTTGCAGTCCCCGCCCCACCACCTTCCCACAACCTTCGCGGGGCGAGTTCCGCGGGGAGAAGGGGCTGGAGGTGCTGCAGTCCGCGCTTTCAAAGGAGCAAAGCTGTCTTTTCTACAGGAAACGGGGGCGGTGTAGACGCTCTTGCGGTAAAGCGGTTGATATAAATATCGAGATGTCTTTCCCCCATACCACAGAGTAGAATCTTGGGTCATCTCTGAATTTGGTAAGGACAGGTTCTACTGGCATAAATCTAAGCCAAACTCAAAAAGTTTGACTAAATCTATGGAATACTGTCAGTCCTTTTCCTTCATTGTTGTGGTGAGTTTCTCCTCTTATCTGCCAGGGCAGGTCTCCTGCTTTCATCATGAATGCTACCTGGGGCTGTTTGTCTCTCGTTTGTGACAATGGCATATCGGAGGCTTCTAGTCTTTATTGTTTAGATTCCCAGCGACCGCAAGGTAAAATAGTAACAAGGTGAGCATGCTGTAGATTTTTAACCATCAGAAAAGTACTTTTGTTTTGGTCTTCTGCCAAAACAAAATCTAACAAAATGTAAAAAGTACATCTTCACTACCTGTAATTCTACAATACTTAATCAAGGCTGTTTTTGTGATAAGGGCTAATTTTCATCACATTTTGATAAACACTTTCAGTAGTAGCATCAAATGTATGATCAGCCTGTAGGTGACAGAAAGTATCTCCTCAACAGGGTGGAAGGGCCAAAAGGGAAGAAATTAAGGGGAGATAAAGCTAAGAGGCAGGCCGGGCGCGGTGGCTCAAGCCTGTAATCCCAGCACTTTGGGAGGCCGAGACGGGCGGATCACGAGGTCAGGAGATCGAGACCATCCTGGCTAACACTGTGAAACCCCGTCTCTACTAAAAAATACAAAAAACTAGCCGGGCGACGTGGCGGGCGCCTATAGTCCCAGCTACTCGGGAGGCTGAGGCAGGAGAATGTCGTGAACCCGGAAGGCCGAGCTTGCAGTGAGCTGAGATCCGGCCACTGCACTCCAGCCCGGGCGACAGAGCGAGACTCCGTCTCAAAAAAAAAAAAAAGGAAAAAAAAAAAAAAAAAAAAAAAAAGCTAAGAGGCCCAGACATTACAAGTTTGATACTGTTTACAGAGACACCGTCCATGCAGACTTGTCTTGTCGGCAGAGGTCACAATTTCAACATTGGAAACACAACCTAGAACCCAGGAGTTGCAGATTCCCCAAAAGTCACATTACTTTTCGGTTATTTTTATAAATTTATTTTAAAAAATAACAATTGCAATGACATTAATGATCGATCACCTGTACACCCCCATACTGCTAGGGGAAAAACCTTCGATATAGTTGAGTCCCAAAGAAAAATCAAGACATTATTACCAGGCACCCTATAGCCACAAAATGCTCTGTTGGTCCAGTGGCATCGACACTGACATGTTCAATGTACCAGTGCAGTTAAAATATATACACTTTAAATTATCCTGCAAAAAAAAAAAAGCACTCAAGTTGCATAACTAGGCATTAAACCAATTATTCATTCATCCATTCACTCTTTCTCCATCTGTGAAGTCATCACTACAGTCACAAATAAAAATGAATAAAAGAACTAGAATCAAAGAAAAAATCCAAATGTCAATACCCTGCCCCAACTTTGTGGGCTACTATGGTGTGCTAAAGTGACCACAAGAAAAGGGTCATGAGCTATTTGAAATGCAATGACAGAATGACAACTGAAGCATTTCAAACAAAATTCAAACTCATCCCCCACAAATAAAAAATTCAGCAACAAGGCTGGCATTACTATGTACAAACTTACAGACACAAATAAATAGCATCTTCTAACTGTTGGCGGCTTAAGCACTCAGAGTTAGATCTGAGTAATTTCTTTCTGAACTCTGCATCTTAGTCTCCTAAATTAACCAAGGAATATAAATTCCTCATTGTTAGTAATCTATCCTCTGAAAAACTTGGGACTTACTGAATAACATTAATATCCCAAACTCTTGTAGAGAGCCAGGAGTTTCTAGTGAGCTTACCAAAGGATCAGCCCTTTGACATCTGGAAGCCAGGACAGATTACCAGATTCCTGGGACTAGGAAGATTTCACTTCCTGTTTCCTTTGCATAGCTCTGTACCTCCATTTCTATCATTACAATGATCTCTCTTTGTGGTGTTTTTAGAGGGCTTAATTTCTGTCTTAATACAGTTAAGCTGAAGTCAAAGAACCAATTTTTATTCTTGGTATTTGACCCCCAATGTTCCTCAGAATTATTGGGTTTTCCTTGTTTCCAGAGAAGGCAGCCAACTCTTCTGAAATATCATCTTAGTTCTCTCAGGGTTCAACATCTAAAAGAGAAATAGAATTCTGAGGCACAACCCATTCTGGGAAAAGTGGCCTAGTTCCTGATCCTGCAGGCATGTTTCTTTCTAGTGTGCAGTTTATTCTCACAGTACGGATGCAATGAGAAAATCTTTCTGCACAAGGCCTATGGAGAAAACATGAAAACTGGCACCAAAGAATCAGCTGCCATGGGAAGAATGAAAATGCTCGTTTTCTAGGGCCAGCATTGTGCTGCGGGAGTGAAGCCAACATCCACCTCAAGCTTTAGTGGGTAACTTGGACTCTGTTCAGGACAGCGTGACTGATCAGTGCTTTCCAGAAATTGCCAAGGACCAAATCTCAGGCTTCTTCCTTTCAGTGCTTGTTAAAGGTTCTAGAGTGTGAATTACTCTCTTCATCTTAATGATCCATTCCAGGTATCCATCCACTGGAGAATCGTGCTCTATGATAACGTATGGGTGTACATGCTCTCTCTCCCTATCTCTCCCCCCCGCCCCCACTCTCTCCTCCTAGGATGAAACACATGAACCTTTCAGTTCCCCAAATGCTGTCACAAAGTCTATGACTGAAAATCTCTAGTTTGGCTCTCCCTTTAGGAGTACTACAAATGTCCTCAGTGCTTCGGCAAAGAAATTGTTGAATAGTCTTGTTCTCTACTTAGGAAAGGCAGTTTCAAGGTTCAATATCCTCTACATTGTCTTAGAAGTAGCCACAGCAAGTACGATGGTCCAGATGACCAGTCAACAGAGGGACAAGCAGGCCACAACTTTTCAAAGCTAGAAAAAGAGATTCAGCAATGTATATTTTTAGTGCTTGAGTCTTTTATCATTCTATCCCCGGAGTTAGCTTTTTCTTGGCTAGAGTCCAGAAATACCAATCTACCATCTGGGCAGACAGGAATTCTTATTATTACCACAGATTAGAAGAATGTATCTCAGAAATTTATTGTTTCCATATCACAAGATAGAACTTCCTTGCTTGGAAGCCATCTCTGAATACAAAACGTCCATTCAGTTAGTCAGTGTGAGATTCCCCCACCAGAGGGATAAATACTGTCTAGATTCCATGGGAAGGAGTGGGCTGCTGCTTTCCTGATTGCAGTTTTGGTTGAGAAGGTTGTTTTTCCCTGCTGAGATGGCTGGCTCACGTCACCAGTCAACATAAGTGCTTTGTGTACTGCTGGGGTGGCATGTGTCTCCTTGCATCATCCGAATCCATGAAATGTCAGTGTCATCAACAGTCTGAAATAGGTCCTGACTGAAAGAGTAGACAAAGGCTTGCAACTTCAATTTGCCAGGCATTGCTGCAATTGTAATACTGAGCCACTTAGGAAAAACTAAGTGGTTTCCGTCCTGTAGAAAAGGGCAGAATGTGATCGTCAATGTCCCATTGGAAGAGTTGATCAATTTCCTGGAACAGTGAGAAACTGGTGAGAAACATGACCTTGATCAGCTCCATCATATGGCCTGGGGTTAGGACACTCGGATGATCTGTGTCATTGCTTCTTCATCGGCTTGGTTTGGATCCTAGAGACAAAGATGACACGATAATTAAAGTCCTTTGCAAAAGCAACAGGACTGATGGCTCACTACTTATCCTCAAGAGAATACACATAACTTTACCAAGTAAATCAAAGGCTTGTAATACATCTTAAGTCTGCATACATGGCTTAAGTGCAGCCCCATTAGGAAAGAAGAGATAATAAACCTTATTCTTAAAAGAATTTGAAGTCTGGCCTGCGCTCCATGGTGAAACACTCCAGAACTGTTAGTGTATCTCTTTCCTAAGAACCTTGTGTTGTTCTCTATACTTAAGGGTTAAGAGTATTCAGGTGGCTAAGGAAAAGACCCAGAGAAACCATGTCATGCTCTATTTTTGTCACTGTTTTTTGATCATCATTTAAATACTAAGTACTTAGCAGGGCTGGAAAGAATCATTAGAATCTATACACTTTGATGTACTCATTTTACAGATAAATCTGAAGGCCAGATGGGTAAAGTGATTTGCCTGGACTAGGGTCAGGGTCAGAAAGTTAGGAGCCCAGCAAGGGCTAACTCCCAGATCTCCTGACTCCCATTTAATCTTTTTTCCGCTAAACTCTATATGCTGTTTCTCACTTAAGACCTACATGTTAACACAAGGATAAATCCTTGGAAGCTTTTTGCAACACTCCACAAGAACCACCTTTAGTTCCCCCATACCAAGGCTCTGAAGCCTTGGTAGGCAGGATCTGAGAAAAAGCTGAAAGACTTCTGGAGACAGAAGACTGGACTGGGTCTTGAACAATGAGCAAAAACAACTAGCATTTACTGAACTCACCATGCACTAGGTATAGTGCTACATAGATGCCTAATGTGGATTACTGAATGAAATCTCTACAACATTGCTGTGAAGTATCAACAGTATTCCACTTTACAGATAAAAATAAAGAGGCTGAATTGACCAAGATCATATTGTTAGCACAAAGAATGAGGAGAGTTCCTGGCACAATGCCCTCCTATAGCTGTCAGCCCCACATTCACACACTGTATGAATGAACAGCAATGAGAAAGGAGGGGCTCTCACACTACAGGTGAGAACTAATAGCACTGAAGAGTTGTTAGTGTTCATGTGTGGGGACACCGAGGAAACCTAGTTTGACTGTTAAGAGGGGTGATAAGGCAAAGTTGCTCAGCGTTATACAGAAATAGTTTGAGATTTGATGCAGTTAAGAAATGAGGAACTATTAATAGCATGCATCCTTGACCTGGGGACTGGCAGGTTAAAAAAAACACTTTAACCATCTGGCAGTACTATATAAGGTCAATTAGAGGAGATAGGAGATTAATTTGATGGATACTGCAATAGTGCAAGTGGAATGTGATGTTAATATAGAATGGAGTATCAGCAAATGGGAGGAATCTATTAATTCAAGAAACACTGATTGCTTGGTTCAGAACTGGATACTAAACCCAACAAATACATCTAAGTCAGTACTTAAATACAACTTACTTAAATAGAACTAAGTCCAATAAATATAACAGAGAACAAAACAATCCTGTATCCTCTATACAACTTATAGTCTAGTGAAGGAAACAATCTCGAAAAATTCAACAACTTAATTATTATTACACTGTAAAGAAAAGGGCCAAGTGCAATGGTGTGCACTTGTAATCCTAGCACTTTGGGAGGCCAAGGCAAGAGGATTGCTTGAGCCTAGGAGTTTGAGACCAGCCTGGGCAACAAAGTGAGACTCCATCTCCACAAAAATTTTAAAACTTAGCTGGGCATGTGGTGCGTGGCTATAGTCCCAGCTACTCGGGAGGCTAAAGTGGGAGGATCACTTGAGCTGGGAGGTCAAGGCTAAAGTGAGCCATAATCACACCACTGCCTCCAAAAAAAGAAAAGAAAAGTTGTTGTAAGAAAATACTGAGAGAGAAGAGACCTATTCTAGATAGGGTATTTAATTAAACCCGGACCTAACAGATGGGGAGATAGCCATGAAAAAGATAGAGCAAAGGGCACACAGACTGAAAATTCTAAGGACAAAGGCCCATGGCAGGATATAGACCAATGAACAGTAAGCAGCAGCATAGAGACCAAGAAGTAGAAATGAAGTTAGACAGGAGCTGGAGCATGCAAGGCTTTGCTGGGCACAGTAGTAATCACTTTGGATGTCAGTCCAAGTGCAAATGGGAAAGGATAAGCATTGAAGGAGCTTGAGCAGAACAGTGACTTGACAGGATAAACATTTTAAAAAGATGACACTAGGATGTGGAGAGTAGGCTAGAGGGGGACAAGAGTGGAAGAAGGGAAACGAAATTAGGCAGTTATTTTATAAACCTAAGCCAAAGAAGAGAGGATTAGACCAGGCTCACATCAGTTAGAAGGGAAAAAAGTAAACATTCAAATTATATTTGTGATAGGGTAATAAAACTTGCTTAATAAAAATAAAACTTGTTTCTTGAAAATTAAGAAAAGTGTGACTTTCAAGAAAGAATGGATAGTAATAACTGACAAAGATGAAGAGCAAAGAAAGACCACTGGATGAAAAACCTTTAGTACTCTTTCTATTTGAGACAGGGTCTCACTCTGTCACTCAGGCTGGAGTGCAGTGGTGCCATCTTGGTTCACTGTAGCCTCAATCTCCTGGGCTCAAGTTATCCTTCCATCTCAACCTTCCAAGTAGCTGGGATGACAGGCATGCATCACCAGGCCTGGTTAGTTTTTATATTTTTTTGTAGAGATGGAGTTTTGCCATGTTGCCCAGGCTGGTCTTGAAATCCTGGGCTTCCCACTTCAGCCTCCCGAAGTGTTGGGATTACAGGCATGAGCCACCAAGCCTGGCCTAGTGATTTTAAGATTAAAGCGACATAAGATTGCATCTAGTTTAGAGAATGTGAGTAGTCCCAGAGTATGAAAATAGCAAGAGGACACTGCTGAAGTCTTCAACTCAAGTCAATACAAGGTAATAAAGAGAAGAATAAAAGGTATATGTATTCCTACCTGCATATGGGGACTATCCTTTTCCTTTGGAGAGAAAAATCGTCCACCTTCACCACGCTTCCGTGCCATGGCATGACGGTGCCGAGACTCATGTAGGTATTTCTAAAATGAGAAATAAAACCATTTAACTATTAATACTATCCAGAACCAGCACAGTTATCTAGTGCACAAATTCCATTCTCTAAGACAGCTGGGATCAAAGCCACAAGGGACAATTATGACTTAGAATGATGATGAAAGCTTTGGAGAAAACACCTAGTAAGTAAGATAGCTATATAACTAGTAAGAATGTAAGAATGTGAATGCTTACAGTATGAATTTTTTAAAAAAAATAACAGATTACCACCTATACTTCCCAATATACCCTTCCCTCTGCTTTAATAACAGGCCAAATTTCATTTGAGCAAATGAGTGTTCAGTAAAAAGACTTTCCTAGCATTAAAGTTTATTATTATTATTATTTTCTAGAAACAGGGTCTCACTCTGACACCCTTGCTGCTGGACTGCAGTGGCATGATCATGAATCACTGCAGCTTTGAATTCCTGGGCTCATATGATCCTCCTGCCTCAGCCTCCCAAGTAGGACTACAGGCATTTGCCACCACACCTGGCTGGACTTTCCTAGCCTTATCTGCATGTTAAGTGTGATCAGGTAACTAAATTCTGGCTAGTGAAAGGCACACAACTTCTTGAAAGTTTCCTTGAAAGAAAGGGTACCTGGCCGGGTACGGTGGCTTACACCTATAATCCCGCACTTTGGGAGGCCGAGGCAGGTGGATCGCTGGAGGTCAGGAGTTCGAGACCAGTCTGGCCAACGTGGTGAAACCCCACCTCTACTAAAAATACAAAAATAAGCTAGGCGTGGTGGCACGCACCTGTAATCCCAGCTACTCGGGAGGCTGAGGCAGGATAATCACTTGAACCTGGAAGGGAGGTTGCAGTCAGCTGAGATTGTGCCACCGCACTTTGGCCTGGGTGACAGAGCAAGCCTCAGTCTCAGGAAAAAAAAAAAAAGAAAGAAAGGGTACCTTTCTTGTTCCCTTTCTTCCTAGGCTGGAGTCTAAGCAGGAATCTTGGACTATGAACAGCACACTAGCAATATTAAAGCAGTGAAACAGGTCTTGAGAACTGTGAAAATGTGCTACCAGTCCAGGATAATTTATCCCTGGACTACTTTTATGTATGAAAAGGAATAACATCTTATTTCAGCCACTGTTTGTTTTCGTTATTATAACTGCAGCTGCATACAGTAATAACAAATGCTAACTCTTAGGAAAGAGATAACAAGTATCTAACATCAATTTTTTGGAAGGTACATGAGAAAACAAGCCATATAAAAGATAATTTCAAAAGCAGAACCCTGCTATTCTCCTCTCCTATATCCTTCCCAATGTTATACATACCCTTCTCTCCTTTGGAATTTTCCCTTCTGCCTCTAGTTTAGCCCGGGCTTGCCTCCTCTTAAGAATACGGTGGTATTGTTTGGCATTCACGTAGAGAGGCTCTTCTTCAAGCATCTCTGCTCCAGGTAGAGGGATTCTTTGGATAGCAGGCACAGAGCCAGCCCCAGGAACCATCTGTGTGAACAGGAAACCAGAGCTTATTGGTGGCATGAAGTATGGACATAGAGTTTCTTGGTTTCTCTTCATCCATTTTTTTCTAAATGCCACAAAAAGTAATTTGTATAGGGTACTTGGGTAAATGCAGATCCCTGGAGAAATTAATGCTAAAGATCTGCACTTGAAACAAACACCCCAGATGACTGTGTCATAGGAGGTTCAGGTGCCACTCTGAGAAACTATATAAGCATACCCTAATTCACGTCTACCCATGGCTGTAGATATTTCCGCTGCCATCTAATGGTCAGGAACAGTAGTCATAAGACAAAAAAACAGCACAAAAATAGATGAGACTAAGTGCTACTAAATGCCTATATTTATAAAAATAATTTAATAGTTAACTTATAATTCAATCCTAAATTTTCTTAAAAAACACCAAAACACTGTACTAAATGTACGTGAAAACAAGTAACAAGAGTCCTGTACCCCACAGCTCTTTCCCAGATACAACTGCTTTGAATAACTATATTGAATCTTTTATAAAAATTATTTATTTATCATTTAGTTCATAGAAACAAGGTCTCTGTTTGTTGCCAAGGCTGAGCTCAAACTCCTGGACTTAAGCCATCCTCCTGGATTAGCCTCCCGAGTAGCTAGGACTACAGGTGCATGCCACTGAGCCAGGCTTGCTTCTGTTTCTTTTCATAGCTTCCTCCATCTCTGTGCAGACTTCTGTTACTCATTCTTAATCTATGCATTTTAACATCCTATTTTGACATATGAGGATTTAGCTTTCACTCACACCACCCAAGTCTTCCTATCTTCCCAATACATTTATATCACACTTTTTTTTTTTTGGTTTCTCTATCAATTACAATCTTTCTAATTTTTAGCTTATTTCTTATTTCGTCCATCATGGGCAATACTACTTTCCACTTCTCAAAGATTAATATATTATTCCCTTCATTATTTGAATTCTGAAAAGAATTGCATAAAATCACTATTTATCCATTGCTTTATCTCCAGCATCTAGAATAGTCCCTGGTAAATAGTCCCTGGCACACAGTAGGTGCTCAGAATGAATTATGGTTTGTTATAACGTTATTGTAAAAGTAGATTACTGACTGCCTTAAGGATCGATCTCAATCCCAAGAGGTCAACATAATAAATTTTAGGAGGCATCAAGTTGCATGTTCAAGAAAATTTCGAAGACAAAGCTGAAAAATACATTTTCTTACCATGACCATCCCTCCTGAATTGACCACATTGCCTGCCACTGGTAGTGTCACAGTGACAGTCCCTTGCCCACTGCTGGTTGTGTTGGTATTGGCTCCTGTCTGAACAATCTGTGCTCCTGCCAAACTGGCTGCTGGGATAGTGATCATGCCTGAAACAGGGACTGTAACTTTAAGAAAACAAAACATAAAACAAACAAAAAACAGGCACACAGAACAGAAAGAAGGGAACATAGTTAGTCCCTCTTCTATCTGGTACACACTCACTGATCCTGGCAAAACACACTGAAAAACACAAGGGGAGAAAAAGTACTCTCCCACTCTGGCGTGCTATATATAATCCAAGTAATCACAATTCTATTACACAAATATAATCACAATTCTAGAGAGTAATTCTATTAACTCTCTAGGTCCCAGTTTTGAGTAACTCTATCCTTAGCAGTTTTCAAAAGGTGAAAAGGTTTGGCAGTCTCTTCTTCTACAGGTCAGTCTGACTATAGCTGTACCTACTGCTCTTGTACATATGAGCAATCTGCTTCAGAATAGAGATTTTAAAACGTATACTTTGTTTATCTCAAACTGACAATGAGTCAGTTGTAGTATTAAAACTTAAAATTAAACCAAACATTCCAAGTCCCCAGACTACCAACAGCAGCACTTCAGGATTTGTTCACCATTCTGTTTGAGCTCTTGCCTGGGCTCAATCCAGTTCAGGGCCTCCCTCGAGTAATACGAGAGCACACAGTGCACTCTCTGGATCTTGTATATTGCAAATTTTCAATCACAAAGTCATGGAATCTAACAAGGATGTCCTTTTTTGATTTAACTATTTGACTAACAAGTGCTTCCAAAAGCCTTCAAGTTCAGTTTGTGCACTCCTCCTCCCAGACCAAACAGATCTCTCTATTATTTATGTTATCTATTCCTAAAACATACTTCCATGAGGGCCCTGCATTGTATTTATTTGTTCACATGTCTCTCTTACTAGACTAGAGGCTCTTTGAGAACTCTTCTAAGTAAAAGTGCTGTATACGTAATAGTCATTTAAAGTAATGGAGTGACCCAGAAAAAAACATAAGCAGCAACAGCACTCTAAAGTCAACTTGATTTTTGATCTATTTCTCTCTTTCCCAATAAACTCCCTATTTCTAATCTTCTGTTTAGAAACACTTCTTCCCTAAAAGCTTACACAATCCCTAGATTAGCAACCACTGTAGAAACTGCTACACATGGAATCACTGTTGGTCATGGATGGTGACAAGAAACCAACAATCAATGGAGAGCTAGAGGAAATCTTTTTTTTTTTTTTGTCCAAAAAATATGTGGTGTCAAGTTCACCACTCAAATTCTAAAGGTATCAGTTGCCTAAGGGACAAAAAAGTTGCCCCAAGAAGTCCTAGGGAAACTTATGGGTACACTTACCTTGCTGGAGAATGGTGCCATCTGCGTTAACTGGCTGATAGACAATGGTCTGCCCTTCAGCAGTCTGTGCCACTTGCTGTCCCTGGACAGCAATCTGCTGCTGTGTCTGGAGGAAATAAATAACGACACAATTCAATAGATCCCAAAGATACTAAAAAAGAACCATGTAGTCCTTAAAAAAAAAAAAATTATTTTTTTGAGACGGAGTCTCACTCTGTTGCCAGGCTGGAGTGCAGTGGCACAATCTCGGCTCACTGCAACCTCCGCCTCCTGGGTTCAAGTGATTCTCCTGCCTCAGCCTCCTGAGTAGTTAGGATTACACAGCATGTGCCACCATGCCCAGCTAATTTTTGTATTTTTACGGGGTTTCACCATGTTGGCCAGGATGTCCTCGATCTCTTGACCTTGTGATTAGCCTGCCTTGGCCTCTCAAAGTGTTGGCATTACGGGTGTGAGCCACCATGCCTGGCCAAAAATATATTTTTTTATGGTTTTCATCCCCTTTTGTACTATACATGCTATACATGGAATATTTGACTCAGTTATCTGACTCTTCCAAATCAGTTGTGCTCCTGTGTGACAGAGCTAGTGGAATTACCTGAGTCTGGCCAGCAGTGACGGCCGTCTGGGGCTGCTGGATGATGATCTGCTGTGTCTGGCCCTGCTGGCCCTGCACCTGCACAGCCTGTCCACCCTGGATCTGGATCTGTCCAGGTGGGACCAACTGTATCTGCAGAAAAGAACATAAAAAAGGATTGTACTCTACTGACACTGGTCTCCTTTGGTCCTGAGAGTTATCCACATTTCTCTAGAAAGCAGAAAATGTTCTGAAGAGGAAAAAAGAAGTCCTGCTCTGCCCTCCATTATGAAGTAGAGACAACTTATTTTCCATTTATGAAACAATCAAGGAATTTTGAACACTGTCTGGATACCTGATATTAAGAAATCAATCTCAGTTTTTATAAAAGATAGCAGTGGTATAATCATATATATTGAAAAGCATGTATATTTAAAATACACTCTGGGCCGGGCGTGGTGTGGCTCACGCCTGTAATCCCTGCACTTTGGGAGGCCGAGGTGGGTGGATCACTTGAGATCAGGAGTTTGAGACCAGCCTGGCCAACACAGTGAAACCCTGTCTCTACTAAAAATACAAAAATTAGCTGGGCACGGTGGTGCATGCCTGTAATCCCAGCTACTTGGGAGACTGAGGCAGGAAAATCACTTGAACTGGAGGCGGAGGTTGCAGTGAGCCGAGATCATACCACTGCACTACAGCCTGGACGACAGAGCGAGATTCCGTCTCAAAAAAAAAATTAAAAAATAAAATATACTCTAAAGTGCTTTATTATTATTTTTTTTAACCTTGCCATTTTGGTGAATAATGAAGTACTTTTTTACAGAGGAAATAATATATATATTAAAAATGTTGACAGCCAGGCACAATGGCTCATGCCCGTAATCCCAGCACTTTAGGAGGCTGAAGTGAGCAGATTAGGTCAGGAGTTCAAGACCAGCCTGGGCAATATGGCAAAACCCTGTATCTACTGAAAAATACAAAAATTATGCAGGCATGGTAGGACATGCCCGTAGTCCCAGCTACTTGGGGAACTGAGGTGGGAGGATCATTTGAGCCTGGGAGGCAGAGGTTGCAGTGAGTCAAGATCTGCACCACTGCACTCCAGCCTGGGCAACAGAGCGAGTACCTGTCTCAAAAAAAAACAAACAAAGAAAAAACCCAAAATGTATTCTACCCTAGTCAAATGTGACGACTGCAGCCCAGGACACCACCTTGATAAGGGGCTTGAGAGGACCTTGAAAGAATCTAACAAAGCTATGTCAGGATTCCTAACTCACAGAAACTATCAAATAAACTTTTTTTTTTTTTTTTTTTTTTTTGAGACGGGGTATCACTCTATCGCCCAGGCTGGAGTGCAGTGGTGTGATCTCGGCTCACTGCAAGCCCCGCCTCCCGGGTTCATGCCATTCTCCTGCCTCAGCCTCCCAAGTAGCTGGGACTACAGGCACCCGCCACCATGGCTGGCTAATTTTTTTTTTTTTTGTATTTTTAGTAGAGACGGGGTTTCACCGTGTTAGCCAGGATGGTCTCAATCTCCTGACCTCGTGATCCACCTGCCTCGCCAAATGTTGCTTTAAGCTGCTAACTTCTAGGAAAATTTGTTATACAGTAATAGATAATTAAGGCAGTGTGACACATTATATTCCTCCTATTAGTTTCCAATAACCTCACCAATACTTACTACTGTCATTAATGTTTAGTTGATTTAATTTGTATCTCCTATTTGGTCCTAGGATTGGATAGCTAAACCTTAGAAAGCAATTATGGAAAGCAAGGGATCATGTGCTATCCAAATCTATCTTCTTTCTTTTTTTTAATGGCTATAGCCACTTTATTAGGAGTATTATCAAAAACCTGACAAGAATCTTGAAAAATATTTCTCTAAAATTTGGAACTAAAAAACTGCAATACAACCCTTTAAATGTTGGGTGTACAAAAGCCTATTTTCATATAACTAGTGGATACATTTTTTTTTTTTAAGCACAAAAGAGAAAGCAGTGAGGAGAGCCCCAGAGTTCAACATTTCTGGTATTTTATATTCAAGAATACCTCCTAAACTTAAAAGCCAGAATGCATGGCTACTACTAAGTAACCTTCTCTTTACCTCTTTGACCATTAATTCCATCAACAAACTTTTTTTATTTGAGCATTGCTTCAACAGAGATGGCAGTTTGGAAGGAGGATACTTTCAGAAAGCTAGATTTTTATAGCCAGGTCACTTTCCATCCATAATTTCAACTTGGGACCACCTTGGTCTGAAAAGAAGAACATGCCTAGAATCTTAAGTTATCACAAAGTCTACCAGCTGATAGGAAAAAGGACTACTGATGGAAGGAAGGTGAAAAAAACAGGTCAATGGGTTCCATGTCTTAGAGACATTCATGGATCCTATTTTGTTAGGGGATAGATTGCCTAGGTTTTCTTAATTATTTTTTCCAAATACTTAGCTAATTGGCATTTAAAAAGTATTGGCAAATAACTAAACAAATTGATCTGGTTATGTGAACCAACTTCATTTCTAAGTTTATATTGGCTATTAGGATTTCCTCTATCTATTCATATTCTTTGCCCATTTTTCTACTTTTGTATAAATACATAAAAGTTATTTATACATATTCTGAATACAAACTCAGTTATATGTATTAAAAATATCTTTTCCAAGTTTTCACCTTGTTTACTTTTATTTGATGTATTTCAATGCATATTATGTTTTAAAATAGTCAATTTGTTTTTAAAAAATCCTTCTCTGTAGCATAAAAATTCTCTTATAATTTTCTTTTGAATTTTCCAAGTTTACTTTTCTACAATTAGATCTTTAATCCACCTAGCAAATATTTTTAAAAATACAGTGTGAAGTAGAAATCAATTTCTTTTCTGTATCATTCTTCAGCCATTTCTTCACTGATATGTTTATAACACTTTTATTATATGCCAACTTCTAATATTCTTCTATTTCTTGGCTCTCTCTCTGGCTCTAGTGTCTTTCTCAGGCCAAGGATTTTAATCTAAAATTATATGCAGAATTTTTCATGAGACTGGACATCTGTACTTTTTCTTAGAGGGTGCAAGCTTTACTAGGATTCTAAAATAGAGAATACAAATCAAAAAAGGTTAAGAAGTACTCTTCTTTAAAAAGTGGCTACTCAAAGAACACTAATGAGGGAAAAAAAAAAAAACTCCTATACAAAGGGGAGTAAAGCCTTAAGCATTATAAGGGAGGCTATGGAATCTCACCTAGAGAGCTTTACTTATGTAACAGAATATATTTTTTTCAGCTGGGTTAGTTATATAGCCCTATTAGAAGCAGGGAAATAACTCTTTGAAGGTTCCTTATAGCAAAATAAAATCCCATAAAAATCACAGAATTTAGAGCTAGAATGAACCTTAGATATCATCTCATATAAATTTTATTTTTAGATGAGCAAACCAACAATTAAGTAACTTGGCCAAGATCAGAATGCTTATTTAATGGCAGACCTGGTAATGAAAGCTGGATCACTACACTCACAGTATACTGACCCTAACAATACCACACTGTCTCTACTCAACAGTGGAGAAGGTACAACAAGCGGGGCTGGAGAGGAAGCAAAGAGAGAACAGAAAGGATATAGCAATAGGGAATTGAGGAAAGCACATGCTGAAAAGATATTTAAAGCCTCATATATTTATGCAAGGAGAAATGTGAAAACTATTTTTAATCCCAAGTACAATTCTGTCTTGGCAAAAATATGCCAGTGGGCTCAAATATGCCCTTACCCTTTCCCCAAGCAATCCCCAATCCAAAGAAATTATCCTGAGAATTCAGTTGAAAAATAAAACTATTGTGCCCAAATATGTTTACCTACAAAAGCAAATGAAAACCAAAATCCTTAACTATATTTTATAAATTAGAAATTCTGATTCATCAAGGTGACTGAACATTATGAAAGGATTAAAAAAAAAAACAAAACAAAACACAAAAACACAACCCCACATGCATGGTACAGTTATGCCCAAAAATTATGCATGAAAACACAAGAGAATACACAAAAAGTACAAGTTTATGAGCAGTGTGATCATGGCTGCTTTTTTCAACTTAAAATTCCTTCAGAAAACTAAGACATTAATATGACTGCTGTAACTGTTGAAACAATACAAACATTTAGATAGAATAACTAATAGTTCTCTTATACTCCCTTTTACATGATTATAAACATATACTCATGAGGGGTTGGTTATGAATTACAAAGATAAGATCACACTATTTCTCTGCAAATTATTTTCACTAAAAATATGTCAATATTAACCCACCCCAAGTCAACAGTTCATTTCTTTTAACGATGATGTAATATTCCATGTGAATATATTATGATTTATTCCAACCATTTCCTTATTCTTATTAATGGACACTCAGATTACAATTTTATTTTTTGCTAGTACAATGCTATGAAAAGTGTCTTTGTAATTTCTCCCTACTATTGATGCTTTTCTTCCTATAGGACAGATTCTCAGAAGTGGGACTGCCAGCTCAAATATTCATTGTATTTAACAGATAGTGAGGTGCCTTTCCAAAATAACTCCACAGTTTGAAATTACCAAAATAATGATAATTTTTTCTCCACATCCATCCTAGCAGTGGATATAATGATTTTTTGATTTTTTTTGCCATCTTGATGAGAAATACCTAATTTAAAAATTTGATATCAGAGTTGTATGTAACATTTCTACATATTTCTACATATTTCTGTTAATCTCTTCTTTTTTTCTTTTCTTTTCTTTTTTTTTTTGAAACAGAGTCTTGCTGTGGTGCCCAGCCTGGAGTGCAGTGGCACAATCTTGGCTTACTGCAACCTCCGCCTCCCGGGTTCAAGAGATCTCATGCCCAAACCCCCCAAGTAGCTGGGATTACAGGCACCTGCCACCACGCCCAGGTAATTTTTGTATTTTTAGTAGAGATGGGGTTTTGTCATGTTGGCCAGGCTGGTCTTGAACTCCTGGCCTCAAGTGATCCACCTGTCACAGCCTCCCCAAGTGCTGGGATTACAGGCGTGAGCCACTGTGCCTGGTCTTCCTTTAATCTCTTCTACATCTTTGCTTACTTTTGTTTTCTGTTTCTCAATCAGTCTTTCAACTGGATTTACCTGTTTTATTGGTCTGCTTAAATAATCTAGGTTTTATATATCCTTTCTATACGCCAGTTTTCTACTTAATAAATTTGGACCCACTTTTTGCTCATTTTGTTATTTTTCTAACTTTCTAAATATTCATTTTTGTTTCTTTTAAAATAAAATACACTATAAACTAGATTCTAACCTCTTTATATACTTTACAGCAATTCAAGATCATGTCTAATATCTTGGTCTTTACTGGAGCTGTCCAATTTCTGCATAATTCTAGTTTATATCACTGGTACTATAAAGGCAGAAAATCAACTGAATGCAAAATGTGGGTTAGGAAGCAGTTAAATGCATTATCAATTATCAAACAGTTTGTAATAATCTATTCTTTGAAACCTCTCCTCTGATATACTGCTCAACATTTTTAAATACTGCTCACCTGCTGTAAACCCTGTGTTCCAGAAACAGGTACTTGCATGATAGTTTGACCTTGTCCACCAGGGACAGCCTGGACCATGATGGGTTGGCCAGTTGATGTGATTAGCTGGCCTCCACTGACCTGCACCATTAATGGCTGCCCTTGGACCTAGAATGAAATAAAATAAAAACAATGAAATAACATAAGACACAAAATGGTTTTTACCAAAAGACAATCACTGGAACTATTCTGCTGTCTTGCTAGAAAAGGAAAAGGTAGAAAAGACTAAGAAAATATATGTCTTAAGTCCTCAAGTTATCTTTAAATATCTATGATACCTGTTACTAAATGCCAAGCTCAATACTTTAAGATCAGACATAATGGAGAATATCCAGAGTCTTTGAGAAGTCTCAATAGATATAAGGCATTTGTCACCAAACACGGGCTAAATCCATGACAAACATTTAATCATAATGGCAAGGTTAGTTGCCTGTTTAAACCAATCCAGGGATGGTCTCTGTGAAGGCTGGAGAGGAGGCAGTGAGAGGGAAAGGTGATGGTGGTGATGGTGGTTGAGTACAAATTCTAAATAAAGTGAAGAAGGTAAATCAAACTGTACCCAGCAATGACTCCAGGAGGCTGGGTAGCAAGCAGCTCTGGAAGCTTATGTAGAGGGTGACCCTTTTCTCCCTATAGTCTCTCAAGCTAAAATGAAATATCAAAAATATATCTTTACTCTGCTTATTTTACTCTGTGAATTCTAGATATGTGCGTTGTTTAAAGAGCTCACTACTAAAGATGTCTTAAAAATACTTTCTGGTCAGTTTGCAGTCTCCATGGTGGAATTCCTCACATTGGCCTCTATAATATCCACATGGTTATTTTAGCTTTATCAGAAGCAACAACAAATATTGAAATTACACAGAGCAGTCAAGTGTACACATTTCAGCCTCCTATGAGTAAACAGACTACTGTAGGAGCCAGGTCACTACAAGTGCTCTGTCACATCTTAAGTCCCAATACAAAAATACCTAATAGAATGCTTTCTGGAAGTGCTTTAAAAGTGCTTTAGAAGTAAACTGGAATGATCCATGGAACAGTCCAAAACTTTCATTTTCAGACTCTACCTTTGACAGAAATTACTTAGAACAGAATATTCATGACTGAAATATTCACACTTAATGAAAGTATGTGCAAGTAACAGCAATTAGTTAAAAGATCATTCTGTCCTAGATGAGTAGGTTAGATAGTGAGGTTCTCCTACAATCACCACCACCACCACTACCGCCACCACCACTAAAGTATTAAAATCACCAGGAACGCTGAAATCCTAAGTTTTGTTAAACTGTCCATTGAGAGCCTTTACTTTACTTTTTTAAGGACTTTACAGCCTCACTCTCTCATGCTATCTCCTTCCCTTATTTCCCCATTCCTTTTGCTATATCAAATGCTTGCATATTCTGTATCAAGAGAGATTTCTCAGAATACATGCAGCATGAATAACCAAAATAACTATTTAAAATTCTCCCAAAATAATCAGATCCCTAGAGGAAAGGTTTATATTATTTCCATAAAGTGTTTCCACTTATTTTAAATAAAATCTATGTAAGTAGGAAACACAACTATTAATAATTTTCTATCTATTCATCATCTTAATTTCCTCTCCAACTGTTGTGCTATTCGTGCACATGATAAATGATTTGAGACTCCAAAGAGCTCACTGTATTTACAACAGAAAAATGTTACAAAGACACATGCATCAAACAAGAAGCCATACAGTTAAGAGCATGTTACATTCCTATTCCACAAGGGGTTAACGACAATCCAAAATACTGTTTTATATATGAGTAAGATGAAGCAAGCATGAAAAACATTAACAAGCTGTTGGACTGTGAGATTTGAACACAGTTTTGGAGTGCCTACAAGCTCAGTTTCTTTCAGCTTAATTTATTTTCAAAGTTGGTTGTATATCATTACCAAACACTATTGGTGGCAGGGGTAGGGGTGGGACTGAAAGGATAAAGTGAAGTGATAACAATAAGAGGTAGTTATCTGCAGGATGTTTAGCAGCACTAGCAATAAAGTGAGATGCCAGTTCTACATTCTAGATTCTACTTTGAATCATTTCCAATTTAATGGAGGGAAAAAGTAGGGTACCCAAATCTTGCCAATTTTTCAAAAATACAGTCATTTTAATAAAAGTAACCTACAGACACAGAGTAGACTAGTGCTCCTACTCCTATTTCTTATAGGAACTGGTCAAATTAGAACCCAATTTAGGATACTTAACTTAGCCATACACAATGCTAAAGAACTGTATTGATTAACCAAGAATTATCACAGTGGCTTTAATACCTAAGACTTAACAGAAAGCATATCCTGCTCCTGCCTAACCAAGAGGTATCTGGGGCAATCTTTGCAGATCTAGTAATAAGACAGGTCACTATTTCCCCAGGAAAGGTAGTGGAAACAATAGCAGTTAACAAGAGATTAACAAGATTCAGCGCTTAGATAAACCTTGCCAAGTGTAATGATTATTTTTCAGTCGAGTTGCCCCTTGAATAAAAATAAAGCACAGCCTAGCCTAGCTTATGTGTGTCTATATATGTATATATTTCCTTCTCCATTATAATGCAAATACACAACATTTTTACCATGCAATTAATTGGATCAGAGTTTGAGCCCTGAATAAATTCTAATGTCACTTATAAGAATTTCTTCCTGTCACTTACACCATTTCTTTTCCAGGCATTCTCAAAGAAACACGCTAGTCAAATCCAATTCTCAGAAAGTTGATACGGGGTCTCTATATGACTTGGCACAAAACATTAGGAAACTGGCATCTTATAAGCCTCAAAGACAAGTTAGCAGCATCAAAGACATGCAACTGACTTTGCCATTCCTACTGGAGATCCTAACACAAACAGCACCAGACATGAGGAGAGGAGAAGTTCATGCAGTGCTCACAGAGAATCAGAGAGGGTACCACTACCTGGAGGGTCTGGACTTGCTGGCCTGAGGCGGATGCCACCTGGGCCTCAGTCTGCAACTGCACAGCAGTGACACCACCCTGCTGCTGAGAACAGGAACAGGAAGAGCTTGAAATATGTCAGGAAGGAAATGTGTAGTTCAAGACATGAGATCACCTTACCTCTTGGAGAGGGAGGGAAGCCTGAAGGACTTTCAAAATGTACAGACTCCCTATACTGAAGCTGTTTTGTTGAAGGTAGTAGCATTAAAGATATTAGCCCTTTGTCTCCAGAGTGGACCTCAAAATGTGACTCAAAAACTCAAAACAGTTGTCATCATTAACACAAAGATTTGTAATACAATCTTTCCCTCCAGAAACAGGAATCTGATACTTCTACTTACACAATTATTTAATGCTCTTTTTATCTCCTCAAATGAGTTCACAAGAAAAAATGATTAGGTTTTAATAGCCCTGAAACTACCATAAAAAATTCTGGGCTTAAATACAATCACTAAGAAAGGAGAAGTAATCACTATGAACCGAAATCATCTTCATGACGTCAATGCTCTTACATCCCAAAACTAAGATCCTTTTTTTTTTTTTTTTAAACTTTATTTATTTACTTATTTCGAGATGGAGTCTTGCTGTTTTGCCCAGGCTGGTCTTGAATTCCTCGGCTTAAGCCAACCTTCCTGTTTCAGTCTCCAGAGTAGCTGGGATTACAGGCATGCAGCACCATGCCCAGCTTCAAAACTAAGATTATTTCTACCCAACTGGACTGCTTTAAGAGCCATTTCAATGATTCAACCTTATTTTTACATCCACGAATGGCAAATTCTGAAAGAATAAAAACCCACCCTCCAGAGTACTGGTCTGAATGGAGGGCCCTTTGTGGAATCCCTTTCTCTAAAAAGGCAGTTAAAGGAACCTGCCAGAGCCACAGCAGCTGTATGGAAGGGAAAGCTATCAAGGGAGTTTGTCTTTTAATTAAGAGTAGCTCCTTCCTTTGATCATTAAATGGGAACAACTCATCATCAATACTTCCTTTGCTTTCCCTACTACCTTTCTATATTAGCTAAATTCCATTTTGAAAACAAAATATTTCCAAAATATCAATCTTGGCCTAAGGTCAAATAGAAGCATAATAAATTTCTTCTAGGGCTGGGAAAAAAGTGAAATTTTACTATAATAAACCCAAGCATAAAGCATCAAAAAATTTAACCTGTGTATAAATTCAAGAAAGCAATCTATTAATTAGGAATAAACCAGCAGCAGGGAATTCCTTTCTAATATGTGCTTATCCATAAGAATGACTGTCTAAGTATTATCCTAATGTTAAACCAGAGCTTTTCTGAATAAAAAATGTGGCAGACCAAATCAAAGAACAGAAGATTTCTTGGAAGCTATGTTGGTTTGTCTGTTGTGGCCAAAGCCTTACTAAATCACAAGTTAGCTCAAACAAGAAGAGAAAAAGACCAAATAGAATCCAGAAAAATTTAAAAGTCCAAATTTCCATCTGAAAACCAGACTAGATGTTTTTACTTATAATGAGATAAAAGAGGCAATTTACTATAACCAGGCACCCATGAAGAGTAGATTCTAAGTGGTCATGGGCTAGACATGGCATTTCAGCACAAGCTATCAGACCCAATATTTCACAAGATCTGGTACCTTTCAAATAATTCCCCAGGGAAATAGACCAACCAATTGAGTGGTGCTGTTATCAGTTTCATTGCTGTGATGTTTAAAGCAGTTTTACTTCCATACCTGCTGCTGAATTTGTCCTGCCTGGACAACAATCTGCTCTGTCGAACTATTGCTGTTTGCTGTATACTGCTCCATGGTCCCTCCAAGTGAGATTCCTGTCCGCTCTGGAGATCCTAGAAGGCTGTGAGGTACACTCCTATTAGAAAGGTGGGGAAAGAAACTAAAGTGAGACTGTCAATAAAGGCCTTACCAGACAATTAACCTGGACAATTTATCACTGTACTTTATTTGCAAGAAAACAGGATAAGAGAATAGGAAATGCTTATATTCAGTATCATTTTTAACTAGGATTATATGGCACAATCATAACATAATGTTATTTTCACGTTTCTAAATGCTTTCAGTCATTTCTTATTGACAACCTTACCTTTCAATACTGTCAGAGCAATACCTGCACCTTAGAGATACTCATTAAGCTGCAACATCACTTTGATACAAGGCCTACGTAACACTGATTTTCAGGTTTACACATATACTTTAGAGAATAAAGCTTCTTTAAAGTTGTAACACATAATTGCTTCCCACCAAACAAGTTACTCAGGTCCACTACACATGGCAGCCAAATTTACCCTTCTCATAAAGAGTTGAAGATCTGCTTTCAAAAATAAGGATACAATTAGATAAAATGAGTATCTGCGAACCTTATTAAAGACTTCATTAAACAATTAAAATGATATAAATTAGCAATGGGTAATTCATCTTGGAAATATGGGAGGGAGGACAGATATATAAACAAAAATGTAGATAGGTCTTTCTGATTATTTTTCAGTAGGCCCTCATAAATTCCAACATCTGAATAATAAAATGACGTGGCCTAATGAGCTGCTCATTATAGTGGCAAAGTAGAGTACCACTCTCCATAAGTCCACACATGCTGGTGGAATTCATCATTTGCAAGGTGTCTCAAGATAGTCTGAACGAAGAAATCAAAATATGTGCAAGTATATGTCCAACTATTTAGAAAGAAGTGTACTGATATCTAAAATTTACTTTGAAATGCATCAAAAAAATGGATGAATGGGTAGAGAAATATCTGGTAAGGCAATTATAGTAAGATGTTAATAATAGACCCTAACTGACAGGTATACAGGTGTTTATTTTCAAATTTCTTTGATTTCACTGCACACTTGAAAATTCTTATTTTCAAAATAAGAATTTTGGGAAATTCTTATTTCCCAAATGAATGTTGGAATGTTGGGAAAAATGTAACAAAATTTAATCAAAATAAAAATCAGTCAACCCCATTACTCATAATCAAAATGGATACAATATAAGAATCTATGAGCCCTAAATAACAGGCTATGTTATCACAGCAAGAGGACTTGCGGCCATATGGTTCTCCAAAGCACTGCCCTTGATCTAAGGGAATGCTCACTAGGTAAATTTCTAGCTATAATTTGGATTTACATATAGATTGGCCAACAGGGAGCAAATATAATCAGCAACATGAACAACTGGTTTTCTGATTTTTACACCAGTCTCTTTGGAATTGATTGACTAAGTCTGCCCCTCAGAGATTCTGGGTATAGAAGAGAAAATCAGGTTTTCAGCCAGACTGTGAATCTGTTAGGGACACTAACAGCCTTCCCTAAATTCTATCTTGTCTCTAATACACAATACATTTATGTCTGTAAACTAATGAAATTAAGGTTATGATGTAAAAGAATATATACAATTCCATTTATATAAAATCTCCAAAAGACATCAGTAATTTAGAGACAGAAAATAGATCAGTGGTTCCTTGGGAGTGGAGAATACAGGGAGACAGGAAAGAGGGAGGTTGACTGGCATGGAGCCTTAGGAGTATTGTAGGATGATGAAAATGTTTTATATCTTCATTGTGGTAGCGGTTGCACAGGTGTACAAATTTGTCAAAACTCACCAAAATGCACACTTAAAATTATTATACTTTGTATCTAAACTATGTCTCAATACGTTTATTTTAAAAGTAACGATCATGAAAGGAATGTCTTTTAAGTTTCAACGCCTCCCCAACTCCAAATTTACTTCTTATATGAGATTTTTTCTTTGACTAATATCCAGAAGTTTACATCTTTACAAGACTAAAATATAACTTGAGGCACATGATAATGACTAATAGATGTAACATATTTTCTTCTTAACTAGTTTATCCTGGTAATACAAATGAACCAATTTAGCAATATTTAAATCTATACTTCGAAGAGTATAAAGATTTGAAGAGCAGCTTCAAATCTGGCAGCAATTCTCTCTCACATTAATGACAGTGATTTAGTCTGTATCATGATATTGATACTATTAACGGTTAATGCTATAAGCAACTGGCTTCAGTAAAGTTGTATGTTCCTACTACTGTGAGATTCATTTAGCAAGACTGCAATACAATTCGATAGTCTTTCCCAAAGTGCCTCTTTGCCCAAGATTATGACAAACTTAAGTTAGCCAGATTTAGTCTGTCTAGCTCTTGCTCTTAACACAAAGTTTTGAATGGTTTTTCCTCAAAGAGAGAGAAATAAGAGTGTTTATTCTGGCTAGCATGAAAATTCTCTTCCTAGTGCATTCTCTTCTCAGTGTAATTCTCTTTGCCCCACTATTCCAAGGTGCAAAAGCTGAAATTTAAACAACCACTCACTAGGAACCCATTCTATGTGGACCTATACACACTCCAAAGCTAAAACCTTCAGAAACTCAACTAGTGTAAGCATATGAAAAGCCCTAGAATAACCACAGCTGATAATCACTACCAGGCAAAGCCTAGAACAGTAGCTTTTTAACTTTTTTGATCACAACCCTTAGTAAGAAACACATTTCATTATCACAACTCAGTGCACACATAATGCATAAAACATAACTGAAACGAGTTTCAAGTATTTACCCTTATACAACACAAGATGCACTTTATTTTCTATTCTTTTTTTTTTTTTAAGAGAGGGGGTCTCCCTATGTCACCCAGGCTGGTCTCAAACACCTCAGCTCAAAGGATTCTCCCCACTTGGCCTCCCAAAGTGCTGGGATTACAGGCGTGAGCCATCATCATGCCTGGCAGATATTTTCTATTCTATTATTTTAAAATTCCCAGCATTGGCTCACTCAATTTCTTTCACAACTCAACAAGTGGGTCCTGATACATGTTGGATGAAAGACTAGACTACAACAAAGGGCTGTCCAGCTTCCCCATCATCCTACAGATTTCTGGATTGGAGCTTTCTAATGCACTTCTCTCCACTAACTATATACCATGTGCCAGCCACTGTTCTGAAGGTTTTATTTTATTTTATTTTATTTTATTTTTTGAGACAGAGTCTCGCTCTGTCGCCCAGGCTGGAGTGCAGTGGCCGGATCTCAGCTCACTGCAAGCTCCGCCTCCCGGGTTTATGCCATTCTCCTGCCTCAGCCTCCCGAGTAGCTGGGACTACAGGCGCCCGCCGCTTCGCCCGGCTATTTTGTATTTTTTAGTAGAGACGGGGTTTCACCATGTTAGCCAGGATGGTCTTGATCTCCTGACCTCGTGATCCGCCCGTCTCGGCCTCCCAAAGTGCTGGGATTACAGGCTTGAGCCACCGCACCCGGCCAAAATAAAAAGAAATCTCTGACGAAGAGTCTAACTTCAAAGTGTCTTTAAGTTTAGTAATGGAGTAAAAACCTATACTGGAATCCTAAGAGATAAAGTGATATGGGAATTCGGAGGACAGAGATTTGTTCCAGCTGGGGATAAATCAACAAGGCTTAAAAGAAAAGGTACTATTTGAACTTTTTTTTTTCTTTGCTATCAGAGGCCTGCAGGATGAACTGGTCTTAAGTGTGAGAAAGATTTAGCCATGTGATGATGTGGAGGAAGGTGAAGTACTACAAATCAAGAGAGCATAAAAACAAGAACAGAAACAGTTCAGCATGTGAGTAGCAGACTAAACGGGAAGAAAAGCTTGGGGCCACACTACTGTCTTTCGAAATGTCAGACAAAGAAATTCTTCTGCAGACTGGTGGAAGCTTGAAAGGTACTTAGCAAAAAAGTTACCAGATTAGAATGCCTTTTAGAAAGATGCCAAACAGACAGGCCGGGCGCGGTGGCTCAAGCCTGTAATCCCAGCACTTTGGGAGGCCGAGACGGGCGGATCACGAGGTCAGGAGATGGAGACCATCCTGGCTGACACGGTGAAACCCCGTCTCTACTAAAAATACAAAAAACTAGCCGGGTGAGGTGGCGGGCGCCTGTAGTCCCAGCTACTCGGGAGGCTGAGGCAGGAGAATGGCGTAAACCCGGGAGGCGGAGCTTGCAGTGAGCGGAGATCTGGCCACTGCACTCCAGTCTGGGTGACAAAGCGAGACTCCGTCTCAAAAAAAAAAAAAAAAAAAAAAAAAAAAGAAAGATGCCAAACAAAAGTATTTAGTGATTTTGAAGTGACCAGAACATACCTATGTTTAAATACTAAGGTTAAAACATCTATTTCAGGTCAGGACGCAGTAGCTCATGCCTGTAATCCCAAAGTTTTGGGAGACCAAGATGGGAGGATGGCTTGAGCCCAGGAGTTCCAGGTTACAGTGAGCTATGATTGCGCCACTGTATTCCAGCCTGGACGATAGAGGAAAGCCCTGTATCCAAAAGCAAACAAACAAAATTCCAAAGGCAAATATACATGCTTTTTAGATTATTTAAGCCCTATCATCTCTTCTGCTAATGCGGATAATGTGACAATCAAATGAATTAAGAAAATGATTTAAGCAACAATGAAAAACTCATCCTAAAAAGTGAAAAAAAAACCTGTCCCCGAAGTTTCAGTAATGAAAGAGCACTGGAATACGAGTTTTCTGAAACCTACCAGTTGTATAGCATTAAATGTGAATTTAGAAATGGGCACCAGATACTGAAGACCTCTATGTGCCAGGGAATGCACTAGATGATTCACATGAGTAAAAATAATTTTCAGAGTCCTAGGACAAAAGTCTTCTCTTCTTCCCCAAAGAACTCAGCCACTATCACGGGGCAGAACCCATAAAACAAGTCAGAAACTTGTTTTTTCAATCTTATGAAAAAAATGTAGCTCTAGATCCCTTCTACTTGAACCTCCATACAAAATAATAACTGTTTCCAAAATATTCCTTAGCAAGATATACAAGTATTTTACCAACTGGGCCTTTCCGTCCTAAACTATCACTAATACTGCCCACTTCCCTATCCCATCTTCCTGCCTCAAACAGTGTAATTTGATTCCTCCGCATATGCTTTTCTTCTCTTCAAGCAATGCTCTTCCATCTTTCTTGTGGAAGAATTACCATCATTCTTCAAGGCCAGTCAAAAGTGCGGCGGAGATAAGTCTTTCACGGAGGCTAGCTCACGCATCGATACGTCACAGCACTGAACTTGGCCCCTTTATAGCACTAACCGTTAGGTATTAACTACCTGTTCACCTGTCAATTTCCATCAGGTAGGCACAGTTCTTATTGACCTCTACGGACTCGCTCCCCAACACATGGATTATACCTGGCATATACTGCTGGATAATTGGTTGCCAACACCAACCTCTCACCCTAAGGCAAATCCCACAACACTGTTAAAAGCTTCTAAACATCTGCTGAGAAAACGTTAACACAGGATTAGAAAGTGTGTCAGAAAAACATAAACCAAGAGATGAGTGGACTGGGTCAAGCCTGACACAAAGTAACATAGAAAGGCGAAAGCAAAAACAAAGGGGGGGAGGGGGACGAAACTGTACTACATTTCCAAGGGAGGGAGATTTCACAAAATGAGCAGTGGGTAAGATTAGTAATATGAACAGAAAGTTGTGCAGCCTCCGGGAATAAGAATGCGCAAGGGTATCAATCTTCTAAGAGTGGGGTTCCAGGCACCGAATGGACTAGTCTTACAGCCCGGACAAGAAAGGGAGACCGCTTGGTTGGGCTCCAAGACGGAGGTGTGCGGTCCTGCCACTGCGAACGGGGCGGGGAAGAGAGGAAATGACGAGCCAAAAGGGGTGGTCACGGCGCCGGGCCGGAGACCCGGGCGGAGCGGACTGGGAGGAGGGGCGCAGCGGAGCACGAGGAGTGGGCGAACTAACGGCCCCCTCTCCCCACTAGGGAGACAGCGGGGGCGGGCCTGTAGGGCTCCGAGGCGAAGGAGGGCTAGCCCCGTTGCCAGCCTCACTCGGGACCCCGCGGCCGGGGCGCGCACCCTCCCCAGACCTCCCTCCCGACCTAGAGGGGCTGCAGATAGACAGACCCGGCTCGAGGGGAGCAGAGGGCCCGGGGGAGGCTTCCTGCCCCAAGGGCCAGAGAGTGGAGAGAGCAAGGGCAGGTTTAAGTTTGCGGCCAGGACTACCAGGAGGAAATCGCCGAGGCCCAGGGCGCGCATGTGTCCCCTAGTGTAGGGCCATTCGTGGCCCCGGGCCTGGGGCCTGAGACCCTGGGCCTAAGAATCGGGAAACGGGGACGCATTCCCAACTGATCCTGGCACCCTGCGAGGGTCGGAGCCCCGAGATGCCTGCCCCCCGGGGCGCCATCCCCGCGCGGGGCGGCCCCTGCAGGCCTCGGCCGGGAGTGCCCCGAGGCGCTCGCCGGCCCCAGGCCGGGACCGCTGGCCGCCCTGCTGGGCTAGGCTCAGCTCGACTCCCCAGGCTCGACGGGCGCCTGGGCCTCTCCTGAGTGGTCAGCGAGACCCGCCAATCGGGGCGCTGGGGCCGGCTCTGGGCCGCTGGATATTGGCTCCTCACACTCACCGTGCCTCGCTCCCCCGGTTCGCTGCCCGCGCTGATTGGCTCCAGTACCGGACTCCGAAACCCAATCAGAGGCTCCAGCCGCCGCCGCCGCCGCCACTGCCGCTGCCTAGCAAAATGGCGAACCCGAACAAAGGGGAATCGGGCCTCCCTCCAACCGCCTTCGCGCAGGCGCCTCTGAGACCACGCCCACTAACTCCAGTTCTGGCTCGCCCCACCCCTTTGGGGGAGCAACGCGCAGGCGTTCCCTGCAGCCACGCCCGCCTTCCTGATTTGACACCACCGCTGGTGGAAGGAATACGCAGGCGCCTTCGAGACGCGCCAGATCGTTCAACTCAAAGCGCTCCCTTGAGCTTAGTACTACGCAGGCGCTAACTAGCCCCTTTGCCAGCTGCCCACCCCTTTCCAAGTGGCCACTAGGACACACCCGTGCGGCTAATACGCAAGCGCCACTTTTCCCGACTCGTGGTGGGCAGTTTCGTTACGCATGCGCGGGTGGCTGCGGGACACCACGGAATTTACTGCCGGAAGTTCGGCGGCCTTCGCCAAAGAGTGTGGGCTCGGCTAGCAAGCTAGAGGGGCTCGTTTCCGCCCCGCTACCGGGCGGGGGCGGCCATCTTAGATGCGTGCAATTAAGGGCTTTGGCGGGATTGGCTCAGCTTTTGGGCTGGTCCGCTGCTCCCCACCTACCAGGGTCGGATCCGGAGCCCTTCCCCGCGGGGCGGGGACCTCCAAACAACCGACTCCTTTCCAGGTGAAGGGTGACTTGGGTACGTCGGGGCTTTGAGCGAGCCTCCCCGCACCCTCCCATAGGACCCCAGGACAGACCCTGCGTCCTCGCTGACCCGCCCTAGGGTAGGAGACAGAGAATGGGAGGCTTCTCTAGACTCTTTCCTTCTACGCACCCCCCAAAAAAGTGTGGGGGGGGTGAACGTTCTATGAGAGGCGGCCTTCCTTTCCCCACACCTGGGGCTCAGCACGCCAGTACCTTGTACACTCTGTGGTTGCGGCTTAACGGGACTGTGGCCAAGTCCCTTCTGTTTTTTTTCTAATCTCAACCCACTGGGGAACTACTTTTGCGTCGTGCACAGAAAAGGGGAGCGTCCTAAATCCGCCTTGCTCGGGAGTGGCCCTGGAGAAAGGAGGAGGCGTGTCTTGGGGATGGGCTTTGCTTCCGCTGACGGAGCGGGGCGCTCCAGGAAAGCGCGAAGTGAGAGCGGGTCGCTAAGCATTCTTCCTCTTTTTGGCCCCAGAAGAGTTTTGTATTACGTACCAGGGACCCAAAAAAACTCACATTCATCTATAAACGTTGGGGAAAAAAGCCGATTAAGCGGGTGTACAGGGCAATCAGAATATTATATACTAAGGCTGCCTAAGCATTTTTACTTCCTTTTTCTCTTCTCATAGCTGAAGAAACACTTAAAATCTGGAAATAGCGACTCAGTATCATGGCCAGCAGCCTTAATGAAGATCCAGAAGGAAGCAGAGTGGGTAACAACTATTAACTTATTGGTGAACTGAAATTCGCAATCGTGGAGGTCAAAAGCATAAGCACTTTTTAATTAAATCAATGATTGAATTATCTTTTTTTCTCGCTAGCTGATTTACTTAAGAAAGGCTCAAAATTCTAGGCAGGGATCATTCATTACTTTCCTTTTACACATGCTGTAATTGATTTGGCTTTAAATCAGATTGCAGGAAGGGGTGTCGGGAGAGGTAGTCGTGGGGGACACAAAATACAGAAAAATAACTTAGTATTTTTCTGTATCTAATAAAACTTTGTCTTTTCCTTTGCACATTTTTTAGATCACTTATGTGAAAGGAGACCTTTTTGCATGCCCTAAAACAGACTCTTTAGCCCACTGTATCAGTGAGGATTGTCGCATGGGCGCTGGGATAGCTGTCCTCTTCAAGAAGAAATTTGGAGGGGTGCAAGAACTTTTAAATCAACGTGAGTTTTGGAAAGCACTTACCTGGTTTGCCCTGGTTAGAGCACCTTTTAATCTGTTACACTTTAATAAACAAAATATGCAGATAAAGAGGGGATTCCTAAGAACCAAATGTTTTTCGATTTTCCTCCTCAAGAATGGCCTCTAGTTTGGACCTTTATCATTATCAAACCTGAACTCCTGTGAATGTTTTTAATCTCTTCCTCTTGTATCATAAAACTTTCTTGACGATATTACTGCACTTCTCTGAAACTTGAAATAACTCTGAGATGCTTAGTCTATAGGTTGGCATTCAAGATCCCCTCCTTGCCAATATTCTGCTTTTTCTTCAAAGAGGAATTTAGAAACCTCTTCTTCCTTATAGACCCCTCCCATCACTTTCTACGGGTGACTTTAAACCAGAAATGTGCACTAGAATCCTATGTAAAGCTTCTGAAACAGTTTCTCAGACCACATTCCAGGCTTAACAGACCCATTGTCCACAGTATTTCTTAGCCTTAGACAAAAGCAATTCTTACTGCTTTGTATTATAGTTATTTGTAATGATGATACCTTCTCTGGATTGAAAACTCCGTAATAATTCTTTTTTTCTATATCTGTATTCCTCTTAATGTCTTATACAGCTCTTTGTATGTAAAAAGAAAATTATTGAGTAAATACACATTTGGCAAGTAAAAAACTATACATTATAAAACAATTTCAAGGCAATAGACAAAGTTTGTGGACAAATGAGGTTGTATTTGAAAGTAGTAGTGGGATCAAAGGTGGGTTGTGAGGAAACATGATTGTAAGAAAGCTGTAAGTTAAGGAATATAGTATTTGGGAATGCTGATAAAAAGCAGAGTGTTTATGGGAGACAATAGATCTTCCGTATTCCCTTTGTCAGTGTTGAAAATTATTTCTAGTTCTGAAGTAAACTCAGATCTGTAAAGATTTTAAAATCTTAGAGATCAGTGTTTGGTTTTCTTTTTCATTTCTACTATTAAATAACTTTTTCTTAGAAAAGAAATCTGGAGAAGTGGCTGTTCTGAAGAGAGATGGGCGATATATATATTACTTGGTAAGATGGGCCAATTCCTTTTTTTTTTCAGGGCCAATACTTAATACATTTTAAGGATTTGTGAACAGATGGGCTGTACTACATTTGTGTTGATCATGATGGTCCATTCTAAACAACTAAGGATGTCAAAAAGCTTCTATCTTATGACAACTCCAGTCCAGTGATGGCGGCTACTTGGAGCACTGGGTTAGAAAGAAATGTGAGACTGCACCCCAGCTCTGTGGGGAAGTCCTGTGCCATTTACCATAGGTCTGTTCTAAGACTTGCAAAAGTTAGGAATGCCTGCCATACTGTATTTCCTAGGCAGAGTGAGATAAAAACAATAATGTCTCAAGAGACAGATTTCCGAAAGGAGCTTTTCTCTTATTCCATGTCAACTAGCACACTGCTAGCAAGCGGGTGAATAAAAACAAAATAAAATAAGTACAGTCCCAAATAATACCTAGCTCCTCTCCTAACTACTGCCTGAATGTAGGGTTCTTCAACAGTCCAGGATGGCATTTGGTTCCTGAAAGGGGGTGACTTCCTTAGTGGTGGCAGTGGGTAACTTACAGCTAACCCACTACAAGCCTGATCTGGATGGCAAAGTGAGTGGGGAGATGTCCTAGCCCCTTTGAATTCTGTGCTTAAAGCTTATGTGGCTTCCCGTGTTTTAACTTTGGGACCCTACCAGTTTTTTCTGTTGTTTTACATAGACAAAAAGCAAGCAAGCACAGATTCTAAATAAATAGAGGCTTTTAGCAGGGAATTTGCAGGTGGTATGCGTTCTTCCCTGTTATAGATATGCAGCTTATCTTTTGGGTGTGGCACAGAGACTTCACTTACCTGCTTAAAAATATTGACAATAGGCACCACTAGCTAATCTCATGCGTTTCCTAGGAAAAGGAAAGATTACTACGTGGCAGAGTCTGGGTTTCTCCGTCTCTATTTAGTGGATTTTCTTGAGGCTCTCCCATAAAAATGTGCTTTCTCTTTTACTTATCGGGATGTTGGGGGAATGTGATGACTTTTCTTTGGTTATCATTTTGGGATGATGAAAGTTTGAATTCTTTGTGTTCAGATTACAAAGAAAAGGGCTTCGCACAAGCCAACTTATGAAAACTTACAGAAGAGTTTAGAGGCAATGAAGTCTCATTGTCTGAAGAATGGAGTCACCGACCTCTCCATGCCCAGGCAAGGAAATCCGTGGCCCTAAATGGAGATTTAATTGATTGGTGGGGTTTACTGTCTTACCCAAAGACAAATAAAAGCTTAACCCAAAATATAGATTTAAAGGTGGACAAAAGTCAAAATTTTGTAAAACCAGCAGTGAACCAGTTGTCTGGTCTTAGGCCAAGGCACAGCCATTTTCTAGCTTGAGTTGAATGAATCAGGACAATTACCTTGAAATATACATCTGCTTCAGCCTACTTAGCCGAGAGCGACTGATGTTATTCAGCCACATTTGTTGAATTCTCAGCACCCTCTTCTTGAAGCTTGGCCTTTATTCCTGAAGCAATATGAGCTAAAGAATCAAGACTGAGCATTGGTGGTTTCCCTCTTGGACCACTTCCCATCTCCCAAACCTATTACTTTGTGTCAAGAAAGTTGTAAATTATCATTTCCTTTTATACTGCATGCTTCTTTTGGTCAGTATGGATAACAGCCAGAGGATCTGTCCCTGATGTAACTTCTTAGACCTTAGCTATTGGGAACTTAAGGGAATGACATTGAGGGTTCAGTAGTCCCTTTACTTTCTTTTCAGGCAATGGGCCTCACCTCTTTTCTTCCTGTCACCCTGGTAGATTTGAGTCAATGCTGAGCATACATGCAATTTTGTCTCAAGCCCCACATTACTTTGAATGTGGCCTCAATGTCGCTTTACACGGGTCTTTGATATAGTTATGATGTATATGTCAGAAACTATTTTTTTATCACAATTCCTTACGGACTTAATTATCACATTCGGACATGAAATTAGCAATTTTAAGTCTCTTTTCCCTGGGGGGTTGAGGATCACTAGAGTAACACCTTGGGAGGTGCCAGGTAGTAGAGTTTTATGATTGAATTTATTCTCACCAGGGTGTTGCAAAGACCTTACTCCTGGATTGCAACCATTTCACCATTTCCCAGCATTCCGTCTTGACTTTCTTTTTTGCGGCTCCTGTACCTCATTCCTCTTCTCCTTATTTTCGTTAACATTCTGTTACCGTAAGTGCATTTTAAAAATACCAACCATTCCCCATCCATCCACAGCCAATTTTAGTCAGCAGTCATAGAGGGCTAATGAGTCTCCCATGTCATGACAGTTATACGTTTCTAAATGTAGCATGAAATAGTTGGAAAGTGGTATTTTGTTAGGCAAACAGAAGTGATAGTTTTTGGATGTCAGAGCTGTCTAGGAATGGTCTTAGGTGACTCACAACAAGAATTGACTTCCAAACTTCTACCATGGTTGCCTATAAGGGTGTCAGACTAGGTTATTTGTTTTTATGCTTTGAGTGGATATAACTTGAAAGAGAGAAGGAGCAGTTTCCTAGACACTTTCATTACCATCAATGGAGATATTTTGTCTTTTTCAGGATTGGATGTGGTCTTGATCGTCTGCAATGGGAAAATGTATCTGCGATGATCGAGGAGGTATTTGAGGCAACAGACATCAAAATTACTGTGTACACACTCTGAACCAGTGAACGTTTTGGATGTTTCCGTGTTCTCCTGTGTCATCTATACTGAGCCATAGGACTGGGCAAACGTACCTTAAAATAGGCAGAGGAAAGTTTCATAAGAAGTAGTCTGTTTAACAAGACAGACTTTGGTTGCTGTATTAAAGTATTTGGACTACAACTGTGGAGGAGGGGTTGCTTAGGATATGTTGCTGTGTTTTTTTGAAGAAAAGTAAGGAGTAGGTGGCTTGATAATAGGCAGGGAAACCAGATTGTTGGGACTATGACCTTCTCCAGTATGCTACCTTATTTGTTTGGCTGGCCGCTAGGTGGCAGCATTGATTCTACTTCTCTGCTTTTAAGAGAAATTTCAGGAAGGATGATCAGTTAGTTTGGCATTTTTTGTCGTTTGTGCACCTAACTTGGTGTTATCCTTATGTCATCAGATTCCTCCCAGGGGAGAGTTTTTGTTTTAATTACAAAGTTAAATTCTACATTGTTAAGAAATTTGTGGTGATAAAAATGGAAAAATAAATACTTGGGGGGGTTTAGTGAGGTTCTGTGCTTATGTGTGTTTGCTCTGGACGTGGGTAATGGAAGATTCACCTACAACTTAATTTCAAACAGTCATACAAAGAGTCCAAGTGGGAGGAGAAACAAAGTGAGAAATAAGAGATAAAACTGGACAAGTCAAAAGGCAGGTTTTTAGAATCTCCTCATGGTGAACTTTGCCCTCTTTTGTCCACTGTGTGGTTTCTGTGATTGAACCTGTCTGAATTTAACCATGAAAACAAGTGAAATAATATATGTTAAATGCCTGGCAGAGTTCTTAACACAGAGTAGTGACCCAATGAATCAGTGATTCTCAAAAATCCTTATGAACCTTCTTTAAAAAAATAAAGGCCACTTCCTCTCAAAAAATTCTCACATCTGTCATCCCAGCACTTTGAGAGGCTGAGACTGGAAGATGACTTGAGCCCAGGAGTTTGAGACCAACCTGGGTAACATAGTGAGACCCTGTCTCTACAAAAAAAAAAAAAAATTAAAAATTAACTGGGCGTGGTGGTGCACATCTGTAGTTCCAGCTACTCTAGAGGTTGAGGCGGGAGGATGGCTTGAGCCCCGGAGGTTGAAGTTGCATTGAGCTGTGATTGTGCCACTGCATTCCAGTGTGGGCAACAGAGCAAGACCCTATCTGAAAAAAAAAAAAAATGTGGTGTGGAGTAGGATGGCCGCTTTTGTATTTTTAACCTCCATAGAGGATTTGAATGTACAGCCAACTGGGGTCTAAATATTAGTCCTCATTTCTTCCGAAGCTGCAAGGACCAGTCCTCTGTTGTGGTTATGGTAGGAAAATAAAGTTCATGGATTTAGCCAATGGTTCAGTATCAGAGCTATTTGGGAAACTAGATGTTTTCTTTTTTTCCCCATTACTGTGGTGTTGAGAGTTAAAACGCCAGACTTGCTGTTGATTTTCTCCCTAGAGTGACTTTGGGTCTGTCACAGGACTTGCTGCTTTCCCAAGTATAAAAGAACAACTGTATTTTAGAAGGGGCTGGTTAAAACACCAGAAAAGTACTGATTAAATATGATCTTTGTACCTTAGACTGTGTTCTTATCACAAATCAGCCTGATAAGAGGCAACAGTTTCAAAAAAGTATTGCACTTTTGTATTTCTAGGTGGAACAGACAAATTCTTCATGTTGTTGGGGTAGGGGCAGTGGAGGGTCAAGTTCATTATCAGACTTTTAGATTGAGGCTTTTCTTGAAGCACTGCTTTTGTCCACATAAAACTGAAGGGAAAAAGGAAGGAGAGATTGTCTAAATACAAAAATTTGAAAATGAGAGTGGGGGATAAGAAACTTACAGTATTTTGCTTAACTCTGCAATTACAGATGTTCCTCAACTTATGTTAGGGCTATGTCTGGGTAACCACATCTTAAGTTGAGTTCAGTTGAAGAGTATACTGAATGTGTATGGCTTTTGCACTGTTGTAAAGTCAAAGAATTGCAAGACAAACCATTGTAAATTGAGTACCATCTGTAAACCTTAACACAAGTCAAAACATGGATTTTCTAGGCTTCCTTTACTTTTTTAAAGAGATTATGGTTATTATTTTTTTTTTCCGTGGTGTTTGAGCCTTGATTCTTTAAACAGAACCTAGTCTCATCCAGGACTGGCTGTCAGTGGAATTCTGGGACTCAGCAGGAATGTGATAAAGCACTTCGTCATTTGCCGATAGTAGTCTTGGGTCAAATTCCGACGACTTATCACACTTGAAGCCTGGGGAAAGGAGGCATGTCCTGGTAATCAGGGTGAACACATTATTCCTGGAAACCTAGTTAGAGTTTGGCAAACACCCAGAAATTCACCTGTGAATTTTTGCTTCCACATAGGACTCAAACAAACCTTTAAAAAAAAGAGAGACTTGACATCATCCTGCCATTACCATCAAACATCATGTATTGAATACTTTTAAATGAGTGTATATCTGAACATTAAACTACTACTTTTCACCCACTCCTCTCTAATAAAGAAGCTAGTTGCTTTTTAACTGGCATTTGGGATGTGGCTACCATAGATTTCTCATGCTTTTTGTTCCACCTTCTGCCAGATTACTTGCCTTCAGAGAAGGGAAAGGCTTTCATTTGATTGTCATAAGAAGTCTGTATGGGAGAGTTATTCTACATTGTCTAGGCAAGTCCTGGTTTAACCACGGCTTGGTTCATAGCCTGGGGTGTCCCCGTGTCTGGGACTGGCTCACTGGTCTGTGGCAACTTCCAAATGTTCGAGTTTCTTAAAAATCTGGCCACGGGAAAAACACACCACTTCTTTTATTAATGTTGCTATTTTTCTTTTTTTAAAAAATACCCAACTTAACATAAACTGCATATTTCAGAAATCTAAACCTTGGGTCTGAGGCTGTTTGTGTTAAGCAGCCCCCTTGGTTGAGCAGTTAGGACCTTCAGTCCTATAGGACTGGAGCCCATGGATGGTTGCGTTTCTCTCCTTGCAGGTCACTTTCATCCTTCCCAAGAGCAGCATTAGAGAGAGAGGCACAGCCTAAATGAATTACAGCATGAGAAGTATATTTCAAGTCCTTTAAGGGCCTTGTCCAGTATGATTGGTTGGTGTCAAATGTTGTCCAGCTCCAAATGATATTAGGAAGACAGGCATGTCCCAGATGGCTATACATGTCACTGCTGTCTCTTGGTGGCAACAGGAAGACCTTGGTAAAACAAACAAACAAAACGTGTTACTGAGAGCCCTGCTGACCCCCAACAATGACTCGTTTCTTTTTGAACTAAGGCTTCAGTGTGCCCTTCCCAACAAGTCCCTTAATTTCTCCTCCAGAGTTTCCTTTGGTTTGTGATTTACCCAGGATTGACTAAATCAGAAGCCAGTCTTTCGTTCATGTTTTGATGTAGTTTACACAGAAAAAGCCCCAGAAGAGATCTGCTTTAACTCTGGTCTTTTGACTAAATGTAGGATTAAATACTATTTTGTCATTTTTTTTAAAAAAACAAAAGATGAAATAAGAAATGTGTAAAATAAGACACTTTATTTAACAAATGCTCATTTCTCAAGATTATTTTAAGTAAGCAGGGTTGTTCTTTTGAGCTTTTAGATTACAACTGTATCTCATGCCAGTTTTTTTTTTTTTTTTTTTAACTTGGTATATCTTAACCTTTCCCTTCAGAAACATGAGCAATTCAAGTAGAACACAGGGAAGCATGTTAATGGGTCCAGATAATATAGTTATATTTGATGAAAGGAGGGTTATAATTGAAGATGTCTAGTAATATTTCATTTAAAATGAATCTGACTTAGATACTTACTTTTTCCTCAGTGATTTATTTCTTTTACTTCTGTTTAGATTAGTATAAGATACAACCCTCAACCCAAAATGTAAACATTTTAAATCTTCTTTGAAATGCTTAATTTTAATGAAAAAAAAAAAATCACTGAAAAAAAAATTTAAAAAGCCCTAAGGACTTGCTAGTTAGGCAGCTGGGTCCTTGACTCTGAAAGATGTTTGAAAGGAAAGTATACTGGGATTAAATTTTAAGCTGCCGGTTAAGTCTGTAGAATCTATGTTGGGTTTATAATTACAGTGATAGTACATACACTAAGAACATCTTCAAGGAATTCTAAAAGTTAAATTTTATATTTTCAGAGGGCACCCTCAGAAATCTGTTTTGACTACTGTTCACCACTACCAAGTGTCTTATTTTATGTGAGCAGAGTACCACACAGTATACCCTACCATAGGCTCACTGACTTCACTGACTGAGTCCTGCTTTTTTAAAGAAATGGCTGAAAGTTGTATCTTCATGGGTTGGCAAATGCTCAGCTTGAGAATGATCAGGTGCCCATGCACATGTCTGACAGAAAACACCTGTCAGCATCAAGTCCTGGAACACTGATATTATTTCCTAAACGTGTCTATGAAGTGACATCTTCTCCTAAGGGTGTTAGGAGTGAGAAAGACGAAAAGTAAATTATCTTCATGGAAGCATGTTGTTTTCATGTTTTAGTAATATGTGAGTTGTTGCAGAATTAAAGTTGGGTAAGAGTGTCATGAGGACCCCTCCTCTATTACTGGAAGATTTTGATCAGTAACTGGGACCTTGCAAAGGGGGCTTAGTCATAGCATTTCTGTAGGCACAAACTCCATCAGACTAAATGCAAAAAAGGATAGTAAAGGATCGTTTAGCCCTCTTTCCTGAGGGTAATTGGCCTGTTTCTGTTAGAGTGTAATTTACCCTCAGCAAGGGGCCAAATTGGCCTTAATTGTGTCCTAATTATTTGCTTAAATAGCTAATCTTTCTCCTATCACCTCTTGATATCTGTGAGAGGTTACTTCTGAGCTGCTGCCTAATTTACAAACATCTTTTTTAACTCTTTAAATATTCCTGCATGGACTAGCTTGTTACTGTATTATCCCCATTCCTGCATTCGACATCCTTCATGAATTCTGCTGAGGTCTTCTCAACATAAGGAAAATGTTCTCGTATTATATTTTCACTCAGCAATTATTGGTCTCCTTCAAAGTGTAGCCATTTGTTTGCAAACATGAAAGCAGGTCTGGCTAAAAAAAGTTAAATACCAGTCCATTTGGGGAATTTCAAAATTACCATAAGTGAAAAAATTGCCCCTGAAGGACTAAAAAACGTTCATTAGAGAAAAATGGAATGGTAAGATTGCCAATGGATATGGGAGCGGGACATCTAGAAGGTGTCTAGAGTTAGTAATCTCTGACATGTACATGGGGGCATACTCAGAGGATTTCAGTATCTTCTCTGCTGTGGTTCAGTAGCAGGTCCTTCTACCATCTCAGTCTTACCAAAGAAAGTCATCTTGTCTCATAAAAGTTTTAGGATTCCTGTCAACCTTGAGTATTCTAAGTTAGGGGAAAGTTACTTTGATACGAAAGTGTGGGAGGGAAAAGTTTAGAGAGGGATTCAGAGTAAGGAGACATGATGTTCTAAACTATTTTTACAACCAGTCAAAAGCAGAGAAATGAAACCCTTCCAAAGGAAAATCAGATGTATCACTCATTCTACCTGACCTCACACCTTCTATTGGAGTTAACATCATAAAGTGATGGTGCCATGGCACCAGGAAAACTCACGTGAGGCCGAGCCCAGTTGCCCTACTTCAGGATGTCTGCCAGCTTCTCCTCGTAGTATAGGAAGTTCTCCTGAACGTCCTCCCAGGGCTGAAAGGCCTTGGATTCACCCTCTTCTTGCTCCACAAAATTCTGCCAGACGTATTCGAAGTCCTGGGGCTTCATGATGCGCAGTTTACAGCCAGCCTCCTTCAGCTTCTTCAGAGCAGCCTGGATCTCCGGCTCCTCCCACATGAAGAGTCGCCCCACCAGAATGAGCAGACGCAGGTTCTTGGTCTTGCTAAGGGTTTTGGTAATGCGGTCAGCGCACGCTGCACAGGGGCTGGAGGACACATACCAGGTGACATTGTACCGCACGGCTGGGTCGAAGGCTGGCAGGATGGTGTTGAAGAAAGCTTCCTCTGCATGGGCAGCCGCATGTTCATCCTCTAGGTATCCCCGAGATGCCTGCACTTGGCCCCCCTTGCCCTGTGCTTCAACCACATAGCAGAGGAAGGTCTTGTTCCTCCCGGAACTGTACTCCACATTCCGGAACTGGAATTTAAAGAAGTTGGCAGGCAGCCGTTCTCTGTAGGTCAAGGAGACAAAAGGACAGGAAAGAATGATAAGTTCTTGTTTCTAGAACCAGCCTAGAGTAGGTAGCTCTTCCAGATCAGTATTTCAGATATGCATTCACTCTTACTAGAAATAGGTCTTGCCTGTGGTAACATGAGTGACCAAAAAAAAAAAAAAAAAAGTATTAAAAAATCCAAAAGGGTTTTTCTGAAGGAGAGGAGAATTTGGATTGAGGTGTGCATTCTGGTCACCCTACTAGGAAGGGTCTCCAAACATTGTCTCCACCATCTCTCTTCCAGCACAACACACCCCTACATTTCTAAATCATTGAATCTTTAACCTGCCTATATACCTTAGAATCACCTAGAAGACTAAGAATGTTAATGTCTGGGCCTCATGCCAAACCAATTAAATCAGAACATGTAGAGAGTTGGTCTAAGAATCAGTATTTTTAAAAAGCTCTTTGGATGATTTCAATAAGTGGCCAGGTAAGTAGCAAGCATATAAAATTTCTCAAGACAGAACAAGACAAAGATTTTGCAGAACATTTTATGCTTTCTTTTCTCTTCCTTGTAACTCCTGTAAATTGCATCTTGGCATGAAATGGCCTAAAACTTGCAATACCATGCTCTCCTAGTGACTACTTCTCAAGTCTGTGTTAACTTTCAGGTAAAGGGATTGTCACATGGTAAGTGTCCAAGAAATTTTGTCTGTGAGGCCAGACTACTCAAGGGTATCTTGGGATAATTAAGCCTGTATTTAGTATTGAGTCACTTCAAAATCTTAAAGGACTTGGTGTCTGCCCTCCAGAGGCTTATAATTTAGCAGCTAGATTGCAGCTGGACAGAGAAGATGTGAATGAAACAGCTGAGAACATTACAAGACTGCTAAAATTGAATAGGTACAGTAGGGGAAGTATTATGAAGGTTCTCGAAAGTATAGCCTTGATTCAGGAGGCAGTAGAGAATTGTTACAAGTTCTTGAGAAGAAAAACAATAAAAGTGATGTCCATGCAAGATTACTGTGGTGGCAATAGGCATATGGTGTGAAGCTGAGGAAAAGCCTCAAATTGAACAAGTCCAGTAGGTGTCTTAGGACACTAGACTTGGTGATGAATTGTGTGGGTGCCTTTGAGAAGGAGATGGATGGTTAGGAAATGAAAACAGCAGGATTTTTTTTTTCCCAGAACATTCTAGCATCAGATTTGTTTAAGTAGCATGATAGGTCTAAATATCATATTTAACTATAGCGCGAAAAGGCCAGGAATTTTGAAAATTTTGGTAATAACAAGGAGAAGAAAAAAGTTGAAGATTGTTTTTACTTTTATGTGTATATGTGTGTTTTTCTAAAATAGGCAAGATTTGTGCAAGTTTGCAGGCCAAAGAAAATGAAGTTTTAATAGGAGAGATGAAAAATGTCAGGAGAGGAGGAGATGAGTACCAGCTAGAAAGACTCAATGTTTTCCTTTTTAAAAATGTAATCTCTCTGGCTACCCCAAGAGATAGCTATGGCACCATTGATTCTACTATTGCCTATCTCCACCTCTTCTCTTTACGCAGAGAAGTCACCAGACTCCTTGGGCTGCAGGGGAATCCCTGGTATCCCAGGGCCTTGGCTGCCTAGGGATAAGCAGCAGATGCCAAAGATATGAGTAAACTTGACTTATTTCCCTGCAGGATTCCCTCACCCCCGTCCATCACCAAAATGTGTCCACCACCCAAGTTTCCATGTCCCTTGCTGTCAGGTTCGTTTTCCACTGTGGAGATGGATGTGTTTGAGGACCCAGCCCCAGGATTCCTTCGGGTACTATACTTAGCTCTCTAAGCCCCTCTGTGCCTAGTTGGAGGTGTTTATTGTTTACTTAATATTTTAGGAGAATGGATCGCCTGATGTTTCCCTGCTTCTCTTCTCAATCCCTGTTAGGCATTCACTTACAGTGAGTGCTCCCTAAAGGTACTCACCCTACCAGACCACTCCTGAACTTTACCAGTTGCCAAATGATCCCTTCAGTTCCTAGAGTGCCTTTTTGCTTTTGAGAAGCACAGAGCTTACCTTTCCTGCCCAAACTTGCTCTTCAAGCCCTTTTGCCCCCCTCTCCAAGTCTAATCCAGGGCCACCTATATGATGGATTGTCAGATGGAACCCTTGCAAGTATTCATGGCTACTCAAATAGCTTGGAGGCTTAAACAGAAGTTGCCGTGTGGTCCCTCTTTTCCTTCTGGAGCTCCCAAAAGCACAGCTCCAACTTTGCTCAGTATAGTTCAGCTGAAAGTATGAATTTAGGCCAGTGTGAATTTGGCCCAGCATGCAATTACAAATTGGCTTGGATGGTTGTGAGGTGACTGTTTCTTTCTGCCCTTCTTAAGCTCTGACATTTTCCCCTTCTCCTCTTCCCTAGGCAAGAGGAGAAGACCCAGAGAAACTTGAAACCTCAGGGAAAGGAAGAAAGGTCATCTCTATAAATACCTGTTTCCGACCCCTCTGGCGAGCAGCCCTAGAATCTACTCTGTCCCTCAGCAGAGCCTTCTGGACTAGATGCCTCAGGAAAAGAAGTGCTTTCAAGGAGCAAAGGAAAGGCAGGGAAGGTTTGGTTCCTAGTCGTTCCCTTGGGCTTGCTCAGAGACTAAACTTGCTTGATTTCTGAATGGGTTTCTTGGTCTTCTAGAAGGAGCAAAAAGGTCAGATGAGATTCTTTAGGCCTCTCACATACTGAAATAGCTAGGTCCTGGGGGAAAACCAGGAGAACAGAGGTAGTAGAGGTCTGGAATTTCTCCAGGGAGCTAGACAACATGGCCATCTCTGGCAATTTTGTAGACTCACAGAATAAATGAACACTATTATGCCCACTAGTGGAAGGAAGTAAATAATGACACCTGACTCGTTAAATAATCACCAGCAGGTTTTTTAAAGTAGCATGATAGGTCCAAGTATCATACTTAACTGTAGTCCTTTACATTTAACCCAGAAAATATTTTACCGGTAAAGGTGTGTGTGTGTGTGCGCGCGCATGTGTGTGTGTGTGTGTGTGGTGGTGGTGGGTTGGGGGTGGGGGGGTGGTGGTGGTGGTCAGGAGAGAGATGCTGGTAGTAGATTTCTTTCCCTGATCCAGTCACTTCCTCATACATAGAAATCTACAGCCTGATTTCTATTCCCTCTCCCCAGCCTCTAATAGCACCTTGTTAAGCACCATTTCCTCTTACTTTCTGCAAACAAGGCCAGTCACACTTCATCTACTTAGACCCAGGCTACTGGGCATTTCAATTCACTTGGGAGGAAACAGAGAGTCCAAATATCTAGAAAAAAAAAAAGGGAAGATAATCTGCTTGATGGAGGGAGAAGGAATGTGAGTAAATGTAATACATTTTTCTCAGGTTCACGTTCAAAACATTTGAATTTTCTAAGCATAAATCTATACTGTGAAAAGAAGCAACCCAGAGGGCAGTTGAAGCTGGGCTGAGATTAAACATTTGCTCCAGAATAATCCGTGAGTGGAAAAATCTACTCACAGGTTATTATGTGTTGACTTGTTTCAGCTTTCCCTCACTAGACCTACTGGTGACTGGCGTGAAAGAGGGAGGATTGCTGGTTTCACTGGCCTTCTGCTTTCTCAGAGCACTTTTCCAAGCAGATACCAAGGAGTAGGCATAATCAGAAAGAGTAGTAAGAGCAGGAGCAGAGTGTTCTAGCAGCCTGACTCCCTAGAACTGAGAAGGGAACTCCGGATTGTGGGACTGGATGGGATTTTGCCCAAGGGAAGCCCTGGACTTGTCTGTTTTCCCTGGGAGGCATGGTCTTTACACCTGAGCTTTGACCTGCTCCCAACCCACTGTGGAAGGCAGGTTGGCCAGAGTCAGTGGGTTGCCTTCTCTTCTTGATGACACACCACCCAGCGTGCTCCAGAGGCCAGGGTGAGGGTAAAGGGCTGTGTCTGGTGTTAACTGATGTCGAAGTCCCTTCACTCCTTATCTCGCCCTTCTCCTCTGGACACTGCCTCTCTGTGTTCCTTACATGGCCAGAGTAAACTACTGGTAGCTAAAGAAGTGGTTGGAAGAAGAATCACTCTGTGTGCCATTTATCTTTGTTCCATAATAATCCCTTGGATAGGAGGTTCTGCTTTCTATAGAAACATACACAACATAACTAGAGACAAAGCCAAGCTCACATCAAGGGTGTTGCCAGGCAGAGTCACAGTCTCTTCTCACTGGGTTGGAAAGCTGGGGAGCAACCAGCTCTGGTGCCCCAGAGCTCCACTAAAACATGCTGTGTCCAGAAGCAGGCATGAGCCAGGGGAATTCTTACCTAAGCCTCCTGCTGCTGGATCTTCATACACCCTGAGCTGCTGTCCTCAAGAAACCCTCCCCCAGTTCACTTCCTATCTTGTCTGACAGAGAGCCTAAAAACCACACAAGAGGTTCTTATTCATTAGGTCATTCATTTATTCAACAAATACGTATTGAGTACCTATCAGGAGCTTGGTGCTAAGGATAAGGCAGTGAAAAAGACAAAGTGCCATCCTCATAGAGGTTGAATACTAACGGGGGAAACAGGCAGTAAATGATCAACTCCTATTCAGTAAATATAAAAAGAATCCTCTCTGGTTTTTTGGATGCGGTGTGATGATTTGGAGTCAGACAGTCCTGGGGTTCACATCCTACTCCATCTACAAGCTTTGGCCATATGACTTAATCCCTCTGAGGTTTAGTTTCCTCACCTGAAAGAGTGAAGAATCCAACTTCTAAGGTTTTGGACAACAGTAGACACTCAAAGCTAGTCTGGCACAGTGGCTCATGCCTGTAGTCCTAGCACTTTGGGAGGCTGAGGCATGAGGATTGCTTGAAGCCAGGAGTTTGAGACCAGCCTGGGCAACACAGTGAGAACCCATCTCTATAAAAAAAATACAAAAATTAGCTGGACATGGTAGCATTCACCTGAAGTCTTAGCTACTCAGGAGGCTGAGGCAGGAGGATCACCTGAGCCCGGGAGGTTGAGATGACAGTGAGCTGTGATTGCACCACTGCACTCCATCCTGGGCAACAGAGCAAGAAGCAATACCCCATCTCCAAAAAACAAAAAGGAAATTGATGTATGATACATATGATGCCTTCTCCAGGCGTCAAATTGTATCCTTTGGAGCTCCATCTTAAGCATTACCAAACTTGATCCATTTTCCACTGCTCTTCTCACTTTCAGAGGTTTCTGGTTTTCAGTGGTGTGCTGGTAAGTGTAACGCTCAGCTCTCTGATAGAAGGAAGAATCCCTGATTTCTAAAGTTTGCTGATTTCCATAAGGTAAGTACTCCCATTATGGAGATTTCAAGCTCCCGAGATGATATCACTGGATGCAGAGTTGGGAAGAGACTTGTGAACCAACAGGAGCTGGCTTCAGCACGCTATGGCAGTCTTAGGCCCTTTTCCAGAACATTCTACCATGTTGTTTTGTTAATGTGCTCAGTGCCATTTTCTATCCTGAATGCCCTATTCAACCATGAACTGGACATCTCTCCTTCCTACCAGCTACCCCCTCCTCATGTCAGACTGTTTCCTGAAAAGCCACCTGCCCTTCTGCTAGTTTGTGGCCCAAATATAAGGAGCACTAAAGATCTTCCCTATTGGAGACCAGGCTAGAAAAGGAGCTGCTTTGGTGACCCCCTTGACTCCAAGAGGGAGTCATGGAGTGAATGCATCTCAAGAGGGAAGGAGAGGAAAACTGTTCCCTCACCCTGTCCCTGTACAGACCCAGCTGCACCTCTGGGCTATTTTAAGCCATCTGTTTACCCAGAGGAGCCCAGGAGACAGCTCTCCACAGCTGTTACTTGTGGCCAGGAAACATTCAGGGCTCTACCTCCCACCTGAACTGCTCACAGAATGCTCAGAACACTGCCCCTTCTGTGCCTCTTTTTCTGAGCCTTGGGTCCTAAGAAGCCTCTGATCCTCTCTACTTCCCAGATGGAGATAATGTGGAGCTCTGGGAAACCTGGAGCTCAGAATGAATAAGGGACCAGTAGAAAGGATAGTTTGCTGGGATTCAGAAGATGTGCCCAGTTCTGTGGTTTCGGACGTATCATTCAGTCTCCCTGAGTGTCAGTTTCCCCCTCTGTAAAGTGACAATAATACATCTCCTTCTCCTACCTTGTGCTGAGTGTTGAATGGTCTCATGTTCATGAAACTATGTTGTGATTATAAAGCCCTGGACAAATAGAAGTTATATCAGTGGACTTAACCCTTCAGGATCCATTGCTCTGGGACCCCCAAAGCATGTTTAGCTCAACAAACAGTCTAATTCTGTTCTTGACCCACCTTGCCTCTGTTGGAATGCCACACAGAGTGTAGTGTGCACACGCGTGTGTGTATGACTAAGGATAGTGTGTACCAGCATGCTTGAGTGTTAGAAAAAGGCTCTCCTTCCATAAGAAAGCCACTGGAATTGAGGACTGTCCTGGCCAGGCTGCCCTAGGCTTTCCTTGTGTCTATATTAATCTGTGCCCAGCTGCTCCCTTAATCCTAGGATGAGGGTGAGATTAGTTGGGTGGGCATGGGCAAATGGAAGTTCAGGGGCTACTCTTGCCTCAGGAAATAGGATGCGTTTTCCCTTAGGTTCTCTTGGAAATCAGAAAACATCTGAGCTGGAAGGGACCTTACTAGTATAGGTTCTTCATGTTGTAAGTGCTAAAACTGTGGCTGACTGGAAAATCACTTGCCAAGCTTGAAATATCAAGTCCAAATTGCCATTCAGGGCTTCCTTTCCCCCTTGAAAGCATCATGCCTCCTTTCTTCCTGAAACTTCTCTTAGTCTCGCACCCACTCTGCCTGTGGGCATTCCTGGAGACCCCATGAAGGAAACGTTTGGTTCAGGGAGGAAATGTGGCCTCATAGATTCCCTTTATTCTTTGCTCAGGATTTAGCAGGGTCTTCCACTACAGGAATAGAAAGGGAAGAGGAAGAAGCCTACTTAGTTTTCTTCCTGGAGATGGCATAATCTGGATAAGACAGAGGTACCCTGCACACAGCCCCCTCCTCGCAGTCTGTAAAACCTTTTCTTTGGGTCCCAGTTCCTCTAGGCAATGCCTGAGCATGTTGGAACAGCTCCTGTGTCCATAAGCTCCTGGGCTGCGTTATCTGCATGTAATTTCCCTGTTTCTCTATGGGATAGCCCCTGAGGAGACTCAGAATAGATTTAATACGAAAACTGCTTCTGAGTCTTGGGAAAGGATGGATCTATCTTTCCTGTCTTGGGAGCTTCTACTCCAGGAAGAAGCTCTAAAGAAAGGGCTAGAGGCCTATGGCTAGAGGAGAGACCCACTCAGGAACAGAGAGAGAAGTTGAGGGGAAGGGGTGCTTTGACCGGAGCCACATATAGATGTGCCAGTCTCATCATCTGTCCTCACCAAACTCCCTGGGACTAAGCCTCTACCCAGAGAGGCAGGTGGCTGTTCCAATACCAGGAGGCCTGAAGGGTGGTTTTATTCTCTGGACTCTTGCCTCCAAGGAGCTCCTCCTACCTCTCCCTGATTAGAGAGCCCAAGGTGTCACCCTAAGAAGCCATGAGAATTTGCTGCTGGGTCCCCTACCACCCCTGCCATGCCCACTGGTGCACTCTCACTGCTACAGGATTGTAGCTGGCCCTGACACCTAATAAAATACCATCCTGAATTTCCACAGCCTACCCCAAGCCTGCACTCTTCTAGGGAGCAGAACCCTGGCCCACATCTGAGGCTTACCCTGTGACAATCTCAAAGGGTGGCAGCTCAATCAGCTCTTTCAGCTTCTCAGGGTCGTCCAGGTTCTCCAGATCCTCCCCATTCTGGGAGGCAGTCTCAGCGGCTGCAGCAGCCTCTTCCTTCTGGGCCATGGAGGGTCTGTGGCTCAGGAGTCACTGAGAGAAAGGAGAGGCAGGCAGATCTGGGCCAGGCTCTGGCGGCAGAGTCCCAAGCAGCTGTCAGCAGCTAAATCTGGCTGGGGATGACGGGAAAAGGACCCAGCAGGCCCGACTTCGTGCTCTCCCCACTTAGCCACAGGCTTTATAGCCAAGGCCTCCTGCCCCTCCCCCAGGCTCTCTCCCTCTATCTTTTTTTAATTGAGTGACGGCGGGTGCTGGGGTGGGGGAATGGAAAATCTGGCCATTAGTATCCCCTATTTATCAGTAGGCAAAGACAGGAACCTGGCAGGTGGGTATGGCTTGGCCTGCTCTCCTCTCCCTCTCCCTTTCAGCTCACCTCATATTCTCCCCTTTGTTTCCCACCCAACTTCCCTAGCTCCACTGGGGGAGAGTGTGGAAGGGGCCCCAGGGCAGGCATCTTGAGATTTAGGAGGGTGGCCTTCTGAGATATAAGCAGGAGGAGATGTGTGTTGAAAGGAGATGACTGCAAAAAGACCCAGGCCATTTCCTCTGGGGGAACATGGATTTAGGAAAGGAGGGGCCTGGGAAGAGGTGGGATCAAAACTGACAGTTTGGGGAGAAAGTGTGTGAGTTGTGACTCAAAAGCAGCGGGTGCTGATTTGCCTATTACGAAGCCATAATGTAATGTCAAATTGATCAGGAGCCTCCCTGAGTAACAACAGCTGCCATTTACTTAGCTCAGAGATTTTGAAATAGGCCAGGCAGTGGGTTTAGGGGGTTAAATGAAATCAGATGTATGCTTGCCACAGCCGTGGGAGGTGATGTGTATTATCCCACGTTACAGGTAAACTGAGACTCACAGAAGTGTGCAGAGCCAGGATTAAAACGCAGGCCTTTGTACTTCAGGCCAAATATTCAACCTCCATGCTATGTGGCCTCACAGTCAGTCTTTTATTCATCTTAACAAATATTTACTGAGCATCTACTCTATGCCAGGTGCTGTTTCAGGTACTGGGAATATGGCAAAAGAACAAAGCAAATGAAAATCCCTGCTGTGACGATTTGTGGAGCTTGAGGGACTGGACAACAAATAAGTATAATACATTATCTATTTGGTGCTGATAAGTGCCAAGGAGAAAAGACAGGAAATGGAAACAGGAAGTGCTAAGAGGTGGGGTTACATCCTTATAGGATGGCCAGGGTGAAGGACTTTGAAAAGGAGACAATTGAAGAAGGTGTGAAGGAGGCAAGGGAACTAATCATTTGGATATATAAGAGGAAAGCGTTCCAAGGAAGGGAACAATGTGAGCAAAGGCTCTGAGAAGGGAGCCTTCCTGAGGTGTTTGAGGAACTAGTGAGGACATCTGGATGACTGGAGAGTTCTAAGAGATCAAACCAAAGAGATAACAAGGGTAAAAGGGACCGGGGCCTTATGGGCTGTCATAAGTACCTTGCTTTTTCTCTGAGTGAGGTGGGAAGCCTTTGTCTCTGAACAGATAAGACAGGTGGTCTGAGCACTTGGGAAGAGCAGAGGCAGGGGACCAATGAGAAACCTACTGAGGCCAGAGAGAGATGATGGGGTCTCCTAGAAAAGACCCTGAGCTGGAACAGCAGCAGAGGATGGCTAGATGATTTTTGCAGCTCTTATGATGGGTACTTAGCAGGGGCAAAAGTTTGTGTTTAGAGCAGTGCAAACCCTCTAGGCCATTCTTAGGGAAGCAGAAGGAAGGGGTCGGGGTCACTTGTAGGTGAAAAATAAGGAACCTAAGAACACTAGGGAATGGATCTGAAAACAGCTCCAAATGGGTTTGGCTGGTGGAGATGAGAGGGTAGGGCACCCTTTAGAGGGTCTGACTAGAGAAGAGGAGTCAAGATGGCTTGGAAGATTTGGGCTCCCTCCTCCAGAGAGTGAGCAGCAGAGTGCTCTGTTAGTGTGATGCCCAGCATTTTGTTTGCCAGGGATGCTCATGGTTTCTTCCTGTTGTCCAGACATAGTTACTAATAGCACCCCTTTACTCCCAAAGGTGTCCCGCTGTGAACAATAAATTATATGGTCCCCTACCTTTTGGATTTACTACTAAAAGCATTTTTTTTTTTTTTTTGAGATGGAGTCTCACTTTGTTGCCAGACTGGAGTGCAGTGGCACGATCTTGGCTCACTGCAACCTCCGCCTCCTGGGTTCAAGCAATTCTCCTGCCTCAGCCTCCCAAGTAGCTGGGACTACTGGTGCGTGCCACCACGCCCGGCTAATTTTTGTGATTTTAGTAGAAACAGGGTTTCACCTGTGTTTCACCGTGTTGGCCGGGATGGTCTCCATCTCTTGACCTCGTGATCTGCCTGACTCAGCTTCCCAAAGTGCTGGGCGGCATGAGCCACCGCGCCTGGCCACTGAAAGCATTTTTATCCACATCTTATTTTTTCAAACATTTTTCCAGGGGAATAAAGCACAGAGTAGAGGCAATAGTTCCTGTGTCCACAATAAAAAGACAGTGGCAGCTGATAAACTGCAAAGAATGTTGTTATGACACAAACATACCACGTTTAAATGCAAAGAGTTTACTTCATTTTCTTGTTCAGTCAACATTTATCAGAGGTTCCTATGTTCCAGGTGCTGTGGTAAATACCGAGAGTACAGAGATGAATAAGGTGCTGCTTCACCAGGGGCTCCCAGCTTTTATTATATTTGGGGCATTAATCAAGCACTCAAGCATGCATTATCTCATTTAGTCCTTACACCAGTCTCACATGGGTGTGAATTATGGACCTCATTTTGCAAGTTAGGGACTTGTGGCTGAGAAAGGTGAAGTGATTTGTATAAGATCACACGGGCTTTGAGTTCAGGTCTTTGGAGCCCAAGTTCAGCCTATTCCCAGGGCTGCGCACAGCTACCTTTGATAAAACATCTCTGAAGCATTATAAATGTGCATCTGTCTACCACTTCCCAGGCCCAGCTACGGTGATATGCCTGGATCAACGGAGGAAGAGTAAAATGTCTTGGGGAGGAAAGCAAGGAGGATGGATCCTTTCAGTTCACTGTTCTCCTGCTAGAAAGACTTCCTCCCTGAGGACAGGGCCTTCTATTTTGGCTGTCATGTATAACCCTGGATTAGGAGGCAAAAAATATTCTATGTTCATATCCCCATCTTAGCCCCTGATTCACTGTGTGATCTTGGACAAATCACTGGACATCTCTGAGCCTCTGTTTTCCCATCTGTGACACAGGCTGTGCTATTGATTTCTATTTCCAAATGGTCAAAAAGCAGAAAATAGGGCGCAGAGTGGGCTTGTGAAGACCACAGGTGAATGGTGTGGCGAGAATGTCCTGCCTCTCCCAACAGCTCAGAGTGAATGGTGCACAGGTGGTCTCAGCCTGGTCCTTTCTTAAGAGTTGACCCCTTTCTTCTATCTTACTTATAGACAATTTTCCCTTTGACCTTTGGGAGAGGGCCCTGGGTCTGCCCCCAGACTGATGACTGACAGCTTCCTTTTTCACTGCTGCTTTGAGCCTTCCTCGTCTCCCTACCTGCCATCCCTGGAGGCCCTCTGATCTGCTCTGGCTATTTATGGCACCTCCTGGGGGCCTGAATTCCTGGCTGGTCTCTGGCTCTCCTTTCCAAGTCATACCAGTTTACCCTGCTCACCCCAGAGTGCAACAACTAATCTGGCGGATCAGATGCCAGGAGCTTGACTCCTCTCCCTACAGCTGCCTCTATACTCTTTAGGACTGGCACACCCCATCCCCAGTGTTAACCCTATTGGGTAAGTTTCTATCGATAGTCCCCCTCCTGCACAGGAGGATACTGGGCAGTAAGGTATTTCATTCAAGGTCACACGTGGAGTCAGTGGGGTGCTGGGATTTGAACCCAAATCTGTCAGCTCCCAAGTTCCATGCTTCTCCTACTGTGTCATATTCCCTGGAATTTAGTAACAAGGAGAGCTGACATCCTGACATTGCCCTAAAATATTATGTAGGTTAACTCATTTATTCCTCACAAGGATGTTTGGGGTAGGTACTATTATTATTCTAATTTTTCTGGTGAGGAAATTGAGACCAGAGAGGTTAAGTGACTTGCCCAAGGTGATGCAGCTAGAGAGGGCAGAGCCATGTGCTTCCAGAGTCATGTTTTACCTCCTTCACCATTCAGTCTCAACTGCTGCCAGCACCCCTGAGGCCCAGCTCTGGGAGAAGGGAAGGACAGAGACCAGTGGGAGTTGAAGAGGCTGAGAAGGAGTTCTTGCAGGAAGAACAGACTCTAGGAAGTAACTGGTACACGAAGATGTGTGTGTGTGTGTATGTGTGTGTGTATATATATCTGTGTGTTGGGGGTACAGGTTAAGAGACACCAGACAGCTAGTATCTGGAGATGGAAACCAAAATTGGAATCCTCCCATCCTGTCTTTGCCTCCTTGCCCCCTTCTTGTTGGGATGGCAGTGGCTGGAAGGAACTGGGTTAGGCCTGGGATACACTGCAACATGCCTCTCCCTGTCCCATTTCCCACGGTCATTTCAGAAAACATTCAGAGATTCTAGGAGGTGGTTGAGAAGGAGAGGACAGGGTCAGGCACGGTTGTTCCTTGGATCTTGGCCGGACATGGAGCTGCCCTCATTGGGAAGGGAGCAGAGAGGCCAGGAGGGGGGCTGGTGGAAAATAGAAGCCTCACCAGAGGAAGGTTTAAATTCTCACTCCCTGAAAGAGGATACCTCAGGGATGCATTGATGGAGTTGGTGCTTTATGTGCAGGGACAGCTGGGACCCTAACAGTGCGTTGCCCCAGAGACCCAGCCCAGGCGTGCCTGCCCCTCCGGTCACTACTGAGACAAGGTACACAAACAACAGGCCTTGGGCACCAGACATCCCTCTGGAGGGCAGGTGGCTGCTTCCTCTAGCAACTGCTCTGTTGATGTAAACACGAGGTGTCCAGGGCTTTGAGCAGCCTTGGCCAGTGAAGAGGGGAGGGGGCCAAGGGTCTTCCAGAGTCTGAGGCTGGGATTGGAGAAGGCACCAGAATCACAGGGCAGGGCAGAGTTTACAGTCTTCTATACAGGACACAATCCTTGCCTTGCCATGTGGGACATGCCACCCTGGGTAAAATGGTGACTCCCGGGACTTTAGTCCTGGTCACCATGGTTTCCATTCCAGTAACTACTCCTGGCACCGTCCGGCTACTACGGCTGGCACTTTCAGTCTTTGAAGAAAGTGATCTGATAAGGATCATGTACGTTAAGGTGACTAATAGTATTCCTCTTTGAAGGGGTGTTTGCAAGGCCAAAGAACCTACTGGGAGGAGGTGACAAACTACAGTCAACTTTTGAGAGGAGAATTTCAGCCCTTAAGATGAGAAGTGTGTTGGAGTAGGTGCAAGTGGAAGAGCTAGGGGGATTTTTGGTGCTTCTCTTAGCGGATAATTTCTGTGTGGGCTGTGGGACCTTGGAAAGGGACAAATGAGGCCCTGATGAATATGACCGAGGCCCTGGTATGACCAGGGATGACTACCCCTGGCTTCCATATCAGAAGAAGAGCCTAAATGTATGGAGTGTCCTCGACTTTGTAGGGGTGGGGGGAGAAGGAGTCTGGGAGGTGGGTAAATGTTTTGGTGGGCTCTACCTGAGGATAGAAGAGGAAGGTCGATATCTGAGGAAGTTCTTAGCAAAGTTGGGCTTTGGACTGAGTACCTTGTGAGCTGCTGATGAGAATCAGTGGTAAAATCCTTAAAAGGATTGTGTGCTTGTTTTCTGGAACTACAAGAAAGGGAACCTCTGGGAAGACTCTGAAACTGGGCTTGGGGTGCAGGGGAACCCCAAGAGATAGAGCAGATGGTGGCCGTTCACAAAAGAAAAGAGACTTTGGAGCCCTGGCCCAGGACTGACAACATTCAGGGGCCTCCAGGCTTCTCCTATGCAGCAGCTCTACCTGCCTGTAGGTAGAAGGGGCCAGAGATGTGCAGAATAAATACATCCTGCCCTCTGCCCCGTTCCTAGCCCAGCTGACCAACCTTTGTCCACTGGGCATACACCTACCAGTCTGCCATCTCACCTAGCCCCTCTATGTCTCCATTCTGCAGAAATTGGCAAAGTGAGGAAGAGTGAAGGAAGAGTGAAGGTTTAGAGGAGGAAAGGATGGACTAGGATACAATAGAATGAGATATGACACCTCCTGGATCTGCTGTTTTACCTAGTGCCTCTGCAGCCACTGGATGGGAGATCTGCAGAGCCTTATGATCTTGTCTCTCTCCGACTCACCAAAGCAGAGGCAAATGGAAAAATACTGCTTCAGAACAAAAATGTGCACACAATCTGAATGGTGGAATCCTGGGATACACTTGCAAAGAGAAGAGGCAGCTCCAAGTCTATTTAGGCACAGCTCTTAAGTAACAAGAGAAGAGGGCCAAAGGCAGGTGTCCACTAGGCTGGGCTCTGAACTGGGAAGTGGGTAAGGGGAAAGACAAGAGTCCCAGGAAGGTTAGGAGACTGTGGGATTAGAGGCTCCCTTCACCCAGGAACCAAGGAACTGGGGCAGAGGGGGATTTTAAGGACAACTTTGAAGTCAGAGGATAAGAGTTTGGAGTTGGGATTCTGCCCTTTCATGCTGAGTTTCTGCACATGGCCAAAAATCTCTTTAGCTTGGCTCATGGTGTGTCAGGCAGTCATGCCAGCCCAGGGCTTGGGACACTGCCCAAGTTAAGCTTTCTTCTAGGGCTAAGTCCAAAGCTAGAGGCATAGGTTAGTGGCTCCAGCTTGCCTTGGGGAGGTCAAAGTAATACCATAGGCATCGTACATCTTCATGGAGGTTCCGCCTAACTTCTAGAATTAGCTGGTAATGAATAAAATTGGTAGCAAATATTACAATGCATATATTATTATGAGATGATAATAATGGTAATGGAAGATAAAGTCTGGAGTACCCACTTGCCAAGATCACACAGTGGTAGTAGAGCTGGGGTAAAAACCCATGTATTGTGGGTTCCTAGCCTATCTTCTGTCAATCAGTATTTATAGCTAAAAGTTGCAGCAGGTTACCAGTTAATAGATAACAGAGTCAGTATCCAACCCCAGGTTGTTCTGACTCCATGGCCAGAACTGTAAATCACCATACCCTATTGCTGTCACTCCCCAAGATGATCTGATTTCATGGGTCTGGAGTCCCAACAAGTGTCTCAGGAGGTCTCTGGGGCACATTTTGAGAAGCAGTGCCCTGCAGCAACGGGTCTCAGTTTGGTTGCACATTAGAACCAGGAGTTTCCAAAATGATTAAAGCATTTCCGTTCTTTTTTCAGTTGTTCCAGAGTAGGGGTGGGGGTAGGGGTGGCGGCAGGGCGCTGGTCAGCATTTGTTTTTGAAGTATGACAATGTGTTCATCTGTTCATTAAATTAATCAACAAATAAAAATGTACAAGCACCTACTCTGTGCTCTGCCCTGCCCTGGGGCTGGAGATACAAAGGTGGGTGGGACACTGTGTCCTCCTGGGGTGCCCGTGACCTGACCCACTGGGCTGAGCATGTCCTTGGTGGAGGAGGGGAGGCTGCAGACTCCCTCTCTTGGGTGAGCTCTGGAAAGAGCCACTCCCCTTCTCAAATTATGCTGCCCTGCTGGCTTCTCACCTGAGAGAGTTTGTTTCAGCTCTAAAACTCAGCTCACGAAACCTCAGATTGTCAAGGCTAAACGGGCCCTGACAAATGACCTGTGCCCAAAGCACTCAAACTAGCTAGCAGCTGACAGAAGTGCTTAGGAGGTTTTAAATCTAAAGATGCCAAGAGCCCACCCACAACGTTCTCATTTATGGGTCTTGGGTGGGGTCTGAGGAATATGCATTTTTTAAAAAGCTCCATACAGCTGTGGTTCTCAGCCTTGGCTGCACCTGAGGAGGTCTCTGGAAGTTTTAAAAATGTTGATGCTCGGGCCTCCTCCCTGGAGAGGCTGATGAGGATTTTTAAACACTGCCAGTGATCCCATCATGCAGCAGGTGGAGACCCCCTACTGCAAGGTGTCTGGGTCTTCCAGCTGACCTTGTTAAAGATTTGAGGAGGCATACTCAGGGGCAGTCACTCCTTGCCATCATCAGGGCTTTGAAACAAGGACAGAAGAAAATCAGAGAAGGGAGGAGACAAAAATTAAAAAGCCACTAAGAAGGTTTAGAAAAAAAGCAAGATAGAAGGCTGAATAAGAAGCTCCTATGAATTCACCTGTCAGCACTCTGAGGCTTAATCTTTTTTTTTTTTCAATGTTCTTTGCCTTATTCTAATAGTGATTAATTGATGTAAAATAAGAAAAGCATAGGAATGTATGAAAGCAAAAAAGAGGGTCTATAATCTTATTTATCAGAGATGCATCACATATATATCATACAACCATAGTATATGTTATAATGAGATACTGCATCATAAATCTGATATATAAATTAATGTGTAATCTAGATAACCTTAACATGTATAATTAGTACCCCCACTTTTTTTTGAGATGGAATCTCACTCTGTCGCCTGGGCTGGAGTACATTGGCATGATCTCGGCTCACTGCAACCTCCGCTTCCCCAGGTTCAAGTGAATCTCCTGCCTCAGCCTCCCAAGTAGCTGGGACTACAGGTGCGCACCACTGCGCCCAGCTAATTTTTGTGTTTTTAGAGACAGGGTTTCACCATGTTGGCCAGGCTGGTCTTGAACTCCTGACCTCGTGATCCACCTGCCTTGGCCTCCCAAAGTGCTGGGATTACAGGCATGAGCCACAGGGCCTGGCCCCCTAGTACCCTTTTTATAAAGTGTATTTTTCTGTTTTGGCTTTTTTGTCACTTTTTAAAAGCCTTTTGTTTTTCAGGCAATTAAACATCTGAGTGCTAAATCTTTATGCCAGGTGGGGAGGCATGTGAGTGGAGGCGAGCTTGTGTGCCCACCCCTCCCCCGTGGGCCTTCACACATTCATTCACGCACACACACTCACACACAGGTCCAGAAGCTTCTATCCCACTCTGGCGCCCTAGGCATCATATTATGCATTCAAATACACACTTCACATCATACCTTCAGAGTTACTAATAGGATTTTATTATTTAAGTGTAAAATCAGTTTCCCCCCTCTTTCCCATTTCTCTGATTTCTAAGGAAAAACGGCACCAGGGAACCCAGGAGGGTGGTCCCATTGGGGTGAACCCTAGCTCCACAGCCCTGCTTGCAGACTCTTCCTCCCTACCCTGGCCGTCCCTCCTCTCCCGTGCCCAAGGGCCTCAGTCGCTCTTCTCCGTGGGTTGAGGCTGGTGCACTGGACAAAGGCTGTCCCTCCACAGGTGGTAGGTGAGGGCTGAAGTCACGGTGAGCCAGGCTAGGTAGGGCAGCAGTAGCAGGGCAGCCAGTTTGTTGATCGGATGCCAGATCAGTGCTGTGCTCACCACCAGCCCATACAGCAGCAGCAGGTGCAGCAGGGCCTGGGCACAGGGGCTGGGGGTCAGCTGGCTGCCCAAGAACCAGCACCTCCACCTTTCTGCAGTACCCAGCCCAGCCACAAGCTAAGTCCCTGGGGCTCTGTGCACGCCATGGAAGTGCAGAGAAGTCTGCCCATCCATTACCTGCCTGCACTCAATTGCTCTGCCAAATTATGTGCTTCTGGGGCCAGATAGTTTCACCCTCTCCCACATTACTTCTGCTACTGATCCCCGTGTGCCTTACCAGACCAGGGTTGTGGACTGTGAAAAAGAGAACCAGGACAGCCCAGCTGATGGTGAGCTGAACAGCATAGAGGCCGAGAGGCAGGGCCAGGGGCCACCCCAAGCCCCCTCCCAGGTCCTTCCACACCAGGTAGGAGGCGTAGCTGTGGAGAGATGGTGGCAAAATCATTCAATGGGAGGTTCCATGGCGAATGGAGGAGGCTCTCTGGCATAAGGACTCTTGGATACCCTTGTGGGCTGAAATGGGGGCGAATGGGTCTAGGCATCATTTAAGGGCCAGGGAGGAAGTTGGTGGGAGGAGCTGGGCACAGCGAGGTTGGGGAGGGGCTGGGGAGACTTAGAGAGGGTGGAAGAAGGGCTAACTGGAACCCCAGGCAGGCATAGAGGGTTTCTTACTTTCTGGAGGACCCACCATAAGAGGCAAGCCAAAGTGCCTGCCTTTGGAGGCCAATATATGGAAGTAATTCAGATACAGGGGACTTGTTCCCACCCCATTGGGTACCAGGGCCATGTGTGAGAAACAAGTACTCACCCCACAACAGAGTAGATGGCTGTCTGTACAAGCAATAAGACTTTGTGGAGTGGGCACCAGGACAGCATCCTCGGGCCCTCACACCAACCAGCCATGTGATCACGAGTGAACAGCCAGACCAGGATGGGCCCCAGGTGGGGCAGGAGCACAAAGATGGCCCCTTGAAGCTGCATTCACCTTGAGGAGGCAAAATCTGGGGAGGCAGAGAACACGCTAGTGATCAGCCTTCCCCTGCGGCTCCTAGTCTGTCTCTGCCTCCTAACCTGACTCATTTCCTGGCCTGAGCCCCTCAGAGGAGGTCTAGTCATGGAGGTCCTTCCTCTCTCCCTGGCCCAGCTCCAGTCCTGTACCTCTGAGCTCTCTCCAGCCCCAGGCCCCACCTTGCCCATCTCCTGGCTTCCATGGACTTCTTTTCTCCACAGCACTCCTCTGGCACTTGGAGGACACTGCCCAGCACTGGTAACTGCTTCTCAGTGAAAGACCTTCCTCTAAGTGCTTCTGACTCCTGGAGATAAGGTCCTGGGTGACCAGCTTTTCTGCCTCCCACAGTGGGCAGCACTTAGCCAGGTGTGTAGCTGGCCCTCACTGAGAACTGTTCTACCTAAGCTGATCTACCAACCTGGAAAGATCACAATCTGAAGGCAGGAGCCAGAGATTCCTGGGGGCTCTTTTCTAGTCACAAATACGGCAGCCCATCTGTCCCAGGCTTATCTCACCATACTAGACTGGCACACTCATGGGGCACACCCAGGCTTATCTCCTGCCCAAATTCAAACTTGGCCTGTTGACACTGTGGATTCCTTTTTCTGAACCTTTAGCTCTCTTCTACCCCTGGAGCCATGGGGGATGAGCTTCCTGCTCCATCTTTCCATTCCCAGAGTGTCAGGATGTAAGCACAAGCGTTCAGGTTTCTTGTGGCCTGACTTTTCAAGGAAACAACTGCCTGGTCTTTGATTAAAAAGCTGCCATGCTGATTGGCATGTTGCTTTGCATGTCACTTGCATGTGGGACAATGTACAGACCTTCCTACAACCAAGGCCCCTTTTGACACAGAGTTTCATTCTTGTTGCCCAGGCTGGAGGGCAATGGTGCAATCTCGGTTCACTGTAACCTCCACTTCCCAAGTTCAAGTGATTCTCCTGTCTCAGCCTCCCTAGTAGCTGGGATTACAGGCGTGCACCACCATGCCTGGCTAATTTTGTATTTTCAGTAGAGATGGGGTTTTGCCATGTTGGTCATGCTGGTCTCGAACTCCTGACCTCAGGTGATCCACCCACTTTGGCCTCCCAAAGTGCTGGGATTACAGGTGTGAGCCACTGTGCCCGGCCCTAATCCATCCTTTTCTGTCAAGGGTCAGGGACACTGGTCCTGGAGGATCTGGGACACAGCTGAGCAGTGCGCCCACCTGTGCATATTTCTACTTGTCTTTCTCTGCTCCTCACTGTCCATTTGCTCATCTTCTGCCTTCCTGTTTTTCTACATTTCTGTACAGTGAGTGGTGGAGGCCCCCTCCCTGCCCCTCCTTGCCCCCATCCTCTTTTCTCCTGACACCTGCCTCTCCCAGTACCTCCTTGTTCCCAGGCCTGTGCTCCCCTTACCTCTGGCAGCACACCTTCCTGGTGGGGGGCCTGACGACATATGATGTGTGGAAGGCAGAGGAGGGTGGGGCTGGGAGGAGGGTGGTGCTGGGAGGAGGGTGGAGTGGTACTCCCAGCTGGTCTGCCTTTCTCAGATGAGAAGGGTGGTGACACTGGCTGGGAAGTCCAAGTTGCTGTTTCATGGCCCCAAAGAGTTCCTCTCAGGAGGAGCCCCCCTGGCCTACTAGACCCTCCTTGGTGCCTGGCCTCTGGAGGCTACCCCTTGATGGAATGTTTGAGGGTTTGTGGTGAGGGTTTGACACTGAGAGACCTGGCCCTACTGTGACAGCTCAGCCCCCAGTTATAATGCTATTGATGCCTGTGGTCTCTGCAGCCCATGAAACAGCTCTGTGGCCATGGGAGTGAGTGGTATGAGCCTTCAAATTTCTCCAGGAGCCGCCTTATAATTGGGATTGTCCCCAGGAGTGGCAAGCACCAGCTTTGGAAGTGAGTTCATAATCCATGAACACAGCCCCTGGTTATAGCCTCCTGGTTGGCATGACCTTCCTGGCTTAGAACCCTAGCTTGACAGATCTTTCACAAACCCCTAGGACTTCATGTCTCAGAGGAGAAGGCAGCTGACAAGTGGAGGTGGGTGGGGAGTCAGGGAGGAGTGACCTGGCGCCCTGGCAGAAAGTCCTGCCTCCCAGCCTCCCTAAAGAGGGGTAGGGAAGAGTGTCCCTATCTGTTGGCAAAGTCCAGCCTCCTGTGTGACTCAAACAGAGCTTTGTTAAAGACAAACACCTCTACCCCACTCCCTTCGTTCCCTCTGAAAGTTCTGAGCACCCCTTCCTGGCTTGTCTTTAGGCATGAGGTCTGCTTCCCAGGTTGCCTGCTCTCTACCCATTCCTTTGATACATGTGTGCACTTTGGGGTACTGGGCTCCCGTGGGAGGTTTATTCCACCCTCTCACCTCCACCAGGGAAGGAAGCAGAGGGGAGGGGATTGCAGTCAGAGACAAGAGGCTAGAGAATTATTAACTGAGACAAAAGCAGAGGAAGTTACTTATTTTCTATGGGAGATGATAACTAGTGGCCTGGGGGTGTTCACCATGCCTGCTCTACTGCAGGAGGCCACACCCTGGTGATAATAGTTACCATCTATTGACCACCCATTCAGTGGTGGGCATTTTACATTTATTAGCTCAATAATGACAATTATTATCTCACACAAGGTAGATATTTTTATCTGCATTTGACAGACAAGGGAATTGAGGCTCAGAGGACTTAAGTAGCTTGCCCAATATTACATAGCCAACGTGTCGCTCACCTGGGCTCAGTGTCGGTCACTTGGATCCAAAATGCATCCTCTTCCCTCTCAACTTCTTCACTCATTCATTCAAGACATCTTTATTGAACACCTTCTATCTATCAGGCTGTACCAGGAGCTGAGGAGACAGCAGAAAACATGGGAAAAGTTCCTCTCCACAAGGAGTTTTCATTCTGTGGTGCCATCGCTCCTAGGCAGAGTTTCTAAGAACTCGAAATGGCAAATGGCCCCATAGTTCAGCCGTCTCCCAAGCGGTAGTGTTTCTGCCAACTTTGGGTGGGGGAAGTAGAAAGCACCTTGTGTAAGGAACAGATATGGGTACATCTCAGGTACACCAGCAACTGGTGAGTCATTTACCCTCTCAGTGCCTCCATTATCTTCTCTGTGCAGGGAGCGGGTGGAACTAGATGCTCTCTAAGCTCCCTGGACCGGTTGCATTGGCATCAGCTGGGAGCTTCTTTGAGCTGCAGAATCTCAGGCCCCACACTAGACCTACAGAATCAGAGCCTTCATTTTAACAAGATCTCCCAGGTGACTGCGGTGCACATTATAGTTTAAGAAACTCAGATGAAGGTTCCCTCCTCCTCCTATCTGCCTTTCTAATTTAATAATAGCCTCTGGCTGGGGACAGCCACTCACCAGCAGAGGGCACTGTAGGGAGGGGTTTCAAGGTGCAGCACCTACACCCAGGTTGTCTCCCTCCCTCCCTCCTTCCTTGCAGACCTAGACTGGCAAGTTCACTGACTTCTGGGATCCTCAGCTACTCCCTTACCTGGGCTGGACTTTGCCAATAGAGAGGGACATTCTTCCTCACCCCTCTTTAGGGCAGCTGGGAGGCAGGACTCTGCCAGGAAATGCCAGGCCACTCCTGCCTGGATTCCCCACCCACCTCCACTTGTCTGCTGGCCTGTCGACTGGGTCTGGCTGATCCGTTTCTCAGAGAAGGAATTGGACCAGCCAACAGCCTCTAAGAGCACCTAGACGGTAAGGTGAGCATCCCCTTGGGGCAGCTGGAGAGGGCATGGGCATTGCGATGGGGTTACTTGGAGCTCCAGGGAGGAGCCAGACCAGCTCAGCCTGCCTGCTGGAGTGTAGGGACCCTCTGCTGGAGGAGGGGAGGAAAATGGGACTTGGCCAATGGGTATGAGGACCACTGGGATAATCTGTGTCCTACGGAAATGTCTACTATGCTGACAAATGCTGTTCATGACTTGTGTTTGGACCATCCATCCCAGTACTTATGTTCTGCAGTCACTGGACATCTGTCAGGCATTGGGGAGGCACAGGGAGAACCAGTGAAGTGGAGGAAGGGTTGAGAGTTTTCTTAAAGGGTATGAGCAGAACTTTGCAGCAGGAGTTTGGATCTTTGTGCTGGAGGATGCAACTGCCTAGGGACAGGTGATGGCAGCATTCTAAAGAACTCTTGTTTCAGGGACCTGCTATCCAGGGTGATCTGGGGTCTGGGGCAAGACAAACTGGAGGAGTGGGTAATGAGGAGTCCAGCATGGGGTTGGGAAGCTCCAAGTCACACTTGAATGGCTGCAGTGCTATAGATGCCATTCAACCAGACTTGGGACCTTTCCCCATTCTGGGGCCACAGGGAGGATGGAGTGAGGGCCAGGGCAGCCTGGAAGAGCTGTCAGCCTGGGAGACCTGGGGCTGGCCCAGGAGGAGTTTTCCTGCTTCAGGCCAGGTAAAGGAGTGAGCTCCCATGAGAGGCCCAGTGGGGCTTTGGGAGTGGTGCGCGCCAACTTCTCCAGGGTCAGAGGGTGAGCCAGGGGACGCTGCTGCACCACCCAGTGAGGTGCACCTCACTGGGGATCTGGACTCTGGTCTTTGGTGGCCCCAGGAAGGTTACTGCTGTGTAACCGAGGTGGGGCCCCTCCTTTCATCCCTTTAGCTATTCCATCCCCTGCCACTGGTGCCTTGGTAGGTGGGGATGTGGTGTGATGGGGTGAGTATTACCACAGAACTGAGGATGTACCTTTAGGTCCTTCTATTTGTTTTTACTTCACTTTTGCTTCTTTCTCTTCCAACTTTATTTCTTCTAGAGAAGGAAAGGAAGATACTTGGGAAAAAAGAAGGGGTGGAGAGAGAAAGGGGGTGTCTCTGGAAGGGTGTTCATCTTCGCTCCTCCTTCCTGCCTGTCTTCAGTTGTTTAGTAATTCCCTGTCCATCCTCACTGTGGGGAGAAAGCTCGGATTCCTTATCTGTGAAATGGGGATAAAAATAACATCTCACTCCTAAGGCTCCTGTGAGGATGAGATGAGACAAGCCGTGGAGAGAGCTTTAACACAGTGGCACTGAGTAAAGCTCTGCCAATGTTAGCTATTGTTATTACAGTTGGAATTACAATTATTACTAATGTGAAAGAACCAAAAGGAATGATGGGACATCAAGGGTAGCTTGCTGCTCCAACCCCCTTCTCATCAGCTTTGGGGCACTGCCAATTCACCTGGTTCACCTGTGTGCCCTCTAAGAGGCCTGGTTGAAAAAGGCTAGTGCATTGTCTGTCGGGTTGGCTCTTTAGGCAAAGAGAACAATGCCAATCCCCCGCTTCTTATTCATGCTTTCCGTGAGGACATGGAGGAAACAGGTACTGCCCCAGTCTTCAATCCTGAGGATACAGTGGAGGTTCTGCCCCAGTCTAAGAGGCACTAGGAAGAGGCTTTAGTGTTCATGGTCCTGGGGATGGAAGGAAGAAGGTGGGCCAAGCCTCAGTTCCAGGTGGGTAGTGCGAGTGAAGGGCATAGGGAGGACTGGACACTGGAAGCTCTTCCATTGCAGTCTCTAGTGAGTTATCCAGAGGGGCCTCCCAGGGCTCTGAAGGAGGACGTTGTGCCTCACAGAACTCAGCTACCAAGCCAATGAATTCCATTCCTGCAGAAGCTTCTTGAGAGCAGAATAAGACGTCATCTTTGGCAGGATTGAACTTCCCACAGTGTCCGACACACAGCCAGTGCTTAGAAAATGTTCATTTGAGTGGGAAAATCACACATGACAGCACATAATCAAGAATGACTCAGCATGGTGGGATGGCTATGGAGAGAGATTTTGTGAGCTGGAGGCTGTCAAAGGCTGGTGCGCCAGCGGGAGGCGCTATTGAATGGGAGGGTCCACATAGGCAGAAGAAACAAGTGGGGAGAGCAAGTGAGTGGAGAAACAGAAAACAGCATGAGCAAAAGCCAGAGGCTAGAATTAAGCAGGTGTGGGGAGCCTGAGCAGGCTGCAGGGCAGGGGTGTTGGAAATTGTAGGGGCTGGAAGAGGGGAAGTAGGAGGAGGCGGAGGTGGGTTCTGGAGGGCCTCAGGAAGAGCTTCTGGGAAGTCTCACCCTGTGGCCTGGCTGGGTAGCCAGGTGAGCAGGAGATGTTTGCTTTTGCCCTGCCTCATTCCAGCTTCACTGTAGGCTCGCATCTTTGTTTTTCTCCTTCTCCTTCTCCTTCTTCTCCTTCTCCTTCTTCTTCTTCTTTTTTTTTTTGCTTCCAGTTTTAGCTTTTGTTACTCTTGTATGTTGCCTGTCCCTGTGAGCTACCTTCAGGCCTTTCTGGCAGAAGGCGGGACATAAAGAAACACATACATTTGGACAGTGCTTTCTCATCTACAAATACTTTTCACATGACCTTATGCCATCCTCACAATTACCCAAAGAGGCACTTTTTCCCCACTTTTAAAAGCTTCAGAAAAGAATTACAAAGGTAATACAAACTACATGCTTGATGTGAAAAATTCAAAGTACAGAGAAAAGGATTTTAAAAAATACAAAGTTTTTGTTCACACCTTCCACCTTCTCAATTTGTCACGACTCATGGGAATAGTTTGGGGGTGTGTCCTTCCAGACCTGCACAGTCTAAGACCAGACTCATTAGTACACATGGCTACTAGGCACTTGAAATACAGCCAGTCCCAGGTGAGCTGTTCTATTCATATAAATTACACATGGATTTCAAAGATTGGGTATGAAAGAAGAAAGTAAAAATATCTCATAATTTTATATTGATTGCCTGTTGAAATAACATTTTGAATATATTGGGTTAAATAAAATGTGTTAATTTCTCCTGTTTCTTCTTTTTAATGTGGCCATCAGGAAATTTAAAATTACATGTGTAGTTCACATTATATTTTTATTGTACACCACTGCTCCAGACCTTTCTCTATACCTTTACATTTACATATATAACCCATAAATACGTATTTATATGCAGCTTTGTTTTTCACATTAATGAGCTCAGAATATTTTCTCTCTCTGCGACTTGCTTTTTCCACTTACAGATTTTTTTGTATCAGCATTTGTAGATCAAGGTAGATATTTGGACAGATGAGGAAACTGAGGTACATTAAGCAATATTGAGGCAGGAGGAGGAATTTGATTCCAGGCCAGATGGAAAACTGGCTGAAACAGGGAAGAGGCACCAAAAGCACCTCTCCATAAGACATGCCCACCAGTGCCATGACAGTTTACCACTGCCATGGCAATGCCTGGAAGTTACTGCCCCTTTCCATGGCAGTGACCCAAAGCTACCACCCCTTTTTCTAGAAATTTCTGAATAACCCGCCCCTTATTGCATGTAGTTAAAAGTGGACATAAATATGCTGGCAGAAATGCCCCCAAGCTGCTACCCTGGGCACACTACCTAGGGTTAGCCCTGCTCTGCAAGGAGCATACCTCTGCTGCTGCTATATGCTGCCACTTCAGGGAAAGTTGCTGTCTAACACCACTGACTCACCCTTGAATTCTTTCCTAGGTGAAGCCACAAACCCTCCCAGGCTAAGCCCCAGTTTTGGGCCTGTCCTGCCTTACATCAATATGATAAAACTTACCCAGCCACAGTGACCAAGGTGGCATTTGAACTCATGTTTTCTAACTGTAAACCCAAGCTCACTCTGCTTCAGAGCAGTTCGCAGAGAGTCAGGGTAGGTTCTCGAGTAAGAGAGACAGGTTAAAAGAATTGGTGTGACTAAAGTTTGCAGGGTGCACTGGAATGAAGACAACTTGCAACTATGTGGAAGTCAAGCCTTGACCCCCACAACTTAAAAGGGCTTACCCTGACACTGACCCCTTCTTCCCCACCAGGCCTTTGGCTTTGGCTGGCACAGGGGTGAAGGAGAGCCAGCAGCATTGAGTGACTGGGCACATGTACCTCCAGGAGAGTTCATTCCAACCCTCCCAGTTCCTACTGCTGGTGGGGGTCCCGGTGGCAAGTGTCCTCCTTCTGGCCCAGTGCCTTCGATGGCACTGCCCTAGAAGGCTACTGGGGGCCTGCTGGATGCCGAATGGTCAAGAGGAACCAGTGTCCCAGCCTACCCCTCCACCAGAAGATGAGGTCTCAAGGCAGCACCTGCCAGCCACACTGCCAGAGATGGCTGCCTTCTATCAGGAGCTGCACACACCCACTCAAGGCCAGACCATCATCCGCCAGTTGATGCACAAGCTGTTGGTGTTTTCGGCTCGAGAGGTGGATCATCGCGGCGGTTGCCTGATGCTCCAGGATGCAGGCATCTCCTTGCTCATCCCACCAGGTAACAGCTCCTGGTTCTCTTCTCCACATACAGTTGCTCAGACTGTATATTAGGTCACCACATCTGAGGGAGCAATGTTCATAGACACCTTTTACTTCTGATAATTGTTGTATTGTGAGTATAGTTTTATTGACTTCAGGGATGGACATATTACGTATCTTTTAGGACAACTTCCTGGCAGGTGGAAGTAAAGTGCCTTGTTCTAATGAATCAGTATGCTGGGACAATTCTTCAGTAAAGGGAGGCAAGAGCACCATTTGCAAATTCACGCTAGACACACTATGGGCTAGCAAAAGTCTGGGTGGAAAGGGGAGTGTCTTGCTTAGGGTTACACTACAAGCCAGCTCCACAGTCATCTTACTCTTGTTCATACCACTGCCCTGTGTGCCCTGCTGGGGACATCTCTCCTGGGCTCCTACCCCACCTCCTTTCTCTCTGGCCTGGCCTCTTTCAGGGGCAGGGGTGTGCCTGCTTACCAGGCCCATCTCATCTCTCCCTGTCCTCCCCAGGTGCTGTGACTGTGGGCCGCCAGGAGCGGGTATCTTTGATCCTGGTGTGGGACCTTTCGGACGCCCCATCACTGTCCCGAGCCCAGGGGCTGGTAAGCCCTGTGGTGGCATGTGGCCCCCATGGGGCCTCCTTCCTGAAGCCTTGTACTCTCACGTTCAAACACTGTGCCCAGCAGCCCAGCCATGCTCGTACCTACAGCAGCAACACTGCCCTGCTCGACGCCAAGGAATGGAGGCCCCTGGGGCGGCCGGGGGCCCATGCCTCCCGGGATGAGTGTCGCATCCACCTCTCCCACTTCAGGTAGGCACATGCCATTGGCCTGTCTTCCCACACCCATCTCTCTGGGGACTGTCTTTCCTGCCCACTTTCTCTGTCTGCGTTATCTTCAGCTCTCTGTATAGAAGATGGTCTGCAAATCCTTTATCCCCTGGTGACCCTTTCTGGCCCCTCTGTCCTAATGTCTGTAGCAGTTTTTCTCACACTAATCATGTCCAGGACTGCAAATCCCACCGCTGCATCTGTCTGTCTGGAAGTGTCTGACTCAGCCCCATCTCTCCATCTAGAAGGGACCTGTCCTTCTCCACCTCTATCTCTCAAATTATCTCTCTCTACTCTGTGCCTCTTTCAGGACTATCCCCAAACCTAGTGCCAGTTCTGTAAGACTCCATTCCATCTTTGTCCTTCATCTCTTTGTCTTTCTAGAGTCTTAGGTCCTCTGCCTCCCAGCCTCCTTCCCACCCATTGACAGGAGTAGAGCCATGTGCAGGTGCACTCTCAAGCATGGTCACCCTGAGCCCACTTTCCCTCTTTCCCCTGCCAGCTCTCCTCCCCATTCAGTCACCAGTCACCATGATGTACTCACTTTTCATCCCCCCCCCACCAGTTCCTCCCTAAGTGCTCCCCTCGAGTGCTCTCTGAACCTCCTTGAAGGCCCCACAGAGGCCCCTCAGGTGGCAGGAGGCTGGTGGCAGTGTGCTGGTGTCTTAGCCTTCCCTGCACATGAGTGCCTGCCAATGGCTCCCTCTGCAGTCTCTACACCTGTGTGATGGAGGCACCTGTGGGGCGCGAAGCCCGCAAATGGCTGCAGCTGGCTGTATTCTGCTCACCGCTGGCACCAGGACAGTCCCACCTGCAGCTGCGTATCTACTTCCTCAACAACACGCCCTGTGCCCTGCAGTGGGCACTGACCAACGAGCAGCCCTATGGTGGGCGCCTGCGTGGGCCCTGCCAGCTCTTCGACTTCAGTGGGGCCAGGGGTGACCAGTGCCTGAAGCTCAAGTACATCTCAGAGGGTGAGGGAGGCAGTGGCCTGTGGGACAGGATGATCAGGAGCCCCACAGGAATGAAGGGTTCTGGGCCTCCCCTGGACATCTGGAGATCTGGGGACCCCAAGTCTCTCTCTCTTTTTTTTTTTTTTCCTGAGTTGGAGTTTTGCTCTGTTGCCCAGGCTGGAGTGCAGTGACATGATATTGGCTCACAGCAACCTCCACCTCCTGGGTTCAAGTGATTCTCCTGCCCCAGTCTCCTGAGTAGCTGCAATTACAGGTGCACACCACCACAGCTGGCTAATTTTTTTGTATTTTTAGTAGAGACGGGGTTTCATCATGTTGTCCAGGCTGTCTCAAACTCCTGACCTCAAGTAATCTGCCCGTCTCGGCCTCCCAAAGTGTTGGGATTACAGGTGTGAGCCACCGCACCAGGCCCCAAGTCTCTCTGTGACCTCTGGGCCAGCAGTAGCCTCATGGAGCCCCCAGGACTTTGACCACTCTGCTGTCTACTGAGCCCTTGCCACTCACTCCTAGGACAGGGTGATGCCAGGTGGGAGGCGGGAAGGAGAGGGGTTATACCCCACAGAAGCAGGAAGGGATGGAAGGCTTTTACAGTGCAAGGGCCCTCTTGGGGTCCCTGCCCAGCCTCTGGGGATTCCCATCCCCTTGAGACCCTCCTGCCTTTGTTCTGTCCTCATGCCTCCCCACAGCCCCCTTCAATACTTGTGGAGGGCCTCACTCTCTGAGGCCCTCTCCTCTCTGCCTACTCGCCAGGTTGGGAGAATGTGGATGATAGCAGTTGCCAGCTGGTTCCCCATCTCCACATCTGGCATGGAAAGTGCCCATTCCGCTCCTTCTGCTTCCGGAGAAAAGCAGGTAGTCCAGAAGCCCTGTGTGTACCTTCTCCCCTCTCTTTTCCCCTCCCGTCTCCTCTTCTCCCCTCCCAGTAACCCTGGAGCTCTGCAGACCCTCATGCAGCCATGCACACAGACCGTCCCTGAAAGGCCAGGAGCCACACATATCTTTGCAGAGAGAAAAATGGAGTGTTGGACCCCAGCTTCTTCAGATTTTCCAAGTCTTACTATAGAGTCCCTTACCTTCTCCTCCTCTTACCCCAGGCCATTTCCTCACTCACTGGCCATGCTCTCACCTTCTCTTTATAGCCAATGAGAATGAGGACTGTTCAGCACTAACCAATGAGATCATTGTCACCATGCACACCTTCCAGGATGTGAGTTGGAGCTGAGGGGCAGAGGAAGGGCAGGGCCTGGGGGGACTCCTAGGCAAAGTGGGCGCAGGGTATGGTGCCCAGTAATTATGGTCTTAATCACATAGGTAAAGACGGCATTTTCCATAGAGACCCCATACCAGCTCTTTGAGGGGTTCAGATCATCTGGGCTCCAAGTTACCCTCATCCCTGACTCTCCTTGTCTATCGGTGGATGAATCCAGCGGGAGGCTAAAAGAACCAAACCCTAGTTTAACCCCTTCTCCCAACTCAGAGAACTGGGGCATCAAGTTGATACGGTTTCTTTCTAGGTTGATTGTCTACATTTGAGAGATGGTGTTTTGTATCTTCAGTGTGGGATTTGAGAGATGATGTTTTGTATTTTCAGTGTGGGAAGTGACCAGGAAGAGGGTCTTGAGTAGGCAGGATGGGAGTTAGGTATCTCTTCTCTCCTGCTGCACCAAGGGAAGATGCGAAGAAATCAGAGTTGAGAGTCTTTGGGGAACCATAGTGGCAGCTTATTGGAGGGCAGGCAGATACCCTGTTGTCATTTGGAGAAGAGGCAGGGAAGGTTGGAATGGAGGAAGGGAAACATATGGCTGAGATCAGTGTCTCTATGGTTGGATGACCTCCCACTGCACCATGGCCCCTCCCAGGATTTCCCCTGGTGGCTCAGGATGCATCCTGTTTGGTCTTCATGTCCCAGTTCCCAAAGAGCTCAGTGGGCAAACATAAGGCTGAAGGTGGGGTTCTGAAGTCAGGGAGACAGCGGGTAGAGGGTGCTGGGTGTAGTGGGGTTGTATCTCCTGGTAAGGTGGCTCTGAGTGACAGACTGAAGGAGAGACATGAGGAATGGAGGTAGGACTCCAGCTTATTACTCAAGGGGATGCCTTGTGACCCCTAAGTATGTTCCCTGCCCTGTGTTGACTCAGGGCTTGGAGACCAAGTATATGGAAATCCTCAGATTCCAGGCATCAGAGGAAGAATCCTGGGCAGCGCCGCCCCCTGTCTCCCAGTCGCCCCCATGCAATAGGTGAGACGGGGGTTGCTTGGGCTGTTGCCTGGGGGATGTTGGGTTCCTACCCTGGCACCCACAGGGTGACTACAGCATTTACGGTGTATATGGGAGAACCAGAGTGGATCTGTTTGTCCCCTTCTTCCAAGAACACCTTTTTCCCTGCCTCAGGCTGCCCCCAGAGCTCTTTGAGCAGCTGCAGATGTTGTTGGAGCCAAACAGCATCACAGGAAATGACTGGCGCAAACTAGCCTCTCACCTGGGGCTTTGTGGCATGAAGATCCGGTAGGAAGAGGGGATGTCTGTGGATGGTAGAGGAGGGTGGGCTGGGGCGGGGGTCCTCAGGACACTCTGGAGACTGGATCACAGGCAAGGGAGTGACTTAAAAGTCAGAGAATGGCTACTCTCCATCCTATTTCCCATAAAAGGGCAGCTCTATTAATCACTGTATTATCAGTACCTAGAATGATGCCTGGTGCATAGTAGGTGCTCAATTAACATTTAACAGTGAATCCATTAACATGGAAGTTATTTGGTACATGTTGAGTGCTTGCCATGCTATGCCCTGAGAAGGAGAAAGACAGATTATAGGATAATGTGTGTAAAGCATGTAGCGGGGTGTCTGACACTTGTTAATTCAATAAATGTTAGCAATAATGGTGACAGTGCAGTCATGATCCCTGTCAAGGAACTCAGAAAGCAGTAGAATACTGAGCTAAGCTCCAGAAACTACACTATGAGTACAGCAGTCAGGGAAGACTTTATCCAGGTGATGGGGCTAGAGGGTGGATTTTTATTTATTATTATTATTATTATTATTATTATTATTATTATTTGAGATGGAGTCTTGCTCCGTTGCCCAGGCTGGAGTGCAGTGGCACAATCTTGGCTCACTGCAACCTCCGCCTCCCGGGTTCAAGTAATTCTCCTGCCTCAGCCTCCCAAGTAGCTGGGATTACAGGCATGTGCCACCACGTCCAGCTAATTTTTGTATTTTTAGTAGAGACCGGGTTTCATCAGGTTGGCCAGGCTGGTCTCCAACTACAGGGTGGATTTTTAAATCATTCATTTAAGCATTTATCAACTACCATTATGCCCTGGAAACTGTACTAAGCACTGTGATACAAGAGGAACGAGGCATGGTCCCAGCACCTAGGAGCGCACACACTAGTAAGGGGTTCAGAGAGCTTGAAAAATAAAGGCAAGTGTTCCTTGTGCCTTCCTGTAAGAATCCAGTATTGTATAACACATCGAAGAGAGACAGAAAACAGCTTAAGCAAGAATAATAATGAACTGTGGGCGTTATGACCGGAAGTCTGAACTAAGGGGTGCAGAATGGTTTCTTCCACCTGGGAGGGGTGAACTAGAAAGGGCTTCAGGGAGGAAGTGATGGAGGAGATCAGCCATTCTGTTTTGGGGAGCAGCAGAGGTGGCTGTGGGTGTAGTGTTTGCAAGGCGAGAAAGGGAGAGGCCTGAGCTAAGGAGGTTCAGGATGGGAGAAAGGAGAGAAAGCATAAAGACAGGGCAAGGCCAGGTGCTGGATGAGCTGGAAAGGCTCATGGAGCATGGACTGGTTAGGAGGTGAGAGACTGGAAGGTTTTTGTGGACGGGAGGTTCGTGATAAAAAGCCATGGTTTATGGCAACTGTTTCCTGAGCAGGATGTTGTGGCCTAGGAGATAGGGAGGAAGGAGGGAGTTAGGAGGCTAGGGGGAGGCTAGGGCAGTATTTGGAGTGGGGGAGGTAGAGAAGGCAATTACAGCACATCAGAGCTGGAGCAAACTTAGAGGTCCTCTTTTTTTTTTTTTTTTTTTTTTTTTGTTGAGACGGAGTCTCGCTCTGTCGCCCAGGCTGGAGTGCAGTGGCCGGATCTCAGCTCACTGCAAGCTCCACCTCCCGGGTTTACGCCATTCTCTCGCCTCAGCCTCCCGAGTAGCTGGGACTACAGGCGCCCGCCATCTCGCCCGGCTAATTTTTTTGTATTTTTTTTTAGTAGAGACGGGGTTTCACCGTGTTAGCCAGGATGGTCTCGATCTCCTGACCTCGTGATCCGCCCGTCTCGGCCTCCCAAAGTGCTGGGATTACAAACTGAAGCCTAGAGAAGAGTAGGGCTCAGAGAGTTAGCCTCCAGGTGAGGACAATCTCAAGTTTCAAGGGCCTGGGGCTTCCCACCCCCGTCCCCTGAAAGGCAAGCAAGAGCAGGACGAGGACAAAAGCTACAGGGTAGGGGAGGGATGGACCTCGTGCTGCGCAGCCGAGGGAACCTGCAGCAGGGAAGGAGCCCCTCCCTGCTCCTTCCCCCATCTCCCCCTCCCCTGCCTCGGGCCAGGTTCCTGTCCTGTCAGCGCAGCCCCGCAGCGGCCATCCTGGAGTTGTTTGAGGAGCAGAACGGCAGCCTGCAGGAGCTGCACTACATCATGACCGTCATGGAGCGGCTAGACTGCGCCTCCGCCATCCAGAACTACCTGAGCGGGACACACGGCGGCAGCCCAGGCCCCGAGCACGGGGGCCCCCGGTATAACCAGGGCCTAGAGCTGGACGAGAAGCTCTGAGCGCCCAGCGGGCAGGGCTGGAGGAGGTGTGGGGGCGAGAGGGGTTGTTCCCTCACGCCTATGAGGGACACAGCAGCTGTTCCTGGCTGTGCCCACCACCCTTCCCAGAACCCTCGGACGGTGCCCGGGGCTGCACGCGAGGCCGGAGCGTCCTCGCCATCCTCCCAGCAGCAGGCGCGCCCTTCGGGACGCGATCTGTCCCGCGTACGGGTCCCCTCCTGGCCGGCAGAGGGCGCAGGAGCCCAGGAGATGGCCTCAGCGTGGCCGGGCTGCCGAAAACGAGCAGGGGACGGCCAGGGTCCCCGCGTGCACTTTAGGGGCGGGCGGTCAGGCCCCAAGTATTCACTGAGCGCTCAGGAAGACCGGACATTGGGCTGGTGTCATGAAGAATACTGGAATATAGGAGGCAGGGACTGGAGCCCTGACAAGCACACAGTTCTTTTGCAGGAGTCAAGATGTTCTGATAGCAGCCAGGGGCAAGCTCGAAAACAGCCCTGACCTGTGGTTAGGGGATGTGTGTGTGGCTTTAGGAGCTGAGAGGGGAAGAGCTGAGTGCGGGCTGGAGCAGCGAGAATGCTTCACGGAGGATATTGGGGAGAGAGGATTTGACTTGCTGAGTGGTTTGTAGATCTTTAGGTGCGGGAGGTGCGGGTGGCTGGACTTAAGGTAGGAGCCGAGAGTGGGCATGGGAGCCCAGCCCCATGGGTGTGAGGCCTGGGTAGGACGAGGTTTCCCGGCTAGGCACGCCTGGCTGTCTGCCTCTGCCCCTGCTAACTTCCTTTGTCTCTTTATCCTCCTGCTCAGGTCTTGTCTTCCCCTCTCTCTGCCATTTTCTCTATCAGAAAACATTAAAGCTTAGTAGAAACTTCAAGATGATCATTCTGGCCCAACCCTTTTCTCTCTTTATCTTCAACGGTGTGCGTTTTAAGTCTCTCTGACTTGGTTTTTCTGTCCCTATCTCCCACAGTTGTTCTGTCTCTGCACCTGTGTTTCTGTTTCTCTCTCTCAGATCTTTTTGTTTCTGCCTAGTCTCTGTACCCTGTCTTTGTTTCTTTCTCTGTCTGAAACCCTCCCTCTTTTCCCTTCAGGCATATGTCTCTAAACCAATGTTATGAGTCAAAGACTGTTGAAAGAGACAGGGCTACTCTAGGAATGGGTGGGTGGGGATATTTTCCCCATGCATTAAGATCCAGTTTAGGGTCAGGAAATAAAGGATAGGGATGAAAGAGCACCCTATTCAGTCAAGATACTTATTCAGCACCTACTATGTGTTAGATACTGTATACAAAAGACATGAATGGGCTGGGTCCTGAACAGAGAATAAAGGATTTGACTCCATTCTGGAAATTCTTTTGTTTGCAAACAGGTGTTGTTAATTTGTTCAAAGACAGGCAAACAATCTCTCTGGCAACACAATTTTCTTCTGTATTTAATTAAAAAATATTAAAGCTTTTTTTCTATGATGAATGATAAAATATGAAAATTGCCTTTCTTTGTTACTAACTGTATTTTGCTCAGATTGGCAAATTTGGATATGAGTATGAATGATTTTATTTGGTAAAATTGTACCTATGGGGATGGGTTGGAGGGAAGCATTTTGTAGACTGTGCTTCCAGTATGAAAATTATCTGGGTCCCGCATGCTAAGTCAGGGAGGTTCCCTTCTTTTCTGTTAGATGCAAGCCTTCAGAAGCAGACCCTTCCATCCCTTCCCTGTTCCCCCAGTGCCACCTGTCCTCTCCTACCCTTCTCATCTGTCCTCCTTACCCCACCGGGGACTGCCAGTCATGCCAGATTAGTGCCTCGGCCTTTTCCCCCTTCACTTAGCTCAGGATTGAACTGTGCAGTAGCCTGGCACTGTTTCGCCAAAGACATCATTGTGTTCCTTCCAACCCTGGAAAAAATCATTTTAAGAGTTTCACGTCTCCTGGAGTTGCATATAGAAGCCACAGAGATTCCTGTGATGGGAATAGAATGCTTTCTGGCCCCAACTCCAATTACTCAAAATGGGTTTCCAGTGCTGGCAAAGGGAGGCTTGGAAATCCTGGGGTAATTGCAGGCTGAGTGATTCCTATAAGGCAGACCCTTCCTTTCTCACATCAAATGCAGTTGGCATGTTATGTATTGGCACCTAATGCTGAGAGATGGTGTGCCCCACTGGGTATCAGGAGACTTAACATTTAGCCCTGACTCATACTAACTAGAACAGCTCTTCTTTTGGGCTTTAAACTCTTCCTTGGAATGAAGCTACCATGTTAGAGGCTGTCCCAGGGCCTTTGGTTTCACAGACTTATGCAGAGGTGGCACACTGGTCACCCGAGGAATGCTCACTTGGGGATTTTTTTTTTTTTTCTTTTTTAAGTTGTCTTCAAATAGAACAATTGATCACTGCTTGTGGCCTTACTTCCAGCCCTTTCCCTGATAAAGAGTTGCCTAAATCACCTGCCTAAAAACACCACATTTGTGACTTCTGCTCTTTCACATGTTGCAGAGGCCTACGTCTGCACTTCCTCCTGCTGGATTTGGAGTCTGGGGAAAGGGGTTGGGGAAATGAAAGGGTAAGGTTGGGCCTAGGTCTGTGGGGTTGGAGCCTCTAGCACTCAAAGCAAATATGTGTCCTCAGCATCCCCTTTGACCACTGAGCAATATTTATGCTAATGTTCAGATCTGTGCTAACAGAAAATCAATGAAAGCCACATATATCATTTTACATTTTCTAGTAGTCACATTGAAAATTGTAAATAGAAACAGGTGAAGTCAACTTTAATAAGTTTTGTTTAACCTAATATATTCAGAATATTATTTCCACATGTAGTCAACATAACATTAATAGTATATTTTACATTCTTTTTTATATTAAGTATTTGGAATCTGGGGTATACTTCACAATTACAGCACATCTCAATTTGTATGCTAATTTTTCATTGGAAAGATTTCATCTGTATTCAGCTTTTATACAATTTATAACTAAAACGTACATCTACATACACAAATTAAACAAGCCAAAAGTTTTCCAAAAATGGAATTAGGTATCAGTTTTTAAATTTTAGTTCACTGAGATAAAATAAAAATTCAGTGCCTCAATTGCACTAGCCACATTTCAGTTGTTTAGTGGCCATGTGTGGCTAGTGGGTACTGTTAATGGACAGCACAGATCTGGGTTAGGAATCCAGCTGGGTATAACTTTATAGTGTACTTGACCATTCACTTATTTGTTAATTCATCAAACATTTGCTGAATACCTACTCTGTGCTAAGCCCTGCACAAATTGTTGGTGATAAAAATCCAATGAAGAAGAGCATTCTTGTTTTGTAGGAGCTCCTGGGAAGCTGGGAGTCAGAAGGAAGGACACTTTCCTCCCGTCCTTCTTTGTACCTGACTCAAGAAGGTAATGGGAGATGAGGTTCAGGCCGATCCTCTGTGTTGCAGAAATGGCTCACACTGCAGCCTGCTGTAGAGGCAGTAGATTCCGGGTCAGTGTTCCTGGCTTACCTAGTACATCATGTGGGTTGTTGGTTGATGACAATAGGATTCACTCTGGCTAGTTGAGGCAGATGGGATTTATTAAAGGAAACTGAAAGACAAACAATCATTTGGAGGGCGGAGAAATAGATTTGGGGTAAAGTTTCCAGGAACAATGCCCTAAACTGTACTGTAGGACTAGATCATGGAGGGAAACTGGTATTATTTTGGCTGCTGCTACTGAGCACCGGACACCAGGAACTTGACTTTATTACAGCCACTCCTGCTACCACCACTGATGCTATCTCTGAGTCAGGAACCAGACTTTACCCCCACTTTTTTTTTTTTTTTTTTTTTTTTTGAGACGGAATCTTGCTCTGTTGCCAGGCTGGAGTGCAATGACACGATCTTGGCTCACTGCAACCTCCGCCTCCCAGGTTCAAGCGATTCTTCTGCCTCAGCCTCCCGAGTAGCTGGGATTACAGGTGTGCGGCACCACGCCCGGCTAATTTTTGTATTTTTACTACAGACGGGGTTTCACCATGTTGGCCAGGATGGTCTCGCTATCTTGACCTCATGATCGGCCCACCTCGGCCTCCCCTAAAGTGCTGGGATTACAGGCGTGATCCACTGTGCCTGCTCCCTCACCACCACTTCTGAAAGCTCAGGCCTCTTCTGCCTTCCATGCCAGTAAAAACAGAAGCTCCATGCACTGCCTGCTCTTTACGCAACTCACTTCTGAATCAAATCTCTAGTGCTGGCCTTGGGTTGTGAGATCTCAGACCACATGCCTGAATCCTAGCTGCAAAGACACCTGGAAGCTCTGAAATCTGACTGGAACTCTGACTTCAATATCAGGGAAATGGGACTTACTACATGAGAATATCCCCAAATATGGGAAAGCTACTCAAAAGTTGACGAGAAGCCACAAATAAGACAGATGTCTACTACAGTCAGAGTGTGGTCATGCTGTAGCCTCAGGCAGCAAATTCCCTTCTCAAGAATAGCCATGCACTCAGTAGGTGCTGTATCACCGTTCTGGCAGAGAGTAGACTGAAGATGTGCTATGGATTGAATGTTTGTATGCCCCCAAAATTCATATGATAAAATCCTAACCCTCAATAAGATGGTATTAGGAAGTTGGCCTTTAAGAGGTAATTAGGTCATGAAGGTGGAGCCCTCATGAATGGCATTAGCGCCCTTATAAGAAGAGAGACAGGAGAGTTTACTTCCTTTCTCTCTGCTTTTTATCACATGGGCACACACAATGAGAAGATGGTGGTCTGAGAACCAGGAAGAGGGCCCTCACCAGACACCAGTCAGAACCTTGATACGGTGCCTGTGTAAGACCACTGACCTTCAGAATCTTCTCAGTAAAGCATGCCTGTACACATTCCTTAGGATGACTCTCATGCCAATACACACAAATGTGATCCTGTAACCCAGGCTTAGACCTGACAACAAGCTCACCAACAGTGGCGAATTGGTTCGCTCCATGCCTTCTCCAGCCCCTCTGCCTCCCTGTACTGCAGAGGCTGAAAACTAAAACGACGTTTCCCAGACTTCTTGGCAGATGGGGATCTAGATATGCTTAGGTTCAGCCAATCAACTGGACTCATGCAGGACTTTGATTTGGAATATGGAAGGATGATTTGGAATAATGGAGGGAGTTGAACAGGGCATGAAGCTGGTGCTCATTTTGAGGAGCTAGAGTGGTCAGCAGCTGTGGCAGCAGCTGCCTTAGTGGCAAGTTGCATGCATAGTTTGGGGTGTTAATATGAAATTCAACTTGGAGTATATCCCTACAGCCTTTCCAGTGATTTGTGAACTATCTATCTGGGCTCCATAACGTAGTTTGTGCTTAAACTAGCCAGAGAGGGACTACATAGTATAAAACAAAGACCTGTATCCAGTGTGCCAATGATTTTTTCACTGGAAAGACTGTTCTTTATTCTGTGATCATATACTTCTTACTTTGCTTGTGTTAACAGGCCTATTATCTTATGAAAGGATGGTAAAGCAATGATAGCTTTATTAAAACGTCTACTTGGTAAAGTAAAAAGATAATAATCCTATGTTGATTTCCACTCCCCAAATTAAAAACTAAAACACAAAAATATTGGTCTGTAAAATACAAAAGCCTGGAAATGCTTTTTTTTGTGAGACCTGTCATCCTGATCCTTTTGAAAGCCTTACACAGATATGTTTATTCGTCTCCTCTGCACATATTTGTCTATTTACTATGTACTTAGAAACATGGTGGGCCTTCATTTATTTTCTTATCTTCAGGTACTCTTTCTCATGCTGACTTTAATCCAGCCTATGCTAGTTTCTTGTTGGTAGAGATGTTATGCCTTCTGGCCAAAAAAAAGTTAAGTCAATCCTAGCCAGTTAGTGTCACGACATCATAAAGATATTAGCCCAAGGACAGGAATATGCTTCATATTAGCTCTCAACCTTCAGGTGAAACCAGATTTCATTTCCAAACGAACTAGAAAAGACACAATTAGAAAATGAAGAATAATATTTGGAAAATGCTGAATAGGGTGAAGATGGGATTATAGAAAAGTTCTTTAGTGGGGCAGAGAGTATAGATGAGGGTGGGGAAGGGCACCCCCCCCAATCTAAGGGAGGAGCTGGCCATCCTTTGCCCGGGAATCTCAGATAAATATAAAGAAGGCACATGACAGACAAGGGGACCCAATGGCATTGGTCATTTTGGAAATCTACCAGGAAAGTCTTCACATGTGGCTTGTCCTCGCTGCATACCCACCCACAGGGTTTCATCACAGTTGGGCTTCTTGTGCTCTGGCTGAGGAGACCATCTGTGGCTAGGTGGCAGAAGCGGACCATGTTCAGTACACAGGGTGTAAGCCCTTGGGAAGTTTCGAGTTCTGGAGACCGCCCGTCTCTGTGAGCCTGTGTTGTCCTTCCTTTCTGCCTGTGACTACCCTCTTCTTTCTGGGTCAAGCCAGTCAGATATGACTCAGGCACATTCTTCCTTGGGAGAAGATCAGGTGAATCCTTTACTTCAGTCTCCGTCTCTTTCCCTTAACAAACTCTTTTTAATTTATTTGACTTCATCAAAGCAAGAATGTGGTTCCATTCCCTTGAGGCCCTTCTTGGAAGCCTGGTTATATTGGAACAAGTAAGGACTCTGGAACCCCACAGACTTTAACTTAGAAGCCAGCTTCTTCACTTTCCACGTGGATTCTGGCAAGTTACTTAATGTGTCTGAGGTTCTGCCTCCTTGTCTGGATGATGGGAATAATATCATTCTCCTTTTAAGATTCTTGTGAGGATTAACGACTATAAAGCCCACAGCCTACATGTAGCCTGGTTCAATATTATTCAAGGCCTTCTTCTTTGTAACACCTTGTAATGATCACTGGGCTGGACATTTATTGATGTTGGCTGCAGAGCATCCCATCCCCTTCTTTAAGAGCACCATGACTTGCTTTCAAGAATCATCTTTCCCTAGTGGGATTGTCTCAGAGGGAAATAAAACCAAGAGGCAGATGCTTTTTCTTGCCCTTGGTATAGCCAGGGGGCTGGAACATGATCATTGTCTCTGTCACTCTAGACACTGAATCCTCTGTGAGTAGACTGAGGATGTGCTATGGATTGAACGTTTGTATGCCCCCAAAATTCATACGTTAAAATCCTAACCCTCAATAAGATGCTATTCAGAAGTGGGGTCTTTGGGAGGTAATTAGGTCATGAAGGTGGAGCCCTCATGAGTGGCATTAGTGCCCTTATAAGAAGAGACACAGGAGAGCTTGCTTCCTGTGTCTTGACTCCTGCTTCCTGTGTCTTGAGCATACAATGAGAAGATGGTGGTCTGAGAACCAGGAAAAGGGCCCTCACCAGCCACTGTATCTATCAGAACCTTGATCTTGGACTTCCCATCCTCCAGAACTATGAGAACCAAATGTTTGTTGTTTGAGCCACCCAGTCTGTGGTATTCTTTATGGCAGTCTGAATGGACTAAATCAAGATATATGGAATGATTAGTGGCTCTTTGGAGCCATGGAGGTGTGGACACCTGGCTGTTCCTCTCCCTGAACTGGAACTGGAGTTCTGTTGCCAGAGGATCCTACACTGGAGTCTCCAGTCTTTTCTTGGATTTGGTGAGCCGTGACGCCCTCCCTGAAAATTCCCCTTTGGTTTACATGTACCAGAATTGGTTTCTCTTGCTTGAAAACTAGAATTTTGATTAATACCCAATAACCTTGTACTTAAGTCATAAGGTATCATAGGTGCTATATGAATTACCTATTGCTGTATTACAAATTACCAACCCCTCCAACTTAGTGGCCTCACACAGTAGTCGTTTATAATCCCTCACTGTGTCTGTGGCTCAAGGAGTCAGAAGTAGTTCTTGGTTTAGGGACTCCATGAGGCAGCAGTCATCTGAAGGTTTGACTGGGGCTGGAGGATTCACTTCCACAGTGACCCAGTCAATGGCTGGCAATTTGGTGCTGATTACTGACCAGGGATTTTTAGCTTTTCTGCATGTGGGGCTCACCAAAGGACTTCTTGAGAGTCCCCAGAGCATGCCACTACATTATTGATACCTAAATATTCTGATAAGGCCATTGAGATAAAAACAACTGTGAGCTCTTAGGCTTGGAACCATTCTCTGCCAGGCAAATCAACAATATCCTTCCTCTAAAGTTGTTTCCAAACAGAGGAGGCTTACTTTAATTCTGGTTGCTAGTAATTGTTTTGTTCTCTAGATGATACTAAGGTAGAGTCATCTTAGCAAAACTTAGAGCAATGTGGTTTGGTTCTTTTGCATTAGGTTTTGTAAAAGTTCACGGTGCACCTTGGCAATCACTTCTCAGTGGATCCTTGCAACAGCCCATAGGGCAAGCAGAGCTGAATGTAGTGGTTCCATTTCACAAATGAGGAGACTGAGGCTTATGGCCAGTAAGTGTTAGACATGGTGGTTAGGTTAGGAATCAGACAGGCCTGAGTCTGCAGTTTACTAGCTGTGTGACCTTGAGTGAGTTGTTAACATCTGTTTGCCTTCATTTCTGCACCCATAAAATAGGCTAACAACAGAGTCACAATAATAGTACCAGTTTACAGGGTAGTCAGGGTTAAATGAGACAGAATATATAAAACACTTAGTATAGTGCCTAGAGCTTAGTAAGCACTCAGCAACATGAGCTGTTGTAGTGAATATTAGCTCAGACTAGGATAGATGATGTAGTCTAATAATTTGCACAATCGGTTGGTTTGTATTCATTGGTGAATGGACCCACTGGTGCTTGGAAACCAGAAGGACTACCAACCCTCCTCCTTCTCCTCTAACCCACTTTCCCATGGCTCCTCCTTCTCTAGTGTTTGCTCTTCCTTCCCCTTACTCCTTACTTATCTTTTATATTATTCCAATATTTGAAGAATGCAGGGTTGTAAAAACTTATAGGGTTCCTGTATAGCTTCCAATTTACTGCAGGCCTTTGCAAAACTGTGTTCAATAAGTACTTGTTAACTCAATCAAAAATCAAGTCATCCATATGAATAAATGACTGACTGCCCAGCTGGCTGAAGCTGCCAGTGTGCATTTGCACACATACACACACATGCACACAAATGTGTGCATACAGACACAAACATGCACACAGATACACACACACACACCTGCCAAACTCCTTGCAGTTCACCTTGGGAAACTTGTTCATCCACAGCCCAGACCTTGGACAGGGTCACCTGTTACCTTCCCAAAGGGCAGCTTTGGTGGTGGGATGTGCAGATCCCCTTAGATCAAAAATAACTCCCTACATGTGACAGCCCCTTGCAGCTCACTAGGCTGTGCCACATCCATTATCACCCTGGATTCTGTCTCAGAGAATGCTGAGGGCTGAGATGTTTAGTGGTTTTCCCATGTGAAGGACCTGGACTCATTCAAGCCTCCCCATTCTAAAGCCTGGACTATGATGCCACTCAAAAAGTCCTGCCCAGTCCCCAACTCCGTATCTCCCGCTAGAGCTATGCTTCTGGGTTAAGTTTTGCATCTCCATTAGATACCTATTGAAACACACAAAACACTCATTTTATCTGAAAGGGGTCCAGCTCTACTTCACTGGTTAAAATTAATTTATCAGATCAGATAGTTATTACCTAGGGCAAGCATTGAACCATTCTGAACATCTTTGGTCATACCTGTGAGGAAGTGTGGTGGAGGGACAGTGTTCCAGCAGAACACATTTTCTCTTCTTTCACTGTAAAAGAATTGCTCGGGCACACATATCCCCGTCTCCCCAGGCTCCCTACAGTTAGGTGAGCCTGTGTAACTAAGTTCTCACTTGCGGAGTGTTCTCATGAGCAGAATGTGAGTGGAGTGATGTATGAGAGTCCCAGGCCCGGTGATGTCGGGCCATCAGCATGCCTCGTGCCTGCTGTCTCTCTCCTCCTGGTCTGCAAACAAGCATGGCAATGACCCAGCTGCCACCATGATGCTGAGGACGTTTTGGGGGATAGCAGAGAAACAAGATGGAAAGAACCTGAGCCGTGGACTCTGCCTGGAGCAAAGCTGCTGCTGATCAGGGAGACTCCCTCAGATGATGTGAGAGAGAACTAGATTTCTATCTTCTTTAAGCCACTGGGTTATGATTGATGCATCTCTTTGTGGCAGCAGCTTACCTATCTATCAGAATGAGACAAGTTTACGCATGTGAATTGCTTCATCTGGCACATAGTAAGTGCTCAGTAAATGTTAGCTCTTACTGTGACTGTATTTGTGTTTCAAAACCTTGCACATATCTCTAAACCTCAGAGTGGAGGATTTGGGACCAGTTTTCATGAGGGTTCTGTTGGACATGTGCTGTCCTGCTTTGGTGCCAGGCAATCAAGATTGACCTGCCGTGGGCATTCATCCACTTTCTGTGTGGAATGCAGGGAGGCTTCAGGCCAGGGGAGTCCAGTGGAATTGGGTTGGGGTTTGCTAAAATCCAGAGGCCATTCTTGGACACAGACCCTAGTCACCTCTGTGCCTGGCACAGAGGCCCTGCTGATGCAACATACTGGAATTTCCAGGCACAGAGGGCACCTGCAGACAGGGTAGGAGGTGAGCAACAGACCACAGCATTTGGCCAATAGACTTGTGTGAGACACCTCCAGAGGACCCCAGCAATGACTGGGTGGGTGAGGTTTGGGGTATTCTGGAAGCTCTGTCATAGCAAGGAGGGGAAAAATTGGTGAAACATGGGTGATATCTGTAAATGTGAGCCCCCCTGTAGCCAGGTGAATCTGGAAAACTTGGGTTACCCTAAAATAAAGCTATACAAGAGTCCAGTAAGTAAGGGGGCAGCTGTATCATTTTGTAATTCTTATGTTTGGGATGAGGGTTCCTACTGCCCTGGTAATGTCCTGGTGCTGTTCTTTATTCACTAGGAGCTGTTGAGTCTCCTTGGTCCTACTCGGACCCTGTTTGTATTTTCAATAGGAGATTTCTACATGTATCTTTTCCAGATTTCTACTTTGAAAAAAGCATAGACTCACAAGAAGTTGCAAAAAGAGAGCTTCTGTAGACTCATCACCCAGCTTGCCCTAAAGGTGGCATCTGACTAACTACAGTGCATTATCAAAACCAGAAAACAAACACTGGCACAATGCAATTAACTAGATCATAGATCTTCCTCAGATTTCCCCAGTTTTTGCAAGTACTCATTTTTCTTGGTATGCCTTGCACATAATTCTATGACATTTTATCACATGTATAGATTCATATACTACCGCTGCCACATCTGCATTTATTTTGCTTCACAGCAGCAAAAAGTATGTTCAAAACCTACAGCGAAGTGAGAAAGAGCGGGAGTGTTTTCATCAGACAGACCTGGCTTGAATCCTGGCTTCTCCCCTGGCTGACTGTGTGACCTCAGACATGAATGAATCTTTCTGAGTCAGCTTCCTCATCCACAGAAGGGAGGGATGAAAAATGGAACCCTGCTCCTGGGTTGTTCTGAAGGATCTCATTCCCAACAGAGTAAGCGCCCAACATGCTATTATCAGCATCCTTTTGTGAAGGCCTTTTGACTTTATGATTCAGGGTTGTTTGTTCACTCACTCTCTGGAATAATTAAGGTTCACAAGAAAAATAAAGTAGGAAAGTAGGACTTGCATGTGATGTTATCAGCACAGTTGGCCGCAGTTGTCAGCCCCTCCCTAAGATGCTTGCTGTGGTGCCCTAGGCCCAGGTCCCTGCTTCAGCCTCTCATACACAGCTCACTGCACTTCCCTCTCACCAATGCCTCCCAAAGGAAACTCCTTGGAGGCCCCATTTGACTCCTCCCCATCTTCCTTTATCATGCAGGGATCTTTGCAAACCTCTCCTCTGCTTTGCGTCCAGCCTTCCCACCCTTCTACTCCTTGACACACACCTCTTGATTTTTTAAATCATGGCCGATGGGAGCACCCGGCACTACATCTATAATGAGGCCATGATAAACAGGAGTACACTTGTGTAAGCCGTATTTTTATTTAGGGGAAACGTTATTGAATAGAGATGATCTGTCTCTCTCTTTCTCTTATTAGACTGTGAGCTCCTTGAAGGCAGAGATTCTTTATTTGAGTGGTTAAGGCACTTGTAGGGGTATACAGGCACACTGCCTTCCTCCAGTCATAATCCCACACAAATAATCAAAGCTTCCATTGACTGAGCTTTCCCATGTCTTTGTCACAGTGCCTGAACCTCTGGTTCACACACCTTTTTGCAGTCGGTGTTATGATCTCCCTTCTGTGGCTGCAGGAGCTGAGGCTCAGAACAGTTAAATGGCCAGGCCAGAACTTGTTTTCTTCCCAGAACCTATGCTCACTTTACACTGACTTACTGCCTCTCCACTCATGTCTGTTTGATTAATAACATTAGGCCCATCATGCAGCTCCCTGGGAGAGCTTATCTGTAAAATGGTGCCACGAGTCTCCAGCTTGTTCATGTCATAGGGTCCTTAGTGAGGATCCAATGACCTGGCGAAGGGGACTGCCCCCTGCAAACCCTGGCATTATAAACAGTGAGCTGGGTGGACTCTTCAGCACATGTGAGTGATGCGAATTCCTCAGCACACGTGCACTGAGGGACCTGCCACCCTCCACCCCTTGTAAGATAGATAGTTACTTTCATTTCTCTTCATTCTGTCTACTGGCAATCCTGAACCTTACCTTATAATGCTCTCCTAGGCATATAAAAGGGAATAAATCCAGATTCATCATCAATTTATTAAAAGTCATCTTTGCTGTAGCTACCTCCACATTTTGTTTTGTTTTCTATTTTAGGCAGCCTCACTCTGTTGCCCATGTTGGAGTGCAGTGGTGTGATCTTGGCTCACTGCAACCTCGAGCTCCTGAGCTTAAGCAATCCTCCTGCCTCAGCCTCTTGAGTCACTGAGATTATAGGTGTCAGCCACCATGCCTGTCTCCACATAGGATATTTTAAAAAATACCATCTCAGTGAATGCTCACAACCACCCTGTGATATAGGTTTTATTCTCATCCTTGTTTTACATATGGGAAACGAAGCTCAAAGAGATTAAAGTGATCTGAAGTGACCTGCCCAACATCACATAGCCAGTAAATCTGGGTTTTGAACCTGGGTCTGTGTGACTCCAAGTCCAGTGCTTGTAAACAAAATGTAGTTGTTTTCAGCATTTTAAAATTCAAAATGCATGAAAGAGAAGACAGTGACTATCTTGTCTTTGGCTTCTTGGATCCCTTCTTCAGAGATCAATATCATCATCTCTTGCATTCATATTCTATGCATTCTATTCTCTTTTGTTGTTATTCTATGCATATTGAATATATAGTCTATGCATATTGAATACATGTTACTTTTTTTCACTTTTTCTATATTCTTCTGGACTCTGCTGTTTTACTTAACAATGGATCTTGGAGATCTTTTCATAATCAGTTTACAGAAATTTCTTCCTAGTTTTCCACTGTTGCATAATATTCCTTTGTATGGATGGACAATAATATATTCAGTGAAGTGTGAACACTTAGATTTTTTCCCAGTCTCTGTGTCATAACAAATCCTGCAGTGAATAACTTTGCATTTACATCATTCTGCGTGTATGGGGGCATATCTTCACAAAAAAATCCTAGAAACCAAAATTTAGGGTCAAGGGGACATGCATTTAAAATCTTGAGTTATGAGCACATTGCTGTCTGTAGGAGTTACACCAATTTCTGTGTTCCCAGTGCTCCTTCCTCTGCATTAGGCCAGCTTGGAACAGGTGCCAAGGTTAAGGAAAGCAGCATATGCCACTGGGACATATTCCTCGTGTTCTGCTCCGTCAGGGAGAACCAGGTTTCTGGCCTTTCTTGTACTCCACCCTTTTATCTCCTGGGAAGTCACCAGATGTTCTGCCATTGGAAGAAGGGGAGATAGTGTCTCCAAACAGAACACACCAATCTATCTGTTTACAATGATTCACATCCAGAGAATCAATGAACTCTAAAATCCTTGGCAGACTCCAACTCCTGGCTGGAGGAGCTGATGATGGAAGCAGGCTGTAGGCTTCAGTTAAATATTAATAATAATATCAAACATTTACTGTGTGTTTATTCAATTCTGGGAACTGTGCTAAGCTCCTTGCATGGATTACCTCACTGAAGCTTCAAGATCACCCTTCAAGATGTGTACTGTCATTCTTCCCATTTTAAGGATGCAGACAGGAGGATTGAGTAATTTCCTAAGCCACAGAATTAGCAAGTGACACCTGCTATTTGGACCCTGGTTGTTTGATTTCTTTTTTTTCTTTTTTTTTGAGATGGAGTTTCGCTCATCACCCAGGCTGGAGTGCAGTGGTGTGATCTCGGCTCATTGCAACCTCCGCTTACCGGGTTCAGGCAATTCTCCTGTCTCAGCCTCCCGAGTAGCTGGGATTACAGGTGCCCACCACTACACCTGGCTAATTTTTGTATTTTTAGTAGAAATGGGGTTTCGCCATGTTGGCCAAGCTGGACTTGAACTCCTGACCTCAGGTGACCTGCCTGGTGGGACTACAGGCATGAGCCACTGTGCCTGGCCTGGTTGTTTGATTTCCCACCCCCAACCACGGTACCAAACCAGAACTCCTAGGAGAGCAGAAAAAGACCCGACTCTTTCCCTCTTCCATGCTTGGCTTCCACCCCTTCAAGAGCCTCTACCTTTCCCTCTTCTGCACTATCCTGGCTGCCTTTTCTTTGGCAAGGCTCAGCTTGTCTCAATTCCTTTCCTCTCCACCAGCACAACTGTTCTTTCTTTGGTCCTAGTCCTCCAGTTTTTAAACTCCAGCTTCCCTGAAGTGCAGTGAGTGTACACATATTGATAAACATAACAAGTACTCTGGTCTCCACAGGACCTTAACTTGGCAGAATTTCAGGTGCTGAGGTGAGCCAGTGGGAGAGATTTTTTGAGAGTGTGTGTGTGTGTGTGTGTGTGTGATAAATGTTTGTGTGTGTATATATATCTGTGCATTTGTGTGTGTGTGATGAATTTTTTTATGTCCTTTTAGATGACACTTCATGAGCAGCTGCCACCATGAAATGTTGGCTGAGGGGCTTGATGTGGTTTGGCGGTGTCCCCACCCACATCTCATCTTGAACTGTAGCTCCCATAATTCCCATGTGTTGTGGGAGGGACTCTGTGGGAAATAATTGAATCATGGGGGCTGCTTCCCCCATACTGTTCCATGTTAGTGAATAAGTCTCATGAGATCTAATGATTTTATAAGGGGAAACCCCTTTCGCTTGGCTCTCTTTTTCTGTTGCCTGCCGTCATGGAAGATGTACCTCTCACCTTCTGCTATGGCTGTGAGGCCTCCCCAGCCATGTGGAACTGTGAGTCCATTAAACCTCATTTTCTTTATAAATTACCCAGTCTCGGGTATGCCTTTATTGGCAGCATGAAAATGGACTCATACAGGGCTATTGACAGGGTCAGGAAATCTCTGCCTACTTAATGACAATGGCTAAGGAAGAGGAAAGTTCGGTGGTTGCTGGCCCCAGCCCACGACCCATTGGCCTCAAAGTCCCACCAGCCAGCGAAAGTGATGGTGGGAAGGGCAAAGGGAAATCCCAGGTCAGCCTGGTGTCAGTGGAGTTGAAGTCGTGGAAGAAGATCTGCTGCTGGGTGTAGCTTTGCCTTTAGCCTTTGCTATTCCTACCTTCCTCTCTCCTTTCTTCAATGGCAAATCTTCACACAGTGGCTGAGGAACACCGGCCTTGGAACTACTGTGTATGTGGCCTCAGGCAGCAGGGTAACTCACTCTAGGGTGGGGTTTGCAGCACCTCCCTCCCCGGGTAACTGGAGATGGACTGAACTGGACTGAGATGAAAGACAATGTCAACAAATGCCCTGCATTTGGCCCAGTGTCTGCTACAGAACAGGAGATCAATAAATGGTTGTTATTGGAGTTGCTGTTATTTTGTTCAGTGATTTCAATTCCCTCCTCCACTTCAGCCAAGTTCTCCCTCTCCGCCTGAACATTTATTTCTTGTCCAGAGAGCCAGAAATGCCCACATGACTCTCCTCTTGTGTGAAGCCATCAAAGGCCCTGCTGGACACATGTGCTGATCTTTCCTGAGAGAGAAGGACTCTTGGGGAGGCTCTGTGGGCTTGCCAGCTATCCCTGGAGTGTCAGAGGCCTGCAGCAAGGGCCTGAGAGGTAGGGGAAATCTCCAGCCTTTGCCTCAGCCATAAACAGGATATTTAACTGATGCCAACTCAGTAGATTTTGATTGAGAACCCACTGTGTGTTGGGGAGACACAGAGATAAAAGAAACATGGACATGCTGTTTGGGTCTTCTCCTTGCAGTTGGGATGCTGACTCCCAGGCACACACTCCAGTGTAGAGGAGCTGTCCACACTGCTCTCTCCTGACCTCTCTTCCCATTTCCCCTCAGATCTTCTGCAGTGTGGACTTCTAGGTTGCCCTCTCCCTCAATCTCCTATCACTAGCTGTGACCCCTTTTTAGAGGTCCTTCCTTGTCTCCTCAACCTCTGAAGGTTGGAGCCCTGCAGGCTTCAGAGGTTCTCTCTGTCTGCAATTGCTCCCTCAATTATCTCATCTACTTCTGACTTTAAAGGCTGTCTTGACTCTGATGGTTCCCAAGTTTATGTTTCTGATCTCTTTCTCCCTCAGCTTCCATCTTTTTCCATCCCTTTCATCCCTTTTCATTTATCCATTCTAGATGAATCTGGACTGCAGATTCATCTACTCTCCTGCCTCCTCTGGCCTCCATTCCTGCTTCTATCACAGTCTGTATTAGCCAGGGTCCTCCAGAGAAGCAGAACCAATAGGATACATTTAGATGCAGATGTTCCTTGGCTTACAATAGTCCTACATGCTGATAAACCCATTGTAAGTAAAAAATATTGTAAGTCAAAATGTATTTAATACCCTGATAAACCGCTTGTAAAGTTGAAAAATCAAAAGTCGAACCATTGTAAGTCCAGATGTTCCTTGACTTACGATGGGGTTACACCCTTATAAACTCATTGTAAAGTTGAAAAATTGTAAGTGGATCCATTGTAAGTTGGGGGCCATCTGTACATATAAGAGGAAATTTATCATGGGAATTGGCTCTTGCAATTTGGAGACTGAGAAGTTCCACAGTCTGCTGTCTGTAAGCTGGAGACCCAGGAAAGCCAGTGGTATAATTCACTGGTAAATAATAATTCACTGGTAAATCCAGTAGTGTAGTTCTGAGGCCAAGGGCCTACAAACCAGGGGGAAGGAAGGATGGTGGTGTAAGTTTTAGAGTCTGAAGGTCCAAGGACCAAGAGCTCTAATGTTCAAACGAAGGAGAAGATGGATGTCCCATCTCAAGGAGAGGAGGGAAATTGCTCTTCCTCCACCTTTTGCTCTATCCGGGCTCTCAAGGGATTGGGTGACACCAGCCCAGATTGGTGAGGTCAGATCTTCTTTACTTAGGCTACCAATTCAAATGCTAATCTCTTCCAGAAACACTCGCACAGACATACCCATGAAGCCTGTTTGCCCAAAGATCTGGGCATTTTAGCCCAGTCAAGTTGACACCTAAAGTTGGCCATCACATAATGTCACTTTCATATTTATTTTGATATCTATTTTTCTGTTAGTTTTCTCAGGCCATGATATAAGCTTCTTGGAGGGAAAAACTGTTTTATTCACTCCTGCATCCCCAGTGACTACAGCATAGTAGTTATTCAATAAATACTTGTTGAATGAATGAAAAAATGGGAAAGGTGGGCAGGAGGAATGGAGGGAATGCAAGGTAGGCAGGAGAGAAATAAAGATGATTACCATTTACTGAACAATTACTAGGTGCCAAACACTTGAAACTCATTTTATTCTAACCCTTATAATGCATCCCCATTTTACAGGAAAGAAAGCTGAGGCACAGGGAAGTTATACAGGCTATGAGTGTTTGCCAGAATTCTAGCCCTGGTCTATGCACAGCCTCCTTGCCTTTTCTCGCTCTTGACTGGGGCATCTGGAAAGGCCCACAAAAGAAGCATTTGAGTGTAACTTTGTGTACAGATGTGGGGTCTCTCAGAACCTTACCCATAGCAACTAGGAGTTCTGAGGGTCACCCTCCCTACCCAGCCCACTCTTAGGAGACTCTGCCTTGGAAAAGGAAGCCAGGCACCACTTAGAGTTCCTTAGGTGGAATCTGGCAAAACCCAGAAACTCCAGTGTGAGGTATTCATCTACTAGCTGTTGTGGATGAGTGGGTTTCTGGAAGAATAGATAGCCTTCGCCCCTTGGGCATTTCAGGGACCAGGGATTGAGAAGAGGGATTTGGCTGCAAGTAGAGTATTCAACTGCTGTGGACTGAACTGTGTCTACCCAAAATCCATATGTTGAAGCCCCAGTGTAGCTGTATCTGGAGATAGTCTTTTGGAGGTATTTAGTGTTAGATGAGGTCATGAGGATGGGGCCCCCATGACAGGATTAATGTCCTTTAGGAAGAGACATTGGAGCATCCTCATGAGTGCACTCTCTCTTTTTCCCTGTCTCTTGATCTCCCTCTTTTTCTTACTCTTTCTCCGTGTGCACACACCAGGGAAAGGCCACACGAGCACGTGCTAGGCAGGTGCTTCCTACAAGCCAGGGAGAGAGCATTCAACAGAAACCAAATTGGCTGGCACCTTAATATTGGAAAACTGTGAGAAAGAAATTTGTCTGCTGTTTTATTCCATCTGTAGGATTTCGTTATGGCAGCTCAAGCTGACCAAGACATTAACCATCTCCCTTGACTGGGACTGAAGGTTGTCCCAGGATGTGGGACTTTCAGTGCTAAAACGAGGAAAGTCCTGAGAAAACTGGGATGAGCTGGTCATCCTAGCTATGAGTGCCACTACCCCACAGTCTGTTGAGTGTTGGGGGTATGCCTCAGACTTTTCTGCCTCTGCTTTCTCATCCCCTGCACCCCACCTCATCATCTGCAGAAAGGCATGTTTTTCACATGTTCAGCAGCTGAGGTCTGTCTAGAAGAGCTCAGGGTTCTGATGTCTCCTTGAGGACAGCACAGTGGAAGACTCACTTCTCCCTACAGAAGGGAGGTTCTGATCCCTGCAGAGAGATGCCTGGTAACAGAACACTAGAGGTGGTGGGGGTGAGGAGACAGCAGGGCTTTTCCAGGGAGGCCAAAGTCTAAGAGACCTTGCTTCCAAATCCAGAGACCATCCCTTACTGGCAGCATAGCCCTGGGCAAGTCACACTTGATCCTGAGTTGCACAATTCCAGAGATTGCCATTCATACAGAAGGTGACGCAGATCGTGATGCCTTTTAGGCTTGTTCAACATGATGGAACAGAATTACTTTATCTCAGAGTGCATTTGCTCAGCTTCATCAAAAGAAGATAAGATTGACTTCACAGGGCTGCAGAGAGAATTCAACAAGATCATCTTAGTAGGCGCCTCTTCAATATTGGCTCTTACTTTCCTTCTCCCTAAGTCCTATGTAGGCAGTCTAACACCATGGCTAGAAGTGTGGGCTTTCGTCCCAGACTGCTGAGTTTCCAGCTGTGTGATGCTGTGGACACATGGTGTGAAGTGATGATGACACTATGACCTACCCTATAAGGTTAGGGTGTCGATTTTATGAGATAACACAGATTCAGTGCTGCCACAGCACCTACACCTAGCAAGGGCCCAGTGTGAGGTGCCATGACTCTGTTCTTTGTAAAAGACTCTTCCTTCCCACTCTCTTTTCTTCTTTGACGTTCAGCTTCTGTTTTTTTTTTTTTTTTTCTGGAACAAAGTAAAACTCTTTGCCCATGTTTGATATGGCCTTTTCCTCCTCCCCCTTGAGGGTGACAGTGAGAGGCACAGTGTGAGTGAGCCCACCTCGGCTCACCTGGCACTCATTTATTGAGGGTGTGCCATGCAAGGTCACTGGCTGGAGGCCTTATGAACACGGGAGGAGGAAGAGAGGCCTGAGGTTTTCAGAGTCACCTCGAAGGGGTAGAATGAGGGTTGTCTCAGAGGGGCCTCTGAGAAGGAAGGCCTGGCAGGAGGAAGCCAGAAGGACCTAAAAGCAGTCAGGGTTCCTATGCTAAGCAGACACTTCTACGAAGACTCATTACTCCTCCTCCTGAGCCTGGGCTACTGACTCAGGGCTGCAGGGGCCTGCTGGAGACTCAGATGCCCCTGTGACTTTTAAGAGACTTATTTTCAGGGTCCCTGGGGGCTGAGGCAGGTTCTGAGGGCCCAGACATCATCATGAATCAGGTAGGCCAGTAGTTCTCAACCCTGGGTGCACAGTAAACACTTCTGGAGAAATACTATAAAATATTGAAACTTGGGCCCACCCCTAGAGATTTTGACTTAAATGGTTTGAGGTGAGCCAGCGCATTCTCCTACTTCAATTTCTAATTTCAAAAAGTTTCAAATCTATGAATGAGTTGAAAGAAGAGTATGATGAACACCTCGAACCTTTCACTTACATTAGCCACCTCTCTCTCTCTCTGCCTATGTCTATGCCTGCTTATCTATCTGTCTGTCTATCTATCTATGTTTCTTTTTTTTTTTTCTTTTTTTTCTTTTTTTTTTTAGATGGGATGGAAGTTTGCTCTTGTTGCCCAGGCTGGAGAGCAATGGTGTGCTCTCAGCTCACTGCATCCTCTGTCTCCCAGGTACAAGTGATTCTTCTGCCTCAGCTTCCTGAGTAGCTGGGGTTACAGGCATGTGCTACCATGCTGGGCTAATTTTTGTATCTTTAGACAGGGTTTTGCCATGTTGGCCAGGCTGGTCTCGAACTCCTGACCTTAGGCGATCTGCCCGCCTCGGCCTCCCAAAATGCTGGGATTACAGGCATGAGCCACCACATCTAGCACACATATATATATATATATAAACTGAATCATTTGAGTATAAGTTGGAGACATCATAATCATAATACTTTCTCTTAAACACTACAGCATGTCTCCTCTAAAGATACTCTCCTTCACAACAACAATACCATATCACGTTAAAGAAATATAATACTGATACAGTACTATTTGATATACTATCCACATACAAATATCCTCCGTTGTCCCCACAATGTCCTTTGTAGTTCCCTCCCTGATTCAAAGATCATGCATTGTATGTGTCTTTACTATCCTTGAGTCTAGAATAGATCATTTTTAAAATCCTTCTTGACTTTTTCTTTTCTTTCTTTCTTTCTTTTTTTTTTTTTGACAGGGTCTCACTCTATTGCCCAGGCTGGAGTGCAGTGGCATGATCTTGATTCATTGCAGCCTCCGCCTCCAGGTTCAAGCGATTCTCCTAGCTCAGCCTTCCCAGTAGCAGGGGCCACAGGCGTGCGCCACCTCCTGGCTAATTTGTGTATTTTCAGTAGAGACCGAGCTCACCATGTCAGGCTGAGTTCACCATGTCACTTCACCGTGTCAGGCTGGTTTTGAATTTCTTGACCTCAAGTGAGCCACCCGCCTTGGCCTCCCAAAATGCTGAAATTACAGGCGTGAGCCACTGCGCTCAGTCCTTCTTGAGATTTTTGAAGAATCCATGCCATTTCTGTTGTGGAGAAATTGGCTGACATTTCATGTTAGCTGGTCCCGTTATAAGATGCTGAGTTTGATCATTTGGTTAAGCGGTGTCCACCACTGTTCTCCATTGCACCCTTGCCCCTGTTTAATTGCTAAGTAATCTGAAGGGGTTACATTTGAACTGTATGACTATCTCACCAACTTTTCATTCAATGGTAACAGAATACACCGATGATTCTTAGGTGAGTAACTTACTACGTTGTAAAACGGTAATTGTCTAATTCTATCATTCTACTTCATTAACAGGCATTCTTCCATGAAGAAGAGTTTCCCTACCCTTTTGAGTATCATCATGAACTGGGGGACTTAAAAAAAATCGATGTGTCATAATTCATTACAAATATTAAAACTCAAATTGTCCAAAATTTGCCTGGTGGGAGCCCTTTCAGTTTGACTCCTGTGCTCCTTTGACATGTCTCCATTAGAATTTGAGGACTTTCTTGATTTTTAGCATAACCTGACATCCTAGGCTCACCTTGTACTTTCTCTGTTCCAGAATCAGATCAGTCATTTCTCCCAAGGCTCCTGGCTCCTTTGAATGGAGAACACTATTAAAAAACCAAAATCTGAATGCTTGGTGCACTCATTCCGTTGGAGCATTGTTATTTCTAGGCTTTTTTAGTGGATAGAGCTAGCAAATACTTTTTCAAAAAAAGAAATATTGTATTTACTTTGATACTTCCAATTCAAATCCAACACCCCAGGGTTTTCCTTCCCTTCCCACAATCCCTATTGATGTTTTCTTTCTCTCACAGTGAGAACTTGGTTCTCAAAATGCCAACATATTCATTAACTTTCTCTATTCTACAGCACACGCAAGTCATTTCAGAGTTACTGTACCAATTATACTACTAACAACAAACCTACTAAGTCAGGTTTAAGGCATCTTTGTCGTGCTTATTCTCTTTAGAATATATTCCATTAAGGGTGTATAGTCAGGGTACTGTGTCCCAAATTCTTTGAATTAGAATTTTTGTATATGATTTGATACAGAATTAGATTTCATTTGCTTTTGTTAAAACTCATCTTTAGGTTTAGTTTTTTTTTTTTTTTTTTTCACTCTTGGTGATTTAATTTTGTTTCTGAACATTTAAAAACATTTAAATGATTGAAAAGTCAAACATATATAAGAAGGTATACGAGATGTCTCCCTCCCATCCCTAGCCCTTTTGCTACATTTCTACATTTTTACTCACACCCTGCAGATAACTGTTTTCATTAGATTCTCATTTACTCTTCCTGGTATTGTTGTTATTTTAAAATAGCATTGATTCAGCTGAAGAGGAAAATGGAAATTTAGCTAAAGAAACTAAATGAATTTCTCTTATAGCTAGATTGGAAAAAAGTAGTACAAGAATGGAAGGGAAAGTTGTAGTAGGAAATTAGGGACGCAAGAGGCTTAGAAGCCAGGGAACCAGGACATCTTCTGGGCTTGAGAGTCTCAAAAATTTGATGGCCCTAAAGGCAATTGTTGGTGGCTGACCTTGTGGAAAAACGTTACTCCCTGAGGATGGGGCAGGGTGGTCCTTCTCTTAAAGTGAGGGAAAGGGGTGATTTCTTGAGGCCTGCCCTCAGGAATAAAAGCCAAGAAAATTCGAAGTATAGGCCAAGGATTATAATTAAGAACTTTTAGTCTCTTGCCAGGTGCGGTGACTCACGCCTGTAATCCCAGCACTTTGGGAGGCCGAGGCAGGCGGATCAGAAGGTCAGGAGTTTGAGACCAGCCTGATCAACATAGTGAAACCATAGTGAATCCATCTCTACCAAAAATGCAAAAATTAGCCGGGCGTGGTGGCACACTCCTGTAGTCCCAGCTACTCGAGAGGCTGAGGCAGGATAATCGCTTGAACTTGGGAGGCGAAGGTTGCAGTGAGCTGAGATCATGTCACTGCACTCCAGCCTGGGCAACAGAGCGAGACTCTGTCTCAAAAAAAAAAGAACTTTTAGTCAGGCTCTTAAAGAGAGAGGTGACTGAGAATAAAGGAGTGACAGCTGTCAGCAAGAGAAGCAGCAGCCTGGGTCCCAAAACAGTTGGCTTAGGATTCAGAAGTGGCCACGAAGGTTCACATTGTGTAAAACGGCCTTCAGTGTCCCCTAAGTGACAGAGGGCAAGGGCTGAAGGCTGAATCCAGCAGTGTGGCCCCACCTGTAAGAAGCTGGGTAGGGAAATCTATTGTCTCAGATGAGCTAGGGGTTATGAAACTCTCTGAAGAATCCCATTGTTCTCTGTTCTGCATGCAAAAATTAAGGGAAAGATTTGCGTGGAGAAAATGATTTAACATTCGCCGCAGATAAAGTGAGGGCAGTGCTGCCTAACTACGATTTTACCTCCTTCTTTTCCAATAAGGAAAGTGGTCTTCCAATTGGAAAGGGTAGAACAAACATTGCAAAGAGGGGATTGAAGTCAAGGACAGGCATTGAAGCAGTAAAGCCAGTAGCAGCAGCTGTAATAAACTCAGGGTTCTGAGCCTGATGAATTATGTCCTGCAGCCCGGGAGGGACTTGACATGCAATTTCAGAGTCACTGTCATCAATCTTTGATAAATTATAGGGGAGGGGATTTGTGCTCAAAGACATGAGATGGGCATATGAGCTCCTGACATTCAAAAAGGGGAAAGGAATGCATTCTGGAAGTTACAGAGCAGTGTGCTGGGATGTTCTCACCAGCGGATGATGGGAAGGTGCACACCTTCAGCAAAACTGGTTTTGAGTTCCAGCTCTGCTTCTGGACCAGGGCAGGGCTTGGGCAGATAGTTAGAGGGTAAGTTTCTACATTCAGAACCAAGGTGGTCTGGAGGGGGGTCCAACCAGGGGGACGATGGACACGTTTGGGGTCTTCTCTTCATTCCTTCTCCTTCATTCTCTCGGTGAGGAGAACCTACATTAGACTTTGATTTGGAAACACATAGCTCTGGGTGGTGTATTCATTTTACTCATGCTGCTGGTAGCTCAGGCTTCTTGTAATTCCCAATTTACCACCATGGATTTCCGGCAGCCATGGTTTCCTGTTTTAGGTTGGTTTCCAGAAGCAGACCGTGAGGCAAAGGTTTGTGCGAAAGTGTTAGGAAGCGTGTTCCTAGGGAAAATCCAGAGGGAGTAGGGAAGTGGGAGAGGGAAGGGAAAGAAGTGAGTATGAAGCAAAGTCTCCCTGAGGGTAACTTTGGGAAAGTCCCACAGGGGACATCTGTTAATAGTGTAAGTCTCCCTTCAGAGTTGTTTGATCGTGGAGAAGGTTGGAGAATGTTTACCCCTTACATTGTCAGTCATATTGATTGAGGGTTATCTTAGGGGATGTGAATTCCCAGGGCTGAGGCTGCTCAAGAACAGTCCTCTGACACAGAGACTCAGGTGCTGGCTGACTCAGGTGGAAGCACACCAGGAGGGGGCCAAATGCCCTGAGGGGACACCAGTAGGGGACACTGACGGCCTTCACAGCACTGCCCGACCCCGCAGCCCTGGCAAACTAGCTGAGTCTGTCTCTGGAAAGCACCCAGTCCAAGGTCAACCCTCCTGGTTTCCTCTCCTAGGAGCTTGGAGAAGGGTCTGAGAACTGCAGGATGGAGCCTGGGCTTAGTGGGGCAGCCATGTCCCCCCACCGTTTGGGCTGTAGGGACATTTGTCACGTCTGGCTGCTTAGCACTTTTTGAGCATCATTCTAGTCCTTGCTAGAGTTCCTGACATATGGGAACTGCTGCTCCAAGGCAGAATCCAGAGAACTGAGATTTTTAGTATTCTTTGCAGCTGGCGCCAGTCATGTGACCCAGGCTCCACCGGTGAGGAGAACCTACATTAAACTTTGATTTGGAAACACATAGCTCTGGGTGGTGTATTCATTTTACTCATGCTGCTGGTAGCTCAGGCTTCTTGTTTTGGGGATCCAGTATCAAATTTCCAGTGCAGAGGTGGTAGCCACACAATTGCAGTACAGTTGAGTTCCTGGCATCCAGTGTCAGCCTACTTCCTTTTGGGGAGTGATATTAAGAGTAACAGGTCTAAGGAATGCTGTAGGCAGAGGCTCCTTGGTCAGAGAGGTGTCTGACCAAGTAGCTCAGCCAGAAGACAGATGGTAGAAATGTGATGGACTGATTGCCAGTTCAACCATATCAGAAGAGAAAGGTGATTAGTGCATTGATATTGGCTGGAAGAAGGTCTCTAGTGGTATACCTTAGGGGTCTGTCTTAGCCCTGTTCCATTCAACATTGTTATCAATGACTTGGATGAAGACATGGGAGGTATGGTCCTCAACACTATGGATAACACAAAGTTGGCAAACATGTTGGGTTACAGAATCAGTTTTCAAGATGATCTTAATATCCCGAAAGACTAAGAAAAAGGTAAAACCTAACAGAATACATTTTAGTTGTGCATTGAGTCAAAAAAAAAAAAAAAAAAGCAACTGCATAAGGACAGACTTAATAACAGTGGGTGGAAAGAAAACTTTGGAAGGAGAGGTAGTGTTCCTCTTTACATATTTATACCCCACATATTCCACAAAGGATTGTAGGGGGGCTTATAAACATACATGAAATGGGAAAGAGTTAAGACACGGTTGAGAGAATTGGGGCAAAGTTAAAAGAGGAAAAATATTAAAAGCACAGATAAGGCAAAGTCCCAGATATGCATATGGTCCAGTCCTGTAGATGTTACAAAAGGTGCCCTGAGCTCCCCTGTGGCTGAAGGAAAGAGGGAAACTTGATCTAATTTGAGATGCACATAGCAAATCTCATAAAAGATAAAACATAAAAGATAAACAAACCATTTATCCAGAAGAAGCACTGCTTTTCTTTACAGTGAAACCTGAAAGAATGTTCTCTTCTGGTTCCTTATGAAAAGGACACCTTCTGAAGCAGAGGATAAAGTCCTCAAAAGGTAGGATATCAAAACAAATTCAGTGAAAGCAATTCTACTGGGAGCCAGAAAAATGTTATCCCAACACCAGTTCTGGATTGGGGATGAATGCTGTGTTTCTCTCTAACTCAATGTTTCTAGACTTTTTTTCATTATTGTTCCCCCAAGGAAAAAAAATCCCTTTCTTTCATTTTTCCCTATCCTAAACATTATTTTAAATAATAACATAAAATAATATAAATGTATAGAGATATAACATATGTATTGATAAATAAATGTATAGTAAAAATAAGAAATAATTAAATACTATTTTGTTGGGTAGGGTTAAACTTTGGAGGGTCATAAAACTTTGAAACATCTAAGTTTTTTCACATCCCCACCCCAGCCAATTTTCAGCCCCTTGGGAGCCCTTGGAAGCATTCACACCCTGGAGAATGCATACTCTAATGAGATGGAGAATGGAATGTCCTTGGGCAGTTCTCCTCAATCATAGTCACTCAAGGTGCACACTCTCTAGACAGCACTTCTCTCTGGTGAATTTCCCTGCTATTGTAATTGGTTTTTTGACTGATGTGACTCAATGGAGTACAATTAGGAGGTGGCTTTATTTTTCTCCAACTATTGTTTTCTAGCCTTCTGTTGCATTTCTCTTCCTTATTCCTGGACCATCCCTTGATGTTGTCTCAGGCACAGCCCACAGCTTTTTGGTCACCTTCAGTTATAATAACTAGTTTTATTTTGGCTGCCTCACCTCACTTTCAAGCATTGAAAGGTCATGGCCAGGTTAAATCAAAACTTCAATCTCATACCCAGCTCTACACTTCTCCCCTCCCCATCCCTCAGTTCAAGCCTGAGCTAGGTCTGCCTTGGAGAGGTGGCCTAGTCTGCTTTTTACCACCTTCCCCCACACCTTACCTCTAGTTCCTGGGCTTCCCTTTCGGGAGGAAGTCTTACCAGACCTAGAGTAGGGACACGTTCCGTAGTGGTCATGTGGCCCAGATGAGAGGGATGCCCACCTCATGCCCCCTCTGTACTTGCTACTGCAAGACAGCCCAGCCAGCTTCCCACATTCCTTTACAAGTCTCTGGACAAAAAGCAGGTGCCAGCCTCCCTGTTCCAGAACCTGGGGGCAAGGGCAAGGACATTCCCAAAACTCCTGTCTGGGGAGCACCATATCAGCCTACTGGTTTCTGTGGCTCAACCAGCATCCAGCTGGGTATTGGACTCGCTCTCTCCCTCTCGAAGGCCTCCTGACCTCCCTGCTGTTCTCTTGGATCCTCGTGCCTGGCTTGAGGATGGGAGAAACATCTTCCTCCTGCCTTCATGGGAAAAGGCAGGGATGGAGAAATACCCTAGCCTTTCCTACTAGGCTGACAACTCCCTACTCTTAGAAATGTGCCTATTTCAATGGACTCACAAATCTTCCAGTATTCTCTTGGGGTGGTGGAGGTGGGATGGCAGGATTGGATCACTCATCTTTGAGTAAATCCTGCAGGTATGCTCTGATCACTTTCTTTTTAGACTGTGGGGGCACTTTTACTTATTGTTATTCACTTTAGTGCTTTCGCAGAAGTTCTGAGACTGCAGGGAAAATCCCATTTGATGTCCCATTAAGTGTTCCAACTTCCTCTTTGGCTTGGCTGCCTTGCCAGGGATCTGCTTGCCAAGGGCTCTCTAACCTTGACTCAGCACAGCCCCCTCCAGTGGTCTTAGGACCCAGATGTACAGTTGAGGTCACAGCTTTGCTCCAGGCCCTGCCTTTTCACAGTGTGCTGGGAGGCAGCTCTCCTCACCTCCTCTCTGCTGTGGAGGCTGACATCCTTCCCATTTTGCTGTGCATACCACATTTGTTAAGGGAAAGAGGAAGGAAAAATGGACATTTCTTCAATAAAGACATGTTATTTCCTTTGGCTTTGGGAGTCAGTTTTTTGTTTGCCTTTTTTTTTTTTATGTCAACACTCTCTAAAGTTCTAAAGGTAGGAATAAGAAGGTCTAGTGTTTTTTTTTTTTTTTTCTGTTTGTTTGTTTTGTTTTTTGTTGTTCTTTTTGGGTTAAATTAGAACCGGTGAGCCAGCTCCAACCTGGCATTTCCAACTCAAAGGACATGGTTCTGTCTCCTCTCAGCTCCGTGCACCATCTTTACCTGTTTCTTGGGTACTGAACTATGCTCAGCAGCAGGGCTGCCAGCCCTGATTTCCTGGGTCAGTCAGGCAACACATCTGAATTCTAAGAAAGCCACCTGGAGCATAACGACTTTCCTCTCCAGGTGAAACTGTGGCCAGCTAGTGAGAAAATGTAAATGAGGACAAGGGGCAACTCTGGCCACTTTTTAGTCCCATGGGCCATGTATATTAGTCACATAGGCTAGGTTTTGCTGCAATTGCAGATAACTGCACAACACAACTTACAACAGAACTTATTTCTTACCTCTATTATGTGTCCACTGCAATCCGGCCACAACTCTGCTCCATGCTTTCTTCTCTTGGGGACCAAGCATGTTGGATAAGGCACTATCTGGAACATTTTCTGGTCATTGTGACAGCAGGAGAAGAGCCAGAGAACCACGTGCTAGCTCTTAAAACTTATACTCCAGAGTGACACATGTGACTTCTGCTCACATTTCATGGGCCAAAGCAAGTCATTTGGCCAGAGCTGCATACATCAGAAAGGAGGTGTCTGTTTCTCCTGCAGGGAGGGGCACTGACTATTCGGGACAGTCTTTCTCCTGGAGGATACCAGTTCTGCCTAAAATATAGCAGTTGCATGCCATTTAGAAATCTGACAAACAGGATTGTCAGCAAAGATCTGTAGGAAGCTGCCATGTGGGGAATTGTAATTTTTTTCCCCTAAAGATTATTTCATGCTTGTTGGATCCATCATATTCTGAAATCCTTTTGCTGTCCAACAAATATCGATAAGTGGAAGCTGTTCAGTCACACAGTTCTTAGGCATATCATACCATAGCTCCCTGACATATGCCTACTGGCTGCCTTAATTTTCTCCCAATTTCTAGCTCCATGTTCCCCCATCTCCCTCCCCACCCCTCATCTTTTTTTTTTTTTTTTTTTGCCCTTCTTCATTTCTTCTTTGGTCTCCAAAACCCAGATGACTGTGACTTTTCTGTAATCACCTAAGATTTTCAAGCTCCTTCCTCAACAGACTGGTAATTTCCACTTGGAGCATTTACCCACTATTTTGTCCAGCTAAGCAATGGGTTCTTAGGAAAACTGTGTGTCTTTGAGAATGAATTTCCATCGGAGATAAATGATTGGCATGCTTTTTTCTCTTTATCATTAAAAATAATTTTACTAAATTGTCTGACCAGAAAAGAAATTACCAAAAATCATAGCTACAGAGGCACTTTGACAAAGTAAATATTTAATACCTGGGACCTATTTGGTACTTTTCTCTTTGCCCCTTCTTATTACAAGTACCTGAATTCTCACGGTTGATTAACGCCAGATGGAATCTGGAAGTGTCTGGCCAAGTCCTGTGGGGGTCAGAGCCCTCCGTTGTGGCTGGGCCTTGGACCAGCAGTGATCAGAAACCTTTCCTGGGGGGAGGCTTTTGTTTGCTTGCAGGAATGTTTCTGGGCCACGACCCCAGGTAGCCCATTCACCGTCCTGGCAGGGAGAGCTTATAAAAGAGGCAGCCTATTTCACTTTTGTTTTTCCTCCTTATCAACTGGGACAGTTTGTTTTGCCTACTCACAGATCCGGAATTTCAGGACTAGAAAGGGGCTCCCCTGCTGTTTTCTTCAAGTGACAAAAGGACAAAGATAGAGTTTAGCTACCTATAGTGCATTTTACTTCAGCATGAAGAATATTTATAATTGTCTTTTCCAATAAGACATTTTCCTAGCCAGTTTACTTACCTTATTTTGATGTTGAGGAGGCCCATTTCCTACCTTGTTTCCTTTTGTCTTATTTTTTACTGGTCTTAGCTGGGTCTTTTGTGAGCTGCTAATTTGCTCTCTGGTCTCTTAGTAACCAGGAACTTTTCCAGCTTGTTGCTGAATCAGACCTTGGAGTTGCAAAGTTTATAACAGAACCTGCTGAAGGATAGTATCTCTCCTTAAACCAATGTTTGAACAAGAAAATTAACCAGGGTTTCAGGACATGTACATTCACAAAGGCAACAACTGCAAAACAAATGTCTGCTTCTCCAGAATGGTTCAACTCTCTTCCGCTCCCTGCCCCAGATAGCCAAGTGCTCTGGCTTACTTTGTCTTCCCTCCTGCAACACAAGGCATTTCCCATTCCCTGTTCTTGGGCTGATGTGAAGCAAATGGAGCCTGCTCAGATAGGAAACAACTGTGCCCTGCCGGGAGGAGAACCAGAAAGGGGTTCAGGGTCTGATGCTTGTTAGCAGGGGTCAGGGCCAGCTGGTCACATGGTCTTTGACAATTTCATTCCACGTGTATTTATTTCACGCCTACTATGTGCTAGGTAGGCACCGGCCTGGGGAAATGCACAAAACACAGCTGTGTCCCTGTAGAGCTTGTAGTCTATGAAGACAAACATAAATAATCTGGGAGTCGGAGGGCTGCGGGCGGCGGGAGGGCCGAGGGCAGCGCGGGCGGCGGGCGGCGGGCGGCGGCGCCGGCGGCGCGCGGTGGGCATGGCGGGTGCAGGCCTGCGGGCGGCCACTCGGCGCTGGCTGCTGTGCGGAGGCCACGGCGGGCCGCGAACCGCCTCGTCCTCGCCCTCCTGCCCTGGCTGCGACCCCCCGGGTCCCGGCGCCCACTGCCCCGGCGCCCCGCCCTCCACGCCCGCCCAGGCACCCGCAGGCGGCGCCGACCTCAGCGCCCACCTATGGGCTCGCTACCAGGACATGAGGAGACTGGTGCACGACCTCCTGCCCCCCGAGGTCTGCAGTCTCCTGAACCCAGCAGCCATCTACGCCAACAACGAGATCAGCCTGCGTGACGTTGAGGTCTACGGCTTTGACTACTACACCCTGGCCCAGTATGCAGACGCACTGCACCACGAGATCTTCAGCGCCGCCCGTGACATCCTGATCGAGCACTACAAGTACCCAGAGGGGATTCGGAAGTATGACTACAACCCCAGCTTTGCCATCCGTGGCCTCCACTATGACATTCAGAAGAGCCTTCTGATGAAGATTGACACCTTCCACTACGTGCAGCTGGGGACAGCCTACAGGGGCCTCCAGCCTGTGCCAGACCAGGAAGTGATCGAGCTGTATGGGGGCACCCAGCACATCCCACTATACCAGATGAGTGGCTTCTATGGCAAGGGTCCCTCCATTAAGCAGTTCATGGACATCTTCTCGCTGCTGGAGATGGGTCTGCTGTCCTGCGTGGTGGACTACTTCCTGGGCCACAGTCTGGAGTTTGACCAAGCGCACCTCTACAAGGACGTGACGGACGCCATCCGAGACGTGCATGTGAAGGCCCTCATGTACCAGTGGATCGAGCAGGACATGAGAAGTACTTCCTGAGAGGGGACGAGACGTTTCCCGTCCTGAGCCGCCTGGCGGCCCATGGGAAACAGCTGTTCCTCATCACCAACAGTCCTTTCAGCTTCGTAGACAAGGGGATGCGGCACATGGTGGGTCCTGATTGGCGCCAGCTCTTCGATGTGGTCATTGTCCAGGCAGACAAGCCCAGCTTCTTCACTGACCGGCGCAAGCCTTTCAGAAAACTCGATGAGAAGGGCTCGCTTCAGTGGGACCCGATCACCCGCTTGGAAAAGGGCAAAATCTATCGGCAGGGAAACCTGTTTGACTTCCTGCGCTTGATGGAATGGCGTGGCCCCCGCGTGCTCTACTTTGGGGACCACCTCTATAGTGACCTGGCGGATCTCATGCTGCGGCACGGCTGGCGCACGGGCGCCATCATCCCTGAGCTGGAGCGTGAGATCCACATCATCAACATAGAGCAGTACATACACTCGCTGACGTGGCAGCAAGCACTCACGGGGCTGCTGGAGCGCATGCAGACCTATCAGGACGCGGAGTCGAGGCAGGTGCTAGCTGCCTGGATGAAAGAACGGCAGAAGCTGAGGTGCATCACCAAGGCCCTGTTCAACGTGCAGTTCGGCAGCATCTTCCGCACCTTCCACAACCCCACCTACTTCTCGAGGCGCCTCGTGCGCTTCTCTGACCTCTACATGGCCTCCCTCAGCTGCCTGCTCAACTACCGCGTGGACTTCACCTACCTGCGCCGCACACCGCTGCAGCACGAGGCTCCCCTCTGGATGGACCAGCTCTGCACCGGCTGCATGAAGACCCCCTTCCTTGGCGACATGGCCCACATCCGCTGAGGGCGCCTTTATTGTCCAGAACAGGGCCCCAGCCCTTCCCGCCGTGTCCACCCTGGGCGTCCACCCAGACAAGCAATAAAAGTGGTCTCCTCCCTAAAAAAAAAAAAAAAAAAAAAAAAATTAATAATCTGGTTATTATCCGGTGTGACAAGCCTGCACTCATGGTATAAACAAAGGACCGTGGCAGGAGAGAGGAGAACTTTGCCTGGGCAGAGGAGCGAAAGCCTATGTGAATTGACCACACTGGAAGCAGGTGAGGGGTGTGCAGTGTGAGGAGGCAGAGGCTACCTCTCTCCACCTTCAGCACATGTGCTGCAAGTCACACACTCCTGGCATTGGTCACCTGGGGGAAGGGAACCCAAGAATATTAGCCAACATGAGAGTTTACTAGTTCTTCAGGTTGTCTATACGATGTAAAAAAGCTGCTCCAAAGCTTTGTGGCATGAAACAACCACTATTTTATTGTGATCCCAAATTCTGTGGATCAGAAGTTAGAAAAAAGCACAGAGGTGGATCTTTCGGGGAAGGACGCCAATGGGGTGCTTTCAACCACTGGGGGCTGGAGGATCCACTTCCAATAGTTTTTTCACTCATATGTCTGGCAGCAGGGCTGGGCTGTCTTACGGGTGGGCTCAGCTGAGACAGCATGGAGTTCCCAGGATTGTTGGACTTCTTTGTTTTTTTTAGACAGAGCAAGGCTGGAGTGCAGTGTTTCAATCTCGGCTCACTGCAACCTCCGCCTCTGGGGTTCAAGAGATCCTTCCACCTCAGCTCCCAAGTAAGTAGGATTACAGGTGTGCACCACCATACCCGGCTAATGTTTTTGTATTTTTAGTAAAGACAGGGTTTCACCATGCTGGCCAGGTTGGTCTTGAACTCCTCCCACCTCGGCCTCCCAAAGTGCTGGGATTAAAGGCGTGAGCCACAACACCCGGCCCATTGGACTTATTACATGAAGGCTCTGAGAGAAAATAAATGTTCTTTGAGAGTTAAGTTGAAGCTGTATGGCTTTCTGTGCCCCCTACCTTGGAAGTTACATAGCATTCCTTCCAAATGTACTATTGGTGGGAGGAGCCAAGGACCCATTCAAATAAAACATAGGGGACAGGGCCAGGTGTAGGGCCTCATGCCTATAATCCCAGCTCTTTGGGAGGCTGAGGCGGGCGGATCACCTGAGGTTGGGAGTTTGAGATCAACCTGACCAACATGGAGAAGGCCCGTCTCTACTAAAAATACAAAATTAGCTGGGTGTGGTGGCACATGCCTGTAATCCCAGCTACTTGGGAGGCTGAGGCAGGAGAATCGCTTGAACCCGGGAGGCGGTGAGCCGAGATCACGCCACTACACTCCAGCCTGGGCTACAAGAGCGAGACTCCGTCTCAAAAAAAAAAAAAAAGAAAGTAGGAGACATAGATCGACCTCTTGATGGAAGGAGGGTAAAAATATTTGCAGTCATGCTTAAAATACCACACAGGAAAAAAAGAGTAGTCTCAGGCCAGAAGCTGCACATTTTAGACTGACTCTGCCTCTCACTGGCCATGTGACCCTGGGGTTAGGCGCTTCATCTATAAAAGGAGGTCTTCACCAGGTTAATCTAAATTCCCTTCTAATGAGGCGCAGTGGCATAACACGTGCTCCGTAATGACCTATTGATGAGGAGAGAGCTGAGTTTTAACTGTAGGAATGGATCTCCAATGGAATCATGTGGATCATTAAGTAAATAGGAGTTTTAGAATGTTCACACTGAAAGAAACTTAAGGAACTATGGTCTGGCTCCCTTGTTTTATAGATGGGGAAACTGAGATCTAGAGAAGCTAAAGGTCTTACCCAAGGTCTGGTAGTAAGTTAATGAGGGACATTAAAAAACAGAAGCTGTGAACCAGGCATGGTGGCTCAGGTGTGTAATCTCATCACTTTGGGAGGCCAAGGCAGGTGGATCACGAGGTCAGGAGTTCAAGACCAGCCTGGCCAAGATGATGAAACCCTGTCTCTACTAAAACAACAACAACAACAAAACACACACACACACACACACACACACACACACATATTAGCCGGGCGTGGCTGTGGGCACCTCTAATCCCAGCTGCTTGGGAGGCTGAGGCAGGGAATTGCTTGAACCCTGGAGGTAGAGGTTGCAATGAGCCGAGATCGCACCACTGCACTCCAACCTGAGCAACAGCGGGAGACTCTGTCTCAAGAAGAATAGAAGCTGGGTCCCCGAACCACTCATCCTATGTGCCTGCCACTCCCCATATTCCATTTGGAATTTCATTCAAACATCCACCTCCAGGAAGGCATCTCTTACATAAATTGAAGGATATCTGTAAAAAGCCATCTGGAAATTTTCCACATGTCCAACCTAAGAAGTTGTTTATTGGACTTGAGGGTGTGTAGGCCAGATCTGGCCGTTGTCGCTGGGACCTCACTCAGGACTGGAGCAGATGACAATGGAGCTGTGAGACCGGTGGGGAAGAGGTGAGTTTGCTTCTGCTTTGGGTCTTATTTTTTTCATGCTGACCATATTCAGAAATGGCTCTTGTGCATACATAATACAGTGTTGAGTTAAATAATAAATGACAAGAAAGGCCATGGGAGGTGGGAAAGCAAAGGCAAGGGAGAAGGAATCTGATTTCAGCTGAAATTGGAAAGGACAATGAGCTGCTGAAGAAGGAGACAAGATAGAAAGGGGGATGACCCCAGAAGTAATGGAACAAGAACAGAGTAGGTGAAAGGAGCCGCGTGGCTTATTTAAGGTCCCAGGAAGGCTGAGAGCTAGAGGGGCTGAAGGGAGGGGCAAACTGAGTGTGGAAATACAGGCATGTCATTGGGTACTGGAATAAGTGGGAGGTCCTGAAGTCCCATTTAGTGCTAGGGAATAAAGCAACAAAATAGTTAGTAGGCCATGAAGCTTTGGTTCCTCATGATAAACGGGCTTTTCCAGAGCTGGATCAATCACAGACAGGACTGTAAACAGAAACAACTGGCCCGGGCTGATTTTGTCATATTGTTTGGACATGGACTGGGAGCAAAGTTTATCTTTGCAAAGCTATCCATAAGGGTACTGGGAAGGATGGAGGAGGGGAAACTTTGAGGAAGCCACGTGGGTTTTTCTGGATGGAGCCTGACTCCCCATCCATCCACCCTATTTCCAGCTCACACAAATTCCATTAACTCCCTCTCTAACCAATTGCCTCCTGTTCTTACCACAATTCATGCTAGATCTACCCCCATCTCATTCCTTCTGAGCCATTCCATCCTAGTCCCAATCCATACACAAGTTTTCATCCCATTTTTCAGCATAGCCTGTCCCCCTCTCAACTCCTCATTCTTGTCTTCATTTCATTTATAGTTCTCTTTATTTGGTGCTCATGAGTAAAACAGTCTAAACCTTTGCAGGATTAGACGCTCAAGATGCTAGGCCCTTTGGTGCTAGGAATTTGACATCCCTAAAGCTGGGCTTTCCATCCTTCTTATTTTCATAAATATGCAAAAGTGATATTTTTACAGCCCACTGGGCTCATCCCAGTCCAGGTCCCACCTAGCTACCCCAGGGCTGAAGTATCCAGATATACCTGGAATCAATTCTCAGCACACTGTTTGGGAGATTGTGTGGTTTGCACACCCCCAATCACAACATATTTCCCCTATAGAGTTTTATTTTACCTATTTGCCCTTTGGTGGACTCAACAAGTGACATCAGTTTCAGTGACATGAAGGCTTCATCCCTCCTCTGGTATCTAAGGCAGCAGAAAAATGGACTAGCATGGTGGGGATGCAGTTCACAGCAGGGCTTTCTCATTTGCTTTAGTTGGGAAAAAGCAGTCATGGTGTTCAAACGCATCTGGGGGGAACACTGTTGTATTAGTAACAGAGTTAGCAACAGTACTCAGGTCAGAAAGGGAGACAAAAGGGAGTATCAAGTAGTCCCTGCTTTTGTGAGCTTTTATTTTGTAGCAGGAATGAGACCAGCCCAGGAGGATTGTCACAGAAGACTGGAAAGATGAGAACTGTAAGAGAAGTTCACAGCCCCTGGGTTGAAAAGAAGCAGAGGGCCTGGCCAGCAGGGAGAGAACCATACAGAGCTTTACCAAAGTCTTCATTTCAGATGAGCCTAAGGGAGGGATAGGATTTCCCCAGGAGCCGAGTGGGGAGGAAGAGCACTTTCTAAGTCCAGCAAAGAACACGAGGAAAGATCTAGAGGGGAAAAACAACAGATGGGATGGAGAAAATCACATACTCCAGGAACCCTGGGGAATGTGTAGACTGTAGAGGGATAGTTGGAGATAATTTCAGAGAAGAAAATTGGAGGAGGGCGTGTAGGGCTTTGATTCCAGAGTGAGGAGTGTTATGTGCTTAGGAGGCAACAGGGAGCCGCTTGTCTGAACTGTCATCTGGACTGGATGAAGTCCAGGGTGCTGGCGGTGAGAGAACAAAGTAGACTCAGACTGCCCTGGAAAATGCAGAACCCTGGGCACGTAGGACCAAAAGCGGAATCAAGACTGAGACTCTCACTGAAGCAAAAATTCAAAGAGATGCAGATGAGAGGAGGGGCCCGGGTGGAAGATGAAAGTCTGGAAAACTGTGATGCCAGACAAGAAGTGGACTCTGCACGGAGGTAAGAGAAAGTGCCTGGTGAGTATTCTTGAGCCGCTGGGGCATAGTCGGTGTTTTTTGGAGGGTGTGATAGGTTTCAGACAGAAATGAGGAGGGATGATTAAGAGCTCTGAGCTAGCTGGTATCTGAGGCAAGGACTTAGGTGACTACCAGCCATGGACATTTGGGAGCTCTAGCTGGAAGATAAACACAGTGTTGGAAAGGCAGTTCACCATGAGCTCTGAACTTCCCTGCACTTTCTTGCCGAATGTCTCAGATTGCAGGGTTTATCTCTTTCTCGATGCTGAGCAGTTCTGTAGCTGGTCATAAAGGTAACTAAGTAGGGCAAGATAACCATCCCTACCTGGGAGGACAGGAGGAGAACCTATTTTTTGTTTGCTGTTTGCTACTTTGTTGGGCCCTTGGCTTGGGATTCTTCTGTAATGCAACCCACTGGGTGTGTAGGTACCACATGGGCCCACAGTGTTGTCCATGTGTGACTTGAGAAGGGGAACTGTTGCAAATATGGTGCTTGTTGTACCATGAGTAATATAATCTTTTGCCTCTGGCCAAGAAGTCTTACGCCTTTCACCAGGGTTCATGCTAAGTTGTTAGCCTGTAGATAGGGTAAAATCTAAGACCCTTCACAGTTCCTCACAGTAGGACAGATTTGAAGGAAGTTAGGATACTATGGATAACAGTTAGGAGGCTATAGAAGTTAGGATGCTTTTGGCTGCAAGTAAGAAAGTATATAACTAAGAATGGTTTAAATTACAATCAATGATCTCACATCAAATATGAAGATTGGGAAGTTCCAGAATTGATTAATTTGGAAGTTCAACATCAGGTTTTGGATTAGCTTTCCTGTGACCCTCTCCACTTTCTCCTCATGGTCCCAAGATAGCTGCCATAGCTCCAAGCATCACAGCCTCACATGAGAACAGTTCCCATTACCCACATAACGTATACATATTGGAGAAAGAACTTTCTTTTAGTATGGCTCCCTCTTTCTATCAGGGAGAAAACGTTTTTTTCCAGAAGCGCTCCTGGAAGATTTTCTTTGATGTTTCATTGGCCAGAACTGGGTTATGTGCACACTGAAAATAAATCATTAGCAAATGGGAATGAGATTTCCATGAGTAGTTTGGACAAGTGATTCTCAAACTTGAATGTGCATCAAAATCACCTGAAGGGATTGTTAAACCACAGCTTTCTGGGTCTTACCCCCAGGGTTCTGATTCAGTAGACCTGGGGTGGAGGTCCAAGAATTTTCATTTCTAACAAGTTCCCAGGTATGCTGATGCTGCTGGTACAAGGACCGTACTTTTAGAACCACATGTCTAGAAGAAAGTTAGAATAACTTTGGGAGATTATATATCTGTGTGTGTGTGTGTGTGTATGTGTGTGTGTGTGTGATGCCTGAGCCCTACACCCAGCCTATTGAATCAGAATTTCAAATGGCTTTGGACATCCAAATCTAGTAGCGATTGTCACAGGGACTGTCATAGGGATTCAAGCCATAAATGAAAGAGCCTGAATAGGAGAGGGGCTGGGGAGTGAACAGGGAAGAGCAGTTCTGAGGGTCTTTGAGGGTAAAAGCAACAAGACCTAGTGATTGATTGGATGTGGAAAAAGAGGAGAGAGAGGGAGAGGAGTTGATGATGGACCTGGAGGGGTGGAGGGTTTCTAAGGAGCCATGAGGAGAATTAGGGAAACCTTAGGAAAACCTACAGAAACAGGCTCTGGGGGAATGTAATAGTTCCAATTAGGGTGTGATGAGCTAGAGATGTCTGTGGGACACCTAGTGGGAGAGATGCAGGAGCCAGTTGGAAGTGCTTGAGGCTGGAGGTGGTCAGAACCATAGCAGGGGCCTTTCTCAGGGGGTTCCTCACTTCAACCCTCACAGTCATTGCATTCATCTACGTGGCCTCAGGCCTCAACATCCCTGACCTGACTATTTCAGTAGAAACCCGCTTGGTTTCCTGGCCTCCAGTGTTACTGGAGAATGGAAAATAATTCATTTTCGATGCAACCCTCAGAATGATCTTCCTAAGACGAAACTCTGATCAATTGACTTCATTTCTTCAAGCTCTTCCACAAATTCCTAATACTATGAAGCACTCCTCAACCTAGCCACACATTAGAATCACTGGAGAGAGTGTTTAACAAATTCTGGAGCCTGGGCCACCTCATCACCATCTCCTGTGATCTTCTGATTTAATTGCTTTGAAATGGGTCCTAGGCATTGGTATTTTAAAAAGAACTCCTGGTGATTCCAATGTGCGGCCCGAGTTGAGACTACTGACCCAACAGGACAGAGTCCAAACCCCTGTGCACGGTGTGCAGTTCTTTTACTGCAAAGTTTCTGCTTATGTTGCTGGTCTTATCTCCCTCCACTTTCAAACCCACACTGTTCCCTGAATGCACCACACAATTTCACGCTTCTGTGGTTTCATGCCAGCTGCTTCCTCTGCTGGGAAAGCTCTCTCCTGCCTGTTGGCTTCATGGACATCTTTATTCTGGGCTTACTCAGCTTAAGCATCATGTCTATCTGGAGGTCTTCCTTGGCCTTCCAAGGTGGAGTTGCGTGCTTTCTCCTGGGTTCCCCATGTGGCTCCATTCCAGCGTCCATCACTCTGAACAGCACAGGTGTGTATTCCTCTTTCTGATGGACTCTGGAGCCCCGTAGCTTCTCAGTCTTGCTCACCCACTTACTGTGTGACTGTAGGCAATGTGCTTCAGCCCACCGAGCCTCCACTTTAGCGGTAAGAGGAAATAATGATGTCTACTGCATGAGTTTATTATGAGGACTAGATGTAGAGAGAGAGTATGTGGAACACAAGGCCAGCACAGGGTGAACCCTCAATAAATGGGAATTGTTGGTATCATGTGACTCCCTGCCTCTAGACCAGGGCTGTCCAAGGGAAATGTAACAAGGGCCACAAATGTGAGCACAATGTGTAATTCTAGCAGCCACATTAAAAAAAGCAAAAAGAAGTGAAATGAATTTCAATAGTATATTTTATTTAATTCAACATACCCCAAATATTATTGTTTTATAATCAATATAAAAAATTGATGACATATTTTTACTTTTTTCATATGTCTTTGAAATCCACTGTTATTTTAGAGTGACAACATATCTCATTTCAGACCAGCCACATTGCAAGTACTTGGTAGCCAGAGGTAACCAGTAGCTACTGTATTGGATGGTACAATGCTAGAATCAAGACACTCTGTGACTGTCTTGAGGGTAGGTGCAATGTCTAATTTTTTTCTGCATCACTCAATGCATGGTACAAAGTAGTGTTTAATAAGTGTTTATGAGACATTATTGAACTAAGTCTGGTAGCTACAGGGTTATGTCATTGGGCAGGTTGCTAAGGGGAATAGTGTATATACAAACATCAGCTACAATAACAGGCAAGGGAAACCAGGCAGTGACCGAGGGAGGTGCTGCCTTGTGTTGACAGAGCCAGGATGGATGAGGAGCACAGGACATCTCTGCAGCAAGTCTGAGATTCAAAGTCCAGAATTGGAAAGGCCCAGATCTTGGTCTTGATGCTAGTGGCCACCAAAAATTGGGCTCCCTTCAAATTAGTCTCATTCTAAATTAGAGGCAACCAACCTTACCCCCTGACAGAATGAGTGACGTTCTTTTAATAGGATATTGGGACCACTATGGAAAAATCACTTGACCAAGCTGAACTCAGTGAATGATTATAAAATCAGATTTGTGTTTGAGATCTGATTCCACCATCAGCAAGCTATGTGACTTTGGACAATTGACTTAACCTCTCTGAGCTTCCACATCTAGAAAATTCATAGAACAGGAATAGCATCTATCTCACAGGGTTGCCTTGAGGAAGTCATGTGCTTCTGGCTGGCTCCCAACAATCCCCACCTCCTAGTATTTATCCCCTCTGTATCCCCTCCCTTTGAGTGTGCATGGGACCCAGTGACTTGATTCTAACAAATGGAATATAGCGAAGTAAGGGGTTGTTACTCCTATGGTTAAGTCTGTAGTCTGTGACTTCTTTCTTGCTAGCATTCTCTCTCTCTCTCTCTCACTGGTATTGTTCCTTGACCTCTCACTTGCTCAGTCTAACGAGGCAAGCTGCCATGGTATGAGATGGTCTATGGAGAAGGGCACATAGTAAGGAAGTGTGGAGGTCTCCAACCAAAAGCTCATGGGGGTTCCATGAGGAAGTGAACTCTCAGTCCAACAATTCAAGAGGGAAGACATCTTGACAATAATCATGGACATGAGCTTGGAAGTGAGTCTTTCCCAGTCCAGCCTCAAGATGAGACTGCAGCATTGTGAGAGCCAGAGGATCCAGCTAGGCTGTGCCTGGACCCACAGAAACTGCAAGATAGTAGATGCATGTTGTTTTAAGATGCTAAATCGTGGAAGATAATTCGTTACACAGCAATGGTTAACTATTACATGCATGTAAGAATTTGACACAACATCTAGAATGTAGAAGGTGCTTGGTAAATTTAAATATGACTCTTAGTAGTGATACCAAAAAATTCTGCTACCGGTTATAGGATCTTGTGCTGTACCACAGAAATTTGATAAGCTAGGCAGCCTATACATGTCCTTCACAAGCAGCTAGGTTTAAATTAGACTAATTGGAGTCGCATTATAGTTTTTTGAGCTATAAGCTCATTCCTCTGCACTGGAGAAGCCTCCTTACTCCAGGCTTGGTTTTCATCCCATCCCATCATATCCCCCTCCCAACCAGTTCCCAATATGTTCACACTGTGAAGACACAAACTGGACCCTTTTCTGAGACAAGGAGCCAACTTAGAGGCTGACAGCAGCAATAGGCCTGAGAATAAGGCCTGTTTTTCCCCTCTTTATTTTTCAGAATGGTTGTCCTCTGAGATTATTTTAGTAAGAAGAATCCATGCATAATGGAGTTAAACATCTGCGATTGTGAAACCTAATCAATTGTGAAATCTAATCAATCACAATGTGCCTTGTCTGGGAAACAAATGTATTAACCAAAGTGGGGTGGTCTGTGTATCGTCTAGAGGAAGGGGATGCCATGGAGCAGTAATTTGTCAGTGTTTTTCCGGCATTGTCCAAAGCGAGGGGGCCCGACTGGCTGACAGAAACATCCGCTCTGCTTGACAGATGGGTCTAGGAGGAGCAGGGAGCACCAGACAATCATTACTCACTGACATGAGCCATTAACATCATCCTGTGGCCCTCTGACACTGAGTCCTTGCCTTCCATGCAAGCTTCAGATGAGGCCGATCCTTTTCCCATGTATGTTGTCCTCCCACCGACGGACGTGAGGCTCTGGTTTTCTTGGAAGTAATAGTTCTCTCTGAAACTAATAAACTGACTGATATTCTGGCTTATTCATCAGTCGCTTGAGAGTTTGTTCAACCTGGGTCATTCTCTGGCCTGTACGGTATTGACCATATAGAGCTGCTGCCTCTCAAGGTGGAAAGCCTGTGCCTGGGACCTAGTGACCTCCGTTTCATTCCCCTCCCTTTTTCTCCTCCTCTGTCCCTCCCTGCCTCCCCTCCTTCCTTTTTCATCTTTCTCTTTCTTCCTTCTACCCTTGCCTCTGCCCACCTTCACCCCGACACACACACATACTCTCAATATCTCTTGTATGAATCATGAGCATTTCAGTTAAGCTAATGGATTCTGGAGCTGATTGAGTTTGTGTCCTGGTTCTGTCACTTAGTAGCTGTGGGCTTTTGGGCAAGTGATTTCAAGTTCTCTGTGACTCACTTGTAAAATGAGACTAATAGCATTTGCCTCCTAAGGCTGATGTCAGGATTAAATAAACTGCAACAGTGCATGGCACTACTGTGTGCTCATTCATTGTTAGCTAAACAACAAATACTCAGTGCCTGTCATGTACCAGGACTATGCTGGGGGCTGGTGATGGATAGTGAGGAGATGCAGACCTGCTTTCAGGGTGCTTTCAGGGAGGAGAGGGAGGCTGAGACATCTACAGGCCATTTCAAAGCATACCCCAACAAGGTGCTGGCTCCCTGTGAGGGCTGGCATCTTTTGGGGACATTTGGGTCCCATTATTTTCTGTTTTCTCACTGTGATGTGGGTCACTGCTTAGGGACAATGGGCTTCAGCATGAGGGTCCAGGGGTCTCAAGGTGCATAAGGGGGCTCAAGAGAGGGGAAAAGCCTATAAGGAGTGGAGGAGAGAGCGTGGGGGATGAGGTTTGCCTGTCTTCCAGTGCTTCCAGGTGTGCCTCTCCTTGTGTGGCGAGGGTGGTCTTCCTTTTCTTTACTAGTTAGTGAATAATTCTGCGCAGCAATGACGTCTTCTCTCCCAGTTTCTGGCTGTAGCAGCTGTCCTCCTGAGTGGACAGCTGGGCATGGCAGCAAGGATGTGAATGCCACATGATGCGGATGAATCTGTATCAGCCGTGAGACTGGCGGTGGTCTGATTGTTGAGGCTAGCAGAGAAACCCTGATGTCATTACCACGAATGAGTGGAGAAATACAATACCTTCCTTAGAGTTATGAGAAGAGAGCTGTAATTCTCTACACACACACACACACACACACACACACACACACACAGATTTCCACTCCCCTGAGCCTCCCACTGAAGAGTTTGCTGTTTGAGTCAGATCTCCTGAGAGCTTTGTCACATTCTCCTGTTCTCCGTTTTGTCAAATGCATGAATTCTGTGTCTTTGCTAATAAATGATATATTTTTAAACAATTTAAAACATTAAATTAATGTATTTGGGGAGTAGGTGACATACTGACATACATAAAATTCCAGAGGTACTAAAGGGTGTGCAAAATGCTTCTCTCCCATCCCTCTCCCTAACTACTGAGTTCTCCTCATCAGTAACTAGTGTTACTCATTTCTCATGAGATAGTAAGATTTTTTAGATAAAAGGGATAAGGATTTATACGATTGATATCAACTCAACAGTTATTTATTCAGCATCAATCTTGTGCCAGGGACTAGAGAGATAGGCGCCAATAGGGAATGGTCTCAGTCCTCTGAGAGCCACAGTGTGCAGTAGGGGAACAGCCAGGGTGGACAACAATTACAATCTATTGCTATTAAAGGAGAAACGGAAAGATGTGTAAGCTACAGAGGTAGCACCAAGGGGCAGAGAAAGAAAATAATCTAACAATGGAGACAGAAAAGGTTACATAGCACATCTTTGGGCTTTCCACAGCTGCCAGGGTAGAGGTGTTATAAAATTCACTTTTTCCTCGCTGACTTATTTTTTGGTTCTTTCCTTGGTCTTGTAGAATTGAAGTCTACTTTGAACCAACTGCCACTTTGTTAAAAAAAAACAGCTTTATTGAGATATAATTCATGAAACATACAATTTACCATTTACAGTGTATAATTCAATGTCTTTTAGTATAGAGTTGTACATTCCTCCACCATCAATTTTACATTTTTTTTACCCCAAAAGAAAACCTGATACCTCTTAATTACTACCCACCAGCCTCCCAATCTTCCCAGCCCTAAGCAATCACCAATCTGTGATACTTTCTGTCTCCAGAGATCTGCATACGCTGGACATTTTAAATAAATGAAATCTTACAATATGTGGCCTTTTGTTTCTGGCTTCTTTCACTTGGCATAAAATGCTTTCAAGGTATTATCATGTTGCAGTATGCAACATACTTCATTCCTTTTTATGGCTGAATAATATTCAATTGTATTGGATATACAACATTTTGTTCATCCATTCGTCAGTTGATGAATGGATGCTTTCTATGCTTTGAGTGGCTTCTACACTTTCAGGCTAATTTTCCAGAAGCTACGCTCTTGCCTTTGTCAGAGCTACAGCTTGCCTTATTCTATGGAGAAGAGTGAGCACTGTGTGGGGAGCAAGTGCTCCACAGAGTTGGCTTCACATTCACTATGTTGCCCAACCTCAGCCTCCTGGGCTCTGAGCAAGCACACTTCCGGTCTGCTCATGGGAAGGGCCTCTTTGGCCCCAACTTTGGCTTCTGTCTACCTGGTCATTGTTTCTGAAGCTCACCCTCCTGCCTCTCATCTCTGTGTTCCTTTCCATTTCTGGAATGATTCTGCTTTGGGAGGTTGTTCTTTATGCTCAAATGTTGACAATTATATTCTTTCCCAAGACTTGACTCTCTTTTTGACCATGAACAACCCAGTCCATGGCCAGTTAGCTCATGACAACTGGTATCCCTAGCCTTCATGCTCGAAATCTAATGTTGGCCACCATCTTGGCCCAACCCTTGAACTTGGTCAAGACATTTCCATTCATGCAGCCCTTAGCTAGGACTCAAGACCTTGAATGTTAGGAAAAGTATTTGTTCTTTATCTGATAGTACTTTAAGGTAGTCATTGAAAGCCTTGGTTGGGAGAATCCAAGTAAGGAGAAAGTGTTGTCTTGCAAAACTCCCTTTGACAGTGGCATTTACAAGTGATTGGGGAGAGGAGATGCAGTGATGAGCAGGCTAGTCAGGAAGCTGCTGCAGTGACCTATCAACCTCTGGACTGGGATGGGGGCAGGTGGAAGGGCCTGATAGAAAAAAATATGAAAGTTTGTATTAATAGCATTTGGGACATGATCAGTTTAGTTTGGGATGAGAAGAGGAAGCCTTGAGAGGAAATTGTTTCTAGCAGAATTGTTATCAGGACTAGCAAGTAAGGATCCATTGAACCCACTTTAGCTGGTTTGTTTGCTTTTTTCTTCAGAAGACGCATTTGGCTGCAGGCTTAGCTTCCGGGGCAGCAGGGCTTCTAGAGCTGTGTATCTGAGAGGCAGTTAGAGAGATGGTAAGGGAGTTGAGAGATGATCCTGCATGGAGATGGAGATTTGAAGGTGTTAGCTGGAACAGGGAGAAATAACAGAGAGGACAGGCAAGAGCAGGGACTGCAAAAGGACCCTTGGAGCAGGCACAGTGTGGAGTAGGGAGGAAAGAGAAGTCAGAGAGGGAGCTGCAGGGGACACAAGAACAGGAGAGTCTCACATAGGAAGGAGTGGGCAGCAACGACTGGCCATAGGCATTTTCCTTTGCAAGGTAAAGAATTTGAATTGTTTTGCTGGGTCCTTGTCATTTCTGAGTCCAGCCCTGGTTCTGTGATCATTAAGCGCCCTCTCTATTATCCAGTTTTCTCCCTGGGGGTGCTGAGTTTGACTTTTGGAGCAAATGCTTCTTCAATAGATTTTGACCTAAGTTATCTCTGATTTTTATCTGACTGTCACAATGAGTGAACTCCTCCATTCTCCCAACTTGACCATTTCTCAATTTTCAGAAGACTTGAAAAAATGAAACAAAACAGAAAACTAAAAAACCTGAAGACAGAATATCTTGTGTGGCTTGTTAGCCCAGCTGTGCTGTTAATATTTGGTTGCCTTGTGCATTTTTTTTTTTTTTTTGGTTTCTTGTTAAATGTTTTCTCTGAGCTTCCTGAGATATGCTAGTGAACATTCTCCAGGATTCCTGTGGATGTTTTGCTTCTTTTTATTCTTAGCTCATTCTTGTATTTTCCTAGTTCCTATGTCAAAGCTTGAGGTATTTTATTATGAATTTCTTTTCTCTTCTCTCAGATTATTGGAATTAATTTTGTGTTATAATGTTAGTAACAGCTAACATTTGTACAATGCTTTACAATTTACAAAGCATGTCGTTTTCTTATTTTATCTTCACAGCAATTCTGTGAAGACTCTTAGGTTCCACTGTCATTATTTTATGAACAAGGCCTCTGAAGGTCAGTGAGCTTGGGAGACACAGCTCAGCTGGCAATAGAAGGAGCCATGGTGACTAAAGATCTTTGACTCCTTTCTTTTTTGTAATAATGCTGTTTTTCCTCTAAAAAAGGAAACACATAATTATTTGAGAAAATTTGGAAAGTATAGGAAATAATACAGACAGAAATATGCATTACTGTTCATCCCACTGTCCAGTAACTGTGATTATCAGTGCTTTGTTATATTTCTTTCCAGTCACATTTCTATGAATTAGTAAAGATTTTTATGGAATTAGAAATCAAGTACATCTTGATGTTGGACCCTAGTTTTTTTCTTTTTGAGACGGTCTTGCTCTGTCACCCAGGCTAAAGTGCAGTGGTGCAATCTCAGCTCACTGCAACCTCTGCCTCCTGGTTTCAAGTGATTCTTTTGCCTCAGCCTCCTGAGTAGCTGGGATTACAGGTGCCTGCCACCACACCTTGCTAATTTTTATATTTTTAGTAGAGACGGGGTTTTGCCATGTTGGCCAGGCTGGTCTTGAACTTCTGACCTCAGGTGATCTGCCTGCCTTGGCCTCCCAAAGTGTTAGGATTACAGGTGTGAGCCACCATGCCTGGCCGGGACCCTGGTTTTTAAATGTAGCATTATATGGTGATGCCATACAACTATTTCAAAATCCATTCTAACATATAGCTATATTATAACTTATATAACCATTCCTCTCTTTCTTTTCTTTTTTATTCATACATAATTATACATATTTATGGGGTACATGTGATATTTTGATACATGCATCAAATAAATGTGTACTGATCAAATAAAGGTATTTAGGATATCTGTCACCTCAAACACTTATTACTTCCTTGTGTTCAAAACATTTCAAATCTTCCCTTCCAGCTATTTTGAAATATACAATAAATTGTTTACTATAGTCACCTTACTGTGTCCACTAGGACTTATTCCTTCTATCTAAATGTAAGTTTATTCCTATCTAAATGTAGGTCTTATTCCTTCTATCTAAATGTAGGTTTATACATTTTTTCATTCCCCCCATCCATTTCCAGCTGCTGGTATCTATCATTCTACTCTTTGCTTCTATAAGGTCAACAAGTCCCTTCTTGCTGCACATATAAGTTGTTTCAATTACTGGCTTGTACAATAAGAATCTTGATTAATGACTTTATACAATTAACACCCATCTGAATCTCTATGTTTTACGATAAGAATAAGGATGGAATGACTGGGTTTAAGAGCACATTGTTCAACTTTATTCCACAGATGAATTACATTTTATTCCAGTGAGAACTTGAGTCTATCTTACCATACCCTTGCCACCACTGAATATTATATTTTAACTAATTGTTAATATTATGGATGAAAAACAAATGTTCATTGCTTTGTTTTACATTTCTTTGATTGCTTGTGAAATAGAACTTTTTCCTGGAAGCATTACCCTCAAGAAGTAGAATAAGACAAGGATGCCTACTCTCACCACTTCTATTCAACATAGTATTGGAAGTCCTAGCCAGAACAATAGAAAACATAAAAGGCATCCAAATAGGAAAAGAGGAAGTTGAATTTCTCTTCACTGATGATATGTTTCTATACCTAGAAAACCCTAAAGATCCTGCCAAAAGGCTCCTGGAACTGATAAAACAACTTCAGCAAAGTTTCAGGATACAAAATCAATGTACGAAAATCACCAGCATTTCTATACACCAATAATGTTAAAGCTGAGAGCCAAATCAAGAACCTAATCTCATTTACAATCACCACACACACACACAAAATACCTAGGAATACATCTAACTAAGGAAATGAAACATCTCTACAATAAAAACTACAAAATACTTCTGAAAGAAATCATAGATGACACAAACAAATGGAAAAACATTCCGTACTCATGAATTAGAAGAATCAATATCTTTAAAAAGTCCATACTGCCAAAACAACCTTCAGATTCAATGCTATTCTGATCAAACTACCAATGTCATTTTTCACGGAATTAGAAAAAACTTCTAAAATCCATATGGAACCAAAAAAAGCAGCCCAAATATCCAAAGCAATTCTAAGCAAAAAGAACAGAGCCAGAGGCATCACATTACCTGACCTCAAACTATACTACAAGGCTACAGTGACCAAAACAGCATGGTACTGGTATAAAAACAGACACATAGACCAGTGGAACAGAATAGAAAACCCAGAAATAAAGCTGCACACCTATAACCAACTGATCTTTGACAAAGTTAACAAAAATATCAGGAAGACTGGCGCACTGCTAGCATGTCTTCAGAGGGAAGGCATTCAGGGTGAACAGAAGGAAGACACAGAGGCTGGGCTGAAGGAGGAGGAAGCTGGGAACCCTGCAAGGGGCTTCTGCACACCGGGACTCGTTTCTGCCCCTCAATGACTCCTCCATGAAGGGGTGAGTTCAACAGGCAAGGAGCAACCTGCTCTAACCTTGGGCCTCTGGAATTCCACCAGGAGGTGACCACTCAACTACCATGGACACTTGAATTGGCAGGAATTGCTGCTTAGAGAAGAGATGGGGAAGAACTCCAGGCAGTGTGGAGCCCAGAGGGTTTGGTGTAGGAGCATCTGTAGTGAAGCATGGCCAGGGATGCCCATCCTCCTAGGCTCAACTTGCTGCCATAAGAGACTGTAGCCCTAGGGGAACTGTTAGACTGGAACTGCAGGGTGGTCTTGCCCATGAGACAGGACTAGTCTGATCTGAGCGCCCCTTAGTCTTATGGCCTCTCCTGGGGCCCCAGCCTGGCCACAACTGCTTGCAGTGCAGCCCTCAGGTACTGCCTTGGCCTGAATCATAGCTCCTGGGCTGGCAGACTGTACCTGATCGGCAGAGTGCTCCAGCAGAGCCACCCGTGGCCACACACTAACTCCACCCCTGCCCTTCCCCCACTGTAGATGTTGTGCAGGTGGACTTTGCCTTTCCTTCTCCACCAGAATATGTGGGTGCAGGCACCCTGACATGCTACTGCTGCTGACATGAGTGCACTGCCCTCCCACCACACTGCCATTGTTGTCAGAGTATTAGTAGGCATGAAGCCTGCCTGCCTTGCCTGCCAATGTCCCACCCCAGCTGAAACAGTGGACCCATCCCCACCCTGAGTAGCCACTGCTGCCTTCATGTACATGCGCAGAGGGTACACACAGTACTGCACCTATTAGCACCCTGCCTCCATGCTAACACCACCACTGGTGCTAATGCATGCACAGTTGCCCAGTGTCCAGTGGGGCCCACCCCAAGCTGTGCTGCCACTGCCGCTGCTGTGAACACTTGCACAGAGAGCAGCACCCCAGCACCCACTAACACCCTGCTGCAGCTGAGTGTGCACCTGCTGCACTGCCACTGCACTGCTACTGACATGTGCAAATGAGGACAGAGCTCACTGCCACTGCCCTATGAAGTGCTTTGGTTGGCACCATCCCCCGGAGTGTTGTGACCAGTGGTCCTGCAGCACCTTGGACCCCCTCCAGTGCATCAGTTTCCTAACCTCGAGTAGTCAGGGAACAAAGCTGGGGCCCAATACCAGTCTCTCAGAGTTAGAGAAAGTGGTCCAGGAGTCCTGAGCTGAGCCTTGGCTCCCTAAAATGTTTTAGAAATGAAGCCAGTTAACTGAATCCACCTTATGCTACAATCAAACCCCTAAGGTCATCAAATAGGATAAAAGAAAAAAAAATCCAAAGGTCAGCAGCTTCAAAGACTGAAGGAACATCAGCCCACACAGATGAGAAAGAACTAGCACAAGAACTTTGACAACTCAAAAACTCAGAGTGTCTTCTTTCCTCCAAACAACCACACTAGTTCTCCAGCAAGTGTTCTTAACTGGGCTGAGATGGCTGAAATGACAGAACTAGAATTCAGAATATGGGTAGAAATGAAGATCATCAAGACTCAGGAGAATGTTGAAACCCAACCTCAGGAAGCTAAGAATCACAGTAAAATGATATAGGAACTGACAGACAAAATAGCCAGTGTAGAAAATAACATAACTTCACGCCTGTAATCCGAGCACTTTGGGAGGCTGAGGCAGGCAGATCACAAGGTCAGGAGATCAAGACTTAGCTGGCTAACATGGTGAAACCCCATCTCTACTAAAAATACAAAAAAATTAGCCAGGCACAGTGGCAGGCACCTGTAGTCCCAGCTACTCAGGAGGCTGAGGCAGGAGAATGGCGTGAACCCAGCAGGCGGAGCTTGTAGCTAGCAAAGATCACACCACTGTGCTCCAGCCTGGCTGACAGTGCGAGACTCCGTCTCAAAAAAAAAAAAAAAAAAAAAAAAGGAAAAAAAAAAAGAAAAAAGAAAGAAAGGAAAAGAAAATAAAATAACATAGCTGACCTGACAGGGCTATTAATTATGAACATATTATAATAATTTTATAATGCTATTGCAAGTATTAACAGTAGAATAGACCAGGCTAAGAAAAAAATCTCAGAGCTTGAAGACTGGCTTTCTGAAATGAGACAGTCAGATAAGAATAAAGAAAAGAGAATGAAAAGGAATGAATAAAACCTCTGAGAAATACGATATTATGTAGAGAGACTGAATCTGCAACTCATTGGCATCCCTGAAGGGGATGGGGAGAATGGAAGCAACTTGGAAAACATATTTCAGGATGTCATCCATGAGAATGTCCCCAACCTAGCTAGAGAGGCCAACATTAAACTTTAGGAAATGCACAGAACCCCTGCAAAAACTTCACAAAAAGATAATTCCCCAAGATACAACCATCAGATTCTCCAGGGTTGAAATTAAAGAAAAAAATGTTAAAGGCAACTATAGAGAAAGGACAGGTCACCTACAGAGGGAAGCCCATCAGACTAACAGTGGACCTCTAAGCAGAAACCCTACAAGCCAGAAGAGACTGGGGGCCTATATTCAACATTCTTAAATAAAAGAAATTCCAAACAAGGATTTTGTATCTGGCCAAACTAAGCTTCACAAGCAAAAGAGAAGTAAAACCCATTTTAGACAAGCAAATGTTGAGGCAATTCATTACCACCAGACCTGCCTTACAAGGGGTCCTGAAAGAAGCATTAAATATGGAAAGGAAAGACTATTACCAACCACAACAAAAACACAAGTACACAGACCAGTGACACCATAAAGCTACCACACAAACAAGTTGACATAATTACCACCTAACAACATGATGACAGGACCAAATCCACACATATCAAAACTAACCTTGAATGCAAATGGGTTAAAAGACACAGAGTGGCAAGCTGGATAAAGAAGCAAGACCTAATAATGTGTTGTCTTCAAGAGACTCATCTCATATGCAATGACACCCATAGGCTCAAAATAAAGGGATAGAGAAAAATCTACCAAGAAAATGTAAGACTGAAAAAAGCAGGAGTTGTGATCCTAATTTCAGACAAAACAGACATTAAAACAACAAAAATTTTAAAAAAAGACAAAGAAGGGCATTACATAATGGTAAAGGGGTCAATTCAACAAGAAGACCTAACTATTCTAAGTATATATGCTGCACCTAACACAAGAGCACACAGATTCATAAAGCAAGCACGAAGAAACTTAGATTCGCATACAATAATAGTGGGAAATTTCAATATGCTACTGACAGTATGAGACAGATCATTGAGGCAGAAAATTAACACAGATATTCAGGACCTGAATTCAACAGTGGACCAAATGGACCTGACAGACATTTACAGAACTCTCTACCCCCAAATAACAGAATATACATTCTTCTCATAACCACATATCAGGTACTGTAAAATTGACCACACAGTTGGATATAGAACAATCCTCAGCAAATGCAAAAGAACCAAAATCATACCAACCACTCTCTCAGATCACAGAGCAATAAAAATATAATTGACTACGAAAATCACTCAAAACCATACAATTACATGGAAATTAGGCAATCTGATCCTGAGTGACTTTTGGTTAAATAATGAAATTAAGGCAGAAATAAAAAGTTCTTTGAAGCTAACAAGAACAAAGATACAACATACCAGAATCTCTTTGACACAGCTAAGGTAGTGTTAAGAGAGAAATTTATAGCGCTAAATGCCCACATCAAAAAGTTAGAAAGAGCTCAAATTAACAACCTAACATCACAACTAAAAGAACTAGAGAAGCAAGAGCAAAGCAACCCCAAAATTAGCAGAAGACAAATAACCAAAATCATAGATGAACTGAAAGAGATTGTGACACAAAAATCCATCCAAAAGATCAATGAATCCAGGAGTTAGTTTTTTTGAAAAAATTAATAAAATAAATAGACTCCTAGCTAGACTGATAAAGAGAAGAGAGAAGATCCAAATAAACACAATTAGAAATGACAAAGGGGATATTATCACTGACACCACAGAAATACAAAGAACTGTCAGAGACTACTATCAACACCTCTGTACAAACAAACTGGAAAATCTAGAAGAGATGGATACATTCCTGGACACATACACCCTCCCAAGACTTAACCAGGAAGAAACTGAATCCCTGAACAGACCAATAACAAGCTCTCAAATGGAATCAGTTATAAATAGTCTACCAATAAAACAAAGCACAGGACCAGAGGGATTCACAGTCAAATTCTACCAGATATGCAAAGAAGAGTTAGTACCATTCTTACTGAGACTATTCCAAAACAATTGAGGAGGAGGGACTCCTCCCCAACTCATTCTATGAGGCCAGCGTCATCCTGATACCAAAACCGGGCAGAGACACAACAATAACAAAAAGGAAAAGTTCAGGCTAATATCCCTGATGAACATTGATGCAAAAATCCTTAACAAAATACTAACAAACCAAATCCAGCAGCACATCAAAAAGCTAATCCACCATGATCAAGCAGGTTTTATCCCTGGGATGCAAGGTTGGTTCAACATACACAAATCAATAAACATGATTCATCAAATAGACAGAACTAAAGACAAAAACCACATGATCACCTCAATAGACGCAGAAAAGGCTTTCAATAAAACTCAATATCCCTTCATGTTAAAAACTCTCAACAAACTAGGTATTGAAGGAATGTACCTCAAAATAATAAGAACCATCTGTGACAAACCCACAGCCAACATTTACTGAATGGGCAAAAGCTGGAAGCATTTCCCTTGAGAAGCAGAAAAAGAAAAGTATGCTGCTCTCTCTCACTACTCCTATTCAACGTACTATTGGAAGTCCTGGCCAGAGCAATCAGGAAAGAGAAAGAAATAAAAAGCATCCAAATAGGAAGAGAGGAAGTAAAACTATCTCTGTTTGCAGATGACATGATGCTATATCTACAAAACCCCATAGTCTCAGCCCAAAGCTCCTTAAGCTGATGAACAACTCCAGCATAGTTTTAGGATGCAAAATCAATGTATTAATATAAAAATAATTAGCATTCCTTTACACCAACAAAAACCAGGCCCTGAGCCAAATCAAGAATGCTATCCCATTAACAATTTCCACAAAAAGAAGAAAAGACCTAAAGAATAAACGCAGCTAACCAGGAACGTAAAAGATCTTTACAATGAGAATTACAAAACACTGCTCAAAGAAATCAGAGATGACACAAACAAGTGGAAAAACAGTCCGTGCTTATGGATGGAAAGAATCAATGTTGTAAAAATGGCCATACTGCCCAAAGAAATTTTTATAGATTCAATGCTATTTCTATCAAACTACCAATGACATTCTTCACAGAACTAGAAAAAACTGTTTGAAAATTCATATGGAACCAAAATGAGCCTGAATAGCCAAAGCAATCCTGAGCAAAAAGGATAAAACTGGAGGCATCACATTACCTGATTCAAACTATACTACTGGGTTACAGTAACCAGAACAGCATGGTACTGGTAAAAAACAGACACATAGACCAATAGACCAGAGTAGACAGCCTAGAAATAAGGCTGCGCACCTACAACCATCTGATCTTTGACAAAGCTGACAAAAACAAGCAAGGGGGAAAAACCTATTCAATAAATGGTGCTGGGATAACTGACTAGCCATATGTAGAAGATTGAGACTAGACCCCTTCCTTACACCATAAACAAAAATCAACTCAAGATGGATCAAATACTTAAATGTAAAATCCCAAACTAGAAAACCCCTAGAAGACAACCTAGGCAATAGGACACGGGCCTATTGGACATAGGCATGTCCTACTGGACATAGGCACGGGCCATGATTTCATGATGAAGACACCAAAAGCAATTGCAACAAAAGCAAAAATTGACAAATGGGATCTAATTAAACTAAACAGCTTCTGCACAGCAAAATAAACTAACAGAGTAAACAGAAAACCTACTGAATAGGAGAAAATATTTGCAAACTATGCATCTGACAAAGGCCTAATAATATCCAGCATTTATAGGAACTTAAACAAATTTACAAGAAAAAAACAAACAACCCCATTAAAAAGTGGGCAAAGGACATGAACAGATACCTTCCAAAAGAAGACATACGTGTGCCCAACAAGCATATATAAAAAAGCTCAACATAACTGATCATTAGAGGATTGCAAATCAAAACCACCATGAGATACCATTTCACACCAGTCACACTATCTATTACTAAAACATCAAAAAATAACTGATGCTGGCAAGGTTGCAGAGAAAAGGGGATGCTTATACACTGTTGGTTGGAGTGTAAATTAGTTCAACCATTGTGGAAAGCAGTGTGGCAATTCCTCAAAGAGCTAAAAACAGAACTGCCATTCAACTCAGCAATCTCATTACTGGGTATATACCCAAAAGAATGTAAATTATTCTACCATAAAGACACCTGCATGCATATGTTTGTCATAGCATTATTCATAATAGCAAGGACATGGAATCAACCTAAACGGTAGATTGGATAAAGAAAATGTGGTACATATACTCCATGGAATACTACAAAGCCATAAAAAATAATGAGACTATGCCCTTTGCAGGAACATGGATAGAACTGGAGGCCAGTATCCTTAGCAAACTAACTCAGGAACAGAAAACCAAATACCACATGTTCTCACGTGTAAGTGGGAGCTAAATGAGGAGAGCACATGGACACAAAGAAGGCAACAACAGACACCAGGGCGTACCTGAGAGTGGAGGATGAGAAGAAGGAGAGGAGCAGAAAAAATAACTGTTTTATATGAGGCATAATACCTGCATGACAAAATAATCCATACAACAAACCCCCGTGATATGAATTTACCTATATAACAAACCTGCACATGTACCCTTGAATGTAAAATAAAAGTTAAAAATACTTAAAAAAACTGGGACCCTACTTATCACTGTGTATACAAATTAACTCAAGATGGATGAAAGACTTAAATCTGAGACCTCACCCTATAAAATCCCTAGAAAAAAATCTAGGAAATACCCTTTTGGGCATTGGCCTTGGCAAAGAATTTATGACTAAGTCCTCAAAGCAATTGCAACGAAAACAAATATTGACAAGTAGGACTTAATTAAACTAAAGAGCTTCTGCACAACAAAAGAAACTATCAACAGAGTAAACAGACAACCTGCAGAAAGGGAAAAAATATTTGCAAAGTATGCACCTGACAAAGGCCTATAAGAAACTTAAACAAATCAACTAGTGAAAAACAACTTCATTATAAAGTGGGTAAAGGACATGAACAGACACTTTTCAAAAGAAGACATACAAGTGGCCAAGAAACATATAAAAAATGGTCCACATCACTAATCATCAGAGAAATACAAATACGCGGTGGCTCAAGCCTGTAATCCCAGCACTTTGGGAGGCCGAGACGGGCGGATCACGAGGTCAGGAGATCGAGACCATCCTGGCTAATACGGTGAAACCCCGTCTCTACTAAAAAAATACAAAAAACTAGCCGGGCGACGAGGCGGGCGCCTGTAGTCCCAGCTACTCGGGAGGCTGAGACAGGAGAATGGCGTGAACCCGGGAGGCGGAGCTTGCAGTGAGCTGAGAGCCGGCCACTGCACTCCAGCCTGGGTGGCAGAGCAAGACTCCGTCTCAAAAAAAAAAAAAAAAAAAAAAAAAAAAAAAAAAAAAAAGAACCACTATGAGACACCATCTCACATCAGTCAGAATGGCTACTACTAAGAAGTAAAGAAACAACAGATGTTGGCAAGGTGGCAGAGAACAGGCAATGCTTTTACACTGTTGGTGGGAGTGTAAATTTGTTCAGGCACTGTGGAAAGCTGTTAGGAGATTTCTCAAAGAACTAAAAATAAGACTATCATTTGACTCAGCAATATAATTACTGGGAATATACCCAAAGGAAAATAAATATTCTACCAAAAGGACACCTGCACTCATATGTTCATCACAGCACTATTCACAATAGGAAAGGCATGGAATCAACTCAGGTGCTCATCAGCAGTGGATTGGATAAATAATGTGTGGTACATATGTGCCATGGAATACTATACAGCCATAAAAAATAAAGAGATTATGTCCTTTGCAGCAACATGGATGCAGCTGGATGCCATAATCCTAAGAGAATTAATACAGAATCAGAAAATCAAATGCTGTGTGTTCTCACTTACAAGTGGGAGCTAAACACTGGGTATACATGGCATAAAGATGGGAACAATAGATGCTGGAGACTACAAGAGAGGGATGGAAGGAGAGGGGCAAGGGTTGAAAAACTACCTATTGGGTACTATGCTCACTACCTGGATGATGAGTTCAATGGTACCCCAAACCTCAGCATCATGCAATATACCCTTGCAACAAACCTGCACTTGTACCCTCTGAATCTGAAATAAAAGTAGAAATAAAAAAATAGAACTTCTTCTTTTTGTTCCTCAAAGATGGACTGAGCTACACCAGTATAATAGTAGTGAGTTCCTAGACACAGGGATATCCTAGTCTTAGCATCTTCTCAAGGACAGAAATAGATTATTCCAGTGCCATCATGGTTTCTTCTGTGTCCATGGACAAGGCTTCAAATGTTTTACAAAACAAAGGAAATGTTGGTTTATAAACATTCATCATGGGCATAGTCATCAACATTTCCTTTGGGTACCATTGTCCTAGATTGGGGATGGTAAACAAATTTCATCCCATGTGCCCGTTCCTGTGTGTTGGTGGTGGCTGTCTAAAGGGCTAGTTGAGTAGTAGTATCTTGCTCTCTCTGGGCTCAGCAGAGAAGCACATTGTGAGCTTATTGGCTATTTGTGTATCTTTTTTGGAGAAAATGTATACAGTATTCAAGGTTTGTTTAATTTTCTTAATGATGTTCTTTGAAACACAAAAGTTTTTAGTTTTGTTAATGTCCAATTTTTTTTTTTTTTTTTTTTTTTTTTTGAGACGGAGTCTCGCTCTGTAGCCCGGGCTGGAGTGCAGTGGCGCGATCTTGGCTCACTGCAAGCTCCGCCTCCCGGGTTCCCGCCATTCTCCTGCCTCAGCCTCCCGAGTAGCTGGGACTACAGGCGCCCGCCATCTCGCCCGGCTAGTTTTTTGTATTTTTTTTTTTTTTAGTAGAGACGGGGTTTCACCGTGTAGACCAGGATGGTCTCGATCTCCTAACCTCGTGATCCACCCGTCTCGTTAATGTCCAATTTATATGTCTTTTTCTTTGATCGCTTTTGGTGTCATATCTAAGAAACCATTGCCTAATCCAAGGTCGTGGATTTATACATGCATTATCTTTTAAAGTTTAGAAGTTTTAGTGCTTACATTTAGGTATTTCATCCATTTGAGCTATTTTTTTTTTTTTTTATACTATGAGTGCAGCGGTCAGGGAAGACTTTATCCAGGTGATGGGGCTAGAGCTGGACCCTGAAAACAAGGTGGATTTTTATTTATTATTATTATTATTATTATTATTTGAGATGGAGTCTCACTCTGTTGCCCAGGCTAGAGTGCAGTGGCGCGATCTCGGCTCGCTGAACCTCCCCCTCCCGGGTTCAAGCAATTCTCCTGCCTCAGCCTCCTGAGTAGCGGGGATTACAGGCACCCACCACCATGTCCAGCTAATTTTTGTATTTTTAGCAGAGACGGGGTTTCACCATGTTGGTCAGGGTGGTTTCAAACCCCTGACCTCGTGATCCACCTGCCTCGGCCTCCCAAACTGCTGGGTTTACAGGTGTGAGTCACTGTGCCCGGCCATTTGAGCTATTGTTTTTATATGGTGTGTGATAGGGCTCTGAATTCATATTTTGCATGTGGATATATTCCATTATCTAACACTATTTGGCAAAAAGGCTATTATTTCCCCCATTGAATTGTCTTAGCACCCTTGTTGAGAATCAGTTGACCATAAATATAAGAGTTTGTTTCTGGTCCCTCAATTCTATTCCATTGATCTATATGTCAGATATGGATGACTTTTAAGTTTTCTCCCAAATTCTTGGATTCTTGAATTTTCTACATAGATTCCTAGTAGGTCATGTTAGATATTTTTTTCTTTAATATGTCTACAAGGTAGAATCTACCAACACCTTGATAAAGTTTGTGATAGGCAAATTGATGCTTACTTGATAAAACTTTGGAATGCTTCTGCCTGCAACTAACTGAGCTCTTGACTAAAATTGGCTTAAGAAATATGGAAGCTTAATTGTTCCTTGTCACAGAAAATCTAGAGACCGGTGGTTCCATACCCCATTCCCACTGGTTTGGAGTTGGTTTATTTAACAGCTCAGGGCTCCAGTCAGCATCTCTGTAATTCTTGTGACCCTTTCCTCATATTGCAAGATCATTGCCACAGGTTCAAACATCAAGGCCTCACATAATAGCACCCAAGGAAGGAACAAAGGGGGATAGTCTCACAGATTTCTCTCTTCTATTAAGAAGAAAACTCTTCTTTTTTTTTTTTTTATTATACTTTAAGTTCTAGGGTACATGTGCATAACGTGCAGGTTTGTTACATATGTATACTTGTGCCATGTTGGTGTGCTGCACCCATCAACTCGTCAGCACCCATCAATTCATCATTTATATCAGGTATAACTCCCAATGCAATCCCTCCCCCCTCCCCCCTCCCCATGATAGGCCCCAGTGTGTGATGTTCCCCTTCCCGAGTCCAAGTGAACTCATTGTTCAGTTCCCACCTATGAGTGAGAACATGCGGTGTTTGGTTTTCTGTTCTTGTGATAGATTGCTAAGAATGGTGGTTTCCAGCTGCATCCATGTCCCTACAAAGGACACAGACTCATCCTTTTTTATGGCTGCATAGTATTCCATGGTGTATATGTGCCACGTTTTCTTAATCCAGTCTGTCACAGATGGACATTTGGGTTGATTCCAAGTCTTTGCTATTGTGAATAGTGCCACAATAAACATATGTGTGCATGTGTCTTTATAGCAGCATGATTTATAATCCTTTGGGTATATACCCAGTAGTGGGATGGCTGGGTCATATGGTACACCTAGTTCTAGATCCTTGAGGAATTGCCATACTGTTTTCCATAATGGTTGAACTAGTTTACAATCCTACCAACAGTGTAAAAGTGTTCCTATTTCTCCACATCCAAGAAGAAAACTCTTCTAATGGGCTAGTGTCCCACCTCCTGTGGCCAGGATTGAGTGACATAGTTACCTGTAACCACAGAAATGTTGGAAAAGTGCCCACTCTTAACTCTTAGAAATTAGACAAGGACGGGAAGGGAGAGAATGGATGGAGAAGACAACTACTGTCTACTCCCTGGCTTGGTAGAGTTGAAGGGGTGGGTGTCTATGTCGGGTGCCAGGGATAGGTGAGATTCTACAGGGTTGAGAGCTGGAGCCAGTGGCTCTGCCCTGAGCCAATAATCTGAGTCAACATTTGAGATGAAAAGGGCTGGAGATGTATGGGAAAGACGTTGTTCTACGCCACAAACCATGCAAGAAAACTTAGAAAGAACACCAAATCTTTCAGCCCAGAGGCAGGGGGTGAACTGGTGGAACATAATCAAGAGATCCAAGCCTGACAGCCAAGAGTAAAAACCAGTAAAGCTCAACTAGAACAATTCCTTAGCACCTCAACTGCCACAGAGGCTGGTTTTCATGAGCTGACAGGCACAGGGCATATGTAGATGGCCCTGGGTTAAAGACCCAGGATTTAGGCATATCGTTTGTGCTTGGTGTTATGTCAGACAACAAAACGATATCTAGGGCTGTCTCCTGCCTTCAAGGACTTTCGATCTTATCATTTATCCAGAGAACATGACTCACACCTGTGAAACAGAGCAAACATTCCTGTGTCAGACTGGTTCTCAGTGCAACATGAGTTCATGCCCTGCCTCAATGTTCTAGGTCAGGGGAAGCTAAACTCCTGCAGGAGTGACTCTTAGCACCAGGGGTAATGCCCATGATCATCATAATCATATTCAACATATTCATCATGGGCATAGTCACTGACATTTATTGAGTACTTATATGTGGTAGACACAATTCTAGTTTTTTTTGTTCCTGTGCTTATTAAAGCTTCCAACAACTCAATGGAGCACATACTTTTATTTTCATCCCTGTTTTATATGTGAGAAAAAAGTTACTGAGAGGTTAATTAGCTTTCTCAAGGTCTTGTACAGCAAGGAAATGGTGGGTCAGGCATTAAAACTCAAGCATTTGGATGCTTTAGCTAAGGGCAGTGCAGCACTGCTTCCCACCTATCAACACTTTGCTGCGGAGGAGATTCCTGTATCTGCCTGAAAAGGTGGGGTGCACTGATGCTACAGGGGTGTGCTGATCCTGTGCTGGGTGGTCCTGCCCTCTCTGTGCCTCAGTTTTCACATGTATGAAATGAGATGGTCCCCTGACATTCTCTAGACCCTGTGGCACAGAAGTTTGTGGACAGCCCTCTGGAAAGCAGGGCAGTCGTGGCTGGTGCTTGGTGGAAATTTCAACTCTCTCTGGCCCTTAAATTGTAGCTTCACGGAATCCTCACAGACACAGTGACAATGAAGATCCAGTAAAACTCTGAAACATCTCAAATGCTGTTGACAGGAGCAAAGCAAAGAGGATTCCCTGTGGGAGGATCAGGTGAGGGGGAAGGAGGTGAAGGATTTGGAAACAATGTGTCTCTCAGGATTCCTCTTCCTCAGGAAGAGGCAGGGAGTGTGAACAGGTCAGTTCATTAAAACTATTTACTGCATTGATTTCCATTGCTTTGATGAGGAAGACTTCCAACAGGAGATGCAAATTGCCTTGGGACCTGCAAATCCTGCTAGCTCAGCCCTCACATTCTCAGACCTGAGCAACCAGTGTGCTGACTACTCCCCCGATGAATAAATGTTTCTGAGTTTTAGTGTGAACAGGGAGAAGAGCCCAGGGCCGTGGGGTGATGCAATTGGGCCATGTGATGTTGGCCTTGGAAATCTTCACTGGGGAAGATATCAGCTTCCCAGTCTGTGGTCCCAAAAGCCTGCCTCCAGCAGCATGCTTCTGTGGGTCAGACAGCTGGCTCCACCATTGAGCTTGAGGAAGTTACTTAACTTCTGTAGCCTCAGTTTCTTCATCTGTGAAATGGGAAAAATAGCAGTACTTATCTCCTGGAATTACTATGAAGGGTAAATGAGACTCTGTGTGAAGCACCTAAAACAGTGACTGGTTCATGGTAAAGTGCTATAGAAATGTTAGTTCTCTGATGTTTTCTGGCCAGACTGGAAGCTTCCTAAGGTCAGGGATCTTGACTACCAAGTATAACATCACGCCCACAGGGCCTAGATCTATAATAGAGCCTCAACATATATTTGCCATATGACTGTTGAATGAATGAGCGTGTTTGCAAACTGATAAATACAAATAGGAGTCTGGCAGTATTATTATTTATTATAAGTTGTTGTTGACCTGTTTTCCTTGGGCTTCTCCTGTAGTTCAGAAGCTGAAGGGTACAGGAGACTTCAGGTCTGGTTCATTGGTCTGATGCTTCCTGGGCTCTTCTGGGTCCTGGGGCCTTGGAGTCTTTACGATCTCAGGGACCTAGCTACTAATAGGCACTAGTCAGGGACTTAAAGATACAGGTTAATTGAGAGGGAGGAGGCAGTGGCTCAGTATTAGAGACCTACTGCATGCCTTCAGCTAGAAAACTCTTTATTTAAACTGAAGCAAGCATCTGAAATTCAAAATCTTACAGGGGTCATAGAGGCAACATAACAAAATAGAGCTGGGGATAGTATTTTTGCTGAACCTTGTTTGGACTGGGTTGCTTTGAAACTCATGCACTTAACCATATTGAACTCACGATTATCCTTCACTTGCATCAAGAATTCTACTCACATACTCTCTCGCTGCACTATCCTTGTGGTCCAGGCTCGCTTTTCCTAGTTCTGTTACAGACGTGAATACAGAAAAATGTATTCCCACTGTTGGAAAAATAAGGGAACAGATGTCAGGGTAAGTGACACCTGATTCCCAGCCTCAGGTAGGGACACTGGCACATTGGGGAGAGAGCATGGCTACCTCTCAGCTCAACCAATTGATGCCAGTCAATGACGTGCAGAGCTGTGGGATTGATGTTGCAGGCGCTTCCAATTTTTCAAGAGAAAGTAAAAATCTGGACCCTTAAGAAAACCTGTTAGTATTTACCCAACAACTTAAAAAAAACAGTTTTAAATACTCTGTGAGTTAAACAAAATAACAGTGCCCTCTTCAGCCTGCAGCCTCTAGTTTTTGATTCTGCCTGAAGGTGGGGAGATAGTTCAGTTCAGATGAGGTAGTGCAGAGGACTCTGAGAGCAGCTGCTTCAAAGGGGAGTGCCAATGGAGTCTTCATTTGTAGGGCTGTTTTTCTTTTCTTTTCTTTTTTTTTTTTTGAGATGGAGTCTCGCTCTGTCGCCCAGGCTGGAGTGCTGTGGCCGGATCTCAGCTCACTGCAAGCTCCGCCTCCCGGGTTTACGCCATTCTCCTGCTTCAGCCTCCCGAGTAGCTGGGACTACAGGCGCCTGCCACCTCGCCCGGCTAGTTTTTTGTATTTTTTTTTTAGTAGATAAGGGGTTTCACCGTGTTCACCAGGATGGTCCCGATCTTCTGACCTCGTGATCTGCCCATCTCGGCCTCCCAAAGTGCTGGGATTACAGGGTTGAGCCACCGCGCCCTGCCAGGGCTGTTTTTCTTAAGGCAGTTTAAAGGATGTTGTGTGCAGTGTCTCACAGGGAACTGAGGCTTAGAGAAACTGAGGGGCTACCTTAAGCTACTTACAAAGGACATTGCCAAGACTCAAACCCAGGTCTTCTGACACCAAGCCAGGGACCTCTTGCTTACATAGTTCCTAGGTATTAACAAACCTAGTGTTGTTTGTGAGATGAGAGACTGGTGAAAGCATGGGTTTGGTCTGTCTGTCCCCTGCAGGACGTGTGATCTTGGACATGCCACTTTCCTCTGAGCCACGTTTCCCCACCTATATAATGGGAACAGCAATAAAACCTATTCCTTCCAGGGTGGTTTAAGAATTATATGAGACAATGTGAGAAAAAGCTTAGCTGAAATCCTGACTCAAAGAAAATGTTCAAGCTTCCATCACCGTGCAGCTCCCAGTGCCTGAATGTTGTGTGCCAGTGGTATGTGGAGGTGGATCTTGCACACTGGGTGGGGTTGGGGGAACCCATCCATGCCTTCCCTTAACAAATATTTACTGGGGGCCTATTATGTGCTAGGCACAGTCCCAGGTACTCAGGAGACAGTGGTGAGCAAATGGGGCTGATCTATGCCCGGTGAGACTTAAAATCCAGTAAGACAGGCAACCATTCATCCAATACCTCACAGAAAAGATACCACAACACAGAAAAGATTTCCTGATGATGTGTGACAACATTTGTGAAGGAAAACCTAGGGTGTTTATAGAAGAGGGATCGGAGAGGTCCTGATCCCTCTTTCTTGTATATATAAATAAATAGATATTCATATATGTGTATATATAAATAAATATATATAAATATATATTCATATATGTGTGTATATACATACACACACACATTCTGGGGTAAGATATATATTAAATTCTGGGGAAGTGACTCCTACATTGAGACCTGAAGAATGAGGATCAACAGGCTGGACACAGAAATAGGAGCCTCATTTTGTCCACGTTGTTTGGGATGTCTTGAAGTCTCTAAGTGCTGTGCCAAGCAGGTAGCTGACTGAATAGGGAGCTCCACAGAGAGGTGCTGAGCTGGAGATGGAAATGTGGGAGCCATGATCACCCAGGTGGACCCTAACCTATGAGACTAGAGGAGTGAAGAGCTGGAAGGAAGAAGCTCAGACAAAAGAAGAAGAGACCTGGTCCCTCCTCCTGGAGGAGCTTGTCATGCAGTTGCAAAGTGAGGACTCATACTTGGAACATGGCTAGAATCAGGCTGAAAATGGGCTCTTTCCCCGCATTTCTCCTACTCGTCAACTATTACCTAGTCTTTAGGGTCCAGTTCTAATGCTTTTCACCCAGTTGCCCCATGAATAGAGCCTGCCTTTCTGGTAATATGTGGTTTGTTCCTCCTCATCTGAGTGCACACATAGTGTATGTGTTGTAACTACTCCTACTTCCAAGCAGGTCTTCTTGGTCCTCTTTGAAAATTCAGAAGACAAAATGTCATGAATGTAATGAAAAGGATCTTTCTCTGGTGGGTGAAAATCTTAGAGTGACATTAGATGAAATTTCCACCATTCTGGAAAACCCATCCTCATGGTCTGGGCCTGGAGGTTTGGAGGGTCACAGATGAGAAAATGTTACAGCTAGAATCTAGAGAATTTCTGGATAAGAGTAACCTCTCCTTTTATTCTTGAAGAGACTGATTGAGGCTCGGAAGTTTTAGGAGGCTTTCCCAAAGATATACGACTGCATCAGGGTCTAGGCCACAGCATACCCTGGATATTTTGCTGAAAAAGAAAAGCCCCAGAATTTTCTTATGATTGGCCTGGTTCTTTCAAAGTAAACTAGGTGGGAGAAGTTACTAATAAAGAATTCTGGTTAGCTGGCAAGCAATTATTAATGTGCCAATGTTCCTCAGTTGATCGTGAGTGTGAATTCACTTTGTTTGATCACATAAGTTCCTTGAGGCTCTTCACATGCACCTTATTCTCTCATAGTGCCTCAAGACTTGCCGGCACATAGTAGGCACTCAGTAAAGAACTGCTGAATTAAATGATGCTCGCACCCACATGCACATCTCATTCTCCAAATTCTTCCCTAATGGACCATGGTGACATGCTTTAATTAAAAGACCGCTATTAAAAATGGAGCCCTGATGAGTAAACATGGTAATATGTGATGGAGGGAATGATTCACTAGCTTCCAGCCACCAAAGTTTAATTAATCCACTGTAATACCATTTAATGTTACTGGATACTCACCGTAGGGGAGAAGGTGGGCCTCTGCAGGGAATGTAAAGAAAGATAAGGACACTCAGCTTTCTAGGATTCTCATTGGCTGAAGCCCAGAGAGGAACATTTCTCCTTCAACTGCTTCCTTGGTCTAATAGCTACTCACTGGGTACTTTGGGTTCAATATTTGCTATTTCTGCAAAGTCTGGCTTTGAATGCACCATTGGCACCACACTCTACTTATAGAACCTGCTTTATTTTCTTCTTTCTTCATCCGCTAGTCTGTCATTATTCCCATCAATCCATCTGTGATATCCACCCATCTACGCATCCAGTCAGTTTGGAGTACCTTTCTTTTGTGCCAGGCACTGTTTAAAGATAAGGTCCTAGATGATGTGGTCGTCCACTTCTTCAGCTCCTACCATCTTCTTTTTCACTCAGCCGAGTGTCACATCAGCCTTCCTGTTATTCCCTAGGGTCTTTGCATTGATGTTCTCTTCGATTGAATGCCATTCCACCAGATTCTTGCATGGTTCACTCCTGTATTTCATTCAGGCTTTTGCTCAAATGTCCCCAGGAGTACTGCACTTCCATTATGCTATCGCCTTTACACTGCATTTTTTTTTCTTTGAGCCACTTATCACTACTTGAAATTATAGTATTTATTTATGTGTTTATTGTCTAGCTCTACTTTTAAAATGTAAGTTCCTTGAAGACAAAGATTTTCTTTATCTTTGGTGCTATATTCCTAGCACCTTAAAGATAGTCCAGCACAGAGTAAGTGCTCAATAAATATTTGTTGAGTGACAGAATGATAATGGCCTTAATTTTGCCCTCGAACACTTTATGGTATATTTAGGGAGACAGAAATAATATTTAAGAAGATAAATAAAATAAGGTGGCCAGATAAATGGTTTCTGACCATCAGAGGACAAGATGATCACGTTTACTTGGAGGGGGGATTTCTCGGAAGGCTGGGAGCACTTAGATAAGGGTGATGTAGTAGATGACATGCCTGCCCCACCCACATCCACCTGTACCATCTCCAGCTTCACCTGCATCTGCCATAGACAGTGACTGTCACCACTAGCGCTTCCCACTCACCTGCTCAGGGTTTTGGATCTCTGGGTTTTTCTGGTACTATGGGAGTTTGCTCAGCTTAGGTACAGGGTGACCCAGAGAGGTTGGAAATTAAAGGCCCCAGAGGTCAGTAAATAACTATTTCTGCTTCCCTGTCCAGCACTGGGACAACTCAGAGGCATATTCTCTGCAGTTGCTCCTGGGGGGAGTGAGTCCAAGTGTCCAAAGCAGTAACCCCCTCATACATGTGCCCTGTATTGACTTTCCTCCCTTTCCCATCTCACTTCTCCACCTCCCTTGGTGTCTTAGGCTCACCTCTTACCTAAAACACCAGCACATACGATCTTGTCTCAGGGTCTGCCTTCAGGAAACCCAAACTAAGACAGTCAGTGTGGGGAGAGGCTACTCCAGATACCATGAAAAAAGTCAGTAACCCGTAGATTTCCCTGGGGTCCTGACTGTCCAGCAATCTGAGCCCCGCACCTTGCTGGTGCCATTGACCACCTACTCAAATGAGAGGGGAGCCTTTGATTCCTGGTGGCCAGGGAGGCAGCAGAGTGCAGGGAAAGGGTGGGGGTCCGGGAGTCAAGAGTCCTAGGTTCTCTCTGGGCTCTGCTATTCACATGCTGTGCACCAGAGAGGCAAGTCCCCTCTCTGGTTCTTAGTCTTGTCACTAGCCCAGGGAGGTGTTTGTGCTGTCTCATCCCTAAGCTTCCATGTTGCTCTGAGATGCCACACCAGCTTCGTGGTTTGCTTTTCTTCCCTTCTCTTCCCTCCCACTCCAATCATCTGTATTTGCCTCTTGGTCTATTCCTGCAAAGTCCGCATGCTGGGCCTGGTTTTGGAGGTCTGGCTGGTAAAATACCCAGTGTTAGTTTTCTCTAGTAAGGAAAATTGTTTTCTCTACGCCTGAGGTGTCATTATTGTTAATAATGATGACATCAATCTACCTCATCAGGACCTGTGAGTGCTTAATGAAGAAAAATGCTTTTGTCATTGTTAGTAAATATGAAGTGTGCCTACTCAATCAGAATGACACCTCCAGACGGGTGAGTCCATTCCCTTCCCCACACCCCAACTACTTATTTGCAAATGAGCCCTTCTTCAAATGACAGTGTTTATTTTTTATTGATGTTTCAGCACTTCGACAAATACATTTTTCCATGAAAAGAAACATAATTAACTTAAGTCATTTATATTAATCACAAGGGGGGAAAATCATGCAAAACAGGGGTAATTTTGTACTGAACAAGGCACGATATCTAATGAATATAGATGATGCTGATTTATGTGTTTATCCAGAAAGCGTCAGTGGGAGAAAAAAAAAAGCCAACACCAAACCTCATCCCACTCCCACAAAAAACAACAACAAAAAAAGCCTTCAAGGTCTGTTTAATGAGGCTTCCTCATTTGGTGGCATCCTGCCCACAGATTGAAAAATAAAATGACTTTTCAAGTGTTTATGGAGCTTGAAAAGCCAGAGAAATTCCTTCCCAGTGTGGGTATCCTCTGCGTGAATTCAGGGAAACGGGAATTACTTATTTCTGCAAATTTAGGCTGATGAGGCCTGGTCTACACAGGTGAGCTGGCATGGACTCCTTCCCACTGAAGATTCAGGAAGGATTCTGAGGTCTGTCATTGCAGGATGTGGTCAACAGAGTTCCAGCTACAATAGCTCAGATTCCGCAGCTGTGTCGACCGATGGAGGTGGATCCATTTGATGGAAGGTTGGAACAATTCACCACTGTGAATGTGAGTGGTAACACTTCCTGTTTGTGTAGTTCTCTCTACCCCACACTTGTGAGTAAACTAATTGGTCAGGGCTCACAGATTAAAGAAGAAAGACTCAGGCAAGTGGGAGGAGACAAGGAAGCACCCTAGGAACAGCATGAAGTCACAGAATGTTCGAGCCAGAAGCCCATACCTGGCATGAAACTCACCTCCTCATTTTCCCACTGAGGAAGCTAAAAACCAGAGAATGGGAACAGTTGGCATTTGTTGAGCATTCACTATGCATCGGGCCCTGTTCTAAGTGTTTTTTGTGTTTTAATCCTCACAATAATTTTATGAGATAGGTACTATCATTATACCCATTTTACAGACGAGGAAACCAAGGCTCAGAGAAAGACAGGTACTTTTGCAAGGAAGGTCCCACGATAAGAGACTGGCTGAACTGAACCAGACCCCAGACTTTGGTCTTTCCAAATCCTTCATCCAGAGCGGGGGGAAGCTGGTCATTTGTGTGAATGAAACACCCGTGGGAGCTTTTATGCCAGACTTTGGAAACTTTTTAAGAGCTCATACTGTCTCTTTTTGTTTTATGTGGTCTGTTCCCTTTGCTGCCACTAGCCATAAACATCCCTACAAAATCTCAGCAGACTGCAAGCTTGCCTCAGGGACGCAGAGGTGACGGTTTAATGAACTATGAGATGATACTCCAGGGGATCCGGGTTGGAATTATTGGGCAGTGGGAGTGAATATGTGTCGGCAGAGGAGCCAGTACTCAAGGGTCCCAGAAGAACAGAGAGAGGCCTGCTCTGGAGCTGGTCTGGGACCTCGCAGGGCCTTGCAATAGCAGCCCCTGCTCATTTTTTCTAGTGGAAAAATTGAGACAGGGCATCCTGTTCCTGTCCACTCAGGTTAGTGGTGAGCCCTGCCTACCTGAATCCTTTGCCTGGTCATGATTTTTCCTCCACTCCAGGCTCTCAAATATTAAATAGTAGTCCTGAGGGGCAGTGAACTCTGGAGCCAGAGTGTCTGGATTCGATTCCTGCCTCTGCCACTCAATGTGTGACCTGGGAGGAGGCCTCCAACCTCTCTAGGCTCAGTTTCCTGTACCTCCACCACCGAATGGCTAAGGATTAAAGAGCTCGATGTATGCTAAGGACTTACAGCAGCAGAGCAGCGTATGTTAGCACCAGCCGTCATCACTATTGTTACTGGAAACAACCCAAAGCCCATGAGCACTCACCTCCTCATGGGTGACCGCATACAAGTCTTAAGCAAACACCAGATTTGGGCAGGTATAGGGCAGTGGAGAGAGCAGGCAGGTGTCTGGTTCAGGGGCAGGCTGCAGCCACATCTGCCTGCATGCACACTGAGCCTCCTGCCCATGGACCAGGCTGCAATTTGTCTCTTGCCTGCTCCGCAGCTCCCTGCATATGCCAGGCTGAGAGCGGGCGCCAGTGCCAAGACCCCATCTATCCTCCACTGCCTGGATGGTGGGGCTGGGGAGCGCATCTGTCACTGTCTCCGGTGGCATGGATGACTGGCGTGTCATCTTTGACAAATGTCTGTGCTGGCAAGCTCTGTGCGGCTGTGGGTACTTACAGATGCTGAAAACACAAACACAGAAGTGCTGCTCCGTACGCTGGCAAACACAGATGAGGACTAGGGCAGCAGTGGATTGGAAGGCAAGGAAGAGGAGGCAGCAGAGTGCAGGACTTGGACTGGGAAGACCTGGGCTCTGCCTCTCACCATATCCTCTCTCTGCACCAGGATTTCATCACCCATAAAGTGGCCCTAAATGTCTCTGCCCTGTCTTCAGTGATGTCATAGGAATCGATCAAAAATTTCGTCATACTATTGGCAATGATAGCTACAAATCCTTGTCAAACACCTGCCTTGGGTCAGGCACTTATGTATACACACACTTGCTCACCAAATTCCCACAAGCCCATTTTACAGATGAGGAAACAGATTCAGAAAAGCAAGTTGTCTGGGGTCACATAGCAAGTGTCAGAGCCATCTTAGGACACATAGGACACACCTTAGGTAGGTGTGACCCCTGTAGGTCAGGGGTCAACAAGTTTTATCTATAAAGGGTCAGAAAGTTGATGTTTTATGCTTTGCAGGCCTATGGTCTCTTGCATCTACTCATTGCTGTCATTGTTGTTTGCAAGTTAGACAATAAATAAATGAGTGTGGGTGTATTTCAGTGCAATTTATTTACAAAAACAGTTGGTCAGCTAGATTTAGCTCTGAATCTCTCAGGGGATAGTTTGCTGACCCCTGGTCTAGGCTTCCAAATCAAAGGAGATGATTATGAGAAAGGACCATTTACACTTCTGACAGGCAGCATCTGGTATGGTTCACATCACAGACTTGGGAGCCAGCCTGCTCGTGTTCCACCTCCAGCTGGGTCACTTTTTGGTTGTGTGATCCTGGGCAAGTGACTTAACAGCTCCATGCCTCAATTTACCCATCTGTAAAATGGGACAAATAGTACTGTTTAGAACACAGAGTTATTGTGAGGGTTAAATTATTGATCATGTAAAGAGCTTAGAGTAGTGCCTGATACTACTATCATGAGTGCTGGGTAGATGTCACCTATGATCACATGCCAGGGGATTTTATCTGCAACACCTGAGAGTCTGATGCTCATTTAGATGATGGGCTGGGCAAAGGCTCCTGGCTCAGCTCTCCTGGTCCCAGCTTTCTTCTCTCCTCCTGCCACGAACACAAAATTATTTGTCGGGGAAGTGCCTGCCTTTTCATTTGTTCAGCATCTCAGTGGCAATCCTAACCCCCTAGGATGCCAGACATGGAAGAAACCTGAGGGCCTAGTCTGCTTCTTACAACCATAAGGACCCTGAGGCCCAGAGAGGGGAAGCAACCTACTCAAGGTCACACAGCCCTCGGGTGGCAGTTTTACTTCTTCTGACTCCCTGGTGAATGTCCTTCCCAAGTCAGTAGACTTCTCTCAGATCCGTTCTCCTGGCTTAGTAAAATGTTAGTCATTTTCCTGCAGGTGAGGGCATCCAGGCAGACGTGGCTCCCTACTGCTTGGGGCTGGCAAACACAGGTGTGAAGGACAGACACTGGGGCTGGCTGCTTTCTACCCACACACAGGCCTTGGACACCCCTCTGTCCATCCAGACACCTGAGCCTAGCTCATCCCCAGCCAGGTTCCTGTCTCCTCACTGGCTGCTGAAAAGCCTCCATCCTCTGGCCCTTCTTGAGGAGCGACTACAGGTAATATTTCCTGGATAAAGCTGGGAGTAGACATTATGTAGTATATGTAAACACATCACCCTTGAGTCAGGAGGCACTTAAGTTTTCTAGGTATTGATACCTACTGTTATACATTAAGGAAACAAACACACAAATAAATAAACAGTCCAGGCAGCTGTCCTGGCAACTACTAGCTAGGTCCTGGTGGTTCCTATTGAACACAGACAATTTCATATAATGTCGAGATCAGATGAGGTCTCTCTGTGACCATAATGGAACATGAGAAACACAGGATATTATGAAGCTGCAGAAGAATGAACATCCCTTTCTTCCAGCTAATACGAGTGACCCTATTTCTTTGCCATTGACAGCTCTAACCCAGCTTCAGACAGCACCAAATCTAGAACAACCCTTGCTTCCTAAGCCTTCTCCGAAATCCCTCAGCACCAGCACAAACGCTGTGACAAGCCCATCCTCACTCCCTCTTACTGAGCTGTTCCATGATTCCTCAGGGTGCATGCTCTTCCTTGTTGCATGTGAGGGAGACTAACTCTGTTTTGACTGTGATGGTGATCCTGGTCTTTGGGCACTGGACTTTATCACCATATTTATCGGGATTGAACATGGATGGATGAGGTGGAGGAGAAGTGTCAAATGGTGAGGTAGTTGGGTGGAGAATCATAAAAAGCCAATCTCTAATATCCTCTAGAGAATCAGATGCTTTAAATATATTAAGTAGCTCTGATTAAGTGGATCTTGCCATGAACATTATTTCATTCTATTCTCTTAGTAACTTTGATGGAGCATTAACATTCCCCCTTTATATTACAAAAAAGCTGTGGTTCTACAAGCTTAAAGAACTTGCCTGGAGTTCTCAATCTAGTAAGTGGTGGATCCAGGAGCCAGAGGTCTTCTGATACCAACTCGGTGTTGATGCTTTGACATAAGGCTAATCTTCAGTCTATGTAGCAGGAGGACCCTATGCACCACCTGGTTCTCACTGTTGAGAGCACTGATGACCCTAAGATGAAAGATTTCTAGAATATGCCAACCACATGGTCAGAGTCAACAAAGGGGTTTTGGCAGCCATGGCCTCTCCATTTTCAGAGCAGGCACCAGTCCCCAAGGCCAGATTTTCAACCCTCTGGTCTGAAGCATGCAATCCTTGCCGTTGGTCTTATCACTTGCCCAGGATCACACAACTGATAAGTGACCCAGCTGGAGGTGGAACACAAGCAGGCTGGCTCCCAAGTCCATGATGTGAACTATATCAGATACTGTCTGTCAGAAGTGTAAATAGCCCTTTCTCATAATCATCTCCTTTGATTTGGAAGCCTAGACCAGGGGTCAGCAAACTATGGCCTGAGAGATTCAGAGACTCTGATCACCATAGGAGATGGTGATCAGAGAGGAGCCCTACTGATTTGTTCCCTGTGACTTTGATCTTAGCTTTTAACACTTTCTTAACCCTCATTTATATAGGGAGAATTCACAGAAGGGGACCATTTAACCTCATGAAAAGGTGTCTCCAATAAAGTGGTGGGGCTGAGCTTCACATTCCATGCCAGGCGTTTTGCAAGATATGTTTCACAGGTGTGGGAGCTGACTAGAGTTGAATAATTTTTAGCAGGACGACTGTCACTTGGGGGCAGCTGACAGTTTGAGGACTTTGGAAGTTGAAAGGGGTTCATTTGGGAACTGTCTTCCTTTATTTTAGGAAAACTGCCAGTCTGAATCCTTAGGTGGAGGTCTGTAGACCGTACCTAACCGTTGTTCTTGGAGAAAACGTTGAAGTCAGCCCAAGTCTGACTACCCATTCTTTCAATAGACAGAGAGTGCATCAGTCTATACACTCTCTATAGCCATGGAAATGTTGGTATATTTCATCAGTCTGTGCCTTCAAAGAATTAGAAAATGTCTTTTCTCGATAACACAGACCTTTGGAGTCCCTGACAAAGTGTGATTTCAGGCTGAGTCACCCACGCTGTGGAACATGTATCTAGTAGTGATTGTGGTGGCTTTGTTTGGGCTTGGATTTCAGCCCAGCTTTGTGGGTCCAGGTGTGGGGCTCTTGTGTGGAAGAGGGACATCACATGAAAGCCATTATCCTCAGGTAAAAGAGCCTGCCTTGGGATGGGGGAGGGGAGGACTTCCTCCGTTAGTGGGTCTGCAAGTTCTGTTGGGTTCTGGACTCAGGGGATGGAGGGGTCTAGGGATTCTGAAGTGAGAACGCTCAGCTGGCCCACCACAGGGTGCCTGCCGAGGAAGGGCAGAAAGCCTGAGGTAAGGGCAGGGGGACTCTGAGTCCCAGAGTAGCCATGCCCAGAGGTAGCAGAAGTCACTTCTCTGTGTTGTCCTTGTTATCTCACGGGTGTTCAATGAAGCTTTGCTGAACACTCATACTCTGGTTGCTTCTACTGGATAATTAATACTGTGTCCTCCATTGCCCCATGGAACCCTGGCCTTCTTAAGCTGTTCTCTAGGGTACACTGCTGCTCCTAGTCTGGATGATCCCATATGTGTGACTGTCCCTTCCCTTTCTCCAAGTGTCACTTTTAGTAGCACTTTCCCTGACCACCCTGTCTAATTTTCTAACTTCCTATCTCCTGCTATAATTTTTTTCTCCTTATCATACATCCCTAACATAATATATACTTTCCTTATGCATTTTGTTTATTACCTGCCTTTCTCATTAGAGTATAAGCCTCATGAAGGCAGGGGATTTTTGTCTGTTTTGGTCATGGTTGTTTTTGTCCTTGGGGTTTAAAACCCAGTTGGATGCATAGTAGGAACTCAATATATATTTGTTGAAGGAATAAACAAATTTCTTCCATTTCTATTTAGAGTTTTTAATTTCATCAAACACTCATTATTTATTGATATGACCACATGTTTTTCCCCTTGAATTTGTGATGTGATGAATTACATTAATTGGTTTCTTGTTATAAATCTGTGTTACTAGGATAAATCCAACTTGATCGTAATGACATTTTGCCAGATTTCATTTGCTGGTGCTTTATTTCAAATTTTTACATTTACATTCATAGGAACAATTGCTTTACAGTTGCATTTTATTAAATGATCTATATAAGGTTTCTGTGACTAAGGCAATGTGGTTTCATAAAGTGAATTGCAGTGCTTCATCTTTTTCTATGATCTGGAAGAGTTTAATTAACACTGGAATTATTTGTTCTTTAAAAGTTACATAGAACTCAGCTGTGAAACCATCTGTTCCTGGTGCCTTTTATAATGGTAGATCTTTAATCACCTTTCTAGTATCTCCTGCTGTAATTGGCCTTCTTGTTTTCTGCTTCTCCTTGGGTCAATTTAGGTGATTTATATTTTGCTAGGTAAATATCTATTTCTTCTAGATTTTTCATTTTGCTGCCACAGAGTTGATGTAGAATTCCCTTGGGATCTTTCAATCTCAAGTGCATCTATGGTTATGTCTCCTTTCTGACTCCCGATTCTGCTTGATTTTGTTCTCTTTCTTTTCCCCCCTTTAATCAGGCTCATGACAAATTTGCCTAATCTCAGCACTTTGAAGAAATAGAGAGAGCTGTGCCCACACTTGGAACCGTCTGGTTCATGGAGAGAGAGGAGCCTGTAGGAGCCTGGCATTAACCAGCTCAAGAAGGCAGCGCAGCAGGAGCATGGTGGTGCAAGGGAGGGGCTTTGGCTCTGGGGTCTACTACTTTCTGGCTTGTGACCTTGGCAAAACATTTTGCTTCTTTGCACTTTAGTTTCCTTGTCTGTTTTTTTTATTTTTAATTTTTTCATTCCTCTTAGCCCATATGTAAAGTTTCGTTATCTGTGAAAGGGAGATGACAGTAGAAGCACCCACCTCACATGGGTAGAGAGGTAGATGGGTGTTTATGTACAAAGAGCTTGGCACAATACTTGGCAGAGAGTAAACGCACAATAAATATCAGCATCTTTATGAAGGGAACACGGGAGGGAACAAGAGGCCACAAGGATTCCTGAAATCACCGGGAATCCTGTAAGAAGAATAGGCTTTGAACTACTATCCTGTAGGTATCTGAGAGGAGATGTGGTTCAGACACTAAGGGGAATGTGACTTTCTTCTGTGGTCCTAAGCTAGTTAGATCTGAGGTCCTAGCAGTGATACATATATTCTCTTACAGAATCTTCCCCAGAACCCCACAAGGAAGGTTTTAGGTGGAAGCTATGAGACTGCCAATATTCAACAATTTTTAACCTACAAAGATAATTTCATGTGGTTTACCCTCATGTTATCATTATCATTTCCACTTTCAGATGACAGGCTCAGAGGGGTTAAGCAGCTATTTGAAGGTCACACAGCTTGTTTGTGGAGAGTGCTTTGGTCAAACCAGGACTATATAATTCCAAAGCCTGTGTGAGAGTTCCCCGCATGGTCAGAAAAACAAAAAACCACAACAGCCATTGCAAATTCAACTTGAATGAGGTAGCCTGTACTGATGGCTGAGAAGCAGTAGCTGCCTGAGCATAGAGGAGGAGACTGAATGGGGTTGGTGGGGGCAGAGTTCCACTGAAGAGAGATCCTAGGGTCGGTCAAAAGACCCAGTCCTTAATGCTCTGATCTATCAGTGGCAGCCACTGTCATTCTGCCATTCTAACATTCTATTCATGGAATGATTTCAGCAAGTATCCCACTACAGGGCAGATACTTAAGGTATTCATTGGCAGGACTCAGGAGCTCTTGAAAGACAGGGATTCCCGTCTCATGTATCTTGTAAATACCTTACTGTTTCCTGATATATGGTCAATTGTAAAGGTTTTAGCTTGTTATGTAAAGGATTGCTCATCCAGACAGAATTTTGGGGAGGGACAGATGGGTGCTATTCACCAGGTTTTGCCCACTATGGACATGAAAAAATTAGCTCTAATAGTCACATAGAGTTGATCTCTCCAGGAATCTATGAGTCACAATTCTTAGGGTGGACCCTTTAACTTGGGATTTTATGAAGATGACAAAGGGGTTTGTTGATGAGAATATCTGGAATTTCACGAGGATGCATCTAGGTATCTGGTACACATGCACATACAACAGACTGATGAGGACATAGAGAGTTGTGATTTTCATCTCCAGGCCTCCCATGCTAAGGAGTTAGGGATAATTATTAACCAGAAGGGCTAGGATGTTAGCACTGTGGTCTGGTCTGAAGCTCTGTGCTGAGGACATTAACTTCCAGGATCCTCCTTCCTGAGCTGCAGCCACTTCTTACCTATTTACTCAAATACTCACTAAGAGCCCAAAGATCTGGGTCTCTCAGTAGATTCCCAGGGGAGGGTTGCCTCTCTCCAACACATTGCAAAATTCTGACACTAGTTGGGAATTGCCACAGCTCTGGTCTCCAATTGAAGAGCACCAAGGCTTCCTTCCTTCCATGTGGACCAGTGAGACTTTGCTCTGGCATTTCTATCTCTGCTTACAGGAATGGTAAGAGTTATCTCAGTCCTATTTACTGGGGTGAAGGTGGTTCTTAGAGTCCAGACCAAAAATAGAGTCCCTATTTGTGGAGACCAGGCAGTTCCTGTGAAACCCATTATGGATAGTGCTGCGTCCTTCTAATTCCCCATGACACTCTGGTTTCAGTACGCACAGACAGTGTCCTATTGGAAACACCTGCTGCTCTCTGCGGGAAGGCTTTCTCTGGCCTAAGAAGATTGGTCAACTTAATAAAGGGACAAACTGGAAATGCTTGGAAGTTAAGGTTTGTGGGAAGAACACTCAACAACAGAAGAGAGTTAGTGAATAAGAACCTTTCCTTGCCACTTGGTGGCACAACCCTGAGATACATTCTGCACAGCCTCCTAGAGTGGAATTGAGCCTAATTGCTCACAGAGGTAATCAGTTCACTGATACATTCATTCCCTGTCTTGCTTCCTCATTCTCCTACTAGTGCTTCCTGGGTTCACTTTCTAAATAACAACTTGCAACCAAATCCTTGTCTCAGGATCTGCTTCTGGAAAACCCAATTAAGACATCCCTTAAATATCCCTCTCTCTCCACCCTTCCCCTCCCTCTCCAGTTGTTCGTTGATGGGTGATGCTCCATAAATAGCCAGCAGACAGCTTCCTCTCTCTTGGCTAGTCTGTTTCCTGCAGCTTAGGGCTTTGGGGTTTGCGAATCTAGAGAATTTTAGTCAAACTTGCTTATTCTGCTGCTTGAGCAAGGCTTAAGCAAAGCCATATTACTCACTGCTCAGTGAGTTTCCCAGTGAGCTCCCAGGAGGTCTTCAAGGATGGATGAATGTGGCAGGAGCAGGGGCAGGGAATTTACATTCACTTGTATCTGGAAACAGTGAGGCTTTGGGTTGAATGCCAGTGCTCTACTGTGTGAGCTCCTCTGTTGCTGTGGTCTCTTGGTGCAGGGTTGTCCCAAAGACTGCATGGAGCTTCTTCATTGCCAGCCCAGCCGTCAAGTGCTGAACATTCCAGAGCTGGTGAGATTGCTCTGGAACTTCTGTCACTCCTCAGTCAGAAGCAGTGTGATCTATGAATCTTCAAGTTCAAGATCTAGCTCTGCCTGCCTGTGACCTGGTCCCTGAGGTCTGGACTTGTGTCCACTGCCTCCTGTCTACCTTCACTAGATGCTGAATGGCATCTTGAATAAGATGCTCAAACAGAGACCCATTCTCCTGTGGTCTCCTCCAACATGGCTAATGGGCAATGTCTTCTTTTTGGCAGCCCGGGACAAAAACCTTGGGGTCATTTTGACTCTGTTCTTCTCACATCTTGCGTCTGGTTGTTTAGTCATTACTGTTGCCTTTACCTCCATAATATGGCCAGACTCTGTGTTATTGCCTCTTCCCACCTCCACTACTGCCTCCTTGGTTCAAGCAACCATTATTTCTTGCCTGGATCTCCTACATGGACTCTTTGATTTCACTCTGCCAACTGTCTGTCTATCCACAGCACAGCAGCCAACTAAATCCTGTCAGAGCAGGTCCCTTCTCTGCTCAGAGCCCACATGGGCTCCCATCCCACTAGAGTCAAGGCCAAGTCTCTACGAAAGAACTGCTCCCTCATACCTCTCTGCACATCTCTGACTTAATCTACAACTCATCTCCTGGCTACCTCCCCTCCAGCTACACCATCATCTTTCTTTTCTTCCGGTGCCCCAGCATGCCTTGTCTTAGGGATTCTGCACTCACTGTCCCCTTTGCCTAGAATATACTTCCCCCAGAAGAAGCTTTACCTCCTTCACTCTAGTGTGATCCTACTTAAAGCTGCCTTTGCCTCCAAAGTACTGTCTATCCCTTTATCCGATTTATTTTTCTCTCCAGTACCCATTGTCATCTGGCATTCCATATACTTTGCTTGGTTATCTTGGTAATAACTATCTAGAAGGTTTGGCAAGTGGTAGGTGTTTGATCTGTGTTTGCTGAGAATGAATGGATAAAGGTATGTGTAATTAAACTGTGATCTTAAATAAGTCATTCTCTTTCTCTGGACCTCAGGATCAGGCACAAGCCACTTGAGGCGATTTTAAGGTCCTGTTCCTTCTCTTGCTCTCTGGTTACAACAAGAGGCTCACTCTAAGAAAACCAAAGATTTCCCCAGCATTTGTCAGCCACGTCAGGAATGAGTTTCTGGTTTTCTCATCTGAGGAATGATTTAATGGGATAGAAAAACTGGACAGGGTCAGAGGTATATTTATCCTGCTCATCTGTAGAAATGGATAGAGTCAGGGACCCCCGAATCCACCACTGAGGGCATCTGAGGTCTGTGCTTACGGGCCCCTTTATCTAACTTGCTCTAATTTTGAGTGCCTATGACAGTTTTCTCTGTGCTCCAGACTGGTGTGTGTGTGTGTGTGTGTGTGTGTGTGTGTGTCTAAAAGTACTCAACAGCCTAATGAATAAGGACTCAGCAATATGAGCCAATGTAACAATGGCAACAAGAACGCACAACTCCAACTCTCCAGGCTGCACCGAGAACCTCAGTCCCAGACATTTTTGGCATCCCGACCACTCCCCCAACAGCTGAGGGTCTGTACCAACCACCTGCCATCACAGCATATGGCTCCTTCTCTCTGGGAGTGGGGCTTGCCCCTCTCTCCACCGCTCTGACTCCAGGGCAGCAGCGCTAGCCTGAGCCCATACCAAGCCTGGGGCCCTACCCTCCCATGTGTGCCCAGGGGCCCAAGTGGAGGCCAGTCAAGGTACATGGTTCTTCCAGGGCTGGGCTGGGGGCCAAGCAGTTGTTGTGGAACAGTCTGTGTCTTCCCATCATGGTTGGCATGTCCAGGGTCAGGGTGAGGCTGGCGACCTCCCCCTTTTCTGTGGCTGGGTTGGCAGTGCTCCATCCTGCTAAGCTGGATAACTGCAAAACCCTCACTGGCCACCCACCTCTAATCCTTCCTCCATGCGGAAGCGAGAGGAACATTTTCAAAGAATAAATTCTATAATGCCACTGTCCTGCTCAAAACTGCTCAGCTGCTCCCCATTGCTCTTGAGACAAAGTCCAATCTCAATAGCATTGGCTCAGCATACAAGGCCTTTCATGAGCTGGCTCCTGGTTACTTATCAGTCCTGCCATGCCATCCTCCTGTCCACACTGAGTGGCACCAGACCTCTATTCTCTGTGCATTCATGAGGTTCCATCAGCCTAGTCCAGCATGATTCACACTACACTGCAATCACATGCTTCCTCCTCTGGACCATGCACTCCTCAAAGGCAGGAGCTGGGCGAAATCTTTTAAAATCATTGACACTTGGCACAGTGCCTTGCTCATGGTACAGCTCAGTGTATGTGTGTGTTTGCACACATGTCTGTGCATATTCATGAAATGAATGGACGAAGCCCAGCCTCAGAAGGTCCAGGATATCAACCTGCCTTCCCTCTCTCCATTTTTGACCTCCTGTAGGTGGAAGTGGCCAAGGAGGACCCTTTGATCCCCTCTTCACCTTTCACTCTGAGGTTCACTGGCTGCCTGCTACTTACCTCTCATACCTGGCCACTACAATTTCACTGGCTTGTCTTTTGCTCCTTACTCTCCCATCCTTACGTAGCTGGTGTCTCCCTTCCCCTGCCATGCCCATCCATCCATGGGACCAAATGGCCTCTTTTCTACATAGATCTGTAGCAGACACAGGTGGTGGTCTGTCACCAACTGACTATGTGGCCTGGGCAAGTCACTTAACCTCTTTGAGTAGCAGCCTCAGGGAGCCCATCCAAGGCCCTCAGATTGGGCATTGCACAGTGCTACAGACTATGTAGTCTATTGAATGACGCTCCTGGGTCAAGCAGTGTAGTGAGCCAGCTCATGTACTTCTGATCAAAGTGGACGTGCTACCGTGTGGGATGACAGATTTGGTGATAACACAGTGCCTAGCAACAGAGCACATGATAAGTGCTTGGTTAAGTGGTAGTCTTTAAAGTGGTTTTGTTATCATTATTATTACCATTATTAGTGTTACCTAATGAATGCTAGCCTCCCTTTCTTCTGACCCACACGGTATGACTGTAGCTTCCCTCCGGGGTGGTGGGAAGTTGAGAATGTTAGTCTTGCATGCCATTTCTTGAGCTGGGTGGTCTAATCAGCGTGGATTGCTTTGTCACATGGAAGATACCACTATTGCCTGCCACCGATGGGACAACCATGGCTGTGCTTCATTTCCTGTTACTGCTTTGTTTGAAATGAAACACATGCCCATACATGCACACTCAGAGAAGAACCATCTGTCTTTAATCAAGCTCTTCAGTGACAAATTGTAACATACAGGATTGGCAGAGAGGCTGGACAATGGGGACTGTGCCCTCTAATCCAGTAGACTGGTCCCCTTGGACCACGCACAAGAAAACCTTGGTGCCTATTCTTTTGAGATGGTCCATGATGAATATTCCTTAGGTTTCCAGAGTGTTCTATAAATATGCCCCCTTCTTTCCTCATGTAACCCCCCGCCCCAGTCTTGACCTTGCAGGTTTCAGAACTCTCTATCCCTCCAAGCAGAGGCTGTCTCTTCTGCTGACTTTGTACTTGTACAAACTTGAAGTAAGTGCCCTTTAAATTTTGCACCCTGGATGCCTCACTTGCCTCATCCTCATCGTGATCATGCTTCTGTCTTATAAGTTTTCACCATCCTGGCCTGGTCTGTGAATCAAAGCCATTCTCTCACTTGACATTTCTTAGGCAACAGCTGTTTTTTCCCCAAAGAATTGGGGCAGAGCATTGAGCCCAAGGAAAGAGGGTGTCTTAGCTCCAACCACTATAACGAACATATCATACACTGAGTGGTTTAAGCAACAGACACATATATTTTTTAATTTAATTTAATTTTGTTTTATTTTTTTGAGATGGAGTCTCAATCTGTTGCCAGGCTGGAGTGCAGAGGCGTGATCTCATCTCACTGCAACCTCCACCTCCCGGGTTCAAGCGATTCTCCTGCCTCAGCCTCCTGAGTAGCTGGGATTACTGGTGCCCGTCACCATGCCTGGCTAATTTTTGTAATTTTAGTAGAGATGGGGTTTCACCATGTTGGCCAGGATGGGCTCGATCTCTTGACCTTGTAATCAGCCCGCCTCGGCCTCCCAAAGTACTGGGATTACAGGTGTGAGCCACTGCACCCAGCAACAGACATGTATTTTTTATAGTTCTGGGGGCTGGGAAGTTCAAGATCAAGGAGTGACAGATCTGGTGTCTGCTGATGGTCCTCTTCCTGGTTTGCAGACAGATGTCTTCTTGTTGTATCCTCATATGGTGGAGAGAAGAGAGAGAGGCACCAAGCTGTCTCTGTCTCTTCCTATAAGGGCACTTATGCTATTCATGAGGGCTTCACCCTCAGGACCTAATTACCTCCCAATGGCCCCACATCCTAATACCATTTCCTTGGGGTTAGAATGTCAACATAGGCATTCTAGGGGGACACAAACATTCAGTCTATCACAGAGGGGAAGGAACCCCTTCTGGTGCTCCTTCATACTGTGCTCCAGTTGGAATTTTTTCATTTTCTTGTCCCTAAGTGTCTGAAAACAGGTAGACCATTGCACACCACAGGGACTGGTTTCCCTGCCAAAAACCTTATCAGATCTGCATAGGAGAGTCATATCCCCTCTGCTGCCATTCCTCTGACCTTATTACACTTCAAATTGAGGGTGCATCAGAAACATAGATAGCTGAGCTCCACCCCTCTGAATTTCTGAGTAGGTAACTCTGTGATGGGGCACGATAATTTGCTCTTACACTTTCCAGGGGATGCTGATGCTGCTAGTCCAATGACCACACTTTGAGAACTACTGAGCTAAAGAAACCTTTGCCCCCTTCCCTCAGACTTGGGTTAACTAACATAGTCTTTTTTCATTATCTTGAAGGGAGAATTCCCTTGACTTCAAAGTGTATGTTGGTGGTGGTGGTGGGAAGTGAAGAAGGGTAGTTTCCCTACATTTTTATAATTGTAATTGGCATACAGAAATGTTAGCTATTTATGAGCCCTGTAATGAAAAAGGCATTGTGCACAAATATGACTGGGATGAGATTTTTGCACTCAATAAAGTGCCAAAAATATCATACATTATCATTACCGGGCTTTGTGGTTTATAAAGAGTGTCTGCATGCATTTTCTAATTTGATCCTTAGAGAGACCCTATGGGATGAGCAAGGCATACATCATTGCCTTCTTCTACAGGTGAGGAATCACAAGGGGAATTAACCTTTTACTTGTTTGCTGTGTGCCAGGCACATCACACACAGCAGCTTGTTCTGTCCTCACAACCACTGTCAGAAATGGGGATCATTATTTATCACAGAGATCAGGAAGCTGGAGGCTGAGAAGCTGAATGATTTGTCAAAGGTTATGCATTTAATTAGCAGCAGAGTCAGAACTAAAATACATTTCTCCTGACTCAACATTCAGGGCTCTTTCTAAGACACTACATTTTTTGAAATTTATAACTCTTCAAGTCGTTGTAATGAAAGAGAATCTTGTTGTTCCTTCAGATTCTGTCTTTCCTTCCCTCTTTGAGTTCAATATTTTTCAGTTGAGTTCTCAGATATTTTGTGACACAGAATGAAGACACTGGGGAGAGAGTTAGAACCAGAGAGTCTAAGCTGAGTTACAGTAAGAAAGAGGGAGTGAGTGGAGGGAGGTGGTTGGGGAATGCCCGCTGGGCTGAGTGAGTGTTGACAGTTTTGTGGGTTTGCCAAGTGAAGGGCCCCAGAGCGGTTGCCAGGTGGGGATTGTGAGAGGAGAGAAAGGAATTTCACAGTTTGTCTGTGTAATTTATATAGGATCTCTGCTAATATTCTTTAGGAGCTGCAGGAAAATTGAAATAAATGCAAAATTACTTTTGGCAACTGGACTGTGCTCATTTATATGTGATGCTGTGCAGAGAATGGGTCACATGGGACCCCAGCTTATATTAAGGTTTATGTGTGCATATGTTTGCAGGAGATGTTTGAATGTGAAAGGTGATATGTGAAAAAAAGGGTTCAGTGACAGAGACACTAGGGCTGAGAAAGAAGAGAGAAGGGGAGAAAGGATTAAAAGAGAGAAAGAATAAAAAGGGGAAGTTATCAGGAAAATGCACAGGTAGGGATAGACATACAGAGAAGTCTCAGGGAAAAAGAAACCAAGGAAAGTGAATTTTTCTTCTGCCTGTGTCCCAAGGCTCTCTGCTGCTGGGTTTCCCAAACTTTCTGAACTGTGATTAACTATTAGGAAAATGTTTTCCATTGCTACCCATTACTTATACAGACACACAACTAAACACACACACACACACACACACTCACACACACCTCTTTTCTTTCTTTCTTTTTTCTTTTTTAGAGATAAGGTCTTGCTCTGTCACCCAGGCTGGAATGTAGTGGCACCATCATAGCTCACTGAGGTCTTGAATTCAAATTCCTGGGCTGAAGCAATTCTCCTGCTTCGGCCTCCCAAGTATCTGAGATTATAGCCACCAGCCACTGCACCTGGCCCTTTAAGAGAAAATAATGCTTATGCTTGTGGCCAGCAATGAGCCCCATCTCCCAGTATTCATGCTATTTTGTGGTCCCCTCTCACATTGAATCTGGACTGCTTCAGCCAGTGAGACATTAGCAAGGGTCCAAGCCTCCAAATGAAGGCTTGCTAAGCTCTAGCCTATTGGAAGGTTTGTCCTCTTGGAAGGTTTACTCTTGTGATGCTTCCCCTGGGAACAAAGCTGTCGTATGCTGGGAAGCCCAAACTAGCCACACGGAGAGTCCACTTGGAGAAGCACCAAGGTCCCAGCTGAGCTCCCAGCTGATAGCCGGCAACAACTTGCCAGCCCTGTGAATGAGGCATCTTGGAAATCAATCTTCCAGCCCCAGTTAAGCCACCCCACCTGATGCCCATGAAGTGGAGATGAACTGTCCTCACTGAGCCCTGCCAAATTGCAGAATCATGAACAAATAAATGTTGTCTTAAGCCTACTAAGTTTTGGATTGTTTTATTTTACGGCAATAGACAATCAAACATCCTTATTATAAGTGACGCACCATGATATTATCTATTATATTGCATTCTATTCTATTTTTCAAAATGCTTAGTTGATTTCATGACCCACTAATGAGCCATGATCCGCACTTTGAAAAGTACTACTCTAATCAATGCAGATGTGATTGAGATCATCTCTCTTCCAACCGCTCCTTCTATCCTGATGCTCTTAGAATCATGACATATAAGAAATGAAAGTGTCAATGAAAACAGCCAAACTCTGTAAAATATTTGAAGAGATTTATGCTGAGCCAAATATGAGTGACCATGGCCTGTGACACAGCCCTCAGGAGACCCTGAGAACATGTGCCTAAGGTGGTTGAGGTGCAGCTTGGTTTTATGCATTTGAGGGAGGCATGAGACATCAATCAAATACATTTGAGAAACACATCGGTTTGGTCCAGAAAGGCAGGACAATTCGAAGGATGCGAGGAGGTTTGAGGCTATAAGTAAATTTAAACATTTTCTGGTTTACAATTGGTGGAGTTTGTCTAAAGACCTGGGATTAATAGAATGGAAATGTTCAGGTTAAGATAAAGGATTGTGGAGACCAAAGTTCTTTTGAAGTCTTATAGTGGCTGCCCTTAGAGACACAGATGACAAATGTTTCCTATTCAGACTGTTAAAAGATGCTAGACTCTTAGTTTATCTCTTAGGAGGTTTGGGAGGGCCTGGAAGAAAAAGATCTAATTGTGTTAATATAGATTCTTTACAGATGCAAATTTTCCTCCACCAAGGACAGCTTTGCAGGGTCATTTCAAAATATGGCAAAGAAATAGGTTTTGGGGTAAAATATTTTGATTTTCTTCTTTGTCACATAATGTTATGTCAGAGTCAGATTGGAAAGTAAGTCACAGTATATAGGGCTAAATAAAACCCATCTGATGAGAAGGTATTTATCCTTTCCCTGTGCTTGGCTATGAATCCTATAAGCATAATTTACAACCAAGCATGGTCTATGGGTGACGAATCCTTCCAGATACTGATGTCACCCCCACTCCCCACCCAGATACCTGCTCCTCTTCCTATTTCTCCAGTCTCTGGGTTAAGATGGAACAAGCATCCTTCTGTGTCACTCAGGCTTTCTATATTACAGTCCTACCAAATACATGGCTTCTTCCACTCATACTGTGATTCCTGAATTGTGTTCCACAGGCCGGATGTATTGCATGCGCCTGCGGAGCTTGTTAAACGTTGAGTCCCAGGCCCCACTGTAAGATACAGCCTCAGCACTCTCTGGAGAGTGGGGCCTGGGAATCTGCATTTTAACAAACTCCCCAGCTAGTTCTGCTGCACATTGGGGTTCAGGTTCAACTATTCTAGGGGCTTATACTCTAGGTCAGTGCATCTCAACCTCTTTTTCTTTTTTAACCTCAAGTTACAGTACAAAAAACATTTACATTCTGTCTCTGTGCATATGCACATATATGTAAAAGAAACCACAGGTTTCATCAAGCTCTATATGCGTGCTGCATTCTGACTTTTTTTTAGTCTGTTTTGTTTTTTTTCAAATGCTGGTTGTGACTCATTAAACTGATTTTATGACTCAGCAATGGGTCTCACTACACAGTTAAAAACAAAACTGACCTAAGAAAACACAGCCTAGATACTTGTATGGTAGACAGGGCGGATTCTGAGTGCTTTGCTGTAATGATGGTCGTTTGGAGTTGTAAGCTCAGTTTGCCTTTTTCCAGGTGCCCTTTGATTCTAATGCTAATGGGGCTTTGTCAGTGCAGTGATCCTCAAGAGAATCCTGGGAAGTAAGCATGGCTTTTCCTGTGACTGGGTCTCCACAAGAGCCCAGTCTAGTCTCAGAGTGCAGCTGGTTGCAGATTTTGAGGCCTGGGGCTTCCTCCAGGGCTCAGTTTGCAGGAACCAGTAGACCTAGGAGCTTCTGGCTGTGGGAGGAAGGAACTAAAATGGGGCAGGACAGGGTAGGGCTATGATGACTAACCTCTGCTTTCTCCTCACGAAGTTTGTCCCTGAGTCCTGAGGGAGCAGGAGCTGGACTTCAACTTCCAGTGTAGGGTCCATGAAGGACCCCTTGAACTTCCCTTCAAGGACTGAGCTGCTTCAGGATCTACCTGCTCCTGAGCACCTGTGAGTTACCTCTGGGGACTTCCAGAAACAAATTAGAGGAGACCACTCAGGCAGAATATCGCGTGCCTGCATCTTTATTATCAATAATGCATGGAACCTCCTCTTGAATTGATATTTTCCCCTTATGCAACTTCTTCTTCTTCTTTTTTTTTTTTTAAGAGACGGAGTCTCACTCTGTCGCCCAGGCTGGAGTGCATTGGCATGATCTCGGCTCACAGCAACCTCTGCCTCCTGGATTCAAGTAATTCTCCTGCCTCAGCCTCCCGAGTAGCTGGGACTACAAGCATACGCCATCACACCCAGCTAATTTCTTTTGTATTTTAGTAGAGACGGAGTTTCACTGTGTTGCCCAGGCTGGTCTTGAACTCCTGAGCTCAGGCAGTCAGCCCATCTCGGCCTCCCAAAGTGCTAGGATTACAGGTGTGAGCCACAGTGCCCGGCCCTTACGTCACTTCTTAGGAGTTCCCTAGATTCACTGCCTTCTGGGTAAATAGTACTTACTTGTCCATAACCTGCCTCTTTCAGAGGCGAAGTGGACAACCTTCATGGGCTGATCCAGGGTTGGGGCCCGGTCCTTGTTTTCTGTTTCATCCTCTCTGGGCCTTCGCATACTCTGCAGTCTCGATTCTTCCAGCCTGAAGAAGCCTCCTCTTCTCCGTCTGTCCTCAGATTTCAGTCTCTCTGTCCCCTCCCTCATTTTGACATTTGAGACAGCCACTGAAATCAAAACAGATTCAAAACTGTGCCATTTATGGTGTCCAAGAAAGCCAACCTGATCCCCAAATGATTGATTTAGTGTTTGCAGCTGGGCATGGATGCAGACAGACAGCTAATGAGGTAATTTTTCTAAATGCAAAACATAAACAAGATAACAGCTCTCTCCCTCCCTGTGAGTCTCTCTGGGTTTCTCTCCATCTCCCTCAGTTTTCTGCAGAGATTCACATACCAGTTTGCATTTCTCCACTGTTATGTGTAGACTCATATCCTCCTCCTACCATATGACACATTAGGGTCCTAACCCCCATTACTTCAGAATGTAACATTATTTGGAGATAGGATCCTTGCAGAGGTAATCAAGTTAAGATGAAGTCATTAGAGTAGGCCCTAATCCAGTATGATTGGTGTCCTTTTGAAAAGGGGACATTTTGAACACAAACACCCATAGAAGGAAGACGATGTGACGAGACAGAGGGAAAATATGGTTACGTATAAGGCTGGAGCGAGGCCCGGAACAGATTCTCCCTCCCAGCCCTAGGAGGAAACAACCCTGCCCACACCTTGATCTCAGACTTCTGGCCTCCAGGTGGTGAGACTACACACTTCTGTTGCTTAAACCACTCAGTCTGTGCTACTTTGTTCCAGCTGCCCTAGCAACTGGATACATACACATTTAAAAATCTGTGCTGGGGCCGGGCGTGGTGGCTCAAGCCTGTAATCCCAGCACTTTGGGAGGCCGAGACGGGCGGATCACGAGGTCAGGAGATGGAGACCATCCTGGCTAATACGGTGAAACCGTCTCTACTTAAAAATACAAAAAACTAGCCGGGCGACGAGGCGGGCGCCTATAGTCCCAGCTACTCGGGAGGCTGAGGCAGGAGAATGGCGTAAACCCGGGAGGCGGAGCTTGCAGTGAGCTGAGATCCGGCCACTGCACTCCAGCCTGGGTGGCAGAGCAAGACTCCGTCTCAAACAAACAAACAAACAAACAAAAAAATCTGTGCTGGCCGGGCGTGGTGGCTCACACCTATAATCCCAGCACTTTGGGAGGCCCAGGTGGGTGGATCATGAGGTCAAGAGATCAAGATCATTCTGGCCAACATAGTGAAACCCCGTCTCTACTAAAAATACAAACAATTAGCCAGGTGTGGTGGCGAGTGCCTGTAGTCCCAGCTACTTGGAAAGCTGAGGCAGGAGAATCACTTCAACCTGGGAGGCGGAGGTTGCAGTGAGCCGAGATTGTGCTGCTGCACTCCAGCCTGGCAACAGAGCGAGACTCCGTATAAAAAAAAATAAAAATCTGTGCTTCTGTGTTCTCTCTGTGGGAAATTCTCCTTCTTGAGGGGGAGGAGGGCAAATTGGTTCAAGGCTGAGGCAGATTTACCTTGAATCAAGTGAGGTTTAGGCTTTGGGGCCCTCAGTTGAACTGGCTCTTCCAAAGCCCTGGGGATGTTTATGTGGGGAGCCTATGTGTCTGTAAAATTTGCAAATGGTGGTAAACCCACAGTCACTTAGGACTGCTGACTCTCTTCATGGCAGTTTTTCCTCCAGCCTTTTCTATTGCATGGTGGCCTTCAAGTTGCCATGCAGTGTTGAGTTGGAAATGCATGTAATTGGGGTTCAGGGGGTTATAGGTATTGCTCACAGTCATTTCTACACATCTTGCTACCCATCTGTTTTGAATCAGTGTCCCCACCCAAATCTCATTGAGAATTATAATCCCCACGTGTTGAGGGAGGGCAGTGATTGGATTACAGGGGCAGTTTCTCCCGTGCTGCTATTGTCATGGTGAGTGAATTCTCACGAGATCTGATGGTTTTATAAATGGTAGCTTTTTTTGTGCCTTTACCCTCTCTTTCCTGCTGCCTTTTGAAGAAGGTGCTTGCTTCCATTTTGCCTTCTGTAATGATTGTAAGTTTCCTGAGGCCTTCCCAGCCATATGGAACTGTGAGTCAATTAAACAACTTTCCTTTATAAATTACCCAGTCTCAGGGAAGTTCTTTATAGCAGTGTGAAAACGGACTAATACACCATCCCCACGTAGGAACGGCTTCCAGGAGCGCTCCTACACCTTATGTAGTGATGTAGGCCAAGTTGCCTCACCATACAAACGGAACCCATGGCTCCCAGTACCAGGAGTATGTGGGTAGTGGAGGAATAACAAGATTTCAGTATAGAGCCAGAAGCTAGCTGGTGATGGAAATTCTCCCAGTCATCAAATATATAAAATTATAAGTTTAATATTAGAGGGCTGTGACAAGCAGTTAATGATAGGATATTACTTTTCTGCATTGTAGATACATTTGTGGTATTTGTCAGCTTTTAGAGTTTCTCATCTTTAATGTTTTTCTTAAGATATTTACTTTTGTACCCTATTTTGTGTTCATAATATTGTAGTGTTTCCCTTAAAAAGGATCCTAAAATTGTACAAGCTTTAGGCTCCATTTGACTTTTTTTTTTTTTGGAGACAGAGTCTTGCTATGTCACCCAGGCTGGAGTGCAGTGGCATGATCTTGGCTCACTGCAACCTCCACCTCACAGGTTCAAGCAATTCTCCTGCTTCAGCCTCCCTAGTAGCTGGGATTACAGGCACGTGCCACCATGCCTGGCTAATTTTTGTATTTTTAGTAGACACAGGGTTTTACCATGCTGGCCAGGCTGGTCTCGAACTCCTGACCTCAGGTGATCTGTATGCCTCGACCTCACAAAGTACTGGGATTACAGGCGTGAGCCACTGCTCCCGGCCAATCTAGATCTGGTTCCAGTGTGAGAAATGAGGGAGGAAGAGAGACTGGAGCCAGCAGGCAGGGAATTAAGAGGAAATGAAGAGGGAACGTGGAAGAGGGATGCAAAGGCCAAGAAGCAAGTGGGGGGCAATGGGCAGGGCTCTGGACTGGGAGCTGGAGGATAGCAATCAAGGCCCAGCCCTGCTGCTCATTTTGCTCTGTGCCTCTGTGCAAGCAATTTCCCTTTCTGGAATTTCTTCTCCTGTGTGAGAGCTTTGTGTTTGTCAGGGGGAGGGGGGAGGGACAACCTCTAAAGATACCTTAGACTCCAGCGGTCTAAGATTCCATTTATCTGAATCACCAAGGGGAGAAGATAGAGTCAGAATTGTCAGTGGTTGAGGGAGCCATTGTCTGAAGGAGGAGGAGAAGTACCATGAGAAGCACCCCTCCCAGATGGGACTGGAGTCACCAAAGCCCCCAGCTGGGAATCCTATGTGACAGGTACGGTTGGGTGTGGCAGGCAAGTTCTCTCTAGTCATTCATATGTTCATCTGTTTATTTCTTAAACAGCTTTGCACAGGGCAGATCCTACATACTAGGCACTGGGGACACAGCAATGAATCTGCATAGCCCTATCTTTGAGGACCTGACAGTCAGCAGTGGGGACAGAGAATGCAGCAAGGAGCTACAGTGCAGAGGCATCCATACTCTTGCAGAGGCTCATCCGTTTCACCGAGGTTGCTTAGTGAGGCTGAAAGGTGTGGACATGTGTGATCCAATGGTCTGATCATGGCTGCACATTTTGAATTTCCAGGGAAGATTTTAAAATAAATATATTTACTTGGACCTACCACCAGGAAATCTTAACTTGTCTGAGATGGGACCTGGGTAGCAGCATTATTTATTTAATTTCAATCGTTTTTGGGGAACAAGTGGTGTTTGGTTACATGAAAAATTTTTTGGTGGTGATTTCTGAGATTTTGGTGCACCCATCAGCTAAGCACTGTACACTGTACCCAGTATGTGGTCTTTTATCCCCCACTCACCTTTCACACTTCCCCTTGAATCCCCAAAGTCCATTGGATCATTCTTATGCCTTTGCATCTTCATAGCTTAGCTCCCACTTATATAAGTGAGAACACACGATGTTTGGTTTTCCATTCCTGAGTTACTTCACTTAGAGTAATGGTCTCCAACTCCATCCAGGTTGCTGCAAATGCCATTATTTCATTCCTTTTCATGTCTGAGTAGTAGTATTCCATGGTGTGTATATGTGAGTGTGTGTGTGTACCAATTTTCTTTATCTACTTGTTGATTGATGGGCATTTGGACTGGTTTCATATTTTCACAATTGTAAATTGTGCTGCTATAAACATGTATGTGCAAGTGCTTTTTTTTTTTTTCTTTTGTATAATGACTTCTTTTCCTCTGTGTAGATACCCGGGAGTGGGATTGCTGAATCAAACGGTAGATCTTCTTTTAGTTATTTAAGGAATCTCCACACTGTTTTCCATAGTGGTTGGTTGTACTAATTTACATTCCCATCAGCAGTGTAAATGTGTTCCCTTTTCACCATATCCATACCAACATCTATTATTTTTTGTTTTTTTAATTATGGCCATTCTTGCAGGAGAGTAAGGTGGTATCACATTGTGGTTTTGATTTACATTTCCCTGAATATTAGTGATGTTGAGCATTTTTTCATACGTTTGTTGGCCATTTGTATATCTTCTTTTGAGAATTGTCTATTCATGTCCTTAGCTCATTTTTTGATGGGATTTTTTTTTTCTTGCTAATTTGTTTGAGTTCCTTGTAGATTCTGGATATTAGTCCTTTGTTGGATGCATAATTTGTGAAAAATTTCTCCCATTCTGGGTTGTCTGTTTACTCTGCGGATTATTTCTTTCGCTGTACAGAAGCTTTTTAGTTCAATTAAGTCCTATCTATTTATCTTTGTTTCGGTTGCATTTGCTTTTGGGTTCTTGGTCATGAAGTCTTTGCTTAAGCCAATGTCTAGAAGAGTTTTTCCAATGTTATTTTCCAGAATTTTTATGGTTTTGGGTCTTAGATTTAAGTCCTTTTTTTTTTTTTTTTGAAATGGAGTCTCACTCTGTTGCCCAGGCTGGAGTGCAGTGGCATGATATCAGCTCACTGCACCCTCTGCTTCCAAGGTTCAAGCAATTCTCCTGCCTCAGCCTTCTGAGTAACTGGGATTACAGGGGCCCACCACCATGCACAGCTAATTTTTGTAGTTTTAGTAGAGACGGGGTTTCTCCATGTTGGTCAGGCTGGTCTCGAACTCCTGACCTCAAATGTTCCGCCTGCCTCAGCCTCCAAAGTGCTGGGATTAAAGGGGTGAGCCACCACACTTGAGCAGATTAAAGTCTTTGATCCATCTTGAGTTGATTTTTGTATAAGGTGAGAGCTGAGGATCCAGTTTTATTTTTCCACATGTGGCTTGCCAATTATCCTAGCACCATTTGTTGGGTAGGGTGTGCTTTACCCCACTTCATGTTTTTGTTTCTTTTTTTGAAGATCAGTTGGCTGTAAGTATTTGGCTTTATTTCTGGGTTCTCCATTCTGTTCCATTGGTCTATGTGACTATTTTTATACCAGTACCATGCTGTTTTGATGACTATAGCCTTGTAGTACAGTTCGAAGTTGGGTAATGTGATGCCTCCAGATTTGTTATTCTTGCTTAGTCTTGCTTTGGCTATGTGGGTTCTTTTTTTGGTTCCATATGAATTTTAGCATTGTTTTTTCTAGTTCTGTGAAGAATGATGATGGTACTTTGATGGGAATTGCATTGAATTTGTATGTTTTTTGGCAGTATGGTTATGTTTACAATGTTGATTCTCCCCATCCATGAGCATGAGATGTGTTTCCATTTGTTTGTATCATCTATGATATCTTTCAACAGTGTTTTGTAGTTTTCCTTGTAGAGGTCTTTTACCTTGGTTAGGTATATTCCTAAATATTTAATTTTTTTGCAGCTGTTGTAAAAGGGGTTGAATTCTTGATTTGATTCTCAGCTTGGTCACTGTTGGTGTATAGCATTACTACTGATTTGTGTACGTTGATTTTGTATCCTGAAAATTTACTAGATTCTTTTATCAGATCTAGGAGATTTTTAGATGAGTCTTTAGGGTTTTCTAGGTGTATAACCATATCATTGGCAAACAGTGATAGTTTGACTTCCTCTTTACCAATTTGGATGCCCTTTATTTCTTTCTCTTGTCTAATTGGTCTGGTGAGGAGTTCCAGTACTGTGTTGAACAGAAAGTGGGCCCACCTTTACCAAGTGGAGAATGCTTTCAACTTTTCCTGTTCAGTATAATGTTAGCTGCAGGTTTGTCATAGATGACTTTTATTACCTTAAGGCACATCCCTTTTGTGCCAATTTTGCTGAGGGTCTTAAACATAAAGGGATGCTGGATTTTGCCAAATGCTTTTTCTGTGTGTCTATTGGGATGATAATATGATTTTTGTTTTTAATTCTGCTTATGTGATATATCACATTTATTGACTTACATGTGTTAAACCATCCCAGCACCAGCATTTTAAAAAACTTTCCGGGTGAGCAGCCAGGGTTGAGACCCGCTGCTTTACGACCATACTTCTCAACCTTAATTGAGAATCTTGGAGACCTTGATCAATGTAGATACCGACTTAGTAGGTCTGGGGTGAGGCCTGAGACTCTTTCTAACCAGTTCCCAGGTTATGCCAATGCTGACTTTTAGCAGAGGTGCTCTATGATCTGACCTTCACATCTTCTTCAATCTCATCTTTTCCTTACTTTCCCCCTCACTCTCTCTGTTCCAGCCACACTGGCCCCCTTGCAGAAGCTTAAATACTCTAGGCTCACTTACTTGTTGTGGTCTTTACACATCCTCTCCCTGGAACATTCACTCCCAGATGTCCATATGGCTTGTTCCTCATGTCTTTCAGTTCTGCTTAAAAGTCACTTGTTGGAAAGGGCTTTCCCTGACCACCTGACAGAGGATAGCACCTGCATACCCCATCTTTATCCTTCCCCACCCGGCTTGCCTTTTCCAATGCACTTCTCATGACATGATAATAGATCATGTGTCTATTGTATCTGGGGTTCTCATCTATCTTCCTCACTAAAATAAAAGCTCCATGGCAGCCAGAACTTTGTTTTACTCCCACCGACCACTCTAGCACATAGAACAGTGCCTGGCACATGAAAGACACTTGGTAGATATTTACTACATGGAGAAAGCAAGGGGAGAGAGGTGGAAAAGGGATATTTAAAACTTAGAATCACAGACTTGTCAAAGTTGGGAAGACCTCAGAACATGATGTAATTCAATATTTCTCAGTGAGTTTTCTTCTGGCATTTTGAGTGGGATAATTTGTTCATCATAAGGTACTGTTTTATACATTGTAAGTCATTTAGGATCCATGACCTTACCCCCTAAATACCAGTAGCCTCACAAGTTGTAGTGACCTCCCCCCACCACTTAGGTGGGGATCAGCTCCCAATTGAGAACCACTCATCTTGTTAGATTTTCTCATTACATAGATGGGGGAAGTAAGGTGCAGAAACGTAAAACTAAGTGCCCAAGGAGACATGGCAAGTTAATGGGAGACCTGAGCCAGAATTTAGGATTCCGAAGCTTCAGCTCATGGTGTGTTTGGGTTTGTTTTGTTTTACTATAGTTTCAACATCTTGCTCTCAAGGAAGGTCCTCTTGAAGAACCCCTAGGATGAGGTTGGAGGAGACCTATCATCCCCAGATAGGACATGTTGCCAAAGAGCCTCAATTTTTATCCTGCTTCACCGTGGGGCTGATATCAGAGTGTTCAGGGTCTGTAGCATCTAGGTTATGCTGAGAAAGCTGACAACTTCTGCTTCTCCTCCTCCATGCTGGCCCCTGGAGAGATGAGTTTCTTTGGGGACCATGACAAAGCACCCTAACTGAAAGTCATCCCTCAAACCTTTTCAGTCTGTTAAGCAAGGGAAATGGATTTGAAATTGAGCACAAGTTAGTACAGCTTTGGAAAAATCACTTTTATTAATCAACATGGATTTTACTTTTCAAAGTTACATAATAGTGTCATATGTTCTTCTACTAAGTAAAGGCGTTGGAATAAGTTGGTCCTCAGGCAGAAGCCCTGGGGTGATGCCATCTTTCTCCAGTGAGGCCTAGGAGACTCTCTCTAGGGACTGTACAACCGGACTCTCCTTTAGCTGGGATCCGTCTGGTACCTGGAGTGTCTCCATCCTACATAAGTGCCAGAGGAGGGCAGATATCACTGATCCTCTGGGCCCCATGAGGGTCTACCCAGTAGAATAGAAAACTTAGGCTAGGAAACTCTAGCCAAACCCTTTCTACTCTTCCTCCTCTTTCTTTGTGGTGGGACACTGGAACTCCATGATAAGTTCACAGTGGTTGAGAGGATGTCTGGGGTGGGTAAATGGACATGGTAACTTGAAGACCTTATTTCCATGTATTTCACAAGAGAGAGTGATAAATCAGAGATGGTTCTTCTGTCCGAAACAGGGACGTTCAGTGAGGGACGATAAATTTCATGTAAAGGGACCCAAGCCTGTGGCTCTGTGCCTGGAACATAGTAGAAACACAATATAAATACTGTTCAACTCATGGACATAGAGAGTAGAAAGATGGTTACCAGAGACTGGGAAGGGTAGTAGTGAGTTGTGGGGAAGGTGCGGATGGTTAATGGGTATAAAAAATGTAGGTAAAATGAACAAAACGTACTATCTGATAGCACAACAGGGTGACTGTAGTCAACAATAACTTAATTGTACATTTTAAAATAACTTGTGTAAATGGATTGTTTGCAACTCAATGGAGAAATACTTGAGGCGATGGATACTCCATTCTCCATGAGGTGCTTATTTCACATTGTATGCCTGTGTGAAAACATCCCATGTACACCATAAATATATATACCTACTATATACCACAAAAATTAAAAATAAACAATAACAAATGCTGTTCGAGTTAAAACAATTGAATCATGGAGCCCTGGCACCTGTCTGTGGGCCTGTAGGCAATTCAGGATATGGGTAGAGGGGTAAGTGAGTTTACATGTACGTTGCAGATGAGGTCCCCCTTAGCATTCACCTCCAGCTCATCGGTCCAACCAGAACTCCCAGAAGCCTCAGGGAAGCTTAGGGCTGCAGGTGAGAGGCAGAGTGGCTTCTCATCTCAAAAATATCAGGTTATAATACTCTAATTGTAGATGTCATTCATTTATTTCACAGCTATATTCACTATTTCATGTGTGCAAGGTTAATGTGAATCTGGGCCCTCCTGGACAATGGGGACCTCAACAGTCTTAGAGGGGCAAGGAGGCTTGAGAAGGTCAGCAGGAAGGAGCATCCTGTGTGGGAAGGATAAGGGGGCACTGGGCATTGAGAGCTTGAGACAGAATTACCTCCTTTCCCTGGATTCAGCGTTCCCTCACTTGAAAAACAAGAAGGTTGAATGAGGTGGCCTGTAAGCTCTGACATTCTTAACAGTCTGTGATTCTTGTACTGCTGAAGGTAGTCTTGGCCTTAGAGCTGCCCTGATGTGGCTACTCCAGGAGGGGAGGTGTAGGCGCCTACTACCCTGAGAAAGGGGCACCATGGGCAGCTCTAGGGCCCAAGGGAGGAGTTGCAAATCACCCCTCCCCAACGGAACGTTTCCATTGGTTAATCAGCAAACATTTACCCTCCACCTTCTGTGATCTTGCCAGCAATGTTCAGGCTCTGTGAGGGACATGAAGACATGATACCAGGTGCCTGCCCTCAAGGAACTGCTTAAGTGGAGGACACAACCATGTGTACCTGAAAGAACAGCAGGAAATTCCAACGGGGCAGATGACCATGTGCAAGTGAAGCTGTGGGCTTGTGTGAGTGATTTATCTGGGAAACATTGTAAATCCCCATGTTTTTGAATGCTAAAATGTTTGTGCAGCTTCCTGGCTTTTCCCTGAAATGCATTCCTGTCTAGAACTACGTTTCTGAAGCACAGTTGCACAGTACAGTCACCACTCATGTATTTACACATCGAGTAAATGAACATTGAACACTTTCCATGTGCCAGGCACTAAGGAGCCAATATGAACCAAACAGAGGGGGAGCCTACAGTCAAATCAAAAAGGAGGCCAGGATTGCCAGTACCACAAGGGGACTGCCTTTACACCATCACCAAAGTCTTCTGTTTCCCTTGGGGAAAAAAGGTGGTCATTTTCAGGAGGAAAACATTTTCTAAAATTACTTCCTGACAACAATTGCATACATGACAGATGAGCAGAGTAAAACAGAACAGAGTTTTAAATTTGGAGGTTGAATGCACTGTAGGGTTCTCTCTCTAGCTAAGTCACTTTAAGCATCAGCCTCACAGCAAGACACTAAAATCTGCCTCAGCAAAATTGCAAATTGCTACATATAGGGGGCTGTGGGGTAGAGGGAAATAACTCAAGCTGTAACCATTCTACCCACTCATGCTGAGACTCACTGTATCAAGGGGGATTATCTGAACAGGGAGGCCCAGCCAGGAAGGCTTCTTCATTTGTTCATTCAATCATCAAGTATATGGGTCCTGACTTGAAGGGCACACTGATCAGTCATGGTGATCAGTGTGCAGTGAGTGTTCAGTCTTTGGGAAAGTTCACTGTTGTCACCTCTTCTGGCTTCAAGCAATGGAAATGGATTTGCTAAGGGGAGGGATGTCTTGGAGGCAGGGAGAATGTGAAAGTAGAAATCTGGGAAGTCAGAACTAGCAAGTCTTGCAGGGAGAGCAAGTTGAGGGACTTGGCTAATGCAGATAGGCCATCTTGGGATGTAAGGAGCTGAGATGGGAAGCAGGGAGTAGGGGATGGTTGGTAGAGGAACTTCTGTTTGAATGTGGATTTTGTTCTGTGGGTTGTAGGGAGCCATTGAATGTTCCTGAACCATATGGGGCAGAAAGAACAAAGAGGTGTTTGAGAACAATTAATTCCTCAACCACAGGGTGGGAAGAAGTGTGTGGAAGCGATGAGTAGATTTTTGACTTTTATGGTAATTCTGGGGACAGCTATTGGAGTGTGGGAAAGGACTGAAGGGTGGAACCTGGGAGAGTCCGTAACTCAGGGTAAAGCGACAGAGGAAGTAGCAGGAGAAAGGAGAGGGTTAAACTCAGGAGCACAGCAGGCACTGGTCTCCAGACCTAGAGTGAAAGGCAGTCAGGCTAGGGCCACCCTGTCCTGACTCAGCATCATGCAATCACCTCCCTCATTAGAACACCCAGCCCAAGTGGTGGGTCTGTGATTGTGTGTTTGTGTATGAATTAATTCATCCTCATCAAAATACGGAATCCAAGTGCTCAGCTAGCCCCGCCCTTCAGAGTTTGGAGAACAGGAGTGAACCACAGGCCAAATTTCTGAAACTTCTACAGTGTTGCAGGAAGAAAGATGCCAGGATCATTTGTTGCAGTGAGTCATGGCTGTGTCTTTGGCGGCTGCCCTGTGCAGGAAGGCTGGAAATCAGAGGTATATTTTTGAGACTGCTTTATAACAACTTGCGAGCAGCTCCTTCTTTTACGCTTCCCTGAAGAAGGGCCTCTGAACCCATGACAGCTTCCCAAACAGCAGCCTCAGCTGCAAATCAAGACTGCCTTACACCTGCAGGGCACAGGTGGCCAGAGGCGGCACTGGACGAGCATCAGTCTTTCTCTACCACACCTTGGGGTCTCCAAGTCAGCAGCAGCCACCTGTCATTGTGTCAGCTTTGGATACAAAGGCAAAACACAGCCATCTCGGTGAAGCAGGTCCCGGCTCACACCCTCTGCTACTTGTCTACTCACCCAGTTCAGACGCCCTCTCCTCCATCCCAGGCCCGGGAAGTCACCTCCTCCCCTAACTCCTTGACGACTAGACTCACTTGGCATTTAGCCTGTGCCATCCTGTTTCTTCTCTTATGGTTTCTTTTTCCCTTTTTTAGGTTTAAGCCTTTTCTTAGCCTCCCTTCTAAATTCATCCTTTGAAGGGAAGGACTGTGTCTTATACTTAGGGTGACATATAACCTTTTATCTAAACCAAGACATTTCCAAGAGTGGTACTGAGGCTGCTGATGCCTGCTCATATTTTCTTACTCTCACTGCTCTTATACCCTCTGACGTGCTCACTGCCAGCCTGCAGGCTTGCTTTGTTCACTGGAGCAGGCTAGAAAAGCCAGAGTTAACACCATGGGGAGCAGCCCACAGCCAGTGAGCGACAGAAGTTGGTGGACGCACACTCTCCTCCGTGGGGATGATGACGCAGTGCTCTACAGTCTCCTGGAGGCCCCCATAGGGCTGAGCCCCAGCTGCTCACGGTGCCAACTGGGATTGGCTCCTCCTTTCCTTAACGCCCAATCTTTGCTTCCCCAATAAATAACTTACATTCAAATCTTTGTCTCAGGGACAGTCCTGGGCTAATAGGGAGGTCTGGTGAACCTATATAAACGTCTCTTGGTCTGACATTGCCTCACAGGGTGCCAGCCAATGGCACTCACCCACATTTTGCCAAATGAATGTGTGAATGGATAAAAATGTTCTATTGTGCCCCCAGCTAGTTCATGAGAACCAGTTTCTTAAGGCACAGAAAGGAATTAAGCATTTCCCCTGTCCTTCTTACTCTCACTCTCTCAGAAAGCCATTTCATGGCTTCTCTCCTTTCCTTCAACCTCTGACACCTCCATCCCTATCCTTTCAGTTCATGACCTCACCTCCTATTTCACTGTGACAGACACCATTGAGGGGAAGGAGCTTCCATGTGCTCCCATCACATGCACCCACCCATCTGCGTCTGTGCTACAGCACTGTCTGCAAGGCCCCCTGCAAACACTGTGAAGGCCACTCACTATCCTTGGGAATCTCTGGCCCTGCTGTTTCCCATTCCCTCTCCTCCTCCAGGGGTTTGCTCATTTGTTACCTGCTGGGGAGGCCTTCCTCAGTTAAATTGCACACCCTCGTCCTGATCATCCCCTATCCCCTGCCTAATTTTTCTCGGTAGCACTCCTAACCACCTGACATCTTATGCATTGGGCTTATCTTTATTGTCTCTCTCCCCTAAAATGTAAACTCCATGTGGGCAAGAGTCTTTGTTTTATTTAATGCATGAAAATCAAAACTCATGAGAAGAAGAAAGGCAGGCAGGCAGGCAGGCTGGCAGCTGTTTAAAGTGAGAGAATTTAAAAAACTTAGAATGTAAGATCAGAAATGGACCATAGAGATTAATCAAATCCAACTCTCTCATTTATAGATGAGAAAATGGAGAAGCAGAGGCTCTCTGGCAGCTGGGTGAAGCTCTGGAACTGGAACCCCTCACTCTCAGATGCCCAGTGTGGGGTTAATTCCATGGCTCATCATTACAGGCCTAGAGTCCTAAATCTCTAGTTCTGCCATGCTTGGGGGGGTTTGCTACTCTCTGTGCGGCTGTGTGTTAGTCACTGTTTATTTTCTGTAATGTGGCATTAGCACTCCCATTAGAACTGAAGTCCTCAACATCATGAACTTGAGCTTCTTCCTTTGAAATGCCTAGTGCATAACACAGTGCTTAATATCATTGTGAGCTGGAAACCCTGGAAGGAACCCCTGCCCTCCTCTAAGCCCATGACTCTTTTAATAGCCGTTGTTTGCTGAACATCTTCTAAGGGCCAGGGGCTTAAGGTACCTTAATGCATCACTCCTAAAAACTGCCCTGGAAAGTAGGTACCGTGTTCCCTATTTTATGGATGAGAAATTGAGGCTTGGAGAGTTGAGCAACCTGCTTTAAGGTTGAGCACAGGCCAGTAAGGGCTAAGGCGGGGATTTATTCCCACCACATTGTGGAGAGGGAGCCATGGGTGGGGAGTGGAGGAAGGATGTTAGTTCAAAGAGCATACGTTCACCACCTGCTTATTCCCTGTTGCCTGGAAGTCCTTATAAAGGAACAAGGATGTTCTTTGAACAGAGCAAGCTCAAGAGATCAAGAAGTGGGATAGATTCTTCCCTGAGAGAGAGGTGTGACTGGAGTAGAGGAGGGAGAAGAGAGTACTAAGTACTAAACAAGGCAGGGGCCCAGAGGTGCAAAGGCTTTGGGATGGATGAGCAGAAGCACTAAAGACAAATTCTTCCCAAGTCACAATGGGGCCAACAAATATTGAAGGATCAGTTGGTTGATTACCCCTGGCATATCCCAGTTCAGCCTCAGAAAGAAGTCCCAGGTGCCGACTGTCTGCTTGGTTTTGAATTTTAGCCATTACAATGTTCATGCTGGAACCAAATATAGATCCACAATGAGTTGGAGCGTTTTGTTTGCAAGCAACTAGCATAGCCCTTAGGATAGCCATAAACAAGCTTAGATATGCTTTGCAGGCTGTGAATCTTGCAGTGTCTCCGCTGGAAGTGTTGATTGATATGCCAAGATTCACAAGTGAGCTGCCTCTTCCGGACAAGATAAATTAACAACTTTACAGGCAGCTCGGCAGGGGGAGGCCTAACTTGGTGGCTGCCGAGCCGGAATGGGTCCTGTCCTATAAGAGCCATGCTTCTACCACAGAAACAGGGTGAGAAGCGTTGGGGATGGGTGAAATCTAGTCCAAACCCCTGGTATCACAGAAGGGAAACTGAGCTTCAGGAGTGAGAGAGTTGCCCAGGGAAATGGATCTGATTAGAGGCAGGAGTGGAACCAGAAACCCATCTGTGCCCTTTTCAGGAACATTGCTGGGCCTGGCTTCACTGCCTTTTGTGGGCAAACTGAATATGTGTGTGACTTGATTCCTGAAAGCTCCACACCAAGGGCATGGTCTGGACATGCTGTGTCATTATGAAAGGTGGGACCCTTGGACAAAGGCTTTAGCGAGAACACCTAAAAGAGGTTTCCATTTTTCTGAACTGGAAGAACTTAAAAGGAAAACATGAATCAATCTCATGACACTGCAGCTCCCAGGACTCATCCAGGGAAGAAAGCAGCTGGTATCTTCATTCTGGAACACAGTACTGCACTATCTCCTGGAAGAAAAGGAATAGATAACAAGTGAAGAGAAAAAATAGTTTCTTAAAGTGAGATACTGGGGAGTTCCTCCCCCTGAGCTGCTGTCTCGGTTCAGGTCCTCAGCACTCCTTTCCCAATCTCCTCTTAAAACAATTTGAGAACATATACAAAAATAAAATACAGAGAAAAGCATAACATGTGCCTACCACCATGATTAGCAAATGTTTACTTTCTGTCATTTATACCTCTATCTCTCTATTTATGTATATGAAGCCTTATAGATACAGTTGAAGCCTCTTTCCACCTCCCTGCCAAACCACTCCTGTCCCTCCCCACCATGACTAATATCCCGAAATTACTTTGTATAATTCCCAGCTACGTTACAGAATTCCCCTCACACTGACTGTACTTTCTGCAACTTGATTTTTCTGTGACATTATGTTGTCAAGCTGCAGCCATCTATGATACACATAGATCTGGTTTATTCTTTTAATTTAATTATTTTTAACTTTATGCCCCCATTGAAGGCCATTGTATTAGTTTGCTAGGGCTTCTATAACAAAGTACCACAGACTGAGTGGCTTAAAAAACAGAAATTTTTTTCTTCTTGGTGCCGGAGTCTAGAAAAGATCAAGGTGTTGCCAGGGTTCGTTTCTTCTGAGGCCTTTCTCCGCGGCTTGTGGATGGCTGTTTTCTCCCTGTGCCTACCTGTGTCCTAATCTTTTCTTATAGGGGCACCAGGCATATTGGATTAGGGCTCATCCTAATGAATTCATGTCAACTTAACCACCTCTTTAAAGAATCTATCTCCAAATATAGTCACATTCTGAGGTTCTAGGGGTTAGGACTTTAACATGAATTTTGGGGGGACACTATTTAGCCCATAACAGCCAGTTAGGTGTGCTCTGTCTGTCTGTCTCTCATTCTCTTTTGCTGTAACAGGCAAGGCTGTAATGAACATCCTCGTGTATATTCCTGTGAATACATGGGACTGATACTGTGGCTTGGAATCCTGGATGCAATGATGTGCACACTGCAGCTTTTTTAGATGTTGGCAAGTTGCTTTCCAAAGGAGGCCTATAATTTATACTCTTACTATCAGTGTGTGAGTAGTTCAGGAATGCTCAGTATTATCATACTTCAAATTTTGCCAATCAGCTGGCTATGAAATGACGACATGTTGTAGTGTTCATTTTAATTTCCCTGATTGCCAGTAAGGTCTTCACCTTTACACATATTTAGCGGCTATTTGTGTTTTCCGTTCTACCAGTTGTCTGTTCATGTCTTTAGTCTACTTTTCTATTCTGCTTTCTTTCTTTGTTTTAAAAATCGATCTGCAAGAAACACTTGTATGTTCTAGATGTCACTCCTCAGTTGAGTGTAGCAACCTCTTCTCTGGTCTCCTTGCTTTCCAGTGTTGATTCCACTTGCCGGTTTTCCTCCTTTAAGGATCTTCATTCTCAGAGATCACAGGATGAAATTCAGACTCAATATGGTCTTGCAGGCCCTGACAGTCTGGCTAGAACCTCACTTTTCCCTCACCACTCTGCCCACAGGTTGCAACCAGCTGGGACCAGCCCCAGTTCCCAGAACGTACATCGTGCTTATACTTCTGGGTCTTGGTATGTGGCTCCTGCTTCCTGGCAGGCCTGGCTTCTCCCTTGTTAACTGTAGAAATCAGACACGCCCTTCCAACTGCAGTTACCCTGTCAGCTCTTGAGTAAGGTCCCTCAGTCCCGAGGCAGACATGAGAGTTACCATGACACCATTACCAGGATGACTGCTACCCACTGCTGGGGTTGGTTGTTTCATTCTATTTCTTTGGCCAAAACATGAGTCCCACCAAAAGCAAACACTTCCCCTCCTCACTTATTCATCTCCATGTTTTCACTATTTATACATGGTAAGTCTTCCATGTTTGCTAAATTTTATCTTTTAAATCCTGGAATGTTATTTAAAAGATTACAATAGTTAATGAGTAAGCAGTGGTAATAGAATTGTGTAGCTTATTCTTCTTGTCTGAAATTCACTTATTATTTCTAAGGTCATAAACCTGGGCTCACAAACAAACTCCACAGGGTCTATAATGAGAGAGATGTAACCTAGCAGCTGCACAAGGGCAAAGAGGGAGGAGATGAAGAGAAAGCCATGATGAGTAAGCACTGAGAAGTGGTTGCTATAAATGCTAACACAATGCTGGGATGTAATAACAGAAAAGTAGCGTCTAGAATGAGAAAACTGTTCTATTCTTCTCTCATTAGATCACTATTGGAGTGTTGTGTTCTCAGCATCATACTCCAAGAGGGAGGAACACAGACCAACTAGAGTATCTTCAGGAGAGAGGGCAACCAGGAGAGGTAGGGGCTTAGATCCCACAACACCCAAGGGTTGACTGACAGACATCGCTAGGGCTGTGTATCCTGGAGGCTAGAAGAAATTCAGGGGGGATAATACGGTCTTCAAATATGCAAGGGGTGTCTTTTGGCACAAGGAATAGAATTGTCTTGTATCACTCCTAGTACAATCAGGACTGATGGAAGGAATTTATAAAGAGATAGATTTCTGCCTAACAGAGTAAGACATTTTAAACATCTAGAGCATTAGAAGATGATTCAGCTGCTTTGAGCAGTAAGGATATCTCTATCAGGGGAAGTACTTGTGTAGTGGCTAGATGAACAGTGGATAAGGGATGATGTCCAAGGGGTTCTGGGATCAAATGGAGATGGTGTTTGGGACTGGGCGCAGTGGTTCATGCCTGTAATCCCAGCACTTTGGGAGGCCGAGGTGGGTGGATCACGAGGTCAGGAGATTAAGACCATCCTGGCTAACATGGTGAAACCTCACCTCTACTAAAAAATTACACAAAATTGGCTGGGCTTGGTGGCACACACCTGTAGTCCCAGCTACTCAGGAGGCTGAGGTAGGAGAATTGCTTGAACCTGGGAGGCAGAGGTTGCAGTGAGCCAAGATTGTGCCACTGCACTACAGCCTGGGCGACAGAATGAGACTTTGTCTCACACACAAAAAAAAAAGAAAAAAAAAAAAAAAAGGGAGGGGCTGGAGTAAGTCTTTTCCAAAGTTGAGATTTCACAAATTTATGACTTCGAGTCAGATGGATCATGGGGACCAAAGTCTAAATGTATCTTTGAGTCTTATAAGTCTTATAAGAAATTTACTCTTTGATGGGCAGTACCTCTGGCTGATAGTCTTTCACTGCTCTCCCCAAGCCCTGATGCCATTTTAAGCAATTCCATATTTATATAGATGTCCCAGCAAATATGCTGTGCTTCCTGCCTCCAGTGATCTTATCCCCCATTCTCTTGGTTCTTTTCTCACCTACTCGTGTGGCCAGATGCTTGATCAGTGGTCCTCAAACTTTAATGTGCACTAGAAAAATCTGGTAGACTTGTTAAAAACAGATTTCTGGGCTCTAGGGTTGGAACATATCCTCTAGGTTTATGTCATGCAGCAGCATACTGCCTCCCTGGGGCCCAAGTAACTAGTCCAGGGATTGGCATGTGAGTAAATCAGAGCTGATGAGATGTCATGAGACACTTTAGGGCAAATAGCAGTGTTCTTTTCTATTGACCAAGATACTGAAAGGGCTGAAGCTTCTGTCAGAAGGAGACTAGAAGCAAAGTGAGGAAGATCAACATGTAGGAAGAAGGAGCTGAGACGTTAGGAAAACCTTGTTCTAATAATACAACTTGAGCTCTGAATCCGAAAATACCTGAAGCCAGACTGTTCCTGGGCTTTGTCGTTATCTGAACTAATTAATTTGGTATTTTGCTTAAGCCAATTTGAATTGGGTTTTCTGTCACCTGAAAGCTCCTGACTGATACAGAACTAAGCATCATTCTTTGTCTATAGATTTGGTTGGGTTGGGCTGGTAGAAGAAGTGTGATTAGCTTGTAAAACATGTGCCTCTGCAAAGGAGCATGGCTTATATCCCAGCCCTAGTGAATCAGCACCTATTTATCATGGGTTGAGGATCTACTAGGTGCCAAAGCATTCAGGCAGATGCTACAAGTGATCAACAGAAACAGGAGATCTTGGTCCTTCCCTTTGAGGGGTTCGTACTCTACCAGATGCAAGACCAAATTAGGAAGACAAGATAATATGGGGCAAGTGTTAAGTGAGTGATGAGGGTTGTAGAAACTTGGAACAGTCATCGTGGCCTGGGGTGGTCAAGGAAAGCTTCATGGACAAGAGGACTTGAACAGAGCCCTAAAGAGGTGACTACAAGACAGGAAAGGGGCTTTATCAAAAGCTGGAACTCCATCTCCAAGCACCTTATATAAACCGTGAGCATTATGCACACCACAGGGTGAAAATGAAGAATTAAATAAAATTTCATGCAATTATACCACATATTATGCTTTAGATGATACAATTATACAGACAGATGTGTCTGGGAAGAAAGATGAAAAAAACCTAAGTGCCTAAGAAGTAAAGACCTTTGGGGTTATGAATACACAAACCCTGTACTGTTACAGTGGCATAAAATGTTTAATTGGATATATTACACGCTTTGAAAGTTGTCAGGTCACATGAGTTTCTGTGGTTCTTCAGGTTAATTCCTCTGTTAATTCTTGAATGGGGCTTAACTCTTCCAACACTGATGGTAGATTGAATCTTTATAGCTTTTCTTTTGCTTTCCTGGGAAAGCTGAGGTAGAGTTAACCCTGAACCCTGCTCTGTGCTCAATTCTGTTTTTGGAATGAGGTTTGCAAGGATCCCATCCATTGGGCCTGCTCTCCTGCCTCCATAACCTGGGAGCCTCCACTTCCTAGGTCCAGGAACCCTTGGGTGGTACCTAAATCTGGTCTTTTCTAGCCTTTTGCCAAGTGACTTGCAATCTTGGCGCCAACTGGTTTGGTTCCCATTCTGAATGGAACACTTGCAGACCCTTGCTTTACTTGTTTCTGTTTTACCTAGACAATGACTTCAAAAGATCCTTGGAGAAAGGGCCATACTATTTTTCCTATGAAACGAATGTCCTGCACCCTTTTCTAGTCACCCAGTGCTTTGGACAGAGTAGGCACTCAATATGAAGTTTGCTAAATACATGGCTATGTCAATTTAATTCTGCTATTAGAGCTTGGAAATTCATCTTATTCCTGGCTGATAAGAATTACTCTTGGAGTCTGGATCATACTGAAACAGAGCTTGGCCCTTCCCCCATGTCCCATTTTCAGCTCCAGGTGGGCACTTAGAAGCCCCCCTCCCTTGGAATCTCCCTCTTCAGTCACTGTCCCTAGGCTCATATTTCATTCATGGCTGCTCCTTGAATGTGCACTAGCTACTCCTTTTTCCCTGGGCCATCGTCACAGTCTTCAGTGTGGAGTTCCTGAAAGCCTAGCAAGGTACTTTTGCTTATGTGCCATATGTCATTAGACTAAAAGATGCCATCCCCATCAGCTGAGGGTAGGCAGGGGCACAGAGATGATGGGTCCAGATATTCAAATCCTTGGAAAATAACTGCAAATCCATTAAAAGAGTGTTTTATGGTGACTCCCTCTGGCAAATGTCTGCCCCTGCCGCAGCCTATCTCTGATGCCCGAATTTTCTCTTTTGGGGTTAAAGCACTGTTTCATGTTAGACTGAAGACTCTTTTCACCCATCACATTAAACTATTATCACATATGATCATCTTTATGCAAATACATTTGTACAGGCTTTCAGGTATACAGATGATGAGAGGGAGGAGGGATGCAGAAGAAGAAGCAGTAATTGGGATACACTGATGCAGTGGAGCATTCCAAAGAGCCAGGGTCAGGCTAGAGGCAGACAGTGCCTGGAGGTCATGGGGTAGGGGAAGGTGTGGCCAGGGAGGATGTGAAGGGGCATTCTCAGTGTCAGTCCTGCATTTGGAATGAGGGGAGTAACTGAGCCATGGGACCTAGGTCAAAAAGCCTCACACAGGCTTCTCTTTACTAGCTCAACACAGTTTACCAAATGGGTAATATTTTGGGTGGATCATTTATTGGCCAAACTGTGGTACTTTTTAGGATGAAAGAGGGTGCTATTAATTTCTGTGCTGGGACAACAGGCAAACTTGGATGTACAGTCACCTTAGTAACATCTGCAAGGCTTTATGAAAACTCTGCTCTATTCCAGACACCTGCAAATGAGAGGCAGAACAATCAAAGCAAATACTTAGCACTTTTAAATGCACCAGGCACTGTACTAAGTGCTTTTGTGACTCATTTAATCCTTTCTGTAGTTACTGGTAATAAAATAACAGATATAATTATTTATGTAACTAGTATAATATAACAAATAATCCTGTTACACAGATGCAAACACTTGTTCAGCCCACATGGCTGGGCAGAGGTGGAGCCAGAACTCCAGGGCAGGTTGCCTGCTCCCAAGCCAGGCTCTTTGATACCAAGAAGAGATGCAGTGCCAAGAGTGTGCCAAATAGGGAGGCAAACTTCCAGCTGGGGAAAACAGTGGGGTCTTCTTGGCAATGGAGGCATTTAGCCTACTCTGTGAAGGAGATAAAAGGAGAAGAGCATTCTGGTGGGGAAAAAAAATGGTGGGATCAAAGGCATAGAAGCAGGAAAAACATGGGCATATTTGGAAATGGAAAGGATTGGATTTTGGCCAAAGCATTTTGGAATCAATGATAGGTTACTGTTCTCAAGGGCTTACTAGGGATTGTGTCTTCTGATTGCCACAGCAACCTTGTGAGGTTGCAGCTATTTTGCTCCCAACTTACGGATGACAGTCTGAAGCTTAGAGAGGTGAAATAATTGGCTGCACGTCAATCAGCTGGTAAGAGGTGGGACTGGGAAGTTTGTCCTGGTAGTGTGACTCCAGAGGACACACTCTTAATCCTTACACCGCCACACCACCTTCTTGTGGGGTGGGTGACACAGGATACCGGAAAAAGATTCTAACTGGGTTGAGAAAGTCTTAACTTATGAACACAGGTAAGGAAGCAGAGGAGGAAAGGGTAAAGGGCCATCTGTTGATGCTGTGTGCTGCATGAGGAGAATCAGGGAAGCTCAAGTTCATGGGGCTGTGTTAGTTTTTAGTTTGTAGGAGGATGGAGTATTTATTGGTCATAGGTGTCCTGCTTCCAAATCTAACTCAAGAACTCTAGCAATTTTTCATGAGGCCTACTGTAGGGCTTTAATTTTCCCTTTATGCAAACAAATGAAATTCTCTAAGCAAGGGACTCAAGGACATTAGAATATTAAGTAACTTAGTTGACTCCATCAAGAGGGTCAGGAAGGGAGATGAATGTGTCTCATTACGGACTTTAAAGTGGATAGGAATCTACTGTCACCCAATTCTATTAGAGATTCTGGTTTCCTTAAAGTCCCCTAAAGAGAAGCTAGAAAAGGTAAAGGGAAAAATATCCTTGATGTCTTTTGAATTGAATGGGAAGGACTTCCTTTCTGATGCTGCAATTCTTCAACATTTTCCCAGTCAAAGAGAGGTTGTGGGTCAGTGTTCAAAAGAGTCAGCAATTAAAAGGCTCACTGTCCGCTCTCTCTGATGGAGGTGAGTTCCTATTTTAGCAAACGCTGGCTCCTCCTGAGGTTGAACTGCTACCAAAAACCAGGTTGTGTCTTCTTCCCATCCCTGGGGTGCGATAGAAAGCTGTTTTGACATTTGCTGTCACTTTCCTTGGGCACCATGCCTGTGAGACAGGACGGTATTCACCTGGCCCAAATGATTAGGATTCTCAGAAGGGTTAGCAGTATCTCAGATCTAATAGCACATGATTACAAGCAATTACATCTTTTCTATAGAAATCAACACTTGGATTAAAAATACCACCTATTCACTAACATTCATGCTAGAGCTGTGAGCAAGAATTAGAGAAATACTAAGTGCAGCTGATAGCTTTGCACCATTCCAAATGTGATCAATTGCTGTTCAATTTTATTCTGGTTTTCTATTCTGCTTTAAGGAGAAACATTAATCTCTCATTTATTTATTCCACAAATAGTTAATAAATGCTTCCTGTGTCAGAGACTAGCTTTCTGGTGGGGATTGGTGGTGAAAAGGCAGAAAGCATCTCTTTCCTCATGGAGCCTGCAGTCCATGCGGGGAAGAGGAGGCATGAAGTAGACAGCCACACAAGCAACAATTAAAATTGCAATAAAGTCCGCAAAGAGAAGCTCCATGTTGAAGGCAACCAAACCTTCCAGCTTGCAGGCATGGCCTGAGTAAAGATGCCTACTACCTAAGTTTTTTTTTCTATAAAACTTCAGGTTTTATGCCATTGTATTGGAAAGGCCATTTCTTGTGCTATTATAACTCTCAGAGGTTGCAGCAAATCTTTTCACTGGGTTGACTTATTTTCCCCAAATGTATGATAAATTCCAGCCTGATTCCTGGAGCATTCAGGAGATGTTTTGCAATGAACCCAGAGAGACTGAGCTAGAGAACCCTCTTTTCCCAACCTGCTGCTTAAGCAGCTGTGAATGGCAGCGAGCCCATCAACAGCTGCTGGAACCACTTCCTCCCAGAGGTTGTAGGTGCCATGAACTCAGTTAGAAAAGGCTATTTTCCTTGCATATCTTTGCTATAAATTGAACCTAATTAGGCAAAGAGAAGGATGTTCTCCTCTCCAACATTAAAAAGATGGCACATGAGGTAAAGTAGGGTGTTTCTCACGTTACCCAGGAACTTCAGTTTCCTGAGTCCCAGGTCATGGCTGTGTTGCTACCCTCCCATCCCAGGTTCTGAGCCAGCCCAAGAGCATATTCAAGGACAGGTATTAGAATCCCGCTACTTCTAAGTTGTGTGATTTTCCATCTCTGAGCCAGGGTCTGACTGAATGCTATGGCATGCGCTCTCAATAGAGGCTCACCAAAAAATAGGGGACCAAAATGCTTCTAGGGCTTGTGTGGCCAGGACCCCAACCAGTGTGGAGACAAAGCAAGGAGGCCCTGCCTCTAGGGGAAGGTGTCAGGGACTCAGCTCAGCAGGTTCCCAGGGAGACCTGGCCTATAGGAGGTGTGGTGGATGCAAGTCACTGATTCACCACCACTTTGCAGTGGGATATGAAATATTAGAATAACGGCTTATCCTTTTTAGCTGGCACTGCCCTCTTTTGTAGAAACAGGAATGAAGGAGCAACTGCAAGCCTCACTTATCTCCCTGGGCCTGGCCTATCTACAAGGTGATGGCAGCCTGGTCCAGCAAAGAAGAGGCAGGCTTCCGGGTGCCATTGTTTCCTGCCTGCACTCTGAAGGCGAGTGGTCTACATACCCACTGATCGGAATGCTCTGAATTCTATCCTGTGCCAGGCACTGTCCCGGGTGTTCAGGATGCGGGGATAACAAGGCCCGGTCCCTGCCCTCAAGATGGTCTTGTAGTGTAGCAAAGGCCTCACCTGATCTGTTTTAGAGTCTGTGATTACTGAAGCTTGGCATGAGGTAGAGTGAGATCTAGTGGCTCGCTCATCAGCATTTCTACAAGTGAAGACTGAGGATGAACTATGGAATGGGGCAGTGCAGACAGGATGGAGGACTGGTGAGCTGGTCACATGGGTGGGAGATAGCCAAGGGCAGACCAAAATGCTTCTAGGGCTTGTGTGGCCAGGACCCTAGCCAGTGTGGAGAAAAAGCAAGGAGGCCCTGCCTCTAGGGGAGGGTGTCAGGGACTCAGCTCAGCAGCTGTGGTTCTCAGGGAGAGCTGGCCTATAGGAGGTGGGGCGGATGCTGGAAGGAGCCTTCAGCTGGAGGCTTGGTGTCTGGTGATACTAGGGAATGCAGTTGCTGCAGTGTGACACAGTGACATGGTAGCCTCAGGCTCCCCAGCCTTCCCCACCTCACAGATTCTGAGGGTGGTTGGCAGTGTCAGCTGAGGCTGCTACTGACATTTCAGCCTGGCCAGATTGGTCTGGGAAATAGGGTGGACCCAGATCTGGCATGTATATTTTGAAGGGCACCTATGAATCCAGTTTTGGGGCTTTGTGGGAGACACTGGCAGAGGAAAAAAGACCTGGCCACAGGCTTTCTAGCTCTGTGGATTCTTCCTCAGAAAGCATCAGTGCTCAATGGTTCCTGTGTCCCCACATCTGAGCACCAGCCCCGATGTCATTCTGTCTCTCTCCTTCCCCAGTACCTCTGCCTGCACACCACTCTCCATCTACTCAGATGTGTGGTAAGCAGAATTCCATGCTGTTCCCATCATAGCTGCCCCGACATTAGTTCTGTGACTATATTACATTACATGGCAAATAGGATATTGCAGGTGTAATGTAGGTTACTAACCAGTTGATTTTCAGAATGTGAGATCACCTGGGTGGGTCTAACCCAATTCCATGAGCCCTTCTAAATCAGTGTTTTCTCCAGCTGGTCACAGAAGGGGCCCAAGAAAGATTTGAGGTGCCACTGCTGGCTTTGGAGGTGAAGGGGCCACATGAAAAGGATGAGGAGGGGCCCTTAGATACCGAAGCAACCCCTGCCTAGCACCCGGCAGAAAAAACAGGGCTCTCAATTGTACAACTGCAAGGAACTGAATTTTGCCAACAGCTTATATGATCTTGGAGGTGGATTCTTCCCCAGAACCTGCAGAGAAGAGCCCAGCTCAGCCAATGCCTTGATTTCTGCCTTGTTAGACCCTAAGCAGAGAACACAGCTAAGTCCTCCTGGACTTCTGAGCTACAGAAACCATGAAGTAATAAACGGGTGTTGTTTTAAGTTACTAAGTTTGTGGTCATTCAGTATGCAGCATAGAAAACAAATACAGATGGCCTCCTGCTTTGCTGCCAGTCATCCCTTTTGAGGATGTGAGAACAGCTCACAAACAGGAACCCAGGCCCTAGTACCCTGATGACACCGCCCTCCCTCAGGGTCTCAGCATCCTTATGTAGGATGAAGGGTGGGTGGGTGGAGTGATCACTGACTTCTCTTTCAGTTCCAGTCTCTTCAGTTCTCTCTCTGAATAGCCTGAAATGTTATTCAGTTCCATCTCCTCATTGGGCTTTCTGGGGTTCTAGGTTGGCCGACTGGGCTTCCTCTCCATCCTTTCTGTTTCCTTTCTCCTTCTGGGTCTGGGACCCTCTCCATAGCCTTTCTCCAGTCTCAAGAGCCATTGCTTCTTCTCCAACAGCACAGGCCTGGGCAGCAAGTCTTCAGATATCTCCTGCCCCCGAGGGGGAGTCAGTCCCATGCCCAGCCTCTTTTGTTGCTGTGGCCTCTGTCCATTGTTCAGACCCTTCCTGGATTCTACTCCTTGTCGGTCAAGACTATAATGCCTCTGCCCTGTTACAGCCTGGGCTCCCGATCCCTAGCTGGTGGGCTGGGTCCCTCTCTTTCCTGGCTCTTCTCTGGCTTGGACAATCGCTGCCCCCAGTATTGGCACTCCTTCCCCCTCCCAGCCTGCCTCTTCCTGCTCACCTGTCTGCTGTGAGGAAATTTAGGTGCAGGGGAACATGCTCCTTGGATATTCCCCTTGGTTCCATGCTGAGGTGAGAGGGTGCAGCCAAGCCAGAAGGTAGCATGGAGTGGCTCAGCCCCATCTATGCTTGGATCAGGGCTGCAAGCTCCCAGAGCATGGGGCAGAGGGTCCTGAGGGTGGGACTGTTTTATCTCCTGAGTACTTTTGACTGAGCCTCTGTCTGCACAGAGGTAAGGGCAGTACCCCTTTGGGGGGTTTGTGAGAGGTCCATAGTCTCTCCCTTGCCAGAGCTGTCTTCCTAAACCAAACTCTGATCTGACATCCACAGGTAACTCATTTACTGTGCAGAAGGCCTCAGGTCTTAGCAAGATATCCAAGGCAGTTTGTGGCTCCAAGATATCCCCACTCCAACATGAAGTGCACTCTGGGGATGACGCCAACATTAAAGATGTATCACCCTGGATTAAGTATAGGCATTATCAGTCTTTAAGTATTCATGGTTCAACACATAGTAATTTTCTATCACTATATATTCTCCAAAAAAGTAGTTTATCAGCTTCTCACTTCCTTTCCATCTCAGGAATGGAAAATGAAGGAGAGAGTTTTCAGAGGAGACTAGTGGAGATCTAGGTCTCAGGACCCCAGAGCTGCAGGGGACACTGAAGCTCATGTGGTACAGTGTTCTAATGGTGGCTGGCCTCCTGAATGGGTAATTGCTCCAATCTCTCCTGAAGTGAATCCAGCAACAGTAGATTCACTGCCTATCAACTGATGTCACCCATGCCATCTTTGCACACTTGGATGGACATGTCCTCTTTGTACTGAGTTGATTTCTCTCCCTGTAGCTTCCCCACATTGTATAACACTACCCCTTGAGACCTCACAGACTTGTCCTTTACATTCATTCACTCAACAAACTTGTAGCAAATATCTGTTATATGCTGGGCAAGGTGTGGGGTTTTAGAGAGTAATAAGACTCAGGCAGGGCACCAGTTGCAAAAATGGAGCCCCAGTATTTGAGGAGGGCAGCTAGCCCTCCCGACGTCCTCTCTTCCCTAATGGGACAATCCTGGAACTTTCTGGAGTCTTTACTGGACATTTTGGAGACCTTTCAAAGAGGAACTCACTGTGGTGGTTCTTTTCAAGAACACCCTGTTTACCCGTCAGAAGCTCCCCCTTCTTCCCTCTGCCTTCAGGGCTCTGAGAACAGAAAAGGGTCCTCCAAGGGGCTCTGCTCAGCGAAGAACAGTGGGCTCCTTGCTTCTCATGCTAGATGCACTGTCATTGTTCATGCAGCAAAGACTGTGGAAATACCACAGGCAGCCACAAAACCCTTGCTGTGCCTTGGTTTCCTCAACTATGTGATGCTTGAAGAGGAAATGAGTTAACACATGTGGAGTGGGCAGTATGGTGCCTGACATGAGTAAATGTTCAATAAATGTCAGTATTACTACTGTTGTTCTATCATTATTATCATCCTACTAGCCATGCCTTTAAAGCTGATGGAAAATGAAACACTCACGTTTTCCTTTGATGTTCACACTTTTCTTCTCTGTCTCATACTGGGTAGAAGTGGAAAGTTTGCTTCTGATCCTAAGGAATTTATCTTATTAAAACTGGTTCCTCATCTATCTGCTGAGATAATAGAAACAGTACCCATTATTGAGTACTACATGTGTGTCACACATGTCACCTTGAGTCTTTACAACAACCCTGAAAGGTAGATGCTATTATCTTCATTTTATAGACTAGGCAACTGGGGCTTCAAGAGATGTAAGTGTCCCAAGGCCTCATTGCTGGTAAATACCAGAGCCCAGAATGCAAATCCAAATTGGTTGTTTCTGCCCAAGTCCATTCTTGTCATCAGTGTATATCCTTTGCTTGTTAGCTGCAAGTCACTCACAAATGGTAGGTTCAGAAAGCCTCGTCTACTCTTGTCCGGGCCATGGCTGAGAGTTCTGAAGCTCCGAAGAGCTCCAGATACAACGTGGTAACAATAAGCCTGGCCAAGCTGTGCAGAGGACCTTGCGGGATGGGAACCATTGAATGCACAGAAGCTACAGAGCTGAGAGAGGAGCTCAGACTTGCAGGGACTCTGAAGCCAGACTCCCTGGGGGCAGGACTACCACTTGCCCACTATGTAATCTCTGGGTCTGTCTGTTTGGCTGTCAAATGAAAAATAAAAAATAATATCACTTTATTGGCTGATTGTGAGGATTAAATGAGATGCATTTTATAAAGATTTTAGTGCAGAGCCCAGTCAGTATTAGCCATTGTTATTACTAGTAATATTATAAGCTTCCAAGCAGGTGAGTGACTGCTGCTAAGGCATGCACTGGCAGCATCGGTCTGGGAGCAGAACTCCCTTCTCCCCTTTTCCTGCCAGGTTTCCATTGCCCGCTCAGGCCGGTTCCGGCTCCAGCCTGCGCATGCGCACCTGAGAAATGCCGCGCGAGTTGCCAAGAAACCGCCTTCCCCATCTATTTTAAAACCTTGATAAGCTTTCTGTTTAATGTTTTAAAAGGTTATGTTCTAAAGAGGGGCATGGTTAAGTAAATTATGGCACATCAACCTGATGGGATATTAAACAGCCATTAAAGTGATAATTATGAAGATCATGTAGGAACATGGAAAATGCTTATGGATTAATATGAGGTGAAAAAAATGGAATAAAAAATTGGATTACACAGTAATTGCCACTAGCCAACACCACATGCCTGTGAGCAAACATTCTTTCCCTATGAGGGAAAGAATGGCGTCCTTTAACTTCTTTTATTGTTGTTCTATTGTTTTTATAATAAATAATGGTTGATATCATTGAAATCGTGATTTTATAAATCAAAAACTGCAGAATTCTATTATGTGGCCTGCAAAAGCAGACACTGTGCTTAAAAGAACCTCCCAGGCCATGGGTAATGGGTCATTTGCTGCTGTATTTACATTTCATGTTAATAACTGGTAGGGAATGAAGGGAGATTTTGTTTTTCAAGTAGAGCAGATAATTATCATCCTACCCCCCCAGTTACTGATGGTTTTAAGAAGGGGGATGCACTCTCAGAGTGAAGATGCTTGAATCTAATATTTCTTTTGGCTTCTGTGCTGGGAGGGTGGCAGGAGGGGGAATTAGGGACAGAGACTTAAGTGGGGGCTTAATGTTTTCCTTCCCTCCCACCTGAGGGGTAGAGGCAGACACAGGGAGCAGGGACATGTGCTCCCACACACCCAGGAGAAGAGAGACCTGAAAGGCCTTGGGCAGCACGAGGCTGAGTGCTGGATGCAAATTAAAGCATGCAGGTACAGAAGAGGGTTGACGTTTCTCTACTGACCTTACAAGGGGAAAGGAGTTTGGAACCACTGTTTTTCTTCCTTCTTTTCACTCCCTTCCATTGCCTGCCCCCTCTCTTTTTTTCCATTCTACTTTTTTTCTCTCCTCCTTGTTGAAACGGGAAAAGTTTCCTTGTCCCCCTGGCAGGGCATGTGATGGGGGTGTGGCTCACTTCTTCAGTGCCCCGCTGGTCAAACCTCTAGGAGAGCATACAGACAGGCAGGTTGTGGGGCTCTGACCCCATGGCAGTGCCTAGAGGTGAATGTTTACAGCTGAAGCCCCAGTGGGCATGTGTCACAGGGTGCTCTTTTAGTTTAGCCATCCGTAGGCAACTTGTGGCATCAGCTCAGTTAGAACCCTGCCTTATCACAAGGACGGAGGAATTTCTGCATCCCAGGGTTCTTGCCTTGGTGTGCTGGAAGAATCAGATCACATATGGGCTTGGAGAATGAGCACAAGGTTTTATTGAGTGGAAGTAGCTCTCAGCAGATGGGGGAGCCAGAAAGGAGATGGTTTTCCTCTGAAGTCGGCCACTGGCTGGCTGGACTCTTCTCTGATCGCCCTGGCCAAACTCTGTGTCCTTCTGCTGGTCAGTGGCCTGCTGGTGTGCCGGCATCTGTCATGTGCGCTTCCACCGATGTGCTCCCCTCTACGTCCCCTCAATGTCCAGACACTTGTGTCTTCTTCCGCCGACATATTCCTTTCGACGTCCAGCCGCTTGTGTGTGTGCTTGCTAGGGTCTCGTGGTTTTTATAGGCACAAGATGGGGGCGTGGCGGGCCAGGGTGGTCTTGGAAAATGCAACATTTGGGTGCCAAGGCAGGAGTGTCTGTCCTCACCTAGGTCCGTGGGCACAGGACCAGGGGTGGAGCCCTTGCCAGGGACCCGCCGTTCTCTAACCAGCACTTCCCTGCCCCCTTCCGTATCACTGTCATTTAACAGCAGTTTACTGGGCTCCTACTCTGTGCAGACACTATGATCATCACCCAATTTAGAGAGACAAAAAGACAGTTTCTGCCCTCAAGATGTCTAACCTGCAAGACAAATCTGAAAACAAACAATCCTGATAGGTCTGAATATGAATAATTCAGTGTGACAAAGAAAGTAATTAACTCAGCTCAGAGAAGTCAGCAGAGCTTCCCCAGTCAGTATCCCATCCCGGTATCCTGAGTTGAATAGGAAGGGGAGGAGAGAAGGGTTGGGTTAGGGGACAAGGTGAGGAAGAGGGAAGAGCATGCTCAAAGGCATGGAGGAGTGGGAGGACAGGGCTGAAACCTCTTTGGACCTGTGGGCCATTTATCCCGGCTTCTGTGTCCAACAGGGAGATCAACGAATTGCATGTCTACCTGATGTTATTCTCATAGGTCTGGTGCAACTCAATCCCACAACTATACTTAGGACCCTGTTATAGCTCTGGCATCCAGGAATTTATCAAAACCACTGTGAATCAACTGATATTTTCCTAGAATCTATGGATGATAGAGTCGGGAGAAACTTCAAGGAGTAGCTAGCCCCCTGATCATGCTAGTCACCCAGGGAACAGCTGGAAATGGAAGTTAGCCTCAGTTCAGGGTATGAGGGCACTATTGATTGGGTTCATTGCCCTCATTTCAGAGCTAAGGAAGCTATAGCCCAGAAAGGGCAAGTCCGTGATTCATTCAAAGTCACTGAACAAATAACTAGCTTCTACTCAGTTCTTCTGGCTCTAAACCCAGTAGTCTTTGTAGCACATGAGATCTCTTTTTCCAAAAGAGGGTGGTCTAGCCTCTTTCCATGCCCATGAACCAGGAGCACATCCCTCTTTGCTCTGTTCTTACCTCTCCTCAAATTCAAGGGTGCACAGCCCTTCTTAATACTGTAACACGTAGGCAAGGCGTGGTGGCTCATGCCTGTAATCCCAGCACTTTGGGAGGCTGAGGCAGGCAGATCATGAGGTCAAGAGATTGAGACCATGCTGGCCAACATGGTGAAACCCTGTCTCTACTAAAAATACAAAAATTAGCTGGGCATGGTGGTGCGTGCCTGTAGTCCCAGCTACTCAGGAGGCTGAGGCAGGAGAATCCCTTGAACCCGGGAAGCAGAGGTTGCAGTGAGCTGAAATCGGGCCACTACACTCCAGGCTGGCAACAAAGTGAGACTCCGTCTCAAAACAAACAAACAAACAAACAAAAACAAAAACAAATACTGTAACATGTAGCTGACAAGCCCTCCTCCACACTCATGGCCTTCATAGTTGTATCACTCCATGACTTTCCTCTTTCTAGGTTGCCTGGTTAGGACAATGCCTGATCCCCTCCTTCTGCTTGCAGGGAAATGCCTCTGGGCCTCAAGGTCATGTGAATCCTCCCTTTTCCACCTCCTGCAGCTCCCTTCTCTCTGCTGAGAAACTGCATCTAAGTAAGGCATTCTGGCTAGAGTAAGGAGAAGTGGCAAACTGGGAAGGAATCCAGGGCTCCATTCCTTTTCCATAAATCAGCTCAGAAGTTCCCCAGAGCAAATCCTTCTTGACTCTGGTCTCATCTTTATCTGGCAATGGCAGGCACTCGGAGAGTCTGAACTACATGACCTGTAGTCCCTCCAAAGGTGGTGGCCAATGGGACTCATTTTCTGTGAGTCTGCATGTAAAGGGACGATGGGGACCAGCTGTCGCAGATGAATCCTGTCCTCCTCAGTCTTGATCCACATGCCTGGGAACTGGGGCATGATGGAGACCAGAACTTGAATGTCATGACAGAAGCTGGGGAAAGAGGCACATAAACCAAGACGGACTACAAAGAGCTTCTGGGCCATTTGCCACTTGTTTTTCTATTTTTCTACCTTTCAGTCTGTACACTTGCTTTGGCATTTATGTAGTTTCAGAAGGCTATTATCTTGTCAACATTGTTCTACAGCATTGACATTATCTCTTAATTACACAATTACTTTGTTATGTACTGTAGACCTAGTAATAAAACATTTGAAGTGTTCAAGAACAGACAAGAATTTTTAAAATATGATTTGAGTCAAACCATCTTGTAAAAATCACTAATAAACGTCATAAACAGAGGAGACCTCTGTTCATTCCACCACTGAGAGGAGCAAGAGCTAAGGCCCAGGGAGAAGGAATCTGCTGCTGGTCACACGGGTAATTACTAGAATGAGTTTTGCAGACATGAGAGCTCACTGCAGATCACACAGCAACTGAGAGCAGAGTTGGGACTAAAGCTCAGGCCTGATGATTCCTGGGTTACTGCATTTTTTCTTTTTCATAAGTAGGTTATACACTTTTCCATCTCCACCATGTCACCCTCAAGGTCTGTCTAGGCCACACAGTTAACACTGAGTTGGGGAGCAAATCCCCAAAGCACTGGATTACTCTAAGGATTAGGTCCCACTTCTCCTTGATAAAGCCCCACTGGGCTAAATCTGTCCTCTGTGTTAAGGAATTTTGTCTCCAAGAAGTTCCCATTTATTAAGAAGCAAATGGCCAACTGGCACATGAAACTATGTGTGCTGTTGGCAATGACTATTAGCCAGGAAATTCAGCCTGAGTTTATGGCACACAGGACTGGTGATGGCGGCTGAGGGAGTAGGAGGGAGAAGATACACCGAGTGGATGACCTGGGAAAGACAGGCCAACTTCCAGTACAGATGGGGAATTTTGGAGCTGGGAGCATCCTGATAATAGTCTGAAAGACTCCGCAAAGGGACAAGATCTACTCTTTGGTTAAATTCACCTGTTTTTCATTGCTTATGATCCAAGTCTAAACTGAGCAGGGCTGGCACTTGGCAGAACTCCCCTGCAGTGACTATGGAGAGCCCTACAGATCCATTACTTTCTATCTCTGAGCTTGGAGACAGCCTTAGAATTCTTAACTAAACTTCCACAGTTTTCTCAGAAGAGGATACTTATTTAATATCTGTCGTGTATTGAATTGTGTCTCCCAAAAGATATGTTGAAGTCCCAATCCCTGGTACCTGTATGTATGACCTTATTTGGAAATAGTCTTGGCTGATGCAATCATGTGAAGATGAGGTCATACTGGATTAGGGTGGGCCCTAAATCTAATAACTGGCATCCTTATAAGAAGAGGGACATTTTGACACACAAGGAGATTTCCGTGTGATGACACAGGTAGAGTTTGCAGTGATGTCTCTCTAAGCTCAGGAATACCAGGATCTAGAAAGACGCAAGAAAGGATCTTTCCTTAGGGTCTTCAGAGAGAGCATGGCCCTGATGGCACCTTGATTTTAGACACTATGCCTCCAGAACTATGAGAGAATTAGTTTCTGTTGTTCGAAGCCACCCAGTGTGATACGTTGCTATGGCAGCCTGGGAGGTGAATCTACCATCTCTGGAAATTGTCTGTCTCTTGTCTCTGTGTTTCCCATCTCCCTGTCTCGCGCTCTTGTGGTGTCATCTCTCCCTGTCCCTGACGTCCTCCTCCTATTCCCCACCTGAGTCATTCTTGCCCATCAGGTGCAGCCTATTAGGCCCTCTTCTATGACGTCTTTCATGATCCTGTCCAATATGTCTTTGCGCTTTTCTGGCCTGCTGCAGTGTTCTCAATGCTTGTATCTCTATCTAAACTCCCACAGCAGAGGGGGGTCCCAAGAAGAGGAAGGTGAGAGAGAATGCAGACAAAGACATCTCTGTGGGCTTCAGCATTCTGCCTTTGTTCATCCCAGCAGTACCTGGGAGTGGGCGGTGGGCAGTGGTGGGAGGACCCATTACTCCTTCAAAGCATGAAGCAGTTTCTTCAGATAAAGGTCCTAAAATTTCACAATAGTGTATTATTATTATTATTATTTTCTTTTTTACTATACTTTAAGTTCTAGAGTACGCGTGCACAATGTGCAGGTTTGTTACATATGTATACATGCACAATAGTGTTTTTTAAAATTATTTATTTTTTATTATACTTTAAGTTCTAGGGTACATGTGCACAATGTGCAGGTTTGTTACATATGTACACCTGTGCCATGTTGGTGTGCTGCACCCATCAACTCGTCAGCACCCAACAACTCATCATTTACATCAGGTATAACTCCCAATGCAATCCCTCCCCCCTCCCTCCCCATAATAGGCCCCGGTGTGTGATGTTCCCCTTCCAGAGTCCAAGTGATCTCATTGTTCAATTTCCACCTATGAGTGAGAACATGTGGTGCTGGAAACCATCATTTTCAGCAAACTATCGCAAGAACAGAAAAACAATAGTGTTTTAAGAGCAGAGGTTGTCTAGCTTCCTCTTTGCCTCAGTTCAAGGTGTTTCTTTTTTTAATTAATTAATTTTTTTTTGAGACAGCATCTCACTCTGTTGTCTGTGGTCTGCAATTAAGAACTTTTGTGTCATATGAGAAGTCACCTGTTTGAGCTGCACTGGAACCTGGGCTGGCTTATGTTGGCTTTAGTAACCTTGGAACAAATAATAGAATTTAATTTAAAAGGGCTTTTGAGAAAACCCATTGAGAAGAATCGATCAGGAAACCACTTACTGGTGAACTGGCTAAGAAGGATGGGTTAGAAAGGAGGCAGGCAGGGCCAGAAACATGATGAGCCATGTCCGAGGATCAAGGAGGGTTGGGGTGGAGGGGTGCAGAACTTTGGTGGAAGGGAAGAGTGTTACCTAACTAGACCTGTGAGTATAAAAACAAGGGCTCATCCAGCCAAACAGCTAAACAGATGAAAGCTTCATATTTCTTTTGGGTGGATTCCTGGTTGTGCACTGACCTCTGGGAGGAGAAGTCAAGGAATTTGGGGCTTGGAGGAAGGGCCCACAGGGACAGGGGTTTTTGTCCTTTGCCTCTGTGGCACTCCTTCCTCTCTGTGTTCTCTCCTCTTTTGGCTTGTAGTTCAGGACCTGCCTGCATCCCCTGTTCTGGCTTCTAAGCAATAGCTGGTGACTTCTCCCCAACATTTGTTGCCCCCAGCCCTTAGGGTGGCTAGTTAGCAGATGCCTGACCAAGCATTATTAGTATCCAGGCCCTGTGACTGCCTTGGGGGTTCACAATAGGAGCTCACAGGCTAATGAAGAGGCGATTGCGAGGCAGTCTAAAAAGCGCTATAACAAAAGTATAGGGTATGTATGACATTGGGGAAGGGTTGTCAGTCACGGCAGTTCACAGGGAAGGTAAACAATTAGGTGTGTATATTATAGAGGTGACCCATAAAGGGTCAGAAATGATCATGAGAGACAAGTGCAAGCAAAGGACATGACAGATGCAGGAATACTTGACAGTAGGCTCCTTGAAGGCAGCGAGGGCTCATGCATTTATCAATACTGTATCCCTGCTCTCACATGTAGAAGGGCTTATGTGGATGTGAATAATGAATACATGAAAAAAAGTGATGGTATATTAGTTAGAAAGCTATCAGTTGCAAGTAATAAAAAAACTCTTCAACCTCAAATAGAAAGGGAATATATTAGTCACACAACAAAGAGATAGTAGGTGGTAGGATTCTGCCTCCAGCTCTTTACAGCAGTTTTAGGCCACACATTCTAACACAGTGATGTCCAAAGGCAGAAATAGGACTGTCTTTAATGGGGTCTTTGTCTTAAGGGCAAGAAAACTTTCTCATAAGGGCTCCAGTGGAACTTCTCTCAGGTCTCATTGGCCCCATGCTTAGCTGTAAATCAATCACCGGCAAGAAGAGTAGGTTAGCCCTGATTCACTAAGACCAATCACTGGAGCTTAGATGTTGTGTCATCCACTGAAATGAGAAAGGCTGGAAGTGACTCTACAAAGAGATTCTGGGGCCTTTAATTGAACTTCATCTTACTCTTTAAAAGTGATTTCTGTGGTCACTGAGAATTGAAAGCCAGTTCCCAAGAGATATTTGTACACTCATGTTCACAGCATTATGTACAATAGCCAAGAGGTAGAAGCAACCCAAATATGCATAGACAGCTGGATGGATACATGAAATATGGCTTAGCCACACAGTGGAATATTATTCAACCTTAATTCAACCCACTGATGTATAATTTCAATTGCTTTAGATTATTCTTTTAAAAGCGGAACTCCTAAATTTTTTAAAATTTGAGCTTTCATAAAATCTTCAACAATTAGGTCACTATTGACATTTATAGGGATATTTTTGATTAAGAAATGGATAAAGCTTCCTGTAGATTATTTTCTGAGAAGGCAATAGATAAACTTGGTAAAAAAAAATGAAGATACAAGGAGATTTACCATGAGAAACAACTCTCCTCCCATCCCTGTCCTCCCTCCTACACTTGCCCTCCCCAGAGTCAGTCACTACTAAGGATTTCTTATGTGGGCTTCCAGAAATACTATATGCATGTTCAAACATGTACGCATTCATATTTACCACTTCAATACTAAACAAACAGTACACACTCTACCTTGCCTTTACACTTGGATGCCACTTTAAAATGGACATTCCTAGCTTTTATATTTTGCCTGAGGTGGTAAACTATTAATTCTAAATGGAATGTGAAAAAATATCCATGTATATTATACTTTATAGAGAAACCATTACAAATAATATGAAGAGATATAGCTAAAAAGTTAAAAGGTATATTAAAATATAGTACTAAAAATATCCAAAAAATGCAAGAGAAGGCAGGAAAGGGGAAACAGGAGCAAGAAACAGGGGAAAAACTAATGAAACAATAGATCTAAATTCAATCATGTCAGTTAAATTACATAGAATCTCATGAAATATAAATGCTCTTAACACACCGAGAGAGTCAGAGTGGAAAATAACAAGAAAACAACGTCCCACCTCTATGTTGTCTATGAGACAGACTTTAGATATAAAAATACAAATAGGTTTAGGTTAAAAGTAAATAATGGAAAATATATACCATTCAAACAGTAATCAAGAGATAACTGAAGTGATATAAAGTGGCGTGGCCAATATGGAAAGAGTCTGGTGGTTGTATTTAAAATAGAATTATTATACAATCTAGCAATTTGACTTCTGGGTATAGATCCAAAATAATTGAAAGCCAGTTCCCAAGAGATATTTGTACACTCATGTTCACAGCATTATGTACAATAGCCAAGAGGTAGAAGCAACCCAAATATGCATAGACAGCTGGATGGATACATGAAATATGGCTTAGCCACACAGTGGAATATTATTCAACCTTAAAAAGGAGGGGAATTCTGACACATGCTACAACATGGACGATTCTTGAGGAAATTATGCTAAGTGAAATGAGCCAGTCAAAAAAGACAAATGCAGTATAATTCCATTTGTATACGGTGTCTAGAATGGTCAGATTTATAGAAGAAGAAAGTAGAATGGTTGACGGGGCTGTGGGGAGGAGAAAATGGGTGAAATGTTGCTTAATGAGTACAGAGTTTCAGTTTTGCGAGATAAAAACGTTCTGGAGATGGGTTGCGCAACGTAAGTATATGTGAATATACTTAACACCACTAAACACTATTGAACACTTAAAAATGACTAAGATGGTAAATTTTATGTGTAGTTTACTATAATTTAAAAACATCGCTGAAGTGGTTAGATTAATATCAGAAAAGATAGACTTCATAACGTGGAAAGTTATCAGGGATAAGGAGAATACTACAGAAGAGCAAAAGCGTCAATTCACCAAAAGACATTACAATTCTAAACATGTATGAATCCTACCATAAAACCTGAAAATAAGTAAAGCAAAAATTGACAGAACTGGAGGATGAAATAGAAAACACATCATAGTTGGAGACTCCGACATGCCTCTCTCAGTGATTGATACAACTAGATATAAAATCAATAAGGTTATAGAAGACCTAAACAACTCTAGTAACCGACTTGACCTAATGAACATTTTTAGACAAAGTCCATAGCAGAATACTTATTCTTTTTAAAAGTGACATTCCGAGTGTACAACAGGTCCTTCCAGCCTTTCTTTCTTCTTTAGCTCTTCATTCATATAATTATTTCTCTCTTCCTGTCTCTTTCTCTCTCTCCCATCTACTGCTCCCTTTTCCACTTATTTTGTTACTCTCTTCCTTTTCCTCCAATCTCATTGCTTTTTCTCTTTCTCCCACCCTTTAATATATTCTATCTAGTACTAATTTCATACAATTAGATGCTTACTGTTTTTAATTTAAAAACGAAGTGAATGTTTTCTTAACAAAAAATAAACAGTTTTAAATTAAGTCGACTTTTTGTGTGTGAGGTGTTGAGTTGATTTCTCCCCCTAGATCTGGCCCTGACTATTTGCTTTAAATTACTTTGGAAATTCATAGCAAGACCATTTATGACTGCAGTTGCTGGGAAAGGAAGGCTTCCTGGAGGAGGTAGAATTTGGAGTTGGATAAAGCTTGGATTGATAAGAGTGGTTTAAGAGGAACTCCATTTTAGTTTATCTCTCTGTGTTCAAAGCATGTAAATGATCTGTTTGTTCACATGGCATCGGATGAAGTGAATGCATAAATGTGGGCACCCCTCCCTTCTCCATCTCACAGCTGCCATTTTTGGGGAAGAATCTCTCCTTTCTTAAGTGCCCTTTCCCCTCACTTTTCAGAGCCAGGCCATCTGTGATAACTAGATTTTCCCCTGCTGAAACTCTCCATTTTGCCTAACTGCTTACCATTGTCAGGTATGCAATTAGCTTCGCCACTTCTCTGGGAGCTGCCAGCTCATTATTTGTTTGTCTCTGGATGCCCTGCAGCCTCTGCTGCTCTGTCTCACTGGCCTTGGATCAGGCTCCTATGCATGACCTGGCAGCATGCCACCTGCTTCCTGAGGCTCCTGGAGACCTCTTCCTGTCCTTCTGTCTCTCTAAGTGAGGGATGCTTTCCTCTCTTGGACTGCGAGGCTGCTTTCTTAAGCACCTTCTGCTGTCTCATTGTGTGTGCATGTGGATGTTTGCACTTATGGAAGTGTGTGTGCATGTGCCAGAGGAGGATGTGCTCATGAAATAATAGCCTGACCATGCAGCTTAAATCGACAGCATGTGCTTGGTGGTACAAATGAAGACCCATCTGGAATCTCCATCCCAGCCTACTACTTCTCACAGGGCCAGTCTGTCCTGTGAGTTCCTATATGTTTATCAGTTTCACATAGAATCTGAGCTGTGATTTGCAGCAACCCAGGAGGATCTCTCTACTCCAGAACTCCTCCTCCACTGGGGCCTGAAGTTTTGCCATTGGCATTTCTTAATTTGGGTTCAGCATTGCCTTCTAGAGACTCCCTTTTAAAAGTGCAAATACTTCTGGAAGGAGGCACCCAGAGCCAGAAAGATGGGGTATTATATGATTAATTCCCTTCATATTTTTACAGACAAGGAAGGAAAGCCATGTGCCAGTGATGTTTCTGAGGTCACCTGGCAAGTACATGGCAGAGCCCTAGTTCATTAGTCATCGCCTACCTGAATCACAGGGCACCACCTTCACAATGTGCCCTAAAGGCATTCACCACAGGCTTCTTCACCTAATGGGGCTGTTATTGGGAACATGATGGGCAAGACCAATTGGAACAAAAGGTACTGATAATGTTGATAAATTTGGACTTTTCCATAACTTAGGGAACTGGTTTTCTGTCTAGGCCAGTGCTGTTCAATGGAAATATAATGTGAGCAACAAACATAAGCCATGTGTGCAATAAAAAACTGTCTAGTAGTCACATTAAGCAAATAATAGGGAAAAAAGGGAAAAAACAAAACAGGTAAAATTAATGTTAATAATTTATTAAACTCAACCCAATATTATAAAAATATTATTTTAACATGCACTCTGAAAATGCGCTTTTAAAAAAATTAATGAGATATTTTGCTGTTTTTTTTTTAACAAGATCTTTGAAATGCAGGTGTGTTTTACATTTAAAACTCATCTCAATTTGCACTAGCCACTTCCAGAGTTCAATAATAGCACATGTGACTAGTGACCTCTGTATTGAATGGCAGCTCTAAACCATCCCTTTAGGAGGATTCTCTACCTATCCCTCTGACCAAGGCATTGTCTGCACATGCCTTTCTCTTCCAGACCTGATGTTCACAGGCCTGTAGGTACCATAGGAACCATCCAATCTGAGAACTTCACCTTCTATCCCATAGAATCTCCAGAGATGCAGACAGGGGTGGAAGATCGGGGAGAGGAAGTGTGCCTCTGGCTTTGCTTCCAGTCGTGTGCATTGCTGTTATATGGGTGCCCTGATGAAGATCTGCAGATTACCTTATCAAGTGTCACCTAAACTAATCCCCACAAAAGAACAAACTGCTTAAAGATATCCCTACGACAAAATAATATCTGTAAGGCAAGCCCAAGTGGATGGTGAGATATAGCTGAACTGGCATTTTTTTACTCCCATGACAAACTCTTAGTTAGCAGTGTGAGGAAACTACAACAGCAGTGGTAGAGCCAGCTTCTACATTTCAAAACTATCAGTAAAGTTATATGAAATGTGAATGTATATCCACCGTCATTAACAAAGAACTTCACTCTAAGAATGGTTTATGGCTTGGTGTATTAGTGTGTGATATGTCTAATTTGTTACATATGTTTTATCATGTAGGCAATATATTTGTTTCATAGATGGACACAATTTGGACATACATACAGACTTTGAAAACATTAGTTGAATCAGGTCATTCTGCTCAAAAGCCTGCAACAACTCCCCACTCCACTCAAGGGAAACCCCAAGGCTTATGATGGCCAGTGGGTGCCTCACCATGTGCCTGTCTCACCGTGTTTCTGATGCCATATCCTACCACTCTCACTGCCTTTCTCTCTGCTCCAGCCACACTGGCCTTTTTGCTGTTTACCATTTTTTATTAAACCCGCAACAACAAAATCCATTCAGTTTTGCACATTTTTGAACTTTTTGGAAGTGCAGTCATGTTGTATAAATTCTGCTATCTTAATCAATTTCATATTCTGAAGATTCATCCATGATATTGTATGTAGCTATAATTCATTCATTTTCACTACTGTATAGTATTCCAATATGTAATTGTACCTCATTTAAAAAGACATTCTCCCACTGTAGCTTCTAGTTGCTTTTTTTCTGTTCAAACTGGGCCACTATGAACATTTTGTCTTTGGATGTGTGTCCTAGGGCTCATGTGCCCACATGCACTTAAGTCATAGGTGTACACATTATCTACATGCCTTTTGTCGCTACTTTTATGTATGTTTGTCAGTAAGCTTGGAATCTCTTCCTTCTCTGCCAAACTCCTGCTGGTATTTTAAGACCAACACTCATGTCATCTTTTTTGAGGAGCCTTCCTCTCTGTGTCTTGAAACTTACCACATTAAGCAAATAATAGGGAAAAAAGGGAAAAAACAAAACAGGTAAAATTAATGTTAATAATTTATTAAACTCAACCCAATATTATAAAAATATTATTTTAACATGCACTCTAAAAGTGTGCTTTTAAAAAAATTAATGAGATATTTTGCTGTTTTTTTTTTTAACAAGATCTTTGAAATGCAGGTGTATTTTACATTTAAAACTCATCTCAATTTGCACTAGCCACTTCCAGAGTTCAATAATAGCACATGTGACTAGTGACCTCTGTATTGAATGGCAGCTCTAAACCATCCCTTTAGGAGGTTTTTTTTCAAAGTTTAGGAGGACTTTTTCAAAGTTGTGGGGTTCACAGAGAGGACTTCTTATCATGCCTGCTCAAGTAGACTGCCTGGTTGCTGTAAATCAACCTTCCTTCCTTCTTCCTTCCTTCCTTCTTCCTTCCTTCCTTCCTTCCTTCCTCCTTCCTTCCTCTCTCTCTCTTTCTCTCTCTCTTTCCTTCTTTCTTTCTTTCTTTCTTTCTTTCTTCTTTCTCTTTCTTTCTTTCTTTCTTTCTTTCTTTCTTTCTTTCTTTCTTTCTTTCTTTCTTTCTTTCCTTTCTTTCTTTTTCTTTCTCTCTCCTCTCTTTTCCTTTCCTTTCCTTTCCTTTTCTCTTTCTCTCTCTCTTTCTCTTTCTCTCTCTCTCTTTCTTCTTTTTCTTACTACCAGCCCATTTTAAAGGTATGTTTGATTATGTGGTACCTAGCATGAGTGGCTCCATTGTGATTTGGTCTGGTCTCTTGGGGCTTAGTGCAGGAGCTCATCCAAAACAATGGCCATGCATACATTTTAGCACTTGTATGTGATGCATCCTAGCATACCTCTCTCTCATACCTCTGTACATTAAGTGTAGTGTGTTTCTCTTAAGTAACCTTTGCTGCTATTATTCCATTTAGGTTGCTGTAACAAAATACCATAGATTGGGTGGCTTACAAGCAATAGACATTTATTTCTCACAATCTGGAGGCTGGGAAGTCCAAGATCAAGGTGCCAGCAGATTCAGTGTCTGGTGAGGACCTACTTTCTGGCTCATAGATGGTGCCTTCCTGCTGTGTTCTCACAGAGGGAAGGGGTGAGGGGGTTTCTCTTGAGCCTCTTTTATAAGATCATGAATACCATTCATGAGGGTTCTGGCCCCATAACCTAATCACTTCCAAAAGCCCCACATCCTAGTACCATCACTTAAAGGGGTTAGGATTTCAACATACGAATTTGTAGGGACACACACATATACCATAGCATCTGCTTAAAGCCCAAACTTCTGGCTTAAGGCAAGCTCTCTGCTCACCCTCTGATGCATGCTAATCAATGTCTGAGGCCCAGTGAACCTTTATGGTTGACTGGCTTCTAGCTATCACTTCTGCTCTCACCTATTGAGTTAGACACATACCATGAGCTCCCAAACCTGCCTAGCCTAATTCCACCTGTTATAGTAGTTGCACGATCTAACTAAGTGCAGCACAGACCAATGAAATACAGGGGAAAAAGAGTGAGAGTTGTTTTTATACAACTTAAAAGTTGAATGCTTCAGGAAGACACATGGAAAAGCTGATGCGTGAAGGGGTTTGAGAAAGCTCATTTTCATGAGATGCTATTATGTGGTCATGTGTGTATCTCCTCAAGACTGAACTCAAAGACAGAGACCATGGTGGCCCCACCTTTGTGCCTCATGTTCCAACCCACGGCCTGAGACAGAGTAGGAGTTGATGAATGGATGTTGATCAAGAAATGAATGAATAAATCAATGTTGAGATTTTAAAAGGGAGAAAAGGCTCCCTAAATGTGCGTCATGAAAACAAACTGCTGGAAAGTTAGGTGTGGGTGAAACAACTGTAAACGATTAGAAAACAACCTGTAAAAATCTCAAGGTTTTCTGCACTTGAACTGCATTAGCAAGTGTCCTTGAATTCTCACTCCAATTTAAAGAAAAAGAAATAGGCAACTCATAGTCTACACGTTATGGATGTTGTTTGTGAATGAAAGAGGACATGGAAATTCAACTAGCAGACCCACAACCAAAGAAAATATCTTGGCCTTTTAAGGAACAGGTGAATTAGTACGTGTGTGTGTGTGTATTTTTTAAGTTGAAAAAATGTTTAAGGGGTGTATGTTAGTAGAATCACAGCAGGGAAAAAATTACATGCTCAAATTAGATACTTTGAAGAGGGTTTAATAAAATAAGAAGATTGCTTATAAAACTGTGGGTAGAAATTAGGAAAACTACAGGATAGGACCTCAAGTTGGGGGAATGCAGAAAGGCTCCTGACAGCAGCTGAGCTTCGGGATGAGGGAGGCAGCCAGTGTGCCAAGGTGCTGCAGGAGGGAAACGGAATTAAATGCCCTGGCCTCTCCCTTCTTTCTTCCTGCAAGCTTCTACCAGTGTCTCTTATTGTATAAACCCAACAGGAAGGAAGAAGGAACAGGAGTCCGTTGATGCAGTCCATAGAGTTGAAACCCCCAGTGTAGAAGGCAGACAGAGAGTGGAGGAGAGCGGATCGGGGCCAAGTGGAAGTTGTCTAGCATGGTAGGAAATTTTATGATTCTCCACTTTGATATTTTCGATTTTCTGACAAACTGTGAGTTTAAGTCCTGCCAGATTCAAGGGCTTCTACTTTGTTACTTTTTGTTTTTTGATTCAGTCTTGTTCTGTCAACCAGGCTGGAGCGCAGTGGTGTGAATATGGTTTACTGCGGCTTCAACATCCTGGGTTCAGGCGATCCTCATGTCTCAGCCTCCTGAGTAGCTGGGGCTACAGGCATGTGCCACCACATCTAACTAATTTATTTTATTTTATTGTAAAGACAAGGTTTTGCTATATTTCCCAGGCTGGTCTCGAACTTGTGGGCTCAAGTGATCCTCCTGCCTTGGCCTCCCAAAGTGCTGTGATTACAGGTGTGAGCCACTGCGCCTGGCCTCTACTTTATTTGTTTTCATATTTATCTGTTCCACTAGACTGTGACTATCTAGAGGCAGGCACTCTATCTTGGGCATCTTTGGATCTCCAGGCCTGGCCCAGGGCTTGGCATGAGGAAGAAACTCAATAATTAGTTGAATAAATACTGAATACATTGTAAGAAAAATTACTTGTCAAAAAAATCAGTAACCTAATACTTATTCATTTAAGAAATACTTGTTGAGTTCCTACAACATGCTGGATGCTGTTCTAAACAGAGGATATAGTGGTAAACAACAAGGCTACAGTCTAGTGGTGAAGGCATCCAACAAATGCTTTCACTCATTCAACATTTATTGAACCACAACAATGTGCCAGACACTGTTCTAGATTCTGGGGGTTCAATAATGAACAAGATAAAGCCACTGCCCTCACTGAACTTGCATTTGAGTGAGTATGTTTTGCCCTTAAGTAGCCATCTTTAAAGTTGAAGGTAAGCACAGGGGCACCAGTTTTTTAGAAAGCAAAGCAGCTCTGTGGCTCCTGATAGATGAGAGGCAAGCAGGATGCCACTTTAGGTCATGGAAAGACAATCCCCTGAGCTGGATGGAAGCCACAGCTTGGAGTGAATGTCCTTATGAGTCAAGGGTGTCCTTGCTAACCACATCTGATCCCTTGGCATTGGGGGATTGGGATGGGTCCCAAGTAAGAAAATCTGAGCTTTTCACACTTCTCCAATGGCAAGGCCTTACACACAGTAGGTCACTTAATTTCTTTGGGATTAAGTGACTCTTACCAGTCATTTATCAAGATGTGGGCTCCTAGAAACGGATCTTGAGAGATGAAGGACTAGTTGGAGCCCAGTGGAGCCCTGGCAGAGGAAGGGGGATAACATTGCCTTGTTTAGATGCTCTGGATTTTTTTAGAGCATGTGTCATTGGCTGTGTATGCTGGAGCCAGCCTTTTCTGGGAAGCTAAAGGGTAGACTGAACACAGCCTTGTATCATAATAATATTCCCCATTCTCCTAAGCTTTGGGAGTCTGTATTCCTCTTATGTGTAAGTACCAAATTGCAGGGGAAATGGTATTTCTCTGCAGAGAAGGAAATACCTTCCATGGGATTTTCCAGGGATGGGAGGCTGGATTCTGGTTCTACATTTCTCTCATCTTGGTGTAAGGCCTTCAGGACTCAGCTGGATGAAGTAATCTCTTAGTGTCCCTTTCAACCTCACCATTCTCTCTTTTGAGACATTTCTCTCATTCCCAGGACTTTGGCCATTGCAGTTGGGCTGCTCCTTCTCTCTCGTGTATCTTTGGCCACCAAAGAAGCTCCTGTGAATCTGCAGGATTGGTTTTAAGCATTGGTGTTTGGGGACAGCTGTGTACCCAGTGTGATTTTTGCAGGCTCAGGGAAGGGACTTTCCTCCCTACGCAAGTCCCAAAATACTTCCTTTATCAGTCTTTTGGTGTTTGGGATTGCTTTACTGTGGACAAAGCCTTTCATTCCACAATGAAGGATCAAAAATAGAAATGAATGCACATGTGTTTGGCATTGCCCATAACAAGCTGTTCTTGGCCTTCATGCTGTTACTCGTGCTATGCCCTCTGCCAGGAATATCCTCCCCATGCCCTCATTTCCCTTATACTGATCCTTTAAGAGTCAGTTTAGGCATTTCTTACCCTAGAGGATGCCGTAATTGGTTTCTCTTGATTGCAAGAAACATAGTTACTCAGAGTACCTCAAATAAAGGCTGGTTTAGCGGGGTTGTGACACTTAGAACATGAACCCCAGGATGAAGATGAGGAGGGGACCTAACTATCTGCTTCTACCATCTGTCTCCCCTAAATAGGCTTTCAGATCTTGAAAGCAGGGGCTATGTCTTACTCGTTTTTGAAAGCTCAGACCTAGCACAAAGTCCACCTTTTAATAGATGTTTGTTGAATAAATGAATGAATGAATGAATAATTGAATCCTAAGTATGGATAGAAGATGTGGGCTCTGTCTTTTAGGTATTTATAGCCTAGTTGGGAACTAGAAAATAGGTAAAACGTTAAGTAATATAAGAGATAAGCGGTGCAAAACAATGGTTAAAAACTGGTACAAAGCTTGCAAGATGAACACATCAAAGGCATCTTAGGGGAGATAAGATTTAGTTAGCAAATAGCCCTGAGAAAGACTTCAGTTCATACTCACATGCAATTGACTAAGATGTTTGTGAGTGCAGAACACAGACTTTTAGTTGATAAATTGAAGGGAACATTGAACGAATGTATAATTTCCTAAAGCGTCCCACAAAGGATGACTAGGGACAGCAAAAGGGAGCCAGGGAAGCCTCAGAGTAGGACTCAGGGTCCTTGTTACTTGGCCAACAGCTGGCCTGCTGCATCAGGTGCCTTAGATCCCACGCCAATGCCCCTGGACTCATGAGTGACCCCTGTGGCCTTATCTTAGTGGCTGATCTGACAGGTAGAGCAAGGTGTGTGCTTTGCACCTGCTGAGTTACTACTAGCTTCCTGTGGTGGATAAACAGGCAGGCCTCTGGGCAGCCCTCAGGACTCTACAGTGAACAAAGAAAGTCATTCAGATGTTTCCAGATTGTATTGAGTTAAATCAAAGGCCAAGAGAGCAGAGGTCTTTGCAGTTCTTTGTTTTAGAGGCTGGCCCCTGGGCGAGTCCCTTATCATACTCTCTTCTATTTAGATGTGTTTCTTTGAGCCTTCCGGCAGAAAGTGATGCCCTTTGACAGGCTCCCTCGGCTTGCCAAGGATAAACAGTGAGCAATTGTGAGGGATTCCCTGGGTCTCTTCTCCCATAACGTTTATTGTCAGTCCTGCACACCTGAAACTTCATCTTTTCTTGTACTCAAAATAGAGAAAGTGGGAGCCTAAGTGAACCCACTGAGCCTAGCCCCCTCAATGAGGAAACTGAGGCTCAAGAAAATGAATCTTTCTTCATATTCATGTAGTGCTTTGAGTTTATCCTGTTTTGCCACATATGCTCACATGGTTTTCCATTTCCTTCATTAGACAGCCCTTTATGAAGGGCCTTCAATGTGCCAGGCCCTGTTCTAGGCATTGGATGGGTGTATGGGTTTGGCTGCAAGTAACAATACTCAGCCAGTAGTGGCCTGAACTCTTACCAGAAAGGAGTCCCAATCCAGATCCCAAGAGGGGGTTCTTGGATCTTGTGCAATAAAGAATTCGAGGCAAATCTACAGAGTAAAGTGAAAGCAAGTTTATTAAGAAAGTAAAGGAATAAAGAATGGCTACTCCACAGGCAGAAGAGTCCTGAGGACTGTTGGTGGCCCATTTTTATGGTTATTTCTTGATTATATGCTACCAAGGGGTGTATTATTGATGCATCCCCTTTTTAGACCATATAGGGTAACTTTCTGACGTTGCCTCAGCATTTGTAAACTGTCATGGCGCTGGAAGGAGTGTAGCAGTGAGGATGACCTAAGGTCACTCTCATTGCCATCTTGCTTTTGGTGGGTTTTAGCTGGCTTCTTTCCTGCAACCTGTTTGATCAGCAAGGTCTTTGTTATTTGTATCTGTGCTGACCTCCTATCTCATCCTGTGACTTAGAATGCCTGTCTGGGAACGCCACCCAGTAGGTCTCAGCCTTATTTTATCCAGCCCCTATTCAAGATGGAGTTGCTCCAGTTTAAACACCTCTGACAAAACGATGCAGACATTCATTATCTCATCTAAAATAAGAAAGAAGTCCAGGGCTGTGGTCCTTAGAGGCTATAGGTTCCACAGCTCAGCAGTGCCATCAAGAACCATTCTTGGTGCATCAGTGATATCTCTCCTCGGATGGCAAGATGGCCATCATAGCCCCCAACAACATCCTAATATCCTAATGCTCAAAGACAGAACAGGGACCTTCACTTTGCTTTTTTTTTTTCATAGGGGAAGAACACCTTTCCTAGAAGTGCCCAGCTGCCTTCTCATTATAACCCAGTGACCGTATCTGGATCACATGCCTGTTTCTAGACCAGTCACAGGCAAACCAGAATGGGATGCCATAACTGGCTGCCTTGGGCCAATTGTGATGTGCTGTTCATGGGAAAAGCAGTGAGTCTATCATGTCCACTAAGAGCCCAGGCTCTGGAGCCTGATGGCCACAGTTCAAATCATGGCTCCATTACTTCTGAGTTATATAACCCTGGGCAAAGGAGCTTAACATTTTGTTCCTCAGTTTTTCCATTTGTAAAATGGTGATAAAGATACTTCACAGGTTGATGTAAGGATTAAATGTTTAATGTACATAAGGTGCTTAGCACAGTACTTGGCTCCCAGTAAAGGTTAACTACTAATTATCTATTGTATATTTCAAAGGAGCTAGAAGATAGCAATTCAAATGTTTCTAGCATGAAGAAAAGACAAATATTTAAGGCAATATATATCCCAAGTATAATGATTTGATCTTTACAAGTTATTCAAATGTGTTGTTATCACATGTATCCCCAATGTATGCACAACTATTATGTATCAATAAAAAATAAAATTTTTAAAAGTTAAAAAGAAAATAACCATCATCCTCAAGACTGAGCAATTTCTTGCCTGAATAAAATCAGGAAAAGGTCCTAGGTGTTGGGTAGGCAACTCCAGTGCCTGCCACGTACAGTTGCCTTCTGGTTCACAGACAAGTAAGCAAGCAATGTTGAAATCTTGTGCCATGGTACCAGATACTGTGCACTGGCCCCCTCAAAAGGAGGGGTGCCTGGTCCAGACTTGGGGGATGTCAGAGAAGGCTTCTCAGAGGCAGTGGCACCGACGTAGGATTTCAAAATATATAGCAGTGGCTTGGCAAAGGCAGAGTGTGGGTGGGTGGGAAAGGAAGGTTCTCCAGGCAGAGGCAGCAGTGGGCCTAGAGACACTGGAGCATGGTGCTCTGTGGTGTATGTAGGACAAGTACACGCAATTGATTGTGCCCAGAGAGTGAAGTGAGAACCAGGGGTGGCTCTAGACGTATGTGCTGCCAGGCTGGGGAGGGCTTGGATACCAAGCTAAGGGGTTTGTGTCTTTTCCCACAGGCTATGAATTTTAAGCTGGAGGTAGCCTTAGATTTTTATTTTTGGTCAATGACTCAGGCTGCAGTGAGAAGGATGGATGGGGGGCGGTGGGACCTAGGTAGGAGGCTACAGCAATATTCAAGGGGACTAGCGCATCAGCCTGAACTAGGGCATGTACTGGAGGGCTGGAGAGAGAGAGACAGAGCGAGCAAGAAAGTGAGAAAGTGGGATGGGAAAGGGAAAGGGGGGATATAAATACAGGTAGGAGGATGGAGAGAAATGGGGGATGGTGCATTCAAGTTTGGCCAAGTTGGGTCTAGAGGCAGCTGGAGATGTCAGCAGACCGTCACATGCAGAGTCTGAAGCCAGGAGAGAGACCTGGGCTGAAGACAGCAGATGCAGATGTTATCATCATGGAGGAAGTAGATAATAGATAAATACTTGAGATAGATGAAATTGTCCCGGGAAAATAGAAATAAGAGCAACAACCCTGCAGCTCTGAGCATGGCTTGGATTGCCAAAATGTTCTGTTTTGTTTGGAAGCTTTGTCAGGCTGGGTATGGTTCAAGGCCTGTAGCCAGGCAAAGGTTTTGTTTGGTTGCTGTACAAGCAGCTATTGTTTAATGCTCAGCCTGCTGGGTGAATTTCTGCACACTCTTTGTGGTTATTCAAATCTCTAAGCCCTGATGTGGTGTGAGAAGAGAGATAGGTTGAAGGTGGAGCCCTGTAGAACACCAGCATTAACAGGGCAGCTTGAGGAGGAGATCAAAGGGAATGTTAGGGAGGTGCGAAGGAACACACAAGAATGTCCCAGGACCCAAGGGAGGTCATGAATGCACTTCATGTGTTAGTCTCTTCAAATGGACTGCAGATCCTAGCAGACGTATTACATATTTCTCTTCTATCCCAGCAGAGTCCCACTGTCATCTATTTGGTATATTAAATTATATTGAGAATCTATATTAACTTATAGTAAGAATCAAGATCCACAGTAGAGAGGATGGGGAAGCGGGTTATCTTCCTGACCATCCCCTGTGGGTGGGGTTAATGCCAGAGGTTCTGGGCCACACAGAGTTGAGGTTGAGAACTGACTGTCTGTGATGTTGGGCAGCTTACTCAGTGACTCTGGGCCTTAGCTACCTGATCCATCAAACAGAGATACTAACACCTACCGTAAGGATGTTCAGACAATTAAATGAGATACTCCATGCTAATATTCAGCATATGTGAATCCTGTCCAGTAGCAAGTGCTTGCTAAGTGGTAATCACTGTCGTCCCAAGGTCCTTGTCTAGCATCCAGCTCAAGATTGGAACTCTAGCATCATGTTTTGAATGAAGAAGGGAAAATAGTTTTGCTAGTGAAGAAAAACCTGAAGGAGCATACACTTGCCAAGAGTTAAAGGAGCCAGCATAGACCAGAATGTGAAAGATAAGCAGAGAACCATATTGGGAAGAGCTCTGTAAGAACTCTCAACAAAGGCAACAGCACAAAAACAAAAGCAAAAGGATTCTCAATGAAGAACAGACTGGCCACAGGAAGCTGGTTATACAGAGATCCAAAATGGAGGTGGAAACTGGCAAGAAGATCTCCAAGTCTGGGTCCTATAACTCTTCTGTGTCGTTGCTGTTTCTTAGCAATTCAAATGTTTCTAGCATGAAGAAATGATAAATATTTTGTCATTTTGTCTTTGGGGAGTCTGCTCTGCCTCCTTGATCATTCTGTCATGTTTATGTAGTTAACATGGTAGAAAGAACATGCACATTGGAGTCAGAGAACTCTAGGTTTGAGTCTCAGCGTTGTCACTTACCCACCTGTGTGATCCTGTCAAAGTCATTTAACTCCCCATGCCTCAGTTTCCTCATCTGTAAAATGGGCTAATCCACTTCAGCCAGTTACTATGTGGTGTAAATGAGATTAGTGTGCATAAACCGGCAGGCACAATGCTGACACATAGTAGGCGCTCAATAATTATTTTTGCCGCGTTTTTCCTTGTGCTGTAAGTAAGGAAGTTTCTATTGCCCTTGAGAAGAGAGTCTTAAAAGCATATTTCATCCTGTCCGGAAAACCCGTTCTGAGGATGGAAAATTTTGCTGAGGAATGAACTTGGAAGGATCATGTTTCCAGGGTCAGGGCAGAAAGGAAGAGGCCCAAGCCCTGGGGAAGGAATGGCATCAGGACACAGCTTGGTGGTGGTGACCCCCAACCACGGGCCCAGCAGCCCCTGTGGAACTCCCACATTGACTTCCCTATCTACGAAACAGTGCCAGTTACTCAGTCTCAGTGCTTCCTTCCCCTTCCCTGTCCCCTGAGGATCCCCGGCTGGGAACTCCAGTTGTGGCGGCTCCATAGCACCTCCTCTGCTGCCTCCCAGAGGTCACTTCCAGGATGGCCGTCCCAGCCAAGCCCTCCTTCCAAGATGCAAATGGCCTTAGCCCCTCTTCATCTGGCCCAGAGGCCACTTAAGAGGTCTGTGGGGGTCCGGAGGGATATCTCTCAAAGGCCCCTCCCACCGCCCAATATATTGGAACTCACAATTGTACAGCACTTGGAAGATATCAATGCTTTTGCATTCCCCATAATGTAGGCAGGGAAGCTATTTTACAGAAAAGGGAAATGGAGCCGCAGAGAAGAGGCCTGCTTCCGACAGCATGGCTAATACATGTTGGAACCAGGACTTGAACCCAGGAACTCCCAGCCCAGGGACATTCTGTTTTATAAATACAGAGGGCACAACATTCCATCCCTTTGACTTGTAATTAGTGGGTGTTGTTTGTATGGCTATGAGCTTTACTCATAGTTTTTGGTGCTAGGAGGGAATCCGTCTTCCTCCTCCGCTACCCTTCCTCTCCCACACCACTGTTTCCCTGAGTCTCTAAAAGGTGTCCTGAAGGACAGAACTCCACCCCCATCTCCTGGAGGGCCTCACTGACCCTCCTCTGTCTAACACCCAGGCTCGAAGAGTGAAACAATTTCCCAACCTGCTAATGGCACTGCTGGGAGCTCAAGAAAGCTATGCTTTCAGGTGACGCATTGTCATGCGTGTCTGCATGAACATCTCTGTCTCCTATAACAGCATCTGCCACAGCAGCAGCCCAGCTCAAATGGCAGGCAAAAAAACTTGTCTGGTGCATTCCATTAAAGAGAAGGAAGTTACCAGCATTGATTGAAAGTTTCAGGTAGAGCGAGTACCGGGTGGCATTTGAAGAGGATAATTTAATTCAATAGTTTATATTCCACTTAAGTCCCTCCTCTATCTGACTGCTAGTAAACAGCTATAAACTGCCTCAGCTGTCTTAGAGGTGAAGAGGAAATAGTCTAGAAAGTAAAATGGTGATAGCAGGACAGAATCTCAAGAGACCAAAAACTCCTGGGAAAATAGGCATAGGTAGCCTGGTGTGTGAAGGGTGGGTCCAGATGCAGGAGGCCCCATTCCCTCCTGGGCCCCCGCTGTGCAATGATGAGCCCACAGTCAATGATCACTGATGGTTCTTGCTGCTCTGAACTCCACACTGTTACTGGGGAGCTGTGTGGTGTGGGGAAGGGAGCTGAGAATGTGGATTCAGAAAACCAGAGCTCAAACCTGGTCTTGGCTCTTACTTCTTGCAGGACCTTGGGGGCAATCCACACTGTCTGTCTCCCTCCAGGGTGCAATGAGAGGCAAAAGAAAGAATGTATAAGATGGTGTCTTAGGCCCAGGAGGGCCAGTTGGATGTTAGTAGTTACTGTTGCATTGTTATTGGAACAGAGAAGCCCCCACAGGCCTGCTTCCCACTGGTCTCCTTGCCCAAGGGCCGGGGGTCCTGCAGGAGGATCAGATCGGTGCTCAAGCCAGGCGGGCAGTCACCCTATGATTTGAAAAGTGCCCAAACTATGCCTGGCCCAGCAAAGCTTGCCTCCCCACAACGGACCTATTAAAGCATGGTAGTCTGTTGCCTTAAAGGGGTAATGGTGACATCTTCTCAGGCCCTGACACCTGAGCCTCCTTCCCCTCCCTGATTGGTTGGTTGGCTCTCACCTTAGGAAGCAGAGAGGAGACCGTTGAAAGAGTGGGACCATCCTCAATTCACTTTCTCCTATGTTCCTGGCATTGTTCTGGGGTGGGGGCGCAAGGCAGCGCTCATGTCATCTCTCCATTTATTCCTCCATTGGTTCGGCAGGCATTGTGAAAGCATTGCCTATGGCAGGTGCTGAGGACGCAGAGATGAAGGGTGCGGCGGGAGCCCAGGCGCCTGGCGTCTGGCTGGGGGGCCCGGCATACACACAAAGGATCTGAGTCCTCCAGTTGGGCTTCCTAGTTCCTCTATAACCAGAAGCGAGGCTGCCCGTGGGCACCTCAGGAGTTCTGCCACCATCCAGTTCCTGCTCACTGCTTAAAAAGCCTAAATAATTGGAAAAAAAGTGGTATGATCTGTTTAATACAACCATCTAGTTCAGTGCCACAGATTTCACCTCCTACTCTTCATTGTCACAGGTAAACTGCGATGTCTTCTTCTGTAATGGTAGCCCCGTGCTGACAGTCTCGGGTTGCTTTCTGTAAGCGTCATTTGAGTTAAATATGTAAAGAAGTGGTAAGGAGGGGCAGACAGCCTCACTGCAGGGTTGGACCCCTGCCCGCGGATGGCCTGGCAGCCTTGACGATGGTGGCTGGTTGCATGTGTGTGAGCCTCAGCCACATGAGGAAGATATTTGGAATGAGGGCATGTGAAACGACGGGTCCAGCATCGCTTTAGGGGTGGGGAGACATAGCTAAGGGAGGTGGTGAGAGCTGAGTTCAGAGTATCTGAAATATAAACTCTAAGAAAGATCACTCCTCACCATCCCAGTCTAAGTCAAAACCATCACACACCTGGATTGTTGCACCGGCTTGTGGTCCATCTCCCTGTTCTTACCCTTGGACCTCACCTTCTGCCGACTGTGTGTGATCTGACCTGCTTTGCTCCCATTCTTTCCTAGCTCATTCTGCCCCATCCCTGGGCTTCCCTTCACAGATTAAGTGCATTGCAGCCTGCCCCACGCCCTTTGCAACTGTACTTCTGTTGTTCTAGTCCCCCCTCCTGAACATTAGGGCCCTGCTCAAATGTCACTTCCTCAGACTTTCCCCACTTAAAATCAGACCCCTTCGCCATTACATCCCAGGGCCTAGAAGAATGGCAAGCAGGTAGTAGGGATTGATGTGAAGGAATGAACTGCCCTAGTTAGAGGGGGGTGGGGAAACAGACCTCAGGACCCAGGAGCACAAGGTTGGGGAGGGACAGAGAACTTGTGCACCAAGATTTTGCCTGGCTACTCTCTGGGTGCTGAGGGGGAGTGGAGGTCATGGAAAGAGGTGGGGAATGAGAGGTGTGGGGTGACTGGGTCAGCGTGGCCAGCACCCCTGCTCTCCCCAGGGCCCTCCTGGCTGAGCTCATTCCCACTTTCCCAGCTTCCTTTCATGCTTCTTTCATTTCCACCCTACCAGCCACTCTATGGGACTAATGAATAATGACAGGCCTGTAATTAGACTGACATTGGAGCCTGCATTGTCCCAGATAGTCACTCTACGAGGCAAAGGTCTGGTGTCGGCTCCCAGCCGGCACCTCAGCCTTTCCCTCCACACCCTTACTCACAGCCTTGAATTCTTGCAAAGCAACTTGCCTCCCAGATCCTGAACAGTCAGGTAGGAACCTGATGGGATGTTGAGACATCCTGTGCGACACAGAATTGGAGAGACATGGAGCACCTTTCAGCTGGTGCCAGCATGTCAGGCAGAGACAGAATGAGTGAAGAGCCCAGGGCCGGGATCGTGGCACTGTTGCTTCAGCTCCCAGGTCTCAATGTGGTCTTCCATAAGCCCTTGAAATGTTGGCCAAGTTCAGCCGTTTTGTACTGCATTTGGAATGCCCTGGGAATGCAAGTTATTTGAGTTCTGCGTGGAACCAGTGACAGCAAGAAGATTGTAATCATCGCCTGGTTGGCAGGTTTTCACTGAGGTCTGTGGACCCCTGTGGGGCTTCTGAAGGGAGCAAAGGGCACAGTGCCTGGCACATAGTAGGTGCTCACTCATTACTGACTGACGGACTTGAGAAAGGTTTTAGCATGTAACACATCTCAGTGGGAGAAAGTGGCCAGGACGTGGAGAGCTGGGACACTTGTGCAGACAGGCCAGGGGTTGGCTCCACCCTGCCCCTTGAAGCCTGCTCTTGTTCCTCCTGGAAAAACCTGACAGCAGCAATTAGCAGGAGGTCCTTGAGTGTCCCCCTCTCCACTGCAGGCTTCCCCCACTAAGGGAGGGATGGTGTTTCATCTGAGTGACACCTCATTCAAATGGGAATGAGTCCTCAGTCTCATCCAGGGTGGAAGAAGCACTCATTGTCTCCTGATTCCGCTTTAAGACCATTGTCATTGCTCTGATGAGCCACAATGATTCTGGCCTCAATGGGGGACATCATGGAGAAAGAGGTGGGCACAATGAATCATGCAATAGCAGAGGCTGAAGAGGGCAGCAAGGGCCACTGGAAACCAAGAAGGAACCCCAGAGTGAGCCCCACTGAAAGAAAACCAAGAGTCACAGCGCAGCATAAGAGAAACTTGTGTCTCGCTGAAGTGACGGGAACTTCAAATGCAGCTCTTCTAGGAGTGGGGTCTGAGCCCCTCTGTCAAGCTGGCTCAAACACTGAGCGTGTGCATTGATGTCACATAAGGAACAGTCCAAAGCAAGGACGGGCTTCAGGGCCTCACGGCTGAGAGCAGCAAAGGCAGAATTGGAAGCTGACTACAGGTCTGGGACCCTGACATGTAGTGGGGAGGTCTGGGCACCTTCCTCAGCTCACCCTGCTCAGCAGAAGCCCCTCTGGGCCTCAGTGAGGCAAGGGTGGCATCACAGCCTCTGTGGAGATGGGATGGGGCTGATGGCCTATGTCCCTGGCTGGAAGGCTGACCATAACAGGGATGTCTGTGGGGGAAAAGTGAAGGTAGCCTTCACAGAGGTCTGGGGTGGGTGCAGGGACCAAGTTTTGAAGGGATATCTGGAACAGGAGTAAAGTGAGCTATCGGGACCATGGAGTCAGGGGGGTAAAGGATCCAGGCCTTAGGGCAGGGCAGATGTTTTATGAACTCGAAGACCACAAAATAAGGAAAGAGATTTCACAGAGAGGGGCAGGTATTTAATATCTACCAGTTTTTAAACCTTAACATAGCCTTATGAATTGACAGGGGAGAAAACAGAGAGAGAACCATTAAATAATTTGTCCAAGATCATTCAACTGGGAAGTAGCAGAGCTTGGATTTGAACCCGTGCCCAAATCCATTGTTTTTCTACTTGCCAGATTGGTGAGGGTCATGGGGGAAGCTGCTGCTCAGTGAACACGGGTGTATGTGAGACTCACCCAGATGCATTAGACGTCACGGCTGCAAACTTGCTTCCAGACTCCACTGGCTGGCCAGTTGCGAGCCCAGGACTGTGCAGGCTATCTTGACCCTAACTGGTTGAGGGTCTGGATGGGCCAAGGGCAGACGGAAGGTTCTCACCCCTCTGAACAGGGCTGGCAGAGGTGACAGGAGCCATCAGAGGTATTAGTCTCTGTTTCAATAAAGTGGTTTATGCATTTTGTGAGCTTCTCAGCAAAACAATAAAGCAATTTATGCATGTGAGATGGGGATCAGAGGTGGAATTTCCTTTCTTCTCACCACCATGATCCAGTTTTTATTTCATTTTTATCCTGAGTATGTCCTTTCTCTTTCTCAGGCGGCTTCCACAAGCAACACCTAGTCTTTTTTTTTTTTTTAATTTATTTTTTTTATTATACTTTAAGTTCTAGGGTACATGTGCATAACGTTTATATCATGTATAACTCCCCAATGCAATCCCTCCCTCCTCCCCCCTCCCCATGGCAACACCTAGTCTTTTGGGAGTCCTGGCGTGCTGTCATTGTTTACTTGATTTCTCAACACCTTTCTCCTGCCCGAAGTGCTGCCTGACAAGGATTTTAAAAAATTATATTACTGTGATTTCCCTTGCTCTTTTATTTTCTCTCTTTTAACATGAAAGGAAATACGTCTTTATGCAATCCCCCACCTCTCATCTTGGTGGGCTGCTTCTTATCAAGTAACAATCCTCTCACACCCCTGAAGGTTTAACCAGAACAGCTGCAGGTGGGGCCAGGAAGGGCAAGAGTGGATCCCAAGATCCTCCAGGTTGACATGCCACTCCTGAAAACATTCTGCTTTAAACAGAAGCCACTTTGCTGCTCTGACAGGAATTTCTCTAACCCAAACATACTCTTCGACATAGAGAGATCAAGGCACGAAAAAAGGGAACTTCTCAAGGGTAAGTTGTGTTTTCAGTAGTAAGCTATTTACTGTTTTACTGTGTACATTTTAAGGTGTTGCAGGGAAATAAAGCTTCTCTAGCAGCCAGGATATAAAAGAGCAAAAACTTTGCAAGTAGCTGTCACAGGATTCTTGGGTGTGCTGCCCAGAGCAGAGGGGACTTAAAAGAATGGTGAGTTTGGGGGTGAAAGGAAGGGGTGTCCGATAATTTGTAACAAAGACACTCAAATAATTTAGGACTTTAACAATTTTACTGTAGTAAAGAATGTATTAGTTAGGGTAGAGGCTAAGCTGCTCTAACAAAGAAACATTCAAAATTCAGTGGGTTAACTTTTCTCTTATGTGGCCATCCAGAGAGAGGCAGCGGGTTCATGGTGGGCCTGTGGCCCAGCTCGTGAGGTTATCAGGGTCCCAGACTGCTTCTCTAGATTATTGCCCTTGTCTCCATAGTCCCTGCAGTTTCCTGGCACTGTGTCTGGGTGATATAGAGGTGTCAACACTGAAACGTTAGAGGGGTAAGACCCGGAAGTTGACGACATAATTTCTTCTTAAATACCCTGGGCAAGAACTTGGCCCCATAGACAGCTGCTGGGGGGCCTGGGAAACTCCTGCTAGATGAGACGCCAGAGCTGAAATCCGGGTTCCGTTGGCGAAAGGAAGGGAACATGCATATGAGGGGCTGATACGTAGATTCTGCTACAGAAGAAAAAGTCTTCCAATCAATCCCTTATTTTAAGTTTATCTTTAAAAACAACAACAGATGAACACTCTCTCTCCTTTCCCCTAAAATACCACTTTAAATGAGCCACAGCAGTGAATTAAGATGGCCTCAGAAAAAAGAGGTACCTCTTGCCCCTTCAAGCTGATCTCTAAACCCTTGCAGCTGCCTTGCTTGGCAGCACCCCACAGGACTGAGATCTTATTTTTCCCTCCAAGGAAGCAAGAGGAACAATAAATAGCAGTACACAAAACAGCACACATTTCATTCTGTAAAGGCATAGCAATTCTACCTCGAGGCCTCACGGACAAGGCTTTCCAATCTTTTCTGAGACTTAACACAGGAAATAAATTCAATTTCAGCACTCAGCGGCTGCCTCACGGTGGGCTCTCCGTAAATGGTTGTTTAATAAATGCTCTGGAAACTGGCCGTCTGGATAATGTCTGGGGTATCATGGAGGAGGGGGCTGGCTCCCATGAGCACAAATGAGTTTTCTTGTCTTGTTTGTGTGAAGAGAACAGAAAGCGTGGCTTCACTTGCCACAGACAGGCCTTACCAAGCAGCCCTGTCCCCTGGGCCACCTCAATCCCCAGTTGGAATGACAGCTATGTTCATCTGGGGTGGGGGCATCTTTTATTTGTTTCTCCATCACTTTAGTAGTTAAACGTTAGAAGAATTAGTATCACAAACAGACGTGTACAGTTAATTTTTTGAAAAGAATATGATAAAACTGGAGATGCCCACTGGGCTGCAGTTCTCAAAAGATTGTTGGTTCAGGGCAAGGAGCTACAGAGACACCAACATTCAGAATTAGGCAGGGAAGCCCAGCTGATGAGTAGCCAGGGAGAGAGCCAAGAGCTAGGAGAACGTTCGTATCCAAGGGGAGGGCCAGGCAGGTGCTTGTCACCCAGGAAAAGAGGAACCAATGCTGTCTGCAGGAGCCATAGGGGCGGAGCAGGGGCTGCTCAACTATCCAGACAGGCAGGTCTGTAAGAACAAAGAGAATAACAAAAATGACATTTATATAGCACACAGCTAAGTGCTATTTGTGCATTATGGCATTTAAGAGGCTAGTACAAATCTCATTCATTCCTTTTCTTTTGCAGATGAGGAAACAGACATTGAGAGGTAAAATAACACGACTGAGTCTACACACTCCCTGATGGCTAAGCTGGGACTTAACCCCAGGTCCAGTGGCCTCTAGAGGTGTTGTGTGTTGCCACCATCCCATTCTGCCCAACTGAAGCAAACAACAGAGAAACAATACACAGGCAAGTACGGCTGGACTGACCATGATGAAAAAGGGCTTTGGTGATGGAGGCATCCTTCAGCTTCCTGAGCAAGTGTTGGTTCACAGGCAGGTACAAGAATTACTTGGCAGGAATGGTCAGTGCGGGAACCAAGAGAAAGCAGCTGCCACCAGTGAGCCTGACCCAGGAGACCCCAGACACTAGCGGACCTCAAAACTCAAGTGCAAAAGTTGTAAGAGAGGGGCTGGCAGAGAATGGATTGGGAGACTGCGACCAGTTGCAGGCTCCCACTACCATCAGCTGAGATATCAGTGTTGCTCCAAGACGCTGACTCAGGCCCTCCTCTCCTCTTCTCCCTCTTCTCAAGGCCATGTTTACATTCCCTGGTTTAGATCTCTCCTCTGAGCTGCAGTGCTATACATCCAAAGGCATGTGAAACATCTCTCCCTGGCTTTCCCATAAATCCGAGGTGTCCACATGAATCTGTCACCTCTTACTCCACCAGGTCCTTTGCCTGTGTTCCCTGCCTTGGCTGAGAGATATCACCATCCCTTTAGACATCCAACAAAAAGCACAGGAGACCCCCCAAAGACTACATCCTGTAGAGTCTACTTCCTAAATGTCTCCAGTGTCCCCTTCTGTTCACATCCCCTTGGCATAACTTGTTTTCCCTCCACTGGTCTCCCTATCCAAGTCCAATCTCCACAGAGAAGCCCAGGTGAGCTAACCAAACATGTATCTTTCTATGTCTCTTCTGTTTGAAATCCTTTGGTTACTTCCCTCACCTACCAGAATCACCTGAGCTCCTGAGCCCAGCCCACACAGTGCTGGGAGTCAGGTTCTTGCTCTTCTCTTGTGGTTTCCACAGCCATGGCCGGCACATTCTTTCTACATCTACATGGGCCTCCCCCATACCTCTACCTCGCATCTTGGCCTGGTTAATGACAATTCCTTTTCTGAACTGAACCCTCTTGCCAGAGTGGAGACTCTCCTTGGTTCATCCTGTTCGGTCATCAGTCTATGATTCTATCCACCACTTGTCACCTGGATTCCCTACCTCCCTTCTCTCTCTCTCTCTCCCTCTCTCCATCCTTTCTTCTTTCTCTCTTTCTTACTATTAGAAAAACTTCAAACATGTGCAAAATAGAATAGTAATGAACTCCTCATAGTATAATGAACTACCCATAATTGGCTTCAACAATCAATAACTCATAGACAATCTTACAATCTTGCTTGATCTAGACACCCCTCTGCTGACCTTAGACACACACACACACAGAGCTAGTTTAAAGCCAATTGTAAACATCAAATTGTTTTATCCATAAAAATTTTAGTTTCTATATCTAGTAGATAAGGAAGTTTAAAAAAATAACCACAATACCATCTCAACATACCTTGTAATTAGTTAAAATAATCAAATATCCATAAATGTTCACATTTTTCTGATTGCCTCATAATAGTTCTTTTAAACAGCATTTGTTTAAATCAGGATCCGGGTAAGGTCTTACATGACAATTGATTGATATGTCCCTTAAGTCCCCTTTAATGTATAGATCTTCCCTCCCTCTTATTTTTGCCCTTTGTATTGTATTTACTGAGGAAGCCTGGTGTTTGCCCTGTAGTTTCCCGCTGTCTGAATTTTGCTGATGGTGTTTTCATAGAGTTGTTAAACATGACTTCAGCTCCTCATGCTTCTATAAATTATTCCACTGGGTAGCCTCACTGTCCACTTCTCAAAGATGGAAGTCACTTTTTATCTCTGCATCTCTGGAACCTAGAACAATGCCTTCCATATAGTAGACACATGAGAAAAACATTTTGGAAGGAAGGAAAGAAAGAAGAAAGAAAAACAAAGAGAATAGAAGCACAGGACCAGGGTGTGATTGTGGGCCAGTGTTTCTCAGTGTGATCCACATACCAAAGTTATCTTTAACTGATTTGTTACAAATGGTTCTTCGGCCTTATCCAAAGTCCACGACAATCAGAACCGCTGAGTTCTGAGTCCATGAATCTGCATTTCTGACAAACTCCCCAGACATACTTCTCTTTCTGTGGCTCTGAGTCTCCTCGTCTGCACAGAGAGGACCCCTTCACTAAGGCCCCTGCCAACTCTAACATTCTGAGCCCAAGTCAGGATTCTAGGATTCCAAAGAATGGGCTACTTCACTTCAAATGTCATACATTTGAAAAAAGCAAAACCCAGCACCTGACTCTGCCCCTGAAGGCGACTGTGATTGCCTTTAGTAGGTTTCCTCCATTCAGGTTGTAGGTTTCTTCAGGGTGCAGCCTTCAGTTTCCCGGTCTCTTTGGGCTGGTGATGTGACCCACCTGGCATAGAGCCACTGGTGAATCCCACTGTCTGGCAGGCTCCTGGTCAGTCTCCTTCTCTGGGCCATCCCCTCTCCAGCTCCCCAAACACCCTGGCATATTCCACACCTCTGCACATTTCAAAATCTTCCTTCCCCTCTCTTAAGTCACCCTCCTTCCTTTCCCTACCTTAGGGCTATGGGTTTTGGTTTCTCCTTTAATCGTTCTTTGTTTGTTTATCTTTCCCCTGGTTTTCTTTTTTTTTTTTTTTTGAGACGGAGTCTTGCTCTGTGGCCCAGGCTGGAGTGCAGTGGCCGGATCTCAGCTCACTGCAAGCTCCGCCTCCCGGGTTCACGCCATTCTCCTGCCTCAGCCTCCTGAGTAGCTGGGACTACAGGCGCCCGCCACCACGCCCGGCTAGTTTTTTGTATTTTTTAGTAGAGATGGGGTTTCACCGTGTTAGCCAGGATGGTCTCGATCTCCTGACCTCATGATCCGCCCGTCTCAACCCCAGGGACAGTTCTCCTCACCAAGCCAGTTTGAATTCATTTTGCAGGGACAATTCCACAAGACGGTGTATCAATTGCTGTATTAAAATCAAGATACATTGCATCCCTTCCATCCTTCCCACCTTTTAATTTCCTAGTTCCCTTAAAGGCACAATCCAGTGTTGTCTGGCATAATTTGTTCTTTATAAACCCAGACTGCTCATTGCATGGACTTATAATTTGAGAAAGATTTTCTGGCAGTGTTTTATTTCTGTAATACTTTTCTTTATTGTATTTGGTGATTGAATCTCAGTGATTAAAGTGACAGTGAGGTGGACCTCAGGCCCAAGCTTCCTCACCAAGGCCTTCTCCCAGACTTCATCCATCTCATTCAGTCCTCTGCCCTCTGGCCACGATCTAGTCATGCCATCACCTGAAGGGTAGGGCCATCAAAAGCGAGGGACATAAGCTACAAGCTACAGGACTCTTTTGTCCAGCGTGCAGTGGACAAGCTCAAAGGATAAAAATGGACATGCAGAACAAAAGCCTATGGGGTACGGAGGAGTGATGACAGGCATAGAGGGTGTTAAAGGTTGAATTGTGTCTCCTCAAAAGTTCTGTGTTGAAGTCCTAACTCCCGGTACCTCTGGATGCAGCCTTACTTGGAAATAAGGTCATTGCAGGTGTAGTTGGTTAAGATGAGGTCCTTAGATGGACCCTGATTCGGTATGGTTGGTGTCTTTATAAAAAGGGGACATTTAGACATGGAAGTGAACACAGAGAGAATATCATGTGAAGATGAAGGCAGAGCTGGGGTGATGCTTCTGCAAGCCAAGAAATACTAAAGATTGGCAGCAAACCAGCAGAAAACTAGGGGAGAGGCATGGAACAGATTCTCTCACAGCCCTCAGAAGGAACCAACCCTGGTGACACTTTGGTCTTGAATTTCATACCTCTAGTACTGTGAGACAATACATTTCTGTAGCGTAAGCCACACTGTGTGTGGTACTTTGTGGTACTTTTTTTTTTTTGGCAGCTCGAGGAAGCTAATACAGTGAGTATGAATGTGGGCTCTGCAGGTAGCCAGACCCAAGTTTGAATCCTGGTTCCACACTTCATTAACCATGTTGCCTTGGACAAGGTAGCATAACCTCTTCTAACCCCTGTTGCCTCATCTAAAATAGAGTTATCTAATACTTTCCTTAGTGGTATTGGGAGATGTGGCAGAGGCTGTGGGTGTTCTGTCCACATTCCTTTAGCCAACCAGGCAGTGAGGGACCAAAGCTTTTTCTCCTCTGATGAGGGGACAAACCTGAGCAGTGTTCCATATAGTCTCCCTGAGGCTCAAACCACAGTTTCCCAGAGCAGTGAATCCTTCATTTACATACCCTTTATGAGCTTTTCTCCCGTCACTGCCATTCCCCATAGTAATCCCTGGATCAACTCCCAACTAAACTACTTGCTCCTAAATTTTTGCTTCAAGGTTTGCTTTCCAAGGAACCAAATGAAGATAGAATGACTCAAAGAGAAGATGTATAAAAGTACTTACAGCATGTGGCACATGGTAAGCACTCAATTCATTTTAGTGAGTCTAATGTGGCATTCCTGCAGCATAAATGATGTGCAGTCAGCCTGTGGTGTTTGGAAATGGAAGGTGTATGTACATGCACCCAGCCTCCAAAGTTGGTAACATCGTGTGAATAGGGAATCTCCACTCTATAATCCATGCACTGTCTGGTCTGATGGGTTGGTCACGTGGCCACCAGGAGAGATCCGGAGCTGTGTGGATATGCAGGCATTGAAAAACATACTCTGGGTATGCAGTAGGAGTACTGTGGTTTAAGTACAGATTATAGGGAGTATCTGCACATGTGCAAATGTCACTGTGCAGTGTATAAGGGGCAGCTGGTCATCCCCTGACCCTTACAGCCTCAATGCCCAGCCCTGAGTGTTTGGAAGCCCCAGGAGAGCTCACCAAGACTCAGGCAGAGCCAGGCCCATCACCATCAGCTGACCCACTGCCAGGAATTGCTTGATTGATTGCCACACTGCCTAGCTGCTGGAGCACTGGGAAACACAGCAACTGTTCCCAGGAGGTGAAAAACCCAACCAAACCAGTGGTTTTCTTCACTCCACACTCACTAGCTAAGTTTCTTTCTTCCCGTGCTACCAGGACCTGCCTGGCTTTGTGGTAGAATGAATGAAAGACCTGGTGTCACAGAAACCCCTGTGATGTGTGCTGAGGGCTCGCTGCCTGCTTTGAAGCACTCCTGTCTCCCAAGCAAAGAATACACATTCGGGGAGTTGGAAGGAGTCTCAGCTTTCATTTGAATTCACCCATCATTGTACACATGAGAAAATGACTGTGATATACTGGAGAGCAGTGTTGACATCTGGGGTTGGACAAGTCTTTGTCGTGGGGCTGCCCTGTACACTGTAGGACATTTAGGAACATCCCTGGCCTCTACCCATTCCATGCTGGCACCACCTCCTACCTGCAAGTTGTACCAACCAAAAATACCTCCAGGCATTGTCAAATGTCCCCCTGGGGGACAAATTGCTCCAGATGAAGAATCATTGCTATAGAGAAGTCAACACACAGAATGAGCATTTGTGAACAAACTAGGGGCTCTCGCTTATGAGTCCTGGATGACGTCAGCTTGCATGGTAGCTGAAAACAGGTGATAACACAATCTGTAGTGATACGTATCTGGCTTCAAATTTCATTTCTCATTCACCAGCTTTGTGACCCAGGCTATAAAATGAAAATCTAATCATACCACTCCCCTGCTTAAAACCCTCCACTGGCTTCTAGTTTTTCTTAAAATACAATCCATCTTCCTTACCATAGTCTACCAGACCTAAACCTTGTTGTATACCCCTTCCTGTTCTCATGTGCTCTCCTGCAGCCACACAGAGTTCCTTCTGTTCCCTGAGTATGCAAAACTCCTTTCTGTTCCCACCTCCAGTTTTTGCACTTGCTGTTCCTTCTGGCTAGAACATCCTTTCCTCACATCACTGTGTATCTGGCTCCCTCCCCTTCGCTCATGCCTCAGCTTAAATGTCTGTTTCTCCCACAACAATGTAAGTTCCATAACAGGACCTATAACAGCATTAGATAAATAATGTACTATTATAGGTTTGTGGTGAAGATAGAATGAGAGAATAATAATAATAATAATAAATAAGAGTAATACTAAAGCACTTGGCAAGCAAGCTCAGGGCATATAGTAAATACTCAATAAGTGGTGATTATAAGATTCTAATTTATTTTTTTTGTGCAGTTTAGAGATAATCTGTCATTGTAGCTGACCCGAATTATCTGACCTCCTCTCCACATTTTGACAGTTCCCCGCAATATGACTCCTACCTCCCCAGTGCGTACTCCAAAAACACTACATTTCCTAGCTAGGGTAACCAACCTGCCCTGTTTTGCCTGGGACTTTTCTGATCTAGCACTGAAAGTCCTGCAACATGGGAAATCCCCAGTCCTAGACCACCTGGGATGGCTAGTAACCCTATTGCTAGCTTCCAATATGACTTCTTGTTAGGTGTGACTGAGATGTTGATTGGGGAGTGAGTTACGTGAGAGACCAGGCAAGGGATAGAACACTCTTTGTGCTGGTGGCTGGTGCGTATGTGTGTATGTGTGTGTGTTGCAGGGGTGGGTGGTGGTGGTGATGGCAGCTTGCCAACCATTTCACAGGCATAGGTTTCTTTACTGGGCCAGTATAGGGGGTATTTCTTCTGCAGTTCCAATGATTTTGTGAGCTCTCTATATCTGTACTAAACTTCTCTCTGCTTAAACTACCTAGAGAGTATTCTGTTGTCTGTAACTGAGAAGCTCAACTAATACATACAACAATTGTGCCAGTCTCTTCAGTAAGTAAAGAGCTTCTCAAGGGATGCTTGAGATAAATCAGTATCTGGACAATCCAGGGGGTTTCTCATCACCAGTCCTTTCACTTGATGAGATAAGTGGCTGTGTCTGTCATTTCAAATGCTCCAAAGACAGAGTCTGCTGCACTGTGTGGCAAGATCTAGCCCCTGTCAGTGTGGTCAGGCCATGAACACAGACCTCTTGCTTTCTAGGCCTCTTTACCTGGGTACCAGGCAGACTGTGGTATCAATTACAGTGGACCCCACACATCCCTCAGCCATCCAGGCAGGTGCAGATACTCCTCAGGCTAGGGGTAGGCGTGGGAGGCTGACTCAGCCAGAAGGTTGCCCTGGAGAAGACCAGGTAGTCCCTACTGGCATGCTTAGAGGACATGTAGATCTATCATGGATGGTCGGGACAATCACCAGTACCAGGATATCTGGATCTGGTAAAAGATATTCCAAGAGGAGGTTCAGTTCGGAAGGCAGACGGGGCAGCAAACTTCCTGTTCATACACAATGGGTGAGGGACCCAGGGACCTGATTCAGCCCAGGGGAATGAGTTCAGGTGGTGTCTGGGTGGGAATCAGGGTCAACAAACATCATCTGGGACTTAGAGGAGAACTCAGTTCAGAGGCAGAAATTCAGATGTCTTGAGGGGCAATTTAGTGTTTATCTTTGAATTAGTATGAATCCCTATAGAAATGCGGTGTTGCTTTGCATGTATAGGACTTCGACTTTACACAAAGAATACAGTATTATGAACCTTGTTCTGTATTTCACTTTTTAAATCCTAGTACTAATTTTTTTTAAACATTTGCTTTCAGGTACATTTATTTATTCATTTACTTATGCATAGCTTTTATACAGTAACATGCAAAATATTAAGCATGTTGCTCAATGAATTTTTAATAACAGCTTTATTGAGATATAATTCACCAATCACCAAATTCACAGTTTTAAAGTTTCAGTACTTTTTGGTATATTTACAGTTGTGCAATCTTTACCGCTGTCTAATGCAGAATATTTTTATCATCCCCCAAATAAATCCCATACCCATTAACAGTCACGTCCTGTTCTTCCCTGCTCCTTACCCCTGTACCCATTAATCTACTTTCTGTCTTATGGATTTGTCTCTGCCTCTGTGGATATTGGATATTTCATATAAGTGGAATCATATATGACCTTTCATTTCTGGCTTCTTTTACTTAGTATAATGTTTTCAAGGTTCACCTATGTCATGGCATGCATAAGTACTTCATTTCTTTTTACTGCTCAATAATATTCCATTGTATGGATATACCACATTTTGTTTATCCATTCTTTAGTTTGGGTTGTCTCCATATTTAAGGTATTATCAATATGAATAATGCTGCTATGAACATTAGTGTATAAGTTTTTATGTGGACATGTATTTTCAGTTCTTTTGGATATATACCTATGAGTGGAATTCCTGGGTCGTATGCTAATTATATCTGTAAAATTTCGAGAAACTGCCAAACTGTTTTCCAAAGTGGTTGCCCCATTTTACATTCTCACCAGCAATAGATGAGGGTTCCAATTTCTCCATCGCTTTGCCAACACTTGTTATTTTCTTTTAAAATTATAGTTGTCCTAGTGGGAGTGAAGTGGCATCTCATTGTACATTTTTTTTTTGCATTTTCTGAATGACTAATGGTGTTGAATATTGTTTCATGTGCTTATTTTAGTGACCATTTGTGTATCTTCTTTAAATAAATATCTACTCAAATGTTCATTGAATTTTGACGTATATGAAGTTACCCTTGTGTAACTATCACCCAAATGAAGATACGGAACATTTCTAGCTCCCTAGAAGATTCCCCTGTGCTTCTTCCCAGTCAAGTTCTTTCCCCAAGAGTAACTATTATTCTGATTTCTATTACCATAGACTAGTTTTGTCTGCTTTTCAACTTCAGAGAAATGGTACTGGATGAGCTTTTTTTTTTTTTTAACAGGGTCTTGCTCTGTCACCCAGACTGAGTGCAGTGGCATGATCTTGGCTCACTACAACCTCCACCTCCTGGGTTCAAGCGATTCTCCTGCTTCAGCCTCTCAAGTAGCTGTGATTACAGGTGAGCCTTACCATGCCCAGCTAATTTTTTTTTTTTTTGTATTTTTGGTAGACGTGGGATTTCACCATGTTGGCCAGGCTGGTCTCAAACTCCTGACCTCAAGACATCTACCCACCTCGGCCTCCCAAAGTGCTGGGATTACAGTTGTGAGCCAACGTGCCTGGCCACGGATGAACTCTTTTATGTCTGGCTTCTTTTACTCAGTGCAACGCACGTGAAATTTATCCATGATGTTCTTTGCTGTTTTTTTTTTTTCCATTTCCTTGTAGTATTCCATTGTATGAACATACTACAGTAGGCTCACTCATCCTACTGTTGAGGTTGATTTGGGTTGGTGGTTGTTTTGGGCTATTACAAACAAAGTTTCAGCACTTTGAAAAGTTTGTTCATTCAGCTGGTCTCCCCAGGAGTACAGATTAGCTACCTGGGTCTCAGAGCTGCCTACCACCAGAGACTTAGTGGTGGAGACACACCTGAGACCCCAGTGGTGGTCAGGCTGGGTTGCTGGTCCTCAGTCTGAGGAGGGTGAGCCAGTTGCAGGGTGGTGGTGTGGTGGCATTAAATTGCTGAGCTGTGACTTGAGAGAAAAGGCGAAGGTGGAGGAGGCAGGGGGTTTGAAGGCTGGGGACTAAGAAAGGCAGGGACACTCATGAGGGTGTCCCCAGAAGTTCCCCTGCCTGGCCAAGTGCTCAGGCCTCCTCCGACTGCTGAGATCTCTATGTCCAAGCTCCCCCTTCTCCCCAGCCTGGCCCCAGGGAGCAACCCTGATGGAGACAAGACCATAGTTACTCACTTCTAGAGATGAGTCAGAGGCGAGTCAAGGGGCCTCACCTCTCCCAAGGAACCTTAATCATGCAGTGACTGGCAAGGGGACCACGAACTTGCACTTATATGAAGGGCCCCCTGGGCATAACACAGAAAATCACAGTGTGCATGGTGCCCCTGGAATTGGGCTACTTGACCCTGAAGGGGCATGGGCATTTGTTACTAATGTGGGACCACAACCAGGAAAATTCCAGCATTTTCTTAGGCTTAGCTGTGTCTACGAAGGTAGAACCATCAAACAAAATAAGTATTTTCCTAGTGCCAGGACCACCAATGCAGAACGTACCCACCCACAGTGCTTGGGCAGATCAAGGCTGTGCATATCCTCAGCCAGAACTGCATTCTGGACATGAGCTACAGGGTGACCTCATGAAGGTCCACTATAGATATGCACGTGGATATTTTGTGTAGTGATGCTGTGGCAGCTGGGATTGGAGGCAACACAGGTGTCCATCGCTAGACGAATAGAGAGGTAGCATGTGGCAGCATCCCCTGCAAACTCTGGGCAGCAACCAGAATGATGAACTCCATCTGCACATAGCATCTCTGCTAGACATTTTGAAATAGTGCTGAAGTTAAAAAAAGAAAAGTGAAAAGAACAGAGTCTGTAATGCAATACCATGTGTATGAATTAAAAAGGCATAAACATACAAATCTAACCTCAGGGTACACTACAAAAGAGAGTGGTTGCCTATGGTGGGGGTGGTGAAGGGTGGGAATGAGAATGTGGGTGGGAGAGGGCTCCTGCATGATGATCTGAGAAGGATGTGTGCCCTGGCCAAGACACTTAACACTCACATACACCCACGGAAAGAATGGGAGGGAGGGAGGGAAGAAGGAAGAAAAGAAAGAAGGAAGGAGAGGAGGAAAAGAGAAACGAAGATAGAGAAAAGGAAGGAGTAAAGGAGGGAGGGAAGGAGGAAGGGAGAAAAGAGAAAGAGAAAAAGGAAGGAAAGAAGGATGGAAGGAGAAAGGAAGAAAGGAAAACAGAAAAAGAAGGAAAAAAGAAAAAAGAAGGAAGGGAGGGAGAAAGAGAAGTCACTTCTGCTCTCTCAGACTTGCTCAAGGACCTTCACTGAGGTGGGGACTGCCAGTGTAATGTTCAAAGTTGTTGCCATTTCCCAGGAGTTTCCAGAGGGGCAGGGAGGGCTGAGCAGCACAGTTCCCACCGCCCAAGGAGAAGGGAATTAGCAGTGTTCTCCTCCTCTCACTAATTGAGCACTCATCTGGGCGGGCCTGGGCTTATTGAGTTTCCAATTCATCAAGATTATGAATGAGGTTTCTCCTCCTTCCTGTGGAGCAGGTTGAGATTTATACTACATCCTGGGCAAAGGATTCTCTGGGCTTCATCTTCCTTTCTGGGGCTTCTTTCTTTAAAAAGCTGGATTGGGCACCCTTGCCCAGAGAAATCCCAAAGCTGAGAGTTCTCCTGCCCACCCCCAGCCCTCCCCCAGGCAGGAGTTGGTCCTGTGAGAAAAACAGGTCATATCTAAGCTTCTACTGTTTTCCATCTCATGTCTGTCCCTCCATATGCCCCCTCCCTCAGTCCTGGCCCCACCTTACCTCATATCCCTCAGCAAGGTCTCTGCTCAGACCCTAGCTCCGTTCTAGGGAGGGGAAGCTGGTGCAGAGTATAGGGGATAGCATAAGGGCTCTTCAGGAGTCATAAACAGAGTCCCGCTTACCCTGAGCCCATGGCACTGGGGCGTTGTTGCTCACCTATTTCTGAAGGTCTACCCAGAGGAAATGGGCTATGGCACCACAAAATGGTCCAACTGGAAGTCAAATATGAGACACTAGAAAGCATCCTACAGACTGCAGTGCTTGGGGATCTTGAGACACCTGCCAGAAATCCTCAAGGAGAAAAGAGGAGTTCATGGACTTGTGGCCTTGAGCCTCTTGTGCTGTCACTTACACCTATTTCCATAGAATTACAGAGTGTCGGTGCTGGACACTAGACAGTGTAACATCATCTCGTCCAACTACCACTCACCATGTAGAAGGGAAGTGGAAAGGGAGGATACTTCCAAGGGAATGTGGAAACAGAAGGAAGTCACATCTCCCTGTGCCATCCTAGACTACTGCTCTCTCTCTCTCTCTCTTTGTGTGTGTGTGTGTGTGTGCTACACACACACATGTGAGCAGCTCCTGCTTTGACCTGAGCCTAGAGCATTCCTCCTTGGAAGGGGACTCTATTTCACAATCCATCTGGTCCTGGAGCCCAGTGGGGCTAAGTTTGGTTTAGGGATGGAGGGAGAAAGCAAATGAAGGAGAGACAGGTAGAGAAAGAGATGAAAAGACAGGGACAAAGACCTCTTGGCAGAGAGAAATTATAAAACAGGGCAAGAAAGAGAGAGAAGAGCAGACACAGGGATGGAGAAAGTGAAGAAGGAGGAGCCAGAAAGAGAGGAATGAAGGGTGACCAGCAGACCAGGCAGAGCTCACAGTCCACCCTGGCAGAGTTTCTTTTTGCAGGTGATTGCTCTCCCTGTCGCCACCCTCCTGGTCATTCTCTGGAGCCCCTGGTCATGAGTGGGCATTAGCTTAGCCCAGTGTTGGTGTTCAACTGTTACCCAATCTGAGCTTCCCTTACTGCACCCACAACTACCTGGTTAAATAAAACCTTAAGGAGGGGTGGCAGGGAGGAGACCCATGTGAGCCAATGCCCTGGGTAACTCCCACTGTCTTGCTTGCCTTTTTCCTAATCCTGAGACCTGAGCCTAAGCAAGCCAGTGTGTGCTTTGGCCCCAGAATCCCTGTTGGGGGCAGCAAAGGAGACACAAAGTGATGGAGGAAGCACGGTGGTAGCCTTGTGGCTTCAGTGACCCTGTGTGAGACAGAAATCAGGGTTGGACTGGAGGAATGGGGAACAGGTATTTCCTGTGGTCCTGCTGAACAGTGGCTCAACCAATCCACCCAAAATGGCAGAAGCAGAGAAACTGTAAACATGAACAGCGGTGCCATAGCAAGAGCTGGCCTGTGGAGGCTGGCACTGTGAGTCTAGGCACAGCACCCCAATGTACAAAGAACCTCCACTTATAAGCCAAGTGAGGGCAGGCAAGGTACATTAACTTCCCTGGCCTCAGTTTCCTCATTGTGAAATAGAGCTAATAATAACCTAACAGGGTTGTAGTTATTTAATAAAATATCCCAGCACTGTTTCTGTTTCCTAGTCAATGTATAATCCACAGTCTTTACCCCCATTCCCTATGAGAAGGCACGGTAGCTTCTAGACTCTGGGCAGAGCCCCACACGCAGCAGTCAGGATGCTCAGACAGAGAAGCAAAGCCCTTAAAGCTCTCTAGCAGCTAGAGCTACCTGGTGTTTGGAAGCCAGGCAGAGCCCCACAGATATGCATGGGAACACCCAGGATCATAATGGAGGAGGCACAATGCCAATCACTTAAATTTAGGTGTTCTTGGTTTCCTAATTTGATGGAAGGGTAAACTGAGGCAGAGAGTGGGGAAACGACAGATAATGCAGAGTGAACAAGTCTTACTTTGGAAAAAACAGTTTCCCTGGTGGGAGAGGAAGGGAGATTGTGCTGTGACTATCACCTAACTCAAATGTGGAACCCAAGATGGGCAAGAAGCTCAGGTGGGGCTAATGCTGTACAAAACACCTGGTTAGCTCCGATAAGCAGCTGTCACAAGCCAGGACTCTGCCCTGGCTGCACTCATCCAGCCCAGAGGGGCCATCACTCACTCCTTTCTTCTGGCTCACTCTGTCTTCATCCCCAGCTGTCAATTCATGTGTCTCAAAATGACATGAGTTAAACATCTTAAAGAACTAGAGATTTATCATATGGCGATGTCAACTCAGAAAGCAGAACCAGGGATTTGTATCTCAGTAGTGGATGATTACAGTTTTCTTGGTGCTATGAAAGCCCTATATCCTCACGTGTTGCAATCTGATTAATAGGCAGTGTTAGGGGTTGAATTACATCCCCCCAAAAGATATGTTGAGGTTTTAACCTGTGAATGTGATCTTCTTGGAAACAGGGTCTTTGAAGATATAATTAAGGTGAGATGTGATTATTAGAGTGGGCCTCCTCCACATACAACTATTATCTTTCTAAGAAGAGAAGACAGAGAGAGAAAAGGAAGATGGTCATGTGAAGATGGAGGTAGAGGTTAGAGTGATGTAGCCACAAGCCAAGGAATTCCTGGGGCTACCAGGAGCTGGAGGAGACAAGGAAATATTCTCCCCTGGAGGTGGCAGAGGAAGCATAACCCTGCCAACACCTTAATTGGCAACCCCAGGAAATGAATAGAGTAAGAAAGAAAAATTAAGTGGGAGGAAGGAGGCTGGGAGGAAGGAGGACATTCTGTTTAAGGGAACCCTGGAATCTCTTTTCTTCTACCCCCATGTCCTTCTCTATTTTCTATCCTCTATCTCCTTTCAACTCTTCAGCCAATGGATCTTTAATTCTTAAATCAACAAGCGTCAGTGAACTGCCTCCATGTGCCTGGCTTTGTGATGGAGGCAGAAGCGGCCCAGAGATGTGAGTTGAACTCCCTGCCTGTTGACCTCTAGCCTCCTGAAGGCAGTTCATGGGTGTGGGAAAGGGTGCCGGCTCCAGGGTCAGAGCACCTGGGCCCAAATCTCTGGGTGACCTCAGGCATGTGATTACGTGCTACATAGCTTGCTTCCTCCTCTGCAAAACGGGGAAAATAACACACCTATTTTGTGAGGTTCTCTTGAGAATTAAATGAGATAATATATGTCTAATGATTAGTACAAGCAATCAATCAGCATTAATTATTGTTATGACTGTTATTATTAGCGTAGGGAAAATAACATGAACAGCATTCAGCCAACTACAGGATAAAGTGTGATAAATGCTGGCACAAAGGTGCAGATGAAGCAGTTTGAGAAGAAAGAAGAGAGATGAGTTATTTCTACCCAGAAATCAGGGAAGTCTTTGTAGAGTCACAACATTTGAATAGAGCCTGAAATGACAGGTAGATGTTACCCAGTGTGTGTGTAGGTGGAGAAGGGGCTTGTGGGAGGGATAAGGGAGTTTCTCCTGGAGGAAACTGCATTCACTGAGGCAAGGAGGTCTGACAGGTTCAGCAGAGAGAGTAGATCTATGTGTGTGAAGCATCCTGTGTGCGGTGCATGGTGAGAAGTGAGACCTAGGACAGGCTGGGTCTAGATGGTTGTGGCTCTGATGTCAGGAGAAGGAGTTTGGTTTTTATTATGAAGACAGTGATCCCTAAGGGAGTTATAGCAATATGATGGAGGAAGCTAGGGTAGGGACGGGGAGGCCAGCAAGTTCTCAGTGGTCTCAGACAAGGGAGGTCTGAACCAGGTTGGGGTGGTGAAGAGGAAGGGGCAGATTAAAAAGTCATGGAACTAATACTGAGGGGATTTGATAACTGGTTGGGAGTGAGAGGAGATGGAGAGAAACATCTAAGATGGTTTCTTGGTTTCTTGCCAGAACTATCTGGAAGGAAAGTAATGGGAGATTCTAGACTCCATAAAGGCTGAGGCCTCATCCTTTCCCCTTACCCCATGCCAGTACCCCACAAGGCCTGCATGGAGTGGGTACTCAATACATAAATATTTGTTGAATGAATTTGATGCCAGAAGTGGGAAGGGAGACCAAGGGAAGGATAACAGGCTTGGAGGGGTGGTCACAGTATGGTCAAAGTTAAGATACCCACAGGACCATCACGTCAGGCTGGCCTGCGGGCTGCCAGACATGCAGCCTTGCGGAGAAGTGCGGAAGGGAGATAGAAACTTTGGAGCCAATAGCAACCAAGTGAAAACAAAAGCCACACGTGGGTTTGAAGTCCAGAGATAGCTCAGATCTCTCAGTGGGCTCCATGAGATTTGTCATAATAATTAGAGACAATCTCAGATGCTGGGTGTAAAGGGAGCACGGTGACAGATGAAGGTAAACTAATTATCCTCACAGCAACCTTGAGAAACAGGAATGTGCATGCACGTTTCCTTACTATGATACAGAGAAGAAAAAGGACCAGAAGAGTTGCTTGATGTCCCAGAAGACAGCCAGAGCCCTGGCACAGCTGCAGGAACACCCAGGAACTCCTTCCTCCACTATCCCCCCTTGGAAATGTCAGCATGGGTGCTTTCCTCATCAAGGAATGATTTTAAGAATTTGTTTTTAAAATAAAAAGGGGTTTTAGAGTTGGGAAGCCCTTCGGGCCATAATGAGATGTGTTTTATGGGACCATTTACCAGCACCTGGAAAACAGGGATGACCTATAAATGTATTCATGGATTCAGACCCAGGGCAGGTTTCATGGGCTGATTACAAATGCCTTGGGGATGGCATCAGCATTCAGGAGACACAGTCGCCCCTGAACACCAGCCACAGTGCCATACACACCTTCACTGCCTGCACTCCCACCCCCCCCTCACCCCTGCTGCTGCAATGCCAACTCCTCAGTCTCAGCAGCTCCTGGAAGCTCTAGGTCACCTTTCAAGGAAACCACAGTTCCTGATCCAGATCAGGGCAGCCCAGGTCATTATCTTTGTCCCCTCAACCCACATAAGCCCAGCCTGTTCAGCCTCATCCACATGACTTCCTCAATCAGCCTGGCATCCCACCCCACCGGTCCCCCTCCCACCTCCTCCGTCATCATAAGTTTCATGCAGAGGGTATAGCACTTGAAGCTAGGCTGACCTGGCCTCCCGTCCTGACCACTTAGACCCTGATCTTGTATGAATCAGTCTCAGAGACTCAACTTTCCCATCTGTGAAAGATCTCTCTCCTTGTCTGTACCCTCCTGGGTGGTACACAGGACCTCCTGTGGTGGTGGTCCACAGATGCCACATGGATGCATGAATGCATGGCTTCCTGAGAGGATGACACAGATGCACGTGGATTTGTATCACTTGCTGAAGGGAAGTGAGACTTAACAGGGACCTCTTAGAAGCCTGTGGGCTCCCCCAAGTATAGAAAAAAAAAAACCTCTTCAGTTCTTTCAAGGGAAATTTCAGGTACCTAGCTAACCCTGAGAAGTAAATGTGGTAAGGAAGAAGGTAATACTAGCTTAAGACCATAGCCAAGGAAGTTAGAATCATGGGATGTTTGGTTCCCAGGTAGAAACTAGACATAACATCTTAACACATGCCACTGAGTTGTTTTTCAGAAACCTGGATCCCCATCAAATGGATCTGCTGGCACATAGACCCCAGGTAAGGGGAAACTGACGCCTGGACTCCGACCTCTCTTTGTTCTAAATTTCTCCTTGAGGGGCCTGGAGAAAGTCACATCCTGCAGCCAGAGCTAACATCCCTTTCTGCTGATCCCACATTTTTAGGCAATCCTTCCTAAACCAACCATAAATCGGAAAATCTTTGAATCTACTTCTGACCTGTGGCTTCCTGCTTTGAGATGTCCCACTGTGTTAGGTCAAACTAATGTATGTTCTCCATGTATTGATTTATGACTTTGCCTGTAACCTCTGCCTCCCTGCCTTTAAAAACCCTTACCTGAAAGCCATCTGGGAGTTGAGGTTTTAAGTGTGAGCCACCCAATTCTCCTTACTTGCTGCCCTGCAAATAGATGCCTTCCTTTCGTCTGCTGCAAACCTTGGCGTGGATGTTTTGGCTTTACTGTGCCAGGTAAGCAGACACCAATTAGGGTTGAGAACAGATGCGCTTAGTAAAATAAATTGCTTCCAGATGCTGGTGACACCATCTTGGCCTCCTCTTGGTATCCCGGTTGGCTCTCTATTTGAAAGACTCGCCTGGGCATGGTGGATCAGGCTTGTAATCCCAGCACTTTGGGAGGCCAAGGGGGGCGAATTGCCTGAGGTCAGGAGTTCGAGACCAGGCTGGGCAACATGGCAAAACCCCATCTCTACTAAAAATACAAAAATTAGCTGGGTGTGGTGGCGGGCACCTGTATTTCCAGCTACTCAGGAGGCTGAGGTGGGGAGAATCGCTTGAACCCGGGAGGCAGAGGTTGCAGTAAGCTGAGATTGCACCATTGCACTCCAGTCTGGGCAACAGAGTGAGACTCCATCTCAAAAAATAAAAACAAAAACAAAAACAAAAAAACAACGACAAAAAGCCTCCGTCCATCTTCTGTTGCACAAATCCCGCCTCACTCTCTGAGCCCTGGTGGAGCTCCATGTTCCTCATTGCAGCCCTCCTGGCTGCCCCCAGCTGGCACAACTCCATCGTCTGGCTGCTATCCACCTTTTGGTCAGTACACTTAGTTTGCACTAGACTGGCATCACCCAACTGAGTTCTAAGGCTGACAAGGTGCTGTTTCGTATTTGTCTGTGTTTTTATTCATTACATAGACCCCAAATACAGGCAGGCTGAGCCCTCCTCAGTCGCAAAATCAGTCACCACAAAGGATTCTTAGATTAATCACCCAGTAACATAATCTTAAAATACTGATTTTGGACCTGGGACACCGCCTAGACACTGATATGTTCATGGGTTCGTATACACATGCACACATGTGTGCACACACTTTGGGAATGGGATAGTATTTGTTTTCCTCTGAAGCTTCACTGAGCTGCCTGCCAGTTCAGAGGGGCCCAGGTCTGGGCTTGGAGATGGTACACATGATGTAAGAAAGGTTTCTCTATCCCCTGGGGCTGGTTGACTGCGATATGGCTGCTGCTTTCCCTATGGATATGAGATGCATGAGGTGGAGTGGAAAGGGACAAAGCTGTGCAGCTTGAGCCCAGGAAGGGGCACTCCCACGCCTGAGGTGCAGGGATAAGAAGGGGGGCACAGGGATCCCAGCCTGAGGCTGTTTCTGAAGGTAGGTTGGGCTTGCTCACGGACACCCATTCATATCACACACACACACACACACAACACACACACACACACACCACAACGACAATAAGTACACAGTCTCCAAACATTCTCTGCTTACCACGCACTGATACAGTGGTATAGTATGGGCTCCAACTGGCTTCTCCTCATGGAAAAGTAGGAATAAGGAAGGGATGTGCTGTGAAATGGAAGGGGCATGTACACAGTGTGCAGCTTCATTGTCTATTGATTGGTAACTTTGTTAAGCAAATATTTACTTTGCACCTCCAAGTGCGAAACACTGAGGATACAGACATGAAAAAATACATATACCTGTACAATACAGTCCCCTAATCATATGTATTTGGGGTGAAACCCCCACACATAAGCACATTTAAATGTAGGCTCACTTGCATCACAAATGCATTCACACACACACACACACACACACACACACACACAACTATACATCCATAGACACCCAGCAATGGGCAATGGGGTTTTGTCCTATCACTCACAAGAAAGGCAAAATGGGAAGCTTATGGTTTTAACAGCCATCCCTGGGCCCAGTACTATATTCCTGGTTACCTCTCCGGGGCCAGGGGCCAAGTGTCAGATGAAGTGACTTTTTAATGTCCATCTGGGAATCCAGAAGGTAAAGGAGGTGGTAATAATACTCCCTTTGTAACCTGTCTGTCTCTCTAGCACTTGAGAAAATTGGATGCTATTAAAGTCAATTGAACTTTAAAGGGCAATGAACAGTGGAGACATGATAGAGACAGGAAAAGCTTACAGCCGCAGCCCTGAGGGCTTGCTGGAACACTGCAAGGTGCCTTTGGGGATGGGACCTCTGCTCACATGGATCTTTTAGGTGGTCCCAGTATAGTTTCTCCAGCAACTGAGGTGTGATCCTAATCCAAACTTTTTGCAGTTAGTTACATTTACCCTTCTCTCAGCAGCTCCATGGACTGTGCCTTTGGGGGTTCCAAGTGGACTCAGGTAAAGGAGAGATTAGACCTGGCCCTTAGGGAGCTCCTCAGCCGATGGGAGGGTCATGGCTGTGACTTCAGAGAGCTCCTGGCCTCATCCAGGGGTTATCCACATGGATATGCAAACATACAGAAGAAAAAATAGTACTGGAAGATGAAGAAATATTCATGCAGTATTATGAGCATTTATATGAAACTTAAAAGCATAAAAAATAATTTCACATATTGCTTTGATGGACATATGTGTGTTGTATGAAGTTCACACAGTCCTTGCTCTTCCCAGTTCCCATGTACAAAGTTCTGTTGTGGTTTAGTCGAACCAGTCCCCAACAACAAGGTTAAAATTTGAATTATGATAGCGTATTGACTGTGTGTGATTGCACAAAGTACAAACTTTGATGCCAATTCTTCATTCCACACATTTCTCCATGAAGAACAGATGTGCATCCTGATTTCTTCTTTCATGGTCTGTCAGGTGACTGGTCACTGAGCATCTGCTATCCAGTTTTCCAGTTTACACACAGACAGCAAAGTGTACTGTTATGTTGCTTCCATGTCTCTGGGTGATTAACCTATGTTACGCTTTGCAAAAATAGATAATCTAAAGAGGAAGTTGACCTTGAAAGATGAAAGCACAGAAAAGAAACAAAAAGCGATAATGCTGCAAATGGAATTCAAACAGTATGTCAAGGAACTGTAGAAGGAAAAGCTGGTGGTGGGAATATGGACACCACCACTAGGAGAGGGACTCTAGATATGCAGCCAGAGGAACTTAGTGAAGGACAACTTAGTGACATTATGAAGAAAGTGGTTGTGATGAAAAGGATGGGGATGTTCCAGAGGAAGTGGTGCTGGCAAAAATTTCACATTAAGGGAACTCTCAGAGACCCTGAGAGTTCATGTGCAACACTGAACATGCAAAGGATAAAATGCTAGAAGTTGACACAAACTTAAGAGTATGATGATTTGCCAAGTATAGAAAAGATGTTTGCTCTGTATTATAAGTTATGTGACGAAGAGAAGGTGAGCACTGTTCATACTATTCATGAAAGATTTTTATGAAGAAATAAAACACCTTAATTCTCAATGTTTCTAAAGTTTTAAATAATTTGGATAATATTAATATTTTAAATTCTGATTTCACTATTTAAAAAAAAATTTCCATATACTATTTATAGTCTGAAGTAAGAGAGTTTTAATGTTTTTGACAAGAATTGTTAAAGATCACAAGACCATTGTAATTTTTTCTCACAGATTTTTAAGATGATTTTGCACAGTTTCAGCTTGTGTGGTCATTTTTATAGCCCTGCAGAGTGAGTCCTGTCTGTGTAAAGAATAATGTATTAAGTATAAAGAAATGCTTTGGAATGACAAATACTCAATTCAATGTCTCTAGTTAGATCTAGAGGAGAGGGAGAGAGGGGGGAGTATGATTAGGGAGGTGCACACATGGGCTTTGACTGTGTTTATAATATTTATTTCTTAAGTTGGAGTCTAAGTTAGTTTTATTTCTTAAGTTGGAGTCTAAGTTAGTTAGGCTGTTCTTGCATTGCTATAAAAAAAATCAGAGACTGGGTAATTCATAAAGAAAAGAGATTTATTTGGCTTATGGTTCTGCAGGCTGTATAGGAGGCATGGCACCAGCATCTGCTCAGGAAGCTTCCAATCATGGTGGAAGGTGAAGAGGGAGCTGGCATCTCACATTGCAAGAGCAGGAACAAGAGTCTGAGGGAACTTCTACAATGCTGGTGGGAACGTAAACTAGTACAACCACTATGGAAAACAGTGTAAAGTAGAACTACCATTTGATCCAGCAATCCCACTACTGGGCATCTACCCAGAGGAAAATAAGTCATTATATGAAAAAGATACTTGCACATGCATGTTTATAGCAGCACAATTTGCAATTGCAAAAACGTGGAACCAACCCAAATGCCCACAGATCAAGGAGTGGATAAAGAAACTGTGGTGTATGTATATGATAGAATACTACTCAGCCATAAAAGGAATGAATTAATGACATTTACAGCGACCTGGATGAAACTGGAGACTATTATTCTAAGTGAAGTAAGTCAGGAATGGAAAACCAAACATCATATGTTCTCACTCCTATGAGGATGCAAAGGTATAGGAAAGACACAGTAGGTTTTGGGGACTCAGGGGAAAGATGGGAAGGGGGTGAGGGATAAAAGACTACAAATTGGGTGCAGTGTATACTGCTTGGGTGATGGGTGCACCAAAATCTCACAAATCACCAAAGAACTTACACATGTAACCAAATACCACCTGTTCCCCAATAACCTATGGAAATAAAAAAAAAGAGTCTTAAGGGGAAGATGCCACATACTCTTAAACAGCCAGATCTCGCAATAACTCATTCACTATTGCGAGGGTTGAGTGAAGAGGACAGCGCTAAACCATTCTTGAGAAATCCACCTCCATGATACAATCACCTTCCACCAGGCCCCACCTCCAACACTGGGGATTACAATTTAACGTGAGACTTAGAGGGGACAACATCCAAACTATATCAATAGTATTTGTTGCATTTTTTTGCATGTCTTGATAGAAACTTAAATATGTGAGCTATCCAAACAAACATATCCAAATGGGCTCATTTCTTTATTATAAATTATAAATATTGGGGCTGATCACTAGTTAGCAGGAGGGCATTTGGGAAGGCAACAGTGCACAGGGCGCTGCAGGAGGCCCTGAGACAACACAGTACACTCAAAAAGACTCCAGACTCCCTGGGATGGAGGCTGCAGGGATGGGGAAGAAAGGAGGATCCAGAAGGCCTGGGTTCTAGTCTTCCTCCACAGTTAAAAAGCTTAGTGCACTGGACAAGCCCTTCATCTCCCTGAGTCTCAGGTGTCTCTATAAAATGAGCATGCTTGTACCTTATCTGGAAGAAATGCTTTCCTGATGCTTTCCAGGGCTCACCATGCTTATTTCCTGCACTCTAGGGTTAAGGACAAGTATTTTCAGTTCTCCCTGCTACTGGCTGGCTGTGTGAGCCATTTCTCTGCAAACAGGAGTATTCCTGCTGTTCCTCTGGTCAATCCGGAAGCTCATGAGAAAGTGCTCTGCAATTTTGAACAGGAAGCAAGGAATGTGTCATGCCTACCAACATCATCTTTCCTCTTCTCCTGCTCTCGGAGATCACCAGAAGCACACTCGGTCACCAGCCACCTTTGCCGGTATTGACTGGGAAGAGTCCCCAACAGTGGTATTGGTCCAGGCAGTTGTATCACATGAACCCTTGTAAGTGGAGGTTGACCTCCAGGGTGGTGGTGCTGAACCCCTGAAGGATTCTGGGCAAACGAAGCAAAGGGTTAGTTTACAGTTTTCCCTCCTCCTTTTTTTTTCTTGGAGGCTTAAGGAAAAACAAATTCTTATCTGCAGTATCCTGTTCCCAGCCTCCCGTCTTCTTGCCTCCCCATGGGTCCTTAGCCTCCCTTAAATCTTTTAGAAAAGAGTTGGCTCCCAGAAGACGTGGAGAGAACTGCAGTTTGCCCTTTTCCAAAGCCTGTCATTCATTCCTGGTCTCTTTCTCATCACCTTGCCTCCAGTTCTAATTTAGTCCCTGGGGCCGCTCTCTTCTTGAATGATTAGAACCAGAGGGCAATCAAAAAGAAAGGAACTTTCTGCAGAGGAGAGAGGGGAGCCAGGAGCTTTGGGGACGTTTCTCTTCCCTCAAGGGATGAGGTAGATTTTCCTAAATTTATAATTAACAAGATGAAAAAAGACACTTCAAGAATTCATAACTCTTGGAAAATACTCCAGTTTGGGAAACACTGGTCTGGAACTTGTGGTGAGTCAGCTCTTGATTCGTGAAGGCAGAGATGCACAGATACCACATTGAGAAGATAGTAGATGATGTAAACCCACGGGAGAAATGGAAGCTTTCCCATGGGGAAGGCTGCATGGGCGGAGGAAGTAGTCCTCTGGTGGAATAGAATGATAACATACCGTTCATCACAGCCCCAGGTATTGTGCTCAGTGCTTCACATTTAACTCAGACAACCACCCATGAAGTAGGTCCAGTTATTAGCCCCATTTTGCAGGTGAAGAAATAAGGCATGCAAATCTATGCAGTTTTTCTAAGACCCTACATGCAGTTAGAGCCGCCAAGCAACAAACACTGACATCTAGAAGAATGTGTGAATAGGTTGTTGGAGTCACAAATGCCCAATTAATCAGTTGGTGTCATCTTATACACCCATCCCTCCAAAAGTTGCTATTATTTACTTTCCCTGGCCCTGGAAAAAGGGGGACCCCAGGACAGTGTCCTGGACTGGAATTAGGACAGCTCCATTCTATAGACTGGTCAGCCCCTCATTCTATGTGTGACCTTGAGTGAGACCCTTCCTGATCCTAGGTCTTGGTCTCTACATCCATCAGAGGAGGCAGCGAGACCAGCTGGCTTCAAAAGTTCAACCCAGTCCCACCGTTCCAGTACATGCCAGTCTACCTGACTCCACGGGGGAGGTTTTGGGGGCGGGGTGGATCTTCACGTTGCAGCTGCTGTTTATGACTTTTCCAAGGCCCCTCCTCCCTGGGCTCCTCGCCCCCGTGCTTGGCATGCTTGGCTCTGTCTTGCAGTGAAGCGAGCCGTGTAGGAGTTTCTAGCTGCCTGTCTCTTTTGGGTTCTCCCTTTTGGGATGTCTTTTCACACCTCCAAGTGCTGGGTGGGAGTGGACGAATGCCACATGTTTGGCTCTGACACCTTCCTTTCCCCTCCATGGGATGCTTGCAGCCCAGGACCTGAGCATGGATGCCTCTGTGCTGACCCTTTGTGAGGCTGCTGGGGCATGTCTACAGAGCAGCAACCCATCACCGCTGCTGTGTGAGCCACTCTTCCTTACTCCCGGAAGGCCAGCAAAAGCTCCTCCTTTGCTGGAGCTGGTCCCCACCCCATGGAGGGGGCTGATTAATTATGTAGCTTCAGGCAAGTCATATCTCCTCACTGGGCCTCAGTTTTTACATTGTACATACATGTAAAGTGAAAGGATTAGACCAGACAGGCCCCTCTGATACTCCAAACTCTAATGTTGTACAGTTTATTTCATTTCTGTTTGTTTCATGTCATTCCCAGTACCCTCATATCCTTCGTGTCTGAGATTTTTAGCTGCTTCAAACACCCCACTGGAGGGACATATCTCAGCATGCTGAGATGAATATTTTGTTAGAATAACTTGCTATTAAAACATGATTAATACTGAAGATTTGTTTATGAAATAACACTGTATGAAAAAGGCAGAACAAAACAGAGGGCACACACATTCGTTAGAACACAGAGAAAATGTGTCCAACAGCACTGGAGAATGACCACAGAGAGATGTGTTGTTTGAGCTTCATACTCAATGGATTCTTTTGGCTGTAATGTTGCTTAAGTTAATAATTTCTAAAAATTGTGGCTGATAAGACTAAGAGGCCTTTCAAATTTCATCAAGGAGCCTGTGGGCCTTCCTTAAAATTTCATTAGGAGGAGACCAATTTAAAGATTAGCTAATGTAAGAGATGCAGTTATCTAATTAATTGTAGCAGGTCTGTGAGGTAATCCAGTGAGAGAAGCTCCTGGCAACTGATAGAGACCAAGAAAAGGAGAGCTAAAGAGTAAAGAATTGCCAGTGTTTCTGTGGCCCATGTTCAGGGTGGAAGACTCTCTTTTCGAATGGTGAGTCCCAGTGGTCTAAAGACTGATGCCTCTCCAATACTGGTGGATTGAGAATAACCTTGAGATGAGATTTAACTTCTTTTCACATATTTCAAATTCCTCAATAGCCTTTTCATCAAATTTAGTCTCTGGGCAAACCTTCCCAAAACGAAGAAGTACTCTGTGCAAATATTGCTGTTAAACTGCCAGATATATCTCTCAGTAAAAATAATAGCAGCAGCTGTGAGTTATAGTGCCTAAGATGTAAAAAGTACTTCACATGCATTTAACTATAATTTTTGCAATAACCTTTCAAAGTGGAAATTAATACTTCAGGGCTATCACGTACCCATGCAGATTGTGCACTGCACAACTCTGGGGACACCATTCACATTGGAGTCTATGTGAATGGCATCTTCTGGAGTTGTATGGTGTGCAGCCTATCCTACTCTACAAGTTTAATAACAAGACTTCTACAGTGTCATGTACTATTCTAAGCACTTGTATATATGTAAGTATATTTAATCCTCACCTCCACCATGCAAAGCTGGTGTTATTATTATCCCTGTTTCACAGATGAAGCATAGAGAAGTGGTTAAATAACCTTGTCCAAGGTTATTTGGACAAGCTAGTAAACGAGGATGCCCAATTTAAACCCGAATGTGTCTGGGTTTCCTCTTGGGAAATTATTTTAATACACTATTATATAGTCTCCAGGTCAGCCTCTGCCTGTGACTGCCATGCATCTGTCAGAGTGTGACTGCACTGAGCTGAACCTGTGAAGCCCAGGACCCAGCCCTCAAGGGCAGTGACCCACTGAGGCACATATTCTGGTGGGCTCCCCCAGGTCAACCAGGGAGCCACTTTCCATACACATCTATTACCATCTTTGCCATGTGTCATGTCCCTCATTGAAGCAATGGCATATGTTCCACATTGTAATAGAGTAAGAACATAAATCCTCTTGAAAGATTATGAGTTGATGCCATAGTCAGAAGGAAGGGGTGGAACAATATAAGGATGACTCTTACCCCAAACCCTCCCGTATGAGTTGACCAAAGAGGACCTACAGACAATCCTTAGATTACTAGATTTTTAAAGACTGACCTCTGGCCAGATTTGGCACATTGTGTTCTAGGAGTAGGGGACAAATCCATGTCCTTTCAAGAGTCCACATCCCAGCTCCTGTTTTTGTTCAGATGCTAGTGTGATGTGTCTGCCACACAGGAAGGTAGGGGAGTTATTTTGTGGTTAACCTTGGATGAAACATTGAACAATGCCCCCAAGAGAAAGGTACACCTGTTCACAGGAAGTAATAGTGAGGGTCATCTAGCACCCACCACCCTAGTCCAGACAGGCAAGGCAGCTTTTCTGGTCTTTCTCCTCTGCTGCCCCTGCAGGTCAGTTTTGGTGTGACAGGCACCCTTAAAGTGGGAAGGTCTTCCTGCCTCCAATTCCACACAGCCTCCAGGGCTTTCAAGAAGTCTTGCTGTTGCTACGGTAACTCTACCTAGGCTGCCTGCCGCACATTTCTGAGTGCTGGTTGCATCCTGTCATCTTGTCCCAATGCCTGAGGCCAGCTTGAGTGGGGAAAGAGATAGAGGGAAGGTGGTGTTGCAATCAGGCTGGACAGCTTCATGTCCCTCAGTAACTTGGGCTAGGTGGAAAGAAACAGAATGCTTCAGTATGGTTTCTTATTCTCTGACTAGCCCTCCTCATCTCATCTACACCACGGGACATCCCCTGCTTAACTTCCTGAGACGTTCTTCCTTTTCCTGAATGTTCCTCAGGTTCCTCCCACATGTTAAATGTCACAGGCAATTCTCCCAGAGGTCTGCCAGCCCCTGCTCTGGTTTAGATTAGAGGTAGTAGACCTAGGGGCTTATGTCAAAAGAATTGACATATGAACCTAAGAACAGAAAAGCTGGTTCTCTGGGTAAACCTCCAAACTCAAGATTTTGTGTCTTGACGGGGGCAACAAAAACGGGGTGCACAAAAATATAGGAGTCATTGTCCTTATTTCTCCCCAAATGCTAGAGACAGTTCCTAAAGACTAACTTTCCTTAAGTCATTCCCAGAATTACTCTGGTCTATTTATATTAATCCCACTTTTTTTTTCCTCTCAAAGAAGAATTTTGTCATAGTTACCTTGCTGAAAATTGAGTGTTGTTTTTCTTTTTTTCTTTTTCTTTTTTTTGAGACAGGGTCTCCCTCTGTCACCTAGGCTGCAGTGCAGTGGCGCGATCTTGGCTCACTGAACCTCCACCTCTCAGGTTCAAGCGATTCTCATGCCCCAGCCCCCTGAGCAGCTGAGCTTGCAGGTGTCCGTCATGACACCCAGCTAATTTTTGGATTTTTGGTAGAGACGGGATTTTGCCATGTTGGTCAGGCTGGTCTAAACTGTTGTGACCTTTAGTACAGTGCTAAATTCAATTCCTAACCACTTGTCAGAACCAAGGCAAACCGCTTTCTCTTCCCTAAGTGACTGCTTAGGCAGCCCCTTGCATCTCGGAGAGCCGTGGAGACGGGGATGGCAGTCCTTTGAGCAGACTCCACATGTTGGCTTCCGAGCTGTGTTGGGTGCTCTAAGCTGCAGTCCCCCAGCCCAAAATACATACTTAAAAAATATGTGAAATTGACTGCTTTAGACATGACATGCATGCTTTTATTTGCCACACTTTCACTGTGTCATACTGTCTTTTTACACTCTGATACATCACTGAGTGGCCTGGTTGATCCACAAAGACATTCTTCTTTGCACCCTCTGGGACAAGAACTGGTCTCCCCTTGGTAAGTGGCAATATGTCTCAGCTTTGCTGTTAACTCTTCTGTGCTGAGCTCAGTAGACTCCCACTTGCTGAATAAAGATCTATCTTTTGAAACCAAAGTCTAGACACAAGTATTATTCATATGCAGGGTTGGAGAAGGGAAAAGGCCCTGCTTTAAATAGGGACAGGTTCTCCTTCACATTATTAATATGCTGAGATAATTACAGGTCTCCTGACAAAATTTCAGGGTCAGAATAATTGATTTAGGGACTTCCTGGAGTCAAAGTCAAGCTGCCCTCTGATATAGTCTCCCCAGGAACTTGGTGAGCATCATTACTAAGGCCATCCCCAGATGTAGTAGAGAGTGGGCCCTGGCTTGACTGCTCTAACTGGGCTGACCACAGGGGTGGGTGAGGGACGCGTGAGGAAGGACACAGCAAGATTTGGAAGGCAGAACACACAACATTCATAAAACCAGGCTCAGCAGATGAAGCTTTAGAATCTGGAAGGATGTGATAGGAAAGGAAATGGTAAAGGTAGTACACAACTCTCCAAATCTGGGCTCCCTAAGTGGGGGGGGTCTATGGAAAGAATATAAAGGATCTATGAACTTGGACAGGAAAAAATACATCTTTAATGTCATTAACTTCTAACTGTAATCTAGTGTTTCCTTCATTATGAAGGTAGACAAACCACAGCGTGTTACCAGAACCTGAGGCTTTCCACCAAAGGAAATTTACTATTTTCATCATGTTACGCTTTTGCAGATACCTTGTAATGTTGTTTATACTTATCATTATTCTAGATTATTTATTAGACCTGCCTCTAGATTTTATTTAGGTTTAAATATGTGTATAATTGTATTACAAATTAAAACATATTTTGATACAGTATATATAGTATAAAAATTCTCTTAGAATTTAGATGTGATGAATATTAACATTTTGAGGTAACTGTAAACATTGTAACATGATGAAAATAGTTGATTAGACATGTAACTATTATATATAACTATTACACATAAAACTGTTACACAGATCATAGAGTATATGTCTAATCAGTTATTCTCATCATGTTACAATTTTTACAGTTACCCCCAAATATTGTTAATACTCATCATTTATCTAAATTCTAAGGTAATTTTTGATATTATAGATATAGTTTCCTTTGTAATCCTGCACATTTTACTTTGTACGTTTAAAAACATTATTTTGAGAAGAGGTCCTATGGCCTTCATTACAGCGAGCGCCAATGAGTTCTATGTTGTAAAGAAGGGTAACAACTACTGCAGGTCTCCCTTTAAAAGAAGAATCAACTTCTGGAACTTATAGCTAAGGCCAGACTCGAGGAGAAAAGCCTTAGAAACTCAGTTTAGGCTGGGTGCTGTGGCTCATGACTGCAATCCCAGCACTTTGGGAGGCTGAGGTGGGCGGATCACGAGGTCAAGAGATCAAGACCACCCTGGCTAACACGGTGAAACCCCATCTCTACTAAAAATACAAAAAATTAGCCGGGCGTGGTGGCGGGTGCCTGTGGTCCCAGCTACTCTGGGGGCTGAGGCAGGAGAATGGCGTGAACCCGGGAGGCGGAGTTTGCAGTGAGCCGAGATCGCGCCACTGCTCTCCAGCCTGGGCGACAGAGCGAGACTCTGTCTCAAAAAAAAAAAAAAAAAAGAAAAAAAAAGAAACTCAATTTAGGCACACTCGTATATATAGAAGAATCTTTAGGATGGTAATGCTGAAACCACAGGAATACAATTCTGATGATGGGATCTCAGGCATTTGTGGAGAGATATTTTAGACTAGAACTTTAAAATATCGCAAAGGGAAAAGTCCACTCTGTAGGCACCAGAGCTCCATTTCAGCTCAGATGGGGTCAGAGGGGTGACGACATGTAGTATTTAGGATGGGTTGTCCAATTATCCTACTACAGGGTAGAGGGAGAGTGTCTGTGAAGTTTCCCGATGTGTGGCTCTCTGGATTCTTTTTCAGGGAAGGGTGTAGTGGAGACTTCCAGCTTGAGTCCAGCAACCTTGGAGCTACAGTGCCCTCCCTGTCCAAGAAGGCTCCTCCTTCTTTGGGTGGCTGCAGCCTGCTGAGCCCTAAGTGGCCAAAAGAGAAATGTAAGGGGAGAGCCCCAGAAGCTTCTCTACAGCCTAACTCCTGCAGTCTCCTCTCCTGGGAGGTGCAAACAAAATGTAAGTCAGCCTTTCAAAGTTGGACAGAACATTCTGTAGAAAGACTATTCTTTTTCCAATCGCAGGTAGCTACTTATTATTGGGTCATAAATCAATTTAGTGTATCACAACAAGCGTTAAAAATAGAATAGAAAATAGTGCGTGTCACACCCAGGTTACGTATTATCTCGTGAAACTGGTTTTTGTTTTATATATGCGTATGTATGTGAGTACTGTGTTGCCATGTGATTTATTTCTTATTGTGGATTGCAGCCAAGAGTTTGAAAAACATTGCTGTCAAGATGCCTCTGTAGCCCCACGGAGAAGTCACAGCAGAGGGAAGAGAGTGTGAGATGGAAAGCACATCCTAAAGTAATAGGAGTTAATAATTATTTTTAATACATATTAGAAAAAAAAATAGCATACCAAAACCCTGGGAATTCAATATCTTGCTTAGTACCAAACTCAGATCAGGACCTCATCTTCCATGGACTTCCTTAATCAGTGAGTGGTGCTTGGGTGAATATAGCCAAAAATGCAAACAAGCTATGTGAATGACCACATTTTGGGAAACACTTAGAAGAAAGAAATGAGGTCAGTAGAGTACAATTGAGAGGGCAGACCTCTGATTGGGGGTGGATCACAACCTAAGTCTTTGTTTTGTTTACTTAGACTTGTTTCTTAATCTCTAATATGGGGTGTAATTACAGCAGTCTGGCTGCCCATGGGGCTGGCATCGTGATCAAACATCATCATATGGAAGAAAACCATGTAAAGCATAAAAAGCGTCAGGAATTATTGCTAGCCATGGGGGGAGGTCATTTTCTCCTCCATAGGCCACAGATTTCTAGTGGGTTTTTGGAGCTGTTTGCATTACCGTGAAAAAGAGTATGGGCTCCAGGCAAACAGGCCCTTCAGGCTCTTTCTCCTCTAGTTTTGTCCAGTACCATTTCCAAGTGGAGCGGAGAGGCGGGGTGGTGGGTACCAACAGAGCCCAGTGCAGCCTGCTGCCTGTGATCTGGAGGTTACAAGAATAATGACCCAGCTCTGAGCCGGTCGTCCCTCTGCAAGCAATTTGTTACCCTTTTCCCTGTGACTGGGCGCTGCTTATCTCGGGTGTTGGCTACAGAGTCCTCACAGAGGTAGGTGTTGGTGTGCAGATTACCAAAACCCACCCCATGTGAGCCCCTGCAGCACAATTAGTCTCAGGCCTGTGAGGCTCTGGGTCCCCTCAGGAAGCTGGCAGAAGAGAGAATAAAACAGCAAGAAGAATGGGAAGAGGTGGAGGGTGAGAGGCGTGAAAAATGGCACATCTCCCTTAGGGGCTAAACTGTATCCCTCCCCGAAATTCATATGTTAAAGTACTAACTCCCAGGACCTCAGAACGTGACTGTATTAGGAGATAGCACCTTTAAAGAGGTGGTTACATTACAATGGGGTCACTAACAAGGGCCCTGATACAATACACCTGCTCTCCTTCCAATTTTAGTATATGTACTGCCGAAGCAAGCACACCTGCTGTCTTTCTAAGGAGAGGAAATAAGAACACAGAAACATACTCAGAGATGACCAGGTGAGGACAAAAGGAGGAGAAGATGGCTACCTCCAAGCCAAAGAAAGAAAACTTGGAAGAAGCCAATCCTTCCAACATCTTCTAGCTTCCAGAACTATGAGAAAATAGATTTATGTTGTTCAATCCACCCAGCCTGTGATACTTTGTTATGGCAGCCTGAGCTGACTAATAGAGATGGCAAGTTCTGCAGTCAAGATAGGGTGGGTGCCACAAGATGGATTATGGCCTGCAAACTAAGACAGAGGCACACCCAGGGAGTTGAGAATCAGTGTGCAGGAAGCAGCTCAGCCCCAGGCTTAGGAGTGAAGATGAATCAGTGTTACGAGCTTGGATGTGATGAGTAACTGTGTAGTCTTCAGCTACAGGCATAGTTGTTGAGGCTAGAAAAGGAGAAGACTTTACTTCAATGGTTCTCAGTATGGTTTCCAGGCCTGCAGCATCAGCATCACCTGGTAACCCGTAGAAAATGCAAATTATTAGGTCCTACCCCAACCTAGCTGTGGTTTATTAAGACCTCTGGGTGATTCTGATGTGCACTCAAGTTTGAGAACCACTGCTTTACATTTGTGTGTGCGTGTGTGTGTGTGTGTGTGACTAAGCACAAGAGTTTGTGTGGTTGCATCACACAGAGTAGAGGGTCAGGGAAATTTGTTGCTGTGGGAATTTTGCCCAAAGCTTTCGGAAGGGGCCCTTGTGACATGCAGTTGGAAAGGAGAAATATCAAGTGGTGGAGAGACCATTTTAATCCCATAGCTCAAGTTCCCCCTGTCTCAATCAAAGTACAACAGCTGGGTAACCGCAGGATCTTAGCACTTGGCTCATTCCAAATTTCTGGAATTCTTTTTCTTATCAATCCCTTTTGTGATCAAATCTTCACCCACTAAAAATATGGTCATAAATAATGATGCTGGTCCCTCTAAGATTTGCACTCTGGGAGGGAGTAGGAGTAGGGAAGGTTGGAGGATAAGAGAAGGGGGAGAGTAAGGATTTTTTTTTTTAAATTATACTTTATGTTCTGGGATACATGTGCAGAATGTGCAGGTTTATTACATAGATATACACTTACCATGGTGGTTTGCTGCACCCATCAACCCATCATCTACATTACGTATTTCTCCTAATGCTATCCCTCCCCTTGCCCCTGACACCCTGACAGGCCCCAGTGTGTGACGTTCCCCTCCCTGTGTCCATGTATTCTCATTGTTCAACTCCCACTTATGAGTGAGAACATGTGGTGTTTGGTTTTCTGTTCCTGTGTTAGTTTGCTGAGAATGATGGTTTCCAGCTTCATCGATGTCCCTGTGAAAGACATGAACTCATCCTTTTTCATGGCTGCATAGTATTCCATGGTGTATATGTGCCACATTTTCTTTATCCAGTCTATCATTGATGGGCATTTGGGTTGGTTCCAAGTCTTTGCTATTGTGAATAGTGCCGCAATAAACATACATGAACATGTGTCTTTATAGTAGAATGATTTATACCATTATATACCATTTAAACACCATTTGACCTAGCAATCCCATAACTGGGTATATACCCAAAGGAAATTATTACCTAAGTGGAGCCTATGTGATGCCAAGCACTGGAAGGCAACTTTCAGAGGTGACTTTATTAAGCGGCTTAATAAATGGTATTTTCTTCCATTTTCTCTTATTATGTAATAGCTAGATGACCACCAATGAATTGAGAGAGGTAGCAATAACTCTAAAAGCCACTTTTGGCTCTCTTTACGTGGTACACAAATGATGTCAAGGCATTTACAAAAATGGTTTTTTTTTTTTTTTTTGGTCTAATCTCAATTTTAATGGGATTAGGACATAATGACAAACTAGTTCTGAGAAAGCATCTTCACCTGAAGCTAAAATATTGCAATTCTAGAATGTAGCTTCTGGAAGAGTGAATATTTAGAATGTAATTTTCGTCCTTCAAGTTACATGCAATCTGTGCAAGTACAGCCTAGAATGCCCCTCCTCCGCTCCCCCAATTTTGTCCATTGAATTTTGCAGAACTCTGGAGAGAACACTGGAGTTGGAGGGCTCTGGCAAAGGTCTGAAGGGCAAGCAATGGATACTGAAAAATGGATGCATCTGTTAGGCATGTAGCTGGCTAGCAGGGCATCTTGATATGATAGTTGGGACCCTGGTGAACTTTCAGTCTTTCCTAAGTCTGCCTGGAGTTGGATTCTGACAAAGGATGCTTTAGTAGTAAGAGTAGCTAACACTGACTAGGCACTTACTATGAGTGTCAGACACTATACTACATATGTGACTACATCCTTAACCCAAGATGAGTGAGTTAAGTAACTTACCTAGACCACACAGTCACTAAGTAGCCAAATCGGACCCAGCAATGATGTCTTATAGATACCCAAGATCAAGCTGTTGACCAGAATCCCCAGGACTCAGTGAGAACAGAGAGGTGCTCATCCAGGAAGGCTGGAGAGAGAAAGAAGAGGTGCACCAAGTGGCCGTAACACCCAAATATATGAACCAGGAGAGGCGATGAGAAAGTTATGTACTCGCTGGATGATACTGGCATGCTTACTACAGGAAGGAGGCTTTTGGGAAGGCAGAGCCATTTGGAAGGGCCTCAGGGGCCATGCTGAGGCATTTAGAAAAAACCAGTGAAGAGAAAAGTTTAGAGCTGAGCAGGGAGTGGAAATGGCTGACCACGAGGAGGCGCAGAAGACACAAAATTTGTAAGTTGCAGGGTTTCCTGGGCCTCAGCCTCCCTTCTCCGGCAGGCACCCTCTAGTAGGACAGTCTTCTCTCTCCCTCCTCTCTCACCACATCCACATCAAAAGCATCCTGCCAGAAGCTACCTTATCTTCTTAACATGTAGTCTAAACTTGACTCTTTCCCCTAAAAACTTCCTAGACTTTCACATCATCTGTCTTTGATCTACTTAATACTTAGTGTGTCTGTTCATTGTAAGACAGTCCCTGCTGGGACCAGACCAGGGCCCTCCCTACTCCCCATACATCAAGACATCTCTCCATGGAGAAAGATCAGAGCCCTCTCTGTTGCTGTGCACACCTAAGATATCTGCCTTTAACTCAGCAAGACAAAGGCCCACACCAACTCCTCCATAAATCCACCATGGTTACCACCTTGAAAGTTCTGCCACTACAGGGACTCACACAGAAACTGAATTTTGTAGGTCAGCGTCTTCTGATTTTCTTTTTATAACCATCCATTTCCACATTAAAAAATGTAGCAGTTTTCTTTTTCCCTTCATTATCTGCTCTTTTCTCTCAGGTACTTATTGCCTTGGCTTCTCTTATAATGAACCCTTCCTTCCCCCACCTGCTTTCCCAAATCCTCACTCCATTGTCAAAATCTCCTACCTTTTACACTTTCATGGAAACTTTGCCCCGATACACCACAGCCCTCCAAGCCCAGGCTGGGCTGTGCTCTCCCAGAGATGCTGAGAGAACTGCAGCAATTACTCTTCCGAGCTCCACTGGGATTCCCACAGCCTCTCGTCCTTTTTCCTTCAGTACACGAGGCCAGTCCTTCCTCTGTACCCTTCCTCACTTCTTCCTCTACAATCATGCTCCATTAACCCAGCTTCCTCGATAGCTTCAACATCCCCTTTCCATGTTCCCACCCTCAGCCCACAGATGTTGCTCATTTTTCTCAAAAACCGCCTTTGAGCCTCTTCTTGAGGTTACCAACGTTTTTATTCTCAAACTTGGTGCTCACCGCTTAGCTTCCACTCAAGTCTTTACTCCATTGTATCTCAGTACAACCTAGCTTTCAGTCCCTAATAACTCCATGAAACCATCCTTGCTACAGTCATCAATAATATTCTAATGATAAAATCCAATCAATTCTCATAGTCCCCAGTGTTCACTCTGCTTTATTTTATCTATTGGCCACTCTTCTTTTTTTTTGCAAACTCTGGCTTTGTTGGCACCATATAATCATGGTATTATATACTTTGTTATTTCTTTGTGATCTCTTCTTTTATGATCTTAGGCCTTAGGGACTCAAGGAATTTTTAAACATCTGTTACATAGCAGTGCATTGTGCAGCCATAAACGGTGCTATTGCTAGCTCCTCCTGCTGTTCTCCATTTCCTGTGAGGCTTGTAGGCATACTCTTTTCCTGTCTTCCCTACCAGCCTGGTAGTATGGACCTTCACTTGTGAAATGAAGGAAAGTTAAAGGGAAATGAAAAAGGATAAGATAGAGACAGATGTAAATAACTCTCTTTGTCAGCCTTCAATTGTCTGTCAAGGTGGGGAGAAGTATATACGTTGGTAAAATACTCATCATCTCTGTAGCTTAAGTGATAAAGGACAAAGAGATAATATGTGGGAAGAGCTTTTCTGTAATGTATTTGTACTTTGAGGGCAGATATCTATTTGATCTTTCATAAATCATGACTATCTCCAGCCTGTTTATGTTCAGATCCTGTTCTCGTGCCTGTTCCTTCCGAGCTTGTCTCTATTGGCTATGATATTTCCTCTCCCTCGAGTTCATGTCCCTTTCATTCCAGTAGGGCTGGAGATACTGGCAGGACAGGGGAAAAATCAGGGTCTGAGAGTTTAGGCATTTGTCAGTGACTTTCCCTCTACTACCCCTCTGGGTTTTCTTGTCTGCAGTCTCTCTACTGCCTTCTGCAGAGTGGAAAGTTTTAATATCCCTCAGCTTTTTACAAATTAACACAGAAATTCTGCTGACAAGCCTTACCCTTTCCAAGGTTTAAATCCCAGGGCTCTTGAGCTGTGACAATTTAAATGAGCAAGATTTTCAAAAACTGATGAGTGAGGTTTTAAATGTCTTGTAGAAGCATGTTGCCAAATCCTCGTTAAAGAATTCTGTAGGACAAAGTAGTCGGTGAGTAGTTGCCTGCAGATGAGTGCATGTGCATGTGTGGTAGTGGTGGGGAAGCTGTCTGTGAAGAGTAATTACAAACCATAAGAGCTGGAAGAAACCTTAGGAACTAATCTGCCAACAAGCACATTTTGAGGATGAATAAAACAGAGCTGAGGAAGGTCAAGTCACTTACTCAAGGTCACAGTGTCAGCTGTAACTTAGGTCTCCTGACTCCAGTCTAGCAATCTTTTTTATTTCATAAGGTAGTGGGGTGTAGGATATGTAAGAATGATCAGGCAATGAGCAAAAAGACCGACTTAGCTCACTGGGGAAGCAACTCTCAGGAACCAAACTGTGTCTATTTAGCATATCTATTTGGTCTGCCTGCTGTCTTTTGCTGTTCTAACTAATAGCTTTCTAGTAGCTCCATCTCCATTCCGCCCCTGCCTGACCCACCAAAGGTTAAATCTATTATTAATCTAAGAGGTCAAGATTATTTAAAGATACATTTAACTTTTATTCCAAGAAACAGGATAAGCAACAGAATAGAAGAAAGAACAAGGAGATTTCAAGCCACAAACTGTAATTGCAGGAGCAGTTAAAATCCACTTAGTCACAATCACTTCTAGACAAGATGGTATAGAACAGTTTTCCCTATTCCTCCCACTAAGTACAACTAAATACCCTGGACATTGCATATAAAACAAACACAAGAAGTTTCTGAAAGGAGGAGAAAAGAAGGTAGGACAGCTAGGAAACTCAGGACATGAGGAACAATATGTAGTAACTTCCCTGGGTTTTCTTTTTTTCTCGTATATCCCAGACTTGGACCAGGACAAGCAGGCAATCTGGAAATGTCAATGGGCACAAAATATGGTAAATATAGTACACTTTTCTTTTCCTTTTGGCTTTTCTATATTATGTTTGATGGTCGAAGCAAAAATATAACACTGTTTGATGTGGTTCTCAGTGAATGTACAGGAAATAATTAAAATATAATTAATAATTACATACAGGAGAGGGTACAGGAACATAAGGGCTAATACGTTTTCTATACTTCACTCAAACTGGTAAAGTGATGATACCAGTAGACTGTAATAACTTATGTTATATTATGTAATACCTAGAACAACCACTGAAAAAAATTTCTAGAAGATACATTCAAAAATGCTCTAGATAAAAGATAATGGAATCCTAAAAATGTTCCTTTAACTCACAGGAAGGCAGAAAAAAGAAAACAGAGAAATTAAAAACAGAGAGAAAAACAGAAAAGAAAAACTAAAATGGCAGATTTAAGCCCTAAGATGATTAATAATTGCATTAAATATAAATGATCTAAATATATAAATTGAAAGACTAATTGGTCAAGTGGATAAAAATACATGCCTCAACTATATGCTGTCTATAAGAAACTTACTTCATATATAATAATGTAGGTAGGTTAAAAGTAAAGGGGTTTAAGAAAATACACTGCAAATGTTAATCAAATGAAAGCAAGAGGCGCTTTCAGAAAAAGTAGACTTCAGAGCAAAGAAAAGTATCAGGAACAGGGAAGGACATTACATGATAATAAAATGGCCAATCCACTAAGATATGCAGTCCTAAATGTGTATGGACCACAAAAACAGAGCTGAAAAATATGTGAAGCAAAAACTGATGGAACCAAAAGAAGAAATCATAAATTCACAATCATAGTTGGACATTTGAGCCCCCATCTCTCAATAATTGATAGAGCAACCAGAGAGAAACCTGTATGAATAGTATCAGCAAGAATATAGAAGAACTCAACCACACCATAAAACAACAGGATCTAATAGGCATATAAATAACACCATATCCAACAAGAGCAGAACATATTCTAAAGAGCCCATGGAACGGATACCAAGATAGACCACATCCTAGGCCACAAAAATAACAGCAACAAATTTGAAATGACTGAAGTTATGCAAATTATGTTTTCTAACAAAAATGGAATTAAACTACACATAAAAAGAAAGAAAATGAAATGTTCAAATAACACACTGCTAAATAATCAAAGAGGAAATCTCAAGGCAAGTAAAAAAGAAATCTATGCTAACGCAGTGCTGAAAGAGAAATGTATAGCGCTTAACATTTACAATAGAAAAGAGGAAAAGTTTCAAATCAGTAACCTAAGCTCCTTCCTCAAGAACTTAGACAAAGATGAACCAAATAAACACAAAACAAGTGGAAGGAAAGAAATGAAAAGAGAAGAGCAGAAATCAATAAATTGGAAATAGAAAACAATAGGGAAAGCCAATAAGACATAAACTTTTTAAAAAGATTAATAAAATTGGCAAACTTCTAGCAAGACTAACAAAGAAAGAGAGAAGACAAATGACCAATATCAAGAATGAAACAGCAGCTATCACTGCAGACCCTGCAGACATCAAAAGGGTAACATGAGAATACTATGAACAACTCTACACACATCAGTTTGACAACTTAGGCGAAACGGACAAATTCCTTCCCAAAAACAAACTATCACAACCTCCCTTATATAAAATAGACAATTTGAATAGCCTTATAACTATAAAGGAAATTGAATTTATAAGTTAAAAACTGCTGGAAAAAAAACCTCTCCAGTCCCAGATGGTTTTACTGGCGAATTCTACCAAATGTTTAAGGAAGAATTAGTGCCAATTCTACACAATCACTTCCAGAAAATAGAAGAGGAGGGAACACTTCTCCAGTAACTTAAGAAGCTAATATTACCTTGATACTAAAACCGGACAATGACAGTACAAGAAAAGAAAGTGAAAGACCAGAATCCCTCATGAATATAGATGCAAAAACTCTCAGGAAATTATCAGGAAATAGAATTCAGCAATATATAAAAAGCAAACTTCAAAAGGTCACATACTGTATGATTCCATTTCTAAAACATTTTCAAAATGACAAAATTATAGAGATGGAGAACAAATTAGTGGTTGCCAGGGGTTAGGGTTGTGGTAATGATGATGGGGGTGTGACTATGATGGGGTGGCATGAAGGAGATCTTTGTGATGATGGAATAGTTCTGTGTCTTGACTGAGGTTCTCATAAATCTACATTTGTAGTAAAATGGCATAAAGCTATACCCACATTATACCAGGATGTTTCCTAGGTTTTATATTGCATTATAGTCATGTAAGATGTAACCATTAGTGGAAATCCAGGTACAGGTACATGATACTCTGTAGTATCTTTGCAACTTCCTGTTGATCTATATTATTTTTAAATATATACTTTAAAAACAACTTAGTCCATATCTCAGCTAGCAGATGTGATGTCAAGCTTTGGTCTATCAATGGCCAGATCCCCATGCCACTCTGTTGCTCTTTCAATGTCCTAGGGCATGTCATGTCCCACAAAACATTTGCTCAAGTCTTAATATTTGCAGCTGTTTCTACCAGTTCGTCAGTTAGAACTTTGTATCCAGGTACCAGTGAAGCAATTATTTGGCTCTTTGCTTCTAAACTCAATTTTTTTCCTGTCCCTCTTTGGTCTCTGCTTCACCATCTGGAAAGCTGAAACAGGAAAGATAAAGAAGAAGAAGGTTGCCTTGGTAGTATCAGGCCTGATGTGCTGGGGATGGCTTTAGTCTCTCTCCGGAGATGTTCATGATCTTCAGTCAGAGTTCACACGCCTGGGTTTGGAGTCTCAGTAGTGGGCTTGGAAGATGAAGAAAAGCCAACACTGCTGGCTGGAGAGAAGACACTGGGGAGCCCAGTGTGCCAAAGCTGGAAACTGAAGATGGGGCTGACACTGACAGGAGACTAGACCATCAGGTGCAAAGCAGAGCCCCATTGTTTCTGGAATCAGTCTTCTGATCAGGGCCCTAATTGCTCTATGAATGGAACACCAAAAGTGGCTGGCTCCTACAGGCAATCTCATTTATTCCTAACGACCACCCTGTGAAACAGTTACATGTATGCAACGTTATACAACTTAACAGTGCTAGTATGGCCATGTTCCCACTTGAGTCTTTCAACCCATGTGCAATAAGTAACCAGAGCAGAGTTAACAACTTAGGTAAGTGACTAAGGGCAGAGCTAATCACATAAGGAAACTGTTCACAAGGTTTTGGGACAGCGTAGACAAAGACTTCTTCCACTTCAACCACAGCATTCACTCTGACCGCGTCTGCATGCTCTTGGACAGAAGAGAAAACTAATTCACAGTGGGTTCAAAAAGGGTGACCTTAGAAATCTTTATTCCACTAAAAGCTGATTCACTCCTAGGGTTACATTTGATCAAGTCACTGGGCCATTCTATTATATGTGTACTTCCACTAAAATAGCTTCTTAGAAGCCAAGCTAATTATACACCAGAATGTATCTCTGATAGCCTAATTCAGTCTTGGGCTTTTTTTTTTCTTCCTCTTATACCTCAAAGGTTCTCTCTGTACTGGAAGTCCTGTTGTCAATCACCTTCCAACTTTAAGAGCTGAGCACTGCATTCCCAAGCAGGGGAAGGTGGGTCACATGCATGATCAGCTTTACTGGCTGCTAAAACTGGATGGTGGAGCAGCCGATTGATGCCTAAATACCCCTAGATGGCTTGGTCTTCTTTAACCAGTAGGTTGACTCCTGAAACAATCTCATTACAAGTTAGTGACCAGTGTTAAGGTTCTTCATCTCCCTCACCTCAGTAAAAACTGAAGGCCCAGCTGTGGTGATAATTCCTTCCTTTCTGAGCACAGGAAATGAAAACTGACACCTACGTCAGAACCTGGAGGTCCACACTTCAATATGGGGGCCCACGGAGTGCCTGGATATGGAAACCATTAAGCAGCCTCAGCCAGTCTGAGGAAAAGGCATCTGGAACTTTCAATAATAAAACTGCAAGTCCCAAGAGTAGGCTTAAAAACCAATGTCCTAGGAGTTCTCCAAGAAATATCCAGTATTTTGCTTAGAATTATCATAGTTGCTAATCATCAACTGTTTCACAGTATTTTCAGCATATCTGCACACATTTGATCTTACAGTTCTGAGCAAATTTCTGGGAAAATTCTGGGTAAATTCGGTACTATGAGGGCCAGTATTTGTACATGAACCACACTTTTGCGTTTATGAAGTACATCCACATACACTACACTCTGATCCTCTCAACCAATCCTGTGAGGCAGTCAGAATGGGAAGGTAAGAAGAAGACCAATGCACACTGCAGAATGTAGGCATCATTGTCTCAGAGCAAGTTCAGCTCTTTTCATTTCCCTTTACCCCCAAGATACACTATATTCATTTCTCAAGGAGATGTGTCATATTGCTAAGCCAAGAACTATCCATATTGGTCCCAGATTCAAGGGGCTTTGTTTATATATTGTTTTCACTTAATTAGAAAGTCATGAAAATCACTTATAAATACATTTACTTCCAATTATTATTTATTTTAAATAAATATCACCAAATAACTGAATTCATCAGTAAGACTTTGTAAATGATTAAATTGTGCCCAATAATTTATGCCTCAAAAATACCTAGTTCGTGGTAGTTTTAGATGCAATAGAAACCAGAGGGAGAGCCAGAGGAAAGAGGACTAAATACAAAGCCTGGAGCTGGGTGGGCAGAAATAAATGTAAGCAAAATAGCTCCAGGCGCTTACTGCTCCTGGTGCTTCTAAATCTCGGTGAATTCAAGGGCACAGCACTTCTCTCACACCCAACGTTTACTTTTCAGCAGTCTTCAGACGTAAAAGTAAAAGTCGGGGTGGAGGATGGGGGAGGCTGGTAAAAAAAAGAAAGTTCTACAATTCCTTTGTTAACTTTTGAGTAGGAGAAAAAAATCTATTTTAGCCATAATGCTAAAAGCAGAAATTCCAAGTTCATATTTAATTGTACATTCAAGAAATCATCATTCGTAAGAAGTGTGCCAACTATGTATTAGATACTGTCTTACAGTCATTTCAAAGTCTGACTTAAAATATTTCTTTTGGAATAGATAATTCATGATTAAAGAGTCAAAATTTTGAATGGATTTTTCATGATTGAAAAATGGAAACTGTACTGTGAAAAGTCTTCTGGACATTCAGTTTCTTACACCGGATGACACTAGTAGTCAGTTTCTTTTGTATAGGTATAAAATCTCAGGAAAGATGTAAACAAATACAAAATGTATTCTTATCCACCTTCTTCCTTTTTACCAACGAAAGTCTGCTTTTGACTACTACTCTAACCTTTTCCTCTCAATTTATCTTCAAGGTTTTAAAGTACTTAAAGGGATGCCTCATTCTTTCATGATGGTATATTGTGTCATTGTGTGGAGGTACCATTATTTAACCGGTCCTCTACAGAAGCATTGGCTTAAATCTTTTGCTGTTATAAACAATGCTATGATGAATTACCTCTTACATACATCATTTGGGAATGCATACATCTTTAAGGTAAATTCTCGACATGGAGTTGCTTATAATTTTGATATACATTGACACATTGTCCTCCTCACCAAGTGTGTGTTGATGTGAAACTTTCCATTTTTGCTGGTTCTCTGCATCCAGGAATGCTGTGGTTTGGCACATCTCATTACACACATAAGAATCTTCATGTCCTCAAGAGTAGCCCACAACAAGCTGAGCAGACTGATGGAACAGAAAGAATTAATACAGGATATGGTTTCCATCTTTGGAACAGAGACTGAGATGAACTGCAGGTGATATTTCAACTAGAAATTCTCAATTCTTCTCTGCCTCAATCCAACAGCCTAGTAAGGCTTCAGGAGAGACATATGCACAAGTCATAAACATTGTCTAAAAATTGGTATTACATTTGCTTTGGTTCTGTTTTCTAAGTCAATTCATAACTGGCTGTAGATTCCAGCTCCCTCCTCTAAATAGGTAAATGTGCCCCTCTGTTCTTCTGTTTGTAGAAGAACATCATGGACTCGTTTAACACATATACTCAATTAGCATACAGTCGCTCCAATATCAGAAGCAGTTGTAAAGACTCCATTCATTTACCAGTCTTTCGAATGCTCCCGAATTTGGGATGATGAACTTCAACATGTGTGTCTTGAGGCCAAAAATCATAAGCAGATTTTCCTGCCTTCTAGTTAATCTGTTTTCTTCTGAAACAAGGATGTTGTGGCAGCAGCTAGCAATAACTGTGCCAGCTTGTTCTTTCAGAGGAACATTGTTCTCTCTACCTTGAAAAGATCAGGAGCTTTGTAACACAGGCAGGTTCACATTCTCAGGTGTAAGAATAGTTTCATGGCAAATTCACCAAAAAGTGTAGATTTCAGGGGTACCATCATTTGAGTCAGGGGGTCCTTTTCGGCCTCCCTGCAGGGATGCCTTTGTTCCCATTCAGTTGGGACAGCTTGTATATCTTCTCTGTCATTCCTAAGTCATTTTTTCTGAGAAGTCCACTTGTAGAGATGAGGGTATAGATGAGCTTTGAGAAGATTGCACCTTCTCATGTACTATAGACATATTCCTGAAGCATTTTAAGAATGTGAGCAAAAGCTATTGTCTCCCCAGTGGTTCCAAGGCTGGGGTTAAACAGTTTAACTGATGCCCTATTGTACTGATTCATCAAGTTGAGTCTGTCAAGCAGTCATTACTCAACTGCTAAACAATGGAGCTAGGCATATAATTTTTAATTAACTTGGTTTTAGATTGACTGGGCAGATCACTTTCACTTGGGACAGTATCAGAGGTAGTAACAAATCTAACCCTCCAGTGACAGTATAGTTTTGTTTGTTTAATCATTTAATTTTAATTTTTTTTAAACGTAGTTTCTCAATCCCTTTCCTCAGAAACCTGGCTTCCCTGTCTAGAAGCAAATAGTGAATTCTTCCAGAAAAATTCTATGTATATACAGGAAAGCATACTCTTAACCTAAGTCATATGCAGCAGTGTTTTAATATTCTTTTATCAGCTTCCCCAAATTTCTGTCATGAGTACACTGCTTTGGAGCAAACAGGCAAGAGTCAACAAGAATACAGCGTGCCCTTCAAAAGCTACATGTTAAATCAATCCCTTTGACTAAGAGACAGTCCTGGGGTTTTGGCAGTGCTGTATTATCAGGAACACATTTATAAAACATGTTCTAGGTGGATGTCACCTGGGGGAGATGTAAAACATTTTTCTTATAAAAACTCTTAATTTTACACAAAAGTGGAAAGAATAATGTGAAATGCTATGTGCCAGTCATCTGGTTTCATCAGTTATTAATCTGTATCCGATCTTCCTTCTTCTTCTATTTCTTATTGGATTATCTTAAAGCAGATCCCACATGATAATTCAGCCTGGGGGAGACTTTCACGAAAATGAGTAAGAATACTCATTTCAGAGGGTAGTTTACTAATATTTTCCTCCAACTTGGAACCTTACTTGTGGCCAGTCCTACAACCACTATCTTCCCTTCTCAATATGGTCACCATCATAACCTTATGCTGTTCAGTGGCTTTCACTGTTGAAATATGTTTTTTTCCTTAAATGGATAGAAAACAGCCAGCAGGAGCCTGCAACACGGTTAGAAGTGATGAATGTGTTGTTACAGAGGACCAGGAACGAATTCTCACAAAAGGTTCATCGATGTCCTTTTCCCCATACAGGCTTTTGGAAAGGGTCCCTTCTTCCCCATTTCCTTAACATAAACTGGCTGGCTACATCAGGCCTCTTACTTAATCAGTCAGTCTTCCTCCCTTTTCCAATTAATAGAAACATCTAGGAGATCTTTCATATTTCAGACTTTTAAAAATGGGCTGCTAAAAACAGAGGCTGGGTCATGAGAATCCCTGGGAATCTTTCCACTGGGGGATATTAGGTGTGAGAGAGGTAGGGAATAGTGAATAGAGACAAAATAGAGATTAGAGATTTAAACACAAGATAGAGATTAGAGATTTAAACACACACACACACACACATGCTTGAGCTGCTTAGACCCTTATAAACAGATTACAGACAGGTTAGGAAAAGGCGATGCTCTTAAATCTATTGTTGGAGTACAAATACATGTTTGGTTAAATGTCAACATGGGCAGAATGGATCCGGGCGGCCTTCCAGCCAGAACAATGTTACTAGAAACCAAAACGCACTTACGCAATGCTTTGACATGCGGAGATTTAAACAAAAGAGGTTTGTGCTGGCTTAGTGTGATTTTACAAATAAGGTACTTATCTGGTTGAGTCACTCCCTCTTATTACTTTTGGAAAGATATACTCCAGGATAGAGATTGGTTCTACTTGGGACCCAAAGTTTTCAGGAGACATATTAAGTTAGAGTAACTAAGTCTTAGAGATCCACCTAAAGCACAAGATGTCATGTTAGGGAAAAGCAAGAGAGTATCCTAGACTCCAGGGCATAACTACAGGAAAGGAGTTACTTACCAGAAAATAAAGGCCTTGAAGGCACTGGCTTACATGGAAGAAAGTATTTTTCTAAAGGGAAATCTTGAACCCGGAAATGGCCTGGGACCTAGAAACAGGAACCAGCCGAGGGACCTGGGCCCAGGAAGCTGAATGTCCATGTGGAAGTAAATAGGAGTGCCTGATTCATGCAGGGTTGGAGAAGGGGATACTCTCCTTTCCTTATAAACAGTGTATTCACTGATAACTCTAGACTGGTGGAAAAATAAAGATAACTTTGTAGCTCTTAAATCCATGGAGATTTCTTACAGATATAGAAAGGGTACCATTGAATCAAGCCCTTGCTAATCTGCTACTCCTTGAAGAATACCAGATTCTTCATCAGCACTCACTGGAGCCATAAGAAACAACTTCACCTAAGAAGGGAAGTGATGAACAGGTAGGCTAAAACAGAAATTAGAGCCTAGGCTGGGTTCATTGGCTCATGCCTGTAATCCCAGCACTTTGGGAGGCCGAGGCAGGTGGATTACCTGAAGTCAGGAGTTTGAGACTAGCCTGACCAACATGGTGAAACCCTGTCTCTACTAAAAATACAAAAATTAGCCAGATGTGGTTACAGATGCCTGTAATCCCAGCTACTCAGGAGGCTGAGGCAGGAGAATCGCTTGAACTGGAGAGGTGGAGGTTGCAGTGAGCCGAGATTGCACTACTGAACTCCAGCCTGGGTGACAGACCAAGACTCCATCTCAAAAAAAAAAAAAAAAAAGAAAATACAGAAATTAAAGCCTGCTTCTGATTCAGACAGCCATGAGCTCTCTGAATTCAGGTCTATTAACTGGTAGTACCAAACACTACCTAACCCTGGACTCAAATGAGAAGGTCAGACAAATACTTATTCTTGAAGAGATACTAATTATGGCACTGAATTATGATCATGTTGGCATAGCACAAACTATGCTAGCCAAAGGTATTCCATGACCTTGGCTTCAATATTACATGAGCCAATTCTTCACGCTTGCAGCGTTTAAGAATTAAGTGTGGGTGTTTGTATACATTACCTGTTCTTCATAGTGTCTTAAGTGGCTTGCTCTTTTTCATTTTGAATTTTCATAGCAGGGAATTCCCCAGCCTCACAGCAGGTATCAGCAACACAGCATCATTCCAGTACACCTTGAGATTGTACTTCGCTTTTTGTAGAAGAAAATGCCTCCTTCAACCGTCTCACAACCGGTTCCATTCTCAGGCAGTTTGATGTTTTTAGAATGTGGTTTTGTCTGAGGCTCCAGGATTACTGGTTGATGCCTATCATGTTCATCTTTGAAATAGTAATAGACAGAGTTCCTCTAACCTTGTCTTACTAGTATCAAGGTTTCTGACATCTTCAGTTACTAGAGATCAGCTTCATAAAGCTGTCCTCTGTTGGCAAATACTTTAAACTCCTGCAAATCTTTACCCAGAATAACCCTTAACTGCTTCATGGTCATATGTGTGAAGGCAGGTGACACTGAACATCAAACCCTTCAGGTTCAAGGGAGGAGGGATAATGAGAATTCCTTTTACATATGTTTGCTACCTGAGCTGAAGCAGTTGCTGTAGCAAGCTTAATCTTTTTAGTTGAAAAGATGCACTCTGCATCAGCCTCATGAATACATAATGAACCCTCATCAACCTCACTAATGAGACAGGGGAAAATGACCAACGCTGCCATATTCAGTTAACCAGGCAGATAATGTTGTTCCAAATCAGTTTTATCACCAAGACATAGAGGTGATGACAGACACTAGGTCACTTCTCTTCTCTTTAATCATTGTAGGCAGAACCCATTTACATTGTAAAAACACATAAATGCAGAACTTTCATGAAATCAACATGGTTTTTTAGTTGAATGCACTGACATTTTCTGAAGGTTGGCTTCTTGGGAAAGTTTTCCTGATAAAGCTACATCTGTTTCTCTAATGACTAATTCTGAGGTCACTCCAGTGGCCTTTGGTATCTGATATGGATTTCAGAGACAATAATTGATTTTGGGGACTTAGCGATAAGCTTTGGTGTTCCCCCATCAGGCTTCACCATAATCATACATACCCCAGGGGTTCAAACAAGATGTATTTTACCAACTGGCACAGACAGTGTGACTTTGAGAATTTTCAATTTCTAGTCACTCAACCAGAGTTAAATGAATTAAACTCTGTTATGAAGCTTATGTTGGAAACAACAAAATATTTCAGTATGGCAGTACACCTTTCTCTTTGCTGCCTTGTCAATTGGTTTTAAAAATGTTTAAAGCCTTTGAAGAACTACTTTATAGATCAATCTCAGTTTCCTACAGTAGTACTGAATTTTTAAGTTAAGTTCTCTAAATTTTGATTATTTTAAAAATAAGGTGGGAAATTTTAATCAGAGTATTCAGTAAAGTGCCAAAGTCCTTCAGCTTTTAGCAAAACAACAATAGTAACAACGATTCAAAATAAAGCGTGCAAACAAGAAAACATTAAAATGTATCCCTACAAAAGCAAGAAAAGAACAAAACTTATCAGAATGGCTATCATAAAAAACAGTGACAACAGCAGATGCTGGTAAGGATGAGGAGAAATGGAATCATTCATACATTGCTGGTAGGAATGAGAACTCAAATGGTGTACAAAATTTAATTTTTTAAACTTTTTATGTTGAAATAATTATAGATTCACAGGAAGCTGCAAAAAACTGTGTTTGAACCCGTTCGCCCATCTTCCCTCAATGGTAACATCTTATCTAACAATAGTACAGTATGAAACCCGGAAATTTGCATCAGTACAAGCCACAGAGCTTATGTGGATTTCTCCAGCTTTACATGAGCCCATTTGTGTGTGTGTACAGCTTATGCAATTTTACCACATGTGTAGCTTCGTGTAGCTTCATGTAGCCACCACCATAATCAAGATACAGAACTATTGCAGCACCATGAAGCTCCCTTGTGTTACTCCTTTATAGACACACCTGCTCCATTCCCAACCTCTGGCAACACTATAATTTTGTTATTTCAAGAATATTCTAGAATGTTGTGTAACCATTATACAGTGTATAACCTTTTGAAATAGGCTTTTTTCCCTCAATATAATTTCCTTGAAATTGAATCACACTCTGTGTATATCAATAGTTTGTTCCTTCTTCTTATTGAGCAGTAGCCCTGAATGTACTACAGTGTGTTTAACTTTTTATCCCTTGAAGGGCAACTGGGTTACTTCTAGTGTTTGGCAAATATGAATAAAACTGCTATGAATATTCGTGAACAGATTTTTGTGTGAACATCATTTTCATTCCTCTGGGATAAATTCCCAAGAGTTTGGGATTGCTCAGCCGTATGGTACCAACATGTTTAGATTTAAAAGAAATTGCCAAACTAATTTCCAAAGTGGTTGCACTATTTTACATTCCCACCAGCAATATATAAATATATAGTTTCTCTTCATTCTTGCCAGCATTTGGTGTTGTCATTATTTTTCATTTTAGCCATTCTCATGGGTGTATAGTGATATCTCCTTGTGGTTTTAATATACAGAGATGTAATGGCTAATGATGTTGACTATCTTTTCATGTGCTTATTTACCATCTGTATATCCTCTTCAGTGAAATGTCTGTTCATGGGAGCAGCCCATTTTCTAATTTGGCTTTTTGTCTTATACTGTTGAATGCTGAGTTATTTATAGATTCTAGATACAAAAACTTTGTTGGATATGTGGTCTGCAAACAATTTCTTCCAGTCTGTAGCTGGTGTTTTCATGACTTTAAGAGGGTCTTTGGAAGAGCAAAAGTTTTTAATTTTATTGAGTTCCAATTTGTCAGTTTTTCCTTTTTATGGATTATGCTTTAGATCAGGTGTCCCCAGTCCCAGGGCCCGTACTGGTAGGAACCCGGTCACATAGCAGGAGGTAAGCATTAGGGCCTAGGCTCTGCCTCCTGTCAGATTAGCAGGGGCCTTAGATTGTCATAGGAGTGAAAATCCTATTGTAAACCACACACGCGAGGGATGTAGGTTGCACGCTCCTTGTGATAATCTAATGCCCGCCACCTTCCTGCCCTGTGTCTGGGGAATATTGTCTTCCACAAAACCGGTCCCTGGTGCCAAAAAAGTTTGAGGACTGCTGCTTTAGGTGTCAGATATGTAACTCTTCACCTACCCATAGGTCCTATTTTTTATTTTTTTTCTAAAAGTATTCTGGTTTTATGTTTTACATGTAAGCCCATGATATATATGGAGTCAATTTTTGTATAAGGTGTGAAGTTTAGGTTGAAGTATTTATTTATTTATTTATTTTTGCCTATGGACGTCAGTTGTTCTAACATCACTTGCTGAAAAGACCGTCTTTCCTCCATTGAACTGCTTTCGCACCTTTGTCAAAAATCAGTTGGGCATATTTGTGTGAGTCTCTTTCTGGGTTCCCTATTCTATTTCACTGGTCTGTGTCTAGCTCTCTGCCAATACTGCACTGTCTTGACTACTGTGGCTAAAGAGTCAGCCTTAACATCATGTAGAGGATTCCTCTCACTCTGTTCTTTTCAAATTGTTTTAGGTATTCTAGGTCCTTCAACTTTCCATATAAATTTAAAAATAAGCATGTGGATGGCAGAAAAACCTTCTTGTGAATTTGATGGAAATTGCCTTAACCTATCGGTCAATTTGGAGATAATTGACATTTTTACTATGTTAAGTCCTCCAGTCCACCCACACGGCATGCCTTTCCATTTACTTAGGGCTACTTTGACTTCTGTCTTCAGCATTTTGCAATTTTCAACGTACACAATGTTTTGTTAGATTGATACCTAAATATTTCTTTTAGTTTGGAGCAATTATGAATAGTATTGTGTTTTTAGTCTCAATGTCCACATGCTTGTTTATAAATAAACAGGTGATTGATTTCTGTGTGTTCACCTTGTACCTTGGTGAACTCCTTTATCCTAGGAAATTTTTATTTTATTTTATTTTTTTAGATTTCTTGGATTGTCTATGTAAACAACCACGTCATCTACAAATAGGGATGGTTTTATTTATTCCATTCTAATGTACATGTCTTTTATTTCTTTGTCAAGATTTAATTTTTAAGTTCTATAAGTGTGCTTGGGAATGTGTTGACTTGTTTAAAGAATCATTTGATGAAACACCTATCTTTAACTGGACATATTTGTATTCTATGTTTTATAGGTTTGAAATTGAGGAAGTGTACAGTTTTGAAGTGTTTACATTTAATGAAGCATTAAAAGGCATTAGACAATGTATTTAACCAATTTTGTCTCAGAAAAATATTTGTTGAAGAAAAGTACTCAAAAGAGATAAAAATAAAGTACACTGGAAAATGGCTCAGTATTTTTTTTTTTTTTTTTTGAGATGGAGTCTTGCTCTGTCGCCCAGGCTGGAGTGCAGTGGCCGGATCTCAGCTCACTGCAAACTCCGCCTCCCGGGTTCACCCCATTCTCCTGCCTCAGCCTCCGGAGTAGCTGGGACTACAGGCGCCCGCCACCTCGCCCGGCTAGTTTTTTGTATTTTTAGTAGAGACGGGGTTTCACCGTGTTAGCCAGGATGGTCTCGATCTCCTGACCTCGTGATCCGCCCGTCTCGGCCTCCCAAAGTGCTGGGATTACAGGCTTGAGCCACCGCACCCGGCCAGCTCAGTATTTATGTATTTTAATTTCAAAAATAAAATTTAGAATATCATACATTTATCAGATGTGTTCTGGCCTTACTATTATGATCACCAGATTCCAAGTTTATTAATCATAATATGCAACTCTGGATTGCATAATATATTGAAATAAATGAATTATTCAGAAAAATACTCATGACAGGTAATGGTTAGACTGATTAACAGATGTGAATATATACCAAAGATAATTACTCTCCTTGCTATTTTTAAATGTTTAAATGTCAATATAAAGCTTTCATTCTGCTTTAACATAGATTTTATTTTTTAGAAAAGATCTCATTTTTAAAAGCTTAAAGAAGCCCCTCTTTTAGGTACACCAATACAATAAAAATCAATGTTAGTTAATATATTTCAACAAGTTATAGAATTTTAACTGTTTAAACATCTCCTTTTACTCTCAAATAGTGCCCTGGCTTGGACATGAAATTTCATGACCCCCCTGGTATAACTTAACTTTGAAATCACAGGTATGTTTAGCATTGTGACATTCTGAAATGGAACTGTTGATAGAGGTACCAGAATAAGGAAGTATCTGGTTAGAGACCCCTAGAACACTAAGAGGGTGCAGATCCAGAATCACCATAATTAGGAGAAATTAGGGACACCCACATGAGGGAGAAGGCCTGGGATAGTGCTCTTTGGGAACTAAAGAAACCTCTGGACCTACATCAGAGAGAGAGGTATCCTATGGCAGTCCTGGGATTCTGTTTCTTGTAGAAGAGCACACTTGTAGAGAATTGAAATACAAGATTGTAAATCCAGGGCAACTAAGAAACATGTTTATTGAATTGGGTGAAGATGCTGGGAGTTCTAAAATTTGCTTGTGGGCTTTTCTCTTTAGTCACAGCAGTGGCCAGCGCTAACTGGGCGTGCACAGTGTCCCCAGTGTGACACCAGTGATACTGCACCCGTTCCCAGGACGCCCCACAATTATCAGACCGTGCGTGCAAAGACATGGGCCACAACGTCTACCAGGAGTGTCCTTGAAGGAGTTTAGAGGAGAATTATTTGTTTCTGTGTTCAGCCAATTCAAAAGAAGGGAAGAGCTCACTAGTGCTGAAGGCACTAACTTAGAAGAAAGCAGAGACAGGGGAAGGGTGAAAAAAAATCTATTCTGCTACAATTCTAGTTGGTAGATTTGAGAGGTGTGTTAGTTTTCTAAGGCTACAGTAACAAAGTATCATAAACTGGGTGGCTTAAAACAGCATAAATTTACTTTTTCACAGTTCTGGAGGCCAAAAGTCCAAAATCAAAGAGTTGGCAATGATATGCTGTCTCTGAAGCCTCTAGGGGAGGAAGGGTCTTTCCTTGCCTCTTCCAGCTTTTGGTAGCCCCAGGTATTCCTTGGTTTGTGGCCAATCTCTGCCTCCATCTTCACATGGCTGTCTTTCCTCTGTCTCTCTCTCTCTCTTCCTTTCATAAGGACACCAGTCATATTGGATTAAAGGCCTGACCTACTCCACTATGATCTCATCTTAACATTCATCTTAACAATATCTGCAGACTCTATTTTCAAATAAAGTCACATTCACAAGTACCAGGGATTAGGTTCCACACATCTTTTTGGAGATACAATCTAGCCTGTAACAGGAGGTTTAACAATTCCTATCAAGAATCTTGAAGAGGCCGGGCACAGTGGCTCACACTTGTAATCCCAGCACTTTGGGAGGCCGAAGTGGGTGGATCACCTGAGGTTGGGAGTTCGAGACCAGTCTGGCCAACATGGTGAAACCCTGTCTCTACTGAAAATACAAAAATTAGCTGAGTATTGTGGTGCCTGCCTGTAATCCCAGCTACTCAGGTGGCTGAGGCAGGAGAATCACTTGAATCTGGGAGGTGGAGGTTGCAGTGAGCTGAGATCATGCCACTGCACTCTGGCCTGGGTGTGACAGAGTGAGACTCTATCTCCAAAAAATAAATAAATAAATAAATAAAAATAAATAAATAAATAAATAAATAAAATCTTGGAGAAACTCCCTTTTCAGTGAAAGAAAAATGTGTAACACTCAGATTATGGGTACCTTCAGAAATATTCAAGAAATGTTATGCAAACATAAGACAGAGAAATTTGAAATATCAGAAAAAGTTTCATGAATTTGTGCTGTCCAGCAACATTGCAATAAATAATACCTTCGAGGTTTTCCTGGGAGAACCTACCACAAGACAAATTTTCTCATTTCCAGAAGAGATATCTGAGTGATATGTATAGTCTAATTGAGTGGAATGGAGATGACAAAAGCTCAGTTAAGAAAAAGTGACACTGTGTAGTCACATGTGCCATTTGAAATACTTAATACTATTACTGACTCCAAAGAAAATATAAATGCAAGCTAAGTCACATCTCTGCAGAATCACAAACATACCGGCCAAGATCTCTTTTCTTTTAGAACATTTCCCCGGGAAACATAAAGTAGTTCATATAAATATGCTGACATCTTTCAACAGCTGGAAGGACTCATTCCGGGTGTTAACACAGCAGGGAACTGGAAGAATCAGAACTGGAAGAAGAAGAAGTGATTGGCATGCTGACACACTGCTGTAAGAATTGCAGTGGGGAACAATTACATTGCTCAAAGAACACTTCACATTTTGAGGAAAGAAAATTATGTCAGTGCTGAAGGATTTCACAGCTGTGCTCCAAAACAAACCTGCAAATGCACATTATAGGTACTGGAAGCAACAGAGTCTATTATTTTGTCTTCTTTTAGGTAAGTGGTAAAGTGCTGGGAGGTGGCAGAAAAGATAATTCTAAAGGGGCAATTCAGCCTCCTTGTCAGACCTGGGTTTTGCTAGTTGTCATTTCCATATGTGTCACAACTTCTTCGAAAAAGCAAGGCTAGGCTTGGTGTAGAATGTTAGCATGAACCCAGTCTGAAAATTTAGTTTTCCTTCTACCCAGAAATGATTCCTTTACTATATTGATTTAGGGCTCAGAAAGTTCCTAACATCAATTTGTAGAGAGACTTTTGGTAGATGACTGAAGGAACAATTTTTAAAAATCTGATTTAGAAACACTGGATGGGCAAAATAAAAGTCTTTGATTTAAGAAAGCCCCTAGGGTTATTCCAAATTTAAGTAAGGGTGATATACAGAACACAGTAACCTAGTTTACTGCTTTACCTCCCTCCCTGCATGTAGACGGGATTATAAGGTGCATATGCATCTTGTTTGGGTTATCAAGCCCTTGCTCCTTATCTGCTGACCTCTTCCTATATATCCTGCTATGTCACACTGGGCTGGGACCCTGCCAGGTCCAGCCCTCCTTTGCTAGCTCCTTCTCAAGTTCTGTCACTAGGGGGAACTAGAGGGAGACCAGAAGGAGGCTCATGCTGCCAGGACGGGCTTATTCTTTTTTTTTTTTAATTATACTTTAAATTCTAGGGTACATGTGCACAACATGCAGGTTTGATACGTAGGTATACATGTGCCATATTGGTTTGCTGCAACCATCAGCTCATCATTTACATTAGATATTTCTCCTAATGCTATCCCTCCCCCAGCCTCTCACTCCACGACAGGCTCCGGTGTGTGATGTTCCCCTCCCTGTGTCCATGTGTTCTCATTGTTCAACTCCCACCTATGAGTGAGCATATGTGGTGTTTGGTTTTCTGTTCTTGTGATAGTTTGCTGAGAATGATGGTTTCCAGCTTCATCCATGTCCCTTCAAAGGACATGAACTCATCCTTTTCTGTGGCTGCATAGTATTTCATGGCGTATATGTGCCACATTTTCTTTATCCAGTCTATCATTGATGGACATTTGGGTTGGTTCCAAGTCTTTGCTATTGTGAATAGTGCCACAATAAACATATGTGTGCATGTGTCTTTATAGCAGCACGATTTATAATCCTTTGGGTATATATCCAGTAATGGGATTGCTGGGTCAAATGGTAATTCTAGTTCTAGATCCTTGAGGAATCGCCACACTGTCTTCCACAATGGTTGAGCTAGTTTGCACTCCCACCAGCAGTGTAAAAGCATTCCTATTTATCCACATCCTCTCCAGCATCTGTTGTTTCCTGACTTTTTAGTGATTGCCATTCTAACTGGCGTGGGATGGTATCTCATTGTGGTTTTGATTTGCATTTCTCTGATGACCAGTGATAATGAACATTTTTTTCATGTGGCTGTTGGCTGCATAGATGTCTTCTTTTGAGAAGTGTCTGTTCATATCCTTTGCCCATTTTTTGATGGTGTTGTTTGTTTTTTTCTTATAAATGTGTTTGAGTACTTTGTAGATTCTGGATATTAGCCCTTTGTAGATTCTGGGTAGGTTGCAAAAATTTTCTCCCATTCTGTAGGCTGAGGAGGGGCTTATTCTTTTTCTGTTTTGAGTTTGGTTCCTATAATAAACAGTTGCTTCTCACCCAAGCAACTGTTTGCCCCAGATGGTGGCAGTTGGTTCCAATTCTTTTCATACTTCCAGAACCAGACTCACTATGCTTTCTTAGAGCCACCAGTCCAGCCAGTCAGTGCCTGTTACTTTGATGCCTGAGTCTGGCATGCAGGGACCCTGGTCCAAGTCACTCAGACACCACCAGCAGCCTCAATGGCATCTGACCCTCTTCAGAGCTGCTGAGATATCAGCACCTTTCCCTGAGCTTCTAATAACCCCATCCTTGCCCCCTTTATTCTCCTGGCCTGGAGAGGGTTGCTGCAGTGGTCGCCTTTGCCTTTTCAGCTCTCCAGTATCTGTTATCTAATTCTTTTTGTGAAATTCTGTCTGTTAACAAACTGATGCTGAGTCTCTTTTCGTGACCTCATCCTGACTGAAAGGCATCTATATCTTCATACTTGCTCTCTACTTACTGTTTTTGAAGCCATGGTGTTTGATGTGTCTGTAGGTCATTTTCTGCCACGTAGAGCCATAAGAATTAGATGGATGCATATGTGTTTGCCCAGAGCTTAAATACATCATCATGCAATCTACTTAGCCTGATCTTCGATCCTTCCCCTTAAATAATACTCTAACGTGTTTAAATGCTGCCTGACCTGAGGAATCTTTATGGTAGGTACTCAGTCATTAGCTGAATCATCATATTATGACATTTCCTGCATGGAGAGCGCAGCAGCAACTTCAGATCACAGCTTTGAAGAATGCTTAGACCATCTTCAGTTACTTCTGTCTCTGTGCCAAAACTCAGTGAATTATTGTCTTGGGATAGCTGAAGGTAAATATTTGAGTCGCAAAAGATTCACTATTAGGTACTAGAGAAAAGCTGCCATAATAAAAGAAAAGGACCACTTTATTAAATACCAACTAGGGCAGATCATTCCTGGGATTAGCATAGTATCATAGGAGATTTGCTCTTCACCTTGCTAGTGTCAGACTACTCCATGATTTAATCCACATAGTTGCAATGTAGGGAGCTGCCAGCCAAGAGTATCTTGGGAACCTTTTATAATGACTATAAGATGCAGATTTAAGAGGAGTACTCCTTCACATGCATGAATATGGAATATCCAGTGGTCTGTGTGAGCAGAAAGTTTTTACTCATAGAAAGAACTCGTGCCATCTCTGAGAGTTTTAATGAAAACAAATCTTATAAAATTGGACAATAAATCATAAACAAACTTTGATCAGGCCTACACGACCACCATTAACAGATTCTTAGAGACTGCAAGGCTTCCAAATCAATGAGTAAACAACCCAGAAAAAATCAACGGGAATCCAGATTAAGCAGATCTTACACGGAAAGCAGACATTGCACTTAACAATTTTTATGCTTAAAAAAGAGAAGGGGTAAATGTAGTCATCAATTGTGAGAATTTTGTAGTTGTTTGAAGCATTATGTTTGGTGTCTCTGGAGTTCCAGAAGAGCTCAAGTGCACAGAAAGATTTATCCACAGCAACTTGAAATCACAGAGCACTTTACACCAAACTTAGAGATGCAGATGTACCAGAATGCAGATGTACCAGAATTTGCAGTAAATGAAAGAAGCATGTCTATAAAATGTAACTAACCTCTGTTTCCTTCTCTTTGACTTCTGAGTCAGTCATTTCTGGCCAGCAGCAATAGATGCACACGTGACCTTTCTGCCCATTTTCCATGAGAACCAGTGCACTCCTCTTGTAAATACTTCCAAGGTGAGGGTTGGAGCGTGGGTTTGAATAGTGAGCACTAAGCAGTAGGACTCCTGCACTCCCATTACCTCTCTTGATGATGTACTCTCCCGCTCACCACAGCTTTTCTGGTTCACATCTTGTACCACCGTACATAACTGAAATGTCCTTCGCCTTTCCATTCCCTCTTCACCTTCTATCTCCAGGAGAACAGAAAATTGCTCCATTCAATCCTATAAATCTAAAACATACTTCACAGCTCTTGTTGCAAAGTGTACCATGTGCAATTTATTACCACCACTTGCATGCCTTGAACACTTCTCCTACCTTCCAGAAAGATTAGAACCTGTCCTATGGTCTCTTCATCCTGCTAGGCAGGCATCCGTAGTCACTTCAATATCCTTGTTAGTGACCTTTCTAGAATCCTGGTTTCCTGTTGCCATGCCTCTTCAACTACTCTCTGCTACCATGGACAAAGCCATAAGCCAGGCCTCGACAGACACATTCCACACATCCGAGATCTCAAACCTTAGGCTTCTCTTTTGACCTCAACTCTCGCTCCTTTTGTTAATCTCAACTCCAAACTGAACTGCTGCTGAGCTCTTATTTACTCTCACTGCAGTGCTGGGCCTCGGCTTCCTCCAAAGTCTCCTTCCAGCTTCATGATATCCTTACTCCCCCTTGCACCTCTGACACCACCTCTGTCAGCCATTTTGCTTTGATAGCACAGCGATCCTCTTGCCCTTGAAAGGGTCTGGCTCTTGTCCTAGTCTGTTAGGGCTGCTATCACATATTTCAGACTGGATGGCTTATAAAAATAAATTTATTTAAATGTATTACCACCAAATTTATTTTAAAAACCAATTTGTCAGCCGGGTGTGGTGGCTCATGCCTGTAATCCCACCACTTTGGGATGCTGAGGCTATTGGATTACAGGTCAGGAGTTCAAGACCAGCCTGGATAACACGGTGAAACCCCGTCTCTACTAAAACTACAAAAATTAGCTGGGCGCAGTGGCGCGTGCATGTAATCCCAGCTACTCGGGAGGCTGAGGCAGGAGAATCGCTTGAACCTAGGAGGCAGAGGTTGCAGTGAGCCGAGATTGTACCACGGCACTCCAACCTGGGTGACAGAGCAAGACTCCATCTTGAAACAGCAACAACAACAGCAACAATAACAACAACAACAAAAACAAATTTATTTTTCACAGTCCTGGAGGCTGAGAAGCCCAATATCAAGGCTCCAGCAGATTCAATGTCCGGTGAGGGCCCCGTTCTTGGTCCATAGTAGGTCTTCTTGCTGCACCCTCACATGGCAGAAGGGACAAGGCACCTATCTAGTACTTCTTGGTACCAGAAGTACTGTCTGGTACTTTATAAGGGCACAAACCCCATTCATGAAAGCTCCACCCTCACGACCTGGTCACCTCCCAAAGGCCCTACCTCCTAATACATTACATTGGGGGGTAGGATTTCAACATATGACTTTGGGGTGCACACACACTCAGAGCTCAGCAGCCCCTGATTTGCTAAACCTGAACCCTGGTCATGGGGCACCTTGACCTTCTGGGTACTTCCTCAGCCAGGGACCACAATACCCAACATTTTCTGAAAATGGCCCATACAACTTCATTTAGCTGGAGGACACCAATCTGAATGCTGGCGTCTGACCTTTTTAAGCCCTCTTCATGAGGCTCCAGTCTTTATGCTAAGCTGCAAATGTGCTCCAAGCACCTCCTGCACCTACTCCTTTCCCTTCTTTCCCCACTCCTGCCTCCACCTTTCCCTGCCCTCCACCTTCAACCCTACTCCGCAGACAGAGGTAACATCCAATCACCTTAGACCTCTCCAAGTTAATGATTAAATTCCCAGCTCCTCAGCTTGGTGGGTCTCTGTACTCTCCTTCACCCCCCTGTCCTGTTGCACAAGAAGAGGAACTCCTCTTTCGGGCCAGCTTTTTTCCATGGCTCCTACTTCAGAACACGCATCCACATTTTCCTTCCACCCTGAAACTATTAACAGAGCAGGGTCATTCTGCCGTCCTCCACTCATTGAGTTTACCGACATCACAGGTGTTAGACAATTCCATCCTCATGTGGCTACATTTTCTGTGGATCCCTCATACACCCATATTTTATAACTGGACTTTGACCAGGAAAACTCCTGACCAGGGAATGAAATGATTCTGTCTGTCTCATGCCAGCCACCTTTCTGGCAATGCATAGTTGAGTAAGCAAGCTGCCCTGGTGGAGGGTCTTCACTTGCCCTTCAGTGGTAGGTCATTAGGGAGCTCAAATTGTTCCCCGGGGCTGATGCAATCTCAGGGACATCAACCCTACTCCCAGGGCTGATGTCATCTCCAGGGGCATGCCAAGTGTCAAATATTGGCTGGAAATCTAGCTTCTAGTGCCAGTCTCAGAAAGCACTAGAACGTGGGTACCATGTTGTCTTGGTTCTTGGTGTTTTGCCTGCCTGGCCCCCTCCCACATATCACAGGAGCCACCACAGGCCTAAGATCCCTGTTAGGGGCCTTGATCTTTGGTCCAGCCTCGAAAGTCATGATATAGAGCAGGGATTAGCCAACATTTTAGGCTTTGAGGACCGGAGGCAATTGTGTAGGAACTTAGATAACAAGAGAAAATGACCACCTCTCCCTGCTTTGTTTGCCTGGTGTGGGCCATCCCAGGGGGTAGGCACACTTTGTGTCCAGTTGCCATGCCAAGAATGTCAGCTGGAGACATTCTTGCAGGGAAGAGCACAGGTTCTGGGAGGAGGAATGGCTCTGGAGGGAGGGATCTGAGTACTACTGGGGCAGAGAGTGAAATTGAGCACAGTGGCTGCTCGGCCCCACCTGCAAGACCACATGCCTTGAATTTATTTCTGAGAGAGTATTGACTCCCACCCACCCCCTTCCTCAAGTCATATAGGCCATATCAGTGCTTGGGACCCTTGGTAGGGCCCTGTGCCTTTGGTGCCAACTCCAGAGCTCACCATGTCACCTGATTCTTTGAAGACAGTATTGGTTGGCTACCACTCCCCACCTCACCCCTCATCAGGGTGCCTTGATTTCTGAAGTCAGCCACTGTAGTCATTGGAACATAGTCACTGCATTAACTTGGCTCTTGCCACAGGTATTATCTGGCTGCCCAGCCCCATTCAAATAACTTTAAATCTCCCCCAAATGGTAACTCTATTGACTCAGTCCTTAGGTTGGGGGCCCAGGGCTTTGGTGCGGGTCTCTACACCCATTAGAGAGGAATGTAAGCCTTGCCTTGCTTCTTCCCAGAGTGTGTTGACTGTCCAGTCCCCCACATCCCTGGGGTTACCCCAAAATCACAGACCCTTGGCAGTGGGCTGGGCCACCAGGGAAACCCAAGTAGTCATGAGAAAGTAGTCCTCACATTGCCTTGGTTCTTCTTAGAGTTCATTGGCTCCCTGGCCCCTACATCCTTAACATCACTGGAATCCACCAAGGCCTGGGACTCTTCGCAAGGTGCTGAGTGCCATCCCCAGAAGCTATAAGAGCTGCACTATGGGTTGGGCATGGTGGTTCCTGCCTGTAATCCCAGCACTTTGGGAGGCTGAGGCAGGTGGATCGCTTGAGGCCAGGAGTTCAAGACCAGCCTGGGCAACATGGTAAAACCCCATCTCTACAAAAAATACAAAAATTATCCACGTATGGTGGGGTGCACCTGTAGTGTCAGCTGCTTGGGGAGACCGAGGTGGGAGGATTGCTTGAGCCTCAGGCTTTGAGGCTGCAGTGAGCCGAGATTGCATCACTATACTCCAGCCTGGGGACAGAGCAAGGCCCTGCCTTTAAAAGGAAAAAAGAAAAAAGAAAAAAAAGAAAGCTGCACCATGGTATAGGTGGCTAGTGAGCACTCGAAATGTTGAAATGTGCCTAGTTCAAGTTGAGATGGGCCAAGCTACACACCGGATTTTGAAACTTTAGTCCTAAAAAAAAATGTAAAATATCTCATTAATATGTTTATATGATTACATGTTGAAAGGATATTATTTTGGCTATATTGGTTTATTCAAATCAATTTCACCTATTTCTTTTTACTTTTTAATGTGGCTACTGAGGCACATGTGTAAAATGCCCCACGTGCCTCTGTTGGGCAGGGCTGCGTTAGAGGGTCGTCGCGGTTTGCCTTGGTGTTTTCCCACACCGCTGTGGCCACAATAGGGACTCGCCCTTGGCAGTGACAAAGCACCTGGTGCCCACCCCGCAGCGATGAGGGTGGCCTCTGTGCTGCCTTGGTTCTTAGGATACATGGGCTGAATGGATTGCACTTTGCCAGATTTAGCGAATGAAGATACAGAATGCTCAGTGACATTTAAATTTCAGATAAACAACAAATCATAGTTTGTATGTTTCAGGCCATTATTTGTGGTTTATCTAAAATTCAGATTGGGCTGAGCATCCTGTATTTTCTCTGTCAATCCTGTGAGTTGGGCTCCACATTTTCCCCATATTCTCCTTTTTGCTGGGGCCACACCAATGACTCCTTGGAAAGGGGCCTGAACCGTGGGTTCCAGCCGCAAAAGACCTTGCAGAGAAGCCACTGCATTGCCTTGGAAATTCTCAGAGTATCATGGCTGCCTGGGCCCTTTCACCCTAGATTCCTGGGGCCACACCAACACCCCACAAACTATTAGAGCATTGTTTTCACACTGCCTTGGTTTACCTAAGGTGTATTGGCTGGTCTCACTGGACCCTGCTTCACTGGGTCAGCACTAAAGCCTCAAACCTTGGCAGTAGTAGTCGGCACATTGACTAGATTCTTCTTAGAGGGCATGATTGCCTGGCCCCCAGTTTGCCCACATAACCCACATCCCCCGGGTTACATCAATGCCTCAGTCCCTTGGCAAGGAGCCTGGACCACTGGTACCAGCTGCTAAAGCCATTGAGGCTGGTGTTGGCGTGGCCTTTGCGGTTTTCAGTGTGCATTGCCGACTGGCCTTCACATTCACCTCTCGTGGCCTGCTTCTCCTTCTGGTGTCCTGGATGCTCAGCCTTCTCTAAACTCCCACTGCTAAGTTCATGCAGTGCTTTGACCCTTGACAGTTGGCCTGGCCCTCTGCAAATCTCAAAAGCTAGTAGGAAGTACACACCCCATTTCCTCGATGTCTTTGAAGTATATTATCTTCCCAGTCCCATTGGTCTCCTGTCACTGGGCCACACCAGCACCTCTGCTGCCAGCCCCAGAAAGGACTAGAAGATGGTCTTAGTGCCTTAGTTGATTTAGCATGTGCTGGTTTGGCTGTCCAGCGCCACTTGCCAATGGGCCTTCAGAGAGGAGACACTGTTATCTCCTGAAAAGCACATTGGCTCCTGGCCACCTATTTCCTACAATGTTGCATCCACAGGGTTGCCTCTTAGATGGGGTGCCTTGGCTATTCCTGGTGCATACCAGCTGCCCAGCGCCCAGCGCCCAGCCTGTGTCCTGACATCTCAAGGCCTACCAGGGTCCTAGGCCACCCAGTCGGCCACAACAGCCTTGGTTCATCTCACAGGGGATCAGCTGCCTAGACCCCACAATGCTGAAGCACTCAGTTGCCTTAGACCTCTTACAGGTGTCCTGAACCCCTAGTATCAGTCCCCAAAGCAAGCATGGGGTGGCCACCCACTGTGATGTTCCTTTTCGCCCCTCAGGGTTACACCAGTGCTTTGGACTCTTGGCAGGCAGCTTGTGCCTCTGATTCCTGCCTTAGGAGCCATGCGAAGGTGGTCTCTGGGTCACCTGGTACACTTTCCAGACAGTGGGATACATGGCACTTAAGCCACTTGATACCAGGATGCCAAGCTCTAACTAGACTGAGGGCCAGACCACCTTCCAGTACGAGGAACTGGGGGCTCTCCTGGCTGCTCCTTCTCTCATGAACTGTCTCAGTGACTCTCCCAGTGGTTGTGCTCTGGTGGTTGAGACCTGGGGTTTCCTGGCCCCTGCAAGCGGGAGACTCGAGGTTTCTGGCACTTGAGGGGTAAGATTAGGGGTCTCTGGTCCCTGAAGGGAGGATGGTGAGGAAGATTTCTAACAAGACGAAGGATTCCCTCTTATCCCTCCAATTCCATGCACTGGCCCTATCTCAAATGTCTTCCCTTACTTGAGGCTTCAGATTATAACGGGATTTTGGCATTAGGCCAGTCAAGTTTCCAGCCTTGTCACTGACAATGGATAACAGTGACATGGTCTTTCTGGCCTTGGATTTTTTTAGAAGTGTAATAGGGTGGTGATTGCCAAGACCGAAGGCTGGTCAGTCTTCCAAACTCTTTCATGGCCTGTGTCTTTGTTTGTATGTCAACCCTTGGGCATTGTTTTTGTTGCCTTGTGTTTTTCAGTGTCAATTCTAGTTTTTTCTTTGAATGTGTGATGTGGTGATGTTAAATAAGAGAAAGGAGGGGGGAGAGTGGGTACTTGATAGAGCTCCAGGTAGGAAACACTGTCCACCTTTCCCCCATGCCCCTGCTGGGTCACAAGTCAGTTATCAGATCATGGCACTTTCTGGAAGGCACAGGTCTCACCCTCTGGGCCCCAGCCTTTCCTTCATGGAGGTTGGGTTGAGGGCTATCTCAACCTGTGGAACTTTCTAGAAGGCTAGTTTTCAGAACCCCTATTGTCTCCCTTCCCATCCAACCTATTGTCTTGAAAGGTCACCGTATGACTTCTTTAGGGACTGTGGAATTTTCTAGAAGCCCTCACTCCCTTGGCCTCAGCCTTCCCTTCATGGAAGTTGGGTCATGGAGCTTTTTGGAATGCCTGGGATCACAAAAATCTTTATCACTTTTGAGCCTCCACTCAGAGGGTCTTGGTTTATCCAGATGTTTTAGAATCTTCTGAAAGTTCCTTTTTCTCCCATCCAAAGAAGAGGACTACCCACCCAAAGAAGGCTACTGCGTTTCTTTTTTAAACTTTATTAAGGCCATCATTTTCCAGCACCCACGCCCGGTGGGTGGGAAACAACACTTAACCTCTAATTGGAGGAGGTCTGAGTGTGTGGTTCTGCAGGGGTGGCCAAGCGAGCCCCAGGGCATTTAGGGAGAGCCTGGGGGAGTTTGCTTTTCCTGGCTGAGAGGTAGACTTCTCTCCCTCACTTTTTCCCTTCACCCCATCCCCTTTCCTCAGAGGCAGCTGGGCAGGAGGCTGGACAGGCCCTGGGGCCTAGTCCCAGTAGTGGTGGCTGGGTCTGCCTGGGCTCTCCAGGCATGTGGCCCCCACCATGCCCTCCTTCTCCCTGCAGGAATGGTGGGCTGGAGCCACCTGTGGAGGGGGCTGCATGTGGGCTCTGGCTATCCTAGGGGGCTCCCATTTGTTTCTGGATGAACCCTTCTTTCTTACCCCTCACTTCTTCCACCAGTGGAGGGTGGATTCCACAGGCCCCTCACAGGCCACTTCAGAGCCAGCAGGGACCCGTGGGCTCTGTGGGAAGCTCTGGCCCAGCCTGCCAAGCCTGAAGGCTGGTCAGTCTACCAAGCTCTTGCATGGCCTGCTTCTTGGGCATTGTTTTTGCTTTGTGTTTCTCAGTATCACTTCTCATGTCTCCATTGAATGTGTGATGTGGTGCTGTTAAATAAGAGAGATGAGGTGGGAGGGTGGGTACTTGCTAGAGCTCCAGGTAGGAAATTAGAACACCCGTGCTGGGGTCCACTCCACCTTGGAAGTTCTAAGTCCTATGCAATTCTGGAAAAGCTACTTAAACGTTTAGCCTCAGTTTTCTTCTCTGTAAATGAGAGGGGGTGTCCATTTGAACTTTTTCGAGGATGACAATGACAATTTGAGTTCTCTAGAGATGTTAGAATATAATTTTACATACTGTTCAGTACCCACTTTTTGGTTTCTGACAGCCCAATGACGTAATTATGCGCTAGAAGGGAGAGGAAGACCACCCACAAATTCAAGATATCTTTTTAAATTCCTTCTATAATAGTTTTGGAATGGAAATTAGAGTAGTACCTTTCCCCGATCTTCTTATACCTGGCACAGAGCCCTATACCTAACCAGATGTCTTGTCTTCTGTCACAACCCCAAGTATCCTTGTCCTGAATCTCAGCTGTGACCTAAAGATATTTTCCATGTGGCATCAACACCAAAGCCAACACTTTAATGTGGACAGAGTCCCTTAGCCTTGGCAGCAAACTTTAGAAGAACTTGAAAGTTTTGTTTTGGCCTGAGGAGCCTGGCCAGTCAACCAGACCCCCCTCAAAGCACTTAAGAACAGTATTTTGTATGTTATTGCCAGGGTTTGGGTTGGTGAGCTCAGATGACCGGGTTAGGATCATCTTCCAGTCAGGATCAGTGGGCTTGCACCGAAGGGAAGCTGGACGTTAGGGATAGTGTGTAAGAGGGCCTGGCCTTCTGTGTGCCAGCCCCTGTATACCACACCCACAGCCCTTCACTTTGCCTAAGGGAGCTGGCAGCAGTCTGCAGCCTTTTTGAGCACAGCGTCATCTGTCACTAGGTGACTTGGTACTTGTGGTTTAGTTAGAGAACCATCCTATGTGTATTTTCACTTTAATAAGAGGAGAACTCTTATTTCTACAAGGAATGGACCCCCGTACCAGAAGACCTGGTACTGTGGGAGACTTGGGCCCATGGATGTTCAGCTGTAAGGCTGCTGCGGCAGTCCTGAGAAACAGGTAGTTGGGTGAGGGATGATGAAGGCACCAAGATGACAGTGTGAGCTGGTGCTGAATGCAACTGTATTGGCTTCTCATGACCAGCCTGGGTGCTGCGGCAGGGACAGCTGGAAATACATGGGTTCTCATGAGATCTTCCATTGGTAAAAACTACAACAAAGTGTTCATCCAGGGCCACAGGGGATATCAGCTGTCCCCTGTCCCTCTCTGCTTTCTTATCTTCTCCAAGTCATGAAGAGCAGGACCAGCTTGGCAGGAAGACAATGGGCATCACAGAAATTTCAGCTGGGCCCAGGTAAAGCCACAGAGGCTGGGGTCACTTTGTGGTCTCTGGAGCTCTGGGTTTCCCAAGAGGGTCAGGGTGATAGCCTGCCCCTCCCCACCACGGGTCCCATGGGCCTAGTGCTCAAGCCATTGAGCGCCAGGCTGGTTGGAGGATGTGTATGAGAATTTCTCCTGAAGTAGCTCACTTCTCAGGGAGGATTCTGAAATTAAATGTGTTCATCGTTTGTAATGAGATTAATACCACTTGGCACAGATAGAGAACAGGGGATGCCAACACCAGATAAGGAAGGCTGATGAGAGAACCCTTCTAGCTCTTGAGAGTCTATGGGCTTAATCCTGTTATTATTGTTAATACATGTAATTTAAAATATCAATGATGCGTATTAATAACAAGGCTTTATTTCATCTTTTCTAAATATCTGGGTCATGCATATACAGTGTTTCATAGTTTACAAAGCAGAGTGGTAACCCTGACAAAAATCCTCCGAGCCATTTTACAGCTGAGAAACGTGGCTGTCAACTTCAGGATCCCAACTCCTGCCCCCAGGCCGACCTGTGGTGGTACAGTCTGTGTCTGCAGCGGCCACCGGAGGCCTGGCCAAGACCTTTTCTGGGCTTTTCTCTGGCAAGTTAACTGTGTGATCCTGAGCAAGGGGTCACTTCCCATTCCCGCCTCAATCTCTGCTCCTTCTCCCATTATCCCATAAACATGAGGTGACAACTACCTTCCTGTGGACAGCACCTTGGGCTCTGTGAGTCACTTGGTCATGCCTTCCCCATCTCCTCCCAGAGTGTAGGTTCTCAGAACCATAGGGACTCTTGACTGTGAGTGAATAAACCACCATATATTTAAAAAACAGTAATCTGGGAATCATGTTGTTTTTGTCTTTTGAGGTAGATTGTAATAGCCTTAAGGACATAGATGATGTTTGTATATTTAAAATATTATTTTTCAACAGTTTGGGGCTTGGTCTAGGCACCTAACAGGCCCTGTGTAAATGAGTGCTAAACTCTCTTTTCCTGAGGGTGCAGCCTTTTAAGCCTCCTTCCTCTCATGTCAGGCCTTAACACGACATCCAGAAAATTCCCTGCGTTTCTAATCGCTTCTGCTCCCTGTAGGTAATTGCACAGAAAATCCATGTTGTGAAGCCCTCAAAGAGAATTACAAGGAATTATAAAATCTCCTTTTCACCTTACTAGGCTTTATTTCTGATGCAGAAGTAGGCACATTTTTAGGATGGGGATTGGGATGTGCAACCAACCTCCACTGTGCAACTGAACCACACACTTTCCATGTTTCACTCCAAAATCAACATGTGAGCCTACGTAAGCTGGGGCCTCAACAGATGCTCAGTCCCAGGGCTGATGTGGCTCTTAGAACTCTGTCTAACCTAGCCTCTGATGAGGACGCTCAGGTCCAGAAATGGGACATGTTTAGCTCAATGCCATAAAACTGGTTCAAGCTGACCTGAGATGTCTATTGCCCAGGGCTCTTCACAGGGCTTGATAGCTGAGAAACTCTACCTGGAATAATGACTTGGAATAATGGTCAGTGGCAACTGGAAGATTTGCACGGGGCAGTACATCCACTGAACTGCTTTGCAACAGCAGGAGTAGAAACTCAGGTTATTGTAAATATGCAGAATGTTTTATGAGGCCCGCAAATGGGACACAAGGTCTAATAGTGGGATCAGCATGTGAAGCTAGGCTTGTCCTGAGATACTGTGGCTGAGATTCTGGTCATCTTATCCTGGTTGGCAGCTATAGGAGGTCAGGAATGAGGGAAGGAAGCAATGAGTTACAACATCCTGCCCTACCCATTCTGGACCCATCCCTACCCAAAGGGAACTCCAGTCTGTTGGTCTGTTGGGAGGAGGATACATGTGAACAATGGGGTAAAAATTGTCAGGGATGTCAGAGAAGTAACATTCCTGAGGGCCTCCAGGGAAGACAGCATAGGGTGAATAAAAGTACATAACAAAATGGTAATATTAACAATAGCTGCTGCCCCCTTGAAGTGCTTGCTCTGTGGCAATCACTGCCCATACACAACCTTACTGTCATGAAAGCCTTGAGAGGATGGTATTGTATTCTTCATTTTACAGCTGAAGATACTGAAGTTCATAGAAGTTATCACTTACCCAAATCCTCTCAACAAGTAAATGGCAAAACCAAGATTCCAACACAGACCTCTCTGACTCCAAACTCAGAGATTTTCCACTGAGGCAGAATGGAATGAAACAAAGTGTAGATTCTGACATTAGACAGGGCCCCATTCCACCATTTGCCAGTATGTGGTCCTGGACAAGTGACTCAACTTCTCTGTACTTCAGCTTTGTCATCTGTAAAAGGAGGAGTAGAAGAGAATGAAATGAGATGATGCCTAGAAAGCACCTGTCACAGTTCCTGGTTAAGGAAAGTGAATGACAGATTGATGGTGCTGTTATTCTTATTTCAAAACCTTCATTGTGGTAATGGGTCCCCCTACCTTTGGTCAGCTTTGTTGATTTGAAAATCTAATATCCTTACCTTGTGAGGAGGATAGACTTATCTTTTCCCACTGTTCTTTCCCAGTCTTTCCCATCTCAGTAAATGACATCCTTGCTGTGGACTAAGTTATGATCCCTCAAAATGTAAATGTTGAAATCCTAACACCCAATGTGACACCTGTGGAGACAGGATCCTTAGGAGGTAAGATGAAATGAAGTCATAAAGGTGAGCTCCTAATCCGATCAGATTGGTGTTCTTATAAGAAGAGGAAGAGAGGCTGGGCGCGGTGGCTCACGCCCGTAATCCCAGCACTTCGGGAGGCCGAGGCAGTAGGATCACAAGATCAGGAGGTCGAGACCATCCTGACTAACACGGTGAAATCCCATCTCTACTAAAAATACAAAAAATTAGCCGGGTGTGGTGGCGCATGCCTGTAGTTCCAGCTACTCGGGAGGCTGAGGCAGGAGAATTGCTTAAACGCTAGAGGCAGAGGTTGCAGTGAGCCGAGATCGCACCACTGCACTCCAGCCTGGTGACGGAGCAAAACTCTATCTCAAAAAAAAAAAAGAGGGAGTGGGAAGAGAGACCAGAGTTCTTTCTCTTTCTATTTTTTGAGGATGTAGTGGGAAGGCAGCCACCTGCAAGGCAGAAAGAGAGCCCCCATTAGAAACCCATCCTGCCAAGTCTTACTTTCAGTTCTGGAGACTTCACAGTCTTCGAGCTGGCTAGTACAACCACCGTGTGATGAGCGGGGTAAGCCAGAGACCTGGATGCTGCTCTGATACTTCCAGTTCCCTCATGGCCCCCATCATGCCAATCATCCCATACCATAGTATATTAGATCACTTCTGTCTCCAAGACATTTCTCCATCTTCTCATTTTTCTTGGTTCCATTCAACATTTTTCCCATAGATTTTTTCAAGTATCTGTAAGAGTAGAGAAAAAAATACTTTATACCAAAGTATTTATCACCAGCTTCAACAGTTATCAACATGTGGTGAATCTTGATTCATCAACTACCGTATCCACTTCTTCACTCCAGGTTATTTTGAAACAAACCCAACACATTGTATAATTTTGCCCATAAATAGGTTAGTATATTTCTGTAAAAGATATCTACTCGATTTAAAAACGTACATACTACATTAGAAAAACATAACCACCTGACCCTGATCACTTCTAATATTTTAAGTAATTTCTTCAAATAAAGAAATATAAGGTCAGTGTTTATACTTTCATGATTGGCTTGAGAAAAACATATTTTAGTAAAGTTTGAATCAGGATTCAAGTAAGATTGGCTGACATGTGTCTTAAATCTTTTTTGTTTGTTCCCCTATGTCTTTTAATGTCCATCCAATTTCTTAATGAATAATTTGGATCATTTGCCCTGAAGAGCTTTACAGAGTCTGAATTTTGCTGATTTCCTCCCTGTGGGATAGTTTAGCAAGTTCCTGTGTCCTTTGTATTTTCTGCAAATAGGTGTGTGTGTGCATGAGTGTAGAGAAAGAAAGAGAATATTCCATGTGACTACATTTTGTTTTTTCTCTCTTTTGCAGGGATATGAGGAGTTAGGTATATTTTTATAACTTTTGGTATCTAAGAAGGTTTATATTTTTGTTCTAACTGCTATCCTTAGGTAATGCTCCACTTCCAGTACCAAAATCTGTATTAGTCAGGATTCTCTAGAGGGACAGGACTAATAGGATAGATGTATATATAAAGGGGAGTTTATTAAGGAGTATTGACTCACACGATCACAAGGTGAAGTCTCACAATAGGCCAGCTGCAAGCTGAAGAGCAAGGAAGCTGGTCTGAGTCCCCAAACCTCAAAAGTAGGGAACTGACAGTGCAGCCTTCAGTCTGTGACTGAAGGCCCAAGAGCCCTTGGCAAACCACTGGTACAGGTCCAAGAGTCCAAAAGCTGATGAACTTGGAGTTCGATGTTCATGAGCAGGAAGCATCCAGCATGAGAGAAAGATGGAGGCCAGAAGACTCAGCAAGTCAGCTCTTTCTATTCCTGCTTTTATGCCGGCAGCTGATTAGATGGTGCCCATCCCGGCTGAGAGTGGGTCTGCCTCTCCCAGTCCACTGACTCGAATGTTAATAATCTCCTTTGGCAACACCCTTACAGACACACCCAGGAACAATACTTCGCATCCTTCAATCCAATCAACAAGTTGACCCTCAGTATTAACCATCACAGTTACCCTTAGGTTTTGCTTATAAAAATACTTTAATTCCCAACTCCCGATGCTTACTTTGCTGGTGTCTATGGGTCTGTTGACGTATTCATGAAATTATCTTCATCACCATGCATTTCCATTATTCTAGTCTCAGTTACTGCTTTTTCTCCTTTGAACAATTGCAATGGTCTCTGAATTGCAAAGGCCTCCTTACATCTACTTGGTTTCCTCCAGTCCAGGCTTCACCTGGCAGCCAGACAGATCTTTTCAAACAACCACGTTCTTTTTTTTTGTTATTATTCTTTGTAACAGGGTCTTGCTCTATTGCCCAGGCTGGAGTGCAGTGGCATAATCATAGCTCACTGCAGCGTCAATCTCCCAGGCTCAAGTGATCCACCTGTCTTAGCCTTTGGAGTAGCTAAGACCACAGAGGCATACCACTACACTCAGCTAATTTTTTGTTTTGAGACAGAGTCTCAGAGTCTCGCTCTGTCTCCCAGGCTGGAGTGCAGTGGCCTGATCTCGGCTCACTGCAACCTCCACATCCCAGGTTCAAGAGATTCTCCTGCCTCCCGAGTAGCTGGGACTACAGGCATCCGCCACCACACCTGGCTAATTTTTGTATTTTTAGTAGAGATGGGGTTTCACCATATTGGCCAGGCTGGTCTCGAACTCCTGACCTTGTGATCTGCCCGCCTCGGCCTCCCAAAATGCTGGGATTACAGGTGTAAGCCACTGTGCCTGGCCCACTCGGCTAATTTTTAAAAAGTTTTTGTAGAGAAGGGGTCTCCCTATGTTGACAAGGCTGGTCTCAAACCCCTGGGCTCAAGTGATCCTCCTGCATTGGTCTCCCAAAGTGTTAGGATTACAGGCGTGAGCCACTGCACTCAGTCTAAACAATCATATTAATCCTATTTTTACACTGTCCTGGGCTTCTCACTGAACTGAAAGTGCAATGCAGATGCCCTCAGAAGGCTTCCGCAGCCCTGTGTGGCTGTGCCCTACCTGCTGTGCCAGCAGCTCCCCGAGAGGCTCTCCTCTTCTGTGTCACGGTTCACCACTCTGCCTTCTCCGTGTTTCCCATCCCAGGCCCTCTGTGCTGCCTGGTCCTTCTGCCTGGAGCATTTCCACCCAGTGTTTGCTTGGCTGGCTCCTTCTGTCTCTGCAGCAATCAGCCTGTGTAGCCCTTCCTTGGGCCCGCCTACCCTGGCCTCTTCCCCTGTAATATGCCCCTTGCCACTCCTCTCCCACAGCAGCCTGCTTTCCTTCATGGCCTCTGTCATGACTCAGACTGCTCACTTCCATTTGTGTGTATGCTTATTTTGTATTTGCCTTTCAAGGACAGTACATTTGTCCTTGAGTAATCTTACAACTGTGTTCTTAGCATCTAACATAGGGGTTGAAACACAAGAAATGTTCAATAAACATTTGATAATCCATTGATCTAAATGACGTGACAGGAGATGGGAGCAGCAGCTGGAATACAAAGAGAGGCATGGATTCCAGCCCTTTGGAGAAATCTCTCTTCCCCTGGTCCCTCCTGATGGTGGTAGGGAAGGGCTGGCCAGGCTCAAGTGTAGAGAGCCAGGTGCACGGTGGGGCGTGAGGGCTTGGGGAATATACTGGTGTTCACTCTAAGAGGAGGGTATGAATGCATATAGTTTATTGGGAGGTGAAGGAAACCCCAGGAGGACAGAGGGGAAGTGGGACAAAACCTGGAAGCCCCAATAAGGGAGCATCATCAAGTCAGCCATCCCTGTGTGTGTGGGGGCTTAGTCCCGCAGGGGAGCTCTGGGAGCCAGCATGTCAGAGCTGGGGTAGGGAGCAGGGCATTTATCCCTAGACATCTCTGGCCTGCCAACAGATGGCAGAGTGGGCTCAGGTGGACAGAAAATGTCCTCGGGAGAGGACACACAGATGGGGTTAAGTCAGAAGATCTGCGCAGAGCGCTGACAGCACCTGCACACCTGGAGACACCTGCTACCTCATGAACCTGACACTGGGGTCAGTGTCAGATTACCCAGATACTGTCCCTTCCCCTGACTGCAGATACTGTCCCTTCCCCTGACTGCAGACAGACATCCTGACAGACCAGACAGTGGCCATGGAAAGAGTTAATCCCACTGCAGGCAGCAGAGGCCTTGCATCCTGCAGATGAGCCTTCTGCGTATGCAAATGAGATGTCAGGGAAGTCCGCATCTCATGCCCACCTAATCCAGGCTCTTTGGGGTGGGTTAGGGCACCTGCTACATGAAAGAGCGGGATGACAACAGTGACGTAGCACTTTTCCCCTCTCAGACCACTTATGCATCTATGATCTGTTCCTGCCTTACAACCGCTCCAGCAGTGGGTGGGAAGAAATTATTCCCCTCCTTTTACGGAGGAAGGAACTGAGGCAGAAGGGAGAAGTGACTCTGCTGTGGTCTGTCCAGAGCTGGGGAGGGGCAGGCCTGACGCTTCGCCCTAGCTTCTTTCTTGGAGGTGAGCATTTGTGTGGGTGAAGCTCTTTTGCCAGAAGTTACGGGTACTGGGAGGAGAGTTCAGATCCCAGTGAGAATTCTGTGGCACTTTTTCCAAACTGGCCAGGCAGGCGACATTCTTAGGAGCAGCCACAAGATGGCAGAGAGGCCGCACACTGCACATCGGGTTTCCTTGGGGGCTAGGGGAAGCAGCCCAAGATGAGGGCCTGCTGAACATCCCTGAAAACCCCTGAGGATTCCTAGAGGGCTGACTGGGAGTAAAGGAGGAAACACAGGGGGACGCGAGAAAGTGGAAATTCTGCCAACTACTTACTGTGTGACCTTGGGCAAGTTACTTGCCCTCTCTGGACCTCAGGCTCTTTCTTTGTAATCTAGGGTATTTGGACTTAAAGCAGAATATTAGTCTTTTCCAGTTCTGGTACTGAAGGAGGTATGACCATGGAGGCACTTTGGTATCTGAGCTCCCACTCTGGCTGTGAGGCTGGAGGCTGGGAGACAGCCAGAGGTGGTTGGAGTGTGACCGAGACAACCGTAGTCTGACTGATTATTTCAGAGCAGGGTGAGGAAGGGACAGGAGGGAGAACTCTGGGAAGATGCAGAGCAGAATGTGGGGAGTAAGGAAATTAGGCACCCGAGGCAGGGGCTGTATCTGTTCATCCTTCTATGCATAATTCTCAGTTTCAAGCTTCAGAAAACCACCTTTCCTTTGGGTGTCCACCCACTGCACACACATCTTAGCTCACTGGCCTGTTTTCTTTCTTTTATAGCTATTATCCCTTTCTGAATTTATTTGCTGATTCATGTGCTTATTTCTGTCTTTTCCCCTGGAATGTAAGCTCCATAAGGGCAGGGACTTTGCCTTCTTGTTTTCTCTGAATCCTTAGCAACTACAACAGCTCCGGGGAAAAGCAGTTGCGCAATGGGCAGCTGTTGAATGAATGAATGAATGAATGGATACCTGAATTGGGAGTCAGAGTTCTAGGGCCTAACCCTAGAAATGTGCTGTGCGATCTCGGGGAAACCTCTTCTCCTTTCTGAGTTTCAGTTTCCTGATTCTTAAAATAAATTGTTTGAGTTCCCTGATCAAGTGTCTTAAACATTTAGAGGCAGAAGTTCCTTTTCCTCTAATTCTGAAGTCCTAGGGTTCAGTTAATCCAGTCAATCACCCATCATGGTTTACTTTCCCCTCCAAGACCAGCAGCCAGCTGATGAAGAAAGCTTTTGGCAGGGAAGTCTTTCCTCATTCAGTGAACATTCCTGGGTGCCTACTTTGTGTGAGGCTCTGCTCTAGACGCTGGAAGTCCAGAGGAGACCAAATTAGACGTGCATACTGACCTCTCATACTCTGGTGGGCAAAGGTGAAAAATTGTGGGTCTTTTCCCTTCATTCTTAAAGGTAGAAAAGGCCAAGCTTTAAAGAAGGCACTCTTGGCTCAGCGTTATTCAAAAGGAAGACCCCCTAATAATAGGAAGATGGGGCTTATGGGACTCGAGCCTCCAGAGATTCCTGTGGACCTGTCTCTAGGGAACATAATGGGTGGGTGAACCTGAGTTTTAGCCCCTCACAACCCCTGCTGTGGCCGTCCCAGACCTGGTCACTGGGAAATACAGCCAGATCTCTGCTTGGTGAGCCCCACCCATCTCATCAGAACATCCCAGCCTTGTGTCCCTTTTCTTCAGTGCCTTGCCTTTGTTGAGGGATTAATCTCAATAGACGAACAGGGTAGAGCCAAAGCATGAAGGGCTGAGTATGATTTACCCTCCAAAAAGAGAAGCTGAATTTAATTACCAACTTGAAAGAGGTGACTCTAATGGTAGAATTTCAGGCCCATTGACAGGTTAGGTTTGGGGAGAAAGATAAGTTCTACTTCCTTTAGTCAGTTGCCTGCAATGACCCCAACTTCCCCTCCCCTTGGGCTTGAGCACACAGGTCTCAAAGCTTCTCTGGAAACTCGCTACTCCAAGCACAGGCAGAGGCTGCTGCATTGGCCTCATCCAGGAGCTTCTTAGAGATGCCCAGCCCTCTCCCCCTAACCCCCCACCCCCGCCTACCAGACCTCCTAAACCAGACTTGAAGTTGACTTTAAGGGAACACGTGTGCACACTTGGATTTGAGAGCACTGGGCTGAAATGCCCCTTGTTCCCCAAGATGATGCCTGTTCCTGTGGACAGTTTGTTTTCCATGGCAACCCCTGCACGACCACTGCTTGTCTCTGCATTCCCTTTGCAGGGCCACACTAGTTTCTCATTAGGAGGCAGAAGAAGGAGAGGCATCAGGATGCCTGGCTAAGTAAGAAGGCTGAGACTTGTTAGCGTAATGAGCCAACGAAGCTCCCTGAAGGAGCAGCCCTGGGTGCAGGGTGGGCTGGATAATGGGGTCCTCCTCAGAGATGGGAATTCTCTCTTCAACAGTCTAACATTTGTTTCAAAGGAAATTAGGCCATGAAACAGCATTTGCACTGTTCTACTATATATATGCATATGGAGAGCACTCTCAGTCACTTACTCTCTCACTCTCTCAGTCTCTCACCCGCTCTATTATGGGTGCCAGATCCCTTCCCTTGGCCCTTTCAGATCCACACTCCCCCTCTGCACCCACTCTCTGCCCTCAGAGGCTTGTCTGTGTGGACTGCATCAACCTACTTCCTGCCCTCTGGCTTCCTGATGGCCCAGTCGATGGGAGAGAAGGAGAGTGAGGCCAGCATTCGTTCCCTCCCTGCCAAGCTGCTACATCTCCCTACTGAGGTGGCTCTTCTCCCCAGGCAGCCCTTCCACAAGACCTTTAGGCCTTCCAGGTCCTGGTAACTGCTCCCTCCCTCCCCTCACCCCTTCCTGTGGGGGTGGGGGCGGTGTTAACTGCACTCGCTGAGGGCCAGCCCCAGGTGTTGCATCCTACCTTGCTGATTTCCTTAAACCCTGCCCCATACCTTGTAAACTCCTTCTTCAAACTCTCCTCACCTTCCTCCCCTGGTGAGGCATCTATTCCCTGATGGGTTTAATATGCCTGGGAAAAAGACTGGAAGGACATAAACCAAGCTAGAACTGCAGCCTGGAGTCATTCCAAGGAATGGGGCTCTTCCTTTATTTCTATAGGCCCAGACACTTTCTAGACCTTGCGAATGCCAACCCCCTTTGCTGAAGTGTGTGGGGTTGCCTGTAGGGATCATGCCATCTACAGGAAGGTTATGGCCTGAGATGGATTTCTCCAAGGACAGTTGCAGGCCAGGCCACTAATATTTTAGGGAGCCACAGTCATGGATTCTAATCCTGGCATGGCCATTAACCAGCTGTGTGGGTTTGGGCAAATCACTTTCTCTCTGTAGTTATTAGTGTTTGCATTTCTCAGGCCCTAAAAAATTAGGAATCCAGGGCTTCAGAGTCTGGCTATAGTACCTAGACTTGAATAGCTTAGGAAATAAGCTGGACTTGGAGATGTTCTGCAGTTCGAGGTCTGTCATCATTCCTAATGATTTAGTCTTTCCCAGTCAAAATCTCTGCATTATTCCCCAGGATGCCCCCCTTCCCTCATGTCCTGCCCTTGCCCGCTTCCAGATCTCCTCTGGGTCTTTGTACATGCTAATCCACCATCCTCAAATGCCCACCCTTCCTTACCCTCCTGAGTCTACACCAGACACAGCTGAGGCTCACCCGCCGTTCCATCAGACCTTATTCTTTAAGCACATACACATGGACCCAAGCTCATTGGTAGCACCTGTACCTCTTTGCCTGCAGTCTCTTGCTGGCTGTTGGAGCCTGAATGACCACTGTGGGGAATGAATGGCTCTTGTTGGGGACTGATAGGAGTGGTTAATAGGTACCCTAAATATCCGCACTTCAGGGGAGAATTCTAAGGCCCTGGTTGTCCTATTGCTCTAACTCCCATGGTTCCCTAGTAGGATTGAGCCTCATTTACATTTGTTGATAACACGCCTTTCATTCAGTGTCTTCCCTTCCTGTCTCATGATTCCATTCCCTACTAATATTTTTGGAAGATCCATTCCCAAATAAACTGTGTGCACTCCAATCCATCTATTCCTGAAGACTCAGATCCATGGTCACCTTTTGTTGAAAACCTTCCCTGCCTCCCTCAAGTTGGTTGCTCGTGCCTCAGTCTTCTTGCAGCTTTTCTCTCTGTATCCACCCTGTTGGTGGGATTGAAAGGATCCCTTCTGGAGTCAGTCGGTCCCACAGGGTGAAGACTCCCTGATGACAGAAACCCATGTCATTTCCCTTCGTGCTTATGTGTCCAATAGGGAAACGGAGCTGCCGCTCTCCTTGTCTAGTCTTCCTGCCTTTCTCAACTGTCCAGCAGAAGCCTCCTGCTACCTTGGCAAATAATTCAATCAGTTCCAGATTTCTCTCCCTCTGCTTTACCCCTAGATTAGCCTGTGTTCTGTTTATAAACACCTGCACTTCCTTACAAACACCCTCCAAATGGACCAGTTGCCCATCAATACTTGACACAGGAAAACACCCCTGCGGGCCCTTCCACCCACAATGATGCTTCCTGTCCTAACTCATCTCCATGCAGGTGCCAAGGGCCAGGGAAAGTGCTCCTCTCACTGTCCCGCCCACCTCCTAGGTGCATCTCTTCAGACTCACCTGCCTCCCAGCCCCTTGCTTTTGGCCTTCCTTTCCCGGAAGAGGGCAGGAGGAGCATCTTCAGAGAGGTCAGTACAATCCTGACTTTCTGTCTCATTCACATTGAAGATTTTTTGCTTTCCTCTGCTTCAAATTCTCTGAAGGAAAGAGGGAGGGAGGAAGGAGGGAACAATCTGGTTTGGATTACATATTGATCTCTTGAGCAAATGCATCCAGCCTGGACAGCCTGCTGTCTCAAAGACTGCTCTCCTCTCGTTCTGAGAGCCTGGTTATCGACCTGTGATTTCATCCAGGTCCCTGTGAGCTCTACCCAAATGGATGGAGCCACTGCCTAGCACCTGCCCAGGAATTCTGTCTTTCAGGAAGCCAAAGCTTTGCCAACCTCCTCTGTCTGCCTCATAGAGCCCTAGACTCTAGGTTCAACCTTGCTCCGAAGTCGTCACTCCTCTCCCACTCACCAGGAGAACAGGCACTTGCTGCCTGCTTTGATTCTAAGCGCAAAGGGTGTTCTACTATTCCCTATACATCCTGCCGTCGCCTAACTGGCTCTTAAATATCCTACACTCCACTGATCTCCAGTACCAAGAGCAAAACCCTTCATGCTGTAGTAGGCATGTTTGTTAACTGAATTGTTAAAGCATTAGTGATCCGCCTTGGGTTGTTGGAGTATTCATTACCTCTTAAAATGCAAGTACATTATCTTAGTGCCCTTGATGTATTCCTGTGGTTTCCTTTACCAGGGTAGCAGCTTGCCACCCTGCAGAGAGCAGGAATGGCAGGGAGTGAAGCACAGAACAGGTAGGTGTGGGGAGGGAAGGGGTAGGTGGGAGAAGTGGAAGTAAAGGTGAGGCCCCAGGAATGGGAGTGTTTGTGCTGACAGTGGTGGTGGAAGCTGGTGGGGGGTGGGCACCCAGGGCGACCCTCTTCTACTTCACTGCTTTCCCTGGGGTAGGGGGCACTGTGCTCCTCCACCAAGAGTTTCACCCCAGCATTGCTGGTGCCATTCTTCCCCCTACACAGTATGCAAAAATCCTGGTTATCCTCAGACACCCCAACCCAAAGTCTCCATCTACCAAGTTCCCAGTGCCAGTTCTGCCAGGCCACTTTCCTCTGCCCATTCCTGCCAGGAGAGCAGGTGTCTGGGATGCAGGGTCCAGTCCTCACTCTGCCCTTGGCAACATCTCTCTCCCCCATGGCGCCCATGCCACGGTCAGCAGTCTTGGCAGGCTCTTTGAATGGGGAAGCTGGGCCCTCCAGCCCAGCCCTGTTTCCAGTCCCCTTTCAGTTATGATCCTTGCCTCTGGCTCACCCTTGGACCAGTGCTTCTTCCCTCTTCCTCTCTCCCAGACCCCAGAGTCTCAGGAAGCCGGGTTTTGCTGTCTTCACAGTGTCCTCAGCTCACCTGTCAGCCCAAGGCGGGAATCTTCTCTGGAGCTCTGGAAGTTCAGCTCCTCCCTGGCACCAGCAGCGGCTCTGTGAGAGGAAGCCCCCTGCAGAGTTTAAAGCCTGCTCAGCCTCACCCCCCTGTGATGCAGCGGGGGCCGAGCTGTTTTCCTCTGGGCTTCACTTTCCTCTTGTAGACAGGTCTGTCTCATACGTTTAACACCTTTGGAGCCCTTGCCATAGGCCGGGCAGTTACAAGCAAATATCTCCTTGTGGAATCCTCATAATAACCTGAGAGTAGTGCTGTCATCCCCATTGTGCAGAGATCCATCTGGCCCCTGAGCTTCCCTAGTGAAGCGCAGAGAGGTTCAGTGACTTGGCCAAGGTCACAGAACTGGAAATTGGCAGAGCTGGGCTGGGAACCAGGCAAGGCATCTGGCCCCTGAGTTTTAGCTCTAAGCCTAGGCCATCCTACGCCGACCTCCAAAGCCTATCTGCTCAGACAACTCCAGGCTCTTCCACCCCTTATTTGTTAGCACCTAGCTTGGTTTCCCTGGATTAACTCATGCTTTTATTCGTCCTCTCACTTACCATGCATTCACTCAACCAACAACCATCTCCTGTGTACCAGACACTGCTCTGAGTGCTGAGGACATAGAGAAGTGTTCGTGCCCTCAAGGGAATTGTATTTAAGCTGGAGAGACAATAATAAAACAAGCATATTATACTTATATATGTTCTAGATAGTGTGTTTACCGTATTTAATAAAAAAATGTGGCAGGATGTGATAAGTGTAATAAAAATATATGGTAGTAGGAGGAGGTAATGAGTCCAGGGAAGGCCTGTCTGAGGCAGTGGTATTTGAGCAGAGACCTGAGTGAAGCCAGGCAGGGAGGCTCTGGGTCCAGGAGGGAGCACTGTAAGGAGCAGGGCCTCTCAGTGCCAAGGCCCCAAGAGGGCAAGTGTGGAGTGTGAGGGACCCCCATAGTTGTGGCTAGAAGGGGAGGGAGAACTGGTGGGAGGGCCATTTCCTCAAGGGGACAGGAGAAGGCGGGGGCCTGGAGGGAGTTGAGTGGTGGAGAGGTCTCTCTGGGAGCAAGAGAAGAGCTGAGACCCGGAAGAAGGAAAAGCCAGCCTTCAGCTAGCTTCTAAGAGAGATAGGCTACATTAGGGAAGGGTGCAGTTTTGAAGACTGCCTTTCTCTCTGTCCATACCTACAGACGGGTGGAGAGGGCTGTGGAACAGCCTAGCGGTGCTGGGGAAGAGCAGAGAGCGCAGTCCCAGGAGGCCAGCTGTTAGGGGCAGGGGAGCTTAGGGAAGGAGGGGAGGGAGAGAAGCTGAAGCCATAGATACCAGAGATGGAAAAGACCTGCTAGGTCATCGAGTGGGTCCCGTGGGGCCCATGGAGGAGACACAGCTGCAGGAGAAACCCCGCCTGCTCGTTTCATGCTCCGGCTGAGAGCTCGAGCTGGAGATGGGAGCTAGTTTAAATTAGATGGGAATTTATTTAAGGCTTTTAAACATTGCCGCACTCAGAGGGCCTCGAGAGAACCACAGATCATTCCCTCACAGCCTGCCCTGAAGCCACAGCAGTGACACATCTGGCCCCTGGGCTGCCCTAGTGAGCTGTGGAGGATGGGGGAAAACAGGCTGCCTCCACCCCCATCTCACCTTGCAGCCTTCTCAGTCTGGAATGCCACTGGCTGGAGTGTCCTGGAGCTTGCAGTGGGCCACACCTAACCATGTCCCCTGTCTGGCACATACAGATGTGGAGGGCAGGTACACTGTATCGTCTCAGCCATCCTGTTTTCCAGGGGAAGGCTGAGTGCTAATGGTTGAGGGTCAAAGGAGGGCGAAGGCTGCTCTCTGACTTCCCCAGCTGAGTCTATCCCAGTGTGCTGGGGCCTTAACAGCCTCTTTCTGGCCTGGGGGCCAGAAGCCTTTACAAGGTTCACTTTTTCTAGATATTGTTGACTCACAAATTTCTCTAAGCTTCACCCAGGGTGTTCAGAAACCATTTTGCAAAACATGTGAGAAGGCAATGAGAAAATGGTATAGAGACAATTGTGTGCACAGTTATGAGCATAGACTCTGGAGCCCAGGCTGCCTGGGTTCAAATCCCAGGTCCACCCCTTAGAAGTTGTGTGACCTTGAGTTAGTTACTTAACCTCTCTGTGCTTCAGTTTCTGAATCTGTAAGGTGTGGTTACCTACAATACCCATCCAATAAGCAGTTGTGAGGATGAAATGTATGAAGGTAACCAAGTGCTCAGATAGGTGCCTGGCATATAGGGAAGGAGTGAAAAATGTTAGCGATGATTTTCATCTGTGTTTCTAATAATCAGTTCCTCGAGGTGGTCCTGATGGAAACTGGAGAACCACTGTTCTACTGAATCTCAATGATGATGGTAAAGCTCCTGTCCTCAGCCTACTCCAGGAAGGATCTTGGAAAGCGTTCAGGTGAATATACCATTTATTTGCTATTCATTCATTCATTCATTCAGCAGACATCTGTTGGGTATCTTTGAGCCATGGGAATGCAGACTATTGCATGGCCATTGTTTCTGCATGCTTACACTCACACCCACACACAAATGTGGACTCTCTTGTCCTCACACATTCACTTTCACTCATGTCCCGACCTCGAGGGAGCAGCTCTCAGTTCAGAATCAGTCCAGAAGGAGATTCAGCCATGTAAATAACTAATGCCAGTACAATGCAGCATGCTAATGGAGGTGCACAAGCCATTGTGGGAAGGGGAGAACAATGAATCTTATTTGTGGCAAACATAGGGCTAGTGGGATCGGGGAAATCTCCACCAAGGAGGTGACTTTTGGAACAGGAAGAGAAGGTCAGGATTGTGGGCACTTATTGGCAGGAGAACCATAGTGGTTAATTAAGAGCGTGGACTCTGGAGCTCAACTCCCTGGGTGTGCATACGGACCTGCCACTTCCTGGCTGTCTGTTATGTACCCTCTTTGTGCCTCTGTTTTCTCATCTGCAAGATGAGTATAACAAAATACCTCCCTTGTAAGGTTATTTCATGGCCTATATGAGTTTATATATAAAAGGCATTTAGAAGATTGCTTGTTACATAGTAAATGGTATATACTGTACACGTAAACTATTGCTATGACTTTACCAGGTGTGCATTTGATTATAAATAGCAGAACACTCAATTAATAGTGATTAAAATGAAAGAGGCATTTCTTTGTGCTGGCCAACAAGAAACCTGGGGATCGGAGACTGTGGTAGGCAACCTCTATGATGCCTCTCAGTGATCCCCAGCCCCTCTTATTAATGCCAGCCTGTCATTTCTGGGACTAGGCTGTGACTCCTAACCTGGGTGCTCCCTGGCTGTCTCCTAGGTCATCAGCTGCTATGCTGTGAACATATGCAGGCAACTCACAGAGAGGCCCGTGTCTTGGGAAACTGAGGCTGCCAGAAAGAAACAACCTAAGTGAATTTGGCAGCAGATTCTTCCATCTCAGTCAAGCCTTGAGATGACTGCAGCCTTGACAGACAGCACAACTGCAGCCTCAAGAGAGACCCTGAGCCAGAGGCACCCAGCTAAGTTGTACCCAGATTTCTGAACTACAGAAGTAGTGATTAATAAATGTTTGCTGTCTTAAACCACTAAGGTTTGGAGTGGTTTATTATGGAGCATAGGTAATGGATGCAGAGGCCATCAAGGTCTTGTATGGTGGCTCCATGCTGCCTCAATAGGAGCACCACTGGAACTCAGGCCCCTGATGTCTTTCCATCCCTCTTCCTTAGCTTGAAGCTTTCATTCTCATTGTTCATTCATTCATTCATTCATTCCAGGGCTGCTGCATTTCCAAATGTCACACCTCTTTCTAAACAGGACAAATGTCTAAAGCCAGACAGATGGCATGCTCATGGAGTCTGTCCCTTTTGCACGAGTTTTCCTAGAAGAGCCATCCAACAACTTCCAGTTTTATCTCATTGGCCAGAAGAGTTCTGTGGCTACCCTAGTCCCACACTGAATGGAAGGGTGGACCAGATGACTCTAGCATTCCAGGATGCCAAAATTTTATCCAGGAACCCAGCAAGGGCCGTTCAGGTAGCATTAAGAGAATGCAGCTTCCTTGAAGGTAGTAACTGTCTAATTTAGCTGTGATTCCCAAAGCCTAGCCTAGCACCTCACAAATAATGTTTATTAAATGAATGAACCAGGTTATAAGCGCTTCAAAGGCAGGAATCATGTTTTCGTTGTGTTTATATCCCTTGTACTTGGCAGGAATGTTAGAGAAAGAGATGATTGCATTATGCTGCACGTCCAAGGCAGGAGCTATACCTTACTGTCTGCATACCCCCATGCCCACCACGGTGCCTGGCACACATGGAGGGGCACAACTGGGTATGTGGAATGGTTTAATCCTTGAGTTGATCAAGAACTCTGGCCTCCTGCCTCCTAATTCATGACAAATGCTTGATCTTGTGGTGCTGTTCATTAGAAAGAGAAAACAGGTACATTACCCTCTTGTTAAGGAACCAGAGTGTTTTCCTCTTTAATGTGCCTACTCATCCCTAGCTAGAATTGTCACTGCCTGCAAATTGGAAAATGATTAAAGGCAAGCCTACTACTGTCTCTCTCTGGCTTTACCCTGGGAAACTTCTCCGTCAACCAGAGTGGGAGAAGGCTGGGTCCTCTAGGATGCCTTGCCCTGGGGAGCCTTTGCTACACAATTCTTGGACTCCAGAGCTCAGAACAGGAAGGCAGGGAAGAGAGACCATTTTTTCAAAGGTAGGTTCTTTCTGGGAGGCAACCAGAGGGTGCTTCTGACCATGATGCCTCTGTTGGGGCATATCTGGGTGTGCTCTGAGAGGTCCTAAGAGCAAAGTTCCAGATGCCACTTGCTCCCTGAAACCCCACCTAATTTCCCTATCTGTGACTGTTCAGCACTCCCTCCTCCATCTGCTTTTTAATCCGACCTTCCAAAATAATTTTCTGAACAGAATAGACAACTTCATACAGAAGAGGAGTTTCATCATCAAGAAACATTGGTCAGACCCTAGGAATGTTCTGGGAGTTCGTCATTAGAAAACTACTCATGGAACCACCAGGCACCCTTTTCCTAGAGATCTGTAGAGAAGGGAGAACTCTCTTATCTTTTTACAGTGCCAGGGAAAGCACGAGGTGAGCACTAGAAGGCCTTTCCCTCATCACCCTCCATCCCCAAGAGACTGATGTCTTTATTTCTTTGCAGAGCATTCACTGCTATGTGCACTACGAACTTGGTATGTTCTGTGTATGTCACACCATGAACCCCATGGAACTGTAGAGATGTTTCCCTATCTATCCCAACTGGACAGTAATCACCTTGAGAGTAGGACCCCCTGTGGTTTATTCCATAGCTTCAGTGCTTTGTAAACATTCAGCGATTAAACAAATGAATGATGGAGCCCTTAGAAACCATTCATATCCATCCCTTCAATTTTTATTTTTCCCCTTGCTTTGTGAATGAGTAAATAGGGTCCCAGGTGTCAAATGAAGACTCATTGTCCTCAGCGGCCACCTGGGAGAAAAAGCAGGATTTTTATATTCATGTGGAGTTAGGTCCATCATCAAGTTACTGTGAAAAGTGAAAACACACATGGAGACACACCTGAACATGGGTGTGCTTTCTTAAATTAAAAGGAAAATGAACAAGAATACCATGCATTTTGGAGAACTCATCATACCGTTAGGTATCATTATCCCATTTATTGAAAAAGAAACTGGGGGTCAAGTAGTTGGTATGATTTACCCAAGATCACATTGAGCACATAGAAGACTTGGGATCAAACCTAGATCATCTACTTGCAAGCTCAGAGCATGTAACTTACTCTCCTGCCTTTTAGGCAATCTCTAGTAGGATATTCTGTGTGGGGCATTGTGATAGAACTGTGAGAGTTTCAGAGAACCGTGAGACATGAGCCCTACAGTCTAGTAGTACTGATATGAAGGAGGGAAACCAAATGTCTGTATTAGAGCACCATGTTAGTTTCCTGCTGGTGCAGTCACCACAAACTTGGTGACTTCAAAGAGCACAGTTTGTTACCTGATTCTGCCACTGACTATATAGGACCCTAAGCATGTCACTTCCCATCAGTTTCTTATCTTTAAAATGAGCTCATCATCATCATAACTATCTCACATGGTGGATGAAAGCACAACATAAGATACAGCCTTGAATTGCCTACTTGGTGCTGAGGTTTGAAGGTAGGTAGAAGGTAGATGTCTAAAATTCAGGTGTCTGCTGGTTTTGTTCCTTCTGGAGTCTCTGGAAGAAACTGGCTTTCTTTGGCTTTTTGAGTTTCTAGAGGAAGATTATGCTGTGATCCCTGGACTCTTCTTCACATCACTCTGACTTCTGCTTCCATTATCATATCTCCTTCTCCAAGGGATCCTCCTGCCTCATTCTTATAAAGATGCTTGTGATTACACTGGGCCCATTCAGACAATCCAGGATCATCTCCCCATCTCAAGACCCTTAATTTAATCACATCTGCAAAGTCTCTTTGCAGGTCCTAGGGATCAGGATGTGGGCATCTTTGGGAGGCATTATTTAGCTGACCACACAAATCTATCAGTGTCTAACCTTAGCACCGAGTATGTAATTCAAGGCCGTATCTTATTTTGTTCTTACGTCCACCATGTGAGATAGTTATGACAATGATGAGCTCATTTTAAAGATGAGAAACAGTTGGGTAAGCGACATGCTTAGGGTCCTATGTAGTTAGTAGCAGAATCAAGTTTCTCATACACCAGGGCCTGTACTTTTAGGAATCAGAATAGATGAGTTGGCCTTGAGAAGGGATAGCTGTGAGTAGGGAGGATAATCCTGTCCTATAAGGTGGGGCTGGACGGTGTGAGACCTGGATGACAAGCCAAGCCAGTGGGACATTTAGGACAACCCATTCTGGACACAGAAAATGAAGTGACTATAGGTGATTTGTTTTTTTTTTTTTTTTTTTTTTGTTGTTGTTGTTGTTTTGAGATGGAGTCTCGCTCTGTCTCCCAGGCTAGAGTGCCTTGGTGCCATCTTGGCTCACTGCAAGCTCCGCTTCCCAGATTCACGACATACTCCTGCCTCAGCCTCCTGAGTAGCTGGGACTACAGGCGCCCACCATGACGTCTGGCTAATTCTTTTTTGTATTTTTAGTAGAGACAGGGTTTTACCATGTTAGCCAGGGTGGTCTCAATCTCCTGACCTCATGATCCGCCCGCCTTGGCCTTCCAAAGTGCTGGGATTACAGGCATGAGCCACCGTGCCCAGCCAGGTGGTTTGGTTTTGGGGAGATAAGTCAGCTGAGGGCCACTGTGAGTGAGCCCCAGGCTGCTGGGGACAGGACTTGGAGACCAGGTGGCAGATGCTGGTTTTCTGCTTGTCTCTGCTCTGCTCCACCTGGCCCCACAGGCTGAGACTTTCCAAGAATGAAAACCTGAAGGGCAGAACTCATGCTGAGTCACAGCATCCTGAGACATGCCTGCTTGACACTACTTTGCAAGATTAAATGCCCCAGCAGTAGGCTTCCATCAGCTTCCCACTTGGCTACCAGCAGTGACATCTTAGATGAATTGGCTATGTGACCTGGGAGCTGGCTGGGTGGGAGGAAGGTAGGAGGGAGTGGCTTTCTTTCTCAAGCTGCAAAAGGGAAATTCTTAGCATCTGTTGCATCTTACAGGCCACTGCAGACTCCTTCTTCTCTGGGATGAAAGGAGACTGACCAGGCTGGGACAATCTGCAGGACTGAATCATCATCGCTACTTGGTGCCCCTGGTGGTGTGAACCCCATCCCTCTTTGTCGGGAAATCCCAAATCAGACTCTCAGATCCACACCCCAAGACCTTCCTGGAACCACCTAGACCTGTTTCTATATTGGCAAAAGGGCCTCCTCATAACAGTGCCTCCCTCACTGCTGTTGTAGAGGGTAAATGGGATGGGGCACAAAAGGCCTGGAAGGTGGAATTGTTGGGTAATCAGTGTCCTTGCTCTTGGGGAGTTCTTCCAAACTAACCCTTGATCCCTCTTTGGTCATATCGGTTTCTTCTTGTCTCCATCCTCTCTCCCTTTCTCCTTTCCTTCCTTTCTTCCTTCAGTCTTTCTTTTTTCAAAAAAAAAAAAAAAAAAAAACATTGAAAACATCCAGTTAGTAACTTTTACCCCAAGATTACTCAGGGACTTGAAACTTCATACCCAGCCTTGTCTTTTACATATTTCAGGTTGAGTACCCGTAATCTGAAAATCTGAAATGCTCCAAAATTCTAAATTTTTGAAGCGTTGACATGATGTTCAAACAAAATACTCAGTAGAGCATTTTGAATTTCAGATGGTCAGATTACAGATGCTCAACTGGTAAGTATAATGCAAATATTCCAACATCTGAAAAAATCTGAAATCTGAAACAGTGCTGTCCCAAGCATTTTGGAAAAGGGATATTCAACCCGTAGCAGATGTAACCTCTTTCATCTGTCCCTAGACACGTGCTGGACTCATCCATGCTCTTTCATGCCCTCCAAAGGCATGATGTCCCTAAGTGGACACAGAACATCAAGGGACCCAAGGGCACGCATTTCTTTCAGCCTCAGTCTCTTTTAGCTAGGTATCATCTGGCACAGTTCTTGGTCTGGAATAGGGGCTTGATCAATCCTGGTGAAGGGAGGAAGAAAGGGAGAGAAGAGAGGGAGAAAGGGAGGAAAAACAAGCACAGCCATGTTGTTGGGTGTGTGTGGCACTCTGTCAAATGTTGCTCTCTAGACCATTTTTGTGCCCTGGGACATGTGATAGATACCACCATGCAGTTCATTTATTTAACAAGCAAGTATTGAGCACCTGGTACCGTGCTGGGCACTGTGGTGAAACAAAGATAAATAATAAATGGGGCATGCCTTCAGGGTGCCTTCAGTCTAGCAGGGGAGTGAAGATCTGAACACATCATTTTAACTCAGAGAAAGGAAAGAAAGTCGCACTTCCAAGAGAGATGTGTGGATCTGAGCCCCAGGGCTTCAGGCCAGCAACTTGGCACTTTTTCATTATTGATTGGCTTTGCAGGTGTGGCAGTAAAGTAAGAAAAGTGGGTAGGAGGGCTGTGTCTGCATTTACTGTCCCACCTGTGATCCACCCTCTTGGGAAAGGACTGGGTTGCACCATTCAACACCATTCAGGAAGTATTGATTATGTGCCTTCAGAGAAGCAGGCAAGGCTCTGCCTGGGATAATAAGCACCCTCAAAAGCTCCCTGGATTGTTCCCAGGCCATCTGCTTCCTGCCTTTGTGCCTGTGCTCTGTTTCTGTGCCATTAGTGCTCATGAGCACACCCCAAGAGGTGCACACACACACACACACATGCACACATGCACGTGCACACTATGTCATTACTATTATTTAGGATCTTAAAAATTGCAGCCTGAACACAGTCCCTTCATGGCTGCCTCTCTTTCCTGCATGACTGGCCGCCTCCTCCACTCTCTCCCTCTGAGGATCTCACACCTCCACACCTCCCCTCCTCGACTTCCTGTCCTACCAGGCCTCCGCACTGCAGAGAGTCTGTGGGTCTCTTTTTGTTTCTATTTCCTTTTATCTCCATTTTTTTTCTCTCTGCATTTTTATATCTGCTGTTGCCTTTCTATCTGATTCTCTCTGGTGGGGTGTGTGTGTGTGTGTGTGTATTTGTGCAAAGAAAGAGAAAGGGAGAGGGGGAGACCATTCTCTTTTGGAGTTTTCCTACTTGATTTAGTTATAGTTTCCTGCTGTAGAATCACAAATGCAACAGAGCCAATTTTAACAGCCACGGAAAAGAGTGATGCATGATTCTTGGCAGGATGGGACCAGGGTATCTGAATGAGGCAACAAAATCTAGCCTGAGCGCCTGAGGGCCTCCCCACAACAGGCCTGCCCCTGCCTACCACATTGCCTGGCATTTAGGACCACATCTTAGCTTCACAGAGAGAAGGGATACACCAACTTTGGGCAATGGCGATGTCTCTTGGCCCAGGGCTAGGGTTAGAATTTCCCTGTCCTTGAGGGTGTCACAAATCTACGTAGAAGTTGAAGGTTGTTTAGAACCTGGCAGTGTGCTCTGGGCCCTGGAGGGGTAAGTCGGAGGTGCAGAGGGAAGACTGGCTGATATTCATTCACATGGATTACCTCCTTAAGTTAATCCTCCCTGTGCCTCTGAGAAGTCTGGGTCAATTATTACAGGACTAGAAATGAGGACACTGAGACCCAAAGAAGTTAAATGACACCTCTGAGACCACACAGCTGGTGGGTCATCTGGTAAACCCAGATCCAGTTCTTCCTTACTGCTTCTTTCCCAGTCAAAGCGCATGTAGTCTTTTGGGAAGGGAGATGCTGAGACAGGGTTCATATGCACTGACTTTGTATATTGGGGCTGCTGAGATGAAATCTCCTAATGAATTCCAAGTCCTTGCTTGAGGCAAGGGCTTGAGGAGGTCCCAAGATGCTCAGACTTTAGGTTGTCTATTGAGAGATATGGGTTGTGGAAACCAGATCCTAAAGTCTGTCCCCTCTTAAAGAAACCCTCTGCAGTAAGCTTAAGACTTTCCAATCACAATGTCCATGATGATTCTCTGCTTTTTCTACTTTATGCAAAGGTATCTGCATTTTTAAGTTATGCAAAGGTGTATTGAATGCCATCATGCTTCTCTTTTACACACTGACAGCTTTCACTGTAAACTTTTTGTAAGAAAGCCTGCTTAACCTGGGTGCAGGTAGCATACTTGGGAGCAGCCTACAACCGATAAACAGTGGAGATTGGTAGATAAATATTACAACTTTCTCACCTTGCTGGAAGACAGCTCTGAGGCATGAGTTACACAGTCTCCAGAAGGTTCTCCTGACACTGATCCCACAGTGGTAATCTGCTCTTTAACCTACCTTCGATGGGTTTCTTCCCTTCCTTGTCTCACTTTTCCACCCCGCTATGGGTTCTCTCTAGAATCATCTCCATATAATCCTCAGATCCTTGAATCAAGTTCTAGTTCTGGGTAACTCAACCTAAGACAGTCACTTTGCAAGGTAAGGGAGTCAGAATTCAAACCCTGTTCTGTCTGACCCCAAGCCCATGCACCTGTCTTCATCCTACACTGCTACATAGCTAGTAAAGCTATCCCCACATCTATGCTTACCTTTTATTATAGATAGACATGCATTGTACCAAGTCTGTTCCTTCTTCCATTATTCAGAAGGCACTTGGTGAAGTTGCGACAAACTCAGGGGCCCTCATTTACCTTTTGCAATGTGGGTCCTTTCAGGTGTTAGTTTATAGCATGCTCATGAACTATCCGAGTTTAACCAAGTCTCCAATCTCACCAAACCAGAGTCACTTTCCAGGGTGCAGAGGGAAGCTTCTCTCCTCTGCTAGCCTTGGTCAAGGGTAGATGGGCCAGAAGGATACATCTACTTACCTTCAGGCATGTTAAGCAGCTTTTTCTATGAAATGGAGGTAAAATCATGCAGAGAAAAGAAGTGAGTAGTGTTTGCTTGCTCCTCTTGCAGAGGAGGCAAGTTCAAGGGAGAATGGGGAAAGGGGTTGGGTTTCTGCATAAGCTCTTTTTGTCAGCTTTTGTACCTGGGGGACTTTTAGACCTTGCAGGGAATTTATACTATGTTCCACTTCTGTTATGTCTTCGATGGGTGGATTTTTTTTTCCTACTGAAAACTGTAGAGGGAGGTGGGGTTCCTGAGGAATCATGGAAGGAGAATGTGGAGGTGGAGGGCACTGTGCTGTGACTGCTTTTACAGCTAGTGAAGCTGGGTAGAAGCTATAGTCCTTAACCATCCCATTCCTCCCAGACCTCCCGACAAAACCCTGCAGAAGATTGCACTCTGGGACAGGAATAAGCCAACTGGACTTCACTGGGAGATGAAGGAAGGAATAGGCAATTGTCAGAATGTGAGTGAGGAAGAGTGGTCCAGAGACCAGCAAGGGGGACAGGTGAGATGTGAAGGAACCCATTCTCAAGGCAAGGCGTTCTGTCTCCCTTAAGTGAAGGCCTCCACAGAGGTATCATCAAAGTCCTCCTGGATGGGAAGAAATTAAAATAACTGGGGCAGGGAGAGAAGGGAAGATGATTAGTTTTTTTGTGCATGTGTGAGAATGAAGTCCAAGTTTCATACCCAGGAAAGCCATATCCACCAACTAACTTCCTACATGCTGCTAACAAGTATTGCAGATTCCCTTAGCCTAAATCTATATCTATACAGATGCTCCTCGGCTTAGGATGGGGTTTTGTCCCAATAAACCCACGGTAAAATTAAAAAAATTCTAAGTCAAACTATAATAGGTCAGGGACCATTTGTGTCTGTCTCTACTTAGCTGGCTAGCTATACCACATGTCACAGTAAATCCTCTTCAGGCCAGAGCAGAATTTTATTCATCTGGCCACTGATTGTTGTAAGCCATCAAAATATGTATCCATCAGTTGTCTCACTAATGTAATAACCATTCTCTCCTGGTATTGCTTGACAGTTGATTGATAGAGGCCATCCTCATTTGGGCCCCTAAGAGGTCTAAGGGGAGAGAGGGATCAGTTTGTGTCATTCCCATTTACTCAGTGCTCTTTGTTTGTTTTTTTTGAGACAGAGTCTTGCTCTGTTGCCCAGGCTGGAGTGCAGTGGCGCGATCTCAGCTCACTACAACCTCTACCTCCTGGGTTCAAGCGATTCTCCTGCCTCAGCCTCCCGAGTAGCTGGGATTATAGGCACCCACCACAATGCCTGACTAATTTCTGTATTTTTAGTAGAGTCAGGGTTTCACCGTGTTGGCCAAGCTGGTCTTGAACTCCTGACTTCAGGTGATCTGCCCTCCTCGGCCTCCCAAAGTGCTGGGATTACAGACATGAGCCACTGCACCGGCCTACTTAGTGCTTTTGACCTCTCGTGGGGATGTTGTTCTTTCTGCTCCAGCCCGATGCTTCACTGGGAGCAGTGAGTGGGGATAGGACTCTCACTTGGGTAACTACATCAGCCCAGACATCAATCTTGGACACTAGTGGGTGCCAGATGGCCTTCAAATCTATTTCCCTTTCTGCAGATGAGAGAATGGGTGTCGAGGATGGGAGATGGCTTGCCAGGGTTCCCACCACTCTCACTGGTAGAGGTCATCTAGATTCTTGGCTCATGTTCTTTCTATTCTTTTTCTTCATTTATTAAGCCTATTACATGTTGTGCTAAGCACTGAGGATGTTGCAAGCTAGACAAATGCCCTCTCTTCCCCATGCTTATGATAGAGAGGAGAAGATGGGCAATTAAAGAAGAAGTAACAATATGATGTAATGGGTCCCATGATTAGGGAAGCACAGGATACTCTGGAGCGTAGAATGAGGGCTTGTTACCTAGTCTGAGTGTCCATGATTAATGAAGGCTTCCTGGAAGAAATGACATTTAAGCTAAGCTGAAACCTGAACAACGAGTAGGAATTATCTGAAGAACTGGCGATGGGATGATGGGGTTGGGAGAAAAATATTCTGGGCAGCACGAACAGCATGGCAACATCTTGGCAATGAGAGAGAACATGATGCAATTAAGGAATTTTTAACAAGTACAATATCATTGAAAGACACAGGGCATGCTGGCTGGACATGTGGGGCTAGAAAGACATAACACCAGAAACTCACCTTCCCATATAGATCCTAAATCTTTTAAGAGCAAAGGCTGTGTCTTTTGTCCCTCTTGTGAATTGAACAGCTCAGGGCTGAACATTAATGTTTAATGTTTGAATGAATTTATGAAGGTAAAAATCATATGCGTCTATACAAACTCCTAAAAATGTCCAAACCTCTCATTATTTAAGTTATGTATTAGCAAAAATACAATTTCTTAAAAGCACATCGCATTTGAGGTAGACTCACGTTTTCATCAGTGTTGGCTCCCTTGAGGTTGGGAAAAGCGTCTTCCTGCCTCTATGAGAATTTTGCCTTTCATCTGACATTTCTGCCGGGTTCTGGGTGGCTAAATGAACTCGACCCCCAGCTTTCCCTGTCAGTATTTACCTGGCTGTTCCTCAATGTCCTATAAATGGTCACCCCAGTGTGGCTGGGGGTCCTCCAACTCAAGGCTAAAAGCTCAATGCACATTTGGAAATTTGACTTGGGAAAGTCATTGCAAAGAGACGTCAAGCCCAAAGGCGAGGTCAGAAAAGGAACAGATACCGGGAGAATAATTCACATTAACTATTTATAATTCTTACAGCCGTGGATCCATCCATTGCTGGAATACTTGAAAACACTCATATGCACACACGCACATACATGCAAATCCTAATGAATACAGGGTGGGCATTCTTGTCTTGGGTCTCACTTATGGCGTGATGCTTTCTCATTCCCCCTTGTTATTTTATTCCACATTTTCAGTCATCTCCCCTAATGAAACGATCATGCTGAACTAATCCAAACATCGGCTTAATTAATCAACATTTGGCAGTCTATGACTACACGCTCCAGTCCAAATTACTTGTGACAACTTTCTTAATACAAAACCAAAACATCTACTGGGAGGCAGTGGCTCTGTCAGCTGGCTGGAGAGCATGACTCTTCAATGTATCTAATATGTTTTAATAAAGTTGCAATAAACCTTTAGTCCCAAGGTATGACAGAGAGAATTTTGCTGCTAGAAAATGTCATTATTTTATTTTTAACTCAATAAATCAAAAAATGAAGTGCCTTTGTGGTATAGATGCGACCTCACTAAGAGCTACCCCTCCAAGAAGACCTTCAGGTCAGGTGCTCAAGCCAAGAGGGTCCTTGGTGGCTGGTGCTCTAGCCAGCTAAGAAATTAAATGTAGCCAGGTGGTTCCTTCTAGAAGCTGTGGTTCTCTTTTAGAAACTGGCCCCACAATAGGAAGAAAAATCAGAATAATGCTTTTTTCTATTTGTTTACTCTTTTATGATTCACAGAATACTTTCATGCACTTGATCTGATTTGATCTTACTGTATCCCTAGGATGTAGGTGAGGGAGAGATTCATTCCTTTGTTCAGCACCAATATTTCTGAAGAGCCTACTCCATGCTAGGAACTGAGCTACACACCAGAGATTCAGGGGTGAGCAAGATGGACATGGTCCCTGCCGGGCTAGACATATTAATTTATCCCTCCAGGTTTTTTCTCCATCCTCCTCCACCCGTCCTGTGCCCCGAAGGCTGAATGGTATGAACTGCATCACCTGAGCTTCCTGCCTTATCATATCCAGTTGGGTTTAGCCATAGAGACTGAGACATTTATCCCTCTTGTTTCTTCCCTGCTGCTCTGTATGCTGATAGGGTTTGCATTCCTCTTCCCAAGGCCACGGCTGCTATTTCTCTTAGAACACCCACAGATCTCCCTAGTTTCTAGGAACCACTCTCTCTTCTTGCCCCTTTAAGCCTTGGAGAAGTAATGGCTCCACACTCTTGCTACCCCTGGGGTGCCTCAAACTCTTAGTTACCCCATTAAAATACACGTGTTTCCTTCCAGTCTAACTGGTATACCAAGCTTCACAAAACATGTAGCCTGATGGCCATCTAACAAATCATGGCACAAATAATTAGTTGCAACTGTGATACAATGTTTTTTTTTAAGAGTATATAAGGCCGGGCGCGGTGGCTCAAGCCTGTAATCCCAGCACTTTGGGAGGCCGAGACGGGCGGATCACGAGGTCAGGAGATCGAGACCATCCTGGCGAACACTGTGAAACCCCGTCTCTACTAAAAAATACAAAAAACTAGCCGGGCGAGGTGGCGGGCGTCTGTAGTCCCAGCTACTCGGGAGGCTGAGGCAGGAGAATGGCGTGAACCCGGGAGGCGGAGTTTGCAGTGAGCTGAGATCCGGCCACTGCACTCCAGCCCCGGCGACAGAGCAAGACTCCGTCTCAAAAAAAAAAAAAAAAAAAAAAAAAAAAAGAGTATATAAGAGGGCATCTGACTTCTCTGGGGAAATTAGGAGTAAGTATCGGTACAGGTGATATTTAAGCTGAGCACAGAGGGCTGAGGAGGAATTAGTCATGAGGATTTTAGGTTGGTGAGAGGTGGGGTGTTATTCCAGGTAGAGAGAATAATATGTTTGAAACCCTGAAGGCTGGAAGAAACTGCTGTTCATTGGAAGAAGACTGGGAGGCCATGAGCATGAATGGAGCATTTCTAAAATGGCAAGATGTGATTATGGCTAAAAGTCCTGAGGATCAGCAGGTAGAGGAGGGGAGGGGCCAGGATACTGGAATTCAGGGCTGGGACCAGGGTGAGGCAAGTAAGGGCTGAGGACACAAATGATAAGGAGGTGCTCATTCTCAGGGTCATGCAAATATGGGGTCAGCCCTGAAAGTGAGGCCTCTTTAAATTTTATCCTTTAAATTGTACCCTTTAAATTTTGTGCCTAGGGGTGGAGATGGGGACATGAACCAAGAAACATGGTCTGAGCAGAGGGGCGAATTTGAGTGGGGATAAACTAGAGAGGAAAATACTCCCCAGGAAGTCGTGGGCAGCATTACTTTGCTGACACTGACAAGTGACAGCACACATGGGGTACTGCCAACCAGGGAAGTTCACCTAAGCCTTTGGTGAGCCAGAGTTTTTACTGGGACTCTGCCACATGCTGCGCACGTGGCTGACATTTGGAGGTGGAAATGATATCACATGGCCTAGATCTCTGCTCACAAGTCACACTGTTAGACTGTTCAGGTAACCAGAGCCCCAGGCAAACAAGGACCCTCCTATTAGGCATGGTGTTCCAAGTGCCTAGAGATACCTCCCAGTAGCTGAAGGCAAAGGCCAGGCCTCTCCTTGGGTGAAATTAATTCTTCACTACACATCAGCCCTTTGCAGAAAATCACTGTGTATCTGTTGACAGTTCTGCAGGCCTATGGAAAGCTTTACTTAGACGGTGAGCTCTAAGCCTGGCTGGCTTGTATCAGTTTCTCAGATGGTAGATAAAAAATCTAGAGGTGTTTAATCTAATTTAAAAAAACCTGCTACTTGGGAGGCTGAGGCAGGAGAACTGCTTGAACCCAGGATGCAGAGGTTGCAGTGAGCCGAGATCGCACCACTGCACTCCAGCCTGGGTGACAGAGCAAGACTCCGTCTCAAAAATAAACAAACAAACAAAAAACAAAATTTATTGTTCTGTTTTATTAGAAAATTAACAAATGCACATAGTAAATATTTTTAACAATACAGAAATGAGTAATATAGAAAGTCCTTATCATAAAACATAATCTAGAAGTATATATAAAACAGAAAGTTCCTCATAATTCAACAAATAACTGTTTCTAAAAATTTAGTTTATATTTTTCCATTTTTACTGTGCATATTTTAACATATAAATATGTAATTACTTTTAACAAAAATGATATACGGTACATCGTGCTCTGCAACTTGCTTTATCCCCTTAACAGTATATCATAGATACAGCGTAGACATGTCACCACATAGAAATAAACCTCATTTTTTTTCAATGCTTGAATAGTATTCCAGTATGAGTGGACCACAGTTTATTTAACCAATCACTTATTGACAGGCATGCAGGTTACTGCCAATTTTTTTTATTGCAAACAATGCTGCAGTGAACATCCTTGAGCACATATGATTTGTCCCTGTGTTAATATTTCTGTAGGGTAAATTCTTAAAAGAGGAATTGCTAGATGAAAGGATATGTGTAGTTTACAATTTAATAGATCTTGCTAAACTGTACTCTGAAAAGCTAATCTAATTTATCTTCACATTAACTATGTATGGGAGTGTGGGATGTCTGTCACCCTTGTCAAATGAGTTGTTATTAATCCTTTTCATAAGTCCAAATATTTAAAGGGAAACCAGTGTTACACTCTTCCTTTTCCTTGGGGTATGGCTGCTGCTCCCTTTTTGATGACACAGGCTAGCCCCCATGGGGGGACAGCTCTCCTTGCCCCAGTCCCAACAGCTGAGGATTGGGTGGTGAGGAATGTGGGTGGCCTAGGAAAGCTGGACTCCGGAGTAAAGCTGATTTAATATTTTGTTCCTGTGGACACTGGATTTAAGATTGAACATTTGAAACTTACTCTCCTGGGCTTGCCTAATGCCCCCATGATTTTTTCCTGTTAGATGTGTTAGTTTTCTATACACATGGAACACATTATCACAAATGTAGTGGCTAAAACCAACACGGATTTCTTATCTCACAGCTTCTGTAAGTCAGAAGTCCAAGAACAGCATAACTCTGTTTTCTGTGTAGGGTCTTATTGGGCTGAAATCAAGATGTCAGTCGGGGTTGCAATCCCATCTGAGACTCAGGTCCTCTGCCAAGCCTTTTCATGTTGTTGGCATAATTCAGTTCCTGGTGGTCTTAAGACTGAGAGCCCCATTTTCTTCTTGGCTATTAGTTGTGCACCACTCTCAGCTCCTGGAGGCTGACCCCAGGTCCTGGCCAGTGGGCCTCTCACAATATGGTAGCTTGCTCCTTCAAGGCTGGCAGGAGAATCTCTCTCCAGTTGACAATGAGTGTCTTATACAGTAATTGTGGAAGTGAGTATGTGACCACTTTTGCCATATAATGTAATCTAATCACTAGAGGGACCATCTCAGCATATTCCCAGGTCCCACCAACACTCAAGGGGAGGCGGGTGAACACAGGAATGGGAATCTGGAGGGACATCTTACATTTCTGCCTACCACTGTAGCTAAAAATATGAAGTCTGTGTGTGGAGGAGGGGCTTCAGGGGAGGGACTGCAGCTCAGCTCTTATCCCAGGTTTACTGTCCTTTGGCGGGATAAATATAGTCCTCTTCTATTTTTGTCTTCTGTGTAGTTAAAATGGAAAGTTCCTGATGGGCCATGCAATAACACACATTTGGGGTGTCTGTTGGCCCTCCCCGCTTTTTCTGCTTTTTCCTGTTCACTTAAAATGATAGGCCCAGGTGGCCATGATTATTCTACTTGGGTGGGTGTGAGACCTGAGACAGAATAATCAATTTGTCCCCCCTGAAAATTTGGAGCTAGTATTGAGGAAGTGCCTTAGTTAGGTGGTTGCAGGTACTGAGGTTGGCAGCTTCCCAGGCTGGGATAGAGACTTTATACCACACGCATAGAGATAAAGGAATTCAGCCAGGAGTGAGAAAAAAAAAAAAAAAAGAACTGAAGCCAATAGGTAAAGAGAAATGATGTTAGAACAACCAACTATTGTAGCTTGCTCAAGATGCAGGACTTTCAGTGCTAAAATCAGAACATCCCAGGGCAACCAGAATCAGCTGGTCACCCAAAGTAGAGAAGAGCAACCTGCGATGCCCAAGAGGAACTTCCTTGAATCTGGATGCGCCCCAGTGCCTATTCCTGGTTCTGGGAGGAGGCTGCCTGGATTTCTTGCCCTGACTCTCATGTGGACCTCCCTGTAACCTCCTGATTCTCTTTTGTCTAAAGTGGTTTGGAAGTTTAACTTCCAGGAAGATAGTACTTTGTCATTAGAGTGAGCCCTGGTAACTGGATACTCCCTTATGACATGAGAAGATGGGATGTGTCACTTCCAGTCCCAGGCAGCTAACACTGAGTGACTGTGCTTCATGCACTCCCCCCTCATCCTCTGGCTGTGAGTGAGGAACTCAGAAATGCAGAACCCAGATCCCCAATCACAGTGGAGGGAGAGCTACTGAGGAGGACTGTGCCACCCTCCTGGGGCTTCATGTGAGAGAGAAATCAAGCTTTTTGCATTTGGCCACTGAGATTTCAAGGTTTATTTGTCCTCAAGCTGAGTCTTCTGCTTAATATAGTAGATTTCTTTTAATCTTATCCAAAAAAGCTTTTACTATGACAACTTGGGTCATGAGGAGTCTACTGAAAATATCCTCAGTTTTTGAACACCGGGGAAAGTTCTTATTTGATCACTTACAGAATGATCAGAGATGTTGTTCAGTCCACATCCAAGGGCAGGATTCAAGATCCAGGGTGCAGAGCAGGACTTGAGAGACTGCAGTTGATTTTGTCAAGGTTTCTACCTCCCCTGCAAACTGGCTCTAGTCCACCAGCAAGATAACAGGGGTGTGGATCTAGGCAGGAAACTCCTGTGGCCAGAGCAGGTCGGTCAGCACAGTTACACTTGGGTCAGATGAAGAGACCAGACTCAGGGATCTGAGGACAGGACCAGGCACAGGTGAACTCCTGAGAACTGCCGAACCCGGCAGAAGGAACTCTAGGTACTACCCAGCCATGACGATCTGCTTAGGGAAGGCAAGCTTGGTTCCCAGGCCATAATGCTTACAGCAGACAAGTTCCTAGAAGTCACAAATTACTAAAACTGGCTTGAGATTAAATAGAAAATATGAACAGAGCTATACAAATAAAGAGACTAAATTGTAATAAAAAACCTTCCAACAAACAAAAGTGCATGACCAGATAGCTTCATTGGTGAATTCTACCTAACATTTGAAGAATGAACATCAATCCTTTTCAAATTCTTCCAAAAAATTATAAAGGAGAAACAATTCCTAACTCATCCTATGAGGCCAGTATCACCGATACAAAGCTACACAAAGCCACTGGTGTCTCACTGGTGGGGAAGCACAAGCCCATGCCCATGCCCTGCTGGGGGCCCAGTTTCCAGCCCATCCAACACAATGAAGTGGAGACGCTGGGCTGGATCGGCCTCTGGGACAACCAGTTCTGTCCCCTCCTAAGTCACCAGCCAGTCCCAACCTTTATTGAAAAATGTCTCCTTTGACCTCCCCTCCTGCCTCTCTTAGTCACCCAACCCATTACCTCATGTACTCAGTGTGTAGGAATTCCTCCCCAGGTTGGGTCAATATCCTTCCTGTTGCTGGTTCATCTTCCTACCCTAGCCCAGGCCTTCTCAAACTTTCCTATGCATCTGACCACCTGGGGATCTGGTTAAAATGCAGATAGATTTAGTAATTCCAGGCTAGGGTCTGAGACTGCTTTTCTAACAAACCTTCCAGTGGTATCTATGCTTCTGCTCCTGGAGTAAGATTTTGAGTAGCAGGGGTCTAAAGCACCCACCCCAGGAGCACCTTTTGAGCCCAACTCACATGGCTGTCTCAGGGAGTTCAGGGACATCATCTCTGCGTAGAAAACCTTGGAAAGCAGGACTGTTCCACCTGCACCAGGGGGCACTCAGGAGCCCCTGGCTTCTTTTAGGGCAAAGAGGCCACTGCATACCTGCATATCCCCCTCCCACACACATACTACAGCATACATACTGCAACATGCCCAACATCCCCACATACCCCCTCACACATGCTACAACATCCTTAACACCTCTATGTGCCCCTGCTACAATCTCCAAAGCATTCCCACACTTCATCCTCTCAGGAGGCACCATGATCCTGACTTCACAGATGAGGATATGACGGTCCTTGGTGCTAGGTGACTTGCTTCAGGAGACACCGACCCAGTGGGAGCCACCCAGAAACCACATTTCTGTTGCCTGAGCCAGCTTGGAAGCTGGATGGGGGACACTGAGAAGTCCTGTGCATTGATGTCCCTCTCTGAACAAGGAAGAGAACAGGAGGGTAAAAGGGGTGGGCCGTGGGGACTTCTGCTGAACTGTGGTCCCTGGGGAAACAAGGAGAAGCCCTCTATTTCTCAGTGGGGAAGACAACTTGGGTGACAGGGTGATGGAAAATCTCAGCACAATTGTAGCTCCAGCTCCACCTTTCCATTTGGAGAGGGCCAGGCAATGTGCAGAACTGACATATGAATGGGTTTTAAAAATACCACTGCCCTGAGCATGCACTTGGAGGAATTATGACACTCAGGGCAATCGGAGAGAATCCATCACTGTCCCGGGGAACATCCCCACTGCATAAGGGATGCTCTCAGCTCTCTCTGGGCCTAACACACACACGCTCAGACACATACATATGTACATATACAAACACACACAAATACACACACACACGATCACCCACAGACACACACACAGACATACACACAGACAATAGACACGGACACTGACACATACACCCACAGACACATACGACACACACACACACACACAGATACCCACAGACACACATATACAGACATATACAGACACACGTAGACACATACACTGACATATACACACACAGACACACATACAGACACACACACGTACACAATTACACATACACACAAATACACACACACAGACATATACATACACATGCATACATATACACATACACATATATACACATATACATGGACACCCACAGACACACATATACAGACAGGCACACATGCACATGCAGATGCAGACACATACATTCACATGCATACACATACACATATACACACACAAACATACACATCCATATACACACATACACACAAACACACAGACACATACAGACACATGTACAGATATACACATGCACATAGACACACAATATATATACACATACACACATATATACACATCAGACATACACATATGCATACACAACACAACCTCCCCTCCATTCCTATTCCCTATATCCCTATTCTCCACTCCCCCCAACCTTAACACATAAAGACTCACACAAGAATACTGGCCCACAAGACTGGATGCTGGGGGCAAACCAGTATCTCACTTGAAAACAGAAAGAAATCTCCCGTTGTCAAATTTCCTTCCAGCCAAACCAGATCATGCAAGTGCTGGGCTGGGATCCAGAGCCCCTGCTCTTACTAGCTGTGTGCTATCGGGTAAGGCCTTTGACCTCTCTGAGAGTAGGTTTCCCCATCTGGAATATAGGCAGGATTGTCCCTGCAGAGCTGATATAAGGCTTAGCTGAAGTAACATGGGTAAGGGCTCAGGAAATTGTAAGGCAGGGCACTGTATTACAATGGAAAGCCAACAGTGACAAATGCAAGCGTGCACTGCAGACATTGTTCTTGGGAACACATGCCAGAATCCTGGGGGACATGCAGCGCTTGCATGACTGTGCCTGTTGGTGGACGCTTCTTAGAAGAATGCTGCATTCTTGCATTTCAGCCTGGCCACTTGACATAGAGGAATGTAACCCCCACTCCGCTGTGCCTATTCTCTCTGCAGCTTTCTTCCCAGAGGCAAGCACCAGGCAGGTGTTGTCACACTGCTCTCAGGGATTACGCTAATTATATTATTATCTCCTAGGCTGGGATGCCCGGCATCTTCAACCAGTGTGGCTCCCACTCTTCGGCTTTCCAGACTGGCTTTCCTCTTGAAGACACAGCCTGTTGTTGTTACCAAGATCCCAGGGGTGCTGTTCTGAGAAAGGGACAAAAGAGAGCTAATATAAATCCCCAAGAGTGCTCATAGGCTGTCTGCAAACTCATCCACTCATTCACTTGGCAAACATGGAATGTTGGCATGGAGCATCTGCTACATGCCAAGTTCTGTGCTAGGCTGGGGGATGCTGAGATGGAAAGACCCAGTCCCAGCCCTTCAGGAGCACCCAGGCTGGAGGAGGCAGAAGTGGAGCATGTGAGTGGTATAATAAACAGAGAAGAATCAGAGTGGGCAGCAGCATCACTACAAGGGGCTTCACAGAGGAGGCAATGCTGCAGTAGAGGCTGAAAGGGTGAGTAGGACTGTGTCACCCATTAAAGATTCTGGGAGCAAAGAAGGAACTTGGCGGCAGGAGGAACAGCATGTGCAAAGGCAAGGGGGTGTAAGGGAATGGCAGGAAGGTTGGTGTGGCTGGAGCACCAGGTCTGTAAGGGGTGCTGAGGTTCTAATGCTTACATGGCCAATTGTCTTACATGTCTGTCCTGTTCCTCAACTAGACTTCTTGAAGGTGGAGACTGTATATTTTATATTTGATTAACTTTTACTAAGGTGATGTTGTATGCAGGGTACTGAGTTATTTCCTGAAGAGACTCTTGACCTAGTCTTTAACCTCCTGCCCTAAAGGGGATCCCAGCCTAGGAAACCAACACGATCACTCGGAACCACAAAGCAAGGCAGCATGCACAGGAGCCCAAGTGGAGACACTGAGGGTTTAGGGAGTTTGGGGGTGGAGTGGAAAGAGATTGATGCCAACTAGAAGGGATCAGGAAAAGTTTATGGAGGAGGTGGTGTTGAGCTGGCTCTTAAATGTCAATGGGAAAGATGGTGGGAAGTTTATCTTTACAAGTGGAAGGCCAGCATATGTGAAGTCTCAAGATTTGAAAAATGCAGGTCAGTTCTGGAATAATGATGAGGCTCCTGTAGCAGTGATTTTGGGCATATGGGTTGTGAGCATGAGTGTGTGTGCACATGTAGGACGGGAAGGGAGTTAGGAAGTAGCTAACAACAGCTACCCCATATAACATTTATGTGGGCTGGCCTCTTACATATTACATATATTTGCATAGTTTACATATATTACCTTACATAGTTTTTATAGCACCAAGAGGTAGATTATATTATATTCTTCAAATTTGAGGCACAGAGAGACAAAATCATTTTCTTAGGTCATGCAACTAGAAAGCAGCAGAACAAGGATTTGAACTTAGCCAGACTACCTCCAGTGTTCAGAGTCTGTTCTGAACACTACACTTCTCAGATGGTGATGATAAGATGTGGCAGGTATTGTTGAGTGCCTGCCCCTTGCCATTCTCTTCCTCTTGCTGGCAGATCCCTGAGTTTGTTTGAATGTCCACCTCTCCCCACAAGACTCTAGGGTAAATCTCAATTTATTTAAGTCAATTCTGGTAACCCCATTTCCCTTGCCAGTCATTGGTTAAGAAAGGGATGTGGCCTAATCCTGACCAATGAGAGGAGAGAATACTTCCGGGAGGCTTTGGAGAAAATGTTCTTCACTAACAAAAAGGACAACCAGGAGGAAATGGCTCATCTTCTATGGTGTGATATTATGTCTTGAAGTGAGCCCTTGAACTGCAGCAGTTGTCTTATGATTAGGACGGGAGCTCACCAACATGCTGATGATGTGGATCAAAAAGACACAGAGAGCCTGGGACAACAGATTGAGGCACTGAGTGTACCAACTTTGGCAGTCCCCCTACTCTGGGCACCCTTTGGTGCCAGAACATTAACCTTCCTAGTTGAAGCCAGCTAAGGTGAAGGTCTCTGTTACGTGCAGCCCAAGCATCCTCTGATGCTTAAGGACATAGGCCACCAAGGGGCTTCCCCACAGAGTTTAGCATGGTGTCTTATACTCACATAGCAGCAGCTGCGGAGACAGGACCCTTCAGGATCCCGACAAATCACAGAGCACAGGTAGACACTCTAATCCAGTCCTAGATAGGGCTTACCACCTTACAACAAAAGTCAGTGACTGAGGGTGATATGGTTTGGGCATGTCGCCACCCAAATCTCATCTTGAATTCCCACATGTGGTGGGAGGGACCTAGTGGGAGGTAATTAAATCATGATGACAGGTCTTTCCTGATAGTGAATAAATCTCATGAGATCTGAGTTCTCCTGCACAAACTCTCTCTTTGCCTGCCACCGTCCACATAAGGTGTGACTTGCTCCTCCTTGCCTTCCACCATGATTGTGAGGCTTCCCCAGCCATGTGGAACTGGAAGTCCAGTTCAACCTCTTTCTTTTGTAAATTTTCCAGTCTCAGGTGTGTCTTTATCAGCAGCATGAAAACGGACTAATACAGAGGGGCTGGGGGAAGAGAGCTGGTAGCCAGTAGTCTTGGGCTCTTGATGTAGCTCCACCCTCGACTTGCTGTTGACCTTGGGGGAGTTATGCCCTTCTCTGAGTCTTGGCTTCATTATCTGTCTAGTGAGCGGGTGGGACTAGATATTCTTTTAGGGCCCTTCCAGTTCTTTGATTTTCTGATGAATTGTCATCTGTCTAAACTCATTAATCTGCCTTTACTAAAAAAATAAAATGGATGGTGATGGCTGAAGTTGGGGGTAATAAATGAGAAATTTAGTCTAGTGACTGCCTTTGTGCCACCAAGACTGGCTGAGAAAAATGTTTTCTCTGCTGAAATGGAGAAGGATTTAGAACTGTCCCATTTTCATAGAGAAGAGGGAGAGGGGTGATGAAGAGATAGTGGGATTTGAGGCAACTTCCCACAATGCTTGCGTGGTGAAAAAGCTCTGGGGACCACAGAGAGAATACTGTTCCCTTCATAATAGGGTAAGGGCAGGAGTGGGAAGGGCAGACACCCAAGAGCCAGCTTTCTGATCCCTCCTGATAAAGCATCCTGGAGATGGAACAGCATCACCAACTAACTGCAGCTAGAAGTGCTAGATTGCTTTAGGCGGAACATCTGCCTCACATTTGTTTCCAAAGCCTCCACTAGGCTACGTTTCAAGATGTGAAATATTTCTTCAGAGTTTCTTTCTGATCTTTCTTTTGTTCCCCTGCCTTTACCTACTTCTTGGGCTCAGCTTGCTGAGGTTGCTTTTTGGTTGCTGGGTGCACCCCTCACCCATTCCCACCCTGTCATTCTGCTCTGGATATTTCCACCCAGCCCCATCCTTCCTTGACATGCTCTGAAATGGCCTTTTCCCATTTTAAATCCTAATCCACCCACATCTCTATTTTCCAAGTGGATCAATATCAGATACATGTCAGAAAGGCAATCTGGCTTAACAAATTCAAACTGAATTATGAATGACTGCCAGCTTTTTGCTAAAACCACCTTTTTCTTTCATTTATTTCTTTTCCCCTACTCCTTCACCCCCTTCCTTCTTTTCTTCCCTTTACAATAGAAAGTTTACTTAATTGAATTGATCTCTAATTGTCAAAAATGTTGAGTATCATTACAAAAGTGAAAAGACCATTTTCTGGCAGAGCAAAAGAAATTTCAGAGGAGGTAGGCATTGGAACATGTATTCAACTTTGTCTTTTGTGTGGCTGTTTTTTTGTTAACCTCCTACACAGTGTATAAACCTGGCTTCCAAAAGCTACAGGTCCAACTTGCTTAACCTGAGAATGTTAAAAATATGCTAAAGTTGACATACACACTGGTCTGGAGGTGGAAGGAAATGGAATTGGGTGACTGTCATAGTCTCTATATCACGAAGGAAAAAGGGCCTAAAACATGGGAGACCCAATTTGTCCAGACTGTATTGGGATTTGGATCACAATCAACCAGCCACTATCCTCAATGATTTGTATGTATTAACTCATTAATCCTCTCTAAGAAATTAGTGTGGTAGGCACAATTATCAGTCCCACGTTACAGGTGAGAAAACTGAACCGCAGAGGTCACAGAGTAGCAGAGCCAGGTTTTGAAGCCAGTGTGACTCTAGGGCCTGTACTTATGACTATGTGGCCCTTTGAAACCTATAATATGCATGGAATTTGTCCTTTAAATCCTTAACTATGTGTTGGCTTATGGTGGTTTAGAATCCTTCCTTTGTCTAAACCTTATCCTATATTTTCCATCAAAGTGGCCTATCCCATGTTCTATTCCTCCTGTTTCATCAGATGGAAATGTAATTAACCAATATCAAGGTATAAAAATGAGTATTGTTAAAAAGCTTCTGCACAGCAAAATAAACAATCAACAGAGTAAACAAGTAACCTACAGAACGGGAAAAAATATTTGCAAAGTATGCATCCAAGAAAGGGCTAATCTCCAGAATCTACAAGGAACTCAAACAACTCAACAAGATAAAAACAAAGAATCCTATTAAAAAGTAGGCAAAGGACATGAACATTTTTCAAAAGATATATAAGTAACCAAAAAACATATGACAAATGCTCAACATCACTAATCATCAGAGAAATGCACATTAAAACCACAAGATACCATGATATACAAGTCAGAATGGCTATTACTAAAAAGACAAAAAACAACAGATGTTGGTGAGAATTCAGAGAAAAGGGAATGCTTATTTATACACTGTTGGTAGGAGCATAAATTAGTACAAACTTTATGGGAAACAGTATGGAGACTTCTCAAAGAACTAAAAATAGAACTACCATTCAATCCAGCAAAAGTAAAAGAAATAATTATATCAAAAAGATACCTTCACTTGTATATTTATTGCAGTGGTATTCACAGTAGCAAAGATGTGGAATCAATCTAAATATGAATTAATAGAGGTTCAGATGAAGAAAATGTGGTATATATATAATATGGAGTATTACTCATCCATAGGAATGAATGAAATCATGTATTTTGCAGCAATATGGATGGAACTGGAAGCCATTATCCTAATGAAACAACTGAGAAACAGAAAGTCAAATACTGCATGTTCTCACTTATGAGTGGGAGCTAAACAATAGGCACACATGGACATGCAGAGTGGAATCCTAGATGTTGGAGACCCCAAAATATGGGAAGGTGGGAGGGGGTGAGGGTTGAAAAATTACCTATTGGGTACAATGTTCTCAATTCAGGTGATGAGTACACTAAAAGCCCAGACTTTACTACTATGCAATACACGCATGTAAGAAATCTGCACTTGTAGTCCCTAAATATATAAAAATTAAAACATTTAAAAAGTTGCTGTCATGCTTTGGTTATTGAATAAACATTTTCTGCTTCCTCGTTCCATGTCTAGATACTGTGCAGAGTAAAATGATCAATAACATAAGGTCTATCCCTCAAGGAGGCCATAGTCAAGCTTGAAAGATGAATGTAAATAACTCGAGTGCTGGATAGAAAGGGATGTGAGTCACAGGATAGGTAAGAAAAAAATGAATAAGGGGCTGGGCACGGTGGCTCACACCTGTAATCCCAGCACTCTGGGGAGGCCGAGGCGGGCGGATCACGAGGTCAGGGGATTGAGACCATCCTGGCTAACACGGTGAAACCCCATCTCTACTAAAAATATATTCTAAAAAATAGCCGGGCGTGGTGGGGGCGCCTGTAGTCCCAGCTACTTGGGAGGCTGAGGCAGGAGAATGGTGTGAACCCGGGAGGTGGAGCTTGCAGTGAGCTGAGATTGTGCCCCTGCACTCCAGTATGGGCGACAGAGCGAGACTCTGTCTCAAAAAAAAAAAAAAAGAAAAAAGAAAAAAAAAGAAAGAAAGAAAGAAAAACACAAATAAGGAAGAGCAAGAGATTACAGCAGCCTGGGGGTCTGCTCTGGAAAGGGATGATGTAGTTTTGAGCATGACTTTGAAGGCTGAGCTGAAGGAGCAACCTTATGGACAAAAACAGCAGGAGCAAAGGCCTAGAGATGGAAAGGCATGAGAAGATTTGAAGATTGGAAAACGCCCCGTTAGGTCAGGGCAGTGGGACTAGGAAGCAGAGCAGCTGGCAGGGAGCAGGGGTTGGGTTTTGCCAAAACCAAAATTTGTTGTACAGACTGCAGACAGAGGGTTGGTTTTCGCCCTTTAAGTGCCATATGCAAAACTGTGCCATGCTGTTTTGACAACAGCACTTTAGATCTTTTATTCTTAGACTGAATTGCCCAGCTACCTGGGGCAGGGGGTACCCAGCAAAGTGCTGGAAAGACCAAAACCATAGGGTGATCATTGTACATCTTCTTGCAGCAACATTTTTATTTCATAGATGCTATTTTAAAACATTGCTTTCATATGAAAACAAATATGGGTGAATTATGGCATAGAATACAATTTGCTGTCGTTTCTCAGCTAAAACAGGAGAGCCTTTAGATGGATCATTTTGGGCTGCAATCTGAAGGAAGTGGTAGTCAAAATATTTAACCACCAATAGGAGCAGCAACCAATAACAGCTGGAGCAGGGTCTTGGAGGACCCTTGCAGCACCAGAGGTTAACCCTTTAGTAACTGGACTGAGGGCAGTACTGGAGCCCTAAGGGAGGAGCTGGGAGAGCAGCCAAGGAAGGAAATGGGGGGCTCTGGACTGCATCCATTTACCAACTGGTAGGGAAGTATTTCAGTATTTTAACAACCAGCTGGATATCTGTCCTGGCTATCCTCCTACAAGCCCCAGGGAATCTGCTGGCGTTCATCTTCATTAAGCCAATGTTGAGGGAAACTTGGAGAAACACTGCTTTGACCTAAGAGGTGACTCTATGTCAGTTAGGGATCTGGGGTTAGGGGGAACATTTTTCAGGCATAGCATGGCCCAAATCAAAATGTCCAGGCAACCATCTCCTTTATCCTTGCTGAAGGCCTGTCCTACCTGGTCTTTCCAATACCAATACAGCCAAGAAAGGTCCTATCTCTGAGCAGCAGCCCCACAACACAGCTTTCACAGAAGACAACAAAGCTTACTCCATTAGGGTCACCCAATTTTACCTATAAGTATTTTTTTCACAGAGCTTTGGAGGAAAAAATCCCTATCCAGACACTTAGCAATACATCAAGGATACTTGAATGCATTTGAAATATAATGAGTATGCAGCCATAAAAGACACGCCTCATAAGAATCTTTTGAAGAAATAAAACAAATGATCCTGCCTTTGTACCCTGCCTCTCTGAGGCAGCAGTGAGTTTCCCGGTGCTTTCCCCAAATAACACACTCAGGTGTAAATTACACCCGGTAACCAGGATCTTGCATAAGAAGTGCCATTGTTAATGTGAAGCAGGTGGACCTCCCACCTTTGGCCTGGCTGCTTCAGGCAGTGTCCCTCTCTCCAGGCTTGGTGGGGAGGCTGAGACGCCAGCCCTTTGCAGCAGACACAACCCACTTCCCAAGAAAAAGAAGCAGGGAGACCTTGCACATGGTCTTCTCATCTGACCTGCAGCCAGAATTGGCCACGTGACCCAATTCTGGCCCCTGAGATATAAGGCGCAGTTGCTGGGGCTCCTGGAAAAGACTTTGCTCTTTCCTAAAATGGGAAAGATGAGAGGGTGACCTTTGCCTCCCCACTTCTTCACTGTGTTTGGACACTCACATGATGTGGGAATTATGCTAGGAACTGTGGAAGCTGCTTTTTGAGCAGAGTAGAGACATGCTGACACACTGAAGGTGGCAGAATTGGTGGATGGAGAGAGCCTGGGCCCTTCTTAATGTGAGGGAGTTGCTGTTCAACCCCAGACACCATGTACCTCTGCAAGTTTTATCATCAGAGATGAAAACTTCTATCTTTCCCCCACTTTCACTTATGTGCTCTTACTTATAGCAAAGGCATTCTGTATTAGTCAGGGTAAAGCAGACTTCCCTGCTGTAAGACTTTGGTTCACAAATCTCAGTGGCTAAGCACAAAATGTTTCTTTCTCATTCCCTTAAAGCCTGGAGAGTCAGACAGCCCTCCTCCATCTTGTGGCTATGTCAATGTGGCCTTCAAGGTCATCGAGGCAAAGGAAGAGAAAAGTGGGATTGCATGAGTTGTGTTTAAGGTCAAAGTTGGAAGTAGCTGACTTCACTTCTGCTCACATCCCAAGGGCCAGACCCCATCTGACATCATGGTGGTCTGAGAGATGAAATCTCCCAGTGGCCCATAAAGCACTATCTCTGCCATACTTCCTAACCGGCACACTACCTTGCCTATCTTTCTTCCATCAGAAAGTCTTTCACTAATTCAACAGATCTTTGTTAAACTTCCTTATGACAGGTAAGCTACAGGGAATATAAAAGGGAAGATTTGGCTGTTTTATATATCATCATATCCCTGGTCCTCAGAGCATCTGACACATAGGAGACACTAAATACATTACTAAATAAAATATATAAATATAATATTAAAATATGTGTGCATATATATTAATCCATGAATCACGTCTACCCTCAAGAAGCTTAGCATCAAACCTGACAAGAACAAGCAATAGGGAAAGCACTCCCTATTCAATGAATGGTGCTGGGATAACAGGCTAGCCATATATAGAAGATTGAAACTGGACCCCATTGTTACATCATATACAAAACCTAACTCAAGATGAATTAAAGACTTAAATATACAATCTAAAACCATAAAAACCATGGAAGAAAACTCAGGCAATACCAACCTGGACATAGGAACAGGCAAAGATTTCACAACAAATACCCAAAATTAATTGCAGCAAAAGCAAAAATTGACAAATGGGATCTCATTAAACCAATGATGAGCTTCTGCACATCAAAGGAAACTATGAACAGAGTGAATGGACAACCTACAAAATGAGAGAAAATTTTTGCAAACTCTGCATCTGACAAAGGTCTGATATTCAACATCTATAAGGAACTTAAACAAATTTACAAGAAAAAAACAAAAACAAATAACTTCATTGAAAAATGGGCAAAGAACATGAACAGATACTTTTCAAGGGAAGACATACATGCAGCCGAGAATCATATGAAAAAAACTCAATATCACTGATCATTAGAGAAATGCAAATCAAAATTACAATGAGATACCATCTCACATCAGTCAGAATGGCTATTATCAAAAAGTAAAGAAACAACAGATGCTGGTGAGGCTGGGGAGAAAAAGGAACGTTTATACACTGTTGGTGGGAGTGTAAATTAGTTCAGCCATGATGGAAAACAGTGTGGCAATTCCTCAAAAACCTAAAAACAGAAATATCATTTAACTTAGCAATCCCATTACTGGGTATATACCTAAAGGAATATAAATCGTTCTATTATAAAGATATATGCACATATGTTCATTGCAGCACTATTCACAATAGCAAAGACATGAAATCAACCTAAATGCCCATCAGTGGCAGACTAGATAAAGAAAATGTAGTACATATACACTGTGGAATACTATGCAGCCGTAAAAAAGAACGAGATCATTCCTTTACAGGGACATGGATGGAGCTGGAAGCCATTATCCTTAGCAAACTAACACAGGAAGAGAATACCAAACATCATATGTTCTCTCTCACTTATAAGTGGGAGCTGAATAGTGAGAACACATGGATACATGGGAGAGAACAACACACACTGGGGTCTGTTGGAGAGTGCAGGGTGTGAGGAGAGAGAGAATCAGGAAAAATAACTAAATAACTAATGGGTACTAGGCTTAATACCTGAGTGACGAAATAATCTGTATAACAAACCCCCATGACACAAGTTTATCTATATAACAACCGGCACATGCACCTCTGAACTTAAAATAAAAGTTAAATTAAAAACAAAAGACTCTTTGCATCTAGCTAGGAGTAAGATGTCTACATGACTGGAGTACCATGTGGTAGAGGCAGCAGCACAATGTTGTGGGTAGGGCTCAGCTTGGCCCAAAGAAATCCAGAAAGGCTTCAGAGAGGAGACAACATGTGGCTAGGGTCTTGAAGGGTGAAGAATTTGCCAAGCAGAGATAGAGGGTGAGAAGGAAGAATGGGAACCCCGAAGTACATGTGTAAATGCATGACATTATGAAAAGGCCTGGACTGTGTGTGTGGAGGGCAGGAAGAGGGTGTGGAGGGACCAGTCTTAGGAGGGGGGAGCGGAGCACCTAAGGCAGAAGTTCTCCATCTCAGCTGCACATTAGAATCACTTGGGTAGCTTTTGACAAAATACCAGTGCTCGGGCTCCCCTCCAAACCAACAAAATAAGATTCTCTGGACTGGGGCTGGGTGTCCATACTTTTAAAAAGCTCCCATATGATTCTAATGGGCAACCAGGGCTGGGCATCACTGATCCAGAGGTAGGTCAGGGACAGGCTGTGAAGAGTCTTGTTTGTCCTGCTGAAATTGCAGTGGAACACTGTAGAAACATGCCCTTCCTTCTCCCTCACTAGTTTCAGACTCCTTAAAAGGAAGCCCTGTAGGATCAGATGCAGGGAGAAAAGAGTTGCCAAAATGTTTGTCATTACCTTTTCCTTCACTTATTGTTCCTTCTCTGAATGGGAAGTCTCCCTTCTCCCTTAGCTGTAGTACTCTAGGGTCTGGAGAACAGCTGTGCTGACAGCTGGCAGGAAATTTTCCAGCCTCGGGAGGCTCCTGAGACAGAGCAGGGCAGATGCCCACCTCCATTCCCAGTTAACTACCAGGTATAGAGAGGCCTATCGGCTCCTGGGCCTCACTAGGTGTACAAGCAACTTCCTCTTTCACGCAGACCATCCCGCCTCACTCCCCAGATCCCCTCAGATGTGCTGATGGTAGAGAGCATCTCTGCAAGACTTTGACCAATACTACTTACTCTGGATTTGGTCCTTTACCCACCAGATAGTTACAGGTTCTCCCGTTTGTGGTGCCCTACTCATTAGACTCTGCCATCGCAGGACCACATCCCCTTTCTCCTTCTCCCACAGGGTCTTGGAGCTGTTTGCCTCCTCTCACTACTCTGAACATGTTCCCAGAATGTAGACTCATTTTACTACCAGCCTGCAGTGAATTTGCTGCAGGAACAGTTGTAGAGTGCATTCTAAAGTCAAAGAGAAGCTTTGTTTGCATTTACTGTCAAGTGTGGCAAACAGCAGCTGCTCAACATCCTGAGGCCTCCTCTGAAATTCTGTCCTTGGCCCATCTCATTAGGGCTGCAGGGCAGATGTGAGGCTTTAGTTCTGAGGAACTTGCACTGTTTCTGCCCTTTTGCGTTGCACTTTTCTCAGTTTGGATTTCCAGTCATTGAATGGTCTTTGTTCCTGAATTCATTTATTCACTCATTCATTCAGCAAATACACTGTTTACCTACGATGTGTCTGCCCATTGCTTCGAGCTGGGCATGCAAAAGTGAGTGGCGCCTCTACTCAAGGACTTACAGTCTAGAAGAAGCTATGATGGAGTAAAACCAGCAAAGGAGAGAGTGTGGTGAGTTCAGTTCTAAACTGAATTAGCTGTGTGACCAGTATAGGTTATCTAACCTCTTGAGCGAAGGTCAAACTCAATGGAAACTAGGCCAGTGGTTTTTCAAACTGGGTTCTTTGTAGCCTCTGCAGCCACTGTAGGGAACAAGAGACTGTACTGTGAGTGGGCCCTGTTCCCCTACTCCCTCTTCAATGATGGCAAGTTCTCTTGTATCTATTTCATATACTGGAGTTCTGTGAAAGATCTTGTGATGGTTAATTTTGTTGATCATGTTGGCTGTGCCGTGGTACCCAGATATTCAGTCAAACATTATTCTGGATGTTTCTGTGAAGAGATTTTATGGATAAGATTAACATTTAAATTGGTGGACTTTGAGTAAAGCCAGTTGCCCTCCTAATGTGAGTGGGACTCATCCAATAAGTTGAAGGCCTTAATAGAACAAACACTGACCTTTTCCAAGCAAGAAGGAATTCAGCCAGCAGATGGCCTTCAGACTGACTACAGACAGCATTGCCACTTCCCTGGGTCTCCAGCTTGACAGCCTACACTGCAGATCTGAACTTGCCAGCCTCCACAACTGCATGAGCCAGTTCCTTGCAATAAATCTCTCTCTTTAGATATATACATCCTATTGGTTCTGCTTTTCTGGAGAACCCCAATTTCATCAGACAAAGATTCACCTACTAAACAGAACTTTACAAACTACCAGGCTAGAAGATCCTGAGGTTCTTTCCAGTTCCACTAGTTTTTTAATGCTAAGTGTTCTTGTCCTGCCTTTAGCCCACTGCCTTGCCTCAAACTCTGGCTTCTCCCGTACTCCCTCTAGCCTTTTATTACACTCTAACCTTTGGATGCAGCCTCCTTCCTGGTTCCAGTTGTCAGCCTGGTTTGGGTCTTGGTTGCCTGGGTGCTGGCTTAATAACAGGTGCAATTTTAACGTGTCTACTGATTTACTGTTTTCAAAGTGTGTTGCAGACATTATCTCATTTAAGCTTCACAATACCCATTTTATATCCAAGGTTGTTGAGGTTAGAATGGCTTAAAAATGACTTGTCCAGGGCCATACAATTAGTAAATGGCAGACCCAAGAGTTGAATGTCTTTGAACTCAAAATCCTTGATGTTTCCCTCTGTCCCATATTGTCAGATCATTTAATCTGTTGCATGGAAGACCCCTAGCCATTTAGTATCTGTCCAGCATAAGGGAGCTGGAGACCCCACCACCAGGAGGAGAGTAACTTGGTCCCTGATTTCCAGGACAAGCAGGTGAAAGGACCCTTGTAATCATGAAAGGTGACCTCAGATGAATTGCAGCAGCTGCTAATCAAGCAGACGCCCTCAGAGTTGGCTGGGCTTCCGGGCTCTGGCTGGCAGAGTGTCCAAGATTCATGGCAATGTGGAGACTTTATGAGCCTGTGATAAAACAGTAATAATCGGCTGTGAGGTTGACACGAGATTATGGAGCCACACGGTTGAATTGAGTTACTGCACTTTCCTGGGGCTGTTCACGTGACCAAAGGCAGTGTTGCCCTAGCGAGGTATCTCTGGATATAGGGCTTAGGATGGAATCTCACCAAGACTTCTTTCCTGGGATGGGGCCTGGGGAGTGGGTGGAGGATTTGAGGTGCTTCTGCCTCTGAGTCATACCTTCAGGGGCAGTGTTGTTGCTGTGTGTGGGGGTATGTATTAGTCCATTCTCATGCTACTATGAAGAAATGCCTGAGACTGGGTGATTTATTAAAAAAAAAAAAAAAGAGGTTTAATCGACTCATGGTTCCACATGGCTGTGAAGGCCTCAGGAAACTTATAATCATTGCAGAAGGCACCTCTTCACAGGGTGGCAAGAGAGAGAATGAGTGCCAGCAGGGGAAATGCCAGATGCTTATAAAATCATCAGATCTTGTGAAACTCACCATCATGAGAACAACATGATTCAATTATCTCCCACCTGGTCCCTCACATGAAACAGGAGTTGTGTTTTTCCATTGGCCCAAGGACTAACTCTTTGAGGGCCAAAAGCATGTTTTCTCCACTAGATGGGAGGCTGCCCTGAGGCAGAGACAGTGCCTTCCCCACTTGGGGAATTTTCAGGAGGAGGATCCACTTTTTGATCACACCATGTCCCTTGGTCCTGCCCTGGACCAAACGCTTTGTGAACTACAGCCTGAGAGTGGAGCGAAGTGAGACAAGGGTCCTCGCAGGCCTGGGGCCTGGAAGTCCAGCCATGGCAAATGGGTCTCTGTGTGCTTTCTCTCCTTGCGTTGATGTTGCCCACAAGTCTATGGACCTAATGTGTTAAGGGTACGGCTCAGGGGACCCCCAACCTCCCTGACCCCTCTTGACCTTGGGCGACCAGTTCTAAGGCCTACATCCCTGCCTAGTTTCTTTCTCCTGGTTTTATGTGGCCCTGTCTAGCATTCAATACATTTTATTTTTTCTTTGAGATGAGTCTTGCCCTGTCACCCAGGCTGGAGTACAGTGCCGCAATCTTGGCTTACTGCAACCTCTGCCTCCCGAGTAGCTGGAATTACAGGCGCCCGCCGCCATGCCCGGCTAATTTTTGTATTTTTAGTAGAGACAGGGTTTCACCATGTTGGCCAGGCTGGTCTCAAACTCCTGACCTCAGGTGATCTGCCTGCCTCAGTCTCCCAAAATGCTGGGACTACAGGGGTGAACCACCACACCCGGCCATTCAATACATTTTTAGGGAAGTCTTCTATCCCACCCAGTGACTGGGTATGCAAACTCTGGCCAACCCTGTCCATCTGCCCCATCTTCTCCCCAACCCTAGATGGGTCCTACCTCCCTCTGTCCTGTTCACCCACAGGGTATTTGCCTCATGTGGGCAACTCCCAAATGCTGCCTGAAAATCACTTAATATTACAGTTGTTTTCACTCACCTGCCCTATCCTTGTTAGCCACTGATACCAAATCTGTTTGAATAAAGGGCAGCCATCTGACATGGTAGAGATTGAGAGAGAGAAAGAGAGAGAGAGCGCATTGATGTGGTGGCACTGAAAAAGCACCTCCCAGATTTCTGCTTGTGGGGAGCACAATGGCCTCCCACCTCCAACCGAGTGCTCTGAAGTCTCTCACTGCTGCCCTGCTCCCAGCCAGTGCCTGTGCATGGCAGAGCTGCTAAAACAGGCCCACCCCCAAGACTCAGGACCCCTCTGATGGGCCACTTTGGCTGGAGAATTCTGACAGCCTCAAGGAGCTATCTCATCACTGGTTCTGCAATGTAAACTGCTCCCATGCAAGTTTCCTTCTCTCTTTCCTTCACCCTGGGGTCAGACCTACATCTGGGTCTCATAGCTCTCCCAGCCACCCCCAGCTTTTTCCCTTATGGGTGTTGCCCCTCCTAATTTTTGTGCACATTTAGTCTTATCCAGGAGTCTGCTTCTTGGAGGACCCAGACTAACACTTCTGCCTTTGGAGCCAGGCAGACCCAGTTTCAAATTGTGACTTCTGAGAGCTGTAGTTTCTGCATCTGTAAATCAGAGCAAATAATCTCTACCCACCCCCACTGGGCAGATGGGAGGATTACACATGTGGGTTGAAGTGGCTCACTGATACTTTTCACTCCTAAGCTTGTTTTGTACTCACTGCCTTGCCTGAGCTGATTCCACCTGCCCCTGATTTGGGTTGGCCCTAGTGACCTGCCCAGACCTGGCTCCTCCCGCCACTTGAGTTGTTACTGCCACCAGTCTCAGCCTACTCTCCTTAGGGCTGGAGCCTGTGGAATCTCAGCCAAGCAGGTCAGGAAGACAGTGGGCTCCTCCAGGGCCTGAGCTCTTTAAGCGCCTGGGGTCCCACTCAGGATGACAGCTCATCAGCTTCCTGCTGCTTAAGCAGAAGCAGCACATTTGCCCACATTACTGCCCCACCCCATCCCACTAATGGGTGTTTTAGACGAATTTTTCCACTTGAAGTCTTTTTTTTAATCCTAAAAAGGGAAATTACTTGCTTAATTTAATTTGTTTAATATTCCTGCTAAAAAATGAGTTTCAATTAAGAGACCCAGAAAAATCGTAATATTCATTTAACAGTGGAATGGAATTTGAGTTCCACAAATGCATTTTTTTCTCTTTTCTGTTTTTTTTTTTTTTATAACACAAATCCAGCTAAGTAAATTACTGATCTTTATTGGATGCTTTAATTACATGTTGTTAATGGAAATATTACTGAAATTAAACTCAAATGTGTTAACCAAGGAAAATGCTTTATGTGTTACTAAAATAACCAAATTTCAAGACTTTGTCGATATGGTCAATTGAAAAAGCACCTGGGAAATTAGCCTCTTAATTGTGATACAGCAAAAGACTTTCTACTTAGGGCTGTTCTCTTAGAGCCTTGTGGTGGACAGACACTACTCTCATGAGACAGGGGCTTCATGTAGGTGGGTCAACTCTGCACATACATGAGTGCAGACCCTGCACAGAGACCCAGACTGTCAGGATGAATTAACTCTGCAAATGTCTCAACAAGCCCTTGACACATAAAGGCACAAACACAACTGAAACACATACACTATGCAAAGTCAGCCAACTCCGGGGATACCCTATGAAAATTAAGAACCTCTCCATGCATTTATCCATGAAAACTTCCTGCATTTCCTCTCCTTGAACACACATTGATATACCGCATTAGAAGATCCGGCTTTGATGAAACAGGCTAGGCACTCTTAGGAGTTTCTCTGGTGTTCCAGAATGCCCACTTGCCAAGGGATTGGTGGTACTGGGGTGGTGGGGTGTATTCCATAGCTTTTTCTACTCTCCCTGGTAGCCTTTTCATGAGGTACTTCATAGAGTTCAGTTGTTTGAGGAAAAATGATTTTACTCCAGGATAACACAGTCTTGTGGGATGAGCTAGCACTACATATAGAGTCTCATGTTTTAAACCAGCTTGACTCACTTGACATGAGCTTGTGTCTTTCTGTCATACTAAGGCTGATCAGCTCATTCTTCACCTTGTCCCTAGGAGTCTTTCTGTCTTTTCAAACTGGGCTTTAGCTACCACTTCAAAATTTCTAATGAAAACTACCCTCCACGAGGAGGCCTGGGCTGGCTGTTTCGGGGGATGCTTGTAGGATGAGGTTTTCAAGCCAGCAGGCCTGGACTGGAATTTTTGCACTCCTACTTACTGTCAGCATGACCCTGGGCAGGTTGTCAACCTCTCTGGACCTCAGTTTTCTTAGCTTCTTGATGGGGATAATTAAAACTCTCCATTTCTCATAGTTCTCTCCTCCAGCTCTTTAACCTTCTCAGTGCTCTCGCTCCCTAAAAATATCCTTTTGTTGACCCAAAGCTCTTCCATCTTCCTTTCCTTCTCCTCTTTCTCTTAAAAGCTTAGCCTAGGTCAGTCCTGGTGGCTCATTCCTGTAATCCTACCACCTTGGGAGGCTGAGGTAGGAGGATGGCTTGAGTCCAGGAGTTTGAGACCAGCCTGGACAACATAGTGAGACCCTGTCTCTACGAAACATTAAAACATTAGCAGGGCATGGTGGCACATGCCTGTAGTTCCTGCTACTTGGGAGGCTGAGGCTGGAGGATCACTTGATCCTGGCAGGTCAAAGTTGCAGTGAGCCATGATTGTGCCACTGTACTCTAGCCTGGGCAACAGAGCAAGACACAAGTCTCAAAAAAAAAAGAAAAAAAGAAAAAAAAAAAAAGAAAAGAAAAGAAAAAAAACCCATAATCTGTTTTCCTATAACCATGTCTTCACTTCCCAGTCAGCTCTTACATCAGTAAGTGTCCTAGTGACAAGCAACAGAACCTACTCTAGCTAATATAAGCAGAAATATAATTAATAAAAAGGTTTCAGGAATATTCCAGAAACTCTTCCAAGAGAAGCCTTGGGGTCTGTACAGGGGCACTGGTGCCCCAAGTCTCCTACACTGGAGGCCCTACTAACCTTGACTACTGACTGCAGAGCTGTGACTGGCACTGCTGACGATTGATTCCGGATGCCAAAGAGCCTGGAATTGCTCACCCCAAAGCTGGCAGCTCCCTATCACCCTAATTAGGAAACAGATTCCCCCCAGCACCTGTCTGCTTACCTTGCTCTCCTGCAAATCCACACTTCTCACTGGTAGGGCTGATTGGTGGAGCCCAGGTCACATGCCTGCCCCAGCTGCAAGGAAGGCTGGGAAAGAGAGGATTTTTCCTTGGGGAAGAGAGACTCATAAACAAGAAATTTACCAGGCCCAGGAAGGGCATTCAGGGATGCTGGCAGTTGTGACAAGCATTTGCTGCATGACCCACCCACTACCCATGGGTCTTGAGTCCCCCTCCATGGCTCCATTGAAGTGCTCTAGGGGGACCACCATGTTAGGCATCTCCTCTTTGTCCCTCCATGTCCACTCCCCACCCTCTTCCGCCCTGCTCTCTGCTCCCAGAGGTTGACCTGGGGATCTTGCATTTACCTGCTGTCTCACTAGCCTTGTGGCTTCCTTGTGGGTAAGGCCCATAGGGAGCCTCTACTGGAGACTGGAAGGAGGAGAGAGAGAGAGAGATCAGGGAATTGATCTCCACAACTCCCTACTTTTGGGGTATTGCTCTGCTGGAAGCTCATCTTCATTAGCTTCACAAGCCCTGACAGCCCCCTGCATTCAGCCCTCCCTGGCCCTGGCTTTGGTGTTCTCCTCTCTTCTTGGTGCTCTGGTCCAGGGTAGCAGCTGCCCATGCTGTCCTTCTGTGACCTCTCCCATTGCCCTGCACTCTCCTTGGGGCCTTCCTGCACCAGGCCATGCTGTTATCAAGATTCCCTTTACTCAACTCTCTGGAAATTTCCCAAGTTAAGAGCCCTATCTCTTTCCTGCCAGGACCCTAATAAGACAGCCACAGTGACCTCCACTCTGCCAAAGTCAGTGGACACTTTTCAGTCCCGATCGTCCTCTGCCTCTTGGCTGCATTTAACTTTGGGGCTCCTTCTGTGACACCCTATGCTCCCTTGGCTTGTAACTCTCTGGTTGTTTCTGCTTAGTCTCCTCTATGGTTGTCTCTCCTTCTGTCTACCTCCTAAGCATGGCTGCTCCCTGTGGTCTGTTTATGGGTTTTCTCTGTTTTTCTCTACATGATCTCTGTAGTTTAGTTCACTCATTCTTAGTTTTTAAACCTATCTTCTTGCTCATTTTCCCCAATTCTGCATCTCCAGCCTCTCCTCTGAGCTTGATTCCAGGTATCTACTGAAAGCATCCACCTAAATGTCACTTGATTATCATGAACTTAACCAAATCCAGAATGACCCATCATCCCCTCCCACCAACCTGCTTCTCTCCCTGTGTTCCAAATCTTAAAGGCAACACACTCATTCAGTCACCCAAGATAGAAGTCTACAGTGGTCCAGGTGCCTCCTTCTCTGTCCCTGGCCTTTTCTCATCTCTTCCTCTTTTTCAGTGTTTCTTAACCCAGTCCTCTCTTCTCTAACCTACTCCTAGTGCCTTGATCTGGGACTTCATCATATCTTGGGTGAAGTATAGCACACTTTTCCTTGTCAGCCTCCTAGGTTTCAGTCTTGCCCAGTGGAAACCCTTGCCCTCTTTGTTGCCAAAGGGGTGCTTCTAAAATGCAAAGCAACCAGGTTACATCCTGCTGAAAGCTCTTCAGTCCTCTGAAGGGTTGAGCCCAAGCCCCTCAGCCAGTCCCACAAAGCCCCCTATGGTGAGATCCTGTCCACCTCTTTGGCCTCATCTCACGCCACTCCCTGTCTCCAAGGATGTGCTCTAATAACCTGACCTGCTTAGAATTTCAAACACAAACTGCTGTTCCACACCTCTATGACCTCACATATGCGATGTTCTCTAGCCCGAGTGCTATTCCCCCCTTTCCTCACCGATCAGCTGCTCAGCTTTCAAGGCTCAGCTAGTGTGTCCTTTCCTCCTGAGCTGATGTTCCAAGTATGGAGAAGGACCATGAATTTTATCTTTGCATTTATCATTCATATTGATTTTTTTCTATGTGTCTATTGTCTTCACTAGACTATAATCTTTCTGGTGGGAAGCACTGTCCCTTAATCATTTCTAGCACTTAGTGTCTGGCACATGTTTATTGATCCAAATTGAACAGAAGGTATTGGATCAACTGGGTCAAAGAATCTCTAAATTCTTGATATCCTGAAGTTCTTGGGGGTAGGATTCATAAGGAGACCCTTCTGCCCTTACTCAGAGGTGGTTTGGGTTTCCCAGAGGGGGTTCTGGGAAATTAGAGAACCCCAAATCCCCTCCCCTATAATGAAGCAATCTTAGGGTTGGGGACAGTAACACACACACATCCTAAAAAAAAAGTAGAGTTCTTACTGCTGGCCTGGAAACCTCCCTCCAGCAAGACTTAGATCTTCCTGACACCCTCCCATCTTCTTAATGCTCTGACTCTGTGGCAATGCCCTCCTTTCAGTTATCCTTCTTAGGAAATTTTGCATATTTTCAAGGTTGGACGAGGCCATAAAGCATTAAGTTTCAGAGCCAGGGTTTAGGAGTCAGACAGGCCCAGCTTAAAAGCGACACACCAGCTTGTGACCTTGGCAGTTCCCTGACTCCTCTGGGCTTATTTCCTCATCTAGAAGATGGGGTGGTAATTATAATGCCCAGATCATGGGGTTGTTATAAGGATTAAATGAGATAATGGTGTCAAGCACTAAACTCACAGCCTGGCATCTTGACAGCATGCACTGAACAGAGACTGTTACGAAGGCTTAGTCCAAATCCCACCTCCCCTGAGAAATCTTGGGTGACTCAGAGCCAGCCCACAAGAGTTTCCTTCCTCCGAAGGGTGTGAGTCTGGTCCCAATCACTCATTCCGGCATTTAATCACTCACCACTCTAGCGTTTATCATTTCCCCATATGCTAGCCATGTCTATCAGGCTTGTCTTGTCCCCCCGCACCCCCACTAGATTTTAAACCACTAGAGGACAAAGATCATGAAGCAAATAATTTCTGGAGACCTTGCAGGCACCTTGGTTGGCTTCTTTCCTTCTCTCCTTTGACTAAATACCTTTAAGTGTCCAGTTTAGGGCCGGGGGTGGTGTGGGGGAGCAGAAGTATTGATTGAGAAGACCCAAATGTCTTAAACTGCATGGAGGAGGCAGGTGAAGGCGGAGGAGGAGGGACAGCCCTTGAAAACTACTGCGGGTGGGGAGGGGGAGGGCACGTTAACATACTCTCCCCTGTCACAACACTGCAGGCTGAGTAGTTCCTAGAAAACACTTCGCTCCGATGATTCACAAGAAGGCTGCCAGGAGAGAAGCAAGGCAGCCTACTCCTCCTGGCGTCTGGAGAAAGATGCCTTGACATAGCCCATTTCCCGAAGCGGAGGGCACCAGCAGGCCCCTGTTTATATCCCTGAAGGGTGTCAAGGAGACGCTGGCAGTTTCACGGGCTCCGGATCCAGGGAGCTAAAGCAAGATTAGGTCTCTTTTACAGCAAACCAAAGCCCGGGGATGCTTCCACAAACACCTGCCTGTGCGCACCAGGGCGCGCCCCTCTGTGTGTTTCTGTAGCTTCGTTAAGCCCAAACAGGAGCGTGAGGAGGACACCTAAAGAGCTGAGTGCACTTCGCCTCCGTCTTGGAACAGCCCCCACCTCCCACTCCCCGCTCTGGCTGGCAAAGCCAGAGCCCCCGAAGGAGGCTCCAATCTCTTCCAGCAGGAGAGATCGGAAGGAGCCCACACGCTCGCACCACTGCCGCTTGGGCCTGCGCCTTCCTCCGCAGGTTCTCGGCTGGAGCGCAACGCCCTTCTTCCCTTTCTGACATCTGCCGGGGGTGCCTGGGCGGAGCTTGGAAGCTGGATCCCTCCTCGCCACCAGACACCTGGAAGCTCAGGCTCCTCAGCTCTTGGGTGGTAGGTCATCGCAGCCCCCACTTCCAACCAACACTCCCAGCTGCGCTTGTCACGCCTGCGGCGGACAGGGCCTCCCATGCGCCTTAACTGGATGTGAAAAGTTAATTCAGGTATAAACGTGAAGACTTAATGAAAGGAGAGCGCTGCGGATTAATTATGCCCCTTTCGGCCAAGGGAACCGGAAGAACCCCCGCAGCCCGGGGCAGCCCCGCGTCAGCAGCTCGCCCGCCAGCCACCGCCGCCGCTCAGCCTTGGCCTCTCTCTGGTGCTTTTGGGGGCAGAGGGCGGGCAAGCTCCTTCCCTGCCTAAGAGGCGCCTGGGGGCAGGAAGAGGTGCAGTATTAATTATGGCGTTTTGGAGAAGAAATTTGCAGGGGCAGCGATAAACAGATGCGTGGCATGTGCTGTACTCTTGCCAGCAGTGAGTCTGACTCCTCCCACTCACTCCCCAAATCTTCCATCTTGCTGCTTCTCCTTTGGTGTATTTGACCCTTCACTAGGTTCTAAGACATGCTCCTACCCTCAAGGCCCTGGAGCATAACAGTTACTATTACTACCACTACTAACATCATCGTTATCATCATCATCATCATCATCATCATCATCATTTATTTACTGAGCAGGTCCAATGGGCAAGGCACTGTGCTAGCAACATTACAGGTTATTTAATTCCACGTTGTCAGCAATTCTGTGGGGTGGGTTTTCTTGTCCCCATTTCATTGATGACGACATGGGGGGTCAAAGAGGTAAAACTAAATTGTCCATGATTGCACAGCTAAGAATCAGTAAAATTGGCCTTTGATTCTTGTTCTCTCTGACTCTGAGCTGTTACACTGCCCACCCTATTAGCTGCCCTTTTTAAAAAAAAATGTCACAGCTCCAGTGATGGAAACAGCCCCAAGTCATACTCATGCGTGTGTAATTCTCTGCAGACAGCATACCATGCTTAGAAGTTCCAAGCAGGATTGCAGCAGGCTTAAGCAGTCAGGAAGCAACTACTGCCTTGAGTGGTTTATTAAAAAGCATGGAGACTTCCTTCCTCATTTCCCCACCTCCAGGATCAGCACAGATTTCCTCCTCCCTCTCTCCACCATGACCCCATCCTGGGAATTCACATTTCTTCTATGATGGGAGACAGTGACCCAACTAGCTCCTGGGACCTGGGGAAGGAAGCTCCAACCAAAGTGCCATTTTCCCATCTATGCAGAATGCTGCATCAATGATGAGTGTACCCTGTCATACATGCTGGAGCAGAAATGACCTTCATGCCCTCATTCCCCCTCCCAGAGCAGACAATGCAGAGAGAGGGCCCTGGAATCTGACCCACACTGCGGCTGTGTCTTGGGGATAGAACTGTGTCTGTTAGAGTAGGGATTTTCCAGGGCAGGTCACATCAAGAGATTTTTCTCTCCACAGCCACATTTCTGTGCTTCACTTCCACACTTCCAGCCTGAGAGTATTCAGGCTGGTCAGACACTGCCTGGAAGTCTCAAGGGCAGCTGCCATGGTCAGCAAAGGGGACTCCTAACCCAGAGAGCCACCCGATATGCTGGCAGGTGGGCAGAGGGTGGCTGGTGGAGGTTAGAGGCTCAGAGAGGTCAGGAGACATGCTCAAGGTCACACAGTAGTTCAGCCCAAGCAAAACCACAAATTTGCATTTCTTGGCTCCCAGTGTAGGCCTCTGCTCCTCAGAGCTCCTGCTGAACTCCATATTTTTCCTCTCTGGGTGAACCTTCAGCCCAGGGAACCCCCATTTAAAAGATGCGCAAATTGAGACTTAGAAAGGTAAGTTGACTTGCTCCAGACCTCCCAGTTAGTGAGTAGTGGGACCTATATTGGAAATGTGAGGCAAGTCAGGGTACCTATGGAAAAAGGGTGACTTAAGTTTCACTCAGTGTATATTTATAGGATACCTACTATGTACCAGGCAGTACAATGAGAGTACCGCAGTAAACAAGAGAGAAGGGATCTCAGCCTTCATGGAGCTCACAGTCTAATGGGGCAGGCGCCTGTGCCTTCCATGAGACATGGTGGAAATCCGGTGTGGGTTTTGTTCACCTCTGAGTTTCCTACCGTGATGGTTCCCCACCCTGGCTGCAAAGTAAGATCACCTGGGGAGATACAGAAACAAACAATACCAGGGTCTCACTCCAGACCAACAAAACCCAAATCTCTAGGGGCAGACTCTGAGCATCAGTGTGTTTCAAAAACTCTCCAGGTGACGGAAATTGACCACAAGGGTGAGAACCACTGTTCTACAGCTGCTACAAGAGCACATTGAACAAAGCAAACCAGAATGTGTGTCTTCAACTAAAGAATCTGGGGAGCGTGGCTGCCATCAAGATTGCACATTTGGGAGTATTGGTGCCCCTCAGAAGGCAGGAGTGGAGGGTACAGAGGGCTGCTGGGGTGACCCCACACACAGGCCTCTCTCAGAGGACAGAACCAAGGTGGCAGAGTGACAGGCTGATATGAATTACATTAAGGCTTCTGGCTGCCATCTGCCTGGGAAGAATTTATTTATTTATTCCAGTTTCTAAAGAGGGGACTTTTGCCAGAGTGAATTGAGATGTACCTGTAAGATTTAAAGCATGAGTTAAAGTACATAAAATAGAGCATGGAGCAATTAGAGTGACAGGAAGTGGCTTCAAGAAAGTTCATAAGCGCTGAGTGTTTAGACTGGGAAGAGACCAAATACCAGGCAGGGCCTTGCCCAAGGCATTGAAGGTCAGTAGTGAAGAGGGAAGAGAGTGTCCAGAGGTCCCTGCTCTTCCAAGTTGAATGTTGAGAGATGGTCTCTAGCCACAGGGAGCCCCAGGCTGAGGGAAGACACAGCTCCATCCTCAGGGAGCCCCCCACAGGCTGAGGGGGAGATATAGCCCCATCCTCAGAAAGCCCCAGTCTGAGGGAGATGCAGCCCATTCTCAGGGAGCCCCAGTCAGAGGGGAAACACAGCCCCGTCCTCAGGGAGCCCCAGTCTGAGGGGACACATGGCCCCATCCTCAGAGAGCCCCAGTCTGAGGGGAGACACATGGCCCCATCCTCAGGGAGCCCCAGTCTGAGGGGAGACACAGCCCCATCCTCAGGGAGCCCCAGTCTGAGGGGAGATGCAGCCCCGTCCTCAGGGAGCCCCAGTCTGAGGGAGACTCAGCCCCGTCCTCAGGGAGTATTGTGTTGAATGTGTCCACATTCACGTGTGTGAGCCTTAAGTTTATTTGGGGTGAAGGTACCAGTAGAAGTGTATGTGGTTATTCATGTTCTCACTAGAAACTTTGTGTGTGGAGGCTGAATCCCAGAGTTTTAGTTGGATTTGTTTGCTGTCCTTTTCACATTTGTGATTTAGTATCACTTTGTCAAAAAAGTCTTTTTTTTTTAAGTCTCTTCCTACCAGCTAGTAGCCAAAAGGAGACCCAGAAGTTATATGTTTACCAATAATAATAAAAGCTAATATAGCTTTGTGCTAAGAACTCTTTTCAAAACTTCATGCATCATAAGTCATGTAATACTTTTTTTTTTTTTGAGATGGAGTCTCACTCTGTCACCAGGCTGGAGTGCAGGGAGTGCAGCGGTGCGATCTCAGCTCACTAGAACCTCCGCCTCCTGAGTTCAAGTGGTGCCTCTGCCTCAGCCTCCCGAGTAGCTGGGACTACAGGTGCGTGCCATCATGCCCAGCTAATTTTTGTATTTTTAGTAGAGATGGGGTTTCACCATGTTGGTCAGGCTTGTCTCGATCTCTTGACCTTGTGACCCACCCCCCTCAGACTCCTAAAGTGTTGGGATTACAGGCGTGAGCCACTGTGCTTGGCCAAGTCATGTAATTCTTACAATTCAGTTTGATGGATATTCCCAACCTATATCACACAAGAGGAAACTGAGGCACAAAACCTAACTCCCTGGATGTCACATAAACAGGTTAGAAGCCCACCTGGGTACAAGCCCAGATGCTCTGAAGTGTGGGGGCCGATTCCTGCTGGCCACCCCCTGTCGTCCCTGAGGAACTTCAAGCCCCACTGTCAGGAGTATGTTCAGACCCCACCATTGGGAACCGTGTCTTCATTTTGTGCCACAAGGAGTCAGGGTCCTGGGTCAGATACCAGCTCAAAACGTGACCTGGTATAAGTTCCTTTGCCTTTGGGGCCTCAGTTTCCCATCTATAAATGAGGGAGCTGGGTTGGATGAACCAGGAACACTTGGGGAAACTTTCAAACTGTGGTCTCCTGAGGATTCTAATTCAGTGATTCTGTGTGGGCTCCAGCTGGTATTGAGGGCTCTAGGCCACCATCAACAACAAGATGAGAATCACAGTATGTACTGTAGCAGATGTTAGCAGATATTATTTATTGAGCACCTATCATGTGCCAGGCCTTGTGTCAAGTGTGCTTGACAGAGATTGTCGCATGTTAGTGTCACAACAATCCTATAACAAAGATGCTGTTTTAATTCTAATAAGGCTTAGAGAGGTGAAGTGGCTTTTCAAGGATACCAGCTAGTAATTACAATAGCCAGGATTTGTACACAGATGTCATGACACTCACGTTGTGTATTCGTTACACTACACTATTCCTTTGCTTGTTCAGCACACTGCCTTGCCCTCCCCCAGGCCTTGCTGAATGGGCTATGGGCGATGTGACTTACTTCTATAGCTCATTGTGCCAGGGGTGGGCAAGTGTCTCAAACTAGCCACTGAACTGGATGGCTAGTAACCAATCAGTGTTTCTCTTGAGAACTTGAACTGAGATATTGAGAAGAGACATTGAAACTTTGGATGACATTGAGACCCAGAGTGACAATTTCAGAGCTGGAGCCAGATTTGGCACCATAAGAACTCAAAGTTCCGTTGACATTGAATTTATGTGGAGCTTTTCAGAGGAGGCTGGTTTGCAGAGAGGAGAATGGAACAGATAGAGTGAAGAGAGACCAGAGATGAGAAGGAGAGGAGAAAGAGAGAAGGAAACCTGCGGGACGCCTTTCTAGGCCCCTGGAGACCAGCCTGCACTCCCTGATATTAGGACTCACATTCTGCACCAGTTCCTTTCTAATAAATACCTTCTACTTATGCGAACTCCGCGGGTTTCTGATCCTGGGAGTTGAATTATTCCTTAAAATACTTGTCCCGAATTCCCTACAAAGTTTTTAAGATCAAATTAGCTCATGCGCATGAAAGAGCTCAGTGACCTGCAAGGAACTATACCAATTATGAAATATCTGGAAAAAAAGTTCTAAGTTTAAATATAATCAATGGATCACTGTGAGAAGAACTCAGAGATGGGAGACTTACTGTGGGGAGAGTTTAATGAATGGAATTCTACAGAGGCAGTGGTTCTGCACAGAGATTTGGAAAAGATACAGGATATGGATAGCAAGAGAGAGAAGACCCTCCAGGTAGGGGAATAGCAGAGGCAACCAACCCTGTGAAGAGCATATATGGGTGTGCGAATGCAGAGGGGGCAGCAGGGGTGGCAGGGGATTACTGTGGCTGCTGGCTAGTGGGGGTACATTTGGGGAACTCCAGTGAGTTGATGTTTATTGTATATACTGGGCAATAGGGAGCCATTGGATTTATTGACCAGGTGGTTTTAGGAAGGCAGAAATGATCTGATGAATTAGTTGGGGAGGGGGATGGTGAGAAGTAAGCAAGAAGGTATTGTAGAGTCAGAGGGCCTGGAAAATCATGCAGAAGGAGAGACTGCATGAATGAAGAGTAACCAAGACTAGGTAATAGGTTGTATGTGGGTCACCTATTCCTTCATTCAAAAAACTTTCAAGAGCCTTACTATGCCAGGCACTGTTCGAAGCCGAGGCGATTTAGAGTGAATGACATAGGTGTGGTTCCTGCCCTCTGGAAGCTTACAGTCTGGTAAGGGAGACAGACATTAATGCAGTGATGCTGCAAATCAATAGGGGATCACATATGGCAAGACGAGCCTGTTACAGCAACTTGATCAAATTGGAAAGAGGGAGGAAGTGGGTCAGGGAAGGCTTCCCTGAGGAAAAGAGGTGTCCCTGGGATGCAAAATCTGAGTAGAAGTGTTCTAGGTGTACAGCAAGTGGAAGGACATTCCAAGTTGTGAGAACAAAGGCCTGGAAGTAGCTAGGACTCAGAGAGAGCAAGGAGGTAGGGAGGGTCTTGGTAAGAGAGGAGGCTGGGAAGGCAGGGGAGGACCTGCAGGGCCTGGCAGGCCATAGTGAAGATTTTGGTCTTAACTCTAAAAACAGTAGGAAGCCAAAGGAGCAGGGATGAGCATGATTCAGTTTGTGATCTCAGAAATCTACTCTGCTTGAAATCTGAAGAAAGAATAGGAGTGGGTCCAAAGATGATTCTCGGAGGACAGTTAAGAAGGTTTGGCTGTAAGCCATGGAAATGAACCCTGATTATCTCAGCCACAAAACGATTGACTGGAACCAGTTAGGAGACTCACAGAACTGAAAAGAAGGCTCTGGGGACCTTGGTGATTGGTCTGGGTTTAAGTCCCCCAAGACTCTTTTTCCCCTTTGTCGTCATGTTCTCGGGTCTCTCCACATGCTAAGAATATGGCTGCCAGCTGCTTTGGGGTCATATCTTTGTATTCATTGCCCAGAAAAAAAAGAATATTCTGTGAAAGGACTCTGATTGAGCCCCATGCTTGGCCTCAGGATCTAATGGGATGGGAGATACAGTGGGGCAGGAGTACTGGGACTGATGATCACACCAAAACCAGATGGAGCCTGGGAAGAGCACCTCCCTAAAGGAAGGGGTGAAGGACTTGGGGGATTCTCCTGCCAGAAAATGACAGAAGGGATATGCACAGAGGGGAAAATAGACGTTTAATGCAGAAGCGATGGCAACAATCTAGACAGGGAGAAACAGAGCCCAGAGAACGGTTTGAAGGAGAATGGAAAGGAAAGGGACTAGCATGGATGAAGTTACTGTGTGCCAGGTATTGAGTTGGGTCATGTGCCTTATTTTCACAACAATTCCATGACGTAAGGTTAATTTTATAGAGAAGAAAACAGAGGCTCAAGAGAAATAGGGTTGCTTGCCTGAGATCTCACAGACATTCAATGGAGGGGTTGAGAGTTGATTCCAGGATTTGGGGGTTAATTTCAAACCCTATGCTTTCTCGTAGTCAATGTGTATCTTCCCTGGGAGTGAGTTTGGGTGGAGAAAATAATATTGGCCTTTGACACTGACTTTCCAATTACAGGGAGGCCAACCAAAGAGAATAGCCTTGGAAACAGCTTAACACCCAGGTTGACAGAGAGAATGAGGGGTTCAGTCTAGATTTGGAAGTTCAGAGGTCATCTGGCAGGCTCCCAAGGCATGTGAGTCCCCATTAAAATGGATCTCTGTGCACCGTCTACCTCCTTTTTCTCCCCCCCACCGCCGCGATGTGGTTACCTGACTGGCCCAGTTTTTGCTGATCTTCTAATTAACAAAAAAGCCAATTGCTTGTTTTTTTAATTCTTATTTTAGGAAAAGAAGCAAGATGATTTTGCACAGGTTTGTCTGATTGCTGGATTAGCAGGCGCCTTCTAACTTGCTTAATCCTTATTTAATTCCTTGATCAACCTGGTTCAGCTCAAAACAGCCTGCACCTAGAAAACTCAGAATAAAAGCTGTGTTTTCAGGCGTTAAGCACTGGCATTGTGTTTATTCTTTAATGTGACCAAATGTGCCTGTCTGTAATGAGAGCGACAAGCATACCAAGAAGTGGTTGCCAGATACAGAATTCAAAGACTCTGGGTCTAGAAAATGAGGTCCAGGGGAGACGGAAAGGGGCGTGAACTTGGGGGTGGAGTCAGGAAGGAAGTGTGACTGGATACTGTGCCCCAGGCCCAAGCAGAGACTGCTCAAATCATAGTTAGGGTTCAGATAGGAAACAGATGCCACATGGCAAGTGGGGAGTTTGTAAATGGTTTAATAAAGGGACCATTTAAAGAGGAGGGCAGGGTACAGAGAAATCACAGGAATAATGTAGTGTCCAGGGCTAGTAACACAGGGGCCATTCCCACTCCTAGATCTGAAGGGCCAAGGGGATGGAACAGAAGAACAATGGCCAGAATCCAGAGGCAGAACAAATTGCGTGGAGAGAACCACTGGACAGGAGCTGCGGCCTCCCGTTGAGGATCCTGCAGGGTGGGAGCTGGGAATGAGCACACCAGTCTCATTCTCCTTCCTCCTCCCATCTCCTGTTGGTGTTCTTCATTAGCAAAACCCAAATGGAAGCCTGGGGGCAGAAGGCCCAGTGAGGGATCCCATAGGCTGGACAGGGTTCTTGTCGGGGAGGGGTTGGGAGGAGGAGCATATACAGAGGACCCAGCACAGCTCTCTGCAGTCATCCTCCTGGCCTCTCTGGCTGTGGGCTGTGGAGAAAAGCTATGTGTGCGTGGGAAAGAGGGGAAGGAGGACAAGCTTCAACTTCAGTCATTGCTGTCTGAGCCTGGCCTTCCAGCTTCCTGCATACCCAGGTTTGCCAGTCGTGTCTCCATACCCTTCCCTCCTTTCCTTACCTTTACCAATGTGTATTTGTCTCTCAGGGCTTATTAGACAAGTGGAACTAGTCTGACAGATAGAACCTGGTTTAGATGTGTTTCCCCTTCATGTTCCCATTCATAGAAAACCAAAAGCAACACTCGCCTTTTAGGCCCTGCTTTGGGCTTCAGGGGAGTTTGGACACAGCTCCTCTGAGGAAGAGGAGAATCTACCTGACCCAGGTGTGCCAAACCTGCCTCCTTGTTTTGACTCTCATCTTTTCCAAGACATGAGAATTCATCAGAGTGGAGCATAATCTGGATATGCTACCCTTTTCTCACTCCTGACTCCATACAGACTGCCCATCTCTCTCCCTTCCTTCTAGGAAGTCTTCCCTGATTACCCCACCAGCATCTGCTCACTTCTCCGAACCATCAGCAATCATCATTCACAGGTTCCTGTTGCTCCTGCATATGGTTCTGGAAATGTGGGTTCTAAGCCCACTGGACTGTGATCACTTTCATGGAGCATCTCTTTGGATTGTCCCCAACTTTTCACCATCTGCACCAGCTGAGCCAACATCTCTAGGATATGTGAGGTTGCAGGGGAGGTACAGTGTTCTGCACATTCAATCATCTAACCTGACCCCAGAGATACAATGCTGAGTAGTAAAACGTAATATATTCAGGGTTCCATGGCTCTGGGAACAGAGAGAGACCATTGAACCAAGTTCTAGTTCTGGATTTTGAAAACTGAGATTGTTAGAATTGGAAAGAAGCAGAGAGATCACCTAACCCAATAGTTTACACTAATTTTTAGCTACAGAATCTTTTATTTCCCACAAATTAAATCTTTTGTGGATTCCAATAGCTAACAGAGAAAAGGCAGCTTCTTTGATTAAGGAGGTTTAAGCGTCAGAACTCCACTCAGCCTCAGCTGGTCTTCAGGTATGAGAGTCAAGTGGCACAACGCCAAATCTCTGAGCAGCCCCAGTGTGAACACTGGGCCACAAAGGAAGGTAACTTGTCTTAGCTGGTTGCTGGCAGAGGAAGAACTGGAACCCTGGTCTCAGCATTCCCAGGCTGATGTCCTTTCTTTCTCACCTGGCCTCTTCTGAAAGTCGTTTGCCTTGGTCATTCATGGCCCAGCTTTCTCCCTTCCCTATAGACCAAGAAGCCAGGTCTGTGGAGGGACAAAGCATAGCCCATGAAGCTGTGCTGGGCCTATGGGGAGTGCTGGACATCTGGGACTGGAACAGACCTCAGAAGCACCTCCTGATTATACCCACAGCTCATTAGACCCCAGTGGCTGAGCAATCCAGTTGCCAACAATCCTGACCCAGGACTTTGGGTTGTGAAAAGCCCAGGCTGGATTCTCTCACTCTTAGATGAGTGCCTTCCTCTGACCTCTCAGGAGTTTATTGGTGACCTGGCAGCTTGGCTGTGTCGAGATCCTGTGTGAGGTTCAATTAGCATGCAGGGCCAGTGCTGGCTGCCTCCACGTATTATTTGCACAGGTTAAGTATTCCTGATAAGGCTTCTTAAATCAAAGGGCTGAAATGAACTTAATTAGAACTTGGAATACTCAAGGTAGAGATAAAAGGAAGCACCTCCAGTTCTCTGAAACAACACACTGGGGGTGGGGAGAGCAAAAAGGAAATGGTGAGGGAACTGGTCCCAAGCCATGATAAAATCCTTCCGTGTGCAGACAAGGAGGCTGGAGGCCAGCCCTTGAGTCCTGGTCTTCCTTCTAGGGACCTTCTCTTCCCACCAGACTTAAACTCAGACCATCTCCCTGGAAAATGAATATCAATGTACTCAGGGGCCAAGCAGCATGGGTGTGAGGAGAGTGGGTGGGTTGGTGGGCAAGGAAAGGAAAGGGAATTCAATTTTTATTCCACTTAGAAAGACCAACAGCCCCCAGTACTCATAATTTCCTCCAGGTTGGGGTAGGAAATGCAATCGTCAGAGGCGGCAGCTTCTTAAGCCTGGGTAAGAGGGCAGGGGAAAGAGAAATTAGTTCGTTTTCTCTAATTCTTTCAGATTTTCATGTTAGTTCTCTCCCAGATTCTACACTTCCAGGGTTCTGAGTCCCTTCTAGTGGCACTTTCAGCTCATTCTCCAGTGGGATAACTAGAAGACACTCTGCTATTCCCAGTGGGGCCGGGACTCTTGGTGCCTCACCCATGTCCCCACACGTGTTCATTGCTCAAGCGTGAGGTGTGTTCCGCACAGGGCCCCAGGCCTCCCCAGCAGGACTGAACCCCAGTGGTCCACAGCTGTCATCTACTCAATACTGCACCCTGAAGTGGCTGCCTCCCTTCCCTGCCCAGTTCCATGCTCCCTGTGCTCATGGCCCAAAGAAACCACTTACATTCATATCCTTGTTTCAGAATTTCTTTTGGAAGATGCAAGTCAAGATGCTTAAGAATAAAGAATCTTCAAAGAACGGGGGTGGTTGTTATTATTTTCCTCCTTAACTTTCTACAAGCTTGGACTGAAACATTGCAGCTCCTGCATCATCTCCCCGGTCTCACGTTTCTTTATCTCTCATCTGATTGGTGCTGAACCTCCGGGGGGTGTGACTCACCGTGGCCTCCTTTTCAGCTTCTGCCATTGCCACTGGAGGTCATCTCACCACTGGCTTACCCCTGGCCATCTACTCCCTTTCGGCCTTGGTCTAGAAAGCAGTCTCAACTCATATCCACTTGCCCACATGATGCACTGGTAGCCAGAAGCATGGTGTCCCCCAGAAGCCCCCACTTGTACCCTTCGCCTGCAACCCTAACCTCTGACCCCTTTGAACCCCAGTCTCACTTCTCTGTCTCTAAAGTCTTTATCCACTCTCTGCTCTCTGCTATGGTTAAAGATATATATCTTGTCTTGGGGAGGACATTTGAGAGCAGAATCTAGGTTGGATTCATCTCATGGCCTATGCAGTCACGGACACTGTTGCCCTCAGAAACATTTCTCCCCCTTCCCCTGTTCTGTTCTATAATAGGGGGCTGACCCCTACTGACTGTGTTTCTCAGGCTCCCTCATCAGCTTGACTGTCTTCTGGGTCCACCAATAGGAGGCCCTGATGGAAATTGGAGGGTGGGAGGAAGGGAGAGTGTTTCTCCTTTTTATTTCCAGCAGTGCCTGCATTTCCTCTGGTTCTAGTTTCCTTCTAACAGGCTCATAATGTTCAAGGTGACCCCTACTGCTAGGGTTTGGTGATTTCCTTCTTTTACCTCCAGCCCTAGGGGTGACAGTGGCTTTTTGCTATTGCTAGCCTTGCTGTTGTCTTACTTTCCCCTGTTGACTTCCCAGCTCCCTGCATCATCCAAGCAACCAATTTTCTGCATTAAATTCCCTCTGGTTCTGTACTCTGAGTGGTTTCGGTTTACTGGGTTGGACCTGCCTGATTCATGTGCCATTGCCATATAACTCTCTGGATGCAGATCTGTAAAATGGGGGTAACATTAGAATATGCCTCAAAAAGTGGTTATGAGGATCATACGACTCAACCCTTGTAAAGCACAGAGCACAGCACCTGGCATGTGGCAGGTGTTCAGTAAATGGGTGGTGCTATTATTAGTGAACTGTGTGTGTCAGTGAACTATGTATGTTAATAAACTGTGTATGTGTGTTATTACTAGTGAATGGAACTGATAAATCTCTGTGGATGTGAGTGTGCATTGGGGAAGGGGAGGATGTCCATTTCTGGGGGCAGCTGTGTGTGCCCTGTGTGAAAGGCTGCCTCTGTGGGTAACCAAGCCAGAATTGAGGAATTGAGAGCCCATGTAGAGTGCTGTCATTGGAAATGCCCCTTGTCACCTCATTATCCCCTTGTACAATCACCTTTCCCTTTGCAAGCTTATAAAATCAAAGAGCCTGGAAGACTCTGGGGGCAGAGAATAGGTGCCAGCCTCGGCCCTCCTGGGGTTGGCACATCAGAGATATGGCTTGTCTGTGGGGAAGACAAGGTCTTCTGTGGCTGAGTGGCCAGAGGAGCAGGGATAGGATTGCCTAGAGCCCACGGTGCTATGTGGGCCATGTGGGAATTTGTGCTGGACTCGACAGAAGTCATCCCATGGGGCCTGATCCTGATCCTTCAGCATGTGCATCCTTGGTCCAGGCATGGGATGAATCATGTAAGAGCTTCAGTCCATGGGCGTTCACAAGGGACCTCCAACTCCTCTGATCTGCAGACACATGTGGAATTTAGAGTTCATGAGCGTTAGAGACTCATTCCTATCATAACACAGAAGAGGAAACTGCCAAGAGAAGGATAATGACTTGCCCAAAGTCACTGAGCTGGAATTAGAACTCAAGTCTCCTTATTCTATGCTATCTTTTTTTTTGTTTTGGGCAGAGACAACCTTCTCTAATTTACCAGTACAAATGGATATTTCAATAAAAGCAATTATCCTTTACCTTTGTTTGGGGCTTTACAGTTTACAAATACCTATCTCATTTGTGATGGGGATAATATTTTGCAAATATGAAATCAATGCATTTTAATTTCCCCTCTAAATTGTGTTCTCATCCAGTATTCTTTCTCCAAGGCTGAGCCATGAGATTTGTCACTCCAGTGAGGGGACAGTGGTCCTGCTTGGAGCAAAGACTCCATGGAGTTGGCCTAGAGGACTCTGGTGAATCTAGCAGGGCTCAAATCCCGGCTCATTCACTGGGCAAATAACTTCTGTATGTCTTAGCCTTTTCCTCTGCAGCCAGAGGATATATCTCAGACCTCCCTTATAAGGTAGTTTTGAGATAGGAACAGAGTAAGTGTTGCATATGTGCTATCAGGCCTAGAGGACTTGCTCATGGGGCTTTCCATAGGGAACACCCATCACCCACTCATTCCAGTCTTGAGGCTTGTAGGGGAAAGAAGGGAGCTGAAGATGAGGAGGGAGGCAATAAGACCTGAAAAATGGTCTTTCTCCAGGCTAAACTCCCCTGTATTAATGGAGAAAACACCAGAGTAGAAAGGATTCTGCCCCAATCTCTTTTAGGATTCAGGCAGGTCATTGGCCTCCCAGGCCGCTCCTGCTGCAGCGTGAGGTGGCTGCACTGAAGCTGACTGGGCAGTGTGGTATGGTTAGTAGGGAGAAGGCTTGAGTTTTGGTCTCCAAGTACCTCTTGGTTTCTGCGTGCCTGTGATGGAGCCCAGAAGTTTCCGCTTGCCTGAAGTGAGGTAATTCTAGTTTGAGAGTTTCCCAAAGAGTTCACAGAAGGCTGCAGGACAGGACCTCAGAGGGTCTTCAGCATCATCAAGAGGCGGAACAGGACCTGTTCCATATGGGAGTATCAGGGGCAGTCCTGCCCTGATGGAGATGGAAAAAAACATGTCAGAAGGTTATCAGTTTTGCCCATCAGCAGTGGAGGGCTGCTGAACACTCAGGGATGGACCACCCACCCTCATCTTGCTGGGCACCAACCCACATACACCCGAGGACTGCTTGAGGCCACATGTACCCTTCCCTCCAGTGCCATAGGAGCCTCTCACCATCCACAAAGGTTCCACTCTGGAGGGCAGGAGGGAAAGAAAGATTGGCATTTTATCCACAAGAAACTAAGTGGTTTCTTTAAAAGACTGTTTAAATCACTGAATTGAACTTAGATGACCGTATTGGGCTAAAATTTAGTTGCCCCTCCCCCATTCCCATAGACTAGGGGCACACACTCCAATCAGCTAACAGAAAATAAAGAAAAGTGCCTTCTCTGCACATCTGAGTGTGCTGTGAGTACATCTGTGACCTTGCCACACATATATTATCTTGTTTGATTCCCATATGTGCTGGAAAACGGCCATTGCTGGGGGTCAGCTTAGAGTGGCCATATGGTAGGGAATAGCAGAGGCCATGGTGGCGTGCCCAGAATTATCTTCATTATCACCATTTCCACTTCTAGTGGCTCCAGAGGCCTTGGGCTCCTCCTGCTAGCACCTCCCTCCATGCTGGGTTCTGAGTTGAACCGAGTTTGGTGAAGGAAGGTGGATGCAATATAACTCACAGGGAGAGAGCTCAGGCTTTGGACAGTCCCAGACCAGACCTGAGTGGAAATCCCAGCCTTCTTGCTTACCTGCCATGTGAGCCCGGGAAAGCAACTTCACCCCCTCAACCATAAAATGGAGATCTTAACAAAGTGAACTTTGCAATTTGAATGTGAGAGTGAGGTGCAGGTAGAGTACTAGCACAATGCCCTGGGCATGGCAGGTTCTTGGTAAATGGTAGCCAATTTAATTATGAATAAATGAATGAATGAATGAGCCACTGCAGAGGTAAACACACAGATAGGGGTCTCACACTGACAGGCAGTATAATGTTGTGTTTAGGAGTGAGGGCTCCAAAGCCAAGTGGCCTGGGCTTAAATCTGGCCTTGGTCACTTACTTGCTATATGGAAAAGTTACTAAATCCCTCCAGGCCTCCGCACCCCTGCATATACAATGAGAATGGGGATAATGATACTCATCTAATGGGGTTGCTGTGAGGATTAAATGAGTTAATGTACATAAACCTCTTATAGCAGTGCCTGGCCCAAAATGAGTGCTCTGTAACTGTTAGCCATTGACATGATGATGATAGCTGCCATTTCATTTCATTCCTGCCCTGTGCCCAGCATTGCTCTAGGTCCTGTGAAGAATATATGAGAAGCATAAGACATGACATCTGGCCTCAAGTAGCTTGTTGAGGAGGCCAGATGTTCATCCCTGCAGCAACCATCCTCAGGCTGGCATGTGGGCCAGAGTGAGGCTAATAGAACCAAGGACCCAGGGGAAGTACACATAAAAGATGGCACTGGGAGCAGAGGAGCAGAGTAGAAGTAGGTGGGCGACTGAGGTGATGGTGCCTACGTGTTCTTGTGCTATCCAATTTCACACACACCCCATGTCTCCCCACTAAAGTTTCTCACTATGCAGGCGCCTAGTAGCCAAGCTAGTGACAGTGTAGCAGGAATCCAGACACCAGTGGCTTTTGTATTTGCCTCATCTTTCTGAGAACAGAAGACTGTGGACAAGTCACTTGCTGCCTTGAGCCTCCATCTCCGTAAACATAAAATGGGAATCATAGCACCTGTCCTTCCAATTTCTCAGGGTGTTTGCATGGTAAGATAAACTGATAGAAATTACCAGGTAGGTAGTTAGGATCTTCAAATGAATTGGCCAATGCGTGAACCACCAGCCCATGGACTACTGGGAAGATAACTCAAATGAACCACCCTCTGAAGGAGAAGTTGGGGTGCTTTCACCCCTGATTTGGTGAGAGGACAGCTGTCTCATTCCATATCATTCCATATACCCAAAGATCTTCTGTTTTTAGTTTTATTCTCCTCAGAGCACTGACATTCAATGTGGGGTAAATAGCTGACTTTGTAGCCTTCCTGCACCACAGCTGCTTGCCCATGGATATCACAGCTGGTGAAGGCAGAAGCACCAAACTCGAAGCTCCTTAGCGAAGAAGATAATGCAACCTACAGAACCCTCTTTGCTGGATGGTGACCTTTCTTTTCTGCCATAAGATGCTGCCTAGGGGCCCCATCTGCCTGCTGCCCCGTGAAACCTACCCACCTCTGCTCACGATTTCCACCCTACTTTCTGTCTTCTCATCCCTCAGATATCAAACTTAATCACCTTCTGTCTGGCTTCTGCATTGCGATAAATAGTTGCGGCATGCTTCTGAGGAGGAAAAAAATATCCAGCATTTAAAATATTGAGCCACTCAGAAAGAATTATCCATGAGGTTTTGTGCATGCGTTAGAGTTTCCCCTCGAGGCTGAGGGCCGCCTGCTGGAATGAACTTAGCCACAACTTGGCCTTTATCTCCTTGTTTTATTCTTTTCTTTCTTATTTTTTCCTCTGTGAGTTTATGATTCCTCAACACATTTGAGAAATTGAAACATTAAAAATGCTCATAAGCATGACATGGGCAGGGCATTTCTGAGCTCATCAACAGAAAAAGCTTATGATGAGGAGGGGGGACCTTAGAGATGTGAGGGCTGCGCACGAGGGCACCCAGTCAAGTGTGGGAGGAGGCAGAGCCCCTGTCTTCAGGGAACTCCAGTCAGAGAGGAGATGTCGCCCCATCCCCAGGGAGCCCCAGCCTGAGGGGAGATGCAACCCCGTCCTCAAGAAGCCCCAGCCTGAGGAGACCCGTAGCCCCATCATCAGAAAGCCCCAGTCTGAGGGAGACACAGCTCCATCCTCAGGGAGCCCCAGTCTGAGGAAAAGGAAACCCAGGCTCTCTTGGGACATCCTGTAAGAAGAGAGATTCTATTCTGCTTTAGAGATGGTGTTCTCAAGCTCAATGACTTTCTGATTGGGAGATGTGTTTAATAGTGTCATTTTTCAGTGGGCAACGGAACTGACTGATTTACTTATTCATTCATTTAACAAATATTTATTGAATACAGATTTAATTATGTACCAAGTAGTCATAAGACTGAGGGATTCACCTGAAAAAATAAGACACAGTCTTTTTTGCTCAAGACCACCAGCCTTATTTGGGAGACAGGTAGGTAGGTAACAGTTTTCACTGTAAGTTGTAATAAGTGCTCTAACAGAGAGGAGCCCACAGGTCTGGGGAGAGAGACAGGCATGGCCCAGTGTCTCCAATTTTGCTGTGGAGCCTTCCAAAAAGATGGGACAAGTAGAAAACAAGTGTTGAATGTGGAATATCGGAACCTCTCTAAAGGATGTTTTTCATTCATTCATTTATGGATTTATTCAGTAAATATTTTTGGAGGCCCTCTAGATTCCAGTACTGTGCCAAATATAGGGATAGAAGGTGGGTAGGCATGACTCCTCCTCTTCAGCAGCTCATTGACCTGTGGAATCTTCAGCATTCTTCATTGGCATATTCCAGAACTTTAGAGCAAAAGCCACTTGGAGGCCCTCTGGTTCTGTCCCCCAATTTGAGACACAAGGTTGTGTGGGCAGACTAAGTCCCAGCACCCGGCATAGTGCTCAGAGAAGAGCACCCTAAAGCCAGGGAAATCCAACTGCTCTTACCTGATCCCCACTTTTTTTTTTTTTTTTTTTTTTGAGACGGAGTCTCGCAGTCGCCCAGGCTGGAGTGCAGTGGCCGGATCTCAGCTCACTGCAAGCTCCGCCTCCGGGTTTACGCATTCTCCTGCCTCAGCTCCCGAGTAGCTGGGACTACAGGCGCCCGCCAACTCGCCCGGCTAGTTTTTTCTATTTTTTTAGTAGAGACGGGGTTTCGCCGTGTTAGCCAGGATGGTCTCGATCTCCTGACCTCGCGATCCACCCGTCTCGGCCTCCCAAAGTGCTGGGATTACAGGCTTCCCACTTTTTGTTTGTTTGTTTGAGTCTTGCTCTGTCGCCCAGGCTGGAGTGCTGTGGTGCGATCTCGGCTCACTGCAGGAGTGCTGTGGTATGATCTCGGCTCACTGCAACCTCCGCCTCCCAGGTTCACACCATTTTCCCACCTCAGCCTCCCGAGTAGCTGGGACTACAGGCACCTGCTACGACGCCCAGCTAATTTTGTTTTTGTAGTTTTAGTAGAGATGGAGTTTGACCGTGTTAGCCAGGATGGTCTCAATCTCCTGACCTTGTGATCCACCCTCCTCAGCCTCTCAAAGTGCTGGGATTGCAGGCGTGAGCCACCGCGCCCGGTCACCTGATCCCCACTCTCAACAGATCTCTGTTTAGGTCTGATCAGCTTTCCTCTATCCTTCTTGCTGCAAACTCATCCCTTTTTCATGTGGGGGTGCCATGGATGAGCTCTTCACCCTCCCTGCCCTCCAACCTCCTCTGCCTTCCTGGCTTCACTACAGCACACTAGCCTAGCCTTCTCTGTGGTTTCTGCTCACTGAAAGGCCCTGAAGATGATCAGATGATAGGTTTCTAGGAGCCCAGAATCAGGATCTTCCTGGCACAAATGTGCGCCACCCCCTGGGGAGCTGCGGGGATGGGGTGGGGGTAAATCAAGAGCACACTTTGGGAATTGGAGCAATAGCCTTAGGACCTGCTGGGCCTGCCCTGGGAGGCAGGGGCGGGGGCGGGTCTGGGTGAAGTGGCCCCACCTGGGGTATAGCTGCCTTTAGAGTGGGTAGTGTCCTTTAGGATAGCTGAGTTAGGGAACAGGTGAAGCTGCTGTAATAGAGGCTCAAAAGACAGTGGCTGACATACAGGGGAGTTTACCACTCTCTTTTGTGATAAGCTGGAGGCAGGTGGGTAGTCTGGGTTATCTACCCCAGACTGGGGGTGCTACTCTGCCACTGTCAGCACAGGCCTTCCATTGAGGGCTGCTCCAGTGGTGGCCAATCTCCGGCTGGTGGGAGGTCAGGAAAGAATAAAGAGTATTCTCCTTTTTCTTTTTTTTTAAGGACATGGCCTGGAGATTGCTTCTGCCCACACTTTCACTCACATCCCATTGGCCAGAACTTAGTCGCAAGGCCAGTTCTCATTGTCGGGGCATCTTGGAAATGTAGTCTGCATCAGGGAAGCTATGAGCTCTGCTAAAGCTTGAGGGATACTAAAAACAAGGAGAGAATGGACACTGAGCATCATTCACGGTCTGTGTCGCAGGGATCACCTCAACGCTGCCGAAGATCCATGGCAGCTTTATTTCCCCCAAACACCTCAGCAGCCTTTCTGTTCCCAAGGAATAGCAGGATTCGAGGGAAAAGCCCCCAGGGCAACCAGCTCTGAGGCAGGAAGAAGACTTTGATACCGCCTAAAAATGAGCTTGGTGATGGGGTCCCTCAGAAGCCAGGCTGAGACCCTCAGTCCACCAGGGCTGGTGCCTAGAGCTTATGCTGTGGTAGCAGGGGCTGAGCACCGTGCAGTTGTGGCACCCACAGGGACCCCTCCAGGATTCTGGGGGGTTCACACTGTCCTGCCCCAGCAGTTGCATTTGGTGCCCTCGTCTGTCCTCTTAGTGTGCCCTTTTAAATTCTATTTCCCAACGAAATGATGGCTCCTTTGTGAAAGCTCCTATGCACGCTGCCTGAGGGCTTTCTCTGGTTACTGGAGCGTGCGTGTGCCCTCCCACAGGACAGAAGTGCCAGGGAATTACCCTGAGGAGTAGCTCCCAAACAATACTAAATGGAAGCTGGTGCATAAATAGCCAACTCTGGAATGTGTTCTATGCAGTCTCTGAGATTCCCAGTGGGACTGAGCCCCAGTTACCCACAACAGGAACCTGCTCCCTGTTGGCTTTTTTTCCTTTCTTATTTTCTTTCTTCCCTATAGGTACTTTTTGGAGTGACTTCCCAAATCAACTATTTGTCCTAATGTCATTGTCTCTGACTCTACTTCTGGAGAACTCAGACCAAGAAACCTGGGTTGATTGGTTCTCCTTGCTCTCTCCAGAGAGAAGATCCAACAGCCAAGGCAGAGGACTCCAAACTGGGAATGAGCAGGAGCTGCGTCTTACTGTCTGCGTAGTCCCAGCACCCGGCATAGTACCACACACAGGACAGGTGGATACGTGCCCAGAAATTATTCCATTAGATTGAGTTAATTAATTAAAGTGTATTCTCTCATCAACTTGCTGTGTGATTTTGGGCAAGTCACTTTACCTCTCTGAGCCACACTTTCACCCTCTACAAATACATCACCTACTTAGAAGATGAAATGAGATAACAGGTGTGAATGAGCTTTGTGATTCTAACATCTGTTGAATCTTAAGAGGTGATAGATTAGAAAGCTGCCTTTTATTCTTGTTGCTGCTTTTTGAAATGACCAAATGAGAACATTTTAATGACTAAAAGACAGCATCAATTTTCTCATTGAAATTCTTTTATTTGACAAAGTGGATAATCTTAGTGGAAGGAATATACATTATATTTTCTGTAAGATGCATTAAAGTTGTTTTCCTTTTGAATTCAACATGCTGTTTCTGAATATTTGTTCTGAATTGGTCTTGTGCCAATAAATAAATAAATAAATAAATAATTAAAAAATAAAGAGGAAGGCTTCTTCCCACTAATTTTCTCATTTGATAGCTGAGAAAATGGAACAGGGAGGACTGTGTCCCTAGGGCTACAGGCTAGTTAGGAAAATTCATTCATTCTGCAGATACTACGTGGGCACAGTTATGACCAAGCACTGTGCTGGGTGTGGGTGTGCCTTGGTGAGCCCAAATGGTCACAGTTCTGCCACCATGAAGCTGTCAGTCTCATGGGGGCTGTGACTCTGAACAGAACAGTCACACTAGGGGTTGAATAGCAAGGACTATGACAGAAAGGAACATGTTTCTTCAAGAACTAAAGCAATGGACCTAAGCTTGTGGTGGTGGGGAATGGAGAGAGAAGGTACCCAGAGAAAGACTATTTGAACTGAAGTCTGAGGCATTATCTGGGAGAAAAAGGAAGGGACAGCCTCCTAGAGGAGATAGGATATGCAAAGATCCTGTGACCTGAGGTGGTACGTACATGGTGGGTTTGAGGAAGTGAAGAACGTCCTTGTGGCCAGAGCATGGAGTACACGGTGTGGGCTGATGAGAAATGAAGCTGCAGAGGTGAGCAGGAGGGTCCACATGGGTCTCTGGAGGGCATGTGTGCTAAGCCAACTGTGGGAATCCAAGTTTTATTCATGTTTTTCTGCCCGAAGTTGTCTATAAAAAATTTAAAATACAGAAAAGTTGCACAGTGAACACTTATATACCCACCACTTGGATTCTACAATTTGCATTTTGCTCTGTTTGCTTTATCACATATCTTTACATCAATCCATCCCTATTCATCTATTAATCCATCTTATTTTTCATGCTCTTCAAAGTAGGTTATGACATCAATGCAGTTCAGCCCCAAACACTTTGGCCTGCATATCGTATCACTGGCAAAAGCATACTGCTGTGCAGCCCAGATCCTTATCAAGATACCAAACGTTCCATCACTCCTGAGAGTTCCTTTGTGTCCCTTCTCAGTTAATCCTGCCTTCAACTTTCAGGCAACCACTGTTCTGATGTTTTGCACCGTAAATTAAATTTACTTATCCTAGAACTTCATATAAATGGAGTGATTCATTATATCCCTTTTTGGGCAATGCTTTTTTAACTCAATGTTTTAGAGATTAATTCATATTGCATGTATCAAGAGTTCCTCCCTTTTTGTTGTAAAATAGCATCCCTTGTATGTATGTGTTACAATTTGGTCTTCCATTCTAATGTTAACATTTGGGTTGTTTCCTGTTTGGGGTGATTAAGAGTAACACTGCTATGAACATTTTTGTACAAGTCTTTCTGAGGATGTGTGTTTCCATTTCTCTTGGGTAAATACCCAGGAACAGAATTGTTGGGTCGTAAGGTTGATGTACATTTAGTTTTATAAGCAACTTGCAGACTTTTTTCCAAAGTGGCTATACCATTTTGTATTCTCATGAGCAGGGTAGAATTCCAGTTGTTCCACATACTCATCAGTACTTTCTGTCGTCAGCCTTTTACATTTTTAAATTGGTGAGTGTGTAATGATAGTCCATTATCATTTTAATTTGCATTTCTCTGGTGGTTAGTTGATGCTGAGAACTTTTTCCATGTGCTTATGGGCCATTTGCACTGACTTTTGGTGAACTATCTGTTAAAATCTTTTGTCTACTTTAAAAAAAGAGAATTATTTATCTCCTTATTACTAAGTTTCAGGGGTTTGGGGGGTGTGTGTGTCCTGCATTTAAGTCCTTTGTCAGATATATACAGTAATTATTTTAGCCAACAAATGTTAATTGAACAACTGCTAATACCAGGCAATGTGCTAAACTAGACCGCCTGGGGTCTGCCTGTGGAAAGTCACAGTCTAGGTCCCCTGACTAGCAAATCCAAAACTCTTCCTACTAAACTCACCTTCCTCAGAAGAAGAAAGCTTTAGAGTCCATGTTTCTTCAGGATCCTTGAGCTAGCAGGAAGGGCCTCAAAGGAGACATCAGATCTCAGCTCAGCCACTTACTTGTTGTGTGATTGGGGGCAAGTCACCTAACTTCTCTGAGCTTTTGTTTACTCATCTAAACAAAGGGAAGGGAAAAAAAAGGACCTACCTCATAGATTTGCTGTGAAGACTAAAGGAGGCAAAAAACACCGGGCATACAGTAGACCCTAAGCCAATGTCAGTTTTCTTTCTTTTTCTTCCCCTGGGACGAGAGACTGCGCTAACCCTGAGGTGACTTAAGCAAGGCTTGACCTGTCTTTGCAGGGTTCTAATAGAGAAAAACTATGTAGTTTAAAACTTAGATGTTATGATGGTGCTAACAAAGTAGTGAGTACTTATTCCTCCGGGGTTGTGCTCCATGGCCCCTGTTTTCCAGAACTGATGAGATTTCCTGGGTTTGCTAACGGAGTATGTTTTTAATGGGCTTCCTGATTTCTCTCCATCAGCAAAGAGCTGAGGGAGAAGCACGCTGGCCTGGGAGGGAGAGGGTCTATGTTCCTGGCCTGTCTTAGTCTTAACCAACCATGTGCTCCAGGCAGGTTTCTCTCACTCCTTTTGTGCAGACCCTTTGGAGTAAATCAAGGAGTGGGGCAAAGCAATTTCTAAGGTCTCTTTCAGTTCAAATATTCTGTGCTTGCAGGTTTCTTGGGTCTCTGATGAATGCTGGACCACAGCTTGGAGACACATTTTCAAGCAGAATTGACTGTTAGATCAGTAAGCATTTATTAAGCACTTTTTAATGATCTTATGTTTTGAGACTTGGGGTGGGAGGACAGAGGCCCAAAGGAACCATTAGATGTATCACAACTCAAACAGTCTCAATCAAACCTAAATTTAAAAATAATTGATAGGAAAGATGTTAATGTTCTTGAAAAAAACAAAGACAAAATAACTGCATACCCAGTTACTCAGACACCTCTGTGTTCAATTTTCCTTTAAGCAACTTCTTAACAGTCAATTAATGATTCTCTTTATTTACCCAATTGATGGAATTGGGGACTGTCTCACTACCCCCTTTATTTTTGTCTAAGTGGAAAACATATTTGTTGGCTGTAAGGGTTTTGGATGATTTTTTGTTTGTTTGTTTTCAGATTATATATCCATGAGATGAAAGCCATATCTCTTCTCTAATTTACTAATTTGGTAAATTCAAAGCTTCATGGGAGGGATTTGTGTAAACTGTGGTTGAAAAGGAAGGCAGCTCGTGGGAATAACAGCAGCCAGGCTGGCAGTGCTTGGAGGGGCTTCCTCCGGCCCCAGCCTGGGGCTCCCCTGAAGTTCACAGCTAAGTGGAGCCAGCCCCAGGAGGCAGCATTGCCATGCTTCAGAGCAACCAGCTGCCTTTGTCACCTCCTAGGTGGGCACATTACTCTGGGACTCGGATTCCTCACCTGTATAATGGAGATGGTGGTAATGCCAACCCTGCCAGATTGTTTAAGGAGTACGTGGGGTGGTGAGTGTAAAGCACTCAGTACAGTGCCTGGTGTATCACAGGCTCCACATCCATGCTACCTGTCGCAATTATCAGTGTTGGAGGCCCCTTAGCTTCTAGTCACTTGGATGTCAGGGACCCCTTGAGCAGACACCTAGGTGTCAGCCTCTGAATCCTTTCAGTTCTCCCTCAGGGATATGTCTCCTCTGGATTGTCCCCAAGGCTTTATCCTCAAGTGACAATTTTCCCAACAGTTTTTTCCTTCTGAAACTCTTGGTCTCCATTTATATGTAAATTGGATGTCTGAGCTCCTGAGGCCACAGAGTTTGTTGAATCTGGCTTTCACATTTCAAGGGAGGTAAAGAAATACCACAACAGTGGGGGATATAATTTTCAACCCAGAATAAATCTTCCTCTTCCCAGTCCCTGATAATCTCCCATTAGTAGGTGCTAGGACTAGGGGTGGTGGTGAATTTCCTATTGCAAAGGGTCTCTGCAAGGCTATTCCCCAAGGGGCTCATTTAACAGGGCCTCTGTCATAGTCTATCAACACCTCTCAGGCCTGGCACTTTCTACCTCTTTAAGCTTTTTCATACCTGCAGCAAATGCTTCCAAGCAACAGGGGTCAGGGTAAAGGCCTGCTTGATTGCCTTTTCCCGTAATGCCTCCATCCCCTTCCTCCAGGTCCTGAAGTCCCCAAGACCAGTGTTGTGCTGAATTGGAGGAGGCAGTAGAGGGGTAAGTAAATCCTAATAACAAATACTACTGTATAACAGCATATTGGATGCCAGTCCCCATTGGCTAACCAAATGCTTTCGTTGCATCACCTCATTTCATTCTCAAGAACCCTGGGAGCAGATACCATTATTCACTCAACCAGAATCAGGAAGCTGAAGCTCAGAAAGGTTCTCCAATTTGCCAGACACATGAACTTTGCTAATGGTAGATCTGGAATTGGAGTCAGGCGTTCTGACTCCCGAGAGCAGCATGCCATCCTCTGCTGTAAGTGTGATCCTCATGGGAGGGATGAAATCAGGATTTGGCCTTGGGCCTGTCTGACTCCTCAGCCCTGCTCATGCTGCTTAGGAGAGACTCACTGTAGATGTCATACAATGAGTTTTCAAATAAATAAGATGCAGCAAAACCCAGAGAACATCAAAACCCTGTCGGATGCAATTTAATGTCTCTTAGAGATTCAGGGAAGCACATTGTGCTCATTCAGGAATTCAGGACCACGGCTGCTGTGTTGATTGCACTGAAGATGGGCAGAGCTAGTCAACTGCTAAGGCTTCCAGGGAAGGAGAACCAGGTAATGGAAAGTTTTCCTGCACTGTCTTAGTTTATCTTCTTATGAAAATGGTGATTGGATTTTAGAGCCAGGGATGGGTGAAGCTCACAGAGAACTGTTTAGATATGAAGACAGTTTGATCCCACTCACCAGATAGCCTGTAATAAGGAATAATAGTAGGTACCACTGAATTTATATGCTAAGCAGTTTCTAGACACACACACATGTATTTAACATAGTATCTCATTCAAAGTTTATCAACTTATGAGGTGGATATTTTCCCAGGTTGACAGATGAAGGCATGGCCACCCAGAGATGTTAAGTAAGTGATACAATGTCACACAGCTGGGAATTAGAGGGTTTGAACCTGGGCACTCTGGCTCTAGAATATGTGTTTTAATCATGTTCTATATTCTGTAACTATTTAGTGAGCCTCTGATGAGTGGCTAGCATGATGCTAGGAATATTAACGTGTTAACCCCCAGACCCCTGCACATCTTCTTCCTTAACAGGAATCATATGGGGACTGGTCCATGGCTTTCTCCCTGAGATCATGTGTGTTCCATGGGGCAGGATCCCAGCCAGCTTGCCCAGCTGCATACTCAGACGTTGGTAGAGGCTCTGGCATTCAGCATCAACTGAGAGATTGAGACACTTCAGCTCATCCCACCACAACTAGCCAGGTGAGCTCCAAGCCCAACGGCTAGAGCTGCAAGAGGACCTCGGGTTGGAAAATGTGAAGCAGGGAGAGTGGAAACTCCAGGGAAAAGAAAGGGCTTCTGTAGCCTAAGGCCCTGGGTCATTTCTAACAGCATCGGCTTGTCAGAAATGCAGACTCGGACCCATCTCAGTCTTGCTAATCTGAATATGCATTTTAACAAGATCCTCAAGTAATTTGTTGCACATGGAAGTGTGAGAAGCACTGGTGCTATGGCCTCAATGTTTGTGTCCCACACCCTAAATTCACATGTTCAAATGCTATCCCCCAAAGTGGTGATGAGGCCTTTGGGAAGTGATTAGGTCATGGGGTTGGAGCTCTTATGAATGGGAAAAGTGCACTTACAAAAGAGACCCCAGAGAACTCCCTCACCTCTTCTATGAGTTAAGGACGCAGCCAAAAGGCGCCGTCTGTGAACCAAGCAGCAGACCCTCACCAGACACCAAATCTCCCAGCTCCTTGATCTTGGACTTTCCAGCCTCCAGAACTGTGATAAATACGTTTATTGTTTGTAAATCACCCAGTCAAAGGTATTTTGTTACAGTAGCTTGAACAGACCAAGATGACTGGTATCAGGAGCTATCATCAGAATGGCTGAGATGACTCTAAAACTCTTTGTGGAACTGGCTGGTTCCATAGGTTTAGCAGGCAAAGGTCAAGTTCAAAAATGTCAGCTCTGAGAAGTTAATATGCTAAATCCCAGGGGTTAGTATCAGCTGTGGGAAGGTTGGGCCTGCAAGCAGGACTGAATGTGATCCCATGACAAAGGTCGCTTGTATCTCTCTCTCTCTAACTTTCTGTGTGTGAACTGCCCTAGACTTCCCTCACTGCGGGTAGCCAGGTGTGCAAATGTGCCTGTCCGGGAGAGATGCAAGCATTGATCCACAAGGTTTGAAATCACTCTCTAAGTGGAATCAGACTAACCTCACCTCTGCTTGTTGTGTCTACTGCTGCCCTGATTCTCGTTCATGAATACATAAGTGTATATTCCATGTACAGCTAGAAGTCTGTCCATATACAGGATTCTAGTGTTTTACACAGAACACTTTGCAGAATACAGTTCTCTGCTGGAGTCCCTCTCCGCTTATATTAGATTTAATTATTTAAATTTCATCCATTAGTAGTTCTATATTTAATTTTTAAAATTAAATAAATTATTCACCTATTAATAAATAATAAAGCTTAACATCTGTTAACGAGCATTCGAAATAGATAAATTATTACATTCTGTACATAATACCAATATTTACCCATGACACAGAAAAGTCATACCTATAAGAAACTTTACCTTTTTGACCTGGTTCTCTTTTACTGTTAGCAAGTAAGAACTAATCACTCTATTTTGTCACATAAATAAGAAAGGGAGGGGGAGATGAAGGTGATTTACGTGCTAAGAGCATGGTTTGTTCAACTCTTTTGACTGCTCTAGCCCAGCCCATGGTCCCTCCCATCCCCAACAACTAGGGGTAGATGGGGAGTAGCCCACGAGGGTTGCCATTGGTTACATGGTGTTATAAACCACTCAAGAGTAAATCGCCCATCCCTCTCTTGCTGGGTGTTTCCCCAGAGTATTGCTAAAAGAGCCTCATGTAAAACCAGAAGTAGGAGGGAGCTACACACTGAATAAGAAAAGCATCCATGAAAATACTGTTACTTTTATTATACAAGGAGTATAAAAGGCATATAATAAAAATATTTTATTATGTGATTTGAACATTAAATTTCATTGCCATACCCCACATGCTTTGTTATGCAGACTGACGTCTGCTACGAATGAGATTCTGGCATTGCCTTTCTAGGTTGTGTAATTCTAAGAGGTCCTGAAACAGTGTATTAGAATTTCCACTTATGAAAAAGCTACGTGTGTGTGTATGTGTGTGTGTGTAGGTGTGGGATGTGTGCATGGAAGTATGTATATATGTATATGCATGTGGATGAAAAAATGTAGATACACTCGCACGTGTAGTCACTCATTCTGTTTGTCAGTTAACTATTTATTAAAATGTCTACTATGTACTGTTTTACATGCAGAGGATTCAGCAATGCACCTAAACAGAAAAAATCTCTGTCTTCATGGACTTAATATTCTCATGGGAGACGGTATTAGGCCATTCTTGCATTGCTTTAAAAGAATACCTGAGACTGGGTAATTTATAAAGAGAAGAGGTGTAATTGGCTCACAGTTCTGCAGGCTGTACAGGAAGCATGGGGCTGGAATCTGCTTGGCTTCTGTGGAGGCCCCAGGATCCTTGCAATCATGGGGGAAGGTGAATGGGGAGCAGGTATCTCACATGGTGGGAGCAGGAGCAAGAGAGAACAGGGAGGAACTACACACTTTTAAACAACCAGACCTCGCAGGAACTCACTCACTATCCCTAGGACGGCACCAAGGGGATGGTGCTAAACTGTTAATGAGAACTTTGCCCTCATGATCCAATCACCTCCCACCAGGCCCCACCTCCAACATTGGGGATTACAATTCAACATAAAATTTGATGGGGACACAGATCCAAACCATATCAGAGACCAACACCATATCCAAACCAACAAACAAGCAAATATTAAGTGAAGAAAACCAATTAGAATGAGTGATCAGGGTGCTACTTATGACAGAGTGACCAGGAAAGGTGTCTCTGAGAGGGTAACATTTAGACAGAGACCTTCGTAAGGGGAGGGAATGAGGTGTGCTGGAGGGGCAGGAATCCAGGAGGAGGGTTCAGCTTATGCTAAAGTGTGGACACAAAGGCTCACTTAGAGGTTTGGGGAACACTGAAGAGGGTGTGGAGAACAGTGAGTGAGACGGGTTCTGTGTACCAGACAACAAGCTCCTCAAACTAGGAACAATGGCGCCAGACCCATGGGGTGAAAGGGGCTTCATAGCTCACCTAGCCAAAGCCCCTCATTTTCTGGGCAAGTTGGAGCCAGAACTGGGCTTCTGCACTTAGGGGTCCTAACCACAAGTCTGGGGGCTCTGACCTCTCCCTGCCTCCATTCCCTACCCCTAAGTGACTCAGCTTCCCCGGTACAGGCTTGAGCTCAAAACAAAAGGGGCTACCTCCTACACAAAAGCAGCTACTTCCTGCTTGTTTATGGACTGATCCTGGCTCTCGCTCCCTGGCTCAGCCAGACTCAGAGCCTCTGGCATTTCCTTAACCTCTCTTCCTCTCCCTGACCTTCCAGAAAAGGACTGGCGTAGCCTTGAAATCATCATTTGCGCGTGTGCCATTCTTTGCTTTTACAAATTGCCTAGGGAGGCTTCATTAGGCTTCAGGTCTCACGAGGGAGGGAGGTGGGGAGCTACAAACATTATTTTGGGAGAGGGGATGTTAAGGAGATGGTGATATCTGTGTTGAGAAACTCTGAGGCCCAGGGAAGTGACTGAGACAGCTTTCCTGGAAGACAGTGACAGGCAGGCCCTGGCTTCCAATGGAGGGTCTTGGATTCAAGGTGGGGCTGTGGGTTATCTCCGCTCAGTCACTCTTTCCAGGGATCTCTGAGCACCGGGGGCCTAAATACTTTCTGTTTTTGGAGACCTGCTGTATCTGTTAGTATTAGGTTCATTTGCAGGACAGAAAGGCCAAATATTGAGTAGGCTACTGGCCAATATAATTCGAGTTTGCTCTTCTCTCATGTAAAAGAAGCCTGGGTTGGCAATCCAGGTCTATCAAGAGGGCTCCTTGGTACCATCCATGTTCCAGCCTCCATGTGTCTTTCTGTTTCTCAAGGCCACACCATGACTTAAGATGGCCACTAGAATTCCAGTCATCATGTTGACATTCTAGATAGAAAGTAGGAGAAATAGGGTATCTATCAGCTGAGAAATCTCCCTTTACAAATCCTTTCCAAAATCCCCACCAGTGACTTCCCCTTAGATTTCCCTGGTCACCCCCATCTGCAGGGAAGGCTGAGAAATACTTTTTTATTAGGTGGCACATTTCCACTCTAAAGAAATGGTCATTCTGAAAGACCAGACCCCGTCTCACTCACTATTCTCCACACCTCTTCAGTGTTTCCAAAACCTCTAGTGAGCCCTTGTGTCCATACTTTAGCACAAGCTGGATATATGGTATTAAATCTCTGCCACTTATGCCAACAGAGCTCAGACCAGCTCAGGCCCCTGTCTGAGGTCCCCAAACAGGTGGGGGATGGCAGAGAACAGGCATCCCTGGAGGTCCTGGTTGGTTGGAAAGAAGAAGGGGACTCCTGTGTTTAGCTCTCTCTCTCCAGATGGAATTATTCTCAGTGGATTTGTTAGGGGTAAGAATGAAGGACTTGGATGGAGGCCATCCTTGGAAAGATGATCCCCCCTCACCCTTGAATTTCTGTAACACCTGCACATGAGTATGCTGGTCCCTGGACATGATTTCCTCATTTCTCTTTATAAAATGTGATGATATTGTAGTTCATAAGGCCGCAAGGAAGAACAGAGAATATGAAGAGAATACAAAACCTGAAGCAAAATTTTGTCATATGGTAGGCACTCAGATACAATAACAGTTTATTATTGTTATATGTGTGTGAGCGCACATGTGCTTATATAAACACGTGTGTGTGTGTAAGACGTGTGTATGCGTGATTGTTCATGGAGAGGATGGCACAAACGACAGAAAGAGAGGCTGTGGCAGGCTTTGGTTTTTGTGTGTCCTGTGTCCTGCTCTGCTACCCAGCAGGGCAGGGCAGGGCAGGGCAGTGGCGACAGGGCCCGCCTCTCACAGAATTGAGTTTCCATGGGAGGCGCTTTAACACTAAAAATTCCTGCAGTCCAATTTTGAGGGCAACAGGCAGAGAGAAGCCGGGTTGCCAGGCAACCAGCCATTAACAGGAAATTAGTCGCTCATCTCTGAATGTCCTGTCCCATTTCCTTCCTACCTCCCCCACTTCTGCCAAACAGAAACACTCACATACAGGGACACACACAGAGCCATACAACTGAGTGTCTCCGGGAGCTTCTACAGAGAGAATTCGCACTGCTGGACTCACATCCAGCTACAGCCGGCAGGCCAGAGCATCACCAGCCACCTCGTCCTCTTTCCCCACCCTCTGTTTCTCCTTCCCTACCCATTCCTCTCTGGGCATTGCTCAGCCCTGTGTCCCAGTGGGCCCTAACGGCCTGTGTTCATGTATTTTTCCCCTCGAGCTCTCTTTGGGCAGGGACCTTTCTTTTTCACCAATCTGAAAGCTCTCTACAAGTAGTGCTCCCCAGCCTCTCAAATCTCACCCTAACCTCATCTCTCAAACCCTACTCAAACCCTATCCCAAACCCAAATCCCAAGCCTGATTTTTGGCCCAGGTTTCTTGCTTCAGGAGCTGGGCTGCACCTGTCGTCAAAGGGGCAGGGCCACCTCAATACTCACTTGGGGTCTGCGAGAAATGGATGGCCCATCTGGGGAAAGAAAGGGGAGTGGAGCAGGCTTGCCTGACCTCCCATATTGGCCAGGCCTAGGTCAGGGGCTCAGGCCAGGAGCTACTTTTGCCTCAACCCCGTCCCAACAGAGAACAGTGAAGTGGGGGCCCCTTCAGGTCACCCGATACCTCCCGTGGAACAGGCCCCTTCCTTGGATCTGTTCTGCCCTCATGGGTATCACTTGGGGTCTTCACAGACACAAATATACCTGGAGAGAAAGCCGCATACCCAGTATTACCATCTCCAGCCCCAGCCGTATTTCTAGCAAGTTGACCTTGAGTCCTGAGGCCCCTTCTCCACCTATTCCATCCCTCCACACATTCATGGACATGGGCAACTGATCCCCAATTAGCAATGTCAATTGGACTACACACTAAGCTAGACTCTGCTGTAATTCCCCTCTTGGAAGGAGCCCATGGCCCAGGGAAAGAAACAGACATGTAAGTAGTTATGTGCCCAGCAGAGGCATATGAAGGGCGTGGAGACCCAGGACAGGAGTAATCCAGTCTGTTGAAGTTGAGGGGGTGGGTAGAGAGAGAAATAAGGGAGCAGGTGATATGTCAGTTCGGAGTATGAACAGAAGCTTGCCGGACAGAAATGTTGGGGACAGTGTTGAGGAGAGAGCATTACAAGCAGAGGAAACAGCCTGGACCTGGGCTGTGTATAAATAATCACCTTCCAGAATTAAGGAGCAGTATTGCTGTGTTTTGAAAGTTAATATTTAAAGAACATTGAGATAGGGGCAAGGAGGTTTAGGCCTCAGCTCTGACCCTAACTAGCTGTGCATCCCCAGACAAGTTATGTCACCTCTCTGGACTTCTGTTTTCTCATCTGTGAAACAGAGACTTGGGCAATCTCTGGGGTTGTTCTCAAGCCTGACAACCCATGGCTTTGTTTGTGTAGGATGTTCATCTGCAGGGAGGAGGCCCAGGTGGGGATGTTGCAGGGGCTGTGGTCCAAAGACCTGTCTTCTCATTTCTCGCCACTTCTCTCCCTCCCCACTCTGGGACTGCCTCATTTCCTTTCAAGGTTCTCCTGGCAGCATAGAACTCTGAGCATTACAATGACCTTTGCAGAAAATTGCTTATTTCAAAAGATTTAACTGCATTTAAAGTTAATGTGGGATGCTTTTAAGCAGGGATTGGCAGGCATCATGGAGTGTAAGGACGGGCTGTGACGTGTCCCGGAGACCAACACATAGTTCTGAGGCCTCCCCTGCCTGAGGAATGCTCTGACCTAGGAGAGTAGGATTAAGACCTGAGCGGTAACTGTTCTCACAAATTCTGTCCTATAAGAAGCATTATTGTCATGCAGGAGAGGAAGGTGATGAGATGGGCAGAAAAACAGCTTATCCTGACTCTTCTGGGTCTCCAGCCTCTCCTGTACAGTCTACTTACTGGCAGAGCAGGAGGCTGCGTGGATGTCTTTCCTGTCCCAGTGACACCTACATTTTTTTGACTACAGGAAAAATCCCAAGAAGACAAGAAAGGTCACGTCATTAACACACGAGGGTGTTAGCCCAAAAGGAAAGAATGAGGAGGTGCCCAAAAGGGAGATGGAAGGACCCCAGACAGGCTTGATGCCATGCTGTAGCTCTGGGGGGCCTCTGGGCAGCCTCTCCGCTGCCTGGCAGCAGGGCTTATGGAACAACTGACCCTGTTTCAGCCTCATGAAATCATGACTTTCAATGCCCTTCAGGGCCCCAGGGAGGAAGACGGTCTTTCAGTGACAGGAGCAGGGAGAGGAAAGCTTGACCTGTTGCCTCTGTTCCCCGGGTGGTCACTGCTTTCTGGCCTGAGGCTTTGAATCTTCAAAGCCTTTTTTAATGTGAAAGAAATGTAATTTCTTTGTCAAATCAAAGGCTCCTTAGCTGTGCAGAGGCCGCTCAGCCCAAACACCCTTGCCTTGGGCAGAGCAGAGGCCTGATGACTTGCCATGGGTGTGCTTGTGCATATTTAATTTAATTTGTATTTATGGAGCGCTGCGCTGTCTGCCTCTGTGGGGGCCTGTGTGCTTGAATGCTCCCTTTTGCAGGCATCTCGGCAGGCACGCATGCATGCCTGTGTATTATGTGTTTGGCATATGTCCACGTGCCCACATGTGCAGGCCTGGCCTAGTGATTCTGGGTGGAGTACGCTTATGTGAAGACACAAATGGATGCAGTGGCAGGGTGGGAAGAAGAGAGCCACAGAAAGCCTGTGCCTGGAGCATCTCTTGCTAAAGTGCTGAGAACACATCAGCATCTCAGAGAAGCCACTGAAGCCTGGGCCCCAGTGAATGGAGGGCCAGAAAAGCTCAGGTCCACTGAGTTGTCACCTCACTAGAGGTCTCTGGGGACCTCAAGAGCCTAGTGACTCTCTGTGACCTGGATCTGGGCAAAGGATTTCCCATCATAGCCCCTCACCCCCTTATTATTAACTACTCAAGAATGTCCCAACCTCCTTTCCCCATCTGAGCAGTGGCTGGCAGGCTGTCTGGCTGGAGAGGGAGGAGGAGGGCATGGATATGAGGACTTTCCTGGGTAACGTGAGCAGCGGTGGAGGCTGAGGGAAATAGGAGTTTGCCCATTCAGTTCCTTTCCCAAGAGGGGAGCAAACAGCTGAGGCTGGAGCTCCTGGATTACACAGCCAAGGCCTGACCTCCTCCATCTGACTTGGTTGCCTGAACTGAAGATAGATCTTGGCTGGAGGATCTGGAGAGGCAAAGCACAGAGATGGTGGGGTAGACGAAAGGGATAGACATAAAGAGACAGGTCTCATTACTCGGGAGAAAGTTGCATTCTCAGTTTTTATAATGCTCTTAAAGAGAAGAGTCAGTTTTTCTCACTTGTAGCTGGCTGGAAAGCCAGGGCTGGGTCAGGGTTCAGAGAGCAGGAATAGGCACTGAGACCTTTTTGGCTGTGGTGATAGATGGTGCTGATGAACTTGAAAGGATGCTGTGGGTGGAGTTGGGGGAGGGGTTGCCTCATCTCAGGACAGAAGGGGCAGAAGGGGATTATTGTCTGCAAAAAGTGAGGTGGGGGTGGGGAGGCCTGAGGGATCTTTCATCTCTCAGTACCTCTTCCCTCCCTTTCTCCCCTTCTCCCTCCCGAGCTTCCTCTTCCCCAGGGTCCTTTCTCTCCCTGCTTTCTCCATCCAGGCACTCCCCAGCCCAGCTAGTCAGCCTCTCTTCTGGCTCTTGAGATCCATGAGGGACACTGGCCACTCCTGCAGGACACACAAGACTGTCCTGCACCTCTCTGTCTCTCTGTGTGGTCATACTGAAAGGTTCTGCTGCTTCCTGCCCCTGGGTTGGCTAAGGGGCTGCTGAGTGCTACCTGCAGGTTGGCATCCCAGCTCCCCCTTTCAGGGACTCAGCAGTGGCGGCTGTTAAAGACAGCGTGTAATTAACATTCTGGGCTGGTAGGTGTGCAGGTACTGCAGGACTCTGAGAGCTGGGAGAGCACCTCACTCTGCATTCCCACCTCTTCATTCTCTTTCCCCAGTTTGCTTGGATTCCCATGTGCGCTCTCTTTCTGCATCTGTCTGCTCTCCTCTCTGTTATCTCCCTGTCTATCCTCTTCATCTCTCCCTGGCTCTGTGCCTCCTTCCAGCTCCTCTGGGCTCCAGCTGCCTCTCAGTCTTACACTGTTAAGTGTTTTTTTCCCGCTTCCTGTTTTCCCTCCCAGAGCCTGCCTGCCTCTTTCTTTCTAAGTGCTCTGATCTTACTTTCAGTTCCTCTCCCTGTCTCCCTGTAGGTCTCCTGCTCTATCAGCCTGTCTCTGTCTCTCTCTTTCTCCCCCCACGCTCCACCCCACTCTCCCATTTGGAAGGTAGATGTTCAAATAAATGGAAAAGGTCAAACCCCATGTGCCTGGCAGTAGAAAGCAACTTTGCAACCCTGGGAGCAAGCGTGGCAGAGACTGTGTGGAACAAAAGATCCCCAATTACTGCCTCTCAGTGCCGGGCTTACTGCTCTAAAAAAAGAGGAATTCAAAGCAGGAGAGGCAGAAGGGTCTTGGTGGGGCTGTAGAGCTGGAGGTATAGTAGGCAGTAGTGGGCGTGAGAGGACTCAGTCTCAAGACACTCCAAGAATTGTTTCTACCTCTCTTATCTGGCTCCAGATTCCAAGGCTTCTCTCCATCTGAGCCACTCTATGGGCCAGCTCCACTGGCCTCGCTGCATGTTAATGATGCTCATGCCCACCAGGACCTCACCCCCAGACACACGCTTACACCATTAGAATCCCCACTCTATCGCAGGCCCACAGTTCCCCAGGCCACAGCTCTGTCATCAACAGGTGTCAGGGAAGCCACCCTTACGGGCTTGAGACAGGCTTCAAATTCCCTTCTTACTCTCCTCTTTGAAATCCCCTCAAATTCAATGGGAATCTGTCTCCCCAGAACAGACCTAAACTGCATTTTAACCAATTTCTATCCCTTCCCACTTCCTCTTCTCCAATGGGTAGTGGATTGATAGAGGATGGGGTAAAATTTTGCTATTTCATGTTTCCAAAGACCACCTCTGTGAGTTATAAGAAAAGCTGGTGTGATGGTTAACATTATATGTCAATGTGACTGGGCTAAGGAATGCCCAGATAGCTGGTAAAATGTTCTTTCTGGGTGTACCTGTGAGGATAAGTCTGGAAGAGATCAGCATTTGAAATGATAGACCAAGCAAAGAAGATCTGCCCTCCCCAATGCGAATGGGCATCAACCAATCTATTGAAGAAGGTCCAGAGAGGAAAACAAACAAACAAACAAAGGTGGAGGAAGGGAAAATTTGTTCCCTGTTTGAGCTGGAACATCCATCTTTTCCTGTCCTTGGACTTTAGTGCTCCTGGCTGTTGGGCCCCAGGACTCAGACCAGGATTAACATCATTGTCTCCCTTGGTTCTCAGGCCTTCAGACTTTAAGCCACTCACTTTAAGCCAATGCATTACACAACTGGCTTGCCTGATTCTCCAGCTTGCAGATGGGCAGATTGTGGGACTTCTCAGACTCCATAATTGTGTGAGCCAATTCCTGTAATAAATCTCTCTATATCTATACCTATGTATACTTCCTATTGATTCTGTTTCTCCGGAGAACCTTCACTAACACAGGTGGTATAGATTTCAGAGTTAGAAGTTCTGAACTCAAATCTAGCTTTCCCTACTTAATAACTTTGTGACCTTGGGCAAGTTATTTAATCTCCTGGAACCTCAGTTTCTCTATCTGTCAAATGTGGGCTCAATAATCCCTATCTTACAGAATGATTATGATATCTATCTTACAGATAATGCCTATTTCAAGGATCCACTTATTAGGAGCAGGCATAGTTGGCAGTCTGCCAGCCCAAAAAACAGTGGTATTTGGAACAACAAGTAACTTATCATAATATGAGTTTCACAGTTCACCCTTGAGTTTATTCCAGAGGTTCAAGTGGATTCCAGCAGGTCCTGGTGACCTATTTATACTGATTTCTGGATGAAATTCAGAATTTGGCTCCCTAAAGGAGGAAAACTCTTACAGTCAGTGTTATGCTGTTGCTCCAAGGTCTCTGCAGGACTAAGCCTTAGGAACCAGGTGTTAGCCAGCCTGATCACTCACTCTGTTTTGATTTCTCCCCTTCCCTGTCCCACTGTCCCATTCCTCTTTCAGTGCTTTCTTCACTTCCCAAATAAATGATATTGCACCCACATCATTGCCTCAGGCTCAGCTTCTGCAGGAATCCAAATTGAGATAGCATGATATTGCATAAAGACTCTGGATTTTAGGATCTTGTTCCAGTGCTGACATGATTTAGCTGAAGGTTCTTGCCTTATTTCTTGGTCTATTTTCTGCTGCCATAGCAGAATGCCACAGACTTGATAATTAAAATAGAAATTTATTTGGTTCATGGCTCTGGAGGCTGGAAAGTCCAAGAGCATGGCACTGGCATCTGGTAGGCCTTTGTGCTGTGTCATAAGGTTGTGGAAGACATCACATGGCAAGAAAGTGTGAGAGTGTGTCAAACAGAGGGAGAACATTAGAATAGCAAACCCATCCTTTTTATCAGTAACTCACTGTCACAATAATGGCACTGATACATTCAGGAGGGTGGCTCCCTTATGGCCCAGTCATCTCTTAAGGGACCCACTTCTTAATTCTGTCACAGTGGCAATTAAATTTCTTTTCTTTCTTTCTTTTTTTTTGAGATGGAGTTTTGCTCCTGTTGCCCAGGCTGGAGTGCAATGGCATGTTCTCACTTCACTGCAACCTCTGCCTCCTGGATTGGAGCGATTCTCCTGCCTCAGCCTCCCGAGTAGCTGGGATTACAGGCATATGCCACCATGCCTGGCTAATTTTGTATTTTTAAGTAGAGATGGGGTTTCACCATGTTGGCCAGGCTGGTCTTGAACTCCTGACCTCAGGTGATCCACCTGCCTTGGCATCCCAAAATGCTGGGATTACAGGCATGAGCCACCGCACCTGGCCAGGCAATTAAATTTCAATGTGAGATTTGGAGGAGACATTCAAACCGTAGTACTTCATAACCAATTTTGATCATAATTTTCGCATCTATGAAATGGGGCTACTAAAAATTCCTTCCCTACCCATCTTAGAGACTATGTTATGATGAGATTAAATGAAATAATGTGAGTAAAAACAATAACAAAAAAGCAAACCATAAATCAATATGTACATGTAAGGAGTTACCATTGTCATCAATATTTGATCTTGTACATTCAACTCTCACCATCAAAAGGCATTCTGGGAGTGGAGATTTCAGGGCCATCTTCCCTGGCACAGATTTGGCCGAGCCTGTCCACCAGCCTCTTTTCATTCTTCATGCACCTTTTGCACTGTGATCACTGAGGGCTCCCACTTACTCTTCACTTGGTTCCCTGACTTTGAAGTTATTTAAAGGAACTGTTATTACTGACTTTGGAGTTCCTCACAAGGGGATTCTCAGATGCTCTTCCTGGACGTTTGACTTCAAATGTACATCTGACCTGCCATGAATTCTTTTCTTGTAATAAATAATTAATAATAAAATACAAATATATAATATAGATTATATATACTTACATGATGCCTTTCCCTTTACATCTTTATATGACTTCTTTTTCTCTGCTAGTTAGCCATGCAGAGGGATTTTTTTTTTCCTTTCCAGAAACCAGTCTTTTTGATCCTCAGCACACATTTTTTCCTGGCTTTCAATGAGGATTTTCTTTATTTTTTTTTTTAAAATAGTCTATGGGTTTCTTATGCTTTTAAAAACGTTATTTAAAACTTTCTTTTAACCATTCCTTTTGATTTTTTTTTCTTCAACACATGCTCTCATTTTCTATATTTCTGTCTACAAGAAATGAGCAGTGGCATAATGGGTATTTTCGGCTTTCCCACCAGGGGATTAAACTTCAAGGTGCTGTGGTCTGAAGGAGGCAGAGCTTCACCCATAAACGTGTTTTGGCCAGTTCCTGCCCTTCCCTCCAGAAGCACCCCTGCCCCTTCCTCACGCTGCGACCAGCAAGCCTCGTGCCTCTGATGGGTGCCCTTATCTCTGTCACCAACGGGGACTTGCTGCACAGTGCCACTTTATCACTTGCACCAGCTGCCTGAGCTCACTGCACCTCACCCTTAATTAATTACACCCTCTGCCGTAAGGAGCCATCTCCCTCCCGAAGACAGCCTTCAAACCCCGTCAGATGAAGAAGCAAAACCCTTTCATCTTTCCTGATGGCTCCTCTTTTTCTATGTCATTTTTCCCCCTTCCTGCCAACACTGATTCCTTTGTAAATCTGCTTGTGCTCTTGGTCTAGAGCCATCCACGAGGCCTGGACTCTGCAGTGAAATCAAGCTCCAGCAAGCAGGTTGTAGGGCCCATTAAGTGTGGCGGGGAGCAGAGGCAGGGTGTTTGTTCTTACGAGAACCCAGAGGCCAGTATTCAAAAATGGTCAGAGGGCATGGGAGCATGTGGCAAGGTGGTGTATGTGTCCCAGGTAGGGGGAGCAGTGACTGCTGGGGATCAGAGATAGGCTTCAGATATGGTTGTGAAGAATATTCTCCTGTGATATCATGTTTCACTATTGTATCATAGACCATGAGAGACCCTGCCAACAGAGGCACAGGGAGCAATGGGTTCTGCAAATCATGATGCAGACAGCGATGCTAACAGTGAGGAGTTGCACAGAGAGACTGCCTCTGCATTCGCAACACTGACAGCACAGACACCGTAACTCCAGCCATGACAGACTCTGCACACAGGGACCCAGGAAGTGAAGGGCACTGCAGACCATACCTCTGACAGTGACAGACCCCAAACATCCACAGAGACAGTAACATCAGCACTGACAGGCTCAGCAAACAGAGAAATAGGGAGGAATGGGCTCTGTCGACATCGTAACACCAACAGGCACTGCGACAAGTACTGCAAACAGTGACACAAACAGTGCTAGCCTCTCCCAATAATACCGAACCCTGCAAATAAAACTAAACTCCACAGAATAACGAACAGTGCCACGGTCTACAAATGGTGACACAGGCAATGACAAGCTTTGCAAACAGCTCCAAGCTCTGCAAATAATGACACACAGGGCCAAGCTCTGCCAACAGTGAGTATAGCTGCACCTGGGGTGTGGACAGCCAACCAAGGGCCACGCCTGGTTATTTCAAACACTGGCCCTGAGAGCACCCACCTGCTATCACCGTCTCTAACACTCCCCATCTCCCTCCCACTCTCTCCACTGCTTCGAGCCTCCTTTCATTTGAAAATCCTTCACTTGACCCACTCTTCCTTCCTCTTATCTGTGGGTGTTCTGCCTTTCAGAGCTAAGCCTTTCCCATGAAGAGCCAGGCCTGAGGCCTTCTAGAACGCACTCCCTCGGCACCCTGGGAAGTCATGCCCTCCACCAGAGCCCTCACCTTCATGCCCTGTGGTTTCTGTAGCTGAGCTGCCCACTCACCCTCAGATTTCAGACTGACTTTCCTTACCCCTGGTTTCTGGAATCTGCCCCCATCTGCCTGAAACAAGGGGTGGGGAAGGGAAGGATGACCCCTAGACCACACGAAGCTATGTCTGCTCATTTCTGCTTCCTCCTTCACTATGACCCTGTGAGCGGCAGGGTGTGAGGAGGCAGAAGCACACGAAGGAGAATTCACCTGCCAGGGCCATAGAGATCCTGCGCTGCCATCCAGCACTGGGATTCGTGTCTGCCCGACTCAGGTGGATGAGTTACTATTATGGGTGATGTAGCAAAGCGGTTTGGTGTGCAACTCACAGGCAAGAACTGCTTGAATACTGGCTCTGTGATCTGTGGGAAATCATGTAACCACTTGCCTCCTCAGTTTCCTCACCTAGAAAATGGGGATAATAATTATACTTATCTGAGAGTGTCTGAGTGAGAATTTAATGATACTTAAATGCCTAAAATGATTTTTTTGGAAGCTGCAACTGACCTGCTCAGCCCTGCTCTGGTCTCATTTCCTCAGCCTCTCCCCTGTCCCCTCTACTCCACACAGCCTCCTCGTTCTCTTCCAACCAGCTGGACCCCACTCTGCAGGGGTGATACATGCTGTTCCCTGTGGATTGAGCTTTCCCAAGTGTCCACCCAGCTCGCCCCTCACCTCTTGCAGGTCTCCAGGCTCAAGTGTCATCCCCACAGACAGACTTCCCTGACTGCCCTGGTAAAGCTGCGCTTTCTCTAGCTCCCACTCCCCTCAGCCTGCTTTATTCTTCTTTTGTGGACACCTTTATTGCAAGTCCTGTAACCTCTGGGAGGGCCTGGAGCTCAGTGGTGTGGGTTGCAAATGTAAACAGGGCAATGCAGGGAAGCCAGCATCTGTGGGAGGTGAAGGAGCTGTGCTGTGGCTCCCTGAGGACTTGAAGCCAGGCCAGGAGGATGTCGCTGGCTCTTCGTAGGGATCCCTCACCTTGGCACGGCTCAGCCGAGGTGGCCTTTCCCCTTCAGCAGCCCTTTGGTAGGAAGCGGGAGGCCTGCTGGCAGCAAGGGAGATGACACGCCTGAACCTTGACACTGACACTTTTCCCCCGGCAAATAGGCATGAGGGCTGGAAGAGGAGAAAACAAAACTGGCCAGAAGAAGGCAACCTTCCCTGCTGTGGTGAGCGACAGTCATGAGCTGTCAGCTCCTCTGGGACATCCTCTCCCTTTCAGTTCCCTGCCTGCAACATAGTTCTCCCTCTCTCCCACCAGAGAAGGCTTGGGCTGGCAGAGAGAAGAGAGAGAATCACCAGAGAGGGGCCAGGCAGAGGGGAGATGAAACCAGCATGTGCTGGTGCATTCGAACTGCACTGAGCTCAGACACACAGGCTCTGAGACTGGAACAGTGCTTCCCTCTTGAGGCTTCCTTCAGGCAGGGCCCACAGAAGCTGCCGCTGCACTCTCTGAATTCCAACACTCCAGATGTGCAGGGGGCCAGATGCACAAACCAAAGCCTCAGAGTTTTGGGTTGAGATGCCTGGGCAACAGAGAGCAAGGACTCTGCCTCATTATGGGATGCAATAAGCAGGTAACTTCTTTCATTGAAAGACTGGATTCTCCTCCAGGTCTTGAGTTGAGATCCTGGGTCTGCAGCAGGTCATCTGAGCATCAAACATAGTATTAACCTTCTCGGTATCTTGACTGCCGAGTGAGCAAATACTGTGCAGTCAGGAAAATGGCAGCTTAGTTATGGGCCAGTCCTGTTGTCGTGTGGGATCTGCAGTCCCCTGAGTCCAGGCTTGAGGGTGCTGCACTGTGCTATCCACAGATCCAGTCTCTTTCTGTCTCCTGTCCCTGCTCCATGGCTGCACATCCATGGAATCTTCCTTGAGGTGTGGTGAGTTGCTCTACTACTTGTCCAGCATTTCCAGAACATGTTGGAGGGAATCAAAGCCTTCCTGTAGAAACTAATGGGGACAGATTTCATACTCTGGAAGAGTGTTTTAAGCAGATGAATAAGCAAATGCCAGGACATGGGAAAAAACTAGAGGAAGCAAGAAATGAACAAAGCCTCTGTTGGATGGTGTGGGGACTGGACAAAAGAGGGGTCAAGGCAGACCAGGATCATGGAGGTGACCCACCTGGTAAATGCTGGTCCAGGGCACTGTGATTTTGTTAGTGAGAAGGCCTGTTCATTCATTCACGGACTTGTCCACTCATTTATTCATTCAACAGAGCACCTGCCATGTGCCAGCATGGGGCAGCCCCGGGCCTTTGGATGAACAAGAGAGACATGAAACTCACAGTCCAGTGGGACTGATTTCAAAGACCCCATGTTTCCTTCCGTGTTTGTGTGGTTTCTATATACCCAGCCCACACTGCACACTGTCAGGGCTGCTGATGACAGAATGGGCATCAGGGCAGCATGTTGAGTTGTGTGGATGTGGTCAGAGCCAGTAGTAACTAGAATATTAAGGATTTAGAATGTCAACCCTGCATTCAGTTCTCTTTATAGATCCTTTTGGTCAACTTCATAAAGTCCAGAGTTAGGGAGCCCCTTTAGGTACAGACGTGCTCTTATCCCTGGAATGGGTAGATAGGGCATGGCTGTTACAGTCAGCTCCTGATATCCTAAATGGGCAGGGTCAGGGGGAGGTCCTGAACCCACCCCCTCCCCCCAAACACACACACACCATTTACACACACACACTCATACTGACATATGCAAACACACATATACAATTCACATACACTTATACACTCACACATACATGCACAGATTCACATGGACACACACATATAATTCACACACACATACATGCACACATTTACAGACACACATTCTGTCTCTCACTCTCTATCTTGCTTTGTTTTTCTCCTGCAGACTGGTCCTTTCTGTCTGGCAGTGCTGCAGACAGGAGTCTTAAGAGAGTTAGGGTTAGGAGATGGTCTCTCTGGAGTCAGTTAGCCCTCAATCCTCCTGGACTTTCTGCTGCTGACTAGTTGTGTATCCTTGGCTAATATTTCTGACCCTCATGTACCTGTTCTGATGAGTGAGAATGACATATCGACCCTCAGGATTTAAATGAGAGAAACAAGAACAAGCATGTGAAGTGGACAGGTGTCTGTTTTTGTGGCCAACCTCACTCTCTCCCTGTGTCTGGAGATTTCTCCCTATGTTGGGATCAGAGTGGGTGGCAGAGCCCACCTTCTACTATGGAAGACTTGGCTCTGCCATTCGGATGCACCTGCCCAAGACTCAGGGGGATCCTAAAGAATTATCTCTGGCTGCTGCAACCATTTTAAGAGTTCCCAGGACAGCAGTGGCTGTGCTGCTAATTTGGTGGCCAGCATCCAGCTGGCAAGCTCCAAACCTAGGGCCAGCCCAGCAGCAGTGGTGTTCAAATGCGGGCCATTTTTGCAGCAGCATCACTTTGGGTGTTATTCTTGAGTGTGTAGCTCCAAACCTGGTATTTAGGCCCTTTAGAGATTCCATGAGCAACCAAAGATGTTTTCAGTAAATTCTTTTTTATGTTTAAATCAGCCAGAGTTGGTTTCTGTTGCTTGCAGCTCAGAGCCCAGTCTGCTAGAGTGTGTAAAGCATTCGGCCTGGTGCCCAGAACACACATAGCAGGTGCCCAATAAATGTTAGCCATTAGAGATGACATGCACACAGCTTCAGAGATAAATTGGAGGGGGCAGGAAGGAGGGAGGGGGCTGTGAGAACAGGATGCAGCTGAACCCCTCATGGCGGAAGTGATCCAATCTCCCCACCCTCAGTTTCTCCAGCCACAGGACCTCAGAACACAGACGGGAAGCCTCTTTACCTTTTTTCTGGTTTCCTGTCACTTGCCTGCTTTTAGCTCAGTCAGGATTGGGTTTATTTGCACAGCCCAGATGCCCAGGAGTGGTAGTAGTGGGAAGGGCAGCAGAAGAGGCTAGACAGAAATCCAGATCAATGGCTTTAAGTGTAAGCCCCGTCAGATCCTGCCAGATCCCTGGTACCAGTTTATTCCCTTTATTCTCCTAGTAAACATGCCTGTATCTGTTGCTTGGTTTCATTGTCTCCATTTCTGCTCCATCAAATCCCAGATCACTGAACTTCAGAAAAGAAATACAGGAACACCAGGAAGCCCCTGAAGGCAGAGGACTCACAGGGAGACCATCGGCTAGAGCCTGTGGGATTAGTCTTCTATCCTGCTCCAAAACCCCCTTAGGTACATGGGCCCTTTCTCTAACCACCTCCTTCCTCCATGGGAGACACATATTACCTTTACCCAGAGGGCTACATGCAGATATATGCCTTTTCAACTGCACAGAGGCAGCAGGTGAAAGTAAAAGTGGAGTTCCTTGGATCCAGGCTGGGTCCAACTGGAGGAAGGAGCACTTTTATACCTCCACAAGAGACTACATGCAAGACCATGCCTGCAGCACTATTGAGGGGCTTTGAGAGTTTATCACCATGTTACTAGTTTAATCTGGGAGAATCAGCATCTTCTCATTTTCTGTTATTCAGTGCTATGGTTTGAATGTGTCTTCCAAAGTTCATGTATTGAAAACTTAATTCCCAATACAACAGTGTTGGGAGGCAGGGCCTAGCAAGAGGTGATCAGGCCATCCAATCCTCATCAGTGGATTAATGTCATTATCATGAGAGTAGGCTCATTATAAAAGTGGGTTTGCCCCCCTCTTGCTCTCTTGCCTTTCCACCTTCCACTATAGGATGACACAGCAAGAAGGCCCTCACCAGGTACAGGTCATTTAGCCTTGGACTTCCCAGCCTCCAGAACTGTAAGAAATAAACATGTTCTTTATAAATTACCTAATTTTTGATATTCTGTTACAATGATACAAAATGGACTAAGACACTCAGAACTATTTCTTAATAATCTCTAGCAGAGAGATTATGGCCTTCAGTTTCCACAGTTCTCAAGCATGGAGGTGTATTTCAGCGCCTACCTTACCTCCTCTAGGTCTTTCTGGGGCTGCCATTAATCAGTGGTGACCCCATTTGTTCAGCCATAGGGACCTCCATGCTCCATTTGGTACTGCTCTGCTTGGTGACATGATGGGGGAAGGGTTCGTGTCCTTGTCTGGAGTGCCCTTCTCCTCCCCAGGTTCCTCATCAGGTCCGCTCTGCAGCACTATGAAGGTGTAGACAGGACACTGTGGGGGCAGGAGCCACATCTTTCAGCACCTTCTCCTAAATGGTATCTGTGTAGACCTTGGGCCCATGGCACGTTTTAGTACTCACTTCCCATGATGGCAGAACCTGACTAGATTCCTACTGATACAAGTCTTCCCCTAAAGGGTCAGAGCTGTGAAGGTGGGAAGAAAAGAGGCTGTTCATTCATCAACTCAGTAGCTGTTCTCTCTGTTCACGGGGCAGAAGCTCTTTTCAAATTACATCTTTAAAAGGAGTTTCTTCACATGGTTGCCACACCCTCCAGAGGCCTCTCTCGAGTTTCCAGACCTCCTCCTGCAGTGGCCTCCTCTTTTAAGATCCCAGGTCATTTTCCTACCTCCTCTATGCAGAGCTGTCTCCCTTCTTCCAGAAGGAAGAGGATATCCCATCCCCAGCCTCAGTCTCCCCTTCTGTCTAGCTAACTTAGCTCTGTCCTCAGAACATCTCCTCTGCTCAAGCTATATCATTTGAGAGCAGGAAGGGTGCTGTCTGGTTCAGTTAGAGAGGGTGACATGTCTTCTAAGTCTTTTTTTTAAATTTTTATTTTATTTACTTTTTAGAGATGGAGATCTCACTCTGTTACCCAATCTGGACTGTAGTGGTATGATCATGGTTCACTACAACCTTGACCTCTTGGGCACAAGCAATCCTCCCACCTCTGCCTTCCCAATAGTTGGGAATACAGGGGTATGCCACCAGGCCTGGCTAATTAAAAAAAAAAAAAAATCTGTCTTCCCACCCTTTTTTTCCCCTTGTAACTTATCAATGATTTGAATTCCTATTCTTTGCAGTCTTCCAGTGCTAGGCTTTTATTGCTTGCATCCCTATAGTGTGGTAGTCTTTAACATATTTCTCTGTCTTCTGTGTTTCCACAAATTGGAATCTGGGTCCATAGGCTTGAGCAGATTCAGCTACCTCCCCCTCCACCTCTTTTTCTTCTGGGATTCCAGGTTAGTCCCACCAGTGAGTGCTATGGCTGATTTCCTCACTAGCTATCAAAAATACAAACAGGCCGGGCGCGGTGGCTCAAGCCTGTAATCCCAGCACTTTGGGAGGCCGAGACGGGCGGATCACGAGGTCAGGAGATCGAGACCATCCTGGCTAACACGGTGAAACCTCGTCTCTACTAAAAGAATACAAAAAAAACTAGCCGGGCGAGGTAGCGGGCGCCTGTAGTCCCAGCTACTCGGGAGGCTGAGGCAGGAGAATAGTGTAAACCCGGGAGGCGGAGCTTGCAGTGAGCTGAGATCCGGCCATTGCACTCCAGCCTGGGTGGCAGAGCGAGACTCCGTCTCAAAAAAAAAAAAAAAAAAAAAAAAAATACAAACATACCCCACTAAGGAAACGTTAGGGTTTTCTCCCAGGAGAGCAAAGTCCAGCCTCATAAGAACAAAAAAATATTTCTCCTGGCAACATGACTTTGATTCTGCTCCTTCTGACCCAGGAGCTTTGTGTTCTGGTGCTAAGGAGGACTTGATACCTTCATTAGCCTGACTGACATCCTGCAGGTCACCTGTGGCTATCCGCGCCTCTCTCAGCTCCTGACAAGGTGGCTGCCGCAGTTTAAGTCTCAATGATTTCTACATCTCCCTGCTGATATGGGAGCAGGGGGTGGTGTCAGGCATTTCAGTGTAGCCTCACCATTCTAGGAAGTTATCTTTTTCTCCTCACCCCTAAAATAGGCTTCTTCCCCTAAAGACATATTCTTTTCCCTTCCCAACTCTCTGTTCTTCAATCCGTCTGGTTGCCTGAGAAGGCTCAGTGAAGGGACGGGTGGGAAAATGTGTAAGACCTTCATCAGACAACAGAGCCAGATCCTACAACCAAGGTGTTTATTCATCACAAGCATGAGGACTAGGAATGAACACAGCCCCAAGAATTGAGCAAGAAGTTTTCTACCACTCCCTGGACCTAAACCTAATCCAACATGGATTAGATAATGTTCTACTTTGAGGCAGAAGAATAGCCTCCATGATATTTAAAAGAATTATTTATTTAAGTCAGAATTTGAATAAGAGCCACACATTTTGAGTGGTTGATATATCTTTAAGTGTTTATTAATCTATAGTTTCTCCCATCTGTTTTTCCCCCCCTTGCAACTGAGGGATGAAATTGGGCCATTTGTGCCATAGTTTTCCATCATTTGGTCTTTACTGATTGCATTCCTTTGGTGTCCTTTAACATGTTCCTCTGTCCTCTGTATTTCCTGTAGATTGCCAGCTGGACCCACAGGCTTGAGTAGATTCAGCTTTCTCTCTCTCTCTCTTCCTCCCTCCCTCTATCCTTCTTTCTTTTATTCTTTCTCTTTCTCTCTCCCTCCCTTCCTCTCTCATTCCTCTCTCCCCCTGATTCTCTCTTGGCAAAACTACTCACTTTCTCATGGGTAGTAGTGTATTCTTAGGTTAAAAGGTGCCAAAGTCTGATTGTTTCACTTTTTGTAATGTTAGCAGCCCAGTGAGCAATGCCTGAATTCATTAATTCACAGGGGTTGCCAGATGGTGCCATTTTAATTTTATTATTCTTTCTTCATTTATTAGGTGGATTATTTATTTCTTAGCTGATACATCCATCAAGAGAAACTTTCCCAGATCTACTTTGTGGACTCCATGGAATAACATATTGGAAACCTCCATGACTTCCTACTCAGCCAGCACACCTGTGTTTCCAGCACAGGGGCATGGACCAGGGCTCAATGTCCTCCCTGCTCATAAGGCAGGAATCGCCATCCTCCTTCATGCCAGCTTACTAGTTCAGGTTCAGGGCAAGAAGGGGTCTTGGGCTTGGATCCTGCTCTCAGGGGCTCCGCAGTCTGAGGCACAAATACTTTTTTTTTTAAGTTGTGTGCTTTCTCGTTGCCATGGTTGGTCATCCACATGGAGATCTGTTTGCATTCCTCGTGGTGGGCATATTGTCTTTATGTTTAACCCCATGTATTCACTTATTTGCTAAATACAGAAACACACACCATGTAGTAGCAGAATTTGGAGGTAATGGGGGAGGAAGGGTGGTGACATTGTACCATCAGAAAGCAAATTACTTAGAATTGGATTTTAAATACCAATTTTCTTAAGTGCCTCTGTCTGGTCTCCCTGTCCACCACCCCGATGGAACACCCCATCCTCCCAGTGCGCCTTTGAATTGCTTCTCTTTGCCTCTCCCAAATCCCTGGCCCCGGCCCTTGTCTTCTGTCCCTGCCCTTTGCTTCCCTCCCCCAGTTTATCCCAAAACCTCCCGATCTGACTTGATGTAGTCTGAGCTTTCAGGGCCTTTCCATTCATACTCGCTGTGCTACATCAGGAGACTGTTATACAAAGAGCCATTTGCCTCCGGGGGAATTATGCCCTTCCAGCTGGTAGGATAAAACAGCTATCATCAGTTGGGGTTTTAAATTACTTTATATATTTTTCTTGTAACAATAATGAAGAAAATGAAGCTCAGTTACCTTAAGGACTTTCCAAGGTTTCAAAGGTAGTAAGTAAGGCCTGGAGTTGGGATTCATATATAGATTTTAAAGCTGCAAACCCTAACATATGTCCCTGTCCTCCACTGCTTATCCACCTGTCACAGTAGTTGGCACCTCTCTACAGGATGAGAACAGATATATAGCTCATCCACGAGTGCTCAAAGGACAGATTCATCTAATGGGAATAGAGGCTATAGGCTACACCTGGCTCTTATTTCAGCAGTTAAGCTGGACTGTTTATGAGAGCCTTTAAAAGCAAGCTACTTGGGGCATAGTGTGGTGTAGTTAATAGACAAGTGTGTGCTCTGTGAAGTCATGCTGCTTTGATTCTAATACCAGTTCCACTGATTATTAGCAGTGTAGCCAGAGGCATAGATATTGCTTAGCTTGTTTGTGCCTCAGTGGCATCACAGGGTAACGGAGATTATAATAGTCCCTACCCCATAGGGTTGCTCTGACATAGTGACTTAAATGGTTGCACCATTAGCATTATCTGGGAGTCTGTTAGAAAGGAAAATTCCCAGGCCCCCTGAGTCAGAAACTGGCAGGGCCCAGCAGCAGTCTGTGTTTAATATACCCCCTAGACAATGCTGATGAGCATTAAAATTTGAGAACCATGGGCTTAACACATGGAAGTACTTAGCATAACACCTGGGACATAGGAAGTGCTCAGTAAGTGTCAGCAGTTTATTATTATTGTTGTTACTAGCCAGGGCACTCATCACTCCTACAGTCTTGGGTGAGGAAGTTCAGCTCAGCTCCAGAGGAGAAAGGATGGAGCACTATTCTCGTGCTCAATTGACCATCTGAGTTCCCAAGGACTGGTCTGTCTTGTCTTGTCCACAGCAAAATTTCCAACCCCTAGAGCATTGCTCAGAACATACTGTAGACTTAGCAGTTACTCACTGTGTGAAAATGACATCTCTCTCTCTCGTCTGTCAGTCTGGCCTTGAGAAGAGGAGGGATGTTAGGAGCTGAGGAGTAGACTTCAGCTCCTACTGGAAGTGCCCCATATCGAGAGAGCATTCTGATTTCATACTCTCTTGTTTCTGTTAGTCAAATAGAGTGGGGTGTGTTGTGGTGGGTGGGTAGGAAGTCACCAGGCCCCTGTGTTTATATTACAGTGTATTAATAAGAAAAAGACAATTCAAGAGAAAAATGAAGAAAAGCCTTGTACATTACTTGAAAATGAATAGCCAAATGGCCAATAAACATGAAAAGGTGCTCACATCATTAGTCTGAAGGAAAATGCATGTTAAAACCACAGTGGGATGCCACTACACTCTCACCAGGAAGACCAAAGTAAAGGAGACGAAAAATACCGGGTGCTGAGGAAGATGTGGAGCAACTGAACTCTTCTATACAGCCACTGCAATAATACATTGATAAAGCCACTTTAGATGACTGTTTGGAAATATTACCAAAGTATATCTTATGGTCCAATATTTCTACTCCTAGGTATAATACACCAATAGAAGTGTGTCCATATGATTCTCTGAAAGACAGGTGTTAGAACATTCATAGAAGCTCTATATTGAATAGCACCAAACTGGAAACTACCTGAATAAACGTGTCTGTCAAGAGTAGAATAGATAAATCAAAAGTAGCATATTCACACAAAAGAATACTGCACAGCAGTGAGAATTAATGACCTGCAATTACACTCAACAACATGAAAGAATCACAGAAACATACTCGAGCAAAAGAAGCCAGACATGAGAGAATATGTATACACTGTTGGATTCCATTTATATAAAGTTCAGTAACAGACAAAACCCATCTATGGCATTAGACAGCAGATGGTAGCTCCCCTGGGAGCATAGTAACTGGAAGGCAGCACAAGGGGGCTTTTTTTTTTTTTTTTTTTTCATTTTTTTAAGACGGAGTCTCGCTCTGTCACCAGACTGGAGTGCAGCGGCACAATCTTGGCTCACTGCAACCTCTCCCTCCTGAGTTCAAGTGGTTCTCCTGCCGAGTAGCTGAAATGACAGGCACGCGCCACCACAACCAGCTAATTTTTGTATTTTTTGTAGAGATGGGGTTTCACTATGTTGGCCAGGATGATCTCGATCTGACCTCGTGATCTGCCCACTTAGGCCTCCCAAAGTACTGGGATTACAGGTGTGAGCCACCATGCCCAGCCAAGGGGGCTTCTAAGGTGCTGGTAAGGTATGTTCTTATCTTAAGAAGTGCTGGTTACTCTGACATGATCAGTTTGTAAACTTTCACTGAAATGAATACTTCTGATGTGCGCACTTCTCGGTGTGATTACTTCAACAAAAGATTTAAAAATCTTGGCCAAGTGCAGTAGTTCACACCTCTAATCTCAGCACTTTGAGATACTGAGGCAGGAGAATTGCTTGAGGTCGGGAGTTTGAGATCGGCCTGGGAAACATAGCAAGACTTTGTCTCTACAAAAAAAATTTAAAAATTAGCCAGGCACAGTGGTACATGCCTATAGTCCTAGCTACTAGGGAGGCTGAGGCGTGAGGATTTTTTGAACCCAGGAATCCAAGGCTTCAGTGAGCTATAATTGTGCCAGTGCATTATAGCATGGGTGACAGAACGAGACCCTGTCTCTTAAAAAAAAAAAAAAATCTAAGTGATTGTGGAATATCAGGCGCTTCATGGCTCCTACTGTTCCTGAGGAGGCAGCCTTATGGGAGGGAAAGAAGTCCATGATCCAAGACCTAGACCCCGAGCCCAGGACCTGTAAGCATTCCAGGTCTCAGTGCCTATATCAGTCGATTTTGCACTGCTATAAAGGAATACTTGAGGCTGGGTAATTTGTAAATAAAAAAAGATTGATTTGGCTCATAGTTCTGCAGGCTGTACAAGAAACATGGCACTGACATCTGCTTCTGGTGTGGGTTTCAGGGAGCTTCCAATCATAATGGAAGGAGAAGGGGAGCCACCGTGTCACATCCTGAGAGATGGAGCAAGAGAGAGGGGTGGAGGTGCCAGGCTCTTTCAAATAACCAGCTCTCCCATGAAGTAGTAGAACTCACTCATTACTGTGGGGAGGGCATCAAGGCATTCATGAAGAATCCGTCCCTGTGACACAAACACCTCCCACTAAGCCCCACCTCTTAACATTAGGGATCACATTTCAACAGAAATTTGGAGGGGACAAGTGTCCGAAGTATATCAATGTCCTTATCAATAGATGACAAGGAAACTTAGACCCAAGAGAAGGGAATCTTCCAAGATTGTATAGGCAGTGGTTGGGAATATCTTGGCCACATGCAACGAGGTAGTCAAGGCCCTGCCCAAATGCTTTTAGAGTGATGAGATGATGTCTGCAGAGGTGCTGTGTGCTTGATGGGTGTGGTAAAGCTCTGCAGACTGCCATTGCCAGCATTCTCTGGGCCAGAGATACATCTAAGTGGATTTCTCCATAACCTCCCAACGCCATGCTCATTCTTTCCAATGATGCACTCTTGTTCTTTCTTGAAAGTGATTACAATCCCTAAATGAACACACAAAAATAACCTCTTCATTAACCAGGGAAAAAATCTACTACCTGAGTGGAACGTGAACCATAATGCAGTAGAAGCACAGCAGCATACGCTGAACTAATTACCCCTGTCTCCACAGATGGATTTGTTCAGCCCAGTGGTTATGCTATGGGATGGGGTGGCTGGAAGCTGCCTTGTTTAGGACAGCATTTCCAAAGGGTGCTCTCCAAAACACTAGTCCCATGAGATGTTAACAGGTGCTGTGAAGTGGCAATTCCATGCTCAAATACATTTTGGGAACTACAAGGTTAAATGTTATAAGATGTGTCCTTTGCTGCAGGACTTCTCAGAGACTTTAATATACTAGTGGGCATAATGAATCACCAAGATAGACATCAAGTAGGTAGCATTTTTAAAAAGTTACTTGATTGCTCAACCCTTTTTGATTTATAGAGAATATCGTGAAAAATGTCCTATGAAACTCACAGTGAGAAATATTAGCATGGACCCAAACTTTGTCCAAGAGTCAAGGGATCTGGCTTGAAGATTCAGCTCTGTTATCAATCAGCAGGAGGGAGACCTTGGGCAAGTCCTCCTTCTCTCTGAGCCTCAGTTAACTGGAAAAAAAAGGGACTCAAAGAAAAGGAAGAATATGGATTTGCCAGAGGGAGACAATGGTATTCTAACTGTTATCTTACCAATTTTTTTTTCCTTTTTTAATACCATGGTGTTAGGCAGTGAGACAAATTTATATATGGGGCAGACACTATTGATAATCTACCCAATCTAATGGCCATTACCTTCATTTCTTGCTAAGATAATCCTGACTTTTCTCATTTGGTAATGATCCCAATGACATGGTAAATCGCTTTCCTTTTGTTTATGAATCAGTTGTGGCCAGTAAGATGTCTACGGGAAAGTTTTCTGGGGATATCTAAGAAAGGCTTTCTTCTCTGGTAAGACAGAGCCACTCACCGAGAAATGCTCTTTTTTCCTGCCTCCCTTCCTGATTTAAAAAAAAAAAAGTGGTTATGCAAGGATATGATAGTTAGAGCTGTGGCAGCATCATTTGATCATAAGACAATAAGGATGTAAATCAGGAAACTGAGGACTCATAGAGGAAGGAGGGAGAGTCTGGGTCTCTGATAATATCATGGACCTGCTGACCTAATAGTTGAACTGCCTAACTCTGACTTCTTGTGAAGTAAACCATAAGTGTCCTCAAGGTTTTAGTCACTGTTAGTTTGATTTGCTGTTACTTGCACTCACACAGAAACTTGGTGATAATATTTGTGTCTATTTTTATCTTTCACTATTCAATTTTCTTATTTTAAGGGATCCTCAGTTACAAGGTGCATTTCCAGTTGAGTTATTAATAAGTTAGGAGTCTCTGATACAATAAGATACTAAAGCTTAAAATCTCAGTGACTTAACACTACAATAGCTTATTCTTCACTCCACCATAGTCCAGTATGGGTTGGATAACCCCATTCCAACTAGTAGCAGTGTCATCTGGAACACATGGTATATTAGTCAAGTTAAGCTAAGCTAGGTTGCAGGAATAAACTCTGAAATTTCAGTAGCTTAATATATAAAGGTTTCTTTTTGGTTCATTTAAAATCTGTTCTTGGTCTATTGGCTCTCCAGAGAAGTTCTCTTCCAGCTAAAGACTCAGGGATCCAGGCTACATCTTACAGATACAGACTTTAGAACAGGTGACTTCCTGGTTGCTGAAGCAAGAAAGGAGGGAGCTGAGGGTCATGCACCAACTCTTAAGTACTGTTGCCTGGAAGTAGTGCCACCTTTCTTTATAGCCTGTTGTCCAGAGCTAGTCACACATCCCCACTTAACTACAAGGAAAGCTGGAAGATACAGAGGACAGTATGGTTACTTGGTGAGTGCCAACTGTCCCTGATGCAATTTTACAATAATAGCTTTTTAAATAACCTTGTCTCGGTCCCTGAAATGTGTCAAAGGGAGATCATAGGGGACACGAAGAGGTGTGTGTGAAACTTTCTGGGTACCATTGAATCCAGCTTCCAGAGGTTAGTCCAGGCCAGGCACTAGGTTCAAGGATGCACATGGAAAGAGCCAACTGAGGACCCAGAAGTCTGGGTTCCATTCACCGTGTTTCTATCAACCTTGGGCAAGCTACCTTTTTATGGGCTTGTCTAACCTATAAAAGGGTTTTGATCCTGTCCTGGTCACTTCAGGTGTGTCACAAGTCACCCCAAAATTATTTATAACAAATAATCATTTATTATCTCTCATGGGTTCCATGGATTAGGAATACAGGAGTGGCTTGGCTGGGTGGTTCTGCCTTAGGATCTCTTATCTACAGTCATCTGAAGGCTTGACTGGGGCTGAGGATCCACCTCCAAGGTGGTTCACTCACATGGTTGGAGAACTGGGGCTGGTTCTTGGCCTGGGGCCTCAGTTCCTCCCCATGTAGGCCTCTCCACAAGGCTGCTTAAGCATCCCCATAGCAAGGTGGATGACTTTCCCCAGAACAACAATCCCAGCCACCGAGATGAAAGCCACATGATCTGGCTTTGGAAGTCATACAGAACACTCCACTGTATTCTCTGGGTCATACAGCCCACTCTACCCTTGTGAGAGGTGACCACACAAGAGGGTGAAGGAGGCAAAATCATTAAGGCCCATCTTGGAGGTTGGCTTTCCATGTCTCATCTCAAAATCCTGGCTTTCTTTGACTATAATCTAGGACGATCATTCATCTTCTAGTTCTGCTGGTCACACAGCAACACCCCTTCCTCCAAAGAAAATGCAGGCAGGACCACATCTTCCTAAGGTTTCCTCAAATGTTTCTGGCCCTCTGGGATGTTTTCTAGAACAAAAACCCTAACAGTAAACTCATTTTTTAGTTAATTCTTTCAAGAACTCAAGACAGGTGCTGTTTTTATCATCCACATTTCATAGATTGGGACACTGAGGGGCCTAGAAAGTTGACTTGTCTAAGGCCATGGTCAGCATATTCTGAATCAGATTTCAAGCCCAAGTTTACATTCCTAATACCTCGTGGAGCCAGGCTCAGGTCCAGAGGGGTGAATAACAGCCCTGCTCCTTGCACCTGCCCAGGCTTGAGCCCAAGAGTCCTCTCCGCAGCCTGGAGGTGAGGCAGCTAATGTCTACCCCCTAGACAAGTGCTTGGCATGTCCAGGCAGTTGTCCTTGCCCACACAGAGCTCACTTCTTTCCATGCAGTTCTCACCCTATCTGGAGGGGCTTTGCACCCCAGGAACTTGCTAGAGACTGGAAGTCCCTTGGTGCTTTTGGTATTTTTAGTGCACGTTGAGCTAATGGTGTTAGCAACAGAACATAATAGTGTGTTTCTGCTTAAGGCAGTGATAATGGAGGCTGATAAATCAGAACAAGGAGTGATTTCTTTACGAGCCAGCATATTAGGGCTTAGCTGTAAAACTGCCCTTTTCTTTAACTGGCAGCAGCAAGTGAAAAAGCTCCTGACCACAGATTTATTAAATGTTGTGGACTTAGATAAGATGATTTAAAGTTCATGCTTCTGTTCCTGATCTGCCTATCACCAAGAAGCTTCAGCAAGGACTTATCCCATCTCAGCAATTTGCCTGTATTTGAATAAGACAAATGGGCAATTTCTTGAGGTCTGAGGACTGGAGGAGAACCAATGAGCCTTAAAACAGCATTGGAAGGCACTGCCATTCCCTTCCAGGGAGGGTCAGAGAAACCCTGAATGCTGCTGACTTGGTGCATGTCCTCAAAGAGCACAGTGTATTTATTCAGGGATGCATGTGTGTGGTCATGAAGAGTTGGGAGTGGGAGCACCATACATGTGGGGACACGTGCAGGGGGTGGCATGTGTCCTAGTGGGAACCTGGGAGGTAGTGGTTGAGAGTACAGGCCAGAGGGACACACTAGAGTCTTGGTTCAACCATTTACAGCTGGAAACCCCAAATGGGCTTACTCATCTGTGAAATGGAGATAATAATAACAATGGCACCTATCTTAAAGGGTTCTTGTGAGGGTTAAAGGAAGTAACACTTGCCTTGCCTTTCATATGTTGCCTAAAATATTGTAAGCACTTATGATGATGGCTACTTTCATTTCACGTGTTTCATATATTTATTCATGTGAGCTCCTGTTTGGAATGCGTATGTATGTGTTTATCTGAATCTGTGTTCAGTTGTGTGTGTGCATAAGGGCAACCATGTGAAGGTGGGCATGAAATCTTAGTGTGATTAAAGACAATGAACTTCCTGGCTGTTGGGGACTCATCCCTTCCCAGGTGGAATGTGACACCCACACCTTCTAGTTGAAGAGCTCACCTGGAGCTAGGTAGTGATACAAAGTCCTCCCATCACTGCAGAGGCCTCCTTTACCTGGGGCTTTATAGGGGAGGACAGGTGGGTAACTGGAGGGCCACATTTCAGAGGCAGAGAATGAAAGTTTTGCCTGTCAGTATAATGAAACTCATAGGGTTTAATGAAAATCCAAGGAGCTAGGTATAACTCTGGCTGATTTTTCTCTCTATAATTCTTAGACATTAACAAAATCAGTGGGTTTGCTAAATCATCTGACTGCAGGGCCTCTGCTAGCACTCTCTGCCATCATCGTTCCTTGGAGACTGGGGCTTTAGGAAGGGGGAGTCAGTCAAATATAATGCTGCTGGAATTGCCGTGTGCTGCCCGCTGCTGGCTGCCATGTTTGGCTTAAGGCCTTATGAGAAAGTTGCCAATTCATCCCCAGTGCTGGGATTCAGGGGTATAGCTGCTGGTGGTTTTGCCACAAAACCGAGTCTTTAAACTGAGATGGTTTCATCAGAGCCTGGTCTCAGCCTTTCTCCATTTGGGTTAATGTTGAGTGTGCTGTGGGGTGGCTTTATGGAGGGAATCAGCAGCAACACTTTCTTCCAGTCTCAGTAACTCACTCGGCAGGGGCAGTGTTAGGAGGGTGGGGACCCCAGTCCCACATCTGCTGCTGCATTTCTGTGTCTGGCTGAACACTGCCTCACAGTCATCCAGCCACAGGCTCTCCCATCAGTCCAGCTGTCTTCATCCTTTACCCCCGGGAGTGACACACTGACCACCTGTGAGGACACCTCCCAGCAGTGGGGGTAGAGGACCATGCGTCCTTTCTGGGACCCCTTGTGACTGATATCCTATTTGCGAGAATAGATAAAGAGCTGGGGAAGCCACGGTGAAGGGTGATGTCAGCTGAGCCACTGAGGACCCTAGAAGCTTGATATAATGGAGGAGACCTGGCCTGGAGGTTAAGAGCTGTTTCTTTATCTGCAAATTGAAGGCTAGAGCCAAGGAACATCGGCTTTGCAGACACAAGATTCATCCAGAGAACTTGTTACCGGTAGCTTTCCAGCCCCCAGACACTGATGTTCTAATTCAGAAGGTGTACCGATGGGCTTGGGTACTCCATCTTTGTCAAGCATCCCAGGTGGTAATGATGAAGGTGGCCCTCCCAGCTTTTACATTCAGGGGTCTTCAGCCTTTGGTTTGCCAGAACGTAAGGGCCATCTCGGGGATGTGAGGTGCAGTGGTGGTTCTTACTGTGCTACTAGAGACCAATAATGTCACATGCCCCACCTGCTCCCAGACCCTGGCACCGTGGTTTACGAGGAGTTCTCTGCCCCTTTCTTTCCTCCTGCGGAAAGTATATCATAGTGAGTAAATGCCTTTCTATTCACCCAGATATTTAGGGAAAAAGTGTTGGGCATAATCTTAATTATCTTTTTCTCACAATCTATATCCACTCCTTGGCAAATCTTGCCTTTCGAGTCTGTTCCTTACACAGCAGCCAGTGAGATCTTTTGAAAGAATGTAACTCTCCAGGGTGCATATGATGATCATTTCCACTTTATAGAAGAGGAGATGGAGAGAGTAAGTGACTCGCCCAAGGCCACACAATAAGGTCAGCCACAGGACTGGGACTGGACTCCCAGCACGGTGCTCATCTCACCACCAGGTACCTCCTGTTCTTGCTAGAAAAGGCAGCAAATCGAGGTGAAATATTAAGAACCTAGTGCTGCCATTTTCAAATGTGTGCACTAGAACCTCTGTAGAAGAGACAGTTGGCACAGAGGGGGCCTTTTTATGGTCTTGCATCTCTAATAATCTCTGCCTAGCACAGCATGTGCTTCTAGTCATATTGCTGTAGAGAAGAACAGTGAGAAGAAGGCGAGGTAAACAGTCATTATAGTAACTAAACTGGCAGCCTCTGATGGGCATAGTTCTGTTCCCAGAAATTCCACCTCCAGTGTTTGAGAGAAGCTTAAATGCCACCAGGAGGAGGAGGATGCTTTGGGAATGGGGTCCTTCCACCTGCCCTCCACCCTCTCCATCTGGTGAGGGATAAAGATTCTGCACTCGATGAGCACATATCTGCATAGGTGATCTTTGGAAACCTGAACTGAGTGAGCAGCAAGTTGCAAGATGGTGAGGCTGCTTGTCCAAAAGGCTAGGCACACCACATTTCTGCAGTCCCATCTGACACTCCTAGAAAGATGAGGTCTATCTGCTGCAGAGGTCATGGCCCTACAGCATTTGCCCTGAGACCAGATGGTCCTGTCCTTCCCCTGACCTCTTCCTTCCTTGAATGTGATGTGATGCCTGGAGCTACAGAAACCGTCTTGTGACCATGATAGTCTAAGCACAAGGAAGAAAGCTAGCTTTTGGAGGGTGGTGGAATGGAATGGTAGAAAAGGCCAAGGTCTCTGGCATCACTGAGTAATAAATCAATACCAGCAACACCTACCTCCGGATTACTTGGTATCAGAGAACAATAGCCATCTTTTAATTTAAATTATCTGATTGGGTTTCCTGCTAATTGCAGTTGAATGCATTCCTAATTATATGAGCTTCAGAATTGGGCTTTGTTGTTGAGTGATGTTCTAACTTTATAACTATGCTTGTTGGAAGCTCTGAGGTCTTTAGGAGGATAGAAGGTGGGGAAAGTTGAGAAGGAAGGGCTTCCAGGAACCCCATCCTGACTGTCAACTGAGAAGTCTCACTTTTATGTTTTTTTATACATTAGAAATGAGGTTCCCAGGTGTTGGTTGTGCCCAGGAAACTTAATGGTAATTAATGCTTGCAAGTTCTTAATCAGTCAAACAACTTTGCTACCATTTGAGTTGGGAAGAATGTTATGTTCCCCATTTTCGAGGAAACAGGCTCAGAGAAGTGAAGTGTCTTAGCTAAAGTAACACAGCTTTTGGGTGGCAGTGATGGGGTTCAAATACAAGTTTTCCAATTTCAAATCCTCTGGAGGTGACAGTTCCACCCTTGTGGAGACCCCAAAGATCCTGCATTTAGGGAGCCCCTGGTCAGATAGGATCAAAAGAATCTGAAAGGCAGAGACTCAGGCCCAACTTTTGAGGAGTGCAGGGGCTTCTGAAAGAATTAAAGGACCTAATAAATCCCTGAGAGAGGAAAGGATGTCAAATGAGGAAAGGTATGTGTCTGTGGCAGCCCTACGCAGCCTTATGCAGAACGCGACAGGCAGATGTGAGACAGTAACCCCTAACAGCTGCCTGAATAGGGCAAGCTTGGCCAGTTTCTGAAAGAGGAAAGAAAATAGAGAACAGCATTCTAGGGGTGGAAAGAGGGCTAAGAATAAAGGTTTCTGGCCAATAAGAGTTCTGGAGAAACTCTCCCTTGGTGGGCCACCTGCTCAGGTTGCAAAGTTCTGCTACGTTCGGGTCTGTCTGCATCCTCAAAGCTCTTCTCCCTGGTGTGTGGACTACCCATTCATCTCTAGAGCCAGCCCAGCCTCAGGCTCAGATGGCCGAAGACAAGGACAAGTGCCAAGTCACCTGTGTCCCTCACAGCTGCACAGCCGCCTCCAGCTGGCTGCAGAGGACACTTTGGTAGCGAGTGCAGAGAGCTGAACTCTGAGCTCCCCCATCACTTGGGTGCCCTTCAAAGATGGGACCTCTGCCTCTCCCATCAGAATGGGAGCTCCCTGGGGGCAGGAGCTCTGTCACCCCCGTTAGACTGGAGGCTCTTGAAAGTCAGTGGTTATAATTCTGTCAGATCAGGAGTTTTCTGAAGAGAAGGGCTGCGTCTCCTCCATCAGATCAACAGCTCTCTGATCACAGACATCATTTTTCTCCCAGCCTTAGGGATAAAGAAATAAGACAAACAGTACCCTCTGTGGGTGGAAGAAGTGGATGTGTTAGTCTGGGCTCTGTACTGTTTCCACCAGACTATGGTTAAGGAACTAGTTACCAGCAGACTGTGTTTTTGCTCAAGTCTTCTTTTCTAAAACAGCCTTAGAAAAATTCAACACTTTTGTCTTACCTTCCTCACACCCACCCCGAGTTTCTTGGTGAGATAGATGGGAACATCACCCTCAGTTGCATGCTCTGATGGGTCTTTAGAGCTCAGAGGAGATTCTCTCTGCCTATTCAGGAGCTCAGGCTACTGCCAGTAAGGATGAAAGCCATGGTTCATGGTCAGCCCAGGTTCTGCCACAGGGTTTCTGGGTAATGTAGTTCCCTACCTTCTTCCTGCTCCTGTTGGAAGGAAATGGCTTCCAGTCTTAAAGTAACTTCTGTGAGGGGGATCCCTTCAGAAGAGAAGGGAGAAATAGTATAATTGGAGTTATAGAAACAGTGGTTTTCTTTTTTATAGCTTGACACGGTTTAGAGATTTTCAGAAAGGGCAGGTTGCTTTGATACAGACCTGAAACCTGCAATTGCAATGCTGTTTGTTTGTTTGTTTTGAGACTTGGTATTGCTCTGTCACCCAGACTGAAGTACAGTGGTGTGATCAAAGCTCACTGCAGCCTTGACTTTCCAGGCTCAAGTGATCCTCCCACCTCAGCCTCCCAAGTAGCTGGGACTACAGGTACGTGCCACCATGCCCAGCTATTTAAAAAAAATTTCTTTTAAAAATAGCCGGGCGAGGTGGCGGGCGCCTGTAGTCCCAGCTACTCGGGAGGCTGAGGCAGGAGAATGGCGGTAAACCCGGGAGGCGGAGCTTGCAGTGAGCTGAGATCTGGCCACTGCACTCCAGGCCGGCGACAGAGCGAGACTCCGTCTCAAAAAAAAAAAAAAAAAAAAAAATTTCTTTTGTAGAGACATGGTCACTGTGTTGCCTAAGGTAGTCTTGAACTCCTAGGCTCAAGTGACTCTCCTGCTTTGGTCCTGCAAAGTGCTGGGATTATAGGCGTGAGCCACTGGGCCTGGTTGCAGTGCTGTTTTTGATAAGATACTGTCCCCTCTCTGCTGATGGAAGTTGCTCTTTCCTCACGGTTAGGGGTGGGGCTGAGGCTGGGTGGGCCAGTTGGATTTGGTAACTGAGAGGCGCTTCTGCTTTCCGTGGAAACCCCGTAGTGGGCACCACAGTGCTTTGTTTCCAAGTATTGATCCAGGCTGGTGGTTATTCATTCATAATGAAGCTTTACCAGTCCACAAGGAAATGGGAAAATAAGAAAAATGCAACTTGTTTGTTGTAAAGCTAAACATATATATTTTTAAAGGACTGTCCTTTGGTTCAATTCTTTTTTTCACTTTTTAATATAAAAATGTGATAGAGACATGGGAGAGGGCCCAGCAGGGAATGAGAGGGAAGAGGTTACCCCATGTGGTGGGTCTCAACATGATTGCTTATGTGTTGGGATATTCATAAAGGCAGTGTTCATCAGTGCAGATATAGTGTGAGTTATCTGCACATTCTGAATTGTCTATGCTGAACTAAGGGAGAGGTAGAGAATCATTTAATACTGGAGGTGAGGCAAAGAAGGAAAATAATATTTGTTGAGGATGAATTCAGAAAAGATAATGACTTGGCCAAGGTCACCCTGATAGTTAACATCAGGTCTGGGACTAGAATCTGTGTCTCCTAATGCCCAGCCTGGAGGGTACTGGATTATAGTAATAATGATTATGTTAATAGTGGATATCCATTGACCTCACACTAAGTACTTCACAAGCAGTATCTCTCTCATCTCATGGCAGCCCGGTGAGTAGGCCCGGCAGTTAGACTATTTACGGATGGATGATTCAAAGATGACTTCAGTTCAATTCAAGACACATTCACTGAGCTCCCATTAGGTCCCATTCCAGGTGCTGTACTAGGGCCAGGAAATGGGAACATTAATAAGAGGGGTTTCTGCCCTGAACCAACTCAATGGGGAAACATGTGCAATAAAATGATTTCAGTGAAATGTGCTGAGTCTCATGAGCAATTTTTATATGGGAGTACATTGGGGCAGGTGGCTGGATTTCAGGGGAGGGGGAATTTGAAGAGAGAGTGGCTTGTGGTAGGCTTCCTGGAGGAGCTGATCCATGTCTTCCACAGGGAGGGGAGCCTGCCAGGTGAGGAAGGGCGAGGTGGAGATGGGAGGTACTTTGGGCAGAAGGCCTGGTAAAGGCCTCAGGCTTGACAACAGCATGATGTGCTATTGCAGGGGAGGTGGAAGGTAGTGAGAGAGATGTGAAGAGGTTACACGTATGGTGCCATCCACTGGAAGTTTTTAAACAGGAAGTGGTATGATACCATTTATAAATTATAATGGGCTCTGTGGGAGCTAAATAAGTAGAAGGAAGGGGCTTTCCAGTTCTAGACCAGAAGTGGTGAGATTTGAGCTGGGATCATGGTGGTGAAGAAGAGGGATGGATTCAGCAATATTTGGGAAATGGAGTGACAGGACCAGGGGACTGACTGGGTGTCAGGGCTAGAGGGATGGGGGTGGTGTTGGAGAGTGGGAGTTTCCTCATTTGGATAGCCAGATGGGTGGTGAACTGAACTGAGATGGGGACTCTGTAGGAGGTCCAGTGGGGTGTGTAGATTTCAGGCTCAGGGTGGGGCAAGCTGAATCTCAGTGGCTAATGGCACTGTCACCTATCACCTTCTCCCTCTGATTTATGGAAAGCCCAACTCTGCCTCCATCTCTACAGTGAAGTGTGTGGGTGACAGAAGGGGCAGATGGCTGGCCATGTCTCATGGGACTTGGTGAGCCCATAAACAGTATAGTCCATGAAGTATTACCTGGGACTTGGGTATTTAGGAAAAATGAAAACGTGTGCCCTGCCCCCGCCCTAAACCATTGGTCCAAAGGACAGTGAAAGGACATATGACCTCCCTCTTCCTGTGTGCACAGAACCTCATTAAGGGCCCTTCATAGAGGACATGTTTCCTGGACTCTTTTCCCACATTTCTGTCTGGGAGACAGCACAGAAGTGCCTCATCTCACAAGTGGGTCATCATTTTGGGGTCTTTATCACTCTCCTGTGATGACTCAGATAGAATGATGCTTTAAATAATTATCATTACACGTCATTAATTTGTTCTCTCCTGCAAACACCTTGCTCATTGTCCTTGGTGCTGTGCTAGACACAAGACAGATTCCTAAGATGGACCTTGCCCTCAAGGAGCTCACATATGATCAGGGGAGACAGGCAACTCATGGCCTCTCAGATAAGGTGAGCAATGCTTCTATAGAGGAACCTTTGGATCTGCACCCCTTGGGTGTTCTTTGTGTGGAGGAGCCTCGGGGGTTGCTTAAGAGCACAGACTCTGGAACTGCATGGCTTTGGTTGAATCCTTGCTCCTCTCCACTTTTCAGCTGCATGACTATGGGCAAGTTACTCAATGCCTCTGGGCCTCCATTTTCTATCTATGAAATGAAGATAATGATGGCCCTCATCTCCTTGGGTTGTTGTGAGAATTAAACAAGGTAATACTTGAAAAGTGCCTGGCACAGAGTAAGCATTCCTCAGTGTTAGCTCTTACTACTTTTATCATCATCCTCATCTTCATCACAAACTCAGGAGTCTTCAGAGGAGGAGTTGGCACAGAGGAGAAGTTTCGTAAGGCATGTGACATTTGAATTGGGCAGGAAAGGCGACATTTTGCCAAGGAACAGAAGGGAAACTGGACCGCTGTCCCTGTTAATAACCAGAAATGTGTTAGAAGCATGAGGTGAGATGATTGGGCTTCCAGCTGCCCAAAGCAAAGGCCTCTAGACAGATGGAACCAGAGCCATGAGGTCCCCCCACCCAATGTCATCCACTTTAGAGCCAGCCCTCTGCCTGCCATTGATGAGCTGTGGCCCTAGCCTCACTCTGGTGCGGCACCGTGGTGATGGCTCTGCTCTGGGGGACAGGGCACAGATGTCACTGCGAGAGAGAGAGGGTTTTGGAAGCTTGGTTTCCAGGTCTGACTGGGCCAGTCATACCTAGCCGTGTAACCCTACCAAGCCTCTCTGAGCCTTGGTTCCCCTCTTTTGTAACATGAGGACAATAGTAGCTACTTCAGAGGCTTATTATAGTGATTTAATGTCATAATGAATAAAAGTGCCTAGCACTGGGCCTGGTGCCTAGGACTTTCTCAGTAAGGATAAGTGTTGGTTGTTATTATATCCCCAGCAGCATTGGCCTTGAGTTCCCCTCATCCCACCCATCCCCAATCCACACTGTTGAGAGCTCCTTCTGTCCTAGCCTTTTCTCACCATATCATGTGAAGATCTGGGACTCCAAGACAGATTTCTGGCTGGTTCAGGGGAGAAGTTTCTTCCAGCCCTTGCACCAATCCAGATTCCTCTTCCATTTAATCCTCTTATTTTCTTGAGATATGTGGTGACCTGCACTTTACTGTTTAGGGTGTCTCATTATCCAAATGGAGTCAAAAGAGTGCCCAGACTGGAATCTTTGAAGTTTTTCTTGGAGACAGAGGGATGACAAAATGACTCCAAGGTGCCAGGGCCCTGAGCCTTTGCCTAAGTGTCTTGGTGCCCTCCTCTCTTGCCTGCTGGCTTTTAGCCTGGACCTAGAAACAGATTCTGCTGCATAAGGTGAGAAAGCCACTGCTGTGTATTGCCCTCATGTTTATTTCTAATCAGCTTATGGCACCGGGGAGGCACTGGCTGGATGCTCTGCATCCCTGCAGCCCATCTCCTGCTGCTGCACAGATCCTCTGAGTTGATTGAAATGTGATGTGTGGGCTTAGGAAGGAGAGAGGTAAAGCAGTAACTCAGACCACAGCAGTTGTCCTGGTTCATTGCCTATGCTTCCCTCCCTCCACCGGGCACCCTGTCCCCTCCCATGCTAGGCTGCCAAACTAGGCATCACACTTCCACCCAGCCCATACTTGTGAACAAAGCCAAGTATCTTCTTTTCTTCACTTTCTCACCTCAACCCAGCAAAGCTGGGTTGCAGGGAAGCAACTAGGGGCTCAGAACACTGGGAAGGGGAAATGGTGCAAAGGCCTTCCTTCTCATGAAGCTGTCTCCAGATTCACACCCCATGATGCCAGGAGGAAGCTCCCTGTGGGAACCACAGCCAAAGCTCCAGCTAGAATTCCGTCAGGCAGCTTTGTGCAGATCCTTGTGCCTTGTAACTCTCTTTCTCTTCTGGTCAGAAGGCCTAGCTGAGGCCCCTACCCAGGAGATATGCCATGGAAATGGGAAGCCTGTGTGGGCAGAGACCTTTGGATGGTTTACCCCATATTACTTGTGCTTAATAAAATAATGGAAAGGGGGAATCTATAAGGTAAGGATAAAACGGCGAAGGTTATTTTCTTGGAGAAGGGAGGTTTAAAAGACTGCGAAAATCAAAGTAGACTTGGACAGTTGGAAGAATAGGCAAGACACTTAGCTACAAAGTTTATTCATTCATTCTATCACTCACTCACTCACTCACTCATTCAAGTGTTCATTGGATACTTACTGTGTCCAGGTAGTTTAGGAGTACGATGGGGTACCATGGTAAGCCAGCAGACATGGCCTTTGCCCTCATGGAACACTCAGATCAGAAGGGAGTAGACACAAGCAAACCAGCCCTTACAATTCAGGATGAATAGGGATGCCTTAGGGGAAGGACAGGGAGCTGATGATAGAGAAGGCCTATGTCTGTTAGGAAAAACCAGGAAAACAAAAATCACGTAGTGTACTCATAACTGAAGTGACTTAATGCTGGAAACTGGCTCACAGGTGATGGAAGGGGCTGGTTGACTTAGAAAGTAACAACTCCAGGAAGCAGTTACCATACCTCAACTAGAGCCACAAGGACAGGAGGCAGTGTAACGAGATAGTAGAGTCCCCTAGTGGAAAGTAGAGCCACAGTGGTTGTGTCCAGTGCGAGCCTGGATGAGACACTGCTGCTGATATCCCCTGAGGCAGAGAAAGAGTAAAGAAATATCCTCTCTTTCCCCTTTCTCCTGCCACCGCCTCTTGTCTGCCAGTGCCTCCCACTGGCTGAACTCAGCCAGGAGCCCTGTGACAGAGGAGGCTGGGAATTGCCACCTACAGGGGTCAGCCTGGCCTTCCCCACCCCCAACAACACAGAGCAGACCAGGGAGGGTGCAAAATGAATCTGAGGGCCAAGAGGCTCAATCTAGACTTGGGCCCAGGGGATGGAGGGGGGTGGGAATGGTGGGAAGATGGGTACTGGTGCTTAAGAGAGTGTGTTTGCTGGAGGAAGTGGGAAGAGTTGTTTTATGAAGCATGAAGAATGAAGGCCGGGGTCCAGGGGAAATGGGATGAGAGAGAAGGCTTGGAGGGAAGTAGGAGGAACATCATGAGGGTCCTTGAAAGCAAGTCAGGAAGATTGGACATTAATGCAAAAGCTATAGGGAGCCACTGATTGTCATTAAGCAGTGAGGTGATCAGATCTGGGTTTCAGGAAGACCATTCCAGCTGCAAGGATGGATATGGGCAAGGGAGGAAGGAACATTAAAGGCAACAGATGAATAAGGAGACCACTGCAGTAATCTCCACAAGTGAGGATGATGGAGGTAGAGGGACTGGGAGGGGTGCATGGGTTTGAGGAGTATTTAGGAGGGAGAGCTGGTGAGTGATTGGTTAAGGAGGGGGTAGGGGAGGGAGCAAGGATGATTCCCACGACTGTGGCTTGGACAACTGAGCCAATGCAAACACTTTTTGATAAGACAGAAAGCACACAGTGAAGAGCATTTGGAGGAGACGCGTGTCGATCCAAGTGTGAGCTGCTCGTGAGACATTCTTGGCAGCAATATAACTGTTTTTTTTTTTTTTCCTAGACATGCCTGTGTTTATCTCCAGAGTCTCCATGAGAAAGCCTTCCATGTCAGCTCAGTACTCCAAGAGCATGCCTTCTGCAGGCTAGACCAGGCATGCTTTCTTCCTCAGGTGTCATGTTCTTCTTCTGTCCCTTCCCATTTTAACCCCCTGTCCAACCTCAGCCTTTGCGGTGACCCCTGGCCTCTAAGGAAGCAGGATTCAGGCTGTTTCTTCCCAATCTCATTTCTCATCCAGACTGAGTCATACCCAGACCCAGCAGCTCTACTTTTAATCTCCTGTGTGAGCTGGGATGCTGAAAGGCTTGGACAATGACCTTTTCTTACTTTGTCTCTCATCAGTCATTGTTTAGCAATTTGCTCTAATCTGTGCAAGCCAGAATCACATAGCATAGACTAAGAGTGGGCAAGAGTCCACACATGGAATAACTGCACACATGCAGTGAGGAGGCACTGCATCACAGATGGGGAGAAGCTAAAGCAGGATGCTTTTCTTCTCTGAGCCTATTTTTTTTTTTTTCACTTTTCAAATGTGTATACTAGACTCAGCAACCTGATAGTCCGTCTCTAATTTTTTGTAGTCTGTAGAACCTGGTTTTGTCCTGGAAGCAATGAGCGCAGCCTCACAAGATGAGCCACGACTGACTGTGGCAATACCACTCTCTTTTTACCAATGGGTGACTTACCGATAGTTGTGGACATGTAACTCAGTTTTAGCAGAAGGGGCATGTATTAGTTTTCTAGGGACGCCATAACAAAGTAGCACAACCTGGGTGACTTAAAACAACAGAAATTTATTCTCTCAGGTCTAGAGGCTAGAAGTGTATAAAAGGTGTCTGCGAGGCCATACTTTCTTGGAGGCTTTAGGGGATAATCTGTCCTCTCTCTTTCTCTTAGCTTCTGGTGTCTCTGGCAATCCTTGGCAGTTCTTGGCTTGCTGCTGCAGAACTCCAGCCTCTGCCTCTTTGTCACATGGTGTTCTCCCTGTGTTTCTCCATCTTCACATGGCCGTCTCCCCTCTGTGTCACTCTCTTCTTCTTATAAGGACACCAGTCATACTGGATTAGGGGCCTACCCTACTCCAGTATGGCTTCCTCTTCACTCCTCATTATATCTGTGATGAACGATCCTATTTCCAAATAACATCATGTTGTGAGGCACTTCCACATTTCCTTTTGGGGGACACAATGCCACCCATAATAGAACATGAGAGTGTTTGGGAAAAGCTTTCCTCCCTGTTAAGGAGCATCGTCAAAAAGAGCCCACCACTCTGCCTCCTGTGTTTGCCCCATGGTGTGAGGATCTGATGCTGAGAGAGGTGGCTGTCACTGTGGTTGGCAGCAAAGGACGATGGAAAAGTAACACTGCTGAACCATTACCTCAAAACTACAACTTCCTATCTCTGTGTTGTTTATTAAGTGGGATAAATGTGCCGAAGTCACCTTTTATTCGGGATTCTATTACTGTCTTAGTTCATTTTTGCTGATATAACAAAATACGCTGAGGCTCAGTAATTCATAAAGAACAGATATTTATTTTCTCAGAATTCTGGAGGAATTCTGTGGGAAGTCCACGATCAAGGCACTGGCAGGTGTGGGTGTCTGGTGAGGACTGCTCTCTGCTTCGAAGATGGCACTTTTTTTGCTATATCCTCTGGAGGGGAAGGACACTGGTCTTCTCATGGCAGAAGGGACAGAAAGGGTGAAAATGGATGAACTCCCTCCATCAAGCTCTTGTGTAAATATACCTAATCCCATTCATAAGGGTAGAGACCTTGTAATTGAATCATCTCCTAAAGGCCACACCTCTTAAAACTGTTGCACTGGGGATAAAGCTTTAACATAAATTTTGGAGAGAACAGCATCATTTCAACCGTAGCAGTTACTCATGGTCAAACACATCATAATTCATCTAGTGACCCCTAATTTCCCTGCTCAGTTTAGGGACATGTAAGAACCACAGGATTTAAGAGCTGAATGAGATATTGAGAGTCATATAATCCAAATTCCTTACTAAATGAATGAAGAAACTGAGGTTCAAGAGGGGAAGGGACTCACTTAGGGCCACGGCACAGATTAGGGTCACAGGCTGGACCCACACTAGGCTCTCCAAACTTCTAATCTCCCGTCATGTTTTTCTGGCTTCCTGTACTCTTCTTGTAAGGAACAGAGGGTGCTATTTGAAAGGCAGGGCTGACTGGGTGGGCTGCTGCTGAGCCATCAGAGGGAAGGAAATGAGTGGTGGGACGGGAGATAAGGAGAATTACAAGGGGAGTGTGCAGGCACTTGCCATGCTGCAGAGCCGTGTTCAGCCTCAGGGACATACATTTATTCTAATCACATGCTCTGTGCAGGACTTGCTGCTCTGAATTATGCACCTCGAAAGGGCCTTTCATCTCGCCGAGGGTTTGATGCCAGCCTGCCTGGCTGCCTGTGTTGGGCTGTGATTTAGCCTCCAGAGCAATTCAGGGCAAGGAGGTAGGAGGAAGGTCAATGGAAACACCTGGGACCTTCCCTTTCCTGAGGACTCTGCCTGCCCTACTTCCTACCTTCCACCAGTGCTGGTATGGTGGGGCAGCATGGCTAGTGGAGAGGAAGGCAGAGATTCACCTTTCTTCTCCATCGAGAAGGGACTCAGATAATTGTGTACCTGACAGCTTTCTAAGAGTGTAGAGAAATCTAACTTCATGGGCTTAATTGAATTAAGATCTGGCAAATATACCTATTTTTTAAACCTAGAACTCTAGAGTGCTGGATAAAAGGCACCAGAGGCATCTCCTAGTCTAGACTGCTCATTTTATAGTAGTGGAAACCAAGGCCCCAGGAGGGTTTGAAAAGATGTACTCTAGAGGCAGAAGTAGAATCAGAACGCCAAACATCAGAAACCTAAACATCAACGTCAGAACCCTAAACATCAATGTCTCCACCTTGCCCACTTTCATCTAAAGCAGAGCTGCCTCTTGGATGTTTGAGCCCTGTGGCCAGCAGGTTCTGACATAGGCCTCTAATTTCACCTCCTGGTATCCATGCCCTTGTGTAAACCCCTCCCTTAAGTGTGAGCAGAACCTAGAGAATGGCTTGCTTATAACTAATAGAATATGACAAAAGTGATGGGGTGTTAATTCCATGATTTGGTTACAAAATAATTATGACTTTCTTCTTGTTTGCATTTTCTCACTCTTCCTGGGTCTTGATGAACTTGCTATGATGAAGTGAGCTATAAGGTCCCATGTGGGGAGAAACTGAGGGCCACCAGCAGACAATGGCCAGCAAGGAGCTGAGGCTCTCAGTCCAATAGCCATGAAAAAACAGAATCCTGCCAATAACCACAGAGTGAACTTGGAATCAGGTCTTTTCTCAATTGAGCCTTCCGATGAGACCACAGCCCTGGCTAACATCTTGATTACATACTTGTGAGAGACCATGAGCAGAAGACCAGGTTAAGCTGGGCCTGCATTCCTGACCCACAAGAACTGTAGGAAAATAAATGTGTGTTGTTTCAAGCTGCTGAATGTTGTTATGTAGCAGTAATAGCAATATCCAATTTTAGGATAATATTTAGGATGCCTACCACATTCTAGTTTCAGGTATGAAAATAAATGGTTACTATGGATTTACAAGAGTTTGTAGTTTGATGAGCTAAGATATAGCATGTGAAATGATAATAACTAACATTTTCCTGAGTGTTTCCTCTGTTACAGAATGGTGCTAAACTTTTAGATATACTACGTATATTTTTAATTTTCTTAATCCCCTCACAACAACCCTGTGAGACCTCTTATTATCTCCACTTTACAGGCAAGAAGACAGGTGCAGAGAGATGAATAACCTGCCCAGGTTCAAATAGTTAGCAAGTGGTAAAAGGACTTGAACCCAGGTAGTCTGGCTTCAGAGGGAAACAAGATCGCATTCATTTATTTAAAAGGCACTTAAGTGTTTCCTATGTGCTTGCTATTGTTAGTGTCTGGGCATATAAAGATATACACCTGTTCTGAAGGGGTTAGTGGCTCTGCCTTTTGCTAACAATAACCTTGTGCAAGATACTTAAACTTGGTTTTCTCATATGTAAAGGGAATATGGGGGACTATAACTCACATATGATTATAATGAGATAAAATGAGTTAATGTTTATAAAGAACATGTAATAGTGCCTGCTACATAGTAAATGTTATATGTCTGTTAAATAAAAATAAATAAGTGGCAATGTCAGCAGAAAGTTATAAGAGCCTGTGGAAACTGCATGGACCCCATATGTTCAGGGTGCAATGGGAGCTCAGGGGAAGTAATGTCCTTCACCTCCCATCTTTTGTGCATGTCTTTTTAAGTCCTGGGCTAAGTGATGGGCTTTCCATGCAACCTGTGGCTTTTTGAAATATTTCTTATTCCTTCGTTAAGATAATTAGTAGTTCTAAGGTCATCCTTCTCCTGTGGAAATGCCCAATTCTTTTTACTGGTGTACAATTTTTTAGCCTAAGCTTCTCAGGATAAAGAACTTTGGAAAACAACCTCTTCAAAGTTCCCAGGTCCACTTGCACCTCCTCTAGCTCTCCATTTTGGCCATATGCAAATGCTCAGAAGTCACAGAGCTCACTCCCTACGTGCCCATCCCTCCCACCTTTCTGATACATTCATCTCTTTTGGTGAGAACAACAGTACCTCTTGCTACTTTGCCCCAAATTCAGGAGATTAAATTGTTATCAGTAGAAGAAATGTAAAGACTGAAAATGCTTAATGAACTACAAGTGCCAAAATGTACCCCACAGATAATGAGAACTGTTGATGGCAGGTTGAGGGGATCAGTGCGGAAAGATTTGGTTGAATACTTCAAGGAGGGGCTGAGGTTTCAGCCAGGCATTAAAGAGTGGTGGGGATGGGGAGAATGGAGAGGACAGGGGATTGCCACGTAGGGAGCAGCAAGCATAGCATGAGTGGCATGAAGAGGCTCGTAGATGTTACTAGTGTTTATCTATACCCAGCTTTCCTCTATTTTGGGGCACTTGAGAGAAGTACTTCCCCCACTCCCACACTTGCTATTATGTCGGGTGATACGACTACATGTGGCCAACAGGTTGCAATTGGAAGTGATGTGTGTCACCTACAGGCTGAAGCATTTGATTGACAGTGCAAGTGTCTTCAGTGCTTTTTTCTCCAGTCGTGACCACCATGGAAGTGTGGATTGAGAGGAAGGATCAAGGACATTGAGCCATCATGTGGAGAACAGCTGCCCTGGAAAGTTGCTGGACCCACAGTGGACATTGGGTGAGTGATAAATCAATCTTTGTCTTTAAGCCACTGAAATCTTGGTGGTTCTTGTTCTTGTAGATTACCTAGCCTTCCCTAATGTCTATGGAAAAATGTGTGTTGAGTACTGGGACGTGAGGTTGGATTAGCTAAGGAGTAGCAGAGGCAGCCTCATGTGGGACAAGAGAATCATCTGAAGGTACTTCAAACCACCACAAAAAATCAAATTCAGTTGTGTAGGGTTCAGGCATGAATATTTTTTAAGCTATTTAAGTGATCCCAAAATGCCACCAGGTTTAAGAGCCATAGACGTACCTATTTTTACTCTTTAACTGGTTTATTTTCTAAGCCCTATTTTTAAAGCTGAAAAAGGAGAATATTGTAGGACTGATAGGGCCTGTAATGGTCTGAATGTGTCCCTCCCAAATTCATGTATTGAAACCTAATCCCCAATGTTATAGTATTAAGAGGGGTTTCTTTAGGGGATGATTAGATCAGAAGGGCTCTGCCCTCATGAATGGGATGAGTGCCCTCACAAAAAAGGCCCGAGGGAGCTTATTTACTCCTTCCAACCATGTGAGGGCAGGTAGAAGATGCCATCTGTGGAGTGGAGAGCCAGCCCTCACCAGACACTGAATCTGCTCACACTTTGGTCTTGGACTACCTGGCCTCTAGATCTGTAAGCAATAAATTTCTCTTGTTTATAAACTAACTATCCAATATTAGGTATTTTGTTATAGTAACACAAAAGGACTAAGACGGGGCCCAAAGCGGACATTTCACATGATGTATGTGAAAGAGCTTTGTAAACTGTAAAGGGCTAAACAAAAGAAAAGCAATTTGCTTCTTGATGATATTAAAAGCCTAGATTATCAGGAGGTTTTACTTGACTCAGTGGATTTTTTACTTTGAGAATGTCTGTGGCTCAGGTTTCTAGGCTGGAATCAGCTTCTCCAGACGCTGCTCTTTCATGCTCGGGTAGGACCAGCCATGAGATTCTCATGACCTCTTTAACTAGGACTGTGGCAACAGCACCCAGCTGGTCTCCCTCCTCTGACACTGCTTTGATATATTATCCACTGATTGGTTAATTGTCCTCCAGGTAGCAAAGACTTGACAGCCTCTTCCTTTCATGAACGAACACATTCATTTTAATTTTAATCACAGTTTTATATATATTTAAGTCAAATAGTTTTAGAATGTACAACCTTCCCATCCAGAATTCTCCTCAGGAGCAACCCTTCCACTCTTTAGCTCCTTCCTCTGGTATTCATTTCCATGTTATTGGCTCTTTCTTGATTTTTTACTTTCTGATCTTATCTGATGATTGCCTACCATGGCATTTGAGCTTTTAGCATTCTTGTATCAGTCCTCCTATCATGCCCCTGACAACATAATTGTGCCTTCCAAGAGTCTCCCGATATGGCTTTATCACAATTTTTGTGATAACAAAATTAGTATTTAACGTTCACTTTAGCATTTATGATTATATAAATATTGTTTAGAAAAGAGCCATAGACGGTAACATCTTCTTTTTTGGACTACTTTGAATTCCATAGAGTTAATAATTATCTCTATTTTATTTATGTCTTCCTTTACTCACATTTTAGACTTTTGAGAGAGATCAGAGCTAAAAAAAATGAATGTGTTCCATTTGTCACGTTCAGTTGAAAACTATAGCATCATTTTCCATCATTTTCCACTATGTGAAAGTGTAATACAAATGAGTCCTTAAGATTTTCCCTGAAACTTTAAAAGGAGTATTCTAGATGTCTTTTCCAGCTTTTCACCCTTCTCTTCTATCTAAGGTTAGATAGAAATATAACCTAAGATTTATAGAAGTCTTGTATGAGATTAATAGAAATCTTTTCCCTGTTGCACACAGAAAATGCGTCTTCAGAGTCTGGGGTAATAGGTTCTGTGTTTCTTTCTTTAGAATAGGAGCCTCCTGAGGGAAGGAATTTTATCTCTTAACAGACTGGGGATCCCTGAGGTTGGGAGAGTGTCTCCTTCAGACTGGGGCTCCCTGAGGACGGGGCTGCGTCTCCCTCAGACTGGGGTTCCCTGAGGACAGGGCTGAGTCTCCCTAAAGCAGCCCAAGGGCTTCACCTTGCCCAGACAGAACCAATTTATCAAGACAAAGGAATTGCAATGGAAAAAGAGTAATTCAGGCAGAGCCGGCTGTGCGGGAGCCCAGAGTTATATTATTACTCAAATAAGTCTCCCCTAGCATTCAGGGACCAGAGTGTTTAAAGATAATTTGGCGGGTAGGGGCTTGGGAAGTGGGGAGTACTGATTGGTCACGCTGGATATAGAATCATAGGGGGCTGAAATGAGGTTTTACTGCTGTCTGCTGTTCCCGGGTGGGATGGCAGAACTGGTTGTCAACTGATTCACTGAGTGCAGGGTCTGCAGAGTATCTCAAGCACTGATTTAGGTCTTACAATAGCAATGTTACCCCCGGGAGCAATTTGGGGAAGTTCAGACTTTTTTTTTTTTTTTTTTTTTTTTGAGACGGAGTCTCTCTCTGTCGCCCAGGCTGGAGTGCAGTGGCCGGATCTCAGCTCACTGCAAGCTCCGCCTCCCGGGTTTACGCCATTCTCCTGCTTCAGCCTCCCGAGTAGCTGGGACTACAGACTCTTGCAGCCAGAGGCTGCAGGACCCCTAGATTGTAATTTCTAATCTTGTAGCTAATTTGTTAGTTCTGCAAAGGTGGTCCCAGGCAAGAAGGGGGTCTTTTTGGGAAAGGGCTGTTTTCAATTTTGTTTCAGAGTCAAACCATGAACTAAACTCCTTCCCAAAGTTAGTTCGGCCTACGCCCAGGAATGAACAAGGACAGCTTAAAGATTAGAAGCAAGATGGAGTCAGTCAAGTGTGATTTCTTTCTTTCACTGTCATAATTTCCTCAGTTATAATTTTGCAAAGGCTTTTTCATCCCCTCAGACTGAGGATCCCTTAGGATAGGGGTGCGCCTCCCCTCAGACTGGAGCTCCCTGAGGATTGGGTTGCATCTCCCCTCAGACTGGAGCTCCATAGATTGGAGCTGGTGGACAAGAAATATAAACAGGGAGGAGACAGTCCCACAGACTGGAAATCAGGTAGACTGGGAGACTGTGGGAGTCTGTGGGTCTGTCTCCTCCCTGTTTATATTTCTTGTCCACCAGCCCCACCTCAGAATCTAGGAAGGGGTCTTCACATGGGAGCTGTAGTGATGTCAAAGGTCAGGGAGGCTTAATCGACCTAGCCTGGTTCTGAGATCCCCCAGGAGCTCCTCAGGCTCCAGGAGCTGCTTCCCTCCCTGATTCTTCTGCTGGTGACCTTGGGTCTCAAGAAAACAAGAACAGAAACTCCTCTGAGACACTTGAAGGGCTCTGTCAGGTCAGTGGCCCCTGCCAAGCATCTGTCCTGGTCTCTGTGCCTTCAGAAGATATTAGCTCTCAGGCCCTGCTTGGTTGCAAGGATGGCCTTCCCCTCTCTTTTTCTTTGCATATAGTTTTTCTTTCCTTTTGAGGTTGTCTGTGGAGAAAGACTGTGGCTGGCATGAATAATAGATTATTAATTTGGAACCTCTCCATTGAGTGAGACTTGCCACCAGTGAAGACGCGTGTTATGTAACCAGCAAATTGCGCTGGCATCAGAGGCAGCATGTCTGCCGGAGAGCGTAAGATCAGAGATGTGAGCGAAACAGGGAGGGAGGCCCCCTTGCAGGAGGGTCTGTGGGGAGCCCGGCTCTTAGCTGGTTGTTTTCAGCTGCCTTCTGTTTAAGCCTCACAGTGACCAGTGAGGAGGCACTGAAACCTCCTCGTGGAGAGAGAATAGGCTGGTCGCAGCAGGAGCTGACTGACACTGAGGCCTGCTGAGTTCCCAGCACCTGGACCCTGATATTTTCCCATCATGGTAAACTGATTGGGCCTGTGCCACAGAAGACCTGACAGAGAGGTCTCCTAAAGGAAACGTGAAAACAGAACTCAGACCTAGGGACCATTGTCTCTGGAGGTGGAAGCCCCTAGCCATCCTTTGGGGTGACACTGAGTTTTTCTAGCAAGGCCCTTGGAGACTGACCTGTGGCCAGAAAGAGATGGCCCAGTGTGTTCACCCTATCTCTAGCATTGATGCCTGGTGGTGCCTTGGGGAGGGAATCTCAGGCCACCTCATTTGATAGGGCACTGGATGTAGGGAGTGTGTTGGTTGACAAAACTTCTGAGATGGGTTTCCCAGAAGTAGGGGTCTGGCTTGTGGCAGTTATGAAATTGCACCTCCCAGATATTCTGCAGGGAGCACAACTGCCTGACAGCCCCAGCTGCTGAGCTCTGAACCCACTGCTATGTTGGAGCTAAGACCACGCTTCTCCCTGGCTGCTTCTATCCACTGACTGAATGGGACAATGGCTGGAACCTTAAGGCAGACCCATTCCTGCCAGATGGGGAGGAGGAGACTTTGGCTTTAGTTTAACTCTCTCCCACGACAACCCACACTGGCCTTACCCCACTAGTCTAACTTTCTTCAAGCTGCATCGAGACTAAGATTTTTTTCACTCAATCTTCCTTCCTTCTCACTCTCCTCTACAGGAGTCAGACCAGCACTGTAATTTGACAGTTCTCCTGGTATCTTCCAGCCTTTTCCCTAGTTTTACTCACAGACATATCTTCTGTCTTGTATTCCTGGCATATATTTCTTGGGGGACGTAGACTAACCCAGTCCTTTATCCTCCAACCCCTCGATCAAGCAGAAATGCTCATTGTCTAGGCATTGTCCAGATGGAAGTGACTGGTAGCAAACGTGTGTTTATAACTCATGATGATCGTAACTTGATCGCCAGGTCCCTGTCCTAAAGAATGCAAAGACCCTGAGGCTGGAGTGGGTCTGGCCCATGGAATTAAGGCAAAGAGTCATGGTAGCTGAGTTCAGAGAGTTGAGGGGCCAGATCTGGTAGGGTCTTGTGGCAATCCTGAGACATCATTCTCAGCCTAAAGCACAGTAATCTTTCCTGGAGGCCAGGACTAAGCGTTTTCAAGGTTTTCTTCTTATCGCTCCTCCTCTTGTCCATGAGAAGCAGGATTTAGCCCTTGTTGGTTAATTTCTCCAAGGCTGTAACACCAGAAGTAACTTGTTTCCTCCTAAGAACCCTTCTGATGCTTCTTAATGAGCATTGCCCAACTGCTCTATCCTAGAAGAGAAGGAAGTCTGATAGTCATTAGAGTTCCAGACCAGGAGTCCAGACTCAGAATTCATAGCCCTGCTCGCCCATCGATTAGCCCTGGAACCTTGGACAAGTTAAGTAGCCTCTTGAAGCCTTAGTTTCCACATCTGCACAAAGGTGATGCTAATAATGGTTAATAGTAGCTAACACTAATTGAATGCCTACTGTGTGTTAAGCACTGTTCTGAGTGCTTTACATGTATTAGGCAATCTACATCTGTGTTATTCTCTCTTACATTATGGGCATTTGTTTCTCAGAGTACGTAGACTAAGCTAGTCCCTTATTCTTTAACCCTGGATCAGGTAGAAGCACCCACTGTCTAGGTGTTGTCCAAGATGGAAGTGACTGGTGGCAAAGGTGTGTTTATAACACATCATGGTCATGACTTGATTGCCCTGGGTCCCTGTCCTAAAGAATGCAAGGACCCTGAGGCTGGAGTGGGTCTGGCCCATGAAACTAAGGCAAATCTATTATTGTTCCCATTTGTACAGATGGAGCAATCAAGGTACAGAGATATTTAAAAACTTCCCCAAGATCACAAGCTGGAGAGGAGCAAAAGTGAGCTCCAGATCCAGGTGGTCTTGCTTCTTACCCTTCCACTGCCTTGCCTTTGAGTGCCCATCTCACAGAGCTGTTGGGAGAACCCTGTGAGATAATTCAGCATTCTTTAGGAAATTTATCTAGCCCTGACAGACATGTGAGTTCTGAGTCCTGGGTTCTCTGTGACAGTGTGTGTGTCTGGAGCACTTCATTCTTTTATTTGTCCATTTAGCAGACAGTTATTGGGGAACTCTGTGTGCCAGAGAGTGTGGCAGGTGCTGAGATACGGCAGTGAGCAGGCCAATCTTGTCCTTGCCTGCCTAAACCTTATAGCCCAGAGGTCAAGATAGATGCTAAATAGACAATTATGTAGATGATTAATTACAGTTGGGGTCTGTGCTATAAAAAGAGAAGGCGTACAGTGAGAAAATGTGACAAGGTGAACTGCCCTGTGTGGGAGGGAGTGACCCTGAGACTCTGATCCTACCAGTCTCGGTAGTATGATCCTTGTTTGAGTGGGGAGACACTCCCTGGCCTCAGGGAGAGTCTAGTCTCACCTCACCCAGTCTGAGAGGGGAGAGCTAGCCTGTGCTGATACGATGGAGGATGTATAGCCTCATTATCTAGTCTGATGAGGGAGATGAAGCCCAAGTGCCTGCTTATATAATAAAAGAAGAGATATACAGAGGCCTAGTTCTGAGAGCACAGCTGAGGTCAGTAAGCAGGACATCAGACAAGCAGAGACTATGGTCAAACCTGAAGCAGCCTTGGAAGATAGGCTAGGGTTGGCATTTTTTGCTTCTATTCAGACAGGATTGAGCCTACCCTTAGGGGGTCTGTTTTCAGTGACCTGATGGTAAGGAGGGAACAGGCAGAGGTTGAAGGGAGAGCAGGTAATGAATTTAAGTGACCCAGCCCAGCAACTGGCCCAGGTGGGTGCTAAATAAATGATAGTTGTTATTGAGTGAGGATCATGCTGTCAGTAAATAACACGGAGAAGCATCAGAGCCATTAACTGTCCTGACCGCTCCATTGTCAAAGGTCCCATTGCAGGAGCTTCCAGAAAGATTTATCTCCATTTCGGTAGCAGGCTCTTCAGAGTTGGAAATTAAAGTGAAACTGAGGTGCACAACCCGGGGCTATAGCATGGACTTTGCGTGGAAATGGGCACTTATTAGGAGTATTAAAAGGAAAAGCTAAGGCTAGCTCAGCTGCTGGCTACACAGAAAAGGGATTTTTTTTTTTTTTTTTTTAAAGAGAAGTAGTTGGAGAAAAATTTCTAATGAATCCTATCCAACCATAAAATCATGTAGAAAATGAATCCTATCTGACAATAAAATAAAAGTGAAACAAATTACTAGGTTCTCATATTTGTAGGACAAATTAATTTCATGTTTAGAATACTAATTGCTTGCTGAGGGTCTGCCTGAATTTAGCACAAGCCTTCAAGTTTGGAGGACCGCAGAGGAGGGCGGGGGGTGCAGGTGCAGGCCTGGCCCTGAGTCCTCCACTTGGACCCTGCCTTTGTCATATCTCTCTCCAGTGCCCAAAGCTCAGTGGGCACACGTTGCTTTGCCTCAGACTGGGGCTCCCTGAGGGAAGGGCTGTGTCTCCCCCTCAGGCTGGGGCTCCCTGATGCAGGGTTGTGTCTTCTTTGCTCAGGCTGAGGATTCCCTGAGGATGGGGAGTCTTCAGGAAAGCTACAGACTCTCTTCAGAAAAATGAACAGAAAGACAACATATCCTTTTGGGGATCCACAGACCCTGCACCATGCCTTCTTGGCTCTCTGGGAGATGGAGGCTAGAAAGCTGGAGTATGGAGATTATATAGGTGAGAATGTGCTGTGCAAATTGGAAACTGAAGGACATGATGTTTCTTTTCCTCTTGCATTTTTCACTTTTTGTGCCTCATGCTGAGAAATGTGAGTTCATTCCCAGTTATTCTCAAGCAAGTGATTGCATTTATGAATTATCCAGTAGAAAAAAAGAAACAAAAGAAAAACCCAGATAGTCTGTGAAACTCCTGGGTCACCTGTTCCAACTTGAGTGGTGCCTATACAGAAGACGCTTGGCTCTTGTCCTAGCAGCCCAAGGTGATAACTGCCATGATACCTTTTATCAGTCTCCTTGTGTGTGTCAGCACCATACCCACAGCTCTTCACACACCCTAATTCTTGTGCCTTCTGGGGTTTATTATGCCCATTTTACAAATGAGGCAAACAAGGCTCAAAATGTTTAGTAACTTGCACAAGATTGCACAGCAACTAAGAGTTTGAAATGAGAATTGGATCCAAATCTGTTGAGTTCTCCCTCTCCCATGCTTCCATGTGCTCTGCACCATAAGTAAGGTCAATTTTTCCCACCACACTCCCCCCAAAAACATAGTCATATTTTTCAAATATCACACACACACACACACACCACACACACACACACACACATGTGCACAGAGGATTGAGGACTAGGTATATGCATTTTCCTTTAATGTCTCTATGCTTTCTATGCCACAGTTTCTGGTTCCAGGTCTGCCTCCAAGCATGTAGCTAGGTTGACCAGGGAGGTGGCCTGGCTTGGACACTCTCCTTATGCCCTGTAAGCTCTGAGTGAACACCTGCTATGTGCCTGGCATCCTGCCAGGTGCTGGACACATATGAGAACCTGGTCTTGCTGGGCATCTGAGAGGTACAATATTGTGAACAATATCTTCTGTGTGATTTTGCCCCTTCATTCGTGTCTGTAGGGTTTGTCCTGATTGATCTCGGTTTAGTCATAGACCAGCTGTGTGGCTTTGTGTCATCTTCTCTCTGAGTTCAGTCTTCCAAGACATTTGGACTAATCCGGTGGTGTTGAAGGCCTTCTAGGTCTGACACACTGCGATCCGTGTACCTCTCTGTCTTAGGATGAATGGTTCTAAGGAGCCATCTTGTCCTGCCCACCCCTATCCTCCCACAACTGTCATTCTCTGATGACCTTTGCACCCTAGCAATGCTGAGGACATGTGTCTGTCTCAGGAAGATAAGACTAGAGACCAAGGCTGTATGCAGGTGCTATGGTCTTGGGTTGTTCCTTTAGGCCAGGGACTGTTCATTTGCAGCTTTGGCCCCAGTGCCTTACACAGTGCTTGGCACATTGCTCATGTATAACAAACAGTTGATGAATGAAGAAATAAATGGATGAATGAATGAATGCATATGATCAGGACTCACAGCTCCTCTGGAGACTCTACTCCAAGTCTGATTTCTTTTACTACCCTGACCCAATTTCTCATTCCAACCCCCTAATCTGAAAGGCAACAGCCTCCCCTTCTGGTGTGTGTCCTGTTGTGTTGGTTGCTGAAAACATTTTACCAATAACAACATTCTGCCCCCATTTTCACGCCACAAGCAGGTTCCATTTCTGCCCACTTTTTGCCACTGTCATCTAAAAAGAATACTTTCCCCATCACCACACTTTGATCCCATTATCTCCACTCCTTCTATACTGCTTGCATTTCCTAATTAAGAAGGAAAGTTCTCAGGTAGGGAGAAAGGGTCTTTAGGAGAAGGGTGCTCTGGCATCTTGCTTCCACTTAGGGACCTAGAAGGAAAGGGATACCTGAGTAGATATATCAAATGAGTCCTCCGGGGACCGCCCACTGAGGTTTCCCCTGAGCCAGTGCTATAGCATGATTACCTTCCATTATTATGGTAATCTCATATACAGAACAGGACCCATATTACTTTACTTTAAATAATTAACTGCTGAGAGGACAGAGTGCTGGAAACGAGCTTGGGCTGCAGCTAAGTGTTTCACATTTTAATTAAAGCCTCTCTGATAAATGTTTACCAATTGCTTCTGATTCTTCCTGGGAAAGAAATAATAAAAAAGAGAAAGAACGTAGGATGATGGGAAGAAGAAGGCCAGGGGGAGAAAGGGACGGAGAGAAGGAGAAAGGAAGGAAGAGGGAGAGAAGAGGAACACATAGTCAGAAGGAGATAGAAGAGGAACATGAAAGAAACAACTCTTCAGGCTCCAAACAAGCATAGCCAGGCCTCCTGGAATACTCACACACGCTCTCAGGCCTTTTCTTCCCTCTGAGCTGTGGAGCAGTAAACTAGAGTTTGAAAACAGGAATCTCTTTTACTCCCTGCTGTGTGTTCCGGTGTTACTATTTCGTGTCTTTCCTGGCCTGCCCACATCTCCTTGGGGCTCCATTCCCCAGTCCCTTGTCTCCCATCCCTTACTGCCCTCCAAGACTCACTCCAACCACAGACACCAACATTCCCACCCCCAAAGCTGCTGGGCTCATGGGCAGACCACCTGGAGTGGCCTTCCTGGGGCAGGGACTGTAGCTTTTTCCCCCCGTGGTCATCTCCTTGTCTTAGAGACCCGGTTCTCAGAGTCTTCTGAAGTGCTGGTCCACAAGTGACAAACAGATTGTGGCCACCGAAATTATCATGCGACCACTATAATGGGTTGGGTGAGAGGGTTTAGATCCAAAGTGGATTTAGATGGAGAAGGGGCTTCAATCTGGGAGCAGGAGTCTAAGCTGCCTTTTTGTGACTCTTCTTCGGGAATCCAGCCCTCAGCTCTGTTCAGGGCAACTGACTGTTAACCACCAGCCGGTTTGTGCGTGTGTGTGTGATTTGTATGTGTGTATGCATCCTCAGGTCTAGCGTCAGCATCCCTGCTCTACCCTCTCTGCTGCCACCCCTCTTTGCTAGCCTTAATTACAGCAATTTAGGAGTCACGCTTAAGATGGCAGAAAAAAACCATCAATATTTCACTTAAGAACGGATTTCTGTCGAATGATATCAGAGACCTATAAATGAGAAATATGAGACTTGTTCTCAGTAGCCTTAGACACACACACAGACACACGCACACACACAGAGAGACACACACAAAGACCTCTGATGAATTATTAACACGTGATTTCCTTTCTGTCTCAAGCACTGGGAAAAGCTGAGGGCTTTATTCAGCTGCACTCAGAGATGAGCATTTCTATTGAAGCTATTTGCCTAAAACATATTAAAATAAACATGATAAAACTGTGGCTCTGTGTTTCGGGGTTTCCGGTTGGTGAGAAGCCAGGAGATGCTGCTGCTCTGTGTGCCTCCCCCCTCTGGGTTTGTTGCAGGAGGAAGATGCTGGGCCAGGTGTCCTGGATCTGAGTCATTTCCCCTAGCCAAAAAGGCAGGGTCACTGCGGGGCCAACAAGGCACAGTGCCTACATCTAAGTGGAGAAGGGCCCTTGGGCTCAGGATCCCTCTGGCTCCCCTGCCTTTGTCTTCCTCTCAAGCCCTGTGGATGGAGAGCCAAAGGATCTCACTTCTCCACTGGGCTTCATCAACTTCACTATCTGTAAGTGGGTGGCTCTAAGGAACATGGCTGTGCTTTGGTCAAGGATAGGCCCAGGTAAACATCCAGAGGGACTCAGAGTTTAGAGCACAGGTGTAGAACTCCACTTGTGATCACAGCCATGTAGCATGTGAAGGCCATCCCTTGGCTCTATGCCATTCTTGTCTGTAGAAGGTATAACTGCCCTGCTGACGCTGTGCATGGGGTTCGGTTCAGCACAGTATGGCATGGCATGGCATGGCTCGCATGTGCGCCCACAGAGAGAGAATAACACTACTAATCTCTGTAAGGGAGAGCCTGTTGCCATGAAGGTGAGGCGGGTGGGAGTGGGGGAGCCAGGAACTGGCTTGTGACCAGATAGAAAGAGTTAAGCTGCAGACCCTGACAGAGCTGGCCTTGCAAGCCAGGGAGTACAGCTGATGGCGTGGGGGCAGCAGGAGCCACAGAGCTGGCTGCTGAGAGGAGCTGCAGAGCCAGAGCAGACAGTTGAGACAAGGTGGACTGTGTGAGAGAGCTAGTGTGCATAAGTTCCTGATGAGAGAGCTGCTGGATAAAACTACATTTCATGTGCTTACAGCCCCCTGAGTGTTCTTTCAGCTCTCTGCCTCGCCGCCCACTCTTGTTGAACCTCAGCAAGGCCTGGAACCTGACCACGAGCAGGACATTTGGTGTAGCTGTGAACCTGACAGCTGCTCATTGCTTTACCTCTTAGTGTTGAAAACAGTGGGTCATAGCAGAACAAACATGGCCTGAGACAGTCGTGAGTCATTGGCTAATTATGTGGTCCTGGGCAGGTCACAACTTCTCTGAACCTCAGTTTCTCCAGTTCCAAATGGGGAACAATTGTGCCTGTGCCACTGAGTAATATTATAAATGGTAAACTTAAAATCCCCCTTCAGGGGAGTGTCCACAATAGTCACTTGTATGGTAATGATGATGGGAGATTTCTTGGTGTGGCTGGTTGGGTGCCATGCTTTGAAAATGACTTGGCCAATTTAATTTGCCCAGAAAGAGGTGAGTAGGTGCTGAACAGTTGGAAAACCTTGGACATACAGGATCAGATAAAAGGGACTGGAAGTATTTAACTTGGAGAAGTTAAATCTCAGGATGATATACTTGCCTTCTTTAAGTAACCTCCTTGAAGAAGGATCAGATGTATTATGTGAAGCCCCAGAGGGAGAAATAGAAATTGTAGGAACAATTTAGATTAACATAGAGAACATTTTAACTACCAGAACTGTGTGAAGATAGAAAGGACTACTTTGGATGATGCTGAGTCTCCATCACTGACGATTTTCAAGAGAGGCTGAGGAGCCAATTGGCAGAGATGCTGTAGAGGTGATTTTGCATTCCCGATAGGAGACTCTAGGGTTTCATGTCGCCCTGTCTCTGGTTCCAAGTGGAGGGGCCTCCATCAGAGCAACAATCTTCTCCTCCTTCATTGCTTCCCTCATGGCCATCCTGGGGAGGAGGTGACTTCTCTGAGTGGAAATTTGGGACAGGATCTGAGTGTACTCCACTCTGGAGATCTCTCTGCTGACAGAAGGCATGTATTTTCTGCTCCTCCCCACCACAGGGCCAGGACTGCTGACTTCTAGCTCTGCCTGAGACTTAATGAGCCTGTCAAGTTCAGGAATAAGGTGTTAGCAAGCCCACCTGGCTGAGAGACCCTAATGCCAGTTTCTCCACTGTTTCCGTAGGCTAAAGGTAATATTTTGGTCTCCATCTGCCTGACTCTTATATCCATTTCTTAGAAAGCCCTGAACTAGTGTGGAAAAAAGAGTGTTAGTCATTGATCCTCTGAGATCCCAATATAGTTCAACTTCCTAAGGCTGGAACATATGGTAGTCAATGCCTCTTTGCTTTAAGAATCCATTTCCTGCTGTCTTATTCCCTGAATGTTGCTCTAACAGAATACCACAGAGTGGGTAATTTATGATCAATAGAAATTTATTTCTCACAGTTCTAGAGGTTGGGAAATCCAAGATCAAAAAACCAGTAGGTTGATTGTCTAGTAAGGCTTTGGTTTCTGTTTCCAAGACGGCTCCTCAAACACCATATCCTCCAGATAGGAGGAACACTATCCTCACATGGCAGAAGGTGAAAGGGCAAGAAAGATAAACTACCTTCGTCAAGTCCTTTTATAAGGGCACCTAATGTTATTCACAAGGGTGAAGCCCTCCTGACTCAACCGCTCCCAAAGGCCACACCTCCCAATAATGTCGCCCTGGAGGTTAAGTTTCAACTGGAATTTTGTAGAGAACAAAAACATTCAAACCATAGTACCTGCCCTTCTGCACACTACATTTCCCAGCCTTCCTTGCCAACTGGCTTCTTGCCAGGGTCAGACAATGAGAGAAATAATGGGAGATTGCAGGGAAGAAAAGGTGAGAAGCTAGAGTATTTCTCCCACTGTCTTCCTGCTTTAATGAGTGTTTTCAAGGTGGCTGAGTAACCAACACAGTCCCACCTTCTGCCAAACAGACTTGGCATCTAGCTCCTGGAAACAGTACCTCCTGTTGTCCTTCTAGCCAGCCCTAAGGGTCACAGTGGCTTTCTGTTCTTGCTAACAGCTGGTTGCTTTGCTGTCCCTTTTTTGGCTTCTCAGCTCTTCCACCACTTGGGTAACCAGTTTCCTATATTAAATAATTACTGTTGGAAATATCTAGAGTGGTTTATGTTTCCATGACTGGGTCAGAACACAGTCTCTATTTGAGAAATATGTGACTGATTCCCTGGATGGTAAACATCTCAAAGGCCACCATAGAATTCAAGAGTTCCTTGGGGATCTCTGCAAACCTCAAGCTCCTGAACTCTGTGACTCTGAGTCCTGAGTGTCCCAAGGAGGGATGAAATCGTGGAGACTGTTGGGGATATGATTCAGGCTTCCCAGGGTGGAGTGTAACAGCCTTTACTTCAGGCCCAGGCTTTTCCTGCCCCAAGAAGCCAGTCACAGGGTGATCCTGTAGTAGGGTGAGTGTAACAGTCCACTGTCAGGGGCATCTTTGACCTGGTTTCAGGGCCCATTTCCTCAGGTGTTATGTTAGTGACTGACTTCCCTGGAAGCCTCAGTCTTGTGCATCCCAGGTTGTCAGCCCCACCTTCACTCCTGGCTACTCACTCACATTCAGCTCCTCAAAACTTCTTGCGTATTGGCTTCTGAGTTCTCTGGTCTAGCCTATCTGCACAGTGTGCCCCTACCCAATGGGTCAGCTTCAGCTGTGGGGCTCCAGGCCCTTTATCTTGTGTCCCTCCTTGTCTATAGCTGCGTATGACAGGCCTTGTCAGAGACAGTCCTCTTGAGTCTCCCCAGGTGCCTCACAGTTATCAGCACCCATCAGCAAGCGCCTGAATGCACTGCCAGAAATTCAGTGGCCACCTGCATCTCCTTTCATGGGCCTGGAAAGGGGGCAAGTGTGGAGCTGCAGTTGTGAAAGTAGACTCCACAGGAGATCTGCCATTCCAGCTTAATTTTGCATTACTGTCTGCCTGTGAGCAACATGAGAAAGTTGATTTAGAATTTCCTTGCCTGAAGAAAGAAGTAGAATAACCTAATAAACTCTGAGATTATTCCATGAACACTGTGAAAGGATCTTAAGAATTTCAATCTATAAATGAATTTTTATGATAACCATCACTATTGCCATCCCCATCACTGTGATGGACACAAATTCTATTACCCCCACTCCCACCATCATTCCTACGGCCACCACAACCACCAGCAATGGCATCACCTCACCATTGTTGCCATCATCCTTAACACACCCCCCATCACTATCACTGCCACTATTAATGTAATCACTACCACTATGGCCACTGTCACTGAACTCAACACTAAAAACACCATCAACCTCAACATCTTACACATCATCTAATGCCCCTCCTTACTCTTCTGGAAGGCTCTGGCTGTGCCAAGGACTATAGATGAGAGCAACGTAGGGGCTGTCATTGGAGACAGTCATACTGACATAGGGGGCACAGCAGCAGAGAAGAAACGTGAAATCAGAACTGAAAGGAACAGAGAGGGGCTATCTCCTTTGCACAGGACATGCCTTTTTTTTTTTTTTTTAGATGGAGTTTCACTCTTGTTGCCCAGGCTGGAAGGCAATGGTGTGATCTCGGCTCACTGCAACCTCCACCTCCCAGGTTCAAGTGATTCTCCTGCCTCGGCCTCCTGAGTAGCTGGGATTACAGGTGACCACCAGCACTCCCGGCTAATTTTTGTATTTTTAGTAGAGATGGGGTTTTGCCATGTTGGCCAGGCTACTCTAGAACTCCTGACCTAAAGTGATCCACCCACCTTGGCCTTCCAAAGTGCTGGCATTATAGGTGTGAGGCACTGCGCCAGGCCCTAGGACGTGTCTTTGAGTGGGAAGGGCAGTGAATACAGAGATGGGAGGGGAACTCATCACTGAGAAGGCAGCAGGCCTCATGCTTGGTATTGGTGGAGGAACACCTGGAGCTACACAGGGAATCAGAGTAGCTGGGAGGCGGGAGACAAAAGGTCAGTTTTATTGGCTGTTGTCTCTCCCTTAGACAGTGCACTAACAGCCCGATTTCGCTGGGCAGGGAAACAATAGGGTGGCGAGGAAGAGAAAAGCAGTCCCTGATGTCCACGAGCTGGCCATGGCATTCTCCTGTTGAACATAAACAATTTCATAGTAAAACATCAACATCAGACAAAGCCACCTGTGACAAGAATGGATCAAGGCAGAAACAAATCTATTCCATAATCATGTCTGAATACAGGCAAAACATGAACATTGTCTAAATCGTAAAATACCAACCAGTCCCTCCTCCAGCTAATATGAGTGACTGCTGCCTCTCTACCAACTGCAGTGTTAGTCTTACTCTAGTCTATCCTCCCCACAGATCAAGCTTATTGAGATACCCAATCACAGACTTGTCCCTGCTTTCTGACAGCACTCAGTCCAGGGCAGACGTCTGCTTTCTTGGACTCTCCCCAAGTCAGCTAACCAAAGCCAGATCCTATAATAGCTTCTTCCTAGCTCTAGCCTCTTACTGAGATGTCTCACGAGTCTCCATTTTTCATGTTCTGAATGCATCAAGTAATACACCCAACTTGTTTAACTATAGGTTCTGGGGGTTTTGGCTGTAAGGCATTGACAGAGGTGTAGGAAGGTGTTACCTCTGGTGTATCAGGAATAACCTCTGTTATCCCAGAGGGGTCTTTCTCTCCTGGAAGGACATATGGGGTCACCAGAGTATGGTGCAGCCAGGCAGCCTTAGCACCTGTTCTAGGGCCCAGCTTCTCCAGCTGGTCACCCTGCTAAGGGAACAAGCCTGTGGAGGATCCAGGTTTTTTCTCAAGTGCCAGTCGGGAGTGGGGCATAAAATCTCCCTGAACTGCTTGTCGAAATGCAGAATCCTGGACCTCACTCCTGGAGATCTCAAGACAGAAGCCTCGATGTCTATTATTATAACAAGCTCCTCCGGTGGTGCTTATGTTTAAAAACCACAGATTGAGGGTCCTGCCACTCTGAGGGCCCTCAAGGTCACCACTTACTCAAGACTAGGATTGGCAGAGCTGGACTCTAAAGGCTTTCCAGAGATAAATTAAAAACTCCCCACCCTGGAAGCCATATGTCTATGGGCTCAGAGTCCTAGGGTGTCTCCCTCTATTTTGGAAAGATCCATAGCGTCAGGTCCCTCTCAGCTTCCCTAGTTGGGTCTATACCTTCTTCCAGAGATCACAGCACAGAGCTGCCCAGTAACATTCGAGGTGAAGGCACCTGCCTCCAGCAAGATGTTTCTCAAAAGTGACCCACATTCTGTATCTTGAACTGAATGAAAATATTAATCAATAGATCTATTGCCCTGACCCCTGGGTCTTTGAGTTGCACACACAGGGCATGCAAACCGATTATAACATTTAAACACACACACACACACACACACACACACACACACACACACACGACTGCTCCCATAGGGAGGCTGAGCAAGCAGTTCTCTTATACCCAAAGCCTTGCACAACCTGTCTGTCCTCATCCTCACAGCCTCTCATCCTACCCCTTCTTCACTAACTTGGTCTTCCTCCATGAGGATAGTACTAGCCCAGTGAGATCTTGAGGTCAGGCCATTTACTTTGGGGACATCCTTGCCAGTCCCACCCAAGGATTAGGCTCTACTTTATGGAGCTTCAGCCTTGCAAGACCCCTCAGCCCCCTTTTGACTGCTTCTCCATCTTTACCCATCCTCAGCCATTTGGGGCCCTGGTCACAAGGCGGCAGCTTAGAGTTGGTACTGGAATGGGTTAAGACTTATGGACTGTTAGGGTGGGGGTAAATGTATTTTGCATGTGACATGAATTTAGGGGTTCCAGAGGGTGGAACACCGAGCTGGATTACATGCCCCCAAAATTCATATGCTGAAGCCCTAACCCCCGGTACCTCAGAATGTCACTAGACTAGCAAATAGGGTCCTTAGAGAAGTGATTAAGTTAAATTGAGGCTGTTAGTGTGGGGCCTAATCCAATTTGATTTATTTATAAGAAGAGGAGTTTAAGAGGACACAGAGTAATACCAGGGGCCCATGTGCACAGTGAGACAACCCCGTGAAGAAGCAGTGAGAAGGTGGCCATCTGTCAGCCAAGGAGAGATGCCTCAGAGGGAACCAGCCCTGCTGGCACCTTGATCTTGAACTTTCAGCCTCCAAAACTGTAAGAAAATAAAATTCTGGGTTTTAAACAGAAAACCATCTCCCTATAGCATTTTATTATGGCTGCCTGAGAACGCTAATACAACCTTCTTCCCAATTGATTTCTCTTCACCTTTTTCTGTTCTCAGAAACTTGGGGTACTCGTCACATCCCTGCAGCTCATCTTTGGGGGTGTAGAAGCTACTTCACCACAGATGTGAGGGCTTGGTGGGACAACCTCGTACACATTTGCATTTTGTTAATGTGCTGGCCCCTTGCAAGTGGCACCCAACACTCATGCTCCTGGTTGACTGGTAGATGGTGGCATGAGCCCAGACACCATGAAGAAGCACAAGTGATCTACTGGTGATGACCCTTCATGGACACTCTTAGCCTTTATTTTCAACTTGACTTTAATTCCTGGTCCTAAAACCACTGAGCACCTCAGTTTGTTAAAGTAGAGAATGGGGATATGAAAGCCAAGATGACTATCATCTATCATCTGTTGCTCAGATATTTCCAGCTTGCATCTGGAGAAGATGAATGTGGACACTTGCAGGTGGGGCTTTCCGTGTGCCTGTGCTTGGGTGAAGGTGCCAATACTAACTCTTTCACTTATCCCACCCACCTCTGGCCCCAGACAGGAAGAGCACATGCACCTTTGATGGGGAAATGTAAGGAGGAGTGAGATTATTGAGTCTGTGGTGAGCCTTGAATGATTTACATAACTGAGAGAGAGGGATTCTAAGGGCAAGAGGTCTTGGTCTCAGGGTTCCCTAGGTTGAAGGCTGTGGGTACTTTTCCCCTATCCGAGGCTTGATAAAGTCGCTGCAGGAGTCTTAGTACTGTTAGAAGGACAGATCCCTACTCTATCACCTCATTTACACTGCTGGCCTCAGGCAACTTCTTCACTCCTCTGAGCCTCAGTTTCTTCATCTCAGTTTCTTACCATCACACATGGTAACCGATGAAAGTTAGTGGATGCATATAGCAGGTCTTCGATAAATAGTAGTTTAAGCTAGTGAGGTCCTTAAACTCTCCGATGTAAGCAATAAATGACCCACTCCCATTATTCCCACACCCAGGCAGGGGTGGGCCTGAGCCTGGCCTGGGAGCAGAACTTCAGCATGTCAGGGACCACTCTCCCTCCCCAGGCTAGCAGATCTGGATGGTGGTTCTGGGTTGGTACCCTGCAGTTTGCTGAGCCCTGCAGTTTTGACAGGCAGCCCTGGGAACCCAGCAGCTCCACGTGGAAGGAGCTTAATTAATCACTGCAGTAATGGCTCCCACAGCCCCACCGCGCTGGGCCATGCGTCCTCCTGCAGCTGCTCACTCACCGCAGTCTGCCAGAAAGCTCATGCGCACTCACTCTGCAACTCCGCCCCCTAGACAGCTCTACTGTGGTCAAACCAGGCCAGGAAAGGGACACCTGAATGCCTCTGACTTCTAGAGATATGGATGCCCCATGCCCCTCTCCTGTTGGGCCTGCCTCTCTTGGCTCTTTGTTTCTGAGCTGAGAGTTCTTCTTCTCCAGCTAAAAACCCAAATGCAAGCAGGAATTGCACACACAACACAGTGAGGGCTGTGGAAGAGTACTGGATTTGGAGTTAAGAGACCATGGCCGGAGAGTCTGTGCTACCCTTACTGGCTGTGTGCACTTGGTAAGCCTCTCTACCTGTCTAAGTCTCAGTTTCCTTATCTGTGAAATGGAGAAAGTAAGACCCATCCTGACTAGCATGTAGGACTGAAGCAAAAGCTTCTGCTTCATAGATGCAAACTGCTTTAAGAGCCATACCAAGCAATCAATATCTGGAGCTTTCACTGCATTTCATGGAGACCCCTCCCTGCATGATGGATAGAGATGGGGTACCCTCTGGCTCCTCTCTGTGGACCTTTCTGAGAAGTACATCACCCCAGTTGTGCCCACATTCTCTTGTGGATGAGCCGAGGGGGATCCTGTGGATGTGGAGGTGGGGTCTGGAGGGCAGGGCTGCCTGGTTGCATCGTGAGAACGCAATGTGTGTCTGCATCCTGTCAGGGAAGACAGGACACTCCCAGCCTCAGGGCACGTTCCCATGATTCACACCATCTGAATCATTTCCCACACCCCCTCCTAGTCTGACGGGAGCCCTCTCGGCAGAGCCAATTTTGAGGGCAAAGAGACCCACAGACACCTGGAGACCTTGCTCTAGCTGTGGAACCTTCCAGTTTGGTTGGAGAGTATGGCCCAGCCTCTGAACCTCCCAGCCCAGGTGGGGAGGCTCCAGGTGCAGCAGGGACCCTCACATCAGTCCAGTGAACAACGCACCTGGAGATATCTACCAGGTGGTGAGAGCAGATGGACCTTTAGGGGCAGAGCGGCTGCCTGGAAGAGGGTCTGTTCTTAGCCTGGCTTGGCCTCTTGTCAACTCACCCCAGGAGCCCCTCTGGAAGAAACCTGATCCCACACCCCTTCCTGAGCCATGGGTATAAACAGAGGCTTGCTCCCTGAATTTGAGTTGCTGAAGATCAAGGGGCACTGATCACCCTGTGTGTTCAGCAGAAGGCACCCCCTGCTTCTCTGATTGAATTTATCTTTGAGGATATTTCTTTCTTCCCCGGATCATTTTTCCAGTCTCTCCAGAGCCAGTCTCAGCTCTTCCTTTTGTGAAATGGAGGGAAATTATTTGGTCTCCCTTTGTCCTGAGAACCAAAAGCTTTAAGGACAAATAATGATCAATATAATAAAACCTCTGTCAAGGAAAGGTACTGGGAAACTGAATAAATCCCTCCTTTTAATAGAGATAGCTGACACATATAGCACTTACCATCTGCCAGGCTCTGTCCTAAAAGCTTTTCATATATTAACTCTCATCAGCCATATGAGGTAGATGCTCTTAATATCCCATTTTATAGAAGGGGAAGTTGAGGCACAGAAAAGACTAGCCTGAAGTCCCACGATTAACAAGTAGTAAGGCTGAGATTCAAATCCAGACAGCCTGACTCCAGAATTTGGGCTCTTGACCTCCAGGCTACTCCATCTCCAGCAGCTGAGGCTGTGACCTGGCATGGCTGTTTATGTGTCTATCTCCCATGCTGGACTGTGCAGGGACCTGGCATATTCCTCTTTGTTCTCCTAGCCCCAGGCATAGTTCCTGACGCATAAAAGGTGACCAGTAACTATCTGTAACATAAATAAATAAATAAATGGGAGGCATAGTCACAGGTGTCACTGAAAAGGCATATTATCTCGGTCTAATCCAGGGGAATCCTGGATGCCTGGTAGTGAGAAGAGAGCAGGAAAGGCCCCATTGGGGGTGTATTTGCTCTCTCAACACTGTGGTTGGACACGTGCTGCATTGGAGTCATGAGACATCTGCAGGGTTCACCTGAGATCCAACTACATTTTTGTGCCTTTAGAACCTTTCCCACCTGCTCCTCTCCCTCCTCTGCCCTCCTTCCCATGGCAGGAAGGTCCATTGCAGCCACATCTTTATGGTCCAGTGAGGCTGTCTGTGACACTCAGCACCCCCACCCACCATCAGCCACTTGAGTATTCTGAGACCCATTTTAATTTGTATTGTTATTATGGTCACTGGTATTATTTCTAATCCCCGAACCTTATTTTTTCCCTGGAGGAAAAGTTGTTTTACATGCTGAGGCTGGAACGCTAAGTGTTCTGGAAGGAATTGGAAATAATCATGAGAACAAGCAGGTTGTGGTATGTGAGGCTCGCAATAGGTGGATGAGGAAAAAATCCCTCTCCCCTGAGAAATGGTCCTGTTCCCAAAGGCCCTGGTGGGGTGTGAGGCTTAGAGAAGTGGGTGTCTGCAGGCTGAGGAAGCAGTGGAGGAGACAAATGGGGAGGTTGGAGGGGGGACAGGAAGGCCCTTCACTCGGGCTTGCTACGGACACTTCTCTGCAGGTTGTGGGAGAAGGGGGATAAATATCACCGTGGTGTGTGTCGCTGGGGGAGATGGGCAGGCCTGCAGTATAAGATATAATGAGTTAAAAGAATCACTCACTGAGTAAAGAGAAATATCAGGAATCAAATTGCAGGGACGATTTCAAGCAATCATAAAGGGTTTTTCAAATATATTCACTGCTAAGAGCTACAGATGTCAGGAGAGAAAATTCGTTCACTTACCAATAATAGTCGCGGAGGCTGGGGGAGCAGGATGCAGACGTGGAAAGTACTTAAGCAGCTTCCCCACCTCCTTCTCTCCTGGGATGCTTGGGTGTACGGGAGGAGGGCTGAGTTCTGGGTGGGGAAATGGCTCCTCCATTCGCCAAAAAGGGTGGGGAAAATGGGTATGACTTGCCCCTGGGGAGAGGGATGGCCAAGGCAGGCTGAACTGGAGGGAGGAAAGGCTTGGAGGGGAGAGAGAAGGACATCGTGGCCCCAACAGCCCAGCCCCAGCATGACTCCCTCTTCCTCGCCAACCCATCCACAGGTTATGTGACTTAAGGACAGGCACCATGCTTGGCATTGAGTAGGATTCTTGTTGTTGTTGTCACTGAGAATTTGTTGATGGTTTGTGATGAGTAGAGCGTTCTGCCAGGCGTGTGACAGACTGGATATCCTCGGAGACCTGGTACCTGCCCTGGGCTTGCAACCTAATTAGGGCAATGAAAGCAGCATCCCAAAAGAACCGAGAAAAATCTTCAGCACAACGCTGGAAGATGTGGAGTCCTTGTGATGGGAGATGAGCGTCATCAGCAGTCACCTCAGGAAGCCCAGTCACGAAAACCTTCAGGGACACTCAGATATTAGCCCTGTCTATATAAGTTCTACCAATATGCTGCTTCTTCCTTTTGGGGGCTCACCTGGTGCAACAGGAAGTATTAACTATTGCACAGACTCTACCTTCACCTACCAGGACAAAGTCTAGGGCAATCATATCATCTACAATGACCCTGGGCAACAAGTTGAAGCTGACCTGAATGACTCTGGGGGCAGAGGCAGTGTTATTGGTCAGAGATTTTACTAAAGTCAGGGATGATTTTAATCCTACCTTATCTAATATAATCCTCATACCAATTCCCCAAATGAGCCTCAATCCCTACGGGATGATGTGAAAAGGATCGGGGGCCATCTCCAGTGGGTTAGGTTATAGGAAAGAAACGCAAGCTCAGGGAATCTGAATCTTGCATGACAGATAATAAGCATGCCTCCCCTTTTCTTCAGAAGAGACAATGGATAGAAACTGGATAGTAAATACATCCACCTTCTGCTGCAAAGGAAAATACTATCTCTAGCTTTGAAGGATGTTTGTGTAGCAAACATCCTGCAAAGGATAAATCAGAATGAGATGTGCAGAATTTCAAAAGGCCATGGATAATTGTCCCACAACATGAACAAACTCTGCAATGCACTTATTTATTATGCTTATTGTTTATGTCCAGCATTCTCTGCTGGAATGGATGCTCCATGAGGGCCAGGATTGATGCTTCTTTTGCTAACTGATGTATCATCAATAACTAGAACACTGCCTGGCATATAGTAGGTGCTCAAAAAGTATTTGTTGAATGACTGCATGAGGAAGAAGAAAGCCCCTACTTGGCATCTCGCCACCAGGGAAGTTCCATTAAGGAATCCACAGCATGCTGTGGGGAGAAGGAATCTTGATGTTAAAAAACTAACCTTTTTCTGTGTGCCTTGACTTGGCATATGCCACGTCTCTTCTCTGTGCTCTCCTATCTCTCTGCTGATGCCAACTATCAGTGCTCATGAGGCAGGGGAGCTTCCCAGGGAAGAGCTGACTGGTTTTGACTTTGTTTCTGCAGCAGGCCACATGTGTGCATTACCAGGCAACAGGTGTGTATCACCAGGCAACATGCATGCATTATCAGGTTCCAGGCATCTCTCCTGGGCCTCTCCTCTCTCCCCTGCCTTTCTCAGGCTGGTAATTAAAAGTATCAAAGCAAAGTAGGGCTATCTCATTACATGTCCTGTTTATGTGACTCTAATGTACTTAGAGATGATTTGAAGGGCTAGGGAAATTAGCAGCAGAAGTTCCTTCACGTCCAGCCTGAAGCTGGCAACCCTGAGATAAGGACATCAACTGGGTATGAATTAGTTTTAAGGTAAACCAACAATGCTTTCATGTGGGTGAGGAATTAAAAATAACAGAGATGCTGCACATTTCTCTTATTAATTAGCTGTTCTAGTTAACTTTGCTGCTTATAGAGACAAATCATGGGTCCTAATAGTGGGACAATTTCCTCCTGATCTCTGTGGCACTGGAATGTGGCACCTTGCCTCAGTCAGCCCCTGTGGCCCAGCAGAGACCATGTGCAGTGGGGCTGCATCCTGGGGCAAGGCTACTACAGCCACTTAAGAAGTTACCTCTGGGCTCTCTCTTGAAGCATAGAAGGGGTCCACAGAGGGGATGGAAGGACAGTGGTTGGAACCAGCTGGCTCAGAACCCCTCATTTGGGAGTGTTTGGTGATTTGACTCCTAAGGACAGGAAGCTGGGAGGGGGAAGGTGAAGTTTTGTGACCGTGCCAGCCACCTGGAGCTCATCACATATGGCCCTGAGCTTTTGCTATTTCATTCATTCATTCATTCAACAAATATTTATTTAGCCTCTTTTAGGTACTAGGTGCTTCGCTAGCAGCAGGGATACCAAAACAAAAAAGAATGACAACTTATGACCTCTATGAGAAGAAACTCCTAGCCTGGTACTGGAATAGAGCCGCTCTCACCATGAGGTGGAGGCCTCTGTCCCTATCACAGGCATTTTGGAGGTTAGGGTCCAGAAGAGGGAGGCAGATGGGCTGTATTCACCAAAATATGCAGGTTTCTGCCCACACACTCCCACCACAGCCTGGATTTGGACACAGTGGGACTTTTTTTTTTTTTAATTTGAGGATAACAGAAAAACTGTCTTTTTCCAGGGAAGTTGTTCTACACAAACTTGCAAAGAAGTTTGGTGCACTGGGCCAGGGACTCAGGAAACTCTACTCTCGCTTCTTTTCAGCTGCAGACTTGCTTCATGGCCTAGCACGAGTCATTGCCCAGTCCCAGACATGGCTTTGGTTCACTTGTAAAGTCTGTGGTTCCAGGATGCTCTCTGTCCTCCACCTTGCTTTTGCTTTCAGATAGAGTTCCTTCCAGGAAAATGCTCCCACTCCGTGACTATGCCAGAGAGTGAGACTCAGGATGGTTCCAGAAGGTGTGTAAGGGAGGCCAGACTCCCCATAGCTCATGCAGAGAAGGCAGGAAAGAAGGGTTCTCCAGAGGGCTGTGGGATTCCCAGGAAACTGAATGTGAACAACAGGAATATCTGCCCCAGGAACTAAAATTCAGGGCCAGCAGGGGCCAGGCAGGAATGCAGAATGAAGTGGGCTCAGGAGAGACTGTTGAACAGAAGGATCCATGCCCCAGCTGAAAGGGACAGGTGCTATTCAGCTTCTTCCAGGCTTTCCGGGCTGAAATTGGAGGCCCAAAGGTGTCAGATCTTCCATCATTTTAGAAGTCATAATTCAAATTTTTATGTTAAATAAACCCTATTTGTTTTAAAATGCTGGGCTTGAATTTAAAATATTTAAATGTTACTGTGTAGGCAAACAAAATATACCTGAGGACTAGATTTAGTACATGAATATGTCAACTAGAATTAGGTTTAGCCTGTAGTAATGGAAAACAAACAAATGAGCAAAATAGCTGTGGCTTAAGATAGAAGTTTATTTCTCTCTCACTTCTAAGAAATCCAGAAGGAGTCAATTCTAGACTGCTAAAGTGTTACAGTGGAATTCAAGCTCCATCTATCTTGTTCCTCCACTATCTATGGCCTCTATTTTCAACATTACCTCATCATCCAAGATGGCGGCTGGAGCCCCATCCATTATGTCTACCTTCTATCAAGCTAGTCAAGGGGAGGGAAGAAGAAGAGTATGCTCTCTTTCTGTTAAAGACATTTTCCAGAAGTTGCACACTTTATTTCTGCTCAAATCCCATTGACCAAAACTTGATCACAAAGTTCATACCTAGTTGCAATGAAGGCCAGGAAAGATGGTCTTATTTATTTATTTATTTTGTGATGCAGTCTTGCTCTGTCACCCAGGCTGGAGGGCAGTGGTGCTATCTTGGCTCACTGCAACCTCCAGCTCCCAGGTTCAAGCGATTCTCCTGCCTCAGGCTTCTGGGTGGCTGGGATTACAGGTGCCCGCCACCACACCCAGCTAATTTTTGTTTGTTTGTTTGTTTTTGGTATTTTTAGTAAAGATGGGATTTCACTATGTTGGCCAGGCTGGTGTTGAACTCCTGACCTCAGGTGATCCACCCGCCTCATCCTCCCAAAGTGCTGGGATTACAGGCTTGAGCCACTGTGCCCAGCCCGGAAAAATGGTCTTTATTTTGAATTTATGATGATCATGTATCCAATTAAGGAGTGAAAGTATTAGAACAATAGGAAAGGGGGAGAGTGAATTTTAAGTGACACTAATAGTTTCGGCTCCAGTTTGCCTTCAGTTTGAGACCTCGCTGACCCATTCTGTTCTTCATGGTGGGGGCAGGAGAGAGGGTGTGGGATCTGTGTACTTGGAGACTGCCTAGTGAAAGGGGCAGGGCTGCTTTGAAGAAAGGTCTGCTCTCCTGTAGGGGACTCAGGTAGGACTGGTTCTGCTGAAATAATTCAATTTCCCTGGAAGTATGGCTCAAGGAGACTCTTTAGGGTTATTTATTCTTCAATGTTTTACAGGAACAGAAGTTTGGTTTTTTTCCCCCCAACAAGTATCTCCCAGTCACTGATAATTAATATTCAGACAGTGCCACAAGCATCCTTAGTCACACATTGGCAGAGCAGGGGTGATGCCTCAATCCAGCCCTTGCACCAGCATAGGGGCTCCAGAGAAAGGTGGAGTGCCACTGCCTTATCTCCACTACAGAATGGGAGGGTAGAGAAATTTCAATTTCAGTTAGAGTGATTCAGGTAAAAAAATCAAGATGTCTAAACTGAGTCATGAAAGAAGTATAACCAGCCACTAGAAGGGAGGGTGACATTTCTTTTACTTGTGAAGATGAGGCTCTGTAAGCTACCTGTCTGGAACAAGGTCTTGTATGCATCCAGAAAACATGCATTGTGTTGTATGCATCCAGAAAATGTGCACTGTGTGCTAGTTACCAGATTCAGCCTGGGATGGGGTAGGGGGGACCAAGAGGAATGAGACATGGGTCATGTCCTTGGGGGACTCACCAAGAAAACTGGAACCCAGGAGGGAAGCACCTGCCCCTCCAAGCTGCACCAGGAATCTTTACTTTCTGAGCCTGGTACAAAAAGTACCATCCAAGTCTCCCTGTCCTTGGTGTCCAATTGGGAAGCTTGGCAGGAAATCAAAGGGCAGGGGAGAGAGAGGTTGGGATATTTCTTCCCGGCTCCCTCCCTGCTTCAGCTGAGCATCTTTGGCAGTGGCTGTCCCTAGGCTCTTTTTCCTGGCTCTATATCTCAATGCCTCCAGCAATGCTGGAGTTCCTCCTTCCCTTTTCCCTCTGGGCATAGGTGTAGTAACAGCTTCCTGTTGTTACCAGTACCTGGGGACTTCACTCTTCCTTACTAATTCTCTTAATCCTGCCCATCACTCTGTAAATTTCTTCATTAATGTCTCTTCATTCGAAACAAAGAAAGGCAGAAAAAGGGAGAGGACATACCTGAAATTTGATCCTTTTCTGGAAATGAGTGATAGATACTTCTGCCTTCCCCATAGCTGTCACAGAAAGACAATCATGAAAACTACTTGTCCACTACATGCTCCTTGCTATGTATCAATCATCACCACAGAGAATCTTCATCATTGCTTATATCATCATCATCATTCTCACTATCACATCATCATTATAACCATCAATTGTCATCTTCACCATCACCATCAACATTACCATCATCATCATCATTGTCATCTTCACCATCACTGTAACCATCATCATTACTACCATCATCATCTTCACCATCACCATCACTATAATTATAACTATCATCATCTTCACCATCACCATCATCATCTTCCCCATCACTATCACTACAACCATCATCATTGACATCTTCACCATCACCATCAACATTAACATCATCATCATCTTCACCATCATCACTATCATTACCACCATCATTATTATAATCTTTACCATCAGTATTACCATCATTATTACCACCATCATCTTCACCATCATCATCATCACCATCACAGTTACTATCATCATCTTCACCAACACCATCAGTATAATTATTACCATCTCATCTTCTTTACCATCACCATCACCATCATCATCACTATAACTGTCATCATTGTCATCTTCACATTCACCATCACTATTACCATCATCATCTTCACCATCATCATCACTGTCATTATTACCAGCATCATCATTATCATCTTTACCATCACTATCACCATCATTATCATTGTTATCTTCACCATCATCATCACCATCGTTATTACCATCATCATCATTGTCACAATGGAGACTGACTATTATTACCACTGCAACCACTTTTCATCACTGTCTTCATTATGACCAAAAACTACACACGTACTTTTGCAAAAGGCTCAACAGAGAGACTGACCCTGCCCCTGTCCATGAAACAACTTGTCATTGATGATTACAACATATAATCTTTGCTGAGCATTTACCACATGCCAGGAACTATTCTAACCACTTTACCTATGTTAACCCTTCTAATCCTTGAAGAAGCTATTATGTAGGGACTGTCATTATTTTAATTTTATAGATAAAGAAACTAAGGCACTGAAAGGAAGACCCTGAGAGAACAGCGTGGAATGAATGAATTATCATAGGTAAAATACCAACCATGTCTGAGCTGCTGGTGAGTGTGCTAGCCTGGAAGGTGTGAGGAGTTCCATCCCACCCAGAACAGGGCTAAGGGGAGGTGTCAGTTAATATCTCCATTAACTGATCCACAATGATTTGGGGAGCTTTGCTGTCCTGATTCACCTTCAGGGCCCAGACTCTGCACAAGGGCCTAAGAACAGCCTCTCCCATGTGATGAGTTCAGCTTCCCAGGCTCACTCACCCTAACATGTCTCTGTTCCCAAAGAGAGAAGCTGGCCCCTGGCCCCAGGCCTAGAGTACACAGGTAAATGACAAATATTTTCCCAAGTCAGTGAGTTGGATTAGTCTAATTCTTCCTGGAAATACAAGCCTGCACATCCTTCTTCCAGGCAGCTTCCCTCACCCTCCGGACACGGTGGGCTCTGTTCTTGTGCTCTTCTGCTGCTCCTTTTACAGTTCTTACGTAAAACACTTAGTCCACTTGTGATCACGTTTAAACTGTGTCTTTTCACTTCAAACTGTCACCCCCGGAGAGCAAGAACTAGGCCTCTGATTCATGCCATGGTCCAGTATCATGCCTGCAACATGTAACTGCTGAATGAATGAACAACGAAAATCTGGATTGCTTTCTGACACTACTACTACAGGTCTCAGCATCTTCCAGACTCTCAGCTTTCCCCTCAGAAAAATGGAGATAATACTCCAAATTTTGCTATGAAGATTAAAAAAACAAATTCTTCCTACCGGGTGAGTATATAGCTATGCAATTTATTTTTTTCTTGTAACAGCTCTTTGAGACTTCCATGGAATGCAGACTTGTCTCCAGCTTAGAGTGAGAGAGTGGAGATACTGAGTTAATAGCTGCCTTATAAAGAACTCTGGTCACTTCCTAGCTCCTTATGACTCCCAGCCTCAGAGACCTGTCTAAAGGTCCATATGACCCTCCTCTCTACCCACCACAGAAGTGCAGAAGCTCCTGGGGTCCAAGTAGGAGTAGGAGGAAACGAAGGAAAACATGGGGTTCTGGCATCTCCCTGAGGGGTGAGTGTGAATTTGCTCTTCCTTACAGAGCTCCCATCTTGATTAACCCATCCCTCAGCAACCCAGTGCATCTTCCATTGAACTGAACTTCCTGTAGAGACATTCCTCAACATCCCTGGACTGTGGGCCCAGGTTCTAATCCTGACTCAGCTATACATTCCTTGCAGGGAATGTGTCTCCAACATGTCACTGATGACCATGCCAGGATTACCCTGGCCACGGTATGATGGAGAAGATGACGTCTGGAGAGATAAAATGTTCTGCTTAGTTCTGGCAGGGCTAAGAGTAAAACTCCATCACCTGACTCCCAATCCAAGTCCCTTTCCAGTATATTAGAGCTAAAATCTTGGTAGGAAAGTTTGAGAGGAGTAGACTTATGAAAGTTTTTCTTCATTAAATTATTTAAAACTTTCCAACAAAAAGAATTGGTAGACATAATCTCCATAGTCCAACACTAGGTACAAAAACCAAGTTTAATGCATTCTAATCAGGTAGTTCATGATGAAGGGTCAATCAATTCTGATAGAACCAGAGAATCCCTGAAGAAAAATGACTCAGAGTCCTCCATCAGACTGGGGCTCCCTGAGTCAGGGCTGCGTCTCCCCTCAGAATGGGGCCCCCTGAGGATGGGGCTGTGTCTCCCTCAGACTAGAGCTCCCCAAGGATGGGGCTGTGTCTCCCCTCATACTGGGGTTCCCTGAGGATGGGGCTGCATCTCCCATTATACTGGGGCTCCCTGAGGACGGGGCTGTATCTCCCCTCAGGCCGGGGTTCCTTGAGGACAAGGCTGTGTCTTCACTAAGACTTGGAGACCTTCTTGGGTACAGCTGTGTCTCGCTAGTGTGTGGGGTATTTCTCAAGGTGGGGTTGTTTTTCCTCACCAGACTGAAGAATTTTCTAAGAAAGAGACCACTCCTCTACTTTTAAGTAAAAACTTCAAAGGGAAACCGAGACTTTCTTGGATGAGTTACATAATTGTACTAAACCTCAATCTCCTCATTTGTCTGTGGAGCATAATGATATTTAACTTGCAGGATTATTTTGAGTGGCTGTGACTTTAAAGCATGTGTATCAACTCTTCGACACTCCTCCTTTCAGGAGGTACAGTCTCATTCCCCGTGACTATCCATTGACCTGTATGGCTTGCATCTGATCAAACAAATGTGGTAGGGGTGACATTGCCTGAGTTCCAAGGCTGGGCAATAAAAGGTGACATGACAGAACTTCCACGTGACCCCTCTCTCTGCCTGTTTCTATCCCTCTTTCTCTCTGTCTCTGTCTCTTTTTGGTCACTTGCTCTTGGAATCCAGATGCCATGCTGTGAGGAAGCCAAAGCGCATGAAAAAGTCACACGTGAATGTCCCTACTGTTGGCCCTATAGAGGTCAGACGGCAGCTGGCATCGACTGCCAGACCTGTGACTGAGATGCTTCTGAGATGATTCCATTTGACTGTCACTAATGTGAGACCCTGAGCAAGAACCGCCCAGCTGAGTCCAGTCAGTTCTCAGATTTGTGTGAAAAATAAATAACTGTGACTGTTTTGAGCCAGTGTTTGGAGGTGGTTTGTTAGACAGCAGAAGGTAACTGGAACAGTATTAAATGAAGTCAGTCGCTTTATACCAAATGCCTAGCACCATGTCTGGAACATTGTCAGTGTGCTAACATATAGCTATTCTGCAGTGCCCTGAGTTCAGGGCTGTGCACAGTGAGGTGGGTGTGCACACACTCTCAGGGATGCCTGACTCACACCTGGTGTTTGAAGATGCAGTAGGAGAAGATGGGCCTGGGTAGAGAAGGCTGGAGGAAGAACCTGGGGAGGGAATTGAAGACCACACAGGAGCTAACCTTGTCTGACAGTTGACAGTCATTGTGGTAGGCATTCTGCAACATCACATCTTTTAATACTCGCAACCATACTCCGAGATAGGTTTCATCTTTTCTTACAGAAGAGAAAGCTGAGGCTTGAAGATGTGAGATGTGATTTGGTGCCTCCTCCACGATCTTGGAGCTACTGAGCATATGAGCCAGGCAGTGTCCACTGTCCTGTGCCCTTTCCCACCACACTTCACTTTCATCCACCCCTACAATGCCTCCCTCTTGCTCTTGGCCAATCAATAAACAAGTAATTAGCAAGAACCTTATCAGCACTGTGGTGCCAGGAAGTCCTTCCTGATGCCTGCATCCATCTCCACTGCTGAAATTTCCTTAGTTTGTTGGTGACCAAGAAAATTGGCTCATTTTTCTTTTATAAATCTCCAGAGACCGAATAATTCTTGCTGAGCTCCATGTTGCTCCCCATTTGTTGTCTGTTGCCTACGCCCCAATCCTCTGATGGAAGAACAGACTTCCTCTGGCCTCCCCTGGGCTGGGCTCAGGGCTTTCTGTCCTGGAACCCACTGACCCACAGCAGGATGCCTCGACAAGGGTAATATTGCCCTAGTGGGGAAAAAATTGTTTTTTTCAGTGGGAGGAGGAAGAATGATCTCAGCTATTATGATGATGTATGGACCTCCACAAAGATATAGTGCATCTGTGGTATTAAAATGACAAGAGAGACAATTAGGAAAAAAAGTATCTTAAAAGGCTTATTGGGGGCATCAATGAAGGAAAAAAAAGATTGCACACATTGCCCTAGATCCCTCACCCCACAGGGATCTGCAGGCCCATGGTCGTTCCTTGAGGTAAAGGTGAAGGGCTTGGGGGCCTCCTGGAGTTGGGGGTGAGGCTCCTATTGGCTCTGATTCCCTGGTCCTGTGATGGTCTGTGGGAGGGATAGGGTGACCACACAGGTGCCTGCTCAGAGGCTGGGACTCAAGTGATTTCCTTCTTTAGGATTCCAACTCCCAACACTTGTTCCTTATGCTAGAGTGCACATGGGAGGATTTTCTTTAGAAAATCAACTCTGATCGATTATTTATTCTGCTGGAAATAAATAGATCTGGTCACCTGGGCCAGAGACTCACTGAAACTCTGGGCCACAGCTGGGAGTTTAGACGTCTGAATTTTCAACCCTCCTCCCTCATACCCCTACCTCACCTCCAGCCCCATGGCCAGCCTTGGCCAGGATAAAGGTTCTCCTCACACCAGAGAGATGGCTACCACCCAACCCCAGTCCATGTCCTTCATTCCAACAGGAAGAGATGGCCACAGGGAGCCTCTCCCAGCCTCTGCACATGGAGTTAGAATGTCCCAAGGGAGCAGAAAAAGACACAGGGGTCGTGAGTGTCAGAGACTCCTAAATCGCATGAGTATCTGCAGGCTTTGTTCTGGGAATCATGAGGGGAGGATCCTCTGTGTCTCTGTGTAGGGGTAGAGTGTGTGCTGTGAGCTGGCCTCCCCTGGGGTGGGGAGTGTATCTGTGGTCAGTATATGTGGTGTGTGTTGTATCTGGTTACTCACACCCCTGTCTCTGCGTGTTTTCTCATGTGTCTTTGGTGTCTGTGTCTATCTGCATGACTCCTTCTCTGGGCTGTTATGCTAGTCTGACCGTGTCCAAGGATGCACATGTGCATAGGATCCTCTGTCAAACAACAGGCAGGGAAATTTGCATGCAAGGTGCAGGTTGCCCTTATTGCCTTGGGAGAGAGGATTGGTTTTTATGTGAGCAAATTAACTCCTTTTTAAAGGAGTTTAAAACACCTTTACTCTTTTAGTTTCTCTAGACACTTAGGACAGTGAGAAGTACAGGGACTGGGGGCTATGAGAGGGCTGCTTGTGAGGGTCCCAGGGCTTGTCTCCCAGTGTGAGAGTGGGGCTGTGGAGTTAGAGGAAAGCAGGACTCAAGATTGAGATACTAATAAACCTGGGCAGAAATGATTGAAGGGGGACACACAGCCAGGGAGAGAGACAGAAGGTGAGAGGAGGCCTGGGTAGTATCGGAATCCCAACTCTGTCACTGCATCAGGGCTGGTCTCATCCCCACTCTGAGCCTTCATGTCTCCCCTCTAGAGTGGATGAATCACTTCTCATCCGTAGGCTACCTGGAAAGACACAGGAGAAAGCACATGTCTAGTGCTCAGTACAGTAGCCAACCTGTGGAGGCCCTTCGGGGAGGGTATGCTGACAAAATAAAGGCTGAGCTCCAGGTCAGAGGCTCCTAAATCCTGTGAGTGCCTGCAGGCTTTGTTCTGGGAATCACAGAACAAAAAAGCAAGCTCAGAAGCAGGCTCTACTGTTCTTGAAGGCACTTGCCCTTTTTGAAACCCAGAGATGACAGATTCCCTGACCCATTCCTGTGCCAGAGGCTCTGGGTGGGCAGTATGCTTGGGACCCCAGCCCCCGCCACAGTAACCACAAACAAAGCACAGCTGGAGGCAAGCCCCTGCTGTGTGACATGCTTTGCACACGTCAACTGTATGAGGTCCTCACAACAGTTCTAGGAGGCATCTCCCTGAGGCTTGCTTTCCTTATTTGCAAAACAGGAAGAGCTACCAAACCTGCTTATGTGATATGCCAAAAACTCTTAGGGCGATGCCTGGGACATAGTAGGCACTGAGTCCATGTTACTTATTATCATTCCCATTTTACAGATGATGAAATCGAGGCATAGAGAGAGCAAGCAGCTTGCCCAAGGGCACACAGGTAGGATTTGGACCTGGATCTCTGGCTCCAGAGGCTGTGTTCTTCCTCCAGTAGGACTAGAGCTTGCCCTGCTTTTTCCAGAACCTGGCCCAGAGACCAGAATCATTCTTATTTACTATCCCTGCAGTGCTGGCAGGCAGCCTGCTGCTACTGACCATCCGCCGGCCAATTCCCCTAGATTCCCAAGAGTCCCCTATGTACCCCAGTCTCCCATTGCCACTTTCTTCCTGCCTGTTGGACTTGTCATTCCTTTAGCACAGAATCTCAGCTTGCTCTCTGCCTACTATATTTTTACCATCGGGAAAAAATTAGAAACAGCTGACATTATTACCGCTACTTAAATTGCCCCCAGCTTCCGTGGTCTGGGAAGGCAGGGGCCACAACTTGAGGTCCAGGGCAGCAAAATTCCAGGTCCCTGAAAGTCTCCCCGGGTAGGTGATAGTTACTCAAAGTTAAACTGCTTTGTATCATCCGTCAGAGTCAGGTTTTCTCTATCTTGTCTGTTTAGTTTTTAAATTCCTTTTTGCTTTCATGTTTTAATTCTTTGACTTGCGTTTGCTGGCTCTTCAAACTTCCTGAGGAGGAAGTTTGCTATTGTGAGGAAGATGACCACAAGCCTTCCTTTGAGTTTTCCTTCGGCTTTGTCCTATTGTCTAAATACCAAGAATCTTCTTCTTAGATCCTTTCCCAGAAATGCAGGCAGCACGAACCCTTTGTTCCGTGTTTCAGACCATTTCCCTTTCTTCACGATTCGGTGGTCTGTCGTTAGGTTTGCACTAAGGGGTTGGGAGTGCAGACCATATTGCTTCCCAACAACATCTCAGCTCTTGTGCCCTCCCTGACTGGGGAGTGCTCCTCAGCACAGAACATGTACATGGGTGCACACACATGTACACATCCATGCATGGTATATGTTCAAGTAAGGAGTATTTATCACATGCACACGCAGCACTGTTCTGGGTGCTGGTATGCATCGGTCAAAAAGACAAAGGACGCTGCTTCTGTGGATCTTACACACACACACACACATACACACACACTTACACCACCTGGCCTCATATATCATTCTGTCTGTTCACACCTTTCTTAGGAGGAAAGTACAGCAATTGTGAAAACTACTGGATACCTTGACCACAGTCTGATTTTGCTCATTAGGGTAGATGCCACTGCCTTTGGGCAAAGTGTTCTCTGCCATGTAGATGTGGGAGGTTCTCAGCCAGGGGTTCTTGTGGTACCCTTGCTTCATTCACCCTTCCTCCCCTTGTGAAAGTGATAGCGCCCATTTTCTACCCAGGCATTCTCCTCCTGGGTAGGTACCTAGAATCTCTCCCATGTGTGCACGAGGAGACATGAGTGTGACTATTAATTGTGGATTTGCTTGCAATAGCAACAACCGAAGAAAACCAAAATGTCCGTCTATACAGCAGAGAAAATGATTGAATCAGAGCTCCATGGATCATCATAAATGCATCTCAAACATGTAACGCTGAATAAAGGAAAAGCAAGTTTCAGGAGGTGCAGTGAATATGCCATTTGTATAAAACTTTAAAAAATACAAACCAATGCTTTCTATTATTTATGGATATCTATATCTTGGGCAAGCATGAAAACCTGTATAGAAATGGGCATGACAAACACTAGATTCAGGAATGTGAGGGGCCTGGGAAGAGTTTGTAAGGGCTTTCAATTCAAACTATAATGTTTAATATTGTAAAATGGTCGATGGGTCCATAATGTTCATAATATTATTAGCTATATATTTTATGTCTAAAATATTTTACTTTAAAAGACACGACATCGAAAGAGAAACTAAGAAGTGTGTTTAACTGGAATTCCTCTGGGGTAAGAGTGAGAATCACAATGGAGCCTTTATTTCTTTATTTGATTTCTCTTCAAGTTGCAGGGGATTTTGTTCAGGTAAGAATTCTCCATTTAGAGAAAATGACTGCAGTTTCTTTTGAAAGATGGCAATAACTGTGAAGTGGCTGGATCTTTTTACTCCCATTTTGGCTTTCTGTTTATTTTCTATTGCTAATCCTGCACTGAGGACTGTGACAGCTCCTATCTTCCTACCCTGTTGCAGTGCGTGGAATGTGAGGGTGAGCGATGGGGAGCTTTCCCTGTAGCTGGTCTGCTGGTGAAGGAAATGGGTTGACCCTCCTTGAAACTGAACCTCAAAGATTTTTCCATCTCTGAGAGGCTTCCTCCATCACACAGGGTACTAAAGCCTGCAACATGACTCATGTCCCACCCTGCCACCACTATCCAAAGCTATCCTTTCTACCCAGGCATTCTCCTCCTGGGTATGTACCGAGGATCTCTCCCACGTGTGCACAAGGAGATGTAAGTGTGACTGTTAATTATGGATTTGCTTGCAATAGCAACAACTGGAGAAAACCAAAATGTCCATCTATACAGTAGAGAAAATGATTGAATCAGCTCCATAGATCATCATGAATACATCTCAAACATGTAACTTTGAATAAAGAAAAAGCACGTTTCAGGAGATGTGGTGAATATGACATTTGTATAAAGCTTTAAAAAATGCAAACCAATGCTTTCTGTTCCATCAATGTCCTGCTCTCTACCAGGTAACCTTGTGGACTGATCCTAATTCAGGAGTCTTGTGATGACACCTTCCAAAAGATACACTTTGATCTTAGGCAGACTTAAAGAAAGAGTAGTACCTAGACATTGTGGGTGCCTCTTGTCCCGCAAGGTGAGTCTGGCGAGGGTGAGGGCTGGGAATGTTGGCTGGGAATGCCCAGTCAGGATGGGCATGAGCAGAGGCTGGTGGGGAGAAGCACATCAATAGGGGCCCTGATCAGAGCAGAGCAAGTTCCGCTCTTCCCAGGCCCACTTGCTCATCCGTACCATCTCATCCCACTGCCAACAGCAGTCATCTATCTTCAGCAGCAACTCGCATTTGTGTTATCAGTGAGAATCAAATCTGGCAAAATGGCAGGAAAAATGCTTGCGTGGGGCTTTTCAGCAAAACTCAATTAAAGTGGGGAATTGGACTTGAAAATGAGCCACTGTACTTACTCTTCTACTCAGAACATCCCCTCCCCTTCTACATGTGCTGGATGCCTTCATGGGATAGCCTGTGACGGGTCAGTGAGAGAAGCCCTGGCTACCCGTCATTCAGTGCTTTCATCATCATCAAATCTCATACACTCTTGTGACAAAGGGTTATGAGTCCCACCTTCCAGATGGGGAAACTGAGGCATATAACCCTTAAATATATTTCCCAAGACTCTAAAGCTGGTCAGTGGCAGGGTTGTATTAAAAATTCTAGTATTCTGGCTCTAAAACATGACCTGTTTTATTACTCTCTGCTGGCCTGATGAATTCCTACCCAGATCCTCTAGAAACTCATCTAAGCTAAGCTTCCTCCTGCCAATCAGAGCAACGTAGCCACAGACTCAGCCACACTGCAGAATCTGCCTCTGAAAGACATGAAACATGTCATCCAGAGCCACTACTGCTCAGCCTGGATGTCTCAGTAGATACAGCCACCCGCTTCTGTGGAGCTGCCTCCCCATTGAGGAATTGGAAGAGTTCTGTTAGAAATCACCTTGCTTATCCCAGGCCAGGTTGGAGCCAGAGTACTAGTAATGGCTGTCATTTCCCTAACCCCTACTCCAAGCTCCTTTCATTTTCACCAGTTAAGATATTACTGTGCTGTTTTTACTCTCAAGTAAATGGAAGCTCAGAGAAGGGAAGTGAAGTGCCCAGGGTCACACAGCAAATGTGGATCAGCAATTTAAAGCCTATATCTGTCAGTCTTGGAACCCCTGAACCACAGCTGCCTCTTGTTCCCATGGTCAGGCTTTGGGGGACTGCCCCCTACCAAGGAGTTGGCTCATATTCTGTGCAGCTTCTCTTGTCCTCTTCAAGGTACCGTTCTCCCATCCTTTCTATACACCCAGTGCCTCCCAGGGCTTGTGGAAGAAGCTTCTTAAAGTTCTGCCTGTCATTATCTCCACTTGGAGCTAAAGGAAAGCAAGCAAGTGCATGGGAGAGTTCTCTGTAATGTCTGTAAGACATTAGTGGAATTTTGTCTCCCTGGCAAAAAATAAGTCATATGATTGTATTTAGGGTTAGATAGTGAATATATTTTGATTTAAAATGTGCAATGAATCAGAGTTAATTGTGTTTTGGTCACTGAGACCTGACCTGGAGAATACTTTCATTTCTCAGATATCTGCACGGTGGTCTTTCTAAGTGTGGGAAAGTGGTTATTTCCATACTAATTGGATCCCTTTGCTTTAAACAGCATCTTAGGAGAAAATAAACCAGTGAGAGCTGTTCTTGGTAAGATCTGTCAGGCAGCAAGTAACCAAGCATCCGAACAAAAGTGATTTCAGTAGTAGGGGTTTATTTGGGTGCAAAAGAGGTAATTCCAGGCTTGGGGCAGCTCAATGAGGTCATCCAAACCCCAGGCTTTTCCTGCCTGGCCACTCTGCCAGGCCACCAGGTCATTGTCCCTCAAGTTGCTAGATGGCTGCTTGACTCCCAAGCGGCAAGGTGGGAGGGACATTCCTCTTCAGGAGGATACGTTTTCTCAGTACCTCTGCACCCCCTGTAGGCTTTCTTGTCATCTCATTGGCCAGAATGGAGCTACATGCTGAGTCCTAGAATAGTCACTGGCAACAGAGAATGGAGTTATCACAACCAAGTTAGACCAAGCAGGTTTTATCCTCATCACACCTTATCCGCCATTATGCTATTCCACACAGCATTGTTCATGACCAAGGAACTCACTTCACAGCTGAAGAAGTGTGGCAATGAGCTTGGCACAGTTCCACCACCCCAAATAAGTGTTTTCTTACAAGAGAGAAGGCAATAGCTGTTAGGTAGCCACAAACAGTGGGGTATACCTCAAGAAGTCAACATCTGCTTCCGAAGTAGCCAGTAAAAGAGCTGCTCTTGAAATAATAGGCGAGGGCAATTGTAGGCCTGAGGGAACAGAGGGTTGGCAGAGACACCAAAGAGGTTCTGGTCATAGCAGGGTCTGATGTCTGTGATGTGGTATAGCTACTCTGTTCAAATGATAACCTGAGATCCAACCCTATTCCTGAGTCTCCCCAGGATAGAACAGATGGGGACCCTTGCCAAGACGTCAGATTCCAGGCAGATAAAATGTTATGCTTATTGTATGGTGTGGTGATTAACACCACAGGCCATGGAGCCATATGGACTGGGTTTGAGTGGGCTATTGATCCTGTGCGTGTTACTTAGTTGCTCTGTGCCTCAATTGCCTTGTCTGAAAAATGGGAACAATGGTACATCCTCATGAGGTTTTGGTGAAGATTTTAAGCTTCTCCACACTCTCCATGAGGCCTGTGTCTCTCCTCCTCTGCAGACCCAAGCTTAAAGCACTGCCTGACACATAGTAAGTGTTCCGCAAAAGGCTAATATTATTAAAATGATTATTTATTATTGTCTGCTGTAAATCACATCCAGATCAATGAGATGAAAGCCTGGGCACTGAGAGGATTGTTTTGAGACTGGGGGAAGAATTGGGGAATAAGATCATCGTAGGTACAATTTTCTGTGACACACCTTTTCTTTTAAAGTTCTCGATTCCAGAGAAACCATGTGCATCAGTGAGGAGAGATCTGAATATTCTAGTTCAAGAGGCATTCCGTGACAGGAACACAGGAACAGAGAACAAGATGTTATGGAAGTGAACAAGATCAGTTCAGCATTTCTCTAAGCCCAGCAACACTTATTCTCATGGAGTGGGGCACCCCAGGCTTAGCATCTCCTGTTTTTACTCCCTGTTCACCTGTGTGCTAGTCCTCCCCTCTATTCCTCTTCAAATATCATTGTAGCTGCATTAGGGATCATGGGCAAGTGGATCCACGTTCTACCCAGAGGCTGGCTGTAGCAACACAAAGCAGGTGCTGAGGCTGTATGTTTTAGAGCTACATTAGTCAGGATGAGCGAGATTGTGCTGCAGAAACAAATGACCCCAATATCTCAGCATTTTCATGCAAAGAGGGGTTTTTATTCATTGCCCATGTTACATATTCAACACAAGATGGAAGCAATGTCTCCTTGCTGAGTCACTCAGAGACTAGGCTGAGAGAGGCATCACCTGGATACAAGCTTCTAAGATTCCTAATGCAAAAACAACAAAAGGAAAACTGAAGTCAAGTGTTGGCAATTAAGCATGTCTACATTTCATTGCAAGTCACATGCAAGCTGCAGACAAATCACATGCCCATGCCTAACTTTAAAGCACAGGAACATGCATCCTATCACGTGCCAGGAAAGAGAAAGAACCAAAATATTTGTGAACATCACTAATGACAGGGCCTTTGAGGCTTCAGGGGACACAAACATTTGACAGGATTAAAGTATGTATTTCCTCCTGGAGATGATGTTGTCCCAGACACACTCTCCGTGAGGCCTGTGTCTCTCCTCCTCTGCAGACCCAAGAAGGTAACAACCTGGTTTAGAATTGTTGCTCCTTATTGCAGAACCCATGGCAGTAGGTATCACTGCTTACAGAACATCTTGTCAAATAATTTTCTCACAGTGAGTTCACTTTTTTTTCAGACTGCTGAGAGTCAAGCTTGCATAACCATCCTCTTGCAGGAAGCCTTCCTGGATTGCCCCATGAAGGTACTCTTAATACCTCCCAAGACCCAATCCAGATATGGGTCCATCAGATTTATTTCCTTTCTTCCTCATTCCTTAGATGCTGTCCCCTCCCCTAGAGGTACTTGGGAACCAGCTCACATTTGGATAATCCCTTGCAGTTTTAGAAAATGTGCCCACATACATTCACATTTAATCTTTACAACAACCTTGTGAGGTAGTTACAAGTTTATACAAGAAACCAAAGCCTGAAGAAATAAAGTGTCTGGTTTAAGGTCTGGACTTGGAATTAGGTGGAAATAAAACTCAATTCTCTGAGTCCAGTAATAGCTATGAAAATAATAATAGCTGTTTACAATATGCTAGGTACTGGTCTACTATCTTATTAACTCTCACAACATACCTAGGAGGCATATTGCTCTATTAGCCCCATTGTACAGTTGAGAAAACTGAGGCACACTGAAGTTGAGGGAGCTGCCTGGAGTCTTACAACTTGTTGACTCTAAAGCCAGGATTCACACCCAGGGCATTTGGTGCCTGAGAGCATGTGCTTCAGCACCATGCTACATCCCAAGTCCACTGCACCACCATTCCAAGTTGTGGAGGACTCCTGCTTCTCTATTATCAGCCACTTCATCTCTAACTCCAGGAGCAAAGGTGCCCCCTTGCCCTCAGCCACTGCATATTGTTAGTTACTCAGGGGTCAGCTCACTTTCTCAAGCTATCATGACTTATCTCTTGACTCCTAGTATACTCTCATTCCGACCTTTGATGCATTCAGTGATTACTCTCCTACAAAAAAAGCATGGCCAAGATTACCGTCAATCTGACCCAGATGTCGGTACAGCATGCTACTAAGAACCCCATTCCTAATACCCCAGTCTTCCCTGTATCTCAGATTGTGAGTACTGAGGGGGCCACCCCTAGGTAATCCTTGTCCACCATCATTTCCAAAAACACTTAGGATGATCCCCACCATCCTTGGCTTGGCCCAGGGGCATACCCATAGCCAGAGGGGCCTCTTGTGAGTTTCAGCCTTGTTCTAATGGCTTGAGCAGTGATCTCTGCTTACCGAGACGTGGGAATGGGCGTGTGAAGGCTGTGCCCAGTCTGCCTGACACAGCAGGGAGACCCTCAGCTCTGGGGAAAGGCATTAGAGTGGAGGCCAGCTCGTACCTCACTCTCGTCTTTGCTCAGACCCTGACATGCTCACTGTCACCCCTTCCAGCAGGCCCTACGTGTTTCTCTTGTTCTCGGAGCACACAGCTAGCACACAGCTCTCTGGGGGAAGATATACACAGAAGAGGAAATCTGAACCAGTCTCCACTCTCCAAGGTCAGCCTGAAAGGCGAGTTGAGTGGGGGGAGGATGAAGGGGTCTCTCACTCCCAGCCCTGCCACCTCCTCCCCAAGCAGCCTGGTTTTGGCCGGCGCCTTCTCTCGCCTGCCTTACAGCTTGTTGAGAAGAATGAGCTGCCTGAAGGACACTTTACAACTCCATAAATAATCACGATGTTGAGCATACAAGATGAGAGGCACGCCCTCTGAGGTGGGCGGAGGGGGCTGGGAGCTGGCTGGAGTTCTTGTCCCAGGGCCCATTGTCCTGGCTCTGTTCCCTCCAAGGAGCTGCTTTTAGCTCGGCCTTGGTGGTGTCAGCATCTCCTCCCACCCCTGAGTGATTTTTTTCCTGAAGGGGCGGAAGCCAGCAAACCACAGAGCTGTTGCTGCAAGAGAGCAAGAGGTCCAGGCTGAGTGGGGAAGCAGCAGCTTTAGGGAGTTTTTCTGCAGACACAGAGATGAATGCCCAGGAATCGACCCCTCTGAAGATGAATCACGGCAAGATGCACAAAGAAAACCCCTTTGGTCTGAACAGGCAGATAATGTTCCTGACAGGGCCTCCGCTCCTTGTCAATTTGTTGTGATTGGTGGGAGAAAGAGCAAGAAGGAGGAAGGGAGGGAGGGAGATGGAGGTGGGGGTAGGGGGGCACACAGAAAGATGATGGAGACACAGAGGTGCACACAGAGATGAACAGGTACAGAGACCCAGAGACTGAGATGCAGAGACTCAGAGACATATGCAAATGGAGAGACACTGAGACAGAGAGAAAATGGAACAGCCACGGAGAAATTCAGGATGAGAGGGCAGAGATGTTTTCTTCCTTTGATCTTGTTGGGCCAGGGGGAGTTAAAGGCAGGGAGACTCTGGCATTTTGCTGACATTAAACATTAACCAAGCATTCAGGTCAAGTTAGGCTTTGGCTTATTGCTAAAGATTAATCAAAATATATGTTTGTGTGTGTATATATATACTTCAAACCATCATGTTGTACACAATAAATATATACAATCAATGTTATCTGTTAAATTTAAAAATTAAAAAATGGCCAAATGTTTGACCAACTGTCAATTATTGATGAATTGTTTCTATGTGTGGCTTCTCCTTGAGCTCTTGGGGGTCCCCTTTCTATTACAGATGTGTGTGTGTGTGTGTGTGTGTGTGTGTGTGTGTGTTTGAGACAGACAGACAGAGAGAGAGAGAGAGAGAGAGAGAGTCATGTTGCATTTGATGTCCAGTCAGATTAGATTTGCATTTATCTTTTCATTTCAAATTAGCAATGCTTGCCTATATCCATTCAGGTAATTAAAAGGTAACCATGAGGGAATTCATAGCATGCTCTGCATATCCTTAATGCACCTCAAGATCAGGTTTTTTCTAATTACAACCTCAGAGTCATAAACTCTCAGAATGTGGTTCATCGGAGTTGGGTGGAAACCTGATAGGTCTTCCAGTGCAGTCCCTTCCATTGCAGATGGAAATACAGAGGAACAAAGGCCATGGGTGCCTGATCAAGGGCACACATGTAGATGCAGCCTGCCAGGTGTCTTCTGCTTCTACTTGCACAAGAAAAGATGGAGGGATCCATGTCCCCAGGACAGAAGGGCCCCATAGCCAGGCTCTGCTGACTCAGAATCCTTCTCAGTGATTCTGCCTCTCACTGGCCAATACTAGAGCTTTTTATTCCTAGTCTATACCAGACTTTGCAGGGGTGTTTGGGGAGTGGACCTCAGAGGTAGAAGAAAAGCACCCACCCTTGATGTTTATACAAATTCTCTCTCGCGGTACATCTAGAAATGGATCATCAGACATGGGGACCAGTTGTAAGGCAGGTCCTTCAAGATGCAGGAAGACAGAGTAACTATTTCTAAAAACTCATTCCAGGAAGCAGGTAGCCCTAGCTTTCTGGAGCAGCAGTTTTCAACCAGGAGCAATTTTGGCAATGTCTAGAGACATTTTATGTTGTCACACTGAGGGTTCTACTGGCATCTAGTGGGTAGGGGCCTAGGGCGTTGCTAAACATCCTATAATGCATAGGAAGGTCCTATGACAACAAAGAATTGTCTGGCCCGAAATGTCAACAGTGCCAAGGTTGAGAAACTCTCTCCTAGAGGAAGCAACCCATCTGTACAGATTTTCCATCCGTACAACTCACATTCAAGTGTGGAAATGCTCATTGTTTTGCCTATATAGACTTGTTCCCAGTGGCTCAGAGAGGGTAGACTCACTAGTAGGTGAGGTGGGGAGACCTGGATGAGCTGGAGGTATTTTTAATAACATAAGTGGGTCTCAATAGACCTCCCCTTTCTACTTCAGTTTAGGAAGAAGGAGAAAGAGAACACAACCTCTACTTGTTTTCTTCTTACCGTATTTCTTCTTCATCCTTACCTTGTACAGTCTCTGCCTGCTTCCTTCTCCCTTATTCATTTTCTGTTTCAACCCCATTTTGTCTAGGACCTTGCCCTTTCACTTTCTTGATGTCTCTCTTCTGTTCAAAGCTAAATATTACATAGAACAAAGCACAAGTTTCCATCTTTTCACCTTGGAACCTAGACCCACCGCTACCCAAAGATGATTACCACAAGCTTCACTCCCTGTACAGTGGTGTATTGTGGGAATGCCACCCCAGAATGGCTCAGGGTCTCCAGAGGATCCCCCAGGGTGGCTTCATGGTACTGACCCTTCACCTTGACCACTGCACCTGTTGGCAAATAAATTGATGTATAGGAGTTGCTTAAGGATTCTGATAGAACAGAGGCTATAAACATGAAATATGTGGATCATTATTTGTACTATTTACTGGTATGTGTGACTCAGGCAGCAAGAGTGTGAACATTTGTCACAAGGAGTACAAGGGGCTGGCTGGAGGGGAGCAGTTTTTCTTCCATCTTTGTGAATTACGAAGTCCCCTGACTTTGGTGAGCATGGAAGAGTTGAGGTTCTCACAATTGTAGACGCATGCACTCATTCTTGCTCATTTTTATTCTGATCAGGGTTATATGATTCCAGAGAAGTATCATGCAGATGTAAAAAGTGCATCAGCTCTGACATCCAAAGGCCTGAGTTCGAATTCTGCCTTGGCCAATGACTAGTTTTGTGACTTTGGGCAGCTAACAGTGTCTTCTATCTGTGGAGTGTAGTAATAATAATCTTACAGAGTCATATTTTCCTCTGTCCTCAGGCAACCTAGCAATGAAACAACCTTGGAGCACACAGTAGGTGCATCATAAATGTTAGTCCCTTCCCTTTGCCAGGAAAATGAAGTCACTGTGTTGTTGGCAAATGTGCCTTCCCAACTATGGAAAAGTTTGCACATCTTCACCCCTAATAGCTACACATACTGAGTTCTTGATGTGTCCCTTGAAGAAGAATGATTCACTCCCTCCTCCAGGTGAGACCCCTGTCAGCATCTCCAAAAAGTCTTCACAATGTAAAAAATGGGCAACCTGACTTATCTTTGCTGCCCCTACCCTCTCTCAGCATTCTTTGCCAGTTTCCTGCGCCCAGACACCTTGTAGTTGATAATTCAGTTCTGCACAGCAAACCCTCCAGGTTCTGCTAAAGGTCCTGCCTTATGTTGTGCCAGGGTGGGGTGAATGGGTGTGGGTGCAGAAGGAGTTAGGACCTCAGAGTGACATGGATTACAGAGACCACAACCCTCCAGGGATCCAGGACTCCCTGGTATTAGAAGAGGACAAAATTCTGTGGGGGTCAGGATTCTGCTGTGATTGGACATAAAACCCAGATGCCATATGACTCGGAGGGTCCTGTTGGCCAAACTTGATCCACTGCTGGGTTGTGCCACCCACTGGGCCAGACCAGAATCATAACCATCCTCTCCGTGTTCTTTGAACTCTGAGTTAGAGTGGCACATGGTAGGTGCCCAGCTAAAGTTCCCCCAGGAACCATTGCCTCAGAGCCAGCCATGGAAGCAGGGCGGGGGGTTCCTGGCCCAAGGTCAATATGTTGGGCCATTCTTGCATCACTATAAAGAAATACCTGAGACTGAGTAATTTATGTATATATATATTTTAAAAAGGTTTATTTTTGTCTCATGGCTTTGTAGGCTATATGAGTAGCATAGTACTGGCACCTGCTTATGGTGAGAGCCCCAGGAAACTCCCAATCATGGCAGAAGGCAAAGTCGGAGCCAGTGCATCACATGGTGAAAAAGAGAAGGGGGTGGTCCAGACCCTTTTGAACAACCAGATTTCATGTGAACTAACTGAGCAAGAACTCACTCATCACCAAGGGGATGGTGCTAAACCATTTATGAGAGATCCACCCCATGCTCCAGTCACCTGCCATCATGCCTCACCTCCAATATTGACAGGATTGCACTGGGGATCCCAACATCGGAGACTGCTTTTCAACATTAGATTTGGAGGGGGAAGACATCCAAACTCTATCAGTCGGCCTGCGCTGGCTTCCACAGTGTTGCCGATGAGGCCATGGTAGTCCTCACATCCAAGCTCTTGCTACTCCCAAACTGGAGAATACCTGCTGTCTACCTCCCCAGTTCTAGAAGGCAGAATGTCCATATTCAGACAATGCAGATGAGTGAGGAGGTACTGAGAGGAGGCGAGTTGGAAGGGTGCTCTTCTTAGGAGTCTTTTCATACAGTTCAGCCAATAATGAGTAGCTTTCAACCCTCTTGTGGACATTCAGGTGAGGAAACCCAGGGGCTGGGGCAAGGGAAAACCCTCTCTTTCTCCTTGTCCTTCCTCCCTCCCTGTAGGGTACACCACCTCTCCCCCATCACGTGCCTTCTCTTAAGTCTATTTGTGGAGCCTCAAGTCTGTGTGTGTGTGTGTGTGTGTGTGTGTGTGTGCGCGTGTGTGTGTATAGTATGTGTATGTGTGTAAAAGTAAAGGGCCCCATGGAAGGTAGATAGGCTTTCTCTCCAAAATATGCCTGTGTGTGCAAACCTTGCTGTTTTCACAAGGGCTCTAAAGGCGATAACGAAATTAAATTAAATCAAGCACATTGTAGCCAAATTATAGCATTTAAGCACCATATCAGCTTAGAAAGTGCCTTCAGGTGTAGTCACCAAAACACCCTGTGAAGAAGTATTCATTTTAGCCCTAAATTACAAATAAGGAAACTGAGGTTCAAAAAGAGAAGCACTTGCCTGAGGGCCCACCAGTGGTAAGTGACAGAGGTGGACCTAGAGGCCATATCTTTTGACTGCAAAGCAAAAGCTTTTTCCAACTCACAGAAGAGTTGGCAAGAGAAGATAATTAGGTGTGTCCAAGCATCCAGGATCAGAAGGCCACTGTGGGTGAGAAAGGAATATAGCTCTGGGCTTCTGAGAGCCAGAATCAACAGCTAGAAAGGAGAGAGAGGGAGGAGATGATTTCAGAGAGTGAAGTGAGGGATAGTCATGGGGAGATGGGCATAGGTGAGTGCAGGGACTTCAGTGGCAAAGTTGTGCAGGCACAAGGGAGCTAGGGGCAAGGGCATCATGGAGGGATAAGGGACCAGAGAGGTGCCTTCATCTGTTTCCACCATGGGTCTCTCCCTCTGTCCCTGCCTCCATTTCTTGGCCTTTGTTCCTTCCAGAGCTGGTCCTTAGCACCCCCAACACCCTATGCACACACTTTGCAAGACTTCCTGGGGAGCTGGGAGATGCACAAGAGGCATGCGAAACCCTGGTCTAAAGTTCTGACTCATCCTTTCTCCCATCACTCACTTCTGCCCCTTTGTTCCTGGGGACACTAACCCCAGTACAGTGAAACCACAGGGACATACTTTACAGGGGTCACAGAGTTATATGGGTCCTCTGGTCAACCCTCAGAGCATAGTGGAGAAAACTGAGGTCCAGAGAGGGGATGTGGCTTGCCCAAGCATGCACACTGGCTAAGAATCGGGGCAGGGAGCTGGCATAAATCAGACTGTTCCCCCACTGCAAAGCCATAGCCAGCAGCAGGGTCACAGCCTGAGACACTGCCTGCCTCTTCCAGAGTTGATCCCACTCTATCTCCCTCCTTGCTTTACTGTTTAGTGTTTTTTTTTTTTTTTTTTTTTTTTTTTTTTGAGACGGAGTCTTGCTCTGTCGCCCAGGCTGGAGTGCAGTGGCCGGATCTCAGCTCACTGCAAGCTCCGCCTCCCGGGTTTACGCCATTCTCCGGCCTCAGCCTCCCGAGTAGCTGGGACTACAGGCGCCACCACCTCGCCCGGCTAGTTTTTTGTATTAGTAGAGACGGGGTTTCACCGTGTAGCCAGGATGGTCTCGATCTCCTGACCTCGTGATCCGCCCGTCTCGGCCTCCCAAAGTGCTGGGATTACAGGCTTGAGCCACCGCGCCCGGCTACTGTTTAGTGTTTTTAAAGCACATCTCAGTTCAGTGCTTTTGCTACAGTAAATATCTAATAATTGTTTCAGGCTCTATTACTTGCCTCACAAAACAGTGCCTGGAAATGGTGCTTATTTAGTTTTGTGCTGAAAGAGGAAAAATTCAGAAAAGGCCTGTCACGTCTCAAGTGCTGTTGACTGTTTGTGGTCCAGAGAAGGGAGGGCATGGCCCACTGCCTAGCACCTGGTGCTGGATACTCCTTCCAGCTGTGGGGTGCATTTATTAACCCTGCTAAGCCTGTTTCTGCCTCCACAAAAGCTGCTGAGACTCTGTGTGTGTGTGTGCATGTTCATGTGTGTGTGTGTGTGTGAGAGAGAGAGAAGAGATTTGCAGGCTGAAGTATTTCTCTGAGTATTAATATAAAAATGTATATGCTTGAAACATGAAAGTGGGTCCATACTTTTAATGGTCACAACCATCCGCAAAATCGTCCTCACAAAAGAGACCACAGCTGGAAGGCAGGGGTCATAATAAGCGCATCAACTTTACTATTTACAAATTGTTCTCACATCTGTGATTTCCACTGATCCTCACAACCTACATATTTCCATGTCCATTATTCAGATGAGGATACTGAGGCCTAGGGAGCTCAGAGTATGGACTGAAGTTCAAACACTGGTAAGTGTTGGGGCTCAAGTTTTGGCTCCATGAAAGTGCAGAGGCTAAGACACCAGATTCAGAAACACTAGTTTTGGTGTCAGATTTGAATCCTGACTTGAGCATTTACTAGCTGTAAGACTTTGAGCAGAGGATTGTCTTACTTAATCCACGGTTTTCTCATCTGCAAAATGGGTTTTGTAGTGTCCACCTGCTTATCTCATAGGAAAGTTATAGGACAAACGGTTGATGTGAGAATGATGCAAGGTAATGGGTATAAATGTTCTGCTTAATGCCTAGCCTGTTACAGGCACCTGCACATATTTGCTGTTACTATTATCAGCTAAGCCAGTTCCATGCCTCTGTCTACAGTCCCAGCTAAATGACCACCTCTCGCCTTGCCCTGGGTCAACCATCGTGTCACTAGATCAGCAGTTTGAAAGCATGTTTGTCTCAGTGTCCCTTTACACTGTTAAATATTATTGAGGAGTCTACAGAGCTTTCATTTATATGAGTTACACATACTTTTATCTTCAGAGAAATTTTTAAATATTTGTATAAAATATTTATTATTTTAAAATCTTAGCAAACCCATTGCATATTAATACAAATGATATTTTTATGAAAAATAACTATTATACAGAAAAAGTTTGTAAAAACAGTGGTCTTGTTTTCCATTTTTGGAACTCTCTTTCATGTCTGGTTTATCAGAAGACAGCTGGACTTGCATGCCTGTTTTTGCATTCAATCTGTTGTGATATCACAGGTCATGCAGCCTCTGGAATATGCACTGAATGCTTATGAAAGAATCAGAGTGAAAAAGGCAAATGACACCTTGGTATTATTATAAAAATAATTTTGACTTCACTGGCTCCCAGAGGTCCCTGGACCATGCTTTAAGAACCACTGCATGAGATGAAGATTAAACTCTCTTCCTGTCCAGGCAGACTGTGCTTTTATATATTTCTGTCACTATAGCTGGAAAATTAAGATTGACTAAGACAAGAGCAAATAATATCCTTGTTAGGTTTCTCTATTCTAGGGCACTGACTTGCGAACCTGATATTGACAAACTAAGGTTGGCTACTTTTTACCAACTTCTTCACTTGTATCCACCATTGACCGTAGGCTGTTGATTGATTGATTTATATTATGTGTGTGTCATTGAGGAGGCATTTGAATTTATTATCTGACATAAGAAGACTGAGTGATTGTAGGGCTGATTGCTGCAAAGCCTTAACAATCACCAATGACCCAGGTTCTTCTTTATTCTCTACAGGCTTATTTTATCAGCTTTGTCTCTCACATGCTCAAGATGGCTGCAGCAGTTCCCGCCACCACATACAGACACGACAACACCATCATCAGATAAATCTTTGTTTCTGTTTGGGCTCTTTGTATTAGTGGGAAACATTTCCCCAACGGGCTTTCCCTCAAATGCTATTGTCTAGAATAGAGTCTCCTGCTTCATCGGTTTGCTGGGCTGCTGTACCAAAGCACCACAAACTGGGTTGCTTAGAACAACAGAAATGTATTTTCTCACAATTCTGGAGGCTTGAAGTCTAAAGCAAGGCTTCAGCAGGACCATGCTCTTCCTGAACATGTGGTAGAAGGGTCTTTTCTTGTCCCTTTCATCTTTGCAGCTCTGGCATTCCTGGGCTTGCGGCAGCATAACTCATCTTTCATGTCTTTTCACATAGTCCTCCCTCTCCCACAGAAATTTGTCTGTGCCCAAATTTCCCTCTTTTTATAATGATACCAGTTGCATTGCACTACAGCCCTCCTTAATGACTTTGTCTTAACTTGACTGCATCTGTAAAGACCCTATTTCTAAATAAGGTTACATTCACAGGTACTGGGGCTTAGGATTTCAATATATCTTTTCTGGAGGGACACAATTCAACCCCTAACCCCAGATCTTTCTTAAATTGGTAGCAAAGGAAATACAGCCATGGCAATTGGTTTCCAGGGGGTTTCAATCGGGGTAGCAGCCTCACCGGGGAACATTTGGACATGTGGGGAGGAGGTTTTAGAAGATGTAGCATCTGGGGCCTCTCTGAGCATATAGTCCCTGGGGGGCAGAGATGCTCCACGTCTGTATCACAAATGCCGATAGTGTTCCATGGAGAAACGCTGGGGTCCTGTCAGGGCCAAAGGACACTTGCAGCACACCTGGCCTCTGGGAAGAGGATAAATGCTGGAATACAGCCAGAGACACAAAGGGAGCGGGCAGATTCAGGAAGGCCATTAACAATGTCTGCTGATTGTTGAACTGATTTTATTGTGTGTGTCTTTCCAAGGGCCTCCAGCCCAGAGCTTTGAGTAAAGCTACAATTGTCTTCCTCTCTGCTGGGCCTCTCCTGATGAGGGTGAGGAAGAACAGTGAGAATGAAAGTTTTGTTTGTTAGAAATATTGTCCTCCCCTCCCCACCCATACCCACCCTGTGCCCCCCATGTTAGTAATGCAGCTGATTTTGAGAAGAGAAGAGGAAGTAGAAGAAAAGAAAAAATCACTCACAGCTTCACAACACAGCCACTATTATTTTTTAAACTTTCATTTTTCAGACATTTTGCTATGTGTGTTTCATTTATGAAACCGAGATCCTTTATGTGTTCAAAACCAGGCATACCACTTTTAGGAGAGTAATGCCTATTGTTTTAATTATAAAATAGACGGGATGCAAAAAAATATAATTCTAATTCCCAGACCTAATTCCCCAATGATAACGACTGTTATCATTGCTGGATCTGTCTAGTTTGTTCCCCCTGCTAAGCATTCTAAAATAAAATTTTGAATATTATATTTGGGTTTTTTAAAAAATCCCAGTTAACCAGTAACATTTAAAAGTTTGACAAAAAACACAATATAAGGGGTGGCTTGGTGGCATATAATATCTGCCACTAAGACTGTCCCAATTAAAAAAGTATAATGATTCAGAACATTAGTGGCCAGGTTTCTAGAAGCAATGGGTCTCTTCACCCGAAATAGAGTGGTCTGGGTGAAAACCCGGGGTCTTCATTGCATCCTGTAGCCTCTGTGGAATTGTAGACAAGACCGTGTGCAGAGCTGGAGGCAGCGACTTTCTCTCTAGGGTCTACTGTGACAGTTGTTTTAAGTCTCCCACTGTGAAGCCTCTAGGACAGAGAAGACAGATCCAGGAGAATCACTGTCACCCCAGGCACCCACCAGGCTCAGCATCTATGAAAGAAGCCACTGGTGGTGGGTGAATAAATGGCTTGGGAGAGTTCCTTCCCTTTTCTAGACCCGTTACCTCCGATAAAACTGGGAGGGGTAGACTGATGCTTTCCAAGGGCCTCTGCAGCTTTCTTAGTTCAGCCAGAGCTCCTCCTCTCCTCCCAGCTGAAGGTTGAGTGGCCATTGATCATTCAGCCATAAGAGGGGAGCCCATGGCAGATGGTTCATCTCTGAAGGTTCCTGAACACTTTCACTCTGCTTCACTCCCTTCCTGAGTGCAGTTCAGAGCCAGGCTTCAGGGTCACCCAAGGACTGTGGGCCTGCAGGTTGTCCAACCAACCACCCCGCTGATCCAAGGGAGAGGGCAATGCTTCTCCAATGAGGATGTCTGTGGACCTGGGGCTCCCAGCACGCACCATGGTGGGACAAGCCCCACCAGCTCCATATCTTCCTCCCTTGTCTTCCAACCTCTTCCTGCAGCTCTTCTGGCTTGTTCATGCATACTCACTGTGCTGCACCCCCCGACCCCCTGTTCCCTCTCTCTCTCTGCAGACTTCCTGGTCATGCTCCATGCCTGACCCCCTCCTCTCCGCCCCAGCCTGCACTCCCTGCCTTCCTGTGTGATGGGAAAGGTTAAGTGGAGACACGCTCAGTCTGTCTGTTGTGATGGAGACGCAGCAACTTTCTCCCCTAATCAATCTGTCAGGCATGATTAGGCTGCCACGAAACACAGACAGCTCACAGCCCAGCCAGCCCAATGGGCTGACAGCTTCCAGCCAGGACACTGCTGGGACACACACAGACACACACAAGCACACACACAGACACACACATGCTGAGGCACACACACAGTCTGCCCAGACTGCACCTGGGCCCTCACTGCTGTGACGGAAAAACTATTTAAACAGAGAAGGCCACTACTTGGGTGACCACTCCCTAAATCATTCCTTTTTTTTTTCTACAAGCATGTACAGAGTGGCCTGTCTGTGACAGGTCCTGTTCCAGAGCTGCAAAGCAGCAGGGAACAAAACTGGCTGACAAGGCTGCCCTCAGGGAGCCTACAGGCTCACAGTGAACAGACAACCACGGGTAAGCTGATAAACAAGTAAAGCTTTCAGCGTGAACAAAGATACTGACTGCATGGAAAGGAAGGGAAGAGGAGAGCACGGCAAGGGACTGGGATACTGATGGGCCCTGGGCAGCTTGTAGGAAGAAGCTCTAAATCCCCTTGTTCTGGGAACTGCTCACCGTCACCAGCAGATGACATGGCTTCAAGCCACCTCTGCCACTAGCTGTGTGACCCTGAGCAAGTCACTTAATTTCCCTGTTCCTCAGTTTCCTCACCTGTAAAATGGGAATAACACAAGTCACTCTTCATAAGATTGTTGTGAGGGGAAATGAGTTAAATGCATGCAGGCTGCTCAATAAGGTGATAGGGATGGACAGGAGGTCCCTCTCCCAGAACAGAGCCCTGCAGGTGAGGGCCGTAGGCAGGTAAGTGTAGAGGCAGCGCATGGAGGTCAGGCAGGTTAGAGCCTACAAGACGGAGGGCCTAGAAAGGTAAGAATTAGAGCCAAAAACGGGTCATCCCACTTCTGATTTGGGTCAGGCCAGGCATCCAGGCAGCATTGAATTTCATCCTCCAGGAAGACATTCTATGCCTAAACTTTCTTTATAAAAATATTACGTGAAATGACACAGATTGACACTCATACAATTTGTGGGAGTCTAGGAACTCTGGGGGCCGGGGCATATTTCACTGAGCCTCCATCCTGAAGTTCCTCCCTCTCCTCCTCCCCATACCCTCTACTCCTCTCTCCTTCCCCACCTAGCCCCTCTGGCACAAAGATGCTGAAATGTGGCAGACTCCACAGCCAGTAAACTCACTCAATGTGGGCACCTATAAATAAGTCAAGTGGAAAGTTACACAAACAGAATGAGGACATCCTCATGGCACAGGGCTCTGCTCCATGGCAGTTCAGACCAGGATCCCAGCCTCCTTACCTCCCAAGTTGCCATATCTGCTTAAAGAGTCCTGAATCTGCTGTGGGAGCCCCCAGCCTTAGGATTTCTGCTACAGGTATCCATGCTTAGAACCACAGCTGGCAATGATGGGAAAGGAAGACAAGTCCTTACTTATTGGAGCCTGGTCTCAGGGAAACACAGCTCCGTCCTCGGAGAGCCCCAGTCTGAGGGGGACGCAGCCCCGTCCTCGGGGAGCCCCAGTCTGAGGGAGACGCAGCCCCGTCCTCGGGGAGCCCCAGTCTGAGGGAGACGCAGCCCCGTCCTCGGGAAGCCCCAGTCTGAGGGGGACGCAGCCCCGTCCTCAGGAAGCCCCAGTCTGAGGGGAGATTAAACCAATAAAAGCCGGCAAACAGTAACAACAAATACGTAAGACTAGAATATTGTTTTGAGACACTAAGAATATGAAATATCAGATAGGAAGAACTTTTCATGGCTTTGAATCCCAATATTGATCCCTTGAGGATGGGGAGCAACAGGAACAGAGGCCTCACCCCTCCTGGATTAAACCCAGATCATCAGGGCCAGGAGTGCTGCCTGGGAGAACACAGCGAGTTTTTCATCCTTCCCTTCTTCATCCATCCATTTCACACTGAGCTTCCAAGGGCCTTACATGCCCATTATGTTCCTGGAGCTTTACAACCCTTCCTTTCACAGGAGCTTCAGAAGCCCTCTGAGATGTGGTAGATGGGGAGCATCATGCTTATTGTAAATGAGGGGAAACTGAGGCCCTAGAATTGAAGCCTCAGCTGGTTGGCCCAGAGCTAGGTCTGGGATCTTGAATTTTGGCCAGTGATATTTCCTAATATAATGCTGGTTTCCATCTTGTGACTCTGTTTCTCCTTTTTGAAGTGGGGATCTTTGCAATGTCTGCCTCATAGCAGCATTTTAGAAATTGAATGTGTAATGAAAATTGAGCCATTCCAAAGATACCTGGCACATTGTAAGCTCCCAATTACAACTACTGCTACTCCTACTCCTATTTGTTATTGTTTGTTCTGGGTTCCCTCAAGCATGGATTGTTTTTTTTTTTTTTTTTTTTTTTTGAGACGGAGTCTTGCTCTGTCACCAGGCTGGAGTACAGTGGCTCAATCTCGGCTCACTGTAACTTCCGCCTCCTGGGTTCAAGCAATTTCCCTGCCTCAGCCTCCTGCCTAGCTGGGACTACAGGCGTGCACCACCACGCCTGGCTAATTTTCGCTATTTTAGTAGAGATGGGGTTTCACCATGCTGGCCAGGATGGTCTCCATCTCCTGACCTCGTGATCTGCCCACCTCAGCCTCCCAAAGTGCTGGGATTACAGGCATGAGTCACCGCTCCTGGTCCAAAGCATGGATTTTGATGCAAGTGATTTTTTTGGGAGGTGCGGCAGGGTATGGGACCTTGAGGAGGGAGGGGAAGGAAGCCCCTGGAGGGTATGCTAATGAGCAACCACCACTGTGGAGAAGTGAGTCTCCATCCAGCTGGGGACCTCTTGGCTGTTGCGTAGAACATACCTCAGCTTTGTCCCCTCTGGGGGCAAGGAACCCAGGACATTTACCCTCCAGCTCCCAGGCTTCATTGACTGCTCCGGGACTGTCAACTCCTGACAGCTGGGGCCTGTTCTGTGCATGAGTCAGGAGAAAGCCTGAGACCACTCATGGTGCTTACTGTATGGCCCCAGGCCATGAACTGGTACAGTGAGTGGAAAGAATACAGAGTGTGTCTGCTACATACAACCCTGGTCCCTTGAGAAATGTGATTCTTCTTATTGGATCCCACTGGACTTGGGACAGAATTCTGTAAGAGTCTGGAAACTCCTGGCTGAAGTTCTCAAAGGCAGGGACTTCATCTGCTTTGGCTGCTGCTCTATCTCCAGTCAAACACATTGCTCTTCACACAGTAGGTGCACAACAAATATTTCTTGATAACTACAGGAAGTCCCCTGTGATAGCTCTTTAGGGCTCCACTTTACTTTCTTGTCCGTGCCTCTCAATACACATGCTCAGTCCTCCAGGGCAGGCCTGTACTCTGCGCAGCCCGCGTACTTAGCACGGTGACTGGCACGTGGCGAATGCTTATGACTCACACGTCAATTGAATGCTCAGGATTCCTGGAGTCCAAGAAAGAAGACAGCTCTATTTTGGGTGAGGAATGGAAACCAGAAGCTGGTTCCTCAGTGAGCACAGAGGCAGGATTTGGGGGCAGGAGAGCTGTGGGAAGCCATCTGGAGAAGACTGATGGATAAAGATTAAAAGTGTCAAAGCCACCTGGAGAAAAAGCAGGAGATAATGTCTCATTGCCTCACCAAGTTGGCAGGCCTGTGGGATGTCCAAAAGAACTGGCCCTTGGCTTGAGAAAGCTGCTGTGGAACCCATGCTTTACAAAGGATAAATGGGAATTTTGAAGGGAGGAAGGCCGGCAGAGGAAGCTTTAAGAGCAACAAAATTGGAGGACCCAGCAGGTATTGTGCAGCCTTGGCAGTAATGAAGAATCCAAGAACAGTGGATACAGCAGAGAAATGGCCGCAACATGAAGGAGAATGGGAGCTGAGGGCATGGGGGCTTCTGCGGCCTCCATCAGTCTAGAGGGTGATTGAGGAGGGAAAGGAGATGAAAGCAGGAGAGAACTGCAACCACTAAGGAGACCACCTTAGAAGTCCTTTCTTGAGCTCCGTTTCCTCTGGACAAAGCCTACCTTACAATAGTAATCAACTGACAGCAAGAGATGATTTTAAAGGTATATCAGTCGGCCATTGCCACCGTAATGCTGTGTAACAAACCAATTCAAAATTCAGTTGTCCAAAACAACACTCACTTATTTTTAGACTTTTTTTTTTTTGCTTCTGAAATTCTTTTACACTGTTCTGGTCAAGATGTAGGGCCTATGTCCTCTCTCCTTGAATTCGAGCTGAACTTAGTGACTAGCTGGTAACCAACTCTGAAATGGTCTACCTCTAGATTTTTGCAATGCAAAAAACAAATATTGTTTTAGTTGGATATTCTGTTATGTATAGCTGAAAACACCCCAATGGATACAAAGATATTTTAAGTCACATCACAAACCAGAGAGAGATTTTTAGCCAGGGGTCCCTCCCACAGGGCCTTAGTAGCATGCCTGTGGATCCAGTAGAAATAGTTCTTCTCTGTTACTGCACATCCTTCAGTGGACCTCCTCTCACCCCACACCCATCCCTGACCAACCAGAGGACTCGCATATCCTATCTCACCTTGGCTTGCCTGTTCATCTCCATCCTTAGTAATTTCTGTCCCCTCTCCCAAATCCAGCAGGATTGTCTGAGAGGATCATGCTTCTGCCCTTTAGCCCTCATGGAACCAACCAACCAGTTGGCCCTGCTGGTCTGATCTCCATCCACAGATGAGCTTGGGGCTGTAAGTCCCAGTTCTTACAGCAAGAATCCTCTATCATAGCCAGACAGGTTTATACCATAACCCTCAGGGATTTGGAAAATTACTCATCACAGTGCACCTTCTGGGTCAAAGATCTGCCAGAAGGAAGAGAAGTAGAAAGCTCTGGAATAGTGGACTCTGTAGGGGATGTGGCCAGGGGATCCTTAGTGCTGGAGGTGAAGAGATGACTAAAACAAATGCTATTTGTTGATCTGTGGTTTTGATGGATCTTCTGTCCTCCTTGATGTATTTATATCTTGTTCTGCAGTCATGAAACATTTTTACTCTCTCTGATTGTAGAGGCCTCTCATCCTCTGTCTTCACCTCTTAGCTTGGTACATGTGTCTCTGTCTGTCTTTCCAGGTTTCTCTCAGTGTTTGTCACTCTGCACGTCCCCCTCTCTGGACCTTGTCTCTGTATCCTTTTCTCTCATGCGCATGAAGTGCTCAGCAAATGTGAGCTAAGTATTTGCTGACTTTTCTGGGAGTACATATGTGTCTCTACCAGTCTTCATAAAGTCCTCCTTTAGTATTTAAACTTTCAAACTTAAACATTTTAGGTCTGGGGGTGATAAACAACTTCAAATGTCATTTAAAGGCAGATGAAATTTTCTTGTCACAGCTGATAAGGACTTTTGATCCACTGGCCATAGAAAAACAGATTCTCTTCTCTTTCAGAGTAATGCTTTTTCATTTATTGCAGGAGCTAAAATTGTCATTTTCCTTAACTTCAACAAACTGAATACATTGGCTTGTGGGCTATATGAGAAGCTTAGCAAAATTATGCACGGTCACTAGAAGGAATGGCTCACTTCCCTCAATGTGGCCCCGCCCCGGCCCTGGGGACCAGGCCTGGTGCAGAGTGTTGAGGTCTCCAGCCACCTCCCAGAGGTGGCTTCCCGGGAGAAGATAAATAAAGGGCTCGCTTCCTCAGACATCTGCTTCATTGCCTGATTGACAGTCATCCCCACATCCATTTGCCCCTACTTCCCCATCTGGGAGCTGAGCTGTGGTATTCTTAAACATTCAGATGACTGATATTGGAACTCAGTGAACTCAGAGGGGCAGAAAACTTTCCAGCTTGGCCCCCTTCCCCATTCCCTGCTATGGGGATGACACCTTCTGAAGGCAGAATAGCTTTGCAATATCTGCATGCTGGCTTTCCTCCTGCCATTCCTGCTTGCTTAATTGGTTAAAAGCTAGAATATTTCGGTTAAACCTGTGAGGTTCCAGGCTTTCTTCCCAGATGCAGTCCCTGACACATGGGTGGAGGCTGGGGAGGTAAAGAATGCCTGCTTCACCCTGAATTAAAGGTCTTCAAGATTTGTGTGGGGCATTAGGTAGTTAGGAAGAGCAAAGGCTGACAAAGACCCTTGGACAAAGAGGAAAGATGGCAACTCTCTTGTTTTCTTTCTCCTCACCTTTTCTCTCATGTGGGAAGGTGGAGAAAGAACAGGTAGAGGAAGTTAGGCCTATAAAATCGATGGAAATGCCCTTCTCTTAGCTGAGCTAAAGCAGAGGAACTGTTTGACCTCCATGTAGCATGGGGTCCTCCGGGAGTCGGGAATCTACTCTGGTTCTTCAGCCACAGTGGTTCTGTCTTGACATATGTTACTCCTGGGCAGGGGTGTGGGAGGGGGATGCAGGCAAAGGAAGTGATCTCCACAGCTGTAACTGCAGCGCAGAGGTGGATAATGGCATTTCCTGAATGTCAGACGCAGGAGGAACATTAGCTTTTCTTGTGGAACCCTTGAGTGTTACCCTTGGGAAAACTAAGGCCTGAAAAGGGGATGTGGCTTGCCCAGCCTCCTTCCTCAGTGTCCTAGTCTAGAGTCCAGGCTTTCTGACTCCCAGTCCTGGGATCCTGGCTTCTGGTGGGCCAAAGATATCCTGAGGCAAGATGGGAGATAAAGCAATCTTGGATCAGCCATTTCTGTGGATTACTGTCATCCTGAAACACTCACTGTGGTTTGTTGTCATCGTGGAGCACTCACTGTAGCTCACTATCATTGTGGAGCACTAATGGTGGTTTGCTGCCATCATGGAGCACTCACTGGTTTGTTGTCATCATGGAGCACTCACTGTATAGGCAGGCACAGTGGAGAATGCTGTACAAATGCCACCCCAACTGTTCCTTGCAAAAACCCAAAAAATTCTGTACCCTATGCAGTGGGTACAGAATTATTGTCCCCTTTTCCTGACTCGGGGGAAAAACAGATCCAGAGAGACTCAGTAGCTTATGCCAGCAAGTCTGTGAAGGACCAGTCTTCTAAGTTTGCTGCTTCTGACTCCAACCCCCATTCCCTAAGTCCAGGGTTCTTAGTCCTGCCTGCACACTAGAGCCTCCTGGGACGACCTGACATACTCATGCTAGGCCTGAAGCCCAGACTAACAGAATCAGAATATCTGAAGGTAGAGGCTAGGTATTAATGTATTTTTTAAAAATATTGGCGCATAACATTCTTTAGAAAAGTGTACAGTTCCTAAGTGTGCACAACTTGATGAATGTTCACAAACCGAACACACCTATGTAACTATCACCCACATCAAGAAACAGAGCATTGCATTGTCAGCCACCCAGAATCCTGCAGGCTTCCTCCCAGTCATGCCCTGAAGCTCACCAATATTCCTTCTGACATCTTAGACTAGTTTTGCCTGTTTCTGAGCTTCTTACAAATGGATTAAAAAGTGAGTCCTTTCTTTTGTGCACAGCTTCATTTACTTAATATTATACGAGAAGTATCCATGTTGTTGCTTATAGCTATATTTACTCATTCTCACTGCTTTCTAGAATCTCACTGTATGAATATGCCACTTTTTATTGATCGGTTCTTTGATTAATGAGCATATGGATCATTTCTGGTTTGGGTTCCTGTGAAGAGTTCTGCTATGAACGCTCCTGTTTGTGTCTTTGGTGGATATATGAGGCATTTCTGTGGGTATGCTCTGATGGAAGTGCTAGGTCAGGCCGTATGTGTATGTTCAGCTTAGATCCCACCAAGCAGCTTTCTGATGTGATTGTGCAATTTACACTGCCACCAGCAGTGAATAAGAGTTCTGGTTATGCCACATGCCAGCAAGAATTTGGTATTGTCTGTGCTTTTCATCTTCACCGGCCTATGGAGTGTGTAGTGGGATCACACTGTGGTTTATTCTGTGTTTCCCTGATGACTAGTGAAGCTGAGCATCTGGATGTGTTCATCGGTCACTGGGTAGCCTCTTTTGTGAAGTGCTTGCTACGTTTTTCTCAGGTTTCTATAGTTTTTAAAGCTCCCCAGGTGATAGTAGTAGTAGAAGTGGTACCTACAGGGGCCATAACCCTGCAGGGTAGACTAGTGTGTGTGTGTATTTGTGTGTGTGTGTGTGTGTGTGTGTGTGTGAGAGAGAGAGAGAGATCATAGTAGTACCTACAGGGGCCATAACCCTGCAGGGTAGACTCGTGTGTGTGTGTGTGTATTAGTGATACCTACAGGGGCCATAATCCTGCAGGGTGGACTCGTGTGTGTGTGTGTGTGTGTGTGTGTGTGCGCGATAATAGTAGTGGTACCTACAGGGGCCATAACTCTGCAGGGTAGACTCGTGTGTGTGTGTGTGTATTAGTGATACCTACAGGGGCCATAACCCTGGAGTCCAGGGCACCTCTTAGGAGCAACTGAGCTGGAATCTTCTTGTAGGCACACTTGACAAGAGAAGGTAAGAAACTCCTGCCTAAGAGAAAAGCAAGTGCCACTGTCCATCTCCACCCTTAGTAGTTCCTGTCCCCACTCCCAAATCAAGCAGGATTGTCTGATATAGAGAGGAACATGCTTCTGCCCTTCCGCCCTCAGGGAACCAGCCAACTAGTTGGCCATGCTGGTCTGATCCCCATCCACAGGTGGGCTTGACCATACGCCTCAGCTCTTACAGCAAGAATCCTCCATCTCAGCCAAACAGGTTTATACCAAAACTCACAGGGACTGGGAGAATTGCTCACTGCAGTGTACCTTCCAGGTCAAAGGTCTGGTGCAAGAAGGAAGAGAAATAGAAAGCTCTGGAATAGTGGATTCTGTAGGAGATGCCACAGAAAGATACTGCCATGGTGACCAGAGCAGCCAGTGAACAGAACCCCAAAAAGCTGGCTGCAGGAGCCGCCTGCTGCCTCAGAAACCTCCCTTTGATTTAATGGCCCCTGAATTAAAGAGCTCTCTTCAGGCCCAAGCCCACTGGAGCCATCTTTGTTAGGAACAAAATAAAGAAAGGTCACCGAGCCACATAAACCAGGAAAAGTGGCATCAGATATCGACTGTAAGACAGGGGGATTAATGATGGTTTGTTGACAGGAAGGCAGGAGCCAGCCTCATCCACCCCCCTAAGTGGGGACCTGGAAGCAAACATTTCATGTTGACATCTGCCGGCGTAGCCCAGATAATCAGATTTCTCAGGGAGGATGAGGCCAAGGCATCAATAAAAGGGGCAGATTTATCCTCCCAGCCTCCCAAGCTTAGCATGCATCCTCAAACCACAGCAGGAGCCAGACATGGTCACCATCACCTTCACCAGCTCTGTCACCTGCATCCCTTGGGTTGTGAAGCATAGTGGGTGGGGGGGGGGGGGCCTCACCAAATCCCTGCCCTCCTTGGCTTACTGGGGAGATCAAGAGTCTCACCTGAGGCAACAGCTTCTCAAAGCAATCTGGGTGCCCCATGGTCCTCTTATGCTAAGAGTCACTTGGGGATGATGATCCTGTGTTCTATAACAACCATGCTCCACACAGGGTGAGGACTGATCGGAAGACAAACTCTAGGCCAGGCAACAGTTGCAAGTTCAGAGATGAATTATGGCATCTGGCATCAGAGGCCCCCGAGGGCTTCCCTTACTGCAACGGAGCTAGCTGTAATTTGAGGACCCCAGGCTCTGGCATGCTCTCCAGATACAGACTGCTCTGCCTTGGACTTCCTGAGCCATCTGCATGACTCCTCTCATTGCACTCTGTATCAAACCTGTGGAAAAATCAGAGGATTTCTTTATCTGACGATTTTAAAAGCAGCTATATGTCTTTCTAGTTGGAAATGTTTAAGAATCATTCAGTCCTTCACTGTCATCATATGTCATAATTATCATCATCATCGTATTTATTGAGAACTTACTATCTGCCAGGCACTGTTCTAATTGTGCTCTGTGTTTGCTCTTCTCTTCTTCTTACAACATTCCAATGACATAGGTGCTCTCATTACTGCCCTTCCATAGGTAAGAAAACTGAGACATACATAGATTAAGTATTTGTCCACAGTCACACAGCAATCTTCAATAAAGAAATAAGGATTTAGGAAAGTAAAATCATCATCATGATTTAATGAGTGTAGCTGTGTCAGAGGCTTTACATATTTTATTTCCTAAGTTTTATAAAATCTCTTTAGGGTGATGTTTCAGTTCGCTTGGGGGGGGGTCATAACAAAGTACCACAGACTGGGCAGCTTGAACCACAGAAATTTATTACTTCACAGCTCTGGAGGTCAGAAGTCCAAAATCAAGGTATTGGCAGGGCCATAGTCCCTCTGAAGACTCCAGGGAAAGGTCATTCTAGGCCTCTCTCCTAGTTTTGGGTAGTTCCTTGGTTTGTGGCAGAATGCCTCCAATCTTCACATGGTGTTTTCTCTCTGTATGCCTCTCTGTGTCCAAATGTCCCCTTTTTGGAAGGACACCAGAGTCATATTGGATTAGGGCAACCCTAATGACCTCAGCTTAACTCGATGACATCTGCAAAGTCTCTATTTCTTTTTTTTTTCAGATGAAATATTGTTCTATTTATTTATTTATTTTTATTACACTTTAAGTTCTAGGGTACATGTGATGTGCAGGTTTGTTACATATGTCTACATGTGCCATGTTGGAGTGCTGCACCCATTAACTCGTCATTTACATTAGGTATATCTCCTAATGCTATCCCTCCCCCCCCTCCCCCCACCCCACGACAGGCCCCTGTATGTGATGTTCCCCACCCTGTGTCCAAGTGATCTCATTGTTCAATTCCCACCTATGAGTGAGAACATGCAGTGTTTGGTTTTCTGTCCTTGCAATAGTTTGCTCAGAATGATGGTTTCCAGCTTCTTCCATGTCCCTGCAAAGGACATGAACTCATCCTTTTTTATGGCTGCATAGCATTCCATGTTGCATATGTGCCACATTTTCTTAATCCAGTCTATCATTGATGGACATTTGGGTTGGTTCCAAGTCTTGCAAAGACCCTATTTCCAAATAAGGTCACATTCACAGTTACTGGGGTTAGAACTTCAAACATCTTTTGGGAGCACTCAATTCAACCCACAGCAAATAGGTATTATCCTCTTTTACCAATGAAGAAATAAAGACTCAGAGAAGTTAAACGACCTGGCCCAGACAGTAGAGGTAGTGGTGGAGGTGTGTGGACTCATACCCAAGGGTGCACATTGGAATCACCTGGGGAGTCTGCACCTGACTGCTGCCTGGATCCACCTGAAGAGATGTCGGTCTCCAGGTGATTCTACCTGTGGCCAAGGCTGAGGACCTCAGAGTCAGAGCCTGGGCAGTTCCACCACACCAGTCTTGCTTGTGTTTTGCACTGGAGAGTGTCAGAGCTGATTACAGCCTGTTGGCTCTGCCACCGGTATCCCCTCCCAGAGCCCCCAGTCCACACAATTCCGCCATGAACCGGCTACTTTGGAACAGCTCTAGCTCACTCTTGCATCCTTAAGCCCCACTGCTTCCCAGGTGGATGCTTGGCTCCATGGTTTAAGCAGAAACACACTGCTTTTTTGTTCTACCCGGTGCTGAGGCATCACTTCCCAACTCCTGCCTTACCCCAGGGGTTATCCGATGTCAGCACGGAAATGCAGTGGACAGTGTAGAAAGGCCGTCTTTTATCAAAGAGGGCAGAAGGGAACGTCATGCCACGCAGGGAATGCCCATCAGTGGGCAGAGTGGAAACCTCTGTCACTCAGGAAGGCAGAGGCTTATTTCCACTCCTGAGGATCTGCAGGGAGGAACTAGGGAGTTTGTGGTTCAGGTCCAGCTCACACCACAGCACAACTGAGACTTGTGAAGATTTGCATTTGCAGAGCCTTCCAATACACCCCTTCATGTGGAATACCCGTAAGGGTAAATTGTATCATCCTCACTCTAAATGTTGCACCTTAGATATGTCATGTGCCTTAGTCCGGTCACAGATTGTACTTGAGGGCCTGGACAAGACTTGGAATTCCTTCCCCAGTGCTCTTTCTAGTCACCTTTCACTCAAAACATGTTTTTGTTTTGTCATTTGTGTGCACACACACAAACACCACTTTTTTCCATAAGAGAATCTGAAAAGCCTTACAAAGATACATATAGTGCAAGAGGATAAACAGATTAGGTAGCATGACAATGGAAAAATGGTTAGGAGGGCAAAAGACAGGCGGGAAGGCTGTGGCTGAAAGGTGCTTTCTCAGGCCTGGCTCCCCAGGAAGCAGAGTTGGAGAAGGACATCAGCGTGAAGAAGCTTATTAGGAGATGTTCTTGGGATCTGTCTGTGAATGGGAAGGAATACCTGCAGGACTGAGTGGAGGAGAAGCTAGGCCATGATTCAGTTGTTACAACAAACTCTGGAAGTAGGTTTGGGGCAAGCAGCTCAGACCATTCCACTGCTTCATGGATCTGTCTTTGGCTATTGTTGCTGGGGAAAGGGGTGTGACCTTGGGCCAGGTGCCTTTCTTTAGCCAATGATAGGGTTGCTGGGTGAAACAAATAGACAAGATGCCCGATTCAGTTCAAATTTCAAAATAACAATGAATATTTTTAGTATATTTAGTGTAAGTGTGCCCCAAATCTTGTTAGGGACATTGGAACATACTCAGACTAAAAAAAAAAAAAAAAGTATTTGTCATTTACCTGATATTTAAATTTAATCTGGTGTCCTGTGTTTTATCTGGCAACCCTAGCCCAGGGCAAGTCCAGGAGAGAACTGACTTGTGAGCTGCCAGCAGGCAACCCTGCGTGCAGCTAGAAGAATGGGTACCTGAGTCCTGAAGGAGGGTTCTACTCAGCACAGTAGGGACCTACCACACATGCTTTGCATTTGTGGTGATAGGGTGCAAGGTCAATTCTCAGTTTCTTGACAGTTAAAGAGTGATAATGTTTAAACCCTAACAATAGCCTAAGATTTAAAAATTCTCAGGCAATTTTGCTTAGGAGAAATGCAGGTCGTTTTTGTCATGAACTTTCTCCTTATGCTTTCTCACAGTGGGCAGAAGGTGATGATGTAGTAGATGGTTAATCTCAATACAAAGGGAGTGTGGCTGCAATTTAAGGAGGACCCCAAGCTCTGGCATGCTCTCCAGACACAGACTGCTCAGCCTTGGACTTCCTGAGCCATCTGCATGTCCCCTCTCATTGCACTCTATATCAAACCTGGGGAAAAAATCAGATTTCTTTATTTGACCATTTTAAAAGCAGTTACATGTTTTTCTACTTGGAAATGTTTAAGAATCATTTAGCCCTTCGCTCTAATTTTATATCATCATTGTCGTATTTATTGAGAACCTACTATGTGAATAAACTATGAACAAAGTTTATTCATTCATGCATTTGCTCAGCACATATTTATTAAGCAGCTTCTGAGAGCCGAGCTCTGAGATTGATTTTGGACATTTGGAGGTGAAGAAGCAGGTATGGATCCTGGCCTCACAGAGATGACAGTCTCCCCACCTAGGATTGGACACCTAAGTCAGGATGGCAAATAGATTTCAATTCAAATGCTAGTCCATTGGCAGAGGCTGTCTGGACCTCTGTGTTAGGAAGGATTTAGTATCAGCCAGAATTCAGTTTAGACTACTGTTAACAAAGAGACCCCAAAATATAACGGTTTAAATGAAACTGAAATTTATTTAATTCCCACTCTGAAATCTTGAAGTAGGTCACCAGGGCAGCTAGGACTGCCCCATGTCCATTGCTCCTGGAGGTTTCAGGGGATTCAAACTTCTATTTTGATGCTCCAAGAAAATGACTCACTATTACCCTATCTGCCCTTGAGCCAGTGGAAGGGGGAAGGGATGAACGTGTCCCATTTGTTTCAAGGGCATAGCAAGAAAGCTGTAGATGTCTTTTCTCTTCACATCCATTGGGAAGACTTCAGTCCCATGGTCACATCTTCTTGCAAAAGAGGTTGAGAAAGGTAGTCACTGCATGGGTTCGCCATGCATCCAGCTAGAACATGGGGGATCCTTTATTAAAGGAAGGGTGAGAGAATGGTTATTGGGGAACCACAGCAGTCTCACCCACAGATTCTGAGAGGAATTAAGTGCTGTGTGACTTTGTGAAGACTGTCATAAAAACAAGATCTGGAAAGAAAGGCACTCATGCCACCTGTTTTCTCTCCCTACCACGTAGCCCAGGGTCTGGGGGCTGTCTGAACCCAGGCTTCTAATGACTCATCTGATACCTTACCAAAGTATTTTCCAAGACATACAAAAGATAAGATAGGACCACTCATCAAAGCCTCACAAGGTCAAATTCTGGTAAGTATAAAAATCAGGACCAGCCAACCAGGGTAAGGGAGCAGGGACCAGGAAGAAAGGGTACCAGAGCAGACACACCCTCCTCTCTTGGGTCTGTCCATCCATCCATTCATTCATTCAGCTCCTCTGGCTGACATCAGACCTCAGGGAGGGGCTAGAGTGGGGATGAGGGCACACAAGAGAAAGGTAACTGGGATTTGTAATAATTATATCTCCCAAATGCTTTATATATGTTTTCATTCTTATTTAATGTACACAGAAATGCTTACATTTATTTTTATTACCTAGTTTAGATAAGGAAAGCAGAAGTAAAAATCTGATTCAAGATCTGAATAATGCCAACCAACTTGACCTTATTGATATTTATAGGATAGGACATTCAACAACTGTAGAATACATTTTTTTTTTTCAAAAGAACATGGTATGTTCTACAAGATAAACCATATTCTGAGTTGTAAAACAAGGCTCAATAAATTTAAAAGGATGAAGATTCTGTAGAGTATGCTCTCTGATCACTATGAAATCAAATTAGAGATCAATAATAAAATATCCACAAAACTATAAGTATTTGGAAATTAAACATTTTTCTAAAGAACCATAAATTAAAGAAGAACTCACCAGAGAAATGTAAAAATACTTCCAAATGAAGGATGAATTCAGTTCTCATTTTCATGATTATTACTTCTATGTGGCAAAAAACATACCACATCAAAACCTGTGAGAGACAGCTAAAGCAGTGCTTAGAGGGAAATTTATGGTTTTAAATATTTATATTAGAAAAGAATAAATGTTAAAAATTAATTATTTAAGGTTCCACCTTATGAAGCTGGAAAACAAAGAACAAAGCAAACTCAAAGTAAGAAGGTAGAAGGAAAGAATAAAGGTAAGTGAAGGAATCAGTAAAGTTGAAAAAAGACAAACAAGAGAGAATATTAGCTATCAGATACACCTCTAGCTAGACTCATTAAGAAAACAAAAGATGCAAATTACCAACATAAGGAATAGAGAGGCCATCACTACAGATCCTAAAGACATTAAAAAGATAATAAGAACATTTATTAAAATAAACTTGCTTAGATAAAATGGACAAATGCCTTGAAACAATCAAACTATCAAAACGGATTCAAGAAGTAGAAAAATATTAATAGTTCTATATTTATTAACAAAATTGAACTGATAAATAAAATCTTTCCACAAAGAAAGCCGTAGGCCCAGGTGGTTTCTCTGGTTAATTCTATCAAACATATTTAAGGATGAAATAACACCAGTTCTACTAAAACTCTGCTATAGACTGAATTGTACTCCCTGAAAATCCTATATATTGAAGCCCTAACCCCCTAATATGGTTTGGCTGTGTCCACACCCAAATTTCTTTTTTGTTGTTGTTGTTGTTTTTTTTTGTTTTTTGTTTTTGTTTTTTTTTTTGAGGCAGAGTTTTGCTCTGTCACCCAGGCTGGAGTGCAGTGGCCGGAACTCAGCTCACTGCAAGCTCCGCTTCCCGGTTCCCGCCATTTTCCTGCCTCAGCCTCCGGAGTAGCTGAGACTACAGGCGTCCGCCACCTCGCCCGGCTAGTTTTTTGTATTTTTTAGTAGAGACGAGGTTTCACCATGTTAGCCAGGATGGTCTCGATCTCCTGACCTCGTGATTCGCCCGTCTCGGCCTCCCAAAGTGCTGGGATTACAGGCTTGAGCCACCGCGCCCGGCCTCAAATTTCATCTTGAATTATAGCTCCCATGATTTCTATATGTTGTGGGAGGGGCCCAGTGGGAGATAATTGAATCATAGGGGTGGTTCCCCCCTATTATTCTTGTGGTAGCGAATAAGTCTCATGAGATCTGATGGTTTTATGAGGGGTTTCCTCTTTTGCTTGGCTCTCATTCTCTCTTGCCTGCTGCCATGTAAGACATGCCTTTCACTTGCTGCCATGATTGCGAGTCCTCCCCAGCCATGTGGAACTGTGAGTTCATTAAATCTTTCTCTTTATAAATTATCCAGTCTCGGGTATGTCTTTATCAGCAGTGTGAAAATGGACTAATACACCCGCAATGTGATGGCTTTTGGAGATGGAGCCTTTAGAAGGCAGTTAGGTTTAGATGAGGTTATGAGGGTGGGGTCCTCATGATGGGATTAGTGCTCTTATGGGAGGGGACACCAGAGAACTTACCCTCCTTTTCTGCCATGTGAGGATGCAGTAGGGGAAGATGGTCATCAGCAAGCCAGTCATTGCACCTGAACCCCAATTTTTTCTAAGGAGCTTAAACAAACCTGCCCAACCTTTTACCCTGGAGGTCCTATCCTTTATAGCATATCTGCTTTTATTCAGAGGTATTTGCAGATATTATCTATCTTCCTAGGCTGTTTATTGTATAAACACTCTTGAAAAGATAATCTAGAAGAAAAGGTGGTCAGTACTTCTGCCTGTTAGCATCTCTCTTACAGAAGGGAAATTTCTTGCAGGAATATGAGAGATTCATGGAGAATTATGTCCTGGTACTCCTAAAATGGAGAATAAGGCAAGGATATCCACTCTTACCACTATAATTCAACAATATATTGGACCTGATGGCTAGTACAGTAACACAAGAAGGGCATAGAGATTGGAAAGGAAAAAATAAAACTGTATTGCAGATGACATGGTTGTTTACATATACAATGCCAAGGAATTAGGAGTTTCACTATAAAACAACTACTAGAACTAATTAGTGAACTTAGGAAGATCCCAGTGTGTAAGGTCAAACACTAAAATCAACTGGACTTCTATGTACAAGTAACAATTTGTAAAATTCCACTTAGAAAAACAACAAATCATAAAATTAGGAATAGATTTAAGAAAATAAATGCAAGACTAAAAAATATAAAATGTGTTGAGAGAAAATAAATAACTGGAGAGATAATACATGTTCATTAATTGGAAGACTCAAAATTGTTGTGATGTCAAATCTCCCCAAATTAGGCTGTCTCCATAGATGGATTACACCCCCCCATTGATAATTCCAATAGCCATTTTTAAAGAAATTGACCTGCTAAGTTTAAATTTTACATGGACATGCCAAGGATTTAAAATATCCAAAGCAATCCTTTAAAAAAGAACAAAGTTATAGGGCTTATGCTACTTGTCTCCAAGACATGTTATGAAATCTACATTAATCTGAATAGCATGAATGGCATAGTGATTAATAAATCAGTGGAACAGAATTGTGGGTCCAGAAATAGACACATAAGCATTTGAGTTTCACCAAAGACACCAAATCAATGTAATGGAAGGGAAAGTCAGCAAATGGTGCTGGAAGAACTGACTATTAACATGGAAAACTGAATTTTGGGTCTTGCCTTTCACATATATGAAAATTAATTCAATATGGATCATAAACTATAAAGCTTCAAGAAGAAACTATGTAAGAATATCTATGAGACTTGGGGATAAGAAGGAGTTTATTAGGCAAGATTAAGGAAGACAATAACCATAAAGGAAAACATGATTATATCAGACTTCATAAAAATTTTAAAAATTCTACTCATCAAATGGCATTATTGAGAAAATGAATAGGCAAGCCACAGACTGGGCGAGATATTGCAAAACATACCTGAAAAGGACTAGAAGCCATAATATATGCGTCACTTCTGTAACTCAATAATAAAAAGACAATCCAATAAAAATAGACAAAAGATTTGAGGAAACACTTTACAAAGAAAGGTAAATGAATAGCCAATAATCACATGAAGAAAAGATGCTCAACATCACTAGCTGTCAGAAAAATGTAAATTAAAACTACAATGACTTCTACATACCCATTCAGAGGACTAAAATTAAAACAGCCTGACAGCACGAGGATGTAGAACCTGAACTGGAACTCTCATGTATTGCTGATGAGAGTGTAAAATGTCACCAACACTTTGGAGGGTTCTGGCAGTTTCAAAACTAAACATTTATCTAACCTATGACCCAGTGATTTTATTCCTGGATTTTACCCAAATGAAATGAAAACATATGTCCACAAGAAATATTGCATAGGAAGTTCATATCAGCTTTATTCATAATTGCCAAAAGCTGACAACAACCTAGATGTCCATAAGAAGGAGAATGAGCAATCAAGCTGTGATACGTCCATTCAAGGAACCACTACACTGGCATGAAAAGGAACAAATCACTGATTTCACACAACATGAATGAAACTCGGAAACATGGTGCTCAGTGAAGGAAGCTTTATGCAAAATTGTATGTATTAGATGTTTCTGTTAATGTAATATTCTAGAACTGGCAAACTACCATGAAAATAATCAGAACAGTGGTTACCTTGAGGTAGCAGGGAAGGCATGGACTGGAAGAGATGTGAGGACACTTTCTGGAGCTATGGTAATGTTTTAGGAGCTTCGATTATACAGAATGCACCAACGGTAAATTATAAATTTAGGATTGGTGCGTTCACTATGTATATTGTATATGTAAATGTGACCTAAAAAAGAACCATAAGCAAATACTTAACCCTAGTTAATGATATGTATACTGAAGTATTTAAAAGTGAATTGCACTGATATGTGTCATATAATTTGAAATGCATAAAAATGAGATGTATTAGTGGATGGACAGATGGAACGACAGATAATACAGCAGACATTCTAAAATGTTGATTGTAGAATATAGGTGATATGTTTATGGGTGGTCACTGAAAAATTCTTTTGTCTCTTCAACATGCTTGCAATTTTTCATAATAAAATGTAGAGAAAATATAAGTGAAATATTGTTGAAAAGTATTTGTATACACAATACAATATGTGGGAAATAAAATTTTGTCTTATGACATATACCAGCGTGCTTAGCTTTTCAGCAACAGATTTGCTGCAAAAGGCTGCCCCAGAGAACAGAAATGGCATGCATTAATTAAAGAACTTTCACATCAACTTACAACCTCAAGGCTAATTTTTTCAGTTTTTAGTACAATGATGTAGCTTCATCACAGTCGTTAGTGGGAATGAGAATGTGATTATGTCTCTACACGTCTGTTTGCATTTCACAGCTGCTAGTTGGGCTCAGTCAACACTTTCACGTGTTAGTAATTGTAATCAACCCATTTGTTCATTTAAAACAAATATTTACTCTTTGGGGAAGAAATACCTTGAGTCCTAATTTGTTAATTATTAGTTCTTATGAACATTAGCCAATTATTCTCTTTTTCTCCCAATATATAGAACTACTGAGCTACCTTTTTTCTCTCCTGGAAGATTGGTGCAGGAACTTTCTTCTACTCCCCACCTTGTTTGTAAATGCTCAATTAAAAAAAAATGAGGTAGCTATTTTACACACACACACACACACACAGACACACACATGATAATGGAAAGAAGAGAAGCATTTTATTTTGGTGCAAATATTACAGTTTAAATTACATTGCAAAATGCAAAGACACACATTTTTTACCTCCTTTGGAGCTGGAATGACATTTCCCTAATCAAAGACATCTGTGTATATCACCTGACCGTGGAATAAAGACTAACAGAAATTCAATGAGACTCCTACTCTGGGTAGGCTTGCTGAAAGAGATGAGCTTCTAGATTAGCTGAGAATGACAAAAAAAAAAAAAAAAAAAAGAAAGAAAAATCCATGAGAACCGATAGAGAGAGGAAGAGATTGTTCCAGGAGGCTGTGAGTGAAAAAGTGAGGGAAGGATGCACATATAGTGACTACCATGAAGGCGAAATCACCTTCCAGCACACCACCTCACTGAAAGCTCGCAATCCCATGACATCCCTCTTCACAGTCAGGTCTCCACTTTGAGATCCTCTGAGATGAGTGGTAGGCACCCTTGATAAAGCTGTAAGGTCAATGCTACAGGTCCCAGCCCCTTGGTCAGAGCACCTGCTTCCCTTGAGATCTTCCTTAGAAGACAGCCAACTCCCTTTACCTTCCAAACAAGCTTCTCTCATAGCTGCTTTACAACCCAGCATTGCTTGGTTTTAGTGTTTGCATGCTGTGACCATGGAGATGTTATCTATTCACCTAGTCCTTTATGTTCCTTCTATCCTTTATGCTGGAACGAGTGCTAAACAGGGAACTTTTAATCCAGAGGAATTTTTTTTTTAAAAAGCAGGAAGGAAGATAAGAATCAGGAGCCTGGTGGCCCTGATAGGTGGGACAAGGTAGTTCTCTAGAGTGACCAACTTGTCATGGTTTGTCCAGAACTTTGCCAGTTTTAGCACTGAAAGTCCCACCTGGAAACATGCCTACCCCACCTCAGTCCCAGGCAAACTGGGATAGCAGGTTACCACCCTACACCCCTCCTAGGTCCTAGGACATTTCTGATTCCCTACCCCTGCGTCAAGGCAGACAGTCCCAGGCTGGGAGATCCCAGAGGAAGCAGGACTGGTAGAACTGAAGTTCTCTTACGCAGTGGGGTCAGAAGACTGTCCTAAAGAGCAGAAGTCTCTAGCTGAGAGTTACTCCCTTCCCTCCCCTCCCACTAGACTGTCCCAGACTGAGGAAGGGATGGTGGTGAACACATCTTGCCACTGTACCCTCTCTGCTAGTGCTGCTGCAGGAAATCTGAGAAGACACAGTGCATTCCAAGCCTGGGTCACTCTGCATTCTGGGCAGTCATTCAGGAGAGGGAGGCATCCATTCTGGCCATCCTCAAAGATTGGGGCCTAATTACTTGGCAGTCAGCCTCATGGCTCCATAGGGGCCCTGGCAGGAGTGCGACAGTCATGTCAGCTCTTCATCAGGCCTGCCTCCCTGGTTTCTACTCTGACCACTGCAGTAGCCTGGATCATGGCTGCAAGGCCCAGGCTCGGACCTGGTAGCTGGAATGCCAGAGAGGGGCGAGTACACTCACTAAAATGCGTGGCTTGCAGGTGCCAATCCACTTTGCCACCTGGCTGGGTAGGAGCCCCCAGCTCTTTTATGTCGCCACTATCACTTCTTCCGCCCATCTCCAGATACTCAGTCTTTCCTGGTGCAGGGTTGTGGGTGACCTTTAGCCAAGGTCCCAGACTTCTCCTGTGCCAGCAACATCATCTGGAAAATGGATTTGTAGCCCAATAATAGAAGGCTCAAGAAATGAACTCATTGAAGGGAACTTTGCGATATTAAGCTGTATGAGAGGCCCAGAGTGAATGTGTTGGCTGATTGTTCTGGGCAGGTTTACAGCTGACATACCAGGAATAGGGCACCCAGAGCACGCAGCCACTCTGAGCTGAGCATGAGAACAGTAGGGAAGTGCAGCTTTTCTTTGGCAATTGGCACAGGAAACTCTCAGAAAAGAGAATGAATTTAAAACCAAGAGATGAAGATTGGGATTTTGTTAAGCACCTAGTACGATGCCTGGCAAAAGCTGGCCCTTTACAAAAGAGTATCATTGGCCAGGCATGGTGGCTCACACCTGTAATCTCAGGACTTTGGGAGCCTGAGGTGGGCGGATCACCTGAGGTCAGGAGTTCAAGCCCAGCCTGGCCAACATGGTGAAATGCTGTTTCTACTGGAAATACAAAAATTAGCCGGGCGTGGTGGCAGGCCCTTGTAATCCCAGCTACTTGGGAGGCTGAGGCAAGAGAATCACTTGAATCTGGGAGGCAGAGGTTGCAGTAAGCCGAGACTGCACCAGTGCACTCCAGCCTGAGCAACAGAGCAAGACTCCATTGAAAAAAAAAGAGTATCATTATTGTTATTCTAGAGAAAGTCTGAGAGGTAGAAATCGACATGAGAGTAATTAGGATGGGGCCGGGGCAGGGGGAGCAGCTAGCAGAAATGGCCACAGAAGCAGAGACCAAGAGGAGTCACAGGCAAAAATTCCATAGACCTGCCAACCAGCATGTTAGAGGGAGTGACAGTTAATAAAGCTTTCCATGGTCTTTATTGGGGATCCAGGCAGCTAGGAAAAGAAGTTCCAGTTTACAGATGAAGATGTCATTGAAATTGGAGTGGGATTTATTTATAACCAGCAGGACCCCTAGTTCCAAAGACCATGTGCTTGCTTGCTTTTTTTTGCATCACACTTCGGTATGTTCCAAGTATTAGGGTGAGTTGGTGCCAGCTGTTAACTTGGAAACTTCTTGAAGGTAGGGTTTGTGTTGCCCCCATCAAACAAGAAGATCTTTGAGAGTATGGACTGTGTCTACCCCCTCAGATTGGGGAATCCCTGAGGCCAGGAACTGGGTCTACCCGTGACTGGGAAGTCTCTGCTCATGGCCACTTATTATGGGATGGGGTAGAGGCATGATTAGTTTGGCCATGTCATGAAAGCTGCCCTGGGTTAGGCATAGGTTTTTTGAAGACTCTGGTGCAGGGGTCATAGAGATTGTCCTAGGCTCCTGGCCAAGGGGTAAGACTCAAACGCACCCCCACGGGGAGGGGACAGCTGTGGCAGGCAGGGAGCATGGTGTTACAGCCTGTCAGATTAGGAGGACCTGCTGCTTCTGCTCCTCTCAGGCTATTTCCTGAGTCTTACACCCTATGCTGCTGCTCTGGGAGCAGGATTCATCACATAGGAAGAGCTGGCACCCGCAGCACTCCCCGAGACTACAAATAAGTGTGTTGTGTTTCCTTTGAATGCCCGAGTTATTACTTTCCCTTCTCAAATGAAAGAAGTATTTTATTGGCTTGGATTTAGAAAGAAAGCGTAAAAAGTTGCTTGTTTTTATTTTCTGACATCATGAAGCTAAGGCTAGAGAGGGAAGTGCTGAGGAGGAATGGGGAGGAATGGAGACAGAAGTAGAAGGGGAGGCAGGGAGAGACTAGGCGAAAGGAGGAAGAAATGATGGGGCCCAGAGGGGAGAACTGTGGAGGAGGGTAGAGGAAGATGGGGACCAAGGAAGGGCAGGGGAAGGGGAAAGGAGGAATTGCTGTTGTACAGTAAGATATTGGCATCTACCTCTCTAGTACCCCTGCCCAGTGGGAAGGCACCAAGAGCCAAAGGCAGCAGTCAATTTCATTGCAAAAGCTTCAGCTCCCTGGAGACACTGACCAGCTCAGCTGCCAGGGTTACAGAGAATGGCTTGGAGCCCAGGGGGAGGGGGCAAGGTTTTCTCAGATTTTTCCAGCCCCAGGTTAGCACACACAGGTTTCTGCATCTAGGAAATGAGGCACCCAGAAACAGGGCTCAAAGCTTCTCTCATTTTGTGAAGCAAGAGGGACAGAAGTTCTTAATTTTTGGCCCCTTAAATGATTCTTCTCCCTTGGTTCGTTAATAGTACTGCTTAATGTTGGGGATGGAGACGGAGTGGTGGCTATGGGTGAGATTCCATTCTGCGCCCTTGGCTGCTCTCCAGATCCCAGGCACTCTCTCCATGCTCCATACCTTTACCCACACTGATTCGTTCACCAGATTGCTGTCTTATGCCTTGATGTCCTGTCAAATGCTTGTCACTCTACATTTTGACTCAAATCTCATTTCTCTTCTGAAGTTTCTCATGCCATCCCCAGTCTAGTTTTCACATCATCTTGCATTTATTTTTTATCATTGTTTGTGTTACACTGTATTTTGATTGTAGTTGATTTTATTGGTTAAGCATTGACTGGGAGGCCTTTGAGGGCAAGAGCTGTGTCTTAGGTACGTTTGCATGCTTAGCACAGTATCAGAAACATGGTAAGCATCCACTACTGTTCAAGGAAGGAGGAAGGGAAGGAACTGCAGAGGGGCAGTACTGTGTAGCAGATGATACATGAACCTTGGGTTGAGATAGCCATAGATGCATATCTCTCCTCTGTTACTTAAAACTGTGTGGTCTTCAGGGGTTATGTTTCTTTTCTTTTTTTTTTTTTTTTTTTTTGAGACGGAGTCTTGCTCTGCCACCCAGGCTGGAGTGCAGTGGCCGGATCTCAGCTCACTGCAAGCTCCGCCTCCCGGGTTTACGCCATTCTCCTGCCTCAGCCTCCCGAGTCGCTGGGACTACAGGCGCCCGCCTCGTCGCCCGGCTAGTTTTTTGTATTTTTAAGTAGAGACAGGGTTTCACCGTATTAGCCAGGATGGTCTCGATCTCCTGACCTCGTGATCCGCCCGTCTCGGCCTCCCAAAGTGCTGGGATTACAGGCTTGAGCCACCGCGCCCGGCCAGGGGTTATGTTTCAAGGTTGCCATGAAGACTAGAAGTAGCAAATTACTGGCCAGGCATGGTGGCTCACACCTGTAATCCCAGCACTTTGGGCGGCTGAAGTGGGAGGATTACTTAAGCTCAGAAATTTGAGACTAGCCTGCGTGACATAGTGAAACTCCTGCTCTATTTATATATTTATATATATATATATATATATACACACACATACACACACACACACACACACACACACACACACAAATTAGATGGGCATGGTAGCACACACCTTGTAGTCCCAGCTACTTTTGGTGCTGAGGAAGGAGAATCTCTTGAACCCAGGGGGTCAAGGCTGCAGTGAGCTGAGATCCTGCCACTGTACTCCAGCCTGGGTGACAAAGTGAGACCCTGCCTCAAAAAGAAAAAATAACGTAATACTTAGCACACAGTCTGGGACATGGTAGGTGCATAATAAATAGTAGTGAATCTATATGCTAGACCTTCTCATTGCTAAGGTAAATTCCTACATACATTCTTATGCCACCCTTACCCCCCTATCAGCTCCTTCCATGAATCTCTGGTCTGATTTTTCCAGGAGGCAGACATAGGTTTTTTCATGGGAGGAAACAGTCTTCCTGTGTCTTTGTCAGCATCGTCAGAGTGTCTGCCACAGGACTGTTGATAGGAGGTGCAAATGTGTTTCCCAATTTGAGATGATGGTGTTTGGAATGCCTGTCACTGGCTATATTTAGCTCTGAATCCCCCAAATAGCAACAGGGAGGAAAAGTCTATCAGCCAAACATCTCCCATCCAGCTGGAAAATATCACAATCATAATTATTATTTTTTATTATTGACATTATTATTTATTGACTAAATGAATTAATGGGACTTGGGTATCCATTGGCATCTAAAATTATGGCATCTTAAAATATCAGAGATCAACAGTCCTTGCATGCCATGCAGTGAAATATGACCTGTTGTACAAATAAAGGAAGTGAGTCTCAAAGAGGAGACATGACTTGTACACCCAACATCAGAGCAAAAGCTAGAGCCCAGGTCTTCGGATTCCCGATTTTATGCTATACCAAGAAAGGGCAGTAGAGGCCTGGAGAACTCAAAATAATAAACACCCTATAGATACCTTTCTCTCTGGCATTGAAAGGTAATGAGAGATGGCCAGTGGGCTCTGGCTTACTAATCTTTCATGCACAGGCATTCACACATACACACAGTACACTCCTGCCTGTCTCTAACCTGCTCATTGGGCTCCCCAAAACTGACTCTGGGAAGAGCTGGGAAAGGAAGAGCCAGTATCACAGTTAACCTAGCACAAACATGCTGCAGATCACAGAAGCTAGGGGTACAGGCTGCTGGGAAAGATGTGTTCATTGTCACCCAGGTGTCATTTCCCTGGAGGGTAGAAAATGTACCTTAACACTCCTTGGAAGCCCCCAGAGAATCAGGGACAGAATAAGGCACATCACTATTTGCTCATGGTTGATTTAATAGTATAAGGTAACCTTGGGTAAGTCTATTCCCTTCTTGGGCCTCAGTTTCCACATCAGTAAAATGGAGAAGGAGTGTTAGAATAGATACCATCTGAGGTTATTTCTAAACTTAAGAATCTCTTGTTTCATAAATGATTGATCCCTGAAGACTTTCTGTCTCACACTTACTCTGATTTTTCATCTTACATTCTAGCTTCAAATTCCAGGATTTGATGCCCCAACCATCCTTCATCTTCTCCCTCCAATCATAGTCTCTATCCCAACCCCCTTCTGCTAACTCTAGTCCTTTTCTAATTTCTTAGAATCTGTTAGTCAAACTAGGCCTCCTCAACTATGGTTGGGGGATGCGTTGGCCCTCCTTGCTGCTATGTGCACATATACATCTAGACCCATCTGTGAAACACGATGAGCCCAGGGTCCCAAGAGGGATTCCAGCACTTGTCCAAGTTAATAGGAGAGGGGATGAGAAGACAGGGGCTGAATTTCAATCACAATGTGATTATTGGCCTTTTTGAAGTTTTGCTGAGGTTTTTTTCACCTGGTTGGCTCAATATCACTAACCAAATGCTTGTCTCACAAATCGGTTTTGGCCGCAATTCAAATTTAATTACATTCTAGCTAAGTGAAAGCAAGAAAGAAAGCAAAGGAAAGAAACAGAGAGAGAGAGGGAGGGAGAATAAAAATATAGCTTATATTTATAGATCAGACAACTCTATCTTAAATCTTCAAATCTCCCCAAGAGCAACAGTCAATGTGAGCCAGACACAGATGGGTCAGTTCTGAGATAGATGTGAAGCACTAACAAGCTTCTTGTAATTTGAGGCTAGTGAATACTGCATGCCAAGGCTGGGCAAAAATTGGGAAGCTGGCATAGTTTGACTCAAGTTCTCCAGCTGCCTGGTTCTGTGCCTAGGAGTGCCTCTTTGTTCTCCATTTAGCTACCATTTAGGGCATTCGGGCTTTTCCCCTGCAACCCCTACCATATTCTTCAATCAGAAATGTTAAGGAAACATTAACAAATTATAATTTGTAATGTTTATTCTTTCTTGATTCATACTAAAGTGTAAATGACTGATGATAACTTGCCTTCTCCTGGCCTAGAATTGAATTTTACTAAGGATAGAACAAAGACAGACAAACACACACACGCATGCATGTACATACACACCCCAGCATCTAAAAATCAAATGAAAAAGCTTAACCAGCAATTAAATGAGGGTGCGTTGGATGGTCATGAGACTAGATATATAGGTAACCACAGACATATATAGATCTATACTATCAAATATGGCTTCCTATACTATGGAATACTGGTATAGGAAGGCCTGAGGAAGACGGGCAGGGGGTGGACAGCAGAATCTAGGGTGACCAAAGTTTTTAGCTATAAAAAATAGGAGAAGAAAGCCAGCTTTGGGGAAAGGGTGGCGATTTCTGCAGAGTATAGCATGAGTTTGAGGTGCTTGTGGACATCCAATGGGGATGTTCAAAAGGCCTTTGAATATTCTTGGCCAGCTCAGAGGATAGGGCTGAGCTGGGACATGCATTTGAGAACAATTAACTCAAGAATGAAACCTGAGACATAGGTAGGTGTACTCAGGTAGGATGCATCAAACGAGAAGAGAAGAGAAGAGAAGAGGTTAAGGGCAGGATACTGGAGAGCGTCCACATTTTAGGGATAACCCAAGAGGCTCAGAGGGTGTGACCCAAGAGATACGAGAAAAAACAGTGCTGTCACAAATATCATGGAAGAAGAATCATTTTTAAGGAACTCAAAAAATGTGAACCAGTAAGGGGAAACTAAGTAAGAAAAGGATCAGATCGGAAGTGGGGAGGGATGTGGCAGTTATGAAGTCATTGATACCCTGCCCTTGGCAGATGGGGCCAGAGTAGAGCCCACAGTGCAATGAGTACCTTAAAAATGATTCTTCTTCCGTGATATTTGTGGCAACACTGTTTTTTCTCCTACCTCTTGGATCACACCCTTTGACCCTCTGAGTTGAGAGATGAATGTAGGAGAGGATGTGAGGATAGGGAATGCAGGCTGCTCTTTTAGAAACTGTGGCTTTTAAAGGAAGGTGAGAGAGATGATTAGCTAAGAGGAGCCCTTCATAAAGTGGCAGAAACTTGAACTTGCTTCTCTGCTCAGAGGTAAGAGTTAGTGGGAAAGAGGCTGATGAGGGAGAGTGCAGCTGTTGATGGAACAAATTCCTCACAGAGATAGAAGAGGAAAGTTCTACACTATGGATAGAAAGAGTTATCCTTGGGCAGAAGAAGTGCTTTATAAAGAAAGAAGATATGGACAACTGTGAGAGCAGATCAATTTTTAATGGGGTTGAGGGAATTCATGCCTAGTAGTCTGAATCTTCTGATTAACAGAGAAACCCTATCATCTAATAAGAGGAAACTGGGAATACGTAATGATTTTCAGAGAAGTTGAGGAAGGTTAACTAACACAGTCACTGTAGAGAGTTAGAAAAGGAGATTACCCAAGCCAAAGTCCCAAGAAGGGAGAAGGAGCCGGATGAGGTGTGAGACCCCAACTCTTGTTCCAGTTCAGTATGTGACTTTCCTCTCCAGGGCTCAGCACAGACATACAGGGAAGATAATTGAATGAACCAAAATGGTATGTTTCAGGGTGCAAGTGGCAGATTGACAAGAAGGTAAGGATGCTGGAGATTATGTAAGGAGGTGGTGGATATGATTCCCTGGGAGCTAAACCTTAAAACCAGGGAGGGAGAGGGAGAAAAAGGCAGTGCTGTAAAGATTAAGTGAAGGAAATATGTTTGTATTACTAGAGTGGTTTTTGTTTACCCTATGAAGATTGTCCACAGGACATCCTTAATCCTAGGCCAGCTACTTCTACTTCCTGGCTTTCCTCTCTACTTCATCTTCTCTCTTGCCTCATTTTGCAGGGCTCAGCGTGATTACAGAGGTACACCTTCAACCCCTCCCTTCTCCCAAATATGGCTTCAAATTCAATTTATACTTAAAATAGAAATTATTTTGTATTACATGGTATTTGGAATTCTATGCACTTCCTCTTTATTTCCATTGACAGAAGTAATCAAAGCCAAGTTATATTTGATCTTAAATAGCAAGTATAATCACATCAACTGAGCAATCCCATTTACCCTCTGGGTCTCACATTCTTCACCTTTACCGTAAGGGGGATGAAATAAGTAATTCCAAAGCTCCTACCTTGCTCTGTGATGGTGTTCTGAGCCTCTAACCTTCAGCAGCCTGGTCTAGCTCAGCCCAGTTCAGCCTGCCAGCCAGCCAACTCAGGTTCCAGCACCAAGTAAGCAGGTTCTTACTGCCAGCACTTAACACCACCAGTAGCTGCTTGAAAAGGGCATAGAGCAGCCTTCCAGTACATGAATGCAGAGCTTGTTTTAACCTCTCTGGTCTCAAAGCCTCAGGAGAACTATGTAATTAACCTGGGTCAGGGATGCAGATCCCTGCTGCCCATAGCTGGCCAGATATACAGAGTGGTGTGAAACTGTTGACAGCCAAAATATAGGGGGAAATGATAATGAGATTTATGGACTGTGGGCTTTTCTGCACTCACTCACTCTTTTTCTGCCTTCCTTACTCCACTCCCCAACCAGTTCCACCAATTCCTGCCAGTGCATTCCCAGTGATATATGGCTTCATGGGGTTCCATGAGGGGCTCCCAGGAGGGAATGGGAACTGAACTAAGAGTAGACAGATGTGTGGCTCCAGCCCAGCTCTTCCAGGTTTTGACCCTGTGCAAGTCACTTCTTTCCCTGGAACTTAATTTATTCATGAGATGGTTGAGCCAGAAAACCTCTAAGGTTCCAAGCACATTGTTTTAGCCTGAAGCAGACCCTGGTACTAGGATTCGAGTCCAAGTAGTTCATTTGAGAGGTGAGCCTGGGGAGCACCAAGAGTGTACTGGGGAAGGGAGATAGGCAAGTAAGCTGCTTTGGTTTGAATTTTTGTCTCCTCCAAAACTGAAATGTAACCCCTAATGTAGAAGTATTGAGAGATGGGGCCTTTAAGAGGTAATTGTGTCAGGAGGGCTCCGCTTTCATGAATGGATTCATTAATGGATTGATGAATTAATGGGTTAATGAATTGATGACTTATTCTGGCAGTAGAACTGATGACTTTAAAAGAAGAGGAAGAGAGACTTGAGCTGGCATGCTCAGCCCTCTCATCCTGTGGTACCTTGAGACTGTGCAGAGAATCCCTGCCAGCAAGAAGGCCCTCACCAGATGTGGCTCCTTCACCTTGGACTTCTCAGCCTCCATAATTGTAATAAATAAATTCCTTTTTGAAAAAATTACCCAGATGTAGGTATTCTGTCATAAGCAATATAGACAGAAGCCAATACAGGTTTGTAGATGACCAGTTCACCACTGTGAACAACGGGACTTCAATCCCACTGGGAACTTCTGAGACATGTGTTCCAGACTAATCTCACTTGAGGAATGATGAGGTCATTAACCACCAAGCTTCCATTCATCACTGATTGGGAACTTCTGTTTGGTTGTTAACTCTCTAGCACTTATAGCTGTTCTTACTGCCAAAGAAAGCCTTCAGGCAGGGAGATGCAGGTGCTCGCAATAAGAGACTCTCAGCATGCAAAGAACCAGTGAATGCTAAGGGAATATGGGCAGGGAACTGACAGCATCTGCTATGCATATTTAACATCCTTGAAATTCCACAACTTCCTTTGGCCAACTGAAGGATGAGAACAGCCATCCACCTGGGAAGAACTAGTAGGAAACAAGTTTTTCTTTTTACTTTGAAAGTCTAAATCCTCCCTTCCTCTTAACCTAAAGACCCAAATGTTCTGAAAATCTTTCCTGAATAAAGAAGGAAGAAAATCTGTATTATAGTCTCAGGCCAGCTAGTTACATGGCAAATTATTCAACCGTGAGCTTCAACTTACACACCTGCAAAGAGGAAATACTAGTGGTTACCTTGAAGAGTTGTCATCATAATTAAATGGAGTAGGCAAATGGGAAAAAGAAAGAGACAGGTGCTGGTTTAGCTGGGACTTGGGAAGCTATGAGAACATGTCTAATTCTTCCAGTAGATTTGTCCAACAGTCCATGTTTCAAGGGGAGTAGAAAACTGGAGCTGGATCTGGATTAGCTTTTATGTCCAAGGAGGCCACCAATGTGGTGGTGGGGCACAAATGTGGGAGTTTGTGGTAGTGACTATATACTAGGGTCTGTGGGGGGCATACTCTCAGCTCTAGGCAAGACCTCTGGTTTGGGAGCATCAGACATCAAACCAGATAAGCTGATAGGGGAATAAGGCTTAGACCTAAGGAAAAGGAACCACCAATGTTGGAAAGCATGTTCCATGATAGTCCTATCAGGAAAGCCAAAAGTGAGTCATGATCCAGGACAAAAAATTGGGGGAACCATGATGGTATATATATTAGTCCATTCTCACACTGCTGTGAAGAGCTCCCCAAGGCTGGGTAATTTGTAAAGAGAAGAGGTTTAACTGACTCACAGTTTCACATAGCTGGGGAGGCCTCAGAAAACTTACAGTCACGGTGGAGGGTGAAAGCAAAGCAAGGCACCTTCTTCACAAGGTGGTAGGGGGAGAATGAACGCAGGAGGAACTACCAAACACTTATAAAACCATCAGATCTTGTGAGAACTCACTCACTATCACGAGAACAGCATGAAGGAACCGCCCCCATGATTCAATTACCTCCACCTGGTCTCTCCCTTGACACATGGGGATTATGAGGATTACAATTCAAGATGAGATTTTGGGTGTAGTTACAGCCAAACCATATCAGTGTATGTGTAGGCCTCACATTAGAAACTTTACTTTGCAGCTGCAAAAATATTCCTTCCAAATATTACTTGATGGGAGTGGGAATGTGGCATAAAATATGGCTATCCTTAGTGAAAACTGCTATGACTTGAGAACCAGGTTGATGCAGGGGAGTAACAAAATCACCTTGTTTGTTGGAAAAAAAAAATTCAGAATAGGTAGAAGAGATTTCTGTGCCTTTCAGTCACATGAATGGATTTGTATGGACTCTGGGAATTTAGGGGCTTTCATGGAAAGGTCTAGAAGAGGTTCTCCATCAGGGTGACCTCTTGAATGAAAGAGAAGGGTTTGAGAATTCAGAAATGGATGTTTGCAGGATGGACAATATTGAGAATGGGTATCTATAGTATCAGGTCCATGAAAACAGAGAAAAGCAGTAATAGGGTTCCAGATGGTGGGCTGGCAAAGGAGAGGAAGCAAGACAAAACAGTAGGGGTGGAGGATGGGAAGACTCAGTATTTGCTAGGGAATAAAGTTTGGTGTGTAGATCTTTGGCCAAAAGGAGCTGTGGCCAATGCTGAGCCTGTTTGGGTGCAGCTACAGAAGGGGCTTTAATTATTACCTAGGGCCTGCCTTGCTGATCCTACCACCTCAGCACTCAGCTAACCCAACTGTCACGGTGTTAGAATCAAATTTCATCCCTACCCTCACCATAATGTGTTGTGACGAACAATGCAACTCAGTCTCTTCAAGGACCTCTCTCACTAGCAGCCACTGCAAACCACCCTCATCACAGATGGCATCTGGCGGCTGCGGACAAGGAATGGAGTTAGAGGAAGGAGACATTTTTTGTTGGAAGGGAGGCTACCAAAGTGGAGTGATGTGGACAAGTGGGGAGCTAGGGAAAACTCTGGGAAAAACAGAATGACAGGGAGGAGAAGGGGATAAGAAGGAGGGTAGTGATGTGGATGAATATATGGAGGAAGTTTTTTCAGCAAGTCAGGTGCCCCCTGAGGTTCCACAATGCACAAGCACGGAGTGATTACTGTCTACTTGGCGTTATGCTGTGTACCACACAGATTGAGACCTGTGCATGATGCTAAGGAAACTGTGCAAGAAAAACCCCATGCAGTAGGCCCAGAAGAGCGACACCCTCACCCAAGGGTGACAACCATCTGCCCCATTTTGTGAGCACACAGCATGAGTCCGCTTGTCTGTGCCTCCACTGCACTCAGCTAGACACCCTTAGTGGGGGTACTTATCACTCTGCATTACAGTTAGCCGTCTGGCTGTTTGTGTTCCCTGTGAGCCTAAGACCTCTCTGAGAGCAGCTGCCTTGTTTTAGATATTGTTTATCTTTGAGAAAACTAAGGAATATAATGAGTGCTTTAGAAGTTTTGAGAATAAATGTCATTCGTACACAGGGATGCGGGTGTGTGTGTTGCAAAGATGTGATGATGGGTTTGTGAGGGCAGAGACGTTATGGAGAAGAGGTAAGAAAATCAGGACAGGTGGTCTTTCTAAATGCAATATTTCTCAAATCCTCTGTCTGACTGGTGCAGAAGCGCCTACAATGATCCATGTTAAAAATAAACATCCCCCTAGTCCTATCCCAGGCCTACTGAATCAGAACTCCACAATTGGGCCTGGGGATATACAGTTTAATCTCCCTTCACAGATGGTTCTGATGGCCATGGTGGTCTGAGAACCACTGTTCTACAGGTCACTATTGCGTTTACAAGCAACTGATTTATAGGAGACCAGGTCTCTGAGGGTCCTTTGAGAACACCTGGCACAAATCTTCACTTTGCAAATGAGAAAAGCTGAGGCCCAGGGGAGAGTCCACACTGCGAGCTAATACTCCTGCTGGGGGTATGTCACCCAGGTGTTCCCCATTCCCTTCACAACCTCTGTGGTCCAGGTAAATTTATTTCCTGAGACGGCTCAATGCTTCCCAAAGCGCGCGGTTCGCTGTCCAGCACTGCGTGTTCGTGAAGCGCGCTGGCCTTCAGCTGGGCACTATGGAGAATTAAGCGACGGTGGGCGGCCCCAGTGCGAACTGCTGCAGTGCCCGCCTGCAGTGCCCCCCGCCCCTCCCCCTGCGCCCGGCAACTCGCTGATCCTGCAGCCGCAGCCGCGCAGGACTGTCTCCCGCGGCGCATTATCCAACTTCAGGGTGGTTATAAATGACTACAGCGCGGAGATGGTGACCGGTCCCTGGCAAGTTAGTCGGCTGCTCGCTGATCGATTCCCTTGTTAAGGGACCACGCAGGCAGAGGAAATAGATTAAAATGTAATGTATCGCATTGAAATTTAACACAATGCAACGCATGATATTCAGCTGGATCTGCATATTTTCCCCACCCCAATTTCTCCTAGAGGTTCCCATGCACCATTTCTTGTTAAGTTCTATCACTGCCAGACAAAGACATTTAATGACTCAAAAGGCTAGGAGGGCCTTTCAACAGCTCATCTGATCCAGCTGTCTGTTTCTGGCCTAGGAATATTGAAATCCCAAAGGGCTATTTACTCTGCCCTTAAACTTGATGGAGAGGGAAGAAGGAAGGCCAACAGGCCTGTTGAGTGGTTTCCATCTCATCTTTGTCCTACTCTGTCACATCCTCTTCCCATCTCCCCATCTGGCCTTTCATGCTCACACCTCCTTCCTTGAGCAAGGAAGAGCAGCTGGTCTTTCTCTGCTGCCTCCAACTTTCCCGACCCCCTGCCCTAGCTGATTTTCTGGTCTCCACAAGCCCCTCTGACTCCTCTGTTTTCATTAGCATCCTTCTCCCTTGATTTCGAGTTGAGCTCCTAGGGGGTAATGTTAGATAAATGACAAGTCTCCAAAAGCTTCAAATGGTGGTAGGACAGGTACCAGAGAAAAGAACTCAGCGTGTTGAAAAGAATGACAGCCAAAGAATCCCATTTAATTTGATGGCGCAATGAATATTTCAAGTTTTATAAAGAAATACAGGAAAGCAATCAGGCTTATTCAGGCGTGTGCTCTGGGGAGCAGAGTACGCTCCCCATGTGTTGCCAATATGGAGATAAGAGCTGGAGGATGTGGGTGGGGGTGGGGGACACATACAGAAATAGTCCCATGTTCTTCCCATTCTTTGTATTGAGGTGGAAAAGTGCTTACTAGTGCAGTTCGAGAAGAAACACGGGGGAAAATCCTCCCAGATAATTATCATAACACGCTGACACCCTAAACACTTTCTTTTTAAAATTGAATTTCTAATATCATTGCTTTGGAGATTATAATATTGAGACACGAATCCCCTGGCAAGTGATTCAGGAACTGTACATGCTGTGTGATAAAGGCACCTGCCACAGAAACAGGAGGGGACATAAATCTCCCATCGTGTGTGCAGAATACCTAATGGTGCCACCTCTCTGGCAGAGTGGGTCATCAGAAACCTCCCAAACTACCACTCTGAGGGGAGTTAATTTATTATAAGCATGTATGGTATATTTTCATTTTGTATCAGCTGTTATGTCAGATCCTGGCATCAGAGAGCTTGGTTAGATTAAACCTCTGCCTTCAAAAAGCTTCCAGTCCTCTCAGAGAGACACATATACATGCATACAATATCACACTGCTAGTATAGCACAGGGCAAAGATGAGAGGACAAGCTAAGGGCTAATGGGGCACAGAGTGGGGAAGCTATTAATGCCAGCCGTGGGGATGGGGAAGGCTTCCTATTAGTCACTATGGCAGTTGCTGTAATTGCCCTGATGTTATCTCTTGAGCATTTACCTTTGTACAACTAACTTGCTACTGTGAACACCTGAGACTTTACGCCCCAGGGTTTTTCTTGACTAAGAGAGTCAGTTGTGCTGGAGAGTTCATGTCCCTGGAAGCCCCTAGCCAATGATAGATGACAAGTAGGCAGATAAGTACTCCACTTCCTCACCCCTTGATGGACAACTCAAAGTGTGCTTCACATTGTATCTCAGGGACCCCCAGTGGGTTATGAGTTCCACCTGAAAGTACATGTTTGATTATATAACTTGTATTGGATTCTTTCTCTTTCTTTTTTTCCTACTGACATGTTCTAGGTATCCTGTCAAACAAATACTTCTACTCAAACCCCATGGAAACGTCTGTGCCTGGAGGAATCCAAACTAGCTCAGTACCAATAGCTACTGTTTATTAAAAGTCAACCATGCCAGACACTGTGCTGGCTTTTCATACTATATCTAATCCTTACCACCATCTTGAAAGGTGAGAATCATTGTTTCCATTATACAGATGAGGAAACTGAGGTCTAGAGAGCAGAAGTGACTTATTTGAGATCACAGAAAAAGAGACCTTGAGCAAATAAAGTTCCTGTGACTCTATCAGTGATTGCTCTTTTCTCTCCCTTTAACCACTCTCAAGGTGAAGGGAACAAGGATCTCTTTGAAAGAGTGATAAATATGATAGCCCCTGTCTTTAAAAAATGCACATATATACACACTTGTAAGATTGGCTATATACTTTTGGATGGATCATAGCTCCTCTTAGAATCACCTGTGGGTTACAGATTAAGAAGCTTTTTTAAGAAGGAATAAAACTTTCAGAACCAAAGGACGATATTTATTTCTGAGGATTTGGGAAGTTAGGAAAACTGAAAGGGATATAGTTCAAGAAGGAGTAGCAGACGGAGTGGGTGACAAACATACCACAGTTTGATCGTAGTCGGTGGGACCCAAGTGGGTACAGAGGACAATGTTAACTTATGGAGGTGAGGGATAAGGAGAATGCTGTGGTTGAGTGAAAGTGGGGAAGGAATGCTTGGGGGAATAGCCTAATACTCCAAGAGAGTCCAGACCCTGGGGTTCCACTTTCTCCTTTGCTCCAGCCACAAATTCCTATCCTTCTGTCTCTCACTCTATGTCTACTGAACCCCCAGTTCTTTTTCAGAGCAAGCCCACTGACTCCCTGTCCAATATTCCCTGACTATCCTTAGTCACCTACTGACCTAGGACCATACAATCCATCTTTTATAAGACCCTCAGTTCACTGCACATTTGATGCATCCCCACCCCTCCTGACTAACCCCAAATCCTAGAGCATGTGCATGTCGGTTCTTTCTGTTGTTCCCAGGTCGGCAAATTGCAGGACAAAGTCCCACAACCTCGCTGAGTTTCCACCACAATGTAATGAAAACCATAGGCCTCCCTTCTGCCTGAAATATCTGTGTTCATCCTCTGGCTGACTGCCAATCTCATCCCAAGGGGCTGCTCCAACCTTCTTTTTCCCTCAAATCCCAATTCCTCAACCCGTATCTCTCAACTTGCAAGACCCAGACCATATACTTCTCTTCACCTCAAAATGTCTCTGTCATCTCCTGATGCTTTGTTTATTGCCTCTGGTCTCTGAGAAAGAAGGACCATTTCTTCCTGCCAGGGTTCATGCCTGAACCCTCCCTGCTCCTCCCCAAGAGCATCTTTCCCTTGTTCCCTCTCTAAACTGGCTGCTTCACCCTGGCGTACACCCAAATGTCTCCCACCCCCAAGAAAGTCTTTCCTTTACTCTGATTTCTCCTGAGCTCCCATCCCACCTTCCACCCTCCTTTCACAGCTAAACTTCTCAAAAAAGTATTATACGCTCACCGCCTCTACTTCCTCACCTCCCACTCAGTCCCAACCACTAGCAATCTGGTTTCCACACCCATAACTCCGCAAAAATTGCTCTCTTAAAGGCCACCAATGACCTTCAAATTGCCAAACCTAGCAGCTCTGCTTCGCCAGTCCCCATCCTCCTAGACCTACTCCTCTGCCAGGTCATATATACTATTTAACCAGCTTCAGAGCCAGGGGTCCAGCTGGTGTGTATGGCTCATGAGAGTGCTGCAGATTGGTCCCAGGCTGGGCTGTGATGAGCCATTCAGACATATGGGTGATTAAAATACAGAAATACTTCTGTCTCACTGCCCGAGCACCCTACGTGTCCCTTTCCCCCCACCTGGCTACCCAAGCCCTTGTTCCAGGACCCCAAGATGAAACTCCTCATTATGTAGCAGAGACAGAATGATGTTTGGTGTGGCACAGGGCTTCTGCTCTTGCTTGTTTATACCTGGGTTGTACCAATTGTTAGATACTGTTAATATCACCACTGTGTATTACTGTGCTAAGATAATTCCTTTAGTACTAGGACCAGCCACATGGAGTCAGGGGAGTTTGTAGGGCAAATCATCTTTGGTGAAAAGCAGCCTCTCTATTTATCCTCCATATGCCATATAAATACCATTTTCTATGTGAGCCTTGGCATGGAATATTTGCGAAGCAAAACTCCAAGGACCTTTTCTTCCTGGATTCCTCTATGAGCTTCTCTGTTCCTTACCTGGGTACTCTAACTGACAGAGTGACTGTAACCTTGTTGAGCCACAGTCTCCTTATCCACAAATGGATTAACCAATTTCTGCTTGCAAGAAGGATCACAGATCATATGAGTAAAAGGGTTAGCGCAGGACCATGTACGGAGGTGAGCTGAGTAAGGTTAGGTTTCTAACCCCCACCTACCTCTCACCCTACATTTTCTCCCTGTGAATTTTCTCCATTTATATGATCTTCTCCTCCATTCTACCCCTGACCATTTGTTACCGACCCTTTGTTGAATCATGCTCAAGACAAGAGGATCTGGGTTTTCCTGAGCTCTCCAGCTCCACACGTCTGATGTGGAACTCATTATTCTCTACCTCTTCCCCTAGTTTCTCTCATCTTCCCCTAGTTTCCCTCATCTTCCCAGTCTTTCCAAAGGATATCAAAAATTCATCCAGTCCGGTGAACTTTATTTCATAAAGTTACTTTGACCACATTCTCCTCTTCCCCAGACCTGATCACCTCTAGGGTCTAGTCCATTCTACTTCTGACACTCACCTCTTTGTATTGTCAGCATGATAGACTTTGAGATGACCCTGTTTTTCCCTTTTACCTGGGCTCTTTCAATTAACTTATAACTGTTTTCCTTTTCTTCAGTTCCTTCTTCTAGGAGTGCAACCACCAAACCCCTGCGTAGATCTGTTTAAAACCTTGCAGTTTTGCCCATTTACCTGCAGAAAGGAATCTAGACAAATTGCCTTTGTCTTCAAGGTAGTGTCAACCAACTCTGCACTCTTACTTCCCACTATGTTTTTAGTAAGAATCATGGTACGGCCGGGCGCGGTGGCTCAAGCCTGTAATCCCAGCACTTTGGGAGGCCGAGACGGGCGGATCGCGAGGTCAGGAGATCGAGACCATCCTGGCTAACACGGTGAAACCCCGTCTCTACTAAAAAAAAAAATACAAAAACTAGCCGGGCGAGGTGGCGGGCGCCTGTAGTCCCAGCTACTCGGGAGGCTGAGGCTGGAGAATGGCGTAAACCCGGGAGGGGGAGCTTGCAGTGAGCTGAGATCCGGCCACTGCACTCCAGTCCGGGCGACAGAGCGAGACTCCGCCTCAAAAAAAAAAAAAAAAAAAATACAAAAACTAGCCGGGCGAGATGGCAGGCGCCTGTAGTCCCAGCTACTCGGGAGGCTGAGGCTGGAGAATGGCGTAAACCCGGGAGGGGGAGCTTGCAGTGAGCTGAGATCCGGCCACTGCACTCCAGTCCGGGCAACAGAGCGAGACTCCGCCTCAAAAAAAAAAAAAAAAGAATCATGGTAAAACAACAACTAACACTTCTTGAAAATTTACTATGAACCACTCAATATTCTAAAGTCATTCATGCCACTTAATCCTTTCATCCACCCTGTGACATAGTCACTGTTATTTCTGCTTTACTGAGGAAGTAACGGAGGCACAGAGAGGTTCTGTAGCTGGCCTCAAGTAACTTTCTTTAGAGGTGGGGGACTTGAATTTAAACCCAGAGACGGTAACAGAGCCAACATTCCTGACCTCTAGGCCTTCTTCTGCCCTGGGATTTGGTCATGCCAGAGAACTCCTCATGCCCTCAAAGCTGCTTTACTGTCCTGCCTCCTTGCCTTTGCCTGGGCTATTACTCTTGCCTAGACTATTGGTTTTTCTCATCTCTTTACCTACCAAAATGCTAACCATCCTTCAAGTGTTATCCACCTTCAAGATTTCTTGAAGTCTTGTCTTCTCTGCTCGGAGGTGATCTTCCTCTTTTTGAAATACAGAATTTCCCCAAACTTTCTGTTTTTAACTTATTCTCTTATGTGACAGCCTTTTGAACACACAGTTAATCAGCTCTTCCAGAGTGGAGGATGGGACCACAGCTTCTCTTTCCCTTAATCCTGTCCTGTCCTTTTCACATGGAACCCACAAAGGCAGTTTTATTAGATAAAATGGAATTACTGTTTTGCAGACATGAGTTGGTTTCTACTCCATTCTCCACATCCCTTTGAAAGGAAAGCCAAGGACTTGATTAAGGAATGGAAAGAATTCTGTAGTCAGTCAATTCCTGCTGCGATAAATCTCTTGGGTGAAGGATGCTAAGGCAGGGACATAAATGACGATAGCAGTGCTTCCACAGTTGACTGGATTATAAAACAAACCACACACTATGACTATATGTTTCAACAATACAAGGAAGGAGTCAGGGAAAGGTAAAGGAAGGGAGTAAGAACTGGAATGAAAAGAGGGGGATTTGCCCTGTCCAGTTTGGAGACTGAGACGTGGTTTTCCTTTTATTCTTTCTCATTTAACAAGTTTACTTCTCAACCAGTCAGTTCTGTAACAGGCTCTAAAGTTAGAGTATCAAGATTAGAATTGTGGCCCTGCCACCTGTCAACTCTCTGGCCTGGCAAGTTACTGAGCATCTCTGTGTCTTAGTTTCCAGATCTGTAAAATGGGAATAAGAACTCTACCTGCTAGAGTTTTTTGAGAATTAAATACAATAATCCTCATCCAGGACAGAGGAGTGGCTGGCCTACAGTCCTGGCACTCTTGCTGTTATATGCCTGATGGCAAGAGAGGAAATTGAGCTGGGGGACAGGGTGGCCCAGTGAAGCCCTGGGGCACGAAGGGCTGTGATGCTTCCCAGATGTGCCTGAGCACTTGCCACAGCCCATAGTGTTCTTCGCTTCAATGCCACCCTTAAGGTTTAGGAATCCCCTGGCAGGAGTCAGAAAGCCAGGGAAGTCAGTGGCATCTGCTGTCTTCAGTTCTTCATTGAGTGGCTTTCTTTATGCTTCTCATTAAAGTCCAGAGACCATTTATCCCGGATTCATTTTAGAGATGGAGAAAATGAGGCCCAGAGAAAAGAAAAGTTGTCCCAGGTCACACTAAAGAACCAGAATCCGCTCCTCTATCTTCCCTTCTGGAGCTCTTTCTACCTCACTGCCCCCAATTCTAGAATCTCCTAGCTCAGTGTGTCTGTCAGTGTGGCCCCGGACACCTTGTCCTTCTCTTTGCCACATGTCTACTGCACTTCAGGCTGCATCAGGTAATTCACCATTTAGTGGCATCAAGCCTAGCATTAGAGAGGCTGTCTTGTTCACAGGAAGGAGCCTGGCATGTGGAGTCAGAAGATTTGGTTTGAAATACAGTGCCATCAGTCAATAGCTCTAAACGCTTGGAGCCATCAGGTTAACCTCTCTGGGACTCACTGTCTTTGTTTGTAAAATGGGGATAATGATCTATTTCATGAGATTGTTGTGATGAACAAGTGAGGTAATATTTGGGAATGCTCTCTATAGACTGCAAGGCATGGTGCCAGCATTGGTGTGTCTTTTCTCTCCAGAAAGAAACTCTGTCTTCTCCTTCTTTCTCTTCTCTACAGTATTTAGCAAAATGCTAGGAGGTACATAAAAGATACTCAGTAAAGTGTCTTTTCTTTTCAAGGAGAAACTCTGCCTCCTCCTTCTTTTTCTTCTCCTCTACAGTATTCAGCAAAATGCTAAAAGATACATAAAAGATACTCAGTAAAGCCCAGGCACACTGGCTCATGCCTGTAATCCCAGTACTTTGGGAAGCTGAGGCAAGTGGATCATTTGAGGTCAGGAGTTCAAGACCACCTTGGCCAACATAGCAAAACCCCATCTCTACTAAAAATACAAAAATTATCCAGGCTTGGTGGCGGGTACCTATAATCTCAGCTACCACGGAGGCTGAGGCAGGAGAATTGCTTGAACCTGGGTGGCAGAGGTTGCACTGAGCCAAGATCATGCCACTGTACTCCAGCCGGGGTAACAGAAAGAGACTCCATCTCAAACGAACAAACAAACAAACAAACAAACAAACAAACAAGAAATACTCAGTAAAGACCTCCTTTTGATTGATTATTATTTCCCTGTATTGTCTGATCCTTTGTTACATCAGGAACCCACTCTCAGACCTGGTATTTGGGCAAAAGGGTGAGTCTGTGAAGGGAGTCCGTTGGGCCTAGGGGAGGGGAAGAGGTAAACAGAGGTCTGAATGATGAAAAGTAAACTGGATTTAGAAAACAAACCAGAGCTAATGGCTGTAGGTGGTGTTAGTCATTCTGTTAAGGAATTTGGGAATACATATGCATACTAATAAGAATTTATTTTGGCTTCTTACTCCAACATTTGGGAAGGGAGGAGAGGTAGAGGACACTGCAGAAATAAAAGACCTGACCCTTCATCTCCATATAGGGCACCCTGGTGCTGGGCCCTCAGCTCCTGAGGATGCATTTGTCCAAGTTCTGTGAGGCTAAGGCCAAGGCCTATGGATAAACTGGGGTTGGGCTGGCTATTGGTCCTGGGGGAAGCTCAGTGAACGAGGTGGTAATTCAGGAGTGGCTCCCAGCATCCAGTCCATGGAATAGACTCAGTGGAGGGAGATCCCAAGACTTTATGAAACTGTGCCCCAGGATCTTTCTTATTCCCCGGTCCACAGAGTCACTCTTCAGGCCACAGTGAGCCAAGGGAAACTCTAAGAAGTGTATCTAGCACACCCTGGGATTACAGACTGCATCCCTTCTTTTATGAAGCAGGCTCAATTGTCCCCACCCTGGGATTCCACAGCTTCACCTGACTCTGTCCTGTCATCAAACCAGAATACTTCACGCAAAAAGCCAATCTCCTCTCCTTTTCATACTCAGTGAATACAGAGAAGAGAGACTCACCATCATTCATTGCAAAGGAGTCTTTTCATTGGTTATAAAGGCCTAGGCCAAATCAGCCTTCTCTTCAGGCTGAGTGCCTCTCTACCCCAAACCCTCCTGGGAACTCTTCTAATCAGACACTGTGATTCCATTTAGCAAGTGAGGGTTGGGAGCCAGCCATGTGCCCAGAAGTGTGCCAAGGAGTGTGGGGTTTATAGTCCAGTGAAAAACACCAAGGCATACAGACAACAGGGTACGGCTGGTTAGGGGTGTCAAGGAGAACAGGCATGGCCTGGAGGGGAAGGTGAGTCCTGATTGGGGGTGGCAGGGGGCCCAAACTTTCTTCTTACTAGGGGTATTGAAGTTATATTCAAGGGTGGAGCTCTGCCTTGATGTGCAGCCTACAGCACAAGGCACAGTCATTCTCTACCACATCGAGACATGAAAGGGTGTGTGAAAATATCCTTAAGCACCTGCTGGGACCTCTCTGGGAAATCATTTATCTGCCCTGCACTTCAGTGCCTTGGCTCTAAAACTGAAACAAAAAAAGTATGTACAAAGAACCTTAAAAATGTTCATACCCTCCAGCCTAGTGATTCTACTTCAGGGAGTCTAGCTTAAGCACAAAAACAAGAATGTGGGCAAAGACTTAGGTACAAAGATGTTCATCACAGGGTTATTTAGCAGAATGAGCATGTAGAAGAATCAAAATGCCCATTATTAGAATAGCTTTCACTCCCCAACCCCTTCTGGAATGACGGGATCACCTCTGTGGGAAGCCTTGGCACAACTCTGAGGTAAGTAACCAGTACAGGAAGCCAGATGCCACGTTAGTGACCCTAACTCAGTCCTTGTGGGCTTGTTCAAGGAGCCAAGAAATCCACCATCTTTCACCTTTTCGTGATCCAACTGTGGATTATCTTCTGGGGATTTTCATGGTAAATGGTGACTGTAGACTGGTTTTCTCTTGGCCTCCCAAGATGTATGCGGTCCCACCATGCTCCATCTGTCAAGGTTGCTTGGGAGCTCCCAGAACTGGAAAGGCTCTTAAAAAGTGCACAGTCCAAACCTCTTGAGGGAAAGGGACTTGTCACATTGCTTGTTAATACAAAGCCATGGTGAGCATCCAGGCCACCTGTCCCCCAGCACAGTACTCAGGTTATGCTGGGGCAAATGTAATTAGAAAAATAAACCAGTAATTCTCAGAATTACCAATGACCCAGGTCTTGGCTCTTCATGGAACATCCACGTTTCTGACTTGAGAAAACTTCTTGATGGAGTATTGGGTTCACTCTGGAGCAGAGATTGGTCCATCCTTCCTATATCCCTCATTCACATCATTCTAATGCTTTACTAGTTTCTAAAAGTAGCTCCATTTCTACTCTGGTGCCAGCTTGGTTCTATCCCTGCCGCTCCATTCTGGCTGTCTCACGGGTGACTGGAGATTAGGGGAGATAACCTAACCCACTGCCCCCAACCCTTGGGAGAATTCAGAGACTTGAGCCCGGGCTGTGTTTTTACTAAGCCTTTCTTCCTGGGAGCCCCCACCAATAGTAGGCAAACCCTCAGGTAAGCAAAGAGGAAGGCTGTTTCCCTGCTGTTCTCCCCTCCTTCCCTTCCCCTTCCTCTTCCCTACTTGCCCTCCCTAGTTTCTACTCCACACCTCCTTTTACTCACCTCCTCCTTCCTCATTACTTTCCTTCTCATGACTCTTCCCTACCTCTGTCCCTCACTCCCTGCTCCTGAGTTAGATCCCTTCTCTCCATGGCCCACCCCATATACCTTGAGTTTCATCCCGGCTATGCCCCTCCCCCACCAGGCTTTCCAGAATTCCTGCAGGGGGGGGCCTGTCTTCGAGGATCTGCAGCATGCCAGTTTGGCAGTTTCCCGGGGTGTACATGTAGAGGGTGCACACATGAGGACCAGCTGCCTCGGCTTCTGCAGTTATGCATGTGTTTAGAGCTGAGACAGGGTCGTATGTTACAGATGTATCCAGCCGAGCCAATCCTGCAGAGACACATCCACATGCCACATGTGCCTCCCTGTGGGTAACCGGGACAGGTGCACAGGATGTGTTAGCCACCAGGAGAGAAGAGAAGGATTGCAACATTGACATTCTTCCTGCCCCTGGATTTACCAGCTGGAGTACTAACAGGAATCTCAAAATTTCATTTCCTTCAGAAGGAAGGAAATGTCTCTTGGGGAGTCCAGTAAGGCAGAGGACAGTCCTGCCTTTCCGGTAACTAGTTATTTATAGCGGGCAGGGAGGATAACCAAAGATTAGACCCTGGCCAGACCCGGGTATTCTGACTCTAAGCTCACAGTCTGCTTTGAGTAGGGACTCCGCTACCTACCACATGCCTTGGACAAGTCACTTTACTCTTTGGGGCCTCCGTTTCCTTATACATCAAATGAGGGTTGCTGGGAAGATCGAACAAGTGAAGAGTTGTAAAGATGCTGTGCAAACACTTGGCGCCACTGCACCCGTCACTGATTCTTGTAATAATCATGAAAAGTCAAAGTGCGTGTGTGTGCGTGCACGGGGCGCTCGTTTTTCATAGGTCCCTTACCAGCATTCGAGAATCTGAACTGGGCCCCAGGACTGGGTGGGGGTGATCGTCCCAGCCCCCACTCCCAGCCTAGGGCCGGCGCGGTCGGGTTTTCCTCCGGCAGGCGGCGGGCTGACGGCTGCAGGGCGCGCTAGGCACGTGAGGCGGCAGCGCCGGCGCCAGTTGCAGAGGTGCAGCCCTGGCCGCCCAGCTCGCCTTCCGCAGGGGTTGCCCGTGCCGCTGGACTGCCGAGACCGCCCTCCCAGTTCCGGGGCTCGCGGCCTGCCCACCGCCCTCCGCTACCGCGGCCCCAGCCCACTCCTGCCCCTCCGTGCGTCCCCGCGCCACCCCTGCCAGGACCGTGAATCCCTCTGGTTTCGGCGGTGGTGTTGGTTGTCTCGGAAGCGGGTGCGCTCGGCAGCGGGCTGGGCAGCGGGCGCAGAGGCTGCCTTCGGCTCCTGCAGCTCCGCCGGTCGCCACTGGGGGCTGCCGCGCCGGAGAGCTCGGCGGGGACGGTGCGCACGGCCGCCGGGTTCCTGGGCGCCTCTGGCCGCTGGGCTTTCTCCACGGCTGGCCCTGCGCTGTCTCCGCAGCCCGCCCGACTCCCTCCCAGATTGGAGCGTGTGATCCGTGTGTGTGTGTGTGTGTGTGTGTGTGTGGTGTGTGTGTGTGTGGAGGGGAGAGAGAAACCGGGTACGCGCGTATGCGCGCTCGCGTGGGGGCAGTGTGCATGCGGGGAGTACGGGGGAGTGTGTTTGTGTGTGCGTGTGGGTGTGAGTGCCTGGCTCCCTCTCGCTGAGACACACATACACTCACACATACACAACCCGCAGTCTCGTCTGAACTTGAAGACACCCCACATTCCAAGATGCCCGAGGTTCCTGGGAATGCCTGGGGTTCTTCGATCCGGAAAATCCTACCGGCATCCTCCTAGGGAGGGATTATTGTTATTATTATTTTCTTTAATCTGGAAGAGAAGAGAGCAAGTTGTGCTTTTTCCCCCTTCTTCTTGCTAAATGCCATGGATATAACTGAATAAGCGGCTCAGGGCTCTCCCCGCGTGGACGTCCGAGGCCACCATCTGCCTGCGTTCGCCGGAGCCGCCGGAGCCGCCGGAGGGTTTAGCTCGAGTCTGTCTCGGGCGGGGAAGGATGCGTGGCCAAGCCGGGGAGCCCGGGCGCCCCGCGGAGCCGGCCTCGGTGCCTCCCAGCCGGGGGTAGATGCTGCCTCGCCCAGGTGAGTGGTCGCCGGCCCTGCGTCTTCGCGATCCCGGGTGTCCGCGGGAGCTCGGCGCGGGGCTGAACGCACCCGAGGGAACCGGGAACTTTGCATCCCTTTCTTTTTCACTTGAAGACTCCCCTCATCCTAGGTGCTCATGCGGACACCCCCTTCTCTTTTTGCCCATCCTTATCGCGAGAGATTTCCTTTCCTTTCTTTAGTCTTTTTTTCCGATAGTGGGGGTGAAACTCTGGCGGGGAGCGGGGAGAGCGGGGTCCGTGTAAGGCTGGAGAGCAGGATGGAGAGGCGGGTGGATGGAACCGTTGAAAGCAGCAGGAGAACTTTGCCGCCAGACCACTCTGTTGCATCTCCGCACATGCAGGCCTGGCTAGAGCCATTGCTGGGGCCTGGGTGGGGGCGCCGGGGACTCCCTGAGCTCTGTGGACTGGGTAGGGTGGGGTAAAGCCAAGTGCAGAGGGGTTGATGCAGAGCGGATGGGAGGAAGGAAGGCATGGTTGCAGTTTGGGGAGGCAGGTAGGGCAGGTTCAGGGACCCTATGCTGGCCTCAGGCAGAAAGCGAGATCAGGGGGATTGTGTGTGTGTGCAGCTTGGGGCATCAGAATGGCATGATGAAGCAATATGGAAAATGGCATTAGCCATGCCTGGGTTCCTAGGTCTCTGTCTCCCACCCAGCCCTGCCCTGGTTCTAAGGTTTGTCTGGGTAGGGAGGAGGGAGAGCAGTGGACCATTCCGAGGTGGACAGTGCCTTGCTTTACACAGACCTTCTGAGGGAGGTGTCCTACTCATCTTCCCATCAGCCCAGTACAAAGGACAGAGGCAGAGAGTTCTAGGGAGATAGAGCCTCTGAAAACCAGAGCAGGAGGGAGAAGGGAGCCTGAGTTGAGACCACAGAGGGACTGAGCCAGATTGTTGCCAAATGCACCGGCGACAGCAGACAGCTGCAGACAGACAGACACCTGCAGGGACAGGGAACATGTCAGAGTCTGCACTCTTGAGTTGGAGTTACAGGCATGGCTATAGATGAAGCCCTCTCCCCTGGCCACAACGGAGTGTGTCTGTGTGTGTGTGTGTGTGTGTGTGTGTGTGTGTGTATGCATGTGTATGTTTCAGGGAGGTGGCAGCTGTGGCCTCCATGGCCTGATTGGCCTTCTAGTATTGGGGGAGGGGGCAGCTTCAGGAATTTGACCCCCTGCTGCTGGGGAGGAGCAAAGCTAGGGAGGAAACTGCCATTCCCTGGGCTGTGAAGCTCCCAGGGACCAGAGCTAGAGGTTCTATATGGGCTGTTATTCTTGTGTGGGGGCCGATTTGGAACTGAAAGTGGGGAGCAAGGGAACTGGGTCTTGGGGTTGTGCCCTGGTCTGGTCGCTGCCCTCTGACAGGAGCTTTATTTGGCTGCACGCAGCAGAGCCCTGATGGCAGTGGCATTTCCTTGTGGGGTACATTGGAGGCTGAAGGGGGTCAGGGTCCTGTAGGGAGTATTCAGAAGCTCCAAAAGGCCTGCACTTGGAGCCGTCAGCCTCCGCCGACCAGGCCAGCTGCCTTGGCCCTTCAGCTGATGCTGGAATGTCATCTTTCCCTTCTGACTCTGGCTGGGAGTGCAGAGTTGCATCTCTCTTTCTGGCCTCCCCACATGCTCAGGCCCCCTGCCCAGCCCTCAATTTAGAGTTTCTGTTCTAATTCCTGCCCAGGAATGTAATTATCTTCCTGCCCTCATCCTGGGGATGCAACAGCAAACTTGGCATTTCTGTTTCAGCCTCTGGAAGGTTGGCTCCCAGCTCCATCTCCTGTCTGGAAGGACTGGGTGTCTGCCTGCCGTGGGCTGGAGGCTGGGTTTCAGGGTTCCTTCTTCTGTGAAGTGCCAGTTCTTTGCTCAGGCCCAGAAACGTCAGAAGCTGGGGAGTCTGGCCTGAGACAGGGTGAGCTGGGAGCTTCCAGGAGGTGAGGCTGAGGAGAAGGAAGATAGATAGGAAGAAAATACAGTCACAGTGGGTGGGGCCACCGGGGAAACCAGGCAGCCTTCTGGCCAACTGAGTCCTGCTTTGACTGAAGGAGGAATTGCTCTTCTTATCTTTGCTGCAGCTCCAAGGAAAAAAAAAAAACCAAGAAAAACAAAAAACAGGGATTCTGGCCTCCAAGTGCCAGTTTGCCAAGCCTCTTCAGCTTGTGGGGTTGAGCAGGTTCTGCTCTCCTTTTTTGGGGGGGTGGGTGTACAGAGGCTTATAAGCATCTGGCATGGGGTCTGGCTACCCAGGGACAGTGGAGAAGTGAAATTGGAATTAATTGTTTTCAGAAACTCCCCTTTCCTAAGGTAGATATGAGCATCTAGGGAGTTCACAGTCTGATGGGGGAGGCTGCTAGACTGGAAGCAGAGACATAGAACAATAAACAACCTGGGATGGCCAAGTGGAATTGGACTCTGAACAAGAGCAACAACAATTTGAGTATTTTGTGATTTTTCTTTGGGTAGGGGTGGAGTTTTAGGGCCCAACTTATTGAAGGGATAGAGTTGTCATATAAGGGAATGAAACCTCAACATGTGGGGGCCTGGGTTCAAATTCTGGCTGTGCCACATCTTGGTTAACCATATGAGTCTTTGTGTTTTGACCTGGTAAAATGAAATAATAGCACGTGCCCAACAGATGTATTATGACCTGATGTATTCCTGGCGGTCCCCAAACCCCTTTTCAGATCTGAGTCTTTGGTTGAAGCAGAGAGGTTAGAAGGGAGGGAGAGGTCTTCAGAGACATGGAGGATAGTACAGCCAACTTCCCCCTGTCCAGGGAGCTGCCAGGAAGGTTTGATGCCATCAGACATAAGCTGGTTGTTAAAAGACTCCATGAAGCCCTCCAGAAAACTTTGAGGATTAATGGTTGAGGAGCAAATTTCACCTCTGGGGTCCAGGCACGTGCTTCCCTCCCTTTCTCTTGTTTGTTTTGGATTTTTATGGCCATGAACATTTGCTCAGGAAGAGGGACTCTGCATTTTACAAGTATCACCTGCCACCCTTTCCTATCTAAGGTTTGAATGTAAAATACCCACCCCCTGCCAGCACCCAGTCTTCTCTTTCTGACTCTGTTGCCCACTCTCCCAAGGGTGACCTCATAGGAATGCTGTGAGGCCCAGGTAAAGTGAATGGATACAGCTCTGTGGGGCCTGGGCAGGGGCTATGATTGAACTGGGTCCTATCTGTGTAGTTGGGAGATGGAACATCCAATCTGGGAGAGGGGACTGGTTTTCTTACTGATGAAACAGGATGCTAATGCTGGTCCCCCAGGGTTGTTGGAAGGGCAGAGCAGCATGTGTGACTGAACTTTATAAACTGGACAAGCCCTTTAGCACTCACAGCTATATTTGTGATCCTTTCTCATTAAGACTGTCACTAAAATGTCAAATATGATAATACTCAGGTATCAGGGCACTAAACGTGGACTTTCACGGGTCAGTTTCATGTGGGACTGCAGTTAACTAGTGATTACAGGCCAGGCAGATGGACACTGTGTTTTCTGAGAAAGAGGGTGTTAAGAACCTGCAGAAACAGGGCAGTTGTGGTTCAGATAATTGGGAGGGACTGGTAACAGGAAGCCAGGAAGGGGCACATGGGCAGCATTTTTGGAAGAAGCATTTTTGGAGGGTTTTTCCTAATCACACCCTCCCATTAAATTTTAGTACCACAGACATAGTATATGTATATCTGTACTTTGTATATCAAAAGATTAAGTTCTCTTTTCTTGCCTCCCCACCAAGAACACATTTTTGCCCCCTTGGGGCGATATCGTCCCCACTGAGGATGCATTGTCCTAAAATTAACAGAGGTTAGTGTTAGTTAGAAGAGGTGGATTAATGAGGCAGGGGGAATTCAGAAGATAGTGAGGGAGACAGATGCACTTGCAACTTGCTACCCCAAGTGTGGTCTGTGGACCAGTGTCAGCATCACCTGGGAGCAGGTAAGCCATGAAAAGCCCCATGCTCCAGACCTCCTGAGTAGGAATCTCCATTTTATCAAGATGGGAGGTTAGGACAGTGTTGGGTTGACTGCCCGAGAACACAAGGCTAAACTTTGAACAGAGGGTCAAAAATAGCTATGTTCTGGGCCACTCAGCTTGTTCAACTGTTGAGTCCAAATCACCAAGCAAGTTTTAGTAATGACACAGTCTACACATGTCATGATTTATCAGTCTATTTCTTTTTTTTTGTCTGAGTGATTTCCTTGCATTGTAACTGAGGGTTGTATAGAAGGTATGGGGGCCCTGCAGAGAAGACCCAGGGCTTCCATGCAATTGGAAAATCAGGGCATCTTTGATTGGAACAGAGCTGGGCCTGCTTTTTTGAATATCTCCAAGGGCCAAGCCTAATGGAGACCAGACCAACCTGAGGAACCACTGGAACTATACAGACAAGATATGAGTGTTAAACTGTGTCAAGCTGGATTAAGGAACAAAACTGTGTTCTCGTAATTTATCAGCCTGCTTGGGATTGTCTGCAGGAGAACCTGGGCCTCCCTGGCAGCCATCCTGTATTAACAGGGCAGCCCCAAAAGCATGAGAGATTGCAAAATAAGTTGGGCTCTTTAGAGTTCACTGCATTTATTATTGGCATGTCCTATATTCACCCACCAGCAGGAGCTAAACTACAGTTCACGTGCCCAGAAACAACATAAAGAAGCAGAAAGCTGAGCATCTCTGAACCCCTCTTCCCTCCATGTTTCCTGCCTGGGTCCTCTCCCCTCAATACATCCCTTCTTTTATCCCATTTTGGTGTAGGACAACACAGGACAGGCTCCCTCTTGCCTTAACTCAGATCTCTAATAAACTTCCTAGGGATGTAAAGTCTATTTGGCCCTCCCATTTCTTCTTCTGAAGGACTCACTTCCTATTCCTTTTCTCCAAAAGTAGCACTCTCTGCCCAGCTACCCCATTCATTTTCATTCGTCTGTTAAGGTAGCTTTAGTCAAAGAAGCCAGGGAGTCCCCCAACTAATACTGAGGGTCTGTGGAGGCTCCTACTTCAGAATAATTGTAAAGTAGGCCTTAATGTCCCCAAAACATATGAAATGTGGCCACTCACTGGGGAATGAGCCATGCTAAGGTCTCAGCACCTGGTGAGAGAGCGACAGATGATGGCAGTGAGGGCAAAGGCACTTCTGACTTTCTGAGCTCCTGGAAACTCCTAAAAATGCCTAACAATGGCTGTAAGATGAGGCCTTGTCATTCTAAAAAGGTATTGAAGATTCCTGGGTGCGTAGAATTGATTCCTTGACTCAACCTTTCATGTAATGAAGCCACTATAATACCTAGAAATGTCCTCCTGGGGCAGAAGGGAGGGAGGATGAATGGGGATCTGGGGTCATGGAGGTGAGCAGTTAGAGGTCCTCCTATAGCACAGGGCACTGAGGGCTGGTCAGAGAATGCTTGCTGGGGTGCATGGAACCTGGAGTGAGCTCTCCTTTTAGCTCTGCCCAGAACTTGCCGTGTGACTTTGGCCATCCCCTCTCTCTTCCTGTCCTCACCTGTAGATCAGAGCCTGTGTGCTCTCCTAAGGCCTTTTCAGTTCAGGTCGTTGATCCTTTGATTTACAAGTCCATGTTCCAGCCTCAGAGCAAAGACATCTCTGCCGAGCCATCTGGACCCTGGGAGCTACTTGGCTGGGGTCCTCCATCCTCCTTCCTATCCTCTTCTGCCAGATAGCACTGACCTGAGGCTTTTCTTTGCTTCATGCTCCTGACTACTCTATGACCAAACACTGTAACTGGGTTTCATTTGGAATGACCAGGATCCCAGGGCTGCTGAATGAATGAAGGTGTCTCTTTCCTCCCTACTCCCCCACATACATGTGCACATACACATTCATACACACACCCACCCACCAGTGTACACATGTTCACATACCTCACACACATCCATACTTGCATGCCCACACATATACCTATACACACCCACATCTATGCTTATACTCACACATATATTCACATACATATACATACTCACACTTGTACATTCATACATGCACACACACAGCACCATTCATGTACACACGTTCATGAGTTCATATACCTGCTCTTACAAATGGAACACTCCCACATGTTCACACACACATGCACACACTCCTTTTTTCCACTGCATTGGCTTCTCCCTCAAAGACATGGGCGGGTGCCATTCAACCCTTTCAGCTCACTGTCTACTTTAGAGAGCATTTCAATACATGGCCTCCTGTCATTCCTGTAGCCCTCTGACCTCATTCAGGAGGATAAAACCATGTCCTCTTCTGTATATGGATGAGGAAACTGGCTTGGATTTGCAGGTAGCAGGGTCAGGATGAGCTCCAAGACTTCTGGATCCTGTCCAGAGATTCACCTATCACTTTGGAGCTGCCGTAGCACATTCTGCTCTGTAGAACAACCCTGAAAGACAGGAAGGGTATATTTTGTCCCTGTGTTAAAGATGGGAAACTAAGGACCAGGGGGATTCACACACAGACAAAGGGTGACCAGACCTTCTGTCCTTCTCAGCCAGAACACGTGCATATTTCTGCAGCTTCTTGGTGATCGTCTTCCTTCCTGGCTCTCAGTCTGCTAGAAGCTTTTATTCACACTAAACTCCAGTAAGTGAGAAATGCCACCCTGGGGCAGCCCATGGGCATTCCAGTTTCAGTTCTGACTTGTTTTCACCAAAGTAGGGTGTGGGAGAAGAGTAGACTGCCTCTGTCCTCAGGGTTGAGGTAAATAAGCCCTCTCATTGCTATTTCTTATGATGGGACAAGCTACGCCCATCATCAGTGTATCCTTTTTTATAGTCTCAGCCCACCTCAGCTCTTGAGGCTATAGCTTCTGTGCTTTTCTGCCTGCCATGGCAGTGAGGTTTCCTTTAGCTCACTCTGAAGTGCCTCCTTCACTTCCTTCAAACTTCAAGGCCCAGAGAGCCTGTTCCTCTAGGATGTGGTAATCAATCCCATCCTCCTTCATCCATCCCTTTCATGACTTGATGGCTAGCAGTCTTCCCCTGTTTGGTTTAATTCAGCAAGCGTTAATTGAATGCCTACTATGTGCCACCCAGGGGGCCTGACACTGCAAAGGTGAATTACCTCTCCAATCCATGTGTACACGCAGCCCTCTGTCTCACCGATCATTTGACTTCTTCTCCTGCACTTTTTCCAGCCCTGTTTGTGGACTCCAGGACTTGATTGTGTTGGGGGTGGCGGTTTCAAGTTCTGGCTGATTTCTAGTGCAGCCCTCACCTGCATTCTCATGTGTGTGTGTGTGTGTGTGTGTGTGTGTGTGTGTTCATGTGTGTTGGTTAGGAGTCAGTCAAAGTCACGCCTGGTTAACTGCTTGATGTAAAGCTGATAGTGGTGGTGGAGATGATGCTGATGGTGATGGTGATGATATGGTGATGGTAATGAAGGCCACTTAAGAAACGGGCTCTCAAGCTGCTTTCCCAGCTCCCTCCCCTGCTCTACCACTAAGCTGACATCTTACCATCTCACCCAAATAGAAACTGATAGGATGAAGAGATTTGGGGTCATCGTCCCCATTTAGGGACAGCTGGCCTGAAAGGAACCATTAATCTTCCTCCTAGCCTGAGGACTTATGTCACAGAGGCCGAGCTGGGAAGAAGGCAAGCTGAGGCTAGAGACATTAAATCCTGGACTCTCTGTCCAGAGTCACACTTTCTAAGCACATGACAATAAGGGCTACTGCCCTGGAGGAGAGGGTGGTTCCCCAGGCTGTTGTGGGGCAAGAATCTGGAAATGAGGCTGCTGGCAGGGAATGTGCTTGCAATCACAGAGTGGTTGCAAATGGGCAAAGCAGGTCCCTGATGCTTGGGAGGCCTTCACCTGATGAGCAAAGACCAGTCCTTGTCCTTGGGAAGTTTATGTCTAAGGAGGAGGATAAGGCAGATACACAAGGCACATTATTAGGGAACATTTAGGCACCGAAATTCATGGATGGAACATCTTTCTCACAGGGAGAAATGTGTGTACCTGTGCCCCCATTCGTAGGACTTGCACTGTGTTCTGTTTTCCTGGTTGTGTGAACTTGAGTGGGTTATTCTTTCTGTGCCTCAGTTTCCTCATCTGCAAACTGAGGATAATAATAGTACCCACCTCACAGGGTTGTTAGGAAAATTAAATTAATTACTATACATAAAATACTTGGAGCAACGCCTGGTACATATTGAACACCATGTAAGTGTGAGCTATTAGTTGTAGCAGTAGTAGTAGTAGTAGTAGTAGAGTAGCAGTAGTGGAAATAGTGGTTCTTTTCTAAGCATGGAGAGGACCATACTTAGGAAAATACCACTAAGGACCCTCTTAACTGATACTCCTTTCTAACAACCACCTCTTAAGTTAGACAGCAATCTGGGGACTCTCCACATGATCTCATTTGTCCCTTCCAACAAAGCTACCAGGCAGTCAGGATATACATTATGATTATAACCACTTTTCATAAAAGGGAACTGAGGCACAGACGTTATGAAGTGGTTTCTGGTCTGATGGGGTTTTCATGGTGCCTTACAGCCACACTGCATTCAGGTGAGGGGTCGTCTTGGAGCAGAGGGTTTTGGATGATGATAGCTGATAAGTTCAGGACTGGCCTTCCCACCTGGCCTTTATGCATGTTGGGATCAGGCTGCTGGGAAAATAAACCATGGTGGGGAAGGAAGATCTCATTCCAGGCTTGCATAACTAGGCGGGGTCCACGTGAAATGTCATGGGGAGAAGCAGGCTGCCCTCTACATAGCACCCCAGAGGATGGGAGTTAGGCCACAGGACATGAGTACTGAAGCCTTTTGAATCTGTCATGAGTGCCTTGGGATGGGGATAGGGATAAGAGTAGCATCCACTTTATAGGGTTGTTGAATGTTTATGTAAGGGCGGGGCTGTGCTGGGAGCACTCAGCGGGCACAGAAGGGACGGGGAACCTGGATTAGGACCTTTTGATTCAGTCTGGCCTGGTGTGTGGGCAGAAAGCCAGAGACATCCTCCTGGGCCATATTCCTACCCACCTCAAACCTTTGTCCCAGGGCTGCTCCTAGTGGTGGGAAAGAGACCCTCCTGGATCTTTTGGTTTGTAAAAGCCTTGGAAAGAATTTAGGGCAAGAAAATGGGCCTTGTGGGCTTGGTGTGGTGGTTCATGCCTGTAATTCTCGCACTTTGGGAGGCCGAGGCAGGCAAATTGCTTGAGCTCAGGAGTTTGAGACCAGCCTGGGCAACGCGGTGAAACCCCGTCTCTACTAAAATACAAAAAATTAGCTGGACATGGCGGCAGGCACCTCTAGTCCCAGCTAATTGGGAGGCTGAGGCAGGAGAATCGCTTGAACACGGGAGGCGGAAGTTGCAGGGAGCTGAGATCGGGCCACTGAACTCCAGCCTGTGTGACAGAGCAAGACTCCGTATCCAAAAAAAAAAGAAATAAAAGAAAAGAAAATGGGCCTTGGGCCGGGACCCAGAAGAGCGGATGAGGACCTGCAGTAGGGAAAACCAGACTGGAGGAGGGAATGCTTATGGGGATGGGGTTTTAGGAACTCAAGGGTGTCAAGGTGCAGGAATGGATCATGGGTTAGTATCTAGGGTGGGACATGAGGTGATGATGGAGGGTTGGCATGGGACCATAGGAAGAGGAGTCAGGAAGGTGGTGAAGGCCAGAATGAGACAGCAGCAAGAACCACAGGAGGAGAGCTGGGAGTGGGACCCGACTGGAGCCCAGGCCTCCCAGCCACTCTCTGCTCAGAGCCAGGCTGGCCAGGACCCAAAGCCCCAGCCCAGTGTCTCTCTCTTGGAGTGGGGAGAGATGTCAAGGCCCTGAGCTCCTTCTAGGGCTCTGTGATCAGCCTGTTCCATAAATCTCAGGCCATGTAAATTTGGTGCATAATTGGGAGGCACTGCAGGTACCTGCGGCTCCAGGATAAAATCCAGGCAGCTCCAGAGAGAGAGCAATGGATCATGAGTTACAGGGAAGGCCGGTGGGACGCAGCGGTGGCTGGCCCAGCTTGAGACGTGAGTTATCTCAGGCTGGGTTGCCCTGCCGTGTTGCTGCGCTGCAACGCCGGGCTGATATTTACTGTATATTGGTTTTTAAATTACAGTACAACATTGATTCGCTGCTCTTTCAGTTCAGCCCTCACTCTCTGTCCCTGTTCTGCTCGGCCTTTCTCTGCCTCTCCATCTCTCTCTCCATCTGTCTTGTCTCTCTCCAATTCAGTTTTTAATACAGAGTATTATCTTACATTGTATCATGTTACCCTATGGAATTAGGCTCACACTGCATTGTATTTATTGGAGTATGCATTATATTCATCCCTTCCATGCATACAGCACTTTATACATTTTAAAGCCCTACTTGCAGCTATACCTGTCTTCTTGGGACCCCATGACAGTGAGGAATTAGGGCAAGCAGACTTGTCTCCATTTAAACATGAGGAAACTGTAGCTCAGGAAGGCTAATGGAATGACCAGGTCATGCTTGCATTATATTGTATTATACCATAATAATAATGGCTACTGGGTATTGAATGCTTGCTGTGAGCCCCGTGCTATTCTAAAATAAGCTTTATGTACTTATTTTATGCCCACATTCATTCTGTGCAGTGGGTATTGTTATTACTTCATTTTACAGGTGAAGGAATGAAGATTCAGAGTGGGTTAGTAGCTTGCCCAAGGTCACACAGCTATTACAGTAAAATTCAACTTTGAACTAGCTGGATTCAAACCCCAGCAGCCAGCTCCTGAGCCCACTCTTAACCAGGATGCATACTGTCACATGCTGTGATCCCTGAGTTGGATTGGGGGTGGGAGAGTGAGGACAGGGTGGAATGGCTTCATGGTGCTGCAAGAGGCATTCTTATCCTCACATGACTTCAGTTTCTTTCTGTTTTCACTGCACCCAGGGGAAAGGCCTGAGGACCTTGCAACAGCAGGAAATGTCCCCAGGGCGGGCAAGGGGCCAGGTTCCTTTTACCCCAATATCCGCAGATGTTTAGGGCTCCAATAGCCACTGTTTTGGCCCCCAAGCAAGGGCAGAAGGGCAGGCGCAGAGTAAGGTTGGTGGGAGCCCTGGCTGGGTGGTGTGGTTGCCATCCATCCTCCTTCTTTCCTGTGTCCATGGAGGGAGGGTGACATCCTGACCTCCATGGTGTCTCTCTCAGTACTGCCTTTGTATGTTCCCTTGCCCTTTGTTTCAGAGGCAAAGCTGCTTGCAGCCCAGGAGCACCTCTGAGCTGGGCCTAGCTCCCAGGAGCACAGTGAGCCAGTGGGCAGCAGGGGAAGAGCCGGGGATTCTGTGCACTCTGTCAGGTCCAGCCCCGCCCTTACTAGTGCACAGCAGTGAGGAGGCCCTGCTGAGTGCTGCCCACTGCGGCCTGAGATGCCTGGTGCCTGAGCAGGAGTTGGAAGGGGTGACTGGGTCTAGTGTGGAGCATCCTGAGGAGTCCTTCCTCTTCAGATCCTCACATCCCCGCTTCCTCCATCATCCTAAGGACCTATTGCCATGGCTAGAGTCAGGCCACAATATGCCACTTGCCATGGCCCAGACACTCATGTCTTTGTCTCCCAGGTCACACTCATGGGGAAGGGAGGCAGATGTTTTGGGAGCAGCAGGGATCCCCTGTGCCATCTGCATGTCCCTTATTGGGGTGAGTGGGGGAAAAGAGTCCTGAGCCTGAGGATGTCGTGAGTCCCATAACTCCAAGAAGCCATCCTTGGCAGAGTGCAGCTCCACACATCTGCACTTCCATGGTCCTGCTGTGAAGTGAAGCTTGCTCCCTGCCCACTTCTCACTCTGTCCTTGTTAATGGGACCCTGCTTCTCTCCGGAGCTGCCTGGATTTTATCCCGGAGCCGCAGGTACCTGCAGTGCCTCCCAATGATGCACCAAATTTACATAGCCTGAGGTTTATGGAACAGGCCACACATTTGTGGGAAGTGTGAAGTATAAAGGTAAAGTGAAGCTTATACTTTTCCCTGTGGGGTCAGAATCACCCACCATTCCCCGCCACCCCCCTGCCCCGTGATGGACACAAACTGGGAGCATAACTCTGAGGGTGACGTTTCTGTTGCTTTTCTTATAAATAGCTACTACTTGATGAGCACTTGGTATGTGAGAGGAATTTTAGTACAGTGAGTCAGGCCCAGGAGTCAGACAGCTGGGTTCAAATCTCAGCAGTTCCACTTAGGAGCTATGTACCCTCGTGCAAGTCACTTAGCTGTTTGAGCCTCACTTTCCCCTTCTGTAAAATGGAGCTAACAGCAATACTTAATCCTTAGGGTTGTCATGAGTGTAAAATGGTAAATAGCTACAAAATGCTATAGCACCTGGCACATGGCATATATTATTGAAGTGTTTGTCTATACCATAATTTATATGCATTCTCTCATTTTGTCTCCCAGCTCCTTTTGCAAAGTAGGTATTACCTCCTTGCACATGAGAAAACTGAAGCTCGAAATATCAATGAGATTTGCCCAGGTCTAGGGTGACCAATTGTCTGAATTTGCCTGAGATTCCTGGGATGCAGTACTTTCAGTTGTGGTTTTTTTGGTTTGTTTGTTTTGTTTTGTTTTTGACACAAGTTTTGTTCTTGTTGCCCAGGCTGGAGTGCAATGGCAAGATCTCGGCTCACTGCAACCTCTGCCTCCTAGGTTCAAGTGATTCTCCTGCTTCAGCCCCCTAAGTAGCACCACCATGCCTGGCTAATTTTTGTATTTTTAGTAGAGATGGGGTTTCACCACGTTGGCCAGGCTGGTTTCGAACTCGTGACCTTGGGTGATTCACCTGCCTCGGCCTCCCAAAGTGCTGGGATTACAGGCGTGAGCCACTATGCCCGGCCAGGACTTTCAGTTTTGAAGTTAGGGAAGTCCCAGGCCAACTAGGCTGAGTTGGGCACCCTACCCAGGTCACAGAACAAATGCACGGCTCAGCCAGGATTTGAATCCAGTTGTTTCTGATATCCACTGCCATGCCCTAAGCCATTCTAGGCACTCTCAGGGATGGAGCCTCTCTTAGCTGCCCACACTTACGGAGCGCTGGCAGGCTCAGAGATGCCATCCCACTTCATTCTTACAAAACTCTGTCACTTAGGCAAATTACGGCGAAGAGGGAACCGAAACACAGAGGTCAAGTCATGCAACCAGGGTCACCCAGCTGGGAAGTGACCGGGTTGGGACTGGCACCCAGGCCATCTGGCCCCCGGGCCCCACACTCCTGACCACTCTGCTGCAGCTTGGCTTCCATCCTTTCCAAATTCCCCCCAAAGGTACCTTGTCTCATTTTTCATCCCAGTGGCCTCTGGAATAGTCAGGGCAGGTACTTTTAAACCTGTTCTATAGGACAGAAAACTGAGAGGCTCAGAGAGGCCAAATTCCTAAGCTAAGGTCACACAGCTTGTAAGTGATGAAGGCAGGATTAGACTTCATCAGGAGTTCTCAGCTGATGCTTCTCACTCTTGTTTTCATGTTTGATAAATGGACAGGATGCCCCCAGTCCCTTTCAGTTCTGTTCAAATTCATATGAAGTTGATGAGGTCTCAGTCATCACTGGGGCAGCTATGCAGGCAGCGGGTTTGGGGGCTCTTGCGGTCCTTTGGCTCCAATATTCCATTTGATGTAGTTGTCATTATCCCATCCTCCCCCCAGCAGGTAGAGGAGGCACCTTGTTGCAGAATGAACATGCCCGCCTGCTAGCAGCCCATCTGCTCGCTATAGGAGCCCACCAGCAGCCCCAGGGTTCTCTGTGGACTTCCAGCTCTCACTCCTTCCACTAGCTGGGGATTAAACGTAGAAAAGGCTGCATTCTCCTGATTGGGCAGCAAAGATGCTATTAATGCCAGGCTGGCTTCTAAGGCAACTAAATACAGAAAGGACAGGGAGAAGAGTCTATAAATTCTAAATGATGTTCAGGAAAGTGGCCTGGGCCCCAAGCCCTATAAAACCCAGGCAGCCTGCTGGGCTGGTGGTAATTTATGGGCCCCTTCCTCTGCTGTGGGGTCATCTGCCCATCAAGCCTCCCGCTTGTAAGGTACTTTTTCTCTTTAACTTCCAAACACTTCCCATAGTAATTAGCATTTGATGGTTGTGTTTAAGCCACTCGTATGGCTGCATCACTCCCCCATTTAACAGATAGGAAAACTGAGGCACACAGGGGGTTTATGAACTGGATAATGACCCAGGTCCCTTGATGCTGATCTAGAAAGTTCTCTCTGATGTTCATACTACGTAAGCACTTACTACATGCTGGGCACTGCCTTAAGCCCTTTGCACTTATTATCTAACTTATTACCCGTGACAAGCCTAGGACACAGGTACTGTTATTTTAACTATCATCTCTACTTCCTAGTGAGGAAATTGATATATAGAGCGTTTAAGTAACTTGCTCAGGACCACACATGTGATAAGTGGCATGCAGGGATTTAGCCCTACCCCCTCAACCATCACGCTGTTAGCAAAGCATGAGAGCAGAACGAGAGGAGGGGTAGCTGCTGTTCTGAAGGGCCTGGCTCTTTGCTTCTTCCCAGGAAACTGTGCGCCCCCCTGTTTCAGAGACTCTATGCTCTGGGCAGCTTCAGCACTTCCAGAGAGACATTCCTCAAGGAGTAGTGAGGGCAGGCTAGGGGCTGGGCAGGTCGATTGAGAAGTGCCATGGAGAGAGCACCGGGCTGGGAGTCTGGACGCTTGCACAGCCACCCCAGCTCTGCCACCAACTGGTTGTGGGGCCCTCAAAGGCTCCTCCCCTTTTCCTCTGCATGTCTCTGATTCTAACGGAGGTGGGGCGTCACATGATTTGGGGATCCACCTGATGGTGGTGATGGCAGCAGAAAGGAGGGCCTCAGAGGCTCCAACATCGGACCTGGCCCTGCCCTCACTGTCAGAAGTGCAGACTCACAATGGGTGCCCAAATTGCCTGCTAAAACCTGGGCTATTTAAAACATCCAATGCCACCTGGAATCTTGAGGTTCTGCTACTTTAGGACTGTGGGCTTCAGCTCCCTCCCTCCCCATTGCCATGCCTTATGGGGTTTGCTGGGGGTTAGGGAAATGACAGACTTTGGCTGCTGCAAGTTATCTACAGCCCAACACTGCTTTTCCATGGCGGGTGCTCAGAGGAGGGTCTCTACTGATTGTTGGAGGTGTGCAGCGTCCTCTTATTCTGGCCAAGGTCTGTGAAGTCCCCAGATCAATGAAGAAGAAGAAATTCTTCAATGTGTTGCCAACCTAATCGGCCTTGCATGATTCCATTCAACTCACTTGCAGTTAACAGATGTTTACTGAGCACCTAGTATTGGTCAGCTGCTGGGTGACAGAGGCCAGCTAATTAGACTTAGTTTCTGCCTTCAAGGGCCTCCCAGTCTTGTGGGGAGGCAGAGAGGTAAAGAAACAATTATAATGCACCGTGATGGTCCTGTGACTGGAGGCAGGAACCTGCAGTGCTTCCAGCAAGAGGTGATTCCTCTCCAGCTCTGCTTCTGGGCCGCTTGCTAAATGGCTGCAGCACCCTCTTGAATGGCCCCATTAAGTTCCTCTAGCCACTCTCCCATAGACAATGCGCACACCTTGCTGAAGATGTTTCAGTGCATTTAGGATAAAATCCTAACCCTTTAGGTGGCCTGCCAGGCACTGGCCCTATCCATTTCTTTACCTCCTTTTGTGCCTTCTCCCTGTGTCCTGCACACTGAGGGAACCATGAACACTTACTGGAAGAGATGGTGTTCTTTTCCACCTCTGGGCCTTTGCATTCTGCCTGGAACACCATTTCTCTACCCTCTGCATGGCTGGACACCACTCGTCCTTCAGATGTCAGCTTAAATATTGCTTTTAGGGATGGCCTGACCACTCCCAGTCTAAAGTTTGGCCCCTTGCTGCTCTCACTAAGGGCAGCTTGCCCCTGCCCCGTGTGTTCCTTTACACGCTCTGTATCTGCTTGTTGGTTTATTGCTTCTCTCTTGCAGCCTGTGAACAACGTGGGGCAGGAATGGGGAAGGGACAGGACGGATGGTCCAGGGATTAAAAGCGCAGACTAGTGCTTAGACTGCCTGTGCAGAAATCTGGCTGCACAACTCACCGCTGTGTGACTCTGGGGAAGTTGCTTTATCTTTCTGTGTTCCAGTTTCTTCATGTGTAAAATGCGAGAAATAATAATACCTGCCCCCAACAGAGGTATGCTTTGGCCTAAATGAGTTAATGTATGTAAAGCACTTAGAACAGTGTCTGGCACATGGCAAGTGCTCAATAAATATTAGCTATCATTATTATTTTTATATCCACTGCTTAGAATAGTACCCAGCTCAATAAATATTTGATGATTGGCTGAGACACCTGGGCTGAATCTTCAAGGAAGTAGTTGAGGGTTGGTTAGAGAGAGAATAGTGACTCTTAGCCCTGGCTGCACGTTGGAATCACCTGGGGGGCTCTAATAAACACTGATGCCTGAGCCCTACCCCCAAGACAGTTGCCAGGCCATTGAAGTTTTAAAGCTTCCCTAGGATTCTGATTCCAGGGTTGAGAACCACAGAGATGGGGAAGGGAGACATTCACAGCCCAAGAACATGGTGCAGCTGGCAGTGCCATGCTGGAGGAAACGCAGAGGGTGAGGCGGGGCAAGGGAGTTGCATGGCAGCACAGGAAGTCAGGGCTGGACCTGCGAGGGCCCTGCATGCCATGCAGAGGAGCTTAGGCTTGGTGGGGAAGTCGATGGAAGCCCTGGAAAGCTTTTAAACTGAGAATGACACGGTCCGATTTGCCTTTAAGGAACTCGGCCTAGGTAGCTGTGTGGAGGATGGATTACTGCGAGTGAAATTGAAGGCATGGAGATCAGAGTGCAGAAGCCCTTCTGCCGCAGTGAGAGCAGTGTGGAGCCAGGCTTGTACTGGGCTGATGACTTGCTGGACCCAGTTTAATTACTTAATCCTCCTTGGCATGTCTGAACAGTGAAATCTGGGCAGTGCAGCATTCCACCTGGCCGCTCCTGCCCCCAACCACAATGCCAAACCGATGTCACTCTGGGCTGATATAAACCCCATCTGGTCCTGACTATGGAAGGGCTTTTCCATCTGGTTTCTAAGCCGGACTTCTGACTGTCAGTGAAGATTCTCTAGTCCACACTCTGTTGGCCTCTGGGGTTCCTGTTTCAACCTGGAAATCCCGCCCAGGCCCACTTCCTCATTTATGATCCCCACCCTACCCCCGCAAAGCCCTGAGGTCTAAATGCCTCCAATGTACCAACTCTCCCCTGGTTCCAGGCCAGTGCTCCCTTGAAGGAACAGGCTCCCATCCTCCAGTGCTTCTCCCCCAGTGAAGGCTTAAATATAGTCTCAGTCTTCTGTCACCTGGATTATAGGTGGGGACTCATGCTTCCTGCCTCCCAGCTCCCTGGCTACCAAACTCTCTCTCCCTCATTGTTCAATTTTCTTCCCACATAAAACTGTGGATCCCAGAGCCGCCTTTGGAAGGCAGGGCTCTTGACAAAGTGACCCATGTCCTTACCATTGTACCACACCATTTATCCCTGTTTGGAAGCAGTGTGAGTGGGTGCTCCCATCTTGCTCTGTATGGTCTTGGGCAACTCATCTCATATCTGTGTGCCTTAGTTTCTTTATCTGTTAGAATACAGGTGAAAATGGGGGAGATACAAAATTAGCTGGGTGTGGTGGCGCATGCCTGTAATCCCAGCTACTCAGGAGGTTGAGGCAGGAGAATCATTTGAACCGTGGAGGCGGAGGTTACAGTGAGCCAAGATCACGCCATTGCACTCCAGCCTGGGCAATAAGAGTGAAACTCCGTCTCGAAAAAGGAAGGAAGGAAGGAGGGAGGGAGGGAGGGAGGGAGGGAAGGAAGGAAGGAAGGAAGGAAGGAGGGAAGGAGGGAGGGAAGGAGAGAAGGAAGGAAGGAGGGAGGGAGGGAAGGAGGGAAGGAAGGAAGGAAGGAGGGAGGGAAGGAAGGAAGGAGGGAGGGAAGGAGGGAAGGAAGGAAGGAGGGAGGGAAGGAGGGAAGGAAGGAAGGAGGAGGGAGGGAGGGAGGGAGGGAGAGAGGGAAGGAAGGAAGGAGGGAGGGAGGGAAGGAGGGAAGGAAGGAGGGAGGGAGGGAAGGAGGGGGGAGGGAGGGAGAGAGGGAGGGAGGGAAGGAGGGAAGGAAGGAAGGAAGGAAGGAGGAGGGAGGGAGGAGGGAGGGAGGGAGGGAGGAGGGAGGAAGGAAGGAAGGAAATGGAAGAGATGTTAAGTAACCCAGTGACACTGGGAGTAATCACAGGTTTGAATTGGCCATCTGACTCAGGATACAGTAGGCTTTAATTTAGCACTGTGTTTCTTAGAATTAGCGAGGCATTTGGAACAGGACAGGAAACAGAGCACACATAGTATCTTTATCTTCATCTTGTGGGGAGGCCTGGAAGCCACCCACATACGTAACTTTTTTTTGCCCCTCACCCATGTGGGCCATGTTGACTGCTGTTGATAAAACCTGAGAAGCGTGTTAAGAGTCTCCTTGATACAGAGAAGCTGCTGTCTCAATTTCCCATATACCATCTTATACACGCAGATCCCAGGCCTGCATGCCCACTCACAGCTCCCCAGGCCCACAGAGCAGGGGTTTTACTGGACACAGGGCAGACACTGCAGTCCACATGTATCTTAACTGCATTGTGGGAGCACAGGCCTGGGTTATTTTCCCAGAGAGGCCAAGGCCAGTCCAGGCTGCTGTCAAACCTTGACTGAGACTTAGTTATCTGTACATAGTTCTCTTAGGAGGAAGACAGTCAGTAGGTTGCTGTCAACTCACACAGGTAAAACCCAATTTATAAGAGAGAGAGAAGAGAAGGGAGGGGAAACTGCAGACCATCTGGGAAGAGTGAGTTTTGTTTGTACGTTTTGGGGGTAAACTGATCATCTGGCAGCTGGGAGAGCTATTAGTTTGGGCATTCCAGTTCTTGAGCAGGCTGTCTAGGGGCATTGGAGAATGTGATGGCAGTTGTTGTGGATTTTCCAGAAGAGCCTCAGGAGTTCATCTGTGGGGTATAGTCGCTGTAAGATGCCTGCTGCTGCCGCCTCACCAGCACCTCCACTTTAGCCAGGTCAGGTCTGCCCCTTAACCCCATCAGAACTCCTCAAGGTGGACTGCTGTGGAATTCAATGGGTAACAGTGTGCCTAGTCCTCAAAACAGTGTAGATCAAAGTGCTTGTATACAAACATGTCCATAGTCGATGCTCAATGTAACTTCTAAATGCTATTCTTTCCCTCTCACGGGTTCCACCTCTGTTGGCTTCTCTGGCTCTGTTGCCTGGTGTCCCATATGTTTTCTGGAGCTGAGATTCAGAAGTGGAGAGGAGGAAGATGGAGACACCGAGAGGAGGTCAAGGATCGAGACAGCTTTGTAATCATGTATTTTAAACAATAAACTGGTCAAGTTGCTTCCCTTGTGCTCTTTAGGGACTGGGGTTGAGGGAGATTTATTTTTGCTCTTTCTTTTAGCCAAGCCAACATCAGTCAGAAGGGCCTCCCACCTCATAATTTTGTCCTATTGGCTGGAAGCAGACTGTGTCTGCCATTTTGATTTTTCTCCCAGCTTTGGAGGAAAACTAGAAGCCCAGAGAAAGAGTGTCTTTTTCTTTCCTCATTGGAATCCAGGGAAGAGGATCCTGGTAGCAGGAGACTGTTCCTTTCCTGAGTGGCTCCACCTCTTTTCTCCAGGGAGCTAGAGAGGCTAAGTAAGGGAGGGAGTCTCAGGCTGACCTTGGATCCTGGCAGTCCCGGGGACTTGCAGTATGACCTTGATCAAATGTCTTCCCCTCTCTTTAAAATTGTTTCCTCTTCTGTTTCGTCATCTTTATAACTAGGGGATGTAGGGGCTACAGACATAATATTGTAAGGACTGTAAGGAAATGGGTCTTCCCCTTCTTACTGTCAACATACTTTATGTGGTTCTCTTTAAGGTTGCTCTTGAAGGTCATCATACCAAGTTTTGGCTTGAATATAAATGTTAGGGCTTTCTATACTGATTTGGGATCTATGTCCTCTGCTAGATGGTCCTGGCTCTTATACATCCTGCCCTTCAATTTTTCTTAGAGTTGGGGAAAGTCTAGAAACTCCAGATGAGTCTTGTTGAGGCTTTTAGTTGAACAGACAGGCGTCCTGATAGTGTGTTTCTGAGTCTGTGTCTCAAATGGTCAGAGCTTTGGCACAGGGCAGTCTGAGTCCATCACACAGGTGGTGGGGTTGCTTTATGCAGACTCCTGTGATGGTGGTGGAGGAGGCTGGGGGGATTGTGGGGCTGGAGGATATGATCACACTGATGGTGGAGAAGCTATTGTGGTCATGGTGTGGGGAATGCTGGGGAGGTAGGTAGGGCATCATGGGCTGTTAAGAAGCATTTTTGCTATGAGCAAGGGAGAGGAAGTATTCTAATTTAAGGGAAAGGAACCCAGGTTTATATTTTGAAAAGGTCACTCTAATTGCATTGTGGAAAACTGATTGGAGGATGGTGAGAGTGGGTGTATTAAGAGAGCAGTGGAGTAGTTTAGGAGAGAGATCATGGTAACTTGAATTATAGCGGTGGGGATGGATAGAAGTGTGCAGGTGCTGGAGCTGCTTAGGTGGTAAAATCAACAGGACTTGGTGGTGATTAGAAGACACCTTGATCCCATTGGGGGAGTTGTGAATGTGAAGGAGATATCAAAGATGAACTCTGGGTGTCTGCCTTGGGCAGCTGGGTGGATGGTTGGATTGTAAACTCTATGAAAGCAGGAACTTAACTTTGTCTATATGTATCTCTAGGTGCTCAAGCAGAAAAGCAGCACCTAGCATATGCTAGGTCCTCAATCAGTGTTGGTTGGATGACTGTTGCTGTTAACTCTTGGTCATGAACATGACAAAAGGTATATATTGTAAGCCGTGGTCCCCATGTTTGTGTCCGCTACTGGACATGAAACACTCTTGGAGTTGGCTCACAGATGGCTAATATAGGGGCCAGACCTGAGACTCAGATGAGCCTACATTTGAACCCTAGGTTCTTCCTTTACTGATTGTATGACTTGGGGAAAATTAGGTAACATTCCTGAGCCTCAACATATTCAACTCTAAAATGGAGATAAAAAGAATGCTGACCTTACAGGGTTATTGTTAACTGAGATAATGTTGGAAAGCACTTAGTGCAGTGCCTGTACCATGGTTGGTAAGTGCAGTGGTGGTCATTTAAGTAAATGAATTATCTATATTCTGAATCTAGCACCTTGTGGGTACATATGGTAATCGTAGTGCTAACAAGGACAGGGAAGTTATTGGAGACTTTGATGACAGGGCTGGTAACTGTGGGGAGGCTGAAGCTACTTCCACATCCGTCTTATCCTTTCTACCTTGATTTCTATTCTTGTTTCTTGGCAGCCCAGGAAATGAGACTGTTTGTGACATAGCCCCCAGGGCTCACGGCAGGCCCTCAGTGTTGAGGGGGAAGGCAGAACGTCTGGGGAGTCAGCTGCTTCCATATCTACCTTTGCCTCAGCTCAATCCCAGCTTAGTCACTAAAAAATGTGTTTTAAAAATAGCAACAGGTGATGTTCATCCAGATGGAACCCCCTAAAAACAACTGCTCCCTAATGGTCTTTGCACTGTGATAAATGACTGTGGATTGACAGGGAGCCCCTGGCAGCTGCTGCTCCCTGTGCCTTTCCTCCCTTTGATGAGAAAGTGAAGATTCAGCAAGCTTCAGGACCCTGGAGGGCCCCCCAGAGGAGGAGGCAGAAGGAGCTCATTGGCCCGGCAGCTGTCCCTGCTGCTGTGCTTGTGAGTCTAGGCAGGAGAGAGAGAGAATTATAAGTCGCAGACATGGAGCAATCGAGCGGATGCAGAAAGGCAGATATTTCCAGAGCAGAGCAGAGAGAGGAGCCCATCTACACCTGGGTTATCTGTGGGTATCATGTGTGTGCATGGAGGGGTCTCTACACATGCAATCCCTCAAGCCACCTGTCAGCTTCAAGTAAACTCTCAGGAAGACATGGGTAAAGCTGAAAACCAGCTAATGGGCAGTCAACACTTAAAGAAAACTTGAACATAGTTCTCAGGGAGACATGCTTATGACACTCCCATGCACAGAAACACACAAACTGACCCCCACACCCCCATGGCCAGCCCCTCCCTCAGATTCACCTGCAGCCTCTTGAGGGCCACAGCCATAGGCAAGCCCCAAATCTGGCCCCTTGGGAATAATGAAGTGTGTGTGTGTGTGTGGTGTGTGTGTGTGCGTGCATGCACATATGCACGCTCACATGTGCCTTTGCATGTGCCATGGAGGCTTAAGAGTCAATTTCTAGGAATGTCTTCATCTCTGTGCACAGACAGAAATAGGCTAGGTTTCTTTTTAGAGCTTTCTCTGGCTGATTAATATGTGTATGTGTTGGCAGGACCGGGAGGCCCCATCCCTGCTGCTTCTCTGGTGGTTAAGGGTCCTTTAAGCTTTCAGAGCAGCAGAGGGAAACTCCCATGAGCTCTTGCTTCTGGCTGGAACTGCAGGATCCTGGCAAAATGGCCCACTCTTCCGGTGGACCCCATTTTCTCTTGGGGATGTGAAACTGGAAATGTCATCTCTTCTCTCTCCCTTCTCTCCCCCTCCCTTCGCTCTTCACTGCCCTGCCCTCCCGCTGTACCATACTTGTTCTCCTGACCAGTTTCTGTGTTCCTACTCATCCAACCCCAGGAAGCCTTCCAGGGCCCTTCAGGTCTGCATTAGACAGGTGCTCCTCCTCTGTGCTCCTTAGTCTGTACTTCCCCAAGCCCAGTAGTTCATTGTGTAGTCATGGTTCCTCCTTTTGTCTGCCCAATCGCTACCTGACCCTAACCACCACCCACAGGAAGCCTTCTGTGATTGCTACAGCTCAGCCTTGCTCACAACTCCCATCTCATTCATGATCTGTACCCCTCATCTGCCTCTTATCATATGTTGATTTTTAAGTGATTCTTCTCTATCACTTTCCTTACACCCAAGCTGGACTGTCATTTTCCAGAGAACAGATTCTATGTTCTCTAATCTCAACTCCATTCATTTAATCATTCTTTCAGCACATACTTCTAGAATACCTGCTATGAGCCAGACACTGGACTAGTCCCTGGGGCCATGGGGCTGAATAAGACTGATGGTTTTCTGCTTAGGGGCTCCTTGACTCCTGGTTATCATGGTGGAGGGGGAGATGCCTGGGGTTCCCTGAGGCCTGAGCAAGGAAGCCTGAGCGTGGGGTGGGCCTCCCAGGCCTGCTGTATTCTACCCGCCTCCTCCAGCCCCTCTGGAGCTTGTCGTCATGAGAATTCTCCCTCCCTTCCTGACTCTCTCACCAGGGATCTGTGTGGATAAATCTGGGCTCCTGTTTTTCTAGTATCCAAAAAGGCTGTGCCTACCTTGCTTTTATGTCAGCCCTTCCATTCTGAGCAACTTTCTATCAAACTCCAGAGCTCAGGTACCTTCTGTGGAAGCCCAAAAAGAGAGTAACCAGTGAATCTCTTTCCTCCCTAATCCCCCATGTACTGACAAGATCCACAGCACCAGCTCCTGCAGAGGGAAGGGCACTGTGTCAGTGTGGCCTGCCTGCTTGTCCAGTGGGCCAGCTTCTCTGACAGGTCCCAGCAGCCATAGAAATAGTGCTCATGGGGAAGTTCTAGGAGACATGGATTCTATTCCTAGATCAGTCCCCAATCAGCCATTGCCTTTCTCTGTGGAGGCTTCAGTTTCTCCATCTACTAAATAAGGGTCACTGCAAAAGGTCCTTGGGGGTCTCTTTTAGCCCTCACCTTCCATGTGAGGGCCTGGGCCCAGGCCAGCTCTCCTGCACTCCACACAGCCCTGTCTTTTCTGTTCCCCTGAAGGCAGGGGAGCAGTCCCTGAGGGTTACACAGAACATCGAGGGTCTTGGGGCTCCTCTCTCAGTTGCCCTTTCCCTTGGTCCTGAGTTCCTAGCACCACCTCATGGCCCTAGAAACTGCAGTGTCTCTGAGGTCCCATTGAAGGTACCTCTCTTCTGAACACACTCTGCTTATAATACTAGGTGAAGGATACTTCTGCACTGAGTCAACAAACTGCTCAGAACATGTCTTAGCACAGATGGACACTCCACATATTTGCTGAATCAAATTACAGAGAGGGAAGATGGAAGCCCAAAGCAATTACAGTGTGGTAGGTTTGGAGATGATCTAGATCATCTGCGTTAGTGGCTTTCAGATTCTTTTGACTTGAACCCACTGTAAGACATATATTTTACATGACAACTTACTAAATGCATTTGAAACATACAAATACCCAACACTTGTATAATAGAAACAGATATACTATGACACGATGTCCTTACCAAGCACAATGCCCTGTAACCTCTTCTATTCTGCTCTGTCCTATTCTATCCTGCTCTACTGAGCATGCTGGTCATGACTGCTGCATTGATTCCATGACCAACCGATGGATCATGAACTGCAGTTTGAGAAACACCAATCTGAGTGATTGGCAGATCTGGTTTGATGTGAATTAGTAAGAGAAGATTTGCCTCCTGGAGTATCTTCTGTCTGGCTGATCCAGACAGCATTTCAAACAGCAGCAGGCCAGCAACGGCAGAGCCTCCTGAATGGAGGAGTCAGGCACGCCGTTGTCCTGCCACCTCTGCCCCATGATGGTGCGATCCATCATTTCTGAATATGTTGGGTCTCTGGCCTCAACTGGGCTTCCCCAGCTAGGCGTAGTGTCTCACACATGATGGTATCCTGGTGCCTGATCATGGGAAGGGCCTATAAGGCCTTGAATACATGATCTCTGAAAAGGTGGGTAGTATGGTGGCTGGTGCTGCTGGCCAGAGCGCCGTCCCAGATGGGTGCAGGCGTTGGTGGCTTGTGGGCTCAGTCAGAACGCCTCCTGGACTAGAGTCCCTTCAGTTCACAAACACTTATTTAGCACCCTCTGTGTTTCCCGCATTGTGTGAGACATGAAGGCCACAGAAATGAATAGTTCTCAAAATGGATGTTTACTGAGCTTCCTCAAAGTGCTCCACCCAGGGCTAACCAAGACAATGCAGAGAGGAAGACACTGCTGTCTCCAGGAGCTAGAGGCCTGGGGGTGAGGCGGGTATGGGCAGATAGTTAGAACTCGCCTTGGCATGGGGAAGGCCAAGTCGGGACTGTGCCTGGGAACGGAAGAGGGAGAGAGGCCAGACCTATATACCAGCTGCTCCCACACGAGTGGGACTTGGAAGAATGGCAGAGAAGGAGAAATGAAGATTTGTGAATAAGACTGGGGAGCCCGTCCAGGATGGGGAGTCGGAGGGGGTAGATGAAATGCCGTTCAGTTTTGGGAAGGTGCTTGGGCAGGGATGGAGTAGGCAGCTAGGGTAGGACATGTCCGGGGAGGGGCAGGCTTGAGTTACATCCTGTCCTAGCCCCTTTGGGGGCTCTGGTCCTAGCCAATCTCAGAGGCTGGACAATTTCTCAGTGTCAAAAGATCTGATATTAGCAAGGTATTAGCTAGAGGGGCCAGGTAGCCCCCTTGGTTCCTCTTCCCTCCCTCCCCTGCCCCCACCCCCATAGTGGGCCCTAAGCCAGGCTCCCATAGACTCTCCTGGCCAGCTTAGCCTCTCCATACTCAGGCTTGGGACTGTCCCAGCTGGACTGGGGATTCCCAGGGTGTGGTGGTGTCCCATCCACCTCCTCAGATCCGCTCTAGGCAGGATTTACAACAGCAGGAGTCATAAACTAAATTCAAAGTAATGTCTCAAACAGTGGCATCCGGCAATAGACTGAGTACCTCAGTGTGGTAACGACTTTACTTAGGGGCCCTGATTTACAGCATCATCAGGAAGCCTCACTGCCAGGCTTTTCCCAGGAGGAGCATTTATAGGCTGACCCCTCCCCACCAGGCCTGCTGGCTCCTTCTCCGCACTTGACACAGAGCAGCCTCTCTCACCCCCACCCAGTGGCCATCCATCTTCCCCCCAATATCATCAGAGGCTTCATCTCTTACCATCCTGACACCCCAACATATGCTCCTTCCCATGCCCTCTCCCCTTGATCCACGGCCCTTATTGTCTTTACAAATCACTTCTTTGGGACGCCTGGGGTTGCCTTCCCAGCTAGCCTTCCTCTGTCCTTCAGCCTGGTGCTCACACATCCATGACTGCATGTGCTACTCTCAAGCATGCATCCTCTGCACAGTGTCATGGGTAAGCCCGGCCTTTGGATTGAGCTGCCTCTGATTGTTGTGTGATCTTGGATAGGTTACATAACCTCTTTGTGCCTCAGTTAATTCATTTGCAGAATGGAGGCACTAATAACGTTCACCTCATAGAGGTTTTATGGGATTAAATGACAATGTCAGTAAAGGGCTTGGAAGAGCAGAGTAGGAGCTTAGTAGTATTAGGAATAGGCACTAACAATAATAATAAAGGCAGTAATTTAATGTTTCTAACATCAGTCTAGCCCTCGCCTTCCCCCACTGGGCCCCAAACTCCACAGGGTCAGGAAGTCTCTTCTCCACCTAATTGGGGACATCTCCCCCAGCCTTCTCTCTGCTCTTCTTTACCTTGCTGGGACCCATGTACCTTTCACTCTCAGCTCACTGACCATTTGAATCCCAGAGCAAGGTCACCAAACCCTCTTCCCAGCCCCAAATGCCTCAGCCAGAGGCAGAGCCATCTTTGGAACGCTAGGTCTTAAAATGGAGGGACAGGTTCTTCGCAGAGTGCAGTGGCCTAGACCTTCCATAATGTGGGTAAGGAAAGTGCTGGCTGTTCCTTCACTGGGTACAAAGCTGCAGGCAGGAAAAGAGTCCATGCAGTGTCTCCTCGGGAGCCAGGGGACACGGGCTGCTGGCTGCTCCTATCTGGATCCACCGGGAGAGGAGGTGATAATGAGCCGAACAAACAGGCTTGTTCTGGAGGATCTCTCTGGGGAATCAGAACAGCTTCCTTGTGGCCCTCAGCTTACTCATTCCCAGAAGCACCAGACTCCACCCGTCAGTCAGAAGGCTCCTCCTCTTCCCCACCCCTTCATGTGGGTGGAGTCAGGAGGCCCACACAGCACCACATCAGGGACCCCCACTGCTGGAATATATTTCTTCTTTTAGGCAAGTGGACAAGTGATTCCTTGCCCAAAACTTAGACACCAGGTAGCAGCAAAACCATTGGGGAGTTTGTTATAAAAGGCTTCTGTGTAACAAAATAACATCGTCGTTATCAACAATAAAAATAATCACTTCCATAGAAGTTGCTGTGTGACAAACATTGTTCTATATACTTTATAAATATTAATCCACTTACACTTTACAAGGATCTTATGACATAGATGCCGTTATCATCCCATTTAACAGAGGAGGAACAGAAAGGCTGAGTCACATAGGAGAGTGAGGTACCATAGCAGGGCCAGGTTCTGCACACTTAATCATTTGAGTAGGACTATCTCTGGGCCTTTGGATGCAATGGTTTGGGTTCTGGTTGTGGTATCTCTGCTGCTATAGTTTCTCTCCCTGGGCACACCCTACTCTCATCTTTATTTGTGGCTATCCTACTGGCCTTCAGGGTGAAGGCCTGTCTCTGACCCCAGGGCCTCCACAGGGTCTCCCTGACCCAAACCCAATGGATCACTCAATCCTCAGACCCCTGACTACTGTGCCTTTAGGTCTTATCTTTCTGTGACTCTCTAAGAGAAAGGCCAGCAGTGGTAGCCTTGACCCCGCCACCATTACCACCATGGTTGCCCTATCTCTGAACCCCCGTGGCTCTGTTTCCTCGACTAGTAATACTTTTCTGACCTTTATGCTTTATCTCTGAGGGAGGACGTCATTTCTGCTGGTCAGATGTCGGTGCCTTGGCGGCAGGCTTGTTTGTATGTTCTGCTTCCTTGGAATCCACAAAAGGTGGCATGTGCTGGACACATGGAGACCTCGCCTCGGGTGAGTGAGGAGGCACTGTCTCTATGGTGAGCTTCCAGCTGCCCCATCCCAAAGGCTGAGAGCCCTGCACAAAACGAACTCTTCGCATTGTGGCAGAGAGGCTGTAAGGCACACAGATGGGGATGGGGGAGCCAGACTTGGGGAAAGGGAGACCCGAGAAGGCATCTGGCCTTGAGTGTTGATTAAGATCCTGGTTATTATTATGTCTCTTGTTCTTAAGGAGCTCACTGTCTGAAGTGATGTGGATTAGGCAAAGTCAAAGGATGCCTTGAGCTGGATTTGTGTCTTGGGAGATGAAAGCATTGGTGGCCATGGCCTCAGGAATTCTGCAGGTGGGTCAAACTTGGGGTCACTCAGACAGGGGAATAGGAGTTCAAGAAATCAGCCATCCAGAAGGTGGCCCAGGGCATCAGTAGGAGTGTGTGTGTGTGTGTGTGTGTGTATGTGTGTGTGTGTCTATGTATGTAAGAGCGAGAGAAACAGAGAGAGAGAAAGAGAGAAACCTGGTTCTAATTCACTCTCCACACTAACTAGCCATATGCCCTTGTGGGCATTTACCTGCCCTCCCCTCTAATAACTTTCTATCCTTAGGACAAGCAGTGTGGCTTCCCCAGAATGACTAATAGCAAAGTCTCCTGCCGAATCAGGGTGTAGGTGAGCTCCTTCTGTGAGAGTGACTGCACCGGGGCTCTCTCCCCTTCCCTTTCCTCTGTCCTTTCAGAACTGTGGGTGGGGCTTCATGCCCTTTATCCCCACTGCTCTGGGCTCTCAGCACAGCCTCACATCACATTCTGCTTCGAGCACAAGGGTCCCTGCTCTAGGGCAAGAGGGGCTTGTCAGGTGTCAGAGCCCTAGACAAGGGCCTGTGTTCAGTCGGGGCTGGGTCCCTGCTGCTAGACAGGAAAGCTGGCCATCCAGCCCAGGCCAACGTGTGGGAGGGGCTGTGGGAGGACCTCTGATTCCCATGGCTACTCCCAGCCCTCCCAGACCCCAGTTTAGAACCAGGTGGTGGGGGGCGAGGGGCTTTCTAGGTGGCTCAGGTGGACGGGGTGGGTGGCATTTGAGGAGAGCAGGTGGGCTGACAGTGAGGGTCGGCATGTGCCTGGAACAGAGTGCATTCTCGCTGTATCATTATTGTTGAGGTTATTCTGATCTTCATTACGCCTCTTGTTCTTCAGGAGTTCTGTGTAGATTTAGATGTCAGCAAAGAAGGAAGACTTAGTACAGTAAAACAATCACCACCAGATAAGAAACTATACCGACATTGTGTATGTCAGGGAGAGATGTGGGGAGGGGTGGGTGGCCGTTGGTGGGGATTGCGAGGCAGGGTAGAGAGGGCTGGAGCAGACTCAGACTCCCCACTGAATCTCATCTACTCAGTGTGGCAAGGCTTCCTGCCACGGGGGTGGGGGCAGGGCTGGGGAACAGGTTTCTGGAGACTTTGGGAGGATAGGAAAGAAGCAGGCTGGGGAGCAAGGCTAGGTCAAAGAAAGTTGGTGAATGCAAGGATGTGGGGCTGAGAGTGAAAGAATTCTCTCACAATTCCAGGAGCCACAGACTCCTCCTCTTGCATCCTGGAGCAGTGGCATGTGAGGAGGGGGCTCTGTGTGGCGACACTGTCTCTGGCTCTTACCTCCTGGATGGGGCTCAGACAGCCCATCCGTAGCTGCACTCGTTCGTCTGTGATCAATACTTCTGAGAAAGGTTTCCTGCATCCTGCTGGCGCAGTCTCACTTGTGGAGGGGGGAGGAGGAGAAGGGTCTCCTCACCTCCTTACTGTGGGTGAGCTCATCTCCGGCCCAGCCTCCCCACCGCCACCCTCAGCTGGTGCCCATCCCCTTGGGGCCCAGCCTTCACCTCTTACCAGGGATGACCTCACTGTCATGGCTTCTTCCCGGAGGGGCAGTGGGCAGGAGCCAAGGTTCCTCCCCCTCTCCTCACAACTTGCCCTTGCGGGGTGCTGAGCAGGGGCAAGAGAGGGGCCCCCAGCAGAGCGCTTTTAATTCTACTGGCCTTTCTAAAGTTGGTAAAAACAATACCTTACCCAGGGAAAAGAGGGTCAGACTCAGGGGAAATTATTTAACCAATTGTAAAGAGGACAGAGTTATGTTAGATGTCAGGAGGAACTTTCCACCAGCATGCAAAGAAGAGGACTTTTCTTAAATAATTATAGCTAATTATACATTATTAAAAATGACTTTGTTAGAAACAGAATGTTGCCCTTACCTCCTGTGTTTGCTGTGGAAAGCACTGTGCTGGTAGGCTGATTTACTGAGAGGTGACTTTTAACCAAGAAACTGACTGAGTACAGAGATAAAAGGTAGACTGAGAATAGGTAGTTGAAATTCAGGACAAGAGCGATTTTTCAGAAGGGGAGTCAAGTAGGAAGGGGGTGATTAAAAAACAGTGTTTGAGACTTTGGGCCTCCTTGGGCCTCAGTTCGCCCATCTGTACAAGGGACCTCATTTCAGCTCAGCTGCCTAGTGGTTCTATATGGCGAGAATACGAAGTGGTGGCCTGGAGAGGTGAGCAGTTGTGAGGTCCCCGTTACCTTGTATTCATGATTGCTCTTGGGAAGCAAGCAAAAGAATACCAATTCCCATGGCACCTTTCTGTTTCCTGTCAATTTGTCTGTCCAAGCTGCTTCTGTCATTTTGTCTCTCTGCCTATCTACCTCTCCCTCCCATTCACCCCTACACCCATCATCCACCCACCCATCGACCCTTCCCTCCATCCATCTTGCATTCTAGCTCACTCCTGAGTGGAACCAAGGCAGGGAGACAGCCTTTTAGGAGGCCCAAGGAGAGAAGCCCCTAAGGAGGGCATGAGGTTAGTCCACTATATGAAGGCCTCCAAAACTGAGGTGGCCTCATAAACGAAACTCTGGGTCCATTTGACATCCATCCTGACTTCCAGGTAGCCTGTTCTTGACCAGCATCTTCCTTATGCTTTAGTGTATCTCATGGAACATTCCTCTCCCACTTCAGGGGAACAGGAGTAAGGGCAGGAGCTTATCCCAGCAAAGAAGCCCTGATTCCCAGGTGGGTCTTAGGTAGGTGAGTCTACCTTATGGAGGGTCATAGGTAGATGAGAGGGGGAAGAAGGGGGTTGACCGTGATTCCTTCTCTGAAATCCTTGAAGGTCCCATGAGAGAGAGAGGCACCTGAAACCACAAGAGAGATAGCAGCCTCTCTGGGTCCATGAGTAACAGTATTCAGGGCTGGAAGGACATCAGTCATCCAACGTGTGATCTGCAGAGAAGATCCCAGAGGTGAGAAGCACAAGGCTGGAACCTCAGCCTGCCTCTGCCACCAGCTTCCTATAAGTAAGGCATCGCCTCAGTTTTCCCATCTATGGAGTTCAAGTAAAGCCTATATTATCCACCTGTAAGACTCCTTATGGAGCTAATGGATAAGTGTGTTTCATCTTTATAATGTAATTAAATCTGAGGCGAATTCATTAAGAACTGTAGTTCCCTATTGACCAATTTCATTTGTCACTTATTTATGCAATTCCCTGAGCATCTGCTATGTGCTGGCTCTGATCTCAGAACATGATGCAGAATGGCTTTGCCCTCCTAGACCTTCCCTCCCATCCAGAACACAGTGGGGAAAGACCTTCCCTGTTTACAAATGGAGTGTCCAGAAATGCCATCCTTCACTTATCAACTGAACTTGGTGTTTGCTCAAGATGATGTCCAAGATGTCCAGTATGTGAAATGCTTCCTTCACTTAGAGAGTATCCAGCTTTCCTTTGACATGACTCAGTTTCCATTGTGGCTTTAAGCCCTTCCACTCTAGTTATATTTGTTTTTCCACTGCTGTGTAGGTTTTGTTGATTATTTAAAAAAGTGATTGTGTTGAACTCATCATTGCTTTGTTTAATAAGCCAATCTGCATTGGTTGATATTTACCATAGCCAAGTTTCCTTAAAGAGTCAGGTGGCAAATGCAGGCTAAGCCACCAAGAGGCTTATTTCTCCCCGGGATGTGGGTTAATTAGAAACTAGAAGTGGCTGAGAAAAGCAACATGCCCTCCTCCACCTGGCAGGCAGAGCAGAGCGAACAAGAAGGGAGATGCATGAGTGCTGGAGAAAGAGACAGAGCTGAGGGGCACACACCTGCTCAAAGAACCAGGAAAGCATCAGCTAGAGCGAATTTCAGAAAGTGTAGCTCTTACTAACTTGTCGAATAGCTGAGTATATTAATGAAATGATTAGGTATGGGATTTTTACTGATTAAGATAAATGAGAATAAGATAAGAACACTCCAACACAGAATTATTCTTGTCAAGAAAATTTCATAGTACATGATAGGAACTGATTTTTTTTAAGGATACTCATGGACAAAGATTGGCAGGAATATGCAAATATGAAAAAATAGTTGCTGGGCTAGGGTAATTAGAGTATGAGTGTTTTTCTTCCTTTCCTTTTCTACAAATCTTTTAATGATATTGGTTTTAGAATGAATTTTTTAAAGCAAGAAAGGAAAGAAAAATGGCTTTTGAGATTTTAGTGACTGATGTTTTATATTTGAGTCATTTAATGCTTTTAGCTGGAGATATGATTTGGTATACATCTATCTCCTTTTGCAGGGTGTAGTACTTCTCTGGGATTTTACTTTTTCAGGTCCCACATGACTGTGTCTGCTCAGCTACTTGTGTAAGAAATTCTAATTTCCACAGGTGACAGGGAACAGATGTAAAACAATATTTCAACATAGAGAGCTTTGCTATTCGAAGGGTGGTTCATGGGGCAGAAGCGTTGGCATCACCTGGGAACTAGTTAGAAATGCAAATTCTTGGGCCCTGCCCTAGACCTACTAAATTTGAATTGGCATTTTAACAAGATCCCAGGTGATTTGTATGCACATTAAGATTTGAGAACCACTGTTCTAGAACAGTGGTTTTCAAGCTTGGGAATGCATCAGAATCACCTGGAGGACTTAGTAAAACAAGGATTCCTGGACTCACTTCAGAGTTTCTAATTCAGCAGGTTTTGGAGTGGGACCTGGGAATTTGCAGAATTGAGCTGCAGACTGAAGACCACGCTTTGAGAACCACAATGTTAGAGCATGAAACAAAAAGACATAGCCCCCAGGATGGGAATAAGTGTGCCTCTCACCTTGTATAAATGGATTTTTGTCTCTGTGTGACTTGGATGGGTCTTTTTTTTTCCCTTTGGGCTTCAGCTTCCTCATCAGTAAAACAGGTGAATTGGACTTGATAGATTTGAATCTTCCTTCCTTCTACTGCTGATCTTTCTTAACAGTTGATCCTATCATGTTGGTATGTCAGAGCAGATCAGAGTAATTATGTTTATAATTATCTATATGCTGTTCTTATGAAGAATGTTCAGTGAATTCTTCAGTCACTCTGCATTGCTAGGTTCACTGCTAGTGTATGATCTTAGCATCATGGCCTTTGCAGTTCCATCCTGGAATCAATCTTCAACAGCCACTTTCTACTCAGATGCTTGATGTTTTTCACCTTTGTGTATTCATTTGACACATATTTATCACTCAATGTCTATGCTCCTGCCATCAGGTTAGTTACTATGATTAAATCCAAATGAATTAATTAAACTCAAGAGATAAATGTTACAACAGATAATAGAAAAACCAACTCAACTAGTTGAAACGATCAAGGGTGTTTATTTGGTTCATGTATTTGAAAAGTCCAGTGGTGGTGTGGGCTTCAGGAGAAGCTTGAGCAGGCCTCGGGCTCCATTTCTCATTGGCTCTGTGTTCTGTCTTCTGTGTATAGACTTTGTCCTCCTGGAGCTGACATCCTCCCTGGCCTCATGTCTATATACCCTGCTTTCTTGAAGAATGTGAGTTCCTGAAGGGTAGAGACCCAACCTCAGTTGCTCATTGAAGTATCTGCCATTGCCCAGAATAGTGCCTGGAATGCAGTGGACCTTCTGTAAGTCCCTGCCCCTAAGTGCTTTGTCCCTGAGAGTCACCTCAAGTGGACTGACTTGGATCACATGTTCCTCTGGACTAGTCTCTGTGGCCAGGGTCATGGATTGTCACTGATTAGCCTAGTGTCACGAACCTCATCCACCCTTGCGTTGATTTCCCCGGACCCACAGGAGGCCCTACATGGACATCTGGAGATTTTATGATGCATCTCTTGAAGGCAACCACTCCCATCCACTGCAGTCCACCTCTTTGGCTGCCAACACATACCCTTGTACTACATATGCACATTTAAAAATTCTCCATCTACATATGATATACTCACCCCATGCCCACAGGGAGAAACTGTGGAGTTTTACTTAGTTTCTGCCTACAGCTCTCCATCCAGCATCTCTCAGCACTGTGAGTCCTCTTTATCCTCTCCAGATAGAACTCTTTATGGCCTAGGCACTGACTTGTTAAATGGTAAGCTGTCTACACCTCAACACACGCAATATACGCCATTGGAGAAAGAATATGAAAATTGCGAAAAGCAAAACAAAAAAGCAAACAAAACTATACCTCTCCCATTTGGAAACTAGTAAAATCGGAAAGCCACATTGTGACCACTGGTCTGTGGTCCACAGTACCTTCTTCTGGCAGTGCATGCTTTCTTTGGTTAGCTAGTCTGGGGTGGAAGGTTCTTTCTTGTCCATTGTCTTCTCTGGACTCCTCTGAGATGGGTATTAGAAAAGGCCTCTCTTCTGTGCTACTTTGACGGATGCCCTCTACTGGATGAGGTTGGGAACTTGAGGTATGTCTTAAGGGTTGAGCAATCAAAGGCCATTGCCAGCCAGGCTTGACAATGTGACTCCCTCTAAAGACCTTAGATTACTAGTCCGTTCACTTCCCAGTCAATATCATGTGCCAATAACTGCAGCAAGAGATATTGCTGAGTCAGTCTTACGTCTGAGCATTGTCTCCTAGCAACAGAGCTGCTTGCTCTGCTCATACCTTGGCCCTTCATTTCACAGTTTCTGCCTCCATATTGAGCTGTACCTCCTAGGGGGTCCTCTTTGCCTTAGGATAGGGCAGTACCACTGCCCTTTGCTTACTGACTGTACCCCAGCTGCACCCTCACAAGAGAAGGGATTGTCCTCACTGCCAGAAAGAGAGTAAGAGAGTTTATTTATTTTTATTTTTTGTTTTGAGACAGAGACTTCTTCTCTTGCCCAGGCTGGAGTGCAATGGCACGATCTCAGCTCACTGCAACCTCCGCCTCCTGGGTTCAAGTGATTCTCCTGCCTCAGCCTCCCAAGTAGCTACAGGCAAGCACCACCATGCCTGGGTTATTTTTGTATTTTTAGTAGAGATGGGGTTTTTGCCATGTTGACCAGGCTGGTTTTGAACTCCTGACCTCAGGTGATCCACTCGCCTCAGCCTCCCAAAGTGCTGGGATTATAGGCTTGAGCCACCGCGTCTGGCCGAGAGTTATTTCAACAGATGTTTGTGCATGGTCTGGAGATTCACACTTCCTGGTGAGCCCAATCTTATGTTCCACTGTGGTTCCCACCACCTACCTTTGCCCACATACAATAGCATCACGTTTCCATCCCTGTCAGACTCCAGATTATCATCATCTCAGGAAATTTGGATTATAGGCAGCAGCAATAACTTAGCAAAGCCATTGATTTTTTTCTCTCTTTGCTCTCAATGGGCCACTTTGAACTGAAGGTTGTCTTTTTATTGTAGGACCTTACTTTTTGTTGAAAGCCATGTGAAGTAATCAATTTATTCCAATAGCCTAAAATTTCTTATCTTCCATGGCCTTATCAGGTACATAGCCTGAGACCAAAGGAAAATGAAGCAGCAGTTTAACCACCCTCCTTGTCACTTCATGACAAGTTTTGCCAATTCACCAGATTAGGGGCATGAGCGCTTGCTACTAGCCTAGTTGACATCTTTGCGCAAACTAGAAAAAAAACCTCCTCTCTTTCTCAAGTCACTTTACTGTCATTTTGCTGGAAAACTGTATTGCAAACATGCAAATCTGTTACGACTATCAATGTCATTGATGGCTCTGAGCTGTTCAAGGCACAGTATACCTGGAGATCCTGAATGGCAACATCCTTGTTGTTTGTTGTCCTACCCCACTGGCTTGGTAGTGTATACCCTGCTGACATTGCAGGGTCAATTATTTCAGCGTCCCAATTCTGGTACCAAATCCTCAATTCACTGGTTGAAATTGATTACAAGTAGATAAAAACTCAGTTTGATCTGACTTTTTAAAATGAATTTTATTGGCTTGTGTAACAAAGTGGTGTGGACCTCAAGTATGGATTTATCAGAATTCGGCTTCATTTCCCTGTGCTCTGTGAACTGGCTTTGCCCTTAGGCTGACCTTCCTCCTCATGGTAGCAAGATGGCTATAGCAGCTTTAGCAGATGTAGGCTGCATGTCCATAGGGCAGAGCATCTGAAAGGAGAGAGAATACATTCTCCCAACAGTCTTGGAAGGAATTCTGAGCTTCACTCTGATTGGACCTGTTTAGGCTATATGTTCCTCTCAATCACTGTGGCTTCCGGAATTAAAATGCATTGGTTGGAGCCTCAACTTTTCAGGAACACATAGCTTCCCAAGTCAAAATTAGAGCTTTTGGGATAATAGCTGTACATACTCCTGATATAACTACAATGCTAAAGTGCTGATGGCTTTCATTTATTGAGTCCTGCAATGTGCATTGGAGCCTCAAAATAACCTGTGAGGTAGGTATTATTTTTTTTTTTTCATTTTTTTCTTTTTCTTTTTATTTTTTGAGATGGAGTCTCGCTCTGTCACCCAGGCTGGAGTACAATGGCGCAATCTCTGCTCACTGCAACCTCTGCCTCCCAGGTTCAAGTGATTCTCCTGCCTCCACCTCCCGAGTAGCTGGAATTACAGGTGCCTGCAACCACGTCCAGCTAATTTTTTGTATTTTTAGTAGATGCGAGGTTTCACTAGGTTGACCAGGCTGGTCTCGAACTCCTGACCTCAGGAGATCCACTCACCTCAGCCTCCCAAAGTGCTGGGATTATAGACATGAGCCACCACACCCGGTCAGGTACGATTTTTATCCCTAGTTTTACTTCCCTGTAAAAATAGATGAGAAAACTGAGGTTCTTATGTAGGTCACATGGCTGGTAAATATTAGAACAAGATTTGACCCAAAGTCAATCAGGCTTTAATGAAGATGGTGCCTTCTGGCTTCATCTAGTTGAAGCTACATACTGTTCAGGGTCCCATCAGGAAACAGAAGAGACATTCAAATGAGTTATATGAAAAGAAGCTGTTTTCAATGGTGTGGGGATGGGATAGAGAAACCATAGGGATAGTGAAATACCCCGGGGCTAGTAACACTGGGGAGCTGTTACCTCTCCTAAACTTGGAGGGAGAAGGGAGGCAGTAGTTCCTGGTCCCCAGAGAGTATGTGAGCAGTATCAAAAAGGTGTCCCACCAGGTATGTCACCTTTGCTTGCGGGTCCCAGCCAGACTCATGATGAGGAAGCTAGGAGTAGGAGGATAAATAGCCCAGACTCACTCTCCTTTCTCCATCCCATCTTCTGCTGATCTTCCCAGTTGACCTCGCCTATTCAGGAGGCAGAGGGCATGATGCCCACTGATGGGGGCCACACTGACCAGCCTCCTGGACAATGACCAGGGTGAAGAAGGGTGTACTGTGGACCTGGAGGGTCAAATAGAAGATGCCCAGCACAGGGGAACTACACGGCCCATACAGTAAATGGTGTAAGAGTCAGAGCGGGTATTAGGAGGCAGGAGTGTCACCATGGTTTTGGGCCACTTACTGACATTAATTAAGATTTGTGGCTCACACCTATAATCCCAGCACTTTGGGAGGCCGAGGTGGGCAGATTACCTGAGGTCAGGAGTTTGAGAGCAGCTTGGCCAACATGGTGAAAAAAAAAAAGATTTGCATTATTGCCATTTTTTTTTTTTACAACAGAAATATACTCTTACATCCATAAAATATGATAGCTGCAGTTTCTTGAATACCCACTTTATCAAGTACTTTATATATTACTGTATTTCAAATTCTCTCAGTAATACTAGGAAGAAGGTATTATTTTGTTTCATTTGACAAATGAGGAAACTGAGGCTCAGAAAGTTAAAAATAGTGTAGAAGTTAAGACCAGAACTTTGAGGTCGATGCTTGAGCTCAGTCTCGACTCTATTGCAATCTTGACTCACTCCTTGCCTCCAGGCCTGTTATTCTACCTCTCTGTGTCTCAGTTTCCTCATCTGAGAAATGAGATAAATCTAGCTCCTGCCACGTAGGGTAGTGAACCTATATACACAACACTGAGAACAGTTCCTGGAACAGAGTCAATACTCAGTAAACTTAAGCTCTCGCTATTTACAAAGTGGTCTAAGATCACAAGGCTTGGAAACTACAGAACTGGGATTTGAATCCAGCTGGACTCCAAAGTCAGTGAATGTCACCTTATTATCTTGTCTGATTCATGAGAGTTGGCTAAGCCAATGAGGACATGTCATGAGAGGCTTCCTGGGCTTCCCACCAGTGTTGGCCAGGAGGTAGTTTAGGACTTGAGCCCAGCTACTCACCTTTATCCCTAATGAACCTGAATCCAATAGTCAGGTGGTTTAAGAGGCTGTGGGGAGACCTGGGGTCAATATCAGCAGGTCATTGAGATTAATAATGCACCTTCTTCCCAAGGAAGAATGAGCCCTTAGGTTACAACGCGAAGGTTTTGTGCAAACTTTTGGAACATGCCAGACCTTTGAGACCAAGTGGGCACATCACATTGCATTCATACATCCTCAGCTGCATTCAAGGCCCCGTTTCTCTGGGCTGGCCCTCCGTGCTGCCTGCAACCAGAGCCAGCCAGTCGCCCGCTGACTGTGAGCTGTCATGCAAATTCTCTTTACCTCCCCTCTCTCAGCCCATTTTGCCCAGCCAAACTGTGATCCTCAAAAACAGCCAGGCAGCCTGGTCCCTCTCTCTGGAGTCTCCCCATTGTCAAGAGTGCAGGGTGGAGCCCACAGAAGCCATTTGTCTAAAATGTGGTTAGTTGACTGCCAGCACTAAAATATTATCCTTCAGCAAATAGCTATTGAATTCCTGGGCAGGCATGATTCTAGAAGCTGAAGATACAACACTAGAAGAAAAAGAAACAATTTTTAAAAAGCTCCTGCCCTCATTAAGCTTACATTTTAAAATACTTCTCTACTCATAGGCCAAAGGATATTGGCAGCCCTTTTTAGAGGGGCCATGGTCGACCTTTTCATCTCATGAGACCCAGGCCCTGGCTTCATTCCTCCTCCAAGTGCCTCTGCCTCATCCTTTCCCCCTGCTTTTCCCCATTCTCTGCTCCCTTACTTCTGTCTCTTTTCCTGTCCCACTTTCCTCTCTTCTACTTTCCCATTATCCTTTCCCCTCTCTCTTCCTCTCTCCCCAACCTTCCTGACCTCCCCTCTTCCTCTTCCTCCACCTGGGGCCATAGCTGTGTATCTGTCTCTCCCTCTCCCCTCCAGCACTCCACTGCAGACAGTAACCCACTAACATGCTCCAGGGGTTGGCCCAGTGCTTGAACATGAGAGATGGGGGAATACATATCACTCAGTCAGTTTGTTTTCAATGACCCATCGTTGTTGCTGCCCAGGGAGCCTGTGGCTGCCTGCTCTGCATTATGAGTGAGTGAGTGGCCTCGCAGGAGGCCCTAAAACTCCAGAACCTTGCCCCACCCAGCCCAACCACACCAGCTTCATTCTGTGTCCAGGGACCCAGGAGGCTCCGCTCCTTACACTCTGACAGAAAGAGTTTATCACCGCTCAGTTCTCCCGCATTGGAGGACTAGGCTCCTTGCTATCTGGTCAGTTTCCAAAAGGAGAAAATAATTATATCATTAATGAAACATTTATTAGTGCTAGGCACTTATGCTTAGCAGTTTGCATGAATTCACTCATTTGATCTCTCAGCAATTCCATGAGGTAAGTAATATTATTATCCCTGATTTGCAACACTCTGGCTCAGAGACGAGTAGTGACTGACCCTGGGTCAGCCACTAATAAATGGCAGAGTAGGATTTGAATTCAGGATGCTGTGCTTCTAACCACTACCCAACACTCCCCTTATTGGCAGCCCTTGTTCAGTTGCCATTATCCTAATCATCACAGCTGCCCATTTGCTCTATCCTCCTCCTTATAAAGGTACAGGTTTAGGGTCCAAAGAGGAAAGGAACCTTGCTTAGGGTCACACATGGTGCTGGTCACTGAGTTGGCACTAGGTCATTCTGGCCAGTATCACTTTTTCTGCACCATGAAAATGCTGGTTACCTCAGCGCTGCTGGAGCTGGGGAGATGGACCATCCTGTACACTGGCAGGCTTAAAGTGGGTCGGTGGTTGCTCCTGATTCTCCCTGTAAGCTTGGACCAGTTACCTTCCTTCTCTTCTGTTACAGGAGGGCATTGGAGTAAATTACTTCATAGACCTTTCCAGATCAGACAGTCTGAATCCAGGGTTGGGGAAGGGGAGGTATAGGCTCACAGAGCTTTGGAAGCAAATGTCTGTGGCCACTCAAGTACCCAGGCAGGGTGCTGCAGGGGAACATGGGCACACACATGGCTGTTTACTCAAATCCACTGAGAAATGCTCAGCAGTAAGACACTCCCAAAGAGGGACTTGGGGAACAAAGGCTTGCTTATATCATAGCTTCACAGTGACACTGAGAATTCATGCTAAATATTTTCTTAAAAACCAACAACAGGCCTCAACAACTCAGCCTCAGGTGGTACTTTCATGCCTGGCATCATTGGGGGTGGGAGAGACACTCTGCAGACTTTCGGGGGTCGGGAAGGACACTGCTTGCCTGGTATAAGGGTTTGAGCTCAGAGCTAGGCCTGGTGTGTTCTCACACACACTTTCCTCTCTCCTTCATTCTCTTTTCTTTCTCTCAGCTGGGCAGATTGGATAGTTCCTTCCAGACTTGGATAGGACTGGTTCATTGTGTCCTGGTGAGAAAGTCCTTGGGTAGCCCAGCATCTCAGGGTGGCGCTGGTTGGGAGCCAGACGTGCCATTCCCTGGAAGGAAGCTGGAGGTCAGCACGTGCTTCCCCAAGATGTGACTAGGGCAGGGTGAGTGTGTCAGGCGCAAGTCCTTCTGAGGCTTCTGAGCTGAGTGTTTAGAACCTGGCTGTAGGCATTTGCCACACCAAGGACAAGGACAAGACACTCTCAACAGGAGCACTGTATTTCATGAGGGCAAGAAATGGAAAGAATGAGAGGAGGCAAAAACCCAGGTCGAATCCCTTTTCATCATGCTGCTAGGATGCCCAGCTTTTCACTGATACAAAAGATGCCCAGGCAAGGGAAGCCCCCAATGCCTGCAGCTGCTTCCCACTCGGGACTTGACCCGTAATTATAATCCCTTTCCTTTGATTTTTCTCTGTGAAAACAGCCACATTCTAGGTAGGCTTCGAGCTGAAAAAAAGCACCGTGTCAAGCTTAAGAGATTTATAAACACGGTGCAAAATCACAGGCTTGTTTTCCCACAGCTTGTTTCCCTAGGTGAGTGAAGGGAGGAGAGGAGAGAGGACAGCAGAGTTAGGATGGTGGGAGGAAGAAGTTGGAGTGGGGAAGGTACAGATGTGCAGGACACCTGGGTGTACACAGACCAGGAATTGAATGTAAGCCAATAATGTGACTCAGCTGCCTACTAGCTAATGTCTCTGCCGGCAATGAGACAGGCACATCCATGACGGTGCATACGTATAATTTCTGTGTGTCCTGGGCTCCATCCGGAAAGGATTTGTGTGGCTTGTGTAAGCAGAGAAACCAGAATGAGAGAGGAGACAATTATCCCTCTGGACTCTGTGCTGAGGAAGCAGGGACTGAATCAGTTGGAAGGTGTTCATGCATTGCAGGGAGCACACACCTGTGGTCTTTGCAATGTGCCTGATCATGTCTGAAGGCTCCATTCAAGATTACTTCAGAGTATCACAGTTTCTGGAGCTGGCAGGGGCTCTGGAAGTCATCAGGCCCAGTCACTTTAATGGATTGCCACCCATTTTGCAGATGAAGCATCTAAGTGGCAGGATGTGGGACTGGGAATTAGGACCCTTATCCTTAGCACTCGTTCACTTTGCAAACAGCCTCTGTCTAGAGGGTGCTTTGGCATTAGATGCCCTTGGGGAAAATGTGGATACTTGGCTCTGGGGAGCAGCAGTTCCTGCTGCACCTGCAGAGACCTAGGGCACTACTCCCTTGGAGACAGCAACTGGGAAAGCCCAGCCTTCTGGGGATGGGCTCAAGGTAGATGCCTGAGGGACCCACATTCTGGCTGGAGCTAAGAGAGGGAGAGGTAGCAGGGCCAAATTCTCCTGTTGAAAGAAGCAAGGCCTGGTCAGAGTTGGGGAACAGGGCTGGGTACAGAGGAGAGGGTGCGAAGAAGGTCTTTTAGTATCTCACTTCCCTCCACCCCACCCGGCTCCAAGGCCCAGGTTGCAGAGCCCCCGCTGGCAACCTGGGTGGTGGTTGTTGCTCTCCTGGAGGCCAGTGAGGAAGCCACTGCTGCCTAGGGTTGCTGATTGAAGCTGGGATGTCTGTGCATCTCAGTGCTCTGCAGATGTTTTCCAAATCAGTCTGAAAGTCTCTGCCATGCTCCTGTTTCACTGCAGCACCTCCCGCTCACCCATCAACCCGCCTCCCGAGTTCATCCCTCCTCCTCCTGCCCAGCACTGCTTAGGCTGCATCCTTAATGACCCCCTGCTGCCACTGCCACCTCTCAGGGCCAGGTTTCCTAATTGGAAAATTCACAGCCTGCATCCCATGGAAAGGCAATTCACCCAGGGGCCCAGGAAGCTCATCACAGGGTCTGTGAGGTTTTCCCTGGCACTGTCCTTGCTTGGCATGTCAGAGTTGACGCCAATACACCTGGAGCAAGCATCCAGCCAAAAGCAGCAGTTCACTTGGAAATGGAGTGTGTGTGTATTTGCGTGTGTCTGCGTGACTTAGAACCACCAGGTCTCTGTCCACATGACTGCAAGTGTGTGTGTGGCAGAGTCTCTCCAGGTAGCTGGGAGGACAGAAACACATACTGGGCTGGTGGTCTGGACCTGCGTGTGGCACTGCCACGTGTGCCTCTGGGTGCCTGCCTGACACTCTGCATGCTGCCGCTGGGGTATCTGATGGATTCAGGCATTTGCGTAACGTAATGAGAATCTCTCTGTGGTCCAGAAACCAACTGTTGGGCATGTGTCTATGGGGAGGGGGTGCTGGAAGATGGGGGGCTGTGACTGCCCTGGCAGAGGCCCAGGTTTCAGGAGAGCCATGTTTCCCTGCATCCTCTGCAAGTGAGAACATCCCCACTAGCGGCAGCTGCGACCTGTCACCTACACCTGTGGTCGGCATGTCTGGGAGCGTGACAATGATCTGTATGCCCTGGGCTCTGCTCCACACCCCAAGCCTTCTCTCTGTCATCTTCATTCTCTGGGTAGGCAGAGGAGGCTCCTGGGGTTTCCACTGATGTCATCACTACCCTGATGTCTGCCTTTATCGTTTGCCTCTACCCTCACCCCATCCTGGATCTTCTGAATACCCACCTAGGCCCTATCACTTGTTAGGGACACCTGGAAATTACGGTGAACAAAGCCCTCAGAGAGTTCACAGCTATGGCCCAGGGAACACATTCCGCCTGGCTCAGCTGTGAGTTCTTCCTTGCACTGTGCCTGGTGCAGAAGGTCCTCTTGAGGAATGTGAGGTGACTGAAAATGGACAGGTGTGCCCCCACATGAATGGTCAGGGAGGTGTCACCCCACACAGGTTGTAGGGGGCAGAATATTTGGGGTGTCTGTGCAGCAGCATTACTTAGAGTTCAGGCTGGGCAGAACCATCCCAACCTGAAGTGACCACTCACTGTGAGCCTGGGACCCGCCAATGGCTGGCTGGCCTGGGGAAGGGGTCAGGATCTGATGGTTGTACCAGTGATGTAGGATGCTGCAGCAGAATTAGGACTCACCCTGCACCTGTGCCTGGCTCTGTGCCCACAGCAGTTCTCCTGCTGCAGAATGAGGGAGAAAGTGGGCATGGGGGGTACAGCATAATAGCATAGCTCCCAAGCACTTGTCCTCCTTTGCTGGGGACACATCTCATTCCCTCCTGACCCCAGCAGCCTCCTGCAGCCTCTGATAGACCCCTTCTGGCCCTGAGAGTGAGCTGGGAAAGGGCTTTAGTTTGCCAGACTGCCCTCTTCTGTCATGGAGATGTTTGCCTTCCTGGGCATCTGCAGACCCCTGCTGTACTCCTTGGGCATCTGGGGGCTGTGGTGTGTGTATCCCCAGGACAGGGTGCTTGCCCCACTGCTGGGTGAGCTGCCCTCCACGTGGGGAAGGAAAGGAAACAATGCTCTGCAGAAGGCCCAGTGTTTCTCTTTCATAATGAAAACCCCATTTTGCTTTCTGCTCTCAACAATACTGTGGCAGAGGCAGCTGGCAGCCCCTCAGGGCAACATCTTCCTTCCCCACGCTACCAGTCACAGCAGATCCACAAGAGAACTGCACCCTCTGAAAGCTCCCTGACTGTCTCCTCCTCCCCTGCTGAAGCATGTGGAGTGGGACAGTGCTCCCGGCCCCTGTAGTGGTGGGGAGGTAGTGGGCAGATCCTGAGGGTCTGATGCTCGGGGCCTCAAAGGAAGACACCCTGATGCTTTGCAAAAGCTTGGGATCTGGAAGGAGCTTAGGTTCAACATACTCATTTTACAGACAGCAAATGAGTGTTTAGAGCAAATAAATGGAGATCTAACCTTCTGCGCAGGGTGAAGAGGCTTTAGATGGGTGTGGGAGGAGGAACCCCAGAGGAGGCACGGGCGGGCCCAGGGGCTCCACAAACTCACAATCAGCAGCATTTACAAAATGCTTATGAACAGTGCTAGGGCCTGTTTTGAATGTTTTATTTGCAGTAACACTTTGAGTAGTATTTCCCTGCACACACCTGACCAGGACACTGAGGCACAGGGTACTCAAGATTCTGTCCCAAGTTTCCACAGCTAGTCAGTGGGAGAGCTGGGATTGACACCCACTTCAGACACCACATGTGTTCCCTCAACTACTGCTTCCATGGCCTGTGCCGCGCCAGGGCTGTGACGCTAACTCCCAACCCCGTGCTGCTTCTCCACCGTGGCAGCTTTGCCAGATCTCAAGCATTACAGCCTCTGTTCTCTCCTGGCATCTCACAGCATCCTGGAGATGTGATGGAAGAGGGGAGGATTATCCTCTCTTGGTCACAGATGGAGAAACTGAGTCAGGAATCACGACATCAATGAACTACCCAAGGCCCCACAGTGAGTAGGACAAGGACCAAGATCAAAACTAAGACGGCAACCTCCCACACCCATCTAAAGCCTCTCCACCCTGCGCAGAAGTTTAGATCTCCGTTTATTTGCTCTAAACACAAATATACACCAACCAGTTGTCTTGGGCTCCCCAGTGCCATGGGGGCTGCGAATCCTGTGTGAATGAAATGAGGTGTGGCCTGTGTATGTTGGAGGTCTGTGCACGTGGGATGTGCCTCCCACCTTGAAACTTGAATGACAGCTCCTGAGGGTAGAGATTCTGTTTTGTTCTCTGCTGTACCCAAAGCTCCCACGACCATGTCTGGCACATAGTGGGTGCTCAAGAGATATTTATTGAATAAAGAAATGAATTGAACCTGGAAGCTTCCCAAGGCTGCTGAGAGTGGCTGTTTTCCCCATCACTTAGAACTCTCTGTCTTTATTTATTCATCTATTCTCTAAAGAGGACGCCCTGGGTCTAAACAGTATTGGCTTACGCTGAACCCTTGTCAGCTGCCAGGCTGCCAGGGAAGAAACATCAAAATGCTTAAAGCTGGGGAAATGGTACCTCTGAGGCAGAGTTGACAAGATGGGGGTCAGTGACCCCCCCAAAAAGGAAGGTCACTTCAAGGCTCTGTTTAGGAAGGCTCCAGATATCCATGGCTAACAGCTGTTCCTTAGCCTCTGCCCTCTGAGGTATGGCCCTGCAGAGGTGGGGACAGGTAGTTGTGGAGGGGGTCTTATTCTCAAGGAGAGGAGTGGGTTTGGGGCTGAGAGGGTAGAAGATGGAGTGAGAAATGGGCTGTTAGCTGTCCTCTATCTTAGAGAGGGAGGAACCTGGACACAGCCCAGACTTCCACCCATAAGGGTGTGAAAAGACCAGAACAGGGCGAGGTGAATACCTGGGGTGCAACATTCAAGAGGGCACCACAACACTCAGCCATGGAAAAAATCATCTTTTAATGCAAACATTTCTGATGAGCACAAAAAGACAGAATCTGACACTGTGCTTGGATGACTCACTGCCTCATTCCTCCTAGCCCCAGTCCTGGGCCTGACACACAACGGGCATCTCTGAGACCACAGGGCAGGTGGAGAGGGGCTGTGCTGAGACGCCCTGGGTCAGACACATGTGTGAGAATCTAGGAGGAGAAGCTGGGGATGGGGATATCCCCTGGAAGGTGCCAGTAGAAAGCTGTAATTTGGAAAGCGGGGAATGATTGGGGTTTATGGTGGTTGGGGTTTTCTGATGAGGGTCTTGAGCAGCAAGGACAATATAGTGGCCAATTTGTCTGTTGTTGCAGAACAAAGAGAAAGAGGGCCTTGGATGCAAGGATTTCTCTTCTTAAGCCATCCAGTCTCTCAGTGTAATTGGACCCATTGTGTTTATGATAATTCATGTTGGGGTGCAGGAATCCTGAGCGGGGATGGGGGTGGCTTGCTGCTCTGGAATGAGCTGTCAGAGGGAAGGTAGTGGGTGGCAGGGGGCCATGGAGAAGGGGGGCTGCTGCAGAGCTGGAGGCCTGGGAGTAGGGGAAGCCTATTGGCTCCTGGGCTTCCCATCACTCCGCAGAGCCCCAACCTTTCTCCTTCCCTCCCCTCTTCCCAGGTAGCCCCCTCACTTCCTGCCCGTCCCCACAGTGTTGAGTGCCTAGGGTTCATGAGACTTAATTTCTATTGAGGAGAAACAATTATTTATTTCTCCCTTTACCCTTTCTCAGAATAGCAAAGAGAGACCTGAAAGAGGCAGCCTCTGCCTTAGCGTTGGTGATTGTGGGAGGGTCCCGGGGGTGTTGTCCCTCCTTAATCCTCAGACCTGAAGAAGCTGAAGCTGGAGCCACAGGAAAGGTGATGGGGCAAGAGGGTCTTCATAGGCCCATGCTCCTCATTTCCTATGTTCCCCCCTCCCTTCAATCTCTAGTGTGCCTGGGATCTCCTGATTGCAGCTGGAGCATTAAAGGGGCTGGTGTGGGTCCTGTGCCTAGTCCCTCCCTCATATGTCCCCTGCCCCCACCCCAGGCCCTCTGATGTCCATCCAGCTTTAACACTGAGGGAGTCCCCTTAGTGCCTAACTGGACACCGAGGCTTTGAGGACTGGAGAGCAGCATAATGCCAGGTCTCTGCCCCGACAGTGCAGCTTGTGGTCTGGTGGGGAGGTAAGCCACCCCCACAGACAGGAACAAGTCTTATTAGGTTTGGCTCAGGACCGGGGAGAGGCAAAGATGGTGGGTATCAGACAAGGGCCAGAGTGGTCAGGGACGCTTCCTGGAGAAGGAGGCAGTTGAGGTGGGCCTTGGATTCAGCTCTCTCACAGCAGCCTGCTCAGTTCCCCTGATACTTCTCCTTGGAAATTTCCTGCCTTGGGTTTCCATAGTTGGGGCTGGTGCTGGCCATAGTTTGTTATGACTGGTGGGGGCACACCCAGAACCTGTGGCCTTTCCCTGGTTGTGGCCCCGGGAGTGAGGGGATATGTGCCTAGGAAATGTTTCTACTGGAAGAACATTCATTTTGCAAATATTCCTGAGGGCCTACGATGTGCCAGGCACTATTCCCAGTACTTGGGTTCCTGCCCCCATGGGCCCTACACATCTAGGGTGATGAGCCTCTGCTGGGTGCTGCAGACTGTGCTAGAAGCTATTCTGGCAATCACAGTTCTTTTAGGGAGTGAGCTCCCCATCCCTGAAAACAATTACACAGAGAATGGATAACCACTGCAGCAGATCCCCTGGATCAAAGTCCAGCTCTGCCGTGTACTAACTCCATAACCTTCAGCAGGGTTCGTCAACCCTCCGTGCCTCAGTTTCCTTATCTGGGAGACAGGAATAATAATAACCCTACCTCATAGTGTTGTGGTGAGGTTTAAGAAAGCTTGGAGATGTAAAGCCTGAAAACAGTGACAGGCACATGGAAACCACTTGACAAATGGCACCTTTAGACGAAGAGCGGTGACTGCATCCATGATTATCCTCCAGGGGTGCCTTCGCCGGGGTCCAGGAGATGAGGCTCAAGGTCTTTGTGGCTCCACACCCTCTGATCTGCAGATTCTGAGCTGCCCTCCGTCTGGCAGGTCTTCTTCAGCTCCTGAGCTTTGAGGGGCAGGGCTTCAGGTTTCTTGGTGGAGGTTGCACCCTGCATGGAGTCCCTGCAGGCCAGTTCTCCCAGCACTCTGCAGGTTGGAGCCTGAGTTCCTCCAGCTGCACCTCCTAGTGGTTGTGGTCCAAAACAGTCTCCTCATTTCCCATATTCCCCGCTTCGTCTCCACTGTAGGCCCAGGCCCTTTAGTCCTTTCTCTGATTCTTTTCATTCTTCTAACTCAAGACAGCTAAAGAAATTCTGGGCCCTCATTTGCTGTAATTCTGTTAAGTCACATTGTGACCTCAGGGAATAGTTAACATGCATGTAATACGTGTTCTGGGTTTGATTCCAGGAAGACAGTGACTTTGACTCTTCTCTTAGACTAGAAGTACCTTGAAAGTAGGGATTATTTCTTCCCACTCAGACTGGGGCTCCCTGAGGACAGGGCTGCGTCTCCCTCAGACTGGGGCTCCCTGAGGCAGGGCTGTGTCTCCCTTAGACTGGGGCTGAGGACGGGGCTGCGGCTCCCCTCAGACTGGGTCTCCCTGAGGACGGGGCTGTGTCTCCCTCAGACTGGGGCTCCCTGAGGTTGGGGCTGTGTCTGCCCTCAGACTGGGGCTCCCTGAGGTTGGGGCTGTGTCTGCCCTCAGACTGGGACTCCCTGAGGATGAGGCTGTGTCTGCCTTAGACTGGGGCTGAGGACGGGGCTGCGGCTCCCCTCAGACTGGGTCTCCCTGAGGACGGGCTGTGTCTCCCCTCAGACTGGGGCTCCCTGAGGCTGGGGCTGTGTCTCCCTTAGACTGGGGCTCCCTGAGGTTGGGGCTGTGTCTGCCTTCAGACTGGGGCTCCCTGAGTTTGGGGCTGTATCTCCCCTCAGACTGGGGCTCCCTGAGGCTGGGGCTGTGTCTCCCTTAGACTGGGGCTCCCCGAGGTTGGGGCTGTGTCCCTCAGACTGGGGCTCCCTGAGGACGGGGCTGTGTCTTCCTCAGAGTGGGGCACCCTGAGGATGGGGCTGTGTCTCCCCTCAGACTGGGGCTCCCTGAGGATGGGGCTGTGTCTCCCTCAGAGTGGGGCTCCCTGAGGCAGGGTTGTGTCTCCTCTCAGACTGGGGATCCCTGTGGACAGAACTGACCCCCCACTCACCCTGGGAGCTACTGGAGCACCTGGCTCTCTCCTCGAGGTTTGCCCAGGCCTCGCCCCTCAGGCAGGAGCCTCTGAGCCTTTCCGGGTCCCCTGCTCTGCCTCTTCTTGAAGCAGAACCTCCTGTGACTGGTCACATGCAACTGGCAATTGACTGCGAACTTCTTTATTTCCATCTCCCCACCTGACTCCATCCTGAGCCTGCACAGTGTCTTTCTAACATTCTCACTCAGGCCAGACCCATCTGCTTCTGCATCGCTGAGCCAGCTGCAAAACCAGGTGACCTCCTTCTCCTTATCTTTCTTATTGTCCCCTTTCCCTAATCGAATTATTTTTTCTCTGCATTGTGCACATCAAAGGAAGCTTTGGCTGACTTGGGTTCTCTACACTCACTCAAAACACGCTCAGAACACTGATGAGATGGGCATAATAACAGTCTCAGTGCATTGTCAGCAAATGTGGGGCCTGCACCCCCTTCCTGTTATCCTTCCTCCCCGCCTGCACCTCCCACCAATGTAAACTGTGCAGCTAAGCAGTTAACAGACAGATCAGCCTGGGTCTGCTGGAGGGCAAGAGGAGGGTGCCTGGCTCACAGTCCCGCCCTCTGCCAAGGATGTGTCCCGATGGGGAGGCGAGGTAAGGGTGGTTAATGGGGTCATGTCAAAGCCCTTTTCCAACAGGCTGTAGTGGGGATGTCTCCTAACCCCAGGTGGGTTTTCAGCCACCCCCAAGGGACACCAAGGCAATGGCAGGGACAGTCCAGACCCCACCCTTCCCTTCTCTTTGGAATTCTGGGTCCTGGTCACAGCCTAGGTTCCAGGCTGCCCTCAGCTCTCCCCAGGCATTCAGGACACAGCTGTCTGCCTACTAACTCAGGATGAGCAATCATAATAGTCATGATAATGATGGTAATCATCATGAAGCCTGGTTGTAAATGCTCAGAATGCCTCCCAAAGGGCATTCCCTTTCATCATCTCATTTGACAGGCAGGCGAGGTGGCTGAGACCCAGAGGGATCAGAGGTTTATGATCCCGTAAGAAGGCAGCAGCCACTGAGGCCTCCCATGCTACAGAAACTCTCTCCTCTTGGCCTTATCTTGCTTTCTGGGATGACTCCAAGACCCAAGGCTCGACCTGCAGCTGCCCAAGGAAGGCAAACTAGAGTGACAATGAAAAGACTGGGCTTTGTAGTCAGAAAGACCTCACTCCAAGTCCCAGCTCTGCCACTCTATCATGGGCCTGGAGGCAAGTGGTTCCGGCTGGTTCCAGCTCTCTGAGCCTCAGGTGCCTCATCTGTGAAATGGGATCTGTGGTACTCATTGCCTAGGGATTTTCTAAGATGGGCACAGGGCGCCTGGCACTTAGGAAGTGCTCAGTAAATGGTATCTGTCTTGGTCTTGTCCAAGAGGTCCCCTGTTCTTACCACAGGCTATGGGTCACCTTGCCCAAAGCCTGTGCCCAGAGACCTGAGGAGAGTGATGATCCTGGAAAGAAGGTGAGGAGTGAGCGCCAACAATCATAATAGCAATACCTGATATGTGTCAGGCACTATCCTCAGCTCATTGTGTGTATGTTATCAGCCAATTCTCATAAAATCTTTATGAAATATTGTCATTATGAGACCCATTTTCCAGAGGGGAAACCGAAGCACAGGACAGTTCCATATCTGTCCAGGATCGTGGAGCTGGCTTCAGAGCCTGCACAGATCTTGTCTGCCTGCTGTTGCAGAGCCAGGTACTGCCAAAGCTACTATTTGAGTTCTCCGTAGAGTTGCGAGTCCATGGATCAGCAGTCGGGGGGAGCAGGGGGCTTTCAGGGTCTGGGGAGCCCTCTTGTGTTATGTGTACATTTCTATGAAAATGTGCAATTCACATTTTCCTTGGGGGAGCTTTCACCAGATTCTCACAAGAGTTTGTGACCCCCAAAACATGAGAACAACTCATCTAGTTCCTCGAGCCCATCTCACAGTGAGAGGATGGAGACCTAGCAGAAGTGACTGGTCACACAGCTGCTGGCAGAGCCAACACTGGGTCTCAGTGTTCCTGGCCCGCTGGAATGTTTGAAAGTGGTTCAGGGAACAGGCTGTGCCATTCAGGCTGTCTGGTCCACCACTGACCAGCTGTGTGCCTGTGGGCAAGCTACTTAGTCTCTCTGTCCCTAAGTTTTCTCATGTAGAAAGTGGAAGGGAAGTTGTAACAGTGCCTATGACATGAGAATTAAATGGCTAGTCCGTGTGAAGAACTTGGAGCAATGCCTGAGGAATTCTAAGTGCCCGGTGAATTGGGCACACTTGGCCCTTCATCACGCCAGTGTGGTACCATTAACTGTAATGGTGCCATGCTGCACCAGCCACCACCTTGCAGTGTGGCCACAGGTAGAGGCCTTCCCTCTCCTTCCTTGGTCCAGGCTGTGCTTAGCTCCACCTGGGCTTTGAATCCATCCTTTCCTCCACAGCATGCTTCTCAGAAGTTTTCTGTGGGTGCAATACTTGTTTGTCAAGTCTCCTCTATGGGGATATGAATTTCCCACATCTATGGGCTACTTCTGCCTTTATCTTGTGTCCAAAGCAGGGATGTTCTGGCCTCTGCTTCCCAGGGCATTTGGTACAGGCGAGCTGACCTGACTGAGTCTAGGAAGTTGTATCTCAATTTTGTGGGGCTGAGAGGTAGGAGGAGAGCTTTTTGTGGTTTTAATCAATAGCCAGTAATTGTCAGAAAAGACTACCTGAGGGTCCCTGAAAGAAATTGACCTCTCTCTTTCTCTCTCTCGTGTGTGTGTGTGTGTGTGTGTTTTGAGCAAGAGAGGAGTAAAGTAGAAAACATCCCACTCATATACTTTTTAGAGCAGGGAACAGATTTTTAAAAATTCAATTGGTACATAAAGTAATAGAAAATGTATTTTGGTTCTGTATTTCTTCCAGTCAAGGGAAAGAAAAAGAAAAGACTAAAGAGATAGAGAAATAGAGACAGAGAAAGAAAGAGAGACAGAGAGAAAGAGACAGAGACAGAGACAGAGGCAGAGACAGAGAGAGACAGAGAGACAAAAACAAAACAAAATAAAGTAAAGACTCAATGGGTGAAACAAGTAAATGGTCACCAAGACACCTTAAGAAGCCTTGGGAAACATTCTCATCCTGTAGGAATTTAACACTCTGCCACTTAAGACCTTTAAACCGTTGGTCGTTGCATTTTTACAACCACGGGCAGCCTGACGCTTGTTGGTACTTGACCCACAGTCCAGGTGAACTAAGCTATGGATTTGATGAAGCCTGAAGGCTGGAGGCCTTCATTATTGTCTTGCTGTTATTATCATTGTGTTGTGTTCAGTACCCACCTGCCGGGGGCTCAAGGTACAAAATTGACAGGGTTCCACCCTTAATGAGCTCCCATCCCAGTTGGAGAGGCAGACATGTAAATAATGATTATAGTAAAAGTCAGGCTGCTATAATTACTATAATAAAAGTTCAGATAAAGTGCATGGAGGAGAGATTAATTAATTCTGACTGGGAAATCCGGAACTGCTTTGTAAGGAATAACTGATGAGGCATCTTGGAGGAGGTACAGGATTTCCGTAGGCAGGGCAGGCAGAGGCAGTGGAGGTGGGATGGCTTTTGCATCAGACAACTTGGATTTAATATTCAACTATGCCACTTCCTGGCTGTGTGGCTTTGGGTTGGTGACTTAACTTTTCTGAACCTTCATCTATGAAATGAGAATAATGGTGTTCCATTACATATCTCATAGGGCTATTGTATTAAAAGATAAAGCACATGACATTGCTTTGTAAAATATAAATTGAACAAATATAAAACAAGTAACATTAGGTGGCATGATTGCTATATGGGTGAATGTGACCACTAGGTCCATTATATCCCTATAATGTGTGGAAGTCCATTCCAGCTGTCTCTGGGATATGATGACCCCAAGTAGGACTAGACTGCCACCTCCCTAAAACTGTCTCCACAGGAGAAAGAATTTCAGGCAAAGGGGAAGGCACCTCCAACTGCCTGACACATAGTCGGCCCAGGGTAAGGCTTAAGAGAGCCTACGGCTATGTGCCATGCAGGTGTCCCTGATGTGGGTTCACTAGTCAAACTTCAGGAGATGAGATTGGAAAGGTAGGTGGGGTTAGAACGCAAACTGAGCTTCCATATATGCAGGAACTGTGTGGGCACCTGAAGAATTCCTGCACGGAGACTCGGGCGATTGCCCTTGCCTGCAAGACGTTCACAGATCCCAGCATGGAGACTGCTTTAGGTGCCAGGGGCTAGTGGGGTTCTTGGACAGAAAGTGGCACTGGTGGGTTGTGTCAGGGCATCTTACTGGAATGTAGATGATAGAATGGGGAACAGTGGCCAGTACAGGCTTGTAGGGAAGGACATTTGTAGGTGACAGCTCACACAGAAGATAAGGAGGGGGCAGTGGTAGTGGAGATGGAGAAGCTATGGATTAAAAAAACTATTGTGTAAGTAGAGTCAGCACCAACTGAAGGCCATGGGAATCGGCCTCATAAACAAAAACTGGCACACAGATAAGACAGCCGCAAATGCTGCTAGCAGAGGGAGGGAGAGGGGCAACGAATCAAAAACAGCTCCAACGGCAACTGAAATTCTTCTCCACTGCTGGAGGGAGGACCTGGGAGACAGACACTCAGAAGACCATTGGGTAGAATTGACTACAGCTATCTTGATGCAGACTTTGCGACCCTCGTAGACACGGCAGAAATGTACACATATGCCCTGGCAAGATGTGTTCCTGGGCGTTCAGAGTGCACTATTCCTAATGGCCCTAACCAGAGACTCAGAAATGCTCATCAGCCGTGGAAGAAGTCAATCATGATGTGCTCACATCAATAAATACTACACAGCAACAGTCATGAACAACTGGAAGTTACGTTGCATGTTCTGTGAGAATCTCATGAACATACGAAAACAGCCAGGCATCAAGGACTAAATATTGTAGGATTCCATTTATGTAAATCACAAATGAGATGGCCTATCTGTGGTATTAGACATCAGAAAAGCAGTTGCCCAGTTCGAGGAGCAACCAGAAGGAGCATGAGGGACTAGTTTTCTTTTGTTTCTCTATCTGAGTGCTGGTTACATGGTCTGTTTATTTGGTGCAAATTGATTGAGCTTATTATATGCACTTTTTTGGTATGCATCTGGTATTTCAACAAACATGCTTTTTTAAATGTTCCCTTTCTCCCTTCCAGAAATGGCTCCAAGGATTGTGGCTTGGTGCAGACAGGCAAATGGTGTTGACAGTTAGTTACCCAGACCAGGAAGGCAAAGGGAGAAGCAGCATGTGAAACAGCAAAGAATTTGCTTTGGATGAGGCCGAGGTGCCTGTTGGACAGTCAAGGGCAGGTGTGAACTTGGCACTCTGAAGTGTGTGTGAGGAGCTTGGACCAGGCCTGGCAGAAGTGTAGACCTGAGGGCCATCAGTATGGTAAGCATTGTGGAGCAGGGGGCAGGTCGCCCACATGGAGTGTGGAGAGTGAAGAGAGCAATGGGTAGTGGGGGTGATGGGTCCTGGGGAGAACCAGGGTTCAGGAGCAAGCAGAGGGGCAATCCTGTGAGGAAGTTGGGAAAGAGGTGATCAGAGAGAGGACAAACTCAGGAAGAAGAGAGCGTCACAGAGATCATGGTCAACAAGGCCATATGTTGTAGAGAGGCCAAGCATGGTCATTTTGACCATCACCACCACTGCTGCTGTTACTGCTTTCTTCCATGTCTTTTCTGTCTCAATGAGCTACTATTCAGTTACTCTTTCCTATCCTGAACCTCACCGTTCACCCTTACCATAATTTGGGCCCTTGTTCATTTCTGGAACTGCTTGTGAGCCAGGACTTTCCTATCCCAGGCCTGTACAGTTGATTGCCCTGATCTGAATGTAGAGCATTCTTCCCTGTTAGACTTCACCTTCTATCTGTCTAAGCCACAGGGGAAAGTAGAGAAGACTGAGGCTTCCCCGAGCAGGCCTGTATGCTTGGGTGGCACAGAGTCCAGGGGATGGGTGGAACAGGCAGTGGGCGTTGCAAAGAGAGGGCCTGTCTGTCTCTGCTTCATTCCTTCTACGTCGACTCTCCCTGGGCCTGCATTTCCCTATGCTTAAAGTGTAAGTGTTGCCTAATGCATTCACCCATAGGGGCCACCTGTAACTTCTAGCTGGAGAAAAGCGGAAGTTTTGTCAGCAAATGAAAATCTATGTTTCTATTTGGGTATCTGCAATGTGAAATGAGGACATTTAAAAACAACAAGAATCCTTCAAATTAGCATAATAATAATAGCTCCTGTTTATTGAACCTTACTGTGTGCCAGGCACTAGGCTGAGCCTGCACTTTTGTGATCTGATTGAATTGTCACATGGGGGTTATGCAATTATGACTCCCACTTAATGGCTGGGGAAATTGAGGCACAGAGAGTTTTAGTACCTTGGCCGAAGTGTCTCCGCTAATAAGCAACAGAACTGGGATTTGAACCCAGACAGCTCAAAGTGTCTGCAGTGAAATGTGACTATTGATTTGAAAACAGGGAGTGGTGGCAGAAAACTATGCATAATCTAAATCCACAGACAGTCCATAGGTTCTTTATTTTGGGTTTAGAATGCCCTAGTTGATGGTTTGGCAGCAGATTTATTTACTTTCTATATTCCATTTGATTTAAACAAATATTAAGATAAGTTACATTTCCCTTAAGCCCATATTGACTGCTTGCAGGAAACAGTGTGGATAGCATGGTAGGCAGTTTGGTCCACAAATTTAAGTAAGCAATAAATATCACATTTTCTTTATTTTGTCTGCACTGCCATGAAACCGACCCTGAATCCCAAACCTCCTACTGAGTTGGTGGGAAATTCAGTTTCTGTCATGACTGGGACTTTCCCTTCCCACGCAGTCTAGAGTTATGCAAAGGTCCTGGGGTCCTTTGAAGTGCTGGCTGACCTCTCACAGCCTCCCAGTGACTTCAGAGCTGCCCTGCTCTCCCTGCTTCTTCTGAATATCTCCAATAATTTCCTCCCAAGCTTGGGCTTGTGTACAGAACAGGAAGGGCAGTGACCTCAAGCATCTTTCATTTGCCACCCTGAGGCCTGGAAAAAAATAAAAGGGCGATAGGGAGGGTCAGGACAAATTAGTGTGTGTGTGAGTCTGTGGGAAGCCCCTGCCTGCTAGAGGAGCAGGAGCCACCCAGGCCATGCCTTCCCCAAACGTGTAAACAAACTGAGCCCAGAATGTGTCCTGGGGTGGCAGGAATGGGGCTAGCAGTGGGACTACTTGGAGCAACCAATCTAAAAGGCTTCTTGGAGAATCCATGGGGACCTGGGGTGAGGATCAGAAAGCCCGGAAGATCCTCTGCACCCTAGAAAGGGAGAAAGAAGGAATATAGGCAGTCCCCAACTTAGGATGTTTCAACTTAGGATTTCTGACTTTACAATGATGTGGAGGCTCCCAGATTTATGATCTAGTGATGTCCAGAAAAACCTAAACCCATTCTAAGTTGAAAGTATTGTAAACATTCAACTTATGTAACCTCATTGGAAGTCAAAAAGCATCTGTATTAGTCTGAGCCTGGAGCCCTTAGCCTATGGAAGGAGCTGAGTCACTGGCTTTGACCCCCTTAGCTAAGGGGGTCCACCTTAGCTCCCCAAGGACAGCAGTGGTAGGGTAGGCCAGAGGCATCAGGATCTGAGCACTGGAGGGCTTTAGGGTCAGCTGGTTTAGCCTCCTCCTCACGTTAAAGAGCTGGGAGAAGATGTGCCTCTTGTCGAGTGACTCCGCTGAGTGCTCCCTCTTCCCATGGGCATCTAGAGTGTCTGAGAATCCAGGCATCCCTGTGTTCAGCCTGGTTGCTCTAACACAGCTGTGCAGCTGCACTTCGGCAGGCCACCAGTGGGGAGAAGGGGCTGGAGTTACGTAACACATGTGATCTTTACCCTGTTAGAATTCAAAGGTTGACAATAGAAAATTGAAGCTTTAAGATACCTCTTTTGTAAAAGCTAGGATATGCTGTAGGGGTTAAGTATTTAACCTCTGGTCAAAGAAACCAGATTTGAATTCCCGCTCTGGCCTTAATCAGCAGTGTGACCTTGGGCAGTTTACTTAACCTCTCTGAGACTCCATTTTCTCCTCCATAAATGGAAATAATAACAGTCACTTTGTAGGATTACATGAGTTTGTGTGTTTAAGGCATTTTCAGTTAGTAACACATATGATAATAGCTATTATAGCTATGATTATTGTTAGGTCTGGTGGCAGGAGGTTCCTCTGTCTCCTCTATACGACCCAAACTACAAACTGAACTTGGCCTCAAATTTAGAACATAAGCATGTAGTTTCAAATGCCTTAAGGTGCTCTTGCTGTAATTATTTTAAAAACAGCATCATTAAGTGATCATTAATGAGTAAAATAATTTATGTCATATGATTTTCAAACCCTGGTCAAATACACTATGGTACCTTTCTCCTTAATTGCTTACATAATCCCTCTATCTTTAGCCAAGTGTATATTGGTTCTCTTTCTCAATGATTTAAAATCTAACTTCCTTCTCATATTTCAGACTGACATATCATCTACAGTGGCTCCAGGCCTTTTCCTTCCATGACTGGAGACTCTGAGATCCTAGAAGGAGTCCGGGTTTTGTGGTCAGAAAGACCTGAACTGAAATTCTGGTCCGACCCCTTGCTGTCTGTGTAGCTTTAGGTAAATATCTTGTCTCGCTGTGTATGTCACATCATAGGCTACAGGGTCAAATGAATGAAATAAAATCTGCAGAGTAAGCATCGTTGAACATTAGTCCTTACCTTGTCCCTTTTCATTTTTCTATCTCTGACATGACTTTGGCTGTCCTGGAATGTATTATTAGAGATGGCCCTGGAAGAGGAGGCTCAGGCTGTCTGCAGCTCTAGGCCTTCCTTCAGACAGCTTCTGGAAAATAGCTCTCCAGTGCCAAGAAGGTCAATTTCCATTTTACTTTCAAGGAAGAGTGAAATGCTGCTCTTCCAAAGGAATTTCTAGAAACACTGCTATTTGATGTCACTGGTCTCATGCTTAGGGGCCCTTCCCTTGGCCACATTGGAGTTACAGCCTTGTGTCACTGAGCTCCTGCTGACAAATCCATATTTATGCCCTCAGTGCAACCTTTTAATCCTACTCAGTCCCTTTGAGGTCACCCAGTTCAGGCAATGACCAGTCCTGCCCAAAGGAATGGTCCCGGGAGCCAGGCAGACCTGGCTTTGAATCTGTCTGCACCTTCTCCCAGGTTTGTGATGCTGTGAGCTTGGCTTCATTCCCCAGATCTCAACCCTTTCATCTTAAAATGTGGGCTAAGAGTGGTTCCTGAGTCTTGGGTTAATGAGGTGGTGGGTGTGCAGGGACAAGAGATGCAGGAGGAGTTTGAATGAGGAGGGACCCGATGGCCACATCCAAAAGGAAGCCACCCACGGGTCACACAGGTCTGCAGAGTGCTGGGCATATTGCTGAGCTCTTGGGGAAGAGCTGGCCTCGCCCTCACAGTGGACAGAGAGTGGGAGTCAGACATGGAGAATGCTGCCATGGTGGAACCCCCAGAGCTCAAGGGCAGGGGAGAGGACATCATGCGGGTGTGGAGAACTGATATACTAAAGACAGGTGCTCATTCACAAGATCCAGGCAAGGTCACGCCTTCCTGGGAGCATAGGCTAGGAAACCAGAACAGGGCAGATCAAAACTGGGAGGAGGCAAAAGCTGTCATTTTCTGTCTTTGCTAAGATTTGTTCTGTGGCCCTTCAAGGAGAACTATAGAAGAGACTTAAGTTGGCACTTGGAATGGTGACACATACACACACCATTGCTTGAAATGACCTTTTTGCTCACTGGGTAAAGGCCAAACTGTAATGTTGTGACTAGCTGCAGAGCACGCTGGCTGGATTCAACCCCGGTTCTGCTAGTTTGCCTTGTTTTTGTCCTCTGTGGAATGGGGACAGCAGTAGCACCCTTGTTGCAGAGATTATTGTGCAAATTAAGCAGTCAGCCCATAAGCAGTGCTCAGAACTGTGCCCTACACATAGCCAAGGAAACATTACTGCTATTAAACCAAGAACATCTTGAGAACAGGAACCTTTTCTCTCTCCCTCTTCCCAGCACCGATCCTGTGCGTTCGTGTTCAGTGTGTATTTGTTAAAGATGGTGACGTGTAGCTGGCCCTTGGAGGGGGGTAAATTTCAGCACAGAAATGGAAAGGGAAGAACTTGGGGGAAGACTGTGTCTTATGTGGTCTTGGGAGCAAAGTTCCAGGGCCAGAGAAAAGCAAGATTGTCCAGGACGTAAGAGTCAGGGCTAGTGGTTGGAGGCCTGGCAGTGTGGGAGGGCTGGAGCAGGGGGGCTTCCTGGAGAAAGTGAGATGGGTCAACTGACATAAGGGGAAAGTAAGAAGGTGTGGCAAGAGGAAGGAGGCACCACAAGAGCTGAGGGGAAAAGGGTAGGCTCGGAGCATGTGTAAATCTCAGTTCTCTTTGATCATAAAGTTCTGCAGATGCATATTTCTGTCAGTTTTATATTAACATTTACATAACAAGTAGATTGAGAGATTGCATTATTTACATATATATGGGAGGCTGGCTGGAACTGGGGATCCTCAAGCCTGTACATGACGTTTTATTGATTAATAAATTAGACACTTACGGATCAGGCACAAATCAAATCCATCCATTTCAGACACCCATCAGGTGCAAATGAATGTAAATTGGTGGCTTCATTTGCATAGGGAAAGCAAACCATTTAGTCGTCATTTGTCATATGCACCCTTGAGAGGCTGTAATTTGCCTAGTAGAGCCAGCCTGCAGCAGGGCCGCCCTTGCTTTCTGGGGTGATTTCTGAGACTGTTCCAGGCAGGGGTGAGCAAGGGAGCGGCCTATGGAATGCTCCTGTGTCCTGCTCCCCCGCTGAAATCACCAGCATGGCCCCAGAGGAGGACAGTGGAGCCAGGGCCAGGTGGGGACACTGCCTTGTCACAGAATCAGAAATGAGGTGGCCAGGACTGGAGAATCTTGAAGTCCACTTATGCCCATTTTGTATTTTATAGATGATTAACTGAAGTCCAGAGAGGGAAGTGACTCTCCTAAAGTTACACAGTAATGTAGATGCAGTGCCAAGACTAGAACCCAGTTCTCCTTACTCCAAGCTCATTACCTTTACCACAATGCCTTTGTGGTTCTTTATAACAGGAAATAAAGGAGCAGGGTATGGAGCTTCTAGAATCACTGACCCCTGACTCCGTTTTCTGAGGCAGGGTTGGAGGTCAGGGGATAGGGGTTCAGGATAAGAATGAGTTGTTACTATTAGGATCCAGTTTTCTATAAGCTTCTGTCACGGCCTGATTTCAGGGCACTTGGAGGGCCCCTCTCTCCTGGGAATATTGACCACCATCTCTTTGGCCCCCCAAGTTCCTTTAAAGACAAAAAGAAAGGTCTTTTGTTATATATGAAAAGACACAGTTTAAAGGCTGGTTGGGCTGCCAACAGAGTTAGTGAGAGGAGGCGCCTCGGCCCCCTGCCTGCGTGAGCCAGGTCTTCAAGAAAGATGGAAAAGGTACAAAAATGGGACACCAGAGGCCAGGCTTATCTATTTCACAGCCAGAGAGAGACAAGAGATGAGGGCCGCAGGGGTGTGTGTGTGTATGACAGAGAGTGTGTGTGTGTCAGTGTGTGTTAGAGGTGTGGTGGGTGGTGGGTGGGAAGCAGTAAGTCAGGGTAGCAGGAGGTGACTGGCCTACAGCATCAGTTATCAGGACAGGCAGGCATCCAGCTGATCTGTCCTGGTTATGGGACACCTGTTAGAGGCAGGGGATAACTGAGTTGACTCTGATGGGAATTTTCTGTATTGTAAAATCTGCATGTGTTTTGTAGGTTAGTGTATCAAATTTGGATGTAGTTCTATTTTTTTTTAAAATATCTCCCTCTGTGTGCTAAGAAAACAGGCTAATGGGACATTATCCCCAGGTTCCTGTGCCCCTGTTGTTCACGATGATGAGGAAAACAGCAAGTAATTTTCCTGCAACTGCTGGGAAGTGCCATGCAGCTTGGGGTGGCCTCCCCAGCCCCTCCCCGTGCCCTTCTATGCAGACGCATTTGGATGGCAGTTGGAAGAGTACTGGCCCTGGGAAGACCCAGCTTTGAGCCTCTGTGACCTTGGGCCAGTCAACTCACCTCTTCTTGCTATCACAGAGATAGAAGTACAGGACCTCAAGCACAGACCTGGGGTTGGCATTCCTGCTCTGCTGCAGACAGGTTTAGCATGGTCACGGGACTGCCTTGTGGCCTTGGGTGTCTTAACCTTTCATAGCAAGCTTCATGTGTTCATGAGTAAACAGGGCCAATGATAGAACTTACTTCTGGTGAAATCATACATGCTCTTGCATGCCAATTCCTGCCCTAGGCTGACACAGAGTAGGTGCTCAGTAGATCGAAGGTATTATTTGTAGCGTCTCTGGTAAAGTCTTGTTATGCCTTCTTCATAGGGCTATTGTAAAAATCACCTAAAGATGCTTTAGGGTCCTAAAGCACTAAAATCCAAACAACAAAAAAAGAGTTGGCTTTGTGATGAAATTATCCTTCACCACTTGGATCCATGGGGCTGAGGCCCAGGGTTAGGGTATGGGTGGGGTGCTTGTGAAACCCACTCTTGGTGAGTTAGGTGGGCGATGCATCAAGGGGCCTGTCTGCAGGAGTAAAACTGGAGGCCAGAGTCCTCCAGAAGGAGGATAAAGAGGGGTTCCAATTCACCATGCATTGAGCTTTTATTGAGCACCTACTGTGTGGCAGATACCTTCACAGGTGTTATCTCATTTGGCCCTGTGACACATAGTCTGTTGTTCCTCTGGGCTTCAAATGGCCCCTTGAGCCCCTGAAACAACCAGGACCATGGTAACAAAAGGAAAGCTCACACGTGCTGAGACACCGTGTGTCACACTCAGTCTCTCTAACGCCATTCTGACAGCAGATTTGCTAACTTGGCCCAGTGCCTGTGTGTCTGTCCTTCCCTTATTACCACTCTCCTTCCAGACAGGTGCATTCACATCCACTGCAGGCCCTGCACCTGACACTCGGCCCCAGTTTCTGCCCATCACACAGAGGACAGAGTCACAAACATGACACAGGCTCAGGGAAGGCATGAGTGGCTATCATCCCTGATTCCCTCTTTTTTCTTTGAAACCCCTATGGGGTCCCACATAGATGAAGCTGCCTGGTTCTAAGCCAGTGCTATTCAAACTGTTGTGCTCCCAGGATTCCTCCATAGGAAGGGGCTCTGGAGTAGGGGGCAGGCCAGGGCCCTGGAATTCTGGTGTAGATAGGAAACAGCAACCTTTATACAGTCCCCTCGCCAGCCCCTGGTTGCTGGTTCCATCCCAGCTGCCTTTGGGAAAGCTGGTCACCTATTGTTAGGGGCAGGAGATGAGGGAGGTGCAGAGGGAAGTTGTCCTCTTAGAGTTGTGTGCAGACAAGAACCTCTCTGCCTCACCTACCCAGTCCCCCCAGAATCCACATCCTCATACCACCCTCCAGCTTCCCTTGAGATTGGGGCAAGCCTGTGCCTTAGGTAGTAGGCTGGAGCTCTGGGCCTTTTCTTCTTGCAAAATTGGCTGGACACTCAACTTTCTTGCTCCATGGGGTCCCACTCGAATACCCCAACTCCCTTGCTGTTGCCCAGAAGCCCATATGACACCACCTTCCTGGGAACCCTCTAGGCAGAGCATGACTTTTATCTGAATTTTTCCCTGCTCCCAGAATGGCAGTCGGCCAGCCTTCAGTCCCACGTTGCCATTTAGTTTTTCCGTGTTTTTCCCTGCACTGGTGCGAGCTTGCCCCAGCTCCCTGCCACCTCTTCCCAGCAGGACCTCCCAGCATGCCTTGCAGCTGGCAGCACCACATACAACATCTGGCTGTGTGAGGACCCATCCTCTCTGGCTGAGCAGCACCATAGGACCCCATAAAGACTCCCTCTCTTCCTTCTGGTCTTGGAGGCATGGCCTTAATCCTTGAGAAACTCTTCAGCCAGCCCATTTCACAGATGAAAATCCAAGACCATGGAAGAATGGAACATACCTTTTGCTTCAAAGCCCACAGCTATTCTGGTCTCATAATGGGGCCATGTTTGGGAAGGGGTGCAGCATTGCCAGCAGCTCCCCAGTGGGCTGTGTTCAGCTTCTCCCACCCCTCCCTTTTCATTGGTGTCTTTATTCTGTTCTATTCCAGGATGTAGGAGATTGATAAGAAGAGGTGGGTCAAGGTGACATTGCCAGCACGTGATACAGTACAGCCCAGCCTGAGCTAGAACCTCCTTGTCTGGACACCTCCCTGCCTCCTCCCCTCCCTGCCACACAGTCCCTCAAGGGCAGAGCCCAGAGCATCTTGTTGCTGTTTAGTGAATCTTGAGTGATAATTATATGTATAAAATTCGACTGCTTAAACCGTTCAGGATTAATCGGCACCAACACACAGAAATGTGCCTTGCCTGTAATTAGTGATTCTCTGGCAAATGCATTTTGCAAAATAGCACTTGATTTTAATAACAGGCTGTTAGTATTAGAAAGCTGTGCACATTTTGTTTCAAATTGTCAAAGAAGTCCCCTCTCTCTGGCTGCTCCAGTCCCCAGCCTCAGCTCACAGGTGCCTGGGACTCTGAGATCCTGTCTGGAAAGGGGGTGTCAGTGCCTTTCTAAGCCTCTCCCCACTCCAATCCCCATTCCTTCAGGGCACCACAAGAGTGCCTTGCTGCTGGCAGGCTCCATGTGAGATTCCCAATCCTTCTCATCCTCCCTTCCTTTCCCCTTCCTCTTCTCTTCTCTCCTCTATTCAACATACTATGGCATACACACTTTTCCTGTCCCCTCCTCTTCTCTCTCTCTTTCCTTCCAGCTGCACAGTCCTCTCTGACTCTAGTTGTGTCTCTCTAGCGACACGGCCCCATGCCTTTGAAGGAAAGACTTGCAGTCTGCCTCCCAGCACTCTTCACTGTCTCTCTAGTGGCTTCTCCTGCCTGGCCTGTTTGTTCCTGTGTGTATGTCATTGGTCCTCTAACTCTCAGCTTGCCTGGGACAGAACTGAGACAATGTTCCCACCCTGCTCCTGGCTGCTGGGTGCTGCCCGTCTGAGGGTGCTCGGTGGTGATACAGGGTTGGCAGCCTCCCCAGCTGCATTCACGGCCAAGCATCTGCCATGGAGACCATGAAGGGGCTGACTAGCCAGGCCTGGGCAGAGGGGGACAGGTCTAAGGTATGGCAACTCTCCACCCCCTCTCCCACTACTGCAGCCTCTGTACCACCCTCCAGAGGCCCCTCTCCTTGCCGGCACCACTGTGTCAGCACAAAGCCAGCTGCTCATCCTCCTCAGATTATATGAACAGCAGTGGCCATTAGAGGGGACCTTCCTGATGAGGATGGGAGTGATAGGAAAGGACAGGAAGGCCACGATGCCTCTGGCTGTGTTGGACAGATGGCTGGGTGGTTAGGCAGGACCCAGGTCTGCAAGGGAGGGGGCTTCTCCTACAATGGGAGCATACACCTAGTGTTTTCTCTTCTTTCCCTGCTCCAGCCCCCAAAATGACCCACCTCCCATGTTCTATAACCTCCCACCCAGTGCCCAGACTAGAGCCCAGAGTGTCATGCTTGCTCCCCCTCCCTGTACCTCCTTCTTCAGCCCACATCCTTAAGCTGCCTGTCCTCTCTCCCAGCCCCTCTGCACTCCTCCACCCCTTCATCACTGCCGTACGCCAGAACTGCAGCATCATCTCCTCTCGGGCTGGGCTTCCTGTTTCCTGCTACAGTTCTCATGGTTGCCAGAGGATTCTGCCTAAAACCAAAGCTGAGTCTCATCACTAGATTACTTAAAATCCTTAAGGGGTCTCTGTGACCTCAGAGTCAGGCCTGAACCGCTCCACCTGGCCCTGCCTACCTTTGCAGCCTCATCACCCACTCTGTCCTACACACCCTTAATATCCAGATATGCCACACTATCCTAGAACCACTCTGCTCTTGCATATGCTGTTCCCTCTGCCTGAAATGCCCTTCCATGCCCCTTCTCCTTTGAGCAATTCTAATACCTAGGACAGTGCTTAGCACATGGCATGTGCACACTTCAAGTTTATTGAAAAAATGATAAATCTTACTCATCATTTCAGCCTCAACTCAAATGCCTCCTCCTCTAGGAAGCCTTTCTGTCATGCCCTATAGACTCACCTGCTTCCCCTGTGTGTTATCAGACAACTTTTACACATCACCTTTCCTATCCCCGTTGTATTCGTCAGTGCTTGCTGAGTAACAAACCACACTAAAACTCAATGGCCAAAAGCAGCGATGCTGAGCCTGGTTTGACTGGAGAGGCTGTGCATATAGCTCTGCTCTCATGACTCTCATCTTACTCCTGAGACCAGCAGGCTGGGCCACGCATATTCTTGTCATGGCCATGGTGGAAGCACAAGAAGACAAGAGGACCCTAGGAGGTTTCTTGAATCTGAAGCCTGGAACTATACATCACTTCCACTTTATTCTGTTGGCCAACGCAAGTCATATGGTCAAATTCAAAGTCAAGGGGTGGTATTCTCTGCCCCTTGTGGGAGGAACCTCACAGTCTTATAGAAAAGAATGTGAATACAGGGTTGGGTGGGCAGATTTGGGACCATACCAGTGTTTAAGTCCTGGTCCCACTGCTTATCAATATAGACCAGTCATTCCACCTCTCTGAACCTCAGTTTTCTTAATTTTAAAGGGTTGTTATGAGAATTAGAATCATTCTTTCACTCCCTCAGCACATATTGTATTGATAACCTGCTGTGTTGGACACTGTTCTAAGTACTGAAAACACAGCTGTGAACAAAACTGATAATCTATGGTGAACACTGAGTCCAGTGTCTGGGCCAAGTGGTGAGTCCCCTAACTCTTTCCCCGACCCCTGCAGAAGGGGTGACTCTCCTATGGTTAGCACCCCTGGGGTTTGCCCTGGTCGTGCTCAGATCTGCCCTCGCCTCTCCCCACTGCTCAATTCAGCCCCCACTGAAAGTGCTGAGCTCTCTGCTGCACCCACACTCTCCACTTCCATTTCCTCTTCCTGGAACCCCCTTGCCTACCCACCTTCACCGACTTGCTTCTGAGCCTGCTCCCCTGGCTCAGTTCAAGCATCACTTCTCTTAGGTAACATGCACCACACTTTGTTGTAATATGGTAAACCTTCCAGGGCAGAAGCCATGTCCTGTTCATTTTCGTGCCCCTAGTGCTTGGAATACAGTAGGCACTCAATACGTGTATTGGTTGAATGACAATGAATGGATGACTAAGTGTATCCTCAATGATCTGTACTGGCTCAAGGAGGGGTTGTGTGAGGGCCATCAATGTAAGGACATTAGAAATGATGCTAGCCGGCTTCCATGGGGCATTACCAGGTGCTCACCCTGGGCCAATGCTCTGAAGTACACAGGACCAAGACCCTGCTCTGACTCACATCTAAGGTCAGTAGATTATCAAGGAGGGAGCAGCATAGGAGGTGAGCATGCAGGTCTACAACCAGACCTCCCAGATTCAGATCCAGGCTCTACCATTCACTAAGCTGGGTGAGCTTGGCAACTTATTTAATCCTCTATACCTCAGTTTTTCCCTCTGGAAAGTGGGATCTTAGTAGTATTTATTTCATAGAGGTGTTGGAAGAATTCATTGAACAAATATTTATTGGTCACCAGCTGAAGAGAGAGCAGGGAACAGAATAAAATTAGCATAGGATTAAATAAGATGTTACATGAAAAATGCTTAGTACAGGGCCAAGTTCATAGCACACAGTAAGTGTCCACAATGGTTCTTATTCTTGTCTAATTCAAGCCTATTATTTGACAGATGAGGAAACTGAGGTGCAGAGGGAGCTAGGCATTCACCCAAGGTCACACAGCAAATTAGGGACAGTACTGGGACTAGCATCCAGGTTTCCTGATGCTCAAGCAGTGCACAGAGCTTTTCATACTTCACCAACTACTTCTACTTGGAAAGTGGTGAGCTGGGAGATGACGAGTCAGAGAAAGTAGGTGGGGAGCAGGAGGAAAATAGGCCTGATCTGCCCTTATACCCCCTCTTAGCTCATGTGAACCTTGAGTGATTCAGTCTCTGTTGTCATTGCCAAATTGTCCGTACTGATGGAGTAGAGTTAATTCCAAAGGGCAGTTAATCCCGTAAACCCTCTCCCCAGCTCTGCCACATGCACACTATGCCATCGAGTGTGTGTTGCTGGTGGGTGGGTGTGCGAGGAGAGGTTGCTAATTAACCCCCTAATTAGGCTTTGCACAGACTGATACTGAAATGAGCATGCCTCCTGCAATGCACATACACAGGTGGTGGGGAGGCATCGGGGCGGGGAATGCTGCTTAGCATGAAGGTTCCAAAGATGAATGAGCAGGGAAATGGATAATCCACATGGAGGCCCGGCTCTGTGAGCTGAAGGAGGCTTAAGAACTTCTCTGCCTTTGTCCAGGGTCCACATCGGAGAGAAAGACTCTACAGCTTGCCCAGAGTTAAGCTTAAATGGAGCAGCATGATTTTTGTCTGAAAAGTCTGAGATGGGACCAGTAGAAAGATGAGCATTTTAAGAAGGATTTGCTTCCCCATCTTGTGCTTTCTGTGTCTTGCAGCACGACCTGGCCCTCCACCTGGGAATCATACCTTCACACTTATAAGGTATGGCTAATGTAGTTCTCACTCCCTGGTAATGTTCATTCTACAGAAGTCTTTTGAAGGCCATGTGTTAATTAAATTGAACGGATGTAGGTTGGGATGTCAGGCACTTGGTAATCTGTGGTGAGGGTAGGCATGGGGAGAGTACTGCAGCTGGGGATGAGGAGAGTGAGGCCAGTTATCTCATCAGAACACTTGGGTCATCTAGTCCTTTTGCCACAGCAGGGCTATTCTTTCCAGAAAGTGCTGATTTCTAGAATGAGAAAGTAAGCCCTATGCAGGCAGGGACTGTTTCTGGTTCATTCAGCAGTATATCCCAAGCACCTAGAACAGGGCCTGGTTCATAGTAGACATACAATAAAAAACAGCTATGGAAGGAATGGAGAGCTCCACCCAGATGAGGATGAGACCTTCCTGGCCTTGGAGTCTTTTTCTGCTCCTTTCTTAGATGAGGAGAATGAGCTCCATAGAGGGGAGGTGTTTTTCTAAGGTGATATAACAAGCAAGGCTCAGACTGGGGACCCACTCATCCTTGGCTGCTCCTGGCCACCCCATGATCTTCCATGAACCTGGAGACTTGAGTAGGAACAGTGTATGCGTAGTGTGGAGGGGGTGTGTGAGAGACAGCTGTGGAGGGAATGAGGTCAGGGAGGCAGGACTTGGTCAGCAAGTTGGTGGGCAGATGCTGGGGGAGAACCCATTTGGCAGGTAATTTTCTAATTAGTAAAGCAGGTGGTATCAACTAGAGATTCCTGCAAATTAAATAAGGTGACCCCTTCTCACCTTCTCACAGTGGTGTGTGGGCCAAGCTTCCCCAGCTGCCTTCAGATGGCTGAAAACTGAATCCTTTCTCTCCTCTAGCATCCTTGTTCCTGTTTTCTTGTGGATGTCATGGTCTGCTGTGAAGTCTGCTTGGTGATCCTTCCAGGCCTGACTTGGTGTAAATGATTTTGTTGCAGAGAATAACAAAGTCCCAGTATTTATTTGGCATCTGTTGGGATATCTGGAACCCTAAGCAGAACGGAGTGGAGCTGGGGTCATGTCCCTTCTTTAATGATTGGGAAGACTGAGGCTCAGACTGTGCTGAATACTGCTCCCAGGTCACCCAGCCTGAAGGGGTTTCTTAGTCTGGGTTCCTCTAGAAGCAGGCTCTGAGACCAGGGTTTGAGTCTAAGTAATTTATTTGGGAGCTGGGCCCAGAAAACACAAATAGGTGGTGAGACAAGCAGGAAGGCAGCCCACAAAGGGCAGGTTTTCAAGCCATCTATCTCTGGTGGCAACTGGAGCCTAATCCCTCTGGGAAACGATGGGAGCCAGTGAGAACTCAAACCTCAGAATGAGGAGTGAGTGAGCAGGGGTATTTATACCCCTATACTGAGGCAATGGTTGAACACTTCTTTTTTTTTTTTTTTTTTTTTTGAGATGGGGTCTCGCTCTGCCCCGTAGGCTGGAGTGCAGTGGCGCGATCTCAGCTCACTGCAACCTCCTCCTCCCTGGTTCAAGCAATTCCCCTGCCTCAGCCTCCCGAGTAGCTGGGATTACAGTCGCATGCCACCAAGCCTGGCTAATTTTTTTTGTGTTTTTTTTAGTAGAGATGGATTTTCACCATGTTGGACAGACTGGTCTCGAACTCCTGACCTGAGGTAATCCACCTGCCTCGGCCTCCCAAAGTGCTGGAATTACAGGCGTGAGCCACTGCGCCCAGCCGGACTTCTTAGGTTAAGGGTGAGGAGTGTTAATTCCCTGGCAACTTTGGCCTACCATGTGGGCAGGCAGAGTGGCTTTGATGTGCCAGAAGCCCTCAGGTGAAAGATGTAGGTGCTGGTAGCTGGGAGCCAGGCACTGTCACAGAAAGGGTAATGGGATCTGCGACACTGGGATTCAAACCCCCATCAGAGTGACCCTCAAGCTCATGCTTTTTATACTAGATCTCACTGAACCATGTATTCTGCTCATTTTTTTTTTCCTGGGACTGCTGGTTTCAGGGACCAGGTCAGCACAGAGTTTCTAATCTGGAGGTCTTTTCAACATGCAGTTGAGGATGGAGACACTGGCCACAACATATATGACATTCCCCCGCCAGCCTCCCTCAGCATCCCTCTGGATCCCCTTCCCCCTCTTTACTCAGAGTGTGTTCAGAAAAAGCGCACTCATTTTAGCATGTGTCTGAGTGAGGCCAAATTAGGAAAGTAAGGCTACAGTAAAAATAAACTCACTAAAGCATGCCAAAAATAAATGGCTTTTAGATTATCTACTGTTCTGGATTATGCTAACCCTCTAGAGAGTGACCAGGACTGCTGCATTCACCTACAGCAAGCCAGGCAGGCTGGGAGGTGCCCAGGTGGCTGGCCCAGTGTGGGGGCTACTGCTGGGAAGTTCTAAAAACGGGACCTCCAGCCAGGGGCAGCGTAAGGGGTGGGGGGGGGGGGGGGGGCGCTACATATGGAAAATGAGATACACTTTGAGAAATGGGAACTGTTTGGCAGCATTTTCCCCACTCTGCTGCTTCTCCAGGAAGCTAATAGGTATTATGAGGGTGGGAGAGAGAAATGAGAAGGGTTATATGGTCAAGTGAGTTTGGAATTGGCAAAATCAAGAAAATGTGAAAATTGTAAAAGTCAAAAGCCAAAAGTTTATTTTTACTGCAGACCTTCTCAGATCCTTTCCCTTTCTTTGGCAGATGACAATGTTGATTTGCGTAGTCACGTGTAACATATGACTGGGTGTGGTGGCTCAGGCCTGTAATCTCAGCACTTTGGGAGGCCAAGGCGGGCATCACCTGAGATCAGGAGTTCAAGACTAGCCTGGTCAACATGGCAAAACCCTGTCTCTACTAAAAATACAAAAATTAGCTGGGTGTGGTGGTGCATGCATGTAATCCCAGCTACTCAGGAGGCTGAGGCAGGAGAATTATTTGAACCTGGGAGGCAGAGGTTGTGGAGAGTCAGGATTACATCACTGCATTCCAGCCTGGGCGACAGGGGAAGACTCCGTCTAGAAAAAAAAAAAAAACTTGTATAACGTATGTATTACATACATACAGTGTGTATATAATATATGTGTGTTTGTGTCGTGGGGGGGTCAAAACTATCTGGCACATGGAACTCTTTCTTCCACATGGAGTTCTTAGGAATTGAGAGAATGCCCTGTAGAGCATTCCTTGGGAATGCTGTTCGGGATTTTTCCAGAGCTTTTCCATACTTGCCTCTCATTGGATCTTATTTAAACAGGATTATGTCACATCTTGGCTTCAAATCCACCAAGACTTCCCAGCTGGTTGGACGGTGCTCAGACATTTTGGTCTGGCATGGTGGTCCATCATGACATGGACACCTCCCCACTCCCATGTCGTCTCTGGCCGGACCCCTCCTGATAGCTCCCCAGGGTCACCTAGAGCCTTCAGACCCCCGAGTCTTTGCACACACTGCTCCCTGTGCCGGAAGTGCTTCACTTGGTGGGCTCCCAGTCACTTTTTAAGGTTCAGGCCAGATATCACTTTTGGGAAGTTTCTCTTGATCTTGTCCTCATCTTGGTGAGACCTTCCTGACTACTCTTAAAATCTCTGCCCCTTCCCCCAGAGCTCCCTATTCCCCTTTTCTGCTTTATTTTTCTCCCTGGCACATATCACCTTTGCACAGATTATATAGTTAGCTTAATTGGTTTGTTCAGTGTGGTCTGTCTCCTGACTCCAGAATGTCACACCATGAGGGCAGGGATCATTTTTTATTTTGTTCCCTGTTCACAGTGCCTGGCACCTAGTAGGTGTTCAAAAAATTGTTAAATGAGGCCAAGCGTAGTGGCTCATGCCTCTGATCCCAGCACTTTGGGAGGCTGAGGTGGGCAGATCACTTGAGGTGAGGAGTTAGAGACCAGCATGGCCAACATGGTGAAACCCCGTTTCTACTGAAAACACAAAAATTAGCTGGACATGGTGGCACACACCTGTAATCCCAGCTACTTGGGAGGCTGAGGCAGGGGAATTGCTTGAATCCTGGAGGCAGAGGTTGTATTGAGCCGAGATCTCACCACTGCACTCCAGCCTGGGTGATGAGAGTGAGACCTTGTCTCAAAAAAAAAAAAAAAAAAAAAAAATTGTTAAATGAGGGAGTATTGTTAACGGCTTCTTCAATTGTTCTGCTGTATTCCTTCAAATGCATAATTATTGAGCACTCGAGCTTGCAGACAAATTATAGCTGCCACACCCTGCCTCCCCAGTACACTGGCTTCTCCAGGGCACTTACTCTGGGCCCTACCTCTGGGTCCCAGCAGTTGACAAGTCCCAGCCGCTAAGGCCATGCTAAATGAATGCCTGTTACAAGCATCAGCCTTGACATTTATAAACAGAAAAGCCATGGCTCACCTTAGCTGAGCTGGAAGATAGGAAACTGAATCTTGTAGGCCCCTAGCCCCATCCTGCCCTGGATGTTCTCTGTGTATTTCACTCTCACCTCCCAGGCTGGCTGTTTTCCCATCACTGGGGATACTAGCTGGAGTTGATTTCTTCCTGCTCAGAAAGTGGCAGTGATTTTCTCTGCCCAAGGGCTCAGCATAAAGGACGTGTGTCTCTGGCACCCTCCTGGTAGATTTTTCTCATCCCAGCATGGTTCCTACGGTGGATCCAGGGATCTATGGCGCATTGCGGTGGGCCCCCAGGAGGAATCCAGGGTCTGTTCTGTTTATTTTCAGTGAGGCTGAGTCCACATCTGCCAAGGAGGGAATTCATTAGGCTAAACCAGGCCCAAAATGTGGCTCCTGCCAGGTGTCTGCAGAAACAGAGAGACGGACTTGGCCTGGCCTGGGGGCATAGAATCTCTGCAAACAGGGTGTGTCTGAGATACTGAAATAGGTATGTGCTATGGTATTTCATCGGATCTAAGATGCCTTTGATTAGAAGATAAACCATATTTTTCTGTATCCCTAAGAAAGAAATTATCACTGCTAATTAAACTTTGACATGTTATTGATTATAAGACTCACTCCAGTTCCAGAGTTGTTAAAATAAACATCTTAGAATTGACAATGTGGCATTGTTATCCACAGGAAGCGGGGGCAATGGGAGGATAAGTACCTCCCTAGGCGCAGGCAAAGGGAGACTGGAGGCCTTGGGTCTTTCAGAGAGGATCCATTGGCTACTGTCTTTTAAGTCAAGTGCATGGGACAGGTCAGTTCTCCTGATGCGGGTTGGAGACTATGGTCAGTGTCCACAGAAAACCTGGGAACCTGGGCAGGGTTGGGGATGATCTGGATTTTAAGCGTCCAAAAGTCTGGCTTTTAGCCTCAGGAGTTCTGTATCCCCCAGTGATTCACTGACTGGCTTTGCTCATCTTTGCAAAACCTTCCCTGCCCCTTCCTCAGCCTTCTGTTCCCTAGTTCCTGCCTCTTTCTCTCTGTTTCCACCTGAGCATCCTTTGGTCAAGGATGAGAGTTACAATTAATTGAAACCTACACCTCTTTCATTTCTCCTTTGTAGAAAACTCAGCCTCTGGCTGGACAGAATCATCATATTAGAACTTTGAATCATTGTGCACCCCTTCTTCTCCCTCACATTCCCTCTACCTGCCAGGGGCTGGCCACACCATTGGCACCCACACCTGGTTCTCACTGTCACCCCCTTGGGGTGCCCTGCCCTTTCTCCCTCTCCAGTTTGGCCTGCATGCTTCCTGGAACACCCCTCATGCCTCCTTTCAGAAACCCGCAGCACCTCCCTCTTGCCATAACGTCTCCCAGACAGAGAGGATGGCACCTGACAAAACAGAACACACGCTCCAAAGCCAGGTGGCCTGGGCTCAGACCTCCTTGCTACTTACCAGTTTGTGACTTGGAGAAAGTTACTGACCCTCCCGCTGCCCCTACTTCCCGTGGATGAAAATGCCACATTCTGTCAATTCTAAGATGTTTATTTTAACGTCTCTGGAATTGAAACATGTTCTGCAAGTAATGACCTGTCCAAGTTTAACAGTGACATTTCTTTCTTAGGGATACAAAAAATTACCATCCATCTTCTAATCAAAGGCATCTGAGATTCAATGAAATGTAGCATCTACTTCAAGAGTTGTGTGAATGAAGATGAGCTAACACATGGAGAATTTTTAGCACAGGCCCTGGTGCTCAGTAGGTGCCCCATACATGTTATTATTTTTGGCCCAAGAGTAAACTCTGTCTGACCTTCACGCCCCTTCAAGGTCTCCTCTTATTATTTCCCCTGGTGTGCATGATAACTCAGCTCTCCTGCCCCAGGGTCCCTTTGGCCTTCTCCCCCATGGTCTCACCTCTCTCCCTCCCCTGGAATGCCAGCTCACTTCCTACTTATCCTAACTTTACCCTTTCTTCTTGCAAAACAGGATTTCGGAGCACACTCGGGCTTCCCCTCCCGATCTCTAGTGCCCCCACCCCTCCAGCATTGGCCTAGGGATTTATGTACCTTTCCTCCATCACCGCTGTGTGAGTCTTGTCTTCCCAATGCTTCTTTAAGCTGAGAACCCCGTCATCCGCCCACACTTGCTCCCTGCATTCTGTGTGCCGCAGGGCTGGGCATGAATAGGCAATCCAGTTAGCCACCCAGTGGAAAACAGCATCTCTGTCTCCTCAGCCCAGCTTTCGTTTCCTCCGGCATGTTGCCCAGCCTGGCATTCTGGTCATGGACCTGTCAGCTTATCACTGGCTTCTATGCTTGAATGTAAACTCCCTGGGGCACAGCTCTTATCACCCACTCCTCACTGCACCCCAGCACTGAGCCCAAGGTCTGGCATCGTGTAGGAGCTCAACAAATGTTTGTGAGATTAATATGCACTTTCTTACTCACTGTCTGGTTTGTCGATTGACAGGGAGCAAAGGGTTTTGTGAGGGAGATGACTCAGCTTCCTGAAGGCTGAGGTTCATAAGTCAGGAAAAAGACAGGAGGACCTCAGATGACCAGTGAGGCATCAGTTGGGAATCTCCAGCCTTACCTGGCTTGATGCTATTCTCATTTTACCCTCAAGTTATGTGTTCTAGGTATGTGACATTCAAGTTTTTTGGCCATATCCCATAGTAACACATAGGATTCCTGTCATGGCCTGGTGTTCCTTGGCATACCCACATGTACCCACATGCACTCACCCCTTACCCGCGCAGCACAGTGTTCCCAGGCATACCCGCATGCATGCACTCTCACCCCTTACCCGCGCAGCCCTATGTTCCCAGGCATACCCGCATGCATGCACTCACCCCTCCTACCTGCGCAGCACAGTGTTCCCTGGCATACTGGCATGCATGCACCCACCTCCCTACCTACGCAGCACAGTGTTCCCTGGCAAACTGGCATGCATGCACCCACCCCCACTACCTGCACAGTCCAGTGTTCCCTGGCATACCCACATGCATGCACCCACGGCCACTATCTGCGCAGCCCTGTGTTCTCTGGCATACCCGCATGCAGACACTCACCCCTTACCTTCATAGCCCAATATTCCCTGGCATATCTGCATGCATGCACCCACCCCTTACCTGCACAGCCCAGTGTTCCCTAGAATACCCGCATGTGTACACCCACCCCTTATCTGCACAGCACACTCTGTTTTCTGTGCCATTTCATTCTACTCTCTACTCTTTCATTATGTTTCAATGCTGGAGATGACCCACTCCATTGAGCCGCTGACCCACAAGTGGGTTATGACTCACATCCTGGGAGAAATTGCCCGACATCTCAGAACTACTGAGTGTGAAAGGTGACAGTCAAACCAGGCTTGCTGGACACAGAGCCTGTGCTCTGTCCCATGAGTGATTCCACCTTGGGGGATATGGGCAGGAACTTCTGTGTGTTCAGAGAACAAGATTATTCATAGAAAGCAAGTGAGAACCTGGGAAGGAGGTTCTATCAGAACCTGGGAAGGAGGTTATGTGGGGTGTGTCATCCTTGGCTGGGTCATTGAGAAAGAGAGAGCCTGCTTTGTCAGTGGCAGGCACTCCAAAATATTTGTTGACAGACTGAGTGGATGGGTGCACGAGTGAATAATCCACCTCCCCACACATCTCTAGTGCAGATCTCACAGGTGGAAGGAGGATAGGCCCCACTGGTTGCCATAGTCCTTATAAGGAAGGGATTTCAAAGTCCTAGAATAGAAGGAGCCCTGGAGATCATCTTATCAACCCAATCATTGCATGGGTGTGAGAATGAAGTCCAGAGAGAGCCCATGGCATATCCAAGATCATTCTGTGGTCATTAGCAGAGTCAGTGCTAAGTCAATGTGTTGAGTGGGGAGAACCCAGTCTTTGGGTAAGACTCTGCTTCTGCTGTTACTATTACTATTAGTTCTACAGGCATATTTGAGCCTTTATGGGACACTAATGTCATGCCAAGTGCAGCTTTATGTGTCTTACATGTATCAAGTCTTTTACTACCCATACCAACCCTTAAAAATAGGTACTTTTGTCAATTGCATTTTCCAGAAAGGAAATGGAGGCACAGAGTAAAGTAACTTGCTCAAGGTGACCCACTAGTATGCAGTAGACCAAGAATTTGAATCTAAGTAGGCTCCTGAGTCTATACTGCTGGAGACCTAGGGGCAGGGAGCAGAGCCTCTTCAGGCACAGAGGAAATACCAGGGTCCTCTTGGGTGGATCCCCGCCCCCACACTGCTGATCAGACCCCTCCAGAAACTCCCATCTCCTGCATTCATGAGCAGAGGAAGGAAAGAGAGCAAGGAGAGTGGTGCAGCTACAGTAGGAAGCTGTGGGGTGGGAGATGAGCAGAGAGGGACCAGAGTGGGCAGGGCAGGATGGCTGGAAGGAGGCCAAAGCCCTGATCTACCCCTTACCTGCAGCATGTCCTGGGCAGAAAAACCAAGAGCTATTAAACTTTGTAGAGCAGTACTAGGTACAAGCCACTGTGTCCAGCACTTTGCAAAAATTATCGGATTCAAGTCTCGGTGGAGGTGAGGGCTTGGAGGGGAGGTAACTAGCCCAAGGTGACAGCTGGTGAAGGGACAGAGCCAGGCTTGGGCACCGTCTCACTCAGAGTCCTGAGACTTTGCTGTTAACTCTGTGCTGTGCTGCAGGTTACCGGCCCACTCCCTGCTTCAGTTTTCTCACCTTTCCACTGGACCAGAGGCTCCCACCTTGAGGACAGCTATGACATGCGTACAATGTCATAAAAGGCACACATTTGTTAGCCATTATTCATCTTACTGTCATCATAGCATAAGAATCATAATACTTGTCTCTGAGTTTTGGCTTGAAGTTTAATCAGATTCAGATAGAATCTGAAACATTTCAGGGCCTGAGTATTTTGTGAGTAGGTCGTTTCAAATCTATAAGAGGCACGATCAAAACAGCAAATCCAAACAAAACAAGCTGTCACCAGCATTTCTTGCCACTTACTGTGTGCCAGATGCTGGACTAGGCATTTCCCCCTCCAAAACAGGTGAGGGCATCATTCTTCCCAATTTTCAGAGGAGAAAACTGAGGTTCCAAGGGTCCCAGTGGCCTGCCCAACCTTAAAAGAAGGCCCTTTGGCACTGAGGTTAAGAGCAGGGTCTTCAGAGCCCTCCACCTTTAATCCCCATTCCCATGTCCCACTCATACGACCTATGTCACTTGACTTCTCTGAGCCTGTCTCTGAAGGTCAGCTCTGTCTTAGCAAGGCGTTGTGACGATTAAACAAGATACTGTGTGTTTAGGGTTTAGTGTCATGTCTGACACAGAACAACCACTCAATAAACGGTGGTAATCAAAATTCCATCTGTGTTTTGTTAGGGTACAGAAGACAGGGGGGAAAATCCCGTTTTAGATCATGAACTAAACCAAGCAATATTAGTCTGGCTCCAAGAATAGTTTGACATGTCAGTAGACGTTTATTAAGAACCCACTGTGTGCCAGATGAGTCAAGGTTCTTACAGTCTAGTAGAGATGCCAGGCTGAGTTGAGTCGGCATCCATCCCCAGGCTCCTGACTCCACACTCAGGGCGGAGGACGTCATCCCACGCAGGGAGCGGAAACAATCAATGCTATTTAAGCACGATTACCTGACATCATTGCCATGCTTTCTAAATTAACAATGGCTCTTGATCTGTGTAGTACTTTATAATTTGAAAACTGTTCCCCTTTACAAGTATGAAACTACAAAATTCTGTGGTCTTTTTTTCATCTTTACATCCCTGCCAGGTAAATTAGGGTCCCATTTGGCATCTGAGGAAGCTGAGATTCAGAGCAGAAGTGAGTTGCCCAAATTTGCAAGGCCAGTTACTGGCAGTGTGAGGGCCAGAACTCCAAACTCCTGGTCAATGAATTCCCACCGTCCCTGTCCTGGGCTCCTTCTTAAAGTGAGGCATGGTTGATCCCAGCTTTGGGGACAGTGACATCTTGGAAGAGGCATCTTCCAATAGGTCTGGGACAATGAGGCTCAACAACAGGGGGCAAACCATCACACAGTCTGATTTGCAGGACGTATAGGAACATGCCCGGGGAACCCGCCAGCATGCTAACACCTTCCATTGATGAATGCGCCTTCCTTGTGATCCTAAATACCAACTAAAGCACCAGTTAAGACTGGAGAATAGATGAAGGCTCCACTCCCAGTGTCACAGTTCTAGAATATATAGAATGTAGATTTGGCTCCAGTGCACATGATTTCTGAGGGTATCCTTGTATTTTTTTCTTTTTTCAAATAGTTCCATTCATGCTTCAAAGAGCCAGCAGATTCATTCTGGTCAGAACTCTGCTTTCAGTTCAAGTTCCTGCACAAATCTCCACACGAAAAGAGAGCAGAAATCTACCCAGATGGTTTTTATTCTGACGACTTGTGGTGGGACTGCCAGGTTCCATGACACAGCTTATTCTCAGAGGGAGGAAAGTGGGTGTCTACACCCACTCTGCTGCCCTTTCCTGGTGTGACCTTGGTAGAGAAGCTTTCCTTCCTTCTGCGCTTTGAGAATGCTGGAATAACATGCTTTCTAAAGTGTGTCTAGTCCTGATGTTGTGGAAATGGTGACAGTTCCAAGCCATGCCCAGGTTCCTTGAAAGATCTAGGCCCCTCACTGGAGGGCCCTCAGAGCTCAGGCCCAGCCTGCAGGATCCTGAATATTGAGATGGGGAACAGTGAGTTCATTCGTTCCAGTGGACACTTGGTCACACTGTCTCATGTCAAGGTCGTTTGAGCCCCAGACCCCTGCCCATCTCCATATGCCTTGGATCTCTAGCTGGCCAGCTGACTGAGCCAGCCAAGCTGAGGAGACCCATCCTGGGGAGACATAGGTGGGACCCCCCCAACCCCTGTCAGGAGGCATGATCTTAAGACATGGGGGGAAGATAGGTGAGACCTGTGTGAGGCAAAGTCCCACAGCCAACTCCACTGAGTGCCACCCTAGAGGCCCCTGGCCCAGGTTACCCAGTGATTATGAAACAGCTCCCTGTCAATCAGGGCCTCCACCCCAGTTCGAGGGGTAGCAGAAAGGGCCAGATTCTGTTCCCTCTTCCCACCCAGGCAAGGGAAGGCTTTTGTGTGGCAACTTCCCAATTTCATGTTTTAATTTTCAAAAAGGAAATAAATTCTCTCCAGCTGTAGCTGTAATTGACTTTAGAGTTGTGACTTTATCATGCAAATGGTTATTTGTGGACTTTTAGAAACCTGCGTCATGGAGCGAAATTACATACTTAGAGACTTCCGAAACCATGGATTATGGTCCCAACAGATCCTAATGATTCTCTGGGTGCCATTAGGGTATAACGTGAAAATGCATATTTAGAGGATGATTAAAAAGCAAACGAGCACGCACGGTGAAATTCCTTGTGGAAAGTGGTAATTAGACTCACTATGAGGCTATTTTCTCATGTTAGGGATCTCACTGACTAGCACCTCATCCCCCGCCCACACAGAACCCCGGGAGACCCCACTGACAGGTTATAAACAATCACACAGAAACCTGCCACACAGGGCCGGGCGCGGTGGCTCAAGCCTGTAATCCCAGCACTTTGGGAGGCTGAGACAGGTGGATCACGAGGTCAGGAGATCGAGACCATCCTGGCTAACACGGTGAAACCCCGTCTCTCCTAAAAAATACAAAAAACTAGCCGGGTGAGGTGGCGGGCGCCTGTAGTCCCAGCTACTCGGGAGGCTGAGGCAGGAGAATGGCGTGAACCTGGGAGGCGGAGTTTGCAGTGAGCTGAGATCTGGCCACTGCACTCCAGCCTGGGCGACAGAGCCAGACTCCGTCTCAAAAAAAAAAAAAAAAAAAAAAAGAAACCTGCCACACAGGCCCCGTGCAGAAGACAGAGCCCGCTGGCTGCTTTGCCGAGGCCACCAGAGTGATCTGGAACTGTCCCCTCCAAAGATCTAGGCTCATTGTCTTCACCTCTGCCCTCTACCATCATCACATCACACACTCTAAAAATGGTTCAGTGTGAAATTGCTTTGCCAGAGTGAGGGGTTTGCCCACCCAGCAAAGGAGGGCAGTTTGTAGGGACAGGAGCTTTAGTCTCAGGTAGGGTGACCCTGGTTTCAGACCCAACGCTATACTCACAGCTCGCTAGTGTGCCTTTGGTCGTTGTAACTCGCACACACATGTGAAACCGAGCTACTGTAATATCAAAGGTGATTCTGTATACAAAAGACCTTTGGAAATTGAAAAGGGCTGGAGAGTGAGGCTGGCCGTGACTCACTCCACACCTGTTTCTTGGTCTTGGTGAGAGCAGGTGATTTCTAGCTGGGCATCAGGTTCAAACCCTACAAGACGTCTTTCCGTATACATTTCTGTACTGTTTCCTTCTGACCTTTACTGTCCATGGCTCAAGTGGATTTCTTGGGAAGGAGGCTCTCATTTGCCCATAGCTCCAGAATATGCTTCTTTTTTTCATTCCTATTCCCACCCTCATAATGAGTCATGACCATCCTGATTTCCTTATACACCCACTTCTTTAGTATGACAGTGGTTTCTTTGTTGTGACCAGAGGATTGGTTAGAGTCGTGTTTGGGGGCCCATAGTATGTGCCAGGCACTGTGCTAAGCACTTGCTATGTATCATGTCGCCTTTCACGTTTCAGATCGCCCTGTGATTATTCCAGTTTACAGATGAGGAAACTAAAGTTCTTCATCAGAGAAAGAAAATTCCTCATCCCAGAGAAGTTAAGTAACTTTCCCAAGGTCACACAGCTACTAAGTGACTGAATTCAGGACCAATCGGAAAATTCTAGCTTTTACTCCTAAGTCATTCCAGCTTTTACCCGTCTCTCGTGGGCAAGATGCAACAGCCAGCCTTGGAATGGTTCTGGGCAGGTCTCTTCCGCTGTCTGCATTGGTCTTTCTGAGGGAGGCCCTTACCCTAGCCCTGAGCCCATTCATCCTGGGAACTGAACTGCTTCCCCCTTAATGCCACATGCCCTTTGGCAACCCTCCTATCTCTCTCCACCCCCGCATGAACATCTTGGAATTGGCTCTTTTTTTTTTTTTTTGGCCTCCATTCCATAACTCCTCCAGCCTTTCTGAATGAGCTTTCACCCCATCTTTCCAGCACAGGGGCTTTTTCTAGTGTCACTGGTGGCCTCTGTGTCTTTACATCCAACAGGCCTAGTAAAGTCCTCTTCTTATCTGACTTCTCAGCAGCATTTGACTCTAGCACCCACCTCGTCCTTCTGGGAGCACCTTCTTCCCTTGCCTCCAATGGCGTGCCCTGAATCTTTGGCTGCACCTTGGCACACACACACTGGTGGTGGGCTCCACAAGGCCCAGTGCTCTACCCTCTCCTTGGGCAATCCCATCCGTACTTGGCCTTCATTTCCTTGTGTGGATTATCTACAAATGTGTGTCTCCTACCAAGACTTCTATTGAGCTCCCATCTGTGCTGTCAACTCTCTACTCAGGATCTCTTCTTGGATGTCTTAAAAGCCCCCAAACCCTACCTGTCTACAATAGAGCTTGTGGGCTTCTCCAACAGTGGTGGTCTTCTTGCATGGCTCTGTGTCCCAGCGGACAGTACCACCCCTTCATCGGCTGCACCAGTGAGCAGCTAAGTGTCACTGTGGGCACTTCCCTCTGCTCCCCTCCTACAGTCTCTCTATTACTGCGACTAGTCAGTTCTCCTGAGGAGCTGTGGGAGAACTGACCTCTCTCCTGTTCTTTCACTACAGCCTCCGACTGGTCTGGCAGCTCCACTGCTGTCCTGCTTGATCCAATTTCCACACTGAAACTCTTATCATGTCACCCTCACTGCCACCCTAACCCCACTGAACCCTCTGTTGGTTTTCTGTTGTTTGTGAGATCATCTCCATGTTCGAGGGCCCTCGTGGCCCTGCATGGCTGGCCCACCCCACCTTCATCTTCGTCACCCACCCTCTGCCCTGTCCTTGCTCTCTGGGTTCCATGGCCTCCCAGTCCTCAGAATTCACTGTGCTTCCTCCCTGATACAGTCTTTGAACATGCTGTTTTCTGTGTCCCCTTGCTGCTGGCATGCTGACTCTCCAATTTCAGCTCCTTTGTGATTTTTCTCTTTTGTGGTTCTGTAACAACTGGCCTAACTTCAGAGCTCTTCCTGGGCTGGGAGCCTCATCACCTAATGTGGCTATCTGATCACTTCTGCCTCCACACTGGACTCTTAGCTCTATGGGGGCAGGTGTCTGTCTGTGCCCCTGCTGGGCAACCCAGTGCCTAACACAGCATAGTGCAGGTAGTCACTCACCCACCCACAGAAACTCTCTGAGGACTTAGGTTCTAGCCACTGTCTGGGCTCTGGGAGACAGGACAGTGAATAGAACATTGACACATAGTCGTATTCAAAGGACACTCATCAGGTGTTGAGTAAATGTTCCATTTGTGACTTGCCTTTCAATTCCCCATCGTTCCAGGAAGGACAAGAGTCAGGAACTAGTGCCCTGCTGCTGGCCTTCAGCATGGAGGGAGGGGAGGGATGGGCTGAGACTCCTGTGCTTGGGTGCACTCCTCCTGTAGACATAGGCAAAAATTCTCCAAGGGCTTGTAACTTCAGCCTTCATGTTTCTTATGACTTGTCCTGACAGCCGTTTTCGCCCACAGGACTTCCATTCTGCCTCTGAAATCCTCCCCTCCTTCAATCCTCCTTGAAGCCATCAGAGATGACCTACACCACCCTGGCTCTGGGAGCTGGCTGGGCCCACAGGTCTGAAGGCTCTATGGCATCTCTCATATTCTAGTTTAGTCCAGGGAGACTCACTGAAGTTCTGTGGGCTTCATCTTCTTCATCAGCAAAGTGGGGATAATGATACTCCCCTCTAGGGCTGCTGTGGGCATTCAATGAAGTAACAAAGACACTGTGCTCTGAACTCGGCAAGGCCGTACAGAAATGGAAAGGTGGTTATTTGTCTGTATTAACATCTGCTTTCCTTTGCAGATGTCTGTCTCCCCAGCAGATGACACCCTCTCTGGGTCTCCACTGGGCTTGATACAGGGCATGTGGAGTCAGGACATGCTCCCTGAAGGCACTAAGGGCAAAACGCACATCAACAAGGTAGAATGTTCAGGCTACGCAGGGTGTGTGGCTCTCTGCCCCCTGTTTGTCTGACTCCACTCCCTGTGGGCTCAGATCTCTGATTCCATGAGGGCTTTTGCCCCCCACTTTACCATGCTCACAAGAGTGCCTGGACTCATCTTTTGTAGGCGGGGACATCCAAGCCAGAGTATTGAAGGCAGAGAGAGGCATGCTGGCACATGACTGAGACCATATCCTGGCATATTTTGGCTTCAAGTGCCCTAGATTTTCTAAATGTAAAATATTAATCTGATTATTTAAAAATCAATGGTGACTGGGTGTGGTGGCTCACGCCTATAAATCGCAGCACTTTAGAGGGCAAGGCAGGAGGATTGCTTGAGCTCAGGAGTTTAAGACTAGCCTGGGCAACATAATGAAACCCTGTCTCTACTAAAAATTAAAAAAAAAAAAAATTAGCCAGGCATGTTGATGGGCACCTGTAGTCCCAGTTACTTGAGACGCTGATGTGGGAAGACTTTTGAATCCAGGAGATCAAGGCCTCAGTGAGCTATGATTATGCCACTACACTCCAGCCTGGGTGACAGAGTGAGACCCTGTCTTAAAAAAAATAAAATCAATGCTTATGATAGGAAATTAGAACGTGCAGGCAAGGGTAAAAAGATGACCCGTAACTATATCTTTCCTGGATAACCTCTGTTAACATTTTGTGCTTTCTTCCAGTCTTTTTAAATGAAAATATTATATATAATACTAAATAATATTTATATTATTTTAGACAGACAGATATATATGTAGGCATATTTCCATATGACCTATGTATGAAGAGAGGGCAATTTTTGCTTTTTCACTTCATACCTTACAGCATTTATTTACCCATGATGTTAAATATTCTTTTAAAATGTCATTTTTAATAGTTGTACCGGTATTATCAATAACTTCTTTTCTAATCAATAGAATAAGATATGCCTAATGCAAAAAAAAAAAAAAAAAGTGAAAAAACACAGAAGTGTACAAAACGAAAACACACCACCACCCGCAATTCACATCTTCAAGGATGACACAGTAGACATGTTGGTGTATTTCCTCCCCAAGAATTCTCTTTCCAAACCTGTAGATGTTATTTTTGATGCTATCAGTCCATCCATAGTCTTCTAGGCCCACCGTTTTTCTCAAAGGCGTGTAGTGAATATTCCCTGGTGTTGGTGAATATTCTTGCAGTGCATTATTTTTCTTCATAGTTGCAGTCCAGTGCACTGTTTGGATTACTCTGGTTTACTAATCCAATGCCTGATGGTTGGACATCTAGTTCCTTTCCACCTTTTGTTATTACAAACAACACTATGATGAACGTTCTTGTATGAAAGCCTTTGTGTATAACCATGATTATTTCCTTGTACACTGCTTTTTTCACTCCTCTCCAGGATCTTTAGGGAAGGGACTTTTTATAAAGCTGTGGGCAGATCTGACAGAATCAACAAGGGCTGAGAGGCACTCAAAGACTAGCAGTGATGCAAGCTATTAGCTGCCTGCCCCTGGCCTGAAGCGATAGGGAGGAAGCAGACCTGAGGCTCTGAAGCCAGAGGGAATGCCACACAAGTAACAGCCTCACCCTCCACCTGCCCTCTGACCTTCGTCTGGTACATCCCATGGGCCAAACCTGACAGCAGATAAGAGGGCAAGGGGACCTTTCCCTGGGGCACAGAGCTGGGTGAAGGACGCTCTGAGGGGCAGGCAGAGTAGTCAGCACAGCAGAGCCTCCCAGCCCTCAGGGAGAACCTGTGAGAACACTGGGCTGATGGGGTTTCCCTGATGGCTCAGGACCCGGGCGTTGCTGTCTGTAGTAGTGCAGGCTAAGAGTGCTTTCGTACTGGGTGTCCATCCCACAGGCAGGGAGCTGGAGAGGCCTGCCACGGAGAGGATGGGCGGCAGGTAGTAGCCATCTTCTGAGGGTTATTAGGGCCTCCTCTATTGAAATACATATGAACTGCAGATTTCTTTCATTGTCACCATGGCCTTATGAGGTAGGTGCTGCTGTTCTTCCCATTTTCCACGTGAGAAAACTGAGGCACAGAAAGATTTCTAAAAACGTTGCTCTCACAGTTAGTAGAAGGCAGAACTGAGATCTGAACTTGGGTCAGTGGCTCCAAACCCACTGACCTACTACCCTGAACACAGCCCACCAGCCTCTGACCTTGCAGCAGAAACTGGCCACGCTCTAAGGGGAAACGGGTTACTGGTCTCATGCGCTGTCAGGCAGCAGACCCAGCACTTCCACTTTCCCCTCAGCCCACACTCCCTGCTGCCACTCTCTCCAGCCCGGGAAAAGAGAGAAACCATATACACATTGCAACCTGAAGAGGAGCCCTGCGAAGCCCTAAATCCACTCCAATTGTATTTTCTCTTCATCCCTTGGAAAATAAAAATTGCTGAGTGCCTGCTATTTTCCCTGAAACTGTGTTGCAGAAATCTTCTCTTGGGCTCTGACCCTGGGAGTCAGCTTTCTGCCCAAAGCACATTTTTACGGCCAAGTTATTTCTGATTCTTTAAAAGCAAAAGTAGAAGAAAAAAAAAATGTCTGGAAGGAGCAGGCTCTGTTGTAATGTAATGGCTCAGCAAAATTCCCTGGCCACTGGGTCTGTGCTTGGCCCCGTCCTGGCAGTGGGGAACCTGAGAAATGTCTTGAGTGGCATCATCAGGGCTGGGGAGATGGGGGCTCCAGGATGCAGGCAGTCCCTTGCACTTCAACTATTCCATGGGTCCAATAGGGAGGGATGGAGACGATGTGATGTTGAACGGAGAGGAACACACGGCTTTGTAGAGGAATGGACAATGTACAGATCTGACTTTGAACTTTAAAGAGCCGCCTCCTTCCTCATTCTAAATGAGTTGCTACCTGGGGCATCATAAAAATGCCTCCGGATTTGTGTTTGAAATCGTGTGTGTCAGTATTTGTTGAGCCTGTGTCTGGGAGTGGGCCTTTCTGGGTGCGTCTGAGGACGGGAACCGTGCTGCTCTTGCTTGCTGATGTCTCTCTAGTCTCAAGCATGCTTCCTGGACCATAGCAGGTGCCCAATAAATGTTTATGGGCCATTTAAATGTTTGTGTAGAGTCTCTGTATGTGTTGAATAAGTCTGTGTGTAAGAGTCAGAGGCAAAGTGTCTGTGCCTCTCTGTGGATGGTACCCCAGAATGTCAGCTTCCTGAGGGCAGGGATCATGGTTGGCTTTATTCACTGGCATGCCCCAAGGACATTAGTGACATAGTGATTGTGTACAGCTGCCTGTCCATGTGGGTGTCGCAGAGCAGGCTGGGCGTGAGCTGAGTGTGTGCATAGCACATGAGATCATATGTGTGAGGACGAGTGTCCTTGGATATCTTGGTGCCTGAACTTTCGGATGTGACTATTTTTGCATTTGGGAGCAAGTGTACATGCCTTTTTTTGTGAAGTTATGGGGAAAAAAAAGTATGCGAAGGCAGCCACAGGGCAGGTGATTGGAAGCAGAAATATCCGATAAATATCTAGGGATATCTTTATAAATATGTCAGGATCCTCTCCTGCAGGTTCTGGCCTCTCTGCAATGGCCTTGGCATGTCTGTATCTGGGTCTTAATTGTAGACCCCTTCAGCCATGAATGCAGCTTAGATTCAATTTCAATTATTAGGAAGGACCTGAGGGCAGAAGACTGGACTTTTTGGCAGAGAGACTCATTATTTACCTCTCTGGCTGTGACAAACCCTTCCAGCTGTGTCCCATCTCCTGCTTACACTTTCAATGCCATTTCCCTCCACTCAGTCTCCAGGGCTCCCCTGATGGTAACAGAGCCTTTCAGTGGATACAGACCTATAGGCACACTGTTGTAGAGTCAGTGTTGCCTCCAGATGGCCTAGACCTTGTCTCCTTGCCTCTTCCTCCAGTCTCCACCCTGTCCTCCCATCCTTTGCCCCACTTAGCACCCCAGCGGGCAGACACCCCAGAAGTGATTCTCTCCTTCTTCAAGGTCAGCTCCCTCTCAGGGCTGTTCCCCAACAGTAAAGATGATAAATAGCTGTTGTGGCCTGAGACTCAGGAAGTGACATTTTTCTAGCCTTCTAAGAATCCCCTGTGTACCAGCTGTTGATGTCCTGATCTTTTTTTTTTTTTTTTTTTTTTTTTTGATCATCCTTGCTTCCTGGGGAGCCCAAGGCCCTCTCTGCAAAGGCCATGCATCAATCCTGGGGAAGACAGGTAGGTGAGGGTGGGGGAGTCGGGGAGGTGTTATGGAAAATCTAGGACACCTGTGCTGCAGAGCCTCCTTGATGCAGGTGTGGAAACTGAGGCACTGTCAGGCACTCAGCTTTTCCCTTCCAAGCCCTTTCCTATTGTAAGTACATTCTTTTCTGTTCCCCTATAGACATGATGTCACCTTGTGTTCTGTGTAGTACAAGGGACTTATAAGATGCTAATATGACAATGGGTGACTGAGAAAAGAAGAAAACAGAGTGCTTATATGACTCCTGCTGGAAAACAAAGCCACAAGACAGCTTTGGAGGCAAATGTCTGGATGGGGAAGGGAGCACAGGGAAGGCTCACAGAAGAGAGAATGGAGGGCAGGGCAGAAAAGACGATGTAGTGCCTGGGTGAGCAGGAATTGATGAGGGCAACAGGTTGGACCTGGTTGACTAAGAGGAGATGCTGGAAGAGAGGGGTGCTGGGGTCCTCAGTGGGTGAGAACCAGGGAGTGGCTTGCTGGTAAGGGACATCTGGGGGAACTGCAGAGGGGCTCTGAAGCTGAGGCAAGGGGCAGAAGCAAAGGTGGAAACAGAAGGCAAACAGACTTAGGAGTGAGGTGGGCAGTCAGGAATGGCCACGGAAGGGCCTTACTTTGGGATGCTATAAACTTCTCTCCTCCCAGCTGCATGCCCCTTTTGGCAGATCCAGGTGAGGGACTGAATCCTTTGCATGGTGCCCAATAGATTGTAAAGCTCTATTACATTTAGTCACCCAACACCAGCCCAGGAGGTGTGTTGGGTATGAGAACCCTTACATTATAGATAGGGAAGGCACTGAGTAATTAACTGGAGTTTCAAGGGCCATCAGCAAGGAACTGAAGGCCTGAGATTATTAGTTAGGTCTTTTAAATAAGCACCTACTATGTGCCAGGTGCTTTTGAAGCACTGGGACTAGAGTCAGAAACCACCCAAATCAATGCCTTGTCCCAAAGGATCTTATATTCTAGCAGGAGGAAGCAGAATGTAACACACAAACCAATCAGGAAGATGCTTTTAAGCACCAATACAGAAGATAAAATAGACTAGTGCAGACGTGGGGCAGGATGATGGAGGTCAGGGAGGGGGCCCTTTGAGAGGCCTCTCTGAGGACACTGCATCTGACCTGAGAGCCGAATGATGAGGGCTGGGCATGTGAAGACCAGGCCAGGGAAAGAGGCGTCCAAGCAGGGGGACTAATCAGTGCAAAGATTCTAAGACTGGAATGAGCTGAGTCCAGGATGTCTGGAGCTTCCTGACCAAGGGTGGGCCCAAGGGAAAATGAATAGGCAGAGACCAAATCACACAGGGCCTTGCAGGCTTCAGTGGGGGTTATGGCTTTCATCCCTGGTGTAGCGAGAACTACTGAAAGATTTTAAAACAGTGGGCTGACCTGACCTGATTCCAGTTTAGATGAATCCCTCTCGCTGTTCTGTAGAGGGCACATTGGAGGTAGACCAGAATGATGGGATAAATTAGGAGACTAATGTGGTCCAGGTGAGAGAGGATGGTGACATGGACCAGGCAGTAGCAGTGGATGTGGTAAGAAGGGGTTGGATTCGGGATACATTTCGGAGGTAGAGCTAAGGAGACTTAGTGATGGACGGGCTCTTTGGTGTGAGAGGAAGAGAGGAATCAAGAATGTCTCTTAAGCTTTTGGCTTGAGCATCTGGATGGGTGGATGGTGGGCCATTTCTGAGTTGGGAGAGGCTCCAAGTGGGGAATGTATTGGCATATTTGGAGTGAGAAGAAGGAATGTATTTTTCTGTTTAGGTTTAAGGTGCCCAATAGATAACCAAGTGGAGGTGGCAGGTTGGCAGTGGGATGTGTAGTTTCAGTGGGGTTCAGAGAAAAGGACTGGGCTGGAAGTAAATGTGAAGAATTTTCATCCACTAGAAGGTGTTGGAAGTCGTACAATCAACTACAAGTATCTGAGTAGAGTGTAGACACAGAAGAGAAGAGGGCTAAGGATCAAGCCTTAGGCAATCTGACAATGAGAGGCCTGGGAGCTGGCAAAGGAGGGAGGCTGGAAAGGAACAACCCATGCTGTTGGGGGTAAATTGACTGGCTCATACATTAGAGCTAGTCAACATGGCTGTGTGCTATTCCCTGGAGGGTTCTAGATGATGGAGTCTTCAGGAAGGAGACAGGGCAACTGCATGGATGGTCATGAGGAGAATGGGCAAGATGAGGACAGAAACTTGACTTTGAGAAGATGTTGGGTGGTCAGAGGTGATCTTGATCAATGCCTGTTTCATGGAGAAGTAGGAGTAAAAGCCCAACATGAAGAGAGGTGGGGATGAGGCAGTAGAGATGGTACTGACTAGTAAATATTTTGCTATGAACAGGTGTTCAGGGTCATAGAGGGGCTGGAAGCCAACATGGGGTCAAAGGAAATTTATTTTTTAAGATGTGAAATAGGGAGCCATGTTTTTCAGTGAGATAATCCAGACAATGAGAAAATGCAAGTCAGCTGGTAGCATAGGGATTGAGGAAGAGATAGGTCTCTGATTTCATTGACTTCTCTATGAAGTGTGTATCAAAGCTGTTGTCTGTTGAGGAGGACCAGGCAGGGAAAATGATGATTTGAGGAATGATGGGAAATGTTGAAAAGTGAATTAGGAAAGTATAGGAACATTACCTGGAAAGCTTCAAAGGTCTGCCCAGTTATTAGAACTAGTCTACCTGTCTTTGTGTTATTCCCTAGAGGGCTCTAGATGCCAGTCAGCTGATGGGTGCAGGTGCCAAGCAGAAGGATGATTGGGTTTAACCAGGGTTGGGGATTTCCAGGTGCACATGAAGGAGGGAGATAAGTTCAAGGGCAATAAGAGTACTTGGAAGAGGATGGCTTTTGGGTTGGTCCATGAAATCTGGGCTGAGTAATAGAAGAAAATAAAAACACTGTTTCATCAACAGTGAACAAGATGAATGGATTGGAGCCCTCAATCAGGTGGAAGAATATTTGGCATAGGAGTAGAGAGTGAGATAGGAGATGGCAATCAAGGGGGTGCTTGAAATGAAGCTTTCAGAGGTGAGGTGTTATGGATGATGATGAGGTCTAGGTTGTGGCCATGTGAGGGGATGTTGAAGAGAAGGATGAGGTCCTCGGTGCTAAGAGGGTCAATGGACTAAGGGGCCTGGGTGTTGAACAGGTAATCTGCCAGGATATGAAATTGTCAGGAATGATGGCAGGGATGGTTGTGGAGAGACACAGGGAGCCAAGTGCTGAGGTCATCAACTGATGATTAATCTTTAATTCTTGGAATTTCAAAGTCATCTAATGAAGTGGTTTTAAAGCAATTTGTAAGACTCAACTCTTATTCAAAGACAGCATTTTGAGGCAGCTTAAATAGAAGAAAGCAGCCCTGCTGTTTGGAAATGGGGGTGGGGAAACTAAGCCCCTTGCTCTCACCTCCACTCTGAGCAGCCTTTGAGAGGGCTCCGAGGAACTTTCCATGGCACACAGTGAGAGAAGTGCCGATCTGGTCCAAGGCCCCTTATTTGACATTTGAGGAGCAGGAATGTTACTTGTCCCAGGTGACCCTGTTAGGAACAGAGCTGGGAATGGAACCAGGTGTCCTGTCTCCCCCTGGACCTGAGATCCATAACTACTTCAAACCTGCTTTCCCATCTTGTGTTGTTTTTCCCTAAGATTCCTAACACTCTACTTTGTGTTGTAAACACAGGACTCACCATGACATTAGCAGGAAGTTCCTCTCCGGCTGTCCCTAGGGGAGGTCCATTTCACCCTTTTGGGCTTTTCCAGAACCACAGGACAGCACTGTCTTGTCAGAACAGCAGGTGAGGCTCAAGTGAAAGGCACACTGGCCTAGCTAATAGACACACCTAGTGATTATGTCTGCCCTTATGGGGCCAGATCAGGGTACAGAGATCAATTGTAACCTGAGACCGGTCCCCGACTGGGGTTCTAGAGCCTGGCTTGATGGGGATAAGGCAGGATTGACCTACAAGCTGGAAGTTGGTGTCTGGAGGTGAGGCCAGCATCCAGCCAAATGGATTGTCCAAGCAATACATCAGTCTAGTTGAGAGGCAGAAGCCAGCTGCAAGGCAGTGGGGCAGAAACCAGACTCCAAGGGATGAAGGGGCAGGAGGAGGATTGAAACAGAGCTAGGGCTTCTGGAGGTGCTGGAGAGCTCAGGAGGCTGCTTATGTGTCCCATTCGGCCTCATCCATTGTAGGGTTGGTGCTAGACAGACTCTGTATGGGAGAGCATGTCCAGGCCAGTAGGTTAAGCCCTGAAATGAGAGATGGGAAGGCAGAGGGCAGTACCCAAAGCCAGCTGGGAATCCTGTCTGCCCACACACAGTGGAATGCCACCTAGCCTGGGATATAGAAAATAGTGTCTCTGCCCTTGGGAAGCAGCTGGTAAGCATTAGACAAGTGCCATTTCCTCAGCCAGATGAGTCAGGGTTCAAGTCAGGACTCCAAATACAGAGGAATGCCTGGCAGGAAACTGGAGTAGCATGCAGGGAAACTGAGGCAGAAGGTCAAGGTGGACTGGCAAGGGCAGGGGGCATCTATAGAGGGACATACTTCCCATCCCTGACACCCAGCCTTGGGTCGGGTCCCAGTGCATAGAGGACTCCAGGGTGTTGTTTCTCTCTGCCTTGAATGTCCTTTCTGAGATGTCACCAGGGCTTGGTTCTTTCATATGTCATAGTGTCCCTGCTCCCCTCTCCCTGACCACCCTGTCCAAATGAGCTCCTGCTCCTCAGTCCTCATTCCCTCTCATGCCTGTAACCTGCTTGATGCTTCACTGCAGCACTTACCACTATCCACCATCCTATATATATTGTCTTGTTACTGTCCACCAACCACACTAGCGCTAGAATGGAAGCTTCCCCAGGGTAGGGAATTTCTCTTCCCTTCTGCTGGGCAGTGAGTTGGGAGGAGTGTTCCTGTGACCCCCTCCTCTCCTCCTCTAACTGCTTCTGGGCTTGGGAACTGGTTCTGGTTATGATAGAGAGGCTGGCCTTCCGTGCCTTCCTTGGGGTCCTGTTGCCTCTGCCCTGGGCCCCAGCAGAGAAGGTGCCCCTGGCTGCCATGCAGTGATGCCCACCTCTCCCTGAGAACAGGGCTGTTCGGCCTGAGGGCAGGTGAGTAGTGCTGGGTCCTGGAAACCCCAGGCCGATTGTATCAAGGCTGATAAGCCTCAGTCAGTGGCTCTAAAGATAATCAATTGTTTTCATTCTGAGTGAAACAACCGGCTCCAAGGAACCTCTATTTAAAAACCACACACATATGACAGATCCATCTCTTGTTAAATTGTTGCACATGTGGATCTGATTTAACCTGGCAGGTTCGATGTGCTTCCAGCTCAGTGCCAGAGAAGGGGGTGAGAGAGGAGCTGGGCCAGGAGAGGGGAGCAGGGGGAGCTGTGGGGTGGGGACAGCCGAGCAGGAAGGAGAGCAGTTTGCAGGACAGGCAAGAGGAAGGGACTGCACCTTCCCACCCATCCCGCTTCACTCACCCTTGGGACTCAGGGTAGCTCTTTCATGTAGGAAATCCTGCCCAACTAGTCTATGACCCTATGTCATCCTCCCCCTTCCTCCCAATTCCAGAGGATTGGTGTCTTGGCTCGAAGGTACCTTAGACCACAGGGTCCCTATCCTTGATTTTCCAGAGAGGGAAACAGACACTCAGAGAGGGTATAAGCTGCCTACCCAAAGTCACACAGCAAAATAGAGTGGAGCCAGAGCCAGGATGCTAGGGGTCCTCTGGCTACTCTTCCTTTGGCACTTCTAGGGAGGAAATCTTGTGTCTTCCAAAAGGTGATGGCCTTGACAAACGCAGGAGCCACACCTGTCTCTTTCCTTGCCCTCCAGGTGCACTCTAAGATGGCCACCTAGGGAATGTTGTTAAATTTGTGGAGTCCCAGGGAAAGAGGAGAGATATTGAGGTGTGGAAAATGAAGCAGCTTGAGCAGACCAGGCCCCAGAGAACAGGTGAGCATCAGTGGTGACGGTATGTCACACCCTCTTCTGCTTTAGATCCTGCAGTGGCTCCCAGGTTCACTCAGAGTAAAAGCCAAAGCTCTCCCAGTGACCTGCAAGGCCCTACCAGTGACCTCCACCGCCATGGCTTCCCTATCCTCTTTGTCCTTCTCTTCCCCCTCACTCCTCTATGGCCACAGTGGCCTCCTGGCTGTCCCTTCTGCACACCATGCACACACCCCTCACCTTATAGGTGAGGCCCATAGATCCAGACGAGTCAAGGATGTGAGGCATCACTCAAAGCTTGAAGAGAAGGCAGCCAGATCGAAACCAGGGAAGCCGGTAAGTCAGGGAGGGAACAGAGGGCCAGAAAGGCAAGGAGTCTTCCCTGCCCCAGGCAGGTTGGCAGCAGTGGGAGCCTAATGCCCATTCTCTGAGCCCAGGAGCAAGTCTCTGGTAGCAGGGTTCTCTGATGTTCCAGTCCTGACAGGGCTAGTGGTGGCACAAGCAAATGCAGGCCTGGCTATGAGGGGCAGCTGCTGAGAGTGGGCCATATGCTGTGGCCTGTGCCAGACATGGTGAGCTCTAGAGGGAGAGCAGGGAATCAGCAGCTCCAAGAGTATCCTCAGGGCTGAAGAGAGGCAAAGAGCAATGAATTTTCATGTAAGAGTCTTGAGTGACTTGAAAATCCATTCCCATGGGGATCCTTCTGCAGGAGAGCCACAGGTGAGCTCTGGTGGCCACAGGGCTCTGAGGGTGGCTGCGTGAGCCCTGAGCCTGGGCTTCAAACTGGCAGCCCTTCTTCTCTCCATCAGGCAGCTGCAGCCTCGCTGCTCCTCCTCCATCTCTCCACACTGGTGGTGGCCTGAGGCATGGACATGGCCATAAATAATAGTAATAACTAGAGAGTCTGTTCCAAGCAAGATGATTTTATGAAATTACATTTTTGAAAAGGTTAATTCTTCCATCTCCCCACTTGTACTCCAATCTGGAGAGGCAAATGTGGATTAATTGGACCCATTTCCTCCCCGGCCTCCACAGAACTCTGACGAGATATGCTTCTACTGGGTCTGACTTCTCTCCTGGGCTTGCTGCAAAGCAGTAGGTGCTGGGCCCTTCTTCCCACCAGAACTGACTGACCTCCAGGCGCTGGGCTCCAGGCTCCAGGCTCCAGGCAAGCAGTGGCCCTCCCTCTGCTGCAGGCAGAGAGGCATAGAGGGAAGGAGCAGAAAGGCCAGAGAGGTCATGGGGAAGTGGACTTGGGGGGCAGCAGCTGGGGCTGAGGTGGTGCAAATGGGGAGATGAGCTGGGGGCACCCGGGCATGCCTATAGAGTGTGCAGTGCGTAAGTTATGGGTGGGGAGTGAGTAGATGGAGACAGATGGACAGAGATGGGAGGGAGGACATGTGGGTCAGTCCTCTCTTTTGTCTCTACTCTCCACCTTTCTGTCATTATTATTCCCTAAGTAAGTGGAAGAAGACAGACCCTGAGGGAAGGTGAGAAGGGTGGGTAAGGAGAGTTCGCTCGGAGTTCTAAGTGTGTCCTTCTGCCCTCCTCCCAGTCCTCCTCATCAGCACCCAGGCAGCCCTGCCTCATCCCCCAAGCCCTTCCCAGGCTGGGCTGCTGTCTTCCTCCCCCAGTTTTCCTCCTTCTCACCCATCTCCTCCCCTGTGTGTCCCAGACACTGCCACCTCCTCCAGGCACAATCTCCCTCCACCGGGCCAAGCTGAGGTGGGTTGAGGAGAGCCTGGAGACCAGGTGTTAGGAAGTCTGCAGGTGTCTCTGCCTCTGCCTCTTCTTAACTGCACGCCTCCGATGGGCACTGCCCCACTTGGGTCCTCAGTTTCACCGTCTGTGGAGTTAAGAGGTCCAATGAGCTTATTCCAAGTCCACTTCCAGCTCTGAAGTGTGATGATTGTTGAATTGGTGCTTAGAAGAACAGGGTACTCTATTGTTCTGTCGTTCGTGTTTTTGTTTTCTGGTGGGAGGTCTTTAATGGATTTCAGATACACTAAAGTGACAGCAGGGATACAGAGAAGGCAGTGAGACGGAGGCAGGCAGGGTGGGGAGTGCCTGCTGGTTCCTGGTGTGCTGTGAGGTGTATGTGTGCCTATGGTATAGACGGGGGTGAGAGAGGTGCTTGGTAAATATCTGTAGAAGGAATGGACTTTACAGCAGGCTATGTGCTTAGTGCTATGTGAAATCTTTATGCCAACACCTTGAAAGCAAAATAAAATTCAACATTATCAGTTCAACTCTCCACCAACAATTACTTTTTTTTTTTTTTTTTTTTTTTTTTTTTACTGAGTCAGTTCCCTTCCTTTGGTTTGCTCCTAACTTTTTACACTTCCTAGAATGTTCCCTAATTCTAATCATCCTCTAACCCTGAAACCCTGAGGGATAGGGAAATGCACCTGCCCTCAAGGAGGCAGAGGAGGTAGAAATTCCTTCATACCAGACCTGAGGTTTGGAACTACCCCTAATACTCAGTGGGTACAGGGAGGAAGCCTTAAGTCCTCCTAAAGGTTGTAGGGATCATGGAGGGCTTCCTGGAGGAGATGTTGAAGCTGAGCCTTGAAAGATGTGAATAATTACACTCTATGGGCCACAGAAGGCTTGATAAATGGCTTGGTCAAGGGACAGAATGGCAGGCAGCTGCCTAGGGTGTGGTGGGGACAGGTGGAGAGTTGGTCTGTTGTATACCTGGGACTCAGGTTCTCAGAAGCAAGAGGTCCAGGAAGGCTTCCCACAGGAGGGAGGCTTGGAGGATAGGTGGGTTATTTTAGCAGAGGACAGGACCACTTCTCATGGGGGTGCTGGTGTCAGGAAGGAGCAAGGCAGAGGGAATGGAAGTCGGTGTGGATGGCGGTGGGGGTTGGGGGTCCAGGGAGGTGGCCAGCAGAGTGGGAGAAGAAAGGTCTGGTCTGGAAGGAAGATTCAGGGCTCCTTGGAACCCCTTCCTTGCAGATTCTGGGCAGGGCCAAGCCACCCATTCTCTGGTGTAAATTCCTCCTGACAGGTGCTCTCCTTGTTTATTTCTGTTCACAGAGCTGGGAAGACCTATTTCCCTCCTAAGAGCCTATTTATTCTACTTTCTCATTTTCCAATCCAGTGAGTTTATGGCTTTTTTGGGTTGGCTTTCATCTTCCCAACAACAAGAGAAAACATTCCCTTTCCTTTTCAACCCGTGCCTAGGGAAAAACTGGGGGCTGCTGCTGTGACTGGGGGGCCTAGGGACTGCTATGCTGAGCCTTTACCCTGCCCACCAGCCAGAGGAATCTGGGGCTTCCACCCCACACCAGGCTCAAGGCTGAGATCGGGGAAAGGGGGTTAGGAGTGTTGGGTGATTCTGACTGCTCAGGGGATGCAGAGAAAAAGTAGGATTTGGATGAGAGGCACAGGATACCTCCAGCAGACAGCTGGGGAAGGTGGGCAGTGGCTCTCCATGTGGCAATACACAGTGAGCCTGGTAGCTTGCTTTGGTTTTATCCTGCTGTGTATCTTTTTACACTTCCAAATCCTAGCCATACCATCCTTGGATTCACTAATGAAACCCATTGACTTTTCCCCATCAGTTTCACAGTTCTTTGGGCTTCCAGCCATCCCTTCTGGTCATATTTCCAAAAGTCAGTGGCCATGCACCTTTCACAGCTATCTGCCCACCTCTCTTTCCCATCTGCTAACTTTTTTGGGACATGTACATTTTGCAGAGATGGAAGGATAGGCCCATGGAGTTGCTATTTAATGAGATGAGGAAGGCTGCAGGAGGAACAGGTGTAAGGGGAGAAGCAAGAACTCACTGATGCCCTGCCAGGTCTGGAGCACCTATGAGGCATCCCAGTGGTGATGTCAGTGAGATTCAAGTGGTGAGTCTGGAGCTCAGGTGAAGCCAGGGCTGAGGGCATGGACTTGGGGCTCATTGGCATAAAATGGTCTACTCACCACGGAACTGGATGACCTCCCCCAGGGAAAGAGACTAGAGAAGGCCAAGAAGGATCAGAAGCAATTCAACTTTTGCTGAAAGACCAGCAAAAGAGACTGAGCCAGACAGGCCTGAGAGGAAGCAGACCCAGAAGTAATCCCCGTCATGGCTGTCGCCTGGTGGTCTTCAGGCCACTTTACACATTGGCTCATGTCCTCAGGGAACAGACCAGAAAGAACATAGATTGACTCAGGATCCCAACGCCATCCCTTCCCAGGTGTGTGACATTGGGCAATTTACTCTGCCCCTCTGAACCACATTTCCTCACTCTGCATCCAGAAGATAAAACCTGTGAATACCTAGTAGCCACACCATAAATGTCAGTTCCTCTTCCCTCCCTACTCTTCCTAAAATAAAACCACCGTGGCATGCATCATCTCAGAAGGAAGTCATACAGCACTTGAGATATGTCTTTAAATACATTATCTTACACTTGCCCACACCAAATCTCATCTGTCACTTTTCTGCCCACTCGTACACACCCTTGTGGGATTCTGTAGCGTATCCCCATTGGCTTGACATTTCATTCCCTCAAAAAACTTAGTGCACATCCCCAGCTTTCACTGCGTAACTCCCTTTTCCAGATGATTTATTAACATTTCAAATGAGGCGGCCTCATCCTAACCACGGGACACTTCTGTTGTTCATTCTCCACCCAGATAAGTGCCTAGCAAGTTCTCCAAACTTCTACCCCTTCCTTACCCAGGCACAGATCCGCTGAGACGCCCTCCCGCCATCCCCCTGAGCCCATCGTAACCCTGAAGGAATCTGTCACAAGGCTTCACTACCTGCTGAATTCCCCAAGGAATCTCTGTGCTCCAGGGCTCAGGGGTCCCGCCCTTTGTTAGAGATGCATCCTGCTCTTCTTGCACAGTCAGGAGGTGAAACCCATTAGCCCAGGGGCCCTGAGTTCCTTCTAAGATTACTCATTGGGTGGGTGCTGTATTCCCACTTGATTCTGCTCATCCTCTGTGGACGGCACACTATCTCCCCTCAGACCTTACAATTTCAGTTCATATCAGCCCCACTCCCACGGCCCACTGCCCACACCTGCATCTTTGACTTGAGGGCCTTCTGGACTTACACATTCTGCCCAGGAAAGTACATAGGGCAGAAGGGCCAAGAAATTTATGCCCCTGGAGCAGCCCTCAAACAATGACTGATGGGCACTCACCTTCCAGTACCCTCGCCCCGCAGGAGGGAAGGGTAGCACTAATGTGAATGTCTGCACCGCCTCTGAGTTCCCCAGTGGGGCTGAGTTCCCCAGTGGGGCTGAGTTCCAGCTACCCCTGTTGTAACTAGCTTAATTACACATTTATTAGCTGCGTTCTTTTTCCCTTTTCACTTCCCCTACTCCCCTCCCAGGTTTTCAAAGTCCACCTCCCAAATCAACTGTGTGCCCTTGAATCTTTGTCTCAGGATCTCCTTCTGGGGGCACTTAAACCAAGACCCTTGGCTGGTCAGCCCATGATAACCAAGCGACCTTGAGCCACAGCTTTCCTGATTTGTCCTGTGTTCTTCCAGGGCTTAAAGTCCAGACGTTGGGTGTACTCTACCTCAAGAGTTCTCTCCAGCTCTAGGGAGCAGCCTGGCCTTGTCCAAGACCTCAGGGGCACTGGGCCAGAGAATTCTTCTCCGTCAGAGGGCATTTCTGAGCCTTGCTTTCGATGTTGGAGGAGTTTATCTTGTCACTAGCTGCATTGTCTGCTGATTTATCTCTGTCCAGGGGAGTGGGGCCCAGCTGTAGACAGCAAACATATTGAGTAAATTTCTAATGAACTGATTACTCAGCTTAGCATTTTAACTGCAGCATTAAGCATCCTCTCACCCTCATAAACATGTTGAACTACTGAAGGGATTATGGCTTCCAGGCTGGCCACTCTGTCACTGGGAAAAATTAATCTCGAGATTTAATCAAAGTCAAAACCACAAACTGCAGTAGGGAAGGGGCTTTTTCTCTCCATGATGCCCAGGAGAGGGTGGGACATTCATAGATTTCCGCGCTGACTTGGGAGCTACTTTGAGATGTCATCGTGTCCATCCTTCTATGTCTGGGTGTGCACAGACACATTGGTCTGATAGTTGAACATTTTATAGACATGACCTGCCTGAAAAATGCCCCTTTTGTAGCTAGAGTAGTAAACCAAAGAGGAAGTAGGTTAACAATTTTTCTTTCTTACACAAGGTTGGAGTGTGATGACAAACATGAATGCAGAATTCTGTGAGTGCTCCACTTTGACCCTCAAATCCTTTTTTGGGGTCTCTTACGGTAGTCAAGGCTATGTTTGAACTCTCATTGCATCTTCTCAGAACTCTGTGATCTCTGTTGAACCCCATCAGCCTCTGTCTGATCAGGCTGAGGAGCAAGTGTGGATAGCAGAGCCCACCTGGGCAGCTCTCACCTGGACATACTCTCAATGTACAAGAGCTAGAGGGGCCTACAAGGACTGCATCCTTCTGAGGGAAGGATCGGATATTGCATTTCGTGGCTCTGAGCTTGTGGACTTAGCTCGGAGATATTCCCGTACAGGCCTGGATGATGGGTGGTCAGCAGCTGAGAACAATGGTCTGATATCTAATTCCTCAGGAATAGATCCCAGGGGTTGGAGTGGAGGAGCATGTGTGGCTCCAGTGAGCCAAGACCCTTGCCCCTCCAAGTATGCTCTTAGTGGGATCAGAGTCCAGGGAGCACAGAAGTACATCATCTAGGGCCCATCAGCCTCCCTGAACCGGGATCTGCTCTTTTCTGGGGTCCCCTGGGTGATTTGTGTGCGCATTACAGTGAGAGAGGCACCGGACTAGCCCTCTGGAGAAGCTGGCAGGAGGGATTGCTTTGGAGCTCAGTGGGTGGGGGCAGGATCCATTGGGGAGCCCTTGCTCCTTAGTTTGGGCCTGGATTAGACAGCTGAAAACTAGAGACTAGCCACCGATCACACAGCTTGGCAGAGGCCTCCAAAATGAGAGTGTTCAGGTGACCCTGTCTCCTGGATCAGCACCACACTCCATCCTTGTCAGGGCCCACTGCCTGCTTTCTCATAAATCCTTCCTTCTGGAATGAAATTATTTCCTTTATGATGAGGAGGCAGTTGGTACTGTCTCACTGCTAAGCAGAGGTGGCAATAGGGGCATAGCTAGGTCCTGACCCTCTGGAGCTGGCACAGGTACACAGAAAGCCCCTCAAGATCCCGTTGGTAAAAGTTTTGCCAAAGGAGATAGCAAATTCTGCCTGCTGTGCATGCTAAGACAGCCCGCACTCCTGGCAGGGAGAGGGGACAGAGGCGGCTATTTTCTCTGAGCCAAGAATGCTGACAGGCTCAAGAGGGAGGATGATGTGGCAGGCAGGAGACTGTGTGTGACCTTGAACTTGGAACCAAGGATGCTTTCAGGGATTCAGATGCTCCTCGAGGAGATTTGGGATATAATGTCAGAACCTGTCTCAAAGCCTAACTGAGACTTGAGGGTAAAGGGAGGGAAGGAAGTCCTGCTTCCGTCTGGAAGCTGCCTGGTAATCTTCCTTCCTCCCTGTCATACCCACATCATGGAATCACTGCTCCTCATTTCCTGCCACTTCTGAGCCTTGGTTTCCCTAGAGATAAAATGGGGACAGCAAGAGTAAGTTCGGCATAGGTGTGAAGTTATAATTAGATGGGCTGATTTGTGAAAAACTCCTCAAATAGAGGCTGGCACACAGTAAGTGCTCAATAAATGGATCCGTTGCCATTGTTGTTCTTGTACCCTCATTGGCTTCCCATCAGAGTTCAAAGCTGTCTCTTCTGCAGATCAAGCACCTCCCACCTCACCTTCCCCAAGAAGTTCTGTGACCCCGGGAAGCATGGGTGAACCCCAAGGTGGAAGCCATTAGGGTGCCACCAACTCTGCCAGTGCAATAGTGGGAAAGTCCAGGAAGCAGACAGAGCAGGGAGGGCAAAGAAACCCAGGTTCAAGGGGAGAGAAGATGGTAGGAGAAGGGAAGATGGAAATGAAAAGCAGAGATGGGTAATGGCATCACTCTAACATCTACGGTGTAGCTGGTATTGACACACATTTTCTATTTTATGTCCCACAGCAACCCTTAAAGTAAGTATTAGGCACCCATTTTGTGGATGAGGAAAGTGAGGTCTGAGAGGTGAAATAACTTGCCAGAGTCAGGCAGCAAGTAAGTGGCTGATGAGTTGTTACAGACTCTTTCTTCTCAGCCACCCTGGTGCCTTCTGGGCTTTGGCGGAGGAAGTGAGAGCTCCAAGAACAGGGGAGAGGCCAAGGGAACAGAGGGACAGTGGCTGCAGCAGGGACAGGGAGCTGGCAGTGGAGTGGGCACAGCCCCTTAGGCGCCCTAATTGTGTCCGGGAGTCCTTGGCAGACCTGCACCACCCGGGAGCTCATTACTGTCACTTATCTGCCTGTACTCTGAGTTCTTCTGAAGTCCTCCTCCGCCCCAGCCTGAGCCATCCCCAGGGAGCTGGCCTGGCCAGGAGCGGGAGGCGGGGCCCAGGGTGGAGCTGAGATGGGCAGGGCGAGGGCGGGGGTGTGCAGAAGGAGGGCGCAGTGGGGGAGGCTGCTGAGGCCGTGAAGGGAGCTGAGTGCTGACTTCAGAGAAGCTAGCAGGTGTTGCCATGACAACCACAGACTAGGGACATCTTTGAAAAAGAAAAAAGAAAAAGAAATAAAAGTTTGGCAGTTTTATTTGCTGTCTTTGTACCCCTTGCCAGAAGGAAAAGTAGAGATCTTGGGGAGCGCTGGAGATGGCTGGGCAGGCAGGTAGGGGTGTCAGGGCCAGGATTCCCCCAAGGGGAGGATGTGGTTTCACACCCACATGGTGGAGGCTCCTCCATGTGGTCCCTAGGGGTCTTCAGAACTTAGCATCTTCTCCTGACTCTGGTCCATCCATCTGTGTTCCAGGACCTCTTTTGAGAACCTGAGACCTCTATGGGACTTGTCATCCGGGTCTGGTTCTATTCATGTCCTGCCAAGTGACCAGTAGAGAAGCCCTCTTTAGACTTGGGCCCACCGGGAGGAGTGAGTTTCAGAAGCCAAGGTTTCCCAAGTCCCATCCTCCCCACCCCTGCCTGACAGTAGCTCCTTTTCTACATGGCAACTGACACTAACACAAAGGGCAAAGGGATACAAGTGCCAGCCCCCATGTCACACTCCCTGGCTGCAGAACCCAGTATCCCTTCTAGCTGCTTGGGCAAGCTAGGTAACTGCTCTGTGCCTCAGTTGCCCCATTGTGAAATGAGCACAATAGCTAGATCCAGTTCACTGCGTTGCTGGAAGGATTAGATGAGTGAACATATATAAAGCACTTAGAACAGCATCATTGCTTGGTCTAGCCTGGTGCTGTAGCATTTCAGCGATCTTCAGCTTTAGGGCTATGAAACTGAGGCTTTGGATGACAGGATTGTGGGACTGAGTCTCCACCCTTCATCTCCTGGCCCTGGGCACAGGAACCTCTCAGATCTGAACACTGCCCTTCTGCTACCCTAACCTCACCCAGGGAGCCTTCAGCACAGTCACTGGGCAACTGGAAGGGACAGGCGAGCCCTATCCTTAGGTTTGCCTTCGTGGACTATTCCCTGGGCTTACATGTACACCAGACTCCCAGGGTCACAGTTTCTCAAAGGTGCTTTCCATCCCCATCAAAAAAAATAAGCAAATTCAAAGCAAACTGATTTTGATCCTCGAGAGAGGATCTATTGGTATTGATGAAACTCTGAACCAGGGACCACTTTTCAGTAAATGGTTTTCTTTTCTTTTCTTTCTTTCTTTCTTTTTTTTTTTTTTTTTTTTTTTGAGGCAGAGTCTTTTTCTGTTGCCCAGGCTGGAGGGCAGTGGCACAATCTCGGTTCACTGCAACCTCTGCCTCCTGGGTTCGAGTGATTCTCCTGCCTCAGCCTCCCGAGTAGCTGAGATTACAGGCATGTGCCACCACACCTGACTAATTTTGCATTTTTTGTAGAGATGAGGTTTTACCGTGTTGGTCAGGCTGGTCTCAAATTCCTGATCTCAGGTGATCCTGCAGCCTCGGTCTCCCAAAATGCTGGGATTATAGGCGTGAGACACTGCACCCAGCCCAATAAATGCTTTTCTTCCTTCAAAACTAAAGCCTTCAGAAGATTTATGTTCCTGAACAGACCCAGATGCTTGTCAGGGGCCCATCAGCAATTGGTGACTCCCTCAAATTAGCATGGCACTTGCAATTAATATATAAGCATTCTAGAGAGATTCTCTGTGGATGTTTAGCCCAGATTTTTCTAAGCCTCTTCCCTCCAGACATATAGGTGACATTATTTTAGACTCCATCTTAGCTACTATGAATTTCAGAATCATTAGGTTTTGCAGTTAAGTGCCTAGTCAGCAGTCTGATATTCCTTTAAGTCACAAATAATAGCTACCATTTAATGAGTGCTTGTATTCCACCTGGTCCCATAGGAGACATGGTGACATGTGACATCGATAAGTCCTAATCATAACCCTCCCTTCAGGCTAGGGATTTATTCTTATTTCCAGGGGAGGCATGTGGGACCCGGAGAAATAAGAGACTCATTTAAAGCCACACAGCCAGCAGGGCAAGGAGTCAGGATTCAAATCTAAGACTGCCCAACTCCAAAGCATAATCCCTGATGTACATGGTGGTTAAGAGTCTGAACTAGGCTGGGTGCGGTGGCTCATACCTGTAATCCCAGCACTTTGGGAGGCCGAAGCAGGAGGATTGCTTGAACCCAGGAGGTTGTGACCAGCCTGGGCAAGATAGTGAGACCCCCATCTCTACAAAAATTTTAAAAATAGCCAGTGTTGTGGCACATGCTCTTAGTCCCAGCTGCTTCAGAGGCTGAGGTGGGAGGATCACCTGAGCCCAGGGAGGTTGAGGCTGCAGTGAGCCATGATTGTGCCAGTGCTCTCCAGTCTGGGTGAAAGAGCAAAACCTCATCTCAAAAAAGAAAAGAAAAGAAAGAAAAAAGAAAAAGAGCCTGAACTGAACTCCTGGCTAGACAAGTGGAACCAAATCCCAGCTTCATCAATATCTAGTCATGTAAATGGAGCCATCTGGCCTCCATTTCCTCATCTGAGAAACAGGGATAATAATACTCACCCAGTGCTGTATAAAGAGTAAATAAGTTAATACATGCAAAGTTCTTAGAAGAAAGCCTGGTATACAGCAAGCATTAAATCAGTGTTTACTTTTATCCTTTCTACTAGGCCATGAGGATTTTGTGTAAAGACATGGAAAGGGGAAGTAGATTTGTGTCTGCATTCAAACATCAATTCTCAGGAATCCTTGACATTTTCCTAGAAGTAGGCCTTAGAAAAAATTAACAGGCTTTAAGCCAAAATTATTTTTTCCAAACTTATTTCACAGCAGCGCAGACTCTTAGGGCTGGCAGGGCCTCATGTGCTGAAGAGAAGGAGGAATGTGGCCCAGGCTCCACCCTCGCATGGTCTTCAAACCCCCATGGAGCCTCGTAGGTGGGCTCTGTGGTGATGACGAGGAGCCAGCAGACCCGAGCCCCAGGTCAGTCCTGCCACGAACTTGACTGGATTCCTGCTGAGTCTCAGCTTGCTTATCTAGAAGTTGAGGATCTTCTTTCATGTTGTTTTAGCAAAACACACTCAGGATTATGCTTCTCCCAGGAAAGGGGACCACAGCAGGAAAGAGACAGGAAGGAGGCTCCTAGAAATTTTAGGAAGTGAGACCTAGAAGGGATCTTAGAAAGTTACTTAGTGGTAACTTAGCAGAAGTAGCTTAGCAGCTCCCCATTTTACTGATAAGGAAACTGAGGCCCCAGTGAAAGAAAGCAACTTGTCTAGTGTCAGAGCTGGCACTAAAACCCTTGCGCCTTGTCTTGTAGGCCCAGTGCCCACGGCACTGCAGCCACTGTCAGCTCAGGAATGGGAAGCCCTCTTCTGAGTGGTGGTTGCTATGACTCGGCTGGAGGACAGGGAATCTCCCCAAGTGTGCTTTGGCAAGAGGTTGGGAGAGACATCGCTTCTATTAATTGTGATGAAGATGATGGTGAGAGCTGTAATGTATTGAGTGCTGGGTACCAAACATTCTAAGAACTTAATATTCACTTAAACTTCTGAGATAGGAACCATTATCATCTCCCTTTGCAATGAGAAAACTGAGGCACAGAGAAGTGAAGCAAATGCCTAAGGCTTTCTATCTGGTATGTGTGGGAGCTTGGTTTCAAGCCAGACAAAATTTCAGAACCTGCGCCTCAACTATTTGCCTATACCGACTCTTCGGAGTATAATTTTGTACATTTCCAGTCCTTAGAAGCCCAGAGAAAGGAGTGGTGCTAGATTCAATTCAGTTTGACTTCCTTAGTTTATTTGTTGAACCCTACCAGGTGATCAGCTGGATAGCCAAAACCACTAGCTGGTTCCAAATTAAATGTATCAATAGAAAATGTATTTTAGAATGTGGCCTCACACTCTACACATATGTGCATGTGTGAACACACACACATACGCCCACATGTACATATCAGAAAGGACCGAGAGCATGGTCAGACAGGAAGGAAACCAAATTCAAGACACCAGAGTACCTAGCTCAAGCCCTGGTTCAGCTACTGAGGTACTCAGCAGGTTAATTCACCTACTCCGTGAGGGGTGGGCTGTCTACACCATTCACCCTTGGATCTCCAGTTGCTCTCACTCCATCAGTGAATGGATTATTTCCTCACTGCTGCTTTCTAGCTGTGTAACTGTGGGCAAGTTGCTCAACCTCACTGTTCTTCAGTTTCCCCCATGTGTATAATAAGGATACTAATTGTACTTACTCACTGGGCTACTGCAAGGATTAAATGAATGTATAAGGGACTTAGAGCTTGGCACAGAGTAAATATGTACAAATGTTAACCGTGGTGGTGGTGATAATAGTGGCAATTAATATTATTAGTGCTTTTTGTCAATTTGTAATTTGTAAAATGGGCCAATAATAGCATTGGTCTCCTAGGGTTATTCTGAGGACCAAATAAGATGATAGCACAGAGTATGGGCTCAGACCCCAACTCAGGGGTGGAGACAGGAAGAAGAAGCATGTACAGGGCAGCAGGGCACACAGCCATTCCATCTGAGAGGAAAAGGATGGCAGCAGGGGTGCGCCCTGGCATAGCAGGGGACAGGACATTACATCCCCTGGTGCCGGCTTATCCCTGTGGCTTCCCACCCTGATGCTGCCACTTTGCACATGTGATTCAATCAGCTGTCTCTTTAATTATGACACGGAGGAGAAGCCACAAACAGGTTTACCATATTCACGGTTTGCTGCGTCTGTGTTACATCCGGTGTGCATGTAAACAACATCTTGTGGCATTGTCTGATAAATTAAACATCTCTCCTTCCTGGGCTTGGAGAGGAGCGTCAGGTCTCTAAAGAGGGGTACGGATGACTCACCACCATGGCGCTAAAGAGCTTTGCCTGCAGCTCTTTCAGCAAAATGCTCTAGAAGGAGCAGGGAGGGGAGAGCGCGCCTCCAGCTGGGATCTCTTTCCTAGGAGGAGACAACCAGGAGAGGATGTGCCCAAAGCTGGCTGCTTAGCTGAGGCCACCAGGTAGTTGTTACTGAGGGAAATGGAGCTAACTCTTGCCTGTTCCTGCAGTGCCTGCTGGGAAGGCCAGTGATGTGCTGGGAAAACGTGCACTCAATGCCATTCTGGAGCCTCATTTGACCCCTGCCCCAGCCCACCACCAAATCTTTATTGAAATAACCTGATTTATAACTCATTGTGGCCATCCACTGGCTGTGTGACCTTGTGAAAGGCACCTAACCTCTCTGGGTTTTGGTTTTCTCCTGGGACCACAGACAATGTAGATAACCTTGTTGAAGGCAGGCAGCCAGGTCCCACCATCCCTTGAGATCCCCATCAGTTCTAGGAACCATGACCTCTTCCCAACCAGCCGTCAAGGAGAGCCCTTGACTCGGGAGATGAGCTAAAACTAAGACATCATGAGAACAAAAGGCAGACACTTCTAATTAGAAAACCACCACCAGCATGAGTTACTTCCACCCCTCTAATCATCAGACTCACCTGAAGAGCCTTTTAAAAAATACCCAAAATACTCACTCTGGGTCCCCTTCCCAGAAATCCCGATGTAATTGATCTGCGGGAAGCCAGACACTGAATTTTGTAAAAGCTCCTTGTAAGTCTAATGTGTGGCTGGGATTGGAGACTGCTGACCTAGATAATCCATTTCCTGGTCATCAAGAGTTGAAGGTGAGTTTAATTAAAGGAGAAGGTGGGAAAAGACTCTGGGGAACTAGATGTCTAGGCTACTTTGTAGCAGGCCTGAGATATTCCTTGGGGTCCAGCCCAGGCAGGCTGGAAATAGGATGCCACTCCTAATTCTGCTTGCCAGTAAGTGTGAGCTGGACTGGGGCAGAAGATGTCCATCGGGACACCAACATCTGAGGCCTGTCTTGGGCTGTGGGTCGGGCCTGCTCTCAGGATTGCCCCAGTGTGGTGGCGAAACAGCCAAGGAAAGTGAAGAAGGCATTGTATCCTCTTCCCATGGAGCCTGTGCTGGGAACTAAGGGGAGCGGGCAAGTAGAGAGATGAACTCTGTCTGGAAAGTTATAAAGGAGGGCTTCTAGAGACCAGGAGAGTTGAGCCGAGGCTTTGAAGGGTGTGTACAAGTTTGCCAGGTGGAAAGCAGGGAATGGGAAACAGCAAGTTTGACCTAGGGGCTACCCCTGCTAACTCAGCACCTATGGGGTTCCCCATGTGCCCAGTTCTGCACCAGGCTTTGCTGGAAGCATAGAGTATAGGTGGTGTTGCATACACACAGGAGAACATGGGCCCTGCCTTTCTTACAGTGAGGCTGGGGAGACACTGGTTCAAAGAGAATTCAAGATGGTTCCATACAAAGAGAATTTCTAGTGGCCGCTCCTAATACATCTGTGTTATCAAAGAAGGTTTCTTGGAGGAGATAAGTCTGGAGAAACATGGAGGCAGACAGGAGGCAGGCACCATCCCAGAGAACTTCAGTAAATGTGGGGAGGGGAAAAAGGCCTGTATACTTTATAATGTAGGCCCCAAGTGTGGGTGGGGCATGGAAGGCCCAGTCTGACTAAGTTACAGGGAGGTGGCATGGGCTGAACGGCATCAGCCAGGCTGGGGCCCAGCAGGAAGGGGCTTCCTAGACTATGCTGGGCCCATCAGACACAATCTAGCCTGGACTACATTCATCCTTATACCAATGCAACCATAACATACAGCTTTTAATATATATTTTACGGCGGAAAGAAACTATAGGAAAGTCACACCACCACTCTAGGGCAAAACACTTGGGTGGGATTCTAAATCCCTGGATACTCTTTCAGGCCCTGCCTTTAATTAGCTGCGCATCCTTGGGCAATTCACCCATCCTCTTTGAAGCTCAGTTTGCCCTTCTGTAACCTGGGAAGGGTAGACCCATCTCACAGGCAGCACATCCCAGGAGCACTGCTGGCCTGGACTACATCAAGCATGGTGCCCGCTGGAATTGTACAACAAGGTGGAATGGCCAAGAGTGAGAGGTCGACAGAGTAGGAAATGTGAAATTGCTTTAAAAGCAGCTGTGAGAAGAGCTTAGTTTTAGGGGAAGGGATCAGGGCTCCCTTCCTCAGCCTCATCATCCCTATTCCATGTACTTCATAACGTATCTTTCCACTCAAACAAAAACACTTCTCAGTTTCCAGTACTGATGGCACAACCTATAGAAGTTGTCTGTGTACCCCTTAAGCACACATCTCATGACACCTCATCAGCCCCTGAGGCCTGGGACCTCGTTTTGCCCTCCCCACACCTTCCTCGCCTGCACTTACACAGCTTAGCATCATACAGACCGTGCTTGTCTCTAATACGGAGTGCAATCCCTCCCAGGCCATCCCCCAAGTCCCTCCTTTTCCATTTTTCCTCCAGGGGCCCTACTGGGCTCACATCCTTGTCTCTCTTCCCTGTGATGCTCTCAAGGTCTGGCTGCCATCTCCAAGCAGAACCGCTACATCGATTGTCCTTTGTTGCACTTTAGTTGGTCAAACACATAGGCTCAGTGCTAGTGCCCAGCCTGCAGCTGGTTTGCCATGGAGCAAGGGTCTCCTGCCCCATCCCAGAGAAATTGGGGCCATACTGACCCCTGGAGGCTCCTCCTGCACATATGGGGTGCACTGTGGCTGCTTACCCAGGAAGCCCCAGTCTCCAGCAACCATGGGAGTGAGTGTGGCTGGGGCTATCTCTTCAGGACCAGCCTTGGGATGGTTGAGGTCACTGTCCTTGAAGACCCAGAAGAGCACAGGGTCTTCTAGTATCATTTTCTTGTTTTAAGAAACAGAAGCTGGAACCGAAAGAGTATTTGTGATGGAATAGTGACCTCCAAATGATAATTTCACTTGGAACCTTAGAGTATGACCTTATTTGGAATAAGGATCTCAAAATGAAATCATTATGGGCCGGGCACAGTGGCTTACAACTGTAATCCCGGCACTTTGGGAGGCTGAGGCGGGAGGATTGCTTGGCGTCAGGAGTTCAAGACCAGCCTGGCCAACATGGTGAAACCCCGTCTCTACTGAAAATACAAAAATTAGCCAGATGTAGTGGCTCACCCCTGTAATCCCAGCTACTTGGGAGGCTGAGGTAGGAGAATCACTTGAACCCGGGAGGCGGAGGTTGCAGATTGCAGTGAGCCGAGATCACGCCACCCACCGCACTCCAGCCTGGGTGAGAGAATGAGACTCCATCTCAAAAAAAAAAAAAAAAAAAAAATTGTGGATTAAAGTAGGCCCTAGATCCAATGCTAGTGTCCTTATAACAGACAAAAAAAGGAGAAGAGACAGGCACAGAAAAGACAGCCACGTAAAGACAGAGGCAGAGGCTGAAGTGATCCAGCTACAGCCAAGGAGCGCCCAGGATTTAAAGGAGCCTCTAGAAGCTGGAAGAGGCAAGGAAGCAATCTTCTCTAGAGCCTCCTGAGGGAACATGGCCCTGATGACACCTTCATTTCAGAATTCTGGCCTCTAGACTATGAGAGGGTAAATCTCTGTTGTTTTAATCCACTCAGTGTGTGGCCATTTGTTATGGAAGCACCAGGAAGCAAACACACAAGGCTCTCGACTTACCTGAGAAGGTGCCCAGGTTCCCCCCACTATACCTATTAGACCCTGTGGGCCTGCCTGAAAGTCCCCTATCTAAAAAAACAACAACCCTAAGACCATTTTGCATGACTGTGTTCCTGCCGTGTGCCAGGGACACCTGGGTGTTTGAATCCCGATGAGTGAGGAGGCATGTGTGTGAGGCAGTGTGCAATAGTGGTTAAGGGCATGGTGAGTCCAGGTGGCCAGTTTCTAGTTATGTATCCCTGGGCAGATGATGTAACCACTCTGCCTCAGTTTCCTCACTGGTAAAATAGGGATGATATGTTCTCATTCATGAGTGGGAGTTGAACAATGAGAACACGTGGATACAGGGACAGAAACATCATACACCGAAGCCTGGTAGGGATTGTGAGGCAAGGGGAGGGAGAGCATGAAGACAAATACCTAATGCATGTGAGGCTTAAATTAATAGATGCAGCAAATCATGGCACATGTATACCTGTGTAACAAACCTGCACGTTCTGCACATGTATCCCAGAACTTAAATAAAAAACAAAATAGGGATGATAATAGTAATGCCCACCTTCTGGGGTGTTGTGGGGGATTAATGGATTAGTATCTATAGCACCCTGGGAAGTGTGGGCCATGACCATTTCCCCCAGTGACTGGGGGTGGAAACGGAGGCCTGGGGGGCTATGTCACATCCCCAACATGGCTAGAAGATGGCTGGGCTGGAGTTTGAACCTAGGTTTTCTTAACTTTGAAGCAGAGGCACTTTCTAGTCTGACACACGCTGTCTCCTTTTCGGTAGCTTCCTGGAGACATGACATTTAAGCTGGGAGGAGGCAGGATGCTACCTGAGACGCTCCACAGGCAGTCTGGCCGAGGCGTGGCAGCTGGGAGCTGCTTGTCAGTTTATAACCATCCCTCCTGGCTGCCACCCAATAGAGAGTGGGGCCCTGGAGTTTGGGGCCCAGAAGATCACCTATCTTGGGGAGCAAGAAGGTAAGAGGAGGGATCTGGAGGTGTGGGAGAAGAGATGAGAGCTGAATCCCAAGAGGCAGGGAGGAGGTAGGTGTATGTTTTGTGTCCCCTGTTCCAGCATCTCACCCAATGAGACCCATTTCTGAAACAGCCAGAGAAACAGGTGCTTCAGGAGCTCCTGACGGATGCAGCCCCGAGCGAATGAAGGGTGTGAACACCAGGGTGGGAGAGACAGAGACGGGAGGTTCCAAGCCAAGGAGAATCACACTCACTGAAAGTTCAGAGCCAATAAAATGCAGTTTAGGGAATGACATGGTTCCTACCAGTCAGCCTGCCAAGGTGCCTGAAAGGGGAGGCAGCAGGTGCAGGCAGGAGAGAGGCCTGAGGAAAAAGGATATCAGCATGTCAAATGCTGCTCAGAGTCAGGTCACATCCAGGGCTCCCATAGGATCTCCCTGGAAGCATAGGATGCAGCTTCTGAAGTGGCTTGAGCCACACCAGCATCAGGAGGAGGAAGTGCACAAATGCAGCTCGGCTTACACGGGGCGAATCTGAATGCTTGCGAGTAGTGAGGGGTACCCCACAGGCTGCTCCCAAAGGTCATTTGGCAGGATGCTCAGGAAGGATTATTAGGCTGAAAATGCCCAAAGCGGCTCCTCTGCTCTCTGCACTCCTAAATCCTCCCACTTCTCCTGAGTTGCTGCTGTGGCCAACAGCAGAGGGTCTTCAGATGCCAACACAGCCTGCAGAAAAGTGAGAAGTTCAGTCAAGCAGTGAAAAGTGTTGCGAGAATAAATATGCAGGCTCCTGGTTTTTTCAAAGCCCCACCTGCTGTGGGTTTTGATGGAATCGACCAATTGTCTTGACCTGGAAACACCTATCCAGCTCTGGGGAAGAAGCCAAACAAGAGAAACTGAAGGGGCTGGAGGGAATGTGGAGGAAAGATGAGGAGCAGAGACAGAGGGAGGGGATAGTGCAGGGGTTGACGGGGGAAGAATTCAAGTTTTCTATAAGTACAACCTGATTGTCTTTACTTCTGTGCACACACTGGGGAGCTTATGTTTAGCACCCTGCAAGTGGGGTTGGGGCATCTATTTATTATTGGGTAATGCAAGTCATTGGGTCCCTGTGACTGGGCCCTCCAGCATTTGGGATACCTGGGGCATGAGGTTCACTAAATAAGTGTGAATAAATAGGCCCTCACTGCTTCTGAGCACTCAGACACCCTCTCAAGGGGCTTGCTTTGCAGTGTTGGGGTCCCCTGCTTACCCTCTTCCTTCAGGGAACTATATGTCTGGCTGTGGATGTGTGGCAAGTCATTCCAGAGAAGGCACCTCTCTTAGTGTAATACAAAGTGAAATCCTTCCTGGCTGGTCTGGAGGGTGGATACTGGTCTGAGTGGCTTTTCTGGTTGTGCAACCAGAATGAGCAAGTACTTGCAGTATTAACTCATTCCATCCTCACTGCAACCCTTTTAAGGTGGCACTGCCATTGTCATCCTTCTAATACAGTATTGGAGCTGGGGGTGGCTGCAGTGAGTTACCCCAGGTAGCTCCACTCCTCAACAGCAGAGCAGGGATTTGAACCCGAGCCAGCTGGCTCTAGGGTTGAACGCTCAGCAGCATGCCACACCACCTCTCCCAGGGCAGCTCGGTGTGTACTGGGGAGAGATTTCAGCAGTCGATGTGACACTTTACAGAGCTCCCCATGGCATGACAATATGACAGCATCCCTGAACGGTGGCAGCCTAGCCTTCGCTTGAATACATGCAGTGACAGCCTACTCATTACTTTGCCAGGACATCAAAGCCATCCATCTTCCTATGGTTTGGATTTTGGGAAAAGTCATTTGGAAGTTGAGCCCCTGTACCTTCTGCCCTGGCTTCAGTTCTGGAGCCACTGAGAAGAGCCCCATCCCCTTTTCCAGACACTCTCAGATATCTGCACATCACCCTCCTCCGTACCCCTGCCTGCAGCCTTGGATTCAACAAGCTTGTGGGCCCCTGGCCCCCTTAGCTCTTTTTCTTTCTCAGCCACTGTCCCCCAGCCTTATCTGTCAGGCTCAGACCAGCTGGACACAACCTGATGTACCAACTTCCTTCTCAGCCTGCTGTCCCCAGGGTTGGGTGGGGTATTCCAGGTGTGACCCTGCCACTCCTGGTCCTTGCAGTCCTCTGTAGGATAAGGGATTAACTCAGGGGGCTCTGACATTCCAGGCATCTGTGGTGCAGCCACCCACCCCCTGTCCTGACTCTGTCTCTTGTGCTCCATCCCCACCCCTGGTGTTTCCCTGGAGGTGCGCCCAGGCCCAGCAGTTGCCTGTGTTGGAGGTGAATAGCAAGGACAGCAGCAGGTAATGCAGGGGCTGAGGCAAGGGGAAGCCAGGTGTACTGAACCTGAAGCCTGGGATGAGAAGGGCTCATCACTGGCTACAGTTCCTCTCTTTCCATCAGGGAATTTCTCTGAGAGCAGCACACAGCCTTTTTTTTTTTTTTTTTTTTTTTTTTTTTTTTTTTTTTGAGATGAAGTCTTGCTCTGTCACCAGGCTGGAGTGCAGTGGTGCAATCTCGGCTAACTGCAAGCTCCAGCTCCTGGGTTCAAGCGATTCTCCTGCCTCAGCCTCCTGAGTAGCTGGGACTACAGGCGCATGCCACCATGCCCAGCTAATTTTTGTATTTTTAGTTGAGAAGGGGTTTCACCATGTTGGCCAGGATGGTCTTGATCTCCTGACCTCATGATCTGCCCACTTTGGCCTCCCAAAGTGCTGGGATTACAGGCGTGAGCCACTGCACCCAGCCACACAGCCTCTTAAATTGTTAATTAAATGGAAAAACACTTGGCTCCATTTCTCTGTGGTTTCTATTACCTGAGCAGGTGTGGAAGGAGGGGGCATTGTGTTTTCTCAGATGCACCCAGCCCTTGACTGCATGTTTCCCAAGCCCACATGCCTTGGGGAGCCATGTTGGCTTGGCAGGTGAGGTTCTGCAGGCAGGATGAGGAGATGTGTGGCAGGTGAAAAACTGAGGCCCAGACATGTGCTTTAGGTGCCCAGGGGCCCATGATCACCCAATGCGATGTTCTAGAAAGACAAATCCGCCAGTGGGAATTCAAAAGGAAGGGACTGGCTCCAGGTTACAAGTCTGTCCCTCTGCTCCAAAGTGGACACTGTGGCTGGTGAGGACCCAGCTGCGGGTAGATGACTAACTCCCAGCATTAACTACAGAGATGAGTAAAGTGATGGTTTGCAAGGTGCATGCAGGGTGGAGGGATGTCCTGGTGCAGCTCCTGGGCGTTACAAGGTAGGAGCAGCACCATTTTAAGGCTATCAGGGTAAGGGAGGGGATGTCACCTCCTCTGATTTAGGTCTTGGCTCTAGCTCAGAGTCTGCTGCCGTATCTGCAGTCTGGGTCCAGCCTCCAAGGACACAGGCAGCTGGACCTGCCTCAGACAGGATCTGGAGAAAGCTCTCCCTTCAGTTCACCAAGTGATAGAAAGAACAGTAGGGACCTAGGAAGGAGGACTAATGGGACAGGGGAAAGGGCCTCATTTTTGAAACACACTCATCATCCGCATCATCATCATCATCATCTCATTCAACTTTCCAAATACTGAGATAAGTGTATTACTTTGCTAGGTCTACCAAAACAAGAACAGGTGGCTTAAACAATAGAAATTTATTTTCTCACTCTTCTAGAGGTTATGAGTCCAGATCAAGGGGTCAGCAGGGTTGGCTTCTTTTGAGGCCTCTCCTCTTGGCTTGTAGGTGGCCATCTTCTCCCTCTGTCTTCTCATGATCTTTCCTCTGTGTGTGTCTGTGTCCACACTTTTACTTCTTATAAGAATACCAGGCATATCGGATTAGGGCCCCATATATATGACTTCATTTTACCTTAATTATTTCTTCAAGAATCTTATCTCCAGATACAGCTATATTTCTCAGGCACTTGGACTTGGGATTTCAACATACTTATGAATTTTGGCCATATTCATCCTATAACAGTAAGTAAAGCACACGTTGTCTTCACTTTACAGCTAAAAAAATTAAGGCAGGGACAGAAGTGGCTTGTCTGGGGTGACTTGCATAGGGATGAAGAAGCAGAAGTGGATTTACCTCTAAATCTCATGCTAGGTCCATCCCAGGACCCTGTGTCTTTGTCCTCTGGCAGGAGCAATCTTGGTAGACTCTTGAGCAGGGGCCTCTCCTTTCTGCCTATATCACCTCATGATGGAAACCCCTGCTTATACTAGACATTATTGGATGCCAATGGCTGTCTTTCAGGTGGGTGTCCTTGCTCTACCTGTAACATCAGGGGCTCTTTAAAAATGGGACTGAGACTCTTCCCTCCAATGAAGGGCTCCCTGGGACCGAACTTCATTTCCCCATCTGGAACCTCCCCTAAAAGAGCGACAAATTGCAGAAAGATGGCCTGGCAACATCTGGGTGACCTTTGCTTAACACATTTATAGGTTCTCCTGATTTTCCCTCCCTTTGTCTTTGCTGCCTGCTCCTTGGGATTATCTGGTCTTCTTGTCTTAAGGTCATAAAATATCCAAACATCAGATGGGAATGGACCTGCAAAGGTCATCCCATATATTACATCTCCTGTATTCTCTTGCAGAGAATTATCCCATGATCTCAGACCCCAAAGAAGTGCTCAGTGGCTATTGAGAGAGACAGTTGGTAGCTGATAGCCTCAAGTCTTCCCTTGCTGTACCACTTTCTCTTTCTTGCCATATTCTAAGTAAGCCCTGTTAGACTGTAGGGCCTTAAGAGGATTGCCTTTTGTCACCACTACTGCCTTGTTCTGCCAGTTACCATCTCCACCCCCACAACCTTTTCTTTTCCAGGTTAAAGCTTCCCTTCCCCTCCAGGAACCTACCTGAGGGCTGCGGGGGCAAGTTAGAGGTCACTGCTGTTCTTCTCTGGGTGGACAGTGTGAGCCCACTGCTGCTCCACCTCTGTTCCATCCCATCCTGCCCTCCTCACTCCTGGTATTGGGGGGCATCTCTCCAGCCTCCAAATTCCCAGAAATTTGATCCTCTTGGGAACATCCTAAGATGTTTCAGGATCCTGAAGCTGTCAGGTATCAGATCTGAGTCAAATCCTACATGGGTCAGGAGAGCCCAGGTTTTTGTGGTCAAATAGCTCCCTGGTTCCTCCAATTAATTAATATCTTATGTTGGATTTTCCCAGAAGTAAACCAAGTCAGATCTGAGAGTAAGTAGTTTATCTGGGGGTGACTTCAAGAGGCATTGATAGAGAAATAGGGAAGTGAGAGCAGGAAGGGCAAGAAGCCAATATAGGGCTGCTCATAAGCAAGTCACTGATTTGAACACCTGAGACTCAGGTTTCCTGGAGACTTCCAGGAGTGCATTAGTTTCCTGTTGCTTCTGTAACAAGTTATCACAAAATTGATAGCTTAAAATAACAAATATATGATCCTACAGTTCTGTAGTTCAGAAGTTCAAAATGGGTCTCAACTAAAATCAAGGTACTGGCAGAGCTACATTCCTTTCAGGGGGCTCTAGGGTAGAATCTGTTTCCTTGCTCTTTCCAGCTTCTAGAGGCTGCCCATACTCCTTAGCTTATGGCCCCATCCCTCAAAGCCAGAAACAGTGGGTCTAGTTCTTCTCACCTCCTTCCCTCTTTCATATTTAAGGACCCTATTGATTATATTGGATGCACCCAGGATAATCCAGCGTAATATTTACAGTCTGCTGATTAACAACTTTAATTATATCTGCAACCTTAATTCCTCATTGTCACGTAACCTCACATATTCATAGGCTCTAGGGATAAGGATGTGGACATCTATAGAGGGCCATTATTCTGCCTACCACAAGAAATTGTGTAGATTACTCCTGAGAGCCGTCCTACCCAAACAGTGAGAAGGCTGGGTTGCTTATTCACCAGCCCCCATCCGAGACTGGTTTGGAGTAGGGGGTGAGTAACCCTTCTGCATTTCTGACCTATTTTCCATAGCCTACTGACTCTTGTGGCCACAGAAGGCAGAGTCACATGTGCTTGGGGCAGGAAGCCCTCAGAATGCATGGGAATGGTGGGCATTGAGAGTTGTGGGTGAGACACCAAACAGGGTCTGCTTGTCTTAGTCCGTTTGTGCTGCCATCACAGAATACCTGAGAGTGGATAATTTATAAGGAACAGAGATTTATCTCTTACAGTTCTGGAGGCTGAGAAGCCCAAGGTCAATGGGCTTGCATCTGACAAGTGCCTTCTTGCTGCATCATCCCACGGCAGAAGTGGGGAGGGGAATGGACAAACTCATTCTTTTATCAGGAACCTGCTCCCGCCATAACAGCATCAATTCATCATAACCTAATCACCTTAAAGTTCCCAACTCTCAACGTTGTTGCATTGATGATTAAGTTTCCAACACACGAACTCTGAGGCGTACATTCAAACCACAGCACTCCTATAACTAATTCATCTATTGATTCATCAGAAATATGAATGGTTAGGCCATGTTTTGTTCCAGATCCTAGTGAGAAAACGATGAAAAACACACCAGTCCTTGCTTTGGAGGGTTTCACAGTCTAGTGGAAAGAATAGACCCATATGAAATCACTATAATGCAATGTGGTAAGGGTAGTGATAGAAACCTGAGCTGCGCGTTGGTGGAACACAGTCTAGAATAGGGATAAGAGACAGATCAGAAACGACATACTGCAGCATAAAGTCTGAGTTAACACTGAAGGACATTAGGAGTTGGCCAGATAAAGGCAGGTCATTGTTCAAGGTGGAAAGGAGGCATGAGCAAATACACATGGATAAGAAATGGTGTGATTGCATGAGCCCAGGAGTTCAAGACCAGCCTGGGCAACATGGTGAAGCCCTGTTTCTACAAAAAAATGCAAACATTTAGCTGGGCACGGTGGTGCATGCCTGTAGTCTCAGCTACTTGTGAAGCTGAGGTGGGAGGATCTCTTGAGCCCAAGAGGTTGAGGCTACAGTGAGCTGTGATCATGCCACTGCACTCCAGCCTCGGCGACAGGGTGAGACCCTGCCTCAAAAAAAATAATAAAATAAAAAAATAAAGAAAATAAAGAAATAGTATGATGCATGCAGGGAAATGCAGGTAACATAGAGTGAAGTGTCCCTGCTTGCTTAAAACACTGGGCAGAGAAGAGTAGAGATTCCGCTAGAGAGTTGGGCAGGAATGTGGTTGTGGGAAACTAGCACCCATTGGAAGATGTTCAAACACCATCTTGGAGCAAATGGGAAACCCTTGAAGGTTTTGAGCCAGGAAAGAATGTAGCCAGAGTAGTATCATTGTTAGGTCCCTCTGTCCACAGAGTGGAAAATGGATGTGAAATACTGAGACTAGGAGCAGGGGAGATTAGTCAGGAGCTATTGCAGCAGTCCAGGGAAGAGATAAAGAGCTTCCAAATTAGCATTCTGGTTGCAGAGGTAGAGAGATATCCAAGGGCAGCTCTGTTTGTAGATAAAATACTATTATATAACTTAGGACAAGGTATGACTTTGAGTGACAGAAAATCTAAACTGGACAATAGAAGTTTATTTTCCTCTTACATGAAACTCTAGCGAGGTGGTCCAAGCTCCTTGCACCTTATTGCCCTGCATGTCTTTCACTCCCAAATCCACCTGATGGTTCAAGATGACCACTGCAACTCCATCTGTCACATTCACATTCCAGCCAGCAGGAAGGAGATGAGGGAAGAGCTCAACCCTTCCTTTAAGAACACTTCCTAGAAGTTGTCTATACCTTTACCACTTACACTTCATTCGCCAGAACTTGGCCACATGGCTACACCTAGTTGCAAAGGAGTCTGGGAAATAATGTCTTTTTTCTGGAAGCCATCTTCCCAACCACATTTCTATTACTACACAAGGGTACATTGGGCCCTGGAAGCAACTGGTCCTTAGAAGGTAACAGTAGACGTGTGCACTGTGGCCAGACTGACCTGGCTTCCACTCTTTGTTACCTTGGGTACCTTCTGTGAGCCTTGGTGCCTTCATCTGTAAATGGAGATGTAGGATTATTGTGAAGATTGGACAAGATGATAGACAAAAAAAGATTTTATAAACTGCAAAGTGCTGTCACTCCTGAGATATCATCACCGTGATTGTATTCATTGTAGCCCCATTGATGAACCAAGATTGCTTTACAAGCACTGAATGAGAGACACAGATTTAGATGCCTCTGGGTCAGTAAAAATTCTTGGAATGAGGGAGGGAAAGAGCCAGGCAGGAGCAGGCTTTCTCCTAGACAGAGAGGACTTAGGGAAGGGAGGCTATGAATCACGTACAGAGGGGAGCTGCAGGGGTTTCCTGGAATAGAGTCTATGTACTTCTGGAGGAGGCATCTTTAGTCAAAGCCAAGAGGGTACCTGGAATCCTGCAAGAGAGTATGGAGAGACTTGTGTAGCTTCATCTGTAATCCACACATTCCTATCAGCCAATATCCCAGGGCTTTTCTCCATCATCCTGAGCTCACCCATGCTTCTGCCCTTGGACCAAGCCAGGGTTAAGAACAGGAGCACAAGGCGACATAGCCACACTTAATACTTAGTCTGTTTTTCTTTTCATTGGCAAATGAAATCATTTATTGGTTTTAGCTGAGGTGGCCTCAGTTCTTGCAGTAATTACTGCTCTGTTAGTAAATGGAGAGGTTTTGATTTAACAAAGGTATGTGTAAATTGCACGTTTTGCATTTGCTCAACCTTAATCGATACTGTAACAGAATTAAGAGGTCCAATAAGACTTGTGTTCTTACCGAAGCTGATAAAAAATGAGCCTGCACAACTACAAATGGGACCTCAGCTAATGTATTTGTAGGTAGCCTATGACCATATTTTTCTGTATTGTATCAAATTGTCTCTAGTCTATTCAGGTAGTGACTAATAGAGTGTGAGGTTTTTGGGGGAGGGTGCAGTCTCTCATTGCTGCTACTAAAGGTTTTGTGTCATCTTCTTTCATGTCACCCAAATTACATTAAATTTCAATTCCAGACCTGGTAATCTCCCTCACCTCTCATACTTTATTTTTCTCCTTAGCACTTAACACCTTCTGATATCATGTTTACTTTATTTATCTTGTGTATTCTGTCTCCCCAAATTGTAATATAGGCTCTGTTGAAGGTGGAGGGATTTTTTTTTGTTTGTTTGTTTTTGTTTTTTGGTGTGTGGGGTGGCTGGAGATTTGATCTATCTTGTTTACCGCTATATTTTTGGGGCTACAATTGTGCCTGGCTCAAAAAATTATTTGCTACACAAAGGAATGAAATCATTTGGCATGATTGTTGGACATGCAGTGTGTATAATTTCTTTTAAAAAATTTTTATTTTATTTTATTTTTTTAGAGTCAGGGTCTCACTCTGTCACCCAGGCTGGAGTGCAGTGTATGATCATGGCTTACTGCAGCCTTGAACTCCTGGGCTCAAGCAATCCTCCCACTTCAGCCTCCAGAGTAGCTGGGACTGCAGGTGTGACTACCGTGCCCAGCTAATTTTTAAATTTTTTTTATAGAGACAAATTCTTGCTATGTTGCCTAGGTTGGTCTTGAACTCCTGGCCTCAAGCCATAGTCCCACCTCAACCTCCCAAATTGCTGGAATTACAGGCATGAACCACTGAGCCCAGCCCAGTGTGTATAATTTCTAATGTCGCTTTTCAGCTCAAAATGCTGTTTCCAGATGTTTGTTATATAGTGCATGCTTCCCAATTGCCTGGCTGCTTGATTAAATAAATGAGTGAATCAAATGTTACATTACAATGATGGAAAATAATGTCATTGTTTCATTCAACAGCCTACCCTCTCCCCTAGTTGTTCCATAGACTCAGTTGGCCAGAAGGAAGAGGGATAGGGAACAAGCATATATTCTCTGCTCTTATCTCTCCAGCACTTGGCCAATATTTTTACATAGCATTTAATGACCATTGCATAAAGATGTCACTGCATCCGTGCTGTCCCCAAGCAGCTGGTAGACTGTGAAGTCTCCTCATTTTTCTGTGGTGATCTATCCCAAGGGCTATGGAGGGGGCTTCTTGGGCCAGCTCACCTACTTCATTTGTAACCCAGCTCCTGGATAGGGTATTCTGTTAAATATACCCTCTCCCTTGTAGGCCTCTCCTATGGTAATGCTCTTGCTACATAAGCCAGACAATTAGAGGTAATTGGGATAATTGGCATTTATTATGGCAATTTGCATTTCTACAGCAGACAGCACAGAACTTAGTACCGGGCTTGGGAATGTGCTTTTAGGATCTGAGCTGAATCCAGCTCTCCATTCTAAGGCATATTTCAGAGGCCACAGAATTTGCCCCTCCTATGCTCATGGTAGGTCCTTAGGACAGGATTACATGTGAGCCTCACCCACCAATCAGAAAGAAGCATGCAAATCAGGGGCTGGGAATTAAAGAAGCATCTCTTCCATCTGCAGGGGCCTGGGGAAGAGTCTACAGCCTGGAAGAAGTCCTGGGTCTGTGGCCAGAACCCTGGTGACTGATTTTTCACTACATTGACCAGGTGTTTGGCTTAATTGAGAGAATTGTTTCACTATCTCGGTTGACTAACTCAAAGCTCAGGCCTGCTGTCAGTAGGAGCCTCCGGAATGGAGAAAGCTGAGACTTTATGTTGCTCTGGACTATCACCGGTCAACATAGCCAGGATATAAAAACCAGTGTGTAGACTGCAGTGGACAGCCCTAGACTGACATATATTGCTGTTCTCAGAGAACTTTGGACTTTTTGCTGCTCCTAAATAGTACCTTTTTTAAACAAAAGTGTGTCCACTGCCTAGCTCTCTCTGCTCCCTAATGTGTGAGGCTTAGCCCTGCCTGCACCAATTGTCAGTGAAACCTCCATTCCAGCAAATTGCCCATTCCTTGATCTAACCTGGCATAATTTATACACTTTTGTTTACAAAGCAGTTATCAGTGGTTTCATCTGTTCCTCACTGTCACCCTAGGATGAAGGCTGGGCAGGTTATCTCCATACGTTAGAGAAAACAGGCTCAGTGAAGTTAAGAAATCTATTAATTAGAATAAGCTAGATTATGCTTTAGTAATAAGCGGCCTCCAATCTTACACAACAAATGTTTATTTCTCACCCTCACAAAATCCACTATGCACGTGAATGACTCTTAAGGGCAGCTGTCCTATATGTGACCCTAAACAATCCAGGCTAATGATGGCTTCATTCTCCTGTAGCTACAACTTCTGGACTGCACAGCCCTCTTGGCCCTCATGGCAGGGCAGGAGACGGGCTGGACAATCATATCTGTCCATCACACACATTGCTTTTGCTTCCATTTCATTGGCCAGATGCAATCGCAGAGCTCTCAGACCTGTAAGAGGGCTGAGAAGTGTCTAGAAGGGGAAGAGAGCTGGATACTGGTGAGCACTCATCACATCTACCACACATGTTTGCACAAGATCCCATGGTAAATCATGGCACCTTCAGGTTTTCAAAGAATTTTATCATTTCCTTTCTCTGTTTTTTGTTTTTTTTTTTAAACAGAGCCTGCTTTGTTGCCCAGGCTGGAGTGCAGAGGTACGATCATGGCTCACTGCAGCCTCAACTTCCTAGGCTCAAGTGATTTCTCCTGCCTCAGCCTCCCAAGGTGCTGGGATGACTGGGATTACAGGCCTGAGCCACCGACTCTTGACTCTGGCCTGAGTTTTCTCATTTCTGATGTAACCCTATGCTGACAATAAGGCAAGCTCCACTTACCTTTCCCTTGGTATAACAGAAAATAATCCCTTTTTCTCCCCCAAACTTCCTTGTGGAATGATGGGCTTCTTTCCAGAGTAAGCAGCTTACCTATATTTCAAGGCCTTAAGTCCACATATTTAAGATCCCTCCTTTGGATTAGGACTCTAAGGAAAAAACTCTTAAAATATACACATCTCTCTTGGCTTACGGACAGGAATGTAAACCATTGTTATCCATTTTTACCTCCATATGGTGATGATATTCTTAGTGAGAAGAGACTAGGAATTAGAACAGGTATGTTTTGATAGGGGAGGAGGAGGAGAGAACAGAGGAAAGGGTGGTGGGGAGGAGTGCAGGGGAGGTGGTTTGGGATGGTTGGAGGGGATTGGATGGTGACCACCCCTATCCTTCACTAAGCTGAAAGATGAAGAGCTCCATGGTTGGTGTGTTCCTGGTTAAAGAAAAGCACGTGTGGTGATTCTGGGAATGCTATTTTTCCCTAGTGCCAAAATGACTACAAGTAAGTGGGAGTTGGGCTGCCTCTGAGGTTGGTTCTTGTGTCCTTGACCCAAGGAGCATAGCTACTGTTTTTCACCCTTCCCTTTTCTCTCTTTCCTTGGAGAGGGAGTTGTGAGCCTCAGGTCTGGGTCCTGGGCAGCCTTTAATAACTGTGTAACTGTGGAGAGCCCTCAATGATCTGTTTTCATTTTCTTCATTTGTAAAATGGAGATAAAAGTATTAAATATTCCCTTTAGGGTTCTTAGAGAATCAAACAAGCCAACCACTATGCCAGCTTTGTTACCTTTAAAGGGCTGTGCAAACACAAGGAGTTGCCATGCAGCAGCAACACGATCATTATTTTGTGGCCTTGGCCACACACAAGAGCACAAGATTCAAAGAGATCAGTGACCCTAAGTACTCAGGCTAGCTACAGAGTAGGCTACTTCAGGCTTAGGAAACACATTTCATGAATACACCTGGGTCCTGTTTCTCTCAGTCTCTCTTTTCTAGATTCATTTCCTAGGAGTTCATTGTCCTTCTCCTCTGGCTTTCTAAGCAGTTAGCTGCCTCCTTCTTTCAGTATGAAATGAATTCACACTTCTGGGTATGTGTTAGTTTTTTGTTATTGCATAATGAATTAGCAGGAACTTAATGGCTTAAAGCAACACAGATTTACTGCCTTGCAGTTTCTGTGGCTCCTTTGCTCAGGGTCTCACACAGCTGAAGTCAAGGAATTCTGATCTGTAGGCTTGATTCTAGGGGAATAGCTATTTGTAAGCTCCCTTGAGATTGTTGGCAGAATTCAGTTCCTTGAAGCTGTAGAACTGAGGCCCCTTCTCTCTTGCAGGCTGTCAACCTGGGGATCTCTCCTACTTCCTAGGGTCCGCCTACCACTCCCAGCTGAATGGCCCTCTCCACAACATGCTAGTTTGCGCCATCAAAGCCAGAAGGAGAAACATCTCTCCCACTTTGAATTTCCATGATTTCAGGAAGGGCTGAGTCCCTTCTCTGGACTCATCTAATTAGGTCAGGCCCACCCAGGATAATCTCCCTTATGATTAACTCAAAGTCAATTGATGGGGGGACCTTCATTAATAACATCTGCAGAACTTCCTCTGCCCTACAATGTCATGTAATCACAGGAGTGGTACTCCATCACACCCATCGTGTTGACAAGTCCCACCTCCTCCCTACTGCTGGTATCTTGTGCTCTTACGTGTGTGCTCAAGGCTACAAAATAACACAATAAAGATGACGGTGATGCTGCTGCTGCTGCTGCTGCATGATAACTCCTCATGTTTGTACAGTCCTTTAGAGTGAGCAAAGCTGGGATATTTGTTGGTTTGTTTGAGAGCCCTGGGGGGAATATGTAATACTTTTATCTCCGTTTTAGGATGTTTCCATTGGCTAGTACCCCATAAGGAGTTAACTCCCCTGCACTTCCAGGTTGTATCATTGGCCTCTTAAGGGACTGCTCTTGAAGCCCAATCTCATGCCATAGGGTGGTGTGGGGGCTTACGCCAGACCCCACATGGAATCCACATGGCTGTATGGAAGTGTTCTGCTGAGGTGACAACTGAGGTGGAGCAAACAGCTGGTGGCCTGAGGGGTGGGTAAGGCCATGAGATCATGATGTGTTTGGTAGAGTGGTGCAAAGTAGTCTCAGAGATGCACAGGCTTCACATACTGAGGAGTGACAGAAAGCTACTGTGATAAGCCAAGTGAGAGGAAAGCATGGCTCCAAGGCAGAAACCATGAGAATGAAGAGGAGGAGAAGGAGTCAAGAGGTATGAATTTCATTTCAGTTATTTACTTTATAAATACTTTCTTCTTCTTATAAAAGCAATAGATTTAAATTTAAAAAATGGGAACAGTGCAAAACTGTGTATAATAAAAAGGACATCTTTTTTATGTCCTAGATTCCCAGTTACAGCTCTAAGAGAAACCTTTCAAAAAATTTCTGGCTTATACATAGATAGAATATAAAAGATAAATAGATGTGCTTATGTGTGTGTTTGTGTGTATGTGTCCTTTTCAGGGATACAAATAGGATCTCACTATGCATTATGTTTTGCAACTCAGCATTTCACATATGGGTATGCTATAGGTAAATATTTAAGTTATATATAGTCTTTGGCTCTTATAAACAATGCTGTAACAAAATTCTTATATCTAAATTTTTGTGTGTAAGTACAAGTGTCTGTGCAGAATAAATTCCTAGATGTGAAATTGCTGGATCAAAGAGTAAATAGTGTAGAATCCTGATAAGATAAGTAAGCAAGAACGAGGAAGGGGTCCCAGGTAGGGAAGGAGCCCAGGTAGGGGAGAAAAATGAGCAATTGTTCTGAGAGATGTCCAATCACAAACGATTTGAGGGTACAATGACCTCCTTCTGCACATACCCCCTCCAGCATGACCCTGTGAAACTTCCCTTCAGCCCCAGGCTCTTTGCAGACAGCCCTTCTCTGCTGTGCTGCCCATTGCACCCTTGCAACATATTTTCATACTTTCTCTAATCTGTCTTTCTTTAACTACAACTGTCTTGGTAAATTTTACCACCCACGACACCATCCCCAACTAGATGCACCCAGGACAGCATTAAAATTTCTATAGATATTTCCAAATTGTCTTTCAAAAATGTCAACAAATTCAATAATTTGTCTAATTTGCACCTCCCTCCCCAACAGCCCCAACAGTGTTTGACTGTGTTTGTTTGACTGCAGCCTCACCAGCACTGGCTGTTATCAAACATCTTTGTCTCTACCAAACTCTTGGGAAAAAATGAAATTAAAGTGTTTTCCTTTGCATTTCCTTAATTATCAATAAAGTTGAGCATGTTAGACATCCAAGGAGGTTTTAAATGATCAATGGTCTTGGTTTGGAGCATCCCAACTAGGCAGGAGACCCCACTTCAGGGAACCCAGAGTCATTCCTAGCAGGATGAGATGGCGTAGAGAGACAGTCCAGGACAAAAACCACACGGACTGGAGGGTTCACCTGAAGCAGGGAGAGGCTGGCAGGTGTTTTGAATCTGATGAAACAATGGACAGGGCCCGGATGTTTATGGGAACAATTTGCTTTGAGCTTTGTCACATCCAAAAGAACGTTGAAGTTAGTTTGTTGTAGAGAATCGTCAGTATCAGTGACTTACTAATCCTTGGGCACAAAATGTACCCTCAGCAAAGTAAAAGCCCTGTGAGTGATGTGAGTAAAACTGAAAATACTCCTGCATATCACCCAGTCCTGATCATGCGTCCCTCTAGGCAAATGTCTTTGGGGGAAAAGAGTGTCTTTTTAACTCAGAGGGAAGAAACATCTGGATATCAAAGTCAACTCAAAGAGAGGTGTGTGTGTTTGCAAAGTCAGCTCAAAGAGAGGTGTGTGTGTGTGTGTGTGCCTGTAGGTGTGTGTGTGTGTGTGTGTGTGTGTCTGAGTTGGGGGAGTAACAGTGGTGTTGACCCTATTAAGGAGTGGTGGGTGGTGGTGGGTCTGGTATTGCTAAGGGTGGTGGTGGTGGTGGGTGTTGTGGGGTGATCCTTGTTACACAGATGCTTAGGATCCTTAAAGCTAGAGAAAACTGAGATGTCATTCATCTTTCCCCCACATTGTGCCATATCAATGCACAATGAGAATATCAAAGCCAGCCAATTAGTTTCTCCTTTGCCCTCAACCCTATTACCACATCTTCACTCTCCAACACTCCTCTTCCTTTTTCCTTCCAACTGTATTAACATAATGACATTTCTAGAGTGACAGTTCCCTGCAGGGTACACAACAGGAAAAGACTTTATATTTCTTCTTGGAGAGAGCTGGAGTCTCTACTGGCAGTGGTGATCGGGACCCTTCTCTAGCCTGAAGCAGGGTGCCATAGAACATTCCCATTGAGGAAGAATCACCTATTCTGTCAATGCGGTTTGCCATGGGCCTCATCTCTTACACCTAGCAATGAGTCACTCTTATTTTACATAAGTCGCCCAAGGCTACAACCAAATCTCTTGCCCTAGGGGGCTGGTGTGATATGCTGGAATTTCTGTTTCTAAAGTTCCTCCTGTATATTCTCTTCCTCTCCTCTCCCCTTCCCCTATTCCTCTCTTTCTCAGCCTCTGCTTCCTTCTCTCTCTCTGTATGTGCCCTCCTCTCTGTATGCTAAAGAAGTATTGAGGAAGAAGGATAATTCCATAATGTTCACACAGTTGGCTTCAAAGGAACCTCCCTTATGTCCTCAGTCATTTCTATCCTACTTGTGGTCTGTGTGGCTCTTTTTAGAGACCTGTCACCCATCACTAAGTTTTTCTGGACTTGGTGAAACAATCAGGTGGGTCGAATCGTCAGTTCTTCTGACTTCCAGGGTGGAGAATTTAGGGAGGATCACACAGCCACAGGCTGAAATGTACTTCTCTTTCCCTCATGTCAGGATGACCTGAAGTAATAATCCAGCAGTGCTCAGGACTCACCAATGCAGAGAGTGACATTCTAACCCTGACTGGAGACACCACTGGCTATCATGACTTTGCCAGCTGATGTGGCTAATTCGGAATCATTGTTGGTTTGGGATGTCAGCAATATCACAGGAGCAGTCCTATGGCATGGTTGACCCAAGATTTGGTTGGCCTTGGGCTTTTGATATTGACCAGCCATGACTCTGTCCTTGAGGCCAGGTGACCTAGAGAAACTCTGACCTGCATTATCACATGACACAACAATTCTGATCTATGTTTGCCCTTGATTCTTGGAAGACTTTCACTGGGTGGTAAGATTGGACACTTCGGACATCCTCCTAGAGTCTTCTAGTGTCCCTGGCCTTTTCCCTGTGCCTTTGTTTCTCCCTGTGTAGGAGGGAAGATAATGGTGATACCTATAGTGACCTGAGGTGTCCATAAAGTCATTTTAGTTGGGAGAGATACCCTTGGAAGTAAAAAGATGAAGGAGTGATGGTGATTCCTAGAAATTGTCCAGCAGCAGCCTGTGCATTTCCTTCTTAATCCTAATCTGGAAAGGTGTCATGTGTCTTCTCATTCTTTCTGGGTAGCCAAATGGTCCAAGCCCAAGGAAACATCGAAACAAGGCATTTGTCTTGTACTTTGGGTCTCCTAGAAGGGACATCTTGCCTCTCCTGGTCACATAGAGCTACACACGTGACTAGGGAATTTGTTTTGTACTTTGGGTCTCCTAGAAGGGGCATCTGGCCTCCCCTGGTCATATAGAGCTACACGTGTGACTAGGGAGTGGCAGAGAGTTGGCATGTTTCTGACAAGGCAAGACTAACATAAGGCTGCTGCCTGGCACTACAGCTCCTTCTCGTAATTGTCAGGAGACCAGGATCCACACAGCACCACTGAATTCTAGTAATGAAATGTCTGCTCTCCCCAACACAGGCTGCGTGGTCAGACTAGAGAAGTGCTCATTAAGTCTGAGGGTTGATAATTCAATCACCACAGGGCCAGACATAAGCAGAAGATGCTGCTTCCCCCAGGTGAAGAGCTTGTCTTATCCCTTCCCCTGTTTATCTCTTGCCCCACCCCCTTAAGCTGCAGCTGCTTTAGGGTCTCTCCAGATGAGGCATGTAACCCAGGTCTCAGGAATTAGAGCTTGTGCAAGAAGAACCACATGTAGAAACCTCCAGCCTCTCCTCATGGAGTAGATTCAGACAGACAACTAATGGTCCAAGATTCAGTGAGGACCCACTTCTTGCCAGCTTGTGGAATAGGAATTGAAGTTTGGGAGAAGTCACCTCTACCACGGAGATTCTAATGAAGGCTGTGGATAGTCTTTCCAGAAAAATGCATGATCACCAAAACTGTGGCACACAATTTCAATCAGTTCACAGACCACAGAAATTCCCCCATGGTTTAAGGAGTAAAACAAACAAAACCTCCTCTGCTGGATTATGTCACACATGTCTAGTTCCCTTAGTGCACTTCTCTTTAGTTTGAGGAAACAATGATATCAAAGCTAATAGTGATATCCATGGAGATGCATTTATGCTGTCTTTGAGGTGAGTGGCACCTATAGCCTACATCTGTGCATGTCTAAATATTGTCCCTCCTTCAGGTCTCATGACAAAGCTTCTGAAATTCTTCCCTGATCTTCCTTCCTCCTCTGTCTGAGCATTCAAAGAACTTTGTACTCCTAGTGATGATACTCATTCACTTCTTATATTATGTATTTGTACATCTTATGTTCTTTAAGGGAGATCCATTCCCTGGAGGTGGAGACCAGCCAAAATTTGTTTTATAGTTGGCTTCCCTCCGTACCTATTACAGCAACTTTTGTATGTAGTAAGTTCTCAGTAAATGTTCTCTAAGCGAATAGATGGAGAATAAATGAATCTCCTCACTTGGGTATTGCCCATGTATATAACCAGTCTGCCCACAACGGGATGAAGTTGGACACTGGACAAACACTGCACACTTTGCCCTCCTTGTAGGCTTCTAGCACGGTTGCATCCCCCATGCACACCCACCCAGGGACAAGGAGAAGGCTGCCCCTGTGAGGAGGTGCTCCTCCCTCCCTCTCTCCCTTGCAATATGCTCAGGGGCCTTTGACATTTAACTTCAGTGCAATTTGTTTGTTTTCACCCGAGTTGAAAATACCAACAAATGTCACCCGCCTTCACTCCTCTCTCCTGACATGTGACTCTGATGGGCCAGGAGCTGGCAATACTAATGAGAATCTTAAGTCTCCAAGAATTAGCAGGGAGATGCAGAGCTCTGGGTAGGTAAGATGTGGATATGCAGGTGGTTCGAGGACGATAAAGGTGAGCACTGAGGTAGAGAAGGTGAGGCAAGGATGCAAAGTCAGTGGTGGGGTAAGGAGGCTGGAGAGAACAGTTCTCTCAGCACCATCGAAAGAAAGGATGACTTGATAGTCCTGTATCTCTGTCTGTTTCAAAAAACTTTTCTACATTGTCCTGAAGTTTTTCTAGTTCACTGCATCTGCGTCAGCGCCTTCTGCCTACCATATCCATTTCTCAGGGATGGGACTGGGATGCCACCTTATATTTTTTGGAAATTCATATTGGTTAGAAATAGATTTCATTGTGAGTGATAAAAAATAAAACCAAAACAATGCAAAGTAGCCCAAATGAGACAGAATTGTATTTCTCTATCAAGTAACAAATACAGAGATAAGGTCTATATTTGGATGAATAGCATTGTACCAATGTCAATTGTGCTATGGCTAGGTAATATGTTACCAATGGGGAAAATAGGGTGAAGAGTATATAGAAACTCTTAATACTATTTTTACTTCTTATGAGTCTTAAACTATTTAAAATAGAAAGTTGTAATGAAAAAAGAGACAAACTGCAGGAAGTCCAGGGCTATATGGTGGTGCTATGGTCACCAGGTACCCAGGTTCCTTCCATCTTATTGTTTTGCATTCTCAACACCTGACCACCACCTCATGGTCCAAGATAACTGCTCAGGCTCTACCCACCCCATCTACATTCCAATCAGTAGAAAGCAGGAAGGAACAAAGATGGGCATGACCTTTCTCTAAGAATACTTGTGGGTCATGATATAGTAGACATTTCCTCACAACCCTTTGGTTGGAACTAAGTCATGTGGCTGCAACTAAGTACAAGGGAGGATGGGAAATATAGTCTTTATTTGGGGGCGGTCTTTTGGCCAAATAATACTTGGGACTTCTTTTCTCTTTTTAAAATTTGTATATTTTGTTGTAAATTTACAATTTGTATATATTTATGGGGTACAAAGGAATGTTTTGATTTATAAACACATTGTGGAATAATTATGTCAAGTTAGTTAACATAACCATCACCTCAAATACTTATCGCTTTTGTGGTGAGAACATTTGAAGTGTGCTCTCTTAGCAATTTTGAGATGTACAATACTCTATTATTAACTATATTCACCATGTGCAATTGGGGATTCTTACTAGGGAAGAATAGGAAAATGGGTGTTAGGGAACAACCAAGAGGCTGTGGTAGTCACCCCGTAGAGGAAGAGCACAATGCTGCATATCAAGGAAGAGTTGGTTGCTTTGGTTACACTTCTGAGCCCCCAGCCTGACTTCCCTATTACCCTTCCTAACTAAAGAAGGAAACTGCCCTTGCTTCCTCCCTTTGGCAAAATAGGCCCAGGACCTCTTTCCCAGCCCACAGAGCCTCCAGCCAGCCTCCTCCATTCAATCTCCAGTTCTGCAAGGGAATTGAAGCCAGAAGTGTTTAGCTTCCTTGGCTCTGCCTTCTGCCAAAGGACAGGAAACATGTATATGGTGTGAATTAAGAGCAACAATTAGACTCTCCCAGCCTTGCAATCTCTCCAGACACTGCCCCCACAAGTCAGGAGATAGTGCCTAAAAATTCATTAGCGATTCAGTCCTTTGGTTAAGGCAGTGTAGAATTCTCATTTAAGATAATCAGCCATTAATATTTTAACCATCTATGTATTTGATCTTTTTGAGTATTGCAGCAAGAGAAGAATCCAAAAGATTAGGGCTGATGGAAGATGCAAAGATTTCATTTTTTTCATTTTTATCTTTAATTGTAAATTTACGATTTGTATATATTTGTTGGGTATCATTATTACTTTGGCAGACGTGAGTCTCTTTTGGCCTCAGGCTCGCCCTGATCTCCTGATTCTCAAAATAATTATTTTTTCACCCTATCTGAGGCTACCAGAAGTGGGATCTGGAAGGGAGCACACACTTGGTGGGTGCACTAAACCCAGGGGGTTGCAAGAGAAGCACAAAACACACTGCCTCTGCCAAGCACTTGACTGTGTTTCTCCTCTTCATAGTGGGAAGGTGTGAGCTGCTTCCCCAACTCAGCAAGCCCACAAATCCCAAGGCCAAGCGATGGGTATGAGTGGAGGAAGGATTCATGGGTGTGAAGGACACTGCTCAAGAGGACCCACACTCCCAGTCTCTCACAGGCTATTGCCCTACTAGGAGCACTCATGGCTTTTGACACCTAAAGGCTGGGCCTGCCTCCCTGAAACTCCAGGGCATGCTCCCCATTCTTTCTTGGTTAATTATCAGTTAATATCAGTGCTTGATGGTAAAGTGATTGCTGTTTGGCTAGAGCCTTGTGTACATTTTGTTGGTTGATTCTAATGGAGAACAGAGGTCAGTCCTAGGGTCCCTAGACTCTGGCAATGTCTACAGAGCTCTTTGAGAGCCCAGATGGATGAGGGTCCACCTACTAGGTAGGCCACCCAGAGTGAATCACCTAAACACCTTGATGGGCCTCACCTTATCTGTAAAATAGAAATAATTACCACACCCACTTCTTAGGGTGGGTGGGAAGATGAAATGTGTTAAAGCAGAAAATGCTTAGCATAGAATCAGCATTCAAGTGTTCACCATTTGATGACGATGACGATGATGATGACGACGATGATATCATCTACATTTGAAGTAATGAAGAGTGAGAATTATTTGAGCTAAAGTCAAGTCTTTCAGCTTCTGAGAAGTTCACAGAAAAATAAAGGCTTGGGAACAAACTTGTGAAAGATTCTAAACTCAGGTCCCCATTTAGTTCAGGTGGAAGAAGACATCACGGGATGGTGACAGCTCTGCCTATGGTGATGTTAAAGGTAGCCAAATTTGGGGAAAGAAGAAAGCCTGAGAGTGAGGCAGAATTCTGAGTTTGAGGTTAATGTCATAACATTACCACAACTTTAAAGGTAATTAATGTCCTCATTTACACAGGAAAACTGAGGCATACGGTGGGGACATGCTTTGCTTGAGATTAATGAGAAGGTTGGTGGGGTCTTTTGCCTTGAATAGAGAAAGTAGAAATACCTTGTTCTTGGAAAACTAATAGGATTATGAGGGAATGTGTGGCCTTGTTATAAGGAAGCCCCAGTCTGAGAGGAGACACAGCCCCATCCTCAGGAAGCCCCAGTCTGAGAGGAGACACAGCCCTGACTCAGGGAGCCCCAGTCTGAGAGGAGACACAGCCCCATCCTCAGGAAGCCCCAGTCTGAGAGGAGACACAGCCCCATCCTCAGGGAGCCCCAGTCTGAGGGGGGACACAGCTCCCACTTCTTTGGGAGGTCGAGTTTTAAGGAGAAACAGGGCAGATTTTGTTTTTGTCATTTGTCCCCTGCCTACACATCTCTCTCTCCTACTGGAAGAAGATAATTGTGTGTCTTCCTCTGTGCAGACTCTGTCTTGCATTTGATTGCAGCCTCCCAGAGGACAGAAAGAAACTGTTTATTCAGACTCTGTATGGCGCTCAGCACAGCAGGTGTTCAACGTATACGTATCACCGCTAATGATGTAGCACAATAAATACACTTAGCCCCAGTGACAGAAGCCTGATGAACCTGTGCCGGCAAGGCCATTGGCAGTGAGGAAGCTGCTGGGGGTGGGGGGTTACTAAAAAGCCTATAATGATCAGAGAGGAGGAATGCAGGGGCAGCGGGGAAGGGGGAGATCCTTTCTCCTCTGTATCCCCCATAACAGGTGCCCAGAAAGTGCCCCTGAGCAGGGCTGCATGATCACCTTTGTGGGCCCTAGCCACTTTTGCCTTGGAATGCCTCTTTCTTTATTAAAATTAAAAATTAAAAAAATCTCTCCACTGCTGGTTGCCTTTCTTCTAGGCAAGGAGACCTCCTGCACCCAAACTACACCCAGCCTGATCTTGGATTCAGGAGCGGCCAGGCTGGAGGAAGATTTGATTATTGTTTCCTAGTCACGGCTCTATTCCTGCCCATCTAACCCACAACAGCAGAATTTCCTAAACTAGTGGTGAGGTCCCCAGGAGATGCTGAGTTCTATGAATATGTTTTACATTTCAGCTTTTTATTTTGGCAATCTAAAATTCATTCTTTACTAAAGCTTCTCCTTGAGAACAGCCAGTCACAACTTAAAGAGAGTGCCCTTAATAAGAACTGTAATGGGAAACGCTGTTTTGAGATTTTACTGTGTGCCTGGCCCTGGTTAAGTGTTTTACAGGATTGACTCAATCAATCCCCACAACTTTGTAAGATTATTCGATTTTACAGGTAAGGAAACTGAGGTATTGAGAGGTCAAGCAACTTGCCCAAGACCACTGGGCCAGAAAGAGGCAAGCCAGGATTGAAGCTGGGGGGACTCCTTAGTCCTACAAAGTGGCTGGACCCCAGAGGCCATGTGCCTACCACTAGCCACCTTGCCAGTAAGTCAAGCTTCTTAAGCCAGCACTTCTCAAGCCGGGGCCTCTTGAAGATACTTCCTTTATAAGGTTCCTGTAACTGGGTGTGTTGGCTCACACTTGTAATCGCAGCACTTTGGGAGGCTGAGGTGGGCAGATCACGAGGTCAGGAGATGTAGACCATCTGGCTAACACAGTGAAATCCCATCTCTACTAAAAATACGAAAACTTAGCCGGGCGTGGTGGTGGGCACCTGTAGTCCCAGCTACTGGGGAGGCTGAGGCAGAAGAATGGCATGAACAGGGGAGGTGGAGCTTGCAGTGAGCCGAGATCACGCCACTGCACTCCAGCCTGGGCGACAGAGCAAGACTCTGTCTCCAAAAAAAAAAAAAAAGATTCCTGTAATTGTTCCCCTTTGGCAGATCCACCTCTCTCCAATCACAATACCTTGAATCTTTGTTCTTCCCTCTTGAATGTCCTCATTAAGACAACTGGCCCAAGCTGCTGAAATCCTACCACCTACCATTCAAGGCCACAATCGGCACCACCTGCTCCAAGAAGCGTTCCCTTACCCTAGTTGGTGGGGGAGTCTTCCATAGAATTCCCATAACACTTTATCACTTCCTCTGCTCTCTGCCTTGAGAACAGTGTCATCTGGGAGGGGCTAGGGCATGCCTGGACTGGGATTCCAACTCTGCCTTTTGTCATAAGTTATTGAACAAGGTGTGGAAGCTTCCTAAGCTTCAATTTCTCCACTTATAAAATGGGTAGATGGTATTGCATTAGTGAATGGTTTAAATGAAGTAACGTGTAAAACGCCAGACACCCTGTAGATACTTCTCTCCTCCCTTGGATTGCTCCTATCCAGGTATGTGTTTGTAAGCTCCTCCTGAGAAGAGGGAAGATGTCCCATTCAGCTCTTTCCACCACCCCGTGTCTGCATGCCCACGTGGGGCTGGTGCTTGACAGAAGCCTAACTGAATGGTTGAATCATTGCTGCTGAGTAAAGCAGGTCCCCATGGGGTGAGGTGGAGGGGGTGCAGGAAGGAGGAAGGGCTTGACTGCAATGTTCCAGCTCTTGACAGCAAACAAAGTCACCAGGGAGGAGACTGGAGGTAAAAAAAAAAAAAAAAAAAAAAAAAAGTGATGAAGAAGACAGAGACAGGAGGAAATGGAGAAGTAAATATTGCAAAGCAGGGAAAAAGAAGCCCTATTTGGACTTGAGGACTGAGAGGGAGACTGGGCAGGGTGAACTGAACTGCTAGGGTTTTCTGAGTCTTCACTGCTCCTTGCCTACATTTAGTCAAACCAGGGCTAGAAATAAACTTGAATTGATGACCCCCATCCAGCCTAATTGCCCAGATGAGGAATCTGAGGCACAAAGAGAAGTGGCTTGTTGAGGTTCAAGGCTGGGTCAGTGCAGGGACCGAGCTTATGGAACTCCTATGCATGCTCTTCCTGCTGTATCCGGTTGTAAGAGAGAGTCAGGATACTCCCATTCCCACCCGAAGAAAGACAACATTAGGAATGCAGAGAGCAAATCCCAGGGTAATGGAGCCTGGTGTTTGCAATAAAAATTTAAATGTGCTGTCCTGGTGGCAACAGCGGCTTTTATCTGATCGGCCTGTCAGCTCTTTAGAAGGCTGGGTTCTGTAAATGGCAAAACCAAATTGAATTCATATTTACTGCTTTTGAGTCTGTGGGTTTGTTGTTTCCAATGGATTAATCTCTCTTGTCTGTCTCTGTCTCTTTCTCCCTTCTCCTTCTCCCCCTTCTTTCCCTTCTTCATTTTCCTATACTTCCAAGTGCCTTAATTATCCAATAACTCATTGAGAAAGCTGAAAAGAGAGAAGGACTACCTCTGTCTGTGCTAGTTATTTTTCATTTATTTGCTCCTCCAAATAAACTCTCCACCTTTAACTGCCCTGCTCTGTGCCCGGGTAGGCTGACCTGTACGGACAACTGCATGCACGTTTCCTTACCCCTTGGCCTCTCACTGGGTTTGGCCACTGGGAGGCGTCAGCAGGTGGTGAGAGGGTGGAGAAAGAGACAGGCTAATTCCCTTGGCCAGCTCCCTCCCAGTGTGAGGTTATCAGTGAGCTGCGTCTGTCTACTTAGGGCTACATCCTCCTGTTGGACAAGTCTTCTCCCATGGCTATGCCCTGGCTGGGTTCTAGAAACTGCCCTCTATCTTTGTCCCTTTATGCTAGGGGTAGAAGGCTGAGTAGCTCCCCTGTGTTGCCACCCCCTGGGTGCTACACCACCTCTTCTTGGTTCCCCCACCCTGCCCACATCTCTCTAAATGGTCCCTTCATCAAACATCCTTCAGCTACTGCTTAGATTCTCTCATCTGTTTCCTCTCAAGCCCCTGACTGATAATGTGTCTCTACCTCTTCTCCCCAGAACTGCCAGGACACAGGTGAACAATAAACAAAGCCGCAGGCAGAGAGACTCTGCTCCATTTGCCTTTTGCAAAGTGGGAGGAAGGATCCAGGGCCTGGATGATACCTGGTCTTGAGGGAAGCATTTGTAGCATGTGCGTGGGGATAGAGATGGCATATAGGCCTAGCCTCTCTTTGCCCTCAAAGGCCCTGGAAGTCCGGATCTGTACTCATCCTGACCCTTTCGCGGCTGCTTGGTAAATACTTCAGAGCTGGCTAATGCTTGTGAGATAGGGCAGCCTATCGTGGGAATCCCCCAAATGGGCCTTTTCCCTATTGCAGCTGTTTTCTATGAATTATGTTTACTGAAATAATTTTTGGGGGCTCAAAAACAGTAAAGGTAGTTACAGCTGAAAAGTCATCTTGTTTCTGTGCATCTTGGTTTCCTATAAGTCCAGGTTGGTCAACAGGTGAAGATGCTGTCCCAAGGCCAAGGAAAGACCAGACCTTGCCGGTACAACATGAGATCCCTTTGTCTGTAACTTGTTCTCCACTGCAGCAGCCCTGCCTGACCGCCCACAAACAGGCAAATGAAACACAAATGCCCTTCAGGAAGGAAATTTGATTTTCTAAATTATTTTTGTTTTAATAATAAGAGGGGTTATTAGGAGCCCAAGATTAAATATGTTATGCGTAATGTTACACCACACACATAATAACAGGGCAGGGTGATAACCGCAGGCCTGTGTAATGAGACTCTCCACAGAGCAGCCTGAGGACATGATGCTCAAGAGACGCAACCTAGCAAGGCCCTGCTGAGGCCCAGCTCTACACAACCAGGAGGGGTGTTCAGGGAGACCAGACCCTCAGCAGGGCCCCATGCAGTGAGGAGAGGTGGCTGTGAGGAAACAGGAGGACGTTGCTCGTGTTAGCCTCAGACCCAGGAGGCAGAAATTTGGGCTTATCCTTGGTATACAGAAAGAAGATATTGCCCTGTCTGATGGAGCCCCAGTCTGAGGGGAAACAGAGTCCCATCCTCAGGGAGACCCAGCCCTGTCCTCAGGGAGCCCCAGGCTGAGGGGAGACCAAGCCCTGTTCTCAGGGAGGCCCAGGCTGAGGGGAGACTCAGCCCTCTCCTCAAGGAGCCCCAGTCTGAGGGGAAACAGCCTTGACTCAGGGAGCCCCAGTCTGAGGGGAAACAGAGTCCCATCCTCAGGGAGCCCCAGTCTGAGAGGAGACCCAGCCCTGTTCTCAGGGAGGCCCAGTCTGAGGGGAGACTCAGCCCTCTCAAGGAGCCCCAGTCTGAGGGGAAACAGCCCTGACTCAGGGAGCCCCAGTCTGAGGGGAGATACAACCCTGTCCTCACAGAGCGCCACACTGAGGGGAGATGCAGATCCATCCTCAGGGAGCCCCAGTCTGAGGGGAGATGGGGCCCTGTCCTCAGGGAGCCCCAGCTCCATCCTCAGAGGGTCTCAGTCTGAGGGGAGACTCAGCCCTGTCCTCTAGGAGTCCCAGTCTGCTGAAGGAAATACAACCCCTACCTGCAGTAACTTTCAAGTCTTGTGTCAGCCTGTAATTATGGAGTCTAGCCGCAGTGACCTTTGATGCTACCTAGCCTCCTAGCCTTTGCCTACCCTCTATCCTGTGTAGGTTGAAAAAGAAAAGCCTATTTTAATTTTCACCTGGGCCAACAGTAAAGAGGAGGGTAAATCACAGAGTGAACATTCCCCAGCCAAATGGAAATGAGTTTAGGATTATCTGCCACTTTGCATTATTTACCCCACTGCTCCCTTCATTAGCCCCGTCCTAGAGAGGATCCTGCACTGAGGTTGCCCCTGGATGGACACTAGTAAAAGGCCGAGGCCCATGGAGGGCAGAGGGTGCTGGTATGTTAGTGAACTGGGGTGCTCTGTGATTCAGAGCCGGAGGGAGTAAGGGGTTGAGATAACAAGGCCTGGAACCTGGCATTTGGATCTGCTGGGGAAGACCTTGGGTGAGGGAGAAAGGCCCGGCAAGGCCCTGGTGACTAGAAATGCATTCCTGGGCATTCTCCACCTTCAGCCTCTGGGTGAGAAGTTTCCATCCAGGAACTCTGGTCTCCATCCAGGTTCCTAGGGTTGGAACCTTGCTTGAGAATTAAAGATGCTTGAAACATGGGCAGTGTTGGGGGTCGGGGCAGTTTAGACAAAAAATCTTCAAAGTCATGACTGATTCAAAGCAAAAATCTCATTGTGTGACACGAGAGCCCCCACGTACTCACACCTGTAGGCTGGAGTGGAGGCTGATAGGCGGGGAAAGGAGGAGCAGCCTAAGGTCTAAACTGACGCTGAGAGCTGCCAGCCTGTGGGTTGTCTGTGTCCCCAAAGCAGGGACAGATCACAGGCAACCATGAAGATTAATGCATTCGAAGTTGACAACACAGCAGGAAAATAGCATTTGTTTCCATCAAAGCTGAACAAACAAGCTGTGCTCCCTCTCCCTTCCTCAGGCGGACTCACTCATATCCAGGCCCCTACTGGTGAAACCCGGCCCTCCTTTACCCACACAGCCCTCCATCAAGAGACACACCCATTCACTCACCTTCATTCATGTGAGGCCCCCTCACTCACACGCCCTCAGGAGCACTCAGTCACACACGCCCACTATTGCACAGATCTTCCTCACACACACACACCTCTCCATTCACATTCCAGCCTCCGCGTTCACACCCCTCACCCCATCCGTGCATAGGCCTCCCTCCATTCATGCACAGACACTCATTCACACATTGGCTCACACATGTCTCAAGACAACAGACGGCGAGTGCCGCACAGCCCAGGTCGTGAATACCCTGGATAGAAGACGTTTTCCATTAAACTATTACTACCAATCATTGGTATGTGAACTGAGGTCTCCTTCCTCTGAAAGTTGCTGGGGTTTGTTAGTTATTAACAAGAACGTGCACGGTTTTTAGATTATTTTTTATTTCCCTGCATCTCACGTTTCTACAGTGGCCCAGGCTCAGCTAGTTGGTCCCTTATATAATGACAGTTATAATTAAGAAGTTTGCTTTGAGCTGGATTCCCCAGAAATGGAACAGTGATTTGAAATAAGGATTTGAGTGTAAGTAGTTTATTTGGGTAATGATTGCAGGAAATGAGGGAACAGAAGTGGGGAAATGAGATGGGGAAAGGAAGGAGGCCCATATACAGTGCATTAATGAGCAGGTGACTGGGAAAGGCAACTGAGGCTCGGTCCTCCTAGGGACTTCTAGAAGACTATGTAGAATGTGCCTTGGAGTTGTCCCACCCAGGAGGTGAGGAGGTTGAAGCATTTATCCTCTATTTCCCTCACTAGCATTGGTTGGGGACTGTTCTCTGGGGGCAATAATTCTGTAGCACACTCAGCCTGCCCCAGAGTTGCAAGCATGCATTTGCATTGAGTCAGAGGACACAGGGTGTCAGAGGGGTCAAGGGCTACTGTGTCTGTTCATGCTGGAGCATCCATCCATTCATTCATTCATTCACTCATTCTCTCCTCAAACATATCCCAGGTGCCTACTCAGTGCCAGGTACTGGGTTTGCTACCATCGACTCAGAGCTGAGCAATATACAGTCCCTGCCAAGAAGGGGTTCCCAGGTGCACAAGTGTAGAAGGCAGGCAAACACATAATTATGTTGCCACACAATAAAAGCTATCAGGGACGTGCTAACACGGAGGCATAATGCTGTCATTGCGAACAGAGGGGAAGCGGTTCTGAGCTTAATAACTTACTTATGATAACAATTGCTTATCTTGCACAATAGAAGTTTTAAAAGAGCCTAATGGGCTCATTCTGCCCTTTTGATGTTTTAGACGTTATTTTGTCTTTTTTTTTTCCTGTTGTCTGTGTTACCAGACTGCTGTTTTTACCGGGTTTACGAAGAAGTTTGGAGATTCAGGATGTGGCTCCTGTCCCCAAGGTTTTGTTTGGGGAAAGAATAGGGAATGTTCTTGCCTATCTTGTGTGGGTGTCTTTCTGCAGCCACTAAGCTAGAACCTTCTGAGAGTGGGAGGCTCACTCGGGGATTCTCTCTCTCTTTCTCTCTTTTCCCCCTACCTTCAAATTAGAAACCATGACTCCAAGGTCAAACTAGGAGGTTCCTGAAGTCAAAGGCTGTGCCTCCCCTGTCAGACTGCGATCTCTGTGGAGCAGGGGCCCTCTCCTACCCCAACACACACTCATTGAGCCTGCTTCTGCTGTCTCTTCTCATGATTCTAGAAGAATCTCTATACAGGGTGGCTTTGGAAAGGAGGTTTAAAAATCAACTCACTGATGCTACCTCTTAGATGAAACCTCAGAATGCCACTTCCTGAGAGTCTGTGGGCACCCTGCAGGGAGGTGGATGTGCTGGAGACAGCAGGGCAGGGATAGAGGCTTCACACTGGAGCTGGCACATGGTGCTGGCAGCATTCACCCCCGGCAACTCCCAAATCAGAAAAGCAGCATGTTTCTGGGCTTGTATGCCCCGGTCCAAGTGGAACTCAAGTTTCCTTTCCCCACCCCTTTCTCCAGAGCTGGTCCCTCCAGGGCTCACCTTGAGTGGTGCGATTTATGGGGAGCAGTGGGGCTTTGGGAGGGGAAGTCTGGAAAGAAGTTGCAGGCGGCTGCCTCTCCCTGGCAGATCCCAACCCCTCCCACTCTTATTAATTCACACTTTCCAGGCCTGGAGCACCCTGGAGGGGCCATTTCTTTTTACCTGATGCAGAGACAGGCATCTTACTTGATTTACAGGCTCTAGGGGCGGGTGGCTCCTCGGCTGGTTGCTAAGGTATCTTTTAAATGGAAATCAGGGTGGAGAGATATCACATACATTGTGCCAGCCATCTGCTAACTGTTGCCTCTTCTGTCTGGAACAGCTCGAGGTGGTTCTGACTGGGAGGCAGAGCCCAGGGAGGGGAGTGAAGGGAGGAAGCCTCTGGCTACAGGGAGAGCCTGTGGTCAAGCCAAGGAACAAGAACTTTCCTTTTCTGCCACCATGTTCATTATTTTTCCACTCTCTGTCATCATCTTTGTTTCTCCCTTTTGTTTTAATGTAAAATCACATCCGAAGGCTTTTATTACAAACCAAGAGCCTAGTTCCACAATTTTGTATTTGTTATTGCCAGTATGTATTTCTGAACACATGTATGTGTGTGAGAGAGACTCACCATTATCAGGGCCTGACAGGTGGGTCTTTCTGGGCCAATTAGGCCTCTCTACTTCCGAGAATGCCAGCGTCCCTTCCAGGCCTGACCCCAGGCAGGAAACACAAGTGCCGACATGTAGCCAAGCAGCTGGTTCGCCACCAGTTACTAAGCAAACCCGTAGTGGAGACAGCCAGTCTCTGCACGCCAGGCACATGGAAGCCTCCAGAGGGGCTTCCTTTACTCTAAGCATGGCCTGGAGCCAGATGATCTTGGTTTAAATTGTGATTCTGTCCAGGGTAGCTAGGGGAGTTTAGACAGGCGCAAACCTCTTTTAACCTCACTTCCTAGTAGATAAAGTGGGGATGACAATATTCAGGGCCACAAGGTAGGGTGGGGCAAAGTGCTCACTGCACGAGGTTGCTCAGATGAGGGAACCCTGCCAGAGGCCAGCAGGAACACCTCTTTCTGCCTGCACGAGGGTACCTTGTGCAATTATGGTGGCACTCACCTTGTAGGGTTGTGAAGACTGCATGAAGAAACCCAGTCAAGGAAGGGAGGAGATACTGTTTCTATCCTGGATAAATGCCCAAGACTGGACTGCTTTTCTGGAATGCTGTAAGTTCATTTTGGGGACTGATTTTCTTCTCCCTGCTCTCCTGTACCTACCTCTGTTTGCCACCCTGCCTCCCCCCAGAGCAGGCTCATAGACATTCTGGGCAGACAAGCTCTCGCTCCTTTGCAGATGGATTCCTCCTATGAAGGCTGATTCTGACATTTGATACCAGCATCCATTTCAGCCTCGCTTCTGATCCCCACACACCTCTCTCAGTTTTGCCCACAAATAATCGCATTGCCCCTCCTGCCCACTTTCATTTATCTCTTTGCTCCTGGTCTGAGCCCTTTTCCCTAACTGCCTTGTGGCTATGAGCTTCTGAATGTTCTGTTGTGAGCCCAGATGGAGGATATCCTTCCTGCCCTCCACCACCTACACCACCCTAAGATACTTAGAGGGAACTAGGCCTGGAGTTCCTCTTTCCAGCATTTGTCCAAATTCTGGCCCCAAAGAGAAAGGCCTTGCACCCTAGATATACACTAATTACACATATTCATCCAGTCCCCTTGTCTCCCTCCCAACTTGGGATTTTAACCGCCTTTTGTTTGGCTGTTAGAACAATATATTAAGTGACAGTTCTCAGAATACAATTTTAATTAAGATTCAATAGTCACTTCTCTGTCAGTAATCTTCCATGCTGATTACTTAAAATATATTTACCCAGCTCTATTATGTCATAGATTTGAATTCATTAGACGTTTGTTAATCCTCCACAAACTTTTTGAAAAATGTGGTTTGTTTAGCATAATTTACAAGGACACAACTGTTTGAAACAATGGGCTCTGTGCCTCTGAGCTCCAGGATATGCATCTGGAAGTGTCTGGGCATTCTTTGCTTGCTGTTGCCATTGCTGTCTCTACCAGAGGGCAGGTGACACAGCCAAGGGTGGAAAGGCGTAAAGGATGGCGGAGGCAGTCCATCTATATTGCACAGATGCAGTCCCTATGGGTCAGCCTTCCAGAATGCAGAGCTGGCGGGAGGGGGTGGGAGAGAGGATCTGGAGAGACAGTGGAAGATATTCAGCACAGGCCATGAATAGCCTCAGCCCCGGGCCCGGGGCACCTGACAAATATCATTTCCTGTGTGCCAGGACTTGAAAATGTTGGGAAGTGCTGTCTAGACTTAGAACACTGCCACATTTATTGATAAGAGCTCATAAGAGAGATGGCCTTTCTCATGGGGCCATGGAACACTACCCCCGGCCACACACACACACTCAACCACCTCTTGATTAATTAGCAAGGGACATCCTTGGATGTGGCTGTGGCTGTTTGTGTGCTCCCATTAGTATAGAGAATACCACTCAACTATATTTGAGCAGGTGCCATAGCCAAAAAAACGTCGGCCTTCTTCGTTCTGTGACCACAATGAGTCATAGGGAGGTGTAACTAGAAAACTCAAGACTCAGTGCAAATGGAGAAGATCCTCATTTTGTTCTATGAGGCCCCAGCAAGTAGAGACCAAGAAGGCCAGAACACATTAGAGCACAGAGCAAGTTGGAAAGGTGGCAGGTGGAAAGCTTCCATGTATCAATACCTGTGACCTGGTGGGGTCTGGGTAAGGTGAATCTGGTCTACCTTAGGTAGGAGCTTGGTGAGAACAGAGACTGGCAGGGTCAGCAGGTGCTCATGGGGAGCCCAGGGCAGAGCTGTGTGGAACTTTGGCCAAGACTTTTAATGAAGGTGCCCATGATGGAAAAAAAACCCATATCCTACAGAACAGAGGTCAGCAAACTCTTTCGTAAAGGACAAGATAGTAAATGTTTTAGACTTTGGTGGCCACATGTTATATGCAGCAATGGCTCACCTCTGCCACGGCGGCACAAAGGAAGCCACAGGCAATAGGTAAACACATAAACATGGCTGTGTTCTAATAAAATTTTATTTACAAAAACAGATGACAGGATATATTTGGTCTGTGAGTTACAGTTCACAGCACTACCCAGTATGGTAGCCAATAGCCACATATGGCTAGTGAGCATTTGAAATGTGCTCTGAGGGTAAAATACACACCAGATTTTGAAGACTTTGTAAAATAAAAAAGTTAGCCATCTCATTAATAATTATATTGATGATATGTTGAAATAATATTTTGGATATAGCTAGTTATATAAAATATGTTATCAAAGTTAATTTCACCTGTTTCTTTTTACTTTATAAAAAAAACATGGGCACTAGAAAATTTGAAGTCACATTTTTGGCTCACATCATATTTCTACTTTACAGTGATGCTCTCTCCAGATGAAATATAGGGCAAGCCTCTGGCCCTTGAAGGGTCTTGGGTAGGAGATTTACCCTTAAAGAGGAACAATAATGGAATTCAAATATGCATAATAAAGTGTATGATAGGAATAGATTTTTAATATATTACATATCTTTAAAAAAAAAAAAAAGCTATTACAGGAGGCCAAAGCAGGCGGATCACGAGATCAGGAGATCGAGACCAACCTGGCTAACATGGTGAAACCCCATCTCTACTAAAAATACAAAAAATTAGCCGGGCGTGGTAGTGGGTGTCTGTAGTTCCAGCTACTCTGGAGCTGAGTCCAGGAGAATAGCCTGAACCCAGGAGGCGGAGCTTGCAGTGAACTGAGATAGCACCACTGCACTCCAGCCTGGGCGACAGAGAAAGACTCCGTCTCAAAAAATAAATAAATAAATAAAATAAAATAAGCTAGTTTTTTCTGCATTTGTGCTCCTCAAACTGGGAGCTATGGAGCTCTACTTCCACAAGATATTGGCCGGGGGAGGTGGCTCATGCCTGTAAATCCAACATTTGGGAAGGCTGAAGCCAGGAGTTCGAGACCAGCCTGGGCAACATAGCAAAATCTGACTCTACAAAAATAGAAATAAAAATAAAAATAATTAGCCAGGCATGACGGCACGTGCCTGTATTACTAGGAGGTAAATGTGGGAGAATCACTTTAGCCCAGGAGTTTCAGGCTGTCATGAATTAGGATTGTACCACTGCACTACAGCCTGGGTGACAGAGCAAGAATCTCTCTCTCTCTCTCTCTCTCTCTCTATATATATATATATATAATCTCTCTGTCTCTCTCTTTATATATATATATATATACACACACACACACATATTACTGTTGCTTTAAAAAGGGATGTCTTTATAGTAAAAAGAAATAGGAGTAATGCAAAATTAAATATTAATTTAGTGTTTCACTGCAGCAGAATTTCTCAATTCTTCTAAACTTGCTCCTGCGCATAGAGCTATTGTGAGAGAAAGCAAGAGTAGGCAATGCTTCCCCCAACTTACTGGCCTTGGAAGCCATTTTGCAGAACTGTAATTAGTACATCTAGAAGGCAATTTGAGGGGCTGGGCACGGTGGCTCACACTTGTAATGCCAGCACTTTGGGAGACCGAGGTGGGTGGATCACCTGAGGTTAGGAGTTTGAGAACAGCCTGGCCAACATGGTGAAACCCCATCTCTACTAAAAATACAAAAAATTAGCTGAGCATGGTGGCATGTGCCTGTAGGCCCAACTACTTGGGAGGCTGAGGCAGGAGAATCACTGGAACCACGGAGGTGGAGGTTGCAGTGAGCCGAGACTGCGCCACTGCACTCCCCTGGGAGATGGAGTGAGACTCTGTCTCAAGAAAAAGAAAAAAAAAAAAGGCAATTTGAGAAATGCTGGTCTGCATAGTGCTACACAATCAGTGTGCATGATTTTCCAAAAGTCCACCTCGACTGGTTATCATTTGTTCTTTTGCTCTAGCAGTAAAGACCCAAGAAGCACTACATCAATAAGGCCACATTTAGTACAACACAGGATAGTGATGAAACTGTTGAGATTTGGAGGCACAAAGACCTGAGTCAGATTTCTGTTCCTTTCTTTCTTACATAGTCATTCTTGTAAAAGCACCTACTATGTGCCAGGCAGCGCTTTAGGCTTTAGGCATGCAGTGGTGAATAAAAAGAGGTCCCTTCTTCTTGGGGCTTTACTGCTAGAGCAAAAGAACAAACTATAAAGAACACAAATAGGTAAAACATAGAGTAGGTTGATAGAGAAGTTTCAAGAAGAAAATACAGAGCAGAGCAGAGGGCTATGCAGTGGGGCGGGGCGGGGATGATCATGGAAGAGCATCTGGGAAGGCCTCTGGGAGAAGGTAACTTGTGAGTAAATATCCAAAGGAGGCTCTGAGGCCATGAGCAATCCTCATCTGTGTATAGATAATCCCTTCCTTCTGAAGGGATTTCCTAGAGTCCAAAAGAGCTGATGTATGTGAGGGTCCAGACAGAGGCTAATTGCTTACAAACGGTTCAGAATTCACTCCTTTGCCTCCCATCATACCTCCTTCTTCACTTCCCACATTCTCAAAGATTCATGAACTATGTGGATTCTCTTTAGTGAAACAGTTCCCCACTGACCCCGGAGTCTCTCAGCACCAACTCTCTTCTTATCTACAACATCATTCTTAAGGAATGCTGGTTCAATTTAATTTTATGCTAAGCCTAAACCAATTAAGAAGGTAAAATTATGTCTCAAAATACAGCCATAACATCCTCTCAAACTCAATTATTGGATAAGCCAATGGTATGGTATCCCATCCATCCATCCATCCATCCATCCATCCATCCATTCAACAGATAGTTATTGAGCAGCTACTGTGTTCCAGGCATTGAGCTAGGTAATTGGGATATAGCAGTTAGTAAAACAGGCAAAAGTACCTGCCTTCTTTAGAGCTGACCGTGTAGGACTGATACAGGGAACAATAAGTAAACATCATAAATAAGTAAACTAAATAGTGTGTTAGAAGGTGATAGAAGCTAAGGAAAAGAGAAACGGTGAAACTGCATTAGAGGGATTCGTGGAAGAGATTAGGTCTTGCCTGAGCACGTGCCATTCTCTGCCACTCCCTAAGCAGTGAGAGTTAATGTGAGGGAGGAAGCTCTGGGTGAGTGCATTAGGAATTTGCCTCCTGACCCTAATCTTGTGTTTCTCCTTTCCAGGCACCGTGGCCTGAGTGACCAGACCATGGAGACCCTGCTTGGTGGCCTGCTGGCGTTTGGCATGGCGTTTGCTGTGGTCGACGCCTGCCCCAAGTACTGTGTCTGCCAGAACCTGTCTGAGTCACTGGGTACCCTGTGCCCCTCCAAGGGGCTGCTCTTTGTACCCCCTGATATTGACCGGCGGACAGTGGAGCTGCGTCTGGGCGGCAACTTCATCATCCACATCAGCCGCCAGGACTTTGCCAACATGACGGGGCTGGTGGACCTGACCCTGTCCAGGAACACCATCAGCCACATCCAGCCCTTTTCCTTTCTGGACCTCGAGAGCCTCCGCTCCCTGCATCTCGATAGCAATCGGCTGCCAAGCCTTGGGGAGGACACCCTCCGGGGCCTGGTCAACCTGCAACACCTTATTGTGAACAACAACCAGCTGGGTGGCATTGCAGATGAGGCTTTTGAGGACTTCCTGCTGACACTGGAGGACCTGGACCTCTCCTACAACAACCTCCATGGCCTGCCGTGGGACTCCGTGCGGCGCATGGTCAACCTCCACCAGCTGAGCCTGGACCACAACCTGCTGGACCACATTGCTGAGGGCACCTTTGCAGACCTGCAGAAATTGGCCCGCCTGGATCTCACCTCCAACCGGCTGCAGAAGCTGCCCCCTGATCCCATCTTTGCCCGCTCCCAGGCTTCGGCTTTGACAGCCACGCCCTTTGCCCCACCCTTGTCCTTTAGTTTTGGGGGTAACCCACTTCACTGCAATTGTGAGCTTCTCTGGCTGCGGAGGCTCGAGCGAGATGACGACCTGGAAACCTGTGGCTCCCCGGGGGGCCTCAAGGGTCGCTACTTCTGGCATGTGCGTGAGGAGGAGTTTGTGTGCGAGCCGCCTCTCATCACCCAGCACACACACAAGCTGCTGGTTCTGGAGGGCCAGGCAGCCACACTCAAGTGCAAAGCCATCGGGGACCCCAGCCCCCTTATCCACTGGGTAGCCCCCGATGACCGCCTGGTAGGGAACTCCTCAAGGACCGCTGTCTATGACAATGGCACCCTGGACATCTTCATCACCACATCTCAGGACAGTGGTGCCTTCACCTGCATTGCTGCCAATGCCGCCGGAGAGGCCACAGCCACGGTGGAGGTCTCCATCGTCCAGCTGCCACACCTCAGCAACAGCACCAGCCGCACTGCACCCCCCAAGTCCCGCCTCTCAGACATCACTGGTTCCAGCAAGACCAGCCGGGGAGGTGGAGGCAGTGGGGGCGGAGAGCCTCCCAAAAGCCCCCCAGAACGGGCTGTGCTTGTGTCTGAAGTGACCACCACCTCAGCTCTGGTCAAGTGGTCTGTCAGCAAGTCAGCACCCCGGGTGAAGATGTACCAGCTGCAGTACAACTGCTCTGACGATGAGGTACTGATTTACAGGTGAGCGAGCAGCTGTGGCAAAGGCAGGGAGGGTGTCTGGCTGGGGAAGAAGGAGGGCATGGGGAGGCTTTGGGGCTACTCCCATCTATACCCCTCTTCCCCAAAGGTGTCTGTGGGGATTCTGGGGTAAACTGTGCCATTTGTGCAGGTAAGAGGAAATAGAAAGAACATCAACTACAAGGCTAAGAAGAAAAGAAACCCACATGGTTAGCCTGAGAGATATGTGTAGAGAAAGACCACACCTCCCGGCTGGGTGGCTATGGTCAGTGGTCATGTGGCTATGAGCTTCTGAATGTTCTGTTCTGAGCCCAGATGGAGGATATACAAGGACAATGAATAGACCTCTTGACTGAAAGTTTTGACTCCCTCAAGGAGGAATGCATTTGACCTTCACCTGGACTCATATACAGTCATGGTTAAGGCTCTGAGGTCAGAAAGGGTGGGATTCAAATGATGGCTTTTCCACTTGCTGGTCATTTCATTCTCCTGGCCTACCTCAGTTTTCTCATCTGTAAAATAGGGATAATTAATACCTGACTTAGTTTGGACACTCACTAAATGCACTTATTCAGTTTTGGTAACTGAATCAAACTGGCTTTAAAAAAAAAAGAGAGAGAAAGGGAGCGGGAGTGTGTTGACTCATGTCATTAATAAGTCAGGAACCTGGTTCAGGTTCAGCTGGATCAAAGGTCCCCACAAACCTGTATTCTCAGTTTCTTACCTCCCCGAAGTTCTATTTTTCTCTGGGTTGGCTTCACCATCAGGCAGTCTCTTTCCTCTGGGAGACTTCTGCTGGGTCCTCTAAGCAGCCCTAGAATGGACTTAGAGCCCTAGAGGGAGAAGAGCTTCGCATTCCCAATTGAGCGCTGATTGAGTCAGACCACATCACGTGAGCCCCCTGGGTCTTACAGGTAGCGTCAGCCCTCTCTCCTGTGCTGAACCTCCTGGACCTTAGTCTCTTCATCTAGAAGTGCAGACAATGATATTGACCTTGGAAAGTTCTTTGAAAATCAAGGGGTCTTTCCTAGGTCTGGTAGAAAAGGAGGTTAAGTGTGGAAAGCTGCAATAGAATCACACAAGTCATTCAGAGGTAAGAAGGTCACAGAGAGACAGAAGCCAGGGGCCGAAATGCTGACCACAGATGAGTTCCCTTATATGAAACATGAAGGACATGGCCTAGAACCTTATCGCTCAAGGAATATATGGTCTCCTTTGAAATTCTGTGTGTTTTATTTTATGCATGTAAAATGATTATTTGGAGATGGGATCCCATGAGTTTCATCAGACAGCCAAAGGGCCCATGGTGCAAGAGAGATCAAGAATACTTGATCCATCCTGGAGGTCTCCTCCAGCTCTGACTGTCTGAGTTGATGAGTCTCTGGATGGGAAGCTTTGTGGGAGAAGAGTACATGGGGAAGAATAGAGTCAATGTGATTGAGGCTGGGTGTGTCATGGAAACTGTAGTGGAGCTGGGGAACTCCCGTTACCTGGCAGCTACTGGTCTTGTCTGGACAGCAGTGTTGCGTCTCAGGATGGAGAGAAAGCAGTATTGGAACTTACCCAAATGCATATATGAACATATATAGGAATATATAGATAGGGGCATATAGTCAAACTTAAATATGCATATATGTATTTTTCTCATTATAAAAGTCATAGTCTTTATTGAAAATTTGGAAAGTAGGGAAAATTGATGAAGAAGGAAATAAAAATTACCTATAATCCCACCATCCAAAGTTAATAAGAGAAATTTGGAAGGTGTCTGAGTTCATTCAAATGGCATTTATAATCAATCTAGTGTATATTCTGTATCTTAATTCTTCCCACTCAACATTACAGCTTGCTTAGTTCCCATGGTATTAAAATATTTTTTATTTGGCTGTATTATAATTTATTTAACTAACCTTCTATTATTGGACAATCAGGTGGTTTCTCATTTTTCATTATTAAAAGTAATACAGTGAGAGATATTTTTGCACATAAATATATTTGTGCAAATTCAGTGATTTCTTTAGCATATTTTTCTAGGAGTTGAATTACTGGTTTATGGGTAAATTATAATCTTTATACATTACATATAAATATTTACCCTTTCACCAGTGGAAGCACTCATTTTGATCACACTTTTGCCAATATTGAATATGTAATTACTTTCATCTTTGCCAGTTTGAGAGGTGAAAAATGGCACTTGCTTTAATTTGCATTTCTTTGCTAACTTGTGAGGTTGACCTTTTGAAAATAAATATATTTCTTTACTTGTGAATTTATTGTATGGTCATGACTTTGACAAAAAAAAAAAATGTAAAGGCAAAAAGCTACCAGCTCTGCAGTTTGCACAGGGAAATGCAGTTTGTGAGGGGGAAAGAAGATGTTGGCTTCCACAAGGCAACATGCTAGCATTGCCAAAATGGCGCAGCTCACCGGGGGTCTCAAAGATACCCTGGGAGGAGGAGGGGAAGGCTTGGGGTAGGCTCCTGTAATCACTCAAGGTGGGAACTCAAATTGCTTTTATTTGGTGATTGAGAACCTGGAGACACTAACTTTCTAAATATAATGTAAATTAAATGGAAGCATCAGAAACCTTGGAATAAAAAATGCAGCTAGCAATAGTGACTTCTCAGGGCTGGTTACACAGACAAGAGGAGATACAGCATGGAAATCCTCCAAATAGTGGGGGCATATAGTAGTAAACACTCAAGGATTATTATTATCAGTATTAGTAGTAGTACTCATAGTACTACTAGCAGTAGTAGTAGCAGTGAGAATAATAGTAGTATAAAATAAGACTAGCATCACATCCAGCATCCTGGGGAAGAAAGTGGAAGAGGAAGGTTAGATATGCAATTCAATCTTCTCTTTAAGAAGACAAATTTCAGGCCGGGCACGGTGGCTCAAGCCTGTAATCCCAGAACTTTGGGAGGCCGAGACGGGCGGATCACGAGGTCAGGAGATCGAGACCATCCTGGCTAACACGGTGAAACCCCATCTCTACTAAAAACTACAAAAAACTAGCCGGGCGAGGTGGCAGCGCCTGTAGTCCCAGCTACCCAGGAGGCTGAGGCAGGAGAATAGCGTGAACCCGGGAGGCGGAGCTTGCAGTGAGCTGAGATCCGGCCACAGCACTCCAGCCTGGGTGACAGAATGAGACTCTGTCTCAAAAAAAAAAAAAAAAAAAGAAGACAAATTTCCAAAATTTTTGAGGAAAATGTAAGCTCAAGTCTGTAGCCAGATAATAGTAAAAGCAATCACTGGCCAACATTACTGCCAGGCTACTATGTGTTTGATGCTTAGCTTTTACAGGTGGTATCTCATTTAATCCTTCTGGATATATGAAGAAGCATAAAAGACCAAGAGAATTAAAAAATAAAATTCGTTCAAGAACACACAGCAGAAGGAGACAGGGCTGTGATTTGAACTCCGGCCTCTGGCTTCAGCACCCAGACTCAACCCCTGTGGTCATGCTGCCCACTGTCCTAACAGGGATTACGGCTTGAGAGAAATAGGAGACTCTAATACAGAATCTGGATTTTTAGAAAATAAATTGTCCTCATTAGAAAGAGTGGACATCAGCGGGCACAGGGCTCTCTGCCCTGCTCATTTTAACCGGAAGGCATACAAAAGAAGGGAGGAAAGGTCTACATCTGAAGATGACTATTGAAGAGGAGCACATGCTGTACGGAGAAAGCTAAATGCAGCCAAAGAGGACTTTTTAGTCCATGTTTATGTCCAAGAAGAAAAAATGCTGGTTGGGAAAGAAGTTACAATGAGAATAGATAAGAGGCAAAGAGTTGCAACTTGCAACTTGCCTCCATCTTCCCCAGCAAGGAGAAAAGCAGCAGCAGCAACAGCAGCAATAATAGTACACACCTGCATTGATGGATTATTTGTGGTGGTCACTCTTCTAAGGGTTCTATATGCACTAACTCATTTAGTTCTCACAAACCCTTAGGAGGTTAAAAACTATTATTTCACTTTACGTAGAAGAAACTTGCTCAAGGTGTTAAACAGGGGGTAAGTAGCAGAGATGGAATCTGAATATAGGCAGCCTGTATATTTGCCCAAAGCCTCAACCTAACAAGACCAATACTATGGAGAGGGATGCCAAAGCCCAACAGGCCTGCATAACAGTGCCGTCCATGAGTTCTGGTCACCAGGCCCTGATAGGTCACATGTAGGTGAGTAAGGACTAAAGGAGCAAGTAGATGAGGTTCTCAAGCCCATGGTGGTGATTCTGAGATAGCATGGACAGAGAGATGCCTGAGACAGGAAAGGGGTGAATATTCTGATTTTCAGGGAATCAACTCTCTAATGCTTAGGGTGTTAGGCTAGACATGGAGTCCCTATACAATTCTGGAAAGACTTTCTCAATAGGTAGCTGTGAGCGCTTGGAAAAGAATGCTAACCTAACATGGGTTCACTAAGGGCAAATCTTGCCAAGTCATTGAACCATGTCTTCAGGAGATGCTGTGGACCAGTAGTTCTCAACCTTTTTATCTGCCCCCTTGTCGTTCATGAGGGCAGTGCTTCTCAGAGATATCCCCGCTTGCATAGTGATTCTCGGCTGGACCAGCATCTCTGGAGTGACAGGTACACTTGGAAAATGTCCTAGGAGTTTCTGCTGGCTGTGAGTCACTACCATAAACAGAGCACATCACAATCGTACAGGACGTTTGGTGAACTCTCATGCTGTCTTGGGGACAAAATGGAGAAATGTAAACTGATGAAGTGAAGTTGTAACTGGTCAGATAACCAGATTGATTAATAAATTGATGCGAATATGCCAGAAAGCCTTTGGTTTCTGCCTCAACATCTGTCCCATTTCTGTACTGCCAGTGTATTTTCTAATTGAGATTGATAACTACACAGAAAATAGGCTTGGCCAATTGGCATGTTGACAAAACTATCAATCAATCAATCATCTATCTTCATTTTGGTTCAAGGAATCAATTGCAGTTGCACAAGTTCAAGGTGAGGAAAATCTGGCTCAACTGAAATTCTGTGTGCCTAGGCTCAGAGTTGTAGTTGATCTTGAGGATGTTATGGCCACAATGTGATGTAACCGGTGAGAGACTCCTGTCATTTTTAGTTGCGTTAATGGAAGTATAGTGGTCAGATCATGAGAGGTTATGGTTCTGCTGAGTCATTGTAGCTGGTCAGAGCAGAGCTTTAATATGTTTAATTCTGGATGGTACAGTCTTGGGAGTCATGTTTATAAGCTGCAATGTATCCAGAAGAGGGCTGATGAGAATGAGGTTCTGGAAGCTCACGTGAAATGGGAGAAGTTCACCTTGGAGATGAGAAGACTTAGAAAAGAAGTCATGGCTCCTTTAACTTATTCGAAGAATTTGTGGGTGGAAAAGAGGAAAAGACACACACACACACACACACATGCGTGCATGGAAGTAGGCATTGGCCCGTTACAAAAACAAAATTCCAACAGCAACAGCCTTACACATGTCTCTCATTGCTCTCCATCTGGCTCCGAAATGATGTGGCTTTGTATCTATCTTCCTCGCTAGCATGTGATATTCATGCATGCTCATCTTCATGTCCTCAGCCCTTAGTAAGTCCTGGTCCAAAATAGCTATTGAGTCAACATTTGGTGAACTGGACAGACTGGAAATCAAAGCTCAAAGCTGCCCAACAGCAGATTAAAGTAAAAGCTGCCACAAAGTAGTGAGCTGCCCGTACCAAAAGGGTTCAATAGAACCTGGCTGACTCCATTCCAGGGGTACTAAGCAGGCAGCCTGACTTTCAGGCAGGAGTGAAAACATTTAACTTAAATGATCCCAGCTCTCATAGTGTGTGGATCTACTCAAGACTTTCAAAATCCCATGATCAAGATAATATGGCTTCCACTGTTGCTAAATCCACCTGCTTTTACTAGTTGGGGGCACTGTGCCAGCTCGCCTCCTGGGGTTAGGGTACCATGTCTCACAGGCATTTAAGCTCCAGGGCCTGAGGTCAGAGACAAAAATCTTGGCAGAGGCCCAGAGAACCCAACTAGACCTGGACGTAGGCCATTGACAGGTCACCAGAGAACCACCTCAAGGTTTCATAGAAACCCCTGAGCTGTGAGCGATGTCTGAAAACATCAGGGTCTAGTCTACATACCAGGAAGGAGGAGCAGAGGCACAGATCACCCCAAATCATGGATAACTCAGACCAGATTTGAATTAGGCTACATAAAATAGTGCCTTGCTCTTTTTTCAGCTAATAAGCTCCCTCATTATTTAACGATCCTGGCTGTACTCCCAAGCTGCTTGCCCTTCCTGAGTACACGCAGCTGAGCCCTGCAGGCAGGCGCTGTGACACACTGGAGACAGACAGTCCGCAAGCGGGGCCTGGCCTGTTTCCTGTGTGACTGGGGAGGGCTGACTGTCATGTCCCTCAATGCCAGGGCCCACCCTGTCAGGAAGGGGCTGGCACTAATGGTGTCAGCAACAAAGGGGAGAGGAGTCAATGAGGGGTAGGGAAAGTTTGGGAGAGGGAGGTCAGAAAGGCAGCCTCCCCTGCCACCCTGGAGGCAGCAACAGCCCACCCCAGCTTGGCTTCATCCCTGGGGTGACATGGAAAGTTAAATGTCCTGCATGTCATTATCAGCCCAAGTGACATTCACAAACACTTGTCTCTAAGAGTTGTCAAGAACATCTGTCACCAGGCGTGATGTTGGAATGGTCCCCAGGAGGGCAAGGGGAAGAGCAGGCGTGCTCCTGAGGCAGTCAGCCGGGATGCAGCTGTGCCTTGTGCTGCTCGTTATGCTGCCCCCATCCTCGTGTAGAAAAGTGAGTGGTTGTGAGGAGAGAGACCCTGAAGATGGGGAGATGACAGCCACCCCAGCCCCCGTCCGACCCTATCTGCAGGCTCCCTTTCCCATGCTATGTCTTCCGTGATTGTTAGACACACGTCCTGTTCTGGGAGACCGGACCACCCTACTGAGTTTTGCAGGGCTGGGGCAGGGGGCTGCGTCTTTTACTGCTGCTCTGTCTTCCATCTGGAGAAAGGACAAGAGGGCAGATTCAGCAAGTTTTCACCTCATCAGGATCTTACCACTCCACATCTCAGTGGAGCTCTGCCCTACCCCATGAAAAGACAGCCATCTCTACTGTGGGTTGGAGAAAAATTTACTCGTGAAATCAACATCTCAGGATCTGGGGCCATGGGGAGAAGCTGGTGGGAACAGGTGTTCTTAAAGGGAGACGCTGTTAGAGACAGGTGTTCTCTAAAGGGAGTGGGGCATGCCAGGGACAGGACCTGTGAGAGAAGATTCTTTGACTCAGCTGTTTCCCCAGAGGGTCTGGACTCTTCTGGAAGGGTGGGTTGAGTACTGACAGGCAGAGGAAGAGAATGGTATAGAGGAGGAAATAGGGGTGGACAGGGAGGAAAGGTAACTCCTTGGTCAGAACCCAAATCAAAATCAACCTGCCTTGGATTTTGTATTTTCTAATTTTTTTTTCACATTGTTGAAACATGACATCTACAAGAGAGGATGCAAAAGACAATAATGTTAAACCCATTTTATAGATAGTAAAACTAGTCTCAAACAGATTGAGTAGATTTTACAAAGTTATCCAAAGCAAAGACTAAGAAATGTAGTCTTCTACATCCAGCCCTTTCCACTGTGCTATGTACCTGCTGTGGGGCACTTCTCGCTAAGGCCCCAAAGAGTCCTTATTAAGGCTGGAGACATGGGTTGGGGACACCAGCTGTAATTTCTCTTTCTGGGAAGTATGGAGTAGCTTTCTGGAAGTCCACAGGGATTTTCTGTCAGCTTTAGTCGAGACTCAGTCTCATACTTCTAAGTTCCAGCAATGTTGGGGAAACAGGGGTGCCAGTAAGAAGCTTGGTTCCACTCTACCACCTGGGATCGGCCAGGTAATCAATGGGCAAGATGAAGATTTCTGGGTTGCATGTCACCAGGTAAGCCACTGTGAAGTGACGGAGTTGCTAGAGGCATCACAAAAAAAAATGACTCTGGAGTCAGAAGTCCAGGGTGGTGGTTAGGATGAACAGAAAACTCAACTAGTATGATTTAAACTCATAAGGTTTTATAATATCTCACGTAAAAGAAGACCAGTGGAAGAGAATTTAGGATTGGTTTTCTGGGTAGCATGGTCATCAGGAGCCCAGGTCCTTCTGTCTTTCTGTCCTACCATCCTCAGCACACAATTTCTGTCCTTAAGGTCACTTAATAGTACAAAATGGTTGCTGGAGCACCAATGATCCCATCTCCCTTTTATGCAATAGGAAAGATGGAAACAAGAAGGGCAAGAGAGCAAAGTGGGGAGTTTCTCAGAATCCCCATCCAGTAACTTCTCCTTGCATTTCACTGGGCACACATTTTTGCAAAGCAATCTAGGAAATGTAGGGTTATTTTTTCCAAGTTAGGCACAATGCACCCTCAGTAATGTAGAGAAGATAGGAAGGCAGGTAGCACATCTACACAACTCCATCATTTACTAGTCCTGGGACCATGGGAAAATCACTTTACTGCTCTCCATCTTTATTTTCTCATCTGTAAAATGAGAACAGAGATTCCTTTCTGCATATTTCATAGGATTGTGGTGAGGACTGAATGAACTCATGTATTTGAAAGAGCATTCTTCATAGTCAGCAGTGGCGTACTGGTTACCTGAATGTACTTATGATTACTAGGAGCCTGCCCACTTTTTCTTCTTGGACCTCTCTTCTAGTCCCTGTTCCCCAGCCTGCCTCCTGTGTCTCCATTTTTCAAAACCAACAGAGCTGTAAACTTGGAAAATGATCTGATGAGGTTTTAAGGGATCAAATTATAAGGTATAACCCCTTTCAGAAATATTTTCACTTCAATTGGGAGCTCTGAAAGACCCAAAGGAGTGAATCCCTGATGGTGGAGTTTTAAAACCCACAGTAGATTTGTGCATGGGGAGATGTTTTTCACGGCACCTTAAAAGAGCGTCTCAAGTCATATTACTATCCCCACATCCTGCCCCTCTTGCTGTCCTCAAGAAGGTGACACCACTGGGATTCAAAAAGCTTCAGAGCATCTGTTTAGAGGTAACTAATTTCTCCACGCTATTCCCTTCTCAATCTCCAAAAGCTGTGGCTGGAGAGAGCTCCAAAGATAAAAAGTAATTAGCAAGAGTAAAGAGATTACAGCATGTATCCGGTCTCCGTCTCTTCTGAAATGAAGCTTTTTCCCCTCCAGTAAGAGATAACAAGAGAACCAGTCCAATTAATTTTATGTATGTTTGGTTATTTGGAGATGGGAGTGGGGATATCATTTATACTATACCAGGAAAACACCAAAAAGGGCTTACAGAGGGATGGGGTTAGGCCTGGAGGAGTGCCTGGGACTTGGGGACGATGCTGTGATGGTGGCCATCAAAATGACACCAAACACTTATCTCACAACTGAACTTTTCCAGGCATGTTCGTGTTCACAGAATCCAGCTCCACTCAGCCTCATTAACAGCCCAGGTCCGACCAGGAGTGGGGAAGGTGTGGAACTCGGGCATTCTGACCATGAGCCCAGGACTTCCTACCTACCCATGTTTCCCAACCCTGACTGTGTTTTGGAACCCCTTGAGGAGTGGCATCCCCCTATCAAAAAAGGGATTCTGAGTCAGTTTGTGTTGGTGCCTGGATATTCACGCTTTTAAGGCTCTCCCAGTGATTCTGACATGCATTCAGCATCATGCCCAGTGAAATCAGGGGTTTGGACAGCACTGGTAGACAGAGTTTCTGTAAATCCACAGCTAGGGAATTGGTCTCTAAACTGCTAGTGAGGGAAGAAGCCAGAAGGCCTGGGTTCAATCCCAGCTCTACCATGCATCTACTCATCTCTTTGAGATTTGCTTCATCTAACATTGGAATAAAAAATCTTTTCTCTATGGGGTTATCTCCAAAGAGATAACATATGTGGAAACACTTTGGAAACAAAAATACCATGTGCATTTCAGTTGCTGGAGCCATTTTTTTTTAACCCCTCAGCTGAGTCTGAGTAATTACCATAAGAAAGATGGAATTAGGGGCTCCAGACATGGGCTCTTGGGATCTCCCTTCTCTTTACTTGTCTGAACCTCAGGCTTCTCACCTTCTAAATGGGGATAATGATAACTCACCAGGTTGTTGTAAAATTGGAAAGAGATGACACAGCATGAAAGAACATCTTCATAAAATGTGAAGTGCTTCTAGTAGCAGAAATCTGACTTTTCCAAATTTGGGGGTTATTTCCATCATTCTGAAAACCAAAAATAAAATTCTAAGGCCCCCCAACCAATTGAATGAACCCCTCCACTCAGCCAAGAGCATTCCAAAGTTAACCTGAACTTTTGTGAGTTCACAATTCTGTCAAAGCATTCCAAAAACTTGGCCATGATGGGAATGGGAAGCCACACGTGCCTCATTATACCCTCCTCTCTTTCCGAATTACTGACAGAACAGACTCTTCAAGTCCGATAAGAAACATTTACAATCTATTTTCTCTGAATCCTGCTACCTGGAGGCTTCATCTGCATGATAAAACCTTGGTCTCCACAACCCTTTATTGTTACCCAGACACTCCTTTCTGTTGATAATGACTCAGCCAATTGCCAATCAGAACATCTTTAAATCTACCTATTACCTCGAAGTGACCCACCTCTTGTCTTTCCAGTTTGAACCAATGTACATCTTGCATATACTGATTGATGTGTTATGTCTCCCTCAAATGTATAAAAGCAAGCTGCACCCAGACTACCTTGGGCACGTGTTGTCAGGACCTCCTGAGGCTGCGTCATGGGCACGTCCTTAACCTTGGCAAAATAAACTTTCTAAATGGATTGAGACCTGTCAGATACTTTTGTGAGTTCACAATTCTGTCAAAGCATTCCAGAAGGAGGTAGTTCAGAGCTGGTATGGGAGCTCCATGGAGTCAGGGACTGAGGCAAGTCAATTGCATTATTCTTAATGTGTGGCTCACTGCTCCTGCTCTTGCTCACATTCTCTACCTGGAGATTTTCTCTGGTGTGGCCTATCCATAGGGGAGTTGCCAACCCTGGGATCAGCCCTCAGCCTTTAACAGAGTTTGGAGGATTAATACCCCAGCTTCCTTACCCTCGGAGAAAGGTGGATACATGGTCTATGCTCGCTCCCAGGGGCTCCCAGTAGGGGTGGGCCCCAATTGCCCACAGTGGTAACTTGCTTAGCAAAATGCCCCGTGTTGACTTCCTTCCACACTTCCTTACCACAGATTCCTGAGCCCACCTCCCAGATAAACTACTCATACTCAAATCCTCGTCTCAGGGTCTGCATCTGGGAAACCCAAACTAAGACAGGCACCAACCCCTTTAAAGAATCCCATCCAGTGGCTTTTACTGCTACCTTATTGTATTTCTCCCAATGCACATTGGAGGCTGAGGAGGGCAATTGTCTGTTCGTGCACGTTGCTCCCCACTAGATAAAATCAGCGTTCTGCCGGGCAGTTAGAAGTGGGGAGTGGACATTGGGGAGGCGTACGACGGCCACAGAGCTGCATGGGCGGAAGCATTGCTGCTGTGAGCGTTTCTTGGCACCTGCCCACACAGTCCCAGCAACCAGTAGCCAGTTTGTGGCTGAGGCCAGCCTCGGGGGGAAGCTGATGGGGCTGCTTTCCTGCCTCTCTGTGAGTGTTCTTTTCTCATCTCTGGAGACACAGAGCAAAGCAAAGAGGGAAGCTTACCTCTTGCCAATTAGGCCTATGGTCTGGCATGAATGTGTGTGATGGGAATAGGCACCCTGTGGGTGACAGAAGGGATCACGACAAGAAGTCAAATTAATGTCCATCATCTTCAAGGTCTCAGAGGTGGGGGATGGGTGTGGGAAGAATGGCACAAAACCACAGGATGTGATGGGCCACCCCGGGGTGAACACAGGGCCATGCAGCCATGCACTGTGGATGAATGAGCTTGTTCACTGTTTACAAAGGAGAGCTATTTCCAGCAGGGGTGGGCTCCAAAGGTGTGCTCCGCTGTGCTCTGTGGCTGTGGGGCTGGGGCTGTGGTTGAGAGTGCTGATCCAGACATGTGGATGAACTCCACTTGCATCGTAAAAGAGGTGAGCAGCAGGAAATGAAGCATGGAAGAGATCTGTTAAACAGCAAACCTTTGCACTAGGTCATTAGTCAGTGATGGTATTAAGTAAAGGAGCTTCTCAGTTTAGCAATGAGCCCCCAAAAAGGTTAAAACATAAATGAATTGCTTCGTGAAATTAGTCCACTTGAGCTTTTCCATGAGCTAACTGCCTGGCTTGAGAGGAGCATATTCTGGGGGGCTATGAGGGCCGGTAGAGTGGAGTGTAAGCTGTGTCCTGGGATTAAGGTGGGATTTGGAAGGAAGGAGGCTGCACGGAGTCGGGGGCGGTGGTAGCTATTTTAGGTGAAACCAATGAAGACAGAGACAGAAGCAGGAATGATCAGGCCCAGTCAAAGGCATGTGAGGGCCCCTGGTGTATTTGTCAGCTGCTGCCACAACCATGTTGCATAACAAAGAACCTCAAACTCTAGATGGCTTACAACCAAGAATATTGAATTTCCTTAGTCATAGCTCTGCAGGCTGGCTGGAGTTGAACTGGTCTGGTCCGGGCTGGGCTGGGCACGACTGCACTTGGCTTCAGGCTCCAGTTCTGATTCCCATCTTCGTTGGGTATCTCATCCTGGAGCCCCAGGAGAGGGATAGTGGTTCTCCAAGTATGTTCTTCTCATGGTAATAGCAGAAATGCAGGAAGGCAAGCCTAACTGCAGAAACGAATGTCAAGCTTCTGTTGGTATCACACCTGCAAAATCCCGCTACCCACAGCAAGTTACATGGCCAAGCCCAAAGGCAAGGTGCGGGGAATGAACTGCGCTCAGCATCAAGCCATGAAAGGCTGTGGAGATCTTCCTTTATTACAGGCTGGTAAAGAAACAGGACCAATAATTTGTGACACTTGACTTTCCTGGCAGAAAGCCCCCCTAGTGGGCAGTGGTTCTCAAACCTGAGCATGCATGAGAATCACCTGGCAGGCTTGTGAACACACAAGTACAAGACCCTGTCCCCTGAGTTTGTAATTCAGTAGGTACCGAGTGCAGCCTGAGAATCTGCATTTCTAATACATTCTCTCTGGGATGCTAATGCTGCTGGTCTGGGGAAATTACTTTGAGAATCACTGGTCTAGGAAAAGGATAGAAATGCAGAGGTTGGAAGAGGGCAGAGTATGGATGGCCTTGAATGTCACACACAGTAGCTATGTTTCTGAGTCCTTACTGCACTCCAGGTACTGTTTTAAAGCTGTTCTGCATGTTCTCTTATTTGGACTCATGCTAACCCTATGAGGTGTCATCCATGATTGCCACTTGACAGATAAGGACTCTGAGCCATAAGGAGGTGGCATGACTTGCAAGGCCTCACAGCTTGGAGGCGGTGGAGCTTGAGCTTGGAGCCAGTGCTGTCCTGACTTTGGGCTTCTTCCTGTTGCTGGTGAGAAGCCAGGGTCTAGTTCTGAGGGGAGGAATGACCTGGGGTGAGGAAAACTCTGTATTTGGAACCAGATATTCATTTATTCAGTCAATAAATATTTATTGTCTGGTTAAGACCTCAGGATTGGGAAAAGACAGGCACAGCACTTGCCTAGGAAAGTGATAGGAAGGCAGAGGTTGGAAGAGGGAAGACTATGGGTGGCCTTGAATATCAAGGAGCTTACATTCTTATTGGGGAGAGAGATGAAAAGTTCAAAAATATACATGAGGAAGAAAAATAAGCAGTGAAACGAGACCGAGCCCAGAGGGCTATGGTTTTACATGGGTGGTCAGGAATTGCCTCTGTAAGGAGTGATGTTGGAGTAGAGACCTGAATGGAGTGAAAGAGTCAGGCAGGGGAAACAGCACATACAGAGGCCCTGGGGAGGGACGCATTTATCCTGCTGGAGAAGTGGCAAGGACTCCAGTGCCTCTGGTGGAAGAGTGGCAGTGATTGAGTGAGAGGACTGGACAGGGCTGGATTACCTAGGCCCTTGCTGGCCATGATGAGGCCTTGGATTTTATCCTGAACGAGATGGAAACCTCTGGGGCTGAGGCTGGGGGGATTTGAAAGCAGGAGACTGGTGTGGTGTGATTAAGAAAGAAGATTCTGCTGCTGGCTTGAGAATATACCACAGTAGGCAGGGAGAGCATCAGGGAGACCAGTTACGGGATGGTTGCAGGGTTTTAGGTGTGTTTTGAGACCCTCTTCCTCCTGAATGTTCACATCCATAAAATGGGAGAAGGACCCCTTCTTTCTCTCCCACTTGGGGCAGGAGGAGATTAGGGTGTGGGCCTGTGAGTGAGCAGGAAGTACTTAGGTAGGGAACAAAGCAGCGTTTTGTCATGATTTTTCTGGCAGAATCCTTGGGCCTATGTCTGCTCAGCCCGGGAACCTCACTGAGGCCCAACTCAGCCATGAGTGGAGAGGAGTTTTGGATCTCCCTCTGTAGAGCAGAGCATCCCACGCCATCACTGACCCAGCTCCTCCGTCAGCATCCCCCAGCCCCTCCACCCCACAACCTTGTACTCTGATAGGGAGTAATTATTTATATTCTTGTTTAATTAGCTCATTAGGTGCGTGCCGTGGCATTTCTGACAATAAATCACCTACTCTAGTGGCTCATAAGTGCATTTTCAGCTGGTGCCTGGCCCTGGCAATGAAGGTGGCAGTTGTCATATATGAATGTGGCCCTTGGTGAGGGGCTCAGTGACCTGTGCTCTGACTCCCAAGGTGTGCGTTGACAGGTGGGGAGGCTGCCGAGGCACTGAGCTTGGAGACAGGATCTTGGAAGCTGAGATGGTGGCAGAAGCGGCAGCCGGCACTGAACACCAGAAAGATATTTTTACCACCCGTCAAAATGCCACCGCGTGTGAGCCAGTGCCAAGGGCTGCTTCCCAAGGCTGCTTTGCTCTCCTCCCTCAAGCTTTGATTGTTGCTAGGAAAAAGGTCTGAGTGGAACAGGGAGGCTTTGAAGATTCCTGGGTTGGCTTGGCTGGTGCTCAGCAGTCGCCTCCCTCAGGGGCAGGGGGCTGGAAGGAAGCTTCTGTCCTGCAGAAAAAGGGAGTGGGTGGGGGGCTGCTTCTCCCAGGCCAGGAAAGCAGGAGCACCCAGGTTTAGACCCAAGACCTATTCTTCCCCACCCTGCCTAGAACAGGCCTAAGAACAGAACCCTGTTTAAAAATGCTTCCTTCACAGTTCAGAGGGCCGGGAATTCCACCATTAAAGATGGGTTTCTTTGCACGTTTAAGGGCAGAAACCTGGGAGATGGTGAAGTGGGTTTTTTCCTGGGACTGCAAACTGTGGATGCTGACCTGAGGGAGGGCACAGTGGATGCCCTAGCAGGAGAAGGAGGAAGGGGGTCAGGAAGGGTCATGAGGTGACCTCAAAGCCCAGTTCCCCTGTGTGGACCTATTGTCAAGGGCTTGGGAGAGTCGGGGAGAGGAAAGGCACAGCCAAAGTCCTTGGGACCAGTCCAGCGGCTTCTTTATTGCAAGTCTCTTGAACTTGGTTCTTCTATCTTTAAAACGGGCCTTGTTCTTGCTACTCTCAGACCAAAAGAAGTCCAGAGTAAGAAAAGGTCAGTTCAAGCTCAACCAAGCCAACCCTCCCCTTTCTGTGAATCCTTGTGGTGCCCACCACTCCTCCCACCTGTCACCCCTCATTCCCACCCGTCACCCCTCATTCCCACCACCCACTTGGGATGTTGGCTGGCTTCATGCAGGAATAACTTCCAGAGACAAGAAAGCCCCCACCACTGTTGGGTGCCACTGGCTAAAATGTTATACCTCATTGGCTATGCGTGGTGGCTCATGCCCATAAATGCAGCACTTTGGGAGGCTGAGGCGGGTGCATCACTTGAAGTCAGGAGTTTGAGACCAGCCTGGCCAACATGGTGAAACCCCATCTCTACTAAAAATACAAAAATTAGTTGGGCGTGCTGGCACATGCCTGTAATCCCAGCTACTGGGGAGGCCGAGGCAGGAAAATTGCTTGAACCCGGGAGGTGGAGGTTGCAGTGAGCCGAGATCATGCCACTGCACTCCAGCCTGGGTGAAGAAGCGAGACTCCGTCTCAAAACAAACAAACAAATAAACAAAAGTTATACTTCGTTGCAGGTCCTCAAATCTATCTCCCTCTACCTAAAACCTTTAAATTCTGCCTTCATCTTTATCAGGCATAAAACTAGTTCTTTTTCTGTAATATGTCCATTTAATTTTTGAACATAATTCTCATAGTTCACCCAATACTATTTGTTCAGATTCAACACCCTCCCTCCCTGCCTTCCTCCATCCTTGCCTTTACCTTTAATCATTCAAGAGGTGTTTAAGTTTACAACTCGTCTGGGCCACACATGGGAAGGGTAGCTATGAACAAGGCATTTCTTCCCTCCTGCAACTCACATCTCCCAGGGAGACAAACGTTAAACAACTATGCTGGGAGGTGTTCACTGATTCAGTAGCTACAGCTGTGATAAATGCTGTGCAAGTATATGCTAGAGCAGGTCCTGGGGAACTGACCTAGCCTGGGGAAGCCAGGGAAGGCTTCCTGGAAGAGGTGACCCAGAAGGTCAAGTAGGAACTCAGGCCGGGCATGGTGGCTCATGCCTGTAATCCCAGCACTTTGGGAGGTCGAGGTGGGTGGATCACCTGAGGTCAGGAGTTCAAGACCAGCCTGGCCAACATGGTAAAACCCCGTCTCTACTAAAAATACAAAAATTAGCTGGGCATGGTAGCACGTGCCTGTAATTCCAGCTACTCAAGAGGCTGAGGAAAATCACGTGAACCCGGGAGGTGGAGGTTGCAGTGAGCCGAGATTACGCCATCTCACTCCAGCCTAGGCGACAAAGCAAGACTGTTTCAAAGAAAAAAACAAAAATAAGTAAGAGCTCAATTAGTGAAGAGGCACAGGAGGCATTGTGGGGAAAGACTGGCATGTTTGTCTGTCTCTGGAGCAGGAAGTTGCCTGGGGTGGGTCTCCGGTCCCTTGCCTCAGATGTGTGCAGGGTTTGTGATGTCTCCCTGCAGGTGTGGGGTCCAGCAGTGGGCAGTACACTGAATGTGGCCTGTCTGGGCCAAAGTGGGCTGAAGAAGCTCCTCCGAAGCTGAGGGTGACCCCCATTTGAAGGCAGCCTCAGCCTTCCCTAGCCTCTGACGGTGCCAACTCCCATACAGAGTACCCCAACAAAGCCACCCCCTCACATTGTCCAGAACCATCTTGCTGCCTCCTCCCTAGGCTGTTCCCAAAAGAGAGTGGTTCAGGGCCGTGTTCAGCTGTGTGGTCATGTGGGGGTTTATAACTGAAGTGATCCTTTGGGTGTCACAATGACCCCACCTAGGGGGCAAGCTTCTCACTCAAGCCTTTTTATTGATTTTCAGTCTTCAATAGAACATTAACAAATTTTGCGTGTCCCATTTTATATGTTTTTATGTTTCAAGTCATTTCATTTCTTTGATTGGAAATAAATGGGTTATAAATCACAAAGCCAATGGATGGAATTAGGTCAAAAGTGCTAAGTGAATGCAGGTGGTTTCTCCTCCAATAAAGATAAGGAGAATAAGAGCCAACCTTTCGGAGAAATTATTCCATGCCAGGTACTGTTCTATGTGGTTTCTGTTTATTAGCTCATTTAATTATTTCAACATCCTGACAAAAAAGGTGCAGGTGTTATCTTGATTTTACGGGGCGGGGGGAACTGAGGCATGGCCTGGGGAAGAAGCCTGCCTGAAGTGTCCCAGCTGGAATGTGAAGCCAAGTAGACTGGCTCCAGTTGAGGCCTCAATAGTGCGCAGCCAGCTTCTGAGTGCCCATGGTGTGTGCCCCCCTGCACCGGGCACCTTCATAGCCCCCCGGGAGGCAGGGTTATGATTCTTTCCCAGATTAGGAATCACAGGGAGAAGAGAGGGTATGTAAACTGCCCGAGGCCTCCCAGCTAGGAGGTGACAGGGCCAGATTCAAACCCAGGCCTGTTGTGCTCCAAAGAGCTCCTGACTGTTCTTCTTCCTCCCAGGACATGAGTTAGGATTGAGGGGGTGAGATGAGAGTCTTGAAGTCACAGGTAATGTCTTCAAAATAGAGTCCAATGAGCCCATTTCCTTCACCCCTGTCCCCTCCCCGGTCGCCCAATCTACTAATAACCCCAAAACCGTCAGCCCGCTGGCACTGAGAACTACCCTGAGGAAACGGGGTAGACGGAATCAGATCCACCCATCCCACCCACCTGCACATAAGGAGGAACACGAGGAAACAGGTGGGCACTTCGGGAGGGGTGGGCTCTCAGCTAGACAAGTGGGAGAACTTCCGGCAGTGCTGGTGATGTCTGACAAAGTCATGGCTGCTTTGAAGGCAGAGGGGAGCCTCGGCTGCTTCAAGGGCCTGGAGGATTCCATCTGAGGCAGGCATGTTGATGCATGCCTTCCACCCCTTCTCCATGCTGGGAAGATGATGGCCATGTCCTGGGGTGTTCTAATTTATAACTTGCCACTTGAACCATGGCTGCTCTGCCTCCCACTGCTGCGTCTTCCCAGACTGAAAGGAAACCGGGTCGTGGTTCAGCCCTAGAGACAGCATAGGCTTGGGGAAGAGCGAGATTTATGGCTCAGCGTCTGCCCTACATGAGCCATCATTCTCCCAGAGCTACTGCAGCCACTGCCTCCCCGGCCCAGCCAGGCCCAGGCCCAGTGCTGAGTGGCAGGCAGGCGTGTGTAGCTGGAGGACAACACTGTGAATCTTGGACAGTCACGGGATTCCCTGGCTTGGGGACATACAGCAGAGGGAACAGCAGATAGATCACAACTGGGCTGTTGAAGATCACAACTGGGCTGTTGACCTTGAGTCTTAAGCAAAGTGGAGAATAAGAGGTCATATTTATCCCATCAGAGCCACGGGAGCCATGAAATATCAGACTATGAATAAAGGCAGCGGTAAATCACTCACCACTCTTGCAAATATGGCTGATCTGTCTTCCAGTCCCATCACCCACTGGGTGGCATGGGGTCAGTGTGCACAGCGATGGAGAAAAAGAAGAGATAGGGCTCTAGAGACCACAGACGGTGCACTCTGGAATACGGCAGTGCTGGGAATCATTGACCAGATTCTTAGATTCCTAGGATGTAAGATCTCCCTCACCTCAAAGGTCACCTGCTCAATGAAGTGATGCCTGACCACCCACTTAAAGCTGAGCCATCCCACCCTAACCTCAACACTTTCTTTTTCTCCCTTACCTGCTTGTTCTTCTTTCCTTAGCACAGTCCACTTTCTAACATACTAAATCAGTTACCAATTGTGTTTACTGTTTGCTCTGTCCCCACAGAGAATGTCAACTCCACAAGGCAGGGACTCGAATCAGTGGGGGTCACTGCTGTCCCCACAGACACCTAGAGCAGTGCCTGTCACATAAGCTCCACAAACATTCTTGGATGAATGAATGAGTCTGGAAATTACCTAAGAAATGGCTTAATTCCAATGCCTCACAGTGTCAGGGAAAAGCAGAGACCCAGAGAAGGGATAGGACTTGACCCCAGTCTCATAGCCTGTTAGGGGTTGCAAAGCTGGGAGAAGACACTGGGCTGGAGACTGTCAGGCCAGAGCTCCAGGTCCTGCATGGTCTGCGCGGCTCTCACACCCCTCAGAGGATGTACTTGTCAGTCACGCTCTGTTAACTACCTGTAGGACCCCAGAGCCGTGCAGCCCCAGGCTAGGCAGGGGTGGGGCCTCGCTTGCTTTTTCCCTTGATTTAAAAAATCAAAAATCTTATACATTTCCTGATAAATAATTTCTTAACTCAAAGGGATCCCCAAAATATGAGTTCCTTGACTGGGGGAGGTCAGAACATTTTTGTTCCTGAGAATTTGTAAGGTGTTGAGTGGGAGTGGGGTGGGAAGCATTTATCAGGACCTCTCCCTGGGATACCTGCTGCTGTGTCAGATCCTTCCATGGATCATTCATGCAGGTTTCACTTCCAGGCTGCAGTGGGGCATGATAACAAGGGCTCACAGCTACTGAACTGTGTGCCAAGGCTGCTGTCAGTGCTTTTAGATATCCGACCATTGAGCCTGTCCAGCAGCCCTATGACCTGGATGGCTTCTGTCTCCTCCCCATGGTACATGCAAATGAGAGACCTGAAGCAGCTATGCCAGCAAAGAAACGCTCCTGTTCCAGGTGTTCAGGACACATCAGTCAACAAAACAGCTGGCAATCCTGGTCCTTATGAGAGGAAAACGGGCAGCAGGCACCACAAATGAGTCAATGATATGGGTGCTGGGAGGCAGTGAGTGCCACACAAAAAAGAAACCTCAGGCAAGACATGGCAGGGTGCTGGGGGTGGTGGGTAAGTTGTAATATTAGCTAGGGTGTCCAGGGCAGGCCTCACTGAGAAGGTGGGATTTGAGCAAAGACTTAAAGGGAAGCCAGACTGAGGTCTGTGGGAAGGGCCTTCCAGGCAGAAGTAAGAGCCAGGGCAAAGTCTCTGTGACTGGAGTGTTTCTGAGGAGCAATGAAGAGGCCAGGGTGGCTGAAGCAGAGAGAGTGCAGGGCAGGTTGGGTGAGCTGGGACAGAGAGGCAGTGGGGCCAGATCCCATGGGGCCATGTGGCCCTTGTGAGGACACTGATTCAAGTGCTCACCCCACCTGTGCATGTTCACAGGTGCTCACAGCTTCAGGTCAATCCTTTTCCCTGCCACATGCTCAGGGCTGCTTCCACGCTGGCCAGTGGACTCACAGTCACTCACATACGTACCTACACGCACAGACTGGCCAATGGCCACTCACTCCCACAGCCCCCCTACTCCTGCTGTGCCCGTCTGAGCTTCACCCTCCACCGCACCTGTATGTGCCCCAGCAGAGCAGGGACAACTCCTCATCAGCCTCACTCCCATCTGCCACCCAGTGTGGCCTCTCCCCAGCTGGAGCAGGAGAGGGAGGAGACTGAGCCAATTCCTGGGGCTTCAGACCCATGCACCCTAATAAACAGTGCTGGAGAGACTCCCAGAAAATTACAGATAAGTCTGTGATTTACTCACACGTGATTTATTTACATGATTACTTCCACACTAAGAAGATGACAGGCCCATATGGCCACCCTCCAGGGACCCTGGCATGCAATTAGTGGCTCTGTTCTGTGTTCATTGTCCCCACAGGCACTGGCTGCTCCCAGACTTGGGGCAGGACAGAGGAAGGAGGATAATTACGCTGCTGCTTTTAGTAATTCCCAGGCAAAATCAGGATGGTGCACCTCTGGGCGAGGCCAGCCCCACCTTAAAGCTCCTGCTAATGAATACATCCCATAGGAAGGCTCCTCTGCCATCTGGCAGAGACCTCAACCCCTAAAACTACCTGTGCCCTCAGGTGGCTCATCTTCTGCCACCAGGAGAGGTTCTGCTGCGAGGTGGGTGGAATGGATGGTGTTAGTCTATAAAAGAGATGATAGAAAGATAAATAGAAGATAGACAATAATAAAGTATGTAAGCATTCACTATATACATAAATGATTTATTGAGTATATATTGTATACTCAATTTGCTTGGCATACGTTACTGCTGATCCTCATATAACTCTGCAAATTGGGTTCTCAAACTGCTTTTACAAATAAGAAGACATAAGCTATGGAAAGTTAAGTAAGGGAGTAAAGATACAGTCAATAAATTGTGGAGATGGGATTTGAGCCCAGAGCCCAGGTCACTTTGATGCTAACTCTTGTGTGCTTTCGGGGTCAGGGACCTGCTGCAGCCCCTACTCCCACAGCCCCAGTATCCCATCCCCTTCCTCCCGCCTCCCCCTCACTCCCATCACCCCTCTTCGAGTGATGTTCTTATGAAATTCTAGAATGTTAAAAGCACAGAGAAGGAAAGTGAATTGCCCAAGGCTGAACAAGTCATGACAGAGTGGGAGTTACAGCCTCGTCCTCCAGCCTGGACATGAGAATGGCTGGTGGGTGGGGATGGCTCTGCTCCCCCACCCTCCCTCCTGCTGACTCCAGGATCGAGAGTGCGCAAGGACCTTCCACTTGGCTGGACAGAGTGGGGCTTCCTTGCTGCCCACCTGAGAACTCCCTCTAGAAGTTGTCACTCTCCCCACCCTTAATTAACTCCTTCCTGACCAGACTGCTTGTTAGAGACAGAGGTATCCAGGGAGCATGAGCAGAAACACAGCCCAGAGAAGTGCTGAGTGAGCTCCTCCTGACTGCTGGGTGGGAAGGGCAGCTCTCCGTGGGATGAGGCAGTGGGCAGGATGATGCAACAACTCAGCAGCTGGATGCCCAGCAAGCCCTCACCAGGGAGCCTGCCTCCAGGCATGCAGCTTGGAGCGGTCCCCAAGGAAGTGTCAGTAAGTTTCTTGGTCACTCATTATGCACGAGTGCTGGCTATCCCCATGATAAAAAATAGACGCCTCCCATTTATAAATGCTTCACCACTTACATACTGTGTCCAAGTAGATGTGCATCTTAGGTTTTCCAGACGCTCCTTTCGGGGAGGTGGTAGTGTTCTCATTCCCGTTTGACAGATGAGGAGGCTGAGATTCAGAGGAGCAAAATCTCCTTGTTCAAGATTGCTCAGCTAGCAGATGGTGGGGCCAACATTTGAAACTGATCTTCAAATACCAAATGCAAACATCATCATGGCTACTTTTTATTGCATAAACACACTCTAAGCAGCATACGCTGTACTGAACAAATATCATGGTACTTAATTTTCACGAAGACACCATATGATTGCTGTTATGAACCCATTTTGCAGGTGAGAAAACTGTGGAATTGAGGCTCAAACGTGGGAAGTGACTCACCTCACATGACACAGTCAGTAAACCTTCTTCACTAGAGCACAAATTCACCCTAGAGGTCAATACAAGTTCCTTCTTATGATACACCTTCTGCTCTGACAGAAGGAGATGGTTATAATTGAAGAAAAAGGTAGGGCCCCTCCATGAAACGACTGAGGGCTTCATTTTACCCAGAGTTGCTTTATTAAGGGTGCAGTGGTTTGAATGCTTGTGTCCTCTTCGATATTCATAGATTAAAATCTAATCCTCGATGACAAGATGAAGAAGTGGAGCCCGTAAGGGGTGATAAACTCATGAGGGCTTGTGGCTGCTGAGGGGGCTCTCTGTCACTCTCTTGCCCTCCCACTGCTGCCATGTGAGGATGCAGAAAGAAGGCTCTCATCAGACCAAATGCTGGCACCTTAATCTTGGGCTTGCAGCCTCTAGTACTATGAGAAAATCTTGTTGTTGTTGTTGTTTTAAAAATACAAATTAGTCTGTGGTATTCTGTTAAGCAATACACAGAAACTAAGACAAAGGGTGACTGTTGACTTCACCATTGGCATTGAAACAAAACCCAGTGTTTACCATTCCTTCATTTATTGCCAGGCACCCCTAGCATTTAACACACTTTACCTCATTTAGCCCTGATTATATTCCTACACAGTAGGTACTAGCCTTCCTATTTAACTGAGGCAGAGCGTAGGTAATCTGCCTGGGGTCACACAGCTAGTCAGCGCCAGAGCAGATTTTGAACCCAGGCCCAGCTGCTGTGAACTACCATGCTGGATCTTCAAATGCCTCTTCCCAGGCATTTGATTCCTGCCACCTTCTGCTCTGGAGTTGCCCTACTCTTCACCCACTGGGGCACATGTAGAATAGCATCAGATGGCCAGGGGTTCTTTCTACCCCTCCCCAAATGCTGTGTCCTTCCCCAGATCTGACAGGGCCACCCAAGCCCACTGACAACAGAGTCAAGAAGCCCCTGCTGATGGTGACTGCCACCCAGATGTTCATCAGCCTCCCTGAAGTGACACATCTATTTCCAACCACCTCTCCTCTTCCTGCTCACCTGGTAGAACTGGCTTTGCAATATTTTTTGCCCCTTTTTATTGTAAAATATACATAACATTTACCATTTTCACCACATTACAGTGGACAGTTCACTGGCACTAAATACATCATATTGTTGTGCAGTCACCATCACCATCCATCTTAGAACTTTTTCATCATCCCAAACTAAAACTCTGTAGTCATTAAATAAGAATTCCCTATTCCTCACTTCCCCCAGCACCCAGCAACCACCCTGCTACTTTTTGTCTCTGTGAATTTGACTACCCTAGGCCATTTACAGAAGTGGAATCACACAAGGTTCATGCAAGTTGTAGCATGTGTCAGAATTTCATACAAATATAAAACGCTTCACAAATTTGCCGTCATCCTTCTGCAGGGGCCATGCTGACCTCTGCATGGTTCCAGTTTTAGTGGAAGTGCTGCCAAAGAGAGCAAACGATAGCATTTTCAAGGAGGCTGGTGCTGCCTTTGCTTCAGGTGATGCTCCCATGAAATTATGGATCTGCCAACTGGGGCGAATGGTCCGATCAGGTTCATCATTAGGTGGTGTTTACTTGTTGTCTGCTGGTTGTTCTAGCGTGTCTTGGGCACAGCTGGTGGGGAATCTTCATTTTGCACACGTCTGTGTTTATAACAAGGTATAATTGATCTGACACCTTCTGCATTTTTTCTGTAAGTGATGAGTTGTTGAGCAAGCTCTTCTCAGCTCCTCCAGGAGATAAGTGACAAGTAGCATCATTGTAGTCATCGTCGTTGTGGTACCAAATGGCCCAGGAAAGGAGCAGACATGTTTATTCCTGTTGTACTTGATTTCTCACACTCACCACAGAAGGCTGGTATTGCTCTCCCATTTCACATGTGAGGAAACAGAGGTTCAGAGAGAGGAAAGTTACACGGTCTAGAGTCACACATCTGGTCGGGGGCAGAACTAGCCTTCAAAGAGAGATTTCTGTCTGAGTCTAAAGCCTACACTCTTTCCTCTAAGATGCCAACCCAGTCCCTGGGGGCTGGAAGCTAAGGACAATTAAATGCAGAAAAGACTTCTATATCTGTGGAAACCTGAATGAGGACACACACACACACATACACAGAATGAGAGAGAGAGAGGTAGGCCTTACATGGGCTCAAGAGCTCACCTGGGTTGGCTGAGCCTGCAGTAGTGGGGACATTGTTTAAGCAATGTGGCTTAACAGCAGTCCTGGGAAAGCACAGGGCCTCTCCATTGACAGTCTGCTCAGTGTGACCACCAATGGGATGTGGCTTCTAGAGAATCCAGTGTACTTTCAGGGAGGGGGGTGGTGTTCACAATAAGTGTGATATCTGATTGGGGAGCATAGCATCTGACTACTCAGAACCCCCAAAGAGAAGGGCCAAAGACAAACTGACATGTGATCAGGTATGATCAGGTGGGGCAGCCTGCCAGCAAACTAGAAACTGTGCTATGAGGAAACGCTTGGAAGAAATGGGAATGTGAATTCTGGAGATGTGAAAAGTCAAGGTGGGATGAGAGCGTGGCCTCACAATATGGGAAGCATCAACATGTAGAAAAGAAAGAAACAGGCTTGTTCTGGGCAGCTGTGGGGTTGCATTGGGCTGGTGGTAGGAAGTCGCAGGCTGTCAGACCATGGCCCCCATGAGTCGCTCGGAGTTGTCCAGAGCTAGGATGACTCCCTGGTATATCCCGGAAGTGTGTGAGCAGAGGGTGCTGACAGCCAGGTGGGCCTGCTATGGAGGCACTGATGAGCAGGTTGGCTCTCAGGGCCCTTCTCAACCCAGAGTTCCTAGGATCTGTGCATGGTGAGGGCAGAGAAGAATTGGGAAGAGCAGCAGACACCTTGATGAGTCAGCAAGAGAAGTGCCTGGATCAGGGGGCAGGCTGGCCCCAGTGGCCTGCACCAAGACAGACTGTCAGACCTCAGATGACTGGCCTGCGGAGCTGGCTGTGCACCTGATCCATCAGCCAGTATCCAGCCTCAGGCCTGGATTCACTTCTCTGTCCTTAGTCACAAACACTAGCACAAATTCAGCACTCACTAAGGACAAGGCACTGTTCAAATTACAGAGATTCGCTCATGTAATCCTCATAGCAACCCTGTGACGGGGCTCTATCATCTGCCCCCTCTTACAGGATGGTTACGTGGCTTGCCCAAGGTCACACTGCTGGTCAGTGACAGGACTGGGGCTTGAACCCCGGTGGTGCAGTGCCAGTGCCTGGATTCCCACCTCCTGGCTTTATCCCCTCCATGAAGGAGCCCCATGGAGCAGGGCGAAGCTCCCTTCCTGACACTGTTGCCTCCACCAAACACTTGGGCTGCAACTTTTCCAAGTCCTTGCCTGGCAGCTGCATCCGCCATGCCTCCCAAATCAGGGAGCAAACACAGGGCCTCCCTGTCACCAGGTAAGGCCTAACGCTGGGGAGATGAACACAGAGGCAGCCTGCTGGGGCTCAGCTCTCTTTGGCCTAATTTCCTGTCATCTCTGCCATTGCTCAGCCAGGCCTTTACTGACACTTTCTCCACATGAATTCTGAACAAGACTCTCATGGGGAGTTGGAGGGGGACCCATCCTGCTGCAAGTGTTGAAGCCAAGATGCCTCCCTGCCAGCCCAGCTAGGGTCAGGCACTGCCCGAATCTCCTTGCTTCTAACTTGCATAAGTTTTGCCAGCCACAAATCCCTGAGGCCTGGATTTCCACCATCAGAGAGGCATTTCCTTGGGGTTAAGTGGGTTAAGCATGGCCCATTCCTTTATGTAACAGACCCTCATGCAGGGCTTACTCTGTGCCAGGCACTGACCTAGGTACTTTATGAATCATGACTCCTTGAATCCTCATAACAACCCTATAAGGCAGAGATTATGAATGCACCATTTTACAGAAAGGGGATATTTCTAGGAAACAAACACAGAGAGATTAAGAAACTTGCCCAAGATAAGGTATTACAGCTGGTATGTGCAAAACCAGGATTGGAACCCCAGAGTCTGGCTCCAGAGCCTGTGTGCATATCCACCGTACCCTGCTGCCTCTTCAGCTTCTCTTGCTAACGGTAGGTATTCCGATGATATCTATCATTGTTATTGGATCTATGAGGGATTTTTCTTAATAGAATTGTGTCAGATGTGTAATGGGTAGCTTGAACATGGGAAGCAGAAAAGCAGAAACCAGAATATTGAAACAAAGGACCAGAGGGGGCCCAAAGACACAGGCTGGCTAAGGGCTGGCCCTATTTGAGGACTGTGGGGAAGGTGAGGCAGCTTTGCCAGTGGGGCCAAGCCTTGGGAAAGGGCTGGGGCACAAGCTGAGTATCGGAGGCAGAGAGAACACTCCAGGGGGCAGAGGAGCTTGAGTTAGGCCTGAGAGAATCCCAGAGAGGGCATGCTGAACCCAGAGGTCCTAGGAACCATGGAGAACTGGAAGAGTCATAAAGGAGGGATGAAGCTGTCCAGAGCCTCAGAGAGAATGGGGAGCTGCCCAGAGGCCTGGATCAAAGCCTCCAAGACAAATTCATTCCTTGGTGTGAACTGCCCCAGAGCTGGACAACATCACCTGGACTGGCCCACATGTTTGGTGCATCAGGGCTCACATAGAAAATGACAGTGTTAATACCATTTGCTGGGTACATGGATAGGGCTGCATAGCATGTTCTAGAACAGCACCATCCAATAGCACTGCCTGTGTTGACAGAAATGTCACACAGTGGCACTGTCCAATCCAGTAGCCACTAGCCACATGTGACTACTGAGCGCTTGAAATCTGGTTGTTATGACTCAGAAAGTAAATTATTTTTATTTATTTATTTATTTATTTTGAGACAGAGTCTCGCTCTGTCACCCAGGCTGGAGTGCAGTGGCCGGATCTCAGCTCACTGTAATCTCCACCTCCTGGGTTCCCACCATTCTCCTGCCTCAGCCTCGGGAGTAGCTGGGACTACAGGCGCCTGCCACCTCACCCGGCTAGATTTTTGTATTTTTTTGGTAGAGACGGGGTTTCACCGTGTTAGCTAGGATGGTCTCGATCTCCTGACCTCGTGATCCGCCCGTCTCGGCCTCCCAAAGTGCTGGGATTACAGGCTTGAGCCACCGCGTCCGGCCAGAAAGTAAATGTTTAATTCTAATCAATTATTATTAATTTGAAGTTAAATTTAAATGACCACATGCAACTACTATATTGGGCAGTGCAGTGTGGAACATTCATTTCATTTACAAGTTCAGTCAATGTTTTCAAGGGCCTACGCTGTGCCAAGTATCATTCTAGGTGTTGGGAAAATATCAGTAAACAAAACAGGTAAAAACAAAACAAAACAAAACAGCCCAAAAAACTCTGACCTCAGGGAGCTGACATTCTAGTAGACAGAGAGAAAGAAAGGCAACTAACAGTAATCATAATAAATCAATGATATTGTCTGTTGGGCAATAAAAGTGCATTGGGGCGAAATGGAGTGGAGTGACAAGCCGAAGGAAGCCCCCAGTGTTGAAAAGATGATCTGGGATGGCCTCTCTGAGAACGTGACATTGGAACAGAGACCTGAAAGAGGCAAAGCAGCTAGCATATAAATATCTGGAGGAAGAGCGTCCAGGCAGAGGGAACAGCCAGTGTGAAAGTCCTGAGGCAGAAGCCCCCTTGGCAGACCTGAGAAGCAGCAGGGAGCCCAGGTTGTAGAGTGAGAATGAGGAGTAGAAGGAGACAAAACCCAAGAGGGGAGGGGCAGATCACCTGGGGCCTGTGACCGTTTGAGGACTTTGACTACATGAGGTGGGCTTCTCTGGGGGCAGGAGCAGGGTTGAGCGAGAAAGACAGGCTCTGACCTGGGTTTTAACAGGATCCCTCTGACCACTGGCAGAGAAGAGGCTGGGGGATGGGAGCAAGGAAGGACACCCAGACCCAGAGGCCAACTCAACAGGGGCTGATGTCAACCCTGCCTGCTGTCTCAGGGGCTGTGGAAGTGGATGTCTGGGTACACCTGAAGATTGAGGCAATGGTTGGGGTGCTCTGTCTCAGAGTCTCAATCTTATTGAAAGGAATGTGGCCCCTTCACTCACTGAGAGGCTAAAGTAACTGCCAGTAAGGCAGGGGTGCTTCGGGGGATTTGTGGAAGCTCCATATTCTCAGGAGCCACAAGAGCAGAAGAGCAGGGACAGAGGCTGGCCCCCAACCCCAGGCCTCTGGTCCCTGGCCCCAACTGGAAGATCAGAGGCTTCCGATCCTTGGAGCCCTCACTGAGTCACACCAGCTCCATGATCATCCCACTCTAAAGAAAAGACATGTGCCTTCCCCCATTATCACTCAGGACCTGGTGCTTAGGGAAGGCCAGCATTTGGCACTAGTCACCAGTGGGGTCTACAACTTGTACTGGTAATTCTAACTACTCTGATCTCTAGGCCAGAAACAGCAAATATGAGACACAGTCTCCAGAGGACTCTGTCCCACTGAGTCTAAACACAGCCTCAGGATCCTTAACACTAGCACCCAGCAGCCAATGCTCAGAGTTGGAACACAAGAGTGAACATACTTGCAAGAACCTGGCTCCTAGCTGCTACCTTGGCAACTTCATTTCCTACTACTCTCCCTTTCCATCTCTCTGTTCCAGCCTCACCATCCTCCTCACTGTTTCTACCTCGAGGCCTTTGCACTGGCACTTCCCTCCTGCCTGGAAACTCTGCCCATGGATATCCACGTGGTTCCCTCACTTTCCTCAGACCTCCCAGGAACATGTGTCCTGAAGTAGAGAGACTGCCCTCCTTATTCACTGGAGTCCCATTTCCAACCCTAATTAGCTATGTGAGCCCATGGCAGTTCAGTTGACCGCTGCCTCTAAAACAGCAGCACAATTATTAGATGTACTTCCCAGGGTTATTGTGAACATGAATTGAGGAAATGTGAAAGTGCTGGGTTCAATCATGGCTGAGCATGAACCTCTCTGTGAGAGCTTAGTCATGTCACTTAATTTCTCGGAGCCTCGATTTTCTCATCCATAATGATAATAAGACTAGTACCTCCCTCACAGGATTTCCCCAGATTAAATTAACTAATACATGGAAAATATTCAGAACAGTGTTTGACATATAGTAAGTGCTTAATAAATGTTAGCTATCATTGTAAAGTAATGCAGGTAATTTTTTTCTTTTTAAATTGCTGGCAAACAGTTGGCTGACTCCAAGACTCGCCTCCTGCTAAATCCTGATTCTGCTCAATTCAATTCAGTATAAAACAGCATAGGGAAGATCATGCTCTGTGGCCTGGCTGACCTGGCTCAGCCACTTTCCAGCTGTGTGAGCCTGAGCAGGCGTTCTATCTGCCTGAGCCTTCGTTTCTTCATCTGTGATATGGGGTAATTATTCCTACCTCATACAGTCAGTGTGCAGAATCAAAGAGATTCTGCCTGTCAAGTTCCTGGCACATAGTAAGTACTCAATAAATTGTATGCAGGATGGAACCACATTCATCTCCTCTACTTCCTTGCAGCTCATGCATGAAAGCAAACAGGGGCTTGCAGGAAGAGAGAGAATCTGGGAGTAAGGGCTGCTTGGCTTGGTTTAATGAGGCCATGTCATGTAGTCTGAGATCTCAAGGCTAGCCAGAGAGGGTGGCAAGCCAGTGGTTCTATGAAGAGCCAGTAATGAGGACACTGAGCCAGGGGGGTGGGGTGAGGGAAGCTTGATGTGGCCATTCCAAATTAGCACTGAGGCTCAGCAGGCAGCCATGGTGCATCACTGATGGAGGGAGGAGAGGACAGAGCACCTAGAAAGGCGTGGTGCTAGGGGAGCAGAGGGGAGGCTGGAGGCTGGAGGAATTATGCAGATACAAGAGGTGGTATTTGTTGACAACTCCAGGAAGGCAAGGATTTCTTGTATAGGCACCAGACCAATGTCTTCCTCTTACACAAACACACACACATTCACCCTGTCTCTCACACACCTACCTACTACGTAGCAAATTCCTCAGGCTCACTTCATCTTACCTGCAGGTGTCTGTTAGTCAGGGGAGGCAGCTGCTGTTGCAAAGAATTGCCATAATGTAAAGGCTCAAGCAGAATCAAATTTGATTTCTCACTGTCCTAACAGTCCAGAGTGGTGTGCCAGGTTACCAGGAGACCTTCCTCATGGGAGACCTAGGTACCCGTATGTACCTCCCTCCAGGCCTTGTCATCCTGCCCCAGGGTCCAGCTGGCAGAAGGAAAGGGGAGTGTGGGGAAGGCATCCTGACCTACTGAAGGTCTGGCCCAGAGATGGCACAGATCATCTGGCACAGATCATCTGGCACAGATGACATCCTCCACATCCCTTTAGCCAGAAAGGGTCACATGGGCATACTAGCTGCAAGAGAGACTAGCGAGTGTAGCCTAAATGGGAAGTCATGAGAGAGGGGGAGAGTGGGGTTTGGTAGTCAGCTCACAGGCTCTTCCTGGAGGCCGAGGCCCAGGCAGAAACTCCCACTCCATTCCCATTGCTATTTCTGAGGCCCAAATGACTTTTCTGGGGGGCAAACTCTGTTCCATTAGAAAAGAGGAGGCTCAGTCTGCAGGAGAGGTCACACAAGAAATCACCTCAGTCGTTTCAGAGGATATGGGAGCCTCTGGGGGTGGTGGGGTTAGGGGGTTGGTTGAAAGAGGGGCAGGGGCAGAACAATGACTAACATTGCCTAGGACCAGGACCCCTTATTGCCACATACATGTGAACACCTACACTCTGACATACACTCACAAATACCCATACATTCAGCTGACAAATGACACTTCTTAGACACACATCTTCTCGCACACAGGCCTACACAATCATATACCCCAAACACATACGTATATGCACATCCATGAAAGGTTTTCAGGAGCCCTTGCAGTAAGCCTCAAGGGTACAGAAAAAATACCTCTCCAGGCTGGGTGCTGTTATCCCAGCACTTTAGGAGGTCAAGGAGGGTGGATCACCTGAGCTCAGGAGTTCAAGACCAGCCTGGCCAACATGGCGAAACCCCATCTCTACTAAAAATACAAAAATTAGCCAGGTATGGTGGTGCATGCCTGTAATTTCAGCTACTCAGGAGGCTGAGGCAGGAGAATTGTTTGAGCCTGGGAAGCAGAAGTTGCAGTGATCCAAGATCATGCCATTGCACTCCAGCCTGGGTGACAGACTAAGACTCCGTCTCAAAAAAAAAAAAAAAAAAAAAAGGAAAAATACCTCTCCAGAAAGATGTCCTCAGAACCAGCCAGTGTATGAGAATTCACCATTAGCTAGCCCTTGAATATTAGATAAGAATCCCTCACATATGTTTAGGCCCTAACATTTTGCAAAGCACTCTTGCATTCACTGCCTAACCATAGGGCAAATATTTACTCAGCATTGACTCTAGGCCAGACATCATGATCAGCAGTAGAAATACAAAGAGGAATAAGACATAGTTCCAGTCCTCAAGGGAAAGGTGTACATGAACAACCCCTAGGGCTTTAACAGGGCACTGTAGGAGGGTTGTGGTAGAAGGGAGAGAAAAGACAGCTCTGGTGAGGTCGGAGGTAATTTATGAGTCAGGCCTTAAAAGATGAGATCACCCGGTGGAGAAAGATATGATGCTAAGGAAGAGGGACCACTGTGTGCAATGGGATCAAGATGGCTTACTGGGGGAGTGATGAGTGATTTCAAGAGGCTGGTAAATTGTTGCCTACAGCTGGAGTTTCACTAGATACAGCCAAGATATGCTGCTGCTGACATGAAGAGATGATCATCTTTTCCCAAAGTGAAAGGAAATAAGTTAATAAATAGAATGTTTTCAACAATGTAAAGGTTATCTCCTTGTGTCATTCAGGATTCAGTCAGGAAAAAAAAGAACATTTTAGGTCTTTTGAAAGAGGGAATTCAGGCTGGGCGCCGTGGCTCACACCTGTAATCCTAGCACTTTGGGAGGCTAAGGCGGGCAGATTGCCTGAGCTCAGAAGTTCGAGACCACCCTGGGCAACATGGTGAAACCCTGTCTCTACTCAATACAAAAAATTAGCCAGGCTTGGTGGCATGTGCCTGTAGTCCCAGTTACTCGGGAGGCTGAGGCACAAGAATGGCTTGAAACCTGGAGGCGGAGGTTGCAGTGATCCGAGATCGCACCACTGTACTTCAGCTTGGGCTACAGAGTGAGACTCTGTATCAAAAAAAAAAAAAAAGAGAGAGAGAGAGAAAGAGAATTCAGTACAGGGTTTGGATTTTAGGGATGATGGAGCTGCTCAGAGGTCAACAACAGGTGGGGACAGTGGGTACAGGAGCAGTGGGTGGGGGCCAGGACAGGGAGGCACTATAGAGATTAGCAACAGCCGGGAGTCACCGCCACCCACCCATCCCCACCCAAGGCTGGAAGGACACAGGAGGAGATGGTATGGCCAGTGACTAAGATCCTAATGTGTCTAGCAGGAGCTGGAACCCTGGCAGCTGGAATCACAGAGGAGATTCAGTGTCTGACAGGGTGAAACCACTTGGAGATGAAAAAGTAGAAGAGATACCTGGCTTCTCCCCTCTTCCGGCCCTCCAGTCTCTCTCCAGTGTCTCCATTGGCCACCTCCACCTGGCAGCCTGAGGGCTCGGAAACCTGGGAACAGGCAAGGTAGCCTGGGAAATGTAATTCCCCACAGAGCAGAGGCAAGCAGGTGAAAGGCGGAGAACAGATTCAAGAGCCCACAGTAGAATAACAGTATGCGCCTGTGATTTCATAGACCTCCGGTATCAACTGTAGATTTGTGTGCTAGGGTTAAACTGAATGAACAGTGCCAAAATAATATTAACAGAAAAAGAAAGAAAAAGAAAAACAATCCAGAGGCAGTCACTTAGGTTTGTTTTGTGTTTCCTGAGTAAGTGCTTGGGATTGCAGTTTCAAATTGTCTTTTAGAGTGTGTGAGCTTAATTAAATTTAACGCATTGGAACAGCTTAACTTAAAATAGCAATTCATGTTTTCTGCTAACAGAGATGTTGGTAGTTTACATGATGAAAAGAAATCTCTCAGGATTTCAGGGACGTGTTTTTCACCGAGAGGCCCACGACTGACCTGATGGTTGAGCCATTTATTGTCTATTGTCCCTCGGAATCCACTCTCCCCTCCTCTGCCTTGCTCTGCACTCTGGAAGCCTGACCTGCATGTGCCTGTGAACCTGGCTTTTAGTTTGGTTCAGCCATGCAGAGCAGCAGCAGCAGGTCGGCGGCAGAGAAGAGTGAGGTCCGGCTACTTGTTTGTCTGGCGCCCACCCTGTGAGGTTGCCCCGGCAGCTTCTGTCTCTCAACCAAATTCTCTAAACCAGTGTGCATCAGTGGAGGGTGACTTTGCCCCCAGAGGTCACTGGGCAATGCTTGGAGACATTTTAGCTTGTCACACTGTGGGTGTATTCTGTCATCTGGCGGGTGGAGCCCAGGGGTGTCCTGGGATTGTCCTCCTACGATGCAGAGAACAGCCCTACACAACCAAGACATAGCCAGCCAAAGTGTCAACAGTGGCGAGGCTAAGAAAGCCTACACAAGCCCAGGGCTCCTCAAGCTATTCATTGTGAAGGAGCAGCTTCAATTTTCCCCACTCTGTTGCAGGCCAGTGCTTTTGTAAGACTAGAACTAAGTTATCAGAAATAATCATCACACACTTGAATGTGACAACCAATGCCAAATTGCTATAAAGCCTTAATGCTTACTCTTGACTTCTGTAGTGTCTGGTCATGGAGCAGGAACAAACTGTCCATGGGCCGGCAGCCATCTGTGAACCACACTACGAGTAGCACTGGCCTACATGCTTCTCTCTCCTGGGGGTGTGGCAGAGGCAACAGCTCGGCTCTTGGCTGCTATTAACTCTGGGTTCTTGCACATTCCCTTGTGATCCCCCATAACCTCTTGCCTCTTTACAATTAGTCCCTTGATAAATAAGGTCTTTAATTATCCTTCTAGGAAGTGCCATCTGCCCGTTCAGGCCCTGGCTGATTCTGCAGTGTTTTCCTACCTGGGCAAGTTTTTAAGAATGTGGGCAGCGTTAGAGGCTATGTGGGTAGAAGGACAACAATGTGACAGCAGCCTGGTTTGGGAGCCCAGCTAAAGAGCTTGCACTGTCTCTTGTAGACCATAGTCAGCACTGGAAGCATCTCAGCAGGCAGGGGACACAGCCAGAGCTGTGTTTTAGGTAGAGCACTCGAGACGGTGTAGTGCTGAGAATGCACTTTCAGGGAGCACAATCTGTGGCAGAGAGCCTGACTGGAGGTTGCTGAGTCCATCCCGACCAGAAATGGAGAGCCCTAAGCTAACACTGCATGTGGAGTTGGAAGGCAGAGGGTATTCAAAAGGTAGAATCTATCAGCCAGAGTGATGGGTTGTGAGCAGGAGTGAAGGGGGAAATCCAGGCTCCCCAGATACAGCTTGGAGGATCAGTGGATGGTTTCATAGGGTTGGATGATGAGATGGACAGGGGGACACAGGTCAGAGATGGATTCTCTATCTTTCACTAGAGTGCCCATTTCCTGTGACTTTCTCATGCAGTTTGTCTGTTGGCTGCCTGGAGGCACGAGTGGTCTTGCTTTTAAGAGGTGTGGGCTCTGGGTCCCAGTGGACCTGATCTGGTCTCAGCCCCATCATTCCTCCAAGGGAAAGTTCAAACTGTTTAGCTTCCTCCTTCTCTAAATGGTAATAACTTCCTCAGAGAGTTGTCAGGATCTTAAATGAGATAAGGCATGTAAACATGCCAGCACAATAGGCGAATACTGGTTATTATTGTTATTAGAAAAGGCAAACTTGACCTTGCCAGCTAGGAGTGTTTTGAGTTAGCTGGCTCTGGCTCTCCTTAAGTCACCCCAGCTCCTCCTACTGCCACACACACACACACACACACACACACACACACACACAGCAGAGGAATCAGGAGCTGCCTTCTGCCTTTCTGCTCTTCATCCTGGCAGGCTTTTCCTGCTGGCCTTGTTTCTGATGGGCCAGTTACAGTGCAAAACTGTTCCAGACCTGACCCTTCATCCAGGTGCCAGTGGCCCGCCAAGAATCAGCCTTGCCTTGTTACACCTCCATCAGCAGCACAGCCCAATTGCAGCTTCACCACATTAGGAGGTGGCTTCATCACATTATGATTTTCTCTGAGTTTGGGAGCAAAGAGGAGTTGGGGAGGCCAGGCAGGTTTCTACACAAAGTTGCCCAGGAAGGGCAGGTAGATGGGGCAGTGTCTGAGAGGCAGCATGGCCCAGTGGTCAGGTGCAGAGGCCCTGGAGCCAAACTGCCTGATTTGAATCCCACTCTGCCAACTTACTAGCTGGGCCTCCTTGGGCAGGTAGCTTAACCTTTCTGTGCTTCAGTTTCTTATCTGTTAAGTGAAAATGAGAATAACAATAACTGCCTCCCAACAATGTTAGGGAGTATTAAATGAATCTTAATCCCCTTAAATATCTCACAATAGTGCCTGGCACAGAGTAAGCCCTCATGTTAGCTGTTCTTATTTTGTTGCTATTAGTAGTAGTAGTAATAGTAGTAATAGTGTGGTCTGCTTCCCAGGAGAAGGTGGCTAAATATTGAGAAGATTTCTGGGCTTGTGGTACATCTTTGGTGTCCTGGGGTGGCTGTGTTCAATGCAATCATGAATGTGGAAACCTATGTTATACAACAGGTATTCAGTAAACAAGGGTGTCCATCCACCTCTCAAGTGGACGTGCTCTTATATCAGTGACCCAGCAAAATGGTGGAATGCGGTGGTTCACAGCAGACTGAAGGTGGCCTCCCTGGGATTTAATCCCAGCTCCGCCATGTTATCTTTGCTTAACACTTCTGTACCTCTGTTTCCCCATCTGAAAAATTTGGATTATGACGGCAGCTGTGTCGGGGAGTTGCTGTAGGCCTAAGTGAGTTGGCATAGGGCACTTAAAACAGAGCATGGCACACAGTTACCAGCTGGTGTTTGCTCTTGCTGCTGTCACTGTTCTGGGTGTGCTTAGCTCCTGCCTTCTCAACTTACATCATTAGCCCTGAGGGGAAAGGAATGAGGCCCTGGAGGACTCGAGTGTCCCCTGCAGCGCTGGCCATACAGGGATTCTTAGGCCCTGCCCAGCAGATGGCCCAGCAGGCAGGGCATCCTATCAGTAGAGGAGCGTGAGCCACAGTAGGCTCTAAGCTGCTCCAGGGATGAAGGTGGTTGACCAACCACAGGCTAGGGTGAACTTTTCACTGAAATGAGGAGAAATGCTTCCATGTCTGTCACACAGTAAGGAACAGGCCCAGACCATGGACCCAGAAGCTAGTGTTAAAAGTCTCAACTGCTGTATACTAGCAGTCCAAGCTGTGTGACCTCAGGCAAATCACTTACCCTCTCTGAGTCTCGGCCATTTCTTCTCTGTGAAATGGGAGTACTGATCACTGCCTTTACAGGACTGTCATGATGCCCAGGTGAAACTGGCTCTGAAGTCTTCAGATAGACCTGTGGGGCTGGCTGCAGGGTCCTTGCTGGATCCACCCCTCCTAACCCCTCTGGCCTCTTCTGCCCCAAACACTGTGCTAGGGGTGGGGCTGTGCATTAGTCCATTTTCACGCTGCTGATAAAGACATACACAAGACTGGATAATTTACATTAAAAAAAGAAAAAGGTTAAATGGACTCACAGTTCCACATGGCTGGGGAGGCCTCACAATCATGGCAAAAGGTGAAAGGCACGTCTTACCTGGCGGCAGACAAGAGAAGAGAGCTTGTGCAGGGAAACTCCCCTTTATAAAACCATCAGATCTCATGAGATTTATTCAATATCATGAGAATAGCATGGGAAAGACCCGTCCTCATGATTTAATTACCTCCCACCAGGTCCCTCCAACACGCGTGAATGGTAGGAGCTACAATTCAAGATGAGATTTGGGTGGGGACACAGCCAGACCATATCAGTTGGGCCTTTGGGGCTCAATTCCCTCCAGTGTGGCTTCCCTAGCAAAAGAGCAGGTGGGCAGGTGAGGAGGGAGGCAGCAGCCACTGGGGTTGCCCACTGACGGGATGTCAATATCTGCCTGTCAGTTCCAGTCCTCTGTGTGAGGATCCCAGGTGGAAGTTTTCAGACTTCAGTATTTCATATTTGATATCTTAATTAAGTTGCCCAGCTCCAGGTTTGAGGGGTTGATGGGAGCTGATAGAGCCCTTTCATTCTCAAGTAGTAGGGAATAGGAGAATGGGAGTGGAGGAAACACCAAGAAAGCTACACAGTGGTACCTTCAAGCCTGGGTATTTCTTCAGGAGTGTTTATGGAAGTGACAGAGGCATCATCTCTGGAATCAGCAGAAGGCATGATACCTCAAAAAGGGTCTTAGAGTTCAGGGTGTGCATCCAGGCTTAACAAGGTCACAAGGTTCTAGAGTTCAGAGTGAGCAGGTCCAGGCAGGAGAGGATCAGCCACAATGTGGGGAGAGTGCTTCCCCATCAGACCCTCCCCTCAGGTGGAAGGAGCAGTTAAAGTCTTCTACTAAAGAAACTCTTCCACTAGGTTTCCTGGCTGAGCCTGGGCTACTACAACTGGGACCAAGGAATCGTCCCTTTCTTCTGGGATGCAGAAGTGCCCCCCAGTCCTTAACACTGCACTGTCCCTCCACCCCTAAGCGGCAGGCCCCCTTCTCCTGCCTCCACTCCTCTTCTGCTTAGAGCCCCTCTCCCTCAGTCTGCAGCAGCAAATGCTCTCCCTCCTGAGTCATGAGAAAGCCCTTTGGAGGTGAGGGTGGTGCTGGCCTCTCCAGGCAGGATCTTGTCTCTGACACAGCACAGCACCTGGTCCAGCAAGAAGGCTCAGAAAGTGTTGATGGGGATCCCTGTGAATCTCAGAGGTCACAGGAGGGCTGGAACGAGCCTTGGAGTGGGCTGGCACAGGGTCAGGGCTGACCTCTCACCCTGCCCTTCCCAGAGACGGAGGGAATACTTGTAGCAGGTATGAGGGAGGAGGGTAGCGGATGTCCCTTTGTATAATTTCTGCTTCTTCACACTTTAACCTCTCTGCCTCTCTGTCTCTCCCTCTGCCTGTCCCTGTGTGTCCTCTCAACTCTGCTTGAGTCTCTCCCCCTCCTCCTCTTTCCCTCCACCTCTAAATGCCTCCCCTTTTCTCTGCTTTCACCTACCCCCCTTCTTATTCCCTTCATCTTCATACTCATTGTCTTTTTGTGTTTTTGTTTCCATATATCTGGATTTTCTCTCACCCGGTCTCTGACACATTCTCCGTCTACACCTCTCCCTGACGCTCCATCCCTGAATCTCCCTCTCTCACCTTCCTTTCCTCCCCAACCTGTCCCTTGGTTCCCTTGTCTGGGTCTCCCTCCTCACATCTCTTTCTTCTCATTTCCTACACCCTATTCCTGTCACCTGCCTGCCCCTGCCCCTCTCTCCCTCCCCCCGTGTCTTCATCTCTCTTCTTCTGTGTCTCTTCACCCCTCTGTCCCTTTCTTTCCCTCTGCCCTATTCTCTCTGTGTCCCTGTGTATGTCTTGGCCTCCTTCCCGCTCCCCCGTCACTGTTTCTCCCTCTGTCCCCTCCCCCTCACCCTGTCCTTCCACCCCACGACCCCTCACTCTTTGTGTCCACCTCCCTCCCCAGGATGATCCCAGCCTCCAACAAGGCCTTCGTGGTCAACAACCTGGTGTCTGGGACTGGCTACGACTTGTGTGTGCTGGCCATGTGGGATGACACAGCCACAACACTCACGGCCACCAACATCGTGGGCTGCGCCCAGTTCTTCACCAAGGCTGACTACCCGCAGTGCCAGTCCATGCACAGCCAGATACTGGGCGGCACCATGATCCTAGTCATCGGAGGCATCATCGTGGCCACGCTGCTTGTCTTCATCGTCGTCCTCATGGTGCGCTACAAGGTCTGCAATCACGAGGCCCCCAGTAAGATGGCAGCGGCCGTCAGCAATGTGTACTCGCAGACCAACGGCGCCCAGCCACCGCCTCCAAGCAGCGCACCTGCCGGGGCCCCGCCTCAGGGCCCGCCCAAGGTGGTGGTGCGCAACGAGCTCCTGGACTTCACCGCCAGCCTGGCCCGCGCCAGTGACTCCTCTTCCTCCAGCTCCCTGGGCAGTGGGGAGGCCGCGGGGCTGGGACGGGCCCCCTGGAGGCTCCCACCCTCCGCCCCACGCCCCAAGCCCAGCCTTGACCGCCTGATGGGGGCCTTCGCCTCCCTGGACCTCAAGAGTCAGAGAAAGGAGGAGCTGCTGGACTCCAGGACTCCAGCCGGGAGAGGGGCTGGGACGTCAGCCAGGGGCCACCACTCGGACCGAGAGCCACTGCTGGGGCCCCCCGCGGCCCGGGCCAGGAGCCTGCTCCCCTTGCCCTTGGAGGGCAAGGCCAAACGCAGTCACTCCTTCGACATGGGGGACTTTGCGGCTGCGGCGGCAGGAGGGGTAGTGCCCGGCGGCTACAGTCCCCCTCGGAGGGTCTCGAACATCTGGACGAAGCGCAGCCTCTCTGTCAACGGCATGCTCTTGCCCTTTGAGGAGAGTGACCTGGTGGGGGCCCGGGGGACTTTTGGCAGCTCCGAGTGGGTGATGGAGAGCACGGTCTAGGTGGGGGTGGGCATGCTCCCTTTCCTGCGTGCAGGGTGGGAGAAGGGGAAAGAATCTCACTGGCAAGTGTTTGTGGAGTTTCCATGGTGATGTTTACATCCAGGGACAGTTTCGTCTCCCTGTCAATGGCCTCGTGTCCACCCCCCCCCCCCCCATCCCCAACACCCATATCACCTCCCCACCACCCGGCCGGGGTGTGCTCAGGGAATGCGGACTCGCTCAAATACCGGACTGAGCCCTGAGTGTTTGGAAAGGCGAGACTCCGCCTTTCTAATCACAAATGTAGCCTACAAGCAAGCGGCTTTGGATTGCTTATGGGTCTAGTGTTGTTTTTATTTCTTAATTTATTTTTTTTCCATTTCCCAGACTCCTCCTCTTCATTCACACGGATAATCGAGAGTTAATCGTACATATGAATGCGTGTTCCCAGCAGCCCTGGTAGTGGGTAATTGTTGCCAATTGACAAGAGGAGGGAATTATTCTGTTTCCACACTTGTTTGGGGGAAGACTGTGGGGTTCCCTACCCAGAGCTCTCATTACTCCCAACCACCCCCACACCCGACACTGGAAGGGATGAGTGACTGACCCCAATACCTGACCTAGTTCCCTTTGCTTCTCAAACATGACATACCACACCCATCACAGAAGTTTGAACCAGAAGAGTAACTTCCTGGGTTCTTATGTGTGGGGAGGGAGGAGGGCTTCATGTTGTAGGACACAAGGGATCTTTACTTCCGGAGTTGCTTTGGGCTTGTTGCCACTCTTTCTGGGAAGCCGGCATGGAAAGTCCCTCTTGAGCATGTGGCAGGCCAGGAGGGCTTCTCTTAAGGAAAGCAGTGTGGGTGGCAGAAAGAGTAGTGGACTTGGAGTCCAAAGCTCATGTGTCCATAGTCACATGAAGAGCCTGCTGAGTAACTGGGGCAAGACCCTTTTATCTGTTGGTACCTGAATTTGCCAATTTGCAAAAATACTGGGATTGTATTAGGTCTCCAGTCCCTTTCCAGTTCTATGGGCCTATTAATTCTTCATGACTCTAGATGTTAGGCCTTTTCGCTTAGTGATACCAGAAGCACAAGCTGGTTACAGCAGTCCCCGTCCTTTTTACTGGGCACAGAGAATTTCTCTAGAAGCCTTGGAGGGGGAAAGTTGAATATTTTTAGAATAATAGGCTTTTGAAGCTTGGGGAGGTCTTTGCAATCATCCCATCTTTAACCCTCCCTCTCCCTTCCACAGAGCATAAGGGAATTGCCCAAGGTCACACAGTGAGTTCGTGACCAGGTCAGGGCAGGAGCCAAGGCCACCTGCCTCCTGGCAGTGGTGTTTGGGATCCATGACCCTGTTTTGACCCTGCCTAGGGCATTTCTGTGTCCAAAGGCTGTCCCATGTTTGTTCTTTAAGAAAGTGGCTCAAGGTGGGATGAAGGGATGCCTGCTCTTGGTTTCTTGAGGAGGGTCCATCCTTGGAAATTACAGGGTGGAATGGGAGGGGCGCATAGGCTCCTTTCCATCTAGGAATAACCCCTCCCTGCCAGACAGTGGCAAGAGAAGGGGAAGAGGAGATGTGCCCACGGAGAACCTGCTGTAGACAGATTGGAATGACCTTCCCCTGCATCCCTGTCCTGTGTCTACTCATCAGCAACTCACTACCTCTCCCTCAGTCTCTCCAACTCATTCTTTCCTCTCCCAACTCCTTCCATAGACCTCTATTTTCTCTCTTTTGTTCTTCCTTCTTCCACTTGCCAACCACACAGCCCACAAAGCATACAGGCAAGACCATTCTGGGCCAAAATGTTCCAATGGCCTCAGACCTGGAGCTGAGCTGCTGGCCCCCAACCCCACTCTGGAACACACAAGGAGGGATTGCAACTGTCTATGCAGAATTACCTTTGGCTCTAGTTCCAGAGTCTCCAAATCCCAGGCCTTCCTCCTTCCTCACTTCTCCCTCCCCTCTCTTCTCTTCATTCTTCTTCTTCTTCTTTTTTTTTTTTTTTCTTTTTTTTTCCTGTTACTCTCTGCCTTTCCCAGTCCCTTTCTGGTCCTGACAAGGTCATTAACAGACCAGGCCAGTTCCTCCTGAGACCTCAAGTTATAACAATTTTCCAGACCAGTCCCAGGGCTGGAGCACATCCCTTCTATGGTCACAGAAGCACCCACAGAATTGGGTAACTTGAAAGGAAGTCTCTTCCACCCTTTCTCTTTTCCCTTCCTGTTTTTTTTTCTATTCTCTTTTCTCCCTCCTCATCTTTCTCATTCATCCTTTCAAACTATAGCCATTGTGGAAGTGGTCTCAAATACCAGCTTTCTTTTTTGCCTTTGGATTCAGACACACAGAGGGAAGGTGGTGAACAGTGGAAGGAACCAACTCACTGTCTATTCTCATCAGCGGCTCCGAGTTCTGTCGTGACATGATATGTACTTGCTCTTGTGTTTGTCAGGTTTCTGACTTGGAGTTTTGGAAAGCAGCATCCTTGTGGTCAGAATATAAATGCCAATCTTCTCCTTTGCTAAAAAAAAAATGTACAGTAAAATGTACAGTTTTAAAAACAACCACTAACCACACTCCTTGGGCGGGAGAAAAAAAAGAACATTCTTATGTCTGTGAATGTCTGCTGTTCATTTCTCTGGAAACTCTGGGGTTTTCTAAAGATGGCTTTGAAGTGGCATTTTCTCTTGCACCTGTGTTCGTTACTGCCCGGTGGGAGCCTGCTTCTTGCCAAGTTCGTGTATACAGTGGGGGAATCTTCTGAAATAATAGAGAATGGGATCATCCTCCCAGGGTAAAGAAAGGTAGAGAAATCTGAAGTGAAGCTTCAGGCTAAGAAAAGAACAGTCCATCCCCAGCTGTCCCGACTGTCCTACCTGACATCTCCATTCTCTGATAGGCCAGCCCTACCTACTTTTTCCTGGACTGTGGTCACCACAGCGCCTGACAACTAGGGGCATGTGGGTATCTTCTACCCATTTTGGTTGAGCCCTGAATAGTATTTTTTTCAAAAGGGTCTTTTACTGGGAAACCATGGGAGAACAAACCCAAACCCAAACCCAAGGTATAGAAACAAACGTGCTTCTGGAACACAGCTTCCCAACCTTGTCTTTTCTAGTATCTAGATCAGTAATGTCCAATAGAATAAAATGTGAGCCACACTGTAATTTTAAATTTTCTAGTAGCCATGTTGAATCAAACAGAAAGAAACAGGCAGAATTAATTTTAATCTTATATTTTAACTCAATATATCCAAAATATTATTGTAACATGTAATCACTCAAATTATTAGTAAGTTATTTTACAGTATTTTTTGGTACAAAGTTTTAGAAATCTGATTTGTATTTTACATGTATGGCATATATCAATTCAGATGAGCCCTCTTTAAAGTATTTTACATGTATGGCACATATCAATTCAGACTAGCCCTCTTTAAAGTACCTGAGAGCCATATGTGGCTAGTACTGGCCACTGTACTGGACAGTGCGACTCTAGACATACAATTGACTTGAAAGCACAGCTTAGAAGAGGAAGGAAACTGACACTTGTTGAGTACCTACAGCTTCCAGATACTGTGCTTGTTGCTTCACATATGTTTCTCACTGAATCATCACTAAAGCCTTTTTAGGTAGATAGTATTATGCCCATATTATAAATGAAGGGACGGAAGCTCAGAGGGTTTAAGTAACTTGCCCAAGGTCACACAGTTAAGTCTGGCTGCAAAGCCTTAGTTCTTCCCATGACATTACACTGCCTCCCCTATCCTTTCTTCTTCCCATCAACCTGTTAATAGATTGTATTTTATATTGACTGAATGATTCACGTTTGTAGCCTAATCGGGAAACCCTGATTAGCCTAAGATCTGCTAGAATCCTCAGGATGTTAACTCCAGGCAAGAGCACCTTGGTGAATCGGTTCCTTCTGACCATACACCGGCCTTTCTGGCCCTCCTTGCCTTAAAACACGTTCCCTCGCCTGGCCAGGAAAATTCCTCAAGATTCAGACTGCACTCCCCACCCCACCCTGTGGTCACCCCTTCTCCCCTCTTGGTGACCTCTAGGAGGTCACTTGTTGAATGAACCTTCCATCTCCAGTCTTGTCTGGGCTCCTCTGCCCCAAGAGCCTATAACTTCTTCCCCCTAAGATAAAAAGCCTGACATCAGCTTGCTCCAGAGACAAAACCCATCTTCTTGCCTCTTTCTATTTTAATACCCTGTCCCTATCAGGGATGATACCTACCCAGATCCTCTTTCGTGATATACAGAAGCCTCCAGCTCTTCGATCTTTTGCAGAAGTGAGATAGCTGATACAATATTTGCCTAGTTGATTATTAGGCTTTCTGGAAAAACAGTTCGACCCCTTTCCCCACGTTCTTGATAATGACATATCCCTCAGGTTTCCCTCAAGAGAATTTTTTATTTTTTCATCGTTACAGGGTTGAAATTCCAAAAGACCTTAGGAACACTTTTTTGTTAAGGGATATAATTGTCAGCCAGGTTAGGCAACAGTCACTGTCTCAGGTTTCCCCCTTCTCAAATGCAAAGTAACTTTTCTTTAAAAGTCTGTGAGTCTTGATTTTTCATAAGTACAGCCTGAGTACTTCTGTGTCTTCTGTTCTCAATGTGCCTGCAGTGAAGGTCTCAGGGCTTCAGCAAGCTGGGTGGGGCTTCCCCTGTTCTTGCAACCATTGGGATTTCTGCAAACTGCTGCCAGAAAGATAGACATACTTATTCAAAAGAAGAGACTATTGGCAGGCAGCACTCAAAATCTGAATGCACAGTTTTAAAGATTCCACCTAGATTATCAAAACCAGCCTTTCCATGTGATGGAGTTGGCAGCAAGAAACATTTGTTGTGACAAGAAGGCTTCTCACAGGTAAATACCTGAGGTTTCCACCTTTGCATAATAGAATCAGGCCCATCCAGGTTACTCCCCCAATATCTAAAAGGAACACTGTCACTTTCACAGTTTAAAAATATCTATTTGTGGCTGGGTGCGGTGGCTCAAGCCTGTAATCCCAGCACTTTGGGAGGCCGAGGCAGATGAATCACGAGGTCAGGAGATCAAGACCATCCTGGCTAACATGGTGAAACTCCGTCTCTACTAAAAATACAAAAAACTAGCCGGGCAAGGTGGAGGGCGCCTGTAGTCCCAGCTACTCCAAGGCTGAGGGGGGAGAATGGCGTGAACCCGGGAGGCGGAGCTTGCAGTGAGCCGAGATCGCGCCACTGCACTCCAGCCTGGGCGACACAGTGAGACTCCATCTCAAAATATATATATATATATATATATATATATATATATATATATATATTTGTGCTTTCAGTCCTTAAACCAAAGGTTGTAGCTTCCATCATCTCAGTTAAGGTTCTGTACCTCACAGTCAGTCAGTGTTTACAAGGCTCGTGGTTTCCCTTCCCCGAAGCTTCTATCAGAGGGAAACTGGCATGTTTTCCCCAGACCAAAGAGAGGAGCTAGCTTTTACCTTTAAGGCTATCCTGCGACCCCTATCATAGCTATTTAGGAACTTCTGACAGGTTCAATGATCTTTCCCCATGTTCTCATTTTGTATAACGTGTGGCATCTTTCTTTTGCTCACCTATTCTGAGGAAGTAGGCCCAGATTACAGGCTCTTCCCTGGTTATTTTCCTGTTATTGTTGGGATAATTGATCTTCTGGCCCCTTTAGCCAACAGCTGAATGTGCTCCTGGCGATTAGAGCCAGAATTCTCCTCTACCATCTCATGCTGGAATCTGTCTGGGATTGGAGCAAGGAAGATCTCATGATCTAGTCCTTTCCAAGACGTCAACAGTCACACGCTCAGTTTCCTACTGCTGAGACAGTGGAACTGGAATTTCACCCATCTCCATGGGATCCCCAAACCCATCTGGCCCACAGTCAGTCAGCCCACTGACCAACCTCCCACAGCCCCAGCCCATCCGTCCAGGCTATCCATCTGGTTAGTTGGTGATGAGCACACCCCCTCTTCTCCTGCACCTCCTCTGTAACATGTGTTCAGCGGTGCTCCCTAGCACACCCCACAGCAGCACTAACATTCATATACTTTGCAAGGATGAGTTTTCTTTCCTTTGAATCTCCTAGGCTACATCCAAGATATCCTGTTTTCCAAACCGTGGAGACCTCTGTTAGCTGACCTATCTGACATTGTTTCCACTTTGTTGTGAAGTAAAACCTCAGGGCCCTACAGCTGTGCCCTCTGTCGGATGGCAAAATCCATCTGTGTTCATTCAGCATGCTCTTGCTGACCTGCTGTGTGCCTAGCACTGTGCATGGTATCGAGAGAGATAAAAGTCAAAGTGAAAGACACTGTGCATGCCTTTGAAGGCCTTACACATTACCCTGAAGGACAGGGACATAAACTGATGCTTTAGATCTCTGGCTATCAAAGATTGATCTGTTTTCACTAATTTCAAGATAACTTATAAATCTGGCAAAACTACTATCCAAGAAAAGATGAACAGATGGATTGGCCAAAGGCCATGCAACATAAGATGGCCCCTGTGCTTGGAAGAATTCACCAGATTTTAAGTTCCAAAATCTTGAGTCACTTTATAGAAGAGGAAATTAAGACCTGGTATGGAAAAGTGACTGGCTTTGGATCTAACAGGGGCACAGTAAGGACTGGGGTCCTGTGCCTGGACAAGCAGGGGTTGAAGGAGGCATCTCCGGCTGTCCCAGGAGCTTGAGAGGGAGTGTGGTGGAGGGAACAAAGCAGGCCTGGAAGAAGGGTAGTTGCAGAGAACTAGAGGGTCCTGAGTAACCCAAAGCAGGTGCAGTTGCTCCTGAGGGAAAGGGGCTGTTTAGTTTGGGGGATCTGGGTTGACAGCCTGTTTCTTGGCCACAGTTTCCTTTTTGGTAAGATATCAATGGTAAGTATCGACTTCAGGAAGTATGCTTCTGTAGTACTATGTAGTTATACAGACCACATATTGGATTGGAAAAGGCAGCATAATAGTCATTAGTATTAATGATATGCATCATTTAAATTAATATAAATTATAGCATATTCATGATAATATTACATATGTTACGCTCATAGACTCTCAAAGCTGGCAAAAGCTATCAGAGGTCGTCTACTCCAGCCTCCCTCAATGGGTATTAGGATCCTCTGTTCAATATCTATTCAAGCTCTTATTAATCTTATTACAAGCAAAATTATGCATGATGAATTTCAGGATTTACCCAAGGCAGGGAGTAGCTCTCTGTGCTCTAATCGGACCATGGCTCCATACTCCTGGTGGGCCCTTATGAATCCGTCATTCTTGACTTCATGGGAAATCCAGAGCCCAGACATCAAGCAGCTCCCAAAGACTGCTATGGTCAAAATAGTGTTAAAAAAACAGGTACAGAGCCAGGGTCCCAGGTGGGAAAATCTCAAGAGGTTCGCTATTCCCTTGCCAAATCAGCACTGGTCTCCATGATTTAGAGCAAAGAAAGGAGGCAGGGAAGGGGCAGAGAGTACATGGTAACCTGTGTAGCCCCTGATGCCCTGAATGTTCTGATGTATACAACAGTCCCCATAATAGGTGGAAGCACCTGGAAAATTCTAGACTTCACTCCTGGGCTGAGGATAGCCATCCTGCCCCTCACTGATTGGTTCCCTAATCCTTCTCACCCTTCATCTTTGTTCCAGGATTGGCCCAACAGCCAAAATCTAACATTCAATACTCTGGAATGACACAAATGCTCCCACCAAAAACCTCCCACTGTTCCCCTTCTAGGATGGGAAGACTGCCAGGTGCCAGGAAAATCACTCAGTGAGAGCCTGACTCTGATCAGAGGGCTGAGAGTGGGCCAGAAGCTCTCCACTTGAGAAGGGAGGTGAGCTCTTCCCAAGGGTGTTGGGATGATAGCCCATTGACCAGCCCTTTCTACCTCCCTTTAATACCTGGGCCCCCTCTAGTCCAAAGGCCATCCATTTGCTTGAGGTAGGGAGATTAAAATTCGTTCCCTATTTGGTCTTCTGAATCAACACACTGATCCTAATGTGAGTGAAAAAAAAATGTTAGAGAAATGGTTTCATCCTAAGGTCAGAGAGGGTTGGTTGAAGTGTGCATGGCTGGACAGGTTCCTTGGGTAGGGCTGATGCTTCACAGTGTTTTTGGGGAGAGCTGGGGTGTGCCAGGACATATAATTGCAGTTGGGGTGACTCACCTACATGAAGAGGTTGGATTCTGTGTTTAAGGTAAATAGAGAAGACTGTGGGTCACTCCAGAGGTCTGGAAGCAGGCAGGGAGGACCTCAACAGTGACAAAGTGCAGAAGCCCAATCCTTCATTGGTCTCCATGCTTTTAAGAGTCCTGGTGAGGTTCCTTCTTGTAAGGAATCATGCAAACTGCTCTGGGCTAGCTCAGCTTTGATTTGCAAGGGAAGCAGAGGCACGGAATTGTCTTGGGGCTTTTTTCTTGAGGCTCAAGGTCTTCCATCCTTTCTTAGGTTACAGAAAATGAGAGTTTGTGCCAGACATGAGAAAACGAGAGAAAGGGTGCCACCTGTGCTTTCTACTCCAAACCAAAGATGAAAGGGCTCAGACAAGAGTGCCTGACTCCAGGGGTGAACAGCTGCCTGCATTCAGCTTTGACTGCAGAATGGTAGAAAAGAAACAAAACTGGAGACATTTATATGTAGAGGTATACAAAGTCAGCAGCACAGTCAAAAAGATTCTATAGCATCTCAACATTCCAAACATTTCTTTAGCATGGATGATCGTTTCTTCCATTCTTTATCAAAAGCCTGATTTCTTCATGTTACAAATGTTTCCAAACTGAGTATCAAAGTTGTTTATTTGGCTTAGTTTTTATAGAGCTTGTGGGACAGAAGTAGGTCTTAAACTTTAAATCTTCTGACCCCAGAACTGAAGTTCCCTTCACACCACACCCCTGCACTCAGGCATTACAGTGATGGCTGGCCGCCACAGCAGGAAAGAGGGCAAAACATGAGGCTGAGAAGGCAGCCCAGAGATAGGAAAGACAATGTCCATGCAAGTGGGAGGAGAGTCAGGCCTGGGAGAGGCAGACAAAAGGCACAGGACCATGGAGAGTTGAGAGGAGGCTGAAGACAGCAGCTCTGCCAGAATTCTCCATGGACAGGAGGCTCTCTCAGCTCTCCAGTGCCAATCTAGCTGGGACAGGCATCAGAGATTATTGTCCATTGTGACCTGACCACGAAAGATGGAGTAAGAAGGATCTAGGAAAGGATAAGTAGGAAAGAGTAGGGCATGGCAGAATCAGAAGAGTCTGGTTGCGGGGACATAGCTGTTCAGGTCCAGGCTATGGGCCCACCTACCCACTGTCCACATCTAAAGGTGGGGGAAGGAGCAGCATGCTGGGTAGGGCTCTACCTGGAGTGACCCTCTACCTAGTGAAACCAGGAGGCAAGTAGGTACCAACTAGGAGTCATGGTCATTTTCAAGATTTGTATTTGTCCTGTCTGCTTTGAGGCTCCAGTTCCTTCCTGTATGAAGGCAAAGACTTCCATCCCTCATGCAAGAATAGAGGCACACTGGGAAATCTTGAGGCCTCGTGAAGGAAGAAAGGACTGGCTTCTCCATGAATACTGGAGGTCTCATGGCACAGCCCCACTCATTAGATCCACTTGTCTCTTCCAGGAAGTGGCTTGGAGACTAAATGGGTGGTGAATGGCTGAGGGTAATGAGCCCCAGCCCTTCTAGATTGTTCCAGAGTGTTAATCGTATTGTTAACCAGTCATATCAAGTCACCTTGGGAGGAAGGGTGTTGCACAGAAGGGTGGGACTCTTTCAGAAAATACCATGGTATCTAGATTGGCCTTGAACCAGCTAGAGAAGGGAGAAATAATGAGTACAGGACTCAGGATTCTTTCCCCTTTTGGTTGTGATGCAGCATGAACAGGAAAGCTCTCAGCGGAATAGAAAGGACTATTCAAACAGGGAAAAGGAAACTCATGTTATTTACCAAACACTGTGGTAAGCATCCCATATTTCTCATGTGTGTTATTCCTCATGAGCCTCACCCATCCTTCTGACATAGGGGTTGGATCATTCATTTTACAGCTGAGAAAACTGAGACATGCAGAAATTAAGCAGCCTGCTAAAAGTCATACAACTAGTTAGGGGAAGAGCTGGATAACTGCTTAATAACTAGAGTTACTCCTAAGTTACCTAAGGAACAGCAAGGGGCATTAGAATTTCAGTGAATTTTCTGGAAGGAATCATAACATGTGAGCAATGAGGTTAAAAAAGTGAGCCTAAGATTAAAAAGTAGAAGTCGTAATCCCAGCACTTTGGGAGGCCGAGTCAGGCGGATCACGAGGTCAGGAGATCGAGACCATCCTGGCGAACACTGTGAAACCCCGTCTCTACTAAAAAAAATACAAAAAACTAGCCGGGCGAGGTGGCGGGCGTCTGTAGTCCCAGCTACTCAGGAGGCTGAGGCAGGAGAATGGCGTGAACCCGGGAGGCGGAGCTTGCAGTGAGCTGAGATCCGGCCACTGCACTCCAGCCCCGGCGACAGAGCAAGACTCCGTCTCAAAAAAAAAAAAGTAGAAGTCATGAAGATATGCACTGGGCAAATAATATTGACTTCTCTGTGCCTGTCCCAGTGCCTTATATGGTAAGAAATAAAAGGTTGCTCTTAAGGTCTTTAAAATTTGTCATCTCAAACTAAGCACTAAATAATTCCCAGATTACTGCTGCTTTTTCTAAAATGTAGGGGTTGGGTGGAGAGAGGAGGAGTAAGGTGGCAGGCCCTAACTACAACTGCACAGAATAGGTGGCTCTCTCCCCAGGGAAGGCAAGGGTACCCCATGTCCATTCCTTTAAGAGCTGAGTATTGGCCGGGTGCGGTGGCTCAAGCCTGTAATCCCAGCACTTTGGGAGGCCGAGGCGGGCGGATCACGAGGTCAGGAGATCGAGACCATCCTGGCTAACACGGTGAAACCCCGTCTCTACTAAAAATACAAAAAAAACTAGCCGGGCGAGGTGGCGGGCGCCTGTAGTCCCAGCTACTCGGGAGGCTGAGGCAGGAGAATGGCGTGAACCCAGGAGGCGGAGCTTGCAGTGAGCTGAGATCCGGCCACTGTACTCCCGCCTGGGCCACAGAGCGAGACTCCGTCTCAAAAAAAAAAAAAAAAAAAAAAAAGAGCTGAGTATTTTTCCTGGTTTCAATATCCTCAAATGTAAAATGGTTCTGGTATCTACCTCAAAAGAGTATTGTGTTTGTAAATTAAATAGCCCTATATAGTTATACAAATAACAAATAACCTGTAGGATTTGAGAAGTCACCAACTCATGATGATTAATGTAATGGATCACCGATAAAACTGTTAAAATTACAAGACATTAACGGCCATTACACGGATATTAGGTCTGGAGTCTCAGAGCTGGAAAATACCAGAAATCTCCAAATAAGCCTTCCTCAGCTCATCAATATCCCTGCCAGGTGGTGTTATTCTGATTACAAATTATTCCTTAGTTTTAATTCATAAATCCTCTAAGGAAGAGAAAACATGATATTCTCATGCCTTGTGCTTCAAGGAGCTCAGTACTTGATTGTGGCTCCAGGTTTGTACATATTTCACCGTTCCTGCTCCTTAAAAGACCCCACAGCCATAACAGAAAACTGCCAGTATCTGCTGTGGTCACCACTGAAGTAGAAACACAGCCAACCAGGGTCCTTGCTGGGAAATATTCGGGAAATCATAGGTGTGCGTTGTTCTCTTGCCAAATCAAGTCAGGTCTCCATGACACAGAGTGGAAGGAAAAAGGGGAAGGACCACAGGGACACTGGCCAACTGTGAGGCCCCAGTAAATGAACGTTGCATTCTGCTATGAATTTCACTACCAGTTGTGCAGTCCAGGACAGTTGGCTACCCCCTGCCAGACTGCACAGCATATGCCAATGATGCGGCACTCTCTTCACAATCTAAGCAGGATACCAGGACACCACCACCCTGCCACTAGTAATTTGTTCCCTATTAAGTCTCCATTTACCTTCATTCAAGGACTGGAAGACCGAAGTTATAAAAATAGTAACCAGTAAAATTCCAGGACCTCAATACTAACCACTATTTACTCCCATCCACATCCTCTCATTTGACCTGACATTCAGGTGGATATATTTGTTACTTTAGTTCTTGCCCTAATACAAGGTAAATGTTCAGAGTAAACTGCCAGGTATCCACTAAACCAACCGGTATCAGGTCCCTGCCCAAGATAATGAGGGCATCCTTCAAAGGGGGAGGTGGGAGGGCCAAGGACATCCCTTATAATAGCCCTCCCCATTGTCCATCTCCCTCTAGCACAAACACCAATTGAGCTGGTTTGGGGGAAAGAATAAAGTATCAAGGCCTTCTGAATCAGCATACCAATCAACCCAAACAAAAAAGAATGACATAGAGCCTTTATTAAACTGGTTCTGAGGTATGTGGGACTAGCCTGGCTGGTTGACCAGGCTTCTTGAGCCCCACAGGCCTCTTTCACAGAAAGGGAGTTTTGATCAACAAGACCATGTACAAAAGGGCAATAATATACCCATGTGGGGAGCCAAGTTTCCATGTTGATGGTAAATGGAAAAACTTTGAGTCAGAGCTGAGCTCTGGGACAAAAAGGGAAAAGAGGAGGGATGAAGGGAAGGGGCCCAGTTCTTCTTGACTGATTCTAAAGCTCATAGTGGGATTCCAACTCACAGCTAGCCCTCTATATTAAGGAACCATACGAATCTTGACCTCCCAGGGAACCTAGACCTGGGAAGGCTGAACTTGTTATTTGAGGGTCAAGTCTACTCCCTGGAGGTAGAGTACTGGATATTTTGATGGGGACAAGGAGGGTGCAAGTGTAGAGAACCAACGTCTCAAGTCCTACTGACTGACACTAGTCCAAATAGATCCAGCTCAGCAAAGGCTGGTAAGCCTGCGTAAGGTTCCACAGGGATGGATCTTCCTAAGGGCTGGGGGAGCGGGAGGCACTTTCCAGTTCCTAGAAAATGGCGGTGCATGCAGATTGCCTCCCTCCTCTTCATTGTAGCTTGATCCTGGGCAGTTCCTATAAAAGAAAAAAAAAAAAAATCAGAAGAAACTTGATACATACGAAGACAAAACACAGCAGAGAAATAAGACAAAGTTAAAATCACAAAATGTAATTGGCAGCACATCTGTTTTCAAAAGATATTTACATAATTACTCCCATTCTCACAAGAATTCTAGATTAGGGCATTATGATTGTGTCACTTTCCAGTTGAGCGGACATGCCCACAAAGGGTAAGGTGTCTTTTCCATGAGCACACGGCTTAGATGGAAAACGTGGGACTTGACAAGGGGACCTTCTGCCCCCAGATCTGGGTTCCACCCGCCCCAACCCTTCACCAGTCACCATAGGGAGGGAAGGGAGAAATGGGAGCGAGGCTGCAGTGAGCCCAGGAGGAAAATACCCACACAGAAAGAGTCAGGCCTGGGAGGGGCCAGTCCGGGGCACAAATGCGGGAGGTCTCATAGATGGGCTGGCGCTGGCGAAGACAGGTCTGTCAGTGACGTACTTGTCCTGTGGGTCCTGAGCTCTTTCGTGGCACGCAGGACACTCTCCTTTCTGGGATGGGAGAATGGAATTCTTCTTCCATGAGAGAGAAAATACGGAGGTGAAGAAGAGCAGAATGGGCAAGTACCAGACTGCAGCTGCAGCCAAGCCAGGGAAGAGTCTCATGAGGGTCCTGGGCGGCTCCCGCAGGACATTCCCTCCCCAGCCGGTTGGGAAGCGCCACACCTAGGCGAGGACGGGCAGCAGCGGCCCAGGGCAGGCTTCCGTGGAAACTTCCAAAACCACCTTGCCAGGTAAGTGAAAGTGCGCTCCATTCTCTATCCACATCCTGGGCCAAGGAGGTTCTTCTTCATTCTTTCAGCAGTTCTGATCTTCTTGGGGAGCACCCCTAAATCAGCCTGTCAAGGAGGAAGTCAGGCTACAGGGATCTTGCAGGAACAGATGAAGGCTGCGAAATAACTGCCAACTGCCTTCTGCTCTGGCAGTTATCCTGGTAGCCACGCGCATTACCCCACCTTCCTGGCAGGCCTCCTCCAATCAGAGACCCTGCCCCACCCAGGGAAGAGCCCTGGGCTTTCCAGAAAGTTCCACAGCCTCTAATTGGTCCCAGACCAGCCTTCCTGGCCAGGGGTGGGGGCAGGGAACTCCTGGAGTCCATGCAGTATGGGGAGGGCCAGGCTTGGAGGAAAGTCGTTGATGATGAGCACTGCCTGTTGGGGCTATGGGAGATGAGGCCTTCCAGAATTTAGGTTGGCCATGGCCTGGCTTCTGAGGGAGACAGGCCCAACAGAGTTTGGGCTATGCTAGTACTGTCTCCTGTTCTCTGTTTACCAGGTCATTGAACCCTGGGTGCCTCTGACCCTGGAGTCTTTTTATTTTACCCCAGTGGAAAGCACCACCCAGAAGGCACTTGTTCTGAGGCCTCGCAAGAGTTAAGAGTAAGACTGCAAATAGACCCCCCAGTGCCATCCTCTGACCTTTTCCCACCAACCAAAGGCCTGGCACTGGAGAGAAATGCTTGAACAGACTCAGTCAACTCCTAGGGACCCGGAGTCCTAACTGGAGGGTTTGCTAAAACTGGCTTATCTGCAGTGCCTGGAAAACCCAGGCTCTGCTTCAAAGCCTCAGCATCAAGGGTCCGGCCAACGGGAGAAAGTTGCTGAGCAGATGAGAATGCTCTTGGCCAATGAGAAGAGAATGCCTTAAAGGCCAACTGGGGGATGCCCATATATTTATATTTATTGGGCAAGTGTTTTGAAAGACCTTGTCATGAAAAGTTCAAATGTACCATTATATTTGAGCCTTCCATATCCCTTTTTTAAAAAATTGATATAAAATTAATGTAGCATAGAATTAACAGTATTAAGTGTACAATTTAGTGGCTTTCAGTTCATTCATAAAATTATGCAATCATTATCACTAACTCTCTTCCAAAATATTTTTATCACACTCAAGCTCCATACACACTGATATGGTTTAAATCTGTGTCCTGCCCAAATCTCATGTCAAATAATTCTCTCCAATGTTGGAGGTGGGGCCTAGTGGGAGGTGATTGGATCATAGGGGTGATTTCTCATGGTTTAATACCATCCTCTTTGATGCTGTCATGGCAATAATGAATTCTCCTGATATCTGGTTGTTTAAAAGTGTGTGGCACCTCCTTCCTCCCTCTCTTTCTCCTGCTCTGGCCATATGAAGTGCTTTCTCCCCCTTTGCCTTCTACCATGACTGGAAGCGTCCTGAGGCCTCCCTGGAAGCAGAAGCTGCTATGTATGCTTCCTGTACAGCCTGTGGAACTGTGAGCCAATTAAACCTTTTTTTTGTTGGTTTGTTTTTGAAACAAGGTCTCATTCTGTCACCCAGGCTGGAGTGTAGCAGAAACTTCTTTTCTTTATAAATCACCCAATCTCAAGTGTTTCTTTATAGCAGTGATAGAACAGACTAACACATTCATTAAGCAGCCACTCCCCGTTCTGCCCTCCCCTTCATCCTCTAATTGGGTTTCTGCTTCAATGGATTTGCCTGTTCTGGACATTTCGTATAAATGGAGTCATACCATAGATAACCTTTTGTGTTTGGCTTCTTTCAATTAGCATAATGTTTTCAAGGTTCATGCGTATCATAGCCTGTGCCAGTACTTCATTATTGGTAAGGCTTATATTCCACTGCATGGATATACAATATATTGTGTATCCAGATGATGGACATTTGGATTGTTTCTACTTTTTGACTGTTAGAAATAAATCTGCTATGGACATTGTGTACACCTGTTTTTGTTTGGACATGTTTCCAGTTCTGTTGGATATGTACCTAGGAGTAGAATTGCTGGGTCATGTGGTAATCCTATATTTAAGTTCTTGAGGAACTGCCAAAATGCTTCCCACAGTGGCTGAACCATTTTGTGTTTCTACCAGCAATATATAAGGGTTCTGATCTCTCCACATCCTTGTCAACACTTGTTTTCTTTTTGTTGTGATTGTTAAATTATAGCTATCCTAGTAGGTGTGAAGTGTTATCTCATTATGGTTTTGATTTGCATTTCCCTAATTACTCAAGATTCTGAATATCCTCTTATGTATTTATTTGCTATATTTTCTTGGTATGTCTTTTAAGAGAAATATCTGTTCTAGTCCTTTGACAATTGAACAAAAATTGATTTCTGTATCTTTTTGGTTTGTTATTGATTTTGGTTTGTTGTTGAATTTTAAGAGCTATTTATATATTCACAGTCCTAGACCTGGCTTTGTCTGTTTGTGATGCTGTAACAAAGTGTCATAGACTAGATGGCTTAGAAACAACAGAAATTTGTTTCTCACAATTTTGGAGACTGGGAAGTTAAAGATCAAGCTGCCAGCAAATTCAGTGTCTAGTGAAGGCCTACTTCCTGGTTCATACATGGCCATCTGGCAATGTGTCCTATATACTTTATTAAAGTATATATTTAGGTTATGTGGTGGAAGTAACAAGGGAGTTCTCTCAGGCCTCTTTTATAAGGGTACTAATCTCATTCATAAGGGCTCTGCCTCGTGAATTTGGGGGACGTGTTTAGTTCATAGGAAGTTTCTCACAGGGTATATGATTAACAAATAATTTCCCTCAGTTTGTTGGTTATTTTTCCACTTTCTTGATAGTGTTCAATGCACAAAAGTTTTCAATTTTGACGAAGCCCAATTTATTATTTTTCCTTTTGTTGCTTGTGTTTTTGGTATCCTATCTAAGGCTCTATTGCCAAATCCAATATTATGAAGATTTGTTGTTTTTAATAAGAGTTATAGTTTTAGCACTTATGTTTGGTCTTTTATGATTTTTAACTAACTTTTGTACATGTTGTCAGTGGAGGTCCAAATTGATTCTTTTACATGTGCTTATCCAGGTGTCTCCCAGCACAATTTGTTGAAAATAGAATTCTTTCTCTGCTGAATGGTCTTGAGACCCTTGGAGAAAATCAATTAACCATAAGTATATGAGTTTATTTCTGGATCCTAAATTTGATTCCATTGAGCTATGTGTCTATGCTTGTATGTATTCATAAGTTAGTTGGTAGTTTGTGTCCTCCTAGGAATTTGTCTATTTCATTTAGGTTATCTAATTTGTTGGTATATAATTGCTCATATGATTTCTTTATAACCCCATTTATTTCTGTAAGGTCAATGTAATGTCCTCTCTTTTATTACCGATTTTAGTAATTGGAGTCCTCTTTTTTCTCTTGGTAAGTCTATAAAGTTTTGATTTTGTTAATTTTGTTTTTTTTTTTTAAAGAACCAATTTTTGTGCTTGTTCATTCTCTCTATTGTTTTTCTTTTCTCTATGTCATTTATGTACACTTTACTCTTTATTATTTCCTTTATTATGTTTGCTTTGAATTTAGCTTTTTCTTTTTTCTAGTTTATTATATGCTTAGGTTATTGATTTGAGATATTTATTCTTTTTTAATGTGGATGTTTGTAATGAAAAATTTTCATCTAAATACTGCTTTTGTTGTATCCATACATTTTGGTATGCTTTGGTTTTGTTTTCATTTATATCAGAGAATTTTCAAGTGTCTCTTATGATTTATTATTTGATCCATTGGATTGGTTAAGAATTTGTTTGATTTCTACACATTTGTGACTTTCCAAATTTCTTCTCATTATTGATTTCTAATTTTATTCCATTGTGATTGAAGAAGATACTTTTTATAATTTTATTTTTTATACTTACTGAGACTTCTTTTGTTGCCAAACTTATGGTCTGTACTGGACAATGTTCCATGTGGATTTCAGAAGAACATATACTGTTCAATTGAGTGTTTTATAGACATCTATTAGGTCCAGTTATTTTATAGTGTTGTTCAAGCCTTCTGTTTCGTTGATCATCTCCTGTCTAGTTATTCTAGCCATTATTAAAATGATATACTGAGGTATCCAAGTATTATTGTTGAATTGTCTATTTCTCCCTTCAACTTAGCAGTTGTTATTTCATATATTTGGGGGCTCTGTTGTTAGGTACATATAATGTATAGTTGTCATATCTTCTTTCTTGTACTTTTTAGGGGAACATTATATATTTTTGAATTTAGTTTCATTCCTCCATGTTTAGAGATACAGTGTTTATAGCCATATATTGTCCTCTGATTACTGTTTTAAATATATTTTACAGACAGGACATTTAGTAGTTTAATTATCTTTTTTTTTTCAGAATCCTTTAATTCTTGTTTGTATCTTAATTATCACTCAATTTTTTAACAATAGATTGTTTTTAAGTTCCAATTGGAAGGGCATCTTTTAAAATATTTTTTGATGTAAAAATCTTTTCTTACCAGTTTTAATGAGATATAATTGGCATACAATAAACTTCATATATTCAAGATGTACAATTTGATTAATTCTGACATCTATAAAAACCGATGAAATCATCATGATGATCAAGATAATGAATATACCAAAAAAACTTTGTGCCCTTTTGTAATCTAGTTCTCAACCTCGTTCCCCACAAGCAGCCACTTACCTGCTTTGTCACTGTAGTTAGTGTGCACTTCATAGAATTTAATATAAATGGAATCATACAGTATGTACTCAATTTTCTTATAAATAATTTCACTCAGCATTGTTTTGAGATTGTTTTGAGACTAAAACATGAGTTTTAGTGTTAATTTCTTTTTATTGTTGAATCGAATTCTATCATATGGATATACAATAATTCGTTTATCTAGTCACCTGATGATGACATTTGTGTTGTTTCCAGTTCTTAGCTAATACAGATAAAGCTGCTAGGAAACTTGGAGGACATTTGTGTGAATATATACTTTTATTCCCTTGGATAACTATTTAGGAGTTGAATGACTCTATCATGTGATAAGTGTATGTTTCACTACCAGCCAGATGCAGTGGTACACTATTGTAATCTCAGCTACTCAAGGTACTGAAGAGGATCCCCTTGAGCCCAGGAGTTTGAGGCCAGCTTGAGTAACTAGCGGGACCCCTATCTCAGAAAAAAAAAAAAAAGAAAGAAAAAGAAAAGAAAAGAAAAGAAACTACCAAACTGTTTTCCAAAGTGATTGTACACTTTAATTCTCAAGAGCAATATGTGGGAGTTTTTAGTTCCTCCAAATCCTTACCAATATTTGACAAAGTTAGTTTTTTAAATTTTAGTCATTCTAAAATGTGTGTAGTGGTATCTCATTGTGATTTTAGTTTGCGTTTTTCTAATGACTATGAATGTTGAGTATTTTTTCATGTGATTATTGCTATCTGTACTACAATTTCTCTGGTAAACTGTATATTCAAATCTTTTGCCCATTTTCTTATTAGTTTGTATTGCTTTTTACTTATTGAGTTTTGAAAGTTTTTATATGTGTTACAAACAAGTCCTTTGTTAGATATATGTATTTTGCAAATATTTTCTCCTAGCCTTTAGCTTGTATTCTCATTCTCTTAAGAGACAAAGAAGATTATTATATAATGATAAAAGATTCAATCCACAAGGAATATTATAACAATTATAAATATATATGCACCCAACATTAGAGCACCTAAATATATAAAGCAAACATTAACAGAACTAAAGGGAGAAATAAATAGCAATACAATAATAGTAGGAGACTCCAATACCCCACTTTCAATAGTAGACACAACATCTAGGCAGAAGATTAGTAAGGAAACAGAGAACTTGACTAACACTATAAACCAAATGGAGCTAACAGACATATACTGAATATATTTCACCCAATAGCAGCATAGGGATCTTTCATTAAGATAGATCACATATTAGATTGTAAAACAAGTCTTAACTATTTTAATAGGGTTAAAATTATATCAAGTATCTTTTCTGACCACAATGGCATGAAACTAGAAACCAATAGCAGAAATAAAACTGAAAAATGAACAAATGTATAGAAATTAAATACATTCTTGAAAAATCATTGAGTCAAAGAAAAAAATTGAAAAGAACATTATGAAATACCTTGAGAAAAATGAAAATGAAAAAAAACAACATGTAAAACTTAGAGACGCAGCAAAAGCAGTACTTAGAAGGAATTTCATGGGAAGAAACATCTACATTAAAAAAGAAGAAAGATCTCAAATAAGCAACCTAACTTTATTCCTCAAGGAATCAGAGAAAGAACAACAAACTAAGCCCAAAGTTAGCAGAAGGAAGGAAACAACAATGATTAGAGCAGAAATAAATGAAACAGAAAATATAAAAGCAATAGAAAAAAGTCAACAAAACTAAGAGCTATATTTTTGGAAAGATAAGCAAAATGTTTACAAATGGACAAACCCTTAGAATAAGAAAAACAGACAAAAACTAAAATAAATAAAATCATAAATGAAAGAAGGGTCATTAGAACTTGTGCCACAGAAATTTAAAAAGATCATAAGAGACTTCTGGGAACAATTATATACCAACACACTGAATAGCCCAGAAGAAATGGATACATTCCTAGAAACATACAATCTACCATAATTAAATCACAAAGACATTGAAAGCCTGCACAGACCTGTAAGTAGCATAGAGATTGAATTAGTAATCAAAAACCTCCCAACAAAGAAAAACTCAAGACCAGATGACTTCACTGGTGAATTCTACCAAACATTTAAAGAAAAACTAACACTAAATCTTCTCAAACTCTTCCAAGAAGTTGAAGAGTGGGAAATACTTCCAAACTCATTTTAAGATGCCAGCATTATCCTGATACTAAAACCAGACAGAGACCACAAGAAAAGAAAACTATAGGCCAGCATCCAGTATCCCTGATGGATATATATGCAAAAATCCTCAATATAGTGTCAGCAAACTGAATCCAATAGCATATTATAAAAATCATACATTATGACCAAGTGGTATTTATCCTGAAATGAAAGGTTGTTCAACATTCAGAAATTACTGTGATATGCCACATTAACAGAATAAAAGATTAAAATTACATGATTGTCACAATAGATACAGGAAACGTGTTTGGCAAAGTTCAACACTCTGTTATGATAAAAATTCTCAACAAACTAGAAATAGAAGGAAACTACATCACCATAATAGAAGTCATATATGAAAACTTCACAGCTAACACCATACTCAATGGTGAAAAACTAAAAACTTTTCCTATAAGAGCACCAAGGCAAAGATGCCCACTCTTGCCACTTCTTTTCAACATAGTATTGAATGTGCTACCGAAAGCATTTAGGCAAGAAAAAGAAAGAAAATGTATCCAATTTGGAAAGGAAGACATAAAATTATCCCTCTTGCAGATGGCATAATCTTATATATAGAAAACTCTATAGACTGCATTAAAAAACTATTAGAACTGGCTGGCCACAGTGGCTCACGCCTGTAATCCCAGCACTTTTGGAAGCCGAACTAATAAATAGATTCAGTAAAGTTGTAGAATACAAAAATAACAACAAAAATTGATTGTGTTTCTATATACCAAAAACACACTATCTGAAGAGGAAATTAGGAAAGCAATCCCATGCACAATAACACCATAAAGAATAAAATACCTAGGAATAAACATAACCAAGGAGGTAAAAGACTTGTATAATGAAAATGGCTGATTTCAAAATATTTTACATTACAAAGTTGCAATAATCAAAACAATATAATGCCAGCATAAAAACAGACATATAGACCAATGAAACAAAATAGAGAGCCCAGAAATAGTCCGCTCATAAATGCTCAACTGATCATCCACAAAGGTGCCAAAACTACACAATGAGTAAGAGAATCTCTTCAAGAAATGATGATAGAAAACTGGATATTCACATGCAAAGGAATAAAACTGGACCCTTATCTTACACCGCCCACAAAAACCAAAATTGATTAAAGATTTAATTGTAAGACTGAAGTTGTAAAACACCTACAAAAAGCATAGAAGAAAAGCTTCATGACTTAGTCTTGGCAATGATTTTATGGATATGACAGAAAAGCACAGGTAATAAAAACAAAAATAAATAAGTGGGACTGCACTAGACTAAGAAGCTTCTGCACAGGAAGCCACTGATAAAGTGAAAAGACAAACTACAAAATAGAAGAAAATATTCGCAAGCTTTGTATCTGGTAAGAGGTTAATCTCCAAAACTCCTACAACTCAATAGAGGAAAAAAAAAACAAAACAACCTGATAGGTTACTAAACATCAATATTCAACATCGATAAACATCAAGGAAATGTAAGTCGAAACCACAGTGAGCTAATAACACCCCACACCTCTCAGGATGGCTATTATCAGAAAAACCGAAGTGTTGAAGAGGATGTGGAAAAACTGGAATCTTTGTACATTGTTGGTGAGAATGCAAAATAGTGCAACTGCTATGGAAAACGGTATAGAAGAAGATCCTCAAAAAAATAAAACATAGGATTATCATATGATCTAACTATTTCATTTCTGGCTATTTATCCAAGAGAATTAAAATCAGGATATCAAAGAGGTATTAGTACTCCTCTGCTCATTACAGCATTATTTACAAAAGCCAACATGTGGAAGCAACCTAAATGTCCATAGACAGAGAGATAAAGAAAACATGGTATATACATATGATGGAATACTATTCAGCCTTTAAAAGGAAGGAAGTTATGTAATATGTGACAACATAGATGAATCTTGAGGACATTATGCTAAGTGAAATAAACCAGTGATACGATTTGGCTGTGTTCCCAGCCAAATTTCATCTTGAATTGTAATCCTCATAATCCCCACATGTCTAGGGAGAGATCTGATGGGAGGCGATTGGATCCTGGGGGCAGTTTCCCCCATGCTATTCTCATGAGAGTGAGTGAGTTAACATGAGATCTGATGGCTATAAGGCAGTTTTCCCTGGTCTTGCTGACACTTCTCTCTCCTGTCACCATGTAAAGAAGATCCTTGCTTCCCCTTCACCTTCTGTCATGATTGTAAGTTTCTTGAGGCCTCCCCAGCCATGTGGAAATGTGAGTCAATTAAACCTCTTTCTTTTATAAATTACCTAGTCTCAGGTATTTTTTTACAGTACTGTGAAAATGGACTAATACAGCCAGTCACAGAAAGACTGCATGATTCCACTTATATGAGCTCTCTGGTGGTTGCCACAGAATAGGAGGAGGAGGAAATGGAGAATTACTAATCACCAGGAAAAAAGTTTCAGTCAAGGAAGATAAATAAGCTGTAGAGATCTGCTATATCACATTGTTCCTATAATCAGAAATAATGTGTTGTACACTTAAACATTTGTTAAGAGGATAGATCGCATGTTAAGTTTCTTACAATAAAATAAAATAGTTTGATCAAGGTTGCAAAATGTATGTTTGTACAGATTTACAGGTTCTAAAAATGGTATTCAAATAAATGATAATTAATATACAGGAAAAGAGTGTATTCTGAAGAAAAGAAGTTCTTAATTTTGATGAATCCCAGTTTACCAATTTGTTCTTTTATATGGGTCATGATTTTGGTATCATCCCTAAGAAAACTTTGCCTGATCTCCACAGTTATAAATGTTTTTTCTTAAGAAGTTTTATGCTTTCAGATTCTACATTTAGATCATTTAGATCTCTCTCTATATATATATATATTATATATATTATATATGTGAAAGTATATATTTATATATAAATGTATATATATACACACACATAGATATATAGCAGATCTAAATTTTATATATATATACACACTTTTCTTTTTTTTGTCACTCAGGCTGGAGTGCAGTGGTATGATCTTTGCTTACTGCAACCTCTGTCTCCTGGGTTCAAGTGATTCTCTTGCCTCAGCCTCCTGCGTAGCTGGGACTACAAGTGTGCACTACCATGCCCAGCTAATTTTTGTATTTTTTAGTAGAGACAGGGTTTCACCATGTTGGCCAGGCTGGTCTCAAACTTCTGGCCTCAATTGATCTGCCCACCTCAGCCTCCCAAAGTGCTGGGATTACAGGTGTGAGCCACTCTGCCCAGCCTAGATCTGCAATATATTTTGAGTTAATTTTTGTATATGGTACAAGGTATGGATGGAATTTTTTTTGCACATTGTGTTGGAAAAGCTGGATATCCACATGCAAAAGAATGAAGTTGTACCTTTACGACCATGAATGGATGTATTTCTGGGCTCTATTTTGTTTCATTGGTCTATATGTCAGTTTTTATGTTAGTATCATATTCTGTAATTTGTTACAGAACCATTTTTTGAAAGCTCTATCTCTTCTCCACTGAATTATCATTGAACCTTTGTCAAAAGCCAGTTGTCCATGTGTTTAAGGGCCTACTTCTAGACTCTTTATTTATTTCATTGATGTATTTGCCCATTTTTATGCTAATTTCACACTGTCTTGATTACTCTAGATGGTTAGGCTTTGTGTCTCCACCCAAATCTCATCTTGAATTGTAGTCCCTGTAATCCCCATAATCCCCACGTATCAAGGGAGGGACCAGGTAGAGGTAATGAATCATGGAGGCAGTTTCCCCCATGCTGTTCTCATGATAGTGAGTGAGTTATCACGGGGGTCTAATGGTTTTATAAGGGCCTCTTCCCCCTTCACTGGGCATTTCTCCTTCCTGCCATGCTGTAAGGAGGTGCCTTGCTTCCCCTTCCGCCGTGATTGCAAGTTTCCTGAGGTCTTCCCAGCCATGTGGAACTGTGAGTCAATTAAACCTCTTTCCTTTATAAATTACCCAGTCTTTAGTATTTCCTTATAGCAATGTGAGAACAAACTAACACACTAGCTTTATATTAAGTCTTGAAATCAAGTAACATTAATCCTCCAACTTTGTTCTGCTTTTTCAAAGTTGTTTTGGCTGTTCTAGGTCCTTTGATTTTCATATTGATTTTAAGGTCAGCTTGCCATTTGGAAAAAAAAAAAAAAGCCTACTGAAATTTTGATTGGGGTTGCATTAAATCTAATTGTAAATTTGGGAATTTACAGCTTAATAATATTGAGTCTTCTTAATTATAAATATGATCTATTTATGTCTATTTTAAGTTATCTCATCAACAATTTATAGATTTCAATGTTAAGGTCTTGTGCATCTTTTGTCAGATTTATTCATAAATAGTTCACATTTCTGATGCAATTAGAAATGGCATTTTAAAAATTTCAATTTCCTATCATTTGTTACTAGTATACAGAAATACAATTGATTTTTGCATATGACCTTGTATTACACAACATTGCTAAAATCATGTATTACTTCTAGTAATTCTTATTGTGGATTCCATAGGAATCCACTCTGTTCCATTGGATTTTCTACAGACAATTATGTCTTCTGTGAATAAAGACAGTTTTACTTCTTCTTTTCAAACCTGAATGCTTTATATTTTATTTCCTAGCCTTATGGCTCTAGCTATAACTTGCAGTAAATATTGAATAGAAATAGTAAGAGCAGATCTCCTTATTTGTTCCTCTTCTTGGGGGAAAGCATTTAGTCTTTCACCATTAAGTATGCTATTATTTGTAGGCTTTTAAAAGACACTATGAGACTGAAGAAGTCTCCTTCCTTTCCTAGTTTCCTGAGAGTTTTTATCAAAAATTGATATTCTATTTTTAAAATGCTTTTTCTGTGTCTGCAAGGATGATCACGTGCTTTTTGTTTTTTGTTTCTTAATATGGTAAACTTTATTGATCGAATTTTTAAAAATGTTGAACCAACCTTGAATTCCTAGGATAAATCTCACTTGTCTTGACATATTATTCTTTTAATATTTTGTTGTATTGATTTGCTAAAATTTTGTAAAGAATATTTATATCTATATTTATGAGGGATATTGGTCTTTAGTTTTCTTTGCTTGTAATATCTTTGTCTGGTTTTGATGTCAAGGTAATGGTTGTCTTATCAAATGACTTTGTAAGTACTCCCTTCTCTTATTATCTGGAAGAGGTGGTGTTGCATTGGTATTAAGGTTTTCTTAAATGTTTGATAGAATTCACCAGTGAAGTTGCCTGGGTCTGAAGTTTTCCTTTTTTAAAGGTTTAATGATTACAAGTTAAATTTCTTTTGTAAACATAGGACTATTCAGGTTATCTATTTCTTCTTACATAAAGTTTGGGAATTTATGTCTTTCAATGAGATATATTAAAATTTGTTTTGGCTCAGAATATCTTGGTTTCACTTGAGAAGAATGCATATTCTGTTGTTTTTTGGATGCAGTGTTCTACACATGTCAATTAGTTCAACTTGGTTGATCGTGCTGTTCAAATCCTTTGTATTTTTACCGATTTTCTATTTGTTGTATCAGTTGTTGAGGGAAGGGTATTAAGACTTTCAGCTATAATTGTGGATTCTTCTATCCAATTTTTGTTTAATGTATTTTGAAACTCTGTTGTTAGGCACATAGACATTTAGGAGTGTATGTCCTTCCAACTGATTAGTTATCATTTATCATTTGAAACTTATTAAATTACTTTCTTTATCCTTGGTAATATTCTTTGTTCTGAGATCAACTTTGTTTGCTGTTAACAAACCACTCCAGCTTTTAAAGAATTAGTTATAGCATTGTATATCTTTTCTTATTCCTTTGTCTTATTTGTGTCTTTATATTTAAAGTGTGTTTTATGTCAGCAGCAATAGTGAGGCTTGCTTTTTTTCCTCAACTTTAATAATTTCTGCCTTTTTATTGGGGTGTTTAGATGCATGCAGTGTGGCCACATGCATTTACATGCAATGTGACTATTGATATGATTAGGTTTAAGTATATTGGCTTACTATCTGTTTTCTATTTGTCCCATATGTTCTTTATTTTCAATTTCCTCATTTTATTTTTTTGCTTTCTTTTGAATTCATTGAGCATTTTTTTTTTTTTTTTTTGTTAACTCAGAGTTCCTTTCTTTGTTGGCTTATGATCTGTAATACTTAGTTTTGCTATTTCAATGGTTGCTTTAGGGTTTGCAGCATACTTCAACTTATGACAATATACCTTCAAGTAAGTTTATACTACTTTATACATAGTATGAGACCCTTTTAATAGTGTATTCCATTTATCTCCCGCTGACCTTTAAACTATCTCTGTCATATTTTTTACTATTACATGTATCATAAATTACACACTACAGTTATTTTTATTCTAAATGCAATTATCTTTTAAAGAGACTTAAATAAGAAAATCCTATACAGATGGTCTCTGACTTAATGATGGTTCAACTTATGATTTTTGGATTTTTTGATGGTACAAAAACTATATGCATTCAATAGAAAACTCCACTCTCCTATGTGGCTGAGCAGCTAGCAAGCCACAGCTCCCAGTCAGCCACACAGTCAGGCAGATAAACAACCAATACTCCTACAGTGTACTGTGTTGCCAGATGATTTTGCCCAACTATAGGCTAATGTTAAGTGTTTGGAGCATGTTTAAGGTAGGCTAAACTAAGCTATGATGTTCAGTAGGTTAGGTGTATGAAATGCATTTTTGACTTAAAATATTTTCAACTTACGATAGGTTTATGGAGATGCACTCCATCATACATCAACGAACATCTCTATATTTATCCACCTGGCTACCATTTCCTCTCCTTTCATTTATTTGGGTAGATTTGTATTTCAGTCTGCTGTTATTTTTCCTTCTGCCTGAAAGGCCTTCTTTAACATATCTTGCAGTGTGACTCTGCTGGCATGCATTCTTTCAGCTTTTGCATGTCTAAAGAATTCTTTATTTGCCTTCATTTTTGAATTCTACATTGACAGTTTACTTCTTTTAGTACCTTAAAGATGTTGCTACACTGTCTCCTTGCTCTCATTGCTTCTGACAAAAAGCTGCTATCTTCCTTATCTTTGTTGCTCTTTATGTAAGTTATCTTTTTCTCTGTTGCTTTTAAGGTTTTCTTTTTATCACTAGTTTTGAGTAATTTTATTATGATTTGGCTTAGCATAGTTTTCATTGTGTTTCTTGTGTTTGGGGCTTTTGAGCTTCTTGGGTCTGTGCATTAATAGTTTTTATCAAATTCAGATTATTTTAGGCTGTTATTTTTCTTCAATTTTTTTTTTTGTCTCTTTCCTGTCTTTTCTTTGGAGACTCCAATTACAGGTATGATAGGCGACATGAAATTGTCCTGTAACTCACTGATGCTCCTTTCATTTTGTTTTTTATTATTTCAGACATTAGAGACATTCTCTGTTTTATTTTAGATTGATTCTGTTGCTATCTTTAAGTTCAGTCATCTTTCTTTTCTCTAATGTCTAATCTGCCGTTAATCCCATTCAATGTATTTTTCATGAAAAACATAGTAGTTTTCAGCCGTAGATGTTCAATTTAGAAATTTTAGACATCTTGTATGTCTCTATACTAACTTTTTTGAACATATGGATTACAATCATAACTGTTTCAATGTCCTTGCCTGCTAATTATAACATTTGTGTCCTCTTCTGGTTGGTTTTAATTGATTGATTTTTCTCCTCATTATGGGTTGTATTTTCCTGCCTCTTTCCATGCTTGGCAATTTTTTATTGGATGCCAGACATTATGAATTTTAATTTATTGGGTGTTGGACATTTATATATTCCCTATAAATACTCTTGAGCTTTGTTTTGGAATGCTGTTAAGTTACTTGGAAACAGTTAATCCTTTCATGTCTTGCTTTTAAGATTAGTTAGGTGGAATGATAGCAGCATTTAGTCTAGAGTATTCTGAGGTAAGATCCTCATGAGTACTTGACACAATTCTGCATGAATTATGAGATTTTCCAGCTCAACTATTCAGAACAGACACAATTCTTGGCCCTGTAAACATACCTGGCAGTGTTTCCTCTAATCCTTTCAGGTAAGTCTTTATGTGGCTTTGGGTAGTTCCTTGCATGTATGTACTGATCCGCATTCCACTGAATACTTTAGGGAGACCCTCTGCCGCTCTCCTCTCTCCGGTACTCTGTCCTATGAACTATGGCCATCCCGATCTTCTCAGACTTCCAGTTCCTCAAGTCAGAGTCTACCTGGGCTCCCCTTTCCCGCACTGAGGACTGGAAATCCACTCAAGGGGCTCAGCTGGTGAAATTGTAGAACTATCTCATTTGTCTTCCAGTTTTTCAGGATCACTGTCTTTCATGGTTTGATGTCCAGTATCTTAAAAATCATTGTTTTAAATGTTTCCTTCAGATGTTTTTGTTGTTTGAGGCTGGAGAGTGAAGTTAGTCTCTTTTCCTTTACCTTTGGAAGGGCATTTGAAATTTTTGCCTTTTGTTTCTACTTTTACTGCATTGTGATTAGATAATTCTGTTTATAATATTCCTACCATGGAACTTACTTATATTTCCTTTGTTATCTAACATAGGAGGAATTTCAATAAATTTTTCACTTCTGCTTGAGAAGGGAAAATATTCTTTATTAAAGGGTACAGCATTTGATACATATTTATGAAATTTAATTTATCATTGATATTGGTTAAGTCTTCTCTATCCATATTTATTTTTTGTTCACATGACTTCTCTTGTCCTGAAAGTAATGTGTAAAACTATCTTATCATTATTGTTTCTATTTATCCTAGCATTGCTGTAATTTTTATTTTACATATAGATGGGTTTTGTATAATCTCTTACATAGATATTATTTAATTACATAGATATTATTTAATAAATAATATATTTTATTGTAGATTGTTGGGTTTTGCATTATAATGCTACTATTTTTCTTGTTTAATGCTCTGTGTTCTAAATTCTGCATTGGGTGATATTAGAGTAGCTACTCCTGCTTTAGAGTTATTCCTATTTAGCTAGCATGACTTTTCCCATCTTCTCTTTTACATTCTCTTCTTCATTAAAATTAATTTGGATCACTTTGTTTTCAATGTTTTCCTATGTATTTTTATGTTTAGTGTGTTTCTTTCTTTATATATGTCTTCCTTGCTCTTTTTAAAAGATTTCCCTTGAGATTTTTTAATAAATGTACATTTTTGTTCTAGTAGTTACCTTTTAAAATATCTTTATTCATCTTTTTTCTTACTTAACCTTTTACTATGTGGATTGTTCATTCTAAATAGTATAATTTGACATCTGCCTGTTTTCTATGCAACAATGATCTTATTCTACTTTCCTCTTTCTGTCTTTATTCTCAGCTCAAATTTTAAGTTGTATTCTTTCTACCTTGTTAGAACATACAACACTTAAAAATTATATTCCATCCTTGTCCCTCATTCTCATTTAAATCTTAGATCTACAGTAAATACACCACATGCTCACCATTATTATTTTGCCAATGTTTCCCTCTAGCAGATTATCCAGGAAGGGTTCATGTGTACAAAGTTCTCTCATTCCTTGAATATATCATTTGTTTTTCTATAGTCTTAATAACTGAATGATGATTTTGCTGCAATAAAGCCCATGGCTCACAGTTCAATTTCTTTTCTTTGATTACTTGAAAATAATGTTCCACTCTTGCCTTGCTTTGCAGGTTTTTCTTGAATATTGTGAAGCTTATATAATTTTCATACCTTTCTAGGTATTATGGTTGTTGTGTGTGGAGGCCATGAGTATTTTTTTTTCTCTTTAATAGTCTAATAGTTGTATAGGCTATGTCTCAGAATTAATCATTCTCAGTCAATTTTTCCAGGCACATTGACTCTTCCATAAATTTAGGTTTTCTCTTATTTATATAAAGAGTGCTTGTATTTCATTTAAAAAAATTAGCTCTATTCCATGGTGCCTTTCACCTTTTAGAAACATCAATTTCTTGAATATGTATGAAGGAATAGGATGTAGTAGAACAGTGGAGATGGCTTTTAAATAGGAATATAGATAGTTCATTTACCATAACGGGCAGTAAACCAGAGTGCGGATATGGATGCTTATGGAGTAGGGGAGACATGGAGGTGGATGTCTAAGGAAGAGCTCTTCTAATTGCTGTGGTTTCCTTAATGGTAAGGAAGCATGTGCTAAGCTAACTCTCCTATCTCCCACCTAAGAAACAGGATGGAGATGAGTTCATTTGCCAAATTTAGATTTATGGCCTGAACATGAATCATGTATCAAAATTCATGAATGATGTTCTAGAAGGAGCTCAGAGGGCCATCAGTTCCTGATCCTTTTACTTAGTAGAAAACCCAGAGCTACTTCCTCCTGAAAACAGCATTAATGGGGATCATCAACTGTGGAAGAGTTCAGTCTCAAGGATAACCTCAGAGGAATCTGGAGGACTGTCCTGTGGGAGGTGGTGGAGGCCTGCTTTGTATTGCTTTAGGAGTGGTGAGAGAAAGACACAGGGACACGGATTTTGAGTGAGCATAGGAAAGAATGTTAGAGGCCTGCAAAAGGCTGTTGTGTGAAGTAGTGAAGTCTCTCTTCCAGGGAGTCTTCATTCTTCATTAAGTGGCTGGATATCATGATGTCACGGATGTTGGGTAGGAGATACCTGGGTCAGCAGGAATTACCAGATGGTCTCTGTGCCAATGCCAAGTTGACCATTCACCTTCTCTCACGATCCAGGCTTACTCTGTCAACAAATCTTGTCCATTCTACCTTCGACCTATATTCAGAACCCAAGCTTTTCTAATTTCCTCCACCTCAATCACCCTGGATCAATAAGCAATTTTCTCTCTCCTGAATTACTTTAATAGCCTTTTAGATGACTTTTCTGCTTTCTTCTTGGCCCCACTCCCCTATCCCAATCTCTTTTCAATAGCAGTCAGATGGATCCTGTTGAATTATAAGTTAGATAGTATCACTCTGCATCAAGCTCCACATTGATGCCCCATCTCACTCAGAGTAAAAGTCAAAGTCCTAATCACAGTCTACACGGCCCATGTGACCTGCTCCCTCTCCTGCCCATCTCCAACTTCATCCTCAACTGCATTCCTTGCCACCTGCAGTCCTGCTCACAGGCTCCTGGCTTTCCCACACACCTGCCAGGAGCGTGCCCTCATCTCTTAAACGGTGCTGGCAATTTCCATTCCAGGAATGCCTCAGGTATTTGGAGAGATCACCTTTTTTTAACCTCCTCTTCAGATATCATTACCTCTTCCAAGAGGTCCTGCCTGTCCACCTTTATCAAAACACATTCCCATCCTTTTACCTTCCTGAATTTTTCACAATGGCATTTATTATCCACATATTATATATGACATTACTTGTTCATAAGGTGTTACTGCCTTGCCTGACAGTAGTTTTGTCTGTTTTTTCGTTGTTGTATACCCAGTGTCTAGAAGGCACCTAGCCCAGAATCAGTGCTTAAGAAATATTTGTTACATGAATGAATAAGTGAATAGGTGTGATTGTGTTTTTACAGGGATATGGGACAATGTGACAATAAGCCAGGGCTTGATTCTTTCCTTCTGGAGGGAGGAGAAGGACTTGATAGAGCTTTACCATTTTACTGTGTTCTGTTCCGGGTAAGAGGAAGTAAACACATGGCAGCCTCTCTCTCCCACTGATGATACAACCTCGACAGAGTGCATGGTGCAGCTATTTGAATGATCTGAACAGTAAATACCAGCAAGTGGATGGCTGAAAACAGCCAGGATTCCAAGTACTACAAAACTGCTGGTGAGTTGTGCACACTTTTTCCTCTAGAATCTCTAGAGCAGAACTCAGCATGGCCTGAAACCCAGGAGTGAGCAGCATGGTGCAGACAGAGAAATGCAGAAGAAAACCTCTGGTTCTGGCTCAAGCAGTGGATAAGGAGACTCCTAAAACCCAGAGCCTTGGGGGACCCCTGATGGTTTTCTTTACTTTCTCTCCATTCTCATGTTCCAGCCACCAGAGAATGCAAGAGAGGAGTAGCAGTGGCAGTAAATGTGGCATCAACAACAAAAACAACAACAACAAAGCAGAGACTAGGACTCTGAGAAAGGGAAACCTATATTCTGGCCTCAGGGTGCTCTTTCTTCCTGGCTGGGGGCCTCAGGGTGCTCTTTCTTCCTGGCTGGGGGTCTCAGGGTGCTCTTTCTTCCTGGGTGGGGGTCTCAGGGTGCTCTTTCTTCCTGGCTGGGGGCCTCAGGGTGCTCTTTCTTCCTGGGTGGGGGTCATATGCCACCTGTAGGCACCTCAGGACTCCTGATAACCTCCCTCTTACCTGTTGCCTTTGTAGCCCAGGATCAGTAGGTATGGGGGTACACATGCTCTTGAGGACACAGCAGCTGTCACATCAGGGAGCCTGGCTCCAGACCCCTCTGTAAATATCCCATGGCTGGGCCCTGCCCATCACCCCACCCAGGCCTCCTCAAATGAAGAGCTAAAGCTGGCCCAAGGGGCCAAAGTGTAGAGGGTAGGGATAATGAGCCACTGGCCTTCTAAAACCTGTCATGGTCCCTGAGTCAGCCATGACACAGGAAGGGGAGGAGGGTGGGGCTGGGACAAAGCTGGATCTCAAGGGAGTTAGGTTTGCTCAGCCTAGGGGAGGGGAGTGGAGGAGATGCTCTAAGATGTGGCTTTACCAAATGTTTCAGCGACACGATGGACCAAGCAATGGCACCTGTGATGAAAGATAGAAGCCCAGGAGGTGGGGCTCTTGCTAATCTCAGTTGACTATTCTAAGGCTCTACAAAAAGGAAGGTTCTTAGCAACGTAGATGGGGCTTTATGGGTAGGAAAGGGAGAAACTGGTGTTTCTTTACACAGCTTCTGCTCAGCACCTCATATGTGCTATGATAACTAATCCTCACTAAGCCCGTGACACAAAGACTCATGTTTTAGATGAACAAGCTAAGATATAAAAAGGTTAAACAAGAGACATCCAAGGTCACAGTCCTAGTAAGCGACAGGGCTGAGTAAGCCTTTAGTAAATATATTCTCCTACCCCAGTGTGAAACCCAGAAAAGTCCTTCATGTCCCAAGTCATGGATCCTAACACATGGGCCATGAACTGTAGAAGACAGAGCCCAGCAGCAATGTGAGGGAGATGTAGAAATCAAAACAACTCATATTTAGTAACTTGCTGCATGCTGGACACTCTTCCCAATGCTGTGAGAAATGAAAGAACATAGGCCCATGACTTTGAGGTCTTTACAAGCCTCCCTGAAGAACTAGCTTCTCAACTGACAGACAGGCATGTTTTCACAAATTTACCAGGTACCTGTGACTCTGAGGAACACACCACCTGGGCAAGGATGGATTGGCCAGAAAATCACTCAGTCCAAGGTGGTTCTTACAGCCAGAAAAATTCATGGGTGCTCTTAGTGGTTCTCAGACCTGCTTGTCTCATTTATTAAAGCTCAACTAATGCCTTGAAGAGGAAGAAATTAGCTTTCCGTCCAGTTAAGAATGACTATTCTTCATTCTTAACTTCATGGCACAGTGGCTCATGCCTGTAATCCTAGCACTTTGGGAGGACAAGGTGGGAGGATCATGAGGTCAGGAGTTCGAGACCAGCCTGGCCAATATGGTGAAACCTCGTCTCTACTAAAAATACAAAAAATTAGCCAGGCTTGGTGGCACGCGCCTGTTGTCCCAGCTACTCAGGAGGCTGAGGCAGAAGAATCACCTGAACCTGGAGGTGGAGGTTGCAGTGAACGGAGATCACACCACTGTAGTCCAGCCTGGGCAACAAAGTGAGACGCCTTCTTAAAAAAAAAAAAAAAAAAAAAAAAAGAGTGACTGTTTTTTCTGAGGACCAAGGAGGCCTGGGGGAGCAAACTCCTTTGGAGTTTGGGGGATGTGGTTGTGTGAGCTTGTGGGGGAGGGCAAACAGTGTGGGCTATAGGGTGGTGGCCCGGAGAGAACAAGAAGGTCCTTCAGCAGCCTAGATAGGGGGAAGCTGCTCGTCTCTTCGTGAGTGAGGGAAGTGGTGTTTTATTCTATGACCTTGGTTCCTTAATTTGTAAAATGGCGTTGGAGAAAGATCTAGCTCAGGGGGTTGTATATTTATAAACTGTGAAGTGCTAAAGTAATTAAATGCATAACACATAGACTTGGAGAAGTGGAAGTGCTAACGGCCTCCATTATATTAATTATATGCATCACTGAGCACATTATAATCAATGGCAGCATATTAACGATAACATTGGGCATATTGGGTTCTAGAATCACTGAACTGGCACAGCAAGTATTTCAGAGGCCATCCAGCCTGGTCTTCCTTATCTGATGTTAGAATACTCTGTAAGATATTTGTGCTAAGGAGTACTAATATTTTCCTCAGTAATACTGGGCATGTTGAATGTCAGAGTTCAGCCAGGGCCTTGGGAGTGTGGGTAATCTTGCCTGTCTCCCATGAGGCTTCCCCAGGTTGACCAGAACCACTCTTGCCCTCCTAGATCCCTGAGAACAGACAGGTTTGGCATCCAGAGTGGGCTGTGGTCATCATCTGAATGGAAAAACCAGCTATGAGTCAGGGCTTAGATTGGAGAAAATTTCTAAGGAAGTGGAGCCAGCTGCTTACTTCCCCCAGGCCCAGCAGGAAATTGAGCCTCACTGTCCCAAATGTCAACTGAATGGCATCCAAGAGCCCTTGATATAACTTCAGACATAGACAACATAAGCATAGGGTCCCAATTCCCTGGGAGTCACCTCCCCACCCACATGAGGATGGCACTGCTGCCACAGTCATCTGTGACCCAAGAGTCATCCTTTCCACTATTCTTGGCACAATCACCAAGAAACCACACCAGGGAAGAATACTACCCCATAGCTCTCCCCAGCCTTGCCCAGTGTGCCAGTGGCGAAGAAGCCATTCCTTAGTGTTCTAGAACTTCCTCTGCAAAACATAATCATGCATAAGAAGATGGTCCCCACTCCCAGCACATCACAGCTCTGCTCTAGGGAGCCTGCAGGGTGACAGGAGGCCATCGATCCTCTAGGAGAGATGGGAGTCCCTCTCTTTCATTCTCATCCTCCTTCTGTCTCAGATACAGTCCATCTGGTTTGGGTGGAAAGTAACAATAAACTCTTGTCTTAATCCTCTTCACCCCCAAGCACAACTTCAAGCAGTAAGAAATACAATATAAAACTTTCATTCAAGAACCCTATTCTCCCCATCCTGATGCAAGGGTGGCTTTGTTGGAACAAGAGTGGCCGGCCAGGCCCTTTGAACCATGGGAGAAGATGTTCTGGGGTCAACTTCAAGACAGGGCTGGCAGTACTGGGACACTTGGCTAAGAAACAGGGTCCTGCCCAGGTAAAGAGCTTCCCTGCTATGGATGTCAATGGAGGGGCACAGCTGAGCTGTAGGAAGGGAAGGAAAGGAAAGCGAGGAGCAACGAGGATGGGGGCACACTTTCTCCTCATATTGGGATTCCAGCTCACATCCCAGTCCTTCCCTATGAGCAGTCATGGGAACCTCACTCCAAGAAAGGAGGCCGCAATGGGGCTTTTCTCTAGGTGCCCTAGCTCTCCCACCCCACTGAAGTTGGAGACTAGACACCTTGGGTGGTGGAGGGGCAGAAACAAAGGCCCCATGTCCTTTGTATGAGCAGATCCCTCTACACGTACCTGGGGCTCAGATGGTATAAGACAGGAAGGAGGGAGCTTGGGTAGGGTCAGGTGGTTGCTCCCCAGAATTGGAAAAGGTGGCTTTTCTGCATGCATTTCTTTGGATGGGTGAGGTTGTCTCCTGCCCTGTGTTCTTGCTTGACCAATAATCACAGGCTTTGATTCTTGTGAAAGAACAAGAAAGTCAGGAGACATCTGGAAGAAAGGCAGCAGCAGGAAGAGCAACACTGATGCAATACAGTGTCAGGTACAGCCTGGCTTACTATCCCCAACTAGGCAGCAAGATCAATCGGCCTCCCACACAGAAACCAGCAGAATGGGGCATTGTGATTTTGATCTTTTTTTTTTATTGTATTAAGAACACTTAACTTGAGATCTGCTCTCTTAACAAGTTTTTGAATGTACAATAAGGTATTGTTAACTATAACAATGTGCAACAACATTGTACAGCAGATTTCTAGAATGTATTCACCTTGCATAACTGAAACTGTGTACCTATTGAATAGCAACTCTCCATCTCCCCCTCCTCCCAGTCCCTGGCAACCACCATTCCACTCCCTGCTTCTGTGAGTTGGACTATTTTAGATACTTCATATAAGTGGAATCCAGCAATCCCACTCCTGGGTATTCATCCAAAGGAATTAAAATCAGGATCTCCAACATGCACTTCCATGTTGATTGCACTAGCCACAACAGCCAAGATGTGGAGGCGACCTGGGTGTTCATTAGCGAAGAAGCGGTTAAAGAAAAGTGGAATATACATGCAACGGAGTAGAATTCAGCCTTAGCAAAGAAGGAAATCCCACCATATGCAACAACATGGGGGGTTGGTGAAGGCTTTCACTAGAGATAGGGGTAGAGAAGGAAGCTTCTTAGGGTAGTTTAAGGAGGTAGAAAGCAACATCACAGTTTGACCACATCTCCTTCCTGTAGGAAATACAAAATCCAAAGAGACACAAAGAGAAGAGAAAAAGAAGATATGGCAAACATTCTAATGCCGTCTTTGCTGACTGGACCTGCAACCTGTGCTGGATGCTTTACTGACATTTCTCATTTCACCCTCAGAATAACCTCTGAAGAGGTCATTGTAGTTCCCATTTTACAGCCAAGGTCTCTGGGCTGGTAGCGCCTGGGTCGGATGGTTATTCATGAGCTGATAAGGAGAATCTCAGGCCACCACAGTGGGTGCTCTCAGGACCATTCTAAGGCTTTCTGTCTAAGAGTCCAGGGGAACATCACCTGGGGCTAGGGAAGAGCTTTTGGAACCAGGAGCTCCAAAGGCTGGGATTGCCCAAGAGGACAAGGAGGAGGTGTGTGTTGGGCACCTGGCAGTGGGGTGATTCCAGAAGCATGCACCCTGGCTTGCCAAATGTCTTGGAGGGCCTGGGCTCCACAGGCCATCTGCTATGGAGAGCTTTTCTCAGCCCTTTCCACCTACTACATGATTCTAGGAATCTTCTTCTGTGGAAGCAGGGCTTTGGGAATCTGCTGGGCTGAGGAGGTAGTTCCCATCCAGCCCCATGCCACTAGTGACAGCTCCAGAGTTTTGCTCTCACCAACACCCCCATGCTTCTGCGCTGTAAAGACATCATATTTACCTTCTTGCCCCTCCTACTGTATGAACCACACTCACACATGCACACAGGAAGGCTTTGCGCAGCATTGAAATTGATCAAGCCTGAGTACCATAGAACAAGGGTCCTATCTGCTAGAGTTTGGCTGTACCTTGACCTCAGATATCTGCCATTCAGAATGGAATGCCCAGCTCTGGGCAGGCACTGGATCAGAACAACCATAAGCTTAGGCATCTGCTTCTCTCTCTTTCTCCACCTCTATGTCAAGGGCATCCCCTCACTACAAACTGGGCCTGGGGTGGGAGTATAAGGCAGAGGGCAGGGAACTGGCAAGCCCCTTCCACCCCATCTGATTTCAGACCTGCCTCCTCAATGCCCCATGTCTGAGCCAGCTATATTTAGCAAGCTCAATTCAGTAACTAGAGCAACCGGTCTAGCACCCTTCCCTTCCAAGGACTCTGAAGGGGCCAGTTTCTCACACCTTTTAATCGTCTTCCATTTCTCCAGGCAACCAACACAAAAGGCCTGGACCAGGTGGTAGAGATGCTGGGGCTCCTACACAGAGGCTCTATTTTCTGTTTTGCATTCTTCCAGGCCGGGTAATTATGGATCTGTCCTCAGAGGAATTCTGTTTCTTAGCATCTACTGCTAGAAAGCCCATTTATGTCAGTCTGGCCTCACCACATCTATCAGTGTTACACTGCAGAGGACTGTATCACTGATGTGGCGTCTGCCTGTGGTCTAATGTGAATGCATTCCCATGCACACGCCAGTGTGCAGTGTGTGTGCACGTGAGTGGGTGTGCATATTGGTTTGTGAATAGAGCACTCCTTGATCAATCAGTCTTTATTGCATGCCCAGTTTGTGCCAAGCCAAGGTGTTATAGATGAAAGTGCACAGTAGTGAAGAGGAGGGGCAGAATCACTGCACACATGCAGTTTTCGTTGTGGTGGAATCAGTAAACCAACAGATGAGATCATTTGAAGTAGAGGAATGCTGATGGAATTACAGCAGATCGATGCCTAGTAAATGAAGGGTGGGTGAGGGTGGGGGTGGCCACGGTGGCTACTTTAGATGGGGTTGTCAGGCAAGCCCCAACTGAGGAGACAGGATAAGCTGGAGGTGGAGCCTTCCCGGCAGAAGAAACAGCAAAGTCACAAGCCTTGTGGTGAATGGGCTTGGTGTGTTTGTTCCTGGAGAGAAGAGGGTGGGGGTGGGGAAAGATTGGCAGGATCTGAGGTCAGAAATAGAGATGTCTGCAGGGCTCAGGGAGTCAGAACTCAATTCCCTCCTGTGTCGCTTACTAGCTGTGTGACTGTGAGGGAGTTACCGAACCTCTCTGGGCCTCTGAGGGGTAATGACCATACTTCCTTTAGAGAGCATTATGGCGATGATGGAATGGGTTCACATATGTAAGGGGCTTAGAACAATAGCTAGCATATGCATCAGCTGTGTTTTTTTAAAAACAAACAAACATTATTTTTAAAAATAAGGCTATTGTGATCAGCCTTATTGTTACTACAAGAAAGGAGCTTAAATTTGAAGAAGAGTCCATTTGTCTGCTGGAACAAGTTCTGGAAATTATCAGAGACCTGAATTTTACTCCCTGGTGTGTCTTCAAATCCCTAGGTGTCCAGTTCCTTTAATACGTTACCAAGACAGTCCTGTGAGACCCTAATTTAGTGTCCAGCACAGGAGTTGTCTCCTAAGGGTGGGGGTCTTCATTAGTGGGTGGGGTCCTTACCCAAAAAGAGTGAGTTCCAAACTCATCCAGAAAAGCAGCCTAGGAAGCTAAAGTTCAAATGACTCATCTGTTCACTTCCAGCAGGGAAAGAAGGTGAGTGAAGCGGGGAGAGGGAGGGAGACATGGAGCTGGAAGAGAGAGGACAATGCGACTGTGCTGCCCGGAGCCTTTTCTCTTGGCTTCGGCCTCGTACAACTATGGGGATGGCTGGTGAGGATGAAGGCTGGAGGGCACAGGTCTAGTAGGTACTGGTTTGGGGCAGCTTCTGCTTCATTTTTTTCATCAGTCATCAATGAAGAAGTCAATTGAGATAACTGATAAGATCTTTCTTAGTTAACCCCACTCAAAACATCCACTGGAGGCTGGGCTGGTTAGTGAGTTAGGGGATAAAAGGAAAAAATTCAGAGATGAAGACCTTTTGAGCACAACACACCTTGAATTTTTGGATTGTGGTAGCCTTGGGAATAAAGTGTTTGGTTTCCCCTTTGCAAGCTGGAGGTGCAGAAGGAGATGGTATCTGTGGTCCTCCAAGCTAGATTGCCATCAGACCCCTGAGTGTGTAGCCAGCAGGCTTGGTGAGGATTTCCATCTGACATCCCTGTCCCTCTCCCGAACTACATGGAGAGGGACACTGACAAGTTCTGCATATTTACAAGCACACATCCATACCCTACAAGGCATGGGCTTCTGAGCATTTACAGAGAAATCACATTTTTGTAAATCAAATTCCATTTTCAATGCACCTTGGTTTCTTATTACTGAAAGAATCCCTGTTGCAAATCCGTTTGTGAAGCAAATATCTCTTCCCCCATAAATATCTCCTTCATATTTAGGCTCTGTTTTTAAATTATTTATTTGAGACAGAGTCTTGCTCTGTCATCCAGGCTGGAGTGCAGTGGCGCGATCTCAGCTCACTACAACCTCCACCTCCCGGGTTCAAGCGATTCTCCTGCCTCAGTCCCTGGAGTAAATGGGACTCTAGGTGTGCACCACCACCCCCAGCTAATTTTTGTATTTTTAATAGAGACAGGGTTTCACCATGTTGGCTAAGATGGTCTCAATCTCTTGACCTCGTGATTCACCCACCTCGGCCTCTCAAAGTGCTGGGATTACAGGCATGAGCCACCGCACCCGGCCTACTTCAGCTCTTAAAGTATGGGAGCCCCTGTCTGTTCAAGTGGTTGTATGTGCGTGTGTGAGAGAGAGAAAGGGCTTGTGGGTCAGTGTGTACGTGTGTAAGTGTGAGAGTGTGTGTGTGAGAATGTGTGAGTGTGAGTGGATGGTCAGTGTGAGAGTGTGAATGTGTGTGAGGGAGAATGAGAGTATGTCAGTGTGCACGTATGTGTGGGAGTGTGTATCCGTGTGTGTGTGTGTCAGTGTGTATATGTGTGTGTCAGCATGTGTCAGTGCATATGCATATGTGTGTCAGTGTATGTGTGCCTGTGTGGGTATCAGTGTATACATCTGAGTGTGAGAGGGTGTGTGAGGAAGAATATGTATGTGTGTGTGTTGTCAGTTTGTGTATATCAGTGTGTGTGTATGTGTGAGGCTATGTGAATGTGAGCATGTGTCAGCACATATTTGTGTGTCAGTGTGTATGTGTGTCAGTGCATGTGTGTCAGTGTGCATGTGTTTGTGTTAGTGTGTCAGTGTAATTGAATGTGTGTGTCAGTGCATATGTATGTGTGTGTCAGTGTACGAGTTTGTCAGTGTGTGTCAGTGTGTGTGTGTGTGTGTGTGTCAGTGTACATGTGTCAGTGTATGTGTGGGTGTGCATCTGTGTGTGTGTCTGTGTGAGAGTGTGTCAGTGCATATGTATGTCAGTGTGCATGTGTACGCAAGAGCAATTGTGTGTCAGTGTGTGTCAGTGTGCATGAGTATGTGTCAGTCCACATGTATATATAAGTGTGTCTGTGTGCATGTGTGAGTGTGTTGGTGTGTATGCAAGAGTGTGTATGTGTGAGTGTGTCAGTGTGCATGTGTGTTGAGTGTGTGTGCATGTGTGTGTCAGTGTGGGTGTGAGAGTGGGTATGTGTGTTAGTGTGTACATGTGAGTGTGAGTGTGAGAGTGTCTGCATTTGCATTCACTCTGGCACATGAAAGGGTTTATGAATGTACGACGCTTTTCTCCTCTCCCTGCCTTGCTGTGATATGCTGCTGGAGAGAGACACTGTCAAAGCCCAGGGCTGACCGGGCGTGGTTCAGCCCTCCATCTGGGCATGCCATCCTTCGTTCCTGGCCTCTGACTGCTGCTTCTTGTGGGAGTTGTCCCGGGGGCCACGTTAGAAGCAGGCACAGAGGAAACAGAATCATTTCAGGAAAATGGAAATTGTGCCTGCCTCTTGGATTGGGCCAGGGAAGGGGAGGCAGATGTGAGAGTGTAGAAGGGGTTGACTGGGGATTCTTCCGGAATTCATTCATGAGATTGCATTCTACAATCAATTATTCATCAGAGAAGATCCAGGGAACCACTGTTGTTTGCTTTCTGCCTGTCTGAAGGATGAGGACTGTCTCCTTAACAGTTGTCGATTGAACTGCTGGGGAGAGCGGCTTGACTTCCCCTGGAAAATATGTGGCATCTCCCTCGGCACTGGCACTTGTCTCACTGCCCACACACACCACTGAGCTCTGCGTGGGGAAGGGTCCTCATCAGTCTCCAGCCTTCTGCAGGCTGGTGTAGGGGCCAGCCAAAGAGCCTCTGGAAAGACTCCTTCATCACTTATTAATGGTCCCCGGCCTTGTCCCTGAAATAATTAGTGTCGGGATATTTTCCTGTCATGCAGTTAATTGCCATCTGTACTGCTTCACATGCACTTCACCAGGGCACTGGGTAGCAATCTGGGGGCCCGTGGAGGGCTGTGGGGATGGGGCCTGAGTCATGGTGTTGGCCGCCACAGCCGGGGTGGGAGCGGGAGAGAGGGAGCTTTCAGTGGGGTTTGGGAGGTGCTAGGGGCTCTGGGCTTCATCCCTCAGTTCGCAGTCAAAGTGTTAAGAACCAGCTTCTCCCCTGGGAGGAGGAGAGGGAGGGAGCTGAGGTCCTGGAAGAAAGCAAGGTTCTCACCACAACAGACACCCACAGGATGCTTAGGAACCAGACTGTCTCAGGAACATCCGGATTCAGGATCTGAAGCCGTGTGTACTAGCCCTCTGTCTGGTTCCCTAGAAGCAGGGTTTGAGAGGATATTCCAGCGTGTGGTTTGTTGAGTGAGTGCTTGCAGAGAAGCTGGGAGGGCTTGTAGGGCGTGATGAAGCAGCAGAAGGGTCCAGACGAAGATGCCGCTTCAGGGGAGGTCTAGCTGGGCCAAACCCACAGGGGCTTCGGGGCATGTACAGCGCGTGGAGTTTGTTCTACCTGAAGACAAGAGGGTGGTTTTTCTGTCGCTACAGCAGTCAGGCCTTAGCTAAAGGCTGTTCCTGGGGGAGGGGCTATGGTAGAGGGCTTAACCTCCAAAGCTTCTCCCAGGGAAGTGGCTCCTGCTGGCTAAGGTGATGTGGAGGAGAAGGGTATAGTTATGAGCTATTAGCAGCCAACACTGCAGCACCCTGGAGTGAGTGCCCAGTTGGCAAAGGACATCTGGGTGGGGCACGAACAGCCTCTGATCCCCCCTTCCTACCTGCTCTGAGGCTCTGTTTCCTTCCACATCAAAGGGGGTTCAACAGCCTTCCCTTGCTCTCTTGCAATGCAGAAGGGTAACAAACTGAGAGGGTGGGGCAAGGATCTTGTAACTGTAGTATGCTGTATAGATGCCAGCTAGCATCACTACACTTATTCCCATGCCGTTTAGTGGAAGAAATGCCCACATTTCACTTTACATGGAGCACAAACCACAGATGCTTGTCTGGATTTTTTAAGGCTTCTCTCCCCAACGCCCCTCTCCCCTGGCCTGGGCTCCTTCCATTAGACAAATGTGCCTTTGACATGGCATATTCTCTGGGATAACTTAGAAAGGACGTGGAGGGGATTAATTTTCAGTTATGGGTCATGAGAGCTAGAGTGAGACTCCTTTTTAGGTGCTCTTAGACTAGAGCGGGGAGATGGGTGAGGGGATGGCCTGAGGGCCAAGCACAGGGCACTGCAGGAGGGCCTCTTCCCATCCTCATCCATTTTGTAACCGCCCTCAACCCCCAGAGGGGACAATGAGTACCGAGGAAGGACTCTCCCCAACCCTGCTGAGCCCCTTTCCTATCCCCCACCCCTTCCCCCAGCACGTAGGAAAAAGGGGGGCTCCCACCAAAGGCAGCCCCTATAAGTTGAGCAACGTTGATCCTGGCCGGGCCGCTCCTGAGAGGAGAGGAAATTGCTGAGGAGGCAGTGGAGGAGGGTGGAGGAGAGCTCTCCGCAGTGACAGGTCTGTGGGGAGGAGGAGAGGAAGGAGGCAGTGTCAGCAAGCCTCTGACTGGCTGAGGCTGAGAGTGCCAGACACAGCCACAGTGCCAGGTCAGAACCACTGACCTGCTGGGCTGATCTGCTGTTTATTGGGCCTTCAACAGGGGGAACACAGTGACACTGGAGTGCTGCTTTCTTCCTCAAGGAAAGGACTGTGGTGTTTGAGCCAGATCCTCACCCCTGCCCCCTCTGCCCTCCTCCCCGTGTTGAGCCCTGTGTCACTGGGCTTGTTGTGCCTGGGTGTCCGAGGAAGATATTTTCCTACCTGCCCTTTTCTGGTGGGGAAGGGTTTTGGGTCCACCCCTAGGACACAGCATACAGGCCTGGTCCTCTCTCAAACTGAGAAAATCCAGAAAATGACTGGGCTTGGGAAAAAATACATTTTGGTTGTCAGTGACCAGAATGTGGGATTATTTCTGGGGAAACGACTAGGTTTTACTTTACAGGTTGCAAGCATGTGTGTGTGTGCGTGCCCACACACACACCTGTCTGTTGAGGGCCAGGACACACTGTACCCTCATCCCAGGAATCAGACCCCTGCCCAGAGTGGAGGACCCTGGATACTCAGCAAGGACACGTCTGATCCACAACATCTTTGACCTCACCGCTGTTAGCTCAGCATAAAGCAGGAAGGAGAAGTGGGCTTGGCAGAGCCTCTGCCTTCAGGGTCTGGAATCTAGGTTTACTCATGGGAATCACGTGGGGGATCTAGTCTAAGATGGTTTGGGTAAGGGAGACAGTGCAAAGCTCACCAAAATGGTCAAGGAAGGCAGCATGGAGGAGGTAAGGCTTGAAAGAAACGCAACGTTTGAATTGGGAGGGAAGAAGAGAGAGTGTGTGTAAGGAGAACGTTTGTGTCAGCTAAAGTGTGGAGGCAGGAAGAAGAGAGGGCAGCCCGGCTGGGAGAAAATCATTCCAGAATAAACGATGATGATGATGATGCTAATCATTATCATTATCAGAGCTAATATTAATTGACCACCTACTGTGTGCCAGGCACCATTCTCAGAGCTTTACAGATTAGCTTATTTAATCCTTACAATTTCACGAGGTAGATACTATTATCGTTTCCGATTTTACATGGTTTTTGTGTTGCTATAAAGGAATACCTGAGGCTGAGTAATTTATTTAAAAACAAAAAAGTTTAATCTGCTCACAGTTCTGCAGGCTGCACAGGAAGCATGGCCCAGTATCTGCTCCTGGTGAGACCTCAGGAAGCTTTTACTCTTGGTGGAAGATGAAGCAGGAACAGGTGTGTCACATGGCGAGAGAGGGAGCGAGAGAGAGAGAAGGGGGAGGTCCCATGCACTTTTAAACAACCAGATCTCACAAGCACTCAGAGCGAGTACTCACTCACTACCACAAGAAGGGCACCAGGCCATTCGTGAGAGATCCGCCCCCATGACCCAAACTCCCCCCAGGCCCCACCGCCAACATAGGGGATCCCATTTCAACATGAGATATGGAGGAGACACACATCCAAACCATATCATGGAAGAAACTAAGGCCCAGAGTGGATAATTAATGGGCACAAGGTCACATAGCCAGTGAATGGCCAAACCAGGATTTGAACCTGAACAGCCTGGCCCTGAGGCTTCTGCTGCTATCTGATAGACCTTTCTAAATAAGCTGGCACACACTGAGCCGTTATGATGTGTCAGGCACCATTCTGAGCCTTTTATTCATAGAGTCTTCATTATTAATTCCATTTTACAGATAAGAAAACTGAGACACAGAAAAGTCACACAAGATTATCGAGGTCAACACAGAGAACAGTGGAACCGGCACCTGACCCTAGGCAGGCGGAGCCTTCATTGACCACACCACACGGCCACAAGGAGCGGGCAGGGAAGACAGTGGTAAGTGGAAGCCGTGGACATTGTACTCAGGCCTGTGGACATGCTCCCAGGCATTGGGAACTCTGGCGGGTTTTGATCGCCAGCAGGGAGCAGGGACATGGGGAGGAGGCACACAGCCAGGGCGGGTGCGCGCAGCCACGGAGGAGCCGTCTGAGGCTGGGGTTGGGGCTGGGGGAGGGTTTGCCTCCTCTGTGACTCCTGTGGCCTAGTTTCCTGGCGGCTGCCAGGTAGTGGGACCTGGCAAGCTAGTTATAAATACCCTGGACTGACAGCAAGGCCTTCACTCTGACACTGATGCGGATTAAGCTGAATGTACAGCTCAAGGTCATTGGCATGGCTATAGCTTTGCTTTGGGGGAGGTCTAGTTGAGGTGGTGCTAAGCAGGGGACAGCAGGGAGGCTGGGGGCTGAGCCCCTAGGTCCAGCTCAGCACAGACAGTGGCTTTTCCTCTCGTGTGGCCTGAGTGCTTCACTTCTGCCCTTACCACGTCTCTCGCCCCAGCCTCCTCTGTCCTCCCCAAGCCTGCCCTCCGCGGGTTTTCCCAGCCCACTCAAGCCAGAAGTCAGTGATGGGGGATGTGCTAAGCAGGGGGGCAACCCCTGGCCTCTCCTGCCTTCTGCTTCAGCTACCCCTCCTCCCTCAGCACCTATTTCTGCCCATGTTTCCAGAGGAGAGTTGGACAGTGACTCCGGGTTGACTCAGCAAAGCTGTAGCTCCCTGAGGACTGTGTGTGTGTGTGTGTGTCCATGTCCACTCTGCTTATAAAGAAAGATACTTAGAAATCTCAGAACCTCACAGCTGGACGAGACCCCAGGTGAATGTACTCTGGGAATGTGGCTCAGAGACATTCTGTGTTTACAGCTAGAGCACAGGCATCTGAGTCCCAAGCCGGCCTCCAGCGGAGTCAGCCTTTGGATTGGTTCCATCCCAGAAAAGCCGCAGGAAGGCCCGGGAGCTATGCTGGGGTTAGGAGGACCTAGCTACGAGCTGAAGGAGCTGGGTGTGGGCTGGGGAATGGAGGGGGCCAGTCCTCCACCTGGCGAAGGGACAGAGGCTGTGTGGGGCGATGCAGCAGAGGCAGGAGTCAGCACCAGCCATAGGCTTGGGTGGGGCTATAGCAGGCCGGGACTGCGGGCCAGCTGGGGTCTGAGTGAGTTCTGGGCTGTGCTGGGTATTGTCTATCAGCACTTAGCATTGTTTCATACCCTTTATGTTCCCTCTGTATCACAGGGACTAGCAGGACAAAAATGACATTTCCCAGAGTTTCTTGCTGTTTGGATCTGGCTGCAGTTTCAGTTTTGCCAACAAGAGGCATTTCCATGAGCTCTGGACAGTGGCAGAGAGGCAGAGGTGTTCCTCTGCAGTGTGTGGGACGGTCCGCGGGCTCCTGCCAACGTGAGGATTTGCAGCAACTGGTATATCCACGGTCTTGTCACCAGCTTCCTGAATGCAGGGCAGCTGGAGCCACACCAGTGGTCCTTGCAGGGGCAGCAGCTCTCTCCTGGTCTCAGGCTCACAGCTGTGGGGATGTGACCTGAAGCCTAAAGCCTAGCAGTGGTCCTGACCTTCATTTGTCTAGGACCTCTGATCACTCTGTAAGTCACTATTTCCCTTATTAAATCTCTTTCTGCTGGATACTTTGAGTGTTTCTGCTTTCTACACAGAATGCTGATTGATATATAGGACACAGCTGGGACAGGTGGATGCCGGGCTGAACAAAGGAGGAGCCTGGGCCTGATTCAGAGGCCAAGGAAGACTCTGACCCTGGTGTCTGTGATGAGGATGTGATGTGGTTGAGAAAAACTGCCAGCTTCAGGGGCAGACCATCAGCTGGGCTTCAGTGACCCGCTGTGGATGCTGGAGGGGAGCATTGCAGAAATCCCAGCAGGTCCTTTCAAAGGTGACCTAGAACTGCCCTTGTTCAGAAACCAAGGGCTGCTCCCCTGCAGAGAGTTGAAGGAGATGGGGAAACAAATCCAGGCCACCGCTCAGCCAGAGCCTGGGGTCCAGCTAGGTCAGCCTGTGGGGCCAATTCTAGTACATCCAGGGGAGGCCAGATGAGCAGTCCCTTTAAAGGAGGCCAGCTGGAAAAGTGCAGCGTGTCAAGGATTTCCTGGGGAAAGTGCCCAGGCTGCCTTGGCCTTGTGGGGTGCATCTCCACCATCTCCCAGCCCCAGAGCAGTTCACCCTGAAAAGAGGAGATGCTGCAGCAACCCAGAGGGGCTCCAAGATGAAGGCCCAGGCCTTGGTCCTGGCACGCCTGCCCAGCTGAGCCCTGCACCCAAGAGGAAGGAAAGGCTGAGGCTGCTGCAAAGGTGCCAAGTTCCTACTGGACCTACATCTGAGCACCACACATTCCCCCTACAGAAAGATTAAAATAAAAGAGACTATCTGCAGCTTAACTACTGGGGGTAATGGAATTAGGCGTGATCTGTGCTGTACCTGGCTCTTAACTCCTGACTGCATCTGACTGGCAGAGGCATCATTTGCTGAGTATCGCTGCCTGCCCAGTGACATACAGGCACTACCTCATTTAATCTTAAGAGGAATTATCATCATCCCACTGGTCTAAATGAGGAAACTGAAACTCAGAGAGGTTGAGGAAGTTGGGACAATCACAGAGCTAGTTAGTGGAGGAGCTGGGATTTGAACTCAGTCTGCCCAGTTTGGAACCACAGGTCCAACCACTGAGTGTACTGAGAGTCTGGGAACCCAAGTCAGCACCACCTCCGACCTTCCTTCAGCTTCCCACCCACTCTCCCCTCTCCAGCTTCCTCCCCAGCCACCCTTCTGACCTGCGCCTCTCTGATGAGGAGTTAATGTAGAAACAGAGGGCTTCACTCTTCTCTTCTGGCCTGGCTTGATGGGTGCTGGGCATTGTTTAATCCTTCTTTCCTTTATTTCAGTTTAAGCTGGTAATTGTCATGCTGCTCCCATATCATCCACTGACATTTAAGTCCCAGCTCTTTCTAAATAAGGAGCGGATTGGCCTCAGCTTGCACCATGGGGAGAGATAGTGTCAGGCCTTCCGGGCAGTGTGAGGGGCACCATGCCTGGCTCTTGGACTTCCTTGAATCAAGGAGGAGAGGAAAGTCTCCCAGCTGTGGCATTTCTCACAGGTTTTAGAGACTCAGAGCCGCCCTGGCATGATCTGAAGGGGAAGTGTGGCTACTCTGGTCCTGATTAACTCTCAGCTTAGAATTTCACCCTTCCAGCCCACTTTTGTCTTGGAGGTTGCAAACTGGGGACCCATAACCAAACGTTTTGTTTTGCCAACGTACTGTTTAACAATTTCGAATACACTGTTCTCGAATTCTCTCCAGTCCTCATCACTCCCTATGGTTCTAGCTTGCTAACTTGCGAATAGTGCCATCTCCAAACTTCTTTCTTATACACGCAAGTAGCCTGGGAAAGGTAGACTTATGAATCACATCTCTTGGGAATTAATTTATTTACAGCCACCCTCACAAGACTCCAGTTGACTGAGGCTCTTGGCGGTTGGGGGGTGGGCGGTGATCATTTTGGACTACAGCAGGGCAGCAGGAAGGGGAGGTGAGACCTAGGCGAGGAGAGGTGGGAGATTCTGGGCTAAGGTCACCAGTTTTCCAGGCTGGCTTCCAGGGGACAGCTGCCAGTCACCACTTTCTAAGCATCCACCATAAGCCCAGAATTGTACTGGATGCTTTGGAGACATCATCTAAACCCATTCTCTGAGGTGGGGCTATTATCCTGAATAAGAAAAACAAACTTTATTTCTCTACAGCAACTACATCAATACTTTTGACCACCAACTGTGTAGGGAGTGTTTTTCCCCACACCAAGTAATTCTCTAATTTTCAGTGAACAGTGACTTGGTGTCCTGCAATTTAACTCCATTCTGACGCTAACTTCTTAGAGTTAGTGCAGACTTCACAGCTTAAAAGACTCCGTCCCACAAGACTGTCCCCACTCCAGACTCTAATCACAAGTCCAGGCTGCCATCTGTGCTTCTGACCAACTGGCTATAAATCAGAGGTTCCTAAGACCCTCTCCTCATGTTCAGTTATTTGCTAGAACAGCTCACAGAACTCGGGAAAGCAGCTTACTTACTTCACCACCAGTTTATTATAAAAGGCTCAGGAACAGCCAGAAGGAAGAGATGCACAGGGCAAGGTATGTGGGTGGGGTGGGGCACACACACTCCCAGCACCTCGATGTGTTCGCAACCTGGAAGCTCTCCAGACTTCATCTTTTTGGGTGTTTTGCTCCATTATGTGGGCATGATTGATCACCTCATTGGCCGTTGATGATTAAATCAATCTCCAGCCCCTCTCCCCTTCTGCGAAGTGAGGCTGAACATTTCAACCCTCTGATCATGTGGTTGGTTCCCCTGGCAACCAGTCCCCCAATCTCCAGGCTATCCAGGAGCCCCCAGACACCATAGCATACAAAAAGACTTATCACTTCTGGAGATCCCACGGGTTTTAGGAGCTGCACGCCAAGAAACTAGGGATAAGACCAATGTGTGTGTGTGTGTGTGTGTGTGTGTGTGTGTGTGTGTGTGTGTGTATTTCTACTATATCTCAATATCATATATCTTCACATCACAGATGGGAAAACTGAGGCTCATAGAGGTGCAGTCTCCTGCCCAAGTCCTCACAGTGGATGAGAGGCCACAGGGGTCTTGCAGATACCCAGAGTCACTATGCAGCATTGCGGTGGTGTGTTATCTTTGTATGGCATCGTCTCCTTCACTAATTTATCAAACGTAGATTTATTGAATGTCGGCTGCTTGCCAAGATGCAGGCTGGATAGAGACCCTGCCCCGATCCATTCCCTGGCTAGCAAAAGAAGCAAGACAAGCAAGCAGGAAACTTTCATCCCAAAAAGCGGGGTGCTGGAGTACCCACCACCACCACCACCAAAAACCACCACCACCATTTCCTGAGGGCTCGCCATGCACCAGGCTGTCAGGAGGCTTTGCAGGTATTAACCCTCTTGACAGCCCAACCAAGTAGGCACTGTCACAGTTCTCCATCGTAGACAGGCACTAAATGGGTCTCAGAGAGGTTAAGTAATATGTCCAGTGCTCGACAGTTTCTGCCTAACAGGAGGAATGAAGTGCTACAGGAGCATGAGAGACGGAGTGGCTGCCTAGAGAATCCCACTCACTGCTTACAGCAAGCCCACGGGCGACATGCATTACCTGCGACCAGGAGCAGGTAAGTGACTTGCCCAAGGCCCCTCAGCTAGTAGAGAGTGGAGCTGGTTTCAACCCAGATGCTCTATTTCTGAGACTTTGTTCATCCCTTTACCTGTGTTGCCCTGGAAAGACTCGCTAGCTGATAGAGAGGAGGTGACGTGAAAGGCTTTAAAAAGGAGGCACCTTACAAATTCTCAGCTCTGCTCTCATAACTTGGTTTATGAAGCCCTGGGCTGCTGACTCCAGTGGGTTGAAGAGAGCTTTGCCGGCAGCCTCTGTCCCAGTTTGAGATGTGTGGACTGTCTCTGACTGACACCGCCTAAGCCTCTCAATCCCCAAGAGTGATTCCGTCTCATGGATGAGAGCCTCCAACATCTGTACCTGTCGGGTGACAAATCCAGACACACACTCCCTGCCTGGTTAGAGATGCATGAGGCCCGATTAGGCTCATGAACCTGCCTGCTGTGTGTGGATCCCTTTAGCCAAAAGCCACAAAGATAAATGGAACTCAGGTGTAATTCTCACCAGGAGGTTGCCTGGGCATGTGTGGGGAAGGATCTAGAGTAGGGGGCTATGGGTGGTGGTGTGGGGGAGATGGACCCCACCTCTGTGATGCTGGGGTGGAATGAATGACTGACAGCCCAGCCCGGGACAAGGCAAGGGGGTTGCCTTACCCTCAAACCCCCATTCCCTACCAGGTGCTTGATATTTCAGCATGAGTATTTTTCACCTCTAGAGATCCAGTAGGGAGTGTTCTTGTCTTTATGGCCTTGGCAGGATGGGAACACAGGCAGTGGGTGAACAGAAATACCCTCGGTGAGCAGGTTGGTTGGAACATCTGCACAGCCAGGCTGCCCTGCCTCGCACCTTCAGATCCGATTTCATTTCCTCACTTTGCATCCCTTTTTAATCAGCAGACACACCTGGAAAGGGGTGTTCCTGCTGTCCCCCCAGCTTTGTTAGCCCTCCTCCAGCAGTTCTGCACAGTTCTCTGGCAGAAGGTGGGCTGCAGGTGGGAAAATGCCAAGGGTATATCTCACTTGCTTACCAATGGGGCTCTGCTGTGCCTGGATTCAGCCACCTCATCCTCAATGCCTGCCTCACCCTGCCTGGATACATGAGCCCCCAGTTCCCCCCAGGAAGACAACATGCCCTCCATGGTAGCTGCCAATGATATAGACATCTCCACATCCACCACCATCAGTGCAGTCCTACAGGCAGGTGCCCCTCACTGCCTAGAGAATACCAGCAAGCTTTCTGGCCACCCACGTCTCTTGGACACCACTCCCCTGTTGGAGAATTTCCCACTCTGAGTCCTGCCTCTTGGAGTGAGAAACCAGAGACTCATCTTTCCCAGTGTCTCTTGTAGCTATGACAAGGGCATGGACATGGACTCTGCCAATGGGACCCACCAGTAGAGATTTCAGCCTGAGACAGGCAAGCAGTGGCCAATGCCATGCAGTATCTATTTCCTGGTGAAGGCAGGGGCAGAGGCATCTGGCTTTGGAGACAGCAGAGATAGAGGCACCAGGATCCAGAACCCTGTATCAGCAGTGGGAGCTCTGAGGCATGTGCCAGTCCATGGCAGCTCTGAGGTCTGTAGGAGAAGAGACTGGGGTTGGTTTGGGCGTTATTCCTGACTGGGTAGCTGCTCCCAAAGTCTGAGTCTGTCTCCCACAAAGATTTAACATCTTCATTTTCTGCTTAAGCTAGCCAGAGTAGATTTGCAAACACCCTGACTTGTACAGCACTCCCTGAAGTAAGCATGGGGTCTTTGTCAATAACTAAGGGGTGTTTATGAGTTAGTGTGGTTTGTACATGTGTGCACACACAGAGGTGAATAAGACTCCTGTCCTAAGGGAGCTTACAAGCTTCTAAAAGATAATGGTAATAAAGATGATGATGAAAATAATAATAACAATAACAACCATGAAACTGTATCTCAATTAGAAGGAAGAGTGGGAAAAGCAGGAGGAGGTAGATGGACATGACTTATAATCAACAAGAAAGAACTCAGCAGGACCCTGCCCCAGGCCACCTGCAGGGCTCCAGTAGGGAAATGAAAGGGAGGAGAAGTGAGCATGGTGGAGGTGCAGCCATGAGAGGGACAGAAGACAGTCAGGTCTGCCGCCTGCTCTTCCTGCCCTGAGTCAGGTCTGGACCCTGCAGCTGACACAGCCACTCCTGCTGCCTGCAGAGCAGTCCCCGCAGGTTCTCCTGCACCTGGCCAGCCTCCTGAGCAGGGAACAGAGCAGGGAGCCAGCCGACTGCCCCAACCCAGGAATCTAGGATTCAGGGCCCAGAACACTCAGGAAACTCTGTTGCCATTCTCCGCGACGCTTAGGCAGCCACTGTCAGTCAGGCTCCTCAAGGGCTTCCCACCTAAGCACCATGCCTGTCCTCATGGGCTCTGCCAGCTCTGAAACACTCTGCCTCTCTCTGCCCTTGTCACCCCAACCTCCACCGTTCCCCTCTTCTGTCTCTCTCTTCCTTCACTTCCCTCTCTCCCACCTCCCCTGCATCTTCCCCCACTTTCTTCCCTCTCTGCCTGTCTTTCCCCTTCCTCAGTCACTTCTCTGCCGCCTACTCTCCTCTCCACTTCCACACCAAAACCTCACCTCCAGCCCTCCCCAGCAATACCTTTCCCAGAGCCCCTCCCTGGCCACACCTCTCGCTTCCCTCTCCTGTCCTCCAGCTCCATGGACTCTAGAACTGCCAGCAGCTTGTTCCTGGCACCCAGTTCCCCTTGCAGGCACCATCCACAGTCCTCTGAGGATGTATCCAATCTCTCCCATGTCCTGGGGCACAGGACAGGATGGACACTAAGAGGGAAGGAAGAGATGGGGACAGTGGAGACTGGGATAATCAATTTCAGGCCTCCAGGAGCCAAAACACTCTTCTCCTGTAAGACAGGGCACAGGGGACTCCAGGAGAGCCAGGAGAGTGCTAAGATGACCCGTGGGAAAAGCCTCTGGCTTTGTGGGCAGGTGTTGGGAGGGGGGGTGTCTGCCTCTCTTCATTTCTCTGTTCTCTGCCTCCATCTCTGGGTTTCTCTAATTCCACTTCTTGGTCTCTTTGTGTCTCCAGCTCTGTGATGGTAAGGTGGGAGTTGGAATAACTTCTCAGCATTAACATGGTTTCTGCGTGGGGGACGTTACCTTAATTGAGTCTCAGCTTGTTCATAGCCACTCGGTTACCATAAATAATGGATGTCCAAATGGACTGTAAACTGGAAAGGCTGAGCAATACTGCACAATGCAATGGCCACTGGTTTCAGCCTTCTACAAGGAGCCTCGCCTCTCTCTTAATAATGCATGGTCCACACCCACCACAGCCAGACACCCAGCGATTCCCAATGAGAAACTTGTTATGCTGTGCTACGGGAAGGAATCAGGAACTTGCCCACTCTCTGATCTTCTCAGGGGAGGACAGCAAGAGCCACATAGAGATGTCAAGACCTCAGGTCTTGTGGGAAAATGAACCTACCTACAATGTCACTAGACATGAAAATGACCTGCATCCTCCCTCCTATGTGTACCGGCAGATGGTCTTTTGGTTTCTGGCTTTAATCCTGGGATACAAATCCTGTAGCCGTCTGCTTACCAGATCCCTGAAGACTGCACCGTTCTCTGTGTATAGAGCAAGCTGCTGGTTAGAGGATCTGAAGCTATTTAATGCACTTGCACTGTTTGCAGAACCTCCCTCTGTTTGTAGAGCCTGCCAATGCAGAATGAGGGCTGTTGGCAGACTCTGATGCTGTTGTCTACTTCTGCCCCCAAGACTGACTCACAGTCAATGCCCTAGTTCATACATGTAGGGCTTCCCCTGGTCCCATATCTTAGCTCCCACTTGGTGCCCCCATCCTTCTGGCTGCTATGCCTGCCCCAGAGTCTTCAACTCTGACTCATTGACCTCCCATGCCAGAGGTATTCCCCATATCCACTATCCCCCATGTCACATCTGTGTTCACAAATGCCTTCTAATCATGGATCCTGAAAATTAGCCTAGGACTTAAAGGTGTCTAGGGTAGGGGTGTAAGGATGCTCTTGGAAGGACCTTGTGCTGCTCAACAATGCCTACTGGTTGTGCCAGGGGTTTGCTTTTAAAGCTCCAGACAAACTCAAGACATTAATAAGACTCAGTGTCCATTTTATTCTAACACATTCTTGTTGGTTTTGTTTTGCATGCCTGTGGGGTGGATGATTGGAAGCAAGCTGTGGTTGTTTAGTGGTTTTTAACTTTAATAGCTTTGGTAATGTAGCTAAAGTCTGTTCAACTTTTGTTGCTACTGTTACCCAAATGCTTCAGGCAAATCATGACCAGGTCATCTGATTATTTCTCTAACAGGCCAGGCTTAAAGCTTGTGGATAGTTGGAATATTGGAGGGCCTTTGCGGGGCTGGGGGCTGCAGGGGATGGTCCCTCTGTGGCTAGAGCCAAGAGTGATTACAAAGCTATACCTCCTCATAGGACAGCCTTCCTTAATTTCTTTTTAGGAAACTCATTTTTTCATAGACAGGCTTGAAATGGCCAGTGATGCTATTAATTACAACTAGCAGATAACAAGGCATTTTCACACACATTGTGTGGGATGTTTGTGAAATAGGCAAGAAAAAACAACTTCAGAAATGTTCAGTGACTTCTCCATAGGGAAGACCTTAAATCTACTGACTCCAAATTCAATGTTCCCTGTGTAGTTCTATGCTAGGAGTTCTTAACCTAGGTTCTAAAGAAAACTGCAGCTTCTGCAGAAGTTTCTGTTCACTATTAGAATTTATTTGCAAAGTACCGCATTGCAGATGTGTGTACACTTTCTCCTGGGGAGAGGGTCTACTGCTTTCCCAAGATGCTCAAAAGGGGCGCAGAGGAGTTAGAGACCACCGTGCATGTGTGGAGGAGTCAGAGACCACCTCGCGCGTGCGGGGGAGTCAGAGACCACCGTGCATGTGCTTCGTGCGGGGGTCAGAGACCACCGTGCATGTGCTTTGTGTGGAGGACTCAGAGACCGCCGCGCGCGTGCGGGGGAGTCAGAGACCACCGCGCGTGTGCTTCGTGCGGGGGAGTCAGAGACCACTGCGCATGTTATGCCTTGTCCCCCATACTCAGATCCATGAAACCAGTGCCCTCTGATGCTCATTCACTTCATTCAACAAATGCCTATTGAGTGCCATGAAGTTCCAGGCACTGTCTCAGGCCCTCGGGAAACAGATGAGCAGCACAGACGTGGTACTTGCCCTCATGTAGTTTTCATTCTCATTGAGGAAGAGATAGGCAAGACTTCACTTAAAGTAAATGGAAAGGGAAGTGTTGGGTTGTGAGAACTGCTATGAGGAAAATAAATGGGGGAGCCACTGAAATTGCTGCAGCTGGGTCTGGTATGGGACTGGCAAGTAAGGATGGACCACTATTCTGTCATCCTGAAATACTGGAGAGTCTGTAATGCTCTTTAATTTGGGGTTCACTCACTCGGTTATTTAAGAGAGACCTTTCCGCTCCTGGCATCTACAACCTGAAAACTCTACTCTTCCTGTCCCTTTGAGAAAGGGTTATATCCCTTTTCAATCCTTACAATTTCTTTCCCAGCATCATATTCTAAGAATAAAGATATATTGGCTGAAGCAAGCCAGACCCCCTTGTCCTGCCCACCTGCCACCTCTGCCCCTCAGCCCAGCACCCCATCCCCCTACTCACCAGCTCCATGCTTTAGAAAGCTCCAGCAGGCTGGCCCATTTCCCCTTCACAGCTGAGCATGTAACCAAAATTGGCTGTTGTAATGGCAAACTAAATGATGCCCTAATACCCAGATCAATCATCCTGTGAAATAACTCATTATTCAGGCTCCAATTGCAGGGGATGGAATTAAAACAAGAACAGTTAAACAAGGAACTGCAGCGGCAGGTAGCGTTTGGGAGGTGCCGGGTAGGGTAGAGGGGAAAGGCATGGAGAAGGATGGGGCTGGGCTTTGGGGAGGGCCCATCAGTTGAAGACAACTCCCCTTTCCTTGAGAGGAGAGGAGGCCAGAATGGGGCTACACATCTGCAAGAAAAGCAGGCAGAGCCAGCAACAAGCTACAGGGTTCCAATCGGAATCACTTTGTTCTGGTCAAAACACAGGCTCTGAGCAGACAGCAAGCCACAATGACAAGAGCCCTGGCTAACACTCCCTAGGAGGAGGCTTTGTTCTCAGGGAATGGCCTCTAAAGATCTTTCCACAGAGAACAATGAAAATGGCCTTTATGCACACAGGAGTGAGAGGAGGGAGAAAGACCGCTGACTCCCCAGGGGTGGTGGAAGGGTCACAGGCAAGACTAACAGTGCCAAAAACCTCCTCTGGGGACCCCAGGCATGTGGAGGGTGGGGCAGGGGTAGAGCAGGTCAAAAGGAGCTATAGAAAAACAAGTAGTATTGTCTGAGTAGCTCTCCTCTTCCAACAGCATTCATTCATTCATTCATCTCACAAGCATTCAGTGGTCTCCTACTGTGTTTCTGCCACTGCCTCTGTGAATGCGCTAATGTAAAGAGCATTGGGCTGAGAATGGGAAAGCCCAGGTTCTAATCCTAGCTCTGGAACAAGCTGGCCACGTGACTGTGAAGCAACTTTCTCGGTGCTTTGTACCTTGGCCTCCTCATCTGAAAAGTGAGCAGGCTGGAATAGAGCAGGTAGTGAGGCTCCCATCCAGCCCTGATGCGTCAGTGTCGTCAAGGCTGAGCGATAGGAGGCCTCCCGGGAGGACTGATCCTGGAGGCAAATGTGGAGCAGAATATGATCGTGCTCTGGAGACGGGGCAGCCAGGGACAGGGACGCACATGTCAGTGTGAAGCCTGGAACGGAGTGGGGGAAGTGGTTGAAAGAAAGAGCAAGAGGGAGTATGTTAAATAGAGAGAGAGGTGGTAGAGGGAAAGACAGAGACAGAAAGAGTGTCAGACAAAGAGAGGGAAGAAGGGAGAGAGGGAGACAGGAGGGAGAATGGAAGATGCTCCTCAGAAGCAGAAAGAATTCAGCTCTGCCTGGCTCTATTGAGCACGCTTTTATTGGGTATCTACTGTGTGCTAGGTACCAGTCTAAGTATTGAGGAACAAAGACTAATATGCTCCGTGCCGTCAAGGAACTTATGACTATATTATAACATGAAAAACAAGCAAAACTTTAAAATGTCAACCATGTCAGTGTGTCTACTACAAGGTGATCTCGATCTAGAAGATAGTAATTCTGGAAAACAGTAATAACTAACACCCTGCGCCCTTATGATTTCAACCTTCACAGCAATCCTCGAAGGTGGGTATAATTATCACCTCTTTTATAGGTGAGGAAACTGGGGCATGGGGAGGCAAAGGTCACAGAGTCAGTCAGTGGTGGGGTTAGGATTCAAACCAGAGCAGCCTGGTTTCAAAGCCTGAGCTTAACCATTGCTCTGTACCTACAGGTTGGGAAACAGGGTATGGAAAAATGGAAGCCACCCTCCTCCAGCCTGAGACGGGGCGGAGGAAGCTCACCTCTTACTAGGTGGCTTTGCCCCAAAAAGGGCTGGTTCCTTCCCCTGCATCTGCTTTGTATAATAAGAAGTCTGTTGCTTTATAAATACACGCACCTCACAAGAGAAGGAGAAAGGAGCAGAGCTCTGTGGGGACAAGCTCCAGTTCTCACAGTGAGGACCAGACCATGGCAAGTTTGGAAGATGTGGCACGTCTTCCCTCGTGTTGTCCCAAGCTCTCTCTAAGTGGTAACGGAGTGGTGGTTTGAGCAACAAATTCTGGTATCGAATCCTGAATTTGCCACTTGTTAGCTCTAGGTCTATGGGCTAATGACTAATTCTTTCCGAAACGCAGTTTTCCCATCTGTACTGCGAGCAAGTTGAATTATGTCCGCTCATTCTTCACTCTGTGTCCTAGACTCCACATCCCTCCTCTGTAGCTCTTCTGCCCTTCATTTCTATTAGGTGCTACATTCTTAAATCTTGTATCAGAAACTGGTTTAGGTAGTGAGCTTGGCAGGCAAGCAGCTTCCATCATGGAGATCAAGAAAGTGGTAAATGGCTGTGTCTTCATCAGTTAGGAAATAATTTGGCTACCTATGTCTTTCAGACATACAATAAAAGTAGCTAAAACAAGATAGAAGCTTATTTCTATTGTAAAGGAAATTCAGAGATGAGCCAACCACTCAGAAAGATGAATCCTCTGTGTCGGGGACCCATCTCCTTCTGCCTTGTGTCTCTCCTAAACCCAGTATGTGGATTCCACCTCATGGTTCAAAATGGCTGCTAGAGTTCCAGTCTTTACATCTACATTCCAGCTAGTAAGTAACAGAAAATCAATTAAGAAAGTTGTCCCTTCTCTCTTTTAGGAAGGCTTCACAGAAGTCCCACACAACACTTCCTTAGCTGTCAGTGGCTAGAACCTAGTCATATGAACACACTTAGCTACAAGAGAGGCTGGGCAATGTAGTTTTATATGTAAACTGGGTTTCCAGCCTGGTGCTTAGCTGAGGGTTTTGTTGTTACAAAATAGAGGAGGAATGGGTATTCTGTAGACACTTAGCAGTCTGAGATCCAGGACGATGGAAATGATCACCGGGGAGGTTTATTGTCAGGAGGTGGCGTAGCATTCAGGGATTGGAGTCCAAGGTTCTAGATTTGTCTAGAATGCAAGAAGTTGAAGATGTGGTCAATGCCACAAGGCAGGAGCTCCAAGAAGGAAGCACGACAGCTGTGCTACCCCCGCTCCACTCCAGGCCCTTCCAACTTCCTGTGTCCTGGGCAGTAGCAGCCCTATTTAGGAGCCAGGCAGCTCATCACACCAGGCATGTGGCCTGGGAGAAAGGGGGGTGGTGAGCAAATTGAAAATGTCAGGTGCTTAGACCAAGGACAGAAAAGCCTGAACTCCTCATTCTCAGGAGCTGAAGCTCACTCTCCGCCCAGGGGTGGGTCCACATAAGATGGCAGGGCTGGGCCAGTCTCGGGGAGCAGAAGGGGGAGGGTCTCAGAAGCTGGCTAACAGGAAGCCCCCTCTGCAATAGCAATGGTCTTCTAAAGAGGAGAATAAAGCTTGGAAGGCAAAACAAAGCGATTCCACTGAATAAATGTTCTCTGCATTAAAGCAGCCGGAATAGCGATGAATTAAACATCAGGTCTGAATGAAAGGAAAATGCCCTGATTTATAATTGCTTCAGGCAGGAGGCAGCCTGGGAGAGAGGCTGAAGCTTCATCAGGGACCCAGTTTCCCCTGCAGAGCTGCAGAAGCACTGAGAGGAGATGCTGGCCGCCTTCAGGGTGGAGAGGACTGGTATAGAGTCTTCTAGAGAAGAGGGCATCCTAGAGAGATGAAAGAAACATGCTCCAGAAGTCAGGAGGCCTGGCTGCTAGTCTCTGTTCTGCATGACCTTGTAAGTCACTGGGTGTCTCTAAGCTCCTTTCCTGTTCTTCCAGTGAGGATAGTAACACCTGCGTCATCTCACTTGCTTCTTGGAGAATAAAGAGACATCATAGATGATAAAGGGTTTTGCAGATGTAATAAGCTGCTATGACTTCTTGGTCTCAGCATCACCACAAAAGCAGTGGCGAGGTTCATGCTGAGCTCTGGCAGCTTCTGCAAGGTGACCAGTCTTTAGGAAGGGGGAAGATGGTGGGGGAGAAAAGCAAGATATGTTGGCAAGCTCCACTTGGAAATGTCACTCTGGAGATGCCTGTCAAAACTGCTCCATGCCAGATGGGTGCATCTACTTGCAGGGCAGTGTGCTGTGGTGGTTAAGATCCTGGAGGACCTGAGTTTAAGTCCCAGATTACCCTCTGGTTAGCATGTGACCTCAGGCACATTAAGCAAATTTTCTGCACCTCAGTTTCTTCATCTGTGAAATCAGGATACTAATGGTATCTCAACTCATAGCATCCTTGTAAGGATTAAATGAATTCATGTAAGTAAGACACTTGCAATGTTGCCTGGCACATAGAAACGTCCCTGTAACTGCTAGCTCTTATTAAGTTTCTAATACCAAGTGCATCAACTAAACTTCTGGAAAAGAAGTCATGGGCTGGCTTTATAGGAATCAGAATACTGCCAAACCCCAGCTACTCATCCTTTACTATGCATAGGACTCCCCCAGGGATCTTGTTAAAATGCTGATTCTGATTCAGTGGGTCTGCCCTGTGGGCTGAGATTTTGCATTTCTAAGCAGCTCCCCAGGGATGCTGTGCTACTCCTGAGACCATACGTTGAGGATCAAGAGGTGAAGGGATGCTACTGACTGAATTCGTGGCACTTGCCTCCCCTAGCCCAGATATTTGGCTATTCAGGAGGCTGGTGGGTCAGCGGCCCTGTGCTGCTTCATTCCACCCCCCACCTCCCACCCCCAGGGAGCTGCTACCCAGAGCTTCCTTCCTGGGGAAAAGGAATGATCTGCATACAAAAGGGATGAGCCTGGATTTTACCACCTAACAGGCTCAGGCAATCTGTCTTGCTGGGATATTCCTGATCTATTAGAAATGACACAGAAATCCATTCCTAAAAATTCTCAGCAGCTGAGGATGGTGAGAAAGCTGCTGGGAGAAAAAGCAGTGAGTGGGCGGGTGTAGCTATGGGCAGCTCCCCACTGGCTGCCCCAGATCTTGACAGGCTGGGCTGGTAAGTCTGTCCCTCCTGAGCAGTGTGGTTGGGGAAACTTATCTTCCCTGAGGAAGCCTGGTTTCCTCAGCAATAAGTGGGGATCACAAGAAACCCCACTTTATTGATCAGTATGTAGGCATGTGAACAGTTCACGACTGACTGTTAAGTTGAAGAAAGCAAATTGCAGCAAAGCATAATTTCGTTGTTTAAAAATGTACAATCATATTTGCAAACCCATGGGCAAGTCTGGAAAATACATATCAAACTGTTAAGAGGGGTCATCTTGGGGAGAGAGAGGTGGGATTATACGAGACTTTTACTTTCAATGTTGTGAATTTCTATATTGTCTGATTTTTAAAATAATGAGTATTTATTACTTTTGTAATTGGAAAACCTCCATTAAAAAAAAAAATCTGCTTCAAATGGCTAGTGTCAGCCTTCGGAACCACATGGGGAGAGACGGATTTCCATACGGTCCCTTCTCCTAAGCAGCACAGGCCACAGGGGCTGGGGGCAGAAGCCCTGGCTGAGGGGCTTGGCTTTGTTGTGCAGTCCTGCGCAGGTTCCTGCATAGTCCTGAGCCCCTGGTTTCTCATCAGCAAAATGGGAATAATAACAACCTGAATCAGGAGGTCAGCATCCAGGGAGCACCATGAGGACTGAGTGATAGCACCTTCCCCCAAGCCTGGACACTCCGATCCTCTCCAGAGAAGAGGAGGAGGGCAGGGCTGCAGGAGGGCCTGAGAACTCCACTAGGCTTCTTAGGGTAGCACTGAAAGCTCCCACAGTTGGGCATTCCTCAGACCAGGAAAGGAGAGGAACAGAGCCTGGTGTCTGGAATATGACATAAGTCTACTTACCCTGTGTTCCACTCTAAATCTGTCATGGCTCCCAGCCTCTGCTCATGCTGATCTCACTCCTGGGCTTGCTGTTCCTGCCTCCTGATTCCTACTGCTTCTTCCTGCTGCTTCCTACTCACCTTTCAGGAATCCTCTAGGAATCTTCCCTGAGCCCCTGCTGAAGTTGGGGGCAGGGAGCCCCTCTTGGCTGTTCCATCAGCAGGCTGCATTTCTTTACCTTCCTGGGCTCACCTACTGCACAGTCATTACCTGTCTCCTCTTTGAGACTGAGAAGTGGGCAGGTAGGGGTCTTAGTCACCTTTCAATCCCTTGCAGCTGGCAGAGTGCCAGGCACTTATTTTTACCTACGTTTTCCCTTGTAAACCTTTTGACATAAACCTCTTAGATTATCCTGGGATTTCCTAGTTGGCTCCTTTCTGCCAAGTGCGATCTGGCAGGACTATAAGGAAGGCAGAGGTAGGAGTGGGCTGGAGAGCTGGGGTGGCAGTGAGGGCATGGTGCCCTCTAGCGGCCAGGTGCAGGGGTGGCTGCAGCATCCTTATTGAAGAAAGGGAGGAGAGGACAGGTGGGCACGGGAGCTAGATAAGATAGAATAGGGTCTCTAGGAACAAGGAGAGGAGTGGGGAGACCACTGCATTGGCAGTTTCTCCAGCACAGCTAGGAGTGGTCCTTCTTCCAAAGATCCCAGTGAGGGGCTGTGGCTTAGCTTAAAAGCATGAGAAAAGCTGGAGGAAGCCCAGAGACTGCTCCCTTGTGGAGAGAAGGATGCCACTTGGAGGTGTGTCAGGGAAATGCTTAGGCAGGAGGATGGACGCAGAGGTCCTAGAGGCGTGTGACCTGGGAGAGGGACACTGGTGCACGGCTCCTGCTCAGACATTCATGGAAGCCTGAGAACCGAGATGCCCTCCAGCTAGGGAAACCAAACTGGCTTTCTCCCACAGGGAACTCGTACTTGCGAGCCTCTTGATCCTCCTCTCTGCTCCAGCCCTTACCATGAGTAGGTCTTCAGTACATGGGATGCCATTTTGTGCTTTGAGATGTTGGTGAGGGACCTGGGGGGGCTCAGGTATACTCTGGGGTATACACATCTATTTCCAGGTGACATCTCTAGGACATCACACCCCGTTCACAGTCCTTCCTCTATCTGCCCCCAGAACCCCACTCTTCTTGTAGTCTCAGAGATTAACTGGGGGAAGGGGCAGGTGAAAATATAGGAAGTGGGGAAATCTAGGGAAGGCGAGTGGATGAAGCCGGCCAGCTCAGAAAGTGCCAACCCCAAAGGAGCCCCCTGTGAGAGGCCCCCCTCAGCAGCGCTGCCTCCCATACCAGCCCTCTACCCTTAGCTCTCTCTAAAACAACAGAAAATCTTGCCTGACTCCTCTCACCACTTAGCCCAAGAGAGGAAAAGCTTTCTTTTCTCTTTTCCTTCCTGCCCCTTCCCCATTTCTGGCCCCATCACCCCTTTCCAGGCCTCTATCCTTCTCCTGTGTTCATTCTGACCTCTCCTTTGGCCTCCTGGCTCTCACTTTGAGAGTCAAACATGAGCTGTTTGGAGGAACATTGGGTCAGAAGTCCAGGGACCGGGGTATGCTGCTGATTTCGCCACTAATGTTCTAATTTCTGAAAGCTCCCCAGAGCTCTGTGCCTTCACTTGTAAAGGGGTGTGAGGTTGGATTGGTTAATCTGCCACAATCCTTTTAGTTCTGACATCCTGGGATGCATGAGTCTCCGTTAATCTTCAGCGACCCCTTTCCTAAAGCTGATCCCAGGGTCATAGTTAGAATGCATCAACTGCTTTAACTGATGTGAGACATTTCCTAGGGAGATAGCCATATGGGAGATAACCTAGAGGAATGTGAAAAGTATCCAATTCCTGAAACGTCACTGTTTCCCCATGCCCCATGAGGAATCCCCACACCCAAGAAGTCATCTGCTCCAGCCCCTGCATCAGGCTCAGAAACCAGAGCAGACAGACCCTGCTCAGGCTCCTTCCTTGTCATATGACCTAAGGACAGTATCAGATATCTCCTGCCTTTACAGCCCTCTAGGACTTCACATTTCCCAGTCATCTTTGTGCCTAGCCCCTTGTGGGAAAAGGGAGGGGCCTACCAGGGCCTCCTGAGCAGAGAGGCAGCCAAGGAAAGTACTTAGTTCACCAGAAGCCTTCATCAAGGTTCACTTCCTGGAGTCTAACTTAAACCTTTCTTGCTGCTGTATAAATCAATGTCCCCCAGTTCTGGTCTCCCCACCATCCTCAAACTAAAGAGCTGCTCATTTGCATACACCTGCCTCTCCCAGCCCCATTTAACTCCCACCTCTTCTGGACTTTTCCTACAGGTTCTATTTTTTTTTTTTTTTTTTTTTTTTTTTTTGAGACGGAGTCTTGCTCTGCCACCCAGGCTGGAGTGCAGTGGCCGGCTCCCAGCTCACTGCAAGCTCCGCCTCCGGGTTCACGCCATTCTCCTGTCTCAGCCTCCCGAGTAGCTGGGACTACAGGCGCCCGCCTCGTCGCCCGGCTAGTTTTTTGTATTTTTTAGTAGAGACGGGGTTTCACCGTATTAGCCAGATGGTCTCGATCTCCTGACCTCGTGATCCGCCCATCTCGGCCTCCCAAAGTGCTGGGATTACAGGCTTGAGCCACCGCGCCCGGCCAGGTTCTATTTTTTTCAATCTTTCATAATTTCTCCTATTGGCTCTGGCTCTGCTCCAGAACTTCCAAATCCTTCTTAAATGTGACAGCTAAAATTAGATGCCGGGAGAAGGCCAAGTGCAGTGGGATGATCACACCCTGCCTGGCATGTGCCACTTCCTCCTTCCTGGGTCCTGTCCCAGCACGGAAGAGGCTGGTCCTTCCCTAAGGATGTTATTAGACTCCTGGTCCCCTACAATCCTGGGTCCCCTTGGGTTTCTCCTCACCTCCCCCTGGATTGATGAGGCTTGTGTTGAATTTCTACAAGCCTTGCCTTGTATGTCACCCATCCCGAATGGATCATTTTTCCAATCTGTCAAGGTTCCCCTGAATTCTGTTTCTGCCCTCTTGGACTGGGTGTTTTCCTTCTGGTGCTCCAGGATAAGCCATGATCTCATTCTAAGATGTTAGCTGGTCCTGGGTTATTCATTTGTTCACTCATTTGTTCATTTAGTCAACAACTATTTACTCAGTTTTTCCTTTGTGCCAGCTACTGTGCCAGGCTTGGGGATGCCTCCACGGAGATTGCAGCCTTAAACTGGACAAGGGCCGCCCAGGGGCCTATGGAAGAATATAAGAGGGGTCTCACTCTCTTTCTGGGAGAAATCATTATAGCATATAGCAACTGTGTTTTATTAATACCAGGCTATGCTGTGTTTTTTTTTTTTTTTTAATTAACCTCCAAATCTTGGTATCTTAATGCAACAAAAATTTACTTTTTGCACATGTAAATTCCAGTGTAAGATGTCTAATTCTCCAAGGCAGCTGTCCTCTCTTTGGGGATCCCTTCTGTCCAGTGATATCATGTCAACACAAGTGGGCTTCAGCTTACTGTGGCAGGAAAAGGAGAACTTAGAGAACTCACACCTGGTTTTAAGTGCCTTGGACCAGAGGGAATCCACTGCTCACAGCCCATTGGCCAGAACGGGTCACATGGATGGGTTGACTTCACCTCAAGGGAGGCTGGGAGATATAACCTTGCCATGTGCTCAGACAGAGGAAATGGGGAGGTGAATACAGAGCATTGTCTCTGCCATAGCAACTCATGTGACTGGAACCCAGAGAGGAAGGTTGGGAGTTGCCATTACCTCCAAGATATAAGTTTAAGAACATGGTGGGAGGGGTGCCCAGAAGGTGAAGAAGATGAAAAGAAATGTGGGAACAGGGTGAAAGAGGTGGAGAGGAAGCAGAGGCGCTGTTGCCCACAACCCCTCCCTCGTCTCACACTGACTGATTCCAGCAGCCAGGGACCACACCTTTTTCCTCAGCCACCTGTCTGCAAAGCAGCTCTTGGTCCTAGAAAGGAGGACCGGGACAGAAAGCCTGAGAGATCCTACCCAGGATGGGGAATCAGGGTAAAATCCTTGGCTCCATCCCCAGCCAGGTCCTTAACCAGGTCCCTAACCAGGCTGCGGGATCCTGAAGAAGTAGCTTCACAATCTCAGTACACAGTGGTCTGGCAGTTCCCTGGTATTGGTCTCCTGCCTGTTTGTCCTCAAGTCCCTTCCTCAAAACATACAACCACCCACCCTTCTCTGCAACTCCAGACTCTGTGCCTGTTGGGTTCTGTCTCCCTTGGGGGAGTGTAGGGTTGAGGGAAGAAGCAGCAGGTGTCTGTCCTGCTGTCCTTCCTGGGGTGGCTTCTCTGGCAGTGGCCTCAGCTCCTGCCCTATAGGCTGGCATGGTTCCAGCTCTCATGGGTGGCCCCGGCTCCCAGGCACTGTCAACACCACTCCCCTGCCACCAGCCCTCGAGCTGGCAGGAGCTTCCTGAGGTTGCTGATTTTGAAGTTTCTTCACTGTCCCACTTGGCTCTTGGCCCCTCCAACACCTATAACCAGGTCCCTGCATTCCCTTCCTTCTGTCATGTCCTGCCGTTAACTTGATTTCTGTTTTCCGGTTTAGACCCTGACTGCTGTACCATCTACATGGTGGGACCCTCATGGGGGAGTGGGGAGGAAAAAGGGAAGAGAGAGTGGGTGTTAACTGAGGCAAAGAATATGAAAAACAGAAATCAGATACCAACGGTGCTCTCCTTCCTACCCACCCTTTGTGATCTCCACCACCTGCGCTCACCCTCCAAAGAGCTGTGTCCTCCACATTGGCCCTTGGCCATGGAGAGCAATAAACATGCATCAGGGCAAGATCTAGCTGCTGCCCTCTTGGGTGGGTCCCAAGGCAAATGGTAAAATAGGCAGAGTTGAACCCTCCAAGTGAGAACAGAATTTTTCTAGAACTTCCTGCAGGCAAGGCCTGTGTTGCCCTATCCATTCATACCCCCTGTGTTGGGAAAGCTCTGGGGGAGATGTTTTGGAAGAGTAGGGCTTTGCTGCTTCACATAAATCACCCCCAGGAAGGTGACCAGCTTCTCAGCCAACTCGGCGGACTAAAGCTGCACCTCCATCCAAGCCCAGCTCATGGTAGCCCCAGCAGCACAGGCAGCAGACAGCCTGAGTTCTCTGTATGCAGAAGAACAGCTCTGAGGTGGGGAATTAAATAAAATCAGAAACCATAAATAAACCTGCTGGCCTCACACAGGGCGAACAAGCAGCCCCCTGGGGAGCTGGGCTCTGCTTCCAAGGAGGTGATTAAATTCCAAACCAACCCAGCAACTTCCATTGGAAAGGCAGGGCCGGGACTGTGGGCTGGGGGAGAGGGATACGATCATAAAATATTAGAAAACTGAGATTTTAGAGTGAGAATCAAAACTTGAAAATTGCAAGGGATCTTCTCAGTGGCTCTTGACCGTGACTGTGCATTACGATCGCCAGAGGTAGTTTGTTTAAACAGAGCAATGCCAGACACCGCCCCTCCCAGTCCCTGCAGAAATTCACCCTTAGGCTGCATGGGGGCTGAGCACCTCAGATAATTACAAAATATGCCCCAGGCCAGACGCTCTAAGCTCTGCTGCTAGGGAACTCAGGGGTTCCAAGAGCAAGGTCAAGGGTTTCCTCCACTAAAATTGAATCCTGCAGCTCTTTTTTCAATGCACAAAAGAAATCAAGTTAATGAATAGAATGTTCTGTATTTAAAGTCCTCCCTCGCTGGGCGCGGTGGCTCACGCCTGTAATCCCAGCACTTTGGGAGGCCGAGGCGGGCGGATCACAAGGTCAGGAGATTGAGACCACGGTGAAACCCCGTCTCTACTAAAAAAATACAAAAAATTAGCCAGGCACGGTGGCGGGCACCTGTAGTCCCAGCTACTCGGGAGGCTGAGGCAGGAGAATGGCCTGAACCCGGGAGGCGGAGCTTGCAGTGAGCCAAGATCGCGCCACTGCACTCCAGCCTGGGCGACAGAGTGAGCGACTCCCTCTCAAAAAAAACAAACAAAAAAAGTCCTCCCTCTATAAATTTTTCTATCCTTTTGGTACCTGCTGCTGCATGCTTGCCAGTATATTGGTGAAAAAACAATAGGAACAGAAAACCTCAGAAGCCATTGATCATGTCTACTTTGATGGCTTTTTTTTTTTAATTTGGTAAGTTCACGTGCTTGAGCCTGTGTTTTTGTATTGTGTTTCTAGCACAAATTTAATTAAAGATAACATTTCTAGGCAATATAAGCTTTGGATAACTAAATCAGATAGCAGTCTCCTCGAATCCTCTTTAGAGCAAAGTGGGTTAGGTGTAAACAAATAAGATTCCATCTTTTGATGAACCTCAACTTCTAGGTGGTACAGCCCCACCAGGGGTCAAGATCACAACTCCCAGAACTAGCCTGTTGAGGGGTGAACGCAACCCTATTGCAAATGAGACACCTGGCCTTAGGTAAGCTAACTAGCATCTCTGGGCCTCAGCTTCCTCACGTGAGGAACAGGGATAAGACATAGTCCTCGCCTCATGAGGCTGTTGTAAGTACTAAATAAGTCTGTATATTTAAGGCTCTGTCAGCAGCACCTGGCAGTAATGCTATTTAGCTGAACACATTTGAGGACTCCGTGGGAGTGTGGGACAGCAGAGTTAGTACCTTCAGAGAGGATGCTTTAGTCAATAAAATCAGTTTTCTTCCATTACTTTTTAATCACCCATTTACGCATGAATCATTCTCATTTTTAAAATCCAAACAATATAGCAGATTAGAGAATTAAAAAGTAACAGTCCTTCAGTAGTAACATCCCACCCTGATCCTGCTTCTTCTTGGGGTGGGTAACCAGTGTTCCCCTAGTGGTATATACCTCTTCCAGAAGCTTTTCCTGGTACGTTTACAGTCCTGGGAACACACAGGAAACTAAGACACATCCTGTTCTCTAGGGACTTACAGTCTGGAAGGACAGACAGACAAGAAAACAAAGCACGAGAGAGTGGGGACTGGTAGGAAGAGGCGTCTAAGAAGAGGAAGCACATGCAATTTCTGACTTTACCTGTGAGGAAGGTGGCAGAGGGATTCTGCTGCCAAGTCAGGGGCTAGACCAGTGGTTCTCAAAGTGTGGTCCTCGGACCAGCAGCAGCTGCACCTGGAAGCTTTGCTAGAAATGAAATTCTCAGGCCCACCTGGAACTCTAAGTCAGAAGCTCTAGAATGGTGGGTAGCGGGTGGGGGAGCAGCTTGAGTTTTGTCAAGCCCTCCAGTGGATTCTCATGGACACTGAAGCTTGAGAACCACAGTCCTAGAAGAACTATTACCCTCTAAAGTCATTCTCTCAGACTCCCTGTCCTCCTGCCTGTAAATCCGGAAGGGATCTGGCCGGAGCAGCTGTGGAGCTACCCAGGGGAGAGGTGCTGAAGGCTATGAGTCCTGTGCAGAGCCAGCTGAGTAGAGCAGTGAAAGGCGCAGGGCAGCCCAATGGGTGAGGGGGAGGGGAGGAGTCATTTTAGCCATTTTCCCTCTGGGCCTGACCTTTTCCTGGGAGACTTGTCTCAGCCCCTTCCCTCTGCTTAAGGAAAGTGCCACTGTAAACTGCTTAACCGATACCTCTGCGGGACTCCGCAAAGTGCACACACCATCCATTATGAATGAGCCCATTTCCTGTGCAAATCAGGCAGGAGTCGGGACAGATTAGCCCTGGTAATGGAGTTAAAGTCAAGCTCATTTGTTTGCAAGATTATTGGGAAGTCAGAGTCCCTTCCTGTAGCTCTGTCTGTTGGGAGTGGAGCAGGGGATGTTTTCTTGGTTAAAAACACATATTGCGTGCGTGCCTGCCTGGGTTCATTCATGTGGGTACGTGTGTATTCTTGTATAGACATTTTTAGGAGAGAAAGAGGAATACAAATGTCTTGTTCCAGAGCCTGAGACCCTGACTTGGTACAGTCGTGGCTGGGACCCTTCAGCCTCCCCCTCCCATCCCCGCCCCGCCCAGGACCAGTTCTGGCCCTGCCCCCGGACTGGTGGATAGTGGGTAGGGAGTTCTGCTACTTTCTCAATATGAACTAATAGTTTCTTCTTTCTAAGGTCACCTATTCCTGGATTTCCAAATGTTGTAATCACAAAACGACCATCAACTCCCATTAAGACAACTTGGATCCTTCAAAGTCACCCACGGGGGGCGGTGGGGATGGAGGTGGGTTGAATCACCAGAGAGGTAGTGCAGTGAGAGCTGGAGTGCTCACCTGTGTCCCCACAATCACCCTCCCTTAAGGCCCTCCCAGTAATTACCATGGGACAGTTAGCTAAGGCCTTATGGGAAGCTCAGGGACATAATAGGAAGAAAAGAAATACAGAGAATCCCATGTGACTGGCCCATTTGGTTCACAGGGCTCTCCTCCTCTGGGGTGGTCTGGCCCCTTTCCATCCCCACTCCCTGCCTGCCTCGTGGTGTGGGCACCACTTTGGTCCCTACTGCAGAGAACTCCTGCCTGGGCAAGAGCCCTTTTGTGACTGAGACCCAGGAGGACAAGACCTGGAGATAGATTGATGTTACTTCTGGCTGTCTAGAAACTGCCTTCAGCATTCCAGGTCTCTAACCAAGGACTCTACTCTTCTAGGCGTGACTGAAAAGGACGTAAGGGCATTCTCTTTAGGAGAACCCTTACCCCTTCCCCTTGAGGATGGAGGGTGTGGTCCCAACAGGCACTAACACCTCCAATCATAACCCAGTAAACCTAAATCGACTCCCAAGATTTATCTTTATTTCTGTTTATTTATAAACAGAGAATCAAAGGCCATTACCCTGGAGCTATGCCCACACCCCTGTTTGGTCCCAGATAAATGAACACTGGCCTTTACCAGGCTTCTAACACTTTCCTCTACTTTGGACCTATGCCCAGAGATGTATCTGGTCCTGCCCTCCTCCCTCCCTCTCTTCCCTTCTCCCCTGGTGGTGGCTGGGTCTTGCTCCCTGTCCTGGACCCACATCTCCCTTCCCAACTGAGATGAAATATCGTATACCTCAGCTGTGATAGGAGAAGCTGCACTGCAGGTTTTCAGAAAGACGTATGAGAATCTATAGCAAAGATGGGCCTCAGCTCATATAGCATACAGCCCAGAAGTGGGCTTCAGATGCCAGCAGCAAGGCAGGATCCAAGGAGGATGGTCCGAGGGCCCAGACTCATGCTGCTTCTTCCTGGGAGATCCAAGGTTTCAGGTAAGAACATGCCGTTCCCCACTGGGGAAGGTACCACTGCCTTTGTTTAAAATCCTCTATGGCTCCCATGCCTACTGTGGATAAAGTCCAGACAGCTCAGTCCAGTCACCTGTCCTTTAGGACATTGCCCCTCTCTGGACACAGGGTCTGTCCATTGCTAAGTCCTCCCCCATGCCCCTTGGCTGGTCCCACACTACCCTCTGCCTGCTGAACTCTGGCCTATCTGGCAAGATGCAGCTCAAAGGTGACCTCCTCGGGGACCTCCTCCCTGAGTGCCCCACCCAGAGGGCTTCCTCACTTTCTCCTCTGTGTTCTCCCAGCACCTACTTTTTCCCTACTTCTCCCACAGGACTTCTCACACCTTCGGTAATGATTTGTCTATGAGCCAAACTCCCACGGCGGGCTGTGGTCCCCCAGGGTGGGCGGGGCGGGGGGGTTCCTGCACAGCTTTGTCTCCCCAGTGCCCACACAGTGGGGGGCACATGGGAGATGCCAATTGGACAAGGAACTGCGTGAGGCTCAGCTTGAGCCCTAGCCAGGAAAGCTGACAGAGCTCGGGGGCCTGTGGATCCCCCAGGGATGCAGCACTCTACAACGACAGCCATCTTCTCCTCCGAGCAGGACCCACTTTCATCACCAGAACGCCTTTTTCCTCCCAAAATGCTAAAACAGAAGCTGTGGGGGAAGGAGGCACGTGGAAGCTCACTAGATGACTTTCTTCATTGTCTCTAGGCCAGGTGTCCCTGGAGGGTCAGGGCCCACTCTCTACTCTTCCCACCTGCCAGATGGCTCCTTTGGAATTGGCAAATCTAATTTTATAGCCAGAAGGAGGCTGCAAGGATGGAAAACTCCTGCCTTGGGGACTTTAATCCCCTTGTATCTTGCAGGATCAGGCTCCTTCCCCATAGAGCAGGGCCTCAGAACCCAGATCCCTGGCCATCTTCAGGCATGGGCAGAAGAGGCTGTTGCCTACAGTGTGATTGAAGGAGGGAGGCTGTTTCAAAGAGTGCCCACACCCTCCATCTCCCTTGAATCCATCTCTCCCCACTGACTATAATGCTGCTCCAAGGCCTGTCATTAGCACTTCACTCTTTGGGACGTGGATATGAATAGACTCTAGAATTCAGATGTCCCTGAGAGAGATAACAACTTAAGTAATTATCAATACATTCTTCATGGAAAATTATATTAACAGATGATGAGAACTGTCTTGGCTTAAGCTTCCATAAGAAAATACCATTGACTGAGTGGTTTGAAAAGCAGGAGTTTATTTTCCCACTGTTCTGGAGGTTGCAAGTCTGAGATCAGGATGCCAGCATGGTCAGAGTTTAGCAAGTGGTCTCTTCCTGGCTTGCAGCTGAAGTCTTCTTCCTACGTGCTCACAGTGCAGAGAGAGAGTTCTGGTGTCTTTTCCTCTTCTCATAAGGGCACTAATCCCATCATGAGGGCCCCACCCTCATGACCTCACCTAAATCTAATTTCCCTAAGGCCCTATCTCCAAATACCACCACAATGGGTGTTAGGACTTCTGCATATGAATTTTGGAAGGGGAGCACAATTTAGTCCAAATCAAGGACAATGCCCTACAAGAACAAAGGGACTTACCTAAGGCTCCTGACCACAATAAGAGGACAGATTCCTTATTTGTGCATAGTGCATCATGTCCTGAAAATAGGACCATGTTATGGTTGTTCAGGTTGTGTACTGCACAACCCTAGTGGTTACCAGTCACATAAGAGATGTTGTAGATTTGAAAGTTTAATATGACCATTTTATGGCATATGGCTCTAATGTGTCTTATTCTAGGGAAATCAGTACATTAGGATAACTAGTCAGTGGGTGGCAATGAAATGTCCTGAGGAAGAGTTTCTTTTTTCTTATCTACACAAAGGTACTGTGTAAACTAGATGGGCTCTTCTGTAAAGTCTCCTTTTGAAATTCTATCTCAAGATAACTCTGTGATTAGGTATTCTGGTCCATTTTACTGGTGAAGAGACAGATATCTGCAGGATCAAGGTAATTCAGTGGATAAGGAAGGAACTAGCTACCTGTGGTGCACGTGCAAAACGGAGCCCTTTCCCACTGTGTTTTGGCCACTGTGGACGTGGATCCTGTGTCTGGTTGCATCACCTTCCATGAAGACGTTCCTACTGATGGTGCTGTGCCAGGCATCCACTCCCCAGCTCAGTGCCCCTGGGAGCTTCAGTTCCTTCTGGCCTCACAAGAACAACCTGGCTCAGGAGGAAGGTGTGCTGAAAGCTGCCATCCCCAGCCCCAACGCATCCTGATGGCGGAGCTCAGAAAAGGAGGAGGTCCCTTTGGAACCTGGGGATTTCCCTTGTTGGAATCTGGGAGATGGAGTGAGGGGAGAGGAGAGCCCCAGAGTGGTCTCTCAGTTAAGGTCTAGCTAAAGAACCTGTGCAGAGATACGCGGAGAAGTGAATGGGAGCTCAGGTAGGGGAATCCTCCGGTTGTCTTTGGAAAACATAAATTAATTAATAAAATAAAGAACAGCATAGACTTGAAGGGCTTAGAACTTTTGTCTATCAAACTTGTGAATGAATTTTTTTTAATTAAGGTATGATATACATAAAGTATTTAGAACATAAATGTACAACTTGATGAATTCTTACCTGTGTACAGACCTGCAATAATCACCACCCCTATCAAGATATCTAATTTTTGAGCTTCCCAGGTTTCCTGGTACTCCTTTCCAATCTCTACCCACCCCAGAGATAACCACCAGTCTGGTCCCCATCACCAAGATTAGCTTTCCCTCTTCTTGAACTTCATATAAGTGAGTGTACATAGTATGTTCTCTTTTGTACCTGGCTTCTTTCACTCAACAAAATATCTGTGAGATTCATCCACACTGTTGCATGTAACAATAGTCCATTCTTTTTTTTTTTTTTTTTTTTTTTTTTGAGATGGAGTTTTGCTCTTGTCTCCCAGACTGGAGTGCAATGGCGCGATCTTGGCTCACTGCAACCTCTGCCTCCCAGGTTCAAGCGATTCTCCTGCCTCAGCCTCCCAAGTACCTGGGATTACAGGCATGCACCACCACACTCAGCTAATTTTTGTATTTTTAGTAGAGATGGGATTTTGCCATGTTGGCCAGGCATGGTCTCGAACTCCTGACATCAGGCGATCCACCCACCTCTGCCTCTGCCTCCCAAAATAGTGTGTTCTTTTTCCTTGCTGTGTGGTATTCCATGTATGAATATGCCACAAAGTATTCATTTTATTGTGGATAGATACTGGTTTGTTTCCAGTTTGGGGCCATTAGGAATAAAGTTGCTGTGAACATTCTCCTGCATGTTTTTGAATGGCCGTAAGCCATCATTTCCTTAGAGTAAATACACAGCAGTGGAATTGCTGATGCTTAGAAAGAGTTCGACAGTGTGGTTAGATTATTTATAGAGCTGAGCAGATGTGGAGTGGTCAAGAAGGCTTATTTCAAGTGCCCACTCCATCACTGTGTAACCTTGGGTAATTCACTTTCCCTTTCTGAGCCTCAGTATTCTTCACTAGTAAAATGGGTCCAAGAATGTATCTCTCAGCTGTGTGTGGTGGCTCGTGCCTGTAATATCAGTCCTTTGGGAGGCCAAGGCAGGTGGATCACTTGAACCTAGGAATTTGAGACCAGCCTGGCCAATATGGTGAAACTCTGTCTCTACTAAAAATACAAAAGTTAGCTGCGTGTGATGGTGCTTGCATGCAGTAGCTACTCAGGAGGCTGAAGCAGAAGAATTGCTTGAGTCCGGGAGCTTGAGGCTGCAGTAAGCTGAGACTGCGCCACTGCACTCCAACCTGGGTCACAGAGAGAGACCCTGTTTCAAACAACAACAAAAAAGAATAATATCTCTCAGGTGATCAGCAGGAGAGATAAGCCTTGTTGAGTGCCTTGGACAGTATCTGGCACTCTTAAGAAAATGATAGTCCCTGTCTACTTTCCTTCTTCATTCATATTTCACTTCACCAAGCCCAGCCTCTTCTCAAGAAAAGGGTGGCTTAAAATCTATATCTGTGCTCATCACCCATAAGCTGGTGAGGCTCTGTAAGTGAGGAACCTCATGGTGAGGACCTTCAGAGCTGCCCCTGTGCTAGCATGATCAGCCCTCTGTGGTGGACATGCGTGGCTCATTCTGCCCAGAACAGTATTCCTCATCTTCCTAAACACACATGGTTCTGATGAGAGCTGCTAGCCACTGGTGCCCCACCCCTGTTTCAAACCCCAACTCCAGCCACAGCGATCAGCCCAGGATGGTTCACATGATGCAGGCCTGGCCAATCAGACCCTTTCCCTAGAATTTTCAAGCATGAGCTCAGAAGAGAGAGCCCTCTCCTGCCTGGCCAGAAAGTTTCCAGATGGATGTGGGTTCAGAGTTGGTCAGTGATCAGTTTCTCAACAACTCCCGACCCATCAACCTACAATGTGGAGAAAAATGGTGAGATGAGACTTCACACAGGGAAAAGTTGAGAAGCAGAGGAGAGAGAAGGAAAGAGGCAAAGCTTCTGACAGCTGTGTCTTTGGCTCCAGGTATTCTTTGCTGGCCTTCATCGTTATTTGGTCTCACGAGACAGTAAATCTCTCATTCTATTTAAGCTACCTTGAGTTAGATTTCTGTCAGCTGCTCCTGTGACAGTTCTGACAAATATATCCTATACCGAGGGTTTAAACGAAAGCCCTCGCAGGTATTCTCTGCACCGTTCTCAAGCTACAGGTGTAACAGCTCTCTGCTTATGAAGTAGAGGCCAGGGGTCGCCTATTAGGCACACAGCTGGTGTGCACCCAGCCCTGGTGTGGACTCTGGGTGTATGGAAGTCAGGTGCATGGTCTGGCTACTGACCTTGAGCTTTGCTGCATCCGTGTACAATTTCTCATAACTGCTTTCTGATTTATGCTTCCTTCCTTGGCATGGTATTGATGAATGGAAGATTTGAAAGATTCTCTACAAGCCATCTATTAACATGCCCTCAGGTAATTCAGGAAAGAAATGGGGTTGTTTTCAAGTGATTGAACTCCAGCCACATTTTATTTTCAGTAACATGCCCAGAGACCTAAGCAGCCATCCTGGCCTGAGCTTGGAAGTGGACAGGGAGATCAGCCCTGTTTAACTGCTGCCTTCCTAGGCGGTCCCTGAAAACTATAAAATTGTGTTACTAGCAGTTTTAATCCAGGGCAGGCGAGGAGTGAGAGAGGCAGTCAGACACATTGACTCCGACACTAAGGCCCAAATAGGATTGAGGAAGAAGGGAGGAGGGTTCTGTTCATTCCTGCTCCAGTCACCAAGGGACACCCTAATGGACCATTAGACCAGCTGCCTGGCATGGCTCCTGTGAGAGGGCTGCCTACACACCAGCTGTGATCGATTACATCACTTGGCTCCAATCCTTTGCTTCTCCTGGTATTCATGCCCTTTGCTATGTAACTTTGCCACCAGTATATCACCTGATGGGGTGATATACTCCATCTCTTGACTCTGGATTTGCCATGTGACTGGCTTTGGTCAATGAGGTATATGTGGGTAAATTACAACTGAGGCTTGAAAAAGTGCTCTCTTGAACCACTGACTTTGCCCTGAGAATATGCCCAGTACAGCCTGTTGGATGAGAGAGCATGGAGCAGAGCCATGTTTCTCAGTCCTCCTGGCCAAGGGTAGCTTGCAGCAGCCAATTGCTAGCCCACCTCCAGGCTCCTGGCATATGAGCAAACCTGGCTGAGACGAAAAGAACCACACAGCTAAGCCTCACCTAAATCACTGACCTACTGTGTAAATGTTCATGGTTTAAAGCCACTGAGTTTTGGGATGGTTTATTAGATAGCATTATTATGACAATAGATAGCAAATACACCAACTCTAATGTAGAGATTGTCAAACCACACATTTGCAAACTAACCAGGTAGAAAAGAATGCTGAACTACTGAGAGAGCTGAGTTCATAATTTCCAGGAAATAGACTTTTGGAGAATTGCTTCTTAAGGCCTATAATAACTTAAGGTAGATGTTAAGCCATTTTCAGGTTGAGGAACATACTTACTAAGAAAAAAGATAAAATAAACTTGTAATTTGCTTATGGAGATGGCACCGAGAGTTACTAAATGGTTTAGGAAAGAACTTTAGTTGTAGTCATATGGAATATTTTTCTTGCCAACAGGTATAAACCCAGGCACAATTTTTCTTTTTTTGTTTCCTTTGGTTTATTTGCCTCCCTCTTTGAACACATTCTCCTCCATAGGTGCCCACTGTTTTAAGGCTGCCTGGGGTCCCTTGCATAAGAAACAAGGTAGTTAAGAAAACTAACTCAGGTTAAAATGTGGCAAACTTTTACACATTGGAACACTGGAACCAGAGTAGAATATAGAGCAAATGCTTCTTCCAAAATCCATTTTTTTTTTTTCTCTTAAGATAAGGACTAATTCTGTTGCCCAGGCTGGAGTGCAGTGGCACAATCATAGCTCGCTGCAGCCTGGAACTCCCAGGCTCAAGTGATCCTCCCACCCCAGCCTCCCAAGTAGCTGGGACTACAGGCACATGCCATCATGCTTAGCTTGCTAATTTTTAAAAATTTTTGTAGAGATGGGGTCCTAAAATACTTGCAATAGTAAAGGAAAGGAAAAGTGGGCCTCAGGGGAACTGGAAAGAATCTATGCTGGTCATGGTGGCATGTCCTTAAAGGTTCGTATTTAATCTAATAACCCATTGTGAAACTTGCCAGTGATTCTGCCTTGGTGATGTCACCAGGAGCCTTGCAGAAGCAAACACAAATCTTTTCTGAGGAATACACTCTAAATGCAGATCTCAAAGAATTTTCATGGATAAAATGCTGATAGGACACAAGCTCACAGTTTAAAATCCCCAGACCCACAGGGAAACAAGCCACCATGAGTAAGAGTAACAACAAAAAATATGTTTAAAAAAGAGGAAGTATTGTAATAGTTCGTTACCCAGCATATTATGGTTATCCAAACAAAACCAAAAGGATATATATAGATATACAAGAGGAGATTTATTACGAGAATTGACTCCTGTGATTGTGGAGGCCAAGAAGTCCTATAAAGACGTCTGCAAGCTGGAGAACCAGGAAAGAGGTAATGTCATTTACTACAAGGCTGAAGAACTCGGGATGGGGTGGGATGGGGAGGAGGGGGGTTAATCCTTGAGTCTAAAGGACCAGAACCAGGATCTTCAATTTCTGTGAGCAGAAGATGGATGTCTCAGCTCAAGAAGCGGGGGTAGGCCTGGGGGAGTTTGCCTTTCCTCCACCTTTTTGTTCTATTTTGGGCCTTCAATGGATTAACTGATGCCCCCACAAAATGGTGAGGGCAGATCTTCTTTACTCCGTCTGTAGATTCAAGTGCTAATCTATTCTGGAAACACCTTCACAGACACAGAAAGAAAGAAAGTTTACCAGCTATCTGGGCAGCCCTTAACCTAGTCAAGTGGATGCATAAAATTAACCATCACACCCAGTACGAAAGTAGTATGTTTTATATGTTTTAAAATTAAAAGGGGGCCGGGCGCGGTGGCTCAAGCCTGTAATCCCAGCACTTTGGGAGGCCGAGACGGGCGGATCACGAGGTCAGGAGATCGAGTCCATCCTGGCTAATACGGTGAAACCCCGTCTCTACTAAAAAATACAAAAAACTAGCCGGGTGAGGTGGCGGGCGCCTGTAGTCCCAGCTACTCGGGAGGCTGAGGCAGGAGAATGGCGGGAACCCGGGAGGCGGAGCTTGCAGTGAGCTGAGATCCGGCCACGGCACTCCAGCCTGGGCGGCAGAGTGAGACTCCGTCTCAAAAAAAAAAAAAAAAATAATAATAATAATAATAATAAAATTAAATTAAAAGGGGACTCAAGGTGTACCAGATCCGTGAAAAACAATAAAAATAGACTTGATAATTTGCAAAATAACTAACTATAACTTTTACAACAAAAAATAATTGATGTAATACACTCAATGAAAAGGAGAAATAGTAACTTTCTTGGTAAGGCAAAAAATGTGTGAAAAAATGTGTGAAAAAATGGCCCCACTGCCTAGGAAACTGGTCCCTGGCATTCAGAGTCAGTCTGGAGGTTGAGTGTTGCTGGGAAGATGGCTGGCAGTTGGGCCCAGGCCAGTAGCGCCTTGTGACCTGCAGAGAGATGGGCAGATGGAAAAGCACCAGCCATTCTGCTTTCTGTTTCAGAGAGGGCAGGAATTGTGGGGACAGAGAAGTTGGGAGAGGTCTGGCCTGGCCGATAGAGCCCAGCAGTAAAATAGGGTGTGTCAGGGAAGATAACCCAGAATCACAAAATGTCCCCAAAGGCAGACACAGCTGGTGTTCTGTTTATCTACTGCTGTTTATGTAACAAGCTGCCCCAAAACATAGGGGCTTAAAACAACAATAATTATTTATTTTGCTTGGGAATCTGCAGTTTGGGCAGGACTTGGTAGGGACAACTTGCCTCTGTTTTACATAGCATTAGCTGAGTGACTAAACTTGGGGCTGGAAGATCATGTTCAACACGACTCACTTGACAGGCAAGTCATTGCTGGCTGTCAACTTGGAGCTTGATGGGCCCTCAGTTTATTTCCACATGGGTCTCTCCAAAGGCTAATTGGGCTTCCTCACAACATGGCATCCAACTCCCCAAAGAGAAAGGCAGAAGTGCACGACACTTGTATTAGCATCAGAAGCTACATTTTGTCACTTTGGCTACATTTTCTGGGAGAGGGAGTCACAAAGATCTGTCCAGATTCAGAGGGTGAATGTGAACGTTCTAAAGATATTGCTGTGCCGTCTTTGGAAAACACAGTTTGCTAAAGGTGATGCCAATCCAGGATTAAGTGATGGTTGGAGACCTAGATAAGCAGTCAATCAAGCTGTCATCCCTGAGTTGGGAATCAGTGGCAGAATTACAGTCCCTACTCAGGGCAGTTGACAAAGAGCAAGGCCAAGCCTGGAAGTCAGGTTTTTAGCAGATGGTATAACACAGTGGGCAAGACCAGAGACTCAGGGCCAGAGCCTGTATTTGAATCCTGGCTTCACCAATTAGTAGTTTATAATCTTGGGCAAGAAACTTAAAACCTTCTTTGCCTCAGTTCCCCCATCTATGAAATGTGATAACAATCATACCTATCCTACAGGGTTATTGTGAGAATTTGGCAAGTTACTATAGGTAAAGAGCTCAGAACAACACCTGGCTTGTGGCAAGGGCTGTGGGAGGATAAACTAATATTGTTAATAGGCTCCTAATCCTTTCCTATGAAATAACCTAACAAGAGACCAAGTTGCCAAATGGTGTGTATCAGAGCTCAGAAATGAGACAACTTTCCAGTCATGGGAACTGGTACACACAGCCTAACCCCTCCAAAGCCTTCCTACCTCCCATCATCATGGATTCTGGTGCCAACATTAGGGCAGGCCGAGCCCCTCCCTGGGGTGGGAGGGGGTCTGAAGAGAGAAGGGAGGCAGGGCCTGACCAAGAATCCTTGTTGAAGTGAGGACAGTGTCCTTGGAGCAGAGTGATTTGCTACACAGCCCTGGCCTGGAGGTCCTGCCAGGCTTAGAGGCAATACCAAGTCCAAACACTATAAAATTCTCTGCAATGTTGTTTAAGCAGTAAAAGTGGTGAAGAGACCTGAGGCTACTTAGATACAGAACAACTGTTTTCTACTTAATGAGCCACCATAAGCAGTGTTTAATTAAAACTGCAGGAGCATCCTGAGAACATGGACCAAGGAGCATGGAAGGTGTGGTGGCAGTCATCCTGTGTCAGGGCTGGGGTGACCCCCAGATACTGGACACAGTCACGTCCTACTCCCTGAACTCCTTTCCTGTAGACCCCATGTCTGCCTCCTGGTTCTTGGTGAACTGTCTTAATCCTTTTCCCTCACGCCATCATTCAAGAGCACCCGGTGAATAGTCACACTCCACTAGCTTCAAATATTTATGGGCAGCATAGAAAAATTACTTTAGTTCCCTGAGCCTCAGCTTCCCCATCTGGAAAGCAGGATAAGGATTTCTTCGTCATGGAGCTGTTGTGGAGATCAAATAAGATATGCAGGAGTGGCCTGACAGTCACCCTCTTGCATCCCTGGCATTCCTGCCCAGGAGGATTGAAACTGATCTTGATGTACTGATCTTGATTGATTCCTGACCAGAAGGATTGAAACCGATCTTGCACTTGTTCAAGCCATGTCCTGTGAGATGCTCCTTGGAAAAGTGGTTCCAAACTCAGATAGGTTTGGGAAATATTGTGCCCTGCAAATACCCTTCCCCACTGGGGGGCTGCCATGCACATGGCCATTTTAAAGAGTCTAAGAAGTCCTGATGGAAAGAATTCTGCTTTGTTGAACCCAGTGTTTTCTAAAATTTCTCACTGTGGAAACTTTATTTTATGTATATTTTTATTCATTTGTTTCACCCATTAGCATTATTGAAACCATCTCTGGAAAACACAGGGGTGGCATAAATCACATGTGCAAAGTTGTGCAATCTCTTTGAACTCATTTCTCATCTAAAAATGAGGATAATCAATGCCCACTGTGCAGGGTGCCGTGAAGATCAGAGGTAGTGAACACAAAACACCCAGCCCAGGGCCTGACACTCAGTGGGCGGGCAACACGCATGGCCACTGGGATGAGGCAGGGAGGATGCAGATGCAGGGAATGACACCAAGGGATGCAGACACTAAAGGTGAGGACCAAGGGCAGGAGCTTGACCACCAAGGGCAAGACCACCACAGGCCGGCAGGGGCCAAACCAGCAGATTTGAGACCTAGGGGTCTGATATAGTTTGGATGTGTGTCCCCTCCAAATCTCACATTGAAACGTGATGGGACCTAGTGGGAGGTGTTTGGGTCATGGGGGAGGATCCCTTATAAATGGCTTGGTGTCATCCTTGCAGTAATGAATGAGTTCCCACTTTATTAGTTCACTCTGAGAGCTGGTTGTTAAAAGGGGGCTGGCACCTCCTCCCCTCTGTCTTGCTCCCTCTCTCTCCATGTGACACACCTGCTCCTCCTTTGCCTTCTGCCATGAGTAAAAGCTTCCTGAGGCCTCACCAGAAGCTGAGCAGATGCCTGTGCCGTTCTTGTACAGCCTGCAGAACCATGAGCGAAATAAATCTCCTTTCTTTATAAAGTACCAAGCTTCAGGTGTTCCTTTAGCAATGCAAAACAGACTAACACAGGGTCCTTACATCTCCCAGACGAGCATGGGGATTGTTCCCAGTATTATAGACAAACTGGATCTGTGGGAGAGGGATCTGTGGCCTTGCCAGGAGCTGGGAGGACTACTGGGCGCAGGGGGAGATTGGGGAGTCATTTACCAGCCCCTTCGCTTCACAAATATTTATTGAACACTTGCTATATGCGAGGTAATCCTAGCTACGCAGGATACATCAGTGAAAAAAAACACAGCCCCTGCCTTCCTGGAGCTTACACGAACAACAAATAAACAAATTAATAATATTTTAGGTGATAAGTGCTACAAAAATATAAGGCAGGTTTAAGGAGAGTGTTTGGTGGTGCTGTTTTACACAGGGTGGTCAGGGAAAAGCCCTTTTGAGGTGATATGAGCAGAAACTGGCAAGAGGTAAGTGATTACACTCCTGACCCATCATCATCACCATCATCACCATCATCATCATCATCATCATCATCGTCGTCGTCATCAAACCTCCATCATCCCTTGGAGTAAGCGCCTCTCAGGACAGGCTTTCCCAGGGTGTAGTTCCAACAATGACCACGAGGTGGAGGAGTGACTCTAACCCCGTCCAGGGGCTGAGCGTTGGTTGACTAATCTCAGGTCCCCAGATCCTGTCAAGGTTGAGAGTAGTCTCAGGCCATCTGCAGCCATAGGAATCCCATGTAGCTGGGCTGCCAACTTGACTGTGTGTGGGAGCTTTGGCTCTTTGCCACCAGTGAGGTGCGAGGAAGGGGAGGGAGAGCCGCAAAGAACATCTGGGGAAGCCGAGCCAGAGAAGGGCACACAGCCACCGGCACAGCGTCCAGGGGTCCTGGGCTGCGGTGGGCGTGGCCACCAAGAGAGCGGCTCCAGGTCAGACTTGTTCTGTCGGTGACTGAAGGGTCTTGAAGGCATTCTTCTGGCTTCAGCTGTGGGAAGCAGGTGAGGAAGCAGAATTGGAGAGGGAATGAGGAGGCTGAATGTAAAAGCTGAGCTACAGCCCAGCGTAGCCAGGCTGAAGTGAGGAACAGCCCAGCCTCGTGTGTTTTACGCCCTGCTGGCGCTCCTATAAATTCGGCTTAATGTTGGGAGAGGGCAGCTGTGAGCCTGCTGCCTGCCCCTCTGGGGAGAAGGGGACCCTGTCGAGCTGCCGCCCCTGTTGTCCCCTGGACGCTGGCTACAGGACCAGCGTCCAGGGGATAACAGCCCAGACCCCCTGTTTGGGGTCCTCCCTGAAAAGGACCAAGCCTGGCTTGCTTTGCTTCGCAGCTTCATCTTGAAGATTGATCTGGCTCGTTCCAGCAAGGCAGAATGGTGGGGTTTCTAATTTCGCTGGTGTTTTGCTCCCTGGTGTCATGTGAACAGATGCTGTTGGGCTTTCTCTGAAGATTCTTAGCTGGGTAGGGAGGGAGAGCCTCCTGGTGAGGTTCTCTGACTCTGTCTGGGAGGAGGAAATCCATTTCTCAGTGCTCTGTGATATCACACTAATCTGCAAATGCACGGACTGATGAATTAGGGTGTCCCTCTGCCCCTGCCCCGACTTTCCTATTCTGCAAGTGGGGTGAATAACGCTTACCTTGTGGAGTCATCTGCATGACTCAATAAGTTAGCACTTATAACAGCATCTGGCACCAAATCAGGACTCTATAAATGGTAACTGCTTTCATGTGTAGGAAGTGCAAGTCCTTCTTCATGCATCTATAATGTTGTGTATTCCACAGAACAGTCCTATTTGGTGCATTCCTTTTTTCTTATTTTATTAATTTTTTCACATAAAATATCTGAAAAAAATCTTCATCACAACAGAGTCAAGCACTGCATCAATATTGGAAGTAAATAGGAATGTCTCACCCCCTCATAAACACACAGACACACACACGTACCCTAGAGTTAACTACTGGTATAAGTTTGGTATTTATCTTTCCAGACTTTTGTTTCACCAATACAGTTCCTGGGGCTGTAAAGCTTAGTTCCATGTCAGTGAGCATCAGGTGGAGATAACCCTCTGAACAAGCTTACTGGGGAGTGTGTAGACACAAATCTTTCTCTTGGCAGCACTTAGTTCCGTATCAACCTCAATGTGTGAATTGCAAATGAACTTTATTTTAAAAGGCCCTCAGAAAGTGTCTTGGCAACACTTTATAAAACATTAGTATTAATTCCTAGAAGGTCAAAGAGGCGTATGTGTGTGATTCTCTAACTCACTTTTCTACTGAATGACTGTGGCCTCTATTCCCAGTTCGGATCAGGGGATGTGGCTGTAGAGCCTCTAGACATGATTCATTTCCTGCTCTACAGAGAGGACACGCTGGCTGCATGCAGGTGGAGTCAACCTCGAGTGCTGGGTTTTGAGCTCTGTGTGAGCAGGGAAGAAAGTGCCCTGTAAACTCTAGGGACTAGAGTTCCAGCCACAGAATCACAGAATTGAGCCCTCCAATCCCTCTCCACTTGCCACCTGCACTTTCCTCAAGCCTCCCAGGGGCTGGAAGCACAGCACACGCTGAGCATGCTCTGTAGAGCGTCTGCAGGGCGTTCTTCACCAGGCTGCAAGACTCCTGTACACTCTCTCACGTGTCTCTTATGTGCACCTCATGCCAGCTTGAGGAGGTGGGTACCGTGATTAATATTCCCCTTGTATAGATGGAGAAACTGAGCTTGGAGAAGCAATGTGTTCGCCCAGTAACATGCAGCTAAAATGCAGCAGTACTGGGACAAGAGCCTGCTTGGTTGAAATCTCAGTTTCAACAGCGGGACTTGTTCTTGTCCTCTGTTTGCTTTTACTTCTTCCGTTTATCCTTTCATTTTTTCATCCATAAGTAATATGTCAGTATTTACTGAGTATATGTAAAATAAAAATGCCACTCCTCTTCAACTCCCATTGGTCCTACCCTCTCTGCTTAGGTGACCACCATTATGTGTTGAGTGTATCCTTCCAGATCTTTTCTGTACACATAGAAATACATACAGAGTTGCTATTTTAAAAATATGAAAGGGATCACACTATACAAATATTTCTGCTACTTTTTTCTTAACAATGTGTTTCTTTTCCAGATTCATGTATCTGAACTTGTTTCCTTTTCTAAATGGCTGCACGGTGTTCCACAGAATGCCCATACCATAATTTCACCAGAACCTGATTGATGTCTGATTTACTCTTATGTAAACTGAAATAATAGTACCTGCCACATAGGATTATTGTTAAACAAGATGATGCATGGAAATTGCTTAGAATTAAGCCTGACACATAGTAAGTGCACATGCACACACATCATACACCTATTGGCTTTTATAATCTTTATCAACATCATCATCACCATTGTTGATAAATGTTAATGCCATTCCCAGTTTTTTCCATTCTAAACAATGCTAGCATGAAGATTTTTCTGCTGATACTTTGTTTGTCTATGGAATAGATTCCCGGAATGCTGGGGGACAGGAGGTTGAAGCATGGGAGGAGAGAAGAGAGAGGTCAGGGTGTTCCTTTCCTGCTCCATCCCCATGCCTCTGGTATTGGCATTGTTCTAAAACTTCAGCTCCCATGGGGTGGCCTCTCTGCCAACTTCTACCTCTTTGGCCTCTTCTGTCTCTTTACGCATAGGAGTGATAACAGCTTCCTGCTGCTGCCAGCCTTGGGCACTTCATTATCCCTTGCCTATTCCTTTAACTCTGTCCATGTCTTTACAAGCTGATGCTTTATTTAATTGCCATCATTTGAACCATCAGGGTGCAAATTCTGTGTTCTGCCTGGTCTTATCTAACACATTAGCCTTTTTTTGTTCTATAAATTGCCTGTTCATATTCTTCACCCATTTTCTGTAGACTTGCCTTTATAATTATTTATAAAAATTCTATATTACAAATGTCAATATTTTGTTAAATATAGTATAAACATTTTATCTGAGTCTTTGCTTCTCTTCTCTCAGCTTGATGTCAGCATTTTCTTTTCACTGTCCTTTGCTGGAGCCTCCACCTCGGCCCTTCCTCCAATACTGGGTGCAGTTCCAAGCACTCTATTCTTCCCTACCTGTACCTTCCTTTGATTCCATGATTTTAACAACCCCATACCTGCTGCTGCTCCCCAAATTTATATCTCTAGCCCTGGCTTCTTCAGTGGCCTCCAGACTCCAACATAGAACCATCCACCTGCCATTGCTGCTTGGGTGTCCAATGGCACCTCAGACTTAGCATGTCCCAAAGCAGAAATCTTGATTTCCTCACCCCAGACCTGTTCTTCTCCCTGTCCTCCCAGTCTCTACATGGCATTGCCTTCCACCCATTGCTAAAGGCCCCCATACTAGGAGTCATTCCACTTTTTTCCCTGTCCTTCACGTATCACATCCAAATGAAAAACAAATCCTGTTGGCTCCAATTCAAAAGATAACTCAAATCTGTTCTCATATCTACATCTCCATAGCCTCTGCCCCACTCCACACTACCACCATTGCTTCTGTAACCAATTGTAGCAGCTTCCTAACTGGCTTCCTGTCTCTTCTCTTATGTACCTAGGGTGACGTTTGGTTTCACCATGAATTTTATTGGCCATTCTCCTGCTAAAATTCCCCAGTGACTACCCATTGCACTTAAAATAGTGTCTGTTTTATCAGAGTTTGTGAGCCTCACTCCATCCCCAACTCCCTGTCCTTGGAGTCAGCCATTGCCCTTCACTCCATGCCCCGGCCATGCTGACCCATGACCCTGCTGTAGAGTACGGCACCCACTGTCCCTTTTGTGCCTGAGATGTTGTCACCTGGGTCATACCATGGCTGCATCCTTCTTGTTACTCTGCCTTAGGCTAAAAGCTCCCTCATCTCAGTACAGTCTTCCTGTTCACCTGATCTAGATGACCCCTCTCCCCTGCTTGCTACCATATCACACTCTTAGTTTCTGCAAAGCAATGATCACTACCAGAAATTACATTGTTCATTGGTGTGTGGGGAGGCTGAGGGCCTAGATTCTGGAGCCCAAGCGCATGGGTACAAATCTCAGTTTTGCTATTTGTGGCTGTGGGACCTCCAGTGACCTAGCTGGTCTCTCTATGTCCTACTTTCCACATTTGTGAGATGGGGATGATGTAAATCAGGGGTTGGCACACAAGGGCCGATGAACCAAATCCAGCCCGATGCCTATTTTTGTTCTACCCTCAAGTTAAGAAAGGTTTTTACATTTTTAATTGGTTGAAAAATCAAAAGAAAAATATTTTGTGACACACGAAAATTAAACATCATGGTGCCCATAAAGTTTTACTGGGGCACAGCCATGCCCGTTCATTTACGCGTTGTCTACAGCTGCTTTCACACTGCAATGGTGGAGTTGAGCAGTGGTGACAGAGATTATCTGGCCCACAAAACCTAAAATATACACTATCTGGTTCTTTACAGAAAATGTTTGCCGACCTCTGATAGAAAAACCTGCCATCTACGGTGGATATAAGTGAATAAATCTATGTCGAGTTTTTATAATGGTGCCTGATATATATGCAGGTAGAGATAGATAGATGGATAGAGATATATGTGCGTATCAGCAACATGCATTGTTGTTATTTACTATCTGCCTCCCCTCTACTGCCCGCCCGCTAGCACATTCTAGGATGATGGAAAGGTTCTCTATCTGTACTGTGCAGTGCACTAGGCACATGTGCCTATCGAGCCCTCAAAATGTGGTTAATGTGACCGAGTAACTACATTTGTAATTATAGTTGTCATAATTAATTTTAATTTAATTTAAAATGCCACATGTGGCTAGTGGCTATCATATTAGACAGGGCCATGAGAACATTCATGCCTGGCATATGGTAAGAGCTCAATTAATGGCGGCTACACTCATTTCCTCCCTCTTCCTCTTCTCCCAGCCTCTGTTCTCCCTCTCCTCTCTCCTCTCATGGCCCTGGGCTTTTTCTTTCCTCTTTGCATCACTTTCTCTTTTGGGATCACCCCTCCTTTCCCTGCTTCTGTCCCCATCCCTACTCCACCTGCACCTAGCAGGCCCCTTGCTCAGTGCCTGTTGGCATCCACACCTCATCCTCAGCCAACTTAGCTATCACTGTAAATCAGCCCCAATAATTCGCCATCTGGTTCCAGCCCTTAGCAGAGAGCGGAGGGAGCCAGGTGGATTCTGGCTGGAGGTGGGTCGGGTAACCAGGCCCCTGGGGTGGCAGCCAGAGATGCTCCATCATTTCCGAGGCTGGCACAGCACTCATGCTGCACCTGATGCCAGGAGCTTGTGCCAGGCCTGAATGGACTGCCAGTCACAGAGAAGCCTGGGCCTGGAGGGTGGAGAGTGGCCCCGGGCCTGGCTGCAGGTGCTGCGAGTGGGTGGCAGATGGATGGTGTGGAGGCAGCAGGGAGAGGGCTGCTGGGTAGCGTCTCCCTCCCAGGAGCGTGATGTTAGGGACTTAGGGCCTCATTACCATCACTGCGGCTGTGCAACCTTGGTCAGCTACAGGAGAGGCTTAGGGCAGCCATGTTGGAGAGTGAAGTTCCCATCTAGCCACAGCCCGTGCTAGGCTACTTTGCAGCCCTCCCCTCACACAGAGCCCACTGGCAACAGGGTACCAATGCTGCCGAAATCCTTGGGCACAGGCCTGAGGCCATAGCAGAAAGGCACCAGGTTAGACATGAGTGAGGGGAGAGAAGGTTCTAGAGCTCAGATAGGACATCTAAATAAATTGTGATACATGAATGAATGAATAAGTGAGTACTAAGCCTTCCCAATTTTTTTTTTTTTTAAATCAAGTATAACAACTCAGGAAACTCACGTTTCAGACTTATCTTGGTCTCTCACAGCTAGCTGTGAGTTGCTGGACGAGTCACAGTCCTTTACCTGGAAAATGAAGGGATTGATTGTATTGGGAGTTCTTAACTGGAGGCAAGAGGTGTTTAGAAATCTGTGGGGGCACTTTTGGTTGTCATAGTGACTAGGAGGTATGATGGGCATTGAGTGGGTGGGACAAGGGATGCCAACATACTGCAAAGGGCTATTGTCCCACACAAGGAAAGTCATTCCAACCAGTGCTGATAGCACCTCATTGGGATGGTTCCTTCTAATTCCTCCAGCTGGGACAGTCCTTGTGTCTATGGTAATCATTGTTGGAGCTCCACTCACATGCCCCTGGTCTCGCCATTGTAGCCACTCTCAGCTTCACTCTCCTTGGGAACTGCCTGCATGTCTGTGCCTGGGGCCTTTTTCTGGCAATTGCATCCTGTTCTTCCTGCCATGTGGCATCCAGAACACTGGGAGATTACAGCCCCTGAGCGCAGCCCTCAACCAACAGCTGATGGAGTTGGTGTATAAGTGTCTTAGCTCCCTGTTCCTTCAGGGGCCACTCTGAGGCATCTCCCACATGGTCTTCCAAAGGCCTGTAGTGGGATTGAGCCACAGTTGCTCACAGTGGAACCTAGGATAGGACCCTAATGTGTAAGCTTCCTGCCCTTCCTTGCCTCACTTCCCACCTCCCCCATCTTCACTGAAATCCCTGACTCAGGGTCGATCTTTCAGGGAGTTCAGACTAAGATGGTGACCATGAATGACAGCTGGGCCATCTGGTGAGACTGGGAAGATGTGCCTCTTCCTGCCTGGGGAGGTTGGAGAGACCCTGAATGACAGGTAGGCACTGTGAACCTAACCAAACTGGGATGGGTGGAGGCTGGGTCAGGACATGCAGATAGCAGGAACTCCTGGCTGCTGGCTTCCCAGTGTCCCACACAGACACAGGGCAGCTGTGGGAGCCTTGGATATCATCTCTCTCCTTGGCACCCTTCTGCAGGCCCATCACCTGGTGAAACTGCCCACTGACCAGGAGAGAGAAACAAACATCAAAATACATCATTCTCATTATGCATGGCACTCAGTTACTGATGAAATCAGATAATGCCTGTTTAACCTGCAAGAGAGACTTCTTGCAAAGGAGAGATTAGTGGAGGGGATAAAATGGGAAAGCTCCTGATTGTTTTCCATCCCTCCACATCCATCTGGTCTCAGTGGAGAAGCCCAACATTCACCCTAAATGATCCCAAAGACCAGGACCACTCAGGCCAGCCATGAGTTAGGAACAACAAAGAAAGTGTGTAGTGTGGGCAGGGACAGAAGTCAACTCCTCTACAAAGGAAAAAGAAAATGAAGCTATGTCTGTGTGGCATACTGCTGGCTGCCCACTGCACGTCCCTTGTCCCACTGTCCTCATTCTGTCCTGCTCCTTAGACGTGTTGCTTTATGACTGTTCTGGCCAATACACTGTAGTGGAAGTTCACTGGAGTGTTCCTGGAGACAGCTTTGACTGACCTGATAAAGGTGCTCCCCTGTCCCCACCTCCACCATGCTTCCACCTTGTTGCTGGAAGTGTATATGTGATGGCTGGAACTGCACCAGCCATGTTGCACTCACAAGGGAAAGACTAACGAAGTCTCGGATTTTGGTACTGACATTCTTGAACTTATGTCAGATGCTGCCTATTTCTGGATTTCTTTTTATAGGAGAAAAATAAGCCTCTCTTTTGGGGGGCAGTGGAGTTGGGTATTCCGCCGGTTGATGCTGAGCACAGTCCTTGCTGGTTGTGCTTTCTTGTTCTGTTACGACTGCATTGTGAATCTGATACTCAAATGTCCTGCCTCACAGCCTCTCAGCCCGACCTTTCATTGTGGCCATTGCTGCAGAATCAGCCACATGCGGTGTCCTCTCACAGCACCTTGCCTCAGCAGCACCACTTCTCTCTACACCTCGGCAGTGACTGCCCCCAGCAGGCTGCACAACCAGCTATACAGACACAGGCCCAACGCCAGAGGTGCGAGGATGTCAGCACCCCAATGGCATGGGGCAGCCATTGCCCAATGGTGGCTAGAAACCAAAGGATAAATGGTCCCCTCTTTCCCCTCTGGAGTGGACACTCCTGAAGCCCTCGGCGAGCCCATCATGTGATGGAACCTGCACTGCCCACAAGAGAACCCAGCTTGGTAGGGCATGCTTGCACTGGCTTACTCTCCTTCCTACTTCATTCTTCCAGTCCCTATTTCTGTCCCCTCTCAAAATATACTATCTGCGTCTAAAACCAATGTTTCAGACTTTTCCGACTTTTGATGGGGAATCCAGACTAGGACAGTTTAGGTTGTTGGGCAACCTTGGACAGCCTGCTCACTGTCTCTGGGCTTCAGTCTTCCCTCCTGCACAGCAGGTAGACATTGGACCGTGTGCTATCTGCGATCCTTCCCTTGTCATCCCTGCACCCTATCCTTGCCTCTCTATGTCAGTGTGTCAGCTCCACTGCTGGATCCCCTGGGGCAGGGTCCACATCTGCCTCAGCCTGTATTGTGGGGGACCCAGTCCCAGATTACACATACAGTCAGTGGAGGAGGGAAGAGAACAGTCAGAAGAAAGCGTTAATTACTAAGTGAAGCAAACAAGCAACCCTCAGGTTGGAAGCTAAATCATGTGAAGGGAGAGAGGATGGAGGTTACCAGGCAGGTGCTGAGCCAATTAAATGGGAATGGTCAGGAGTGGAGTACACAGGGCAGGGGTCAAGCACACAGCAGGGTGTTAATTAGCTGCTGTGGCTTTGGTCACAGGTCACTGAGAGCAGAAAATGCTCAGTCCTGCCAGGGCATTGCAGAGGGAGCGAGGGTGAGGGCAGGGAGAGCTGAAGATGGCTGAGGCCTGGGACAGGCTGGAGGCACAGGGCAGGCAACTGTGGCTGGCACTGAGCTCTCCGATCCTCTGAAAGCCACCCCTGGCTCCCAAGCCCTGCTCAGAGAAAATTCAACAAGCTTTCCCTGAGCCCACCTGGGCCAGGCTATGCAACCGAGGGGACACAGCCCCTGACCTCATGGAGGGTACCATCTAGTGTGGAAAGAGCTTCTAGGCAAGAAAAGCAGGAGGCCTGGTGAGCACTCATAAGGGATGGAGCTACAAGAAAGGTCTCCATTAAGAAATGTCTTCTTTGTTGAAGCCTGGGAGAAGTGGTCCAGTAAAACCATATGGGGATGCTGGAGAGAGGGCAGGGCATGCCAGGACGGGCAAGCTTATGCAAAGGCCAGGAGGCAAGAGAGAGTATGGCAAGTTCCACTACTGCAAGTCATCCTGGAAAACTCCCTCAGCCAATTGCAGAAACCACTGCTCCCTCGGGCATCTATCTCTGGAGGGTCCCCCGCCATGGCCATGGCTCCCACCTTTCCCTGTAGCCTCCAGAGTACCAGATTTGAGCAGCACAGGCAGTGGCCCAAGCTAGGTGCTTAGATCCTGGGCCTCCAGTTTAGGATTCCATTCAAGATGAGACCGAAAGGAGGGAGGCCCTTAGGTTAACTTTTTTTTTTTTTTTTTTTTTTGAGATGGAGTCTCAGTCTGTCGCCCAGGCTGGAGTGCAGTGGCACGATCTTGGCTCACTGCAGGCTCTGCCTTCCCAGTTCACACCATTCCCCTGCCTCAACCTCCCAAGTAGCTGGGACTACAGGCACCCGCCAGCACACCAGGCTAATTTTTTTTTTTTTTTTTGTATTTTAGTAGAGATGGGGTTTCACTGTATTAGCCAGGATGGTCAATGGTCTCGATCTCCTGATCTCGTGATCCACCCGCCTTGGCCTCCCAAAGTGCTGGGATTACAGGCATGAGCCACCACGCCTTTCCACAGGTCAAGTGACAATGAAGGTATGTCATTCATTCTTTCAACAAACACTAAACGCCTACTGTACGACAGCCTCCTTGCTGGGTACAAGAGACACAAAGATAAATAAGCCTCGTCAGGTCCTTGCCCTCCCTGAGTCCCCAGCAATAAGAAGATAGACACATATACAGATAATTACATGAAGTCCAAAATCAATAACAATCACTGACGAAACACAGAAGCTTATTACTACTTCATATTTATCAATTTCAGAAGTAGGCAGCCTGCAGCTGGTATGGCAGCTCCATACTCATCTGAGACCCATGTGCCTATCTTGTTTCTCCACCTTCCTCACCACATGGCTTCTACTGTGTGATCCAAGAGCACCAGCCATCTCATCCACATTCCAGTCAGCAAAATGAGAAATGAAGGAAATGAGAAAGAGAAGGGCATTCTTCTCTTTAAAGACACTGCCTAAGTGTCCTTAACACTTTTCTAACTTTAGCTTGTGTCCTATTGGCTAGAATTTAGTCAGAGGACCACACCCACCTGCAAGATAGAATGGGATTATAGACTTTATTTCAGGAGTTCATGAGTCCAGTTAAAAATTGAGGGATCCCTTCACCAAGGAAGATGTAAGAAAGAGAGATTGAAGGCATCTAGCAGTCTCTGCCACAAATCAGAACACTTCATGGCCAAGGATAGCAGAATCCTGAGCTAGGAATTTCCACTACTGCATTTTTGTTTTTGAGCCAAGGGGGCTCTGACAGATGGGCTACAACACAGAATCTCAGATTCTTATTAGGGACTAGAAGACTGGATCCTTAAAGGGATAACATCTCAAAGCTGACTCCCTTGCCCAATCTTTCTCCCTTTTTCCTTCTCAAGTGATACTTCTAAAAGCAACTTTTGCATTCCCAATTCCACTTTAGCCTCTACTTCCCAGACAGTACAACCAGCTAGGGGTTGGGGTGAGAGGCAGCAGATGCTGTATGTGCTTCATTGTTGTATTAGTCTGTTCTCAGACTGCTAATAAAGATATACCTGAGACTGGGTAATTTATAAAGGAAAGAGGTTTAATGACACGGTTCCACATGGCTGGGGAGGCCTCACAATCATGGCAGAATGCAAAGATACATCTTACGTGGCGGCAAGCAAGAGAACATGTACAGGGGAACTGCCCTTTATAAACTCATCAGATCTCATGTGACCTATTCACTATCACAAGGATAGCACAGGAAAAACCCACCCCCATGATCCAATTACTTCCCACTGGGTTCCTCCCATGATACATGAGAATTATAGGAGCTGTAATTCAAGATGAGATTTGGGTGGGGACACAGAGCCACACCATATTGTCCCATCCCTAGCCCCTCCTAAATCTCAAGTCCTCACATTTCAAAAGCAATCATGCCTTCCCAACAGTCCCCCAAAGTCTTAACTCATTTCAGCATTAACTCAAAAGTCCACAGTCCAAAGTCTTATCTGAGACAAGGCAAGTTCTTTCTGCCTATGAGCCTGTAAAATCAAAAACAAGTTAGTTACTTTGTAGATACAATGGGGATACAGCCATTCCCAAAGGGAGCAATTGGCCAAAATGAAGAGGCTACAGGCTCCATGCAAGTCCCAAATCCAGTGGAGCAGTCAAATCTTAAAGTTCCAAAATTATCTCCTTTGACTCCATGTCTCACATCCAGGTCATGCTGATGCTCCCACGGCCTTGGGCAGCTCCACCTCTGTGGATTTTCAGGGTACAGCCCACCACCCTCCCCACAACACCCCGGCTGCTTTCATGGACTGCTGTTGAGTGTCTATGGCTTTTCCAGGTGCACGATGCAAGCTGTCGGTGAATCTACCATTCTGGGGTCTGGAGGACAGTGACCCTCTTCTCACAGCTCCACTAGGCAGTGCCCCAGTGGGGACTCAGTGTGAGGCTTCCACCTTACATTTCCCTGCTACACTGCCTTGACAGAGGCTCTCCATGAGGGTTCTGCCCTGGCCGTCAACTTTTGCCTGGACATCCATGCATTTCCACACATCCTCTGAAATCTAGGTGGAGGTTCCCAAACCTGAATTCTTGACTTCTGTGCACCCTCAGGCTCAACATCAGATGTAAGCTGCCAAGGCTTGGGGCTTACATCCTTTGAAGCCACAGCCTGAGCTTTACCTTGGCCCCTTTTAGCCACAGCTGGAGTGGCTGAGATGCAGAGTACCAAGTCCTTAGGCTGCACACAGCAGGGGGGCCCTGGACTCAGCCCAGGAAACCACTTTTTCCTCCTAGGCCTCTGGGCCTGGGGCCAGTGACGGAAGGGACTGCCTTGAAGGTCTCTGACGTGGCCTGGAGACATTTTCCCTATTGTCTTGCTGATTAACATTGGCTCCTCATTACTTATTAAAATTTCTGCAGCTGGCTTGAATTTATCCCCAGAAAATGGGTTTCTCTTTTCTATGGCATTATCAGGCTACAGATTTTCCAAATTTTTATGCTCTGCTTCCTTCTTGAACACTTTGCCACATTGAAATTTCTTCTGCCAGATACCCTAAATCATCTTTTTTAAGTTCAAAGTTACACAGATCTCTAGGGTGGGGTAAAATGCCGCCAGGTTCTTTGTGTGGCAAGAGTGACCTTTACTCCAGTTCCCAGTAAGTTCCTCATCTCCACCTGAGACCACCTCAGCCTGGACTTTATTGTTCATATCACTGTCAGCATTTTGGTCAAAGCCATTCAACAAACCTCTAGGAAGTTCCAAACTTTCCCACATCTTCCTATCTTCTTCTGAGCCCTTCAAACTGTTCCAGCCTCTGCCTGTTACCCAGTTGCAAAGTTGCTTCCACATTTTGGGTATCTTTACAGCAGCACTGCTCTCTACTGGTACCAATTTACTATATTAGTCTGTTCTCACACGGCTGATAAAGACATAACTGAGACTGGGTAATTTATAAGGAAAGAGGTTAATGACTCACAATTCCACATGGCTGAGGAGGCCTCACAGTTATGGCAGAAGGCCAAGGAGGAGCAAAGGCATGTCTTACATGGCAGCAGGCAAGAGAGTGTGTGCAGGAGTTCCACCCTTTATAAAACCATCACATCCCATGAGACTTTTTCACTATCATGACAACAGCATGGGAAAAACCCACCCCCGTGATTCAATTACCTCCCACCAGGTCCTTTCCACAACACGTGAGGATTATGAGAGCCACAATTCAATATAGGATTTGGGTGGGGACACAGCCAAACCACATCAATTGTTTAATCTCCTTGTCTCTCACCCTCCTATCAGTCCCTGCTTCAACCAGCCTTGTGCAGATGCAACCCAACAGAACTCACTTCTGCCTGTGCCCTGCATCTCTCACTTCCTGCCCAAGGCTTCTCTGATACCAATTCATTCCCATTGGTACCTGCTTCATGCTCAGGCACCTGTAACCAGGAAGTACAGGTCACCCGTGGCCAACAGGAGGTGACAGCCAAGGGGTAACTTTTTCTCCCTTTCATCCCCTTGGGCACATAGCGCTGAGACATATTACGCAAAGCTCCAGAGGTGTCCCAGAGAGATCACGCACCAGTTGCCTGCAGGAATGGCCAATCTGATAACGCAAGCTTGGACAGGCTTTCCTGCCTTCCCTGTTTAGTTTTCCCTCTTCTCCCATCCTGCTCCTTGAGGTCATTTCCCAACTAAATGCCACCAGGAGGTAGCCTCTGTTTCAGACTCTACTTATAGGGCAACTCCAAACCAGGACGTGTAGGAGGCTTTTCTCTCTTTCTGTTTTATCTCCCCTCACAGATAAGAAACTATCCTAGGAGCACTTGACTGAGCTCAGAAAAACCAACTTCACGTCCTGATTCTGCTGCTTCTCAGCTATGAGCCCTTGGGCTCAGCCTCTCTGTGCTCCATTTGTCTCCTCCGTAAGATGGGAGTAGGTATGCTTACTTGGGCCCTTCTGGGGCCCCTTAGTGGGGCTCCCTGAGGATGGGGCTGTGTCTCCCCTCAGACTGGGGCTTCCCAGAGGACAGAGCTATGTCTCCCTCAGACTTGCCCCTCTCTTATGTGTGCACCTTCAGAGGTACCACCCTCATGGTATCCCATATGAATGATGCCCCTGGAGTCAGGCAACATGTGGCCCTGGGTACACCACAGGGTTAAATGAGTAGCTAGGTACCTCTACCATGCAGCTAGGTATACAGTAGGAGCTAAATGGAGTTTAATTCACTTCCTTCTGCCATTAGTTTGGAGACCTCCTGAGACTAAGGGATCTGTCTTTCTTATCAGACTGAAAGTTTGCTGAGAGCAAGGGTGTGTCACCTCTATCAGATACAGAGTGTTCTGAGAGCAGGAGCAGTGTCCTTCTGCCGTAAAACTGGGAGCTCCATCAGCACCCTGTGAACGGCTAAGAGCAGGAATCACGTCTGCATCTCACAGGAGGCTTGCTGAGGCCAGAAGCTTTCTTTCCTATATCAAAATGGGGCTTCCCAAGGATAGGGCTGTGTCTCCCCTCAGACTGGGCCTCCCTGAGTCAGGGCTGTGATTCCCCTCAGACTGGGGCTCCCTGAGGATGGGGCTATGTCTCCCTCAGACTGGGGTTCCCTGAGGATGGAGCTGCGTCTCCCTCAGACGGGGGCTCCCTGAGGACAAGGCTGTGTCTCCCTCAGACTGGGGCTCCCTGAGGATGGGGCTGCGTCTCCCTTCAGACTGGGGCTCCCTGAGTATAGATGTTGTGAGCTTCCCTATTCCTGTCTCCAGCAGCTGTCCCATTCTGGCTGCCCACCCGCCTGGCCATGCTGCAGTCCCTTTCTGCCCTGGATGATCACTGCCATGTTCCTGTTCAGCATGCCTCTCTCCTGGCATCTGCCTCCCACTGCTGTGGCTGAATCAGGGCCTGCTCCTCCCTGCTTGCTCTGCTCTCCCCACCAATACCTGTGTGTATTAGGATGAACATGTTGCATTATGCTAACTGCTGGCTTACCCTTTGGTGATTAAAGGGAACATCACACTGCAGGCAGAGTAATCCTAATTACAAGGTAGAAACCACTGCTTTTTCCTAAGAGACAAACAGGGATGTTTTGTATCTTTTCCAAGTGCAGCGGAGGATGTGCAAAGCTGTCACAGGCTTCTAGGGAGTTGGGGTGGGTAGGGCTTCCCTGAGACTGTGTCAGGTGACCTCTGGTCTCTCTATTCCCTATAGGCTGACAAAGCAGCCTGGGGAGGAGAATGACCTTTGCAGGAAGGAAATGAAATCCCTCTGCATGTCAGGTTCATTAACAAATATCAGTGACCAACAAACACAACCCTTCTCCCTGGGAAAGCACAGAGGCATCAGGCTGGGGACAGGAACAGCGGGGGAGCTCACACAGCCCCAGCCATGGCAGCAGCCCTGCCCACCCCTCCCAAGGGCTCACTCCTGCAGGTCAGACCACCCCCCACAATCCAAGGATCCCACCTTTCTATCCTCAGAGATGCAAGACCCTTCTGGGACCCAGAGTTCATGCCCTGGGGCTTTCCATGACTCAGTGCTACTATCTGTGTTCATTTGCTCTTTCCCTCTCTCACTTCCATCCTCCCCTCCCTCCTTCCATCAATTATCATGCACCAACTCTGTGACAGTGCTCAGCTCTGGGGAAATCACAGTGAAGGAGGATAGACAGGATTAGAACCTCATGGGGCTTTTATTCTAATAGAGGAGACAGCTATTACATGATTACACAGAATATCAGTCAATGTGATTATGGTGGGTGTTACGAGGAAAAAGGACAGGATGCTTTACCTAATCTGAGGTTAAACTCTTATGCCAACAAGCTAGAAGTTACTGTGTACCTGGAGTTGTTTCCAGACATCCATTCATTCATTCACTACTTCCTGAGCACCTGCAATTTGCCAAGTACTGTCACCTGCATGGTGAGGCAGCCAATAGAATCCTTCCCTCAAGGGGCTCACATTCTAGACCAGAAGACAGACAATGGGCACATTTAAACAGTAAGTGGTTAGGCTCACACTAGGCCAGGCATTGTGCTGTTTCATATGTTTTATAGACATTATTCCTTATAACAATTGTGGGGAACATTATTATATTCAACCTACAGGTGAGGAAACTGTAACCTCCAGGAGGGCAAAAACAGTTTTTTGAATCTCTGTGTTGCCCAGAGTGGTTAAAGAAAATAATAAATTCTGGTAGTTGAGAAAGAAGTTTGACCCTTCCCGAGGGCAGACAGTCGCCGCTACGGTGCTGGTTCCATGTCCACCTTCTCTGGCGACACTGCTCCCTAAGCCAAGGGCTGACACATCATTGCTGAGCATGTGAAGGAGGAAAGTAGCACAGGACGGCACAGCTTTCTAAGCCCACATACATTTCCAGGCTTGACAGAGGCACATTTCTTTACTTGATAGCGACAGTTTCCCGAGGCCTTCAGGGGAAATCATTTTCTATGTAATGATTTCATTTTACATATGTCTATTGACTTTTCTTCATGTTCCATTGGTGTTTTTCAATACCTAACCCACAGAACAGCCCAGTTACACCAATTCCAAGCAAACAAGGACACACATATTCAAACACATTCGTCGCCATCACCTCTCTGCTCCCCAAGCAGGGATGCCGCTGTAGCCTGTCAGGGCTCAACCTTTGGGGCAAGCATCTCTTTACAGGTGAGGTATTTGGGCCCTTCCTTCTCCTGCCTTCACACCCTGCCTTGTGGTGGTTCCTTTTTCTCAAGTCCCCCAGTCAGGTAGGAAGGACGTGAGACTTAACTCACCGATGTCTGTTGTACTGCTCAAAGCCGAGGTGGGTGAGGGGGAAGGCAGGTGAAGCCATCCAGTCAGGTGAGGTCTTTGTCTCATCTTTGAACTTAAATCATGCGTGTTCAGGCCTGACAACATGTGTTCCGTGTTGGGATTGGGGACATGCCTGAAATGAGGCTACAGGGGCTGATCTACATGCCCAGGGACAAGGGGTAGAGGGGACACCACCACTTGTTCCAGGTATTTCAGCTCTTTCATTGCTCACCCCTCTGGGTCTAGACATTTTGATTTCTAAGCCAGAAGTGAGGATCTCTGTTCTCTTCTCTCATTTAGGAGGTTGGGGTTTCCATACTGAACACTACCAGAGCCTCACCCATGTCTCCTCAGTTGCACACCAGCTGACTTCCAAATGCTTCCTTGCACCTGCAGGGTTTTTTTATTTTTATTATCTATATATTTTTTGAGGGCTTTCCTCTAAAGCCTTTTTGTCCTCTAAAGCCTTCTTTGCCTGTTCATGGCAGGCTGGAAGAGCTGAGGAACTATCAGCCCAAGAGCAGCTCTCAACCCTTGATTGACGGGGCTTAGTGTATAAATATTCCAGCTCCCTCACCCCTAGGAGGCACGTAAAGCCAAGGTGCATGCTCTGCCCTGGCTCCTAGTACTGGTCAGCAGGATTAAGCTCTAGTTGGCAATCTGCTTTCTAATGCACGCTGTACTGGCTTCCTTCTTTTCTCTATCCCACTTCCCCTCTCCCCTTCCCATGTTTCCCGAGATCCCCCAAATAAGCTACTGGTGCTCAAGTCCTTAACTCAGACCTCTTAAGATTGAAGACAAGGGCATCATTGTTAAATGTGTGGATTCAAATTCTATTTGTGCCTCTTAGACCTTGGACCAGTTACTTAAGCTCTCTTTGCTTCAGTGTCTTCACTTGTAAAATGGGTATAATGACAGGCCTTACCCCATAGAGTCATTATGAAGACTAATGAGTGACTATACAGAAAGCCTCACAATAGTACCTGGCACGTGGGTGAATGCTCAAACGTTATTAACCATGAGCCCTGCCACAGTTTCAGGGGCATTTTCAACCTCCACCCCCATGTGTGCTATTAACTGTTCCTGGACAGGGTATGGCAAGTATTTACTGAATTGAATTCTTGTCCTGGCTCTGACCCAGGGATTCCTGACCCTGGCTCCTCATCCATCCTGGCAGCATGTTTTATCACTGAGTGTGCATCCCTAGAGCCTGGTGCCTGGTTCCCAGCCTGGGCTGGCACCTGCCCCAAAATGAGCTGCTTTTTGTTGTTATTGTTGTTTAGATCAATGATTGTTGCTAGGCAGGGTCTCCAGATACAATTTTCAGGAGACCCTCCCCTCTAAAGAAACCTGTCCAAGCCAGGGGTGACATCTTCCTATCACACACAGCCTACTCTTTTGGCTTCTGTTCCTTTCACCCTGGGCATAGATACCAATAAGAGGCCCAGGGCAGCCTCCCTTAAGATTGCAATTTCTAATTATCCTTTGCTCTGTGAAAAGAGTAAACTTATACACAAATGTTAGTTTCTAATAAAAACAATTGATCTTGCTGGGGTTGGGGATGGGGCCAGTGGAGCCTCTCAGTCCTCCTTGATGAAGGCAGCACAATAGAGAAAAAGGACTGGAAGGAAGTGGACCAGAAATCGAATCCCAGTCTGTTACTAACTCCCTCAGTGACTTTGGACAAGGTACATCCTCTCTCTGAGCCTTGGTGTCCTCATTGATGAAATTAGGACTTTTCTTTTTGAGACAGGGTCTCGTTCTGTCACCCAGGCTGGTATACAGTTGTGTGATCACAGCTCACTGCATCCTGAACTTCCTGGGCTCAAGCAGTCCTCCCACCTCAGTCTCCCAAGTAGCTGGGATCACAGGTGCACACCACCTTGCTAAGCTAATTGTTTTTTTCATTTTTGGTAGAGACAGAGGTCTCTCTATGTTGCCCAGGCTTGTCTCAAGCTCCTGGGCTAGAGTGATTAGTCTACTTGAGCTCCCGTAACAAATTTGCCAGAGACGGGGTGGCTTAAATGGTAGATATTATTTTCTAACAGTTCTGTTCCTTGGATTTCCCGTCTTGGCCTCCCAAAGTGTTGGCGTGACAGGTACAAGCCACCACTCCCGGCCAACATGAGGGTTTCAACAGCCATTCCCTTCTCTGATTCCGGGGAGAACTCATCAAAGATTGCAGCAGGGGGCCAGGTATTTACTACCTGTTATGTGCTAGATGATTTTCTCCAATGAACTAATTCTGCACTATGACCCTGTTATATGATGATTAACTCCTGTTTTATAGATGGGGACATCAAATTTCGGAGAAATCACATAACTTGCATAATGTCACAGAGTTGGCAATGATACAGCTGGGGAATGAATCTTTCCATTGTAACAGCCTTTCTCCCCTGTTACCTCTGGCCAGGTGGGAAGAGAATCTTTATTCTCTCCTGGAAACTCACTCAAGGGGTCACTAAGAATGAACATGGGTCGCAGGAAGAAGTGTGCATGTTTGTGTTAGTGTGCACACATAAGTGTATTTGTACATGTGCATGCACATGTTTGTGTGTGCATTTGTGATTGTGTGTGCATGTATGACCGTGTTTACATGCACATGAATGTGTGTGTGTGCCTATTTACATGTGTGTTTATGTTTATGTGCCTGTCTGTGTCTGCTTATGTGGGTCAAGATGTGGTTGTGTGTATGCACATGTGTGGTATCTGATCAATGTTTAGCTTCTCTGAGACTAACTGGATAGCAGGCATTTCATGTCTGACCCTCCTCTTGTTTTCCCTTTCTTTCTTTCATTCTTCCCCCACTCCTTCCTTCCAGTTTCTGGGCAGGACCACCTGAACTGGTTTTCTTTTGCAAGGAAAACAAAGCCTGCTTTTACCTGCTGGAAAAATCCATAACAATTAACCAGATCTGCCAGAGGAAAGAAAAGCCTGGGACCTGCTGAGATGGCTTTAGCAAAGGCAGGATGTTCTCCAGAGGTGGGCACTGGTTAAAAATTCAGAAGGAGCATTGGCATATGATATGAGGCGCAGTCTTTTACTAAAGAGATTTAATGGCCCACAATTCAATTTGAACTGAAAGAGTTCCCCCAATGACTCCTTATAAAGGCTTCCCGAGCCCTGAATCAATATCTATGGGGCTGGTGAGGAGCAACTATCGATTAGCTGTCTCTGCCAATGAGCATTACAAGCCAAGGAGGTTGGAGGGGCGTCTTGTGCACCATTACACAAGCAGCACCTAATAAAATTGGTACCTATTGACTGGCTGCAGTGCCATGTAGGCCAGGACAAAGAGTGGCTAATGCGGGGCCTGATCACTAATCAAATTCCCTGGAAACCCATTAGAACAAATGAATTGAGTCCTCTCTCCTACCTGTGGGCACATAATAGGGGGCCCAGAAGCCATATTTCTAATGATTTCAAGCCAGAAGATCCTGAGAGTAAAGCCACAGTTTCATTGTGTTGTAACCAGTTTAGATCACAAAAGAAAACAGAAAAAGTACTGCATTTTCAACCGTACTTTCCTTACACCACTGATTTGACCTCAGCTGTCCAAGAATATAACAAAGATTCTAGTATAAGAAAAAAATGGCTTCTGGGCATTTACAAAGTCCTCATGATAACATCTATGCATTAAAATCCTAAAAAAAATCTATTTAAGGAAGAGCAATTCAGACTCTCACTCAGAACCTGTTAACTCTTGCTTTATACACAGTTCTAGTGAGCTTGATTTTTCTGGTCTGACATAACACTTTAGTACTAGTAAACAATGGGTAAGATTGAAGTAGGTGAGGGATGGCTCTGCTAATGGTAGCAACCCGTCAACAGCAAGAGGTAATAACTGGAAGAGCTAAGGTAAAGAAACTGTAAAACGAGGGTGAGAGGGTACTGAAATCTGGAACTTTTCAGGCAAGGGCTAACAGTTCTACACTCTTGGGCCCCTGTATTAGTCTACTTGGGTGCCATAACAGAGTGCCAGAGACTGGTTGGCTTAAACAATAGACACTTATTTTCTTACAGTTCTGGTTCTTGGAAGTCCAGAAGCCAGCAGGGTTGGTATATAAGTCAGGGTTCTCTAGAAGGACAAAACTAATAGGATAGATGTATATATAAAGGAGAATTTATTAAGGAGTAATAGGTCCCACAATCGGCCATCTGCAAGCTGAGGTGAAAGGAAGCCAGTCCAAGTCCCAAAGCTGAAGAACTTGGAGTCTGATGTTCAAGAGCAGGAAGCATCCAGCACACGAGAAAGGTGTAGGCTGGGAGGCTAAGCCAGTCTGGTCTTTTCATGTTCTCCTGCCTGCATTTATTCTGGCCATGCTGGCAGCTGATTAGATTGTGCCTACCCAGATTGAGGGTGGGTCTGCCTTTCCCAGTCCACTCACTCAAATGTTGATCTCCTTTGGCAACACCCTCACAGACACACCAGGAACAATACTTCGCATCCTTCAATCCAATCAAGTTGACACTCAGTGTTAATCATCACAGTTGGTTTCTGGTGACGGATCTCTTCCTGGCTGACATTGACCTCTCACTGTATCCTCACATGGCCTCTCTTCTGTGCACACACATTGCACATGCACACACACACCGAGCTCTGGTATCTTCCTCTTCTTACAAGGGCATCAGTCCTATCAGATTAGGGTCCCACCATTATGATCTCACTTAATCTTATTTATCTCCATAAAGGTCCAAATACAGTCGCTTTGGGGGTTAGGGCTGCAACATATGATTTCAAGGGGACACAACTCAGGTCCATAACAGTCCCCAAGGTGTGCAGTGCCCAGCATGATACAACAATTGTTGCTCATGAAGTATTATCAAGAGCAGTTTTAAAATCATGTGTAGTTACTTCTTGTTAAGATGGCAGAGAAATAAGAGATGCATTTTATAAAGATTTCCCTTCAAAAAGAAGAGATGATTTGCCAAAACATTGGTTTTTAAGGGAGAGAGCTCCAATTACTTAAAAAGAGTGTCACTCAGTGGAACAGTTCTAACCGTCTCCATCAGGGTCCTGACAGCTGTTAAGAGATGTCACCCTCCAATGAGGATCATCTGAGGAGAGTTTAATAAAGGGGTTATTTATAAAGGTGGAGGGGGATTGGGGAACCACAAGAGGGGGCTGCTGTAGTCCAGGCTGATGAGGGTGGAGTGGGACACCCCTCAGCCTGAAGCCCGGGTCCTAGAACTCTGAGACAGAGGAGAGGGTTACTAGACAAGAACTGAAATCTTAGCTCTAGGAAGACGGCTGACCAGCAGACCACAGGGAGCCCTCAGAAAGATGAGAAAGTAACTCACTTTTCACTCCTTCCCTCCAATCTCTTTCAGGGGTTCCCCATGTGCTAAATCAACCAGAAGTCAGACATTAAGGGAGTCCTTGGGTTGAGGGCATGGTTCCAGCCTGCTGAGGCAGACAACAGGTTGGAGGAGGGTGGTAATATACAGGGGAGAGTGAACAGAAGATGCCCCGTTGCCTTAGCTTTTGCAAGGTGCACCTGACTGTGTGACAGGTGACCTTGTCTATCCACTGTGTATTGAGTGCAGGTACTGGGGGTAGTCAGCTCCTCTCCTCAGCCCCCTCCTCCCAACTCTGGCCCTATTTGATTCTCTTATGTTCCCCACAGCAGAGGAGAGCACACCTGTAGTGCTTCCCCAACTCCAAACTGTGTCTCGCCATCAAACACCCAGACACACATCCACATCTTCAGAAAGAAGAGAAGCCCATTTCACACCATAAGGTGTTTCAGAATAGAGCCTCATCATTGATTCAAGCCCCGCCCAACCTGAGAGACTCCTGAGCTGCTGCTGCCACCGGTGCTGAAAAGAACAGAGGCGGCTTTCCCACACCTGCACGGGCTGATTTGCACCAACCGCTCTAATTAGCACATTCCACGCTCTGATTAGGCTTCCAGGGAAAGCATGCCAAATGCCATTAATTATGGATGTGATCTTAAATTATTCACTTGAAATGTTTTTTCCCTTGATATGCCCCTTTCATTTCCCACTAACTTTTTGTCACATCCAAGAATAGATCCAATTAAGCCTCAAGAAGCGGAAGTTGGTTATGTTAAAGAAAAGATAAACTGAAAAGGAATCACTTTTTTTTCCTCCTAGTCGTGGTGTTGGTAAATCTGGAAGCGACTAGAAGAGAACAAGGGATATGGTGTTCATCCCTACCTCTTTTTTCTGCAGATTTGGTGCGTTATGGCTCGTCAGTGCCACCTTGATCATTTCTGATGGGAGCCTGGATGGTGATTTCTTGGGCTGGCTCCCCAGAAGCAGATCCTGAGCTGAGAATTCCTGTGCAAATGACTTATTCAGAAAGCTGGAAGGGGGTGGAGGAACCAGGACAGCAAAGGAGAGAAAGCCGGGCAAGGCGTGAGTTTAGACACTATCCCAACCTCAATCTGATCCTGCCAGGAACTCCGGGTTTCAAATTACACCTCAGCATTTGCAAGGCAAAGGAGTTGGGCTTTCAGACTCTGGTACTAGACAGTCACTGATTGCAGACTGCTGGTGGCCGGAAGAGGTATAAATTCCCAGGCCCTTCCTACTGACTGCAAGCGTGGAATAAGCAGTTCCAGGAACCCAGAGGCAGGTCTTTAATGAGATTTCCAGGTGTGAGCCATTAGAAACAGAGTAGAAGCTGGAAGCTGAGCACATAGAACTACTACAGAGATCCAAAGGGATCTGGGTCAAGGAACCATAGTCTCCACTAAAGGGGGCTCAGCAGGGTCACAGGCAGTGGAATAAAAAGTAGAGATCAATTTCTTTTCAAGCCCCCGAAGATCAGCACCCCTGTCCTGTGGTCTGTCACTCAGATGCTCTAAGCGTCCCTGGGGACCCAGCACTGTGTCCTGTGCTGTGGTGGAGACACAGGCAAATCCTGTTGTACTTTCACTCTAGTGCCAGAAACTAGCCTACATCAATGAGAATAAAAATGTAAGGATGTTGAGATTAAATACAGAGCTGTGAGGCTGAGACATAACTGCTAGAAGAGTTCATAGATGTGAAGAGTTTCCTGGGAGACTTAGAACTTGAGCTGGACGCAGGAGGATGAGAAGGATAATGAAGAATTTCTTACTTACATGGAGTGTTTCATACTGTACAGAAAATACTCTCCCATCTATTTTCTCATTTGTGCCTTGAAACAAGATCCTCAGGGGAAATGATATCCCCATTTTAATAAATGAGAAAAATTGAGACTCAGAAAGGTTATGGCACGGACTTGTCCAAGTTGCCCAAGTACTTTATGATGAAGCCGTGCCTTGAGTTCACATCTTTTGAACCTAAGGCCTGTGTCCTTTCCACGATGCCACGTTGTCTCCCAGTGCACAGAACCTAGCAGAGCAGAAAGGAGAAGGAAGGGCACTCTTGGTGCGGAAAATATCAGCAAAGTCTTGGAAGCTGAAATGTACATGTGAAGACTGAGGAAACTGACATGGTGTGATGAATATTTCTCTTGAGGCAAAGTTGGAGGTAAGTTGTTTCCACCCCCTTGATGTGCCCCCACCCTGTCACAAAGGAATGAAATAGTCCCCTGTAGAAGGAATCCAGGCCTTGAAGCAAACTCCAAGTGGTAGTGGCTGCCCATCCAGGCCTTTGTAGAGTAGGCAGAGCAGGGCAAGGCCAGGGAGGAGGCCTGGAGGGTCTATGGTCAAGCCCTGAGGGGGAAACAAGCAGGAGGCTGAGGTGAGAGGTGTACAGGGAACAGGAGGACACTACTGGTCAGAGACCAGGCCAGTGAAGCCTGCCACATGTTTTCCAAAGAAGCCAGAGCCCAAGAGCAGGAATGTGCAGGCAAAGAGGTCCAAGGACAGAGCTGCTCCCAGGGCAGGGGCTATCTCCTGTCCCCTTGAGGCTTCAGAGTGGCATTGGGTAGAGGTGAACTGTCAGTTCGGTTCAACAGACATTTATGAAGCATCTACTGCATTCTAGACACTGGCCTAGCCATGAGGATTCAGAGAGGAGAGAATGATTGCAGATCCTCCCTTCAGGGTGATGCACCCCGTTTCCCAAGACAAGACACATACTTTGTGACTGTGGCATGTTAAAATCTGTCTGCAGAATAGTTAATATTCTTCCTTTCATAAACTGGATCCTAATTCCCTTGAATGTGGGCTGGACCTAGCGATTTTTTTCTAGTCCAGAGAGTGTGGTGGGTGTGACCGTGTGTGACTTCCCAAGCTGGGTCATAAGGACATCACTGCTTCCATCTTCCTCTCTCTTGAATTGATCGCAGTAGGGGAAGTCAGACAGCATGTTGTGAGGATACCCATGTCACCTTGGAAGAAGGCGACATGAGGGAGAACTGTGGCATCCCACCAATAGCCAGCATCAAGCAGCCAGCCATGGGAGGGAGCCACCTTGGAAAGGGCTCCTCCAGCCCAGGTGACCCACCCCTCCCCTACATCTCAACTGCAACCTCAGGACAAACCCCAAGCTAGAACCACCCAGCTAAGCTGCATCCAAAAGCCTGACCCAAAAACCAAGAGAGAAAATATGGATTGTTGTTTTAAGCCACTGGGTTTTAGAGTAATTCGTTACACAGCAATAAATAACAAATACAATGGTGATATGCGAGTAGGAGCACCCCAGCGAAATGGCCCTTCTTGGTTCCACCTAAGGCACATATTAGCACAATGTCACAATAAAAATAACAGAAAACCTGGCTCTAAAAGCTTTTGAAAATAATGGGCAGCTTTGCTAAAGGTTCTCTGGAGGGGAGAGGAATGAAGTGGGAATTACATTTCACAGCAGAGAGCAAAACTTCTTAAAAATCCTTTTTACCCTCCTCTTCCTTCCAGAAAATGCTCTCCAGATGTATCTGGTGTTTCCAGAACTTCCAGCCCAGCTGGTCTCTGTGGTCTCCCTAATGCTTCTGCAGCTGTAGCTGTCCCAGTGTCCCTTCCCAATTTGTCACCCAAGACCAGTACCACAGAGGTAACTCCCTAAGCAGCACAAACCCCTTGGAAGGTGGGGATGGCTGCAATCCTAGCTTGGTCCTTGTCACAGCAATGAGAGCAGCAGTGGACAAACGGGCAAGGTTAGTGAGTGTTCAGAGGAGAGTGTGTCTGATCACTGAGGGTCACAGGCGTTTCACAGAGGGACTAGCACGAAAACTGAAATGTGAAATATTCCAGGACGAGGGGAGGGTGTTCTACAGGTTGTACAAAGTCACTACCATGTAAAGGAGGGTGGCCTGAGGGAAAATGGTGCCCAGTGGCTCCTGTACCTAGAGAAGAAACTCCAGCATTCAGGGGGCTCTGACCAATCTGCCTGGCTTTGGGATTCTCAGAGCAGCTTGAGCTCACCCTGACCCTGAATTGTGCTTCCACAAAGAGCACAAACAGCTCTTTGGGGTTTCAGCTTGGTTGCTAATTAGTGGTGAAGTCTTTGCCAGCAAGCTCACCTCTCTGGGCTTCGGTTTATTCCTTTGTAATATAGGAGACTATATAGGGTCATGGCTCTCAAACTGTGATTAACTGAAAAACTCCCGAAGAACCAGGCAAATGCTAATTGCTGGATCAACCCACCAGACATTCTGGGCCCTAAGAGCCAAGGCAAGGCCTGGAAATCTGAATGTTAATAAGGAAACCAGATGCTTCTGCTGCAGGTGGCCCTCACATTTTACTAGCTCCTTAACTGTCTTGATGCTAGAATCTCCTGGGAAGTTATAAAGAGCATAGCTTCTGGAGCCTCCCCTGGAGACTCTGGTCAGTGAGCCAGCCTAGGGCTGTGGTTCTCAAAGTGTGGCCCCAGGAGCAACAGTAGCAGCACTGGGGATTTGTGGGGCTATGCCCACACTAGACCTGCTGAATCTGAACCCCAGGGTTAACAAGCCCTCCAGGCAACTCTGATGCACGCTAAAGTAAGAGAACCTCTGGCTCAGAGTTTGTGTTGTTTAACAATTATGCAGGTGATTCTCAGCATCCGGAGGGGTTGGGAAACCTTGTAATTATCAAGGACGCTTCCAGTTACTGGTACCTAAGATTCTAGGAAGGCCTGGATTGTCCTCAACTTGCCTCTGAGCCTCCCCAGGAAAAGGTGTCTGGGAAACAGCCAGGATATCCTTTTTATAAGCAAGCAACATTCAGAAGAGCCAGGGACCAGGTGATTAAAATTTCTCACCCCAGCCTCACAACTTATACACCCATTCACTCCTCCGCACCTAACCTCTCAGCGTTCCCCTGAGAAGTGGAGGCCACGGAAAAACTTCCCAAACCCAGGATTTACAGAGAATGAGGCCAGGTCAGCAGGGTCTACTTCCTTTTATTAATTCATTCCTTCCAGCTGACATCTCATTTTCTTGAAGGCGACCTGCGGAGCTTGGCTCCCTGCCCCACCAGCTCACCCCCTCCTTCTCTCTCTGCCAGGCAAGAGCACCCCTCTAAGAATAAGAAGATTAGAGCAGGCCGCTGGGCCTAGCTGTTATTGGAAGATGAACCACTCCCTCTGCTCTCCCTTGTAATACATAATTCCGGGGCAGACCCACCATCTCAAGGCTGCCACAGGGAAGAGAGGTTCCTGGCCTCCTGCTCCTGTGTTCCCCAAAGCTGCGGCTCACACAAACCCTGTCTCCCTGTCCTTTCCTCATAGGATGTCTAAAATGTCATCATCAATGCAGCTTTCCTGCCGTCCTCTCACCTACACAAACATACTTCATTGACTTATTAATGCATTCTACCTTTATTTATTGAGCACATTCTTGCTCTTGGTATTGTGCTAGGAATTGAGGATGCTTGCAGTTGCATGTCATCTGAAAAAATATTTTAAAGCATAGCAGACAAAGCTTGATCCTTGAAGCTTCATCAGAGCTTCCAATAGCTGACAAGGAGAGCTTATAGGTGGAAGAGATGGACCACAGGCTCTAGAGCCTTCACTGATAAATAAAACATTTTAGATTGTTTTCAAACCTAACTTGAGTCTGCCTGCCCAGCCTAGCAAGCTAAACATTGACGTTGGGATTTTCAGAGAGAGAAAGTGAGGCACTTACTGCAGAGTGCCAAGCAAGGAGAATCAGACACACCTCACGCTTAAGACCCAGACTCCCTAATGGCTCACATGTAAAAGTTTTTTTGTTTTTGTTTTTTTGAGACGGAGTCTCACTCTGTCACCAGGCTGGAGTGCAGTGGCACGATCTCGGCTCACTGCACCCTCCACCTCCCGGTTCAAGTGATTCTCCTGCCTCAGCCTCCCCAGTAGCTGGGACTACAGGCATGTGCCACCACGCCCAGCTAATTTTTGTATTTTTAGTAGAGACAAGGTTTCACCATGTTGGCCAGGATGGTCTCGATCTCTTGACCCCGTTATTCACCTGCCTTGGCCTCCCAAAGTGCTGGGATTACAGGTGTGAGCCACCAAACCTGGCCACATGTAAGAGTTTTTAAAGGTGGGGAGGCAGAGGTTATAGGCAAAGTAATAAATCAATACATGGAGATTATACTTTGACTTTGGCTTGTCCCAAAAAGGTGGGACATCTTATAGCAAAGGGTTTACAGGTCATAGGTGGATTCAGACTTTCTTTAATTTGCAACAGGTTAAGGAAGCAAGGTTTTGCCCAAAACCTTGGGGTCATCAGAAAGGAATATGGTTTGGCCTGTGAGCGTGACTGTCTCTAGGCCACTCTGGAAGAAATTATAAAAAGATTGGCAGTCGAAATTCAGTCCTCACTTCACACTTATCTGAAATCTACATGACAGTTGTCAGCATGTTCCATCTGGTGGGGGTACAGGTTTCTGAAAAACAACTCAGGGACACAGGTCTAGATGTTATCTTTAGTTTCTATAGGGAACCAAATATCTTGTGGCTCTGATTTACTTGGGTGACAATTGTTTTAAGCTACCATTGCCTTCTTGCTTTTCAAGTTGTTCATTGACTTCTCAAGTCTAGCTAGGTGCCTGGAATTTCCCTTGGAGGGACTCGATATTTTATTTCCATGCTTGGTGGGGTGGGCAGCAGGCCCCGAAGAGGGATCTCTGCTCTGTCTTAAAATGAGAGATGTCCTCGGGGAGCTTATGCTGGGATAGAGACATCAGGAAGGTCTGGGCCTTGACGGATAGATGACATTATGCTAGGAAGAGATGAGGTCAGAGAGGATGTTTCCAGGTAGAGGAAGAACAAGTGCAAGGGTGGGAGAGAAGCGGGTGTGTTCAGGGAAGAGCGAGGGGCCCAGTATGGCTGTCTTCTTTCACATCCTCTCCAACCTTGCAGAAGCCAGCATTTGGGTGCTTCAAGATGACAGCTTTCCAAAAATAATTTATCTTCAGCTTTGGTGTGTGTCTGATAGTTTTTTTGCTCAATGATTCACATTTCACTCAGGGTAGTAGAGTAAAGTGAATTATTTCCCTGAGCACAGAGACTGGTGAAATTGAGTGTGTGTCTGTGGAGCAGGGGAGGTGGTGGGTGGTAGAGAGGAGGCCTGGCTGAGCAAATCTGGCCTGGGATTAAGCATTTTCCTCAGATCTACCTTGAGCAAGACCAGGTGATAGAGCCTGGTGGGAGGTGGGGCTGGGTGGGGGATGGCTGTGCATGGATGTTCCATCATTCTTTCTAGGATAGCTCAGAATCTACAGTCCAGGCCACTCTCCTGGAGTTAATGAGACAGTGAACATCTCTGGATTACCTGTTACGTTATACAACATCCTTTGTAAGAGCATCTGTGCAATAAATCCCTCTTGAGATGACAAATTGCTCTTTTTGAACTCTGAACAGAGACTACCCACTTTGCAGTAGAAATTTCATCTCTCCGGATAAGCTTGTTTGCCTCCTTTTATCTGCTACCACAAACTATATAACCTAACCACTGGCATCTTTGGAATTGCATCCTGTAAGTTTAATGTAGGTCTGTGTAATGGGCTACGGAAAACAGACTGGTCCAATGGAAATTTCTATTGAGGTTGCAAGTAATCATTCTTCCTGGAAAAATACTACTGGACAAGATGGTAAAAATAATTTTGTTTTCTGAGAATCTTAAACAGAAAAGTACTGTCAGAAAAAGCCCAGGGACTTCAGTTTTTCCAGAAGGTTTGGAAGATCTTGAGGGTATTCACTCTTCTAGAAAGAAACATAAGATCTCCAGGACTGAGGATCCATGTTTGAGAGATGAATGAAGTCAGATCAATGTCCAATTGAGAACCACAGGGGAAATGATGTGAATAGGCACCATTGCATCCAAGGTGGACCAATGGTGAAAATGTGAGGTGCATGTGTCTGGAGACTGAGGACAGAGGGGCTACCCACCTGAGGAATGGGGTGCAACCCTTTTCACATACAGGTATTAAGCATTGCTGGTTCTGGCTCTAAGAGACCAACCAACTTCCCCCAAATCAGAACTCTTAACTACAATATATTTTCATTATTGCCTGGAACACCAAGACATTCAGGGGTAAAATTGGTGTTCAGCTAGTGACTAGACATTCCACATTCCCTACATGTCTATTTCTTCGTTCTTTTTTGGTCTTTTTTTGAGATTGTGCTAAAAAACAGAGGCAATATAGTTTTTCAAAACCAACTTCTATCCTCAAATAGTGACTTTTCATGAGGGTCTGGAGAAGAAAGCACTCCCCATACAATTAGTAAGAGGGCCTTTGCCCCCATGCTCGGTGTGTGTGTGTGGCTCTCCTCACCTTCAGGTGCCCTCATACTTGTCCTTACAGGAGCTTCTAATATGCCTATATCCCAAACACTTCTAGCTCCTCCACATTTCTCAGGCTCGATCCCACCCAAGCCCATCAATCTGTCTATCTGTCCATTCATCCATCCATCCGCCTTTTCCTCCCTCCACCCACATACTGTACTCCACTCTACTCTCCTAACAAACATTCAGTGCTTTTCTTCTGTGCCAGGAACAGAGCTATAAAGATAGGCAAGAATTGGTGCCTGCCTTCCAGCAGCCTTTGCATGTAGTAACGGAGAAGATTTACCAATAGGTACTTTCAAGAGGTGTTAGGACAGCTAGGGGATTAGTAGGTACCAGGTTCAGAGGAGGAGGTGAGAGCATAGGCTTTGGGCCTAGTCTACCTGAGCTTCAAATTCTGACTCTACCACTAACAGCTGTGTGACCTTGGGTAAACTACTTAATATCAATGTATCTTGGTCTTCTCATTGGTAACACGGTGCCCCATTGTGCCTACCTCAGAAGGTGGTTATTCTGCTTATCTCCTATTGCTGCATAAAGCCAGCCATTTTATTATATTTCACGCTGTCCTGGGTCAGTCGCTCAGGCTGGGTCTGCCACTCGGTGCATCTGCTCCACATCGTGTCAGCTGACGTCACGCGATGGTGTTCAGCTGGCCTGGAGGGTCCCGAAAGGCTTCACTCACACATCTGGCATCTCAACTGGGGTGACTGAAAGGCTAAGTCCAGCTGGGATGGTTGACTAGAGTACTCACAGGGCCTTTTTTGGTGTGTGTTTTTTTTTTTTTTGAGACGGAGTCTTGTTCTGTTGCCCAGGCTGGAGTGCAGTGGTGCGATCTTGGCTTACTGCAATCTCCACCTCCCAGGTTAAAGCGATTCTCCTGCCTCAACCTCCCGAGTAGCTGGGACTACAGGCATATGCCACCACACCTGGCTACTTTTTGTATTTTTTAGCAGACAGGGGGTTTCACCATGTTGGCCAGGCTAGTCTCAAACTCCTGACCTTGTGATACACCTGCCTCAGCTTCCCAAAGTGCTGGGATTACAGACATGAGCCACCGTGCCCAGCCAATAGGCTTTTTATGCAGTATCCCAGGGCTCCCAAAGAGAGCATGCCAGGAGATGGGAGTGGCAACATCTTTTAAGGCCTGGGCCACAGCATCATTCCTGCCACATTCTACTGGTCAAAGCAGACCCAGAGCTTGCCTGGATTCAAGGCAAGATGACTGAGACCCACACCTCTCCATGGCAGGAATACAAAGAATTTGTGGCCATTCTTGAAGCCACCACAGATATGTAAAGATTAAATGCGTTAATACATAAAAAGTAGTTAAAGCATTGACTGGGAGGGCAGCATTGCAAGTAAATGGTGGTGTTTTCACATATGACATGCGGGCAATTTTATGAGAGTCATGGTCTTTGCTAATCAAGGTAGATGTTCAGACTAATCAATATATGTAAAACACATAACTGACTAGTAACTAACGAGACACATATACTCTCCAGGGACATCCCAGAACAACCTGGTGGGAGAGGGCAAGATGTCACTCAGAGGCCTCTCCCCTGCCTTAGGACATGCATAGTCCACTTGGAGTGACTACTTGTGTGGTGCCCTGGGCTCAGAGATCCCTGAATGCACAGATGAGCAGAGACGGCTTTTGGCTGCCTGTCTGAGATCCCCCTCCCAGAGCCCGTTGCCTAATTGGAAGGGGCCATTTCAACATCTTTGCAGAAAATGGAGTTTTTCTTTCCTTGATGTTGTGATTTGACTGGGAGTTAGCAAAGCATCAGTAGAATCCTAAACGTCTATTTTAAAAAATCAAGCCTTCATCTCAGCCCTGTGCGGAGCTCCGCTCTCCCTTTGTGGGAGGAAGATAAAACGCTTTCATGCATGTCCTCCTGCCTGTGAACACGGGCTGGTTAAACATTTCTGGTAATGGCTTAGCTGTGCCAAGGATTTTATCTTTTCCCAGGAACAGTTCCTGCCTTAAAAGGGCTTCCACAGGGAAGAGCCACAGTGCATATGCAGAATGCAGGCTGCCGAAGTCTTCGGGGAGGAGAGAATATCTCAGAGGGCCAGGTGCAGCCACAGTGTGGGCCTGCGTGCCTCGTGCTAAGCTGGGCCCATTATGCGTACATCACCTGATTCAATTCTCACTAAATTGCAAGCTGGAATGGGGCGGGGGGACATGAGGGTTATTTTTTATCTCTTTTTGTAGTTGAAAAACCTGGAGCCCAGGAAAATGAAGTGAACTGCCTGAGGTCAAGCCCTTACTGTGAAGTAGAGCTGCAGTGTCTACTCAAGAGTGTCTGACGTCTGCACTTTTTACTCTGCCGGGGTAAGCATCGGGGTCTTTCCACCCCTATCATTGCATTTTACCCTGTTACTAACTTTTGTAAGGCCCCAGGCCTCAGGGGATCCCCACTCTGGGGTGGACCCATGACTGGCAGCACGGCTCGGTTGTCTGTCTTCCTTAGGAAGACCCCAAGGCATGGCATCTACTAAGTCTGAATATGGGCAAAAAACCAGGACAGAGATCACAAAGTACATTGCAGGGTAAAGAAAGGGAGTAGGGAAAATTAGACAGCCTTAGGAGGAGGGAGTGGAGGCCAGTCGCGGTGGCTCACGTCTGTAATCCTAGCACTTCGGGAGGACGAGGCAGGTGGATCATGAGTTCAGGAGATCGAGGCCTTCCTGTCTAACACGGTGAAACCCCATCTCTACTAAAAATACAAAAAAATTAACCTGGTGTGGTGGTGTGGTGGTGAGCACCTGCAGTCCTAGCTACCTAGGAGGCTGAGGGAGGAGAATCGCTTGAACCCGGGAGATGGAGGTTACAGTGAGCTAAGATCGCGCCACTGCACTCCAGCCTGGGTGACAGACTCTGTCTCAAAAAAAAAAAAAAAAAAAGAGGGAGTGGATAAACAATGGTGCTGCCTGAGGAGCCAAGAGCTGTAGGTTCACATCCCAGTCATGTCATTAAATCACTGTGGCGTGACCTTGGAAAAGTCTCCTCTCCACCTGGAGCCCCAAGTTCCTCTTTTTTTTTTTTTTTGAGACAGAGTTTTGCTCTGTCACCCAGGCTTGGAGTGCAGTGGCGTGATCTCAGCTCACTGCAACCTCCGCCTACTGGGTTTAAGTGATTCTCCTGCCTCAGCCTTCTGAGTAGCTGGAATTACAGGCACTCACCACCATGCCCGGCTAAATTTTGTATTTTTAGTAGAGATGGGGTTTTGCCATGTTGGCCAGGCTGGTCTTGAACTTCTGACCTCAGGTGATCCACCCGCCTCTGCCTCCCAAAGTGCTTGGATTACAGGTGTGAGCCACTGTGCCTGGCAATTTCCTCATTTTTAAGTTGAGAGAATATGCTCTAGCCCGTCTGTGATCCCTTTTAGCCCTGAATCCGGGACTCTATCAGGGCCGCTGCATTCAGCTACACGGGTTGTACACTGCACAACTCCAGGTAGGTGCTGCTCACAGACTGCCGCTGTAGTGGCCCTAGATTCTGTAAAGATGGATATAGATGAAAGAGATGGGAAGCAAGGACCTGAGAGGGCAGCAAAGAGGGGAGAGGGGCTCCAAGCAAAGAGAAAAATGGCCTGTAACCACTCTTTTCTCCAATCAAGAGGTAGATAAGTCTTTATATTGCACAAAGGAATGGTCAGATAGGCATATCTGAAACAGTGGAGGTAGATCTGTGGGGATGGTTGCTAATTATACTCATGCTCACATCTGATCAAGCCCAGTTTGATTAGCCCTGATTTTAGAGGGTTAGACTAGGTCCACTAGAGGAGAAAGTGAAGCCAAAACACAGCTGAGATAATGATCATGGACATTCCTTCAGAGGGCCATAAAAACAGCAAAGAAACTAACCATGGTGAGACACCTGTGCAAGCAGCTCTGCCCCCACCCCACCCTCCAGTTCATTTGTCAATGTGCTGGTCTCTCCCTAGGGTTTGTTCCCCTCTCTCTTATCACTGCCTGCATATGTGTTGAATATATTTGCATGGTTGTGTGAAAGCTTCACAATGAACCATGAATTGAAAAACATTTAATTGGCCACTGAGTCATTGTGAAACCTCTCAGCCCTGGTCAGAATTAGTACAACTAAGCTGACTTAATCTGGCATGATATCATGGGAGTAAGTTTATTATAAAAGTGATTCCAGCCCTCTCTTCCTCCTTTACCCTCTTTCTTTGACCTTGTGCCGTGGGATGATGCAGCAAGAAGATCCTCACTAGGTGCTCCCTGGATCTTGGATTTCCCAACTACAAAACTATGAGCCAAATAAATCTCTGTTTATTACAAATTGCCCAGTCTCAAGTACTCTGCTATAGGAGCAGAAAACAGACTAAGACTGAGCATTGGTACTGAGAATTGGGGCTGTTTCTATAACAAATGTCTGTAAATGTGAAAGCAGCTTTGGAACTGGATAATCAGCAGAAGCTGGAAGAATCTGGAGAAGCAGGTTAGAAAAAAGGCTGTGAATGGACCATAATGGGCAATTCTGGTGCTGTTGCAGAAGAAGAAAAGACCTCAGGAAAGCCAGAATCTTCTTAGAGTTTACCTAAGTGGTTGTGATCAGAATGTTGATAGAAATATGGGCAGTAAAGGCCATTCTGATGAGGTTTCAGATGGAAAAGAGGAATATCTTATTGGAAACCGGTGTCAAGGCCCTCCTTGTTATGAGGTGGCAAATAACTTGGCTGAATTGCATCCATGCCCAAGGACTTTATCAAAGGCAGAATTTCGGAGTGACGAACTAGGATAACTGGAGGAAGAAATTTCTAAGCAAAATATTAAAGGAGCTGCATGGCTACTTCTAAATGCACCTGGTAAGATGCAAGAGAAGCAAAATGATTTAAAGACAGAATTTTAAGTAAAAGGGAAGCAGAGCAGAAAGAGTTGGAAAATCTGAAGTCTGGCCACATAAAGAGTGAAAAGGCAGCCTAGCTCAGTGGCTCACACCTATAATCCCAGAACTTTGGGAGGCCAAGGCAGGCGGATCATGAGGTCAGGAGTTTGAGACCAGCCTAACCAACATGGTGAAACCCCATCTCTACTAAAAACACAAAAATTAGCCTGGCATGGTGGCATGCACCTGTAATCCCAGCTACTTGGGAGGCTAAGGCGGGCGAATCACTTGAATCCGGGAGGCAGAGGTTGCAGTGTGCCAAGATTGTGCCACTGAACTCTAGCCTGGGTGAAAGAGCGGGACTCCGTCTCAAAACAAAACAAAACAAAACAAAAAAACAGTGAAAAGGCATATTTAGGAGAACAAACCAAAGGTGTGGCCAAGTGACCATTTGCTAAAGCAATTAGGATGGATAGAAGGGAGCCAAGTGCTATTTATCAAGACAATAAGAGAAAGATCCCAAAGGCATTTCAGAGCTTTGACACTTTCCCTCTCATCACAGGCCCAGAGCAGGACCATAAGGGCAAAGTTTTCAGACAGGCATTTGCAGGACTTCAGCATTTGTTCCCCTGCACTGTCTTGGGGCTCTGTTCCCCAAATTCTAGCATAGTGCCCCTTAGCCACCTTAGCCATGGTTTAAGCTTATCCAGGTGAACCTCGACCTGCCAACCCTGGAAGGTGTAAGCCATAAATCTTGGCATTGTCCACATGGTGATGACACTACAGGCATGCAGAATGCAAGAGCTGCAGCCATGGCAGCCTCCATCTGGATTTCAAAGGATGTCATGTACAGCCTGGAGACCCAGGCAGAGACCTGTTGCAGGGATAGAGCTACTTTGGAGAGACCAAGCTTGGGCAATGCCTAGTGAAGCCATGGGAGTGGGGTAACGCCCAAGACCCTAGGACTGTAGGCCTTTCTTCTTGACTATTTCTCCCTTTTAGGATGGGAATGTCTATCCTATGTCTGTTTCATCACTGTATTTTAGAAGTAGATAACTTTAATTTCATAGACTGACAGGTGGAGAAAAATTTGCCTCAGGATGAATCATGCCTTGATCTCATCTATATCTGACTTAGATGAGATTTTGAACTTTTGGATATTGAGTTGATACCAGAACAAGTTAAGACTTTTGAAGCCATTGGGATGGATTGAATGTATTTTACATGTGAAAAAGACATGAATTTTGGAGGCCACGGATAGAATGCTAAGGTTTGAGTGTTTCCCCCAGAAAGGCAAGTGTTGGAAACTTAATTCTCAATGTAACAGAGTTGGAAGATAGACCTTTAAGAGGTGATTAGGGTGATGAAGGCTCTGCCCTTGTAATGGATTGATTTTATTATTGTGAGAGTGGATTTGTTAGAAGAGCAAGTTCAGCCCTCTCTTGCGGACCTCTCACTCTCTTTTCCTCTCTTCCATATGATGATGCAGCAGGAAGATCCTCACCAGATGTGGCCCCTCACTCCTGGACTTCCAAGCCTCCAGAATCGTGAACCAAATACATTTCTATTTATTATAAGTTACTCAGCCTCAGATATTATTAGAGCAGTAGAAAACAGACCAAGAAAGGCTGTGTCTCCCTCCTCAGACTGAAGGTCCCTTGTCATCAGATGCTGTGTCTATATCCTTTGTTCACTTGTTTGATATTTGCTAAGGACCTTTTAAGTGCCAGGCACTATTCTAGGTTCAGAATACTATGTTGAAAAGACAGACAAAAATCACTGGTTTTATGGAACGTACAAGTTAGTTGTGATAAATGACAATAAACAACAAACAGATTTAAGTTACAATAAATACTAAGAAGCAAATAAATGCAGTGTAATTGTAATGGTAGGAGTGGCATGTTAACTGAAATGAGTGACTGAGGCAAGAGTCTCAATCAATCAAGGTTTATTAAGCCAGAGCTTGAGGGTATGCCTAGGAAAAACACAAGTCACAGTTGCATCTGCGGCTGTTTTTTCCAGAAAGTTTTTTTTTTTTTTTTTTTTTGCAGGAGGCTTAATATTTATATACTTTCTTAAAGGGGGAAAGGAATGTAGGAAGGGAGGTGTGGTAAGTGAAAGAATGACTGATCTAATCTTGTCTTTGTTCTGTACCTGCAAAGATAAGCAGTATCACTGTGAAATCTAATAGACTTTAGTTTTAGGAACTACACTTAGATTGCAGCCCTAAAGTTGTAATTGACATGTCCTTGTCTTCTGGGAGGATATGCATCTTGAAAGTTTTCAAAAGCATCTGGAGATGCTAGAGGCCTTTTGCCTTTCTGTAGGGATCTGGCTAATGGATAACACTTTGACACAAGGCTGTGGAGTGACAGCTAATCATCTGGGAAAAAGATGGCAGTGTTGGGTCACTCAGTCTCCAGGCTTAACATTTTCTTGGGCATAATGAGTGTGAGGTCCTGAGATTTTTTATTTTCTCTTACTGGGTGTACATGTCTATTTCAACTGGCATGGTTTGGGCAGCCTCTCTGAGCAGAGGCTTATTTATTTATTTATTTGTTTATTTAGAGACAGGGTTTTGCTCTGTTGCCCAGCTTGGAGTGCAGTGGCAGGATCTCAGTTTACTGCAACCTCCACCTCCCGGGTTCAAGCAATTCTGCCTCAGCCTCCGAGTAGCTGGTACCACAGGCGCCCGCCACCACACCCGGTTAATTTTTTGTATTTTTAGTAGAGATGGAGTTTTACCATGTTGACCAGGCTAGTCTCAAAATCCTGGCCTCAAGTGGTCTGCTCATCTTGGCCTCCCAAAGTGCTGGGAATTATAGGCATGAGCCACTGTGCCTGGCCAGAGGCTTCTGAGATGAGATCTGAATGATGAAAATGAGCCAGCTATGGGAGGATGGTCTGGGTGAACAGCAATTCTTTCAGGCAGAATTGACTGCAAATGTGAAGACCCTGAGATAGGAGAGAGGAAAAGAAAGAAGGTCAGTGTGTCTGAACTTAGTGCGTGAAGGGGGTGGCACAAAGATGAAGTGAGAAATGTTGACTCGGGCAGTATGGAGATCATGCAGGGCCTTGTAGGTCACCAGGAATAGGAGCTTGCAGAGAACGGGCTGTGACTCCTATCCTAGGGGATCTCCCTGAACCCCCGAGCTTTCTGTGGTTTCTCTGTAATATTCTGATGGGTATCTGAACATCTGAATGTAAGGACATTGTCTCCTGTCTCATATTCCTCTGCCCAGGACACAGAGCTCTGCTGACCCCAAGCAATAATGGAAGAAGTATCCTGCCCACACCCTTTCTGCAGCTGCCTCTGGGGGCAGACCTGCTGACAACACTCCCTACCCTTTCCTAGCTTTGTTATTGCAGACTTGGTCTCCAGAGCTCAGCCACTCACTTCCTGGTCTTTAGCACAATCTTAGTGAAGCCAAAGAGCAAAAGACCTCCTTAATCCCAAGTCTAGATTTGCAAATAGGGTACCTGCAAAGCATGCAGCCTGGCAGACCCAGAAGAGGCAGCCCATCTTCAGCCTGTCTTCTAGACCTGGCAGTCATCACTGGAAACCCCAGTGTCTCTTCCCTGCCCCTACAGCTCAGACAACCTGTAACAAATGTCAGTGAAGACCTGTCCTTGTCACTTCCCTTGCAAATGGGCTGTTGAAAGGCCAGGTTGGGAAGTCACAAGGATCCATTGTTGAAGTCTGGCAAGTTATTTAACTTCCTACTTCCTCAGTTTCCCCATCTGTAAAACAGAGATAATAGTATATACTTTTTAGGGTTGAAATCAGATCATAACTACTTGGCTCCGTATGTTAAAAGCGGTAAAAATGATTATACTTACTATGTGCCGGACACTGTGCTTAGGAATATCTCATTTAATCATCGTAGCCATCATAGCTCAATGAGGAAGGTGCATTAGAATCCTCATTTCTCAGGTGAAGACCCTGAGGTGCGGAGAGGCCACACAGCTCTTCAAGTATGCTACCTACCAGGTACTGGTTCTCAGCCCAGGTTGGTACCCTTTCCCTAGGGGACATGTTAAAACATGGGTGTGCTTTTGGATTGTCATGCTGGCTGGAACCACTGGGGTTGGAAGAGTAAATTTCCCCCCTTGGCAATGTATGGGTCTTATCATGTGTTGAATGTCTTACTCAGGAAAAAATGAATCAGCCTCTGTTTTGAGAAACACTAATTACAGCAAAATCCCACATTAACAGATAAGGAACTGAGTCCCAAATAAAGTGATGAGTCCAGATTCACTTGGTGCATCAGGCCAGAAGCAAGACAAGAGCCAAGCACCTATCTTGACCACCAACCTTTACCATGTGGGGCCCAAGCCAGATTCTGGACCACCTGTAGAGGCAGGCCAGCTGGCAGCAGTGGGTTGGTGCTTCCTCTCAAAATTCCATTGGGAATGGCCCTGTGATTTCCCCTTCCCAGCCTGAGGAAAACTTGCCCCCCTCCACCCTCTATCCCCTGGCTAGAAAGATGTTCTCAGTTATCTTTGATTGGGTTCTCAGATTTCCATCGCCCAAAGCCGATTTCCACAAAGGGAAGGTGTCAATAATTACATTTCTGCTCTCCATACCCTGTAATTAGTAATTGCGATTAATCTGGCACACTTAGTCAAATATTGCAGGGCCTAATTGGCTTCCGTGCGTTTCTTCTTTTGATTGAGACAATCCTATTCTTGGCGGTTCTGAAGCCAGCAGTAGTGAACTCAGCAGGACCTGTCAATTGCTTCTGCTTGGCAATTTGCATGACATTTTGGGAGGCAAAGCAGAGCAAAGGGGTGAGGTAGCTGGGCCTTCTGCGTTGGGGCAGAGGGGCTGAGACAAATTGATGGAAGGCAAATCTATGGGGAAAGAAACAGTAGATAAGAGCTAGTTAGTAAGCTTTGTCTGTGTATACTCTTTCTCAGTGTCATCTCCTCTCTGGTGATAATGTTGTCTTCTTCCTGGTATAAGAAGCATTTGTGTGTATGCATGTGTGTGCCTGTGTTGGGGGGTTATGGGGTTGGGGCACCTTTACAGGGGAATTTATGTTCTGTTTTTATGTAGTAGGGGGAGTCCAGAGAGCTTGTCCTGTGTCTGCCTTTTCATTATTGCATTCAGCTCAAAATAATCCTCATATACCTAAGTGGCATATTTTTGGCACAGCACACTCTGAATTCCTTTAAAATAAATCCCGTCTTCAAGTTTCTTCCTGAGATTTCCTTGCCATTCCTAATTACAGGTCTGAAATTCTACCATTGTAGGTTCATTTCTTTGGGACCTAGCAGTGGTGGGGGTAGTGGGCCCTCCTTTTCTGAGGTTCCTAATTGCATCAGTTAGGATCCTTTTTATTATAAATAACAGGACACTTAACTTGGTCCTAGGTAGCATAATAATTTATTGGCTTAATGATTGAAAAGTTTAGAGAGATCTGGCTTCAGGCATGGTTTGATCCAGGGGTTCCCATTGTCAGAAGGGCTCTGGCTCCATTTCTCTTTGAGTTCCTTGGCTCTGCTCTACTCCTAGGCCAGTTTTCTCTTCTGGCTACCATCCTCTTCCCCACCACCATAGTGGCTACAAAACTATCCGGACATACATAGCTTCTCTTCTGACATATTCCTGCAGAAGAAGAGGAGGAATCTCTGGTGAAGTCCCCAGCAAACATCGCACAACTCATTGGCCTAGATTGGATTTTGTGTTCCTCTCACTTAAATCCCCCAATAAATCTCTGTGGTCCAGGTGAAAGAGATCAAATGAAGAGACTAAGAGGCAGAAATGAAGTCCACAGGCAAACAGCCCGGGCGGCGCCCTGACAGCCCGGGCGGCGCCCTGAGCCTAGTTAAAGATCGACCCCGGACCTAACCGATTAGGTTATCTATAGACTCCAGACATTGTAAGGACAAACGTTGTGAAAGTCTCTGTCCTGCTCTGTTCTGTTCTAATTACCGGTGTCTGCCACATATCTTAGTCCTGGGCCCAGTACAAACACATCCCTCTATTTTGTCCCAACTTCCTGAACCCAACACAAACACATTCCCCCCCACACACATCTCAGAAACAACACCTGGGGAAGCTCCAATAAGGTTACAACCGTTTGTAAAAGCGCAGGAACCGATAAGAAGGCTGCTAAAAGCATAACTTAACATGTAAACCAATTGTAATGCTGTAGCCTAGAGAAATGCCTTGTTCCTCTGTAACCTGACAAGTCCTGTTTACCTCGAGCTATAAAAAGCAAGCGCACGCATTGTTTGGGGCCCTCTTGTATGTTATAGAACGGAGGGACCAAGTTCGAACTTGCATTAAAGATCCTTGCCGCTTGGCTTTGACTCTGGACTCTGGTGGTCTTCTTCGGGGAATAAACGGTCTGGGCATAACACAGGGAGGGATATGCTGACTCCCTCAATCCCCTCACGGCCCACCCAGAATCCAGCTTAAAGTCATCACACCCAAACCACATAGGAGACAAAGGAGGAGGAGCAGTGACCCAAAGGAATGGCATGGTGGCATATGCCTGTAATCCTAAGGTACCCAACAGGCTGAGGCAGGAGGATTATTTGAGCCCAGGACTTTCAGGCTACAGTGTTGGCAGCCTGGGCAACACAGTGAGACCTCTTAAAAAAAAAAAAAAAACTGGAGAAGGAGAGAAGAATCTATACCCCAGGGTTGTTTTGCTGGGACTTTCTCTGGCTAAGGCAAGGAAAAGGTTTTCCACTTTTAATGCTTTTCATTGACCACCTGAGCCCGGTTGCATTCACGTTTTCGTTTCTGAACAATAAACTGGCAATTACCTATTGGGTTGTTTTAGCCAGGATGCTTGCCACTGCTGACATTTCCCTGGTGATTTGCACCGATTGAAATTCTCCAGAGTAATTGTTATTAGCGTATCATCAGGAGTTTATCTTGGGAGCTTTTGGGTTTTGCTGATTTAATAACCAAGTTCTGGAGTCTGTGCTGTGGGGAAAAATGTTTAGTCTGAGGAAGAGAGCAGGACAGAGTCCAGCATCTTCTCCTGCAGGTCAGGCCAGAGCTTATTTAAGAGAACGAAAATAAAAAAGAGCAAGAGGAACATTTGCTTGTTTAATTGGCCATAGACTTTCCTGGTAATAATTTGTAGCAAGATAACAGACCTCTTCAAGGTCATGTGTCTGGGTATGGCTGGGTGAGGGAAAGGACTCAGAAAATTCTGGGTGATTGGCTTTATAAATGAGTATGCTGATTTTGCTAGGACTCATGGGTCAGTTGATGAATGTCGACTGTTTAACTGATGGTTCCAGCCTGGCTGGCGTGGCTCTCAGCCTGGACTTCTGGCCCAGCTGTGTTTGAATAAATGCAAAGATGGAGGGCCTGCCCTGGGGTCTGGAGCAGCAAAGGCATTGTGTTCAAATCCCAGGAGCATGAACTCCAGCCTGAAGCCAATCATTGTTGAGAGCCCACTGAAGAGACAACTCAGAAAGAGAGCAGACAACCTGGGCAAGAAGTAGGATGGGGCAGCTGTGCCTGTGTCTGGGCTTGCACAGACCAGGTTGGGTTCTCCCAGCTGTGCTACACCCTAGTTCCAGACCCTTGATCTGTTGGAGCAGACCCTGTGATTCCCCATATTTGACCTGAAACCAATTTTATAGAGTTGAAAGGGGCCTCAGAGTTCCTTAAGTCCAGCCACTCCCTGTTTCAGATGAAGTTGAGGCCCATGATGGCACCCATATCTCTGTACTCCATCATGACCTGAGGGCGCTCCATCACTGCCTCTATTATATTGTTCGGCATTGCTATGGGCCATTGTGGTCCTCATCTCCATGTCAGGAGGGCAGGGAAAAATGTGTCAGGAAACCACCAGTGAATGTCCACATGTCCACTGAAAATCGGTTACCCCAGGGCAGTATCATCACATTTATTATATAGCATGGGACTTGGCAAAATACGGCCCTTGGACCAAAGCACATGATTTTGTAGGTAGTTTTATCTGAGCACAGCTAGGCTCATTTTCCTGCATATTGTCAATGGCTGCTTTCATGCTACAACAGCAGAGTTGAGTAGTCGTGACAGAGACCTTATGGCCTATAAATGTGAAGTGTTTGCTTGTTAGCCCTTTAGAGAGAGAGTTTGCTGGCCCCTGATGGACTGTCAGAGCTAGAAGGGGAATCAGACATTATCTAGTCCTACACCTTTCCTGTCACAGTCAGGACTATCCCTAGAAATTTAGATCCTGGTCCCAGTGGGAGAGCCTGACTTGCTGAGGCTGAATGGGGGTTAGAACTGTTTGTTTTGTTTTCATGAGCCAACATCTTAGCTGTGAAGTACACCCAGAACAGTCGAGGACCTAGATTGAGGTGGGAAAGTGGCCCAGGGTGTCTGGGAGAGGAGAGCGGGGATTCACAAGGCACCAAGAGCAGCTCTCACCTTTCTCACCTTCACCAGAGGCAGCTGGGCACCAAGCAGGCCATGGCAGGGTGTTCAGTGGAGACTTTGAGGCTGGGAAGGTAGTCAGGACATTCCTCACCTTCAGGACCTTATCTCCCAGGAGAGAGAGAGACAGCACCTGCTTAGCCCTGACCCCCAGTAGTTCTGCAGCCAGATCCCAGCCCCGGCCTCTGTTAGGTCCACAGTGGATGCCTTGGAAAAAGGAGCAGAATTTGCATTTTTATGACCTTATCTCACATGTATCCAGCCGTGTGTGGATGAGTCCAAGGACTATAGTCTTTCTGTGGTTCCTTTACTTAGATATAGGATTCCATGCAACTGAAATCCATGGACAAGCAGGATTCCTCAGTGATAGCATTAGCTAACATGTATAGAGTGCCTACCTGTGCCAGGTGCTATTCCAGCCCCTTACCTGGATTCATTTACTCCCTAAGGGATGGCCCATATTACCCTATGAGGCAGATATGAACATAAGCCCAATTTACCGAGGATAACTTGTCCCAGGTCCCACAGCTTGTGTCAGTTGAGGTCTCTGGGAAGTAGATACTAAGATTTATTGAGGTTTATTGGAAGTATTCCTGTGAAAAAATATAAAAGGAGAAAGTAGAAATGAAGAGGGAAAACCTTCGGACTAGAATGTAGACCTGAAACCTGGGAAAGGAAAAGGAGCTGGGAGACCCTCAGACCACTGAGCAGCTCAGACAGTCTCAACCAGCCTGGTGGGGCACTCTGGAGCGGAGACTGCCCATTAGAGGGCCTGGCGTTGGGCAGGCATGGCCAGGCCCTGGTACTCCCACTGGTCTCTGTCATTGGCTGGGACTGATACGGAAGAAGTGGCCCTGGCTTCAGAGCCAAGGTGGACCCTGAAGGTGCTGATGTTGGAGCTGTCAGCTAACTGCCCTGTTAGAGCTGAACAACAAACTCCTTCTTGAAAGGGAATCCAAGAAGCCTGCCTTTGTGGCCACCTCATTGCCAGCTAATGAACCAAGATCCAAACTCCAGCAGTCTGCGACTGGATGCTGGTGGACTTAAGCCCTCTGCTTCCCCCCTTGGTGGATAGTGTGGGGCCCTATCAGGAACACTGAGCCAGTGCTAGCACAGGGTGTCCTGGATCTGCCACTACCAACTATGCGTCTTTGAGCAAGTCACTCCATTCATTGATTCATTCATTGAAACACTGAGCATTTGCTGGGTGTCAAGTCCTGTGATTAATAAAATGCAGGCCATGGCTTCATGGAGCCCTTCACATGGAGATGAGGACCACAATGGCCCATAGCAATGCCGAACAATATAATAGAGGCAGTGATGGAGCGCCCTCAGGTCATGATGGAGTACAGAGATATGGGTGCCATCATGGGCCTCAACTTCATCTGAAACAGGGAGTGGCTGGACTTAAGGAACTCTGAGGCCCCTTTCAACTCTATAAAATTGGTTTCAGGTCAAATATGGGGAATCACAGGGTCTGCTCCAACAGATCAAGGGTCTGGAACTAGGGTGTAGCACAGCTGGGAGAACCCAACCTGGTCTGTGCAAGCCCAGACACAGGCACAGCTGCCCCATCCTACTTCTTGCCCAGGTTGTCTGCTCTCTTTCTGAGTTGTCTCTTCAGTGGGCTCTCAACAAATGATTGGCTTCAGGCTGGAGTTCATGCTCCTGGGATTTGAACACAATGCCTTTGCTGCTCCAGACCCCAGGGCAGGCCCTCCATCTTTGCATTTATTCAAACACAGCTGGGCCAGGAGTCCAGGCTGAGAGCCACGCCAGCCAGGCTGGAACCATCAGTTAAACAGTCGACATTCATCAACTGACCCATGAGTCCTAGCAAAATCAGCATACTCATTTATAAAGCCAATCACCCAGAATTTTCTGAGTCCTTTCCCTCACCCAGCCATACCCAGACACATGACCTTGAAGAGGTCTGTTATCTTGCTACAAATTATTACCAGGAAAGTCTATGGCCAATTAAACAAGCAAATGTTCCTCTTGCTCTTTTTTATTTTCGTTCTCTTAAATAAGCTCTGGCCTGACCTGCAGGAGAAGATGCTGGACTCTGTCCTGCTCTCTTCCTCAGACTAAACATTTTTCCCCACAGCACAGACTCCAGAACTTGGTTATTAAATCAGCAAAACCCAAAAGCTCCCAAGATAAACTCCTGATGATACGCTAATAACAATTACTCTGGAGAATTTCAATCGGTGCAAATCACCAGGGAAATGTCAGCAGTGGCAAGCATCCTGGCTAAAACAACCCAATAGGTAATTGCCAGTTTATTGTTCAGAAACGAAAACGTGAATGCAACCGGGCTCAGGTGGTCAATGAAAAAGCATTAAAAGTGGAAAACCTTTTCTTTGCTTTAGCCAGAGAAAGTCCCAGCAAAACAACCCTGGGGTATAGATTCTTCTCTCCTTCTCCAGACCGTTTTTTTTTTTTTTTTTTTTTTAAGAGAAGGTCTCACTGTGTTGCCCAGGCTGCCAACACTGTAGCCTGAAAGTCCTGGGCTCAAATAATCCTCCTGCCTCAGCCTGTTGGGTACCTTAGGATTACAGGCATATGCCACCATGCCCAGCTAAGTTTTTAATTTTTTTATAGAGACAGGGTCTTATTGTGTTTCCCAGGCTCGTCTCAACCTCCTGGGCTCAAGCAATCTTCTGGCCTTGGCCTCCTAAAGTTCTGGGACTATAGGCAAGAACCACCACACCTGGCCTCCAGACATTTTTGACTAGTGTAAAGGAAAATATATTAGGTTAGTGCAAATGTAATTGTGGGTTTTGACATTGGTAATGGCAAAAACTGCAATTATGTTTGCACCAACCTAATAGAAAGAGCAGGGGGAGGGGGCATGATTTTTTTCCCTAAAGTTAGCCATATCTTACCAATTCACTTCTGCCCTGACTTTTCTGATAGGATAGGGAGGCTACACTGCCTACTCCTCACCGAGCCCCATCTCTTAATAATATGTTTCTTTCTCTATTCTTTCTGTTTCTGCCTGTCTTATTTTCTCTCACCTGCTCGTTTTTCTATCCTGCCTTCTCCTTCCCCTGTCTTTCTCCTCCTTTTCCTCAAGTGGGTCCTCTGTGACTTTGCTCTTCAATACACCTGTCCTACTACCCTGACATGAGGAAGTTCTTCCTCGACCCTAGCCTTCCTCCACCGTCTCAGTCATATTTTTCCCCTTGGCCTCAGAAGTTCTGCCCTCTCTCTGGTGATCCCAGTTTGGTCCCAGTGAATGGTCAGGCTTCGCCAGCAGACAAATTCACAGCAATTCACAGCTGTTTCCAGCCCATACAGCAGCTCTGTGTAAATTAGAACAAAGTGGTCGTTTTCTTGGGGCAGATGCAGCTTCCATGCCAGGCACACAACCTGGAGGACGTCAGCCACATTCACCCCCTTGACCAGATACCTTTGTGTACAATGAGTGGATGGCAGGACAGGCAGGACCCAGCGTTCTCTGGGGATAGGCATGCAGAGGGCACTACTGTGGGCTGGATGGGTTCCTCCCACAGCTGCAGAGGCAAGGCCCAGAGTGACCATTGTCCAAGATTAGTGGGCATAGACTTACCTGGGGAACTTGTCTAATATGCAGATTCCTGTCCCTTCCCAGCTCCCAGGGAATCTGGGAGGTTCTGGTTTGGCCAGGGGGCCCCGAATCAAGTTCCTAGGTGATTTTGATGCAGACCATGCTTTGAGAGTCCCTGATTCCCTAGAACAGTGACCTAGAATTTATCTGGATTTGTATACTCCCCAAAATAAGTACATTAATTTATAAGTTTTATACATGTAATACTGAGAGCTAGGATGTTAATTACTGGAAGTAAAACATTTCAATAAACAAAAATAAATATAAATGGAAATTATTTTCTTCCTGCCTCCAAAACTCTGCTTTTAACTTTCAGGGAGTATGTTCCCTACTTTGGAGGCCAAGGCCGCAGAGGCTGGGAAAAGAGCTTTAGCCATTGAAAACATGCTGTCATCACCCCACCTGGGGCCTTTCTCCTCACTGCTCCTACCCTCTACCTTCCTGGCCCCAATCGGCAATACTGACACTCAGGTAGGAGACCAGCCTCTTATGATCAAGGTGAGACCTCCAGGCTTTCCTTCTGTCCACTGTGAATTGCCCATGATTTCATTTTCTTTCCAGGCCGGCAGGGAGCCATGGTGGGCACATTCTGGCTTTCAGGTGGACTCTGACTGCAGATGCTGCAGCCCAGTCCTCCATGGATTTGCTTTTTGCTGTAGGAGTGTTTGGATGTTTCACTCTGTAATTTTCAGCCAGAGCCAAGGCTGTGAATCAGGCCTGTGTTGATTTAGTGGTGTAGAGTATTTCTAGAGGCATGCTTCCTCACCTGTGAAATGAGAGGGTCGGACTGATTGACTGCTAAGGCCCTGTCCAACTCCAAGAAGCAAGGCTTCTATAAACCCTGCCAGTACCATTCATGAGGGAAGAGTAAGTGGTAGCTGTTGGAAAAGACCAAGACGAGAGGGAAAAGCTGATTCGTAAGTTCAGTCTTTCTTCCAATTCTTTTTGTCCCAAAGAAAGACCTGGGGGAGTCGTGGGTCCCCAGAGAAAGGGCAGTATGTCTTTCAACCTCAATGTTTCAAAGCAGGATCAATAGTCACTGATCTGGGTTCTAGTCCAGAACCAATCTACCTGGAGTAAATGGTTCTGAGCAATTACTTTTTTTTTTTTTTTTTAAACTCAGTTGCTTTTTCCAAAAAGACAGGAGTGACCTGCATGATCACTGTGGCACCTACCATAGGTGTTGTCTAAAATGTTGTTTTTTCTTTTCAAAATGAAGGTCATGAATAAATTTTAATTGTTTGTTGGGGCAGGATAGGGCATAAAAGACTAGAAAGTTTTTTGGAAACGTTAGTTTCAGGTGTGTGTGTGTACTGGATCATTGTTTACCAGTGCGCTAGTCAAGGTTCCAAGAGGAAAGAGAAGGCACACTTAAATTAGGATAAGTTGAGCAGGGTTTATAGAAAGAATATTTACAAAGGAAAGGAATACAGAAACCACCGTGCAAGACCCAGAGACTAGCAGCAGTGGAGCTGTTAGCACCCCTCAGGGCAGAAGGATCTTGGGGAGGGAGTACTTTCCAGATCCAACAAGGGAGTCTTGTGGAAAAGGCCACTGTATTAGTTCATTTTCGCGCTGCTGATAAAGACAAACCCAAGACTGGGTAATGTATAAAGAAAAAGAAGTTTAATGGACTTATAGTTCCACATGGCTGGGGAGGGCTTACAATCATGGCACAAGATGAAAGGCACATCTTACATGGTGGCAGGCAAGAGGGAGAATGAGAACCAAGGGAAAGGGGCTTCCGCTTATCAAACCATCAGATCTCATGAGACTTAGTCACTACCACAAGAACAGTATGGGGGACACCACCCCCATGATTCAATTATCTGCCACCGGGACACTCCCACAACATATGGGAATTACAGGAGCTACAGTTCAAGATGAGATTTGGGTGGGGACACAGCCAAACCATGTCAATCACCGTGGGAGAAACAGAGGTTCTGTTGAGGTATAGCCTCCTACCTCAAATCAGTAAGAAGCAAGTGAGGGGAACGAATACCCCAGCCTTTCTCCTCCTTTCTTCTCATCTCCTGCTGGAGCTCACCTTTGGTGGACCCTCCCCAGAAACCAGAAGGTAAGACAGCCACAGGTGCAGTGTTTTACAGCTCCTGGGACAGAGGGCAGTATGTCCTAATGGGCAGAGAGACAAGTTCTGGCACATGGAAATGCACAGTATATCTTTTACCATGGACTGCAGTCAAAAATGCTTACAAGCCATTGTCCAGTAAGAGACCTTAGTGGCATTTGGAACCAGTATGGACTTAGATTCAGCGAGAACAAAGCTTGAACTCTGGCTCGGCCACTTGCCAGCTGCATGACCTTAGACAGACTACTTAACCCATCTGAACCTTCACATCCACACATGTAAGAAGATAGAGAATAATGTCAGCTGTGTAGGTTTATCCTGAGGATTAGAGATAATCATTGAGGAATGGCTGGCAAATGGGAGTATTCAGTAGGGACAGCATTAATCCCATATTCTAGATGTCACAACAGGAGTTATTCACCAAGGACAGGCAGCCCCTTTAGCACTGGGCTAAGGACTTTGACAAGTTTCTGTTTCTTATTTTTATTCACTATTTTATTAATATTTTAGAGACAAGTTCTCGCTCTGTTGCCCAGGCTGGAGTGTAGTGGTGCAACCATAGCTCACTGAAGCCTCTATCTCTTGGGCTTAAGTGATCCTCCCGCTTTAGCCTCCCAAGTGGCTGGAACTACAGGTACACAGCACAATGACTGGCTAAATTTTTTATTTTTATGTTTTAAGTGATGAGGTCTCTCTATTTACCCAAACTGGTCTCGAACTCCTGGCCTCAAGAGATTCTCTTACCTCAGCCTCCTGAGTAGCTGGGATTATAGGCACGAGCCACTGTCCCTGGCCTGCAGATAATCACTGATGGAATGATATATAAATTGCAAGGTGTTTATTGCTCCTGGAGAAAGCACAGGCCATTGCCAACAGAATTCACTAAGCGTTTAAGCCGTAAGCAAGATTAAAGTCCAAGAAAGGAATCAGAGTGAGAGTTGCTTGTCTCAGAGGCCTGAGGTAGGTGTGCATTTTCCATGTAATTCCCATGTACTGTGGCAGCTCCTGAAAGCCAGGGGCCTGTTCTGGCTGGGAGGGAAGGCAGGCAGCTTCCTGTGTGCCTGCAGCCATGGTTCCTCAGGCTGAAACCATATTCCCCCCTAGGCCCTGTTCCAGGGACCCTGGCCCTTACTCTCCTAGCTACAATCCCAGACTGAATTCATAGCAGAACGTCACTTTCTTTCTTTAACAAACACTGGGTTTCCCTTTGTTCTAACAATCAAGCCAGATTGTTCAGGCTTGTATAAATGGGCCACATCTTACTGAAGCCTCGGTTTCCTCATCTGGAAAATAGGATGGTAACTCTAGCCCAGGGACGGCTCTAAGTGTGGACATAATGTGTGAGGAGCCTGGGATGAATCAGTAAGTGGTGACTTCTGGTCTGGCTGGCCCTGGGTGTGTCTTCCTTGGATAACAGCTGTAGCTAACCTCCCATGCAGGTGGGGTTCTTCCTCTGTTGGCAGGTCAGCCTGATTTGTATGGATCCTCCCACTGCATTTAAAAGCTGTTGATGCCACTGACAGCTACCTGTGGCTCTGCTGAAAGACACTGACAATTACGCCTGGTGCTCAGCCTTGGAGAAGGCAATGGACAAAGACTGCTCTGCTGGAGCCTTCAGCCCTATCCTCATTTACATAATAATCAGGGGCTTCGCTCACATTCCAGCCACATGCATTCATGCACACACATGCAGGGAGGCTGAGATTAGGCTTGACATTGGGACTTTGGTAACTTATGAAAGGGATCCAAAAAGCAAGCCAGGAGCGCTGACTTGAAAGAAGTGAAAATGCAGTGGCTCAGAGGCCATCCTCCATGCAATGCAGTGACAATACCAGGTGCTGGCTGAGATAGGGTTCTAGAACTGAATTTCTCAGGCTGGGCTCTAATCTAAGCTTCATCACATTCCAGCTGAGTCCCCTCCAGCAAGATATTTAGCCTTTCTGTGCTTTGGTTTCTTTTATTTAAAATGGGAATAAAAGTATGTTGTGATGAAGATGTCAGGAGTCAGCACATGTCAGGAGCTAGAAGAAAGTCAGGCACATAGTAAGCAAGTGCTCCATGGATGCGAGCTATGATTGCCTTCTTCATCTTCATCCCCATCTTCAGGACACCTGCAGTCATCTTCATCTTTATCATCTCCCTGAAGTGGAGTTGTACAATGAGTAGAGCTCTGACTAGGGAAGGGGAAATAACATTTATTCATTATTATAATTTCCCTTATACATCATTTTAAACAGGATTTGAAATAAGTTATAAACATCCTTATATTCCATCAATATAAACAGAAAAAAGTCCATGAGAAAATTTGGGTGGTGGGAAAGTGAGGGTAAGGTGCAGAATGCCTCTCATGGGGTCCTGTGGAATTTCTGGAGGTGGCCATTAATTTTGGCACTGTCATAAAAATATCAGTTGCAAAATTCACTGACAAATGTATGTCAGTTGCACAATGGACGAGCCTCACAAACAGGAGGTTGAATGAAAGAAGGCAGAAACAAAAGAGTACATGCTGTGCGATTCCATCTATATAAAGTACAAACATGGGCAACACTAATCTATGCTGTTAGAAGTCAAGGTAATTGTCACCCTTGCAGCAGTGGAAAGACAGGGAAGAGAGCAGGGGAGGCTCCTGGGTGTGTCAGTAATGTTCTGTTTCTTGGTCTGGGTGTGGATGACATGGGCATATTTAGTTTATGGAAATTCAACAAGCTTTACATTTACAATGTGCATGTATGCATAGGCATATATGGGTAAAAATATATATATATGTATTTCATCAAAAATTTAAAATAAAAAGCAGTTGCTTGGTAGGAGCATGGTTTTTCAGTACATTGAAGTATATAAGTAACACTTATTTTTGACAACAGAGATAACTACAGAGCTAATCTCTATTAACTGCATATTCTGCAACAGGTACTCTGCTAACAACTATGTGCATTTCCATCACAGCCATCCTGTGAGGTAGCGGGGTACCCTACTTTTACAGATGGGGCAGCTGAGGCCTAGTGAGCTTACCTGACTTCTATGCACTCCCAAATCTCTTCTTGATTTGTGTATGCCTGCCCTCTACCCAAAAACCCCACCCACATAGCACAGAATCTGCATACAACTGATGCTCAGTAAATGTTTGAGGGAGAGAGGGAGGGAGGAGACCATGTCACTATATTGTCACCAGTCACCCCATCTTGACATCCTGAAATCATTTTTTGTCTCCTCTCTAATTCCCATTGCACTCATAGGCAGCACCAAATGGCATTTAATTGCTTTCTGTTGCTAGGTCTAAAATGCTCTGTCAGTCAGGCCTGTGCCTCCAAGCAGCACAATTGTTTAGCATGGCTGAAGAATGAAGAGGCACACTGCTATTCCTAACAGGAGAAGAGCCTGGGTGGGAGAGAGAGGAGGGGAAATAGTCATCCAAGGTGATGGAGGGTTGTGGTTCGGGGGAATGGATTCCTGTGCCTGACTCCCTCCCATTTGCCCAGATTCTCAATTTTTAACCCAGCATCTGGAGAAGAAAGTGAGAAAATGCTTCCAAAATGAACATGTCCCCTTCTCCCCCTCCAGCCTCAGGGACTTGGTTCTGTTTCTGTCCTCTTCTGTGGCCCTTTCCCACCTATTGGATTCTTCATCTGAATTAAGGTCAGCAAGTGGCCCAATTCATGGCCAATTAACCACTAAGTTTGTATTTTTACTCTCCCTGCACAAAAGCCTGTTTCTTCTGGGAAGACTTTAGTGGACGTCAATAAAGCTCCAGGTGGAGTCCTGGGGAGACTCTTCACCCTCTTGCAATCCCAGATCTTTGAATCTCCCTCTAGAATTGTCTAGGACATGGCTTTCCAGCCCCTCGGGAGGGCTGTGTCTTTCTGCCGCTGCTTGTGTTACACTGAGTCAACATTCAATGAATAATGAATTATAATAATAATAACTTGAGGAAATTTATGCCCTAGCATCAACTAGGTCCAAAACATAAAGCGAAAGCTCACTGTAAATTATGCCCTGGGACTGGTGAGTGAACAAGGCATCTTTCCCCAGAGACCTCCAAATCAACTCATTTAAATGAATAAATCCCACTTTCCTCTGTGACTGAATAACAAGCTTATTTATGTGTCTTAGAATTGGCAAAAAATCTAAGTAAAAGAACAGAGCAATTACAGTTCCTTCTTTATACAGATTTTCGAGACACGATCTAAGCTTCCTAACTCTTATTTTGGGTGAAAGAAAGGGGAAAGAAATGAATTCAACCTGATGAATGCATTGCTTCTAAATCTACATGCTACCAAATAACCAAATTGGCTGAACTCTTTTTTACTTCTGAGTAGTTTCTTTTGTCTTTTCTAGGTATGGGCCTAAAACCCTGATACAGACTAATCTTTCTTGGAAAAATCCTTGCTGAGTTCAAGACTAGAAAAGGTGGGTTTGCTCTGACAGATCCCTCTGTAGAAACCCCTTGTACTCAGGGCTGAACTCTTAAATATTTAGTAAAATGTAGGGTATAGCACTGGCCAGTTGGAATGACTGTGACCTGCAAGGCCTCTGCTGTGTCAATGCTAATTCTTTAGTTTCTGAATCTTAGGGTGATCAATGTGGAGAAGATCTCGTAAGAGAGGCGTGGTGGCGTACTTAGTGGGCTCAAGGTAGCAGCTCTTGGCCAATGGGAATGAAAATATCTTAATACTTCAACAGTACAGATAATAAGCCTTCTTCTACCAGTGCTCGGAACAGCTAGGAGTGGAAATAATGTTTTAATCGGCTTCTTGTGGGTCATTTCTATTCTCTTTTCTCTAACGTTGTTCTCCTCAAACTATCTCCAATCTGTTTTTCAGGCCCACCCCAGCTCGTATAGTTATGGTGCAACATAATTCCAGTGCTAACTACTCAGAGTTAGTGCAGACTCCACAGGTTAAGGGCACAGTTTTCTTCAAGACTGCCCTCACATTAGACACTAGTTGCAAGCTCCGAGGTCCCCCAGCCATTCATACTTCTAACTAGCTACAAAGTCAGCCGTTTCCATAGCTCTTTCAGGTTCAATAATTCAGTAGAATAACTCACATAACTCAGGAAAGCACTATATTTACAACTGATTTTATTATAAAAGCTACAACTCAAAACTAGACAAAAGAAGTACAGTGTACACTGCTCAGGTGATCGATGCACTAAAATCTCAGAAATCACCACTAAAGAACTTACCCATGCAATCAAAAACCACCTGTACCCTGAAAACTATTAAAATAAAAATCATTTGCATTGTAGCAACAACAAAAAAGAACTGTCCCAAAGAAGAGATGCATAGGAAGAGGTGTGTAAGGGTCCCAAACATACAACTGCCATGTCCTCACATCGCCCTCGCGGAAGATCCACCAGCCAGGACGTTCACCTGAGCCTCTGTGTCCAGAGTGCTGGGGTTTTCATTACATAAGCATGATTGACTTAAACATAGTCCATGTGACTGAACTCCATCTCCAGCTCCCCTCCTCTCCTAGGAGTCTGGGTAGATATACTAAGCCTTCCAGAGGATTCTGATATGCATCAAGTTGAAGAACCACAGCTCTAGCACATAGAAAGTGCTCAACAGATGTTTGTTGAGAGAATGAATGACTCCTGTAAGGAAAATCCTCTTCATCCAATCTGTGGAAACAGGTTCTCAGTGAGATCTTTCTCAAATAGGATCTGTCTCCATATTGAAGATTTGTTACTTTTAGCTAAAGAGGAATTTCTTTTTTCGCCTTTGAGCTCCAGCTTGAGAGCCCTGAGTTCATGATAATTAACCCAACACAATCTGCCTGAAGTGCAGTGAAAGATATCTTTGTGCTCACTTGTCATAGTATCTAGGTGTTCAGGGAAATAAAACTGCCCTTCTGTTTTCGCATGATACCTGACCTTTTCTTTCATTGGGGAATTCCAATCAGCAACATTACGCTGCATTATTTCAAAGGGTCTGAAGTGGGTGGGACAAGAGAGGAACATCTGATCTCCAAAACGTTCCTGAACGCAGCAGGAGAGATGAAGGCTAGGCTTCAGGAAGAACTTCCTCAAAGTCAGGGGAGCAAGTTGTAGGCAAGTGATAGGGACCTAGGGAAATTATGATACCCTCTTTCAGAAATGCCTGAGTGAGGGTGGGTCTTATCTGTGGACAGAGAAACCACAAGATTTTCAGAATTCAGGGAACTTAATTGAGAAGTGGCTGCCTCTCAGTGAGGAGTCACCAGACCAGCCATGTGGATTTGAACCTATTTCTCCCTGTTCCTCTGCCTCAGGGTCTCTTTTAGCCTAGGCATCGTGAACATTCATGGCTGAGTAATTGTTTGTGGTGGGCACTGTCCTGTGAATTGTAGAATGGTTAGCAGCATCCCTGGCCTCTCTCCTCTAGATGTTGGTGGAACCCTCTCTTTATCTGTGACCATGAAAAATGTCTCCAGACATGGACAAGTTTCCAAGATCAGGGAGGACTGTCCTATGTTGAGAACCGCTCTATCTGTAAGGTCCTCTTTGGGACCAGTATTCCAGGATTCTGCCAAGCAAAGCAAACACCACCCCATAGCACATGGGGCAGAAGCCACAAATAGGAATTCCCCTTTCATTAGAAAACAGCCCAGGCCAAGCTTTCCCAGGAAACCAAGGGTTTAGCCTCCTAGCAAATAGATGGCAATGTTACTGCCAGAGTTAGAGTCTGAGCTACTTTTGAGGCGTTGTCTCCAGAAGGCCCTTTCAAGGTGAGGCTAGTGAAGCAGTTACGCAAGTGCAAATCCTGACTTTATTTAAAATTAAAATGTTCTGTTTAGCATGAAGTTTTTGCATTAATTTTGATTTTTTAGAAATGTTGCATTAACGTAATTTAGAAATTTTGTGCCCCCTTAAGTGTTGCACCCCAATAAGTATTTCTCCTCACCCTAGTTTTGACCCTGATCATCAAGGTTTTTTAATGCAGATTGGCAGGTCCAGGGATGAGGAGCATTGCAAAGGGAACAACCAAGGCTTAACCTGAAGGCACTGGGCATCTGGTGGTGTAGAGATCCCCAGCAGGGACTGTTCAGCGTGGAAGTACTGAAGATAAACTAGACAGAACCTCCCAGCCCTAGTCCTCAATGCATGAGTGGTTCTAGGATACCATATATCATTTATTCATTTATTCACAAGTCATTCTCCTAGGGCCTGTGCTGGAACAGATGTCGGAGAGACCAATATGATGTTGCTCACTTTCCAGGCAGGGAAGACAGCTCATAAACAAACGAGGCCTGATGTCAGTGATAAGGACTGCAGAAAGTGCCAGAGGAGACTCCATGAACAGTGATTCATTTGATCTGACCTGTGGGGACAGAACTCAAATGCAAGATTCATTCTCAACCCGAGAGATCTTGTCAACCACAGGTCATTTTCCAAGCTTGCTAACAAGCCTGCCGGCATCACAGTGATGAGCTGTGGGCTGGGGATTTACTTAGCTTCATTTCCTTTAGTCACTTAGGTAACAATTGAGGGACTTTCTACCCCCCTTCATATAGCCAAGGCTTGATCGGGTGGAAACAACTAATGAAACAATACCTGTGTAATTAGAGTGTTTAATTGATGATCATCCAGAGTACAGTTTTTTTTTTTTTGCTTTGAGATTTTTTTGGGGGGCAGGGAGATTCAGAGAAGAAGCAGAGAGAAAATAATATGCTTGTGAACAGTGGTCTAACTCCCCTTCTTACAGATGAAGACAATGAGGCCCAGAAGGGGCAAGTGACTTGTTCAGGATGCCAGCCTTAAAAGGGAACTTATAAATAATAATAGTGTGGACCCACAGGTGAGAGGAGAGAAGTGGGGAGGGCAAGTTTGCCTCCATTTCTCTAGCTGTGCAGGAACATGTACAGCTTTCTTCTGTAAGAAATTCATTAAGCAGCAGCTAATCCCCATGGCAGCGATAAATGGTACTAACAACCAAGCATTTGGTTTCTCATAGGAGATGGGGTCCTTTGCAGCTGGTGCCATGTGTTCCACACTCTGAAGTGGAGGAGCTGAGATAGCTCACAAGAGTTTATACTTGGAAGGGATGGGATGTTGTACCTTCTCCCCAGCAGCCCTGAATGCCCCTTGCTGTTCCTCTGAGTTCCCTGCAGCTGAGGAATCTGGTCTCTTTCAATGTACTCTCTTCTAGAAAGAGGGAGAGCAGGAAGCATCATGGATTTCACTTTATGGTTGGGGAAGTTGGCATTCAGAAACATTTCGCTATTTGCCCAAGGGTAATTTGCCTAGTAAATTGCTGGCAGAGCCTGCTCTAGAGCCGGAACTGCTGTATTTTCTGCCCACCCTGGGCTCTGTGGCTCACTTCTGCTCCTGCAGTACAGATTCAGGGATGATATCTTACCAAAACGGGTCTCTGTGTGGTCATCTCCACCACAAGACCAACCACTCTCTATTGAACACCACCAGTGCAGGGGAAACCCATTTCCTCTTGACACAGCACAATCTCTCTTTGAACTCCTCCATTAGGAAGTTCTTTTTTTACAACTTCCTTAGTTTTCTGTGTATAGACACCGCCCATCTCCCCTCCAAGACAACCCACACAAAGCATACATCTTCCACCTCTTCATAGCCCCCATGCCTAACACAGTGCCTAGCTGAGTCTATGTTTAGAAAACATTGGCTCCCTATCAAAGTTATTGAAACAGAAGGAAAAAAAAAATAAAAGAAAAACCATTGGCTCCCTATTAGAGTTATTGAAACACAGGAAAAAAAAAAAAAAAGAAAGAAAAAAGAAAAGAAAAAACATTGGCTCCCTTCCCCTGCCCTGAACCTGGATTCTCTGATTATCCACATTGCAGTAGATCCATTTCCTGGGAGCAGCAATGGGAGCACCTTTACCCACGAAATGGGATTGCAACTGCAAATGCATAGAGGTTTGAGGCAGGTAACACAAAGGAGTGAAGCCAGCTCGGTGGGTCTCCAGGAATCCTCAAGCTCTATATGAGTGGGCAGCTTAGCTCAGCTCCAGCCGAAGGGGGTCTCAGGAAACTATGGCCACAGTCCTGCCAGCACTTCCCTTGGTCAAAAGGAAGCAAAACTGGGTTTCTATGTGAAATTTCCAGATGTGTGCATTTTTGGTATTCTATTTATCTTTTTAAAAAAGACATTTTATGATCAAGTCAAACAAAACATAAGTCCGGGGTGCCTGTTTGCAAATTATGACTTTAGTATTTTCTTTGGTATCAGGTGAAAAGACCTCAGAAAGGGGCAGGATGGGGAAGAGAGTAACCCACATGTAAAGGGTCTGCAGGAGAGGGGCTCATGACATCCTTTCTCCACTTCCTTTTCATCTCCTCTCTTTGTAGCACCCTGTAGGGAGGAGATGTGGCACCTGAGTCTCTCACTTCCTGCTGGCCCCGTTGTGTCCCAGGTCCTAAAGTACTACCTCCCTGCCCCTGTTTTCTTGGAGTCACAGCCTTACCACTCTCTTTCCATCCTTGTGGGTAGATGAGAGGGAAAAACCATCAAGCTTCATACTTTCCATGGCTGGCAAGGTTCCCCTCAAATGTCTTCTCAGCAAATCTCTGTGTTTTCAATTACCTCCTAACACACCTCTAGGGAGCCCAGCCAGGCGGGAGGATTAGTAGAATAATGACTTTAAATTATTTAGTTCTTTCCCCCCTGTCTTTATTCTGTGGCAATATTGAATCTAATCCAGGTCCAGATGCATTGGATGATACATGACAGGTTATGGCTAATAACTGATCTCGTTTTCAAATTAATATGCAAATTCATCTTCAGAGCTGAGGAATTAAAAAAGCGAGTTGGGGACAGCTGGGAAGAGAGGAGTGTAAGTGTAGAAGTGAGAGGGAAGAGGAAGTTTCATTGTCCACCCTCTCACCCCTAGTCTAATCAGAATTTTTGCATGAGAGACAGGGAAGGGGAGATTTGATAACATGGAAAATCTCTGATGAACAGAGCCCCTGAGTATACTAATGTCTCGCTCTACAGGGAGGCTACAGGATCTTGGGCATTAGAGCTGGAGAGGAATCCACACCCATTTCACAGATGAAGGAACTGAGATCTGAAGTTACACAATGTGTTAGGAGCAAGGCTGTGGCTATAAACCAGAGTATTGGGGGTCCCTGTGCCAGCAGGAAGGTGGCAAGAGAGATCAGTCTTCTCCAGAGTAAGTAACAAGGGAAATGGGATTCATTCCACTCTAGACTCTGAAGATGCATCCCTTTTACTTCAAGAAGCAGACCCTCTCTTGCAAGATATTCTCTCTAGGGCCATACACAGTGTTTGCTCAGAGTACTGACCACTACTAATAATTACTCGGGTTGGAGAATTGAATTAATCTATGAAGCCATGAATATGGGGCACACAACTGAGCATCTACTATGTGCCAGTCATTGTGCTAATCACTAGAGATAGGCTTTTGCCCTATATATTAATCACCAATGCCACATAAGTGGAGAAACTGAGTCCCCACAAGGTATAGTGACTTACCCTAGGGTGGAGATTTCATGGGAAGGCAGCTATAGGTTCCAGGGCTCTTCAGTCTGTCCCAATGCTCCCTCTGTCTCTCAGACCAGATGTTTGCTTTCAGGTCAGGAGCTCAGGGATCTGGTTGTACCCAGTATGGATTTCCTTAGCCTGTTTTTTTTAAAGCTAATAGAAAAACAAGTTGGCGTCTTCCCAGCTCACCCTGAAAGAGGGGTATTCGAGAGAAGAAGCCACTGGCAGCAGATGACCCATGGCCAGTGAAGAGGAAGCGATGAGTCTCTGGCTGGGAGCTGGACCGAAGCATGGAGCTTTCTCATGGCCCAAAGATTGACACTTCCAATGCTTCATCAGGCAGGATTGTCTCAGCAGGAACTTTGTTCCTACTTGGCACCCCATTGCCTAAAACCAGAAGAGGAGACAAAGTGTTTATTCATTCAAGAGTCAGGCCATCTATATTTCAGCAAGAGTAACCCACATGTAACCGGCTGTTAAAAGTAAAAGCTCTCTTCCACTGGTCTTCTGAACAATCCTGGGAATGGAGGGTCCCTTGGACTAAGGTGGGTTTCAAAGTAAGGAGAACAGAGAACACCAAAAATGAGGTGGTCTTGGGCTTCCACGAGGTGGGTATTGTCCCCAGCTGATCCTTTCCTTACAAAATAGTTTCCTAAAGAGCAGGACCACTGCACTAGAGAAGCCAGCACCAAGGAGAACGGGCAAAGGGAGGAAGGGAAGAAGGAGGAGTCAGAAAGTTAGGGAGGGTCCTGACAGGCACACAATCCCTCAAGCCTGCCCAGCTTTTTTAATAGACCTCACACTTTCCACAGCCTGATGAGGAGCAAGGACACCTTTCAACTGTTGCACTTACTGTGCAGATGAGGAAACAGAGGCTCAGAGATGTTAAGGAACATGACCTAATGAGCCTCCTCCTGCACCAAGTGACAGTCCTCTCGTTGTGCCTCACGTGTCTCTCTCTTTGACTCCTCCTCAGCCACCATGAGGGAGGCTGCAAGCCAAGCCCTGGGCACTGAGGATGGTGAGTGGCAGGTGGCTGCAGGAGCTGTGTGCAGACTGTGCATGTGGCAGCAGGAATTATTTGCAGGCTGAGAGCGGAAAGCCATTTAGCAGTGGAAGCAGCAGGTAAGACGCAGAAGCAAGGAGCTGCCGAAAGAAAGCCGTGGAGTAGAGGGGTGCAGACAAGAGCACAGGAGAGATGAGCTCAGCACCAAAGAGGCTAGGGGAGAAAGGGAGGGTGAGCAGCCAAGGGCAGCGGGATCTGAGGGGTAGACCCCTCACAACCTGACACTGTGTCACCTGCATGTCAGGCCAGGGCAGACACCATAGTGGGAGAGCCAAGGGCACTGTGCCCCAAGGCAGTACCTTCACCAAACTGACCCATGGGTCTAGCTGACCACTACACAGAGAATCCAGGATGATGCTACAATGACCTGGGTGGTGAGCAGTGGGCTTTTCAGAAACTTCTAGACATAAATTTATTTTCTGGGTAATTAAGTTAGTATCAATGAAATTCCTCTTTGTTACAAGTTGTATAGCAGGTTAATTATCCGTGTTCCCCTTCACTCCAAAATAGGGGGCTGGTTATCTTGACTTTCAAACATTTTTTGCAGTGATCCAAGCAAGAAATGTATTTGACGTTATGACCCAGTGCGTACATACACACACACACACATGCTCATACACACCTATGAATGGAGAGAGCAGTTCCTCAAAACAATACTCTATCAAGACATTCTTTCACAGTCTCTTTCTCTTCTTCTCTTGTCGCATTTCTCTTATTTCCTTCTTTCCTTCCCTTCCATTTGATTTCACTGGGAAAAATGCCAGTCATAACCCATTGATTTTGGGTCCTCTTCACTAATGGGTCTTGACCTGCAGTTCAAAAAACACTGATCCTGATAAATCATACAAAAACCTCTTGCTGCCCATCCCCCCGCCTTTTTTTTTCTGAGATGGAGTCTTGTTCTGTCATCCAGGCTAGAGTGCAGTGGCACGAACTCAGCTCACTGCAACCTCCGCCTCCCAGGTTCAAGCAATTCTCCTGCCTCAGCCTCCTGAGTAGCTGGGATTACAGGCGCTTGCCACCATGCCCGGCTACTTTTTGTATTTTAGTAGAGACAGGGTTTCACCATGTTGGCCAGGTTGGTCTCGAACTCCTGACCTCAGGTGATCTGCCCGACTTGGCCTCCCAAAGTGCTGGGATTATAGGCGTGAGCCACCATGCCCAGCCTGCTGTTCCCTCTTATTAGGCTGCCTGTGTGACCCCTTCTGTTAGGAAGATGCAATCTCTGGAAACGTGTGCTGCATAGAACACCAGGTGAGGGTCTACGGAGGTTTCTGAAGCATTAGGGAAAACATATCTCATCATTTTTTGTTCTCATACAGTGATGCAATTGACATTTATCCAAGGGACAGTCTACTCCCTGGCATGTGGATTAGCTTTTACTACAAAATGTATAAAAGGACAATGGGGATAGTTATTAGACCACCAGTACATGTGTGCTCAGCATGCCACCAGGCACTTTACAGGTTTATTTCATTTACTCTTCACTACAATTCTATAAAGTCAATATCATTAGTACCGTTTTACAGGTTAAAAAAAATAGAGCTCAGGGAATACAAGCAACTGGTCTAGAGTCACGTAGAGGCAGAGTTGGGATTTAAACCTAGGACTATATATATTGTCTTGGGAACATTAAATTTTTGAACAGTTGAACATCAGCATTGTTCTAGATAACAAAAATGTCAATATCTTGTGTTCAGTGTCCTTCCCTCCACAAACACACACAAAAACATTACTTAACCAAATCTGCATATAATTGTCCTATTTTTTATGGCATGGAAATGAGGCATATTGAGTCTACTTGTATAGGTGTCCACATGTCCCTTCTGAGAGGAAAATGGGGGAGATGTTAGATGATTGGCAACCTCCAAAGGGAATTTGAAACAGGTCAACAGCCTCCTTCTGATTTCGGAAGGCCTGCTGTGTGGGCACTGCAGGTCAGCTTGCTCGCCCTCCATCCTGCCCTTCTTCTAGTCTGTCTTCCTGCACAGCAAGGGCTGGAAAGCTAAGAACTACATTTCTCAGACTTCTTTGTAGTGATTCTTCTACATGTCTATTAAGCTCTCTAATGAAATGTTTTTGCATAAGACTTGGGAGACAAAGTGAGGTAGAGGCCACCTTGCCTCTGCTTTTGATTGTATTTCTGCTGGAAAGAGAGGTTGAGGAAATGTGGCTTTCATTTTTCCTCTGCAGCAGCATCCCAGTGCCCGTTTTTGTTGGGTGTGGAGAAGCAGTTGTAGTGGACACAGTGGCTGAAAATCACATTCCAGACCCACTCACCAGCTTTGAGAACAGTAAAACAGACAGGCACAGGGCACAGCTGCAGGGTTGCTTTCCTGGATTCCTGAGCCCTGAATCATGGCTTGGTGTAATCTTAAATTCAACAGCTTAGACGTGCCCTAGAAGGAACAGCTCCATTGACAAGTCAGCTTTGCAGTGTTCCAAGGGGCATTCCTGGACCCAAGCTGAAACTCATATGGTTCTAGTCTTCCTAAAGACTTTTAGGCACCTAATTCCATGCCTCTAATCTCTTTCCATTTGAAATATCTAGGAGATGTTTTCCATGTCTTGCACAGAACTTGACTGATACATTTCCTTGACTCCCTGAGTATCCAGCCCTCTTCAATACATGGAAAGGGAAAGGAAAACTCTTTCAGACAAGGACATCCACCCTACTATAAGGGGCTGAGATTTGGTTCAGAAGCCCACTCTGTTAATTGCTTTGGCTCATTGATTTCTACAAAGTTACAGACTTTTCATTCACAAATGAAAATGCTCTGTTTCATGAATGTGTTGGTTGGTTTTGTTAGTAAGAATTCTGTTCAGTACCAGGGAAGCTTCAGACACTTATATAGGTATTCTTTCTCCTACTGGGCAGTTCTGAGCTCTAGAAGGCTTTCTGTGGGAGCAGGGTGTTCCCAGGGAAAGTCTCAAGTCCTGCTTTCCAGCTCTGAAGATAACAGTGTGTTGCTTCTCTTGACAGAGACTTCAGAAGCCATGACAGATATTTTCTATTCCTTGAGGTCCTAGGAGTGGTTCATGGGTTACCAGAGGAAGATCTTGTTTGTCCCCAGGATGGGGAGGAGCAGTGAGGTCTGAGTGGTTAGATTCCCTGCCCAGGGATAGTCCTGTATGGATATGACTGGTTGGTGTAAGGAGGGGGCATTTAACATAGGAATCCTGCACTTTAATCATGGGAAGAGCTGCTGAGCATGGCAGCCAGCACCATTTCACAGAGGAGAAAAATTAAACTCAAAGAAGACAAGGGACTATCCCAGGTCCCATCATGAGTCAGCGTGAGAATAGTGACAACAGCCCAGAACTCCTGTCTCCAAAATAATTGTTCTTCCTACCCCAGTACACCAACTACCCCTTTACCCAGAAAAGACAACAGACAGATATCACTTTTGGAGGGTGTGACTGGGGACATGGCTATCACTGAGGCAAAGCTGATATGTGAGCTAACTGGCAAACTTCCCTGCCTCCACTTTAGGCAATGAGGTGCGTCCATCAGGGTCCTTACAGCAAACAGGTAGCACCCTGAAATTGGGTCGCTTGGGGAAAATTTAGTGAAGAGACAGTATAAGTCAGCATTCTCCAGAGAAACAACCAATAGAATAGCTAGCTAGCTAGCTAGCTAGATTGCTAGATAGATAGTTAGGTAGATAGATAAGAGGAAATTTACTATGGGAAGTGTCTCACATGGTTACGAATTCTGAGAACTCCCACAATCTGCCATCTGCAGGCTGAAGAACCAGTAAAGCTGGTGGTATAATTCAGTCAGAGTCCAAAGGCCTGAGAATCAGGAGCTCTGACATCTGAAAGCAAGAAAACTAGATGTTGCAGCTCAAGAAAAAGGAGAGAATTTGCTCTACCTATGCCTTTTGTTCTATTCAAGACCTTAGCAGATTGGATGATGTCCACTGACACTAGTGAGAGCAGCTCTCTTTATTCAGTCTCCTTATTTAAATGCTAATTTCTTCCCAAAACACCCTCACAGGCAGACCCAGATAGTATGTTTCACAAGCTATCTGGGCATCCCATAGCCCAGCCAAGTTGACACATAAAATAAACCATCACAAGGACATTTACAAAGCTGTTGGTAGAGTGTGGAAAATAATAAAAGATGGTTCAGTTCTCCAGGGAGGGCATTCCCATTTCCACCTGAGGCCTAGAGGGTCAAAAGGAGGGGGAATAGTACTTGAAGCTTAGAGAGACAGTGAGCTGTGTGGGAAGGCCATGTCAAAGGGTCTGTGATCTGCAGTCAAGGGATGTGGCCAGCCTACAGCATCCCCTCTTTCTACCTATCTCTTTAGGTTGTCCAATGATTCAAGCAATGTTCTTTCTCCCATCACATTTTCAACAAGGGTGCCCAGTTTATTCAAGGGCAAATAATAGTCTCTTCACCAAATGATGCTATGTAGGACAACTGGATTTCAAAATGAAAAAAAAAAAAAAAAAAAAAGTTGGGCGCCTACCTCATACCACAAGGAAAAATTAACTCAAAATGGATCAATGACTAAAATATAAGAGCTAAACTCATACAATTTTTAGAGAGAGAGGGTTAGGCATAAATCTCTATGACCTTGGATTTAGTAATGGGCTCTTAGATATTAAACCAAAAGAATGAGCAGCAAAAGAAAAAATTGGACTTCATCAAAATTAAAAACTTTTATGCATCAAAGGACAAATTAAAATGTGGAAAGATAACTTATAGAATGGGAGAAAATATTTGAAAATCATGTATTGAATAAGGTTTTAACATCCCGAATATAAAAAAGACTCACATAAGAAAAGACAACCCAATTTTACAAATGGGCAAAGACTTAGATATTTCTCCAAAGAAAATATACAAATGTCCAATAAGCAAATGAAAAGATGTTCAACATCTTTTGTCCTTAGGTAAATGCAAGTCAAAATCACAATGAGATACCACTTCTCACCTATTAGGATGATAATAATACAGAAAACAAGTGTTGGTAAGGACTTGGATAAATTGGAACTCTTGTATATTGCTAGGGGAATGATATAGCTGCTGTCAAAATAGTTTGGCAGTTTCTCAACAAGTTAAACATAGAATTACAATACGACCCAGCAATTACACTCCTGGATATATACCTAAAAGAGTTAAAAAGAGGGACTCAAACAGATACTTATATGTCAATGTTCATTGCAGTATTACAATAGCAAAACAAACCGAACCCCAAAACAACTACAACAAAACCTCAAGTGTTCATCAAGAGTGGATAATAAAATGATAGTACAATCTTCCCTCTGTATCCACTGGTGATTGGTTCCAGAACATCCAAAGATACCAAAATTCATGGATGCTCAAGTACCAGATATAAAACAGCAGGGTATTTGCATGTAACTTAGGCATATCCTTCCTTATACTTCAAATCATCTCTAGATTAGTTATAATACCCAATACAATGTAAGTGCTAGGTAAATAAGTGTTATGCTACATTTTTTTATTTGCATTTTGTTTTGTTGTGCTGTAATTTTTTTAAACTTTTATTTTAGGTTTGGGGGTACATATGGAGGTTTGTTACATAGGTAAACTCATGTCATGGGGGTTTGTTATACAGATTATTTCATTACCCAGGAATTAAGACCAGTACTCAATAGTTATCTTTTCTGCTCCTCTCTCTCCTCCCACCCTTCACCCTCAAGTAGATCCAGTGTCTGGTGTTTCTTTCCTGGTGTGCATAAGTTCTCATCACTTAGCTCCCACTTATAAGTAAGGACATGTGGTATTTGGTTTTCTGTTCCTTCATTAGTTTGCTAAAGATAATAACCTCCAGCTCCATCCATGTTTCTCCAAAAGTCATGATCTCATTCTTTTTCATGGCTGCATAGTATTTCATGGTGTATATGTACCACATTTTCTTTATTCAATCTGTCATTAAAGGGCATTTATGTTGATTCCATGTCTTTGCTATTCTGAATAGTGCTGCAGTGAACATTTGTGGACATGTGTCTTTATGGTAGAATGATTTATATTCCTCTGGATATATACCCAGTAATGGGATTGCTAGGTAAAATGGTAGTTCTGCTTTTAGCTCTTTGAGGAATCACTATCTTGCTATCCACAATGGTTGAACTAATTTACATTCCCACCAACAGTGTATAAGTGTTCCATTTTCCCTGCAACCTTGCCAGCATCTGTTATTTTTTGACTTTTTGATAATAGCCATTCTGACTGGTGTGAAATGGTATCTCACTGTGGTTTTGATTTGCACTTATCTAACGATCAGTGATACTGAACTTTTTTTTTCACGTTTGTTGGCTGCATTATATGTCTTCTTTGTAAAAATATCTCTTCATGTCCTTTGCTCATGTTTTAATGGGGTTGTTTTCCTCTTGTAAATTTAAGTCCCTTATAAATGCTGAATATAGACCTTTGGATATATAGTTTGCAAATATTTTCTCCCATTCTGTAAGTTGTCTGTTTACTCTGTTGATAGTTTATTTTCCTGTGCAGAGGATCCTAAATATATTTAGATCTCACTTGTCAATTATTGCTTTCGTTGTGATTGCTTTTAGTGCCTTTGTCATGAAATCTTTGCCCATTCCTATGTCCAGGATGGTATTGCCTAGGTTGTCTAGGCAGGGTTTTTTATAGTTTTGAATTAAGTCTTTAACCCATTTTGACTTAGCTTTTGTATATGCTATAAGGAAGGGGTCCAGCTTCAGCCTTCTGTATATGGGTAGCCGGTTATCCCAGCACCACTTATTGAATAGGGAGTCTTTTCACCATTGCTTGTCAGCTTTATTGAATATCAGGTGGTTGTAGGTATGTGGCTTTATTTCTGGGCTCTCTATTCTGTTTCCTTGGTCTATGTGCCTGTGTTTCTATCAGTACGACGCTGTTGTGCTTACTGCAGCCCTGTAGTGAGTTTGAAGTCAGGCAGTGTGATGCTTCCAGCTCTTTTCTTCTTGCTTTGGATTACCTTGGCTATTCAGGCTCATTTTTATTCCATATGAATTTTAAAATATATTTTTTCTAGTTCATGAAGAATGTTGTTGGTAGTTTGACAGGAATAGCATTGACTCTGTACATTGCTTTGGGCAGTGTGGCCATTTTAATGATATTGATTCTTCCTATCTATGAACATGAAATGTGTTTCCATTCATTTGTGTTTTCCCTGATTTCTTTGAGCAGTGTTTTGTAATTCTCATTGTAGAGATCTTTCACCTCCCTGGTTGGCTGTATTCCTTGGTATTTTATTCCTTTTGTGGCTATTGTGAATGGGATTGCTTTTCTGATTTGACTCTTGGCTTTGCTGTTGTTGCTGTGTAGGAAGGCTAGTCATTTTTGTACATTGATTTTGTATCCTGAAACTTTGCTGAAGTTGTTTTTCAGCTGAAGGAGCTTTTGGGATGAGACTATGGCATTTTTTAGATATTGAATCATGCCATATGCAAACAGATAGTTTGACTCCCTCTCTTCCTATTTGGATGCACTTTATTTTTTTCTCTTTCCTGATTGCTTTGGTTAGGACTTCCAATACTATGTTGAATAGGAGTGGTGAGAGAGGGCATTCTTGTCTTGTGCCGGTTTTCAAGGGGAATGTTTCCAGCTTTTGTCCATTCAGTATAATGTTGACTGTGAGTTTGTCATAGATGGCTCTCACTATTTTGAGGCATGTTCCTTCAATACCTCATTTATTGAGAGTTTTTAACATGAAGAAGTATTGAATTTTATTGAAAGCCTTTTCTGCATCTATTGAGATAGTCATGTGTTTTTTGTCTTTAGTTCTGTTTATGTGATGAATCACATTTATCGATTGGTGTATGTTGACCCAACCCTGTATCCCAGAGATGAAGCCTTCTTGATCATGGTGGATTAGCTTTTTGATGTGCTGCTGGATTTGGTTTGCAAGTGTTTTGTTGAGGATTTTTGCATCAATGTTCATCAAGGATATTGGCCTGAAGTTTTTGTTATTGTTGTTGTTGTGTCTCTGCCAAGTTTTAGTATCAGGATGATGCTGACTTTAAAGAATGAGCTGGGGAGGAGTCCCTCCTCAATTTTTTGGTATAGTTTCTGTAAGAATGCTACTAGCTCTTCTTTGTCCATCTCGTAGAATTTAGTTGTGAATCTATCAGGTCCTCAGCATTTTTTGGTTGGTATGCTATTTATTACTGATTCAATTTCAGAGCTCATTATTGGTCTGTTCAGAAAATCAGTTTCTTCATGTTTCAGTCTTGAGAGGGTGTATGTATTCTGGAATTTATCCATCTCTTCTAGGTTTTCTAGTTTGTGTGCATAGAGGTGTTCATAATAGTTTCTGATGGTTATTTTTATTTCTGTGAGGTGAGTGGTAACATTCCCTTCATCATTTCTAATTGTATTTATTTGGGTCTTCTCTCTTTTCTTCTTTATTAGTCTAGCTAATGGCCTATCTTATTAATTTTTTCAAAAAAAAAAACAACTCATGGATTCATTGATCTTTTGAATGGTGTTTCATGTCCCAGTTTCTTTCAGTTCAGCTCTGATTTTCGTTATTTCTTGTCTTCTGCTGGCTTTGGGTTGATTTCTTCTTGCTTCCCTAATTCTTTCAGTTGTGATGTTAGTTTGTTAATTTGAGATCTTTCTAACTTTTTTATGTAGCCATTTAATGCTATGACTTTCCCTCTTAACACTGCCTTAGCTGTATCCCAGAGATTCTGGTATGTTGTATCTTTGTTCTCATTAGTTTTAAAGAACTCCTTGATTTCTGCCTTAATGTTATTATTTATCCAACAGTCATTCAGGAACATGTGGTTTAATTTCCATGTAATTGCATGGCTTTAAGCAATTTTTCAAGTCTTCACTTTTATTTTTATTGCACTGTGGTTCAAGAATGTGTTCGATATGATTTCGGCTCTTTTGCATTCGCTGAAGATTGTTTTATGTCTAATTATGTGGTCAATTTTAGGGTATAGGCTATGTGCAATGAGAATGTATGTTCTGTTGTTTGGGGGTAGAGAGTTCTGTAGAAGTCTATCAGATCCATTTGGTGCAGTGTTGAGGTCAGATCTTGAATATCTTTGTTAATTGTCTGCCTCGATGATCTCTCTAATACTGTCAGTGGAGTGGTGAAGTCTGCCACTATTATTGTGTGGGGTCTGTGTCTCCTTGTAGATCACTAAGAACTTGCTTTATGAATCTGAGTGCTCCTGTGTTAAGTGCATATGTATTTAGGATAGTTAGATCTTCTTGTTGAGCTGAACCCTTTACCATTATGTAATGCCCTTCATTATCTTTTTTTTTTATTAATCTGTGTTGGTTTATAATCTGTTTTGTCTGAAATTAGGATTGCAACCCCTGCTTTTTTCTGTTTTCCATTTGCTTGGTAGACTTTCCTCTATCCCTTTATTCTGAGCCTGTGAGTGTCATTTTGTGTGAGATGCATCTCTTGAAGACAACATACCATTGGGTCTTGCTTTTTTTATCCAGCTTTCCACTCTGTGCCTTTTAAGTAGGGCATTTAGCCCATTTACATTCAAGGTTAGTATTGTTATGTGTGGATTTGATCCTGTCATTGTGTTGTTAGCTCATTATTATGTTGACTTGTTTATGTGGTTCCTTTATAGTGACACTGGTCTGTGTGTTTAAGTGTGTTTTTGTATTAGTTGGTAGCAGTCTTTCCTTTCTATATTTAGTGCTTCTTTCAAGATCTCTTGTAAAGAAGGTCTGATGGTAACAAAGTCCTTCAACATTTGCTTATCAGCAAAGGAACTTATTTCACCTTTGCTTAGGAAGCTTGGTTTGGCTGAATATGAAATTCTTGGTTGAAGATTTTTTTTCTTTAAGAATGTTGAAGATAGGCTCCCAGTCTCTTCTGGCTTGTAGGGTTTCAGCTGAGAGGTCCACTGTAAACCTGATGGTGTTCCCTTTGTAGGAGACCTGCCCTTTCTCTTTAGCTGCCTTTAATATTCTTTATTTCATTTTGACCTTGGAAAATCTGATGATTATGTGTCTTGGGGATGATCTTCTTGGGTAGAATATTGCAGGAGTTCTCTGTATTTCCGGAATTTAACTGCTGGCCTCTCTAGCAAAGTTGGGGAAGTTTTCATGGATGATATTCTGAAATATATTTTCCAAGTTCTTTGTTTTCTCCCTCTCCCTTTCAGGGATGCCAGTGATTCAGAGATTTTGCTCTTCACATAATCTCATAATTCTCAGAGGTTTTTTTTGTTCATTTTTACTCTTTATTTTTGTCTGACTGTCTTATTTCAGAGAAACAGTCTTCAAGTTCTGATACTCTTTCCTCAGATTGGTTTATTCTGCTGTTAATACTTGTGATTGCATTGTGAAAGTCTTGTATTGTGCTATTCAGCCCTGTCAGACCCATTCCATTCTTTTTTATACCAGCTATTTTGTGTTTCAGCTCCTGTATTGCTTTATTGTGATTCTTATTTTACTTGGACTGGGTTTTGTCATCCTCCTTAATCTCAGTGATCTTTATTCCCATCCACATTCTGAATTCTATTTCTGTTATTCCAGCCAGTTCTGCCTGGTTAAGAATTCTTGTTGGAGAACCAGCATGGTTATTTGGAGGACATGCAACACTCTGGCCATTTGAGTTACTGGAGTTCTTGTGTTGGTTCTCATCTCTACATGTAGGTGTTCCTTTAACTGCAGTGTAGATTGAGTACAGTCAATAGACTTCTTTTCTGATGTTTTCACTGGGCAAAGGCTTTGTGTGCAGGATTTTTATTTGAAGCTGACATCTTGTCTCTGGTTTCAGAGGGGGGTATGTTAGTGAGGTATTTTTGGTGTTGAAGCATTAGAGTGTGATCCAACAGGTGTCACTTAGGCTTACTGGTCAGTTAGTAGATTCTTGCTCAGTTGTGTGGCTCCCCTATGTTTCTTCACAGTTGCAGCTATGTTCTCTCTCAATGCTCTGAAAGTGTGGGTTCCTCTCCCTCTTGAGTGCTGGCTATAGATGGTGGCTTGGCACTCCTGGCTGCCCACTACAGCTCTAGGGTGATGTCAGGGTTTATGTTCCTCGCCTAACTTGGAGGCAGCAAAGGCAGGGATCCTAGTAGTGGTTGTGGCCAAGGGTCTTTTGCTTATCTTCTGGGGGCTCCACCCCAGAGAGATGCAGGTCAGCAATCAATCAGTGCAATCAGCCCATGAAGGAGCATTTGTGCTGGGTATCCAGGCTAGGGGCTCCCTGTCTGGTGGTGAGCAGTGGTGGGAAGGGGAATAATGAAAGACAGACTGGCCTTTTTCCTTGGGTCGACTGCAGCTTGTTAGAGGTGTGGATAAAGCACTTAGACTTTTTGCTCCCTTGTTAGTCCGAGGTTAGCAAGGGCAGTTCCACCACAGAGGCAGTGGCATACAGGCTTTCAGTTGCCCCTGGAGGCTCTGTCAACTCAGGAGTTTCTGAGTTACTGTTGGCTCAATAGCTCTGGTGGGGTGGCTGGAGGCCCAGGCCTGGAGGACCTGCCTGGTGGAGATATGGAAACGGGCACCCATGTAACAGTCTGGCCACTTTTCTGTAGGGCTGCTTGGTTATGCTGGGTGCCTGCTCCAGTCCCTCGTTGTCTCAGATTTTTCAGTACCTGGAGGTATCCCCAATGAAGGCTGCAAAACAGCAAAGACGGTGGCCTACCTCTCCCTCTGGGAGCTCCATCCTAGGCAGGTATGGACCTATTGCATTCCCAAACACACCTGTAGGAAGTGGCTGGAGACCTCAGTTGGAAGATCCTGCCCAATGAGGAGGAATTGGATCTAGGACTCACTTAAAAAAGCAGTATGGCCACATTTTTATAAAGCAGTTATGCTGTGCTGAGGGTCCACTTCGGCCCCTGGTTGCCTCAGATACTCCAAAGATTGAAGACTGGAATAGCTAAGTCACACAAACAGCAAAGATGGGGGCCTGCCCCTCCCTCATGGGGCTTTAACCCAAGGAGGTCTGAAACCTCTATCAGCCAGAGAACACTGGTCGGGGCAGATGGAGACCCCAGTTGAGAGGCCCCAGCTGGTGATGAGGAACAGGATCACGGACTGCTTTAAAAAAGCAGTTTGACCACATTTTCATAGGACAGCTGTGCTGTGCTGGGGGTCCTCTTCAGCCCCGCACTGCCTTGGACTTTCCAAAATCTGAAGGTCAGAATAGCTAAGTCACCCAAACAGCAAAGATGGTGCCCTGCCCCTCCCTCTGGGAGCCCATTCCAGGGAGGTTTCAAATTTCTCTTGGCTGGAGAACACTAGTAGGGGTGGCTGGAGGCACTTGTTGGGAGATCCCACCCAGTAAGCAGGAATGGGATCAAGGACTGATTAGAAAAGCACTCTGGCCACATTTTCATAGAGCTGCTGTGCTGTGCTGGGAGAACCCTTCCGTCCCTGGTCAGCTTGGACTCTCCAAAGTCTAAAGGCTGGAATGGCTAAGTCGCACAAACAACAAAGATGGTGGCCTGCCCCTCCCCCAGGAGCTCCACCCCAGGGAGGTAGAACACTTCCACCAGTGGCTGGCTGGAATTCCAGGCTAATGGGTCTTATCCTGTGAGGTACCATAGAAGTGGGGACTGTAGACTGTTGCTGCTCAGCTCCCTGGATTCAGCCTAACTCCTAGGGGTATGTGCAGGAGTCTAACCTCCTACTTCACCAATGTTGCAGCTACTTTTGCTGGAAAGCCCAGAGAGCCGAAGTTTCTAAGGCTCCCGAGTCTCCACATGTGCCTGAGCAGCTGCTCTGCTGAGACTCTACGTAGCTCTGAAGGCCCTGGTAGAGTGGGTTCAAGAGGGGATCTCCTGACCTGAGGGTTGCAAAGATCCATGGGAGAAGCAGGGGTTCCCAGGGTTGCACATTCACTCACTGCTTCTCTGGGCAGGGGGAAGTTCCCTTGGCTCTGTGTTGCTCCTGGGTGGGCTATTGTCCTGCCTTGCTTTTCTCTATTCTCCGTGGGTCAGTTCGTTTCCTTAATTAGTCCCAATGCGAGTAACTGGATGTTTCTGTTGAAGGTGCTATATTTACTCACCCCTTCCATTCAGCTCTGCAAGAGCCACGCACACTAGCTGTTACTTGTAAGCCATCTTGGCCACCTCCCCCTTTTATCATTTTGAAAAATATCTTCCATCCACAGTGGGTTGAATCCATGGATGCAGAACCTTGGGTATGAAGGGCTGACTGTATAGACATAAAATTGAATATTATTCAGCTACAAAAAAGAATAAAGTTCTAATATAAGCTACGACATGGATGAACCTTGAAAACACTAAATGAAATCAGACACAAAATGACGAACATATGATTCCACTTATATGAAATATCTAAAATAGGCAAATTTGTTAGAGAACAAGTAATTAAATTAGAGGTTACCAGGGACTGGAAAGAGGAAAAGATAAAAATTTATTGTTTAATGGATACAGAGTTTTAAATTAGGATGATAGAAAAGTTTTGGAAACTGGACATGGTGGCTCATGTCTGTAATCCTAGCACATTGGAAGGCCGAGGTGGGTGGATCACTTGAGGTCAGGAGTTTGAAGCCAGCCTGGCCAACATGGTGAAACCCTGTCTCTACTAAAAATTTTTTTAAAATAGCCAGATGTGGTTGTGGGCACCTCTAATCCCAACTACTCAGGAGGCTGAGACATGAGAATCACTTGAATTTGAGAGGCAGAGGTTGCAATGAGCTGAAGTTGAGCCATTGCACTCTAGGCTGGGTGACAGAGCGAGACTCCATCTCAAAAAAAAAAAAAAAAAAGAAAAAAAAACTTGGAAATAGACCATGATGATGGTTGTATAATATTGAAAATGTTATTAATACCACAGAATTATACACTTAAAATGGTTAAAATGTTTTATAAGATATATATGTATATATATTAGATTATGTATTATATGTATAGGTATGAAATATATATGAGACTATATTCTTTTTCACATTTTTTAAAGAAAGAGTGCAATATTGAGCTGGAGACTACTGTGGGAAACCGGGGTTCAATCTTAGGGAATCATGTAGAATATGTCTCAGAATCGGGCATTTGAAGGATGGAAATCTGGGATATTTGTCCACTAGCTTCTGCTCCCCATTAGTTGAGAGTTGCCCTTGGGATTGCAACCTCTCCCACATTTTTAGTCTGTGCCTAGGCATAGGCTAAGTTCCATAGCTCCTGAGAAAGACCAGAAGCAGAAAAGCAGAAATATTTTTCTGTGCCCTCAGGCAAGACTCTGTTCCACAAATGTGCTGAAATCAGTGAAGTGAGGCACAGTAAACTCCTACAGATCTCATCCTCCCCCAGGTCCAGAAACCCCCTTCAATCTGCAATGTCCTTTTGAAGGAAGCAAAGGGTTGCTTCACCAGTGAGAAATTTGCACATTCTCAGAACCCAAGAAGATGACTGGGGGCTTTCATGCCTGCTGACATCTTAGGAGAAATAGACTAATGGGCTGAGTCATTGGGGAAGCCTGCTCAGGGTTCTCTGAGCAGCATCACCAGCATGTGGTCATTAGTATAACATCACCTATGGCACAGAGGGGGCCCATCTGAAATCCAGCCCCCTCTGGGGTTCTTCTCTTTCAGGTGCCATGACATCAATTTTCTCCCACTTCTGCACACCTGCATCTCATAAATCCAGTAACAAAATAAGACTCCCTAGAGAAATGTCTAGAAAGTAACAAAAGGATTACAAGATCTCCATGTGGGAAAATAGAGTCTTCCCGTTGAAAGCCAGGGTTCCATTAGGACAAAATCTTGTACAAGATCTTGTACTTCACTTGGGTGATGGGGAACAAAGCCAGTTTGTAAATCTAACTCCCTTTGGAAACCAGCATTACCATCACAGATAAGGATATTAAAGTGACAGAATAGATGGGATAAGCAATCTCCTGGGCATGGGCTAGTGGAAAACGCCATAGAAATTGAGGTCAGGCTGCCACAGCCACCGTGTTGCTGAGCTATCTGAGCATATCCCTTCCCTTCTCTGAACCTCAGTTCTCCCAGCTGAAAAGGGCAGGAATTAAGTATCATTGCTTCTGTAGTCCTTTCTAGCACTATTCTTCAATGACAGGATGTTTATCTACATCTATCCTGGCAAGTCTATCCGACTTACAAGTTTCCTGAGTCTGAATCTCCCTTTGCCAAAGTTTTGGGGAAATGAGTTTTTGTCCTTTATCATCTCCCTTGATTAGTATTGACTAAGTTCCTACAAGCACTCTGGGCTGAGATCCTGGCTTTGACCCCTGAAAGCTCCTGTCATCAAGAGGAAAGACAGGCCCATGTGGGGCACAGATTAATCTTTCTTGCCCTTTTCCATCCTATTTGTGAGGTGTAGTTAGAGCACAATTTTATGAGTTTGCATGTGGGTGAAAGTTAGTAGTAGAAAGGACTAGTCACTAGGTGATAAAATCTTTGTCAGAGGTAGCATGGAATAGCAGACAAGAAAATCCTAAAAACAATAAGATTTGTAGTTAGAGAAAAGAAAATTCAAATCATGGCTCTGCTGCTTACTAGCTTTATATTTCTGAGAAAATTATTCACAACCTCAGTATCTTCATTGTACAATGTGGATAACTCTAGTTGCGTTTAGGGTTAGCAATTAGGTATTTGAATACCTGATGAATATAAGATGTTTGATAACTAAGCTATTATTATTTTAAGGTAGTAATTGTAATCTTTTGGTTGCAAGCAACAAAAACTGACTAGGTTAAATTAAAAAAAGAACTTTGTCTGAAGGACACTGGAATGGCTGACAAAAATCAAAGGAATTAGCCACATACCAGGATGCAGAATGGGCAGATAACAGGACTACTTCAAGGATCCAAGAAACAGGAGGAGTGAAATTATTTTCAAGAAACCATTTTTGAAAAAGTCAGCTCCAACAATTCCTGGAGGGCAAATAACAATACAGACATGGCCCCTGACGGCCTGCCCTCTTGAAGTTATCAGATCCTTTACCACAGATCGAGGAGTCTGTGGGAGATGCTATAGCTGCATGTTTGTCCCCTGAAACTTCATGTTAAAATTTGATCCCCAATGTTAAAGGTGGGGCCTAATGGGAGGTGTTTGAGTCATGGCGAAAGATCTCTCATAAATGGCTTGGTGTTGTCTTTGTGGTAATAAGTGAAGTGAGTTGGTTTCCTTGAGAGCTGGTTGTTGAAAAGAGCCCGGTGCCTCCCCACACCTTGTGTCCTCTCTCGCCATGTGATCTCTGCACATGCTGGTTCTCCTTTACCTTCTGCATGAGTGGAAGCAGCTTGAGGCTCTCACCAGATGCAGATTCTGGGGCCATGCTTCTTGTACAGCATGCAGAACTGTGAGACCAATAAACCTCTTTTCTTTACAAATTATACAGCCTCAAGTATTCTTTATAGTAACACTAAATGGACTAAGATAGAAAATTGGTACCGATGAGTGGGGTGTTGCTATAAGGATGCCTGAAATTGTAGAAGCAGCTTTGGAACTGGGTAATAGGCAGAGTTTAGAGGGCTCCAAAGAAGACAGAAAGTCTAGGGAAAGTTTGAAACTTTCTAGAGATTGGTTAAGTGGTTGTGACCAAAATTCTAGTAGAAATATAGACAGTAAAGGCCATGCTGAGGAGGCCTCAAATGCAAATGAGAAACTTACTGGTAACTGAAGCAAGGGTCACTTTGCCCTAAGGGGTAGCAGAGAACCTAGCTGTGTTGAGTCCATGCCCTAAGGCTTTGTGCAAGACTGAACTTGAGACAGAGCAAAGACCCCTCTCAGGGACCTGTCAGGCACCTCTCCTACTCCAAACCATGGAAATAAATGAAAATCTTGAATTCATTGAAGGGGAATTCTAGGCACCTAGCTAGCCCTGAGAAGCAAATTAGGAACTTGATATGCAAGAAGATAATAGTAGCTTAAAAATAGCCAAGGAAGTTACAATCACAGGGTATTTGGTTCCCCAAAGAAACTGAAGATAAGATTTAACATATGTCCCTGAGCTGTTTTCCAGAAACCTGGACCCTCATGAAACAGGTTCCCTGGAATGTAGGTATAAGATAAGGGGGATCTGAGAACTAAGCTTTGACCACTGTTCTTTGTTCTAAATTTCTTCCTGAGGGGCCTGGAGGAAGCCACACTCACAAGCCAGAGCTAACATTCTTTCCTGCTCACCCAAAAAGTTTTAGACAAATTTTCACCTTCTTAACCAATTGCAAATCGGAAAATCTTTGAATCTACTATGACCTGTGGGCCTCTGCGTTAAGATGCCCTGCCTTTTTAGATTAAGCCAGTACATAGGCTCTATGTGCTGATTTATGACTTTGCCTTTAACCTCTGCCTCCCTGTATTTAAAAACTCCTACCTGCAAGCCATTGGAGAGGTGGGGTCTTAAGTATGAGCTACCAGATTCTCCTTGCTTGGTGCCCTGCAAACAAATGCCTACCATTCTCTTATTGCAAACCTTGGTGTGGATGTGTTAGCCTTACTGCAACAGCCAAGTGGATCCCAGTTCAGTTTGATAACAAACAAGAGTAATGACCTACAGTATATGGTGAAAGACACTTCTAAACAACAAAGCCTTCAATAAGTGATGTGGCTTCTTCTAAAAACTTACAATCAGATGTGCAACAAAGGAATGACCTAAAAGTGGAATTTGTAATTAAAAGGGAAGCAGAATGTAAAATTAGGAAAATTCACAGCTTGGCAATGTGGTAGAAAAGAAAAAAGCATTTTTGGGAGAGAAATCCAAGGGTTCTGGCAAGCAACCACTTGCTAGAGAGATTAACACAGATGATAAAAGGCAGCCAGGTGCTAATAGTCAAGACAATGGGAAAAAGGCCCTGAAGGTGTCACGGGATCCTTGGTGAGCTGCTTCACCAGCTGTGGCCAGCGGTGCCTTCTGCCTGAGTATTGCTCACACCTGCTGGGCTCATTCTGCCCATTTGGCCCAGCAGGCTGCACTCAGCTCACGCTACCAGTCTGGATCCCACACCTACCAAGGGTGAGCCAGGCATGGAGTGATGATGGTTATGTGGGCGAGTGCGTGTGGGGTCCAGCCACTGTGCCCAGCCAGTCACAGCAACTCCAGGTGCTGGCACAGGTGTTGGCTCCATACGAGGCTGCAGCTGGACCAGATGTACTGCACATGGCTTCTGCTGTGGGCACCCGCTTCTGGATGAGGGAAACGCAGTGGATTGCCTGGAAGCTTGGGGATGCCAGGAACCACAGACCCCCCAAGATGGTGTCACAGCCCTGACTCAGGGAGCCTCTGGGTCCAGGCTCCTTGAAGGATCTCAGTTCTCTCCATCTCATCACCAGCAAGCAACGTGGGTAGTTGGGGGGCATGTTTCAGCCCTGTTTGTGTTACAGCTCCTTTAGTCTCACCATTCGGCGGGTCCCAAGTTCTTGTACTACATCCAGGAAGAATGAGGTATGTGGGTAACTGGAGGGTGAGCAAGATGGAGAGGAGCCTCACTGAGCACAGAACGGTTGTCAGGAAGACCGAAGTGGGAAGCTCCTTCCTGCAGGCAGGTCGTCCCGACGCGTGTCCAGCTCTCAGAGGAGAGGAGACCTGCAGTGAGTAGCTCCTTTCCACACGCAGGTGGTCCTGACACGTTGAGGATACCCACAGTGGGTAGCTCCTTCCGGCAGCTGGTAGTCTGGAGGTCTCTGTGAGTCTGGCTTGGTCTGGGATTTTTATGGGCTCAGAAGGGAGGAAGTCATGCTGATTGGTCCATGGGCAGGCTTAGAAAAAGTGAAAGAGATCAAATGAAGAGACTAAGAGGCAGAAATGAAGTCCACAGGCAAACAGCCCGGGTGGCGCCCTGAGCCTAGTTAAAGATCGACCCCGGACCTAACCGATTAAGGTTATCTATAGACTCCAGACACTGTAAGGACAAACGTTGTGAAAGTCTCTGTCCTGCTCTAATTACCAGTGTCTGCCACATATCTTAGTCCTGGGCCCAGTACACACAATCCTCTATTTTGTCCCAACGTCCTGAGCCCCATATGCCTGCCCGACACAAACACATTAAGAAAAACAACACCTGGGGAAGCTCCAATAAGGTTACAACCGTTTGTAAAAGCGCAGGAACCGGCCGGGCGCGGTGGCTCAAGCCTGTAATCCCAGCACTTTGGGAGGCCGAGACGGGCGGATCACGAGGTCAGGAGATCGAGACCATCCTGGCTAACACGGTGAAACCCCGTCTCTACTAAAAAAAAAAATACAAAAAATTAGCCGGGCGAGATGGCGGGCGCCTGTAGTCCCAGCTACTCGGGAGGCTGAGGCGAGAGAATGGCGTAAACCCGGGAGGCGGAGCTTGCAGTGAGCTGAGATCCGGCCACTGCACTCCAGCCTGGGCGACAGAGCGAGACTCCGTCTCAAAAAAAAAAAAAAAAAAACAAAAACGCAGGAACCGATAAGAAGGCTGCTAAAAGCATAACTTCACATTAACATGTAAACCAATTGTAATGCTGTAGCCTAGAGAAATGCCTTGTTCCTCTGTAACCTGACAAGTCCTGTTTACCTCGAGCTATAAAAAGCAAGCGCACGCATTGTTCCAGGCCCTCTTGTATGTTGTGGAACGGAGGGACCAAGTTCGAACTTGCATTAAAGATCCTTGCCGCTTGGCTTTGACTCTGGACTCTGGTGGTCTTCTTCGGGGAACAAACGGTCTGGGCATAACATTAGCACCGTAAGTTCTCACTCTCAGACGGGCTGCAGACTTCACCAGGAACTGACAGCCTGGCCCCCAGGCTTCAGTCTGTCCCTGGCTTGAAGGAAGGGCTTCACTGAAGACCCATCCCTTTCTGCCCGGGAGCCTGTCTGCTCCCTGCCACCAGCAATCATTTTGTCTATGGCACCCAGGCTGTTTGTGCCAAGGGGCTGCAGGCCCACACCAAGCCACCCTCAGCCCCTACTTGGCCTCCTCCTGTGATCTTCAGTGTCCAAAGTCCTGAAAGGGCCAAGGCAGCAGGAGGTTGGTGTATTAGCACCACCCTGACCATGCACACACCCAGCCGGGTTGAGACAGCACCCAGGCTTGACTTCGACTTTGCTCCAAAATTGGAGTGAGCATGGAGAGTAGGCAGAGTCCAGGCAGTGGGAGCAGACACTTTCAGTTCTGCAGGGAAAGGCAGGCTTCTTGGGTCCCTGAGAGAACAGGGATGCCTGGGTTGGCAGCTGTGGCTGGGCAGCTGTCCCCAGGAATGTGGGGCTCCCCTCCTGTCAACTTGAAAGGGGGCAAGGCTCCCACCTGTGGAGCACCCAGCCCCAGTAGCACCTTCCCCACTGCAGCTGGCATCCCCACAGTGGCTGCTCCAGACAGGCTGCTGCTGCCATCAAAGTCATTTCAGAAATCTTTAAATTTGCCCTCCCATCACAGTCCCAGAAGCCTAAGAAGACAGAATGGTTTGCGGGTACAGGCCTGGGGCCCATCTTCCCTGGGATGCCTTGGGATGCTGCTTCCTGCAAGCAGGCCACTCCAGCTCCAGCCATGATTCTAATGATCCCAGGTATGACTTGGGCCATTGCTCAGGAGACTGCAAGCGGGAAGCTTTGGTGGCTTCCACGTGGTGTTAAGTCTGCAGGTGTCCAGAATGCAAGAGTGGTGGAGGCTTGGCATCCTCCACTGAGGTTTAAGAGGGTGTATCAGAAGCCTGCGTGCCCAGAAAGAACCCTGCTGCAGGGGCAGAGCCCTCACAGAAAGACATTAGTAAGACAATGCTGAGCAGACATACAGGGCTGGATCCCTCACAGAGAGTACCCACTGGGGCACTGCCTAGTAAAGCTATGGAAGCAGGGCCTCTAGACCCCAGAATTAGAGTCACCTGTAGTACATAACTTCAACCTGGAAAAGCTACAAGCATTTGACTCCAACTTGCGAGAACAGCTATGTGCACTGTGTCCAGCAAAGCCATGAGGGCAGGGCTGCACAAGGCCTTGGGAACCCACCCCTTAAACCAATGTGCCCATAATGAAGAACATGGAGTCAAGCATTATTTTGGAGCTTTAAGGTTTAATGTCTTCCCTGTTGGGTTTTGCACTGGCCTGGGGCGTCGCACCCATTCCTTTTGGCTGATTTTTTCCTTTTGAAATGGGAGTGCTTACCTAATGCCTGTCCCACCATTGTATCTTGGAAGGAAGTAAATAACTTGTTTTGTATTTTACAGTATCATAGCTGTAAGGAACTTGCCTTGAGTCTCAAATGACACTTTGGAGTTTTGAACTGATGCTGGAACAAGACTTTTGGGTACTACTGGGATGGAATAATTATATTTTGTATGTGAGGACATGGGATTTGGAAGGCTAGGGGAAGAATGCAATAGTTTGGATGTTTGTCTCCTAAAACCTCATGCTGAAATTTGGTTCCCAATGTTGGAGTTGGGGCCTAATGGGAGATGTTTGGGTCATGGAGGCAGATCCCTCATGAATGGCTTGGTGTCTTCCTTACGGTAATGAGTGAGTTCTCACTCTATTTGTTTCCTTGAGAGCTGGTTGTTTAAAAGAGCATGGCACCTCCTTCCTCTCTTCCTGGCTTCTTCTCTCACCACGTGATCTCTGCACAGCTGGCTCCCTTTCCCATAAGTGGTGGAAGTCTGTGGTTCATCCCAGATGCAGATTCCCAATCCTAAATTTTTCGAGACATCAGAATCATGAGCCAAATAAGCATTTTTTCTTTGTAAATACCCAGCCTCAGGTGTTTATTCATAGCAACACTAACTAGACTAAGACAGGAACCAAAATGCCACCTCAATTAACATGTATTATAGAGAAGATGTATTTAATAATGTCCGGATCTACGCTCAACCTTTGCTCCTGAAGAGACCCTGGATTCTGGAGATGTGGACTATGTGATTTTTTCAGCTGCTGTAAGGCTCTGACTAGCGGGAGCCACCCTCTTCTCCCAGTATACACAGCCTCAATGATCTACAGGATGATTAATGGGTGTCCCCCTACCCCCTGTTTATCACTAGCAATGACAGTCACCAGCTACAGGCAGAGTTGAGAAGAGATTGCAATCTATACTTTGTGTTCATTGATTTCTACAATTTTCTATTATGCCTACTGCTCATCAATATAAATAATTTGCATCACAAATGTTCTGTGTTGTCCCTTTTCACACTTCTTATTCTCTTATAAAACCAAAGAACAGAGTCCCAGCAATACAATGTTCACCTTATTCAATGAAATATTGTGGTACTTCCTAGAATTCCAAGTGTGAATACTGAATGGAACCTCAGAGCTCATTTGACTCAATAGTTCCGGTTCTACATTAGAATCATCGATTTAAATACTGATGCCCAGACCCCACCCCCAGAGATTCTGATTTAATTGGTCTGAAGTAGAGCCCAGGAGTCAGTATTTTTAAATAACTGCTAGGTAATTATCATGTGCAGTCAGGATTGAGAACTATAGATTTGCCTCAACCTTTATTTTACAGACAGGAAAGCTGAAACACAGTGAAGAACATGAAGACATGTGCTTCAGGCCACTTGATTATTTGCTGAACTGGGGCTTCAACCCAAGTATCCCTATTACCCATTCATTGCTCTTTCTCCTTGGATAATTGATTGTTCTTGTTCTGTGAAGAGTGAGAAGGCTTCAAGTAGGAGGTATTAGAGTCAGCCTGTGGTTGAGAGGGGAGACTTATGCTGAGGGGAACCAAGACTAGGACAAGCAATCCAGAGACTCTGAAGACCAGAGTCACAAATGAGACCTTACATGTGAAACACACATTATAAACTGTAGCACACGATGCCTGTGTCAGTTTCTGGTGTGAGAGTGATCATAAGTGTAAGAGAGCATTTGGTCATTGCATTTCAAACTGGTAGTTATGTAAAGGAAAATGCTGCCACTGGGTATCTGAAATAGAATGCCATGACCAAGAGACTCCACTCAACTCAGCTTCTCCTGGGTGCCTTCATCTAACAGAGGCCGTTTTGTCTTTTGCTTCTATAACTTCTCAGTTTAGAGATATATGCATAAGGGGTAGAAAAAGAAAATTAGAGAAAAAATTTAAAGGAATTCAAACTAAAAAAGTATCAGTTGCATCTGAGGATGAGGAAGTACACAATTGGGAGTTACAGAGGGGCTTACTTCTCTATTTTGCTTATGTAATGAAGAAAAATGGTCAAGAATAATTTCTCAAAGCAGACTGTCAAATTTATATAAAGTTTTGAAATCAGAGATTATTTTGGGATTATTTGGGATTATTTGATGGTTTTGGAGATGGGAGTAGGCTGAAGTTAGCCTCAGAAGTGTGCTCACTTAGACAAGACTTCATAAGAGTAAGCTGGCTGCTGACTGACTAACCCTCAAAGGCTATCATTGATTGGTTGGTTTTTAGAAGTGTGTTGGATGAAGCAAGTTATTACTGATGGATTAGATTGAGGCAAGTTGTCATTGATTGATCAAACAGATTTAAAACTGATTTTATAAAATAATTAGTCTTTTCCTAAGAGGGTAGAGGCTTCATTTTAATTCAGTTGATAATTCAAAATTATCAGCTAAAGGGTTGGTGTTTCCATATTGAAAAAAATAGACAGATGTCTAGCATAATGGATCCAAGTGGACCCAGGGGAGATATATTACTGTGAACTTTCAGAACATTAGAGACTAGGAAAAGATCCCAAAAGCTTCCAAAGAAAACACAAGTCACTTACAAAGTATGAGGAATCAGAATGTCTTTTGACTTCTCAATTGCAACTAGGAGCTAGAAAGCAAAAAGTAGAGTCTTAAAATTTCTGAAGGAAAATTACCTTCAATTTTCCTGGGAATTCTATACCCAGCCTAAATATCACTCACAAGAAAGGGTAGAATAAGACATTTTCGAATCTTCAGAGTCTCAAAAAATGTACTCCCCTTGAACCTTTTCTCAACCATATCCTAAAGGGATTTGCTCAACCAAAATATGAAAATAGACCAATAAAGAAGAAGCTATGAGATACAAGAGGAGGAGATTCATCACTGGAAAGAGGCAAAGATGATAAAGAAAGACTCTAGGATAACAGCTGTACAGCAGCTATAGAGGGCAATTAGTTCAGATGTGTGTGACTCATGATATGTTAAGGACTGATAAATGAGGATCCCAGCTGCCTACCTTCTTTTTGATCTATAGATGAAATTTTCTGAGTTTAGCCCAGGTTGTTATCTTCTGTAGGCTTATGGTAACTGTGTGCCTTGATCCCAGACTATGACCAAAATATTCTATTCAGCTCAGTTTCCCCTGGGAGCCTCCCTCTAACAGGGGCATGTTGCCCTTTCCTCAAACACCTGGGTTTGTGCCTGCTACTCAGGAATATAAACATAGGTGTTAAAAAAGTAAAAACAAAGAATGATTAAGACAAAGCAGCGTAATTGTTACCTCTGGGGATGAGAGATACGCAATTGATAAGTAACACATAGAGTTTCTCAGGTACTGGTATCTCTTGACATATACACTCAGAGTGATTCTTTAAACTGCAGCTATGTCCTTTATATGCTACTGCATGTATGATATATTTCACAATGTAAATCTGTATCACTTGACATAAATAAACCAGCAGTGATGCTTACTAAGCTTATTTCTGAAGGTGTATTATTTTAGTACTAAAAAAAGCTCAGTGAAAATTCCAAATGGTTATGATGAACAGTCTCCCTGCTGCAGCAGCAAAGATTGTCTTCTAAAATAAACTGATTTCTGACTGTTTTAAACACAGTGGTACACTTTTTAATTTTGGTGATTATCTTCTACATTCATTAATGGCTGAACTAGAGTTAATTCACACACACAGGCACGTGCACACACATTATAAGACTTCCTAGTGACTTATATTGAAGAAGGTGGCAGAATCTCCTGCCCTTTATTATGAAATTGCACCTGGAACCTTCCTTTTGGTAGATGACACCAAGTAGGAACAGGAAGAGGAAGAGAAGGGTATATACTTAGTCTAAGTGTGAGCTTGTCTGAGAGGGTAAAAGGATGTGCCCCCCATGAGTCTTTGACAATGACCTCACCCATTAGTGGAACTGTGGCCAAAGGATGTCTAACATTCACCATTTAGGCTGGCTGCTCCTCTACCCACAGGAAGGAGGACTAAATAAGATGATGGGAAGGAAGGCCAATAGTAGTCATTCCAAAATTCAGCCATCTTGGAGATTATAGTGAATGTTCCCTTGTAGATACGAGGAAGGAAAATCAACCCCTTGTCCTGTTCACAGGGAGAAATATGCTAGATGCAAAAAAAGGAGGGGCTATATTAGTCAGGATTCAATCAAAGAAACAGATCCATCTGTACTGACCTTCAGACAATAACCATAATTGCTGTTTCCCTTCTGCCCTCCAAACCTTACTCAAATTTATCTTGCGGGCAACTCTAGCCTGAAATCATACATTCTAAGAAATGCAGTTTCAGCATAGCTAAGTTAACACAGTACAAAGCCACTGCATCCACCCCTTAAGCACTTGACTTTCATATATATATCTCTATCTTTTTCCAATTATAAACACATCAGCACACTTTGTTTTACAGTTAAAGTGTTTTTCTATTCATGATTACATTTGACCCTGTGCTTATTCCCAGTATACTATTACCAGTAAAAATAAGATACCATTATTTGAGTGCCTCTTATATGTCTTAACCAGGTCATTTCAGCTTTTAAAAGTCTATTAGGTAGCAATGTGAGGTGGCTCATGCCTGCAATCCCAGGATTTTGGGAGGCTTAGGTTGGAAAATTGTTTGAGCCCAGAAATTTGAGGTTGCAGTAAGCTATAACCACACCATTGTGGTCCAGCCTGGGCAGGCACAGAGTGAGACCCCCATCTCTAAATTAATACAATTTGTAAAATTAAAATCTGTAAGGTATAATTTGTTCACCATATTCAGATAAGGAAATTGGGGATCATTGGATACACATCTCCTTAAACTACATCTAACTTCCAAATACACACAATAGCAAAGACACGCTTTTGCCTAACATGATGGAACTCTATCCTTCATAGAAGAGAAAACATACCAACTCTCTCTTCACAAGAGGAGACAATGCTGTTATCTATCTTTGGCTTATGTTTATTCCCTTATAGCTGTGTCATGTCTTTCCTTTAATATTTTTTAGCTTATAAACTGAGAGATAAAGTTAGCTACTATTAACACATCTTAGATGATAGGATAATGGGGGGGAATGGGTTAATGTCTACAAAATATATTCATATCAAAATAAGGAAAATATATATTACTTCCATCTTCATTTCTGAAACAGGTTATGTGGTTGTAGCTGGTATTTATAACTTACCATCTTCTACTACTCATTTCACATTCCCTTTGCTGTTAGCAAGCACCTTTGCCTGGTGGGGGTGATCCAAGACTTTATTCCTCATTGGGTCATTGGGTTGTTTTAACTTTCCATTTAATCACAGGGCATGAGAATATTAGGAGGCACTCCAGGGGAATGCTTTAATTTCAGCTATATTCCCCCAACCCCTTCAGGTAGTACCAAATTTCCCCTTGTTTGTCAGAATTAATTGCCCCAGCTTATTCCCATTCTTTGCTTGTTGATTCAGTGATATGATGAGCCCAGAGTGAGCAGGTGACAGTTCAAACTTCCAGCCTAATGGAATCACAGTTATGTCCCCTGGCAGAAACATTCCTCCCTTGGCAATAGAGCTCAAAGTCATGGGGACAGGAAGCAGCAGTTTTACTAGTGACTCACTAGGGATAATAGCAAGAGAAGACACTCTCATTTCTACCCCCTTGGTTCCTGGCCCCATAAATCCTGTCTATAGGGGAAAATATATTGGTTACTGATTTAAAGCATGTACCACATTCTGGAGGGCATTGCCTAAGCCCTGCAAGTGTTGCCACTCATTTGAAGATCTGAAGTTGTAACTGTATCTTCAAATGGCTATTCCACTTGACTTTTCCTACCATGACAGCCCTCACTACACAGATTGGAAACAAATGCAGGGATTCTGCCAGTTGCTAACTGCGTGTATTCCAATTATACATTCTGGAAATACCTACAGGGTGGTGTGGAGACTTATTGACCCCAGTGTAATCACCTCACCTCCCTGAGCTCCTACCTCTGACATAGGTCTATGGGAAAAAATGTTGGCTCAGGGTCAATGTCCATTAAGCCCTGAAAAGTCTAATTATTTTCCTAGCCCATTGTATAGTCACCCTGGTAAATGGCCATCAGTCCCTTTAAGGAAGACTGAGAGGAAGATTTACAGTACTCATGTTTGGTGCTACAGTAGGGTTCTTCCTCAAGTGGACCTAACCTCTTCTTCATTCCAGAGATACTGGGTTTATGAATTGGCTCAAGTTTGAAAGTTGGTTGAGGGACTAGAATTCTCCATTTTGGTAACTTAAGTTGTATCTCTATTACCAGGATTAAAATGTTTCTATTTATATAAATCAAGTAAAAACTTAGTAGGCTGCCCATCTATGTCTATTTTAGAGCTCTCATCATCAACTAGCCAACACCAAAGATCTCTGCAGGTCAAACCATTCTGATTACTGCTTTGGCTCTGTTGCCCACAAAATAGTCATGCTTACCTTGTCACTTTCAGTTCAGTGCCACCACTTGACCCTTGTCACCCAGGAATCCATCATCCCACTGGATTCAGGCAGCAGTTTGAAGACAGTACTTCCCATGGATGTCCCTGGCCTTCAGAGTATAATTATACAGAGCTCTTTGAATATGCTGGGTCTCCCCTTGTGAATGTTTCACATCCTTGGAGGAGGAACTGTCTTTTAGGTTATAGTTTTTGGGGAGGAGAAGCAGGCCTTATATATACATTTATTCTAGCATTTCCATCTCCCTGAGCTGTTGAATAGCTTCCTCTTCAGTATAACAAGAAAAAACTGGCATTTCCACTTTATTGAGTGTAGGCCATCATGGGGCTCAGGTATTAGTCAATCAACCAAGCAGACTGTTAGAGCCACTCCCAGCCTCTTAGAGCTAATGCTTGAATCCAGAATCTCTGCTTAGTGAGTGAGCTCATATGAATAAACTCTGCCTAATCCAACATTATATTTCTCACATTCTGATTTAATAAACTTAAGTTCCATGCCCATATATATTATCCCGATTTTTATGTAAAATGGAAAAAGATTATGCAATTCTTTTGGTGTTTATTGTGCCTCCTCACCCTCAGGGTCCTGTTTGGAATGAGTCTGGTTGTATTAATAGATCTAAGCAACGAGAGGTGGGGTAGGTCCTGAGGAGGATCCGTACTTGTAGTTCCTTCAAGGCAACTGCCTCAGGGAAGGCAGTTACAGATTCCTCAGGCCAGGGGATACCCAGCTTCTCATGCAGGAGTAGAAGGAGCTATTTCTTTTGGAAAAGGAGGCCTGGCAGGATTTAGGGGTTCAAGATCTCCAACTTCATCAGAATCTTTCCATATGTCCCCATTCAGTGTTCAGTGCACCTTTCTTTCCCAAGCAGAGCCCTTAGGGAAACCGAAGAGACTGAGAGACTGGGAATTCAATTTGTGTTGTATTTCAACCTTCTGTGAGATTAGACTTTGAGCTTGGTTTTCAGAAATCTCAGTAAATAGAGGTCGCAAAGTCTTCTTTATAGTTAGTCATAGAATTTTTCAGGTCTAGCAGAACTTGAGCTGGGAATTTCAAGCCCCAAGCATATAAATTTATTTCTCCAAGTTCTCCATCACAGTTAGGAGCAGCCAACCAACCCCATTATATTCCTTATTGTCACTAAAATGTTGTATGACAGAAACCACTTAGCTACCCAAAGCCTTGCTTTCTATAAGCGCTTCGGTACAGGTGTTTTACAAGTGATCATTTAAGTAGCTGTTTTGCCACTGCTTGCTATAGACTACCAGTGCCTTCTTTACCACTGGAAACATAATCATTAATATTTTGAAATCTAATAAAATCAGATGACCAATCACAACAGAACCAGAATCAATTTAGAGAAAGCATTCCTATGATTTTGTTTTCTGGAACCACTTTGGACACTATATTCTGCATCAGCCAGAGATACAATAGGCATGGCATAGAATATGGGCTTTCTCTGAAGAATCAGACATTACATGGGAGATAGTAAAAGTCTAAGTTCAGTTTTGTGTGTGTGTGTGTGCCTGGTACTGAGCCTGAAGTCGCAGGGCAAGTGTTGGGAAAGAAAAAGCTTGTAAAGCGGAAAAAAGCAGGTAGCTGGACCCCAAAGAGTAACAAGCTGAAAGCATTTCCTGTCTCTCTCATCTCCAAGCCTCCAACCTCTCTCCATGGATGACCTGCAGGAGAAGATGGCCCTCTTGCTGACAGCCACACTCACACCTGGCTCAGGTATGATATCACATACCTGATATCACAAAAAAAGATATCACAAAAGCTGGAGGAGTTGATAGACCTACTTCTGTCCACACCAGCAAAGGAAGTCAACAGATTATTTAACAAGCAAGACTGTGAGTTGGCCAGGTGTGGTGGCTCACGCCTGTAATCCCAGCACTTTGGGAGGCTGAGGAGGGTAGATCATGAGGTCAAAAGATCGAGACTATCCTGGCCAACATGGTGAAATCCTGTCTCTACTAAAAATACAAAAATTAGCCAGGCGTGGTGGTGGGTGCCTGTAGTCCCAACTACTTAGGAGGCTGAGGCAGGAGCATCACTTGAACCCAGGAGGCTGAGGTTGCAGTGAGCCGGGATCGCCACAGCACTCCAGCCTGGCAACAGAGCGAGATTCCATCTCAAACAAACAAACAAGCAAACAAGAAAAGCCTGTAAGTTACAACACAGGCTGAATTTCTTCCTTCAGAGAATAAGTCTCAAATTGCTTCACTTCTGTCTTTCAAACCTTCTGCAAATTTCTGTTGTGGCTCTAATCCAAAAACATACAGGGAAGGGAATTCTGGGAAATGCAGTTCAGTTAAGTTCACACGTTATAAAGCCACCATAATATCCCAAGCAGCTAGGAATACATGTGCAAAGGGAGAGAGATGCAAAGCAGTAAGGTGTTCTGGGTTATCCATGGATATTTATGTCTGCTTCAAAAGTCTTCTTTTTAAATGCAGCCAGTCTATCCAGACTGGAACTGTGAGGAAAACTGCCAGAGGAGAACACATTCTAAGCTATATCCTAATCACTGCTCCAACTGAGACTTGCACTTTGCTGGTTTTCCCTGTCTTAGGTCTTATCTGTGTCTTTGGCCCTAGCCATCAGATTGGTGGACTGCTCTTGGTTCCCACTTCTGCCTCTGGCCTTGCTCTCCTGATACTGACCTTGGGCTTTCCTGCAGGACCTAAAAGATGCCCAGTTGCTATAGCTCCATGGGCTCTATCCAAACAGGTCTGTTGTTTACCAACCTCAACCTATAGGGGAACAGAAAGTAAGTAAGTGAGTCACATGGGTGAGTAATAACAATGATGGTGTTGCTGATGGTAAATTGTCTAGCATCTTACAGCTTTCAAATTTCTTTCTATCTGTGCAAAGTCTGAATCAGTTAGAATCAATCATGCCACTTCTCAGCTGCTCGGGGGGCCTGTGAGTAATAGACCCCTTGTGAGTTATGGTTAAGAAAATCCTATAGTAGTGGGAGACCTACTGCGAAAATAGCCCATTCTCGCCTCCCTAAAATGGTTTGTTTGGTTTTGCTCATTAAATGTGTATAATTACACCTTAAAGTTGTTTTCATTTGCATTTCTTTAATTGATACTGTGAATGCTTTTTTTTTTTTTTTCCCTGAGATGATTTACCATCTAAATTTCATTGAGTTCACACTTTCTTCTCATCTCTTTTGATCTCATGTTTTGTGGAATGAGAATCAACCTTATATATTTTATCTAGTCTGTATGTTTTGGATAGTAACCTTTTCTTATTACATTTATCAAACATATTTTTGTTGCTTTTCTTCTGATATTTATTTTATTGCTTTTCACTGTACAAAAGTCCTTGGTTTTATGGATTTCAACACATCCATCTTGTTCCTGATGACATCCTGCATTTTTAATAAATTTATTTCCCCTCAGAACTGAGATAAATATTCTATTTTCTTCTAGATATTTTTTTTTTATGGATTGAATTTTAATATATATCTTTGACCCACTGGAGTCTGTAGAAAGTAGTATTAAAGAGCCTGGCCTTTGGTGTCAAAATGATGTGAGTTCAAATTCTGTCTCTTGCCCCTGGGAGGCTGATCCCTCCTGTGGTCTACCCATATCTCCCTTCATCCTCGTCTTCTTCCAAGCCTGGGTATCCCCTGCCCTGTCCTCTGCCAGTACTGTTCCTGTCAGCCCCCAGGGAGCATGAGGTCTAGCAGGCAGCCCTGATCTCAGGGGCCCCACGCAACTCACTCCTGCCTCACCCTCCACAGCATCCTGGCCTATCTCATCTGCTGGACAGTTGCCTACCAGCTGCTCTCCAGCCTCTTCAGCCTCTACTTCCACCAGCACTTGGTGGGCTCCCAAATGCCTGCAGACCCTCCTGCACACCTGAGGTCTGGTCCTGGGCCAGCAGGACTCAGGCCAGCCCTTTTGTGTGTGCCTTGATGTCCCCAGCTGCAAGACAGGGCTGGGACTTTCAGCTGTCCCCTTCACCACGGTGCCTGAGCCATGGACCCCCTTGGATTCCAAGTTTCTGCCTCAAAACGGTCTCTCCTGGGACATGCAAAAGAGAGTCATGAGGATATTGCTGCCAAAGTGCATGAGCTAGGTTTGAGTTGGGATGGTGGTGCAGTCTGGGGGAAGGAGTGTCTACACTTCTGAACATATAAAAGAGCAGGCCAATGTTTACCAAAAAAAGAAAAAAAATATCTGTTTTTTCTTTTTGGAAATAAATAATTTGTCTTCTCTGAAACTATTTTCTTAGATTAGTCTACCATATTTCATTTTCATTAATTTTACATATTTATGGGACACGTGATATTTTGATACATGCATACAATGTGTAATGATCAAATAAAGATAATAGGATATACAGCACCTCGAACACTTATTTCTTTGTATTGGAAACATTTCAAAACTTCTAGTTATCTTGAAATACACAATATGTTGTCATTACCTACAGTCATTTTTCCATGCTATTGAACATTAGAACGTATTCCTTCTATCTAACCATATGTACCCATTAACCAACCTTTTTTCATGTCCTGTCCCACCACACATACACCCTTCCCAGTCTCTAGTAACTATCATTCTACTCTCTACCTCCATGAGATTAACTTTTTTAGCTCTCACATGAGTGAAAATGTGATATTTGTCTTTCTGTGCCTGGCACATTTCACTTAACACAATGAACTTCAGTTCCATTCATATTGGTGCAAATGACAAAATTTATGTTTTTCTATGGCTGGAGACTATTTCATTTTGTATATATACCACATTAAAAAAATCCATTCATCTGCTGATGGACATGTAGGTTGATTCCATTTCTTGGCTATTGCGAATAATGCTGCAATTAACATGGGAATGCAGGTATCCCTTTGATGTACTGATTTCCTTTTATTTGGATATATACCCAGTAGTGGGATTGCTGGATCCTATGGTAGTTCTATGTCTTTCTTAAATATTTTTAATAGTGAAATATAATACACAGAGAGGTGCATAAAACATAAATGCATACCTTATTATCTTTTAAAAATTATTTCTTCCTTATTCTTCCAATTGGATTCTACTCTAAGATATTTCACAGAATTTTAACTCAATAGGTTTCAATCTCACATTTATATTGTTGAAGTGCGCTGGGGGCACTCCCGGCCCAAGAAATGGGTATTTGCAGGCCAACCAATTAAGATGGCTACCACTGGAATCTAACAATAGGAATAGCTCAGCAAGAGGGAATGTCTCAAAATGAATAAGCAGAAAAAATGAGCAAAAAATTGGGACCTGAAATTCAATGATTGAGAATCAGAACTGAAAAGGTTAGACAGAGAAGGTGATGAAGAAATAAAGCAGGAAGTTCACAAAATTGGTGGCTGTATCCACAATGCTGGGTATCAAGGAGGCGCTCTTTTTACAATGACCTTGGCACACATCAGTAGACAAGGAGCAAGTGCTAGTGAAGCTGAGAGCAAATAGAAGTACGCTGTTATCTTACTGCATTTGCTATTCCTAGACAGAAGGTAGTTCTCTCTCTCCAGCCATTACTGTCTTCTTTTTGCCATTCAATATTTATAATGTTATTTGAATAAATCTCTTATGGGCCATGTTGATATTCAAATTTGTTTATTACCATAAATGGGCTCTTTGTTTTCATTTTCTTTTCAGTGTGCTACTGGTATAGAACACAATTGATTTTTGAGACATCTTAAATCCTATAACTCTACAGAATTCATTTATTACCTCTAATTTTTTTTGGTTGATTTCTTTTGATTTTCTAGGTCACCAGTAAAAGGCAATATTTTTATTCCTTTTCTCATATATTTATGTCTTTTATTGTCTTCCTTCTCCAGTAGTTATTATAAGTTCCTCTGGTACTATATGAAATAGACACAGTAAGAAGGCATCTTTGTTTTATTCTTGTTTTATTTTTTGTTTTTAAGAAAATGACTCTAATGTTTCTCCAACATGTATAATATGCTTGCATTTGAAACAATATATGTAGGTTGAAATGGGATGATCAATTATAAATAATTTAAATAATCTAAAAAAGAAATCTATATATCTAATCTTTCCAAAATTGTAAACAAAATGCATTTTCAAATATACCAGAGGTATTTCTGACACATGCTAAGATAACATAATGATACTTGCTATTTTGTTTTTCTACTAATATGACCAATTATTGAGGTTTTTCATATTTATATAACAGCTTTCAATTCCATAATTAAACCTGGTTTGGGTTTAGTAAATTGTTTTCATAAGGTGCTTATTTTTATTTTCTAAGTTTTATTTGGGATTTTTGTATCTGTTTTCCCAAAGTGAATTGTTCTAGTTTGCCTTCATGGTTGTATCTGTCAGATTTGAGAATTAATCTGTATTTGCCTCAAAAAGAGTTAACTTACATTCTTTTTTATATTCTTAGGACTCAGATATCCTTAATTTTTTGGAAATTAAGAAAGCCACCAAGGGAATCCATCTAGAGTAGGTTCCTGGTGTGGAATAAATCTCTAATAGCAATGCTTGCCATTTCTTATTCTGTTATTAGTCTGGCTGTGTTCACTTTCTTTTCACATTAGTTCTTGGAATTTAAAAACATGTTTGGAAGATTATGCATTTCCAGTTAGATGTCAACTTTATTACCATATAACTGAGAATAATTCTCCAACTAAATTATAATAAATACAAAAGAAAAATATATCCTTATCATTTACTGACTTTTTAAATAATCTCACTGGGGATAGGACTTTCCCTCATTTATCTATTTTTGCTGTGAGCCAAGTAAATGCCAAACTCACTGTAGACACTAAATGTGTGTGGAAGGGGCAAAGCACAGGGTGAGCCCCTTTCTGTATGACATGTGAGCTTAGTGTCCAAAGTTGTCTCTCCTCTATTTAATTTTCATTCATATTCATATTTATATCTTGGGAGTCTGAACTACTTTATGGAATAATATATTTTAAATAATTTATATCTTGCCTCATCCAAAAAGGCAGAATGAAACATTAAAGGGTATAAAAATATTACAAAGTTAAAGAAATTTTAAAAATTAAGTGGGCCGGGCACGGTGGCTCATGCCTGTAACCCCAGCACTTTGGGAGGTCGAGGAGGGTGGATCACGAGGTCAGGAGATTGAGACCATTGTGGCCAACATGGTGAAACCCTGTCTCTACTAAATATACAAAAATTAGCTGGGCATGGTGGTGCGCACCAGTAATCCCAGCAGCTTGGGAGTCTGAGACAGGAGAATCACTTGAACCCGGAAGGCAGAGGTTACAGTGAGCACAACTGCACTCCAGCGTGGGTGACAGAGCAAGACCCCATCTCAAAAAAAAAAAAAAAAAATTAAGTGTAAAAAAATAGATGTGTTAAGCACTGATAAAGGTTAGATATTTGCAATAAAATGGTAAAAAGTTAATCTTTACACCTTGCAGTCTCTTAATGCGTTTAATTTCCTGATGGTGTTTATGTGATTAATTATTGATATGAACAAAGTTGATACAATCAAAGTTGTCTCTTCTAAAGTCTCTGTACTTTCTCCCTTTTTGCTTGGTTACTTATATGCTCCTGGCTCTCCATTGCTTCCTGTAATCATCTTCCCACCTGGGAATATTCTCCCCCTGGCTGTGCCTGGCCAGGCAGGGACTGAGAGTTTCAGTTCTCTGTGTTTTCTAGTGGTTTCTTCCTGAGCAATGCTCTTGTCCTGCAGTCTGAGAAAAAGGGGTAGATTTGTTTTAATTCTTCCAACTTTTAGTATCTTTTTTCATCTTGGACACTTAAAAATTCCTATCTTTATCTCTAAGATCTAAAAAATTAACAAGTTGGTTTGGTTTTCTTGGGTGTGGGAGCAGCTTTCTTTGAGAATTGCACTCACTTAATATACCCACTGAAATTATTTTTCCTTTAATGATACTTTTGTTTAATGATTTCTTTTAAAATGGGTCTCATGTGTTGGCCTTTCTCTGCTTCTTCTGGCAACTGATATATTCACAAAGGAATTTTCTTGATCTATTTTTGAGCTTCCTAGTTTGTCTTCATTTATCTATTGAACAAAAAAAGTACAGATAACTGCTATAGTATGGGTTTCTAATGGAGAGCCCCATCATATGATCTGAATATTGGTGTTGCTCCAAAATTCCTATGTTAATACCTAATCAGTAGTGTAACAATATTAGAAGGTAGGGTCTTTGGGAGGTAATTAGCCTGTAGGGCAGAGCCCTCATGAATGCGATTAGTGTCCTTATGAAAGGGACCCCAGAGAGCTTCCTTCTTCCACAGGAGGATCCAACAAGGAGGCGCCATCTATGAACAAAAAGTGGGCCCGCCCTCACCAGACCCTGAATCTGCCAGTGCCATGATCTTGGATGTCGTAGCCTCTAAAACTATGAGAAATAAGTTTCTGTTGTTTACAAGCCACGAAGTTTATGGTATTTTGTTATAGCAGCCTGAAGGGACTAAGATGTTGTGTAATAGACTCAGTGGAAGTCTGATCTAGCACACTGTGCATTTCCAAGTCTGGTTATCAGAGGGTGTGGTTTAGGGGTAAGGAAGTGAGGAGTTGAGGCATGGGAGAAGTGAGGGAGTGGAAAACATGGGCCATGAAGAATGCCTCAAACTGACTTCACGAAGAGCTTGGAGAATGGATTTTGAGACCCAGGGTCAGTGAGGGGAGTCTCTAGAATTTATTAGGCTTAGACTAAATCGGAGTTTAAAGACACACAGGCTTTTCAGATGTTGAAGCCAGATAATATAGAGGCTGGGGAAGTTGGACCTTTCTCTGAGGGGACGGACAGTGCTATAGACCAAATCTTCGTGTCCCCGTCCAAATGGATACGTTGAAACCATCTCATCAATGTGATGATATTTGAAGGTGAGACTTTTAGGTCATGATCCCTCCTGAATAAGATTAATGCCCTCATAAAAAGAGGAGACATGAAATCTCTCTGCTCCCTCCCACGTGAGGATACAATGACAAGACAACCATCCACAAATCAGGAAGGGGCCTCCACAGACAGGATCTGCTAGCACCTTGATCCTGGACTTGTGAGCCTCTAGAAGTGTGAGAAATAAATGTTTCAGCCACCCAGTCCGTGGTATATTTGTCACAGCAGGCCAAAGGGACTAAGGCAGAAAAGGAATAGAGAATCACGCAAAACCAAAGCTTCCAGGAGCCATGGAACCTGCCTTCCTTTCCTCCTGCAGTGCTGACCCCAGTGCCTAACCCGCTGTGTGTGGCACTGACTGCAAGTAAGATTTGGCCATAACTTGCTAGAATTAATTAGTGCTCATGTGGGGACCCTGAATCTCTTATACTTTTATCGGATTTTCCTTCCGGATCTGTAAATAATTATCTCATGCTCTTTGTATCCGTGCGTCAGGTACTGTTGCAGTCTGGTGTTCCAGGAAGCAGGCTCTGAGATAGAGAGTAGAGCATGCAGCATGTTTATTAGGAAGGCCCTGGGAGTCAACCTTTATGGCAGGGAGGGGAAGAGGCAGACTGGGCAGAGGGAGAAGCTGAGCTGTGAGGCAGGCCACGGACAGCCTGGAGCTCTTGCATTTCAGTCTGGAGCTCTTGCATTTCAGTCTGGAGCTCTTGCATTTCATTTCCCAACCCATATTCATCAAGCACTTGGTGTTTGGACTCCCCTGGGGGCGTGACTTTGGGCAGGTGGCTCTCTGCAGTACCAGCAGTCCCTGAATGGGCTGAGAGCACCTCCAGAAGTTGGGGTGACATTGAAATGGGGGAGCCGGGCAGCACTTCCTAAGGTTCACTACAGGAATTGGACTAAGGTTGGAAAGTCTCAGCTTGCAAAGAGCCCAGACTTTACGATGTTGCTGGATGACATGGGAGGACGCAAACCATTATAGCACAATACAGTAATTACTATAATTGAAGTGTGCTTAAAATGTCAGCATGAGTTTGTGTGTGTGCGGAAAGAACTATTTACAATTACTTGGTTTTCAAATTAATTTTTGAAACAAAATATTTTGATCTGTTTGCCTATGTCTGCACTCAACTACAACTCTTGTTATTCTGTTTACAAATCTAATACATTTTAAATAAAAATAACCACTTTCCATTAGGCTTTTAAATAATGTCCCATCCATTCAACTTGAACACATTTAATTCTCTCGGAATAATGTCTAATTTACACACTTAGCTAAATTTACTAAATATTTTAAACTATATTTATAAATGTAATATATATATTTTTCTCTCTAAGGTCTCCAAATGTCTAATAGGGGAACTTCTGGTCCTAAAAAGAAAACCTCCCCAGCTATTTAAAACTGTAGTAAATTGATTATATGTAATTTATAAATCAGCCAATACTGACATTTTCACCAAACTTAGTCAAATAATTTTACAACTTTCAACCTTAAAATCATAGACCCAAAATCAACCAGCTTAAATTGACTTCTTTAACAAATACATTGCAAGGGGATTTTTGAAATACAGAATTGTGATGGTACCTCCATGAGAGAATTCTCATGAGATCTGATGGTTTCATGAGGGGCTTTTCCCCATTTCGATCTGCATTCCTCTCTCCTGCCACCATGTGAAGAAGGAAGTGTTTGCTTCCACTTCTGCCATGGTTGTAAGTTTCATGGGGCAGCTTCCTCAGCCATGCAGAACTGTGAGTCAGAAGATGGCCGAATAGGAGCAGCTCCAGTCTCCAACTCCCAGCGCGAGCGACACGGAAGACCGGTGATTTCTGCGTTTTCAACTGAGGTACTGGGGTCATCTCGCTAGGGAGTGCCGGACAATCGGTGCTGGTCAGCTGCTGCAGCCTGACCAGCGTGAGCTGAAGCAGGGCGAGGCATCGCCTCACCTGGAAGCGCAAGGGGGAAGGAATCCCTTTTCCTAGCCAGGGGAACTGAGACACACAACACCTGGAAAATCGGGTAACTCCCACCCCAATACTGCGCTTTAAGGAAACAGGCACACCAGGAGAATATATCCCACACCTGGCCGGGAGGGTCCCACGCCCACGGAGCCTCCCTCACTGCTAACACAGCCGTCTGCGGCGATCTATCCCCAAGGCAGCAGCGAGGCTGGGGGAGGGGCGCCCGCCATTGCTGAGGCTTAAGTAGGTAAACAAAGCCGCTGGGAAGCTCGAACTGGGTGGAGCTCACAGCAGCTCAAAGAAGCCTGCCTGTCTCTGTAGACTCTACCTCTGCGGACAGCGCACAGCTGCAGCCCATTAGGGGAAAGAGCGGGGGCGGTGCAGACGCGAACGACTCTGTCTGACAGCTTTGGGGAGAGCCGTGGATCTCCTAACGCGGAGGTTGAGATCCGAGAACGGACAGACTGCCTGCTCAGGTGGGTCCCTGACCCCTGAGTAGCCTAGCTGGGAGACATCCCCCACTAGGGGCAGTCTGACACCCCACACCTCACAGGGTGGCGTCACCCCTGAGAGGAAACTTCCAAAGAAAGAATCAGACAGGTACACTCGCTGTTCAGCAATATTCTATCTTCGGCAACCTCTGCTGCTGATACCCAGGCAAACAGGGTCTGGAGTGGACCTCAAGCAATCTCCAACAGACCAACAGACAGTCCTTCTGACTGTCAGACGGAAAACTATCAAAAAGGAAGGACACCTATACCAAAACCCCATCCGTACGTCACCATCATCAAAGTCCAGAGACAGATAAAACCACAAAGATGGGGAAGAAGCAGGGCAGAAAAGCTGGAAATTCAAAAAATAAGAGCGCATCTCCCCCTGCAAAGGAGCGCAGCCCATCGCCAGCAACGGATCAAAGCTGGTCAGAGAATGACTTTGACGAGATGAGAGAAGAAGGCTTCAGTCCATCAAACCTCTCAGAGCTAAAGGAGGAATTACGTACCCAGCGCAAAGAAACTAAAAGTCTTGAAAAAAAAGTGGAAGAATTGACAGCTAGATTAATTAATGCAGAGAAGATCATAAACGAAATGACAGAGATGAAAACCATGACACGAGAAATACGTGACAAATGCACAAGCTTCAGTAACCGACTCGATCAACTGGAAGAAAGAGTATCAGCGATTGAGGATCAAATGAATGAAATGAAGCGAGAAGAGAAACCAAAAGAAAAAAGAAGAAAAAGAAATGAACAAAGCCTGCAAGAAGTATGGGATTATGTAAAAAGACCAAATCTACGTCTGATTGGGGTGCCTGAAAGTGAGGGGGAAAATGGAACCAAGTTGGAAAACACTCTTCAGGATATCATCCAGGAGAACTTCCCCAACCTAGTAGGGCAGGCCAACATTCAAATTCAGGAAATACAGAGAACGCCACAAAGATACTCCTCCAGAAGAGCAACTCCAAGACACATAATTGCCAGATTCACCAAAGTTGAAATGAAGGAAAAAATCTTAAGGGCAGCCAGAGAGAAAGGTCGGGTTACCCACAAAGGGAAGCCCATCAGAATAACAGCAGACCTCTCGGCAGAAACTCTACAAGCCAGAAGAGAGTGGGGGCCAATATTCAACGTTCTTAAAGAAAAGAATTTTCAACCCAGAATTTCATATCCAGCCAAACTAAGCTTCATCAGTGAAGGAGAAATAAAATCCTTTACAGATAAGCAAATGCTTAGAGATTTTGTCACCACCAGGCCTGCCTTACAAGAGACCCTGAAGGAAGCCCTAAACATGGAAAGGAACAACCGGTACCAGCCATTGCAAAAACATGCCAAAATGTAAAGACCATCGAGGCTAGGAAGAAACTGCATCAACTAACGAGCAAAATAACCAGTTAATATCATAATGACAGGATCAAGTTCACACATAACAATATTAACCTTAAATGTCAATGGACTAAATGCTCCAATTAAAAGACACAGACTGGCAAACTGGATAAAGAGTCAAGACCCATCAGTCTGCTGTATTCAGGAGACCCATCTCACATGCAGAGACATACATAGGCTCAAAATAAAGGGATGGAGGAAGATCTACCAAGCAAATGGAGAACAAAAAAAAGCAGGGGTTGCAATCCTAGTCTCTGATAAAACAGACTTTAAACCATCAAAGATCAAAAGAGACAAAGAAGGCCATTACATCATGGTAAAGGGATCAATTCAACAGGAAGAGCTAACTCTCCTAAATATATATGCACCCAATACAGGAGCACCCAGATTCATAAAGCAAGTCCTTAGAGACCTACAAAGAGACTTAGACTCCCATACAATAATAATGGGAGACTTCAACACTCCACTGTCAACATTAGACAGATCAACGAGACAGAAAGTTAACAAGGATATCCAGGAATTGAACTCATCTATGCACCAAGCGGACCTAATAGACATCTATAGAACTCTCCACCCCAAATCAACAGAATATACATTCTTCTCAGCACCACATCGCACTTATTCCAAAATTGACCACATAATTGGAAGTAAAGCACTCCTCAGCAAATGTACAAGAACAGAAATTATAACAAACTGTCTCTCAGACCACAGTGCAATCAAACTAGAACTCAGGACTAAGAAACTCAATCCAAACCGCTCAACTACATGGAAACTGAACAACCTGCTCCTGAATGACTACTGGGTACATAACGAAATGAAAGCAGAAATAAAGATGTTCTTTGAAACCAATGAGAACAAAGATACAACATACCAGAATCTCTGGGACACATTTAAAGCAGTGTGTAGAGGGAAATTTATAGCACTAAATGCCCACAAGAGAAAGCAGGAGAGATCTAAAATTGACACTCTAACATCACAATTAAAAGAACTAGAGAGGCAAGAGCAAACACATTCAAAAGCTAGCAGAAGGCAAGAAATAACTAAGATCAGAGCAGAACTGAAGGAGATAGAGACACAAAAAACCTCCAAAAAATCAATGAATCCAGGAGTTGGTTTTTTGAAAAGATCAACAAAATTGACAGACCGCTAGCTAGACTAATAAAGAAGAAAAGAGAGAGGAATCAAATAGACGCAATAAAAAATGATAAAGGGGATATCACCACCGACCCCACAGAAATACAAACAACCATCAGAGAATACTATAAATGCCTCTACGCAAATCAACTAGAAAATCTAGAAGAAATGGATAATTTCCTGGACACTTACACTCTCCAAGACTAAACCAGGAAGAAGTTGAATCCCTGAATAGACCAATAGCAGGCTCTGAAATTGAGGCAACAATTAATAGCCTACCCACCAAAAAAAGTCCAGGACCAGATGGATTCACAGCTGAATTCTACCAGAGGTACAAGGTGGAGCTGGTACCATTCCTTCTGAAACTATTTCAATCAATAGAAAAAGAGGGAATCCTCCCTAACTCTTTTTATGAGGCCAACATCATCCTGATACCAAAGCCTGGCAGAGACACAACAAAAAGAGAGAATTTTAGACCAATATCCCTGATGAACATCGATGCAAAAATCCTCAATAAAATACTGGCAAACGGATTCAGCAGCACATCAAAAAGCTTATCCACCATGATCAAGTGGGCTTCATCCCTGGGATGCAAGGCTGGTTCAACATTCGCAAATCAATAAACGTAATCCAGCATATAAACAGAACCAAAGACAAGAACCACATGATTATCTCAATAGATGCAGAAAAGGCTTTTGACAAAATTCAACAGCCCTTTATGCTAAAAACGCTCAATAAATTGGTATTGATGGAACATACCTCAAAATAATAAGAGCTATTTATGACAAACCCACAGCTAATATCATACTGAATGGGCAAAAACTGGAAAAATTCCCTTTGAAAACTGGCACAAGACAGGGATGCCCTCTCTCACCACTCCTATTCAACATAGTGTTGGAAGTTCTGGCTAGGGCAATCAGGCAAGAGAAAGAAATCAAGGGTATCCAGTTAGGAAAAGAAGAAGTCAAATTGTCCCTGTTTGCAGATGACATGATTGTATATTTAGAAAACCCCATTGTCTCAGCCCAAAATCTGCTTAAGCTGATAAGCAACTTCAGCAAAGTCTCAGGATACAAAATAATGTGCAAAAATCACAAGCATTCTTATACACCAGTAACAGACAAGCAGAGAGCCAAATCAGGAATCAACTTCCATTCACAATTGCTTCAAAGAGAATCAAATACCTAGGAATCCAGCTTACAAGGGATGTCAAGGACCTCTTCAAGGAGAACTACAAACCACTGCTCAGTGAAATCAAAGAGGACACAAACAAATGGAAGAACATACCATGCTCATGGATAGGAAGAATCAATATCGTGAAAATGGCCATACTGCCCAAGGTGATTTATAGATTCAATGCCATCCCTATCAAGCTACCAATGACTTTCTTCACAGAATTGGAAAAAACGGCTTTAAAGTTCATATGGAACCAAAAAAGAGCCCGCATTGCCAAGACAATCCTAAGTCAAAAGGACAAAGCTGGAGGCGTCACGCTACCTGACTTCAAACTATACTACAAGGCTACAGTAACCAAAACAGCATGGTACTGGTACCACAACAGAGATATAGACCAATGGAACAGAACAGAGTCCTCAGAAATAATACCACACATCTACAGCCATCTGATCTTTGACAAACCTGAGAGAAACAAGAAATGGGGAAAGGATTCCCTATTTAATAAATGGTGCTGGGAAAATTGGATAGCCATAAGTAGAAAGCTGAAACTGGATCCTTTCCTTACCCCTTATACGAAAATTAATTCAAGATGGATTAGAGACTTAAATGTTAGACCTAATACCATAAAAACCCTAGAAGAAAATCTAGGTAGTACCATTCAGGACATAGGCATGGGCAAGGACTTCATGTCTAAAACACCAAAAGCAACGGCAGCAAAAGCAAAAATTGACACATGGGATCTAATTAAACTAAAGAGCTTTTGCACAGCCAAAGAAACTACCATCAGAGTGAACAGGCAACCTACAGAATGGGAAAAAATTTTTGCAACCTACTCATCTGACAAAGGGCTAATATCCAGAATCTACCAAGAACTCAAACAAATATACAAGAAAAAAACAAACAACCCCATCAAAAAGTGGGGAAAGGACATGAACAGACATTTCTCAAAAGAAGACATCCATACAGCCAACAGACACATGAAAAAATGCTCATCATCACTGGCCATCAGAGAAATGCAAATCAAAACCACAATGAGATACCATCTCACACCAGTTAGAATGGCAATCATTAAGAAGTCAGGAAACAACAGGTGTTGGAGAGGATGTGGAGAAATAGGAACACTTTTACACTGTTGGTGGGATTGTAAACTAGTTCAACCATTATGGAAAACAGTATGGCGATTCCTCAAGGATCTAGAACTAGATGTACCATATGACCCAGCCATCCCACTACTGGGTATATACCCAAAGGATTATAAATACTCTACTACAAAGACACATGCACACGTTTGTTTATTGCGGCACTATTCACAATAGCAAAGACTTGGAATCAACCCAAATGTCCATCTGTGACAGACTGGATTAAGAAAATGTGGCACATATACACCATGGAATACTATGCAGCCATCAAAAAGGATGAGTTTGCGTCCTTTGTAGGGACATGGATGCAGCTGGAAACCATCATTCTTAGCAAACTATCACAAGAAGAGAAACCAAACACCGCATGTTCTCACTCATAGGTGGGAACTGAACAATGAGATCACTTGGACTCGGGAAGGGGAACATCACACACTGGGGCCTATCAGGGGGAGGGGGGAGGAGGGAGGGATTGCATTGGGGAGTTATACATGATATAAACGTCATGCACATGTACCCTAGAACTTAAAGTATAATAAAAATAAAAAAAAAAAAAAAAAATAAATAAATAAATAAATAAATAAATAAATAAAAGATCTAAAGAAAGAAGAAAAAAAAAAAAAAAAAAAGAACTGTGAGTCAATTAAACCTCTTTCCTTTATAAATTAAAAAAAAAAAAAAAAAAAAAAAAAAAAGAAATACAGAATTGTAACACATAAATTAAAAAACTGAAGAACCAATCATCATGTGTGAATCTTATTTGCTTCCTAACTAAAAAACTTACAAAAATTTCGTAGTATTCATGAGGCAATGAAAAATTTGAACACTGACAAGACTTCATGTTATTAAGAAGTAATTATATATATACACACAAACATATATACATATATATACAGACACACACACCCATATATGTATATACAATATCTGGGATTTGCTTTTAAATTACATGGAAAAGGAGAAGCAGATTTGGATGGGGGACAGATGGTCCTTGAGTTGTCCTGGAGTTGTTAAAGCTGGGTGATGGGTTCATGGGGTTCACTAGACTCTGCCATACATTTTTGTATTTGTTTGAAATTCTGCACAATACATACTTTTAAAAAATTAAGAATTTCAAGACTTAATTTTCAATTTTCAAGATTTAATTTATGAGATTCCTTCAGATATTTTATTTGTAATAAAACCCATTAAATATCAAATTCACAGATTATCCATATTTTTGCAAAACAGATTCCTTGACTAATCCTAAAGCATTAATGCCATGGGTTTGATTTGTCACAGTATTTCTTCTAAGACTACTTAGGGTTGAAAAGATACCCACTAGGTGGTGAGTCTCAACTCTAGGAGCTAGCATTGTTTGAAAGTTCCCCGGGTGACTCTAATGTGCAGCTAAGGCTGAGAACCTCTGCCTTCATGCAGTGCATGAAAATCACCTGGAGGCTTGTTAACGTGCTGCATAGTGGACCTCACCTGCAGAGGTTCTGACCCTTGGGTCTGTGGGGGGAGGCCTGAGAATCTGCATTTCCATAAGTTCTGAGTGATGCTGATGCTGCTGTTTCAGAGACCACATTTTGAGGGTCACTGTTGCAAGGCAAGCAAATTTACTACCTTAAGAGTGTTGAAGTTACCAGATCAATAATTCAGGTCCACATCACCAAAACTATCTCATGCAGGCTGAAGTTGCATAATGTCCTGACTTCTGACTGGATATAGAAGCTGTAGGGGTATATGACCAACCACATTCATGTTATGACATGGTGGTGGGGGGAAGGGGATCCTCCTTTTCATTTGGGTTTTTGTAATCCTTGACTCTTGTGTTTAAATCATACCTCCTAAGAGGTGAGAGGAAGAGTGGATACCTTTCTTTAGCTAGCTGTCTTCACTGCCTGCTTGGGGTTTCCTTATGTTTAGCCTTAAGACATTTTAGCTCTGAGGACATTTAAATGCGAATCTTCAGGGTCCTAAATCTCCTCACACTTTGTCTGGCATTGTGGTCAAAACTGTTAAGTCCTGGTTGTATTACAGCTAGAGCATCACAGTCTGCCTAGAGAACCAGGGAAGACTTCACAGAGGAGGTGTTTTTGACATGAGCCTCAAGGGATGGTAGGGGTATGGCAAGTGGACAAGGGGCAACAGGAACAGATGGTCTGGTGTTTCTGTCATTTCTGGAATGTCAAAAGGGGTCTGTTGGGGGATATGGAGGTAAAGAAGAAGTGAGAAATGAGGCTGAACAGATAGGCAGGCAGGGGTTAGCTGCTGTGAAGGGAAGGTCTTGTATGCCATGAAAGGGAAGAGTTAGGTTTATTCTGCAGACGTTGAGAAGAGTGTTGAGGAATTTTGAGCAGAAGAGTGGTCTCATGAGGTCTGCATGTTAGAAAGATTATCCTGGCAGCTCTGTGGAGGATGAATTGGGGATCACAACCAGAAGCAAGAATTTACCAGTAGGGAGATTATTTGAGTAACAGCAATGCATGAGCACCCAGGCTGAGGCAGTTACAGTAGGAATGGGAGGAGAAGATAATAAGAGGTGAATACATTTGCATGATGATATTCATGTATGTATATGTCTGTCTCAAAAGGATTAAAGGCAAGTTAATAGATGCATAAAACTTAAACCAAAAAAATGTTCAATAAGTATAGAAGGAAGCAGGAAAAATAGAAAGACAAAATAGGAATGATGAGATGAGGCCATGAAAGAAGTCATATTGTGGAGTGATGTCAGCAAGATGGCCAACTGGAAGCTCCTAGTATACTTCTCCATCACAAAAAAGAAACCCATGAATAAACAACATTATTTTGACCAAAATGAAGGAGAGCTCCAGAGAATAACAGAGAAGCAACGGAATTCTGGACAGCACAAAAACCTCGAATGGATGCAAAGAAAAGAGAAGACACTTTGCCTCTGCCACTCCATCTCCCTAGTTGATATCAGCTTGGAAACAGGACAGACTCCTTCCTGTAGTGAAAAGAAAAGCAAGAGTACCCAGCAACCCCCACTGCCAGTGCAGACACCTGCAGTCTTCACTATCGGGAGATTCCTATAGTCCACATGGACTCTGAGCCCAGCTGAGGGACATGCCCAGGGTCCACAGTTAATTTACTCCCCAGAGTAGGAGCTGATGCTGCCCTGCCCCTCTCCCAGTGACACATGCTGCTACTATGCTGTGTCATCTTGAAACTGGAGCCACTGCTAGAGTGCATTCTGCTTTGGGGTGAGCAGCCACTGCACCACTCCATCTCTGAGGCTTTGCTGTCCCTGCAACACACCCACCTGGAGGCACATTTTCCCTGAGCTGAGCTGCTGCGTGTCTGTCCCCTAGGGCCAAGATACTATAGAGGTGCCAAATCCCTGCCATTCCAGTCACTGGGCACCCTCCCCTGAGGACTGAGCTGAGTTGATGCCCCATCCCCTGAGGACTTCAGGTCTCCTGAAAGCTGAAGCAGTCGAACCCCCCACCACGTGCAGTACCCTTCCTACAGGGACTCCAAGCCTCCAGCACACTAGAACAGTTGCAACCCCTAGTGCCACAGCTGGCATGGTACTCTGCCCCCACCAGGGATCCAGGGGCTCCACCAACCTGTGTAGCCATGATTTCTGGGGCCAAGAAAAAGCAGTATTTCACATTAAAGGGAACTGGAGCCTTAGCAGAGCTCTGCCTCACCCTCCAAGCCAAACAGACACAGTGACCCACCTACCTGAAACTGGACTAGTCCCCTGCTGTCTGAGCTATTGAGGTGCCTCACCTCTTCAAGGAGTGGAGTCACTGCTGTGTTGCTTCCCTTTTCCTGGAGAGCAAGCCCCCGCAGCATCCTGCCATTCCTAGGTCCTTGCTGATGCTGCACCTGACCTCACAGAGCCTAGGCTACTGCCATGCCCCACCATCCTAGAATCCAGAGTCACCACTGTGTAGTACCTCATCTCCCAGAGCCTGAGATGCTACCATGCCCCACTGTTTCTGGGTCTAGAATTGCAAGTGTGTCCTGCTTCCCAGAGTGTAAGTCTCCACAGTACCTCTTTTCCCCCAGAGCTGTGTCAGTGCCTCACCCTACCCCCAGGGTTGGTCTACAGTTATATCTCTGCCCTCTGAACCTGAACTTCTGGGCTGTGTCTCAGAGTACTACACCCTGGCTTAGTGGGAGAACTACAACCACTAATGCCTTAGAAAGTGGACCTGTACCTCAAGTTCAAGGCACTATAGTAGTTTCATAGGATCCTGAGCCCAGGAAACCAGCTCCATAGCTGCTCTGGGCAGTTTTGCCCTGGATCCTAGAACCACTGTGGGTGCCTGTGGGCTGTGTCAGACCTAACCGCAAAAGAGATCCCCTCACCAAGACTCCGCACTCTGGGAAGACAAGAAGAAGAGGATAAATAAAGGCCCTGGCCTAATAACCTACATAGCCACTGTCACTGCCGTACACTCCTGCCACTTAGACCGCAAAGGCACTCAGTCATTGCTAAAACTGATCGCACCTGAGGAAGCTGAATGGAGGCTACATCAGTGTACCAACATGAAACCAGAGCCACCACATTCCACCCAACTAGCACCTTCATGTCCCTCTGCTGATAAAAGTCTTCTCCTATGAAAGTCACTTTGTAAAGTTTTGAAGAGGTAACTGCACCATCAGAGGCACAGACATCAATGTAGGGACACAAGAAACATGAAAAGGCAAGGAAACATGACATCATCAAAGAAGCACAATAATTCTCCAGTAACTAACCCCAAGGAAACAGAAATGTATAAGTTGCCTGAAAAGAAATTCAAAATAATAATCATAAGAAAACTTAGATAAGAGAAAATACAAATAGACAATTCAATGAAATTAGAAAAACAATGTATGATCTAAATGAGAAATTCAACAAAGAGATAACCATCATTAAAAAAAACAGAAATCTTAGAGCTGAATAATTCAATCAATAAAATAAATACAATAGAGAGATTCAATGACAGATGATGTCAAGCAAGAAAGAATTTGTAAATTCAAGTGCTGGTCTTTTGAAATGACTCAGTCAAAGGAAAAAAATTAAAAAGAGTAAAGACAGCTTATGGAATGTATAGGAAACCATTAAGAACAAATTTTTGCATTATGGGCATTTTAGAAGGAGAAGAAACAAAGAAAGGGACAGAAAGCTTATTTAATAAAATAACTGCTGAAAACTTTCCAAGTCCTGGGAGAGATGTGGATATCTAAATTTGTGAAACTTAAAGATCACCAGACAGATAAAACCAAAGAGATCCTCTCCAAAGAATGTCATAATCAACTGTCAAAAGGCAAAGACAAATAATTTTAAAAGCATCAAGAAAAAGCACACAGTCACATATAAGGAAATTTCCATTATACTATGAGATTTCTCAGCAGAAATCTTGAAGAGCAGGAGAAAATGAGATGATAAAGTGCTGAAAGAAAAATAACTGTCAGTGAAGAATACTATACCCAGCAAAGCTGTCTTTCAGATATGAAAGAATAACAAAGTATTTTCTAGAAAGGCAAAAACTGAAGAAATTTATCACCACTAAATCTGCCCTACAAGAAATTCTAAGGAAGTTCTTCAAGTAAAAATGAAAGGACAGTACTTATTGTCATAAATACATGTGAAATTATAAACTTGCAAGTAGAAGAAAACACATAGTAAAATCCAGAGCACTCCAATAAGTCAGACATATTCTAATATGAGGCTTAAAGTTTAAAATGGTTAAAAAAAAAAAAAAAAACTAAAGCTACAATAAGTTGTTAAGAAATACACAATATAAAAAAATATAAATTTTTACATCAAAAACAAATTGTGGAAAGAATAAAAACCTAGAGTTTTTGTATGTGACAAAACTTAAGCTGCTATCAGCTTAAAATAGTTGATTATGTTTTATGTAAGTATCATAGCAAACACAAAACACACTACAGCAGATATACAAATGATAGAGAAAGGAATTAAAGCTTAGCACTACAGAATAGTATCTTTTTTGTTATTTGTTATTTTTGTTAATTTTTATGGGTAAATAGAAGAGAGCTATCACATCACAAAGGTAGACAACGAGAGAAAGAAATAAACAAAGAAGATACAAAACAACCAGAAAACAAGTAACAAAATGACAGTAGTAAGTTCTTATCTATCAAAGATAATCTTGAATGTAAATGGATTAAATTCTACAGCCAAAAGGCATAGAATGGCTGAATGAATAAGAAAAACAAGATCCAACTATATGCTGCCTATAAGAGATCCAGTTAAGCCTTAAGGGCACACATAGGCTGAAGGTGAAGGGATAAAAGAAGATACCCACAGCTAATGGTTACCATGCAAATAGTAACCAAAAGAGAGCAGGGATGACTATGTGATAAAATAGATTTTGTGTCAAAAACTGTCACAAGAGACAAAGAAAGTCGTTATTTAATGACAAAGGGGTTGACAATCAAGAGGACATGACAATTGTAAATGTATATGCATCCAACATTGCAGCACCTAAATATATAAATCAACTATTAATAGGCATGAAGGAAGACACAGATAGCCATACAACAACAGTAGGGAACTTCAGTATCTCTCTTCAACAATGGATATATCAACCAGACAGAAAATTAGTAAGGAAATATTAGACTTATATTGTACTTTTAACTAAATGGACCTAATAGACATATATAGAAGTTTTCATCCAGTGCCAGCAGAATACACATTTTCCTTTAGCACACCTGGAACACTCTCCACAAAAACCATATTTTAACCCACAAAGCAAGTCTTAACAAATTTAAGAAGATTAAAACAATTTCTAGTATTGTTTTAGACCACAATGGCATGAAACTAGCAATGAATAACAGAAGAAATCTTGAAACATTTAAAAATATGTGAAAATTAAACAACATGGTCCTGAACAATCAGTGGGTCAAAGAATAAAACAAAAAAGAAAATTTGAAAACACGATATACCAAAACCTATGGGATGCAGCAAAAGGAGTTCTAAGAGGAAAGTTTTTTTTTTTTTTTTTTTGAGACGGAGTCTCGCTCTGTTGCCCAGGCTGGAGTGCAGTGGTGCATCTCAGCTCACTGCAAGCTCCACCTCCTGTGTTCACGCCATTCTCCTGCCTCAGCCTCCTGAGTAGCTGGGACTACAGGTGCCTGCCACCATGCCCGGCTAATTTTTTTTGTATTTTTAGTAGAGACGGGGTTTCACCATGTTAGCCAGGAAGGTCTCAATCTCCTGACCTCGTGATCCGCCCGCCTCAGCCTCCCAAAGTGCTGGGATTACAGTCGTGAGCCACCATGCCCGGCTAAGAGGAAAGTTTATAGAAATAATGCCTACATTTTAAAAAGATCCCAAATAGTCCAACATTATACTATAAGAAATTAGAAAGATTTAAAAAATTAAAAATTGGCAAAAGAAAGAACATAACAATCATAACAAAAATAAAGCAAATAACAAACAGAAAAACCATAGAATCAATGGAGTTGGTTTTTGAAAAAATAAACAAAATTGACAATCCCATAGCTAGTCTAAGAAAAAAACTCAGAAATAAAAAATTAAAGAAATTACAACAGCTCAGAAATAAAAAAATCATAAGGGACTAATATGAACAACTATATTCCAGCAAATTAGATGGCCCAGAGGAAATGAATAGCTTTACAGAAAAATATAGCCTAAAAAAATTGAGTCAGGAAAAAATAGAAAGCCTGAACAGTCCGATAACAAAGACATTACTTTTAAAACCTCTCAACAACAGAAAGCCTAGGACCAAACAGCTTCACAGCTGAATTCCATCAAACATTCAAAGAATTAATACCAATACTTCCTAAAGTCTTCCAAAAATTTTATCTGTAGGGTATACTTCCAAACACATTTTACAAGGCCAGCATCACCTTGATACCTAAGCCAAAGACACTGTAATTAAAAAAAAAACTGTAGGCCAATATCTCTGATAAACATTGATGCAAAAATCTTCAATAAAATATTAGCAAACCAAATCCAACAACATATGGTTGTTGGATTATGCATCAAAAAGATTATATATCATGACCAAGTAAGATTTATCCCTGGCATGCAAGAATGGTTTAACATACACAAATCAATCAATGTGACACATTACATTAATAAAAACATAAAAATCATATGCTCATCTTAATTGATGCAGAAAATATATTTGATAAAGTTCAACATTTCTTCTTGATAAAAATTCTCAACAGTTTAGATATAGAAGGAAAGTTCCTCAATATAAGAAAAGACATTTACAAAAATCCCACTGCTAACGTTATAATCAATGGGGAAAAACTGAAAGCTTTTCCACCAAGATAGGCATGAATCCACTAAGATGAGGATGCCCTCTTCTTACCACTTCTATTCAACATAGTACTAGAAGCTTAGCAAGAATAATCAGGTAAGAAAAAGAAAAGGCATTCCAATTGACAAGAAAAAAGAAAAACTATCCTATTTGCAGATGATGTGCAAGAAATCCCAAAGATTCCACACAAAATATTTGTTAGAACTAATGCATGAATTTAATAAAGTTGCAGGATATAAAATTATGTTAGTCTGGTTTGCATTGCTATAAGGGATACCTGAGACTGGGTAATTAAGAAGAGAGGTTTATTGGGCTCATGATTATGCAGGCTGTTCAAGCATGGCATTAACATCCACTCCTGGTAAGGGCCTCAGGAAGCTTACAATCATGACATAAGGCAAAGGAGGAGCGGGTATCACATAGTGAGAGAGAGCAAGAGAGATGGGGGGAGCTGCCAGGTTCTTTAAACAAGCAGCTCTTGCACGAACTCATTACCACAGGCAGGGCACCAAGTCATTCATGAGGAATCAGCTCCCATGACCCAAATACTTCCTACCAGGGCCTACCTCCAACATTGAGGATCACATTTCAACATGAAATTTGGAAATGACAAATATCAAACCATATCAAAAATCAACATACAAAAATCAGTAGCATTTTATACACAAATAACCTAAGTGAAAAATAAATCAATAAAATAATCCCATTTATAATACAATAGTATCAAAGAATACTCAGTAATACATTTAACCAAAGAGGTAAAAGATCCATACACAGAAAACTGTAAAACACTGGAAAAGGAAATTGAAGAAGACATAAATCAGTAGAAAGATACCCTGTGCTCATGGAAGGGAAGAATAATATTGTTAAAATGTCCATACTACCCAAAGCAATATCCAGATTCAATGCAATCTCTATCAAAGGTGCAATGACATCTTTCACAGAAATAGACAAAACATTACGGAAACATTGAAGACTCTGAAAAGTCAAAACAATAATGAGAAAGAAAAACAAAGTTGGAAGCATCAAACTTCCAGATTTAAAATTATATTACAGAGGTATAGTAATCAAAACAGTATGGTACTGGTATAAAAACAGACACATAGGCTAATGGAACAGGGCAGAGAGCACAGAAATAAATTCAAACAAATACAGTCAATTAATTTTTGACAAGGGCACCAAGAGGACATAATGGGGAAATAATAGTCTCTTCAATAAACGGTGCTGGGAAAACTAGATTTCCACATCCAAAAGACTGTAATTGCACTCTTATCTCACACCATAAACAAAATCAACTCAAAATCAATAAAAGACCTAAATGTAAAAACCGAAACTATAAAACCCCTATAAGAGAACATAAAGGAAAAGCTCCTGGATATTGGCCTTTACAATTATTTCTTGGATATTGCTACAAAAGCACAGGCCACAAGAGCTAAACTAAACTAAACTAAACTAAAGAGCCATATCAAACTAAAAGTCTTCTGCACAACAAAGGAAACAACAAAAAGAAAAGGCAGCCTATTAATTGGGAAAATACTTGTAAGTCTTATATCTGATAAGGGGTTAATATCCAAAATGTACAAAGAACTCATACAACTCAATAATAGAAAAACAAATAACCTGACTAAAGAATAGGCAAAGAATATGAGTAGATAATTCACAAAGAATACATAAAGATGGCCAACAAGTATATGACTAGGTTCCCAACATCATTAATCATCAGAAAACACACAAGATACTACCTCACACCTGTTAGGATAGCTATCATCAAAAAGTGAAAAGACAACAATGTTTGCAAGAGTATGAAGAAAAGGGAACCCTTGTATAATATTGGTGGAAACGTAGATTGATACAGCCATTATGGAAAACAGCATGGAGGTTCCTAAAGAAATCAAAATAGTACTACTACATGACCCAGTAAACCCTCTTCTGGGCATATGCCAAAGGAAATGAAATCACCACCTTGTAAAGATATCTGTACTTTCATGTTCACTGCAGCATTATTCACAATACCCAAGATAAGAGAAACAACCTATGTGTCTGTCAATGAACAAATAAAGAAACTGCGTGTGTGTGTGTGTGTGTGTGTGTGTAATGAGTTATTGTTCATCTCTTAAAAACGAGTAAGATCTTGCCATTTGTCACAATATAGTGAGCCTGGAGGACATTGTACTGGGTGAAATAAGTCAGACATAGAAAGTAAAATATTGCATGGTACTGGGCGTAGTGGCTCACACCTGTAATCTCAGCAATTTGGAAGGCCAAGGTGGGTGGATGATTTGAGGTCAGGAGTTCGAGACCAGCCTGGCTAACATGATGAAACCCTGTCTCTACTAAAAATACAAAAAAAATTAGCGGAGGCATGGTGGTGCACACCTGTCATCACAGCTACTAGGGAGGCTGAGGCAGGAGAATCATTTGAACCCAGGAGACAGAGTTTGCAGTGAGCGGAGATCATGCCACTGCATTCCAGCCTGGACAACAGAATGAAACTCCATCTAAATAAATAAATACCAGAAAATAAAATATTGCATGACCTATGATCTCACTTACATGTGGAAACTTAAAAAATAAAAGCAAATATACAGAAAGAGAAAAACAAAACTGATTAGCAGGGACAGGAAGGTGGCACAGGGAGGAAACAAGGAGATGTAGATGAGAGGACACACAGTAGCAGAAATGCAGGATGAACCAGTCTAGAGCTCTAATGTACAACATGAGGTTTGTAGGTAATAAAATTGTACTGTATTCAATATTTATGCTAAATGAGCAGATTTTAGCTGCTCTTGCCACAGAACGAAAAAAGAGTATGTAACATGATAGATAGGTTAATTTGCCTCGCTTAAGTAACTTTTTTTACTATCTACATGTATCCCATAACATCATATTGTACAACTTAATATACACAATAAAACTGTCCCATCTGCTTAGCAACAAAAGAAGACAGGTAACAAAACATACCAACAAAAAAGAGGAAGTTCACATTGGGATAGTTAGATCCTTATGCTTGCTAGGGGTGGGCCATGAATTCAGCTGTTGACTTTCTAACAGTTAGTACAAAACAGGAGGCTCAATCCATCACTTGATTCACGGAGCCTATAAGATAAAAGCACTCCAGCCGCTTGGGAGGAACATGGTGTGTATTGGCTCTGGAAATAGAGACATTTCTTCCACAGAGCCTCAGAAAAAAAGACAAGAGTTGATGTACTGAACAAAAACCTCCACCTCTCAGGGTGAGGGGATTTTGTTTCTCCAAGAAATGATTGCTCAGGGTGGAGATTCAAGAATATGACTAAAAGATGGACCCTGGTCACTGTCTCGTCTCAATGAGGGTGGTGGCAGATCAGCTTCCAGGGGAGGCTGTTTTATTGGCAAGTACCTGACTTGTCAGGGAAGGAGTAGAGACCTTCCAAGAAATAAAACAAAGGAGCAATACATATCACGGAAGGTCTGTTGGAGGACAAACCATAGCCAATCAGGCATGGAAGATGGTGAGACTTCCCAGGCATGCTCAACAATAAAGGGTGGCGACTTGCTTTCTAATGAATAGAAATAATAATCGTAGAAGAAGATGAAAGGTGGAACAAAGTACTTGGTGGCTCTGGGGGAAAGAGGGATCAGTTAGGAAGCTAAACCAATGCTAAGACATCTACCTTGGGCCAGTGGGTTCAACAGTTATTTGAAAGACGAGTCTAGGGAATGAGGCAGAAGAAGGGGCAGATTTGTGGGCTGGGTGGTGGGGAGGAAAGTTGCAGGTTCACTTTGGGGTCACAGTAAGTATGATGTTCCTGCAGACAGCCAGGTGGAAATGTAACCAGTATTTTGTGGTTTAGTTTTGATTTGGTTGTTCTGTTGGTGCCTAATCATAACCTCTTGGCCTACCCGAGAGATCACCCATAAACAGTCCCCTGGCCACCCAGGGCTTCCTGCATCTCTCTGCCCTGGAGTGTGGTCTCCTTGCTGGTGTCAGGCAGGTCATAAGTGTTAAGTGTTAAGGTCCCCTCAGTGGCCCTCAACTAACAATGGACAGGAGTTGATAAATACCATAGCTTCTTACCCCTCTGGATAAGGAAGCACCATTCCAGATGGTACTTAAAAATCATTTTTAAGGACTTTACCGGCCCTAAAATATCCCTCAGACTCCTCAGGGGACAATTCTGAGGTATGTTCCTCCCCGCGTCTCAGACGGGCCCCAGCAGGACTGAGTGCCCGTTGCCCACAAGGGTAGCGCACTCATTAGTGTACTCCTGGCTGGCTTTCTCCCCTCCCTGCCTCACTTCCTCCCTTCCCCCCGTACCTCCCCAGCTCCCTCCCGGAGCTTCCTGGGATCGCTTTCCATTAACTCACGGAGCGCTCAAATCCCCATCTGAGACTGCCACATCACATCAGTTTTGATGGTGCCCACGTACCTGCCAGCACCTCCCTCACACTGGTTCCGAAGAAGCAGAGCCTGGAGGTGGGTACTGTTCAAGTGGTTTGTTGGGGATGTGCTCTCAGGGGAGGAATGGGGGATGCAGGAGGGAGCATGGCGTAAAGAGCAAAGCCAGCATGGTGTGTCTGGTAGAGACTCACTTCAGCCTCATCCTACCCGGAGCTCGAGAGCAACAACTGCTCCGCAGACAGGGGCCCACCTTGAAGCCAGGAGGCCAGCCTGCTGTGCCACCTGTGTCAGCTTGCCCTTGGCTCAGGTCTGAGGAGGTGGGCAGGAGAGACAGCCTCCTCTGGCCAAGCCCTCCCTCCTGGTCCATCTCTCAGTAGAGGCCCCCTTTTGTCTGGGGACAATGCTCCTGAGAAGGGGGCAGCTGTGAGTTGCTACCAGCCACATCCCCTCACCACTGCAGCACGTGGCAGGTAGAGGGGCACCAGCAGTGCTCTCTGCAGGCCTTCCAGAGGCCTCTCCATACAGGCGCAGTGTATTACATACACAGGCATGGGAGAGCCATTTTCTGCAGAGGACTCCCTTCACTGCAGTGGAATCTGCCAGATGGGGTACTGGAGAAGGAGCTAGATGAGGCCTGATCCCTGCACTTGCGGAGTTTACAGCGAAGGGAGGGAACTAGACAGGAAAACAATTACCAAGGGAACAAGAAATTCACACTGGACAGAGGTGAAAGCAGTGCTGGGGGAGCTTAAACACAGAAGGTGGAGAGAAGACTCCAGCTGGGGAAGGACACGCTTACAAGGCTTGATGAGGAAGCAGCATTGCAGATGGTACTCAAATGGCATCTGTAAGGACTTTGCCAAAGCTAAAATATCCCTTACACTCCTCTGTGGGTCTCAGATCACTGTTAGAGTTTCATTCACCAGGAATGAGTGCGACCTTTCCCCCACTCCACCCCTACATAACCTTGCTCCTCAAGTTGGAAAATTGGGCATTTGGCTGGAAAGTGTTTTTATAATTTTAACTTTTTTTCCTCTTTAAAATATTAGGTCTTTTTTCATTGAGCTTAGCTTTATCTTCTCATGTGCTTTTGAGGTTGCTGCCAGTACCCTCTGCTTAGCCATCCTACGCTAGGGTCCCCTTCAGGGCTGGACACGCCCATCTCTCCATCCGTACTTAAATGTATACTTGCGGTGTCCTCCACACCTCCACCACCTGGGCCAGGAATCCTCCCCTGGGAGATGGGGTGAGGCTGGGTGGTCAGTCAGTTGGGAGCTCCATTCCTCTGTTAAGAGCTGAAAATCATGACTAGTTTTCCCCATGTCCTTTCCCCGCCTCTGCCCTGTGTGTTCTGTAATGGTAGCACTCCCCAAGCAACAAAGTATTAATAATAGGTTTTCCCATCAGTGTTCAATTCCAATTTCCTGTCTGGCCCCAAGCCACCTTATCCAGTCCTTAATAAGGTCCACCTTTTAGATCTTACTTAAAAAGCCTGTGTTTCAGGGGCTGCTGGCAGTTTGAGACTCTGTTACAAGAAATGGAGTTCTTCCTTCATTGTCTGTGTTGCACCCGGCCCTACCCACCCCCAGCCCAGTGGCCCAGGCCGAGAAGAACACACCTTTGACAGCGGGTGAACAAATGCTCTGGGAGCTGGGGGCTGCGAGTTCCAGGGAAGCACCAGCATCCTTGGGGAAGGAAACACAGATTCTATCTTGAAGCTCCTCTCCATTTATTTAATCTCTCAAGGTTTCAGTCAACCAGCCCTTACCTGAATAGCTCCACAAACGAGAGAGAAATCATGTTTCCTCTTGAGTGAATCGTTCATTTCACACAGTACAGCCGCTGCCTCTGAGCTTTCTCCAGGGGCATGGATGGTCTTGAAGCACTTCTGTTTCCCCCAGTCTCCTCCCGAGAATGCCCATTCCCTCTTGTAGCTCCCTCTCTGGCCACCAGCTCTGCACCATCTCCCTCTGTTAGGTGCCCAGCTGCCAATGCCTTTGAGCATCTGATGCAATGGGAGGATGGCGGAGGTGCCCTCTTCAAGGAACAGTGGAGGGAGGGGAGATGGTTCCCCCAGTCCTGTCCCATAGGGGGTTGTCCTGCTATCTCCTAGAGGACAGAAGCAAAGAGAGAAGGAAGGGATTCAGGATTTTCCACATGCCTGGCATAGTCATAGGCATTTTATATACGTTTGGTCCTTTAATTCTATTCTCATTTTTCAAACAAGGAAGCTGAGTTTGAGAGAAGTTGCCAGGGCCACACAGCCAGTAGGTACTGGTGCAGGATTAGACAATTATATGCCTGAGTCCAAAGCCTGCAGTCTTTCCACTTGACTTCACTGATCAAACATTGGAGGGTTATTTTGCAAATATTATAGAATCTCACCTCAAATTCTATTAGGCTATTTCTTCCAGATAGAGGGGTGTAGGAAAGCAAGGAGGAGACAGGGAGGGCCACTCTCATTAGCATGAGACCCAGCCCCGAGGTGTGTTCTTTCTTTCACAGGGTGCTGGGCTTTCCTGGCTTAGAGACCTTAATGCCAAGGGGGAGGTGTTCTACCAGGGGATATGACAACTGCGCCAAGAGAAATATGGCACCTGCACACCACATGCCGGGCCCCACAGACACACACAGGGGTAAAGGAGCTCCTCTCACTGCTTCCTGTGTTTGTCAATATCCAAGCCAGAGCTGCACATGGCAGGCCAGCCACAGTCAGACCTCCTCACTTTTCTACATTGCTTTCTATTTTGAGGTACATTAGTGTATGATATTGGATTTAATTCTCACATGACCTATGTAAGTCATGCAAGCCAGGCAGGTGGTGCTTCCCTTTCTACCAATGTGGTGGTTCTGTGATGAGCCCCCAGGTCCCCTTCAGGAAGGAAGGAAGAATTCATCTCCCTACCCGCCAGCCCTTTGAGGATTGCCTCAGCTGAAGAGTGCCTTCCCCAAGGGTACACCCTTCCCAGAGCAGTGCACATCCAGTGACAGACAGATGCAGACCAGTCCCAGCTTTGAATCTTCCCACAGGGCTGGCTGTGGCTTCCATTGATACTGCATGGCAGCCCAACTTCCCCTCTGCCCAACTGTGCTTCCATCCTTTCCCTTCCCCAGGTGTTGCTCCTGAGAGAACCCTCAGATAAATCTCCTGCCCACTAGCCTGCACCCTAAAAATCGGCTCCCGGGACCCAAACTGAGACCCAGAAAGGTGATGTCTCAGGTAGTAGATGATGCATCAGGAGTCCCATTTTCCCTTTTGCCACTAACAGTCCATGCGATCTTAGAGAAACTATTTGACCTCTCAGTTTCCCCACCTGTCCCAGAAGGGTTTGGTCCAGATCATCTCAAAAGTCAAGAAAGTCTAAAATCACTCGACCTTAAGGAATTTGTTCAAGAACTATGATTAGAACCCAAAACTTCTATCACTTTCCAGCATCTCCCTACAAATCCCTGACTTTGTAGCAGGGAAAGGAGGCTGGAATTCCAGTGCCCTTTCGGTGTGTTCCCAGGCCTCTTAGACAGACCATCTCCTAGACACAGGCTAGAAGCTCAAGAAATCATTCAACAAGTTTTACCTCCGCTTGATTTCTGCTTCTCCCCACATAAGTTCTTCCACAGCTTGGAGGAACTTTATTCTTTTCTTTTTTGAGACAGAGTTTCAATTCCTCACCAGGCTGGAGCACAGCGGTGTGATCTTGGCTCACTGCAACCTCCACCTCCTAGGTTCAAGCGATTCTCCTGCCTCAGCCTCCCGAGTAGCTGGGACTACAGGCACGTGCCACCATGCCTGGCTAATTTGCCCTTCAGAATGCATGCTGTCCCTAGCCAGGAGGAACTCACAGGGTGCTAGGTAGCCATGAAGAAGTTGCCTGAGAGGAGATGAGTCACTGAATCTGACTTTATTCTCTGTATTCAAGCTTGGGGACTGTCTCACCTCCTATTTCCAGCCCTTCTCCCTCATGTCTAAGCCAGCACCTTCTTCCTGAATCCTCTGGCTCCTGAAGCAGCAAATTCGTTTTGGATTAGCTTCAAATATTTTGCCCTCGCACTCTGCAACATCTCATTCCTTGCATGGAGAATGCTCACTTACTATTGCCCTCAGAAAGGTCCTTAAAAGAACATCTTCCCAGGCACCATTTCACTCCAATTCTTTCAGCGGTGCCCTCAATAGCCTTCCTTTCTGCATTAAATCACTTTTCATTATGTTCCCTAACTTCCCTTACAAAGTTGAAAAAGTCAAGGTCCCTGACCATCAACAGATGCTAAACTCAAATGGGGAGATCACTGGAGGGACTCTTTGCAAAGACATGGCCAAGGCTACAGTACGTTGCAGTATCATGGTGCTAGTTAGTGACAGCAGGGTGCTCTTACCTCACTTGAGCCTAATGGGGCAAAGGGACAGAACTGCAGACAGCAGCTGTAGGGAAAACTGTCAGACAACAGCTGAGGCCTTTGGTAAGCTTAAACCACTAAGCCACAGTGACCCGACAGAGACGGATCCAGGTACTAAATACCCCATTTCACTTTCCACCCATTCTTTGACCTGCTGCTGGTAGTTTCCACTCACTGAAGTCTGAGAGCAAGGCAGCCCATTGATGTAGCCCCTAAGTGCCAGCCTCTCCAGGGCACAGCAGAATGGAGAAGGGTAGAGAGTGAGTCTAGGAACACAAAGGAAACATCAGGACAGGTTTCTTGGTTTCTGGCCTACAGAGAAGTGGAGTGCAGTCTCTGACCAGTCCACTAAATCCATTTGTTTTTGTGTACTGACTATGGCAGTACAACCCTCATCTGCTAAGCCTGTGGTAGACCTCAGTGCATAAAGAGAAGACACCGTTCCTGCTCTCCTGGAGCACATAGCTATTATCTTCCCATCATAGGGCTCCAGCTGCAGAATTTGCTAAATAAGGAGTAGAAAGGAAAATTAACTTATGAACTCAAACCTGTTCATCACAACCATCAGACCAAGATCAGCACTTTGCTACATGCTTTTTCACATGTTATTTCATTTATTCTGCCAAGTGACCTCATAATCACCATTTTCATCATTCTGCAGACAACAGAAAAAGACACAAGCTCAAAGAGATTTATGTGACTTGCTCACGATTACACAGGGAGCAGGCACCAGAATCTCCAAAGCCAAAGAACACTCCCTCCTAGCCTTGCCTCAGCCTCACCATCTGCCCTTTGCGGAGCTTGCCTCACTTTCTGCCTTACCCTTTTAGTGACCTGTGCTCATGCTTTACCTGTCAACCAGCAGGCTGCATGACTGACTCCTTTCCCTGTGCCCCATCATGCCCAGAACACAGCATACAGTCTGCTAATACGTGAAAACCAAAACAAGCCTTCAGCAATCAGGCCCCTAATACCCATGAGTCATTCTCAGACCACACAGTGAAACCCAGGGTTGAACCTGGACCTGGCATGTAAGGTCAGAGCTCCCTGGTTCTTGTTGGCGGTAAGACGTGGCAATCTTTGCATCCTCATTGTGTGGATGAGGAAAGAAAGTTCTAACAGATTAAGCAAGTAGCCCGAGGCCTGGCATCTAGCAAGTGACAGATCCAGGATTTGAACTGCTGACTACCTACTTCTCAGGCCTTGGTTCCTTCTGTGCTACAGTGCCTGGTGGAGTAGGACTCTTCCACTGAGGTGAGCAAGGATGCCCAAACGATCCACTACAAACATTTCCCTTCATCTCTCCCACCATCCACCCTGCCCACCCCCCATCCCGTGTTCCTATGCCCAGTGAACTTCAGTGGGCTGAGTCTTGTTGGATTAAAAACAACAACAACAACAACAACAACAACAACAACATAGAATAGTGCCAGGAATAAAATGTCAGGAAGTTATTCTTCAGAATTCCTGGAAATGGAGGGTTTACTTCTCTCCCATTCTCCTTTCTTTCTTTCTGCCAGATTTTCCAGCATTCTGGAGGCACACCAATTCTCACCACCCCCTGCTCCAGAGAGCAAGCCCCAGGGCTACACACATGGCTGGCTTTTCAAAGGCACTGTTGTTCTGTCCCCTTGTGGGCAAATAAAAACAAAATGCTTCTGCTAAAAACAAGTCCATTTCACATTTTCTTTTACTTGAGAAAATGGAAAATGCTGAATCAATGCTTTGAGGTCAAGTTCCCCTGGAATTTTTGCAGAGAGTCTCAGCTACCTGCACCAACTGACTCAGTATGCCCCTACTGATTACTTTACAGTCATTTATTTTTCTTTGCATGCCTGGCCCAGAGCACCCATGAACACACACCTACACATATCTATAGACCCCTTCTATTCAACCCATACTCCAGAGTCAACAACACAACAGACAAATGAAGGCAACTTACTAAATCCTAGTACCTTGTGTTGGCCTCTAGACACCCATTTCTAATCACATCTTCAAGCCTTGAGCGAGACACCGCGATAAAACTAGAAGGGAAGGCATCCATTTATACTGTGCCGAGTTTCAATTTTTCTGAGGTTTTCACACAATCATCTTTTATGAGCTATAGTAAAACCACATGTTTATACAGTCTCTCTCCCTAAGTCCCAAACATTTTAGGAACATTATCTTATGTAACACCTGGGGTTTGAGAAACAGGGCCTGAACAGCCATACTTCGCTTATGCAAACAGTTTTGAATTTTCCAGATGTATCCATTTCCCTTCAAGTTAGCAAAAAGCTTATTTGGAAGATATCACCTCCCCCCACCCCCCACCATCCTTTCCCCTCCACCTGCAGGTAATATTTGCTTCTAAAAAGAATCTCTGCCTTTGCAGTAACATGGAAGCAATTTTTCTTATTTGTTTTGCAATTCCTGATGAATATCTTTATCTAGTCTCCGTTATAGAGCAGCAGGGAACTGCCTAAAATTAAATCACAAAGTCACTGCTTTCCTCCCCCCTACCCAGGCTCAGATCTGGGATCCACTTTTAACTCTTCTGTCTCCTTCATCTCCGATATTTATTGAACTGCCAGATACCTTTACTCGTTGTACAAAGTGGTTTTGCCTCTCTTTCATTTCTTATTGCTGCCGTCCTACTCAGACTTGTAAATTCATGGTTGGGCCATTTCATCTGGCACCCAACAAGTCTCCTGGTTCAATCTACCCTGCACATGATAGCCTCATAAATCTTGGGACACTCTCCTCTGCAGAAACACTGCTCATGGCTGCCTGAGTCTCTGGCAGGGGTAGGCCAAGGACAGCGGGGTTGGGGAGCTAAAAGCAGCCTGTAGGCTGTTTGTCTAAATAAAGTTTTACTGGAACATAGCCACACCCATTTATTTACACATTGTCTGTAGCTGCTTTTGAATACAATGGCAGAGTTCAAAGCCTCAAATAGTTGCCATCTGGTCCTTTATAGAAGAAGTTTGCCAGCCCCTGTTGTAGGATAGTTTGCGTCCCTTAGCTCAGCATGCAGGACTTCAAATGACCCGGCTGCTACCAGCTCTTCCTGCCTTGTCTTTGTGCACATCATCTGCACCCCCAAATGGCATAAATAAACAGATCTACCCCCCCATCTCATAACCAGCCTATCTCATGCCTTTCTACTGGAATTACGCTGTTCTCTGCCTTGAGTTCTGTACTTCTAAGCTCTCAGCAAACACCAGTCACTCAAAACTCAACACAGGGCAAGACTCTTCAGTAACACCATTTCTGCACCACAACCCCCCAGCCATTCTGTACCCACGTGCTCCCACCCCACCTCCACCCACACACACACTGAATTGAATGATTTTATTTTTGTGCCCACACTGAACTCTTGAAAATATTTCCCACTGCTTCTGGGTCTACATGTGTTTCTCCCTCTTTTGGTTATAAATCCCTGGAAAGCATATGCTGTGGTTTAATCGTTTTTGTATTCCCAGAGCCTGGTATTGTGTCTGGAATATAGTGATATAGGAGACCAAACAGAATATGCCACCCCAAAATATGCCTTTTAGGCACAGGATTATTTTGAGCTGGTTATTTTGAGAAACAGCAGGCACAGGAGAAGCTCTCAAAAAAAAAAAAAGTTACCCTTTTGTAAGGAAAATTTACATTTATAAAGAATGTCTTCATTTGTAAGAATGTTTCTTCCTCTGTACCAGGAAGAGAAGGATGACAAAATCACAGGAAACTCTTATTAAGGGAGAAGTCACTGACTTAAATCTGCATCACAAGCCTTACTCTTGTTTACTGCTCTTTTCCTAAATATTTCTACATAGCCGTCCCACACTCTTCTTTGTTTCAGTGGTCAATGGTATTTAAGCCTGAATTCTAAACCACCTCTTGAGAGCTACTCATTTCCTTGGGTATCTCCCATGTATACATGAGGTATACATGTGAAGAATCTTCTGTTTGCTTTTCTCTTATTAGTCTGTCTTTTGTTACAGGGGACCCTGTGAAACCACCTTAGCAAAATTATGAGACTAAGAGAAATCTGACATTGTTGACTCCATCTTGCTTCTAACCTCCAAGCTGTCCTTGGTCATTCCCAGGCATAGGCCAAGCTAACTCTGGGAGGAATATAGTTTGCAGTTTAACTTTAAAGCAAGGATGTTAATAGCCCTTTTCAAAACTGAACTGCCTTTGTAAAACTAGTGAAAGGCCACAAGGTTAGGAGTATGAGAAGGGCCTGAATTCTGCTAAGATGTAGGCATAATTAAACAATAACTAGTTATTGTGTCAGATGTCACAAGATTTGTAATTTCCCCAATTACTCCTGTAGACAACATCACTATTGTAGAACCTGAGATTGGCCTTCTAAGATGTCCTTCAGACTTTTGCATTTCTGACTACCAACTGACTGCACCAGGACCCAGACCACAACTTGCAACTCTGACCCAACTAGTCCTGTGGCCCCTATCCAGGGGATGAGTCAGTGCACTAGGACCATTTTCTATACCCCTATGATGCCATCCCCAACCAATCAATCAGCTTGCCCCATTCCCTAGGCCCCTGTCCACCAAACTATGCTGGAAAACTCCTTTGTTTTCCTTTGTGAAGGACTGATTTGAGTAACAACTCCATGCATATACCACATGGTTAGCTTTGCATTAATAAATCTTTCTCTACTGCAACAGCACAGTCTCAGTGAATTGGTTTTGTCTGCAGTGGGCAGGAAAAATCTGTCAGGTAATTACAATCCCAGTTATAGAGAGAAAATTATTTTTTCCTCATCTGCTGTTCATACTTAATACATGCTGAATGAATGAAAAAACCAACCCCTAATTTCCAATCTTGTTCTTTCTTCTCTCCATGTACACTCTTTCTCTGGCCTCACAGGCCCTAACCCCACTCACTGATTCAGCTCTAAACTTGTCTTGTCCTGACCACTCCCTCCTGGGCTCCAGCCACCTCTCTTCCAGAGGCAGCCCCATCCCACTCCTGACTGTAGGCAACTCCATCAGGTGGTGTGGCTCTCAGTGACCCTCACCCTCTGCCCTGTTGCATGACTAATTGGTCCCTGTGGGTGTCTCTTGCCTGACCAGAGTGAATAGGGCTGGGACTGGGGAGTCCTGTATCAGAACCCAGGCTTCATCATTTTCCAGGTGAGTCACCCTTAGGCAAATCAGCACCTGTGTTCTGGTTTTCTCATCTTTAAAACAGAAATAATTAAATGTACTTCATTGAACTGATATGATGATGAGATAATATGTGAAAATGCCTAGCCTCAATCTGGGATCCCGACAGATGCATATTTATTCATTCATTTGAGAAATATTTTATTGGTCATTTATTACAGTTCAGGCAGTAACAAGAGAGACAAAAAGACAAACAGCCCCCTTTCCCCCTGGAAAAACAAAACAAATTCCTGCCTTCAGATGGCTTACTTTTTCATGGAGGAGACAGATGATAAGACAAATATAGACCTACAAGGTGATGGGTGCTTGGAGATTGACAAGGCATGGAAAGGGGTGGGGACTGTAATATTATTAAATGTAATTTATTTGAAAGATCTTTTCATCAGAATCTGAAAGGCTCTTTCTGATCACTCCTAGAAGTCATGTAACACTTTAACATGGAGGGTAGAAGATAAGCATCTAATAAAAATGCTAGTTGGATGAATAAAGATAGGAATGAGGAAAGAAAGGATGCCCTTTATCATTTCTTCAGCAAATACTTTTTGAACATTTCTAATACAAGACTGGGAAGGTCATTTATGTTCAAATTGTTCTTTCAAGAAGATTAACTCAGTAGTAATCTGTCCTGAAGGAGAAACGGAATCTGGAGAAACCAGAAATTAGGAGGCTCATCCACACATCTGGGCTGATCCAAAGAAGCAGTTGTTAGACTAGGACAAGGACTCAATAAGATGACTTTTCAGGGGAAATTTAAGAACTAAATTCAAGGTCAAGAATGGAGACAAGGATTTTTCTTTTTCCTTTTTTTTTTTTTTGGCTTTTTATTAAAAACTTTTTTATATCCATAGGTTATTGGAGAACAGGTGATGTTTGGTTACATGAGTTAGTTCTTTAGTGGTGATTTGTGAGATTTCGGTGCACCCACCACCCAAGCAGTATACACTGCACCCAATTTATAGTCTTTTATCCCTTACCCCCTTCCCACCCTTTCCCTCCCGTAAGTTCTCAAAGTCCATTGTGTTGTCAGATACAGTAAGTTTCTCTTCAAAGGTTTAATTTCTGACTTCCTTGTTCTTTGTTCTCAAGATCAACTTCCTTGTCCCTTCTCCTACCTGCTCTGTAAACAACTTCTCCTGCCAGTCCCAATCTGTAACTCCCATCTCTTCCTTATTTGGAAAGAGTCCTCTTTTACTCCTGGCTACCCATTCTGTAAACTGCCTCTCCCACTGAAACAGCTCTTCCCACCAAAACTAATCTTCCTGACTCTGTTGTGCCCTGACTTGTCCAGACATGTTTGGGTATATCTTGTGCTGTAGCAGAAGGACCACTCCTACCCCCTTCCTCCCTTGCGAGTCGCACGTTTACCCTATTTGGAAAAGTTTGAGTCTTAGCCAACTGGAATCAGCTTAGATTGTCTGGTCTGACCCCAGTCAATGAGGAAGGGACACAGAAACAAGAACTGCATTAAGGTTAGAAACCTCTTCCCTCCTTTGTTCAATGTGCTCTCACAGTGGCCAGAAGTGCAAGCAGCACCCTTCTGCAGAAGTAAATTTGACTTGCTGAGAAATCCTTTGAGTATTCATTTTCCTTGCAATACTGAGCTCTTGTTTCTAGCAGTGTCATTCTTATGCCTTTGTATCCTCATGCTTAGCTCCCACATGAGTGAGAACAAAGCAGCATCAGTTAAAAAGGACAAAGAGGGACATTATATAATGATAAAAGGCCTTGTCCAACAAGAAAATATTGCAATCCTAAACATATATGCACATAACACTGGAGCTCCCAAATTTATAACACAATTACAAACAGAACTAAGAAATGAGATAGACAGCAACACAACAACAGTGGAGGACTTTAATACTCCACTGACAGCACTAGACAGTTTATCAAGACAGAAAGTCAACAAAGAAACAATGGATTTAAACTATACCCTGGAACAAATGAACTTAATAGATATTACAGAACATCCTACCCAACAACCACAGAATATACATTCTATTCATCAGTTCATGGAACTTTCTCCAAGATAGACCATATGATAGGCCACAAAATGAGCCTCAATAAATTTAAGAAAATTGAAATTATATCAAGCACTCTCAGACCACAGTGGAATAAAACTGGAAATCAACTCCAAAAAGAACCATCAAAACCATGGAATTTAAATAACCTGCTCCTGAATGATGATTGGGTCAAAAATGAAACTAAGATGGAAATTAAAAAATTCTTTGAACTGAACAACAATAGTGACACAACCTTTCAAAACCTGGGGGATACAGCAAAGGCAGAGCTAAGAGGAAAGTTCTAGCCCTAAACACCTCTATCGAAAAGTCTGAAAGAGCAAAAACAGACAATCTAAGGTCACACTCAAGGAACTAGAGAAACAAGAACAAACCAAACCCAAACCCAGCAGAAGAAAGGAAATAACCATGATCAGACCAGAACTAAATGAAATTGAAACAAACAAAAAAAATAACAAAAGATAAATGAAGCAAAAAGTTGGTTCTTTGAAAAGATAAATAAAATTGATAGGCCATTAACAAAATTAACACAGAAAAGAAGAGAGAAAATCCAGGTAGGCTCAATTAGAAACAAAACAGGAGATATAATAACTGAGACAGGGATTTTTCTAATCACCACTTGACACTATATTTACAGGGAGAATTCTGGTCTGAATATGGCAGGGACTAGAATGTGATAATAAAGGTAGGGCAGTAATGGGGGGAACCCAGCTTGGATTTCTGGACATTTCTCCTCTCCATCCCTTCTCTTTTCTATCCTGACACCCACGCTCTTCCCCATTTGACTCTACTACCTGAGTTTATTCCTTATTTCTCAGTCCATCATATGAACTGTAGTGCCCAGAACCCAGTGTGACCCTGCTTCTTCATTCCTGGAAAAAAGTAGTTACTCTTGAATGGGAGGCCCAGTGACCAACTTTTCAGTGTTTCAGGACACACAAAAAGCAAGAGAGAAAAGATCACATGTGAATCAGTGCAACATGACACATGGAAGCAGCTCCATAAAATGAAAAAACCAGGTAGTCCCAAGGTCCAGTCTCAGCTCTGAGCTCTCCAGTTCTGTGACCGTGGGCAAAGTTTCTCTCAATTTTCTGGTACATAATATTAAAAGATAATTTTTAAGAGGTAAACTCCTAAACATAAAATGCCTACATGTCAAAGATTTTATTTTGCTTACTTGTTAACAATGGAACCAGTGAGATATGACAGCTACTTGAAGGATAATTCAAAGAACACACATGTATAGGCAATCAGGAATGTTAAAATAAATTTATAAATATTTGCAAAATTGATCAATGACCACTGGACAATAATCAACTGTGTCTCCAAGACATACACTTCGCTTGCATTTCTATGGCTGGGAATCATTTGCATTACTATCACTTTTCTAGGACTTACAGGATTGTGAAATAGCTTAAAGTCAATGAAATGCACAGGCCCCAACAGAGTCAGATAACCTGGCAGGTTGTACTAAAATTTACACTCTCAGCAGTATTTTATTTTCATTTCAAAGTCTTTTACAAAGTTTTCTAACAGAAATATAGGGACATTATCTGAATCTGAGATGGTATATTTAAAACATCCAGCACAGTTCTTGGCACATCATGGACACTCAATATCAGAACATTCCCTTTCTTGTATTTCAGTCTAGTCAAATCACAGGGTTAGTTTTTATCTGAAACAAATTCTGTTAACAAAAATGTATAACAAGAGTTTCAGGGTTCAATAGTGAGAATTTTCACAGCTGACTGGGAAAGTCTTCTTGATAGAAGGGTTCAGTTATCCCTAATCCTACTTCTTACCCTGGCAGCACTTATCCCAGAGAGAATCACGAAGCCACAATACTCAGGTCACATTTCTCTGTCATTTAACAGCTTATGCTGTAGGGGCAGAAAGGTGTGATGCCTTTCCACACTCATCATAAGGATCACAGCTGCCACTCCTATAACAAAAGACAGGCTAACAAGAGAAATTCATAACACATTTATTTAATCAAAGTTTTATGTGACATGGCAGCCTTCAGAAATGAAGATCCAAGGAAACTGGTCTGTTTTTGTGTTTAGGTTCAATGAAGAATGGCCTCCATGTAGAAATGTGATTGGACAAAAGGCATGATCTAATGGTAATGGACTGGGGAGGGGGGAAACCCAGCAAGTTCTGTCTGTTCAGATTCTTCTTGATCTCTCTGAATAGCATTCCTTCCTCCTGAGTATGGGGCAGGACCCTCTTGAATGAAGGTCTTCAAGGGAAATGGAAGAAGGGAGAGAGTAACCTTCCTAGGTTTTACAGATTCCTTTGTGGGAGAGGGGTTCTAGTTTCTATGACCTACCTTGAGGAAGAGGAATTCTGGTTTCTATGACTTACATGGGGGGCTAGTTGGGGGGAGAGGGGCGAGAGACAGGAGGGTAGGAGAAGTTCAGAGAGAGACTTTGATTCTGAGGCTGCTTCTGAGACCTTCCAATCTCCTTTAGTTCAAAGTATTTAGCATGGCAAAGTGTCATACTTTGGGGTATTGCTTTTTGAGCCCCAACAATGCACTATGGCCACCTCAATATCTCATTTGTTTCTCACAACTCAGTGAGGTGGACTACCCAGTAGTGCAACCACTTACATCTTACAGAAGAGGCAAGAGGTTCAAAGAGATTAAACAACTTGATGCTATGGTTTAAATGTGTCCTCCAAAGTTCATGTGTTGGAAACTTAATCTCTAATAAAACTGTTGAAAGGTGGCAACTTTAAGAGGTGAGTAGGTCATAAGAGCTTTACCTTCATGAATAGATGAATGCTGCTATCAATGGAGTATGTTAGTTATAGAGGGAGTGTGTTCCTGATTAGAAAGGAGATATTTGGTCCCCTTCTCCTCTTGCTCCCACCTTCTGTTGCCCTTCGCCTCCCCCCACAGGAAGACTCAGCACAGAGGCCCTCACCAGATGCTAGTGCTATGCTCACGGACTTCCGAGCCTTCAGAAGTATGAGCCAAATACATTTCTGTTCATTTTAAATTACCCAGTCTGTGGTGTTGTTATAGCAGCATAAAATGGACTGACAGCTTGTCTAAAGTCACATGGCTAGTAAGTTGCAGAGCCAATATGGAATAGAATCCCTTATGTCACAAGACTTGAGGACAAGAAAAGATTTGTATCCAAGACCCCATGCCTTTCCCCAAGGCCTGAGTTTATTGCTGTCTACTTTTAAAAGTCAACTTTAGCTTGTCTTGAACAGACAGGTTTAAGTAATATGTTTTATATTGCAGACTATTAATCTATTACAGTGATTTCATCAGTCTATGAAATAACCATCCACATAATATAAATTTTGTAGCCCCCTCTCCAAATCAAATCCACAAGCATTCCATGGATGCTGGGCACCCTGGGGTTCAGTGCCTCCAGAATACACAAGGGACAGTCTCAGGGGACAAATCTGTGGGAGAGCTGTTTGCTGGGTGCTGGAGGAACATAGCTTCTACCCTGCAGACAAAACCTAGAACCTATCCCAAGCAAAGGGCAAAGCAGAGACCACTGCCTGCAATAACTGCAGCTCCCACCCCCAGCCCTTTGGACTCTTTCATGCCTTCCTCCTCCCAGGCCCTAACTGTGACCTTCCCTCCACCCATCAGAGTGGAGCATCTGAAACTCAGACAAACTCCCAAAGATCATCTCCTAACAAAGTCTCTCTGCTTCACTTCTTGCCTCCCTTCAGTCACAGCCTGTTAATATGCAAGTCATATCATGTCTCTTTTCAGCTGAGAAAAATCCAATGGCTTCTTGTTGCAGATTGAGTTTTCTGGAACAGACTATGCAAAACAATTTAATGTGCAGAATCTATATTTGGGAGTGCCTTCAGATCAATGTCTTTGGGGAAGGAAGAATGTAAGATTGGGGGAGGGAGAAGTTAAGCTGCAATGCACATCCAACCAATGACAGCCTCAGCCATCCCCACAGAGACTCTGGATCCTTCTCTTCAGGGATATCTTACTTTTTTTTCGTCATCCTCCCAACCTCCACTATCACAGAAGGAAAGACGCAGACACAAGATTCACACAATTCCCTTCCTTCTCATTATCCCAGGGCTATGTCACACCAACAGACAGGACAATGTGACTGTTGTCTCATTAATTCTCTGATTTCATGTCTCCATGTCAATTAAATGTTTTCATATTCCTATCTGATAGCTGAGGAGCAATATTAGTTCAATGTATTAAGAGGAAAGTAATTAAATATTTGTTCTGGGGTAATTGTATATAAATTGCATGACAATTGAGCTGGTGATGTAATTAATAAATTTTAATTGGAGGCCCTTTTACAATCAATGTTTAATTTACTAACAACTGTTTTGGCTTAAGTGCAAATTAAATGCTTGTCATTGGTCATCCACACCCATGAGTGCAGAAGCAGGCCACTTTCTGGCTGGCTGTTATAAAACTTCTCTGCTACCAGACAGCTATGTAAGCTCCAGCAAGTCTTGCACCCTTCAGGGGACTCAGTTTTATTATCTGCAAAATAGGAATGTTGAAGAATTCTAGTCATAGCTAACATGTATCTGCTGTGAATTGAATACTGTTCTAAACACACTGTGGGAAACTCATTACATGTGAATAACTCATTTACTTCCAACAACAATGCTATAATTAGGTGCTGTTTTTATTACCCTCATTTTGTAGAAGAGGAAACGCAAGTACAGAATAACTTTTCCCAGGCAGCGAAGGAAAAGGGATTTGGCTCTTGAGCTCATCCCATCAACAGGTAAGACCCGCTATCTCTCATTATAATTTCTAGCCTCAGTCCTTCAGACACCCAAATCTTTTCATTCCATCATCATTATTTATCCCTGCCTGGCACAAAGCCCTTTGTATAGTTGAATTCTTGGCTTTGACCTTTTCTGACTTGCCATTAACACCCATAATGGCCTGCCTCACCAGCTCCCACAGACTCCCTTTATCTGTCAGTATGGGTTAGATTATGCTGTGATAACTAACAGTCCCAAAATATAAATGGCTTACAACCACAGAGGTTTATTTCTCACTGTTTCATGTCCAGTGTGAAAAATTATGGGACTTGTAAACAAATGTTTTGCCCTGTTTTCTAAACTCACAACCACACACTTTGGCCTTGTTCCATGCTGTTTTCACCCTAGGACTCAGGCTGACAGAGAAGGCCAACGTTACTGAACTCACAACAAAGGGAAAAGAAAAGTGAAAAAGGAAGAGCTGCTTCTGAGAGCTCTTGCTCAGAAGTAACACATGAGACTGTGGCTCATATTTACTGGGTAAAACAAGCCACACGGCTACCCCATAGTTGAATACAGTGGAGATTTTTAATCCCTCTGCAGGGAGGAGCACCCAAAGCCATATCACCAAGCCTGTCAATGAAAGTTGAAGGGAGTATCATTTTCCACTGGGTTTCAGGGGAGGGAAGGAGAGCAAATATTTCAAACAATAATAGAACCCAGCATACACCCCTTCACTGTGCATCCTTGCTTTCTGCCTTGAGCTACATCATCATAACCTTGCTGCTAGACTCCTGCAGCACTACTCTAGGGTATAAAATTCTTTTCTTCTTATTGAAATGCTGTCTGGAAGGGCTTGGGGAATAGCCCACTATGATGATCTGAAGTCTAGAAAACAGAGCCAGCTGTTTCTTTGTAATTCCCAGCATCTCTCTACAAGATACTTAAGTGTCCTTCACCCTGACCTCTTTTCTTTTCTGCCTTCCTCCTGTTCCCAGATCCTTGCCTCCCTTCTGCCAGGACCTGCATAACAAAGGCTAGGAAATTTCCATCAGTTCTTTCTTCATCTTGTCAGAGGCACATAGTTCTTATAGATCCTCTTGAGAGAAGACTGGATGATCAGAGATTTCATAAAGGAGCATCTGTCAGATCAGTTAATGTCTCTCTCAGAGACAATGATGATTTTTCAGAGAATAATAAACTGATCCCCAATGATGGTTACATCACCTTCACCTCCTGATATGATTTAGATCTGTGCCTCTTTCCAAATCTCATGTCAAGGCCGGGCACGGTGGCTCAAACCTGTAATCCCAGCACTTTGGGAGGCCGAGACGGGCGGATCACGAGGTCAGGAGATCGAGACCATCCTGGCTAACACAGTGAAACCCCATCTCTACTAAAAATACAAAAAAAACTAGCCGGGTGAGGTGGCGGGCGCCTGTAGTCCCAGCTATTCCGGAGGCTGAGGCAGGAGAATGGCGTAAACCCGGGAGGCGGAGCTTGCAGTGAGCTGAGATCTGGCCACTGCACTCCAGCCCGGGAGACAGAGCAAGACTCTGTCTCAAAAAAAAAAACAAAAAACAAAAAACAAATCTCATGTCAAATTATAATCCCCAGTGTTGGAGGTGAAGCCTAGTGGGAGGTGATCGGATCAGAGGGGTGTATTTCTCGTGAATGGCTTAGCACCATCCTCTTGGTGCTGTTCTCATGATAGTGAGTTCTCATGAGACCTGGTCACTTAAAAGTGTGTAGCGCCTCCTCCTTCCATCTGTCTCTTGCTGTTCCAAGCATGTCACCTGCCTGCTCTGCCTTCATCATCCACCATGATTGTAAGTTTCCTGAGGCCTCCCCAGAAGCTGAGCAGATGCCAGCCTGCACAGCCTGCAGAACCATGAGCCAATTGAACCTCTTTTCTTTATAAATTACCCAGTCTCAGTTGATTCTTTATAGCAATGCAAGAATGGACTAAGACACCTCCCTTCCTGCCAATCAGGGGAGTGTAAGAAGGAATAAAGCATAAAGAGGATAAAGGGGTCAGAGACCTCTGTCACCTGTTTCTCAGCTATTTTCTTCAGCCCTAACCCCAATTAGGAATTACCATATTTCTCCTCTTTGTTTCTCCTCTTTCCTTTACTATGGCTCTTCCCATTCCCTTTGATCCTATTTTAATGTCTTTATACTCACTTCTCATTTTCCCAGTTCCCCTTCCTCCCTTCCCCATATCTGCCCTTCAACCATCTCCAATTTTCCTTTCTGGTGTCTCTCTTCCCTCTCTTTATAGAGGATGACTCTGGGAGGGAGAATGGCAGGGAAAGAGAGGGTCTCAGTTCTTGCCTCAAGCTCAGCAACTAACTTTCCGTGTGATGCTGAAAAAGCTACTGGGGGAGATTTTAGAGTCTGTCTCACCACTGCTATCTCCCAGCACCTGGCCTGGCATATAGTAGGTACTCAATAATTGTTTCTTGAATAAATGAGTATCTGAATGAATGGATGGATGGAGTTGCCTCTAAAAAGCTCTCCAAGAAGGCTTGTAGCTCTGAGGTTTCATGATTCTATAAAATTTGTACTTCCAGCCTGTCTTTTGGAACTGACAGGGCAGAGAAACTGACTCAAATAGCAGTAAATGTGCAAGAGATTTTATACCTAATTGACAAACTAAATGTAGATAAATCTCTGGGACCAGATGGCACTCGCTGGAGAGTAGTGAAGGAACTCAAGGGTGAAATTGGGGAATTGTTGGCCAAACGTGTAAAGTGCTCGTTATAAAGGGATGCAGTGCCAGAGAGCTAGAGAGAGCGGCTGTGCCTCCACAAAGGACCCTGGAAAGTGTTGAACAGTGAGACTGGCTGTGAAACCCAGCAAGTTAGCCAAATTTAGAATAAAGAGTAGCATCACTAGCAAAACCAGCATGCCAGGGAGGAAGGCTACTTGGTTCTATAAGAGGAAACCATTCCGGGCTAAATCTAGAATTATACGTAGAGACACATATGGTTAGTGGCTGAAGAAGTGAAGGACATGCCATTTCAAAATATGCTGGATGGGCATATTGATTATTTCAAGTTGAAAAAATTGGAGAAATTGTAGTTTCAGAAAGGGCAAGCTAACTTGTCTCTTCCTGCATTTAGCAAACCGTAAAGATTTCTCTGAGAGGGGTACCCTCCCCATGCCAGGGCGAGAAAATGGCCCCCATGACCACAGACTGAGAATTGGGGGCTGCAATAGACCTGAGTAGAGACACTTAATGACGTAACCCTTATCATCCCACTAGTTTTCCACCTTCCCCCATACTTCTCCCAGTGACTCCTCTAGAAATGTATTACTATTAGCCAGATCCCCTTTGTCCTGTTATTTTTTTCTCAAGTTTATTGTTCCTTGTCTAAAAAGCATAAAAGCATCTTCCTTTGGTAACTTCTTGAACTTTACTCTCTTGTGAAGATCCTCATGTACATGTAAAACTAACGAAATTTGCTTGCTTTTCTCTCCTCAATCTGCCTGGTGTCAATTTGGTTTCTAGATCCAGCCAAAGAGCTCACATAAGACCTAAAGAGGTGTAAGAGCTGATCCCTGGCTCCCCTGCAAGGCAAAAGGAAGCCAGTGGAGGAAATACATTTAGGTTCTCAGAATTAATGTGCTAAAATCATTTTAAAATGCAAAACAGACCAAATCATCCAGGATTAAGATGTCTTAGAAGAAATTCTGATTTAAGATAGGGAACTATATGGGATTAATTTTATTTTTATTTTTTTGAGACAGGGTCTTGCTTCATCACCAAGGCTGGAATACAGTGGCATGATCATAGCTCACTAACCTCAAATTCTCAGGTTTAAGCAATCCTCCTACCTTAGAGTCTCCCAAGTGGCTAGGATTACAGGTATGCAACAACCACACTGGGGTAATTAAAAAAAGTTTTTTGTAGGAAACAGTCTCATTATGTCACCCAGGCTGGTCTCAAGGTCTTGGCCTCACACTATCTTCTCACCTTGGCCTCCCAAAGCATTAGGATTCCAATTATGAGACACTGCACTCAGCCCTAATAATTATTTATAATCATAAAGTTGCTTCAACTTCTCAAAGACACTCTTGAAAAGTTGATATTTTCAAAAATATTGTGAAATTGGCAGAAAAAGTTATTAATTGTAACTTGAAAATTGATACAGACAAAATAAATGACACCCAAGTCACACAACCAACAGGTAGGAAGTCTTAAAACTAGAATACTGCTTTTCTAACTCCCAATTGTGTGTTATCTTTTAAATGAGACATTTAAGAGTTTGATACCCACAGATCATTTTATTAAATGTTTTTGTTAATGAGAAAGTGGATGCATCAGTCATCCATTGCCACAACAGTGCTATGTAACAAACAACCAGAACAACTTAGTGGCATACAACAATAAGCATATATTGCTTATGTGATAAATGGGGGTCAGTTGTGGGTGGGCTGCTTCGTTCACATGTCTTCTGCAGCTGAGCGGCAACTCATCTAGGCCAGGTTCAGCTGGTTCAGCACTATTGTTCCATGTGTCTCTCATTCTCCTCCTGCAGCCAACCGGCTAGCCTGGACACCTTCTCAAGGTGATTGCAAGGGCACAAGAACATATGTGAGAATACACAGAACTTCTTAAGATCCAGGCTTGGAGCTGGCATACCATCATTTCTGCCTTATTCTCTTGGGTAAGGCATGCCACCAGGTCAATCCCAGGGTCAAGGGAGTGGGACTGTCTATTCTACCCAATGAGGGAAGCCACTGCAATGTTACATGGTAAAGAATAAAGACTTGGGGCCATTACTACAAGCAGTCATAGAGGGCAAGTGCAGCATCATCTCTGAGTCTGTTAATGACTCTAAGCTATCAGTGAGAGTTAAGTGCTAAGCAGAAAACTATATTCAGCAGGATGTGTGCACCTTCTGGATAGGGGGAAAAGGAACAAAAACTTTAGTGTGAGTATATTAGTTAAGATTAGGTTCAGCTGAAAGTAATAGAACAATCGTAAATAACTGGCTTACACAAGATGGAATTTTAGTTCTCTCATGTAAGTATGGAGGTGAGTATCCTAAGCTGGTATGGGAGCTCTGCTTCATGAAGCTTTTAGGTTCCTTTAGCTCTCTGCCCCACCATCCCTAGGATGTAGAATGCTTATACCAAAATACTCGTATCTCCACAAACTTGCTTGCCATTTGAAATAGCCAAAGTAGCAAGAAAATGCATTTATTGCTACCTTCCAAATCTCACAGGAGTGTATCTGGTAGGAGGCGCAGAGAACTAATACACATCCAGAATCTTAGTTGCAAGGGAGTCTGGGAAAAGTACTTTTAAGCTTTCTAGGATTTGCAGTAAAGGAAAATACTAGAAGTTGAGAATGAATGGTGGGAGCCACTTAGCTGAATGCACCATACTTTGTAAAGAAGGAAGGGACATTCCAAGAGAAGGGAACAGTTTTAGAAAGGATGCATTACAAAAGAGTATCATAGTTTTGAAGAATCACATTCCCTCGGATGGCTGTAAAGTGCCAAAAGTTGGGCAATTGTTGCTTTCTCTGCCTTCTCCTCACCACCAAATTGACATTAAGATTGTTCCATTGAGAAGTAGGGGAGATGGAGGGTGGATTTCTTATCACCTATTATTTATGTCCTGGAGGGCTAGGGAGGTAAAGAACAAGGAGTTTCATTGAATCACTGTGATCTTCCCTAACCTGCCCACGTGGGGCTCTCTGTATCTCGGAGAAGAACAAATAAATACGGAGGCACATACGTTATTAAGTGTAATTACATTGTTACTTATAGGTTCAATGAAATACTGTGGACATTTTTATAACATAATTTGAGGTGTGATGCGTGGAGTAACGGCATTAACCTTTAATCATAGTTCTTCCCCTTCAAAATTCAGTAATGACCCTATTAATTAGTAATGAAATGATCCAATAGGAATAGAAGGCACCAGCTGATGCTTCCTCTTACTTGGTCCTCTCCCTAGATTTAAATGTGGCCTTTTGACCTTCCTCTCTAAAGAAAACACATCTCGGGGTGTGGGTGTGGGGTGGGGGGATGGTGGTGAGGGAGAAATGTAGAATTTTCTCCAGCCTCCTTTCTCCTAGGGGCACAAGGCAGAGAAATGGATAGAATGAGTATTGTGTAATCTGGTATATGCAGTGTTCAATCGTGGGGTGTTTATTTGTTCCTTTGGTTATTGATAATTTTCTCTTCTGGGGACCAGTATTTGGGGATGCAGGATGATATGAGTTATGCAGTTCTGAGCAGCACTGGGGCCTTACTGGAAGCAGCTCAGTCCTGACCATCCCTTCTACTCATTGCCTGCTCCCACCTCCCAGTGACCTCCCAGGATCTCATTGGTTTTCAGAGGCTGCATTCACCCTCATACCCTGTGATGTCTGAGGCTGATACACCGTGCTTCCACATGGTCATTCATCTGCTCCTCCCTATGGTTTGATCTAGGTTTACTGGGGTCCCATCTGTGTCCAGAACCATGAGAAGTGCTGAGGCAATGAAGGCAAGTATCATTGTCTTCAGAGAACACGGTCAAATTCACCCATCAACTGTGATGCAATAATGGACTGACAATTACTATCACATAGAGAAGAATGGGTCTAGAAGAAAGTGAGAGGAGAGGCAGCTGCCTCAGCCTGGTGGGCAGTTTCATGGAGGGCTTCCTGGAGAAGGTGACACCCAAGCTGAGTCTTTTAGGTTAAGTGAACACCTGAAGAAATGGGCAGGGGCAGGTATTCCAAGCATACACCGTGAGAAGTGAAACTGGCCCTCGATGCTCCTCTGTATCATCAGTCTGGTGTATTGCCCCATACATTATACATTGCCATTCACCATAGGCTCACCTGTATGCATGGAGATCACCCCAGAGTCTGCTTGCTTGCCACTCTCCACCCCAACCCAATTCCTGACTCTTGGATCTGGCTTGGATTCAACATCTCGCTCTGGCCCCTGTGGCCTCTGTGCCCGTATCAGGGTTCTCTGGTCAGGAACCTGTGGTTACCATCAGTGACTCCCATCAGGGTTCTCCCCACCAGCTTGGTCTGCCTTGCTTCCTTGCATAGTTCACCTTCTCTAGTTTCTGCTCCCTTGAGCTCCATCTCTAGCTTGGGCTCACCAGTTAGCCCAATCAGCTCCCTCCAATTTGAAGAGACAGGACCACCCCACACAGTATGTCAACTATATACATTGTGTCTAGAGTTCATCTAGCCCCCCAGCTGCCCCTCACCCCCACCTATACCTATTGTAACTCCTTGGCCTGACATCTCTGGCATATGCTCTCCTTTCAATTCTTCAGGATGGATCAGACTCACAGAGCTATCTTGGTATTAACTAAAATACACGTTTAGCTGCTTGAACGAAAAGACTGACTAATAATGGCTTAAACAACATAGTTGTTTATTTTTCTGTCATGTAGATGTCTCTGTGACTGGTCTAGACATTTCTGTGACTCCTCTAGTGCTGGCAGGCAGCTCCACAGTCACTGGAACCAAGCACCTTTTATCAAGCTGCAGCTCCTGTCTGGTGGCTCCAGATGACTGCCCCAGCTACGCCCTCTCAGGGAATGCAGGGCCACTCCTTTTAAGGACAGAGAAGGTAATCTGCTCACATCTCTTCTGCCTGCACACCAAACATCAGCACTGAGTCATAAGGTGCACAGAGGCTGGGAAATATATTCTCGTGGTTGAGTGTGCCTAATTATACATTTTATGTAAAAAGAGAAAAACAAGCTTGCATGGGCAAATGGTAGACTCTGCCATCATCTTTACAAATCTGCAACTCTGGGCCTCCCAGGACTGATCAGGATGCCAGGAGGCCTGATAATCTTTTGCCTCCAGCCTCTCAGTCTCTCTTCTCACCTTCAGTTGTTCATTCATTCAAAATATATCCACAACTATTAATAGAAAGTGCTAGGCCCTGGGGTTCGGTCATTTCCCTAAAGTTACCCATTGTTGCAAGAAGAGACAAGTTATGGATATAATTGCAAAAGTTGTCTAAAAATGAGATCCCACTTCCTAAAAAGGGTACAGATGAAAGGCTGCAGGAATTCAGAGAATGGAGAGTTCTTTCTGGAAGTATCGGGGACCTTCATGGAGGAGGTGGTGGTTGAGCTGGGCATTAGAGGTCAAGTATAATTTGCGGTCTTATGCATTGCATTGGGTGACACTTCACTTTTCTTGATAGAGCTTTTAGCAAGGATGCAAGGAACATGTGTCTTCCCTAAAGTTGAGAAACCAGGCACGGCAGGGAGAAAGGTGGCCACCCAAACAGGCTCTGGTGCCTGCGACAAAGCCATCTGTTACTGAAGGAGTTCACGGACGATCACAGAATTTGGGCTAAACCCTATGCTAGGCTCTCTGGGGACCTAGGCATAGGCCCTGGCTTCAAGGTGTTTATAGTCTTAGGGTTTACAGTGGCAGCTGGATAATTGTTAGCTGTTCTTATTCATTATTATCATTAATGAGAAGAAAAGAAGAGAGAACTCTTGTTAAGTGCTTTAAAAAGGGTATAGCTACCCTGGAAGAAAAATGATTCTTGTGGATTGATGTGATCAGAATGGTAGAATCTCAGATGATCCTTGAAGGATGAGGATTTTGAAAAGTGAAAACAAGTCCATGAGGAACTTTGAGGCAAACAATGCTCAGCGGAAATGGATGCTGCAGCCCCAAGAGTCACCAGTGTCTTAGTTTGGATTCCCTAAAAGCAGAGAATGAGAAAAGACTTGTGTGCAGGGGGTTTACATGGGAATTGATCCCAGAGAGCAGGAGCAAAGGACAGGAGAAGTAAATCAGGGAAGGAGGGAAACACATTCATGATGTGCTGCTCACTGGGCCCTGCTGCAAGTGCCCTTGTCACCAGGCCCTTATGCAGTGCCCCTCAGCCCCACACAGTGGGTGACAGGAGGGGAGGCCTGGATTCCTACCCCTACTGGCCAAGGGTGTTAGCTCCCCAGGAGCTGTCAAGTTGTGCCCATCACAGTGCCCAGTGGGTCCCCACAGGCATCCCATACCTCAGCACCAGAAAAGCTGGAGGGCAGGAATCCAGGGTGTGCAATGGAGGCGAATGTGAGGCAGTGTCAAGGGAGGTTCACTTGGCAAGAATAATAATATTACATGCAAAAGTTTGGAAGTTTAAGGAGGAAGAGGATGGCACATTAATAAGAGCTACTAGTGATTGCACTTACTGTGATCCAGACACTATTGTGAGCCCTTTATATGACTTCATTTTCTTAAACCCTACAACAACCCCAGGAGGAAGATGCATCTGGGAGAAGGTGTGCCTGGAGAGAGGGAAGCATAGAAGAATAAAAGAATTGGATTGTATTCCTCATTGGGTGATCAGATAGCAACTTGTTTCTTACCTCTGGGTCTGTTTCCTAATGTGCAAAATATAGCTAGGTGCACCATTGGTGCAGATTAGCACTCCTCTTCAGAACAACATTTTCCAGAGCATCTGGCCCATAGTAGCTGCTCAATTAGAGGTATACAAGCAAGAGAGACACTTTGGCTACATAAATATTGAAAGTTCCAGGATTATTCAATGCTTGACAGCCTGGGGAAGACTGTGACCCTTGGCGTGAGCCCTCCCATGGATCCCAAAGGCAGATTCTTGCAGCAGGTTCTAGAACTTGAAGAGCAGCACACCACCATTGGAGACTGCCACAGTTCTCCAATGGGACTATATGATCCTTAGGGCACTGAAATAGTGCAAGGTATATCATGGGAACTCAGCCCTGGAATGAACTCAGCAAGGGATGCAACTTTACATACCTGTGGGGAGATACAAAGCAAGGGCATGCCCCGTGAAAACCAGTCTGTGGAAGTAACGCCACCAAATCTAAATTTTAAAATCCTGCCATAGCTGATTGAAATTGGTTGAAGCTGATTTAGCTCTCCCCTCAGTGCCAGCACCACTTATAAGGACTGTGCTCATGGGCTGAGGGTCACCCTGTGGAGAACAGACCTTATCTTCCCCCATAGAAGGTCAGTCATGTATGTACATTTTGCTTGGTGGCAGTGGAGATCAGACCAACTTGGGCTTACATTTCAATTCTGTTACTGACTAGTTATGAGCTCCTAGGCCAAGCTGACCTCTCTCATCCTCAGATCCCTCACTGTAACAATAATTTATTGAACATCTAATATATGCTAGACAATAATCCATTCTAGGAGTGTTATAAACATTATATCGTTAACTTTCATATGACAGGTGAGGAAACAGTTTCAGAGAGGGTCAGTGACTTGCCAACAGTCACAGAGCTCAAAAAGGACGGGATCAAGAATCAAACCAAGGTCAGTCTGATGACAAAGCCCATTCTCTCTCTCTACTGTCTCCAGAGAGATTCAAAACAAACGTCAGAATCCAAGGCTGTGAACCTCTCCATGGATTTCTAGTAAAATTTTCTCAACTGTTTTTCTCATCATCTTTGAAAACGTGCCTGGCATATGGTAGGACACAGTGAATGCTACTCACTTCTCATTTCCTTGCTTCTCTCACTCTCCATGTCTCTCTCCCCTGTGGTTCCTTCTCTTTCATTCACCTCCTCACAAAAAATCTTCATTCTTTTGCCCCCCTCATCCTGCCAGTGTCCCTACCTTCCTCATCTCCACCACTCCACTCCCTCTACCCTCCCCCTTGCTTGGCCATACTCTTCAGACATCTCATTAAAGTGTTGACCTGAATTCCTATTCCAATGCATCTCTAATTATGCGCCACAGGAAACTCTAGGGGATTCAAAACAGACTCTTAATCTATTCCACATGGATCAAAAACAACTCCCAAGAAAGCAGTTTAATAGCCATGATTAACAGAATGCTGCTTGGCTGTCCATGGAGATGTTCCCGCCCAGCACTGCCCAACTCCCTGCCACTGGGGCTCAGAGACATCAAAGGTCCCCTCAAAGATGAATGAGGCTTTAGGGTTTAATTTAGTTTTCCCAGTTAATTAACTGGATCAGAAGACAGCTGGTGAATTTAGTGGAAAGGGTTCCTTTGTTTTTTCTCTTTCTCCTCTGGGCACGAAGACCCTACTCAGGCCTCACAACTTTGGTTTATCACTTACCCCAGTTCAGAGGTCAGTTTTGTCCACAAGCACGAATCATGTCTGTGTATATTGCACCATGTTAGTGGTGCAAGACTGGAGAATTCTCTTTATCTACATCCACTTTCTGTTAACCCCAAGAAATCCTTCCTTCCTCTCTCTTTTCCACAAAATGCCTACCCTAAGACTTCCCTTCATGAATGCCAGGGTCTGGTATTGCAAGAAAGCTCCAGCAGCGTGGGTGATCTAGCTGCTCAGTCTATGGAGGGTTCTGACAAGGGTGTGGATGCCAGCACCTTCTGCCAGCCAGCCCCCTGAACACAGGGTTTTTCCCACGGTGAACCTGGAGGAACACACCACGGTATTTAACCTTTGCTGTCTCTTGGAGCATTTCTGATACTAGGGTGGGAATAAATCAAGTTCTCTGGCCACAGCCCGTAGTGCACCAAAAGCCACCTTCTTCCCAAAAGCCTGTGTATTCCCATAGTCTTTCGGCTGCCCAGGCCTGCCCGGAGAGGCTCTGAAACTTTCTCATTCCACACCCCAGTTCCCTCCTTTAAAAGGCTTCTGCCTACACGATCATCCTACTCAGTCTGGAGATTCACTTTAGGGTCACAAACCGATCCAGCTGAACAGGCTGATAATGGACACCCTACACACATCTGTGGCTCACTGGCTGAGGAGGTGGTGGGGTAATGGTGTACTGTGAATATCAAGACTAGCCAGCCCCTTCTTAAACTGTTACATTTCCCTTTCCAGGAAAAACTGCTTATTTGTGGGAGCTGCTGGAGAAATTCAACTCTAAAGGAGCAACTAACAGAGAATATTGGGATAAACGTAACATTGTAACAGAAGCAATTTCTTGGAAAAAAACTTTTGAATACCAACTCTTTAGTATTACGCCACCTTCCCCGAAGACACAAATCCTGGAGGTGCTTATTAAAACCCACAGACTCCTTAGGCCCTCCCCCAGAACCTTCTAAATCATCATTTCCAGGGAAGAGCCCTGAAACTCGAGGATTTTTAGGCGCTTCAGGTGATTCTTAACAGGGAAGTAGGGCGAACCCAGCGGATAATAATATATTCTTTCAGTGAAGAGGCTCAGGCTCGTTTTCCAATCACTGCAGCTGCTGGGGGTGGGAAGCTAACTTTCTTTCTCGGGCTGTCTATAGCCAGACAATAAACCTCCACTTCTTCTTGCTGCTATTGGTTACGTGGACCAGGAAACGCTTGGAGGGGCTGGGAACTAGCTGTTGATTGAGAGCGAGAGAGCCAATGAGAAACCAGAGGAGTAGGCGCACCCAGAGAGCTTTGAGGCAGGGGGGTGGGACTTAGCCTTCACTGTCTAGAAAAGGGCGAAGGTTGGCGCATGCTGCCTGCAGCCGAGAGGGCCTATGGCTGGTGGAAGCTGAGTGGGTGGTCCTGTGTGTTGGGTGCTTCCCTGAGTTGTAGTGAAGAAAGTAGGGAAAAGCTGGGAAGTGTTGTGTAAAGTCTTTTTCTTTCTTTCTAAAGAGGAATGTTGTGGGAAAGGGGGGTGAGGGGCAGGGTGGAACGGTGGTTTCCTAAAAGCCGACCTCTGAATTTTTCCTGGGTAGGAAAGAGAATTGGGGGCAGGGCAGGACAGTGGTCTCCGAAAGCCAACCTCTGAATTTTCCTGCGTGGCTTTCTTTGTGTAGTAAGCCACTAGTACATGAAGAAGCCTCCCTCTGACGGCCTCATTCATGTGACTTACATGTATCCTAACGTGCAAGCTGGCTGACTAAAGGCAGGAGCCCTTTTTGGGGTCTACTAGAATCCTGTCCTTATAATCCCCTGCTTTTCTCTGCTTGTCTCCTTACTAGGAGAAACTGTCGCGGAGGACTATAACTGGGGGGAAAATGCTTAAAACTGATAGCTATAAAACATACTAGAGTAAAGCTTTCTCCCATGAGTGAACTTTCTTTAGGAGTGGGTTGCTTAGGATAAGTGGCCCTATGGAGTGAAGAGAGGCTAGCTCTGCTAAGGTCCTTACAGCTCTTAAGCTTTTCTAGGTAATAAGGGGTTGTACAGGTGGGCCTGAATTGCAGCATAGGAACTTGAGGGGGTGACTTGCTGTCTCCGACTCACAAACAACTCAAAAGCTTCTAGCAGGCAGTGACTTCTTGGCATCTTGTAAGATGACAAATGAGACTTCCCTGCTCTCACCAACGTCCTTGTACCCTTGAGCAAACCCGTGGCCTGGCTTCTGTGACCAGGTCTTGGGGATGGTGGCCCCTTGCTTTTCTATCCCTTAAGTCTTCTGATATGCTCCTTCAGAAACGAGCAGCTACAGGGTTGCTCTGAAAAAAATCTTGTCCTGAAATCTCTTCCTACCACTGATAAAAACGAACAGGTGTGCTGTTGCTAAAAGCCAGATAAAAACATGAATTTGAATCTGCCCAAAGCTCTTAAACCTTGAAGACCTACGTCTCCTACAGCTGAAGAGAATAAGTACCAATGTAGATTGAACTGGAACCACCAGATGGTAGTTACAGTATCAACCTTAAAAACTACGGTTTTCCCCTATGGGTGTTGCTCAAATCCCTTCCTCAGGCACTTCCCTGGGATGGATCCTAAGTTAGGGACTTGACTGACAGGAATTTCTCTAATAGAAGCATAACTAAAAAGCTGGAAAAACTCCCTGATGGCTTTTTAGGTACGAGATGCCATACTCACCTACCTCACCTGAGGAGCTTGGAGCCCACACCACAGCTGTGACAGTAATGGCCTGGCATGCTATCATCTACCTGGATGAGTGTCCCTCCACCATCGAGAGCTACATGTGGGTGCTCTCCCTGGCAGTTCCAAGGGGTGGGTTAGAGTGCAGTACTAATGCAGTATGTTGGCAGAGACAAAACTCAGGTGCAGTAGGGGTCAGAATAACCTGGAGAGAGCCATTATTAAACTCAGGCTGAAGGCTTTAGAGAAGCAAATAAAGCCTAAGTATGCACAGAAGGGGGAACCTCAGGGAGTTGATAAGCAACTGGCCACTTGATGTGGCTGGACTGGGAAGCGGGAGAACCGGGGTCCTGGAGGTGGCTCAGCCTCTGCTGAACTGGTAAGCTGCGTGGGAAGTGTTGGACTGCCTTGAAAACTGGGCAAGGGCAATCGGTGTGGAGTCTGCCTAGCCATGAGCTAGTTCTGGGCCAAAGTGCAAGAACTTAAAACTCCTAAAGTATCCCTTCTGGAGGCCACTTGAAGTGCTTCAGGAACAATTATTTCCAGATTGGAGGCAGGAGTGCCCGAGTCTGGATTCAGGATTAGATCTACTTCTGTCATGGAACCACTGTTGACCAGGGCATCAATCTCTGGTCCTGTATTTGGAAATAACGTCACAGCAGTGTAATGTGACGGTAGTTGGGGGATATGGGCTTGAGTTCACCTGGGATCTACTTAATGGCTCTGGACTCAGGTGAGTTAACCTGGAAAAGTGGCTTAAGCTGAGGCTCGTGATTACATGATTGCGGATATAGTACAGCACACATCTTAGTATGTGCTCAGTAAATGTTAACTGGTAGAGTACCCCTGAGCTTGTCAAGGATATCTTAGCACCTGCACTCTTCCTGCAGCATGGTACTTCTGCTCATTGGTAACAAGTATATCGCTTGAACCTAAGTGCCTTATTACCTCCTCATAGTCTGGCAGGTTCTCTAAATCCAGCTGTGGTGCCTGATTCTTGTCTGCTTAGCACTCACCTGCCCAGACCTTGCACCTAGAATTGTATGACCCTGTTCAAGTTTCTTCAAATATCAAATGTCTTCTCAAGGTGTGAATGAAAAGTTTGCTTAGCTTCTCGGAGTTCCCAAAGTGTGGTTGGTGATAATCGTGCAAGGTCAAACCTGGGTCAGTAATCCAGGAAGGTTCACATAATCTGCATTAGCTGCTTCAATGAAAGATTTATATAGAGGACTAGAACCACTCAGGTTGAGGAAGGCTTGCTAATTAGTCTACAGGTGCTACTTGCTGCAACAATGAACTGTTAGCCTCACAGTTGAATAACCAAGGCTGTAACTTATGAGTAAGGGCTGGGGAGATGGCCAGGCATTTAGATTTTCAGTTCTAACACTTAGTTTTAGCAGCAAGTTCCTGGGGACAGGCAAAAAGGCGAGGTTGGGCAAGTGACAGTGACTTAAACCTAGGTGCCTAAAATCTTACATGGCTGAGTTTACTTTTGAGCCTGGAAGCTTATATGGTATGGATATGGAACCAGTGTCAATTGAGGGATGTTGGGCTCTGCCAGGCTCAAATCTGAAGCTCACAAAATCGAGAGTTCTAGTCCTGAGAAGGGTCCTGGCTTGCTCAGCTGATAAACTAGAATGTGTTGAGTGTAGAAGCAGACTTGTGATGCAGATGGACTCAAGGCTGTTGTTGCTGATGAGCTACTTAACCCAATTGTTCTAGGCTTTCTGCATCCTACTTTACTCATGCTAGATGTCAAATGGATGGCTCCAGAACTAGAATACAATTTCTGGACTTTCTACAGGGAAGCCACTTATGACAAAGCTTAGTTTCCAGGCTTTCCCTAATAGACCCTCAGTGGCAGGGAAGTGTGATGGGCCATATGGCTCAAATGCTCAGGTCACAGGCTTCGGGGCCAGATGTAGCTAGCTTTGGCCTGGATCCTGCCACATTTCTTGTCTTGGATGAGTTACTTAAGCTCCTTCAAAAGCTGAGAATCGGACCTGTTAAAATAAGTATCTCTGGGCCATGTGGCTTCAGTTGGTGATTAGTAGGAAGCTAGCTGGGCATACTGCCAATTCTGTAGCTAACTATTGACTGACGGCCCTGTACTCTCTCCTCTGCCTATATCACGCTTAGCTTCAGTTCCAGGTGTGGTTTGAGGGAGGCTCCCCTCTGCATAGCCCCATGCCACCGAGTGTAAGCTGTCCTCAAGGCTTGGCACATCTCCCTCTTCCATGTTGGTTCCTAGTGTCCCATCCTTTGCCACTAAATTGTGTAGCCTTTGGTTGGGTAACTCTTATTTGTCCTGGAATTGAGCGAGCAGCAGTGGGAAAAGGGGGTTTATATGGCTGGCTCACCAAGTGGAGGCCTCTGGCAGGAATGATATTGGAAGGCCCTGGCTCTACAGGGACTCCCACTCAGCCTGCTTGTCACAGCCCATGTGTTCCTATAGAGATGGGCAAGTGCCTGAACACTTGGCTACTGCTCCTTTCCTTTCTGGTCCATCAGACTCCCTTGGTGGACCCTGGGGGTAGGTGGACGCTGGGGATAAGGTTTGGACTAGCTCATAGCCTATGTAGCTTGGCCTTTCCCGAGAACTGTAGCACCCTGATAACCCAAGCTCTTGGCAACTTGAAAGTCTCAATCTAAGAGGTAGCCCAGGGGAAGAAATGGTGCCTTCTGCCATACTTTGTTACTTCTGTGGGAAACCTTAGGTGAGAGCAAACCCTGTCCTGATTCACTGGACTGTTCAGAATCACTTGTCAGTCCCTGATCCTGTCTACTGCTCTGGGATACCCTGGAGTCACTTTCCTTTGTGGAAGCTCTGCAGCAGAGCTTGATTGCTTGATCCTAACCACTTTCCAAGAGATCGAGTGTCTCCCAGTAGACGTGAACTAGAGCTGGCCTTTTCCAGGTCCCCATATTCTCACATACATATAAACTTGGCAATCGTTTGTGTTCCCATTTAAGAAACCATAATCGGCAAAGAAACCCATAGATCTTCAAGATGAAAACCCCGGAGTAAGTCTCAGATCCCTACAGACAATGCCTGTATTCATAAGTTCAGAACAAATTAATTTTCCTACTTCAACTCCTAAACATTAAATTTTTCACAATCTTGTCTAGAAAGGAGCATATTAGCGATGTTGCAGGCGTACTACTCATCTTACCTTTATGATAACCTCAAACTAAAAGCTTGCTTCATATCCAGACTGCCAGTAACTTGCTTTATAGTTGAATTTCACTCTAGGAAGGCCTCCTTTGGTTAATAGAATGAAACCTCTAGGACAAGTTTAAACTTCCATCTTAAAGGGAAATTTAATCTCCTCTAAGTTTCAATGATAACTTGCTGAACTATCAACCTTACTGACTTGATGCTCTTACTCGAAATTAACCTAACTGGACTTCCATTTTTGTGCCCTGACATGTAGAGAGCTTGCAAGTTCACTTCTGACCTTCAAGAAAATAAAATCAGATCTTCCTGGATCCATCAGAACTTGGGTTCTAGGTTGGGTAGAGGTTCTAAACCTCTCTCCTTGAAAACTGGAGGGACAGGGCTTTACAGGGTTATAGCTTTTCAGAAACAAAAAGCCTGGCTGGGACCAGGGACCAGCAACCAACCAGTAGAAGGGTCCAGGGGCCCCCCAAGAGAAGCAGCCAGCCCAACAGGGACAAGAACATTTTCTGGGACATCTATCTTGCCTAGGTAGGAAGACAAAACCCAAGCCTTGCTTGCAGGGAAAAATAAGTGTCAGCTTGAGGACCCACGAACCTTATCTGGCCTTGTTCTGTCATCACTGCATATGGCTGGCGTGGGATAGGGAACAGGATCAATGGGAAGGGGGCACAAGAATTTGTTCTGAAATATAGCACTTGGAGTGCACTTACGACAGACTACTTTCTACTGTGCTTTGGGCAGTTGCTGGTTTCCAACCAGTTGTCTTCCATGTTCTCCTTTTACATAAGAAAAGTAGAGTTGAAGTTTCTAATCTTCAAGTGTAGTTGCCTTGTGTTGCTGGAGTAATCTTGGATTTCTATTCACCAGTTTCTAGTGTTTTGGATAGGTGAAAGCTCAGCACAAATCTTCAGCATGATTAGAAGTTTGTCAAAGCTCTTCAGGACTAAGTTCTCACTTCTGGCTCACTGCTTAAAGTGCTTTGTCCACTGGAAGTTGTGTTGCGTTACCTGAAATGGTCACTTAGACTTGAGTCCTCCAAGGAGGAGACATGGCCTCTTCAAACAGATGACTGATACCTTGCCATAGGTAAACTTTCATTCCAATTCCTATGTTTCAGAATGAAATTCGACTCCTATCTTAAATGCTCAGCCTCAGCTTGCTGTTCAGATAGTTCACTATAAATGGTTTTCATTGGGAAGATTCCATTAAAGGGCAAGATTTCCCTAACCTGCCCAATTCACCTAAGTCAAACTTCTAGTGCCATTTGCTTTAACGGATAGTTATGGTAGGAAGGGGAAGGACAACAAGGTCATATTCTGTAGTGATCCTGTTAACTTTGAACAGCCACCTCTTGTTCCTGAGCTGCTACCTAAGGCCTCTTTATACCTTTGACACATATGACCCCCTCTTCCTGGTCAAGAATGCTTATACCATTATCTAGGCAGGGCTTTGAAAATCGGACAGCTAACAGACTGAGGAGCCAATCTATCGTCTGTCTAGTGACTGTCCTAATGATAGACCTGTCATGGTGCCATGTTCATGACTTAAACTTCAGAATAAACCTAAAAGACCCTAAAGGTGATATGACTGCCTCCCTTCCTAACAATGGGAAGACTCAATTTTAGGGACACCTATGCGAAGACAGGCCAGATAGCAAACCCATCTCTGAACTTGCATGGATAAGGGGATCTTGTAATCCTACAGTAGAAGGAGTTACAGAAATTACCCTGTCTAAGGTCCATATTTCTCAGCTAAGACTTGAAAAACCAGGATGATTCTAGCCTATCTTCACGAATAAACTTCTTTCGAAGGCTCTGTGGCAGGTCATGTTTGGAGGTTAATTGGAGCAGGGGATGGAGAGCTTTGACTTGTGCTCTTCAGAGTCTGATACATCTCCTTTAACTACATTTTCTTCCTCCTACAGAATTCACTGACTTAATCCTTACCTTCACTAGAGAAGAAGAATCTTGCTGACACTTGGGAGTAAATGTAGCCCTTGGTTCAATGCGCTTAATCCATGCAAGGCTTCAGTTTATTTTTCTACTTCCATTTCCTTGCCATAGGCAAATATTCTAGCTTGTATATTCTCATGTAAAATGTAATGATGGCTGCATGTTTGACATAAGTGGACTTGGATCTTGTCCGGCTAGCTTTGCACATCTCCCTACTTATATGTTCCTTGGGTTATGGACATCTAGGCTGATTCCTACTGCCACAGGTGGTAATACAATAATGAAGTAGAATGGAGAAACTTACTTTCTCGGGCAACTTATAGTATCCTTATGGAGGGGGGCCTAGCTTTTCTCACTTCTCTGGAGCTGCTCAGTTCAACCTAAGTCTCTTGAGCCATTATTATTGCCTTAGGACCTCATGTACACATACATACAAGGGTAGACTCTTTGCTTACCGTCATTCACTACTAGTGCCCAGCATTAGGCACTAAAATAACTTTGACAACTATTGAACTACCTTGGGATAAATTGACTCCTGCTGTGCGCTCACTACGTATACACAGCCCCCCCCAAGTCTAGGAATTCCTTTTCTCTATGCTTTGTTTTCATACTTGGCCAGAAAAATTAACTATTTCAGCCATCCCTTCCAGCTTAGCTACCCACATCTTTTACATGATCTAGAAATGAAGATGCAGTTTTGTCTTTAAGAGGCAAACGTTTGCACTGACAAAGTGTGACAAACTCACCTGTTTGGGGTAACTGCCTAAATGGGCAAATTAGTGGCCTTTGCGCATGACGAGTCTTCCAAGCATGCTTGGAAGTAGAGCCGGTGCCCCTTCTTGAGGGGACCATATGTGGGTGGAACCTGCCCTGATTTATTGGAGTGGGAGCCACTGGTTGCTAGAGACCTAGTTCTACATCTAAACTTTGACTACTTAGATACAGGGTACATGTGCAGATGTGTACATGGGACTGTTACGATAGGTCTACAGGACTAGCATGCTGAGGTTTGAAGTATGAGTCCTGTCATCCAGGCAGCAAAGATAGTACCCAGGTTTTTCAACTCATCCTTCTACCCCCTAGTCCAGCATCTGTTACCACACTTATGTCCACGTGTGCTCAAGTCTAGCTCTGGCTTATGAGCAAGAACATGCAGTATCTGGTTCTGTTCCTCTGTTAACTGGCTTAGGATTATGGCCTCCAGCTCCATGTTGCTGCAGAGAAGCACTTCATTCTGTCATGGCTGCATAATATTCAATGGCATATATACAGCATCTTTATCCAATCTACCATTGATGGGAACGTGGGTTGATTCCATGTCTTCACTACTGTGAATGACACACTGATGAACGTATAAGTGCATGTGTCTCTTCGGTAGAATTTCTTCTGGGTATATACCCAGTAATAGGAGTGGGTCAAATGATAACTATTCCTCAACCTCCTGGACTGCTTTCCACAGTGGATGGACTAATTTATGTTCCCACCAAGTGTTAAGCATTCCCTTTCTCTGCAGCCTTTCCAGCATCTGTTCTTCTGTGGGATTCGTTAAAGATCCTCGGACTATGAACAATGCTATGCACACAAATCGGAAAATCCAGAGGAAGTTCTTTGGAAGCACACAGTCTCCCAATAAATCAGGAGACAAACCCTGAATAGACCAATATCAACTTCTGAATTGAATCAGTAACAACCTACCGACCAAAAAATCCTGGACTAGCTGGACTTGACCAAATTCTATCAGATATGCCCTCCCTTGCCTCCAAAAAAAGTACTAATCATGAAACTTGCAAAAAATCAAGGCTTGGCTCCTCCAACTCATTCTACAAAGCTAGCATCAGACTGACACCAACATCTGGTAGACAGTAAAACTTCAGACCAGTATTCCTTAACGCAGATGCAAAAATCCTCAAAATACTAAGCAAACTGAATCCAGCAACACACTAAAAAGCTAATCTACCAAAGTTAATTCACCAAACAGTTAATTCACTGTGATCATGTAGGCTTGATTCGTGGGATGCAAGACTGGTTCAACATATGCAAATCAAATGTGATTCATCACAAACAGAATCAAAAGCAAAAACCATGATCACTTCAATAGAAACAGAAAAAGCAATCAATATCCAACATCCTTCATAACCTTCAGAGTAGGCCTCAAAGGACCATACCTCAAATCAAGCTGGCAAACCCCTACAGCCAACATTGTACAAAATGGGCGAAAGCTCAAATTATTTCCCTTGAACTAGAACAGACAAGGATGCTCACTCTCACCACTCTTAACATAGTACTGGAAGTCCTAGGCAGAGCAATGGGGCAAGAGAAATAGGAAAAGTCAAACTACCTCTTTGACATGATTTCATAACCAGAAAGTCGTTAGACTCTAGAGCTTTTTAATTCTAGAAGCCCTTTGTTCTAAAGTTTTTCAGGATACAAGATGTGCAGAAATCATTTCTGTATGCGAACAGTGTCCAGGCTGAGTGAAATCAAGAATACAATCCCACTTACAAGTCACAAAAAATGAAATACTTAATGCTGGTAACCAGTGAGGTGTAAGACCTCCACAAGAACTACAAAACACTACTGAAAGAAATCAGATGACACAAGTGGGAAAAATATTCTGTGCTCATAGAATTGGAAGAACCAATATCATAAAAATGGCCATACTGTCCAAAGCAACTTGGATTCAGTGCCATTCCAATCAAACTACCAATACCATTCTTCAGATTTATAAAACTTTTCTAAAACACATGGAATTGGAGTCCAAATTGCCAAGGCAATCCTAAACAAAAAGCTAGGGGCATCACGATACCCAACTTCAAACTCGATACTTATGACTACAATAACAGAACAGTTTGATATTAGAACAAAATGGACACAGACCAATAAAGAGAACTCAAAGCTTACACACCTACCATCTGATCTTCAAGGCTGACAAACGAGCAATGGGAAAGACTCCCTATTCAATAAATGGTGCTGGGATAACTGGCTAGCCATGTGCAAAATGTTAAAGCTTGGAAAACCCCCTTTTCACCATATACAAAAACGAAAAATGGATTAAAGGCCAGGCACGGTGTCTCACACCTGTAATCCCAGCACTTTGGGAGGCCAAGGCAGGCAGATTGCATGAGGGATAGGAGTTTGAAACTAGCCTGGCCGACACTGTGTAACCCTGTCTCTACCAAAAATTCAAAAAAATTGGCCGAGCCTGGTGGTGCACGCCTTATAGTTCTACTCATATAGTTCTACTCAGGAGGCTGAGGCAGGAGAATTGCTTGAATCTGGGAGGCAGAGGTTGCAGTGAGACAAGATCTTGCCACCGCACTCCAGCCTAGGTGACAGACTCCCTCCCCCCCACCCCAAAAAATGGGTTGAAGGTTTAAGTGTAAGACCTCTGAACCATAATTCTTAGACAACCTAGGAAATACTTTGAAAAGAGGTGGTTATATAAACTAAAAGCAGAGTGGGGAGAAGTGCTAAAGGGTCTTCCATCTTGGCTGTGCAACCTTAGAATTTGGTTCTTAAATTCAGAATGAAAGTCAGGCTTGTTGGCATTGTCTTAGCTCCAACTGCTGTGCAAATAACTATGCCACTTGTAAGGCTTGGGACAAGCAACAGGGAAGGTAGCCATATAGGTACATCTGAGATTAAAAGGATGATATGAACTGCCTGTTTGAAGGGAATGTTCTCCAAAGAAATGGCACCAGGCACCAGTAGGCAGAGGCAAGCCAAAGCTATAAGTGGAAGAGTGAATTGGATCAGAAACTAGGGGCCTAGGAAGGTTGGAATGGTGGCTGAGGGAAAGATTGGGATAAATGCTTCAGTCGAATACATAAATAACAGTGCTCAGAGGGGCTCCCTACTGTGGTATTGGTTTGTGCAATGATGTACTAGGTTAAAAGGATCTTACTGAATATGGAATGTAAGAGATGCACAAGTGAAACCTTTTAGATCAACAAAACTACTTGGATGTTTTGAATCGAAGCTCAGACCTGTGTCCCTCTCTGAGCAAACCTGGGGGCCCTCTCTGTACCTATTGTCAGCCCTGGGCTGCTAAGAAGTGGAGCCTGGGCAGGAATGGCCCAGGCTTCTTAACCATAGACTTGTCTGTGTACTCAGCTCTTGCTTGGTCAGACTCATTGCCCCTGCTGATATGAGCCCCTACTTACATTCTATCTTCCTCCCCCATCATCTATCTTCCTCCCCCATCATCTATCTTCCTCCCCCATCATCTATCTTCCTCCCCCATCATCTATCTTCCTCCCCCATCATCTATCTTCTCCCCCATCATCTATCTTCCTCCCCCATCATCTATCTTCCTCCCCCATCATCTATCTTCCTCCCCCATCATCTATCTTCCTCCCCCATCATCTATCTTCCTCCCCCATCATCTATCTTCCTCCCCCATCATCTATCTTCCTCCCCCATCATCTATCTTCCTCCCCCATCATCTATCTTCCTCCCCCATCATCTATCTTCCTCCCCCATCATCTATCTTCCTCCCCCATCATCTATCTTCCTCCCCCATCATCTATCTTCCTCTACCCGACTTTCTCTTCTGTTGACTAATGGATCTGAGCAAAGGGTACACTTATTTCAAGCTTGAAAGACTGGAAAGGTGACTGTCAGGACTAGAAAGTAACATTAACACTTAAAAATGGCTTATGAGATTTCTGCGGGGAAATAGATTCCTTGAAACTGGCAGTGTCTGGATAATACTTTCATAGGATGGTTCTTAGCTCCCTCAAATGAATATGCCTTGGACTTAACCTTTTGGCACATGCTTCCTTTTAAAGCTTCTCAAGCCTGAAGCTCAATCCTGTGAGAACACTTCTAGAAACTTCAATTTCACTTTTTCTGATGTCACCGAGTATGTGCTCAGTGCTCTACCAAAAGAAGCACCATGCGCATGTCTAATGGGTATTCACCAGCAGCTCCATAAGTAACTTAGCGCAGATACAGATGCTCTATGAATAAAACTTGTGACTTAATCCTTCCCCCTCAAAGAGTTAAAACTTGAATATCGCCACAGTGCATTCAAAGGCTTGAATTGCATAGGAGTTGGGTAACTGAGTTATTAATTCCTACTCACGTAAACTAAGGTTCTGCACAGAATTCCATAAAGCGAAAACTTACACAAAATATTCAGCTGCTTAGTTATGGGAGATTCCATGTTTATGGCTGTCAATGAAATTCTGAAGTGTAGGACAGTAATGATGGCAGTGTGTGTAAGCTGAAGAGTTCAGGATTGAAACATTTCATGTTGAAAATGGCCACCACATGCTGACACTAAGGAAGTTAATGGGGGTAGTTAATGAAGATAGGAAAAACGTATTTCCTAGCCTCACAACTGAATACTTCTGGCACTAGATATATGTAAGGTGTTTCTCAACACCAAGCAGCTCTCCATCGGATACCAGCTGAGTCTCAATTCCATTCTGATGTTATCTAGAGATAATATCTTAGATCAAGCACTCAGCCCCCAGAAGACTCCCCCCTGCTTCAGATGCCAGTTGCACATAAAGGCTGTTACATATGCTTCTGACTAATCAGCTATAAACTGGGGTTCCCACTACATCCTCGAGTTCAACTTGAAAGGTTCACAGAACCCAAATTTTACCCATGGCAATGGGTAGGGCAAGACCTGTGGGAAGGGGCTTCTATACCCTCTGGGTGTACCACTTCCAGGCACCTCCATATGTTCAGTAATTTGACAGCTCTGGGAACTCAGTTCTTGGTTTTGTGTAGAGCCTTCATATAGGCATAACCAACATCATTGTCCCACCCATGATTAATTCAGTCTTCAGCCTTATGCTTTGGTCTCTGACAGCCCCCATCCTGAAGCTATCTAGTGACACCAGCCACTAGTCATCTCATTAGCATACAAGACATGCCTATAACTGGAGATTCCAAGGGTTTTTAGAAGTTGCATGTCAGGAAATAAGACCAAATGCATGTCATCACAGTTCCATCTGTATTTTAAGACTTCTTCCTTGTGTCTAATTAGATGGCCTTAGGCCCTCTTTCATATTTGCCCACCACCAATCCTATCTACTTCAAGACAAACCTGAAGTTTTTGAGGCAGTTATGTCAGATGGCTGCCTCTCACAGGTTAGTCTTTCCTTTTTAACCATTGCATTTCTGTTGAGCTCCAAAAAGGCTTCCTAAATTGCTTTCAAAAAGCCTCAGGCCTGTGAAGATCATGATATGGGGAAAGCTTAACCATATGGGTCAGTAACCAAGTAAGGAAGAAACTTAGACTGGAGAGAGCAATTCAGAATTGATCTCTCAATGTGAGAGTCCCCTTGAGTGGTGAAGTGCTGAAACTAAGGCTAACCTGTCTGTAGCTCCTCCAGTATTAGAATATGGGCAACCGACTTATGGTGATGTCCTCCTAGGACCTTCGTCCAAAGGACTTCCAAACTAGATGTGATTAGACACTTAACATGTGCCTGTGTAATGTTGGGAAACTATTAGTTCACTGAAAGTTTCTGGTGGATATTAAGTGACTTTTAATGTCATACTTGATTATAGACATATCCCTCAGATTCGGGCTGAGATGAGGGGCTTTGTACCCCATCTGGCTGGGTATGAAAGGTTCCCTTAGAAGCAACCTGACAGGAGTTTGGGTAGTTAATATGGATGTGGTACTGAGAAGCAGGGGGAGACAGGTAAAGTGTTCAGTGTTTCTGCTGGGAGTGGAGGGGGAGGGACACTTAATTCTGCTGAGACCCCCCCGGATGTACTCAGTTAAACCCAGGAATTATCTGCTTGAGGAGCATCTATCAGTTTCAAGTTGCTTTTAAAGCGCCTAGTAAGCTCAAAGTTAAATACATTAAGGTTAACTTGTTGTTAGATGGCTATAACTGAATTCTAGAAACAGTGGAATCCGATTACAAGGCAGCTTGACAACATCTAAACTGAGTACAAATATTGAAGAATGGAAGATACAGAAAATAGCATTGATGCATGCACAATATCATGAGTCTTAGTCAAGACATACGTAATCAGGATCCTAGAACTAGGATAGTTGGGTAGGGAGTGGTGGACAGAAGAACAAAAGATGCAGGGTGACAATGGCCAAGAAGCTTATAAAACAGATTCAAGGAGCTCTGCAAACCCCACAAAACAAGAACTACATCTAGGCACATCCTACCGAGACTGCTGTAGACCAAATATGAACTTAAAAGCAGCTGGAGGTAGGGAAAAGCATGTTACCTTGAATGACAACTATGGACAGAAGCCTCATAGACAAGAATGGACATCTCCGGTGTGCTGAGAACAACTTCCAACCTAAAACATAACTAGCAGAAAACACCCTTCAAAAACAAAGATGGAAAGTTTCTAGAGGATTACATCCCCAACAAATACCAAAGGATCCTCTGGCTAGAAAAGTCTTGCAGAAAATCACCGAACTGGAAAAGCAAAACCAGCAAACATGTCAACATAAATACACCCTGACATTAACTGTATAAAACAATCTTGTAGGGTTTAAACATAGGAAGTTACAATGGCAGCAAAACTGCCAAATGCAGGAGGGTCAGTGGACTTTGTTTAAAATGTGGAACACTACCTCAAGTAGAAAACTTGGACCACCAATATATAAAATATCCACTAAAGTAAGAATACTGAAGTCTGACTTTTCTCAAGCCAGTGAGGCAAAACATTGAACAAGTGAGTAAACGAGAAAACACAAAATGGACAGACACAAAGGTAACTACATCAAATGTAAATGGGTGAATGTTGCAAGTATAGATTCTTAGACCATGTACACAAAACCTAACTACTTCCCCTGCTTAAGACTCAACTTCTTAAGCATAGGGACACAAGTGCTGAGAGTAAAACATACCACGCGCAAACACCAATAAAACTAGCACACTACCAGAGTTCCACCGAAATACTGCAAAAGTGACACTTCAAAACAAAAAAGCAATCTTAAGGGTTCAATGCACACAACCTACCCTCAAAACAAGTGAACATTAAGTGAACTAGGAACACAAAACAGACTAATGTTCTAAATGTAATATGAATAACACTTGTAAACTTTACATTATCATACTTTGTATTCTTAATGTCACTGTACACACTTTTCAAAGCTTAGTAAGCTGCCTGCCTGCATCCATATCAGAGCCCTGGAGCAGAAAGCAAATGTAGGGAGGGGCTCACTCTAGGCAAAGTGCCGTCAGCCTGAAGTGAGTTGATGGGTAACGATCCAGAAGATGGCAGAAATCGGAAGTATGGTGGAGCACGAGAGTTGGGACACCATGTATGCTAGCTACAAACTCTAAGGTTTGTTTACATATGATACATATGATGTGAGATGTCAAGTGGCCAGGGAATATGGCCTAGTGATCTAGTTACATTGGAAACTTACAGGGGATTTGTCACTTATGCAAAATGGGTTAATTGTATAGGGCTAGAGTTCTTACAACACATTCGCACAATGTCCCCTTCAAGCCATATTCCTTTCCTTCCCTATTGCCAGATACCTTTCTGATGTTGACTAATATACTTGTGTGCCATTAACTGTTTTCAAACCTCAAACCAAGTTGAAGAGGCATTGTCTTGTAATCTTAATATTCAAGTATAAAAGTCACTAGAGTGACTTTCTTTCCTCAAATAATCCCCAGCAGTTTTCCTAAGCTGAGACATCAGCACCTCCTAACAGGAGGATAATGCCTTCTTAATCAGGATTGATTTATTATCCAATCTAACATCAGAAAACAGAAGTCGCTAACCTCCCTGGTAACAGGACTAAGAAAACAATGTTGATCTCATTTGGGGAGCAAGGATGTGTGGGAACTTGTACCAAGCCTTGGAGGCAGCACGCATGGGACATCTAGGCAAACTCTGACAATGGTGAATCCCACAGCTGGAGAGGTCTCTACTTCTAGCTCCATGTGACTGGGATTTCAATCCATATTTTTGGATGAATGTTAGAATTCTATCTTCAAACCAGTAATTCTGCTATGAATCCCCACTTATTGAGAAACTCAACTTGTTCTTTTTGTCCTCTGTTCCAGTCCAGGCTTGTTCCAGCCTGTGTGGGACTTAAGATTGGGTACAGACCCCTATACCTTGTCCTCCAGGAGTATTGTACAGCTTATCCCCTTCAGATTCTCACTTTCCACATTTGTCCCCAAGTGAGCTGGTTATTCTGACCCTCCTTAACATCTGTTCTCCAGATGTTGCCCCAATAGGGTAACTCTTGTGGAATACATCACCCAGTCTCCCTTGGAAACTGATATCCAGGTGGCTTTGGCCACTGGGAGACACTAAGAAGATTGGTGGCAAGAGGTTTGGTTTCTAATTCCTGACTGCCTCTTGGCTTCATAAGCCGTGTCTTAGATAGTAACTGTGTCTGCAGATCCGTTGCTACCAGATGGAACCCTCCTCCGTAGTTCCAGCCCTCACTGGGCATTGGGTATCCTTTTCTATCCTTTGGTCCATGGTTGTCAGTAGCTTCTTGTTGCTGGACCTGTATACCTCATCCTTTCTCTTGATCCTTGATGTTCCAAGAAGGTTTCCCTTCAAATTCTTCACCGTTTGAGTTTAGGACTGATACGTGGAAAAGGCTGTAAGCTTGGAAGGCAGCAAAGTTGTATGTAATAAGGGAAGAACCCCACTTCTCACCTCATCTGGTAGATACTATGTCTTGGCATCTTGGGAGATGTACTTGACAGTCTGAAAGAATAGGGTGTTTACATGAAAGAAATCAGAAGACCCTTGATCCATGACATAAGTAGAGAAAAGGGATGGACTAGGGGTCATCTTAAATCATAGCTGATACAGGATCTGAATGTCATACATAAAAATACATGTCCTTAGCTCTGAGGAATCGCTATACTGCTTTCCACAATAGTGAATTTACACTCCCACCAACAGTGTTTCCTCTTCTCTGCAACTTCACCAGCATCTGTTTTTTGACCTTGATAGCCACTCTGGCATGAGATGGTATCTCGTTGTGGTTTTGACTTGCATTTGCCTAATAAGTGACACTGGGCTTTTTGACCACATGTAGGTCTTTAGAAAAGTGGGTTCATGTCCTTTGATTTTTTTCTTGTAGGTTTCTTATAGATGTCCAATAGTATACGTTTGTCAGATAGCTTGGCAAATATTTTCTCCTGTTATATAGTATAGGTTGTCTGATGTGAAATTCATACTGATAGTTTTTGACTATGCAGAAGCTCTTAAGTTTAATTAGATCCTACTTGTCAATTTTTGCTTTTGTTGCAAATGTTTTTGGTCTTTGTCATAAAATCTTTGCCTGTTCCTATGTCCAGGATGGTATTGCCTGGGTTGTCTTCCAAGGTTTTTAGTCTTGGGTTTTACACAAGTCCCTAATCCATGTTGAGCTTACTTTGTATAATACATGGTATAAGGAAGGGGTCAAGAAATATAAATCATTCTACCATAGACATAGGCACACAAATGTTCATTACAGCACTAGTTACAAATGAAAAGACATGGAATCAACCTAAGTTCACCAGTTGACAAATTGGATAAAGTGTGGAATATATACACCATGGAATACGCAGCCATAAAGAATGGTCATGTCTTTTTTTGGAACATGGATGGTGCTGGAGGTCATTATCCACAGCAAACTAATACAGGAACAGAAAACCAAACACTGCATGTTCTCACTTATAAATGGAGAGCTAACTAACTCATGAACACAAGGGAATAACAGACATTTGGGACTTCCTTGAGAGGAGTAGAGGATTGGGAGAATGGAGGAAAAAAAAAAACCTAGGTACTTAAGCCTGGTACCTGAGTGAAAATCCATACAACAAACCCCTGTGATGTACCTGTATAACGTGCATATGTACCTCAAATCTCAAAATATGTCTATACTTAAAATTATGAATCTGCAATCCAAATATCACAACTACTTGTAGAAAGCATACCATAAGTTTGCTCCTAATAACACTTGTGGTCAAGCTTCAGCTCCCCAGTTGTCTAACCTGGATATCTGGTACAGAATCAAGTATCTGTTTACTGCTTTCAGAGGGACTACAGGGGCCAAGCACAAGGTTAATATTCAATAAGATTGAGCTTCAAAAGCATGAAGGAACAAGATCTGTACACTGCAAACTCCCATAGGTTTTTATCCACTTTCTCCCAGGGATTCTTACCTCTGGCTTTTACAATCGTGTTCCTTCTAAGCCCATGACAACCTGTATAAGCCACTAGTCACTGTCCAGTATCTGTTCTTGTCTACTTCTCCACCAAGCAGGTGACCAAGTATAATGCTTGAATCCCTACCACTGTGAGGACACCCTTTCACCACTTTCAGGGTCATGAATGAGGCTGCACTGTAGCAACAGTCCATCTCTGGCTCACTTGTCAATATCTAGCCAACTATCTTGAACTAGACAGCCTGTCCTTCCAGCTGACTAAGGAAACACAAGGCCTAGGTGTGTGAAAGTTATTGTAGGTGATGTGGGGCTCTGGGTCTGTTGAACTGTCACCTCCATGGTAGAATGAATTCCTGAGGGTTCCCAGCCTTGGGTCTGAAATACCATGCACAAAATGGTAGCTCTAGTTATGTGGTCATATAATAGCTGACATCTTGCCTCATTAGCGTCTGGGAACGAGGTGTAGGAGCTGCTTAACAGCTAATAGTTCTGTTCTGTAGAATGTTTCAGAGCCCTGTAGGATGTCTACCTGCCACAAAATACCTCCAGCACCACTGGGATGTGGAGTCATAGTGCCCAAACTATAGAGAGGTTCAGATGGAATCCTGGACTTGCTGCTAAAGGGCATCAGGTTAAACATTTGTGATCTTCACAATCTCCAGACTATGAAAGTCACTTTAGACAAGTAGCAGAGCAGGAAAAACTTCCAGAACCTGGGTATATGATGTATTGCTGCTTTATTTGTGGCGAATGTGAATGGCTTTCAGCCTCCTTTGATAATGGTGGTAAAGAATCAGTTTGCCAGGCCAACAGCTTCAAAGGGCCCAAGGCAGCTGCTGCTCAGTAGTAGACACCGCCTCTGGCACAGCAGGTTTGACTAAGCTACCACTTCGAGCTTATGGTAGTTCAACGTATGCCAAGACTTGCCTCATTCTTTTAGGAGCCATCCTAGTGAATAAAACAGGTGATGGGAATCCCCCATCCCTGGCACTCCCACTCTGAAGATGTGGTGTAGCTTCTGACTTAACTCTTGGCTATGTAGGGGTGGGAGGGGCAGTTTTAGAGGACTCTACTTGGCCTTTCCTGACATGATAGCTTTTTTTCCCATGGGTCAGGAAACATGTGAGGGCTAGATCAGCTGCTGTATTTCTATCCTAATTAGGTACTTAAATCAGGAAAACGTCCACAGAGGTGGTCCACAGATCTACTGGAGCAATTAGAAGATGGCATTGGTTTAATTTTGTCACCTAGACTGAACACACCCCTCCCCATTCTATTATGAGGACTGACCTGGCTGTGGAGGTCCCTATCACAGGTCTGAATCTTCCTCTCCCCATTTGTCTAATTACGCAGGTAAATGGGCATAGGTTTCCATTGGAGGGGTGGGAATACTGTGTATCGGCTGTGACACCACAGGGCATCCTTCAAGGGAACTGTGCATATGTAGCCCCTTCAATGGACTGAGTCTAATAACTTAAACATAAAAACTGGGTGAGGGATTATATCAGGCAGGGTTCAACTAGAGAATTGGGAGCTGCAGGATGTGTATGGAGATATATATATATATATATATATATATATATATATATATATATATATATGCCAGTTCCTTTTAGTACATTCATTCTATGATTGTGGAGGCTGATGCAAGTCCAAAATTCATAAATCAATCAAGGGAAAGATCACAGGTAATCTGGAACTCAGATATGGGCCCAGGCTATCTATCCTCAGGGAAAAGGAGGGTCATGAGCAGAACTGAACTTCCAACTAATCAAAAACTATCGTGTATAATCAGCAGTGGTCCAAGTCAAAGTTATGACTAAGTTTTAACGCCATCTCGTTATACCTTCACACACCTCCTAGATTATATTTGGAAGTACTGGACCAGGACACAAGCCTAGCCATGCTGACATCAAAAGCTATCATAAGGATCATGACTGACCGTGCAGTAGCTGATCACGTTCTCTCACCTGTTCTTGATCTGATACTGAGTAAACAGTATCTCTGCCTGCCCATCTCACCCCTAGGCATACCATGGTTGATCAGCTATTGCTGGATTCCTCTGGGTCAAGGCCATTCTGTCTTGCTACCTGCTATGGTTGCCATGCCTCAGTTAAGTGCAGCCCCTTGGTCCCTTCTGTAGACTCCCGTCATCCCCACTGATACCAAGGAGTGCCATTCTATGGCAGCATGTCCTGTCAGCTGTGACCCATGTAGGACAGCCACCACTAGGCTTCTTGGAGAAGCTAGTGACCCTCACTCATGCTTTTTCTGTCTCTTTAAAGGAGGGATGTTCCAGAGAATATAGTCAGGTGTTAAGTTCTTTGATCTCATTGTCCTTGCTACCATGATCACCTTTGAGTCTATATTCCTTTTGCAATACTGAGAATCCTCCTCACTTACCACAGGCCACTACTGTGTGCAAGCATTGGGGAGGCATCCCAACAGTGTTGGTAGTTCTAGGAACACTTGCTGAGCCACACAAAGGTACTCATAATGAACCTTTCTTTTTGTATAGCCCCACTCTGTCCTTCCAGAAGTATTCTAGTTCCTGCTTATGTTCTACAGTTCTGGGGGAATCTGTCTCTTTGCAGAGACATTATTATGCATTTTATGCTGTGACCTGACCCTGTTAACTAAAACTTCTACCTGACTTTAATCCTGGGTGTTACAGTAGTACAAAAGAACACATCTTGTCTAGCTTCCTGGACTTGGCCACTGGCTGTCTCCTGGACATGAAATGAAGGCCTGGATTTAAGACTACCTCTCAACTATTAAGACTACCTCTCTTAACTAGAATCAAGCCTGCAGGGACATGCATTTCTTGCATCACCGTATGAGCTTTCACAGAACACCTTCAACATGGTCCATGAAAGGTCTCTGGAGCTTTCTACCAGCATCTATCTCAGCAGTTTAGTTGCTATTCATGATAGTGAGCTTGGTTAGAATCTTGTCCTCTATGAAGTTCAAATAATTTGATACAAGAACTGTCCAAAGCAAGAATGTACAAAGTAGCTGACTTTCATACTGTTCATCTGTTGGCATAAACCATTGGAGGTCAATTCTTGTTAGGCCTTAAAAGTAAAGGCATGGGTAGGGAGAATACTACGGTGAACTTTCTCTACTGGAGCAGACAACCATCCAAACTCTTAACTGGAGTAGCCATAGTTCAACTGGAATAGGGCAAGAACTTCAAAACAAGGTACAATACCAACATTAGCAGGGGCAAATATAGGAGTGTTCTCACAATGGGATGTCTTGGAATAACGTACTGAACAGGGGGACCATCAGAACACAAACATGACTTATTGTGATTCAGCTTGATGACTTACGTTATCCATCTATCAAGTAATTTCCAAATGCTTGCTGTGCTGAACACTACAGATAAGTCCTAGTGTGGCCCCTCTCAGGTGAGGTGCTCACTTGCTGGAATATTTGCTGGGGATAGAACTTTGACCTAACCCAATGGCCCGGGTGGATTTAAGTGTGGCTTTTGCATCTAACTTAATCTGCTTGACTAACTTGTGGATCATGTTCTCTAATTTCTTTCAAGTAGAAGGTCCTGGAACAGGATCTTAGACTAGAGAGATCTGACCTGAGGAACTAATTTCTCACTGAAGCCTGTCTTAAGATCCTTATGCTGGATTCAAAATAGTAAATCCTAGCAGGTTTTAGGCTGTCTATGGCTATATGAGCCAAGTTATTCTAGGTGAATTTAGATGGTTTATTTTCTGATAGCCTTGTTCAGCAAACTGTTCCAGGACATCCTCTTGAATGTTCATTTGCCCTAGTTAATGCTATGTGTATTCAGTCTGTTTTCAGGTAGAATACCCAGTCCATAACTTTCTGCTTTCATATATGCCAAGCCATAACAAGTAAAGGGGACCCCTTGATTGCCCTGGCCTACTAACCAGGTTCACTGAATCTGCAACCCTACTCATTATGAAAAAGCATTTTCAACTCGATTCTGATCTCCAGGGAGGGTAGGACATGGTGACTCAGACCCTAGTCCTCTTGATGAACATAGTGCATGATATACTGATGTGGCTTACTCCTAGGACTTCCCAAATAAAGCTGGTCACTGAATAAAGTAACTTCCTTAATCCATAAGTGGCCCATTGTAGGATCACTCTGCCTACTCGAATAATGCTCAGCAAGTTGGGTACTAAGTCCTCTGGATTTGTGAAATTCCTTGGGGTCTCCTTGAATAGGTAAACTTAGGTGCTCCTGAGTATTAAGGAATTAGGGATAGCTGAAGCCAAGAAGTGGTCTTAACTATGGAGTAGCTCTTCGAATAACTTAAGGGAAAGAGGTTTCCCTGTGGAACAGAAGTTGCCACATCCTTAATGAGCTTTTCCAAAGGTGATTCTAGTCAGCTGGGATACCACTCTACATTGACTATCCAAGAAGCAAAGTGGAGCACCAATTTTAGAATTCAAACATCTTAGATTCATGATAAAACTGTCTTGGTTTTTGACTCAGTTCATAGCCCTGTTGGAATACTTGCTGGGAGTCAAAATCAAGATAGTTTTATGAATTAAAGATGAATTAATGGATGTCAGAACAGAAGAAAACATTAAGTGACACAGAACAAACTTGGACAGATCTAACTTGGAGTCCCTGCTGGCTCTGAAGCCTTGAGAGCCAGCTGACTCACTTAGCTTGAGGGACAGAACTTCAAAAGATATCCTTGGCCCATTGACACTTGTGAACATGCCCTATTCCTACCAGAAAAGTAAGCAAGATGACAGACCACCTGTACTTTGTGTGGATAGTCTACTTTTGTCTAGTTTCACTTATCAACTTGTAATCTGTTCTATTGATCTACCCTTGTCTTAAAACATGAAGCCAGAGACTATCCCTCTAATGTGTATTGTGAAGGGAAGTATTGCTACCAGATGGATAAAGGATTAAGTAGTGGCATGAAAAATTGGTTGACAACCACAGAACTTTTATTATCTGCCTCTTGTTATACTTTCTGATAGTTTAAAGAAGGAATTCTTAATGTCGGACCAGAATAGCTTCCAAGATCTCAGACACATTTTTTACTTCCCTGTCTTTGCTTGGGAAGCAAAATCGCAATCTTAACTCTTGTGCCCTAAAATGGTAGTGCTAAAACTCCTCAGGATTGATCTAAGATCCTGTATAGGATAGGCATAAACCCAGTGGACATGTGGCCAAAGATAATGACAGACTCACCTATACAGCTTGGAAGGCTACAAAAGAGTATTTAAACTTGTAAGATAGTTCAAGCAAGTAGGGAGGGATACCACCTATGCTCAGTGAAAGATGTACAAAGGTCAACTCTACTTGGAATTCAATTGGTCCTCTTCGACTTCGATGGCATAAATTTATCAAAATGCTTTTGATAGAGGTTATGGTACCTACAAATAGTCCTTTAACTCACCTTAATCTCTCCTAAATGGAGGTGATGGGGTTGGGAAAAAAAAGGCAAAACTCTAATGAAGCGTGCACTGTGATAACAAGGTGGCCCTACCAAACAACCGATGGTGGCATCTATTAGACTTACCTAAAATAAAACTTACAATAGAGATGTGTGTACACTTGACTAGGAACAAAAACATGTGAAAAATACTGGTGTCAATTACACTAGAATTATTGAACTCCTTTGAAAATTTTTGTAACCTAATCTAGGCTGGCTGACAGTGCTATCTAAATGGAATGGCACCAACTAATGGTCCTGATAATGTGAGGCATGAATTATTAGGTCTAAGGCTTAGGAAAACCTTGGTTTGCTGTTGGATATTCAGATGGATTCTGTTGCCAAGATACCAAGTAGTTGCCCATCCACCATTGGGGATTCTTGTCAGTTCCAGCATCTGCTCCCTTTGGGTTTTAACCACACTTTCACTATACTGCCTTTTTCATGTAACCCTCACGGCACGCCTACATGTTGGTATGCAGTCTGTTTCCAAGTTGTGGCTACTATTCTAAGGCCTTGAATCCCTGGACCAGAGTCCTGAGCAAATTCTTACCTTGGGCTTCTCAAAACAATGCTCTGATCAGTTTGTGTGTCTAGGTTTATACTTGGCTCTTGAGGGTTATTTTGTATGCAGTAGGCCCTGAGGGAATTCAATTGCATTGCAAGTCAAGCCCAGAAACCCCAATAGATAAGGGTGCCTGGGGAAAGATTTGGGTGTTGCCTATCTACCTGGCAAAATCTCACTTAAAGGTGGTTTTATGTGTATTTAAAAACCTATGCTTTAATCTGTTTCTAGAATGTACTTTGGTTTCTAGTCTTGGATCTTTTAAGCCTCAATTTTGAAGGGTGAGGGGTAAAGGAAGTGACTTCATGAGCTTGCCATAAAAATAGGTGACCAAGTGTCCCTATCCTGGGAACAGGGTACTTTCACTAAGTCTCAAACTGGGACAACTTTAGTCACCCTACATAACAAACAGCAGCTACAGATAAGGCGTTTCTTGCAAAAGCAGAATATCACTTGCTTGACTGTCTTGACGGTAGCTGTACAGATGTGTAATTGGCTTTCAAACTCATGGTACAAATGAACAAATGTTGGCACTGCCAGCTAAGATTCTCCCTTGGCGTCTGTCGCTAAACAGTAGATGCTTTGGACTGACTCCTGATAGCGGTCTTGAGCTTCTCCAGATACTGACTCATAACTGGGCTGGTATTTGGTTTCCAGTGGACTGGGGGGAGTTTCATAAGTTGCTCACATGTTGATGGGTGGGATAGTGTCCAGGTGCCTCTACAGGTAGCCATGATCTGGGCTGAGCTTCATAGACCTAAGGCAAGACAAGGAGTTGCTTAGTAAGTGGAGCTAAAAAGGAAAAAGTCGACAGAACAAAATAAAAGCCCATAAGCTTTAGGGAAAATCTCTGGAAAGGCCAGAAATCACTTGGTTGACAGAAGAGTTTAAAAAAGGCAAAAACCATAAAGGAAGTAACTGTCTAATTGATCGAACTATTGCAACAGGTCTAAATTTCCATGGGTAAGCAGGCTTATAATGGGCTTGTCTTAGCCAGATTTAAGGATGAGAAATTGAGGTGACATGAATGGGAATCTCAGTATACCATTCAATGGAAATGTCACAGGGAAATGTAAGTTTCCCAGGCATTTTGGGCTCAAGCTCTGCATATAAGAACCTCTCCTGACAAAGACATCAAAATGGCGATGGGATATGACAGGATATGGGCTGGCACTGACAGCTTTTGCTACAGCCTTCAAGGTGTAGGTGATAGTCACAAACCTTTCCTTGTCTGAATACTTCAGGCCACTCCTATCACTGAGAACCCTATGTACAACATGCAGTCAGTTTGAGCCTGTGTTAGGCATATGAGATAAGGTAAATCAAGAGGTTTGTGCTTAGAGCTGAGGGCAGCCATCAGTCTTCTGAAGAATGGGAAAATGATAAGGTATGCCATTTTTCAGGAATGGGTGTTTGACCCTAGTTGCAAACATACAAGCCATCTCACTATTGTTTCTGCCCACATGAGCAATTCAAAAGGTCATAGTTACTGTCAAACTACATTCTAAGTAGAACTACAATTTGGGGAGCTACGGTACTCAAGGCTGGTTTGTATTGGTCAAACATCTGAATGTACTACTCAAGGGATGGTCTACTCTGGCAGAATTATGCTTGGCATTATATGGGATGAAGGAGTAATGGATTTCATACTCATCTCACTTTCATCTTAGGTGAGTGGTAATGGGCTCTTATCACTTTAAACAGACCATAAAAGCATTAGTCTTATCTATCACCTGAGTTTTTTCTTACACCTTTTTGCTCAAAAGAGAGAATATGTTCAATTCATACATCCTGAACTAGTTTTATGGTTTCCATCTTAAATTCCAGCTACTATGGAAATAGGCCTCATTTGGGGGGTGGGGGCATGGGTAAGATGAACCTAAAGCAGAAGTCATCTACTAATCTTCCAGAAAATTAGAGTTGATCTTAGAAGTATTCTAAGGTTCTCTCCCTGAATTCTGCGCTTTACTGTCTGCATAGCCTAATGTAAACTCCATCGTGCAGGCAGAACTGGCCTCTAGAGCCTGTATACCCTATGGAGAGTTCTCACTACTAGGATTAATGTTCATTCCCCTGTTCCAGTAGCAGGACGAGTCAGTCAGTAGCAGGACGAGTCGCAGACAAAACCCCTCAGACACCGGGTTAAAGAAGGTAGAGGTTTTGTTCGGCTGGGAGCATCAGCGGACTTGTCTCAAGAACTGAGCTCCCCAAAGAAAGTTCCTGGCCCTGCTAAGAGCTTACAACTCTAAGGGGGTCCATGTGATAGGGTCGTGATAGATTATTGAGCAAGCATGGGGTATGTGACTAGGTGGAGGTGGAGAGCAAGGCAAGTATTTGTCCATGCCATTGTCTGATCTATAGATAGCACAAGCGGTTAGGGTGGGGGTTAATCTTTAACCTACAGGCCTGGCCAGTGGTGCCAATCAGTCTTATTTTTGTTTTTACTTCCTATTCTTTGGAGACGGACAGTAGGAGAAATGGCCTCTCTCCTCACTCCTAGGGGGAGTTGTCAAATTTCCTGTAAGACCACTCATGGGGAATCAGAGGCAATAACTATTGTGTGAATGTTTTCTTAGTCCAGTGTTTGGAAGCCCCTGTTACTTCCAAAGCTGACCATTCTGTTACTAAAAAGTTAGGTGATGTCAACATGACTTGAAACCCAAAAGAATATCCATGATCTATCAATCCTGGCAGAGCTATGCTGTGAGCACGGATAGGCTCACCAAAGCTCGTCAGGTGCTCGCAGGTGCTGTTGGGGTCGAGGGTGTTCTAGATGAAGAAACTTCAGTCCTAAGCAAGGCTGATATCTAAGGGCAAAACCAGCGTTGTCTATGAGATTCATGAATGAAAGGATTTTAGGTCTTGTGCTGGCAGAAGCAAAGATCAAAAACCTGAAAAAGAATCCCCTCCAACTTAATTTCAATGGCCACACTGGCAAAAAGATGGACAAAGGCTCATAATCAAAAGCCATATCAATAGTGTGGAGACAAGAATGCATCTTTGTAAGGTGTGAATTTGTGTATCCACTACATTGAGCCTAGTGAATCATTCCCTTCAAGCCTCTTATAGCTTATATTTCTGAGGCTCTTAAGGACGTTTCTAGGAATTCTTACTTTATACCCTAAGCAGTCTATAATCCACTAAGATACACTTCTAAAAATGATACCATTCTCTGCCACAGCTTAATGCTTTTGGTCTTATTTCACTTTGATCAATTTTTTTTAACCCCTCTTAGTACTTACCAGGTATGTTTTGGCTAATCCTGTTATTTCCAGCCCTTCTGTCACTATTTAGGCATGTTTCTTTAAAAAAAAGATTAAAATCCAGCTGAAACCTGTGAATAGAAAATGTCTTTATTCTGGTAGCTGGGTGATTTGACTTGCATGTCTTACATTATTACATTCTTATGCTGTCTGGTATGCTTGTACCTCCTATGAGCCATTTCAAATCTCTTCCTCACTGCCTCTTCCCATTTGCACCTGCTGGTGTAACCCAACAGCACTTCAACTCAGTTTCATACCAGCTACCTCCCAGTTCCTGTCCCAGGATTTTCCTCCAATTTGGAGACACGGGATGTTCTTGGGAATCCACTGGGCTTTCACTTCCCCCTGGAAGTATGAAGGGGAGTTAACACCTGGGGACAAACCTTGATGGATGGGAGATGGGAACTAATGGATAATGCATCCCTCTATCCTCCCAATCTGAGATGTTTCCTAAGGCTGTAACTTCTTGGGTGACTCTGGCATTGCTAGTAGTGGTGGCCAACTCCATAATGCAGACTTACACTGGCCTTCCCTCTGTCCTAGTTCATTTTCCTTAGGATTATGTCCTCAGACTGTTTAACACCAAGCTTTTGCTGATTTCTCTGAAAGAGTGAGATGCAGTGGCTAGATCAGCTTTCTATCCTGTCTCTTCTCCCTGTTACTTTGAAGCTTTCATTTTCTCCCTTCCTTTGGTTAGGGTTACCTTCCCACTTCTCATGGTTGTATCCAATCTTGTACCTACTTTAGCCACCAGCTGTATCTTCAGGTATGAGTATCAACTCCAAAACATGGCATGAAGTGGAAACTGAAGAGAGAAAGCATTCTTATAAGATAGTCCTGGGATAGGGGGTGGATGTTTCAATCACAGGACCTGGTGCTATTAGCAGGCTCAAGTACCTTAATGGAGCCGGCATTAAGGCCACAGTGAACTTCCTAGTGAGGTCAAAATTTTTAGTTGAATCCTAGCTACTCAGGAGACTGAGGCAGAGAATCGCTTGCACTCAGGAGGTGGAGGTTGTAGTAAGCAAAGATCGCACCACTGCACTCTAGCCTGGGTGATAGAACGAGACTGTCTCAACAAAATAAAAATTCTTAGCTGACTTGTGAACCATTGGCTGGATGATCTGGGGAAGCCAAATTTGAGCTTGTTCTGATTGTTACCGTGTTCTCTAGAAAGTGAGACACTCTTATGTTGGACCCCTACTAACTTCAGTAGGGATGATACAAGGTTTAGTATTAGTCAGGTATGTCTTAGCATGAAAACAAAGACTGGGTAATTTATAAAGAAAAGCTTAATGGACTCAGTTCCATGTGACTGGAGAGGCCTCAAAATCACGGCAGAAGGCAAGGGAAGAACAAAGGCATGTCTTATGTGGTGGCAGACAAAGATGAGAACCAAGCAAAAGGGGAAACCCCTTAAAACCATCAGATCTCATGATACTACCACGAGAACAATATGGAGGAAACCACCCCCCCATGATTCAACTGTCTCCCACCAGGGCCCTCCCACAACACAGGAATCACGAGAGCTACAATTAAAGATGACAGTTGGGTGGCACACAGTCAAACCAAGTTTCGAGAGGCCAAAGAGACCAAGAGCCAGCAAACATAGGGTTTGAGGGAACTGGGAACACAGGGCAGTCCAGTGGCAGTTGACTAGAAGGAAAATTTCAACCACATGCAAGGCAGTTCATAGCATTTAGCACACTCCCTTCAGCTTCCACGTAGCACCCCTCATTGCTGTCAGTTGTGTCTGCAATAAGGATCAGTCTCGGGTGGGTAGGCTGGTTGCTGTCAGGTGTCTACCATACAGCTCCACCCCCAGCATACCCTTGGATGGCCCTCATGACATTCTTCCGTGACTTTCCTGGGGCCAGGTATGTGAAAGAGCATTGTGGCCAGATGCCTCAGCAATATAATGAATGTAATCAGACTTTACAGAAAGTCTTTCCAAGTATTTGGGAGTTGATTAAACCATGCAGTTCTACGGTGACTCACATCTATAATCCCAGCACTTTGGGGAGACCAAGGTGGGTGAAGCATGAGGTCAGGAGTATGAGACCAGCCTGACCAACACAGTTGAAACCCTGTCTCTCTACTAAAAATACAAAAAAAAATTAGCTGGGTTTGGTGGTGGGCACTTGTAATCCCAGCTACCTGGGAGGCTGAGGTAGGAGAGAATGGCTTGAACCACAGAGGCGGAGGTTGCAGTGAGTCAAATGATGCCACTCCACTCCAGTCCAGGTAATGATGCAAGACTCTGTCTCAACAAAAAAACCATGCGGTTCTAGGGCTGTAAGATTCTAGGGCCCACATGGCCCAGGTTATATTGTGAGAGCAATCAGGGATATATATACACATAACAGTCAACTTCAGTGCATATACAGCCCTCATCCTGGGCAGGTTGAAGTCCAGGGCTATGTGAGTTTACAAAGAAGGGTACATGACCCACTATCCATACCTTGCAGCATCACCCACCCTAACCCACCCTAACCCACCATATGTAGCATACCCACAGTGGAGATAACACTAACTTGCTTCCATACTAGGTGGAAAATGTCATCCCATCTTGATGGTAGACTGTTTTGTTCTGGAGACCACCTGTGTGCCCAAAGGTTGGCTGCTGCATACCATTTATGGGTGGAAGGCAAGATCTTGAGTCAAAGGGCAAGTCATAACCATCTAGCAAAACACAAGTTGTGCTGAGAGCACCACCTCTGGCAGCAGCCTAGTGCCCAGTCTACAACACCAGATGGATTGGCCCGCCTCTGACATGCTGGGGGAGGCCAGAAGAAGACAATGGGGATATGCCATAATGAGGATCTTCCTCTTACACAAGACAGGACCAAAAATCACTTTTGAAGTATGAGGGGAGTGGGTATGGTATAAAATAGGTGTGACCTGTATATCTTGTTCCAGGCCCTTCCCTGCCACCCGAGTGAAAAACGAACCATGGCGGGCGGGGGGGGGGCGGGGGGCTGGCTTACCATTTCCTAGAGCCATGTAATGTGCTCATTATTACATGGGGGGCTGGTTCACTGTTTCCAGGGCTATGTAATGACGTGCTCCCTTGAGGGTGGGTCCTTTGGCAAGGGCAATAACAGTGTACGTTGAGTCCCAGCTTGGGGCTAAAGGCATGCTGTCCCGCATGCTGTCCCGCATGCTGTCCCGCATGCTGTCCCGCATGCTGTCCCGCATGCTGTCCCGCATGCTGTCCCGCATGCTGTCCCGCATGCTGTCCCGCATGCTGTCCCGCATGCTGTCCCTCTGGATCCTGATAGTGGTGTCGGGTCCTTGCGTCAGTCTACGTGCCCCAGAGATGAGAATACACATATCTAGGGCACAGATGGCCACTGGTAAACAGTGTCCAGAGCCAGTATCTCCTGGAGTTGCTTCCACAATTCATTCAGTTGGCTCTACTGTTGTAGCGTTGTACAGCTGGTGGAAATGCCAGTGTATATCCAGGGACTCCTCTTGTTTCTGCACTTTGTCAAAGTGCATGCCCTGGTTACTATTGGGACATTATAGGCTGTACGTAGCTGCTCATCCTTTTATGATGGTTCTTTCTGGCATGCTTGCTGGAACATGCCTGCAGTGGCCCCATGTAGATGTCTGCAAAGTCAAGGCATGGCAGCCTCAAGAGGCAAAGGTTCTACATAGCCTACCTCCCACCATTACACTGGAATCCGGCCCTGGGAGGCCTGTATAGTATGTGGCAAGAGCTCGGTGTTGCTGTGCTAGGGTAAGACACTAAGGCATATGTCTTCACATCATAGTGACAGACCTCAATTCTGTATGGCCAAGAGGATACGTTGTCGCCAATGTCCTGTCCTACACAGCCAGAGGACTACATCTTCTGTGACTTCCTCAGTTAATGATGGCAAACTCCTCTGCTGGTTTCCAGGTGGTGTAGATGTGGTGTAGGCATGTAGGCATCCACATGATCATTGTGTCCTCCAGATGAGATGGAAAATATCCTATGTGTCAGCACTTCAAAGGGGATGATCCACTACCATCCAGTCCTGCACTTCACATTGTAATAGCCACGTGCTGAGGCCCTGGAAGATCCAGGTGTCGGTGCACAAGACCACTAGGTCTGCCTCAGGACCAATCCAGGTAGCTTGCGGCTTAGCTGTTTGGCTACTATGTCCTTTACTAGTATTGAAGCCAGATACTATCAGTGGATGGCTGGGTGGCCATGGCTGTCCAAGTGTAAGGATTACCTTGTGATGAGCCATCTATGTACCAGGCCTGGTCAGGCATTGGGCCCTGTCCCTTTTGTACAAAAGAGGGCATCTTAGAGGGTCAGTAGGCCTGTCAACAATCTTCAGTTGTCACATAAGTGACAGGACCAAGCCCCAAATGGAACTCAGCACTCAAGGGACTATTAGCCAATTTACTCCTGTTGCAGGTATGCATGCCACTTGGCCAGTCTGGGCATTCCCAGACTTTGGTTTCTGGAAGGTCCTTTAGCCCAACCTACTACAGGGTACTTGGGTGTATACTAGCACTGGGCGCCTTTTGTAACATCCTCCACTTATTGTAAGGCACGACATAGTGCAGAATTGTTACTGACGCTATGTATAACTTCAGCCCACTTCTGTAATTGGGACTAGAATCCTAAAGGCACACACTTTTGTCCTTGCATTGGTCATAGTCTATACCCAAACCCCTCAGGGTATCTGGGTACATCCAATTCATAAGGCTGTCCCTGCACTAGAACTCCCAAAGGTTGTATTTACTTCAGAGACTTATTCAAAGACTTCATTCTCCCTTGTGGACCAGTCTCAGTAGACCCTCTTCTTGATTAAGCTGTATTAGGGGCCTAAGGAATTAGACCAAATGGGGGAATAAAAAGACTCTAATACCCTAGGAGGCCTGAGGTTTGCAACAGCTTCATGGTAGGACATGGGTAGGCCTGCACCCTATCTGTAATGGCAGACAGAATGACTTGAGTCTTACCCGACAAAATGAAAGCCAAGTATTTGACCCATAAGCATCGAACCTGGACTTTGTGTTGACTCTCCATCCTGTTTGCCAGGTGAGGGCTGTGGTTTGTAAGCTCGAAAAAGACTTGGAAGTTAGCACGATGTTTTCCATGTAATAGAGAACATGTTACTCCCTCCACAGTGGTCCATTCAGAGGTCTGTGGCCACTAGACTGACAGTGAGGTTATGTAACCATCCTTGGGGAAAGACGGCAAAGGTCCATTTATTTCCTTCCCAAGTGAATGCAGTGGGGCATTGGGGATGCTGAAGGAAGGCATTGGCTAAAGAACAAAATGGTATGAGCTAAGCACCTCTCCTAGCCCCTTCAGAAGGGTGGTAATATTGGGAATAGCTGCATATATTGTGTGTGTGGTGGGGGGTTGAGAGTGGCTTATTTAATTCCTAGTAATCTATCATTCTGTGTCTCATCAGGCTTCTACATTGCCCATACAGGGCCGTTGTGTGGGCTGTGTACTGGCCTTATGCCTATCTGGGCTAACTCCTTAAGTCTCTGGGATTTCATCATGCCTCCCCAGCAGGTGGTATTGCTGCAGCACTACTCACTGTAGGGCTGGCAACTGTACCATTTAAGCCTATTTCATGTTTACCCTGATCATATGCTTTTACCACCCTAACTCCTGGTCAGAATTTCCCAGCTGCCATTTTGAGGGTCAAGCCTAATAAGAGATCCGTTCCCAAGATGTATTCTCAGATGGAATCAGTGTATGCTAAACAGGATTTTGGTGGCAATCTCCCAACTTGTAATATTTAATTCAGCCTGTCTTTCACGGCCCCTGTATAACCATCTATTGCTATTACAGGCCCTTGGAACCAATGAATGTTATGAGTGCATTCAGTTTCAGTAGCCAATAGGGCAAACACAGCCTGAGTGAGCAATATGTACTTCTACATGTGGCCACTGGCCCCCAGACACCCTAGCTACCTTTGCTGCTGTTGGGATTCTGGGGAAGGCCCCTATATCCTAGCCTAAAAGGGTTGGTGCTGGCCATAACCTCTGCAGGAAGGGCAGTGGGCTGAACTTTTGAGGCTCCTTTTAGTGAGGTGCTGTTTCTGGCTTGAGCTGCTGCCACAGTCCCACAAGAACAGCATTAAAGCTATTTTTGCAGTACGTGTCCCTGCCACTATCAAGTCATGACATTTGTTGGTGGGTCACCCTGATGGGCCCCTTGGCTGTTCCCTTTCCTTTGGTTCCCTTGTCTTTTACCCCAGTAGCACACACCCCTCAGGTTCTCCATTTCCCCAGAGTTGGCAGCTGCTTGGGCTGCCTGAAACACTGGCTATCCTAAGAAGCCCAGGATAGACACCAGCATGCCATACCATTGGGTTGGGTGCTGGACTACAAGGTGGTATCTTTTGTTCTGGCAGTGAAAAGCTCATTGTTGGGGCCTCTAATGCTCAGCAGAGAGCGTGCTCCATCCTCTAATTCTAAAGATGTTCTGCAGTTTCTCCAGCCTGTCATCACAAAGGAGACATGAGGACATGTCTCCCTCATTTGGCCAGGCCACCTTGCAGCCCACAGCCACCTGTTAGGATGGCCACATCCTCATTATTGGTACCATAGAGGTGCCTGCCTCAGGGCCAGGTAGTTCGTGTTGGATGCCATTGTACGAGTCCAGAGTGTAATACCCTCTGCCCCCGTGTTTATAGATGGATACCACCCCGTGACTGATTCTCTCCTTCTGCCTGAACATTTCCCAGCTCTGATTTCACAATAGTGCAGCTCCACACTGGTGTGCTTGGCACCTTTCAGGTGCAGGCTAGTCTTGCAGTGCTACCTTATATGGGTACAGATGGCCCACTTTTATTTTGCTGAAAACCAGATGCACAGATAAGATCTATGGCTTCATTCCAGTCCTCACTCTTCTCACTAGAGCTCTCCATGGGGTCTGAGGGCTTAGGGTCTTGGGTCAGGGCTACCATGATTAAGTTGTCCTATCAATTTGGCAGTCAGTGGGCCTTCACGTGGTTACATGGTCTACCCACCAAACTAGGATCTCCATTCTATTATCCTGTTCCTGCCTGTGGGAAGAGTAGTCTCCATTTCAGCTTGAGCTAAACTGGCGTCTTGCTAGTTGCAGTTCACTTTGTAACTGATGCATCCTTGCCTGTACTAGAATCTCCACCTCAGTGGCTACTTAAATTGCAGTCAAGAATATCCAGCCAACCATAACTTGCCACAGTTAAGGCATCTTTCACTTAGACCCACCCCCTACAACAGCTTTCAGACCCTTCAGCATTTTGTGGGGTCATCCCCATAGTCACATTGGGCCCGATTAAGGATAGTGGCTCTCGGGCCCCACATAGATGTGGATGGCTAGCCCAGGACTTGCCCCAGATTTCCCCTTCCCTGATCCCATTGTCTTGGTACTCACAGGATTTTCTTACCTCCTGCAAACAATACGTAGGGCATATTTGGAGGACCTTACTAGGAGGTCTAGTGGCAGCAGGCTGGACAAAACTGCCACTGCTTGTTTAAAAACAGCATGCAATTTGTACAGCACTTTCACTTAGCACCCTTTCCCTGGCAACATCCACATGGCAACCCTTAAGTTGTTGTCAGGTGCATTGCCATAAGTCATTTTTTGGTTGTGCCGAAGTTATTACTGTCAGGTGTCTACTGTAAGACACCAAGGTTCATTGATATGGCTAAATAAAATAAGATGGCTTATCCTGTGGAGACATCTTATTCAGATTCTAGTAGGGGAGGCGAGCATCCAATTGTAGAGGGGTGAAGTATAATGGCCTACTTGGGACTTTGTGCTGGTTCTAATATGCGGTGGTATCTCAGTACTGGTTGGATTTCTTGGCACTCCTCGTAGTGAGCTTTGGATGGTTCTTAGGAATATTGAGTCTCAAGGTGTCCACCCAACTAGTTTTATTACAAATCACTGAATCACCCAAACTCAAGCAGCCCATTAGTACCAGCTCTTGGGAGCCTGTCTGTTCAGAGTTTTGCCCCTGGAGAGGGGAGAGTGAGAGGGTTCCACATTTTCCTCAATTCGTGGAAGACGCACTTGCTATAACAGCCAAGATGATATATTAATAGACAAACCTATAGCAGCTTAGAAGGATAACTTTCTTTTCTCTGACAGTCCAAACATGAGCAATGCAGTCCGATACAGAGGATCTGAGGTATTGATCCAGAAATTTTCTACCCTGATGGTCCAAGATAACTTTTCTTGCTTTTATCTGTTACAAGTCTACCAAACCAGGAGGGAAGAAAGGAAAAACATACATTCAGGGAATGACTCAACTTGTGATTAGAGATACATTAACCAGTGCCTAGTCATATGGCTATGGCTAGCTGCATGCAGCTAGAAAAAGGGTAGTCTTTAGCTATTACCAATCCAAAGGGGGTTGGCCAGAGTTCCATTGCTTGAAGCACAGAGAGCCAGTGAGTATTGATGAGACAAGTATTGTCAGGGAAGAAAGGCTTCATTGTGGGTGACCTCACCTGGGAGATAGGAGAATATAAGTCTCAAATAGGCCCCTCTAACTAGAGTTGGCTCTCATGGAGGGATAAGGAATGTAGCTATATGTGGAGACTTGGATTACGTGTGAGCTATTGGGGTGAGGGTCAGGGGACCAGCAGGTAGATTAATATGGATGTCAAGCCTTCTTGACACAGGATCTTGGTGCCATAGTCTGGTCAGTAGTCAGTTTCAGTCCCTTGATATCTTGAAAGCTAGTGGCCATTTTCTGGGAAAGGAGCCAAAAAGCTAGTTAGCAAAAGTTAGATTACTTATCTCTGGTTTCAGGAATGTCCTGAAGCATATCTTTACATAATGAAAGCATAAGGTCCCTTTCATGATCTCAACTCATTATTTTTGGAATAGTCCATCTAGGGGCTAGGCAATGATTGAGGAGGGGACATGCAGAATACAAAACACAAGGGAGTTTCATGGGGCCCATATCATCTCTGTACCCATATCATCTCTGTACCCATATCATCTCTGTACCCAGAATAAATGTTACTACAGAAGGGAAGAATAAACATTGAGGCAACCACTAGCAATTTCTGGCACACAGTTTGACCCTGACTTCGAGTGCCTTGCCCCTTCAGAGAAGGTGAAATATTAATTGACTCATTTAATAGATGTGTCAGTCAGGCTGAGATGCAAAGGTTCAAGATCAGGATTTGTGCAGTTGGCCAGTAACCAGTCACTGACCTGGGTTTAAATCTAAGAGCAAGGACTGACTTCTAACAAGTTACTTGACCTGAGTTCGTTAAGATAATTTTCATGTTGACAAGGATGCAAAGATACAGGAGTATCTTGTTCTGCTTGTGAACTTAGTTCCATCATTGGCCCATTTATCTACTGGATTCTACCAAGATTTATAGATCTTATAGACAAGGGTTTGACTTTAAGTGTGGAAGGGAAGTCAAGTCTTGCTAGTGACTATCTCACCACTAGTTAATTGGAGATGTGCTGATGGCCTAGTTAGAACTTCATAATCAAAGGCATGAAAGGGACAAATGTCTAGATGACTTGCTGTGACAACTAAATCTCTACATCCTTTGAACCAGCAATTGTACTTCTAGAAACTCAAACGAATCTTACATAAAGAATGGCTTTAATAGCACCCCCACCCAAGTGAGCAAAACATAATCCTGTTGCTAAACCGTGGTGGTAGCTTTTCTAGAGAAGGTCATTACTCAACGTGAATTTGAACCATGTCACAAACTACTTCGCATTTTTTCCCTTTTCATATATAGTATTAAAGTATACATATTTTAAATAGTATTGAAGAAAGACATAGTATTAAATAACTTCATACTAGTACTTTCCTAGTTCTTGCCATTAAAAATAATGGTAAAAACTGCAAGTACTCTTGCACCAACCTAAGTTGTCACCAAGCAGACTTAGGAAGGAGATTCTGACTTAACTTTAAAGGTGGCCATGAAAATAAGTCTGTGGACCTGAAATCTGTTTGACATTGACACCCTAGTCTGAGACTCGACAGGCTGCCCCTGTTGCTTACATCTTTAAAACTGGTAAACTACTGAGAAGCATAGATGCTTAACAAAATTACAACAGGATGAATGCGATGAGCTGTAGTCCCTGTTTTTCCAAGTTTATTCTGAGGTCATGACTAATACCCACTTCACATTCCATTTACTTCCTGTCTGTACTTTTGCGGGTCTGTGTTGCTTGCCTGTTGGGATAACCCAAAGACTACTGTTCAAAGGAACTGGGCCCTGACACGTCTTCCTCATAGTCGCTGCAAATACCTATTGAGTTATCCAAAACAGGTGCGCACCAAGAAGCATCCTGCGTTTTCCGGACGCTTATCCCCAGTATGCAGCAGCAACCTTATATAAGTCAGCTATTCTTCCCAACATGCTAAGTCCTCCTTTGCCCACTGGTTTACCATCAGTTCAGATTTAGTAGACACCTCACTGTGCCTCCTGTAGAGACATTCCGTTCACTTCCCTTCCAGGGAACCAGAAGTTTAAGTCTAACAGAACTTAAAGGTGTATATGGTAAAGAAATACAAATACTTCAGATTAGTCTAGTGTGGTAGAAAGGGGATATTTCTTCTACACCCTGCCTCCCAGCCCCACAAACTGCAGTTATTGGGGACAGGCCTTCATAATAGCCATTGGTTTAAAGTATATACTTCATTTGTACTTCAGTGTTGCAGAATTGTGTCCAAGTTGGCTCTTTGGTGTCTTACCTGTTTAAGAGACCGTTCTAATATCCCATTGGGCTTTCAGATCTTTAGTTTGGTAGGACCAGTAGCTCCCTTCATCATGTGCCTGTTCTATAGTTATTCACTCTAGAACTGATTCCTTAGACAATGCTACATAAGTGATATTTCATGTAACTTTAGTAAATCTGAGTCCTCACAGTGCTGCTGGCCTAAACACTGGGAAGAAGTGAGCCCATACTCCAAATATTTCCAATAAAGATGAATCACTGCTGCTCCTAGGGTAGAAGGAATTCAGTATTCAACTTCAAGAGGCTGATCAATCTTACTGAGTAATGGTGCCGTAGGGTTCCCTATAAAGAGAGAAACTTTTCTGCTTATAGGTTATTCAGCAGTGGCAATAGCTGAAAGTGTCTTGGTTAAAGTTCAGGCTGTCAGGTCTATGCATAGCTTCCATTCCTGCCACCATTAATATTTCATTTATGGGTCACTTGAAGCACTAGGGTAGTCAAGGGCAGAGGCTGACTGGCTTCAAAAGGACAGGTGTCAATCTGTTCATATCTTTGGATGACTTCTGAGTGACAGACAGATGATTGTCGCCCTTATAGTTCCAACTACTTGTTCCTTCCCAGACCTTGGTATCCATTCATCCCATCTCATTCCTTCCAGGCACCTGAAGCAAAGCCCTCTGCCTGGAAGTCTCTACATATCCTCACCTCAGGTCACCTCTCTACAAAACTAGATACTGTTTGAAGCTCTGTCCAATAAAACCTTCCCCTTATCACTGTTCTTTTCAGGGATTGTTTCCCTCGCAGAGCTGTAATGTAGCAACAGCACCTTCAATGGGCTGAGACATCTGAAATTAGAGTTGGATTTTTCCCTCCTGTTTTGACTATAGGAAACTTTCCCCTGAGACAATAGGTATGAACTGAGTGGGGTGGGTAAAAAGGCAGGTGACATGAGGTCTTGGATGTCTGCTTTTGTATAATGTGTGCCCTCAAGACCTCATAATCCACTCAATGTAATACATCCATCTGAGTGATTTCTGTTGTGCCCACCCAACCTTATGATTTGAGTCTGTCCAAATCTAGCTCAAAATGGACAGCTCTAGATAGTCACTTGACCCAAAGCCAGTTTTCTCTCTGCTAGGACCCTGGAGTGTATTAGGAGGTGTCTTATGACTAAATCTGCTACAGGTGTTATGACTTTCTTCCAGAAACTTGAGGGGTTATACTATGGCTTACTAATCTCCATATGCCACCATGAGTACCAAAGATCTCTGGAACATCGAACTGGTTGTGTTATATGGACAAAGTGAAAGAACGGATGGCACGATCTGAATTTCTTAGAGCTTGCTTGCTTTGGGCCCCATTTGAAACCAAAAGCCTTCACCATAACCTGATAACTGAATCTTGTACTTTCTTCAACGGTGGAGGAGGGTACAAGATGCAGTTAATCAGTTGCTAACCTTTTAGGGATATTATGAAATGTATCATGTGACTAGAATCAGTCTCAAATGTGAACATCCTGAATTTTTGTAGGGTTCCTCTCCCTTGGCATGTATGTCTTTCTGAGGCAGGCAGAGAACTTTGCTACTCTTGATCAGATCGAATTAGTATGACATTTTCAATATGGAGGGATCAGTATAGTGTCTTGTACCAATGTGGTCAAGATTCCCATAGTTGACTGGTATGGTGGCTCACACCTATAATCCCAACACCTTAGGAGGCCAAGGCTGGTGGATCACCTGAGGTCAGGAGTTCAAGACCAGCCTGGACAACATGGTAAAACCCTGTATCTACTAAAAACATAAAAATCAGCCTGGCATGGTGGTAGGCACCTGTAACCCCAGCTACTCGGGGCTGAGGCAAGAGAATCACTTTTGAACCCAGGAGACAGGTTGCGGGGAGCCAAGGATAGTGCCACTGTACTCCAGCCTGGGCAACAAGAGTGAAACTCCATCTCATAAACGAAAAAAAATTTAAAAATTCCCATAGTCTACATAGTGAAAGCAGAATTAAGATTTGCAAGGCTATGAAGTTTGTGCTATTGTTATTCCCATGTAAGTATAAACTACCTTTAATCAAAGACTGGAAAGAACATGTTTGCCAGACTTCTTTCATGTACTTTAACCTCTATGAAGTGAACATCAAATTGGTATTGAAGATGCTGCATCTAGCAAAGCAGATGCAGTTGGGGATATCAGATCTACATTATCTGTCAATATTTGCCATGATGCATATTCATACAGAGGTGGTAAATGATAAAGGATTCAGCTCTAGAAGTTCCCATCCTAAGTGGTACAAGAATTTAATATCTGGAACCGGTTATTATAGGAAATGCTAAGTCCAAACCCCTAAAATTGCTCCTCATGCCCTAAACTCAGGCCAAGAAACCAAGTCCTTCCAGATTCGGTATCCTAAGTGGAACCGAGGAACCCGAAACAACACTTCGTGGGGCCAGAGAGCAGGTCTGTCTTCGGACCCACTGGACTCAGACTGCCTTAAGCTATGTAACACTTATCTGGCCCCTGTTCTTAGAGAATCAAGATCACATTGAGTCTCTCCAGGCTTCAGCTTGGACCTAAATCTGTAGCCTCTTACAGCTCCCCGGTATATATCTCTAGTAAATGAACACAGAATTCCTTGGGTGAAGAATTGGTGGAATACTTGTACACTTGTGGTGGCGTTCCAGAGCCAACTTTCAATGGAATCCAGTTTCTTCAAGCAATGGTCTCTGGATCCGAGAACTGATTTTAGATCTAGAAACGGGTGTGAAGAATTTGATTTCACATAGGGCTGGCCGACACTAGCCTTCTTACTGGCTTTTATTTACAAGTCAAGTGCCTGAGTCAGCTGCCCATCTTCCTCACCCCCTATGAATATGGTGTTACTAGCCATGGTCAAAGGATCCCTGTAGGTCAAGATAAACTTGACTACACCAGACTTGGTGCCTATTACAATTATAATCACCTAACCCCTAAATAAGTGACAATTCTTGTCTCATCTCCATCTAGGAGCCCTGTCTTGTGGCAGCATCTCCTATTGTCACTCTTGGTCTGCAGAAGACAGCTGATGCTGGGCTTAAATGATTCTCATTCTCCTCAAATGCATTTCTTACTGCCTTAGTGAAGGATGTGTCCTCTAAGCTCCCCAACCCAAAAGGAACACAGCTGGTGAGTTCTCTGTAAGAATGTGCCTATTTAAGATCACTCCCACCCTATTGAGCATCTGAACTCCACAGTTATGCTCTGCTGATAGAGCACTCAAATTTATACCTTGTAAAAGCCATTATAACATCCAAGCTTTGTAGTGGTGTTGGAGGGGGTAGAAATCCCAGCAGTGTAAAACCAGTCATCACTTCTGGGATGTTAAATCCTTAACCATAGGAGAGTGCTATTCCATTAAACTTCCCCTATTCAGACTTACATTTAGGCTACCCCCTATCTAACACCATCAAGAGCTACCTCCCAGTTCCTGCTGGTATATATTAGGTCATGCAAGTCTTTTCAGCAACAAGTTGTTCCTGAAGCAGATATATTTTCCTCCTCAGGCTTTGCTGAGCTGGCCCTAGTTATTTGCCTTGATGCAATGAAAGATTTTGTGACAAGCATCATCTTGTGTCTACCTCAGGGTTTAGTGTGATCCTCAATGGGCAGGTGGCTTTCCACTTGCAGGAGGTAGAGGCCTGCTGCTTCCATCCTGAATGCCTCAAGGGAATCCGCATCAACATTCTTGGGCTCATCTACTTAGGACTCTGAGACCTGGGGTCCGGGTTATCCTATTTTGTTGGGTACTTGGCTTTAGTATAGAAGATATGTTAATACTATGCCTTGTCTTAGGCCTAGCTATCATGGCATATGACTTGTTTTGGTTGATAGTTGGCTGCTCTAAGTCTGTCATCCTCTTCCAGACTTCAAAAGCAGTTAGCAAGTATCGGCCAACTCCATAAAACCATAACTACCATTGAACCCAGGGCAGAACTATCGCATAGCCCATGGCCAAAATGTTTTCCCTTCAGACTGTGCTGTATCCAAATACACCAAAGGTGAGTCTTAGTAACTGACAGTGCAGCAAGCTGGGGCTTACCACCAGTCTATTTCCCACCAGCACCGGGATATCTGTTCTCAAACTGGTTTAGGTTCTAGGTTACCATCTTGAGAATGTGTTCTAAGGCCTCATCTACTAACCATTATAGCTTAGCCTCTTTGAAAGCGTAATACAAAGTGGCTTCATTGAGAAACCCAAAAATGCAGAAACCAGGAAGCTGGAAAAAATGACAGCATTATGGAGACTTCCATGGGCTAGGGGAGCTTGATTCCAATGAAACTTCCTGAGGCATACAGGATGCCTTGCAGGATTGTCAGTGGTAAACTTGGCAACCTGGGGCATCTATCTAATGGACTTTTGTATTCAGTTGGTAGATTAAGTATCAGCCTGACAGCTACTAGGCTGCTCTTACTGGAACTAAATCTAGAACAAACATGGAAAACTACCCCAATCATGTTCCCCTGCGTATCTCAGCTTCTATGGAACTACAGCTGAAACTGAACAGAGGGTATATACAGATACTAGAAGCATCTTTTACAGCAAAGCATTTAAAAAATACTTTAAAGACTACCTCTAAGTGTAACTGTTACTTTCTCATGATCTTTATTAGGCTAACATTGAATAAGAATGTTCTCAACCATTAACAATATGTAAGCCATTCACAGAAGAAATTGGTTATTAGGATGCTGTGAACATTACAATGGGAAGTATTTAAAGCCAAGGACTTCAGTTTTAGCAAAGTAGAGTCATGAGGGACTCTACCAAAACTGATTCAAGACAGGGCAGCCTTATTAAAAATTGAAGCAGCCCCATTTGCATGTTCCCAACCTCTACATGAACATGTCAAATTCAACAAATGTAGAAACTAGACAATTCACTGTTTTGCACCAGGAGTAGAAGGAACTCCCTAGACAACTCAGGGAATTTGGAAGTACACTGAGGGCCAGTGTGTAAAGGGGAGGATTTAACAGATCAAGGGAGGGATGGCTTGGCTCCTTGCAGGCTTATTTAGAGGATGGGAGAAGCTATGAGCCTTTGGGTTTCCCTAGCTTCTGCTCTTATGGCCACATATAAATGATTCATCTGGTTTAAGACTACAGTTAGAGGGCTTACAAATTAAGTGGGGGAGAAACAGCCAAGAGATCCTTAGTGATCCCAGTGTGGCCCTTCCCAGAGCCTTTGCTCACTTCCCTGGGGGATTGAGGGCAGTGGCGGTGGCGGGGGAGGTGAAAGATATGAAAAGGACTTTGGTGCTAGCAACCAGGACAGAGGTCCCTTGCTCTGCTTCTCAAGCTGTATATGAGGTAGGGGTGGGCTGGTTAGGGGATGTGGAGAGGCCAGAGGGCTAGAGTTAAGATCCTCCTGACTCTCACCTATTCAATTTCAGCTCCAAGCTCTGTTCATTCATTCTGAGCCTTGCTGAGCTACCACAGACTAGTTAGGATATCAGTGGAAGGGCTGTCCTTGAATATAATATCCCTATCTGGCCAATGCCCCTGCTTATCTGGGACCATATTTCTTCCTTGGCATTTGTTGCTTGTTCTGTCAGGGTCTTGAGGGTCTTCTAGAAGCTTATGGAGAGGCTACAATTGAAGCCCCCACCCTGTCCCTAGGCTCGGAAGTCATAGAAGGACAGTAAAGTGGTTTGGGGACCTCCAACTGCATTTCTTGCCCTCAGTCCACTAGGGCAGAGGCTGTGGGTAGAACTCAAGTCAGCCCTGCCTGCCTGCCTGCTCGCCTGCTCACCTCCGTAGAGGAGAAAACTTTTGTACATTAGCTTAGCTAATGACCTCTAATATGGTCTTAGGAAGAATGCAACAATCTTATTTCTACCTATCCAGAAGTAATATTTCATAATCAAGGGCAATAAATGAGTTATAACTTCAGGTCATTTTCTTCTATTCCCAGTTTGAGTTATGTAAACAGGTATTAAACTATTTACCATGCTGCTTCTGTATCTGTTGATGACTTTCCATTTTGCTAATGTAACAAATTAATGATTTAATATTTAACCTGCATTCCTGGAATACATTCCACATGATCTTAGTATTGCTTTCACATTTCCTGAGTGACTTTTTTCTGAAAGTGTAAAGACTTATGATATCCAGGTTTGAGACAGATGCACCTATAGTCTTCTGCAGCTAACAGGGTTATTCCAGCCTCAAAACAACCTGGGAAATGTTCTCTTCTGAAATCTTTTATGTAAGATCACTTAAGTGCCGACACTTCCTGAACTTATAGAATAATAGTGAATTCTATAAGTTCAGGAAGTATGGTAGACCAGGTCCTGCAAGAAAGATGGCAAAACTGTATTAAACATGCAACACACTGAGATACACCTGCAAAAATGGTGAGGGCCCAAAGAGGTTGAGGGGAGCTGTCAGATTACAATGTAGCTCTAAAACGGGAGGAACGAAAGCTGGGTGGAAGTATCTTGGCTTACAATGCAGCTGTAAAGAGAATCTTCTAGCCAAAAATATTGGGAGTCTCACACCGACCAAAGAACAGACCTGCACTAGTCTGTCTTATAGCCAATGACTGATCATGGCAGGGAGTAGCTGTGAGACATGGTCTCGGTACGATATAGCAATTTTAAAGCATAACAGTGGGACAATGCTTGATCATACTCCCTGCAATCACATCTGTTTCCATGGTTCCCACAGACTATACTACCTATGTCATACTTGTCTGTCATGGCCTAGGAGTTGAGCAAATCAGAATAGTGCACTAATTCTCTAGACCCACCTCTCCCTGCCCTCCACTACTGAACTGGAGCAGATGCTTGGGCAGTGAGACAGAATTGAATGAGTACAGCAGGCTGCCTAGCACCAACCTGCAAAACGATGCCACAGCTCTGAAACACCAGATATCTCCAGGGTCTCTAGGTAGTTCCATGATCAGACCTGGGTGATTGTACTGATCTGACAGCAACACAAGGGAAGTGGAAAGGTGGTGGTGGTGACTTAGGACACTGGAGTCTTGGCACTGAGGTAGGCTCAGGCAAAGTTACCACTGACGGCAAGCCCACTCTGGGTTTCCCTATACCTGAAACCGATCATCTGCTGTAGTTTATCTGGCAGATAGGTATGGGATTTTTGGACCTTGAAGCCAGTTCATTGTTTCTGGTCCTGAGGAATGTGAACTAGACAGCAGCTGTCTACAGCTCAGATGGTAGGTCTGGTTCATGTGGCTCCAGGTGCCCAAAGGACCTGTATGATAGAAAGGCAGCAGCCAGACTCTACATGCAACCCCTACCCTCCTGACTGGTTGCTGGTTCTTGTTTCATCTGTCATGGATGCAGTTTATCACAAAAGCTGTTCTTTCATTGGTCTGACTTCCTCTGGTGTTATCATATGGATCTTCTGGCATAGACTACCCAAGGCCTCTTGCCAGTTCTACTTGCAGACATTAAACTTGAACCTAGTGAAGTACTTGCCACAATTCTCAGCCAGGAGTTGGCTTGGCTTATAGACTCCTACCTTGAAAGATAAGTAGAATCCTTCATAATAGTTGGAAGTCAATTTCAAAGATAAGACATGTTCATCCTCCTTGGGACGCTGGTTCATACTGACTTATAGATGACATGTCGATGTGAAGGGTACCTGATGTTGAAACACATACTGGGTATATCCTTGTGTATCTAGTCCATCTTCCTGCCATGTGCCAGGATTATAAGTGCCCTGATTTATCCTTCTTGGTCAGATGGTGGAAGGTGACAGAAGCACTTAAATATGTCTTGTCTATGCACTGCTAGGTGCTGCTGTGTTTCCAAAGAAGCTATTCTCCATGGCCGTGTAGTTGCATTTTGACTCTTATAGCTAAAATCAGTGGACAGCAGGCTGTACTTTGTTCTGGAAGAAGGCTGTCACTGCCAGGATATATTTGGGATAAGAAGTTTTTTGCCTGGTATAAATAGACGTAGTCCCTGTTCCAGGAGCTATTTCTTAGTTACATTGGTTCAGATCATAGGACTTATGCCATATTGGTTTAAGGCCCCCTAAACTCTTGGAGCACTTAGCAATTGGTGCCAGCCACTTTAGAAACTGGGGAACTGTACTCATGGCTGAAACCTGGTCCCATTGGCTTACCCAGCCACAGTGAGTAGCTTGGAAGCATCTCAAAGCAGATCAAGCTTGGAGGTTGACTGAACTCTGGGGATTGTAGGATGATGACCACGAGTTGCTTCCTGCTTGTGCACTGCCTTTTGTTTTCAAGTTGTGATGGCAAAGCCCTGCTTGGGCATAGAACGGTACCTTTTGTCCTGGTTATTTGTGGTGGGGAGTGATGGGAGAGACTGTCAGCCTGACCTAGAACTACATGGGACCTCAAGAACTCCAGTTACTGAATAGAGTGGCACTGGAGCTGAGATGCTAAGTCTGAAGCTTTAGCCACTAATTTGGTCCTCTAGACCATATCTTTGTCAAAAGGCATAAAACTTTCATATGTCATTCTACATCAGGGGCTGCAAAAGCCATGTTTTCTTTGTCCCACATATTCTGCCTTTCTAAAACTAAGACAAAATCCCAAATAAACCCCAGTATAGTAGCAATGGAAGTTAATTCAGTCTGAGGATGACTAGGCTGACATAATTGAATCTCAAGTTTGAAGGATGCCTCCTTCTAGCTCCCAAGTATTAGGAAAAACATCTATGGCTAATGGTACTAAGCGAGTGTCCATGTTTGAGAGGACTCTATCAAAGGTGAGTCACTGTCTAACCTGAATTTATGCAGCAGTGTTTCTGTATCTTAAGTGATACACCAATAACTCTTGTAATTCTAGAAGGCCAATGAGAAGCAGTAGAGAAGTCTGAGAGTCAAAAACAACTGGAAACCATAGGGGACAATGCTGTGAGATGACCACCTTATCTAGAGGGGTTAGAAGTGAAACTTCAGTGGTACTATTAAGTCAATTTTGGCCTTTACAGCTCATCTATGGACTGTAAGTTGTCTAAGAGGCCAGTAATATGTTAGATATCTTGCTCTTATGGTTGGGATTTCCCTGGATTCAGATTATGACAAACTCTGCATCCTTAAGAGTAGGATTCATAGAATTGTTCTGACCAATGCTCAAGATTCTAGGGGTGGAAAATGGTTTAGGACCTATTTTTCTATATTTCTTCACCCTTCTAGAATCTTACCAGGGCAGAAGACCATTGTTTCCAATACCCACAAGTCAACTCATCTTCCAGTCCCTGCAATATCTAACACGTACCCTGCACTCCCAACATTTGTATCTAGCCTTAATAGCCTGAGGAGCTTTCTACCAACCCTTGCCTAAAACACACAAAATGAGAGCTGCTGAAGTAGTCCGTCTTAGCACTAAGAGCCATTTGTTCAAGTACTTATGTACCCAGTGCAGGTTTAGTATTTGCCAACTAAGTTGCTGAAATCCTGTGGACTTGAAAGTACGAGAGACTTATTGGGGTTATGGGGTTATGGTTTTGAAAGCCCAGGCAGGAAAGGGAGCCAGAAATAGGCAGAGAATGCCTTCAAACTAAATGCAGTCCTGATGCCTATCATAGGAGAAGATTGAGTGGGAATCGGCTCAGACCACAGGGGAACATCACCTCAAGTGAGTTCTCCCACACTGAGCAGAGGTAGCTTGGCTCTAAGGCCCCTGCTGTTCTTCTCGGGAATTAATGGGGAGAAGATGGTTTTAGTTCAAATGCTGGAGTGGCTCCCAAAGGTGTATAGCTAGAAGCTGTCAGATGACTGCACTCCCCACAGGTATTGGACCCTTCCTGGGAGGGAGACCTAGATGGCATGCTGCTATGACTGTCACAGACCACTCCTTGAACCACGTGGATCTGGCTCTCTAGCATGCTCAGAGGGTCGGTCCTCCAGGGTTGCAGTAGGCCTCTGGTACTAACTGCTTGGAGAAAACTTAGTGAAATGAACTAGATCCCTTATTACCGTAGTCCTAAGGGCCACAACTAATGCTCATCTCCTCATTACTCGATATTCTCATTGCCCTCAGATACCACCTCTGGTATCCATGCTTTAACTAGTAATATGACTGAAACTGACTTCTGATAAGTCTGAGCCTATAGTAGCCATACTTTTCAAACTTGAGTGGCTGTATTTTATTGTTTCAGTTTGTCAGTGGCACCAAGAAGTGCCTGACACGTAAGTTCCATACTTTTCTTCCTGCCCCCACTGTGCAACCAGGGCTCCACCACCTCCTGATAACCTAGGTGTCTTTTCTCACCTGCTAGTCCCTAGGCAGAGTTCAGAGTGTCCTGGAAACACCAGTAGCTTCACTGAGACTCTTGCTGCCTCCCCTGTAAAAAGTACCCTATGTGGGGCCCAGGGCTCATAACACTACAGAGTCCAGATTTTTAAAGATATAAAGTCCCTCAGTTCATCACCGGGAATAAAGGTAAGTGGGGCCATTTCTTCTTGTACCTCTTGTTCCCGGGTCCAAGATCTTCCTTATTGTAGCAAGGTCTGACCTAGGCATACAATGCATGCTTATAGATGGTTTCCTGTTCTTAGAGTAATGCTTCTGACCTAATGCATCAGATGTGTGCCATTCCTACTCCATCAGGCAGGCAGCCCTTGGATGGGTGTGGTATATGATACGAGTGGGTCACAGTCATGAACTGTCTTCCATACCTTCAATACATAGTAGGTCCTCTAGTCAGATGCCATATTGCATGGGATTCTATGGCTGTAGATAAAGCAGTCTCTAAGTCCCCAGAGACAAAAGACCTGGCTGAGGCTCTGAGCAGGGCAGTCAAACTCATACCTGAAATATGTATCTATGCCATTAGAATCTGTTCCTGACCCTTCTAAGATGGAAGGGGCCTAACAGTTAACTTTCTACCAAGTAACTGGCCTTCTTGAGTTATGCCATAGCAGAGGCTCACTCTTAGTCTCTATTGCTGGCAGATTAAGCATTCATAAGTGGTATCTAGATCGGCCTTGGTATGTGGGAACCCATGCTTTTAGGCCCTTGCATAGCCAGCATTTTTGCTATTCTGCCCAGTCCACATATTTGACCACAGCAGTTCTTAGACGGTAATATCAACTGGTCAAATTGTTTTGCCTACTTACTTACATGCCTATTCCATGGTGTGAAGCACTCTGGTAGGCATAAACATGTGATATGTTAACACTTCATTACTACCCCCAAACGTTTTTCCACAAGGATCTACCCCAGACTTCCTTATGTTCCAGTCCGTTTCCTTCCAAGTTCCTGATATGCTGGCTAGGGCACTTACTGCTCTGCACTTCTTGGCACGGATTCTGACTTTGGGTTACTTTTCCCATGATGTACTCTCATTTTCTCACTGGGAAAACTTTGCCTTGCCAGTGCATTTCAAAGCCATTCTGAACGCATCTATTAAAGAGTTACCATTTACCTTAGCTTTCACACACTGGACCAACACATCTATAAGTAAAACTGCCTTCTATTCCTTCAGTTGGTCATAATGGGCTTCTATATCCATAGATGTAAGCCTAAGAAGAGGTTCTGAGGCAAACCAATATGGGATGTCCGGGAGACTTGGGCCATCCACTTACCCACCTTGCTTGTGCCCTCTGGTATTACTTGGGCTCAATCCTGGGCTGAACCATTTTAATCTCTTGATGAATTGACACTGATGTGGCCAAACTTGATCTGATGGGTCTTAACTGACCCCCCCCCCAGCACATAATGGGCAGTTCCAGGTATATGGTCACACGGTAGCTCGTGGTTAAGGTTTCCTTCTCTACCAGAGCCTGTAGCACATGAACCATTTTTAAAATGACATAACTGTCTGCTACAGATAATATGGCCTTGCTCTTGGACTGTAGGGGACTGTATTGTTTCTCCCACTGGGGCTTGACATAAATTCCATACTACTACCCACTAATCATTCTTTTAGTTCATGATCTGTTTTAACAGCTTAAAGATGTTAATAGCTTCATATAATACAAGTCAAATTAAACATGCATTGCATACATGCATGAAAACCACTGTAATCAAGGTAAGACATATGTCACCTTGCTGGATTGTGGCCCAAGGGGCAGGGCTGATTATATCACAGCCTAGATCTATAGAGCCCTTTCTTACTCTGGGTTCATCTTAGGAATGATAGCCTTTTGTTCTATCTGTGGGCTAAAGCAGTACTCCCAGGGTTTGACGGTGTTTCATACTTTTCTACATCTTACATCCCCTACCACAACTTGTCATGGTCTGGAGGGGTTTGTCACATTCTCCTTAACCCTAGATTGCTAATATCTTTCTGGAAGTGGCAGATCTGACTCTTCACTGGCTACAACTTCCATCCTCTAAAAGTGCTCAGTGCTCTGAAAGAGTGCTTCTAAGTTTTGTAGTCTGGCTTTTGAGAGGAGCACTCTCAAATTTCAAAGCCTGGAGATATTCTCTGGGCTTCTGGTGCCACTTGCTGCCTAGTTCTTTCAGCTTCTTGGGATGTTATCACTTTTCTCCTATTCGGGGCTAGCACTGGCATGGAATCTTAGTTATCAGCCTGGCATCCAGGAAAGGATGTCTCCTTATAGGACAGCTGGTTGCATCGTAGGGTAGAAGCCTTGGCAGCGTCTTCCTGCATGGGGGAAGTCTAGCTTCTGATAGAGGTGAATCCACCTCTATAGGCTGATGGTTCAGGGCTGACAAGCTACAGTTCTTGGCTGTGTTCACTTAGATGTCCCAGGTTTTTGTAAGTGGGGCTTAAACACAGTAAGCAGATCTGCCTTGACGGGAGCATTTCTGTCTTTTGAGCTTGGCAAGTCTACCAATCCTAAATTTGCTTCTCGGCTGTATCCACTGTCCTACTGCAGGAGATAAGGACCTCTCATAAGCTGGCTGCCAGAGACCCTTCAGCGCTCTAACATAGCTAAAACTTGTTTTTTATCCTCCTCCAGTAAGGCATTACAGCAGTGTAACTAATTCCACTTCCCCTATACTTTAAGGTCCAAATCATGGCATCGGCCAGGGAATTTTCCCTCAATAGAACATTCAAGTCACTATTAAAACTTTAGCAATTATGTTGCCACGTTGTGTATCAAGCTATGCTACATATCAATTGAAGTTGAGTTTGGATCTGCTCTGGACACTTGGAGTAAGAGGGGATTCAGTCCCCAAATCCTATTGTATCATTTTATCTCAAGCTACTACTGTGATCTCGTGTTCTGGCCCTCTGGAAAACTGCTTCCAAGCACATTTGGAAGCTTGATGCATTGGGTAATGCCTATGAAAAAGGGAAGGAGCAGAAATAGGCAAGGTAAGTCTTTACATCATGATGTTCATCTGACACCCATGAAAGGAGAAGGGAAGGAAATTGGATAGGAACCTCAGACTGCTGTGTGCCTGAGAAATCCTTGGCAATTCTAAAACTCTGGTGCAGTTAATGCCTGCAGAGGATTCACTCAGAAGCTTCCCGGTACCCTCCTGCCATGCCATATTAAAGTGCTTCACATTCCAGGAAGAATATGACCTTAGCTCAAGTGCTGTGGTGGATCCCAAAGGTTCTGCAGATAGAAGCTATCAGCTGATATACTCCCTGATGCCTGTTTTTCTTGGAGAAATCAGCCAGCATTCTTGTGTACTGGAACATGAGTCCAGTCAGATGAAGTATAGAGACTCTTGTGCCCCTATAGGAGAGATAAGAGTCAAGGTACTTTTGATTAATAACAGGTATTCTACAAAGGAAATGGATTGAAGGATGATTTAGCAGGAATGGTGGAGACAATGATAACCTGGTCCAGAGTTCTGAGATGACACTTACATTGGCTCTATTTTCTCTAGGCTTTAGACAGGTTTAGGGTCTTTCTAAACATTTTAAGAGAAAAAGGGTATGGAAATAAAATCCCTGAGGCAGGAAGCACTGGCATATTTGAAGGACTGAAATGAAGCAATGTGGCTATAGTACTTACTGAAGGGGGAAAGTCCCATCAGAGGCAGGAACAAATATCATGCAGAACTTTGCTAAGGAAGGCTGGGTTTTTACACTCTAGCTAATGGAAAGCCACTAGGAAACCTTGAAGCAGTGGAGTAACGTAAGTGACTTCTCTAATCGCTATCCTCGACGATCTGCTCACAAAGGAGACAATGTATATAGCTAGGCCTGAGATGGGGCAGTAGAAATGGAAGAGTGAATAGATTCAGAATGTCTTAAATATAATGAATGGGTGGTTCTGACAAATTGATATAGGGAATGAAGGGCAAGAAGAAACCAGAATGATCCATGACTTTTCTGGCCAGATTGGTAGTTTTTTGGTGTTTCAGAATGGGGAAGTCTAAAGTCTTAAGCAAATAAGTTTTCTTGTGCATGCTAAACTTGATATCTAAGACATCCACATAGAAATGCTGTATAGACACTTGGATATGAGCCAGGTGCCCAGGTAAGTATTCAAAGCAAGTGACGTTCTTAAGTTATATGCTTGAGTCACATTTAATGTTTTCCATGTAGATCTGCAGACTGATCTCAAATCTCTAGATGTTGAGTAGCAGCTGACTCCAATAGCAGGGCTTGAAAATAATAGGTGGCAATTATCATTAAAAATTGATAGCAAAAACTCACTGCCAGTTACCATCCCAAGATATGATATTTTGAGTGTGAGGCAAGGGAGAATGCTCAGAGCTTGAAGCATACAAAACCCCTAGACAACATGTGAATTATGTAAAACAAAACTCAAATGTTCTCATCCAAATAGCTAAATATGTACCCATGGACATAGTAGGGTATACACACTGGAGACTAGGTGGGGTAGGGGAGTAAAGAATGAGAAACTACGTAATGGGTAGAATGTACATTATTCGGTGAGGACACCAAAAGCCCAGACCTGACAACTACACAATATATCCATGTAACAACCTGTATTCTTTCAAGTTTATACAAAAATAAGTGTATACCAAGGTGAGCACCCTTGTTCTCACTGAACCCTCTAGACTTGTGGCTTGACTTAGGGGTGACCAAGGATCTGATATAAGCAAAAACAAGCTGGGCTGACAACTATTCTTTTAGTTTCATAGGCAGGCTTTCTCTTAGACAACTCCACTGTCAAGTCTCTTACAAAAAACCGGAGTCAGCACAGATGCCCAAACATGGATAGCCTAGGAAGTCCTCAAGGAAGAACTATCCTGAGAATGACTGGTAGGAAAGCAAGTCTTGGGTCAGGAAATTGTACACAGGCCCAGACTGGAAGAAGATGCTATGACTTGAGAAAAGTCGTGTTTTTGTCTGGTGGCTTCTTCCCTATGGGAACGGTAGGACATGTTTGACCCAATTCCCCTGAGGATGCTCGATCTACCTGTAGGTAGCATGACTGTGTGACTTGCAGTTTGTAGAAAAAGGGAGAGGCTATATCCTTTAAGCATCGGTGTCTCAATTCCTGGTCTCAAGCAAAGACAACCTTGGAGCATCTTGGAAACTCCCATAACCAGAATTCTGGACTTCCCCATTTACTATTGTGTACCTAGGGTTATAGGGTAGCATTGAGTTATGCAGCGAGCAGTGAAGTCAGTGCAATGGGTAAAACTAGGGGACTTAAGGATTAGAGTTCATAATATTCTTTTTTTTTTTTTTTTTTTTTTTTTTTTGAGACGGAGTCTTGTTCTGTCGCCCGGTCTGGAGTGCAGTGGCCGGATCTCAGCTCACTGCAAGCTCCGCCTCCCGGGTTCACGCCATTCTCCTGCCTCAGCCTCCCGAGTAGCTGGGACTACAGGCGCCCGCCACCTCGCCCGGCTAGTTTTTTTTTTTGTATTTTTAGTAGAGACGGGGTTTCACCGTGTTAGCCAGGATGGTCTCGATCTCCTGACCTCGTGATCCACCCGTCTCGGCCTCCCAAAGTGCTGGGATTACAGGCTTGAGCCACCGCGCCCGGCCTCATAATATTCTTATATGTCATCTGGTTTCTTAGAGGAACAATCAGAAATATTGGTTACAGTTATGCCTTAGCCTTCTGGAGCATGGCTTCCATGGAGACCTGCTGGCAGCTTATACTAAAGCCTGGAGTTCTACAGGGAGGTTTGAGGATTAATCTAGTATATTCAGAGCTTAACTAAATGTGTCCCTCAAACTGGAAATTAAACTGTTCAGCATTTTTGAAAGGCTGCTGGAGAAAGCTACTGATTTCTAAAAGTATCTTGTGCCTTCTATATGCTGATTTTTGACTCCTTCAATGCCTTTGTGCCAAGTGGTCCTTTGTCTAGGGATACTCCTGTTGTATGGTACAACTAATAGTGACAGATCAACTTGCTCAGTTTGCTTCTAGATACACTACTTGCTGCTTGATTAATGGGTCATGTATCTAAGATGCTTCTAAATATTTCATGCCTTAAACATTAACCCATGCCAACCAAGAGAGCAATTTAATGGCTTATTCTTGAAAGAAATCAAGTGTAACAATCCAGGTCCACTAAGAATCAGAGTGTGAGCTAGATAGTTCAATAGAAAGAATTTAATGTGGGCGACATTATAAAAATATCCTAAGAGTTGAAAGCAAAACAGGGACTGCTGAAGAAATCCAGACTAACAGAAGCCACTTCTCCCTTTAGACCTGAAAGTACAGTGGAAAGAGTGTTACTGTAGCCTTGTAGAGAATGCCCGGAGGGGGCTACAGCCACAGTAAGGAATGCTTAGAGAAAGCTGGGAGGTGGGAGGGGCTGCTGACTCTAAAGACTAAAAATGAAATAGCCACTCCCACAGATTCTACTGAAGTGGAGGGGAGAGGGTGTAAAATACCCTGGCTTCTTTTACATTCTTTCAATCTCATCAGGGCTTTTCATTGGCCAAAACCTAGTTTGCACAATCAATTGAATGGACACTGGGGCTGGGACTGTCCTGACTGTTCTGACTCCTTCCTCAACCATCAACCCTGAAGAAAAGCAAACATGGAATCCAGGAATAAGAGGCTTTGGACATGCTTAAGAGGGGCTTGATCTGTTGTATGGAACAGATATAGATCCAGATGACGGTCAGTCGAAGCCTTATCAGGAAGACACCCAAACTGCAGTGCAGCTCTAGTGTCTCAGCTCCCTTAACAAGGATCCTTAGCATAAAGAATGCTTGGTCCTCCATTGGGCAGGACTGGCCAGGGCCTGGTGTGCCCTGCCCTGCCCAGTTGTTGGCAGGGATCTACCTGGGTAAAATGCATCCTTAGTTCCAACACTGGCAGATCCCAGGGATACTGCACCTGGAGGCTAACTACACTCCAAGGCATATTCTTCAGAGGGAGATTGGAAGAGTACATCTCCATGGCTGCCACAAGGACTACATGACTGTCCAAACTCGGACACTTAAGAGTAAAGAGCCTTGTTAATCACACTAGGGCAACAGGCAAAAACTCCAACGGGCTGGACAAGTTGGTGTATGTAGTCCCTGAGTGTAATGGCTGTGATCTGGAAAGGGCAACTGACAGTGCTGCGAGGGTAATTAAGGTGAATTTATTTCTGCTTTTTGCCTCTTCAGCATAATTGCTTATTGAGATAGGCACTGTCTGACTGAAACTGGTAACCCTGCATGTTAATGCACTGGACAAAATCAGGTTAGCATAAAAACCCTGTGAGGTAAGCAGTTGATGAAGGCAAGTAGAGGTTGAACTTTGAGCATTTATACCTCCATCCTGCCCCATGTGGGGCTGGTTGGATTCCAGTCTGGGGAGCCTGCCTCCTACCAATGCTGCTCCTCTGAAGAAGGAAGACCCTAGCCTAATAGGATTCTTTCTGGAAACTACAGTAACTTAGGGTTTTTCTTTCTGTAAATGTACTAGGGTTTGAAACAAGCTAAAACTGCCTTTGCTCTTGAACCAACAATGCATTACTAGATAAATCATATTCCTCTGGTACTAGATACTCTCACACTAAGATAAGACACAGGAAGAATAGACCTATTGCAAAATGGAAACAAACACTGAAAGCCTAAACATTAGGACACTCAGACTGAGACTATCAAGTAGAATACATACCTAAGATTGAGACACTAACATTCAAAAATGAGAAAAATGAAGTGTAAGAAAGCTGATACAACACAAGTGGACATAGCTGAAGAACAAATTGGTGAACTGGAAGATCAGATTGAATCATCACAGAAAATAGAAAATGAGATGGAAGGTGTTAATTGTAAACATGTAGATAATAGTCGATCTACAATAATAAAGATAAGTCCTGAAATGACCATATTTTGAAAGGCTTCATGAAGTGTATGGAAAAACTCTACAACTAGATTCAATATGATAAACTATAAAATTCAGCTATGAAAACTTCCAAAGGATCATCTACAAAACGATCAGAATCATTATACTCAAGAAAAATGGTGGATGAAATAATTCTAAAGAGTTAAACTTGTCCTTGTAGAAGTCCTCAAGTATACTTAAGTAGAAAATCATAATCATGTACCTGTTACTCAGATTAAACTCACTATTTCCATCTTCATTTATCCCACTAGGTGTATCTGCCTTATTCTGCTTTGCTGGAATTCTTTAAACGCTAGGCATCCTATCCTTCTAGTCACAATACTGATTGACAAAGTCCCTCTTTAAAATCACTGTCACACATAGCACAATCAATACTCCTTAATGTCCAATAGTCCCATCAAATTTCACAGCTTGCTTTAAATGTCCTGTATCTGGCTTATTCGAATCAAGCTCCAAACAAGCTTACTATTGCATTGTTTGGCTTTACCTGGGGTCACTAGAAGACAGAATTGAAGCAAGACTTCATTGCTAATGCTTACTTGAGGGGTACAATCCTGGAGCAACAACAAAAGGAATTTAAGATGGAAGACTGGGAAATATACACCAGCTTGTAGTACCAAGTCAGCCATTGATTCACAAAGATCACAGACGATAATGAGGCCTGGAGAGTGACCAGTAAAGATGGTAGAAGTCACCTGTTGGCTCCCATCTTCTAGTATTTGCTGGTCAGTTTCTTTGAGTAAACTTCTGGGTGTGTCTGGTTAGCCTGTCTGGCAGCTGGAGGGAAATACAAATCCATCCAAGCAATGTGGCACTTCATCTGAGCCCAGAAGCCCCAGAAGGAGCTGGAAGCTGTGACATTCAGCATGTTGTTGGCCAGTGTCCACCGCATCTGAAAAACAAGTGACACTGAGAATCTGAAAGGACTTCTAAAATGTCTGCTAGTACTTAAGCTTAAGTCTTCCCATAACGGTCCCCTCCCCACCTAGTATCATTGAAACACTGGAGGAATTTTGTCATGTCTCACAGAATGTCCTGTATTTAGGTTTGACTTTTATGTCTAAGTTGTTCCTTTCGCCTGTATTACTAAAAATTGATAGTCCTACAGGTTGACTAGATTACTGATAGTCTTGCCAACAGAGGCTATCTATAATTTCTATTGCATCACATTCAAGGGCACTACACTTGGCTGTTCCTTTTACAGTGGTGCTAAGTTTAGTGAATGGCTCAACCTGATTGCATCTGAAACCACGATTTCTCATCCTTTCACTGAATTTTAGTTCATATTGATGACAAAAAAAAAATTCTGTACTTCTCCCCCTGTTGATACCCTTTACAATGTGACTTCACCATTCTTCCAATCAAGAAATGAACCATTTTCCCACCCCCTTGAATCTGAGCTGGCCTTGTGGCTTGCTTGGAAAATAGCAGGTGGTAGAAATGGAACTGCCATTTCAAGCCTGTGCCTTAAGGACCCTTGTGTTTTCCTCTTTATTGCCACTGTAAGGAAAATGAGCCTAGGCTAGGATGAGTCTGATCAGACTGAGGTGAAAGTCCTATTGTCCCAGCTGAGGTCGTCCTAGACCAGTCTGAGCTCACCTCTAAATGTGAGCATAGCCTCCTACCCACAGTTTGCTACATACTTTGACTTACTGTAAAGGATACTTGTAACTGGAAGGTAGTTCAGGGGGCCAGAAGGTGCCCCTTTAAGGTACTGTTATAGCTTGACAAACTGACTGTCCCCATATACCTGACAACTTCCTATTCCTACTTACCCTCAAATAGGATAATATAGGGGAAAGGGTATATGGAGAAGGGGTAGCTGCCTTTATAAAATGAGGCCAGAACTGTTACAAACATCAAGGAGTAGTGGGGTCTTAGGGCTATTGGAATCTTTCCCAATGTTCAAAATACACTCCCTAGCCATGTTTGCTAGGCCTTTCTACTAGGCAGGGATGCTAACCCTAAGATTCCATGCAGAATAAGGTTAGAATTTACGCTTAGATGCTGTAGAAGAAAGTGTGCCAGTGATTGCTACAGGACATACGTCCTCAGCCTCTAAGTTTTTGCAAATATTATCAAAAGTTCCAATAGAAATCTGGTTTTTGAGGTACATGCATATAATACTTGAAGGGAACATGTTATAGCAACTTGCCACTTTATCCATCATTGTCCCAACAATCACAACGTTGTAGAGAACACTATTGAGAGAATCTAATTTTGAACCACAACATTCCATGATACCTCTCACCAAAATTTTCAGAGCATGAATAGGTGCTGCAACTGGTCTTCTGCTAGCCCTGTCAATTCCATGATGTCTGACATGGGTGTTGTACAAGAATTGGGATAGGGTTTAGAGGTCCCAAAGCATAATGGGTTTAGTTAACATGTACACATCCTGATCCATGTTTGCACATATTGGCCTTGGTAAAGCCAGTCCCACTTCAGGTACTGTCACTTGGTGGCCAGGGCCCCTAATAACCAGCCAGACTTCTTCCAAGGCAGCTTCCTTTTGGTGTTAAGGATGGTATTTCAGAAATCAATACCCTTAAATTGGCTCAATGGGTTTATAATATCCCATTCCCACCCAAATGCTGGGTCAAGTCCCCCTGATGACAAATCGGCAAGAATTCCAGGAGAAATAGAATCACCTGTTTGTTTCTGTCTGATTTCTTGGAAGCTACTGAGGTAGTAAGTAGAGTTTAGGCCTGAGATAAGTGATAGCTCAAACACAAGCTGAGGTTCCTGGAACTCTATTCTGTAGTTAAAAGGAAGCGTGTTATCTCTGAAGGAAGGCAAGGGGAGTTCTTTGTTACACTTCCAAGGGATGAGCATAGCAATCTGGAATCCTATTGTGTATGGATGCTACAAGCCTGTGAGGGTCAGGGAAAGAAGTTCATTGGGTTGGTTCAGCAAAAGTCCTCTCCTAAATGTCTCCTTTCTTTTAAAGGAAGTGTTTAGATTGGCAAGAAACATGCATTATTGGAAGAAGTGAAGGTTCTGAAATCAGGCCCAGGTTTTAACACCCATCTCAGCTTCCTTACTGTATGACCTTTAACTTACTCTCTGAGCCTCTCCAACACATTTTGTAGATGTTTCATCCTGAATTGAACCTTTATCTTCAAATGGTATTAAGATAACATACAAAATCCCAAGAAGACTAATTGTAAATATAAACCATACTGGAATTGTGTGGATTCACTTATAAAGGTAATTATGCTGAAAATTAGTTGTAAAGGACAAACCCTATCCTGGGACCATTCTAAGGGTTTCAACCTCACAAAGATCAATAAAACAGTAGGCCAGAAACTACTCTTGCCATCTAAATTGTGAGAGGTACCACAGATCAATGGGCAGTACAAGAATAAGTGATAGGTACAACTGGTGAACAATTTAGAAAATGTTTAGCAGATTGCTTCATCTCAAAACTACAGAATTGGAATGATGTAGAAAAATCAGACTAGAGACACTAAAACTGAATAGTAATGCTTATCACACTCTTGGAGGTAGTTTTTGTTGTGTCTTCTGAACTTTAACAAAGATGATGGAGGATACTGACATTCATGTGTTATACACTAAAGACATCAAGAAATACAGCAAATATACTGTGGACAGGCCATGACCTATCTACAGTATTAACATTTCTCCAGGAACGGGGCCTTGAAGCAGCTCTAATCCCATTCTGCCCACTCTGATTGCCAGAGTAGTTACAAATATTCTCCAAATCTCAGTAACTTAGCACAAGTGTGTTTTGCTCATGCTGGAGTGTTAGGTGGCTCACCTATAAGCAATGGCTTACAGAGCTGAGATGAAAGGAGCATAAACTCCTATATATAATGTCTCTTCAAAGTCTTCATAGCCATGGAAAAACGAATGACCTTCATGGGGTTGGTGACCAGACCTGGAAAATTGTCTAACACCTTTAACAGTAGGTACAAATGTCCACTTGCCACTGAAATTTTCACTGAAATAGAAATCAACCACATCACTAGGCACTATTCAGTTGGGATTATATCCTTAAGACTTCTCTATGGAAGATGACATAGATTTATTGTCTAGTATAAGGTTATTTAATCATTATGTACTGACAGTAGTTCAGATTGGTACCAGTGTGGCCCAGACTCGGTAGCTCTGATATACGGTCTTTCCACAGTATGAACAGAATCCAGTCTCACTCCAACTTCAAGAGAACCTAGAAAACAGAATTGTCAGACAATGCTATGTGCTCCCAAATTTGTTTTCCCCTTTGTGGACACAAGGAAAGCTATGCTGGGTCAATGTTAAGTTCTGACTGGTTATCCAAAAGCCACTAGGTAACTGGGGGTGACATCAGCGAAAGTGGCAGAATAAGGACCTCTGAAAACACTATCTTCATAAAAGCAGTGAGAACACTAGGTAAAATCAAGTTGAACACTTTTAAAACTTAACCAATCCTATAGCAATCCAGGGAAAACAACCAAATCCAGGTAATAGCAAGCTTTTGTGGTATTTTAAAATTCCCTGTTCCCTCCATCACCACCCCAGCTCTGTGGTAGCCTTGAAAACCAGCACCTTGCAAACAGTGAAAAACAGCAGCCTGGCAGAGAGGGCAGAACGGGATTAGAGCTGATTCAAGGCTGCATTCCTGGAGAAATGTTAACACTTGAACCTGTCTGGCCTCATTGGAAGACTCCATTCACAAGGTTGTTTGCGTGACTGGGAGATCACCTAATGCGAAAAGCCTCTTCCATAGGGACATTTATCAAGAACGATTAAAAGCAGCTGTTTAACATTGCAGCTGCCTAAGGGCATAGTGGGTAATACTTGGAGCAAACAATAAGCTAAAGGAAAAGCTGGAAAATTGTCTACAGGGACTCTGAAAAGCTCCAATATATTCCTATGAATCTGGATGGCCAAGTGCATATGTAGGACTGTATGTGGTAGGAAAGGACCCTAGAAGGCGCTGTGTGCTCACCTCTGGCTGACCTTGAGGCTCTGCATAAAGGGGAAATAAAGGCCAAGGTAGTTTCAACTGCCTGGCTGAGTGTTGAAGGCATATCCTAATACATACAGGAAAGCCCTCAGTAAGGACTGGGAAACTTGGTAGTTTCAGGTGTTTAGGGAAATCTAAGCAGTAGTAGCTGACCTCTTAACCAAATAAACTCCAGTAGTCCCACATAAGACTATAGACCTTGCAGAACTGTTACTAAATAAGCAAAGAACAATCAGCAACAAGCCCTGGGAGAACTTGATATCCAGAGTTGCCATAGTAAGATTTCCAGTTTCCAACAAAGATAAATTATAGCTGATATACAAAAAAGCAATTAGTCTCTGAGAAAGTCCAGATTTTAGACTTATTAGATGAAGACTTTAAATCCACCATTTAAAATCTTCAAATAAAGACTGTCTAAAGTATGGGAAATGTCTAGTCAGACTACCAATAGAAACTTTTTTAAAGAGCCAAATAGAAATTCTCAAGTTGAAGCATAATAACTTGAATTAAAAACTCTACTAGGAGAATGACACAATGGACTTTGGGGACTCAGGGAAAGAGGGTAGGAAGAGGGGATGAATGAAGGATAAGACTACGTATTGGGTGCATTGTATACAGCTCGCGTGATAGGTGCATCAAATTCTCACAAATCACCACTAAAGAACTTATGTAACCAAACACCACCTGTTCCCCAATAACCTCTGGAAATAAACTACACTAGAGATGTTCGAGACTTGATACAGAAGAATCAGTGAACTTGAAGATGAGTCAATCAACTTTTGAAGATAGATCAAAATGTCCTAAAGTTAGACAGGGGGTGTGGTCATACAACCTTGTGAATATACTAAAAAGTACCAAATTAGTTTCAAAAAGTGAACTTGATTGTATGTAGATTAAACCTGGTAAGAAGAGAACCATGGGCCTGGGACCACTACCTCAAACTACAACCAATCCTCAGCTGCATGAGAACAGGTGAAAACTGAAGTGTGGTTTTCCTACTAGAGTGCTTGTATTTCGTGTTAGGGTATACTGTAATTGTGATCACCCAACAGGTTCTTGCTGCCCACTGCACAAGCAACTGATTAACCAGGAAAATGGCATTGCAATAAAGAACTTAATGAACATGAGGCCAGCTGCTCTGAGAGACAGTCACTACTCTATCACCCCAAAAATTTTGGGATTAGGATTTTTAAGGATAACTTGGGTGTGTAGGGGCTTGGGAAATAGGCAGTGCTGATAGGTTGGGTTGGAGATGAAATCAGTCGAAGTTGTCCTCTTGCCACTGAATCAGTTCCTGGGTGGGATGAGGGGCACAAGACCAGATGAGCAAGTTTATCCATCTGGGTGGTGCCAGCTGATCCATCGAGTGCAGGGTCTGCAGAGTATCTCAAGCACTGATCTTAGGTTTTATGATAGTGATGTTATCCCTGGGAGCAATTTGAGGAGATTCAGAATCTTGCAGCCTCTAGCTGTATGACTCCTAAACCACAATTTCTAATTTTGTGGCTAATTGGTTAGTCCTGCAAGAACAGTCAAGTGCCAGACAGGAAGGGTTTGTTTTGGGCAAGGGTTGTTAGCATCTTTATTTCAACTATAAATTCCTCCCAAAATTCAGCCTATACCCAGCAATGAACAAGGACAGCTTGGAGGTTAGCAGGATGGAGTCAGGTCAGATATTTCATCATCACAATTTTCTGTTGTAACTTTTGCAAAGATAGTTTCATAATTGGTCTCACCACATGCAATGGGTGTTAACTGTGTGGATAGGATGTTTGAGAGGCAATATCAACCACTAGCAGGCTTGTTCTCAGTTGATTCAGTAACTTGACCTTTTGTTTAAAAAGACCAAATAGAAGCTATTAAGTTGTACATATAGCTTAGAAAAAGATACCAAATATTCTTCTATTGAATAAATCACAGTATAGCCTGTAAGTAGAACATTAAGTAAACATAAAAAAAAAAAAGCTTGGTTGAAAAGCATAATGTGAAGAGGTATATACCAATTATAATTTACACAATTAGAATAGAAGACAAATGCTGACTTATAAAATGTGGATAGTATATAACATAACTTTCCATATCTTTCATGCAAGTACTTGGACTTTAAAATGAAGAAAATAAAAACGGGGTTTAAGCTTAATCTAGTCATGCCACATTACTAAATCACAACTTTCACTGTCAGGCTGGCTGTCCTGTTACCTAAATACAAAATACTCTTAAGTTCCTGGATGAACCTGGCGTACATGTTATTACGCTGCTATGAAACTCTCTGGAAAGCCATGCTTGTTCTAAAACAGAGGTTGAACTTAAGATGTGATGCCTTGGATTGCCTTCCTCATGAAAGGGCCTTACAAAAGCAGGTTTCACACATGGCAAATTGGTTCTCCACGTGGTAGATATAGCGCCACCAAAACCCAAGACAAAGGGACTAATGGTTGAGGCATTTGAGTCTAGAATATTCTGCTTGGCCCTACAGGTAAAGAAAAGCCTAACATGGAAGCTGCATCAAAATGAGCTTCCATTTCAGCTTTCACTAACAAGATGGCCAAGGTCTTGCAAGAAGTTAACATGCTTGGACTTCCGGAGTAAATGCATTTGTTCAACTGAGTCCCAGGTGGAAGTCCAAGTTGGTAAATACAGCCTGTCACACTTGCCTTTCATCAGGCTGTCCTGTGTTTGAAGGTCCACATTTTATACTGTGGGGAATCTAGGGTCTGGTGTTACCATCTTTAAAGATGGCTATAAATACCACTAACTTTTCATTATACTTGAAGTTCTGGGATACATGTGCAGAATGTGCAGGTTTGTTACACAGGTATACATGTGCCATGGTGGTTTGCCGCACCCATCAACCCATCATCTACATTAGGTATTTCTTCTAATGCTATCCCTCCCCTTGACCCCAACAGGCCCTGGTGTGTGATGTTCCCCTCCCTGTGCCCATATGTTCTTATTGCTCAACTCCCACTTATTGAGTGAGAACATAGTGGTTTTCTGTTCCTGTGTTAGAGAATGGTTTCTAGCTTGATCCATGTCCCTGCAAAGGACATGAACTTTTATGGCTGTACAACATTCCATGGTGTATATGTGCCACATTTTCTTAATCCAGTCTATCATTGACATTTGTGTTGGTTCCAAGTCTTTGCTATTGTGAATAGTGCCGCAGTAAACACATGTGCATGTGCCTTTGTAGCAGAATGATGTATAATCCTTTGGGTATATACCCAGTAATGGGATTGCTGGGTCAAATGGAAATACCGCTAACTTTGACTGCCTTCAGTGACTAGAAGAGCCATTAAGGGATAGGACTACTTGAATTGGCTTCTTGCCATAAATAGACACTTACATATACTTTTCTTCCAACCTTTTTTAGGACCCCTTTCTAGCCTGTTAATGCTCTGCATAGAATGGAATGTAGTGAGAGGTTGATGTCTTTAAGTATCACATTGATATCCTTGAAACTGCAGCTCAAGCCACCAAACTCCAAATCCCCTTCTAGAGTTGGAATGGTGGCAATGTGTCCTGCCTCTAAGGAGTTTGAGGCTTTCAGAACAGGAAGGTTGGCTATAGGAGGGACTTGCCATTGGAGGATAGGCTTGACTTCTCAAGGGTAAGACCTCTTAGGTCTGCTATAGGAAGATAACAATGCCCTAGAAACTTGGTCTTTAGTGACAAGTAGACCCAGAGATAAACAACTCGAAGTCCCAGATAGCTATTAAATCTAGTTGAACTCCACAATGTGGGGAGAACAGACTTAAACTACTCTCCCCCTACCTCTCCCCACCTTGGAGATTAAAAGAAATAACATGCCCTCCAGATTTGCTTGGGTGCTGTCAAGTGGTCCGTTCCCATTATAAGATAGAATGCTGCTACGGTCACCCAGCTTCATGGCTCCATGGATATGACCAAGCCCTTGCCTGGTAGCTCTAGTCTTTGAATACCCTATCATCAGTACTCAGAGTATGTAAGGGACCCAGTCGCACCCCAGGGACTGCTTTTCTGTTGCAGATGGTATATAATCTTGCTCAGAACCTTAGAGATCTGTGCTGCAAGTCTATTATTGGGGCTTACCAAAGACCAAAAAAAGTATGCTTATCTGCCCTTGATACCTCTGACTTGTAATATGGCCTGAGTTTGTAATACAGCATGGACCTTACTAGCGTACTCTATTTCTTTGGGCCTCACTTGAAACTGATTTTCAAGGACCCAAGAAATTCATTAAAGCAACATTCCTGCCAGGTATGGTGGCTCACGCCTGTAATCCCAGCACTTTGGGAGCCCAAGACGGGTGGATCACTTGGTCAGGAGTTCTAGACCAGCCTGGTCAACATGGCAAAACTGTTTCTACTGAAAATACAAAAATTAGCCAGGCATGGTGGCAGGCACCTGTAATCCCAGTTACTCAGGAGGGTGAGTCACGAGAACTGCTTGAACCCAGGATAGGGTGGTGGGGGGAGGTTGCAGTGAGCTGAGATCATGCCACTGCACTCTAGCCTGGGCAACAGAGTGAAACTCAGTCTGGGGAAAAAAAAAAAAAGTTTCCTGAGGCTGGTACATGCAATCTTACACTCACAAAAAAATGGAAGAAAAAAAGCTAAGAATAGTGTATGCTGTCTCCCAAGTCAACATGCTCTTTTAGTGGTAGTCAATTATGCCTTAGAAGGGGATGTTTTCATATGCCCCAGACCAGACCTCCCACTTGGGAGACTACCACAATGAAGGTAAATTACCACAAAGAAGGTAATTCATGCATGCATAGTTTTTAAACTTAGACTTTCAGAAAACTAGCCACTCTTACTCAGTGGGTGCAATTAGCATGATGCCACTGAGAGAGAGAGACCACAGTGATGTTCAGAATGTCAAGAAGATTTGTGTCCTCCCAGACTATAACAGCAAAAAGAAAGACATTGCCTTGTGGCAAAATGAAAGTTTCGGTAGTCCTTACTGATAGTACTCAAACGTTTTCCTATAGCTATGTAGTAGTCTCAGAGCAATGTCAATATGTTCCAATAAAAAAGCATCTGGCACAGCAGCTGTGATTAGGGCTACTGAGTGGAGTTGGAGATGGTCCATTGTTAGTCCCATCTATCTTAGGGATTAGACCAGTGAAGTGTCAGCTACAACCACCACCACCCCTGGATCTTTTAAGTGTTTTGTGCTAATTTCTGCAATCCCTCCAAGGCAGCTGTATTGCCTTTGATATACAGTTGGATATTGGAGTAAATGACATTAGAGAGGGCCAAGTTAGAATCACCTGAAACTGCATTCATCCTATTCTACCCAAGCCAATGAGCCAATGTGACCTAACAAATTGCTAAGTATATCAAACTTACTCCCAGAACTAGAGGGAAACCACAGGATGGATTCCTGAACCACTGGATTCACTGTGGCATGAACTTCAACCAGGACTCCACTTATCACCTGGTCTCAGGAACCTGATTCTAGCATTACACTCACAATAGCATGGTGGGTTTTCTGATAGATATTGCTTTAGGATCCATATATCCAGCAGACCTCAAATCTGAGTTCCTAACCTAGTATAATTACTCTAAAATGATTTTCTGCCAGTGGATGGGAGAAATACTCCTGGTAGTACAGGCTCTTAAGGAAATCCATTCCCCTTCAATAAGACAACTGGCTCAGATCCGGAAACTTCAGATATTGTGCTCATTGCAATTACATCAGGCTTTTCGGTCAGTCCTTGTATCTCTTCTAGTTGTACAAGTTAAGAAATCCCAACTAGCTGCCCATCTATCTCAACCCTAGAACAGGATGATATGTTAGCCAATGCCACAAGTCTCTGAAGGTCAGCTTACCCTGGTGGCCATACAGATCCTTGATGCCTCTTATAGTAACTATTAAGATATAAGATGAAGGGCTACCAATTGACCCTGCATATACATTCCTTCCTGATCGGCTATGGGAACCTAATCTCATGAGTATCTCCTAGTGTCAAATCTGGCCTGTAAAGGACAGTTCCTTAATGTTGCTGCCCTCATGAATGCATTATTCATCACTTTTGTGCCCTAGAAGGGCCCAGAAGATAATTTCCTTATGTGTCACATCCTCTGGTATTAGGAAAAAAATCTACTGTAACATCCTCCCTGCACCTTCTGACCCCTTCAATACTCTATTGGATCAGCTCAAGCATCTCTCGCTTATTAAGGGTCATTATGATATCCAAGCTTCAAAGAAGTTTTTCCAGCAGTGTCTGGCTAAGCTCATCTCCAGGTGTCCTAGCCAGGGAATTAGATCCTGGGTCCCTGGGGAGGTGCTAAACGCTTAACCTCATGATCGAACACCTTCAAGATACATGGCCGTACATGTTCTCACAGGTGACACAGTATGTGTTTACCAAGCATTGCAACCCTTTCAGTGTGGAAGCTTTTTCCCAGGAAAGATAATTTCTGACTTGGGGTATCTGAGGTCAGTTATATTATGGAGATAAGTGGAAAGGCAGGGTTGGTTTTTTTTTTTTTTTTTTTTTGAGGGAGGAATATAACATCTTTTGACATATCTGCCTGAGATATAATCTTGTCATGGTCTTCAGGCAAAAGGAAGCTCTCTTGTTTGGGTTTTTCTTTTTAAACATAGGGAAGATGGACCACTTCTCCAAACCCAGAAGGTTTAGTGGGGGAATCTGAGAATTCAAGGCACTCAAATGTTGACCCAACTGTACCTATCCTGAGTCTCAGGGTCTCACTTTCTCCCTATTGAGATGATAGTATCTCCTAATGTCAAATATGCAGTCTGAATATGCAGCTTTGACAAATCTCTCATGCTAGATACTATGTCTTTTGTATTTCTGCCATCTTTACAGTCAAGTCTTCAGCCTGATGCTTCAGTCTGATCTGTCACTTAGCCATGGGCAATGAAAGTCTCCTTAAAGTGGCTGAGAATTTTTGGCTTTCATTGCAGGTCCTAAGTTGGTAGTTGGCTAACCTGAGCCTGCTGTTCTTTCAAAGTTTACTAAGTCAGTCTAAGAAGTCAAGCTCTTCTATGCTTTTCATTGCTCCCTATCATTCAGATGCTAGAGCCACTGTGTTATCCAGTGCTTCCCTTTATACCTATACCTCAATCCAGAAAGAGTGAGAGTCTAGGAAGTAGTAATACAAGGTCTTGCTTCTGGGATCTTTGAGAAATGGAAGAGATGTCTCAATATTTCATGTGAAGAATGAACATCTGTGTATTTATCCATCAACTCCCACTCCTCACTGGTAGAGATGCCCTGAGGGTATTAAGACTCCTCATTCCAGGCTGTGAGTGTGTATGCGCTGATCTGATCTCTGGCTTCAGAGGACCCTGAAGTAGAAAGCACAGACATAACATAGCTTACTTGAGGCCAGACACTGTCAGCATGAGTCTACATCTGTATACACCTGTCCAAAGCACCTGCCGCTGGAACTGGCAGTGAGTAAGTGGGATGGGACTTGGTCAGACTGAAACGTGCCTGTAACAGTCAGGGAAAGAAGTAACAATGCAACTGGCTCAATATTGCCAAGTCCTTCCCTGAAACTCTCTAATCCGTGCCTCTGACACTTGATTCCAGAAGGAAGAAATGATCTGCCAGTTCCCCTCTCCCATAAATCAGACACTAACTCCATGAAAAATTGCCTTTCCTATACATCCCACTTAGACATGGGCACTGAGCAGGGATCTGGAGAATCCTATGCCCTAGTCTGAATTAGGGAAACCCAGGGCAGGAGTTGAGACACCAGCATAAGTACAATGCAACCTGCTACTCAGAAAGGGATCTGAAATGTCACAGGTGTTGGATACATGCTGTGTGTATGTGTGTACATTAAAGGGCAAACATAGAATATTGAAGACTTGAACAAAAACAGGCATGACCTAAGAGATGCACATGGATCACTGAGCCCCATAACTTAGCCTATCTAGCTTCAAGTATACATAGAACACAAAATGACCAGAAACTAGTCTCAAAGCCTGAAGCTTTATGACCATTGCCATCATCCTTTCTGGGTCTGGTTTTCCCAGAAATCAGCCTAAGGAAAAATAAGAATGCAGGAGGCTTATTTGGGAGGTGATCCCTGGGTGTAGCCGTGAGTGGAGTGAGACAAGAGCCAGTAAAGGGAACATGATTTAGCCAGTTATTGCAGGGGTTATCTGGGTCTCTGAGATTTGCTCCCACTGCGGACCTCTGAGGAGCACTGGAGAATGTGCTTCAGGTGTGCATCTGCAGGATGGGAGACTATACCAGGTATCTTCCATCCCCTATTGATTGAGGGTTTTCCCTAGGAGTTGGAATTCCCCCACTCTGAACTACCTTGCACACAGGTTGAATGAGTCCTTGGGTTCCAGAAGCCCTTGCAGAATAAAACAAGTGGTGGACCCTTGTGGATATGATACTGTGAGCATGCAGACTGTCAACAGCCATACTAAAACCAGAGGCATGCTGCGGGGATGGAGGTGAGACACCAAACTAGTGACTTACACTTATCTCCTTTGACCAAGATATAATTTATTGTTATCTAACTTCAGCCCACATGTTTAGAATTTAGAAAACACTGATTAAGTTCTAAGATCAAATCATGCAAATGAGAAGATACTAGAAACTAATGCCATCAGTCAAAACTCAAGACACAGAAGACAAAACTTAAGATGCTAATAGTGGGTCTAGATTTCCTTTTATGTGAGTGAGCAAATCTTCTACCTTTTTGGATTCTATGTGATACAAAACTTAAGATAACAGAACCCAGTGAAATCGATAAGGAGTTGACAAAACATTTTCTGGAAAGTCCAAGAAGATATACCTAGTAAGATTAGTGTGGCAGGCTCTGGTACCCACCCCTTTTCCTTGTACCATACCCCATCCATAAGTACAGGCTGACCTCCAGCTGACAGTGTCATACCTCTATCTGAGGACTCTTCCCCAAAGCCATAGAAAATAGTTTCACCTTCAGATAGAGCAGGCTGACTTACTGAATGAACACATCTCTGGAGCAGGCTTTAACCAGAATCTGTTTAGAATTAGTATGTAAATACCCCAGCACCTTCACCCCTTAGATGGACTAAATCCAGAATTTCCCCCATGAGATCAAGCTTCAGCCACTGCCAGTGGTGAGTGGCTCACAGTATCCTGTAGTGGCTGCTGCCTCCTCTTCCTGTCTCGCCTCACAACATTTGACTCCTGGTGTTTCCCAAATCCACTTGCATTCAGGTTGTTAGGATCTGCTTTTATGGAAACTCAAGCCAAAATAAAAAATGCCCCAAGGAAACAATACTCATACTTAGGAAATATAACTAGAGGTATAGAATGAGAATGTCATAAGTTGCTTTATGCCAGTAACTTTGAAAACATAGATGAAATGGATATACCTCTAGAAACACAATTTACCAAAAGGAAATCAAGAAATGACTCATCTGAGGAGATCTATAACTAGAAGAGAAACTAAAGCAAGCCCAGATCATTGCATAATTAAGATTTTTCAATTAACTCCAATCATACAAAGTCTTCCAAAGAAAAAAATATCGTCTCAACTTAGTTTCATAGACAAGATCATCTGCGCTTCAAAAGGACAGCACAAGAGAATTTTTGGCCTGGTATTTATAAACATAGGATGCAAAAAAACCTAAAATACTAAAGGCACTCTGATCTTTTATATAAAAAGACATAAATGGAAAACCAAACGTTGTATGTTCTCATAGTAGGAGCCAAATTGAGAAATTGAGGCTGCAAAGGCACAAAATGATATACGGACTTTGGAGACTCAGAAGGATGAGAGAAGGGTTGAGGGATGAGACTACACTGAGTACAGTGTACACTACACAGGTGACAGGTGCACCAAAATCTCAAATTACCACTACTTATCCATGTAACCAAAAACCTCTTATCCAAAAACTATTGAAATAAATGTGATACATACAACATAAGGACATTCTGACACATGATACAACATACATGAAACTTGAAGATGTGCTAAATGAAACAAGACAGTTACAAAAGGACAAATATATTGTTCCAATTATAGGAAGCATCTAGAATAGTCAGATTTATAAAGATAGAAAATAGAATGGTGATTGCCAGGGGGGTGGGCATAGGAAAAACAGCATTATTTAATAGGTGTGACATTTCAGTCTGAGTAGACAAAGCTCTGGCTGCACAACTATGTAAATGTACTCAGCGCCACTAAATTATACACTTACAGATGGTTAGAATGTTAAACTTTATATAGTTCACCACTCTATAATGTATCAGATTAAAAAATAAAGACTGGCTGGGCACAGTGGCTCACGCCTGTTAATCCCAGTACTTTAGGAGGCCGAGGCGGGTGGATCACCTGAGATCGGGAGTTCAAGACCAGCCTGACCAATGTGACAAAATGCTGTCTCTACTAAAAATACAAAAAATTAGCTGGGCCTGGTGGCGCACACCTGTAATCCCAGTTACTTGGGAGGCTGAGGCAGGAGAATTGCTTGAACCCAGGAGGCAGAGCTTGTAGTAAGCCGAGATCACACCATTGCAGTCCAGCTTAGGCAATAGACTGTTTCAACAAAAAATTCATGAAACCAGCTTTTTTCCAGACATTTAAATTTGAAGTTGATATATCAGAGTTTAATTGGGAAACTTTCACCCAAAATGTCCAGAATGGTTCATAATAAAGAGAACTGAGGGTTTACGGGGCTGGTGGAAGATCGAAGAGCCTAGACAGGATAGTTAAGCAACCTAGAGGTTAAAGGGGTACATATGATTCTGTTTTATGATCCCATCTAGTTTTGGCTGTTTTAGCTGCCTGTCTAATCTAACAAGAGAAAACAGATCATTGTTTCCAGTGGTGGGAAACTTCCTCAGGTAATAAAGGTTCTATATCTTTCCTGGGGATGTGGTTATGTGGGTATAAATACAAACTTACTGAATTGTATACTCAAAGCATTTCTCAGTGAAGACAATTCTTAAAAGTAACATTTTAGTTGAATAAGGAAAAGGCAGCAGCACTGTGGCTGCCAATCCCTTTCATTGAAGCCCAACAACTTACTACTGCTTACCTCATGAATTTCAATTGTTATCTTTGAACATGTTACAGATCTATGTATTTGTGGGTATTTTTGCATGCCTAATTTTACATTGAGCATGTTATAGATCTATGTATTTGTGGGTATTTTTGCATGCCTAATTTTACATTCTGTGACTTGCTGCAGGTACTCATGAGATTTATCCACACATGTTGCCACAGTCTACTTTTCATTACTAAACCTAATGAATGGATAGGTTCATATACTTTCCTATTGGTGAATATTTGTTTAGTTTCAGATTTTTTGAACAGTATTGCCTTAAACACTCTTGAACATTTCCTGTACAGGTATATAATATTCCTCTAGGATATATAATGGGGAGTGATGAGTTTCAGAGTAAGGCACATCTTTAACATTATCATTACCATCATGGTAAATATTCTTGATTTACAGCACCAAACTATATTCTCAGTTTGAATATATTTTCCTTGGTTCCCATCCTTGTCAGCTCTTGGTACTGGTAGCTTATAAATTAGACGAAAGTATAATGGCATAACTTTGTTTCTTCCCTTGGTTACATACATACAGACAAATGTGTTTCACCTCACTAGAATTTTCTGGTTCTATTCATGGTATCTCTAACCATTTCGTTTACTTACAGCTTATATTCTGGGTACTAATCCAGAACATATTGTCATAGATCCTTATCCAATTGTGCTTCATTTCATGTCCATTGTGTCCTTTGAGCAGTTAAAATTTTTCTTTCATGAATAATTAAGAACTTTCATATTGAAGCCATAGGGATAGTCTACATTTTCTTCAAATAAAGTTCTGCCTTATATTTAAGGATTTGTCTCACCACTCACCAATTACAGATGAATTAAATATCTAATTCTATTGTCCTTATGGATAAATAACCTATTGAATAATCCATCTCTTTCCTGGTAGCCAGTAATATAGCTGTCAATACTATGTTTTTTGTATGCATGGGTTTGTGTCTAAACACTGTTGGTCTGTTTGCCCATCTCTGCCCAATGCCGCACTTCTGTACCTTTACAGAATTACTAGATTGTATAATCAGACTGATCTGCTAGTTGGTAAACTTTCAACATTGAACCCTTCACCCTCCCTGATTATAACAACTCTTACCCAACAGGCAAATGAAAAGCCTCTAAAACTGCTCCCTCCAGCCAAAGTAGTCAAAAACAATATCACATCCTAGGAGAGAGTGGCAAAGATTAATGTAACTTTTAAGAGACTGGTAGCGACATCTATCATATCTCCATTTAATTCACCAGTCTGGCTGTAAAAACCCAGATGAGCCCACAGGGAGTTTGCTAGGTCAACTGAGGAGTTGCCCCAACTGTGGCTGCTATGACAGTTATCTTTGCTAAAATAGACTTAGTCCCAGATACCTGGTATGTAGTCATACTGTGGTAAACATTCTTTATCAGAAAAGAGAATCAGAAGTGAGTTGCATTCACACGGAATAGACAATACTATATGCTTATGGTTTTGCCCCAGAGCTGTCTGTATATACAGAAGGACATGTTGATCTACTCGACTGATGATATAATTGGACTGGATGAGCAGGAAGGGGGCTAACACAATGGAGGCCTTGGTAAGGTGCTGTGCCTCATATGAGAAACAGTTCGAATATCTAGAAGCCTGCCACACTAGTAAAAGTTCTTACAAGTCCAACAGTCAAGGATATGCTGGGATATTCCATGCAAAGTTAGATGAATTATTGCATCTTACATCTCCCACCATGAAGAAGGAAGCACAACAGCTGGTGGGGCTCTTCAGGTTTGGAGACAGCGCATTCCACCCCTAAGACCACTGCTTTGACCCATTTACTGATTGACAAGGCTGAAAGCTCCAGGACCCAAAGCAAAATCAGGCCCTTCAAGTCCAGTCTATGCTGCTTGAGCCATACAACCTAGAGCAGACCCTATAGCATGGCTGAGCAAACTTCTGTCTGAAAGCAATAAATTTCATGGTATGCAGGCTGTATGGTCTGTAAAAACACTCAGCTCTGCTACTGTAGTGCAAAAGCAGCCACAGACTATTCTAGAAAAGTGAAAGAACCAGGTCAACAGTGGTTCTATATAAGACCAGAAGGTTTTGTAGTCTTAGTTCTTACATTGGTCTGTGATCCATTTCAAATTAACCTTTCTGTGTAGACTGAGGTATGAGGAAAGATTCTTTTTCCATATTCATATCTAATGGTTTTAGTCCCATTTATTAGAGATTCATTCTTCATTGGATTATGCGGGTTATTTTGAAGTCTGATCATGACTACAGATATTCTTCTTTTGTTAACATTAGCATTACTTTCAACTTACTAGGATGATACTAAAGTGGCAGTAATATCACTTTTCTAAGTTAAGTGCTTTTAATGACTCATTAAATTTTTTGTAAGCCTCTGGAGATTTCCTGAATCATTTATGATTTTAAAATCATGGGGGAGGTTCCAAGATGGCCAAATAGTAACAGCTCTACTCTACAGCCCCCAGTGTGAGTGACACAGAAGATGGGTGATTTCTGTATTTCCAACTGAGGTGTACCAGGTTCATCTCACCGGGGCTTGTCAGTGGGTGCAGCCCATGGAGCAGGGTGGGGCATCGCCTCACCCGGGAAGCATAAGGGGTCAGGGAATTCCCTTTCCTAGCCAAGGGAAGCTGTGACAGATGGTACCTGGAAAATCAGGACATTCCCCCGCTAATACTACACTTTTCCAATGGCCTTAGCAAATGGCACACCAGGAGACTATATCCTGCACCTGGTTCCAGAGGGTCCCATGCCCATGGAGCCTCGCTCACTGCTAGCACAGCAGTCAGATGGAACTGCAAGCTGGCAGCAAGGCTCGGGGAGGGACCTCTGCCATTGCTGAGGCTTGAGTAGGTAAAGCAGCTGGGAGGCTTGAACTGGGTGGAGCCCACCACAGCTCAAGGAGGCCTGCCTGTCTCTGTAGATTCCACCCCTAGGGGCAGGGCATAGCTGAACAAAAGGCAGCAGAAACTTCTGCAGCCTCAAACGTCCCTGTCTGACAGCTTTGAAGAGAGTAGTGGTTCTCCCAGCATGGAGTTTGAGATCTGAGAACGGACAGACTGCCTCTTCAAGTGGGCCCCTGACCCCTGAGTAGCCTAATTGGGAGACACCTCCCAGTAGGGGCCAACTGACACCTCATACAGTCAGGTTGCCCCTCTGAGACGAAGATTTCAGAGGAAGGATCAGGCAGCAACATCTGCCATTCTGCAATATTTGCCTCTGCTGGTGATACCCAGGCAAACAGGGCCTGGAGTGGACCTCCAGCAAACTCTAACAGACCTGCAGCTTGAGGGTCCTGACTGTTAGAAGGAAAACTAATAAACAGTAAAGGACATCGGCACCAAAACCCCATCTGTATGTCACCATCAAAGACCAAAGGTAGATAAAACCACAAAGATGAGGAGAAACCAGAGCAGAAAAGCTGAAAATTCTAAAAATCAGAGTGCCTCTTCTCCTCCAAAGGAACGCAACTCCTTGCCAGCAACAGAGCAAAGCTGGATGGAGAATGACTTTGACGAGTTGAGAGAAGAAAACTTAGACGATCAGTAATAAACTTCTCTGAGCTAAAGGAGGATATTTGAACCCATTGCAAAGAAGCTAAAAACCCTGAAAAAAGATCAGACGAATGGCTAACTAGAATAAACAGTGTAGAGAAGTCCTTAAATGACCTAATGGAGCTGAAAACCATGTTACAAGAACTACGTGACACATGCACAAGCTTCAATAGCTGATTTGATCAAGTGGAAGAAAGGGAATCAGTGATTGAAGATCAAATGAATGAAATGAAGTGAGACGAGAAGTTTAGAGAAAAAGTAAAGAAATGAACAAAGTCCCCAAGAAATATGGGACTAGGTGAAAAGACCAAATCTGTCTGACTAGTGTACCTAAAAGTGACGGGGAGAATGGAACCAAGTTGGAAAATACTCTTCAGGATATTATCCAGGAGAACTTCCCCAACCTAGCAAGGCAGGCCAATATTCAAATTCAGTAAATGCAGGGAATGCTACAAAGATACTCCTCGAGAAGAGCAACTCCAAGACACATAATTGTCAGATTCACCAAAGCTGAAATGAAGGAAAAACTATTAAGGGCAGCCAGAGAGAAAGGTCGGGTTACTCACAAAGGGAAGCCCATCAGATTAACAGTGGTGCGCTCGGCAGAAACTCTACAAGCCAGAAGAGAGTGGGGACCAATACTCAACATTCTTAAAAGAATTTTCAATCCAGAATTTCATATCAGCCAAACTAAGCTTCATAAGTGAAGGAGAAATAAAATCCTTTAGAGGCAAATGCTGAGAAATTTTTTCACCACCAGGCCTGCCTTACAAGAGCTCCCGAAGGAAGCATTAAACATGGAAAGGAACAACCGATACCAGTAACTGCAAAAACATGCCAAATTGTAAAGGACCATCAATGCTAGGAAGAAACTGCATCAACTAACGAGCAAAATAACCAGCTAACATCATGATGATAGGATCAAATTCACACATAACAATATTAACCTTAAATGTGCATGGGCTAAATGCTCCAATTAAAAGACACAGATTGGCAAACTGGGATAGAGTCAAGACCCCCATCAATGTGCTGTATTCAGGAGACCCATCTCACGTGCAGAGATGCACAGAGGCTCAAAATAAAGGGATGGAGGAAGATCTACCAAGCAAATGGAAAACAAAGCAGAGGTTGCAATCCTAGTCTCTGATAAAACAGACTTTAAATGAACAAAGATCAAAAGAGACAAGGGCATCACATAATGGTAAAGGGATCAATGCAATAAGAAAAGCTAACTATCCTAAATATATATGCACCCAATACAAGAGTACCCAGATTCATAAAGCAAGTCCTTAGAGACTTACAAAGAGACTTAGACTCCCACACAATAATGGAGACTTTAATACCCCACTGTCAACATTAGACAGATCAATGAGACAAAGTTAACAAGGATATCCAGGAACTGAACTCAGCTCTGAACCAAGCAGACCTAGTAGACATCTACAGAACTCTCCACCCCAAATCAACAAGAATATACATTCTTCTCAGCACCACATCATGCTTATTCTAAAACTGACCACATAGTTGGAAGTAAAGCATTCCTCAGCAAATGGAAAAGAACAGAAATTATAACTGTCTCTCAGACCACAGTGCAATCAAACTAGAACTCAGGATTAAGAAGTTTGCTCAAAACTGCTCATCTACATGGAAACTGAACAACCTGCTCCTGAATGACTTACTGAGTACATAATGAAATGAAGACAGAAATAAAGATGTTCTTTGAAACCAATGAGAAAAAAGACACAATATACCAGAATCTTAAAGCAGTGTATAGTGGGAAATTTATAGCACTAAATGCCCACAAGAGAAAGCAGGAAATATCTAAAACTGATACCCTAACATCACAATTAACAGAACTAGAGAAGCAAGAGCAAAAACATTCAAAAGCTAGCAGAAGGCAAGAAATAACTAAGAGCAGAACTGAAGGAGATAGAGACACAAAAAACCCTTCAAAAAATCAATGAATCCAGGAGCTGGATTTTTGAAAAGATCAACAAAACTGATAGACCACTAGCAAGACTAATAAGAAAAGAATAATCAAATAGATGCAATAAAAAATAAGGGGGATATCACCACCAATCCCCCAGAAATATAACCTACCATCAGAGAATACTATAAGTACCTCTATGCAAATACTATAAGTACCTCTATGCAAATAAACTAATAAATCTAGAAGAAATGGATAAATTCCTGGACACATACACCCCCCCCCAAGACTAAACCAGGAAGTAGTTGAATCCCTGAATAGACCAATAACAGGTTCTGAAGTTGGAGCAATAGTAGCCTACCAACCAAAAAAAGTCCAGGACCAGATGGATTCACAGTTGAATTCTACCACAGGCACAAAGAGGAGCTGGTACTATTCCTTCTGAAACTATTGCAATAAATAGAAAAAGAGGGAATCCTCCCTAGTTTCACCTTATGAGGCCAACATCATCCTGATACCAAAGCCTGGCAGAGACATAACAAAAAAATTTTAGACCAACATCCCTGATGAACATCGATGCAAAAATCCTCAATAAAATGCTGGCAAACCCAATCCAGCAGCACGTCAAAAAGCTTATCCACCACGATCAAGCTGGCTTCATCCCTGGGATGCGAGGGTGGTTCAACATATGCAAATCAATAAATGTAATCCAGCATATAAACATAACCAAAGACAAAAGCCACATGATTATCTCAATAGATGCAGAAAGGGCCTTTGACAACATTCAACATCCCTTCATGCTAAAAATTGTCAATAAACTAGGTACTGATGGGATGTATCTCAAAATAGCTATTTATGAAAAACCCACAGCCAGTATACTGAATTGGCAAAAACTGGAAGCCTTTGAAAACTGGCACAAGACAGGGATGCCTTCTCTTACCACTCCTATTCAACATAGTGTTGGAAGTTCTGGCCAGGGCAATCAGGCAGGAGAAAGAAATAAAGGGTATCCAGTTAGGAAAAGAAGTCAAATTGTCCCTGGTTGCAGATGACATGATTGTATATTTAGAAAACCCTATCATCTCAGCCCAAAGTCTCCTTAAGCTGATAAGCAACTTCAGCAAAAGTCTCAGGATACAAAATCAATGTGTAAAAATCACAAGTATTCCTATACACCAATAACAGAGCCAAATCATGAGTGAGCTCACATTCACAATTGCTTCAAAGATAATAAAATACCTAGGAATCCAACTTACAAGGGATGTGAAGGACTTCTTCAAGGAGAACTACAAACCACTGCTCAACAAAATAAAAGACACAAATGGAAGAACATTCCATGCTCATGGATAGGAAGAATCAATATCATGAAAATGGCTATACTGCCCAAGATAATTTATAGATTTATATGCCATCCCATCAAGCTACCACTGACTTTCTTCACAGTATTTGAAAATAAAGTTCATATGGAACCAAAAAGCCTGCATTGCCAAGATGGTCCTAAGCCAAAAGGACAAAGCTGGAGGCATCATGCTATAGTTGACTTCAAGCTATACTACAAGGCTACAGTAACCAAAACAGCTTGGTACTGGTACCAAAACAGAGATATAGACCAATGGAACAGAACAGAGCCCTCAGAAATAATACCACACATCTACAACCATCTGATCTTTGACAAACCTGACAAAAACAAGAAACGGGGAAAGGATTCCCTATTTAATAAATGGTGCTGGGAAAACTGGCTAGCCATAAGTAGAAAGCTGAGACTAGATCCTTTCCTTACACTTTATACAAAAATTAATTCAAGATGGATTAAAGACTTAAGTGTTACACCTAAAACCATAAAAACCCTAGAAGAAAACCTAGGCAATACCATTCAGGCCATAGGCATGGGCAAGGACTTCATGACTTAAACACCAAAAGCAACGGCAACAAAAGCCAAACTTTACAAATGGGATCTAATTAAGCTAAAGAGTTTCTGCACAGCAAAAGAAACTACCGTCAGAGTGAACAGGCAACCTACAGAGTGGGAGAAAATTTTTACAATCTACCCATCTGACAAAAGGCTAATATCCAGAACCTACAAAGAACTTAAATTTACAAGAAAAAACCCCATCAAAAAGTGGGTAAAGGATATGAACAGACACTTCTCAAAAGAAGACATTTATGCAGCCAACAGACACATGAAAAATTGCTCATCACTGGCCATCAGAGAAATGCAAATCAAAACCACAATGAGATACCATCTCACACCAGTTAGAATGGCAATCATGTTTAAAAAGTCAAACAACCGGTGCTGGAGAGGATATGCAGAAATAGGAACACTTTTACACTGTTGGTGGGACTGCAAACTAGTTTAACCATTGTGGAAGACAGTGTGATGACTCTTCAAGGATCTATAACTAGAAATACCATTTGACCCAGCCATCCCATTACTGGACACTTACCCAAAGGATTATAAATCATGCTGCTATAAGGACACATGCACATGTATGTTTATTGCAGCACTATTCACAATAGCAAAGACTTGGAACCAACCCAAATGTCCATCAATGATAGACTGGATTAAGAAAATGTGGCACATATACACCATGGAATACTATGCAACCATAAAAAAGGATGAGTTCATGTCCTTTGTAGGGACATGGATGAAGCTAGAAACCATCATTCTGAGCAAACTATCGCAAGGACAGAAAACCAAGTAGCACATGTTCTCACTGATAGGTGGGAATTGAACAATGAGAACACTTGGACACAGGGTGGGGAACATCACACACCGAAGCCTGTCATGGCGTGGGGGGAGGGGTGAAGGGGATAGCATTAGGAGATATACCTAATGCAAATGATGAGTTAATGGGTGCAGCACACCAACTTGGCACATGTATACATATGTAACAAGCCTGCACATTGTGCACATGTACCCTAGAATTTAAGGTATAATTTTTTAAAAAGCCATTTGAATTTTCAAGTTAAAATCTTCTAGAACTTGATACAGGAAAACATTTACAAATGCTTTTTTGAGATCTGAGAGAACCTGGCTTTTCTCTAACACATTAATGCAGAGTTTTGATTCCCATTTCCCATATTGATCCTTGCATTTGAGACAAATCCTACTTCGTCTCTTAATAAGCTGCTGTATTTGACTTTATCTTTAGGTCTACAGATGCAAGGATACTAACGAAAACTGAGGAAATATATAAGTAGAGCTTATTTGGGCGGAGACTGAGGATTTTTGCAACACAGGAACATAGATTGAAGTAGCCCTGAATGTACACTCTAATCAGCAGCAGTTACAAGTGGATTTTCAAAGAAAAAGAGGTAGTTCCTAAGTTGTTTACCAAGAATTTAGATTAAAATAATGTAAGCTATTGATTATACATTTTTCTCTATACCATAAATTCCAGGTACATGAAGATAATGAGTGAGGCAGCTATTTGGGAACAAGATGCATTTACACAATTGCCCCCAGGTATTGGGGTGGGGGGAGAGTATGACTGAAGTCCCGTACTCATGTTTCTCTGGGCCTGAAGTTTTATATACCTCCCGTAGCTCACACTGCTTGGTTAACACATAAATTGCTTTTGTTCTATGGTGTCAAAATTATGCCAGTTTCATAAAACAGGTCACCTTTTTGTTCAGGCATTTTCTCTATGCAGTGTATCCTCTTATCAGTCTGAGTTTAAACTGGGAAAACAAAGCACTTCAGGTATTCAAAATCTACATTATCCTGAGGATGGTGGTGCTGAGAGAGTATAGATATGGTAAGGAAACAGAAATTAACAGCTGCAGGGAACCCACTACTGCTCCTGGGCTTGGAAGAGAGGCAGCCTTAGAAAACACAGGGTGGGGTTTGCAAGGTGACCTGAGTCCCAGAGAACTGCCTGAGCAAAGTGGTAAAAGGAGTACCCTGGCCTCTCCCTTTCTCTCCACCCCTACAAGGCCTCTCCCTGAGCAAACCCAGCTGTGAGGACAAGCTGAATGAGGAACCTGGGAAGTGCAGCCTACAAGTATTGAGCATCTGCCCCTGTGGTACTGAGTAGAACAGAAGGGTAAAAACAAACTGGAAATGAGCATCAGACACTTGGATTAGCTCCAGGTTTTTGCTGTACAAACAATACTGCTCTGAGAATTCTTGAATCTGTCTCCTAGGACAGGTTTTATATTCTTCATGGTATATATCTAGGTATTTAGGCATACAGACTTCACAGTTCACTAGAAACCACCACATTGTTTCCCCAAAACATTCGTATGTTTTACATTCCCACTAGCTATGTATACAACTTCTCATAGCTCATCGCCATGCTAGTGTTCCAGGGGTCTTCTGTCTGCAACTCTAGACATACCCTTCTTCTCCTTCATCTTGTTCTGTGTTCCCAGAGGTTAACCTGAGTAGACTTCATCACCCAGGCTGCCCGGCCCTCTTGTCTCTGGTTTGATTCCTCCAACGGGGAATGCTACCAAGAGGTCTAAGACTGTTACCAGATGGAGAATCTTGACCATGAATCATCCAGGTTATTGGCACATTGAACAAAGAATTGGACAAACACAAACCAACAGAAGAGAACGTAAATTCATTGATGCAAAAGTACATTCCAGAGTGGGAGTGGGCTCAAGCAGCTGAGAGCCCTGATTGTAATGTACCTTAGTTTTTATTAAATCTAAAGGAATTTGGTAACCCTTCTAGGTACTTATTAGAGGCCTCCAACTGGTTATACCCTATGTGAGTGACATCTTGGCCCATGGCCAGAGGCATTTCACTTTTGTGACATAAGGGAAAGGGAGTTTTGTAGAGTGAAGAGTCTTTGGCCCCCTTGGTGTTTGGGTGTGGAGGGGGGGTGGGGTTTCTCTTCCAAATAACTTCCAAGAAGTCACCCTCAAGTTGGCCTTAGGCTCCTTTTTTCCAGAGCCTCTTCTGCCTCAAGCTCTGAAGGAGGGTAACTGCTCTGATATCATTTGGCTGTGTCCCCACCCAAACCTCATCTTGAATTGTAACTCCCACTATTCCCACATGATGTAGAAGGAACCTGGTAGGAGATAATTGAATCATAGGGGCAGGTCTTTCCTGTGCTGTTCTTGTAATAGTGAATAAATCTTACGAGATCTGATGGTTTTAAAAATGGGAGTTCCCTGCACAAGCTTGCTCTCCTTACTTGCTGCCATCCACGTAAGATGTGACTTGTTCCATTTTGCTTTCTGCCATGATTGTGTAGTCCTCCCCAGCCATGTGGAACTGTAAGTCCATTAAACCTTTTTCTCTTGTAAATTGCCTAGTCTTGGTATGTCTTCGTCAGCTATATGAAAATGGACTAATACATGCTCCTTCCCCTTGTCCCTTTGGGGTAGGTAATAGCTTCTCCCTTGCTTACTATACTACCAATGTGCTTTCCCTTCACACTAACACAACTGAAGAATCTCTTTAAATAAACCCTCTTCACACTCTCCTAATCGGAATGAACCATTTGTTTCTTGCAAGGAGGCAAACTGATAGAGCCAGATATTCTCTGTTGCCAATCTGTTGCTTCTGTAACCTTCAACTTCTTTCTTTATTATGGTATTGACTATCAGTCTAAACACTAGAGACTGTGTTTACTTGAATGAGAAACAAGGCTATTACAATCTGGAAGGCATGGAATGGCAAGCCACCAGTGAATTTAGTGAGGGAAAGGGTAGAGAAGCTTTTATTAGCAAAAAGACGTACATAAGTTGCTTAGAAACAGAGGTCCCCGGTTCCAGAGGTTCAGAGCCAGAGTTGTCAGTTTATCAGTGGAGATGCAGGTGTTCCTCAAACATTTCATTTGAATTATTGCAGTCCTAAAGAATGTCTAGTGATAAACCTAATCAAAGGAGGTGTGAAGGATGCAAAAGGGTTTCTTGTGGGGTTTGTAGAAAGCACTTGGAAACAGGTTCTTATCTCGGACATATTAAACCTGAGCCTTTCTCCTTTGTTCCTTCCCAGTTCTATTTCTTTCTGGGTCTGATAAAAGTAGTTTGATACTTGTATCTGAGACTTTCATATTTCTCCCTTTGATCAAGATCTTTCTCCAAAAGCATTGCTGATAAGCTAGCTTTAGTCAGATTGTAAGTGTCCCTCAGCACTGGGAAGGACCTTTCCAAGTTGGCCTGGTCCCATGCTAGAGGTGACAAACAGCTGGAAGTCAGTGATGCTTTTTTAGCCAGATTCAAGAAACAAGGAGACCAGAAGCTCTCAGGTTTACTTTGAATTTCATTGTTTAAAATTTTACTTTGTACCATAGGCATTGGCTATTAAGGCACTGGGCCAATATTTTTTTTAGGAGTTGTATTTCTATAAACACTAGAGATAACAGATAACATAGCTTATAAGGGGAAATACAAAGCAAAAATAACAGCAATATGACAATTCCAGTTTAAATGGCTTTGAGCCATGAACCTAGACTTAAAAGGCAACCAACTTAACAGATCAAAAGACCATGGGGACCTGGATGAGACTTGTAGACAGGTAGTTCTCACTTCATGTTAGTCTCAGCTTCCCTAGTGGAATTTACCCTGGTATCAGCATGCGGTATTAGCAATAACACAGACATCACCTTGTTCAGCTAATAGATAATCGAGCAATTTAATCTAAAACCACCTGGGCAAGAAAAGCTAATGAATATTGCTTTTAATAGATTAGCAGACGAATCTGTCACTTGTTAGCATCTACACCATACCGTGATACAAAAGAACTGCCAAAAGAAGCTAATAGTCTTATGACCCACCAGATAACTATTCTCTACAGTGAGAGGCTTGTCCAGTGATTATTCTAGTGATCAGTTTCAGATCTCATGTATTGACAGCAGTCAAATATCCCAACTCACATGGCCTCCTGTTATCCAAATATCTAAACATCTGGGGAGGCCTATGTTAATATCCTACCTATGAATGTTAAGTATATCTGATAGGAGCATAGACATTCCTTCAATCTGAAATTTCTATACATGGTAGAATTAAACCAGGGGTCAGTTATATTACTACACATTGCTAATGACCTTCCTCTCAAAATTGGTCCCAATAATTTCTTGCCTATGTTAAAGACCCAAGGAATGTTTTAAGAGGGATGACTCATTGCACATTTCTCAGGTCCAACTAAGAAACCACCTTTTTGAGTAGATAAGGAATTGGACAAGAGTTGAAGGTAGATGAAAGTTTAACCTATAAGGGTCCAGGACTATAACTTGTACAGGCAGTTGGACCTGGGACATTAGTCAAAAAAAACCTGTATCAAGTTTTACTGAGCCAGCAATCACTAAGGCTTCTCCCTACTGCAACAGACTGGGAAATGCAGGTAAGAGCATTGTCCTTTCAGGGAAAAGGAGAAACAGAATTAGAAATGAGGAAACGACATATAGGCCTGGTTTGGACTCCTTGGTAAGGGGATGTCATCTCAGATACTATCTGCTTTAAATCCTAGAAACATTTAGCTTTAATTCATTGATATGAATAGAGGTACTCAGGAGTCAGTTTTTAGATGAGATACATGCATCCAGGAGTCAATCATTCTAAGCCTAGCAACACAGGATTTGATTAACAGGATCTGACATGGACCTTTCCAGCAAGGCTGGAGAGAATCTTTGTAGGGTGTCTTTTCTAGCAGGCAAAAATTTCCTGGTTATGTTTTAGGTCTTTGCCTCCCAGGAGCACTCAATGGAAAGATTGTTCTACCAGAATGTAACTGTTATCCATAGCTTTGATTATACCATTACAATATTGAAGCATTTCATCTTCCAAATTTTGGGCCAAAAGAACTCAGGGCCAGATGCATGGGCATCCAGTAATTAACTAAAATTGTGAGAGCTTATGTAACCCAAAGAGAGTGGCCCTTAAGCTCAGAAGCACTATATGTGAGGCTTTTGGCCAGGGGAAGTATAAGGTTTCCACAAACTGTCAACTGGATCTTAAGAGCACTATTGGTGCAATTAGTCCAGAGGATGGTATGGATAAGCACAATGAAAGTGCTGCCCAATTGGCCAGATAGTGCATATTTGTTTTATGGTCTGTTCTACAAAAGTTCCTTGGTAGCTCTGGAGCTGGTTAAGGGATCTCAGGGATTCTTTTCTAGTAGAACTGGAGCCACTGCTGGAGGAGGTGGCACTTCTGCAAGGGAAGGCATCAATCCAATGAGAGAATATACATATCAAAACTAACATCCATGTGAAGGAGGATAGCTTGATGATTATCTACCAAACCTTAAATGCCCCATCATGGAGGTCAAAACTGCCAGAGGCTATGTGCACTGGCTTTTCCAGGATTGAATTATAGGAGAGGTGTGGCAGGCTAATCATTTTTGACCACTTTATTGATGTTACCCCATTTGCCTTTTCTGTAGCTGAATGACTTAAATTGTGTACAATGTCAACAACAGGAATTTCATGAAGTCTAGCAGGACGGGCTTTTCACTTGCTCCAAAGTGGCTTAGAGTCCTGGCTAATTAAAATCTTTCATGAACAATAAATTTTAGGAGTGGCAAGACAATGAGAGGCAGTGCCAGGCTCCCCAAAGGCAGGAAGACTGGGAAGGAATAAAGTGTATTTCCAAATCTTGCTGGCAAAATGTGAGCTGATGAGGAATGTCTGCAGTAAACAGACTTCCATCCTATCTTCAGGTGGGGACAGGGGAAAGGATAGACCTTCTGACTGTGTAAATCTCTACCTGCCACCTTGTCCTAAAAGCAGGACAAAGTTCCCCGTGTCTTAATTGCCTTTAGCTGAAACAATTTGTCAAAGGCATATTTTGGAAATATTTTGGCTTTCTTCACCCAAATGTAAAATAGACAAGATAGGAGAATAAGTTGACTCTACATCTAAATCTTTAATCTGGAGCTGATACACATGTTGTACATAGTGAGAAGCAGAATCATACTCGTTTCTTTCCCATATTAATAGTGGTCTGCCCTAGACTCATTTGAGCATTCCTGTCCTCACCCTCCCTCCTACCCTCCTCCCTACCCTCCCTCCTACCCTCCCCTTGCTCTGCTAGGTCAAGTATTTCAGACTTGATGTTTGAGTCTACCATAGTTCTTCATTCTGTCTTGTTATATTGATTACTACATAAGTCTTTATCTGGTAGCACATGCCTCTACCTCACTGTTCAGTGCATTAGCTGGTTTTGCCTCTACAATTTTCCTCACATAAACTTTAGAGCCAACTTGTCAATTTCTAAAAAAAAAACTTCGAATTTGGGATCATGCTAAATCTATAAGATTGGGTGTCTGTGTTTGAGGTTATAGGATCAGGGAGGTTTTAGTTTTCATAGTTCTTCAGCCTATCTCGTCCTTCTTCCATAAACATCTTTTAGAGGAGTTTTGGCTTACAGCAAAACTGAGCAAAAAGTAAAACCCCCTGCCTTTGCCTGTCTTCAAATACCTCTTGCCTCTTTACTCTTTCTTTTTGGGCTCCAGTGCTAAATCATGAGATATTATTGTACATACTGTTCTATAGCTCATAGGTCCTGTTTTATAGCTTTTCTCCTCTATTTTTTCCTCTTCATTTCAGTTTGGATTTCTGTTGAACTATCTTCAAGTGTACTGATTAGCTTCTCAGCTATGTCCAATGTTCTGAGACACTTGAAGACATTTTTTTATCATCTCTTCTAGCTCGTCCACTTTTCTAACTTTGTTTTCATTTCTGAATTCCTATCTGTGCATGTTGTCCACCATTTCTGCTATAACTTTTAATCACTTCAAGGTCCCTGCCTGATTCCAAGCATCTGAGGGATCCCTGAGTTGATCTATCATCTCTTTATAACAGGCTTTCTGTTAACTTGAGCACTGCCTATTATGAACAATATAGAATGAGATACTTACACTTGCAAGTGGGCTACCATATGTATAGGGGGTGGGGTGGTGAGTCAATCTAGTCAGATGCTGAATTGGCTCATGGATGTTTGATGCTGCTGGTACTTTCATAGATTCCAGTTTTTTCCCATGGGTCTGCTTTATATCTTGTGCCTATGGTGCCAGTGGGGTTTTCCCCTTCAGTGTTCCCATTCATCTTCAGCTGGCCCTCCATGCCTATGCAGGAAGGTCTCTCCACGCTCTTTCCCTCTGTAGCAGTAGACTGTTATGCTAGTTACCAGTGCTGGGGTTATGGTTGGGGGCAGATGGCTCCTGTTCGCTCATCCAGCATAACTCTCAGGCTGCCCCTGTGTCAGGGCCTCTGAGGTGGCATTTCCTGAACAATTCTGCCCACCGTCCTCATGGCAGCTGCACTCCATGTGGCCTTAACATCAAACATATCTTGCCCCTGTCCCCAGCAGTAGCAGCACACCTGTTGGTGGAGGAAGTGGGAAGACTTAGGGGTTCCCTGCTCTTCTTCTCCCCACCAGAAGCTGAGGATTTTACCTTCAGAGGCAATGGAAGAGAGAACAAACTTTACTCCTTACAAGTGCAAATGTGTTCTACTTCTCTCCCTTCTCCAGGAGCTGTCTGGGACTTTTTCAGTCCTTGGTGGAGTTTTCCACCCGTCTTCCAGTGGTATAAGACTCTTGCTGTTTTTAAGAATCCAGGGAATGGAGAAGTCGGCCTGGCCCGCCAGCAGCTAGTCCTATCCTGCAAGGCACTCTGGTGTCTGCCTGTCGTCTTCATGCGCAGCAAGTGGGGGCTGTTGGCAAAGAGCTTGAGTGCAAACTCTTCATTTTTTGAGCCCCCGATTATTCCAAACTTTAGCCACAGGCTACCTTAAAGAATTCCGTCACATCTTCCCTGACTACTACTTAGCTACCTCTGTTGCTGCCTCTCTTCCTCCTGTGTTCTGCCAAAGGTAATACCATGCTGTGTCTGTCTTCTCAGAGGGGTTAGAATTCTTCAGAACTTAATTCACTTGGTTGCCTTGCAACCTCAGTTCTGAGGACTCAAAAGATAGAATTGCGTGGATTACCTGGCCCTTAAGGGAGGAATGTTCTCTTCATTCTACAGACTTTCTACTTTCTAAACAGAAGCAATACCTCACTCCAAAACATTCTTTCACTGAGTTTCTTTTTGACCTATGGATTACTTTGTAAGTGGGACTCTTAATTTCCAAGTATAGGATGATTTTTTTAATGACTTGCATTTCTAGCCTATTTGCATTTAATCAGAGATCACTTTGTATAACTTGCCTCATGAAGTTTTATTTGTATCTGACTTTTTGGCAAAAGCTCCACATTTACTTGAACAGAATGTGGTATGCATTTACTGGGTGTAGTGTTCTATGTATTTGTCCATATTTATTCATTACGGTCTTCAAATCTTCAATATTGACCTTAGGGGGAGGTATATTAGTGACCCAGTATGCTTAAGAATTTCTTCCACCTTAAACTAGACATTTTGGTTTGTATATCTTGAGCAATATATTACATGTATCCAAACTGAACAATTTATCATTTTGAGGGAACTATCTAATTTTTTTTGCCTGTGTATTTCATCTGACATGTTAATATAGCTATACTGTTTTGGTTTTGTTTTTCAACTTGTCATGTTTTGGATATCTTAGATAACGATTTTCTGAAGCCTGACAGTATCTTAACTAGCCATTTGTTTGAAGTTATTACTGATACTTGGATTTAAGACTTAATTCCACATGGTCTACCTTTTCTTCCCCTGCGTGCCTCCTTTGATTATATTTTTGTCCCATTTTCTTTTAATGGGTTTAAATATTCTAGTAATAGTGAAATTCAGTAAACACTAATGGTTTCAGTACCTTAGCACTCTATCTAAACCTAACCTTTAAAGTTTACCTCATAAGGTTATAATGTCAAGACTATCTCTAGCCAGTGGGAGTCTGCAAGTAGACAAGATTCTGGAATCAGATTACTCACGCATCAGCTATCTATGGCAGCAAGACCACAATGCAGATGTCAAATGGAGTAATAACTCCTAGCATACTTGAATTTTGGTGCATATCAGAATCACCTGAGGAATTGATGAAAATATAAGTCACTGTTGCTTCATCCAGTCTGGGCCTCTGCTTTATTGGCATGCCAGGTGACTGCTTGGAGTCTGAGAAACTCTGTATTTAAAGCATCATGATTGTGATTTCTCCCCTGTGGAGAATGAGGATGACAGAGATGGAAGAGGATGTACAATTTAGCATTTGGGAGAGAAGCAATAGAATGAGGACTGAGAAGTTGGTTAACTGCCAGACTAGCACTAAAGAGAATACAGAAGCCCAGGCCAGCTACTTACAAGCTGTGATACCATTTTTAAAGGAGTTCTCATCTCCTACAGCCAAAGTGCAGATGGTGCTGAAAGTTGAGTCGTGTATTACTAGAAAAATAGAGGCAGAAGGAATATTAAATTCTCATACCTGACAAGTCTCCTTAAAGTCAGGATCTGATGTGGAGGGAGTAGGGTGATAGACATCTGGGTAGATAGACTCTAGATCCTTGAGTGTCCCCCAGAATCTCTTGTTTCTCTCCCCTTAAGGATAATACAGGTCTCACGTGAGACACATGCGTTATCCTCTTGAGTTATGCCCCCATCTCCCTGTGGGGCTTCCAGGACAGTTGTGGCAAGTCACAGCATGACCCAACTGGGGCAATCTTCCTGCTATAGGACGGGAAGGGATTATTAACCAACAGATCTATGGGACCTAGATATTCTGAGTAGGAAAAGAGACCTAGGAATAAGCCTTGAGGGTGCTGGAGCAGGGAAGGCAGAATATAAGGCTTGGACAATGGATAGTTTAACATAGGGTCCCTCATGGGACTGATGGTCTAGAGAGGCTGCTGATGGGATCCCTCTTAGGCTTTCCATGTGGCTTCAGCTTCTACAACTCGGCTCCATCCATCCACTCTCTCTGGCAACCTGAACTGGCACATATGGCTATTTCCACCTATCACCTAGCCTGGGATGTACAAGGTCACTAGCTTTGTTAAAATCTACAAAGATTCTAAGGAGAGGATACATGGAACTAGTCTTAAAATGCTGCTGGTATGAGAAACTTGACTCTTACTAGAGTAAAAGTGTATGGGTCAATTAAAGTCTTCACCCAAGTTAGTCTTAGTCCAGTGAGTCTCTGGGTCTACTCTGAACACATCACTGGTCTCTGAATGCCTGAACTAGACGGACCTGCTTAGTAAAGTCCTCAATTTGTTTCCTTTATCTGAAGACTAAGGGTTATAATGGTTGTAAAGACCATAAAACTGCTCTAGGGCCAAAGTAGTAAATCAGAATTAATATCACAACTGGGTTGGATGGTAGAGATTGATGTTCCTTAATAGTCTCAAAGGATGCAGAAGTGTAGTGGTCCCAATCAATTATATCCCTGTTCAGTTTACCTGTATAGCCCCTGCAAAAGTCAGATGGGCTCATTGTAGATGATGATGTAAGAGAACGGTGAACAATAAATGATTAGATTACTATGGTATACTGCAGAGCTCAGAGGCGGGTGGCCTGACAACCTCTTGTCCAAAGTTGATGCATTAGTTTTAGTGCCTCTGATACTAGCTGTCTTGAAAAATGCATGTATAACTTGAATCAATAGCCATTACTTGCTGTGAACAATAGGTACAATAAAAGGGTATTCTATAATTAAGGTGCTGTAAACAGGAAGGACTACTCTCTATCCCTTTTGGGGAACACTTGGAACATTGCATCACCTTGCCACAGTTTCATGCTCTAGACTAGACTGTTACTGGCAAGAGACAAACTTTCCTACCATGGGAGACACAAGAGCTCCACACCAAACTTAGCTATGGGTGCCACAAGGTCATTTTGAACCAACAGGTAAAAGATGGATCATGGAACAAGGGCAGTTGCTCCATAACACAGCCAGGCAGTGGCTTCTATGGGATTCATTGGACATGCCTTGGTGATCCCATGACTAACAACAATCAGGAATGTCAGTAACCATGGCCTGATAACGAGTTTGTAACCTTAGACAGGGACTCAGACCCTCTAAGGATGAATGTATGAATTACCCCTCTTTGTAAGTACCCTAGACCACACAGTAAGGGTTTAGGGTGAATGATTTCTAATATAGGTGGTAGATAAAGAGTTACAATATCAGCACTGACTTGTTGCAGGTTTTGGGCCTCCTAAAGCAGATATCCATCTAGTTTGGGGGATATAAGAAGTTTATTCAATCCTAAGATTGGGTGTAGATGGGCAAAGTCAAACACTGGAGCAGGCCAGAGAGCTTCAACCAACCTGAAATGGGGCAGCCGTAGTACGGGTGTTTCTCATCAATGTCGCATGCTGGGCCCAGAGGACCAGGCTTATTTCTCGGCTTCACTCAGTTACAGAATATGGGCAGCCTCAGGAACATCACCTAGAACAAGGAGATTCTAACAAAGCTAGTGACCTTGTACATCCCAGGCTAGGTGATAGGTGGAAATAGCCATATGTGCCAGTTCAGGTTGCCAGAGAGAGTGGATGGATGGAGCAGAGCTGCAGAAGCTGAAGCCATGTGGAAAGCCTAAGAGGGGTACCATCAGCAGCCTTGGCCATGTCCTTACACCTATTTTCCTGGTTTCCTGTTTGCTTATGTGGCCTGCTGTCTCCTGGAACACCAAGATTGCCAGGTAATTGCTGTACTTTTTAAATCTGAGTGAGGTCAGCTACTGCTTCTCCTCTGAAGTCAGGATTTGGTATTTTTGTCCATTCTGCGGCTCATCTCATTCATTGGTATGGCCTGTGGTTTCCTATTGCTGTCTTCTCACCTGATAGTGGTGTTCCTATTCTTGCTACCACATGTGTTCACTCCACTGCCCAGAGTTAGAATTCCTGGACCCATCTGCAGTGGGTCTTCCTGATCAGTGTCGGGGAAGGGGAATGACTGGTAGGTGGCTTGGGTAGCTTGCCTAAGTAGGGAATAGGGTACATGCTTCCTCTGCCAGGAATATTCAGAATTGAGGGATAAATATCAACCCAGCCACCCTGAGGTCTGGGAAGGCTGAGATAAGCACTGAATGAACTGTAAGCCTTGTGAACCCTGAGGAGAAACCTTAAGACAGACTTATTGGAATCCCTGTACCACAAATGAGTGATTGGTTCTAGAGAATGAATCACTAGAACATTCTCCTGACCTCAGACATCCTGGTGCTATGTGTCTGAACAAGTTCACAGCACAGCAGTTCTGGATTCAGGTATGTTCTAGATTTCGCCTGCCTTGAGTTATGGCTCTGGTGGCTCTAATATTTTGTATCTTTCCTTCAGTCTTGGGAGAAAAGCTACTGCTTCAGCTAGTACCACAGAACAAGGGAACTGCAGGGCTTACATGCGAAGTCCCCAGTTTGCTCATAGCATTGCCCAGTAATATTCCACTCTGTAGACATATGGCCTTTGGAGACCCTGTAAATGCTTCCCAAATGTGCGGGGGAGTTAACCTTCTCCAGGGCAGACTTTTCCAGTGGGGGAGAGGAGCTGGTGGATGAACTAACTTTTTCTGACTCATTCAGGATTATTGGAGATGACTTTGGCCTCTATAAAGACTTCTGGGCAGACTGAGCAATCAGCTTGCTAGGAAGCAATGGCTCACTCAGGATACCCTTTCTTATTTACTATTCCTCCTTAACTGCTGCCTGTTGTTTTTGTTTGGATTCTTCACTATGCTCAAATGTCAGCAAACATGTTTTTGACTCAGGATCTATATCCTAGGATACCTGGGTTGAAATAGTCTCCTATTAACTATACTTGCCAAAATTTAGATTTTGAAATTAATCTGAATCTTAGGAGATAAACAATATGGGGGAATAGGAAAATGACGGATACGAGGCAGGACTAACTCGCAGCTCCCACTTGGACAGACAGCAGCATGTGGAGACTAGCACTGTGAACTTTTGCTCCAAGACCTATCGCAGGAATATACCAGGCAAGCTGAACATATCAGAAAAATCTGAAAGAAGCAGCTTGCCACTGCAGACTCTGAGATAACCGAAAAACTGTGTGCCCAAAGTGCGAGGGGAAATGTCCACCCCTGAACACACATCCTCACTGGGGAACCTGAAGGTCTAGATCATGGGAGGAGGATTTGACCTTACCTGGAGCTGAGACGAATTGAGAGACCCTAGTGAAACATAGCGGTAGAGGAAGTAGCAGGAAGAGCCCTGTGGGCACTCTCTATCCCCAGGGAAGCCATTTGACTGTGTCTCAAAGGTGTCCTTGGGGAGGGCTGCCAGTGAAATTGGGGAAAAGACCACAGAGGAAGAACTTCCAGCTGAACTGTGTAACAATTTCGACTAAAGTTGAAATTTCCTGGACATAATTCGTGGGAGGGGGCAAGCAGGCACTACGGATATGAGCACAGAAGCTGTGGCAGGCGGGGAGGCATGAAACCTTGAAAGCCCTGCTTCCTTTCTCAGCTGGGAAGCTCATAGTCTGGGGAAAGTTCTCAGCCCTGCTCACCGGCTGCCTGGAAATACTCAGTGCTGTTAGCAGTGGGCATGGTGGGAGAGTGGGACTGGCATTTCTGGCTGTGTGGGAGCTGGGTGAGGCCTGTCACTGCTGGCTTTCCCCCACTTCCCTTGTGACCTGTATGAAGCAGCAGAGACAGCCAGAATTCCCCTAGGAACATAACTTCTTTGACCTTAGAACCCTCCCCACCCCCCAACCCCCAACCCCCACCCCATCCTCTGCAGCAGCAGCAAGCTTCACCCAAGGAGAGTCTGAGGTCAGACACACCTAACCCTGCCCCCACCTGATGGTCTTTCTCTACCAACCCTGATAGCTAAAGACAAAGGACTTAAACTCTTGGATCCAAATGGGTAAAGAGGAAGTCAAACTGTCACTGTTTACCAATATGATAGTATACCTAGAAAACCCTAAAAACTCATCTAAAAAGCTCCTAAAACTAATAGATGATTTCAGTAAAGTTTCAGGATGCAAAACTGATGTACATAAATCATTAGCACTGCTATACACCAACAACCAAGCTGAGAAATCAAGATCTCAACCCCTTATACAATAGTTGCTAAAATAAAATACTTAGGAATATAGCTAACAGTGGAAGTGAAAGACCTCTGCAAGGAAAATTACAAAACACTGTTGAAAGAAATCATAGATGATGCAAATAGAAACACATTCCATGCTCATAGGTGGGTAGAGTCATTATTGTGAAAATGACCACACTGCCAAAAGCAATCTAAAATTCCTTGCAATTCCTATCCAAATACCACCATCATTCTTCACAGAACAAGCTAAAACAATCCTAAAATTCATATGGAACCAAAAAAGCTTGCATAGCCAAAGGAAGACTAAGCAAAACAAACAAATCTTGAGACATCACATTAACCAACTTTAAACTAGACTGTAAGGCTATAGTCACCAAAACAGCATGATACTGGTATAAAAATACTGGTATAAAAATAAGCACACAGACCAACAGAACAGAGAACCCAGAAATAGTCAAATACTTGCAGCCAACTTAGAAAAAGTAGGGAAAGGACACCCTATCCAACAAACGGTGCTGGGAAAATTGGCAAGCCATATGTAGAGGAATGAAGCTGGATCCTCATCTCTCATCTTCTACAAAAATTAAGATGAATCAAAGACTTAAGACCTAAAACCACAAAAATTCTAGAAGATAACATCAGAAAAACCCCTCTAGACATTTGGCTTAGGCAAAGCCTTCATGACCAAAAACCCAAAAGCAAATGCAACAAAAACAAATATGTGGCACTTAAAACTAAAAAACTCCCGCACAGCTAAAGAAATAATCAGCAGAGAGTGAACGAGACTACCCACAGAGTGGGAGAAAATCTTAATCTATATATCTGGCAAAGGATATAATGTCCAGAATCTGCAAGGAACTCAAATGAGCAAGAAAACACAAATCCCTTCAAAAAGTGGGCTTAAGGACATGAATAAGGCAATTCTCAAAACATTATATACAAATGATCAAACACATTAAAAATCCTCTATCGCTAATCATCAGGGAAATGCAAATCTAAACTACAATGTGATGCCACCGTACTCCTGCATGAATGGCCATAATTAAAAAAAAAAAAAAAAAAAAACTGGGTGCAGTGGCTCACACTTGTAATCCCAGCACTTTGGGAGGCTGAGATGGGGTGGATCACCTGAGATCAGGATTTCGAGACCAGCTTGGCCAACATAGTGAAACCCCATCTCAACCAAAAATATGAAAATTAGCTGCACATGGTGGCAGTTGCCTATAGTCCCAGCTATTTGGGAGGCTGAGGCAGGAGAATAGCTTGAACCCAGGAGGTGGAGGTTGCAGTGACCCGAGATCATGCCACTGCACTGCAGCTTGGGTGACAGAGTGAGACTCTCAAAAAATAAAAATAAAAATAAAAATATAAATGGTGGTATGGATAGTGGTGAAAAGGGAACACTTCTACATTGCTGGTGGGAATGTAGACTAGTACACCCACTGTGCAAAACAGTGTGGAGATTCCTTAAAGAACTAAAAAGATTTATCATTTGATCCAGAAATCCCACTACTGGGTATCTACCCAGAGGAAAACTCATTATACAAAAAAACTTGCACATGCATGTTCATAACAGCACAATTCATGATTTCAAAAGTATAAAACCAGCCCAAATGCACATCAACAAGTGGATAAAGAAAATGTAGTGTACATATACACCACTGAATACTACTCAGCCATAAAAAGGAATAAAATAATGGCAACTACAGCAACCTGGATGCAATTGGAGACCATTATTCTAAGTGAAGTAACTCAGGAATGGAAAACCAAATATAGGTTCCCACTCACAAGTGGGAGCTTAAGCTATGAGGATGCAAAGGCATAAGAATGATACCGTGGACTTTGGGCACTAGGGAAGGGTGGGAGGGGCATGAGGGATAAGACTCCACACTGAGTTCAGTGTACACTGCTTAAGGGAAATGGGTGCCCCAAAATCTCAAATCACTAAATAGCTTACCCATTTAATACCACTTGTTCACCATAAATCTATTGAAATCATTTAAAAAAGATAAACATGACAAACTATACCCTGGAAACAAAATCTGTAATAGTTAGATTTTCTAACCGTTTACAGAGCAGATGACCACATTTCAAGGAACTGAGTTAAAATAAACTTATGGGGGTTGAATTTTTTGATCCTGATTCAAAAGTGGGGTTCCAAAGCTAGTAAAACCCCATTTTTAAAAACCAAAACAAAAAACTCAATGAATTATTTAAACACAGGGGTTTGCTTATTCAAATGTGCTTTGAATATTTTCCATAAGAAAATTAACAGACCAAAGAAATAATTGGATGAACAAAATCAGATGGGGCAGTACTTGGGGTCTTACAGTATATCCTTAGGAAGATTCAAAGTAAGAGTCCAGTGGTTGGGAGAAATACACGAAACTGGTAAGTAGTTAAGAAGTGACCTGTGGAATATTGGAGAAAATGGTTATTTCAAGAGACTCCAAGGTCCACAGAAGTACCATCAGATGATGATACTTATTAAAATAAGGGGCAAGATGAAGGGAAGAAAGTTAATTATGTTGGAGCTTGAGATCCCAACAGGGGGAAGTAGATACTGGCAATTAGAGGCTGCATAGAAATGTAAAGATAGGGCATATGTAGGTAAGGAGGTATATAAAGTGGTTCATGATTGAGATGACCCCATGTCTTCAGACTTTGCTTTGTAGGAAAGTGAGGCTGAGGCTAGCATGCGGGTAGTCTATTAGGAACACAGCAAGAGTGAGGGAGCAAGAGGTAAGGACAGAAAAAGGTGCTTTATTGAGTTAGTCTCTATAGTCTCTACTGTGACAACTGCCTGCCTCATCCCACAGAAACTCCAGGAAAGGTCTCAAAGCTATGCAACAGGAAGAAAAGAGGAAGCATTTACCCAGAGGCTTTATTGCCCCCTGGATCAAGTGTTTTCAAGTGTGACTCCTTGGGCTTTCTGGTTTATACATGGGAGTGCAGCACAGGTTTCCACGGTCATCTATGCAGCAATGTCAGAAGGTCCAGGAGAATGTGCTGCATGGGGAAGAGATTGGATTTCTCCTGGGTGAAACTGGTCCCAGTGTGGCTCAAGGGAAAGGTTAGGTCAAAGGGTTTGTTTGAAGTAGTACTGAAATGTTTCCAATACATTTGAGCGGAATATAGAAAATACAGTTGAGCCCCTGGGGAACAAGTTGCCACAAGCCTCAAAGGAGAAAAGAGCTCTCAAAAAGGAAGGATTCAAAAATAAACACAGCAAAAATCAAGAGGTCAATTGTGACCAATAGATTTGAGAAGTCACTAGATAGTCAGGTCCCGAGGGTGAGAAAAACAAGTTTGCAAAATACTAAGTAGTAAATGAATTGTGATCTGGGTAGACCAGTGACATTAGTATTTGTATACTTCTGCCACGTGTATATACAACATTGCAATATATGTCAAACATTCTCAAACAAATGTCACAAAATACTTAATGTTTGCAAACCTTTTTCTTCACTAATTTTAGTGCTGTGAATAAAAATGCTGTTCTAAAGTTTAACATCCTGTGAAACAGCATTTTTGAAGATCAACTAAGTTTGTTTTGATTCTTGATCTTAAGGGTTGTCATAGCTGAGAAGTATTTTGTGAAGATTGGTAGCTCCAGATGAAAAAACACCATTGGCTGTTCTTATTAAATCATGAAACTCAATATGTAGTACCATGTTAAGACCGAAAACTGAGACTCTTCTGAAATTCCCATGGTGCCACTGTTGTTGCAAACTAATTAGAAGGTGTTGCACTTCTATGCTTTTAACCAATTAGTCCAAAACCTCAAATTTTGAAAACCACTTTCTAACCTGTTTAAAACATACAGATGTTAACATGCAGACATGAAGACTCTTTAGACACTGTTCTCCAGAACACAGCTACGACACTGGAAACATTAAAAAATCTGCTTTTATAATCTCTCTGTAGCAGGAATTTCTTCTCAAAGCAGTTTTTTTTTTTTTTTTTTTTTTTCATTAATGTTACTTTGCTTTTATCTTGAAGGGAAAGATTTCTCCAAGGGTATCCCATTGTGTTAAGGTTAGCAAATATGGAACATTTGACTCTTGATAAATGCTTAACTTAATCTTTATTTTCAAGATAGGCCATAATGAAAAATTCTCATACCACAGATATTCATTCGAATTGCAAAGAATCACAAGGCTTCTATGGTCTAAAAATCTTTTTTCTTCCACTAAATTAGTCCCCTCAATGACGACATCTAGTACAATGTATACTGTTTTCAACTTCTTCCTGGCAACTTCCTGTTTGTGAATGATGCAATGGATGAATTGCACCTCCTGATACATCTGTAAACTCACCCTGGTATCAAGTCATTACATTTTCCTTGAAGGGGTTATTTAATGTTGAATATGGCTCACAGAGGTAATTTTAGGTTTATATCATTTTTGAAGTAGAAACTGGCAGATACCACAATCTGAGACATGTTCAAAACCTTTATACTTTCTTCCAACTGTATAGCAACCTCCCACACTATAATTTGTTCTAAACCTCATTTCTTCAAATCTTCAGTATTTGCTGTTTATCCACCAGCCGTGTTTGATACATTTGGTTCTATTGTTCCCAGTGTATTCTAGCAATTTCTATCAGAACTAAGTGATTCCTCAGTGGTAAACAGACCTTTATCTTTCACTCCTCAACATTTCATTGCTAAATTAGTGAAATCTTAGAGTATTGGAGTAAGAATTGCATAACTCTACAGGACACTGACAGAATTGTAGATACATGCTGTGTACTTAGTATGAAGTTATCAGGATTAGCAAGACATCAAAAATATTAACATCAACTCATTGTGTGTATATACTTATGGAAGGAATTTCTATGGTAATCTAGAATATCTTACCCTAATAGTCTTTATAATTTCAGTTAGTCCCTTGGCAGATTTATTGGGAGAGCTAATGTTTTACCTTGTATGACTGTTGAAGAAACATACTAGAAGTAATTTGTCAGCTCTTGCTCCCAGGTGCTTATACCAGCTTCTTCAATCTGTAGTTTCACTGTAGCAGTATGTTTTTTGAGATGGGGATCTCACTCTGTTGCCCAGGCTGGAGTGCAGAAGCATGATCATAGCTCACAACAGCCTCAAACTCCTGGGCTGTGAAGTGATCCTCCCACCTCAGTCTCCCAAGTAGCTGGAACTACAGGTGCACGCCAGCACACCTGACTTACTTCTAACAATCTTTCAATCACATGCTTTATTAGTCTGTTCTCACATTGCTATAAAGATACCTGAAACTGGGTAATTTATAAAAGATGTTTAATTGACTCACAGTTCTGCAGGCTGTTCTGTAAAGGAAGTTTTGTAGAAGTATAGTGGCTTCTTCTGGGGAGGCCTCGGGAAGCTTCCAATCATGGCAGAAGGTAAAGGTGGAGCAGGCCTTACACGGTTAGAGCAGGAGAGAGGGGGGAGGTGCTATGTACATTTAGAGGATGAGATCTCATGAAAACTCACTGTCATAAGGACAGTATAAGGAGGATAGTGCAACACTTATTCATGAAAAACTTCCCCCATGATCCAATCACCTCCCACTAGGTTCCACCTCCAACATTAGGGATTACAATGGGACATAAGACTTGCACAGGGACACAGATCTAAATCATATTCTGCCCCGGCCCCTCCCAAATCTCATGTCCTTCTCATTATGAAGTGCAATAATCCCTTCTCAACAGTCCCCCAAAGTCTTAACTCATTCCAGCATTAACTCAAAAGTCCACAGTCTAAAGTCGCATCTGAAACAAGACAAGTCCTTTCCACCTATGAGCCTGTAAAACAAAAACAAATCACTTACACTCAAGATGCAATGGGGGTATAGGCATTAGGTAAATACTCCAGTTCCAAAAGGGAGAAATCAGCCAAAAGGGGGTTACAGGCCCCATGCAAGTCAAACCCAGCAGGGCAGCCATTAAATTTTAAAGCTCCAAAATCGCCTTTGACTCCTTGTCCCACATCCAAGGCATGCTGGTATAAGAAGTGGGCTCCCAAGGCCTTGGACAGCTCCACCCCATGGCTTTTGCAGGGTTCGGTCTCTCTAGCTGCTCTCATGAGCTGTTGAGTATTTATGGTTTTTCCAAGCTCAGAGTGCAAGCTTTCAGTGTGGATCTATCATTCTGGGATCTGCAGAACAGTGGCCCTCTTTTCACAACTCCATTAGGCAGTACCCCAGTGGGTACTTGGGGGAAGGTGGGGCTCCAACCCCACATTTCCCCTCCACAGTGTCCTAGTAGATATTCTTCATGAGGGCTCGGCTCCTGCAGCAGGCTTCTGCCTGGACATCCAGGCATTTCCATACATCCTCTGAAATCTAGGAGGAGGCTTCCAAGCCTCAACTCTTGCAGTCTGCTCACATGCAGGCTTAATAGTACATGGAAGCCCCCAAGGATTAAGGCTCCAGCCTGTGAAGCAGCAGTACAAACCCTTTGAACCATGGCTGGAGCAACTGGGATACAGGGAGCAGTGTCTGAGGACTGTGCAGGGTGACAGGGCCCTAGGTCTGGCCCAGAAAGCCATTGAGTACTCCTAGGCCTCTGGGCCTATGATGGGAGGGGCTGTTGGTCTTGAGAGGCAGCTGTGACAGTGTAGCCTACTCCAGCCTAAGCTGTGTCAAATCTTGAGTCTATGTGTATTTCAAAGTCTAGTAGTTGAGGGTCAGTAACTCATATATGGAGTCTAAGAGGTAGCCTCACACTCATGAGGGGAGGGGGCATTCACTCCAAGTTCAGTGGAGTCTGAGACCTCACCTTCCCAAGGTGAGGGGGGAATACATTGCAAGTTCTTACTACAGCAAAACATACATCATTTGCTTACACCATTTGGCATTCCTTCAAAGCTACATAACAGCCCATTCCCTCTAAAGCCAGAGGCAGGGATGTATGCTGGAAAAAAGGCTGATATAGATTTGTTGTGGGAGGTTTGCAACAGCTGCTGTCTACAATAACACCATTAACAAAGGGTACAAGTTTCCCCTGTGTTGCAAGATATTCACCTTGTCCCTCTAAGAACTAACTGGTTTATGGAAATCTGAAGAAGTCAAGAGGTCCTAAAACCAGGAGAGAATGGCAGAGGAAGGCTCTAGGCTCAATACAGGCAAACAGGTGCCCTCTTGCCCAAATACAATACCAAAGGCAAGGCACTTCCATCTTCCACTGAAGTTGCAAATGTTCTTTGCATATCTTAAATATACAAACTTTTAGGGCTAAAGAACTGTCAAATGTCTCCTAACTGGATTAGTTATATATACATTTTTAAATGTCTTCATGATTTTAAAACTTGTGGTTTCATTTTATGCAACTATTCATGCATTTATATATAGCTTCAACACTGGCATTGTCATAGCTAGTGACAAGCTGAGTCACCTAAGTTTTCCAGAGCTTGTGTGTTCTTAGTCATATCACAGATATTAGTTAAATCAGATGCAACTGCAGGAAACTTAAACCCAAACCACAAGGACCTTTTTTATATGCTTTTACAAGCATCAGTCTTTACCCTGTTCCTCCAGTGGTCATGGGTTTGTTTCCTACAGTGTAACTATTGTTTTAAAAGATAAAAGGTCTATTTGTAAGAGCATCTAAAATTTGACTGTGAGACATAGGGCATACCCTCAGAAGCAACTATTGAATTGGTGTTAATGTGAGAAACATTAACATTGCTCACTTCCTGTATTAATCCAGTTGAAACCTACAGCACAGTCTTGAACCAGCATTGATTGAGGTCTCTTCCAGTTAATATATCTTCCCCAAATGGCATTTTGTATTCAAAATTTATTGAGACTATACCAAAATGGAGTTTTTATAAAGACTTTCATTTAATTTGACTATCCCTGTCCTGAGGGATGTTTTTTGAGGGAGAACTAATATCCAGGGATATGCCACATGTTCTTCACAATTCAGTCCAGGCAGCATGCTGCATGACACATGGCTAACTTTGAGCAATTAATCACTACAGTAGTAGGGTCAAATGACAAATCCCTCCTTTATCTCTGCTACCCCCCCCCCCCCCCCCCCCCGCCAAGTTCCTGGGCCTATTCAGATTTGGGCATTCAGAAGAAAACACCAGAATGATGGAAGCTGTATTTAGAAAGAGAAGTTTGCAAGGAAAAAACTATTGCAGAATTTAAAAGGGGAAGAAATACCAGCAAGAATAAGTTTGAGGTAGAACAGAATTTCTGGGGAGCTTTCTCCTTTTGAAGAAAGGTGTGAAGGGTATCAGTGGGGAGAATGGTTAAGGTCTTACTGAACAAAAGATTTGTTTACTCTTTGAGATCTTACTAAGTTAAGAAAGCATAGTACTTGTGATGACTTTTCAGTTTCTGCTCCTTTGAAAAGACTCAAGCAGGGATTGGACCCTACAGGATTTATGTAACAGTAAGATTTATTGCCCACTGAGCAGCAAGTCAATACACCAAAACACCAAGGTTGAAGCCAAGAAAGCTTAATTGTAGAGCCACGAAATGAGATGGGTGGTAAACCTCAAATCTACCTCCCTGAGAGGTTTGGAGAATAAGGTCAAGGGATCTAGAAGGATGGCAAAATGGATGGTGGGCTGAGGTGTGAGGGGATTGCTGATTGACCCTAGAAGTGAAAGGTAAAGTCGTGGGACAGAAAGAGGAAAAAATGTGGTATTATGCTGAGTCAGTTCCTTGGTTGGATTTTCAGATTGGTTGGCACCAGCCATCCTGCTGGAATTTGGAATTTGGAGGTCTGAAAAACCAAGCAATGTTTCAGCAAAAGTCTTGTTCTAGCCTGAGCAGAGACCAATGAAGAAGCATGTGATCAGCATATTACGTTATTCTCAATTGGCAACTGCAAGGAAGAGGGTCAAAATATACCAGTGTGCCCTGGTTAATGCCTAACTGTAATTCTGCCTAAAGCCTGGCTTGTTAGTGTTAACCCTGTGAGGGTGGTCTTGGTATCCCTCGATTCGCTTATTTTCTGAATCCTGAGGCAGGAATCAATAAAGAAGGATTCAGGGTATGACTGCTGTCAGCTTCCTGCTGATGGGGTACATATGGAAGTACCATGATCAGGATTACAGAAATGAAGCTGTTTTGCAATAGCCTATAGGTACTCATGCATGCCAGGCCTGGGGCTCCCACCCTGCATAATGAAAACATTAGTCCCCTCGTCTACAGTTTCAGCACACATTTAATGGAACACTGAATTATGAGGTAAATTATGAGCCCTATTAGTGAAAAGGAAACCTCTAATTTCAGGAGCTCCTGTAAAACTGATCACAAGGCCTGGGACATTCATGAGAAGTCCAGAAAATCAATCAGGTAATTCTGGGGCTTCTGGAGAGAACTATAGCCAGGTGACCTGTTATCTAAGCTTGTCCAAATGGGTTTTGACTTCAGCTGAGGCATTGTATGTACACAAGTTGTATTAGCTATTGCAGACTCCACCCTGTCCTGCCAAGATAGTCAAGAGCAATCTCATCTAACAGAATGCAAGCCAATGGATTAACTCCTTTGGATGGCTACTGCAGCTGCAGTTTCATCAGCAAGAATTCCTAAGGTAAGGGAGAGGTTTCTAATCACATTCATGGAACACTACTCCATACCAGAGTAACAGTCTGCCCAGAGAAATACTCGGCTCCATCTTTGTACCCAGGCAAGTTCTGGCTTATGAATCTCCGAAGCAAGTATGAGGAACCTTTTAGTTCTAACAAATTTCAGGGCTAGTCTAGTGCTTAGTCTCAGCAGATCTACCTAGAGAAAGAAACTAGCCCAATAGGCAAGTTCCTCATATATACCAGCTGTCAATGCATTTGTAAGCCCAGGGAGGGAATTCTCTGGGAACCCCCACAAATAGGCATACTGTGAGCACACAGGACCCTAGACAAATTGTATAGGTTAAGCCTGGAGTTTTAAGCAGGGTTTTAGAGATTGGACTAAACCAAAGATCTGTAGCTAGTGAGTTTATTTCCAAGCACTGCTTTGTAGTAAGGAGCTAATGAATTTGACAAGACCCAAGGCAAGAGTTCAGAGGTATGACTGAGCAGGCTTTTAGGGAATGAGAGAAATACAAGAATATGGGCTACTAATATTCCTGTCAAGCTGATAGTAAACTAAACAGCGGGGGAAGGGTGTAAGTATTTACTTGGCAAAATTGATTAAGGTAGTTCCAAGAAACGGGGGCATACAATGGTGCCTTCTTTCATATATTATTTCTTAGGTGGGTCAGAAAACAAAACAAATAGATGGTTAGTGATATCAACAGACTGAAAACAGTTAATAACTTTGGGGCATAGAGAAAATCAGCTCTTCAATAAAGGAGTTAGAAGCAATTGAAGAGAGTCTTGGATAGCTACCTTTATTAGATATGTCACTTGGGTGGGGGTCTCATATTCTATGACAAAGTTGGGAACAGCCATGAAATTACAGGCATGACTAAAGGATTATTGTGGTCATGAATCAAAAGATTTGGAATGATATCCAGCAGTCAAATTTCCCAAAGAGGCCAAAGTCTGGGAAATTCTAGTCATGGGGTTATCTCCTCAAGCCAGCACAAAAGTCAAGAGTGATTAAAAAACAGAATCATGTTGATCCTTTTCCAAAAAGACAAGATAAAAAAAAAAGACATGTCCAATTCTATTCAGGCTATTAATCGAAGTTCGCATATCTTGAGTAAAATAAGGATAGCTAATGTGCTGAATGATTATTATAGCTCAGATACCAAAACATAATCCATAAAAGTTCAAAAAGTAACATTTTATTCCTAATAGCCATTTAAAAATTCAAACCAAGGGAGAAAGCATAAATCCAGACAAATTCAGGGAAATGGCTGCTCAAGCTCTGGTGTTTGCCTTTAAGGTAGTAAAAGTACTTGACTCATCAAAGCAAAATAGCAATGTCCTCTGAAGAAAGTCATAACATATGGATGTCTAAACATAGGCATACATGGAACTACTTTAGCATAGCATAAAATATCTAAAATGCCTAAGACTCCTGCCACCGTGATCAAAGGAATTATGAAATAAACATACAATCTAGGCATTTAGCAAGGCAGAGATGGGTAACCTGTTTTTTTTTCCAAAGTCTAAAAATACTTTATTTTTGTACTTAAGTTCAGGGGTACATGTGCAGGATGTGCAGGTTTTTTTACACAGGTAAATGGGTGTCATGGGGTTTTGTTACAGATTATTTCATCACCTAGGTAATAAGCCTAGTATCCATTAGTTATCTTCTTCCTCTCCCTTCTCCCAACCTCCACCCTCAAGTAGACTCAAGTGTATATTGTTTCCTTCTTCGTGGTCTTAAATTCTCATCATTGAGCTCCCACTTATAAGAACATGCAATATTTGGTTTTCTGTTCCAACATTAGTTTGCTAGGGATAATAGCCTTCAGCTCCATTCATGTCCCTGCAAAGGACATGATCTCATTCTTTTTTATGGCCGCATAGTATTCCATAATGTATATGTACCACACTTCCTTTACCCAGTCTATCATTGGGCATTCAGGTAGATTCCATGTTTTATTAGCCTATCACACTGTTATAAATACCCAAGACTGGGTAATTTATCAAGGAAAGAGGCTTAATTGACTCAGTTTCACATGGCTGGGGAGGCCTCAGGAAACTTACAATCATGGCAGAAGCTGAAGGAGAAGCAAGGACCTTCTTCACATGGCAGCAGGAGAAAGACTGAGGAGTGAAGTGGGAAGAACCCCCTATGAAACCATCAGATCTCATGAGAACTCACTATCAGGAGAACAGTATGGGGAAAACTGCCCCCATGATCCAGTTACCTCCACCTGGTCTCTCCCTTGACACATGGGAATTATGGGGATTATAACTTGAGGTCTGGGGGGACACACAGCCTAACCATATCACATGTCTTTGGTATGGTGAATAGCGCTGCAGTGAACATGTGTGTGCATGTGACTTTATGACAGAATGACTTACATTCCTGTGGGCATATACCCAGTAGTAGGACTGCTAGGTGGAATGGCAGTTCAGCTTCTCGCTCTTTGAAGAATCACCATACTGCTTTCAACAATGTTTTGAACTAATTTACACTCCCACCAACGTTATATAAGCATTCCCTTTTCTCTGCAACCTCGAACGCATCTGTTATTTTTTGACTTTTTAAATTAATAGCCATTTTGACTGTTGTGAGATCATCTCATTGTGGTTTTGATTTGCATTTCTCTAATCAGTAATATTAAGTCTTTTATGCTTGTTTGCCGCGATGTGCGTATTTAGAAAAGTGTTCATGTCCTTTGCCCACTTCTTAATGAGGTTTTTTACTTGTAAATTTAAGCTCCTTAGAGATGCTGAATGTTAGACCTTTGTCAGATGCATAGTTTACAAACATTTTCTCCCATTCTGTAGGTTGTGTGTACTGTAATAGTTCCTTTTGCTGTGCAGAAGCTATTTAGTTTAATTAGATCTCATTTGTCAATTTTTGCTTTTGTTGCAACTGTTTTTGGTGTCTTCATCATGAAATCTTTGCCTGTGCCTGTATCCTGAATGGTACTGCCTAAATTGTCTGCCAGGGTTTTTATAGTTTGGGGTTTTACATTTAAATCTTTAATCCATCTTGAGTTGATTTTTGTGTATGGTGTAAAGAGGCCCACTTTCAATCTTCTGCATATGACTAGTCAGTTATCCCAGCACCATTTATTGAATAGAGAATCCTTTCCCCATTGCTTGTTTTTGTCAGGCTTGTTGAGGATCAGATAGTGGTAGGTGTGTGGTCTTATTTCTGGGTTCTCTATTCTGTTCCATTGGTGTCTACCTGTCTGTTTTTGTACCACTACCATGTTTTGGTTACTGTAGCCCTGTAGTATAGTTTGAAGCCAAGTAGCATGATGCCTCCAGCTTTGTTCTTTTGCTTAGGATTGCCTTGGCCATTCGTGCTCTTTTTTGGTTCCATATACATTTTAAAATAGTTCTCTAGTTCTGTGAAGAATACTGATGGTAGTTAGATTGAAAAGAGCATGAAATCTTCAAATTGCTTTGAGCAGCATGACCATTTTAACGATATTCTTCCTATCCATGAGCAGTGAATGTTTTTCCATTTGTGTAATCTGATTTAAACACTGGTTTGTAGTTCTCCTTGTGGGGATCTTTCACCTCCTTTGTTAGCTAGGTATAAAACATTCCTAGGTGTTTTATTTTTGTGGCAATTGTGAATTAAAGTTCGTTTATGATTTGGTTCATTGCTTGACTGTTGGTATACAAGAATGCTGCTGATTTTTGCACATTGATTTTTGTATCCTGTGACTTTGCTGAAGTTATCAGCTTAAGCTTTTGGGCTAAAATGGTGGAGTTTTCTAGATATAGGATCATGTCATCTGCAAAGAGGGATAGTTGGATTTCTTCTCTGACTATTTGGATGCCTTTTTGTCTCTTGCTTGATTGCCCTGACCAGAGTGCTAATTTGATTGGCCAAAACTTCCAATACTTTATTGACTAGGAGTGGTGAGAGAGGGCATCTTTATCTTGTCAGTATTTAAGGGGAATGCTTCCAGTTTTTGCCCATTATGATGTTGGCTATAGGTTTGTCATATATGGCTCTCATTATTTTGAGATATTACTTTAATGCCTAGTTTAAGAGTTCTTAACATGAAAGGGGTACTGAATTTTATTGAAGCCGTTCCTGCATCTATTGAGATAATGTGTTTTTTGTATTTAGCTCTGTTTATGTGATCATGTTCTCCAAGATTGAAATCAATGTGATTATGTATTTTGGCAATGGTCTTCTTGTGGAGTATCTTACTGGGGTTCTCTGTATTTCCTGAATTTAAATGTTGGCCTGTCTAGCTGGGTGGGGAGTTCTCATGGGTAATATCCTGAAATACATTTTCCAAGTTGCTTCCATTCTCCCCATCTTTCAGGTAAACCAATCACTGATAGATTTGGTCGTTTCACATAATCTCATATTTCTTAGAAGTTTTATTCCTTTTCATTCTTTTTTTCTCTATTGTCTGCCTGTCTTATTTCAGAAAGACAGTCTTCAATCTGATTCTTTCTTCCACTTGGTTTATTCTGCTATGAGTACTTGTGATTGAATTACGAAATTCTTGTGTTTTTTTTTCAGCTCTATTAAGTCAGTTACATTCTTCTCTATACTGGCTATCTTTTAACTACTGCAATGTTTTATGGTATTTAGCTTCCTTGCGTTGAGTTCCAGTGTGTTCCTTTAGGTCATTGAAGTTCATTTGTATCCACATTTTAAATTCTACTTCTGTCATTTCAGCCATCTGTCTCAGCCCAGTTTTGAATTCTTGATAGAGAGGTGATATGGTCATTTGGAGGAAAGAGGGCACTCTGGCTTTGAGTTTTCAGCGTTCTTGCACTGATTCTTACCTTTTGTGAGCTTGAGGAACCACGCACCCCAGCCCAGATACTACTTTTGCTTTTCCCATGGTCTTCACAACCCACAGACCAGGAGATTCCCCCGGGTGCCTACGCCACCAGGGCCCTGGATTTCAAGCACAAAACTGGGTGGCTGTTTGGGCAGACACCGAGCTTAGCTGCAGGAGTTATTTTTCATACCCCAGTGGTGCCTGGAACACCAGCAAGACAGAACCATTCACTACCCTGGAAAGGGGATTGAAGTCAGGGAGCCGAGTGGTCTAGCTCAGCACATCCCACTCCCATGGAGCCCAGCAAGCTAAGATCCACTGGCTTGAAATTCTCACTGCCAACACAGCAGCCTGAAGTTGACCTGGGACACTCGAGCTTGCTGCGGGGAGAGGCCTCAGCCATTACTGAGGCTTGAATAGGAGGTTTTCGCCTCATGCTGTAAACAAAGCTGTGGGGAAGTTCCAACTGGGTGGAGCCCTCTGCAGTTCAGCAAAGCTGCTGTAGCCAGACTGCCCATTTAGATTTCTCCTCTTTGGACAGGACATCTCTGAAAAAAGGCAGCAGCCCCAGTTAGGGACTTATAGATAAAACTCCCATCTCCCTGGGACAGAGTACCTGGGAGAAGAGTGCAGCTTGAAGGAATAGCATCGACATCAACAAAAAGGACGCCTACTCCAACCCCATCAAAGGTCACCAACATCGAAGACCAAAGGTAGATAAATCTACGAAGATGGGGAGAAACCAGCGCAAAAAGGCTGAAAGGTCCAAAAACCAGAATGCCTCTTCTCTACCCTCAATCTTTAAAGTTGTTGACCTTTGACTGGGTTCCTTAACAGTCTGGCAACTTTTCCATAGGACTGCTGTATTTTTCTGGGGGTCTCTTCCAGTCCCTAGTCATCTTAGATTTTCTAGCACCTAAAGGTATCACCAGTGAAGGCTGTGAAATGGCAAAGATGGCACCTTTGCCCCTTTCTCTGGGAGCTCAGGCCCAGGGGGTTACAGACCTGTTGCTGACCCAAACACACCTGTAGGAAGTAGCTGGAGACTCTGGTTTTTGAAGGTCTCACACAGCCAGGAGGAATGGGATTGGGGATTCAAGTAGTTTAGTCACACTTTCATAGAGCAACTGTGCTATTCTGGGGTACTGCTTCCACCCCCAAGTGCCTCAGATACTCCAAAGCCCACAGACTGGAATGTCTAAGTTGCCCGAACAGCAAAGATGGCATCCCGCTTCTCCTTCTGGGGGCTCCATCCCAGGGAGAATTCAAATCTCTGTCCACCAGAGAACACGCGTAGGCATGGCTGGAGGCCCCAGTTGGGAAGTCCTGCCCGATAAGAAGGAAAGGATCAGGGATCTGCTTAAAGAAGCAGTGTCTGGCCATGTTTTGGTAGAGCAGCTGTGCTGGGGGATTTCTTCCACTCCCAGTGTGGACTCTTCAAAGCCCACAGGCTGGAACAGTTGAGTTGCCCAAACAGCAAAGATAGTGGCCTGCCCTCGCCACACTCCCCGGGAACTCCATTCCATCCCAAATAGGTGTTGTAACACCATTGCCAGTGGCTGGCTAGAATTCCAAACCAGTATGTCTTATCCTGTGAGGTGCCATGGAAGTTGGGCCTGCAGACCATCGCTATTCAGCCCCCTTCCTAGGGATATGTACAGCAGTCCAACTTCCTGCCTTGCCTGAGTTGCTGTTGCCTTTGCCGGGGAGCCCAGAGTGGAATATGTAAAGCTTCTGGGTCTCAATGTATGCCTGAGGAGTTGTTCTGTCAAGATTCCACATAGCTCTGCATGTCAGACCAAAGGCCCTGGTGGAACAGGTTTGTAAAAAGATCGCCTGACCCGAAAATTGCAAAAATCTGTGGGAGAAGTGGGTTCCTGGGGTCGTACATTCACTCACTCAAGGGGAGGTTCCCTTGGCTCTGTCACTCCCGGCTGGATCATCATCCTGCCCAGCTTTTCTCTATTCTCCATGGGTCAAGTTGTTTCTCTGATCAATCCCACTGCAAGTACCTGGATGTTTCAGTTGAAGATGCCATATTTACTTGGCCCTTTTGTTCCTCTCTGTGAGAGCTACACACTGTAGCTGTTTCTAGTCAGCCATCTTGGCCCCCTCACCTAACTTCTTACATAGGATGATGATAGTAATGAATCCAAAAACAATATAATCAAGGTATAAGAGGTTAGGCTATTCATTAGCAGAAAGCAGATGAAAAGCTTAGGCTCTGAAGTGTCTGGTGTTATCTAGTTGGTTGTTTTTCTTAGAGGAACTTGAGGTCAATCAGGCTTGCTCATCCATTAGGTAGTGTTTAGCAGCCTTTGGATGACTCCGCTCTGAATGTGGGTCAGATGGAGTAAGCTCTACACAGCCGTGGTAGACTCAAGTCTTGATTCCCACACGTTTCATGGAGGAGCAAGTCACCAGCAACACTTCATATGGTCTATTCTATTAGGGCTTCGGTTGATCATCAGGGTGCTGGTTTCTCCATTTCTCCAATAGAACCCAATTTTCAGACTAAATATACAGAGGCACATCTGTCAAACAACCTGCTAGAAGACTTATGGCAGTCAAACCTAAGGATTGTACATACCTGACAGCGTCTAGCTCTTACATATATGCTTTTGCAACCTTTCACTTTAGAGGAGAAGCACTGAAAGTTTCTCCCAGGTAAGATTTCACAAGGGTTCTGTTTGGACCCAATTCTAGGGACCACTCTTACTCTGAGCAGGGCAATAGGCAAAGCCTTATTCCAGGTCAGGTTGATTCCTGACAAAGCTAGTCTTTTTCAAGGTATGATTCATCTTGAACACTGAAGTGTTTCCTCTGTACTGTGGCCTTCAAGCAGTGTAATTTCCAAGTTGCACCAAGGTCTTCAGAAACATCCTGAGTGACCTTGGCCACAAAGGCAGCAACAGTGTTAGAGTAGAAATGGGCAGGCCAAACTGAGGGACAACTTTGAGTAAAGGTTTAATAACTTTTTTTCACAAGGGATGGCTTCAATCCATCCTGAAAATGTCTACAAACATAAGCAGATAGTTTCCCATGACCCTTAGCATCATGATGAAGTCAACCTGCTAATCTTCAGTTGACCTTTCATCTCACACTTGGACTCCTTGCATCAAGAGTAGAAGACTAGTTTTGAAGTTGTTTCAGGCACAAATACACTTTGAACAGTCATATTCATATGTGGGCTAATATTTCTGAATCCATTGGAGAGTGACATCCCAGTCATATGATGTCATGAATATCCACTGTCATCTGTGAGTTGTCCTGGACTATTCTTTTATATATCTATCTGCCCTAGGTTTGTCGACTGGGGTCAACCCCAGTCAAGTGCTCTTTTCAGATCATTCAAATATAGTATATATGTGATTCAAGGTCTATTTCAGGCATCAATAAAGTTTTGGACCTTTTCTGTTGCTGCTGTCTTTGCAGCCTTGTCTGCCCAATTATTGTCTTTTGCTACCAAACTGCCCATTGATACCCAAGGCAATGAACTATTGCTACTACTTTAGGGACTCAGGGCTGCCTTCAACAGAGTTTAAAATTCTTGACATGTTTGTTACCAGAGGTTAAAAATCCCCTTTCTAAATGGCTCCATAAGCATGAACCACAGAAAAGGCTAATCTTGAATCAGTATAGATTGTGGCTCATGGGTCTTCATCTAGTTGAAGCACCCAGGTTGGAGTGATGAGTTTGGCTGCTGTGAAACCTTGGTGGTTCTTAGTTTATGAAAATCTAAACAAGTCATACAGCAAAGGAAATGCAGCATAGAGTAATTTATTGCAAAGGAGAAAAGAGTACTTTGAAAGTTAGGTGCAGAACAGATAGTATACCCTGAGAAGATTCAGGGTAGGATGCTCATAAGGATGAGATGGCAAAGACTGGCACTAGAGAGATTCCCTTTATGGGAGTCCTACATGATTATTCATAAGGGGGCAGGAAGAGTTATTGGGAAGCATGTTCTAGGTGATTCTTTGCACATGTGCAGTAGTGGTATCTGCTTGTTCAAACACTATGTCTCATTAGCATCTTAAATATCCACCCAGGGGTATGTTTTTTACTATTAAAACGAGCAAAGGGCCAGTCTGAGGACAGGTAAAAATGTGCATATTCTCTGCAGGGGAAATTGCCTACTGGAGATAGCTGTGCTTGAATAAGCTTGACTACAATGTGAATGCTGGGGTTTGTGTTAACTGTACAGTAGCCATGTCCCAAGGACATGGTTACCTCCTCGACTACCCATCCTGCCTCAAGTTCATCTTTCCATCCCGACTTCCCATGAGGAAGTATTTCAGCTTCTAAAACTGGTCAATGTGGTGTTGCAGCATATACAGCTTTCTGCTGTCCCTGGTCCATGAAGCTTCCATCTGTGAACATCTCTCAACTGATCTTCCAAGAGTATGTTGATCAAATATGGTTGGCTCAAATAAACTTGTTCAATAATTTGTAAACTGTCACCTGTAGGTTCAGATGCTATCTGAGGGAGTAAAGTAGCAGGGCTTGAGGTAGAAATAGCTCTTAATATCACATTTGGGTCATCCTGGAGGATGGCCTAGCCTTCCAGAGGTCAGCCAACGGCCTCCTTTGTTTTGATAAAAGTACACAGTAAAGGGTATAGACTGTGGTGAGCTGGCCCAGGGTCCCCAAAGTAGATCACAGGTGACAGCAACAGCCCAAAGGCAAGATGGTCATCCCTTGGTGATGTCCTACTGCTTTTGAAAAGTAACCAACTAGCCTCTTGGTGTTCCCCAAGCCCTACATCAGCAGTCCTAAATCAACTTTGCCTTTCATGTACAAAATAGGTCAAATGGTTTCCCCTTCAGTCAGGGAGCAGGTTTTTGTCCTTGAGAGTTGAATCTAAGATATCTAATTAAGGGCTGAGATTTGAGCCTTTCTCTTGGATGTCTTATAGCCCCGTTTGGCCAGAAAAATTCAGTATGGTGTTCAGATTTTTGGTTGAAGGCTCTTTGGTTGTGCTAATAACTGATGTCATGAACATATTGGAGCAGAGCCCCATCTTTTAATTGCTAACCCTGGAGGTCCTTAGGGAAACCTTCCCCAGTAATGGTTGGAGTTTGTAAAGCCCTGGATGACAAATGATATATTTATCTCCTTAGTCATATGGGTCTTCCTTCCAAATGATTCTTTGGACTCTGGACTTGGAATGCAAAAGAAAGCATCTTTCATATCTAAGACTAAACCAGCAAGGCTCACCAATTAAGGTTGTGAGTAATGTATAAGGCTGGAGACCACTGGATAAATGAGTTCTGTAACTTGATGAATGACTCTCAAATCCTGAACAGACGTATATTCTCTGGTCCAGAGTTTCTGAACTGGGGGGATAGGCTATTAGACTTTGCCAGTCCCCATATAAGTTCAACCTGTAGGAAAGTGCAAAGCAAATAGAATAGTTCATCACCCTTGTTCTCAAGGGAGTTTCAGATTGAGTGGTACCATCCCTGTGTACACTTTTACCTATACTAAGGTTGTGGAGTTGGCCCTCCCTGGCCTCCCATTTGCCCATGTATCAGGATTCATCTCTTATGGCAATTCTTCAGAAATAGGCACAGGCTTTTAAGCTGCTTATAACAATGAAGCTCGCAAGGTGCAAGCTTGACCTGTGAGCATTCTGATACTCAGCCATCCCAGAGAAAATGTAACCTTTGCATTCAGTTTAGTCAAAAGACAATGTCTCAAAATGGGTCATTCAGGCACATATAAGCTGTTTTTAACTGGTCTTGTCCCGGTTGATCTAGGGGTTGGAGGAATGGTCTTCAGGGTCTCCCCTGAGGCCCCAGTCACTTTCATAGTTTCTGACAACAGTTTGGATATGCATGTACTTAATACGTGACACCAGTATCTACTAGAAAGTGTGAAAGTTGATTTTCCATGGTCATAGTGACCCAAGGTTCCATATGGAAAATATGGAGTGTATTGGGTTGGAAGGAGACCCTGGACTGTCATTTCTGACCCTCAAAATCTACAGCCCTCTAGACCCTTCAGCTGTTTTGGGCATCTGTTGAACAGGAGATTGATTCCCCTCTTAACCCCCTAACCCCCACCCCCATATTGGCCCTTTTGAGGTATAGGTAATATTTTTTTCCAATGGACCTTCCTGTCTGCAATAGACCAACTTGTTAGGACCCCCCAGTGAGGTATTTTTGTGGGGAACATGGGGAGCCCTACCTTAAGTGGAATTCTTGGGGAGTACCCTCATGGTAATCTGGAGTTTCCTTGAGTCAGAGCAGCTGCCAGCATGGTGGCTTACTGTTGCATTTTTTCATTGTTTTGACATTGATCTTTGCTGATGAACACCTTAAACAATCTTCACCGACTGGGACAAAGATATGGCCAATGTTCCTTTTTGCACCTTTCTCTGAATATCAGAGGCACTTTTGCTAATAAACGTCACGTTTACTATCTTAATTTTCTGGTGCCTTAGGGTCAGTACCAATATATTGCCTGAGTGCTTAAAAAAAAGTGTTCCAGGATTTCTGAGGGGCTCTACCTGGGTTATTGTCCTACTTCTTAAAACTTAAGGCTTCTCTGCTTTGCCTTTATGGTATCTGGCCAGAGTGAAATCTTGAGCACAATAATGCTCAAGCTTATCCCTTCCTCCAGTGTTAACATTCTACTTAGGGTTAGCTGTGGGCACTGTGATCTGGGCAGCTGCCCACATTGGGTTACTGGGGTAATCAGCATCCTGGGGGGATCTGCCTCTTTAGCCTTTTCTAAGACCATTCTCTGTTCCTCAGAAGTTTAAAAGTGTGTTGAACAAGCTTTAGACACTGACCCTGGTGGGGTTATAAGTTAGAAAGATAAAGGGGAAATTTTTCATTTTGGATTATCCCAATCGGGTGGTCATGTTATTTTTCCAATTAAGTCAGAAGTAGATAATGAGGAATAGACCCAAACAAGCCCTATGGATTGCCCTGTGTCAGCATCAGTCTCTCCATGGGTAGCTATTAATGGGGGAATTTCCCTGCTAGAGCTAAAGTTGTGCCCCGGCCAAATTTGGTTCCCTGACAGTAGTGACAAGGGAAACCATTCCTGTAGCTCCAGGTTCCTGCCCTTTTGAAGGAAGTCTGATTCAAGTGCATGTGGCATGGTCACATCTCTACCATGAAGTGGGGGAGGTGAAACCAATGACTCGTTCAACTGAACTAGCAAAGTATTTTCATCCTTCTTCCTGTGACTCCCCTAATAGAAAACTGTTTGCATTAACATTCCATTGTATCATGATTTTGCATTTTTCTGTATCAGCTTTTGTCAAAGCAACACAAACATTGTACATAAGGGGTTTCATTTGATTTTTCTTTCTTACACAACAGGTGTAGCTACAAGATGGTATTATAATTAAGGAAAACACTTTCTGGCCTCTTTCCCCGTATTCTAATGAGTACTGGGGACAGGCTGTATTACAAAGTAGAGCACTTCCTACGATTTTATAGGTAAGAAGCCCAATTTTGGAGGATACAGCCCAATGGACTGCTTGGAGGGAATCAAATTAGCATTTTCCATATCAACCAAGACAAAACTCAACTGCACACACAAACATGAGCTGTTCTGCTCAACACCTGAGTTCAGCCTGGCAAGGTTCACACTTGCCCCAGCTAGTACCTGACACTATTGATCCATACAAGGTGGGGAGACTTGACCCCCAGCCAGTAATCTAGCAAATGGTCACTCAGTGTGATAGAGCAGATGGCCACCCTGAGTTAGGCTACCAAGCTCCTGACTACTCCGGGGCTCACTGACTGCAAGTAGTGAGACAGAACAGGTTCCTAGTCAGGCCAAATGAACTTTCACCAGTAACTCCTTCGGGGTTTTCACACAAACAGGACATGATGAAATGTGAGGTCTCACAAGTTGCTTCCGCAATTTGATTTTGAAACTAAGACCCAGACAAGTCTGAATACCTCTCCCAGAGAGGGTCCTTTATTCCCTTTTTGGTTGGAATAAGTCCCACCCACCCACACTCGCCTCCAACCGGGCTTTTCCTAGTGATAAGGGAGAGTCAACAAGGCCTCTGGAAGAAGGCTACAGGAACTCCAAGGAGATAAACAAGTTAGAAGGAAAAGTGGGTTCTTCAGATCGATACCATATTTCTGCTGGAAACAAGTATGTGCACCAATGCTGAGCAATACCCAGCCAGCAGGGAAGGCTTCAGAGATAGTACATGGCTTCAGGAGCCAGGTGACCTCTTGAGTTTGCTTCTGGGCCCACTGAATTGAGCCATGGCCGATTCCCACAAGGGGCCTCCTGGCTAGATTGCCACTAAATATCATAACTGTAACAGATTCATTGCCTGATGCCTGACAAGTCAATGTACTGATACACTGAGGGTTGCAGCAGTGTTTAATCACAGGGCCACCCATAATGGGAGAGGAGGGAACCTCAAATCCACCTCCCTGAGAAGTTTGGAAATGGAGCTTTTAAGGAATCTGGACAGATGGTGGGACAGATGGCAGGCTGAGGTGTGGGGGATCACTGACTTATCCTGAAAATGAGAAGTTAAGTCATGTGACAAGGAGATGAAGAAACAGCATCCTTGAGCTGAGTCAGTTTCTCAGGTGGTCTTCAGTCTGGTTGACACCAGATATTCTGCTGGAATTTGGGGTTCTGGAAGCAACTTGAGCAATGTTTGAGCAAAAGTCTTATTCTAGCATTAGAGAACCTATGTGCAGGAACAACGGAGAAGTGAGTAGTCGGCATGTTACGTAAATTAGTTGGCAACTGCAAAGAAAGTGGGTCAAAATGTGCCAACACACCTTAATGCCTAACTATAATTCTACCTAAAGCCTGGCTTGTGCTGCTTGTCAACCCTGTGAGGGCAGTTCCATATGTTCTCTTTAGGGCTGTAATATAACCTGACAGCTCTACGTGCTTGACATAGTACAATATAAATTAGATAATTGGTCTTTATCCCTGTTTTCTAATATACAGGTCCTGAAACTTCTGAAGTGATGATGCTAATTATGACTAGTGTCCCCTAGATAGCTTCAGGATGGGAGCTGGTCCCTGGAAAGACTGAAGCATGGTTAGAGGGTTGGGACTTGCAGCTCCACCCCCCCCGCCCCGGACTTGGGTTGTCAGAAGAAAAGGCTAAAAGTTAAGTTGATCACCAGTGGTCAAAGATGTACTCAATCATGCCTATGTAATGAAACTTCCATACAACCCAGAAGGACAGGTTCATAGCTTCTGGATAGCTGAACACATGGATGTGCCTGGAAGATGGCATGCTGCAGAGGCCATGGAAGCTCTGCAACCCTTTCCCACATGCCTTGCCCAATGCATCTCTTCCATCAGGCTGTTCATATGTGTGTTATGTAATAGCCTTTATGAAAAATGGGTAAACATAAGTGCTTCTCTTCTGCACATGTATCCCGTAACTTTAGTTTAAAAAAAAAAAAAAGTGCTTCTTTGAGTTCTGTGAGCCATCTAGCAAATTAAATGAACCCAAAGAGGAAGGCAGGTTGTAGAACCCTTGATATGTAGCTGGGAGTGGTACCTGGGCTCCAAAAAGGGGGTCAGTGTCCTTAAGTGCTGGGGTTAAGGTTATCTGACCAGCTTGTGGTGGGACAGACTAGAATACTAACCACCGAAAGTGCCTTAGTCCTGAACTTTGGCTACTTACATAACTCAAATGAGTGTAAAACAGGCCTTATCAATTACTTCCTCTAATACTCACGTTTGTTCCATAAGTCCAGTATCTACCTCTTGAAGATAATCCCCATGGCTCTCCAAATTTGGGGCTATGTTTGGCCTTGGAGAAAGTTAGCCCTGCTTGACCTGTCCACTTCTGCTAGTTATTTCTACTGGCAGGGCATTCTGAAACTATCTTGGATGCCTTTCACTTCTACTGATCCAAATCCAGTCAAAGCTGCAATGGGATCCCACATTGAAGTGACAAAGTTACAGCTGATTAAAATTCAATTCCCCTGTTCACCATTTCTAAAACACAATGTTCATGGTCAAAAGAGAACTCAGCATTCATTAAATGTTGTTTTGACCCCAGACTATCAGCCCGAAATTCCCTTTCTCTGGGGGATCCTATTTCAGGGACTCTTTCCCCTTTTAACCTAGAGAACCAATAGTGACATTGTAAGAAGTCCAGAGACTTCTGAATAGCTCACCCTTCTCTCAACTCTGCACACCAAGATGTAAGAGGTAACAGTTTTGCTAAGTCCTCATTGCAGATTATTGTGTTACAGATGAATCCCAGGGTAACTAACAGTTGATTATTCATCCTTAATCTTATTCTAAAAGGTGTTTTACAAGAAGTTTCTCCTAAGTATAGTGGACATTCGATGCTTGATCTAGACCCTCCAATTTCTTTTAAATTGAGGTAAAGTACACATTATCTTAACCACTTTAAGAATACAGTTCATTATTGAGGACATTCACATTTACATCTTCCCAAACTGAAACTTATATACCCCTTTGTACCTTCCCCCCCAGCTCCTGCAAGAACCATTTCATCTTTATGAATGTGACTATTGTAGGTACCTCATAAGTTGAATAATACATTATGTCAGTTTGTGATGGGCTTATTTTGCCCAGTGTAATGTCCTCATGGCTCATTCGTGTTGTGACATGAGCCAGTTTTCTTTTTAAGGCTGAACACTATTCCATTGTATGTGCATACACTTTGTTCATCTGTGGGCACTTGGGTTGCTTCTACCTGTTGGCTATTGAGAATAATGCTGCTGTGAACATGGACATACAAACATCTGAGGCCCTGATTTCACCTCTTTTGGGTATATACCCAGAAGTAGAATTTCTGGTTCATATAACTCTAATTTTGATAAACTACAGCACTTTTTCGTGGTGCCTGTACTATTGTATATTCCCACCAACAAGGCTTCCAATTTCTCCACATCCTCAGCGTTCCTTATTTTGTCGGGTTTTTTCCATGGTAGCCATCCTAATGAGTCTTAGGGGATATTTCACTGACGTGGATTTGCACTTCCCCAATGATTAGTGGTATTGAGCGTCTCTTCATGTGCTTTTTCACCATTTGAATAGACATCCCTTAGATGAGTCCTCCACCCACTTTTTTAGTTGCTGCTGAATTGCAAGAGTACCTGGCATATATTCTGGATATTAATCCCTTGTAAGATATGACTTGCAAATACTTTCTCCCATCCCACAGGCTGCCTCCTCACTGTATTCATTGTGATCTTTGCAGGGGCGTTTGTAACTTTTACTCCAATGTATCTGTTTTTACTTTGGCCTATGCTTTTGTCATATCCAAGAAACGGTTGCTGAATTAAATGTCAAATTCGTTTTCTAAGTTCTGTAGTTTTATGTAAGTATTTGATCAGTTGACTGTTTATATATGTGATAAGCCTTATAAGGTAAAGTTCCAACTTCTTTCTTTTGCATGGGGCTATCTAGTTTACTCAGTACCATTTAAGAGGCTGTTCTTTCCCCCTTTGAATGGTTTTGGCATCCTTGTCAAATGACCGTAATTGATAGGATTTACTTCTGGGGTACTCTTCTCTTCTGTTGGTCTATGACTTTATGGCAGTATCTCAGCATCTAGATTATGGTAGCTTTATAACTTTGAAGTCAAGAAGTATAAGACTTCTAACCTTGTTCTTTTTCAAAATTGTTCTGGCTTTTCTGGGTCCCTTGAAATTCCATATAAATTTGGTTAAAACTTTCTATTTCTACAAAAAAAAAACATTGAGATTGTGATGGAGGTGACACTAAATTTGGAGATAAATTTGGATAGTATTGTCACTAATAACACTCCAATCCACAAATATGGAATGTCTTTGTGTCACCATCTTTCATCAGTGTTTTGTTTTCAGTGTGTCAGTCTTTCACTTCCTAGGTTTATTCCTAAATATTCTTTGTGACTAAGTTTACCTTTTCTTTTGGTCTGCTTGCTTTTAGATTTAATCTGTAACGTTTCTGGTTTAAGTTGTGAAGTTACGTTGTTGATTTGAGACCTGTCTTAAATGTTTACAGCTATAAATTTCCCTCTCAGCATTGCTTTCATTGCATCCCATCGGTTTTGATATATTCTCTATCTTTGTTTATCAAGATTTTCTATCGTCCCTTGATTTCTTTTTTGATTAAAGCGTATCTTATCTAATTTCTAGTTTTTCTTGTTTTCTAGTTTTATTCCATTGTGATCAGAAAAGATAATTTGTATAATTCAATCCTCCTGAGTCTATTAAGACTTGTTTTGTGGACTAATATATCACAAAGAATGTTCCATATACACTTCAGAAAAATGTGTATGCTGCTAAGAGTGTTATGTACATGTCTGTTGGGTACAACTTGTCTGTAGTGGTGTTCAGGACTTATTTCCCTGTTGGTCCTGTCTGGTTGTTATATCTACTATTGAAAGTAGGGTGTTAATTTGTGGTTGTGAAGTTGTCTATTTCTGTAATTTTGTCAGTGTTTGCTTCATATAATTAGGAGCTTTGATTTTTGGTATGTTTCTCACTGTGTATGCACATTTACCTTTAATGTGTTAAGAGTCTCACCCCCTACTTCTCAGGAGCTTTGTTCTATTGTGCATCTCTTCCCAGAATCTCTCATCCTCAGGAGCCCATGGGTCTGAAGGCCACTGAATCTCATGCTACAGAACCTGCCACTGCTTTCAGGGGCTTCCAACCTGATATTCAAACTATGCTGCCACTCCTGTCAGTGCTCAGTCATGTGACACAGAAACCAGTCCTTCTAGTTTTTCACAGATAAGTCCGAACTTGGCAAGTTCCATTCTTTGTGCCAAGGAAGGGGCCAGGATTTGGGCAGCTTTCTTCTAACCACCCACAGATGTGGTAAACCAAGGTTGAGCAAAAATGCAGAGTAATTTCCTATCATTGAGTGTGGTTTCTTGGGTTGAACTGAGCTTGATTGCTGCAGCTTCTAAATTGGCTTCTAGAATTCTCACAAAGCTACTCTGACCTATATACTTTGTGTTTCCATGATGGGGGAATAAGCCAGTATTTTCTATTCTGCCATCTTGCTGTCACTTCAATTCCTTGTTACCTTTCCTGTGCATCTCTTCCTGGCTGTGTGTTTTCACTTCCAATAGCCTATATATATATGCCGCCTCTTGGGAGGACTGACCTCAGGAATGGGACCACCTCATCTGTAGGCAGAGACAACCAGACATCTCTGGGAACTTGTCTTCCTGGAACAGTCCTAGGCCAGTGACTGGAGTGAAAATTATACCTCTGACTTTGGGTGCAGAGCCCTCCTGTGGGATCAGGCTGCAGCTGGTCCCTGGGACCTTGCCTGAATCATATCCCTGCTTGACTGGCTTTCTTTTCCCTGCCCTGCTTTTGTGACTTCCTTACTAGATTCTCCTGGCAACCTTTCCTTAATCATTTGTACTTATCTTCACCTCAAGGTCTCTTTCTAGGATCTGTTTGGGGGCTGTTCCTAAGACCCAAAGTACGTATTGCATTTCTCTATGCAAACAGCAGCTTATAGCTTCTCGAGGTTCAAAAAAAAGGTATTCCTTTTATACATAACTTTTCATAGTAGAAAAATAGGTTTCCTTAAACCCCTATCTGACTTGTAGAAAAGTTTGGATATTGTAAGGAATATGGGACAAGGGAGAAACAGCAGGGAGAACAAAACTATTTGATTACTGGTCCTATTGGGTCCTAGGAGAAAAGATGGCATACTTAATAGGCTTAGAGTGTTTAATAAAGGGACGCTTTAAAGACGTAGAGGCAGGGCAAAGGAAACTAACAATGGTGAAACACCAACAGAATAACAAGAGCACTTACCGCCACCAGGACCTGGAGGGGTATACAGGAGAAGCTGTTACTACAACCCAGTACAAGCTTCAGCCACGAGGGCTAGATCACCCAGCAGCAATGAAAGCTTTTGGTAAAGGGGCACAACACTGCCAAAGATGGCCTTGTAGGGAAAGGAACAGAGAGAATAATACTCCATCCTGTTCTCCTCATCCTTGGCTGCTTGTGAGTGCCTTCTAGGGGCTGAGTTCACTAAAAGCCACAGGGCGGGGCCGGGCGCGGTGGCTCAAGCCTGTAATCCCAGCACTTTGGGAGGCCGAGATGGGCGGATCACGAGGTCAGGAGATCGAGACCATCCTGGCTAATACGGTGAAACCCCGTCTCTACTAAAAAATACAAAAAACTAGCCGGGCGAGGTGGCGGGCGCCTGTAGTCCCAGCTACTTGGGAGGCTGAGGCAGGAGAATGGCATAAACCCGGGAGGCAGAGCTTGCAGTGAGCTGAGATCTGGCCACTGCACTCCAGCCTGGGCGACAGAGCGAGACTCTGTCTCAAAAAAAAAAAAAAAAAAAAAGCCACAGGGCAAGCATAGAAGACACAGCTGTGCCACTAAGATGCCCAACAAGAACAGGCTTGCTGCCCAGGTACAGGAAGCTGCTTACTCAAGGTCATGAAGCCACCAGTGACTGAGAGGTGTGGTGGCAAAAGCCCAGCTGTGTCACCCACACAGAGAACAAATGGAAAATACTTGCTTTGGAGCTCTCCACCGAGCTGGCCAAAGCTTTTTTGGGCCTGCATAGCAGTCAGATCGCTTTCTCTGCTTAATCCTGCTGCTTCCCCTTCCTCTCACAGGTGTCAATACCTAATAAACACCTTGCATCCCAAACTGTCCAACCTATAACAGCAAGAGAGGAGTGATACAATCACACAGGTTAGCCTCCTGTGTGCAGAGCAAGACAGGATGGCTTTAGGGGGAAAACATGGAATAATCAAGTCTACACTTAGCTGCCACTCCTGTGCTCAACTGTTTTAACTCTTTAAAAGAAGAGAGGAAGTTAACCTGATGTCCTTCAATCTGAGGGCCTGGATCACTTGGGGACATATGTAGGAACCTGGGTGATTTGATCCAGACAACCACCAGAGTAAGTGCCAGAGAACAGGCAAGTAGGCAGGGTAAAATAAAACTTTATTAACTAGCCAATGTGAAGGAGGGGCGAGGTTCACTGGTCTCCGGCGGCAGAGTCCGAGGAAGTCGCTCTGGCATTCTCAGGCGAGGTTCCTAGGTCCGCATATGAGCAGGGGCCGAGGAAGTTCGCGCCCTGCCAGGAGTGGCTTTTATGTCCTGGGCCTGGGAGTGGGAGGGCAGTGGGCGGGACATAGGCGGGTCGGGGGTGGGGCGGTAGGCGCAGCTAGGTAGGTTTCGATTTTCTCGGTCAGACCTCAGACTGCACCTGTGCAGTTGACCTGTGTCTTTCCCGGGCACGGGGAAGTTGACAATGAAGAACCCGGAAATGTGCCATTTTAGTCCCTTTGGTCCCTCCGTCCCTCCCTCCCTCCCTCCCTCCCTCCCGGGAGCTATGATTATCAAATGTGCATGCCTGTCACATAGCAGTGTGCAAGGCTGTCTGCGCGTGGCTGGTGCTGTCTCCAGTGGCCTATGTGCGTGTTGGCCCTGTGTGAGACTCCCCTGAGTGCTGTCAAGGAAAACTACAATGGTACTAAATGATGCAGCTCTAAGTGGGATGATTAAACAGTTCAGTGACAGGAGCATCCTCCCAGGGAGAAGAGCAACAGGAGGCTCCTGAGGACACGCCTGAGTGCCTCACAACAGGGTTCTAGTGAAGGGAGCTGGCTAGCAGCACAGGAAGGTGGCGAACGCAACTTGTTCCAGGAGAAAGGTGACCTTACCCTTTTTGCAGGGAACAGTCCCCTCTGCACCAAGGTGGTAGGGAGCCTCTGTGCTCCTCAGGCTGGAGCTAGGAAGCTGTTGGACTGACACAAGCTTAAGGCATAGTCAGTTGTCAGCACTGTGCCATTTGTTCTGAGTGCCCTCGGGCCCTCTTGTGTAATGCCGCATTTCATTTAGATTTTCTTGGATGCAAGAAACTCTTGCATATGTTAAGTTTCTCCCCATCACAGGGGGAGATTCCATGACAGACTTTAGGGTGCAAAGTGTTGATTAGAGGTCAATGCCTATGAAAGCGGGGAGGAAGTAGAAAGGGGAATAGAAGTTGAGTAATAATGCAAACTCAACAGAGCCTCAGCTGACCCCTATAGGGAACTCTGCAGCCACTCCTGCCCTCCAGTTTTGGGCCAAAATGAGCAGGCCTCTACACCTTACCCCTCTGTCACTGGGCACAAACTGCCCAAGGAAGGGATGGATTCAAGTCCTTTCTTGATGGATCTAGGTGGCATATCTCTGTGTTTAAAACACTTTCCCAGTTGTGGCTCTGGTAGCCTATAGGATGGGGCTGCTCTCTGACCAATATGTACAGACCTCAGATTATGAATGGAAAGGATGACAGCCCCTGAATCCCTAATAAGGTGGAATAGGAGCCTACTCCTGCATGAGACAATGGGGTTCTGTGATGGATCACCATAGTTTCTATTAGTCTGTAAGGTGCAATTTGAGTTTGTTTCAGAAGTTCAGCTTGAATCTACACTCGGCCTCTTTGGCACATCCTTGGTGTCCCCTCCTCCCTAAGACAGCCAGACTCAGATTGATGACACATAAGCCTACTAGAGGTATCTTCCTTAGGCATGGGACTAGTGATTGCAGAGCAGGAAGTACATTAAGAATCTGGATAATTAGATATATGCTAGTAACTGAGTGTCAGCAAAACTGCCATTCCCTAAATAGGAGAGTGCTTTCCCTCTCTTGGCCCCTAGTTCACCTCGGTGATCATCTGGATGGTGGTTCTGCTTTGGAGGAGCTGGATTATGCCATCACCCTGAGCTCTTCCTGATCAGGTTGCTCTCACCATCCCCCTGCTTCCTATTGTAGCCCCACAGAAAAGGAATGGCTGTGTACTGAGCTCAGGAGAAGCTACAGTCACCTCAGGGCTCCTGTAGTCTTTCCCCAACTTCCCCCATCTGCAGGCAGTTATTAAAGGCTATGCTGTGTGACAGGATGAGACTGAGGGCCTGTTTGCTTTTGTTCCCAACCACCCGGTATACAGCTACCTGAGTACCATGTCACTTGTCTCCTTGAGCTGCAGTCTGGAAAGATGAGGCTTGCATCGCCTACTTTTGCCCAGCTATAGTTGGGAGAGTAATCAGAAATGTGCCTGGGTAACCAGACATTCCCAGATACCACTAGGACTGAGCTCTAAGTCCAGAGCCAGATTTCCCCAGAGAATCGAGATCCTGCCTAGCTGAGGATTCCAAGCTGCTGTTGCCTAGATATTGCCCCTGAGGCTACTCTTTCACAAAACCTGCAGTTTGCTGTACCATATGCCACTCTTGGGGCATAGCCCACTGGCAGGGGCTATTTTCAGGCACATTGATGCCAGGGGATCATTGGGCGGCCTAAAATCCTGCTTCTAAGGCTATCTTTTCCATTCCTAGAGGCACCTATCAGTTAAGTTGGAACCAACTCCCAAATCCCCCTGCCTCTGGAGGGGCTAGAGGAAGCTGTCTGCCAAGGGATGCTGCTGACCCTGAGGCTAGCAGAGCTCCTCAGCCACTCAGCTCTTGGGATCATCTGTCAAAGGGGCCCTGATAGGGAACTGATGGCTCAATCAAATTTGAATCATTCAAAAAATGTTGACTTCCAAAAGAGCTAACTTTGAAGCTACGGGTCAGGGATAGAAGAACTGTCTTAGTCCATCTGAGCTTCTATATCAATATCATTAACTATGTGGCTTATAAAGAGGTCTATTTCACACAGTCCTGGAGGCGGGGAGGTCCAAGATCAATGTTCTGGTATATCCGGTATCTGGTGAGGACCTGGTTCATAGATGACACCTTTTGCTGTGTCTTCAAATGACAGCAGGGGTGAGGGAGCTCTCTGGGGTCTCTTTTATAAAGGCACTAATCCCATTCATGATAACTTTACTCCCATGACCTAATCACTTCCCAAAGGCTTTACCACCTAACACTGTCTTGAGGGTTAGGATTTCAACATGAATTTGGAAGAACACAAATATTCAGAGCATAGCACAAAGAATGATCAAAAACATCAACGAAGTTGTTACCACACCTGAGCCCAAAGGTATTGGGGGTGTCCAGCTGGGGAGGTCACCAGAACCCAGGGAGCCAGTTCAGAAGAAAATACAGCCTTGAGTAGAACAGTGACTTTTTTTTTTTTTTTTTTTTTTGAGACGGAGTCTCGCTCTGTCGCCCAGGCTGGAGTGCTGTGGCCGGATCTCAGCTCACTGCAAGCTCCGCCTCCCGGGTTTAGGCCATTCTCCTGCTTCAGCCTCCCGAGTAGCTGGGACTACAGGCGCCCGCCACCTCACCCGGCTAATTTTTTGTATTTTTAGTAGAGACGGGTTTCACCATGTTAGCCAGGATGGTCTCGATCTCCTGACCTCGTGATCCGCCCGTCTCGGCCTCCCAAAGTGCTGGGATTACAGGCTTGAGCCACCACGCCCGGCCGAACAGTGACTTTTTATCAAGGGTACAGGCAGCTTGAGGTGACCCTTCCACCCTTCCGCCCTTCCCTGGTATTCTTTCCAGTTTCCCCATGAACTGAAAACAGCCAGGAGACAGGGCAGGGGGCCCAACTGATGCCATTCACACAGCTCAGCCTTCCAAGGTAGAGTGAGGAAAGATGGAGAGTTTATCTGGAATAAGTGGGACATGGGTACAGAGCTTTAACTTCCTCTTCAAGTGTGTGTATCCCTATCAAAGCTCATTCCCAAGGGCTGGCTAAAAGGCTGGTCTCTTATGTGCTTGTATTTACCTATTGCTGCATAGCAAATTACCCTAAAACTTAGTGCCTTAAAACAAACATTTATGACCTGATGGTTTCTGTGGGTTGGGCATCTGGGACAGGGTATCTGAGGAGTTTCATCTGCAGGCTTGACTGGGACTAGATCATCTGCTTCCACAGTGACTGATTCACACACTCTTACCTCAGATGACCAACCCACCCTGGTTTGACCAGTATTGTTTATTGTTCATGGCAGCTGAGGCAAGCTACAACAGAAGAATTGACTAGTTGACCACTTGGCCCTCAAATCCTGAATACTTAAGGTTTGGCACTTTCTGTAGTTTGCCAGACCTTGACATAGACTCATGCTGAGAATCAACTCCAGAGGAAAAAAAGCTGCTTGGCCCCAGATTTGTAGCAGATGCTCTACCTTGGTGAACACACATCTGCAGATGCCACCTCAGGACTGAGCTAAGCCCGTCCCCACGGATATTAGGGCCAGAGTCTTAGGATCCCACCTGATTGGAGATTCCAAAGCTCTGAAGCTTGGGTATCTTAACACCTATTTGATAAACATGTTTTGATGCACTTCAGTTTTGGCATTATGGGTGAGAAACTCATTTAAGTAAGACAGTGTTGGTGGCCTACCCCCATCCATTCATTCTTACCACTTCAGTGCCCCCTCGCTCAATACTGACTAGCACCTATGACACTTCCCCTGAGAGCTTTCTCTAGCTATTGAAATCTAGCACATGGCAGGCCAGAAGGCTAGGGAACTAACACCACTGAGAGAAACCCTCAGCCAGTGACTTTTACAGAAGTTGATGTATGAATACCCCAGCTGCCTCTTCCTTCCATGGCAACAACTCTGTCCTGTACTGGCTCTCAGAATTCCCCTGTAAAGGTATGTTCCAGTTGCCCTTGGTGGTAATGAGCTTGCTAACACACCAATTGTTGACTATCTTCCCTTTGTCTCACTTCTTTCCTGCCTTTCCTTGGCTCCCCTCTAAATAACTTGCTCAAATCTTGAGCTTGGGGCTCCTCTGTCAAAACCCAATTTAAAACACTGGACACTCAGACTTGAGGTGGCCTGAAGAAGCCCTAGATCTGGCTTAGATAGCTGATTCCAATGGCTCACTTTGCTACTTGCTTGTATGACTTTGTAGTTTGAAAGCAGCATGACTGCCCAATTTTCATCTATAAGATGGGAATGCCACATTCTTGATATCCTGACTGAGACTAACAAATCCCCAAGAACTCATTTGACATGAATCCTGAGTCATTGGAATGGAATGATTCGATGGAAATCTCTGCCTTGGGCATAATAACCACCACTCCTTTGGCCTTCTGCTGTCAACAGTGTGGTCAAGAATGCTGCCCTACAGGTGATTGAGTGGATCAAGCAAGAGTGGAAAATGAGGAAAGAGCCCCTGTGAGTGTCCTGCTCCCTGAAGAGCCTGAGTGGGGCACAGGCAGAGGCTTACTCACCTCACTGGGGCAAGTAGCTGGAACTGGTGGTATGCCATGGTCTGAATGTGTCCCCCCAAACTTTCATTTGTTGGCAATTTTGTCTCCAATGCGGCAGTGTTGGGAGTTGGGACCTCTGGGAGGTGACTGAGTTGTGAGGTCTCCGCCCTCATGGATACATTAATCAGTTCACGGATTAATGGACTGGGTTATTATTGAAGGGAATGGGTCATGACTGGGTCTGTCATAAGCCAGTTTGGCCTTCTCTCACAAGCCCTTTCACCATGTGCTGCCTTCTGCTATGGGATGATGCAGAAAGAAGACCTTTGCCAGACGCAGCCCCTCAGCCCTAGATGTCTCAGCTCCAGAATCATAAGAATTTTCTTTATAAATTATTCTAACCTTAAGTATTGTTACAGTTACAGAAAATGGATTAAGACATGGTGCATATGATGGCCCTCTTGGATTCAAGATACTAATGAATTCAAGTGAGGTCCTTTTTGGTGCCCAAGCCTGAGGACAACTATCCACCAAATCTATCGGTTTTCTGTGGATGACAATGCCAAATCTGATGTTGGCCCTTAGGAGGAACAGGTATTCCATGGAATTTCAGAATACAATACATTACAAGCCAAGAAGCGGCACAGGAAGTATCTGGAATATAATGTACCCTGACTGAATTACTGAATTGTGGGGATCTTGATTTCACTGAATCAATCGATTCACGATACATGCTAACTTGATTTTACCAGATGCTGATCTAAATCTAATGTTGCTTATTTGCTTGGAATCTGACAAAACTATTGTCTTGGTGCCGAAATTAACATCCCATCCCAGGGTAAGAGCAACAGAAAGGTGTTGGGCGATAATGGCCCCTTTATGATAGGGAATTTCAGAGCCAATATAGGAGGCAGGCTAATACTTTCAAAGGTAGTTGGATAAGGTAACAGTCCAGATGATAATTCTAGATAGGATATAGTCCAAGAAAGGCTTCTGGAGGTGAAGTACATTACACAAGACAGATAGATGGGATTGAGAGAGAAATGTAAGCTGGCAGGAAATGGGGCTTATAAGAAAGAGCTTAAGAAATTGAAGCTTTCAGAAGAAGCTGGTGGATGGTCATGGAAGCAATCATATGGCCTTCAAGTCAATCTTGGGTTAGAATTTAACCTAACTACTTACAAGCTAAGAGCATTTTGGGCAACTTTCATGATTTCCACTCCAATCATCAGCTTGTTAATATATAAAATGGGGATTCACAACTATTTCCTAAGGGTGCTAAGAGGACTACAGTACCATGTTGGTAGAATGTCTAGCACACAGTAAATGGTCATCAAGTGGTAGTCACTGTCATCCCATGTGGCTTGCAGGAGAGGGATATAAGTTGGACTATATGGCCCAGGAACTAGAAGTTACAGGGAGACACGCTGGACATTCGAAGGACTGTCTGAATAATAGTGGATGCCCTAGGAGTCAGCGGACTCTCCTGTACTGAGCAGCAGCTGCTGCAGGATCATTGCTTGGCTGGGCTGCTGTAAAGGGTTTTGAGACAGTCTCGGGATGGGTAGTCAGATAAGGTTCTAAGGTCACCTGAAACCCTGCAAGGGATGTGTACTAATCTTGTTTTTCAGACCCACTAGACTTCAGGTCAACCTTGTTCTGACCAAAAACTCAGTTTTGTTTCCAAATCTCTTCTGTTAAAACCTTGTTGTATCTCATTGCCCAATCAGAGATTTTCATTAGGAGTAATGAGGTAGATAATAGGTATGAAAAATGTTTTGACCTCCTTCAAATCTAAGAAAAAACAAATTACATTCCAGGAAATTTATTATAAATTGAGGTTCTGCACATAGCCGTGCCCACCCTAAACAAGTTCTTGAACCTGCACAGATTAAATCACTGTAAATGTACCAGGAGAAAGCTTGCTACTTAACCTGCATCGGAGGATGATTCACATGTTGAAGGATTCATGAGAGGAATGGATTTGTTTGTGTTGAAGTGACTAGTGAAACCATTTTGCAATTACTACTTACTATAAAATGAGTTATGTTCTCAGAAGAATTTCTTGCATCATTGACTAAGTATGGGGAAGAGTTAAAGGACCCATGCAAGTCCTGTAGACCCCTGTTTTTGCAATAGGCCTTGACCTTGCCTTTACCAGCCCTGCTTCTGGGACTCTTCTGGATGTATAAGTGTGTGTGTGTGCATACATACATACATACACACATACATATTTATGTGTGTATACATACATATATATACATACGCACACACACAACTGGCTACACAGAATCTGTTAGTGACCCTTCTATTTTCCTTGGACCTTTAGAGTATTCAGGGCTGACTTTTGTCAGCATCTACATCTCTGACAGCTTTTTTCTGAAACTGTAAGGCAATTGACATTACCTTAGAGCTGCCCTCAACCAGTGACTGGCACGAACATAACCCCAACTTCCTCTTACACAGACATACACACGACCTGGGGGAGATAATTCTGACATTAACTCTGCATCAGTACCTAGGGTCTCCAAAAGGAAGTTCCTGTTGCCCTTGCGCTCTTTAGCTTTATTGGCCTCCTTCCCTTCGCTGTATCACTTCCTATGTCCCTACCAGTTCCTCCGCATCTCCCAAATAAACCTGCATTGAATCCTTTCTGAGGAAACATAAACTAAGACCCTGGCTGTGTCAATCCCTTATGAGCCCTATTGCTAGATTGTTGAATACCAGGCCACCTTCTCTGTGTGCACACCTATACTTTGTCTCCAGAGATCTCAAGGAGGAGCAGTACAGCCCTCAAACTGTGCCATAGTGGGGTCATGGGATTTGGGACTGGGGACCTGTTCTGAGGAAAGCTGCCAAGGGTCCATTTGGCTATTTGTTGAAGACTCAAGTTTCAGAACCAGGGCATAGATTGCTGCAAGGAGGCAAGGTATTCTTAATCACCTTATCCTGAAATACCCACCTCTTAGTCTTAGATAAATTGAGTTTTCTGGATTCTTAAGGTGAATCTGGCATCTGTGTCCCTGTGAAGTCCATTTGAAGGGGAGCTGCTGTGTGGGTGTCCACCACCACCCATTTGAGGAGAGTTTTCATGTTGTCAGACAGTCCTGCCTTTCCCTCTACCCACAGGATCAGTAGGGAGGGGTGTTCTTGGTTAAAGGCTTAGCAAAGTTCTTGGCATCATGGTGTTGCAGGCCTGTAATCCCAGCTATTCCAGAGGCTGAGAAGGGAAGACCGCTTAAGCCCAGGAATTTGAGACCATCCTGATCAACATAGCAAGATGCCTTCTCAAAAATAAAATACAACCAAGTGAAACACAAGATTTGCCAGGCACAGTGGTGCATGACTGTAGTCCTAACTACTTGGGAGGCTCAGGCAGGAGGATCCTTTAAGTTCAGGAGTTAAGTCCAGCCTGGGCAACGTTGTGAGATCCCATCTCAAAGTTTAGCAAAACCCTGCCTACTTTTACTTTATTCAAATGTCAACTTGAACAAAATATGCCTACTTTTATGCAATGATTTCTCCATGCCCCTACAAGGGAGGATACAACCTATTGGGAAGATTTGAGGGAAACTGAGATAAACTACATCTTTGCTAGAGGTTCTTATCAATGTCTTGTGGCTACTGACCTTTTCATATATCAGGTACCCATTTCTGCAGTTTACTTTCTTTATTAATATTGACTCAGTTCATTATCTCTGTCCACAAACTAATTCAATCTCTTGATTCAAATTCAGAAGGCATGTTAATTGCTCCTGTCTTAATAGAAGCAAAACTCCTTGAGTGGCAAAATCACAACTTTTGAGTAGGGCTGAGGTTGAAGTTCAGGCAGAAAAACCTAGGGTGGCTCAATGCCACTTCAATCTGGGCCTGGCTGAGATTTCATAGTGTTGATGGATTATTTACATCCCCTGCCCCTCATATTTCCTTCCATGAATACACTGCAGATAACCCAAGGGTATTTAGAATGTCATTGTTTTGGTGGAGGTGGGGAACGTGCTCGTCCCCCAGGTGATGTGATAGGCCTGTTTCGCAGGGCTCTTCCCTCTCAGTGTGTAACCACTGATGCCAGACACATGGCCGTGCTGGTAAGAAGGAGCAGAGGAGAGTCATGAGTGATGTTCACAAGGGAAACTTTGAATTTTTAACTTGAAAATGATGACCAGTTTTTTAATAGGTAAATATTTACAAACTGCTGCTACTGTATTAAATTATATCCAGTGTCATCACTTTTTATCAGTCCCATTAGCTTTCTGTTCATTGGTACATGGAAGTACTGTTCCACCTCATCCCTCTGAGTTGGATAGGACCTTTAATAAGAGGTGGGACTTGAGGTGCCATCATAGATAGGAAAGGAGCAAGGCAGAGGGCAAGGTGGAGATACATGGCATAGATGGGGAGGTGCTAAGGGTGTGATAGGATTCCTTAAATTTAGAGCTCCTTAGGACATCTCCCTTAGTTCTTTGCCTGGATTACTAGATTCCTGTGACTTCTGTGTTTGTAATTCATCCCCAACTTAAATAACTTCACAGCAATAATTGTCATGGGAAGAAAGGAAAATCAACTTTACTGAATGGTATACTTTGAGGACCTGAGAGTAAAGTATATATGGGGACAAGGAGTTTACTGTTTTGCCCTAGAAAGGAATACAGATAATTCTTGGGGTACAAGGTGAATCTTTAGCATCGATGCCCTCATATGTCCCATTTCAGTAGCGCTGTGGTGAATCTTTGTGGGATCTAGTAGGAATGGCCAAATTTTGATAGAAAAGAGAATCAGAAAGCAGGCTGAGGTGGCAAACTTCAATGTAAGACTATAAGCTTCCTCAAGGGCAGGAATCTCATCTTTAGTCCCTAGTGACAAGCAAGATGTTTTGATAAATGTGATCCATGTTTGTGCTCAGAAAATGCATGTTTGAGTGGAGAGACTCCTGGGAGCCATCTTGGCTGCTGGAGGTGAGTTCGAGCTCCTGGTTGGGCTCTGTAAATGTCAGGGTCCTTGGAGGGGAGAAGTAATTACAGTTCTGACATTTGGAGCATGAGGCAGAGCTTGTGGAAAATGCCTGGCCCAGTGAACTATTATGGAAGCTACTGAGTGGAATGGGCAGCAAATTTTATTGGGAAGGTGCAGGGGGGATTCTCTCATCTTCCTATTTATGCTGCTTTTCCTCCCAGCCTTCCCACCCCTAGGATGGAGCACCACACTCCTATACCATAAATACTTGTTAAAACCATGCTTTCTTCCTTCACAAGCTGCCTTGTTTGGAAGGAAAAGTAGGGTGCATTCAAGGAACAGCACATTCAGGGTGGTTGGAGGGAGGCAGTCTAGTACAAAATAGGTGTATTAGGTTCTCCAGAGAGACAGAACTAATAGGATATATGCATATATGAAAGGGAGTGTATTGAGGAGAATCGACTCACACAATCACAGGGTGAAGTCCCAGGGATTAGGCCATCTGCAAGTTGAACAAGGAAGCCTGTAGTGGCTCAGTCCAAGTCCCAAAACATCAAAAGCAGGGAAGCAAACAGTGCAGCCTTCAGTCTGTGGTCGAAGGCCCGAAACTCCGTGGCAAACTACTGGTGTAAGTCCAAAAGCCAAAGAACCTGGAGTCCCATGCTGGATGCTTCCTTCCCTTGAACATAGAAGAAAGATGAAGGCCAGAAGACTCAGCAAGGCCACTCATTCCACCACCTTCCACCTGCTTTTTCTAGCAGTGCTGGCAGCTGATTAGGGCCCACCAAGACTGAGGGTGGGTCTGCCTCTCACAGTCCACTGACTCAAATGTAAATCTCCTCTGGCACCCTCACAGACACACCCAGAAACAATACTTTGCATCCTTCAAGCAAGCTGACACTTAATATTAACCATCACAATAGGAATATTCACACACCTGAATGACTGTATAAAATTAATTAGGGTCACTTTTTCTTTTCCTTTTTTTTTTTGTTGTTGTAGCCTGTCATTTTGTATTTAGTGTTCCCTACCTATAGCAAAGAACTGTCTTTGCCTAGCTCCAGAAAGCTCAGGGCACTCGAGCTACCATTTTTTCTATTAGCAAGGATGAAGATGTTCCAATGTCTTTTCTCCAAGATCATCTTTGTATAATCTACTAGATCCCTTATGTAGAGACTTATCTAAAACCTCCAACCCCCTCCCTACCACCAAATGAGGGACACCTGGATAGTCTCCATCATAATCTTATCCCTAATGAGGTGGTTAGTGGTCAGAGCTGCTTTTGTGCCTGAACCAGTTTTGTAACAAAAAGGAATGGACTGAAGTTGTTGTAGGAGTGAACATACTTCAAACCCTAGGTCCCTGATTTTTTGATTCAGGAAATAGGGGCCAGTGTTAAAGCTACTTAGTCTGACATCTGGAATTCCATGAGCTACCCCAGTCTTATCAACCCAAACTCCTGAGTCTGCATGGGCTTTAAACCGTGAAATAATTTCTAGAAAGGGCTCCATCTGAAATTACGGCAACCAAATAGTCTATATTTTATAGGGCCATCCTTCAGACTAGAAATGGTGGTTCTTTTAACCAGAGTTTCTATTCCTTCTGTACACCTTCTTCCACCCTCACAGTGCTGGTATCACAGCTATACCATAAATATTTGTTAAGATTACATTAGAAATCATAAGAAAATAGTGCATCTTAGAATTTTGTCCATTGTGGCACTTTTGTCAAAGTATGTTTTATGTTGAGAAGCAGGAGTCAAATCCTAACTAGTGTATCACCCAAGCCATTTCTTAAATATCATGTGACTCTCAACACATGATGGTGGTTTGTCTCCATTAGCCCCATTTGTCTCTTACTCCAGCTCTCTATTTGGGTTCTATGACTGGATCATAACTTAAAGTAGAAAAGTTCCTGGGAGGGGCAAAGGATTAACCAAAACATTCTAGACATAAGGCTTTAGTTCATAGGTACAACTGTCAAGTATAGAAATAAGACATAGTCTAGGACATGAATATGTATATTCGAGGCTATGTGGGGGCACCAGAGACTTTTTCCCTCTTTAAACTCCTAGCTCCTGAAAAATCTATCCCCAGTGTCTGGCATTTAAAACCCAGTTAACTGAATGAAATCTTACGGCATAACTGACTCCCAGTCAGTTGCTGCTAAGCATAAACAGTTGGTCAAAAAAATGAGCCCCCAGAAAGTGCTTTTTCTAACTCCCTACTTTCCTCCACCCTCACTGCTCTGTCCCACTTTGTGCCAGTGGCCCATGTCCCTTAGATCTGGTCTTGCTGACCTGATTGAGGAGGAGTTACAGCTGTGGCAGAGTCCACCAAAGTACAAGTCTATTAAAAGCATCAGTTCATCAAAGTCCATGAAGTTAACTTGCTGGGTAAGGGGTCCCATTGGATTACATTTTTAATTGATATGAAGTGCAGCCCAGAAAACCAGGGTCTTGGGGAAACTTGATTCCTCAGCCTGGCAATAATTAACCAACTTCCTCCAGAGTTACTGCCCCCTGGAGTATTGGAGTTGTTAAATCACCAGGCAGGGGGAAATTCTATTATCTAGAAGCCTAACCCTTATATATTCAGTTCTCTCCTCTACTCCCTTGCCATCTTACTGTTGTAAGTGAGCTATTTCTGACTCAAGGCTGCCGAGGAGACTCAGATCCTATAGAACTGTATGACCATGAGTGAATACCTGTTCGTTTGGGTATCATCTCTAACTTGTTTTCAGGGGCAAATACATAGGAATCTTAACGTGTTCAAACTGCTGTACCAGAATATCATAGGCAGAATGGCGTATAAATGTATTTCTCACAGTTCTTGAGGCTGGAATGTACGAGATCAAGATAATGGTAGGGGACTACTTCCTGGTTCATAGATGATGGCTTCTCACTGTAACCTCACATGATGGAAATGGCAAGGTAGCTTTTCTGGTATCTCTTTTATAAGAGCATTAATCCCATTCATGAAGGCTCCATCCTCATGACCTAATCACCTCCTAAAGGGCTCTACCTTCTAATATCACGTTGGTGATTGGGTGTCAACATACAAATTTGGGGGAAATAGATGATAGTATCCCACTCCTGGCCCTCTAAAACTTGTCCTTCTCACATTAAAAATTTATTTCATCTCAATAGCAACAAAATTTATAACTCAATCCGGTATCAACTTCAAAGTTAAAGTTCAAAGTCTCATCTAAATATTATCTAAATCAGATATAGATATGGGTGAGACTCAAGGAATGATTCATCTTAGAGCAAATTGCTCTCCAGCTGTGATCTATGAAGTCAAACATGTTATATGCTCCCAAAACACACTGGAAGGATGGACAGAGGATAGGCATTTCCATTTTAAAATAAGGAAATAGGAAAGAAAAGGGTATTGGGGCCCAAGCAAGTCCAAACCTCAACAGGGCAAACAACAAATCTTAAGGCTCCAGAATCTTTCTCTAACTTGATGTCCCACCTCTAGACCCACTGAGGTGGGAGTTGGACCCTCAGGTCCTTTGGTGGCACCACCCTCATGACTTTGCTAGGTACAGCCCATGCCACAGCTCTTGTGAGTTATAGTGGGTGACTGGTTCTAGGCTGGAATTGCACACCAGTAGCTCTACCAGTTTTGTGGTCTTAGAAATGGCTTGTCCCCCATGACTCTGCTGGGCATTGCCCTGGTAGGGGCTTTCTATGATGGGCCCTACCCCGCAGTTCTCTGGGGCATCCTTGGCAATCTTAGGTAGAGGCTGCCATACCTCTATAGCTTTTCCTGGTACCGCGCACACTGCACCTACCATGGCCAATGAATGTGGCAATGGAGCTCTGGGAGTGGAGCCTATGATGTGAGGTGGCACCACTATAGCAGCTCCTCCTTTAAAATCATCCTGGCCCATAGACCCTTGCATTCTGGGCTTGTGATTTGGTGGTACCCTGATTTCTGAATTGTCTTCAGAGTTTATCTTCCATTTCTTGGGACAGTAAGTCCTGGCTTCTCTTTAGATTACTGACTGATCTCTTTATCAGATGGTCATCCCCTTGTTTTCTCCTAAACATGCTTTCTCATTCCTGATAATTTTCCAAATTTAAGTTCTGCTTTCCTTTTGATTACAAATTTCATCTTTAAATTTAAGCATTCAAGAGAAGCCAAGTCACACCTTCAACACTTTGCTTAGAAATTTCTTCAGCCAAATATCCTATTTCATTGTTCACAAATTCTACCTTCCACAAAACACTAGAAAAATACAATTCAGTCAAGTTCTTTGTGACTGGTCGCTTTTCCTCCAGCTTCCAATAACATTTTCTGCATCTCATACCTCATCAGAATGGCCTTTACCATTCATATTTCTATCAGAATTGTATTCTCTAAGAAGATTGAGCCTTTCTGTATAGCCCTCCTACTCCTTACAAGTCCCTACCAGAATCGCCTTTTACAGTCTGTTCATGGCAATGCAGGCTCTCTCTAACATGGACCTCAACTCTTCCTGTCTTTACCCACTATCTAGCTCCAAAGCTGCTTCTACATTTCAGCTATTTGTTGTAGGGGCACCCAAACTACTTTTCAGAACCAATTTTGAGTCTATTCAGTCTGATATAACAATACCTCAGACTAAATAGCTTATAAACAGAAATGTATTTCTCATAATTCTGGAGGCTGCAAAGTTCAAGATTAAGGCACCAGCATATTTGCTGTCTGACGTCCCATTTTCTGGCTTAGATATACTTTCTTGCTGGTAGAAGAGGTGAGGCAGCTGTCTGGGACTGGGGTTCTCTTGTAAGGGCAAAAATCTCATACATGAAGTCTCCACCCTCATGATCTAATCACCTACCAAAGGCCCTACCTCCTAACAACTTGATAATTAGGTTTAACATGAATTTTGGGAGGACACAAAAATTCTGATCATTAAAGAGCCCTTTAGACTGTCATTCCAGGACTTGAGATTTTCTACTACCCTCTGTAAGCCTGTAAGCCAAGATTGTTGAGTAGGGTCACAAACTGTGATACAGTCATACAATGTAGAAAATAACAGAAGGCAAGCTGTGTCTTCCCTGCAAGGAATAAAAACATAATACACATAATACAAACTAAGTAATAAATTGCCAATCCATTTCATGTTGCTATAACAGAATACCTGAGACTGGGTAACTTTAGAGACTTCCCAGCCTCCAGAACTGTAGTAAGTCTGTCAAGGGACCACATCTGGTGAAGGCTTCTTGCTTGTGTCATAATGTGGAAAGTATATAGCAAGAACATGGAAGGGAGATGGGAGGGAAGCGTTAGGAAGGGGTCCAAACTCATCCTTTTCATCAGAAACACAATCCAGTGATAACCAACTCTATTCCATGATAATGGCATTAATGCATTCAAAAGGGCAGAGTCTTCATAACCTAATCACCTCTTAAGGGTCCTACCTCTCAGCACTGTTGCATTGGGGATTGTCTCCAACACAAACTTTGGAGGACACATTCAAATCATAGCAAGAAGAAACTGATACATGTGACAACATAGATGAATCTCAAAACTTTTTTTCCAGTAAAAGCCAGGCACAAAAGAGAAGCTGTGATTCGGTATAAAGTTCAAGGACAGGCAAAACCTGTTGCGACAGAAATTAGAATAGGATTTGCCTATAAGGTGTCAGAATAGAAAATAACGACTAAGTGTGAGGGAGGTTTCTTGGGTGGCAGAAATAGTCAAGCACCACATGTTTTGGTCGACGATGGACCAAATGAGTTAGTCCTGTAGGATTGATACCATATCTTTTTCTATGTTTAGATTCATTTAAACATACAAATACTTACCATTATGTTACAATTGCCTGCAATATTCAGTAATGTGCTGTATAGGTTTGTAGTCCAAGAGCAATAAGCTGTGCCACATAGCCTAGGTGTGTAGTAGGCGTATACCCTTTAGGTTTAAGTACACTGTTTGCACAATGACTAAATCACCTAATGCATTTCTCAGAACACATCCCCATCGTTAAGCTACACGTGGCTGTAGTTTATATATTGAGTGTTTGGTGGTTAAACAGGCATATACAGTTGTTAAAATTCATTAGGTTGTACACTGAAGATCTATGCATTTCTCGATACGTAAATTTTACCCCAATAAAAGAGAATTAGACTTGAAGGGAACAAATACACATACCTCCTTTAACTCAGTATTCTACTGAGAATTTGTCTCATGTCATTAAGCAAGTATATAAAAACTCATTGCAGTTCTTATAATAGAAAAATATAGAAATAGAACTTAAATGCTCAGCAGTATAGTTAAATTATGGTAGCTTAATACAACAGAATGCTCTATGGCCATGAAAAAATAATGTTGAAATGTACTTTGACATGGGAAAATACAAAATGTGACGAATTATAAACATGAGAGTACAAATCCATTTTTGCAAACACTAAATATAACTGGCTTTTTTGTTTGGCTTAATTACAGGCAAAATTCATGCTTTTCTGAGTCCTATAAAGTATGTAACAGTATACGTGTCTATAATTAATGTGTGCAACTTAAATTTCTAGTTGCATTCTTACACATCTTTAATTAGATTTGGGACAGCTCCTACCACAGTGCCCAACTCTTAGAGTGCCAATGCCCATAGTCTGTTCTGTCTCCATTTCTTTCCCTTCTACTCAGGCTCTCAATCTTATATTCCTTTATTCTCTCTAGAAAAATAAAACCAGGAGCTTAGCTTTTTCTATATTGTTGATACACTGCCACCATTTAGTCCAGAGGAAGATACCTGTTTCTTCTTTTGGGCTTGAACTTGTCAGCCTCCTAGCAGTGGTCTGCTTCCAGTCACAGCAATCTAGTCCACACTCCTAGATTTCTGCACTGCTCTTTCATGAAGGTGCAGAGTGACCTGGATGGGATCTATGTACCCTTGAGAGCTTTAAGGGCCGGTTTGTTGGTATCTTGCTCCTACTTGCAGGCCCTGGCCTCAGGTTCCAGGTGAGATATGCACACTTTGGGCATACCAGGCTGCTTCTCAACCTCTGATTTTGGTCACATCTCCACCCTGTTCCAGCTGTCTTGTCTTCCTCTAGCACTGTCTTTGGGCTCACACCTTCTTTTCATCTACCTTTTATTCTAGGTTTTCAGATCCTGAGACTCTCAGCTCAAAGTGCTTGTCTATTTTCATATTTTGTACAAAGAAGTAGTATAGCATAGATAATAAGTTGAATAGCCACCCAAAAAAGTATGTAAAAATCCTAACCCTCAGAACACTGTGAATGTGACCTTTTGGATATGGACTCTTGAAAATTAGATGATATCATCCTGAATTTAGGATGGCCCCTAAATTTGATGACAAGCAGCCTTATAAAAGTGAGATGTGACACACAAAAGACCATGTGAAGGTGGAGGCAGAGCTTGGAGTTACTTCGCAACAAGCCGGGGTACACCCGGAGTCATCAGAAGCTGGAAGAGGCAAGGAAAGAATCCTCCCTAAAGCATTGAGGAAGCATGGCCCTGGCCATCCCTTAATCTCAGACTTCTGGCCTCAACACTGATGGAATGAATTATTTTAAGCCACTCAATTTGTGGCAATTTACTCTAGCAGCCACTGGAAATGAACACAGGTAGTAACTGGCAAAGCATCTGTATCAGTCCTTCTCCTACCCCTGCCACTTAACCTGGTAGAAGGAACTGTGGTCAAGACACACATGAAAGCCTGACGTGAGGGCTGGTGTGAGTTCAATGCAGTCTGAGGAGTGATTCCATGAAACTGAGTTTGGAAACAAATTAAGTGAAATCAGGAAGGAGGGGCATCCAAAATAAGTGTGTGTAGTGTAGTAAGCTTGTTACCACCGTGGGCAAGGGAGGTTTGCTTTTGCAGGGATTCTCCAGGAGTTATAGCAGTCCCACCACCACCCCAGAATTGTCTGTTCAAGGGTCAGAAGAGGGGAATATTTATTTCTTGGCTCCCTTTCCTAGTTGGTCAAGTCACCTCATTGGACATTAACTGCTCATTGCTTGTGCTGCTTTCAGCTGTGCCTGCAAAAGTGCCAAGTGAGAGAAGGCCCTTGGCAGCAGAATGTGAGATGTGCGGTGCCAGTGCTGGAGCTGGTATGACAGCTGTGGCTGGAGTAAAGGTGGGCTGGGAGGACTGAGGCAGGCCACCAGAGGTGTGACCTAGAGCACAGAAAGATGTGTCATCAGACTTGGATTGCAGTCTGTAACTTCAGGGAAATGCTCTCAAAACTCTCAGCATGCTTAATTTATAACAGCTCATCTGACTTCCCAGATCCGATGACGGTCTGATAAGAATGAATATGAAAGTGTTTCATAAACTGTAAAACACTAATGAATACCAACCAGTATTTCCCATTGTGTGTAATCCACCCAAACTGCGAGAGCCTATTTCTTCAAGTCTCAGCCCCTGTGCTCCACTCCTTCTCCACTCCCCGCCTCATTCCTGTCAGATCTTGTTACATCTCAAGCAGGTGTCCTACCCAGACTACTTGCAGGTGCAGGTTAAGGGGCAATTAAGTCTCTCGGAAGATGCTGCCCGGTGGAGGGACTTGGAAGGGAGAGAATGGTCTCCCCAGACACAGAAGGAACTCGCTCTCCTCAGAAGCATATTTTCCTATAAAACCTAATTGCATCTTTCCTACTTCTCTTGCAAATGAAGTTTAAATATTTAACAAGCACCCTTTGGGTGGTTGCAGTTTCCCCACAGATGAGATCTCAGAGGAAGGCACCTACATGGAGCCCACACAGTTAGCAGATCCTGTTCCTCTCCCTCACGTGCCCTCGCTGACCGAGCACCCAGGGTGGGTGGCCTGGGCCGCGGCTACTGTTTGATGCTTTTGCCATACACAGCCTGAATGGGGCTTCTGCCACAGTTGGGCCAGATCCTGGTGGGTACCGTCAAACCATGAATGCAGACGGGCCAACCCCATGGTTGATGGGTTCTGGAGCCAGACCTGATGTGTGGCTACCTACCACCAGAAATGGATGGTTGCCCCCGGGAGTGATGCCTAACACCCTTAACGGGCCAAGTGGCTTCTTCTGTCGTCTTTCTGTGATATGCTATGTCTGATCACAGGCCCCCTAACTATTTTTCATAAGAAATGTTATAGGAATAAAACATTAAAAATCTATGTGTAACTATATTTTAAGTATACTTATTATATAAACTATTATAACTATAACACCTATATTTTATAAGTTAGCTGTATTACAACTATGGTAAGTATTAGTCAAAGTTTCAACTGACAGATAGCTCCCACATACTAGGAGAATTGGAGGTATATTTATAAGGGAACCCTTTACACAAAGCAAGGATGAGGTGTGCTGAACTGATTAGCAACAGTGAAGCTGTGATCACCCTTAGGCCTGATGGAATGAGGAAACGGAACCCTGAAAGAGTTGTAACCTACAGGCCGCCTGGAGAAATACCTTATGAATGCACTTAGAGAATGCTACCATGCTAGGCATTGGGGATTGAGAGATGAAGGAAGATTCCTTGTGTTTAAGAAATTCTGCTTAGAAAGTGAAGCAGTTACCAAAGGTCATACAATAGGACAGGTGTTCTACATCTTACAGTTTACAGATACCTGTAGTAGGAAAGAATAGTTAGCTCCCACTCTTGGAAAGCTGGTCAGAAAGAGATTACTAGAAGACTTCACAGATGATAGCTGAAATGAATTTACGAGGTGTTGTTTAGATAAGCTTTAGGTAGAAGGAACAGCATCTGTGTACACTCAGTGGTATTTGGATTCCTGCCACGTTTTGGGAAGGACTGGAGTTTTGACACAGCTGCCAGTGGGGGTAGGAGAATAAAAGGAGATACCCCATTCAGTGACTTTCCAACACCTACCTCTCTGTTCCCACTTTAGTCAGATGCAGAGGATTTGGGGAACTACCGGGAAAGTCATTGTGAGGTTGGACACCCCATGCAGCTGATGGCCAACCCAAAAAGTCTGAGTAAACTGCTCAAAGCTGTGGTGTAGATCTATGAGCCCTCCTCCTGCTTTCTTCCTGGAGCCTCTCAAGGAGTATAGGCAGACCTAAAAAGACTGAAGGTTTGTGCAATATGGGACTGAGAAGCCTTGGGGTCTGGAAATGGGGAGGCCACATCATCTCTCTAGTTCTTGCCTGCACTCAGACTTGTTCCTGCAGGCATGCTGAAGGCCCCAGAGGCCCTTCCTCCTAACCCCAATTCTTAGGCTGTCTCTTCCATGCTAGTAGCATTTAAGAATCCAAGATTTAAAAAAAAAATCAATACTTAAATATGTACCTTCTCAGTTATCTACCTATCTACCTCTTAATATTTCTACCACTCTTAAGGAATTTTGAAAGTCTTTTGACCAGATAACACCTGATAAAGTACCTATGATGAAGAGGGGAACACTATTAACCTAGTATCTATTATTCCTGGCAGCACAGATGTTCCCTTAAATCACAAAGATGGAACCTGGGACTGACAAAATTTTGAAAAGGGAAGAGAGAAGATGGAAAAATGTTAGGATGTAAGATACTGAATTAAGGAGGGTTAGCTTGAGGATTCTCTATGGATAGGAGAGGTCATGCAGTGAAGACCAAGATCAGTTTGAATTCATCAAATAGTTACTTAATCCTTCCTTATCTGGCTTGGACTGAGACACATATTTCATTGGAAACCTATTTGGGGCATGAGCCCCATGGTGGTAACTCTGTACTCCATTTATCCTTCTTGGGAAATGTAGTTAAATCTGTGTGAAAAGGGATATCATCTTGATAGCCATGTCAGGGCGCTTGGTAGGAATATGGTTCCCCGCCAAGTCATCGTTTCTTTATCTTGGGGGATGGGTAGAAAAGTAGGAGGTGCTCAAGACCTTTGCAGGCAGAATGTAAGGGAGGACTGACTCAGACTTAAGTGGGACAGTCTGAGTGTGAAGGACATTGTGGCCTTTGGGCTGGTTACTGAACCCCACGAGCCTTAATTTCTCCCATCTGAAGTTGAGTGAGTAATATCTAGCCCTCTCATATAGGTTTGGAAGGAAGAAATGAGAAACCAACAGGGTCTACCAAGGGGCTAAACTAACTGGTGTTCATTCCTTCCTATGAGATTAATACTACCTAAAAATGCAGGAGAATATCAAAAGTGATGAAACTCTAAAGGGCAGAAGGGAGGGACCATCGATGTGTGCTTGCCGTGGGAGAATAGAGGAGCACAAATAAGAGCATCTGTTTCATGACAAATGTGCAGCATCCTCACGATTAAAGCCAGGGCAATTCAGAAGCCCTGTGCTCATGAGAAACTGCAGAAAAATAGGGCACCAACTAAGGAATTTTCTAGAAAACTTCCTCTTAACTACCAGTACTGCTTTTTACTGTTTCCTTTGCTGTTCAGAAGTTTCATGCAGTTCTACTTGTCTATCTTTTTATGGTCTGTGCTTTTGATGTCTTGGCCTCCCAAAATATTCTGCAGACTAATGTCACTGAGCTTTTCCCCTTGTTTTCCTCTAGTATCTTCAAGTTTGTAGGTCTTTAATTCATTTTGGATTTTTTTATGGTTTGAGAAAATGGTTTATTTACATTCTTCTAAATGTGAATCTTGTTTTCCCAAAATCATTTAAAATACTACTCATTTTCCATCGTGTATTCCTGACACCTGACTATAACATCAAAGATCAATTGACTGTAAACTCCCTCAGATTTTCTTTTAGGAGTCCTTATCTCTCCGTTTTTGAAGGACGGCTTTGCCAGGTGTAGTAGTCTTGGTTGACAGTTCTTTTTTCTTTTCTTTCAGCTCTTAGAATATATTATATCACTCCTGGCCTGGAAGTATTCTGAGAAATTTGCTGATAGCTTTATGAGATCTTCCTTGTATGAGATGATTCACTTTTTTTCTTGCTGACTTCAAAACTTTTGTCTTTCACTTTTGATAACTATAATGTCTATGTAATCTTTTGGGGTTATGTTTCAAACTTCACAGGTATGAATGACCATATTCCTTTCCACATTTGGGAAGTTTTCAACCATTTTATTAAAGCTTTTTGCCTCCCTTCTCTTCTCCCCTTTGAACTCCCCTAATGCATACATTGGTTCTCTACATGTTGTCCCATAAATCCTGTATACTTTTTTCTCCTGACTGGATAATTTTATATTACCAGTCTTCAAATTCAGACACTTGCTTCTGCTTGATCAATTTTGTTCAGGCTCCCTCTTGCATTTCATTTTATCCATTGTATCCTCCAGCTCCAGAATTATTTGGTTTTAAAAATGATTTCTACTTATTGAACTTCTCATTTTATTCAACTATTTTCCTGATTTTATTGAGTTGTCTTTTCTCTTGCAGCTCACTAAGCTTCCTTAAAACAATTATGAATATTTTCAGGCAACTAATAGATCCTTATTTTGGGAAGATTGGTTACTTGAACTTTATTAGTTGCCTTCAGTGTCATATTCACTTGATCATGATTTATGTAGCCTTGTGTTGATGGCCTTGCATTTTAAGGAGCAAACACTTCTTCCTACCTTCTATCCTATCACAAGGACTGCAACCCCTAGGCAATTCCTAGTGCTGTGTTGGGCTCAGAACCAGTGGACTTCGGGAGCATGTGACCTAGTGAGATACCAGTCCAGGCAGCTAAGAAAGTGTTTCTGTCACCCTGTCTCCCAACCCCAGACAGCACAGCTCATAGCTCCAAAAGAGACTTCTTTCACTTGAGAGGAGAAGGAAGAGTAAAGTGTATTTCATCTTGCAACCTGAATACAGCTCAGCCACAGTAGGATAGGGCACAAGGTAGAGCCATGAAGCCCCCACCATTCTAGGCCCTAGCTCCCAGATGACATTACTAGACATACCCTGGGCCAGAAAACAACCCACTGCCTTAAAGAGAAGGGCCCAATCCTGGCAGGATTAATTATGTGCTGAGTAAAGAGCCCATGGGCCCTGAATAATCAGCCGTAACCAAGTAGTACATGCTATGGGCCTTGGGTGAGACTGAGACATTTCTCTAACCACAATGGAATAAAAGTAGAAACAAAGAAATTTTAAAAAGTGTACAAACACATAGAAATTAAATATACTTCTGGATAACCAGTGAGTAGATAGAGATTAAGAAGAAAACTGAAGTTTCTCGAAACAAATAATAAAATGACATATCAACCTATGAGACAGTGAAAGCAGCACTAAGAAAGTTTATAGCAATAAATGCATACATCAAAAAAAAAAACTTCAAGTAAACTTAAAGTTGCATCTTAATGAGAAAAGCAAGAGCAAACCAAACCCAAAATTAGAAGAAATAGGGATGAGAGCTGAAATAAATGAAATTGAAACAAAACAATATAAAAGAACAATGAAACAAAGTTGGTGTTGTGGAAAGAAACAAAATTGACAAACCTTTAGTCAGGCTAAGTTAAAAAGACGACCCAAATAAAATCAGGTGAAAATAAAGACATCACAACTGAGAGTGCAGAAATTCAAAGGATCATTAGAGGCTACTATAAGCATCTATAGTAAACTTGGAAGAAATGGATAAATTTCTAAACATATAACCTACAAAGATTGAATCATCCAGAAATCCAAAACCTGAACAGACCAATAACAAATGAGATTAAAGCTGTCATAAAGTCTTCCAACAAAGGAAAGCTTGAAACCTGATGGCTTCACTGCTGAATTTTACCAAACATTTAAAAGAACTAATCAAATCCTATTCAAACTATCCCAAAAATAGAGGGAGTGTCTTCAGACTCATTCTGTGAGGCCAGGATTACCCTGACACCAAAACTAAAGATGCATCCAAAAAAAAAAAAAAAGGGTCAATATCCCTGATAAACATTGATGCAAAAATCCTTAAAATACTACCAGACCAAATTCAACTCATCAAAAAGATCATTGCTCGTGACCAAGTGGGATTTATTCCAGAGTTGCAAGGATGGCTCAACAAATACCAATAAATGTGATACATCATGTCAACAGAATGGAGGACAAAAATTATAATCATTTCAATTAATGCTGGAAGAGCATTTGATTAAAATTCAACATGTCTTCCTAATAAATTCTTGAAACTGGGTCTAAAAGGAATATACATCAACATAATAAATAAAACCTATATATGTGAGACCCACACAGCTAGTATCATAATGAATGGGGAAAAACTTAAGTGTTTCTTCTAAGATCTGAAACATGATGAAGATGCCCATTTTCATCATAGTTGTTCAACATAGTACTAGAAGTCCTAGCTGGAACAATTGGACAAGAGAATGAAATGAAGGGCATGCAAACTGAAAGGGAAGAAGTCAGATTATTCTTGTTTGAAGATACATTTGAAAAAACCTAAAGACTCCATCAAACTATTAGCATTGATAGATAAATTCAGTAAAGTTGTAAGATACAAAGTCAAAAATTAGTACCATTTCTATGACAGTAGCAAGTAATCTGAAAAGAACAAAGTAATCCGAATTAATTTAACCAAGGGAATGAAAGATCTATAACTACAAAACATTGATGCAGGAAACATAAGAGGACACAAATATATTTCATGTTCATGGATTAGAAGAATTAATATTGTTAAAATGTTCATAATACACAAATCAATCTACAGATTCAACGCAATTCCTGTCAAAATACCAATAATGTTCTTCACAGAAATATAAAATACAATCTTAAAACTTATATGGAACCAGAAGAGACCCAGAATAGCCAAAGACACCCTGAGCAAAAAGAACAAACTTGGAGGAAAGAATCACATTATCTGACTTCAAATTATACTACAGAGCCATAGTAACCAAAACGGCATGGTAGTGGCATAAAAAGAAACATATAGACTAATGGAACAGAATAGAGCATCCAGAAACAAATCCATATATCTACAGTGAACTCAATTTGACAAAGGTACCAAGAACACACATTGGGGAAAAGACAGTCTCTTCAGTAAACAGTGCTGGGAAAACTGAATATCCATACACAGAAGAATGAAACTAGATTTGTATCTCTTGCCATATACAAAAACCAAATCAAAATATATTAAAGACTCTAAGACCTCAAACCAAAACTAACAAAAAAGCATTTGGGGGAAACTCTAGGATATTGGATGGGGCCAAGATTTCTTGAGCAATACCCCACAAGCACAGGCAACCAAAGCAAAAATGGACAAATGGGACCACATCAAGTTAAAACTCGAGCATGGCAAGGGAAACAGGAGACAACCCACAGAATGGGAGAAAACATTTATAAACCATCCATCCAACAAGGGATTAACAGCCGGAATATATAAGGAGCTCAAACAACTCTAAAAGGGAAAAATCCTAATAATCCACTTTTAAAATGGGCAAAAGATCTGAACAGACATTTCTCAAGACATACAAATGGGTATATGAAAAGGTGCTCAATGTCATTGATCATCAGAAATGCAAATCAAAACTACAATGAGATAATCTCATTGTAGCTTTGTGTAGTTAAAGTGGCTTTTATTTAAAAGACAGGCATTAACAAATGCTGGCAAGGATGTGGAGAGAAAGGAAACCTCGGGCACTGTTGATGGAAATTTAGATTAGTACAACCACTATGGAAAATAGTTGGGAGGTTTCCCAGACTAAAACTACAGCTACCATATGATCCAGCAATACCACTGCTAGATATATATATCCAAAAGAAAGGAAATCAGTATATTGAAGAGAGATGTGCACTACCATGTTTATTGCAGCACTGTTCATAATAGCCAAGGTTAGGAACCAGCCTAAGTGTCCATCAACAAACAAGTGGATAAATAAAATGTACATATACACAATGGAGTACTAGTCAGCCATCAAAATGAGATCCTGTCATTTGCAGCAACATGGTTGGAATTAGGGGTCATTGTGTTAATGTTCTCATTTGTTTATGGGAGCTAAATATTAAAACAATTGAATCATCCATGGAGACAGTAGAATGATGGTTACCAGAGGTTGAAGTATAGGATGGGGAAGTGAGGATGATTCATGGATTTAAAAAAATAGAATAAGGTCTAGTATTTGATAGAACAGCAGGGTGATTATGGTCAATTTGTGTACACTCAAAAATAAGTATAACTTGATTGTAACACAGGTTAAATGCTTGAGGTGAGTGATGGGAAGTGGTGTGAACATGAACATGATGTTGCCTGCTGTGCCACAATAGTCCTTTTATCTCGTACCCGTGAGTCTCATGTCTTCTGCCAACATCTATAGAACTATGGCAGGCTAACTTACTAAGTAGAGTAAAATCTCAAACTTTTCGTTTCTTGACAACTATCATCTCAAAATGTATAAGATAAAGAATGTAATAATACTCTACAACTATTTGTGATAAAAATTCTTATATAAGACAACATTAAAAGCATTCTTTTTCAAATCAAGAGAATAATTTTTACTGTAATTCAATGTTGTATTGAAGATCCTAGTCAGTATAATAAAACAAAAACACAGGCATAAGGATTGGAAAGGAGATATTAACTCATAAGAAACTCAATCTACAGACAAGTTATAAGGAAAAATACACATTAAGATGGCTATAAGAATGGCATTCAAATAGTATATTCAAATTTGGTTGTATATCCATATGCTAGAAGCAAATAATTTAAAAGCGTAATCAAGATTCTGTTTAGAACACAAGTACAGAATATCAGGGATGTAAGAATAAATCCAACAAAAAATGTAAGACCTCTATAGAGGAAAAAAAAAAACCTTAACTCTGAAATATCAAAAATGGAGAATTACAGCATGTTTATTAAAGGCTGAATGTTTAAATTTTTATAGAACTCAATACTGTCACAAACTTCATATAGAATAGTAAGTATTCCAAGTATATCATCCAATAAAAGAATAGGAAGGGTACATTTGTGTATCAAAAAAAAAATCATCATGCTCTATTACACTGGTTGATCTTGACAGGGGTAGAAAATTTGACCAATGCAATAGAATAGGGAGTCCCAGAAACATACTCTGAAAGTGAGATGTCATGGGTGAGAGAAACAATTTAATGCCTACCTCACCCAATAATGTGACACCCAATAATGTGACACCCAATAATGTCACATGAATTAATAATTCACCTGTTTTCTACTGAGGGTTTAAGAAGCTTTATTTTTTAGCCTGGGAGTTAAGAAAAACCTAAGACACACAAATATTGACTATGAAAGAAAATTAATAAACTTCATTTAAAATTCACTTTATGAACTATCAAAAGCTAAGAGAAATTATGAATTGATATTTTTGCAATACATACGAAAAAAAATTTTCAGAATATGCAAAGAAGTCCTACAAATAAGCAGCAAATGGACAAAAGACATAAATGGGCATTTTACTGAAGGTGAAACAAAACCAATAAAATATGAGATTTTTATTGGTGATAAAATGCCATCTCATTGTGATCTTGACTTGCATTTTGATATCCATTCAACTGGCAAAAACTTAAGTCTGACAATGCCAAGAGTTGGGAAAGCTGTGATTCTGTAAGATTTCTTATCTTACGAACAATAACTTGAGAAGATAACATTAATACCATAACTGATGAAATACTTCATATATACACACACACATACATATATACAGGAGAAGAACTGTTAGATTATAAAGTGTTTTAATATTCAGCTTGAGGAGATGCCACCAAATTCTTTTCCATATATATCTGATCTACTCTCTTCTCGTCAAATATACAACCTAGCCCCTTTTGCTTAGGTGGAGCCATAGGTCTAGTTGTGACCAATGAGTTGGGAGTAGAAGTGACACGTTTCTTCCATGTCAGGGCACTGAAATGTTGATTCCAGATTCTTCAGAACTTTTTCCCTCTGGCAGCTACTGTCAACCTTTCAGACAGTGACTGTTCTGTCAGCCTAGGTCCTTGATTCCATATAATACATTCTTTCCTGTTGAATACAAAGGACATACAGCAAAAGTGAGAAATAAGTCTTTGTAGATTTAAGCTGCTGAGATTTTGAGGGTTGCTTTTTACTACAGAATACCATGACCTATTCTGACTGATACATACACAATAGAAGACATGGACAAGGCTGTTTTATAGCACCAGTGTTCACAATGGCTTTGGAAAAAACCCAAATACCTGTCCCCTAAAGGAGGATGACTAAACTGCGGTATATTTACTCAGTAGGTTATTCAGTCATGAGAGTAAAATAACTACACTGACATATAACAACACATATGAGCTTTAGCAATATAAATAAAGTGAAAGTAAATCCAAAAGTTATAAATGTCACATATATTTTCATATATATAACAAGACGCACTCTTTAGAAAACTAAAATTCAAATACTCTCTGAGAATACATATAGGCGTCATAAAATTGTATAAAAAGGAAAGCAGAAAAATGATAACCACAAGTTTCAGAATGGTAGTTACCTGAGGTAGGAAGAGTCAAGGGCATAGGATGAAAACTGCATTGTTATATGTAAGCTGTTATCAAGATCTCGATTTTTGAGGAGTAGCAGAAGTATTTTATAAGTATGATATAATTAAAAATAGCTAAATGGCAGTTTATTCATGATTGAATGCTTTATGAACTAGAATCATAGCTAATTCATATTCTAAATCTAGGTACCTGAGATTGTTACACATAATGACAGAACTGGTCCTATTGTTGCTATCTTTGCAGAAAGAGGAGCATATATGTGGATGGGTTCTCAGTCACCCAGGGCTCAGTTAGAATACAAATGTGTGCCTTTTACCAGCATTAAGTTTTGAGAGTAGGGTGACTTGTGACCAAAAGGATCTCTTTTTGATAGGATCCAAATCTGCCTGAACATTCATGTATCATATTTCTTCTATAAGGTTCTTAGTTATATAAATTCTTAGTTAAAGGCTGAGCAGGAGGTAATTTCTGCATGAAACAGGAACGTTAATGATGCAGTAATTACTTGATGACCATCTTACTCCTTTGTTCCTATTCTGTCAGGCATTGCTCCAAAGACTGGGGATGGGAATGGTACACGAGTACTCTTCAAGGCCGGGAAATCTGTTTGTTGGGATATGCAGGCAAACAAAATGGATGTTATGGGAAGTACAGGAAGGTCCCTAATCCAGACTGCTAATGGGAGGAGAGGTGACCCCACCACCACCACAGCTGAGGCCTAAGGTACAAATATGATCTATCCAGGTAAAAAGTTGGCATGATGGGGGATTAAGGGTGGAAGATAAAAAGAAGGGGTATCTCAGGTAGAAAGCAGTATGCAGCTTGAGGTTGCAGCAACAACCTCGAGGAGGTTTTGGTCAACTCTAAAGTTTAGTCTGACTGGACAGAAAAGAACAAAGGGGAGAATGACAAGAGGAAATGTGAGAATAAACAGGTTATGCAGGGCCTGGCATGAGTTGGATTTTAGCCTGAGGGCAGTTAGTCACGTGTGTGTGAATCAGAGGTGTGATGTCAGATTTGCATTTCAGAAAAGTGACTCTGTGCTGCTGTGTGAAGGAGATACTTAGAGGGTGGATGAGGGTTCCCACAGGAAACAGATACTTATGGGGTTCGATTGAAGAAAGTTTTAGGGAAGAGCTACTTCTCTAAGTGTAGGCAGATCAAGCCAACCACAAAGGGGACAGTAGCACCCAGGAAGTGGCAAGAGCAGAGCCTTTACCACACCAAGACCAGAAGGTCAAGGTAGCACAGCTGTGTACCAGGGCTTGGTGGGACCTGGAGCCAGGAAAGTGGCCACCTTAACAAGCTGTGGCTCTTGAGGAATGACACTGCCAAAACCATTCCCAGAAGGAAGAGGGAGGGATACCCCAACTGCCATGTCCTTCTAACATCTGATTTCCTGCCCTTGCCTCCCACTGGCCTAACCCAACCAGAAGACTGATGGCACAGTAGCCCGGGCGATGCAATCTGTAAAGTTCAGCCTCCTGGACACAGAAGGATGTAGAGGAGAAAACGTACACAGGAGGTTTGATACGGACTGCATGTTTGCATCCTCCACTCCCCAATTTATGTTGAAGCCCTAATCCCCAATGTGATGGTATTTAGAGGTAATTGGATTTAGATGAGGTCATGAGGGTGGAACCCGTGATGAGATTATTATCCTTAGAACAAAAGAGACTAGTCTCTTCCACCCATATGAGGAAAAAGCAACTTTGTAAGTTAGGAATAGGGCCCTCACCAGGAAGAAAATCTGCTAGCACCTTGACTTTGGACTTCCCAGCCTCCAGAACTGAGACATAAATGTCCATCGTTTAAGCTACCCAGCCTATAGTATTTTGTTATGCCAGCTCAAGTTGACTAAGACAAATCACTAGTGGTAATTTCAGCATTATGGTGGGCTGAACAGGGAGATGGCATAGCAGAGAATTGGGAAATTTGAATGAGATTTAGTAAGTCCATCCAACTAGAGGACTTGTTTCCAAGGGGTGATGAGCACAGAAGAACTACAGACATGGTCCACAGAAGGGACCTCTTTTCCCCCTCCATATGGGAATAGGAGAGCTCAGGAATATCTACCACCCTTTAGCACCCTCACTCCTCCTTAGGAGAGTAATGCTTAATGCGGTAGGTTGGAATCTGACATTCACAGGCCATGATTCTCTGGTGGATAGGTACACATGTCAGTGCTCTTAGGCAGAATAGCTTTCCCTCACTCTCTTCTTTACAAGCAGCATCCACATCCTATCATGGCCTTGACCATGGGTAGAACTAATCAGCTGAGCCAGGGTCCCTCATATGCTCTGGCTGTATATCTCACCCAGTGATCCTGGGCATGTGCTTCTGCTCTGTAGGCCAGATCTCCCCTCTAAGGGTGTAATGTTAGACTTGCAGGGTTGTAGGAGGGGAGGGAGGATGTTTGGCAATTTGATCATGGTTTAGACCCAAGTCACATTTTTCGGGTCAGCACCCCCAACAATAAAGTTTATAGCTTGATCTCGACTGAGATGTCCCTGGTGTTTACCTTTCAATTAGTTGTGAGATAACACAGAAAATACAATGAATATCTCCAAAGACCCCACCTGTGGGTTGTCTACAGGTTATGTGACACCAGAGTCATATCGGCTTCTGACTGAACCTCCCAGAGGTTGAACATTTGTCCAACCAGCATATGTTCACTAATATCCTACAAAACAGGTAAGATTTCTAAATGGTAGCTGGGAAGGTTTCTTTTTATCTGAAAAGGAGAGCTACATTACTGGGCGTGGCCATTCTTTTCACAAAGTGGATCAAAAGGAAATGGTTGTGCTTCAAATCAGAGGTGTGTGTTTACCACATTATATATGACTAGAATCATAAAAGCAGCTGAGTGTTAAATATATATTTGTGTGTGTAATCACTTGGATATGCCAAGTTTACCTTATACATGTTTTCTTTACTGCAATAGAGGATCTAATACAGGCCTCTATAGGGTATGGAACAGCATGGCCCCAGAGGAAGGTCAACAAATAATGCAGACCAGAAAGGAGAAAAGAGTCCAGTAAGGGATGCAGCAATTGATGATACAAAGTTCATGCCATGCATCTGTAGCTTGTAATGTTTGTAAACTTAGCTTAATATAATAGCCTACCAATCACTTTAAATTTATCCATGCCTACTTGTCCCAAAAATGATTGAGTATCCATATCATAAATTATTTGCAATATATAACAACCATTCTCTTTATAAAGCCTAAAGATCAAGAACCCCTTTGAGTATTATTGACAATTAAAGATGTTTAGTTCAGGTATCTCAGCACCAGAACTTTCTCTGTAATGAAAGATGTGTATTTCTATCCAAGAGCATCACATTTAAATATTCAGAAGTAGCTGATTTATAAACACTGGGGATTAGTTACAAGAAGCTAGCAATCCCAGTTTTTTTGTTTTAGCATCTTTTTGTGAAGGAACTCAGACTAAGATCTGAGTGCACGTAGTTTATTTTGGATGTGATCCCAGGAAACTAGTTGGGGAGTGAGACAAAGCAGTCAACAAAGGCTACCTTACTCACCACTGTAGCTCCTGGAGCTTAATCCTGTTGAAGGATTCGGGGAGCCATAGTAGGAAACAATCCTCAGAGTTATCCCACACACGAGGCAAGGGAGCCAACACCAACTCCCATCAGTCAATATTTGAGGACTCCTAGTGTATGTGTGAATCCACTGTTGGAGGATAGAGGAAGTCCTCAGCCTAAGAAGCAGGTGCTGGTGAACGGGAGTCAGGCCAGCATGCCCTTAAAATGGAAGGGGCTGACAGAGCCTGGGCAGGGTACCAGCAGTGTCTGCTACACGCAACCACAGACCTTTGGCCCCCTCTACCATTATTTAGAGGGCCTGGATGGAATGAGTGCCCTGGATGACACAGAAGGGCACTGGGTGATTATATTGGACCAGAGCAGCAGGAGGACATAACCCACTGAGTATCCTGATATGAGTCAAGGACACTGCACTAGAGACTTTACAGCAAGACATTAACTGAGCACCTTACTTACATTCCAATGTAAGAACCCAGGGTTATCAAGAAACAGAAAGCTAGAGCCCTAAATACTCTGGTCTGACCTTGGTCTCCCATGGTCATGTCTAAACGGTTCAGACCTGAGTGTGTCTTTTACAGGGGATTTCATGTGTTTGGAAGGATTCTTTCTCCTAAGCCTGTTGTCTTAAAAGTGCCCTGATTTCTCAAGCAAATCTCAATCTATAGTACTTGGAAGGAAGGGCCTCTTGGCTCCTTATGCACTTCACCCTCCCATTTCCCAATGCTGTATCCTAATCTAGAGAATCTGTTCCTTATGGTGCAAGTTAAGTGAAACCAAACTTAAATGAATGCCCAAAGACTGACATCCAAACAATGCTTCTCAAATTGTGGTTCTGAGATCCCCTGCGCCAAGAGCTGGAGGAACTTGTTTAAAAGGTGGATTTGGGGACTCCATTCCACACCCATTGAATCTGAATCTGAGTCTCTGAGAGGATAGCTGCACCTATTTTTTTTTAAAGAAATCCCATTTATTTTTGGCTATTGGGGCAATGTCATCTTTTCAACATAAAAAAGGCAAGTTTAACACATAGAAATCTCAAATGTAGGGTAGAACAAAACCAAGTGTAGGGGCGGGGGAAGTAGCAGCAGAAGGAAGATATGAGATGTTGCAGAAAAGATGGAGGAGGGTTCCCCTCTCCTCTGGAGATTGACTCGAACGCTGATGTGGCAGTATACACCACTACATAGTCAGGGATGTTAATTCCTTTTCAGGGGTAAGAAAAGGTGGGGATTAGGGCATTCCTGGAGGCTTAGGGACCAAGGATGGTCTCTTGTCCCCACTTGATCCCCTTCCTCTAACCTGAGATGTGCTTGAAGAGCTCCTGGAAGACCACGTAGTTCCCAATAGAAACAGCCGAAGTTTTCAGGCCACGAGATGGAATGTCACGTACTGTGTTCTTTACATTGTCGGAGATTCATTCCACAATGTAGCTGCTGTTCATTTTTGCAGATTAAGCATTTTCTCATTGACCTCCTTCATGGACATCTGACCACTGAAGACAGCAGCCATGGGAAGGTATCATCCATGGCGGCGTTCACAGGCATTCATCATGTTCTTGCCATTGAAGATCTGCTGGCTGAATTCAGGCATTGAGAGAGCTCGATACTACTGGCTTCCATGGCTGGTGAGAGGGGAAGAGCAAGGCATAAAGAAATGGAGATGTGGGAAAGGGACCATGTTGACTGCCAACTTGCAGAGGTCAGCATTGAGCTGGCCAGGGAAGCAGAAGCAGATGGTGACACTGTTTATGGTGGCTGAGACGAGGGGGATCATATCCCTGTAGGTTGGTGTGGTCTGCTTCAGAGTGTGGGAGCAGATGTTATAGAGGTCTTCATTATCAATACAGATGGTCTCATGAGAGTTTTCTCTCAACTGGACAGAGTGTGATATTGTAGGGTTCAACCACGGTGTCCTTTTGGGTGAAGGCACAACACTGAAGATGTTCACAATGCAACCAGGGTACGCTTCTCAGATCTTGCTGATGAGTGTCCATTCCAGAGCCTGTCCCCCCACTCAGTGAGTGGGTCACCGAGAAGACCTGCAGGCAGTCACAGTTCTCTGCCTCCTTCCATACTGAAATAGAGAAAGAAAAGAAAATTATGATTACCTAAAATTGCTGTTTAAGCTGAAATAGGCTTCTGGTAACCACACTGCCCCGCTCCCGCAACCCCCCAAAGTTGAAGTTAAGAAAGAATATTAACTGCTTCACTGTGAAACATTAACCACGTCTCTGTTCTGCATATTTTGTAAGTTCTCTAAGTTCCTGTTTTTCTTGCTGCGTAGCACAAGGTAATAAGACAGATAAGTGCGAGCTGCAAACATGTTTTCTAAGATGTAAGACCTGTCACATGATTAACTGCTTTTGTTTGGGCTTCTGTAAGCCCACTTCCTGCTTCACCTTTTTCCCGCCTCAAGATGCTTAAAAGGGCCTGTCCCTCTCTGTTCAGGGCTCAGACTTTCTGGATGCAAGTCCACTGAGCCAGTGTACACCTTAATCCTCCTGTAACCTATTGGTCTCTCCAGTTCTGATTTCCCAGTACATTTTCTGAGGGCTCATCCGGGATTGGAGATGGCAGATTTTGTCTCCTTTGCCTGTGGGATTGGAGCCCGGGCTGGGGCAGACCCAAGACCCTAGGCAACAACAGGAAAACTTCAGCTCAGAGAGATCAGCTCTCCTATGTCCCGGTGCCCTTCCCTGATAGTGCAGCAGAACCAGAAAAGGGGCTGCAGGATGATTCCAGGAGCAGTGTGCATTCTTCAGAACCACAGTAAGGTTTGGGGCCCCAAGACGGGACCCCTCCCATAAACGCAGAAGGGGAGACTGATTGCCTCCCAGGGTTTAACTACTAGTTTGACCCAGAGGGTCTGAGGGTGGAGAGGATGGCTCACCAATTCGGATGAAGCTTACATCCTCACTGCCACAGGACATGAGAGGCTTGCTAAGTTGGCTTAGGAAAGGAAACAAAAACTGAAGGTGGTGAGAGTGGCTCGCCACCCCAATTAAGGAACAGGTACTGGGAGTGAGGAGGTGTGTGAAAGTGTGTGAAAGAGACAGTTCCAGGAGGGACCATTGCGGGGCGTGATGTGGGGAGGCACAGATCTTAGTGTTGACTGTGTGCTCCGAAGCAAGTGTGTGACTGAGCAGGCCTAGGCAGATCTGCATATGGCTGATAGGAGCTGCCTTATGACTGCAGCAATTGTAACAGGAATAAGGTACTCTCCTAGCTAAGTGGTGCCTGAAACTCCCATAATAGGAACCGGTCTGGTCAGTCCGACACAAAAGGCTGAGTGATTACGCATCATAAAGGGAGGAATGGGAGGAAATTGTCGAAACCTACTCCATTGGAGTGCATGTTAAAGAATTTTAAGAAAGGTTTTGGAGGAGATTATGGAGTTAAAGTGACCCCCCTGTGGTTGAGAACTCTCTGTGAATTAGAATGGCCTTCTTTTAATGCAGGTGGCCAGCTGAAGGAACAATAGATAGGGAAGCAGTTGGCCATGTATTTCGGGTGGTAAGTGGAGTCGGATAGCCTTGGCATCCAGATCAATTTATATACATTGACTCCTGATTAAATGTGGTCCAGACTCGCCCCAAATGGCTATAGCCTTGTTTAGCAAACTATTGTAAAGCCTTAGTGGCCCAGGATGAGCTTAAGGTGATAGAAAAGCCAATTATGCCAGGGACCTCAGAAGAAAAGAAAAAGTAACAGGAGAGCCAGGAAAAGCCAGTCCTACAAGCACCTCCAGAGGAAAGAGATTCCTCCTGTTATGTTCCATTACACCTGCCCTTGTCAGGGCTAGGACAGGGTACAGAGCTAATGGCCCTTGAGGAATCAGGCTCAGAGGAAAGCAAGTCTCCAGCATCACCCCACAGGGGAGAGCCTGAATCCCTGCCCGTGAAAGCCAAAGAGGGAAAACAAGGTGATGTAGCAAGCCACCTCCAGTCTGGCCGCACCCGAGTCTTACAAAATGCCCCTCTGTGAGACTTGAGCACAAACTTATAATGAACAAGGCCAGGTTGGGGGAGGGCAGTGGATTTTCATCTACCAGCCCTTCTCTATGACAGATTGGACCTAAATTGGAAACAACATACTTCCTCCCATATGGAGATGCCACAGGCTCTCATAGACTTGATGAGGTCCATTTTGCTGACTCATAACCCCACCTGGCCAGACTGCCAGCAGCTCCTTCTGACACTGCTTAATACAGTAGAGCACTGGAGAGTGACACAAGCAGCTCTCCGGTGGTTAGAGAACAATGTGCTAGATGGCACAAATGATGTCCAGCGTTTTGCCCAGGAGCTGTTCCCAGAGACAGATCCTAACTGGGACCCAAATGAGGCAGGGGAGCTCCAACACCTGCAAGGGTACCGAGAAGCACTCTTAAATGGAATAAAAGCAGGTGGGACGAAGGCCATGACAATAGGAAAGATTTCAGAGTTCCTACAAAAGGCTAATGAAACCTGAAGTCGGTTCTACAAGAGGCTCTGTCAGGCACACTGGCTCTATACTCTATTTGATCTGGAGGCTGTTAAAAATCAGGACATGGTGAGTACCTCATTTGTTGGTCAGGCACAAGATGTGACATTAAGCAAAAGCTTCAAAAATGGGAAGGTTTCACAGCATAAATGCTACTGAGCTTATAGAGGTGGCTACCAAGGTGTACGTCAACTGTGAGCAAGAAGAAAAGGAATCTGAGCAGAGGATTAAGAAAAAGGCCAAGCTCTTGGTGGCAGCCCTGGTTGAAAGAGAGACTGGCATAATGAGGGGACGCAGTCGTGGCCGTGAAAGAGGTCGGGCTAGACCAAGATTTGAAGGCCAGATTAGGCTGGAGAGGGATCAATGTGCATTATGCAAAAGGACACTGGAAGAATGAATGTCCATGGAAAGATAAAGGAAATAGCTGTGACCAGGGAATTTGGCTAGAGCCACCAGCTGTCAGCCATTGTGTTCTAAAACCAGGTGTGTTCTAAAACTCACCTGATCAGCCTAGTAAAGGCTGCAGGCTGTGACAACTGAGGCAGACCAGGCTCCATCTCTTCAGGCCCCAGGAGCCTATGGTCTTAGTAGAGGCAGGGACCAATGAATGGACTTTATGGTAGATACAGGAGCTGAATACTTGGTAGTGACCCGATCTGTAGTGCCACTATCCAAGAATTATACAACTATTATTAGGGCAACTGGAATCTCTGAAAAAAAGGCCTTTCTGTCTGTCCAGGAGGTGCATTATTGGAGGATGGGAAGTCAGCGTAAATTTTCTGTACCTCCCACACTGCTCAGTCCCCTTGCTAGAAACAGACTTACTCCAAAAACTACAGGCACAAATTTCCTTCGGGCCACAAGAAAACACATCCTTAAACTTCAGTCAACCAAAGGCTATGGTGTTAACCCTCACACTCCCAAAGGCCAAGGAGTGGAGACTCTATGCAGAAGTACCACTTAAGCTAAGACTGCCAGAACCTCTTGAAATATATGGGCTAATTACTAAAATACCTTCAGTGTGGGCAAAGGACAACCCACCAAGGCTGGCTGTAAATCGGGCACTAGTCCTAGTAGAGCTAAAACTGGAAGCCTCCCCAGTACGAGTTCGCCAATACCCAATTTTCATAGAAGCCATCTGAGGTGTTCAAAAGCACATAGACCAGCTTTTCAAGCATGGAATCATAGTTAAATGCAGGTCACCTTGGAATATTCCTTTATTGCCCATTCAGAAGCCGTCTGGTAAATACAAGCCAGTACAGAATTTGCGTGCTATAAACTGGGTTATGGAGACAATCCACCCAGTAGTGCCCAACCCATACACCTTAATGGGACAAACACCAGCTAGTGCAACCTGGCTTATTTGCTTAGACCTAAAAAATACATTCTTTTGTCTCTAGCTGGCACCAATAAGCCAGCCTATCTTTGCATTTCACTGGGATGAAACACAGCACACTTGGACAAGGCTCCCACAGGGGTTCAAGAATTCCCCTCCAATCTTTGAAGAAGTGCTGGCATCACATCTCAGAACTTTTGACCCAACTAATGACAAATGCATCCCACATCTCAGAACTTTTGACCCAACTAATGACAAATGCATCCCACATCTCAGAACTTTTGACCCAACTAATGACAAATGCATCCTGCTGCAGTGCATAGACAATCTACTTGCAGCCCCTACTTGAGTGGACTGCCTACAGGGCACTAAGAAGCTCCTCCGCCTTTTGTGGAAAGCAGAATATAAAGTATCTAAGAAAAAGGCACAGATCTGTTCAGAAGGAGTCAAATATCTGGGTTTTGAAATAAGTCATGGGAAATGTGCACTTGACAGTGAACGAAAGCGGGGCTGTGTGGGCACTTCTCACCCCAACCACCCAGCGTCAAGTAAGTTTTTAAGAGCAGCAGGTTGTTGCCGCATTTGGATTCCAAACTTCTCACTTATGGCAAAACCCCTATATGAAGCCACAAAGAGGGGAAAAAGGGAGTCCCTCCTTTGGGAGGCTGACCAAAAAACCCTTTAAGATAATTAAAAAGGCTTGGTTTCAGTCCCCAGGGTTAGGGCTGCCAGATCAAACCAAGGGCTTCTTTCTGTATGTCCATGAGTGGAAAGGAATGGCTATAGAGGTCCTGACTCAAATTATGGGGTCGTGGCATCGACCTGTGGCATACTTTTCTAAACAACTAGACCTGTTGGCACTAGGCTGGCCTCCTTGTTTCAAAGCGTTAGCCGCCACGGCTCTGGTTTCACAAGAGGCTAACCAATTGGCCCTAGGACAAAAATTGATTATTCAAGTGGCACACACAGTTACCACCTTGATGGATCAGAGAACATCATTAGCTATCATCAAACCCAAGAATGACTAGATATCAAGGACTCTAATGTGAAAATCCTCACATCATTATAGAGACTGTAAATACACTAAACCTAGCTACTCTGCTGCCCATAGACCAAAACACCCCCTACCTCAGTATTACTGTGTGGACATAGTAGATGAGGTGTTCTCCAGCTGAAGGGACTTAAAAGACCACCTCCTTGGTGGTCCAGATGCTGAGTACTTCATGGATGGAAACAGATTTGTCTCAGACGGGGTCTGTTGAGCTGGGTATACAGTACTGACATGGGACTCCATGGTAGAGGCACAGCCTCTACCCACCAGGACTTCAGCTCAAAATGCAGAACTGATGGCTCTAACAAGGGTCCTGCTGTCAGCCAAAGGAAAAGTGGTCAATATTTTTACTGACTCTATGCCTTTGCCACATTACATGCCCATGGAGCCATATATTTTTTAAAAAGCTAAGAAAAGCATAACAACAAAAAAGGACACAAACATAAAGGGTATAGATATAGGAGACAGAAAAAATAATGGCCTCCTGAGAGAATGAAGTACCATGGCCCAGCCACCTGGGCAGAGGATGAAACATGGGGGTACCATACCTCCATTTATGTGATAAATTGTATCATATGGTTACAGGCTGTTCTTGAAGTTATAACCAATGAAATGTTAAGGGCCTTGAATTTGCTGGCCATGCAAGCCACACAGATGAGAAATGCCCTTTATCAAAATAGGTTAGCACTAAACTACCTCCTGGCCTCAGAAGGAGGAGTATGTGGGAAGTTTAACTTAACAAATTGCTGTCTAGAAATTGATGATAATGGACAATCTGTCATGGAAATCACTGCTAGGATGCAGAAATTAGCTCATGTTCCAGTTCAAACCTGGAAAGGTTGGTCTCCAGACTCCCTTTTCAGAGGATGGTTTTCATCTTTCAATGGATTTAAAACCTTAATAGGAGGGTTTATGCTTATCCTTGGCAGATGCTTAGTACTCCCTTGTCTTCGGCCTCTTCTATTCAGGAGTATACAGTGAACTGTAGAAGCGATTGTGGCCAGAAATACTACCACCCAAATAATGGCCTTAACTAAATATCAGCCTCTACCCAAGGAAAAATATGTGCCAATCCAGGAAGAAATAAATGATAGTGGTGCCTTCTATTAAAATCCATCTATAAAAGGCACCAAAGAGGGGAATGAAAGAAAATTATTAGGATTACCTAAAATTGCTGTTTAAAGTTAGGCTGAAACAGGCTTTTGGTAACCAGCCCCTCCACGCTCCCCCGCCCACAACCCCTCACCAACCAAAGTTGAAGTTAAAGAATATTAACTGCCTCTCTCTGAAACATTAGCCATATCTCTGCTTTGCTTATTTTGTAAGTTCTGTAAGTTCCTGTTTTTCTTACTGAGCAGCTGCAAGGTCACAAGGCAGACAAGCACAAGCTGCAAAACATGTTTACCTTTTCTAAGATATAAGACCTGTCACATGATTAACTACTTTTGTTCTTGCTTCTGTAAGTCCACTTCCTGCTTCACATTTTTCTCACCTCAAGACACTTAAAAGGGTCTGTCTGTCTTTGCTTGGGGCTCAGACTTTCTGGATGCAAGTCCTCTTAGCCATTGTACACCTTAATAAATCCTCCTGTAACCCTATCTCTCTCTCCAGTTCTGATTTCCCACTACAGTACCTCATCCAGGATGGAATCAACCAGCTAAGCCACTTCTGTGTAGTGGCCTTTGGCCCAGTTGTTGCCAGCCCCAGACTGCCCAGAAACAAAGTTGTCTCATCTAAAGATCTGGCCAAAAGGACCTAAGCAAACAGAGTCGATGGTCCCAGGTTCTAGATCCACCAGGATGGCACAAGGAACATACTTTACACCTGTGGCTTCATCATAGTGCACGGAGATGCGGTCCATCTGCAGATTGCTGTCCCCATGGTAGGTGCCAGTAGGGTCAATGCCATGTTCATCACTGATCACTTCCCAGAATTTGGCACTGATCTGGTTGCCACAGTGACTGGCCTGGATATGCACGATTTCCCTCATGGCTAAAATTTAATTTTTTTGTTCACCTCAAGGTATCTATGGGGCAAGAAAACATGTGATTTTTTTTTCTCTGTTGGTCACAGGCTAGAGGGCTGGAATGTGCCACAGAGGCTGGAGCCAGCAAGGTGTGAACACAGCAGAGGAAGGTTGAGAGGAAGAAAGCAGCTACACTTTTAAGAAGCAACCTAGATGATTTTAATACATGACCTAGACTTGTGGTTCTCAAATTTTGCTACACATTTGAATCACCTGGAGCACTCTTGAAACTCCCAATGTACAGGTCACACCCAAAGCCAATTAAACCTTCTGGCTAATGTCCAGATCTCACTCCTGGATTCTGGCTTAAGACTCCCCAGGTGATTTCAGTGTTCAGCCAACTTTGAGAACTAGTGACCTGACCTATAGCTAGTAAAGATAAAGCAGTTACATGATTGACTTTGAGAACCTGGGTTTTCTCAGACATTAAAGAATTTTTGAAAAACAGACCCTTCTTTCCTTCTGGCCTTAGAAACCTTATTTAAGATTTTCAATTTATAGGTGAGGAAGCTGAGTCCTAAAAGGTAAAACTGAAGTGGCTAAACAGCTAATTAAATTGATACTTCTTTTTTTATTCAATATAATAAGTGTTCTTAAAAGTTTAGTGCTAATATTCAGTGCTTAAGTCATTGTCAGATGGAAAATCAGTTTTGTGTTACCCTAATATTCCAAGCATCTCCAGTGCATGATTTTAAAAGTATTTTTAGGCCAGGCATGGTGGATCATTAGCCAGGCATGGCCGTGCATGCCTGTAATGCCAGCTACTTGGGAGGCTGAGGCAGAATAATTGCTTAAATGCAGGAGGTGGAGGTTGCAGTGAGCCAAGATAGCACCACTGTACTCCAGCCTGAGTGACAGAGCAAGACTGTCTCAAAAAATAGAGTATTTTTATGACTTTACTCTTGTACATTTTTCTCAATTTCTAAAAACATTTTAATATTTCAATGTCCTGACTAATCTCCTTAAACAATAACAGCAGAACTTTTGGCAAAAATTTGAAAAGACATATATAAAATCCACAAATAAGAGTTAAGTCCTCCAAACCATATAATCATAAAGTCATGGGCTTTTAATAATGAGCAAAATAAACACATACAAAATTTTGCATATACCTACATAGTACAAGGCTGAAGTATATTGACATTTATCTCAACATTTGCAAGTATATAAAATATTGGAAGCCCTGGCCAGGGCAATCAGGCAAGATAAAAGGCATCCAAATGTAACAGGAAGAGAGGACGTCAAACTATCCCCATATGCAGATGATATTCTGTATCTAGAAAACCCCACAGTCTCAGCTCAAAAGCTCCTTGAGCACATAAACAACTTTAAAGTTTTGGAATACAACATCAATGTACAGAAATCAGTAGCATTCAGTTACCCTAACAGCACCCAAGCCAAGAGCCAAATCAGGAATGAAATCCTTTTCATGACTGCTACAAGGAGAATAAAATACCTAGGAGTATAGCTAGCCAGGGAGGTGAAAGATCTCTACAATGAGAACCACAAAACACTGTTCAAAGAAATCAGAAGACACAAATGGAAGAACATTTCATGCTCAGGGACAGTAAGAATCCATATTGCTAAAATGGCCATACTGCCCAAAGCAATTTAAAGATTTGATACTATTATCAATCTACCAATGACATTCTTGACAGAACTAGAAAAACCTATTCTAAAATTCATATGGAACCAAAAGGAGTCTGAATAGTCAAGGCAGTCCTAAGCAAAAAGGACAAGGCTGAAAGCATCATGCTATCTGACTTCAAACTATGCCAAAGGGCTACAGTAACCAAAACAGCATGATATTGGTGTAAAAATGGACACATAGATCAATGGAATGGAATATAGAGCCCAGAAACATGGCCACACACCTACAACCATCAGATCTTTGACAAAACTGACAAAAACAAGCAATGGTGAAAGGACTCCCTATTCAATAAATGGTGCTGGAATAACTGGCTGGCCACATGAAGAAAATTGAAACTGAACCTCCTTCCTCATACCATATATAAAAATCAACTCAAGATGGATTACAGACCTAAATGTGAAACATAAAACTATAAAAACTCTGTGAGAACCTAGGAAATACCACTTTGGACATAAGAATGAGCAAAGATTTCATGACAAAAATGCCAAAAGCAATTACAACAAAAGCAAAAATTGACAAGTGGGTCCTAATTAAACTAAAGATCCTCTGCATGGCAAAAGAAACTATCAACAGAGTAAACAGGCAACATACAGAATGGGAGAAAATATCTGCAAAGTATACATCTGACAAAGACCTAATATCCAGAAAATACAAGGAACTGAAACATACAAGCAAAAAGCAAACAATCCATGAATAAGTGAGCAAAGGAAAGAACACTTCTCAAAAGACATACATGAAGTCAACAAGCATATGAAAAACTCCATATCACTGATCATTAGAGAAATGCAAATCAAAACCACAATGAGATACCATCTTACCATCTCACACCGTCAAAATGGTTTTTTATTTTTATTTTTTATTTTTTATTTTTTGGGACAGGGTCTCTATCGCCCAGGCTGGAGTGCAGTGGCACGATCTCAGCTCACTGCAGCCTCTGCCTCTGGATTCAAACAATTCTCCCGCCTCAGCCTCCCAAGTGGTTGGGATTACAGGCGTGTGCCACCATGCCCAGCTAATTTTTGTCTTTTTAGTAGAGATGGGGCTTTACCATGTTGGCCAGGCTGGTCTTGAACTCCTGACCTCAGGTGATGCACCTGCCTCAGCCTCTCAAAGTGCTGGGATTACAGGTGTGAGCCACTGCATCCAGCTTTCAGCATGGCTATTATTAAAAAGTCAAAAAATAACAGATGCTGGTGAGGTTGCAGAGAAAAGGGACTGCTTATACACTGCTGGTGGGAGTGTCAATTCGTTCAACCATTGTGGAAAGTGGTGTGCTGGTTCCTCAAAGAACTAAAGACAGAACTACCACTTGACCCAGAAATTCCATTACTGGGTGTGTACCCAAAGGAATATAAATTGTTCTACCATAAAGATACGTGCACACGTATGTTCATTGCAGTAAAATTCACTATAGCAAAGACATGGAATCAACCTAAATGCCTATCAGTCATAGTTTAGATAAATGTGGTACATTTATACCATAGAATATTATGTAGCCATAAAAGAATGAGACTGTGTCCCTTGCAGGAACCTGGATGGAGCTGGAGTCCATTATCCTTAGCAAGCTGACACAGGAACAGAAAACCAAATACCTCATCTTCTCGTAAGTGAGAGCTAAATCATAACATATGGAAACATACAGGGGAACAACAGATACTAGGCCTATCAGAAAGGGGAGGGTAGGAGGAGAGCGGTTAAGAAAAAACAACTGTCAGATACTATGCTTAGCAGCCAGGTGCTGAAATAATCTGTACACAAAACCCCCAAGTGACAAGTTTACCTATGTAACATGCCCATGGACCCATGAAACTAAAATAAAAGTTAAAATACTATTTTAAAAAACCATTAGTAGAGATGGGGCTTCACCATGTTGGCCAGGCAGGTCTTGAACTCCTGACCTCAGGTGATGCACCTGCCTCAGCCTCTCAAAGTGCTGGGATTACAGGTGTGAGCCACTGCATCCAGCCTTCAGCATGGCTATTATTAAAAAGTCAAAAAACAACAGATGATTGACTATAATGCATACATTTTGGGATTTGTATGTTTATAGCTATGTGTATTTTTCCCCACATGGAAATTAAAAAGAAACTGAAGAAACTTTTTTTTTTTTGAGAAGTTCATATGCAATGGAATGTCATAAGGTAACGCTCAAGAACTTTTTGTTTGCTTCCAGGAGATTTTGCTTATAGAAAATTGTTAGTGAAACAACCTCAGTTATTTCCCTTCACTTCAGTGCATCACATCTTACCTGCAAAAGAAGACGTTCCCACTCCCAGGGAGGGGTGAGGCCAACTCCTCCCTACAGCCAGCACAGACATGATTCTCCTCGTGTGCAATATGGCCACATTAGAAACCCAACAAAATCAGTATCATCCAATCAAATATACCAAGGACCGTCAGTGGGTTTTAGTATTGGTATCTCATTTTCAACTTCGGATTTTAGAAAATTAATATGAAGAAAAAAACCATCTTTTTAAAAAGAAAATTATAGGCTTCCTATAGGGGCTGTTTGCCAAAATGTAAAGGTAATTGAGTTGCACTGAAACCAACCATTGCTTAGTTAGATTTTTCCTGGAGCCAATAATTGTTTGCTTCATGTATTATAAATTCTTATTTTTCTTTATGCTTCAAACCTCCCAGGAAAAAATAAGTACTCAAGGTGAGTCTGTATTCTTTCCATAACATAGGTTTGGCCTACCTTAAAGGAAACCCTCACCTGGGACATTGCTTGTAGAAATACTGAAGCAGGCAGGGCAAGGCATTCTTGCAAGTGTGCAGCACTTTCTGCCTGAAGTGCTGCTTTTCTGAAACCATCTCCCAATTCTGGCTCCTATACTCTGCCATGCAATGAGAGGGCTGATCTTTCAGACATATGCCTACAGCTTGGAGCAGACCAGGTTGGAGACTCAGGACAGGTGGCTGGAAGCCCAGAACTATATGGCCGGTATGTGCTCCTGGGAAGATGTAAAAGTTATCTCAGTTCTATGCTACTTTATTCTAGAGTCTCATGTTTATTAGCTTCATTTTCCTCCTCCTCTGATTTCCTGGGCAATGGGGTCTGTGTCAACAAAGGTCCAATCAGGAAAAAAAAAAACACTCCAGGTACTTCGAGAAGGGGGGATTTAACTTGGGGTGGGTCTCAGCTGCTTTGTTTCTGGGGACTTACGGTGGGGGGTGGGGTAGGACATGCCACCTCCTGAAGTATGCACCCAGGGCATGTATACTAGGTTTTCCATCCTAGAGATACCCAAATTCCTGGATTCAAGCAGGAAGGAGCAGAAGAAAATCCTCCTCTCCAACTCCAGAACAGTTCTCCTGGGCCCAGAGGCTCGAGAGCCTTGCTCTGTGTATCAGTGTCTCCTGAAGAGCAGGTCTGACCGCTCGCTCTCTGTTGATGCTGGACAGGACTTAGACCTCAGACTACCTTTGTTACACTTTCTTCTTGAGTTTTGCACCCCAACCAAAATTGCTTCCCCAAATTACAAAGCAAAAATTCCCATCCTGTATCTGTGCATGTACATAGGTACCTTTGGGAGTGACAGAGTGAGGCATTGTCTGCACAACGGGCAAGGCCCAGCTGAAGCAAACAAAAACTCTACAGAAAAGATCAGTATTAGTACAGGTATCTATAAAAATGAAAATCTCAAACCCCCTTCCTCTATCATAGATCTGTTTACATGCCCATTTTCTTCCTATTCTCTTGACCCCCTGCACCTAAAAAAAGTGGACCGTGCTTACTAGTCCCCAAGGCCATACCTCTCAATCCCAAATGCATAGCCAAGAGGCTGAATATTGGTTCAAGCTCCAGTACAATAACGCCACCAGAAGCTTGGGAAGGTCCCAGGATTCAAAGAGCCATTGGCCTTTTAGTTATTGCTATGAAAGAAAATACTTCAACATTTAACAGGTTAAAACAACAAACATCACTATGTACCCCCTAAATATGTACAATTGTGTCCATTTAAAAAGTTTTTAGTTTCTAAGGATCAGAACTTCAGGAATAGCTTAATTTGGTCCAGGCTCTGGAGGCTGCAGGCATGCTGTTGACTGGGACCTCAAGCATCCAGGCCTGAAGGATCAGTTCCAAGCTCACTCACATGATTGTTGGCAGGCCAGTGATCCCAGAGGGAGAGAGAACCTGAAACTGAAGCTGCAGTGTCTTTTGTAACCTAATTTCACAAGTGGAGTGCCATCACTTCTGCTGCATATTGCTCACACAGACCAACCCTGGTACAAAACAAGAGGGGACTACAAGAGCCTGAATACCAATAAGTGGGGATCATTGAGGACCATCTTGAAAGCTGGCTGTCATGTCCTCGGATACCTCCTACCCAGCTTTTGCAAAGAGTAATACCAGAGCGGGGAGGTCCTATTCCACTTAACAATCATCAGTAATTGCTTTTCATTCAGTTCCTGTTCCTTATCTTCCTCCAGGGATCATTGTGAACTGAAGGGATGACTGACATTCTGGGATCCCATGGAAATACCACTGAAAGCTATTAACTATAATCATGGCAGATCAAGTGAGTGTATGTGTAGAATTTGGGAGTTAAGCACTATATTGGAAAGTTGACGTCTTTGATGTATAGCTGGTCTAAGATCATAAATTGCGTTTGGATCTTGGCCTGTATTGGAAGTTTTAGGGTCAGGGGAGTGTCTCACTATGGGACATTAGACTGGAAGTGGCTACACCTACGATGAGGCCTTGCATGCTAACCTCATTCCAAATAGAGAGGGGCAGGGCTCTCATCTGGGCCAGAGCAAGTGTAATTCAAAAGAAGCCCTTTAATCTTTGGTGGACATAATGCCTTTTGGCTATCACAACTCCTCCTCCCTCCTCTCAAAAAATATATATATTCTCAAATGCTGCTCACGAATTTTTTGCTTCTCCTCGGGAGCTCTAGTTCTGATGTTGCAGGCAATATAGTAGAGAAAGGGATTTTTATGCTTCCTTTGGAGTAGTAAAATCAACCAAGGCCTAGGGAATCCAAAGGCTAAAGTAAGACGAAATTTTGCAGCATGTGGAGCAGAAGTCCTGATGTATTTCACTGGGTTTCTGAAGCATGAACTAGGGGCAGTCTAAGATACCAGAAATAGTCAAAGGTGTTTTTCCTATTCCTTTATTCAACAATCAACACAGAATACTACAGGTCACTACAGTGTGTGGGGATTTCTCCTCACACAAAACTAGTCAATTATCCAGCAGACACAGGCTGGGTATCCTTTAATTCAATTCTGATGTTATCTATCTGGAGATAGCATCAGATACCACAGGCTGAGGGCTCAGTCCCACAAGACTGCCCCCCACTTCAGGTATCAGCTGCAAGTAGGTTGCTGCCTACACTTCTGACCAACTGGCTATGTAGCAGGGGTTCTCACAAGCCCCTCCTTGGACTTGATTAATTTTTTAGAGTGGTTCATAGAACTCAGGGAAACATTTACATTTGCCCATTTATTATAAAGGAGATTACACAGGGTACAGGTGAACAGTCAGATGGAAGAGACACAAAGGCGAGGCATGTGGGAAGGAGCTTCCATGCCCTCTCTGGGCAACATCTTCCAGGCACCCTCGTGTGTTGAGTTTAGCTATCCAGAAGCTCCCTGACCTTGGACCTTCTGGGTTGTTATGGAAGCTGCTTTATAAAGGCATGATTTATTACATCATTGTCCACTGGTGATCAACTCAACATTCAGTCACGTTTCCCTCTTTGGAGGCTGGGGATGGAGCTAAAAGTTCCAGCCTTCTAATCCTGTCATGGTCTTTCCAGTGACCAGCTCCCAACCTTGAAGCTACTTAAGTGACTCATCTCATTAGTATACCAAAGACACTTCAGAAATTCTGGAGATTCCAAGGATTTTAGAAACTATAGATGTGTATGTATATGTCTGAAAACTGAGAAAAAGAGCTAAATATATATTTCACAGAATCACAGTTGGCTTCTATAGTTATTCAAGTTGGACTTCTGAAAGGCTTAAGAGAAGCAAATGGTAAAGGTCAATGAGGTTACTGGACTTCTGCTATGTTGAAAAATATTTTATATCAGGATAAGCTAGATTGTACTATAGTAACACAACCCCCAAATTTTGATGGCTCAAAGGTTTCTTTCTTTCTCATATTCCGTGTCTGTAAGGGGTTGACCTGAGTATTCTGCTCATTATCACTCAGGCTGGTGAAGCATCTACCATTTTGAACTTGCCAGGTCATAATGCCCATAAAGAACACTCTGGAGAGCCTCCCACCAAAAACTAAATCCTCAGTCCTAAATAGACATTGTTTCCAGTCATTTCTGCTCATCATTTTGGACTTAATGAGTTATGTGATCCCAACCAACCAGGAACCAGGAAATAGGTTTTTTTTAAAAAATATGTGCCTGGAGTGAAGAAGGTCAATATTGGTGAACAGCATTATTAAAGACCACAACTGGCATCCTATGAAACTGAAGCCCAGATTTTCTCTTTTGCTTTGTCTACCTCAGTTCCCCCAGATCGCACTGCATCTGTGTTAGTGTCTGTAGCTGGCAACAGCAATGTGAGGCTAGAGATAGTAATATATGCTGTGTTCTGGAAACATTATACTTGTATTAGGAAATGCTATGGTTGTACCTAGATGGTATAGGTCTAGAACTGGTGCTATGACATCCATAGGTTCTATCTACCATTTATTTGGAAGACTACCCTTAGGAAAAGTGGAACAGAAGAGACTCAAGGTTGGAATTTAACAGTGAAAGTCCTAAAATAATTCCATCCCCTCCAGTGGAAGACATCCCAGGATGCCGCCATTGGAGAAGGGCCCACTCTTCCAACGCTGCCTGGTGCCAGGTACTTAGGGAGTATGAAGTCAAGCTCATGGCAGGAAAGATAATGCAACTTAAATGGCTCAAAGGAAAACAACCTAGTGGAAGGATTTTCAGAGGTGTGGGCAGGATTAAGAGAATCAACCAGGTTGTTGAGGCACCCAAGGCTAGCATCAGTAGGAACCTGGTAATCCCTTGAATCATAAGAAGAGAAAATAGTGCTATCTTAGTTAATCAGTGCTAGAACTGGGGAATAGGGGCTGCTGAACAGATCTATGCTTATTCAAGTACAGAGCCACTGCCAGAAATGTGGCCCAAAGCAGGGAGAAAGCTGGAAGAAATAGCTCATCTTCTTTTCCCACCTGTCAATCTCCTATCACTGTCTCTCACTGGCTGAACCTGATAAGCCAGCCAGGAAGGGGGCTCCAGTGATGTATTTTGCAGTCACCAGCTTCCTGGGCAGAGAGGTGCAGGAAATGATCTGAGAAAGATGAGGAATGGGTCTGGGGCTAGGGGAGTAAGCAGACTCAACACAGTGAGACTGTCCCTAGCTGAGGTTGAGCAAAATAAAATTACAGTGACTTTTGGCCTTTAATTTATCTAGGATTTTCATTTTCCCAAGGGAAGGGAGATTTTATTTTCTTCATGGCAACAAATAAAGGGTTCGTTACTGGTGCTTAAATATCTGAGAGAATTTAATAAAAGGAGAAGATTCATATGGTTTGTTTGGGACATTTTTCACATTGAGCATTCTATGTTTGCTACTTTAGGTGCCCACTGTTCTAGCGAAACAGGTTTATCCATGGCAGGCAACAATTTGAGTTAAGAAATAAAATTGAGGGGTCAATATCTGACTATGAACTTGGGCCAAATGTGTTGGTTTATCTATTTCAGAAGCTTCTAGACTAGAGCCAACAGAAGAACTGCCCATTTCTCTGGGTTCAGGAATTTATAAAAGTCAGTCGTACTAGGAAGCAGCCTTAAGTGTTTACCTTGAAGGGAGAAACTTGCCCAAGTGAAGGAGGAGGTCTCATTCCTGGTTGACTATAGCCTTGAGTGAGGACAATAAACCTGAGCTCACGGTTCTGATAAAACACAAAGCAGGTAAATGTTGATGAGGAAACACTGCCACCACTCCCACCAACCAACCATCTCCTTAATCTTCACTCAACACACAAGGAAGACCTGTTACATCTAGAGATATTGCTGAGATGTTGGTTGGGTCTCATTTACTAGTTGATGGAAGGCTAGGCCTATAAAGGGGTCCCTGATTGGGTGTACTCGTTCGGTCAACTGGAATGAGAGCTCTAGGAAGTTTTTAATGATACTTATTATTTGAGTGTCTTCACCAAATTCCTTCCTGCTTGCAGTTTGAAGCTCAGCTCTCTTTAGCTAAGTATCTTGGTTTCTAATCCATGGCCTTTGAGAGTGGAGGGTAGATAGCAAGCCGTGCCAAAACCTCAAACCCCAGCCTTGTGTTTAATTCAGAGCTCTGTGTTGAAGGTTACATGTCACTGACTGCTGTGGTTTGAATGTCCCTCAAAGTTCATGTGTTGGAAACTTAATCACCAATGCAACAGTGTTGGGAGATGGGGTATAAACAGAGGTGACTAGGTCCTCAGGGCTCTGCCCTCATGAATAATTCCATTATCAGAGTTAGTTTCTGACAAAATGATGAGTTTTGCCCCCTTCTCTTCCTCTTTCCATGTGATGCCTTCTGGCATGGTATGTAACAAGGAGATCCTCACCAAATGCAAACCCTCAATCTTGGACTTCCCAGCCTCTAGAGCCATAAGAAATGAGTTTCTTTTCCTAGTTACCTAATCCATAGTATTCTGTTATGGCAATACAAGATGGACTAAGACACTGATCTGCCAAGTAATAGAGACACTTTGAGTTCTGACTTCAATTTTATAAATGTCTCTTGGGGAGCAGGGGACTAGACATCCACTATTCCTTACCCAGTGAAAAGAAAAACTTTTTCTTTTGGTAAGAACACTTTCCTTTTGAAAAACTCTGCTCTCTGACTTAAATCATGCAGTTTGAGTAAGGTTGTCAATCAGTCTATAGGGTGGGCACATGACCCAAGATAAGCCAATCAGAACAACAGTAATGATTGGCCCTGCTTTGAGCATATGTTCATCTTTTGCCAGTGTCAGTCCTTGTTGTTAACCTGAATTCTGGTTGGAAACAGCCTTTACCTTTCCTGTAGTGAGGCTGGTAAGAGATGAGCATAAAGCAGCCAGGACCCCATCTCCCACCAGAGAGTCAGTTTTTCATAAGAAAGAATGAATTTGACATTCAAAGCAATAGAAAAATCGGTGAGAATGTTCCAGAAAACATAATTGTCACTCATCCAGTCTTTCCCAGCTGTACCCATGCCCTCCCTGAGGCCAGAAACATTTCCTTTTTGTCTAGGGTAGACTTAATTGGATTTCTGTCACAAGCAACAGAGTCCTGACTGATTTAGTAGAGATGATGTGTGGTGGTTCTGGGTCCCTGGCCATCATACAACCTCTGACCTAAATCCCTCACTGTATAGATTATGTAAAGGAATGCCACGAAGTCAACGGTGATCAAATCTCCATAAATAGGTCAGGTGATGCTTCCCAAAGAAGTAATGCCTATTAAAGGCATAGGTTTTCAGAACCCAAAAAGCACCATGGAAGAATTTAAGGAGCTTCAAGTAACAGACTAGTAAAAATAAGGAAATTCTGCAGCATGAAAAATGTCTTACAAGCCATGTTATGGCATTTCAACTTTATCCCACAGGCAATGGGGAGCCACAGGGTCTACCATCTAAGACCCTTAACCTATCTATTCCATCAAAACAACTAATAGGCCTCAGACTGGCACTTCTTGTTTTCAGTGGTAGAAGTCGAGATTAGAAGTTAAAAATAACTGGAAGCAGAATCTGAACTCATTGCATTGTCCTTAGAAGTCTGAGGCAAGGGAGAATGGGACAGTGCTATTCCTTGGTGATCTCGAACCAAGTTACTGCCTCCCTGACCACCAACCCTACCCCTTACTCCCCACCCCCATCATCTTATCTGTGAAAGTGGCATTTCCCATTCAGCCCTTTAAAAAAAAAAAAAAAAAAAAAATGGTTCATTGAGAAACCTTTGCTGACTTATGTACTAACCAACACTTCCACCTAGTGGGAACCTTTGGAAATCATCTCACAGGATCAACACCCCTCTTCCCCACCACCCACTGCACAGCTTCTATAAAAGACAGAAACATCCCATTCTCTGCTTGGTCTCTCAGTGACTGTCTCTTTGCTCCCAGTCTTCCACTGCCATGCACATGAACATAGTTCCCTACATGGGAATAAGATTTTGTAACCTGCAAGCAGTGCTCACATATCAGCCTCTGTGGCCCTCATCTAAAACAGTACATCCGTGCTTCCTGGCTCTGTTCGTCATCTTGGTATAAACATAGGATGGCAATAGTGTACAAACATGGCATTCCTCTGGATCTTTCACTGTCTATTTTGAGTGGCCTTCAGCCCCGTCATATTCCTCCCTGGTAATTTTAGAAATTGTCAATGTCAGTTGACAATGCCAGTCATCTGGGTGACTGTAATGTATGCCATGTTTATTTATTTATTTATTTTTATCAACTATATGTTCACTCACTAGAATGATGTTCTTTTGCCATTTATCTATAAATATTACAGCTCCTTGCTTAATGAGATACCAAAGCCCATGTAAGATACTGGGGACACTGTTATCTATGCTGAAAAGGCCACCATCACCAGATGTCCTCTAGTGTCTGAGCTACTAGTGTCATTGTCAAGGGTATTGGCTATTACTATTACCAGGACATCATCCCCCTCCCCCGCCCCTACTGTCTCCCCTCACTATCAGCAGTTGTCATCAATTGGCTGTCTTACATATTCAATGTTGTATGAAGACAAAACGTTTCTGCTCTACAGTCCAAAGACTGATGAAATATTTCTATTGGAGAAAATTATCCCTACTTCTAATTCTACTTATTTCTTTTTTTTTTTTTTTTTTTTTGAGACGGAGTCTCCCTCTGTCGCCCAGGCTGGAGTGCAGTGGCCGGATCTCAGCTCACTGCAAGCTCCGCCTCCCGGGTTTACGCCATTCTCCCGCCTCAGCCTCCTGAGTAGCTGGGACTACAGGCACCTGCCACCTCGCCCGGCTAGTTTTTTTTTTTTGTATTTTTAGTAGAGACGGGGTTTCACCGTGTTAGCCAGGATGGTCTCGATCTCCTGACCTCGTGATCCGCCCGTCTCGGCCTCCCAAAGTGCTGGGATTACAGGCTTGAGCCACCGCGCCCGGCCAATTCTACTTATTTCTATACACCAACTTCTATCCACTTTTTCAACCTAGGGTCAGAAGAGCAATATGTCTATTGAAACTTTGTATGAAGTTCCACCAAAGTGAGTTTTGCTTCTTCCCTTTTCCAGTGCCTAATTCTGAGACATGGCCAGGTTTGAGGCTGGGTAGGAGAAAAACAACTAGAGAGCCAAGTCTCACTGCTCTGTTTCTCACTTTGAGAAAAGGGCAGATGATTCAGGATCCTCTGATCTGGACTCCAGGCATCATTCTTGATGGATTTCTAGACCCGGGAATTGCCTTGGACATCATCCACTTGATGTATGCTATGTTCAGCCTGGAACATCACTGAGGGAAGAGGATGGGAGGGTAAGGAAGAGTGGGCAGAAGGGAGGGAGAGACAGGAACAAAAAGAATACAGTGAAAACTCTGTGAAAAAGTAGCAAGTGTCGATATTTTTCAGGTCACTTGGTGGACATGACTTCCTATCTTTCGTGTAATATGCAATCAAAATTGTTGAAATAGACTGATTTGGTCTCCCTTTAATTGTCAGGAGTGAAAGAGTAAAGGGATGTGTTTGTTTTGCTTTGGGTCTATTTTTGGTCATAAATTTTGCAGGATTGCCAGGGATTATGTTTATTTTCTCTTGTTGGCTGAAGATTTCACTCTGTTTTTCTGAGAGGCTGGGCTTGTCTTTTCCACCCATCTCCTGGGAAAGAACACAGAAAAGCAGGCAGTGGAATGGCTTCTGCAGAGGCAGGACTTGAGCTGACCTAAGAGGAGGCAATGGCTCGGGTCCACAGAGCAGAAGGCCTGGCTTTCAATTCTCCACTTGCATCATGGTCCCTGTGTTAAATATTGCTAAGTTGCGGACTTCATGCACCCAGCACAGGCCCTAGGACAGAGTAGGCATGCAATAAGAGCTTGCTGAATAGAACCAAACAGAGAATATCAAGATTATTGGGAGATACCTAGAGGGTTAATCTGGATCTTCTATGCAAAACTGTAGGAACAATGAAGGAGGAAGCTATTTAGTAGTTGAAAAGAAATATCAGAAACTGGAAAGTGCAAATTCAAAAATCCTGCAGAGACGTTTAGAATAGGTCTAAAATCTTAGTGTCAGAAATTGAGAATTTGAGGAAATGTAGTTGAACCTGCTATTACAACCAATGAAGTGGCTGTATCTTGATTCTGCCACCAGTTTTTGGGCAACACCAGGCAAGTTTTTCTATCTCCCTCACGTGGCCTGATTCACATTGCCCAGGATCCTGTAAGAGGAAGGGAGGTGTCCCCTGTGGCAATGAATGGAGGGGAAGCATTGACTGTAACAGGAATAGGGCATAAGAATAACATGTTCTCATTGCAGCATTTGGGAAATACAAGGAACCAGAATAAAACTGTGTCCCCAGAGTCTGGAAATAGGGTTTCTTCACTTACCAATGGACTAATATTTTTTTGAGACAAGGTCTTACTCTGTTGCCTAGGCTGGAGTGCAATGGCATGATTGCAGCTCACTGAAGCCTGACCACCACGGCTTAAGTGATCCTCCACCTCAGCTTCCCTAGTAGCTGGGACCATGGGCATGCACCAACACACCTAATTTTTTCATTTGCAGAGACAGGGTCTTGCAATATTGCCCAGGCTGGTCTCAAATTCCTGGGCTCAAGCAATCCACCTGCCTCAGCCTCCCAAAGTGCTGAGATTGTGAACATGAGCCACAGCACTCAGCTCACCAATGAATTATTGAATGGTATGTGCCAAACTCAGTACTGACCACAGAAGATAGATAGATGAGGAATATGTAGTCACCGTTCTGAGACAATTCATAATCATTTAATTGACTCATACTTCTTTTCTCTAGAATATCCAACTCTAGCATTCCTTTTACTACAAGTTCCTGTCTCCTATTCCTTCTGCTGCACCCACTCAATGATTCCTTGACCCACCCCAACACTACCCATCTCCCAGCTCCCAGCTTGCTCAGCCTCCTCACCTCCCTACTTTCATATTTTCCTATGAATCCATGGCCAGCTGTATTCTTAACAACTTCCTAATATCCCCAATGCCCTTGATCTTTCCACCTTGTCAAGTCCCAGTTTAAATGCAACCCATGCTTTTCATCCATTACTTAAATATTCTTTAAATACCTGCCATGGACCCCAGACACTCTTCTTAGATGCTGAGGATACATTAGTGAGGAATAAAATTTCTCCTGGGGCCTGTGTTCTATAGGCAGTAGAAAATTTTCATATAAACAATATATAGTAAAAAAAATGCAATGAAATAAGGGCTATGAAAACAAAGCAGAGTAAAAAGAGGGGTCAGGGAAGGACTCTTTGACCTGAATGAAATAAAAAAGTGAGCCAGGAGAATATCTTGAATAAGAAAATTCCAAGGGCTGGGCAGCCTGTAATCCCAGCACTTTGGGAGGCTGAGGCGGGCAGATCACAAGGTCAGGAGATTGAGACCATCCTGGCTAACACAGTGAAACCCCATCTCTACTAAAAATACAAAAAATTAGCCGGGCATGGTGGCAGGCACCTGTAGCCCCAGTTACTCGAGAGTCTGAGGTAGGAGGATGGCATGAACCTGGGAGGCAGAGCTTGCAGTGAACCAAGATCACACCACTGCACTCCAGCCTGGGCGACAGAACGAGACTCCATTTCAAAAAAACAAAACAAAAAAACTCCAGGAAGGGAAGCCCTAGGGTAGGAAGACAGTGTGGCTGTGTGAACTAAGGGAGAGGAGGAGTGGTAGGAAGTGGAAAGCCAGAAACGGGTGCACACAGGTCCTCGTGAGCTGTATTTGAATTCTAAGCATAAAGGGAAGCCATTGGAGAGGGAATATTTCAGCAGGAGTGATGTGATCACTGGAGGAGAGAGCCTCCAACACAGGTGCTGTTGCAGAAATCCTGGGGAGAAATGGAGATTCATGCAAGGAGGGTGGCAGTGATGAGAAGGGCTCAGGTGCAGGACATGGGGACTGTAGGTTGAACCCACAGAATCTGTGGAAGAACCGGGCATGGGTCACAGGGAATCATGAGACAGAATCCAGAGTGACTCCAAAGTGAAGAGTGTTGCCATCATAAGAGATGGGGGATTATGAAGAAAGGAGTAAGTTGGCAGAGAGTGACAAGGAAATTAGAAGCTGTTTCCTAGACACATTTGAGATGTCTCTTAGCCAAGTAAGCTATTAAGTATGCAGTTTAACATACAATATAAACATGGGGTGCAGTGGCTCACACCTATAATCCCAGCAGTTTGGGAGGCTGAGATGGGTGGATCACCTGAGAGCAGGAGTTCAAGACCAGCCTGGCCAACATGGTGAAACCCCATCTGTACTAAAAATACAAAAAAAACAGATGGGCATGGTGACAGGCGCCTATAATCCCAGCTACTCAGGAGGCTGAGGTAGGAGAATCGCTTGAACCCGGGAGGTGGAGGTTGTAGAGAGCAACTCCAGCTACACTCCAGCCTGGGCAACAAGAGCAAAGCTTGTTGCCAAAAGAAAAAAGAAAAGAAAGGAAAAAAAAAAGTGGGGTCATCAGATTACCAATAATGTCCGAAGCCACAGTGCCACATGAGATTTTCTAAGGAGTGGACATAAATAAGAGGTATAAGAATGGAGCCCTGGGGACATCTTGATGTTTAGAGTCCAGAGGGGTAAGAAAACCAGCAAGGACATTGAGACAAAGTCACCAGAAGGATAGAAGGACATCTAGATGAACCAGCGTCCTGGAGGCAAAGGAAGGAAGCATGTCAGAAGGAGCCTTTGACTGTCTCCATGTGCCTGGCTGTCACTAAGATGGCCCAGGGAGCCGGGGAACGTGCTCTCCCTGCATGTCCATGCTTTCCATTTCAAGAGGGTCTTGGGGCTGCTGGGTCCTCTGCTCAGCCTTTACTGGGTAGTTTCCTTGACCAGGTCCCACAGTATTTCTTTTGCTTTCCCCATCCCTGACCCCTTCACATCCTACAAACAGGCTTTTCCTCTGTTAGACAATGAGAGAACTTCCTTTCCTTCATATCAGAATGACTTCCATCCTCTTTTTCTGTCAGAGGAGCAGAGGTGGAGCTCTGGATTCCTTCTCTGGGCAGAGTACCACATTTGCCACCTGGATTCTCAGTATCCCAGACTCCCTGTGGCCAAAAACCTGCACAGATCACCAACTACTCATCCTGCCCTCAACGGGCTGCCTAGTCCTGGTCTTGGAAATAGAAAGACTGGTTCATCTCTAATGTGGACAGGCTCCTAGCTTCCTCACTTTTAATTTGCCTTCCACCTTATCAAACTCAGATCTGGTGGTCAGTGTTTCCCTGTTCATAGACTTCAGAGGCTTATTCAGGAGAAAGTCCACATTTATTGCAGGGCATTTAAGTAAGACCCACTGCAGTCTTAAGAGATGACTCCTCAGTCCTCCAATTTGTCTCCTGCTGTACACCAATGCTCCACTATGCATGGGGAACATAACCCTTCCCAAAATACCGTGTACATTCTTGGCCACAGGCCAAACTTAATCCCTGTGCCTGGATTTTACCATGAAGGCTTCAACATGTCAGCTCAAACGCTATCACCTTTGATGTTTTCTGGACCATCTCCTCCCTGCCCCAGTTCGTCTACCAATCAGAATTCATTGCTGTCTCCTCTGTCTACATAGACTTTGTTCCTCTATTGTTGTGCCTGTCATTACAGTGCCCTTGTCTCTGTCACTCACACTGACTCACAGCTAGTTCACTGGTGGTCATGTTCACTTCTGTTTACCCCACAGGGCCTTACCCTTATAAGGGGCTCAAAACTGGAACTGGGTTTGAGCTGGGCTGGGGGTTGGCTGCCAGTTGCAGGAGGGATTTTACAACTAAGGAAATGCTTCGAGCTGGAGCCTTAGGTACGGATGGGTCTGGAATGTTTGGTAAATAATGGGCAGGCCAGTGTGGCTGGAACTGAGGGTTCTGATGATGCTAGGAAGACTAAGTTGTTGGGGTCAGGGATTTCAAAGGACACTAGTGGTCATGCTCAAGGGTCTGGACCTCATCCTTTAGGCAGTACCCTGTGTTCTCCCAAGTTCTGTCAATTTCAAATGTCTATTTTTCTGTCAGACCATTCACTGCAAGTATCTTTCCAGAAATCATGGTTCTGTGGCAAAGTGATTCTCAGCAGGGTTGTGACGTGGAGAAAGGGGTGACTGGAGAAGCATGTATGCTACCGTGAATTGTGGAGGGGGATGACATTGGATGTTTGGCAGGGAGGCTGTTAGTGCAATGGAGGTGACAGAGGAGGGCCAGGACCAAGATACTCAAAGTGGGGACAGGAAGAAAGCAGCCCTGGGAAATCCTGCACTTCACAGGAAGAGGGAAGCACCAGGTCCATCCCTTGGGCAGACAAATGAGACATCTAAGAGCCTTGAAGGTAAATAAGTTGCCTAAGCTCCTGGATTAAAACTCATTTCATAGCTCCTGGTCCAGTGATCCTTTCCCCTCCTGTGAGTGGAATGAGAGGCTATGAGTGAGAATGGAGCTCAGGAGATCCCAGTGATATGTGCAAATTTAATACTAAAATAACCCTGGGGCACATATACATACTAGCTTTGCCTCTAGCAACCCAATAAACAGGGGTTGACTGGCACATTCTCTCTGAGGCCTGCGTTTTCTGAGCTGGCTCTTCTGGGTGTGCACCTCTCCTTTGCCATCACAGGTGGCCTGCTCTGCTCCAGACTCTGGGCTCACTGGGTCCTGGAAAAGGGGCAGCCAGGGTGACTTTTGAATACAGTGAATTTTCCCCATTACACAACTGCATATTCTCATCACTGTAGTCCGGAGAATAAAGACAATTGGTACCAAAACAAATGACCCACGACCACAAAGGGCATCAGCAGTTTTCTAGGCACACAGCCTCACCTGGTGAGAATTCACAGCCACATGCACCTGGCCTGGATCTGCTTTCCTGTGGCTCTCTCGGGGCTTCTCCTCCCAGGAAATCCTGCTCCGGTTCTACAGCCTTCTCTGGCCTGCTCATATGTCTACCACTAACTACCACAAAACACAAAATGCAACTGTTTTGCCAATACAGGTTGTTCTGGAGTTTTAAACATGGAGTTTAAAACTGAGGCAGTTATAATAGAAGTCAAAGAGGAACAGAATGGAAAAACAGAGTGGAACAAGAGGAAAGGAAATATTAAGATAATCACTAAGAATACGTCTTCAAAAGAGCCCATCAAGTATTGAACTTCTAAGATGACACACACTTAGAAATATACTGGTGACATTTCTGTACCTCAAAGATAAAGAGAATTTTAAAAGCTTTCAGAGATGCAAAAAATTTTTCCACAAAGGAACAAGAATCAAAAAGACATAAGACCTCACCCAATTCTGGAAGCTAAATGACAGTGGAACAATGCCCTCAAAAATCTGAAAGAAATGGCTAGATATAGAATCCCTGGGACAAAAATATCAAATCAAGTGTAAGGAAGTATAAAGATGATGTGCTAGGGTAGGGCCTTGGAGAAACATTACAAGAGAGGATTATGTGTGCAAGAAATTTATTACAGCAAACACCGGTAAAGACACGAGGCCAGGATAGGCTCAGCAAGCTGTCAGACAGCAACAATGATCTTGAAAAGGGAGCGTGAAGGAAGACAGGGCAGGTGGGCATATGTAGACTGCACTGCAGTCTTAGAGTTAGAAAAGTCTGTGGGGAGCTCTCAAACCCCTGGGGAGTGTTGTCTTCCTGCTCAGTCTTTGGCTGGGAGTAGCCTCTCAGAAGCCCCAGTACGGACGTGCTGATGGATTTCAGAGGCAGCATCAGAGTCTGTGGGTCAATTATACTCCCTGCAGTGGAAATTCTGAGGGACACATTCTCACAGCAGCCACAGATGTCTTCTGATTTACAAAGATTCAGAAAGTTTACAACCCACTAACCTTGTGTGTTAAAAATGAAGGATATACTTCATCCCAAAAGAAACACATTCCAAAAGCAGAGGGAAATCTGATAAATCATAGGCACTGAGATCACCCCAGAACAGCAAAAGAAGTTGGAAAATTATGAAAGTCCACATAATCTCAATGTCTGGCACAGTACCCTGGTGGCACAGGCTATAAAGCATCACACTTCCTTCCACTAAGGGTTCAATCACCCCATTTGGAATTGGCTATAAATAAAAGCCAAATAATCATAATCATAAATATTTTTTGTTTCTTACAGAATCTGTGGAAAAGCACAGTAGTCATTTTAGTTGAAGGACACAAAAAAAAAACTGTATACTTTTCACTTCGTTAACGTTTAATACAGTGAGTCAGATGGGGAAGGGGAGAAGGAAGGTGGAAAGAAGTAGCAGCTCACTAATTTTCTCACCTTTCATGACAGAGGTATGTCTAAATGTGAGCAGGTGGGAATACAATTCAAGATGATATTTGGGTGGGGACACAGAGCCAAACTACATTATTCTGCCCCGGACCCTCCAAATCTCATGTCCTCACATTTCACAACCAATCATGATCTCCCAACAGTTCCCCAAAGTCTTAACTCATTTCAGCATTAACCCAAAAGTTCATAGTCCAAAGTCTCATCTGAGACAAGGCAAGTCCCTTCTTCCTATGAGCCTATAAAATCAAAAGCAAGCTAGTTACTTCCTAGATACAATGGGGGTACAGGTATTGGGTAAATACAGCTGTTCCAAATGGGAGAAATTGGCCAAAACAAAGGGGTTATAGGGCCCACGAAGGTCTGAAATCCAGCAGGGCAGTCAAATTTTAGAGCTCCAAAATAATCTCATTTGACTCCAGGTCTCACATCCAGATCACACTGATGCAGGAAGGTGGGTTCCCATGATCTTGGGCAGCTATGCCCCTGTGGCTTTGCACAGTATAGCCTCCCTCCTTGCTGCTTTCATGGGCTGGTGCTAAGTGTCTGCGGCTTTTCCAGGTGCATGGTGCAAGCTGTAGGCAGATCTACCATTCTAGCATCTGGAGGATGCTGGCCCTCTTCTCACAGCTCCACTAGGCAGTGCCCCAGTAGGGCCTCTATATGGGGGCTCCAACCCCAAATTTCCCTTCTGCACTCCCCTAGCAGAGGTTCTCCATGAGAGCCCTGCCCCTGCAGCAAACTTCTGCCTGGGCACCCAGGTGTTTCCACACATCTTCTGAAGTCTAGGAGGAGGTTCCCAAACTCCAGTTCTTTGCTTCTGTGCACCTGCAGGCTCAACATCACATGGAAGCCACCAAGGCTTGGGGATTGCATCCTCTGAAGTCATGGCCTGAGCTCTACATTGGCCCCTTCCAGCCACAGCTGGGGTGGCTGGGATACAGGGCACCAAGTCCCTCGACTGCACATAACATGGGGACCCTAGGCCTGCCCACAATACCATTTTTTCCTCCTAGACCTCCAAGTCCATGAATGGAAGAGTTTGCAGCAAAGGTCTCTGACATGCCCTGGAGATGGTTTCCTCATTGTCTTGGGGATTCACTCTAGGCTCCTCATTACTTATGCAAATATCTGCAGCTAGCTTGAATTTCTCCTCAGAAAATGAGATTTTCTTTTCTATCAAATAGGCTGAAAAATTTCCAAATTTTGATGCTGTTTCCCTTTTAAAATTGAATGCTTTTAACAGCACCTAAGTCACCTTTTGAATGTTTTGCTGCTTAGAAACTTCTTCTACCAGATACCCTAAATCATCTCTCTCAAGTTCAAAGTTCCACAAATCTCTAGGGCAGAGGCAAAATGCCTCCAGTCTCTTTGCTAAAACATAACAAGAATCACCTTTGCTCCAGTTCCCAACAAGTTCCTCATCTCCATCTGAGACCACCTCAGCCTGGACATCATTGTCCATATCACTATCAGGATTTTAGTCAAAGCCATTCAACAAGTCTCTAAGTTCCAAACTTTACCATATTTTCCTGTCTTCTGAGCCCTACAAACTGTTCCAACCTCTGCCTCTTGCCCAGTTCCAAAGCTGCTTCCACATTTTCAGGTATCTTTTCAACAGTGCCCCTCTACTGGTACCAATGTCCAGTATTAGCCCATTTTCGTGCTGCTGATGAAGACACACCCGAGATGGGGAAGGAAAAGAGGTTTAATTGGACTTACAGTTCCACATGACTGGAGAGGCCTCAGAATCATGGCAGGAGGTGAAAGGCACTTCTTACATGGCAGCAACAAGAGAAAATGAGGAAGATGCAGAAGTGGAAACCTCTGATAAAACCATCAGATCTCATAAGACTTAGTCACTACTGAAGAACAGTATGTGTCCCGACCCGCGGATGAACAACACAGACCCTGGAGGAGGGGGTGGGAATGGAAAGAGACAGAGACACAAGAAATGGAGACAAGACAGTGCTCTGATCAAGTCTCGTTTAATGGTGGAAAAGCAACGCCTTATATAGGCTGACAATAGGGGGAAGGGCTAGGAGCAGGCGGGGAATGAAAGACGTCACCGGGCGCATGCTCGGTAGGCTTAGTCTCTCCCGGCGCGGGAGGTAATTTACCCGCCGGCGGGAAAAGTTCGCGCGCGCGGGAAGGTTTGATGATGAAGAACCAGGAAGTGCGCCATCTTGTCTCCGCAATGTGGAGCTTAAGCAACAGAGGCCACAGCAATATCCGGGCTACACGGCTCCGGACAGGTCCCCCTTTTATTATATTATTAAACGACTAGAAGATATTCCCTCGGGAACTGCGCCTGTCTTAGGTTGGAGTGACACATCTCTTCACTGGTACCCGTCATGGGATTAGGCAGTAGCTATGACGGCCCTCCTGTCTTAGGTTAGTGAGGGATGACACTCTCTTACCCGTCATTGGCTGTCCAGTTCAGCGCACAAGGAAGGTGGTTTATAGCAAGTGTAAGTATGGACCACCGTGATCTTCTTGTTCAAGGCGATGATAATGGACCTGTATGGGTTTGGCTTGGATTGCCTCGATTTGTTGCTTAATGAATGTCATGAGCTTATTGAAGATTATAGGTCCTAAAGAAAGTAACAGCAATAAACAAAGCAAGGGCCTAACAAGGGTAAAATATAGGGGAGGAGTCCATGGAAACCAGTCCAAAATGGGTTTTCAATCATTTCTTTCCGTCGTTTTTCCAAATCTTCTTGCAGTCGTTTGATTTTGTCTCTGACGATCCCGGACTTGTTGGCGTAAAAACAACACCTTCCTGTAGAGCTAAGCAGATACCTCCCTGTTCTGCAGTTAGTAAATCTAGGCCTCTTCTATTTTGAAGCACTACTTCTGCCAGAGAGTCTACCTGATCTTGTAGATCTTGTATAGTACTTGAAATGGCCTGTACATCTGAGATCAATTGGCGAGATAATTTGGTGTATTGAGTAACAGAAACCCCTAGGCTAGTAGCCCCAGTCGTTACGGCAGTAGTTATGCCTAATCCTACAAGTAAAGGGATAAATTGTATTGCTCTTTTGGGTCTTCCTAAAAAGTGATCTATGGCTGGAATAGGTATAGGTTCATCTCCAGGAATAATGTCTATATCTGGCAGAAGGGTGGCTAGGACACAAAGTCCCGTCCAGTTTGTGGGCAAGTATGTGTATGCTTTATTATTGCCACATACAAAAACTGAACTATTTGGGGCACACAGGGAATGGGAAGCATTAGAGACAATAGAGCAATTAGTAAATTCAACTATGCCTACATCAATATCATATGAGTCATTACGAAACGGGGAATAGATGCAAGAGGAGTTAGCAAACTCGAAGGGCTGCACTAAAAGGGGGGGAATGATGGGGCAGGAAGGATTGGATGTGGAATATGAGTCATTACTGGGTATGGCAAGAGGAACAGGATTTCCTGATGGTAAACATAGCCAGCAATCATTGGCTAGATCAGAGTTGGAATTATTGAGTAGACTATGTGTAACGGTGAGGAGATCAAAAGTCTGTGCATCAATTTTTTCTTTACCACGGGCTTTGGGCAAGGCCAAAGGGTGGTAGTGGAGTTCTGGGAACAGGGACTTTTGTAATTCTTCAAGTTTTTTATGTACCATGATTTCTCGGGCCTTGTCTTGTGGTCCTCCTCCATCAGAGATATGAAGAGGAGGGCGAGTATTCCAGCATATAGGCTGCCCTACAATACCAGTACAGCCAGCTGCTACAAGGTTATTGGTATTTCCTAGAACTGAAGGGACATTACTGGCCCCTAAAGTAGGGGTTCTAGATCTAGTTAGGATAGCAGTATAATATGTTTTACCGCCAGAGGTACATTCTTGATAGGCGGTGTAACAGGAGCTGTGTATAGAATCCCAAAAATAGGTGCAAGGGCAGGGCCCAATATTTTCTCCACTAGATATTGTTGGGGTTGATACACACTGCCACTTAAGGGAGTTAATTGGCTGGTATGCAGTGTGAGAGGAACAGGATACAGTTGTGATATAGGTTTCAGGTGGGCTGGCAAAATATCCCCCAGCGCAATCACAAGGCTTACCATGTCGCTGTTGTATTATTGTAATGGCTTCACGTGGATCGCCAAAGCCGGCATGAACTTGGAATGCCTGGAATGCTTGGTAAGTCAGCACTAGGATCCAGAGGAATTTGTAATTGGGGTTCATCTCTGCAAATAGAGAAAAGAATATTCTCAGGGAGAAAATTACTCCCTGGATTGACTATTGTTAGGCACCTGTCTCACCAGCCGTTCTGGTAGCCATCTGGCTGCATCATGAGTTTGGGAAAAAACACAAACTGAGCCTCTGCCCCAGATTAACACTGGGTCAGGACCATGCCATGTGTTGTCTAATGGGTCTCTCCATTTGACCATGGCAAATTGTTTTTTGGAGTCAGAATGCCAAAATCGATCAGCTGCTGATTTGTTTAAATCGTCTAGATTTAAAAAATTCAAAATAAAGAGTGTGTGATTAAGAATATTTCTAGGGGTGCCCTTAGTAGGGTACCATTCCCCTTCTTTATCTTTTCAATGGTAGTTTTTAAGGATAAGTGAGCTCTTTCAACGATTCCTTGTCCTTGAGGATTATATGGGATACCAGTAGTATGTTTTATTTGTAATTTTAGGCAAAAGTCTTGGAAACCTTTAGATGTATAGCCAGGACCATTATCTGTTTTTAATTGTTTAGGTTTTCCAATTACAGAAAAACAGTGTAGTAAATGGGCTATTACATGTTTGGTAGCTTCACCTGTTTGTAGGGTGGCTAATATAAATCCACTAAATGTATCTATACATACATGGATGTATTTTAAATTACCAAACTCTGAATAATGGGTGACATCCATTTGCCAGATCATATTGGGAACTAGCCCTCTTGGGTTTACTCCTAAGTGAGGGACTGGCAGATAAGTTATACATGTCTGGCATTGTTTAACAATTTGTCTAGCTTGTTCCCTAGTTATTTTAAACATTAATCTTAGGGTTTGAGCATTAAGGTGGTGTAAAGCGTGAGCGGTCTGTGCTTGATTCAAATTTGTATCTATAGTTGTAGCTACAGTCTTGGTTGCAAAGTCAGCCATTTGGTTGCCTTGGGATAGAGGTCCTGGCAATCCTGAATGAGCTCTAATATGTCCAATGAAAAAAGGTGTTGATCTGTTATGTATTACTCGCTGGCATTGTAAAAATAGTTTGGCTGTGTCTGACACATGTTTGATTTGTGCTACGGTTTCAAGTAAAGGTATTGAGTGAGCTAAATATGCACTGTCAGTATAAATATTAAGGGCCTGATTAGGGAAGGCTGACAGCACTGCGATTAGGGCCTGCAACTCCACTAGTTGAGCTGAAGTATGACTGGTTTTGAAGTTAACAGTGGTGTCTGCAAAGGTATATGCAGCAGTCCCTGTGGAGGACCCATCAGTGAATACTAATAAGGCATTGTCTAAGGGTGTTTTACTGGTGATATGAGGGAAGACAAAAGCATGCAGCTTACAAAATTGGATAAGCTTATTTGGTGGGTAATGGTTATCCAAGTTACCAGCGTAAGAAGCGCAAGCAATCAGCCACGTCTCAGTGTTTTGCATTAGCCAATGGATTTGTGGCTTAGAATAAGGTTGTATGATCGTAGAAGGTTCAATTCCAAAGTATTTTTTGCTATTGTCTCTTCCTAGAATAATTAAGTCTGCTATGGCATCATAATAGGGGAGTAATACCTTTTTGGGAGATGAAGGCAAGTGGACCCACATAATAGGGTTATCTTGCCAAAATAAACCAGTAGGTGTTAGTGTTGTGTGAAATATTAAAAAGGTTAATGGCTGTGAATAGTCTATGCTGGTGACAAATTGTTCAGCAATAGCCGCCTCTACTTTATGGAGCGATAAAAGCGCCTCTTTTGACAACGACCTAAAGGACTTAGGGTTGGGGTCACCTTTTAGGGTGTCGAATAAAGGTTTTAACTCTCCCGTGGTAAGTTTTAAGTATGGCCGGAGCCAATTAATGTCTCCAAGGAGTTTTTGGAAATCATTGAGGGTATGTAACCTATCTTTACGGATGACTGCTCTTTGATTAGTAATTTTGGTCCGTTTATTTGGAAGCCTAAATAAGTGTAGGGGTCTTGTAATTGTATTTTTTCGGGAGCTATTTGTAACCCTGCCGTAGTTAGTTCTTGCTTGAGTTGAGCAAAACACTGTAAGACTTGTTCTCCTATTTTTCCTGCTATGAGAATATCATCCATGTAATGTATAATGTATATCTGTTTCCATGTTTCTCTAACTAAATTTATGGCTGTGGCGACATACTTTTGACACAGGGTGGGACTGTTAGCCATACCTTGAGGCAACACTTTCCATTGGTAACGCTTCATTGGTTCTTTAAAATTGATAGATGGTAAGCTAAAGGCAAATCGTTTTTGGTCGGCAGGGTGAAGGGGAATTGTAAAAAAGCAATCTTTCAGGTCTATGATAATTTTAAAATATCCTTGAGGGATCGCTACCGGAGAAGGTAGCCGGGCTGTAAGGCACCCATGAGGACCATAGTAGCGTTTACTGCCCTTAAATCTTGTAATAGTCTCCACTTACCGGACTTTTTCCTAATGACAAATATGGGTGTATTCCAGGGAGAGTTACTTTCTGTAATGTGTCCTGCCTCTAATTGTTCCTGCACTAACTGTTGGGCGGCAGTAAGTTTTTCATGGGTTAATGGCCACTGATCAACCCAAATGGGCTCATCTGACTTCCATGTTATGGGGTCAGCGCACCTTTGGGGTGCAGGCATGTCAGTGGCCAACACTAAAAATTTCCAAACCCCTTTGTGTCAGATTGTCCTAGAGTTGGAATAGGCTGTAGAATACCATTTTCTCTTTTTCCTAGTCCTTTTCGGGGCTATACCCTTGGGTTAGCATTTGTGCAAACTATATCGTTAGGGCTGCACATTATGATTTTCATCTGGGAGAGCAGGTCTCGGCCCCAAAGATTAACAGGCAATTTGGGGATAACAAACGGTTTAATGAGGCCCGAATTATTTTCTTTGTCTTTCCAAGTAAGGTATTTAGAGCTTTGTCTGGGATTATTGCTTTGCCCAATTCCTCTTAAATTAGTTAAAGTTTCTGTGGTAGGCCAATGAGAGGGCCAGTCCTCTTGTTTGATAATGGTTACATCAGCCCCCGTATCTATTAATCCTGTGAACGACTTACCATCTAGCCACAAAGTCAGGGAGGGCTTTTGATTAGTGATTGGCTGTACCCAATATATGTCTGAGGACCCGAAACTTCCCTCTCCTCTGTTAGAATGTTGTACTTTATGAGCTGTTTCAATTAAAGGCAGGAGGACTAATTGTGCGATTCTATTCCTTGAGGAACAGTAATGATATTGTCAACAGCTCTGGCCATTATTTTAATTTCTCCAGTATAGTCGTTATCAATTATCTCCTGGAAAAACTTGTAGACCTTTCATAGTAACACTACTTCTTCCTAATATTAACCCAAAGGTATTAGGAGGTAAAGGCCCATATATTCCAGTGCCTAAAGCCTGGGGCCCCATCTCAGGCGTTAATACTGTGTGGGAGGTGGCACAGAGGTCCAGTCCTGCACTTCCTGGGGTTGCTCTATTAAGTTTTGAAATGGATTGTTGTTGTTGGCTGGAACAAAACTGACCGCCCCATAAGCTTGTTTCGGGGCCTGGGGCTGGCCCCTCAATCCGTTTCCCTGATGGGAGGGTAATGGATTTCCCTGACTGTCAGTCTTAGATTTACACTCATTAGCCCAATGTTTACCTCTTTTACACCTTGGACAGAGGCCTGGAACTTTTACTTCGGGGTTTGTATTTGAATCTTTACGGCAATCTTTTGCAAAATGTCCCCTTTTGCCACATTTAAAACATCCCCCTTTCTCCTTGTTCTTATTATTAAGGAAGTCTTTTACAGTTTGTCCGCTGAAAGCTGCGGCCATTGCTAAGCCTGTTGGTAAGAGGGCCAATGTCTGAGCAGAGACGGATATACCCAGTTAGGTCTGTTTTCTTTCTATAGGGTCGGATTGCCGCTTGACAAGCTGGATTGGCATTTTCATAAGCCAATTGTTTAACATAATCTACACCCGCCTCGGCATTTCCAAAAATTCTTCCTGCTGTTGTTATGAGTCTATGTACAAAATCTGCAAATGGCTCATCAGGTCCTTGTTTAACTCCAGTGAGCGAAGCTCCTGGGTCCCCTTTAACAGGGAGTTTTCTCCAGGCTTTTGTAGCAGCCGCCTGGATTTGTGCAAATAACCCAGGATCGTATTGCATTTGAGCATCTGTATCAGTATAATTACCCGAGCCAGTTAACATATCAAAGTTCCAACCATTTCCTGCCTGTTGGTTTCTCTTGGCTGTATCTCTGCAATTTTCAAAAAACTCTGATTTCCAAATTAAGTGATCTCCCCCTGAAAGAACTGCTCTAACTAGTGTGTTCCAATCTGTTGGAGTAAGCCAGTTATCGGCCACAGACTCTACTATAGCAAGAGTATAGGGAGCAGTAGCTCCATATTGAGAAACAGCAGTTTTTAATTCCTTTATGACAGTGAAATCAAATCCATTATGATGTCTCCAGGCCTGGCCCTGTCCATCTATTGTTTCAGTTACCGGGAAGATATCTTTAGGGGAGGATTCTTCTCTATCTCGGCTAGTAGAAAATCTTCCTTTTGGGGCATGTTGTCCGGGCCGCTGAAGTGGGCGAGGGAAACCTCCCATATTCTCTGTATTTGTTACACTCTCATTTCCTGTTTTTAATTTTTGTAGCCTAGTAATTAATGACTGATGTAACTCTTCTAGCTTAATTTGTTCTTCTAGCTGAGCGATTTTTTCTTTGAGTTCCTCTTTTGGATTAACTACTGCCATTACGTTGGGCGCAGAAGCGCCACGTGTTCCATTATAGGGAGGTGGGCGCGAGAAAAGGGAGGCCAGTTAGGATTATGATATTTAGCTGCCTCATCTTCTAACTCATCCCAATTTACCTCTGATGGGTCAGGATTATCATTACTTTTACTGTTTGTGATGTTTGCAGAATTGGGTATTTTTTAGGTTTTTTATTGTCTGGCACCTTTTATCTTTTACAGAAGGAGCCTGGCCCCCTCATCATCACTCTCAAGAGAAATAAGGTCCATTTCTTATCTGGTAGGGGGCTCCTGAGGTCTGTCTGAGAACTGACTTTAAAATCTCCTCTGTTTGGGCGACCGCAGCCATTTTGCGGATCAGCCTCCTTTTTATCTATTACTCTCTGATTAATTCCAGTAAGAAAAGGCAGTCACAGGAATTTTTTCGGGTCCAAAAGTATTATAATAATCTTGAAAGCGTCTCCACTCTACGCCATCTTTTTACATCAATGGTCCCCTCCTGAGGAACCAAGGACAGTATATTTCACAAAATCAAAAAAATTAATAAGTCACCACTTTTAACCTTTACTCCCCGTGTCTTTAAAGCCTCTTTTAATTGCCCTACGTAGATTTGATGCTGGCTTAATTCTTGTCCCATTTCGGGCGCGGAACTTACCCTAATTCCGACGCAGCAGGCTCCCGCGGCGGTTGAAGGGATTTCTCTTTACTTTAGCTGCCGGCCGTCCTATGCGCCCTCTTCCTCACGCAATTCCCTCGTATCCAAGCCCGGCGTTGGGCGCCACGTGTCCCGACCAGCGGGATCATTAACACAGACCTTGGAGGAGGGGGTGGGAATTTAGAGAGACAAGAGACACAAGAAATGGAGACAAGACAGTGCTCTGATCAAGTCTCGTTTAATGGTGGAAAAGCAACGCCTTATATAGGCTGACAATAGGGGGAAGGGCTAGGAGCAGGCGGGGAATGAAAGACGTCACCGGGCGCATGCTCGGTAGGCTTAGTCTCTCCCGGGCGCGGGAGGTAATTTACCCGCCGGCGGGAAAAGTTCGCGCGCGCGGGAAGGTTTGATGATGAAGAACCAGGAAGTGCGCCATCTTGTCTCCGCAATGTGGAGCTTAAGCAACAGAGGCCACAGCAATATCCGGGCTACACGGCTCCGGACAAGTATGGGGAAACTGCCCCCATGATTCAAATCATCTCCCACCAGGTCCCTCCCACAACGTGGAAATTATGGGAGTACAATTCAAGATGGGATTTGGGTGGAGACACAGAGCCAAACCATATCAGTGTGATTTAGATAGACGTTTATGAGTAACTTTATCTGCCTCTGAATTGTTTGTTCTTGACCAGTTTGCTTCTGATTCCCTGCCGGTAATTCTTGGAATATATATACAGAGGACAGTCACATAATAAAGAACCTTCTGGCCTGTTTTTATCTATTGCTGATAGCAGAATCCTAAAAAAAAAAATCACAGATTAAAGCCAAAACTCATTCCCAGATATAAGCACCAAGTAAAGGGTCATTCTAGAACACAAAAAAACTTTAGATTATGAAGTTTTATCTATTTTGATTGCTTTGTCTGAAGGACAGAGCTATGACCAAATGATGTAGAGTGTATACTGCTGTCAGTCATCCAAGGGCATAAAAGGAGAAGGGGATGAACCAACACTGAATGTTATTCTTTTAGAGTAGTTGTATTGGGTTGTCTATGTATTGGGTAGGTCAGCCATGCAAGCAACTATATGAAGGCTTAGGATTAAAACCTGAGCTGTTAATAAAAAAAGGCATCTGTTTGAGGGGAGAAAAAAAAGGCGAGGGATAGAAGGAAAGTGGGCCCTCCTTCTGTAGAAGGAGATAGGGGTGCTCAGGACTGAGAAGCAGATGGTTTGGCCAGAACCTAGAGGAGACCTCTTGTGAATGCGCACAGACTTCAGATTCTAGAAGCAATGATATACAGTATCCAATATCAAATTTTTTCCTTTCTGCTTTGTGACCATCTTCTATTACTCTAAAGCTTTCAGTAAGATACACCATAGCCTAAGTCTAATTATAAGAAGGAAAGATGCAGTGGCCAGACTTGGCCAAAACAAATGTAATAAGAGCAGCAACAGTCAGTAGAAGCAATTTGTAGAGAGCAGAAAACGCCTTAAAGAATTTTGGAACTGCATCATTGGTAGAGGTTTTCTGTGAAATTTTGTGGAGAACAGATAACTTGATTAGAAGAATGGACTTCCCATGGCCAATTAGAAAGGTTTTATACCCTTATCTCTAAAAGGGAAGGCTGGCTACTTACCAGTGGAGAAATCAGGGATTAAAGATTTTTTTCTACAAGTAACCATTAATTTTTGCATGTAAAAATCTATTTCTTTAGCTTCTCTTGAGTTTTTTAATGAGGACAGTCATAACATATACAATTAGTGAAAACTTTGCTTTTATCTTTCCAATGTTATTTTATTTTTTCTTATTGTACTGCCTAGGATTGCCCAGTTCAGGGTTAAATAGTAATGGTGGTAATGGGCATCCTTATCTTGTTCCTGATTTTAAAAGAATACTCATTATGAAGTATGTTACTTCCTATAGGTTTTTGGAAGATACACTTTGTTGGATTAAGCAGTTGCCTTGTATTCCTTGTTAGTTGAGAATTTCATAGAATGGCATCCATTGAGATATATCATTTATCTCCTTATCTCTGCCAATATCACAGACTTGATTACTAAAACTATGTAAGGTCTTAAAGTTGGATAGACAGATTCCTTCCATTTCATTTTTTTTTATATAAAATCAAATCATACCAATTACTTTGCTTTCCTGTCTAAATTTTGGAACAACTTTGATAGAAATTCGTTTAAACCTGGGGCAAATTTATATAATAACTATTGACATCTTCTAATGCATGAACAGTGTATCTCAATTCATTTCTTTGATTTCTTTCATCAGTGTTTGTTTCAGCATAGAAAATGTATAGGGTTTGTTGAATACTATTTCATTACCTTCTGAGAATGTCTTGATTTACCCTTCATTCTTGAAGAATATACTGACTGAATGTAGAATTCTTGGCTGACAATTCTTTTCTTTCCTACTTGAAAAATATTGTGCCAGACAGTTCTTTTCTTTCATACTTGAAAAATGTGCCATTTCCTTCTGGCCTCCAGAGTTTCTCATGGGAAATAATTGCCATAGAAGTTGTTTTTCTCATAGTTAACGTATCATTTCTCCTGCTGTTTTCAAGGGTTTTTTTAGTTATTTTTTTTCCTCTATAGTTTTTGGAAGTTAGAGTGTGTACGACTTGGTGCTGATTTCTTTGGGTTTCCCCTCTTTGGAGTTCTCTTAGCTGCTGGAATCTGTAGTTTTATGTATTTTGCCAAATTTGGAGAGTTTTTAGCCACTATGTCTTCAAGAACATTATCAGACTCACCTTCCTTCTCCTCTCTATTTGGGACACCAGTGATGTAAATGTTAGATTTTATATATATATATGTACACTTCCACAAATCCCTGAGGTTCTGTTAATTATTTTTGGTCTACTTTCTGTTCACACTGCATAATTTCTTATATTCCATCTTAAAGTTCACTGATTATTTCTTCAGTTTTGCAAGAAATAATTCAGACTTCACATTCTAGAAGCAATGATATTCAGTATCATCCCTTAAGGGTTTTTTTTTCTGACTACAAAGACCCAGAAGAAAGAGTTTTTAAAAACTATTTAACTAATTGTATTTTTACTTCTAAAATTGTCACTTGATTCTCATATCTTCTATGTCTTTGAGACTTTATTTGTTTCAAATATGGTCATAATTGTACCTTGATTTTTTTTTCTTTTTTTTTTTTTGAGACAGAGTCTCACTCTGTTGCCCAGATTGGAGTGCAGTGGCACGATCTTGGCTCACTGCAACCTCTGGCTCCCGGGTTCAAGTGATTCTCCTGCCTCGGCCTCCTGAGTAGCTGGGATTACAGGTGCACGCCACCATGCACCACTAATTTTTATATTTTTAGTAGAGATGGGAATTCGCCATGTTGGTCAAGCTGTTCTCAAACTCCTGACCTCAGGTGATCCACCCACCTCGGCCCCCTAAAGTGCTGAAATTACAGGCATGAGCCACTGTGCCCGGCCTTTTCTATTTTTTATTGTACTAAAATACCCATAGTGTAAAAATTATCATCTTAATCATTAAGTGTAGAGTTCAGTGGTGTTAAGTACATTCATATTGTTATACAACTTCATCACTATCCATCTCTTTTCAAATTCAAACTGTCTATTCCCATTAAACAATAACATCCCATTCTCTCTCCTCCCAGCCCTTGGCAACCACCATTCTACTTTGTCTCCCTAGTTTTGACTACTCTACCTCATACATGGAATTACATAGAATTTGATATTTTTGTGTCTGTAGCAAAATGTCCTAAACGTTCATCCACATTGTAGCATGTGTTAGAATTTCCTTATCTTTGGAGGAAGAATAATAATCCATTATATGATACGCCACATTTTGCTTGTTCATCTGTTGATGGCTGTTTGGGTTGCATCCACATTTTAGTTATTGTGAATAATGCTTCTGTGAATATGGGTGTACAGATATTTCTCTTAGATCCTGCTTTCAGTTTTTAGGTGAAAGTGGAATTGCTACATCATATGGTAATTATATTTTCAACTTTTTGAGGAACCACCCTACCGGTTTTCACAGTAGTAGTACCACTTTATACTCCCACCAACAGTGCATGAAGATTCCAAGTTCTCCACATCCTCACCACGGCTGTGTTTTTTTTTGTTTGTTTATTTATTTATTTATTTATTTAATTTTGACAGTAGCCGTCCTAATGGGTATAAGGTAGTATCTCATTGTGGTTTTAATTTTCATTTCCCTAATGTTTAGTGATGCTGATCATCTCTTTGGGTGCTTACAGACCATTTTGTATCTCTTCTTTGCCGAAATGTCTATTCAAGTCTTTTGCCTATCTTTTAAAGTCTGGTGTTTTTCACTGATTTTTATGATGACTATCTTAAACTATTTGTCAGATCATTCTAATGTCTCTGTCATATTGGTATGAGCACTTATTACCTCTTTTCATTCAGTTTGAGATCTTTGTGGTTGGTATGATGAGTGATTTGTGATTGAACCTTGGAAATTTGGGGTATCATGTCATGAGAGTCTGATCTTATTTAAACTTTCTGTTCTAACTGGCTTCCTCTGACACTGCACTGATAGGGGAAAGGGAGTTCCATTGACAGGTGGGGCTGGAAGTCCAGGTTTCCCACTTGGCCTTTATTAACACCTGAGAGAGAGAGAACTCCTTGTTACTGCTTGGCAGAGGTGAAAGTTCCAGCTCCCAAGTAGGCCTCCCTGGTTAAGGGAGGGGTAGAAGTTTCTCATGAGTGTTCTCCAAATAGCCTCCACTGACACCATAGGAGTGGAGGGTAGCCTCATTATGGCTGGGTGGTGGCGAAAGGCCCAACTCTCTCCATAGGCTTCCTGACACCCACCCTCCAGCAGGAGGGGAGAAATGTCTTATTACTGCCAAGAGGCCATGGAAATTGAGGCTCCCACATGAGTGGAGGGTGCATGGTACTGCCAGGCAGGATGAATGTTTCCACTTGGCCTTGATACCAGTTTTTGGAGGAGAGGAGATTTTAGTGCTTCCTTACAGTCTGGCCAAGGCTCCCCACTTGGCCTCTGCTGGCCTGGGGACCACCAAAACTCTGCTTTAGCCAATGGAATGTGGGTAAATTTGATAGGAGCAGGAGACTCAAATATGTTAGCGCAGTTTCGTTTAATCTTTTTTTTGTTATTATTATTATTTGAGATGGAGTCTTACTGTCACACAGGCTGAAGTGCAGTGGGACAATCTGGGCTCAATGCAACCTCCGCCTCCCAGGTTCAAGCGATTCTACTGCCTCAGCCTCCCTAGTACCTGGGATTACAGGCACATGCCACTACACCAACTGTTTTTGTATTTTTTTTAGTAGAGATGGAGTTTTGTCATTTTGACCAGGCTGATCTCAAACTCCTGATCTCAGGTGATTTGCCTGCATCGGCCCCTCAAAGTGCTGGGATTTACAGACATGAACCACTGTGCCTGGCCTGGTTTAATCTGCTCCTTGCCTGCCATTCACTAAAGGAAGAACGTGCTCCAGGTTTAAGGACCTGAACACAACCTGCAACTTGAAGGCTGAAACCCAGATTTTAGCCTATCCCAGCTGACTCATATACCCTGCAGTAAGAAATCAATGCTTGCTGTTTAAATGCTGAGTTTTAGTGGTCCTGAGGCCAGCAGAGGCCAAATGGGAGGCCTTGGCCTTGACAATGAAGCCCTTTTTCAGCGGGGCAGGGAACTATATTCTGCCCAGAAACTTTACAGTATCTTTCCATTGTACATAGAGGATATGGATGTATAATTATAGGAGAGTAAAAAAAAAAAAAAAACTGAGTCCAACGCGCAATATATTACAATTAATTGCTGATCTCTATTGTCCTCCATTTAATTACTCTGGACTCTGTTCTTTTTCTAATTTGTTGAGTTGGATGATAAACTCACAAATTTTCAGACTTCTTTGAGCATATGAGGCTGTAAATTTCTCTAAAGGTAGCTTTAACTGTGCCCCATGAATTTTGAAACCTAGATTTTCATTATTATTCAGTTGAAATGCTTCTTTATGTCTCTTACAATATTGTCTTTGACCCAAAAACTACATGTTTGAAAATTTCCAAATGTATTTTTATAATGTTTTGGTTATTGCTTTCTAAGTTAATTATACTGTGATCAGATAATACAATCTGTGTGATATTGATTCTTTCAGTATTTGTAACGTTTGCTTTATGTCTTAATATGTGGCTAATTTTCATAAATGTTCCATGTGTGTAAGAGTAAATTTATATTTTTTAAATTTGTGATATAGGGTTCATTATATCAGTCATTATGTTAACATCTGCCAAACATTTATTAATTTTTTATTGATCTGTCAATGCTGGATTGTTTTGGAGTTGACTGGAGTTGACCTTTTCCTTATACTTCTCTCAACTTTTTGCTTTCTATGTTTTTAGGCTGTTTTAGGCATATAATATTTAGAAATGTCACATCTTCCTTAGGAACTGAAATTTTACAAATATGGAGAAGCTCTCCTTAAAGCCAAAAAGCATTTCTGGAGGTATTTTGAAATACCTACACCAGCTTTTTGGTTAATATTTGCCTGATATTGTCTTTTTTCCAATCTTCTATGTGTGGCCTTTATGTTCTTTCATGTTTGAAGTATCTCTTAATGATGGCATAGAGCTAATTTTAAAAATATCCAGTTGGACAATCTGATCTTTCAAATGACTTAGCCCCTTTATGTAATGATTATTGTATACTTACATATTTCTAGAATCTTTCTGGTGCTGCTAAAAGACATTTTCCCCATGTTGTAATATCTTTGAAATTAAAGTGTTCTTACAATTCATGTTGTAGTTAGCAGTTTTTTTCTTAGTAGTATGTAAAATTTAAGTACATTTTACAACTGATGTCATCCTAGATTTCTTAGATTCGAAGAAATACAATATTTACTCAGATTTTCTTAACTTTCTCTTCCCCTTCCACTCCTTTTATCTTTATTGACTTAAGGTTTTCAATTTTCTTTTTTCCCTTATACTTGGAATTTTCACATTCTGTCTGTATCATTTTAGTGATTACTCTTAAAATTGTACCAAGCATGCTTTAGTTAAATTCTAAAGCTAATCGGTATCTTACTCAGATTCTTCCAGAAGCTGCCCTTGAGACAAGAACTTGGGTACAGGCATTTGGAAGTAAAATCAGGAAGCACAAGTGAATGAATGGGGCAGTGAGATGGGGAAGAGAGAGAAGCCAATATAGGAAGCCCTCATGAGCAGGTAGCTGTTGTGAATAAAGTGCTCAAACCCTCTGAATAAGCAAATGGAATGTGTGTCTGACAATTTTCCCACCAGGGGATGAGGAGGTCAGGACATTTATCTGAGTCCTCTATTGGTTGAACGTTATCCCTAAATTTCCGGGTTACAGGTGCTTAAGGCAGAGCATGTTTCTATGGTTCAGGAGAAAGACATTGGGCATAGGAGAGAGACGTGGGCTTGAGCAGGAGCTGTCAGCCTGTTAAATGGACTACCACAGTTGCAAATGAACTTGGGTTGGCAGAAAGGATACTGGGGGAAACCGGTATCAACAGTACCTGCTATGATTAGTATATTTCTAATTTACTCCTGCCTATTGCCAAAACTTTGAACTTTTCATTTCAATTACCAATTCCACTTCATATATTAATTAGTATATATTTTATTTCTACTTCTTTGTATACCTCCTAAAACAATGATTATTTGTATTATTTTAAACAATGGTCATTTAGCTTTACCCATCTGTTAATCATTTTCCTTGCTCACCTTTCCTTCTTGCGAATCGCACTTTTTTGTGTGGGTTTAATTTTTCTTCCTTTAGTTATGTTTTCCTCACCATCTGAACTTTCTGGTTCCTAGGTTTGGATAATGAATTTGGATACTAAGACTGTAAAGTATATCATGTTATGCAAGTCTATTTCATTCCTGCATTTTATATAGCAAATAGCAAGTGTTTTTATAGAGTGTAATTTACGTAGTTTTTGGTTTTTTTTTTTTTTCCAGAAACAGTCTGTTACGGAATTTAGTCTTTGTCTTTGTGAAAATGACTTTTTCCCTCAGTCCTGAATGATAGTTTGACTGGGTATAAAATTGTAGGTTCATTCTTACCTTCTCTCAGCACTTAAAAGAAACAAGGGGACCTCAAAAAGTTCATGGAAACTGGAATTAAAAGATAAAAATAAAACATTTTATTTCTCAACATAAACTCTATCAGTTCAAGACACTTTTGAAAGCAATGATACCAGCCATTTAGTGCATCCATAAAGAACTGAGGATCCTAAGAATTTAACCATGTCAGTGCAACCTTTTTTACATTATTAGGTGAAGAAAAATGGGTGCCCTTTAAAGATTTTGTAAGATGAGGAAACAAAAAGTAGTCAGAAGGAGCCAAATCAGGATGTAAGGTGGATGCCTAATTTTCCATCGAATCTCATGAAATTGCCCTTGTTTAACAGGAATAAGCAGGAGCATTGTCATAGTGAAAGACTCCTAGCAGTCTTCTGAGTACTTTTCTGATAAAGCTTTGGCTAGCTTTCTCAAAACACTCATAATAAACAGATGATATCATTCTTCAGCCCTCCAGAAAGTAAACAAGAAAAATGCTTTGAGCATTCCAAGAAACTTTTGCCATGATCTTTGCTCTTCACTGGTCTGCTTTTGCTTTGACTGGGCCACTTCCACCTCTTGGTAGCCATTGCTTCTGATTCCACTTCAATGTGTCTAATGTATATCTACTTTTATTTATACCATTCAGGGGTGTTGTGACCATAGAGCTAGTTAAGAGAGAAGCATAGTCTGCCAATACCAGACTCTTGGTAGCCATGAAAAATACATAGTTTAGTCAGGTAGTGATGACATGAGTGAACAAAATCAGCTGAAATTTGGTTGGAGATTATAGAATTCAGATGATTAGAATCAAGTAATCAAACTGAAAGATTACAAAAAGTATTGTAATGATGGTGTATAACTAAAACAGTAGGTACCAACCCTACCTGGTCTCTAACAATCTAGAGATTAGTAAAACTGGACTCAGTACATCAGTCTGTGATGCATGAAGCCACATTGACACAGGCAGTTCTAAGTCTGGTATCCCTGTGCCAAATGTCTCTATGTCTCTGTCCAATTGCAACTCCAACTTGCCTTGGGTGACAATCATATCATGAATTGTCTCAGTAACCTAAAATAACACTGAAGTTTAGTGGGTTAAGTGTCTTGTAACCCCAGAAATATAGAAATTATGAAGTACATCAAACCTATGACATTAGTTTATGTTACAGTCAAGATAATCTGAGTGTTGGGTATCTAAAATGTTGGTAAAGTATAATTGAATGTGGCATATTAAAGCAAATGACAAATTGGCCTGTCATTCCAAATTACACATGCATTTGATTTGAGGTTGGATGGTATAAGAGGAAGTGACTTAACTTATAAAGAGTGTTAAGATAGTTAAAAGAACTGTAGCTGCTTAATAATGAGGGAAGGATTTGTTTGTTAGGTCATGAGTTTGTTGAGTTTAGACTTTTAATTTCTTAAACAAAATGGAATATATTAAGTTTATAAATGTTAAAGTGCTTACAGAAAACTAGTCTGTTCAATTCAAGTCTACTTAACATTAATCAAAATCAAATTCCCTTAAGTAATCAGTCTAGTAAGGCTCCCTGAAAATAATTATTTTATATAAAACTTACTGGGTTTAAAACAGTATAATAAAATTTATAAGATAAATTTAGAGGTTTAAGGAAAACTGTTTACATTTATAATTTTGGTAAACAAAACTTTTATTTATTTGGGTTTGATTTTTAATCTATGTGCACAAAAGCTGCCCTTGGACTTAAAAAAATTCTCACATAGAAACTGAATCTAAGGATTCATATTCTTTACCAATGTAGTCTCTTGCTGATTCTCTCCAATCTCACCTTCTGAAATTTGTACTGAGTATAAATTGAACCTTTTCACTCTATCTCTCATGCCTCTCATTTTTTAATGTTTCCTTACCCAAAATGTAGCACAGAGAAATCACTTCTCCTCCAGCTCCCAATTCTGTCTTCATCTGATTAATCTTTCCACTGGGAATTTTTCCTTAATTTCAATGGCTCTATTTCTCATTTCACATCAGACACAAACTTTGTGTAGTTTCTCAGAGCCAAACTGCCTCCCTTGTTCTCAAAATTCCTCCTATTTGCGATAACTCACTGGAGTAAACAGGTGCACTGCTGCCTCTACTCAGCTTCCCAGACTGGGGGCCTGAGATTGCACAGACCTCACATCTCACATGCCATGCCTGTCTGCAACAAGTTGCTCCTCCACTTACGGACATAGGATCTGGTTTCCTGAGTGACATCAAAGGATGAATAGTGTAATAATTACAAGTTAGGTCTCCATGGTGTGAAATTTGAGCAATGGGAAATGAGAAACAGGAAGGAGCTGGGCAGAGAAATTCCTTCTTTTCTCCCTTCTAAACAGAGGTGGTGTTTCTATTTTAAAACTTTCCAGGAAGGTACTGTGTGCTAAGAAAATATACCTTCTATGTGACCAGCTGTGTTCTTTCATGGCTTCTCAAGAACCAGTGGCTAGTGCAGTAATGCATCATATCACATTGCTTCACATCTTTCTTTGCCCCACTTCCCTCTTTTCTCCCTCACATTCATGTCACTGGGCTTGTAATTTCCAAGGTTTCTGAGTTCCCTTCAGTACAGCCCTGCTAAAGTTGAACTCACAATCCAAGATCACAAAACACATAAGAATTCACCATGAGTGAGAGTTGTCAATATTAAAAGTGGGATTAGAGTCTCAAATTTAAAAGGTAGTAATTTTAAGCATTTTTTAAACATTTAAGTTAAGGGGTACATGGGCAGATTTGTTACATAGGTAAACTTGTGTCACAGGGTCTTTTGCACAGATGATTTCACCCAGGTATGAGGCCTAGTACCTATTAATCATTTTTTCCTGATCTTCTCTCTCCTCCCACACTCCACCCTTTGATAGATAAGGTTTTGTCCCTCCAGAGAGGACCTACATTCACTTTGCTACAGATATTACCAGCTTGGGAATTCTCAGCCACATAAGAAATATAAATGTGAAACTCTGCCTTCAGGGAGAGCAGGTGTCTGGGGGAATCCTATCCCTTTATTCAAATACAAGTAAAAACAGACAAGCTTCCTTGATATCCCTCTTTGCTGAAGGGTTGATCTTGTTTTTAGTTGCTACCCTTCTTCTGAAAATATAATCGTTCTTTGATAGTTTTTGGCTTTATGTGCAAAGCCTCCATCATGGTCTCTGAGGTAGACAAACCTAAGGACAGCTGCAATGTGAACTGAAGAATACTTCCGGTTTTCAATCCTCTATTCATTTTTGCTCCTAGGATTTATATTCTTGTAAGCTCAGCTATGCATTTAGAAGACTATTTTCTATATTTAATCATACTTTCATGGTATTTTATAATGAAAGGTTTTTGGATTATCTGATCTGCTATAATACTACAGCATTTCTATAATACTAGAAATGTAAGATGGGGTCTATCTTTAATAATAACCAAAATGGACTGAGTTATTACTATTTCTCAAGTATGACTATTACCATATTAAATGAATTAACTCATCTTCTCAACTCTATGAGGTGTAGGTACTACTGTCTCCACTGTGTTAGTCTGGGTCCTCCAAGACAAAGGTAACAAGACCAGAAAAAATGTGCAAGTATGTTAAGGGAAATGCCTTTGAAAAAGAAATGGGGGGAAAGAGGGCAAAGACTGGGAGAATCATTATAACCCAAGATTGAGTGAAGGAGAAAGGGAGAAAAGGCTGGGTAGAAATTTCTTAGACTACACAGCAGTTTCAGAAATGTTCAGCAAAGCCTTTGGAGAGTCTTTGAGCCACAGTTGGTTAAGGAAGGAGTCCCGCATCTCTTGGGAATAGATGTACTTTAGAATCCCTGCCGTTTTCAGTCATTAGTGGGGAGCAGCCCAAAAGAGATGTGGCCCTGGCACACATGCTATGATGGATTCCAAACTGCAGCAACTAGGACCCTCGGCTAGGTATGCGCTCTGTACTGGAAGGTCTGCCAGGTACATTTTCATGCCACCACACCTGCTCTATGCATGAGTAAACAAACACAAAGAGGCTGACCAACATGCTCAAGAACACACAGCTGGCACATAGTGGAAACAGGATTCCAACTTGGGCACTTTGGCTCTGGGACACAACTTCTTTTATTTTATTTTATTTATTTATTTATTTTTTGAGACGGAGTCTCGCTCTATCGCCCAGGCTGGAGTGCAGTGGCCGGATCTCAGCTCACTGCAAGCTCCGCCTCCCAGGTTTACGCCATTCTCCTGCCTCAGCCTCCTGAGTAGCTGGGACTACAGGCGTCCGCCACCTCGCCCGGCTAGATTTTTGTATTTTTTTAGTAGAGATGAGGTTTCACCGTGTTAGCCAGGATGGTCTCGATCTCCTGACCTCGTGATGCGCCCGTCTCGGCCTCCCAAAGTGCTGGGATTACAGGCTTGAGCCACCGCACCCGGCCGGGACACAACGTCTTAACAAGTATGTCATGCTTTTTTGTTAAATAAGATTTTATTTCATTGAAAATCCACATTATTTGTACAGAAAGAATATTAAGTTAAACAGTTGTGCATATAGTTTGTCTTTCAGGGTGAAAGTTATATTAATTGGATTCATGGGCCTGTACAAGAGAGAAAAGCACACTTAAAAAGGCCTTAAGGTGGGGAACTTCAAAGGCAGGGGCCTATGGATTTGCCAGTGACCTTTAAAATGTGACTGTGTTGTTGAGAGTTCAATGATCATTGATGTATATTCCCTTTCTCCTCAGTCTACTTACATTAATATTGTTTCTTCCCTTATAGGCTGTCTTTGTCTTTCCCTCTGTGACACAGTCATCTAGTTGCCTATCCAGCATCCAGTATTCCTTCGTAATTACTAATTGCCAGTCCCCAAAAAAGCCAACAACAATAATATACCACCTACATTATCTCCACCTCTCTTATTCAGGATGGCCATCTGACTAACTTCTAACTATGAGTAAAAAATGGTGGGCAGAGCTTTCAGGAAACCCTAAAAGGGACTGACTCAACTGACCTGTGCCTTGTGTCTTCAGGGTCCCAGTTAGGAAACAGATGGCATGCTGAACTTAGTAAAACTTACGATGGTTTTATGTATGGGACTACTGACAAATGTGGGCAGAATATAAGAAAATCATGAACAGCATAGGGACACAATATTAGAGTCAGCTGAGCTGTTATCTCTAAACCTGAACTGGTAAGAAGACAAGGTACAGCAGACTACCTTGAGAAGGGTGACCTTCAAGTCAAGAGATACAGCCAGCAAGAGATGACTCTTTTGGAAGGGAGTTTGGGGGAGTAGGGGGAGATATACTTCTTACGTACAAAGTTCTACAAATTATTAAAAATGTATGAAGTTGTATATCACTGAAATGAAGAGTATTTTTTTAAGTTTTCTAATGCCCTTTATAGTCAATCTCATACCCATACTACCAGCCTCTGGCAACCACTGATCTGTTTTCTATCTCTACTGTTTTGCCTTTTCTGTAACATCATGCTGCATTTTAAATCTGCCTTCTTTCACTTAGCATAATACTTCTGCATTTATGACTAGTTCATTCCTTTTTATTGTCGAGTAGTATTCCATTGTGCCAATATACCATGACTTGTTTATCCATTCATAGGAGAACAATTTGAATTGTTTCCAGTTTTGGGCAATTATGAATAAAGCTGTAAATGTTTACGTACAGTAGTCCCACTTTTTTCACAGGGGGTACATTCCGAGATTCCCAGTGGATGCCCGAAACCACAGATAGTACCAAATCCTATGCCATATACTATTGTTTTTTGATCTGATAATGAAGATGACTACTATGTAACTAAGGAGGAGGTAGCACAGACAGTGTGAATACATTGGATGAGGGGATGATTCACATCCCAGGCAGGACTGAGCAGGACAGCAAGAGATTTCATCATGCTAGTCAACTGCATGAAACTTAAAACTTATTAATTATTTCTGGCATTTTCCACTTATTTTCAGACTATGGTTAACTGTAGGTAACTGAAACCATGGGAAGCAAGACCATGGATTAGAAGGGACTCCTGTATAGGTTTTTGTATGAATATACAGTTTCATTTCTCATGGGTATACACTTAGCGAAAGGATTACTGGGTCACATGGTAAATGTAGATTTAGCTTTTTAAGAAACTGCTGAACTGTTCTCCAATGAGTCCATATCATTTTACGTTCCCACCAGCAATGAATGAAAGTTCCAGTTACTCTACATCACCAGCACTTAGTATGATCAGCTTTTAAAAACTGTCGTTGTCTAGTTTGTAGTGGTCTCTTATTGTGGCTTTAATTTGCATTTTCCCATTGACAAATTATGTTGGGCATCTTTTCGTGGGCTTATTTGGTATCCATGTCTTTGAAATAGCTCTTCAAATCATTCATAATTGGATTGCTTGTGTTTCTATTAGTTATGAGAGTTCTTTATATATTCTGGGTATTCCTGGTCGGGTATATGTTTTGCAAATATTCTCTCAATCTGTTTTTTAATTTTTATGGTATTTTTCAAAGAGCAAAATAGTTAAATGTATAAAGTACAACTTGTCAAGTTTCTTCTACGGCTCATGTTTTTTATGTTCTATGTTAGAAATCTTTGCCAAGCCCAAGGTCGCAAATATCATCCCCTATATTTTCTTGTAGAAATTTTATGATTTTTAGACTTTTAGAGTTGGGTCAATAATCCATTTCAAGTTCATTTGTGTATATGGTACAAGGGATGGGTTAACATTTGTTACAAATTATTTCATTACCATTTGTTGAAAAGACTCTTCTTTCTCTGTTGAATTCAACCTTTATCGAAAATCAGTTGACCATGTAAGTTTGGGTTTATTCTATTCTGTTCCTCTGATCTATTTCTCTGTCCTTTTGCCAGTTTCACGCTGTCTTCATTACTATGGCTTCATAGCAAACTTGGAAATCAAGTGGTATAAGTCCTCCAACTTTCTCATTTCTCAAAATTGTTTTGACTATTCCTGTCACTGCTTTTCCTTATAAATTTTAGAATCAGCTTTTCCATTTCTACAAAAACCTTTCTAGGATCTGGGGATTATATCAAACTTGTAAAAAGATGCCGATTCTCCCCAAATTGGTTTGTTTGTTTTGGACGTTTTTTGAGGTTTGGAGGGTTTGGTTTTTTGTTTGTTTTTTTAACTTCAGGTGTACATGTGCAGGGTGTACAGGTTTGTTACCTATGTAAACGTGTCATGGGGGTTTGTCGTACAGATTATTTCATCACCCAGGTATTAAGTCTAGTATCCACTAGCTATTTTTCTTGATCTTCCCCCTCCTCCTACCCTCCACCCTCTGAGAGGCTCCAATGTGTGTCATTCCCCTCTATGTGTCCATGTGTTTTCATCATTTAGCTCCTATTTATAAGTGAGAACGTGTGATATTTGGTTTTCTGTTCCTGCATTAGTTTGCTAAGGATAATAGCCTCCAGCCCCATCCATGTCCCTGCAAAGGACATGATCTCATTCTTTTTGGGGGTTGCATAGTATTCCATGGAGTATTTGTACCATATTTTCTTTACCCAGTCTATCGTTGATAGGCATTTGGGTTGATTCCATGTCTTTGCTATTGTGAATAGTGCAACAATGAACATACATGTGCACAGGTCTTTAAAATAGAACAATTTATATTCCTTTGGGTATATACTCCGTAATGGGATTGCTGGGTTGAATGGTATTTCTGTCTTTAGGTCTCTAAAGAATCACCACACTGTCTTCCACAATGGTTCAACTAAGTTTCACTCCCACCAACAGTGTATAAGTGTTCCTTTGAGAATTGACATCTTAACAATATTGAGTCTTCCATTCTATGAAGACAGTATGTCCATTTATTTAGGTCTTTGATTTCTCTCACTGATGTTTTAATACTTTTTAGCATAAGCCTGGCACATATTTTGATTTATCTCTCAATATCGTGTTTTTTTGGTGCTAGTATACATGGCATTTCTCTTTAAATTTAAATTTATAATTGTTCATTGCAGAACAATTATATATATATAGTATACAGAAATAAAATTGACTTTTGTTCACTCACCTTGTATTCTGCAACCAGGATAAGCTCAACAGTAGCTTTTATATTTTTTAGGACCTCCTATGTAAATAATAATGTTGTCTGCAACTAGTTTTATTTATTCCTTTCCAAGTCATATGACTTTTATTTCTATTTTTCTTGCCTTATTGTGCTGGCTAGACTCCCCAGTATAATGTTGAGTAAAAATAGGTATTTCTGTTATGTGTGTGCATGATTGATATATGATAAATCTGTCTAAGCATAAAAAGCTGGCCATGGTGGCTCATGCCTGTAATCCCAGCACTTTGGGAGGCTGAGGTAGGAGGATCATTTGAGCCTAGTAATGCAAGATCAGCCTGGGCAACATAGTAAGACTTATTCTCTACAAATAGTTTTTTTTTAAAATAGCCGGGCATGGTAGCACATGCCTGTAGTCCTAGCTACTCTGGAGGTTAGGGCAGGAGGATTGCTTGAGCCCTGGAGGTTGAAGCTGCAATGAGCCATCATTGCGCCACTGCACTCCAGCCTGGGTAACAGAGCTGAGACCTTGTCTCTAAAAAAATAAAATAAAAAGCATAAAAGAGCTCTTTCAATATATAATAAAAAAAATCAAAATAACATAAGAGCATTTTGTCATAGTTTAACTGGAAGCTTCTTTATTTCTCAGTTACACCTAAAGTAATGGTGTGTTTTACTACTGAGGGTGTTAGATACAATGAAATCTTGTAATAGAGCAGCTACATTTCATATTCATAGACTGTGATATGAACAGAGCACCTGGAGTTGTACAATGTGGAGGCCTTGATATTATGTTGCACATGCCTGGGGGCTTCATAATTTACACTGTTATCACTTACTTCATTTAACCAAAGGTGAAATATCAGTTTAAGCCTGCTACTTGGGATCCTGGAAAGCTAAAAATGGTTGGCTAGCCGGAGACATTTACTAAATGCTGACCATGATAAACTTGAGCTGGTAACTCTCAAAAACTGTAATGGGTCTGAGGCTTTACTTGCAAGCTAACAGGTTAGCCTGGCACTGTTTCATGGCCACTTCCAGAAGACAGAATATCTAGGTAAAAGAAAAGGATATTGTGACTGGTAGCACAGCAGGCAGCACAGGTTTTGTGTTTGTGTTGGTTCTTCTTGCCTACCAAGGATTGTGGGGCAAGGGCTGGGCGCAGATGGATGCTGAGCATGTTACAGTTTGGGGTCACACCTAAGAAACCTCAAACTTAGGAAACTTCAATCTAAACACGGTTTGTAAGCAAACCTGTCTAAACTTTTTCCCACAGAGAAATAATATCTTTATTATCCTGGACGTCAAACTGCCCGGTGCTCCAACGGGAGACACTATTTCCATCTTCCAATACCGTTTGTAATACAAACATCCATGAAAAGATAGCCCAGAGTGTTGTCAGTGCCTCTTCTAAGAAGATGCTGTCCACAGGGAGTTTGTTTTGTATTTTTCCAACAGTAACATAGCCTCTATGGTCAACTGGGAAAAGTAATTCTGAGTAGGGCGTGCCTGTCCCTCAGTTTGTCCCCAGTTGTGGCAGTCTGCCCACATGTTCAATAAATGTTTCTTCTTTATCTAGGTCTGCAGTTAGACCACATTTCCCAAACTCTTTTGCAGTTAAGTATGGCCACATGGCTCGGTTGGCCAACAAAACATAGATGGAAATGATGCTGTCATCTCCAGGCCTGGCCTATAAAATATCCCTCACACAATCTTCTCTGTCTTGTCTCCTCTCATCCTTTTCCTGCTCTGGTTAAATGCAAAAAAAAGACAAATTCCTAAAAGATGGTAGAATCATGTGATGGAAGAAAATTGGGTCTTTGAATGATTGCATGGAGCAGTGACTCTTTCTTCCTCCAAGGTGCATAGAACTATGACGTAAATTTTAAAAATCAACTTTTAGTGGCCTGAGAATAAAAGTTTATCAATTATAGTATCTAGCATTATGTAGTCTAATACATCAGCCTTACTGCTATTCCACCCCAAACTTAAACAGCTCTCCCTATTACATTTGACCTCATTTATGTTTGTTTATTGTAGCTTTGTTAGATGTTAACAACAACACAAATGAGACTTTCAACTCCGTTTGCTATGAATGTGGTGTAATTTATATGATTTTTGGCAGTTCAAGATGCCACCACCCAGTGGTGCACAGCAGCACTGGGGAAGCAACTAACTAACTCTGGAAGGTGGAAGCAGGGCTAAGGGTCTTCCACTTGGCAGAGTAGGTCATGGCCACTAACATCATGTGAAGGTGAGAGGCTGAGAGGCTGGAAGATGATCAAGGAAAACACATTTAGAAAATAGAACCCAGGAAGTCCTTGCCATCACTGACTACCTCTGAAAATTAAATGGCAACATCTTACCTTTTCTCAGTTGTTTTCTCTCACTCACATGCTCCCTAGCTAGTATCTGTTGTATTTACTGGCATTATTATCATCTTTGAAACATCTACTGGTCCTCTCAAATACGTAGGTGAGAGGTCAGCTTAGGGCACAGGGGTGATTACTCTCATTAGTGACCAAAGCTATGGCAAAAGGACTCCATGAACACAGGCTACATGATCTTCCCCACAGCCCCTTGCTTCAGGGGGTCAAATCCTTCCTGCCATCTATTTTTGCAAGTACAGTTTTATGGGAACACAGCCATGCTCATTTGGTTAAGGATTGTCTTTGGCTGCTTTCTCACTCCAACCACAGAATCAGTAGTTGCAACAGAGGCCAGATGGCTTGCCAAGCCTAAGATATTTTCTCTCTGGGCCCTTCAGAGAAAAACTTTGCTAACCCCTGGTATAGAGACTGTTATACTCATTTTATGTATGTATAAACTGCAGCTCTGGTGATTTAGATCACTGAATTCAATTCACAGAGTATGTTAGTAGTCAAGCCAATCATTCAGCCTACGCCTGTAGATTCCTTCTCCAACTTCTTTGCCTGCTCATTGTATAGAAATTCTGGGCACGATTTGAGTTGAGGGTAATAGAGTGCTTAAAGTGATGGATGGAGGAAGAAAGGAATTTGGAAAGGAGTCAATGGATTAAGATAAAATGGAATGGGTTCAGGGACTAGATGTTCACATGAACTCAGAAGTTTGGCTTCTGGGAAGCTGGGAAGCATGAGTGCATGCACCTGACAGCCAGCTAGAGTGTGAGCAAGAAAACTCAGAGTGGGTAAGGGTAAGACATTGCCTTTCTCCTTACAGAATGTATACCTGGCTAAGCCTCCAAATTTAGACCCATTCAATCATGTGTATCTCCTTAACCCAGAATAAGAATCTGATTACAATATAATAAAAAGTGGTTAGAACATATCTGTCCCTAGCATCTTCCCTTTCCATTCTTTTCTGTTCCAAGAACCTAAGTGGCCTGACACATCTTTGGAGAAAAAGACAAGATAACAACCAAACCTTTTTGCAGAGCCCTTAGACAAAGGAAAAGCGAGATGTGGTCTCAGAGTCCTAAGGACTCCATTTTGAAGGCAAAGGGATGGCCAGTAGCCTCCAGCCTCTTTGTCCCAAAGAACCCAGCTGGACTGATGTTTGTGGGAATGACACCCAGGCAGGAGAAACAGCGGGGATATGGCTCTGATTTCTGAGGCTGGTTTAGGCTTGAAGACACCTGTTGTATTGCTATCAAGCCCATGGTAACTTGCCACATGTATCATGATGTCTTCATTTAGAAAATAGAACCCAGGAAGCCCTTGCCATCACTGACTCCCTCTGAATGTTAAATGGCAATATCTTACCCTTTCTCATGTGTTTTCTCTAGCTCACATGCTCCCTAGCTCGCAGTATCTCACTGGCTGTCTTATGTGTATGCATTCATCCTTTCTCCCTCCCCTCAAGCCAGCCTTCTGAGTTCATCGGAAAGTTCAGTCCTTGAACACAGTCCATTTTATCCTAATCTATCGACTCTTCCAAATTCCATTCTTCCCCCATCCGTCACTTCAAGCACTCTATTACCCTCAACACACCCTGTGCTCAGTTCTCCTTATATAACATACACCTGGCAAACCTCCAACTTTGGATCAATCGAATCATTTACCTTCTCCATTCCTACCACCCCCCTACTCAGGCTGCTGGGACAATCATAGAGCAAGGAGGGTGGGAGCCACTACAAATCTCTCCTGCACATTCATCAGAACCTCCACTTCAGCATTATCACACCTTAACAAATATTTCAACAGCTGCTTCTTACCATTTCCTCAGAAACTAACTATGGGTGGACATTTATTGGTCGACTTCCCAGTATTCATTCTCCCCTTTTCTTCCCAATAGCACCCAGATTTTCCCTCGAGGAAGTGTACCTCTCCCATTCTCAATCATGCTGTTTGGGTGGGCTTGACCTCATTCCATCTCCAGGAGTAGGCACTGATGGGCTTCAGCAAATCAGCTCTCCCATTTCTGTGATCACCTGATGGGTGCATCACAGAAGAACACACCACCCAGATGGGCTGATGAGACAAGAGAAGATGACCATAAGGGCTTCTGAGAAATATACTTCCCCTCTCTTCTTCTGGAGCCCCAGAGGAGACTCTCTGGGTGTTGCAATGTGGGTGTAATGTCTTACTGCTAGAGCTCATAAGGCAGAACAGTGGCAAGAGAATCACGGGAGCTAGAGTCCTGATATCTTGAGCCTCTGGATAAAACTGTGCCTACACCCTGGTCTGCCTTTAGACTTTCAAGAATACCAGTCAATAAATCTTACTGCTTTTTTAAACCAGTTTCTGTTGAACTTTCCATGCTTGCATCCTCACTGATGCCCCCTTCCAAAATTTTACCTCTTACCCTCAAATCTTCCATTTTGCTACAGCAAATGATCTTGCCTCCCAGTTCAGGGAAGAAATGAAAGTCATCCGGCAAGAACTCTATCACCTGCTTCTCTGATACTGTTAAGTACTTCTGAATCTGAACCTGTCTTCCTCCTTCCTTAAAGTCTTTCCCCTCTACCTTCTCAGAAACTTGACTTGTTGTGTGTCTGTCTCAAAACAAAACAACGGTAAGAAGGCAGAAAGGCAAAATCTCGCTCTGTTGCTGGGGCTAGAGTGCAATGGTGCTATCTCAGCTCACTGCAACCTCTGCCTCCTGGGTTCAAGTTATTTGTATGCCTCAGCCTCCTGAGTAGCTGGAACTTCAGGCACCTGCCACCATGCCTAGCTAAGTTTTTAGTAGACATGGGGTTTTACCATATTGGCCAGGCTGGTCTCAAACTCTTGACCTCAGGTGATCTACCCACCTCGGCCTCCCAAAGTGCTGGAATTACAGGTGTGAGCCACCATGCCCAGCCCCTTACTGTTCTTATGGAACAGTCCATAACTGTTCTCAACCTCACCACCTCATTTTCTTGCCTCTCTTCTATTCTTCCCTGCCAAATTTCTTGGGAAAAGGTGTTCTACTACAGAAACTTTAGGGGGCATGCTTGGGGAAGGATCCACGGAGTGTTCAGGGTCTCGACCTAGTAGGCAGTTGAACATAGAAGGGGGAGCTCAAAACAGAAGCCTGGGTAGAAGACAGATTGGGGTATCACTGGCATTTGTTATCATGGAAGCCACTGAAGTTGAGGCTGCCTAGCGAGTGTGGGGAGTGTGAATAGAAGGGGGCTCAGGTGGAGCTTTGGGGCACATGAGACACTTAAAGGAGAAGTGAAAAAAGGCATCTCTGAATGGCAGAAAGCTTAATGGAATGGGAAAATCAAGGAGAAAAACTGTCCTGGGAGCAAAGAGAAGCATGCTCCAAGGAGGCAATGATTGGTGAACTGCTACCTAGAGCTCAAGCATGTTTGGGCAAAATCACTGGATTTGACAGTATGGGGAATTCAGGGTGACAGGGCCAGAAGCTAACTTTCAGTGGGTAGGAGAGTAAATTCAAGCTAAGAAAGAAGAGGTGAGAGCCACTGTAGACTTTTTCTTCCTTTCCAACTATCTTCGTTTAGATTTTTCTCCAAAAGCAGACCCTAGACCAGTACTTGGGTACAGCTAGTTTAATTGGAAAGTAAACCCCAAAATTCCAAGTGAAGTGTAGAGTAAGAGAGATAGGAAGAAAGAAAAGGCAGTGAAACAGGGCACTTATGGGCAAGAATCATGTGCACAAACAACTGAGGCACAGCCCTTCTGGGGCTCCCAGGAAACTCTGTGAACCAGGACTCAGAATAGTTCCCATGGACCACATATTCACTGACTCCTGTGCCTTGTTGATAGACGGCTGTGGCTGGAGCATCCTTCCCAACAACACTTACCCCCTCGCAGTTTGCCCAGCAAGCTCCTGTGCCTCTGAGAACACCCTCAGTGCAGGTGGGAAGAGTTCCATGTGCTGGAGCTATCCGTGCAACTGCCTTGAACTCTGGAAAGCTCAGGAACTGTGGGGTAGGGCACCAACCTGGTGTCTGCCACAGGCAGGACCCCTTAACTACCTCACCAAGTCACATGGCTACGGTCACAGCAGCGGACCTTTCGAAATGTAACTCAAGGCAGGCACGACAGAGACTTTAGCATAACGAGCAGATGACAATGTGGTGTACTCACAAGAGGTTAAGTCTCACAGAGATTGGAGAGGTCCAGTTGAGCAATAGATAACTTCTCAGCCCCACATTCTCTTCCTGAAATGGGAGCTAGAATTAAGGGCAGGAGCAGGCAGAGGTGCAGATGTTATCACCATACTCTACCCTTTGACCCTTTGTTTCAGAAGCATAAGAAGGTATGTTGCCAGCGCCTAGTTAGGTCAAGTTTCGTTCCTTTCCACAACTGCACCCTGTACACTCTATGTTAAAACAGAGAACCCAGTGACTTTTATTTTCTTGCATATATTAGGTTAGTGCAGAATTAATTGCAGTTCTTGTCACTGAAAGTGGCAAAAAGCCACAATTACTTTTGTAGCAACCTAATACCTGTACCATCATTGTTCCTCAATGTTTATTGATCATGCACCATACACCAGGAGCTGAAGAGAACATTTGCCCTAAAGGTGAACAATGAATCTTAGACCCAGTCAGAAAATGGTGGCTATTGTATAGGAGTGCAGCCTTGCCCTCCTGAAATGAGCATGGAAACAGCAGGCAAGAACTATTCCCTGCTCCCTCCTTACTCCCATTCCTTTCTCCAGAGGTCAAAGGTAGAAGAAAAACAAGGTGTGGCTGGGGAAAGAGTGAAACAGCACTGGAAGAGGCTGGCAGTACTAAACACTGAGCTGAAGGTTGGTAGCATTGTGGATCTCCTGAGCACAGTCTCCAGCTGCACTGTGAGGTCTTCCTCCTTTTGTAATGCAGAGGCAGAACAGGGAGAACACATCTCAGCCAGATACTTTCTGAATACACACTCTGGGGGAGGAGGAACAGCAAAAACTGGGAGAGCTGGGCAACCTAGGGGTAGACTCTTGGGAAGAGTGATCCCAATGGTGGCTAACTGCCAAGCCAGCTGAACAACTGCACACCTGTGATCCTGGGTTTGACCTTACCTTTGATATCTTTGCCTGATCACCAGTCTCCTCACACATTTCTAAGAGCCCTCCTTGTGTCTGAAAAAGAAAAAAGTTCTGCATTAGTAACAACACGTGGAGAAGCAGGCATACATATGTTTCAAACCCTGGGAAACAAAGGAGAATTAAATGCATTTAGGAGGAAGTGACTGTAAACTGTTTTAGAAGTGGAATGGAAGGTTTTATCAGGCCTAAGGTCTGTGATGAGAGTTGGAGTAAACATTTTAGTTACTGTCAAACTGTCACACTCATGACTGAGATGGTATACCACTCACCATTCAGTCATGCATCTCTCCTTTCTTAATTCTCCAATGGAAGCCCCTCCTCCTGTTTATCTTTCTTTCTCCAAGGAGTTATCATATAGCCTTTGTTCAGGTGTTGCCTTTGTGTATTTACCTAGCTTCTCCCTAGGCTTACCTGTTCCGCTCCTAGTTTTCTAAGTCCCCTGCCTGTCTTCATGAAGAAAGCCGAACTGCAGCTCTAGGAAATTATCCTTGATTGATTAGCACCATGAGATGGGAATGTGCAAAATGTTATTGAGAGAAACAAATTGTTATTTATCCCTGCTCTTTGACTCCTCAGAGATGGAGAACAGTTTTACCCTCTCTATTAGTTCGAGACCTCTCTTACTTCTTATATTCTTTCTGGTTTCTGATTTCCATATAGGACATGTCCATTTTTATAACTCTCAGGCATGAAATTGCAGAGTTCTTCCCCTAGAGTCCACTTGGCCCTCCCTAGGTGCTGACTGTGTTATAGGGATGTCACTAAGGGGCCTGGTGGTGCCCGACAGGGATGTTAATGAAAGCCCGAAAGACTGACAGCAGACAGACCCATGTCAGAGGTAGGATGGAGCGACTGAAAGGCCAGGCCCAGATGTACATACTTAGAGAATACAGAAAGAAGCCAGTGGCCAGGATACAGCAACAAGGTCAGCAGCGAGCTCCAATAAACACCTTGGTGCATTCAGGCTGCTATTTAAAAACAAACAAACCAACAAAAAAAACCCTCAGAATGGGTAATTTATTAACAATAGAAGGTTATGGCTCATAATTGTGAAGGCTAAGATGCCCAAGATCAAGCTGCCACTAGATCTGGTGTCTGAGAGCCTGTTCCTCAGAGCGCAAATGAAGGAAAAGGAAAAGGGCATCTCCATCCTCTTTTATAAAATGCTAATTCCATTCATAAGAGAGGAGGCTTCGTGACTCAGTCCTTTCCCAGATGCCTCCCCTCTGCCACTGAACTGGGGATTTCATTTCAACATGCGAAATTTGAGGAAACACAAACATTCCCACCACAGCAGTAGGTGGCAATACTAAGCATTCCAACGTGCCAGGCGTGGCTCTGAGCCTAAACACTGACTTACCTGACCTTCATGTACCCGTAGAAAGTTGATACTATTGTCCCCTTCTAATTACAAAGAAACTGAGGCACAGGGGGCCACAACTTGCTAAGGTCACACAGCTGGTAAGTGCTGGAGATAGGATCTAACCCCAGGCATCCTGGCTCCAGAGCCTATGCTCATAACCACTGGACTATACTCCCCTTCCATCTTGAGAGGTCTGTGGGCTCCCCGGCCCACAAGGCTTAACCAGGAGTCAGAGGGCCTCTCAGGCCTTCTGAAAGCCCAAGTCATTTCCTTCTATGGCCCCATCTTATACCACATCAGCCTGGGCCTGTCTTATGTTCTATATTCATATGCTTTTACATATACATACAATATGTATCTAATGTACAGTGTATGACATTTCAAACCCCAAACACTCCTAAATTCCAAAATCTATCTGGCCCCTCAGCCTTCAGAAAGCAGACTTTGAACTTATGTTCTGATTCACATCAACTCCGTAATATTCTTTAGAAAAGGGATAGGGACCACCATGCCTGGCTAATTTTTGTATTAGTAGAGACAGGGTTTCATCATGTTGGCCAGGTTGGTCTTGAACCCCTGACCTCAAGTGATCCACCCAACTTGGCCTCCCAAAGTGCTGGGATTAGACATGAGCCACTGAGAGGCTGAGGCAGGAGAATCACTTGAACAAAGGAGGTGGAGGTTTCAGAGAGTCGAGGCTGTGATGTTGCACTCCAGCCTGGGCGGACAAGGGTGAAACTGTCTCAAAAAAAAAGGGGGGGGGCCTAGCGCGGTGGCTTTTGCCTGTAATCCCAGCACTTTAGGAGGCTGAGGCAGGCAGATCACCTTAGGTCAAGAGTTCGAGACCAGCCTGGCCAACATGGTGAAACCCAGTATCTACAAAAAATCCAAAAAACTTAGCTGGGTGTGGTGGCAGGCACCTGTAATCCCAGCTACTTGGGAGGCCGAGGCAGGAGGATCGCTTGAACCCAGGAGGTGGAGGTTGCAGTGAACCAAGATCATGCCATTGTACTCCAGCCTGGGCAACAAAAGTGAGGCTCCTCCTCAAAAAAAAGGGGGAGGGATAGGGAAAGTTGGGTATTACATTTATAATTAATAGACTTTCTCTACTCAGAATGTGGCTTTACAAATTGAACTTTACAACATGTAAAGTTCTTTTTAACTCAAGCTTAGTTTAAGTATTCCTCTGCCCCTTTTGACTATCATGAGATTGTGGAAGACAATCAAGTGTAGTACAGAATTGTAACAGGAAAAAAAGGGGAGTCAAAGGAACACTCAGAATGTACTAAAGGGACTATTTGCGGGGATGTGGTCAGGGTCAAGGACACAAAGGATAGGGCTTCAGAGCATGGATTCGGGAGCTGGACATGTTAACCCCCCTGGTTCTCAGCTTCATCCCTTATTAGCTATGCATCACTGGGCTAGTTACTTCACCTCTTTGTGCTTCATCTTATATTTTCATAATATAGTAAAATCCTCTCTCATTGATTTCTCACAACCACCACCCTGTGAAGTAGATAAGACAGGCAGTTTCCCCTCTGACATACGATGAAACCAGAGAAATGAAGTAATTGGCGCAAGGTTAAGCAGGGAATCTGTGCCAAGTGAGAACTGGCAGTCAGATCGCCCCCACTGCCAAGCCAGGGCTCTTTCCAACCTGTCGCCTGCCTTACTTACAGAGGCTTGCCCTTCTCTGATTGCCCCAGGAGGGAACATGTCAGGTGGCATTCTCAGCTGGGCCAATTCTCATGAGCACGAGGACTTCTGAGATGTTTCCAAAAATGTCAGCTTTTGATACTTCTTGCTTTATATCTCCACCCCAATAATTACCCCAACTAAATTTAACAGCCAGCCACTGCATAATCCAGACAGTACAACTTGATCTTTGTTGCAGAGGAATTAGGCCTGAGTTTAGTGAATTTGATTGTCTTAGGGGAATTAAAGGTTATTTTCTAGTTCAAAGGTAGAGCCACGTGTGAGTTGCTTTTCTTCTAAATGCACGGGCCTTAACACAGTGAACTCTAACTCTGTAGGAGTGAGTAGAATAAAGTCAGGTGTAAAGTCATCTCTTGCCTCCCTCGGCTGGTAGAAAAGAATGCAGAGTTGGCAAGGAGGAGTTGCCCATGCCCAGATCTGTCTCCCATGCTGTCCTGTGCTCCCCTCCCAGTCCCTTCCATGAATGGACTCCAAACAGAAGCCTGAAGGCAAGGGGGTCCATGGGATCAACCTCTTGGGGCAGAGAACAGGGGGCAAAGACAGGTGGAGAATGGATCCCAGGAAAGGGTGGGGCACATGGAGAACAAATGGCCTAGAATGCCACCAATACAGTTACAGACATAAACAGCATCTCTTTCCTGTGATGGCAACAGGCAAATAGTTAAATAGCAACTCACTGTAGGAATTTACACACAACTTTTAAATTTTCTATTGCTGTGTAACAAGTCACTCCAAAATGTAATGGCTGAAAACAACAGTGTTTATCTCACCCAATTTCTAAGGGGCAGGAGCCTGGGAGTGGCTTGGCTGGATGTTTCTGGATCAGGGTATCTTGTGAGACGGCAGTGAAGATCTCAGCAAGGCCTGCAGGTACATGAAGCTGTGACTAGGGCTGGAGGAGTCCTATCCAAAATGGTTCCCATATATGGCTGTTGGTTGGAGGCCTTCGTTCCTAACTGGCTGTTGGCAGGAGGTTTTAGTCTTCATCAAATGGGCATCTCCAGAGAACTCACAACATGGCTGCTGGCTTCTCCCAGAGGGAGCAAGGAAGAAGCCACATGATCTTTTACTGACTACCCTCAGAAGCCTAACACCATCACTTCTGCCACATTTGATTTGCTAGAGGTCCTAAGTTCAGCCCACATTTAAGGGGAGGGGAACTAGGCTCCACGTTTTAAAGTGAGGAATATTTAAGAATTTATGGACCTGTTTAAAACCACCGTACACTAAGATGATCAGTAGGAGAAAACAGTTCAGGATGATTTCATAACAGGGATGATGGTCTGGCCTGAAAAGACCTGGGAATACCTCAGAAGACAGTTTTCAGTGTCCTCCGAGCCTCCTCTTCTCCCACACAGCAAGGGTCTCAGGACTCCCTAAGAGTTGGAGCCCATCCTTCTTGGTAATCCCTGTGCCTTATTTTTGCCTAACTCATACCTACCCTACTTACCATTATTGCTCTTGGCTACCTACTCTTGGAAAACAGTTAAACTAATTTGAGCTGAGTTATATACATGATTTATAATGAACCTGCCATCCCTTGTGGGGGGTTACCTAATTCTAATAAGAGCTTTCCTGTAGGCTCAATACATCCAAAAGAGTTAATCTCTTTAATCTCTTTCATGTGAGAAAGGATGGTTTCAGTAACATGAGTAAGGCCCTCCTTGCCCTAAAACAATATCATAAAAACAACAGAGCACTTGCTTAAGCATTCCATGACTCAAGTCTCACAACAAGCTGAAGACCAGTTTTTTATTTCCAGTCAATGAGGAGCCCAAACTCGTAGAGAGAAAGTGACTCTATGGCAGAGGTTGGATGTGAAACATGGAGCTGATTCCCAGTGTAAGGCTCCTGTCGAACCTCAAGATGAGGACCCTCAAACCAATCTCATCATCAACTCCATAGGAAAACAGCCCACTCCAGGAGCTCAGGGCAATGGGGGACAGGAAAGAGTTTATTCTATACTCTTCTCAATGGTGCGGGGAGGATGGTGTGGACACAGCAGCGATGAAGAATAATTAGGATGTCTCTAGGTCTCTAGAGGATGAAAGATTGTGTATTAAGGCAGCAATTCTCAAACCGTTTGTCTCAGGAACTCTTTATACTCTAAAGCAGGGGTCCCCAACCCCCAGGCCTTGGACTGGTACCAATCTGTAGCTTGTTAGGAACTGAGCTACACAGCAGAAGGTGAGTAGCAACCAAGCAAGCATGACTGCCTGAGCTCTGCCTCCTGTCAGCTCAGCAGCAGCATTAGATTCTTAGAGGAGCTCAAACCCTATTGTGAACTGCGCCTGCAAGGTATCTATCTGGGTTGCGTGTTTCTTCTGAGAATCTAATGCCTGATGGTCTCGGGTGGAACAGTTCCATCCCGAAACCATTCCCCTACCGCCGCCTCCATGGAAAAACTGTCTTCCACGAAACTGGTCCCTGGTGCCAAAAGGATTGTGGACTACTGCTCTAAAGTATCAAACATCCCCAAAGAGCTTATTTGTTTATTTGTGTTATATCTACTTAATACCTATTTTTAACTTATTTAAATTGACAGAAATATTATATCATGTACAATGTGTTGAAATATACCTTATGAAATGGCTAAAATGAGCTAATTAACATTAACACTTGCATTTCCTCACTTTTTTGTGTGGTGAGAACACTTAAAATCTCTTAGCAATTTTCAAGATACAATATATTGTTATCAACCACAGTCACCATGTTGTACAACACATCTTTTTTGAAATATTTAATTTATATTTACTATATTAATTTCTTTGATTTATAGTTATGATATTAGAAATTCAGACTCAGAAAATCTTAACATTTAACTCACTGAAAAATAACAATGTCAATGCCTATTACTTGTTAACATAATGCTTTATGAAAACAATTTCCAAAACAAAAACAGGGGAAAAAAGTGGCATTGTGCTACATTTTGGCAACTTGCTTTCATATCTGGCTTAGTAGAAGGCGACTGGATTCTCATATCTGCTTCTGTGTTCAATCTGGGAAATCACACACAGAAAACTCCTATATGGTTATAGACACATGAGAGTGGGAAAGACAATTTCTTTTCTTTTTCTTTTTCTTTTTTTTCTTTTTTGAGACTGAGTCTCCCTCTATCACCCAGGCTGGAGTACAGTGGCGCGATCTCAGCTCACTGCAAGCTGTGCCTCCCGGGTTCACACCATTCTCCTGCGTCAGCCTCCGAGTATCTCAGACTACAGGTGCCCACCACCACGCCTAGATAATTTTTTGTATTTTTAGTAGAGATGGGGTTTCACTGTGTTAGCCAGGATGGTCTCGATCTCCTGACCTTGTGATCCACCTGACTCGGCCTCCCAAAGTGCTGGGATTACAGGTGTGAGCCACCACGCCTGGCACCATTTCTTAATATTACTATGAAACTAGTGTTGACCTCTGAAATCCACACTTTGAAAACAATCGAATTAAAGAGGTATTACAAATTCTCCTCTTAGTTTTGCTGATGACAGAATCTAAACAAGAGACTCCTAGTTAGTACCGCATGGCTCTGAGGGTATGCATGATACACGCAGATGTATAAGGCTTCCATGGCTGGTTTCGGGATGCAAGGGGAGTGACAGTGTGAAGAAGTAGAAAAGTTGAATGGAAAAGCTGGATGATACATAAGAGAGCAAGGGGAAGTTTGTTCCTGGAGTAAGGTTATTTTACTGTTCGCCAGCATCTGCTTCCCCTCTCTGAGGGAGGACTAAGCTGTTCTTCCCTTTGAAATTAGATGCAGCCATGTGACTTGCTTCAAGCAGAGTGATGTGTGACACTTCCAGGAAGAAGCTGTAAGAGCCAGTTTGCTGTTTGCCACACTCTTTTTCCCTCTTGGTAACCACCAGTATTCTATGTGAATATTCACTGCCCCATCAGCCTGGGACCCAGAGTGAGGGCAACACTGATGGGAAACAAAGTTCCCAGCTAACTCTTGGATATAGTTTGGATGTTTGTCCTCTCCAGATCTCACGTTGAAATTTGATCCCCAATGTTGGGGGGGTGGGGGTGGGGCCTGGTGGGAGGTATTTGGGCTACAGGAACAAATCCCTCATGAATGGGTTGATGTCATCCCCTAGGTGATGAGTGAGGTTTTGGTTTTTTTGTTTGTTTGTTTTTGTTTTAGTTTTTGAGACGGAGTTTCACTCTTGTTGCCCAAGCTGGAGTGCAATGGCGCCATCTCGACTTACTGCAACCTCGCCACCAGGGTTCAAGCGATTCTCCCACCTCAGCCTCCTAAGTAGCTGGGATTATAGGTATGCGCCACCATGCCTGGCTAGTTTTGTAGTTTTAGTAGAGATGGGGTTTCTCCATGTTGGTCAGGCTGGCCTTGAACTCCCGAACTCAGGTGATCCGCCTGCCTCAGCCTTGCAAAGTGCTGGAATTGCAGGCGTGAGCCACTGCGCTCGGCTGAGTGAGTTTTTATTCTATTAGCTTATGTAAGAGCTCATTGTTTAAATATTGTGACTTCCCTCCTCCCATGTTATGACTGCTCCCCTCTGCCTTCCACCATAATTGGAAGCTTCCTGAAGCCCTCACCAGAAACAGACGCTGGTACCATGCTTCTTGTATGCCCACAGAACCATGAGCCAAATGAACCTATTTTCTTTATAAATTAGTCTCCAGTATTCCTTTATAGCAATGTAAAGCAGACAAATATACCTTTGCTGGGCATGTAGCCCAAATGAGAGAAAAAACACTTGTTATTTTCACCCTTTGAGATATTGGAATTACTTGTTATAACAGTACAATCTAGCCCAGGCTGACTGATACAGCTGTCTTAGTCTGTTTTGTACTTCTGTAGAAGGAATACCTGAGGCTGGGCAATTGATAAGAGGTTTATTTATCTCATTACAAGAAGCATGACGTTGGCATCTGCTCAGCCTCTGATGAGGCTTTTGTGCTATGTCAGGATACGGTGGAGAAGGTCAAAGGGGAAGCTAGCATCAGCACAAAAGGGCCAAACTGGACAAGTGTCCTGGCTTTATGACAACGCACATTCATGGGAACTAATCCATTCCCCTCGGAACTTACTCACTAGCAAGAGAACAGCACCAATCCATTCACGAGGGATCCACCCCCATGACCCACACCTCCCACCACTGCCACACTGGGGGTCAAATTTCAACATGAGATTTGGTGAGGACAAACAAACCATATCCAAAGCATAACAGCCATCTTACTGACAGGCCAATCAAGGATATGGACTCTGCCATTTAATGTACTTATTGTGAGCCTATTGTGCATTAAATACCACGCTAGGTACTACGATTACAGATAATTTAGATTTGGCACCAGCCCTCACAGGGTTTATAGTGCAGAAGGCATATAAATAAATGATATCACTGTTGTAATTGCTACTATTAACGAAGGGTAGTACGGAAGGGAGGAGTCCACGAATCCTGTATCAGTCAGGGAACCAGCAAGAAAAGGCATAATCGGCTAAAATTTTTGAAGGGATATTTTAATACAGGGACTATTTTGGAGGTGTGGGCAAGGTTAAGGTAGGGGGGTGGGTCAACAGGAATGTTGAGGCATCCAAGGACAATCAGCAGAAGAAAGCCAATCTCACCCCAGTCTGAAGTGAAGAAACAAGTGTTAGAAATAGTGTTACTGGACTAAGTGGGAGGTGGAATCATGGCAGAGGGGCCAGATGACACCAACTACAGCTGTAGCCAGAGCAAAACAGGGAGGGATCAGGAAGAATAGATATTCCAGCTTTTCTCTCCTCCTGCTCTCTGATCTCCCGCCATGCTCCCTATTGGCAAGATCCACCTGGAAACCAGATGTCAGGGCACCTGGGTGATGCCATCAATGCAGTTGGTAGAAGTCAACCTCCTGGTCCTCAGAGCAGGGTGGAGAAGGATCTGGAGGAACAAATAAAGACTATCCTCAACAAGGTCCTCAAAAGAGAAATGATAGGAATAGTTGATACAATATTTTTTGAAACATTATTGCTTCATTAAAATGCTTAAAATTGCAAGGAGAGTCCACAGTTATAGAATAGGGGATAGGTCTGAATGAATATTCAGATGACTGGACACTTGAGGCTCCTATTAGAAGAGACGATGGACATATGGCTGGAAACCATATCCTGGATCTTTTTTTGTTGGAGGGAGTTGGGAGATGAAAGTCAAGGGCAGAAAGAATGGGTGGGGAATAAGGAGAAACATATCTTCCGGTCAGCTGAAGACCAGATCACTATAGATAAATTGTAAGGTGGGAATTGCCTCATATTTTTCTAACCTAGTCTCAAAAGCCAGGCAGTATCACTTTTACACTGTTACAAACAAGTTACAAACTGACCCAGATGCAAAGGGAGGAAAGTTGATTCCATGGAGAAAGCAAAGTTCTATCATAATGCTGAATAATACAGTAGCCAGTAGCCACACATGGCTGTTTACACTTCAATTAATGACAATTTAATAAAATTAAAAATCCAATTCTCAGTCACACTAGCCACATTTCATGTGTTCAACAGCTATGTGAGGACATGGAATATCTCCATTATTGCAGAAGTTTCTACTGGACAACACAGCTCTAGAACATATGAGACAGGAAATATTGTTGCAACAATCTTGCAAATACAGTCTGCCACCAGGACCTAGGCAAACCAAATTGTATTAGAGAAGATGGTGCAGTGGCTCACAAGACATTGTGTACAAGGGCTGGCAATAACTGCTGCTGTTTATCATTAAGAGAGTACTTGGGTTAAAGTCTTAAAGAGAGGATGTATATGCCCAGGGGGCTAAAACTAGGGCCAATAGGAGGGCAACACAAAAGAGAGATTTCTAGGACAGTATGTTCCATAAGCCTCTTTGAGCATGTGACAAAAAGCCACCTCTCCCCAGGGGGAAAAAAAAAGTAAATATACAGTATTATGCATTCAAGTTCAGGATTCTACAGAACCCTCTAAATCAATCCATGGATTTGCCACATCAGAGCCCTACTGCAGGCTGTGAGTCCTTGGAAGTATTTCCTTATTCCCAGCCATTAGCAGAGGATTTGGCCCTCATGACACTTAATCACCATATGTTAACAGAAAGGGGCACTTTTTTTGCTGAATACAAGGAAGAACTTTAATAGGTGGGGAGACATTTAAGTGGAGCAGACAACATCAGGAAGCCAGAAAGTTTCCCAGCACTAGAGGAGTCCAAGTAGATGTGTGATAATATGGAGAGGATTTCGGCCTTCAAACATAACTGAGTAAGCCTTAGGTCTTGCCTTGAGGACTCAAGTTCTATAAAAGACAACAGTAAAGCCCAAGTGAAGGGATCATCACATACAATTTGAAGAGGGTAGAATCTAGACAGGCTTCTTGGAGCTAGTGACATTCTTGGATCAAGTTCATATGTCAGATGGCTTCTTCCCTGAGGTTGAGTCCTCTCTAGAAGGCTCTTCAAGCCTCATATCCACCAAAAAAAATTGTTTTATCCTTCTTGTCCCCATGCCCAGTTTCCCTGATAAATCCAGACATATCTAAACTTAGCAGTGGACAGAGCTTGAACAGTTCTCAGTTGGTCTTCAGGACCCTTGTAAACAGACCTCTGGCATACTTGTCGCATCTATTTCAAACATATCCCAGATATACTTTCATCCCCCACAATGTATTTTCTGAATTTTGAGTATCATTGTGAGAAACTCACATTGAATCTAAGGCTAAAATCATCTCAGCTTTTCTGACAGTCTCACTGCATTTGTAAAAGTCAGTTATATTCGGTTATTCTTTCCTCTCCCACTATTCGGCCAATTCTTCAAGATCAGGAGCTATATCCCCACTTCCTAAGCATACACTTGGCAGCCGTATGTTCCAGCCGGTGTTTTATTCTTGCAATTCTACAGGGATAGGGTTTTGGATACAACAGGCTGGTTTGAGCATAATTATTCTTAGTACATAAGCTCATCATTGTGTGTGTTATCCAAAATCTTAAAGGACTACAGCACTCTACTTTTTACAGAGAGGAAGAGGCACGCCCCACCATTCCCAACACATATTGAATCTTGACTGAATGACTGTAGAAAGCAGATTGCCCTGGGTTTGAAACCCACTATCAGCTGTGTGACTTCGAGAAAATTACCTGGTCTCGCTAAGTCTCAATGTCCTCAGTTGCAAAATGGACATTCTATTCATACCGGGATTGTTTTAAATAACATTTAGCATGGTGCTTGGTGTATAAGAACCATTTCAAAAATGTTGTCCACTGATTCTGTGACTTCTTATACACTTTTTTTTTTTTCCATGGAGAAGGCAAGATTGTTAATATCCTTTTGGGGCACACCTGGAGAAGTGTATCTTAAAAGACCTGTTTTACAACCACAATCTGCACTATGGTGCACTGAGTGAGGTGAGTCATGCAAGTGTAGGATCGATCTTTTTATTTAGAACGTTGATATTTCACGGACTTCTGAAAATTTATTACTATTTTTTGAAATATTACATTAAAAAATTATAACCGGAGTTTTGCTGGCACCCTCTTAAATTTTGCACCCAAGGCAGTGCCTCATTCATTTGGCCCTTGTCCTGTCCTGCCTACTGTCACACCACGACCTAAAGCTGAGACTAGAGCAGCCAGAAAAACTGGAAGGAAAAGAATCCTGTTCCCCACCTGAGTTTACCCTTCTGCCCTAGAGCTCTACCCCGACCCAGGAAAGTGGGCACAGGGAGCGTACTACAGCTCCCACAAGGCCATGCGGGACAGCGTCCTAGCTTATTGGCTGCGCGGGTCCCGTCCTCCTCCCCCCCCTCCCCGCCCCTGCTGGGATGACCCCGGGGGCGAGTGCCCGGCCAGTGTGCTCCCGAAGCCGGCTGTGGGCTGCGGCTCTGCTGGGATCAGGCTTCATGGCGGCGCAGCCGCTGTCCCGGATGCTGCGGCGGCTCCTGAGGTCCAGCGCCCGGAGCTGCAGCTCAGGGGCTCCAGTGACACAGCCCCGCCCCGGGGAGTCCGCGCGAGCTGCCTCGGAGGTGAGCCCACCCCGCCCGTGTCCACAGCTTCCCGGGGCGGGAGTGGCCGGAGCACACTGCCCTTTTCCCCCAGTAGCTCCCGGCCTATCTGCTTGGCCGCTTCTAGGAGGGACCCCTTGGCAGTCCTCAGTGGAACGATGTTCTCCAGATGCACCTCCCGGTCTCACCCGCTAACCCAGCGGGAGAGGCTCCTGGGAGTCCCGCTTCAGAACCTCCCTGCCCCCCAGCCACGCCACCCCTGCCGGCTCTGAGCTTGGCCAGAAATCGGGGTAAGCAGAGGACTGGGACTTTGGGTCCAGTGAGATGTCTCATTAGTACCCTTCAGCCTTGCCTTGAACCCACCCTCTTTCTTAAACATTTTCCCTCCCTAGCCCCAGAGCTCAGAGATCAGGTGTCCCTGTGACACCTGCTTCATAGTGTGACTGACTAAACATGTCACCCCGGTGTCACCAACGGTGAGTTGTTACTGTAGTCCCAGGGCTCTGTAACCCATTCTTTGCTGACTCTCCTTGTTTCATTTTTATTAACCTTGGGAGGGTTCAGCCAGAACAGGGCAGGACTGGCCTCTTCCAGGTTAGAAATTAATACCTCTGACTTTAGGGTTTCGGGTAGGATCCCTCCGTCCTTGACAGCACCCTTCAGAGTGTTTCAAGTCATGAAAAGTTTTAGGTTTTGGTTGTTCTTCTGCTCAGGTGGTTAGGGAATAATTTGAGGGGAAAAATACCTCTTTTTCATTTAGTGAAACCTCTTTTCGGTACCTTTCTAGTCGTTTTTTCCCGTCTCCCAGAACTAGGCTTCCTGTCCTGGGATTCATAAGATCACTGCTCCCTCCTCCCCCATATTGCTCAATGACTTCCACCACATTTGCTTTCCCCAAATCTAAGTCCCTCTGGGATCCTCAGATAAGCAGGCCCATGGTTGGGAAGTGAAGACTTTTTAGTATCCTTGAACTCTTGAACGTCATTGAAGAAGAGATAGTAAAGCAAAGATGGCTGAGAGATCTTTAAAGAATTCAAGAAAAGGGGACGTTTCTTCTCCACTCCCCCAACCCCCAGTTTATTTTGTACTGGTCTTTCATGAGAGAACCTGTGTTGAGTGGCTCACATGTGAAAGCAGTTAGTCCTCACTAAGCCATGTAAGGTGAGTAGAGTTGGTATGTTCAGGTGAGGGGGCTAATCAAAGTTAACTTTCCTCCAGTCGCAGAGCTGTAAAGTAGAGGGCAAGGAACTCTGATGACTTTCTGTCCTCCCTGTGTGGAGGCCAGGAGAGAACCTGCTCCTGTCCATCCCTTTATACTGTGAAGGGAGGGCTAATGTGGCAGAAAGGAGAACATAGACTCTGGGGCAGCCCCATCCCTTATTAGGGGATTCACCAAGTCCCCTTACCCCTCAGTGTCTGTTTTCTCATCTGCAAAGTGAGAATAAAATTGTCTACTTCATAGAATGTCACAGGGATTAAAAGAGTTAACATATGTTAACGTATATACTTAGAACAAAGCTTAGCCCGTGTGAGTGCTGTGTTATGTAAATGTTGGTGGTAATTACTATTATCCATGCTGCCACTGGCACATGCTGTGTCCTGTGAGTCCCCTCCCATCTGGACTTGTTGGATAGCTATTCTGTCAACTCACATTGAATCCTGGACATCTCATTAGGGTTATCTTCAGCAGACTGGGAGTTCCCAAGGGCTGGGTGCACCTCTGCCTTTCTATCCCCACAGGCGCTTAACACAGGATTGTGCAGGCAGTGGATTCAGCCAATAATTGTAGCTGCTTGAAACTTCGAGTCACGTGGTATAGTAGACCACACTGGACAGGGAGTCCCATGTTTTCACCTGCCAGTTTTGCCTCCAATTTCACCTGGCTCCTGGGGCTGTCACTTCCCTTTGCTTCATGTTTATAAAATAAGAGGGCTGGGCCAGCCCGTCATAAGATGGGGGAGGGCACAGAAATCTGTCTTGAGGAGACTCTAAGGGGAAGTGAGTATGGAAGTGGATCTGTTCTGCTTATCTCCAGAGCTTGCCAGTTGGGGTGGGGACACCTTGAACCCCTTATTGCAGGGTCTCTCTCTCCCAACACGCCCACACAGGGCTCTGGTAGTCTGGTTTGGGATGGGAGGTGCTTGGAGAGCTAGGATGGAAAGCCACTGGGCATTGTTTGTGTGGCAGGGTGAGGGTGTGAGGGAGAGAAGCGAGGTGTAAGTGGGAGCTGGCTGTACAGAACGGTGGCCGTGGGCTGAGTTCAAGAACAGTTCGAGTAGCTGCTATATGTGGAAAGGGGCAGTGTGTGGGTCAATGGGGAGGTGGGTGGAGGAGACACAACGACCTGCCAGCATGTGTCTGAGGTGGCCCAGACAATCTTTGCAGGGTTCAGCCCAGCCTGGGAGTACTGTACCCCTCTTTCTCCCTCTGAGGCTCCATAAGGGCTTTGTTGGGCAACAATGAAGCCTGCTGCCTGTGGTGGGGGAAGCAGGGAGAGTGAGTCCAGGCAAGGCAAAGGCACCCAGCTGTTCAGGGGGCCAGAAAAAACAAATGCTGACTAGGGGTTAGGCTGCAAGGAAGTGGGTGTGGGTGAAGGTAGGAGGAGTACAGCAGGGCCTGGTGAGGGAGAATGAGGGGGAGCAGGGAAAGAGGGCTTTTCAGGGGCTCATCTTGACTTCCAATCTGCCAAGCTCCTCAAAATCCATGTGTCAGCAAAATGTGACTGTCCTTGTCAGAAGCCGTAGGTGTAAAGACGTCACACTTAGGGTGGGAATGAGGGGAGGGGGAAGGAGAATCAGGTTAGGCTAGGCTCTTTGCTGGGTCCTCTCATTTAAAAGAGATTAATTTTAAGAGGCCCTTAGTATACATCATCCCAATAGCAGGGTAGATCAGGGCCACTGATACTTAGATTCGGAATGTGCTTTTTTTCCTCCTCAATAACCCTGCCGCTCTGTTTAGACTTTGGAGCTATGTGAGGGCTAGCCTTTAGCAGTCAAATAGATGCCCAAGATTAGTGACTAGTAGAGGAAGTCATCTTGAGGGCAGGGTCCCACTTGAACGCCTTTGTCCCATCCTTCCCCACCCCCTTCACCCCACCCCAATCTGCACTGGGTAGACGTGAGATGACCAGTAGTGTCTGGCAGGCTGCCTGGTTCCTGCTTATTAGCCACCAGTATTGGTGGTCCTGGGGATGCTCAGACCCCACGTGGGTGGTGTGGCAGCAGCTTTGAAACCCCCCCTCTGGCCATCTGCTGTTAGTAGGGTTGGAAGGCTCGGGTCTTGGAAGGGAAGGGAAGCTGACAAACTAGAAAAACTGATCACAGCACACAACGGTGTTCCTCCACAGATCACTGATTGGAAACCTCTGTGCCAGGAACTCCTCCAGTTGAGTTAGGTTGGATTATTATTTCCACGGCATAGATGAGGAAACTAAGGTTTGGAGGATTTAGGTGACGTGCTCAACAGCTAGACCTGGCTTGTAACATAGGCTCACCTACTCCAAATCCTGTGCTCAGAACCACAACAACTAGCCCTGGATTCAAAGAGCACCTAGCGCTTGGTGTCACTAGGCTGATGGTTCTCAGCCCTGGCTGCACAGCTGAGGCACTAGGTTAAGCTGGAATCTTGGGACGGGGCTCTGTCATCAGTCTTTGAAGCTCCTTGAGTGATTTTGATGTGCTGCCAGGGTTTCGAACCACTGTACCAGGTTAAACCATTTTGACAGTAGAGACCAGCCGGGAAATGATTACCCCCATGTAACTGGGTTTTGCATATACGACCTTTCTGTTTAGGGACAGGACTATTTGTTCATGTGATTCAAAATGCACCAACATCCTGTGCTAGACACTGGGGATACTGAATCAGGCAGGATGACTTCTCACAGAGAGGAAATAGGCCGGGCCAGGCTGGGACCCTGGGAATATGATCCATTTAGGGCTGCCTACTACTTCTGACATGTCCCAGCCCTCCTGAGCAAGCAGAGTTACTGTCTACTCTGTCCTGTAATTCCCTCTGAATCTTGGGCTCCTTTGACTGGTGCTGATATTTTTTTCCTCCAGGAGATTTAAGGGACAGGGAAAAAAGTAGAAGAATGAAAGTAGGGCATGCAGTGTTAGAGAAGAGAAGATGCAGGAATGAGGCTCGTTAATATCTAAGTAATGAGTTTGCATTGTTGGCAAGGTGAGAGTGTGTGTGTTTAGGAGGCTGGATTCAGAATGGGTGATACACATAGGGTCACAAAAGTTCTTAAAAGTGAAATCTGACCAGCCTCTCCCATTGCCAGAACAAGAGCACTAAATTCCATTCTTCTTTTGAGAGAGTCTCGCTCTGTTGCCCAGGCTGGGGTGCAGTGGTACGATCTTGGCTTACTGCCACATCTGCCTTCTGGGTTCAAGCGATTCTCTTGCCTCGGCCTCCTGAGTAGCTGGGATTACAGACTCCCGCCACCACACCCAGTGAACTTTTGTATTTTTCAATAGAAACGGGATTTCACCATGTTGCCCAGGCTCGTCTTGCACTCCTGACCTCAAGTGATCTGCCCTCCTCGGCCTCCCAAAGTGCTGGGATTACAGACGTGAACCACCACACCAGCCCCTAATTCCATTCTTGATTGCTCCATCACACTGCTTGCTCTCAGATTTCTGCTGAATCATGCTCCTTGGTCCTCTCACCTCCCAATTATTTGATTTATTTTGACTCCTCCCCCATCCAGCCACCCCATCCCCCCAACATGCTAAGACTGGGTTGAGGGGGGTATCTTGGCAAGTGAAGAGGTAGAATCTGGGGTGACTAACATGACTGAATTGCAAATAGCTGTTGATGAAAAAGAAGGCACAGCACGGCAATACATCCAGATTCCCAGGTATCTCATCTGGACTCTGGTGGCTGATGGGATTCTTGATTATGGAGGGCCCCGCCCCACCCCTGAGGCTGTCTGTGGAAAGGCAGTGGGATGAGTTTGAGTTTTCTCCATCACACCACAGGGAGGGAGGAAGTGACTGTTGTGATTATAGCAGACTGCAGTTAGAGAAGTGACTGCTGCTTACTCCCCACAGGATGGTGAGCAGGGCTTCTCAGAGGAGGTGGGAAATTCTCCTGAGATGGGTAGAGTGAGGAATGTTTTATGGGCCCAGAAAATCCAGAGCAGCCTCACACACACTCTCACGTCTCTTATCTTTGAACCATTCAGTGGCTCTTGACCCAGTCAAGGGCTGCCGATGAGAATTACCTGGAGAGGTTGAAAACGTAACAGCTTCAGAGATCCATATTTAGTCAGTCTCCACTGGAATCTTTTTTTAAAGTTCTCCAGATGGTTCTAATGTGCAGCTGGAGCCGAGGAACTTACTGAAGCAAATACTTCTTCCTCCTAATGTAGTTGCGCTGGACCTCTGGAGGGCTGGAGGGCTTCTACTCTCCATCATAATTTTAGGTGTTCACCTACCATCTTCCAATACCACCACTACCACCCGGCCCCCATCTTTACTCCTAGCAAGACAACCTTAGCCTATAGCTGTATTCTTATTTTACAACTGGGAAAGCAGGCCTGGAGAAGTTAAGGGACTTTCACAGCATGCCAGGTCATACCTGCCGCAGAAACCAGGGTTTCTTGTCCCCATTCCAGAACCTTGTCTGTAGATCTCATGCATGACTTCCAGGGTTGTGATTTTTTTGTCTGGAATATTCTAGAGAAGTGACTTCTACCCACCCTAGTTGTCATCCTCCCTATCTTCTTGGACTTTCTGTGTGATAAAAGGGAGGAATTTAGAACCTGGAATCCGAAGACCTGGATTTGAATCCCGCTTCTGCCGAGGGTGTTCTTGGACCCCATCCAAGCCTTAGTTATAATAATCCCTCGTGGAGTGGGTGTGGGAATGAAACAGAATGTTCTTTGGAAACTTCAAGATGCTTGGTAAATGTTACTTCCTTGGAGCAATTATCTCATCAGCATCTGTCAGGACCCAGGTTGTACTCTCCAAGGACCGATACATCACGGGGAGATGGGTCAGACTAGTTCAGACTTGTACATGGGAAAGGGTGCAGCTGGCTCGCTCCCTTCTTTCTGCAGGACGGGTTTGGGCCTTGCTTGTGGCCTTCAGCAGTGTCTTCCCATTTGTGCTCGAATGCTCGCGATCATGGGTGCACAGTCCTTTTTTTTGCACTGTCTAGAGTGAAGAATAAGGGCTAATAGATTCCCCCACACCCTTGCCTCCACATTGCTGCCCAGCCAGAAATCCTCCCAGCAGAGATCACCACCCGCCCCCCACCCCCCGAGCTGAATACTTAAGGGGTGGGTCTTTCTCCTCAAGCTCATTTTTCAATGAGAGAGACAATCCCAGCTTCCCCAACATGCCAGAGCCCAAACATGTGGAAGGGTTAGAAGCTCCGCACAGATGTCAGAGTAAGGGAGGGGGCAGGTGGTTCTCCTTGCGCCTCTCCCCAGCCTGGTAGCAAGGGCCCATGCTTCCTCCCTGCCCTGTCTTTGCAGGAGCTGTCCAGGCGGAGGCAGTTCCTGCGGGAGCATGCGGCCCCCTTCTCTGCCTTCCTCACAGACAGCTTTGGCCGGCAGCACAGCTACCTGCGGATCTCCCTCACAGAGAAGTGCAACCTCAGATGTGAGTCACCTTCCTGGGCCCCCTCTGGGCTGGTGTCCTGCTGCCGAAGCAGCCTCTGAAATCTCCCTGTGCCTGGAAATCCTCCTGAGTCCTCCAGTTCTGCTTTCTAACTTCCTCACTCGCTACCCCTTGCTTACCAGGCCTGGTGGGCTTCAGGGGTCAGATAGGGGTCAAGGCTGAGTTGTATGATTGTAGAAGCTGTGTCCTACTTGGGATTAGATTTGAAAACAGAAATACAGTTGGATTTATAATTAAGATTGGGTCTTGGATCTCTCAGTCTTCAGGGATCCTTCCTTCTGTTTCCCTGTAGTTTCCAAAGTCCAGGACATGGCCAGGGATGGGGTGGTGGACATTATAAACATGTGAAGTAGACAGCCATGCCCCTGGCAGCACTGCTGACTCTGGAGGTGCCCCAGTCCCATAACAAATCAGCTGGAGCCAGGCTGATAACAAAGAGGCCTCATTTCATAATCCTTGCAAAGATTGCTCTGGACCTGTAGCCACTGCTGGAGGGACTTCCAAAGTTGATCTTCCTCCCCCCTTTCCCCTCCCCCCCTTTCCCCTCCCCCCCCTTTCCCCTCCCCCCCTTTCCCCTCCCCCCCTTTCCCCTCCCCCTCTTTCCCCTCCCCCTCTTTCCCCTCCCCCTCTTTTCCCTCCCCCCCTTTCCCCTCCCCCTCTTTTCCCTCCCCCTCTTTTCCCCTCCCCCCCTTCCCCCTTCCCCCCTGCCCCTTTCCCCCCGCCCCTTTCCCCCCTTTCACCCTTCTCCCTTCCACCCTTCTCCCCCTCCCACTTCTCCCTTCCACCCTTCTCCCCCTCCCACTTCTCCCTTCCCCCTTCCCCCTTCTCTCTTCCCCTCTTCCTCCCTTCCCCCTTCCCCCTTCCCCCTTCCCCCCTTGCCCCCTTCCCCCTTCCCCCTTCCTCCTTCCCCCTTCCTCCTTTCCCCCTTCCTCCTTCCCCCCTTCCCCCCTGCCCCCTTCCCCCCTTGCCCCCTTTCCCCCTTCCTCCTTTCCCCCTTCCTCCTTTCCCCCTTCCTCCTTTCCCCCCTTCCCCTGCCCAAGTGCCCTCAGCCCAGGAAGTGAGGCCGGACTCTGCCCTCAGCCTAGTTCATCTCTAACCCATGCTCTCGGCCTCCCACTGAGGGATGTTATGGCCAGATTGTGTGTGTTGGGCATAGGGAAAGGTGTTAACCTTTCAGAAATGAGAAAGGCCAGGCCTGGGGAAATGCTGGTCTGAGATTTTTCCACCTCAGGTTTAGTGAGGTCTCCGCTCATGTCCAGATGTGTTTGAGAAGACTGGCCTGATGGAGGGTTGGGGAGTGGAGGCATCACAGGGCTGTGGCCATGCCTGTTTCCTCCCTCCACATCTCCATTCATCCTTCCCTCAGGTCAGTACTGCATGCCCGAGGAGGGGGTCCCGCTGACCCCCAAGGTCAACCTGCTGACCACAGAGGAGATTCTGACCCTTGCCCGGCTCTTTGTGAAGGAAGGCATTGACAAGATCCGGCTCACAGGCGGAGAGCCGCTCATCCGGCCAGACGTGGTGGACATTGTGGGTGAGTTGGACAAAAGTCATCGCCACTCCTCCCAGCGCTGCCTCATCCGGCTGGACACTGATGTCATTGTTAACATTGGCAGCTGACATTCATTTAGCACATGACACTCACTTGGTCCTTCCACACCTGCTGAGACAGGTGCTATTATTCTTTCCATTTTTGATGAGAAAATGAGGCTTAGGTTGAATAACTTGCCCAAGGTCATGAAGCTCGCAAATGCCAGACCTCCATAGCTTGTTGTCACATTGAGATCAAGGTCCTCGCCAGGAGACCCACGTGACCTGGCTCTTGCTGACCTCCAAAACCCTCGCGAGCTTCTCCACCTTCCACCTCCTTCCCATTCACGTGGCCAGACCTTGACACGTGCTATTCCCTTTGCTGGGAGCTCAGAGCGCTCTCCTTGACCTCATTCAGGTCTCTGTTCACATGTCATCTCAGCAAGGCCTTCCTCGACCATCCTGTCTAAAGTGCATCCTCATGTGCTCACACCAGCCACTCTTTCCCAGAAATTGGCAAGTTATAGCAGCCAAATCTGGGCCAACATGTGTTTTTGTCTAACTTGCAAACTGAGTGTGTTTGTTTTTTGTTGTGTTTGAGGTAGTCTCACTCTGTTGCCCAGGCTGGAGTGCAGTGGCACTATCTTGGGTCACTGCAACCTCCACCTCCCAGGTTTAAGTGACTTTCCTTCCTCGGCCTCCGAGTAGCTGGGATTACAGGCACACACCGCTATGCCTGGCTAATTTTTGTGTTTTTAACAGAGACGGGGTTTCACCATGTTGGCTAAACTGGTCTCGAACCTGACCTCAAGTGATCCACCCCCTTCAGCCTCCCAAAGTGCTGAGATTACAAGCATGAGCTACTGTATCCTGCCATGGTTTTTATATTCCTAAATAATGGGGAAAAAAATCAAAAGAATAACATTTTCTACCACATGAAAATTATAAAATCCTGTATGTTCAGTGTCTGTTAATGAAGTTTTATTGGAATATAGCCATGCCCATTCATTTACATAGTGCCCGTGGCTGCTTTGGCAGAGTTGCTTGGTGATGACAAAGACTGTGCTGCAAAGCTGGCCAGCCAAGTAGAAAATATTTACTATCTGGACTTCTGCAGAAAAAATGTGGCAACCCCTGTCCTACCCACTTACCCTACTTTGTTTTGCGTCATAGCATTTATCTCATCCTGGCACTGTGTGATTGGGTTGTGTGTTTGGTTTCTTTAATTGTCTGTCTCCTCCATTCACTGGTGTGAAAACTCTCGGGTTGCTAGAGCAGGTTTTGTTTTTGGCATCCAGTACTGTGCCTGACACATGGTTGATGCTCCCTGAGATTTGTTGAATGAATGGAGACTGGGTCAGAGTACAGTCTCTGCAGTATGGCATACTCCTATTTGAGTCTCCACTGTGCATCTTACAAGCAGCGTACCTTGGGCAACTTTTAAAATCTGTTGTAAGCCTTGAGGCAGTGATAGTACCTAACGTTATAGGGTTGACCTGAGGAGGAAATGAGAATGAAATGCCCAGCCTGTGGGAAGTGCTCTGTAAAGGTAGCTCTAAAGGGCCTCTTGCCATGAACTGTTTCTAAACCCCAAGATCAGGAAAGAGACCTTTGCTCATGTAATTATAGGTGGTGAAGTCCGGGGTATGAGGTTCCGTGTTCTTGGTTGCTGCCCGCTCCAGCTGCTTTGGACAGGACCTCCCACCCCTCAGCTCTCTGGCTCAGTAATTGTTTGCTGGAGTACCCTCTTAGGTGCTTCATACTGTGCTGGGCACACGAAGGTGAATGAGCACCAGCACTGCTGTTGAGGACCCATGGTCCACTGGAGAAAGCAGCTGCTGTATAAGGGGAGCCTAGGTGCTGTGAGAGTCCCGAGGAGGGGCCCAGGTCCCCCTGACAGCCCTCTTCTCCCTCCTGCCCCATGGCCAGCTCCCTTCAGCTCTGACTGATCACTTGGCCTGGGATCCTCTGTCATCCTGTGCTGGCTGAGCTGGCCCAGGCAAGCTGACCCCATGTTCCAGGCAGCTCCTCAGGGCTAAAAGGCAGGCTGGCTACCAGGAAAGGGCTGAACCTGCTGAACCCAGCTGCTTGCCAGGCCCAGCCCCCTCATCCAGGCCACTTCCTCTGCCTGGCACCCATAGGCATGGGCCGCCTTGTGCTAGGACCTGTGAGAGAGCAGAGGGGGTGAGGATCACTCACTGGTCAGGGAGGTACAGGATGACTGAGCACAGGTGTGAGGACTCAAGGCTCTCCCCCGGAAACCCCAGCATGCACAGTGGGAAGAGCGAGAGCTGGGGAAGTTGGTAGCTCTGTCCCCATTCTGCCACTCTCTGGCTGGGTGAACTTGTGCAGGTTCCTTCCCCACCCAGGGCCTCAGTTTCCTCAGCTGTGGCTGAGCCACTTTAAGGATGTTTTCTGCTATGATATTTTGTGGTTATTGGTCCTGGCTGGTGGAATGGGATGGGCAAGGGGTGATCACCACATAGATACTGGTTAGGACAAGGCCCCGCCTGCAGTGACCTGCTTCTGAGGATTTACCTTCTGCCTCCCAGGGGGTGGGGTGGGGGTGGGTGAAACACCTCCCCCGCCCCTCCCCCAGTGCTTCAGAAAGAATGGCGGCTGCACCCTCTGACTTCCTGTGGCGCCGTGTCTGTGAGCACTCTGACATCTCTCAGGGGCTAGCCTCTGATCTTCCCCAGAGGAGCTGTTTCAGAACAAAGCTGCCTCGAAGGGCAGGGCAGATGGGTGCTGGTAGAGGAGGGAGGGACAGAGGAAGAGAGCGAACAGAAGTCAGGGCCAGGATGTTCACGAACACCTGTGCCTACCTTCTCAGGTGAGGGTTTTGAGGGGCCCCCACCTGGAGGCAGAGCAAAAGGATTGCAGGTTTGGGTTTCTGCCGAGCCTGAGGTCCCGTTCACCTCACTTCCCTGTCTGAAGCTCTGTCAGACTTTGAGAGGTGCTGCAGAACACCCCACGGGAAGGGTTTGGGCCTCTCAGCGCTCTCTGGCTCCCTCTGCCAACCTTTGCCTCTCCGGCACTTCTCCACCCTGCTTCGTGTGTAGACAAAGTCCCATGCCCCTTCTTTTCAGCTGAGATGGGTTTAAAGCACTATCTTGGTGCAAAAGTTACAGCGGGTTTTGCCATGAATGGCATTGTCCCATAGAGCATGGGTGTCCTATCTTTTGGCTTCCCTGGGCCACATCGGAAGAATTGTCTGAGACCACACATAAAATACACGAACATTAACGACAGCTGATGTGCTAAAAATTCACCAAAAAATCTAATGTTTTAAGAAAGTTTACAAATTTGTGTTGGGCCACAAAGCCATCCTAGGCTACCTGTAGCCCGTAGGGCACAGGTTGGACAAGCTTGCCATAGAACTTCCCAAGATGAAGGAATGTTCTGCATCGGTGTTGTCAGATATGGTAGCCACTCATAGCTCTTGAGTGCCTGACGTGTGACTAATGTAACCGAGAAACTGAATTTGTATTTTACGGACTTTCATTCATTTAAGTAGCCTCATGTGGCCAGCAGCTGCCATGCTGTACAGTGAAAGTTAGGGTCTTCCAAAGTAAGGAAGAAGGAACTAAATGCACAAGTACTGTGAGAGTGTTGGAGGAGTTTGCAGGGCCCTTGTTTTCCATCCTAACTTCCCGAATGACTGGCCACTGCCAGATGAGCTGGACTCAGCTTAAGAATCACTCATTGGGGAACAGCAGACACTGGGACCTACTTGAGAGTGGAGGGTGGGAAAAGGGAGAGGATCATAAAAAATAACTATTGAGTACTAGGCTTAGTACCTGGATGATGAAGTAATCTGTGCAACAAACCCCCATGACACTAGTTAACCAATGTAACAAACCTGCACATGTACCCCTGAATATACAAAAAAGTTGAAAAAACAATCACTCATTGCTGCAGCTTCTTCCTTTCCTTTTTCTTTCCTCCCTGCCCTTCCTCCCTGCCCTTCCTCCCTGCCCTTCCTCCCTTCCCTTCCTCCCTTCCCTTCCTCACTCCCTCCATTCCTTCCTGCCTTTCTTATAGAGTATAGCTTGATCTCACAGCTTAAAGCCCACGAGAGGCTTAATGTAATGGAGAGCCACTGACAGATTGTGAAAAGGGGTAAAGCATTTTGTTTTATTTTTGATGGGCTCCAGTTGCATAGAATTAGGTTAAATCATAATCCTTGGTTCATGAGATATTGTCATCATTGATCCCTGTATGACTTGCTTTACTTTATTCACGTTAATTTATATGTTTTACTAATGTTAGCGGTTCCTAAGGAAACCCACTATACCACCAATTACTTCGACAATAACTTTTAACTACCTATGGGGCCTTCCCTATCCTGTACCCTGCCCCCACCCACTGCCTCCTAAGGTAAGAATTCCTCAGTTTTCTATTTATCATTTCCTTGCTGCCCCGTCACCCCTTTTTCTTTTTTTTTTTTTTGAAGACTAGGTCTAGCTCTGTTGCCCAGGCTGGAGTGCGGTGGCACGACAGCTCACTGCAGCTCAACATCCTGGGTTCAAGCGATCCTCCCACCTCAGCCTCTAGAGTAGTTGGGACTACAGGTACACACCACCACACCCAGCTAATTTTTGTATTTTTTGTAGAGACAGTGTTTTGCCATGTTAGCCAGGCTGGTCTTGCACTCCTGAGTTCAAGTGATCCTCCTGCCCTGGCCTCCCAAAGTGCTGGGATTACAGGCATGAGCCACCACACCTGGCCTATTCCCTTGCTTTTTAAAAAGTAGATACAGCGTTTTGAACTTTGAGTGTCATGCTGTGTGTAGTCTTTTGGGGCTTATTGTTTTTGACTCAAGTAAAATGCACAATGTTAGAGTTGTAGTTCTCTTCTTTCCTCTGTGGTCTACTGTTACATCATGTGAATGTACCCTATTTTCTCCTTTTAGTGAGCATTTGAATTGGTTCCAGCTTTTTTGTTGTGGACGGTGCCGCTTTGAACATTCTTGTTTTTGTTAACATATCTTGGTGTACAATTTCTCTAGTGGTGGAATTGCCGGATCATAAAACGGGTGAATGTTCAACTCTGGAAAACAATGTGGCATTACTTAATAATGTGGTTGTGCCAAATACACTTTCACTAGCACCGTGTAAGAGATCCTGCCAAATGACCTCCCAATACTCAGTATTATTCTTGATATTTGCCATTCGAACAAGTATAAAATTGTATTTCATTGTGGTCTTAATTTGCATTTTCATGTTTAAGAATGAAGTTGACATCTCTTCACATGTTAATTAGCTATACATATATATAAAATATCTTTTACTGTGTAATTCCTGGTCATGTCTTTTGCCCATTTTTCTATTTGGTTCTTTGTCCTTTCATATGTATTTGGTACAGGTTCTTTATATGTTGCGAATATCTCTTCCCAATCTGAAAAGTTACACTGTGTGTAATGATTGTTTTTTTCTTTTATGGTTAGTGTTTTCATATCTTGTTAATGAAACACTTAACCCCAGATCAGATCACCTACCTTTGTTCTTCACTAAAAATTTTAAATTTTGCGTATAGGTCCTTAAACTATCTGTAGATGATTTTAGGGAATTCAATGTAATTTTTTTCCATTTGGATATGGATAGCCATTTTTTTTCTAGTTCTTTATATTGAACAATCCTTACTTCCTCCACAAATCTGCCATTCTGTAAATATTGATCTGTTTCAGGTTCTACTTTGTTTTGTTGGTCCATTCATTAGTCTCTGCCAATATCAACTGTCTTAATCACTGTAGCTGCATCAGTCAGTTACCTGGTAGGGCAAGTTCTTTTTATTCTTTTGCAACAGGGTTTTACATACATAAGGGTTGGCCATGTAAATTTTAAAATCAGCTTATCAATTTTTTTTTTTTTTTTTGAGACAAAGTCTCACTCTGTCACCCAGGCTGGAGTGCAATGACATGATCTCAGCTCACTGCCACCTTCACCTCCCGGGTTCTAAGTGATTCTTCTGCTTTGGCTTCCCAAGCAGCTGGGATTACAGGCATGTGCCACCACCACATCTGGCTAATTTTTGTATTTTTGGTAGAAACAGGATTTTACTACATTGGGCAGGCTGGTTTCGAACTCCTGACCTCAAGTGATCCACCTGCTTTGGCCTCCCAAAGTGCTGGGATTACAGGCATGAGCCACTGTGCCCGGCCTCCAGTTGACTTTTAAGCTAGTTCTTTGGGCAGTTGCTCCTGATTTCTTCAGTAAGGGGATAATCAGTGATGATGCTGAGGTCTCAGTGGGCAAGGGAAAGAATACAGCTTTCCTTTATCTATTCACATTCTTTGCTCATCTTCATCCCCTAACTCATACCATTTCAGAACACCTAGCCTTCTTAAGGACTTAGATTGTTAAGTTCTTAGATTCCTAGGTTCTGTGTTTCTCCAGGGTTGATTTGGTAGAAGTGAACAACCACTGCTAATTTTCCTAATTGGCAGAGCCGGAGTGGAGCTCTTTCCTTTTTCAAATAGCTTTTATTTGTAAACTTTATTTTTTTTTTACAAAAGTAACTTATGTTTGTTTCAGAAAAGCAGAAAGAATGTCGTTACTGCCTGTTTGTAACCACTGTTGACATTTCGGTTTGATGACCCACCTGCCATTTTTCTCTGCATCTCGTATTTACTATTTTTTGTGTTTACTGCATCTCGTGTTAACTGTTCTTTCTACGTAATATAGTGTGTGCATTTCCCTATACCCTGATGTATGATTTTACAGAGTCATTTTGGGTTACATAATATTCCATCCTGAGAAAACATAATTTAACCAGTTTGCTATTGTTAGCTCTCTAGATTTTTTTTCCACTTCCCTTAATTATGCATTACCTGTAATGAACATCCTTGTAGGTAAATGTTATTCACATCCACGATTATTTCCCTAAATTCTTCGTGGAATTTCAGGTCAAGGGCTTTAAAAGTTCATGTACAACTTCTCTCCAGCAAGATTATATGATTCTCTTCTTACACTATGAATGTGTGCATTCCCATGCACCCCTATCTTAAACTGATGATGAATTTTGTAATATTCTGCCTTTTCTAATATTCGGCTTCACTTGAGCACTTTACTGTTGGTTTCCTCTCTCATGCAGAGCTGAACTGAGTCTTCATAGAGACATACATTTACATAGCTTCTTGGAAACAACTGGTCTGGTGGCCGGAAGGGTGTAGTCAGTGGCACTGTCCATGTAGCAGAGATCAGTTAAAGTCCAGGGGGAGGGGTGTTTGTGTGTCACCTACATTATAAAAGAAAACTTGTTCGTTATAGAAAGAAATTTTACCTATAAATAAATACAAAAATCACCTATGATCCTACTGATCAAAGATAACTGCTGTGTACATTTTGATGGCTTATCTTTTCTCTAGATTTTATTGGATTTGAATGTGAGCAGGTATGTTTCTTCAGATTCATTCTTTTCATTCTTTGGTCTTCTGTATCCAGCTCTTTTTCAGAATGCCTTTGCTGAATTTTCCAGCTTGTTCATTCATTTCTGTGTCCATTCTGCTTCTCAAGTTTTTTTCTTTTTGTAACTATATATTGTTGAATTTTCAAGAGCCCTAATTAGGGTTTTGTTCTTGGTTTATTTTCAGGATTGAATATTTATCCCAATGAGGATATTCCCTCTGCTTTTTAAAAGAATTGTCTTCTGTTATCACTGTTCCTTCTCCTCCTCCTTTCATTCTTCTCTTTGGGGAACTGGTTGTCTTTCTTTCATGCTTCCTCCTTGAATGTTTGATTCTTGGCAGTGTACTCATCCTAGTGCCCGAGGTCTCTGTTGGCCTGCCTGGTAATGGTGTTTGTTTCTGTGGGTTGCTCCGAGGTTGTGGAGAAGGAGTGTGAGGTGCTGCTGAGTGTCACCGGGACTCAGGCCTTGCCCCCGAAATGGTTTGGTTGTGTCCCCACCCAAATCTCTACTTGAATTGTAGTTCCCATAATCCCCACGTGTCATGGGAGGGACCCAGTAGGAGATGATTTAATAATGGGGGTGGTTGCCCTCATGCTGTTCTCATGATAGTGGGTTTTTGCGAGATCTGATGATTTTTATAAGGGGCTTTTCCTGTTTTTCTCAACATTTCTTGCTGCTGCCATGTGAAGGACATGTTTGCTTCCTCTTCTGCCATGATTGTAAGTTTCCTGAGGCCTCCCCAACCATGCTGAACTGTGAGTCAATTAAACCTCTTTTCTTTATAAACTACCCAGTCTCAGGTATTTCTTTATTAGCAGTGTGAGAAGGAACTAATACAGCCCCATGGCTGGCTTGAGTGTCTGCACTGGTGCTCTATCCTTGAGGCAAATGCTTCTGCTGCCTTCCCCTGCCGACAGGGAAGGATGAGGCCAACCTGTCCAGCTCCTTCAAATATAACTCCCCTGTTAGACAACCTCCCTGACATGCAGTAGGACCCCTCTGCTCCTGTACATGTGACTACTAAGCTGCGTGCACATTAGTCTCTCCCTGTTTTTACAGAACCTTCTCCTGGGTGCACTTTGAGCTGTGGTCTCTATCCATCTGATCGGTCCCATCTGCTTTCTCTCTTTCAGTACTTCTTTACCTTTCTGGGCTATCTGCAGTATTCTTTCTTACCTTCCAATGCTATTATGGATTTTTAAAATCCCTCCGTTATTTCTAGGGATATTTGGTAGAATGGAGCTGTCAAATAGCACTTAATTCAAACGCTTTATGTTTCCATTATACAGAGTATCAAGACCTGTGTAGTACTTGATTATTAAGAGCAGAGTCCTGAGTCAAGTATACATGGATTTAAATGCCAGCTCTTCTTGCTGTGTGGCATTAAGCAATTTTCATAATCTTTCAGAGCACCTCTTATCTCCTAAATGAGATAATTGTTATTGTGAGGCCTCAGTGAGCTAATGTATGCAAAGCCCTCCACAGATCACCTAGCACAGAGCACTCAATGCTTAATCTTTTCATTATTTTTGCCAGTTTTGATTCTTAGCTTTCTTTTTAAGTTAGGTCTGGTTAATATAGGTCTGCAGAGAGCCTCTTTTCCATCCATCTTGTCTAGACAAAGAGTTTTGCCTTCTAGCCCTTCTCCCAGCCTCACCAAGAACAAGCAAACAGTCTGACCCCTTTCTTGCTGTCCTTATAGCCCAGCTGCAGCGGCTGGAAGGGCTGAGGACCATCGGTGTTACCACCAATGGCATCAACCTGGCCCGGCTACTGCCCCAGCTTCAGAAGGCTGGTCTTAGTGCCATCAACATCAGCCTGGACACCCTGGTGCCTGCCAAGTTTGAGTTCATCGTCCGCAGGAAAGGTGAGTGGATATGGATGAGGCGGGTGTCCCTCCCAGGGCCCGCACATAGCTGGGGAGGGAGGGCCGTTGCTGAGCGAGGGGACTGGTCACTTCTTGTTGTCTGGGCTATCAGTAAGTCAAAGCACTTATTTCTCACCCCTCATCCTTGCCAAATGTATGTCAGGGACTTTGGGGGTCAGACGCCAATGACCTAGGGTGACCAGCCTCCCCACTGCCCCAGCCCCAGTTTGCCCAGGGCTTGAGGGGGTTTTAGAATGAAGGACTTGAAGTTTTAAAACCAAGACAGTCTGTGGCAAACTGGGCCGAGTTGGTCATTGTACGATGAGCTCTGAAGAAACATGGGACAGCCCAGGGTGGAAGTCGCTGCCCTGGGATGCCAGGGTCTGGGTGTGTGCTCCCGGGTGGGGGTCTCCCAGCAGTCCCCCATGGTTGTCCCTGTGCCCACCTGGATATAAGTCCCTCCTATGCACCCCCTACTGCAAGCACACCCACACCTTCCACTCAGCTGCCTCAGGGGGCCCGAGGTAGAGAGGTGGAGCCAGCCTTGAGCTCTGAGTCACAGTAGACTAGTGCCTGGCTTCCCCTTGGCATGGACCTCATGTTGAGGCAAAGGCTCTTCAGGTTTGGATACCCTTTGATATGAGGGAGGGGGGTACATGACTGAGGAGTCTGGAGGATGAGAGGGATGGCAGGGAGACCCAGATCTCCTTCCTCTTCCTTGGAAACAGCTTCCCCACCACCTTCTTTCCTTCCTTTTCATAAACGGGGTGTGATGCCCTGCTTTAATACCTTCCATGTGCTGAGGAAGCACTCATGGTGTCTCCTTCCTCTATGGAGGGCTGCTGCAGGTGCTGTGGAGGGGACAGAAGGCACATGAGACATTGCCCTGGCCTTACAGGCTGCTAAGGGCCAAAAGATGTCATTCCACGGGACAGCCTTTGCTGGTCTTGTGATATTGATTAAAGTGTTACAGGGAGGAAGAAAGAATTCCTAGCAGGAGAGAACTAGGAGGGCTTCAAGGAGGATGCATATATGCTGGCCTTGAGGAACAGGACGGTTTCTGAGGGGGAGCAGGAGTACAGAACCTGCAAGGGCTCTGTGGTGGGAAAGTGGGAGGTGGATCTGTGGGCTGTACTGCCCGCATACACGTTCTCCCTTTTTGTCTCTCATTTCCTGGCACATGGATTGGAGACATTGGATCTTCCCTCCCATTCATATTTTGTCCACCACCTGCCTTTGGAGGGGAGTGTTTTACAGAAAAGGAAACGTATAGTTCTAGGTTATTCTAGCAGCAGCATTTTTTTCAAAGCTACACATTTTTCCCTTTACCCTCTCACTGAGCAGTCTGAAAATGCTGCAAGGAAACCATGGAGGCCATCTCTAGGCACCCTGTCTCACAGGTGACCACCCAGGCTGTGCAGGCTGGGGGTGCTGTAGGGGGCCAGGATGCAGTAGGTGATCAAGTGATTGGATGCATGAGAGAACTGGGCAGTGAAGTCAGCCTGGGGTCACACTGACTGTGGTTAATGATTGTTGAGACAAATAATCACTTACCAGCCCTGGAACAGCACCTGTGCGTAGTAGGTGCTCAGAGAGTATGTGTTGAGTGAATAATTGATGGACTGTTGAGGAGAAAACACTGAAATGGGAGTGGAAAACCTGCATTCTGAAAGATGGAGCCATGAGGCTTTGGGCAGGGCATTGCCTCTCTCTGGGTCTCAGTTTCCTCCTGTAGACTACAAGAGAGTTCAACTAGATCCAGGGTCAGCATGCTACGGCCCACAGGCCACGTCTAGCCCCCTGCCTGTTTTCATGTAGCCTTTGAGCCAAGAATGCATTTTACAGATAACATTCAAAAATCAGATAAATTCAAAAAACATTAACTATGAACCCCATTTAAGCAAAATATTGTCCCTGCAGAAAGAATTGCATTATTGTATCCCATTTGTAGATCTGTTTTTAAAACATTGTACTCAGTTACTACAACATTTTGAATTTAGTCAACACTTTGTGACATATACTTACTTGGATCCTCAATTTTGCCTCTTGGCTTGCAAAGCCTGTGATATTACTCTGGCCTGTTTCAGAAAACGTTTGCCAATCTCCAGACTAGATGGGCTCTGGTGCTTTTCCATGGGGATGTGGGGGAAGAGGACAGAGGACATAAATTCCTGGATCCTTGTTTCTCCCTCCCAGGCTTCCACAAGGTCATGGAGGGCATCCACAAGGCCATCGAGCTGGGCTACAACCCTGTGAAGGTGAGGCCGTGCCCCCGCTGTAGATTCCCGACTTCCCTCCGCACCGCCCTGGCCTTCCCCTCAACGCCCCCTGGCCCACTTGAGAGCCCTCAGCTCTGGCCAGCATGGCTGAAATACGTGCACCCTCCCACCTCTTCTCTCCCTGCTGGTCCAGCCCTGCCCACCCTCGAGAGAAATGAGAAAATCAGTGACCCCATGGAATCCCCTAATTTAGAGAACTGAGTGGGAGAAGCAAGGAATGGGTCCCTGAGTGGAAGGCCTCAGTGAGTGCCAGGCCCCCAAGGGTCATCTCCATAAAAGAATGCAGGGGACACAGCCGTCTTGGTCCCCTTGTTCCCTGGCCAGGTGAACTGTGTGGTGATGCGAGGCCTTAACGAGGATGAACTCCTGGACTTTGCGGCCTTGACCAAGGGTCTCCCCCTGGACGTGCGCTTCATAGAGTACATGCCTTTTGATGGTCAGTGACCAGGGACGGGTGGGGGAGGGAAGAAGGGATTGGGCCTGCAGGTCACGCAGGGTGGCTCACCTGCTGGGTATGGCTGACCTCAGGGGCAGTGGGTCTAGGATTATGATGGGCTATTGGTGGCTTCTCAGAGTCCACTGTGGTTGTGATTCAATCCACCCATCTAAGAGGCTGAGAACTGATTGCTATGCTATGGCAGGGGATGGACTCAAAGACCCCGGGGCCCCTTCAACTCGGATTCAGAAGCTCCCCTTGCCTTCCCCCAACCCAAATACAGGCAACAAGTGGAACTTCAAGAAGATGGTCAGCTATAAGGAGATGCTGGACACTATCCAGCAGCAGTGGCCAGAGCTGGAGAAGCTGCCAGAGGAGGAATCCAGCACAGCCAAGGTTAGGGAGCAGGAAGGTGTGGGACAGGCCTGGAGGAATATTGTGCCTCCACCCGAGGATGGAGAGCTAGCAGGGGCTGCATTGTGGTGGGGATGCTGTGATGTGGGATGGTGCCATTTAAGCAGGAAGCATCAGTGCTATCACAACCACCTCCCTGTTTCATGGATGAAGATATGGGCTCGGCTAGGGTCGGGGGCTCAGTAATGTGTCAGAGGACACACTCTAGGAGGTGGCAGAGTGGGGTGCTCATCCCTCTTCCACACAGACTTTTCTAAACATGCTGCCCACAGGTCCCTGCCTTAGCAGCTTTTATTAGGGCAAGCCCAGTGTAGGTCAACCCATGGGTCATCCATCCTACCAGAGTCTTCTATCACCTGAGGGCCTTGGGTGGAGCTTCACATGGGGTCCTCTGGGAGAGGGCTGAGGAGTGGAGGTTCTGATGTCATGGAGTGAGAGACTGGGCTCAGTAGCCCATCCCCTCCACTGCCCTTTTGCTCTCACTGTCCCCTGCCCAGGCCTTTAAAATCCCTGGCTTCCAAGGCCAGATCAGCTTCATCACGTCCATGTCTGAGCATTTCTGTGGGACCTGCAACCGCCTGCGAATCACGGCTGACGGGAACCTCAAGGTGAGCATCCCCTCCTCCACGGGGACCCCTTGCCACCTCTGTGTGCTCGTATCTCCTCCCACCTGTTCTCCCTGATTGGAGAGGAGGCTGGCAGGGCACGGGGGTGTGGTTGGTGCAATGTCAGGTTTGGGGGCATCATCGGAGCAGCAGGTGAGGGTGAACTCATGGCCCCTCTGGAAATGTCACCTTGATTCCTTCCTTCCTTCCTTCTGTGGGGCTCTGAAGTTGCTTCTGGTTTATTGGGAGCTCCTTTCCAGCTCTCATGGAGAGCCGAAGGATCAATGTGCATTTTGCCTGGCCCTCACCATGGTTAGCCCCTTCCGCTAGGCCAGGGGCTCAGCTCTGAAACCAGAAATGGATGTGACTCATATCTAACAAGCATGTCCTGTGCATTTGGCCCTGTGGGGGATGTTGGGACCCCCTCTCGTCAGGGCCATGCAGACTCGCAGGCAAGACCAAACAGAGGCAGTGTGTGACAGCACGAGAATCCTTGCCACACGCGTGGCTGGATAGGCGGTGAGGGTACAGGGCCTCAAGAGCACTACAGACCTCGGTGAGCCTTGAAGAATGGGTGAGACAAGTGGGGAGGGGAGGGTGCACACGTAGGGTTCATACTGGTTGGGTACACGAGGGCAAATTAAAGTCAGCTATGGGAAGACTACATTGTAGAGGGCTTTGGTTCAGAATGTGTTCTGTGGACAAATAGTGTGCTGTGTAAGGTTCCTGAACAGGGGAGACATCCCCCATGTGTTTTATAAACTGCAACCTGGGTGTGATGACAGGAAGACCAGTTAGGTGGCCATTCAGTGGTTCTCCAAATATGTTAGAGTGTGAATTGAAGGGAAGGAAGACTCAGAGAGCTTGGTAATGTTTGCGGAAGGAGGGGAGGAAGGCATCTCATGTTAGCTGGAAGGCCTTGGGATCTTTTACAATTGTGGGAGGGTGATGATAGTGGGTTGGATTTAGATGCATCCAGTTTGAATCCAAAAGGAACCATCCAGCAGGTTGATGAAAAGCTTGGGGGTTTTCTGGGCTGGAGATATGGAATTGACTTGGACTAGAGGTGGTATCTGTATCTGTGAGGTCTTGGCAGGAAGTGGAAAGTGGGATTCTGAAGAGAATGTAATGAAGAAGCTATTTATAACATATAGGATTAAGGGAACCAATAAAGGATATTGAGGTACTTGGGACCAGCAGCAGCAAAGTGCTGTTCCCACTTAGGAAGGGCAGGGAGGCGGGCATTGATGTCACTGGGGCCCAGGAAGGGCTGGAACCTTATAGGAGAGGCCACCTCTTTGGCACTTGAGCTGTGCAGGGAAGCAGCTGCTGCCAGATGCATCAAAGCAGGGAGGAAGCAGGGGAGAAATGCCTCAAGATCATTCTTTCCCTTTACCCACTGATCTCCCAGGCAGGAGCCGGCTGGAGCAGGGTCCACCAGGTGAAGTCCACAGGAGGAACCTCTTTGTTGCAGAGAAGGGAACCTGGAGACTGGCTGGGGAGTGAGGCATGAGGAATAACTGGCATGGTGAAGAAGTTAGACCTATCCTAGATTTCACTGGTATCTTCTCCAGTGGTCTCTGCCCTCAGAAGCTTCTCAGACATTCTCTGTGGCCACAGTGCCTTGTGCAGAGCTGGCACAGAGTAGACACTTTAAGTTTTGGTGGAAGGATAGTAGGTATATTGATTTCTGGGGCTGTCTCATCCATCCCTCTTACAGAAGCTGAGAAGCAATGAGCGAAGTTTGAATGACCTTAAGTTGTCATGCCCAGCAGCCCTCCGCCAAAGCTTCCAAGCAGTGATCAGACTCAGATAGGTACAGGGCAGGTGGGTGATGTCCACAAGGGACTTGGAGGGGCTGAGGTGAGATGGGATGTGTGTGCCACAACAGGGAGTAGGAGACTTCCAGGACACACGCAGCTCCAACTGATTGGGGGCCATTCTCATGGTGATAAAGAGGCCATTCCAGTCAGTGTCTCAGAAGGTACAGATCTGGATTTTTACATGCCATCTCTGTTGGCATCTACACTAAGGGAAATATGACTGTAACTCATATACAGGTATTCGGAAGTCCAATTTTGCATCTTGCTCTTCTAGCCTCTCTGACCTCCCTACAAAACCTCTGTCTCTCACCACTGGGGACCTGCCATGGGAGGTCTGGGCCCTGGTGCTCCTCCCGGAGGGAGGACCAGGGAAGGAGTTAGCTCCTCAGAGGCCAGGAGGCCAAGGTTCAGGGATAAGGAAGGCATATTGTCCTCACCCCCACGTAGGTCTGCCTCTTTGGAAACTCTGAGGTATCCCTGCGGGATCACCTGCGAGCTGGGGCCTCCGAGCAGGAGCTGCTGAGGATCATTGGGGCTGCCGTGGGCAGGAAGAAGCGGCAGCATGCAGGTAAGGGCAGGATGGGGAGGGTTGGCCTGGATGGTGAGTGTGGGCCTTGTCCCCGGGAGGGAGGTGTGGAGTTGTGGGATGAGATGACCAAGGAACACCTAGGAGGAAGCTGGCAGGAGTCAGCATCGTCCCCACTACCACTCACTCCAGTTGGCCCTCTGGCCTCAGGGTGCAGTGATGCTTCTCCTTCCATGGGGAGATGTCATAGCAGAGGCTGCACAGGAGAGGGGACCCCACATTCTCTTGGGCTGTTTTACTGGGTGGGGAGACAGGGGTATCATTGCTTCCTTCTCATCCCGCATGTAGCCTTCTGTTGAGGGAGAGCAGGGTCCTGATGTCCACACACTGTTCTTTGGGCTCAGCCTTGAGCGACCTCTATGCACGTGTGGGGGCCTTTTGTCAGGGCGCATAGAGCTGAGCATGTGCTCGGGGGCTGTCAAGTGCGTTCGTTTCAGTGAACTCTCCCCTCCCCACCCTTTCTCTCTCCCCCTCCCCTGCTTTCCTCTCCCTCCCCATCTTTCCCTCACCCCAGGCATGTTCAGTATCTCCCAGATGAAGAACCGGCCCATGATCCTCATCGGTGGGTGACCCATCAGTACGTAACCACTCACCCTTGTCATTTGGGGATCCCGTGGGGTGGGAGCCGCGCCATAGGCACCCCCAGCTCCTGCATTTCATGCTGATTTCTCATCCTTGTTTTTCTTCTATTCCTCCTTCATCTCTTCTTAACCTTCAAGGTTTTACTGTTTCTTCCCCCACTGTTCATGATCCCCCTTTTACTATACCTGACACAGAAATGATCCCTCTGTCTCACCAGAAATTGGAGCAGGTAGATGGCCTGCCAGATTTAATGATCACTAAGTTAGTGGCTCCCTGAGAATTGAAATCCTGGTTAAAACAGAGGCCTTTTCCTCGGCTCGAAAATCTCCCAGTTTGGATAATGTGACAGGTGTCCTCTGTAGTACACACTGATCCATGCATGGTGTATCGGGACCATTAGCCCCTACTGGTGGGTGTGTGGCCACACGTCTGTGCTGGGCAGATCTTGAGGTAGCAAGCTAATGTTACTCACATGTAACATGATGTAATGATGGCCAAGACCTCAACTTCCCAATTCCTTAACTCTCAGGAACATCTGCATAGGACATATCATTGTGTATGTAGGATGTTTCAAACAAAAGCCCCCTGGTTTTAAGTCCTTATGTGGTCTCCTAGCTCTGGGGGCTGGGCTGGTCACTGAGGAGCTGTAGGGTGGCTGTTGCCCCTCTGGCATAGTGCTCAGATTAGAGCAGGTGAGGTCCTGACCCTTTGCTCACAGTCAGGTCTGAGCCCCCTGAACTGTGCCACTAGAAAAGAAGAAGCAGGAGGAAGAAAAAAGATGAGAGGAAAGATTCTTTCTTTAGAGGCTGGAGCAGAGTGAGCTCAATGGCCCAGAGGAAGGCAGGCTAGAGACAGCCCAAGGACCATCTTTGCCCACTGGCTGCCCGGGAAAGCAAAGGTAGCTTGCCACTGGGAAGATTCTCATCTCTCCTCCCACCCCTAGCATCCAAGTCCTCTTGTTGGGCCCTGACCCATGCTGAGGCACCTTCACGGCCTTGATAGCATCTCCCCAGAAGGGAGGCTGTCCCTCTAACATTGACAAGTCTGGGGCTTAGAGTAGGATAGGAAGTGGGAAGCTGGGGGAGCATTTGCTTCATACTTTCAAAGATATTGAGTAACCAGTGTGCTTTGTATACAACCAAGAGTTGTCTAGGACCAGGCCTCTCAGAATTTCACGTGCATGTGAATCACTGGGGATTTTGTCCTTTTGGATTCTGACTTTGGAGGTCTGGGGTGGGATTCTGCATCTCTTGTGAGTTCTCAGGTGGTGCTGGTGCTGCTGGTCCATAAGCCAACCACCCTTTGAGTAACAAGAGCCTGCACCGTTCCCTAGGCCCTCTGCACCATCTGAATTAGCCCATCAGTTTGTATGTGCTTTTGATGTGCTTAAGGGGACTTGAAAAAAATGTAAGTAGATAACATATTCCCCTTATTGTCTTGTCTGTAAACTAAGTGGTTATATTAACTCTTCATGGAGAATGTGAAGATGAAAATAAGTGTAATTGGTAATTTAGAGTGAGACCTAGCTCTAGTTTTAAGAAAACGAAGGGGGACATTCAGAGGTCATGTGATCCAGGCCTCAGCTCAGTGCTGCTTGAGAGAACTCAGGAAATGAGAAAGTTTTCATGAGGAGGGAACCCTGTGCCACCATGGCACAGCAGTTTCTAGAAGGGCTGTTACCCTGTGCATCACCGGGTGAGAAGGGCTGTGAACTTGGACTCTGGGTGCCATTTATCTGTGGATCTTCTACTTTGTCTTGTCCCACTATGCTTTTTGTTCTTCATTCCTCTTTCCCTGGTGTGAAAGAGAACTTGAAGTGGGATAGGGAGAGGGTTGAAGAGCAGAGGTGGGAAAAAGAATTGCCTTTTGGACTTAGTCTTTCTTCTCTTTTTTTCTTGCCTTGCAGAGTTATTTTTGATGTTCCACAATTCCCCACCAGCCAATCCAAGCATTTCCTCCTGGGACCTCCTCGATGTTCAGGGTCTAAGACCCAAAATGAGTTTCTCCAGCCAGATGGTCACTTTATGGAAAGGATACAGGGTCCCCCAGACCCCTCCTCTAGCCCAGCAGCGGCTGGGGTCTGGCTGCTTTCAGAGACACTACACTTCCCATGCAGACACAGATGCCAACTCAAAGTGCCTTAGCCCAGGTTCCTGGGCTCCTGCTGCCCCCTCAGGACCCCAGCTAACCTCAGAACAACTAACTCATGTGGACTCGGAAGGACGGGCAGCTATGGTAGATGTGGGCAGGAAGCCAGACACAGAGCGGGTGGCTGTGGCTTCAGCTGTGGTCCTCCTGGGGCCTGTAGCCTTCAAGCTTGTCCAGCAGAACCAGCTCAAGAAAGGAGATGCCCTGGTGGTGGCCCAGCTGGCTGGAATCCAGGCAGCCAAGGTGACCAGCCAGCTCATCCCTCTGTGCCACCACGTGGCCCTGAGTCATGTCCAGGTGCAGCTGGAGCTGGACAGCACACGCCATGCCGTGAGGATCCAGGCATCTTGCCGGGCTCGGGGCCCCACCGGGGTGGAGATGGAGGCCCTGACCTCTGCTGCAGTGGCCTCCCTCACCCTGTATGACATGTGCAAGGCTGTCAGCAGGGACATCGTGTTGGAGGAGATCAAGCTGATTAGCAAGACTGGCGGTCAGCGGGGGGACTTCCATCGAGCTTAGCGCCTGCCCTTCTTACCCATGGCCCACCCAGACCTGGAGCTGGGATGCAATTTAGGCTGAAGGAAAGACGTCAGGTTCCTTTAATTACAGTCACTGTTTACCTTGAGCAGTAAATCCGAAGTCAGCCTGCTCTCCTACTAACAGGCCTGCTACTAGATGATCTCTAATCATCTAGATGGGGCTTCTTTTCTATAGGGAGGATACCAGCAGGCCCTTAAGCCTTCCAGGACACTAAGGTCATGGGAGTGGGACTGCAACAAGTAATGCTAGATAACTGAGAAATCATGTTCTTTGTGGACTATTTCAGACAACCAGTTTCCGACAGTCCAGCCCAGAACTTTTCCTTCTCCTTTTGGGTTCTCTCTTCTCCTACTTTCCTGGGGAGAGATTAAGGGCTTATTAAGCAGAGGAGCCCACTTTGAGGAGAGCAAAGCACAAGCTTGCCTGAAGAATGCATCACAACTTCTCCCCAGCAGCTCTGCCTCCCTAAGTCTGTGAAGCTGCAGCCCTGCCCTGTCCTGACTTCATCTCTCCTTCTGCCCAAGTCTGTGTCCCATCAGACTTGCAGCCTTTCAGCTTAACAGTTGCCCGGTCCTGCTGGCCCCCTTTCCTCAGGCCCCCTCCTCTGAAACAGGATGTGCACACGTGGGCCACAGCCCTAAGGACTCCTACCGGACTACACAGCCCACACCTGGCCCTGCTCACGGCTGTTCCAGCCACCCCTCTTCGTTCTGGAGCATATCAGGGAGAGAAGAGTTGACGATAGATTGCCTTCACCCTCACAGCGCACAAATAAAGCTACGATGCCAACTTCTTTGCAGATACAAGAATGAAGACTGTATGTGGGTAGGGCACTGGGCTGCTGCAGTTTCATAGGGAAGGGTGCACCTATCAACCCTATCCCAAGACACATTCCCCTGGGGGAAGAAGAGGGACCTGGAAAGACCTAAGGGCATATTCTCTGTATAGCCCTGCTGTGGGAGAATAAGGTGTGTGGGGGGGGAGGGCATAGAAATGCACCATCTAAGGGAAACTTTGTCAGGTGGTGGCCAGGGGTGTTCAAAGCTCATTACTTGCATAACCAGCTATTAGAGATCAGAGAGGGCAATTAGTGGGTCCTGGTTCTCACATCCCCAAACACACTGTTCTGGCCTGCTGGGCTCTCTAACTTGGTTGGATGTCTTTGAGTCCTCAGTGGTGCCCCCTGCCTGCCTCCCCTCTGCCCTATGCCAAGGTGTGCTGGCAAATGTTTAACAACCAGCTCTATGGAAAAGACAATTTCTGTGATCTAAATACTCCCGTGTTGAATAATTTCAAGCTACCAATATGTCAAATGGCTTGCAAAATTCCATTCCTGAAAATGTAAACAATTGGTTCTCACAGAGCTGGTACAAGCTGGCTCCAGCACACCACTCCCAGCCCATCCCAGATCCCCTCATAGGAAGAAGGCACAAGTTTAAAGGCAGACTGGGTAGGGATGGTATGAATTTAATATTTTTTAGTATTACACTATATTCTTATAAAAAAGGTGCAAGTGAAAAAGGACACTGCAGATTTTGTCCATTAGCCTCATTTGTCATCTGAGGCAGCTGGTGAGAATAGCCCTGGCATGAAGGCATCTCTGGTAGAGGTCGGGGGAGATGGTCACAGCTCCCCAGTTGGTGGAAATGGGATGGGAGTAGGGAGAGGCTGGACCAGACCCTTCCCCATTCACCTGGAGAATTTTCTTCTCCCACTGCCCTAAACAATTTATTTCCATCACGGGAGAAATGCTGCTGAGACGGTTGCGTTAGGTTGACGATGAATTTTACATTGGGCACAAAATTAGCTGGAGAAACTTATCTAAAGGTGGCAGGAGCGGTGGGAAGGGCATGAAAAAAGCAAGACCAAGAAACATTAAGAGGCTAAAACATTTAACATATTAAGGACCAGCTCGGCCATCCCCATTGGGCACCAGCCCCTTCTTACTCAGTTATGAGTCCGTGGTCCAAGGCACTGGAGATCTGGCTACAGTGGCATCTAGCACCAGAGCCACTGGCCAGATCTAGAAAATAAATAGAAAAATATCTTTTAGAGTGAGAAGGCTGGGCTCTGGAACAACATATATGTGTCCTCTGTCAACAGTTGAACCAAATTCTGCTTTTCTGAAGATCAAATGTGTCTTGAACAGCTTCCATAGTCCTCCTCAGGTGCGTATCCAGTCTTCCATGGTGGGTGGGAATGCCAGATATGCTTGTGGAGCCGTCCCCTGTTCCCTGCCCCTTTGGGGGGTTAGGTTGACATCAGCCTGGCCAGTTTGGGAGAGGACCTTTAGAGGCCTCACCCACAACCTCCCATCTTCCCTAACACCTGTCTTGCAGTGGGAGCTCTTGGGGGTGCAGATGGGTATAGCCAAACTCTGTGCAGCTGTTCTGCCTGGAAGCCTTTATCTTGCCCTCACCTGGGTTCCAGGATGGCCTCTTCACACCTGTGTCAGCCAGGCTTGCACTTGCTCAGATCCCTCCCACCAGAACACACGCGCCACCCGCCCCCTCAAACCAACGCACATGCTGGGCTCGCCAACCCTGTGTTTCTTCCCCCACAGCTACACTACGGTCCCAGCCCCAGGAGTCTGATGCAGGTGAAAGGCAGAAGATAGGCAGCTGAGAGTGGGCCCAGCTCACCAGTCTCCACTGGCAATAACCCTGAGCCAGGGATTAGGTTGGAAAGTGAGAAACAGGGAAGGGCAGAAGGGCCAAGAGCTGGTTGATGGTAGAGGTCAGGCAGGGCCAGTCTCACAGAGGATGAAAGGCCAACTCGGAGCGTGGTATTGAAAACAAGAGCCTTGATGGAGTTCTAGAAGAAAAATTGTCTAGATACGGCCATCCCATCCACCAAGGCCAGCACAAGATGGACAAAATGGAAGATGGGAGTGGATGGGAGGACCGGAAGGAGCTCCTTGCAGGTCAGGCTAAAGAACCAAATTGGGTACCAGAGGTGGGATGGCCCCCTCTCAGCCTTCCTCCTTGGCCTCTTCAGGTGAAGTGCTCCCCAGAGGATGTCAGCCTTCCTCCTCCATCCCCAGCTCTCCAGTTTCCCTTGCCTGCTCTGCTGTTCGCCCCATCCGAATGCCTGAGAGGAGGGGATACCCTTAGAGACAGCATGTTAATGCGGAGGGCAGCTCTGGCCCCCAGACTTCTCAGGAAGCAACTCTCCAATGCCAGTGGACACATGGTTCCAAGTGGCCACCTGCAGGCTGAACAGAGGCTGCTGTGGCTTCTGCCTTGAGGCTGGTGTTAGAGAAGGGGTGGGAGGGCCTGAGCAATTTATATTAAATAGAGAGCTGTGGAATGGAGCTAAGCATTCAAGTGCTGCCCTCTGCTGAGGGGCTATAGGGGACTCCAAGGCAACATTTGAGGTCACTGTCTGGCTTCACAACAATGGCCAGGTGTCCAGGAGGTGGGGACATGGGAGATGCCCAACGCATGAGGTGTGGTGATGAATGAGGTCTTTCTTGAGCCCCTCACCAGATTCATCAAGCACCTGGTAGTAAGCCATAGCTGTGGAAACCCAAGGTGAGTCTTCTAGGATTGTGGATTAGTAGACAGGATGGCACTGAGGGTAGAGAAGGAAGGGAGAGAGACTTAAGACATACAGGGAGAGGCCAGAGGACATGGGAAACAGACACTGCTACTCTGTCCTGATGTCTTTGGTCCCTGCATCATCCTTCCAACATTGACTGTTTTCTGGAACCTACCAGAGCTGATCTGTTTCCATTCAAGAGGAAAGTTTGCCCCTAGGTCAATGTTCTGTTGAGCCTCCCATTGAGAGACAGGAGTCTGGATTCCCTCACCAGATTCCCTCTCAGGGGCTCCCTCCATCATGCTGCACAGGAAATCTGGACAAGGCTGTGGACCTCTCCAGTCTAGATCTGGAACTGTTCTGTGCTAGCACATGGGTGCCCATGGTAGGGGATGGAGAGCAGGGCCCCTTCAGCCTGGGGTTACCTGGCCCGAGGCCTTCCAGGGATGTCCAAGTCAGCCTCAGGATAATCCCTAGGGCCAGGACGCAGAAGGAATCATGCGAAGGAGATGAGAGGAGCCCCTTAAGGTAAGCGTGGGGAGTACACCTGGTCCAGCCACACACAGCCCCCCACCCCAGGACCCAGCCCAGGGCTCTAAACCAAGCACCAAATGGCTTAAATATCACCACCTCCTCCACTCAGCCCCATTCTCACCCATCCCTGTCTCCCGGCCTCCTGTGTGACCAGTTCCCCAGGTCAATAATTTAGCCGGTTTATTGCCCGCTCCCGGGTGACTTCCAGGGCCTGGCTCCCTGATCGCTTGCGGCTGCGCTTGAGCTTGCATAAGTCCTTGTCGAAGACCTCCCCAGAGCGCAGAGCTGACACCAGGTCGTCGAACTCGCCTCCCTCCTCCAGTGAGCTGCCTGCAGCCAGGACCTTCCGCTGCCGCTGCCACCGCTCACGCTCCCTCTGCTCCTTCAGCTGCGGGAGGGGGGCCAGAGGTAGGAACCCTCTCAGGGAGAGGCACTGAGGCCAGAGAAGCCCCCCAACCCTGGGCTAACTCCTAGGCCATGGTCATGCTGCCTGCCTGTATCTGTTGGCCCCCCTTTCCTCCTGCCTAGGAGATACAGGCTGCCCGCCTCACACCATTCTCTTCCCTCAGGCTGGGAAGAAGTTTCTCTCTCCGGAGGCTGACATCCAGCCCCTATGATGTTCCTCAGTCCCTGCCTTCCTCCCATACACCCCAGTCTGGGGGTGCTCTTCCCAAGTAGCACCCATCCCCCCTCAGTCCCAGGCCCATCATGGCCCCTCACCATGGCTTCCATGCGCGCCCGCCGCTCCTCCTCCTCCTTCCTCCTCCTCATGGCCTCTAGATCCTGCCGGGCCTCTGAGAAGGCCTGCAAGAAGGTGTCAAAGATGCCAAAGAATTCGTCTGGCTGCATCTTGCTGTCATGCTCCCCGAAGTGCATCAAGGCCTTGGCGAACTATCAAAGGAGAGAACAGGGTTGGTGGAGAGTGCCTGGAGCATGCTGGGCTCAGCCCCTGAGGTTAGCTGGGTTCTAGCCAGAGCAGAACCCAGTGCAAGGCTGGGGACTGTTGGCACAGGGGGCAGGGCTGGAAGAGGCGAGAAGACACCCCCATCATCATTGGGATCAGAGACAAGGCTAAGGAGAAACAGGTAAAGAGTTGGGTTCACTCACAGTCCACCTTACAGCCACCCCAGGGCTGTAAGGGGTAGGCATAAGATCAGGGGTATAGACCTTGGGAAGCCCTTCCTGAGGTCAGGAAGAGCCTGGCAGAACTCAGAACTTCAGAGACCCTCTAGTTATCAGGTGAATAACCCCTCTGTGCCTCAGCTTCCTCCTCTGTAAAATGGGAATAATAGAATCTACATCATAGTGGTGTTGGGGAGTTAGATGAGTTGGTGGCTATAAAGGAGTAGCTATACTTCTGACTTACTGAGAGCTACCATTGTTAATGCAACCCACTCAGTATTCTCTAAGAAAGATCTCATTACTCAAAGTTGGCTTCTTGGACTAGCAGCAGGTTCACCTCCTGTTAGAAATGCAGAATCTCAGACCCCAGGCCTCCTAAATGAGAATCAGTGTTTTAGTAAGACCCCCATACATGAGGTCTATGGGCATGTTAGGGTGAGAAGCAGATAGAGGAATAGTAATCATGTCCACTGCTGAGCTGTGGTGTCAGATTCTAACCCAGTTCTATCACTTACAGCTGGGCAATCTTGGGCAAGTTACTTAGCATCTCTGATTTTAGTGTTCATATCTGTCAAGTGGGAATGAAAACACTTAACATGATGCCTGATAGCTGATAAATGGACCATGATCTTTGCGGTACGTGGTTATCATGGCTTGTCTTGTTAAGAGTAAGGAAGTGGTTTTCTCTCAAAGCTCTGTAACTCTGGGTTTGTCCCTCCTGGGCTGTCTGTGGTAGGAATGGGTGAAGGAGCTTGTTTAGATAAGGCTGGGTTGGCAAGCAGTGGGGGTTGGGGCACCCTTACCTTGTCCCTGGCTTCATTTAGCTGGTCCTCCAGCTCTGAGAAGCTGAAGCTGGACACCGTGATGAAGTCGCTCATGACGGGGACAAACTTGTCATTAGGCTCCCGCACCTGGCGCCTCTGATACTCCAGTTCCTGAGGAGGGAGGGTGAAGTGCTGCTTAGACTGGTGCCAAGATGAGAGTCAGGGGTGCAGGGGTCACCACGTCTCCCATCCTTCTTGTCACTCACAGGACATTGAGCCCTTTGGAAGAGGGAACACCCTGCGTCTCAAAGTTCCAAGGATGGCAAAAACTATGCGCATTAGCAGCCCGCCCACCTTGCCGTCTTTCTTTCTCTAGAGCACTGAGACCCAACGTGTGACCTGGGGCCAGCAGCATCACCTGGGAAGTTATGAGAAATACAGACTCTCAGACCCACAAGATCAGAAGCTGCATTTTAACAAGACTCGTCATTACAAGACTTCAGGTGAGTCATGCACAAATTAAAGGGACATTTTTCTAAAGCTCCCAGCTGATTCAGAGGCTGCTGGCCCATGGATCACACTTTGAGCAGCACTTAAAAGGACTATACAATTGTAAATTTGGAAATCATCTTCTCCCACCACAGTGGCAACAAAATGTTCTTTCTCATCCTTAATCTCAGTCTCTAAAATCCATTCTCCCCTTACCCACTGCCTTTCTCCACAGTGAAGATGGGAAGGGTCTCTTGTTCCTAGGTGTGGGGGACCTGTGTGGTCCCCATACTGGGCCAGTCTGGCTCACTTCCCCACTCCTCTACTGGTGTTTTCTGGAAGGCTCGGGCCAGAGATAGTATCAGCTGAGAAGCCATCAGAACAGGAATGGTGGGAACAAGAGACCTGGGTCCTCCACTGGCCCAGGAAAGAGGCAGAGAGACGTAAGGAAGAACCTTCTGAGGACATCGGTCCCACTGCCACATTGTGTGCTTCCTGCCCCTAGCTGGCAGTCAAGGGATGAGGATTCTGTTTGCCATGCACTTGAATCCAGTGTAGGCATGGGTCAGATGTATGGTTCACTCCACTCCACTGCCAAATAAACACCAAGTTGGACAGTAACATGGGTATAGTCTCAGGTGACCCCTTTTAAAAGGTTCAAACTTAAGCCCCAGTAATCCAGTTACCTTTTGGGAGGGCTGACCCTGTGCTAGAAGCTGTACCCACTGTGCCCGTTGTTTTTCACCCCTGTGTAGGAGCTTAGGGTGCAGTGATGAACAGTGTTTGCTGACAGCAGCCCTCACCCAGGTAGGCACTGACGAGGTACTCACCACCTCCACTGCTCTCAGGCCCCTCCTGAGGTTGCCCACCTCCTTCTCCAGCTCTGCTAGGCTGTCAGGAGACACAGAGGGAGGGGAATGAGGACCATCAGCTCCCGCCTTGAGGTGCTAAGGCTGGTTCAGGAAGAGAGCAGAGCCAAGCACAGTGGCCTGGGAGTCGGTGAGCCTGGGTTCCAGCCCTGGTGTGGCCACTGATGGCCCTGACAAAGCACCTCCCCTTCGTGCCTCTGTCTGTGCATCTATAAATTAACAAGGTGAAACCTGCGTTCTATAGATCTTTCCAGGTCAGAAATGTCATGCTGCAATATGAGAACGTTTCCAACTTGTGGCTTCTGGCTTAGACCTATTTATTTTTATTACTACCTGATAATGCCTATGAGCTCTTTATGTGATCCTGCAAGCAATAGCATTCGATACCAGTGAGCCATGTACCACTATGTTTCTAGTTTTCCTGGAGATGACATCTATCACCTAAATGTTCAGGTCTAATTTCTTGCCTAGCAGATGCTGTTGGTGCCCCACCCACATTTCCTTGGACCATCCATTGTAGGGCATGGCCCCAACTCTTCCAACTGTATGCACACTCTTTTTTTGAAGCCAAGCTCCTTCCACCTGTACCTGTGGCCAGAGAGTTATTCCCTGCCCCTGCGGAGCCCCTCAGCCACTTACTGAGAGGGTATGCTGTCTGATTGCCCCAGCAACCTTGCCCTTCGGGTGGGAAAACTGAAGTAAGTATTCCACACTGTTTCCCAGAATTCCTCATGGGGTTAAGTACCAATTGCCGTGAGTGGCAACTGGCGTAATAATGTTTGTTACTGGCATTCTTTCTATCTCTGGCTCATTTCCCCATTCTTCTATTGGTATTTTCTGGAAGCATCTCTGAAATAAGGATTTAAGAGCAAATTGTCTTTGTTTGGTTTTCCCGGAAGCAGACCCTGAGACAGGGCCCATTCCTACTCAGCCTGAGGCAGGATAGGTAGTCAAGGAAGTGAGCACGTTCTCAGAACACAGCAACTGTGGTGGTGCCCATACAGTCAGCACAATAAACCTCAGCATTCGCATTGTAATGAGCTCATTCGAGCAAAACTATCTGCAGTAGGGACTTTCCCCTCTAGAAAGCATGCGCATTTTGATTTTACCTATCCTCAAACTGGCCCTTTGCTCATTATATAAGAGTAAAAAAAAAAAAAACACACCCCTAGGTGGAAATTTAAGATGCTAATGAGACATGTAATGTATGAAAAAGCACGCATAGCTACTACACATGTGCACCCCGAGGCCCACTCAGAGCCTGCTTCCTAATAACAGCTCTTCCCACCTCCTTATGAATTATCATGTAAGTCTCCCATAATGGGAGTCTTCCTAGTGCCGGTCTTGGCTGTCTCATCCTTACAAGAAGCCCGCCCTGAATGCTCTCTCTCTCTCTCAGGGTGTACTGTCTATTCTGCACCTAACTTACAAGATATTCTTCTTGTTTTGCAATACATTGTTCTATGCTATACCCCCTTTGCTGTGTGTCTGTTTAAATTCTTTTAAACTCAGAAGACAAGAACTGAGGTCTCACATCAGCCATCATCAAGCCCAGAGTAGACCCCAAAACAGGAAAGTAAGACAAGAATGAGGGTCATGATGGGGAGAAGGAAGTCTTGGAGAGGCCCCTCACTTGACTTTGGCAGCTTCTGGAAGATGCTGCAGCTCTGAAGGCATGTTCAGAATATCAGGAAAATGCTTCTCCAGGATCATGATCAGGTAATGGAGCAGAGAGATGTTTCTGTGGACGAAAGTCAGGTCAGTGGTAAGTGACAGAGGAAACTGGGCACGAGGGTCAGAGGGAAACTAGGATGGGGTGTTAAGAGAAAGGGATGATGAGTCTTAGGATGTGCCCGTCCTAATAGAGGGAGGATGTGAGAGGCCAGGGTAGGGTGAGATAGAGGCCAAGGAAGTGGCCAGAAAGGGAGGTCCTCACCTGTCGATGCTGGACTTGGTGTCAGCAATCTTGTTGAGGCTGGCCACCCGGAACCCGTAGGCACCTCCACGCTGCCCTTTGTTCATGAAGTTGCCTATGGCTAGAATGACCTCTAGCATCTGCCTTAGACGCTTGCTGCGGACCAGCTCCCGGGAGGCCAACAGGATGGCTGGGAGAGGAAGCACAGGTCAGAGCCCTGCATGGGCTAGGCAGGGCAGTGGTTCCCATTGCACCCCAGGAAGATGCCACCACAAAGCTCAGAAAAGGGGCTGTCAAATGTCTTCATCTCTCAGTGAGGCAGAGATTATACCCACTGCTCAGCAGACCCATCGATTTCACATTCACCCACCTCCAGGGGAAGCAGACACTTTCACTAAGGCCAATTCAGCAGACATCCCATTTGTAGGACATGCCAACTCTTCCCAAGAAGATAATTTCAGAAGATCTTTTCTTACATGTACTTAAAGATTATTAAGAAGGCCAGGTGCAGTGGCTCACACCTGTAATCCCAGCACTTTGGGAGGCTGAGGCAGGGAGATCACTGGAGGTCAGGAGTTCAAGACCAGCCTGACCAACATGGTGAAACCCCCATCTCTACTAAAAATACAAAAAATTAGTCGGGTGTGGTGGCGCGTGCCTATAATCCCAGCTACTTGGGAAGCTGAAGCAAAAGCGTCACTTGAACCCAAGAGGCTGAGGCTGCAGTGAGCCAAGACTATGTCACTGCACTCCAGCCTGGGCAACAGCATGAGACTGTCTCAAAAACAAAAAGAAAAAAAGATTATTCAGATATTCTTTCCATGAATATACTCATAAATATGACACTTTTACTTTTCTAAACCTAGCACTTAACTTCAGCATTTTACCTATTATGGGATTGCTTCTGCCTGTCTTGAAATGCTATATTCTATTGGTTTTTTGGAAAGAAAAAAAAATTCATCAATTAAATAACATGTCGTCGATTATAATATTCTATTATTTTTGTTCTATAAAATAATGGCATGCTTTTCAGTTGATAATATCTAAGATTTGATGAAATAAGCTACTTGACATACTGTTGAATGTCATTTTTAAGATTTTTCCAACCTTTGGGCATCTTAACCATTTTCCCCCAATGCTCTAAATGATATCTTTGCTAGAAATACAAACTAAGCTAACAGTAACCAAAACTTCAATAATTCATTCTGCTGTGTGTGCTCTGGCCCTTCCTCAGCTATGATGTCTTTATGGTGGGTGCGCAGAAAGGGGACACAAATCCTGAGATTTTCTCTACTAGTTACAGGATGTGATTTTTGAATATTCAGTGTGGCAACAAAAAGACTAGATTATCCTGTGATCTATGGCTTATGCCAATCTGAACATTCTTTAAGATGCTGCTAGGAAGATAAAATGAAAACGACTTGGCTAAAAGTTTGTAGAAAGCTTTGAACACAGTTAGAAATAAGTAACTGTTAAAAAGAAGCTGTACCAGCACTTTTGGAGGCTGAGGCAGGCAGATCACCTGAGGTCAGGAGTTTGAGACCAGCCTGGCCAACATGGCGAAACCCTGTCTCTACTAAAAATATAAAAATTAGCCGAGTGTGGTGGCACACGCCTATGTAACCCCAGTTACTTAGGAAGCTGAGATGGGAGAATTGCTTGAACCCAGGAGATAGAGGTTGCAGGGAGCCGAGATCACACCACTGCACTCCAGCCTAGGCAACAGAGTGAGACTCCATCTCAAAAAAAAAAAAAAATTGTAAAAATAAATCGTAAGGCTTGTCAGTAGCTTTTAAGTTGAACACGTACATACTCTATAACCTAAAAGCCACATTATTCTTGGTGAGTATTTGGGTTGTTTCTAGGTTTTTTAAATTCTAAATCAAATGGGTAAATTGTGGTGTATTCATGTAATGGAATACAATGCAGAACTGAAAATGAATAACCCACTGCTATATGTAACACTAGGGACAACTCACAACCATAATGTTGAGCAGAAGTCACCAGCATAAAATTATTCATACTCTATTATTCCATTCATATAAAGTTCAAAACAGGCCAGACACGGTGGCTCTTGCCTACAATCCCAGCACTTTGGGAGGCCAAGGTGGGCAGATCACTTGAGCCCAGGAGTTTGAGACTAGCCTAGGCAACATGGTGAAACCCTCTCTCTACAAAAATACAAAAATTAGCCAGGCTGGCAGCATGTCCCTGTAGTGCCAGCTACTTGGGAGGCTGAGGTGGGAGGATACCTTAGGCCTAGGAGGCAGAGGTTGCAGTGAGCCAAGATCACACCACTGCCCTCCAGTCTGGGTGACAGGGCAGGACCCTGTCTCAAAAAAAAATAAGTAAAAATTTAAAAAATAAAGTTCAAAACCACTAAAACTAATCTAGCAGTCAAGATGGGTTTGACCTTCAGAGAGGAGGGAAGGGGACATAAAGAGGCTCCGGGGGGTTGGAAGCTGTATTTCTCGACCTGGGTATTGATTACACATGTGGTTCCCTTTTTTAATTCCTCAAGTAAGACTCTTATGATTTGTGTACTTTTCTATATGCATGTTATGTTTCAAAAAAAGTTTATTTAAAAAGAATACTTGGGAAAGTTTTTGGCAATTTATATTGGTTGGGATGTTTTTTCTAAGGTTTATATGCTATTTGGAAAATTTGCAAAGGAATCCTCCTAAAAATGCTAAAATGTTGGCAAAACAGAAAATGACAAGAGTTCAAAGGAAATCAGTGTAAATGGGAAAACGCCCAGATGCAGTTCTGACATTTTAGATATATTCACAAGAATAATATATTCATGAATATATTCATAAGAATATTACATTTGCAGCCATATTCATCTTGACTACATTTGATGAATGTATTTATAATAAGAATCGGTAAATGTGGTATATTCAGCAATAAATATATTCATAAGAAGAATATATTCAAGAATTATAAGTTCATGAATATATTCATAGAAGAACTGGAAAATTTGTCAAATTTGGTGAACCGGCTTTTGGCAAATGGACTCAGAGCCCTTGCTGGGGTTAGGAGGGCAGGTGTCAACAGCTCATCACCTAGCTGGGATAGGCTAAATCTTAGCTCTTCCAGGAATACTTTCTGGGAGAACTGGAAGGAAGAATAAGAATCCCATCTTTGCACACTCCTCTTTTCTCCACCTACAGTCACACACACTGATCTGATTCTATAATACACAACTTTAGGCATATCTTTCCTATCTAGCTCTTAGAGGAAAGAGACCTATGTCTGGTCTATACAAGGACAGCAGCCATTGCTATACAGAGCAATTATTATAGAGCAGAGCTATAGAAGAGTAGCTTTCCCCAGCAGATCTTGCTATCCCAAACACATCTTACTTGGCTTAGCTTGATATCAAAGGGAGACTCTTTCCTGAGTATCCATTGACTCTTTTTTTTTTTTTTTTTTTTTTTTTCCTTTTTTGAGACAGAGTCTTGCTCTATCACCCAGGCTGGAGTGCAGTGTTGCCATGTCGGCTCACTGAAAGCTCCGCCTCCTGGGTTCATGCCATTCTCCTGCCTCAGCCTCCCCAGTAGCTGGGACTACAGGCACCCACCACCATGCCCGGCTAATTTTTTTGTATTTTTTAATAGAGATGGGGTTTCACTGTATTAGCCAGAGTGGTCTCGATCTTCTGACCTTGTGATCCGCCCACCTCGGCCTCCCAAAGTGCTGAGATTACAGGCGTGAGCCACTGTGCCCGGCCTCCACTGACTAATTCTTAGGCCCCTGGGAGCAGGAAACTGTGTGAGATTAAACCTTTCTGGTGACTAAGCTACTCTGGTTCCGAATCTCCAAATGGCAATTGCTCACATTTGTTCCACTGACCCAAGATATACAAATAGTTGTGCACACATGTCTTGCGCTGAACCCCTCATTTGTGCTGCATGCTCCAAAGACAGTCTGCAGCAGGATGAAAGAAAGCTGTGAGCAAGATAAGGATTCACCCATCACCAGGGCAGGAGATATGGCCAGACCTTGGAAATGGAGAATCACTGCTGTTACCTATGCTTACCACCTGTAGGTCCCTTGCTGTGTGTATTTGTGTGTGTGTGTGTAGTGTGAGGGGGAACGAGATCTGATTGCAGAAAGTGTCTGCCTTAACTCTACATGTTCCACCCTATCCAAAAACTCTTCCTGAAGCATCTCAATGGATTTCAGGAAGGGCTACTCCCTGGACTGGGCATCTCAGGGAGTACTGACTGGCCCTGGTGTCCAGCAGGGGGTGCCCATGCTCTGTTCTGCCCCCAGCCTGGTAACCTCAACACCCTGGAAACAGGCTTTCTTGCTCCACTCTTCCGACCCTGTCCTCTCCACAGATGAGCCTCCCAGCCTCTCCTGCTTATTACCTCCTGTGTCCACATGTCTGCCCACCATCCTGACCTCCTGCCTCTCCCAACAACTCCACACCCCTCCCTACTCTGCCATCAGCACAGGCAGCCCCTGGGAAGTACCAGAGGACAAGAGGGAAGGGACTGCTTTTGAAGATCAGCCATCTGCATTCCTACCCTGATTCCACCACTCACCAGTGTCATAGCCTCGGGACATTAACACAGCCCCACTTTAGAGAGGAGAGAATGGAGCACACGGAAGTTAATAATAGCACCCACTCGTGGGATTCCTGTGATGACCAAATGAGGACCAACCAAGCAGAGTGCTTCACACAATGCTTGGCGCATGGTTCTCATTGAACTACAAATTTCTCATCTGGAAATGGCCTGTGTTGGAGGTGTTCCCTGACTCAGAAAATCAGATGCCTCTAGAAATCAGCTTGTGCAGTTTCCTACTTTCTGAATGAATCACACTAAAACTAACGTGCCCAGAAGTCTTCTATGAGCCTAGTACCTCTCAAGCAGGGTAAAGACCGATGAGCTCAGTCCCAGCCAGGCATTGTTGTAGGTATAGCTATTATCTTCTCTACCTTTCCATCCCATGCTGGGGCAGATGTCAATAGATGCCCCACCTTGGAGAGCTTGCATGCTGAGGCATAAGGAACATGTCACAAGGTTGGTGCATGTGCTAATATAAGCAAGTGCATATTTTTATAATCATCATTTTACATTTTGTCTTTGAGGTTTTGCTTTTGCTTTTGGGTTGAGAATAAGAAAGGGGTTTCCCTCTGCCCCTGTTCACTGGCTCCCACCCACCCTCCCTTTCTCAGATGCCTCTCCACTCTAAGCCTCCTGCAACCCTCAGCCCTACCTTCCACTTTGGGCTTTGCCTCAGCCAGCCGCTCCTGGAATTTCTTCTTGAAGAAGAGGGCTTGCAGTCGCTGCTGGTAGTGGTCAATCCTGTAGACAAGGTGAGCCATGTCTTGAGGTATCCCACCCCTACCCAGGCCAGCCCCAGCTCCAGGAGCCAGCTCCAGCCTCCTCTTGAGCCTGCCCACCTCTGTCCCCTTCCTCTTGGCAGAACCCCACCTGCCCCAATCCCAGCCCCACCTGCCAGAACCCCACCTGCTCGAATCCCTGCCATGCCTACGGCCCCAACCTGCTCATTTCATAGAGGAAGCGGTCAGCGCGGGCCATCCGCTCAATCTCGTGCTTGTGCTCCTCCAGGAGGTCAATGTCGCTCTTCTCTGGGATGAACTTGAGGAGCTGCAAAGAGCAGGCGCAAGTCACACAAGCAACTGGTGAGCACAGACATGGGGTGCGGGGTGTGAGAAGCTGTACTGACTCAGGTCAAGATGGGGAGGGCGCCTTGAAAAAGAGAGATACCCTTGTGTGGACCGATTTGTTTCCTCTGCCTGAAGGGGATGACAGGGCACCCAGCTCTGAAATTCTTTTTTCTTTTTTAAAATTCAGATGTAACTGATATACAGTATTTCTTTCTTTTTTTTAAAGATAGGGTCTCACTCTGTCCCTCAGGCTAGAATGCAGTGGTATAATCATAGCTCACTGTAGCCATGACCTGCTGGGCTCAAGCAGTCCTCCCACCTCAGGTCCTGAGTACCTGGGAATATAGGCGTGCAGCACATACTGGGTTAATTTTTTTTTATTTTTTATTTTGTAAAGACAGGCTCTCACGATGTAGCCCTGGCTGGTCTTCACCTCGTGAGCTCAAGCGATGCTCTCACTTCAGCCTCCAAAAGTGCTGAGATTACAGGTAGGAGACACCACGTCTGGCCTAAAGTACCCTATTCTTCAATGTACGGCTCAATGGTTTTTCTTTCCTTTTAAACAAACTTGAGGTATAATTTATATAAAATAAAATGCACCCATTTTAAATGTTCAGTTCAGTGATTTTTGTCAAATCTCCATCCATTGAGTCATCATTCAGATTAAGATAGAGAACATTTCTATCCCCCAGGAAAGTTATTTTGTATCACTTCAGTAAGGCGTTCAAGTGAATATAGGCTCTCAACTGAATTCTAGGACGTTAACCAGATTTGCCTGTCCTTGAACTCATGCTGTATGCTCTTTTATGTCTGGCTTCTCCCCAACATAATGCCTAAGGTTCATCCATGTCATGGTCGTTTGTTTATTGCTGATGATTCTACTGTATGAATATACCACAGTTTACTTATTCACTTTCCTATTGATGGACAGTTGGGTTGTTCACACTTTGGGGGATTTATAAATAAAGTTGCTATAAATAGAGTTGGCCCCTGAACAACACAGGGTTGAACTATGCAGGACCACTTGTATGTGGATTTTCTTCCGCCTCTGCTGTCCCTGAGACAGCAAGACCAACCACTCCTCTTCCTCCTCCTCAGCCTGAAGACAATGAGGATGAAGACCTTTAAGATGATCCACCTCCACCCAATGAACAATATATGTATTTTCTCCTTTTAATGATTTTCTTTTTGTTTGTTTGTTTTTTGACAGTCTCACTCACTGTGTTGCATAGGCTGGTGTACAGTGGTGCTATCTCAGCTCACTGTAACCTCCGCCTCCTGGGTTCAAGCAATTCTCCTGCCTCAGCCTCCCAAGTAGCTGGGACTACAGGCAACGTGCCATCACGCCTGGCTAATTTTTGTATTTTTAGTAGAGATGGGGTCTTACCATGCTGACCAGGCTGGTCTTGAACTCCTGACCTCAAGTAATTTGTCCACCTCGGCCTCCCAAAGTGCTGGGATTAAGGCATGAGCCACTGTGCCCGGCCTTCCTTCTAATGATTTTCTTCATAACATTTTCTTTTCTCTAGCTTACTTTGTTGTAAAAATACAGCATATAATACATATAACATAAAAATGTGTTAATTGGTTGTTTATCTTATCAGTAAGGCTTCTGGTCAACAGTAGGCAATTAGTAGCTAGGTTGTTGGGAAGTCAAAAGTTATATGTGGATTTTTGACTGCACAGAAGGTCAATGCCTCCAGCCCCCACATTATTGAGGGTCAACTATATTCTTGTGTATTTATTTTAGTATTTGTACTCGTTTCCCTGGAGTTACACCTGAGAGTGGGATTACTAGGCAATAGGGCGGGTGTATGTTTAGCTGTAGAGTGCACATTTTCCAAAATAATTGTGCCACATGAGAATTCCAATTGCTTCACATCCTCGCCAGCACATGGCATTGTCAGTCTTTTTAATTTTAGCTACTCTGGTGGGTGTGTGGTGCCCCCTTACTGTGGCTGACTGTATTTCTCTGACAACTAATCGTATTGAACACCTTTTCATATGCTTATTGTCTATTTGGAAATCCTCTTTCATGAAGCCCCCTTTCAAGTCTTTTGCTCATTCTTAAGTTGATTTCTTCGTCATTTTCTCATTGATTTGTAGAGTTCTTTGTTCTGAATATGATCTTTGTTATACGTATGTATAGCAAATCTCTTCTAAGGTTTGTCTTCTCTTTTCACTCAGTAACCATGCCCTTTGATGAACAGAAGTTCTGAATTGTAATGAAGTCCAATTGATGATGTTCTCGTGTGTGTGTCTTTCCTAGGTTTCCCAAAGGATCCAAAAAAAAAAAAAAAAAAAAAACTGAGGGGGAAGATATCACTATTCCTCATCTGACTTTGCCTTGGGAGCCATGGGAGAATGACTCCTGGAGAACACACAACCTTTTCCAGCTTTCCCCGAGAAGGGCCGGCCCAGGGGGGTTTCTATAAACCTTCTCCCTAACTCTTCCAGCCTGATTTCTCCTTGACCCAAAAATCGTAGCCTCTCTGGGGGCTGTTGGGAAGGGGCATGGCTGGCCCCTGGGTTCAGTTCCCCTTCCTTCCCACGAGGGTCCTCACCTGCTCCAGCATGTCCTTAGCGAGGTCCTCCTGCTCATCCATCTTCAAGATGGCCTGCCGGATCTCCTCGTTAGAAAGCTTCAACCTAAAGCAAAACCCCACCTCAGTCCAGGACAGCCTTCAAACCTTCTTCTCCAAAAGGTACCACTCCGCCTTCCCTCATTCCCTAACATGGACTTGGGAATGTATTTAATAGTACTCCCCCCTCACCTCCTCTACAAAGCCTTCTTAGACTAAACTAGTATGATTCAGTCCATAAACTTGATAATGAGCATTTTAGTGTCGAAATAGAGACGTGAGGGTCTCTGTTCTCTTGATAATCCATCAGAGCTGATAGGGGCCATTTGGGAGTAAAAGAGATGTCTTCAATGTAGACCAAAGGGACAGGGCAAAGAGTTCCTGATCCTTTTCCTCCTCCTCATGCTTAAAAAATGCACAGCATCTCCACGGGAGGCCAGGATTATCGGCAAGCCACTAAGAGGGCAATTTCCTGCTGCCTTCGTTCTCAGAACACAGAGTTGCTCTCAGTCTTCTGACAGCGCCTCAGCTCCCACACAGCTGTCCCAATCAGTCTTGCTGTCTGGGAGATGGAGAAGCCACACAGCCCCGTAGCCCTTCCCTATCCCCTCCACATGCACCCCCATTGGGAACCTTGGGGATTCAGAATTCTTTCCACCATCAAGTGGGGGAAACTGAGGCCTGGGGCTTGTGAGAGGAAAGGGGGGAGGATGTCTCAGAGGCAGCTGGGGCAGCACTAAGTATAGTATGGGAGGTGGTGCCCTCTGACCCTGGCTCAGGCAGGAGGCCCCGGTACAGAAGCTGTGCTGTTAGCGCAGATACTGCCCTGTTTGTTCTGCAGCCGCGGGAAATGCTTAGGGGCTGAGATCATGCTGCTCAATGGCCTGAGCCAAGCGAGGCCCTCCGTGGGCTTAGAGCAACTCAGCCGCCAGACGCTGACCAGGCTGGGCAAGGGCCTCGTGACTGGGCAGAGCCTGCAGAGCCCCGAACTGCTGCTCAAGGCAGGTTCCCAGGAGACAGTTCTAGATCAATGCCCTCCCCTCCCAGGGGACAGCAGAGAGGGAGAGGCCCAAGACTGCCATCACTCCATTCCTCCGCCCCCTTTGTCCCCCAGGCATTCAACTCAACCACCTTCTTTTGCACATACTTGGAAAGAAGGATGATGCAGTTTTGGGCCCTCCGGCCGTCAATGACCGACAGCTCTTTGACCTTGCGGGAAGCCAGGTAGATGTCCTCGGTGGAGCCCAGCTCTTTCTGCAACCAACAAGTCAAGTGGACGGTTGAGGTGTGTGTTCCCTAATACTCCTCTTACCCACCCCGCAACAGCCACCTCCTACCAATCCAGAAATGCTCCCGGCGTGAGGGGAAGGGGGAAGAAAAAGACGGGGTGGGGGTGGCTAATGGCTAACTTTAAGAGAAGGTATCTGGGACTTTTCCATAGGCTCCAATGGGTTGGGGAAGGACACTGAGGAGTCTCCCAGCCTTTCTTTTTTTTAAGAAATTATCCATTCTGGACAACAAGGGAAGGGGCTGTGCCAGTGGGTCAGGGCATGACTGATCCCTGTGGCTTTGGGCAATGTGACATAACCTACCGTGTCTCCCACAGAATCAACTCCCACTCCTACTGCCCAACCCAGAGGCCTTCCTCAGGCTTATGCTGAGAAGCTGGTTGCAAACCCCCAGAGGGAACAGTTACTGACTCCTAGGGACTTCAGGTACAGCCCAAGGTGCCCAGGTAAAGAGCATCCACAAGTTCAGAGGTATGGAAACTGAGGCAGAACTCTCTCCTCTGAGTCCCAGCAGGCAGATTCCAGAGAAACCATTGATCCCGCCCCACTCCTCCTCTTGGGCCCCTGGTGAGGTAGGCAGGAGGCTATCTAGTGTGTTGTTCTTCCTCTGGGAGGTCCCTCTTGCACAGCTTCAGGGGCCACCTTGCATGGTTATGTTTGTGAATTGTGTAGTGCCTACCCTGTGTGTCCTTACAGGAAAGGCTCTCCTTTGGCCTGCTGTGTAAGACAGTAGACCTAGAAGCCTTCTCCTCATTCCAGGAGACATTGACCTTCACTGCTGCCAGGGGTCTATTTGATTACCTCCCTCTGCTACATTTCCTCTTTCTCTTTGGGGGTCCTCTCCGATACCACCCTGTATGAATGGGGGATAAGGTAGAAGGTGGAATGGACAAGTCCTCTCTGTCTGGCCCAGTACAGAGCAGCAGCCCGGGACAGCAGTTAACAGTTGGAGTGGTCAGAGCCCCAAGAGTAACTCACCTGCTGAGAAGGATTAGTTATCAGCTCCTAGGCGGCAGCCACAGCCAACAGAGAATTAAACATGCACAACATTAGCCAAGACATTTGGGGACCCAGAAATAGCATGACAGACAGGGGTATCCCTCAGCATCTACACTGTCCACTTTGTCCCAGTGAGACCCATGGTTGGAGACAGGCACCCGTAAGTGGCACTAGACAGGAGCTGCTTCTAGCACACACGCACTCACGGAGAAGCCAAACAAAGCGGAGATCAGGCAGCTCCTCCCCTCTGCCCAGTGGGACCACCACTCCCCAGTCAGCGCAGACCAAACCCCTGAGTTCTCCCACCCCAGGCTTTGCTGCCTGTGCTTCCTTTTCCTCTGCTGAAAATGTGCAGAGAGGGTAGAGGACATTCCTCCATCCTGGGATGAGTTCACCTTTCTAAATAGGGGAGGAGTCACAAATGAACTCTATCTGGAAGCTCCAGAAAGTTGTGTTTATTGAGGCAGAGGAAAGCAGGTGTCCTTGAATTTGCTCTCTGTCCCTCACCTGTCCTTTGATGTACAATGGGAACTGAAGAGGCACAGCCCACACCTCTGTTCTCCCTGACACTGATGGAGTGGAAGCTACCAACTCAAAACCTGCATGGGGCATAGAGAAGACCATGACTCCCAGGACCTCCCCCGCCCCACAACCAGCTGTGAGAGGAGGAAACAAGGTTAACACGGCCTCCGGGATCTCTCCAGTCCTGCTGCTGGGATTTTAGTCCCAGAGACTGGATGTTCCACTGAGTGAGGGGAGGCAGGTGATTGCACTGTGTGGGCTCAGAGAGGTGAGAGGGACAGGACAGGGGGCCTTTCAGTCTTAAATCTTCTCAACTCACCAAGCTGGGATGCCCCAGACCCAGTCTGTCCAAAACCCATAACCTTCTTTCCTGACTGGCCCCATCCCAGCCTCACTTCAGGGCCCTGGAGCATGGGTAGGCTGGACCAGAGCCCTGTCCTGCAGAAAGACTCTCAAACGAGGAGGTGGCCTGCGCTCACCAAGCCTGGACGCTTGCCACACACTCCTCTGTCCTCAGCCCCACTTGCGGAGAATTGGCTCCCAGGAGCCAGTGCTCCTAAGAGTTCCTTTCAGCTCCAGCAGCCTCAGCTGCCAGCCTGACATGGACATGGGGTTAAAAATGTCTCCTGGAATTAGGAGTAGAGAATCTGATGCTGTGGGCACCCACATGAAAACAAACAATCATCTGGCCAGAGCCCTAGGAGCGGCTGCATGTGTCCTCGGTCATCCACAGAGCGGGGCTGGGCAGAAAAGTGAGCTAGGGCACCCTCTCCAGCTCAGTGGGGAGCCAGGCCACAACACCCAGCCATTGCCAGGACCCACTCATTGGCAACCGGGGAAACCCTCGAGACTGAGGTCCGAGGCTAAGTAGAGAAAACAAGGAAGATGGTAGCCCAGCCCCAAGAGGGATTAGTCCCTCTGGGGCGGGGCCAGAGAGAAAGCAATTCCCTGAGGCTTCTAAGCTGGTCACTCCCTAAATTGACTTAGAGGGAAGGCCCCCCGCTGTGCTAGTTCCCATGCGGATTCCTGGGCCCCAACTCATCTCCTGAATCACATTCATTTGAGGGTGAGGTCTGAGAAGCAACCCTTTTGGCAATCCCCACAGGTACTCGGCACAGTTTGAGATTCCCACCTCAGGAACGCCCTGCGTTCTGGCAGCAACTCACCCCATACTTTCTCTGTGAGTGGAGGACCAGACTTGCTGGCAGCCACCTGCACAGAGAGCCTTGAGAGCAATATCCAAGGCCTCCCCAAGCCCAGCCCCAGCCCCAGCCCCCTGAGTGATATGGAGCAGCACCTTCTGCCTTCCTTGCAAGGCAGCATCCCCTGCTCGGTCTCATAGAGGTGTTGACAGACAGAATGTGGTGGAAAAGTGGTTTGAGAAGTGATTATGCCTTCTAAGCCTAGTCCCTGAATCCTGGGCCAGAAAGAGCAAGGGTTCACAGTGGTCAGGCCTTGTGACTCTACCTCCGATGCTCCAGGATGGAAGAGAGAAATGGACAAATCACTGTTTCAATACTTGGTGTATAAATATGAACCATAATACAAGGATGTTTCCCCCTATAGCCTGTGCACCTCTACTTCATACCTACATCCTGGGCAAGAATAAAATCATCACCTCATAAAGAATAAAATCATTCAGTATACGTGAGAAGGAAGGGAAGGAGGAAGGGAAGGAAAGGCAAGGCAAGGCAGGCAGGCAGGCAGAAAGAAAACAAGCTGAGGTTTGGGTTCAAGGGTATGGTATATGGAAGTTAAAACCCAAGAGGCCAGAGGGTATAGGGTCTTACCTGGTGCCTCTGATAAGCTGAAAACATCTTTTCAAAATCCTCTAGGTCCAGAATCCGAAATACCTGCATGTCATCAATCTCATTCCATACGGTGCCAGGGACACGCTCCTAAGAGTCAGGGTAGGGAGAAGACCCCATGGTTGGCCCAACTCCGTCATGGAGATGCCCCGTGCCTCCCTAACCCCACTTCTCTCCCAACTGCACATACTACAACGACCAGGATTTCAGACCTTCAGAAGGGAGGTGGTTGCTCCCCTCAACCTCCAACCCTCTTGAATACTCTGCTCCAGCGTAGAGGCCAGAGACAATCCCCTTCTCTTCCCTTGTGCATGGAGCCACATGTAAGCATGTTCTGGAAATCCCGGGGGGTGCTGGGAGGATGGGTAGGCAGTAGGAAAGGGGGTGCACTTCACTTTTTCCAAAAGCAAAGTCAGAAGCTGCGCTCTCAGAGTACTTCACACAGGCCCACTCCCCCTAAAGGGCAGGGTGCCTGGGAGTCACTCCTGTCCTTGGCTGCCATCATTGGAAGATTAAAGCCATACATATTTGTGATCCTCAAAGCTGCAGCACTGACTGTATTTATGTATCTCAGATGGTTGCTTTCTTTCCCAAGGGTCTTCTTTCCACTTTCCCAGATTCTCAGAAAGTGGACAAATACCAAAGTTTGGGACCTGGCACCTGTAGTGACACTGCTGAGACCAGCAAGACTCTGCCACAATTTCCCTTTGGTCAGACCCAGGGAGGGTGTTACTATCCTTTACAACAGGGTTTTACATTCCAAGACCTGTCCATTTAGGCCTTACCCCATCTCTGTGTAGGACCTTTGCACTAGGGTCTGGAAAGGAGCTGTTAGCCAAGCCAAGCCAAAAGGAAAAAAAAGAAAAAACCCTGGAAGTCTCATAGCACCCTGCTGATGGCCCATAGCACAGTGAGCCAAGCTCCTGACAGGGCGTTCCAACCCTCCCCTCCCAGGAATCCCCACCTCCTCTAGAGCTTTGCTGTCCTTCAGCATAGAATCTCTCTGCCTTCCTCTACCTAGAGCACAGCCAGGGAACCTTGTTTAATGCCTCCTCTTCCTCTTTCTCCCTACAACTCCCCCTCAGAAAGACTTGGAGAGAGAAACATACCTTTCACTCACTGTTATTTTCTTAAACTCTGGAAAGGGGAGGCTAGGCCAGAGTCGGGGGGTGGGGACATTCCTGTGGCCTTCTGAAGGCCAGGGACCCTCTCGTGGAATGCGGCTGGGAAGCTTGGAGCAGCAAGGGATACAGGCAGCTGGCCAACCCCAACACAGATGCATTCTTTTCATGGCAGAAACAACCACTGTGTATGAGTGTGTGTGTGTGTGAGCATGTGTGTGCTCACAGACGCACGCGTCGGGTAGGGGAAGGGACTAGGAGAGGAGTCAGGCTTCTGGAAAGGGGTGTGTGGGAGGCAAAGAGAAGATGAGAAGGGAATGGAATCAGCGAAGGCAGAGACGGAGCTGGCTGAAGCAGCGTGCAGCGGGAGTCTAATCTGCAGGGAGGCCTCCCTCTGCAGCTAGGATCAGATTGGAGCTAGGGGAGAGAGAAGCCTGCAAAGGTAAAGCTTCCCATCCTTCTCTATTCTTGGTGAGGCTGGGGTAAGAAGAAACGGGCTGGAGAGAGAGAGCTGGCTGTTCCACACTGGGAAGAATTTCCCATGAGACAGCCGACTAAGCCCAGGCTCTCTCTCCCTCTCTCTCTCTCTCTCTCTCTCTCTCATTCTCTCTCTCACTTCTTCCCAAACAGTGCCCAGCCCACCCCCAGCTTCTAGCATCTGCCAGAAGGACTTGAGGCTCTTCGAGGAGGTATAACTGAGGTCCGGAACCAGAAAGTGGTAAGTCTGTTCCTAACATTCCCTACATGTTGACACTCACCGCGTTGCCCTGATGTGCCCACCTTGCATAATTCTCGAATTTGATTTTCTCACCACTCTGGCCAACAGCCCATCATCTCTAGTCTAGACTCCGGGGACTTCTGCCCGCTGGAGGTATCCTTCACATGCCAGGGAAAGCCTTCTCATGTTTCGTTATGTTTCCCCCATGGTGCACTGCCTTTGGGGTCAGGCAGGCCTAGCCTGCTGACGCTCCCAGCCCTACCATTTTGTGGGACTGTGGGAAGATGGAGGGATGAGATTTTTCTCCCATGTCACATAAAAGGAAACTGAGTCTCCATGATTTTTTTTACCTCACCAAGTTGATGTGAGAATTAAGTGAGATAACATACTTCCAACATACATGGTAGGGCCACTAATAATAACCTTTTATATGAAGACTTTCTATATGCCAGTCACTGTTCCAAGTACTTTGTATGTAGGAAGTCAATGACTCCTCACAGCAATCTCTTTTTTTTTCAAGCCGGAGTTGCCCAGGCTGGAGTGCAGCATGTAGCAGCGGCACAATCTTGGCTCACTACAACCTCCACCCCCGAGGTTTAATTATCCTGCCTCAGCCTCCAGAGTAGCTGGGATTACAGGCATGCACCTGGCTAATTTTTGTATTTTTAGTACAGACGGGGTTTCACCATGTTGGCCAGGCTGGTCTCAAACTCCTGACCTTATGATCTGCCCACCTTGGCCTCCCCAAATGCTGGAATTACAGGTGTGAGCCACTGCATGGCTGCAGTCTCTTGAGATGGACATTATTATTACCCCATTTACAGATCAGGAACCTGAAGCTCAAATGATTCCATAACCTGCCCCTGTCACACAATTAAAAGCTTGGGATTGGGGTGATAAGTTCTCAAATGTTATTTAAAAGCCTTTCACCTTTCCCTACTTCTCCAAATGTCCCCCACTGTCTATTCCAACAAACCCACACTCTCCAGTATAGAAATGAAACTCTGGCCTGCTCTGGGCCCCTGGGGAATCTGTGTAGACTTCACTATTACTGGACCCAGTGAAACTCCTGAGCACACAGCTTCATATGATAAAAATATTACTTGCTTTGGCTGTCCTTCCTTCATCATTGATGTGCATGATAACTTTTTATTACATCTTTAAAATCTTACATTATAAATTGTGACAATAGGAGACAAAAATGTTATTTCTCTTTTTTTTAACCACAATACAAAATGTTATTTTCTGATGGTGGACAATGAACCTTTCTGCACAGCCTGCAGCCTTTGGTTCTGCAGAGCATTTGGCCTACTCATGTGCAGTTTGTCTTTCTGGCTCACCTCATGGCCACAGAGCACCCACAGGGTACAACTGTGCAGTGCACCTGTCACCAACCTGAACAATCTTGCTTTGAGTGCTGCTAACAGGTGGCTCTAAAGCTTAAGTAACTCAGATTAGAGATGTTATCAGAGGCCCAGGAAACTACAAATGGGCTGTGTTCACACTTCATCTTTCCACCTAGATTATAAAGCCAGAGGCAGAGGGAATTTTCGAGATCATCTCACACATGAGCAAACTGAGATACAAGTGGAGTGATTTACAGAGGTTGTACCGCTAAAGCCACACCTGGTTTGCTTAGAGCCTCGCCCTTAACTCATCCCAGGCTCTCTAGGTGTTTCTTTGAACACATTTCCTAATTTGGCAGATCCTAAGCTCTGAGAGGACAAGGGCATTTTCTTACTATTCATCTACCTGGTCTGCCATTAGGAGAAGAGCCCTAATAGATAGCTGACCACCTACTGAGCAGTCTTGCATCTCTTGACTCTGCATTTGAGCTCACTGAAGCTCAAACACAATGGTATAGTTATGAGTTCACCAAGAGCTAGTCCAACAGGCCCGTAGGATAAAGGTCAGTGTGGAATCCATTCATCCCAGCTTCAAATCCCAGTAAGCCAGCATAACTGAAACCAGTTACCATGCAGGTGTTTACCTCAAGGATAAAGCTCCTAGTCCTCCTAATAGGACTGCCATTGTGCAGAACCAGAGGCAGGGCTTGGTCCAGGCTGGAACTGGCCTTCGATTGCTAGAGGTCTAATGCAACCAAAGGCATCTCTACTCTATGCTCATGAGAGTCCCACAGAGGAATCGACCCCCACCTGTGGTTCTGGGATTGGTGATTATTAGTGGATAATACTCATTAGGGTCTCTCACTGCTAGTCTAGACATGAGGCCAGTGTCTGCAGGTTCCCCCAGGAAGATGTCAAAATGGATATGTCTTGCCATCAAACTCTTTAGTCCTTTGTATACACTGCCCTGATCTTTACCAAAACCTAGATGCTGGCCCAAGCTCTTTGCTTATTTTTCCATCCTTTCCTTCAGATGGACCCTGTCCTTGAATTCAACTCAGTGTTTGTTTTGCCTGTGACTCCATTAACCCTGGGCAAACACAAATTCCATTTGTAGACGACTTTGTCAATGTGAGCATTGCCCCATGCCAACCGTCTCTCCCAGGGTAGGTGTTCTCCCCATGGACCATGAGCTGCCTGGCACAGCAAACCCACTTTGTACATGCACATGACTGCCCTTACCCGCCACCAAAGAAAAGACCTGGAGTGGAGATCTGCAAACAAGGGGCAGGCAGGCGGTCCCTGAGGCTGACTGCCCTACTGTAGAAGAATGGGCCCACCAGCCCCTTCCCAGATGCTCACCTCATTCAGCTTCACCCAGTTGAAGGACTTCAGCGGGTGGGAGGGCTGGGGGACACGCTTTTTCCTGAGTGGGACGTCACTGCTGGGGTAGGGGTCCTGAGGGAGGGGCAGGCCCATGCCGAGGCAAGGTGGGGCACCTGGGGGAGTCGGGGGTCCCCCGGGAGGAAGGGGTGGTGGTGGTGGAGGGGGACAACAGGCGAAGGGCAGAGGAGGAGGGGGTGGAGGCAGGTCACTGGTTGTCATTGAGGAAGACAAGGTGAGTGGGCCCCCAGGGGGTGGTGGGGAAGATACAGGGCCTGTCTGTGAGGAAACAGAAAAATTGCAAGGACAAAGCCATTAGCACCGATGCCATTTAGGTCTCCCACCTTGATTCCTCTCCTTACTCCTAGTCTCCTTCTATACTAGATCCCAAATCCTACCCTTACCTTCTATACACATTTGGCCCCATTTTCTCTCTCTGCATCCAAACATCTAACACATACAAACACACACCACCATCCCCACAGAGAGACAAAAAAGTCACACACACAGGCAGTGGACAATCAGAGTCATAGCCATCACAATGCAACAACAGGATAGATCTATGCAGTTGTGTAGGTTACTGACTGCACAAGGTCTCCAGCTGAGAGAGGGAAGTGGATCCAATTCCAGCTGCACTCTGCTGTCCAAGGTGTGCTTCCTGGGACAGTGTCACCCAGAGGAAGGGACATTATTTTTCTAACTAACACACAGGTGCCACCTGTACAGCCTCGAGGGTCTCTTCTATCCTGGCCCAAGGTCTCCATCTCTCTTCTCCCTCATGCTGGGGTCCTTGGCCTTTCCCACACCTGCTCTGGCCACCCTGTCCTGAAGCCCAGGGTCTTGGCTCAACTATGTAAAGGGGGAGATGTTTGCGTACTGAGAGTTCGCTGAGCTGGGCTACCAGCTCTGCCACTTGTCCCCGAGCCTGGCGCAGCTCCTGGGACTCCCGGGCCAGCTTGTCCTTCATTTTGTTCAACGTCCGCATCATCTCTTCCTTCTCCAACGTCTTTGTCTCGCATTCCCGCTCCTTCCTCTCCAGACGGCTCACAAGCTCCATATGTTCTGGAATGGGGGTGGGACAGGAGAGGAAACAGGAGAGACTGTGAGTAATGTGGCCCCTTCCCTGGAAGGACATGGAGTTATGGGCTGGGCAGGGGAAGGGCATGTGGAGTGGACAGCAGGCTTAGGCAGAACCCCTCACCTTTCCGGAACTTCTCTGCCTGGTCTCGCCACTGTTTCACTTCGTTCTCGTTGATGAGCCTGGCCGGGCATAGAGGGAAGGGGCAATGTGATTGTTGACCATTGACTCCAGCTTCCCAGGAGACATCATCTCTCTACCCTCCAGGTAGGGACCCTGGTCTCCAATCTGTCCAGCCACATCAAGGAGGCTAGGATTTAGATTTCCCGGGTGTCTCTCCAGGTCCCCTGCCCCGTTCACATTATGTGTGTGGAGACCGTGAGAGAAAAGACCTTTAGATACCTTATAACCTGGCCCCTTTGTGATACAGCTGGAGCTACTGAGGCTCAGAGAACAGGGACAGATTAATTAATGGTAGAACTAGGACTGAACCTCAGGCTCCCAAGAGTTGTATCATGACTTGCACCTTCTTGTAAAAATAGGTTTACCTTTAAAAGAGATCAAAATATTGGCCCTACCATGGTCCAGGTTTCCAAAGACCAATGTGTAAGAGCAAGAGACATCACCCACACCAGCAATACAGACTGAGTGTGTTCAGGGTGACACAGACGACAGCCTTGTTCATGCCAAGCTCTTGAAACTGTTCAAATTTAGCTTTTACCTTGACACCAAGGCCTAACAGAGGTGAAATCCCAAAGCGAGATCCCAAGAATCATTTCGTTTACAAATCTGAGAATGTGGAAGAGTTAGACCCATGACTTTTAGACCCAGGACACAGAGAACAGAATATGGAGAGGGAGATATTTGGTGAAGACATTTCTTTGAAGAGGGCCACTGCTATTATCCCCAAGATGCTACCTCCTTCATCACCATCCAGGGAAGGGGTTCCTTTGGGCCCTCTCCTAGAGTTTTGATTCATGTTCCCTGAAGTTGGGAGGGAGGCAGGGTAGACTGGGGCCCTGCTTGGAGCCAAGCAAAGCCCTGGGAGCAAAAGAAAGAGAACATTGCTGTGCGGGGCCCTGCCAGCACTCCTAGAGTTTGTTGGCACAAGAGATTGCATGTTGCCCATGGGTCAGATTTAAGCCTCGTGGAGGAACTGGGGTGCAGTTATTACAGTCCCATGCAAGGGCAGCTGTTTCCACCTGAGCGAAAAGTGAGAACATCTACACCATAAGTCTACAGGCACTGGACTGCCAGGGAACCAGGGGCTGACGGAAGGGCTGGAAGCAGCCAGCCAGCTGGAACAAAAATCTGGCATGGCCAGCGAGCTAGGTTTTGTAGTGAGAGGCACCCAGCAAGGAACTCCTGAAGATTCCAGGAACACACTGATGTCTTTAACCATATGCCAAGGTGAGAGAGCAGGCAGCCTGTTTACTAAATTACCTTATCAAGTAAGACCTTTTCCCTTTTTCCTTCCTACCCCAGGCTGCCCCTTCAGAGGGTCAGATGGGTTAGTAGAAAGGAGGGGTGGGAGATAGAAGGGGTTACAGGGTAAACAGAACAGAGAAAAGGCAAATATCACACACAGACATATGTGCACACATACGCACGCATACATACACACCCATTCCAGTTTCCTGGCCCTAGCTGGTGGAGGAGAAAGATTTAAGGCTAAATCATGTCTAGAATGTCATGATTTTTGTCCTCCTAGTTGTAGATTTCAGACTGTGTTGCACTTGAAAGTGATCTTAGGACTTCTGTTACCCAAGAAGGGGTAAAAACTTCATTGGACCTGAGGATTTTTTAATCCTCTAGCAGTGGAAAAGATTGCCTACTAAATAACGTAATGAATTAGTAGGAAATAAAACTAAAGTTACCTTTTGATCACTTTCCCAGTTGCACTTGTCCAGCATACCAATTAGGATTTTTAACTCCATCAACATCTGACTATGCAAATGAAAACAGCAAGAATAGCTGGAAAATAATTGTCTACTTGGCTTTGGAATGCAACATAATGAATTGAGAGCCAATTTATCTCCTTTAAGGGCAAGTGGCTCAAACTCATACTGAAAGTTAAGTAAAAGCTTAAAATTAAAAATTAGTACATTAATGTAAGGCCTTCTTATTAACTGATATAAATTTAAATTTGTTTCTCTGTGTTTCTCTAGCCAAGGTCAATAAACTATGGTAAACCAGAAGGCCTTAGGCTCTGACAACCTTATCCAGCAACCTCATGATTGAATGGTCAGGTTCTACGTCAGTGGTCAGCAAACTTTCTACAAAGAGCCAGAGTAAATATTTTAGGTTTTACACACCATGCACAGTCTCTGTCACTTATACTTGTGTTTGTTGTTTAAAATGTAAAAATTATTATTAGTTCATGGGCCATACACAAATAAGCTGGAGGACTGGAGTCAGCCCATGCACAATAGTTTGCTGACCCTCGTTCTATGTTAATGTGTTTAAATTCCCCATCTATCCAACCCATGCAGTGGATCGTCGAGGGTCGAGAACATGCCCAACACACCTGTGCTGGCTGTCCAAGATAATAATCACTGGCCACGTGTCATGTGGCTAATTTAAATGAAACAACCCTTAAGGTTCAGTTCCTTGGTCATAATAGCCACGTGTCAAGTACTCCATAGCCACATTGAACAGTAACGAAATGGCACTTTTTTCATTAGCTTCGAGAGTTCTGTTGGACAATACTCCCCAAGACTCATTTGGGGATGACTGGGTTGTGAAAGGGAGCTGAGGTTTCGCTGGTGAGACCAGAGAGAGATGAGGAAGGTGGAGGAAGACAGGGCAAAGACTGGCCACTGCTCACATGTTGACGATGTTCTTGACATTGAAATTCTCCAAGGGAGCCAGGTCAGGGTCCACACCCCGCTCATCCTGGAGGACAATCTGCTGGAGGATGCGGTCCAGGAGCTGCCACTGCTGGAAGTAGCCACCGTTCCGTTTGTCTGAGGGATGACAGGTATCATATCTTTCCTGAGCCCTGGAGTCCCCTAGGGCCCCACCCTAGAGTCACTGCCTGGGCTCTGGCTGGTGAGGCATGCCCTTCTCCACCCATGGTAAGCTCCCAGTCTACAGGAAGAGGCAATGCCATTGCTGATAATGGCAACTCGCTGATTCAGTCATCTCTTGATTATCAGCAACTAGACTTCTACGGATGTGTCAGCCACCTCCCCAATATACTTCTCTACTCTCGGAAATACTTTCTGGCTGCCTTTCTTCCTTGTTTGGACCCTAAGCATACTATGCCCAGGAAATGCAGATTGCTTTTTACATTATCTATAAAAACCACCTGCTCCAAAATATTACATGCTGAATAATGAAGTCTCCAGGGAAGTTTTTTTAAAAAAAGATTTTAGTATTATCTACACTATTACTCTACAGAGAAAGATGAAGAGAAACTGATTACAGGTGTGCACTGAGAGTCAAAATGGGTTAGAGAAGTGCTTAATGGAATTCGAGAAGATTTCTTGTGGAAGTGACTTTGAACTACGAAGGTAAAGGCATAGTGTGTTGTGTGTGGTCTCATATAGTCTCACTCTCATCCCCTCTAATGACAGTCATCTGACTGGACATGGACCTTTTTATTAATAACCAAAAACTCTCTTTCCTTGGTCCTTAATCCCTAGCACTTTATCTCTATTGACCATCATAAAAATCCAACAAGTTCAATCCTGACAGCAAAGCAAACCACAATGCCTACAAGGTAGAATATTGAGTCTGCAAAGTCCCATTTTGGGGCAGAGTAGAAGAACCCATTCACATTGCCCATGGAACAGGAAACAGAGGAATCCCTGGGAGCACAAGAAGTCAGGTTTCCCAGAGATGTATATGTCCTCCATGAAGACCTTCTGCAATGAGCTTTGGAGAACTGGTAGCTTCTTAATTCAGGTCACTGCATCTATCCTGTCCACCAGTCTACTGACACATGCGTCGCAAAGTGGTATCATTTACCTTCTACCTTTTACCCAGCAAAATCGTGTAAAGCCAGGTCACTAGCTCACAGAGGCAGAACATGTTTTATCTCAACCCTTGACCCCACAGAAACCAAAATTCTTTCTACATGTAAATATCTCGCTGAGCCTCAGGTTCATTCACTATTCAAATGGACATAATAATGTGTATTCCTTAGGTCATTCTAAGATTCAGAGACGATGTGCTAAAGGACCTCACGTCATGCCTGGCTCAGAGTTGGCACACAATAAGTCACAGTTGCCATCACTGTCACTATGATTGCTGACACCGCCAACATCAACCATTATGGTGGGCCACACGTGTTTTCAAAATATTCTCTTTGTGAAGAGCTTAAGTACCAAGGGGTACAGTTAAAGCTCATTTCAAATTGCATTCTGGAGTGGCTATTAGCAATTATGTACAATTTATTCAATCACTGTGCACACCTGGATCTTAAGAACTTAGCCATCTGCTCCCGTAGATGCTGACATTTGGTATTTGTAGGCAGAAGCAGGGGCAAGAGTGTACGGGGGAAGCCAACAAGGACTAGATAAAGGAGTTGATAAAACCTTAAGAAAAAAACAAACATGTTCATTCCACACCTGTGCTACTCCCCCAAGCACAAAACTTTTTGGAACTCCCCAACATGTTGATCTCTCCCCCATCATGAGCTGAACGCTGAGCTATTTAATTTTGTAATGATCAAGCTACTGTTTCTGGACTAGGATGTTGGAGTTTCTCAGGGCCAAGTCCCCAGCTCCTTCCCCAGATGACAGTGGAAGACCTGGCCCCAAGGAGGGAAGGAAAAGCAGGGGCCTCCGTCATGGGGCCTGGCCTCCCAAGAGCAAGTGCACAGGGAGATATGGTCACACTCCCCAATCCAGGGAGGTCCCGAAGTCTTGTCTCAACCTGCCCCACGTCAAGGCTCAGGCCAGTCAAGGGAAGCAGCAAGTACAGGGTACTTACAAGGCATCTGCAGGCAGTGGTGCAGCACAGAGAGCAGGCAGGGGTAGGCCTCCGTGTACTTCAGCTTCCTGTGGATCAGCTCGAACATCTGGGAAGCACTCTTGGTGTCGATGTGGACCTGGGAGAGAAGAGGGCACAGTGATTGGGGGGTAGGCAGCAGAGGAAGTCAGCAGGGGAGAGAAGAGCCTGCTTCCCTCCACTACGCCCTGTCTCATAGGAAAGGTTTTCTTCCCCTGCCTCTGGCCCAGGCTTAGAAAGAGAGAGACAAAAGGAAGAGGGAGATAGTCAATTATGTAAACTAGGGTTTCTCAGTCTCAGCACTATTGGCATCTTGGGTCAGATAATTCCTCGTTGTGGGGGCTGGGGGCTGCCCTGTGCATTGTAGGTTGTGTGTCAGCACCCCAGCCTCTCCTTAGCAGATGCCAGTGGCACCCCCTCACACAAGTCAAAATGTCTCCAGATGTTGCAAATGTCCCCAGGGGAGATGAGAGCAAAATCGCCCCTGCTTGAGAACTACTGATCCAAACTCAGGGAAGGGAGCAGGGGCATAGAAGATTCAAAGTAGCAGGTGGCATGTGGCACAGGTCCACCACCTGGGTTCAAACCCCAGATCTATGCTTTAGTTGTACAACAACAGGCAAGCTGCTTATCCCCTCTAACCTCTGTTTCTGTATCTATAAATCCAGGGCTTTTGTGAAAATATAATGGGATGCACTCAGTGGCTGTAAAGCACCACCCAAAAGTAGCTTTCTATTTGGATAGGGATTTTATAATACAATAAAGCAGAGTTGCGTGCTTTCAGGGTTGCTGAGGCTAAAATGAAAATACAATTTAGTTTGCTAAGCATGATCTGGTTAGGGATGGGGAGAGGGGACTCAGGAAGTTGCTGGAAGGCAGGGGAAAGTCAGCCCAGGAAAGGTATTTGAGACTAATCACATGTAATAACTTGCTCCCTTTCCTTTGGGGGTTTCAGTCTCCTCCTAGGCCGATGCCTTCCCAGGGGAGGCTTCCACAGCCAGCATACTGCCAAGGCTCTGGAAGTGGGATGTGATGGTTCATTTTAGGCATCAACCTGATTGGATCCAGGGATACCCAGACAGCTGGTAAAGCATTCTTTCTGAGTGTGTCTGTAAAGGTGTTTCCCAGAGACTGGCATTTTATTCAGAGAACTGAGTAAAGAACATCCCACACCAGCTCCACGACAGCACAGGGCCTGGAGACATGGCTGTGGGGCCACCTAGAACCCTACTACCATACTACCATCGCTCCATCCTGTGGGCTGCTCACCATCCAATCAGCTTAGGGTCTGGAGGAACAAAAAGGCCAATGAAAGGTGAATTTTCTGTCTCCCTCTTCTGGAGCCAGAACACCCTTCTTTTCCTGCCCTTGGACATCAGAACAGTAGGCTCTCCAGCTTTTGGACTCTAGAACTTGCTCCAGTGGCTCCTTAGGTTCTGAGGCCCCTGGCCTTAGACTGAGCCATGCTACTGGCTTCCCTGTTTCTCCATGCAATAACTCCAGCCTGTCATGGGATTTCTCAGCCTTCATAGTTGTGTGAGCCAATTCCCCTAATAAATGCCCTCTCATCTATCTATCTCTATATGTATCCTATTGGTTGTGTTTCTATGGAGAACTCTGATTACAGGACCTGGCCATGGGGGTGCCCACCAGGGACCCAGCCCACACCAGCCCTGTCACAGCACAGGGTCTAGAAAAGTGGCTGTGGGGCCACCAGGAACTCTATTGCCCTATTGCAATCGCTCCACCCTGCCGGCTCCTCACCATGTCAAACCTCCTGGCTAGCTCCAGGTCATCCTCATTCCGCACCATCTCGAAGAAGTCTAAATGTCTAGACAGAATGGGGAGGCAGAGAGAGTAGACGTTACAGCCAGGACACACCCTTGGTTGAGGGTTACAGCCCCTTTGAGCCCCCCACTGGCTAAATCTGAAAGCTTCATTCAAGCAAGGTGAAGCCAAAATGGGAAAGAAGCCACTGTTTGTAGGACACCCACTGTCTGACCTTTATAAGATCCCATGACCTTCCTTCAGGGAGGCCAATCCGGGGTCCCTTCACCTTAGAATGGGCTTCTGTACTTCGGCACTACTGACATTTTGGGCTTGCTTATCCTTGGTTGTGGGAGGCCGATCTGTGAGGATGTTCAGCAGCATCCCCAACCTCTACCTACTAGATGCCAGCAGGACCCCCTAGTGTGACAACCAAGAATATAATGTCTGCAGGCATTGCCCAATGTCTCTCAGTTGAGGACATCAGCCCTATGTCTATTTTCCCCAGTACTTGCATAGGGTCTCCAAGTCAGCCCTCAAAACTAATCTCTCCCTCATTTTCTATCCTCATGCACACATCCACTCATTCCACCTCAAAAGGATCCATCCTCTGTCCCTTGAAACCTAGTGTAATAAAATAGCCTAAACGAATGGGACAGAACCAGTGGGGCCTCACTGGTATCACATGGGAACATAATTGTGCCCTTGGATCAACAAGGGCTTTATAGAAAGCATTTTGGGTGGGACATTTCTTTGTTGAGCAGGAAGGTTCTGTGGGACATTTAGCATTCCTGGCCCCCAACAACCAATACCAGTACTGCCCACCACCAACCAGTTTGAAAACCAAAGAACACCCTCCCATATTTCCACATGCCCCCCAGGGGGCAGTACTGCGATGGTTGAGGGCTACTGGGTTCACCTGTCTATAACATCGGAGATGAGACAAGCCGGTCAGCAAAGAGAACAGGCAAGGGCACCCCTGCCCCCCACAGAACTGATTCTGAATCTGTGCTGGGTATGGCAGCTGGCCTCCAGAGGGAAGGGCAGCCTTCATAAAGGTCCCACCCCTCCCCATCTGAGGCACTGTCCCCGTAGGTTTGCAATGGAGATGGTTGCTTGGACCTTACTTGTCCAGGATGGCATTTTCATGTTGCCGGAGCTTGTCAATCACAGGCTGTATCCCCAGCATCAGGAATTCATACCGTAGATGTAGGCGGAACTCCAGATTATCCTGGGGGTCACCAAGGGAGGGCCAGACTCATTGGCAGATCTCAATTTCCACAACATCCCCAGTGGAGCCCTCATCACCACCCTAGCCACAGACCCAACACACCTCCCACAGCTAACTCACCTGGAGCTGCTTCAAGTCCCAGAGTTCCAAGAAAGAACGGAGACCTTATTTCTTAGACTAAAGCAACCCTAGCTTCTTTTAGGTCTCCTGCCCCACTTCTTTCAAGCCCCTTGCCAGTTTTAGCCTTCAGCATCAAAGAGCAGTGTTGTAGAGTGACATGGAGCACAAGCTTTGGAATCAGACAGATCTTGGATCTGGTCTTGTGACCTTGGGAAAGCTTTTAGTTTCCCCATTTGTGAAATGGTCATAACATGACTAATCTACAGGGATGACACTTGTTACAATTCCCTGATGAGGTGTGGTTACCAGCTAATCAGAGCACATGACAGCCATGAAAAGCTGGTACCAACAAAGGTGATGTTAGCACCTGAGGGGAAGATTATTCCCCCAACCGGCCTTCCCTAACCCAGGGCATAAGGACAAATTGTTTAAAAAAAAAAAAAAATTGTTTTCCCAGCAGAAAAAAAGGGAAAGTAAAGATCATTAAATTGCTCCCTTTGTCCCTTCTGTCCTTCAAGTTAACCTTGACCAGGGCATCTGATTGCCTTAGAATTTGGAACGTTCACTTGCTTTTCAAGTTCTTCTACTGTTGCTTTTTTTTTTTTTCCTTTGAGACAGAGTTTTGCTCTTGTCCTCTAGGCTAGAGTGCAATCACACAATCTCGGCTCACTGCAACCTCCGCCTCCCAGGTTCAAGTGATTCTCCTGACTCAGCCTCCCAAGTAGCTGGGATTACAGGTGACTGCCACCACACTTACCTAATTTTTGTATTTTTTTAGTGGAGACGGAGTTTCACCCTGTTGACCAGACTGGACTGAAACTCCTGACCTCAGGTGATCCACCTGCCTAGGCCTCTCAAACTGCTGGGATTACAGGCATGAGCCACCACTCCCGGCCTGTGGCTATTTTTATACTTCAAGAATCCCATTCTGACCCCAAAAGTAAGGGAAACCAGAAGGCATACCTAACAGAAGGCACTAGAAGAACATGACCAGCCAACCAGAAAACAGTCCAGAAACAGCTCTCTACAAACAAGGTCCCAAACTCGCCCTCCTCCCACCAATGACTCCCCACCACCCTGAGCCAGCATCAGCCAGCTCCGCTCTGGGTCTATTCACAATGCATGATGCTACCTATGCAGGCAACTCCCCAGGAGCCCTCCCGAGTTTAATATCAAAAACAATGATTGGGGAAGCAACACACACACACTACCCCAGGTCCAGAAAGTCAGGGAACAGCAAGGGCAAGGAGAAGGCACCCACCTCTCCAGCTCCAGCATTGAGGACCGCATTGATGAAGGACATGATGGCTGTTTTCAGATTCACTTCATCCCGGTACCGGCCCAGACTTCGGTCTAACTCGTTCAGCAGGGTCTAGGTGGAAATGCAGGACAGAGCAGGAGAGGCTGAGTCCCCTACAAGTGTGGCCTTTTTGCACCTTTACTCCTGTCACCTCCACTACCTAGAATACCCCATCTGCTCCCTCCATCTCATCAGGTCTGTCCAATTTACTCTGGGCTGCCCCAAACCTCACCTCTGCCTAGAAAATTCCCTTGCCTCTCCTCACCTCAGTGGTAGTGCTGCCTCACTTCCTCTCCACTCAACCTTTGGGGCTTGGTCTACATGGTTGAGGAGTGCTTCAGTGCTGCTTTATCATCGTGCTCCAGCTGTTTACAGCTCATATGTATTCCCTGCCTAGCTCCTTTATGGTATGGACACTGCTTTTATCCCTTTTCCATCTTCTGCAAAGAGTCAGGACCCAGTTTTGGGCAATAAACCATAGGGTTTGTAACATCAGTTCACATCTCTATGGACTTACTCTGTGCCAGGCACTGTGCTAAGACACTTCATATTTACTATTCATCTCATCGACACTTTTCCGGGCAGGTCAGGGAAAGAAAAGAGAATAGCATGGCTGAAGCCCCCCAGGGATGGTCCCAGTGTCCCACATTAGGCATTGGCTCAAGCATAGCACCTAAAATCTCGATCTCAGCAATTGCACTCAATTCAACAATTCTTGACTGAGCCCCTATCATGAGCCAGGTGTTGAGGTTGGAGATGCAAAGCCCCGAAAATAATGCAGGCCAATATTCCAGCTTCCAGGAACCCAGTGACTAGTAAGGAGGACAAGTCCATTTCCCAGCCAGTCTCATAACTCTTAAGGCCCTGCATGTGTTTTTATACAAGCCTTCGAGGTCCCAGTACTCTTCGCCTGTTACCTTCCAGGAGCAGGCATGCAGACCACATTACCTTCCTTTTCCCCCAGTTTCTGCTGCAAAGAATCTTCAGGCTCTCACTCACATATGACATCCTCCGTCCCACCCAGCTGGCATCCCGCCTCTAGCCAGGCCCCTTACCTGGAAGCGGGTTCGCTCCGCTGCGTACACCTGATAGTGCAGCATGGCCTGCAGCACCTTCTTGTGGCCACCAGGCACGAGGCACACAGCACCCAGGATCTCCAGCACAGCCACCTTGGTCTTGCTGTTCTCTGTGCGCAGGCTCTGGGCTATGGTACTAATGGCCTCAGGCTGTGCCAGCACATGTGCCCGCCCCTGGGAGTTGTTCATCAATGCTTTGATGCAGCCGATGAGCGAGGTGTGGATGCGGCTCTCACAGGTGGCGTGGTCCATGCTCCGGAGAAAATTTAGCAGACAGGTCAAGCCCTCCAGCTCAATGAAGCGGGTCACAAACCTACAAATCAGAGCCATTGACAAATAAAATGTATTGTATTCGCATATGATTCTGCGTACACTTTGCAAATAGTTACCCCCTTACCTGTGCACCACCATGCACCTTTTCCCACCTACAGTAGCTACTTGGCTTATTTGTAGTTTATCTAAAGCACTGAAATCCTATCATCTTCACAAAAGACTTGTGTCTTATTTGCATTTTAAATACTGTGCTTTTGCATATCATTGTCAGTTGCATAGCTAAAATGGTATGAATGTGAAGGGGATGATCATGATAATTATCAGAGCTGTTAAACCTGAACACTCCTCTCCAGTGAGGATGGAGATTAAGAGAATTACAGTCAGATAACAAAGAGGACTTCCAGATAGGAAGGCCATCAGAGTCATCGAGTCATGGGGTTAAACCTAGGGAAGCTACATTTCAAGGGATCCTAAAGAAAATAGCAGAGTTATCTATCTTGAATGTTAGCAAAAAAAAAAAAAAAATTAAAAACCATTAAAACCCATTTAGCTCAGGAGTTCTTAATTTGGAGTCTGTTCTGCTGAAGAATCTATGGCTAGCATTCACAGATCCAAGGACTTGGGTGGGAAAAGAAAATTACATTTTTATTTTTGGTAACTTCTAATTAAAATTTAACATTTTCCTCAATGATGAATATCGGCAATAAATGACAGTAGTATTAGCATAATCTGTGACTCTGTCACCCCAAGAAATCACAGCTATTTTCATACCAAATTACAGTTGTACCAGGTATCTCAAAATACCATTTGCACTCCTCAGTACTTCAAAATTATGATGGTTATCAGACTCGCAGCTGGCTCTTGCTACTTAAGGTATAAAGAAGCACAATTCATTGCTATCTCACTTTTATTATTTGTAGCTGTATTTTCATTATTTGTTCATCCTATCTTTGTATCTATTGTTTAAAACATTTCTGAGAAGCAGTCCTTAGGTTTCACCTGGGCGCCGGATGTCCATGGCATGCTCACACACACAGGTACCCTTGATTTAGTAAAATAATTAATGATCTAAGAAAACTCTTATAAATAACATTACTTATCCCAAGTGTATTTGTGTTTATGTTATTGTACAAATACGCCTAGAAAATAAAAGAATGTGCTCTCAGACTAAGTTGTTAACAACAGGTATTTTTCACTTTTTTCTGTTACATGCTTTTCTGCATTCCATAAACTTTCCACAATGACAATGTGTGACTTTTGTTATCAGAATATTATTAAGGGAAATTACAATAAGTTGGGGTAGGAAACAAACCTGACAACTTCCCTTCAACCCTTGTATTTCCTGACTACCTCATCCTTTCCTCTCTCCCCTTCCCATTCCAGAATCCCACCACTACCAGAATGACAAGACAATTAGGATGCTCCCATTCTTCTTGAGGCTGTTTCTAGTCTCCTGGGGAGAGAGCTCAGCTCAGACAACATAGACACCCCCACGCAATGGATGGCTAGCTCTTTACCAGGGGAAGAGTGGAGGGCGGCTCCTGATTGTTTGCTCATTTCCATGGTGTAAATGCTCCCAGCATAGCCAATTTCAAGCTACAGACTGATGTCATTGAATGCAGAGTTGGGAAGAGATCCATATTTCATAGTGTTTCCATGCACATACAATGCATGTAAACTCAAAAGTATACATTATAGTAAAATGTAGAAAAATAATTAGGTAATTTGGGAGTGAAGAGTTTCAAGTAGTTATTACCTTTGTTTTGATATAACTTATTGAATCTTAAACTTATACAATTGAAATTTTAATCATAGCTACGTTTAACAACCAGCTTACAAAATTGCTGAAAATTTGACAGTCGGCGTTCGCCAGCTGGTAAGAGCCAGTTCCAGCACACCACGGGGCAGACCCAAACACAAGGAGACCCACTTTGGGCCCCTGGGAAGGGAAAGGGGTCCTCCTATGGCTCCAGGACTTCTACCGCTTTTCCCATTCTAGATGGCAAATCCCATCCAGAGACACCACACACCCCCTAGTGGTTGGAGTACTTCTCTACCTGCGCGTTCCTCCTTTCCTGGATGGGGCACTCACCCTGCCCCCCCATCCTCAGATGGCTCTTTCTTATGTACCTTGTCCATTTGGTCACCTTCCTATTCTATCCCCTTACCAAAAGTAAATCAATAAATTTTAGAAAGCACTTGCCCTCGATTCCTCTTTAGAGAGCTCCTCAGGACCTGAGGTTTATCCTACTTTCCCAGGCTTCTCTCCCCTCCTCCCAAGCCCTGGCAGCCTCCCAGGAGAGGAGTAGGGGCTGGGAAGTGAAGTCAGGTGAGGCGGAGTTGGCCAGGAGGAGCGGCATGGGAGCAGAGCACTGCACAGGGCTTCAGGAAGGCAAGGAGACCAACTGTGAAGGGACTCAGCAGGAAGCAAAAGGGGGAAACTGAGTTACCTCATAGGCTGTGTCCGGAGGGCTGTCTTCAGGTCTTCCACAACTTGGTTCCTCATCTCCGTCTCCTCCTCATCAAACGCGTACAGACTCTGCATCTGAGGGCCAGCAGGTAGAAGGGGGCAGAAGTCACGCTGGGCTGCCTCTCTCCCAACCCCCTGCACTCCAGCCCAGGTGTGACCCAGGGACCATGCTTGCCTCAGAAAGGGTGAGGCCTCAGGGAATGGTTTACTGAGACCGAATGTTGGCCCCTGGGAAGACCTAGGTTCTGGGCTGGGACTTCACTTTCCTCATCTGTGAAATGGGAAGAACTACTGGCCCGGTTTATTTTCCAAGTTTGTGTGATGCCCAAATGGATTTTAAAATGTTTAAATGGTTGGGGGACTCTGAGATTGCACAGAGGAGGGGTGGATTACCTTAAAATTTCATGAATAACTGGAAAGCTGAACTCCAGTGAGTGGGCAGTGGGGCGCAGAGGAGCAGGAGAAGGCAGTGTGCGGGGGTGGGGGCTGGGGGATCACTCTCTGCCTTAGCCTTTTCAGGTGGGGGCAGGGCAGGAGAGGGGCGGCCACTCACCGCAGCCATGGAGTTGATGTGGTCAATGTAATAGTCAGGCCAGCTGGTCGCCAGCTTGTTGGAGTCCTCCTGCTCCTGAAACCAGAAAAAGGACAGCATGGACCAACAGGCAAGGCAGGCCCGTGGCCTGAGATCCTGAGCTTCATTCAATGTCAGCAGAGGGATTCATTTCACAGCTCTGCCCACGTGGGGTGGGCTGGAGGAAATTACATACTCTCCCAGGCTTCTGTTTCTCCCTTGGTGAAACACAGATGATGAACATTGACTCTCATGGTCAGCCAGTGACACGGGCAGAAACCATGCAGGTGGATGTACTTTCAGTGAGCAACATGCACCATTTTTTAAAAATTCTTTTCTCTTGTTCTGTTTGCTCAGCTTGTATTTAATGAAATATAATTTCCTGGCTGTTAAATCTAATTCAAATATGTGTTTATTTTTATACATCTTTTTACTTTTTCTGATAATCTCATTCTCATATTTTACAAAAGTATTGGTCTGTGACAGTTGGGAAATTTAAAAGCTTAGTCTTTCAGGTAGTTCTAGAACACTAATAGAAAACACTTGGCACATAATAGGCACTCACTAAATAGTAACTTTAGAAAAAGAGAGAAATTTCCAAGGGGTTGGGTTTTGAAAAGACTCAGGAGACCCCCTTAGGCCTGTGATTTAATTCCTGGCAAACTCCCGAATGAGGGGGATGTGCAGCGGGAAGGCAGAGCCCAGATCCGAAGACCTCTGGCCCAGTGCTCAGCCCTCAAGAGACAGGCTTGACTCTTCCCCAAGTAAGGGCAAGAATGATGGGAGTTAAAGAAATATTAATGTTGACTGAAAATCCAGCCTTCTCCAGCCAAATGGATCTGCTTCTGGGCCTCCCACTCGTCCTGCTCATTCCTGTTCCTGTGCCCCAGGTCACTTTGGAGGCTCCTCCCCATCTGCTTTCTCCACTCTCCTGCTTCCAAATCGGCATGAAAACTTAACCTCCTCCAGACCCTCCTTGACAAACCACCTCTCTGCCAGCTGCCAGCGGGCCCTGCAGCTCTCAGCTCCATCCACTCGATGTTTTCTATTTCGTTTCACAAAATACAAATTTTAGACCAGTAAGAAAGCTGCTTTGTTTGGGTCTTTATGACTTCACATGGTTAACAGGGTTATACATATTAAATTCTCCATGACTGAAGGCCAAACATTCTGTCTTCTGCCTTGGGGAGGGGAATCAGCACCAAAAACAATTGCGTCGGCAAACACATCCTTTCCTGCACTTGCTGGCTCATCATTTACCCATGCCATGTGCACTGAATGGGGACCTACTAGATGCCAATCACCATACTGAGCTCTGAAAGTACGGAGTATGGACTAAAGAGTCATGGTCTCTGCCTTCCATGTAACAGTCCAGTACCAGAGAAAGGGTGGTCAATGTTCTACGGTAGAGCTGCCCATAGCAGACCTTGGAGGGTGATCCATCCAACACAGAAGGCTGTTGGGGGGGCATGAGTGGTCTAAGAACACTGGGTTATTAAAGAGTATTACAGCTAAGACAGGTGGGGAGGTTGTTATAGACAGAGGAAGTGCCATGTGGGAAGGTAGAAGGGTGTGAAAGTGTGTATGGGGAAATTACAGTTTGGTTTGGAAGGCAGTGAGAGATGCCCTTGTATTTTAATAAATCTTTTTTTTTTTTTTTTTTTGAGATGGAGCTTCACTCTTGTTGCCCAGGCTGGAGTGCAGTGGCATGATCTCAGCTTACCACAATCACTTCCTGCTGGGTTCAAGTGATTCTCCTGCCTCCGCCTCCTAAGTAGCTGGGATTACAGGCATGTGCCACCATGCCTGGCTAGTCCTGTTTTTTTTTTTTTTTTTTTTTTTTTAATAGTAGAGACGGGGTTCTCTATGTTGGTCAGGCTGGCCTTGAACTCCTGACCTCAGATGATCCACCCACCTCAGCCTCCCAAGGTGCTGAGATTACAGGCATGAGCCACTATGCCTGGCCCTTTTTTTTTTTTTTTTTTTTTTTTTAGTTGTAGAAGAGACCAACTTAAGGGAACTCCATAGTAAATCAATTTGGAAAATAGAGAATCATGAGATATGATCAATTACTCCTGAAATTTCTTTCCTTCCTTCTTTCCATGATTTGAGCTTTTTAAAGACCTGCTTTTCTCACAATGAGATGCATAAACACAGAATGTTATATTCTGCAGGTGCTTAATAAAGCGTGCATTGAGTATACTAGACAATGGCTTATAGTGTGTGCAGCCCATGCCTCTTGTCACAGGTCCTCAGCCTCTAGCACTATCCTCCCCAGCAGTCCCGGGTTCTAGCAATGGGCAGTCACTTGCCATAACTGACTGGGTGGGCTATGGGTGAGTCTTGCCTCTCTAGGCCTTCTTGGCCTCATCTGTAAAATAAAGAATGAGACTGCATCAACACTGGGTTGTTTTCCAGGTTCCTGCAACTCTGAAATGGTGTATATTTGAATCCTCCAATGTTATAAGGTCAGTCTGGCTCAGTGTGGAGCCCTGGGGATGGGATAAATGTCTTTAGCAGGAAGAGTAAGAGAAGAGCTATGAGGGGGCACAGCAGCACGGAGAAGACATGGCTCAGACTCTGCCCAGACCTTCCTGTCTCCTCCCAGGAGGGAGGGAGCCTGAGCCTCAGGCATGGGAATAGCCAGGCTCTGGTCCCCAAACACCAACGCAATGTAGGAGGGCAGAAGAACAAGTTTTAGACTTGGGACTCGAGTCTGAAAACTGGGAGGGTGGAGGGGAGAGGAGGAAAGTAGGCCATGAAAAGAAAATTCAGGAGTAAAAGAAACAGAAAGACTAAAATAGAAAGGGGGAAAGAGAGAGACATAGAGACAGAGGCAAGCTGAAGAAACACAGAGATGGAGACAGCAGAGAGAAGAATGCACAGCCACTGGGGAAGCAGAAGGGAGGACATCAAGTCCAATTAAGCTGGACTGGAGCCCAGCGTACCCCTTTCTAGGGAGGGCCATAGCAGGAGGCTAACAGCATCTTTGAATGAGCGAGAGGAGAGGGAGGATATGCTGAGGAGGACAAGGACTGATGTATGAGCCCTAGCCTGGGACAGGGTGGAGGCTAAAGATCCAAAAGAGGACACCCCTGTCCCCCAAACTGATTTCTTATAGCAAAGATGCTCCAGGTATGGTCCAGGCTGCCCATCTCCCATGCCTGGGAGCAGGCACGAGAGAGTCCAGACTCTGCTTCTTTGTCTCTCTCCCAGCCAGCCCCAGTCCTGGAATGCAGCAGGTCCTGCTTAAAGGGTGTTTGAAAAAGAGAATCCTATTTCTGTGGGTGTAAGCTCCAGAAAAGCAGAATTTCCTTTTTCTATTTTATTCATTGTTGTTCCTCCAACACCTAGAACAGTGCTGGCATGTAATAAACATCAGGTGAATGGATGAGCAGGCAAGGCAGCAACAGCCACCCCATGCCATGGACCCTGAGATGTGGCCGGAAGGGTCAGAGAGGGCACCTTCTTCTTGCTGCAGTAGATCTGCCATTTCTTCTCAGGGGGCAGTGCAAACATAGCCTCCCGGTTTTTGTCAGTGAGATCCAATTCATCCTGCAAAGACAAGAAAAAATATGTCTGACACTAGGATGGTTAAGATTAGAATAGTCAGCCCTGCAGGAAATTAGAATTCCTCCAAATCAGTTCCTCAGCCTACTATCTTCCTCCCGAAGAGCATCAAAGATATGATAGGACATTTCTTTTTCTGTGAGAAATACAGCCCCATCCCCTTGCCTCAACCAGCCCTATGTGTCTTCCATTGTACTCCCTTTACTTCCTGTCCACCCCCAACCTCGTCTCTGCAACCCACCCTCCTGCTTCAGGTCACCCTGTTCCCTGCGCATCTCCTGCATTGCTTTGCTAGCTCCTGATCCTCTTGCCCCGTGGTTTCTTGTCTTCCATCCCTTGTCATTCTTAAGCTTGTGGACACCATCATACAAAGCCTAACAAAGAAGGGAGTTGTCACAGATCTAGTTCTGCCTCTCTCCGATTCTCGCCCCATCCTTCAGGTCTACCTGCCCTTCGAATCTCTCCCCTAGACATTCTCTGGATCCCCCAGACTCAGCATGGGCCCTAGCACGGGCTGGAGAGCGCTGGTGAGGACAAGGGGCTGATCAGAATAGGATGGGCGAGCCATGCCCAGGGAGGCCTTGATCTGCTTCCGAGGGAGGTAGTGCCTGCTGAAGGCAGCCCCTCCCACTGCAGGACCACCAAGAGAAGGCGCCGGGCTCCATCGGGCTAGTCCAAACTTTCCAAGGAGCAAATTGGAACTTTATGAGGTCATATTTGGGGTAATTCCTAGGTATTTTGGGGTGAATGTAAAGGTCCTGTTGTGCTAGGCGGCCCCTGAAAATGTTCTGAAGCTGCTTCTCCTATCACGCATGAGCAACCCCTAATGCTAATCAAGGGCTAATCAAAGGACTAGTTATTGAGCCATGGAGAACATTGTGTGCTTTTTTTAAAATCAAAAGCGAAACTTGCATTAAGCATAAATTAAGCATAACAAAGCATAATAGTACTAACTTTTATATTTTCAAATACAATAAACAGTGAAAACAATATCTAAGGAAGTATAATAGTCTTACATTTTGAGATCTGTAACCTTTTCCCTATACTTTTATTCAAGGGAGAATATTAAGACTTTCTTCTCTCACCTAGATCAGAACTGCCTAATAGAAAGATAACATGGGCCACATATATTTTCAAATTTTTCTAGGCAAGTTAAAAAATTTAAAAGAAATAGATGAAGTCAATAGTACATTTTATTGAAATCCAGTAAATCTTCCAGTAAATCTAAAATATAATCATTTAAACATATAATCATGTAGAAAATTAATAATGAGATATTTTACATTCCTTTTTTCATACTAAGTCTTCAAAATATGGTGTGCATTTTACAGTTACAGTTCATCTCAATTCAGACGAGCCAGTAGCCCCATCTGGCCAAGGACTGCCATTCAGATAGCACAGACGAGGGTTATTTGAAATAATACCCATTAGTTCACCTGCCTCTGGAACTCAAGACTCCTGCAGATTTTTTTTTTTTTTTTTTTTTTTTTGAGATGGAGTCTGGCTCTGTCACCCAGGCTGGAGTGCAGTGGCCGGATCTCAGCTCACTGCAAGCTCCGTCTCCCAGGTTCACGCCATTCTCCTGTCTCCGCCTCCCAAGTAGCTGGGACTACAGGCGCCCGCCTCGTCGCCCGGCTAGTTTTTCATATTCTTTAGTAGAGACGGGGTTTCACCGTATTAGCCAGGATGGTCTCGATCTCCTGACCTTGTGATCCGCCCGTCTCGGCCTCCCAAAGTGCTGGGATTACAGGCTTGAGCCACCGCGCCCGGCCGACTCCTGCAGATTTAATCCCATACAAAAGTTCTTCCCTAGAACTGCTCTCAAGGGATCCCAGGAAGTTCTTTGTCAAAATTCCCAGAACGCTGTTTGAGGTTTCTTTTCCACGATCAAAATCAGAAATAAAAGAAAAAGGAGAGTTATATGCACCTTACATTTCCCAACACAAACTCTGCACCTCTTCAACCTCTGTGCCTTTGCTTACACAGTGAGTCCTGCCTGGACAGGCCTCCATACCCACTCACACTAAGGACATGGTCTAATTCCTAGGGCACAGTGTCAGCCTCCTCCCGCAAGCCTTCAGTAGACCTTCCCAGGTAAGAAGAATCTCTCCCTTCCTGAACTACAGAGCAGTTCCACATGAGCTTGTATTCAGGTTATTGATGTACTTGTCTTTTCCAGCCAGTGCTCTCTATCTCTAAATCAATGGTAGTTTTGCTCAGCCCAGGCAGCATACGACTGCTGACTGCTCGCTCCTTATTAAACCTCACTTCCCTGGTTTCTTTAGCAACTACCCTCCTGAGCAGTCTCTCCTGTTTCACCCTATGTTCTGCATGCGCTTCCTCGATGACTTCCCCTCTTCTATCCTACCTTTAAATGAAGTCCTTCAGGGCACCGTCCTCCCTCACCTGTTCCCCAGGACTCAGCTATTATCTCAGACTCTCTCAAACTCGTACCCCTAGTCCAACAGTTTCCTGAACTCCAAACCCTGGGGCCCAGTTGTCTCCAGTACGTCTCCACTCTGATGTACTTACGTAGAGTTACTATGTCCCAGGCACTGTTCTAAGTGTGTAATGTTTATTCATTTATTTATAACTTGTAACAACTCATTTTACAGATAAAGGAAACTGAGGTACAGAAAGAATGTGTGAATTGAATCATCCCAGCCCCCTAAACTTGAATCTCCTCCAGTATATCCTATCCTGTCCAGGATCCCAACATCCATCCAACACTTCATGTCAGAAACCGGGGTGTTCTTTGATTCCTACTCACTCTTTGATCCTACCAAGTCCTATTATCTTTCCTCCTAAATAGCTCTTGAATCTGTCCACTTCTCTCCATCCTCACTGCTAATACTTTAGTCTAAGGCACGTTTCTCTCTAACCTGTAGGATTAGGAGGCAAAAGCCTCCAAATGGTCAACCCAGAACCTTCTTTAGCAGAGCACCTTGCATGGTCTTTTAGAAAAGCGATCAGATCACGTCAAATCCCTGCTTAAAATCTTCCATGGCTTTCCACTGCCCTTAGGGTTTAATCCAAAAACTTTAGTTCTTCTGGTCTTCATTGTGTACCCCAAAAGGACCCAGCTTCTGACTTGACACTCACATATACCGTTTCTTCTGCAGGCATTGTCCTGAACCTCATTCACTTATCATCTCGGTGAAAATGTCACTGCTCACAGGGATCACTGTGACTTCTCCCAGTCTAGAATACAGCTTTCTGCTAGGCACTCCCATGCACCGCCCCCCCCCAAATGCTCCCTGTCCTAGCACTCATCACACTTGTCTCTGCTCCTCAAGATCAGTCTTCCCTACTAGGCTTTCACATTCTTGGAGGCAGGGGAGGTCTCTGGTGGCTCATCACTACATCCCTAGGACCCCCCCCACAGCCCAGCACCCAGCAGTCTCTCCAAGAAATATTGTTCACTTGTTTGAGAGATACCTGATGCTATTCTTCCTGCAGGCAAGACTTGTCTGACTCACCCTTGATTTTGCTAAAGTGCCATGCAAGGGTCCCTGTCCTGAAGATGCCCAGTAAGTATCTGTTGAATAAAAGAGCCAAAGAAAGGAACACTGCCCATCACGTCCTTCTTTCAAAACTCACTCTACTCAAGAAAACATCCCTGACTAACACGGATCAGGCTCCAGATAGTATTCTACACTAGCAAACACTTTGTCTGCCACCACTTGCCCCATCCAGAGGAAAGCCAAAAATCAAGAAACAGTGAGTTTTCCTAAACCTGATGTGACAAGGAAGCTGGACAACTTTTTCATATAACCTGCATAATTTCATCTTACAGGGACCCTGTCATTGAAAGAGCTGGATTGGTTTAACCAGGTATATTTATTAGCAAATACAAGTATAAAACTACATTCCAACCACATGGCATTATTTCTTTACTGGCTTACTAATGGCCCACCACAGAATGAGTGACCAAGAGCTAACGGTAGATGAACTTGTACTTATGGCTGTTTACCAGGCCTGGGACCTCCCGTGGTGTGCAGACTTTGTCTCACCACCAGACCTCCAAAGAGAGAAGAAATCATACTTCTTTCCTAGTCTATTTGTGGCCATGGTATAAAGCTGCACACACAGGGGCTTCTCACAAGGGCAGTCTGAAGGCTGGCCTGGGCAGGCACTGCATAGTCAGCACAGGCTGGTCCTGGTGTGAATGGCAGAGCTTCCACCTGCCCCTTGTTAGGTACAGCATATAATCATCCCAGGCCTGAACTGGGACCCCACGCATGACAGACATTTCCACCTCCATGTTCCTAGCCAATCATCCCCTGTTCCGAGGTGCCCAGTGTCTGCCCACAGAATCCCACTATGTCTCTTCTTTGTGTCTCGGACATTAAAAGATCCCAGGGAAACTCCAAGGAGCAGAAGAGAGAAAGGCGTCAAATGTTCTGATGTTCTTTGAGATGTCTCACCATCTTAGTTTGCAAAGCCCAGAGCTGCCCCTTCCTATGATAACCTAACTACTGCACCCTGTGGTCTACAATCCAATGCAGAGAGGAGGTAGGACCATTCTTCTGGGGACACCCTTTATTGCTGTCCATCCCACAAGAGATTCTGGTTCCCCAACATAGCTGAAGTGTCCTGGGGGCCTACCTCCTCCCAAGAGGAGTTTTGAGAGATGGAGACCCCAGGACAGGTGTCCTGCCCTCTGTCCAGTTCTGCTTGTCCATCCACCTTCCTCTCCATTGTCACTGTCCCTCCCCACCCTCTCACTGACCACCAGCTCTGCAAAGCGGATGTTGAGCTCCTCTGCGTTTGGGATGGGGCTGGAGAACTCCATGAACTGCAGAGGGTGGTTGTCCCGGAGGTTGATTTCGGGGATGTCACTGCCCCCGAAGCAGCACAGGAAGCCCAGGCCATGGCGGCTCCTCTTGCGGGGGGCCATGGTCACTGCAGGCCAGGGGGTGTCAGCAGGCAGATGCCCTAGGTCCTCATTGTTATCTGGACAGGAGGAGATAACACAGGGTAGTCAGGCATCAGTCAGATAGGCTGAGCAGAGGTCACTCTGCCTTCATAACCTCTGTCCCACAGGCTACCAGGAGCCCTCAACCCAATAGCAAAGCCCCCCGGCCCTTCCTCCCACAGCATCCCTCTGTTCCCACCGGCTCTTTCCACCTGGAGGTATTTACGTATCCTCCCCACCATGCCCTCTGAGTGTTACCTGCTAAGATACTTTCACATTCCCCTTCCTTGCCCTCAGAGAAGGACAAAGGCTGGGGTCACTGGATGTGACTTCCATGTGGCTACAGCTGACTTTCCATGAATGTGCAGATGGGATCCTACTCCCTGTCTTAAGATCAGCTTCCAGCAAGGCTCATTTACTCACTTGATTCATTTCCAGGTCTGAGGATAACTGATTTAAAGGCATGGTCCAATGCGGAGGAAAGGGTTGAAGAAGGCTGGCAGAGGGAACAGTGAGCTAATGATGTGGCATAGCTTCTAGAGCCTGGGTCTCCAGAGGAGGAGAGGACGGAAGGCTACAGAGGCTTGTAGAGTTTTCTGCTCAGTCTTCTGTACCCAGGCATGTTTGGATGAATGTGAAATAGCAACAGGCAGTGGTTCACTGATCCTTCTAGAAGGAGGTGGCCAGTTGTCCTCAGAGAGTTACCCAGGGGAGTCAGAGTGAAGCCTGGGTACAGAAATAGGACTGATCATTGGAATGGTATTTGACATCTGCTCAGATTTTCGGAAGAAATCTGCTCAGATTTTCTTTTCATACCAACCAAGAAGAGAGGACACTGTTCTGTCCAGAGACCAGAGCTGATGGCCACTTAACAGCTGAGTAGTCATTGGAACAGAAAGGGTTAAGTCTTTGGCTCACCCCTAGGAAAGCCTAGGTCAATGATGACCAGCCTGAGAAAGAACACTACCCCTGTCATTGATGCCACATGGCCTCTAGATCAATTCAGTCCAACAACCAGGACACAGGCCTCCTGAGAGGCAGAACCATCCTCAACCACTGGTTCCTGACAACCTAGGGAGGTTCAGTAGAGAGGCCACAGCTTATGCACCAAACTGCTACCCAGCCAGATTCTCCCCATCCCATACTTGCAGATCTTAATTTTTTTGGACATAAATATGGAATTCTGTTTTTATCCCTGTTGAATATCATTGGTTTGCAGTCAAGATACTTTAGAATTTTGATTCTTAGCTATTTCTCCTGGACTCAGATTATTAACAGATTAGAATGCCTCTGTAGTCATCACGCACATCAGTGCTAAAAATGTTGACCACATCAAGGACACAGACCCTAATGACACAACAAGCTGATCTGGGAATGCCAGGGAACTTTCATTAATACGCTCAGGGAACAGTCCTTCAACCAGCTCTAAATCTATGTAACTATGCGCTCATCTAACCCTCTTTTCTATAAAGTCAACATGAGAGATTTCTCCTAAAGCCCTGTAGAACTCAAGATATGCTAAATCTATGATACTCCTTTGAACCAAGCTCTAGAATCTTATCAAAAGAGAGAACAAGAAAAATGTGGCATAATTTGTTCCTAGGGAGCTAGGGGTAACTTCTGGAGAACACTGCTTTATTTCCTAAGTCCTAGCTAATAATTTAGTATAATCTCATCTGGCCTCTCACACATCATGCTCTATTTTAACTGTCATTCTAGAATTTTTTTTACCAGCTCTATTTTATCTTTCTTTATAAAGTTTGTGACAGACTTTTTAATAGGCCCAGAAAAGCCTCAAATAATACATTATGGAAGATTGCCCTGGTATTATTGGTTATTTTTTTGCTACTGGTTCTCATAAATATAGTGAGGGCTCCTAGAGGGCAGGGGCTGTGTCTCCTGCTTCTTTGACAGCCATCCCCATTTCTGTAGCCAATCAAAGCCTTGTGCTTCGTGGGGAGTCAATAAATATTTCTTGACCAATTGGGAAATGACCTGTTCTCATGGAATAGGAGGAAAGAGGGGTCCTTATTAATCAGTCAAAAAATATTGATGGAAATCTCAGCTACTAGCAATTGATAAGCACTCAAGAACCTTTGTAAGGAAAAAGAGAACCATCCTAGAGGCTGAGGGAGGAGAAGCAGCCAGCAGGCCAGCACAGCAATCCAGGGACATGGTAGCAAAGACCTGGAGTAGAGTAGCATTAGAGTAAAACTGAGAGGAAGGGGGACTTTGGGGTTCCCCTGGGACTTGATAGCCAATGGCAAAGAGTGGGTAAGACAAAGCCCTGGTCTCTGACCATTAGAGTTAGTAAAGCACCAACTCAGCCAGCAGGTAGGGGTGGAATCCCTGGGGGTGCCCTGCCCGTTGTCAAGTGTGGGATAATCACATGGAATGCAGACCAGATCCCCTTGATTCCATCAGCCTCCAAAACACAGCTGCAGCTGGCAAGCAAGACTGCTTTGTTCAGGGCACAAGGCATGAGAAGGGAGCTCCCAGAGGCAGTGGGGAGGCTGAGCTGACAGTACCACGGCGTTCTAGGGAGGGACAAGGAGAACGTGTGACCCCTCTTCCTGCCTTTACTTCCTCAGCTTCTTGTTCCCTAGTCTCCCTCTTACCTTTCTTGGCTCTACCAGAGGAATCAGGCATGGGGGCAGGGGTGGCATATAGCTGGTACACCTTGGCACAGTCTTACATCAGCTGTTCACAGCCATGATTGCTCTGACTGGCCAAAGCCTGTGCCATACCTGTTGTTAAATATTAGAGCATCTCCCCTGACCTCAGGAGAGGAGAAGTAGATACAGACCCTGCGAACAGGAAGGACCATCCCCCGAGAGAAGGACTTCGTGCACTCAGGGGGCTGCTGCATATGTGTCTTTCTGAGGGGCTGTGTTGTGTGACAGCTCCCAAGTATGTTTATGTTCCTGAGGACAATGCCCTCCCAACCAAACCCTAGGTCTTTCCTTGCCTCCCTTTTTTTTGTTGTTGTTGTTTTTTGTTTTGTTTTGTTTTGCTTTGTTTTGAGGTGGAGTCTCGCTCTGTCGCCCAGTCTGGAGTACAGTGGCGCAATCTTGGCTCACTGCAAGCTCCGCCTCCCGGGTTCATACCATCCTCCTGCCTCAGCCTCCCGAGTAGCTGGGACTACAGGCACCTGCCACCACGCGTGGCTAATTTTTTGTATTTTTAGTAGAGATGAGGTTTCACCGTGTTAACCAGGATGGTCTCGATCTCCTGACCTCGTAATCTGCCCGTCTTAGCCTCCCAAAGTGCTGGGATTACAGGTGTGAGCCACTGCGCCCGGCCCTCTTGCCTCCCTTTCTTAAGGCCCCATCTGAACATCCAAGACTAAAATCACAGGCTCTCTGCCGAAAGAGGCCTCAGAAATCATGTCACTTCATGGTAGAGATCCAAAAACCGAGGCCCAAAGAGGAACTGTCTTATCTGAGGTCACAGGCCTAGGAACAGAGCTGGGATTAAAACCCAGGACTCCAGCAGCCAGGCTGTGGTCCAGTTACTGCCCCAGCAGACCTTGTCTTCCCCGTCAATGGGCTTTTTTCTTACCTTGCCTTCAGCTCCCCCATAGCCACAGCCTCCCTCCGCTAGAGCAGATCAGTCTCTACAGCTTAGTTTAGAAATCCCTCTAGAGAGCAGGAGAGGTTTACAGAAGCTCCAAAGGCCGCCGCCGCCTCCTCATCAGTAGGAGCTGCTTCCATCATCTGAACCCTAATTCCTGACCTGCTCCTGCTCTGACACCTCTTTCACTCCAGCTTCCTATGGCAGGGCGGGGTGGGGAGCAGAGACTTTGAAGTCAGGAGACCAGGATTTCCCCACCTTTGTTTTCTCAGCTGGTGCTGGTGAGTACTCTTCACCTCTCGAAGCCCCAGTTTCCTCATCTGTGACACCCTGATCACAGGGTCTTCCTCACTGGGTTTCAGTGAGGTGTACAGAAAGCAAGAGAAGTGAAATGCCTGGAGCACACTGGGCGACAGCAGAGGAGGCGCTACCCTGCAGCGGGCCTCCATTCCCATCATCACCAGCAATGTGAGACTCGCCCTGCCCACAGCCTGCAACCCTCAGCGCTTCTCCAGGCAACGATGGGGTGACCAAGGCCTGGCATTCTGGGAATTTGCCTGGCCAGATTTATGAAGTCACCCGGCTCTACCTTCCTCTAGGCCAGAGGAGCTGGGCTTTTCCCTGGGCTCTGAGCTGTCTCTAGGTAGAAAGATAAGCAAATCTTCATCACTGGCCCTGGACAGGGAGAGGAGAAAGTGAAGTGGCCACAGGAATTCATTTCTGCAAAATCTCTTTAGAAAAGGAACAACGAAGTTTCCACCTTGAAGGAGAACTGAGAAGCAATTTGGAGAAAAGGGGATGCAAAGACAGAAGGAAACCCACTGGACTTGAACTCAGGCCAAAGAGATTTCAGCTGCCCCCACCTCCACCCACTTTTCTCTCCATGAAAACTTCCCCAGTGCCAACAGCTCCCTGCCCTCCACATCCTGTCTCCTTGCTCCCTCCCCTCTTCCTGTGGGGACAAGTTCTCCTCAGGACTCTTAGTCCCCAAGCACAGACCAGCTGGCCTAAGACACCAAACCATAGGTCACAGCCAGTTAGGCAACGCCTCCCGTGGCTCCAACCTGACTGCACCCATCACCGTCACAGTCCCTCTAGTTGTAGCAAATGCACATTGCCTGTCCCATTTCTGTCACTCACCAGCAGGGGTTCAGCAGGCCATGGTGTTAGTCTCTCTGGGCCTCAGTTTCCTTTCTGTGCAAAGGCAGGGTTTGACTGAAGACCTCCAAGGACTTTACCAGCTCTGACCTTTCACACTGCCTGCACAATCCTATTCCCGAAGGCTTCCCAAGGAGCTCTCCTCTGCCTGTACTGAGCACTTCCCCCACATTGCTCTCTGAGCCAGGAAGGACTTCCTACCACTTGAGCTCATTCCTTCCATTTGGTTGGTAAAGATGCAATCCTAGCCCTTACCCTCAAACCCTAACCCTAGCCACTGCAACACACCAGCTTTTACATTTCAGGACTTCAAAAGTCCCATATCATCAGTGTTTATCCCTCAGTCTTAATAGAAGCAGAATAATACTAACACTTGAGACTTTCCTATGTGCCAGAAACTGACTGTGTCGACATTTTATTCCAACAACTCTCTGAGATAGTTGGCTTCATTTTAAAGAACTTATGGAGAAAAAACCCAAAAATGCAAAAACGAAAACAAAAGCCACAAAAACTGTGGTTCAGAGTGGTTAAGTAGCTTGCCTAAGGTCACACAGCTAGTTAGGGACATAGCTAGGATTCAAAACCAGGACTGTCTGACTCTAAAGCAGTAAGCCACTAAGCCATAAGGCACATGTCCAGAAAGTATCCTAAGCTGAGATCTGCTCAGAGTTTTCTCAAATGTTATACAGATTGATATTCAATAATTCGTGATTCTGCATTTCCTGTGAGCTGGGCCAGGTGTTTTCACAGCTGGGCAATCTCATTTCAGCTTCACAATGACCTTGTGAGGTGGTTATTATCCCCTATTACAGATAAAAATATTGAGGCTTCAGGAGCTGTTACATGGCTTGGTCTATGACACCCAGCTGTGAAGAGACAGAGCTAGGACTCACAAGTAACTATTCTCACTCTAAGCCTAGTGGTCTTGTCACAGAACCAAAGCTGACTCATGAACCCCTCCTCTAGCTCTTGAGGACAATGCTATTGCTTTGGGACATTCAAATTGCCTCCTATCAAACTGCCTCTTTTCCTACCTTCAGACACAGGGGTAACAAGACAAGGACATGGTATTGACTATCTCTCCCTGACCACTTCCAAGGTACCTACTGGGAACCAGGTACTATACTGATAATTTTCTGCATTATCTCATTTATTCTTCCAACCCTACAATGATATCACGATCCCTTCTTACTGATGATGACATTAAGAGTCTCAAAGGTCAGGCAAGTTGCCCAAAGACCAAGTTTTAGAAGTGAAAGGGCTGGGTTTGAGGACAGTAGTGTCTCATTCAAACGAATGTGCTTTTCACCAGCTTCTAGCCATGTGTTGACCATTGACCTGTGGTGAGGACCCAGGAGTAAACAAGATGTGATTCCTTTCCTAAAGGTCTCCTTCTAGTGGGGGAGCAAGGGGAGTCCAGACAGTGACAACAAAGAGAGAGTGAAGTGTTTGGGCAGCCCTGAGAAGGGGGACCTGGTCCAGCCTGGGGGTTAGGGGGTAAAGGGGAAGTCAGGGCAGGCTTCCAGGAGGAGGGGACTTTGAGCCAGCCTTGAAAGAGAGGAGAGAATCAAGGACGGGTGCAAGAGGAGGGAAAAGGCACTCCAGGCAAGGAAAACGGCATAAGCAGAGGCACAGAAGGAAGAGCATGGCATGTGTGAGCCGAGTCCTGATCAGGAGCTTCATCCTTTGCTGGCTAAATCAACAGGCAAAGCAAATGGAAAGGGTATGCGAGTATCCTGGTTTGATGGCAGAGCTGCAAGCGTGCTGGGGAGCCTGCTCCTTTGCCCTTCTCTCCCCACCAGGTCCCCTGGGGCTGGGGCTGCGGCTGGGGCTGGGAATGGGGCCCAGAGCTTCCCAGAGCTGCTGCATGGAACATAAGGAATGTAAACAATTTCCTGCTCCACAGGCAGACATTGCTCCCTATACGCTGACCCTCCACGTGCCATGTGCTGCTGGGAGTCACCCAGGAAAGGGCCCCAAGCCCAGCGTGGGGCCTGGCTCCCAAAGGAAGAATCTATGCTTTTCCATCCCATGTCCCAAATGACACTATCAGACCCTCTGCCCACCCATCTCCCCACTGCCCACCTACACCACACCTGCTTCCACCCCAAGCCTCTGCAGACCATCTCCTCAAGCTGGTGGACAGCAAGCAGGCCTGGAGGTTCCTCTTAGCTCTAATCCACCCACTTCCTCCCTGAAGCTGCTGAATTACCATCGCCCAACTCTACCCTACACATTCGGTTGAATTCTGTTCAATTGCCATCAACTCTAACCAGGTGACTTCAAACAAGTTACTTGGCCTCTCTGAGCCTCAGTTTCTTCAGCCATAAAACAGGGGAAATACAATAGTACATAATTCATAGGGTTGTCATGAGGATTAAATTAGTTAATATTTGTAAAGCATTTGGAATACAGCCTAGTAAAAGTAAAGACTATTAATAGCTATACAGATAAGCTGCTGTTCTACTTGTGAAGATACCTGAATGTTGACAGGATTATAGAGAGTTTTCTTTCTGTAATTTCATCAGTTTTACATATTACTATAGGGCTTGGCAGATATTCCAGGGGCCACGTTCAGCCCACAGACTGTTTTTGTAAACATAGTTTTATTGGAATAGTCATGCGCATTCATTTAAGTATTGTCTACAGCTACTACCATGCAACAGAGACCGTATGGCCCACAAAGCCAAAAACACTTACTATCTGGCCCCTTACAGAAAGACTGCCAATTCCTGGATTACTGGATTGATTCCTATGTGACTGATAATATCCAATTATTTGTAGCCATAAAAACACCGATTTCATATGATTCCACGTATCATACTGGCTCCTCACTTGTACTGTCTGACCCACTGAGAGTGCTGCCCTCTAAATCCAGTGATTCCAACCATAATAAAGATATATTTATTGAGCACCTACCATGTTCGAGGTTTATCTCAAACTTTCATCTTCCCTTTTTACAGACGAAGAAACTTGAGGCTCAGAAGGACGCTAGGTGTGAACCTAGGAACTCAAACCAGGTCTCCAGACGCCAGTGTTGCCCTGAACAATCTGACTGACTTGTACTGTGAGCCTCAGGCAAGGCTGGGGGAGAAACAAGGAGCACTTTCAAAAATAAGCACACGCTGTTTCCAGGATTGGGGGAGCTTTTCTTAGCAGTCGCCTAAATTACAGTTTCCCCCTAGGCTCTGGGAAAGGCAAAGAAAGCAAAAGTAAATTCTCTCAGCCTCTGAGTCCCCTCTGTGCAGGCCTAGGGGTGGGAGACACAGGGAGGCGTCACTGAGACCCGAGAAGAGGAAGGAGAGAAAGGAACGTCTTTCCGGAAAAGTGAAACTGAAAATCCCTCAAAGTGACATTTCTCAAACTTGGGGGTGAGGGTGGGAGTTGAGGATTTTCCAACTGGTTTTCTCATTTTGAGAAATCATAAAGAGAATAAAGGTTTCTTTGACTCATTAGGGCACTAAACAAGCAGATGATAGTTCTCCAAGGTCATGGTCAAACATTCATTCATTCATTCATTCATTCATCCACCCACCCACTGAGTAAATGCCATGTATAAAGCAACGTTCTGGGTGTCTTATATGAGCCTGACATCAGATCCTAGGATGTAAGGGAGGCAAGGAGGTGCGGCTCTAGGCCCTGGGACTGTCGGTGGGGAAGAGTGACTTCTGGCTGGGAGGATCTGGAACATTCACCAGAGGAACTATCATCAAAGCTGGGCCTCAGAAAAAGGGAAGGCGTCAGCATGTGCCAGGGGCTCGGGGGGTGTCCAGGAAAGCATTCTTAACAAGTGGCATGCCTGGCACCAACGACAGCCCAAATGAATGAGAAGCCCTACCAAGGTGGTTCCCACTGTACCTCTCAGGGCTCAAAGAGGTGCAGTGGGAACCAAAACGACAGCCAGAAAAAGGAGGGCGTTGAGTGCCAGGGGAAGAAGGAAGAAGCCATTGGAGAGTGTGTGGCTTGCGGCTGATTAGTTCCTTGGCTTATGGTAGAGGAGAGCGTTTGTGAGGTCTGAAATTAGAAGAGACATTTCTGGTGGCACTGTATGGGGTAGGAAGACAGGAGGGAGAAGTGGAAGAAGGGAAGAGTTAGGAGGCAAGTCTGTGCATCTGGGTAGAAGAGAATGAGACCCTGAACTGCCAAGAATAGAGAGGAAGAGGTGGATGCTGGCGGTGCCATGGAGGGGTGCGGGCACGTGAGTAAGAGGATGAGAGGCTGGACATACAGAGCAAGGACCTGGGCTGACGATGAACCTGGGGAGCATGGAGAGCTCTCTGGGCAACAGCTATGAAGTGAAAGAGAAGGAATTTTAGCGCCCATGTCTCTGCTACCCATTAGCACCGGAAGTCTGGGGCTCCTGGCCAAAGGGAAATCACCCTACACAGGAGAACCCAAGGCCTCGCCCCCTCTGCTTCCAGAAGCCAAGCCCCTCCTCTGGCTCACATAGACGGGGCTGCTGTTACTGAAAGGCGCAGGGAAAGGAGCCTCCAGCTTTCCTCTGTGCTCCACTCCCAGCTCTCCCACCAGAGCAACCCATCACTGAGGCCTCAGCACCGTTCCACAGCCCAGGACTGGGAGAAGACCCCACTGGCTGCTATTCCTGATCCTCTCTCCGAGGGTCCCAGCACAAAAAGCATTCTGTCACTCTTGAGGGAAAGACCTCAAGGTTCTGTCAGGCCAACTCCGCCCTAGAAACCCAGCAGGGCCTGTGCACATGGCCCCACCTGGCCCCCGGGGCTGTGCCTTCTGCAGTACAAGGTGACCTTCCTGCCTTTCTACAGAAAGGCCCCTGCTCCTGCCTCAGGACCCACAGGCACAGTCCATCTCCTCTGGGAGGGCAGATTGGGACGGGGCAGTGACTAGGGGGTAACTAGGGGGTAGGATGGGAGCTGAGCCAACCCCTGAAAGGCAAATGTCATTGAAAATATAGATTCAGGGTGACTCCTTTTCTCCTCCTCAATTTTGTGTGTACAATTTCACCACTTTATTCATTCGTTCAAACAAAACTTTGTCGAGTCCCTAAGTACCGTGCTCTCAGCTGTGAAAATGTATAATAAGCATGAGTTCAGTCTGGTTGGGAAGGGAGACAAATAAATATAATAAAGTGTGGACATGGTTATGATAAGGGAAGTACAAAGGTTTGAGTCTGAGGAATGTCTGCAGAACTGCATCCTAGCGGGGGTTCTAGTCCACCCTAAACCCTCTGCTCATAAACATGGTTTAGAGGGGACATCGTAGAGTGGAATGAGGGCTGGGAATACTCAGAGATGCTACCAAAGATCAAGAACAGAAGTCCAACCAAGGGCTATTGATGCCATAGGAGATTGCAAGCACCTCAGGCAAGAGAACATGAGTACTTTGGGCCTTGTCTGTAAATGAGCCGGTCAAACTGTGTATTGTCTAGGAGTTTCTTCTACCCCTGTCACTAGGATCTGTGTCAGACAGTACATGAGGTGTTAAATGATGCTGTTTGAATTGAATCCTATCCCATGAGCTCCCTAAAGAAGCTCATTCATTCATCCAACCATCGTTGATTTTTAGCACCTACTCTATGCCCGGCACTGCTCTCGGGGCTAGGCACATGCAGGTAACTCATCAGACACAGCTCCTGCCCTCACAGAGCTATTGTCTCCCAAGCTCAGAGTCCCTTTTGTCCTGTGTCTTCAATCCCTAATGCCCCATCCTGTGAATGATTCTCGCCACCTTTTTCTAAAATGCCTTGGATGCATTTGTTTCATTCCCAAACACCAGGCTCCAGATCAGTCCCACGTGCTCTCATGCTGAGACCCCTGCCAACCTTTCTCATTTCCCCCTTTCCCAGTCACCCTGCAAACAGCTCTCTGAATGATGTGCTTCTAGACTTATTCTGCATTCCTGGGTTCAGCTGAATTGACAGCAGCCTAGGGCCCTGGGTGGATAAGAACAGGGTACTCACAGCCTGGGCCACGCTTCAGAAATTTATTAGAGGCAGACCAGATGGCAGAGGACTAGGAATGGGAGCCGTGAAAGAGGACTAGGAATGGGAGTTTTCAGGACAAAGCATTAGGAGGGATGTGGATTAAGTGGGGTCCAGGAGGGACCCTGAGTCCTTGTGCACTGCACAGGTAAGTACAGGAGATGCTCACTAAAAGGGATGAGAGAGGGAGGAGAAGACAGAAGACATGAATGCATGTCTTTGACCCTCTGGGTGAAGAGGTGGGAGTGGTATGTGTGTGTGTTTACGTGTGTGTGGTATGTATTTATATGTATATGTGGTATGGTGTATGTTTATGTATGTGTAGGTAGTATATGTGTGGTATGTGTGCTTGGTGTATGTGCACATGTAGTATATGCGTATGTGGTGTGGTACGTATATGTGTGGTATGTGTGCGGTGTGTGTGGTGAGTGTGTGGTGAGTGTGGCGGTGGGGAATGTGTATGTGTGGTGTGTATATGTGTGGTATGTGTGATGTGTGTAGGTAGGGTATGTATATATGTGGTATGTGCATGTAGTTGGTGTACATGCACGTATGGTGTGTATATGTGTATGTGAGGTGTGTGTATGTGTATGTGAGGTGTGGTATGTATATGTGACATGTGGTGTGTGGTATGTGTGGTGTGTATGTGATGTGATGCATGTAAGTGGTGTGTGTGGTGTGTATGTTTGTGTATGTGTATGTGTGGTGTGTTTAATGTGTATGTGTGTGCAGTATGTGTATATGTGGTATGGTGTGTGTATGTGTGGTGTGTATGTGTAGTATGTGTGTCGCGTGTGTGGTGGGGTATGTGTATGTGACATGTGTATAGGCAGTATACATGCATGTGTGGTGTGATATGGTACGTATGTCTGATGTGTGTAGGGTGTGTGTGGGCACATGGTATGTGTGTAGATAGGGTAAGTGTATGTGTGGTGTGTGTGGCATATGTGTGGGTGGCATACGTGTATGTGTGGTGTGTAAGAGGTATATGTTCATGTGTAGTGCGTGTGTGTAGATGGGGTTTACATGCATGTGGCATGTGTCTGAGGTGTGTGTATGCGTGGTGTGATATGGTATGTCTGTGTTATTTGTGGTATGTTTGTGTAGTGTGCGTGGTGTGTATGTAGATGGGGTGTGTATGTGGCATGTGTGTGAGTGGCATATATGTATGTATGGTGTGTAGGTGGTATATGTTCATATGTGGCATGTGTATAGTGGGGCTGTGTCTGTGGTGTGTGTATATATGGTGTGATGTGGTATGTATATTTGTGATGTTTGTGTAGTGTATGTGGTGTGTATGTAGATGAGGTGTGTGTGTTGTGTGTGTTCAGGTGTGGTATGTGTGGTGTGTGTATACACATATGATGTGTGTGGTATGTATGTGTAGTATGTGTGTAGCATGTATGTAAGTGGGGTGTGTTTGGTGTGTGTGTAGGTGGTATATGTACATGTGTGGTGTGTGCGTATGTTTATGTGTGGTGTGATATGGTGTGTATGTGTGATATGTGTGTGGTGTGTATGGTGTGCACAGGCAGAGTATATGTGTGGTGTGTGTGTAGGTAGTGTGTGTGTGGTATGTATGTGTATATATATATGTTTGGTACCTGTCTATTTGTATCTGTGCTGTGGTGTATGCATTGTGCAGTATGTGTGGTACATATGTGTGGTGTGTGTAGGTTGTATGTATGGTGTGTGTGACATGTGTATTGTGGTCTATATATGTGGTATGTGTATGGCATTTGTGGGGGTGGGATATGGGGATATGGGTATGTGTGGGGTGTGTGTGTGGTATGTGTATATGTGGTGTTTATGTGTGGAATGTGTATTGGGGTTTGTGTGCACATGGTGTTTATGGTGTACATGTGGTGTATATAATGTGGTATGTGTGGTATGTACATGTAGGGGGTGTGTGCAGGTTGTGTGTGTGGTGTGTATATGTGTATGTGTGGTCTATGTGGTATGTGTATGCTGTGTGTGTGCTGCATGTGTAGATGGGGTTTGTGTGTGTGGTATATGTGTGGTATGGCATATGTGTAGTATGTGCAGTATGTGTGATGTGTGTATGTGTGACAGGGTATGTTTAGGTGGTGTGTGTGCATGTGTGATGAGTGTGTATGTGCATGTGGGGTGTGTATGTGATATATGTGTGGTGTGCCTATGTCTGGTGTATACACATGGTATATGTATGATGCGTGCATAGATGGGATTTGTGCACGTGTGGTGTGTGTGTGATGTGTATGGGATATGTATGTGTGGTATATACACATGGTATCTGTGATGTGTGTATAGATGGGGTTTGTGTATGTGTGGTGTGTGTGGTGTGTATGTGTGATTTGTGTGTAATGTGGTATGGGTATGTGTGGATGTGTATAGATGGTTTATGTGCATGTGTGGTATATGTATGTCTGTGTGGTGTATGTGTGGTGTATGTATGGTGTGTGTAGTGTGTGTGATGGGGTTTGGGTACATGTGGTGTGTATGTATGGTGTATGTGTGTGGTATGTGTGTGGTATATGTATATGTGGTAAGGGTGTAGGTGATGTGTATGTGCATGTGTGGTGTATGTATATGTGTGTGGGGGGTGTGTACGTGTGGTGTATATGTGTGGCGTGTGTAGTGTGTGATGGGGTCTATATGTGGTGTGTATGTGTGGTGTGTGTGGTGTATGTATGTGTGGTGGGGGTGTAGGTGATGTATATGTGCATGTATGATGTGCATATGTGTTCTTCTCCAAAAAGCAAAGACACGTGCTTGTACCGACTTCCAAGTCTAAGTAGAAAGAAGACCCAGGCAACTCCCCAAAGTATATGAGCAGAGGAAACAGTAAGATCACTGGAAATCAGCCCCCGTGCCAATTTCTGATCAGCCCGCTCTTTGTTTATAAAGGAATTGCCCAAGCATAATATTTAGCAAATGTTACTGTTCAGAAGGCAATGTCTTTTCTTCTTTTTCCCATGAACCACACTATGGCCTGCGAGCACAGACCCATTCAAAGGATGCTTACATCCACCATAGACCAGAGACTGAATATCCACACATGCATCTCATTTAATCTTACAACCCCGAGAGGTCAGAATTTTTGACTGATGAGGACCCTGAGGTTCAAAACCGGGAGACGAAGCCCAAACTAGGGCTCTTCCTGTAACACACTGTCACATTCCAACCCAGTTTCGATTTAGCTCTGGGTGGTGTGTATGTATGTGTGTGTGTCCAGCAGGTGTAACTGGGTTCCCCTTGGGTGTATACTACAATGGGGCATACCTCCCCGCAACCCCCTGCCTCTGCTATTTGAAATCAGGGTGGTAGGTTTTAGCTATATCCCCATTGAGCTTGAAATAGAAAAAGCAAGTTGCTGACAATAATGTATCCCAAACTATTCCATGCTCCACACTTTAAAACATAAATATTGCACACATTTCTAGAAAAGATAATACTAGTATTTATTAAAAGCTAGGCTAGGTTCAAAATTTTATATCTATTATGTAAGGATGTCAGCATCCTGCAAAAGCAGTAATGTGATCTCCCTTTTTACATATAGGAAAAGTAAGGCTCAGAGAATATCAGTAACTTGCCCAAGTTAGTAAAGTTGATAAAACATGTGACGTCAGTCTGACTGATTCCAACATTCAGATACAGCCTTCCCACTGCAAGCAGAATACAGCTCGTAAACGGCAGCATCACTGTACACCGCGGGCATCCCCACAGCCATAGCACCTCCTGTGGTGCACTTCCCATCTCTTCCCCATCTCCCCATCCCAGCTCACAGGACAGAACTCAATGCTTGCATAACGAAACCCTGTCCCTAGTCACAGACGGCAATTGGGCCCCATCATCTCACCACACACTTAGTCACAGAAAGGTCTAGGCTGTCCCACCTTCAGGATTGGCCTCTTGGGCATGCGAGCTGGGCACACTCAGAAGGGCCCTGCGCTTGGTTTAAAGCTCTGCTGTTGCTGTCTTGAAACTTTTAATAATTTTTGAACAAGGAGTCCCGCGTTTTCATTTTGTGCTGGGCCCGCAAATCATGCAGCTGGCCCTGCCCATCTTCTCCAGCAGCCAGCGCAGGCAGCCTTTCCCAGGAAGAGTGGCCTGGCTGGCCACTCCCTGTATGTTTCCAAAAATGTTACCCACAGTCCCTGAATGGTCAGGACGGAACAGAGACAAGTTACTTTACTCTGGGATGGCTTCCTGTTCAAGTGGCCTCGATCTACATCTCCATAACTGCTGGACTACTCCCCACCCTGATCTTTCTTCCCCATCACACCCCACTCCTCCACTCCACAATCCCTGGTTTCCAGTCATTGTATCCCACTCATTCCTCCTTAAATGCACCATTGCTCAAGGGACTGAAATTCCTAGAGGGCAGGGACATTTTTATCTCCAATTCCCCCCACAGTGCTCTTTCCATACACACAGCAGGAACTTGATAAGAGTTAAAGGATTAAATGAATTGCTACAATGTTATCTGTCAATTAAAAAAAAGTTTTTAAAAATTGGTATGATAAAAAGTAAATTGCTTTATTTTCTGAATTCTTGACCCTATCAATTATAAGACATATCATCAATGTGATGACATGACATTAAGCATACGCAAAGCTTGTACATCCTTCTGAAATTAAATAATAAAAGCAGGAGACTATTTTAGCTTTGAAACATAGTAAAGAATGGACTTGCTCGTTCTGCATGTGGATTTCTCAACATTACCCCTCTCCCCAATCTCATGCCCACCTCCCCTGCTTCCTCCCCCTCTTCTCTCATCCATCCCCACTGCAGATCCCACCTTCCTCAAGCAGCCTTCCTAACCACTCCAATCTACCTGCATTCTCCTAAATAAACTCAAAGCACTTTTTGTCTGCTGTTTATAGGACACTTCATTGTATACTACCTCGTGGCACTTTACGTTATTTAATATCTTGTATTCATTGTTTTTTATTTTTATTTATTTTTTTAAGACGGAGTCTCTGTCTGTTGCCCAAGTTGGAGAGAGGTGGCACAGTCTCAGCTCACTGCAACCTCCGCCTCCCAGGTTCAAGCAATTCTCCTGCCTCAGCCTACCAAGTAGCTGAGTTTACAGGCGCCCACCACCAAGCCTGGCAAATTTTTTGTATTTTTAGTAGAGACGGGGTTTCATCATGTTGGCCAGGCTGGTCTCCAACTCCTGACCTCAAGTGATCCACTGGCCTCGGCCTCCCAAAGTGCTAGGATTCTACACATGAGCCACTGTGCCTGGCCACGTTTATGTTTTTTATACCAATTAACTTCTCCCCCATCTAGACTCTGAGCCCACGAGAATAACTCCTGGCGCAGTAGAATGTGTGCAGCAGGTCCTCAGTCCTCAGTGAGCTCTTCCTGAAGGAACGACATCTAACAGCAGTGTGTGGGGAGAGGCAGAGTGAAGAAAGTGGTTAACATCCCAGGAATGAACCTTCATGGCCCACCCAGTGACTCAGGTCCTTCAACTGGTGAAGGCATCCAGGCCTTGGCCAGGCACCCTCAATAGGTGTCTCAAGTGACCCTCAGCAAGTGGCAAAGGAATGCTTCTTTATAAACCTGCATGGTTAAATCAGGCCTTGGAATTCTCAGATAAATGCAGGATGTTTTCATTTGTTTGTTTCATTTCCGTTTTTAATTTCCCCCTCCTCCCTGTCAACAAAAGGCATCTTGCATGTAAAAGGTATGAGATATTTTTCCTCTCTGTGCTTTGAGGGATGCTTTCTCTGACAGAAATGAGGCTCTGGCTCCAGGACTCCAGGCTACAGAAGCTGAGATTTCCTCTAAGAACACAGGCCAATCCTCAAGCCCTGAGAACAGTCCTTGAATGGACTCCCCATTTCTAAATTGTCTCTTTTCAACCCAGATATCCTTACAAGCTCTACCCCGATTACTGCTACTGAAGTGATCCCCCTCCTCAATGCCCGGTGTTGAAGCCACTTACCCACCTCATCCTGGAAAGTGCACTGCTGTGTGTCGCCTCTTTCCACCCTGTCACCCCTTCGGAACCTTTTCTCAAGTTCTCCCTCCTCAAGTTGTGAACAATGTGAAATCTGATCCACCTGCCCCAAGAACTCCACGCTCTCTCTAGCTCTGATTCAGCCGAAGCCACTCAGGTCAGAGCTCCTCCCAGTAACCCCTCCAAGTAGAGGCCCTCCCTCTGGAGGCCCTCCCTCTGGAGCCCCGCCCCCCTGGAACCCCTCCCCCTGGAGCCCCTCCTCCCAGAGTCCCTCCCCATGGAACCCTGCCCCTAGGACGCCCCCTCCCCCTCCCCCTGGAGCCTCTCCCCCTGGAACCCCTCCCCCTGAAGCTCCTCCCCCTAGAAGCCCCTCCCCCACCTTTCCCAAGGAGTTCCCGCCCCCCTGGAACCCCTCCCCCTGGAGCCCCTCCTCCCAGACCCCTCCCCCTGGAGTTCCTCCCTCTAGGATCCCCTCCCCACCCTTCCCCAAGGAGTTCCTGACCCCCTGGAACCTCTTCCCCTGGAGTCCCTCCTCCCAGAGCCCCTCCCCTGGAACCCCACCCCTGGAACCTCTCAGCTGAAACACCTGGCAAGCCTCACTTCCTGCTGGAAGCCTTCCCAGCCACCCTTCCTCCTCCTCAGCATCCTGTGTTTCCCCCATAATCGAACATCAGACAGATCTATTGTTTCCTGAATTACAGTCACTCTCCCTGGGCTGTGATCTTCTTAGGTCAGGGACAGTGTCACACAGTGAAATGGGCACCCTGGTGCCCAGCACAGAGCCTGGCACATAGTAGATAGACCAGGGCTTTGCCAAGACCCTGGATGTCTGGCCTTCTCCTGTATCCTCTCCCCTCCAAAACTCCTCTCCATCTCCTTCCTTCAGACTAATTCAGCAATGGTCACTCCAAACTTTCCCTCATCTCCAGCTCCATATTTCCAGCGATCTACATTTCCATTCAGATGCGCTAATGCTAGTGCCACCAACTTCCCCCACAACTGACCTCTCCCTTTCCTTCCCCACTGGACCACCCCGAACTTCAAAGACAGAGAATCATCTTTAACTCTTCCTTTGTCTGAAATACTGCTATATGCCAGGCATTTTATATGTACTATCTCACTGAATTCTCACAAGAAACTCTGAAATGTGGGTATTAGCATCCCGATTTTAAGGATAAGGAAACCGATGTTCAGTGAAGTGAAGCAACCTTCCCAAAGGTCACAAGCCCAAAACTGACTGAGCCAGGATTAGAGGCAGGTTCTGACCTAGCTGTCTTTTTATTTTATTTTTTAATTTTTATTTATTTATTTAATTTATGTATTTATTTTTGAGACTCTATTGCCCAGGCTGGAGTGCTGTGGTGCGATCTTGGTTCACTGCAACCTCTGCCTCAGCCTCTCAAGTAGCTGGGACTATAGCCATGTACCCATCACACCTGGCTAATTTTTGAATTTTGTGTAGAGACAGGGTTTCACCATGTCGCCCAGGCTGGTACTGAACTCCTGGCCTCCAGTGATCTGCCTGCCTCAGCCTCCCAAAGTGCTGGGATTGTGAGTGTGAGCCACTGTGCCTGGCCATGACCCAGCTGTCTTAAATTCCCATTCTTCTCCCCCAACACACAGGTACTCCCGTACCCACACACAGTACTCTATTTTATAGATTATCCAGTCTTCATATCCAGTCTACTGGGTTCTACTTAGAAATGCTTCCTGCATCAAGTCTGTGCTCACCTGTGTGAACACTGGGCTCCCCTCACTGGCCTCTGGGAGGCTGGTTATGCAGAGCCTCCTGCGATTTGCTGGCAGTGTGGACTCACCTCATACTGCTCTGTGAGCCTGCACATGCTCTAAGCTTGGAATCATTTCTCTCAGGCATTGTCCTTTCTTGCCAGCTTGGCTGACCTCCAGCCCAGGCTGAGGCTGACCCCTTTCTTCTGGACTCCATCTGCACCCTTCTGATTCCTCCTTTTGGCTTCAGGTCCTGAGCTTGGTTCTCAGGTCGGAACCACTCAACAGACTACCTGCTTAAACAATATCCTGGGTTTCCCAGCTCTCTTCTCTCAATTTAATTCCTGTTTTTTCCACTTTCAACAGAACATCTCAAACTAAGTGCACCTTTTGAGTCCACCTAGTGCACTGCTGAAAGATGCAGATTCCAGGGCCCTGCCCTCAGAGTTTCTAAGTAAGCAGATCTGGGAGGAAGAACTAGGAATCTGCATTTTAACAAGTTCCCCAGGTGATCTGGATGCAAGCAATTTAATTTACTGCCATTTCTCTTTCCTCTTTTTTTGCCAGAATTTTTACAAATCTTTTTAACAATTCACACCTTCTATCCAAAGTTATGGGAAGATCCCTCAGGTTTTCCTGCCTTGCTGCAAAGTAGAATCACAGGGCATTTTAAAAAAAAAACAAATAAACAAACAAACAAACAAAAGATGCCTGGACCCAGCCTGAACCAATTAAAACCATCTCTGTGGGAGAAGGGAGAGGGGAGCCACTAGGGTGAGCAGTTCATCGTGGTTTGCCCAAGATCGCCCTAGTTTTAAAACCGAAAGTCCCAACCAGGCCCGGTGGCTCACGCCTGTAATCCCAGCACTTCAGGAGGCCAAGGTGGTTGGATCACTTGAGGTCAGGAGTTGGAGACCAGCCTGGCCAACATGGTGAAACCCCATCTCTACTAAAAACACAAAAATTAGCCAGGTGTGGTAGTGTGTGCCTGTAATCTCAGCTACTCGGGAGGCGGAGGCAGGAGAATCACTTGAACACAGGAGGTGGAGGTTGCAGTGAGCCAAGATTGCACCACTGCACTCCAGCCTGGGTGACAGAGGAAGACTCCATCTCAAGAAAAAAAAGAAAGAAAGAAAGAAAGAAAAAAGAAAGTCCCAGATTATAGGAACCTTCTCAGTCCCAGGCAGGCTCTGACAGTTGTAAAATCTCTCCAGGTGACACTAATTTGTAGGTAAGTTTACCAAACACTGGACTGCATCCAGGTCAGGCAAGTCCTCAACCAACCAGCCCTCTCTCCCTAGAATTCCCAAAAGTCAGAGTGCACCTGCATTTTGTTTTCATTGAGTGCAGTTATTTTAAATTTTGTCAGCAGCATCAGCATCACCTGGGAATTTGAAAAGGTGGCGCCATCTTCAATAATAATAGCAATAATAATCCACATCTGCAATTTATCCACGTTTCTTCTATGGGCCATGCACCTCCTTGGGTACCTTATGTGTCCTCCTTCAACTCACAAGAAAAACATGAGGTCATTATTACTGTGATCTCTAGTTGACAAATGAAGACATTGAGCCCCAGAGAGGCTGAGGGAACCAGGTGAGGTCAGACTGCTAGTTACTGGCAACACTGTGCCTAGAGCCCCCGACATGCCTAACTCAACAGCCCCATGCTCCTCTCTCACCTGCAGATCTTCTGCAAATCCCTACCAGAAGGCATCCGGATGCATGGACTGACTTGAGTGAAGTGGTGACTAGGGAATTATCTGTCAGGCATGGGCTGGTGGTAGAGATGGTTAGAGGCTAGGAGGTCCATCCCACAGGGAGAGTGTAGGGCTGATCAGAGGGGGCCTGTTTTGATCCTGGTGCAGCAAACATTTACTGACAACCAACTAACTAGATGGCTTGAATATGCCATCTCATTAAATTCAGCAATAACTCCATAAAATATATGGCATTGGGGTTTTGTAGGGGCCACACATACAAGTTTCCCCTTCATGCTCGAGTTCAGGACCAATTGAGAAATAGAGGCATGAAGCCCCTGATAGAGGTCAAAATGGCATCTTTTTTTTTTTTTTTGAGATGGAGTTTCGCTCTTGTTGCCCAGGCTGGAGTGCAATGGCGCGATCTCGGTTCACTGCAACCTCCACCTCCCGCATTCAAGCAATTCTCCTGTCTGTCTCAGCCTCCAGAGTAGCTGGGATTACAGGCACATGCCACCATGCCTGGCTAATTTTTGTATTTTTAGTAGAGATGGGGTTTCATCATATTGGTCAGCACTTTGGGAGGCCGAGGTAGGTGGATCACCTGAGGTCAGGAGTTTGAGAATAGCAGCTATGTTTCTGATAGAGTTGTTGGGAGGAAGTGGCTTTACGGGCCAAATGCACTCCTAATATTCCACTCATGAATGAGGCCAATTCACACATCCAATCACTGGCATAGGATGGGGACCATGGACCTCCCCATAGGAGCAAGCTCCTGAGCTCCCTGCCAAGAGCCAGTCAGATGCACCCACCCTGCAGGTGGCAGATCCAAGAGAGACGGGGGAGGCAGTTGGCAGGCCCAGCTCATACTTTGAGAGTCACCAGTTGGAGACGCCTTGGCTCTTCCCTTGAGGAAGTGATGGGGAGGGAGAAGCCTGAGAGTGGGCAGCAGGGTTCTCCACCCACGGATGCACATCAGAGCTACTCATGCCCCAGGCCCACTCCCAGAGATGTTGACTTAGTCCGAGAAGGGAGGGAGTGGGCATTAATATTTTGTAAAAGTTCCCCAGGTGATACTAAGGTGCTGAGTACTGACAGCCACTCACAGAAGATCTCTTGGAAACCAGAAACCAGGGCAGTGCCTCTAGAAGAGTTGGAATTGTTCCTATTTTACCACTAGGGAAACAAGGGCTCAGGAAACTTGAGTATCTTACCCTATGTCCAGAGCTAGTAAATAGAATAGTAAGGCTGAGCAATGGCAGTTAACAAATGGGCTTTCCCCCAATTTAGGGTGGACTTGGAGATTTGCAGCCAGTTTGGAGCCAGATCAGCCAAACCAGCCATTCTCGAGCTTCATCCTGCATCAAAATTTCCTGAGGGTTTGTTAAAATGCAGATTGCTGGGCCCCACCCCAGAGTTTCTGATTTAGAGAGAAGGCTCTGTAGCTATGAGAAGAGATGACAATGGAGCTTTGGAGTTAGGCATACCTGGGTTCTAGGTACAGCTTTGCCATCAACTAACAATATGACCTTGCCTGGTTTACTTGACCTCTCTTGGGCTCAGTGTCTTCATTTGTCAACTAGAGATCACAGTAATAATGACCTTGCGTTTTTCTTGTGAGTTGAAGAAGGACACATAAGGCACCCAGGGTGGTGCATGGCCCACAGTAGAAATGTGGATAAACTGTAGATGTCATTTTTGCTGCTGTTATTTAGGGATGCCTTCTTTAAGAAGACTGGAAGGCTGGGGGAAGGTTTTAGATGCAGGCAAGAATACCAAGAGATAGAACACCAAAGTATGAATGAACTAAGCCTTAAAGGATGCAGCGACAAGAAAAATGGAGCCAAAGCAAGTGCGCAGAACTGAGAATGAGGGAATCTTGTGCAGAGAGGGGAGGTCTGCTGCGAATCTGGCCGGCAGAGGGGCTGGGATTTAAAGTCACCCAAAATAGAACTTCCTTCTCTCCAAGCTTGCAATCCATGTTTCCCCTCCTCCCCTTCTCTCTGGGCCACACTCCACATGCCTGTGTCCAGACTCATTTGTTAGAACTGTCCCCCCAACCACCCCACCCCCAACCTGCCCTAGGGATTCAAGGAATCTTAGCAATGTCTCCAAGTTCTGGAGGAAAGGAAGAAGAATATAAGGGGGAAGCCCTCTCTGGGCCTGTGTCTTTGTATGACTTCCCTTAGTTCCCCAGCCTCCTCTTCTCTCAAGACAGGGTCCTTCCAAGTCAACATCAGCCTGGCCATCTCATTAGGGTGGGCACCAAGGGGGCACCAACAGCCTTCTTCCAACCACTCAACCACAGAGTCCTCGCTGCCTCTTCGCCAACCCATGCCCCTGCCTCTTTCATAGGCCACACTCAATGCATATCCCCTCAAGCCTTCCCTGATGAATCTCACTGGATGGCAAGAGTTCCTTCCTCCATATGTTTGTTCATTCATTCAGCCACTCATTCCACAAATGTTCTCTGAGCACCAACTCTGTGACCTGGCACCAATAGGAAAAAAGGCACAGTCCCTGCCCTCCTGCAGGCTAAAGAAGAGAGCACTAGATTTGGAGCTCAGAGTTGGGAGCTCATATTGTCATAAGGAAAAAATAGAGCCCCAGCTCATGTTCATCAAGTCTCTTCTAACATGAGAAGAGATCTCCCAGCCACTGGTGAGACACAGTCAAATCTTCCTGCTCTTTTACACACAGAAAATACATAAAATAAAACATGCTGTATCAGACATGGATAACACACTTCATGACCCCATGCTGTTCTCCACCCTGCAGACTTTAGAAATTTGTCTGAGTCTAAATGCATGCCATCTTCAGTCACTGTCTGGCCCCCTATGTCCAGCATCTTACCTTATGACCATGTCAACCAGCATTTCTTGGCCTGTTCAGATGTGCCAGGCACCAGAGACAAAGAGATGAACAAAATACATTCCTGAGCACCTGGAGCTCACAGTCCAGTGGGAGAGTCATGCACATAAACAGATAGTCATGACACAATGCAGGAAGCACACAGCGACTCAAGTAAGGCATTGTGGTGTGGGTGGAAAGAGGCACCTGATACAGCTGGCTGTTGACAAGGAGGACACCAGGGAAGGCTTCCTGGAGAAGACAACGCCAGAGCTCCGTCTTAAGGGAAAGTGAGTCTGAAACTGAGCCTGTGCATTGGCTTGGCTCCTGCCACTTCAGGTCACCTTAATCACTTCTCATTGATTTTGCTCCCTTCCTTTCCCTGCCCTCCATCTCAGAATTCCCAGGGCATTGGAGCTTTTGGAAATGTGAATCCAAATGCATGTGGTGTGATTATGGCTGGATTTTCTCCTTACTCTTATACACAGTCAATATTATAACACCAATACCATGATGCTGATTACGTAATAAAAGCTTAAAACATAAAGTGGGAGTTTATTTCCCCCTATTTGTAGGTGGTGCCCAGATACCCCTTTGGTCTTTCAACTCCAGTGCAAGTGAAGCCAGAGCCGAGTTTTCAAATGTCACACACGATCCTCAACAGCTACTAGCAGACAGAAAAGGGCAGGGCTTTGGCCAGCTTGAGGACTGAGAGTCAGGGCTGTACCAGGCTCGGCAAACAGGAGCTACAGCTGCAAATCAAAGGCCTCTTTCACTAGGGAAGCAGAGTGGAGTTGAAGGATGTCCACATCACACTTTTTCTCCAGTGCAGTCACCCAAACAGTTAGTGAAAAATCACAGTCAAAATGAGTGAAAAAAGAAGGATGTAGGTAGTCACGTGCATACAAATGGGGGAATTTGAAAACCAGCAAGCCCTTCTCTAAATCTGAAATGAGATATCCTATGACAATATAAGAGGTATGCCCTTATATTTACCCCGGTGGAGCCAACTGAAACCCATACCCATTTCTCTGGGGGATGTTGTACATTATTCAAGGCGCTACATCACACGTCACTGAGTGCTAAAGAACCATTACCCCAAGACTCGTTTCTGAGAAGCAGCAAAAGCCTTAGGCATACGACAGGGCCAAGAATCCAGAATTTTTAGATTCTAAACTTGGCTCTGCCACTAACAAGCTGCAAGACTTTGGGAAAGCTGCTTGACTTCTCTAAGCCTTACCTCCTGCATCTGTAGAGACTATGACAGGACCTAACCCCAAGGTAGTGGTGAGGACTGAGTAAGAATTCAGGCATAGCACTGCTTGTCAGATACAGAGGATTTCACAAGGAAAATATTTTAAACATTTCCCAACATATTTGCCTCTGGAAAATGCCAGTGTTTCATTTTTCCTTTTCTTTTTTTCTTGTATAATTCTAATATCAGAGCTAAGCCAGGACCTTGTTTTCCCTGGGAAAAGAAGACTGATAGCTTCCAGAACAAAATGGTGCATAGAGGGAGGAACAGTTGATACGAGGCAATGATGTCTTCTCTAGACAGGACAGGGCAATGGAAAACCTTTATAGTCCGTGTGCAGTGGCTCAAGCCTGTAATCCCAGAACTTTGGGAGGCCGAGACAGGCGGATCACTTGAGGTCAGGAGTTCAAGACCAACCTGGCCAACATGGTGAAACTCTGTCTCTAATAAAAATACAAAAAAAAAATTAGCCAGGTGTGGCTTGTAATCTCAGCTACTTGGGAAGCTGAGGCAGAAGAATCACTTGAACCTGAGAGGCAGAGGTTGTAGTGAGCTGAGATCGCAGCACTGCATTCCAGCCTGGGCGACAGAGCGAGACTCCATCAAGGAGGAGGGAAGGGAAGGAGAAGGAGAAGGAGAAGGAGGAGGAGAAGGAAGAGGAGAAGGAAGAGGAGAGGGAGGAGGAGAGGGAGGAGGAGAGGGAGGAGGAGAGGGAGGAGAAGGAGAAGAGGGAGAAGGAGGAGGGAGGAGAAGGAGGAGGAGGTGGAGGAGAAGGAGGAAGGAGGAGGAGAGGAAGGAGGAGGAGGACGTAGAGGAGAAGGAGGAGGAGAGGGAGGAGAAGGAGGAGGAGAAGGAGGAGGAAGGAGGAGGAGAGGGAGAGGAGAGGGGGAGGAGGAGAGGGAGGAGAGAGAGGAGAAGAAGGAGGAGGTGGAAGAGGAGGAGGAGGTAGAGGAGAAGGAGGAGGAGAGGGAGGAGAAGGGGAGGAGAGGGAGGGGAGAGGGAGGAGGAGGAGGAGGAGGAGGAGAGGAGGAGGAGAGGGAGGAGGAGGGAGGAGGAGGAGAGGGAGGAGGAGAGGGGGAGGAGGAGGAGGAGGAGGAGGAGAGGGGGAGGAGGAGGGGAGGAGGAGGAGGTGGAGGAGGAAGGAGGAGGAGAGGGAGGAGAAGGAGGAAGAAGTGGAAGAGGAGAGGGAGGAGGAGGAGGAGAGGGAGGAGGAGGTGGAGGAGAAGGAGGAGGAGGTGGAGGAGAAGGAAGAGGAGAGGGAGGAGAAGGAGGAGGAGAGGGAGGAGAAGGAGGAGGAGAGGGAGGAGAAGGAGGAGGAGGAGAGGGAGGAGGAGAGGGAGGAGAAGGAGAAGGAGGAGGAGAAGGAGGAGGAGGTCGAGGAGAAGGAGGAGGAGGTCGAGGAGGAGGAAGGAGGAGGTCGAGGAGGAGGAGGAGGAGAGGGAGGAGGAGGAGGAAGGAGGAGAGGGAGGAGGAGAGGAGAGGAGGAGAAGGAGGAGGGAGGAGGAGAGGGAGAGGAGAGGGAGGAGAAGGAGGAGGAGGAAGGAGAAGGAGGAGAGGGAGGAGAGGAGAAGGAGAGGAGGAGGAGGAGGAGGAGGAGAAGGAGAAGAAGAAAGAAAAAGAAGAAGAAAAAGAAAATCTTTCTAGTACTAGGAGGAAAAGAAAGTAAATGCCCAGGATTCCACTTCCTTCCCCACCTCTAGATAAGAGAGGAGTGGGGTGGTTTGCGGTGTCATTAGAAATAACCCAATGACTTGGAGAATTTCAGAATGGGGTGCAGGGTTGGGGAAAGGTCACGCTCCTTGGAGAAATCCTGCCTAAGCCCAGTTCTGAGCAAATATGGCTGGTGACAGCTGAGAAAATTACCTGGGGGCTGCCCTCGGGCCCACCCATTTAGAACCCTCACATCCCAGAGCAGCCACTGGACACTTGGACCCTCCAGGAGTGGGTGGACGTTCTGCTGAGCCAGGGGCCTGAGGAAGCCCTAAGCTTCAGCAGTGGGTGCCAAGTCTACCCTCAGAGGCTCTGGGGACAGGACGAGACCTGGCCCCTTCAATGGAGTTCAGCACAGAGGCCCAAGCAGCAGAGAGCAAGGTACAGCTCCATGGAGAGCTGCAGAAACCCTACAGCCCCCAGGCCCTTCCCTGTCACCATGAAAATACTGGCGCTTCCCCAGGAAGCCAGACCATACAGGGGAGGGGCACTGGGCGCTGCCCTCACAGGAAGTTTGAATTTCAACTTGATGGGACCTTGCTCCAAAGCAACTCATTTAAATCAGAGACTAAAGTACCTTTATTTTTCACACTAAGTTTTTCATTGCAAATTATCCATTATAAGAATCAATTACTTTTTCCTGCACAGCTGAGTGTCATTATTCCTTTTCACCACCCAGTTTAGTAAGTTTTCAATAAATATGAGCTGCTATTATGTCATCATCATCATCACCACCAAGTGGGTTATTCCCAGATAGACAAAAGGAAGGGAAGACGAGGACAAGAGCAAAAAATAGTCCCACTTTTGTTTCAGATCTGAGTCCTCGGAGGGCTCAGGGAGGCTGGCTGGCATAGGAGGAGAGGGGAGATGGGCAGCCTCTAGGACCCCCTCACTGGGGAGTTCATCCTCTCCTTATTCGACACAAACTAGTCAAGCCCCACTTTCATCCAGGTTTAACTGCAACTGACCTGTTGGCCCCCTACCCTTTCCTCACCAAGGGAGCTGCAGAAGAGTGAGCACCAGTGCACCTGCCCCCCTAGTGTACACCAGCACACCTGTTCCCCCAGTGCACCTACTCCCTCAGTACACCTGTCCCTGCAGTGTACCTATCCCCACAGTGTACCTGCCACCCCAGTATGCCTGCCTCCCCAGTGCACCTACTCTGCACTGCACCTGCCCCCCAGTGCACCTGCCCCCTCAGTACACCTGCCTCCCCAGTGCACCTACCCCCCAGTGCTCCTGTCCCCACAGTGCACCTGCCCCCTAGTGCACCTGTCCCTCAGCATGCCTGCCCCCCAGGTCACGGACCTGGACTGTTCAGGTGGGGTCTTACAAGCCTCTTGACCTTCCCACCCATTTATTGTCTTTGTGGCCCTGGCAGTAACACACAGAAGTTAAGAGCCAGAACTCAGGAGTTAGACTTCCTGGGTACAAATCCCAGAGCCGCTTCTCATCTGCTGCGTCATCTTTGGCAAGTTACTTAACCTCCCTGTGCCTCAGTTTCCCCATGTGAAAATGAGAATAATAATAGTAATCTGCCTCAAAGATTGTGGGGATTAATTGTGGGGATTAATTTAGTGAGTCAGGTACAATGATTAGGGTAGCACCAGGCACCTATTCAGCACTAAACGTGAACAACTCACACCCTCTCAATGAGGTCTTTCAAGGGCATCTGAAATAGCAGCCCCACTCCCAGCACCTCCCATCTCCCTTCCCTTCATTTCCATGTAGAATTATCACCATCTGAGAGACTATACATCCCATGTATTTATTATCCCTCCCACAAGAATGTATATTCCATGGGGCATTTTTGTCCTTCATTCATTGCTGTATCCTCAGTGACTAGAATTACTACTTGGTGCATAATAGGCCCTTGTAATAAAGAAGGAATATATGAAACTTACTAACTGTGTAGACTTGGGCAAGTTACATAACTGCCCACATGCCTTAGTTTACTCATCTGAGAAATGGAGATGATGCCCACACCCTCACATTGATGTGAAGATTAAATGAGGCAACATTTGTAAATAGGCCCACTCCAGTCCTTGGTACATGGCTGACCTGAGAGGATCAGTCTCTGCCTGATGGAGGAAGGGCCTGAAATGGTTAATCCCTGACTCTCCTCCCCCATGGAAAGCTGGGCTGGGCTGCAGGGCCACTGGCAGCTATCCAGGTGGAGGCTAAATGTCAGAGGTGTGTGCCTGTAGGGTGGCCCTGGTCCTGATGCAGTCTTGACCCAGGCAGCTGGAGCCCCTCGCCACCCCCTCCTGCTAAGCAATGCTGCCTGGGCCTGGAGCATTTCGGAGTGCAGGAGCTGAGCGGTGGGAACCTCCGCAGGCCTGGGTCCCACGCCACATCCTGGCCTTGGGGGAGGTGGGCCCAAGGCCTGGACTTGCTTCCCAGCTATTCCCAGGCGGCCCGCTCTCCTGCTGGCCCAGCTGCACTGCCTGAGCCGGAGGACTGTAGGGGTAGGTCTGTCTGTCAGCATCGCTTGTCCCCACTCATGACGAAGATGTGGGCCTCAGCACAAGCATAGTCTGGACTCAGAGCCCCACTCTGTCAACCCTGAAGCCCACCTGCCTCCCTCCCTGGCAGGGAGTGTGTGGAATGGCAGTCACAGAGGACTCACCAGAGCCCAGTGACTCCAGCCTGTGGCTTCCCAGATTTCTCCAATTTCTCACAATGCCCCAGCTTCTCAGCAACTTCCCTGAGAGCCATGCCTTTCCATGACTGACCCAGAAAGACACAAAAATAGATAGACACAGGCTTCAGTGTGAATGCTGGAGATAATGTAGCCCAGCATTGTCCCATGGTCATCCACTCCACAACCATCTATGAACCCCACCCTGGGCCAGACACTGTGCACTGTAGGATGTGGTAGTGACTAAAACACAGACCTGATCATCAAAAAGCTCCCAGTCGGAAAGGGGGTACACGTGTGAGCAGGCCAGGGTAGTGGGCAGAAGTATCTCGGTGGAGCTGCACAGGGAATGACGCGAGTATGGCTGAAGGGTCTCTAACTCAGCCTGGGGAAGGAGGGAGCATGAGTCATCTAGCAGGGTGGTACCAAGGTGCTTCTGGCCAGCAACAACTTGTGGGTGAATAGAGGAGCTAATGAATGGAGAAATGATATTCCCCACCAAGGGGCTGGCTCAGAACGGCTCTGGGGAGGGTGCCAGCTGCAGCTCCCATCCTCCCAATCTTCAAACCCTGTTACCAGAAACTAAGCCCTCTGAGGGCAGGGACCAGGTTCAGTCTGCATCCCTAGAATGAGGGCAGGCATATATGGCAGGCACTGAGTACAAATGTCTGAGTGTGCCAATGAATAAACAAACCCCTGAAGGTAAGATCACTACTGACCTGGGGACATGTTGCTTTTTTTCTTATCCCACGGACATTCACATAAATTTCTATTGCCCAATTTCCTCTTGGTCAATGTAAGAACCTTCACAGGCTATAAACTCTCCAACGGGTGCCAAACAAGGTGTCACTCAGCCTCCAACATGGGTATCTTCAGAGGGAACCAACCATGGGGTTCTGCCCATCACCCTGAGTGCTGCCAGCCTCCCCATCGATGGTCACCACCGTCACACTCCTGTGGTACACCCTGGGAAAAGCTGCAAGAATCACACACCACTGAGGACAACAGCCAGAAAGTCGCTGCCAATGTTTGTGGCTCGGTATTTACAGAAAAACAGGATCATCCTGTGCTTGCAACCCACAACCAGTCACAGGCGCATGTGCAGGCCCATCCACACACCCTGTGTGGAACACGCAGCCTGCTCCCCAGGCCCCTGCCGTCAACGAAAGTATACAAGGAAGAGATGCCAATTGGATTTATCTGTTTAAACACCATCCTGTGAAGCTGGTCCCTGGGTAAATTATCCAAACAGTAACCATTCTTGCTTCCTTCTTAAAGAAAAACTGTAGAAAGCATAAATTCTCCTTGCATTTCTGCTATTCATTCATGCAGCCAATATTTAATAAGGACCTACTATGCCTTACCCCCTGCCAGTGGAACTATGCTATGGTTTGCAAGTCTGTGTTCCCTCCAAAATGCATATGTTGAAACTTAATCTTTGTTGTAATAATATGAAGGGTGGGGCTTTTTGGGAAGTGATTATGTCATGATGGCTCCACCTTCATGAACGGATTAATGTCTTATAAAAGGGCGGGAGGCAGAGGCGGGCAGATCATGAGGTCAGGAGATCGAGACCATCCAGGCCAACATGGTGAAACCCCACCTCTACTAAAAACACAAAAATTAGCCGGGTGTGGTAGCACGCACCTATAGTCCCAGCTACTCAGGAGGCTGAGGCAGGAGAATCGCTTGAATCTGGGAGGCAGAGGCTGCAGTGAGCCGAGATTATGCCACTGTACTCCAGCCTGGCGACAGAGCAAGAATCAGTCTAAAAAAAAAAAAGCAGGGGGTGCTGGAGGGAATTAGCTTAAACCCTTTTAGCCCTTCCATTCCTTCTGTCATGTAAGGACACAGCGTTCTTTCCCTCCAGAGGAAGGGAAGGAACACAGACATGCAAACCATAGCATAGTTCCACTGTCAGGGGCTAAAGCATAGCAGGTCCTTATTAAATATTGGCTCCATGAATGAATACCAAAAATGCAAGGAGTACCTATGCTCTTTACAGTTTTTCATTAAAAAGTAACAAAACACCACCTTAGGAGCAGAGGGCAGCCCTCACCAGACACCAACCCTGCTGGCACCTTGATCTTGCACTTCCCAAAGTCCAGAACCATGAGAAATGTTGTTTTGGTTTATAAATTACCCAGTGTGTGGAATATTGGCACAAATGGACTAAAACATACTAGAAATGCAAAACTGAACCAGTCAGAGCTTTGCATTCTGGAAGCTAATAGTCTAGTGACAGTCAGACAGAACAGTGGTTTTCAAACACTGTGCTCAGTGCTTTATCAGGGACAGGCCTGTGGCAGCAGAGGTGAGAGGGAACCCTACCTACCTGAAATTGATGGGGAGGAGGAGGGGTTAGAGAGACTTTACAGGTGTGGTGATTTTTGGACTGAGTCTTGAAGGACAGCTAGGCGTTCCCCAGGTATGAGCCTTCAGGTAGTGGCGAGGGCAAGAGTTAGAAATGTGAGCGACAGGGCAGGCAGAGCTTGGGCAGCTGGTAAGGAGATGCCCTGAGAAGTAGTCCAGGGCTCAGTCATGAAGGGAGTATACCCCTTAAATTCTGAAACTGGGTTTGGGATTTTCCAAATTCCCCTTTGATCCATTAAGAGAATCCATTCTCAGACCGAGGGGGTCAAGGGGTATCATACTTCACACAAAGACAGAGACCCTGAAGAGTAATCCAGGCCTGAGGACCCCAAGGAAAAGAGTCAGGGAGAAGAATCCTCCAGTCACTGTTTCTGAAGCCCAGGTCTCCGTATCCTACCAGGCCCAGGGGCACCTCCATGAGCCCACACACACAGAGCCAAGCCGTGAGTGAGGGCCACCATTCCCTGGGGTGAACAAGCACCATTCCACAAACCCAGACCCAATAATCAGACTCTGAAAAAGTCTACCCCTTTCAACTCCTGGATAGCTGTGCCTTCCCCTCTTGGGATGTCACACTCTCCACCTGTGTGTGTGAATGGACTCAACTCCTCCTTTCTCCTACATGATCTGCAGGAGGCCTCTCAGGCAGCTGCTGGGATGCACAAGATATTGAGAACGAAGGTGACTACCATTTCAAGACCCTTTCGCAGGCAAGAAAGCTGAGGTCCAAGAAGCAGGCTACTTGCCTCAAGACCCACAGCAAACTTATGCCACAGCCATGTCTAGAACCCAATTCTCAAATTCACAGCATAGAACTCTCTCTCCCACCATAGAATAGTCACAGATAAATCCCGCTTTGCTTCCTGGTTTCTCCTGAGTTTCTACTGAACTGGGAACCACAATGACAAAAGTGCAATATAAAAACAAAAATTAAAAATTCCAAAAATCTTAGCCAAGATGCACTCATGAATATTTCCCCTAAGTATTGTGAGCCCTGCTAGGATCCAAGTGACACAGTCTTTCTCTTTAAATATTCCCAAATACTCCAGAAATGAACTCCCAACTTCTCCTGATTTCCTTACCTCAGATTTTCTCTTTGAAGCCTGGAGAGTATTTAGAAACTTCTCTTTAAAAAGGGAAGGTGCTCCTGACAGTCATTCCAAGAGATTTGGATTTGCCAAGCTGAAGTTACAGAAACCTGTGACTATGCATACTAATGATTATTATTTGCCTACCATTAGTATGCTTTTTCACATTTCACATCTGATTTTTTATGTACATTTTTCTTAATTTTTGTGTGCAAACAGTCCTAACATGAAGTGAAAAAAATCATCGACAAAAGGAGAAAAGCAAACAAACCAGCCTGGTGTCCAGGGATTCGAGAATTTCAGGAGGCTCAGGAGGCAAACTGGATATGTTCTCCAGGAAAGGGGAGTTATTGATCGTATCAGCTACACAACCGATTACCTGAGGATTCCACAGGAAATGAAAAAGAGAGAAAGAGAAGGAGTCGAGAGTCCCCCAAAACCCCAAGTGGCTTCTCCCCAGCTTTAAAACACCACAGGGATGCTCACCTTTTAAGAGACTTGCTTTCCTAGAATAGCCCCAGTCCCTCGCTGTGGGCTTGTGCTGTGAATGACAAAGTACTCATGGTAGGGAACCCCCAGAGTTCCAGCAGGTAAGGAGAGGACCCTCAAAAGTAAAATAAAAATAAAAATCTGCTACTAACTGGCAGTTATTTGAACTAGTTATACCAGAGACCAGGAGCAGGCCATACAATCGCTTCTTCCCCAGGGCTCTTCTCCTGAGCTGAACAGATGCCAGTCGTGTTTATCACTTCTCCCCACTATCTTTTAAGGCAGCCGCATCCCAAGCCAGCAGGCAGAAGCTGGACCAAGACACATGTCTGAAGGGGAAGGAGGCCAGGTTCACTGCACCAGGCATGAAATATGCCTTATCTCATATTTGCCAACACACCTGCACCATGGGGACACACAAAATGTGAACATCATCCTCATTTCCCATTAGAAATTAGAGGTTCACAAAGCCCAAATAAAGTGTGCTGGGCCATTTAGCAATGGTAGAGCAGGACTGGGTCTCCCTCCTATTCCATTCTAACCAAGAGGTACCAGGACAACTACATGTAGTGTGCAGGCTGTGAACTGCAAGAGAATCCCACATCCAAGGAGATGTATGAGCCCACCCTGCCTGCAAGGCTTGGCCGCCTGGGAGAAAGTACACTCAATACAGATATCGGGGTGCAGAAAGCCAGTCCCACTTACGTTCCCTCCACTCCTAGAGTCCAATTCCCACCTGCCCAATCACAGCCATGGTGGGAGCAGGGGAAGGGCATATCTTATCCCTGGTGCCACAGAGAGAGTATGTGATCAGGTGAGACGGTGATTGTGTGTGTGAATGCACAGCCAGGCTCAGGAAAGTGCCCAACACACACACACACTGGCAGAGCTGGGCCACTTTACAGGATTATGCTTAACTATGTTTCTTTTAAGAAACAAAGTCCCCCCCCCCCCACCCAACCCCCAACCTTGTTTTTTGTTTTGTTTTGTTTTGAAACATAGTCTCGCTCTGCTGCCCAGGCTGGATTGCAGTGGCAATCTCAGCTCACTGCAACCTCCACCTCCCGGGTTCAAGCAATTCTCCTGCCTCAGCCTCTTGAGTAGCTGAGACTATAGACACCTGCCACCACGCCTGGCTAATTTTTGTATTTTTAGTAGAGACAGAGTTTCCCCATGTTGGCCAGTCTGGTTTCAAACTCCTGACCTCAGGTGATCTTCCCGTCTCGGCCTCCCAAAGTGCTGAGATTACATGCATGAGCCACCGCACCCAGCCTAACAAAGACCCTTCTTAAATTCACACCCAAGCCCTGCATGGCTAAGCAGCCTCTCTGATCAGGCTCCCCCCTGGCGGCTGGCAGGTCAGCTACCTGGGCCCCTCTGAAGCCACCCCAGGTCACCTCTCATCATTCTCCTCCAGGAGCTAGACCGTTGGGATAACCTGGCTCTGGAGAGGAAGACTGGCAAGTCCCAAGAAAGTCTTTTTGTGTCTCCCTGTGCTATTCTCACCCTGCTGGCCTTTCCCCATGCCCTCACCCATGATGAATGCACCCTGGAGGGGGAAAGAGGAACAGAAATTCCGTGCTCTGGACCCTGCCCGGAGCTGGCTTCCCAACCATGCGACTTCTGTGGCACCTGCTCTTGCTGGGAAGGCACCAGTGGGTCCTCTCCAGCTCAAACATCTGCCTCCCTTAGCTCGTCTTGCCTGTAGGAGCTGGCCAGCCTCTCCTGCATGCCATGCTGATGCAAAGTCCTCTGTTCTGAATTGGGAGAACCACCCCTGTCAGGGATGTGGGGTTTGTTTTCTTAATTAACTGAAAATGCTAACATGGGAGCCCGGGAGCTGGCAGGGGCCTGGCCTTCAACGGCTGCTAGAAAAAATTCTTGCTTTGAAATCTGGATCTCTAATGCCCCACATGGGATGTCAAAACAAACAGAGACACTCGATCCTGGAGCATAGGGCCTGGGGCCGGTTCAGGTTACAGGGCCAGAGATGGATTTAGCTACAGGATGCCACAGCAACCAACAGGTGACCAGATCCTGATTTCCCAAAATGGTACAGCTAGACCCCAAGAAGCCCCGTGCTGGGGCACGGGCTCTAGGGGGATGGGGAGAGGTCATTGGGATTTATGCCAGCAATACTTCCTGAGTGCCTACTGCCCAACAGGCATGGAGCTGGGGGCAGGGAAGGCTGCAGAGATAACCAAGTTCTATTGACTCCTGCTCTTGAGGAGATAAAATTAGGAACAAATTGCTAATGTATAGCACAGACGGCCCCCAGAGCTGAAATATTTACTATCAAGGCCTTTGCAGATAATGTTCACTGACTCCTAATGTAGACAGAAAAGGGTAGAGTGGAGTCTGGAGAAAAGACGACCAGAATGACCACCCAGAGCCCAGCTGAGGGACAGTAACCAGAGAGTGGAGATACAATGGAGCATTATTCAAAAGCAGGGATGACAGCAAGACCCAAAACCCCAGTAGGGAGAGGAGGGAAAGGAGATGGAAGAGGATGGAGAAGCAGGGGTCCTGAGTCTCCCGCCTCCAGCCTCCTGGACTGGCAGGACATCTGATCCAGAAAGGATGCTGACTGCCCAGCCCCATCTAAGGGCCAAGGCACCAGGCTAGCACGATACAGCCCTGCATGCCCCCAGGGTGGTGGGGCGCAAGTCGCATGCACAGTTCCCTACACCAGGGATCATGCCATGGCCTTCTCACCTAACAGCTGGGCCTCAAGAGAGGTCAGAAGTTCTGAATGACCAGAAAACATCCCTCTTTGGGAGGAAGTGGCAAAGTGTTCTAGGGAGGCCTCGCACTTCCCCTTCCCAGCACAAGTCGTCCCATCTGCAAAGGCCCAGAAAGGAGCAAGTTTGCTGGAAGTCAGAGACACTATGTCAGAGCAGAGCACCCCAATCCGAACTCCAGGGCCTTCCTTTTTCCTGACTCGCCTGTTCCTCTCTGAGTCTCTGGTCTAGGTCCATCCTGAGCTTGGAGACCAGGAGGTTAGAAGATTCAGAACCCCCAAGCTGCTTTGACCCAACCTAAACCCCTCAGTTTTCTTCATCCCCCAGGAGAGGGGGATGTTGAACCATTTCCTCTTGGGACACCCATACTGCACCTCTCCCTTCCTGCAATGGAATCGGTCGATGTAGCCTTCCTTAATCTTTGGGCCTTTGAAGCACACAATGTAGAGCCCGGTTTGAGAAGCAAGCATTAAAAGTTAAAACCTATCATTTTAGGAAACCACTCGGTGCCCACTTGCACAGAAACACAAACCTGGGGACTAAAATCACATGCCAACAGTAGGTTTTATGGTGGTCATTCAGATGATTCAGAATAAATGCCTCCAATTTTTAGAGTATTATTATTAAAACGAAAACAAAGAAACATTTCTCAAGGAAAAGCACATTCTGAAGCAGAGTCTCAGACCTTAGAGAAAACATTCACATAATGTTCCCAGGGGTCTCTGGGGCCCAGTGTGAAGGGCTCTGGCTAGGGGTGAGGACCCAGGCTATGGAGTTAGGTTGCCCTGGACCCCTCCCTGTCCCAGCTGTGTCCTGACTGCCCTCTACAATGGCTGCCACACAGTAGACCAGCAATTCAACTTTGTTGAACACCCGAATGAATGAATGGTTAGATGAATTAAGAGGCTCATCCTGGCTCTGCCATTTACCAGCCCTGCATCTTTAAGGAAAGGTCCTTAATCTATGAGCCTTAGTTTCTTCATCTGTGAAATCTACAAAATTAGTCACGAGTCAATAAACTACTGCAAGAATTAAATGAGATGCAAAGCCTTTAGCAGAGTGATTGGTGCATTTAAGGTACAGAATAAATGGTAACTATTATTGTCACTTTTCAAAAATGGCTTTAATCTCACATATAAAATATCTTTCCAGCTGTGTACACCTTCCCTATACCATCATGCCATATTATATTTTGGTAAATTCCCAGCACAAAGCCTGGCACAAGTAGGAACACAGAAAACATCTGTTGAAGCATAATTTAATAGAAAGCGTCTCTGATCTGGAAACCCTGGCCTCGGGTGAGTGCCAGGGGCTGAGGTTTCTGGCATCTCCTGCCTCCTCCATGGGAGGCCACCTCTTTGTCGCAGACCTCAGCCCTCCAAACTGTACCTGAGCATTCAAGGCCAGGAAGCTCACCTGTGTCCATGCCACAGGAAATGGGGCAAGGGGGCATTTGCTCTGCAGAGGTTGGGGGTGCTGGCTGAGCCCATCCCCCTGCTGCAGACTTCTCTTCCCATTCCTTCTCACTCCAGCTCTGGGGAGCGTGGGCCTCCCCCGAGGCAGCGTTCCCAGGCTTCAGCAGTAACAGGCTCTCCATTCTTCCCTGCCCTTGGCAGACCTGCCTCCTCCCACTACGACACTGTCTGCTGCTGCTCATGGGCAACTGCCTCAATCCAAGGAGACAACGCAGACCTCTTGGGGCCCAGGCCTGGTCTGTCCCCTGACCCTATAGGAAGAAGAGGAATTGGTCTGAGTCTCCTGCTGAGATGGACTCACAGGGTCACTCATTTTACCTCAGGCTGCAAATGTCATTGGTCTCTGGCATCTTCACAAACAGCACTCACTGACCACACTTCGTTTTTCCCAAATGAGGGAGAAATCTGACATCTGCCCCTCCCGGATCTTCACTCCTTGGGCCAAGCTCCAGCTACGTTCAGATGTCAGCCCCCACCTCCCTGCCTGAAGGATGACAACCACCAGGAGAAGGGGGGCCTATCTCCAAGTTCAAGACTCGCTACCCACTGGGGATCCCAGCCCCCACCTGTGTCTCCTCCTTCTCACATTTGCCCATCAGATACTATTGGCAAGAGTCACCAGAACTCAACCCAAAATCAGAAATCCGCAATCCAAGGAAGAGGATGTAACGCGGCTTTCTCTCACTTACCAAGTTTACCCAGCTATTTTCCAACTTTCTTTTTAGGGATCCTGAGCTCAGTCCTCAAGAATTACCTTCTGATGTCCCAGAGCTGGGCGCTGGGAGCCCAGGTCCACAGCAGGGAGCTGCAGACAGGGAGTCCTTCTGTGGGCATGGATTCCTAGGGTGGGGTGTGCTTGATTTGAAGCAGTGCCTCCTCCTCTGGAGGCTTCAGTACTAAAATCTAGTCCAGGAGGGTCCCAGCCACAGCCCAGCAAGGCATCCAGCAAGGGAGGCAGGGCCACTGTCAGGAGCAACATGTGTGGCTGTTTTTCTTAAAGGGACAGCCTGCCCCAAGAGCCCAAGGGGAGTGGAAATGCTAGAAAGGAAGGAGCAAGGGAGGATGAGCCAGCATCCTCTAGGGAAAAACTCTGAACACACACCAGTCCGTGACCGGCACTAGCCTCCACAAGCTTCTCCATTTTCCTGATGTGGAACATGGAGGCAGAAAGACCCTTCCCCAGGGGAAGCTGTCCTCCTGTAGTTCCAACTCCAGGGCTGAACTCACCCAGAGGGTGTTGCAATAACCCATAAGAAATATTAATTATTTACTATGTACACAGCACTTTCCTAAGTGCTTTGCATGAAGAAACCGATTTAGTCCCCATAGGAACTTCCGGAGGTAGGTATTGTGATTATCATTCCCATTTTACGGATGAGGAAACTGAGGCCTGGAGCTAGTAAATTGCCAAGGTCTTACAGGTAATACATGAAAAAGTTAGGATTTCAACAAAACTGATTCTACTGGAGCTCAACCACTCATCTTCTACCAACCTTGTCTGGAGGGTAAATTTTTTTTTTCATCTTTATAGTTTTTTGTATTTTCCACATTCTAAAATAAGCATTATTCTGTATAAAGAGAAAAAAAATACAGATTCCACTTTCTCTCTCTCACTCCAGTATTTCAACCAAGACGAGACTAGAGCAAGAAGATAAATGTATTCTACATGAAAGCTCTAAGAGGAAGGAGAGTAGCAAAATTAACAGGACAGTGCAGCAACACTATGATTAAATCTATTTGAGTTAAGTTTTGCCTATTATAGATCCACAGGCAGGTTTTAAATAAAATTAAAGCAATCACTTTTTCTTTCAGCCAGAATTGAAATAAAAAGTTTTTTAAAACCCGGTAATTGAAAAATTCAGTGAAGTCCAGGCTCCTCATACATTATCCAAGACCTTTCCTAATTTGATCACCATCTCCCTCCGCAGCTTCCCCCACATGGTGCTACCCACCCCACCCAGCCACCAGGCCCGATTACCAGAGGTTTTCATAAGCCTCTCCAGCATGCTGCCACTCGCTCAAGCTAGGATGCCCATTCCCTCTGCCTGTGCGGTCTTTGCCATCTTTCCAGACCAGGTGAAACTGTCAGTGCTGCTATGGAGGCTTCCACCCCCATAAGCAGAGTGTTGAAAGTTAAAAACTCCCTCCTCTGCACTCCCACAAGCTTTGCCCATTGCTATGGACTGAATGTGTCCTCTCAAAATTCCTAGGTTGAGGCAGAATTCCCTATCTGATGCTATGTGTAGGCGGGACCTTTGGGAGATGATTAGGTCATGAGGGTGGAGCTCCCCTGAACAGGATTCATGCCCTTATAAAAGAGACCCCAGAGAGCTGTCTCACCCCATCTGCCATGTGAGGACACAGTGAGAAAGCTGAACCACCAGACATCAAATCTGCCAGTGCCTGGATCTTGACTTTCCAGCCTCCAGAACTGTGAGACATAAGTGTTTGCTGTGTGAGTCACCCAATCTATGGTATTTTGTTAGAGCAGCTTGAACTAAGACATCAAACAAAGTCTGTTGTTAGAGGTGGCATCACATTGTATGCTAATTAACTGAGCATCTTTTTTTCACTTTTCTGTCCCCAGCACCTAGCACTAAAATTGTGTGGAGTCAGGCAGCACATGATCGTAATTCTGTTTGAGAGTGTGTCTGGTTCTGCCGGCCCTTCCTCATGAGTTACCTCATTTGAACTTCACAACAATGAACGGGCATTAGATGTGTCAAATGTTAGTCCTGGAGGAGGTAAGTAGCATTTGAGGTCCTTGTAACTCTGCCGTTTGAAGACTAGGTTTGCCCAGATGGACTTGAAGGACTAGCCAGGCTCCCCAAGCCCATTTTCAGCTGGGCCAGACTCTACCCCCCGTACCTGCCTTTCCACAGGCCTCCCCGTGCTCCAACATAACATCCTTTTGTCCTCAGCTTCCTCCAGCCAAGCTGAGCACCAGTGGGCACAGAGATGATGATGATGCTCACCAGCTGGGGTGTAGGCCGCATTCTCTGTGAGCTAGTGCATGCAAAATGGCCAGATCACTGATGAGGGGCCACATTTTCAAACAAGAACCCAGAACAATTCTGCCAGTTTTATGGAGGAAAACCCTGTTCCACATCCCCGGGGCTGTACCTCCTGGCACTGGCATCACTGAGAGAGGGTGTGGAACAAAGGCACACAGAATGTCAGAGCCAGAAGGAACCTTAGAAATCGCATTGCCCAACCCCACTCTAGACAGGGAAATGAGGGCCCAAACCCGGGAGGGACTTGTCAGAAACACAGTGACTCAGTAGCAGAAGACACAGAGCGACAGCTGGCTCCTGAGCCCTTTTGGATGATTCCTATCCAAGCAAGAAAAAGGAAACTAAAGAGTTTATACTAAAAGGATGTCACAAAGGCTAAATTAATTGCAAGGCATTCTTCAATTACACAGCACACAAATGGGCTTTAAATGCAACATCACACACAGAAAACATGTTATAAAGAAAACAATACAGAAGTATAACAGAAGATGTTCAGTAACAGTGTTCAAATTTAATCACCCTGGAGGCCAAGTCACGCTACAATCCATGTTCTTCCATGAGCTCCCCCTACGAATGAATTGAGCAGGTAGAGCTAAATCTAACACTATTTCTGCATTGTGTTAGTAGAATGCATTAACGTGAAAATACCACAGATTAATACTTTCTTTCATCCTCAGATAAAATAATTTATAGTTGTGCCAGTTGTTGGTGTTTAGTCAAATACTGTTGGTCCCCACCCCCAGTTGCACACAGTGGATTGTACTTCCTGGGTACTTGTGTTGGGTGAGGCCATGTGACTAATTTTGGTGCACTCGCTGAAAATAGAAGGTGAGTGTCATAAGGGTTAATTCTGTATGTCAATTTGGCCATGGGACCAGGTATTTGGTCAAACACCAGTATAAAGGTTGCTGTGGGGTTTTTTTGTTGTTGTTTTTTTGTTTTGTTTTTTTTTGGAGACAGAGTTTCACTTTGTCACCCAGGCTGGAATGCAGTGGCATGATCTCAGCTCACTGCAGCCTCCGCCTCCCAGGTTCAAGTGATTCTCCTGCCTCAGCCTCCCAAATAGCTTGGGACTACAGGCATGTGCCACCATGCCTGGCTAATTTTTGTATTTTTAGTAGAGATAGGGTTTTACCATGTTGTCCAGGCTGGTCTCAAACTCCTGACCTCAGGTGATCCACCCACTCTGACCTCCCAAATTACTAGGATTACAGGTGTGAGCCACCATGCCCAGCCAGATTTTTTGTTTTCTTTTTTTTACATGACATGAACACTTAAATCAGTAGACTCTGAGTAAAGCAGATTACCCTCTATAATGTGGGTAGGCCTCATTCAATCAGTTGGAGGCCTTCAGAGAAAATGACCGAGGTCCCCCAGTGAAGGGAACTCTATCCCCAGACTGCCTTCAGTCTTGAGCTGCAACATCAGCTCTTTCCTGGATCTCCAGGATGCTGGCATGCCCTGCAGATTTTGGACTTACCAGTCCCACAATCATGGGAGCCCATTCCTTAAAACAAATCCAGATATATGTAGAGAGAGGTCCTATTGGTTCTGTTTCACTATAGAAGCCTGACAAAAACAAGCATCATTAGTGGTCTAGAGCTTTTAATTGTGAGGACCAGACTCCCTTTTCCTTTAGCACAGCAATTGTCAACATTGAAGACAAGGCCTGTTCTGCCAGCCTCAGTTCCTAAGGGACCATAACAAGCAGAGCCACTCTGTTGACCCACTACAGACAGATAGCATGAGTAAGAAATAAACCTGTGTTGTTTTAAGTCACTGAAATTTGGAGTTGGTGTGCTATTAAGCCTAATCTTATACTGACTGAAGCGCTCATTGTTTATCTTAGATTTAAGACATTAGGGGGCTAGGAGAGAAACCCAGAAAAGTAATAGAACCATAAAAGGATTTTGATCCTGGCCTCCCAGAAAGACTCCCGGACACACAGCCCTTCCTCCAGCTGCACAGCTTCCCTGTTGTCTATCTTGGGATCCTGGAAGTCTTAACCCAGAATCCAACCACAGTTGTGTAAGTGCCTCAGAGGTACGATCTCACTGCTGAAACTTCTCCAGAAAATGTTCAGAGCTCAGCTGAAGAATCTGACCTGGGCCTAGGATGGGAAGCCCTCCAAAGAACAAAAGTTTCCACTACGGCAACAAGAATGTTAAACATGATTCTAAAAAAGTTCTCAGTAAGAGAAATGTGATGATGAATATTTATAAGCCAAAAACCAAAGGCCATTCCCTAGTTCCTATGAGGTTTCCCACCACATGGGGAGCATCAACAGGACTAGAGATGGTACTGGAAACAGACATGGATGTCCTTGGCTCTATTACAGATGGGTTAAGTGTGAAGCCTTTGAGAAAATGCAGTCACAAAGTGTTGATGATTCTCCCTGGAAATCAAGAGGGACCCAGAGGCTGCTGGGACTCCTCCATACCTTTCTTCTCAATGAATAAATTCAGGCCCCTGAACTTAAATAGTCTACAAAGTGTGGGGTAGAATAAAATATAATGGACTTGAACTATTACAGGAACTACTTAGCTTAGACCAGCAGCTCTCAAAACTGGAGGTGGCTCCCCATCACACCCCTTACCCCTAGAGACATTTGGCAATGTCTGGAGATGTTTTGTGGTTCTCATAACTAGTAAATGTTACTGGGATCTACTGGGTAGAGGCTAAGGGTGCTAATAAGCCTCCTATAATACAAAGGATAGCCCACCCCAACCAAGAATTATGTGGGCTAGTATCAAGGTTGAGAACCTGTGGCTGTCATCGAATCCCTCGTTATGAGGGTGTGAAGGTTTAGAACAAGAGCAGAGGAACATTTATAGAGCATCATGCCCCATTGCAGAAAAATACATTGTTGTCAAACTGTGGGACCTCAGACCAGCAGTATCAGCATTACCTGTGAACATGGTAGAAATGCGCAGCCTTGGGCTCTGCCCCAGACTCCTGGATCAAATTCTTTCTCAAGTATTTATTGAAAAAAATACAACGTGTGATTCATATACCTATGGAGAAAAACCAAAACTGACTGTCACTAAAGCATCCTGAGAGGTAGCACAGTTCATGTCAGTAGGAAAAATGAATCTTCATTACTACTCTCTTTTTCTATGAGGGAAGAATCCAGCATGAGAATCAGGGTAGAAGGTCCGTTCTTTAGAAGTTGTCTTTGGATTAGCAAAGTGAACTGAGGAGTGGGGCTGGAGAATAAAGATAGCTGAATTACTCAAAAAAATAAAGAAGGGGACCTGTTTGAGTGAGTTGCTGGTGAGCACCAAGGCAGAGAGGAGGAAGAAGACCAAATGACATAACCTTTGGCCAAGCAATCTCTTTTAGAATAAGGTTATCCAGTATTCAATTCTAAATTGTTGTAATACAAATACCCTTGGCCTCCCCAGACCTCCTTAAAGTTCACCACATTCACGAAGCCTTGTGTCAATGGGGTGTGTGTGTGTGTGTGTGTGTGTGTGTGTGTAAACCAGGGGTATGGGAGTAATTTCACATCTGGGTCAACACAGTGCAGAAGAGTTCATGGTTTGCATGAAACCAATGAGAGTTAATGTTTCCTGTGGGCTTGCTATGTGCAAGGCACTGTTTAAGTATTTAATACTTAACAGACACAGCCTCATTGAATGCTCACAGCTGCCTTGTGGGAAATAACATTGTGATTTCATATTAGGGATAAGAGGTCTGCAGCAGAGGGAATTTATGCCACTCACTCAAGGACACCCATACAATGAGTGAGCCTTAGAGGCAGAATTGAAATCTCAGCAGTCTGGCTCCAGAGTTCATGTTGTTAATTTCTGGGCCACCATGCTTGTCACCTAGGGGTAGTTAATAATCTTAACGAATTCAATGGAAATAGGAACTCAGAGCCAGAGGTGAAAAATATAAGCCACCACCACTTATTTTGGAATCTCTAGACCAGCATTTCCCAGGCTTCAGTGTGCACCATGATCACCATGCGAGCTTGATAAGACACAAACCTCTGGGCTGCACCCCTAGAGCTTGATCCAGGAGCCTTAGGCAGAGCCCAGGGATGTACATGTCCAATGAGTTCACAGGTGATGCTGACACTGTTGGTCTAAGGTCCCACAACTTGAGAACCACTGCCCTACATTTGTGGCAGTGAGATTCAGCTAATTTATTCTGAATCTCAAAGACAGGGCTCCTGGGGGGACATCTGGTCACAATATCAATGACTGAGTGGCTCTGAATTGAATCCGGCTAATGCTGAAGAGAATGGAAGAGGAGATGGATGAGTATCCAGTGGAATTCAACCTGGAAAACTTCCTGGAGGAAGAGCCACATGGTGAGAATAGATGCTGAAGTTACTTTTCTCAAATCTCCTTGATACACACTCCATATAGCAGAGCTCAGGCATTTGAGTTCCCTCCTTGACCTCCCCTCCCTAGAACTGCTGGGAGGGTACCCTTTGTTCTTTGGTGAGTCAATCCAGAAAGGCTTAGCAAGAAGTGAGGAATCAGGAGACATTCTCTTCCATGGAACTAGAAGCTGCCTAGGACAGTGGTTAGGAGAAAGATGAACACGTCTCAATCGCAGCTCTACTGCTGTGTCACATGGATTTTACTTCAGGTCCTTAGCTATTCTAAACCTTAGTTTCCAAATCTGTAAAATGGAGGAACTCACCACCTGAGTCTCAGAGGTGTAACAATCAGTTGTATGTGAAGTGCTCACCACAGTGCACACCCCAACAATGGCATCAGAGCTCCATCTGTGGCTAGGGAAACCAATACAAGGTCAAAGGTGAGGCTGACTTTGTGACAGCTCCCAACGCATATAGGAGCTTGGAGGTTGAGGTTTAGATGCTCTTCATCTTCTATCATTTAAAACAGGGCATGCAATCTTTTGACTTCCCTGGGCCATATTGGAAGAAGAAGAATTATCTTGGGCCACGCATAAAATACACTAACGACAGCTGATGAGCTAAAATTTTTAAAAAACTAAATTAAATTTTAAAATAAAATGAAACCTTGCAAAAATCTCATAACGTTTTAAGAAATTTTATGAATTTTTGTTGGCCCTCATTCAAAGCCATCCTGGGCTGCATGCAGCCCACAAACTTGATTTAAAAGATCCTCTACCCCACAGGGTATCAGCTGGTCTTTTAGGGCCCCTTTCCCCCAGTTCTCAGTTTCCTCTCTACCAAACAGTGGCCATGACCCTTTTCCACACCTCACTGGACTTATCTCATTTACAAAGTGGGTAATACTAAGCAGAAGATAAAACCACAATACAAAACTGTCTAACATCTGCACATACAATATATACTCAACCATGCTTTTATAATATATGTGGAGAAAAAAGACTGGAAACATTAATTGCCAAATGTTAAGTGAACTGGGAAGTCAGATTCTCTAAGTGTGGTTTGTGGCCAGGTAGGAAGCTGCGGGAAAGGGGGCAGAGGAAGAGAAAGATCAAAGTCTCTTTTCAGTGTCCTGTGATGGGCTCATAAACTAATTTCATTTTTGTCTTCTGACTCTGTGTATTTTGTATAATAAATCCATGTTTCTTTTATAATAAAGGAGGGAAAGTCTTTTTTTTTTTTTTTTTTTAAGCAACTTCATATCCTCCTAAAGCTTTTCTTGATTATAACCCACTCCACACACACTCTGCTCACTCAGCTCACGTGCTTCCTCTTGGTGCCTGTTCTGTTTCTAGCCTATGAATTTGCATAACACAGTCATAAGAGGTTGCTTTCTAAATGCTTTTGAACAGATTTCCTATTCATTTACCTTAGATATTCTGGTAAGCTGAGCTGCCCCAACGTGCGGGGAGATGCTTCCTCCTAGTGGAAGAACAGTCAGACTCATTGACTCTGACTCACTCTTGGGGATCCACCCTCACCCCAAAAACTCACTAGAGGGCTCTTCATGCAGTAAGTGGTCCATGCCAAAAGGAACTGCACAGAAAGTGGCCTGTAGGTGAGGAGAACTATGTATAAATACATACACACACACACACACACACACACACACACACACCCCAATCTGCCTCTTCTTTCCTTCTGTCTCCAGAGGAAAATGTCATCCGGTTAGTGCCCTCAGATGAACTGGGAAGGCAAGCTCCCCGGTTGTGGTTTGTGAGGGGTGGGTGGCTGGGGAGGGGAGGTGTCAGGGAGAGCCAATCCACTTCCATCTGGCACTGAAAGCTACACTTATTTTCCTGGACTGGACTACGATCCCATTTCCCAATGTGAGGAATCGTGCTTTCTTGGTGACACACACTTTCCCCCAAGAATGCTTGGCTTTTCAATGAGGAATTCTTGTATATTTGGGATTCTTGGAAACAGGACAAAGACTAATGAATTGCTGGCTCTATCCGAGGTTTGGAAACCCTCTAGAACTCACAGGAGCTGGAGGAGGACAGAGGCAGGCAGGAAAAGGGAGTTGAGGGTGTGTTTGCAACAGAGGGGAGGGTGGCAGGATTGAGATGTCAGATTAAATTGTTTGAGTTACAGGCACTCCAAAAGCTACCTGCTGACCCTACAGTCAGAGGTCACCATCCACACTAAGAATAGAAGGCTGACAGGGGCCTAGTGGGGAAGAAGGGGATACTGAGTGTTTGTGGAGGCCAGAGAGTATAACAAAGCAGAATTCAGGTATAGTCAATTGTCAAGTTCATCATGAAGTGAAGTGGTTGGGACCAGTGGGGTACGGTACAGAGGGCACAGGTCCTAGGGTCAGGCACACCTTACTTGAAATCCCCTCTGTGCCACAAACTGGATGTGCAACTTTAGGCAAGTTGACTAAATTCTCAGAACCTCAATTTCCTCTTCTATAAAATGGGATAATACCCACTTTGCAGAGCTGTTAGTATGAGATGTGTTGAAATGTGCAAGGGCTTAGCCCAGTGTCTGGCACATAATGGGCTCTCCATACATGGTAGGTATTAGAGAATTTGAATTTGAAGTTGAAGAGTAGGAGTGTACAAAGCCCTTCGTAGAAGAACAGCTGTAGAAGGTCTGACCGCTGTGGGTCTGGCCAGAGAGTGGAAGATCTAGCTCCCGGGGCCACAGGTACTAAGCTTATATTCCCCTCCTCACATGCTCTTTGAGGGCGTTAGTTCTGGCAGGTTTGGGCTATGCACCCTGCCCTATGCTCCAGATACAAATCCTCTGTAGCCTCAGTGCTTAAGTCCAGAGAGTAAATGTGTGGGTTCCAGGTCATCAGAATGAAATCACAGAGGGTCTACAGGGGCCCTGGGTCCTCAGTTCCCTCAACTGTCAGGAAGGGGACTGGCTTCTCAGTAAACATTAGGCAGACCATCCAACTCTGGTGTCTAAGGAGCTCTATGAGTTCTCAAGTCATCCTGGAGAAAGCCAGGGGCTGAGTGCCTGCCACCCTCCTCAAATCCACCCTACAACATCCCCTGCCAAGAGCTCTAGTAACCTGGGCAAACAGACCATGGCCCCCAGGGTGTTCTCAGTCTAACAGAGAAGGCCAAAGCCAGACATAAAAGACTTCAGAATACAGAAAAACAAGGGAAAAAGAAAACAGTTTTCTTTCGAAGGAGCTCATTTATGTAAAGGGATCATGAGGTGATTTAAGGAATCCACATTCCATGGGGTAAATCCAGGCAGATGTTCCAGAGAAGAGGGTGCCAGGTGGGGATGCCTTTTGGTGTTGCCCACAAGCTCTCCCCAAAAGTCCCCTCCTTTACTCTGTGGCCTGCCTGAAGGAGAACAGGCACTTTGTCCTGAAATAGTCAATGTATATAACCCCTCCATCGCAGGGATGCTCAGGGTGGCTCTAGTTACAACAATAAGAACTGGAGTGCTTGCAATGGCGAAGGCAGAGAAAGAAAACAAAACAACATCCACATGAGGTTTTCATTTGCTTTAGCCACGTGAGAATGGCCCTGAAGATCCAGCTATAAATATCCAGCTGTCATTGCCACAAGATAGAAAATCTCACACACACACACACACACACACACACACACACCACACACACACAGTCCCTTCAGTTTACAGGCTTACAAATGCAAATCAAAGTCTCTAAGAACATCTGCCTTGAGAAGAGACAACGCTGGACCCCTTGTGCTAAATGCCTTCTCATGAGGCCTCCCCAAACACATCTGAGGACTTGGCAAGGAGTGGGCCCACAGCCATCATCAGGGTGGAATGAGGAGCTGCCTTCACAACACCCAGGCCAAGCCAAAGCCCACCAGTGGCCACAAACTGGGCTGAGGGGAAGAGTTTTAGATCCCTTCCCTTAGGATGTAATAAAAAGCAGCCTGCTTGACCCAGGACATTTTAGATTGGATTTCCTAGAAGCAGAGTCTCAGACAGGATGGGTATATGTGTGATTTGGTGAAAATAAGCTCTCCGGAGGAAACAGAAAGGGAATGAGAGGAATAGGAAAAGGCAGGGGGGGTATCTGGGAAAGAATGTGGTTTCAGGTGAGGTTTAACTTCAGCCTCATCCTGTAAGGAACTCTGAAGGGTGACTTGAACTGAGACATATTTGTCCCTCTAAGGGGCAAGAAGAAGTGGGGCTTTTCCCCTTTCCTAGTGAGTCATTGGTCACAGAATGCAGGGGAGAGGTGGGCTGGGGTGGGGCAGTTGGGTGTAACTTCCAGGTAGCTCTGGGTAGGGGGGATGGACGACCCAAGGGCAGTCCACACAGGTGCGAACCGTTAGATGGAGCACCCACAGCAACCGGGGATCTGGGTAGGACACCAGTAGTATTTTCTACACAGACTCTGCCATACCAAGTGGCCTGTTGCTTAGAATTTGTTTTCTCTATTGATCACATAGGTTTTTGTTTGTTTTTATTTTATCTGAGAAGATTTTAGAATCAGCCTGCTGAAGAGAGAAACAAAGGTTTGATCGATGTGACACATGATGCTCAGTGTTCACCTAATGTCTGGTCTCTTCTTCTTTCTTCCAATGAATGCGCCCCTGCTTTTGTTTGCAGCAACAACATGCTCAATTTTAAAATGTTCAGCTTCCCCTCAGACTCCATTGCAGTTTGGAACCTCTATTTAACAGAATTTTGACGTGTATGGGCAGGACTTTCAGAGAAGCTTGTTATAGAGACCAGAAGTAGCTGGCATGCACTTTTTGTGCGTTGTCATTTTCTTTCTAACTGCCTGGAATGCAGATTGAAGATGGAGGTGATGCAGCCACATCGTAACCATGAGGCAATGAGCACAAAGACAAAGGTTCCATCCTAAAGAAGCCCGAAGAAAGAGAGAGAGAGGGAGTCTGGGTCCCTGGTGGCACTGTGGAACCACCCTACCAACTCTCGAGTGTGTCTGCTGAACTGGTTGTGTAAGAACAATAAAGAACCCCAGCTGACAGAAAACTCTAGCCAGGTTTCTGTTCCATGTGGCTATAGCTGAATATAAATTCTGATACAAACCTCAAAACACTCGTTCTGTGGGGTATACCATGGAAAAAGTCGCTTTAGATAAATTGAGAAGTGCTAGTTTAGACATCGTAAAACTAGGGTGTTTTTTGTTTTTGTTTTTTCTCTGAGCACTGTGGCTCTCTGGGGGGAAAGTAGGGGAGACGGAAAAGGGCTGCTTAAATTTCTTTAACCACAGAACTTTCTTTTTCCCTAGGACAACCATTGTGAGAACCTAGTATTCTATCAAAGGCAGTTTGGGAAATGCTATAATAGATGACCTCTTGAGATTTCTTTCCTCCTGAACATTTCACCATTCCCCAGCTAGAAGAAACCAACCAGATAGCCAGGTCTATAAGCAGCCCTGGCACGTGACTTTAATGAGACATGAATGAGAGCCAAAGAACCAAGTCCTGTGAGGTTGGTCAGGGAACAGCAATGAACTAGGTAAATTAAGAAACTCAGGGAGGTGCCAAGTCCCCTGAAATTCTGGAGTGCTCACTCCCCCATTTCCTTTCTGCTAAGCCATGAGTCTGGCAGAGGCTGTGTCCCTCTGGGTCCACAGCTCCTGTAAAGTGGTCCCTCCTGCACAGCTCCAGCAGGCAGAGCTCTGACGACACCACTCCTTGCTCTCACACCTCCAGGTAGAGGAGCGCTAACAGCTTCCTGGTGCTGCTCCTTCCTAGGTGCATCAACATCTCTCTACTCCCTCTTCTGTAAATAGCCTTCTCATTAAACTCTTATCCATCAAACTCTTTTGGGAGTGCCAACTGCTTCCTGCCTAGAGCCTGACTGACAGAGATGACAATACACATTCTTAGAGCAACCATGCTCCCAGGATTTACTCAAACAAGTCCCAGTTTCATGAGATTGTTGTCTTTTAATTAAGGTGAATTCTATGATATATAAATAAGCAGGATGCAGGAAGGAAAGCTACCCCCAACTTTACTCCCCAGTGCAAGCACCATGCCAACCCGATAAGGGGTTCACTGCTGCTGAACTGAGAGTTAAGGTTCACAGACTGGGTCAAGGACAAAGGCCACATAACAAGGACAAGGGCCCTCAGGGCCAGCACAGTGTATGTCACTTGAATTGAGCTCAGACCAGGTTTTTTTTTTTTTTTTTTTTTTGAGACGGAGTCTCGCTCTGTCGCCCAGGCTGGAGTGCAGTGGCCGGATCTCAGTTCACTGCAAGCTCTGCCTCCCAGGTTCATGCCATTCTCCTGCCTCAGCCTCCTGAGTAGCTGGGACTACAGGCGCCCACCACCACGCCCGGCTAGTTTTTTGTATTTTTTTCAGTAGAGACGGGGTTTCACCATGTTAGCCAGGATGGTCTCAATCTCCTGACCTCATGATCCGCCCGTCTCGGCCTCCCAAAGTGCTGGGATTACTCGGCCTCCCAAAGTGCTGGGATTACAGGCTTGAGCCACCATGCCCGGCCAGCCCAGACCAGGTTTTAAGGGAAGGAAGCTATCATAAAGAGTAAGAGACATGAAAGAGCTGAATCGACTGCATTTCAATAAGACACCAGAGAAGAAGTCAGCATGGCTTCATTGTCAACTAAAAGAAAGTGAAGCAACTCCCAGTGGTGGGTACTTTCCCACCTTAGGCTGGGGTGTTCGCAAAAGGAACACAGCAACGGCTGTATATGAATGAAAATCAGAAGGGAAGGAGGACTTCGTGGAGACAAGGCAGTGATTGTGGAGAGAGGAAGAGTCTTACACCCTGTGGCAATGAGAAGCACTTGAGATTATCTGGTCCCATGTCCTTATCAAAAGGACAGCCTATGGTCACTTTCTAGCACTTGCAAGAAATCCCAGTAGCTCTCAAGGAAGGGATGGGAGAAAGAAGGCTCCAGCAATTTGCTGTGTGGGAATGAGCCAGAGTGTTGCTGTTCGGTTTCTGTTAGGTTGGTGCAAAAGTAATCACGGTTTTTGCCATTACTTTTGCACTGACCTATATTGCTATGACCCTATTTGGCATCTCCACCAGTATATCAAAAAAAACAGTGATTACCATGTGCACATGGGATGTAGATGTTTGTGGAAGAGCCTATTTGGAGATGTCACGTCTATTAAAATTTTCCAGATGGACCTACAGCCATGGAGACAGCTTCCTGTTCACTCTTCCGCATATCTACTTACCAATGGTCAAGGGAGATGAACTAGTAGACTGTGCCTAGCTTTTAAAATTAGCTTTGCTTAAAACCAAAAAATATTTTAGATATCTAAAAAATATAAATAATAATAAAATAGGCCTGGTGCAGTGGCTCATGCCTATAATCCCAGCACTTCGGAAGGCTGAGGTGGGTGGATCACTTGAGGTCAGGAGTTCGAGACCAGCCTGGCCAACATGGCAAAACCCCATCTCTAGCAAAAATACAAAAATCAGCCAAGCGTAGTTGTGCTGGCCTGTAACCCCAGCTACTCAGGAGGCTGAGGTGGGAGAATCACTTAAACCCAGGATGCGGAGGTTGCAGTGAGAGGAGGTCATGGCATTGCACTCCAGTCTGGGTGACAGAGTGAGACTCTGTCTCAAAAATAAAATAAACATTTGTATACCCACCTTACAGTCTAAGAAATAAAATATTACAGATATAAATGGAGCCCCTACGTGCTTCTCCCCTGATCTGCCTTACTGCCTTTCCTAGAAGGAGCCACTTCTCTGAATTTCATGGTTGTTCACAAACATAATTTTATGCTTTAATTATACATATAAATGTTTGTAAATAAAAGACAGTATTGTTTTACATGATTTTAACTTACTAACAATGACATCCTTCTGCAACTTGCTTAATATTGTTTCCACTTCATATCGTTTCTGAGATTGTATGTCACTAGTATCTGTCTTTAACAATGTCTAGCACCTTTTTTTTCTGTGTTCCATAGTATTCCACTCTAAGTATGTATGTATCAAATTATTTAACCAGTCTTCTGGTTGATAATAGGTATATTTGGTTGATATCTGGTTGATAATAGGTATAATAGGTATACCTGGTCTGGGCTGGCCGGGCATGGTGGCTCAAGCCTGTAATCCCAGCACTTTGGGAGGCCGAGACGGGCGGATCATGAGGTCAGGAGATTGAGACCATCCTGGCTAACATGGTGAAACCCCGTCTCTACTGAAATATATGAGGTATAATAGGTTGATAATAGGTTGCTTTGTAGCTCTTAAAAACCATGCTGCAGTGAATATTCCTGAACATGTCTTCTTTTCATATATATTAGACTTTGTCTGGACCTACCTACGAGTGAAATTGCTGGGTCTTAGGGTAAGTGTATCTTCAGTTTTACTAGATAGTGTCAAATTGCCCTTTGAAGTGTTCCTGTCAGTTTAACCCCACCCTTAGTGAATAGGAGTTATTTTTGGCTCCACATTCAATATGATGAGAATGATTTTTTTTTTTTTTTTTTGCCAATCTGATGAGTATAAAACAGAGTCTCCTTGTGATTTTCATTTATGTATTTCCCTGATTCCAAGTAAGGTTAAGCATCTTTTCCTACGTTTATGATTCTATGGCATCATTTTAATGTTAGCATTACATTTACATGCTTTAAGAAACTAAAGGATTTTTTAATTTTAATTCCTCATTGAAAAACTTGCAGAGGACAGAAGGGTTGAGGATGGAGGCAGAGAGAAGACTTCCTTTTGCATCCTGGCTATGAGACAGGGATTTTTTTTTTAAATAAGCCATGATATTAGAGATAAATCACATGAAGCAGAAATTCCAGCCATTCCTGGGCAATGTGGGGAATGCATATTTTAGACCTTGTTGTCATTGTCTAGGAGCAGTTCTGAATGATTTCATCATACCCTTCACCTGCAAGGCACATAGCTATATGGGTAGAGCAGATAGGCTGGAGGAATGATAGGAACCATTTGTCCATCTTCCTACCGCAAGAAGCACCATATATTGTCCATATCAACAGATGAAATGGCCCTTCTAATAACAGATACCTGGAAGGAGACTCCACAATGTCCTTCTACTCTCAAATACTTTTTTTTTTTTTCCTTTGAGACAGAGTCTTGCTCTGTTGCCCAGGCTAGAGTGCAGTGGCGTGATGTCCGCTCACTGCAAGCTCTGGCCCCCCGGATTCATGCCATTCTCCTGCCTCAGCCTCCCCAGTAGCTGGGACTACAGGCGCCTGCCACCACATCTGGCTAATTTTTTTGTATTTTTAGTAGAGACGGGGTTTCACCATGTTTGCCAGGATGGTCTCGATCTCCTGACCTAGTGATCTGCCCGCCTCGGCCTCCCAAAGTGCTGGGATTACTCTCAAATACTCTTAAATGAGAAAGAGGCACCCTAAGGTATCTTTCAAATATCTTTTACATCCTGAGCAAGACGGACTTGTTTAATTTCCATCCACTTTTAGCATCTCCCTCTTATAGCAATAATCTTCAGTTCTAGATCCTTCCCCCATGACACTGCTGAATACCTTGAGGACTCATCTATATGTCCCCTATCTCTGGCTCAAGGATGGTGGCAAAATAGATCAACTAGTTTGGAAATGCTTGAGAGTAGGGACCACATGTTATTCAACTTCGAAGTTTCAGGAGGCATTTGATTTATGTTTATTAAGAGAAGGAAATTCTTCCATACTGAATTTTCTCTGAGCTTTAAGAACAGAGCAACGATAGAAATAAACAAGCCAGTCTTGTTCAGGATATAAAAGATACCTTAAAAATACCTTAGGGGCCGGGCACAGTGACTCACTCCTGTAATCCCAGCACTTTGGGAGGCCGAGGCAGGTGGATCATGAGGTCAGGAGATGGAGACCATCCTGCCAACATGGTGAAACCCCGTCTCTACTAAAATACAAAAAATTAGCCGGGTGTGGTGGTGGGTGCCTGTAATCCCAGCTACTCCAGAGGCTGAGGCAGGGAAATCACTTGAACCCAGGAGGCGGAGCTTGCAGTGACCCGAGATCGCACCATTGCACTCCAGCCTGGGCAACAGAGTGATACTCTGTCCAAAAAAAAAAAAAAAAAAAGTACCTTAGGATACTTCTTTGCCATGAAAACTTCCCTGACTTCCCCCAACTCAAAATGATCTTTCATCATCCATGTGTTGAAGGAACACCATACAGTATAATACCTAGCATTCCAATGGAAAGAAAACTATGTGGCAAATAAGAATAAATATTTATAGAGTACATACTCCGTTTCAGGCACTGTTCTACGTACTTTACATATATTAATTTTATCCTCAGTTGGGAGTAGGTATCATTACCATCACCATTTTACAGATGAGGAAACTGAGGCTCGGTTTCCAAGACTACACTCCTAGCAAGTGGTGAAATTTGAATTGAGGTCCCACTAGATTGACTCCCAGGATCTGCACTGGAAATCACTGTGCTATACCAAAACTTCTGCTGGAAACACACAAGCCCTTGGATGCTTCTTGCTGTTGTTCTGGTGAAAATGCAGCTGTGGGCTTAGTAAGAAATTATCCTTTGCATCCTTATCTTGGAAACCCACATCAAATCCTTAAGGTCTTGGAGGAATTTGCTGATTCCTTTCTTATTAATAAAAATTCCCAGTCATAGGGGTTTGCCTCAAATGTAGTCACCTCACTTTAACAGACTGGAGCTCTGGAGGTGGACGGGAATTTTGCTCACCAGAATTCACTCCACAACACCTGACTCAGCACACAGTGTCCCATACCAGGCAGCTTCCCAGATATTTGTTGAATGACCACAAGCATTAACAAATAAGACTTATCAGCACTTTGCAGCATGCCGAGCACTTTTCATATACTTTCCACCATTCAGGCTCACTTCAGTCTGGTACCACCAGTATTACTGTCATTTCCATTTCACACATGACTAAAACTGAGGCTCAGAAATGCTCAGAAGCTCATCTAAGGCAGTGCAGCTAATTAGTGGAAGGCTGGAATTCAAACCTAATTCCTGACACCAAGTCCCATGATACCACATCTTTTGTTACTAAAATTAAGTTGATCCCTTTTATTCTTTGTCCTTTGTATGTGTATGTGCGCTTGCATACACACACACACACACACATACACACACACACACAGAACTCATCTGTCTGGACCAGTGGAATAGGCGTCAGCTCAGAAAAAAAGGAAAGAATCTAAACCAAGCTCTTGTTTATGGACTATGAATGAATGAGTGAGTGGGAGACTGAGTAAATGAATACACACATGGGTAACTGATATGTACAGTCAACAAGTATCCCCTGAACGCTAACTGTGTGTCTGCCACCAGACACTGTAAACACTGCAGTGACTCAGGCACAGTCCTAGCCTTCTAGGAGTATCAAATCTGTTGACAGAAGAGTCTCAAAGCAACTGAATCTGAAAATAGAAGCTCACCTTGTCAGAGCCCCATTTGAACAGGAAATGGTGTGGAGAGGGGAAGAAAAAAGCCAGGCTCTGCCAGACTCTTCCCATAAACAGAGGAGGCTGGGGAGGATACCACATCAGGGCAAACTCCTGACAGACTGTGCTCTGAAAGAGTTAAAAATAACCCGCACTGCCCCACTGACCAGGACAGCAATGCCCGCTCAGACTTCCAGAGGGTGAGCATTGTCCCAGGCTGCCCAGGACAGTCTCAGTCTGTGACTATTCCCTCCACTGTCCCATCCAGTTAATGCCCCTTTCACTCTTGAGAGTCCTGGTTTAGAAAGTAAATTATATGGTCGCCTTTGCCTTCCAGGAAATTCATGACTCTCCAGCAGCCCCTGGGCAGGAAAACAATTTGGCTTCCCAAATTGCATATGTCTGCTCCTCTTTACAGGGCTTCTCCTCACAGCCTCCACCCCACAGCCTGCACAGGTTCTAGGGGGACAGCAACCAAGTCTGTGTCTGTGTTTTCTTCCAGTGTTAGCACTGAGGCCAAAGTGAGTCACCATGGGATCCAGTATGCATGAGCTTCAGATTGAGGCATCTCTGTTTTATATCCTGACCCTGACAGTTTCTGCTTCTAACATCTTAGGCAAGTCACTCAAGTTTCCTCATCTGAGCCTCAGTCTCCTCATCTGAGAAAAGGGAGTGATACTCCCCATCTCATGGGATTGCTGTGAGGATCTGGTGAAACAGTGTAAGTGAGAACGCCTGGCATAGTGCCTGCTTCTTAGAGGACTGCCTACCCTAGCAGATCTTCTAGAACATGTGAACTCTCAGCTAGAAAGAGCCTGGGAGCTGTGAACATCTCAGGAACCCCTGTCACTGTCAAGGCTCTGCACTATTGAGTTGGAACAGCTTCTTCATCTGTCAAGAATATGCAAAACATGGCACAACTCCTTTATAAAACTTTGGCTATACCTACTAAAGCTGGACTTATGCATTCTGAATGCTCTAGCAGTTCTACTCCCAGGAACATACCAAGAGAAATGCATTCACGTGTTCACCTAAAAGTGCACAAATATTCACAGCAAGGCTACTCACAACCACCCCAGACTGGAAACCACCCAAATGCCCATCAACAGAAAAATGGAAAAAAGTGTGTTATATTCACATAATGGACTACTACGCAACAATAAGAATGAATGATCTACAGAACGACAAAATGCTGAGTGAATGAAGCCAGACACAAATAAACACCTACTGTATGATTCCATTTATATGAAGTGCAAGAAAAGGCAAAACTAATCTATGGTGCTAGAAGTCAGGATCATGGAAGGGTAGTAACCAGAGAGGGGCACGAGGGGGCTTCTTGGGCAGGGCTGGGGTGGTGGATGTTCAACTTATGGAAATATATTGAACTACATCCTCAAAAATTGTGTATTTTTTCTGATTTATGTTGAGCTTCAATAAAAAGTTAAGATAAAATAAAAATTTTTTAATGGAGAGTATATTTCTTTCTTTGGTAGAGAGTTGAGTGGACTAGGTAGGCAGTAGACACTTAGCAAAAGGCATTGGGATGTATTATTTAATAAATTTTGTTGAGCCCTAAGTCTTTACCAGACATTATGCAGGATGCTGGGGAAACAGCTAATGAGATGTGGTCTCTGTCTTCCACTATCCTCACCACCACCACCACGATCATCATCATCATCTTCATCCTCACTAACATTTCTTAGTATTATGTGCCAGATTTTCTTTTTTCTTTTTTTTTAACCAAGTAATGTATTAACTTTACCTCCAAAAAAATCGCTTTGCAGATGAGGAAACTAAGGCACAGAGACATTAAGTAACTTGTGCAAGGTCACACAGCTAGCAAAAAGTGGAGCCAGAATCAGAATCCAGGCCATCTGAATCCAGGGCCTATTCTCTGAAAAACAGCCTTATGCTGCCTTTAACAGTTGAGAAACCTGGTCTGTTTATCAGCTGTCAGCCTCAGCTTCCATTTAGGCAGCCACAGACATCAATAACATTACCTCTGTTCAGGGCAGTGAGGATGGTGACTTATTGACTTTGTGTCTTGGAAGGGCCGAGCAGTTCCTAACTGTGTCTCTGGGCAGCTGCTAGTGCAATGCTTCCTGGTGGGGAACAGTCTGATTAATACACTGACAGAGATTACAAAAGAAATAGAGAGTTATAATGGCTTGATCCTTCTGCAGCCCAAAGTCCACAGAAACTCTGAATTTGTTTCAAAATAACTTCAAAGCTGCCTCTGGCACTGTGAAAATATTGACGTACCTCCCCAGTGACCTGGAATCACTTTCTCCCCTCCCTGCCCTGGTCAAGGGGACTTGGAGGCAGGGGGCTGTAGTGTCTGGGAGGAAACAAGAAAGGGAGTGTTGACACTGACCCCCCGGGAATGTGGTCAGACATGAGCTGTGAGTCTGGATCCCAGAGTCTGGCGGATCAAGCATTCATCACACAGGCAAGCTTTGCTTTGGCATTCAGGATGGACAACGGGTGTACATAACCTGAAAGGCGGAATGTTCAAAGCACAGCACCAAAGACCGCCTGTGCTCGGGACAAAGGAGCAAGAAACAAACACCCACCAGGAGGAATCAGATTTGGCAGACAGTCATGCAGGCATGACATGAATAAGCACACAGGCAGGATGGCGGCTCCCAGTGGGCCAGCAGGGTCCCTTGGGACCATCCCATTCATACTGCAGAAGCACAGGTGAGGTAGAGAGGAATTCCCAAAGGTCAACTTGTCCAGCCCTTTGTCTCCAGGCAGGTCGGCAACAAGGCCATGTCATTATGCTTCCACCCAGATACATCCACACCCCTCAGATTAGCATGGGGTTGGGGAACAAAAGCAAATTTGCCAATAAAAGTCAAGACAGTCATTCAGTCTGCCCAGTTTTGACACAACTCTATTTGTAGAGAAATCAGTTGAGGGTCACCTAAAAAGCATACAAAGCACAGCGGGGGAAAATGTACTTTTTCATATCCTGACATAGCTACCAACAATTACCTAGAAAATAATGGACTCCTCTAAAACAATTTCATATAAAATTGCTAAAACTTGTAGCATTTTTCCAGGTGCTGTGCCAGGGACTTAACATGCATCTTTCCATTTAGTTGTCTCAACAACCCCATAAGGAAGGAAATGTTATGATCTCCATTTGACAGATAAGAAAACTGAAGCCCAGACAAGGCTCATAACTTGTTGGGCAAGTTATTAAATGGCAAAGTAGGTAGGGTTTCTTCTTGGGAGGCAGACTCTGGGATGGAGTGCAGCGGGCAGCAGGCTTGTTAGGAAGGACTCCTGGAGTCAAGTCCTCCGGGCAGGAGGGCAGGTTAGAGGCAGCACTGGGCAGAGGGAGAAATGGAGCCATGATGTAGCCTCAGCTAAGGCCTCTGCCAAACCCCCAGGGACCCCTGAAGCTGGCACACCCTTTAGAATTGTCCCACATTGCGGTAGAGGGGCCAGGTAGTCACAGCTCCCCACCATCATTGGTTTCACGGTGACCCAGGAGAGGAGCATGCGCAGGAGTGCCTGACACAGCAAGTCTCTTTAGCTGGGGCTGTTCCAAGAAGGCTAACCATGTCCAGCACTCCCTGCAGCTGGGGACTCAGTCTTCAAAGGGGTCAGGGAGCACAGCCCAGTGTCCACTACACAGGGATGTGGACCTAGCCAGGCAATTTGAGAGCGGGGCCCACATGCTTGGCCATTCTACTATGCTGCCTGATTTGCTCCATCAAAACTATTCTCCAATCTCATTGATCAGCCTGCTATGTTTCCTGCATATTCAGTAATTAAGGAGCTCCAAGGAGGCAAGCCTAACTCTGATGAGCAAGGAGGGCAGCCACAGGGGCCTGATGCTTGATAGCAACCCCGAGGCCTAGGAGACACAAGGAGGCCATGCACACCAGGCAGTCACACCCCAGGGTGGTCAGCAGGCTGTGTACATCCATCACGCAGCCTGAGAGCCAAAGCAAAGCTTGCCTGGGTGATGGATGATGCTTGATCTGGCAGCTCAGGGACCCAAACTGGTGATCATCCAGAATGAAACCACATGTAATAGCTGACTGATGACAAAATGAACACCTCACCAGGAACAATGTGATGCCAAATATGTAAAGCTGTGTAAGCCTAGGCATAAAGAAGTCAGAAAAAATAAAAATGAGTTACATCCAGTGTAGGGATGACCTTGACATATGGTCAAGGGAAAGAAAAGTATGCTACAGAGTAATGTGTACTATAAGATTCCCTTACAGTGAAAAATACTCAGGCAAGACACCTCCATCCTGTATACACCAGTAGGTATTTGTACGGACAAATGACAAGTTACGGCAGGATATATTACTAGGCTATTAACATTAATTACCAGGGTGTAGAGGGGGGCGAATACATTTCTACTTGTCTTTATTTATCTTTGCATGATATTAATTCACTTGCTTAAGCAAGAAAGAATTACCTTCATAATATGGAAAAATCAAATCAAGAATATATTTTTTAAAATGACCTGCCTAGTGTCATGTGCATAGTGGAGCATATAGATAAATAGTATTTCATTTCCTCTCCTCCTGCCCCTCTTAGGAGGCAGCTCCCAATTGTTCATTTGGGGATGATCAAAAGAAATATTTAACTCAAGGTGAAGAGTTTTCTGTGCCCTCCCCTTCACCATCAGAATATAACTTCATTTTTACATTATTCCACACACAATATATATCTGCCACCAAAATAAATCTGCCACTCAAGTCTATAAAAATTATGCAACACGGTCTGTAGTCAAACAGAAAAACTGTGCATTATTTGCTATTATTTGTGGTCATATTTCTATTATGGTGCTAACGAAAGAGCCAAATCTCAATTCTCTTGGCACATACCAAACTAGCTCCCAATTATCTTGGCACACATCCATGAAAAGCCCAAAGAAGCCAAAACCTGACTTTTCACCACATCTGCTGACAAGAAATCAAAGAGTTGGTTTTAAGTTTCTTCCATCTTTCTCTGTCCCTGGCTACCCGCTAGAAGTGTTCTGGAGGGCAGGAGCCACCAAAGAGTGGGGAGATGAGGACACAAAGCATCCACATAGTGTATAAACTGGGTAGCTCCTGTCCCTCTGGTTATGGAGATTAGCTCTTGCAAGCCCATCACACCTGGGCAAGTCCTACTCATTCCTCAAACTGAGACATGATTGCCTTGGATTAAAGAGCTGATTGACATGGTTTGGCTTCCAGGCATTGATTCTACAATGCAATTTGACTTATATGAGCTGCAAACACATAGAAAGCATGAAGGAGACTTGGTCCTTCCTCGATGGTAATGCAAGTGTTCATTGTGATGACAGAGTTGTGTGCCAGGTTCATGGGAATAAGGAGGAAAAGGGGGTTGGAATGAGCCTTGCAGTGGGAATTTGAGGGAAAAAAAGGGACACCTGAGCAGGCCTTGGAAGCTGAGTAGATCAGGAAGACCAGGATTGAGGCAAGGCCTTCCAGGTAAAAAGAACTATGTATACAGGTACACTGTTCTTGAGACTAGATTTGATGCAATAAAATTTAAGTTAACCCTTGAGGACTGATGGGGATTGCTGGTCGACACAGCAATTGGTCATACAAAAGCACCTCACTCACACCTCCTGCGGCCTGATCTGTGTTGTCTTAAAAGGACACCTTTTATCTCAGAAACCTCACGTTAATCTTTCTTCACACAAGCTTACTGCTTATTTTTTCCTACCTCGTCCCTTCATCTACCTTGTGATATTGGATTTAGATTTTGACTTTTGTCTAGTTAGTCCTCTATGTGGCTGACCGCTAGTAACTACAGCAACCACCATAGCTACAGCTAATAGTTACTCTCAGCCAGGGGCTGACAACCCTCACAGTCATCCTATGAGGGAGGTATCATTTTATTATCATCCCCACTTTTCAGATGAGAAAACTGAGAATCAGAGAGGTGAAATACTTTGTAAGCTCTTTTAACAGGTAAGTGTTCCAGGAATCATACATAGGTTGATCTGATTCTAGAACCCATATTCTTAATGATCATGCAGTAATGACCTTCCCTAAGCTACTATACTTGCTCTGTTCATGTCTGGGATCCAGAGCAGGAGCCAGCAAACCTTTTCTGTAAAATGCTAGATGGTAAATGTTTTCAGCTTTGTAGGCCACACAGTCTCTGTGACATCTACTCAACTCTGCCATTGCAGCATAAAAGCAGCCATAGGCAAAGCACAAATGAACAGACATGGCTGTGTTCCAATAAAACTTTATAAAAAAAACAAGCTGACAAGCTGGATTTCACTGTTGAAATTGACAACTTCTAATCTCCGGTATTTTGTTCATTTTTTCATCTACTCAATGTTTACTGAGCACCTACCTTGTAGCTGGCACTGTCCTAGGCTCCAGGGATACAGGGAGAAGTATACAAAGTCCACACCCTCAATGGGCTTAAATCCTAGCAAAGTCTTGGCTGTTTCTTTTTCCCATGCCTGGTACCCTGGGTCCTAACTTTGGTGCTTTACACTCTTCTTTTAGACCAGTGATTCTCAACTTAGACTTCAGATCACCTGGGAAGCTTACAGAACTATAGATGCTTAGGTTCCACTCCTAGGGAGTCTAATTAAATTGGTCTGGGGTGGGACCCAAGTACTGATACTTTTACAAGCTCCCCCAAGTGGTTCTAATGTGCAGCCAGGGTTGAGACCCACTGCTTGGGGAACAGTTTGTTTTCTGTTTATTCCGCTTAATGTGTGAAATATGGTAAGTTTTTTTAAGTCCTCAGAATTTGGGCTGTGAAATGTGGTTAATACCAATCTCATACGATTGTTGATGTTTAAATGAGACAATGTACCTGTCAAATGGTACAATGTCATATAAATTTCAAGTACTGCTGTCATTGTCACATCATTATTAGATTTTAATGTTAAGTACTGCCTCAATGATTTCTGTTCTCAATTTTGACCTTGATTCTCAGGACAGTGTTTGAGATTTTTTAAACAAGCTCTACGGAGAGCTCACTAAATAGCCCAAATTCATGGGTGAGTGAGCTGGTGACCTTCCCTTTATTCCAATCGAGGGTCACATGGGGCTGCCATTTGCTTGGCATGGGGAGCACTGTTCTGTGCCCCACTTTTGTATAAAGGGTCTCCATCTCCAGGCTGAGATATCTGACCTCTGAGCACAGTTGTTAACCCTTGAATAAGTGGCTTATTTACTTTGACTTGTGGACAAATGTCTGAAGCCATTTACTTTCATGAACTTAAAACTGGAGAGGGGGAATGGCATTAACATTTTACTGAGCAATCTGCTAGCTTCTTCCCACATATCATCCCATTTCATCTTCAGAACAACCCTGTGAAATGAGAATAGTTATTGTTCTCATTTAACAGATAAAGAAGAGTCAGAGAGGTTAGCAAGCTTGTGACCTGGTGGTGCCAGAACTCAAACCTCTGTCTGCTTGATTCTAAAGCTCTTCCTTGGAACCATAGGATGTACTACAAATAAGTCAGCTCCTCTTTGGCCAGGATTGAAAGAGACACCAAACTGCCTAAAGTTCATTTTTTTCCAGGTCCCTTTTTTTTTTTTTTTTTTTTTTTTGGAGGGGGAATCCAGAAAGAAACCCACGACACCTATTAATAACCATAGTCTGATAAGCCTTGGCCAGTGCTAGCATAATGCGGCACAGGTTCCAAAAACAGGCACTTCCTCCCCCCACAGCATCTTGACTGTGCAGTTTTAGAACCTCATAATGAAACAAAAAACAAACCAAAAAATGTGGAGAGAGCTGGAGAAATAGATGCTGCCAGGAGTGAGGAATTCATTGACCCCCCGCTCTGGGCCATCTCAAGAGAAGTTGGCCACTGGTTGAGCCTCTTAAAAGCTTAAAAGTCATCCCAGGCCATGGTTAAAGAGGGAGCTTGAACAAAACAAAAACAAATGTGATCTTCAAAGTCTTAAATGTCAACTTGAAGGATAACTTAGAAGCTTTGGGATGGGCCAAGAGGACCTGCAGCTGCCCTCTAACATCAGATGCTCCTTTGTTCCTTCGGAGTAGTCACTCCCTTGGATAATGTGTCAATCAGGGTTCAGGGGGCAGCCTCCCGCCTTGTACCCACTGGAGATGTTTGCGATGGCTAAAGCTTTCATTCTTTACAACCCATCAGATTCCCCCATTACTCTGACCTGGGCACCCTTGACAAGAAGTGGCTACCTAGCCACATTCTCTGACTTCAGGCTTGTCCTTCAAGACTCAATTGGTCCTTGACCCTCCTCCCCTGCCCCCACCTCCCTACCTTTCACCTCCCCACCATACTTACACAACCTGCTCTTCTGTCCTTCTCCCTCCCTAGAGAGCACAAACACAAGAGTGATTTCTAGGCCAGACATCCAGGATGCCTGGTTTCTCCTCCCACCAATCAGGATAATGGACCAGGGATGCTCATGGAAAATCTTCACTGGTCACCTTTTCTAGAGGAAGGAAGTAAGGGTGACCAGAGCCCTAGAAACTCCACCCACTGGCCTTCATTCATGGAAAATATGTAGCTAGATTTGGGGAGAGGTTCTGAGCAATACTTGTTCCTGATGGCTGAAAAACTGAAAAATAAACATAGAGCCCTCCCTTTATTAAGGGTCTTACAACATTCTGAGCTCTGTTCTTAGTTCTTGTGCATAAATGTTGTTTTCATAACCTGGGAAGGGAAATACTATCCTTATTTTGCAGATGAGGAAGCTGAAGCTCAGGAGGAGTAAGTCATGTAGCCCAGGTTACTAATTCCTATATAAGTCACAGTTCTCTCTCTCCAGGCAGCTGATCAGAAATCTGCACTCTTTTGATTGTGTCGGGCTGCCTCTGAAGTCCAGGGTTGAATGACACAGGATCTTTGACACAGTGTCTCTGGCTGTTGAGATCTAGAGGGTCATCTGCTATTGAAGCCAAGGACATCCTTCAACTTGTTCTTTCTGCCAGCTGTGTTTGCCCTCTGGACCTTTAAGGATGTCTTGGAATACATCCCATCTAATTAATCTAATCTCAAAGATGACCAAAGAGCTGGCCAGAAGATTGAACTGATAGAATGAGCCATGAGCAGGCTTCGATGTCAGGCTAGGCATCCATGGCCTGGGAATTCATCCCAGCCTTGGTGAAATGTCTCCTAGTACAAGTCCAGAAGCATCAGGACTCCACTGATCCCACAGGCAGCACTCCCAGAAACCCCACACGTATAAAGAGTTGAAAGCCCAGTTCTTGCCCCTCACCTTTCCCTGAGAAACGGTATGCTGGAATAAGAGTATTTCTGGGAATCCTGCTCTGAGGAGTCCCTTCTCTCCCTGGGTATTTAGTCTTCTATGTTTAAATAATGGAAATGAATGAGAACATTTAAACTTGCTACTTCCATTGGCTCCTCTAAAATCAAGAAGAAAGCCTCATCTTTCATTATCTCTATGCCTTCTCTACTGCCTGTACTTACCCTTTATCTTCATTCTTTACACCTGGATCCAAGGCTATTTAGTAATGGGGAGTTTAACCTGTTTTGCATCAAAAACTTTGGAGACAGTTGGGAAAGAAGACTGGGGAGAGAACATGTTCTCACAGCAAGCAGTAGTATTTCAACTTCCCCCATGCTCACCAAAAGCAAAATCATTCACAGGCCTTCCTATTGAAACTGCCTGCACAGCCTCCACCTTCTTGAGCTCCTGACTCTCTAAGTTCTAATGCCCAGGAGAAGGTTCTCTCCTCTTTTTGTCCTGATGGGGGCACGAGTATTCCCTCAGCATCCAAGGCGCTGGAGGAAAAGCTCTGAAAACTCAGCTGGGAGTTAGGAGCCAGAGTTTGCAACTACCAGGGAGCAAGACAATAATAGCACAGTTGTTTGCATAAAGGAAGAAATGGGGGTCAGATGGAGTTCCCAGCACAGATGAAGAAATAGACCATTTATCCTCCAATGCCTAAGGCCATGGCCATCACCACAGTCATGTATGTGTAAATACACGCAGGCATGTGCATCTCACGGGGACCAGTCACCCCTGTTTACATGCACCCTTGTTTACATTGCCTATGGGATGACTTCCTCCTTCTTCATTACACTTCAGTTGACGACGTACTCCTGAAGTTAAATGAGTGTTTCTGACATTGCTGCCTGCTCCTTCTCTTATGGAGCTTCCCTGGGGGTCAATTTATATAATTTCTAAAATCCTTCCTGAATCTTAACTTCCTGTGAGTCTGTTTTTACATCCAGATTTCCTCCCTGTCCCTTCGTTCTCTCATTTTTTCTAGGACATAGGGAGAGTCCAGTAATCTTCCTCCCACCCAAACACTGTAGGTTGGCTCTATTGCAAAATACAAAACCAGAGACCTGGCTAGAGCAAAGCTGAAAATTCAGGCTGTCTGTGGTCACTCGTTGGTGGAACCCAGCTACTGACAGGCAGTGCCTGGCACTGTGCTACTCAGGGCTGATGGATCCATACGGCCCCACTGCTCCTTTTCTCCCCTACTCTCTGTAGAGCACACTTCCCGCCCTAGACCCTAGGGAAAATCCATTCCCCGCTTCAGTTGGCTTTGCAAAGAAACTCAGGAAACTGACACCAAACTCAGAAGGGGGAAAACACAAGACTTTGAATGTTTTAAAGATGGGAAGCTGCTTTCATTCCCACGTGGGTATCAAGGAAAACCTATGGGGACTCTTTTCTGGAGAGGTGTGATTTTCGTCTAACCCTCCGAGAAACGTTCCAAATCCACTCCAAAACTGTGGAGAAATGGCCGAGGCAGAGAGAGAAGAGTTAAATCAAGCCCAGACCTCAGCAATCTGTGTTCAATTTTGATAAAAATCTCTCTCCCTCTCCCCCACCGCCCCCCTTCCTCCACCCCACAGCTCAGACACGTCTCTTTATGTTAGAAGCTTGCATCTTGTTTGGGGCACCACACGCGGCACTCCCAGAGAACCTGGCACGTACCTCACCGTGGCCATGTGGCAAAAACATCCATTCCACTCCCAAGCTACGGCTGGACACAGGGCCACAGCGTCCTAGCCATCACCACCACCTCCCCCTCTTCCTTCTCATCCTCTTCACAAAATTACCTGCCGCCAGACCAAGTCCCTCCTTCCCTGGTTAAGTCAGAGTCCCGACGCCTGGTAAGGTCAGGGCATGAGGTTGGTTTGCGACAGCAGGTGCTGAGAACCCCAGAGTCCGGGGACCCCTTTCCTGAGATGCTCCTTCCCCCGCCCAGGGTCCCACTGCCACTGAGAACAAGAACCTCACGGCTGCGCTGGCCAGAGGCCAGGCCTGCAAGTGGGAGCTGGGGGCTTGTGAAGACTTCAGCCTAGCCAAGTGAAGGTTCAATCCGAACCCGGAAAAGCCACCACCAAAAAGTTGTCAGTTTTGCGGGGGTATCTTCTGTGTTTGTCCACTTGTGACAATCAGGAGTCAGGTTTCAAAGCCTCAAAAAAAATTTTTAAAAGTTTTCCAAAGACATTTCCTATCTCCAGATGTGCCACTACAGACACACACGCAATCACACCCATTACACAAACACACAACTCACACACACAAACACACACACACAGGCCCTGGGAGCCCACTCCGGGTCGGCGGCTCCTGCAAACACTTTGGAGAAACAAAACCGCCAGCCTGCGGAGCCGCTGCCTCCCCAAGCCCCGCGGGGCATGCTAAAGAAAGCAGAGGGGAGAGAAGTGTGGGAGCCCACCGGAGGGGGCTCCCCGCGGCCCCAGCCCCAAGACGGGGAGCGCCAGGGCCAGCCGCACTTACTCCGAGGACCCCAGGGCGCCCGCGCTCCCGCAGCCCGAGGTCCGGCGCCTCCGCCCGCGCTGCGCTCGCTCCTGCGTGCTCCGCGCTATCCCCGAGAAGCCGCGGCTGCCGCCCCTCCAGGCCCGGCCTCGCGCCCGTCCGCCCGCCCCGCTCTGACGTCAGGCGTCTTGGAGCGGGATATTTATGGCAAGGATACTCCGAAATTTCCCTAGGTAGAGTTCTGATTGCAGTTTCTTGGGATTTGTAATTTTCACACTTTCAGACCGAACGGAGGCGGGGGGAGGGCGCCGCCGGCAGGGCGAGGCGCACAATGAGGGTAGCTGTTCCCCACTTTGGCAGGGAGCCTTCTCAGGGCCCCCTCTGTTTTGGAAACATGGAAGGGTCAAGCAGGCAAAAGTGGCCACCTGGGCAATGGGTTTCTCCCCCGCTCCTCCTCTGGGCCACGGGCAAAAGGCCTGGTGAGGCCGGCTCGGAGGTGGAGGTCCCGGTGCCAAGGAATCCCCTGTCCCTCCCCCAAAGTGTCCCTGCACTGGACAGTGTGTCCCAGAGGGGTGCTGGGCAGGACAGGAGCGAAATCAGGCACAACAGAACAGCTAATTAGGAGCCCTGTTCCACGCCCTAACAACTTTTCCATTTCTTTTTTGGGAGTGTATATATTTTTTTTTAAGTTTATTTTTATTAAATTATGTTCCACACTCCCTGCCCCTGTATAGCTTTTCCAACTCAGTGCCAGTCAATTCATCTTACTTCATTGCTTATATGCATAGTTTGAGCAGTTTACAATAGTTCTTATTCATACTTTTAAAATTTGCTTTTTTTTTTTTTTTTAATGTGATTGTGGTCTGTCTCCTTGACTGAACTAGAGATTGCTTTGGTCAAGAGCAATTGTCCTCTCTGGGATTGGCAACACCCTCACAGGGAGTATTTGATCTTCTCGGTTTCCTAGTTCCCCCAGCTCCCTCTATAAGCAAATGGTGCCCCCACTGGGTGATGACCTGTATAGAGTTTTCCGGGTGTTCAGTGGTTGTTCTGGGTTAGCGGTTGTCTGTTTCTCCACCTAACCAAAGGGACTTAGGGAAATGGCTTGGTTTCAGGGCCACCCTTCCAGAGAAAAAAAGAGAATGTAATACATGATCTTCCAGAGGGGGAAAAAAAGAGAGAGAGAATGTAATGCATTATCCTTCATGGTTCCCAAGGATTGGAGAATGAAATGAACTTAAAATGATACACGTGAGATGCAAAATACTTATATGGTTAGACAACATAAGTGTTTAGATATTCATCTTGCCATGAATGGGAGAGGGCACAGATAACTGCAAATCATCATTAAAACACAACTATAGTGAACTGTCCATTAGCCCAAACCGGTAGAGGCGGGGGTGTGTTTTAACCACAGTTACAGTGCAGCAGGGACTCAAGGACTTGGAATGTGTTTACCTCTTTGGCAGCAGCTGGTTAGAGCTGATTGCCAGAAGGAGCCAAGTCTTGGGGTTGGGCCTCTTGGTAGCAGACAGTCACACTGTTTTGACCCAAGCCACGGAGGGCCCTGCAGCAGGGAGCTGCTGTTTGTTCACTGTGGGATTGCTCTCCCCGGCATCATACCCCACTTTTACCTCCTTCCATCCCCTCTCTCATATCAAGGCTCCACTGGCAAGGTGAGCTCTGTTCTTCAGCAGACCCTGCAAATAAGTTTCCAGAAGCCATTGACAAACCCCTTCTCCCTTGCCTTTCTCAATTAAGAAGCTAGAAATCTACAATATTCGCCATCCCAGACTCCCTGGTAGTTCACGATTGCTGTGAGACCCAGTTCTGACTAGTGAGATTGTAATGCAGAAGACAGAGGATGCCTTCCACAAACTCTCTGTAAGAGAAGGTCAGATTCATATAACATTCCCCTTGACATTTCCTAATCCTCCTTCCCCATTTCTTCTCTCCTGGAGCATTTAGATGATGCCTGGAGATGCAGTATCCATCTTGCTACCTTGAGAACAAAAGCTACTCTCTTAAGGGCGGTAGGGCGGGAAGCTAAAAGAAACCAAGGCCCTAGATACCATCCTTAAGTGGCTATACCTTCCTCTGATGTTTTGTTAGGTGAGAAAAATAAACCCCTATGTGTTTAAGTTATTATAATTGAGTTTTCTATTCTTTATAGCTAAATATAATCTTACCAACAATACTTTTATCAATCCACCTAAATATAATACTGGATAATTACTGAGCATTGGCTTACAGATATGATAATTTTTGCATGATGCCTTGCACTTTAGCGTAATTCTTTTTTAGATTTTCTTTTTTTGTTGTTTTTGTTTTTCAAGACAGTCTCACTCTGTCACCAGGCTGCAGTGCAGTGGTACCATCTCAGCTCACTACAACCTCCGCCTCCCGGGTTCAAGCGATTATCCTGCCTCAGCCTCCTGAGTAGCTGGGACTACAGGCATGCGCCAACATGCCCAGCTAATATTTGTACTTTTAGTGGAGACAGGGTTTCACCATGTTGGCCAGGATGGTCTTGATCTCTTGACCTGGTGATCTGCCAGCCTCGGCCTCCCAAAGTGCTAGGATTACAGGTGTAAGCAGTGTCTATGAGAACCTGTCTATGAAATTGATACTGGGTAACTTCATTTCAGGCAAAGTGAGAGCAAGGATAAAATTAAAGATGAGATTGGATAAAAGAGAGTCAGAGAATTAAAGATAGGGCCAGACAGAGATTGCAGTGAGCTGTGGTCATGCCACTGCACTCCAGCCAGGGTGACAGAGTGAGACCCTGTCTCAAAAACAAACCAGGCTGGGCAAGGTGGCTCACTCCTGTAATCCCAGCACTTTGGAAGGCCAAGGTGGGCACATCACTTGAGGTCAGGAGTTCAAGACCAGCCTAGCCGACATGATGAAACCCCATCTCTACTAAAAAATAATAATATTAATACAAAATTAGCCAGGCACGGTAGCACGTGCCTATAATCCCAGCTGCTGAGGAGGCTGAGGCAGGAGAATCACTTGAGCCCAGGAGGCAGAGGTTGCAGTAAGCCGAGATCACACCCCTGGACTCCAGCCTGGGTGACAGAGGGAGACTCCATCTCAAATAAATAAATAAATACATAAAAACACAAAAAAGATAGGGCCAGAGACTCAGAGCTGGCAGGTTGGGGACATGACGAGGACAGAAACAGGGGAAGTGAGGTTGAGTAGCCAGCATTCTAGGTCTGGGAGAGGGGAGTCTCTCCATCCTTGCCCAAGTGTTTTGGAGGCAGTGTGTCTCTCTGTCACCCAGGCTGGAGTGCTGTGGCGTGATGATAGCTTACTACAGCCTCAAACTCCTGGGCTCAAGGGATTTTCCCACCTCAGCCTTCCTAGTAGCTAGGACTACAGGTGCATGCCAGTAGGCCTTGCTAATCTTTTTTTTTTTTTTTCTTTTTTAGTGATGGAGTCTTGCTGTTTCCCAAACTAATCTCAAATTCCTGGTCTCAAGCAATTCTCAAGAGGCCGAAGCTCTGGGATTACAGGTGTGAGCCATTGCGCCTGGCCCCCAAGCATTCTTAATTAGGTTCTATTGGGATGAGGAGCAAGTGAAATTCATAAAGTATGTGGCTCTCAGTGCTGAGGAGCTGTTTTTGAGGTTGCTGAGCCCTGAAAAGTCCATGAAGTAGTAGGGCTCAAAGATCATCTGATTCACTCCCTACCCCCAGCCCTGTCACTCACAGTGCCCTAATGTAGGAGTCTCTCCTATTCGCAAGATCTCCAAGAAAGGGGTTTCATCCTTCTTCACCTGCATATTCTAGGAATGTTCCTGGAACATACAGTGAGGCCCACTGTAGCACACTACTCATCTGGCAAATTGTACCTGCTTGATGAGGGATTCTCAAATAGCACATTATGGTTGGCCTGGCTTCCAAAGCTCACTATATGCTTCCAAGGCCCAGCCTATCATGGTGAGAAGCAGGCCTCACAAAAGTCTCTTGCTCACTCTCCAGGGGTAGAGCTCCTAGTTTGTTACTACATGGACCACAATAGCACTCAGTAAAGACTTTCTGAAGAATAAATGAAGGTCCTATGAATATGTCATCTAATCAATATGTGATTCTCCACAAATAACATATACCTTTCTCTGATTTACTGTTGTGGACTATAGCAAGTGTTTGAACCAAAGATCGTGGTTAAATCCCCAGCCCTGCCTCTCACTGCTGTGTGACCTAAGCATGGCAGGAAACTTTCTCAAGCTTAGTTTTCGTGATGATTAACTTCATGTGTCAACTTGGCCGTGCCACAGCGCCCAGATATTTGATCAAGCATTATTCTGGATACTTCTGTGAAGGTGGTTTTGGATAAGATTAATATTTAAATTGGTGGACTTCGAGTAAAGCTGATTACCCTCCATAATGTAGGCAGGCCTCATGCAATCAACTGAAATTCTTAATAGAACAAAGACTGACCCCCACACTCCAAGAGGGAACTGTGTCAGCAGACTGCCTCAGAACTCCAACTGCAACGCTTCCCTGGGTCTCCAGCCTGCTGGTCTACCCTGCAGATTTTAGACTACCAGACCTCTATAATTACGTAAGCCAATTCTTTAAAATCAGTCTCTCTCTCTCTCAATATTCATATACTAAATCCTGTTGGTTGTTTCTCTGCATCTATTAATAGTAGAATCCTAACAAATAGTGTTCTTCAACAACAACATGAGATGAAAATTATTCCACCTTAAAGGATTGTTGTAAAAGTCAAATGAAGCAAAATAAATTGAAAGTCTCTACCTCAATAAGTTCTTCTGAAACTCAGAAGGAAAAGGATGCCTCAAAATTTCAAAGTCTTTTTCATCCCACCACAGATGTGGTCAGTATCAATCTGCTGGCTCTTAGACTCTGTTCATGGAAGTGTCAAACTTTGTTATCAGGTGTGCTGTTAATGCCTAGAAGGCAACTTGTCCTGAACTGGACCCCATTCAGCACAGACACATCACACATCAGGTATTTTGATCATGAGCCTGGTCCTGGGGCCTATCCTGCTTCTGTCACTTCTAGTAAGGGATACAACCTCCATTTTCAGGACAGGACTCCTGGACTTGTGTTATCTATCTCACTTCCAAGGATACAGCTAAAGAGAGAAAAAGCCCATGGCTACCACAATTTCTTCCTGAAAGTAAGTACTTATCAATAGGACATGAACTGCATGTCCCAACAACTTGAAGATATTTTAGGTCCTCATTGTCATGTGGTAGAAATGACCCCAGAAGATGGCATGAGAAAAACCTGGTTTCTGATTCCAGCTCTGGCTCTTGTAAGTAAGAACATCATTTCACTTCTCTGCAAAATTCAGACTAATAGAAGGATCAATCTCGTGGTACAAGAGTAAGGATTAAATTGCAGAATATTTGTACCTTACAGATGACCACTGTTCTTATATGCCTTTTTGTCTCTTTGCCCTCTTTCCTACCTCTATACCCACTCCCTCCACCCAACACACACAGCTCCTCTGTTAGTTAATTTTAAGAATGTACTCAGCGTTAATGTACAGGTTTCTGGAGTCCAGCTCTCTGCAAACCTCTTTGCCTGAAGTTAAGAAATCTCCCCTGGCTCAGATATGACCACAGCAAATAGGCAGCAATCAGAAAATTGCCCCCATAAAGGCCATCTCCTCCCAAGGAGCAGGACTGCATTTTTGAGAAGCCTTCTCAGGTTGTTTGCAGCAGCTTTGAGGGTCGGCTCTGCTGCCTTTCCTACGTCAAAACCCCAAGTGTTTAACCACAAGACACACAATTCCAGGACATAGTGGCGGCAGCCCTCCACCCCCGCAGAGAGGCAGGCCATGCATATGTCTAATCTGGCATGTGGCTTCCCTCAATGGCCAGCCAGGCAACTCTGACCCACTGCACCACACCTGGCCAAATTGGGAGGGACTATGGCACAGTGAGTAGAATGCCAAAGTGGGTAGGAAATGGGGTGGAATTCTTTTCTGACCATCCTCCTGCCGGACAATCTGTGATCAGAGCCCAAGGTCCCCAGTCTGCAAAGGCCATTCCTGCTAGTAGCCACCACCATTTTTGTTATTTCTGGAGCCAGGGTACTTGCACTGTCCTGATCACATACAAAACTTCCATTATACCCCGTTTTCAGTAGCTCAGAATCCTTTGAAAAATAAAGCTCAGGGCCAAGTACTCCAGTTAGCTTCAGGGTAAAATTATATTTTGGAATATTTAAAAGAAATAAGTTTCCCCAGGTGATCTATATTGGGGGTGAAGATGGGTCTCACACACACACACACACACACACATACACATTTTTCTCCATTGAAAAATAGTTCAAGACTGCTTACAGTGTTCAGGATGTGTGACTTTGGACTGGCATATAGATGTGTGGGCAACTGAGCAAAGACTCAGGGACATCAGGAGAAGCATGACACATTTCATCATTCAGTGGTTTTGTCTTTTAAAGGAAAATAGCTTAAAAATGGTAAAGTGATGATGTTAAGAATCTGTTCTTAATTACCACTCAGTAACTTGGCAGTCTGTTTTATCCCATTCATTTCTTTCAGAAAGTTCTTAGCAACTCGTCTCTTAAGCTGTGTGTACACAATCACACTCACAGATATAAAGAAAAAGAAAACTCACCCTGGTTGCCCTTGGAAAGAGCACAGGACATTTGCACATTTAATTTGTATACATATTCTTCTGTATGCCAAATATTTATAAGCACAGATTTTCACACACTGGGAGGTTTCATAAGTACTCAATAGGCTTGTCTGGCAATATATTGCACGTCTGTGGTTTGGGACCCCAGTGTGAAGACCTTTCTTACTTTCTTTAAAAGAAGAAGTGAAGAAACCCTCCACTAACACTTTTGCTCATTCGGTCCTGCTAGGTGCCAGGCACTTTCATAAGCCCTGAAGATGCACGATGAATAAGACGGAGTTCCTCTCCGCAAGGAATTCATAGTCTAGTGGAGGGACTACACCATTAAGCTCTGCCACAATCAAGTTTTAAAAAAAGAAAAAACATAAAAACACATGAAACTTTCAGAATTCCCATGATTAGGAGTAGGTGAAAGATAATAACTTGTTGTCTCCCTTAGGCAAGTTTTCTGGATGAAGAATATACCTTTCCTTTCCACTGGTACCTTCCAGGCTAATATTTCCAAAATATCTCCTACGGAATGCTAATCCTTTGAAACAGTTTTCAAAAAAGGTAGAGGAGGGTTCCTCATGGTCAAATAATTTTATAAAATCTTTAGTCTATATGCCCTACTTCTAACTTTGCAGTTCATATTAACATATTGAAGAATTTGAGAATTCCTATAGCAAAAGAGATCTGCCTACCTTTGCTTACCACAGTATTTATTCCCCAAAGGTATTTTTCCTAGGTCCCATTTTTCACACAATATCTATGAATATCCCATAGCTTTAAGAAACAGTGTTTGGTCTGAAAGAGACCAGAAGAAGTCTCTAAAAATAAACACAAGTATAATAGAATGCCAAATTGGAAGTTTTAATGGGGCAACAAGATACAATAGATAAGAAATTCTAAAATAATGTTTCAGAGTAAGAAGCAGATTTTCAAAAGGAAATATTTGGGAACTGGTTTTATGCCTCCCCAGATCCCTTCCTACAAGGAGTTTATAAAAAGAATGGGAAGTGTGGGGGTCGAGAAAGAATGTTATGAGGAGGATTTCTTTGAGAGAACTGTACTGAATTTTTTCCCCATTCCCACAGTGAGGAGAGCTTCAGGGAGATGACTCAAGGACCTCACTAAGTGCTCCCTAAAGTTCGAAATTATGGACAGTGTTGGACTTCAGCCTGGAAATCTAGAAGACAAGAGAAGAGACACAGATGGTGAATTGATTTGGTGGTGGATTAAAAAAGAGTAGTTGCTTTGTTGGGAAGGCTGGTACTCCTTGAGCTTGCCAGGACAAGGATTAATGCACGTTTCCTGAGGACCATATGTGGGCCACATGAAGAGAAAGTGAGCCAGAAACTATTTTCAAGATCTTTTCCAAGAGGACTACCTGAAAAAATTATGGGACCATGATGTTGAGAGTTAGTGTGAAGTGGACCATTGAAAAACCCAGCCAAGTAAGAAAGAAGCAGCTGAAGGAAGAGAATGCACAGCCAATGTCATAGGAGTTTCCATTAGAAGGGCCCAACAGAATAGGCTCTCAAGAACCCACCAAAGACAGGAGAAAGAGTCTAATGAAGCCATTTTACAAGTGTACCAGTCAAGTAACTACTTTCCTATGGAAGGAAGAACTTTTAGCTATGGCTCAGGTAAGGAGATCAACAAAGCTTATCCCCCACCCCCAAAGCAACTCTAAATCTAGATATAATTAACAAAAACAACCATTTCAGCACTCTGGAAATCAATCAAAGGCATATAACAATCTGAGAAGTATTTATACTTTAAAAACTGCTAAACTTTGGGTAAGAATAGTGGAACTCTTTGGTGTTCTAGCTTGTGACTGAGTCAAATCATTGGCTGACCACTATATTAGGCAGACACAAAGATGACCCTTAGAAAGTCAATCTTATAAATAAAAGCTTGAATAAAGAAAAGCTTGAATATTAAAAACAAAACTGAGCTGAGACATCATTGTTCACTTGCTGCAGGTGTCACTGATTCAGCCAAGGCACGTTATAAAACAAGCAAATGAAACAGCAACCTTTGGGGGGAGAAAAATCAGAATCCAAAGTTGTAACGGATTATCTAAGATGTCTAGTTTTCAACAAAAGAATTCCAAGACACGCAAATAGTAAAGTGTGATTTATATGCAAAATAAATTAAATTAGTAGAAACTGTCTTGAGTGTCCTCAAATGCTGGGTTTAAAAAACAAAGACTTAATAGCAGTTGCTATAAATATGTTTAAAGAACTAAAGAAAACAATGTTTAAAGAATGGAAACAAAGAGGACCAATAATCAACAAGTAGAGATTCTAAATTAGGACACAGAAATTATTTTAAAAGAAACTAATAAAAATTATGGAGTTGAAAAATTGAGCAAAAATAAAATTTACTAAAGGGTCCCAGTAGAAAATTCAAGATGGCAGAAGACAGACTCATTGAACTTGAGGATGGATCAATAGAAATTACCAATCTGAAGAACAAGGAAGAAAAAATGAAGAAAAATAAATGGGCCATCACAGACCAGACCTATGGAACAACATAAATTGTGCCAAAATATATGTACTAGGAGTCCCAGGAGAGATCAGATGAAAGATACAGTGAAAACATTGGAAGACATAGTGGCATACAATTTCCAAAGTTTGATGAAAATCTTTAATCTATTGATCCAAGAAGCTCAACAAACTCTAACTGGGATAAACAAAAAAATTTACACCTAGACATATCATAAACTCTTGAAAGACAAAGAGAAAATGTTGAAAGAAGCAAAAGAAAAATGATTCATCATGCACAGGAAGCATCAGTATGATTAATGGCTGACTTTTCATCTGAAACATTGGAGGCCAGAAGGCAGAGAAATGACATTCAAAGTGCTGAAAGGAAAATATTGTTAACCAATAATTCTATATCCAGCAACAATGTTCTTCAAAAATTTAGGCAAAATACACCAAAACATAGTTAAAAATAAACATAAAACAAAATAGTACCCCTTAAATTTTTATTTAATACACAAAGCAAGCAGTCATGGAGGAATGAGACGTGAGAAAAAAAGAGTAGAATGGCAAATGTAAATCCAACCATAAAAATAAGTACATTAAATATAAACTGTCTAAAAAACAATTACAAGGCAGAGATTTTCAGACTGTATTTTAAAAGCACGAATCAATTATATGCCACCTGCGAGAAACATATCTTAGGTTCAAAGTCACAAATAGGTTGAAAGCAAAAGAATAGAAAAAGATGTATAATGCAAACATATTCATAAGAGAACTGAAGTGGTTGTATTATTATCAAACAAAATAGACTTCAAAACTCAAAATAGTTTTAGAGACAAAGAAGGATATTTCACAATTTAAAAAATGGTCAATACATCAAGAAGATGTAACAACTAACAGAATCCCCAAAATTCATACAGTAAAAACTGACAGAATTGAAAGGAGAAATAGTGAATTCAACAATTGAAGTTGAATTCAATACCTGACTCTCAATAATTGATCAAGTTACTAGACGATAAATCATCAAGGATTTAGAAGACTTGAACAGTTCTTCAAGTTGACACAACTAACATTTTGTGTGTATGTGTGTGTGCTCCTGTACACTATGCTTTGACTGTATCCCCTCCAAAATTCAGATGTTACCAAAGTGATAGTATTAAGAGACAGGACATTTAAGAGGTCATTAGTCCATGAGGGATCCTCTCTCATGAAGGGGATTAAGGCCCTTATAAAGGTGGCCGTATGTAACATTTGGCTAGCTTGCCCTTCACTCTCTGCCATGTGAAGGCATTTCTCCCTTTTAGTTCTCAGACAATCAAACCTTCTGGTGCCTTGATCTTGGACTTCCCAGCCTTCAAAACTATGAGAAAATAAATTTATCTTCTTTATAAATTACCTAATCTTAGAAATAGTCACATGCTGTGTAATGACATTTCAGTCAGCAATGGACTGCATATATATGACAGTGGTCCCATAAAATTATAGTACCATAGTTGTACTGTACCCTTTCAATGTTTAGACTTGTTTAGATACACAATAGTTAACATTTTATTACAATTGGCTACAGTATTCAATACAGTAACATGCTGTACAGGTTTGTAGCCTAGGAGCAATAGGCTATATACCACATAGCATAGGTGTATAGTAGGCTATACCACCTAGGTTTATATAAGTATACTCTAGGGTGTTGGCATAATGGCAAAATCACCCAATGATGCATTTCTCAGAACATATTCTCATCATTAAGCGATGTGTGACTATTTTCTGTTATAGTAGCACAAACAGATTGATAGGGGTGTGTGTGTGTGTGTGTGTGTGTGTGTGGCCTAGTATATGGTATTTCCTGAAGAATGTTTCAGATGTGCTTGAAAATCATACGTATTCTGTAGCCATTGGATGACTATTTTATCATTATGAAACATCTTCTTTGTCTCTAATACTATTTCTAGTCTAGCACACCTGGAACATTCTTCAGGAGAAAAACCATATACTAGGTCATAAAACAAGTCTCAATAAATTTTAAAGGATTTGAATCATAAACTGACCACAAAGTAATTAAATTACAAAACAAAAACAAAAAGAAATTTGGGAAATCTTCAATTATTTGGAAATTAAACAATGCACTTCTAAATGTTCATGGATTACAACACTCAATATTGTTACAATGCCATTTCTCCCCGGATTGATCTATAGACTCAGTGCACATCCTATAAAAATCTCACTAGGGTTTTTTGGTTGTTTTTGTGTTTTGGCAAAGAAAGAATTAGCAAACTTATTGAAACTTTATATAGAAATGCAAATGATACAGAATAAGGAAAATGAATTTGAAAATAAGGGACAAACTTGGAAGATTTGATAACTTACTATAAAGCCATAATAATCAAGACAGTGTGGTGTTTTTCATATAAGAATGGGCATATAGAATCTATACATGATCTATATTATAGATCACTGGAATAGAATTAAAAGTTTAGAAATAAAACTTTACGTTTCTGTACAATTGATTTTTGACAGTTCCATTGGAAAATGATAGTTTTTCAACAAAGAGTTCTGAAACTATTGGAAACCCACATAAAAAAATGAGATCATAGTCTTAAATGAAAGAACTAAAACTAACAAAACTTCTTAGGATAAAAACAGGAGAAAAATCTATGACCTTGGACTTAGCAAAGAATTCTTAGATATGACACTAAAAGCACAATTCATAAAAGAAAAAATAAACTAGACTTCATCAAAATTTAAAATTTTTCCATTTCATGAGACACTGAAAATGGAAAGACAATAAAAATAAAAAGGCAAGCCATATATGGATAAAATATTTTCAAATTATTTATCTGATAAAAGACTTGTATCCAGAAAATATAAAGAACAGTTACAACTCAATAAGAAGACAAAGAAGAAGACAATTAAATTTTACCCAATTTAAAAATGGGTAAAAGATTTGAATAGACATTTCACCAGAAACATTACACAAATGGCTAAAAAGTATATGAAGAGATCCTCAACATCATTATCAAGGAAATGCAAACGAAAACCACAATAAGATACTTCTACACACCCACTAGAATGACTGCAATAAAAAGACAGACAATAATAAGTGTTGGTAAGGATATGGAGAAACTGGAACCTTCATACATTGCTAATGAAAATATAAAAACAGTTTGGATGTTTCTTAAAATCTTAAATACAAACTTATCATTTAACCCAGAGATTCCTCTTCTAGGAACAAACCCAAGAGGAATAAAAAGAGATATCCGCTCAAAAACATGTATGTGAATGTTCCTTAGAGCACTGTTCATGATAGCCAAAAACTGAAAATAATCTAAGGGTCCATCAACTAGTGAAGGAACAAATAAGACATGGTATATCCATATAATAGAACACTATTTAGCAATAAAAAGCAAAGTTCTGGTTAATTTTGTAGAGACAGGGTTTTGCCATGTTGCCCAGGCTAGTCTCCTGAGTTCATGTGATTCATCCACCTTGACCTCCCTAAGTGCTGAGATTACAGGTTTGAATCACTGCACCTAGCTAGACATGGTCTATTGATGTTTGGTGAGCAGTACTAAGTTCCTGGGACAGAAAGGTGAAAAGTCTACAAGGCTGTATAATACAGTGGTTAAGACTAGGAATTCTACAGTCAGACTGCAATAATACCTAGACTGAAATGTAAGTCCCATCCTTTTTAAGATGTGTTAGTTGGGCAAGTCACTTATAACTTAACCTCTCCAAGAGGGGATAATAAAATTTATCTTTTAATTATAACCACTAATAGGTGTAATAGTTATCTAACAGTTATACCGACCTTATAAGATTGGTGTAAATATCGAACGAGTCAGCCAGGCATGGTGGCTCACACCTGTAATCCTAGCACTTTGGGAGGCCGAAGTGGGTGGATCACTTGAGGTCAGGAGTTTGAGACCAGCCTGGCCAACATGGTGAAACCTCATCTCTACTAAAAATACAAAAAATTAGCCAGGCATGGTGGTGGGTGCCTGTAATCCTAGCTACTTGGGAGGCTGAGACAAGAGAATCATTTGAACCAGGGAGGCGGAGGTTGCAGTGAGCCTAGATCATGCCACTGCACTCCAGCCTGGGCAACAGAGCGAGACTCTGTCTCAATAAAAAAAGGAAAAGAAAAGAAAAGAAAAGATCAAATGAGTTGCATGTGTAAGAAAGAGCCGAGGCACAAAGTAGGGACTCAACAAATGATTCGCTTTTCTTACAGACGACCAAAATACAGATGTCACTGGATTTGGATAGGAAGAGATTGTGCATTAGCTCATGAGAGGACTGTTGATTCAATATGGCAGTTGGACTCTATATGCCTCTGACTTGAGGTACAGCAGGAGAGGAGTGAACCTAGGATGTGTTTAAGTGACCGCTCTGCCATTTCAACCTGTGAGACCTGGTGCAAGTCATGCACCATCTCTGGGCCTCTGTTATCTCAGGTGTAAAACAATAGGGCTGATCTCCATGATTTCCTGGGCCTCTCCCATCTCTGACAGTCTAAGACTGTGTGTTGACTCCAAACAGCCATTTGATGTGTGTCCCTCCCTCCCTGCAACCATGAGAGCTCACCTATAATCCCTGCAGAGAGAGTATCAGCCAAGTCCTTGCAGCTTTTTGCACCAGAAGTGGGTCCAGCAAAGACCTGAAAGGGGTTTTTAGTGTTTAGTAAAGCTCTGGCAATAGCTCCCACACATACAACTAAACTATTTTAAGCCCTGGCCTTTTGAAGAGTGGGTGGATTTTAAGACAAACTGACTAATGAGGTGTATGTTAGCATTGCCACAAAAGCAAAACAGTCAGATTTCCCAACACAACGCCAAGTTTGGGCTTGGAATTTGGAGGATTTGATGGGAAGCTCGGTGGTCATTCCATTTCTCACGCCCTACAGTCTTGGCTTTCTAGCCAACCAGCATCTCATCAAGCCTAGTAAGGGGAGCCTCCAGGAGGGTCCCCATCGGGGGTGTAGGAGTGGGGACAGTGATAGTCCCTCCTTTTACTCTCCAGGCCCTAAGTTAAGAGCAAAGACACCACAGACACTTAAACAATTAGGGGATAATTTAAAACAAATGTGTACTGGAGTCCACACAGTGCACAGGAGAATTGGTTTAACATGCAGTGAAGCAAGAGTCTTCCTAATGCTGCTGCTTTCACTGGGGAAAAGAGACTCCTTCCTGCACTGAACACCCAGGATCAGGATAAATTCTCCCCCCTCCTCCTGCCACCAAACACACACACAGGCACCTTATTATTTTGTTTGCTGTCCCAAAGCAGCCTCTAGCCCAGTGGAACTGCCTTTGAACACAAATTCCTTGGTGCGCCAGCTAAGTAAGTTTTGGCTGCATATAGCAAAAGATCCAAAATAACAGTAGCATAAATAAAATAGTCGAGTGCGTCTTGTTGAAATACAAGAAGTCTGTGGGTAGGGATTCCAAGGCTGTGGCATATAGGGTGTGAGAATGTACCAGGAGTAACCAGGGAAGAAGCCACCCTGTTGGACCTTCCAGGGACATGACTCTGCCCTCATGTAAGCAAGGAGGAGGCCATCTGCCCTAATCCACCTGTTGGCTTCCTTATTGGGCATGTATCATTTTTCATTCATTCAACCTACAAAATATTTCCTGAGCCCCGAGCAATCACTGTGTGCCAAGCACTGTGCTAAGGTGTAGTATGACAAGGCAACTAAGGTCACACTCTCATGAAGCCCGCAATCTAGTGGGGAAGATAGAAAAGAAATAAACAAATGAAATTAAAATTAGAGTTAAGTGGTATGTAGGAAACAGCCAGACTACTGTGATAGAGAATAGTGGGGGTGACCTACTTTACACAGGGTGGTAAGGACACAGCTGGAATTCCACAGACAAGGGAGGGGAAAGACAAACATGCAGAACATGGAGAAGGTCTCAGGCCAGCCAGGATTCTCAAGCAGCAAATAGAAATGCTGGCAGACCTTCTGAGCATGGCTGCGGCCAATCCAGTGGCCGCCAGCCACACTGTGCAAGGACCAGATGAACTGAAGTGAATGCACATGGCACCTGTGCCAGGCCCTGCACAATTCTGCTAAACCTGTGTGGCAGAAAGGTGAGGAGGCCTATTTAATGCAACTGAGGATCACTCAGGAGAACTATAGTGACTGGTGTCTGCTTCAGATCAAACGGCAAGAAAGAAGCAAAGCTGAGATTTGAAGTCAGGTCCTTGAAAACCAAGTGCAGGCCCTTTGTACGCACAGCAGCTCAACTGAGAAGAGAAAGCTGACCTATTTTTGGAGCATCCATTGGAGTTAGGGAGTTCAGGATACCCGCCTGGCCTGAAAAACTCAGTGCCCATGGAGAAACAACAGTCCTACAAGGGCCACAACAGCCACAAAAGGATCGCATTACACTCCCCAGACCTAATTGCTTTACAGACTAAACAGCACAATTTACAGTCCGCTCTGGGATAATGACGTCTCCCCCTCCAGTTCCGCTCTGTTCCGAGGGATTCCAGCATTTTCCTCAGAGACATTAGACAGAGGCCTGCATGACTGAGGATCTCTGTACTCAAAGGCAACCATTGTGAAAGATCCCAAGGAGGGGCCTGTCCGGAGGAAGAGGAGCTAAGCGCTGTTGCAGGCTGGAGCTCAACTGAGGGGCCGCCCCAGATAAATCTCACCAGAGCTCATCTGGAAAGGACATGATGACATGGAGGTCAACCAGAAAGCCGACAAATTAACTGCCTCATGCTCATTCAAGTCTTTAAATAATCAAATAATTCAAACCAAGGTGGACAGTCTTAATCCCCAGAAATAGCTGGCTTTATAAATCACCCACAGAAAACTATTTCTTTCTTTTCCCCCCAAGTCTCCCTTTTTAGTAGAAAGTAGTTATTTCTGAAAGATTAAAAGTAAGCCTTTCCAAACAAGTCAGATTGTCTTTCTGTGATCATCACTTGAAAAACTAACACCTGAACTTCATAAAGGGTTCCTCCCTTTTTCTACAGAGTAGCATCTTCATCCATTTCTAGGCCATGCCCTTCCGTGATAACCAGAAGGTCACATGTTCTGAGTGCCATGACCTGATGTGTAGGAATGTCAATGTGAGCATTCTTATTGTTCTTATCTAAGTGTGTCCCCCAATGTGTGTGTGAGAGAATCAACAAAGTCACTCCCAGCGAGCTTCCCAGTTCTCTTTATTCCCCACATTTTCCCCCTGATTTCCTTTTGAAGCTAACAAAAAGTAAACACATGCTGGAAAAAATTGGAGGCATAAACAAAAAAAAAATGAGTTGAAGGTAAGCTAGTACCACATTTATCTACTCATGGAGTTTTCATTAGTTGTTCAGTGGTCTGCATTTCCATTCAGGTTGAGCGTGCAACTATCATTGGCCTTATAATCAGGTCAGATCACAGCCACTTACAGGGCCAGAGCTCTGTCCACTTTATTCTTATCCTTAAGTGTCCCTGGGGCACCTTTCCACTTTGCTGCAGAAGTAGTGAGTCCATGGCAGAAATAAATCTGCTGGTTTGGTTTTATGAAACTTCTCAGGCTATCCACATATCTGTAGCAGCAGCCAACATCACACAGTAATGTGACTAGAAGGCAGACTCAGAAGGATGACATGCCTGGGTTTGAATCTCTTTGCTATGCCTTAGTAGCTATGTGGTTATGATCAAGTTACCTAACTAACCTCTCTGTGCCTCCATTTCCTCCTCTGCAAAATGGAAATGATAGAAATGATGACAACATATTCTTATGCACCACAGAGCATGGTACACAAAACACTAGCTGCATTGTTATAATAATTATTATCATCATCATTATCATCAATGTAAATAAGCCTGGAATGAATATCACTGAAGTATGCCCTTTAATAAAAATGGATTTCTTCATTCAACAAAATCACATATCCATAAATCACTGATATATTATTTTTTACCTTTTCATCTGACAAACCCAGAAAATAAATAAACTCACACATATAAATGAAACACCTCTGTAAACATGACGGTGGGAGGGAACAGTGGTATGAATAATCCTACCTGGCAGATAATCAGGATTTGAATATTCAGCATGTGCAATACCTGCTGTGTAGACAAACCCGGACATTCCTTGCTGGTCTCTATAGTAGGATTAAGGGTGTGGCTCCAAAGGGCAGGGCAGTGTGAATGGGAGCTGGGCTCCTGTCGGTCCTGCTTCTGCCTCAGGGAGGGCACTTCTAGGACAGACCGCCAGCCCTCCAGGCCCTAAGTGAGGGGGTGGGAGGATGGGATGTTCAGATCAGGGTCTGAGGGGTCAGTTCCAAACCCAAGACCCAGAGCTTGGGCAGCCAGAAAAGCCAGGTCAGAGACAAGAATCCAGTTAGGGGAGCTGGGTCGTGACTGTGATCTGACCTCAATATAAGGCTGAGACAATGTCGAGGCTCCCAGATGTTTCCCTGGGTGCCCTTTCCACCCTTCCTCTGCACACCTGCTACCTGTGTGGGTGTGATTTCAGTTGCCTGCTTCTGCACTTCCTCTTTGGAGGCTTGTCTTCTGGCTACTGAAGCCACTTTGGCCTCTCACACAAGAGCTGGAAGGTCTGCTTCTGGCCCTCTCCTCACCCTCAAAAGCCCTTAACCCATAACTGTGGGGTGGGGAAGTTTGGATCATTGGCCTCGGGTTGCAAGTTCTGAGGCAGGGTCCATGCACCATCAGGCTGAATGCTTCCCCTGCTGGACCTGCACCTGTGTTGGCTCCTTGCTTCTCTTCCCCTACTTCCCTGCCCAGCCTCCCTCTCCCTTATGGGTATCCCCAGGAGTAATTTCTTTTTTTTTCTTTTTTTGAGATGGAGTCTTACTCTGTTGCCCAGGCTGGAGTGTGGTGGCCCGATCTCGGCTCACTGCAACCTCCACCTCCTGGGTTCAAGAGATTCTCCTGCCTCAGCCTCCCAAGTAGCTGGGATCACAGGCACACACCACCATGCCTGGCTAATTTTTGTATTTTTAGTAGGGATGGGGTTTCACTATGTTGGCCAGGTTGGTCTGGAACTCTTGGCCTCAAGTGATCCACTCACCCCGGCCTCCCAAAGTGCTGAGATTACAGGTGTGAGCCACCATGCCCAGCCCATAATTTCTCAATAAATTACTCATACGTAAGTTCTCAGGTCCCCTCCTGGGGAACTCTACCTAAGACATGGGTCAAGGCCAGAGCCTAGAGCCTGCAAAGCTTCTGAACTCACCCCCAATATTCTTTTCCTTTTAGCAAGATACAGAATCCACATTTCCCTTTCTACTTGTCTTTTGGAATTTGATCCCTTTTAGATAAACCAAGTCTCTTTCTTGCATTTTCCCCATTCCAATCCTTGGCTTTTATTCTTCCTCAAACCTGTAGCACACAACAGTGGCACGTGAGGTCCTGGGGCTGAGTGCGCCATCTCCCCAGTGGTCAGGCAAACCTCCTGATTCCATGCCAGTGGGTGGAGCTCCTGTGGATGAGGCAGTGGGGCCCAGTCTCGCCAGCAGTACCCCTTTACATACTTTCTGTGATGGGTAGTTCAGCTCTGGCCATCATTCTGCATCCATAGATTAGCCTGATCAAATCATGGGTGAGAGCCCTTTCGGCATTGGGACTCCTGATTGGCCCACAACTTGTTCCCTCACTCTGAGCTCCTCAGCAAGGTGCCTTGGTGTATATCCAGGACCCATACTGAGGCCCTTGGAGGATAAAGCCCTGTTGAGTTCCCCACCGACCCTCCTTGCTGATGAGACCTTTGGAGAAGACAAGTAAGGAGGCCAGGGAAGTCCTCATCCTTGTGTTCTCTCTAGTCTCTCATCTGTGTGTAGAGGGTAAACTGGGAACCCAAGCTTGGGAGAGATGACAGAATTCAGCAGTTCCCACATCAGAATGAAGCAAGTGTTGTATCTCTTGGAAACCTAAGTGAGCAGTGAGGAATTGGGAAGGATACACACTGGGAGAAAAGGAGAAACTTGGCAGGGGCTCTGGCAGCCAGATCCAATGCCATAAAGAAGTCCCAGCAAGTCCTAAGTAGCCATAAATAGCCAATCAACACTTATGAACAGGACTGAATAGCATTATGATGTTATGAGTTGATATAATTTTAGCCATAAGCAAAGAAACCTATTCTTTACTCCAAATGTGCAGTCTTATTATAGAAGAGGTAGGGTTCTTGTTGGTTGGTTGGTTGTTGGTTGGTTGGTTGGTTGGTTTTGTTTTAGCTTTCTTGAAATACTGAAAACAGCTCGTCACTTTTGGTGGACACTTAGAGCCTGGAAACCTTAGGCAAAAGGCAGGGGTTTCAAGAGTTGTTGCCATCCATGATGATGTCTCCAGTGGGGGGCTTGAGGCAGGTCAAAATAGAGCTGGCTGCACTGATTTTCCCTAAGATACCTCCAGCTCCAACCACTTACAGACCCCTGCTAAAATATGGGCTATTGTGAGGGTGGTGAGAAAGCCTAGAGGTAGCCTTTGGGAATCAGGGCCAGTCTACTCCTCTCTTGGTTTCTGATGGTTCAGACAGGCAAAAGGGTGGACTGCACTAGAGTCAGAAACAAACGTTTCCCCTGTGACCCTGGTCTCACCCAGAGGGATCAGGCCATTCCCCAACTCCCCAGCTGCATATTTGCTCTGGTGTTTCTCTCTGCAAAAAGGAGACAAATAAACATTAGCAAACCTCTCTTGTGGGCAGGCTAAGAGGCTCATTCCAAAATATCACAGGGAAGCAATAGTTAGGAGTCCTCTCTCATATGTCCCAGTGTCCATACATGGCGCTTCTGTAGACAACAGAATGTGTCTGGAATCTCCAGACAGCAGACTCGGCTGGGCAGTTTTGGGTTGGGATATTTGGCTGCAACACCAATGGCTTCCCTCCATTGTACACTACTTGTTTCTTTTTATCTTGCTCCTAACTTTTTATGGGAATCTGCATGTAAGGCCAAAGTTATAATGCCAGCAAGCACACAGTGTATCCATGGGGAAATCATTATTCTTGTGTGTTTGAAGCGCTTGTTTGAGCCATCTTTAAATTATTTCTTTGGAAATAGGTCTGGCTTAAATGTGTTTATCCCTTTGCCTTTGTTAGTCCTTGTTTGCATTCACTGGGCATTAGTAACAGATGAGCACAGTCATATTAAGGTATTTAACTCTTTGAGGCAGTGTCATTGCTTTCACATTTCTAGCCTTGATAAGATCAACAAGAACCAGGGAAGGATGCTGTGGCTAGAAGCCCAGGAAAAGTGAAGTCGGGTTTGACTGAAGATAGACAAATCACTATGGAGAAGCTTGAGGGTGTATCGTCATTTATATAACTGAGTGTATGTGTGTGTAGACATGCATTCATTGTTAATATTAAAGTATATTAATACACACACCTTTTTTCTTTCTGAAATACGGGAGATATTGTGGGAGTCCCAAATCAGAAGTGAGGAAATGAAGGGATAATAAATAAGATGCTCAGAAACTTCAAATAAAAGCAGTATGGAAGTTCCAATGTGGGCCTTCTCTAGTCCCTTCATGAGCCTGAATAAGCCACCTTGCTTCTCTGAATAGTGGAAAATGTGGACCAGAACCAAGAGCTCCCCTGCCCCCACAATTTGGATTTCCCATGGTTCTAAAATACAGAGGGGTTAATGGTGAAAAGAATCCCTAGGTTGGCCAGGCACATCAGTTCTCCTGAAATCAGAAGGTGTGCTTCAAGTGGGAAATGGAGAGGCAGGTGGTATGACATCATAGTTAATAGTGTGGGTTCCGGAGCTCAACAGCAGGGGTTCAAATCCAGGCTCTGCAACTTTCTAGCTATGCAATTTTCAGCCAGTTTTTGACTTCTCTATGCCTTTATATCCTCATCTGTAAATTGGGACTGATAGTGATAGTGACCTTAGAGGGCTTAAAGGAGGAATAAGTAAGTTAATTTGCATAATGCATCTATAATTCTACCTGCTCATGTAGTAAGTGCTCAGTGGATACAGTTTTTTTTTTTTTTTTTTTTTTTTTTTTTTTTTTTTTTTTAGACAGAGTCTCACTCTGTCACCGAGGCTGGAGTGCAGGTGCACTATCTTGGCTCTCTGCAACATCTACTTCCTGGGTTCAAGCGATTCTCATGCCTCAGCCTCCCAAGTAGCTAGTACTACATACAAGCACCACCACATCTAGCTAATTTTTGTATTTTTAGTAGAGACAAGGTTTCACCATGTTGGCCAGAATGGTCTCAAACCCTGGCCTCAAATGATCTGCCCACCTTGGCCTCCCAAAGTGTTGTGATCACAGGCATGAGCTACTGTGCCTGGCACACCTGGTCACAGTGGATACTTTTTATGTAAGTATATATCCATACTTACATTTATGTGTGTATGTATACATATATCGCTCTGGTGCAGTCTGAAGGTCTATCAGTGAGTGTGGCAGAGGGTGCCAGATCCCTCACAATAGCCTTTCTCCTTTAGGGAAAAAATTCTTTCCCACAGAGGTAGGATTCAAAGCTCGGCAAGAAGATGCCAGAGCCTAGACTGCAGGGGTGTGAGGTGAATTAATAGGTTATAAGGTTAGGAAGGCTAGTTAAGGGTCAAAGTATGAAGGACAAGTCTTCTCTGTGTCCTACAGATACCAAGGAAGCCTAGGGAGCTTTAGAACAGGGATGTGGCTCGATCCAGAACACTTAGGAAGGTCCAGGGTAGGGTGGAGGGTGGATCGTGGTGACCAGAGGCTGTGGCAGGAAAGCTGATGAGGAGCTGTTTGCATCCTCTAAGTGAGTGATGAGGGAGACCTGGCTAAGCAAGGTGACAGTGACAGTGAGGATGCCGATGAGGGTGGCACTAGGAGATTCAGAGTGCTCTGAATTCCCTAACCTCATGCCAATGACCAAGGTAGGGAATGAAGCAGGGGAGGCATTTCTGAAGAGGAGAATGTGGCAAACTCAGTTTGGGATATTTAATGAGACACAGTCAGTGGTTATTAAAAGGGGAGTCTGTTGCTCAGAAGAGCAATCCAGGCTGAACATAAAAACTGAGAGTGGAGGGAGGCATATTCATTAAGGTGGAGACCAAAGCCCTGGGAAGCCTCACAGAACAGAAGAGAGCATGGCGGGAATCCAGAATGCAAGGCCGTCTGCCCATCTTCCAGAACATCCAAGGTATCAGAGACCAACACTGGGAACTTCATTAGCTCCCAGATTTTCACAAAGTCCTAGTATGCTCTGCGGCTTCCTCTGAACCAAGCATGGGGACTGCCATCTAGCGCCATCTGCCATCTGCCATCTAGCATCCTGGCTCCCTTACAAAGCCCTCCTAGTCCCTGGACTAGGATTCTATTACCAACCACTGACCACACTGCCCAGCCCTCCCTGTGATCTCCATCTGTGGTGGGCAGCCTCCCTCTGCTCAGTTCTCATTCCCAAATGAGCCGGAGACTCAGAAGAGACCAGACTGGGGAAGACTCTTTGCCTTGATCTTCCAACCACAGGAGAGGCCCCCTTGTGCTGCACACAGATGCAGCCAGCTGTGCCTAATGGTATCTGAGATCCAGGCAGGAGAGGAGGTCTCTTCAGCGCTCCTGGTCTTCTGTGTTCCTGTCAACTGAATCTCTACAAGGACAGTTCTCAGCAAAGAAGTTTAATACAGCAATTGCTCTTACATTTTTATATCCAACCCAGTTCCCCTATTTCCAATTTCTGTTTCTTTATCTATCTTTTAACTCAAGGGTGGTGGGGAATTGGGGGTGGAGGGAGTACATGGGTTGGGAGGATTGTTAAGAGCACTGAAGATGTATTCCAAGTTAAAATTTTTTAGGTGGGAGAGGCCAGGAAAGGTTAAAACCTAACTGAGTTCTAAAACATGAGATGGAGTTTCTTAGGTTGCTCCATCATCTGTACTGACAGGCTGTGTTCTCCCGCACCCCAGAAAGGCCAGCGAGCAGCACCTTCACAATCCATCAGTCTTTGAGGTGCTTTTATGTGGAGCTGCCCTCCCTCTCCCTCTACAGTAAGAGCATAACAAAAGAGAAGGCTTCAAAGTACAGCAAGAACTATTTGGGTCAGACATAAGAAAGAACTTCTTGGCAGTGAGAACCATTGGGAGAAAATACTAGAAACTATTTATCTGAGGTAGTTTAGATGTAGTTTCATTGGAAGGCAACAGAACGAATAAGGCAGGAGTTTCTTTCCCGACCTAGTAATGCATACCCAAGAAGAAAGTTAAATATCCCTAAATTCCAGGGGGAAATTAGTTGATGTGGCAGCATGATGAAATGGCGTGGGATTTGGAGTCCAACAAACATAATGTTACATCCAACTTCAGCACTTGTTAACTGGGTGGCTTTGCCTAAGTGGAAATAACCCCATCAAGCCTGGATTAATAAGCATCAAAATGAACTGACAGAATTATTTTACCTACTAGAGAAAACATATGTAAAGCAATCCACACATAGTAGGTACTCAATTTTTTTAAACGTAGACTGGGTTTTCCATTTATTTCTCCCTTTCTCTGCACATAATAAAGCCCCAAAGCACTTGGCTCTGGTTTCTATTACAGTCGAAAATGCATTCAGATCTCACTGGGAGTGAGCACAGATTCTCAGGGTGAAAAACAAACTCCATTGTCTGCTTGTTTATAATTAGTGACATATAAGCCATTACATCGAGGACTGGCTGTGACTGGTGAGGGAAACAAAGCTGTGGCTCTTTTCCAAAGCCGCTGTGAAGTGTCTAGTTTGTGCTGTGGTTTAAGCTGCAGAGTCTTTATGACACCAACATACATGGCTTACTGTCACGGGAGCGTGGTCCAGATCCCAATGAAAATGCCCAAATGACCCATGGGGAACATAATGAGGGAGAATTTCACATCAAAGTAAAGTTAAAGGCAATCCTTCATGTTTTCATTATGTCTCCAGTGTTTACCATATTGCTTCTCTTATACACAACTTCCATTCCCTCTCTTGGCCCAGAAGCAGATTTTTTTAAACTCTCTATCCTGGAGGCCTCTCAACAGCCAAGGTAATGATGTTGCTGTTGTGTTTGTGAACTCAAGGGAACAAGAATGGCAGGACAGCATCTCCTGATAAAGTGTTGTATTTGATGAACAAAAAGGACCTACCACCTTCAGGTCTTTCCAGAGCAGCATGGATCCATTTGTACCATCTTGTCTGCACCATCACTGGAACTCTGTGTAAGATGGATGACTGGCAGGGTGGGCATCCTTTGTGATCATGGACAGATGGAGCAAGCAATCTTCACAGACCAAGACCCTTCAGCCACACACCCCATGCAGCAATGTGCCTAGCTAACCGCTTGGTACATATGTCTATGAGTGAATTCTTGGGACCATTTTGAGTACTAAGTGTCATGTCTTTATAATTTTTGTTCTTGTCCTGTTCTAGAAGGATCTTAGAAATCTCAAAGATGAAAGCAGCCAAATTCTTCTCTTAAATCACAGACTCCAAACACAAAAATCTCCAGTTGGTATTAAAATTTCCCCTATCAGTTAAAAATGAAATGGGATGAAGAATGGATCTGGAGGGCCAAATGGAAGCCATCTATCACAGTCACTGCACAGAAATATGTTCTACCACCACCTGTCTGGTGCTTGGTAATCTTTCTACGTAATGAATGAAATGAACCCACTGAGGTTTGGTCTGTTACATGGCTCACTCTATTGGTCTCAGGAAATGGGTCAGAAAGAACCTCATCCACCATAAGATAATTAACACCACAACCAGGAAGTTTTCTTAGTTTTTGGTGAACTTCTTAACATGACCCAATTTGGATATCTGGTTACCGAAGACTAAGCTAAATGTCAGCATTAAAATTTGGTGTCATGTTTATGCATTTATTGTAAAGGTAGTGCCTGACCTGTGTTTGAATTTGCCACAGAAAGATCAGGTCTGATATTTCATGTGCAGTAGGAGGTTCATGGGACCTGAATCACTGTAATGAAGTAAAAAGCCACTAAACAGTTCCCTGGTGACCTGAGTTAATCAGATTTCACCAAAGATTTTGCAACACTGTGGAAAAGAACTTACATATGGGAGACTTTGGCTTGTTGCCTCTACATTTTGTCTCTTTCTCCTTTGAAGCAAAGTATTTCCTACAGGGTACTTTTTAAAACTGACCATTTAATTTGGGGAAACAACTTTTTGTATAAAGGGAAAACTCAACTTCATGTGTTTTCCTCCAGCTCCCCTGACTTTTTGAGATTATGTATTTTGCTGTTGGGAGCTTTTCCCTCGTCAGTTATACAATAAAGTCTTTGTTGTTCAGCATTCTATTAACCACAACCCTCTAGTAAGCAGCACATCTGTAAATCTCTAGTACAATAATTGTTGTTCATAATCATGACCCAGGGGCTCTGCGTGGTCTCAAATGCCTTCTGAACCATCAAAGAGAACATACTGAAATGAGCTTGCATTCCCAGAGCATACATCAACCAACCACAGAGGGCAGGAGTCCAGAAAGTGTTAGGTAGAAGAACCAAAATAGGAATTTTGAATTTGCCACAGGTACTTCACCCTGTGGATAATGAATACCTACAGTACACTGGTTAGACCTTTATCCTGTTTCTGTGCGTTTCTTTGTGCACAATGTAGACTCAACCAAAATATTAATGCTTGTGCTCGACTTTTGAAAGCACACAGCTGTAAAGGCAGATGTCAGTGTACCCAATTAAATCAAGGCTGTTTGTGCCTAATTTGTATTATCCATTGACAAATTAGAAGTAGTTAAAAAGCTTTTAAAATTTGAAACTTTCTGAGCTTAAGAGTGGGTGAGACGTACCCTCTCTACTTGGCTGCTCCTACACTATGATTCCCATGTGCTGACCACAGAGCAGCAAATTCGTAGGCCATTTGCAGGCCTCAGGATGGACAGAACCAAGCATCACATGGAATGCTCTGTGTACATGAAAAAGTGAAGAAGGTAATCAGGAATAAGAGATTGGAGTTGACTTTGGGAGGCCGAGACGGGCGGATCACGAGGTCAGGAGATCGAGACCATCCTGGCGAACACGGTGAAACCCCGTCTCTACTAAAAATACAAAAATTAGCCGGGCGAGGTGGCGGGTGCCTGTAGTCCCAGCTACTCGGGAGGCTGAGGCAGGAGAATGGCGTAAACCTGGGAGACGGAGCTTGCAGTGAGCTGAGATCCGGCCACTGCACTCCAGTCCGGGCGACAGAGCGAGACTCCGCCTCAAAAAAAAAAAAAAAAAAAAGAGATTGGAGTTGAGAGGGGCAGTTTTATGACCAGGCTGATCAGGAGTCCCAGATCAAGCTCACTTGTTACATGTAACACTGCAGGAGAAAGATTAGAGAATGTATTTCTTCAACATGAGGTGAATTTCATCCCGGAGGAAAATCAACTAATTCAGCCCAATGTAAGGTTTAAATGTAAGTTAGGTTTAACTATCATCAAGGACTGGGATTGACAATGTATGACTGGTTGATTTGCATGTGGGGAAAAATCAGTTAGATTAGGGAAGATTCTGTGCATAGTTACCAGGAATATCTGTTCATAGCAAAACTGAACATATTTTCTATTAAACAACAAAAACAACAGCAAAAGCAGGATGTCATGATTTCTACAGATGCAGATAAGCCAATCCCTAGAAGGAAGTTTTCAAAAGTTTATGGTATAGTTGCTCTTGTTCTCTCTACCTTCCTTCCCCTAACTAGTTCCAGTCTTATTTCTATATAAAATTATAACCTTCCCTGATTCACCATTTAATATTTCATAAGGACTATGCTGCTGAGATAAGTGAGAAAATACATGTTTTTAATAATAGACCTTTCTTGGTATGTGATCTAAAAAGTGTATTTTCTATAGGCACCATACTTCCTACAGCTGAGCATCATACCTGACTCTGGTCCTACCAGAAGACAATAGCCTATCATGGGTTATGGCCGTCCTTGCACCTTCCAAAATCCATATTTTTTACCCAAATACCCTACATCACCCCAATGGTCTGCCTAGCACCTAGGATGCTACTGGCATTTGGGCTGGAACAATTCTCCCCAAGAATGTGGCATGCTTGGATACTTAGCATCCCTGATCTCTCTCCGGTAAGAATGCCGTAGCACTCTTACAACCACCAAAAGTCTTTAGGATGACCACATTTGAACTCCCTAGGAGGGTACTTCTGTCTTCCTGAATGAAAACCATGGGCTGCAAAGCAGCAATGGGGAAGCCATTTGCAACCAGGACAGGGCCTGGCAACTGGCTATGCTTTTCTGGCCCCAACTTTTCTGAGCCACTCATCTCCCTTCTCTTTACCTAACACCACAAACTTACAGCGTCATCAGTGATACAAAGATGATGCAAAAAGGGTTTGTTTTTGCACAAATATTTAATTTTTAAAGATCCATGGTATCACAGGAAGTCTGATTAGTGTTAGCATAATCTTCCCAGCTCCTTTTCTTCTGTCGCTTGGAATTTCTGTGAATCAAATTTCTGTTGCACTATCTCTGAACTTCTACCTGAACTTGGTCCCAAGCTCAGGGACTCAGCATTAACAAGCTTCACACACTGGCTTTGCCTCCAGATAGGACTCTCTCTGCTTACCCTGACTTCACTCTCTTCCCCAAAGACATCCACTGCCATCCTCACCTTCTCAGACTATAGTAGAAAGTCTCCAAAGGGTACTGCCATCACTTTCTCTCCTTTTCACTTGTGCATGCTACTCCATCAAGATGAGGGAACTATTTCTCCTCCCTTTGAATCTGGGCTGGCCTTATGTCTCGCTTTGACCAATAGAATGTGATAAAAGTGACGACTGGAAACTTCTGAGCAAGGTTGTGTCTGTTTTCTTCCTCTTCAAATACCCACTGCCACATAAGAAGACGGACTACTCTGAGACCACCGTGCTGTAAAGAAATCCAAGCCAAACGCATGGAGAAGCACATGAAGGAGCATCAATTCAACAGACATGTGAGCAAAGCCTTCTTGGTTCTTCCAGCCCAAGCCAGCTACCACCTGAATATAGCCAAGCGTCCCCAGCTGACAAAACATGGAGCAGAAAATTGCTCAATTGAATCCAAAATTGGAGAAATAACAAAATGTTGTTGTTTGAAGCCACTAAGTTTTGTGGAAATTTGTTACGCAGCAGTAAATGTAAAAATGTCTCTTGCCCAGGATGCATTTGTGGCTGTGCTCTAAATTTCTTCCCCCCCCTTTTTTTTTTTGAGACGAAGTCTCACTCTGTCACCCAGACTGGAGTGCCATGGAATGATCTTGGCTCACTGCAACCTCCGCCTTCCAGGGTTCAAGCAATTCTCCTGCCTGTTTCCCAAGTATCTGGGATTACAGGTGCCCACCATCACGCCCAGATAATTTTTGTATTTTTAGTAGAGACAGGGTTTCACCGTTTTGATCAGGCTGGTCTTGAACTCCTGACCTCAGGTGATCCACCAGCCTCGGCCTCCCAAAGTGTTGGGATTACAGGCAAGAGCCACCATGCCTGGCCCTAAATTTCTTAATTGGACAGGACTCTCTTAAACAGATAGAATGTGAATGTGATAAGTTCCTAACTCACACCAGGAAAGGGGGAGAGGCCTTCTTACTGCTACTACAGCTGTGATGCTAGCCCTCATTCACTGGCATATCTGAAAACTCTTTTCAGTAGGATTCCACTTATTTGCAACATTTTGTACACAACAGAGACCTCAGAAATAACACCACACATCTATAACCATGCGATCTTCGACAAACATGACAAAAACAAGCAATGGGGAAAGGATCTCCTATTCAGTAAGTGGTTCTGGGAAAACTGGCTAGTCATATGCAGAAAACTGAAACTGGACCCCTTCCTTACACCTTATACAAAAATTAACTCAAGATGGATTAAAGCCTTAAATGTAAAACCCAAAAACCATAAAAACCCTAGAAGAAAACCTAGGCTAAATACCATTCAGGATGTAGACATGGGCAAAGAATTCATGACAAAAACACCAAAAACAATTGCAACAAAAGCCAAAATTGACAAATGAGATCTAATTAAGCTAAAGAACTTCTGTTCAGCAAAAGAAACTATCATCAGCGTGAACAACCTATGGAATGGAGGCAACCTATGGAATGGGAGAAAATTTTACAATCTACCCATCTGAAAAAGGTCTAATATCCAGAATTTACAAGGATCTTATATATTTACAAGAAAAAAAAAAAAACATCAAAAAGTGGGCAAAAGATATGAACAGACCCTTCTCAAAAGAAGGCATTTGCGCAGCCAGCAAGCGTATGAAAGAAAGCTCAGCATCACTGATCATCAGATAAATGCAAATTAAAACCACAATGAGATACCACCTCACGCCAGTCAGAATGGTAATTATTAAAAAGTCAGGAAACAATAGATTCTGGTGAGGCTGTGGAGAACTAGGAACACTTTTACACTGTTGGTGGGAATGTAAACTAGTTCAACCATTGTGGAAGACAGTGTGTCGATTCCTCAAGGATCTAGAACCAGAAATACCATTTGACCCAGCAATCCCATTACTGGACATATACCCAAAGGAATATAAATCATTCTACTATAAAGATACATGCGTACCACACGTATGCTTATTGTAGCACTATTTACAATAGCAAAGACATGGAACCAACCCAAATGCCCATCAGTGATAGACTAGATAAAGAAAATGTGGTACAGCTGGGCATGGAGGCTCACGCCTGTAATCCTAGCACTTTGGGAGGCCGAGGTGGGTAGATCATGAGGTCATGAGTTCGAGACCAGCCTGACCAAGATGGTGAAACCCCATCTCTACTGAAAATACAAAAATTAGCTGGGCCTGGTGGCACTCGCCTGTAATCCCAGCTACTTGGGAGGCTGAGGCAGGAGAATCACTTGAACCCGGGAGGCAGAGGTTGCAGTGAGCTGAGATCATGCCATTGCACTCCAGCCTGGGCAACAGAGTGAGACTACATCTCAAAACAAAAAAGAAAGAAAGAAAGAAAGAAAGAAAAAGAAAATGTGGTACATATTCACCATGGAATACTATGCAGCCATAAAAAAGAATGAGATCATGTCCTTTGCAGGGACATGGATGAAGCTAGAAGCCACCATCCTCAGCAAACTAACACAGGAACAGACAACCAAACAACACATGTTCACATTCATAAGTGGGAGTCGAGCATTGAGAACACATGGACACAGAGAGGGGAACAATACACACCAGGGCCTGTTTTGGGATGGGGGTTGAGGAGAGGGAACTTAGAGGACGGGTCAATAGGTGCAGCAAACCACCATGGCACACGTATACCTATGTAACAAACCTGCACATTCTGCACATGTACCCTGTTTTTTTAAGAAGAAATTTAAAAAAGAAAAAGAAAATCACCTGTCCTAAGTGCCACAAATTCTCTATGTAGAGGTAAGAGACCTATAAATAATTTTAACATGAATAAAAAAAAAGAAAAAAGAAAAAGACTACTCAACTGAGACCAAGCAAAGCCTTGCTCATCCAGAGCTTGCTATCACAAGGAAGTAGCCACCGTCACTTGTGTTTTGCAGGGACCCAAAAGCAGGCAAAGAAGCGAGAAGTATATATATACACAGTCAGGGAATTTAAAAAAAATAAAAAGGAATGCTTCAGAGATGCTTTGACTGGAGGCTGTTGGCATGGGGAAGCTCTAACGTTAACTGGAACCTGGGCATCCTATGTGATTGATCAAAGGTGCATATCTGACTTTCTTAAAAAACAAGTGGCATTCTTTCTATCACTGCAGATATAACCTCTTCTTTTTGTACAGAGGACAGAGGATCAGTTCTGCCTAAGTATTCTAGGAATTGGCAGTCTACTCTTACGGGTGTTACTACATCCTGGTTATCTAGTGGATGCAATTTTTCCTCAAGGGATGTCTTGGCAACCGCATCCAGAATTCCATTCTATTCTTCCAGAAATCATTTTTCCCTGAAGTATAGACTCATGTTTAAATAAATTAATAATATAATTTGTATGATTTATTTTACCTTTGAACACTAGTTGCTTATCTAGCAGATTTTTAGTGTTATTCTCGGTGCCAAAAAGTTTTTGTTACATCTCTATTTCTGTTTTAACTTGGAGGAGTGCACCATCATAGTTGAAAAATGGCAAAAAGGTCATGAACTGCCTGTTACTATCTTCGCATAATCCTGTCCTTCGCCTTCACAAAGCTTTCAAGGACTTTCCAATCCATTTTCAGGGACTAGCTATCTCTGAAGTTTAGAGATCTGTAAGAAGTAAATTTTGATTTGCAACCTCTGTTACATAACCTTACCCCATACCAAATCCTTTGCAAACTAACAGAGAAAGAACAATTCTAAATTAGGCATCATTTTGGCAACTACTTTAGGAAATGTTCAGATTTTTTAAAACAAAATTTATACCAATTAGTTTATACGTTCTTTTGAAATTTGGACACATCAAAGCCCAAAAAATATTAGGCTATTTAAAAAGGTTATTTTACCATGACTACTGCTTTGGTGGTATTACTTACTGTACTGTTTCAAAGTTCATTTTCAAAACACTTTAATAGTGTGTTTATAGAGGCCAGATGTGTTCAACATTGAGGCAGAGGGCAAGGATTCCAAGTCAGGTTGATGAAATCAAAGCTGAACTGGGGGGAAATAATTGGCTTTGTTGAACTGTCATGTATATCTATCAGTATTTGAAAATGACCCTGAAACTGTGATACCACCTCCAGACTGCAGGAGTGAATGACAAGACAGTGTAAGAGTAAGGAGTAAAAAGTCCTGTGCATCACATACTAATAGTTCCACAAAGACCTCCAAAGTGAAGATAAGCTATTTGAGTTATGGGACTGGCAGTTTTGGAAGCCTTTTAGGTCTTGGAAGTCTGCCCTCCTGGAGAAACAGCCGGGCTCATCTAAGCTGTGTGGGTGGGTTAGCTCAGCGAGCCAAACAGTACTAATGAAACAAGGTGAGACACTCATTTATTCAGTCCCTATTATGTGCTAGGAGTTTTTACGTATATCATCTCATTTAAGCCTCACAATAGCCCATAAAGCTATAAAACATTCAGAAATTAGGAAACAGAACCTCAGAGAGCTGAAATAATTTGCCCAAGGTCATTCATTCCTCCAGTAAGGGAGATAACCTGGGACTTGAACTCTGATCTGATGACTCAGAAACTCTTTCCTATACATATCAGAGACTCTCTGAAGCCAAGATCAAAGACTGTTACCTTGCTCCTGTAACAACCACAAACCCCACTCCTAATACTGGCAGATAGCTGCTGAATGGATGCTCTGAGTAATGGAGATTAGACGGGAGAATGTGAATGGGTTAAAAAAAACTCACCTAGCTATGAGCAGATGGTAGATCTTGCTCACTTCTGTATCCCATCCCTACCCCCACAAATACATGCACATGGCACTAGATCCTAGCATAATGTCTGGCAAGTGCTGAAGATCTTTGTTGAATTAGATCTGTCACTAATAAAAGTGATAATGATAATAACAGCAACAATCATAAGAGTTAAAATGTGATGAGCAAGGTACTACATCATAGGCACTGTCTTACACATTCTATAACCATCAACTCTTTGGGTCCCCATAGCATCAGGTGAGAGAGGTACTATTCATTATTGCACTTTGCAGGGAAGAAAGTAAAGCACAGAAATGTTAGCTAATTTCCCCAAAGTAACATAGCAAGCGAGGGTCAGAATCTAAAAGAAAATATAACCAAGCTGGCTTTATATACCCAGGTTCTTAACCACTCTACTAGTATCTTCCAAATATACCTGATCCTGAGGCACTTGTTAGAAACACTGCCATCCCAGTGCCATTTTCTGAACAGACTAATTTAGAAGGTGTAGGTTGGGACCCAGAGCCCTGTAATATTTTTAAAGAGCCCCCATGAGATTCTTATCATGTTAAACATTTCACTTCCCTCAGCTGTCTCTTGCTACTAAAGAAACCCCTCTAACAGCACAGTTGAGCGATGTCAGAAGCATCATCTTGGTGAAAGGGGAGTGAATTTGTTTATGGGCATGGGGAGAATAACTCCTCATGGTAAAAAAAAAAAAAAAAGTTATTGTTTTGTTCTTTCTCCCTTTAACATTAAGAGCTCAAAAAAAATATGGTGTGGTATAGAAAGGGGCAAGGATGGAGATAAAAGGCTGAACTTGGCCAGGCGCAGTAGCTCACACCTGCGATCCCAGCACTTTGGGAGGCCAAGGCAGGCAGATCACAAGGTCAAGAGATGGAGACCATCCCAACATGGTGAAACCCCATCTCTACTAAAATATACAAAAATTAGCTGGGCATAGTGGCACACACACACCTGTAGTCCCAGCTACTCAGGAGGCTGAGGCAGGAGAATCGCTTGAACCCAGGAGGCGGAGGTTGCAATGAACCAAGATTACACCACTGCACTCCAGCCTGGCAACAGAGTGAGACTCCATCTAAAAAAAAAAAGATTGCTGAGCTTACCTTGGTGTTTCTGCTCTTCTTATTCATACAAGGATTCCTGGGCACATTGTTATAGCCTCTGTAGTGTTGCAGAATGATTACTCTTCTGCTGCTAAAAAAGCTTGAGAAAAAATAAGGAGTCTTGGATGAGGCAGAGGAAGCCTTTGTTCCCTCCACAGTCATGGTATCTAGAAAGGGAAGACACAATCTCACTGACGACTGAGGGACTGACAAAATTGAGGAGGGAGCTGAATCAAGAATGGACTTACCTGTTATGTCAGTTCAGGTCCTCTGAGAAGCAGATGCCAAGACAGGATTAGGCATGTAAGAAATTTATTGGAGAAATACCTGCCAGGCGTGGTGGCTCAAGCCTGTAATCCTAGCGCTTTGGGAGGCCAAGGCAGGTGGATCACTTGAGTCCAGGAGCTTGAGATAAGCCTGGCCAACATGACAAAACCTCGTCTCTACTAAAAATACAAAACTTAGCTGGGTGTGGTGGTGTACGTCTGTAATCCCAGCTACTTGGGAGGCTGAGGCATGAGAATTGCTTGAATCCGGGTGGAGTTGGAGGGTGCAGTGAGCCCAGATCGTGCCATTGCACTCCAGCCTGGGTGACAGAGCAAGACTCTGTTTCCCACCCTCCAAAAAAAGAGAAAGGAAGAAAAAAAAAAAAGAAACACCTGTAAAGATGTGTTAGTCCCTTTGCATTGCTATAAAAGAATACCTGAGACTGAGTAATTCATCAAGAAAAGAGGCTTATTTGGCTCACAGTTCTGCAGGCTATGCACCACAAAGCAAAGTGCTGGCATCTGCTTCTGGTGAGGGCCTTAGGAATCTTATAATCATGGCAGAAGGTGAAGGGAAGCCAGTGTGTCACATGGCAAGAGAGGAATCAAGAGAGTGGGGGAAGAGATACTAGGCTCTTTTAAACAACCAGATCTCACATGAACTCATAGAGTAAGAATTCCCAGTCATTATTGCAAGAATCGCACCAAGCCATTCATGAGGGATCCACCCCCATAAGCCAAACACCTCTCACTAGGCCCACCTCCAAAATTGGAGGTCGCATTTCAACATGAGATTTGGAAGGGACAAAACATCCAATCATACAAAAAGATAAAGGGAAAGAGAACAGGACATGGGTGGAAGAGCCTTCAGATTGTAATCTAGGTCTGATATCTGTTAAGGAAAGAGGGAAGGAAGGAGTGGGTTGGACTATTGTGGGAAGTCAGGGACCCTGAACGGAGGGACTGGCTGAAGCCATGGCAGAAGAACATAAATAGTGAAGATTTCATGGACATTTATTAGTTCCCCAAATTAATACTTTTATAATTTCTTACGCCTGTCTTTACTGCAATCTCTGAACATAAATTGTGAAGATTTCATGGACACTTATCACTTCCCCAATCAATACCCTTGTGATTTCCTAAGCTTGTCTTTACTTTAATCTCTTAATCCCATCATCTTTATAAGCTGAGGAGGATATATGTCGCCTCAGGACCCTGTGATGATTGCGTTAACTGCACAAATTGTTTGTAGAGCATGTGTGTTTAAACAATATGAAATCTGGGCACCTTGAAAAAAGAACAGGATAACAGCAATGTTCAGGGAACAAGCGAGATAACCTTAAACTCTGACTGCCATTCAGCCGGGTGGAATGGCACCATATTTCTCTTCTTTCAAAAGCAAATAGGAGAAATATCGCTGAATTCTTTTTCTCAGCAAGGAACATCCCTGAAAAAGAGAATGGCCCCTGAGGGTAGGCCTCTGAAATGGCCGCTTTAGGGGTGGCTGCCTTTTACGGTCAAAGCCGAAGGGATGAAATAAGCCCTGGTCTCCTGTAGCCCTCCCAGGCTTATTAGGATGAGGAAATTACCGCCTAATAAATTTTGGTCAGACCAGTTGTCTGCGCTGAAACCCTGTCTTCTGATGAGATGTTATCAAAGACAACATGTACCCAAAACTTCATTAACAATTTTAATTTCGCCCCATCCTGTGGTCCTGTGATCTCGCCCTGCCTCCATTTGCTTTGTGATATTTTTATTACCTTGTGAAGCATGTGACCTCTGTGACCCACACCCTATTCGTACACTCCCTCCCCTTTTAAAAATTACTAATAAAAATTTGCTGGTTTTACGGCTCAGGGAGCATCACGGAACCTGCTGATATGTGATGTCTCCCCCAGACACCCAACTTTAAAATTTCTCTCTCTTTTGTACTCTTTCCCTTTATTTCTCAGGCCAGCCGATGCTTAGGGAAATAGAAAAGAACCCACATTGAATATCAGGAGTGGGGTTTCCCCTGATATTGGACAAGCCTCAGAAAGCAGCAGTTCCAGAAATCATTGGCCAGGCTGATGAAGAGTTCCCAGGCATAGGTGGCCTGTTAGAAAAGTCTTGCATTGTTCACGATGGCTCAGCTTTAGTGCAACCATCTGCTCAGTGACTGGATAAGTATAGCCTGGACCAAGAGTGGAGATAGCATGAATGCTGTGATGGATCCACACTGTGGCAGCTGGAGTCTGTCAGTCAGCTCTGCTCCCTGCAGCAAGTTCTTTGAAAGGAGGTCTTAGAAAATCTGTTTCAGGATCTCAGGCGAATTATGTCGAGGTAATTTAATCCAGCCTGTATTGTCAAACATTTATTTTATGTCACATAACTGGAAACCGAAATAGAGCCGACTTAACAAACAATATCTGAGGATCTACCATATGCAAGACAATGTGCTAAACATTCTTAGGACTCTGAGGAAATTTAAGGTTCAGAAGCTGACTTTAAAAAATTTACAGTCTGGTCCTACAGGTTCTATACTTTTTCAGCATAAAGATTTTAAGGCGGGCAGGGAATGGTGGAAAAGAAACTAAATAATTAATTGACCTACTAGGTTAAAGAAAAGTCTAGAAGGATCTGTTGGGTTGTCGCTATAAATAAGCCCTTAACTGAAGTAAATTTGAGGAAGTTATTCAGGCCAAAAGGGCTTCTGTTTTGTTTCAAAAACGTTTGGTTTATGTGGGTTTCTTTTTTAAGCTTGCATTGGTCATTTTATTTCAGATAAATTTTATCCTAGTTTTCCAAGAGGCATGGTAAGTCTTATTTTCAGAAGCCGTTAATATGTTGTGCAACCCCTTGCAAAGATGGGCATGTTCCAGACAACAGAGTAATGAGGCAGCCCCGATGGCCCATTCATCAACAGCCTCCCTACATAGAAATTCAGATAGAGGAGCTTGAGCTAGGTCTGACAAGTGAGCTGAGTTATGGAAAAGGAAGAAAGGCAGCCCTCTAACTCTGTGGCCAGAGGGAAGGAGTTTATTGGCTGAATTGGCGAGTGGATAAGGAGGCCTTTGAAAACCAATGAGGAGGATAAAAATAAGCAGACATTGGAAGTGAGGACACAGAGACAACATGTTCTGATGATACTGAGCAGTGGGTGGCATCCCACTGTAGCACGTTAAGGAGACTCCTGTCAAGACAACTGCAATCATGCTCCAGTGACCCAACGTGACTAGGTGAGCCATGACTAGGTGAGAACGTGACTAGGGCTGAAGTGAGCCATAGGTTCCACTGTCAGACAAGGGGTTGGAACCCACAAAATCTGTTGTCTGTGTTAGGTCTGTGTTGACTATAGCTAAGCTTAAATCAAAATGTTATCCTTCAAGTTTGCTCCCCGAAAAATGGTAAGCTCCTGTCAGAGGCGTTTGAATGAGAGCCACTCCATCTTGACTAAGGGGTGGGTAAAATGAGGCTGAGACCTACTGGGCTGCATTCCCAGGAGGTCAGGCATTCTAAGTCACAGGATGAGATAGGAGGTTGGCACAAGGTGTAGGTCACAAAGAGCTTGCTGATAAAAGGATGTGGTAAAGAAGCTAGCCAAAACCCACCAAAACCAAGATGGTGACAAAAGTGTTACCGACTGAGGGTGTCTAGGTCCTTGGTGTTTTGAACAAAGAATTGGACAAAATGCACAAATAAAGCAAGGAAAGAATGAAGCAACAAAGGCAGGGATTTACTGAAAATGAAAACACACTCTACGGGGTGGGAGCGGGCCCAAGCAAGCGGCTCAAGGGCCTGGTTACAAAATACTCTGGGGTTTAAATATCCTCTAGAGGTTTCCATTGGTTACTTGGTGTATGCCCTATGTAATGAAGAGGATATTTCTTGTCATAGCTGAAGTGTTTTCATTTGATTTAGTTCTAGGAAGTCCTTAGTTTCCCTGCCTCCAGGCCCTATTCTCCTGCTCCATCTCCCCCATGAAAGATGTAATCCCCATAAATCTTTCTGGGAGGCAGAGGGACTGACGGTCTTTCTTCTGTAACTGCTTCATGCTGGCTTGGAGCATAGTTCCTACCTACTGGGGATCATGGAACTCTTACCCTGCTCTGTCTAGTGGAGGCAGGGTAGCTCCTTGATGGCCAGGGATGGTGTCTTCACCTGGAACTGGCTGAAAGCTTTGTAGCACGATCATCTGAAGCTTGATGGTCTGTAGGCGAAAGGAAATGAATTTGATTAAAAGATTTAATGGGGACTTTGTGGGGGGATACCTGTGCTGTCAGGATTGTAGGATTGTTTGTTATAGAGATTTGCAGGAGAAAAACAAAACCTGGTCTGTGGTCTGTTCTAGAATCTATGTGTTTCCTTAAAGTCTTAGCATGAGCAACTCCATATTGCTTTGGTTTAGTTTGGTCTGTTGGGGCCTAGAGCATCACCTCAGTCCAAAACAATGGCCTCCCATAATTTTATTTAAAAATATGCCCCTTTTTGGTTAGGTTCTCAGGTGAGAGTGTGACCAAAACTTAGGACCTTAGCGCCACTCTCAGTTACCATCATTTTGGGTTTCTGGTCTCATCACGTCATTTATAGGTGTCCTCATGGTTGCATATTTATTTCAGTTTTTATTCTAGTTGAAGAGAGACCATTTGACATTCTAGAGATGGTTGCATGTAAACGTTTAAAACCTTTGAGAGATACAGTACACCAGGGAGACTATTATTATGACTCTCAAAAGGATACTAGATAAATACCAGGCACAAAAAGAGATTCTTACATAGTTATAATCACCACATCTTGCCTAAGAATTGTCTTTGTTGTTGTTCTTGAAGATATCACCACTAGGGTATGGAAGGTCAAAACAAACAAACACCTAGCCTGAGGTGAAGGAGCTCACACATCGCTGAATGCTTGGGTAAGCTGAAGAAGGGGCTTAGCTGAATGTCCCAAATCTACCCAGTCCTCCCTCCTACTGTCTGAGACCTGTAGAAAGCATTTGGCTCAACCCACATATCCATCTGTCCTGGACAGGATTGTGAATTCTTGTGCCTATGTCTGGCTTTGATGCCTCTGAATTCTGTAATTATGATCATTTTCTTTAAGAAAAATCTGTCAGCCGGGCACTGTGGCTCACGCCTATAATCCTAGCACTTTGGGAGGCCAAGGCGGGAGGATCACCTAGGTCAGGAGCTCGAGACCAGCCTGGCCAACCAACATGGTGAAACCCCGTCTGGACTAAAAAATACAAAAATTAGTCAGGTGTGGTGACAGGCACCTGTAATCTCAGCTATTAGGGACCCAAGGCAGGAGAATCTCTTGAACCTGGGAGGCAGAGGTTGCAGTGAGCCAAGACAGTGCTACCACACTCCAGCTGGGGTGACAGAGCGAGACTTCTTCTCAAAGAAAGAAAAATCTCTCTAGTAACTCACAGGTGTTTTTGCACGTGCTGAGGGCTTGGGTTTTATTTTAATATTTATTGATTTTTTTCCTGCATAAGATTTTATTGAGCCCATTTGGTTTGAAATTTGTCCCACCTCATCTGATGCTAGGGATGATTTAAAAGTGGTGTACTCGCCTTCTGAGATGCAGTGGAGGCTCACTGATAGCTTCTTCTAACCATTCAGGAGATCGTTGACCTTAGTATCGGTGTCTCAGGTAAAGCCAGCAAACACAGAACATTCTATGATATTCCAGGCTCTTTATATACCATATCAAAAAGGCACAGTATGTCATAATCTGTGGGCTTACTATAAGCATGAGTTTCACCTTATAAATAGAGTGCCCAAAAGTAGTCTCATGGACTACTTTTGTTGAAAGATCATATTAGTTTCTCATAAAATTCAACTTTTACTGTCATTGTTTTTCAGGGACTCTAAAGTCCCATTTTATATTCTCCAAAGTATCTGTTTGTGTCATAATTTACACTTAACCAAATTGCCACCTCAGATAAGCTCTCACTATCAAACACTCTGTCTGCTCAATGGAAAGCAGTGCCCACACAGTGCCATTCTTAGCTTGGTCCTTGGACATGAAGATCAGTCATTATGTGTAAAATCAGATTTTTCTTCCTCAAGAATGAGAGTCCTACTGTAAAATATTAGATGTAGTTTATAAGTTATTTCAGACAGATTTATAAAGATTGTTAGTTCTAATGCTATTTGCATTTATGTAAACTAATATATCTATTTGTTTGGCTCTACTCTGGATAAAGATACATTTTTTAACTATGTTCTTAGCTTAAAAGAGAATATTTATCACATTTAGTAGAGTATGTAAATCACCACTCTGCCTTCTATCGGCCTCAGTGTAACACAGAAATGAACTTTTGTATATTCCTTCTGAGGCATATTGTATATTCCAATATATATCCCATCTCACTTGATTTTTTATGTGTGACCGTTCCTCCTTTGAACCCACACAGGGGCTCCTGACTGCTTCAACCAACTGAGCATGGTGAAAAGATGCTATGTGACTCCCCATCTAGATCAAAAGAGTTTCTGCCTTAGCATCTCTTGTTATCTGTCTGAAGATGCTAACTCTGAGAAACCAGCCCTAGGCCATGAGGAAGCTCCAATTAGCCAATGAGGAAAGTCCCCAAGATGGCGCCTTGATGGAGAGTTGCTCAACACCCAGCTAATGGTCATCATCAATAGCCAGACATGTGAGTAAAGGAGCTTCCAATGAGTATTCCTATCCCCAGCTTCCAATCTTCCAGCTGAGGCTCCTGACATTGTGACACAGAGACCAGCCTTGCCCACTCTGTTCTTTCTGAATTCCTGACCCAGAGAATCCATGAGCAAAATAAATGGTTGCTTTATGCACTAAGTTTTAGAATACTTGATTATGCACCCACAGGACCTGGAATACCTTCCTTTTTTCTTCCCATCTTTTCTTTCCCAGCCCTCTAGGATTAGCACAGAATGGTTCTGAGGATACTGAAAAGATGTGATAATAAGGCTGGCGGAGGTATACTTTTTGACATTCTGGTTTAATTTTCCTTTCTGCTTCCTTTTTTCATAAACCAATAAGTAATTAAGAAAGAGGATTCTGGGGCGGGGCCAGGCCGCTTGTGTCAGAATCCTGGCATGGCTTTTTACTAACTGTGTGACTATGAACAAGTTATTTAACCCTTTTGTGCCTCAACTTTTGCATTTGTAAAACAGGCATAATAGTAATATTGCTCAAAGAGGGTTTCTGGGAGAACTAAATTAATTTATAGATGTAAAGAGCTTCAAATAGGGCCTAGTGCATAGTAGGTGCTTATTAAAATATTAGCTATTGTCATTTTAGCTTTAAAACACTTAATTTTTTATGATTTGAACTTACTACCCAAACATATTCCAATATAAAAAGAGAAAATTTAAACACACACAATCCCAATACCCTATCGATTTATTTTATTTTCCATGTTTTTTTCAAGACCAACCTATATACAACTATTATTTCAAAAATAATAATTTATTGCAAAGATACAAGAGGACAGAAATAATTACTTAGGGTTCACTCTACACAATGACCATCACTGTGAACCAGGCAACTACCCCAAGAGGTAGACATATCCTCATTTAAAAAATGAAGAAACTATCATTTTTTTGATCAACAGAATGTTACACAGATATCGAAATTATAAGTAAGGACATTAAGTAACTTTGTGTGTAGAATATAATGTGAAGTAAAAAGAATAGGATATAGGACTCCAGATATTAGAATCATTAGAGACAGGCTAGGAAAAAAAAAACTATGCTTACTATATCCAATGAGCTAAAAAGGACAAGCTGAAAATTACAGCATGGAACTGGAAACCATAAAAAGTGACCTGCAATACTTGAAAATAAAGTTAATAAAAAATATTGAATTAAAAAATGTAATAACCAAATCAAGACTTCAACACATAGAGTTAGTCATATCTGAAGAGAAAACTGGGGAACTGGCATATGGGTCAAACATATAAAAACTCAATCATGGATAAATAAATAACCAACTCAAAAAATACAGAAGCAAAGATTAGGGAATCACTAAGTTAAAGGGAAAAGTCAAGCTGGGAACTACTTAGGGCAAACCTGCCTCCATTCTATTCAAAGTCATTCCTCTGAGGCTCACCTGAGACAAATGCATATCTGATTGCTTCCTCTGTCCTGTTGTTTATGTAAAAATGCAGATTCACTGAGCCAAACTAAATCACGTGTTCAGTGGAAGGCTGATCAAGGACTAAAAAGAATGCAGCATTTTGGCAGGGCATTGGCCGGGCGCGATGGCTCACGCCTGTAATCCCAGCACTTTGGAGGCCGAGACGGGTGGATCACGAGGTCAGGAGATCGAGACCATCCTGGCTAACACAGTGAAACCCTGTCTCTACTAAAAAATACAAAAAATTAGCCAGGCATAGTGGCGGGCACCTGTAGTCCCAGCTACTCAAGAGGCTGAGGCAGAAGAATGGCATGAACCCGGGAGGTGGAGCTTGTAGTGAGCCGAGATCCTGCCACTGCACTCCAGCCTGGGCGACAGAGAGCGAGACTCCGTCTCAAAAAAATAAAGAAAGAAAGAAAGAAGAATGCAACCTTTTGTCTCTTATCTACTCCTAACCTGGCAGCCCCCAGTTCGAGTTGTCCCACCTTACTGGACTGAACCAATGTACATCTTACACATATTGATTGATGTCTCATGCCTCCCTAAAATGTGTAAAAGCAAATTGCCCCGATCACCTTGGGCACATGTCATCAGAACTTCCTGAGGCTGTGTCATGGGCGCATCCTTAACTTTGGCAAAATAAACTTTCTATATCGAATTACACCTGTTTCAGATGTTTTGGGTTCACAACATCAACCCAAAATTTATGCTCTAATTCAAGGAGCATAATGAATTCCCAACCAGGTAGATAAATGAAATTCTTATCTAGGTCCATTGGAGAGAAACTACAAAAAGTCAAAGAGAAAATCCCAAAAGTAGCCAGATTAAAAAAAGACTACCTTCAAATGAGCCACAGTTAGACTAATAGCTTACTTCTCAATAGCAACAATGGAAGCTAGAAGCCAGAAGATCAGTATCTTCAGTGTGCTGAAAATAATAATAATAGTAACTAAGAATTCTTCACCAGGAAAAATATTCTTCAAGAATGACATTTTCTGTCAAACACTGAGGTAGTTCACCACTAAGAAATCACAGTGAAGGACATTCTGAAGGTTGTTTCTAGGCAGAGGAAAATAATTCCAAATCTCAAATTAAACCATTGGACAGTCAAACTAAAGACTTATTTTTTTTTTTTTTTGAATCTGACTTGATTTTTTTTAAAAGGGAGAATTCTCACTATATATGATACCAGTTTTGTACATTTTGAATTCCATTCTTGATTTAATAAGGCTACATAGAAAGTGTTACTCATAGTAACACTCTATATAGTAATGTAACAAGATTAAAAGAAACTTAACCCAAAGTCGTGGTTAGGAAATAGAAGAGAGTGACAATAACTGCTTTTAGAACTGCTATGGCAGATGGTAAATTAACGTTTTGTCAGCTATAAAGTTACACATGTACAGCTGACCCTTGAACAATGTGAAGGTTGGGGACACTGACCACCCTTGCAGTCAAAACTCTGTACCGCATGTTCTCACTCATAGGTGGGAATTGAACAATGAGAACACTTGGACACAGAGTGGGGAATATCACACACTGGGGCCTGTCTTGGGGTGGGAGGAGGGGGAGGAATAGCATTAGGAGATATACATAATATAAACGACGAGTTAACGGGTGCAGCACACCAACATGGCACATGTAGGCCTATATAACAAACCTGCACATTGTGCACATGTACCCTAGAACTTAAAGTATAATTAAAAAAAAAACTCTGTATAAAATTGTTGACTCCCCCAGAATTTAACTACTAATAGCCTACTGTTAACCAAAGCCTTACCTATAACATAAATAGTAGATGAACCCATATTTTGTATGTTATACATATTATATACTGTGTCCTTACAATAGGGTAAGCTGAGAAAAGTAAATGTTCTTAAGAAAATCATAAGGAAGGGAAAACATATTTACATTCATTAAGTGGAAGTGCATCATCATGAAGGTCTTCACCCTCATCTTCATGTCAAGAAGGCTAAGGAGAAGGAAGGGGAAGGGTTAGTCTTGACATCTCATGGGTAGCAGAGACAGAAAAAAAAAAACCTCTGTATAAGTGGACCCACACAATTCAAACCCATGTTGATCTAGGGTCAACTGTATTTATGTCTCTAGACAATGGGGATCAGCTGTAGATGTAATGAAAAACTAACCAGCACAATGCAAAGAAATGGAATGTTTTCCATCATACATATTATCTTTTAATTTAGATTTCACAGAAGCCATACTATTTGGAAGGACATACCAGATTCAAGGCTACAAATTTTGCTCGTCTTTTCCAATTCATCCTAGAATAATAAAAATATTACAGCACTTGGTAGTCCATATTGTCCCAGCTAAACAGCACAAATGCTTGTATTGATAAACTATAAAGAATCAAATAGGCTGGGCGCGGTGGCTCAAGCCTGTAATCCCAGCACTTTGGGAGGCCAAGACGGGCAGATCACGAGGTCAGGAGATCGAGACCATCCTGGCTAACATGGTGAAACCCCGTCTCTACTAAAAAATACAAAAATCTAGCCGGGCGAGGTGGCTGGCGCCTGTAGTCCCAGCTACTTGGGAGGCTGAGGCAGGAGAATGGCGTAAACCCGGGAGGCGGAGCTTGCAGTGAGCTGAGATCTGGCCACTGCACTCCAGCCTGGGCGACAGAGCGAGACTCCGTCTCAAAAAAAAAAAAAAGAATCAAATAGACCAAAGCATAATATTTGGGGACAGGAAGATACTCAGAGACACAAGAATTCCCTCTCTATTATGCCTGAGAAACTTGAACACATCCACTGAAAAGGAGCTCACTGCTTCTTGCTCTTGTATTGGACATTCCCAGTTGTTTAAGACTTTTTAATTGGGCCCAAACTTTCTTCCTAAAACTGGCTCATATTTGTCCAGCTCTGTTCGTTCAATGGCAAAATATGACAAATGTACTCCTTCTTCTATGTAAGAGACCACTAAACATTAAAAGGAAACTATAATGTCTCCCTTTAGAATTTGTTCATATAGGCTAGTCATGTCTCATACAATTAAGCCTTGCCCAGTCAGCCTGCATTTGGGCAGCCAGAGGATAAACAATCTGATTCAATGAGGAATGAAATAGTGGTATGAGAAATAGAAAAAGTCAAAGTGGAGAAGGGGAGGTAGGTTTTGAGAAGATGAAGTGTGCCAACACATATTTTATAACTTAAGTAAGATTTTCTGTACTTAGTGATTATTTTTAAGATTTTGGGACTTCGCATGATGCATTGAAAGTAGGACAACTATTTGACCAGATTTGTAAAGGTACAAATCTGGAGCAGAAGGCCACCTAGAAACTTTCTGCTGGTAAGACAATGGCATTCAATTCTGAGACATGCCTTGTAAAGGGACTATCAATCTATGTCCTTCGATGTTGAAATAGCACATTGATTACAGTGTGCTAAGTGATTCCAGTTAATCTATCTAGCTAAAGATCTGGGTGTAAGAAATTACACTTGTGAGGTCTGGCCAACCCTCACAGTGTAACTACAAAATGCACCTATAGTCATGGAGCAAGGGATGCCAAGAAATATATTAATTTAGGAATAAAGGTGAAACAGGGGTAGACTGTTATTCCATGTGAATACTCTGAGCATTGCAATGGATGTTTTATCAACTGCTAATAATCAGGGTTTGTTCATATTATTAGGGAAAGACTGGATTTTAATGGCTCTTCCTACTGCCAAGAAATTTGGCTCCTACAGCTCATAGCCTGTGCCATCACTCCATGCATAAATCATAATATAGCAAATTGACAGAGGCTGCAGGTCCTGGGATAGCTAAGTGCTAGACAATTAGACAAGCACTAGCTAAGTGAGGACAATTAAGATGTGACAGCATTTACATTCCATAATTCTGGATAGATTCATCTTACTAAAAGTATACTGAGAGAATCTGCTCAGAGTAGATTCTTGAAGAATGGACCTGGCTGGAGAAAACATCATGAGAAGATAGTTACTTTGTCTGCAAGTATTCACTTGTTTGTTTATCCTACCAAATAGCAATTGGTGCTGGGTTTCACATGGACATGACTGTCCATGGGAAACACGATTGGGAGACTGGGAGATGGATAAGTGTATTAGTCAGCTATTGCTATGACAACGCCACATAACAAAACTCAGTGGCTCATAAACAACAGCATTTTATTTATTTATTTATTTTTTACTCACTGGTCCTTGGCTAGGGCAGCTCTGCTTCAGGACAAAGGTTGGCTGGTTTAGGTCCAGGCTGAAGATAAGGTGTGGGTTAGCTCCATGTGTTTCATTCTGGGTCTAAGCTGAGGGGATAGAAGCTAACTGGGTCATGCTTTTTTCATGATAATCACAGGAGCACAAAAGGACAACCAAACCATGTAAGCATACATAAAGCCTCTGTTCATGTCACTTCTACTACATTTCATTGACCAAGTCCATATTCAATAAAGAAGAGTTTAGGGGGAAGTAAACACCTCTCACTGTCTCATTGTTCTGTGGAAGAACAATGCAATGCCACAAGGCAAAGGATATAGATGTATAATCCAATTGCAGGGGAGTAAAAAGTTGGAATGAATAATTCAGTCTTTCGGAGTACATGTTCTGTACTTTTTTGTAAAGGCTGGCCTAGATCATTGCATTTTTTAAAATTCGAGGATAATATTTTAGGCTAAAGCCTGACTGAATCATATTATAAGTGAACCCATAAACCCTAATGAATCAACAATAGTGAGAAATTCAATCAATCATAAATCCAAGAAATTAAAAAATGCATCCAGCTCTGTGTGAAGGTTTCATTGAGTCCAGTGGTGATGGAGATGCCTCAGGCCTCAAACACAGTGGGCTTGGCAGAACAGCCATACTGCTGTTCAGGCTGATTCGGGGCTAACAAATGCACTCAAGCATCTTGACATTGCCAGCAGCATCAAAAGGGATGTGCTGGTTGCCAGCAAAAGTGCCATTAGAAATAGAAATAAAACATACAAAATATAAAAGTTGGGATAAAATGTCAAAGTGTGTTTATGAGAAGACCTATCCATTTCTAAGTGATGTAATGGAAAATCCATCTTTGGTCTACCCAAATCAAGGACATTTTATAAACTGGATAATGTGACAATTTGTGACAAATCCTAAACCCACTAACCAAAATCTCCTGCCTCTAGGAAAAGTGTAGCTGGAATTTCTAAATAAGTAAAATTATGACTTAAAGGTCCAGAGAGAGGCAACTGCTGATACATCTTTAAGTCTACAGATATGTGTGTGTGTATAAATGAATTGATAAATACATAGATAAGCGCGCATACTTTGTGTTGATTTTGCCAATCAATACTTACTCAAAGCAAGGAGTAGATATTTTCAGCATTTAATATGTTTATTCTTTATTAACAGTCATTGCAGTCAACCTATTTAATTAAAATTAAGCCTTTCTTCGGTTCAAATCTGCTCAGCCTTAAAGGGGATTCTCATTAGAGTTATAACCCTGACATAAGAAAATGGAACATCTTAAGGCTTACAGTGGTTGAATTGGAAACAAGGCCTTCCAACATAAAGGAAAAATGTCTCTCAAAGGTGTTCAATTCAATTCAATGTACCTCACACCTTATACAAATATTAGTTCAAAAGGTTTAAGAATGCATTATAGAACTAAACGTGAGATTATTGATACAAAACTATAAAACTTTCAGAAGAAAATCTTCATGACCTTGGATTAGGCAGAATTTTTAGATATGACATCAAAAGCATGAGTCATAAAAATAATAATAATAATACATTAAACTTCATCAAAACTTTTTTAAAACTTTTGCTCTATGAAAGACACTATTTAAAAATAGAAAAAAAAGCTACAGAATTGGTGAAAATGTTTGGAGATCATATATATATTATACATATACATATACACAAACACACACAATATTTCAACAAAAAGGAAATCAACATCTCAATTTAAAAAGTGACCAAAATATTTGAATTTTATGAAATAAGATATACAGATGGCAAATAAGCATACAAAGAGATGCTCAACATCATTTGTCACTAGGAAAATGAAAATTATAAGCACATAAGATACTGGTACTTATTAAATGGCTAAAGCATTTCTTTTTCTTTTTCTTTTTTTTTTTTTGAGATGGAGTCTGGTTCTGAGATAGAAAGCCCCTAAGGGAAAAATTCTAAACATACATGCATGTGACCACCCCCCAGGCTTACACAAACAACTTATCTAGAAAACCCCCAGCCGTTTGAGGTTGCAACATACATGCATGTGACCACCCCTCAGGCTTACACAAACAACTTATCTGGAAAACCCCCAGCCGTTTGAGGTTGCAACATACATGCATGTGACCACCCCCAGGCTTACACAAACAACGTATCTGGAAAACCCCCAGCCGTTTGAGGTTGCGAAAAAGGCGGGAACCAGCCAGAAACTGCCGAATGTTCAACTTTAAATGTTAACCAATAATAAGCTTGTAACTACTGTTTCTCTGTGACTTGTTTGTACCTCGCTATAAAAGAAACCCTAAAATAGCAGCCGGGGCCTCTCTCTTTACCTGCCATTGTATAAAGCGGAGAGGTCCGGGTTTGAAATCGTAATAAAGCGACCCCGGCTATTTGGCTTTGACTCTGGACTCTGGTGGTCACTTACTGGGGTCTCGCGACTTCGGGCACAACATTTGGGGGCTCGTCCGGGATTCCCCTAAGCCCACCAGACCCCAGGTCAACGGGTCGTCGCTGTGAGCAGATTCGGTAAGTCGGCCGGCTTGAGTCTCTGTGTTGTCTGTAGTCTCTGTGTCATCTGGAAAAATCCCGTGGGGTCTGTATCGGTGGTCAGCATAGTCTTGGCAGACGCGCTATAAGACAGCCACCAGGGGCCGGTGGGAGACGTCCCCCGGCACCCGTCTGGGGCTCTGTATTTATTAGCCCATCTGGTTCTGATCGGGAGCTAAACCCGAGACGCGCTGGCGACTATTGTTATGTTAATTACTTAACTTACTTTCATTTTTCAGGACCTACTTGGCAAGGAAAAAAAAAAAAAGAGTACAATACTTCTGGTTTTACTCTTTTCTCTATCTCTCTTTTCTATATCTCTCTTTTCTCTGTCTCTAGGATTCTACTACCATGGGTAATAGCCAGAGTACTCCACTCTCCATTCTTATAAATAACTTTAAAGATGTTAAGGCTAGGGGCCATGACCTTAGCATAGAACTCAGAAAAGGGAAACTGGTAACTTTCTGCCGCTCGGAATGGCCCACCTTCAGTGTAGGGTGGCCAGCTGAGGGGACCTTCTGTCTCCCCATTATCATTAAGGTAAAATGAAAAATTTTCCTGCCGGGGCGGTCAGGACATCCTGATCAGATCCCTTACATCCTGGTGTGGCAAGACCTTGTGGAAAACCCACCCCCTTGGCTAACTCCTTTTGTGCTGACGCCAGAGCCATGTAGGGCTCTGGTCGTACAGTCGACAGAATACCCCCGTAGGCCAAAAACACTGTCCGCTCCCCCACCCCCTGTGTTAGAAGACAGTCAGGATCCCCTGCTTTTAGAACCCCCGCTTTATCATCCCCCTCCTGGCCCTCAGCCCCCAGCCTCCCCAGGGGACCTCGAAGAGCGGGAAGCAGCAGCTGCTGCTGCAGCTGGGGCCGTCGAAAGTGAAAGTAACTCTGGGGGGCCGGCGGGGCGGACGCGCGGACATGCTCAACGGGAAATAAGCTAGTGCCCCCGATTCCACTGTGGCTCTCCCCCTGAGGGAAATAGGACCCCCCAATGACACGGGCAACCCTAGACTCCAGTACTGGCCATTCTCCACTAGTGACCTGTACAACTGGAAAACCCAGAATGCTCGGTTTTCTGATAACCCTAAAGATTTAACAGCTCTTTTAGACAGTGTTATGTTTACCCATCAACCAACCTGGGATGATTGTCAACAACTCCTCAGAATTTTGTTCACAACAGAGGAATAAGAAAGAATACAGGTAGAGGCCAGAAAACTGGTTCTGGGAGATGACGGCCAGCCTACCACCAACTCTGACCTCATTAATGCTGCCTTTCCCTTGACCAGACCTGCATGGGACTACAACATGGCAGAAGGTAGGGGAAGGCTACTCGTTTATCGCCAGACTCTAATGGCGGGTCTCCAGGCTGCCGCTCGCAAGCCCACCAATTTGGCCAAGGTATATTCCGTGTTACAGGGAAAAACAGAAAGCCCAGCTACCTATCTAGAAAGATTGATGGAAGCCTTTAGACAGTTTACCCCCATGGACCCGGAGGCACCCGAAAACCAGGCAGCTGTTGTCATGTCTTTTGTAAATCAGGCAGCTCCGGACATTAAAAAGAAACTCCAAAAATTAGAAGATCTAGAGGGAAAACAAGTCCAGGACCTCCTCCAAATCGCCCAAAAAGTATACGATAATAGAGATCTCCCAGAAGAGAGACAGATTAGGGCCACTGAAAAAATGACCAAAGTCTTAGCCGCAGTAGTTCAGAAAGAACAGTTACAGTCAGAGGGCGCCCAACCCAAGCATACTCCTAGACACAACTTAAAGAAAGATCAATGTGCATACTGCAAGGAAATGGGTCACTGGGTAAAAGATTGCCCCAAGAAAAAACAGCGCCAACTGGGGCAAGAACAATGGCAGCACAAGGCCTCATCAATATTAGTAACCCAAGATGACTAGGGAAGACGGGGTTCGGACCCCCTCCCCGAACCTAGGGTAACTCTGCAAGTGGAGGGGTCCCCGGTTCAGTTTCTGGTCGATACCGGGGCACAGCATTCAGTCTTGGTCAAGCCTTACGGGAAATTATCTAATAACTTATCCTGGGTACAAGGGGCCACAGGAGTTAAAAGATACCCTTGGACAACTCAAAGAACTGTAAATCTGGGAACGGGAGAGGTAACCCACTCCTTCCTGGTTATTCCCGAGAGCCCTTGTCCTCTATTAGGGAGAGATCTGCTGACAAAAATGGGAGCCCAAATCCATTTCCAACCGGGGGGCCCCAAACTAACCAATTCTCAAGACAAGCCAATATCTGTCCTCACAATTGCCCTAGAAAATGAGTATAGACTCCATCAGGAACTGGCACCTCCTGACAAGAATACGGCCCCTGGCTACAGCGTTTCCCAGAGGCTTGGGCAGAAACAGGAGGTTTGGGACTGGCAAAACACCATCCTGCCATATTTGTTGAAGTTAAACCTGGGACGGATCCTGTTCGGGTACGGCAGTGCCCGATGCCCCTAGAAGCCAGAGAAGGTATTACACCACACAGCTGCCGGCTCCTAGATCAGGGAGTTCTACGTGCCTACCACTCAGCATGGAACACCCGTTGCTGCTGGTACGCAAACCTAACAGTAAAGATTATAGGCCAGTACAAGACCTAAGAGAAGTCAACAAAAGAATCATGGACATTCATCCCACTGTGCCAAACCCATACACCCTCTTAAGCACCTTAAGCCCTGAAAAACAGTGGTACACCATCCTGGATTTAAAAGATGCCTTTTTCAGCCTGCCTTTAGCCCCTAAGAGTCAGGAACTTTTTGCATTCGAATGGGCAGATCCCGAGAGGGGCATAAATGGCCAGCTAACGTGGACCAGGCTACCACAGGGATTCAAAAACTCCCCAACTCTGTTCGACGAGGCCCTCCATGAAGATCTGGGTGAGTACCGGTGACAGCACCCTGAGATCACTCTTTTACAGTATGTTGATGATCTTTTAATAGCAGCTGAATCCCCAGAGCCCTGCCTACAAGGAACCGAAAGCCTCCTAAAGGCTTTGGGAGATCTAGGCTACCGAGCCTCGGCAAAGAAGGCTCAGATCTGCAAATCAGAGGTAACCTACCTAGGATACCTGTTAAAAGGGGAGCAACGCTGGTTGACGGATGCCCGAAAAGAGACTGTTCTACGTATCCCTAGACCCCAGTCAACACGACAAGTAAGAGAGTTCTTGGGGTTGGCAGGGTTCTGTAGACTCTGGATACCGGGCTTTGCTGAATTGGCTAAACCACTATACCAGGCAATAAAAGAGCAGCAGCCCTTTAATTGGACAGAAGAGGCTGAGCTGGCTTTCCAACAAATCAAAACTGCTCTGCTATCAGCCCCTGCGTTGGGACTCCCTGATGTCTCCAAGCCATTCCACCTATACGTGGATGAAAGCCGGGGTGTAGCCAAAGCAGTATTGACTCAGTATTTAGGTCCTTGGCGGAGACCAGTTGCATATTTGTCGAAGAAACTGGACTCAGTGGCTGCTGGGTGGCCTCCTTGCCTCCGGGTAATCGCGGCCACTGCCTTAATGGTCAAAGACGCTGATAAACTGACCATGGGCCAAGAATTGCAGGTCACTACCCCACATGCCATTGAAGGCATACTCAGACAGCCACCTGATTGGTGGCTTAGCAATGCCTGGCTCACCCACTACCAGGGACTGCTACTAAACCCCCTCAGAATAACTTTCATGCCCCCAACAGCCCTAAGCCCCGTGTCCCTACTGCCAAATCTGGACTTGGAGAGCCCACTCCACGACTGCTCCGAAATATTGGCCCAGGTACACGGAGTCAGAGAAGACCTACAGGACCGGCCACTGCCAGACGCTGACCTCGTCTGGTTCACCGATGGAAGCAGTTTCGTCCACCAAGGACAAAGGTACGCGGGAGCAGCGGTAACCTCAGAAACCAAAGTCATTTGGGCAGAACCCTTGCCCCCGGGAACGTCGGCCCAAAAGGCTGAACTGGTGGCATTGACTCAGGCCTTAAAATTGGGGAAAGACCAAAAACTAACGGTATATACTGATAGCCGATATGCCTTTGCCACCGCTCACATACATGGAGCAATATATAGGGAAAGAGGGCTCCTCACGGCAGAAGGAAAAGACATTAAAAACAAAAAAGAAATCCTGGCCTTATTAGCTGCCCTCTGGGAACCCAGAAAATTGGCGATTGTCCACTGTCCAGGACACCAAAGAATAACTGACATGGTCTCCCGGGGAAATAACCTGGCTGATCAGACTGCTAAAAATGTGGCTCAAACCCCTTCACAGCTCCTAGCCCTTCAGCTGCCTGACCCGGGGCCTCCAGAGCTACCCTCTCACCCGGAGTACTCAGAGAGCGACCTCCAGTGAATAAACGAGCTCCGTATGGCTCAGATGCACGACAAGTGGTGGAAAGACTATAAAAACAACATTATTCTCCCAGACAAATTAGGACAATGGGTACTAGAACGAATCCATCATAGTACCCATTTAGGCTCAAGGCGAATATTGGACTTAATAAGACACTCAAAACTAAAAATCAGAGATGCTTCTAAAAAAGTTGAACAAGTGACTAAAAATTGTGTAGTAAGCCAACTCAATAATGCAGGAAACCAACCCCAAACCACTGGAAAAAGACAAAGAGGAAATAGACCTGGGGCTTATTGGGAAATTGACTTCACTGAAATAAAACCAGGAAAATATGGATACAAATACCTACTAGTTTTTGTAGATACTTTTTCAGGATGGACAGAAGCCTTCCCAACCAAAAAGGAAACTGCCCAAGTCGTAGCCAAGAAAATCCTAGAAGAAATCTTGCCCAGGTGTGGCTTCCCAGCTATGATAGGGTCGGACAACGGGCCGGCCTTCATCGCCAAGGTAAGTCAGGGTCTGGCTTCCATTCTCAAGGCAAATTGGAAATTACATTGTGCATATCGCCCCCAAAGCTCAGGACAGGTAGAAAGAATGAACAGAACATTAAAGGAGACCCTAACTAAATTGACCATGGAGACTGGCGTTAACTGGGTAGTCCTTCTCCCCTATTCCCTGTTCAGGGCAAGAAACTCCCCTTACAGATTAGGTCTCACCCCTTATGAAATAATGTATGGCAGACCTCCCCCTATTGTCCCTAACCTAAAAGACAATCTCATCAAATCTGATGTCGATGATGGTGTTGAACTCTTATTTTCCCTACAAGCCTTACAGAAAATTCATGAAGAAATCTGGCCTAGACTAAGAGAACTATACAAAACAGGACCTCCACCCATTTCACACCAGATCCGGCCAGGAGACTGGGTTCTCATCAAGCGACACCGACAAGAAACCTTAGAACCAAGGTGGAAAGGGCCGTTCCAGGTGATCCTAACCACGCCAACAGCACTCAAGGTAGAAGGAATCGCTGCCTGGATCCACTACACCCACGCCAAGCCAGTGGACCCCCTCTCAGACTTCGTCAGGCCCTCCACAGAGAAAACCGCAGCCTGGACAATTGACCGGACTAAAGACAATCCTTTAAAACTCACCCTGCGCCGTCAACAACTGTAATTATGGTGTCCATCTCCTTTGTGACGCTCTTGCTTTTGCGGGCCTTCAGCTGGAAAATCCAAGCACAGCAGGCTTCATCCCCGTTTGCCTGGCATTTTTTCCTGACAGAGAATTGGACCAACTACGCTCAGACACAGGTACAAGGCCATCTTCTGGCCACAGCTGATTGCCCCCCTCAAGGTTGTAGCTCTCCTATCTATGTTAATTTTACTGATTTCCAGGCACAACCAGGAAAAGTCACCCCAGCTATTTGCCTTCTCTTTGACCAACAAATCCCCTATTGTAAAAACACATGGGTTGAACAAAGCGTCGGTTGCCCCTATAGCTCATGTAAAATCCACACTGTCAAGACTCTCACAGCCTCAGAAACCCTCTGGAGCCAAGTGTGGAATTCCCATAATTTTTTTAAAACTGCCACAGGCTACACATGGGTTATCTGGGATCCCTGGGACTCCCGTTGGACCTCCCAACAGAAGGGGGCCATGTACATGACGTCTGGGACAAAGTGGCCTAGCAGCCGCCTCTATCTATGGCGCTCACTTGTTCAGATCCAAACCACCCTCCATGCTAGCACCTCCCTTTGCAACATAACCGCTCCTCCCAACTCCACTCTGTACACCCCTCATGGCTCATTCTTCTGGTGTAATGGAACTCTATATAAAAATCTCACTGTTCAGGCCACTAAGAGCCTCCTATGTCTCCCTGTTACAATAGTTCCCCAACTAACCCTGCGAACCCCTGCTGAATATCTAGAAGGAGACTACGTGCCTTCCTTCAGGACAAAAAGGGCTGTATTTCTTCCCTTAGTAGCCGGTGTCTCACTCACCACATCCGTAATAATGGCAGGGTTAGCAGGAGGAGCCCTAGGCCATGCTCTCGTTACTACCGCTAAGCTCTCCCAACAATTCTCCATAGCAATGGAAGCTTCAGCCGAATCCCTAGCCTCATTACAAAGGCAACTGACCTCGCTCGCCCAAGTTACTTCGCAAAATCGGCGCGCCCTAGACCTGCTTACTGCCGAAAAAGGGGGAACTTGCCTTTTTCTCAAAGAAGACTGCTGTTTTCACATAAATGAATCTGGGTTAGTAGAGACGCAGGTCCAACAGCTACACAAACTCAGCCTAGAACTACAAAAACAAAAATTCTATTCCGCAGCTGATAGTTGGTGGAGCTCCTCCATGTACTCCCTCTTAATGCCCCTAGCAGGACCATTGCTAAGCCTACTCCTCCTCCTCACCATAGGGCCACGCATACTAAACAGAATAATAAACTTTGTCAAAGATAGAATCAACACTGTCCAGTTAATTGTCCTTAGAACACAATATCAACCCATCATCAATAAAACATTGAAACAAACATATAAGACCCAAGATTGGCTCTTGAAGACACAACTAAAAGGGGGGAATGAGATAGAAAGCCCCTAAGGGAAAAATTCTAAACATACATGCATGTGACCACCCCCCGGGCTTACACAAGCAACTTATCTAGAAACCCCCTAGCCGTTTGAGGTTGCAACATACATGCATGTGACCACCACCCGGGCTTACACAAACAACTTATCTGGAAAACCCCCAGCCGTTTGAGGTTGCGAAAAAGGCGGGAACCAGCCAGAAACTGCCGAATGTTCAACTTTAAATGTTAACCAATAATAAGCTTGTAACTACTGTTTCTCTGTGACTTGTTTGTACCTCGCTATAAAAGAAACCCTAAAACAGCAGCCGGGGCTTCTCTCTTTACCTGCCATTGTATAAAGCGGAGAGGTCCGGGTTTGAACTCGTAATAAAGCGACCCCGGCTATTTGGCTTTGACTCTGGACTCTGGTGGTCACTTACTGGGGTCTCGCGACTTCGGGCACAACAGTTCTGTCACCCAGGCTGGAGTGCAGTGGTGCGATCTCGGCTCACTGCAAGCTCTGTCTCCTGGGAGTAGCTGGGAGTACACCACCACGCCCGGCTAATTTTTTGTATTTTGAGTAGAGACGGGGTTTTACTGTGTTAGCCAGGATGGTCTCGATCGCCTGACCTCGTGATCCGTCCACCTTGGACTCCCAAAGTGCAGGGATTACGGGTGTCAGCCACTGCGCCCAGCCAAAAATTTCTTAAGTGTCAATACCAAGTGCTGACGAGGATAGAGAGCATCTGGAATTCTGAAATATTGCCAGTGGGAATGCAAAATGGTGTATTCATTTTGATAAACAGGTTTGGGAGTTCTTATAAATTTAATCATACCCTAACAATATGACCCAGAAATCCTACTCCTAGGCTCTAACCCTAGATAAATGAAGGCTTACATCCTTAAGTGGTTGAACGGATAAACAAACAATGGTACATCCAATCCATGGAATACTACTCAACAATACAAATGAACAAACCATTGATACATGCAAAATAATGAATGAATTGCAAATATATTACACTGAGCAAAGAAGTCAGACTCAGAGGTTACATATTGTATGATTCTATTTATATGACATTCTAGAAAAGGCAAAAGTATAGGGATCAAGAACAGATCAGTAGCTGTCAGGGGTCCAAAGTGAGGAGATGATTTGATGACAAATAAGCAACATGAGAGAATTTGGAGGTAGGAGGAGTGACAGAATTGTTCTGTATCCCAATAATGGTGATGGTTATATGGCTGTATACATTTGTCAAAATTCACAGAACTGTATATTTCAAAAAAGTGAAGTAGACTGTATGTGAATTTTATAATCAAGTTTAAAAATTCAACTCAACAAACATTTAACATTTGAGTGTTACATGCCAGGCACTCTACTAAAGGTAGGATAGAATACAAAAATGAGAAAGTCGTGGATCCTGCCCCTAAGGGAACTTAAAACTGTCATAGAAAGGCATTAGGCTATAGGAGAGAGTGGCACATTCTGAATGCTGTACTAGAAAGCAGTCTACATAAAGAGCTGCAAGAGAAGTATACACAGAGACTAGAGGGTTTAAAAGCAGATGAGATGGAGACATCACTTTATAAATGTGATGATAAATGGAAGCTTATGAGATTTAAGATGCACCTGAAAAGCTGGCACGATTTAGTAGGCAGAGATTGGAGATAGGGAGGAGAGAGGTCAGGGCAGAAGGAGGCCCACAGAAGGTGATGGGTGTTGGTGGTTAAGGAGGCTGTGTAGGGGCAGTGACGAGTGGTTCAGTTTGATTGGAGGGAAAGGGGAAAGTGTTGGAACTAATTTGTGGAGTGTCTTGAATGGCTTGGTAAGATGTTCTTAATTCAATGCAAAGTGGGAAACCATTAAAACATTTGCAGTAGAGCTTGACTTTAAAAAAGAATTTTCCAAATTCCTTTGACCATAGGGCACTTAAAAATTATAATGTAAAGAAAGAACACCAACACGTTGCCCAGGAGAGTTAATCCCCAGCTGTTTGTCAAAACATCATTGATTTAGCAACTGACCCACAGATAAAACATTGTATAGTACAAATGCTTAGTATATAAGAAAATGGAATATTATCAAAACTATACATTTACATTGTAAGACACACACAGACATGGATCAGAGATCATCAAATAGGTAAATAATACTAAAACGATGATTGGTTGACAAATGTGATCTAAGCATCTGTCTGAAGATTGAACGTTATGTGCTCCTAGAGCAGATGAATCTTGTGTGGTTTACTGTGGCTCTACAGGATGTTATATTATTATCATTTAGAGGTAGATCCTGTTACTTAGACAACCACATACACTTAGAAGTACACAAGTATGCTTGGTAATTTTCTAACATACATGTGTTTAATTTAGAAATTTAGAAGAAAAACATCAATAGTGCTGACCATAGAAGACACTGTTGCTCCTCTGCCCACATCTTTCCGGTCCACCCCGCAGATCATTGCAACTTTGGTGGACATACCTATACATGCCAAAAGCATCCTGCCTCCAGGATCTGCGCCTCTCTCTGCCCAGTGACGTTCTCTGAATGACAGGGCACACAGGATCAGTTGGAAGTGCTGGGGAGGTAGAATATTCCCACCTCTGAGAGCAGCCCTCCAGCAATGAAAAGCAGGAGTTGTTGAATAAATACCCTGCCTCTTGGCCCCTCGGGCAGCAATGCTGAGATGTGTGCTCTGTAACAGTCTTGTGGAGGGTCCTGTTGGGATTGAGCCCTACTTTCCCATCAGGACAATCCACCCATAAATGCACCTATCATTGGTTTTCCTCCTTTCCCTGTTTTCTTGGGACCATCTCCCAAATAAACTCATAACACCCAAATCCTTATCTCAGTGTCTGTTTGGGGAGAATGCAATCTGAGACCATGTTGTTTTTTTCCCCCACTGGCATGTTTTTACCAGTTCAACCATTATGCCATTTCTCATTAAGTAAGTCTTTACCAAACACTTACTATGTACGAGAATGGAATATGATGATGAGCAAGTGAAAAGGGATCTAGGCCTTCATTTGACCTAGACTAGGAGTAACCATGGTCCAAGGTGCTAAGGGTACATGTAGCTATGAATCTAGTCTGAGAGGGTCACGGGAGACTTCTCAAAGAGAGTGATGTTTCCGTTCTGGCTGAACAGTGAGCAAGGGCTTGGAAAAGAGGAGGCAGGAAAGTGTTACAAGCTGTGTAATTTAGGAAGCATTCTTTTTGTATTTGGGGAAATAAAAATCACGGCAGAGGAGGAAGAGCAGACTGCCTTTGTTAAACATCTGAAAATCCATTTTAATACGAAATAAAAGAAGGTGACTAAGTATTTAATTGGTGATTTGTAAACGGTGCATTCTTTTTAAATTAAAAACAAATTGATCCCTAGAGTCATTAAATGCTTCCCAGACCTTCTGAAAGAAACTCACTCATTTAACAGTGGGCCACTGTGCTTCTATATCTGTCACTCCCTCAGATCCTGTGTCTGTTGTCTTCCATGGATACAAATGGTAATGTACTCTATTTATCACCCTGGGAAATTTGTAACCACTTTTTTTTTTTTTTTTTTTTTTTTGCCTGAAGAAAGAAGGTTCAGAAATGGAAATTGTGATTTAATTCTTTCTCTTGTTAAATGTCTACTCAATTTGTAGATTGTCTTTGTTTTCTTGGGTGAAACAGGAAGAGACAGTAATTTTCAGTGTGAAAATATGAACCTCAAATAAAAAATTTTAATTTGTAAAGGTTTTATTGAATCAGTTCCTTGCAATGAGTTCTGCATCCACTTATTCATTCAATACACATGCAGAAATCTCCCCAGTACCTCAACCTTGTTAGTCACTGGAAATACAAAGATAAACAGGGTTTAGTTGCTGCCCTTAAATAACCCTAAGAATGGTGGGGAGACAGATACATATGGACAGCATTGGCAGGGAAAGAAGTACTAATACAAAGGAACATATAAGATGTAGCTGCACAGAAGAGGGTCACTAACTTCGCTAGGGGAGATGGAAGGGATGGCTTTCCAGACTGGGTGACATTTGAACTGGATCTTGGTTGAATTTTCCTGACAAACTGGGAGGCAGCACTGAGAACAGAAGAAATGGCCCTGACAAAAGCATGGAGACATGAAAAAACACGGTGTGCTTGGGAATTGCAGGAAATCTGTGACTGGCGTACAGGGGCAGGGAAGAGGAGGTGGCAGACATGATAAGGGCTATGAAAGTGATGTAAAGACAGTTGGGGACCAGGTTATGAAGGACCTTTGGGCTTGATTCCATTTGTAACAGGGATTGGAGGTCTTCAAAAAAGCATTGACGTGAACTGGTTTGCATTGTATAATCTTGTAGCTGTTGTAATAGACGGCATAAAGGGTAGAACGGAATTAGAGGCAGGAAAAGCAGTTGGGAGACCTTTGCTAGTTCTGGCAAACAGACTAAGAGCCAAAACAAAGCAAGTAGTAAGTAGTGAGGATGAAGTTGACGGGAGGGAGGAAAAAGTCATTCAGGAGGCAGCACAGCCAGGACTTGGAAACTATTTGGATGTAGATATGCTAGAGAGAGGAAGCTGCAAAGGGCAACTTTGAGGTCAAGTCTAGGCAACTGGCTCTGTCATGATGTTAGTCCAAGATGTACAGACAAAAGGTATCACTCTGGAGGTGCAAAGTTTAAACAGGTCCTATGGAGTAGGAGAGACAGAAACTAGACGCCAGGAGGTTGAAAAGTAAATGACAGGTTAGGAAGTAGAGACTTGGATAGATTCGACTGCCAAATACCCAGATTCAGGATGAATAAGGTGTGCTTGCATGTTGTGACAATAATAATGTGTCAGATAAGGCTCTCTGCTATGTGAGCCATTTTCTTTTATGTTTTAAGTTATTTGTTGGTAAGCATTTTTTCTAATTCTGAAATATGCAAAGAAGCACATTTAAGTAAACACCCTCAGGAGATAGGGCAGCATGGGTAATTTAGTTAGAAGAGAGGCCTTCTAGAGCTATTTTTAACTCAGCCTATCCCTTGTTTCCTCGGGATGTTGGTGAAACATTCAGGTTGTTTATGAGGAGCCTGTGTATAAATACACAGTCATATTTTCCATTCAAAACTGGAGGCTTTACCAGCTTTCCCTCGATGCCATGGCACTGTCATTTGGTTCATATGTTATACTCTATAATCCGGCAAGAGCCTGGGCTGTAATTCCATATGGCTGGCCACCAGCTTCCAGCCCTAAATGACTTTGATGTTGTTCTTCAGGGGGAGCTCCAGGGGGTGCTGCAGGAAGAGATCAGATAAATTGGGAGAAAGGGGCCTCTGTCTCTTAGCCAGAGAGGTAAGAACCAGCAGGAGAGAGGACCAAGTGTGACGGCGAAATCCTAGTGACCCAAGTGCTGGTGATGTTTTATGAATTCCACTCCGTTATATGTGGAAAGATGGTTATGCTAACGAAATTATGCTTTAAATTAGCTGAACATATTCTCAGAAGAAAAATTTTTGCTAAAATTATATATTACAGATTTTGTGATACCCTTGCTCTGCAATTTACCAGTATGTTGTTATTATTTGGCATTTAATGAGCACCAGAAATTGCTTTGTGTATTTTCCACTTGGTTCAGAAACAATGAAATAAATTACCTTCTTAGACTGCCTGGTATTAAAGGATCCTTCTGGTACTGACCACCCATAGACTGATAGGCAGGGGATTTCTGATGATAGTCTCCTCCGCAGAAAATATGTTTTTCTTTCTCTTCTTTTGACTACTACCCATAAAATCCTCAATCAGGGACACCCAGGAATCATGCAGTGCCCAAAGTTCTACCCAATATCGCCAAATATATAAAGGGGCAGTTTACATAAGTTGATTCTTTTTTTTTTTTTTTTTTTGAGGCGAAGTCTCACTTTGTCTCCCAGACCGGAATATAGTGGTGCAATCTTGGCTCACTGCAACCTCTGCCTCCCAGATTCAAGTGATTCTCCTGCCTCAGCCTCCCCAGTAGCTGGGATTACAGGTATGTGCCACCACACCTGGTTAATTTTTGTGTATTAGTAGAGACAGGGTTTCACCATGTTGACCAGGCTGGTCTCGAACTCCTGACCTCAAGTGATCCGCCCGCCTCGGCCTCCCAAAGTGCTGGGATTACAGGCGTGAGCCACTGTGCCCAGCCTCAGTTGACTTTTGTTCTATTAATATTGCTATGTATTAACAAGCAGCAAATTTCTGATTACTGGCCTTGCTTCTTGGAGGTAGTTATCAAAAGAAGACTCCGGGCAGGCGGGGCGCAGTGGCTCACACCTGTAATCCCAGCACTTTGGGAGGCCGAGACGGGCGGATCACGAGGTCAGGAGATCGAGACCATCCTGGCTAACAAGATGAAACCCCGTCTCTACTAAAAAAATACAAAAAACTAGCCGGGCAAGGTGGCAGGCGCCTGTAGTCCCAGCTTACTCGGGAGGCTGAGGCAGGAGAATGGCTTGAACCCGGGAGGCGGAGCTTGTAGTGAGCGGAGATCGTGCCACTGCACTCCAGCCTGGGCGACAGAGCGAGACTCCGTCTCAAAAAAAAGAAGACCCCAGTCAAACGTTTTCTCTCTTGTTAGTGAAGCCTCCAGCCCCTGTCTGGAAAGTGTTGTTCACCTTATAATGGTGAGGGTGGGAGGGGACAGTCATGTTGCGACCATGAAAGATATTTGAACAAGCAAAAACATAAATTCCCCAAAGCCATGGATAAACTAGGGGAGGGGGGAATTTACTGCAATTAGGTAATTTTATGTACATATTCTATATCAAAATTACAGCCCATGAAATTTTTACTGGTCCCTCTTCAGACTTATAAAATAAAATGATGCATTTTATAGTTGTAGCAGCAACAGCTAAAGAGGTATTTGAGAACTAGTGTGAGAGCATAGTTTCATTTTTTAAAAAACAAAACATACAAGCAAACAAATCCAACTAACTTGCCTATAGACTAATTCATTTCAGGCATAGCTTAATTTCTTTCAGATTTGAGGTTTATAAACCCTGGCTAATTTGTCTGGTACAATTATCTGTTATTTTGGCAACTGCAAAGTTCAAGAATCTTTTAAATAGTTGAAAAGCATCTTAATTCTCACATTTAAACAAGCAGATAAAATACAAATAATAACACTGAATATAAATTCAGGGGTGGGAAAGACACTGTGACTTGCAGATTTAATCTCAAAACCTATTTTGTACCCATTTCACCCATCTGTTTGAGATTTAGGTAAACCTGTCAGAGGCAGTGGGTCTGGGATTTACTGAGGTCAGTTATACCAGAAACAGAAAAAGGGGTTGAAGTACGGTCCTGCAAATGTGCTTTATTTAGGCAGTACTGTGCTGTAACCAGTTTGAATGTGAATGGTTTTAGCTGGGGCACTAGTCTCCAGTTCACCATGACACTCCCTATTATCGTATGCCTGTCTGCTTGATGAATTTACATAATCGGTTTGGACCCAGGAGACATTTGAGTTTGCAATCTCCAATATGTCTTATATGCATATGTATGCCATTGTTTCTGCTCTGTAGAAGGTGTTTACAATCAAAGGAATTCAATCCACAGGTCAGAACCCTTTAGATATGAGCATTCTCCATTCACCAGAAACCATGTTAATGCCCACATGGCATGTCCATGATAACCCCATGAGGTAGCTATTGTTATTCTCTATCTTCCTTTATTGGATGAGGCAACTGAGACTTAAAAGCACAAATTACTTGCCCGAGGGCACACAAGTAAAGATGAACACAGGATTTGGGAATGACAGATGCAGGATTGGAACCCACATTTTCTCTCCATCAAAACATTTAATCGTATGACACAGAGCTCAAAACAGGAATTGTTAAAGGTCCTATATCCTGGACCCATAGATTTCCCTCCTTCCTTTTGCAACACTCCTCCAAAGACCACAAGTATCTTTAAGCAGCCTAGACTTCATGATTAAAATGCTCCTTTGTGAATACCCTTGGCTCCCTGGCCTTTTCACCTTCCATTACACCCTCTTAGTAAAGTGCAATTGCTCATCTGGGGAAAACACCTATTCTCTTCTCTCTTCCCTATACCGTCAACCTCTCCTTCTTTATTAGATATACCCCTTTGGATATGGACAAAGACCACTGGTACACTGGATTCCTCTAGCTCTCACCTGTGTTTTGCTTCTTTACAATTCTTCACAACCAGGCTTCTGTGAAAAGTAGCCTGTCTTGATTGCCTCCACTTCCTAACTTCCCACTCACTCTTCAGCCTCTGGCAACCTAACTTCTGACTCCGCTACTCCACTGAAATCTACATTACTAATGACCTTCTAGTTGCTGGATGAAATGGGTGTTTTTCAGTGCATCGTCTTTACTATTCAACACCGTTGAATACTTTCCTCTCAAAATGTCCTCTTCCCTTGGCCTCCATGGCATAACATTCCCTTTTCTCTCTCTCAGACCTCTCTGGCTGCTTCCTTCAACTTCTTTTGCAGCCCCTCTTCCACCTCCCACCATCCGTGTTAGGATTTCAACCTCGGTGCTCGTGAGTGACTTGGTCACTTTCTGGAAAAAACTTCATGATGACTCCCAAGCCTATATTTCCACCATAACTTACTCCTAAACCTTATCCAGCTACTTCTGAAGTCCCACAAGCAATTGAAATTTAACATGTCCCCAACTCCTTATTTCCTCCTTTTCCCCACTCCCATCTATTCTGCCTGTCCAGGTGAATACCTGCACCCAATCTTGAGTCATCTCTTCCTTGCTAGGTGAAAAAGCCCTGAAGTCTATGTAATAAATACCTGGTTCTCTCTTCTTCTCCATTCCTGATATTGCAGCACCTGTTCATATTCAATCTTCTTCTTTTTTTTTTTGTTTTTTTGTTTTTTTTGCTTTTCTTATTGTGGTACAGTTTATATACAGTATAATTCAGTCTTTTAAGTGTATAGATAGTTCTATGAGTTTTGACAAATGCATATAGTTATGTTACCACAACCACAATCTAAATATGCAACAGTTCCATCACCCCCCAAAAACTCTCCCATGTTCATCTGCAGTCAACCCCTTTTCCTACCCTCAGCACCTGGAAACCACTGATCTCTTTTCTATCTTTACAGTTTTTCTTTTTTTAGAATGTCATATATGTATATATAATTATATATGACATTATATCGTATATATTATGTAGTCATATATGACATATATTATATATTATATAATTAATTATAAGTATAATTATATTATATATTTATATTATATATTATTTTATATTATATATAATGTAATAAATAATAATATATAATATATAAGTAATGATTATATATTATATATAAACTAGATATATATTATATATCTATAATTCCATATATGTATATGGAATTAGAAAGTATGCAACCTTGAGTCTGGTTATCTTTCACTAATAATAAATGTGAGACTCAACCATGTTGTCGTAGGCATCTGTAATTCATTCCTTTTTATAGCATAGATATATCAGTTTGTTTATCTATTTACCAGCTGAAGAACATTTACTTTGTTTCCAGTTTTTGGCAATTGTGAATAAAACCACTATAAACATTCATGCTTAGGTTTCTATGTGAACATAGTTTTCGTTTCACTTGGGTTAATAACTAAGAGTGGGATTGTTGGGTCATATGGTAAGTACATGTATAACTTTATAAGAAATTACAAAACTATTTTACAAAGTGACTGGTTCCTCTTGTTTTCTCATCAGTGATGTTTGAGAGTTCTAGATGCTCTTCATCCATGTCAGCACTTAGTATTGTCAGTTTTATTTTCTTATTTTTCACCATTCTAAGAGATGTGTAGTGGCATCTCATTGTGGTTTTAATTTCATTTCATTAATGATAAATGATATTGAGCATATTTTTCATGTGCTTATTTGCCATCCATAGATCCTCTTTGGTGAAGCATTTGTTCAAATCTTTGCACCCTCCCTTCACCTTAAACAAATGAATTGTTTGTTTTTCTATTATTAGGTTTTAAGAATTTGTATATATTCTGGATGCAAGTCCTTTTATCAAGATATGTGTTTTGCAAAAGTTTTCTCCCAATCTTTAGTTAGTCTTTTTGTTTTCTTAAGAGTCTTTAGGCTGGGTGCAGTGGTTCATGGCTGTAATCCCAGCACTTTGGGAGGCTGAGGTGGGTGGATTGCTTGACCTCAGGAGTTCAAGACCAGCCTGGGCAAGATGATGAAACTCTGTCTCTACAAAAAATACAAAAATTAGCTGAGTGTGATGGCGCACGTCTACAAGCCCAGCTACTTGTGGGGCTGAGGCAGGAGAATCACTTGAGCCCAGGAAGTTGAGGCTGCAGTGAGCCGTGTTCATGCCACTGTACTCCATCCTGGGCGACAGAGCAAGACCTTGTCTCAAAAAAAAAGAAAGAAAGATGAAAGAAAGAAAGAAAGTAAGTAAGAAAGAAAGAAGGAAAGAAGGAAAGAAAGAAAGAAGGAAAGAAAAAAGGGTGTCTTTAATAAACTTTTTATTTTGTAAAAAAATAATACAGAGAGAACTCGTATACCCATCTCCCAGTTTTCCCCAGTGGTAACATCTTGTATAACTATAGTACAATATCAAAATCAGGGAATTGACATTGATACAATCCATCAATCTTATTCAATTTTATTTGACTTTTACCAGTTTTACATGTGCTTATTTGAACGTGTGTGTAATTTGTTCTATGCAATGCTATCACGTGTGTAGATTTCTGTGGCCACCATCACAGTCAAGACACAGAACAGCCCATCACAAGGATTTCTTTTATAACCCTGCACACCTCCCTGGCAACCAGTAATTTCTCTCCATGTCTATAATTTTGTCATTTCACAAATGGTATACAAATAGAACCATACAGTATTTAACTTTTGAGTCTGGCTTCTTTCATGAAACATAATTCCCTGAAAATTTATCCAATTTGTTACATGTATCAACACTTCCTTCCTTCTTAATACCTGAATGGTATTCCACTTTTTTTAAACCATCAGCTGAAGAACATCTGGGTTTTTCCAGTTTGGGGCTATTACAAATAAAGGTGCTAAAACTATAAACACATATATGCAGGTTTTTGTGTGAACACACGTTTTCATTCATCTGAGATAAATGCCCTAGAGTGCAATTGCTGTGTCTTAGAGTAGTTGCACCTTTAGTTTTGTAAGAAACTGTCAAACTATTTTCCAGAGTGTCTGTACCTTTAAACAGTGTATGTTTTACATTATACATTCCTACCAGTAAAGTGCAACTGATTCAGTCTCTCCACATCTTTGCCAGCATCCGGTGTTGCCACTTTTTTTTTTTTTTTCCATTCTGATAGATGAATAGTGATGCCTCATTGTGGTTTTAATTTATATTTTCCACGTGGATAATAATGTTGACTATCTTTTCATGTGCTAACAGTGTTTGAAGAGCTCATCCTTTCTTGCCCTGACCGTTGTGTGGGAAACAGTCCCTTTCATCCAGTTTTATCCTTTTCCAAAACAGAGCTAGCCCTACTTCTAATTCCATCATAGCACAGCTTGTATTCCTTGGTTTTGGTTTCCTGTTGAAAATCTGTCTCCTTGTCACTTGAAAGACCTTGTGAAGGGGAAAAAAAAAAAAAAAATCTGTCTCCTTCTTCAGACTGTGATCTCCAAGTGAGCCGGAACAGTTTTGCAGTCTCGGCTCACTGCAGCTTCAATCTCTTGGGCTCAAGTTATCCTCCTGCCTCAACCTCTCAGGCGCGCCACCATGCCTGGCTAACTTTTGTATTTTTTATGGAGACGGGATCTCACTATGCTGCCCAGGCTCGTCTCAAATTCCTGGGCTCCAAGCCATCCTCCCACCTCGGCTTCCCAAAAACTGCTGGGATTACAAGCCTGAGCCACCACGCCCGGCCCAATGCTGTATTTTTTTTTTAAGGCAAGGGCATAGAGAATAAAATGGGTGAATGAGCGGGGCAGGGCAAAGCATGGTGGTTGTTACCCTTTAACCACGCTGTCCAGGCCGGGTCTGGTGCAAAACCCAGAGCCCAGGCACTCGCTCCTGCGCATGCGCAGCGCCCCCCCTCGCCCACCCCGCCCTAGCCCCGCCCAATCCCCGCCCCTTAGTGCCTTCCTTTGGGTAGCGACCAATTAGAGGGAGGAGGTGGGATCCTGGCTGCCACGGTGCTCACTGGGTAGTGTCCCTAGCTACTGTTGCTAAGACTGTGGGTCGCCGGAGGTGGTGGGAGTTAGTTTTGGCAACCAGGGCCTAAGAGAGGTCAGGGGTCATTGCAGCCAGGGAGGAGATGGTGAAGCAGACGATCCAGATATTCGCAAGGGTGAAGCCCCCTGTCCGGAAGCACCAACAAGGGGTACGGGCTGGAGCCTCCGGGGCGCCGGCGCGGCGGGCCTCCTGGGCTGGGGTCGGGCGGCACGCGAAGGGGCTGGGCGGAGGTGAGGGGCTTGCTGGCTGGCGCCGAGGCCTCCCGGGATCCCGCACACACTGACCGAGGAGCCCTGCAGCCGCGAAGACCCTCGCACACTGCTGTCCTGCTGTCAGCGACGCGACCGACAGCTAGGCCACTCCCACCTGGCACGGCGCAGACCCGGCACAAAGCCATATTTTTTTGCACCCAGGCACACGTGTTCACGCGGGGGCAGACTAGTGCATGTTCAGTATGCCTGTACAGCGTGCGCTTCAACTGCACATAAGCACTTATTGCACCTTTCTGGGAAACTCACGCAGCACCGCACATGCAGACACACTCAAAGGTACGTTTTGGCACTCGGGCAAAACGTGCAAGCAAGAGATGCATGTTTATGTACCTCTGAAATAATACAAATATAGATAGACACAAATGCACAAAGCATACACATATGTAGTACTTTGCAAGCAGTGAGGCCTCAGTAACTTGTTGACTCTGTTGTTATTCTCCAACATAAACGTGAACCTTTACGTATACTCCTTGTATTAATAGATTTATGCAGATGCTTAAGCATCCCGACGCAAAGAATACGCATGTGTACTTCATTCAGAAACAATTAAATATTTACTAGGTGCTTCCTCTAGTGTGCTAAATTCAGAAAGGTATAAAAAAGGTTAAGACATTGTCCTGACTCTGAGCAATGACACTTTGTATGCTTCTTTTTTTTTTTTTTTTTTTTTTTTTTGAGATGGAGTCTTGCTTTGTCACCCAGGCTGGAGTGCAGCGGTGCATCTCGTCTTTGGCTCTCTGCAAGCTCCGCCTCCCGGATTCTCGCCATTCTCCTGCCTCAGCCTCTGGAGTAGCTAGGACTACAGGTGCCCGCCACCACGCCCGGCTAATTTGTTGTATTTTTAGTAGAGACGGGGTTTCACCATGTTAGCCAGGATGGTCTCCATCTCCTGATCTCGTGATCCGCCCGCCTCGGCCTCCCAAAGTGCTGGGATTACAGGCGTGAGCCACCGCGCCCGGCACTTTGTGTGCTTCTTAAATGTTTCAAAACATCCTCTCTTCTGCCTAGAAGGGAGCATAGTCATTCTTATGTATCTTGAGAAATGGCCACCTGACAGGTGCTTTACCTGCATTATCTCTCACTCTCAAAAGAACCCTGCAAGAGTGGTGTCATTTTCCTCGTTTTACAGATTAAGAAACTGAGTTTCAGGATAAATAATGTGACCAAGGTACCCAGCTGGGGAGTGGCAGAGCTGCAATTTTTTTTTCAATTTTAGAACATTTGTTTTATTTTTTAAAATTTGTTATACTTTTAAGTCCTAGGGTACATGTGCAGAACATGTAGGTTTGTTACATAGGTATAGATGTGCCATGTTGGTTTGCTGCACCCATCAATCTGTTATCTACTTTAGGTATTTCTCCTAATGTTATCCCTCCTCTAGCCCCTGACCCAGCAACAGGCCCCAGTGTGTGATGTTCCCCTCCCTGTGTGCATGCGTTCTCATTGTTCAACTCCCACTTATGAGTGAGAACATGTGGTGTTTGGTTTTCTGTTCTTGTTTTAGTTTGCTGAGAATGATGGTTTCCAGCTTCATCTGTGTCCCTGCAAATGACATGAACTCATCTTTTTTTATGGCTGCATAGTATTCTGTAGTGTATATGTGCCACATTACTCTATCACTGATGGACATTTGGATTGGTTCCATATCTTTGCTATTGTGAACAGCAGAGCTGTAATTTTAATTAAGGATTTTTGATTTCAAAGCTGTCTCCTTTTCAGAAACCTTTTTTGCCCCCCAAAGTGAAAATTTAGGCAAGGGCAATTTGGATCATATTTGTGAATATATGGAGTGAACCTATTAATAATGTTGTATTTCTGTTCCATATATACTGTGTATATGTCTATGTGGAACATCATAGCATCTCATGATTAACCTTTTGCCTCATATAATTTATGTATTTAGAATAGGAATAAAACAATGTAGAAAGGACCATGGGTATCTTCCTATTTTCTCTCCTCTAACTAATAATCACTTACATGCATTTCTTTTTAGAGTGCATCATGTGTAAAGAGTGTATTATACATAACATTTCCCCCCAGATTCTTAGCTTAAACTGTTGAGCTTATCTACATGGACTCAGCACTCAGAGCCGAAGCTGGGATAAGGTCAAGAGACAGGCTGGGTAGGAGGGGAGCTCAGGGAAGTGGATGGAGAGTCTTGTATTTAATATTGAACTTTCTTTTCTCTTAAAATGCAGTGTTTGGATATTTTAACGTACCTCATTTTGTATTTCTTTAGTGAGTCTGTAGAGTGGATTGTTTGATTCTCCAGGAAGTAGTTTTAGGTGTCATATTCTTGGTGTCACATTTTTAGGTGTCCCCCCCACACACAAAGAGAATTGGAATGAATAAATATTGAAGTAGTATATCCCTATTCTCCCTTAAAAACCCCACATTTTAATGCCATATCTTCTTGTCCACAAAAGATTGTAGAGTTCTTTCTCTGATTAGAAATGCTTTTTGTAGTATTAAATTGAGAGTGACTCAAAGGTATTTTTTTCTTTCTCTTCATTTTATAGCTTCATTACTTGTATTCTTTTATTAGAGTAAAGAATAATAGTACTTGTATTACTTTTATTCTTTAAGGCATCATAAAGTAAATTATAATAACAGATTAATAAAAAGGATATTTAAAATGAATCTCTGCTAGTTTTAACAGTGGCAATGCTTTTCATTTGTACAGTGCTTTATACATTTCAAAACATTTTCATATTCATCCTTGCATTTGTTCTGTCTTCTAAAAAAAAACTTCCCTGTCTCAAATAATATTTTTATGACTAAGGATAGAAAGCCAATATTACACTAAACAAGTGACCTGGTTCTAAGGGACTTTTCTTAAGGCCTCAAAGAGTGTCTTAATTAGAGTAGTGGAGGGTCATTAACTGCAGTTAATATTCTTTTCTGTCTGCTGAGCAGAGAAATATAGAATTTTAGAAAATGGGTGTAACTCCTCACTCTTGTATGTTTCATGTCTTATACACCCCCTTCACTCACCTGTCTAGCTATAAAACTTTTTTTTTTTAATGTAGTGCCCAACAGGATATACTTTTTAAATCTCTCTTGAGAAAACCTAGCCAGAAAGCCTTGAACTTGATGCCATTGCGTTCTACAAATACTTTATTTTATGTAATGACTTTTCTGCATGAGTTCTTCACATTTTAAACGAGAAGTTTCAGTAAAAATATACTTAGGAAATTATTCAAACTTTCTGGAGATTTAGGTAGGCTTTTACTTGCTTAGGAATATGACTTTTTCCCCATAACCAAGTATCTAAATGGGTCTTAAACAGGAAGTATTGCCTGTTAGAAAGAATTTTATTTCCTGGTAAAAGACAAGAAGTTTTTTTTTTTTTTTTTTTTAATCTAATGACTTTTTTTTTTTCCAATGGTGCATTACAAAATACTTCCATTTCCATTACATCACTTGATCCCCACAGCAATCTTGTAAAGGAGGTAATTCTGTTTTCCTCATTTTATGTATAAGGAACCTCAATTCTGAAAGTGGTGGCTGGTCACACAGCTGGTAAATTGAGCTCCGTGTTGGACCCAAGTCTTGGGACAACAAATCTTATGCTTTTATTTATTCTACATGACCTCTTTATAGGCTTGACTCTTAATTTTCCTGGCCAATAAATGATGGAGTAGGAAACCAGGAAGAGAATCAGAGAATTTTACAGTCCTAAGGATGTTGGTTAAGACCCTGTATTTCCATATCAGCTTAGAAAGGCTAAAGGATTTCTCTCAGGTCACTTGCTAATTAGTAGATGAGCTGGAATGAGAACCTTGAAAATGACATCAAATACATGAATTACATGTATCTTTTGAAGCCACATCTCTCTTATCAAATGCCTGAAAATGTCTCATGGAACCTTAGGCTTCTTTGAACATAACTTGAATTAGAGCATTCTTAGTGAGCTATCTGAGATGGCTCCAAACCTAGTCCTTTTATCTCTGGTATTTTGTAAATGCTCAGAAATGCTTATTGATTGTAGTAAAATGTTAACTCCTGATACATAATACTAAAGCAATATTTAGATAAAATGTTGTTTTCAGGGCCATTAGTTTCTCAATAACAATAATAACAGAGATATTCAAATATACATATTTGAATGTTAGATCATTCAAAGATAATCTGACTTTGATACAGCATTACAGTTTTACTTCTGGTTCAGTTCCATATGTTTGTCTGAATCTACACACAGTTCAAAGAGAAAAATTATTCAAATTATATGATATTATGACTTTTTAATCTTAAGACTATAATTTTCATATCATTACAAGTCATAATAACATGGTCATAGTTCAAGCCATAATTTCACCATTTTATGTCCATTTGTTGTCTTCACATTTGCAGATTTATTCCATAGATGAAGATGAAAAATTAATACCTAGCTTGGAAATTATCTTACCACGTGATTTGGCAGATGGGTTTGTGAATAATAAGCGAGAAAGCTACAAATTTAAGTAAGTTTTTCTTTCTCCCTTTTCATTTCTGTTTCATTATTGAACTATGGTACTATATTAATATTCACTGTGAAATAATTAGCACCATTTCTTGTGGAAAATGTAATGCAGCTCTTTGTCTCACCTAGTAGATTGAACTCAAGTTGTCTTTTCACTGCTGTGCCCAAGGTAAAAAACAATGTGTATTTCTTTCTTTTTTTTTTTTTTTTTTTGAGACAGTCTCGCTTTGTCTCCAGGCTTGAGTGCAGTGGTGTGATCTTGGCTCACTGCAACCTCTGCCTCCTGGGTTCAAGCGATTTTCCTGCCTCAGCTTTCTGAGTAGCTGGGATTATGGGCACACGCCACCACACCTGGCTAATTTTTGTATTGTTGGTAGAGACGGGGTTTCACCATGTTGGCTAGGATGGTCTCGATCTTTTGACTTCGTGATCCACCTGCCTCGGCCTCCCAAAGTGCTGGGATTACAAGTGTAAGCCACCGCGCCCAGCCAATAATGTGTATTTCTATATCTGAGATTGTATTCCAAGATTCCAGCCTTTCTTTACTACCTCTGTTTATCTAGTATTTTCCTACTCAACCCACTATAGTTTAGCACTTACAGAAAGTTCCAATGCATGATTAAACTTCACTGAAGGTAGGAACTTACAGTATCATTTGTGTGCTGTGTAGGTAAGCCTTCTTTATAATATATATGATATTTAGACCTCATATGTACATATGTATACTCTATATCTGTACTGTCCAATATAATAGCCACAAGCCACATGTGGTTCTTGAACACTTGAAGTATGTTCAACCCAAATTGAGATGTGCTGTAAAGTATAAAACATACGAAGGGGCCGGGCACGATGGCTCACGCCTTTAATCCCAGCACTATGGGAGGCCGAGGCGGGCGGATCACCTGAGGTCAGGAGTTTGAGACCAGCCTCAACATGGAGAAACTCTGTCTCTACTAAAAATACAAAATTAGCCAGGCATGGTGGTGCATGCCTGTAATCCCAGGGCTACTTGGGAGGCTGAGGCAAGAGAATTGCTTGAACCCAGAAGGCAGAGGTTGCGGTGAGCCGAGATTGCGCCATTGCACTCCAGCCTGGGCAACAAGAGCAGAACTCCATCTCAAAAAAAAAAAAAAAAAAAAAAAAAAGGAAGGATTTTGGAAGACTTAGCCTGAAGAAAAAAGAATGTAAAATATCTCAAGACTTTTTTCATATTGATTATTTACTGAAATTGTAACATTTTGGTACATGAAACTTCCAACTTTGGTTAAAAGTATATTATTAAATTAATTTCAGCCATTTCTTTTAGTTTCTTAAAGTTTTATTAATTTTATTTTAAATTTAAAGATGGGGTCCTGCTCTGTCTCCCAGGCTGGAGGGCAGTGGTGGACTCATAGTTCACTGTGGCCTTGAACTGCTGGGCTCCAGTGATTCTCCCACCTTAGCCTCCTGAATAGCTGGAACTGCAGGCATGCACCACCATGCGCAACTAACCTTTTTGCTTTTTAAAAAATGTGGCCAGTAGAAAATTTTAAATTACATATGCTCTCACTCTGATGAATGCCATTATATTTCTCTTGGGCAGTGCTGAACTGTACTGGCTCATTTGAAAAATACCAAACAGCTACCCTTGGATGGTCATCAGTGCCTTTGGTCTGAATACTCCTTTAGTAGCTAGGTCTTGAATTTAGGGATTATAGCTATTTCACATTCTCTTTATTCTCCATTTTCAGATTAATCTATTTCTTTTAATCTCCACTTTTGATTTCTGGAGAAGTTTGAGCCCAAATTAAATCCATCTTTGATCTCTGGCCCAAACTTTGGTGATGGATTTCTGGATCCTGCTGAAAGAATCCTAATTGTTCTCTTCAATGTATCTTTAGACTGTTTCACAAAGGCCTGTTTTGAGACTATTCCTGCCTTTGCCCTTTTGGATAAAACTATCCCAGATTTTTTTGTTGTTGTTGTTCCTCTCTCTCTTTCTCTCTTTTTATTTTAAAATTCTTTTATTTTTTCTTTTTGAGACAGAGTCTTGCTCTGTTGCCCAGGCTGGAGTGCAATGGCACCATCTTGGCTCCCTGTATCCTCTGCCTCCCGGATTCAAGCAATTCTCCTGCTTCAGCCTCCCAAGTAACTGGGATTACAGGCGCCTGCCACCATGCCCAGCTAATTTTTGTATTTTTAGTAGAGATAGGGTTTCGCCATGTGGACCAGGCTGGTCTTGAACTTCTGATCTCAAAGTGCTGGGATTACAGGCATGAGCCATCGCATCCGGCCTTTGTCTTTTTAAATTCTTATTTGCTTTTTTTGTTGTCCCATAAAGAATTCTCCTTGGTCTTCATAACTCTACTTTTTGTCTTTCATATATAATATACATCTCTCCCTCCACTTCCACCTCATTTTCTTATTGTGTCTTCTTTTACATAAGTACAAGTAGGGCTCACTAACCTGTTGTTGCCTAGTGGGGCGGTCCTTACCTTGTCTTTGTGTCTCCCCATTGTCTTTCATTATATCCTTTAAGGAATAGCCCTATAACCTGTGCTTTTCTTCTTCTTTCTTTCTTTTTTGTTTTGTTTTTGAGACACGGTTTCACTGTGTCACCCAGGCTGGAGTGGAGTAGTACAATCTCAGTTCACTGCAGCTCTGACCTTCAGGGCTCAGGTGATTCTCCCACCTCAACCTATAGTGAGACTACAGGTGTGCACCACATCTAGCTAATTTTTTTTTTGGTGGAGACTGGGTTTTACCATGTTGCCCAGGCTGGTCTTGAACTCCTGAGCTCAAGCGATCTGACCCTCCTTGGCCTCCCAAAGGGCTGGGATTACAGGTGTGAGACATCGCGCCTGGCCCCTGCTTTGCTTTTTCTGAAGAGGACATTCTCCCGCTGATATAAGCATGCTACATACCTTCATAATTGTGGCTTGTTACCAGCTGGCCTAGGCCAAAATCTATTACATAAAACAACAGTTTGCTGAAATATTTTATTCAGCATGATTCCATTTTATTGATAAGAACAGTTTACTATGTCTTTATCTATGGACCCCTTCCAAAGTATTCTTTTTTTTTTTGAGATGGAGTCTCGCTGTGTCACCCAGGCTGGAGTGCAGTGGCGCAATCTTGGCTCACTGCAACCTCCGCTTCCCAGGTTCAAGCAATTCTCCTGCCTCATCCTGAGTAGCTGGGACTACAGGCATGCACCACCACACCCAGCTAATGTTGTTTACATTTTTAGTAGAGCCAGGGTTTCACCACCTTGGCCAGGATGGTCTCGAACTCCTGACCTCACATGATCCGCCTGCCTCGGCCTCCCAAAGTGTTGGGATTACAGGCGTGAGCCACTGCACCTGGCCACAAAGTATTCTTTAAATTACATAGATACAAACAGAGTGAAATTGTTGAAAAAGCACCTTTGGCTTATTTTTAAATCTCTGAATTGAAAATATTGGTTTTAATATTCAAAATTAAAAATTAATAAAATATCCAACTTACACATATGTTCAGAGATAAATATTTAAGCATTTTAAAGGCTGTTTTCCCCCAAGAACATTTATTCAACCAATCAATACTTATTGGCTACCCACTGTGAGCTATTTTAATTACTAGGAATACGGCAGGGAACACAACAAAGTTCCTGCGCTTAGGAAGCTTACATTTTAGTGGGAGGAGACAGAGGAGAAGATCAGTAAGCAACATGTATATCAGAAGGTGCTATGTGCCATGGAGAAAAGTGTGACAAAGAAGCTGGGATGACGGGGGGCGAAGGAGAGGAATGGTTGTAACAGTTAGTAGGTCAGGGAAGGCATACAGTAAAGGAACATTTTAGCAAAGACTTGATGGAGGTGAGGAAGCTAGCCATTCAAGTATCTAAGGGATGAGACTTTCAGGCCAAGGGAATAGCAAGAGTGAAATCCCTAATGGGGAGAATGCCTGGCATCTTTGAGAAAACGTGATCTATGTGGCTGGAGTAGAGTGAGCAAGAGGTAGAGGGGAGTAAGCAAGAGGTAGACGGGAGTAAGCATGAGTAGAGTAAGCATGAAGAGTAGAGTAAGCATGAAGAGTAGAGTAAGCATGAAGAGTAGAGTAAGCATGAAGAGTAGAGTAAGCATGAGGCAGCAGAATGGCCAGATCACATAGAGCCCTATAAGTCACTGTGAGGACTCAAACTTTTCCCCAAAGTGCCATGAGAAGGCAACGGAGGGCTTTGAGCAGAAGAATGAAATTATCTCACTTACGTTTTAGCAGGATCCCTCTTATTGACATGGCTGGAAGTTAGCAGGATCCCTCTTATTGACATGTGGAAAGCAGGCTGGAAGGGGGAAAAGGAGACTAGTTAGACTATTGCAAGAGAGACCAGGCAAGAAATTATGGTAGCGTGGACCAAGGTGGTAACAGTGGAAATGTTGAGAAATAATTGAATTCTGGATGTATTGTGAAGGTCTCAGCTGACAGAGTTTGCTGATGGATTGGACATAGAGTGTAGTAGAAACAGAGGAGTCAAGCAGATCCTAATGGTTTTGGACTGAACATTTAGAGGGATAGAGCTGTTGTTTTCTGGGACAAGGAAGAGCACAGGAAGTGCACCATTCTTTAGGGTGGGAAGAAGTCAGCATATGCTGAGTTTGAAATGGAGTTTAGAAAAAGCCTTCTCAAGTTCCTAACAAATGAAAGGACCTCCTAAGAATCAGGAAACTTAAGTTATGTCACAAGGAATATTATTGATGAGCTCTAAGACTCTGAGTAATTACTTTATCTCTGTGGATCTCGATTTCTTCCTCTGTTAATCATTAGACTGAACGCGTTAAAATCCCTTCTAACTCCGTGATTCTATTGTGCTCTTCAGTGGTTTCAGAAGACAGCTGACCAAAATGCCTTTTCAGATTACTATGCAACTACATTGTATAAAATGCAATATTTTGGGATGATGACATTTGATGTTTAATATACCATTAATGGTTTATTGTAAACTTGGGTGCTAAAATCGTTCTCTAAAATGTGTGGGGAAAAGTCAATAAAAAGAGAGATCTGGATTGCTTGTGTTTCTACCACCTGTTATTTTAAATAGTGGAGGGTGTCATTTTTCCCCAAGGAATTCAATATGCTTTATAGATATTATACTAAAATTACATTTTAGTTTAATTTAAATCTTGTTAGAAGTGACTGGTACATGGTAGGCCCTCAGTATGTGTTTGTGGAATGAATAGATGAATTAGAAATGAAAATGCTATTTACACAAGGTACCTTTCGGAAGATATTCTGTATGTGATTCACTACCTTCTTTAAAACTTCTGCCATCTCTTTTATTTACATGGTAGTAGATATAATTACTCTTTTTTAAGGAAATGGGGTAGAAAATGGCTAATTGATTCACCCAGTCATCACCCATTTGATAAAAGAAGTGAACCAGCCTTATCATAATTCTCAAAAGCTGAGAATATGTGCTCAGACCTCATACTACACAGTGCTCTGAAGAGCAGTTCAGCAGCTATGTATTATGTTGACCTCTGTGTTATGTTGGTGTTCATATCTGAAGCTGTGATACGTCTGTAGAGTTCGAGAAGCAGTCTGGACACACTAAACAGTAAATATTACTGTCTAAAACACAATCTTCCCTGCTAAATGACATACTAGCCAGACTGCCTTAGATTATCTCTTTGTATGGTTCATTGTTTGCTTCTCTAAAATGGAGGCAAGTCAGCTGTCTCTACTAAACTCTGTCTCTACTAAAAATACAAAAATTAGCCAGGCGTGGTGGCGTGCCTGTTATCCCAGCTACTCGGGAGGCTGAGGCAGGAGAATCGCTTGAACCTGGGAGGCAGAGGTTGCAGTGAGCCGAGATCACGCCACTGCACTCCAGCCTGGGTGACAGAGTGAGACTCCATCTGAAAAAAAAAAAAAAAAAAAAAAATAGATTCTGTGTCTTCTACCCCAAGTGTTCCACTGTGCTTGTAATCCAGTACTAAGCTAAGTCAGAGTAGCATTGCAAGAAGAGTGAAATTGACACCATACCTCCACCCGCTTCCCCTAAGCCATTGCCAATCTGATTAAACCTTCTCTATGCAGGACAGGTTTATCTTAATTTACTTTTTGACTTTTGACTCATGGTCAACAAAATGAAACAAAACCATCCTGAGAATTAAATGGTTGATGCTAGGATACAGCACCAAATTAGTGGAAAAATAAACTTTAGTTCAAAATACTAAAACTAAGTTCAATAGTCATACAATTCACAGTTGCATTCTTTTCTCCCAGGTCAGACAGCAGAAGTTCCTTGGCTGTTTACATCCTGTTCTTGGATTTCCATTTCATGCAGCTATCTAGTTTTGAATTTCTTGCCAATTGTAGACACTGTCCCTCTTGAGAGCTAAAAAGCACACAATTTGTCATTTGGTTCAAAGCTGCTCCAGCTTTTCAGAGGGATTTATTGTGCAGATCTTGTCAAAGCAATACTGTTTACCCACCATTTGTATACAGGAGTACAACAGCACAGTGTGGTTGAGACTACAGGGCAAACATTGTGCTAAGTTAGGTAAACCCAGTGATGTAAATATGGGGTAATTTATAAAGCTTTAAGAAAAACAAGGTTTATTAATCCAGTAGTGTTTGGAGGTGCAGCTTTTAAATAATTACTGTTTTTCACATTGCAGATTTCAAAGAATTTTTGATCAGGATGCAAACCAAGAGACCATTTTTGAAAACATTGCCAAACCAGTTGCTGGGAGGTAGGATTTCCCATATTTTGTTCAGTGGGCTCGTGGCTTTTCATGTTGTCTTCAATTCTCAGATAACTGTGGTAGTGTGCTTAAGTATATGAATTATATACTTAGGCTGCAGGACATGTAATGATGATAGCATTAATACCTTCTGTTCCTATAACCATTTGTTTTAGATTTAGATTCTGAGTCTCAAAACAAAACAAAATAACACAGTGAGATAGACTAGCTATTGTTACTCCTATTTGTAAAGATATATAAACCGAGGATCACAGAAATGAAGTGACACTACTCAGGGTTGCATGGGTAGTGGTGGCAGAGTCCTAGACGATTTTTGGACTGCTAAGTTCAGTGTTCTTTCCTCAGTACAGTACAGTACAGTACTTCAAACATACAGTTAGATGGACAAAGGATAAGGTATGGGTGGTACCTGGGAGGCTGCCTAATGATGCTGGCCCTGCTCTACCTCAGTGTCATTTCAAAGCTTGGCCCTTTGCTTTAATATATCTAGATAATTCCAGGCTGCTGACTACTAGAACCAAACTCACACGAGAGTACCAAATAAATCAGAGTGCCAATTTATTAATATGTATTGGCAGTCTCCTAGGGACTAAGACACTCAAGCTCTTTGATAAGCACACAGTCCTCTTATAGGGAATCCATTTAGAAAACTACTGCTAACAAGCTTGCTTTCTGATCTGAAATCATTTGGATGATGCTAATGACCTAATGATAATCCCAAGATATATTCATCGTTACAGTTAAATAATGAAAATTATACCTGCTAAATGAACCCAGTTTTCAAGTCTACTCATCAGTACACCCTTTTTAGTGGACATTGCTGAGAACACGTTGCTACATTATGTCTCTCAAACTCCTGTTTTATGAATCCTATGCAAACCAAGCCCTTCTTTTTTTAATACAGCCTTCCTTCATTAGGTAACCTACAATCAAGTAGGCTTAAGCTATTTTAGAGTTATAATCACAATCCAATAACACCTCTTTAGATAAAATTCAAGTCTCCTTGATTAGATGTCAAACATTTCTGAAATTCCCATCTTTTTAGCAATCATTTGGGTTGTGTCATTTTTCAGATAGCTAGTTTCATGTGTTTTATTTTTAAACTTCCTAACATCATTCAGGAAGGGAACCTTATGTTTCTTTTTCATGGATGCCTGGGTTTTCCTTCCGCTACAGACTCTCATCTTGAGCCCACTTTCTCCTCCAGCTACTGCCCTTTTCTTCAGCTTTCCTTTATAGAACATATCTTTGAAATGGCCTACTATATTCACTACTTCAGTTCCTCTCCCAAACCCTGTTCTTATCATGCTTTGGCCTCCACTGCCTCAATGAAATTGTTTTTGTCAAAGTCAACTATGAATTCTATTTGCTAAATTTAATAATGATCATTTCCCAGTCCTCATGCTATTTGATATGTCTGCCATTTTGACACAGTTGATCACTCCGTCCTCCAAATACTTTCTTCACTTGTCACACTCTCCTGGTTCTCCGTTCCTTCTCAGTTAACTTATGCGGTTTTAATTGTATGCGGTGACCATTTCCCCTTGCTGGAATTCCCTCTGTCTGGAATTCTCTTCCCTCAGAAATCTGCATGGTTTCTCCCTCAGCAACCTGAAATTTTTGCTCATAGCGGCTTTCTCAGTAAGGCCTTCCTGTAGTACCTTATTTAAAATTGCACCTCCGTTACCCTTCCCTATTTGACTTTATTTATTTTAGCACGTATCACCATCTGACATTTTTTTTATGATTATTTTACTTTAAGTTCTAGGGTACATGTGCTCAACGTGCAGGTTTGTTACATAGGTATACATGTGCCATGTTGGTGTGCTGCACTCATTAACTCGTCATTTACATTAAGTATTTCTCCTAATGCTTTTCCTCCCCCTGCCTCCCACCCCATGACAGGCTCTGGGGTGTGATGTTCCCCACTCTGTGTCCAAGTGTTTTCATTGTTCAGTTCCCACCTATGAGTGAGAACACGCAGTATTTGGTCTTCTGTCTTGTGAGACGGGGTTTCACCATCTTGGCCAGGCTCGTCTTGAACTCCTAACCTCGTGATCCACCCACTTTGGCCTCCCAAAGTGTTAGGATGACAGGCGTGAGCCACCGCACCTGGCCCTGACATATTATGCAGTTTAATTCTATATTAGTTTTTGTGTCTGTTTGCCTCCACTAAAACAAAGCTCCATGAAGGTAGGGGCTTCGTTTTATCCACTGATGTGACAAACTCCATGATAACAAGATTTCAAAAATGACAGGCAAGAGCACTTTTATCCAAGCAGCTCAAGTTGGCCCTGGTGGGATTTATCTTTTATCAATAAGAAATATTCCTCTTTATCCTTTCTATTACTTTTCTCCTTGTATTCTTTTTTTTTTCCTGAAATTAGTTTTGCTATTTTTTTTTCTGTCAGCCTTTGTCTTATCTTTCTCCTTCTCCTAGTTCAACTGCCTTGTGACATTTTGTTTTTAAGAATGGGCCTGATAAATAAAATATGGCTGCTTTTGCCTTTTTAGCTAAACCCACAGTTCTTGATCTTGAATTAGTTACTTTAACCAGTTTATCTTTATTATGATCACCGTAATTTGGAGCTATTCCTCCTATGTTATTTTCTTTCTCCTCTTTTTTGTACTTCCTAATTTTTTTTCCTTTCTTGCTTTTTGTTGGTTTGACTGTTGTTGCTGCCTCCATTTTCTTTCTCAAGTTGTACATTGTTCTTCAACAGCTCTAGTTTAAATTCAGATATTTAAACATTTGTATTTTTCTCAGTATCAAAAACTTTGTCTCTGCCTCTGTCTCGCTCTCTCTCTCTTCTCTCTAGTCAAGAATGTTAGGATACTTTTACTTTGCCTCTCCTACACCTCTACAAGTTTCACTATGGAGATCAATTGATATTTCTGTCTGAATTATTATTATTAATTTTTATTAACATTTAATTATCTCAAAGTTATACTATTTCTTTGTCACTGTTTCTTGTATTTGTGTCTAATTCTTAGATTCCTTTTGGTAATCATCCTCTAATAACCTCTTAGAAAAAATTCAGGACTGGGGAACTTTCTGAAGTCTTTCCTTTCCCTTCACATTAAATGAGCCCAGGAGTTCAAGATCAGCCTGGGCAACATAGTTAGATTTTTGTCTCTATAAATAATCCTAAAAATCAGCTGGGCATGGTGGTACACGCCTATAGTTCCAACTATTCAAGAGGTTCAGGTGGGAGAATCACTTAAGCCCAGCAGGTTGAGGCTGCTCTACCCGTCCATTTGACTGGGTATAGCACTCTACGCTAACAGTTCCTTCCTCTCAAAGCTGTGAAGATACTGCTTCATTGTCTCTTTGCATACAGGGTTGTTGAAAACATGTCCGTGCCGACCTGATTCTTATTTCTTTTTAGACATAACTTTTGTTTTTACTTTCCAGGTGTTTCTAGGATTTTTTTCTTTTCTTGTTTTTATGAAATTTGATATTAATCAGTCTAGGTATGGATATTTTTTTCATGTATTCTTTTTTTTTTTTTTTTTTTTTGAATCAGATAGGAGTAATCAGGGTGTTGCAAGTCCCGATTACGCAGAGACGTTAATCACGTTTCATGCACTCTCCAATCATCATGTTCTAATCTGTCCTCCAAAGGAGGAACAGGTAAGGATTATCCCACCTGACGATTTTTTTTCATGTATTCTTATCTCTCAGTCAGCTATTTCAATCTGAAAACTCAAGTTCAAGGGTCATCACATGGACCTTTTCTTTGGTAGTTAAAAAAAAAGTTCTTCCTTTTTTTTAAAGTAATCTCATTTTATTTATGTATTATTTAATTATTTAATTTTTAGTTTTTGAGACATAGTCTCATTCTGTTGCCCAGGCTGGAGTGCAGTGGCGTGATCACAGCTCACTGCAGCCTTGACCTGCTGGACTTAAACAATCCTCCTGCCTCAAGGCCTCTCGAGTAGTTGAAATTACACATGCATGCTACCACACTCAGCTCATTTTTTAAATTTGTTATAGAGATGAGGTCTCAGATTGGTCTCAAACTCCTGGGTTCAGGAGATCTTCCTGCCTCGGCCTCCCAAAGTGCTAGGATTCCAGGCATGAGCCACTGTGTCCAGCCAAAAAAAAAACCCAACATATCTATTCTTTCTTTCTGGACCTTGCAATCCTATCCTTCAAATATTACAACTTCCCATTCATAGTTCTCCTCTCTTTGCCCTGTGCTTCTGAATTCTGCAAGAATTTGTCAGCACAGATTCCAGCATGGTAATTTGCTTTTCAGTCATGTGAATTCTTCTTTATCCCTCTAAATTGTTTAATTTTTACTATTTTATTTTTCATTTCTAGGAAATGAAAAAGTCTATTCTTGCTTGTGAATGTGGTATCCCCCTTTCCCTCTGAAGAGAATGATCTTCTTTTGAAACATTGGGTTGTTTTTGTTTTTTCCTGTCTTCTTTTTCTTTATGTGCATGTCCTTCTGATGAGTTTGGTGCCTTGCTTTCCTGGTGCAGATTTCCCTCAATATTGGTGATTCTTAGTCATGGGCCTATCCCCATCATTTGAGGATGCTGTTGTCTGTTTGAGCACACCGTTTCTGTTCACTGTGGCCTACCCTCGTGTCTATGGGGAAGGGATGGCATGTGCTGATGGCGTGGCATGCTTATTTGCTAGGCGTCAGGCCGTCTTTCCTCCATGGTGCTAGGAGTCTCTCACTGTCCCTAATCCAAGCTTCTACTCTGCAGAAACATGTACTGCAACAGTGAATAGACAGACGGGGGCAGAGTCACATTTTCTTCTCATTCATCTCTGTAGGAGAGGGTTGTTAAGCAAATTGACTTATTTAAGAGCCTGGGGAGGGAATCACTTTTTTCATTGACTTTAAATATACTGTATATAGTATGTTTCTATTTTATGCAAGTTTAAATTGTGTGACTTTGAAACGGTAAAACATAAAATACTAATAACATAAAGTGTCATTTATGCGCAATATTTAAATTAATATATCCCCATACATTGAAAATCAAATTTTTAAGAATTACATAATCTGGCAGGCCTTTGAATGGAGACTGTACCACTTTAGATATTAAACAGAAATGTCTGCTATTCCTAGTGAAGATTAACCTTCAAGAACACATTTGCAACATACAACGTGACCACTTTAAACAAGCCCTTTAAAGTTATGCTACTGGGTTAACACATTGTAGCTTAATTCTGGTTACTGTATGCAATTAAGGCTAAATAAAACTAATCACATTTCTTTCCAAAATTCTGTAATTCAGGAATCTCACCAATTTAGACATCTTTTCTACTTAGTCCAAACCAGTGATATTATGTGCATGACTATATAGCAGAGGTCCCCAAAGCCTGAGGCCACGTGCCAGTACCAGTCTGTGGCCTGTTAGGAACTGGGTCACACAGTAGAAGGTGAGTGGTGGTGGACGGAGCATTACTGCCTGAGCTCCGCCTCCTGTCAGATCAGCTGTGGCATTAGATTCAGATAGGAGCACAAACACTACTGTGAACTGTGCATGTGAGCAATCTAGGTTACGCACTCCTTATGAGAATCTAACTATGCCTGATGATCTGAGATGAAACAGTTTCATCCCAAAACCATTCCTCCAACAACACACAATTATTTGGTGCAAAAATTGTCTTCCACGAAACCAGTCCCTGGTGCCAAAAAGAGTGGAGACCAAAGCTGTATAGGATTGCACGTATGAGGAGAAATAGTAAAGCTTGAACTTTGTATCATTGGAAATAAATGTGGTTATTTATTATTTAGTACATTTCCACTAGGAAGTGCTTCATGGTGATGCGTCTTCTAATCTTAGATGTCTTCGAAATCTATCTTGGGTTGATTAGTAACGTGTGAAAACTACCTTTTGTCATCTGAATTTTGCTCATTAATTTCTGGGTGAATTTTTTGAATAAATTTCTCTTATGTAAGATTTAAGAAGTCCACAAATGTCTATGTTATTGCAGTATGCAAAAGAGTGTCTTGTTTTATTTGTTTTTTTATCTGGTGTTATGCTTCTCAAACTGAAGTGTGTCAATCTCTGGAATATGTGGTAGGCTATCAGAGAATACCTGAAGCTTCAAGCAAAAATAGTACATTATCCTTGAGTGACAATTTCATTCAAAGACTTAGGGAGGAAAACTGTGAAGTCTAGACATTTATGAGATCTTATCACACATCTGCAAGTTTGCAGAATTTCAATTTTCTAGTAGAGCCGATCTATGTTTTACCTAAAAGCCTGGGGTGTAGGAAATTTACTTTATGTGCAGTGAGTAATTCTGCAAAAATTTGGAAATTCACTGTTTTGTAACAACATGATGGTTTGACCAAAATGAATAGAATGTGCACTGGCAGGAGGACGGGCTATGCTATGACACAGTCCCCGTAGCTGGTGCTGAACAGCTAAGGCGCCTACACTACAGTAAGGCCAATGAGGTTGGCTTTTGGAAAGCTGTTAGTCATTGTGAGCCACCACTTGTTAACCTTTGATTTCACCAGTGATGAACAATATCAGGAGCTGCCTTTCAATTTACAGTAAGAAGATTTCTCTTTTCCTTCACTCTCTTCTTACTATAAAGAGACAGCTACCCTCTCAGATTTGGAAAAAGATGTGCTTGACTACTTTTGCACATGTGCTCTTGCTGGGTGGGAGGCCAAGGCTTGATGCAGGGGATTTTCTCATGGCAGGGGGCAGTACCACACTCTCAGTCGCACCAGGGTCATTGCCCAGCAGGACTTTTACCTGTTGCTCTTTAGGAAACAGGCTTTACTGATAATGCTGTGGGTTGCCTAGCTCACCCAGTTCTGCTAATCCAACCAGAGAAGAGATCCTGCTCTTTCAAGACAAGGAGGCCAGAATAGAGAGAAGAAGGCTCACAAAAGAGGATTAAAAAAAATCTTAGTTATTCACTTCTGTGTACTCATGGTTTTACTTTTTGTGGCTCAAAATATTTGGCATGAAGTCAAATAATCCAATTCTGGCCCTAGCCTGTGACTAACTCCCTATGTGACTTTGGATCAGACATATCACTTCTGAATCAGTTATTCCTTCTGAGAAAGGGGATGCTAATAACACCAAGTTTACAAGGTTGTTTTAAGGATGAAAAGAAACAATGTACTTTACAAGCGTCAGTGCCCTATTTGATGTAAGGGATGAAAAAATTAGAGATCTTTAATTTCTTTGCCACTTAAAAAAACATGCCCAGTGACCTCTGGTTCCAGACCAAGATACAGTAGACACATTTCTCTCTATTCCCCTTACTAAGTACAGCTGAATACTCTGGACGTCATATACAAAGAAACATGACTCTGAAAGTTGAAGAGAAGATAGCCTAGCTAGAGACCTCAGGACCCGAGAAGTGACAGAATGGTGAATCCCCTTGTTCTTTTCCCCTCATATATCTGCAAAAAGCGGGGACATGTAACCACTCTGCCCAGATTGGATGCTGGAGAAACCAGATACCCAGAAACACCAGTGGGCTCAGACAAAATCCTCAAGAAGAGTCTACTGTCTCTAGCAAGAGTGCCAGGGGACTGGCAGCCTAGCAAGACAAAAAACTTATAGATACTAGTTGCCTCACTCCATCCAGATACCATGGAAAAGCCCATGACTCCACCCCATGGGTTTTAAAGAGAAGAGGGCCCTAAGGGAAGTAAGGTTTCTATACTTCATTCAAACTGGTAAAATGTTAACACCAGTAGATCTCTATAGTGATGGAATAGTTCTGTATTTTGATGGCAGTGGTGATTGCTTAATTCTACACATGTGAGAAAATGGCATAGAACTATACGCATACATTGTACGAATGTCAATTTCCTGGTTTTGAAAAGGTACTACAGTTATGGAATATGTAACCACTGGGGCAAATGGGGTACAGAGAACCATTGTGTACTCTCTTTATGACTTTCTGTAAATTTATCATTATTTCAAAATAGAACATTGAGAAAATCCTCAGTTATAAAAATTTTAGTGACATTTGTTCTGTGATATTCTTCTATTCTGTAAATTAGGCAATCTCAGTTATTACACTGGAACTTCTCCCCCATGGGATTCAATAAAACTAATCCCATCTGAAAGTCACAAAAACACCAGTGACATTTTGTTTTTTTCTGAGTTTACAGGAAATATTGTTCGCCACTGAATTGTACAAAAACTCATTGCCTGTTCCACAGATCTGTTCAACTTCTGGCCACAATTGCACTTTGCCAGATGCGTTGTTTATAAACAGGAACCTGTACTTGGCTTTACTTGCTGCTATGCTGAATTTCCTGATAACATTACATTTCTGGCTTTTGTGACTTTACGATTATACTTAAATTTAAACTTTTAACTGTAACAATTTTAAAATTATATTTTCAGCTGAGAACATGGTCTTATGATTAAAAACAGGAACACTAACATCAGCTTAAAGCCATGTAATTATACAAGATGATGACCTTGACAAGCTCCATCAAGGACTTACCAAGGAAGGGGATAACATTGCCATTCTACCTACAGCTGGCGAATGTGAAGAAAACAGCCGTTGATGTAACAAGTATAGAATATATTAAAGATGCACATTTCAAACACAGATTTTATTACTGTAGGTAAAAAGTGAGCCTAAATCTGGGTCTCTCTTCTTAAGAATAATTGATCAAGAAATTGCATGATACTATCATGTTTGCAATAATAACTATGTTATTCATAATTTTTGATAAAATACCTATAGAATAAAAAAAGCATAAGAGTTGCATGAAGCTATTTAATTGTAAGAAGTAGGATTCCTTGACAGAGTATTGTACATGTGAGGGGTGAAAATTACTGGGTCAGCGGTAAAATAAAAAGCATTACTTGGATTAAAAAGTTAGTTGGGGGTTTCCTAAGATAATAAAAGAGACCAACCAGTGGATCGGAGATGCACTGACACGAGCAGTGTGATTCTTCAGCATGAAGAGACATCTCTTAAGCTGGTGCCCCCAGAGGCAGATCCTGAGGCTAGGATTCCAGGGCAAGTAATGTATTTGGGAGGTGAGTTCAGGAAGCACCTGCAGGGCAGTAGGGAAGTGAGAAAGCGAAGGAAAGGAAGCTAGGGTCTTTTAAAGAGCAGGTTGCCACTGTAAGCAACTGGGACTTATTTCCACTGGTACCCACTGGGAACTGTTAGGAATATGTCTCAGAGTTGTCCCGCCCAAGGGGCAAAGAAGCCGGGGTACTTGACCATCCCTGCCCATTATTGGTTGAGGGCAGCTTCTGGGATGTTCACATCATGGCACTTTGAGCCTCACCGGTGCGTGAATTAAACTTCATGGAGGCAAGGACTCCTCTTTACCTTTGTTCACTGTTGTGTCTCCGGCTCCTAGAATAGTGTCAGGTGTCTATTAAATGCTCCGAGTATTTGTTGAGGAAGAGAATTAGCAGATAGAGGATGATCCTTTAGCACCTGTCAGCCTTCCTTTTATTGCTTAAATGCACAGTGATGGGCTTTATTTCTTATAAAGCGAGTTTTATTTGTTTCCTTCCTGAGGTAGTTTTTGGATAGAGGCCTTTTCAATGACTAAAATCATGCTATATAGACACCTGCTCTTTTGTCTAGGCCAGTGGTTCTCAAAGTGTGGTCCATGACCCAGCAGCATCAACATTACCTGAGCACTTGTTAGACACGCACATTCTCAGGCCTCACCCATACCTATTGAATCAGAACTATCTGTAGTCTAAAACGCCCTTCAGGTGATTCTGATGCACACTAAAGTTTGAGATTCTCTCACCTAGGCATAAAGCTAGGTTGCGGGGTGATGCAGATAGTGACAGATGATACCGGTGGTATTTGTTGTTAGTATCTTTCTCAGAGATCCGAGATGTGCTCTAAACGACTTTACAATTCTGAAATTGGTATTTGTTTATTTATAATTTACCTCCCACTTATTTCTAAAATAAGTTAAAGCATCGTATCCTAAAGGCAGAACCAGCCTTCGTATACATGAGACCCATGTCATAACACAGGGCCCCATACTCAGAAGGGACCCCACTCTTGATTTAATGCAGTATAGTTGACATTCACAGGAATATTACAAGAGAAATCTGAAACTATTGAGACTAAGTTAGGTACTTAACAGATTATTTTCAGAAAGCTGAATGTTTTCTCTAAAGATATAATTGGGGGAGACTATATAACACACTGACTAAGAGCATGGACTTTGGAGCCATATAAGCACAGTTCAGATCCCAACTTTAATACTTATTAGCTGTGTGTCCTTGGGCAAGTTATTTCATCTTTCTCTGTCCTAGCTTTTTTTTTTTTTAAGGTGGAGTTTCACTCTGTCACCCAGGCTGGAGTACAGTGGCATGATCTTGGCTCACTGCAACCTCTGCCACCCAGGTTCAAGCAGTTCTTCTGCCTCAGTCTCCCAAGTAGCTGGGATTACAGGCATGCGCCACCCCACCCTGCTAATTTTGTATGTTTAGTAGAGACGGGGTTTTACCATGTTGGCCAGGCTAGTCTCGAACTCCTGACCTCAGGTGATCCACCTGCCTTAGCCTCCCAAAGTGCTGGGATTACAGGTGTGAGTCACTGTGCCTGGCCTGAACCAGCTTTTTATCTTTAAATGGGGAAAATGATACTTAATATCTACCTCATTTGCCATGATAATCCAATGAGCTGTACATGAAAATCACATGCCCCAGTAAATGTGATTGCTCAGTAAGTACATAGTGCATGCTCAATGAGTATTAGCTATCATCCATTTTTGGCTCCCCACCAACATTTTTATAGAAAGGATTTTCATCCCAATTCAGAATTTTACCAAGCTATGAATGTTTTTCTGTATGATTTTTTCCCCCTTAACTCTTTTTAGATTTGGTTTCTCCCGAGGCACCAAAAAGTTTGTAATTTTATATCAGATCTTTAATTCAGGACTTGAGGATACATTTACAAATAATCCAAAGATATTTCTAGTTATTATTTCTCACCTTGATAGCCTCCAAAAGAAAGATATATAAAGAACATAAATAGAAGGCAAGGTGTTCTGGAAAATCCTTCCTATACAGATGTGCAGTGATTGATTACAATTGGCAAGATTTTTACTGTAGTTATTTGACTTTATAATTGACTGGCAAAAGCAAAATCATACTGAAAATATGTTGTTTGAATGACTGGAGAAAATACAGCAGTAAATTTATCTCGTGCTTTATCGCTTGTAGATCTAAATATCTTCATTTAAAAGTTCCTTTACTTGGAGCAGAGCGCTTTTAGCAGAGTTTCTATCATTGTCAGTGAATTTGAGCCTTACTTTTATACTAGGTTATGTGTTTCTGGTCAGAATTTTTAGTGTAATTCTTGCTAAATAATAGGAACAAATTTACTTATTAATTGATAACACTAAGAATACATACTATTTTATATAAAGCTTTGCCAATGTAAGAGCACTTTCACATATATTATCTCATCTAATTTTTATAATGACCCTATGGGTTGATAAGTGTTATTATTCCCATTTTAGATGAAAAACAGGGCTCTGAGCATTTAATTGGTTTCTGCGGGGTTACCCAGTAATTAGGTTGTGGAGCTGAAACTACAATAGATCTTCCTTTCATAGTCTTTTGTTTCTTAAATTGCTTTATCACACCCAGCATTTATGTGTTTCATTCCATTTCATTGAAATCATCCTTGCTAAATTCACTAATAGGATGTTCATGTCACTGAATCAGTGGGCTTTGTTCAGTCTTCATCCCATTTTACCTTTCATCAGCAGTCAACAGTGTTAACTCTTTCCTTGTGGCCATGGCAAATAGGTAAAATTGAGATGATTGTTGTGTCCTGGTGGTGGGGGAGTGGATTTTGTCTTGGTGTCCGGGGGGTGGAAATCGGGGTAGGGTGAAGTTGGGAAATGAAAGGCAACTTTCCCTTTTACTGTTCACCTCGTGAGTTGTTTCTCCTATGCTCCAGATGTCCGAGCACTTTACCTTCTGCATCCCACTCCCATGCTATGTCAAAGTTTTGCGTGCACTAAATGACATTTCTTCCTTTTGTTCATAAAATTTCTTCATTCGGTGTAGCTGTTCTCAGAGGAAAATAATTAAATTAGATATATGAAACTTGATTCGACATTCATTCTGCTAATATTTACTGAGTGTCAGCTATATATCAAGCACTGCAAATAAGTCTAACTTTCTTAACGGAATTTGTGTTATTAACAGAAAGACCTGGCTGCCTTGGTGGCTCATGCCTACAATTCCACCACTTTGGGAGGCTGAGGTGGGAGGATCGCTTGAGCCTAGGAGTTCAAGACCAGCCTGGTGAAAAAGATTTTTGTTTACCAAAATTAGTCCAATTTCAGGCACAGCAATACACTGAAATGAAAGATATTAAGTTGTGTGAGAGACATAGTGGGCAAGCATCCAATATGTCATTGCCATACTTACAGTCCTCACAGCTTCTGATACGGAAAAATGTTTCACCGAGTTTCCAGTGGAACTATGTTGTGATTTGTGACACTGTCCTCTGCAGTCATGGCTGAAGGAATCTGAGTCAAGGGCAGCAATGCGAAGGCTGCCTGCTTATGGTATAGGATGTCAATCTGGGGACTAGAAGCATTGCCCAAATAGAAATGAGCTGGGGCCATCAGACCCTCATTCTTGGCGGTGTGAACTGGGAAAATCTGGACAAATCGGGCTATTGGCAGGAACAGAAGCTGAAAGGCATTTAGGTAGAGAGAATGAGAGTCTGGAAGGATCACTGTGGACAAGGAGATGACAGTTATGAGTCAGCAGAGGCTATACTAGAAAAAGGTAAACAAGGAGAAGGGTCCTAAGAGATCTGGAGGCCTGGAGGAAATTCCCGTTTCCACATGTCCTCATATTCTTACAATTACCTTCCTTCTTGTTGGTGTTTGTTCGTTATATCAGATGCATCTAATTAACTCAGGACCACATTTTATAAGTAGACTTGATCTATTTTGTGTATACCAAATCTATTGACCTGAGTAAAGATTGAGAAATTCCTTTTGAGTTCATATTGAATGTCCAAAAGCAAAATACTAGTTGTGTGAATGAAGTTTAATGATTGAATCAGAGGAGTTTATTGAGCCTCCTCTCTAGTGTGAAATGCAAAGCCAGTATTCTTCACTAGTGACTGCAGGTGAAGCACATGATGTTACTTCTCTGCTCAGAACCCTTCAGTGGCTCCACATTTCACTCAGGGAAAAGGCCAGTTCCTTATGGTGGCCTAGAAGGAACTCTGGCTTCCTAGGCCTGGGCCCTGTGCAGTCCATTTGTTTTAGTCCTCAGTGGTTACTGTCTTGAAATTCTTAACAATTTTATCTTTGAATGTGTGTTTTGTAAGTGAAGTTCCGTGAGACAACAAAGCATAAACCTGAACAGGCGAGATCTGTGGAGCAGCAGCACACACAAGTGGTGATGATCCAGCAGCAGTTTGTGCACAGGCAGGCTCAGGCACAGAGCAGCATCCACGCAATAGCATTTGGTCCACTGTATACACCTCAGAGCAGTCCAGGATACCATGGGGACTCCAGCGGGAGGCCATTCTGGAACCTGGACCCAGATTGGCGGTAGCAGCTGTGGCAGCATGAGCAGAAGCGGTATTGTGGCCATGCCAGAGCAGGGCTTCCCATGGGGGCTGGACCAGGACTTGCCTAGGAGGTGGCTGTCCCATAGGTACCAGAGCTAATCTCTTTGTCCTGAGTGTCTGAACAGAAACTTTTGGAGCTCAGGCAGCAAACTTGATCAGTAAATTTTTACAAAATTCAAGTGTGCATGTTAACATCGCAATAAAACCTATCAAGAGGTTGTTAGAATTCTTCAGAATTTAGAATTATCAGTCTTGAAAACTGCTGCAACTTTGTAAAGCAAATATCTACAGACTTAGAAATGAAAATTAAATGTAAAGCCTGGGTACGGTGGCTCACACCTCTAATCCCAGCACTTTGGGAGGCTGAATTTGCCAGATCACCTGAGCTCAGGAGTTCAAGACCAGCTTGGCCCTGTCTCTGGTAAAAAATACAAAAGTTAGCCAGGCGTGGTGGCACGTGCCTGTAGTTCCAGCTACTCTGGAGGCTGAGGCATGAGAATGGCTTGAACCAGGAGGCAGAGGTTGCAGTGAACTGAGATTGTGCCACTGCACTCCAGCCTGGGTGACAGAGCAAGACTCCATCTCAAAAAAAAAAAAAAAAAAATATGACAGTCAACAGGAAAGGATACCATTTTCATGTGAAACTTCAGATGAACCAAATATTAATAAGGAAGACAGTTTTGAAGTTAGTTTTTTTCTTGTAATAGTAGATACAGTGAGCGAATGCATAAGCAGGTGTTTTGAATTATGAACTTACCGTGAAACTTCTTTCAGTTTCTTGTTCAACCTCCACAAGTGACAGGAAATATCATAGGAAACATTAAAATACATTGTATATATTTACATTTAAAATAAAATTCAAACTTCCATGAAACTGATTTGCATGTAGGGTTAAATCTTTTTAGGAAAATTAGTTTGCAAGACTCATCAGCTTAACCATACTAAAACTTACATTTTGAAATAATTTACAGAAATTTACCTTAATGTTGTCACAGTTTATAAAATACTCTTAGCTCTAGTGATAATTGCATCAACTGAAAGATCTTTCTCCAAATTAAAAATTAGCAAAAATTATAGAAAGAATGAATAAGACCTATTTAATAGCACAACAGGGTAACTATAGTCAATAATAACTTAAGTATACATTTTTAAATAATTAAATGAGTGTAATTGGATTATTTGTAATACAAAGGATAAATGCTTGAGGGGATGGACACACACACTCCGTGATGCGATCATTATGCATTGCATCCCTGTATAGCCATATGTATCGCCTTAAATATTTATACCTACTATGGACCCACAAAAATTAAAAAGCTAAAAAATAAAAGTGAAAATCAGAAAAAATGATTTGTGAGCTTGCATGTATCAAAAATAATTGACTTTGCTTTCAATTATATCCATTGAAAATCAAGTTGCTAAAAATATAAATTTCAATGATCAAATAAATGAATATGTAGAAAAGTAAGCGAGGACATATGTGTGATCAATCAAGATATATTAATAAAGTATTATTGTTTTTATATTGTACAAAATTATAACATCAACATAGTATTTTTTTGCAATTTGGAAATTTATCCCTTACTCATTTATTACTATTCCTCTAATTATAAGTTATCCCTGTATTACAAATGCTAAAATGTTTTTAAGGGAAAAAGTTTTATATTTTGTGTACCTTTAACGGCACTTTTCCTCTACTCTTTCAACAATGGGTCCTGCATTTTCATTGTGCACTGGGCTCCGCAAGAGTTTAGCCAGCCCTGCCAAAAAGGCCTGCTTCCCTGATCCACTTCCCCCTTGTAAACAAAGGGGGGCCTTACCTTATAGTTTTGTTTTGTTTTTCTAATATTCTCCCTTTTACTTACTCTGCTTCAGCTTTTAACATTCCAGAAACCTCTAGCCTGAAGGCTTTTGCCCTGGCTGTTTTCTCTGTCTGGAATGCTCTTTCCCCACATACCCACATAGCTCACACTGTCACCTCTTTAAAGTCTTTGTTCAAATGATAGCTTCTTAGTGAGGCCCACTCTGACCAGGCTACTAAAAACCGCAGCCCATCCCTGCTCCAGCCACCATGGCATTCCTCACTCCCCTACCTGATGCCACATTTGTTTTTTTCATAGCACTTGTCATCTTCTAATATATAATTTACTTATGTACTACGTCTACTGTACATTACCTGTCTCCTCTGCTAGAATGTCAGCTTCACAGGTACAGGGATCTTTTTGTTTTCTCCACTAATGATTCCCAATCACATATAACAGTGCCAGTCCATAGTAAATACCCAGTAAATATGTGTGGAATGAAGCCTGAAACTATCAGTTAGACATGCAGCTGCTATGCAAGGCAAAATTATTCACATAACTGCAAGGTGTTTTTCCTTGTGCAATAGGCAAATTAGATTCTTGATTCCTGAAATTGTTTACAGCTACTCCTTTTGTATTTCCATTGATTTTAATTAATGAAAATTCCTGTTATAGAGCCATGCACTGAATGTGTGCTAATTAAATAGTGTTGTTCATGTAATTGTAGCATATTTAGAGCCATAAAAAGCTTTCAGAGTGCTAAAAACTTTGTTATAAAACCTAAAACAGTTGTAAAATAAGAAAACCCCAATGGCTGAATTCTTTATTTGCTTAAGAATATTTACTTCTTAGGAAACCCTATTTTGCCTCAATCTAAATGACAATAGAAGTACAGTATATTTTCACGTGGGAGTGTCTGCATTTTCACTCTGAGTTTGGGTGCCTAACCAATTGTGTCAGGAATTATTCTTATTCATAAATAAAATATTCTTCATCTATGGCTCTGTCAAGATTTAAATGTATATTTACTAACTTGTATTCACTCTCAAGCACTAGAATCTTTGGCAATCAATATTTCTTTTTCTTATGATTTAAGTTTTGTTTATTTTATCATAAGAACAGCACATTTTCTTCTTACTGAGACAAAAATCAAGATTAATGTTACAACTAGGAAGTATCCTTTTTAAATAAAATAACAAACTTCTTTTGTATGATACTTTAAAAAATGGAATTGCTTCTTTAATGGGAGAAATTGTGCTGAAAGCTGCTATGCTATCTTTATGTTTCTGGTAGGGGAATTTTTTCTATCAGTACATGAAAATCTGGATTTCCAAGGAAATCACAAGAATAATGTAACATTTAAGTAGCAAGTCAAAGTTATTTTCCAAATGTTGATATGTAAAAACTGAATTATCTTCTTGAAAAATAATTAGGATGAAAATCATGGCAATAATCTCATATCTATATTAGATGAAGTCATGCTGCAAAGATTTCCCAATTTCCATGTGATATCAATAATTATATGAGTAATATTATATGAATAAAAAAGTAAGGTGCTAAGGAGATATTAAGATAGATACTGAAAAGTCGTTGATTCTGTAGTTTCCAAATCTGTTTTATCCTTAATATGTCTATGAACTTCTTAGATCACATAGAAAAATGATCAGTCTAGGCTGGGCATGGTGACTCATGCCTGTAATCCCAGCACTTTGGGGGGCCGAGGCGGGTGGATCACCTGAGGGTAGGAGTTCGAGACCAGCCTGGCCAACACGAAGAAACCCCATCTCTACTAAAAATACAAAAAAAGATTAGATGAGTGTGGTGGTGCATGCCTGTGATCCCAGCTACTCAGGAGGCTGAGGCAGGAGGATCACTTGAACCTGGGAGACAGAGGTCACAGTGAGCGGAGATCATGCCACTGCACTCCAGCCTGGGCAACAGAGCAAGACTCTGTCTCAAAAAAAAAAAAAAGAAAAGAAAAGAAAAAGAAAAATGGTCAGTCTAATATTAGGCTTCAGATCTTTTTCAATGACAAGAGATGGAAACCCCCTGCAAAAGGGAATTTATTGGCTTACATAACTAGAAGTCTAGAAATGTGTTGACTTCAATCTCAGTTTCCTCCATGTGGCTGACAGCACCAACCTGATAGGCTTATGAACCAAGACCCTCAAGACAGGACATTGTCCTTTCTACTAGCTTCAGTAGAATTTCCACATGAGGATTCTGGAGCCACATCACCATCCCCAGACCAATCGCTGTCACTAGAGGCATGGAGCACTCTGATTACCTTGGCTTCCTCAACCTGATTGTCAGCCGCACCACTTGGAAATAGGGAGAGGTTTCGCCAAAGGACGGAAGCTGGTGATGCCAGAGAAGAGAGAGAAGAAAACAAACTGGGCAGATAAACTTCCACTTTGGGTTAATAGGAAAAGTAAACAAACCCAAATCAATTAGAAGATACCTAGAAGATATTTCAGGGTTGAGGACTTTTAGAGATGACTATAGAAAATGAAAAAAACCAGGGCTTGTTCTCATTTGGCTGTACCTGTGACATCTAACAATTGTTTTTTTTCTAATTCTGCCATCTGTCTAACAATAGGAGGTTTACAGATGTCTATACATTTTGGGTTGATTGTAGTTCTACTAGATTTAGAAAAGAGCTACGTGCACTAAGTTCCTACTATGTTTCAGGCTGTAAATACCTTGACGTGTGTGTATGTGTCCAGTATTTACACTGGACACACACACACAAACTTCGAGATACACACACATACACAGTATCTCAAAGTATTTACAGCCTGACATGTAGTAGGAACCTACTACATATTAGCTCTTTTATAATATACATATTTATATATTATATACTGTATACACACACACACACACACACACACACACATTCTAGTTGAATCCGTGAGGTATAGATTCATCTGTGAAGAAAAACTTAAGACAATAGTAACTAAAGTCATAAGCACTTACTATTTCACATACAAGAAACCTGTGGGTAGGCAGTCCAAGGCTCTATTGGCAGCTTCCTGGTCACTAAGGACTCAAGCTCCTTCTGCCTTGCTATTGCACCATCTTTATCAATCACATCACCTCGTGGTACAGGATGGCCGCTTAAACTCCAGCTCAATTATGCACCTTCTAGGCAACAGGAAGGAAAAAGTAGAAGAAGTTTGGAGCCCCTCATTTTTAAAGAGAATGTTCAGTACTATTATTTTTAAATTTTAGATTTCAGGGTTACATGTGCAGGTGTATAACATGGATATATTACGTGGGTCTGAGGTTTGGGCTTCTAATAATCCCATTGCCCAAGTAGTGAACATAGTACCCAACAGACAGATTTTCAACTCTTGTCCCCCTTCCTCCATCCTCCCCTCCCCTCTCCCTTTTTGGAATCCCCAGTGTTTATTGTTCCCATCTTTGTGTCTTTGTGTACCCAATGCCTAGCTCCCAGTTATATGTGAGAACATGTGGCATTTGATTTTCTGTTTCTGTGTTAACTCACTTAGGATAATGCTGCTGCAAAGGACATGATTTCATTCTTTTTTATGACTGTGTGGTATTCCATGGTGTATATATACCACATTTTCTTTATCCAGTCCACCGTTGATGGGCACTTGTGTTGATTTCATGTCTTTGCTATTGTGAATAGTGTTGTGATGAGCATACGACTGTGGGTGTCTTTTTGGTAGAATGATTTGTTTTCTTTTGAGTATATACCCAGTATTGGGTTTTCTGGGTCTAAAGGTCATTCTATTTTTAGTTCTTTGAGAAATCTCTAAATTGCTTTCCACAAGGGCTGAACTAATTTGCATTCCCATGAACAGTGTGGAATGATTCCCTTTTCTCTGCAACCTTGACAACATTTGTTATTTTCTGACTTTTTAATAATAGCAATTCTGACTGGTGTGAGATGGTATCCTATTGTAGTTTTGGTTTGCATCACTCTGATGATTAGTAATGTTGAGCATTTTTCATGTTTGTTGACCATTTGTATATCTTCTTTTGAGAAGTGTTTGTTCTTTGTCTACTTTTCAATGCGGTTGTTTGTGTTTTTCCTACTGATTTGTTTAAGTTCCGTATAGATTCTGGATATTAGTCCTTTGTCAGATGCATAGTTTACAAATATTTTCTTCCACTCTGTAGGTTGTCTGTTTGCCCTGTTGATAGCTTCTTTTGCTATGCAGAAGCTCCTTAGTTCAATTGTCAATTTTTGTTTTTGTTGCATTTGCTCTTGAGTACTTAAGTTATAAATTCCTTGCCTAAGCCAATGTCTAGAAGGGTATTCCTAGGTTTTCTTTTAGAAATTTTATCGTTTGAGGCCTTTCATTTAAGTCTTTAGTCTAATGAGTTAATTTTTGTATATGGTGAGAGGTAGGGGTCCAGTTTCATTCTTTTTCATATGGTTAGCCAGTTTTCCTAGCACCATTTATTCAATAGGGTATCCTTTCCCCATTGTTTATTTTTGTTAACTTTGCCAAAAATCAGTTGGTTGTAGGTGTGCAGCTTTATTTCAGGGGTCTCTGTTATGTTCCATTGGCCTATGTGTCTGTTTTTATACCAGTACTATGCTTTTTTGATTAATGTAGCCTTGTAATATAGTTTGAAGTTGGGTCAGGTGATACCTCTGGCTTTATTCTTTTTGCTTAGGATTGATTCTTTGAGCTTTTTTTTGGGTTCCATATGAATTTTAGGATAGTTTTTTTCTAATTCTGTGAAAAAAGATGTTGGTAATTTGATAGGAAAAGTGATGAATTATTCAGTTGCTTTGGGTAGTATGGACGTTTTAGTAATATTGATTCTTCTAATCCATGAACATAGAATACTTTTCCATTTGTTTGTGTCACCTATGATTTCTTTCAGCAGTGTCTTGTCATTCTTCTTGTAGAGATCTTCACCTCCTTGACTAAATCTAGTCCTAGGTATTTTTTTGGTATGTGTGGCTATTATAAATGGGATTGCATTCTTGATTTGGTTTTCAGCTTGAATGTTATTGGTGTATAGAAATGATAGTGATTTTTGTATATTGATTTATGTATCCCGAGACTTTGCTGAAGTCATTTATCAGGCCTAGGAGACTTTCCGCGAATCCTTAAGGTTTTCTAGGTATAGAAACATATCATCAGTGAAGAAATCATTTAACTTCTTCTTTTTGTATTTGGACGCCTTTTATTTCTTTCTCTTGCCTGACTGTTCTGGGAAGGACTTCCAGTCCTATGTTGAGTAGGAGTGGTGAGAGTGGACATCCTTGCCTTGTTGCAGTTCTTAAGGGGAATGCTTCCAGCTTTTGCCCATTCAGTATGATGTTGGCTGTGGATTTGTCATAGATGGCTTTTATTATTTCGAGGTATTTTGTTGATGCCTCATTTGTTGAGGGTTTTTACCACAAAGGGATGTTGGATTTTATTGAATGCTTTTTCATATCTATTGAGATGATCATATGGTTTTTGTTTTTAATTCTACTTTGTGAATCACATTTATTGATTTGTGTATGTTGAATCATCTTTGCATCCCAGGAATAAGATCCAACTGATCATGGTGAATTAACTTTTTGATGTACTGCTGGATTTGGTTTGCTGGTATTTTCTTGAGGATTTTTGCGTGTATGTTCTTCAGGGATATTGGCTAATAGTTTTCTTTTTTGTTGTGTCTTTGCCAGATTTTGGTATCAGGATGATACTGGTTTCACAGAATGAGTTAGGAAGGAGTCCTTCGTCCTCAATTTTTTGGAATAGTTTTAGTAGAAATGGTACCAACTCTTCTTTGTACATCTGGTAGAATTCTGCTATAAATCCTTCTGGATCAGGACTCTTTTTGGTTGGTAATTTTTTTATTACTGATTCCATTTTGGAACTCATTATTGGTCTTTTCAAGATTTCTGTTTCTTCCTGTTTCAGTCTTGGGAGATTGTGTGTTTCTAGGATTTATCTGTTTTCTCTAGATTTTCTAGTTTATGTGTATAGAGATGTTCATAGTAGTGCCTGAGGACCCTTTTAAAGATAATTGTTGACAGTTACACACATCACATAGAGCTCATTAGCCATAACTTAGTCACATGGCTATACCAAGCTGTAAGTGAGTCAAGGAAATGTAATTCTGTTAGTTGAGTGACAGTGTACCCGATTAAAATCTGGGGTTTGGTTACTAGAGAATGAGAGAATAACTATTGGGAGGCAGCCAGGCATCTCCCCCTCATGCTTTATCTCCTAAGATATGCATCAAGCATTAGTTATTGAGCTGGAAGACCTTGTGACTTGAGTTAGGAAAGTCTTAATGTCTCTGGATTCTATGGGGCCCTTAACAGCACTCTTCCTTTCCTTGTTTAAGGCCTCAGTCAGATGAGCTAAAAAAAAGTGGCTCCTGGAGGATATTCTCATAGTACCAGCTTCCCAGAAGCATATGCGTACATTGATCTGGGCAGCACAGCTATATGCCAATTCCATGTGTGACCACTACTGACTCATATACCCTTTCATTACCACCTAAGTGAATCCATTCTTCCCTAAGGAAATTGATAGATGAGAGTTGTTTATGATAGTTATATTTTTGATGCTGAGAGGCTACTTCATTTCTATCCTAACTAGCAGGTGCATTGTTATATGACTTTTAAAAGTGAAGCTTTGTATATTAAGTGTAGTATACTCTTCTCTAATGAAAAAAAATATGGAGGATAACTCTTCTGTTTCATCTATGTATTGCAAATCCTTTAAGGACCAGTGAGAGTATAATAGGATTGTATATTAATTAGCCATGAGTAAATTTATTAAAGTATAGGTATGGTAAAAATGTTTCTCCTTAGAAATTACTTGACAAAATAAGTAATGAATGGAGGTTCAGAAATATCTCAATGATATAACCATCATTCTATCACAGTTTTAGCTTATTGAGAAAGTACTTGGCAACTTAACCTGATGTTATCAACCTGAGATTAGAAGTACCAGCAACAAGTGAGTGCAAAGCTTCCACAATGTAATTCTTCCTGTGCATGATTCTGAATATCTACTATAATGACCTCAAACAAAACCAGACTGCACAGTGTCTCCATGTGACCATCATGTTATGAAAAGAATGGCAATATTTACTTTGGGGAAAGTTAGGTGATTGTTTAAAAGTGAGCACAGAAAAGCTGATTTTCTTTAGTTTTAAGTTTGAACTTTTGTTAGTTTTTTTGCTCTACCAAAGTATTGGAAGATAGAAGTGAGAAGAATCAGGGCAGGGGAGACAGGTTTATCTGCAATTTCTTTATTGACTAGGTTGAGGTGTTCTGAGGACAGTGATTTACGTTTTTTCTCTACACACTGAAGAGTTATTTCCTGAATGCTATGTTTTTGCTTTTGTTTTGAGACGGAGTCTCACTCTGTTGTCAGGCTGGAGTGCAGTGGCGAGATCTTGGCTCACTGCAACCTCCACCTCCCAGGCTCAAGTGAAGAAATCTATGTTTTTATCTGGAGTAGTATCTTCCAAATGTTTTCCCTTGTATTATTAATGAACACATGTAAGTCTTGGTTTGTTCCTTTTGGTTTGTTTTTGTTTTTTAATAGAAATGTATCCTGTATTCTGTTAAATTGGCCACGGTGTTACATGGTGACTGTAAGAAGTGAGAATTCATATTGTATTTTCTATCTCAGTCCTACAGGAACTGGATCAACCCAGCAAGTCTGCAGTTCCCAAGGTCTTCAGGATGAGGCACCAGTGCAGTTATATAGTATTTTTCCCCCAAAGTGGCATGTTTTAAACTGACAGATTTTCAGTGTTCCATTTGATGCTAATATTTTCTTCTAACAATAGCTTTTCTCTTAATGATGCATTTTACTTACGTAAACATTTTTTTCTCATAAAATCTTAGCCATTTTGCTTTTTATTAATGGAATCACCACCAAGCAATCTTTATAAGATTGTCATTTATATGGCTACATTAAATCACACAGTTCTGTTTTCATACATAGAAATTCTAATAATATAAAAATTATGTAGCCAAAAACATTGAAACTTTTATACATGAAAAGCTTGAGTCACAGAAACCTAGGGTTGAAAGGAACTTCAAGTTCTTTAGCCTTCCCCTAAGAACTATAACTTACGAAAGTGAGCAGAAGTTTTTATATATTCACTTGCCCTTAGGCTCTTACTTTAACTCCACGCTGAGCACTTTCGACACTGACTTTTTTTGAGAAAGGTTACCATAAGGGAGCTTTTCCCTTTCTGCTCCCTCAAATGCATCTGTCTTTTTTCTTAGCCTCTCTTCCTTTCCTCTTCTCTCAGAAATATTTCTCTTTACTATCCTTACTACTTGGAGCTTTGTTTCCAGCTAAGTTTGCTTCTTTCAGAAGTTTATCTCCTAATTCAGTTCCAACCAGGGTTGCCAGATTTAGGAAATGAAAAATATAGGACACCCAGTTAAATGTGAATTTCAGACAAATGGTGAACACATTTTTAGTATAGATATGTCCCAAATGTGGCATGGGTCATACCCATAAAATTATTCATTGTTTCTCTGAAATTCAAATTGAACTGTATTTTATTGGACAACCCTATGTAAAACCCTTATCCCTGCGACCTTGTCTGTAAATTTCCTTTGCTGAAGTTCGCATCTGCATCAGTGGACTGAACTACGCAGAGGACCCTCTTCTGTGACTTCATTTTCCTCTGCCTGCAGCCATTTCCATCTGAATCCTGTTCTGTTCTCCCCTTGCTGGTTTCTCAGCTTCCCTGCAGTCCCCCATCGGCCTCTCTTCTTGAACTTTCTCCTGTTGGTGGCACAACAGTGTTTATTATGCTTGACACTCCTAGGTTACTTTGAGTCCTCCTTTATTCTTGTCCTAGCCAATAACAAGTCCTGTTCATTTTTCTTCCACAGGGAATCGTTCCCTCCTTCCCTCCTCGTCTTTGCCTCCCCTTCCCCTTCTCCCTACTGTCTGTCCCTGCTTGTCTGTTCCCTGCACTGCCCTCATTCAGGTTTCTGCCCACCCGCTTGCCCACCCAGCCTCCTGCTCTAGACGCTCCCTGTCCAGGCCATCTTGCACTGACTGGTTAATCATTCAGAAATATTGTACCAATTCTACTCATTCCCTTCTTCGTGACTTACTATTGTCTGCAGAATGAAGTACAAATTCCTTATTCGAGGCCTCACATGCAGGAACTTTCCAAATTGTCCTCTTCCTATTTCCCTGGTGCCATTGACATCATTACTTTGCATCAGTGCTTATCACCCTTTCAGATGCTCTCACTCTTTCATTGTAATATATTATTGAAAACTCCCTTCGGGAACTTTTAAATTATGTAATCATTTGGCATACAGATAAAAGGAAGCATTATTTTAGTTTATATTGCTGTATTAGTAAATGTTACATTCTATAGTTTATCCTAATAAAATTTAATAATATTCACATTATATAAATAGCAAGAAATGTTTTGACTTTTTCCTATTTAACAAATGACACACACTTTCTTATATTTTGAATTAATTAGGTAATTTAAAATGTGATTTTTAAATAAAATTTAAAATGGCAGCTTCTATTATGTTTGGCTTCATAACGAAATGTATACTGAAATGTACATTATTGTTAACCTATACTGACTGGGTGTGATGGTTCACACCTGAAGTTTTTAATCCCGGCGCTTTTGGAGGCTGAGGTGGAAAGACTGTTTGAGCCCAGGAGTTCAAGACCAGCCTGGGCAACGTAGCAAGACACAGTCTCTACAAAAATTTAAAAAATTAGCTGAGCATGGAGGTGTGTGCCTGTGGGTCCAGTTACTTGGGAGGCTGAGTGGGGAGGATCCCTTGAGTCCAGGAGGTCAAGGCTGCAGTGATGCTGTGAGCCGTGTTTATGCCACTGCACTAGCCTGGGTGACAAGGTGAGAACCTGTTCCTCCAAAAAAAAGAAAAACAAAAAACAAAATAAATTATATGACAGCAGAATTCATGACTGACCTGATGTTTGTTAATTCTTGCATTTTGCATTTTTATTTATTATTATTATTACTACTATTTTTTGAGAAAGGTTCTTACTCTATTACCCAGGCTGGAGTGCAGTGGTGTGACCAAGGCTTATTGCAGCCTCAGCCTCTCCAGGCTCAGGCGATCCTCCCACATCAGCCTTCTAAGAAGATGGGACCACAGGTGTGCACCATCACACTCAGCTCATTTTCGTATTTGTTGTAGAGATAGAGTTTCGCTATGTTGCCCAGGCTTGCCTGGAATTCCTGGGCTCAAGCAATTTGGCCTCCCAAAGTGCTGGGATTTCAGGCATGAGCCACCGTACCCAGCTGCATTTTGCATTTTTAAATCAAATCTCAAATCAACTAATAGATTTTCATATTTGCTATATTTCTTTTCTCTTCTTTTCTTTTCTTTCCTTGTCTTTTCTTTTTTTTAGAGACAGCATCTCACACTGTCACCAGGCTGGAGTGCAGTGATGTAATCATAGTTCACTGCAGCCTCGAACTCCTGGGCTCAAGTGATCCTCCCACTTCAGCTTCCCGAACAACTGGGACTACAAATAAAAAATTATCCAGATGTGGTGGTACACACTGGGCTAATTTTTTATTTTTCACAGAGATGGAGTCTCACTATGCTACCCAGGCTGGATTTACATTATGTTTCTAAGTGTTGAGCTAAGAAAGTGGATTGCAGGTTGCTATTTCTAAGCATTTTCTACAGTGAACATCCTTCAGACTTAGATCATCTTTATTCACAATAAATAAAAAGCCAGATTGTATACAGTTCTCCACTTCCCCCTCATGACTCTCCATTTGTTTTTATTGCACAAGCCCAAGGCTCTGGGGAATATGTCTCAGAGGTGTACCTTACCACACTTCTGTTTATGGGTTTGGCTTGGTTACAAAATACTGTGGCAGCTTCTTGGGAAATCTGAGAAAGGATAGTACTCGTTCCTGTAGTACTTCTTTCCTCATTCTTTTCTCCTGGGCCATAGTATATTGAATAAACAACGAGTTCCTGGTTAATATCTATCAAAATGAAAACAGGGTTATATTCATGTGAACCTCTATCTCGGTGCATTTATCCTCACAACTGGTATTGATTAATATGATGTAATTACATTCATTACAGTGATACATATTTGGCAAATGTAAGATGTTTAGCCATCAGGTGGTTCCCAGTAGAGTGAAGTGCTTGAGTGGGATCTCTTCATTTGCCCTGCCATGAAGAGATCTCCTGTCTTACCTTCTCCATCTGTTGTCTGTCCTGGTAGACTGACCTGTGTGGGCTCAGTAACCTGCTTCCTGCCCTCTGGCTTCCCAGTGGGGTCAGCCAATGGAAAACCCCAGCAGGAGATCAGAGGGGAGGACAGTGAACTCAAAATATGTTTTCCCCTTGCATTCTCCCCTGCAAGGTCACCCTGGATTGGCAGTTTCTCCAGACTGAAAATCAGTTCCTTCTCAAGACCACCTATTCTGTAGAACTTTCTCACTCCTTTTGGATTCCAGTAACCTTTCAGGCCTATGGGGATTAACAAATCTACTACTGCTAGCCACAGATTTCAGCACTATTCTTTGTGGTTCCCCTGTATACACACACACGTCTTTGTCACAAGACCCTCTAAGAATGGAGTATGCCATCTATTTCCTATTGGGGTCCTTGTTGATATAGTGCTTTACGTGGAGTAATTAAATAATCCTGTCGACTAGAAAAGTACCCTCCTTCTATGGAAAAGGAAAGTGCAGCACAGCTACCCTCAATGACCTGCAAAGGTCACATGGCTAACATGTGATAAAGCCAGGATCTGAACCCAGAAAGTCTGGCTGCAGTCTACATGATTTTAACCTAAGTATGATAATATGTATAATACAGTTACTACATTGTTGCTTTAGGAACATTTACACTAACAAAATATATGAAAATTAATCATGTTGATGACAGATAAGGTTGGTCACCCAAATTATCATTCTTCCCCACCTAGTCTTTTCATCTGCATACTTCAAAAGATGCTGATTTTTTTTTCCCCTTTTACCCAGGAAAGAATGAAAGAATGATATTCTTTGATGTTAAGGAATAAGAAGTTCAAATTTTGCTTATTACTTTCAGCCCTTTTAGAGAACAATTCTTTGCCAACAACTAAGTATTCTCTTTAAAATATGAACTCTCAAAGACTCAAATTTAGCTTCTTTCTTTTCTTAAGAGCCTGATGTTGGGTGTTAGTATTCATTTCTCAGAATGACCTAGTTTCTACATAATTTTGGTCCTGTCCATTCGTAACCAGAACTGACATAGTCGTCATTTTGTTGTCTGCTTTGTGTTGGGGGGACATGTCTTCTTCTGCCCTGCCCCCTACTTTCACCACTCATTATTCATTGTTCATTGTCTTCCATATTCATCTATGGTGTAACCGGTCACATTTTCCATCCTCTTGGGCTTGTGTTGTGGTGCTGCTATTGAATGCAGCTGCAGTGTGTTGATTCTGGACTCTAGGTATCCTGGGTTGCGACAGAATACTGCTTCTAGATGACTTATTTGGCAGTTGAAATTTCTTCCAACACAGCAGCCTCCTAAAGTGTAGCTTCATTTCTTCATGCTAAAATACTGAAAATAAAAAACCAGCCCTGTTCTTTATTTTGGGATCTTTGAATCATTAAAATGTCATAGAACGGTAGCCTATAATTATACTGGTCTCAGGTATACGCTAACTTTAAAAATGCAGTTGGTTTCTAGGAGCTCAAAGAAGAAAAAAACATGCATTAATGATTCAGGTGTTCTTATTGTTAAAAAGAGTACAATTGAATGAGTGGTTGTTTATGCTTTGGGTCTTGGGTGGTTATTCTATAGTGAAGGTCCTGGTTTTGACAAATTTGTTTGCAGTCATTTTTTCTAACGTGGGGGGTTAGGTTATGAGAGAAAGCCAGGGTTTCTTTGTAGTTCACTGTGCTTACCTGGAATCCCATTTGATATTACCATGGGCTAAAACTCTAAAACTGCCAAACTAGGGAATTTGGCCAGAAAATCAAATCTGTGAACATAAGCAATCATTTATATTTTCTCAAAGTACTTACCTTGGTGTTGTATTTAAGACTTATTCTGAAATAAACTGTAGCTTTAAGACTAAAGAGAAAGCTGCTTATTAAAAAGTTTCCATTTTGCCATGTGATTGGTATAATTAGCATCTTTTCCATCAAATGTTTTTGCATAGAGAAAGTATATTTTAAGTGTATTTTCAAAGGTTTGTTAAAATAAAAGGGGCAATTCTGGTTGCATCTATTTTTCAAGACAAATTGCTGAAAAAAGACCAATGTGGTAGTGCCTTTTGTTTAAAAAAGTTAGCATTTTACGTACATTTGAAATCCAGACAGATTTATTAAGCTAAACACCTTATAAAATACAATTTATTCAATTGTCCTGGCAAAGACTTAAGAAGAAGATGTAATGTTGAGCTATTTTGTTTATTTTCATCAAAAGGCTCTTTCATCTGCCATCCAAATAAGAAGATATATTTACGTACAGAGATGGATTAAAATCCAGCCCTCATTATGAAAGAATAAAATTTCAAAAAAGTCATTAAACATCAATCAAAACAAAAGTAGATTTATGCAGCAGATTTTCGCATTGTATTCATTAAAAACTTCAGTATCTGTGAGTTTAATTTGCTGCAAAGGAAAAGTAAATAAAGAGATTGTCCAAACAGAGGAGAAAATAGGCGTAGAAGTTTTTCTAAAGAGTTAGAAAGTTGGAAGAGCTATGACATTCAACCATCAGTTCTGTCTGTTGGCAACTACTGTGCCCCTTGTGGGGTTGGACCCATGGTCAAGAAACACCATTTAAACCTTCCCTTTCTTTTCCTGTCATATACTCAGCAAAATTTCTCTCTGGTTAAACTCGATCATCCACCTACTCTATCTCTATGGCTGGGCTGCTGAATATTGCTGGAGTAAAATATTAACTGAGATGATTGAACTCACTATAGACTCACGCCTGAATATTTCAAATGGACACTCAGTGCAGCCTAACAGTCCTAATATACTTCTCTGGTATGTTCACCTTCTTACTCTCAGAGATGACTGTTTCCCAATTTGATTCTTCTCAAACTTCCTACATTCCCTTCCCTTGCTCTCACTTTCAGCTTCCTCATACTTCGCTGAGTAAATAGGCCCAACCAATCAAGTACACCCTCATTCTCCCACATCATATCTGCCAGCCTGCATCTTCACCTAATTCCTTGGCCTCCCTCCTGTTACTGTAGTCAGGGCTCTAATGTCCTTGCCAAAGGCCAGTCCTCCATGTGCTTCCTGAGGCCTTGTTGTCTTGCCATCTCAAATATACTGCACTTGCAGTTTTCTTCTTTTCACAGCATCACTGAGTTTTCCAACTCTATGAGATCATTCTCATCAGTACATTCTAGTATCTGCTCTCTTAAAATAAAACAATGACCTTCATTTACTCACATCCCTTCTAGCTATTTCTCATTTCTGTGCTCCTCTTTTCCACAAAAACTACCTGAAAAGAGTTGTCTGTCCTCTTGCCTATACTTCACTTCTCATTTATTTCTGGACCCTCTCCAACTAGGCTTCTGTCTTCTCTGCCCTTCTGAGACTGCTCTTGCTTGTTAGGGTCATTAGTGATGTTCATGTTGCCTAAAACCATGGTCATGTGCCCATTCTTGTCCTACTTGATCTTTAAGCAGCATTTGATAGGGCTAAATTTCTTCCTCCTCCTCTTTAAAATACTTGTTTACTCTTAATTTTCTTTCTTTTTTTTTTTTTTTTTTCGAAACGGAGTTTCGCTCTTTTTTTTTTTTTTTTTTTTTTTTTTTTTTTTTTTCTGAGACGGAGTCTCGCTCTGTCACCCAGGCTGGAGTGCAGTGGCCGGATCTCAGCTCACTGCAAGCTCTGCCTCCCGGGTTTACGCCATTCTCCTGCCTCAGCCTCCCGAGTAGCTGGGACTACAGGCGCCCGCCACCTCGCCCGGCTAGTTTTTTGTATTTTTTTAGTAGAGACGGGGTTTCACCATGTTAGCCATACCCAGGCTGTAGTGAAGTGGTTCAATCTTGGCTCACTGCATCCTCTGTCCCCCAGGTTCAAGTGATTCTCCTGCCTTAGCCTCTGGAGTAGCTGGGGTTACAGGTACCTGCCACCACACCCAGCTACAATTTTTGTGTGTGTGTGGTTTTTTTTTTTTTTTTTTTTTTTTTGAGATGAAGTTTTGCTCTTGTTGCCCAGGCTGGAGTGCAATGGTACAATCTCGGCTCAGTGCAACCTCCGCCTCCCGGGTTCAAGCGATTCTCTTGCCTCAGCCTCCTGAGTGGCTGGGATTACAGGCATGTGTCACCATGCCAAGCTAATTTTGTATTTTTAGTAGAGATAGGGTTTCTCCATATTGCTCAGGCTGGACTCGAACTCCCAACCTCAGGTGATCGCCTGCCTTGGCCTCCCAAAATGCTAGGATTACAGGTAATTTTTGTATTTTTAGTAGAGATGGAGTTTCTCCATGTTGGTCAGGCTGGTCTTGAACTCCTGACTTCAGTCAAACCACCCGCCTCAGCCTACCAAAGTGCTAGGATTATAGGCGTGAGCCACTGTGCCTGGCCTACTCTTAATTTTCATAACATCACATTGTGGTGGCTATGGAGGTGTCCTCATGTCTCCCTACGTGAGTACCTGCTATAGGGCAAGAGCTGACTAGCAGCCTTCAGCTACCATACCCCTAGATTGAACACAGTGGAAACACAATCCAGGCTTCCTTGGAGTGTTCCCAGTCAATAACTGAGCATAATGGGGATACTAGAATTGGAACATGCTTTCATTACATGAGAATCTTCTAACTGGCAATGTTGAATCTAAACTCCCCTTTGACTAGGTCAAGTCTTTCTTAGAACTGAGCTCTTCCTATCTAATCCTTCTATCCCTGTCTCCTTTTACAGATGTCAGATCTACACCAGGTCTGAACCTCTTATCACCTAATCCTGCTTCCTCCTCTTTTATATCTCTCTTGTACATCTAATTCCATCTTGGTGTCAGATTTCCAGAGGATGACCCAAACGGATACACACTATCCTATTCCCTTACCCACTGTTCTTCTGTCTTCTTTCCCTATTCCTTCTCTCCTTCATGAGCCCTTAACACTGATGGCTCCATCCTTGGACCAAGTCTTCTCTTCTTGATCTCTTTGTGATCTCATTCAGTTCCATGACTTTGAATATAATCTTTATGTAATTGACTCTCAAAGCTGTATCTCTAGCTCTGATCTCTCCCCAGAACTCCAGACATCTGTATCTAGTCACATTCTTCACATCTCCACTTGGGTATTTATGAACATCTCAAAGCTGATATATTTTAAGGAACTCTTGATCCTCTTTATCCAAATCTGTCCTCCCTCAGTTGTCCTTTTCTTAGTAAATGGCTCCAGTCATTCTGATTTGCTCTCTTTTCCTCATCTCCCTTCAGCAGGTCCTGTCAATTGAACTCTAAAGTATCTTCCGAATCAATCAATTTGTCTCCATTTTCGTTCCTGCCACCCTAATCAGTTTTGCAGCAATCCTCTAACCCTTCACTCTCTTGGCCACTTATAGTCCATTCACCATTCACTAGCCAAAATGAGCTTTTAAAAATGCAGATCATATCCAATCATCCCCCTGTTTAAAGTGCTTTATAAAGGCTCTGTCAAACTTTGCATAAAACTCAGACCCTACCTTGTTTGTAAAACCCTGCCATCTGGCCTCTACCAGCCTCTCAGACCTACCTCCTCCTTTCCTTTGCCCAGGCTCAGCAGCTTTCTTCTGTTTCCTACAATAAGACAAGATTGTTCTTGCCCTTTGGCCTGTTACCTTATCTCTAAGTGTCCTTCCTCTTTATCACTTAGATCTCAGTTTTACTGTTACCTCCTCAGAAAGGCTTTGCTGGCCTCTCAACCTCATTAGAAATATCTAATCACGGCGGGGCATGGTGGCTCATGCCTGTAATCCCAGCACTTTGGGAGGCCAAGGTGGATGAATCACAAGGTCAGGAGTTTGAGACCAACCTGACCAACATGGTGAAACCCTGTCTCTACTAAAACTACAAAAATTAGCTGGTTATGGTGGTGCACGCCTGTAATCTCAGCTACTCAGGAGGCTGAGGCAGGAGAATCGCTTAAACCCAGGAGCTGGAGGTTGCAGTAAGCTGAGATTGCACCACTGCACTCCAGCCTGGGCAACAAAGCGAAACTCCGTCTCAAAAAATAAAAAATAAAAAAGAAATTACCTAGTCACATTGTAGTGCATTGCTTTATTTGCATTCCCTTCATAGTTCAATTATGCACTGAATAAGGATGTTTAGATCATTGACAGACCACATATACAAAAGTTATCCCATAAGATTATAATACTGTATTTTTACTGTACCTTTTCTATGTTTACATGTGTTCAGAGACACAAATGCTTAATACTGTGTTACAGTTGCCTACAGTATTCAGTACAGTAACATCCTATATAGGTTTGTACCTTAGGAACAATAGGCTATGCCCATGTAGCCTGGGTGGGTCGTAGGCTAAACCATCTAGATTTGTGTAAGTACATGCTATGATGTTCACACAAGGACTAAATCTCTGAATGAAGGATTTCACAGAATGTATCACTATTGTTTAGCAATGCATAACAGTACTTATGCTTTCTGATCTTTTTCTTGTTTATTTATTATCTGTCTCCCCGATTCAGACATAAGTTCCAGGAGAACATGGTTCTTTTCTCTCTTCTTATTACTGCATTCCTAGCAGTGAGACCAGTGCCTGATATATGATATGTAGTAAGTATTCATAAATATCTGTGGAATGAGTAAGTTGACAGAATTCAGAATTTCACCTCAATGAACATATTTTTTTCTTTGAAAGAAAAAAATGGTGAATTTTCCAAACTCTACACACCCCTATAGTTCTTCCTATATTCATCATTCCCCAAGATGTACTTTTCTTTGAATTTGTACATAATGCCAATACAGTTAAAATCCCATTATAGTGAATTCCACGGGGCATGCTATTGGCTTTGTTTTAGTGGAATTTGTCACAGGGCCAGAAATTGCATTTCCAGTCCATAGAAACTAGGCTGAAACTGCCTATTGTCCATTTCTCCGTGGAATTGGGAATGGAAGAGTTCTGACTCTGAAATGAGAAGTGAGATCTATCTAGTGAACCTCTGGCCTCCTTTCTAGGCTCCTTGATATTTTACATGGAATGCTGGCTTTGGGTTTTTTTTGTTTGTTTGTTTCTGACTGAAGGATTTGAGTACTGGAAGAAGTAGGGGTAGTTGAGAAAGAGAAAAAAATTAAAAGGCAATTACGATTTGTTGACATGAAAAGATTCTAGAGTTATTTTTTAAAACATTAAGATAAACAATATTCTCTCCTACTTTTTGTAGCATAAAAAGATACATCCTCAGGTGCTGTTTTCATACATGAAAATATACATGAACAAGGGCCAGAAAATGAAACAAAACAAAACAAGACAAAACAGAATACCATTCCTATTGTAAAGTATTTGGTGTTGACAGTTTGTCTGTCAACAAACTCAATTCAACTTCTCAGCATTGAGTTACTTTTTGAAGTCATTTATTAAGAACTTTTATTGGCTTTCTCAGACATACACATTTATTCCCTCTTCCTTGTATGCAAAGTACTTGATACATGGCCTTTATAATATTGTAATTGTATTTATCTGCCTGTGTCCTCTACGCTGACCATACTAAAGACAAGCACTGTGTTTTATTCACTTTTGCATTCTCCACCTGCAATCCTTCTTCTGTTCCCTATTTTACCTAATATAACAGGACAAAAAGGGTTTTAAATACATGTTTATGGAAGGGTAGCACCACTTCTGTGGCTACCTTAGCGTATTGCCTTACTTTTATATCCACTTACTACATCTTCTACTGCCCTTTTTAGCAAAGCTGCTTGCTTAATGACCACCTATTTCTCGTCTTTGTCAAGTTGTCAGAGTAGGATGGGATATTTGCTTCACTGCCTGTTAAACTGCATTCTCTCTCTTTTAGTTCTTAGATTAAGGTCTTCATTGATAAGCCCATCATGTCTCCGTCTACTATCTGTCCATGAGAAAGGTAGCTGACCCATTTCTCTTCTACAGTTTCATATATGCGTTAGTGAATTTTGTATTGGTGTTCTCCTGTTTATTGTATTGAACTCTAAGTTGTTTGAAGGCCTATCTAAACCAGTCAGTGCATACTCACTGAAAGCCAGAGCTATTATGAGTGCAGCGGGAATTACTGACAAATATTAAAGTGCCATGTCTGCCCTTAAGAAGCTGATAGTTTGGTGAATTACAAACTAGTTGTATGCCCAGGCTTGGTGGCTTATGCCTGTAATCCCAGCACTTTGGGAGGCTGAGGTGGGCAGATCACTTGAGGTTCAAAACCAGCCTGGCCAACATGGTGAAACTTTGTGTCTACTAAAATTACAAAAATTAGCCAGGCGTGGTGGTGTGCACCTGTAATCCCAGCTACTTGGGAGGCTGAGGCATGAGAATTGCTGAACCCGGGAGGTGGAGGTTGCAGTGAGCTGAGATCATGCCACTGCACTCCACTTCACTGCAACAGCACGAGACCCTGACTCAAAGCAAACAAACAAAAAAACTAACTATACTTGTTTTATTTGAGATGCCTGAACTTTAAAGACATACTGTTAGGTTATAATAGCTTCCATGTAAGAAAAGAAACCCTGCCGACCAGGCATGGTGGTTCACGCCTGTAATCCCAGCACTTTGGGAGGCCTAGACGGGCGGATCACGAGGTCAGGAGATTGAGACCATCCTGGCTAACACAGTGAAACCCCGTCTCTGCTAAAAAAATACAAAAAATTAGCCGGGCATGGTGGCATGCTCCCCTAGTCCCAGCTACTTGGGAGGCTGAGGCGAGAAAATCGCTTGAACCTGGGAGATGGAGGTTACAGTGAGCCAAGATTGCGCTACTGCACTCCAGCCTGGGCAACAGAGCGAGATTCCATCTCAAAAAAAAAAAAAAGAAAAAAAAGAAACCCTGCCATGTATTATCTATGCATTGACTGTAAGGCTGATCCCCAGTTCAGAAACATGGGCATTCTGGATAGTATTCCATGGAGATAGAATGACATGTTCAAAAGCCAAAGGGAATTTGAGAAGAAGCCAACGGATCTAAAAATCCCATTGGACAGATGACTCTTCTGTTAACTTTTCTTCCATCTTCCTTTCCCTGTCCTCCACCATACCATTTCTAGGTACCTCACCCCTGGTGGTAAGGTAAGCATCAGTGAAGATAATACTGCCCTAATATCCCTTAAAAATGATATGAGGTAAGCAGATTAACTGGACTCTTTAAAAAGAGACTGAGATATCATAAATTTGGCCTTATGAATTCATGTATCAGTACACACAGCACTGTCTTCCACACAAGTAGGTACTGTTTGTACCGATTAAATGATGGTTCCCTTTTGTCTTTCTCTGTTTTTAATAACAGAACTCTAATTGTATATACAAATTGATGTTTGGGCCAAGTCTGTTTTTACAAAGACGTTAGTTATAAGTTTAGCCCAACATATTATTTCAACGTGTGCTTTGTAACTTATTCTTCCTTTTAAAATGCTGCTGTCATTTGTTTGTTGAACATCAGTATGTAATTTTTTTTTTCCCCACTGTGGTGAATGTCTAAGAGGAAATACTGCTCTCTGGAAGAGGGTACTGGGGCCTTTTATGATTTATTTCTTCAGTTATTTTATTCCATGGTAAAGACTCCAAAATGTTCTATTGTAAAGACTCTAAAATGTTATAGAAGCTTGAATAGTTTCAAGTTAATTCTTTTAAAATCTAGCCTTTTGCTCATCTTTCAAACTTAACAGTGTCCTGACATGTCTGAGGTTTGGGAAAATTTGGCTCAAGTTGATGAGGGGGTCTAATATAGGTCTTTGTTGCTGAGTGAAATTCAGTGGTTTTGGCTCATGGGAATTTGTGCAAAATTGTTGGTTCGTTTGATTTGGTTCCCTTTGGGCTACACCCATGAAGTTTTCTTTGGGTTTAGCTTGGTGATCCCCACCCCACACCAAACTCAAAGTGGAACGCAGTGGGAATGTTGAGGTTTATACCTCAAGCTATAACTCATCCTAGAGCTTTACCCAGTTTTGAAAAAAAGAAAAGCCTGGCCTAGATTTTAAATCTGTAAGTAAAATATTTATGGAAACTAGACTAAACAATCCCAGAGTTAGTTGAGATCTTAGAGGTCATTTGACCAAACTCTCCACCTGATACATGATTCCAAGAGTCAATTTAAAATGATTTGAAGTCTTTTTAATAACTAAAAACTTCCTGCAGTATTCCATATTTATCCGTTTGGATCAAACCTGTTGACTTTGTGGACCAGGTTTGCTATATCCATGTGAATTTTTTTTTCTGTTTGATTTATCAAGAACCAAGGGAGATGTGTTAAAAACCTTCAGATACATATACTTCTACTTGTAATTCTGTCAGTTTATGCCTTATATATTTGGAGGTTATGAGTTTAGAATTGTTTCACCTTCCTGAAAATCTTTTCTTTTATCCTATGTAATGACTGATTTTATCTCTAATAATTCTTTATATCTTAAAGTCTATTTGACAAAATTACAAGTCTACTATATCTTATCTAAAGCCAACAGTACAGAATATTATATAACAGCAACAAAGGGTCTGGGCCAGCATTCAATAATCAAGCATATTGATAGGATCACAATAAAATGTGTGAACCTTTACACTAAGCGAGATATATAAAAATATGTATTTTTTGTTTTTATTTTCAAGCTTCTTATATCCTTATGCTTTAGTTGAGTCTCTTTGTAAATGACATATAAATGATTTTTACTTTTTATTCAAGTTTTAGCCAATTTGGTGGTTTGCCAACATTTGCAATCATTTCTATCATATTTACTTTCAATTTAACGTTCTTTTTCTGTGCCTTTTTCTTTTTTCTCCCACCTTTCCTATTGCTTGTTTTGTTGACCAACTTTTCCTTATTTGTTTTCTCTGCTAATTATTTGGAAATTTTGTACTTTCTTTTCTTTTAGTGGCTATTGTTAAAAATTTGTAAGCATACTTGACTTTCTGATATATATGATTAATCACATACCTCTCATTTTCTCTTATTGTTATTAAATGTTTTAATTCTATCTTGTTTTTATATGACTCATTAGTAATTATTATTTTATTTAAAAATCTGTGCATGTTTAGATTGTCCCCCATGTTCTCCTGGCTTCTTTGCTAAGTGTTGCCTGTTTTCACTTCTTTCTGTTTTCAGTTTCCTTCTTCCTGAAGTACATCCTTTGATGGCTTCTTCAGAGAGGGTCCATTAATGATTAACTCTTTCATTATTGATTTCATTTGATTTACATATTAGCTGGGTATGGAATTCTTGGTTGACAGCATGTTCTCTCAGTATGTTGAAGATATGATTCCATCACTGTTTATCTTTTGCTTTTGAGAAGTCTGCTTTAGTCTAATTGGTCTTTTTCAGGCAATGTCCTTTCTTGCATTTTTTAAAAGAATTTTACTTTGTGTATGTGTTTTATGGTTTCTCAATGATGCATCTCCATGTGGATTTATTTTTATTTATCCCAATTAGAACTGATTGTGCTTCCTAAATCTGAGGATTCATGTCTGTCACCAATTCTGGAAAATTCTCAGCTATTCCTTTTTTTTTTTTTCATATTTCCTTTCCTCCCTTCTCTGTAGTGCCTATTTCTGTCTCATATTAAACATACATTTTTCTTTTCATTCAGTGTTATTCCTTAGACTTTAAAAAATATATTTTCTTGCTTTTTATTGCTGTTTCTTGCATTTTGGGTAATTTCTTCAAATATTTCTTCTAGTTCATTAAGTCTTTTCTCACCTATGTCTGATCTTCCATTTAACCCTTATATTGAGTTTTTAAAATTTCAACAGCGATATCTTCATTTTTAGAAGTTCTACTTGGTCATTTTTTTTTTCCTATCTGTTTCTGTGTTTCATCCTCAAACCACTTACTTTTTATATTGCTTTCTGTGATTGAGATTTGCATGACATTTGAGTAGTGCAAATTTGCACCTCAGTTATGTACATGGATAGAGTCAATGGTTACAAATGCTGAAGGAAGATTTTCTTTTCCCACCCATAGTTCAGGCAGAAAGGCAAGTTTCTTTGCCATTCCTATTAGTGATAGTTTCAGGTTTATAAAGCTATCTTCAATTCAAACTACCCACTCCCTCTCGGCCTAAGACCCTGGTTTCTGATGTCAGCCTTCTTTCTCCATCCCACACTCCTATGTGTACCCCAGCATTAGCGCATAAGCTTTTATTTTGCTTTTCATTTACTTCTTTGTTTTTGGTTCTTAGATATTTTCCTTACAGTTTTGCAAATTTAACTATGCATTAGAAGGAGTATATATTATATTTTATCCAGAATCTCTAAGTAGATTTTAGAAGGAGAGATTTTAGGCTTTCTGGACAGTTATAGTGGGAGAATTGAAAGTCTGAGTCATTTTACATTTCTCTCTCCTGTACTAATGCAATTGATTTGTCTGTTGTTATTATTATGCTGCAGGACTTTTTATTGATCCCTGTTACTTTGTAAAATTGTTATTGTTAGGTTTGGTCTCTCATTCTAGCTTTTTTGTCTTTAATCCTGACTCAGTTATCTGGTATGTTAGTTTTACCTCCTCGCCTTGAGTCATTTGTAAATTTGATGTGCATATCATCTGGGCATTCCATAATTGTTTTGTAAAAATATTAAACAGGAGCCATTCATGTACATAGTCCAGGGATAGGCCACTAAAGATTTCCCTGTCAGTGGATATTGATCAGAACTCGTTGAAACTGTTGCAGATGTGTCCAACTCTGTTTGTATATTTTAGTTCACATTTCCACATTTTACCCACAAGGCTTGTTCTTAGTGAACTTGCTCAGCTCGGTTCAATTTGATTCAGCCCATATTTCTTAAGTGCACACTCTGTGCCTTTGTGTATATGGTATGCATAAGAGATATAAAGAAGAATAAGCCACAGCTCCTTCCTTCGTGATGCTCATAGTCTGGTAGAGGAAAAATTCAGGTAAGCAAAAAAACCAGCCATATGATCTTCTCCTTCTGCATTTTGCTCAGGATCAACTTCTACACAACTGGTCTATAGCTTATGGCGCCTGTCCTCTTTCCTTTCTTGTTAAGTCATAAACATATCAGTTGAATTTATACAATTCATTTGTGGGGAAAGTTTCACAAGGCTAATTTTTCCATATATCTTCTCTGTATAATCTATTGTTAATAAATTCATTGAAGTATTTTAAAATCCTAAAATATCTTTTTGTCAGTAAAGGGTGCTAAAATATTAAACAAATATTACTTTCAGATTTTCTTTTCTTCTCTTTTTATTCCTATTCTGTTTTCCCCCTCGGTTAATTTTATTTTTCTCAAAATTCTCCCTTTCTTTTCTAAACTTTATATTTCCGCAAAGAACAGTACCAGATAGTCTCATATCAATTTGATCTTTTTTGGCCTGGTGCCTTATATTGACTCTCCTGTCCAAGTCTTTCTACTTGTTCTAAGACTTCATCTCACTTTTTATTATTGACCTTTCAAGATTTGTTAGGCAAACAATTTTCAGTGAAAGAGCTTAATTTAGTTAAGCACTAAGTTTTTATCTGGGCTAGAAATTTTGGATCTTACCTTTACTCTTTTCTCACTGTAACCCCAACTAACATTCATTAATCAGGAAAATCTGTCCATATTTCCTCTTTGAAACATTTTACATCTGTTTCCAAAGTTTTATTCCCATACTTAGTGCCATAGTCCACGCCCTTATCTTTTCTCAGCTGATAATGGGATAACCTCCTAAATGTTTCCCATTTCTTCTGACATTAATCTTAGTCTTTTGTTTTTCAAATTATGATTCATGTTCCTGTAGGTTATAAACTCGATTTACTTGTTCATGATCATAACTTCTTAGTGATGTAAAATAGAACATATACAGAATATTGGGGTACGTGGTACATAATAAGACATTTCATGAAATTGTTTTAATTATTTACATATATATGCTAACTGTTAACTTACCACTTGTAATAGGAGATTATAATTGTGTTGGTTGTCCTTTGGAGGGGCATCTATCTAGCATCTGAACCTTTCCCCATGATTAGAATATTCCATATTATATGAGACTTGGTAGGATATAGGGCCTGCTTCCGTTATAGAAGCTAAAAAAATAGCCCAAGTCTTGTCTTTGCCAGCATCCCTTGCAGCTAGGTTGCTTACTTGTAACCTAAGTTTGCTTAATCAGATGCCTGGTATGTTTAACTGGGACCTACAGAAGCAGGGAAAGTGAATACCAAGGCTGCTGGTGGTGGCGGACACTAGCATTTGGCTTTTGAGGCAGCAGCGGCTGGCAGCCAGTGATAGCAACAGGGTCCTCATCAGAATTGTTCCGGTCATGGTTTGGGTATAATTCTGGCTACCTCGCTTCCTTTTGCTCCTGCCTATTTTCTGAGCTGGCACTTTAAACTTCCTGGAAATTTTATGAGCTACTCTAGTTTCTTTCAACCAGTTTCTTTTCTACTTGCTATGGACTGAATTTTGTCATCTCTCCACTCCTCCATTCATATGTTGAAGTCCTAACCCCCAGTGTGACTATATCTGGAGGTAGGATCTTTAGGAAGTAATTAAGGTTAAATGAGGTCATAAGAGTGGGGCCCTAATCAGATAAGACTGAGACCTTATAGGAAGAGGAAGAGAGAAAGAGAAACCTCTCTCTTTCATGTGAGGATGCAGCAAGAAGGCAGCTGTCTGCAAGCCAGAGACCTCACCAGAAACCAAACCCTGTCAAGCCTTAATTGTGGACTTTCCAGCCTCCAGAATGTGAAAAATAATTTTTTCACAGTCTTTGGTGTTTTGTTATGGGAGTCCAAGCTGACTAATATACTGCTTAAATCAAGTAGAGTTGGTTCTGTAAAGAATTCTGAAAAGTTCATAGGGTTGTTGTAAATATTAACTAAGATTATGTATATTATTTGTCACATGGTAAATTTTCAACAAATGATTGTTATATTATTAATAGTAGTATTCATTAAGTCCTCAAGTCATTGATAGGTTCTTGGAAACTATGGCTTTAAGTGAAATGTGTAACAAAACCAATGTTACCATAAGCTGATTGATATAAACAAGAATTAAGTTTCTAGCTGGGTGTGGTGGCTCATGCCTGTAATCCCAGCACTTTGGGAGGCTGAGACAGAAGGATCACTTGAGTGCAAGAATTTGAGACCAGCCCAGACAACATAGTGAGACCCTGTCTCTAAAATAAAAAAGTCAAGTTCTTACACCATATTTCTGGTCACGGAACCATAACCAAACATCTAAATAAAGATCAAAACACTTTTAATATTAAACATGTAAGGTAATTATTTGCCTGCTTATTCCAGTTCAGGGTTGGCAATTGCTTAGGGTGCTAGGTGGGAACCAACCCTGGATAAGGCACCATTCCATCACAGGGTGCGTGCACACACTGATACTCACTCAGACAGTGACCATTTAAACACACCAGTGAATCTAACATGCACATTTTTGAAATATGGGAGGAAACCAGAGTACCCGAAGACAACCCACAAAGACATGGGGAGAATGTGCAAGCTCCACACAGACAGTGGCCCTGGCCAGGAATCAGTCTTTTTTCTTATCAATATTATAACAAAACAGTGTTGAATGAAATGACATAATTTGAAAAGCCCTGCTATATTGTTATTAGGGACAAAGCAAGTTAGAGCTTTAGAAAAACAAAACAAAGATGTGGGGACATCAGATACAGAGTTTTGTCATTGAGGGAAGTCAGCTTGAGATGTCTAGGATGGTATGAGAAGCACAGTAGTGGGGAGAGCCTGAAGAATGAGCTGAACAGGAATGACAGGAATATAGGCCTCAGCTGGCTATCAGGAACATAGGGCAGGGCTCCTTTCCCCTGCCAGCCTCAGCTTCAGGCACCAATGCCTCAGATAGAAGCAGGCTAGACCCTCACACCAATACCCTCACTTATTGTGGGATCTGGCCAGGAGCCCGCAATGCAGCAGGGCTCTTTCTTTGTTCCCAGGCAGATTGGCAGGACAAGAAATAATAGACACACACAAGATAGTTAAAGCTGGGTCCAGGGGGGTCACCGCCTTCTGGTCCTGCGATGCTGCCAATGCACTGGATATACCAGCATTTATCATTAAGTTTAGTGAGGGCAGGGGTAGGTTAGGGAGGGATTTAGGGTCGTTTGATTCTGAGGTGAGATGGTCACATGGGGATGAAGTAATTCTTTAACATAACATCTGTATGCAGACGTACAGTATACAGGGATAAGAATTTATAATATAGTGTATAATTACATCAGTAATTTCTAACAGAGCCTTAAAACAGAAACACATTCTTTTCATAACCTATGATTAGCAAGATATTAATCAGCAGTAACAGTTGCAGCAAAAGCTGGTTACAAACAATCAATAGAAACAGGACATGAAGCTAGACAACTGGTTAGACCAGAAATTCTCAGCAGGGAGTTTGTCTTAACCCTAAAGAGGCTTAGAAGAGTTGTGGCAAGATGAGGGCATATATATGAACAGGTGCCCCTCATATGTCCGTTTATAGGCTCTCCACAAGGGTTGCATTCCATTCCCAGAGCTATGAACATCTGCTTTTCTGGGATAGGAATCTTGGTGATGTGAAACCTCCCTGACTACATGTCCGTTCATAGGCTCTCTGCAGGGGGAAGCACATCACGCGCTGTTGGCTCATTCTGGCAGCCCAACCTGGCATTGTCTTTACACAATCCTGCATGCAATTTTGTATTTACAATAATCAGGAGCATGTCATCTTTTATTCCACAGTGGTAGTTTCAGGGGGTCTCCCTACACTCACTGAGATAACTAGGAAGCTGCTGTTGGATATTGTTATCCCTAGAGTCTAGAGAAGTCTATAGATCTCTCCAGGCATTGCAGTCCTTTGATGAAAACAGCAAAATCCAATGTCTGCCTCCAGGGAGGGTTGAGGCAGCTAAAAATGGGACATTCGTTGCAAATATTGAGTCTACGAATACTACAAATCCTTTCACACCCTGCTTAAAGCACATTTCCTTAGTGAAACTTCCAGTCACCCCAACGGAAGTAAATCACTCTTCCTTTTTTGCTGTCTCAGCATTTGGTCTGTGTCTTTAGTACAGTATGTCTTGTGTATTGTGCATCATTTCGCCAACTGGACTATAAGCTTCTTGAAGACAGGAGTCCTGTCTTGATCCATTGACATATTTCCACAGTAATTATCAAAGTGCTTTGTATGTGACAGGTGCACAATACATATGGAATTAAAAACCAAATTAGTGATTTTGTAGATAAGTGGTGACATAATGCAGTTTTTTTCCTAAAGCTGTTTAAATAAGTGTTAACTGCTAATGAACTACAGGTGTGAATTATAGGTGGCATCTACAGTGCCCTCATATGGTTGGTTTCAGGAGGGTGCTGGAAGCCTACCCTTATTCAAGCAGCCAGAGCCAGAAGGTAATACAGATTTGCATATTGATATACTATTTCTAAGGGAAGAGGACTCACTAAAGGTAACACCCAGAGCACTTTTTGAGTGAGCCAGACCCTAAAGTCAATAAACCAAAGTACAGTTGACCCTTGAACAACATGAATTTGAACTGTGCAGAGGATCCTATTATACTTCCATTTTCTCCCAACTCTGTCACCCCTGAGTCTGCAAAACCAATGCCTCTTCTTCTACCTCCTCCTTCTTCTCACCCTACTCAATGTGAAGATGAGGATGAAGACCTTTATGTATGATGACCCCCCTTCCACTTAATAAATAATAAATATTTTTTCTTCCTTATTTTATTAATAATATTTTATCTAGCTTTATTGTAAGAATATGGTACAACATTTGTGGTAATTGGCTGTTTATGTTATTGATAAGGCTTCTAGTCAACAGTAGACTATTACTAGTTAAGTTTTTGTGGAGCCAAAAGTTATATGCAGATTTTTGACCGCATCACTCAAGGATTAACTGAACTTTGTGAAAACACCTTGCCTTAATATCTGTAATCTAAAACAGCATTATGATGAGGTGTCATCATATTAACAAATTGTTACTATAAAGATTGAGTTACCCTCCTTGGATGTTTCCCAAACCCTCTTTGAGGCTGGGGTTTCTGTTCCTTCTCCCGTGCCCAGAGTAGCCACATGCTGTTATGGAAAGAGTGAGGCAGAGCTTCATGGACTGCTCAGAGCGTTGTCATGGGTGTAGGGACCTTGTCACCTATCTGAGCTGATGCCTGGCAGCTTTTTCCATTAAAAGACCCTTTCCCAGTGACTTTGAGGAGAGTGAGCCATCTGCTTTGTACTCACTCTTGCCTGGGCTTCTCAGGAAAGCAATTTTAAAGAAAGAGAAGCAAGCAACATGGGGCTTGCCATCACTGGCAATGTTTCCTTAAGTCTGCATATGCTGGAGTCCAAGCCCAGATACTCAGGAGCCAGTTCAGCCAGCACCTGCCCACCTCTGCCCCGCCTCAACCACAGCAGTTACTGCAGACTCCACACTGCATCACCAAAGGTGCCGCCCACCTCGTGCTGCCCCGCGTAAGGTCTAAATATGTCTATTCTATTCTGAGGAACAGTACTTCTTAACGTCTTGTTTGAGGTACAAAGCCTAAGTACCTTTGTGACAGAAATCAGACGACAGAAAAAAACCTGAGAGTTTATTATTACAATTAAAGCTTTTAAAGTAGCTGGCTATGAATGAACGGTAACATTTTCAAAAGAAAATAAACTGAGAATGGACCTATGTGAGATGTGGAAAATATTTTAAAGCAAAGGAAATGATTCACCACCTCCAAGATGTGAAACTTAGATGAATTATGCAGGTCAGCTTTTCACTTCTGTGGAGAGCCTCTATGTCTTGGATAAATCCATATGTGTGTGCTTTGCATAACACTCACAGAAGATTATTTAACATTACTATTCAGAGAGTAAAGAGCCCTTTGAATGATTTTAGCCATTTCCTCTTAGAATCAGAGTGGTGGTGGTGTTGTGAGAGGTAGCATGACTTGTGGAGTAGAGCTTTGTTTACATAATGGACCCTTTGTAAAGTAATTAAAAAGTGACCTTTGAAATATTTAACTTGGTTTGTTTTGTTAGATTTTCCTATGTATTTATTTTCCTGTGGAGTCTGTTTTTGCAGCTCCACAAGATATCTAAGTGAACGCTTTAAGATAACATATTTTATCCTTTGTTTCATGAATCAAATGGCTGTACAGGTGTTAAGTAAAAAAATGTTATTTTGAAAAATAAATTTATTCAAGTTACTTTCTCACCATTAGCTAAAATAAGGATTTTATGGAATAGCCAAAGTTGCTCAATATGTAGTCATCAGAATAAATGTTTCATTTATTATTATAATTTTAGATTTTTTCCAGATAAATTTCATTTTTAGATTTAATTTTTCATTACTGAAAAGGGGCCTAAATATGTATTCACATAATTGCATTACTACTTTGAAACTAATATAAAATATTACTTAAAATTATAATGGAGGAGGGCGTGAATTGCATTTGTGTTTCTTATTTGGGGGATGATTAATAATTAATTTACATTGGAGGACCTGGTGAGGCAGAACAGAAGCAATCAGGAAAAGTTTTCATGAGATGGCCTGGGGTTCTGGATATGGAAGACCTGTGTAGCAATTAAACTGGATCAAAAGTGAAATGGTTGTTTTGTGAAGTAACGAGCTTCTCATCACACGAAGTATTCGAGCAAGGCCTGAATGACTTTATACTGGAGATTCTGAGGTGCAGTGCGTTTCTTTATTCTGTGAGGAGATGTTCAGTAGGGAGATGCTTCTAAGGGCTCTTTGGATTCTAGGACAAAAGTTCTAAGTAGTTTAGCTTGTCCTAATTGTGTACTTTTTCTTGAATTTAGTCAGTGTTTGAACTTATCATATGATTATTTTTTCTCCTAAAAAGAAAACCAGAAGAAATCACTCTTAGTTATTTAAGGTACAGCTGAACACTTAACCTTTTAAACCTCAGAACCTAAAATAAATGGGTTTATTTAGATCATAATTCTAAAAGATGTGTCAGTCTGTTCTTGCATTGCTAAAAAGGAACGCCTGAGGCTAAGCAATTAATAAAGACAAGATCAGTTTGGCTCACAGTTCTGCAGGCTGTACAGGGAGTGTAGTGCCAGCATCTGCTTTTGGTGAGAGCCTCAGGAAGCTTACAATATGGCAGAAGGTGAAGGGGGAGCTGGTGTCTTATGTGGAAAGAGCCGGAGTAAGAGAAAGAAGGGTGAGGTACCACCTACTTTTAAACAACCAGATCTCTCATGAACTCAAAGCGAGAACTCATTCATCATCAAGGGGATGGCACTAACCCACTCATGAGGGATCACCCCCATGATCCAAACACCTCCCACCAGGCTCTATCTCCATTACTGGGGATTACATTTCAATGTAAGATTTGGAGGGGACAGACATCCAAACCGTATCAGACACGATCCTGAACACCATTATCCCGAATGTTGAAATCCTGAAAGATCAAAATTCCCAAAGTGTAAAATCGCTAACATCTAAAATCTCAGTAATTACATTCACAGGATAATTGCATCATGCTCAGCAGTACCATCACCTTGTTATTGTCTTTATTTGGAAATTAAGAATGTTTTAAGGAGATACGTATGGGTGCCAAGTTGACAAAGAGTGGACTTGAAGGCTTAATTGTAGGTGTCAGTTGGACTAGATGGAGGATTATCTAGAAAGCTGGTAAAGCGTTATTTTGGGTGTGTCTGTGAGGGTGTTGCCAAGGGAGATTCGTGTATGAGTCCCAGTGGATTAGGTGGGGGAGATTTGCCCACAGTGGTAGTGGGCACCATCCTATTGGTGCTGGTCAGAGAAAACAAATACAGAAGGCGAACTGGTCTCTGAGAGCTGGGACAGACTTTTCTTCTGTTGCCTTAAACGTCAGAACCCCAGGCTCATTGGCTCTTGGATTCTGGAACTTACTTCATCCCTGACCCTCCCACCCTATCCTGAGCCTTTTAGCATGAGCCAGCTATGGGCATCCCAGGGTCGCTGGCTTTCAGATGGCCTGTTGTGGGACTTCTCAGCCACCATAATTGTGTGAGCCTTTCCCTAATAAATCCTCTTTCATTTGACTATGTACATATCCTACTGGTTCTCTCTCTGGAGAAACCCTGACTAATACAGCTTTGGTATTGGGAAGCTGAGTATCATTTCTTTTTATTCTATTTTTTACAACACAGTGAAAGAGATCTGTGAAACTGTTCCCATGCAAAAAGGCTGTGATAAATTAAGTGTATGAGGAACTTAATGAAATGAAAGATAACAGTGTAAAAGCTAATTATTATTGGTGCTGCAAAGCAGAAAATTGCTTAATTGCAATGGCCACACAATAACTAGACTCTCTGATAGACACAATATATTTACAAAATTTGTAGGCCACTATCCCCCTTCAAATATGAGTGCACACGTTTTTCAAAAATCATAGAAAAAGTGAACACACAGGCAAAAAATAGAAGAAATCTCCCCTGCCAAGTTATTCAATTGTGTACAACTTCTGCCCCTTCACACATAACACCACGCTTGCCTTCAAAAAACATCCTTTGTCAGAGAGTAAAAAGAATTCAAGAAGCTCAGCAACTGTCTGGATCAAAGACGCTTGCTAATATTGAGCTTTCTCCAGTGTTACAGAACACATTAGGTGGTGAATTACCCTTGATTAGAGATTTGACTGTAGAAGAAGATAGAGTTCTTATGTATATATTTACCACAAAATCTAACATAGAAAACTAGCACATTTTTCACTTTGACTAATGATTGGCACTTTCAAAGCTGTCCCTACTATTTTTTAAATCAACTATATACAATTCATAGTTGTATATTCATATATACAATTCATACTTCCTATTAGATCATAAAATTCTAGAACCAATCTGCTTGTTTATGTACTAATGACTGGAAAAAAACAAAGCACTTTATAAATGCTTATTCGAAGATTTGGTGGACTTTGCAGAAGAAAATGGATTTCAATTGAATTGCCAAACCATAATGACAGATTTGGAATTGGGTGTGATCAGAGCTTCTAAAAAATGATTTTTAAGGTGTTACCAACAAAATTTGTTTTTGCCCAATGCATTTGGTGAAAAATTCAGATGAGTGGATTAGCCACAAATACTTGAATTTAAAAATGCATGATTTGCCTGCATGACATTCCTTCCAGCTGATGACATTCCAGAAGATTTTAATGAATTAAAACCACATTTGCCTGAAGAAGCCAGTGAAGTAACTGATTTGAAAATAATTATGTGCATGGTAGGATAAGAAGACATGGTGTTGCTGTTTGATCCCCGGTATTGTTTTTGTCAAATTTATGGTCTGTTTGTGAGTGTATGCAGAATTGATTTCCATGTGCTCAAAACAACAAAGAAGCATGGCACAGAAGACGGGAAAATTTAATAGGCACTCCTCATGTTGGTGCATGTCAAATAATAGAAGGATTTCAGTAAGATCAGTGTCACATAGAAAATTAATGTGAACATATTCTGCAAGGAGAGTGATGTCCTAAAAGGAAAAAAAAAAAAAGGCTCTTCATTGCTATGCAAGACTTCAAAATATAGTTAATGATTGTGAAAATTGGCCAGCTCTTCTGGACAGATCTGTGCAGTTGCTTATAATCTATTCCTGTAATACACTTTTTCATGTTGAATTTTCTTTTTGGATTTGGGTTTTGTTTCCTTTTTATAGTTTTTTTTAACTATTTAAAATTGTCAGTATTATTTTTTCCAATTAATTATGCTATGTATTTCATCTTCACATCATTTCCAATACTAGAGCTATAAATTGTGTTGAGACTTCTAGAGAATTCTCATTTGTTTTACGCAGTTTTTGCAAATTTGACTCCACAAAAGTGCATTATCACAACATTGACTTTGTGAGTAAGCATTGTGCGTGTATGCAAAAACATTGTAACTTCCTCTCCAAATGAAGAGATGTCCATTTTGTACATCTGCTTTTGTGAAAGACAAAATTTCTCGAGATTTTGGCTCTTTGGATAACTGAATATATGGTGGTGACCCATCATGGTTTTTCATCAATTTTGTCTTAGGTTGTTCATTATGATGTTTCAGATGACCACAGTTATAAAGCTGGGTGCATGCAATTGCCAACCATAGCGGTATGTGTTTATACATTTCCCTTTTTGACCTATTTGTTTATGAATACAGTTCATATGCTCATAACTTCATACTCTGCAACTATCATTGTTATACATGAGGGTTTAGGCTTGTAAAAATATGTTATTATTGCCTATTCTGTTGTGTAAAATGACCTATGAAATGTTTTGTCGTGTTTCTGTGTTACTCAAATAAATTCCCTTTTAAAAATGTAAATGCATATCTTTTAGAGAATGTTTAAAAGTATTTTTCCCAGATTTTTATCTTCCAGCATTTCAACATTTGGCATTACGATATTAAGGATTATATCTTTGGGGATTATGATTGACTCCCAAATTAAATCACATAGGGAACAAATGATTTATTCAAATTTTGGAAAGGATGCAAAAGAGTGTCTGTAACTTCTTACTCTCACAACTTTAATTCAGGCTAGAGAAGAGAAAAATATATATGTCTTAGCTATTTTTTGTCCTCCAGATCTCCTGTACTTCAAGCAATTAAATCTTGCTCCCACCCAGTTGATGTTCCTTCTTTACATATCTAATTCACCACCAAATATGTTTCACAAATTTTTATGTGAAGTCAACCGTCATGAAAAACACTGTATATTTTGGGTCCAGAGGACACAAATTTATTTAGAAATATCTTGAGAGGACACATAATCCCAGCTCCTTCCACATGCAACCATCTGTCAGTGAGATGTTTGGCGGTGAAAATGAGTTTAATAGTTTTCAGTCTCAGAATCAAGGCTGCCATCATGTGGGGGAAATTAGAGGTAATTGTAAGGTCATTGTCTAAGACTGACTGATGTTTCCAGAAATGGTGATTCTTAGACTACCTTACCTTCTATTTCTTCTTTGGGATGTCTACAACCCCACCCTGAAACACCAAGCTTGAACTCTCTGACCTGCTTGCTTATGTCTTGACAATCCTATACAATCCTTTCATTCTCTCCTTTCCCTGGTTTCTTATTATTTATAACAGTTATCACCACATGAAATTATATTATATACAGCATTTGTTTTATTTTAAATTTGATATTAGTTCCAATCCTAATTAGTTCTAAAATGTAAGCCTCATGAGGACAGGGAGCTTGCTTAGTACGTGTAAGTACTAGGAACAAATCTTTCAACATGCTTATTGGCTCATTTATCTGCTTAAGTGTCTAGTAGTGATGATTAAATTGCTTTACATTTCTTTCTTAAAACTACACTGTCTCATCTGATGTGATCTCTGCCACACTTTCATTCTTTCTTTTGATGTCATTATAAAATGTTCTCTACAGTCTACACCTTAAAGGGAAGCCAAATATCACAACAGTTTTTTTCTTTAACAAAAGGCAATTACTTCTTTAGATTTATCTATTTTGTTTTAACTTACTGCTCCTTGTAATTCCTTTCCTCCCTGCTCAGCTCATGTCTTAGAAGTGACCGCGTACTCTGCTGCATTGGCCCCGTTCTCTCCAGTTTGATTTGTGCTATAAATTTTATAAATTCCCCTCATCAACATATTTTAATAAAGCTTCTTATAGCCAAATCTAAAAATGCCTGTATTACACTTATTCGGACCTTTCCCAGTTCCCACCATGCAACTGGCCATGCTTCTGGCTTTGGTTTCAGTAGCACATGATCCCATGTGCTCCCTACTTCTTCTCTTCCTGTCATCCATCTGCAATCACTACCAAGGAACAAATCGTTATAGTCATATACTTATAGTTCTTATTTTCCACAGTGTCCCTTGGAAATCTTATTTTAAAATTTAAATTTCCTTGTATCTACAAATAGTCCAGAACAGATTTTTTCCATTAGTGCTGGTGTGATTGGTTGTTCTAATTTGATCTTCAGAAAGATAGCAAGTTCCACTGGGCACACTTTGGGAGGCTGAGGCCAGTGGATCACTTAAGTCCAGGAGTTAGAGACTAGCCTGGGCAACATGGCAAAACCCCATCTCTACCAAAAATACAAAAAGTAACTAGGCATGGTGGTGTGCACCTGTAGTCCCTGCTACTAGGAGGCTGAAGTGGGAGGATCAATTGAGTCTGTGAGGTTGAGTTTGCAGTGAGCCATGATGGTGCCACTGCACTCCAGCCTGGGCAAGACCCTATTAAAAAAAAAAAAGAAAAAAAGAAAAGAAAGAAGGATCCTACATTGAAGTTGAATAAATGCTTCATGTGGCCCCCTTTTTTTTTGACTGTGTGTGTGCAGACAGTTTTTGGCTCTGGAGACATTGGGGTATGCCAGGCAGAGAAACACCTTGCTTTTGTGGATCTTGTTTTCAGTTTGAGTATTTTATTGTTCAAGATAATTTTTTTTGAGATGGGGTCTCAGCATATTGCCCAGGTTGGTCTTGAACTCCTGTACTCAAGCAATCCTTCTGCCTTAACCTCCAGAGAAATCTTTAAAAGGAATTCTCACATTTAATTGGGTTTTTAATTGATATTGTCTCTATTAAAGCTGTGTGTTCAAACACCTACTGCAACTTACAAATCTTACGAGTCTATTTTTGCATTTAGTTATTGTTATATACAATAAGAATAGTCTCTTTCATTTGTTATCTTATTAACATTTGATTAATTTAAATTTAACAGTTGAAATTTTCCTAAACAATTAATAACAATTCTAATTTAGCTAATTAAATTCCCTTAAACATTTTAAACCTCATTTACACATGTTACTGTCTCAGATACCTCAAATGCCTTGTGGGGCAGACTTACGAACCTAACAAATCATTTTAAGCACATAGCAACTTTAAAAATAATAAGCAAACATATATCCATAGTAAATCAACCTCTCTCTTAATATTTTAATGCTATTTCCAAAATTGAATCAAATGTACTTACACCATTTAATATGCCAAATCTGGAATTGATTATATGCTTTAAATTAAAGTCGTAATATTTTTAAGTATTTCCAACTCTTTAAATCAACTAGAATGGCCCAATGATATGAAAAGTACACTTAAATATATTCCATAATATTACTAAGAGTATGGGTTTAATTTACTTTATTTCTATTCTTAATTATTTAAACTTTCCTGGAGTGGCAAAGTCTCCAGTACAATTAAAGTAAGCAGTTTTACCATCCATGGATGGCTGAGTGTACCAGGTTGAAAAATCAGAATATCAGTATGATGAATTATTGCTCAGAGACTGACCTGCTTTGTATTTTTCAAAGATGGCTCCTGGTTGCTGAGTGGAGAAGGACTGAGGGAGGTTAGAAGGTATCCATCTGGTAGTGACCCTTTTGTTCTGTGTAACTCTTTATCGGCTTTTCACGGAAAGGGCGTTTATTTGGTTCTCTCAGGGTACTCCTTATTAGGCCCTAAGGCTCTGTTCCTTCTTGTACCTCTCTTTTCTGCTATGGCCCTACTTCTTTCCCTGCTACTGCATGCCCTTTTAACTCATTTTCTGACGTTTGATTTTTATTTCCTCCCAGTTTTACTACCATAGGTAGAATGGGATGCTTACATTCTTGGGGTAGAGGAAAGTTTGTCCCCAGGAAGAGAATGAGTTAAGAGAGAGAGAGAGAGAGAAAAGAATGAATTCTTTACACACAGACAATAGACATAGAAAAAAATCTAAAAGTGTACATAGCATATGTTAACCTGGGTTATCTTTATGGAACATTATGGAGTACTTAACTTTGTACTGTATGACATGATGTGTTTTTGACAAAGAACATATACTATTTCTATAATCAGATAAATAAAAATAATTATGAGAAATGCAAATCAAGGGAATTAGTGTGGCAATAAAATCAGAAAAATAGAAGTGAATCTTGATGAAAAATTGAGCCTAACCATTTAAAAAATTATTATTATCAAATATTCTATCAATACACAATTGTAGAGTAGAAATTGCTTTTAAAATAGCAGAATTTGATGTGTCTTTTCAGCCTTGCTGTGAGTTATAGTCACTGTGAGTAGGTTCATTTTGAAACAGTATCAGCTTTTCAGAATGATTGATTCCATAGTGCAATAATTACGGTGGAAGTAAGACCAATTTGGATTTTGCAGCTCTTAGGGAAAAGGCAGCAGTGCAATAAATAAACATGTAAGCACCAGATTTTTGTGTGAAGCACTACAAGGTAATTTCATAGGGACTCACAGGCAGTGAAAAGGAAACTATTACTTGCCTTAGCAAACTTGATATAATTATGGAATAATCCATTATGACTTTGTTGACCAGAATAATTATATTTTAACTTTTGATTTATTTAGAAAGAAAATGGAAGCTTCTGAATCATATTAATCTATTTTGTTATTTCATACTCACGTTAGTATTTTTAAGTTGCTGTAAAGTTTTTTATGAAACGCACAGTGCTGACTGTGCTGAGACTGAACACATTCATATCACTGAATTGAATAAATTGAATATTGGGGCTCTTTCGCTCAAAAAAAAATTTAGCTTTTGAAAGATTGTTTTGGATGACCCAGAAAAAAAAGGTACAGGATTTCTGCTGTTGAAGGAAAGCTTCATTGACAAAATTATGTGAGCATTTTATATATCTGAACTTAGCAAGCTATAACTTCAAAGCCTCCAAAGGGACATTGACAACACAGCTAGACAGCTTATACCCCCACAGGTAGTCAGTCACCCACTAGCTGAGATGATTTGATGATACCTCAAGTGGTTAAGAAAGATTCTGTGCTTAAGACTTCCCATCCAAGTGTAGACTAGCTTGTATACTCCGTATGAACTGTGACAACACATAAATTTTACATACTTCCATTATATTGTACCTAGAACATTGCTGTGGAAAAAGGGGCACCATAAATGTCTTTTGCCATGAATGCATGAAGAAATAGATGCTTGAGGGAATAAACAATACAACTGTAATACATTTTTTAATTGCAGATTTAAAAAAATTATTTTAGAGACAAGGTCTCACTGTGTTGCTCTGGCTGGTTTCAAACTCCTGAGCTCAGGCAATCCTCCTGCCTCGGCCTCCCCAAGTGCTGGGATTACAGGCATGAGCCACCATGCCTGGCCAGATTGGAGATTTTAATGAAACATATTATACTACATATATGAACTTACAGATAAATTTAATATGGCTAGGTTGGCCAGTTCTCAGCATGGCCAAATTTAAGCCATTTCTTTGAGGCTAAGTAAATCATTCAAAATGAAACTTTACTGATTCAGATTTGTTGTGCTGATCAACCATGACTTCATGTAATAGTCCATTCTCACACTGCTATGAAGAAATACCTAAAACTGGGTAATTTATAAAGGAAAGAGGTTTAATTGAGTCACAGTTCTGCATGACTGGGAAGGCCTCAGGAAACTTACAATCATAGCAGAAGGGGAAACAAACGTGTCCGTCTTCACATGGTGGCAGGCGAGAGAAGTGTCAAGCAAAGGGGGAAAAGCCCCTTATGAAATGATCAGATCTTATGAGAACTCCTTCACTATCATAAGAACAGCATGGGGTAACCGCCCCCATGATTCAGTTACCCACCACGGGTCTCTCCCACAACACATGGGGATTATGGGAACTACAATTCAAGATGAGATTTGGGTGGGAACACAGCCAAACCATATCACTTGATCATTCATTAATATGGTGAAAAAGCCAATTTGAGTGCTTACTGACCAGTTCCAATACACAGAAATAGACTTTTTTTTTTGGTAATCTGCTGCTTTGCTGGCCTTAGAATGGTGGCCACATTTAAAGAAAGAAAATCAGATTAATGAGATGATATTCCAAATACTGTAACAAAATAGGACATATATTTTCTATATGTAGCACTTTCTTGGCCCAGATACTCTTCAGTAACTGTTGGGAAATTGCTATAAAATGCATAAAGAATTGGTCCTATTGTATGAATCTTTATGGTACAATATAGCCTTCAGGTTAGGAGACCTCATGTTCAAGTCACATTGGGGCCAGTTTTCCTGTTTAAATTTCAGCACAGAGGATTTACTGGAGATATCGGGAAGATTTCTTGACAGAACTATTTAATACTAGAATGAGTTATTAGGAGCAATTGTGGATTCTTTTGGCAGGCTCTAAATATAGTTCAGTTTCTCCTCTGTCCAGGATAGTTTGGGTGGGCCTACCTGAAAGCAGAAGGACAAACCAGACTGGTCCTTCTAGCCCAAAGTTTGTGTGATTCTTTATAACTCAAAATAAAGCCCCAGTACTTAAGTGATTTAGTAGGTCTTTTCTGTGCATTCAAGTAAGAGCCACACACCATGTTGGCCTTTCAAGCTCTAGCTTGGCTGACTGCCCCCTGTGTGAAGACCTTCATTATTGAGTTGTGTTTTCATTGACTCTAAACTTTTCCCCCTGGGTGGAAATATATGTGCTTGGCCTCAGCTCACAGGGAAATTATTTAATGTATAACTCTGAACTTAATATGTTAAGTAGTAGTAGAACAAAGTAAGCTTTTTTTCTTATATGTGAGGCAAATTATGCTCCTCACAAGAGGTGAGTTCTTATTTCCAAGCTGATGGAATTCTTTCAAAAATTTCTATATAATGAGAATCTAGAGGAAAAATAAAATAATAAATAGAATTGGAAAGATATTGTAAGAATATTAGGTATAATTTTTTTCGCTCTTTTAACCGTTATAGAATTTTCAAGATACTTTAAAAATCTTGTATTTCCTTTATTTTGGAAATAGGTGCTTTCTATACTTTTGTTTTAATTTTCTGAACTAAAAATGTCCTGAAAATGCATAGCAATTTTTAATGCAGTGTGAATAACTTTAAATCACCTGAATATTTAATGAAATAGGCTCAATTCCAACTCTCCGTCTGTCTCCATTATGTATATAGAAAACAGATTATATTACTGTATAGTTCTTTTAAAATAAAGGCAGATATTCTAAGCAAGATGAGAATTTGGACTGTGTATATATGAGTATACCAGCTCAACACTTAACCTTTTTGTGTCTAAACTTAACACATAATGCATATATAAAATGGGTAAGTTACAGTTATTATGAGGGCCATAACTTCTCAGTTTCCTGTATGTTTAAATTTGAAACTTTAATGTTGTACTAATGGAATTTTGTGTGTTTTATGTATATGCACAAGTCTGCTAGACAGATGCTAAAAATGCCAAAATGGAACCAGTCAGAATCTAAGAATGTTCTATAAAAGTGATTGTAGGGTTTAGGCATCTTGTTGAGATCCCTTTTGGGGTTTGAAAAAGCTGGAATAGCTGAGTGGTCTTCAGTATGAAAGAATGTTCATATCTGCCAAGGAGCATCCTTAAGTCTTATTTGAGTGCAGCCTATCTTAACATTACAGACTACTAAATACCTATGTGCACAATAAATATTTGCATATTCAGTCACTTATTTCCATCAAATTCCTTTATTATTTTGAAAATGAAAATGAAAAATATATCGACTGCAAGGAAAAATAACTTTAAAAACCTTACTTTTAAATTTAGAGAGATAATTTGTCTGTGATATTTACTTTACTTGCACAACTTTTATGTTTGTCAGAGAAACAATTATGTAATTGTGTTGACACTACTTGTTAAAATGTGGGAGAAAGTTAAGTCCATTCTCTCTTTGGAGATTTAGTTGTTTGGTCATGCTAGCTATACCATTATTTTAAATAGTGAGCAGAACTCTATATGACTCTAAGCTCCCCAAGAGTGGAGGCAGCAATTGATTTATTAAGCTCTCCCTCCCTTCATTCCTCTCTCTAAACTTCTCTTCCTTCATTCCATGGGTTTTTTCAGTGCCTACAAACTTCTAGTTATGCTGACCTAGGCTTAAGAGAAATAAAGAATTTCTCTTCAAGAAGAATACAATCTTTATTTATTTATTTATTTTTATTATTTATTTATTTTTTAGATGGAGTTTTGCTCTTGTTGCCCAGGCTGGAGTGCAATGGCGCTATCTCTGCGCACTGCAAACTCTGCCTCCCAGGTTCAAGCGATTCTCCTACCTCAGCCTTCCAAGTAGCTGGGATTACAGGCACGCGCCACCACGCCTGACAAATTCTTTTGTATTTTTAGTAGAGAGGGGTTTCTTCATGTTGGTCAGGCTGGTCTCAAACTCCCGACCTCAGGTGATCCACCCGCCTCAGCCTCCCAAAGTGCTGGGATTACAGGTGTGAGCCACCATGCCCGACAAAAGAACACAATCTTATGAGTCAAATAGACAAGAAAATTAGTGGAAGGTATAATGAGTGGAAGAGGGACATAGAAGAAGAGTCTCCATTCTCTCTTAGGATGGTGGTGGGAAGGTGAGAGTTACAGGACAAGTGGTCAGAAAGAGCTTTAAAAAGCAGGTAGCAATGGAATTGAATCTGAAATGTAGAAATATAGGAGTTTTCCATGCAAATGAATGCGAGGGCAAAAGAAATTTGGTTGGGGCAGAAGAATGGAGGGTGAGGTTTGTGATGGTAGATGACTTGGCCTTCTACACAGGAAGAACAACTTAAATTGAAGTATGAATGAATGTGTGGGAAATCTATTGGGGACTGTAGACAGGTTAAACAGCTAGAGAAAGGATAATGTGGAAATAATGGGAAATGACACGTGAAAAATATTCCAGGTTATGGAAAGCCTCATATGGCCTACAGAGAAAACTGGATCTTATCCTAAAAGGAATTGGAAGTTGCCAAATAATTTAAATCATAGTGAAGGCCCAGTTATATGTGTATAGAAAAGTCATTCTGGTGGCAGTGTAGACAGAGGACAAATTTGAGGGACATGAAACTATTTAGGACGGTATTACAATAATACAGTGTTCTCAGAGGCAAAGGCAGTCTAGAGTATAGGTAGGTAGCACACATAATCGAAATGGGTCCATTTCAGAAACTGGAGAACTTGAACTTAGGGCCCATGTAAATGAAGGGAGTAGTCACCACTTGGCCTCAGCCAGTTGTTGCCATTTGGGAAGACAGAGACATGCTATCACATACATACACACACCCTGTTGCACATTTATTCTTTACTTTTGGCTCTCAGATGAGTGTCAAACATTTTTAAAAACATGAATGGGTCAACACTATACTGATCAAACAAAATAAATCCTTGGACCAGATACAGCCTAAGTCAGTATATCACTGAAGTGTGTTCTTTTGAACATTGATCTTTGAAAAATGTCTTCTGCTGTCAAATAAATTGGAAGCAACAGAGACTTGACAAAACTGATTTTAAAATTTACAAGGAAAGGAAAATGCACAAGAATAGTCAAGATAATTTTGGAAAAGAACAAAGATGGGTAGACTTGGTTGGCAGATATCAAATTGTATTATAAATATATGATAAGTAAAATAGTGTTGCATTGTCAGTTTGTTTATTGACAATAAACAAATAAATTGTTGGGATAAAATGGTTAGTTCAGAAACAGACCCATGTATATATGAGAACTTAATGATAGAAGTGGCATTTAAAATATATCAGGGAATAATGGATCGGTTAATAAATGGTACTGGAGAAATTAGCTATTAACTGAGCAAAAGCAAAGTTAGATTCTAACTCGTGTTACTACACAACATAAGTTAAATAACCAATAAAAAAGCAACAAATAGAGGGAAATGGAGAAAGCACATTTATCATGTTGGACAACTAAAGACCCTGTGAAGACATAAAATGCAAAAAAAAGGAAGAAAAAAATTTGACTTAATTAAAATAAAATTTTTGGACAACAAAGTCCACTATAAACAGTATTAAAAGGTAAGCTACTATCTGGGAGAAAATACACAACATAAGCAGAGGATTAATATGATTAAATGGAAATAACTCCTCCCAATGAATAAGAAAGAGACTCAAAATCTACTACAAAATTAGTCAAAGGACATTAACAGGCAGTTCCCTAAAGAGGAAATATACTTGGTCAATAAACATATAAAAGTGTGCATAACAAGAATATAAAATATGAATATGAAAATGCTTGATCACATTACAATCAGATAAAAGAAAATTTAAAATAAGAAATATCTCTTTCTCTCATCCAATTGGCAAAATAAAAATTTGATAATATCAAGAGCAAGTGAGGAAACAGGAACTCTTCTATTACAGGTCTGAATATACTCTGGCAAGGCCACTTTAGAAGACATCATTATCAGTATCTATCAAAACTGAATGTATACCTGCTCCATGATCCAGAAATTCTACGTTAAAACATCTACTATCGAGAAATGGTAAAGACTCTTGTTCCTTCCAGCACTGTTTGTAATGGCAAGTAATTGGAAAGGATCCAGTTGTTCATCAGCAGAGAACTGGTTAAATAAACGATACATTTATACTGTGAAATATTATATAGACTTAGAGTATAAAAAATGAAGTGGGTCTACTGATGTGAAAGACATTGTTGAGGGAACAAATTGTGCAGCAATATGTAGAACATTAAGCCAATTATTTTAAAAGGGAAAAAGACATGAAACAGTACTATATGTAAAATGTCTGGAAGTATGCATACAAAAGGGATAACTAACAGTGATAACTATGGTGAAAGTTGGAGGATGAGGAGGGGAATTATATTCAAAGGAGACTTTAAATGCAAATATTTTTAACAAGCATGTATTCATGCATTTATGAATTACTGGTATCATCAAAAATAAGTAAAGGTATTTTTCAGTAATGGGAGAAACTTGAGCCTGTTTATTTTCTAAGGAGGAGCAATTAATACAAAGGGAGAAGTAGAAAATACAGGAGAGGAGTTAATTGATGGAGAAAGGTCCCTGAGAGATAGGAAAGAATGGGTTAAATCTGGAATTCAGTTGGAAGAGTTTAGCTTTAGATAGGAGGACAGCCAATCTCTAGGACCAGAGAGGAAGAAGAATAGATGAGACTAAGAGAGATAAACTTCTGTTTGTGGGTGTGGAGGCTGAGAGTGGAGAGAGGAGCTGGGGAATTTGCTTTATGATGACCTCCATTTTATCTTCAAAGTAACAGTTTGTCCCCCACCGCTCTGGTGTCTTGTCCTCCTCACTGTAGATACCAGTAAATATGACTGAGTGTCTTCCCCACCTGTTCACCTCAATCACATTAAATATTATTAGCCTCTCATTACTATCGGACTCTTTCCTCTTGTCATCTTTATAAAGAGTAGCTTGTTAATGCCATTGCATATGCCCCTACATCCTGTAGTGCTGTGCTGAAAACAACAAGGTCCTAATAATGGGCCATACCAATGAACCAATTTCTGCTGTTTAAAAGGACACGGGAAACTGCTTTCAGTGGCTTGCCTTCTTAGTTCTGGTATATTCTGCTCTATACTCGAGAGTTATTCTGTTTCCTGTGCCTTCAGAGAACCACATTCCCAGCTTTCTGCCCAGAGAAGTCTATGAAACCACCCCCCACCGGCATCCTACAGAGTTGGGTTTTTTTTCAGCCTCACAAAGCCCTCTGTTGTTCCTCTTTAACAGTCAGCTAACTGAAGTTAGGGAGAAGTGGTGGAGAGCACTTCTGCCCTTTCCCTCTCCTTTAGATTTTAAGAGCCTTCCAGCAGCTTGACCTTACCTTTTGTGTAAAATATATTTAGTCACTCATTACAAGTTGCAATCCCTTTTTGGTCCTTGGGTTCCAAATGGGGAATTGAAAAGAGTTTGTAGATGTCAGGCATCAAAGGAAATTGAGGAAAATATCTGCATTCTTTCTTCCTCTCCTCTGAATCTTCTGACTTTCCTAGAGGCTGTGCCCCAAGTCTCTGGTACTTTCTCCTTTCATATCTGCCTTTAGGAGGAAAACCTTACAAAGATTAGTAATTCTTTTCTGTTTTCTATTCTTTTAATCCTATTGTAAACACGTTGATTATAAAATCACATCCTTTGCTTCTCTCTGAATGGTGATACAGATTTTTTGTTGCAGTTAATTTTCTTTCCTGTTTTTAACCATCCTAGAGAGTGGTGTTATAAAACAGTTCTTTGCAAGATTGTGCTATGTAATTGATGAAAATCAAGGTACTCCAGAGGAAAGTATTGTAAATCTGCACTGCATTCCTACCGGTAAGATGCTCGCCACAGGCTGTGTCAGCAACAAAGGTGTGGTTTTAAGATGAGAACAGATGAAAAGTAGTGGAATATGTAATTTAATTGTATATAACTTAAACCGTTATGCTGATCTTAATCTGTTTATTCTGATTAGCCCTCACATTTTAAAAACATGAAGCCAGTATACTTAATCTCTAAGACTTTTAAGTTAGTTTTTCCTATGAACTTCTGTGGAGAGCAACTTTGAGACAACTGTTTAACTGGACATTATTCTACTGAACATACCTGATTATTATTAGCTTTATAAAAACATGGTAGGTTTGTTTTATAACTTAGGTAGTAGAAAGAATATTGTATTTGGAATCAAATAGACTTGGGTATTACTCTTATCACTTACTAAGTGTGACCTTGATATAGTTAACTTCTCGAAAGCTAAATGTTCTCATCTCTAAAGTGGGAGGTAATAGAAGTCTCAGAATAGATTACCTAGGAATAAAAGAGGAAGAATATGTCTAAAATAAAAGAAAAATCGTAAGTTCAGTTTTGATTAGACTGAGTTTGAAGTGGTACAAAAAAATTTAAATATATAAATGTCAACTGACTGCTTTAAGACTAAAGTTTTTTTTTGTTGTTTTTTTGAGTTTTTTTTGAGATGGAGTTTGACTCTTGTTGCCCAGGCTGGAGTGCAATGGTGCAATCTCAGCTCACCGCAACCTCCGCCTCCCAGGTTCAAGCGATTCTCCTGCCTCAGCCTCCTGAGTAGCTGGGATTACAGGCATGCGCCACCACACCCAGCTAATTTGTATTTTTAGTAGAGACAGAGTTTCACCATGTTGATCAGGCTGGTCTTGAACTCCCGACCTCAGGTGATCCACCTGCCTCAGCCTCTCACAATGCTGGGATTACAGATATGAACCTGGCAAGACTAAAGATTTTTTAGTTTATTGAGACTGTATTGTTCATTGCACTTAGTAAGACGATGCTGTATCTCTACTACCCATAAGCTAATAGTAGGATATGTATCTCATGGAATTTTGTGAACATTATTCCCTCCTATTTTCTCCATATCTCTCCTCATAGTGTGCCCCTAGAAGATTCCTCATGTGATTTTTGCCCAGCCAAGACTGGTTTCATCATCTCCACTGTCATGCCCCTCTAGTTCACAGGCCATAGTTCCATAGGCCATAGTTCTCCATGGCCTGCAGAGTAGGTTGGCATTACTTAGCTGAAAAGTCTTTTCTGTTCCTTTTTCCTATTCCTTTATGAGTGATCTCAGTCAGTCCACATCTTTCTGCTTCAAACTCTGGCTCCTAAATCTCATTAGATCATTGTGTATCCATGATGCAAATAAAGCCGTGATGATTATTAGCAGCTTCATGAGATGTATTTTTATTTACCTTTTTATGCCAAAGCGCAATTTTCCTCCTTAATTATTATCCATTGAAATCAAAGTGTGTTTGAATTTTCCCAAAAATGTGCAAAATGTCTTCCATTTTACACAAAATTGAAGTCAAATAAAAAGGTCTTATATGGCAAGTAATCTTGAGACTAGAAGTATGGAGAAAAAGGCTCATAACTTAAATCTAAACTAGAGCTCCATGTGGTCCAGTCAGTATACAATGTCACTTTTGGAAGTACTCAAAGGTCAGATTGTATGTGGGCTCTCAGGAATTGCAGGACTTAGGGGAGTGCATTCTCCTCCATTGCTGCTTCTCTCAGCACCCACCACACTGACGGCAGCCACCTGCTACCCTCCCCCGCCATCCTGCAGTGCTCAACTTTCTGCTTTCCACTCTCCTCTAAACTCTTCAGACTAATCCTGCCCTGAAGATAGGTCCTTTGTCTTTTCATTTCTATGCCTGTCTCCCCTACTTCTTCGCCTAGATTCTCAGATCTCTGTTTCCACCTACTCAGATGGCTAGAGGACCCAGAAGCTCCATTCACAGTTGGCAAGGAAAAGGATGGAGTCTCTAGGAAAACACAGTTTTCTCACTTGGCCTCTCTAATTATAAATTTTTGTAGAGGACTTTGGAGGACTTTGTTTAAATGCGTTCTCTCTCTCCAGACACATTTATAAATCAGCCCTTTGGGTTTTTAAAAATTATAGATTGATATGTTAATTAGAAGGTTATACAGTTGAATATGTGCACATGCTCAGATATTTCAAGATGCTTATCTTGGTGGTTATCTTGCTTTACCTTGCACTGCACATTTCTTGAGAAGAAGCTTTTTTTTTCCCCCCGTAAATTCACAAAGCACACAGTACCAGGCTTCTCATATAATATTATGAATGCTTGAGAAATGTGATTGATCAATTTACTGACAGAGAACTCAGTGTTAGGATTTTAGGAAAAAGCATTTTCTATTTTCTTTTGTATCCCTATAAAAGAAACCCAAAGTAACCAGTTCAGATTTTATGCAAGATTCTGTCCTAATAAACTTCTATAGACAATGAATTTCCCCCACATTGTTGTATAAAACTTTGTGGTTTCATTTTAGTTGCCTCCTTAGATGGTCATCTGAAAATGATTATATATTTAATTAATCTAAGTGTTTATTCTGAAGGATCATAGGAAAAATATCTGTCAGAAATGCTTCAGTAAATGCATTTTTAATAATGTAATTATAAATTATGTAAATAAGATAACGTAAATAAGATAAAATAATGTATAATATAATGTAAATATATACTTTTTTTATAATGTAAATAAGATAAAAACGTAGCCATCACTTTTCAATCCTGTATGCTGGACTTCAGACTGAAACATTTAGAACTCGATTGTGTTCAGAAGGGGTCATTTTCTTCTATTAAAGTTTCATGCATTTCTGTTCTTTTACCAGATGTAAGCTGCTTATTATTAATACTAACATAAAATGGTTTCTTCAGAAGCTTGGGAAATAATAAACAGCCTCATTTAGAGAGCACTCTGGCCTGGATTTGGTCCATGAACTTAGGGTTGTGAAGCCGTCTAGTGTCCTTAAGACCTCGAAGATCCTTTAAGAGAGGCTGTTTGGATTAGGTGCCCCATGATGTGTTTGCTTCTTGCAAAGTTTGGTTTGAAGTAATTGGAACAAGACTGTGAACAAAGCCCTGAGAATCATAGAACTGGGAAGGATCTCAAGAGATCCCCTTCCTTAGCCCCTGTATCCAAGGAGGAGAATTTGCAAATCATTCAAGGCAGGCAGCTGCTGATCCTGTTTTAGTGACATATCCAAGAGTAGGAGTCCTGATTGTGCCAAAGTGACTGTTTTAGAAGAAAGCACCCAACATTCTTGTTTTCCTATCACACATGAAATGTGAACAATGATGGGTGGGATACCCATTTGGTTTCTTAGGTGGGTGATGGTGTGAGGGGATTGCTTATGACATTTCAAAACCTGGAAGATGCTGATATTTAGTTTAGTTTTTTATTGATTTCTTTTCTTTCTTTCTCTCTTTTTTTTAAATCGGCGTGTTACTCTTAGCATTTATCTGAGTCACTTTATAGCAGCATTTGCAAAACTCAACATTCCATGGAAGGCAAATAATTAATCTGAAGTAAACTAGTGAGGGCCAGATGGAGTGGTGGTATCTGTGCTTAAATTGGGGAGCACAGATCCTGGGGACTAAGACCACGCAGATTGATTTTTTTAAAAAAGACAGTGTTGGCCAAACAAATACTCTGCCAGTTATATTTTGCCTGTGGGTCTCTTTCTTTGTGACTCTAGTTTAATAGCCAGTATGCCCACAGATGTATAAATCACCAGTTAATCCATGTTTGCAGTTTCATTTTTCTCACACACACAAAAATTTTGGTTGTATGGGGTAACTGCTTCTAATCTAGATATTCTTGGCCTTGGATATTCCTTTCTAAAATGATTGATGATTTGGTTTAGGTTGACGAAGACTAGCCATGTAACCTACTTTATTTCTCTATCAGGATTTACAACCAGATCAATATATCATAGAAGTGAAGCTGTAAAAGATCTTAGAAAGATCTTGCCAGAACGTGCTTTTATTGTATTTTATTTTTATGACATTTTATTTTATTTATTTATTTATAAGTAAAGACATGGTCTTCTTGTCACCCAGTCAAGGTTAATCAAGTAATCAAGGTTACTTCACAGTAACCTTGAAGTCCTGGGATCAAGTGATCTTCCCACCTTAGCCTCTCCAGTAACTAGGACTCCAGGAGCACACCACACACCCAACTAATTTTTTTTTTTTGGTAGAGACAGGGTCTTGCTATGTTGCCCAGGCTGATCTCAAACTCCTGGGCTCAAGCAATCCATCTGCCTCCTGTGCTAGAATTACAGGCATAAGCCACAGCCCTGGGCCAAAACATGCTTTTAGAAGGGACAGTATCTAAACTAGGGGAACTAAACTCAGATGCCTTTACGCAGGACTTCTATGTTGTACACCTCCAGGGGGCGCGCTTCACAGTAGCCTACACAAATGGCTAGGCACTGCACAAAGGTGAGGGGGCACTGGCATTCACATGGACTGCACGGTGATTATGCAGTGATGCAGCCCTGCTTTCAAGTCTAGGCAAGTAACATACCTTTAGGAAGCAGTTGATTCTAAGATGTTAGGGAATGTTGGGGACCACGGCAAACTGAAGAACATGTCTCACAAAAAGGTATTCAAATTTAGTTAAGTTTAAACATTCCTGTAGGCAAGTTTTACGGCCAGCTTGAGATCCTTGCTCTAAATCAAGGACTAAGAGGTATCTTTCAGATCACTCTGGAAACTTTGCAATAATTATGATTCTCTTGGTTGCATATAACTGAATTCCAACTCAAAGCAGAGAGGATTTCTTGTCTCACCTAACTGGTTTAGCTCAAAGAAGAATTGAAGGAAGTGATATGAAAATCCGGGCCCTTGGCCGGGCATGGTGACTCACGCCTGTAATCCCAACACTTTGGGAGGCCGAGGTGGGTGGATCACCTGAGGTCAGGAGTTCGAGACCAGCCTGGCCAGTGAGGCTCCCCCGCCCCGCTGTCTCTACTAAAAATACAAAAATTAGCTGGCCGTGGTAGCAGTTGCCTGTAGTCCCAGCTACTTGGGAGACTGAGGCAGGAGAATCGCTTGAATCCAGGAGGCGGAGTTTGCAGTGAACCAAGATCATGGCACTGCACTCCAGCCTAGCGGACAAGTAAGACTCTATCTCAAAAAAAGAAAAAGAAAAAAAGTTAAAAAAACATTAGCCAGGCACAGTGGCTCATGCCTGTAATCCCAGCACTTTGAGAGGTTGAGGTAGGTGGATCACCTGAGGTCAGGATTTTAAGACCAGCCTGGCCAACATAGTGAAACCCTGTCTCTACAAAAATACCAAAATTAGCTGGGCATAATGGCAGGTGCATGTAATCCCAGCTACTCAGGAAACTGAGGCAGGAGAATCACTTGAACCCGGGAGGCGGAGGTTGCAGTGAGCCGAGATCGTGCCATTGCACTCCAGCCTGGGTGACAGAGGGAGACTCTGTCTCAAAAAAAAAAAAAAAAGAAAAGAAAACACATAGATTCTGTGTCTTCTACCCCGAGTGTTCCACTGTGCTTGTAATCCAGTACTAAGCTAAGTCAGAGTAGCATTGCAAGAAGAGTGAAATTGACACCATACCTCCACCCCCTTCCCCTAAGCCATTGCCAATCCAATTAAACCTTCTCTTTGCAGGACAGGTCTATCTTAATTTACTTTTTGACTTTTGACTCATGGTCAACTTTTAAGGTGCTGCTTCACGTGTCCCTCCCCTCTCAAAAATGAAATCAGCCCTACCCAGTTCTCTAAGTCCAACCTGGTCCTGTCTAAGAATAGTTTGTGTCACTGTTTTTCAGAAATACCTTGGAGGGAATTCTTGGGGTGGACAAAATGTAGTTAGAAGACCTCTGCTGACATCAATTATAAAATCCATGGTCCTATTACTATATTTTGTTTCTTTTTTTGTTTGTTTTTTCAACTATGCTGTCTCTTTGAGGGACTATAATTTATGTCTTGTTTTTTGGTTTAGTGAACTAAATTATTAATACAATAATGATTTGTTGTTGATTACTTTCATTTAGACATTGTATCTTGGGATTCTTAAAGCCTTTGCGTCTGGAGGTAAATAAAATGAAGTCTCACTTTGTGCAGATCCTCCAGACAGTATTCTACTTGGAGCCTAGTTAAACAAAGAGTAATAAAAATGGAAAAACTAAACTTTAAGATGACTTGTATTTTTTTCTAGCATGTAAATGTGTTGTGTCTGGAGTAACACTTCAGTTTATAATCTCCAAAAGGGTTGAGGCTTTATTTTTGTTTTATTCATGCAAATATTAAAAGATAAGAAATGACAAACTATCTTAGCTTTATAATTTAAACTTCTAGGAAAAGTGCATTTTGCAAACAGAAGGAGAGAATTTCTACAATGGAAATTTCCTCTGATCATCAAACTCTGGGTTTATAAAGGGTTGATTTATTTACATATCAGGACTGTCTCTAGCTAAGATGGATTAAGCAGTAGCCTGCACTGTTGATTTTAGGAAGTTCAGAAATACTTCTGAACAAAAATGTTCATCTCACTCTTCATTTCTGAAATGTATCATTAGCTTTTCATTCCTTTTATTAATTACCATTCTCTCTGTCTTTTAAAAATACTACTGAAAAGATAGTATACACATATGGTTATTAACAAGTGAGTATAGACTCTTCTTTACTATTTTATTGTTACAACGGCTTTGTTGCAATGTAATTCAAATACTAAAACATTTACTCTTTAAAATATGCAATTTAGTTATTTTTAGTACAAATGTGCAACCATCAATCACCATTATTTAATTTTAAAACATTTTAATTACCCCCAAAAAGAAGCTCTGTACCATACCCATTAGCAGTCACTCTCCATTTTCCCTTCCTTCTAGCCCCTGTCAAACACTAACCTACTTTCTATGTCTATGGGATTTTCTTATCCTAAACATTTTCTAGAAATAGAATCACAATATATGGCCTTTTTTGGACTGGCTTTTTAAAATTTAATGTGTTTTCAAGTTTTATCCTTATTGTAGCATGTATCAGTACTGCCTTCTCCTTGCCAAATAATATCCGATGGAATGGATATAGTACATCTTGTTTATCCACTCATCAGTTGACGGTCACTTTGTGGTGTTTCCACTTTTTGGCTAAATAATGAATAATGTTGTTGTGAACATTCACTACACATTTTTGTGTGGACACATGTTTTTAATACTGCTGGGTATATACCTAGCTGGGTCATATGGCAATACTAGCTTTACATTTTGAGGAACTGTAAGACTGTTTTCCAAAGAAGCTGTACCATTTTACATTTCCAGCAACAATGTATGAAGGTTCCAATTTGTCCACATTGTCACCAGCACTTCTCATTGTCTCTTTTGTTTGTTTTAGCCATGCTAGTGAGTGTGAAATTGCATATTATTGTAATTTTGATTTGCATTTCCCTAATGACTAATGATGTTGAGCATCTTTTCATATGCTATTGGCCATTTGCATTTCTTTTTAGAGAAACGTCTATTCAAATCTGTTGCCCACTTTTTAATTAGATTGTTTGTCTTCTTCTTATTGAGTTGTCTGAGTTGTAGGATTTCTTTGCATGTTATGGATTATGGATATGATGACAAGTCCTTTGCCACATAGATATGATTTGCATACATTGTCTCCATTGTGTTGTCTTTTCACTTACTTGATTGAAACACAAAAGTTTTTAATTTTGATGAAGTGCAGCTTATTTTTTTCCTTTGGCTCTTTGCGCTTTTGATGTCGTATCTAAAAAACCATTGCCTAATTTAGCCATGAAGATGTACTCCTAAGTTTTCTTCCAAGATTTTCTTTTAAGTTTTATCTCTTACATTAGGTCTGTGATTCATTTTGAGTTAATTTTTGTACATGGTCTGAGGTAGGGGTCCAACTTTATTCTTTTGCATGTGGATATCCAGTTGTCCAAGGATCATTTGTTAAAAAGACCATTCTTTCCTCCATTGAATAGTGTTGGCACCCTTGTTGAAAATCAACTGATCATAAATATAAGGGTCTATTTCTAGATTCTTAATTTTATTTTATTGATCCATATATATAGCCTTGTGCCACTATCTCTCTGTCTTAATTATTCTAGCTTTGTAGTAGGTTTTGAAATAGGGACGTGTGAGTCATCTACCTTTGTTCTTTCTTTTCAAGATTGTTTTAGCTATTCTGTGTCTCTTAACTTTCCATATAAATTTTAGAAGCATATTGTCAATTTCTGCAAATAAGCCAGCTTGAATTTTGATAGAAATTGCATAAATGTAGATGAGTTTAGGGAATGTTGCTATCTGCACAGTGTTCATACTTGTATCGTACAACCCTGCTGAACTTGTTTCTTCTCATAATTTTATAGTAAATTCCTTAGGATTTTCTATATACAAGATTATGTCATGTGCAAATAGAGAATTCTATATCTGGCAATATTATTCTCAAGAATGAAGAAGAAATTAAGGCATTCCAAGATAAACAAAAACTGAGCAAATTTATCGTCTGAACAAACTAGCCAGTAAATTTAGACAAGATAATGAAATAAATTGCCTTAAATTCCTTGAACTCCTTGGTCTCTCAGGCAACATACAAGGGTCCCTACATATTTGTTGGGGCACACCTTCAATGCTGAGGAAGTTTGTAACACTGTCTTTCTTCTCACTTCCTATTTGTGCAGTCTCAAGGCCAGCCAGGGATGAGTTCTAATGCCCTTCTCGGGTCTTTTCTGGGCATACATATAGTCCTGAACATGTGTGTGGCCTTCCTGACTCCCAGGAATACATCAGAGTTTTTTGAAACCCCTTATGCACATCTTATTTCACAGATTTTTCTAAGTTTTTTGTTACGTTCTTGTTTACTTCACTGGCATTGCAGCTTTGCCAGCTGGGATGTTAAACATTTGCCACTGATTTTTTTTTCAACAAATACCCCGAGGACAGGGATGCTCACACTAAGTGAACTCTGAATCAGGTCTAACAAAGACAAATACTGTGAGTGGAGCTTTTCTAGAGAGCTCCCAGACGGGTCAGAGAGTGGCAGCTCTTTGAGGATGCGGCATTTTGAGGAGCCCCAAATCCATACTGCCCCCTATAGTGGTTGCTAGGCTGCTGGATTTCACAGCTCCAATGTTTCAAGGCTGTTGTTTTTCAAGGCTACCATGGAGCTAGGGAGAGGTGCTGGGAATGTTCAAGTTAAAATACCACAAAGCACATGGTTCCTACTGAGTTTAGCTGTTTGTCTTACATAAACAATTCATGGATTGGTGTGAGTCTTTGAATAATTTCCAGAGTTCTGAAAAAGTTGATTTTGACAACTTGTGCCACTGGTATTATTGTTCTTGTGGAGTAATGGATTTTCAAAGATCATTACACCACTATTTCTCTTTCTTTATTTTTAACTAGTATTTTTCCTTAGGACAGATGAGACCAGAAGCACATGAAAAGGCCTAGTGTCCACTGAAGAGTGGTTACAAGATTGAGTTGGAATGGAGGCTCTGCAGAAGGGACTGGAGACAAATTTTGCCTGATTACATTTCCTTATTTAATGTTTAATTGTAGCAATGTAATAAATAAATAGGCATGGGAGTATACATAGGTCGAGCCTTACCCTTTTTATTTTACAGTGTTCTGTGAAGCTATGCCATCTGGTTTTCCATCCCACAGTAGATGGGGGTGGGGGGGCACATATTAGAGACAGACATACTAGGACAACTGGCATGAGAAAGAAGATTTTAGCATAAAAATGTAGACATAACAATTAGCAGATGCCAACGTAGTGTACTACCTACTCACTTTTCATAACCTATATCTATATCAAAATGAAAATGTTAATTTGTGCTCTGTATTTTTTGTTTTTCAAGACAGATAATGCCTAGTATATTTTACATCTATTCTTTCTATCAAAAATCAATAAAATGTTTAAGGTTAGATATTTAAAATTTTAGACTTCATATACCTAGAGCATTTATGGCCAAGAAATAGATATCCAAATGATATTGCTAATGGGACATCGATATTTCATTGGTAACAAATTCTGTTGAGGAAAAAGATTATTTAATTATATATCTAAATTAATCATAGTTCCAACATCTTAAAAGTTGAGAATTTCAACAGTATATTGTCTCCATGTAAAAACACATGAAGAAGAATGATTACACTCCTCAAAAGCAGAACACTGAATCACACAGTTATAATACTTTCTTGCGCATTCCCTGTACTAACTCCATTACATTTGTAAGCACCAATAACACTTCCTACCTACACAGCAAAAGATGCATTGACTTGTTGCTGAAGATATTGTTAGTTTAATAGTTGCATAAGGTGCTCAAGACTTAAATGACCACTTCAGAATAATCTCCAGTCAAAACAGTGTGTTTTAAGAAGCCCTTATAGTGATAGATCACTCAACACACAGGCATGAAAGCATATGAAACATAGAACTATAGATAGGATGTTGACAGAAGTAATAGGGCAGGAATTCTAATATGAACAGTGAGGGGTGAACTCAGAGGAGCCATCTATCAAAAAATCCACCCACAACATGGGGACCAATAGCTGATGTCATCATAGCTGGTTTAATGAAAACATCTCAGAGATCAAGGAACCACTTGTATCAAAAAACGAACATAAAGCTACAAAAGTTTACTGTTCCATGTAGCATAGATTAAAGACACAGTTTTGAAAGTCTACATCATTTCATGCATATTTTTAAAAGCTTATATTATAGGTGGTGCTCTTCAAAGGCTGAGAAGATCCAGCCTTTGGTTAAGACCATCATCAAATCAAGGGCCACTCTGCAGAGCTGAAGAATATATACCGACTAGCATCTTCTACCAAAAAGTCATTCCAAGAAAAGAGAGGAGGGGAATTCCTAGAGGATTTTCAGCTGGTGCTTAGTATTAAGTAGGGAATTACATTACAAGGTATATGGTGGCAGACAGAGTGTGTTCCTCCTGCTCTAGGAAGTGACTACAATTGTGAGTGTTTATACCATGTGAGGTACCAGGTGTCAGGTTGACAGTTTGCCAAATTACAGGTGTTATTTCCCCATAACTGTTTTTCAATATATTCTTTGATTCAGGTCCAGTGTTTACTAAAAGACGAAGCATGTAATTAAGATGACTGAACTCCATTTGCGTTACACGTCCTTTCTTAGAGAACAGGATTGATGTGCTGCTGTTCCTAGATAAAAATGTAAATTCTAGCTAGATATTCACATATATACATTTTAATAGATATTTCTATAAAGTGTTTTTAATAGTGTTTAATAAGATTGTTATTCGAATACAAGCCATTTAATTCATATGCAGTTAGCCATGTCGATATATTAAAAGTGTGTCATTTCTTTATTGCAGTGTCCTGGAAGGTTACAATGGTACTATCTTTGCATATGGGCAAACAGGCAGCGGGAAGACATTCACTATCACAGGCGGTGCAGAGCGTTACAGTGACAGAGGCATTATCCCAAGGACACTGTCATACATTTTTGAACAGTTACAAAAGGTATGAAACTTTTTGTTCCTGTCATTTTGTATTTGATATATTCAGCAAAAATTGACTGAAAGCAGGAAATTTATTACGACATTTATTTTATTGTGTCTAAATGATAAAGTCTTATTGTGTCATAACTCTGGCCTTTACCTTTAAGGAAAGGTTGGGATTTTGCTGTAGAAGTGAAAATTAAGAAGGTGCTTCTCATTAAAGGGCTGCTGTTTCAGCAAAGGCTCCAGGAGTGTTCCTTCTGATATATGCATGAAGGTTGAAAGAGCAGACCATACCTTTTACCAACTAATGTCTTACATTCCTCAAGAAACAGGAATGTTTTCTTGTGAAAGCAGACCTTTCTTTTAGCTACTGAAACACTAAACAGGACAGTATGATTGTTACTATTTTACACTTGATAGAAGCCCAGAGGAATTTACCAGAGTACAAATACCATTGTAATTATTATCATTGTAAGAAAGAGTTATCGATCTAGATTATATGTATCATTTATTGAGTGCCTCAAAATGCCAGTAGCTTTATCACTTTTACTAGTATTTAATAGAACATATAATGCAACTTCCCATTTCATCGTTGGGAAAACTGAGCCTCAAGTTAAATATTTTCCTCTGGGCCCACATCCTATAAGTAGCTGATCTGGAGTTCTATCCCAAGTCCACCTGATGCCTGACTCTGTGCTTTGTGCCATTATATGTATTGCTCCTATACCTTGGACTGGCTTTATTTTGTTGGTTGTGTTCAAACAAATTCCCTATAATGAGTCACATACCTTCTCTGAGTTTCAGTTTTCCCTTCTGTGAAAGCAGAGATTGAATTGTATTAGAGAATCTCCAGTGCCCCTACTAGTTCCAGCAATTCCTTGGTTGTATTACTTCTGTATAATAAATGTCTTAACTAGGTCAATGTAACAGTCACTCCAAAATTTCTTGACTGTATATTGTTTGTATTTTGAGTTGCAAAGATGAGAAGAAATTGCTGAGATCTGCATAATTCTAATTGCCATCCATAAAGTAGCAATTATCCATTAGTTCAGCTCATCTTTCTCTAGCTCAAACATGCCAGCTTTGCATGCCAGAAAATTTGGATGAGAAAGGATTGAGTGTAGCATATATGTTGGATCCAAAGCCCTTTTTTCATTTACTCACTTATTTCTGACATTGCCTGTTTTGTTCCCACATTTCACAACCTGGGAATATAATTCCTGATAGTTTTCATTGCTGTGGCCTAATGTGGAATCTTTCTGCCTTAGAAAGATCACTGGAGGTGCAGGTCAACCTGGTTCTGAGAAAGTGTACTGCTTACAGCATATGGCCTTGGGACAGTTAGTTAATGCCTCAGTCTTATGGAGTTGCTCCGAGGGGCTGAACATACTATGTTTAAAGATATTGTCCAGTTTCTTGCACACAGTATATGCTCAATGCATGATAGTTATTATCACAGCCAGTAATATCCATATATGGATATTAATGTGGCCAAGTGATCCCTGACCAATTTCAGAGAACCCTTGAAACTCTCAAAAAAAAGAAGCCAAATCCCATGATTAAGTTAAATAGAATAAATTCATCCTCTCCCAAAGGAAAATATTTTTTGTCCCTTTAAAATTGTTATCTATGGTTACTAAAGTACAGATCCAAATGTCTAAATGTCTCCTTAGTACTTACCATTTGTCAGGTTCATTGTTTTAGATCTGTTTGTCATTTACATTACTGTAAACTCCATTTCATTCTGAATGATCCTATATATCTTCCTGGACTTGTAGTGAGCCCACTGGAGCCATTTAAAGCCAGGGCAACTCTTTTTAAATGGACATATTTTCATCATGGGGCATAACACATTCATTATAATCAAACAGCTATGGTGAAACTGCTCAAGCAACTTGAAGTGCATCATGAAGTCTGTTCATATTGTATAGCTGGAAAATGCAGCCTGGTACTCAGAGGTCCTCAGCTGATTGCCTTAGAGAGGTACATGGAGCTCTCTAGAATTCTTAAAGGAAACATTTGACCTATGCAAAGTCTTCATTTCAAGATACAGTAAGAACCCAGTGCATACTGGGTCCTGAAATGTCTATGGGTATGATAGGAGCACATTTTCACTGATTTTAAGAGAAGAAAATTGATGCCATTTATTTTAGAAATCACTGCTCATTATTTTTGAGTATTGTGAGGTTCAAACTTGTTTTGGGGCAGGAGAAAAGGCTGTCTGCAGGAAACATGTGTGTTACATTACAGTCTGGCAATCCTCAACACTAAAAAGGAGTAATAAGGAAAGGTAGCTTGCCACATAGCTCAGTGAATTTTAAGTGTATTTTCCAATAAAAGTTCAGAAAATGCAGAAGCTGGAAGAGCCAAAGACATTATCCCTATCATCTCAGGGCAGTGGACCTGCCATTTTCCTGACATTTTATGATTTATTCTAATTTTTGGAAGAAGAGATTTTCTCCACTGCAGATAAACATACAAGTTGGCTGTCCTTTTTGCTTTTATTTTCCTTTCCTTTTATATTCATATACTGAATTCTCCATTTGAAGGCTTCTAGAAATAATAATAACTATAGCAATAATAATAGCAACAGGAGCAGCAATGATTCATTGGTATCTCTTATGGGCCACACACTTTTGTAAGATTTTAAATATAGAATGTTATTTATCTGTTAAAACAGAATGCAAGATCAGGGCTATTATCCCCATTTTTATGGTGAAACAACTGAGGATAAGGGTGTGGGATTATTCTGTTATAAATGAGTTCCAATATGCAAACTCAGTTCTTATCTGATGCTAAGAAGAACTCAGAAATGTATACTAAACTCTCCAATCATAATCTCTGGTTTATTTCAGATATTTTGGATAAATTTTAAAAACATGTTGGTTTAAACAGGATCTCAGAATGTAGCTGAAATATCCCCTAGGGCCTTTGATGCGCTCCAGAGAGGGACAGAGTTTATGTATATGTTGACCATGGAATACTGTTTTACAGGAGTATTCCATGGAATATTTTAGAAACATTGGATTAGACTAACAGCCACACAAAATCTTTTTAGTGTTTATAGTCTCTGATACCTGTGCTAAGCCAAGTTATAACCCAAAGAATTATATTGAAATAGTACCTTTACTAAACTAGGATACTAATGTAATCAATGGGCCATTTGTTGGGATAAGCTTTGGAGTCACCCACATCAGAAGAATTTTCAGCATTAGGCTGAAAAAAAAAATTGCTTAGTAATCCAGTCCATGTTGTCATCTTCACAGAACACCAGAATATAGAATTTCAGCTGTGGCTTGAGTGTTTTTATTATAGTTATGGAAGGCTGAGAGTTGCTTTACTTGTTCATGTATAATTTTGTTTTTCTGAAATGACAGTATCTTTTTTTTTTTTTTTTTTGAGACGGAGTCTTGCACTGTCGCCCAGGCTGGAGTGCAGTGGCGCAATCTTGGCTCACTGCAAGCTCTGCCTCCAGGGTTCACACCATTCTGCTGCCTCAGCCTCCCAAGTAGCTGGGACTACAGGCACCTGCCACCATGCCTGGCTAATTTTTTGTATTTTTAGTAGAGACGGGGTTTCACTGTGTTAGCCAGGATGGTCTCAATCTCCTGACCTTGTGATCCGCCCACCTCGGCCTCCCAAAGTGCTGGGATGACAGTATCTTTATTTGGATAATTGGAGCCATTTTAGAACCAAAGAATCATTCATTTTACAGTGAAGAACACATAGGGATTTATTAGCCAACTTCCTCACTTTAATGGGTTTGAAAACTAAGGCCTGACATGGTAGAGGCTCACCTCTAGTTAGAGTAGGAGTCCAGCTTTTTATTTATAGGCCACTGTTCTCTCTCCTATCTCTGTGACTTGGTCCTCTCTCCTATCTCTGTGACTTGGTCCTCTATCCCTTTGAACAAACCCTATTAAATGGATTGCCTTGGATATGGGTGAGAATCAATCAGGAAGGTCATCCTAAGCAAATTCTCTGTTAGTATACACTCTGACACCCTGACAACCTGCTTGTCACAAGATACAAATATACTCTCCCCTTATGAGAAGCATGATAATATTTGCAGAAATTGAAGCATTTGTATTTTTGGAGGAACAAAAAGAAAGTGCTATTGTTTGATATTTTGTATTGAAAACTGAACTTTCTCAAGAGTTGAAAAAATTCCTTACTTCATTCTACCTCAAAGGGATTGGGTCATTTTGTCTATTGGCAGAATTGAGACTAGGACCAGGCACCTTGACTTTTAGCCTCATTACATTGATGTCTATGTCATTGCATTTTAGCAATGACCCACCAAAAACATTTCTCTCTAACTAATAGCTAAATATCCCTGATTTGCCCTCTTGGGCCAGGAAAATTAACTCCACAGGTGAGGTATTGGCGGTGAACTATTAATGTCCACTTATACCTGACTAATCAACTATTGTCTGTCCTCTGGAACTCACTTTCATTGTTATCTATTTATGTCATCAGAAAATATTGAATATTAGAAAAGTAGAAAAAGAATTATGATTACAGATGGAAACTATTTTGCTCCTGAAATTTTTAAACCAAATTAATGATCTGTGTTCTTTTTTATGAATAGACTATTCACAGAATATAAGTTAATTTTTTTAGTAACCTTTTTTTTGGTCTGGAAAGTAAAAAATGGTATGTTATACAGTTCTGCAACCAAGTTGGCTCATTGTAAGTGTATATTGACTTTTTATGTATAATGTGGAACCAATAAAAAATAATAGACTGAAGTTGCTTGTAATCATGGGTGTTGGCCATTAAAAAAAGCTTCATGCATATGGTAACTGGCAACTTGAAAGTGTCATGAACTGAAAATGTAAACCATATAAAGTGAGAGAAAAAGAGAGAAACTGTAAGGAAACTGAGTGCTAAATGTGTTCATCTTCATCTAAGCAGAATCATTATTTATAATCAATAAATAATACGTTTCCCTTTTCCAATCAGGACAGCAGCAAAATGTATACAACGCACATTTCCTATTTGGAAATCTACAATGAATGTGGTTATGATCTTTTGGATCCAAGACATGAAGCCTCCAGTTTGGAAGATTTGCCGTGAGTAGCAGAACAACAAAGAATGGAGGGAAATTACTTTCAGATGTTCTCTTCAATTGTTTTCTTTGAAATTTTGTATGTTTCTGGTCTCAATCACAATTAGCAAATACTGGATAACTGAATTTTTTTTGTAATATAATGGATATTTTTTTCAGTTATGACAAATGGACAGTAGTGATGGGAACTAAAATTGCCTGAAACTCATTTCTTGGGAAAATCTCTTTTGGAGTTGGCAGAAGAGAGTGCAATGAATTTTCTCTAAGACTGGGTGCTTAGAGGATTGATGGGATATGACAGTACTACTTTCTTCCTGCCACATGAAACCCTGTTGCTCCTCTAATTGTGGCCTTTTTCTGAGAAGAAGGTATTCAAATTAGAGTTCAAGCAGCAGTAAGAGAATCTGAGACAGAAAATAACATTTTTACGTTTTCCTCAAATGCTTCTCTACTATGGTTAATGCTAACTTTGGCAATCATTTGATCAGATTGGCACTGATTGTTTCATGACTGAAATTTAAATAGCATCTTCAAAGTTTATCTAATAATGGAGCAAGTTACCCTGCCAGCATTTATATAACATTGCTCAATGTTTGTTTGAATATCTGCCTATATTAGACATATATTAATTGGTAACTGTTCATATACTTTTGTTAGACATCTTCGTATATCAGAAGTAGCCTATAGCCAAGAAAATGTATTTTTATATTCTTATTAAAAACTCTAGTTTAGAAATACATATTCATTCTCTACCAAAAAGATTAACAATCAGTTGATTATTATAATTTGCAAAGAAATTAAGAAGACATAATAAAGAAAATAAGTTATACTGTTTATACCACCTTTATATGTATTCTTCCTTTAATGTTGGTTGAGAATTTTTGCGTATTATCTTTTTTATGCTTCAAATATTTATGAGAGGGACTTAAGAAATGGGACTGTTATTTTTACTCTAAATATTTGTATAAGAATTAAGAGAAAGGAAAGATTACTGAATCCATACAAGGAAATGGGCTTAATAGAACTATTAGCAGTAAGTTTACAAAAAAAGTAAAACTCTTTACCTAGGAAGGATAGGAACAACATTAAAGACATGAAGGTGTGGTTGGAAAGTAAGCATATTGAGGAGTGCTATGGTCTGAATGTTTGTTACTCTTGCCACCCCAAAACTCATATGTTGAAACCTAATCACCATGAAGATGGTATTAGGAAGCGTGGCCTTTGAGGAGGTGATTAGGTCAAGAAGGTAGAGCCCTCATGAATAGAATTAGTTTCCTTGTAAAATATGCACACGAGACTTGTTTCATTCCTTCTACCATACTGAGGACACCAGCAAGAAGTCAGAAGTCTGTAACCTGAAAGAGGGTCCTCACCAGAACCTGACCATACTGGCACCTTGATCTCGTACTTGCCAGCCTTCAGAACAGTGAGGAATAAATTTGTGTTGTTTATAAAGCCACCCAATTTATGGTATTTTGTTATAGCCTGAATGGACTAGGACAAAGAGTTGTTGGAAATAAAAGCAGAAGGGCCAACTGAAGCCTATTTTTGGAGAGACTTGAATGATAGGCTTTTACTGTGAGATTGAGCTTTATTCCAAAAAGTGTCTTAGTTTTCTAGCCTCTAGTCTAACCAGCATACCTCCAGGCTAAATCTTGCTTCAAATTGCTTTTAGCAAGTAACATGTACACCTAAGAGTTTGAAGGCTGTTAACAATAATCCAGGAATTAAGAACTTAAATATGATGAACATGGAGGAGGAGAGAGGAACTGAAGATATGCAAAGAAGTGAAATAAAATAACTTGATTATATCCAGCACCTTGGATTTGATATAATTTGAAAAGAAATGTAAATCATAGAAGGTTGGTGTACTCTTCATTTTCCTAATTGAGGAGATGAAGCCCAGAGAGGTATGACTTGGCCAGTGTTTCGAAACTAATTGGTTAGTGTTAGAACAAAGATTAAAAAACAGATATTCTCGCTTTCATGGCAGAGTAGCAAAAAGAGCTTCAAAAAAAATTTTTTTTTTTTTTTTTTAGTTGTTGTTGTTGAGATGGAGTCTCACTCTGTCGCCCGGGCTGGAGTGCAGTGGCGCGATCTCAGCTCACTGCAAGCTCCGCCTCCCGGGTTCACGGCATTCTCCTGCCTCAGCCTCCGGAGTAGCTGGGACTACAGACACCCGCCACCACGCCTGGCTAATTTTTTGTATTTTTAGTAGAGACGGGGTTTCACCTTGTTAGCCAGGATGGTCTCGATTTCCTGACATCGTGATCCACCTGCCTCGGCCTCCCAAAGTGCTGGAATTACAGGCATGAGCCACCGCGCCCCGCCAAGCTTCAAAATTTTTATAGTGGGGCCTAGAGAATTAAGGAGTCATTGACTTAAAAGGAGATTTCCATTAGAAAGCTTGACTGAGTGATGATAATAAATTTTACATAGATAAGTTTGCTGTCTAAGGATGTCATACTAGGGGTTTATATTTACAATAAATTCCTCAGAGGTAGGAAGTATGCCTTGCTTGGTTTAGTAGTCTCTCTACTGCCTAAGCCAGAATAAGTCCTTAATAACTTTTAAAAATTATTTGTTGAATTGAAACTGTGAAGTAGACATTTTGAAATAAGAGTGTAGAGGGAGAAGAACAGAGCATGAGCTCTTTTCATCTGAGTCTAATCAACATGATTTGGTGGAGCCTAACAATGGGAAGAGCTAGGAATGAGAAAAGTCCATTGAACTCTTAAGAGAGGTAACATAATATATAGAAAAAAAAAGTACTTGATGAAAAGTCAGGAAATTTGGGTTCCAGTCCCAGTCCTACAGTCTTAGGTAAATTATTTCCTTTTTCTGGATTTCTCTATTTATAGAATGTGGGCATCGGATTAAGTAATATTTAACAATCTTTCAGCCTCCAATGTCAAGAGTTAAAAAGACTGGTGCCCTTCACAGGAGACGACTTAGTTGTTGAGTTTTCTATCCTTCACAAAAGAAGAAAAAGTGATTTCAGTATTTTCAAATGGGCTTCTTTTCGAAAAGAGCAAGCCTCTTGAGAGCAAGCACAATGCCTTAGTGCACCCTGTGTCCTCCACGTTTCTCAGCATGACTGGCATTCAGCAGTCATTCTCAATGCTGGTCAGATTGTCTCCAGGGATGTTGCTAGCTTTCATCTTCAGCGACTTCCCCTCCTTTAGTAGCTTTGTCCTCTTGTTGGAGAGTTCACTGACTCAAGTTAGAAGTGACTTCAGTTATAAAACAGTTGTTTTCAAGAAACTTCCACACACATACACAAAAGTGGTCTAAAACAGTTCTTCTTCTTCTCACATTTTGGACTGTAATTACATGACGACAAATACCATTAAAATAAAAATGTCATTAAGAAAGAAGAGTCCCATATCCAAGTCAATAGTCTATTACTTTGAATATATTCACTGCTATAAAATTTCAGAACAATTCAAGAATTGGATAGCCCTTTGCTGCGGAGATAATGAAGTTTGACTGGTATTGAATCTGCTAGTTTTCTGAGGGCCTTAGAAGAGTTTGCCTTTTACTAAGATGCTAAAATAATTATTTTTAATGAATTTTTTTGCTGTACTTGGATTAGATTAAGCATATGTGCTATTAATTACACACTCTTGAACTGGGGCATACTATAACTCTGAAATTCTAGCTGTCTGGTTGACTGATTTCATTGTTGTGAGCTGAAATGTCTCAAACACTTTGAATGCCTTCTAAACATAGTAGGCAAAATGTCTGTTGACCTTGGTCCCCACTTGTAGTCATCCATTTGAGGGACAATGGCAATATACCCATTTTATCTCTTTTGCATTCTTATACTAGGCTTAACTATATAAAATCAAACTCAGGGTCATGTTGGTGCTGCACAATTATAGCCATCAGTAACAGCTTCCTTACCATTGAGTGACACAGCATCCCCAAATGTCACCTGCGAGACACTCTTTTTACATACACTCTGCCTTTTCTATTTTTTTTTTTTTTTTTACATTCTAAGGTGTACCACTTGTCTGCTCTTGCAGAACTTTTGCCTATAAACTGTCTGTAGATTTTGTATATATTATGTCAGGGCACTAAACTAAAGTCATTTGCTTTTTTGCAAATGTTGCTATAGTCATTTGTTTAGTAAATATGAGAAATACTGACATCTAAATTAACAATCAAAAATGATTATCCAAACTTAACCAAGATGAAATACATTGTTGTTCAACAACTATTATAGAAATTGAACTCATCATTTTATAAGTTTCATAAAATGAAATCTTTAGGCCTAGATTGTTTCACTGGAAAATCTACCAAATATTTAAAGAAGAATTAACACCAATTTTACATAATGTCTTCCAGGAAATAGAAGAGAGAACAATTCCCAGGTTGTTCTATGAGTCTAGTATTGCTCTGATACCAAAACCAGGCAAAAATTGTACAAAAAACAAACAAACAAAAACTACAGACTGATATCTCTCATGAACATAGTTCAAAAATCCTCAACAAAATATTGGCAATTGAATCAAAAAATGTATAAAATGAATACTGTATCATGACCAAGTGAGATTAATTCTAGATTGCAAAGCTACTTCAACATTTGAAAAGCAATCAGTGTAGTCCACAGGCTAAAGAATAAAAATTATATGAAGCTCAGAAATAGTATTTAACACCCATTCTTGATAGAAATCTCAACAAGTTAGAAATAAGGAGAATTACCTCAATTTGTTAAAGAGTATCTACAAAATCCTACAGCTGACAAATATGTAATGGTGAAAGACTGAATGTTTTCTTCCTAAGATCAGAAACAATGCAACAATGTCCACTCTCACCACTCTTCTTCAATATAGTATGGAAATACTAGCCACTGCAGTAAAAGAAAAACAAGAAATAAAAGACATACATATTGTCTACTAAAATATCCCAAAGAATTTGCAGTCTCTTCTGAAAAAAAAAGAAGCAGAGGGAACACGTTCTAACTCATTCAGTAAGCCCAGCATTATGCAAACACCAAAAGCAGACAAATGCATTATAAGAAAGGAAAACTCAGGCTAATATCCCTTGTGATCACACATGCAAAAATCTTCAACAAAATATTAGTAAATTATATTCAAAAATGTATAAAAAGAATTCTATACTACAGCCAAGTGAGATTTATTGAAGGTATATAAGACTAGTTCAACATTCAAAAATCAATTAATGTAGTCCATGGCATGAACAGTCTAAAGAATAAAAGTCATATTATATCAATAGATGCAGAAAAAATATTTAACAAAATCCAATATCCTCTTATGATACTCTCAGGAAACTAGAAATGGAGGAAATGTTTTCAACTTGATAAAGAATATCTATAAAATGCCAGTAGGTAACATTATATATAATGATGAGAAGCTAGATGCTTTCTCCCAAGATCAGGAACAAGGCAAGGATGTCCCTCTCACCACTCTGATTCAACATTGTACTGGAATTCCTAGCCAATGCAATAATACAGGAAAAAGAAATTAAAGTTATTGAGAAGAAAGAAATACAACTGTCTTTGTTGACAGATGATATGATTATCATGTAGAACATCTCAAAGAATTGACAAATTCCTGGAACTCATAAGTGATTATGGCAAGGTTGCAGAATACAAGGTTAATGTACAAAAGTCAATTGTTTTCCTACATACCAACAATAAATAATTGGAATTTGAAATGTAAAACACAATATTACCTACCTTTGCATCAAAAAAATGAAATACTTATGTATAAATCTGACAAGATATGTACACGAGCTATATGAGGAAAACTACAAAGCTGATAAAATAAATCAAAGAATATCTAAATAAAAAGGTATTCCATGTTAATGGATAAGAAGATTCAATATTGTTAAGATGTCAGTTCTTTCTCACTTGATTTGTAGATAAAGTATAGATCAATTTAATCTAAAGCAAATTCCTAGTATATTATTTTGTAGATGTCAATATAATGACTATAAATTTTACAGGAAAGGCAAAATATCCACAATAGCCAACACAATACAGAAGAACAAAGTCAAAAGACTGACATCACCCAACTTCAAGACATACTATAAAGATGGTAATTAAGGCAGTATGATAATGGCAAGAGAACTGACAAATGTATCAATGGAACAGAATAGAGAGCCCAGAAATAGACCCTTAAAAATATAGTCAACTGATTTTTGACAAAGAAGCAAAAGCAATTCAATGGAAAGGGGACAGGCTTTTTTATAATTAGTACTGGAGCAACTGGATATGCACACGTGAAAAAAATGAATCTAGACATGGACCTTATACCTTTCACAAAATTAACTTGAAATGAGTCATAGACCAGAATGTACCATGGAAAACTATAAGTCTTTTAGAAGATAACATAGGAGAAAATCCAGATGACCTTGGGTTTGCCAATGAGTTTTTAGATGCAACACCAAGAGCATGACCAGTGAAAGAAAAAAATTATAAGTTGAACTTAATTAAAATTAAAACTTCTGTTCTGTGAAAGACATTGTTAAGAAAATGAAAAGACAAGTCATGGGCTGGGAGAAATTAATTACCAAACACACATCTAATAAAGATACAAATACACAAATAATTTTTATATCTGAAATATACAAAGAATTTTAAAAACTCAACAATAAGAAAATAAATGCACCAATTTTAAAAATGGGCAAAATATCTGAATAGCCACTTCACTGAAGAAGATACACATATGGCAAATAGCGTATGAAAAGAAGCTCAACATCACCTGTCATTAGGGAATTGCAAATTAAAACAGTGATATACCACTACTTACAAATTAGACTGGCTTAAATCTAAAATACTAACACCAAATACTGGCAAGGATGTGGAGCAATGGGAACTCATTCATTGCTGGTGGGAATGCAGAACGATACTACCACTTTGGAAGACAAATTGGCAGTTTCTTAGAAAATTAAATATACTTTTACCATACAATCCAGCTACTGCATGCCTAGGTTTTTACCGAAATGAGTTGAAAACTTATGTCTACACAAAAACATTCCCACAAATACATATAGCAGTCTTATTCATAATTGCTAAAAATTGGAAGGAACCAAGATGTTCCTCAATAGGTTAACAGATAAACTATAGTACATCCATATAGGGGAATATTATTTGTCAATGAAAAGAAATTAGCTATTAAGCCACAAAAAGACATGGAGGAAATGTAAATGCATATTGCTAAGTGCAAAAGTTAGCATGAAAGTCTACATACTGTATGATTCAAACTATATGGCATTCTGGAAAAGGCAAAACTGTAGAGACAGTGAAATGATCAGTGATTGTCAGAGGTTGAGGGGGAAGGGTAGAAGAATCAATAGGTGAAGCACAGGGGTGGGTGGTTAAATTGTTCTATATGATACTGTGATGGTGAGCACATGATGTAACACATTTGTCAAAACCCACAGAATTTACAATAAAAAGAATGAACCCTGATGTAAACTATAGGCTTTAGTTAATAAGATGACAACAAAAAGGAATGAACTATTGAGACAATCAACAACTTGAATGAATCTCCAGGGAAATATGTTGAGTAAAAAAAGCCAATCCCAAAAGGTTTACATGCTGTATGATTCCAGTTGGTGAACAGATTAGTGGATACAGGGTTAGGGAGGGGAGGGGAATGGTTGGACAAGGTCAACACAAAGGATCCTTGTGATGATGCAGTGTTCTGTGTCTTCACGTGGCTCTGGATACACAAAGCTACCCATGTGATAAAATTGCCTAGAACTAAATGCACACACAGACACACACAAGGGAACGTAAGCAAAATTGGGGAAATTACACAGAATTAAATATTAAATGCACACACAAACACATGCAAGTGAATACAAGCACAACTGGGAAAATTGCATAGAACTAAAATTATACACACACACATACACATAAATGAGTACAAGCAAAACTGGAAAAATCTGAATAAGATTGGTGGATTGGATTGCCAGTGTCCTGGTTGTGATATTTTAATACTATAGTTTTGTGAGATGTTACCATTGGGAAAAACTGGGCAATGGGTGTATGAGATTTCCCTGAATTATTTCTTATAGCTATATGTGAATCTACAATTATCTCAAAAGGTTTAATTTAAAAAGTAATTGGCTATATATTGTATATAGACAAACATATGCATATACACACATATATGTATTAAACCTATTCTGTATTTAGAAATTTTTTAGTGTTTCAAATCAAAATAGAAATTCTATTTTTGAAAGCTTCTTATGTCACATGCTATAAAAGGAATATAGTTAGAATCTAAGTTTGTCTCATGAAGTTAAACAGGATAACTGTTGGTCTTAGCTGTAGAGAAAATAGTCACCTTACTTTAGTATAATTTTAGTATTCCTAAATAGGGAAGCATATTCCACTTAAGATTCTACGATTGTCATGGTTATTGCTATAAAAAGGAGCCAGTAAACTCCAGCATTCAGTATTGAAATCTTGGCTGTGTTGTATTTTTTGAATAATTTGTCATCAAAGGGGAAAATGTCTCCAAATGTTACATTTAAGTCACCACATTTCTAATACCTACTGGATAGAAAACACTAAGTGATGCAGGAGTTACAAAAAAATTAATGCACAGTCTCTGCTCTCATGGCTTACAGTCTAGTCATGTGAATTCATTCATGTATTCAGCAAACATTTGTTGAGACCCAACTTTGTTCCAGACATTGTGGTAGGCACCATGTTTGCTAACGTAGTCCCTGTTTCCCTGGAACTCATAGCAGAGAGGATAAAGCTAGTATAAAATAGCATAAGGTGGAATATGAAAAACATTGTAAGAGCCAAAAAAAAAAAAAAATGACAAGAGCTCACAGGAGAAAGAAATCACATCAATGCAAGAGATCAGGCAAAGATTCACAGGGAAGATGGCAGATGAAATCATCCTTGAGGGAAGGGGTAGGACTTGGGGCAGTGGAGTGTCGCTTTTGTGCGGAAACAAAGATAGAGAAGTTGAAGCATAGGGCTTGTTCTGTGACAGTAGACCTGTTTGACTAGAACCCAGTAAGGGAGTAGACAGGAGCATTAAGACTGGCAAGGTATAAATGCAAGGATTTGGTAGGCAAGGTGTAGCCCTTGGAGATTTTGATTCCAGGACATAGCGTAATTGGAACTGCCTTTTAGGAAGAAAAATCAGTTAGTAATATGTAGGACTGGAATGAGGTGGACAAGAGTCAGAGCATTGTGGGAAGTTACTAGGACTGCTTAGGTGACAGCGGGAGTAAAAAACAAAGGAACAAAATTGGAAGGCATCATAATCCAGTGGCTTGAAATTTAACTAAGTGTAAGAATCACCTGGGATGATTGTTAAAAATGCTAATTCCTGGCTTCCATCCGCAGAAAATTCAGATATGTTTGAATAAATATCCCAGGTGATTCTAATGCAGGAGGTTTGCCTTAATCCCTTCCCTCATCCACCTAGGGGAAGTTGTTTTCTGAAATACCAGGAAAATCTCTCCAAAGAGGATAGCGAATCAGTATTTATTGAGCACTTATAAATTATGACAGTTTTTATGCTAAAGACTGTGCATACATTATCTCATTTAAGGAAGTAGGTATTATAATCCATGTTTTATGGTTGACACAACTAAGGTTCACAGAGATTGTGTGATGTTTCTCCAAGGTTTCATGTCTGCTAAGAGCTAGAACCAGGATATTAACCCTGTTCTATTAAACATCAGAGCTGGGGGTTCTGATGTCCTTTCCTAAGAGATCCGTGTCATATCCCAGTACTCCACCTGAACTCTGAGCAGACTGCAGTTTCTAGGTTTCTTTAGGCCTTTGGAGCCACTTGTGTCGGTCTGAGTGAGCCAAAGCTTGTCCATTTTAGCCCCATCTGGTGCATGTCAGACTCTCTGCAAAAGTCTGAAAGTAAATGTTCTTGACCTCAAAGGGCTCTGGTTCTAATAGAACAGACTCATAAACTGATCATTTCAGTTGTGCATAGTAAGTGATAAGATGCCCTAGATTCTGTGGGGGCAGAAGAGGGGAAACTGATTTCAACCTGGGGGTTCAGAGAAGACTGGAGTAGGCTTCACCATATTATGGTCTCCGACCTCAGCTGGGCCCTCAGCCTGCAGAGCAACACATTGATGTGCCTGGTGCTTTTTGTTCCCATCCTTACAATAATTTTACCAGATATTCATCTCTTTGGTCAACTACTCCCTGCCCCAAATCTCTTTGAAACCCATTGTATCCCTGTCTCAGGAAGAATATGGAAACTGTCAAACATAAATTTCCTCAACTTCCTGCCTGTCCCCCTTTTTCTCACTTACCTACTTTCCTCTAGTCTCAGGAACTCTGTCCTTTTGGAAGCCAGTTCTCCCCCGTACACTTTGGGCCGTCCTTGCATCAGGCCTAAACCTGTTTTGTTTGGCCTACACACTTTGTGTTTAAAAGTTTTTTACTTAGTGCTTTTAGATGAGGCATGCATCCTTCTGTTCTTACTACTACCTTTTGCATTACATGTTTCATTTGTGTTATTTTTTTCTGGCTTCTATGGGGGTTTGAGGGGACTCCTAGGCCTATAAGCATAGATCTCAAAGTTAAAGCTAACTCCAGTCTTTTCTTAAACTGAGTTAATTACTGACACAGCTGGAACGGTAGCCTCTTGAGGAGTTGGGGGTGCTTTCCTGTAGTATGATATGAGTAACCAGTGACCAGTGATGTTAAGTCCTACTCTATGTCTTGGCCAGGGACTGTGTACCTTGAGAACTGAAACACTGCCATTGATCATGATGAAGGGAATAGAAAGCCCCTCTAGCCTGAAAATGACATAATTCCACACAAAGTCTAGCCCAACCTACTAGAGTAATAACAAGGGGGAAAGCTGGCTTCCTCTACTCTCAATAGCCAGTTGAAGGAGATTGTTCTCAATATCAGAAATGTCTTAGACAATTAGGAGGTTGTCTTAGTCAGCTTGGATTGCCATAACAAAATACCATAGACTGGGTAGCTTAAACAACAGACACTTACTTCTCACAGTTCTGGAGGCTGGGAAGTCCAAGAGCAAGGTGCTGGCAGATTTGGTGTCTGGTGAGGGCTCTCTTCCTAGCTTGCAGATTGTTGCCTTCTCGCCTGGTGGGGAGAGAGAGAGAGAGCTCTTGTTATAAGGATACTAATACCATCATGGGATTGGGACCCCACCCTCATGACTCATTTAAACCAAATTACCTCTCAAAAGCCCCACCTCTATATATCATCACATTGGGAATTAGGACTTCAACATATGAATTTGGAGGGGACACAAACATTTAGTCCATATAATAGAAATGTTAGCTTTCACCAACCATTGTCTGATAAGTGATGCGTGGAAGGATAGGAAGAAACAGCTTCAGTGTTTTCACTCGTATATCTGGAATGTAGAAATATATCTGTGATATTCAGAGCTTTTAGTGACATGAGATTAATTAATGACAGGAAAAACACTGTCACCTCAGTCTGTTCCATTTTCTTTGTGCTTTGTGTATAAACAAATGCATACACTTTCTTCAGCCATTAAGAGGTGAAATACACATTCTAAACTGTATATTAGTATGGATTTGTTTTGCTTTGACATATTGTCCTGTTAGTCTCCACAATTGCTTTATGAATTGATTTGTTCTGATAGGACATCATTTTCAGATAAAGCAAAACCTCAGGATTATTTAAACAGCTTTGAATGATTCTAAGCTTGCTTGATCACTTTATTCTGTTCTTTAGAAAAACGTACAGGGTTTAGAAACACGTCTATTATAGCTCAACTGATAGAGAAAAAAATTATTACAACCTTTTGAGAGTGTTAATACTATGTATTACCAACAATTTACCATATTGCAAGAATCTCAATTAGCTCTTTTGAGTTTAATTTATATTATAAAGAATTTAAGCTGTATTTGTCTCTTCAGTTAACTTACCATTTAGTTGGAAAATGGAATATACACATGAAACACCTGAAGAAGCTTCTGCACCACACTCAACTGTCCCACTAATAATGTATGTACATGAGAAAAGAGCATACACATGATTTAGAGCTGCAGTCATCTCATAAAAGGAGCTCACTTCAGCCAGTTGTTTCCTGTCACTACCTACTCAGGCCCCTTTTAACATCCCCATCTCTGCTCCCACAACTCTCAGTGGTTTCCTTATTTTTCTGACGTATGGCAAGTTCTGACTGAGCCAAGAGCTGACAGTGTTGCGGAGGTAGGAGCGGAGCTGAGCTGGCCCGAGAGAGGGGACACATGGGAAGAGCCTTTAGAATGAAGTCTAGGTGAGGGAAGTGAAGAGATTACATCAGATGACTAGAGGAGTTATCTGGGCCAGGTGATGAAAGTCACAAACAGTATATTAATCTCTCTGCTCTGGAACTTCCATAGCAGTTAGCCTATGTGTGATTCTGCAGTTAATTCTAATTGGCTTTGTGTTTTTGTATTGAATAAAATATAGTAGTTGAAGATGTTCTACAAAATGAAAATTAGTTACTATGAAACAGAGATAAGACTGATCGTATTCAGACCAATCGGCCAGCTATTATCTATTAGTATTTGTCTAACTCGATCTAAGAAGCAAGCTCTAGGAATAATCCATTTAGAAAAGTAATGGCTAAATAGATCTCTTTTACAATAGAAAAAGAAGGTAAAATGCTCAGGAAATGTTCAAGAACTTTGTGAACAAGATAGTACATTTTTCTGTGAAAGTAAAAGAAGACTTGAAAATAGATAGTTATTAATCTGTTTCTGAGTGTGCAGTATGAATATCTTAAAGGGGTATCCTCATATTAATGCATAGGTTCAATGAAATTCCAAACAAAATCACAGAGGCTTTAAAGAACATATATGTGATTCCAGAGTTTATCTGAAAGGATAGACAACCAAGAAGAACAAAGAAATTTTCAAAAAGTGGAAAAGTGAGATAAAATTAATGATATTATCTGTTCAAATTAAGTAAAAATTCTAATAATGAAATCATGTTATACTACTTCTAAATTAAATAGATGAAGAAAAGCAAACAGATTAAACCAGAATCATATTCTATACCATGTAATCATTTAATGTAAGTAGAGGGAAGAATTCTTCAGTCAACAGTACTGGACATTTGTGTTAGTAAATTAACAACTGTAGGTAATAGCAGCCTAACTTACAATGGCTTAACCAAATAGTCTGTTCCTTGCCACACCCCAAGCCTCACCTCTCCCACACCACCACACTTTAAAGATTCTAAAAATAGGCAGGGAGGGTTGCTGTGAAAGCTCCAGGATGCCTTCAGGGCTTCCTTTCATCAGTCTGAACAGCCATTCTTAGTGGGCAGCTTTAGTCATCGTGCAAAATGGCTGCCTCACCTCCAGCATCTCGTGCACATTTCTGGAAGGAAACAGGCATCTGCTGCCTGAGGCTGCTCATGTCCAGGAAGCTCCATCCAGTGACTTTTACTTCTTTGTCACTGACCAGAATTTTGTGATATGGGCAGCCCTCGTTGCAAGAGAGTCTGGGAAAGTCTGGTGTTTTTAAATAATTCCCTGAACAAAATCAAAGCCTAATAGTTAGGGAGAAGGGGAGGACAGATCCCATATAGGCAACCTGCATCATGAGCCACACAATCATTGATGGAGAGGAAAAAATCCATTTAGAGCCCTCATTTCATTCCATCAACTCATATCCCAAAAGAGTAGAAGAAAAGTGAATTTTTATATACTCTGTTAATTTGGAAGGACTTTAAGCTTAAAAATGACAGAAATAAAAGATTCATACATTATAACAGTTTAAACTTTTATATGTTAAAACAACATTTCTAATACGTCAAAGTTAAAAAGCAAGCACATATAAAATTTGCATAATAAATATAAGAAACAAAAGGTTTTATATATAAAGAGCTCATGCATTTAAGTACCCCAAATAAGTAGACAAAAGACAAAACAAACAGATGGAAAGAGGTTCAATTTCTTTCCTTTTTTTTTTTTTTTTGAGCTGGATTTTCACTTTTGTTGCTCAGGCTGGAGTGCAGTGGTGTGATCTTGGCTCTCTGCAACCTCCACCTCCTGGGTTCAAGCGATTCTCCTGCTTCAGCCTCCCAAGTAGCTGGGATTACAGGTGCCCACCACCACACCTGGCTAATTTTTGGAATTTTTAATTGAGATGGGGTTTCACCATGTTGGCCAGGCTGGTCTCGAACTCCTGACCTCAGGTGATCCACCCGCCTCGGCCTCCCAAAGTGCTGGGATTACAGGCATGAGCCACCATGCCTGGCGAAAATAGGTTCAATTTCATTAACCATTAAAAGAATGTTAAACAGAACATTTTAACCTAAAATATTAGCAAAAATTTAAAAACTAATGTTCAGTGTTATTAAAATAATAGTGAAACAGGCACTCTCATGCAGTAGGAATATAAATCAGTATAACATTTTTGGAAACCGTTTTACTGGCTACCTTCAAGGAAGCTACTAGTTATTGGATTTTAATGTGCAACATACACTACTAAGCACATTTGTTCATTCATCCAATGTATTATTGTGCATCAAACATATACCAGTTGTCCTTTTAGGCCTGGGGCACAGCGATGAACAAGGAACTTAAATACATGATTCTTTTCTCAACAGTCCGCTGTAGAGGTGATATTGTCTTCAGTTTATAGAGGAGACAGAGATGCAACGAGAGTTCCTAAGATACCAAAGACTTACCACTAGCACATGGGGTGGGGCCAGGATCTCAGCCCAGTTTTGTCCATTCCACAGAGGGTGCTATAGGCCTGCCAGGTATGATGAGAGCCTTAAAGCTGTTCAAAGCTTTTGATCTTGTAATGTCACCCCCAGAAATCTTCCCTAAGGAGAAAATATGAATTATTTCAAAAGCTTCAGGATCAGATATATATTGATACAGTAAAGATGTGTGTGTGTATATGTATATGTGTGTATATGTATATCTATATCTATCTATCTATACATATACATATCTCTTACCATGTTATTTAAAACAGCCTTAAATTGGAAACAACAAATTCTCATAAAAGAAGGGTTAAAAAATTTCATTAATATATCCTAACCCTAAAGTATTGTGTCACTATTTTTAAAAAGTTGTAGGCTGGGTATGGTGGCTCACACCTATAATCCCAGCACTTTGGGTGGCCAAGGTGGGCAAATCACCTGAGGTCAGGAGTTCGAGACCAGCATGGCTAACATGGCAAAACCCTGTCTCTACTAAAAATATAAAAATTAACTGGGCACAATGGTGGGCATCTGTAATCTCAGCAACTCAGAAGGCTGAGGCAGGAGAATCGCTTGAACCCGGGAGGTGGTGGTTGCAGTGAGCCAAGATCATGCCACCGCACTTCAGCCTGGGCAACAGTGCAAGACTGTGCCTCAAAATAAATAAATTAAATAAATAATAAATAAATAAATAAAATGTTGAGGGGTGATCAAAAGAGAGTAACATGCATACATTTATAATTTTATGATGATCTGCAAAATGTGTGTAAGAAAATTAAGGCAATATATTAACATACCACATTGTCCTTGTAATGAGGCTCTGCTTTCTTGGTTCTTTCTACTTTCATACTTTTTCACAAGAAGTATGTATTATGCTAATAGTTGGAAAAATAATAAACTGTATGTTAGAATGAAAATAAAATAAATTCAGAACTTATAAAATGTAATATCATAAACTAAGAGGTGTATAAAGCTATTTACCTGGCAGAGGAAATGCTATGATTTTCCAGAATTACAAATCCATTGCTTCTAGATGTATCTATTTTTATAGGTTTCCCAAATGTGGAAAACTTGAGCACATAATTTGTGTTACTACCACTATAAAATCTGAATAAGAAAGCAAGTATTAGTAGAAACAGGAGAAAATTTTCTTTGAAAAGAAGTTGGTAGCTCTAAAGAAAACAATTTTTAGTGTACTGCTCTATAATTACTATATGGAATTAGGCCAAACAAGGCATTTCATTAAATGATGGGTTATTTGTAAGCCTGGAGCATCAGAAGGAATGTGATACGGCTGAATGTTGTTAGAAATTAGCAAGGAATACTAGTGTAACAAGCACAGTTTTTTGATTATCTAAAATATTCACTTTTGGAAGAGCATGCAAATGATGATGTTTGGCAGGTCATAGGTAAGTGTATGATAAACCATGTTTCAATAAATTAGATTTGGGCACCATTGATGGTTGTGAAGTGATATTGTTAGGGTATGGAATGGTTTAGTTAGATTAACATAATACAGAAAGATATTCTTATCAAGTTATTAGCCATCTAAAACTTTAATATATTTGGGGATTATTTTGAAAAAAGAAAATGGAAATAACATAATGTTTCATATTTGTGCTAAATCTTAGTGAAATGATTAAATTATAGTGACTAATAAATAAATGAGTGCAATTGCGCCTGAGAAAGTGTTGGCTCTCCTGGTTCTCCTATACATTAATTGCACCTAGTGTGGTCCTATCTTTGCTGATCATAGATCATTCTTGTTCGGGCTTCACATGTCCATAGCAGTGGCCAACAGCTTCCAGTTATGTCCTGAGTCCCTTTGGTGATGTTCGTTTTCATGGCATATTGAAGCATACGAGCACAGTAAGCAGCAGACACTTCTGGAAAGTATGCAGATAGTTCCTCATTGTTGCTATGCGTCCTCGAGCCTTGTTGGATACATTACATTAAATGATTTTATCCATTGGTCATTTCAATTCTGTTCCTCTTCAGACAGGAAAGAAATCATATACAGATTACCAGCACTTCTGAAATGGCAGACTTATGGTAGCAGGATAACCTTAGGAGGTTGGTTAAGATCTTTGGGAATTCAGACTCATAAGAGTCCAAGTCTAATAACATTATTATTTAGCAATAAAGGTCACTTAGAAGTAAAAATGATGATATTTAGAGGAAATATTTGCCAGTTTGAAATAAAAGAAATTAATATGGATAGCAAGAGAAAAAATTATCACAAGAATTACTCAGAATATTTGGCAGTGCTGAGTTTGGACTTCTTCTGATAAAGTGTTTTATTTGTTAGTGTACTATATTCCTCTTTTTAAGAAGTTAGAACTTGGTGTTGTAGGTTGCAGATTATATTAACTAACTTAGTTTCCAAAACATGTTAACAGAAAAAGGAAACTCTGTAAAACATTTTAAAGAGGTTTATTTTGAGCCAATAAAAATAAAATAAAAAGAGGTTTATTTTGAGCAATCTGGTTACAGATTGGTTTTGTGCATTTTGGAAAGTGGTTTTGTGCATTTTGGAAAGACAGGAATTATAAAATCATAAATCAATGCATGAAAGGCATACATTGGTTCAGTATGAAAACGTAGAATGTCTCTAAGGAGGGACTTAAAAGTCAGAGTTGGGTTTTAGGGATTCTTTGGTTGGCAATTGGTTGAAAGAGTTAAGCTTTGTCTAAAGACTTGAAGTCAGTATACAAAGGAATGCTGAAGTTGACACTGGGGGCGTCTGTTATCTGTGCTGTGATGCTACATCAGAGTCAGGTTGGAAAACAAGCCACATTATATTGGGTTAATTTTTAAAAACCTTTTAATTAGATTTTATGGTGTGTAGAGTGTGACTTAACACTAGTCTGGCATGGCCTTGGGCCTTGTTTATAATTTGGTGTCTTATTGCCACAAAAAGTTTGTTCTATGAGTCTTGTGATCTCTGTTTTAACATTAATGCTGGTAAGTTGTGCCGAAACTTCAAAATGCAGGGTGCATAATGAGGCGTGTCCAACTGCCTTTCCTGTCATGGCTGGGAATTCAGTTTGTCAGATTTTCTGGGGTCCCCTTGGCCAAAAGGGGGTCCATTCACTTGGTTGAGGAGCTTAGGATTTTATTTTTAGTTTACAAATGTCATGTGATCAGCTATATTCTTCATTGTCACTGAAAAGATATGATGTTAGATAAAACTACAAAGAAAAGATACGGTTTTCAAGCTACTAGAAAGAGCTTTCGAAATATCTCACTAATGGTTAGAGAAAACGTCCATTGCTTTTAGCCCATTTTGTCTAGGTCAATGCCAACACAAAAATGTGTTGCAGGTTCATGAAACTTTCCTAAGAAACATATTTCAAGTATTTACATTTTACAACAGAGGAAACTTTTTAGAAAGTTGTAATCAATCTGAAGAAAATCTACCTTTGAAATTGTTTAAACGCAGAAAGGAGGGGTCACCTTACATAGTTTTCCTAAAACTTTACATCTCTCTTTTTCCCTAAACCTTCACCATAAAGAGCTTCTGAGAAAATCTGTTGGGGTGAAAAAAAAAAAAAGGATATTGAGAACGGACAAATAATGTTCTCTTTATTTAAGTGACTTGTGTTGGGACTATGTTTACAACATGTGAAACATATCTAGTTATTTAGAAGAGCCTGGTGCACCCCCACCCATTGTCATGAGGCCCACCTGCCCTTGACATTGCTCTAGGTCATGGTGTCTAGACAGAGTGGCCTCTAGTCTGTATGACCTCAAGTCACCTTTATGTGACTTATTAAAAGGCACCCCTGCCATCTATCGGAAAATTGTTGCAGTATGCTGGTTTTGTTAGGAGGCTCTTCATTGCCTTATGACAGACACTTGTCATGATAAGTATACAAACCCATGATGTGAATAGCACCCCCTCAGACATGGCGCCATTGTGTAGTACATGACCTGTACCATCATATGGGACATTTGCAAGTAGATAAAAAATAGAAATCACCATGGCAGCACTTATGTATACCATGAACATTAGAAACCATGTTCATTGCAGTAATGCCCAGTAAGTTCCTGTTCAGCAAGTTGGTGGTGCTGAAATGTGGAGGTAGGGGTGTCGAGTGGGGAGGGTTCTTTCACTGATAGCTCCCATTATTGAGAACAAGAGCCTGCCCATTGCTCTTTATATGTGTTTCAGTCAGTTAAAAGGCGCCTACAAATTCCAACTACTTAGCCAAATGGAAAAGATTCTCTGTTTAGAGAGAAAACACAAAGCTTGCTTCTTCCCCATCATTAAGCAGGCTGAGTACACTTAGCAGAACTTTTCCACTTAGGTATCCAAGTTAAGGCTATCAGTGACTTTTCACTTGAAATCTAAATATTATAGAAACATTTTGTAGGGAAAACTGTTCACAGGCCTGTTGAAAAAAAAAATCAAATAAATAGTTTGGGGGTTTCCATCTTGGAATTAGAATGTTTATTTAAGAAACTCTAATAAAGCCCTCTTTCAAACCCATGAAAATTATAGTCAGACCAAGTGGTAGACTAAGGATTCAGGAAATAGCTATTGATTTGTGAGGGACAGAGGGAAAGAAAGGGCCAGGAAAGGAAGGAACTTGATGAGAAACTTTTTGTAATGGTCCTTATTTCCTTCAACTTTGAAAAACCATTTCACTGGCAGTAGAATTTAAAACACTCTCATTCCGCAACTACCTCTCCCAGGCAATAGGTAGTGCCCAGGGCATGGCTTAAGCTGGGTTTCTATGAGCAAAGGCATGAACGTAGGTGGGGCTGACGCACTGGCTGCAAGACTTAGTGCAAAAAGGATTTTCAATGGGGGCAGGCAGGGCAATATGGGAAAGTCCAAAGCATCATGCCCAAGGGATTGGGCAGAAATCAGAAAAGAATCTAAAAACTGGCAAGAAGAGACCCTTATTGGTGAGGGAAGGTTGTGTTTCAAAGATTCCAGAAGGATACCAGAAGTGGACTCTTTTATAGCGTGCCCACAAATGAGCCCTAAGCAGGGGGAAGCCCATGAAAGAAAACTCTAACCTGCCTTTTTATTTACTTTTCAAAACCTCCGTGGTCAAGAAATCAGAAAATAGTGAGAAACACATTATATTAATGCATAGGGATGGGTTACAAGAGATAGTCGAAAGTTCTACGAAGAAACGCCAAGGGCATGTACAAAGTGTATTTTGTGACAAAGCTGGACAAGCACCTGGAAGTAAATGTAGAAGTGTAATAGTTCTGAAGTAACTACATTGGAGATCAAAGGCTCTGAGTGATTTAGAAGAAAAAAGTAGCTTAGCCAAATATCACTGATCACATTTAACCCTTTTTACCTTAGGCATGTAATTATTCTATGTAAATATAATCCTAAATCAGTGACCCAAATAAGGTTGTCTAATAAATGAGCATGGTTAGAATTCCATACTTGCTTGTTCTCTGCATTTCCTGTTTCAGTGAAGTAATGGCGAGATATATAGGTATTAGGTGTCCTTACTATTACTTACATTTTTTGATTCAGTAATGATATAAACCCCTTGGATGTTTAGGGAGACCCGTAATTCCCAGTTGAGCGTTAGTTATTGTGTGGTTAATGTTGTGTGGCTTAGTATACCCACCAGCTGCGTGGTCAGGGAGGTAGAAGGGAAACTTCCCCTGGAAAGGCAGTCCTTTTAAAATTTTCAGTGACCTTACCTATTAGTAGATGCGATTCATCAGCTTCTTCAGCTATTATACAACCAAGAAAATTAGTAATTTTACCCTTTGAGTATGAAGTGGAACTAGATGGAAAGTAAAGATAAAAAATCAGAAACCTCCTCTCCACGTGTCTACTAGAAGGGATATTAAAGATGAAGTCAGTGGCTCTGAACCTTGGCTGTACAGGAGAATCACTTGGGACTTTTACAAATTCTAATACCCAGACCATACCCTGGACCAATCAAATCAGAATCTCTTAGGATGGGATCTAAGCAGCAGTGCTGTGTATGGTGGTCTAGAGAGAGTGGGGTGGGTGGGGGTGGGTATGTGTATCCACAGATAGTTCCTTTTGGGAACACCTGGATTAAATGAAATAAGGCAAGTGCCTGACATACATTTAGTGCCTAGCGAGTGTATGCACCACCTTTGAATTGTTTCCTGCTACCCCGTCTCTCCCTTTTCCGAACTTGCACAAGAATAGTATTGTATCTGTCTTGGTCTTTCGAAGTGTATCACAGGTGACTTTGCCTCAGAGTTAGAGAATTCATTTTTGACTTCATGATGACAAAGACAGAACTCTCATCTTTTCTTTTTTTCTTTTTTTTTAAGCAAGGCCTCGCTCTGTCTCCCAGACTGGAGGGCAGTGGTACAATCATAGCTCACTGCAGCCTTGAATTCCTGGACTCAAGCCATCCTCCTACCTCAGTGTCCCAAGTGCTGGGATTACAAGCTTGGGCCACTGCACCTAGCCCTTTTCTCACTTTTAATATACCATCTTGTTATTTATTTTGTTACTTTATCTTCCAATATTCCTTAACTTCTTTCACCTATAAGCCCCAGAATCTGTCGGTTTAGGAAGAATCATTACTTCCGTATCTCTAGGGATTTAATTTAGCCAAATCTTCTTGAGCACTTCAGAAAAATCAGGGTGGAAATAAAGTTTAAAGAATAAAGGGAGTTTTTAAAAATAGAATACAACTCATCCATTTCAATTCAATTCAAATGCCTTTCTCTTTTCCAAGCATTTTTAATAAGCTCACTTAAGAGTCTTGTTGAAAAATAAATAAATTACACTTGTTTTCATTAAGAGAAAATATCTTTTTCCATTTTTGCTGGTATTGTTGAAGGAAACAAAAAGGAGTCTGAAACTTGGCAAAGGAGGACATTATTAGTGACATATTGGTCACAGATGTGCTGGTAGAGCTACATTTTCTTCCTGCCATTAGGATTTTAAGTGCCCACAAATTGCATATGAAAGTCCAGATAACTTTCTTACAAAAGGGAAAGATGAAAAAAATTATGATACTTGCAACATCTTCATTTTAAAGATATTCTAACTAAGTTTTTATAAAAAAGAAAATGACATATGTCCATCTGCTAGTTTTTCTTTTAAAGGAAAAGTAATGCTGGATGATGCCAACATTTACTTCGTGTCATCAATTCCAAATGTTTTCAACAAGTGAAGATACCTGAGATACTCTTTGGCAATACTTGTGAATAATAATATTTCCTTTCCTTAACAATTCTTAAGAAAATCAAGATGGCAAAATTTAAGAGGTAGAAAGGAACTCTCTTTAGTAACTTTATGGCTCAAATCTGTAGGCCTGTAAAGCAGAGTATGAGGAGTTTAGCCAAATTTTGTTCCATTGCAGAAAGTCCTGAAAGGACTTTAGGGAGAGTATTGACAAGCCAACTCTGGAAACAGGGTTAGGATTCACCTGGGAGGAAACGGTCTTGGCATCAGGATGCCCATTAAGATAGTTGTAATAGATGAATGTAATTCCAGATCTAAAGCTCCGACTAAAAGGATGTAATAGAAGGAAAAGGTATGTTGTAAATGAAAAAGGATCAAGAAACGGATTTGACAGGCATTAAAATAATAATGGCAAGCTAAATATTTATTATAAGACTTCTTGAAAACTTTTTATTCACCTTGATGAGAAAACTTGATAAGGGAATAACTCCTAGAAGGATGAGAGATGCCTCAATTTTCATCATGTTTAAGTTGGTAAGTGAACCAGTTTGAAATGTCATGTAAATTGAAAGTGATATGAAATTGAACAAAGGAATGAGTTCACTGCCTATGTAAGAAACTGAATCATGATACAGAAAAAAATATGGCCTAGTTTCCTGATACGTAGGTAGAAAATTATTATCTGTTTATATTTTTAATTCAATAAGAATATGCATTCTAAGATGATTTAGCGATCTGATTATTACAATGACAGGTGGCTTTAAATCAGGAGCTTGTAATATATTTTTCAGTCTCAAAGCTATTTGATAGTACTGTCAAGGGAATGTCAGTGTTTGATTCTAATCCAGTGCTGTCTGGTATCTTGTGTGTTATTTGGTTTTATAAGTTCAAGATGTCATACTATACAGCTTTTTAAAAGCCTGTAGGGAAGACTTCAGATTCTTTTCATTCTCAGCAGTATCTTGTTTTCTTGCTTCCCATTTTCCTAGGAAAGTGACAATACTGGAGGACCCTGATCAGAACATTCACCTGAAAAACTTGACTCTCCATCAGGCAACCACAGAGGAAGAAGCTCTGAATTTGCTTTTTTTAGGAGACACCAACCGAATGATTGCAGAGGTAATAAACTGCTCTCTGCAAGCTGTTTTTTCAACATTGTAGGATATAGTATCTGAAGCCAGGGTGGAAAAAAAAAGATATAATAGATGTTTAGGGGCAACAATGACCTTAAAAAAATCTCGTCCAAACCTCACATGCAGATAAAGCAGCCCAGATCTAGAGAAGTGAGTAGACTTTCCTAAGGTCACTCAGCTAGCTAATGAACAGGAACAGAAATCTAGACCCCTATATTCTCAATCCACTGCTTTTTCTACTTCAGTGTATCTACCTTTTAGTTTTTATTTTTCTATTTCTAAGTTTTATACAAATTGGTTTGTACATTAATGACAACTTATTACATGTCCTAATTATAGGAAGTTTTGCATATTTTCTAAAATTTAAAAATAGTCCATTTTCCTAACCTGAAATCATCCATATGTTAGCATGTATTTACATATCCATATATTTTCATTTAGTTAGTGGGTTAATATGTATAAAGTACATAGAACAATGCATTGAACATAGGGAGCACTCTACGCATTTGCAGCTATTGTTGGCGTATCTGGGAACACACCATAGTATGTATATCTCAGTGCAACATTTGGAACATACTTATATTAAAAATTATTCATTGTTAATCTGACATTCAAATTTAACTGAGTTCCTGTTTTACTTGAGAATTCTATGCAGGAACTAGGATTGACCCAGCTTGGTCAGGGGCCCAAATTGTAACAGCAAACCAGGAGATACAGAATAGAAATGGGTCCTGTCCATCAGTGCTTCTGAAAAAGAGAAAAGATAGATTCATAAACTGCTATAAGGAAAACAAGTAGAGGAGCCTGTTGCTGCCTCAGTGCTAACTGACTTTCTTTCAGAGGTGATCCATCCCTAGAGAAATACAGGCCTCATCCTTGCCAATTACTTTCCCTCCCCTTTAGTGGGTTATGGAAAGGCCCTTAACCTGTTCCACCATGACTTAAAAGCTTGGCCATTTGCTCTTTCAAAGTTATACATGAACTTTAGCTAATTACATGGTTTCGGGCTGTGGTTTTGTAAAGTTTTAAGGAACTTCCTTTGTGAAACTTACCTGTCTTACCACCTTACAAAATTCCAAGTCTTTTTTTTTTTAATTTCTTTTAATTTTTTATTTTTTGAGACAGAGTCTCGCTCTGTTGCCTAAGCTGGAGTGCTGTGGTGTGATGGCTCACTGAAGCCTCTGCCTTCTGGGTTCAAGCCATTCTTGTGCCTCAGCCTCCCAAGTAGCTGGGACTACAGTCATGCGCCACCACACCTGGCTAGTTTTTTTGTATTTTTGGTAGAGACAGGGTTTCGCCATGTTAGCCAGGCTGTTCTGGAACTCCTGGCCTCAAGTGGTCTGCCCACCTCAGCCTCCCAAATGCTGGAATTACAGGTGTGAACCACCGCACCCAGCCAGAATTCCAGGTCTTTTCCTATTACTTACTGATGAGTGTTTAATATTATAAATAGCTGATGAAACCTGAAGAAGTCCAATCCTAATAATGCTGGTTGTGCGTTTCTTTAAATGCACTGATTTCTTTAAAAAACCAAGTCTAATAGGTTTTGGTTGCTTCTGTGCTTGCTTTTATCTTTTCTTTAGTAATAATAATTACCATGTTATAATGAGAGCCTGCTTAGTAAAAGTCTTGCCATTGTTGTAGACATGTTGTATATTTCTAAATTATTTTAAAATTATACCCAATATTTAGCACCTTAGTTTATACCTTGAATGCAATGAAAACAAATACACAAAAATATAAATGAAGAGTAACTGTCAACCCCTAGAAATTCCTTATTATTCACAGTCTTCTAAAAAAGCATGTTTTGGATTACAACCTAACTGTCAGAATGCAATTTGTCAGCACAGAACGAGCTTACCAGGATAAAAAGAACAAACGAATCATTTTTTAAAAAAACGAAGTTCCCAATTTCCCATTTACACAGAGGAATCCAGAAGTTGCCTTGGTAACCAGAAAACATTTGCAAAACAAAGTCTGAATAAGTGGGACACAAAGTGGAGTGCTCTTTCCTTTCATGTTCTTTACCCATAGCCAGCGTTTTAAGGAAAAGTTATTAAGAGTGGCTTCAGCCTCTTCTTATTTATTCAGAACTCTTAAGTAATTTCAGCAATCCTACCAATGTTTTGAATGAAACCTGATTATGTCCCTAGGATAAATTTTTTTTTTAAGTTGAATTGCTGGGCCAACGAGAATAAATATTATAAAAGCTGAACTGAGTGTGACCCAGCATCCGGTCCACCAGTAGCGAGTATAACTTGATACTTTTTTGTCTTATAGCTGAAATATTTCTATCAAGTCATCAAATCTAATTGAAGAAAGCAGTCTGCATTCGATGATCAGGCCATGCATAGTGCCATAGATAGGACCATTTGCCCCTACCTTGAAGGCATAGTCCTACCCATGGTCTCGGGCACTCTGTGTCCAAGTATGGTTCTAGGAAAACCTGCATTAGAATACCCGGTGGTAGTTAAATTATGCAGTTTCTTGGATTACATTGCTGGTTGATGATTCAGAATCTCTTACATGTGGAGCCCAGGAATATGCATTTTAGCATTTTAAATGTGCTTAGGCTAGATTTGGGAGCAGTCTGGGCTTTACCCTTAAGAAAGCTGGTTGAAACCCACTCCCAGAGAAAAAAAAGAAAAAACAAGCAGGTCTATATTCTGCATCCTTGTCAACACAACAACATTTGAAAATTCTGCCAGTTTGGTAGACAAAAAAAGAAATCTTGTTTTAATTTGCATTTTGATTACCAAGTTCTTTTACATCTTTATTGGCCATTTGCATTTCTGTTTTTGTTCATGTCTTCTATTTGTTTCTCTCTGGAAGTGTTAGGGTAGGTCTGATTGATTTGTTGACCCCATGAGGGCTGGAACTTTGTCCTGTTCAGCAGTTTGTCGTACTGTGTATTGGCAGCTGTAGGAAGCGAATACTGTGTCCGAGGGGTCTAGCATATAATTTCTTGTATAGGTATTACCTGGTATAGTTATTGACCTGGATGGATTCTGGAGCAATAATATGCTATATCTGGTATAAAACATTTGCTGTGAAACTGCTTGCAGGGGACCTTTGGTGAGAAAGGAACACTCAGTGCCGACGTTGGGGAAGTCCGGGGTCGCCTGGGTGGGCAGCTTGCTTGCTTCCTGCCTGGCTTCCTTTCCCATGTGAACTGTCAGGTGACTTCCTCCAGTCAGTGTTGGTTCCACTCTGTGGTTTCTTCACCATCTCGCCCAATCCCCGCCAGGTAGTGCCGAAGAGCATGAACTTTGGAGACCTTCTTTTCTACCCCTGGCTCCACCCCTTGCCAAGTGTGTGTCCTTGGGCAAGTCACTTAACTGGTCTGAACTCTACTTTCTAACCTGTAAAATGGGCATAATTATACCCACCTTCTAGGGATATAGAAACAGTTGAATTAAATAACATTTGGACAGGCCCTGGAGTTCTTAGCTGGCAACTATTTAAAGACAAGACTTTTGTCTTGTTCATCTCTATTCTCTCAGCACCTGGCAACTAGTAGGTCATCAATTATTGATTAATTGTTTTGTGGAATTCATGAGAGAGGAAGACCTGGTGATTTCAGGCAATAAGACCTCCAATCGCAGGCCCAGAATTGAAAGTGATTTTATGGTACACTGTGCCTGTTGGTGAGTACTGAGAACATCACAGATGACTTCAACATTTTGTGTGTGTGTGTGATACTTCAAATCTTTTGAAAGTGGTTACTTTCCAAATAATTAGCCTATCAACAAAGTTTCTGGGATTAATAAATAATTTCCCCAAGAGTGATTAGAAGTCTTTATGCCTAAGTCTTTGCTTGAAATAAAAGACATACAGACACTCCCCAACTTACAATTTTTCAGCCTTACAATGGTGTGAAATTGTTATGCATGCAGTAGAAACTGTACTTCAAGTTCTCACACAATGATTCTGTTTTTCACTTCCAGTACATTCTTCAATAAATTATATGAAATATTCAACACTTTATTAGAAAACAGGGTTTGTGCTAGGTGATTTTGCCCCACTGTAGGCTAACAGAAGTGTTCTTGCGCACGTTGAAAGTAGGCCAGGCTAAGGTATGATGTTCAGTAGGTTAGGTATATTAAATGCATTTTCAACTTATGGTATTTTCCATTTACGATGGGTTTGTTGGGACATAACCCCGCATCATAAATCGTGGAGCATCTGTGCTAGATTTATCTGAGTTGTGCTGATGTGCTTTGTAAGCTCTCAGGCTTTGCACATTAGCAAACTTTTGGAGTAAGTTGTATGACCTTGTGGAAGTGCAAACAGTTGAGAGATGGGGTGTGAGTGGGGGTTAATAGGTTTATGCGAGTTATAGGAACAGCTGTTCTTGGACGTGTTGTCTAATAACATAAGGATAGGGCAGGAAGGAAGGAGTAGCTTTATTGTGTGATTGTGTTTGTTAACACAACTTCAAGCCCAAATCTCCTTGTGTGGTGTGTGTGGAAAACGAGGATTTTGGTTGCAATTAGTTCCAAAGTCATTAAAGGGATACTGACTAACACATCCTCACACATTTTTGTTTGAAAGATATGTTAGTTATACATAATTAGCAAGTTTGTTATAAAATTTGTGAACCTGGTTAGAGCAAAATATTCAACAGGCAAACTACATTTTGGCCTTGATCTTATTACAATAAGAATAGCATGTTTAGCAGGGTGCAGTGGCTCACCTTTAATCCCAGCTACTCAGGAGGCTGAGGCAGGAGAATTGCTTGAGCCCAGGAGTTTGAGGCCAGCCTGGGCACCATAGTGCGACCCCACCTCAAATAAATACATAAATAAGAATAGCATTTTCTTCTTCTTAGGCCCTGATAAGTAGCTAGAAGCCTTAGTAAAAGATATATTGACAATTCTAACCTCTTTTCTTATCTATTATATATACCTACTAGGTATAGAAGAAAAGAAACGTTAATTTTGAGCACTTACTATATGACAAGTATTTCTTTCTTGTTCTCATAATTTATATCTGAGATACATGAGAAATAGACAGTGTTCTTTAAATAACGCTTTGGTGTTATAACACAGTTTGCATTCTGCTCTAACCTGATTTAGTGGTATTACATGAACCATGAGATTTGATCTAAAACATCGATTAAAATAAAAGAGTGGTATGGAACAGCTATTATTAGAACTTTAAGATTTATATACTCCATATACATTATTAAAATAATAGTCTTTTGGCTATAAAATTTAGTCCCAGAGTTTCTTCTGATCTTTAAAGTTCTTGTCTCAAATTAAACATAGCATATGAAAGCCACTTTTACTCTATGCAGTATTATTGACATTCACCAACAACAGCAGCAAAAAATGAAAGAGGAGAAAAAAGCCATCTTCAGTGAAACAAAGAAATAGCCATAACCTCAAACTATGGGAAAAACCTGCCAAATACTATGAATGTGAATTATGGCGAGAAAGGGTGCTGAGAGCCAACTCATATGTCCTCCAACCTCAGGCAGGATAGAGTTTCCCTTTTAAAAAAGGGTCACAATTCTCAAATGCAAATCCAATGATCTTTTGGTTAGAGTGATGAGATCTGAAACACAGGCAAGTATGGAGGAAGAATCTGGGAATATTATATAGATATTCATTCTTACTCTAGAAGGTGGATCCAAAGAAGAAACGTTAAATACAAGCCATTTTTAGGATCAGTGATGTAGGCTCATGCCAAAGAAGATGGCCTTTGGTGAGTGGGATTCAGGGAGTTTGTTATTTAAGGAGCTTAACTATGAGCCATCCCAGACCTATTAGTGTGAAATGCTGAGGAAAGTTTATGCTCTTGAGGCTAAAGACATAATAGATGTAATGTAAAAGTATTCAGGATATAAACCCAATATGAATATTTCCTCACCTATCCTCCCGGCTACTCTGTAGGAAAGAGATGGTCATGATCAAAGATAAAATTCTCAGAAAGAAAGCATCCCACAACCTATTTGTACATATGGAGTAGGTGTCAGAGCTGAGGAACAGATATCTGAAGGCTGATGAAATCAGAGAGCACGGGGTTTACTCTTCATAATCTTAAGTATGTTATTTAAAGACAATCTTGGTTTTTTAAAAAAGAGCTTAATATTATAGAAGAGCCCAAAGAAAAAGATTACAAGACAAAGAAAAGCAAACCTGAAAAACTTCAGAAAATAAATGAAAGAGAAAAAGAAAGCCATTAAAGAGATGAAAGTGCCATTAGAAGCGAATAGGAAGGAGGAAGAAGAAGAAGAAGAGAAGGTAAAGGAGGAGGGGGGGAATAAGAGGAAGAAATGTGACTGAAAAATAACTAAGGATATAAAAATTAATGAGAGAAGGTGATGTCTAGAAAGAGAGACAAAGGAGCATCCAGTTATGCATAGTTAGAAATCCTGAAGAAGAGGAGAGAACAAAGGCAACAGAAAAACTAGAGAAAAGTTTTCTGAAACTTGGAATTACTTGAATCTGCAGATGAAAAGGACATAACTGAAAAAATTGGAAGAGCTCAATTCCAAGATATCCTCTCTTGAAGTTACTAAATGCCAAAGCTAAAGAAAGAGCCTTAAGGGCATACAGTCAGAAAATACAAGTTAACTGTGAGTGAAAATAAAATAGGTTGTTATGCCTAATACTGGACATCTGTGCTTCTAGAGTTCTTTCTTCGGCATCTCTACTCTGAGTGACATTGTCCTAAAATTTGTGTTGAAGATTGCATTGAGTGCTATCCCAATGAAGTTTCACGGGATATATTTTTTTCATTAGAACAAAATCATACAAATGTATATCTAAATTCTCCTTGGTGCGTTATCATTACGTGTGTCTTAGTTGTTTATACACAGGATAGTAAACAGTAGTTTCAGATTGTCTATAATCCCAAGGTATGTAGTATGTATAAAAAAGACAGTTTGAATAAACTGCTAAAATTCTTAAGATTGTTAGCTCTTTTAGCCCCATAATATTATTATTCCACTTATGTGAATAGTCAGACTTGGAAATTTTTAAACAAAAGCTGAATTTTAATAGGAAGAGAAAAAGAGAAGAAAATTCAAACTCAATTTAAAAGATGAAAAATGGACAGAGTGGACAATTATGATGAGTTACTGTTTTGATGGCTAAATTTAGCTTATAATTCTTTTTGCAATCAAGTGGAAAATACAGCAGGGGGTTTGGCAGACATTTTGGGTTATGTAATTTTCATTGTTCAGAGAGCAAACCTTAATGCTGGTGGAGGATATGATGCTATCTAGCTCAAGGATGATACGTAAGAATGATAATTGAATGTAGTTCCAATTAAAGATACAGGCAAAATCCTTCCCAATTTCCCGTATGTACCACCATTTAGCCGACTTAGATTTTGATATAAATGTGTTTGACTTTGATTTGCCAAATCTTGGAAAAATGACCCTTAGGGAAGTAATCTGAATCCTGACATCCACAGAGGAAGCTTCAACAGAACCACTAATTCTGACATTGTTTTCCTAAAAATTTTTGAATCGGCTAATAGATCTTTGAGGATGTGAACGTCAAAAATCCATCAAATTGATTCCAGACTTGTTAGGAGGTATGCACAATAAAACATACTAGACCTATTCTTATCATAAAGGCAAATCATAATTATTAGAACATTCTTATTATATATTCCAGATTGTTCCAAAGTTTGTTTTTAAATTTTAAACAAAATTGGTGTGTCTAGTCTATTTCTCTTTTACAAAACTATTTTGACAACATGCTGGATAAGAAAAAGACCTAGAATCCTGCAACTGGGGAAAATCATTTTGACTACTTTTCTAAAAGCCAGGTATCTTATAAACAGAAAAGTCAGAAAGAAAAATGAGAAGTTTAGGATCATTAATTCCAGTAGAGGGATATCCACTCGGGAATATTTTGTTGCTAGGCAGTGTGTTCTGAAACACCTCCAGAAAAGATCGAGGTAGGTGTTTATAGGGTCATGTGCTTAAACCACTAGGTTTGGTCAGATCTCACTTTTCCAGGTGGGGTTAGAGTACATCAAGGGCATAGTGAGCTTCCTAATTCAATTAATTTAATATGGGAAGAACTATATAAAGAATCAGTTAACCAATAGGTAATGGATTAGGTAATACTTCATTTAGGGTGAGGTTTAACCTGAAAGGCTGAGATACTAACTCAGAAAACAATTAAAAAACCACATGGAAGTTAGCATTTTCAGTCTTCAATTCAGATAGACCAAATGAGTAGAGGAACAGATCAATTAGAGTATCAGTGTAGAAAGTGTTATCAAACAAGGAGAACTAAAGTGGAAAGCTGAATTCTAGATCCTGTGGTTGCTATTGTTGTTGTTAGTTGGTTTGTTTTAAGGAGTCTCAGGCATATACTTTACAATGTCCTGTTCAATAGAAATGAGATTTCTTCCATTTGATCTATTCTAGATTAGTGGAAATTCCTCTTGAGATGTTTTACTCCAAGATAACAAAGTGATTGAAAAAAATATTTTGGTACACAGGAATGGAATAAAAGGTGTAAGTTATGGCAACAAATAAGTAAGCATTCAAGATACCCTAGAAAACTTTTAATGTGATATACAGAGGTTATTTGAGTCATTGAAGGCTGCATTAATTGTCTACAATCATTTCTGAAGTGATTGAAAACATAAGTTTAACTAAAAGCAGAAATAAATTAATTTCACAAACATCCATAAGAGCATTATGTAAACCCCAAGAAATTATATTTCACTTATTGATTCTTGCCCCCAAATCAGAATTATCATTACTAAAAATGGCTGGACACACACACACACGCACCCCACAAAAAAAAAGCATCGCTGTTTATTTTCAAATTTCTCTTTCAGCCAACAAGTATCTCCTGCTCTATAGAAAAGGATTATTATTCAATGAGATTTGAGGGTTTTTTTACCACATGAAATAGCTTCTGAGAGTGGTAGCTGAGCCAGTGCCAGGGAGAGGCATAAAGGACAGTAGAAGGGGCCTTAGCACCTGTCTCCAGTCCTCAGTGCAGGCATCTGATGTTATGTGAAGTGTCCTAACAAAGCAGCATCAACCCCTGCCTCCACAGTCATTGCTGCTCCAAGCCCCTTCTGTATAAACATTTTGAAGCCACTATTGTCTGACAGGGTCATTTTTGAGTCACCTTTTACAATCTGCGCCATTCTGTTGACATTGCCACAAAATGAGTTGGACACCGAACATTCATTTGTAGCCCAGTGGATCACACCACTACTTCACTATGCACTAGAAAAAACAGTTCATCATGATAACACAATTTAAACAATGTTCCAAATGGATTTTTTTATGAACATTTAAAACTCCATTTGGAACAACCAATTCTTTTGGACTCTTCCAGGGTTTGGATATCAATGACTGTCTATATGCACAAATATTAAATGTCTCTTCTGAACACAATGGCTAATGCCAATTGGGTATCGTCCCAGGGAATTCACGAAGATAAATGAATTTTGAGTAGGCTTATTTGGGGAGTAGGAAAAGGGTATACTTGAGTGACAAGCTAGAGGACATTCTAGACAGGAGAAAAGGCAATTGAAGATGTAGAGAGTAATGATTAAGAGCTCTGGAATCAGGCACAACAAATAACTGAAGCCCAAGATTGATAGGGAGATTTGAGTCAATCTAGCTGTTTCAAATAGTTCTAATTTTTAGATTCAAATGAACTATATTCCATGGGCTTAAAAAGCTTGCCGATGTAGTCACAGAATTATTTGAAGATTTTTAGAAATTATGGAGCATGCTATAGAGATTCCAGAACACAAGAAATGAGCAAGAGTCAACAAATTAACAAACATTTTTTAACACTACTATGTTATGCTAGACAATGATGCATAAGACACAGTCCCTGTCCACAAGGAGCTTGAAGTCTAGGAGGGAGGAAGAGGAAAATGGAGAGGCTTTGTTGGAAGTAATTTTTCAAATGAATGGAACTTCAGTGAGAAGTAAAGTTTTGCTACACTGGAGATGAGAAAGAGGAAAAATAACTTTCTTTAGCCATAGACTGAAGATATGATGACTCTGTAAGGAGTCCAGTGAGCCTAGGTTTTTAAATTTCACCCCATAAAAGAAAGTATATTCTCCATTTTCCAAAAAAGAAAACGTATGTGCAAGATAACGAGCTAATATTTTTGATACAAGCCCTAAAAAAGAAACTGATAAAGGATAATGGTCAGTAAGCAATTAAGAAAAAGTCAGCATTGATATTACCTTAAACTAATTTCATTCACTTTTCTGATAGCATTTAAAATTTTATAGATCAAATCAATTCAATTTATTTTTTTATTGCTCAAACGATCTTTGGAAATATAAAGAGAAATTGAAGGCATATAAATGTACTTGAATTGAAGTCAATTGTTAAATACCCATAACTGTTACCTAACCGGGTGGAGAGCAGAGGTGGTCTTCTTGGAATGTTGTTGGTCTGCCCTGCTGCTCCGTGTCTTACACATTGTTTGGATGAGAATATACAAGATATTTTCATTTGTAGATAGCACAAAATTGAAAACAAGATCAAGCTCCAATAGATTGTAATGTTGACATAAAAACTAATCAAATGCAGTCATGAAGTAAACTAGTGTGTGTGTGTGTGTGTGTGTGTGTGTGTTTGTGTGTGTCCCAAAGAAATTCCATAGCATGGGTAAGGGCTGGAGCAAATCTGGTATAATAACACTTCATGTGATGTGCTATTTACTGGCAATATTAGGTTTAGATTGCCCAGGTTCCAGGAAGTAATACATCCAATGTCCTTGGCTGTGATTAGGCTACTTTTAAAATAATATATTCAATTCAAGTGCCAGAGTACCATATTTAAAAAGGATTTTGATAAACAGTTGCAAAGGCCCAGTTGAAAGGAATCGAGATATTTAGTCTTAGAGAACATGCTAGTTTAATTCAGGGATGTAGATAGGATTGGCATTAATCAAATATGCCTTTTACAATAGTACTTTGTCTGAGAGGTGGAGGACAATTGGAAGGGACAAGAGTAAATATTGAGACTAGAAGGGAGAGACTGCAGTAACCCAAGTGAGAGGTAAAGGATATTTGGCTACTGAGGGAGATACAGATAAGTGGAGAGAAATCCAACGAGAGTAGGATGAGTTGGATATCCATCCATGGCACACAGAAGGAGGGAAAGAGATACGGTTGTTTTGGGAACATTATGTACAAGATGCTGGCAAGGCATTTTAATGACAGTGATCAGTCAAACTGCTGGACATTCTAATTTGGTATACAGAACAATTAAGAGATAAGGATACATGAGGTATCTGAATAAAGTGAATATCAACAGTGACATTAATATGACCCTTTACACTTGGCAGATCACTTCAGCACTCAGTAACTCAGTTGGTATTTAATATAACTCCCTGCAATGAAGCAGGTCTTAATATGGCATTCTAGAAACATGAAAATCAAAATTACTTCATGTAAATTTGCTTAAGGTTTTAACACTAGTAAGTGACAGAACCAGGACTTGAAACCAGGCTATCTGACACCAAATTCTGAGATTTTTGGTGTGTGATTTTTATTACACTATAGAGCCTATGCAATGAGGATTTGAGCTGTAGAAGATGAGTTTCCAAGGGGAGGAGATATGGTCACCATAGCTTAGGACACACCTATTTTTAGGGACTGCAAAGAAGAGAGCAGAGTAAAGGAAAAAGCCATAGAGAAGGAGAAAGTGACTGGAGAGTATTTGGCCCTAGAAAGCAGGTGGTGGGCAGAGGGTGGTGAGCTCCTAAAGTGACGGAATGGCTAGCATTTTCAGATATTACCTAGAGGATCAGCATGTTCATTGCTAAGAACAAATCACTTTCTTTACTGCACATTTTGCCTTTCTCATTTCATGCTCATTCTCATTTCACACATTGTGGCTTTAGATCCTGACTAGATTGTAAGTTCCTTGAGGGCAGCATCCAGGTCTTATTTTCCTTCTTGTCTCTGTACTGCCTAACACAGTTAGGCATATAGGAAATATATAGGCTAATGGGAAACATGGAAGCTGTCTGCATGCAGGTGATTAATCATCACTAAAATTTTTCCAAAGGCACAGTCACTAGTGCCAAAAGCACATTTGTTTAAAATGTGTGCTTAACTTTGAATGAATCTGCCTAAATGGTGCCATCTGTTCTTAGGCAGTTTCAGAAACATTTTAATACAATTTTACCTTTAAAAGGACAAATGTAGGGCCATGCCTATGAGACATAAAGACATCCTTAAATAAACACAGAGCAGACACCAGCACATCCAATCACACTTAAAAAGCTCCACATAAAGAATGTTTTCTGAGGTTTAAGAAATTTTTATCTAAGAGGACACCAACTGCTACTTCATGCAGAAAATATTTATGAGACGTTACAAAACTGTAGGCATGGACTCCTACAGCATATTACTGCATTTTAATTACAGACTCCAGAATATACAATTTTAGTTTATGTGAATCTCATATTCCTTTGAAATGGGTACACTCTACCAATATTCATTTATGGCTCACATTTTATGGTGGTTTCAGAATATCAGTTTCGAAGCTGAAGACAGCTGTTGAGAAGTCTCCATGTTATTTGTTTATATTGATTGTCAGTTTGACTTTTGTTACAGTATTGTAGGATTTATTGTTGCGCGACTATCACAGTGAAATGAAACCCATGTTTAAGTTCTGCAAATAACTTACAGTCACTTCCAAAACACCTCAACTTAGGTTCTAAATTTGAGTTTGCGGTTTTACATGCACAGTTATTTGCTGATCCGCTTTAGCAGGCAAAATCACACACTGGCCAGGTTTGGGCACAGTTATTGTGGCAACAAGTAATGGGTCAATTTTTCGGCCTGTTTAACTCACTAGCTACATCATCATCACCAAAACTATGCCAGCATTTTGACATCTGTTTATTTTGCTAGTTGGTGTAAATCAACTCTGGTGTATATCAAGAATTTATATTTACAGAAAGAATTTCTGGTTGAATTACCCTTCAAATATGTTACCCTGTCTGCATACATGTGCATCCATATTGAAATTTTTTGGTTAAATCTCATTTTGCAAAGGTGGAGATCTGAACATATTTACTCATATGAATACGCATTTGGAATATTTTTAGTTTTTTTGTTGTTTGACAGGATGATACTACTAACTTGTCACTTGTATCTTGAATCAGATTACTTTCTTTCTTGTTCCAAAAAATGTAAAACACAAAAAAGTACAGAGAATAATGTGACCAACATCCATGTTTTCCAATCCAGGATTCACTTCTAATAATTTTTAACTAAATGAAAAAGAATATTGCAGATAAAGCTGAAGTCCCTTTCTTGGCCTTTCATTTCCATCCCTCACAAACTCAACTGCTATCATTAATTTGCTGTATCCTTCTGGTCCATGTTTTTGTACTTACTGACCTAAGTTATAGCTTCATGAATGATAGATAATATTGCTTTTTTAATTATGTAAATTCTATCATAGTGTTCATATCATTATTTAACTTGCTATTTTTTTCTCAGCATTCTATTTTAGAAATCCATTTATGTCAATCTATCCAAAGTTGCTTTATTTTAACATCCCCGTAATTTGCATTATCTCAGTTTACTAATCTTTTCTGCCACAGATGTCTACTTAGGTTGTGAGTCTTGCACCAATATCTTGCTATCCCTAATAATGTTGCAATGAAAGTCCACATAGATATGTCCTTATCACATATCATGCATATATATATATATATATACACACACACATATATATGTATACCTGCCCAAGATTTCTCTCTAGGAAATATATCTAGTAGTTTATTGATGGCTGTGGGTTATACGTATTTGGAACTTTGCCATATATTTTCAGATTGCTCTCAAAATTTATTCTTAATTTATATTTCTACCAGCAGTACATAAAATTTCCCATTTCCTTATATCTCCAACGACATGTATTTTGTTAGACTTTATTTTTTAAACCTTATGGTTCTAAGTTATGTGGTTCTGATTATGTATAAATTTGAGTATTTTTTCAAATATTCATTAACCATTTCCAGATTTCTTCTTTATGAGTTACCTAGTCATATTCTTTGCTTACTTTTTCTCACTAATTTGCAAGAGTTCTTTATTTATGTATTTATTTATTTATGTATGTGTTTATTTTTGAGATGGAGTCTTGCTCCGTCACCCATGCTGGAATGCAGTGGCATTATCTTGGCTCACTGCAACCTCTGCCTCCCGGGTTCAAGGTATTCTCCTGCCTCAGCCTCCCAAGTAGCTGGGATTACAGGCATGCACCACCAATCCTGGTTATTTATTTATTTATTTATTTATTTATATTTTGAGTACACATGGGGTTTCACCATGGTCAGCTGGTCTCAAGCTCCTGATCTCAAGTGATCTATCCACCTCGGGCCTCCCAAAGTGTTGGAATTACAGGCATGAGCCACCGCACCTGGCCAAGTTCTTTATTTATTATTAACGGTTTGTCAGCCATATGTATTGCAAATATCTTCTAGTGTTTTAATTTTTTGGTGGATTTTATCACACAGAAGTTTTTACATTTTGGATTATCTTGGTCAAATAGTGTAAATCAATTTATTTTTGTGTTTTATGTCTTAAAGTATCCATTACCTCCTTGGGTTGATGACAGTATACTTCCATGTTTTATTGTATTGGTGCTAAAGTTATGCTATTTCACACTTAAAGCTTTAATCTATTCTGGAATTTCTTTGTGTGCATAGTGTAAGGAAGCAATCTAAGTTTATTTTTTTCAAGATGGATAGCTGGTTATTCCAGTACCATTTATTAAATCAGTGCATCCTTTCTTCACTGTGGTATGATGTCACCTCTGTCCCATACAGAGCTCCTCAGTGAGCACAGCATGTCTCACTGTCCCAGCTCTCTGCTCCTACACCAGCACCACACTGTTCTAATTACTGTAGCTTTGTGGTATACCTTGATAGATGGCAGGAAGGTCTCCTTTCTTGTTCTTCTTTCACAGAATTACTTTTCATTTTTTTCTTTTTCTTTTTTGATGGAGAAACTTCAGTAAGGAAGTGTAAACAGCATTACTTTTCATTTTATTTGAAGATTTCTCTTCTGTATGCCATTTAGGATCAATTTGTCTTTTTTCTATAAATAAAACCTGTAGCATTTTAATTTCAATTGCATTGAATATATAGGTTAATATATAGACATTTACATATAGATTAATTTTGAGTTTTCCCATCTATGAAATGGTGCATTAATATCCTACATACCATTTATTCCAGGTTTCTTTGTTCTTTAATATTATCTTACCACTTTTCCTATAAATTACACATCCTTTAGAAAATTCATCCCTTATTATTTCATTGTCTTTCTTGCCATTGTGAATAATATTATATTTTCTGATTAATTGTTGCTCTGAGTTATTAGAACCTCATTGATTTTATATATTCATCTCACATCCAGCAACCACACTAAACTTTTTAGTTCTTAGCCATTTGTTTGGAGATGCTCTTGCATTTTCTATGTTGACCACCATATATTTTTGTACATAATGACATTTTTAATTTCTTCTTTTCCTACTATTATACCATTTCTTTTTCTTGTTTATTATATTGTCTAGGGCCTCCACTTTAGTGTTGAGCAGTAGCAGTGATGGTAGGTTTCTTTGTCTGTGGCTTTTGTTTACAATTGTGATCATGAATTTTTCTGATACACACATTCTCACCTCTTTTCCCATGAGATTAACATTAAGCATTTTCAAGCATTAAGCCAAGGTTAATGCCTGGATTATAGACAGTAATGAAATAAAGTTATATTAGCAAGAGGACTCGATCTACACCTCATTAGAACTCTTTTCTCACTTTCTGAGTCAACCCATCCACGTTTGTCATCCGTAATCCAAGAGATAATACATTCAAAAAACTTACTTGAAAGGTCTCAGTCACAAGTGGTTTTGTTCCAGTTGACAGTTGGCTTCATGAGAAATGTCTTGTCACTAGAAATATTGTTTTAAATCTTTCGATATTCTTCAAAATTTTTCATTGTTCAAATAATTTTTGTTTTGCAATTTTTTACAGACTCCTATGAACCAAGCTTCAACTCGTTCCCACTGCATTTTTACTATTCATTTGTCAAGTAAGGAACCAGGATCTGCAACAGTACGACATGCCAAACTCCATCTGGTTGACCTGGCTGGTTCAGAGCGAGTCGCGAAGACTGGAGTAGGGGGCCATCTTCTAACAGAGGCCAAGTATATCAATTTGTCACTGCATTACTTAGAACAGGTAAAATGGGCAGAGTGGGATGTATTAATAACTATAGCTACCATGTGTTGACCACATACTATGTATCAGGCATTCTATTAGAATTTTTTTAATTATGATAAAATATATGTAACATAAAATTTGCCATTTTTTAAATATATAACTCAGTGGCATTAAGTACATTCATAAAGTTATATAACCATTTGACACTATCCATTTCTGAAAGTTTTTTATAATCCCAGACAGAATCTTCCCATTGCCCTATATTCTAGTCCCTGGTCATCTCTACTCTACTTTCTGTCTCTATGAATTTGCCTATTCCAGATGTCTCATGTAAGTGGAATTATGCAACATCTGTCCTTTTGTGTCTGGCTTATTTCACTTAGCATAATGTTTTCAAGATTCATCCATGTTGTAGCATGTACCAGAATTTCTTCCTTTTTTAAATTGAACAATATCCAATTGTATGTCTATGTCACATGCTGTTTATACATTCATCTCTTGATGGATACTTACATTGTTTCTGCCTTTTGGCTATTGTGAATAATGCTGCCAGGAACATTGGTATATCTACTAGCATTTCGTATATACCATTTTGTTGAAACCTCGCAACAGCCCTAACACCTTTTTCTTGTTTATTATATTATCTAGGGCCTCCACTTTAGTGTTGTAGGTGTTAGTTACTATCCCCATCATACGGATTTAAAAATTCAAGTCTTCCAAAGGCCTTCCCACAAGGTTACCCAGCTAGGGGAGGGTGAGGATTTGAACCTAGATTTACTTGGCTTCACAGCCTATACCTTTTTCCACTTTTTGTCTTACTGCTTTATTGTAAAATTTAGTAGTTGGTATAAATAGAGGTTACAAATGGCTTCCTTTTGCCTGTTTTCAGGCTAGTAGATTAATGATGGGAACATGACTTTGAGATAACTGACATGTTTTCTGCTTGGGGAGACTTCATTTAGTTGGTAATTTTGACCCCGTGATGATTCTCTTAGCCTTGTAGCTTTCCCTTCCTACTTCTACCCCAGGCTGATTACAATCTACCCCAGTATGTGCTCTATTTTTAATTTCTGAATTTAACACCAGGGAAGAGAACACTCATCTGAATTTAGCTAAATAGATCTTTCAGGAAAAAAAATTCATCTCTAAAATGAGGGGATTGAATTGGATGATTTCTCAAGTTCCATTTAGCTTTGTGAGTATAAGGGCTGTGAGCTGAATGTTAAAGATGGCAACTACTTCCAAATTCTAAAAAATAAAATAAAATAAGAAATAAGAAACATGATCAAAAATTGGAATGGAGAAGTACAGAGTCTTGGTGAGGCAGAAGGACTTGCTAACGAATGTTGCAGCTAAAAGATTAGAGGGGAAAAAATAAAACCTTTTTTTAACTGCTTAATGAATCCTTCTGAGACTGATGTTGCCTTGATGTTAAATGCTATGTAATCATCACATTGGCTAAAAAAGCAGATGGAGAGAAACCTAAAGGACCCTATCTGAACAAGGTGCACATGGCCAGACTCCAACCAGATGAATCCCAGTCAGGCAGCACCCAGAGATTAAGGCCTGCCTGATATTCAGATCATTCTAGTGTTTTTAACAAGAGTCAGCATTCCTAAGCTCTTTCTTGCTCAAATATTACACACTACTTATACTTAACAGAGCTTTTTACTTAATAGAACACTTACAGAACATTGATATGAAAACATAATGGACTGTATTCAAAGAAATGTGTCTGCTTGTTTCGGATGGTAGCACTGTCTGTTTTAATTTCCATTATATCCATCTGTTCTTACAAAATTATGTTCATCAGTTGAATCAGACTTCCTACCAATTGTAATCACTCAAGAGAAATGTTCTGCCCTTAATTCTTTTTTTTTTTTTATTCCATAAGCCTTTGCAAGCTGCTATGTGTCACTAAAATTATTCCTCTCCTCACATTTCTTCTCTTCAAAATTCTTATGACAGCCTCATGTGAGTAGTTTTGGGGGCTATGTGGCATTGCATTTTCTATATCATTAATTTGTTTATCAAACAAATACTTATAATGACCTACCATGTGCTGAGGGCTGTACTAGGCACTGGAGCCAAGTGTGAACAAAATAGTAACAGTCCTTTCCCCAAAGACCTCATGGTATAATGTAGGCAGACATGAATTAAAGACATAGTCTTTAGGTATGTGGCTGTAAGCCAGGTGAGAGCAGTGAAGAGAAAGTAAAAGGAATGAGAGGAGCTTGTAGCAGGGTATCTGACTGAGACTGAGGAGGTGAGAGTTGATGATGGTTTTCTTAGGGCTTGATACCAAGCGGAGGAATGAGTAGAGGCAAGCCAATCAAGGATGGGGTAAAGCATGTCAATTAGTGGGAATTGCGAGCCTGTCAGCTCTTAGCTCCAGCCCAGGGGGATGAATTTGCTCAGGGTCTCAATGACATTCCTGTGTCATTGCCCCTTGGTCTCTGTAACTGATGTTTCATTTTCACCCACTGCATCACTCCAGCTGTTAACCATTTACACTGATACACAAGTGTCTTCACAGGAAAAGAGGAGGTTCAACATAAGATAATGGAGAGAAAAGAGATTAGTGGGAGAGGAAAGAAGAACATAAATATGGAAAAACTAGTCTGTGAACGTGGAGATGTGAAATCTAGGAGTAGCTGCTAGAGAGCAAGTAGGTCGATAGAAGAGAAATTTTTGAATTTCACACAGAAAGAAGAGAAAACCAAGGAATACATAGGAATAAGAATAATAAATAGAGTGGGAAGATATTTAATGAATAACAAAATTCAAGGACTTTTGTTAATCAACTTCTCTTTATGTAGTACTTTATTATGGGACTAATGAGACTGGAAGTGTGACACAATTTACTTTAATTAGTTTCATTCATTCATTCATTCAACAATTGTGATTGAATGTTTACTGGGTGCTGTGAGTTACGTTAGATACTGGGGATAAATGAATGACTGAGAAGTAGGAGGGGCTATCATGTTAGCAGAACAGCAAAGCATACAAATAAATACTTAGCAATACAGTAATTTAAAACCTGTAATAGAAATCCATATGAGTGTTGGTAATCAATTATAACCCTATCCCCTCTTTCTCGGTTTTAATATATAAGATAGAGATGGAATGGGAAACCATTTGGTGACTTGCTTTACCTTAATTAGTCTACATTGGTTCCACAAATTCCATGCAGCATTATAATTACTCTTTTGGCCATAACTGTGAGACTTCACACCTGCTCAAAGAGTGCAGCCTCTCTGAGTTGAATGTACTTTATTGTGTTCACAAGTAAATCACTTTCTTTTTGCCAGAGTATGGTTGGTTTTGGAGTTCTCCATGTATATGCAGTACTTTTTCCAAAAAGTTTCCTCAAAGACATTTTAAGCCACAATAACAGGGTACATCTTGGCCTTAGAAACTGAGTTCATGGGAGGAAAAGGGAAACATACATACTTGTCCTAAATCTCACCGAGTGCTCCTGGTGTGACCCACAGCCTCTATCAGCCCAAACATCAACTGAGAAACCACTGCAAATGAAGTGCTTGCTCTGTACTGCTACAGAAATCAGAATCAGAGTTGCCTTCGGCCATTATTCAACATAACTGGGACTTTTCCAGCGTTTTAGTTTCCATTTGGCTTCCACTGAATGTGTTGTGTTCAGGAGAAAAAGTAATGGTGTCAGTGCCAATTGCAACACTCCAAATTTTGTCAATTTTCATAGGATAATTTTCCAAACACTTCTGAACTCTTTTTTTTAAAGTCTTTAACTCATTAAATAGTAAATAGAATTATTGATTGCAGGCACAGTTTCTAGGTACTTGGAGATATTATTAAGCATAATGTGAGGTTCCACTCCTTGTCAGTTAGAGAATAACTTCAGGAATATTAACCATTGTATTTGTACATGCAATCTAAGATGGAAGGAAACAATAAAAAAGTCAGGTTTTATGACCACCCCATTTTCCTGTGCCTTTCAGATCCTTTGGCTCCTGCCCGATTTAAGAACTCACAGCAGCCCCACAAAGAATAATCTACCTCTGCCTCTTTCCTGAATACCTGCCATTTCTGGGTCATTCCAAAGTTTTACATCTGCTCCAAGTGGGCTGGGCTTATAGTGTTCCTAAAGCTCCTTGTGAGCTGATAAGATACCTTCTCAGGGTCCTCTTCTAAAGAAATGGCCCAGGACTGTGTTTATATGATTCAAACATTTCATAAAGAACATTTCATAAAGAACGTTTCCTTCTATATCACTGAGTGCTTTTATGCTTACTGAGAACTAGTCCAGAAATGATCTCTATTAATCTTTAAAATATTTCTGTGAGATAGACATTCCAATACCACATTTATAAGTGAGGGAACTGAGGCTCACTTTATTTAAGAGGCTCACTTTATTTAAGAGATTTCCCTAAGATGACTGCCTTCATTTTCTCCATTTTTAAGACCATATTTTCTAATCCATAATCCCAATTTGATCTCTAATTCTTTTTTTTTTAATTTTTTTTTTATTATACTTTAAGTTCTAGGGTACATGTGCATAACGTGCAGGTTTGTTACATATGTATACTTGTGCCATGTTGGTGTGCTGCACCCATCAACTCGTCAGCACCCATCAATTCATCATTTATATCAGGTGTAACTCCCAATGCAATCCCTCCTCCCTCCCCCCTCCCCATGATAGGCCCCGGTGTGTGATGTTCCCCTTCCCGAGTCCAAGTGATCTCATTGTTCAGTTCCCACCTATGAGTGAGAACATGCGGTGTTTGGTTTTCTGTTCTTGTGATAGTTTGCTAAGAATGATGGTTTCCAGCTGCATCCATGTCCCTACAAAGGATGCAAACTCATCCTTTATTATGGCTGCATAATATTCCATGGTGTATATGTGCCACATTTTCTTAATCCAGTCTGTCACTGATGGACATTTGGGTTGATTCCAAGTCTTTGCTATTGTGAATAGTGCCGCAAGAAACATACGTGTGCATGTGTCTTTATAGCAGCATGATTTATAATCCTTTGGGTATATACCCAGTAGTGGGATGGCTGGGTCATATGGTACATCTAGTTCTAGATCCTTGAGGAATTGCCATACTGTTTTCCATAATGGTTGAACTAGTTTACAATCCCACCAACAGTGTAAAAGTGTTCCTATTTCTCCACATCCTCTCCAACACCTGTGATAGAATGATCTCTAATTCTTTAGAGAGCCCTTTCAAGAGAGGACATTGGAATTGCCTCTGCAATGTCCATAACAATGAGAAACGCAGCCAGGAGCCCATCCCAGCTCCCCACGTAGATTCTGACTCACCTAAGTGAATTGGAGCCTGTCTTTCTCCTGGCTACAGTGATTAGTTCAAGGATGGGCCCAGGACCCAAGCTCATATCTACTGAAGCTCAGGAATTTTGTTTAATGATTAGGGAAGAAGAATTCTTTCTCACCTAAGTTATGAATAAGGAAGTATATAACATCAGGGCTTTTCACACCCATTGTGGGGCCACAAGAAGAGACTGACTTCTACCACATGGAAGATATAGCAGAGATATGGGCAAAAACTAAGTCCTTGATAGTAGCATTAATCTTTTGGTTTCCTTCTAACCTAAAGCCTTTCCTGTTTCAATCACATGAACCAATAAATTTTCCTTATAATTAAAACCAGTTTGGGTTACATTTTCTGTTGCTTGCAACCAAAAGCAAGTTTACTAACACATGATTTAATTTAATATCAACAGGGATTGGGCACGGTGGCTGACACCTGTAATCCCAGCACTTTGGGAGGCCAGGGTGGGTGGATCACTTGAGGTCAGGGGTTTGAGACCAGCCTGGCCAACATGGTGAAACCCCATCTCTACTAAAAATATAAAATTAGCTGGGTGTGGTGTTGCATGCCTGTAATCCCAGCTACTTGGGAGGCTGAGGCTGGAGAATCGCTTGAATCCAGGAGGCAGAGGTTGCAGTGAGCCAAGGTTGTGCCTTTACACTCCAGCCTGGGTAACAAGAGCAAAACCTCCATTAAAAAAAAAAAAAAATATATATATATATATATATATATATATGTGTGTGTGTGTGTGTGTGTATACACATACACATATATCAACAAGAAGTTTAATAAGCATATTCTCTAAGTTGTCAATAAAGCCATTGAATGAAAAGACATCAATATTGTTTCCTAGAGCAGGAAAAAACCAGTGGCATTTGTTTTATAAAAGGACTTCAAATTACGTAGAGAAATTATTTATAAACAATAATGCCACACTCTCTGCATATCTGTCAGCCCAGCCCCTGTTTGGGTATTTGGGCCCACCTTGCCTGTTTAAGATGCTTAATCTGTCCTCTTTGTTCTTAGAGCGTGGAGTTCTGCTTGGCATCTATTGCCACTCTGACTTGGGTCTGCCATATTCCCCACCTCCTTTCCAATGACACTGAAACTTAGTTCTCTCAAACCTCATTCTACACTGATGACCTTCACACTGCTTTCCTGGGACATACTAAGTAATCTTCTCATGCATTCGTTGATTTATTTAAAAAAATTTGTTGAGCACACTTTGTATTCATCAAATTTCTTAGTTGTAAACTGGAAAATCCGCTCTAGCTATTGTAAGAAGCATGGCTTATTAAACATAACAAATCTCAAGAAAAGTCAGAAAACTGGGTTTGGCTGCTATACAGAGCGACCAGGAGACGCACCTAACTGCTCTGCAAAGTACTACTGTATAGCCACATGGCACTGGATTCCAGAAACTTCCCTGCAGCTGCCTCAGAAGAACCAGATGCCTCTGCCACCATGCCCCCTATGAATCTGATGTTCTTCCTTATGGCTACCACCTCTCACTGCTCACCTCCAAACAGGCAATTGGATGAGATTACATAGGGAGAGAGTGTAGATAAGACAGAAAAGAGGATCAAGAACTAAGCCCCAGGGCTCTCCAAAGTTTGTAATTTGGGAATAAGAAAAAGAAATATTCATTAACTAGTTTTTGAGGAAAGATGAAAACCAGGAAAGTGTGAAGTCCCACTTACCAAGTGAATAAAGTGTTTCCCAAGGGAGGTACTGAGTACCAGTGTTGCATACTTACTCAGCTCAGAAGTCTTGTAAGATGGCAATCAGTGCTCATGGTACAATGAATGTTGCTGATGAGCTTGGCAAGAGCCATCTTAGTTTAGGACTGTAGTGGGCATGCAGAATGGGAATTGTCTAGATGAAAGGGAAATTAATTCAGAAGAGAGAGGAGGTAATTGTAGGAGAAAAGTAGGAGGGAGCAGATGAGGCCAAGGATGGAGGGCTGGACTTAGACAGGAGCAGGACAATAAGAAGGCGAAGGGCAGAATGTACAGGGGCTTTAACGATGGAGACATGAGATAGCCCTGGTCAGGGTTCTGAATCTATATCTGTCATATCTAGTAGAAGTGTGGCCATGAGCTCAAAGTGAAATTGAGGAGAGGAGAGGGTGAAGAAAGGTTTGAAGAAAAAGGAGAAAAGTGTGAAGGTCTCATTTCTAAGAGTTGAAAAGTGATTTTTGAGAGAGAGAGATCACAGGATTACTGAATTTACCAACACCTGTGGTCATGAATTTAGAGTGAGACTAGTGGTATAGTTACATATTTTGCTCAAAACAGCCTTCAGAAAGCAATGCTCCCTTTTTGTTTTGTAAACCAAAAAAGTAAAGGAAGTTCTGGTGATGGAAATTACACACCTGGGAGGAGGGAGGACTAGAACAATGACAGGTGTTGGCAGAGGTATTTTCAGGAGCCAGGGCCTTGTAATGCCCTTGAAGACACATCCTGTGGGTGGCTGATTCCTGCTGCTTTGTAATGAACGTTCTAGCACTGGTTTTGTCTGCCCAGGATAACCCTGAGCCCCAGGTGCCTCCTTTCGGGACAACCCCAGCAGTCTTTGCTCCATTTGCCATCCATCCATCTAGTACCTTCCCATTAAGTACCTAAGGAACTCATGAAGTGTAAGGTGAGCAAGCCTGAGCTGAACCAAGGTAAACTACCCCTGTTGCTTACAATGGGAGCAAACCTATATTCAGCACTTGTTATGGACTAGGTGCTATTCAAAGTAATTTGCACATTATAACTCTTTTAATCATCTCAATTACCTATGAGGTAGGTACTATTTTTATTCCTGTTTTACAGATGAGGAGACTGAGGCATGTTGAGTGACATGCCCTAGGAAAGCTAGGACTTGCACCTAGACAATCTTGCATGAGAATCTGGGACCTCAACCACCATCCTATACTGTTTCCCTTAGTTATTGTTTACTGGCATATGGCCCAATTTTGGTAGTATTAAAGTAATTAAAGTAATCAGGCATGTTTTACTCTTGTGTTTTTATACAAATTTTCCAATCGCTAAAAACAGAATAACAGTGTATCCAGTTCTATACAGGTTATTTCATTTGTCTAAAAATCATGGGGCTCACAATGCTACAGTTATGCTACATTTACTTTATTCAGTCTTCATATTGTAGTGAATATTGTTGTTAAGATATTCTGTACTCAAGCTTTGGGCTTCACCCTGCATTTAGTTATTTTTTCCTTTTGCATTTTTATTGCTGTTGAAGCGCTGTTGTTTGTCAGGTGTGCATTTTCTGCTAAATTAATCCCATTACCTTTCTACTTTACCACAGGTTATCATCGCCCTTTCAGAAAAGCATCGTTCACACATTCCTTATAGAAACTCCATGATGACCAGTGTCCTACGAGACAGTTTGGGAGGGAACTGCATGACAACTATGATTGCAACACTCTCCTTGGAGAAGAGGAATCTCGATGTATGTTGGCTCTTCTTTCTGGAGATCTTAATCTAAGTTTTTACTGCTAGCTGGTGAGACAGAGTTGAGGATCTTGGGTGGGTTTCTACCTTTTCAGCTGGGTTGAGTTATGCCTTCAGAGGGCAGTACCCTACAGAGTTCACAGCTGTGGGCTATTTGTCATTGTTATAATAACCCCATTTGAGAATTGACTTCACATAGCGCAGGATAGTTTGAAGAAGCCTCATACACAGATTTTGGAAGGCCTACTGATGGGTTGGCTGTGTCACCCAAGGAAATGGGAAAGCTGACCCATCCGCTTCTCTTGCTTGATTTTGCCCTGATGACTAAGAGCCGGATACCTTGGAGATATCTCTGAGCCGTGTCCCTAGAAATGTTGCTGAGTGAAGCAACCAGGATGCTTTGGCAGGAGCCAGCTACTGAATGGCTCTTCTGGGTTGCTTTAGAGCCAGCTAATGTTTAGTGTTTGGGATCCAGACACTCCCCAGAAGAGGAAACAAAGCCAAGACTTTGATTGTAAGATGCCTTGACCAGCCTCTCTTTTTGACCTGTTATGAATCTTTATTTTGTGATCTTTCATGTGTGTGGATTATGGCTCTTGCTACGATTATGATTCATATATGTGGTTCTGGTGTAAGTGATCAACAACTGAAAACACATACTCTACCAGCTGCCACTTAGGACCTTGTGATCTCTCACTTTTTGGCATTGGTAATTTTATTAAGCCAAAATAAAATTTGGTTAAAAAATAATGTTCTAGAGCAGGAGTCCCTGACCCCCAAGCCATGGACCAGTACGAGGTCTGTGGCCTATTAGGAACTGAGCCATGCACCAGGAGGTGAGTGATGGTGGAGCCAGCATTACTGCCTGGGCTCCACCTCCTGTCAGATCAGTGGTGCCATTAGATTCTCATGGGAGCGTGAACCCGATTGTGAACTGCACACGCAAGGGATCTAGGTTTCGCACTCCTTATGAGAATCTAATGCCTGATGATCTGAGTTGGAACAGTTTCATCCTGAAACCACACCACCTGCACCCTCTGTCCGTGGAAAAATTGTCTACCACAAAACCAGTACCTTGTGCCAAAAAAGTTGGGGACTGCTATTCTAGAGCAAAGCTTCCTAATTTAGGGGCATAGTTCCTTATTGTGAGTTTTATACAAATCACTTTTTAGGTATGTATCTTTTTTCTGTGAATAAAAATTAAGCTTTCTCTAGAGAGAGATCTCTGTATACCATAATATTTTAAGAAGTTACTTTGCTTTCTTAGGAGTCTATATCTACCTGCAGATTTGCACAGCGAGTGGCACTCATAAAGAATGAAGCTGTTCTTAATGAAGAAATTGATCCCAGATTGGTAAGCAACTTTTAACTATATTAAAAAATACATTGAAGTATGTCAAAGATTAGCTAAAACTTGTAGGTGCACTTACTCTGTACTGGGAATGTTCTAGGTAGTGGAAACATATTAACTCATTTAATCCTCTAAATAACCTATAAGTAGATGCTATCTGTATCTCCACCTTAAAGATGACAAAACCAAGGTAAAAAGATGTTTGATAACTTGCTCAGAGTCATAGTGCTAATAAGTAGCAGAGTCGGCCTTCACACCCAGGCAGTTTAACTCTAGAGCCACTGCTCTTCCTACTTGCAGCTTCCCATTGCTTCCCGTCAAAGACGTGCAGAGAATCCTAAGGACTCATACAACAGAATCACACATGATTACATTTATATGAATAACTTAGCCTTTGAAAATACATCAGTTTAACTATCAAGAGACAACAATAGTCCATCTGTGTGTGTGTGTGTGTGTGTGTGTGTGTGTGGAGACAGAGTCTCACTCTGTAGCCCAGGCTGGAGTGCTGGAGTGCAGTGACATGATCTCGGCTCACTACAACCTCCGACTCTTAAGTTGGAGCAATTCTCCTGCCTCAGCCTCCTGAGTAGCTGGGATTACAGGCACACGCCGCCACACCCGGCTAATTTCTTTTGTATTTTAGTAGAGACGGGGTTTCACCATGTTGCCCAGGCTGGTCTCGAACTCCTGAGCTCAGGCAGTCCACCTGCTTTGGCCTCCCAAAGTGCTAGGATTACAGGCATGAGCCACCATGCCTGGCCAATAATAGTCCATCCTATATAAAAGCTCATAAAGAAAGAAAAGTCCTAATAGCCATTCAGTAGAACCATATTTTACATACTCGTTCTGTTACTTGTTCTAGTGTTTTTTAAAATTCATTATTGGCTTGATCCGTCAAACTTCTAGTTTTATAACAGTAAATCCTGCTTTATCAAAGAACTGTTTTTAAGCAAAAAAAATTTACATGGTAATAATTTAGCTTATCATAAATGCAGATATTTTCTATTCTCTATTTTGTTAGTTTTCTGTAAATGAAATGCAACACTGAATCAATTTATGCCAACATTGAAAATGTTGATATATGATATTGAGATATGATATATCTCAATTATATCAAATTCCATAATTAAGATTATATTATTTTTCAAATCACTCAGCTTTTCTTATTTCTCTAGAAAATAAGCTGGTATGGGCTTAGTAATCTGCATTGTAAAAAAAAAAAAAATGTGAAATCTTTTTTTTTTTCTTTTTTTTTTTTTTTTTTTTTGAGACAGAGTCTTGCTCTGTTGCCCAGGCTGGAGTGCAGTGGCCGGATCTCAGCTCACTGCAAGCTCCGCCTCCCGGGTTCCCGCCATTCTCCTGTCTCAGCCTCCCGAGTAGCTGGGACTACAGGCGCCTGCCACCTCGCCCAGCTAGTTTTTTGTATTTTTTATTAGAGACGGGGTTTCACTGTGTTAGCCAGGATGGTCTTCATCTCCTGACCTCGTGATCCGCCCACCTCGGCCTCCCAAAGTGCTGGGATTACCTGGCCAAAAAAATGTGAAATCTTACCAGCAGTGTTTCATTTATAAATTTCTAAAATCCAAAAAAAAAAATTATGAAATTAATTGTTATCCATATTAATTACTACTTCCTCTTGATTGTCCTTTCTCCTCTTTCTCCCCATGGAAGGACAGAGGGGAAGGAGGACAAAGGAATAAGGAGGCTATCTGCTTTGTTCTGCTTGCCTCAGAAAGCACCAAGCTCCTCTGATGGAGTTCTCTTCTGGAGAAACCAATGGGTGAGGCAGCATCGATTTCAGCATAGGCCCTGGTCAGGTATCGGCATCACACAGTGTTCCTGCTGGAGAAAGAAGACAGAATGCAAAGGCATGATTCAGGTGGAACTGAACTCCTAGGATTTTGTTGCTGTCCCTACCCTTCCAGTAGTCCTATAGCATTACAATGCCGAATGAGAAAGAGAGTTAACAAAGTGACTAGCCCAAGACAAAAACTAGTTCAGAATGTACGGAAAATAAACATATTAGACATTGGAGGGTTTTATTGGTGCTTTTTTGTTTGTTTGTTTGTTTGCATTTGGCTAGAGGCTTTTCTTTGAAGGAATGTGAAGAATTTGAAAAAAAGGTAAACATTATTATGTGTTTGATATAGGTCTGTGAGAGATTTGAAGAAAAGATAAATGAGGAATCAAAAGCTAATAGCTGATAATTGATTGAACAAATGTTGAGGTCTTCCTGGTGCAGACTAATCTGGTAATTGACAAGTGCTGTTTCCTGGTCTCTTTTATAATTGCTTCTAAAAACTGACATTACTGTCAGTCATTTTATGTACAGAGCTTGTCTGAGGCACAAGTGGCAATTGAGAATTTGTCCTGCAAACCACTCAAGACCAAACTTGGGTGGCATTTCCTATATCTTACTTTCAAAATTTAATGGCAAATATGAAGCCAGCCGATAAGGATTTGCCCTGCTTTCTTTAAAAGTATTGGTACCTCAGGCCGGGCGCAGTGGCTCACGCCTGTAATCCTAGCACTTTGGGAGGCTGAAGCAGATGGATCACCTGAGGTCAGGAGTTTGAAACCAGCCGTCTCTACTAAAAATACAAAAAATTAGCCTGGCGTGGTGGTGCATGCCTGTAATCCCAGCTACTCGGGAGGCTGAGGCAGGAGAATTGCTTGAACCTAGGAGGTAGAGGTAACAGTGAGCCAAGATTGCACCATTGTGCTCCAGCCTGGGCAATAAGAGTGAAATTCCATCTCAAAAATAACCAAACCGAACCGAACAAAGTAAAAAAAGTATTGGTACCTCAGAGAGACAAGGTGGTAAAAGAACTATGAACAAGGCCAGAGCCTGTGGTGACTGGGCATGAGCTCAAATCTCCTAAGGATGTCTCTAATGCCAGGGGTCCTTCAGTAATTGGGTGGGAGGCATAACTGTAGTAATCTCAAAACCAAAAACACTTGGCTTAGTTTTGAGATTTTTATTCAATAAGACAGGAGAATAATTTGTTATTAGATTTGACTTAAATACCTTAGTAAAAATAGAAAATATGACATCAATATTAGTTTAATAGAGAAGGGTGCCAATGTAGTTACTGTCTCAGGATTTTCATTCTGTGTAGATTGATGATCCTAAGAATATTTTTTAAAAAGAAGCAAACAAAACCCACATAAGCCTGTACATTTCAGTAAAATTCTAGGAGCACTGATATGTTCAAAATACTCAATATCATGTTCTTTGGGACTTCTGGTCCTGTTGATATGGTCCAAATAATCTGAAACTCACCTATATACCCAAGCATCTTTGAAATACATATGTAAGGTTGAAAGGAAGTAAGGGAATTTTCCAGAGCCCAGAAACTAAGCTGAGGCTGCAGTTGTCCTGGAGTGGAGATGTTAAGGAGGTTGTAGCAAAGGAATAGAGATCAAAGCCCTGGGATGTTGCAAGGTGGGTGCTGAACCTAAGACATCCTCTCTTTTCCCCAACACAAAACCAGTGAAAGGGAGAATTAGAAAAACAAAACAAAACAAAAACAATCTATCCACTAGCATATGGAGATGTCAGGTAAGCTTGTCCACTTTAGACTGGTCTATAGGTAGAACAAAAAGTAGTTTCTCTGAAAACTACTCTGAAAAATGTGAAAGCCTAGCTCTGCCTCACGTAGGTTTGAAGTTCAAATTTACATAACCCCTTTAGTCTGACAATCCCCAGGCAAAAGAAGTTAGAAAATGAGTAAAGCGGGCTGGGCGCGGTGGCTCACTCCTGTAATCCCAGCACTTTGGAAGGCCAAGTGGGTGGATCATCTGAGGTCAGGTGCATGGCCAACACGGTGACACCTTGTCTCTACTAAAAATACAGAAATTAGCTGGGTGTGGTGGTGGCACTAGTAATTCCAGCTACTCAGGAGGCTGAGGCAGGAAAATCACTTGAACCTGGGATGCGGAGGTTGCAGTGAGCTGAGATAGTGCCATTGCACTCCAACCTGGGTGGCAAGACAAGAACAAAACTCTGTGTTAAAAAAAAAAAAGGAGTAAAGCTACTAAGAGGAAGAAAGGAAGGAATGACAGACCAGATCCTATGGTGTTTTTCTTTCAAGTTTTGAGTAATACCAAATATTCCAGAAAGGATAAAAGCTAGATCAAGCCTGCTAATTTTTGTTTTAGGAATTTTGCATTATGATAGGAAGATTATTAATATGACATAGTATCACGAACTAGTTGGGTTTATTTTGGGAATTCAAGGTAATCTATCACTAGAAAATATATCAATGTATAGTGTAAGAAAAAGATGAGAAAAGTTAAAAGCAAATTTAAGATAATGGTAATGGGGAATTCATTTGAGGAAGACTATGTAGAGATGAGATCTTCAGACAGGTCTGTAATGTTCTATTTCTTAAGTACAGGGTAATGGATGTTCACTTAAGCTAAGTAGTGGGTACAAGGTATTCTTTTATACTGCTTTATATGCCTGAGATTGTTTATACTAAAATACTAATCACATGAATTAATATGATTCATCATATTCAGAGTTTAAAGCAGAAATTATATTATTTCATCCCTAGTTGCAGAAAAAGTGTTTAAGCACATTAAACATTCAACCATACTTTGAAAACATCATTTTAAAGGTGAAATGTTAGAAGAAATAAGACAGGAATGTCTTTTTTTTTTTTTTTTTTTGAGACGAGTCTCACTCTGTCGCCCAGGCTGGAGTGAGGGGCCGGATCTCAGCTCACTGCAAGCTCCGCCTCCCGGGTTCACGCCATTCTCCTGCCTCAGCCTCCCGAGTAGCTGGGACTACAGGGGCCCGCCACCTCGCCCGGCTAGTTTTTTGTATTTTTTAGTAGAGACGGGGTTTCACCGTGTTAGCCAGGATGGTCTCGATCTCCTGACCTCGTGATCCGCCCGTCTCGGCCTCCCAAAGTGCTGGGATTACAGGCTTGAGCCACCGCGCCCGGCCAGGAATGTCTTAAAAATTGAACTTGGAAGTCCTAGCTAGGAAAATGAGACAATAACAAGAAATAAAATGTGTAAGAATTAGAAAAGAAGAAAAACATCTGTCCTTACTTGCAGACAATTTTATTGCTTACATAGAACATCCAAGACTATTTAATGATAATAGAACCCCCGAAGTTTCAGAAAATTATTTGGTACGTAATCCATACATAAAAATGAGTTGCCTTCCTATATGCCAGAAGCCAACAGTTAGAATATATAATTTTATAAAAATTATATTTACAGTATCAACAAAAACTTTTAAATTCCTGATAGAAAATATAATTAAAGACATGTAAGGTATTTATAAAGAAAATTATAAATCCTTATTGAAAGGAATCAGTGGAAAGTTATACCATGTTTATGGATGGGATAATTTAATATCATTAATTTGATGTCCGACCAAATTAACCTTTTAATTAAATGTAATAATTCCAGTTAAAATTTGAGGAGAACCTTTGGTAGAATTTGACAAGTTGGATCTAAAATTTATGTGGAAGAGCAAATGGCCAAGAATAGCCAAGTCTATTTTGGATAAGAACAGGATGAAAGGGGCTTATCTAGATGCCAATTTTCTTAAGATTTAGTAATTAAATCAGTGTGGTATTGCCATATATAGTAAAATAAACAATGTGTTTAACCAATAACCCAGAAATAGACACATTTACATGTATAAACATATTATATAATATAATTATAATAGCAAATCTTGTATGGTTAGCCATTTAAAATAAATTAAAATTTGATCCCTATTTCATACCTTATACAAAATAAAATCCACCTAAATGTGAAAATCGAACCTTTAACACTTTTAAAAGATCATATAAGAATATATTCCTGTGATTTGGGATAAGATAGATTTTCTTTCAAATGACACAGAAGTACAACCCATAAAGGAAGAAAGTGCTAATTAGATTATATTGAAATTCAGAACTTTCATTTAACAAAAAGAACACTGCAAAGTGAAAAACATGACATAGATTCAGAGAAAACAGGTGCACTGCATAAAACTAACAAAGGATTCACATCCAGAATATAGAAAGAAGCTAGCAAATCAATAAGGAAAGGAAAAACAAGTAAATGGAAACACGGACAAGAATGGGCACAACTAATTTTGAGCAAGGAAGAATCCAAACTGCCAATATACATATGCAAAATGATCAACTTCACAAATAATCACAAAAATGCAAATTAGAACCAAAATGAGGTATCATTTTACACCTACCAGATTGGCAAAATGAAAGTACCTGTCAATATTACATACTGACAAAAATGTGGGCACAGGAACTTACATCTGTAGTTGATAGGAATGTAAATTTGTACTACTCTGAAGAGCAATTTAACAATATACAATAAAGGCAAGATACACATACTCTCCAGCAGGAAATCCTACTTCTAAAATGCACACCATAGAGAAACTCTTACATACGTGCTCAAAGAGATTCATAATGTTCATAGCAACACTGTTCGTAATAGCAAAAGTAAAAATCCTAAATGTTCATCAACAGGAGACAAATAGATTCTGTTATATTCCTTTACTGAAATACTATATATCCATGCAAATTAATGAACTACAGCCACATGAAGCAATATTAATAAGCTTAAAAACACAATGTGAAGGACAAGAACAAGTTGCAATTACATGCAGTAATGTAACATTTACATAAAGTGTAGGACATGCAAAATGATACAATACATTATTTATGAGTACATGCATACATATGGAGTAAATGTATGAAAACACACAGAGAAATCAGACATCTTAAATGCAGTACAGTGATCACTCCAGGAAGGATGGAAGGGGGATACCAATAGGGAGTTCCAGTTACATCAGTAATGTTTTATTTGTTTTAAAAAGATTATAGCGGCCAAGCAAGGTGGTTCATGCCTGTAAACCCAGCACTTTGGGAGGTCAGGAGATCGAGACCATCCTGGCTAACATGGTGAAACCCTGTCTCTACTAAAAAAATACAAAAAAATAGCCTGGCATGGTGGCACACGCCTGTAGTCCCAGCTACTCGGCTGAGGCAGCAGAATTGCTTGAACCTGGGAGGTGGAGGTTGCAGTGAGCTGAGATTGTGCCACTGCACTCCAGCCTGGGCGATAGAGTGAGACTCTGTCTCAAAAAAAACAACAACAAAAAAAACAAAAATCTAGAGCTATTTTGACAAAACGTTAAGATTTAACAAAGCTGGCTTTTTATACCATTACCCATTTTTGTGTCCATAAAATCATTCATAATTGTAAGAGCTCTATGTTCTCTGTCACCAAGCTAACCTTATTGAGAAGTTGACATTTGCTCTGCCTCTTTACCATTTGTAGATGATTAAACGCCTACAAAAGGAAATCCAGGAACTGAAGGATGAACTGGCCGTGGTCACTGGGGAGCAGAGGACAGAGGCACTCACAGAAGCAGAGCTCCTTCAGTAAGGCCTTTTTTTTTTTTCTTTTTCTTTAACAGTGAAAGTTTGTGTTAACTTCTTTGTTGGCCCTAATGTTATGAATTCACCTCAAAGCATGAAGGTCTCCTGGGACAGTCTGAAATTGCATTTAGGCGCCAGTTAAGAGTGGCGGCTTTCCATGAAAAGCTGGATAAGGCTGGCACTGTTTTTGCCGCCTCAGCTTTGAGGAAGTAAAGAACAGAGCAAAGAGAGGATGGGAATATCCTTCTCATGCCAGCTGAAGAAAAGGAAGTGTATAATAGTCATGCAATTTTAAAACACACACACCAAACACTCTTCAGCTGTGGGTCTCAGATCTGAAAGGAATTCAAGAGACATCCTTTGTATTAAACAGCATCTTACTACAAGCACCAATTTATCCCATGCCAAAGTAAGCTCTCTCCTTTAATAAATGGATGGCCCATATATTATAGCTCAAACACTCTAACTGGGAATGAAAACAGGTATTCAGGGCTTTATACAACTGCGGCATCTTTTAGAGCCTTTAGATTTGCAGCCATATGGCATATCAGTGGTACAATGTGGCTCTCATTCTCTCTCTGATCACAGTGGGCTTTCTTGTTTCTGTGCTGCTTATTAAGCATGTGTTGGGTAGTAAGAATGGGCCAGACTTTGAAGGCTATGTCATTCTCTATTTCCAAACAAGAAATAGAGCTACATAGGACTTTTCTAAAGATATACTATAATTTCAGCTAACCCTCCCTCAATGGAGAAAATTGTAAATAAGAAAGAGAATAAAAGTAATTATCTTTGAACTATTTCATAGCTGCCCCTGAGGTAGGTCTAAAGCTTGAGAAGCCTCGGCAAGGTTTCTGTTATAGTCAAAGCTTTCGCTCCTATGGGATAGTGTTTCCTAATTCCAGAACACTGTATTTAATAATATGATAGGCCCCTAAGGCTTTTCTTGCAAGACTGCTTTGTGGCATATTTGCAATTAAGGGGAAGCATATTGCCAAAAATTCACGTAAAAAAAAGTTTTATGTCGTTTCTTCAAACAACTTGGGATATCATAGATATTGAGAACACTAACCTGAGACTATCTTCACTCTGGTGCTCCTTTCCCCTCAAAGAAGGGAATTACCAATTATTGTCTTTGAAAAGGTCTCTTCAGAATTTTGATCTACAAGTCAGGATCCAGTCAAGAAAACAGAACCACTCTAGGCCTTTTTACAAAAGGAATTTAATATAGGAAATTGATTGCCAGAGGACAGTTTTGCTGAGAAACTATACAGGAAATGAAGCAACACCCCAGAGATCAGTAACAGCAGGAGCCTCTATGCCCCTAGGATTGCAGGGACAATAGGAGAAGGTGATGATACCAGAACCTACGAGCAGGAGCTGACAGGCAGAAGCTAGACCATACTGAGTGCTGTCTGACAGCAGCTGCAGCCATTGAAGAGCCACAGGTGCTAGTTGAGACATCATCCAAAGGGACATCCTTGGCTTCTCTCACATCCCCCTTTCAGTCTTCCACCAGTGCTTCCTGTTGGCTGAAGTTACCCAGAAGCCAGTTGCTAAAAAAGTCGAGGAATGTAGTTTCTTGTGATGCAGAGTCAAATAGGGGAAGGGGGAAACTGAGTCTAAAAGTAACATATTCAATCAGTACCAATGTTCACACCTATAATCTCAGCACTTTGGGAGGCCAAGGTGGATGGATCACCTGAGGGCAGGAGTTTGAGGCCAACCTGATCAACATGGAGAAACCCCGTCTCTACTAAAAATACACAATTAGCTGGGCGTGGTGGCACATGCCTGTAATCCCAGCTAGTCAGGAGGCTGAGGCAGGAGAATCACTTGACCCGGGAGGCAGAGGTTACAGTGACCCAAGATCACACCATTGCACTCCAGCCTGGAGTGAAACTCCATCTCAAAAAAAGAAAAGAAAATCAGTACCAGTGTTTCTGCGAATTCCTGTGTATCCTGTATGTTTTTCAGGAGGCTTAGTTCAAGGGTAAGATTTTGAATGTGGTGGTTTCAGTATGTCAGACTGAGTGTGCTGCAGGTTCCCTCTGTTGTACCAAATCTAGAGAATTATAGCACTGGGATAAACACATGGATCTCTCGTCATACCTAAAAACAGGAATTAGACTTCTTGATGGTCTAGAAACCTCAAGGAATTCCTGAGGGACTGAGAGGTGGGACTTGAGATGGGCAAGAGAAAAGGATAGACTAAGGCATGGGTGCAGCATAATAGTGGCTCCATGTCTGGAAGTGTGGAGCCCTGGAACAGGAGAGGACTAGGAACAGCCAATGAGCATTTGGTAGAGCTATTGTAGTGGGGGCAGTTTGTCCTGTGAACCCCTGAGCACTCTCCTCTGCAGTGTTGAGGATGAAGACAGGGAAGGGCCCCAGGTAGCTGACAGGGAGCCCAGAGAAGCTCTGAAGACCAGTGCTGTCTTTAGCTCTATTTACCCATCCCCTATTCTCACGAAAAATAAGAAGTGGTCGGGCGCACAGTGGCTCACGCCTGTAATCCCAGCACTGTGGGAGGCCGAGGCGGGCGGATCACGAGGTCAGGAGATGGAGACCATCCTGGCCAACATGGTGAAACCCCGTCCTACTAAAAATACAAAAAAACTAGCCGGGCGTGGTGGTGGGCATCTGTAGTCCCAGATACTCAGGGCGGCTGAGGCAGGAGAATGGGGTCAACTCGGGAGGCGGAGCTTGCAGTGAGCTGAGATTGCGCCACTGCACTCCAGCCTGGGCGACAGAGTGAGACTCCGTCTCAAAAAAAAAAAAAAAAAAAAAGAAAAGAAAAAAAAAATAAGAAGAAGCTCCAGCACTGGCAGCTGCTTCAGCCCCACATCCCAGACCGGCTGCCCAAGCTGAGATACCTGAGAGTCCAGGAAAGATGAGCCCATGGTTCAGGAGCGACTGGAATTAGAAATATGAGGCCAGAAGTCTGAGAATGGTAAGAACAAGAAGATTGTGCAACCCGTAGGGCCTTAGAACTAAACATTACCCAAGGTGATTAATATCTTTAGAGAAATAGAATATGGTATTACATCTATGAAACAAGAACAGGAGTTGACTTTTATGAAACAAAATCAAGGGGAAATCTTGGAAATGAAAAAAATAAAGCTGTTGTCGCTAAGAACTTAACAGATGGCTCAATAACAGGATACAAAAACCGAGGGGCAAATTGGTGAGCTAGGGCTATCAGGGCTAAGGATTTCTTCCAGAACATGAGATAAAAGGATAAAGAGATAAGTTAAAAGAAAAGTGTCATAGAGATTAGCTCTATATTTACCAATGTCTGATGAATAGGTGTTGGTGAGGAGAAAATAGAGATGATGCAGAGGAGCCAACAGTTAAGAAATAATATCTCAGAATTTCCTGGAACTAAAAAAAAAGACATGCAACTTCAGAATGAAAAGCTGCCAAATGCTAAGCCATATAGTCCTATTGTAGAAAATTTTTACAGCCACAAAATACAGAAAAGAATCATGAAAGTTACCAGAGAGGAAAAAAGATTACTCCAAATCAAGAATCTGATTTAGAGCAGACTCCTCATCAACAATTCTGAAAACAAGAACATCTAGTGCTAAGGAAACAAACAAAAAGTACTTTAAATGTATTTTTCTGTATCTAGCCAAATCTGTATTCAAATGTGAAGATGAAAAAAGGCATTTTGCAGACATGCAAACTTTCAGACTGAAAGAATACCACCCTAGATCCTTTCTCAAGGAATGACCACAGATTATAATTTAACAAAAGAAAAATGCAATAAAGCATATGCAATAAGAATGAGCAAATTTTGTTATATCTTCTTTATGATTCTTAAATTGTATAGTATTTATATTATATCTTTTACTAACTTGCCATTTATTCCGTAACTGAATTTTTCTGTTTAGAAGGTGTAACAGTCAAATAACAATCACATTTTTCTTTCACAGGAGTTTGGGGGATAGAATGAAAACTAAAATTGTGACAACAGATTGAAATACTGAAGGACTTTTAGATCCTGGATTGATTTCTGTTGATCTATAGATAAGAAATATATAAATGTCAACCTCAACAGATTCTATAGACAGTCTGGAGGGTTGCCAGTAGTTTTTTGTGCAATTGGTTTGTTTGTTCGTTCATTTAACACTCATTATCTAGTATTCACAAAACTCTATGTTAGGCCCTGAGTGGGGCACAGATATGAGCAAAACCTAGATCCTGCTCTCAAGAAACTCATAATTTGGTGGTGATGACAGATGTGAGCACAAGTAATGATGTGATATATAAACATTATGAGAAGATAGAAACAAAATACAAGGAGAATGCAGAGATAGCAATAATTACTTTTGAGCTCAGGAATCATGTAAAACTAGTTCATGTGCTACTAAATAAGCATTTCCCAATGAAATGACTTGTCTGCTGTCAAGAGAAGCGTGCTATGTATCATTGTGTCTTATTAGTGATTTCTGAGTAGCCATTAGGGAGAACAAATGTTGCAAGCGAAAATCACCCTGCCAAAGCAAACCATACGGTTTCACAAAAGTAGTAAATTTGGGACTTGTTCAGGACTGACAGTGCAGATTATTCAAACAAAGTGTTTTGTTCTTATTGTTTATGTTAAATTGTTATCATTATGCTTTTCCATAATTACTTAGATTGAACATTAGTTCAACCTACATTTCAACAGACTTAAGAGTCTTTTATCATCTTAAAATGAAAGAGATAAATTAAAATTTACCCCTAAAGTGCCGCTGCTGTTTAACACCATTGGTCTGTACTGCTCTGTGTTCTAGAGCCCCTGGATATTTATTCAGGAATGTGAATCAGCTTCAGTCCTCTCATTGCACCCAAACTCTCCAGGAGGCCGGCAGGAGGGGGATGATGGTGCTGGAGAGAGTATGTATGCCAGAGCTTGTCAGGACACAGTGGCAGAATTGCTCTCGCCCTCTTCTACTTCTTTGTCCTGCAGATTCCTGCAGGATTATGTTGATTGGCATGACATAAGGATATTACCATCAGACATTCTCTGAAGAATATCAGAAAACAGATACTTAGTAGCTATGACGTTTTATCTAGTATGAATTGAGCAGTTTGGAAATGTCTGTTAATGACTAGCCCTAACAAATTTTTTGAGCCATTTCCCAACATTTCTATGCTTAATGTAAATATTTGTTGCATGGACTTGGATGCTTTAATTTAAGAGGATTTCAGATGTCAGCCTCCAGTTATTATGATATTTTTAGTTTACATCTTTTTGCGGGGGCAAGGGGGGTGGCTGGGTATATTTGAAAAGAGACAGCTGGATAAAGGCTGTATAGCCGAGTTAATGTATACAGAACTTATTCGGTGAAAATTTGATTTTGATTGAGTCTCTAAACACATACACAATTGTTTCTTTGTTAAAACAATAAGCCTGTAGATCTTTGGCTAGGCTTGGAAGCATTGTATCCTGACCCAAATCTAAGCGAGTAAAATATTTTCTGTTAGCAACATTTTACTTTCAAGATGAAATTGAATTGGACCTCATTAACTCTTGTCCCAAAGTGTCTGGATACCTCCAAACATCTGGATCCTTTTCTAACAGGAAAAGAGGTCTTCATGCAGTTAATCCTTCAAACTGAATTTATTGAGCACCTACTAGACACTAATCATTTTAATAGGTGCTTTGGTGGAGGGTTAGAGGTATAGGATACAAAAAAATAATTGCAAGGAGTTACAGTTTTATTGAGGAAAACTTACAGACACATATATACACACAAATACATACACATATATATGTATATATAAAACACAGAACGAAGGAATATATTAATGGAGAGAATAAATGGACACTGATAATTTTAACTTTAATTCTAGTTTTAATTCTACCCATGTTAGTTTTTTATTGACTCTGCAGACTTAAGGTTTCTTATGTGTAAAGTGAGAGCATTAAACCAAATGAGATCTATGCAGTCTTTTCAGTTCTGTGTTTAAAAATTTAATAGCAGTTTATTACATATAGTTAATACATTATTTACTCACTATCTATAATAATAAAAAGCGAAATAATTCTGTAGGAATTCAGAAATGAGGGAAGTCACTGAAGACTTCACCCATGGAGTAAGCTGAAAAATTTCTAAAGGATGTTAAGGGGAAGAAGGCACCCTTCTAACAAAGGTTCTGAAAGGGAATGTGAGAGGGTGGGCAGGGTGGGGTAAGGAGCGTAGAGAATAGCAGGAGACCAAGATAGGAACTTGCATATAGCAAACACTAACTGATGAGAATCTGATTTGAAACTGGCCTGGCAGGAGCCTGAGGTTCTCATGGAGGAATTGAAGAATAGGACTAGACAGATGAATGGTGAGCTCATGATGAGTTATGAATACTATATGCAGAGGAGCTGGTATCTTCTTTAATGGTATCCAGGAAACAAATTGTGGTCTGAGAGTATGAAATCCATTCATTCATTTAATAAACGTTTATTTTGCTCTCTTCTTGTGCTAGGCACTGTTTTAGGTGTGGGAAATATAGGAATAAACAAAATAATGTTCTTGCCCTCATGGAGCTTACATTCTTGTGGAGAGAGAGACAGTACACAAGATAACTAAAATATAGGGCATTTCAGATTGCAGAAGCTGAAAAGGGAAAAATAAAATAGGAGTTGCAACTTTAGTAGGGTGACCGTGAAAGAATTTATGTGATGAAGTCTTTTTTAAGATTACTGCTCTTGTAGAATTGGACAGAATTTGCTGGAGCGAGAAATCAGAAAAACATTATAATCAATTTCGAGTGACGATGAAGGAAGAGACTTGAGTGGTGACAATAAGGACAGAGAAAAGTCTGAGAGATCTTGTTAATGAAGAATCAATAGAAGTGGTGGTTTCACATATCAAAAGGGTAAATAAGGGAAAATAGCAACATCTTATGCCTGTAAAACAGGTTATCAAGAGGTGGAAAAAATGGGAAAGGAAAGATAATAAAGGCTCAATTTTTTGTGTGATGAAGAAATACACAGATTGAATTCTGGAACTTCAGAGGAAGGTTAAAAGTGATGATTTAAATTTTGGGGTGACTAGTACTTAGTTGATGTAATACTGAGGTCAAGACCAAGAGTCAGTTTGGAAATTCTTCTGATCTAATATGAGGTATGTAATAATTAGTGTATTAGTCTGTTTTCATACTGCTAGAAAGAACTGCTGAGACTGGGTAATTTATAAAGGAAAGAAGTTTAATTGACTTACAGTTTAGCATGGCTTGGAGGGCCTCAGGAAACTTATAATCATGGCGGAAGGCAAAGGAGAAGCAGGTACCTTCGACAGGATGGAATGAGTGCCCAGCAAAAGTGGAAAAGCCCCTTATACAACCATCAGATCTCATGAGAACTTACTCATTATCAAGAGAACAGCATGGGGGTAAATACCCCCATGATTCAATTACCTCCCACCAGGTCCCTCCCATGACACATTGGGATTGTGGGAACTATAATTCAAGATGAGATTTGGGTGGGAACATACCATACTCTATCAATTAGTATCCATAGGATCATAATCTTCCTACATGCAAGCTTACTATAGGTGGATTGCCAACTGAATTCATCCTTTTACTTAGCCACATCAATCACCACATCTCCTCCCCGGTGCATTTTTACATAAAATTAGATATTCCGTTCACTGGATATTTAACAATGAAGAGAAAAGGAGCTCTACCTAACAGCTGGCCCTGAACTCAACATGCCCCAAACTGAATTCCTCTCCATTTTTCCCCAGACCTGGTCTCTACCACTGTATCTTCTATCAGTCAATGTCTCTCCAAGCTGTACTGTTGCCCAGGCCGAAAGTTAGAAGTCTCCTGTGGTTCTGTCATTTTTCTCATACTCCAAATCCAATCTGTCTGGGGCATTTCTTTTAAAAAGTAATTAAAACATTAAATAATGTAAGACTAAATATAGTTTAAAACCAAACACATAGTGTTATAAAACCCACATAGAATTTGTTTCAAAAGAACATATTTGTACTAATAAAAGCTTCATTGATGTCCAAGCTTTATATTTAAGTGCAAATAAATATGCCTAAAGGAAGAGTCTTAAACGCTCATTTATCCATCAAATAAAACAAATTTATACCTGTATTCATTTTTTCCAGTGGATAAATACTGATTGAGTACTAAAAGGACGATGTTGGACACTGTGTTAGGAGCTGGGAGGCTCAGAGACAAATTAAATAATCCTGCAGGAGGGTGGTGTGCCACAGAGAGGGTAAGATATCCAGACACACATGCTCATTGCTGATGCCCACCTGCTGTGATAGACAGCTGGTAGAGGTGGAGGAGGAGGAGTGTTCTGTGAAGGGCAGGAAACAGAGAGGAAAGACTTCATATAGGAAGTGACATACAAAACATCCATCGATGCTCTCATCCTTTCAAAGTTAGCATTTAAAGGTGACTCTAGGAGAAGCCATCTCCACCATACTCAAGTTGCAATTCAAATTTTTTATTGGCTAATCTAATAAAAGTTTAATTTGATTTAGTTCCTCAATATGTTTGAAGTTGAACAAATTTCAACTACAGGTATAGTGGCTCTCTTGAGCCTAAAATTTGATAACTTATTCCAAAAAGCATAAGACAGAATAATTTTTTAAGACCATCTCAAATAATTTGAGATATACCATCCCAATGACTATATGTCTTATAATGTGATCCTCAGGCTATTTTTAAAATGAAATGAAACAAACAAATAAAATAAATAAATATTCTGCAGTATTTGAGTTAATATAGTCCTAGTGAAAATTAGATACCAAACCAGTCTTTTAGGGACAGTCTCTAGTCAATACTTAATTTTGGACCAATAGTGCTTTATCTTTTTTATATTCAGTTTATTGTCACTGGCCTCCAAAGTGGTTTTAGTTATAAACCCACTATTAAAAACATTTCAAAATCATGACTCATCCTCCACAAGTTATATGACATGATAAGCCCTCTAGATTGCAGTCTGCAAAAATCTTCACTGTAAAGGTAGGAGGAGTGGATTTCAGAAACTATGCACCTCAAGGATGAGAAGTAGACCTAGAGATAGAGAGTGGAGAGAGAGAGAGAGAAAGAGAGAGAGAGAGAGAGAAAGGCCTACAGAAGAGTCTGAACAATCTATTGAAGATTGTTTAAAACACAACTGAACTCTGTCCTATATAGACTGCTCATTAGAAAATGAAAAATCTCGGCTGGGCGCGGTGGCTCACACCTGTAATCCCAGCACTTTGGGAGGCCGAGGTGGGTGGATCACCTGAGATCAGGAGTTCAAGACCTGGCTGGCCAACATGGTGAAACCCTGTCTCTACTAAAAATACAGAAATTAGCCGGTCATGACGAGGGGTGTCTGTAATCCCAGCTACTCGGGTGGCTGAGACAGGAGAATCACTTAAACCCGGGAGGTGGAGGTTGCAGTGATCTGAGGTTGCACCAATGCACTCTAGCCTGGGCAACAAGAGCAAGACTCCATCTCAAAAAAAAAAAAAAAAGAAGAAAATGAAAAATCTAAGAAAGCTTGTGCCTAATTTCTTGTAATTATGGATGAAACTGTTCAAATGATATTAACTACACCTCACTATCCAGAACGCCTCCCATGACCCAGGCTCCAATTGCAAAGGCCCCAAATGGCCTAGCCTGTGGCAACTGCTAAGACCCTATTCCCTGCAAGCATCTCTTTCATTCTAGTCTCCTCACCATTTCTCTCTGAAAATGCCCTCCTCACTTCCTTGCTCAAATGTCACATATCAGAAAAGACCTTCCTGGGCCACTTTATCTAGAATATACCTTCCCCTGTCACTTGTTACCCTCTGTATACAGAGTTATTTTCCTTTATAGCAGCAGTGTCCTGTTTCATGTTTCATTGTCCTTTGTCAATCTCTCCTTGCTTCACTGGATGAGGACTGGGACTTTGTCTAAGTTGTTCACCACTGTGCCTGCCCCAGAACCTAAAGCAGTACCTGGCACATGGGCTCTCAGTAAATATTTGTTGCATGAGTTAGTGAATACTCTGCCTGGCCCTCAGGTCCCCTCTGGCTTCTTTCTTGAACCGTTCATTTCAAATCACATGGCTCTCTACTCGGGGTCCCCAGGACCAGCCTGTGTTGATAGAAATCACTTCTGTGTCATTGATTTGGTATCCACTGGGGGCTAGGCCTTGTGGATTTCAGCTCTTGAGGATGAATGACTGAGGAATTACCGGAAATATTCAGAATTTTGCCACAAGTATTTTCTGAGCTGTTTAGTCACTAAGATCAGGCAGGGAACTTTAAACAGATGGACTTAGAGTTAAGAGGCTTGAATTCTTATCTTGACTCTCCTAGTCTAAGGAGACTAGCTATCTTAAGATGGTCATGCCTCTTCTGTAGTCCTCAATCTTTTCATCATGCATGAGCAATTATATCATCTCCATGCATCTGTTACTCATCTTTTGTGTGAGAGTAGTAATGGCACCCACATCACAAGGCTCTTAGGAGGATTGACAGTATAATTCGTGTTATGTACTGAACATAATGCCTGGCCCACAAGCGGCCCATCATTGTTACCTGTTACTATTACTATGATTCCTTGATATAGTTTTTATTATTGCTGAAGAATCTATTTCATTTATAGATGTCTTTTCAAGCTTCTCTACTGGAAAACAAACAAGCAAATCATGTTTTAATGTCTCTCTTTAGAACATACACTCATGCATGCACACAGGAAGAAAAAGTGCCAGAAGAAAAAACTACAAAATTGTTACTGGGATTACAAGTGATTTTTTTTTTTTTTTTTTTGGTTATTTTTACCTGGCTGTATTTACTAAAATTTCTACAGAAAATTAATGGTCATTCTTAAGAGAATTAATGTCACTTGCTGATTTTACACCTCCAAGTGACAGAAAAAAAATTGTTTCATTTAATTAATGAACCTCGGAAAAAAAAAGTTTTTCTTACTCTACTTTTATACTAAGTTTCACAGCTAATTAAAAACAAATGTTTCTCCCTTGTCATATACCAACTTATTGTGCATTGTATGTAGTTGGTTTTGAGATCTAAATTACATCTGCTTCTGGAATCTTTAAATTATTTTCATCATTAATATTTGTATTATTTTTGTATATTTGGACTGTAATATTGTATATTGTTAGTCATTTCAAAGTGGTGCTTTTCTTAGACAGTTGATATAAGACTGTATATCTAAAAGGCTAAACAAAACAAAAACTATAAATTGCCAGAATGGTATGTCCATAAAATGCTTCCAAACTGGAGCTATTTGCTTTGCATCTTACTGTCCACGCTCTTAACCATAACAGAGTTCCACACACTCCCTGAATAGGAGATGTTTGCCAAAACCTTTAAGATATTTGGAAATTCAGAAGTAAATTAGCGGCCTGAATCATAAGAAGAGCTTATGCATAAACATTACATTTTATTTAAAATAAAGTGATGATTTTCTAAAAAAATTTGCAAATGTCTGTATATTTATATGATGTAATATATATAAGTGGACAAGTAATATGTACTCATTGTAGACTTTCTAAAAGATACAGACAGACAGGAAGAAGAAAGCCACATGTATATGCCCATACTCATATCTGAGTGCATGAGAAACATGCCAGAAGTGAAAGGCAGACAGCCACTTTGGGCTTGAGTGAGGCTGGCAAAGACTTTTTCCCCTAGATGACTTTACAGGGGACTTGTAAATGTTATGTCCAACATCGAGTTGTGGAATCCAGGCCCCTGTTTTCTCTTTCACCCTCTTCTTCAGGATTCATGCCAGTTGGAATTCTCTGCATCTCCCTGTAGAAGTTCAGCAGGGATACTTTATTTTAATACCTTAATGCTTCTTTCAGGTACTGCCTAGTTGTGTTTATTTTGAACTCTCTGTTCTTTCAAAACTGGACATGTCAATGAAACCTCCTGTTTTCCATTTTCTGAATTTAGCATTTCAACATCTGTATAATAGTTGTACTAAAAATACTCAAATGTTTTATGAAATTGTGAATATCACACAGTCTTATAAATGGACAAGATGAATTGAGATTTGTTGTTATTGTTGATACTGAGAAGGATTTCATTTGTTCGCTTGTTTTGTTTTCCTTCGTTTTGAGGTAGGGGGTGGTGCCAAATTTTTGTATGAGTAAAGAACTTAACCTTTGGGTGTATCTTCTCATTTATCTCATTTGCTTACAAACCTGTAGGCTAAAGAGAGTTTAGAGAGAACAGTTTGTCTTAGGTTCATACCCTGAGACTCCGAAGAGGAGGTATTGAGATTTCTCCTCCTATTTGATTCCTTGGGCTTGTGAAAAATGGAGATTTGGATCTGTCCTGGGGCCTTAATTATCAGTCCCTGAGGATTATTGAGCACCAGCAGTACTTTGTTAGAGCTGTCAAAGAAGCAGAAGCATCACAAAGCCTGGTGCCTACCTAGAAAAACCATATGAGTAAGCTTGACATCTGCTATTAAGAAAATTAAAATTAAAATTAAGACAAGTAAATGACTGTATAAAAAATGAGCAATAAAGATCAGGAGCACAAAGAACTTAATGAAAGAAAATTACCCAAATAACTGTCTGTATAGACCAAGTTTTAAAAAATAAAATGAAAATAAACGACATGTTTCAAGAATTGTCCATAGGCAATGTCAAAGCAAACCTATGCTCTCTCAGAACTGCCACCAAGTCTAGAATTAGACATTTTTGCTTTTATTTTTTAGCTCTCTTCTCTGTACACTATGGATACTTGTCCCTCTGACATTCAGATAAAGATCTGAGAACTTGTAAGAAAAATCCAAAGTTTTCATTTTGTTAAGGAACCCCAGTGTAGGATTTCCTAGTGCTGGTAAAGTAGACAATGCTTCCAAATGGAACAAGAATAATTCATGTTATTCATTGGTCTGTGAAATGGTATTATCTTCCTATTCACCTAAGCATTGGGATAAATTCTACTTCTTTTAAATTTTACACCTATTAAAAAATGGTAGTTTAGCAGAGCCTTCTAGTTGGGCACAACGTAACAGAGCATTGACTCCAAGTAGCACATGAATTTGTGTTCACAGTATACATCCAACTTACAGCAAAAGCACACCAAGATAAAATATAAGATACCTCATGAAACTATCCCTCATGTCCTCTTCATATTAACCCTAGCTTGAGCATTCACCTTCCCCTCTGGTGTTCACAAGCTCTTTTGTAGAAGCTTGGCTGTATTGCCTGCCTTTATATCCTTATAGGCAAAAAGATAAACATTCCCCAAGACAGCCCAAGGACTGGTCTCAGCCTGCCCTGATTGGCCTACCAAATAATTTGTTCTAGTTCTAGAAACCTAACTCTAAGAAGCTAAACTCAGTGATTACTTAAGAGTGCATATTTTTCTGCTCTATTCCTCAAAGTACTCTTTATTCTCATTCACATCCTTCAAACCCAGTTTCCCCAGTGGTTCCCTCTGTGTTTATCATTAACTGAGCATACTTACGACTTTTGCCACATCCTCAAAACTTGTCATTATTACGATCAAGGTAGCTACTGCCTGTTGTATCATTTCCACAGTTTCCTGGAGAAATCAGATTTCCCCTTCTTTTTCATGAGCCCACCTCCTACTATAAGAGCTTCTCAGCTGCTTTGCTCATCAGTGTGCTTTCGAGATCAGTCAACTAGCATGTGTTGGGCAGAGTACAGGACTATATACTTGCTTTTCTATTTAGTCTGAAACCCCACATTGAAATTTGCAGCCACATGTTTCCTCTTTTTCCTGCATGTCACTTTTTCTTGTGTTCCCTGATAGTCTAACTTTTCCTATAAGTTTGGAGAAAGCAAGCAACCATCAAGAAACAGCTGATTAATTATCAAAGAAATGCAAATAAAATGAGGTGCAATTTTTGGCCAACCTTATTGGTAAAAATGAAATATGTGATGAGACCCTGAGTTGGTGAGGGTATGATGAGCTCTTACACAGCTAGTGGAGTGAATGGGACAGTGACAGACAGGGAAGCCTGTTCCTGAGACCTGGGGCAAGTCCTATATAAAATTTTTAGCATGTTACCCCTTGCTGGGCAGCCCTGAAAAGCATTTATACAAACTCTTTCACTGGGTATGCTTTCAGGTCCAGCAATTTTACTCCTAGAAATTTGTCCCTAAGGACACAGGTACAAAGATATTTGTCACAAACCATGTATAATAGAGAATTGGGTTATGGCACATTTATGGAAAATAATGCAACCGTTATCCATGTCAATGAAGACATACATATATAAATAATATGCATGTTCATCTAAGTATATATACATGTATCTACATATTGATCTGGGAATATGTCCAAACTATACTGTTAGTTTTATAAAATATTACATTACGATCTCACTTTTGTGATGAAAAATACACATGTATATGTATGCTATGTACATAGATGATAAATATATGTGTGTATGTGTGTTTGCAAACAAGTCTGGAAAGATAAACACCAAAAGTTTACAGTATTATCTCTGGGTTCCAGGATGGAGTAATCTTTTGTCTTCAAAATTTTCTTTTCTTTTCTTCTTTTTGCGGCAGGGCCTCACTGGATCACCCAGGCTAGAGTGCAGTGGCGCAGTCTCACTGAAACTTCCACTTCCTGGGTTCAAGCCATTCTTCTGCCTCAGCCTTCCTAGTAGCAGGGACTACAGGTGTGCGCCACTGCACCTGGCTTATTTTTGTATTTTTGGTAGAGACGGGGTTTCACCATGTTGGCCAGGCTGGTCTCAAACTCCTGACCTCAAGTGATCCACCCACCTTGCCCTCCCAAAGTGCTAGAATTACAATAGGTGTAAGCCACTGCACCCAGCCTGTCTTCTCTATTTTCTAAACTTTTTGCAATGAACATGCATTACTTTATGATCAGGCAAAATAAAGATATTTAAAATTATATTAAAGCACAGACATGAAATACTCTCTACCTCAAAATGTTTTTCATGTTATAATCAAATCATTCAGCAAATGTTAATAATTATGGTATAAATAAATGCCATTTATTGAGCATTTGCCAGTAGGCATTGGATTAGACATTTTATATACATAGTCTAATATAATTTTCCCAGTAACTTCATGAGACAAATAACATTCAGCTAACTAGATGCATAGTCAGAATTTGAATCCTGTTTGGTCTGTCTCCAAATCTGCTCTTTTGTGACTCCTGAGCCATAAAGGTGTGAGGTTTACAGTGGTAACTTAAATTTAAATCCTTCTTCTAAGGAGTTTATGTGGCAAAATGCAAGCGGTATTCTAGAATTGGCGTGTGTTGTTCAGTATCAGAAACTAAGGCCTGTCTGGAATGCTGGATTTTCTTCACTGTTGTTCCCTCATTCTGAGTATGTCATATAGAAATGATATTTTCTGGGATGTCCAATAGGAGGCAAGAAAAGGACTCTTGTCTCCTCTGGTACAGAAACGTATCCCCCTTTTCATTCTAAAGACTTGCTTCTACTAAGACAGAGAATAGGTCCATAAAGTAAATATCCACCCACTGTCTTTGACTCATTTTTGGTGTGTTAGAAGTATATTAACCAGTGCTTGTTTTAATAGCAGACAGTTTATGTAGAAGTAACCACAGCTGATAAAACTCATGAGTTCATGCCAGTAATGAAATTCCTCACAGTTCAAGTAATCATGGGGCCACTAACCTATGAGGTTGTTACTAAGAAACACAGGACAGAGCCTAATTTTTCTTGTTAGCCACCCTTTGGGTCAAGTGTCTGACTTTCCCAAAGTTTGTTGCTTCATCATTCATTGTCATCAGCGAAAGAAGAATAGCAGATACATAGGGGACTTCTCGTTTCAGTCAGTATCACTCATTTCACAGAAACATTACCATGCGGCTTCCACTGAGCAGTTACACAACTAGAAGCTCAGATGGCTGGTAAGAAGCCCTGAGATCACTTCATGCCAAATCTTGTAAACACAGGTTCCTCTTTGGGGACTTCCTGGGTAACCCTGTCCTGCCCGTGGCTTCCCTAGGCACATTTCCAAAAGTTTCTTGGCTGAGCTGGGATGCTTTGAGACTCCAAAGCATCATGTTTCCTTGCTGAGTTAGGAAAGTAAACGTTTCACAATGTTTGTACATAAAAGGTTTGAGTTGGCCGGGCGCAGTGGCTCACACTGTAATCCCAGCACTTTGGGAGGCCAAGGCAGGTGGATCACTTGCGGTCAGGAGTTCAAGACCAGCTTGGCCAACATGGTGAAACCCTGTCTCTACTGAAAATACAAAAAAAATTAACTGGGCGTGGTGATGTGCACTTGTAATCCCAGCTACTCAGGAGGCTGAGGCAGGAGAATCTCTTGAACCCAAGGAGGCAGAGGTTGCAGTGAGCTGAGATCATACCACTGCACTCCAGCCTGGGTGAGGGAGTGAGACTCCACCACAAAAAAAAAAGACTTGAGTTTAATATTCTCCTTTTAACATTCTCAGTTTTCTTTTCTTGAAAAGCACTTTATGACTTAAACTCATTTTCATAAATATTCATTACAATCTAGATTTGTAATAATTTAGTGTGTAGGACTAGTTTTAGCTGCCAGTTCTCTACTAGTGTAGCGTTTCTTGTGACTCTTGCTTAGATACTTTTTCTTTCATGGTCTGGTTCTGCCTTTTCTGACTCAGGTGCATGCTCTGCACTCAGCTGGCCATGTTTTCTGGTTTGAATGCTGATTCTTGCTTATATTGCAAAAGTAGATTATCTGTGTAGTCCATAAGTGCCCCCAATCAGCCTTTCATAATGCGGAGACTTCCTACTGCAATTACACAATCTCAGGAGTGTATGCAACAGTATTTTCATTGCTTTAGCTATTTCTACTCCTGTTTGCTACTGCTCAGATTAGTACAAAGCACAAAATTTTTGAGTCTGTCTTGAATCAGAAAATTCTCAGCCAATGACTTCTGCAAAATACCACTAAAAGGCTATTTTCCACAGAGAACACAGAAAAGGTACTTCCTTAGCCCACAACATTGGCAGCAAACAAAATGAGCTGGGATGGAAGGGTGGGGTTGCAAAGATGAATTAATGACAGATTCTGGCTTCAGAGACCTCCAGTCTTGTAAGTGAGACAAGTATGTGAATATCTATAATATAAAGTCAAAATTCTAAGGGAAGTGCCGGGGTAATTGCGGGGAATAGAAATTACTTTTGACTGGGAAGATCAGGGATGACTTTTAGCAGACTCGTGAATCAAGACAAGATTTAGAAAAGCAAAGTGGGACAGGGAGAACATTTCAGATGGAGGAATCAATATGAGCAAAGCCGTAAGTCTGGCTTCCTTATTTTAAAGATGTGTAAACAGATACAGAGAAGTGATGTGACTTACAAAGATTTCCATCAAGTTGGATTCTTGCCTGAGAAAATCAGTTTTCACAAATTCTGGCCCCCTAAGGGTTCTAAACAGTTTTATAGCTCTCTGAATTATTAGCTTTAAAATCAATTGAAAATGAAGTATATTATTAGTTGGGAAACATTTAGATGCTGTGGGCAATGCTTGCAGTACGCTTTATGCTTTCAGAAAAGAGCAGCAGCACTGGGCCTCGCTTCAACTGATTACTAGTGAATGAGTGATTGACTGAGAGCAGTTGTCGAGGCCTTTCTGCATGCCTGGGTCCACACACCCCAGCAGTGAGCACCCCAGCGGTCTGCTCAAAGATGGAATGCCTGCAGGCTTTCTGGCTTTCAGCTTAGGGTGGCCAGATTTAGCAACTACAAATACGAGATGCCTTGTTAAATTTGAATTTCAAGTAAACAACAAATAATTTTTTGTATAAATATGTCTGATGCAATATTTGCAATGCTATTTTAACTTTGTTTTATAGGATCAGAGTTTATATTTTTATTTGCATAATTAGGTGAATAGTTTTGCCTTAAAAACAATTAGTTGATATTTGCAGTTATACCTTTTTTTTTTTTTAAAGTACCACTTAACACAACCTCAGAGATTTTCAAAAACCAAAATCCAAGGAAAGTTAAGGTGAATAAACTTGGATGTGTTTTATTCATATTTATATACCCAACACCTGGTTGACAATAGGCAGTCAATAAACACTCTGAATAAATGTAGATGAGATAGCATATTATTGATTTTTTATTCCCTGTCTTGTTAGACTCTCCCTATATTTAATTTAAGCAAATTTAATCCATCTTTGCAATCCCTACCTGGCCATCACAGCTCATTTTGTTTGCTGCTAATGTGGGCTGAGGAAGCACTTTTTCTGTGTTCTCTGTGGAAAATAGTCATCGTAGGGACATGTTGCAGAAGCCATGTAATTCAAATATAGTCCTTTTCTAAAGTGTCCCAGTGGTTGAGAATTGAGAAACATCCTTCATCATGATCAGTATTTACCAAATGATTAATTCACTCCACCTGAAGAGGAGAGGCCCAAGTAATTGGGCAGTTTAAAAAAAAAATTGACAGATTATCTGCTAACTTAGTCCTAAATTCGTATCTCTTGACTCCTAAGCTCCTTCTTACCAGTTTCTAATAATGGCTGTCTATAAAGCAATAACCTAAACTTTGTGGATTAAATATCCCAGAGGTCATTAATGACTCTCTTGCATTTTATAAGAAATCAGATCTCTGAAATCATTCATGAAATATAATTCACTACAGATGAAGTTTCTCCACTTTGGTACAAAGTGTTTTTGGTCCTGACACTACATTTTGAAGATATTAAAACCAAAACTAAAAGCATGGTCTACAGCTTGTATTAATTATCCTTGGGTAGTTTATGGAAGCATTTGAGTTCTTAAGAAATAGTTATCTCATATGATTAAAAAGGCCTGTCTCCATCTCAGGGCTGTTTCTATATTTTAATGATTATTTTATTCTCCTAAAGTTTAAGTGTTTTGGGTTCTAATAGACCAAATGAATGAACAGCGAAAGCAAATTTTAAAAGGATGAGGTGTAAATGGCAATTCCATTTGTTGGACTATGGCTGATATGTTGGATTCTTTTGGCCTAGACGGCTCTTTCATCAGAAGTCCAAGCACTTGCTTCTAAATTAGAAAGTTTTGAGTGTGAAAACACGAACATACTGTTTTATTCTTCCAGTTATTTAATGCTTTCTCAGTGTTAATGTTCCTTGCTCTTTGGGTTTTGTGAGCTCCAGGAAATTCTGTAAAATAAGGAATGGAACCCTTTGTCACAACCAAGAATATTTGTATTTCTCCCTTCCTTTCCCCAGTATGCTTTTCACAGAAAAACTTTTTGTATGTGTAGAGCTGGATATTTTTAAGACTTCCTGAAACAAATGTTTATTCTAATTACAGTTTTATATGGGTTCTACCACTTAAAGAAAACCCACAGTGTGAAAATGTGCACTTATGGAAATAATAAATTACATCAATGCCTAACACCTGGTTCCTGATAGCCTGCACAAAGGATGGATAAACAAACGCAGAAATAGTCACCAACCACTGTAAGCAGGACCATAAAATAAGTAATTAGATCATATCAACAAATCAAACCCGTCTGGAAGCAACAGAAAGAACAGCTTTGGGTTTTCACTATGGAGTTCATTTCAAGAACCTAACAGCAAGTAGGGTATATCTCTCTCCTGCAGCTTAAGTAAAGTAACTTGAATAGTTATAAATTATATATTTTTATAATATATAATATATTTTAGAATTTTACCTTTTGAGTTTTTTAAATTTTGCTCTGAGAGTTGTGAGAGTTTTATAAATTTTTATTTTGTAAACAGTTTGCATTCATTGTACAAAAGTGATCATGGGCAAAAAAAAAGGGGGGGAGGATAGAAATCACTTGTGATTTCACCACTCAAAGATAAGTATTATTACTGGTTGTAATCCTTCAAATTTTTTAATGAATACATATAAATATCTATTTTAATAAAAATGGACTCATCCTTTATTTGCTGTTTTTTAACTTGTGTTTTTCATTTAATTGTGACATCTTTCTGTATCTATATCTGTGTACATCTCCAACAGAAGTTCTATGGGCTTTCTATACAAACGTCCATGTATTGACTTTTGAGGATTTGTAGACCCCTCTATCCAAAAAAATGTATACAGAATTTTGTGGGTTGTCTCTGTATGGGTATTTTTTTCTGGAAAAAAAATTGCAATGGGACTTCTATTAGGTTTACTTTTTATTGTTAAATTAAAGGAGAGATTCCAATCCTGCATCTTCCCATTCAGGAACATACTAAAACTCAGTGTGTTCTTGTCCTCTTTATTCGCTCTCTAAATTTGCATTTTTCCTTTATGTAGGTCCTGCATCATTGTTGTAACAATTTCATGGTCATTTTCTTTTAAACACTTAAGTTTTCAATACTTTTTATCATGATGTTATTGCATCCTAAGATCTGTCTTTACCTTGTAAACCCATCTTCAATTAATGCAGAACTCAATGATAATGTATGACTCAATTTACATATACTTGCTTTAGATTTAATATTACATGAACACATTTCCAAACAGCTATATACTGTTTTCCATATGACAGGATAAAATAAATTATTTTTTATCAAATGGAAACATACCCATTTGATAAAAAACATAACAAGGATTTACTTTGCATTTTTACATAACAAAATCCTTTTAATATGTCTTTTAAAACTTTTACAAGTTTTCTGTTAATTTTATATCTATGTATATAATCATATACATATATATGCAAATATATATGCACATATATATGTATATTCTGCATTTTCATATATAAACCAAGGCTGTTATTTAAAATTTCAAAGGAACCAGCTGAAAAAAATGTATATTTCTAAACTTCAATGTTGTCTACAAATTTAATTTCATAGAAGACAGAACCATAGAAAAAAAAGTTCAGAGATTTGGAGCAAAGGATGGGTAAAGCTTCCACTACTCCATCAAATTAATGAACTGTCAGGAAACTCTGTAGTTTGGAAACTTTAACCATGGAGAGAAATAGCTTTGGTAGGGCCAGCCCATTTCCAGCTGGCCCTTTTTCTCCCAAATTTCCCAATAAACTTCTTTCCCAAAGGTGTGCTCTAGTTTTATCCACTTGAGGCCTGTCTTTCTCTCCACTGCTTCCCACCTTCCTAACCTTGTTCTCCCACCTGCCATCTCGCCTCTCATTCCTTGATCCTCAGACTTGATCTCTGGCCCCTGTTCTGGTCAGAGGGGCTGCCTTGGTGGCTTCTCGACAGTCTCAGATTCGCCTCTTTTCCCAGTCCTTTCCCTAGGTAGCTATCTCTCCACTACTCTTTTGTCAGCTTTGAAGCCAGTTTAACTTCTCTTTCACAGCTCGTTCAGCCTTCCTCATGATGATAGGCCTCTTCTATTTTCTAAAACCTTGTTTCTGTTGACTGTCATTGCTCCCTTCCTGAATGTGGCTTATCTTCCACATTTTCCTGCCTCTAGATCTCCTGCTCACTCACTCCCTTCTCCACTCCCACCCCACCACCATTCTCTTTCCTGTAAGTCAATTTCTTATTTATTATAGACTTATGTAGACGAGTGTACTCGTGTTAACATTAAACACAATCAATATAGTGTTTGACTACAGAAAACAAGAAGTTCAAAAAATACACGTAGAATTTAAAGAGGGAGTTATTAGTATCTATGGATTGATTAATTTATCTAATTTTCTTCTCTCTTGTTTTTTAGCCATGGGCATGATCTTTACTCACTTGGACATGTACAAATATTACAATTTCCTTTTGCTGCAGAAAGTATAAAAATAATCTTTATATAAGAATTCATAATTCATTCATTGCTATAAATCTTTTTTTTTTTTTTTTTTTTGGGACAGGGTCTCACTCTGTCTCCCAGGCTGGAGTGCAGTGGGGTAATCTTGGCTGACGGCAATCTCTGCCTCCCAGGCTCAGGTGATTGTCCTGCCTCAGCTTCCCGAGTAGCTGGGATTACAGGCGTGCACCGCTACCATCCGGCTAATTTTTGTATTTTTAGTAGAGACGGGGTTTCACCATGTTGGCCAGGCTGGTCTCGAACTCCTGACTTCAAATGATCCACCTGCCTCGGCCTCCCAAAGTGCTGGGATTACAGGTATGAGCCACTGCACCCATCCTCATTACTGTCAATCTTTCTAACTCTCTGCAAATGACTCTAAATAAAGGTAAATGAATAAATGGAAATAAGTGGGAGGCTATGGGACAGTGAGAGGTTAGGCCAATCCTCAGGGACTGAGCCACTCAGAGTCCTAGCTAGAGACCTCTGTTCCATTCTGTTAGCACCCTCCCCCACCCCTACTCTTACCCACTACAGGTACATGGGGCTGAGGGCCCAGTAGAGTGGCATACACAAGAGGTCCAGGAGGAGCCGTAAGGCCAGAGGATTGGGGGCAGCAAAAGAGGCTGGGGTGATGCTGGCCAGTATCCAGTTCCCCTGCCATCTGGGTAGAGGGGGAGGGGCATGGCTGGAGCAGGGTATTGGGCTGGACGAGCTGCCCTGGGAGGTGGAATGTGGGTCCTAGGTTCTGTGCCACTAGGTGTCAGCCAAACTGGGCTTGGGGAGGACTCCAGGAGGACATGAGGTGGGGAAAGCCCTAGAAAAGGAGAGGCAAACACTTTGGCTCCATGGTGCAGGGGGCTGAGCTTTCCTCTGCTCTCTAAGACAGTACAGGTGCTGGTGCAGGAGTGGGATTTGTGGCCAGAACCGTGCAGTGAGGGCGGCTGGGGGAAGTCAGGAGTCTGTGGCTCTCAGGCTATGTAGTGATGGGGTGGGGGTTGGTCCCCAGGCAGCCTCTAGGTCAGACAGTCTATGTCCCAGCCACACAGGACATGTCCCTGTCAGTCAGAGGCTGAGAATAGACACATCAAAGAGGTCACAGACACCCTTACTCATCCAGGCTGTAGGTGTAACCATGGCCTTGGCAGATGGAGAAAGGTAGAGGAGGAGGGAGAACACTTGTGAGAACATCAACACCTCTAGCAGTTCTGAGGTCATGTGTTCTCGTGTGAGATCCAAGAGTGACAACTGTTTGGGGAGTTCCAGAATTTCTGTAGGGTCTGCCTTGAGGGATTCAAAGGAGATAGAGGGGTTGGGTTCTGATGCATTGGCATCATTACTGCTGCTGCTGCTGCTGCTGCTATCCAGCAGGGAAGAAGACTGCAGGGGGCGAGTGTCTCATGCTGCCGGCCCAGTGAGAGTGAGCTCAGCTCACCACTGGGCTCTGGAGCTGTCAGGGTCAGAGGTAAGGGTGGGTGGTCAACTGGGTCCTACTTGCATGTGAAGTTTCCTGGAGATGGAACAGGGAAGGCTTGGGCAGAGATGGAGGGCTAGAGATAGCAGGTGGGCTCTGGAAGGTGTTGGCATAGGCACAGCCACAGGCGGTGAGCTCCATACCTCCTTGTTCACCAGCCTTGAAGGGGCCACTCAGGCTATTCAGGTGAATCTCATACTGTTGCCCACTGGGGACTTCTGGGATGGGCATCTGTAGACTGGTACCCGACAGGGTCTGTATGGCCAGTATGGCAGGAGGGTGTCTCCAGCAAAGCCTCTACCAATGTCCTCATGAGTCACATAGGCCAAGCAGCTATGATGTTCCAGATGTTCTGCTTCCCCCACACCTTGTGCTGGTCCAATTTTTGCTCCTGCTGCTGCAGTGCCTTGATCTCTGCCTTGAGCTCAGTCAGCTTGTCTGTAATCTCCAGCCCTATTGCAGCCAGACCCCATGCCTTTCCACTGATGCTGTTCTTGGATTTTTTACTCCATTAGCCCTATGCCTTCCAATACATTGGTAATGCTGTAAACCTGCGGTTTCTGGCACACAGATAGGGTATCAGCTGCCAGCTTGAGGTCAAGCACGCTGTCCTTGGCCTCCTGCAGAAGTGGTGGGAGTTTGGTAGTGAGAGTCTCAAATACTTCTCGTATCCCACTGAAGGTCCCCAGGGGCAGCATTGCCTGTGGCCCAGCCTCTGCTTCTCCTCAGCCAGGCCAGCTATTTTCGTCTCTTATTTACATTTGTTCTAGACTCCTGAGCCCGTCAATACCTACTGAAGTTAAAATGTTTAGTCATAAGATATATATGCCTTTAAGTAAATTGGATATATGAAAATCTGGATTGACAAAAACAAAATCAATTGTATAACTTTTCAAAACGCTTCATCATCGCATTTAAAGGACCTTGTAAAATATGCCTTAGTGTCTTTAAAGTTGTCTTAGTTTATTTAAAAGTTATTTCAAAATAGTTTTTGAAATTCTGTAAACAGAAGTACCTGGCCATGAATGTGTACATGCGCCTATAAATAGGCCATATCTTCACCAGTAAAAAGGCAAACCAGTCTGGATTTTAATTTTGATTTTTCACATTTGCTATTTCAAATCACTGAAAGTATCAAGAAGTTGTGCATTTCTACATTTGAGGTACTACCTGACTGTGCTTTTGTGGAGGAAGGAAATATGCATTACTAAGATGAATTTACCCTATAGAAGGAAAACTATAGGAATTTCCTCTGCATCACCAAAACCGTGAACTTTCTGGCCCCCTACTGTTATTAAAAAGAGCTCATTCCAACAGAGTTGCTGACATTGAACTCAATTCCTTGCATGTAAGGGTCCATGTCTTTCGCTCACTGGTTAGGGCTAGGGGAGCATATAATGTATATAATACCTGTCACAGACCAGGAAACTGTAAAAGGAAAAACTCTTGAAGTGACTACTTTTAAGTCAATTGGGATTGATTCTTTCAGCAGAATCTCAGAAAAAGCAAACATGAAACTAATGACCCTGAACAATTTTTGTATAGTTTCCTTTGGTCGTAGTCCTATTGGCACAACCTCAGCCTTCAGCTTTTCACGTCTTTGGTGGATTATGTAGTTATGTAGTTAATCATAATTGTGAATTTATTGTTATCTGAACTTTCCTTTTGTGCATTACCTGCTATCTCAATACTGTATGTTTTAAAGGGCCACATCCCAAAAAGAAGGCAGCCTGTTAAAAACTCTTTTTTTAAAATATGGCAGACCATTTACTATTTATTTGATGATCTCATTATGTTTATTTGATATTCTCATTAACTATGATGTTTGCATCTTTCCTGGTCAAAAGTTCACAGGAAGATTCTAAATTGAAAATACAAATGTATGTCAGAGATTATGGCATGTGGAAAACACTTTTTTGAATTGACTGAGAGTCTTTGTAGTATGAATGCAAAGAGTGGGGATTCTTGAGTCAAAATAATTGTTTTCAAATCTCAGTGTTTCAATTTCCTACCTTAGTGACAATATGTAAGTTACTGAACTTCTCTTAGCTTTCCTATTCCCATCTGTGAAAGAGTGATAATAATTTATAGGCCTATGGTACAGATGAATAACAAAATATATGTGAAAGTGCTGACATTTTATAATGGATATTGAATGAATGTAAAAATGAAATAACTGGGACAAGGCAAGTATAAAGAGAACCAGACGATGATAGTCCCTAAAGGGCTTTTTTTCCACTTAAATAAGAAAACACGTGTAAAGTCACTACCACAGTGTTCAGGACATGATTGACTATCAAGGGATGTTAGTTCCTCCTTTGCAGAACATTTGCAGTTACATCTTTGTTTGGTGTTCCAAACTGTAAACATGTTTATGTATTCTTGTGTCAACATTCAATAACCAGTTGCCTCACTGAATGCTTCTTAACATTAGTTTGTATGCATATGACCTGGGAATGTTGTTAAATGTAGATTCTGACTCAGGAGGTCTGGGATGGACTCGAAAATTCTGTATTTTCAAAAGTCTCACAGCCAATTCCTATAAAGTTGGTCCAGTTGAACAGCAAAGCCTTAATAGGCCAGGTGGTATCCTCTCTTTGTTCCTTGCATTATCTGATTTCATAAAGCTTATAGTGTAAAGATGGTATTATTTTACACATTTTACAAATGAGAAAGTTTTAACCCACAGAGGGTTGATGAACGAAGATCATTGAAACCAATCATTCTGCCGTATTTCTTATGCTACCACAATCCATTTTTTTTTTGTTGTGTAGCTATTCTCTCATTTAGTTATCATATTCCTTTAAGTTAATAGTTATCAAGTTTCCTTTTATACTTACTAAAGTTTTTTAAATTTTTAATATTATGGATACATATTATACATATTTTTGGGACACGTGATATTTTGATACAAACATATAATGTGTAATAATCAAATCAGAGGAATTGGGATATCCATTGCCTCAAGCATTTATCATTTATTTGTGTTAGGAACATTCCAATTCCACTCTTTTAGTTATTTTGAAATATATAATAAATTATTGTTAACTGTAGTCACCCCATTGTGCCACTGAATACTGGATCTTATTCCTTCTAATTATATTTTTGTACCCATTAACCATCCTCTGTTTGTCCCCTTCCTCCCCATTACTCTTCCAAGCCTCTGAAAACTGTTATTCTATTCTTTAGCTCTATGAGTTAATTTTTTATTTAGCTCCCACGTGTGAGTGACAACATGTGACATTTGTCTTTCTGTGCCTGGCTTATTTCACTTAACATAATATCCTCCATTTCTAAATATGTTGTTGCAAATGACAGGATTTCACTATGGAGTTTCCTCCAAAAACTAAAACTAGAACTGCTGTACGATCCAGCAATCCCACTACTGGGTATATATCCAAAAGAAAGGAAATTTGTATATGGAAGAGATATCTGCACTCCCATATTTATTGCAGTGCTATTCACAGCAGCCAAGATATGAAATCAGCCTAAGTGTCCATCAACAGATGAATGGATGAAGAAAATGTGGTGTATGTATACAATGGAGTATTATTCAGCCATAGAAAACAATCCTTTATATCCTTTTATATCTTTATCACTATCTCCCATTCTTTTCCCGATCTTTGCTCAGGTAATATGTAGCTTTGGTTTGTCAGTATCCCCATGTTTAACCCTGTCAGAGACAACTCACCCTCAACGGAGCCATCTTTAAGTGGCAAAATGATTGAGAGCAGTGAGGCAGATTTTGATATGTATTTGGTATAATTAATACAAGCTAGTTTTGTAAATCAGAACTCCTTTCTAGCTCTCTGGAATGAGCTGTCAAATCCTCTCCCCAAACCAGTGAGGAAACAGTTGAGCTAAGAACCATCAGCTCTGGAATACCAATTTCCATGGTTCTACCACAGGGAAGCCCTGCCCCGCCAACTGGGGTATTTTTCTTCCCCCTCACTATTTCCAGCTTTATATCAGAGGATGCAGTCCCATTGCTTTTCATCCCCCGAGCCTTGTTGATAGTAAATTATCTAGAATAACACTGTGTTGCTGCATGCTTCTGTTATCTTTGCCTCAGTTACAGCACCAGGCTCCCCTCCCATTCCTGGGGCACACCTCCCATTGCTGTCCCAGTTATTTGGAAGCAGCCAGTGTTTCCATGCCCCGGGTTAGGTTTGCTCTTGTTTCTAATATCCCGCTCTTCTTTTCTCCCAGCTTTCCCACAGCCAGTGCCATAGAGATATGGTTTCTAGCCCATTTCTAGAACCTACTGTTGACAGGAACATGTTCATAATTTCTTTTTTACAAAGATTATTTGAGAATAATGAGAACATCTTAATCATACTCAATGACTCAATGTATAAATGATGAATTTATTTTAAAAAACAGTTAAACATAACATAATCATAAAAATATTGAAGAAGAGTGAGGTTAGCTTGGGTCGTTGGTCTCTTTTTTCACGAGGAGATGATGAATGTTCTTGAGCCCAAGACAACTAGCTGGTCAAAAATTTCAGGACTGCTGATTTGCTCCCCTCCCTCCCTCCCTCTCTCCCTTCCCTCCTGCCTTTCCTTCCTTTTTGTCTCTTCAGTCTTCTTATGTGTGTTACAGTGTACTTGCAGAATCCCTGCAGAGGGATTCATCATTAAGCTATCCATATATAGTATGAGTGTTTTTAATGTCAATAAGTACACCACTTCGCCATCACTTAAATTGGTGCTTAACTATGTACATAGCTATGCCAAAATTAATTAACTAATCTTCAGATATGGCACATTTTGATTCCTTCCCAACTTGTTTTGCTGTTACAAGTCACGGTGGTCCTTGGCCGTGCTAAGATCTAAGCAACTGCTTTTCAGTTATTTCCTGCTTCTTTGTCCACCTATTTGCCTCCTCAATGAATGCTTGCAGGTGTGGGTTCTCCCTTTTAGAAATCCATCACCCAATGTGGTATTCAAATACTCTGGGTAACTTTGTTATAGTATGGTAAGTATTGTGCTTCAAAACTTGGATTTTACCTGTTTGCTTGCTGTGTGACCTTGGACAAGCCATGTAATATGTCTGTACTTCAGTTTCCTCACCTATGACATGGGGATAATAATAGTAGCTATCATATAGTGTTGTTGTAAAAATTAAGGAAATGATATATGTAAATAGCACAGAAGAGTGTCCAGCATTTAGTGCATGCTTAATATTGGCTGTCACTAATGATGAGAAGCTTGCTTTGTCTTTTTATTCATACTATTAAACCTAAATTTTTATGGAAATATGGCTACAGAGAGAGCTTTTTTTTTTTTTTTTGGCAAGGAATATGAAGAGCTGAGAGGTGAGTGTGGTGGCCTCAAGAGGGTAAAGCACATATTAGGAAATGTGGTCAGTTCTGATTATGTGGCCAGATATCAAAATTTCTAATATGATGGAGTCGCTGAACCAGGACACAGGCTGTCAGAGGTATTTCATTAGCAGTCAGTTCGGCTGAGATCTGTATAGTCACCAAACATCAGACCATCACCTACCATCAGCAAGGTTGTGTGTTCAGACACACTTAAATTATTACAGTATTTCTTGTTACTGAATGGTGTGCATTTGTTTTCTCTTTCCCTTAGGATTCTTTTTTCTTCTTTCTTCTAGTGTAAGTAGAGAATAAGGAAAGTTCTTGTTGACTTGGGCTTGTCCTAAAAAAGACTTTATTGTACTCACTTGACCTTCTTAGTGAGCCTTTTCTGTAAACAGTTTTCCACTGTTCAGCAGAGTTCTGGCAGCTGGGAGACCCCTCAGAGGGAGCAGGGACTAGGTATAAACTTGGAAACTATTTTGGTAGATAGGAAAATGTGGGGAATTTTGGGTCATTTGTTCACTCTCAACTACTAGAGGAGTACAACAAAAACATCTGAATTAAGCATTTTTCTGCATTTTAATTATTAGACCAAGTCCTTGCTTGATAAGAAAATAAACCCAACAGTAAATCAAATGTATGACAGAAAGACCAGGCATGTTTCTTATCTCTGTGTTCTCAAGTGCTGAAAGCAAAACAGTATGTCAAAAGGCTGATCTTCATTCTTAGTTATGTACTAGACTAATCGAGTCCCAGAAAGAGTAAGGCGATCAGTCCTTTTACTTAGGCAGAAGTTCTTGCCTATTTCTTTGGATTATGTCCCTGATCCTCCTTGTATCCTACACTGTTGCTGTGTGGAACAGGAACCTTGATGGAATAGCCAAAGCCTAGTGCATGTGAGCAATCTACGAGTGGTCCAGCTCATCAGCAGGCTTGTATCTTACGAAGTTTTCTTCAGAGCTAGGAGTCCACTTCAGCCTTCCTTCAGAGAAAGTTTCCTAGAATGTATACTTGTGATTAAACTATACGGAAGTTGTTTTAAAAAGCAAGAAGAAAGAACTGATTAACCATTACTTCCAACTTAATATTGTCTGCTAGAAATTTTATGGACACTGGAAATTACAAAGTGCTTTCATTCCAGAGAATGAGTGTATATTCTAGAACCCACAGTGAATTTTGAAATTTCAAAATTTCTGTATGTATTCAGGGAAAATACAAGTAGCTAAACATTACTATTTTTTAAGCCTCATTAAGTCAGAATTGTAGATCAAGGCCTCATCATGGGTTACAGAGGAACGTAGCTGTATGAATATGTCACCTCAGTGTCCATCAAGAGAGGAATAGTACATCCATAGTATGGAATATTATATAGCCATTAGAAATGAAATACCTCTACTGTATATGCACTGATGGGGAAGCTCATCTGCCATAAATTATTTAGAAATATAATGCTGTAAAACATTATTCAAAATGTGATCTCATTTTTGTAAAAACAAAAAAAAGTATAAATGACTATATAGATATAGGTATCTGCTTCATTAAGAATAATATATTTCAACTGTTAACAGTGGATTTCCCAAGGTATCAAAATTAAAAAAAAAAAAGTTGGGGGGAGATGGTGGCAGGGGAGTGGGAGGAGCTTTTACTTTTTAATTTATTCACATCTGTATTGTTTGGAATTTTGTTCATAAATATGTATTTTCGTAATACTTTACATGATTTTTTTAAAAATGTATCAGGTATAAATCTCTCTGTATATCTAGTGGTTTCAAGCTCTAATCCAAAAGGAAACACAGTGTCAATCAGCAAATAGTGCAAATGACAAGTATCTCTTCACCTAAAGAAACTCCTTAAAAGTAACAGTATAAATTGTCTCATGCTTGTAAATATATAGCTGTCACATGTCACAGATTACAAGAGGTAAAAATGAAATCCAAGGCTGTTCTATGATAGAAATCATTACATTTTATCTGAGTGGGCTGATAGTAACAGCAGAAGGGAAATGTGTATATACAGTTTTAAAAGATGCTGAAAGTATGCAAATATTTTCATAATAGTACTAGAAAGATATGCTGCTGCTGTATTATAATACCAAGCATCATAGATACTGATTGTCATCCTTACACCTTCCTTATTAAGAGTTCCATCTCAACATAGAGGGGAACCATGTCCATGGCAGTGAATTCAGTAACGTGAACATATTTGTGTTGAGAACCTATTGTGGGGGACTGGAAGCACAAAGATAAATAAGAGCCAAGAATTTCCCTCTGATACAAAGTACTAGAATGCTACATGGGCACATGGTGCTACAAATAGAGTAGGACTTTTTTTTTTTTTTTTTTTTTTTGAGTCAAGGTCTTGTTCTTTTGCCCAGGCTGGAGTGCAGTGGCACAGTCTCGGCTCATTGCAACCGCTGCCTCCTGGGTTCAAGTGATTCTCCTGCCTCAGCCTCCTAAGTAGATGGGATTACAGGCACGCGCCACTTTGCCTGGCTAGTTTTTGTGTTTTTAGAAGAGATGGGGTTTCACCCTGTTGACCAGGCTGGTCTTGAACTCCTGACCTCAAGTAATCTGCCCACCTAGGCCTCCCGAAGTGCTGGGATTACAAGTGTGAGCCACTGTACCCAGCCAAACTAGAACTTTAGAATAGAGTGGTTGGATGGCCCCTCCAAAAGGAGGTGTTTTGTTTTCTATTTTGTTTTGTTTTAGGATAGGAAAAACAAAATGATTGTAAGCAGAGAGGAAAGAGTTGGTATAGAGAGGAGATGAAGAGATGATTAAGGGAAAAGAGGTAATTAACAAGATAAGCCCTGGAAGAAGCAGAGAGAGAGCCCAGGGGAGAGACTGGCCTTGGGAAAGAGGAAGAATATCATCCAGAATCTGTAAAAGCAGGAAGAGGGCCTGAGCAGTGAGGCAGAGATACTCCGAGACGAAGGACGAGGAAACAAAGGAGTCTGTATGACTTTCTCCATCTGGTGAGAAGTGACTTTATTGACAGTGAGTGAGAGTAGTGGTAGGTGTAGGGGCTGTACAAAGATTCGGAATAGGCACTGTGAAGAACAGAAGATCACCTGGAATGATTAAAAAGATGGTGGGGCATCACTGAGGTGCCAGCTGAGGCTGAGTTGCATGAGTTTTTAGTGAAATTAATTTAAAATACATTCTCGTTACTTTTTCTAGCAATGCAGCAGCCAGGCACAGGGGCATAGAAATTCAGAGTGGCTAGAATGGATGGGCTGTAGAAGTCAAATGATTTCTGTATTGAAAGCTTCATAAGAAAATTCACTGGAAATTAGTCAAATAATTGCTTCACTACAAATTTCACTTTGTCAATGTTTCTTTTCCCTTAATTTGTATAGTCAAATCTGTACTTCTGTAAAGAGGTAGGAACAATATCCTGTACTTTAAATGTTAACCAACTAGATACTGCCATTAGAATTTCTAAAACTTCTAGCTCACAGTTGCTTCTCATACATTATGTATTTTTAGGCTGGAAAAACTAATAACATCCTTTTTGGAAGACCAGGATCCAGAGAGTAGGTTAGAGGTTGGCGCGGATATGCGTAAAGTTCATCACTGTTTTCATCATTTAAAGGTAAACTTCAATGTTTCCCCAACAGAAGCTATTTTCAGCCATGTTCAAGCTGCACAAAAGCTTTTCTAGTTGACCAATTCTTGGAAGGTTAGGATCCAGCATTGCATGTCCAGAAAATGGTATAACCTTTGAACCAATAGTATGGCTATCGCTGAGTTTCTTCAGAGATTGTATCTTACTTGCCAATAAATAAACTCAGGACATGGACTTCTAATTCTTTTGCCAGGAATATCTACCTTCTACACAGAGTAGTTTCATATTTTTTTAAAAAAAGTTCTTTTCAAACTATATCAAGAGAATTGCATTCTGCATTTTTTCAGCAATTTGATATACTCATATGATATTTCAGTTCTTCTCTGCCTTAGGTTTCAATTTTTATAATGAGGAGCTGGGAATATAATCACTTTTACTTTTAGCTTGCTTGTATTTTTGCATACTTCATTAAGATAGTAAACATTTGCTGTGAGTTACTAAGGGCCAGGTATAGATAAGGCAAAGTTTAATAAGCAAGTCATGGGGATGACAGATGTTGTAAAGAATAATCACAATACATGATAAGTACTAGAATAAAAGTGTGAATTAAGTGGAATGATGTATAGAGAAAGGGAAAGGAGTCCAAGAGGAGATAATGTTGAGCAGGCATTTCCCAATTTAGGGAAGAAGAGATAAGATAGGGGAGAGGGGGATGAGGAGGGAAGAGGGAAAGAAGGCAGGTAGAAGGCAGAAAACATGCCAAGCCAAAAAAGCAACTGCATCACAAAGACAACACACCTGCATCATGCAGGTCACACATGCCTGATGTGTGCAGGGAATTGTTAAAGGAAAAAGAGTCAAAGAAACGAAGAAATTTGGACTAGAGATATGGATACTAAGCTCTGATTTTATCTTGCAGAAACTATTGAATGACAAGAAGATCTTTGGAAACAATACAGTCTCCAATACAGTCTCCTCTGAAAGCAAAGACCAAGACTGTCAAGAACCATTAAAAGAGGAAGAATATAGAAAGCTACGAGATATTCTAAAACAGAGAGATAATGAAATCAGTATCCTTTCTGAAGTGATGAAGAAACTTCCTCTCTCCTGGTTTGAAAGGGGTAAACAGCTGTCTTTCCTGAGCCACGTGGCTGAGCTCCCCACCCAGCTTCCATTTCACATTGCTTCTTTCCATTGAGAAGTCAAAGGTCCCTTCAAAGTATTTCAACTAGTGAAAAAGAGTTTCTATAAAAGAAGAAGATGCATTTGTTTTTATCCTGATATAGTTACTCTTGCAGGGAATATTTCAGTTTATTTCAAAGTATGAGCCTTTTTACACCATCTTTTAACATTAATTTTTTAAAATACATATTTTTGGCTCCTCTGTTGTGTTCTTTTTGTTTTAGCCCTGAGCCAGTAAGTTAGCTGGTTATCTTTAGCGAGCTGACCGGACACCAGGCTGACCACAGCCTCACCATGGCCCAGAATTTGTGGCTGGTGCGTGGGTGAAACTCAAATGATGGCTGAAAAATGACAAATGGTATTTAGCTTATGAAGAGCAGAGATTGATTTAAATGTAACTTTTTATTTAAAAGCCAGATCTACTGCTTTGAGTTCCACTTACAAATGTTCCCAAATTTGGAAGTGAGTATAGATGAGTGTTCAAGATAGAATTCTTTTTTTTAGCTAAACTGATCAGTACCAAATAAGATAGAATTCTTATTGGCTCCAGGAGGCAGTGTATCTTGGGTGCTGAAAGTGATAGTAGCCCATGGGAGCATGTGTTGCCTCCAGTTGTAGACAAAGTGGTTACTTCTAAGGAGCCCTGTGGGGCTGGGTGGACCTCGGGCTTCCCAGATATTTCTTCAGTATTGTTTCTTATTTTATCTTTCAAGCTTCTTGTAAAAAGATTTGACATTTTCATTACGTTTGCAGAATTTAAACATGCACAAGAAATCCTTTCGGTCAGTTCTTTATAAACAGATATTTTTGTTCATTTTTTTAAATTACTAAAAGATACTTTAGCTTCAGCTATTTATGCAAAATGCATGAAAATAGTCTACATAAAGGAAACCCAGTAATAAAGAGGTAAGAACAAACTAAATGGGAGGTAGGCATGTTGCCTGATTAACTTCGGTCTTTAATTTTTCTTGAGTATTAGCAGACCCTGCGTGTCAGATTCAAGTGAGTTTTAGCTGACCAGGGAACAGTAGGTTCAGCTGAGAATCCCCCTGGCACGCACACACAAGCCTTCGTCCGTCAGTGCTGCCCACGGTGTTATCACCCTCGCATTCCTTTTCCTTCCTCTTACACCATCCATCTCCAGGCATGGTCTCAGCCTAGACCTCAGTCCTGGCCCCAGCCCCAGCATGAGCTCTGTTTCTTTTCCTGGCCTTGATCCTAGTCTAGGATCTTCTCCTTTAAATACTCCTACCAACTTCTTAATCCCCTTCTGGGCTTATGAATATCTGTGCATATAGGAAGGATGAAATGAGATATGACAGAGAGAGAACAGTCCAAGCTTGTTCCTGTATGTTTATTTTAAAAGGAGAGTGAAAGAGAGATATCCATCACCTCCCCTCCTTCACTGTGGTGAATCCAGGCATCGCCGTTCATGTGAGGCTACCCTAGCTTCTTTACTGACTATTAGCAATTCAAACAGGGCTCCCTCCATCTGAGACTCTTATTCAAAATGATAGTGTATGGGAGTCAGAGTGGAAAGAATACTGTACTTCAATTCATACCTGGATTGAAATCCTAGCTCTTCGTTTATTAGCTCTGTACCTACTCAGTGACGTTGCTTTCTACTCTTCAGGAGCAGGACCATAAGACCTGCTGAGAAAAGCCCATAAATGCTCTGAGCACTGCAGAGTGTGATGTAATTGGAGTTATGACTATGAAGACAATGAGTAAGCTCAGAAGAAGGAATAATAGCAGCTAAGATTTAATCCTCTCAAAGCTGTGCTTATCAAAGACCAACAACCAAGAAAGCCTCCTGAAATCTCATAGTTCCTCAGAGTCGGGTTGGTGGATGTTTTCATATCTTTCTTTGTAGAAGGCAGAAGGCTAAGACTGTGACACAACAAATGCAAAAGATATGGCTTCCAGGATATAAAAAAAGTATTTATAATTGAGTTTATGAAAGACAGTAATGCACCCCAAATTACTGCGAACAACATCAGATCTTTTTGGAAAGAGTGAAAATGATGTCCTGTCGGTGACATCTTCAGCTTGAATAAAGTTCACACACCCCTTCACAAAATATATGACAGGGGGATTCATGACCCAGCAAAGTGCTTGGCACAAAGGCCATTCCCATAAATGGGAATGGGGAGGACAAGAAGACAGGGGAAAGGTGAGAAGAAGGAAGGCAGCACAGAAGATAGATTCGTATTGTGATCTTTATGAAATGTACGTCAGAACGCATCATTATTCTGATTCAGATCTTCAAGGGGCTTCCCATGATACTGAGAATGAAACCAAACTCCTTGTGCTGGTTTATAAGGGCCTGGGGGATCTTGCCCCGCCCACCCCACCCCCTCCCCCACGGACCGCATTTCTCATGCCTCATCCCACGCGTGCTAGGTTTCAGTCACAGTTACTTTCTTGTTGTTCTTCTAACACGAGGTTCCTCAGCCTTGGCACTATCAACATTTGTGGCTGGATAATTCTTCATCTCGGGAGCTGTCCTGTGCATTGCAGGATGTGGGATCACAGGACTGCAGCATTGGGAGCCACTGCCGGGCCTGTTTCTCTTTAGGGATTTCATCATCTCCTCTGCATAGATGTTATTCCTCTGGCTGGTTTTTCTTATGGCTCAGATCTTACCTTAAAGGTCACTCTTAGGCCTTTTGTAGCACCCAATATAGAGCAGCTGCCCAGTCACCCTTGACCTTCTTCACATTAGGTATCTGGCATTCTGACATTGTGTGTGTGCGCATGCATGCATGTGTGAGACCTCTTTCCCCAGTAGGATGTCTGCCTCATGAGAGCAAGAAACTAGTCTGCCTTGTCATTGCTCTATACCGATGCCTAGAACAGGGCCTGGCATCTATAGCACAAGCTCCAACAAATATCACTGAATGAGTGAGTCAGTGGATATTGCCATCACAGTGTGTGAACCAATGGAAGTGTATGATGACATTGGTAATCAGTTCCATACAAAGAGGAGCATCGTGTTGGGGCAGAGCCCTGTTCTTCTCTGTCGTGTTAATTCTTAGACACTAAGAAGCTGTGAGCATTTTTGGTAAGTACCTGTTGTTTTGGGGCAAGGAATGGAAGCCACATCAGAGAGAGCAAAACTGATTATGCTTCCAGAAATCACCAACTGGGAGTTAAAGCTGAGGAGGAAGGTAAAGGTCATATGACTTCGTGCTGCTTGTCCAAGAATAAATATCATCTGGATACCTCTCCCCCTTTCTAAGTAGCAGTGCTCTCTCTCTCCCACACCAGACCACATTTAGACTCCCATTTTAATGAGTCTTCTCTAGCGATGCAAAGGCATTGAATTCATCTTACCCCATATGCAGTTAGAGTTCTGAGATTCTCAATAGGGGTTATAGTCTTTCCGTTTAGTGGATTGGACAAAAATCTCTTAGAGTTCTAGGCATCTTGAACCCAGAATGAACAGTGAAGTGGGGTAGAGGGGAGTGGTTTTATCCTTTATCATCAATGGTCCTGGCATATCTCAATGACCCACAAAAGGTGCATTTTAAAATGATATGTCTATGCTAATAATTTGCTGCTTTTCAGTTCCATTTGAGATCAAACATTAGTGGCTTAAAAAGCCCCCATCTAAATGTACTCTACATAAGCATGTGTTGGGCTTGGGGTGCTCTGGCTGCATCTTTGTCACTGCACTGGCCACCAGGATGAAGACAGCTGATCTTCCAGCTGGGTGGGTTTCGCCATTCTCCCGCTCAGCTCTTCTGCTGCCTCCTGAGCAGGTGCGTGCTCAACCAGGGGGCTAATACGTATACATAGGCTATGTAAGTAAATTCATCTTTTATCTGGGAAGATGTATACATAGCCTATTGTCTACTACTATTCAGCCTTCATTTGACTTTTTATAAGTGCTTTCATGAGATTGTGAAGACGTACCTGGTTTACACCCAGAACATTTTAAAGACCTTGGGTTTGCTAATTTTTCATATAATGGTGCTATATTGAAAGAATGTCCCCTAAATTGTCCATAACTATATATGGGGCTTCAGGAAGTTGAAGCCTTCCTTCAGTCAGTCTTTACCACATGATAAATAGCAAATGTTAGGGACATTAATGACACTTAGGACATTTGTGTTTTGATTACTATAAGCTAGCATCAGTCATTCAGTCCTTAAGTCAAGCTTCAGATATCCTGGTCAACATGTTAAAAAAAGAAAAGAAGAAAGCTCAGGAGGCTCTCCACTTGGCTGGCATGGATAGACGTGAATTCAGACACTCCCAGAGCCCACCCTTCCCCCCGGGAAACCCAGAAGAAGGTCAAAGGATGCGACTATCCTCAGCTCCCTCACAGGCCCAGGACTTCAGCATTTTGGGGAACAGATCCAGTTTGCTCCACAAGAAAACAGGTCAGTTGACTAAATTTCCAATATTTCTCATTGTCTGTAATGGATTTCGATGTAGCACCCTTTAGTTTTAAATGTATCAGGATGAAGGCTCACACAATTTATTTGTTATAATTATTTTTTATAACTATCAATTATCTTAAATTAAATACCAGTTGCCCAAACTGATGACTGAACTGAGAGGAACCCAGTATGAATTTTCACAGAATTCAGTGGTAGAATAGATGGGTTCAGGATAACAGTAAAAAAGTTAACTTTAGAGAAAGGGAACAAATAAGATCCAATATTGCTGATATGATGATGATGCAGTGTTTATTTCTAAATTCAGATGAACTATCTGCAGGAAAACTATCTAAAAATATTACCGGGCTGGGCACGGTGGCTCACGCCTGTAATCCCAACATTTTGGGAGGCCAAGGCAGGCAGATCATGAGGTCAGAAGTTCAACACCAGCCTGGCCAATATGGTGAAACCCCCATCTCTACTAAAAAATACAAAAATTAGCCAGGCATGGTGGCGTGTACCTGTAGTCCCAGCTACTCAGGAGGCTGAGGTAGGAGAATGGCTTGAACCCAGGAAGTGGAGGTTGCAGTGAGCCAAGATCAGGCCACTGCACTCCTGCCTGGGCAACAGAGTGAGGCTCTGTCTCAAAAATAATAATGATGATAATAATATTACCACATCCTTAAATGACAATAAATTAATAAAAATGTGTCAGATAATAGCATTTGGCGGGGTTGGGCCAACTCAGAGGCACCTTTCCTGTTTCCAGCTTTTGAAAGGTGTGTCAGTGTCCTGCTGCTACAGACTGTGCTGGGAGCCGAAGTTCGTTTGCGTATGTTTCTATTAGGCCAGCAGAGCATGATGTGCACTCAGGTGACTGATGCCTTTCCCTTAAAGACATTGAGGAACCAGACCTATGGAATGTCCTAGAACAAATGGGTAAAGCCCTTCCCTTTTTGATAACATAAGTTGAAACTTTTTGGATACACATGTGTTGGAATGGACTACCTGACACGCATGGTTTTCTGAAGGATTCAGCCTGGGAATAATTAAGCAGTATGGTGCTCACTAAGAAGCACATATTTTAGTTAAGACAAGATTGAGAAGCATGGAAATATATTTTGTAACATTACAAATCTTTATCTCTTAATTCCATATCTCCTTGCTTTGAATATTTTTTCAGCAACACAATAGAATGAACTCAAAATCCCAGGAAACCAAGCATGCTGTTTTTACCATTTATCATGATGGCAGTAGACAATGAAGATCCATAATTCTTCCCTGTGATAGTTTTCTATACATCTTTGCTGGTTGGGAAAAGGGGGCCATCTGGATTGCTGAATTCAATGATTTATTCATTTATTCATTCCTCTTTTATTCAACAAACATTTATAGAGCACATCCTTTGTTTTAGGCATAGTGCTAATTAGTATTATTATGGCCACAGCTTACACAGTCCTTATATACATCAGGTACTATTCTAAATTCTCTTCCTGGATTAACTCATTTAATCTTTATCCTATAAGTTCTTGTTTTATTCCATATTACAGAGGAAAACATACATGGACAAATACAACCTCTGACCTCAGTATGTACAGATTGACAGGGAAGAGAGCCACTGAACAACCGATTACAGAAGTACATGTCTGTGTTACTGAGAAAGCACATACTAGGAACCCAACCTCCAGTTAAGACCAGAAAAATCCCAAAAGTGGGGTGAAGGTAGAAATGTGGCTAGAAGGAATATTGCAAGCAGAGAGAATCAATGGCATGGATAGATTTCCAGGCCATTGTGGTGGAAAGGAGCATTTTAGGAAGTACAAAAGCCAGGTGTGGTTAGGATCTGGGGAGTAAAAGGCTGGGAAAACAGGTTGATTGACATGGGCAGAAAGGACTAACAGAGGACACTAAGACTGCATGACCAGTTAGGAGGCTATGGCAGCAGTCCAGGCCAAAGGACAGAGATGACAAGAGAGAGGCAGGGGCATCAGAAGCGTTTATGAGGTCGAGTGGACAGGGACCCGTGGCAGATTGGATGTTGGGGGTTAAGGGTGAGGATTGGCCCCCAGGTGTCTGGGTGGCTGGTGAGGCTTTTCATGGAGACAAGGAACAGTGAGTGCCTTCCCTGGCCCCACAATTTCCCCAATTGACATTGTTGGTTATAGAGAGCATGGGATTGGCATGTCTGCTGAAATAAAATCGGTACTCATGTTAGAACCTCATGGCTTATGATAGAAGGGGACCTCTGTTTACTGGCCTTTTCCAAAGACACACACTATTGTACCCATGCATAAATGGTCTCAGATATCACTGCCCAGCCCCTTGTTGTGTGCCAGGCCTTTTCTATTTCTATGTCTTCTTGCCCACACCATCTCCCTTCTCATAATTCTTCTTCCCCACAGCATCTTATAATCTCTCTCCCTCCTTATAATTATAGTCAAGACTTTCAGTAACTCTTTTCCTCCCTTGATATTGCTATTGAGACAGACTAGAGTTTTGTTTGGAGAATGAATAAAGTTTACTTGAATAGAAAATCACTGAAAAAATAATGGAAATTTTTTGTAAAGTCCTAATACAAATGAGGTTAAAGTTTTGGAGAAGAGCCTTCTATTTGAAAGGGTTTTTGAGTTGTTTTCGCTGTCCTTGGATATAGTTCTACCAATAACTTTAAACAGAGGTAGGCTTACAAATGGAATGATAATGATCTCACCATTTGGGGGAGGGATTGATTAGGGATTTTTTTTTTTTTTTTTTGGCAAAACTACACATAGGATGAAAATTGTTGTGGATGAATCGAGGCGGCAAAACAACAGGTAATGGGATAGTTCATTACAATATTTAATCACTACAATTCTAGGAGCTGATCAGTCTTTATTATTCCATTGTTTTATACATAAGAAGCTTGTATAAACTCAACCAAATATAAAAAAATTAATAAGTATGTTGTTTTGAAAGTATTTCTGCCTTATGTCAGTGTTAACGGTTTCTATTAACTGTTCCCAGGGCTGCCTCTAATGCAGAAAGTAAGTAAATCTGACCATCTCTGAAACTGTTGGGAAACTGTCTCCCCTTTGACAACCCTCTCCCATCTCCCATTCACCTCCACTTTACCACTTCATGCTGAAAATAACCCCCTTCAAATTAGAAAATGAAACCGAATTCATGGGTCCCTAGAGAGCCCTGCAGTCATTGCGCAAGCAGCCTGACATGGCCAAGGAAGGTTAGGGGCTTTGGGGCTTTTTGTTGTTGTTTTGGAGTTTAAATGTCTGTTTTGGTTTCGTTGAAATAATGAGAGGGATTGTTCCGCTCCACAGTTTGCAAAGAGTTGTATTGTTCGCTTTAAAATCGGAGGAGTTTAAGGGTTGGAGTTTTTTAAAATTTTCTTTCTGTTTTAGTTTTCTGACTGCCTGTTCTAAATAGTCACCTGGAACCAGTCAGTGTTCTGAGAGCCCTGATGACTCACCACCTCCTTTAACTCTTTGAGATGCCACCAGAACCCACTCATCACAGATGATGCCATTGGCATTCTAAAAGGTGAAATGAAAGCCAAAGCTGTAGCCTGGAGGCTCCAGACCCTTATCTCCTACTCCATGAGAATTTGTTGAGTCCCTGCTGTGTGCATAGAAAGGCCCAGGGTGCATGTTGTAGGCAATGCCATGGTGAACTGAAAATGGGGCTCTGCTTTGGGGAGCTTACATTTAAACAGTAGAGGCTGGCTTTCTACCCAAAGAGCAGAGACTGAAATATCAAGTCCTCTAAGCAGGAATTGGAAGAAACACTGTGTGAATTCAAAGGAGTAGGAGAGGATTTAATAAGTAGATTGAGAAAAGCATTACAGAGCAGATGACATGAAAGTTAAATCTCAAAGGATGGGCAGAATTTGGACATTCAAAGGTGGATGGAAGAAAGAACATTTCATAACATTTAGTCTTAAAGAATAATGTGAACATTTGTATGTCTTCTTAAGAGAAATGTCTATCAGGTTACCCTTTTTTTTTTTTTTTGAGACAGAGTCTCGCTTGGTTGCCCAGGCTGGGGTGCAGTGGCGCGATCTCGGCTCACTGCAAGCTCCATCTCCCAGGTTCACACTATTCTCCTGCCTCAGCCTCCCGAGTAGCTGGGACTAGAGGCACCTGCCACCACACCCGACTAATTTTTTGTATTTTTTAGTAGAGGTGGGGTTTCACCATGTTATCCAGAATAGTCTCAATCTCCTGACCTCATGATCCACCCGCCTCGGCCTCCCAAAGTGTTGGGATTATAGGCGTGAGCCACTGCGCCCGGCCAAGTCACCCATTTTTAAATTGAATTATTGGTTTTCTTTCTATAGAGTTATTTGAGTTCTTTATACATATCTTATCTATTTCTGACATTAATCCCTGATCAGATGTATGGCTTACCATATTTTCTCCCAATTCATAGGTTGCCTCTGCACTCTGTTGTTTGATTTGTTCTGCAGAAGCTTTTTATTTTGATGTAACCCCATATGTCTGATTTTGCCTTTGTTGCCTACAATTTGGGGGATCAAATCTAAAAAATTATTGCCCAGATCAGTGTCATGTAGTTTTTCCCCTATCTTTTCTTCTAGTAATTTTTCAGTTTCAGATAAGTTTAACTCTTTAGTCCATTTTGAGTTGATTTCTGCATATGGTGTGAGATAAGCATACAGAAGAAGTTTTGTTCTTCTGCATATAAATAGTTCTCCCAACACCACTTACTGAAGATTCTCTCTTTCTCATTGTGTATTCTTGGCATCTTCGTCAAAAATCAGTTGAGTCTCCATGTGTGGTTCATTTCTGAGCTCCCAATTCTGTTCCATTGGTCGATGAGTCTATTTGTATGTGAGGACCATGCTCTTTGTTCTTTTTACTCATGATAGCTTTGGATATTCAGGGGTTTTTGTGGTTCCATATGAAATTTAGAATTTGTTTTTTCTGTTGCAATGAAAAATGATTTTGGAATTCTGATAGGGAATACATTGAATCTATAGATCACTTCAGTAGCATGGACATTTTAACAATATTAATTCTTCCAGTTTATGAACAGATAAATGAAAAAATGTTCGATATCACCAATCATTAGTGAAATGCAAATTAAAAACCACAATAAAATACCATCTCACACCTGTCAGAATAGCTATTATCAAAAATACAAAAGATGACAAGTGTTAGGGAGGATGTGGAGAAAAGGGAACCCTTGCACACTGTTGGTGAAAATGTAAATTAATACAGCCATTGTGGAAAACTATATGGAGGTTCCTAGAAAAACTAGAAATAGAATTACTGTATGATCCAGTCATGCCACTTCTGGATTTGAAATCAATATGTATCCAACAGATTTGAAATTGAGACGTCAAAGAGATATTTGCATTCCCATGTTCACTTCACCATTATTTATAGTAGCCAAGTGATGGAATTAACCTAAATGTCCATCAACAGATGAATGGATAAAGAAAATGTGGTACATATACACAATGCACTACTATTCAACCTTTAAAAGGAAAGACTTTTTGCCATTTGTGACAATATGGATGGAATTGGAGAACATTATACTAATTGAAATAAGCCAGGCACGGAGAGACAATACCACATGGTCTCAGTTATACATGGAATCTAAAACAATCGAACTCAAAGAAGCAGAGAGTAGAATGGCGGTTACCAAAACCTGGGAGGAGGGGATGAGGAGATGATGTTCAAAGGGTACAAAGCCTCAACTAGATGGGAGAAATGTCATCTTTTATGTTGAGATATATTGTACTGCATAGTGAACATAATAAGTAATGCACATTTCAAAATTGCTGACAGAATAAATTTCAGATATTCTGACCACAAAAAAATGATAAGTATTTGAAGTGATGGATAGGTTAATTAGTGTTATTTAATTATTCCACATTAAATTCATAAATCGTGGCATCACTTTGTACCTCATAAATGTATGCAATGATAATTTGTCAATTTACAACTAAAAATAAAAGTTAAGAAAATAATAATATGAGCAAAGTCTTGGGAGCAGGGACACAAGGAAACCCGTGTAGAGTTGACAGGAGTTTAGCCAGAGCTTTGGAGGTGTGCAGGAAATCAGAAGAAATAAGGCTAGAAAAATAAGTGGGAAATTGCTAGAATGGTTGCCTTAGGGAGAGGGAGTAAGGGAATAGTTGGGAACTTCTTTTAACTTTGTATGCTTTCATATTGTTTTAATTTCTTACTTTTCTTTATTGAATAAGTAGAGTCATGTTATGGAAATCTTTGAATGCCAAGCCAGGGGACTTTTTTTTTTTTCATTTGGTTGTAAGAGAACCACCAAAGTGAAAGGGGCTATGGTGATAGTTGTGCTCTGGGGAAGTATTTTTTTAAAGAACTCTTTGGAGTATATTGGAAATGAGGTGCCTGGAGAGCAAGTAAATGGTTTAGGAAATGTAGTAGACCAGGGTGGGAGTAATTAGAAACAAAGAAGAGGAGAGGAACATAGGGATATAGAGTGGAGGGAGCCCACTGCAGTTCTTCATGGCAGAAAGGAGGGCTCTGCTTCTCTCTCTTCCCAGGTTTCCAGTAGATGCTAATTACGCAGCTATAGACAGAAGAAGAACAGGGGATCTGGCGCTTCCCTAGGCTGCTGCCTCAAACCTTGAGTCAGTTCCTTGAGTTTGTTTTACTGTTGCTCAAAGAGTTGCTCTCAACACCAAAACTACTATATTAAGCCTTTACAAACTACTTACAAACTACTTTTTGTAAAGGCTTAATATACCCAATCCTCTAATAGGTTTAAAAGAAAAGCTCAAGGAGAAGTTGATAGAGGCAAAACTCACTCATAAAGCAACCAGAGAAATAGAATAAAAATCACATTGTTTCTAAGGTTCTCTCCAGCTTGTTTTGTTGCAGGCCTTAGGCACAAATGTCTACCTCTGCTCTTCAAATCTCCCATGATCCCTGTCATCCTCTCTTTTGGAACTGACCACACTTTCATCTTTGTGTTTCCTCATAAATGCAATTAAAGAAGCAATCAGTAAATGGACCATTGACTTCTCTATAGCTCTGTTGTCAGTTGCCACTTCTGCAGAGCACAGTACTGACCAAACAGTTATCAAGGTTTATTCCAGGTGCTACATCAGAGAAATGCATCTTTGTACCCTGCCCATTTGAAGGGTATATAGATTAGATGAAATGAACAAATGATACCTGACAAAGAAGGGGTTGTGGGGCGGGGCGGCGGGGGGGCAGAGAGAGAGAGAGAGAGAGAGAATACACACATGAGAGTGAGCAAGTGCACAGATCTCTGCTTTCTGGTGTGAATATTTGTTTTACCTAGTAGTCTTTGTGATCCCATTAAGGTCTTCAACTTCAAGTCGCCATCTATGAGCACTTCAGGAGTTTTTAATCTGGTGGGAGAGATAAACAGGTAGATGGAACTGTCTTTCGGTGTAATAAATGCAGAAGAAAAGGGCCTGGATAGTTGAGGGTTTCTGCAAAACAGTATTCCATTCAGTCATCAATTCTACACTCTTTGGAGAAAAGGGTGTGATCAGAACAAAAACCACAGATTCTAAGTTTGTAGAGGATTCAAACTAGAAGTATCAAAGAGACAGAAAGTAAGCTTGGTAAAATGCATACCTATTCCCCATGGATATTAAAATTCCCCAAGGTGACAGCTGGGATGGAAATATAGAGGAAGCCCATGACTCTGGTATCCAAGTAGCCAGTGGCAGCAGGGAAATGACTAGAAGGGAGGTCTGCCCAGATCAGTGACGAGTAGAGGGTAAAGGAAGAGATAGCTCAGTGGAATGAATCTGAAAGGGAAAAAGAGTTGCTTGTATTGTGTTATTTGCTTGTTCGTTTATTTTCAACAATACAAATGAGTGTTGTTCTAGAGTCACCAAGAGAAAAATAGGTAGAATCCAGACCAACATTTCCATTTTCCCATCTAGTTGTAGGGGGAATCATATGCCCATTTTTCTCAGTTTGCCCTGAGGTTGGGGGAAAAGGCTTTAGTTAGTTAGTTAGTTAGTTAGTTAGTTATTGAGATGGAGTCTCTCTGTGTCACCCAGGCTGGAGTGCAATGGCACCATCTCGGCTCACTGCAACCTCCGCCTACCAGGTTCAAGGGATTCTCCTGCCCAAGTAGCTAGGATTATAGGTGCCCACCACCATGCCCAGCTAATTTTTATATTTTTAGTAGAGATGGGGTTTTGCCACTTTGGCCAGGCTGGTCTCGAACTCCTGGCTTCAGGTGATCCATCTGCCTCGGCCTCCCAAAGTGCTGGGATTACAGGTGTAAGCCACCACGCCCAGCTAAAAGGCTCTATTTATTTTCAGTTATGTCTATAAACTAGGATGAGTATTGCCTACTCATGAAAATGAATTCTTTAAACAGGAGGGATACCTTCAAACACTTCTGGGGGCCAGGTATGGTAGCTCTTGCCCATAACCTAGCACTTTTGGAGGCCAAGGCATGGTGGTGCATGCCTATAGTCCCAGCCACTTGGGAGGCTGAGGTGGGAGGATCACTTGAGCCCTGGAGGCAGAGGTTGCAGTAAGCTGAGATCATGCCACTGTACTCCAGCCTGGGCGACAAAGTGAGGCCTTGTCTGAAAAATAAAATAAGTAAAAAATTTCTGGGGAGAGGGCACTCATCTCAGGCCTGGTAAAGAACCCTAACCAAACAATCATAGAAGACAAATTGCCCAAAGTGATTTACTTGTAGGCAACAGAAAAGTTAACTATGGTTCTGGGCATGGGAACCCTATCTTTTGGCTCTAGGATAAAAGATTATAAATACTAAGCCTGAGTCAGAACACAGATAATTTTCATTTTATTGAACGTTGCATCCCCAAAATTGCCAGGGGATTATTTTGAGCTCAGGTTGCATTTCCTCGTATATAAGTAGGTTGGATTCCCCAGGGAGCAAAGTCTGAGCTGGATGCTTATTAGGGAGTGCCCCTGGGGACAACACCTGTGGACGTGAGAGGACAGGAGCAGGACTTAGAGGATGGAGAAGATGAGCTGTATTGTCACTTTGCCAGCTGACAACGGCCTCAGTTGACCTAACAAGGGGCTCTGGAGCTGGGTAGGCCTTTCAGAGTTGTCCTAAGCTATGGCAAGGGGACAGGGCCTTTCCACCCTCATGATAGTCAGTCATGGGATATAGTCCTGCCCCTGTAAGGAGCATAGCTTTAAATGAGGCAGTTTTTTTTTCCAGCTGAGAAACTCCCCAGATAGGCTTGACAGCGAGGACTTTCCTGTAACATGCTCCCCACAGCTGGAGGAATACGTCCTTTATTCTTGAAGGGGTGTCTGGATGGCACATCACAGTATCTAGCACAGCCAGTAAGATTTCCAGGATTTCTAAGATACCAGCGTAGTCCCTAATTTAGCTGAATTATGTAACTTTAAAGCCCACAATGTAACTCTATAGTAATATGGCCCATAAAGTTGAATAAGCATAGAAATTATGTAATCTAATCACTGTTTTTAACATTGTTTTCATGACAAAATATATGCTGCATTTCTACTTTGGATGCCAAGAGCACAGCCCTGTCAAAGAACAGAAGGTCCCTCTCTTTCTCACTCTCTCTCTGTTTCTCTCTCTCTTTCACACACATACACACACACACACACACACACACACACACAGAGCGTTGCCCAAACTTTGGAAATAAAACATTATTCTTCCACCAATCCTGTATTTACTCTGTGAAACACATGAAGTACTGTGCTATTCTAAATGAGGGGCAGAACATAACACATTCTACTACAGGAGCGCTGGGAAGCATAAAGAACTGTCCTTAACTAAAGGAGCAGTGGCTCCTATTTGTTCATTTAATAAAAATTCATTAAATTGAAGCTAGGTACCAGACACTGTATGAGACATTGGAGATTAGAAGGTAAATGAGGCCTAGTACCTGTGTTAAGTGGCTCACAATCTCAAAGAGCACCTATGGTACACAGATGTACAGGGCGCCCTGGGACATGGAAAACAGATGCCAACTATTATTCCCAGATGGGTTTAGGAAAACCTGTCTGGAAGAGGTAGTAGTTGAACAATATCTTCAAAGAGTAATCTCATACATATATATATATATATATGATTATATATTACATATATATGGCAGAGTAATCATATATATGATTATATATATATTACATATATATATGGCAGAATTCATAGGGGAGAGAAGTAAAGAAGAGAGCACTGAGGCCTAGGGAACTTCTCAAGCAAATGTGCAGAGGAGTAGGACACACAGAGGCTCTGTGATGTTGCAAAAGCATTTGGTTGGGTTGGATTGTAGAGCTTGTGTGGATAAGATGGTGTTTAGCAAGAAGCAAAGCTAAAGAGAGACCAGTTCATGAGATGCTTAAAAGCCATGCCTTTGAATTTAGAAATGTATTTTCTTGGCAGTGGGGAGCCATTCTGGCTTTTTAACAGAAAAGTTGCATGGCCCTATTTCTGTTATAGAAAGAGCACTGACAGCACTGTGCAGAGTAAATTGGATACGGGAGGAAAGGCAGACAGGACGTTGTAACAGCAGTCAAGCTACGTAATTATAAGGACCTTGACCAAGCCAGCCACGGTAGGGACTGAAAAGATGAGACAAGCATTTGAGATACATAGCAAAGAGAACCGATTAGAATGGGAGTAAGATGAATAACCTAGGATTACACTCAGGTTTCTGAGCGGCTATAGTGCCATTTTCCAAGAAAAGTAGGTTTGGAGGGAGGGTTGATTGGTTAAATTGTGCATATGTTAAGAATGAGCACGAGATGGGAATGTCTATGCAAGCGAATGTATAGCTTTAGCGCTCAAAGCAAAGGCTTAATTAGAGAAACGAATGGATAATTGACTGTTGTAGCCATGAGAGCAGATAAGGGGGTCCAAGGCTTGAAATTGCCTGAGTTATAGTTTCATTTCTTAAGGAGAGGGCTAGCCAGGAAAAGAGGAAAAGAGGACCAAAGGCGGAATGCTTATTAAGGAGCTCCAGTATTGACAGAGGAGGCTGAGGCAGAAGATCCAGCAAAGGAGAACCGTGAAAGGCAAAAGAGAGCTGGGCAAGAGAGCAAGATCTCAGAAGCCAAGCTAGAGGTTGAGTTTCAGGGAGATGGATGCGGTTCACAGTACTGGACATTGCCGAGTGGTCAAGTAAGATGAGAACTTCAAAGAATCTGTTGGATCTGGGTGGAAAGTGATCTGTGACCTTTGCCAAAGCAGTCTCAGAGAGTGGAGGGGCAGGCAGAAAGCTCACTGTAACAGACGGACAAGTAGGAGGTGAAGCAGTAGAGACAGAAATGGTCACACAGATCAATGGAGATTAAGGAATTTTGAGGCTAGAGTTGTTAAATGGAGTTCCTTTGTGGGTGCTGCAGTCATTCAAGATATTGAGAGGAAGTGAGGTGGGTAGGAAAACTGTGAGCTAGGAGCCCAGGTCAACTGGGGGCACTGGGTGATTTTTTCACTCTTTGAACCAACATACACAGGGCACCCTTAAGTTACATCATTGGAGAGAGTGGGTAGTGGGACTGAACAGTACAAATCTCAAAGGAGGGATAGTTTTTGATTCTGAAATGGTATCTGGGAGCCAGAAGAAGGCCAACACTGTGTCTGGCCCCTTACAATAAACATCCTCCACTTGATAGGGCTCCAGAGAAGGCAATGTCCTTGAGGGGAAAGTGAGATGTCAGTGAAGGGAAGAGGCTGAAGGAAAATTCCATGAAAATACGGAGCATGTGTGAGAGTGAAACTGCAGTGGTGTGAGGGTTCCAGAAAGCAGAGTGGGGCAGGTTCTCAGGGAGGCTAGCAGTGGAAGGAGGAAAGGGTGGGAGGAGACAGAGGTGGGGCAAGGAAGTAGAGAATAATATATGAGATGACAGTTGCCTGGAGGGTCTTGCATTTTGTGGGTGGCCAAAGATGACAGGATAAAAGTCATGGTAAGATTGATTATCCTTGAGGGTACAGGCCTGGTAAGTGCAGCAGATCTAGTCTCTTATTGGGTTTTTAATGATATGCTTCTGAGAATTCCCTTTGAAATGAACTCTTCCTGGATGATGTGGTAGAAGGGGGTGGAGGAGATCAGCTGGCTTCTGGAATATTCCACCCTCATTGAAATCACAGCATCCTGTGGAAGTTGGAACCAAGGTACTGCACGGAAAGACCTGTGAAGAGGTTGGAAATTATCTTTCTCCAGTAGATTTTTCCTGACATTTTTAGGGGGGCAGTTGGTATGGTCCTCACATACTCATCTCTTGACAACCCAATTTGGCTCCGGAAGCTGCAGCAGCTCTCCTAGGGACGGGGGCACTGACTTGGAGGCTGTTCCTAAAATAGTGGCAACAGTTTTGTGGCTTCATAGATATGGGTCACTCCTAAGTCGGATGTTTATAAAATTGGTGTTGTATCTCCTAAATTCTAAGTTCCTAAATATGTCTTCACTATTCAGAGGCCTCCTCAGAGCCCACTCTAGAGGTAACATACAGACACTAAGGCAAGAGCAATAGAATTAGATCAAGGAGATTCTTTTTCTGGTCTGTTTGATTTGGGTCAAACAGAGCTGAGAATGCTGAAACCTCCTATCTGAAAATGTTAACTGTTACTTCCCTCTGACCATAATGTAATCAGACTTCATCCTGTGATGAGAGACAATAATTACACTGAGTAACAGCATCTGCCTTCACCCTGGAGTTTGAGAATTCCATCAGCACTTCATTTTTCAAATTTGATTTTCTGGGATTTATACCAACAAAGATGAAAATGGTTTCTGTCAGTGCATTCAGTAGGGAATGTATTTTGGAAACACAATAGATGAACTCTGCCTTTGTTTGCAGCAAAAAAAAAAAAAAAAAAACATGATCTTTATAAAACATCCATCAATTGCTCTGACAGCCCAAACCAGAATTTACCACTCTGCTCCTATGACAGGTTTAGCTGGTTTTCGTGTTTATGATTATGTTATCAATATTTATCACAATCAGTATATGTGTGTGAGGGAGAATGAGTGTGACCGAAAAGTCCATCTTGGAAGCAAGAAGCCTTTCTCCACTGTGCACATGTGAAGTCTGTCTTTTGATTAGAACCTCAGTCATTGCTTGAAAAGCCCTCCGTCACCCGTTACACTGCCTTTTAACCTCCCTCCACCAGAAAGCTTTGCTTAGACATAGCACTGCACCCGCTCTAACTGCAGTTCAGGCTGATTTCCTTCCTCACTTTCTGATTCCCTAATTTCTAGTTATGCAACACTGACTGAAGCTGCGCTTTGGTGAATCTGCTGAGTTCTTAGCTTTTGCTTATTCTACTTCATTTTAGTGAGCAGAGGTTTCTTGGAGATTCCACAACCGTCCCTTCTCCAGACATCTTGGGCCTCAGAGAATTGTGTGTTGTGTTCGGCACTGTTCTGACCCTGATAGACAGGCTATGTGCTCCAGTTGGAGCTGCCAGATTTATTCAACAAAAATAGAGGACAGTTCAATCTGAATTTCAGATTTTAAAAAAAATTATTTTTTCCTCTAAGTGGGTCTCTTGCAATATTTGAGACACACTTGTACCAAAAAATTATTCATTGATTATCTGAAATTCAAATTGAACTTGGAATCCTGTCTTTCACCTTTAACCCTCGTCCTGTCCTTTTCTTTAGTGATGTTGCCGTGGAAAAGGGATTCATAGCTAGTCTCTTAGAAACTGCTCCAGAAGAGGAATAGGGAAGTCTATGTGGATTCATTAGCATGCATGATCTCTGCAGGGCTTATTTATTTATTTGTTTGGTTTTTTTTTTGAGATGAAGTCTCACTCTGTTGGCCAGATTGGAGTGCAGTGGTGCAATCTCGGGTCACAGCAACCTCTGTCCCCCGGGTTCGAGTGATTCTCTTGTCTCAGCCTTCTAAGTAGCTGGGACTATAGACATCCACCACCACATCCGGCTTATTTTTGTATTTTTATCAGAGACGGGATTTCACCATGTTGGCCAGGCTGGTCTCGAACTCCTGACCTCAGGTCACCTCAGCCTCCCAAAGGACTGGGATTACAGGCGTGAACCACCATGCTCAGTCAGCTTCTTTTTTTTTTGTTCTGGAGAGGGGTGGGATGTGGGAGAGTTGATCTTCATATCATATGAACACCAGACATGGCAAGTTTCTACTCTTCATTCCTCATCCATATCCCTTCCTAGACTGGCAGAATTCCAGGTTTTGGAACCAGGAGGGAGACAGGGCTGTTATAGTATGTGGCATTTCTCAAACCTTTGCCTCAGAATACCTGTCAACATGTCATAGGATGCTTATGCTCTGTAAAACACTGTAGGAAAACCTGCCATGCAACATTACCCTTGAACATTTTGTTGCTACATGTACAGTCCTCCTGGTGCTACTGTATCTACCTATTTATTCTTCATATTTATTGTCAATGCCTAGTACTGGCTAAAACCATGACATGATAAACTCTATATCTTGTGAGTGTGTTCCTAGAGCCTAGTCATTTGTATATGGTTATTTTTGGAAATAAGTTTTATAACAAAGACTTTCATCAATAATGTGGCCTATTCCATTGGAAGTTTTTCAGATACCCAGGAATACTCTGTATGTAGTTTCCTCAAGTTGACAAGCTGAAATATAAGTATTATTTATACTATTTACTGTCTCAGTACCCCCCACTCTAACTTGACCAGCCATGCAATCAGGTTAGCCTAAGAGTGTTCATGAACTCAATGCAGCCAGACTTAGTAGCTTCCGTAGCTCAGATCCATGCATGGTGTCAAATGCTTTTGTGAAGCTAACAGACACAACAAAGAGATACTGATATTTCACACTGTAGTTTTCCCATCTTCACTGCATGATGAAGATCAACTCAAGGCTACTCTGAGTTTTTGGATGATGGGGTTTTCTTCTCCAGTTGTGCCACTGAGATGTGTTTACACATCTCTTTTTAGAAGTTTTATTTCTCTAGAAGTTAAGTATTTACCATTTGAATGACCGGAGTACATTTTGCAGCATACAAATGACCTTACCCATAAAAACTCAATGAGTGTCAGACAGTGGTCATGCCAAGAAGTGTCATGGAACAGTTATCTCACCTTTTCAGGTCTTATTAGCAAACAGTTATCTAATGGATGTATAAGCACTGTCTGGATTTTGAATGTATACGTGACATCTTTTTCTTTTTTCTCAGTAGAAATGTATATTAGTGATCACAAGCTAACACCCAGCGTATTCTTTTTAGAAGGCTGTAGTATAATACTTCATATTTCAAGTCCCATGTTGCTCAATCATTTTCCCCATAATAAAGTAAAACTCTCAGTAAAATATGTCATTGCAATATTTTACAATCCACTGATATGACAAGAAAAAGAGCTATTGAACATTTCTTAACCATTAGCCTGCAGTTCTCATCACTTAACTCAGATATAATAACACAGAGTAACTCTAAATTGCTTCAGTCACAGCTGTGCAAGCATATGTGTGTGTACGTACTTTCATGTACAAACACCACAGAGCTCACATAGTCCACACAGCACACACATACACACACAAGGCACACATGTGCACATATGAGCTCTTTCTTCTTACCATGCTTTTCTAGTACATCTAGTAAATCTCACGGTGCTGTTCTTAGTCTGTACTAAATTAAATGAACATCCTGCCACACTTAGTGGTCCAGAACTATCTAAAAGGTTGATTTACTGAGTCATAGGTTAATTTTCCATTTTTAATTCCATCAAGTCTAGTAGCTACTGGGGTGCTGAGCTCCAGCATTTATCTTGCCCTTTATGATCTCAGTAAATTCCTTTGACCCACTTTGTTCTGTAAACATAAGCAGGACCAGAAAGCATTTGGTATGTATGACATAATGGAAAAGTGATGTTCTGCCTGATGTGGTTTTTTTGTGATTTTTCTCACCAAAGCACAAGATATTGTTTTGATAATGTCCTACGAGGAGATAGGCAGGATTTGGCAGTCTGTTGTTCTCTCTGAACGCATCGAGGTCTGTTAAACTGATTATGTTAGTTTCAATATACAGTAGACGGGCTCTTCTAAAATTTTTTTAAGCAGAAGTAAAAACCTAATTGATTATCATACTCATTTTATAACTTCACTGCTCATTACTCCTCTCCACTTTAATTACATGTGCAGAGTGAAATAATCAATTCCTGCCATTAGCAAATAGAACCCACAGGACCTCATTATCCCCAGACTCATTGCTTCGGTGTTCAATTAGCCATTTTTATGGAATAGTTTTGTTTTATGGAAGACTGACACCGTTTAAGGTCCCATTTTTCACCAAGTGGAGGGAGGCAGGAGATGACAGTGCCGTAGGTGGTGGCTCATGTGTCCAAGGAGAGCGATTCCCTTCAATCTTTGTTATCCACTGTCAACAGTCTGAACCTGCCAAAGGTTCAAATGCAAGATAGTAACCCGACTCCACTACAACAAATGTTCGGTGTCTCCTTAACACGTTCTTCTTTCCATCTTTCCCTAATGCCTAATAGTAAAAGCTTATGGTGGGAACTGGGAGTGCTCTGCCCAAAATATCCTTCTTTTCCCCTCAGCTTGAAATTGCCTGAGTTTTAGTGTCATTTGGGTAAAGGAGATAACCTTAAAAAGGTTAAGCTAGGCATAGCCATCATTCTACCTTAGTGTGTTTTATTTGGTCACCTTCTTTCTTAGCTGTGATAAATGACACACTTGGGCAGGGTACTTCAGTACAGTACGGATGCCTGTTTCCTAGAGGCCTGGAGAGCAGGAGCATCAGCCAGTGGAAGAAAGATAGGGCCACAGTGTGGGAGGAAGGGGAATGAAATTTGCTACTCTGAAATGTTGCTACTCACCTTCCTCTGCTCCCAGAGCCCCTCCAAGTCAGGTACAACTGTCATTTAACTGAGAGTTAATTCTTGCGATTTTAGAGGTCAAGAAAGAGCAGGAAAGGGGTGAGGGGAACCAAACAGAGTCAGCTGGCTTTCTGGTAATTGGAAATCTAGGCAGTGTGTCATTAAGGCCCACCCATGATTTGCCATGTACAGCCACTATAAGACTTTTCTAGGATTTTTCTTTGTTGCGTATGGCAACACATCCATAAAGCTTAGCAAGAACGATGCCATAGAATTTTTAATTTTTAATTTCACAAGTAATACTTGCATGTGTTTTCCTTTTAAAAAATGAAAACATTACAAGTAACACTAAATTTTCTTTGACAACTCACCCCAGTCTCCCAGGCTTCTCCCACTTTCCCAGTAATAACTGGGTATGAGATCATTTCCTTTATTTATTTATATTTAAATAATATATACATTACTTTAAAAATATATAAAAAGTATAACTATATTTTATTTGTATTTATATAATATAAATAATATGTTAGATATTTTATAATATATACAGTATGACATAATGTTTTACATGTAATATATGATATAAATGATTATATATTTTTAACATGTATTTACTATATAAATATATATCTATTTAACATATATAATATATAGTTTTCTCTTTATATATCCATTGAGACATATAACATTATTTTATGTGAATGTATCTGAATATTTTTTCATAAATTCATTTATTCAAGATTCAGTAAATATGTAAGTGCCTGCTCTGTACCAGAGCCCTGTGTCCACATGACACATTGTAGTAGACACAGGTTGCATATCTCTTACCCAAAATACTTGAAACCAGAATTGTTTCAGATTTTGGAATATTTGCATTATACCTACTGGTTAAGTATCCCTAATTCAAAAATACGAAATCCACAATGCTCCAGTGAGAATTTCCTTTGATCATCGTGTAGATGCTCAACACATTTCAAATTTTGGAGCATTGTGGATTTTGGATTTCCAGATTAAGAATGCCCAACCTGTACTATTATTCTGAAATTACTTATTTTCCTCCACTCAATATGTCTTGGAGGTTTATCCATTTTCATACATATAGATCCATCTCAGTGATTTTATTAATGCATAAGTATGATATCTCACAGTCGATTTAGATATTCTCATACTGCTGGAATTATTGTCTTGGAATTTGACCGAGCCTTCCTCTGTTCTGCTGAGTGTTTCTCCAGAGTCGGCCAGCAGGGGAAAGGGACCCTGGGCAGCTTTTCCTTCCCTCTCACAGTGGGAGCGGTGGACAAACCACATCTCCTATGTGACTTTGTGATGACCTGTTAGTCGTTTTCTGGGTTGTCACACCAGGCGTACTATGTAAGAGAAGTGTTTGAGATGGCTTTTTCTATGAGGATAATGCATGAAAGGTTTAATGATAAGAATCAAAATAGAAGTGATGACAAGGAGAGTAGAAAAGGAAAAGAGTTGTGGGCAGGGGACTTGTGAAGGGGTGGCAATAAGCCGGGAGGAATACATCTGGACCACAACAGCACACAAAGATGATTGCGCCCAAGCAGAGGGCACAGAGTGGGCCAAATTTGCGTGGGTACAGATCAAACACCAGGGGAAGGTCTGTTTTGGTGTCAACTCCTATTTCTCACTTTCCAAAATGGTTGCTATTCATGACATTTGTTATCTAGTTCTCTTTTCAAATCCTCCTGAACTGTGAAAGCCTACATTCCTGTTTCTAGACATTCGGGTTTGATAAAAATGTGAAAAAGCCTTTCTGTCTGAACAAACAGAATGAGGCTTACAAGAAGATCCTCAAGAATGGGATGAAATCCAGTCCTCATAATTGAAATGTTTTCCTTACCTCATTCTGATCCACATGAATTTAATGTGCATTATATATAAAAGGTTTTTCATATAGTTTTGAAAAATTAGTAGGTTTCATAATGTTATTTTTCCAGTTGAGGTTTCAGAGCATTAATTTTATTATAGGTCTACTTCATCACAATTTAATGTAAAAACACATTACTTAAGCTTTCCTTTGGTTTGTTCACTTTAATCATCAGTGAAAACAATGCTGGTCTTTCTACATTAATCAAATTTTGATCCACAAACAAGTGTTATATTATTTTCCATTTGTCCATCCATTCATTTAACCTGAAAATGTTTAAACAAATTAGTAGAGAAAACCATCTCCAGGAAAAAAAAAAAAAAAAGGCCTTGAGTTTGAATGATTACTTTTGGAAATTTCATCCAAGTAGTTTTATAAATGAGATAATGAAAGACATGTCATTACATCTTTTTTTCCCTATATGACTGTTATATACAGCTTCTATATATGTTTGTCAGCAAGGAAAATATTAATGGGTGTACTAAAGTTTGAGTAATTTTATTTCTTTGTATTACAAGGTTTTTCCCCAGAATGCAAAAATTAAATCTTACACATTTTATATACATGTATATGTGTAACTAATAGACATTGCGAGAACTCATTTGCATTCTCTTCCAATTCTGTGCCCGACGTTAAAGAGGTTTTTCTGACTGTGTAAATATCACATGTCCTCCTTTCTGCTTAAATGCTGATGGTTGCTGCATGGGCAATGCTAGATTACAGCTGGTACCAGGGAGATAAGGGACAGAGATTGTTCTTTATTTGAGCCATTTAACTTCCCAAAGGAAAGAGAAAAACACCAATAACAATAAAGCTGTTCTTAAAATCTTCAACTTTTCACAAGTCACATGCCTAGATCTAGACAGCCATTTTATGAATGCCACTGTCGGGAGAGGATCCCGATCTTGTGGGGACTGAAGCTTATGCAATTTGGGGGATCCGCTTTTAAGGAAAATAATATAAAATTATGAATTCAAAAGTAGATATGAAGTTGGGTGCTTATGTAAGTAATGAAAAAAGAAATCAATCACAGCAAATTACTAATTGTAAAAAGCTAACAAATAACAAAATCCAGAAAAAAAATTTAATTCATTAAATGCTTGATATATCTCTATAACACTTTTTCTCAACATTTTTTGTTGCCAAATCTTTGATCACCACTTTATATAAAAACTTTTTTGTAATATTATTTTCCATAGAGAGGATAGAAAGATTACTCAAATTTTCTAGTGTGGTTGGCCAAAAGTTGTTTAGAAACCCACACATTCAAACCTTGTTCCTATTCCAGTACCAGAATCCTAGAGTACTGGGTGCCACAGGGTGTGTTCATATCATAACAGACCTCTGGACCTGGCATGTTGCAATTCTAGGGGAGAAGGCACAGTGGGTGGAAAATGTACCACTAGCAGTGACTTAAGCATGAACAGAAGCAACTAAGAACTACACGAATATATCACCCCAAGCCCAGATTAAATGCTCCCCTTAGCCAGATCCTAAAACTGCCCGTTGTCACTCAGCACTCCACACTTCCAGACTGGATGGAAACCTGATGGAGAGGGAAGTCTGAATGGGAAGATACAGAGGTTTTCACTGATTGTGATTACACCTCATGACCATGTGCCCATACTACTAAGACCCTCTCAGGGGCCCATGCAAGTAAGGGGCCCTGAAGCTTAAACTTCCTTAGCTTCAAGGTAACAATGTCTCAACATATTGTGGATTGTGGTGAGTGGGGACTGAGCATGTAGAGGTAATCAGCCTGCCAGTACCTGCTACTTGCATGACTTAGGCAGCCTTAGGCACATGGGGATCCACTAGGGAGGAGGAAAAGGAGGAAGCTGATGCAGATGCCACAGGCACTAGGAGAAACTAAGCTAGCTGTAGGCTGGCTAGCCCAAAAGAGCAGTCAGACCATTTGCTGTAGGATCTCAAATGTCATGACAAACTTAGATGGGAACACTAGCAGAAGACCAGGTGTTATGAACAGAACAACAAACATGAATTCTGTAGTTAGGAAGACCTGGGTTAGAATCATCTATATGCCCTCAATAGCTATGTGACTTTGGGCAAATTATTTAACATCTCTGAGCCCCATTTCCCTTATTTACATAAAAACTGAAGATGGTACCTTCCTCTTTAGGTTATGGAGGAGCTAATTGGAGACAGGGGTAACACACATATAAACGTGCCTGGCTCATGGTACCAAATTTTAGTGGATTTCTTTCCAGAAGGCAAGCAAAACTCAAAGTCAGAAAGGGAGCATTCACATTCCTATAGATCTTCATAATCAGTCAATTTGCAGTAAGACCATAGTCTGTGGCTAGAGGTGCAAGAAAGAGAATCTAGGCCTCTGGTTGAAAGGATCTGCAGGAGTCAGGACAGATGTCAGGGTCACAGCCAAGGTGACTGAAGCTTAGGGTGGGCTTGTATTCTGATGGGAAATGAAAGTAGTTAGCAGAGAAATTGGGGGAAAACTCTCACACATAACCTGTGCCAGCATTGAGGGAGTAAGGGAAATGGTGTGACAGAGAGACACACAAGCCTAGGCTCACTGCTGGAAATTCAACAACCCTGACTTGGGAGTAGCAAGACTAGCCTCAGACCTCAGCAGCCAAGGCTATGATGTACAGCCTACCATGGTCAAGACAGGTACGGGCTGCAGGTTGGAGGCCCTGGAGACTCCAGATCCCACATGACTGGAGAAGACAGTTAACTGACAACTTTCAGAAAACCTGGAAATACCTCCCTTCTTTAGGGGTCACCAGCATCACAAGAAGATGTCCAAAGGAAAGCAATTAAAACATACACAAATTCTTATGTTAGATAACAAAAAAGGACAAAAGAAAATAGTATGGTTTTTTAAAAATATTGTTTCTAAACATCACCACTACCCTTCAGTCTCTTGGCGGAGGCAGAAGGTTCTTTTATTTCTGATTCTTTATACCGGCAGCCTCTGGAACCATTCCGTGTAGTCCATTGGTTATCAAAATTTTTTTTTATTTTTTATTATACTTTAAGTTCTAGGGTACATGTGCACAACGGGCAGGTTTGTTACATAGGTATACATGTGCCATGTTGGTTTGCTGCACCCATCAACTCGTCATTTACATTAGGTATTTCTCCGAACGCTATCCCTCCCCGAGTCCCCCACCCCACAACAGGCCCTGGTGTGTGATGTTCCCCAGCCTGTGTCTATGTGTTCTCATTGTTCAACTCCCACTTATGATGGAGAACATATGGTGTTTGGTTTTCTGTCCTTGTGATATTTTGCTGAGAATGATGGTTTCCAGCTTCATCCATTGTTCCTGCAAAGGACATGAACTCATCCTGTTTTATGGCTGCGTAGTATTCCATGGTGTATATGTGCCACATTTTCTTAATCCAGTCTATCATTGATGGACATTTGTGTTGGTTCCAAGTCTTTGCTATTGTAAATAGTGCCACAATAAACATACATGTGCATGTGTCTTTATAGCAGCATGATTTATAATCCTTTGGGTATATGCCCAGTAATGGGATGGCTGGGTCAAATGGTATTTCTAGTTCTAGATCCTTGAGGAATCACCACACTGTCTTCCACGATGGTTGAACTAATTTACACTTCCACCAACAGTGTAAAGCTGTTACTGTTTCTCCACATTCTCTCCAGCATCTGTTGTTTCCTGACTTTTTAATGATTGCCATTCTAACTGGTGTGAGATGGTATCTCATTGTGGTTTTGATTTGCATTTATCTGACGACCAGTAATGATGAGCATTTTTCATATGTCTGTTGGCTGCATAAATGTCTTCTTTGGAGAAGTGTCTGTTCATATCCTTTGCCCACTTTTTGATAGGGTTGTTTTTCCTTTAAATTTGTTAAAGATTTTTGTAGATTCTGGATATTAGCTTGGTCCAGAGCTGAGTTCAAGTCCTGGATATCCTTGTTAATTTTCTGTCTCATTGATCTGTCTAATATTGACAGTGGGGTGTTAAAGTCTCCCATTATTATTGTGTGGGAGAGTCTAAGTCTCTTTGTAGGTCTCTAAGAACTTGCTTTATGAATCTCGGTGCTCCTGTATTGGGTGTGTATATATTTAGGATAGTTAGCTCTTCTTGTTGAATTGATCCCTTTACCATTATGTAATGACCTTCTTTGTCTCTTTGATCTTTGTTGGCTTAAAGTCTGTTTTATCAGAGACCAGGATTGCAACTCTTGCTTTTTTTTCTTTCCATTTCCTTGGTAGATCTTCCTTCATCGCTTTATTTTGAGCCTATGTGTGTCTTTGCACATGAGATGGGTCTCCTGAATACAGCACATCAATGGGTCTTGACTTTTTATCCAATTTGCCAGTCAGTGTCTTTTAATTGGGGCATTCAGCCCATTTACATTTAAGGTTAATGTTGTTATGTGTGAATTTGATCCTGCCATTACGATGCTAGCTGGTTATTTTGACCGATAATTGATGCAGTTTCTTCATGGTATCGATGATCTTTAAATTTGGCATGTTTTTGCAGTGGCTGGTACCAGTTGTTCCTTTCCATGTTTAGTGCTTCCTTCAGGAGTTCTTGTAAGGAAGGCTTGGTGGTGACAAAATCTCTCAGCATTTGCTTGTCTGTAAAGGATTTTATTTTTCCTTCACTTGTGAAGCATAGTTTGACTGGATATGAAATTCTGGGTTGAAAATTCTTTTCTTTAAGAATGTTGAGCTGGGCGCGGTGACTCACACCTGTAATCCCAGCACTTTGGGAGGCCGAGGTGGGTGGCTCATGAGGTCAGGAGATCGAGCCCATCCTGGGTAACACAGTGAAACCCCATCTCTACTAAAAATACAAAAAAAAAATGAGCTGGGCGTGGTGACAGGCACCTGTAGTCCCAGCTTTTTGGGAAGCTGAGGCAGGAGAATGTTGTGAACACTGGAGGCAGAGCTTGCAGTGAGCCAAGATCACACAGCTGCACTCCAGCCTGGGCAACAAAGCGAGACTCCATCTCAAAAAAAAAAGAAAAGAATGTTGAATATTGGCCCCCACTCTCTTCTGGCTTGTAGGGTTTCTGCCGAGAGATCCTCTGCTAGTATGATGGGCTTCCCTTTGTGGGTAACCCGACCTTTCTCTCTGGCTATCCTTAACATTTTTTCCTTCATTTCAACCTTGGTGAATCTGACAATTACATGTCTTGGGGTCACTCTTCTCAAGGAGTATCTTTGTGGTGTTCTCTGTATTTCCTGAATTTGAATGTTGGTCTGCCTTCCTAGGTTGGGGAAGTTCTCCTGGATAGTATCCTGAAGAGTGTTTTCTAACTTGGCTCCATTCTCCCTGTCACTTTCAGGTACACCAGTCAAATGTAGATTTGGTCTTTTCACATAGTCCCATATTTCTTGGAGGCTTCATTCATTTCTTTTCACTCTTTTTTCTCTATTCTTGTCTTTTTGCTTTAGTTCATTAATTTGATCTTCAATCACTGATATCCTTTCTTCCGCTTGATCTAATTGAAGCTTGTGTATGCTTCATGAAGTTCTCGTACTGTGTTTTTCAGCTCCATTAGGTCATTTAAGCTCTTCCCTACACTGGTTATTCTAGTTAGCCATTTGTCTAACCTTTTTTCAAGATTTTTAGCTTCCTTGCAATGGATTAGAACATGCTCCTTAGCTCAGAGAAGTTTATTAATACCAACCTTCTGAAGCCTACTTCTGTCAACTTGTCAAACTCATTCTCCATCCAGTTTTGTTCCCTTGCTGGAGTGGAGTTGTGTTCCTTTGGAGAAGAGGCACTCTGGTTTTTGGAGTTTTCAACCTTTCTGCTCTGGTTTCTCCCCATCTTTGTGGTTTTATCTACCTTTGGTCTTTGATGTTGGTGACCTACGGATGGGGTTTTGGGGTGGATGCTCTTTTTATTGATGTTGATGCTATTCCTTTCTGTTTGTTAATTTACCTTCTAATAGGCCCCCTCAGCTGCAGGTCTGTTGGAGTTTGCTGGAGGTCCACTCCAGACCCTGTCTGCCTGGATATCATCAGCGGAGGCTGCAGAACAGCAAATATTGCTGCCTGATCCTTCCTCTGTAAGCTTCATCCAAGAGGGGCACCTGCCTGTATGAGGTGTCTGTTGGCCTCTACTAGGAGGTGTCTCCCAGTCAGGCTACACAGGGGTCAGGGACCCACTTGAGGAGGCAGTCTGTTTGTTATCAGAGCTTGAATGCTATGCTGGAGAGCCACTGCTCTCTTCAGAGTTGGCAGGAAGGGATGTTTAAGTCTGCAGAAGCTGTCTGCTGCCTTTTGTTCAGATGTGCCTTGCCCCAAGAGGTGAAATCTGTAGAGGCAATAGGCCTTGCTGAGCTGTGGTGGACTCCACCCAGTTCGAGCTTCTCTGCTGCTTCATTTACCCTGTGAGCATAAAACTGCCTACTCAAGCCTCAGCGATGGCGGAAGCCCCTCCCCCCACCAAGCTCCAGCATCTCAGGTTGATCTCAGACTGCTGCACTAGCAGTGAGCAAGATTCTGTAGGTGTGGGACCCACTGAGCCAGGCACAGGAGGGAATCTCCTGGTCTGCCAGTTGCAAAGACCATGGGAAAAGCACAGTATTTGAGCAGAAGTGTACCGTTTCTCCAAGTACAGTCACTCATGGCTTCCCTTGTCTAGGGAAGGGAAATATCCCCTGACCCCTTGCACTTCTCAGGTGAGGCAACACCCTATCCTGCTTCGTCTCACCCTCCATGGGCTGCATCCACTGTCCAACCAGTCCCAGTGAGATGAACCAGGTACCTCAGTTGGAAATGCAGAAATCACCTGTGTTCTGTGTCAATCTCACTGGGAGCTGTAGACTGGAGCTGTTCCTATTCAGCCATCTTGGAAGCAACCCCAGTTATCAAATTTTAATGCATGTAGGGCTCACTTGTTAGAATCTTTGTGGGTGAGACCTGGGACCATGCATTGCTAACAAATGGGCCACACTTTGCGAACTTTGCTCCAATTTTTATTAGAAATATGAGGGTTTTCATGATACCTAGCTGCACAACAACAACAAAAAAAAACAGAGGAAAAGGATGGAAGAAGAAAGAAAAAAGAGAAGAGGGAGGGGAAGGGAGGGGGATATGGGGTTGTGAGGGAGGAAGAGGAGGAGGAGGAAGGGGAGGAGGTAGGAGGAGGAGGGCGAGGGGAGTAGGAGAAAAGAAAAAGAAAGGAAGAAAAGAAAGAAAGAAGAAAAGAAAAGAGGGAAAGGAAGGAAGGAAGGAAGGAGGGAAGATGAACGAAAGACAGAAAGAGAGAAAGAAAGGAAAGAAAAATGGAAAGAGAAAGAAAGAAAGAAAGAAAGAAAAGAAAGAAGAAAAGAAAGAAGAAAAGAAAAGAAGAAAAGAAAGAAAGAAAAGAAGAGTTTCCTGTGACAGAATCAAGTGGTCAAGTGGTAGGGATATGGCCTTTTAAGGAAATAACATTATATATAGGCATCCCCCAGGTTACGTACACCCAGTGTGATGGAAGGAAGGAAGGAGGGAAGGAAGGGAGGCAGGGAGGAAGGAAGGAGGGAAGAAAGGGAGGCAGGGAGGGAGGAGAGAGGGAGGGAGGAGGGAGAAAGGAAGGAAGGAAGGAAGGAAGGAAGGAAGGAAGGAAGGAAGGAAGGAAGGAAGGAAGGAAGGAGAAAGGAGAGAAGTTTCCTGTGACAGAATCAAGCAGTCATGTGGTAGGTTATGGCCTTGTGGGGGAAAAAACATAATATACTGCCCTCCTCCAGGTTGCATATGCCCAATGTGATGGAAGGACAGCCCACCAAGGATCTCCAAAAAAAATGACCAGATTAGGCCTATTGGGAAGTTCAGGACCTTCTGCATCTGCCTACAACAACTCTACAAATCCTTGGCTCCCAAATATTTTGTCATCTCCTTCTACCCTAAAAGAAAACAACTTTTTTCCTGTACTCATGCAACACTTCTAACCCCCAAATGTGTGGGATTTTTCCATTCCTAGCAATTCTCCAATTATCTGGGCACCATCTGAGCATCCTACATTTAATTCAGTTCTGACATTGCTTACCTGGAGTAATCATCAGATCTCAGAAGTTAAAGGGCTCAGTCCCACGACACTGCCACCACTTCTGATGCCAGTCACAAATCCCAGGTTGCCACTTGTACTTGTGATTAATTAACCTTCTATAAATCACAGGTTCCTATGACCCTTTCCTCAGGTTCAATAATTTGTTGGAATGGCTTACAGAACTCAGGAAGTTACTTGACTTACATTTAATGGTTTATTATAAAGATACAACTCAGGAATAGCCAAGTGGAAGAGAGGCACAGGGCAAGCATGGGGATGGCATGGAGCTTCCAGACCCTCTCTCCATGCACTGCCCTCCCAGCACCTTGATATATTCACCAGCCCAGAAGCTCTTAACTCAGTCTCTAAACATCTAAGCAGTTCTCCCCTTCCTGGGAAGATGAGGGAGTGATCTGAAAGTTTCAACCCTCTAATCATGGCCTGCTGTTTCTGGTGGCCAGTTCCCATCCTGAAGTGATCCAGAAGCCCACCAAGAGTCACCTCATTAGGACGAAAGACGCACCTGTCACCCAGGAAATTCCAACGGATTTAGGAGCTCTGTATCAGAAACTGGGGTCAAAAATAAAATATTATAACAAAAGATGTTCCTAGCATCCTTATCACTCAGGAAATTCTGAGGGTTTTAGGAGCTCTGTGTCAGGAACCAGGGGCAGAGACCAAATATACATTTGTGTTTTTTAAATTTCCAACTTTTATTTTAAATTCAGGGACACATGTGCAGGATATGCAGGTTTATTACATAAGTATAAGTGTGCCATGGTGGTTTGCTGCAGCTATCAACCTGTCACCTAGGTTTTAAACCCCGCATGCACTAGCAATTTGTCATGATGCTCTCCCTCCCCTCGTGCCCACCCCCCCAACAGGCCCCAGTGTGTGTTGTTCCCCTCCCTGTGTCCATGTGTCCTCATTGTTCAGCTCCCACTTATAAGTGTGAGAACATGAGGTATTTGATTTTCTGTTCCTGTGTTAGTTTGCTGAGGATAATGGCTTCCAGTTCCATCCTTGTCTCTGCAAAGGACATGACCTCATTCCTTTTTATGGCTGCATAGTATTCCATGGTGTATATGTGCCATATTTTCTTTATCCAGTCTATCACTGGTGGGCATTTAGGTTGATTCTATGTCTTTGCTATTGTGAATAGTGCTGCAGTGAACATATGCATGCAGGCATCTTTACAACAGAATGATTTCTATTTCTTTGGGTATATACTCAGTAATGGGATTGCTGGATCAAATGGTATTTCTGCCTCTAGGTCTTTGAGGAATCGCTACACTGTCTTCCACAAAAGGTGAACTAATTTACACTCCCACCAACAGTGTAAAAGCATTCCTCTTTCTCCACAACCTTGCCTACATCTGTTGTTTTTTTGGCTTTTTTTTTTTTTTGGGACGGAGTCTCGCTCTGTCACCCAGGCTGGAGTGCTGTGGCCGGGTCTCAGCTCACTGCAAGCTCTGCCTCCCGATTTCCCGCCATTCTCCTGCCTCAGCCTCCCGGGTAGCTGGGACTACAGGCACCGCCACCTCGCCCAGCTAGTTTTTTGTAGTTTTTAGTAGAGACGGGGGTTTCACCGTGTTAGCCAGGATGGTCTCGATCTCCTGACCTTGTGATCCGCCCATCTCGGCCTCCCAAAGTGCTGGGATTACAGGCTTGAGCCACCACGCCCCGCCTTGACTTTTTGATAATAGTGATTCTGACTGGTGTGAGATGGTATCTCATTGTAGTTTTGATCTTCATTTCTCTAATAATCAGTGATGTTGAGCTTTTTTTCATGTTTGTTGGCCGTGTGTATGTCTTCTTTTGAGAAGTGTCTGTTCATGTCCTTTGCCAACTTTTTAATGGGGTTGTTTGTTTGTTTTTCTTCTGAATTTGTTTTAGTTCCTTGTTGATGCTGAATATTAGACCTTTGTCAGATGGATAGATTGCAAAAATTCTCTCCCATTCTGTAGGTTGTCTATTTACTCTGATGATAGTTTCTTTGGCTGTGCAGAAGCTGTTTAGTTTAATTAGACCCCATTTGTCAATTTTTGCTTTTGTTGCAATTGCTTTTGGAGTGTTCATCATGAAATCTTTACCTATGCCTATGTCCTGAATGGTATTGCCTAGGTTTTCTTATAGGGTTTTTATAGTTCTGGGGTTTTACATTTAAGTCTTTAACCATCTTGAGTTGATTTTTGTATGTGGTGTAAGGAGTGGGTCCAGTTTCAATTTTCTTTACATGGCTAGCCAGTTATCCCAGCACCATTTATTAAAAAGGGAGTCCTTTTGCCATTACTTTTTTTTGTCAGGTTTGTTGAAGATCAGATGGTTATAAATGTGCAGTCTTATTTCTAGGTTCTCTATTCTGTTTCATTGGTCTGTGTGTCTGTTCTTGTACCAGTATCATGCTGTTTTGGTTACTGTAGCCTTGTAGTGTAGTTTGAAGTCCAGCAGCATGATGCCTCCAGCTTTGTTCTTTTTGCTCAGGATTGTCTTGACTATTCAGGCTCTGTTTTGGTTCCATATGAATTTTAAAATAGTGTTTTCTAATTTTGTGAAAAATGTAAATGATAGTTTAATGGGAATACCATTGAATCTATAAATTGCTTTCAGCAGTATGGACATTTTCACAATATTGATTCTTCCTATCTGTGAGCATGGAATGTTTTTCCATTTGTTTGTATCATGACTGATTTCTTTGATCAGTGGTTTGTAGTTCTCCTTGAAGAGGTCCTTCGCTTCCCTTGTAAGCTGTATTTCTAGGTATTTTATTCTTTTTGTGGCAATTGTGAATGAAAGTTCCTTTATGATTTGGCTCTCAGCTTGTCTGTTGTTGGTATATAGGAATACTAGCAATTTTTGGACATTGATTTTGTATCCTGAGACTTTGCTGAAGTTGCTTACCAGCTTAAGAAGCTTTTAGGCTAAGATGATAGGGTTTTCCAGATATAGGATTATGTCATCTACAAAGAAAGATAGTTTGACTTCTTCTCTTCCTATTTGAATATCCTTTATTTATTTATCTTGCCTGATTGTCCTGGCCGGGATTTCCAATACTATGTTGAATAGGAGTGGTGAGAGAGGACATCCTTCTCTCGTGCCAGTTTTCAAGGGGAATACTTCCAGCTTTTGCCAATTCAGCATGATATTGTCTGTGGGTTTGTCATATATGGCTCTTATTTTGACATTCAATACCTAGTTTATTGAAAATTTTTTAACATGAAGGGATATTGAATTTTATTGAATGTCTTTTCTGCATCTGTTGAGATAATCGTGTGATTTTTGTCTTTAGTTTTGTTCATTTGATGAATTGCATTTATTGATTTGTGTGTGTTGAATCAGCCTTGCATCCTGGGGTGAAACCTACTTGATCATGGTGGATAAGCTTTTTGATGTGCTGCCAGATTCAGTTTGCCATTGTTTTGTTGAGTATTTTTTAATCAATGTTCATCAAAGATATTGGCCTTAAGTTTCCTTTTTTTGTTGTATCTCTGCCAGGTTTTGGCATCAAGATGATGCTGGCCTCATAAAATGAGTTAGGAAGGAGTCCCTACTTTTCAACTTTTTGGAATAGTTTAAGTGAGAATGGCACTCACTCTTCTTTGTACCTCTAGGAGAATTCAGCTATGAATCTATCTGGTCCTGGACTTTTTTCCTTTTTTTTTTTTTTTTTTTTTGGAGGGGGGTTGGTAGGCTGTTTATTACTGCCTCAGTTTCAGAACTTATTATTGGTCTATTCAGGGATTTGTTGTCTTCCTAGTTCAGTCTTAGGAGGATGTATGTGTTCAGGAATTTATCCAGTTCTTCTGGATTTTCTAACTGATATGCATAGATGCATTCATAGTATTCTCTGATGGTTGTTTATATTTCTGTGGGGTCACTGGTGATATCCCCCTTATCATTTCTGGTTATGTTTATTTGAATCTTCTCTCTTTTCTTCTTTATTAGTCTAGCTTAGTGATCTATTTTTATTAATTTTTTCAAAAAACCAGCTCCTGGATTTGTTGATTTTTTTTGAAGGGGTTTTCGTGTTTCTGTCTCCTTCAGTTCAGCTCTGATATTGGTTATTTCTCATCTTCTGCTAACTTTGGGGTTTGTTTGCTCTTAGTTGTGATCTCAGGTTGTTAACTTGAGATCTTTCTAGCTTTTTGATGTGAGCATTTCGTGCTACAAATTTCTCTCTTAACACAGCTTTAGCTGCATCCTAGAGATTGTGGTATATTGTATCTTTGTTCTCATTAGTTTCAAAGAACTTCTTGATTTCTGCCTTAATTTCATTATTTACCCAAGAGTTATTCAGGAGCAGGTTGTTCAATTTCCCTGTAGTTGTGTGGTTTTGAGTAAATTTCTTAATCTTGAGTTCTAATTTGATTGTGCTGTGGTCTGAGAGATGGGTTGTTATTATTTCAGTTCTTTTGCATTTGCCAAGGAGTGTTTTACTTCTAATTATGTGATCAATTTTAGAGTAAGTGCTGTGTGGCAATGAGAAGAATGTATATTCTGTTGTTTTAGGGTGGAGAGTTCTGTAGATATCTATCAGGTCCATTAGATCCAGAGCTGAGTTTAGGTCCTGAATATCTTTGTTAATTTTCTGTCTCAATGATCTGTCTAATACTGTCAGCGGGGTGTTACAGTCTCCCCCTATTATTGTGTGGAGCCCAAGTCTCTTGGTAGGTCTTTAAGAACTTGCTTTATGAACCTGGGTGCTCCTGTATTGTGTGCATATATATTTAGGATAGTTGGCTCTTCTTGTTGAAGCAAACCTTTTACCATTATCTAATGCCCTTCTTTGTCTCTTTTGATCTTTGTTGGTTTAAAGTTGTTTTGTAAGAAACTATGATTGCAACCCTGCTTTTTTTCTGTTTTCCATTTGATTGGTAAATTTTCCTCCCTCTCTTTATTTTGAGCCTGTATGTGTCTTTGCATGTGAGGCAGGTCTCTTGAAGACAGCATAACAATGGGTCTGAGTTTTTTATCCTGCTTGCCATGCCATGTCTTTTAATTGGGGCATTTTGCCCATTTGCACCTAAGGTTAGTATTGTTATATGTAGATTTGATCCTATCATCATGATGCTAGCTGTTTATTTTGCAGACTTGTTTATGTGATTGCTTCATAGTGTCACTGGTCTGTGTACTTCAGTGTGTGTGTGTGTCTGTGTGTTTGTGTGTGTGTGTGTTTCAGTGGCTGGTAATGGTTTTTCCTTTCCGTATTTAGTGCTTCCTTCAGGAGCTCTTGCACGGGAGGTCTTGTGGTAACAAATTCCCTCAGCCTTTGCTTGTCCAAGCCTTCGCTTATTTCTCCTTCACTTATGAAGCTTAGTTTGGTCAATATGAAATTCTGGTTTGGAAATTCTTTTCTTTAAGAATGTTGAGTATTGGCCCACAATCTCTTCTGACTTGTAGGGTTTCCGCTGAGAGATCCACTGTTAGTCCGATGGGCTTCCCTTTGTAGGTGACCTGGCCTTTCTATCTGGCTGCCCATAACTTTTTTTTTTTCACTTCAATCTTGGAGAATCTGATGATTATGTCTTGGGGTTGATCTTCTCATGGAGTATCTTAGTGGGGTGGTCTTCATTTCCTGAATTTGAATGTTGGCCCATGTTGCTAGGTTGGGTAAGTTCTCCTGGATGATTTCCTGAAGTGTGTTTTCCAACTTGGTTCCATTTTCCCTGTCTCTTTTAGGTACATCAGTCAGGCACAGATGTTTTTCTTGGAGGTTTTATTCATTCCTTGGAGGTTTTTGGTCATTCCTTTTAACTCTTTTTTTCTCTATTCTTGTCCGCCTGTCTTAATCCAGAAAGCTAGTCTTCCAGCTCTGAGATTCTTTCCTACACTTGATCTACTCTGCTATTAATACTTGCGATTGCATTGTGAAGTTCTTGTAGTGTGTTTTTCAGCTCTAACAGGTCAGTTATGTTCCTCTCTAAATTGGCTATTTTGGCTGTCAGCTCCTGTATTGTTTTGTCATGATCCTTAGTGTCTTTGCATTGGGTTACAACATGCTCCTTTAACTCAGTAAAGTTCATTACTACCCACATTCTGAAGCCTACTTCTGTCATTTCAGCCATCTCAGTCTCAGCCCAGTTCTGAGCCCTTGCTGGAGAGATGGTGGGGTCATTGGAGGAAAAGAGGCACTGTGGCTTTTTGAGTTTTTAGCATTTTTGTGTTGATTCTTTCTTATCTTTGTGGGCTTATCTATCTTTGATCTTTGAGGTTGCTGACCTTTGGATGGGCTTTTTGTGGTTTGTTGTTATTTTCTGTTTGTTTGCTTTGCTTTGAACAGTCTGGCTACCCTGTGTAGGTCTGCTGTGGTTTGTTGGGGGTCTGCTCCAGACCCTGGTTGCCTCAATTCTTCCCATGCCTGGAGGTATCACTGGTGAAGGTGCTTCCTTTGGCTAGGGGTGGGGAGTTCCCTTGGCTCTGTGTTGCTCTGGAGTAAGCCATCACCCTTTTCTTCATTCTTCATGGGTCGAGTTGTTTCCCTGATCAGTCCCAATGCAACTACCTGGATATTTTAGTTGAAGATATTGTATCCACTCGCCCCTTCCATGCCTCTGCATGAGTGCAGCAAACAGCAGCTGCTTCTAATTGACCATCTTGCTACATTTCTTATATGCCACTCCTGTCTCTCCCCAGAGGATTTCTGTCCTTCTCAGAACCTGACTACCTTCTCTTTGGAATCAGCTTCCACCTCTCTGCCTCTGGCTCTCGTTCTCTCTTGAACTCTAAACTCCCATTACTATAGAAATTACCCTATGATAACAACAATGGCATGTGTTAAGTACTTTGTGCCAGGCTCGTTGCTAATTCTTTACTTACATTATGATTTAATCTTCATAGAACACTATGAAGTAGTAACATTGTTGTCCTCATTTTATACTTGAGAGAACCCAGGAGGAGAAAGGTTAAGCAACTTGCCTCAAATTGTAACATTAGTAAGTAACAAAAACCCCAGGGTGCTTCAATTAGCACCTTTAATAAAATGTGCCTCCAATTTCATGCATTATATTTCCCTAGCTCCTCCTCCTGCATTTTCTACCTCAGTGAGTGATATCTGCAGTTGTCTAAGTGGGAAAGCTTCACCTAATTTCAGATTCCTTCCCCTAGTCTCCCAAGGCTGAATTGCTTATTTATTCTTGCCAGTTCTCCCTCTGGACTCTGGGAACTTTCTTTTCCCGATGTGAAGTGTACCTGTCTTTTCTGTTTAATAATTTCTCACTCGTATTCTTGCATCTGGTTTCTTTGTGTCCATTCTTAACTTCTCCAATCACTTTTCATGCCACTGGGACTGCCTGGATATCCCCCGCCTGTTCAGTTAACCTTCCATGTCTTCCCATCCCTGACACATTAACGTTTATACTTCAAGTACAGCACAGCACCAAGCTCTTTTTCCAGCCCCATCTGTGTGTATCCTACTCTGTCTTTCCCTGATGACAGCCACTCCAGATGTCATGCTCCACTTCAAACACACCTCTACACATCATCCCCACCTTCTTTCCCAGGGACCACAGTACATTGCTTATGCCTACCTCTGTTGAGCAGTTACTTTATCCTTTCTTGTGATAGGGAGCTTACATCTCTAGCTTGCCAACTAAATCATAAGCTCTTTAAGGAAAAGCTGAAACCAATTTTGCTACCTTCAGCTCTTCACCACCTACCTTGAAGGTATATGAGGGAGGTTGAAGGAGACAGACGTGGGGATTTATTTTGTAAGTTACTGGTGACCTGTGACTTTCTTACTGATAGCTCAAGGGGGAAGGGAGGAAGTGCTTACCCATATTCTCAATCCAAACATTTTGGTCCTAGCAGGGAAACAGAAGACAGGTAACATGCCTAGCTGTGATTTTTGAAGAGGATTTTTAAGGAAGAAACTACTTACAGAGTTGTATGCAGGGGTTAAGGAAACCACCTGAGTATACTGGGGTACTATGTCCTACTTGGAAGTAAACCAGATATGGCATACTCCTACAGTGGAATACACAGCCCCATTGGCCCAAGACTTCTCCCCTTCCCAGCCTTGGGCTCACTATTTTGCTGTTTCTTATCTTCATATTTTTGGCTCATGCTTTTGCCTCTTATACCTTTTCTCCCTCCCCTTTAAAAAAAAAAAAATCTGGCCAACCGCTCTTCATTCTTTAAGACATTGCCTGTGCCACCACCTCCAAGAAGCCTTCTTGCACCTGCAGGCTATGACGAGTCATCCTCCCCTGGCTCTCTACTACCCCTATACATGCAGTTTTAACCATCTGGCTAGAGGCCTGTGCCCCATGGGACTCTAACCCCCTCTAGGAGCCAGGTCTCAGTTTTCCCACTGCCCAGCACAGTGCTCAGCCCACAGGTAGTGCCCAGGACTTAGTTGAATAATGAGTAAAGGTCTTTTGGCTACAGATTCTTTGCTCTTTCCACAGCATCTCCATATCATACCCTGTAGTGACAGGTTATTGTTCATTCTTTCCAAAGCATTTATCAACTGTTTACTTTTAAATTAATATATTTTTCCCTTTTTCTATTTATTTCCCCTTCCTCGTGCCCACAGGAAAGACCAAGTGGCTTTAATATGCCACTATCATTTACCTAGAAAGGGGGGTTCACTTTCAGTAAGTGCACTAGTCAGATTTTCCCTTACTAGCTGTTTTTTAAAATAATTTTTTAAATGCAGTTAGAACCCAATAAGTTATCATCTCCTCTTCCTCTATAATTTTATTTAAAAATATTTATTATATTGACTCTATAACAGGCATCAACAAACTGTGGCCCACACCCTGTGGGCCAGTCCCCATTTTTATATGTAAAGTTTTATTGGAACACAGTCATACTTATTTGTTTACATATTGTCTATAGCTGTTTTCACACTACAATAATAGATGGAGTAGATGCAACACTGACCATATGGCCCACAAAGGAAAAAACATTTACTAGCCTGCCCTTCACAAGGAAAAGTTTTGCCCTGGAAGAAATTGTGAAGCAGTTAGAATTTGTAGCCATCCACCCTTCTTTTTTCTGTTATAGCCACGATTGCTCTAACATTCATTGTCCTGTTCTTCCTTCACCTTCTAAATGACCAGCTCTCCTCACCCACAACTCTCTGTCACCTAGGGAAGAAGAATTTCTGTTTCTTTAAAATTGAGCTTTAAAATTATCAACAGCTGATTAGGGAGATATTCTGGAGGGAGATAAGGGAACTATGTAGACTGGTGTTTTCGGCCTGAGTTCTGTAGCTCAGCTGCATCTGAATCATTGGAAGAGTTTGTTGTTGTTGTTGTTGTTGTTGTTGTTTTAATGTAGACTGTGCAGGATCCAGGAATTGGGAAGGAGGAAAACTTTGGTCTCTGTATAGGCCCATGTTTCTCAAAGTGCCAAATCCCAAGCTGCATGCAGACGATTGGTGAACATGGGCCCCACTACAGGCAAACTGCATTTTTACAAGTTCTTGATATGATTTTGATGCACCCTAAAGTTTGGGAATTACGGAATTCTCCTTTCTCTAAGACACCCTGGATTCCTAGTTTGTAGGACAGAATGTTTCTTTAAAGAGGAACAACTACGAATAAGTTTCCAAAATAACTAAGTTGGCTCTCTAGTTACCAATAGTTTATAATCTGTTTGTTAGATGTTCTCTTACAAAAACGTGAAGTGGAACAGAACAGGGGATGGACTGCAAGGTAAAGAGGACAAGGAGATGGAATCTGTCAGAACGTTATAGAAAACTTAGGAAGCTTGGGTACTTGGTAACGGGGGGAGGGATAATGGGAGAGTGAAGAGTTGTTGAAAGCGACTTCAGTATTGTCTCTAGAGGTCTGGCCCCATCAAACCTCATGGAATCTGTCACTGTGGATGAAATTTCTCACGTTGTAATGTATGGACCAGGTTTGGGTTCTGAGCCTGCCTTAGACTGATGGTTAGGACCCCTGAACACTGGGCTTTGTGCTACAGTTGATTGATTGGTAAACACATGGAATCATCAATTTCTTCCTTTCCACACAAACCATCTGCCTAGGATCTTGGGGAGTTAAAAATAAGATCTGGTGAGCCCAAGCAAGGGGTCCATCAGAAGCCTGCAACTCTTATGGCCTTCCCCAGACTTGGCTAATGACAAGGGACTTAAACAGCATTGACTTCTCTGTTTGACAGCTATCCCAATCTTCATGCTGACAGATCTGTTTTTCTTGGATCTGGAAAGTCGTTTTTGAGCAGGAATAGAGGGTAGCAGTGTAACTCTAATTCAGTGCATTAGCCACACAATACTGGGTGTTTATGTTGGACCAAATCCTGTTACTGACATTTTGGCAGGCTGGCTGCTGTCACTGAAGAACTTACCGAAATTGCGAAAGGGAGTCAATGTAGAACGAGCAGTTTTCCACTTTTAGTGGAGTCCAGCTGCTGTCCCACAGAGGAGCTGCACATGGCCACACGGCTCCTGCATTGAAGCCTGCCTGCAAAGGCGGGCAAGGCACCTAAATATAAAGTTGTAAAGCATCAGTATGGAATCTTTCTTTCGTGACCCAAGCAATTAATCTAGCCATGGTGACAGTTTTGTAAATCTGTACAAGAGTTAGACATTTTAAGTAACTTAATGAAGTGCTATAAATCAAAGTGGAATTCCTAAATTTGCTAATTTTCTGAAGGGTCTTGAAAATATAAAGATGAGGCATAAACTTATATTCACCCAGGATTTGCCTCATTTTAGTCATATAATAAGTTTACGAGTTTATATTCATCATCCTGGGTTTGATGTGAAAATGTTGATAATTTACATTATCAAGAGGCTTCCGTTGGCTTTTGACATTCAGTGTAATGGGGATTTCCCTGTAAACAAGATTTTCTCATAAAAATAGATGACCCTTACCCTACGACCATCTCAGGCTTGCAAATGTAGTTGGGGGGTGGGTGTGGTGGTCACTTTTCTCTAAACTTTATTCCCTCCAGTGAGGATGAGCACGGAGAATAACAGTGTAGGGACTGGACTCTGCTACTCAAGGAAAAAAGGAAGTTACTTATCCTCTCACAGGGTTACTGTGAGTCTTCAATATGTTAATATTTAGTGTTAATATGAAGTGCCTAAAATAGTGGCTGAGCAGAATAAGTAGTCAAAAAACGTTAGCAACACTATCACTGTCACTATTATGGGAGCCAATTGAGCCATTTGAAACTCAGTCTGGATTGGAAGGTTCTGCCTCCACTGTTGACATCTATCCGTCCTGTGGTCATGTGGCAAATGAAGTGTGATGTGACAGTGAAATCTGAGGGACTTTAGGTAGATCTTTGTCAGTAGATGGTGGGCACTGGAGCCAAAATGTAATGGGATGTGGATTATGTGGGATTTGAAGAAGCAGAGCAGGCAGTTTAGAGGCTTAATGTTAAGGGAAAGAAGAAAAGCGGGCTGGCACCTTGAGGAAAAGATAGAATTGAAGACATGATTGGGATAGGGAGACTTCGGCAGATGTAGCTCAAGTTTCTCCAGACAACAGCAGCCTGAGATGAAATGGCTTTCACATTTGACTCTCACTCTTCTTTCTTATTCTGGGATCTCCAGGCCCCTGAAGGTGTCCCCCTCCATTACTTCCAAGAGTTTTCAGAGAGCAGTTCACATTCACACACGACAAAGGGCTCCTTCCTCCATCCCCTCCCCCTTCTGGAAGCTGTTTTTCTCCTCTCCATGAAGTATAGTTCTGGCAGGAACTCAGTGAGAGAGGGGTTCTCTGATCAGAAAAGTTTGAGATGCAAAATACTACATCGTCCCTGTTAAAAAGTCATACTCTGCATAGATTGACTGAAAGGAAATTAATCTTTTTAATCCCCCCATACAACTATTTGTTTTGTGTAATCCATCATTTTTCAGACTTGTTTGATCATAGCACCACCCCACTTCTTTTATTTGCATAAAACCTTTAACCTTCCAGAGTATCACCACTCTTTGCAACATACTATAAGGAAGGCTGGGATAAGGCAAGACGTGGCCCCTGGGGAAAGAGGGACCACATATTAAGATGGCGATAGCCTCACCTACCCTCAGGGAGCTGATATCTCAAGCTAGGGTAGGGCTGGGAGAGCAGGGTGCTGCTGAGGAAGTTCCCACGGAGCCCAATCCTGCTGCCTTGTGTGTATCAAATGCTTCCTCTTCCAGGGACACGCGAACAGACAGGCTGCTGCACTCTTGCTGCTGCAAATCGCTAAACCCAAAATCATGTGTCTGCCCCATTCTAGCTCCACTTCGGTATGATGACGTGGCACACAGAGCTCAGACTGAGTCCTCCACAGTTATCCCTCCACTAGTGCCTTAGCAGAACAAGGACTCTGTGGAAACAGGGTTTTAATTACAGTCATTTGTCCCATTTTGTGGCTCTTCGGGAATGCAACTATCTCATCTGCAGGAAATGTTGTTGGGGACTAGTTAGCTCAGGAGTGACCACCAACATGGAGTGGGAGTTGTGGATACAGATTTTTTTCCACCTGTATTTCCTTTCCCTAAATAAATTGGGCAGTTCTGAGGCCTCCAATGTCTCCATCCCCACTTCCCCTGTGAAACTCCCCTGATGTGAAGAGTATGTTTGGGAGCTGATTAAAGATGATCCTGGCAGCTACCCTGCTGTTTAAAAAGTATCTGTGGATTCACCACATTCATACACTTTTTCTTATCTTTTTTTTTTGTCTGTAAAAAATGGAAAAAAAAAACCTTGTCATAAGAGGCATTTCTTACGGATTTTATCTATGTGGTTAAAATTGTGGGAATACCTAACCATTCATTTATCTTGATTTTTTTTCCTATTAAAAAGAACCAAAGATTGAGAACAATAAATTATCACAATAGTTTTTCACTCCATGAATAAAATGCCCCATTTTTTTACATCTGAACATTAGGATTTCTTTCAAATTTTCAAAATTCTAGAGGCATTGATTTGTTATTTAAATTTAACGTATGCTTTTGTTCAAATGATGTAATTCTGCATATTTCTTTCACAAAAATACTATTGGAAGTATCTACCTCTTCTCTAATGCTCCAAAAATGCTTATGGTTATTTAACCTTTAAAATACAGTATTTTCCTTCTTGGCATTGAGTGTTAATTTCTGTCAGTTGTTTAATAAACCCTTAATTTTAAAATCTTCTTAAGGAAGAGGATGTATCTACTTCTTAATGTATAAACATCCTTGTGACTAAAACTGAACAATGTTCCTGGAATTTAGCTTACTAAATGGGTGTATACTCAAAAGACAGTATTAAGTTCTCTTGAGTGTGTGATAACATGCCAGGGACTACCAGAGCCACTCATCAGATACAAACCTTACTTTCTAAGCTGTATATCAAGTCAGTAATAAACATTAGACAAAAAAGAAAGTGGTAAGGGTGGGAGAATCCACATTTCCACATTACATTCCCTAAAGGATGAAAGAGGAAGTGGGTTCTTCAGTGAGTTTTTTTCCAAGAATATCAAGAACCTTCTTAATGTTCTTGGAAATGGAAAATATTCCTCCTGTAGGGAGTTGTGCAACAAAAGGAGTGGGGAAATTTTTGATAAAAGATGCCAAGACCTCACCAAACTGTGTATAGAAAGAGACCAAAAGAAGGCTCTGAAATCCAGGAGGAGCTCCAAGTTGAACTCCATCTTACTGCAAGCCAGCGACAGGTTTTGGGAAAGATTAGGAAATAGGCCAGAGCATCTGGTAAGAACAATTGCTATAAAATGTTGAACTAAATGCAATCGTGTACAATTCGAAAGTGGCCACTTGAGCAAGAAAAATATTCTATTTGGAAAATAGCCAATTTACCTAGTTCTTGATGATCTGTGGCAAGGTGTTACACAAAGTGTGTGGCATAAATAGTACAAATTCACTGACAATACTGTGCCAAGGGCAATAGCTTTAACACCTCCACGCATCACACCTTTTCTAGAACTACTAAGACGGAACTCAGTAGACTGGCTTGAATGCTTCTCTGCTTCCTGATTCTGTTGAACATCATCTAGTGAGTACAAAGGGAAACAGAGAAGGAAAGAATCTGTCACATGCCTTGCAAATAGCAGGCTCTCAGAAAAGTTTGTTGAATGAAGGAATGTAATGACAGGAGGAATTTCTAGTCTTGGCTCTGCCATTAATTACACAACCTTGGGCAGGTCACTTAACCACTTTATGGTAAATCATCCCGCTGACCAATAAAACCTCAATGTCCTCATCTGTAAAATGAAGGGGTTGAACTATTGGACCTCTAAAGTTTTTTTCAGTGCTAAAACTCCATAATATACATGGTTTATCATGCATGAATAGTTTCTGAGTCATTCGGGATTGACAGTGTTGGAACTAAGAATTCTGCAGCAAGGAAGAGGATATTCTCTAGGTTCTGTAGAAGGAGGAAAGGTGTAAGGCTTTTTCACTATCATCAAGCATATAATGTTTAATAAATGTAAAACCCTGAGTCATGTGCTGGGCAAACACAAGCTTCTTTTCTGCTCCAAAGGTGCTTATTTTCAGTCACGAAGCAGTCAGCTTCATGTAGGAAGTAAGACCTAAGTCAATTCTTTCGATGTCAATGAGAAAAGGAACTCACAACAGTAACTATGACAGGTTCTGTGCTTTTGACGATATTTTTTCTATAAAAATCAAGAGCTTGCAGAAAGCATCAGGCTCAAGGTCAAGGATCTAAATCAAGTCCAGGTGTGGTTCCTCGGCTTCTTTACCCTGAGAACTATCCTTCCCCAGCTGGAGACCTATAGAGACAAGTTACCACCCCACACATGTGTAACATACAATGGATATTCTGAGCTTAATACCAAACTTAGATCTAACTGCAAAAGACAAAAAGGAGGAAGGGGGAGGCACACAACAGTCACTAAGACACAGCAATTACAAAATCTATCCAGGCACATATCTGCAGGTCCTTCATTGGAACTCAGCCCCACTTCTTGGGCATCATTTCCCATGGTTCTTGGCTTTGCCCTCCGGGTCCTTGGCTGCAGTCTCTGGGACATCCCCTATGTTCCATAAGAAGTGACCTGTATTTGCAACTGAGGAAATTTCTCAGCTTACCTTCTACTTGTCAAAGGTTGAGGTTCCAAAGACTTCATTACACTTTATACCATCTCTGTCCCTTTAGCCCAAACTGATACAATATCCTTAGAAAATGTATGGACATCCTACATACTAATTTATAATCCACTCCATTAGACAAAATCCATGCATCTCTTCAAGATAAGTCCTTCTCCACTTTGGTTCCCTGTGAGCCTGCTGTGCACCGATGCCCTTGAAGTCATTACAAGCCCTATTGTTTAACTGTGAGTATCTGTGAGGAATGCCCTTATGATCCTTTGGAGAACTTCTGTCTAAAGGGTCAGAGAGGTACTGCCCTAGATCTTTATGAGGTCTTAATAAAGAATCTTCCAGTCCCGCCCTGGGTGTCATCTTTTCCAGGAAGCCATTTCTTAACTCAAGAACCTTTTGCGGGCTGAAAAGGCTGTTCTGGATCCTTTAAAATTCTTCCAACTTCCACTCAAAAATGGAATAGCTTTTCCTTAATTCATTTCTCTCATTTTAATATAGGCAGCTAGAAGAAGCCAGATAGCACCCTCAACACCCTGAATTTTCCAGAAGTCTCCCTAGCTACTTCATTGAGTTCATTAGGTACAATCTCTATTTTTCACATTATTGCTGGTGACAATTTTGCTGAACTTCCCACTACTACATAACAAGGGTTTCCTTCCCTCCAGCTCAAGTAGTATTTCCTTCACTTTCCTTTAAGCCTCACCAATAGGCCCCTCAAGGCTTCTGCTAACACAGTCTTCAAACCTTTTCAGGCTTTCACTAACTGACTCTACAAGTCCCCTCTGGCTTCTTATTGCCACCTGGTCCCAAAACCAATGTTACAGATTTTTGTTTATGGTAATATCCCAATTTCAGGTACCAAAAGTACCAAAATCTGATGGTTAGCTATTGCTAAGTAACAAATAACTCCAAACATAGTAGTTTAAAATAGCAACACTACTGTTATTATCTCTGACAGTTTTTCTGGATCAGGAATTTGGGAAGGGATTAGCTAGCTAGTGCTGGCATTGGGCTGCTCATGTGTTTGCAGTCCAGTGGTGGCTGGTCCTGGAACAATGTGAAGTGAATTTGCTGGAAAAGTTGGAGTTGTCTGGGTATCTCTGTTCACACTGCCTCAGGGTCTCTCCATGTGTTCTCTGTGTGGGCATTCTCACAACATGGCAGTTCCCAACATCAAAGCAGCCAGATTGCTTACTTAGCCAGTAAAGGCTTCAAGGGTTAGTATTCTAGCTAACAAGACAGGAGCCATACCTAGGAACTAGCCTCAGAACCCCTGCAGAATGACTTGTGCCACAATCTGATGGTTACAAATGAGTCCCAGATCCACTCAGATTCAAGGAGAAGGAAATTAGATTCCACCTCTTGACGGTGATGGGACAAAGTTCTAGAAAAGCATGTGTAATGGGAGATATTGTTGTGTCCATCTTTAGAAAATACGATCTAACACACCTAATGTGCAGAGTTAGGGATGGTGAATGTAACACATCTGCAACACAGCTCGACATTTATGTAGTAGCTACTTAAATAAATTATTGTTATTACTCAGTTCGTTGTTATTACTCTTATTATACAGGGTGGGTTTTCTTTTTTTAACATTGTCAGAATCTTCTCAGATGAAGTTTTGTTTTGACTTTCTTTCTTTCTCCTTTATAACTTTTATTATAGTCTTTAATTGCTAGTAGAGCACTTTAATAGATAATTTGGTATTTTATAAACCACAGAATATTAGAGCTAGAATACACTATATTAATCCTAGGGTGTGCTCTGACTTCTCCAGCACAACCTTTCCTGAGCTCCAGCTACTTTCAGTCTGCAACATGAGCAGTGTTTCACCAGAACTAACTAGATAATCCCTTCCCAAATTCCTCAACCATTTTATTTTATAGGCAACAAACCCAAAGGTTAGTTTAGCGCCAAGTCATTTGCTGCATTCACAAAGATGCACACCTTATTTCTAACAGACATTAGACTCACTCATTTGTTTGGTTTCCCAACCTAGTACTTTTTCCCCTGTAGCATTCCTACCTCTCTCACCAATAAAGATGTGATCACTCATGCTTTTACCTTGGAATGAAAGTCTGTATTTTCCCTTACTTGATGATTTCACAATCCATTCTGCTTTCACATTGTCTGGGAGCCTTCTGCTGCAGGGATCAGACTGTTCAGTTGGAAGACGGCACGCTTCTGTGGCCTCATGTAAGTGTCGGTGAGAAGGTACTGATGTTAGAGAGCACAGACATGGAGCCTCTCCAAAGGGGAAAATAATGCAGTGCCTCCTCTCTCTCCCAGCATTTCTTATCTGAAGCAGGAACTCTGATGGCCTAACAATCACTTTCACTTCTCGTACTTTATTAATATCCTTGGAAAGATACTATAGGCCAAATTTGTCCTATGAGCATGCACATTTAACTTCCATTTAATTTAGTAAGAGCTTTTACATATATCCAAGGGTGAAATTTAGCCAGAAGATAAGAAGAACAAAAATGTCACAGGTCAAATATGCCGCCAGTAGTTCATGTCTGAATGTGTTTTCCGCTTTCTGCTCTCTGTCATTCCCTGGAGAATTCACTGCTCTAAAGAAGACCTTAATTTTTCTTTTAGAAATGACTGATAACAATAGAGAGTCATCATGCCTGTATGTTTGTATCGAGTAGTTTCATAAGGTTTGTTTTGCTCATTTATAAGACCTTTATCCTCCTACCCCTTGTCACATAGCTCTCCTTAACAGCTGTTTTCTTGTTTCTATTAAACCAGTCACTGGGGGAAACACACTCCATCCCGAAGACTTGCTACTTGGAGGCACTGAAATATGGCTGCTCTTGCCACTATTGTGACCCCTTTCTGTTCTTCATTTTTTTTCTGCTTGAGATTTTTGCTCAAGTGCTAGTATTCTTCATTTTCTATCTTGGTTGGAAATTTGCATCCTTATCCCTCCCTCACTACAAGTAAGAAATAAGTAACCCAAGGTGATTTATTAATAACATGAATTCCACAGGCCCATGCAGACCTAAGTTCCACTTGGGATATCTCTCAAGTCTATTGCAATGACCAGCTCTGATTTTTAAACGAACAGATGTGTTCATTGAGCACCAATTAATGTGATTTGAGACCAAAAAAAAAAACTATTTGGAAAATTGTTAATGGCCTTCCTTTAAAAAACTGAGCTTCACAAAGGAAAAGATAAATCCCACAAAAGAAATTCAAATATTCAAAGGCAATTTAGAAAACAGATATTATGCCAAATCAAGAGAAAGTAAAAGATAGCTTAAAGCCAATTTCTATGGCCATCACTTTAATTGACATGAAGATGTAGAGGGTAGCTGTATTTTAAAGAGCCTTAGATTTCAAATGTTTTCCCTGAACTTAAAATTGATGTCAAAGGAGCAAAATAGGGATATCACAGTCAGACATCAGATGGCTGCTGTCAAGATTTTGGAAGACAACATTAATTTGGTGAAATCATAAAGTCTGGGAATCAACTCTGCCATTCTAGAAACTAAATGTTGTGATTCCTCCAGAGTTAATGAAATTAATGAGGATGGGCTCATGCAAACTAAGCCCACGGGAGAAAGAGCTATAAGTCCCAAAATATCAATTGACAAGAATTTACAATGTCATTTATATTTACCAAACAAGCCCAAATTCTAATGTTTGGTTGGTGAATGGCCGGTCAGGACAGTGTCTCTCTCTAGTAGGAATATGTACGTGGCTAGACAAACATTTGCTTATTCAGCAGATATTTACCAATTGCATACTCAGTGCCAACCAGGATGTCAGGTCCTAGGGAGTCAAAGATACAAAAATGTAGTCTGTAGGCTCTTAGTTCCCACCATCTAATTAACAAGCAAGACCAATACAATCCATTTTGACTACACAGAAGGAGACCTAACCCAGGCTCCTAGAGTCATAAAAGGCTTCTGGGAGAAGAGGGCATCTCTGCCAAGTCCTGAAGTGAATAGCAGTTGTAATCAGGCAACCAGTGGGGCAAAGCAGAAAGAGCAAGTCCAAGGCAGGGGAGCAGACTACGCAGAAACCACAGGGCAAACTATCTAAGATGATTATTGAGTGTGCATCAGAGCAAGACAATGAAATGGGAGATCTTAACCCTTGTGTCATGAGGCTAGATGCCTACTCTGCCTGCCAGGTGAACTGAATGTCAGGGTTGGCTGGTTTTAAGCCTTACCTCTCCTAGAGAATGCTGCTGATTCTTGGTAAGTGGGTATCCTCTGTCAAACTAAGTGTCGACTCATTGGTGGGTCAAGAAAATAACTTAGTAGGTCATAATGAGCGATTTTAAAAATGAAACGTAATAGAAACTATTAGAGGGTATTATGTATAATAAGGGCAAGTATTATTTTATGAAATTTTATTTTAGATGAATGGATGGATGATTACATGGATAGATAGATAGATGCCTACAAATGCAAGTATATAGTTTGAGGTACCCTGACTATATCTTGGCCAAATGCCAAATGGCCAATGTTAAGGGTTAATATTCACCTGAAGTTGAGGCCAAAGCTTCATAACCCCATGATGAAATAAATTTTGGGGATATAGGAATAAATCTGAAATTTTATGAAAAATTACAGCTTAGATTTTTAGAAGTCTGACATTTAAGGTCGAAACAATCACATCTCAGATCGTCATCTATAAGACTATTTTGCAGCCATTAAACTGCCCATTCGCAAAACAAAATAGCACTCACCTGGATTCAGTGGTGAATTTAGATGCTTTCTGAGTTTCTCCTTTCTCTAACACTTTCTTCTTTTCTTAGTACTCTGTATATTTCTTACCTTGTCTGGAACAAGAATAATTGTGGGGAGAGCTCTTGGCATTGACACCTGTGGGGGAAGGGACAAAGCAGGCCTGGGCAGAGAGAAGCTAGACTGTGAAGCTGTCTCAGTAAAGGCCTCAGTCCACTCCACAGCAAGCTGGAAAGCTAAAGGGTGGCCCTCCAGAGTTGGCCCATGTCGAGCTACATGGACCAGTCTTTGGGTGCTGGATGCCCCTGGGGAGGGAACCTGACGGGATGAGGCGGCAGCAGAGGACAATTCCCAGAGAGGGCTGACCTCTGACATCTGTGGGCCAGCAGCAGTCCCAGCAGCTGGGGGACCAGGTCCTGAATGGAGATGTAGCTGACACCCACGGTATCTATGACAGCAATGTAGTATATCGTTTGTCAGACTTACAGCCTCAGTTGAATTAAGTTACTAAGACATAAATTCATGTAAGTAAAAAGAATCACAATCTAATTCTCTATTGTTATTCATTACTATTTTTAAATTTAGAAAAATGTGTTGGCTCAGAAAGGATAGAATGCTGTTTTTAAAGTAAACTGATATACACTGCGTTATTATTTGTTGTTACTGTTAACATTTGGTTGTTATTTTGAGATTTTTAAAATTGTTTTGTTTATAGCATTATAATAGTTATGGCTCTGTTTTAGTCTTGCAGTAATAAATGTACATTTATAATTCAACTTACTGATGCAGATATAGATTTTCACTCTGGGTTATATCTAGAATATTTCAAAGTGAATATTTAGATATTTATAAATCCAACAGCATTCCTTGTTCTATTATTAACATTGCTGGGTTCATGCAACCTTTACAATCATGTTATTGCTGATCACTTACAAGTTCAGAAATTCCAGAAATGATGTTGAACTAGGCATTCAGCCACTTGGACTTTCAAAGACTGGATCCAAAGCTAAACTTCAGGGTTTCTCTAGTATGTACTTACGTAGAGTTTGCGGCAAATGTATTTCTTTCTGTGCATCTCAGTCAAAAAATTTGATGAACAATGTTCCAATTAACACAGTATAATTGCGTAACAAACTATTCCAAAACTTGGTGGTATAAAGCAGCAATCATTTTATTATAGGTCATGATTTTGTGTATTGGGAATTTAGATAGAGGTCAGCTTGGTGACTATTAGACTCCACGTGGCATCCAATGGAGTTACCCAGTAGTAGTCAACTAGGCAGTGCTGAAGGCCCCAGATGGCCCATCCACATGACTGGTGCTCTAGAAGGGACAACTGGAAACCTGGGCCCTGCAGGTTCCCTCTGTCTCTCTGTGGAGTCTCAGGGCTTCTCAACTTCTCTCCAGCGGGGTAGTCAGACCATTTACATGGAAACTCAAGTCTCCCAGAAGAAAGACATGGAAATTGCTAGTCTTCTGAAAAGCTAGGCCCAGAACTGACATAGTGTTACTTCCATGATACCTTATTAATCGAATCAGCCTCAGGCCAACTTGGGTTCAGAGGGAGGGGACATGGAGTTCACTCATTGATGGGCAGAATGTCAAAGTGTTCACAGCCATCTCTCATCTGCCACAACCATTGTTCATCATTGCCTGGCTTGGACTCTGGAGCCTGACTGTCTGAATTCGAATCCCACATCCTAGCTGTGCAACCTTGGACAAGTTACTTAGTTTCTCTGTGCCTCAGTTTTCTCATCTATGAAATGGGGATAATATATACACCTATCTCCCTCATAGAAATGTGAGGATTCAATGAGTTGAAAAGGATAAAGCACTCCAAGCTTTACTGGCCTAGAGTAAGTGCTCTATGGGTCCAAGCTCTTCTTTTACCCTTCCTTCCTGTGCTGGCACATTCTTTCTAAATATGTGTTAATACCCTTGTTCAGACCAAATCAGCGGTTTGCTCTTTGTTCTGTTCTGACATAGCTGAGAGGCCAACATGCTCCTTTCATGACGGTGACTCTCTGCACATTGATAATGCATAGAAGAATGAGAATCTTCGGGTAAAGACAGAAGAATAGAAGGTGCTTTGTCAATCTCTTCACTTGAAAATCGCTAAACTACAGATTTTATGGATTCCTGGCCTACTATTATGTGTCAAACCCTATTCTAAGTGCTGGAGATCAAAGTTAGATGAAGATACAGTCCCCAGCCTTCAAGGAACTCATATTCAAGTGGGTAAGATGGTTAGCAATCAAGGAATCAAATACATCATGAGTGCTGTGAAGAAAAGCCGAGCATAATAAGGGAATAAAGAGTTGGTGGGGGGGATAGTGGTTTTAAAGAAATTGCCAAGGACAATCTTGCTGATAAGAAGCTGTGTGCATTTTCACATTTCATCATACTTGATTAAATTTCCAGAGCTTTCTTCTTTCCTTAATTTTGTGAGATATCCTGTCTGTGAAACGGCTCTGCAGGTGGCTGATCTCATCTGTTATGTGTACATTGCACCAGCTTCACTACCAGAAAGTAACACAGAGTCCTAGTCCTGGAAGTACTACTGCAGGTCCTTTTCTACTCACTACACTTACCAGCAGTGGGACAATGGGCAACCTCACTAAGATGTAAGTTCCTCATCTTTAAGATGGAGAAATATGCAGGCCAAGAGGAGAGCCCTGAGGGAGATGACAATGAATTGCTGGGGAGAGAGAGGCTGATAAAGAACCCCCATGGGATCAGCCGGAATCTAGAGGACAGGACAGAGAAAGGGGCCTAGAGTGGCTTCCCTGGGGAGGCAAACCCAGATTGAGGAGCGGCAGAGATGATAGTCGCAGATGTAGGCTTCCCATCTAAGGGGCTCCACTGCACCATAGCCTGGTCTGTATACGAAGCGATAGTGACACCTTTATATATACAGGCCCAGTCCTTAGGAAGAAGAATGTAGCTTAATGTGGAGAAAAGTAGCACCAAGGTTTATAATCCAGGTGGTTCTCAGTAATTGCTTAACTACGGTAATATTGGACACATCTGGGACTCTTGAAAGTAATCATATTCATCAATCAACAACAGACTTTTTCTTATCTCAAAAATAAAGTTCAAAGTCTTTAAGGGGCATTGGCCTGCCTACGTTCCCATCTTCTTCTTTCGCCCTATCTTCCACCATTTCTTGCGTGTGGTCCTGCTCCATAGGGCTCCATGCTCTTTCCCCTCCTTTACGGCTTCCTTATCAGTCCTAACAGAATTGACCCTTCCTGGCCCTGCATTCCTAGCACTTTTGCTTGTGTTGCTTTTATGACCCCTTATCATATTACATCTTCATGTTCACTGAATTGTAATCTCCTTGAATGTGGAAATGGATTTATTCATCATTATAAGCCTCCTCCTCTCTACTTTTTGTCTTGCACCAGGTACAAGCTACTCAATACATATTTGTGGATCTAATTTTTTAATTAAGCATCTGCCATAGAGCAGGCCCTGTAAATAAAATAAGTAAGTTGACAACATGGCCCCTACAACATGATGGGGAGATGAGATAGAAATGGCCATGTGCACATGGAGGGTGGTGTGTAACAAGTGAATAGTGAATGATGGCAGCAGTAAGTTCCTTTAAGTCACTTTTAGAAGTGTTCTCACAGCACTGCTTTGTCTTCATCTTCATTATCATTTGTCACACTGCACTGAAGTCACCTGTTTACATGTGTATATAGCCTCTCCCACTCTATGAATTGAAGAGCATGGAATATGGCTGATTGATTTTTTTATCCCTGGTTCCTGGCCCTCAGCCGGAATTCAATATATGTTTTTGGAATGAATAGAACAGCTAGTTACTGAGAAATGTCACTGTTAGATACCTGGCCTTTCACCAGAGCCTGTCTCCTTTCATTTACTGATCCTGAAATGCTGGTAGGCTTTCTTCCATTTCCCTTTTCTCTTAGGGCTGATATCCTGGATACTATAGTAACAGTCCTTGAGGTTCTCCCTTGAATCCCGGATAAAGGCCTAGAAGAGCAGCAAAACATTCAAGTGCCTGAACACTTACTGTTAGGGTCAAACTTTCGATCATCTCTTTCAGATGCTTGAAATGCACTGGTTTAAAACCTGCTCTGGATCAATGGATTTCAAGTTGTTATCATGAGCGAGGGACTGCCTTTTAAAATGCTAACAGAGGAAACTTGGCGTGTCAGACAAAGGTACACCCCAGTGTGATGACTCATAATATGATGTGTCAGGTGGGAAATCTTTTTAAAAGTTACTGTTTCCCCATAAGCCCAGATGCAGAAATCAAAGGTGGAGCTGGGTGGGGGTTTTACAAGCAAGAGAAGGAGGAAAGGGCTTCAGGAAAATCACAGTTGTGGACAGGGAAGAATCTTGGTGCATCCAAGTAAGTTTACGGGCACCATCAATTCTGGATTATTTACGCAGCTTATGCAGCAACAAATAGGGCCCTACTTATTTTTCCTTCAGACTGCCTATATTTTGTCTATTCTCTTCCCTTTCCCCAAAGGGTCAGCAGGGAGCAAGAGAGAAAGGAGCAAAATCTCTCAAGTCGGCTGAATATTTTCTTTTAAAATATTTAGCTTCTTTGGCAGAGAGGAGAAGGGAAGGAATGAAAGATAAAAACTCTTGACTGAAATGAAAATTTGGGATTATTTGTTATTTTGATGATCCTTACTTTTCCATTGATCTAAAAAGCAAAACAACCTGACAGGAAAGGGAAGCCTGGATCAGGAGAGAAGAAGCCTGGGCTCTGGTTCTAAGTTGGTTACAAGACCCGGGAACAAGCCCCTTTCCTTCTCTAGGGCCCAGTTTCCTTGTCTGCATAGGAGCGAGGATGACACATCCAATCCATAGAACATGTGTCCTCATACCCTGAGCCCTTGGCAGACATCTGCAATGGCTTATGGTACTCTCTCCCAGTGGGCTGGACTGGGCTTCAAAATGTTTCTCGGTGAGACTCCAAGCAGCCCCTACCAATGGATGGGAGGGAGGCAGCTCTCCAGATGTAACCTCCTGGCTATTCCTAACATCAAATTATGTGTTCATTATCCGTGACATCACAAACCCAATACTGCATGAGGATCTAGTAAATGAATATCAAATATAAGCTAAATTTCTCAAGGTGTCATGTATTTGGGAGTGTGAATGAGGTTATATGAAAAGAAATAATCCAAATTTCTCTGGTTCTTGTCACTGCCCAGACACTTCCACTCTCAGCCTCTTGTAGAACGCACTTCAGGTTCAGCCTGCATTCTCTTGCTCCAGAGGGCTCAGACAAAGGCCTAAAGGGACTGGGAGCAGACATTGCCCTCTTTTCTCCTGGAGAACTCAAGTGTCCTCACAGCTCTTCCATTATCTGGTGGTGATGGTGGTAGTAATAGCAAGAACTTATGTGAGACCACCCTGCAATTCACCAAGTATAATCAGTAATGTTTGAATTTCAGTTTGATCTAAAGGAAGGTGCCTGTTATACAAAATGGTTAACAGGAATCTGACAATTTGGCTCAGTGACCCTAAAACTCCACTAGGAAAGATGAAATGAAGAATGACCTGGGGTCTAGCCATTCCTTATAGCTGTGACCTGGAAAGCATCTTCTTAGTAAGACCAGAAAGCTGGAGTTATCTGTGGTTGATATTACTGCCTCCCACAGGTCCCAGTGGGCTGTGTGTGTGTGCGTGCGTGTGTGCATAAAGGTCCCGTTGTCTTTATCTCTAAGGAACTAACAGTTTTTTTGCAGAGTCAGAGTTAAGCACAGAGTACTGACAGTATCATGGAGGTCACATAAGGGATAGATCAGGATGGGCTCAAAATGCAGCCTTTGGGGAAGGGAGTGGCCTTGGAAGATGGTGAACTTCAGAATAGGCAGAGGGGAACGTGTAAGTCATCCCTACAGATGGGAAATAGCTCAAGCAAAGGCACAAGGAGGGAAACGTTCAAGAACGATGTTGAACCCAGCCTGATAGAAGCAAATGATGCTTGTTGGAGATCTCAGTTGTGCACATTAAATTGCATTGGTTGGGTGGGGTGAGTTTGTGGGGAGCCCTAAAAGAGATGTTTGAATTTGGTGCAGAGACCGTAAGGAATCATTTCTGGCAATCTGTCTAACAAGGTATTTGGGAAGATTAGTCTGGCAAGGATTTATAAGAGAAATTGGAGAGGGAGAAATGGAGAGATTACTTTAAAAGGCTCTTATGTAATTCATCCCTGAAGGAGTTTTAAATTTAATTAGAAAATAAGGCAGAAATGTGTATAGTGCATATGATTGGGATGTGTGTATCTTTCTTACAAAATCTTTAAAATATATTTATTTTATATTTTGAAGAGGAAATACAGCCACGTGGCTCTTATACCAGAACAATATAAAGAGATAAACGGTAAAGTGTTTTGTTCCCACTTCAGTTCCTATCTGTCCCATTACCACCTGACACTCTACATACCTCCCATCACTCCCGAACACATTTATTATTTCCTTGTGTATATTTCCAGAGCTTCTTTATACAAACTCAAGAAAATACTAATGTATGCTCCTATCTTGCTTCATTTTTTAAAAAAAGACAGCATGCTATACATGCTTCTCTGGACCTTGGTTTTCTCACTTAAGTATAGATTATGGTTTAAGATCAGAGCAAAACTAAATGAAATTGAAAGAAAAAAATACAAAAGATAAATGAAACAAAAGGCTGGTTCTTTGAAAAGATAAATAAAATTGATGGTCCATTAGCAAAATTAACCAAGAAAAGAAGAGAAAAGATCCAAATAAGCTTAATTAGAAATGAAATGGGAAATATTACAACCGACATGACAGAAATGCAAAAGATCATTCGAGGCTCCCATGAACACCTTTATGCATGTAAACTAGAAAACCTGGAAGAGATGGATAAATTCCTGGAAATATACAACTCTCCTAGCTTAAATCAGGAAGAATTAGAAATCCTGAACAGACCAATAACAAGCAGCGAGATTAAAATGGTAATTAAAAAAATTACCAACACAACAAAGCCCAGGACCAGATAGATTCACAGCTGAATTCTATCAGACATTCAAAGAAGAATTGGTACCAATCCCTTTGACACCATTCCACAAGATAAAGAGAGAATCCTCCCTAAATCATTCTGTGAAGCCAGCAACACCCTAATACCAAAACCAGGAAAGGACATAGCAAAAAAAGGAGAAAATTACAGACCAATATTCCTGATGGACATAGATGCAGAACTCCTTAACAAAATATTAGCTAACTGAATCCAACAGCATATCAAAAAGATAATCCACCATGATCAAGTGGGTTTCATACCAGGGATGCAAGGATGGTTTAACATATGCAAGTCAATAAATATGATATGCCATATAAACAGAATTAAAAACAAAAATCACACGATCATCTCAGTAGACACAGAAAAACCATTTGACAAAATCCAGCATCACTTTATGATTAAAACCCTTAGAAAAATCAGCATACAAGGGGCATACCTCAATGTAATAAAAAGCCATCTATGATAAACCCACAGCCAACATTATACTGAATGGAGAAAAGTTGAAAGCACTCCTTCTGAGAACTGGAACAAGACAAGGATGCCCACCCTCACCACTTCTGTTCAACATAGTACTGGAAGTCCTAGCCAGAGCAATCAGACAAGAGAAAGAAATAAAGGGCATCCAAATCGATAAAGAGGAAGTGAAACTATAGCTGTTTGCTGATGATATGATTGTATACCTAGAAAACCCTAAAGACTCCCCCATAAAGCTCCTAGCACTGATAAATGAATTCAGCAAAGTTACAGGATACAAAATTAATGTATGCAAATCAGTAGCTCTGCTATACACCAACAGTGACCAAGCCAAGAATCAAATCAAGAACTCAACGCCTTTTACAATAGCTGCAAAAATAATAATAATAATAATACTGCTGAAAGAAATCATAGATAACACAAACAAATGGAAACACATCCCAGGCTCATGGATGGGTAGAATCAATATTGTGAAAATGACCATACTGCCAAAAGCAATCTACAAATTCAATGTAATTCCCATCCAGATACCACCATCATTCTTCACAGAACTAGAAAAAACAATCCTAAAATTCATATGGAAACAGAAAAGAGCCCACATAGCCAAAGCAAGACTAAGCAAAAAGAACAAATCTGGAGGCATCATATTACTTGACTTCAAACTATACCATAAGGCCATAGTCACCAAAACAGCATGGTACTGGTATAAAAATAGGCACCTAGATGAATGAAACAGAATAGAGAACCCAGAACTAAGCCCAAATACAGCCAACTGATCTTAACAAAACAAACAAAAACATAAAATGAGGAAAGGACACCCTATTCAACAAATAGTGGTGGGATAATTGGCAAGCCACGTGTAGGAGAATGAAACTAGATCCTCATCTCTCATCTTACATAAAAATCAGCTCAAGAAGGATCAAGGATATAAATCTAAGACTTGAAGCTATAAAAATTCTAGAGGATAACATCAGAAAAACCCTTCTAGACATTGGCTTAGACAAAGACTTCGTGACCAACAACCCAAAAGCAAATGCAACGAAAACAAAGATAAATAGGTGGGACTTTATTAAACTAAAGAGCTTCTGCACAGCAAAAGGAACAGTCAACAGAGTAAACAGACAACACACATAGTGGGAGAAAGTTTTCACAATCTATACATCCAACGAAGGAGTAATATCCAGAATCTATAAGGAACTCAAAGAAATTAGCAAGAAAAAAAAATCCCATCAAAAAGTAGGCTAAGGACATGAATAGACAATTCTCAAAAGAAGATATACAAATGGCCAACACACACATGAAAAAAATGCTCAACATCACTAATTATCAGGGAAATGCAAACCAAACCACAGTGCAATACCACCTCACTCCCGTAAGAATGGCCATAATCAAAAATTTTTTAAAAAAATAGATGTTGGCGTGGTTGCGGTGAACAGGGAACACTTCTGCCACCACAAACAAATAGTTGTTGTCATGGATGCAGTGAACAGGAAACACTTTTACACTGCTGGTGGGAATGTAAACTAGAACAACCACCATGGAAAACATTGTGGCGATTCCTTAAAGAACTAAAAGTAGAACTACTATAAAAAGTAGAACTATCATTTGATCCAGCGATCCAGCAATCCAACTCCTAGGTATCTACCCAGAGGAAAAGAAGTCATTATACAAAAAAGATACTTGAACACTCATGTTTGTAGCAGCACAATTTGCAATTGCAAAAATATGGAACCAGCCCAAATGCCCATCAGTCAACAAGTGGGTAATGACATTGTAATATATATATATGTAATATACATATATATATATATATATGATGGAATACTACTCCACCATAAAAAGGAAAGAACTAATGGCAGTCACATCAACCCGAATGGAACTGGAGACTATTATTCTAAGTGAAGTAACTCAGGAATGGAAGAACAAACATCATATGTTCTCACTCATAAGTGGGAGCTAAGCTATGAGAATGCGAAGGCATGAGAATGACACAATGGACTTTGGGGACTTGGGGGAAAGGGTAAGAGGGGGATAAGAGATAAAATACTACAAATTGAGTTCAATGTATATGCTAGGGTGATGGGTGCACCAGAATCTCACAAATTACCCCAAAGAACTTATTCATGTAACCAAATACCACCTGTTCCCCAAAAACCTATGGAAATAAATTTTTTTAAATAATAATAAAATAATATAATAAAATCCAAAAAACAAAGATCTTGGTGATAGATATGTTAATTTATCTCACTGTAGTAACCATTTCACTTTCTATATGTATGTATCCCATGATATCATGTTGTAAACCTCAAATATATACAAAAAAATTATTTTTATTTATTTTTATTTATTTTTTTGAGATGGAGACTTGCTCTGTCGCCCAGGCTAGAGTGCAATGGTACGATCTCAGCTCACTGCAACCTCCACCTCCTGGGTTCAAGTGATTATCCTGCCTCAGCCTCCTGAGTAGCTGGGACTACAGGCATGCGCCACCACACTCAGCTAATTTTTGTATTTTTAGTAGAGACGGGGTTTCACCATTTTGGCCAGGATGGTTTCGATTTCTTGACATCGTGATCCACTGGCCTGGGCCTCCCAAGTGCTGGGATTACAGGCATGAGCCATCGTGCCCAGCCAATAAAATTTATTTTAAAAACAGATCTTCGACATTTTTCCATATTGTTCTTCTCAGTCGTGTAGTGTTCCATTATACAGAGAACCAGCCCCTTATCACTTATCACTAGATAAACCCCTTATCTCTTTTTTAACAATCTTTTGCTATTATAGGTGATGCTACAACAAATTATTTGCCCTTATATCATTTTGTATGTGCATGTATATCTACAAAATAAATTTCCACACATAGGCTCACTGCATCAAAATCTGCATGCATTTATAAGTTTTGCAGGGATTTCCAAATTGCCCTGTTTGGGGATTTTTCTGTACTAATTTACATACCCACCAACAATATCTGGGATTGCCTGATTCCCTGTAGCCTTGTCAACACAGGGGGTTCTCATTTTGGCAGTTTTTCTACTCTGTTAAGTGAAATCTTCATGCGGCTCTAATTTGCTTTTCTCTTATTATGAGTGAGGTTAAGCACCTTTTCATATGTTTATGGGCCCAGTATATTTTAAACTCTAACTTAGGGGACTGACTTCATCATTTCTGTATCCCTCCCAGAGCCTTCCCAAATGCCTCACTATAAAGTAAGTTTTCCGTCAAGATTTGTAAATCCAGTAAATGTTTATATGAGTGAGTTGGTAAACGATTGAATAAATGCTCATGTTATTGAAGCTATAAATCTTAAATTATATGTGATCCTTCTCTCAAGGAGCATAAAAATATGATAAGCTGACAGTGCAGTTATAAAAGCAACATATAGATGTTCAAAGATTACATGCAGTATTCTGAGTGAATAAATTATTTGTGTTAGGCTGGAAAAGTGGAGAATCCCACATGAAATACCTTATTCATCCTCAGAAAGGTGAGGGATTGGAGAAGAAGAATCCCACACCTCTTTTCCATGGGTTCTTGTTTATTTAAAGAGTGGTTTGGAGCTGGTATGGTTCAGTGGTTTTCATAGAACTAACTAGTAGATCAGGAAGAGAGAGAAAATAAGACCCTCACACTGGGTTCCTCAGGCTACTTCCAGCTTCATTTCTTCTTAGAGTCCACCCAGAGCCCAGCTCCTTCTGACGGTGCCGGCCATCATTGGCTGGAGTAAGAAGCTTAAGTTTCTTTGCTTCTCTGTTTTTTCTGTATGCTCTCACATCAAAATATCATAAGCCACAAGCAAAGCATGCTTGATTGTCTGTTAGCTTTATGAACTTTGTGGGATTCCATTCTTCAGAAGCACATTTGCCCACTGCTTGTTTTAGACCATCTCCAGTCACAGGGAAACCACTGCTAGCTAGCTGGAGGGTGGGAGCGACTGTTAAGACCACAGCAGGGATCTCCATGGTGCCCTGGTACCTGAAGTGACTTTTTTTTTAATGTAATTTAATTTTAAGTTCTGGGATACATGTGCAGGATGTGCAGGTTTGTTACATAAGTAAATGTGTGCCGTGGTAGTTTGCTGCACCTGTCAACCCATCACCTAGGTATTAAGCCCCGCATGCATTAGCTATTTATACTGATGCTCTTCCTCCCGCCGCTCACAGGCCCCAGTATGTGTTGTTCCCCTCCCTGTGTCCATATGTTCTTATTGTTCAGCTCCCACTTATAAGTGAGGACATGCAGTGTTTGGTTTTCTGTTCCTGTGTTAGTTTACTAAGGATAATGGCTTCCAGCTCCATCCATGTCCCTGCAAATGACATGATCTCATTCCTTTTTATGGCTGCATAGTATTCCATGGTGTGACTTTTCTAACAGTTGTGCTGAAGCTGAGCTGGGCCACAGAAGGAAAGCCTACCTCAAAAGAAGTGTAAAACTCTCCAACTGCTCATGAAGGTACCCCTCCCTGCTTAGAGAATGAGAGCTACCTCCACAGTCATGGGAGGGCTCTTCAAGCTGAACTGAGCTCAGAATATAAAATCACATTAAGCCTGGGACTGAGTCAGGAGCGACAGCCCACACTTTTCTGCAGGTGCGCAGAAAAGGGGACAGGCAAAGAAGAATGAGAAGGTAGAATCTGAAATGTCAGGTTGGAATCCTGATTTCGGATCCTGTATGACTGAAGACAATCCTAACAAATATTGTCAGGGACCTAGGAAAGTAATGTGAGTGGGGACTCTACTTGCTATTTCAAATAGCCCTGTGGATGAAGATCAGCTGTTTGAAATAAGGACACTTGCAAATTTTCCATCACTGGTTCTTTTCTTTCCTCTTGTTATTTTTGGTGCTTGTATGTGTGCATGTGTTTTAAAAGGGCAGGTCAACAAGAAACAACTTTGACATATGTTCAGCATTTAACAGTCAATTTAATACATCTGTGTTCATTGTGTCACTTCCTCCCAGGACACCCATGTGATGCAGGGAGGGTAGTTATTTCCATCTCCACCCACCACCCATTTTGTGGACAGGGAGGAACCAGGCTTAGAAAGGTTGAGTGACTTGCCCAAGGTCACACAATTCATATAAAGGAGCCAAGACTTTGACTCAGGCCTTCCAAATTCCCAAATGAAGCTCCTTGCAGCACTTGTTTCTTAACTCATTGCAAAATTAGTTTAAGTAAAGGAATTCTAGCATTGAGAAGTGCAAGAGAAAGAACATTATGCTCACCTTCAGCAACAGAACCATCGTATAATTGTTTTTGTAATAATCAGAAGTCATAGCAATTGTCCTAAATCCATACAGGGATAAATGAGTGATGGATATGTCTGGACGACCATCCTGGTGATTATGCCCCAGGCAGTAGGCCCACTGCAAGGCAGTTCAACTGCAAATTAGAGTTGGAACCACTGTATAAGGCTTGCCACTTATCCAGAGACAAGCATGTTATGTCACAATTCACAAATCACAGCGTTACCACACACAGTTCTCACTGAGTATTTATGTAGCCTGCCACATACCCAGAGTTCCTCTGAAAGAAGTGGAGAAGAAGCTTCAGACCATAGCTCCTTCAAAGGAGAAACTGTCAGTCTAGCCCATTTATTATGTTTTTTTGTGATCACTTATTATCCCCATGGAAATATTTGAGTCTGGCATTCTGACGTGATATACAAGTTTTATAAGATGTCCTTCATTCATGCAAGTAAAGAAGGAAGATTTATTGAACACTTACTATGTGCCAGTTACCTTAGTTACTGCACACCTGCGATTAAAGAGACCTCTTAACTAAGAAGAAAATTTGCTTTGAGAATAAATATGTTAACCCCCAAATAGGGGTTACCTATGACTGAAGACAATCCTAACAAATACTGTCAGGGACCTAGGAAAATAATGTGCGTGAGGACTCTACTTGCTGTTTCAAATAGCCCTGTGGATGACGATTAGCTGTTTGATGAAGAGAACCCAAATAGGTATCTTTTCCCTATTTAGCAGTTAGTCATATATCATGACTTACACAGAACCAAAGATTTTAAATGTTTCAAACTCTTAAAAATAACAGTCCCTTTAAACATCTCCTTGTCAGAGATCCTCTCCCCAGTTGTTACATATTTTCAGATTTTTTTTTTCTACACAGTCACATGGAAATAACAGGAAGCCTCTGAGGAAGTACACATCTATTTTATTTTCAGAGATTGGATTTTCCAGAGACCAAATAAAGAACAGAAGCAGGTGGTATTGTCATGGTCAGAATCAGGGTCCCAGATCAAAACTCAAATGAATTTTTACAAAGAAAATTATTCATTGAAAAAGATGTGTCCTGAGTTTTCTGCCATACTCATGTTACCAAATTAATCAGTGAAGCTCCTCCAAAGAGGGGAAAATAAAGCTAGAAGTCAAGTTACAGACAAATATACCTAGTGTTCTAAGCCTGCTCTCTATTTCAGTTTTGACCTGTATATCAAGTAGAACCATTTATCCTGTAGTGGTAGGAAATGAAGTTTTTCAGATAAATGAAAGTTGCAAAAGCAAAAAACAACCCACTGCCCCCAAAACCCCAAAGCATATTGCTTTCTTTTGCATTCTAACCAAGTTTGAGAAATATCGTTCTAAAAACCTATTGCATACTGCTCTGTCAGGGTAAGCAGACAGAGCAGTATTAAATATTATACAACATTTAGTCCCTTTCTAATGACATTGGGCCCTGCTTCCTATATTTGATATCCTCAGGTTAGCAGCAGGGGGTTTAGAGGACTCAAAGCCACTGGATAAACATGAACTAAGTCTTCCTAGATCATCCATTAAACTGGAAAACCTGTAGGGAAAAAGTGTAAACCTCAGTGCTCTTAAAAGGTTTTGTCACACATGTTCAGAAAAGTTAGCAAAATCTTATTTTTTTTACCTAAATTGATTTTGTATTATCCTTTTTTTCTTTTCTTTTGCTTTTTTGTGAATGCCTTGGATGTAGAATTCTTTTAAGCCCAGTAAGTGATTGAAAAATGTGCAACTTTTTTTTTTTTTTTTTTTTTTTTTGGCTGGGCGTGGTGGCTCACACCTAGAATCTCAGCACTTTGGGAGGCCCAGGCTGGCAGATCACCTGTGATCAGGAGTTCAAGACCAGCCTGACCAACATGGAGAAACCCCATCTCTACTAAAAATACAAAATTACCTGGGCATGGTGGCGCATGCCTGTAATCCCAACTACTTGGGAGGCTGAGGCAGGAGAATCGCTTGAACCTGGGAGGCGGAGGTTGCGGTAAGCCTACATCCCGCCATTGCATTCCAGCCTGGGCAACAAGAGTGAAACTCCATCTCAAAAAAAAAAAAAAAATGTACAACACTTTTGTTATTGGAGAATCTGGTGACATTAACATTGTAGTTGCGTCAAAACAAAAGGAGTTGGTGATGTATCAGAGAGAGCGTGTAAATCCCACTGGCCTATTTGGCCAGGGCTCATCTGTGAAAGCACAAAACCTGGAGTATTTTATTTTTCTGCAAGGTCAAGAAAGCTCAGGCAGCTCCTTTAGAAAACAAAACAAAACAAAACTAGAGTATTACATTAGAATATGTTTTTTTATTTGTGGGAAGGGGGAGAGGGGAGGGGGTGGTGTTATTGTTGGTTTTGGTTTTGGTTTTGGTTTTGACTTTTCATTCTCCAAAAGCCCCACAAATCTGCTTGATTCCCTACTGCAGTTGGCACTGACCATAGATTTAGTTTATAGCATGTGGCTATGCTTAGTTCCCTGATAATACAAAAGGCAAAAGTCTCAACAATTTATCTTTTGGAGTCATTCATTATTTGCCATTTTAAGGGTAACAATTTTTGAATTATTTTTTCACCCCGGGACATGGAAGTGTCTGGCTGGAGGAGAAGAAAAGAAAAAAAAAAAAAAAGAGCTAGCATGTAAGGAGAAGAGGAGCCTGGCATGAAAACTGAAGAGGAACAGATACAGAGAAGGGAATTGGGCTTGCTTGTTAGTATCAAAAAAATGATAAGGTGGTGGTAGGTGAGCTTGGAAGAACAGTTTCAGTGAGGTGCTGAGGATAGAAACCAGACTGTAGGGGATGAAAGGTGAATAGTAGTTGAGGAAATGGAGCCAGGGAACACTGACAGCTCTTTGAGTTTGCTTGTGAAGGGAAAGATGCAAGTTAGTAAAGGAGTGGAAGGGTGGCTCCTGGGAAGGATTTTAGGCTGCATCTTGCATGAGGACGTGGTGCTCTTTGACATAGATTCTAAGTGCCATAGGTCCTTCAGGCTGCAGTTGAAATTCTTGGTGAATCAGCAACATCAATGGCTTCATTTAAAAATGGAAGAAGCAAGGGACATGTATTTATAATGTACTCTACTCCAGATGGTTTTCTGGATGTTTATTCATTCTTCAGAAGGTCATGCTGTATCATCTCTATCTAGATGCTCAGCAAGCAGCTCTGTCAAGACCAAGGTACATATATAAAAAGAACCCCCTTTTCCTAGAGCTAAGGTAGTTCCACTGGGAAGAATACAAGAGCGTGAGTTACCTAGACCTTTTCTACCTTGAGCCAGTCCTCAGATGTGCTGGCAGAGGATTTTAATACTCTCTTCCCAGCTCATGATGACATTGAGGATCAGGACACTGAGACCCTTTCGGTAGACAGCCTGCAGCCATCATGGGTACACATTTGCTGAAGATGTGTGGCCTCATGAATGGAGGATCTATAAAATGACCACAGTTAAATAAAATCCAAGATGTAGAGTGTCCATTTCTGGCCGTGTGACCAGTGTCCTTGCCCAGAAAGAGTAGAGAAGATCCATGCAGGTAGCTGGCCCAGGGCACAGGAAATGCTCGATCTCGTGGCCAGACAAGAAGGCAGTGAGAAGGCTGGGTGTGGACCTGCAGGCAGAGGCATCATGGAAAGAAAGGTCAAAGAGTCAGAGAGGAGGAAGCACAAGACACGCAGCAAATGCAGCCGTGCTGCATTCAGCAGAGTCTTCTTTGGGAAGCGGTGGGCCCATGTGCTAGAGAGCCTGCCTCAGGAAGGAACCATGGAGACTATAAAAGATACCAAGGGAAAAGAAGAACAGGAGAGAAGGAAATGAAAACCTAGCAGAGAGGTGTCACATTTCTTTTGGCATTTAAAACACTTCCAGATTGCATCCTTATATTTTGCTGGACCAAGGATTACAAACTTCTGGCAAACTCAAGGCCTTAACTTTGGCATCCCAGGCCTTGTAATATCAAATCACAGCTCAATGTTAAGTTTTATTATTCAACATCAATGAAAAGGTCAGGGGGGAAAAGAGCTCTGTGGTGTTCCATTAAAGGAAAAACCTGATCATCTTAAAGCAATATGATCCTAAGGGAGCCCACGTTATAAAGGGCGGTGGGTAGAGGAATATGGACAGTGAGTGCTTGTTACTCCCTTGGAGCGCATTTGCATGCTGGAAAGGGTGTTAGCATTCACATTTTGCAAGAATATCAGAAGGCTGGTCCTGCTCAGGGGTCTTTTTCTGGCCTAACAGAGTTAACACTTCTCTCCAAGTCTTTGATTGATGGGGAATGGTGGAAACAGCTGTCAGTAGATGGTTACACATTTAGGTCAAACATGACATGTTACTCCCCTTTCCTGCCCTAAAGTATGTTGTTTTGTAAACCTGATCCTGTGTCTATGCAACATTCTCCACATCACCTGGGGAGTATGAAAGGACCTCCCCTGCAATCATCCTCCTGGGTTTCACAGGCATCCGTCTTAGATCATCTTGAGGACAGTCAACTGGCAGATTTCATTTTGGAGTGCTCAGAGATAAGTTCATCAAGATATGCCACTGGATGTTCTGCTATAACCAGTCCACATGCTCCTACAGAGAAGTCTGTGACTTCCTGTGTCACAGGCAGGAGCTACCAGGCAGGCGTTTGAGTTGCACTTAGTCCCATTGCATGGCTCAGCTACCCGTCAAGACTGAGCTGCTGTTACTGCATTGGTTTTTTTTGCCATATACAATTGCTCCTAGACCTCTGAACTTTGAATTTTAAATCCCAAAGTTTCCTACTCTACCTCTTTACCTGCTCCCGACCGTGCCCTGATATCCCAACTCTCAACCCTTCCCTATTCTCTGCTCTGTAATCCACTTTGGCCCTCCCTCCCACAAGTCTGTGATAGAAGAACATACTCTGTATGACCTTGATCCTTTTGTATTTATGAAGGCTTGTTTTATGGTCAAAGACATGATTTATCCTGGAGAATGTTTTCATGTGTGCTTGCAAAAAATCTGTATTCTGCTGTTGCTGGATACAGTGTTCTACACTATGTGTTAGGTCTAGTTGGCATATGGTGTTGTTCAAGTCCCCTATTTCTTTATTGATCTTTTCCCTAGTTCTACCCATTGCTGAATGTGGAGTGTTGAAATCTCCAAATATTATTGTTGAATCATCTATTTCTCTCTTTGATTATGTTAGTTTCCTTTATCTTTCTCGGAACTCTGCTGTTAGTTGTTTGTATGTAATTTCTGTGTATTTCTGATGGACTGATTGATCCTTTTATCATCATGAAATGTCCCTCTTGATCAGGAAATATAACTAATGGGTGCTAGGCTTAATACGTGGGTGATGAAGTAATTTGCACAAAGAACCCCCATGACACAAGTTTATCTCTATGACAAACCTGCACATGTATCCCTGAATTTAAAGTAAAAGTTTTAAAAGTTCCTCTCCATGTCTAGTAACATTTTTTTTTTGTTTTAAAGTCTACTTTGTCTAATAACATAGCCTGTTTACCCTTCTTATGGTTACTGTTTGCATGATGTATCTTTTACTTTTGACTAATTTGTATGTTTGAAGGTAAATTGTATCTTTTGTAGCATACCGTCAAATCTTGTTTTTTTAAAAATCCCATGTGACAATCTCTGACTTTTGATTGGATTTTTAATCTATTTGCATTAATGATAGTATTTATATAGTTGTATTCATTTCTGCCGTTTTACTTTTTTTCTACGTAGCATGTCCTTTTTGTCTTCCTCCTTTAATGCTTTATTTTGTATTAAGTGAATATTTTCTGGTGTACCATTTTAATCCCTCCAATGATTTTTTATTGTTTGTTTTGGAGTTATTTTCCTAGTGGTTGCTTAGGGCTTAAAATATACATCTCCACTCTATCAGAAGCTACTTCATATTTATACTAATTAATTCCAGTGAGATAGGTTAGTTCTATATATCTCTATTCATGCTTCCCTTTTTATGCTATTATTGTTGTATGTGTCTATGTAAGTATTCAAGTTATTGTCTGGTGTCATTTCATCACTCTAGGACAGCTTTGCTCCCATCCCCTCCTTTGTGCTGTTACTATCAACTATATTACGCTTATATGTTATAGTTTCCACAATAAAATTATATACATATTGTTTGATACAGTTGCTTTTTAGACCAGTTTAAAAAAGAAATATGCAATTATACTGTCCTTTATAATAACCTATACAATTACTTTTACTGGTGATCTTTGTTTTTTCATGTGGAATTGAATTAACCTCTACAGTCACTTGCACTTAGACTGAAGAAATTCCTTTCATATTTCGTGTAAGGCAGCTCTGTTAGCAATGAATTCCCCCGATGTTTGTTTATCTAAGAATGTCTTTCTTTCACCTTAATTTTTGAAAAATAGTTTTACTGAATACAAGAGTCTTGGTTGACAGCTTTTTTATCATCAGTATTTCAGTGTGTCATTCCATTGGCTTCTGGCCTTTGTCATTTCTCATGAGAAGTCAGCTTTTAATCTTATTGTCCATGACAAGTTAGTTTTCTCTTGCTGCTTTCAAGATTTTCTCTTTGTCTTTAGCTTTCAACATCTTAACTATGATGTAGTTAGGTCTGGATCTCTTTGTATTGATCCTACTTAGAATTTATTAAGCCTCTTGGATCTATAACCTAATATTTTCATAAAATTTGGGGTGTTTTTGCATTATTTCTTTAAACATTTTTTTCTGCTTTTTCTCTCTCTCTTTTCCCCTCTGTCTTGTACTCTCATTACTTGTATGCTGGTGTCCTCAGTGGTGCCCCACGTTTCACTGAGGCTCCATTCCTTTTGCTTGCTTTATTCTTTTTTTTTTCTTTGTTCTTGAGAGTATGTAATCTCTAATGATCTATCTTCAGGTTCACTAATTCTTTCTTCTGTCAGTTCAGATCTCCCCTTGAGCCCTATAGTGAATCTTTCATTTTGGTTACTGTACTTTTCAACTTCAAAATTTCCATTTGGTTTTTGAAAATAATTTATATCTCTTTATTGATCGCCTCTATTTGATGAGGCATTGCATTATAGCATCCTTTGCTTCTTTATTTATTTATGTATGTATTTGTTTGTTTTTATTTTTAACAAGTCCTCAGAGCCAAACCTTTACTTCTTTAAGCATTGCTCCCTTTAGTTCTTTGAATATATGTATAATGACTGATTTGAAGTCTGTCTCCTAAGCTGACATATATGCCCTTTCATAGGCAGTTTCTATTACCTGCTTTATTCTTGTGTATGGGTAGCGTATTCTTTGCATTTACGTAATTCTTTATTGAAAATTGGATGTTTTAGATAATATAGCAACTCTAGATATTGATCCCTACCCACCTTTTCTGGGGTTTGTTGTTACTTGTTTGTCTAGTGACTTGGATGGACTATCTCAGGGAAGTCTAATTTCCCTTAGTGTGAGCCTATGATTTTGCTCCTCAGAGGGCATGGCCTTGGGCATGTGCACAGTCACCCTAGGATGCCAATGGTTTTAGCAGGGCTGTCTCTCTGTTTTTGTTGTTGTTGTTGTTGTTGTTGTTGTTTTTCCTGATATCTCTGCTAAGCTGACTGCCTTTGTTGATATCATATGTAAATATTAGCCTTCACTAATTGACAGCTGATGGTTTTGTTGTTTTCAACAGTGTCTGGGCATAAATTTCCTCACAGTTTCATGCAGTTACATTCATCTCACTTGCAGGGGTAGTCTTTGAGGCCATTCTTTGAGTTTTGTTTCAAACCCAGGAAGGCTCTTATTACCTGTCTCTTTTCCCTGGTTCTCTCTGTTAAGCATCTAGCTGATCTTTGCTACACTTAAACTGGTTTAGCTTGTTGCTCTTGTGGAGCTACTAGTGAGTGTCCTTTTCTTTGGCTACCACCAGAATCTCCACTGTTTTCAACAGCACCGTTAGGCTTGAACTTCCTCATAGTCTCTGTTCCAAATACCCTCAGTTACTTGGGGAAAACTATAAAACTCTCTGTTGTTATGCCTGCCTTGTCCTGTGGGACAAATCTCTGGGCCGTTGCTCTGGAACTGGCAGTGGGGACAGTGGTCTGCTGCTCTGGAAGCAACACCCTGCTTTATGAGTGAGGTGCTGGGAAGGGGGAATTAGCCTTTTGCCTTCCCAGCTTACTTCTCCTGGCATGCAGCCATCACTTTATGAGCAGGCAAAGGCAATCAAGACCTGGTATTCTTGGCCTGCTTCACCTGGAACAGAACTTCTGCCTTACAAAGAGGGGCCTGGGTGGAGGAAGGAAGCCTCAGATCTCCCATTTGCTCTTGCCTGGCCAAGAGCTTATGCAATACTGAGATAGGGGTCATGAGAAATGTGGGTGGTCTGCTTTTCCCAGGAAGATAGCATACCCTTAGACTGGGAGCTAGGGGGAGTGGAAGCTTCATGTTCTAATTTACACTCACCCAGAGTAGAGCTTCCATCATGCAGAGGTGGGGGGTGGGGAAGGAACAAGTCATGGCTCAAATGCCAATGGACTCTTACTCTTCTTACTGAGATTTAGTAGATTTCCTTGAATGGATATTTCTCCATTTGCTGTGTGCCTTTAGACAGTTCTCAGATATTTCAAATGGTTTTTGTTGTTGTTCTTTGTTTTAATAATTTTCACTGACTTGGATTGTTTCACTGGTGATGAGGTTCACTGAGCTACACCATCATTTTGGAAATAGCAACTCCTTTATCTCTGATTCTTGAAACTCAGAAACCATTGTTATGTGTTCCTCTGGAAAGTCCAAAAGAGTCCTGGCAGCTGGTGTTTGAAGGAAGGAAGAAGGAGAGAAGAAAGGAGGAAGCGGGGAGGAAAGTTGGCCTTGTTGTTACATAAAGCTTTATCAGAACAACTTTCTACACAGCCATATTTATGTATTCAGCAAACCTGATTGAACACTACACACATGAGACCCTGTGTTAACTCCTGGAGTGCAATGTCCTGATGTCAAGGAGCTCACAGAGATGTCTGTCAGAGAGATTGACAAAAGTAAAGAAGCACTTCCCATGTAATATGGAAGGGATGATGCGGGCAAGAGCTGAGTACTATGCCTGGAAAGAAGGGAGTGACATTCTGCCAGGAGGAATTAGAGTGGGCTTCAGGGGCAGCAATATTTTAGCTGCCTATTGAAATAAATTCATGAAACAGAGGTGAGGGAGAAGAGAATTTGAGGAATAGGGGACACTATGATCAAAAAGAACAGAGGCGTGCAAAATCATGGTATGTCTGAACTGTTTAGAGGATGCCAAGTAGTTGAGTGTAGTTAGAACACAATGTACCCTTTATGGTGGGGAGTGGCAGAAGAAAAGTCGTAGGGTGGGGCCCAGTTGTTACATACACAAGATTTGGACATGATGCCATAAACACTGGGGAACCTCTGAAAGTATTTAAGCATCAGAGAGAAACTTCAGATTTATTTTGGAAGGATATTTCTGACACTCATAGGAAGACAGTTAGACTAAAGGCAGGGAGACAAATTAGGAAGGTGTTGCAGCAGTTTAGGCCTGAGATGATGAGAGTCTGAACCAAGACAGTGGTGCTGGAGTTAAAGAAGAGAAGGATAGGAGAGGTCCAGATGAGAGGAAGTCAAAAGGTCTTTGTGACCAATTAAATGCCAGTGAGGAGGAGGGAGGAGTCCAGGATGATTCATAAGTTTTGCTTTTGGCAACTTTTCAATTACCTGCTATTGTCTCTTGATGATAATGTCATTACTTTGATTTCTTGAGACCAGAGTCACACGTCAAAAAATCTTCATTTGCCAAAGATGCATCTTGCCATGCTCTATGAAGACATCTGCCCATTCTTCTTGCCCTCCTTTGATAACCTTCTGGTCAGTGATGCTGCAACCAGAGGCTGTCTCTTTCAAGGCATGTGCAGACATGGGGTAGGATATCCCCGTCCACCTACTGAAGCAGCAGAGTTTGTCGTTGCCCTATTCTGGAAATGAGAAATGCACTGACATCTGGTGATGCCATAAATATTTGTAACGGTGGGCTACTAGGAAAGAACTCCATTGACCAACTGGAATTTACAGAAACATCTTAGAGCTGCTAAGTCTCGTTCGACTTTTTGCTCAAGTGTCTAACAAGCACAAAACCAGATTTCTTTTGTGTAAGCTTTCTTTTGCCATAAACTGGGACAGCCATGCTTTCAGTGACTCAATGTTTGTTGCACATTAATAAGAGTCAAATAATCATTTTTTAAAAAGCAGTTTTCGGAAGGCTTTTTTTCCATTGTAGGTATATCACTCTACTAAGTCAACAGGTTGTGCTGATCTCTCATAGTCAAGAGTCCAGTGGACTCCTGCGGGGTCTTGTCAGCGTGAGTCCCGCTCCACTCAGCAGTGCTGATGAGCATTCTTGCTGACCTCGCCTGGCCGCCACAGCCCACTAGCATCCAGCCTGTGGAGACGAGCTGCCAGGCGATGGCCCGGCTAGGTGAGGAAAGTGGCTGTTTTGCATTCCAGATTCCACTTTTGAACAGATGCTCATAGTTTTTGATTATAAGAGAACGGCTGTGTGAGGTAAAGAACATTAGATCCAAAAGTAGGGACACTTCACTGGGACCCTTAGGTCAGCGCGCAGGTTTATGCTTAATGTGCTGGCTGAGCTAACGCACACATTGATCTAATTGAGATCACTTTTTCCAAGAGGAGGGTAAGCCTCCCTTATGCACATGGTTCCCTCATCCTCCAGATACTTAGCAGCCAAAATAAATATGTTTTCGTTTAGGCTGAAAATGCAGATGGTCTCCAAATGCCTGATAGACTATCTTGTTAATCAAAGCCGGGCCAACATAATCACCGTCCACTGCTCGGCTCTGGGCATGAGAATAGCCCTGCCTCATTCCTCCCTTTTGGTGCTGACCGCTTCATCAAGCACGACAACGGTCAGATGTGGCCGCCATCTGCAAGCTCTTCTCCGGCTGCTTTTGGTCCCACCAGCCTGGCCCCTGCCAGTCTATCAGACCATAACACACATGTAGTAGAAACATAAATACGATCAGCTACAAACTGTCAAAGTAATAAATATGTACACCCACTAAACAAGGATATTTGAAAATATAAAGAAAGAGACAGTGGGAGATTATTGCAATGACACCTGAGGTAAATTTTAAAGACAGCAGTGATTTGACAGAGATGTGGAAGGAGGAAAATGAATGATGACCCAAAGGAGAAAGGAGGCAAGCCAACTTATTTGGTTAAAATGTGAAAGGCCAGCAGAAAATAGGGGCAGATCTAGAATGACAGCATCCAAAGGGTCCAAGATTTAGAATTTTTATTTAATACAAAAGACAACTGACAGTGACTATGGGAAATCAGAAGAGACGTGTTGATATGAAAAATGTTTAAATAAGTTAGAAAAATGACCATCTGATGGGACATCAATTATTTTTTAAGATGGTTTTGAGGAATTTTTAATTACTGAAGAAATGTTTTATGATGTGATGAGAAGTAAAAAAGATGAATACACTTTTATAATTTCAATGATGTTAAATAGATCTAAACATGCATAGAAAAATGTCTGAAAGAAAATACACTAAAATGTTACAGTTGCCGTCTCCTGGTAGTCAGATTAGAGATTATTCTCCTCTTCCGTTGAAATATTCAAATGTTCTACAAAAAGCACATTATTTTAAAATCTGAAAAAATAACATGTTATTTTAAGAATATTTTCAGAGAAATTTGATTGGATAGTAGGTTGGGATTGATGAGGCTGGAGGCACATTGGACAATAGAGGCTTAAATAGTATTTAAACTGTTAGTTGGAGGCCTAGTCTCACACTGTGGAAGTAAGATAAAGGAGAGAAAACGGGGGAGCTTAGTTCAGAGGAATAACAGAAGGGACACCATGAGGTTGCATGTTACCCATTCAAAGAGATGAAAATAGAAGCCAAATGTCTTGGGAAGAATAAGGTATTACCATTAATTAAGTTGAAAGTAGAGAGGGTTGGGCAAAATTTAACTCAGTGTAGTTAAATTTCATCTTAGCTATTGTCTTAGCTGTTGATGGAACAAAGTTAGGCTAAAGACATTCTATTTGCTGTGTTAATACAGGAACTCTTAGTAGATTTTCTCACTGAGGGCTTTAGTTTGCTGAATTTTCTTTAATGTTGAATATTTGATCCATGCTAAAATGCTAAAAACCAGCCTTGATACCGCCAGCTCTGTATCTAATCAACTAAGGAAAATTTACTGAATATTTTCTCTGTCCAAGTTCCTAGCCCTTATAATCTAGTAGCAAATATATCTATATGTGTATATATTTATGACATATATACAAACTACTATGGAAAAGACAAAATATGATAAGGTCTCTGAGACAAGGACAGATGCTTTGCTATGGGTCTCTCATTTCAGATATCTGGTCAGCTTTCCATTATCTGGCTCCACCCTATCTCTGTAGACTCATGTTTTATTATTCTTCAGTAAATACCTCTACCCTACTCAGGCTGGCTATTGACTCTCTTCCTAGCCCATCATGCTCATTGTATCCATTAGGATACTTTCAGCCACAAGTGTGATCTGTCTATTAATGACTTAAGTTAGGACAGTCACTGTTTTCTTATAATGAAGTTCAAAAGGTAGGTGATCTCGTGTTGGTCAGGCAGCTCAGTGATTGTCATCAGGGTCTCAGTTTATTACTTCATCATTCTTAGTGTACTAACTTTGCATCTTCATATGAGTTGCCTCATGGTGATAAGATGTCTCCTATAGCTCCAGACATTACATAATGTTCACATTTAAGGCAGGAAGGAGGAAGGAATGGCGCCAACAAGTTCTCCTCTTGAGTTTGTCTCTTTATCAGGAAAGCAAAAAGCCTTCCAAGAATATCCCTCCAAACATTCTCATGCATTTTCTTTGGCCGCAAAGTAAATGTATCACACAGCCATGCTAAGCTTCAAAGAAGCCTGGAAACATAGGTGTATGGCTTTTCCAGCCTCCAGAGCTGCACCATTTAATATGATAGCCTTGAGCTACATGTGACTATTGAATACTTGGAATGTGGCTAGTGCAATTGAAATTGTCTCTGAATTTCTAATTTTATTTCATTTTAATTAATTTGATCTAAGCATAAAATGGAAGCAGAAAAACGTCTCCATTACATACAACTTCTTTGTTTTGAAAGGACTACATGTCACTTTAGTAATTGCATAGTATAAAATATTAGTATTATAGTACATGTATAAACATGTACACATGCTTTTAGTATTACACATAAACACTTCATTGACTGGTTTTGTCAATACAGATACAAATATTAAAAGATAATAATTTTTTAGTATTCAGTTTGGCTATATTTTACACTTGTACATTTATAAAACATAGATGTAGATCAAATTTTTCTACTGTAAATTCTGTGTCTGAATTAAGATGTACAGTAAGAATAAAATATGCAAACAAGTACAGATATTTAGCATAAAAACAAAAGTAAAATATATCAATAATTTTACGAATATTGATTATATGTTGAAGTTGTAATATTTTTGATGAGTTTAATGAAACATTATTAAAATTAAGTTCACCTTTTCTTACATTTTTAATGTAAAAATAAAAACTAAAGCTATTAATTTTTAGTAAAAACTACTAGAAAATCTAAAATTATATGTATGACTTACATCATAGTTTCATTGGCCACTGCTGGTGTAGAGTGAAAGGAAGGTAAAGGTGAAGAGAATTGACCATAATTTGTAGGTTAGTCAACCCATAGGGTCCACCTCACTTGTATCGCCTGTGTTATCTGCTGATGAAGAACACTTCTCCTCTCATAGGTCTATAATAGTCATTTTAGACTATTACAGATGAATGCCAATAATATGATGAATGCTATAATTGTCATTATAGACCTATGATTTATTGTTAATTTTACTCTTATTGTTATTAAGTTGGACATTAAACAAGATCTAGCTGGGCTTAAAGCAAATCCTAACTTAAGGCTAACCTCTTCCAAAACTCTCCTTTGACCACTTAATGTAGTGTTTTCATTCATGCATGCCTACTTTCATAAAACATTTATTATGTACTGAAATGAATGTGAAGGAATGCAAGAATGAAGTTAATAATTGTTCCAAGAGGAGTCATAAACGGTTTCTCAGAAGAGATAGTATTTGAACTGAAATTAGAAGAATAAGTTGAAGCCTGCCATGTTGGAAAGGGTATTCTAAGCCAAGGAAGCAGTATTGCAAATGTATGAAAAGACATACTGCATTTGGACACTGAAACTTTTGTGTACCTGGGGTAAAGACTGTTTGGAATTGAGGCTAGAGTTTGGACTTTCTATAAGAGTAAAGTTCAGAAGTAAGTATTTTGTCTCCCACATTCACGTGGCAATTTAGCTGCATATAGAATTCTAGGTCGATATGTGTTTTCTCTCAATATGGTAAAAGTACTATTATGCTCTTTTTATTTCCATAGTTGTTATTAGAAAGTATACTGTCAATGTAATTGTCATTCCTTAGTAGACAATATGTCTTTCCTCTGGCTGCTTTTAAGATCTTTTGTTTTTGGTGCTCTCAGTATCACTATTATATCTAGGGAATAAGTTTTGTTTATATTTTTCCTGATCAGGATTTATTGTGCTCCTGGATATCGGATGTCACATATTTATTATTTCTGGAAAATGCAGAGCTATTATCTTTTCTAACATTGCCTTTCCTCCATTCTATCTATTCACATCTTTGGAGCTTCCTATTACACATGTGCTGAATTGTATTACTCTTTCTCTTTCACATCTCAATCTCTCTTTCACCTTTTCCATTTCTTTAGATGACTGTACTGCACTTTGAGTGATTTTCTCAGATAAATATTTCCTGTTTTTTTCTCTTTGAGTCTTCGTAACAAAAAGTGTCTGAAGCTGAAAGTTTAGGTTTCCACCATTGCAACATAAGAGTTCTAATATATACTCACAATGCTACTTAGTCATCATGTTCCGTCAGAAATATCTACTGTATTTAACACTTCTTTTCTATTCCCACTGACCTCCTCATTGTTGGTTATATTACTTAGATGATGAGGCAGTGTAGTAGTCAGTAAAGGAGGCTCAGAAGGGACAGTCACAGACACACAAGGGGAATATGGAGAGAACTATACTAAGAAGCCAGAGAAGAAAATTTTAATAATTAAGGAATATTTTTAAATACCTCAAAGAGGCCAAGAGGCATGAGAATTGCAAAATGTGCACTTGAATTGCCAGTTAGGAGGTGATTAATGACTATTATATTCTGCCCTTTTTTTCGTGGTTTCTATTGACTCTTTATCAACTACAGTGATTACCAGAAAGCAGAGAAGATAAATATTCAAGAAATATTGGGTGATCGATTAATGGATTTTATTCTGGGATCTGGGGAACATATGAAAATAGCCATTTGGTAACCATTGTTTTTGTATGAAGGACAAGAAGTGATGGAGTCAAGAAATAAGAAAAACAGTATTAAATTGAAAGTAATTTAGAAAGGATGTAAGAGTTGGAAGTCAGACAATTTGTCCCAGAGCCAAATTCCTCATGCAGCTTATGGTATCTTCTTCAGTGACATAGATGAATGGGCAGCTAACGTAAAAGATTAATTGGAAATCTCAAACCATTCCAGAAAACACACACTTGGACAACATTGCCTTTCAGTCCACCCTGGACCCATTTCCCTTTATTGTGGTCCTGGGCAGTGTTAATATACCCTAGACATCAGAAAAGCAAATTTGCTTTTTGAGATCAGTTACTGCTCTTGCAACTGACAAAGAGGTAATGATCATTTCAAATGTTTCCTCAACCAAAGACCATTAATGAAACAGGTGTCCTCAGGAAAATGCTCTGTAATAGAAGGCCTTGGGATTCTTCATACATTATAGATCCATCTCTGGATCACATTTATTTAATTTGATTGCTTTGTCTATCAGTTCATCTGTCTAAGTAACTAGCTTTGGGCAACTTGGAGGCATCCATCATCACTGATTCTTTAACAAAGTTGTGGGTTAAGTCATCTAAAGAAAGATATCTCTTCCTTGACCTCAATTCCAGTAGGTCCAAGGGAGTTGGAAGTGGGAGGGGAGAACGTCCAGGAATCATAGCATTATAGGAATCTTATGCTATTGACTGCAAGACTTGATTTTGCGCCTGTTCTGAAATGAATTTTCCTGACCATTTGCTTTCTGTGCCATTTTTACTGTTTATTTTGTTGCTTGGCTTACACTGGGCCTGAACTTGACTTTGATCCATACGTCTGGAAATCATAGTTGCAGTTTGCTCTCCTTTTTCACATCCTGCTCTTTTAATAAAAATGTTCCCTTTTTTCTTGAACAGAATGGTTGATCACAGCATTTGGTAAGGGCAAAAGCTGATAATTTGCTTAAAATGAGTCACTTTTGTGCCAGACTGGGAGCCCCATGACTCATAATTACAAGTTCAAAGACTAACTGTTTGTAACAAGAGGAAGCCCAGCCAGAGGGGCTTTCAGCTTACCCACTCTTTGCATTCTTTATATCCAGAGAGCAAATTATTGCCCAAGGCAACCAAAAGCTCATTAGTGAACTCAGTGAAGTGAAAGGCGACTTCCTGGGCTTGGGCAGAGAGGACGGTCACTACCAAGCCATACCAGCTACACAGTTAACTAGGTCCTGGAGCATCCGCCAGTGAACATTTTTCACCACAGATGAATGCCAAGCTAAGTTTTTAAGCAAATCCAATTTAGATTCTTCTTCATCCTAGCAGCTTAACTTTTAGCACCCTTTCCTTCCTTTTCCTCTTCCTGTCATATAACAGATCGGGGCAATTGGGGATCCAAGCCCTTGGTATTGTTTTCCACAATCCAGTTCTGCTTCTGGATTAAAGACAACAAGGCAGGATTTATAAACCAACAGCAGCAACAACAGTTGCCCAAAACAGCCCTATGAAGTAGACATTAGCCCTATTTCATGGATGAGGAAACTGAGGATGCCGCCTATCTGCAGGCTCATGAATTGCAGCCTCACCCATTTTCTTTTTTTTTTTTTTTTTTTTTGAGACGGAGTCTCGCTCTGCCGCCCAGGCTGGAGTGCTGTGGCCAGATCTCAGCTCACTGCAAGCTCCGCCTCCCGGGTTCACGCCATTCTCCTGCCTCAGCCTCCCGAGTAGCTGGGACTACAGGCGCCCGCCACCTCGCCCGGCTAATTTTTTTGTATTTTTTTAGTAGAGACAGGGTTTCACCGTGTTAGCCAGGATGGTCTCGATCTCCTGACCTCGTGATCCACCCGTCTCGGCCTCCCAAAGTGCTGGGATTACAGGCTTGAGCCACCGCGCCCGGCCGCCTCACCCATTTTCAAGGGCTATCTTCGTAGTATCTGATTTACAAGCCACACTGAGCCGCTGTGTGATCATTCAAGACCTTTCGTCCTAGCTACTCATTTTCAGTAAGCTCTACTGGACAGATTAGGTACTTCCTTTCATTCAGTATATATTATGACTACCTAATATGTGCCAGACACAGTAAGTATTCATGCCACACCTTCCAGAACCCTTTTTCAGTTAGGGTTTTTATCATCTGGAATGCCGTGCATGCATTTCACAGGCTGACCATTCCCTTTTCACAGACATGTGTTTGCTCCCTAACCCAAGTTTTCTGGGAGGCAAGAACCTTAACATTCTATCCTCACAGCCATGCCCCTCCCTCAGCCTTACCACACACACACACACACACACACACACACGCATAGATGTACACATACAGGTGTAATTATTTCCACTGCAGGCAGGAAAACCAAGGAGCAGAGGACTTAAGTAATTTTCTCAAGGTTATGCCCTAGTAGAGTGCATTTTTATAACAAGGCTTTCCTCTAGAAGTGCTGTCAGGGAATAAACTGGCTTCCTAGAAAGCAAGAACTTCAGTTCCTCCATCTGAGAATCCAGCCTACAGAAATAATCCAGAATGCCTTTGTGCAAATACACTTTTTCAGAGAGACCTTCCTCTAATCTTCCTCAGTAAAATAGCCTGCCCCATCATTCATATCTTTCTATCCTCCTACTTTTCATCATCTCTTTTCATAGAACTAATTAATAGCATGTGCTTATTTGCTTCTCTTGTCTGTTGCCCTCAGTAGAACATAAGGTCTCCAAAGGAAATAAGCCTTTACTCACCACCATATTCCCAGCTCCAAGAATAGTAACTGACATATAGTGGCCACTGAGTAAATACTTGTTGAATTAACCAATTTATTAATGTACCAAGACACTCCGTGCAGCATTATTTGCATAGCATATATATAAGACAATGTAAAATCCAGCATTAGAGAATGGACTATAATGGTGAATGTTATCCATCCACAAAAAGCAACATTCCCAAAGATTTTCACTACTTACAAAAAAAGGATTATGAGATAATGTTAAGTAAAATAAACAGGCTACAAATTTGTATATATAGTATCATCTTAACTATGTAGTAAAACAAAGCATAGAAAAACTGGAAGGAAAGTAGAGAGATTGTGAGTGATTTTTCTCGCTTCTTTTATTAATTAATTTTTTGAAACAGGGTCTCACTTCGTCACCCAGGCTGGAGTGCAGTGGTGCGATCATGGCTCACTGCAGCCTTGACTTCCCAGGCTCAGATCTTCCCACCTCAGCCCCCCGAGTAGCTGGGACCACAGACATGTACCACAAGGCCTGGCTAAGTTTTGTGGTTTTGGTAGAGATGGGGTTTCACCATGTTGCCCAGGCTGGTCTCAAACTCCTGGGCTCAAGCCATCTGCCCACCTCAGCCTCCCAAATTGCCGGTATTATATGTGTGAGCCACTGTGCCCAGCCTTTCTTGCTTCTTTACATCATTCTATGTTTCTCCAGTTTTCTTCAATGGGCAAGCTATACTTTGATAATTAAAAAAAGTAAAGTAATGCCTTTTGCATGTTCTTACCTCCTCAGGCATAGATGAGGTTGACATCTTTAGGACTTGCCTTCCATATCAATTGTATCCCTCTCTGAGCTGCTATAGGATAATGCATCTATGAAAGCAAAACTCCTCTAAAACTTTTCTGGAGGACCTAACATAATCCATCCATAATGGTAAATTATTTCTGTCTGTTGAGGATGTACAGATGCCAGGTACAGATATTAGCTTGGATGACCCCATAGCATTCTGAAATGATGATAGATGTCTCCAAAGATTCTCATCTGTCACTTTCAGAAATGGAAGCTCTTGCCAGAAAAGGAAAGAGAGTGGCTCTCACTAGCCACCTTGCCATTTATACGTGGCGTTTTGTTTGGCTCCCTTTAGAGAGAATTATTCATGGACTTAAAATGTAGAAAATAAAAATAAAAACAAAACAAACAAACCACAAACTCCCAAACATGAAAACCTAGTGAGAAAGAGATAGCAGAATAGTGAGGTCATGAGGTTAGTCAGGGTACGGGTTAGCAAGGGCCTGTGGAAGTTAACATGAGCCAAGTCCCCCAGAACAGAAAGGTTTTTTTAAAAATTCTAATTGCAGGTACAGAGAGGAAAGAGCCCAATTCCAGGGTTGGCACCTTCATAGGAGAGCAATTTGGGCTTGATGTGGGCAGGCAGATGTGCCAATCTGGTACCTATCAGAGGACCTGTTTCCAATGGGACTGCGACTGCTCTCTCCCTTCCTTCCTCTCTTCCTTCCTTCCTGTACTGGAGGAGGAGCACTGAACAGGACAGGTTAGCCTCTGAGGAGTTTTCATTCCATATAATACTTACATACGTGTGGTGTCAGAGGGTGATAAGTGCTAAAGGATATGAAACAGAAAAAAGGGGTAGAAAATCATTGTAGTGGGTTAGGGACAAGGGAACTGCGAACTGAATGATGAGTTGATAATCATACAGATCCCAGAAAAGAACATTCCAGACAGGGAAACAAGCAGCAAGTATAAAGGCCCAAAGGTAGGAACACACTACTTCCATAATTGAGCAGCTGAAAGGTGGCCAGGGAGCCAAGAAGGCATGAACAAAGAACACCTGGGTGTGGCATGAAGAGAAAGGGATGTAGCCAGGGACCAGATGGCGTCAAGAGGCCCTGCTAGCCTGAGGAGGTTGGGGTATATTCATGTTTGGCTTTGTCCATGGGAAGCCACAGGAGAGTTTAAAGCAGAGAGTGACATAATCGTATTCTTAAAAGATCATTCGGGTTGCTATATAGAGCATATATTGCAGGAGGGCAAGATGGAAGCTGGCAAGGCCGTCAGGAGACAGTACAGGGAAGAAATGGCAACGACTTGGGTTAGGCTAAAAAAGAGACAAAGAGAAACAGAGAGGTGTAAGGCATTATTCTGAAAGGATTGTTGGCAGGAGTTGCCGCTAGAGCTGATGGCATGTGGGGGTTGAAGAATCATGGAAGAATCTTAGGATTTTTTGCTTGAGCAAATGGTGCCATTTACTGATATGGAAACAATTAGGGGAAACAGCTTGGGATAGAGCTTAGAATGGAGCATGAAATTAAGAGTTCTGTTTGGGGTATGTTAAGTTTGATATGCCAATTAAACCTTCAAGTAAAGATTCCCAGTGGAGTGGACTGTCAGATGTCCCACTTTGGCACTCAAAGAGAAAGTCATTTTGGAACTATTTGTGTATAAAACATCACAAAGCCATGCACCTGAATGAAATCACCTGTTGAAAGAGAATAGTCTCCAGAGCTAAACAATATCTAAAGGTTGGAAAGAGAAGCCAGGGAGGTAGGAGAAAATCTTGGAGGGAGTATTGTCACAGAAAGCCAGGGAAGGAAGTGCTTCAGGCAGGAGGGAGCTGGTCAGCTGTTTCACCGACTGCGTATTGGCCAGGCTAGACTAGGTTATGCTCTGGTAATAAATGAACACAAAATATCAGTGTCACTTAATAAAATGTATTTTGGCCGGGCACAGTGGCTCACGCCTATAATCCCGGCACTTTGGGAGGACGAGGTGGGTAAATCTCCTGAGGTCAGGAGTTCAAGACCAGCCTGGCCAACATGGTGAAACGCCATCTCTACTAAAAATACAAAAATCAGCTGGGTGTGGTGGCAGGTGCCTGGGATCCCAGCTACTCAGGAGGCTGAGACAGGAGAATCACTTGAACCTGGGAGACGGAGGTTGCAGTGAGCGGAGATCATATCACTGCACTCCAGCTTGGGAGACAAGAGTGAGACTTCGTCTCAAAAAAAAAAAAAAATTAATAAAATGTATTTTTTGTTCATATTGCATGAATAATATGGGCCAGAAAGGTAGGTCCCCAGAGACCCAGGCTGATGGAGACTATATCTGCGATGACTCCCATCACCAGAGTGAGGAAAGAGAGAGTATGAAGAATTGCATAGGGACTCTCCACTGCTTTAGCCAGGAAGAAACATATACCGCCGCTCACAGCCCGCTGGCCAGTGACAGTTACATGCAGTTCCCTAACCTTATTGCTGTACTGTTTACCAAGAGGCCAACTCAAATACAAACAGAAAACTGACCACTGCAGAGATCACTGGGGATCTTGAAAGGACAATTTCAGTGGAGTAGAGGGGATGAAAGTCCACTAGACTATACCCAGGCGAGAATAGGAGGTGGGGGAATTGAGAGGTGAATGGAGACAACTCTGTTAAGGCATTTCCATAAAAATGGACCAAAGAGATTGAAAGGTAACTGGAAGGTGAATGGGGTAAAGGAAGGATATTGTTAAGAGAGTATTTTTTTTCCTCCCCTAAGTGTCTAAGGGTTCTTAAGTCCCCTATTCTGCCAGTCACACTATAAATATATTATCTTTTCTCCTCTTCCATCAATGAAATCAAGGCCAGTAAACACGAATGTTTTAACCTTCCATTTGGTACCTACAAATACAAATATATCTACATTTAACTATAACCAATTTAGCATAAATGTAAAAATATGGTTTTGTGCTGCTGGAAATAATCCAGTGGGGGAAATTGTTCAGGCAGGAGAGAAGGGATCAAGGAAGAAGGCCAGGAGAGGAGTTTGGGAACCACAGCCCTGGTGAAGGGGATGGGCTTTGATAAGTTGGTGGATGATGTTCAGTTGTTACCAGAAGGAAAGCTTGGACTTCTGGTATACATGAGAGTCCACTGGAAGACATGGTGGTGGAAAGCCCCTGTCCTGTCACATTCATTTTCTCAATGAGATGAGGTTGTTACTGTGGAATGAGCCTGGCTGATGTGGCTGGGAAGCAGAGAACACAGAAACAGTGGAGGCAGCCTGACCATTTCAGCCACTGTCTCTCCCTACTTTGCTAACCCATCATTTGTAACTACCTTAAAAATCCTCCTACTGTGTTAAAGTAATTCTTTCACTCTTAACAGATTGCTGCGGGTGGGTTTTTAGGTGACTCATTATTACTTATGATGGTAATTATAACATTTTTACACTTTCACTTTTTATAGTATATTCCACATTTACTCATTCATTCTGTCAGAGACTTTTAAATAAATGATTCATTTCTGCCATATTGTTTTCTTTATTTTTATTATAAAACCTACGCACAGAAAACTACATTGAAGACGTATGTACACTTTAACAAATAACGTTTTTAAGAAAAACAATTCCGGCCAGGCACAGTGACTCATGCCTGTAGTCCCAGCACTTTGGGAGGCCGAGGCGGGTGGATTATCTGAGGTCAGGAGTTTGAGACCAGTCTGGCCAACATGGTGAAACCCCGTCTCTACTAAAAATACAAAAATTAGCTGGGCATGGTGGCACCTGTAGTCCCAGCTACTCAGGAAGCTGAGGCAGGAGAATCGCTTGAACCCAGGAGGTGGAGGTTGCAGTGAGCTGAGATCGCACCATTGCATTCCAGCCTGGGCAACAAGAGTGAAACTCCATCTTAAAAAAAAGAAGAAGAAAAGAAAAGAAAAACAATTTCACTGGAGATCTCTCCTTCTTGCTCATTTATTCAGCCAAGAGAGCTTGTTTGGAGCATCTACTTTATCCCAGGCAGTGAGCTTGGAGCTAAAGTCACATGCCTTTGGGGGCTCATGGCCTGAGGGGTAGGGGAGGCAGAGAGGTGAGATATCATGGATATATTACATCATTACAAAGGCACTGGATAGTTCCAAAATGGAGAGATGCACAAGGTACTGCCCACTCATAACCCCTCACAATACCATTAAGAGATAGCAGTTATTATGTGTTTCATTTTATAGATGTGGAGCCTGAAACTTAAAGCAAAATAAATGGCAGATCCAGGGCACACAGCTAGTAGTTGAAACCAGCTCTCAACCCATGGCTTCTGCCTCCAAGTCCTATCTCCTTTCCCCCACCACTGAACAGGCATCACAGAGCAGCCTGCTGTTGCACTAAAGGAAATCTTCAATCATCTGAAGGAGGGAGGGAAAAGTTTTCCACTGACAAGCCTGTGGAAAACTTCACTGGGTCTCTGCCTGGGAATACTTTGGGCAAACAGGGAACTGGTTGAGAGTGCGGTGTCTGGTCCTAGTGGCCACTTGAGCCTGAATGCCCCTGGCAGCCAAAGGAAATCCCCGAGGTCCTGCCAGTCTCCATGCCAAGCCCTTCACCTGGTGGGATCCTCCCCATCCCTGTGGATTTGCCATTCTGTTTCCTGTGCAGGAATAACACCGACCCCCTTTCCTCTAGCTCCTGCTTCTCAGTGCTTCTAAAACCTGCCTCAGGAGGAACATTCCCTGAGAAATCCTTCTGCAATCTGATCACTCGCTCCTTTGCTCTCTCCTGGTCATCTATACCTTCTGAGCCACGTGACCTTTGATGCCTTGTCTATCTGCTTCCTGTTTTTTAACATCAACTTTGACCATCCCATGCCCTCAGTGCTGAGCTAAATTGTATGGTTAAGGACAATATTTCTTTTACTTATCTCCAACTAACCGTAGAAAAGAGTGTCAATAGCGTAGATACTCAGTACTTGTTAACAGATGGTCTGTTTCACCAGTTGACTCAGCCTGAATGAATAAACAAATGTTATATTTAAACAATAAAATGCTTTCCAGAGAAGAAGCTATTAGGATATAGAGAGGTCAGAGGGGAAAGGATTACCTCCTGGATGCTTCTCGCCTCTTTTCACCACTGTTCACTGGGGGATGGGTGTTTCTTCTCCCCAAAGCCCACATTATTAGAACCTGGGCCCTGCCCCTTCATCTTCTCTGTAGTGCCCCCACCACCTCTCAACTCCAGTCCAACCACCATTTCAAGTGTATATTTACTGTGGAGACTGTTCGGAGCACAATCACTGTACAGATTGGGGAAAGATAATTACTGTACTTAATTGAAACTAACAGAGTTCTGTAACCAAAAAGTCCTTAATGTCAGAATCAAGGATTCACTACAAGCCAGCCAGGTCTTCACTTTCCCATGCTCCATAACCCAACCCCTGGGCTCTCAGGTGATGTGGCTCCTCCCAGGTGTCCGGTGCCTTCCCTAGTTCCCTGTTCACAGAGATCTCCAGCTCTTGTGAACTGCAAATTGATGGGTTTTGGTCCACATTCCAGCTCACAACCCTCCAAAAACTTCCTTTTTTTTTTTTTTTTTTTTTTTTTACCATATCTGACCTTCTGGCCCTTAGGTCTGATATCAGTGGTTTGCTGGTATTTATAAGATCATTTCTAGTGTACAAATGATTTTCACTTAGCAACACAGCATGCAAAAGGAGCGTTTTGGAAAAAATTGAACTCATAGAAACAGAGAGTAGAATGGTAGTTGCCAGGGGCTGGAGTTGGGGGAAATGAGGAGATGTTGAACCCAATATCTGGGGCTCTAATGCACAGCATGGTGACTGTAGTTAATTACTGTATTGTATACATGATATTTGCTAAAAGAGATCTTAAGTGTTCTCACCACAAAACAAACAAACAAAAAACAGGTAACTATATAAGTTGATGGATATATTAGCTAACTTGATTATGGTAATCATTCACAACATATACCTGTATCAAATCATCACATTGTAAACCTTAAATATATACAATTTTATTTCTCAATTATGCCTCAGTAAAGCTGGGGTGGCATGTGCAGAAATAAAGGTTCCATTTCCAAAAAAAGAAAAAAAGAAAGGGAGTTTCGGAGTCAGACAAACCTAGGATACAGTTATGGCTTTGCCACTTACTAACTATTGACTTAGAGTCACTTTTAACCTCTTTCAACCTCAATAACCTTGCCAAGTAGGCCCAATACTACCTAGTTGACTAGGTCATTGTAAGAATTAAATAAGACAACATATATAATGCCTCTAGTACATGCAAAGTTCTCAATAAGCATTAGCTTTCCACCACCACCAATAGAGTTGTGAACATTAATTTTTTTTTTTTTTTTTTTTTTTTTTGAGAAGGAGTCTCGCTCTGTCGCCCAAGCTGGAGTGTAGTGGCCGGATCTCAGCTCACTGCAAGCTCCGCCTCCCGGGTTCACGCCATTCTCCTGCCTCAGCCTCGCGAGTAGCTGGGACTACAGGCGCCCGCCACCTCGCCCGGTTTTTTTTTTGTACTTTTTAGTAGAGACGGGGTTTCACTGTGTTAGCCAGATGGTCTCGATCTCCTGACCTTGTGATCCGCCCGCCTCGGCCTCCCAAAGTGCTGGGATTACAGGCTTGAGCCACCACGCCCGGCCTGTGAACATTAATTGAATTAATATTTGTGAAATATGGAACAGTGCCTGTCACATGGAAGGCACACAAAAAATAAATTTCCTCTTCCTTTTTTTCCCCAAAACGTGGACATAAGCATATCTAAACTCCATTTTGCCTCTACTTACTTACAAGCTAAGGAAACAGAATTTTACTTAAATCCATACATATTTCAGGGAAGGGGTATTTTTTGCTACTTAGCTAGAATGCAATTCTTTAATTCTGTTTATAAAATGTATAAAAATTGGCCAGGCCTGGTGGCTCACACCTATAATTCCAGCGCTTTCGGAGGTCGAGGTGGGCAGATCACTTGAGGCCAGGAGTTCGAGAACAGTCTGACCAACATGGCAAAACCCCATCACTACTAGATATACAAAACTTAACCAGGTGTGGTTGCACACACCTCTGGTCCCAGGTTGGTCCAAATATTGAGCCTGGAATTAGACATCCAGGCTCTTTCAGTGCTGCCACATCTATGGGCTAAAATCAATAGAAAAGACTCAGTAGATCCAGTTTGGCCTGGCAGCAGGAGCCACAGTGTGCTGTCTTATTTAATGGAAACATTGCTGGCCTCCAGATTCCTAAGCTGGCTCCAAAATGCAGAAATGCCAACATGACCCAGGCTGCTTTCCAAGCTCAGTGCCTGCGTCTGTCCACGGATTTCTGTAAGAACCCATGTGGGCACTTTGTCCTGGATGAGAACATTTACGAAATAAAAACTCCAGAGATGCTAGGTTAGGAAAATGAGTGTTTTGTGCAGATGCTCTTGAGGACCACTGTTTAGATGTCTTTTGTTATTGCTGGCAATCAGAAGCTACCCCAGAGCAGCTGCCATTTTTTCAGAGGCTCCAGGCCTGTCCACTCCCTTCCAGCCCTTTCTTCACCTGCTCAAGGGACAGTCCAGGAGGCAACTGCAGCAGGTGGGTGAATCAGATGCAGTTACCAAGACAAAAGGAAAACACAACCTGCCTTGAGCACTGCCCCCTTCATTCCACCCAGCCCGCATAGTCTGCACTGCTGGGCCAGTGTGGGTAGCCCGTGGGATGTGTGATTTCTGGCATCAGGAGTCAGGAACCCATTTGATTTATTTAGATGTGGTGCCACCATTGGGTGGGTCTCCTAAGGTTTATGTGGCTTTCCACTTCAGATTTTCCCTTCTCTCTCCTCCCTAGAGCTCCTGCCAAGCCTACCATGCTTCAGCCTGGTCCAAGCCAGCCCTGAGAACCTACTAATTAAAGGTTCCTTTGACATCTTTCATGTGGCTACTTAAGAAACTCCAAGGCAAGTCCTAATCTGAGGACTCTAGCCCAGGTGATATTATCTGACTTGAACATAGCCCTTTAACCTCAAAGCCTTGGGGCACTAGCCCATTCCAGAAATTGTCAATCGAGAGGAGGAAGTAGGTTGAGTGAGTCTCCTTGGTCACCCCAAAAGATCTGATCTCTGGTCTTCACATCTGCAGTCACTTTGGCCGTGGCTTTTTTTCTCTTCCCCTCATCCTCAGATTTCATACCCTGCGGTACCCGCCCAGCAACCCCTCAAATTGTAGCTGGGCTACACCAGGCCCTTTAAAGTCAGCAGAACCATGACAGATGGCTCTGCTTACTGTGGTGACCTCCATCATCCTGGAGGTGGAGGAATAGAAATGGAGGGCTCCTCAGTGATACATGCATGCTAGGGCATGACGCTGCTCTCCAGGGGAGACCATCTGCACATGAGTTCCTAAAGCGATGGGACCAGGTGGCACCGGCATGATGACAGTAACAGTAAATGATGACATTTGCTATTATCAAGTGGCAGTTGTCATTTAATTGGTTAGTCATCTGGAAGCCACCTATTAAAGGAAGAGCGTCTATGCCAGGGATGATTGACTGGCAGAGGCTGCTGAAAAGCTGTGCTGAGAACTCTAATGCTATGATTAGTTTCCCAGAAAAGAATGCTGGGATTGGTCAGCGATGCCTTCTAGGGGTATGGAGAGGGAAAGTGGTAACATAGGGGCTGCATATTCAAAATCCTTGTCTTTCATGCACCTTTCAAAAACTCCTCCTTCCTAAATCACAAGCATCCTTGTGGGAGGAAGGAAAAGACACTATCTCCACTCTTCCATCTAATCTTTCTGGGAGATGGCTCATTTCTTTTATAAGATCTGTTAGCCCCCAGCCCCATTCCATGCATGTATTCAGTCCAGTGTCAGTGCATCCTTGGCTCTCCATCGTCGAAGCTGCTGGCTTGTCCTGCACCTGAGTTTCTGGCTGAAGCCACCATTTCCTCTCTATGCCCCTGGAGACATCCAGCACCACTCCCAAGAGTGTGGGCTCACTGACCTTCCCCCTGACCTTCCTATCCCTCTTGACCTTTATATTTCATGCTACAACTTGATAGATTATCCCTTCCTCAGCTCTGCCTTATCTCTCTTCTAAAGCCTTATTTCCTTTTCCTGCCATCAGCCCGTTCATTCTACCTTCTGCACACACTCAGGGACCTCAGTTCTCTCTGACTGAAGAAGAGAGGGGAGAGAAGACCAACAGGGGATGATGAAGAGTAAGGGGGTGCTGGATTCCAAGGAGGTGGGGGTTTGGAACACACTGAAATGGAATTCTCTTCTAATTATTTAGGTGAGGATATTTTTGTCTATTTCACCCAAGTCAACACTTACCAAGAAATTTCACTTCAGATAGAAGGTTATTGCAGGCACCATATAAAAAACACACTTGATCCCCGCCCATTGCTTCTCATTCTTGTATGCACCTCCAGATACTACATGTTGTAGGTATTCATCATACTATGGTATCAGAGCTGTTTCCTTACCTTCAATTTAAAGAGCTTCCACTATTGAGCCGCAGAGTATAATTATCCTTCAATATGATTCCCACGGTGAATCATCAGCTTCCTTCCTGCCTTAGCACCGCATGCCCCCCACCCAGCTCTGAGCCTTCTCATGCTTTCAGTCCCAAACAGTGTGTTCCAAACCCCCGTCTCCTTGGAATCCACCCCACTTCTCACTGTTCACCATCCCCTGCTGGTCTTCTTCTCATCCCTCTCTTCTTTAGTCAGAGGGAACCGAGGCCCCACGCGAGTGAATATCTCCCAAGGAAAATATATTTTTGGCTCTGACTAGGAAATCATTTTTCAGCATGAATAACACAACTCTCTCCATCATTGTACTTTTGTCAATTTTTGAGCAATAGCTTAAGCAGCAGTAGGTTGTTTGGGAGCAGCCAGGAAAATAAGCTCTGGCCCACGTACCCCAGACTAAAGGAAATCAGACAGCAGGCCCAAAGGCAATAGCATAAATTCTCCACTTCCGATGTTTTTCCTTTCCATTTGGTTTCCATGGGACCCTGTGTTGGGGGTGGCGAGGGCTTCCCAAAGTACCAAGTTGCATTCGTTAGCAAAATAAGGAACTGAATTTCAGGTTGACAAAAAAAGAAAGCATTAAGAAGTGTGTAAGGGACCAGCGCACAAGAATTTGGATGCCTAATGTTTCAGAAACCCAACCTCGAGGCTGATTTTGAAAGCCCTTTGTTGACTACCATTTCTACCTACATGCTCTTTGACCACCATCAAAATTCAGAAGAGGTTACACCTTTGGGACTTGTAAATATTGTCCATCCAACTTACAACCCAAATTGCAATGTCGTCTTATGGAGATTGAGACTCAGAAATTCCTCTCCTTTAGGTTTTAAATGGTTCTGTAACTCAGCAAGCCAGCAGGCATCTCTTAATCATTCATATTTTCAGGGATCCAGTGCTGGGACCTGTGATTAAAACTCACTAAAAGGAAACAACTAAGAAATGAGCTCTAGAAATGAACATTGCAAGTTCCCAAGGTCCTCAGCTCTGATGAGGAGCTGAGGCTGACAGACTAAACAAAGTTGGGAAGAAGATAAAATGTATGTCTTTGCAGTACCTCTTAGCTAATTGTCAATAAATTGTGAATTTTTTCTTTGCTAGCACTTAAATAATGATACCTTCAGAGTATAGTCTTGTGTCACTTGACAACTGAGTTACATTTTGAGAAATGCGTCATTAGGTGACTTCATCATTTTGTGAACATCATAGTGTATACTTAAAGAAACCTAGATGGTATAGACTACTACACATCTAGGCTAGATCAGATAAACTAATGCTCCTCAGCTACAAACCTGTATAGCATGTTACTGCACTGAATACTGTAGGCAATTGTAACACAGTGATAAGCATTTGTATATCTATACATAGAAATGGTACAGTAACAATGCAGTGTAAAAATAAAAACACCTGTATAGGACAGTTACCATGAATGGAACTTGAAGGAGGAAAGGTTGGTCTGGGTGAGTCAGTGAGTGGTGAGTGAGTGTGAAGGCCTAGAACATTACTGTACACTCCTGTGTATTCTATAAACACTGTACACTTAAGCTACACTAAACTCATTTTTTCTAATATTTCTTCAATAATAAATTAACCTTAGCTTACTGTAACTTTTTTATCTTATAAACCTAATTTTTTAACTTTTTAACTCTGTAATAACTTAGCTTAAAACACATATTATACAGCTGTACCAAAGTATTTTTTCTTTATATCTTTATTCTATCAGCTTTTCCCTATTTTAAAATTTTTTTATTTTTTTTTAAGCTTTTAGACTTCATTGTTAAAAACAAAGATACAGTGTCAGGACCATCAGTGTCACTGTCTTCCACCTCCACACCTCCTTGTCCCACCGAAGGTCTTCAGGGGTAGTAACACACATGGAGCGTCAGCTCCTGTGATAACAATGCCTTCTTCTGCAATACTTCCTGAAGGACCTGCCCAAGGCTTTTTTACAGTTAACGTATTGTTTATAAGTAGAAGAAGTACACTCTAAAATAATGATAAAAAGTATCGTGTGGGCCAGGCATGGTGGCTCACACCTGTAATCCCAGTACTTTGGGAGGCTGAGGTGGGTGGATCACCTGAGGTCAGGAGTTCGAGACCAGCCTGGTCAACATGGTGAAATCTCATCTCTACTAAAAATACAAAAAGTTAGCAGGCATGGTGGTGGATGCCTGTAATCCCAGTTACTCGGGAGGTTGAGACAGGAGGATCGCTTGAACCCAGGAGGCAGAAGTTGCCGTGAGCTGAGATCAGGCCACTGCACTCCTGCCTGGGCAACAAGAGTGAAACTCTGTCTCAAAAATAAATAAATAAATAAATAAATAAATAAAGTATGTAAATACATGAACCAGTAAAATAATCATTTATTATCAAGTATTATGTACTATATATATAATTGTATATGCAATATTTTTATACAACTGGCATCACAGTAGGCTTATTTATACCAGCATCACCACAAACATGTGACAAATGTGTTGCACTATGACATTATGACAACTGTGACACTATATGGGACCAACATCATACATGCAGTTCATCATTGATTGAAACGTCTTTATGTGGGGCAGGACTGTAGTTGCATTTTTACAAAAGCTTCTTGGAGTTGGAATTCATCTCTAATGGTGGGCCAGTAAGCATGGTGACATGTACTGGGGAGAAGATAGTGTTGAATTTCTAAAATCATACCATATAGGAGATGAAACTGTCCAGTAGCATGGTGACAGAGAGAGAGAGAGAGCAATGGATACATGCCTCATTTTTCACAGCATCACAATATGCTATACCAGAAGGAAAGACATTAAGCATCTAAAGCATTTTTTCATTCATTCATTCATTCAAAAGATATTTTGTGTGCCAAATATACTATAGTGCTCTTGTATGCCAAGTACTATCTGGATTCTAGAAATATTGCTGCAAACGAAACTGACAAAAATCCTTGCTTTTATCCAAATTGGAAAAGAGAAAGTCAAACTATCACTGTTTGCCAATGATATGATCTTATACCTAGAAAACCCTAAAGACTCCTCTGAAAGATTGCTAGATTTGATAAATGAATTCAGTAAAGCCTCAGTTTACAACATCAGTGTACACAAATCAGTATTACCGCTTACACCAACAAGGACCAAGCTGAGACTCAAATGAAGAACTCAATCCCTTTTACAATAGCCACAAAAAATGTAGAAAATACCTAGAAATATATGTAACAAAGGAGGGGAAAAACCTCTACAAGAAGAACTACAAAACATTGATGAAAAAAAAAAATAGGTGACACAAACAAATGGAAAAATATCCCACACTCATGAATTAGAAGAATTAATATTGTGAAAATGACGATACTGCCCAAAGCACTCTACAGATTCAATGCAATTCCTATCAAAATACTAATATCACTTTTCACAAAATTAGAAAAAAAAATCCTAAAATTAATATGGAAGCAAAAAAAGAGCCTGAATAGCCAAAGCAATCCTAAGCATAAAGAACAAATCTGGAGGAATCACATTACCTATTTCAAATTATACTACAAAGCCCTAATAACCAAAACACCACAGTACTATGTAAAAGTAGACACACAGACCAATGGAACAGAATAGAGAATGCAGAAATAAAGCAAATACTTACAACCAACTGATCTTTGACAATGCAGACAAAAACATACACTGGGGAAAGGACACTATATTTAATAAATGGTGCTTGGAAAATTGGATAGCCACATATAGAAGAATAAAATTGGATCCCTATCTCTCACCATATACAAAGATTAACTCAAGATGGATTCAAGACTTAAATCTAAGACTTGAAGCCATAAAAATTCTAGAAAAAAAAAAAAAAAAACTAGGAAAAACTCTTCTGAACATTGGACTAGGCAAAGAATTCATAACTAAGGCCCTAAAAGCAAATGCAACAAAAACAAAAATAAATGAGACCTAATTAAACTAAAAAGCTTCTGCACAGAAAAACAAATAATCAACAGAGTAAACACACAACCCACAGAATGAAAGAAAACATTTGCAAACTGTGCTTCTGACAAAGGAGTAATATCCAGAATCTACAAAGAACTTAAGCCAATCAGCAAGAAAAAAACAAATAATCCTATTAAAAAGTGGGAAAATTACATGAAGAGACATCTCTCAAAAAAGATATAAAAATGGCCAGCAAACATGAAAAAATGCTTAAGATCATTAATTATCAGGGAAATGCAAATTAAAACCACAATGAAATACCATCTTACCCCAGCCAGAAAGGCCATTAATAAAAAGTCAAAAAACAATAGATGTTGGCACAGATGTGGTAAAAAGGAAATGCTTATACTCTGCTGGTGGGACTGTAAATTAATAAAATTTCTGTGGAAAACTCTATGGAAATTTCTCAAAGAACTAAAAGTAAATCTACCACTTGATCCAGCAGTCCCACTACTGAGCATCTCCCCAAAGGAAAACAAGTCATTATATAAAAAAGACACATGGATACATATGTTTGTCATAGCACAATTTACAATTGCAAAGATACAAAATCAACACAAGTGTTCATGAACTGACGAACAGATAAAGAAAATGTGGTGTGGATTACTACTCAGCCATAAAGAACAAAATAATGTCTTTTGCAGCAACTTGGATGGAACTGGAGGCCATTATCCTGAGTAAAGTAACTTGAGAACAGAAAACAAAAGACCACATATTCTCACTTATAAGTGGGAGCTAAGCTATGGGTATGCAAATGTGTACAGAGTGGTATAACAGATATTGGAGCTCAAATGGGGGAGATTGGGGGGGTGAGGGATGAAAAACTACCTATTGGGTACAATGTACACTATTCAGGTGATGGGCACACTAAAATCCTAGACTTCACCACTATACAATTCATCCATGTAACCAAAAATCGCTTGTACCCCTAAAGCTATTGAAATAAAAAATTTTTTTAAATACCTGCCCTCATGGAGCTTACGAATTCTAGAACTAATAATAAAACATATTAACAGATGAAGTAAACTATGCAGGTAGTAAAAAATATATATATGGTTCTGTTTTTCTGTGATATTGTAAAAATAAATCAACATTTTAGACAGAGAGGCACTAATAAGAGTATGATCTCATGGGTAAATCTACTATTAATACTACGAGGTCATTTTGAGCCCCACCACCTTGCCCTCTCTGTCAGGCCTACTTTCCCTGGAAAAACTGATCTAAGAGCAGAAATGACTGCCTCTAAAAGCTGGGCATTTTTCACCCCTTTATAATCAGTTGTTTATCTAAGCCTCAGTTTCTTCATCTATAAAATGAAATTATTAACAGAGATCATAGAGAAATTTAACTGAAATAATATGTAAGAAAGCCCATGATACTATTCTTGGTATAGAGTATATATGAAATTCATTTTTTAATCACCTAGAGATCATTTCTGTTGGACGGCAGAGCCACCCATATTAATCAGGTTGCATTTTTAATCCACACTCCAATGTCTGCCCCCTCCACCTGGTATCTTCTTCCATGTCTTCTCCACCTGGGAAATGCTGCTCCATCCTTTAGGATCCTTCTGGATGAAGTTCACTTGCTCCCTCCTGCTTACAGCCTTCTCCTACTCTCCCTGAGGGTCCCTGCCTCCCTTCCTCCCTCTCCCGCATGCTGGACACATGCCTGTCTACAGCAAGCAGCAACCTCCATTGTAAATATTTGTTCACTTTTCTTTTTTTTTTTTTTTTGAGACAGAGTCACACCTTGTCACTCAGGCTGAAATGCAGTGGTGCTATCTTGGCTCACTGCAACGGGGTTCTGCCTCCTGGGTTCAAGTGATTCTCCTGCCTCAGTCTCCCAAGTAGCTGGGATTACAGGTGTGTGCCGCCATGCCCAGCTAATTTTTTTTTTTTTTTTTGGTATTTTAGTAGAAATGGGGTTTCACCGTGTTGCCCAGGCTGGTCTCGAACTCTTGAGCTCAGATGATCCACCCACCTCGGCCTCCCAAAGTGCTAGGATTACAGGCGTGAGCCACTGTGCCCGGCCATTTTTCATTTTTCTTTCTCCCTTACTGGACTTCAAATTCTTTAAACCAAGGATCAAAGCTTTAATATTCAACTTTACATCTCTGCCACATGCCTAGCACAATGCCTAATATAAATAAATGCTTCTTGAGAGAATAAATAGATGATTGACTCGTTAGCAAGATGAGCTTTTAATCACCCTTTTTGCTCCTTTGCTCTTTCTCTTTCAAACGCATACAGTGCATGCTGAGGGACGGGAACTTGCCATAGGAGAAAGAGCCTGTTTTCTAAATCCTCAGGGGGACAAGGAAGTGATTTCTTCAGTAAATAAAAGCTGTTCATTAACTTTGCAGCTGATCCCAAATTGGGGTGAGAAGTGGTATATTAGTGCAATCCAAAGGAGCTGCACATGAGCTCTGAACAAGCAGAATGGGGATGGGCAAGGGTAGGGCCGGGCTGGGACCTGGGCTCACACACTGGAGCTGCCCGTGAGTCCTTCCTACGTGCCTCCCTCTGTGGACCTCAGCCTTGCTCCAAGTGGTGGCCATGAAGTCTCTGCAGGCATCCTGGCCTGGCCTTGCCTCTTTGCCTTCCGGCTCTGCTTCAGCCACCTCACCTTGGCCTCCCTGAGTGGACATTTGGGAAACCAACTGACAAGATTATAGCCATCATTCTGATGTCCTTCACCTGTGGTCACCACAATCCACTCACTCCAACTCCAGAATACTTTGTCCATGATAGAAGGAAAATCAATATTATGTTTCTGATGATAAGCCCTTGGCACTTCAGGACCCCTAAGTGCCTTTTAAGTCATCAGGAGTATTAAATCCTTCCAGTGTAACTTTCCCATAATGTGTACTTTATTCATTTTCAGTCTTTGAAAGTTGGCAATGCATGTAGAATATGTTATGCTGCTGGCCGCAGATTTCTTAATAGGTCCTTCAAGACTCTGTACACAATAATCCCAAACTTCCTGCGCTTGTCTCCTCTGTGCCCTCCATGTCCTTTCCGCTCCCACCGCCCAAGCCCCAGTGCACCTCAGGGAAGGTGCGTTTCATGTTGTTTCGTGTTTTCATATTGTCATTTACTTTTGCGTTGTTGGTTGTTGGGAATATAGTTAGTCCCAGTGGGTTGCTCAGTGCCTTGTAAGTTCTCCCAGGAGTGGATGCCACCACAGTGCCACGGGCTCTGGCATGGTCCTTGCCACCCAGCTGTCAGTTCACACTGTCAACTCTGCAGAGAAAGCAGAGCCTGAGAGGGAAGAGGCTGTGAACCCTTCTTCCCTGCAGCTTTTTGAGCAGCCTTTCACTCCCCACCCCCACACCCCTTTCACCCACCACCCCCACACCTCTGTTGGTGGAAGCCTGCTCATCAGTCCCCTGCGGGAGACAATTTGGGGATTCCACAAGCAGGTTCCAGTGTGGTCTCTGTGGAGGTTTTCTCTTCCCTAACTCCAGTCCAAAGTCTCATGCCCTCTACCGTCTGTTATTATTTTATTATGTAGCAAAAGGCATGCACTGTTAGAACTGGGTGCAGGCCCGGACAGGGGAGAGGTATGGAATTAATCCGCTGGCTCCTGATGGGCTCTGCTGGTGAAACGTGCCCCTCAATGTCTCTCATGCACCAGGGATCATCTTTCCACATCTCACATAAGCAGATTCCCAGGCCTACTCAATTCTAGAGTGTGCAAGGCAGATGTGGAGACAAAGCCGAGTCGTCCCCATTTGCTTCTGATCGGAAAAGGGCGGGGTGTCTTTGTGTGCCTCACCATTTAGACATTCTTCACGGTGCTATTTTTATCAACAGTAATCATTAAATTGGTGTCAGATGGGCTAGTCCAGTTACTCACCCTTAGGATGGATGATGGGACTCAGAGAGTTTTTTCCAGGCAAGAGGAGATGTGGTATGTGGCCCATATGAAAGCCTGTGCGGAACCCTTGGCCTCAGAGTAAGTCTTGCTAACCCCGGACTGTGTTCCCACAGCAACAAGAGCAAGGCTCAGCACCACCCAGCTTCATTCTCAACCTGATTCGTTTAATAGATGTATGCTGAGCACCTTCTAAATGCCAGACATTGAACAAGACACAAGGATTCACAAAACAAACAAACAAAAAACGATTATCTCTACCCCCTGAGAAACTTACATTTCACCAGAAAGGATTGTCATGTGAAGTGACAGTCCACCACTGGGCTGTGGGTGTTATAGGTGTATTGATAAGGAACATGGTGGAAAGAGGGTTTGTTCTGCCTGGGCTTTGACGAAAGCTCCACAGAGATAGAGTCACTGGAGGAAAACATGGGAAAAGGCCTCCCAAGCAAAGGAACCAAGGGTGGAAGCATTTTAAAACATGGCACTGTAGATGCATCCAAAATCCAGCGGTGAATTCAGCTCTCACTGAGGGGTCCCAGGCACACGTCTGCACTGACCCTCATTCCGGGAGGTGGTGAGGAGGAGAGCCTGGTCCTGGCTGTACTGACTGTGGCTCCAGAAGTTAAACTCTGAACAGCACCCAGCAGTGAGGGTTGGCTTTTGTTGGCAAAGGCGATACAGGATATTGAAGTTAGAGATGACCTAGGGACCCCTGCCATGGCCAGCTCATGGGTCTTGTGATTGAGAACCTAACTCCTGAAGAAAAGCGGAGACCCCCTCACTAACCACAGGAAACAAGAATGAATTGTTACACGGAGACTAAGGGCAGAATTTTCTAGATGCTCTCTTTCAGTTTGGATTATAATTCCTTTAACTAAATGCCTGGAAATTTAACAGAAAAACAAAATAGGGCATACCAGGGAGAAATGTGGCACTGAACGATGGCAAGAAAATACATTTGCAGACGTCCTCGGCAATCCAGGGCTTGGCGTTCTGGTTTTCATTTCCTCCGTGCAGGCAGGCATTCCAAACCCCGCCCCCCACGAGTCACATGGCTGTGCAGGCACAGTCCTGCGGGGTGCAGCCGATGGCACTGGAAGGGCCTTCTAGGCGGGTTGGTGGCCAGCTGGAAGAGCCTGGGGCCACCTGTCTGGTCAGAGCCTCTCTGCTGTGGGCCTCTTGGAGGCAGGGCTGGTTTTGTGGTCTGACTAAAGTGACAATGAAATTAATAGAATCCTGATGCCGTGACTGAGGCCATTTCCCTGTGTCTCCAAACAGGAATGAGAGAGGAAATGTCATTAGGACGCCAGGAGGCTTTTGAAATCTTCAAGAGGGACCACGCTGACAGCGTTACCATCGATGACAACAAACAGATTCTGAAACAGAGGTAAGGCTGTCTCAGGGAGCAGCTGGTCCTCCGAGGCTCAGCCAGGCCAGCCTAGAGGAGATTTGCTTACTCTGTCCTTCCTAATCTGCCCAACTCAACTATTACAAGAAAGGCATAATGTTTATTCAGTTTCACATTTAATTATGTCCAGCCTGGTACAATTCTCCTTCATGTGTGAGCCTCACTGTCCCAGTACTATTGGGGTAAGCAAATTTAAGGCAGGGTCTGTTACTGACAGTATCAACGTGATTTACAATTCTCACATCATACAGTCATTCTCATAAGCCTGTACTCTGTCCATGTCTTACTGTTCCAAAGGAGAGGGAAAAAAATCTATGGACCAAATTATATTCTTAGAACTGCAGGCACTCCAGCTGTTCTGGAGAGCAGTCCTGTCTTAGTCAAAGAAAATATGTACACATCTTGTGGCCCAGAGACCTTTGGTGCCTTCTCCAGGCTAAAATCAGAGCAGACAGGATTATCTGCTGACATGTTGTCAGACAGGGCTATGTTCTGGACCCCTTCAAAAGAAGCTTACTTAGAGGTATATAATTTATTTTAGCTAGTCTGTGAGGTATACGCATATCCACAAACTGTAGCAAACAAACTCTATCAGATGTAGGGGTCTAGAGCTCAGAAGAAAGAGGGAACTCTCATATGTCACATGGGACTCTGGATCCTAGCATGCAGTAAGTTTTCAAGAACTACTTGTTGAATTAAAATGAGATCCAGGTTTGAGAATCATATGACAACTCAGGAAGCCTAAGAAGTAGATGAGCTCTCAGGAGGACATGTGGCAATGCTGAGGCCTAAAGAGGGGAGCCATAAGGGAAAGGAGTTTGAAGGGAAGGTAGAGGGAAAGGAGGCCATGATGGAGACTGAGAATAAGCAGAAAGAAGAGGGGGTGAACCAGGAGAAAATAACGTCCTGAGAGCCAAGTCAAGAGGAGAGCCACCTCCAAGAAGAAGCAGACTGTCAGTAGTGTCAGATGCAACAGAGAAATAAGCAGGAGGGAACTGGGAAGTGCACAGAGATTTTGCAATTAGAAGGCCATTGGTTGGACTGCCAGGCATGGAGGAGTGAGTGAGAAGAAATGTCATTGTATTTAAAAAGTTGGTGATAGATGAAAAACATTTTTTTTTTTTTTGAGACGGAGTCTTTCTCTGTTGCCCAGCCTGGAGTGCAGTGGTATGATCTTGGCTCACTGAAACCTCTACCTCCCAGGGTTCAAGCAATTTTCCTGCCTCAGCCTCCCGAGTAGCTGGGACTACAGGCACCCGCCACCATGCCCGGCTAATTTTTTTTTTTTTTTGAGGCGGAGTCTCGCTCTGTCGCCCAGACTGGAGTGCAGTGGCGCAATCTCGGCTCACTGCAAGCTCCGCCTCCCGGGTTCCCGCCATTCTCCTGCCTCAGCCTCCCGAGTAGCTGGGACTACAGGCGCCGGCCACCTCGCCCGGCTAGTTTTTTGTATTTTTAGTAGAGACAGGTTTTCACCGTGTTAGCCAGGATGGTCTCGATCTCCTGACCTCGTGATCCGCCCGTCTCAGCCTCCCAAAGTGCTGGGATTACAGGCTTGAGCCACCGCGCCCGGCCCCGGCTAATTTTTTTGTAGTTTTAGTAGAGATGGGGTTTCACCGTGTTAGCCATGATGGTCTCGATCTGCTGACCTCGTGATCCGCCCACCTTGGCCTCCCAAAATGCTGGTATTACAGGCATGAGCCACTGCGCCTGGCCAAAAAACATTTTTAAAAAGAATAAAGAGAGGTAGCTTAAGTAGAAGGGAAGTTGGTTTCAGGATGGGAAAGAATTGGCTAATATTGTAGACCACATAATAAGCCAATGGTAAGAGAGAGGTAGAGAAACAACAGGAAAAGCTGACACAGCAAGGCTCCTGGAAGACAGGAAGGTAGGGAATAAAAGCTCGGTGGAGGTTAGCCCTGGAAGGGAGTAAGAATGGAAGAACAAATCAAGATGGGGCTGACATTGGCACATTGAGAAAAGGAGAGAGAAAATTAAAGATGACCTCCATTTTCTCTGTGAAAAAGAAGTTGAGGTAGAATAGGAGACTTGAGGGTGATGATGAAGGTTTAACACAGCAGCCACAGGGAATGGGAAAGAAGGTAGACCTGGAAGAAGGAAAAAGAAAGGCAAACAGAAAAGCAAACCGCAATGAGGGTCAAAGGCCCAGCCTAGACTATTATCCTGGCTTTTACACTTTACCAGAGGGCAGATCTCAACTCATTCAGGAATCCAGTGAAGGGAATGGGAGTATATGGTTCTGTATATGGAGGGCAGTCCAGCCCTTCCTAGTCAAAAGAACTACTTGCTTCCCACTGTGACCCAGCAATTCCTCTTCTGGGTATATTTCCCAAGAAGTTCTCATGCAGGTTTATAAGGGGACATACACCAGGCTGCTGTGAGCAACCTTGGCTATTCATGGCCAAGGAGAGTTGGAAACGTGCTGAGAATCCATCACTGGGGAAGTAGACAGGCAGAATAATGCGGATGTCCCATGAAGCAGGATGCAGCAGGTGGGAGTCATGGATTAGATGTATGCATACCAATTAACATAGATCTTAAAAGCATAGCACTGAGTAAGAGCACATGATTCAGATAAATTACAAATAGATCCACAGAAAGCAAAGAAAAACATGCAAACAAAAAGATATACTTTAGCAAAAAGGTATACTTAATGAGTCCCTGGTATACTTTGTGAGTTCCAGGTATACTTTAGCATATTTTACCTGCAAGAATGGGAGCAGGGCATGGGGATAAAAAGGAATTAATGAGTAAATGAATAAAACAAAGGGATAGGGGAGAAAATAAAGCGAATCCAGTGAAGCTGAGGACTGTCTCCCTAGAAAGGGGGACATATGCACATCTGCACAAATTTCAGCCTGTAAATCCAGGGGTTTCACAAGTCTTCTAATGCTTATCCATGTTGTAAGCCATGAATTTTTAATATGGCCAGTTGGATGTGTTGGGGCAGGATACCTTGTCTCTCTGAAGATAAGCATGTCAAGCTAGCTGCCTCATCCAAAAGACTTCCAAAGAGCCTTCAGCCATGTCTATACGGGAGGCTTCTTAGCTTGCACAAGGGACTCATAACTGGCTTCATATTAAAAGAACCCACAGAGCTTTTAAAAGTTACCAAAGCCTGGCCCTGACTCCCCAGATATTCTAATTAAATTAGGTGCAAGCTGAGCATCTCTTTTTAAAAAGCAGATTCCAGTAGCAAGTAGGTTTGCAAACCACTGGCTTAGACAATGTCCAGAAACCACGAGATCCAGAATCTCTAAGGTAAGATCCCTCAAACCCTACAGGTTAAAAAAAAATTACCAAGTGATTCTTACACATGCTCAAGTCGAAGAACCACTGACTTAGGGAGAACATAGCACTTCATCTTTCTTATTCTAAAGCTGGCATTGTTTCTGGTTCTGGTTTGTAACCTGAGTTTAGGTCTATTTTCAGCAGGGATTTGGGTCTGGGGTGAGTGGGATGAGGAGGTTGTGGTCTTCCAAAGCCTTCTAATATAGAGCTCACTTAACTCCGTACAGTAGAGTTCTGACAACCCACACGACAAATGTGCTTTTGAGTTTAAACATACCTGAGGTGTGCAGGATGGGCTGGCAATACCGATGATCGCATCTTCCTTGTGGCCGTAGTGCAAGGGAACTAATAAAACTCACACAAGCTTTCCTCTGAAAAGAGGTTTTCCCAGCAGTAAATCCGTCTTTTTAAATCAAATGAACAGTCAGGAGACCGGCCCATATTTTTTAAAAAATTTCTATATCTGTTTAATGTTCCTGTAATACTAACCATTAAAGGACTATTTGGTATAGGGGATGTAACACAGAACCTACCCCTTTCTTAGGATTGGAGCTGTTATTTGCATTGATGGAGAGTAATGAATTATTAGATATTACATGTTCCTAACTGCTTAAGGAAGAGGAATAAGAAAAATGTTCTTGTATGAAAACAAATAACTGCAGAAGCAGAGTTTCAAAAACAGACATCAAAGGAGGGCCTCACAGACACTCATAGGGCCACTTCCATGCCACCCTTACTTTAGGAAATGCTCTTCCAGTAACCCAGGCCCCTTCCACACATTTGCTCCCAGTCCCTCTAGTGACAGGAAGGACTCATGTGGCCCAACTGTGAGAAGATGGGCAGTTCTGGGAATACAGACACAGACTGGAGGGGGTTGACTCAGGGTGAAATTCAGTTACGGCTTCCTGCCTCATCTCTAAGCCTCGGCTTCCTAATAGACCTCAGCAACCAGGACCCACCAGCCTGGACTCCCATTTCACCCCAAACTTCTCACTTCAGACTAATTCTGTGGTCTGACCATGCTGGTGTTGGGACATTATGTTGGCAAAGTGCCACTAATTAGGGGCTGGAACTAATTGCCCCCATGCAAAAGCCTAGAATGAGTTCAGCCTCTGTACCCCATAGCAAGTAGGTTCTAAGCACAAATGCAGGGATTATTGGTAACCCACAATCTCTTCTGACTCTCTCAGCCCCACCCCAGAGTATAAGAATTGATTTAGATTTGCAGGAGGGGAGAGTGACTGTTTCCTCTATCCCCTTCATTCCATGTTACTTTTTTTGGAGAGGCAGAGTCTCACTCTGTCGCCCAGGCTGGAGTGCAGTGGTGTGATCAAGGTTTACTGCAGCCTCAACCTCCTGGATTCAACTGATCCTCCTGCCTCAGCCTCCTGAGTAGCTGGGACTACAGATGCATGCCACCACGCCTGACCAATTTTACTTTTTGTAGAGATAAGATCCCTCTATGTTGCCAAAGGTGGTCTCAAACTCCTGGGCTCAAATGATCCTCCTCCCTCCCTGGGCCTCCCAAAGTGCTGGGATTACAGGTGTAAGCCAATGTACTCAGCCCCATGTTACTTAATAGAAAGGTTTTTCTTCCCCTTTTTCCTGCACCCTTTGCTGCTGTCACAGGGAATCTCTAGCATCTCTAAGCTCTGGTCCCCAGTCTGAGGAAGTTGTGCTGCCTGTCTATGACAAGAGAAATAAGATGTTGGCACATGAATAGGATGTTCGCCCTTTGGTGAACTAGAGCATGTGAGCCAATTCTTAAGCCGGATTTTTCAGCAGAGGACAATTGCAATTCACAATCACTACGTTTTCCAGGCATGACTCATCCGTATAGTATACAATAATGTGAAGAGAGGCTGGAAACTCCATGCTTGGCAAATACCAGTGCCCAGGCTGTGCAAGCTAACTTTCTTTTGTGGCAGATTTTCATACAAGCTGAATCCGTCAGTCTCAGAGTCCCATTCAATAACAAAAGAAGAAATAAATGGGGAGTTTAACTGCTATTGGAAATGCAGGTGTTGAAAATGTAAACTAGAGGGGCGGAGCAAGATGGCCGAATAGGAACAGCTCCAGTCTCCAACTCCTGGGGCGAGCAACACAGAAGACCGGTGATTTCTGCATTTTCAACTGAGTTACTGGGGTCATCTCACTGGGGAGTGCCAGACAATCGGTGCTGGTCAGCTGCTGCAGTCCGACCAGCGAGAGCTGAAGCAGGGCGAGGCATTGCCTCACCTGGGAAGCGCAAGGGGGAAGGGAATCCCTTTTCCTAGCCAGGTGAACTGAGACACACAACACCTGGAAAATTGGGTAATTCCCACTCCAATACTGCACTTTAAACAAACGGGCACACAAGGAGATTATACCCACACCTGGCCGGGAGGGTCCCACGGCCACGGAGCCTCCCTCATTGCTAGCACAGCAGTCTGCAATCTAACCGCAAGGCAGCAACAAGACTGGGGGAGGGGCGCCCGCCATTGCTGAGGCTTAAGTAGGTAAACAAAGCCGCTGGGAAGCTCCAACTGGGTGGAGCTCACAGCAGCTCAAGGAAACCTGCCTGTCTCTGTAGACTCCACCTCTGGGGACAGGGCGCAGCTAAAAAAACAACAGGGAAAGCAGCAGAGGCCTGTGTAGACCCGAACGACTCTGTCTGACAGTTTTGAAGAGAGCAGTGGATCTCCCAACATGGAGGTTGAGATCTGAGAACAGACAGACTGCCTGCTCAAGTGGGTCCCTGACCCCTGAGTAGCCTAACTGGGAGACATCCCCCACTAGGGGCAGTCTGACACCCCACACCTCACAGGGTGGAGTACACCCCTGAGAGGAAGCTCCCAAAGTAAGAATCAGACAGGTACACTCGCTGTTCAGCAATATTCTATCTTCTGCAACCTCTGCTGCTGATACCCAGGCAAACAGGGTCTGGAGTGGACCTCAAGCAATCTCCAACAGACCTACAGCTGAGGGTCCTGACTATTAGAAGGAAAACTATCAAACAGGAAGAACACCTATACCAAAACCCCATCAGTACGTCACCATCACCAAAGACCAGAGGCAGATAAAACCACAAAGATGGGGAAGAAGCAGGGCAGAAAAGCTGGAAATTCAAAAAATAAGAGCGCATCTCCCCCTGCAAAGGAGCGCAGCCATCGCCAGCAACGGATCAAAGCTGGTCAGAGAATGACTTTGACGAGATGAGAGAAGAAGGCTTCAGTCCATCAAACTTCTCAGAGCTAAAGGAGGAATTACGTACCCAGCGCAAAGAAACTAAAAATCTTGATAAAAGAGTGGAAGAATTGATAGCTAGAATAATTAATGCAGAGAAGGTCATAAATGAAATGACAGAGATGAAAACCATGACACGAGAAATACGTGACAAATCCACAAGCTTCAGTAACGACTTGATCAACTGGAAGAAAGAGTATCAGCGATTGAGGATCAAATGAATGAAATGAAGCGAGAAGAGAAACCAAAAGAAAAAAGAAGAAAAAGAAATGAACAAAGCCTGCAAGAAGTATGGGACTATGTAAAAAGACCAAATCTACGTCTGATTGGGGTGCCTGAAAGTGAGGGGGAAAATGGAACCAAGTTGGAAAACACTCTTCAGGATATCATCCAGGAGAACTTCCCCAACCTAGTAGGGCAGGCCAACATTCAAATTCAGGAAATACAGAGAACACCACAAAGATACTCCTCGAGAAGAGCAACTCCAAGACACATAATTGCCAGATTCACCAAAGTTGAAATGAAGGAAAAAATCTTAAGGGCAGCCAGAGAGAAAGGTCGGGTTACCCACAAAGGGAAGCCCATCAGACTAACAGCAGACCTCTCGGCAGAAACTCTACAAGCCAGAAGAGAGTGGGGGCCAATATTCAACATTCTTAAAGAAAAGAATTTTAAACCCAGAATTTCATATCCAGCCAAACTAAGTTTCATCAGTGAAGGAGAAATAAAATCCTTTACAGAGAAGCAAATGCTTAGAGATTTTGTCACCACCAGGCCTGCCTTACAAGAGACCCTGAAGGAAGCCCTAAACATGGAAAGGAACAACCGGTACCAGCCATTGCAAAAACATGCCAAAATGTAAAGACCATCGAGGCTAGGAAGAAACTTCATCAACTAACGAGCAAAAAAAAAAACAGTTAATATCATAATGGCAGGATCAAGTTCACACATAACAATATTAACCTTAAATGTAAATGGACTAAATGCTCCAATTAAAAGACACAGACTGGCAAACTGGATAAAGAGTCAAGACCCATCAGCCTGCTGTATTCAGGAGACCCATCTCACATGCAGAGACATACATAGGCTCAAAATAAAGGGATGGAGGAAGATCTATCAAGCAAATGGAGAACAAAAAAAAGCAGGGGTTGCAATCCTAGTCTCTGATAAAATAGACTTTAAACCATCAAAGATCAAAAGAGACAAAGAAGGCCATTACATAATGGTAAAGGGATCAATTCAACAGGAAGAGCTAACTATCCTAAATATATATGCACCCAATACAGAAGCACCCAAATTCATAAAGCAAGTCCTTAGAGACTTACAAAGAGACTTAGACTCCCATACAATAATAATGGGAGACTTCAACACTCCACTGTCAACATTAGACAGATCAACAAGACAGAAAGTTGACAAGGATATCCAGGAATTGAACTCATCTCTGCACCAAGTGGACCTAATAGACATCTATAGAACTCTCCACCCCAAATCAACAGAATATACATTCTTCTCAGCACCACATCGCACTTATTCCAAAATTGACCACATAATTGGAAGTAAAGCACTCCTTAGCAAATGTAAAAGAACAGAAATTATAACAAACTGTCTCTCAGACCACAGTGCAATCAAACTAGAACTCAGGACTAAGAAACTCAATCAAAACCGCTCAACTACATGGAAACTGAACAACCTGCTCCTGAATGACTACTGGATACATAACGAAATGAAGGCAGAAATAAAGATGTTCTTTGAAACCAATGAGAACAAAGATACAACATACCAGAATCTCTGGGACACATTTAAAGCAGTGTGTAGAGGGAAATTTATAGCACTAAATGCCCACAAGAGAAAGCTGGAAAGATCTAAAATTGACACTCTAACATCACAATTAAAAGAACTGGAGAAGCAAGAGCAAACACATTCAAAAGCTAGCAGAAGGCAAGAAATAACTAAGATCAGAGCAGAACTGAAGGAGATAGAGACACAAAAAACCCTCCAAAAAATCAATGAATCCAGGAGTTGTTTTTTGAAAAAATCAACAAAATTGACAGACCGCTAGCAAGACTAATAAAAAAGAAAAGAGAGAAGAATCAAATAGATGCAATAAAAAATGATAAAGGGGATATCACCACGGACCCCACAGAAATACAAACTACCATCAGAGAATACTATAACACCTCTACGCAAATCAACTAGAAAATCTAGAAGAAATGGATAATTTCCTGGACACTTACACTCTTCCAAGACTAAACCAGGAAGAAGTTGAATCCCTGAATAGACCAATAGCAGGCTCTGAAATTGAGGCAATAATTAATAGCCTACCAACCAAAAAAAGTCCAGGACCAGATGGATTCACAGCTGAATTCTACCAGAGGTACAAAGAGGAGATGGTACCATTCCTTCTGAAACTCTTCCAATCAATTGAAAAAGAAGGAATCCTCCCTAACTCATTTTATGAGGCCAACGTCATCCCAATACCAAAGCCTGGCAGAGACACAACAAAAAAAGAGAATTTTAGACCAATATCCCTGATGAACATCGATGCAAAAATCCTCAGTAAAATACTGGCAAACCGGATTCAGCAGCACATCAAAAAGCTTATCCACCATGATCAAGTGGGCTTCATCCCTGGGATGCAAGGCTGGTTCAACATTCGCAAATCAATAATCGTAATCCAGCATATAAACAGAACCAAAGACAAGAACCACATGATTATCTCAATAGATGCAGAAAAGGCTTGTGACAAAATTCAACTTTATGCTAAAAACGCTCAATAAATTCGGTATTGATGGAACGTACCTCAAAATAATAAGAGCTATTTATGACAAACCCACAGCCAATATCATACTGAATGGGCAAAAACTGGAAAAATTCCCTTTGAAAACTGGCACAAGACAGGGATGCCCTCTCTCACCACTCCTATTCAACATAGTGTTGGAAGTTCTGGCTAGGGCAATCAGGCAAGAGAAAGAAATAAAGGGTATCCAGTTAGGAAAAGAAGAAGTCAAATTGTCCCTGTTTGCAGATGACATGATTGTATATTTAGAAAACCCCTGTCTCAGCCCAAAATCTCCTTAAGCTGATAAGCAACTTCAGTAAAGTCTCAGGATACAAAATCAATGTGCAAAAATCACAAGCATTCTTATACACCAGTAACAGACAAACAGAGAGCCAAATCAGGAATGAACTTCCATTCACAATTGCTTCAAAGAGAATAAAATACCTAGGAATCCAACTTACAAGGGATGTAAGGACCTCTTCAAGGAGAACTACAAACCACTGCTCAGTGAAATAAAAGAGGACACTAACAAATGGAAGAACATACCATGCTCATGGCTAGGAAGAATCAATATTGTGAAAATGGCCATACTGCCCAAGGTTATTTATAGATTCAATGCCATCCCCATCAAGCTACCAATGAGTTTCTTCACAGAATTGGAAAAAACAGCTTTAAAGTTCATATGGAACCAAAAAAGAGCCCGCATTGCCAAGACAATTCTAAGTCAAAAGAACAAAGCTGGAGGCATCACCCTACCTGACTTCAAACTATACTACAAGGCCACAGTAACCAAAACAGCATGGTACTGGTACCACAACAGAGATATAGACCAATGGAACAGAACAGAGTCCTCAGAAATAATACCACACATCTACAGCCATCTGATCTTTGACAAACCTGAGAGAAACAAGAAATGGGGAAAGGATTCCCTATTTAATAAATGGTGCTGGGAAAATTGACTAACCATAAGTAGAAAGCTGAAACTGGATCCTTTCCTTACTCCTTATATGAAAATTAATTCAAGATGGATTAGAGACTTAAATGTTAGACCTAATACCATAAAAACCCTAGAAGAAAACCTAGGTAGTACCATTCAGGACATGGGCATGGGCGAGGACTTCATGTCTAAAACACCAAAAGCAATGGCAGCAAAAGCCAAAATTGACAAATGGGATATGATTAAACTAAAGAGCTTCTGCACAGCAAAAGAAACTACCATCAGAGTGAACAGGCAACCTACAGAATGGGAGAAAATTTTTGTAATCTACTCATCTGACAAAGGGCTAATATCCAGAATCTACAAAGAACTCAAACAAATTTACAAGAAAAAAACAAACAACCCCATCAAAAAGTGGGCAAAGGATATGAACAGACATTTCTCAAAAGAAGACATTCATACAGCCAACAGACACATGAAAAAATGCTCATCATCACTGGCCATCAGAGAAATGCAAATCAAAACCACAATGAGATACCATCTCACACCAGTTAGAATGGCAATCATTAAAAAGTCAGGCAACAACAGGTGCTGGAGAGGATGTGGAGAAATAGGAACACTTTTACACTGTTGGTGGGATTGTAAACTAGTTCAACCATTATGGAAAACAGTATGGCGATTCCTCAAGGATCTAGAACTAGATGTACCATATGACCCAGCCATCCCACTACTGGGTATATACCCAAAGGATTATAAATCATGCTGCTATAAAGACACATGCACACGTATGTTTATTGCGGCACTATTCACAATAGCAAAGACTTGGAATCAACCCAAATGTCCATCTGTGACAGACTGGATAAAGAAAATGTGGCACATATACACCATGGAATATTATGCAGCCATAAAAAAGGATGAGTTTGCGTCCTTTGTAGGGACATGGATGCAGCTGGAAACCATCATTCTTAGCAAACTATCACAAGAACAGAAAACCAAACACCGCATGTTCTCACTCATAGGTGGGAACTGAGCAATGAGATCACTTGGACTCAGGAAGGGGAACATCACACACCGGGGCCTATCATGGGGAGGGGGGAGGGGGGAGGGATTGCATTGGGAGTTATACCTGATATAAATGATGAATTGATGGGTGCTGACGAGTTGATGGGTGCAGCACACCAACATGGCACAAGTATACATATGTAACAAATCTGCACGTTATGCACATGTACCCTAGAACTTAAAGTATATAAAAAAAATATATAAAAAATAAAATAAAATAAAATGCTCTATTAAAGTTTACAAAAGAAGGTGCATTACATTTCTTTAAAAGCAAATAAAAGGTAATAAATACTCATAAAATGCAAAAGAAAAAAGAAAATGTAAACTAAACAAAGCAAAGCACCCCTTCACTCAGTTGAGTCCTTCTGACGTAGAATCGAACAGCCATCTAAAACCAACAGGAAAACCGGACCGAGGGCGGAGAGAAACCATGTGGCACCATCAGGAGGTAACTCCCATGGCGAGGAGGAGTTTCCTGGCCCCCATTAGACTTTCATTTTAACCTTTATGATTTTTCCTTTTTTTCTTTTGTATTTACATCTTTTCTGCTGAACTAAAATGATAAACTCTGAGAGCAGAGATTAGATTAAAATCTTCTCAGCCTCTCCACAATTTTAAAAGCAGTGCTGGCCACAAAAAAAAAAAAAAAAAAACACAGGTACCCAAAAAACACTTTTTTTGTTTGTGAATGACAATTTGAAATTGACTTTGAGAAATCTTGGCAGCCAAGAAAATGGCTGGAGAAGACTTACAGCTTCCGAGAAGCAGGAGGGTGCAGCAGGCTTCTAGAGAGTCAGAGGAGGAGCTGATCAATTGGAGGCAAGAGCGGGAGGCCATCGCTGGAGAGATGAAACAGAAAAGGAATACTGTCATGTTTTAGAAAGCATAAGGGGAACAAAGGGTGGATCTTCATCACAGTAAAGTGGAGGCAGTCAGGGTACAAGGTACAAGTTTATGGAGGAAAAAAATGGCAAAATATAGGTCCAGTCTTCTGTCCTCCTCTCTGACAGGGAAGGGTATTGGATGTTCACACTATGAAAAAGTAACATATTAAGTTAGTTGTTCTAGACAAGAAAAGTAGGAAAGATATAGTAGGAGCCCTTTGCCCTCAAACACATATTTGCCCACCATCCTCAGGAAGCAATCTCAACTGGCATGACAGGGCATCTGGGTGCAGAGGCTCATGGGGACTGAGTGGCTGATGAACATCAGCCCGTCTCTTTGGCCCATGGGTAAAAGCAGCCACTGCCCATGATCCCTAGTGAATGGTGTGTGGGGCAGAGCCAGCTGCTTCCCCAGTCATGATGAGTATCTCTGCCGGACACACCCCATAGCAGGATGGGATTCTTTCTGGAACTGGTCTTGGAAGTTAACGTCAGATTCTCCCTCAATTCCCCCATCCTTTTTATTCCCATTGAAGACGAGAAACTCAGCAACCATCTCAAGTGTCCTTGACCATTGACTTGCAGAGATCCCTTCTAATCCTTTGGTTTGCTGAGACAAACTATTGTCTGTGGTTACTGCTTCCAACACACATTCCCACCTCACAGTCCATCACATTCCCTACTGGGGGTTCCTACACTGCCAGGCCATGGTCATAATGAATTTATGACACACAAAACACATTTGCATGCATGCTCTTTCCACATCAACCCAGCCCTGACAGGCATCTCTTTCTAATCCTAGAAATGAAGAGCCTGAGACCCAGCTGCTAAGAGGTGAGGTAGGCATTTGGTCCTACTCTGACTTCCAATTCAGTGCTCTTCACTTGCACACATTGCCTTTGCACACACACTTGCTCACATGCTTATCTTCTTTTAGTCTACAAATATTTATGGAATGCTTACTAGGTAAAAGCCCCTGTTCTAAGCCCCAGAGATAAGAGTGAATTAAGCAGATGTGGTTGCTGTCCTCATGGAGCTTACCGTATTGAAAGGAAAACAAACAAGTAAACAGGCAGTTCACATATAGTATGCCGTCTGCCTACGATGGCAGAAGTGCAGGGTGCTGGGGAGCACCTGGGGGTGTCACGCATTGTAGACCTGCACAGTCCTGGAGAGCTATCCAGAGGAGGAGACATCACTGTGGAAACTGAGGGGTTAGGCAGAAATTAGCCAGGGGAAAAGACAGGCTCCAAGTAAAGGGGACATCCCCAAGATGAGAGATAGTGTGACACTTGATGAAACTGAGATTCAGGCCAGCCTGGGAAGGTTGTGGGAGATGAAAAGAAGAAGCTGGAGAAGGCAGCAGGAGCCAGAGCATGAAGAGTCTACTTCACTCTGTTAGGGAATTTGGACTTTCTCCCGAGGTCACTGGGAAGCACTGGGGAGTTTTGAGCAGGGGAGTAACAGGACCAGGTTTGCGTTAAGAAGAATCACTTAGGCTAAAGTGTGGGGACTAGCCTGCCTGCGGACAGGCAGCGCAAATGCAGGGGAAGGAGCAAGCAGTGGCTGCAAGAATCTGGGAGAGAGATGATAGCATTCTGCTCTCAGGCAGGTGGAGCTAACTGGAATGCTCTGATAGACATCGAGGATGGAGAATGGCTGAAACTCCAGGATTGAGGGAAGGCGCTAACAGAGACAGGGGCAAAGGGTGGCATGCAGGTTACTGACATGAGCCATCCGTAAGTGATGACGCCATGCATTGAGACAGGAACAACAGGAAGAACAGGGGAGGTGTTCAGGGCAGGTGATTAGTTCTTTTTGGGTACAGTCGATTTTAATTATCTTCAAGGTATCAAACAGGCTGTTGGATACCTGAGTCAGGAACTAAAGCAGGGCTGAGATGGAAATTTGAGAGATGTCAGTTGAGATAGCCAAGGACACGCTGGCATAAAGGGAATGCCTATAGGGAGCAGGGAAAGTGAGGAGTGGGCCTAGGACAAAATCCTGTGGATTATCAACATTCAAGGAACAGGCTGCAGAACACGTCAGCAAAGGAGACTGAAAAGGAGGTGCCAGAGAGAGGGGGAAAAAGACAGAAGAGCCAGGGCCCTTGGAAGCCAATGACTGAGCATTTCCCCCAGGGTCTGTGAGTACCTGCCTGGCACACAGTGGGAGCCATAGAGGAGGAGGCTGGGTGTTACGGGAAGCCAGGCTAGTAGAACACCAGAGCATTGCATTCCTTCTCCCTTCCAAGCCTAGCCCCTGCCCCTGCACAGGATTTTGTGTGCAGGTGACACAGCAGCCTGCCTGCATCCACACTGGAACTGCACCCAGCTACCTTCCATTTCCCAAAGTCAGCCACACAACTAATGATGCCCTAATAGGAATGCTTTGGCACCAGTAGAAAGAAACCCTCAGGCGGTCGTCAGTGGTCCTGGCTGAGTTACACAACCTCCCTGCCCCTCATCAAGGTGCAGCCTCATCAGCATAGGCCACATCTCCTCAGCAGCGAGCAGCACCTTAGGATATTGTACAGGGGTGCAATGTCTCCTTGGCCAGAAGTTGGCTTCTGGCCATCTCATGGATGAGGATGTGCTTTTAGAAAATCAGGAGGCAGGAAACTCCCCCTGGTGAAGTTTAGGTGAGCAGAATTCAGACAGAAGGGCAGGAGGAAAGGGAGCAAGTGAGAAGGGAGGGAGACTGGGGCTGGCTGGAGAGGTGTGGAGGTACAGGTGGGCCAGGAAGAACATGGCAGCACTGATGGGGTCACCCTCTTTCTCACATCTTTCCTAACCAAGTCCTTAGCCTTCTCATCTCTCCCACCTCCCTTGACACTTGCTCTTTCCCTCTCCACACTCAGGGTTGGGCCTGTCAGAGTTTGTCTTGACAACCAGGGATCAGGAACACATGTGGGTGGGGTGGCCTGGAGTGGTGACAACTTTCAGAGTGATGGGAAAATGGTCTCATGAAGACTGCACAGCCCTCAGACCACACCTCTCCAGTGGGGAAGCCCTTTTTAGCTCAGGACTGGGCTGCAACAGCAAGAGAGGAACAGCTCGTGGCTTTCCCCACAGTTGCTGCCAGCTCTGGAGCAGGGCGGCTCTTTGGAGAGGGCTGACCACAGCACTCAGCGGCTCCCTCTGCCAGGCCCCCCAGACACATCTGGGCACCGCCAAGGCTGGGGAACTCCATCCCAGGTCTGTCAGGGCTTCTCTGGGCAGCACTGCAGTAGAAAGTCCCTCTTCTGCTTGTGTTATCTTCCTTTTCTATCTGTACTCTGGTTTCTTCTAGCATTGGTGTGAATTTCAGCAGTTTTGCACCCTTGCTCTTGTATTTTCCTTATTCCAAAGAGTCTAAAGCTTCTAGAAGTCTATGGAACAGGAAATGGGAGGAGTCACTCATTGAGCAAAGTGTGACTGTCAGATCCTATAAATCCTAGGTACTGGGGATGGACAGAGCAGGGATGAAATGGTCATAGGCCCTCCCTTGGCAGAGTGGAGAGTTGAAGATGGTCCTCATCTTCTGAATGGCCTGCAGCAAATGTCGCCTTATCCCTGCCCAGCAGCAGAGGCCATGTGAGCCCACAGAGCCCAGCACAGTGACCTGTGAATCATGTAAATGTCTGAATTGCATCAAGTGGAACTGTACTTCTCCCTGGAAGGTGACAGGCCATCGCTGAGGAGAGGACATACATAATCTACGATGAGCATGACCAGCCTTAATAAGGGAGCCAGGGGCAGAGTCCCAAGAAGCTAACATTGAGAAAAAGTTTAGTCCCCTTCCCTGAAAATCTCCTGTCTGCAGTCCCAGGCCAAGCAGACAGAGTTGGAAAATAGCAATGACATAATTCACACTTCTTTTCCATCCAACACAGAGCAGTCGTGGCACTCTGGCCTTTGCTTATGTTGTTCCCCTGCCTGGAATGCCCTCCTCTGCTCACTTCCTCCAACACAATCCCAGGCAACTAAAGTGTTCGAGGATAAAGCAATAGGATATCTGGGATTTGCCGGGATATTAGAGAGTGGGAGGTGAGAAGAGAAGAGGCGGGAGGGGAAATCGTTGAAATAAAACTGGACAATTAATAAAATATGATGCTGGGTATGTTAGGGTTCATTCTACTATTCTATTTTGTGTATATTTGGAAATTTTCATAATAAAACATTTTCTAAAAACTCCTCTGGATCCACAAAACCCAGGTCATTCCCACAAAACCCAGGTCACTCCCACCTTGTACGTGAAGCTTTCCTGACGGCTCTCCACTCACTCATGGACAGGTCACTCCCTCGTCAAACTCTAATGGCATGACTAGCACCCTCCAAGGCACAGTCGTTTAATTCAGCCATATATTAGGTGCTTGCTTTCATAGGCTTTCAATTGTCTCTTTAACTTCATGGCAGAAAGGAGGGGAGGGAAAGCAACTAACATTTCATGAGAGCCCACTATGTATAGGGACTGAACTACATGTTCTCACTTAGGCCATGTCCTGTCTGCTTCTCTAGCACATAGTTGGCTCATCATGGGTGTCTCATAAACATAGGCCAGAAACATAAAGGAATCACTCACTAAACATTAGCACAACTATCTGGTAGACTAGCATGCAGCCATCAAAGGTAAGTGTCTCATAATATAGGGAAGGACTTCTAAGTGAAAAAAAAAAAAAATCAGGGCACAAAATCATATCTGCAGTATGATCCCAACCCTATAAATACTGGCTCTATAAAAGACTGGGTGGATACTTGTATCAAATGTGCTTATTTCTGGGTAGAGGAGTACTTGGGAATTTTTTTCTTGTTTTCATATTTTCAAAATCTGGTTTAATAATGGTATATAACAGGAATCAGCAAATTTCTTTTATAAAGGGCCAGGTCGAAGATATTTTCAGTGCCATAGGCTGCGTAGTCTCCATCACATCTAGTCGACTCTGTCTTGTAGCATGAAAGCAGCCACACACAATGCGCCAGTGAATCGGGGTGGCGGTGTTCCAGGACAACTTTATTTACAGAAACAGGCAGCAGGCCGGATTTGTCTCATAACCAGCCATAGTTTTATAACCTCTGATATATTATTTTATAATCAGAAAAAAGTTATTTAAGTATATATTCTTTGGTTATAAGATCTTGGTATCATAATCAATAGAACACAGTACAGAAACCTTACAGCCAGGCTTTATTCTGATATCCTTACATCATGAAACAATGTAAATTAAAAGCCATAAATGAGAGAATATGAGAATACAAATTCTGTGCTGGATAGAGTAAAAATTAACAATACCTATAATTAATACCAATTTTCTCTCTATTTTTAAGCCTAATATATTTTACTTATTTAGATTTTTCTTTTGTGTCTTTCAATAAAGTTTCATCATATATTAGTGGCCTCTCAGAAATCTATTATTTTTAAAATATCATGTAGGATGAACAGAAAAACTACAATTTTCATTTTTTTTCCCTTCCAGATTTTCTGAAGCCAAGGCCCTGGGAGAAAGTATAAATGAAGCAAGAAGTAAAATTGGTAAGCAGATGATATTCTGTGAGCCTCTTTCAGAAACCATTTTCCTGGTGAAAATCAGGTCATGATGTGCCTCCAAATGGCCATGAAGCCCAATTTCAGGAGAGCCCCTGCCAAGGAAGCTGCTTTGAGAGCCTTCCCTAGGAATTATGTGATTCCTCCCACCACCCAGCAGGAAAAGTACTTTCTTTTGTCTAGAACTTGAACTTTTCATCCTCAGACAGACCTGAGCTCCAGCATCCCAATCAGAGAGTTGTGCTTTTCCCTGGTGTTTTTCAGCAGTAGCTCAGCTAATCACAACTTCCCGGTTACAGTGAGACGTCATTTCCTGTTTCAAGTATGGTGAGACACTCTTATACCTCCCAAAGCTTCTACTTAGCATTTTGGCAGAGGTACGATATTTTAGCATCATTCAGTAAGCCACTGGGAGGATAAGAAGCAAAAACAAGCCATCGTGCCCTCCCAGGGTGGAGGCTGCCACAGAGGGGCTCCCCACTTAGGTGAGTACCCCTGCAAAGGTGAAGTTAAGGCAAGAGGCAACTCAGTAAAATGTGTCTCGAATTCTCGTGGGTTTTTTTTGTTGTTGTTGTTGTTGTTCATTTGGGATTTTTTTGTTTGTTTGTTTTTGTTTTGAGACAGAGTCTCACTCTGTTGCCCAGGCTGGAGTGCAGTGGCGCGATCTCAGCTCACTGCAACCTCCACCTCCCGGGTTCAAGCAAATCCCCTGCCTCAGCTTCCCATGTAACTGGGACTACAGGTGCATGCCATCATGCCCAGCCAATTTTTGTGATTTTAGTAGAGATGGGGTTTTACCACATTAGCTAGGCTGTTTTCGAACTCCTGACCTCAAGTGATCCACCCACCTCAGCCTCCCAAAGTGCTGGGATGACAGGTGGTGAGCCACCACACCCAGCCTCAAATCCTTTTTAAAGTAAGAGGACAGTGTTTTTTTCATCCCAAACTAAAAGATACCACAGAGACCCATCTCCCAGGCCCAGGGTAGCTTCACAGAGGCGATCCCTGTGCCTCACCTCTGTGCTGGAGAAGGCAGCAGTTCCTGGCTCACAGCTGGCCCGCTGGTCTCTCTTACTACCCCCTTTTCTCCCCCTACAAGTGAGGACCGGACAGAAGCCACTGTGAGTGCCCCCTTTAATTTTTCTAACAGAATATGAAAGTCACGATAGCCTCAGTTTGTCTCAGTCGGTAAACAGGAGCCCCTCTGTGGCCTGAGACAGAAGGGGCTGAGGCAGCCAGACCCAGAGCCACACCCAACAAGCCACACTCAGAATCCTTGTGTCTCAGAGGTTCTTGACCTAAGGTCCAGGATCTTGATAGGGGAGAAATGCTCCTCTCTTTTTACTAACCTCTAACTGAAATTTAGCACCACTTCAATGATGAACCCAGTGGAAGTCACAGAGGCTTTCATGTCACAACAGAGGGGCAGACGTTGTAAAGTATCTTTTGTGCTCATCAGTACAAAATTACAGACTCACCATTAGATCTTTTTATTTAATACATTGATATAAAAGCACATACAGATTTCTGTATCACAAAAGGTTTTACAATTCTGATAACTATTTCAATCTAATTGGTTTATCTTAAAAGCCTGTGTATTTTACTTTATGCACCAAATTATTATCCTAAGAGGGGGTCCTGCAAGGTCATCAGACTGCCAGAAGATCGCTGGCACAAAAAAAGATTTCAAACCCCTTTCTTGACCTGGATTCCTGAACATCCTAAAACCGCATGAGAAAAACTGGAAGTTAGGAATGTTTGTATTTTTCTGAAGATAAGGTCCATCCATAGCTTATCTGATTCTCAGAGGGTCCAGTCACCCAACCCAATAAGGAAATTGATTCTAGGCTGATCTCCTTCAGGCAGGAAGGCAGACACTCGGCTGAGGGGCAGCCCAGTCCCAGACAGCAGGCAGTGATAGTCTACCTGGCTTGAAGGGGAGAAGGAGGGGAAAGAGGAAGCTGACTTCAGTGGAGCTGGGGCCAATTCGTCAGCATCCTCTTAACCTCAAGGAACTCAGTGGTCTGTTTTCATCCTTGGAGGGATAAGAGAGACCTTTTATAAACTGCTTCTCCCTAAGAAATAATCAAAAGTTTTGCTCTTAAAAAAATCTTACTCTGTAAACCAAAATAAAACCATTCCAACATTAATGAAATAGACTAATGATGGAAGGCACCAATGGACTATACTAATACACTTAGATTTTCACTCTGAGTACAATGGAAATAACTACAAATTCCCCATAACTGTGGCGCAGTCATGTATGTTGGTGGAACAAATTGGCCACATTCTGAAGATCAGGCAGGTTGGGAGCTGCCTTAGAAGCTGCACAGGTGTTTCCTGCCCAAGATCCAAGGGCCGACCAAGTGAGGGCTGTCACTGATCTGCCCAGAGAGGATGTCCGCTTATAATTCATGCTCAAAGGGTCCAGATATGCTAGGAGAAGATCTGGACAAGCAAACCTTTGGTTTTTCCAGAAAATAATAAGTAGAACTCACATCAATATTGAGATTCAAGCTTCCACTGCTACCAAGAACATAGTTAATTACGTGATGCCTAAAAAGCCAATGCCAGTCTTCACTTTATGCAAATAGCAAAGTAGGACCCATCTCCTGGCCACCTGTCTTTCAAATTGCGCTCTGATCCAAGGGGCCCAGGTGAGTGGGTCATTGAGACTCAGCCGCATTACTGAATAAGCCCTCACGGTGCTTGACCTCAGGGAGTAGCCTGCCATCACGACATCTCAGACACCGGTTAGGACTAAGGAGGAGGAAGGTGGAACTTGTGCATTTAAAATTTAAAATTTAAATTTTTAACATTTAAAATTTCTGAGGTAACCCTGAAGGACACTAGTTTCTGGAAATTTAGGATATGAGTGAGTGCATTTTTCTTAGGGAGAAATGAAATCAGATGGAATTTGCAGTCCCCAAGGAGCCCTTCAGTGAGTCCAGGAGGCAGGAGGCAGGAGCATGGCATGAATTTGCCCTGTCTGCACAGGATGGTGACTCAGCTCCACTCCCAAACTGGGCCACAGCCTGCCTCCGGACCCCGAGGCAAGAGTAAGATGCCGAGAGGCACACATGTAATTGGCCTGCAGAGAACAAACAAAAGCTGTATTTGTGAACTGCAAACCAGTCAGCCCACATGTTTAAAGTTCAGGTTGCCACTGTCTCCTCAGGTAGCTTGTTTTTTCTCTGACATTGTGATCCACAGCTGCGTCTTGAGCTGCCTTCCTTCTCAAAACTCCCTAAAGGCTATCAATTTAGTAGTGACTGTATAATATCTAATTTTTATATGGCATCATCAGTCAGTTGGAACTTCCATATAATTTCCTTTTCTTAAAAGAAGCCAACCCAACTAGGTAGATAAACTCTTGCTACAAACTCCTGTTTGTCTTTCTCTAGGCGCCATTTACATCAATCCTGATGTTGAAATAAGAAATGGGAGAAGTAACCAATTTAAAATCTCCTTGAAAAATAATGAGTCTGTGTTTCGTCAGAGAGCCATTTTTATTGTATCTACCTGTTCCATATACAAGATCATTAGGCTGCTTTTCTTCACATGGGCTGGGGTTTTGCACACATTCATTTACACCCTGCTTCCATCTGTCATGTCTCTAAAAATGCCACTGAGCCCAAACTGGGAAAAGAAGTAGACTGCTTTAGAGGCGGTGGCATAAGCCAGGCATGTTTTTGCTTACTAGAATCCAGGCATTAGGTTTTTTACATCACTGTTCTCCCACTGGCAGCATTGTCTTTGGCAACAAAGGACAATGAACAGCTGTTCACCGGCTTAAGGCCGTCTCCAGACTAGTCCTGAAACAGCTGCCTTGCAGGCAGGTAAAAGAGCCTGACTGACACCTCTTGGCACCTCTTCATCCCTCCACAGACCCCTCCAGGCCTAAATGAAAACTCACATCACAGGAGGCTGCACAGCGGGTTTTCACTAGTGAGGCACTCAGCAATCAATTCAAAAATCACGGGGAATGTAATAGAAGAAGCTGTTAGTGAGAGGCAAAGAAAAAGAAAAACAAATACTGGAAAAGCTAGCAAAACATTCTGGAAGTTTTTTCCCCCTACTCCAAATTCAAAGAACCCCCCAACCCACCATTTGACCAATGCCCTGTTAAAAAATGTTTCTCTTGTACATTTGGGATTTGGGAAAATCATTTCTCAGATCTGGGTCTCCGTCGGCAGAATAAACCAGACTGTTTTTGCTATTTGTCAGTTCTGTGCATGTTCTGTACTTAAGCTTCACTGGAGGTTTACTTTTGGACCTACCTCCTGCGTGTCTGCTTCTTGTAACTTATCCTGGAGTAAGGAAAAGACAACATCCAGGCTGTTTTGCTAGATTATGATGACCCAGATCAAGTATATCCTTTTGTTACTATTTGTTGCCAGCTCCATACAAGGACAACACCAGCAATAACAGTAGCTTTCAGCATTTATTGAGCACTTCACTCCAGGCTGGGCTGAGAACTTGACCTATGTTATCTCATTTAATCCTCATAGGGAGGAGACACACCTGTAAGGTGGGTATTACCATATATGTCGCAGATTCTAAGAGACACAGTTTTTACACTCTTAACACCTGTGTTGTCAGGATGCATTTAACCAGCCCATTGGGCCTTTTTTTTTTTTTTTTCACATTTAAAAAATCTCTGTATTGGGGATTGGTCTTCTAGTTGACATCGTCTTAGATTCTATGAAATATGGTATTTTCACTGTTTTATAGGTTTTTTTTTTTTTTTGAAATGGAGTTTTGCTCTGTCTGGCTGGAGTACAGTGGTGGCGATCTCGGCTCACTGCAACCTCCGCCTCCCAGATTCAAGCAATTCTCTGCCTCAGCCTCCCAAGTAGCTGGGATTACAGGTGCCCACCACCACACCTGGCTAATTTTTTGTATTTTTAGTAAAGACGGGGTTTCACCATCTTGGCCAGGCTGATCTTGAACTCCTGACCTCGTAATCCACCTGCCTCGGCCCCCCAAAGTGTTGGGATTACAGGCATGAGCCATCGCGCCCAGCCAGATGTTTTTTTAATGAGTTGCAGAGAAGTGGCCTTTGTAAGCAGCCAAACTAGAATTTCTGTCCAACTCCAGAACTTTTTAATACTATATATGATCTCCATAAATTCACATTTACCTGACTTTGACATTGTCTTCTGAGTTTAAATTTCTCTCAGTTGTTATTCAGTTTCCCTCATTCTTTGGCCTTTATCCTACATGATATTCCCAACAAAAGGCTCAAACTAGACCCTACCTCAGGAGCTTCGGGCATTGCCCACCAAAATTAAAAGGCTCTTTGTAGCGTGATTAATGACAGGCCATCTTTGGCACCTTGAGGCCCAGTTGTGGGAGTGAGTGGGGCTGAAGTCCAGCCTGCCCTTGCTCTGCATCCCACGCGTGCCACTCAGCATTGCATCTGCCCATAGGAAGACACACCTTTTTCTAGTTTGCACAAAGGTCCCCCATGGGCTTGCAGCAGCTCTGGTGGGATTCGCTGTCCCACATGTGTTTCAGCTATCATTTTCAGTGGTTTGGAGAACAGGATGAAAGGGTTGTATTTTCAGGCTGTATACAATTCCAGTTTTCAGACTGTATAAAATTTTTGATGCTTCCAAAAATACAAGAGAATTCAAAGCATAAACGTAGATGTGGTTTAGTAGCGATAGGTATAATGAAATATTTATGCTTATGTACCAAAACCAGCACAAATAAGGACTCGAGAAGGCCTGATTCAGGGCAGTCATAGGAGTCACTGGGGACCAGAAAATAAAAATGTGTTACCATAGAGTAAAAAAAATACTACATTCTCAAAAATAAGAAACATAAAAGCCAAGATGTCATCCCTTCCCTCTACCCAGCATTTCCATGTCAACATTATACTGTGTTTCCTCAGTAATTCCAGATCTCCACAAGAATAGAAATGGTTCAGAGAAAAGCAGGTAAAGGGATGATTTAAAAGTTACAAAGTAATTTTTGATTTATTAAATGATTCACCACATTTATTTTCAATAACAAGCTCTGCTAGTGCACTAGAGTATTTAGTCTGATTTTTAAAATTACATTTATCAAAAACTTCAGTTAATTTTTTGTACCCAGTTTGTATTGGTTACAATGTTTGACTCTAAGAACAGAAGGAAATGTGTTGTCTCAGATAACTGGGGAATCTAAGGAGTACAACTAGCCTCAAATGCATCTCTCTCTCCTCTCTTCTCTCCCTCCTTGTCTCAGTTCTGCTTGACTATGTTGTCTAACAGCCTCTCTCCCCAGTTAGTGGCAAGATGCCCCTGGAAACTCCAAGTTTACATGGTCTTTAGAATTCGTAACTTCAGTGAAAGGGACCTTGCCCAACAACACTGACCAAAGTCACTGGAGGGACAAATGATTGACCTGGCTTAAGTCATGTACCCATCTCTGAACCAATCCCTACATCCAGGGCAATAAAACGCTCTGATTGACTAGGCCTAGATCATGCCCCCACTCCTCAGGCAGGTGCTTAGCCCATCTGCACCACATAAACTGAACAAAATTTTTAAGGAATAGAGCAGGTATCTTTCTCCACAGGAAGAAATGCTAAGCACACAAAAATTATGTTTACTGCAGACCTTACAGAAATTTATCTATGGCCTGAAATAAGAGACATCTGTAAAGCAATAGGTAGTAGTTGTTACGAGAAAAGACAACAGTTAGACTTATTTATCCTGGAAAAAAGAAAGCTGTGAATGGGGAGCTTAAAAATTGGATTTAAGTATAGGTGCCATAATGGAATAAATGCAAAATGGCATGCTCAAAAATCAGGGGTTATAGGAAAATTAAGACTGGGGAAGACCGCTCAGAACCCATGCTGCTTTAACTCTAACAAAACCAGTTACAACCCTATTAAAAATAATGATATAAATGACATGATAAATTCCTAATACATAAGGAAACACAATCTATTATTAAAACATCAGATATTTTTTTTCCAAAGTAAGGTTATCATGATAGAAGAGGATTTAAGGAGGGGTTGAGGCTGCTGAGAGATGGAGACATGAGCATCACACGCAGAGATGGAGGAGAGCAGCACAATAAGCCCCCCTTAAGAGATAGCACACAGACACACTGGACCACAAAAAGGAACGTGGAGGGAAGGGTGCTGCAGTTCAGTCCTGCATTTCTCCACAGCTTCCTGGGCTCGGCTGTGCCAGCTTACTTTGTATTCAGTTGCTTTAACTTGGTGGTGCAAAATTTTAACATACGAGGAGAAAATCCTATGTGAACAAATGAGATTGTTTATTACACTGACATCACTTCCTGTTAACCAATTGCATATGAGGTAATTCCTGTTAAAGAAACATGGTTGTAAGAGAACCAATGGTATATTACTTGATGATATACAGAGAAACCGATAAATTATAATTCAGCTTTAAAGAGACTCAAAAAAGAAAGAAATAATTCGCAATTGTATTGAAAATTTATTTGATCATGTGAAAGAACATTTTGACAAGAAGGTAATTAAATGATAGAGATCATGGGACTCTTGAAAAGCAAGACACAAAAGCATCTTTCTGAGATGACTCGGGTATCTAGAGATGAAAAGAGCAAAGATGACTCATTAAGGTCTCTCTGTAACAGTTCAGGTGTCACTGAAATTGCAAAATATTCCAAGACATGAAGTTAGCTGAGTAACAACCCATAACCAGTATGACTGATATCTTCATGAAATTGAATGTTTTGCTGTCAAAGTTTAGAGATCAAACAAACAAAAAAAATGAGTTGAAGCAAGTTGGAGGGCTGTAGTGTACATTCACTAGCAAGATTGAACATTAATAATTACCATATAGAGAGAAGGAAGCAATGATTTGGTTGGAATAGCACCAAAAAGAGATAGATGGCTACCTCCCAAGAGTCCTGACAGAGTAGTCTTACCTCAGTGAGTGAACCAAGGTCCGAGACCTGGCTAGGAGGATGGAGGAAGGCTGACCCATGCCAGTCAAATGGACTGCAAATCAGAGAGGCAATTTATGTATTTACCATGGTGGATGTTCTTTTATAGATAGGAACTCTCAAACCACCTCTATCCACGGCACCTCCTCTCAGGAAACAAGCTAGATTAGTTGTTGAAAGGCTGATAAGTGGGCCTCTCCAAGTGCAAAGGGAATGAAAACAAAGAGAAGTAAAGACTTTGGAGAGAGAGGTTCCCATGGTCACAATTAAGCCTCAGAAGGCTTCCATTGCCCACAGCAGTGAACATTCCTGCAGCAGTGATAGGCCTTGGTCCAGTCCCTGCCTTCTCTGGACAGTGCTCATTCACCATTGCCAACCTGACTCATCTGTTCTCCAGCCTGACCAGCCTCCTTCTGCACACAATACCTCTTTCACCAGCCACGATAAAGCACCATTTGTGAGGCTTCTTCTTACTAAACCATAATTATGTCCCACTCCTACCTCTCCAGGATGAACCGCAAGTCACTTTGCATAGGATTTGGGGTCACAGAAGCAATCACTTCTAGTTTGGCTGTTTTGATTTTAGAAATATAAACCTGATTGAGTTAGCTCAGGGTTAGGTTACATGCATGGTGATGACAAGAATCTCATTAAGATATGATCATAAGATCTGAGGCCCCTCCAAGCTGTAATAGGAGCTGGAACCAGGACCTGGAGAGCCAAGAGGACCCAGGGTGGCCTTAGAGCCCAGCGCTCTGCCTCCATGCCTCCCTCAGTGCCTCTGGTTCCCTCTGTGTCTGTCTGCTCTTGTAACCAGCTGGCCCTGCTGACCATAGTCCCGCTTCCTCATGGCTTTGGTCTTCCCTGGTCCCAGCCGTACCTGAAAATATCCTTTAATATTCAGTTCCCAAGGCTAATGAGCTAATTATCTGCTTATTTCTTAGCTCAAAGGTATGAGAAAGAGAATTTGACTGGACCAATTTGTGTTTTCTAGGCCTTTAGGACAGTAGCTGCTGGCAGGCTTAAGCATGTGCTGCTTTGGGGTCAGGAACCCACCTCTGGTCCAGGAAACTGTGACCAGGGAGGAAAAGAGGTCTTGTATGTCAGAAAGTGGCCACCTAGGCAGCAAAGGGGAGGAAGCTCTCTCTTTTAAAAAGGGTATGGGTAGGACAGGCACAATGATTGATATCACATATGCTCTTGGTTTTATCTCAGGGAGAGCTGTGTGAAGATTTTTTGCTAGTTCAGCTCTTATTAGGTGACATCAATTCCTTAATTTCCAGGTTCTCAAAGAAGCAACTCACTACTTCCCCTTTGTTTTACCAGTAATAATAGTGACTAGTGAGGTACATTATAATTTACAGTACATTACTATTTTTCATACAGTCAAATCCATTGATCTTTTGTGAGTTCCTCCATTGCTTTCATACTTAGAAATGGTCAATGTAATAATAATAATGGTAGGTTGTTCATTGTCAGGGATCTGTTTAATACCTTCCTAAATTTACTTATAGGATTTTTTATATTGTTCAATTTTTCACACAACTCATTTAGGATTTATTGTAGAATATGGCATGTAAGCTGAGGCTCATAAGTTGAATCTTTTTCAAATAACCAATTTTCTCCACGCCTATTTCATTTTAATGAAATGCCTTTAAATGACATTTCTTTCGCTTATAGGAGAGTCATTTCAGATTTTCAGAAGGCAGCTGATGCATTCTAAATCTCGTCGTAGCAGTAATGTACATTCTTGACATGATAATTTTCATTCAAGTATTTCAAAAATAACTTTGCCAGCAGATATTATCATCTAGATATCAGAATAACCCTGCAGAAAAGTGGCAGCTTTATGTAAACCAGGAAGCTCCTGGACGCAGAGCCCCAGGGGCATATGGGTAAGTGGGTGGTCCCTCCAGGCTGAGGCCCTCTCGGCACTCTCTAAAGGGAAGGAGACTCTCTTTAAATGCACCAGCAGGAACTGTGCTGCACTGACTGCTTTACCCAGGGCAGAGAGCTGGTAATTTGTTGTTTCCCTTCTAAGAAGGAAAAGTGTGTTTTATTGTCTTATATTGATTAGAAGGATGAACAGTTACAGCTGGGACAGAGGTGGGGAAGAGGGTTTTGTCAGTGATGCTGAACAGGGAATACCTGCAAATAGCAGAAGTTTGCTGTATCTCTTGTCAACTACTCTGGAAACACTAAGGAGTCCCCCTGCTGAAATCTACCAACAGCCTCCAAAAGCAGAACACACAAGGGTGGGAATAGCCCTCCTCGCAGCCGCCATTCCACTCAGCATGGAGATGGCCTCAGTTTGGTGCTGGCTTCATGCGGTAACATGATCCTGTGGACCAGACTGGCTCTCTAACAGATAGCCTGCACCAGAACTTATTGAAGTCAGCCTAAAAGTACGCATGAGCAGCTCCACATCAAGCTGTTTGTTAAAGCACAGACCTTCAGAGGAGATAATGAAACACCGCACAGACACTTGTCCATCCTCAGGGACTCAGCACTCACTTTCTGAGTCAGGTAGATGACGGCTACTGGGCAACACTGAAAAAACAGAGATGCTCCCAAGCACATCTAGGCTATGTCACTGATCAGGCATCTCATGAACCAAAAGCCCAGCCCAGGTAGTTTCGGAGGCAAACTAGTAACAGCAGGACCCTGGCAGCTACCTGAGCAAGGCCAAAAGGGTGGCCAGGGACAGGACAACTAGGAGTGCCATGGGGACTTCCCAAAGTCAGGTGTCAATGCTTGGACAGACATAGGATTTCCTGAAAGGACTGGCGGCAAACAGAGAAGCCCATTGCCAGTGATTGTGTATCTAAGCACAGAACATAGGCCAGCAAGAGTCAAAGAAGTAGAGTCCCTGTCACCGTAATAATAGCTAACTTTGATAGAGGTACTATTATAATATCCTTACTATAGATGAAGAAACTGAAACTTATGAAGATTGCTCAGTAATACACAGCTAGTAAGGGATGGAGCTGACAATAAAGGAAAGAGGCAGAGAGGTTAATGGGAAGAGGACTAAGTTAGTCAAGGGAGGACAGGCCTTCCTTCCTAGGGTCTCTCCCTTAATCTGGAGTTCAGAAAGTCATAGATTCATTGGGGTGGTGGGTTTTGTCTCTTTTTAACTGCATAAGTGATTCATGGGTATATTTTGCCATAGTTCGAGCAATACATTAATATACATAGCAAAACGTAAGCAGCCCACACACTTTCTCTCACCTACTACCAATCATGTCCCTGCCCCAGAGAAGAGTAGGCACTTTCAATAATTTGATGTATCTCCTTCCATCCTCTTCTGCACATTTGGGGGGAGAGAGAGAGAGAGAGAGAGGAGAGAGAGAGAGAGAGAGAGAGAGGCACCTATGTACAAAGATCTCTTGTTTTGTTGCATAAATGGGACCATAAAGTATCATTCTGCCCCTTGCTTTTCTCATTTAACAGTGAGTATGTTAAATGAGAAACTCACCATTTTTTATGGCGAAATAAACTATGTAACTACTATTAACTGCTTCCTTGTAACAGACATTTCACCTTTTTTTTTTCCAGTTTTTCTCTATTACAAACAGTGCCTGCATTTTTGTGTACAAATGTGAATGTTTCTTTGGAATAGATGAATAGAAGTAGAATTAGGGGAGGCAACAGTATATGTGTATTTTTAACTTTCATGACTACTCCCCAGTTGCCTTCCCAAAGAGCTTCATTAGTTTACATTCCTTCCAGTGTGTGACAGTACTCATTTCCCTGCATCCTTGTTTGTACATGATTGTATCAGCCATTTTAGTTTTTGCCATTTGGAGAGCAAAATATGGTATTTCATTATTGTTTTCATTGACATTTCCCTAACAGCTGGTGAAATTGAATGCTTTTTCATGTATCTTATATTCTCTGCCCATGGGTTAGTTGAATTTCTCTTTCTGATTTGTAGGATCTCTTTGTGTCCTCTGGATATTAGGCCTTTGTCTATGGAATATGTAGCAGATGTTTTCTTCCAGTCTGTCACTTGTTTTAATTTTCTCTTAAGATTTTTGGAAGAACCCTAGGACAGTTGTTTTCTTTCTGTTTTTCAAGTTGCTTTAAATTGGGAGGTACTGACTCTACCTCACTATAGCACTGCCCCAAGGAAGATATGCAAAGTAACCTTGGTCACACTGCACAGATTGTTACTAAAAACATGTCCAGATCAAAACTAGAGATGGTGATTTCAGATCATTTGTTTCAGAACCACTAACCACTACATGAATAAATGACTCCTGCATACAGAGGGTTAAACCTTGCACCAGACCACAAGTCTGATGATTTTACTGCTGAAAATGTATGTTTCTTAATGAGGTAAAGACTGATTTTACCAATTTAATTTTTATTGAAGACATTACTAATGATGCATGAATATTTTTAAAATTTAGTTTTTTTGCAAAACAGCATATTAACACATGTTGAGATGATGCTGAAGTCTAGAAAACATCCTAATAAATAACTGGAATGTAGCAGTACCTAGCAACTCATTAGCAAACACTAGGATCCTTGGGTACTCCTTTTTGTTGGAAGACAAAAGTAAACAATTATGGAATGACTACAGAAATGGATAATGTACCAAATAAACTCAATAGGCAAAAAGACATCAAGGGGCCTCTTAACAGGCAAGAGACATCAAAGACATGAAGTTTATGAAGTGCCTGCATCAGTCATGTAAAGCAAAGCCAGGTCTAGTTTTGAAGGTTAGGAAGCAATGTATTTTTTGAAGTAAATACCACAATCTCGTAAAAAGGAAAAATAAAAAAACCACAGCTCAAAGAAGGCTTATTGGAATTTGTGACCTGAACCTAATCAGGCTGATTGTCTGCTTACACAGCAACAACAAAAAATCAGGAGTCGTTTTTAGAATTTAAATAAGACCCTGAACATGTTCTGAATATGATCCAAAATTACTTGGGGCTGGGCACAGTGGCTTATGCCTGTAATCCTAAGGCTGTGGAAGCCAAGGTGGGAGGATCACTTGAGGCCAGGAGTTCAAGACCAGCCTGAGCAACATAGTGAGACCCCATCTCTACCAAAAAAAAAGAAAAAAGAAAAAAGTTTAATTAGCTGAGCATGGTGGCACATGCCTATAGTCCCAGCTACTTCAGAGGCTGAGGCAGGAGGATTTCTCGAGCCCAGGAGTTCGAGGCTGCAGTGAGCTATGAGTGTGCCACTGCATTCTAGCCTGGGTGAGAGAGTGAGAACTTATCTCCAAAAACAACAAATACTTGCAAGTTCAACGACGCACTTCCAAATCACCTAAGACTCAAAAAGAAAGTCCCAAGATAAACTAGAAATATCTTCAACTAAAGGGAAATAAAAATAAAATCCACCAAGATTTGTGTGCTGCAGTTGAAACAGTATTTAGAGGGAAATTTATAGCATTCAACACATATATTGGCAAAGAGAAAAAATCTAATCGACAAGCTTATCTTCCATCTTAAGAAACTAGAAAAAGAACAAAAATAATTCCAAAGCAAGTGGAAGGAAGGAAATAACAAAGATACTTGAAACTCAATAAAATTCAAAAGAGAAAAACAATAAAGAAAATCAGTGAAATCAAAACTGGTTCTTTGAAAAGCTCAGTAATATTGATAAACATCTAGCCAGGTTGACAAAGAAAGAGAAAAGACAAAATAACCAATACCAGAAACGAAAAAGGGGACATCAACCTAGCAAGGTGGCTCAGGCCGTAATCCCAGCACTTTGGGAGGCTGAGGCAGGCAGATCACTTCAAGACCAGCCTGGACTACATGGTAAAACCCCATCTCTACCAAAAATATAAAAATTAGCCAGGTATGGTAGCGCACACCTGTAATCCCCAGCTACTCAGAAGGCTGAGGCATGAGAATCACTTGAACCAAGGCGGAGGTTGCAGTGAGCTGAAATTGCACCACTGCACTCCAGCCTGGGCAACAGAGCAAGACTCCGTCTCAAATAAATAGATAAATAAATACATAAGAAAGAGGAAATATCATTACAGACATTGAAAGGGCAAGAGAATATTATAAACGGTCTACACAAATGTGACAATTTAGATAAAAGTGGACAAATTCCTTGAAAGCCACAAACTACCAAAGCTCACTCAAGAAGGAACAAATAACCTGAATGGTTTCATATCATCTACTAAAGGAAATGAATTCACACTTAAAAGTCTCCCAAAAAAAAGAAGGAAGGCCCAGATAGTTTCATTGTAGTATTCTACCAAACATTTTAAAAAGAAATAACACCAATTTTATATAATCTCTTCCAGAAAACAGAAGAAGGAATACTTCCCAATTCATTTTATTAGGCCAGTATTATCCCGATCCCAAACCAGACAAAAACATCACAGGAAAACTATAGACTTAATCCCCCATAAACATACACAAATGCTAGCATATTGAATACAACAATATGTAAAAGGACTAATATACCATGACCAAGTGAGGTTTATCTCAGGAATACAATTCTGGTTCAGTATTCAAAAATCAATCAATATAATCCACCATCTTAATAGATTAAGAAAGAAAAACCTCATGATCATATAAAGTGGCACAGGAAAGTATTTGATAAAATTTAGCATTCATCACAATAAAAACTCCAGCAAACTAGAAATACAAAGGAACTTTCTCAACCTGATGAAGGACATCTATTTAAAACTCACAGCTAACATCATACTTAATGTTGAATAACTTAATGCTTTTCCTCTAAGATTGGCAGCAAGACAAAGTTGTCGACTCTCACCACTCCTGTTTAATACAGTACTGAAACTCCTAGACATTGCAAGTAAGCAAGAAAAATATATAAAAGGCATAGAATGTGAAAGGAAGAAGTAAAGCCGTCCCTGTTCACACATGATGTATTTGTCTACTTAGATGATTTCAAGAATTTACAGAAAAGCTCCTATAAACAATAAAAGAGGTTAGCAAGATTATAGGATACAAGGTCTACACATAAAAATCAATTATATTTCTACATTCTAGTAATAATTGTTTACCAAAATTAAATATATTTTATACTTTTAAATATATTATAGTCATATATATACTAAATGCTAATATATAATTTATAGTAGTTCCAAAAAATACGGAGAGAAATATTGAGGTGTAAAACTATCAAGACATGTGGAAGACCTCTATATTGAAACCTAACAAACTCTAATAAAAAAAATCAAAAAAGACCTAAATAAATGGAGGCCAAAAAAATGTTTATGGATTAAAAGACTCAATATAGGAACGATGTCAATTCTCTCTAAACTGACCTTTAAATGTCATGCAGTTATATTCAAAATCCCAGCAGAACTTTGTGTAGCTATAGTGAAGGTAACTCTAAAATTTACATGGGAAGACCATGGAATTAGAATAGCTAGGAATAATTTTGTAAAAGAAGAATAAAGCTGGAGAAGTCACACCACACAATTTTAAGACTTATTGTAAGCTGCTGTAATTAAGACAGTGTTGACACTGGCAAAAGAATAGATATGTAGATCAATGGAACAGGATACAGAGTCCAAAAATAGACCCACACCTTTAAGGTTCATTGATTTTCAACAAAGGTGCTGAGGCAATGAAGAAAGAATAGGTTTTTTTTTCAACAAGCAATATTAAAACAATTGGATATTCATGTACTGAAGGAAAAAAGAAGAATCTCAAACTAATCTTACACCATATACAAAAATTGAGTCAAAACATCATAGATCTAAGTAGAAAATGTAAAACTATAAAATTTTAGAAGAATGAGTAGGAGAAACTCTTCATGTCTGGGGTTATGCAACATGTTCTTAAGCATCATACCAAAAGTACAATCAATACAATTAAAGTTATAAATCAGATTTATCAAAATTAACTACTTTTGGTCTGTGAAATTCACTGTTAAGAGAATGGAAAGACAAGTGGCAGACTGGGAGAAAATCTTTTCAGATCTCATATCCCACAAAGGGCTTCTATACAGAATATACAAAATACATAAATATTAAGTCTCAAAATTCAATACTCAGAAAACAAACAGCTCATTTATTTTAAAAATGGTGGGGGTGCAAAAGACCTGACTAGATACTTCACCAGAAAGGATGTACAGCTGCAAATGAACACATCCAAAAATGTCCCCCCCATCAGCATCAGAGAAATTTGAATCTGAACAATGATGAGATATGACCATTTCTTTATTAGAAGAGCTGAACATTGTTTTAATTTTTTAACTGACAATAGCAAGTGATAGCAAGGATGTGGAGCAACTGGAACTCTTGTATGTTGCTAGTCAGCATGCAAAATGGGGCAGATACCTTGGAAAACCACTTGGCCATTTCTTATAAAATTCAACAGACATACTATACAAGCCAGCTGTCTACCCTAGAGAAATGAAAACTTAGGTTCACACAAACTTGTATGCAGATGTTTGTAACGGTTCTCTTCATAATTGCCAAAAACTGGTGGTATCCCAAATGTCCTTCAATGAGTGAGGGGATAGACTTCAGTGCGTACAACAGAACATTACTCAGCAATAAAAAGAGCAAACTGCTGGTAAATACGACGACATGAGTGACTCTCAAAGGCATTGTGCTGGGTGAAAGAAGCCAGTCTCATAAAGCCCCCTACTATCTGATTCCAGCTATATGACATTCTGAAAAAATGAGAACTTCCGCAATGGAGGGCAGGGGTGGGAGAAGCGTGTGAGTCCAACATGGCCGTGTGAGGGAGTCTGGGGGTGACAGAACTCTTGGGGATCCTGCTTTTGAAGGTGGCTACACAAATCTATGTGTGTGTCCAAACCCATGATGCACACACATGCTCCCAAGTGAATTTTACCATATTTAATAATAAATAAAAAAGAAAATAGTATGAATCCACCAAGGAAAGAAGACAGGAGGAAATATCAGACAACCAACCTCAGCTGTCATTTTGAAATGAATCTTATGTTACAGAACAGAATTTTTTTTTTTTAATTTCTCTAGAAAGAGCACTTTAGGTAATTGGGTATGGGTTGATGATACAGGTAGTGGTGAATTATTTCAGGCTGAACATAGTAGGAGCTTTTGCCACAGTTTTTCCTCAGTTTGGGCAGGGCAAGTAGGAAATTGAGGGCTTCTATGATCAGGACTTTGGACAGAAAACCTCGGTCTCAGGTTTATTCATTCAACAATTTATGTACATCTGTAAAGTTGGAAGTCCTGTGGGAAAACACACAAATCCATAGGAGAGTCCCCGGCCTTGGGATACCTGTAAGGTAGTTGAGAAGATGGGACACAGGAGGCCCTCAGGATTGAGCCTGCAATTACTCTGCAGAGCCCCCTTATAAACCACCCAGTGGGGGCTTCTCAGTCAGGTCTCGTTGGTAGAGTAATAGGTCACTACAAATAAGTGCCCTATAAAAGATTTCGGAACATTTCATCAGAGATAATCATTTGCAGTGCAATTTTCCCTTCTATGGTCAAGCCAGCAAAATTGATGGGTTTCTTAAATGTGCCTCAGGAGATTTTCTGATCTCTGTTCCACTTAAAGTTTGGTTATTTTTTAGTCTCCCTCCACAAAACAGTATTTCATCAGGTTCCCTGCAGCCAGAAATGTCTCTCCCTGACTTCCTAAATCACTGCAAGAATCTGCCGGGCACAGCATGGAGTGAGTAAACAGGCCTAGAGACCCAGGACTGAGGACAATTGTTTGCATTGTTCTATGACGAGTCATCCAAACAGCTTGAGTCCCTCATGCCCCCAGATGGTGTCCACCTCTGCCAGGGTTGGTTGACAGTGCTTTCCATCACAGTTACACATTGTCCCCTTTCCATTGCCCCAAGTAAAAGCTGAATTGAAGAGCTTCTGATGTCAGAGCTTCCTATCCGAGGTGTCACTCCAAAAAGGGAAACTGAGGAAGCAAGTGAGAAAGAGTAGCTCACCTCAGCATGCAGAATGTGAGCCAAAGTCTAAGCAATCTGCAGTCTATTAAAATATGGTCCATAGAAAACCAAGGGCTGCTACACTTACTCCCATTTGCCAGGCCAGAAAACAAACCTGACTCCCCAAATACCAGCCAGGCAAGAAATCAGGCAATAGATTGGCTAGGATGTTTCATTTCCCCTGCCTCTTTCTTTGCTAGCCTTGTTGCCAAAGAATTAGGTCTGTTTGTAAGAGACTATATTAACTATAGATAGTAGTAATATTTTTCAGACAAGGAAAATGAAGAACAAGAAATAAGGGACAGGGCAAGATGTTGTCAGACCCCACTTGCATCCCTTCCACATGCCAGGTGTGTGCACACTAGCATGACTTCACCTGCTAGCACCACCCACTCCCCCAACAGCATTTTTCACCCATTCAAGAGATATATGTGGGGCAGACTGGTGCTGGGGAATTAATCACCTGCCCTGGGAGGACTCAATCAATGACTGTTGGCAGTTGCTGTATACATACCCCAGCTCCCTCCCTCTGCAGGAGTGAGAGCTCTGAGGCATGTATCCTCTACAGGCCCCTAGAGTCTCCCAGTGGGATTGAGCTTCAATTGCCCACAGTGGAAAATGGCTTGCCATTGCCCCCTGTATTGGCTGCCTTCTCTCCCTTTCTCACTTCCCTTGTCTCTTACCAGTGCTTCCAGGGATCATTTCCCAAATAAACTACTTGTACTAGGGTCTGCTTCCAGGAGAAACCACACTAAGATAGAGGGTAATGGGGTGTTACCTCTGAGATAACTCAGATGATGGAAAGAAGACAGAGGAAAATGGAAGCTGGACTATGCAGGCTTTCTCAGCAAAGTGACTTGAGAAACTACAGGAAGTCTACTGGCCTCTGGCTACTGTAACAACTTCCTAGAAGTCACTGTCCTCATTGATAATGTTACACTATTAGGAATTAGGGGCACCTGTTTGCCATTCAGGTACTTATCTCTTCTTGATGTACATGCAACATCTTAGCTTACCCATTGTTCACCCATTGTATTATCATTATTGGTGATTTCCTAAGATCCAGGTAAAAACCACCAATTCCTCTAAACACTGCCACACTGTTAAAATAACAACCCACAAAGGACTGCTGACGTTAGTCAGCTGACATGTGATCAATCCTTAGAAAACAGATTCCTGCGACTTCTGTGGTACAGAAAATCATTACATCAAGTATATTGTTGCCTGCAGAAAATATCCTAAGGCCCACAGTAAACTTCTCACTAGAAACTGCATATCATACACATTCATTCTTCACTGATACCCTTGACTGCAAAGAGAAAAGATTACAAATATCACTATGGAGAAGGTATCAGATCTGTTTCCAGTGACAGGCCAGAGTCAAAATCCTTTCATATGAAGCTGGATGAATTCAGAAGCTTCTCCCTCACAACCCTTTTCCCCTCTCCTTGCCACACACCCACACAGCTCCCCCAAAGCAAGAACTATTTCAAGTGGCAGCCTTTGGGGATAGAGAGCAATCTTTAGATTCCTTTATTAATTCTTTGGCCACCTCTCTGGCCTCCCAATGCTGACAAAGTCTAGCTCAGGTGTATTTGTTTTGGAGCCCACGAGGCCTAGCCAGCGTGGCCAGTATAAAGCTGTCTGAAAAATACTCGCTTTTGGTATTTTTAAGAAGGGCAAAAAGGAACACATTTAACCAGATTTCATTTCTTCAGCAGTTTGTGAGTTAGGATTGGCATGAGTTAGGAATATAATCATCCAGCCTGTGTCTGAAAGAATGCCGCCCTTTTCCAGTTTGCACAGCTTTCTTGCCTCTTGCTCGCCTTTATAAGCCACCCATCCTTGTTCCTGGAGGGGTGACAGCACTAAAGGAAATTTCTCTGAATGAGTCCCACATGTCCCAGGACTCACCAGCCTGTGACAGCCAAACAGGGTGCGTCTCCTTCTTATTCCCAAAATATTATGGCCAAAGTCCCTCCTGGCTTTACTGCTGGAAATTAATCTACTCACATCAAAGCAAGTCCCTAGACTGTGCCCAAAAGGTTCTCCAAGCACTTCCTCCAAGCACTGATCTGGAGCGCCTGCCTGAGGTCCTTCCTCTCTGTCTTCCTCATGTGCTCTCGTGCTATAGGGGCTGCTGCCTGCTGGGCATGCTGTCCTCTGATGGTGCCATTGCTAGTGGCTGCTACCAGTCCTCAAAGACCCTGTAGCCCTGGCGATGGCATCTGACTAGGCGAGGCAAACTTGAACAAGGTATTGATGGAGGTTTAAGCCTAACAGAAATGCTCCTTGGAGAGCAGCTAAAAGCTCCTTCTGGTTTCTTGGAGGGCTTTGACCCATAGGCTTCCAGCCTCATTCATGGAGGCTTCCACACACCCTCAGGCAGGCCTGCTCCAAGAAACAACCTGCTGTGGGCACAGGGCCCAACTGCCTACTTGTATATTCACTTTCTCCAGAGTACTGCCTGGACCCATAGCTCTCACATGAGAATTTATAGCAGTTTGTTTTCCAAAACTCTGGGCCATTCAGTCCTCAATGACATAAGCATGTCATCAGTCAAGGTGGGACTTCCCCCAGTGACCAACAACTTGTTCCATCTTTCCTCAAAAGCAGCGTTTCTCAATGGGGTTGCCATTGGCCTGATGAGACAGGTGGTTCTTTAGTGGCAGGACCCAGCTCAGCTCACTCAGTACAATAGTGTCTTTCCCTCATTGTTGTGGCCACCACTGAGTCCCTGGATGAAAGCCTCCATTCACGTGTGAGGTGGGGACAAGATCAGACCTATGTATTCATTCCACCATTGACTGCCCACTATTCCCAAAGAGCTACAGCAGGTGCTTGGACAAGGACACATATCCACATCATCTGTATTAGTCATGGCTCTCCAGAAAAACAGAGCCAAAAGGATGTGCATAGATACAGAGAGAGAGAGAGATTTATTTTGAGGCATTGGCTTATGAGATTATAGGGGCTGGCAAGTTCAATTCGAACAGGGCAAGCCTACAAGCCGGAGAGCCAAGGAAGGGTTGATGTTGCAGGTCAAGTCCAAAGGCAGTCTGGAGGCACAATTCCTTGCGCTCTGGAGGACTTCAGTCTTTTTTCTCTTAAGGCCTTCAACTGATTGGATAAGGCTCACTCCCACTATGGAGGGTCATCGATTCTTCTCAAAGGCTACTGATTTAAACATTAATCACATCTAAAAGCAACATCTAGACTAGTGTTTAAGCAAACATCTGAGCACTGTAGCCTACACGCTTTGACATATAAAACTAACCATCACAACATCCAAGTACAAGCGTTACTTTTGAGGCCTAGGATAAACTGATTGAAGATTTTGTTTTAATCTGTAGCTCTGCAAACACATAATTCTGCTAAAGAAGCACCCAATCTGTGTTTCTGAACACAGAATACTAAATAGAACATCTAACTCTTACTTAGAAGCACCTACCTGCCTTTGGGTGATTTCATTTTTAGAGCTTCCCCCAATATAATGGTGTATCTTTACCTTACATGTACAAACCTCAAATGCCCCATTAAAATGATTAGCTTATCTCCAACAGAGCCATGTTTTCCTCAAAAATAATATCCAGACTTTCTCATAGAAGGCAAAAGCTGCTCCTAATTCTGGGAATTTTATCTTCCCAAGTTCAAAGAATGTGAAGGTTTGGTCTCCTCCGGGCACCTGTTAGACCCTGGAGCAGCTGATGACCAATATGCTCCATTAGCTGAAATGAAATCAGCTTCTGCTGCGGTGAGGATTAGAAACAACTGCTGTGCTCTGGAATGTACATTGCCACATCTCCCACGTTATAGGTAACAGTTACCCACCTGTCCCTAGCCATGAAGGAACTGAACATCCCTGTGATGGGAAAAGCCATAATTAAGGATTATGCCTTTATGTGAAAAGCAAGATTAAGTTTACAAGTAAACCTATAAAAGTGCCTACAAATATTTTTATATTCACCAAAACAAAACACTAAAACCAATACACTAAAGAATTATAATAACATTTCATTCATCATAATGGGCTTTGTATATTTAGCCTCCATTTACCATCCCCTTGGAGGCAGAAAATTTTTCAGGATCTTCCTCCCCTAAAGTTTCAATATGAAGCTTGTAAATTATTTTTATCTTTGCATATTGTGGCAATTCCTTCTCCATGTCTGTTTTTCTTCTCTCTGGGTATTCACTGCCTTCCTGATATTAGCCCTTGGAATTGTTGACTTCCCAGAGACACAGCACCCAGAATTGTGCCATCAGCCCTTCTTACAAGTGTTCTGATTTCCTACTCCCTCTCCTCACTCATTTTGATGGCTGAAGAAGTGTAGTTCTCAGGTCGTGTGTACTCCAGCTTCCCTCATCTCTCAAAGCTTCATTGCAAAAACCTCCCATTTGGTTATGTTGTCTGCTTTGCCTCTTTTTTCTAGTCCTAACTCCCTAGATTTCCTTATTATGCATTATCCCCAAAATGACCAGCTTATATCCACCAGGACTGAGATCTGTAAGAAACAGAGCCATGTGTACTGGAATTTCAGGCAGGCAGAACTCAAGTTTGGGGAGGGAAACTATGTTCTTCCTGAAATATGTCACTCCTGAAAAGCACCTTCTGTAAAATGGTGGGTATGTCCATCTCGAACTCTCTCCTTCCTCTTTCCTCTTTGAAAATATTTAGCCTCAGAGGAAACAAAAGGAGAAAGAGCTCTGGTGTTATTTTTCTGGAATAAAATAAAGTAAAATAACAGGATGCAGATAGAAATTATTCCAGGCTCTGAAAACAGAACCATTACCACCAGCATTTCAGGAAAGCTTATTAAAAAGTCATTTACTTCCAATTACAGAAATCAATCATATTTCACTATAACAGAATGTGGAAGACCCATTACTAACTAATGGTGAATTTGAGGGTAAATAACTGATCAGAAGACAGAAAGTTTAGTAAATATAAACTAAATTTGTAAAAAGTTGGAGTCAGCAAGTGCTGAAAGGTCGTGGCTCTGCTTTGTGAAACCCTGATTTGGACGACTGCAAGGACATATGACTGTCCCCCCTTCCTCCCCACCGTGTGGGAGAGAGGCACTTCAGAAAAGTCTGCTGGGCCCACAATAACTTGTTAATTTAGGCCTGAAAGATGTGTTCCTAAAAGGGATCGGGGAAAATACAGATGTCCTGCCATATTCGAATGTGATCAAGACCTTAGAAACAATTGCAATAAGTTAGCTTGCTTCAATCCTCCACGCAGTGTTATTTGTAATCAGAGCCACCCACCTCAAAATTATTACTTTAACTAGTACCACCACCGTGACGACCACCACTCATTGTGCACCTACAATGTGCCAGGCACTCTGCTGGGAGCTTTATGTACATTGGGTCTAATTCTTGCAACAACCTTGCAAGGTTGGTGTTATCACCCTATTTTAATGAAGAAATTGAGGCTCAAAGGGATTAAGTAGCCTAGGGTCACAGGTAGGAAGTGTCAGTACAAGTCTACATGCTCCCAAAGCCCATGCTTTTTCCATTATTGTAGGCCCAGGATTCCCTCTGCAACTTCTCCTGCCGTTTTCCACTCCCTCTCCGCTGATGGGCCTTCACTGCTGTTCAGTCGTCTCTGAAGGCCAGCCACCTATCTCTGGCTTCCCACTCCACCACAGTTTCCCAGTGCACCTGCTGGGCTCAGTCCCCGTTGGCTCCCTTGGATCGTTTTCCTGAGATGCACTAATATGTCCACCCCATGCCACTCCCATGTAGGTGAGTGCAGAGACAGAGCACAGGGAGCCTCACAGATTCAATGGTGGGTCTGGTCCATCGCACCAGAAAGACGCAACATGTATACGCAGCATCTAAAAATGACTTTTGAACCTGGAAGCTGAAACCATTTCCATTCAGTTTTGTCTTTTATTCACAGACTCACTAACACATTTCTCCTAATCTCCAGTCTCTTCAGATGGAGAACAATTCCCACATCACGAAGCACCAACCCTGTGTTAGGCAATTATTTTACAGGCCAGCTGGAAGTTTGGCCAGCAGTGAGCCTTAATTGGGGCTTGTTTTTTCCCACTGACTTTTTTTAAGCACTAACTGATTTAAAATTAAATGAGTAGAATCAAGTTTTATTTTGGAGTGAAAGAGTTGATTATTTATATCAAAGAGCCATGTAAAACTTGCTGTTTTCTTGTTGGAAGCCAAGTTTTTAAAAGTATGTACACTGCAAAATCAAACATCTCAGTGCTTGGGGTTGATTTTATGTCCCTGCAGTGAACCTGCCCTCCACTTCCCAGTTAGTGAGGGGCCCTACAAACTAGCCTCCAGTGCAAATAGGAGCATGTTGGGAACAGATGGAATATACCTGTCCCACCCCCACTGGAGAAGAGGAGCTTCGAATGCCCTCAGGTACTCTTAAGAGTGTACCCTGGGCTACTTATGGGGATATAAGGATGGAAATCACAGGCAGTGGCTACCCGGGCCCTGCCCTCACCCCAGACAGCATTTCTGGCAACCGGAACCACATCTTCAAACAGTAAGAATGTTTGTGAACTACAGCTACTCCTACAGGGCAGGCCTTGGAAGCTGGTTATATCCCCCCTTGCTGAGATAAGAACTTTCAAGCATCTAAAGTAACATCTTTTGAATAGATGCCAACATAATCATAAGCCCTCAGCTCCCTGAGATGTTTAGTATTTAACAATTCATGCTGGTCACTGAGCTGAAAATTTTCCTAATGCTTACCCACTTGCATCTCCATGTTTGTTTGAGCTTTTAACAAATGGGCTTACTTAATTCTCTGAATCTGTTTATGTAATAGTATCACATACAGAAATAGTGATATCAATAAGCTTCTTAGCTTAATTACACATATACAATAGCCAATTGCTTGAGCTTCAGACAGAACGTGCTAATCTTGTGTGATTATTTTGATTACTTGGGTAGCCCAAATGAATATCCCAGAGCAAAAGAAATTGGGTCTCCCAGACATGGTATAATTTGGTCATCTTTTTATAAATGAGAGCATTCCCCAAAATGTGATCACCATGTACTGTCGTAATGATAAGAAAGGAGCTGTCTTGAAAAGCCCAGACTACTGTCTGGTGTTTTCCTCCCAAGCTGAAATGCTCATTAATTACCAGGCACATCCTCCTCCACAGGATGGGCCCAAGGTGATGGGGAGCTCTTGAGAAAATCCCCATGGGGGGAAATCAAGACAAGTTCCAGTGATGTTTTTCTAGAAAGTATTGATATCTTTTAAAATGGGCTGCTTTCCCCCTTTCTCTGCGACTTCATTATGTTATCAACTGTGATGTTTAGCATACTAAATGGAAGAAGACTCTTGAATTCTGGAGAAATGAAGTGTCAGGTGGAATAAGGCAGCTTAAAAACATTTGCCTAGCATTTAGGCCACTCCTGGTCTCCCACTGTATGTTCCATGCTGGGCCTTTCTCTCTGAGGAACCCAGGGGAGGACCTGTTGCCGTGACCTCAAGAAGGGAAGAAGGCTTCTCAGAGGTACCCAAGCCAGTGGAAATCCCTTACTGTCTTGGGCTCCCTCTGACCCTCTGTCTTCCACCTTCACTTCTTTGCCAGGCTGCTGGTGAATAACACAGCTCTGCCAAATAATCTGATGCTGAAACCCTCCTTATTTCCCCTATCCCTGTCACTGAGACTTAGATTATGAATATTTTCAGCGAGCACACATGGCAGATGACATCACATGTGTGGCAGGTGCCCAAGAGCAATTTCCAGTGTGCTATAGTAACATCACATTTCCCTATCAAGGAAGTGCAGTGGGTATTTAATTTTTATTTCTTTTTATAAATATATACAAATACAGCTTTTATATGAATCGTAAATCATGTGCCTTTATTAAAGTACATTTTCTCTTTTTTTTTAATCTTGCCTGGCTTCATCCTCTCCTACCCAATTCATTCTCCACCCGACTTCCACCCTCAGTAACCTGTCATAGCATTGTAGATATTCATTCACATAACCTCTGTGGTCACATGATCATATGTATACATATATATGCACAAGGGCATATATGCATGCACAAACACACACGCAGTTATTTACATACATATATGTAAAGCTCTTGCCACTGTTTGTTTCACCAAACACAGGATCATTTATACCCCATTCTTTTCTCTGATTCTTTTTTTCTTCTTCCTTGTCTTCTGTTGAATTGTTAAAATGTTGGCATTCCCTCCCCACAACACCCATCCCTTGCCTTTTTTTCTGATCTTCTATTGATTTGGCTGCTATTGTACATATTTTTATTCTTCTAGAGTTAAAAAGTAACTATAACAATGTCTGTAGTTGTTCCAAATATATCCTCCTCCCAATCACAGCCAGGGTTACAGCTCGCATTAACTCCCCGCTGAACATCTCGTTACTTTATCTTCACTGTGTTATTATTGCCTAAAGGGTCAGTTTTCAGATACACACACACACACACATACACACAGAGGTTTTTTAATGGTCAAATAATTAAATATTTTTACTTAAATATTTAATTTACATTTTTTGCTATTATTTCTTTTATCCCCCACCTGTGTGTTTATTTTTCTTCTTGCTGATCATAACAACTTTCACACTTACATAGTTTTTATTATATGTCAGGAACTCCTTAAGTACTTTACACACGTGACCTAATTCAGTTCTCACAGCACAAATGCTGTTATAATCCCCATTTTTCAGACGTCAAAACTGAGGCACACTGACATTCAGTCACTTGCAGGAGGTTACACAGTAGTGGCCCAGCTGGATGCAAACCCAGGGTGGTCGGCTCGAGAGTCCATGCACTCACCCTCCACCCTTGGTTGCCTCTCAGTTGAGTTCTTTTAGGGAGAGAGGGTCTGTGGGTGGTAAATGCTCTTTGTCCTCTTATGACTGATAATGTCTTCACTGAGCCCTCACCTATGAATGATAGTTTGGGTATGAATAAAATTCACATTGACAGCTGTTTCCCTCCACTATCTCCTGGCACCTGCAGTTGTCACTGAGGGTGGGCGGTCATCTAAGTTGCTCCTTTGCAGGTCCCCTGGAAGCTGTTAATAGTGGTTCTGTTTCCCTGAAGTTCTGTAATTTTACTATGATGTGTCTGGGGGTGGATTTATTTTTATTTTTCCTGCTCAATATTCAAACTGCACTTTTAACCCAAGGGCTTATATTTTTCTCGAATGCTGGAAAATCTCAACTGCTATCTCTTCGAATACTGCTTCTTTACAATTTGCCTCCATTCTCTTCTAGAATTCTAGGCAAATTAGGAAGCCTCTCAGTCTCTTCTCCGTGACTTTTAACTGCTTTCCCCATTTTTATCTCTTGCTTTCTGTGCTGTGTTTGAGTGAGTTTTTCCAACTGTCTTCCAATTCACTAATTCACTTTTGAAATTTACCCTGTCTAGAGTTTATTCCCTTACTCTCTGTACTTTTTATTCATTTCAATGACTAGTTTTTATTTTAAAATTTCTGTTCTATCCAACTATTCTTGTATCATTTATACCTATTTGTCACATATTTCTTATTCTTTTTAAAGAAAATATATCTCTTCATTAATCTCGTTAAGTATCCTCAACATATTTTAAGGTCTTTGCCTTGGGCAGATAGACTAGCTCAATCATTATGGAGGGCAGCACTCAAATTAATTTCACAGATCTGCTGAGAACCAGCAGAGAAATTTTCTTACAGACTTATAAGACTACGTGCTTAGGGATGGTCATCACAGCACTGTTGGCGTTAGTGGGAGTGAGGTGCAATCCAGTTGTTCAACTATCAAAAAATGGAAGTAAAATTTGGGGTGCATTCTTTGGAATGGATGTAGCAGTCAGAAACTGAGAATTCGATGCATATACAGCAAAACAGATGTCAAAAACAGTACTAATAAATAAGAAACAGAATGAGATCTATAGCACAATATTACTTTCACAGCTTAAAACTACACAGAAAACTTGAATACAAATTGTAAGAACACCTACAATAAGAACACATACATCAAACAAATTAGAATGGTTGCCTGTTGGAAGAAGAGGAGAATGAGAATAGGACATGAGGCATGAAGTATGAGGGTCAAAGTACACGTATACATACACACACACACACACACATATATATAAATGCTTATGCATACATACATCTATACATACAAACAAACATATAGGAGAGGCATTGCCCAGGCTAATGCAGATGGCATACCCTAAACTGAAGAGTAAAATTAACTCAAGCCTCTGTGGTTCTGCATCTGCCTGCCCAGAAAATTACTTTCATCTGTAACTAATTCATGTTCCAACTATTGACTTGACTATCTTTTTTTAGCATTAGATTTATTCATATATTTTGGCATTTTGGTGGGCAGGCCCATTTTTAATGAAACACGTTTTATTTATTTCTCTTACTCTCTTTCTCTTTGTGTTCATCCCTCTCTGGCTGACAGATCCTCCAGGACCCCAATCCAAAATCAGCTCCAGTAAAGACAATTTGGAGTGCCTGCTCCATAACAGAACTGGAGATGAGCAGACCCTATCTAGAGCCCGTGAGCAGCTGGGCTTGGCAACTGGAGAGAGGCTGAGTTTGTACATTTCTTCCTCCTTTGGCTTGCATTGAGTTGGAAACCATAGCCCCAAGCAACATCTGGTGCACGTTTTTTTCAGTCCCCTTTCACTCACAGATTGGGTGATAGGGAGTCTCACTTCAACCCTCAGCTTCAAACGATGTGCCTGACTCTTACCCTGTTTTGCATGGCACCCTTTTAGTCACCTTCCTACTTCTACCAGTGCTTTGCATGCTCAAGGCCTCAGCTCCACTCGCCATTTTTGCATTTCCATCCTACTTCTGGTCTTCAGAAATATGTCTCATAATCAAATCCAGCAATGTCTTCCTGATAGTCTCTTTTCTATTTTATCCACCACTGCTATGGTGAGAAGAGGTATTTCCTGCCTCAAGACATTTTCAAAGTATACCAACAAGTTTGGATAAAGCCTGATGAAATACATATTAGCAAGGGGGACATGAATATGTCTGATTTTAGGGTTTCAAAGAATTTACATCCTCCTGTTAGTTGGAAATCCGTGTAAGGATTACACAATTTATTCTAGGCCCATTATTTTTACAAATAGCCTTACACACAGCCTTTAGGGATCTAACCTTAGGTTATCATGATCCTCTGTGTTAGCACAAAAAAAAAAAAAAAAAACTGGCTTCTCACATCACAGCTGAAATTGACACTCTGAGTTCAGAGCCTCTAACTAGACCTTCCTTTCAAAGAGGCCCCTCAGGCAGGAAACATATTCTACATATTCTCCCCACACCCCAGTTCTACTCTAGTAGTATAGTCAGATAGACAAATAGCGTTTACCTGGGTCCAGAGCTCTTAGTAATTACCCAGGACCCTAGACTCCAGTATGAATACAATTCAGTCTTCCCCAGCCCTAGTCCTCCACTCAACCCTCCCTTGCCACTCCTGTCCCAAACCAGTATGTACTTGGCTTCTGCATTCTTGTCCCAGCAGTTCTGTCAGACTGGAGTGCCCTTCCCAAGCGCACCTTAACACCCTTGCTCTTTTCTGAGCCTACTCAATTCGCCTGTAGTGATTATGCCTTTCCCAATGTCTCCTTTCCTCCTCTAAATGTATCTCTACCGTCGATTTGACATTTAGCCACTTGACCTGTCATCTTAACCACGTAGTACCTTCCAATATGTCTGAAAGTGCCTGAATACCTAAAACTAGCGTGGTATATCCTACATGCTGGTGCATTATCCCTTGCTTCTCTGAAAGATCTTGAGATATAGTAAAGCAGATATTATTGCAGTTATAGTATTATTTCCATTTTTCAAATGATAACATTGAGGCTTAGAGATGTTAATTAGCCCATTCAACTAAGAAGCAGCAAAACTGAAATTTGAACTCAACTCTGTCTACCTCCAGATTTGTAATTATTTTCTCTTTCTTTTCTTTTTTTTTTTTTTTTGAGACAGTCTCATTCTGTTGCCCAGGCTGGAGTGCAGTGGCACGATCTTGGCTCACTGCAACCTCTGCCTCCCAGGTTCAAGTGCTTCTCCTGCCTCAGCCTCCCAAGTAGCTGGGATTACAGGCACCCATCACCATGCCCGACTAATTTTTGGATTTTTAGTACAGATGCAGTTTTGCCGTGTTGACCAGACTGGTCCTAAACTCCTGACCTCAGGTGATCCACCCACCTTGGCCTCCCAAAGTGCTGGGATTACAGGCATGAACCACCATGCCCGGCCCAGATTTGTAATTATTTTCTAGAATAACTGAAATGGCAAAGAGGTTTTGCTTCATCTCAAGTCCAACTTCAAGTGATGGGCTGTAGCTGCCCAGAGTGCTGTGTGGGAGAGCCAAACTCAGGCTCAGCAGGAAAGCAAACCATCCCTGATGGACGAGCAAGACCAGCCATTGGTCCAGCGTTTAAAAGAAAGAGCACACAGGCCACCTCTTTGCTGATCCCCGTACCACGCTGACTTTCCTAGGCCAGGATAGAGCCTTCTACGAGTGTGTATATTCCACAGCACTCAGAACATAGTGTGTAACCTATAGTAGACGAGAGATAAGTATTTATTGTTTGATAGCAGCATAAACATGTTGAATGAGGCACAGCATCCCAGAAATTGCAGGAGCAGCAGACAGCCACTCAGGGAGTCGTAAGTGAATAGCGCTCCTCCGGGCCAGCCAAGCAGTGTTCACTTGGTGAACAATCACAAAGTAGCATGCATGCAAAATAAAGTGTGAAGCTTATGAAAAATGGTTTTATTCAGAAGACTGAACATTGATATAAAAAAATCAGTTTCACTTCTGCATGATGATAATACTTTCCCTAGAACTACTCAGTAACAGAAAAAAAACCATACACCACACAGAGCACCACCTCCACATACCCCGCTCACGGTCATATTTAAGGTCACCCATCTCCTCTGGAGCTTTCCCATGGATTGCTGTAAGCTCTGCTCCCCGCTGCCACCCCCACTCCATCAATTAATGAATCAAAAGGGAGAGAAGGTGTTTCTAGCATGTACTGTGGTAAATTACTGGAGGAAAAGTTACTAATTACGGACACTCCTGCAGGCAGCGCATTCCTTCCCTCCCCTACCCTTTTGCTTTTCAGCCTCAATCTGGGCTCCCTACTTCCCTCCCAGACTGTCTCCAGCCTCAGGCTGGGAGTTCTCTGTTTCCATTTCATCTCTTTTCCATACCTCTGGATGGGGATGTGTCCAGGAACCCAGGCCAAAACCAGCAAATTTATCACCGTAGTAATGACAGCAAGCTGCATGCTGAGTGAATTCTGCAATCCCCCTCAACTCCTTCTTTTGCCAAAACCCAGGAAGCGGCAAGATCCAGCAGGTTACAGACTGTTATCTGCACATGAAGAATAGCTCTGTTAGAAATGCAATTAGGTATCAGCCATAAAGCTATTTTCGGAAGCTTGTTTGGTGGGGGCAGGGGAAACTTGCCATGCGGTGGGAAATGTTAGTCAATTCACCAACTCTGAGTTTCAAAATTGTGACGTACCAGGTTGAGTGCACCTACTCTGGTCGAGGCATGGGGTTGGGAGGCACAGACTTGAGGAAGCATGTGTCAGGAGGCCCATTGTCAGGGAGGCTTATTATTGGGGAGACTTATTATCAGGGAGGTAGTTTTCCAGGGAGCAGTGCAAACCAGTGTGTGCTCTAAAGGAGCAAGCCGCTGTCCAGGCTCATTAGGAAGGCAGTACCCAGGCATATGAGAAGCTCCTGGTATATGGCTGTGCCCGATACCCAGGAAACAGGCAGGGTACCAAAGCGTCAATGACTCTCCATACTGCAGGATTAAAAAGCTTTTGATGACTCACTGTAAATCAAGAGATGTTTCTAAATGGTGTGTTGCATTTGTCACAGCAATATCTCCTTTTATTTGGAGCATGCATGTGCTATCCTGTCTTACAATTTAATTCAGCGGTGTTTGATGCAGCCTAGAGTCTCAGTCCAGCAGCAGCCTTATGTCCCCAACGTCTTTACTCTGCTCATATGGACAATAAGGGTCAAATCGCACCGAGTGAGGAAAAGATCCATTTGGGGCTGTGGCTGGCTCAGGTGTCAAAGTCATTTTCCTGTTGGATCCAGGTTCACCAATACTCATCACTGGGTCAAGTTTCCACTTCCCCAAATCCGCCTCAGCACACTCCTGAAGTTCCCACCCTTCCCCCACATGGAATAAGGGTGCAATTATTGCTTAGGCCCAATGTCTGCCATGCTCTCTATGCATAACTTTCTCCAGTGGGGACACATGGACACCAAGGCACAGACATGCAGGTGCCCCAGACCCTTACCCAAGACAATGATGTGCCTGGAGATAGTGGCCTCCGAGGTATCACCTAAGGACTGGTAATGTTTGGCCTCCACAGAGGGCAAGTCGAAGTAGAGAAATCAGTCAAAGCATCCTCAGATGTGTGAAGGGCCCTCACCACCAGTGATAGAGGATCTTTTTCTGTGCTGATCCAGAGAACAGGCCAGGCACACAACTGAAAGTTATAGGGAAGTAAATGCAACTTCACATAATTAATTCCTTATATATATCTTAATGGAATTGCTCGAATACATACAAGTCCGAAGGGAAATGCTCATTTCCTTCTGTAGAAGGGATTCCTAAATTGGGTGCAAAGTTGAACTGAATGACCTCTGCCATCTCTCCCAATTGTAACATTCTAGGAGTACCCTAGAACTCTCCATAAGTGATAAAGTCTCTTGTGACTGCTTCCTCGTCTACTCATCTTTTGAATTCTCAATTCAGCTATAGCCTTGGAGGTATAGAATGTACTTATGTGAGGAAAGAAATATCTTAAGCAAGGAAGCAATGAATTTTCCAGGCTTTCTTGGAATCCCCCAGTGGCCTGATCACATCCCCCAAATGGGACATGCCATACAGACAGCACTGACATTTTAATAAGTGTGCTGAGCCCTTGGACATAAACAAACTCCGGGCTGCTGTTTCACCCATCCTTCATGCATGAAATCATGGAATTTTAGAGATGGAGGACGCCTGGAGGTCATTGCCTCCCAGATCCTTCCCAGGGCAGGAATTCTCACTCTAACAACCCAACAGATGGTCACCCAGCTTCTGCTTGAACACTTTCAGGAAGGGGCTCACTGCTTTGCCAGAAGATTTAATCCATTTTGAGACAACTTAATCCATTTTGAGATAGTCCTCATTGTGAGCTGTTTCTTCCTTCTATTAAGCCCCAAGTCTGCTTTCATTTGACTTGATTTCTGCCCTCAGGAGTAAGATAAAAATAAAGCTTTTTCTAATTCATATGACAATGTTCAGATATTCAAAGACAGCCATTATCTCAATTTCTTCTCTCCAAGTCTTGTCTTCACATCTGAATGTCTCAGGTCACCTTAAATATTTCTCGTATGGCATGGTTTCAGAACCCTCACCATTCCAGTCACCATCTTCTGAATATTTTCTATTTTGCAAATGTTCCTTTTGAAGAGTAACTCCCAGAACAAATACTAGGTGAGGTCTCCTCACTTGTAGAGCCGAGTGGAACTATCACCTCCCTGAAGGGAACGATCACTGTTCTCTGCTCACCATACCTTTATTAATGTAAACTAGAATTATATGAGCTTCACACCAAATGACCAACTATTAGGGTTATTGTCAGCTAAAACCACCATCTTTTTTTATTTGACACAGTTTCATATAGCTTAAAGAAAGATGTGGATTTTAAAGTAGGCCTAAAAATTATTAAAAGACCAAATTCTGCTTTTTCCTTTATTAATAATAGAAAAAACCATTTAGGAGAATCGGGGCCTCAGCAAAAGTTATGGGTGACAGACTAAGATACTCGAATCCTAAGATGATTGAACTCAAGGGTGAAATGTGTGTTTGCACTGGTGTGCCAGCACCTAGGCCTTTGCAACCTCTTCTTCCAACACAATCTAGGAACCATGGAAGGGCATTTCTTGAAAGCTGTGCCTGCTTTTGTCTCCCTTACTCTACCTTTTTTTTTTTTCTGTAGCTTGCCACATGCTTCTGAGGCAGTCTTCCTCCAGCCCACTGGAAACCCACTGGTAGTTTTCTTTTGTGTCTTTGGCAGGTCACCTGAAGGAAGAAATCACCCAGCGGCATATACAGCAAGTAGCCCTAGGTAGGTACAAAGTAGAATCTGCAGGAAGAGGATGAAGGTAATATAAACTGATCTGATTTTAGGAATCCAAACCCAGCTAAAAGATAACCCATTTAAAACCCTCTCTGAAGTTAAGGATGGCAAGGGTTGCTATCCACTTAGCTTTCCTTGGATGGCCCCCCGCAACAGGATTTGTTTCCCCAGCCTGTGTTCTTGCGCCTGGCCATCAGCACCTGGCACCCCACCCTTCCAGCTGTTGCCTCATCCTCCCCTCCTTTCCCACCCCACATCCCCACCTAAATTCACCCACTGTGTCCCAGATCCTCAGAGTCCTATCTGAGCTTTTGAGAGCCACTACTAACTAATCCTAACAGAAATAGTTAATGATGAAAACAGCATTTGTTTACAGACCTGTGTCTATTGCTCAGCTTCATATGCAATCTCCTTTCATCCACAGCAGTGCAAAGAGGTAAGTGCATTTACCAGATAGGGGAGATGCCGTGCCTTCCCAAGGTCATGTAGCCAGTGAGTGTTGAAACAAGGATTTGAACACAACTCTGTTCCAAGTTTGGTTCTGTTAGCCCTCATGCTGTTTACTGCCCACTGCAGTGATCAACCCGCTTTAATGCATGAAGAATGCAAACACTAAACCAGTACGGTCATATTCTAAGAGGCCCTTGGCACCTTTTAAGCAGTGGACATCTGTAGAAAACACCCTTTTTTGATATGTGACCCAATGAAATCAGCTGGGAGAAGAGTATAGCTTGCAGAGGACTGATGGAGTGGGTATCCTAGGTAGAACCACCTCATTTCCTCTCCAGCTAGCTGGGATCAACAATTTATGGAGAGCTTTGATTAAATAAGAAATTCATGTATTTCAGACCAAAAAAGCTCCCCTTGAGTTGGCATGGACCCTCAATTACCTGTAATCGGAGAAATCCAGCACCCAGGGCCAATGGTGGAGAAATGGAGGAGAGCCTCTAAAGTCATGACGATGGCTCATTTGACTTTGGTAGCTTGTATCATTAGGAAGGTTGGTTGTTTCATTTCAGTGGTAATAATGATGATATAGAATAAATACTGATTACATCAGGAACATAGAACAAGGGCACCTAAGCCACAGCGACTGGAGCTCTGAGCTTCCTACTGTTGGCCCTAGGACTGAGGGGTCAGGTACACTGCCCTCCCCACACCAGAGACTTGGGCACACACTTAGAATTGAGATTCTGCAAAGTGTCTTCAACAAAGAGCCAGGCTGCCCCAGGGCCCTTCCCAGACTTGGGAAGGCAGAATGACCTCTGCTGGAAAACTGTACCAAGGTGACCTTATAGGCCTCTGTATCCTGCTTCATGCTCACCCTGGCAGGTCCCTGGGTATGGAGTCGTCCCCAAGGGCTGCCACCTGGCCGTGAAACATCTGCCCTCTTCTCCAGCCTTCACGTTACTGGTTAAATAAGAACAACAATGTAGGAAGTCCTAGCCAGAGCAATTAGGCCAGAGAAAGAAATAAAAGGCATCCAAACAGAAAAGAAGAAGTCAAGTTATCTCTCTTTGCTGATATGACTATATACCTAGAAAACTCTAAAGATTCTGCCAAAATACTCCAAGACCTGATAAACTACTTCAGCAAAGTCTCAGGATACAAAATGAATGTACAAAATCAGTAGCATTTCCATACACCAAAAACTTTCATGCTTACAATCAAGAATGCAATCCCATTTACAATAGCCACAAAAAACTAAAAATATCCAGGAATGCACCTAATGGTGAAGGTGAAAGATCTCTATGAGGAGACCTGTAAAACACTGCTGGAAGAAATCACAGACAACACAAACAAATGGAAAAGCATTCCATGCTCATGAATTGGAAGAATCAATATTGTTTAAATGTCCAAAACAATCTACAGATTCAATGCTATTTCCATTTTTACCAATTGCCAATATCATTTTACACAGAATTAGAAAAAAGCTATTCTAAAATTCATATGGAACCATAGAAGAGCCTAAATAGCCAAGGCCATCCTAAGCAAATAGAACAAAGCTAGAGGTATCACATTACCCAATTTCAAACTAAACTACAAGGCTACAGTAACCAAAACAGTATAGTATTAGTACACAACCAGACATATAGACCAATGGAACAAAATAAAAACTCCCGAAATAAAGCTGCACACCTACAACCAACTGATGTCCAACAAAGTCAACAAAAATAAACAATGGGGAAAGAACATCCTATTCAATAAATAGTGCTGGGAAAACTGGCTATTTGCAGAAGAATGAAACTAGACTCCTACCTCTAACCATATACAAAAATGAACTCAAGATGGATTAAAGACTTAAACGTAAAACTTCAATCTGTTAAAATTCTAGAAGAAAACCTAGGATATACTTTTCTAGACATTGGTCTAGGCAATGAATCTATGATGAAGACCCCAAAAGCAAATGCAACAAAATCAAACATAGACAAATGGAACTTAATTAAACTAAAGAACTTCTGCACAGCAAAAGAAACTCTCAAAAGAGTAAATAGAGAACCTACAGAATGGGAGAAAATATTTGCAAACTATGCATCCAATGAAGGATTAATATCCAGAATCTATAAGGAACTTAAATGAATGAATAAGAAAAAAAAACCTATTAAAAAGTGGGCAAAGACAGGAACAGACACTTCTCAAAAGAAGACATACAAGTGGCCAAGAAACATACAAAACAATGTTCAACATCACTAATCATCAGAAAGATGCAAATCAAAATCGCAATGAGATACCATCTCACACCAGTCAGAATGGCTACTGCTAAAAAAGTCAAAAAATAACAGTGTTGGCAAGGTTGCAGGGACAAGGGTATATTTATACACTGCTGGTGGGAATGCAAATTATTTCACCTCCTCTGGGAAGCAGTTTGGAGATTTCTCAAAGCTCTAAAAATAGAACTGCCTTTCAACCCAGCAATCCCATTACTGGCTATATACCAAAAGAAAAATAAATCCTTCTACCAAAAGACACATGCACTGAAACATATGTTCATTGCAGCACTATTCACAATAGCAAAGACATGGAATCAATCTCGGTGCCCATCAATGGTGGATTGGATAAAGCAAATGTGGTACACATCATGGAATACTACACAGCCATAAAAAAGAACAAAATCACTCCTTTGCAGCAACATGAATACAGCTGCAAGTCATTACCCTAAATGAATTAACTCAGGAACAGAAAACCAAATATCGCATGTTCTCACTTGTAAGTGGGTGCTAAATCTTGAGTTCACACAGACATAAAGATGGAACCAACAAACATCAGAGACTCCAAAAGGAGGGAGGGAGGGAGGGAAGAGGGCAAGGACTGACAAATTTCCTATTAGTTACAACGTTCACTACCATGGTGACGAGATCAATACAAGCCCAAACCTCAGCATCATGCAATGTACCCTTGTAATAAACCTGCACATGTACCCCTCTATCTAAAATTTAAAAATGGAAATTTAAAAATAAAGAAACAATGATGTGAAAAATACCACTCAACTCTAGGGGCAATTTTCATCTTTGGTCTGGGAAGCCATATCCATGGCTTTGTGGGCAAGAGATCTTCCATCCTTTCTGCTGCCCAATCCCCTCCCCTCCCAGGGATGGTCCTTGCAGCTGGAGCAGACACTCCCTGGGCCTTTGGAAAACTGCTGTATGTTTTCAATCACAGGCTTGTGCCTTAATTCCTCTGCTCATCTCTCTGGGAGTCTTCTGAATTACAGCAGGTGTCAGGTTCAGCAGCGCCTAGCTTTGCCTGAAGTAATCAGCAAACTTCAAACGGAAAGCACTTTGGCTGGAAGTCTAATTAAGAGTATTTGAAATACCTATTTATTTTAAAAGCATACTATCCCAATTAGAGAAGAAGTGTTAACATCTCCCAGCTGCCATTCTGAGATTAAATGCCATGTTGCCATCCAAACTCCTTAGGAGGTTGTCTGATGGAGATTTGGAACTGCCAGAGCTTGTGTGTCCCAAGTGGCCACATTTCAGATGGGAAGTCTCCTCACTGAGAGAAACCTCTCAAGACAGATTGTTTATAGAACCTTAACCCTCACCCTTCAGCCTAGCAGTTGGGCTGAAGGCTAGGACAGCGGGCTCCTGTAAGAGTAAAGGCAGCCTACTCAGTATATTTGGATTCCCTGATGTTTTATAATTCAGGCTTCAGATCTAAGAGTAAAGAAGTGACTCAGTGGTACACCCCCTTTCATTTCTGTCTTTTTTGTGTATCTTGTACTACTGTCACCCTTTTCATTCTGTTCCTTTTGTCTGCTTCGTTTCACTTTCTCTCACTCTCCATTCTCAGCATCTCCTCTGCTACTGTTTCTTTTGCCTACATGTTCCTATGATTTCATGAAAGTGTGGGTGTGATTGGTTTGGGTTTGTTGTGGGGAAGGGTGATGAGCAAGTTGGATCAAGAGAGTTTTTGTTATATGTTTTGCAGAAGAATATGTCTCTGGATGTGTAAGTAGATGTGTGCCCAGGGAAATTTCTATAAAGGCAATTCCATATCCCCAAGGAACAAAGACGTAGTGGTGATGTGAGCGGCACCATTTGGAAGAAATCATCCATGGATGATGATAAGCCATTCCCAGTGGTGTGCTGAGCTGGCTCAGTCCATAAAAGCGTAAATTGTTAATACTCCAGGAATTTGGGGAGCCATTTTTAAACAAAGATGTGATTAAAATTAAATCAGATAAGTTTATGATTAAATAAGTTATATTAAGAAAGGTAACAAGTACTCAAACTTCACCACTTCCTAATTTACTACACTGTGTTATTATCTGTGCTTTTGAAGTGATCTGTATCCACTGTATCTGTGTGGTGGGAACACTGTGTGATGGTGCGCTGCTGTGCCTCTCTTCCCAAATCCACATTTAGCGACATCACCCTGGTGGCTTAAAATCAGCCATGCTGGAAATATTTACACCAAGGATATTGGCAAGTATTATAAATGGGACTTTTTTTTTCCCAGAGAGTGGCTGTTAAACATTTGCCACCACACTAATGGCATATGGATGGCCCTTTCAAGGCTGTGTGTGTGTGCACGCATGCGTGACTGTGCATGTGCTTTTATGAGGATTTGTACTCTTTCTTGGCTGAAAATCAAGACTATGGTTCTTTCTTCATCTATGACTCACCCAAGATACATCAGGAAGCATAAACATCTACCGAATCCTGGTCCTTTTAAAACTTAGTGAACAGGAGAGCTAATGAAGACAAAAAGGAGGCTGAAGAAGTATTGGGCCCTGTGAGCTCCCTAGATGTGACGGTCAGAGCTGGGGGTGTCTTTTAAGACAAATTTCAACCATTTCTAAGAACATCATCAGGTCTCAGAGGAGGGCTGACTCCCACACACTGTTTCAGGAAACAATAGAACAATGTTATTTTTAAATTAGGCATCATTTGGAAATGATACTAACTTAACTAGATTCAGCTAGCTGAGCTGAGAGTGCTTTGCTGAATTCAGTTGTGTGTTTTTACCACTTTACTATACTATCGACCCCAAATGATTTAGTATTGTTGATAATGCAGATGAGACTAATCAGCAAATGTTTCTTGAGTACTTTACCATGTGCCAGGCATGTTACTGAGTTCTCTACATGGGTTTCCTCTTTAATGCTCACATCCCCATGACGTGGATGTTACTGTTATCCTCACTTTACAGTTAAGGCCCAAAGGGGTTAAGGAAACCTGCCTAACTTTGCTCAGCTATGGATGCAAGGCCAGCAGCCTGGGTGCAGAGCAGTGCTCCAACCATCACACTGCACTGCCCTTAGCACTTTGCCAGGCATCATGGAATCCACAGAGGGCTGTATCCAGTGCCTGTCCTCAAAGAGTTTCCAATCTAACCAGGATGAGTTGGCATATGCATAAAAAGACAACTCCTTTTTTTTAAGTATCAGATTCAGTGACCTACATTTTTCCATTCACTGTCCTCTTTCCACTGTAGTCACAAAACTAATTCAACCTTAACCTCCTCCATGAAGCCTTCCCTGACCCCTTCTCCCCAAGTCTGCTTTTGCCTCCACCTCATGGGTCTCCGTTAAGGCACCAACCCTATTTTGTAATTATTTATTTCCATATATATTCTCCATGCTAAAATGTGAGCTCCAGGAAAGGTGGGTGCAGTCAAATTCATCTTCGCATCCCTAGCAGCCAGCACAAGCAATAAATAGGCCAAGTCAATGGCCAAATGAGTGCTTCCCCAGGTGACTTCCAGAGTCACACATTCCTGCAAAAGCACAATGAGACATTTGAGCGTAAAATAAAATAAAATAAGTCCATTTAAAAGAAGTAGAAGGCATAAGTGCTTTTGGACTCCACAGCTGAGCAAATTACAACACACAGGCAATAAATTTGGCTCTCTCTTGTCTAGCTGCTAAGCAAAAAAGAGGCACCCAGAGTTACATAGTTTTCATTTTCTGACAGCAGGAAGCATACTAACTAATTTATCTGCAGAAAATAGAATTTCTTCCTGGAACTAAATACAAGCCAGAATTTATCGTGTGGATCCTTGTATAAAGGACACTGAGTGACACAGTGAACAATGTCTTCAACTACAGTTTTACAAAAGATACCGAAATGTTATTCAACCAGATGATTCTTCTATCGACCCTCTATAAAAGCTAGAAGCCTGACATTAAAGCATAACTCACTGAAAGCGTTTATGTGAGCGGCCAAGATAATAGGATCCAGGTACTCGGCTTTCTGATGGCCACACAGAGCATGACTAAAACTGGAAGAATCCAGCCCCAGGAACGTGGGCTGTGGCCTCTCTCTCAAATATCTCTTCTGAGCAATATTTGATCAGGGCTGGATCTTGTTCGGTTCAGTCAAAACCCTTAACAGGTGCCTGCGGTTAAAATTTAAAAGATACATCACACTACCAAACAGCATGTGAAACATGTCAGGTGAGAGGGACAGGCCATGAGAACTTTTCATTCTTACCAGGAGGAGTGGCCCTGGGGGGTTGTCACCGAGATCACAGGCCTGGGCTGAGTCTTGAGGAATGGGCAGGATTCTGAACCACAGAGAAGAGTGGGAAATAGTTTGGGTTAGTTGGGGTGTGTGTATATGTGTGTCTGTTGTGTATGTATGTGTGTGGTGTATATATGTGTCATGTGATGTGTGTGTATGTGGTATGGATATGTGTTATGTGTATGTGTATATGTGGTATGTGTGCAGTGTGGGTGTGTTGTATGTATGTATATGTGGCATGTGGTGTGTGTGTATGTGGTGTGTTGGATATGTTGTATGTGTGTTTTGTGTTTGCATGTGTGGTGTGTATGTGTGTGGTTTGTGTGTTTGTGTGTGTGTGGTGTGTCTGTGGTATGGATATGTTGTATGTGTTATATGTGTGTGTGGTTTGTGTGTTTGTGTGTGGGGTGGGGGTTTCTCTACATTTACGCTTCTCTGCTTACCCTTGACCCAACTTCTGTGAAAACAGAGCTTACTGGAACATCCCATTTCCTCAACTGCAGGCATGTTTCATATACTGTTGTAGAAGATATTATACTGATAGTATTAATTAAAAAAAGAAAATACCCACAAACTTAAGATCAACAAGTTCCAAAGGATGGCTGAGATTCCCCCACGAATACTACCTCTTGGGCACTACCCCTCTTCCCACCTCCCTCCTCCCTTTTCTCACTGCCCCAGGAACAAAGATCTCCTTGAACAAAAGCAGCCCCCAAGAACAAGCCCATCGACTGTAATGCCACCTGGGGCCCTGAGATTGCCACTGGCTGGTGTTTCACTACCTGACCTGGGAAATCAGGCAGAGGCAGCTCTGAGTCCCCTGCAAGGGCCTGATGGATTAGAGAGAGGCTCTGAAGCTGCTGGCTCCCTGTTTTACTGCGTCATCTTTGAGAGGGCTCTTTTCCCACAACCGGCATTCCTGCAGTGACCTCTTGTGGCATCCCTGTTGTTTTTCAAAGACAGGCCTCGGCTGTTGATGCCATCTTCTTCCATTTGATGTAACATTGGTGAACACTTACTTTTGAAATGCTTTTTGGAGTTCTGCACCTAGAGACAACAAACTTCAGAGAAAGCAAAAGGCCAGACTGTCAACCATTTATTCCCCAGACTTCACTGAGCACCTAGCATGATCCAGTGTGTGAAACTGGGAATCCAAGGTTGTGGAGAGGAACCACGGATTGAGACAGAACTGAAACAGGGATGGGGGCAGGGGGATGGGGGGTGGGATGAGGGGGATGGGGAGATGAGGGAGATGGAGGGGATGGGCGGTAGGGAGGGCAGGCACAGTGGCTCATGCCTGTAATCTCAGCACTTTGGGAGGCCAAGGCAGGAGAATCCCTTGAGGCCAGGAGTTGGAGACCAGCCTGGGCAGCATAGAGAGACCTCATCTCTACAAAAGATGTAAAAACTAGCCAGGTACAATGGCACACACCTGTAGTCCCAGCTACTTGGGAGGCTGAGGTAGGAAGATTCCTTGAAGTCGAGACTGCTATGAGCAATGATCATGTCACTGCACTACAGCCTAGGAGACAGAGCAAATGTAAAAAAAAAAAAGAAAAGAAAAACCGAAGGGGCCTTTCCAGCATCCTCTAGCCCAGTGATCTGCAAAATATACTCTGTGCAACCTACATGTTCTCTACAGCCCCTTCAGAACCACGAGGCAAGGGTGAGGACAGCCACTGTGCAAACAGCGCAGCTTTGGGATTCGCCCACTCAAATTCAAGCAAAACAACTTCAGATCTTTTTTTTTTTTCCATTAAGCTTATATTTGAAGAAAGAGTTCTGCAGCTTTTAATACAGCTTCTTTCTTCCGATATCACAGCTCTGTTTAAAACATTTCCAAAGTCAGATAGTCCAAATGTCCCCTCCCCAGAGCTATCTCAGCTCCCTCTGGGCTCACACAGAACTCTGCATATCCCTCTGTGATGCAGCTCGTCACACTAGACGGTGATGATTGGTCTGTGGCTCCCCCACTGGACAGAGCGTCTTTCTTTCCCCAACACCAAGCACAGTGACCGTCACACAGTTGGTCCTCCATTAAGTGCTTATTGAATGAATGAGTGAGACTTAGGACTCGCATTTTGGCCTTAAAGATGAGCCAGGCAGCTGAGGGGCTCTGCGCTTAAGTTTCCACGTCTGTAAAATGATGTGGTTGGACCAGATGATAGCCCAGTACCGGGCACAGCTCCCGAGGCTTAGCTGGCGTTCACTGACTGCTTGTTGAATGAACAAATGAATCCCTAGCACTCCACAGCCCTCAAGCGGCACAGTATTACCTCTGTGAATGCAGGCTTCCTTCAGACATGCAGGAAACACTCGCAACCTTGGTGTGGAGACGTGGGAGGGCTTGGATGGATTTCAGATGTTTTCATTGTTGACTCCTTGAAATAAGGAGAAATAAATAAATAAAATAAATAAAATTGTTGACTCCTTGAAATATGGCAGGATATAAAGGATGCAGCTGCCCCCTAAGGCTGAGATGACATCTCAGTTGGTTCCAAAAGAATTCAGGTAGCTCTGTAAAACCAACAGTGTCTCACCAAATTCTAATCCACAGTTGCTTGTGAATATAGGGCCAGCTTCAGTGACATGAGGTCCTTAGCCAAATTTCCATGCTCAAGGGAAAGGCTGGGAGTGAGGAGGAGCCCCCTCACCGTTTCCCTGCCAGTTCCCAACTGCCAAGGGTTCAGACCCATTGAGTGGTTTAAGGCTCCGGCACCAACCATTCTGGAGAGCAGAGGAAGACTGTATGTCAGCCCTGGTGTCAGCCTGTAATAGCAACTGTGGTTTAGCAAAAAGAGCATTCACCCTGTGTAGTACTCAGGGTTGTCCAGATAAGCAAAACCAATAGGAAATAGATTGATGCATGGAGAGAGATTTATTATAAGGAATTGGCTCACTCAGCATGGAGGCTGAGAAATCCTACGATCTGCCATCTGCACGCTGCAGGCCCAGGAAAGTCTAGCTGTAGTTCTAGTGTAGTTCTAGTCCAAACCTGCAGGCCTGGGAACCAGGGCAGCCAAAAATTTAAGTCCCAGTCTGAGTGCAAAGGCCTGAGTGCCAGAGTGCCAACGTCCAAGGGCAGGAGATCAATGTCCCAGCTGAAGCAGAGAGAGCAAATTTGCCATTCATTACTCAACCACTTTTGGTATTTTTGTTTGCTTGTCTTAATATTATTTCTAAATGAAAAGCCATAATTATATATATTTTGGGGGTATATTGTGATGTTTTGATATATGTATACAATGTGGAATGTTTAAATCAAGCTAATTAACATATTCATTGCCACACTTACCCAGACTTTTTTTGTGGTGAGACATTTGAAATTTACTCCCAGCAATTTTGAAACGTCCATTATTACTCATTGTGGTCACCCTGCTGTGCAATAGATCTCAAAAACATTCCTCCTGTCTAATTGAAACTTTGTACCCTTTAACCAACATCTCCCTCTCCTGACCTCCCACCCCTGGTAACCACCATTCTAGGCTCTATTTCTATGAGTTCAACTATTTCAGATTCTCCCATAAGTGAGATCATGCAGTATTTGTCTTTCTGTGCCTGGCTTATTTAACTTAGCATAATGTCCTCCAGTTTCATTCACGTTGTTGGAAATGACAGAATTTCCTTCTCATTTAAGGGTTAATAGTATTCCATTGTGTATATATATCACATTTTGTTTATCCATTCATCCATTGATGAATTGATTCAATGTCTTGGCTATTGTGAACAATGCTACAGTGAACCTGGAAATGCAGATATCTCTTCAACATACTGATTTCAGTTCCTTCAGATATATACCCAGAACCAAGGCTGCTGGATCACATGGTGGTTCTATTTTAGTATTTTGAACAATCTCCATACTGTTTTCTATGACAGCTGTACTAATTTACATTTCCACCAATGGTGTACAAGGGTTCCCTTTTCTCCATATCCTCACCAGCACTTATCTTTCATCTTTCTTATAGCCATTTTAACAGGTGTGAGGTGATATCTTATTGTGATTTTAATTTGCATTTCCCTAATGATTAGGGATGTTGAGCATTGTCTCATGAACCTGTTGGCCATTTGTTTGTCTTCATTAGAGAAATATCCATTCAGGTCCTTTGCCCATTTTTTTAATTGGGTTATTTGTTTTCTTGCTGTTGAGTTGTTTGAGTCCATTGTATATTTTGAATGTAAACCCTTTATCAGATGTATGGTTTGCAAATATTTTTTTCCACCCCGAGTTATCTCTTTAGTCTGTTGATTGTTTCCTTTGCTATGCAAAAGCTTTTTAGTCTGATATAATCCAATTTGTCCATGTTTGTTTTGTGGTCTATGCTTTCAGGGTCATAGCCAAAAAATCATTGCCTAGACCAGTGTTGTTGAACTTTTCCCCTTATGTTTTTTTCTGGTAGTTTTACAGTTTCAGATCTTATATTTAAGTCTTTCATCTATTTTGAGGTAATTTTTCTATATGGTTTGAGATAGGGATCCAATTTTATTCTTGAGCATGTGGATATCCAGTTTTACCAACACCTTTTATTGAAGAGACTGTTGTTTCCCCATTGTATGATCTTAGCACCTTGGTCAAAAATCAACTGGCCATAAATATGTAGGTTTATTTCTGGGCTTTCTCTCCTGTTGCATTGGTCAATGTGTCTGTTTATCACAGTGCCCTGCTGTTTTGATTACTATAGCTTGGTAGTATATTTTAAAAACAAAGAGTGTAATGCCTCCAGCTCTGTTACTTTTGCTCAAGATTACTTTGACTATTGAAGGTCTATTGTGGTTCCAGATGAATGTTAGGATTTTTTTTCTATTTCCGTAAAAAATAACATTGGAGTTTTCATAAGGATTGCATTGAATCTGTGTGTTGCTTTGGGTACTATGAATATTTTAACAATATTAATTCTTCAAATCCATGAATACAGTATATCTTTCCATTTATCTGTGGGTTTTGTTCCATTTCTTTCATCAGTGTTTTGTAGTTTTCAATTATACCTCCTTAGTTACATTTACACCCAATTTTTGTTTGTTTGTTTGTTTGTTCTTTGGGGTTTTTTGTTGTTGCTATCATTAATGGATTTTTTTTTAATTTCTCTTTTGGATAGTTTGTTGTTAGTATATAGAAATGCTACTGGCTTTTATATGCTGATTTGGTATCCTGCAACTTTACTGAACTCACTTATCAACCAAAAGTTTTTTGGTTGAGTCTTTAGGGTTTTCTATATATAAATTCAAGTCATCAACAAACAGAGACAATTTCAGACTCCTTGCCACAGAGCTGACCATGGCTGTGGGCCATCAGCACCGTTGAAGGTCTCCAAAAGACATAGTTACTACCCTGCTCTAGCCGTATTTACTCACAGACACCACTGATCACTCTTTCTTGCAAAAAAAAAACACAATCACATCCAAGAAGGGGCTGTCTATTCCTTCAAGCACTGATCCCAGATGATCTTGTTACCAGTTGTCAGAGCCATTTTTTTTCATCATGCAAATGTGCAGAAATCATAGGTGCTACTTTGAGCAAATTAGGCATTTGACCAAACATATAGAAGACAAAATTCTAGCCTCTGCATCTCATCTGCTAGACTAGGATGTATTATGGCTGGCCCCTCCATCTGTCCTCTTTTTCCTTTACACATGATGAAAATCGCCATCTGTGCTTGGCAAATCTTGGACCCAGAAAGGCCTCGGTGTTTCCTAGGAACAGTTCTGTTGCATGTGTAATGGAGTTGGGTAAGTCTTTCCCATCTCCCCAGAGAAGGTGATGATTAGTTTGGGAAAGACCAACCAACAGGAAACCAAGGTTGGCTGTGCTGAAATACAAATGATGGGTGCTAAATAACCAATAGAAAGCTTTAAGTGGTATTTTGAAAATCCTGATATCTATTTGAGAAATCATGAGGGAGCTGTTGTAAAGAGCCAGGAGCCTGCCCAGGAGAAAGGGTAGTGAATTGTGGAGGATGCTTTTACCAATTCTGTAATGTTCTATTTAAAATTAAAAAATGAAACTGCAGAAAACTATTTAGATATTTCAAAATATAGTCAGTACATGGGTGTTATTTATATCATTCTCTGAACTTTTTGTGTTTGCAAGGGTTTATAATAATTCCCAGAACTCTATGAAGGATTAGATTCCAAGGCTTCATAGATCAAATAAAAATTACTTTTTTAGTGGAATCCTTGTGATAGAAACCGTAGTAAAAAGTGAATCCCAATTCAATTCTGATTAATCTTGATTCTCCTCACTACCATTTATGTCAGGATCGTTTTACTTAAAGGTGAAAACAGAAAATTTACCACTTATTTTCTTCTCCAGGCGCATCCTGATTTTTGGTAGGGACTTAATAGCTGTCGGTGGTGTGCCTGACATGAGTGATACAGGGAAGTGCCCTGAAGGTTAGTTATTTGTTGTTCTCTCACCGTCTCTTTCCATCTTCATAGGAGAGAAAGTTCTTCCTCTGCCCCTGGATGGAAATTGATCAACCCCATAACTGAATTGGTCATTCATTATTAATTACAAACCAAAAAGAGTGGTCATTTTATATTGTAATTGCAATCTTAATAATTCCAATTTCACCAAGAGATAAGACTTCTCTCCCTTACCCCAACTCAGGCCAACTGCAGGAGGAGAGGGAAATAGTCATCAGCTTCTGTCTTTCTAACTCCATCCCTTCCTCAGCCTGCTAAGGCTCAATTTCCTCAAGAAGGGATTAGAGGAAAGAAGAAAGGGAGGAAGGACTGTTGGTAAAATCTCACTTGAATGGTTCTGCTGTAATGTGGCCTTGGACTCTCTGGGCCTGGTAGATATTCAAAGCAGACTCTTCCTAATTTGGGGTGCTTTCATGGGTCTCTGGAGGTCCTTCACCAGCAGGTCCCTTAACTTAAGGGAATGTGCCTTACTGGACAGTTCCTTACCCAATTTGAACCTATATGGGTCAGAGTCCTAACAGGAAGCAGATGTCAGCACTCAGATGAGACGCTGTGAAGATAATTGGATAAAGACCTACCTACAGAGGCATAAGCAGAGTGTAGGGAAACGGCAAGGGAGAGCACCCCAGAGATAGTCGCTGCGGCAAAGCAGGAAGCATTGCTGTCCCTAGGCCTGGACAAGACAGGGAGAAGTCACTGGAATTTAAAAACCATCAGGGCTGTGCAGAAAGGCCCTCGCCATCTGATACTGTGACCTTGAGTCAAGTCATGTGCCCAGCTTGTGACCCCGCAGAGATGTCTCCCGTGAAGAAACAGCTTGGCCACTCTCTCCTCCCACCCTCCAGCTGCTTCCTGCTGTTCCCCACTTGGGGAGCCCAGACAGAGGGTGTAAGGAAGGTAAACGAGGGTGGAGAAGCCAATGGGCTAGGAATAGGCCCAGCATACCACCCCCAGGTTGCCCGCCTCCAAGTTTCCTTCTCCTGCGTTCCCATTGCCCCTCTGGTGGCCCCGTGAGAAAGAATGTAAGTGTCAAGTGTTGCGGTGGAGGAGCTCAGAGGCGGGCTGGAGCCAGCTCCCACTGGCTCACAAGGGCTGATTGTGTGTGTTTTTCCCCAACTCCAGATTCAGGAACAACATGTTGGTCGACTGAACAGGAGTATTTGCACCCCCAAAATTGGCAAACACTGAAAATCAGGGCTTTTTTCTTCCAGAGAGCTGGTTGTTAAACACTTAACAGCATGCCACTGATCCAAAGTGCCCCTAACCTGCCTCTCTTCTGTGCTTATAGCCCATGTTGAGTCAACAGAAACACAGTAGTAACCCTGCTCTTACCGCTAGCAGATCATCAGCCCATTCCCCACCCTCTAGAGCTCCTGAAGAAAAATCAGACAGTAGTGCTCTCTGGCCTTCTTGCCCGCTACCCCCAACACCCACACAGATCCCTGAGAATTCTCAGCAAACTTTCTGCGTGGTCTCTCAGGCTCCCTCACTGTCCCTGAGGGAGGAAGATGCCTCTCCACACACACCACCCCCAAGGAGGGAGAGGAGGTAGGCTTAGGCAAACTGCTTGCTCTTTTTCAAGGAATTCTCGTCAAACATTTATTTTGGCCCTTTTCAAATGCTGGTGTGAGTGTTTGGATTGTCTAGCCAGCTCTCGCCATTTCACTTTGAAAATGTGCCAGTTCTACTGTGTGGTCTGTCTCAGAACTCACTTTTGACTCCAATATATGATAAATTATTGCCAAATGAAAGGATTAATTTACAAATTGGCTAGTAGCAGGTATGTTTTCCAAAAGTAGAGGGAGACAGCTTTATGAAGGATCCGCAACTCAATTTTTAAAACTCCTGAAATTTCTCTAATTAGCCAGTCAAGAGACTTGATGGAACCCTACTAACCACCTTCATTAGAGGGTTTCATAGGAAGAAGGCCTGTGCTGGCTCTTATAGGTGCAAAAAAAACTGCTCTCCCCTAAAGATCATATGTGTCCTGAGAACACTGCCCCTGGCTGGTCCAGTGAGATAAAGATGCAGCTGGATTGTAGGCATGGCAAGTTTCCTGCTAAGGTCTCTGAGAAGCCACTGCACTGAGCCATATGGTCACAAGTCCATGAGGCTAAAGCGACAGGAGGGAGAACTGCCAAGGTACTCAAAGCTTTGAGAGAAACCTGAGTTCAGAACTTCAAGCACACTTCCAGTGGAGGAGTGAGAAAGTCACAGAGGACTGGAAGGCTGCCCCTGGAGGGGTAGGCTGGGAGAGGTGCTGTGTGCCAGGGCAAAAGGGGGACCTTGTGGGTCAGACCCAGAAATCACCGTGCCAGGCTCTTAGTGGTGGTGATAAGAGAAATGCAGACCAGTAACAAAAAGATGTATCTGGGGTTCCAGCAGAAGGAGTGGTGGAGAGAGATGAGAGAGAGCTCCCATTTGAACAGAGGTGACCACAAATGGGATCCATGCCAAGTTCAAGCAGTAATAAGACTAGGAATGTCTTCCCTGTGTATGGCGTATGGCCCTAGGGTCTCCTTTATATTGCCGACTGACCCTAGTGCACGCTGACCCTCTGACTTTATGGTCTGCCTCCTCCACAGAGAACATGGTGGTGAGAAGGAGCAGATCTGAAGGAGAGAGGCCGCCATCCCAGGGGGCAACTTTGGGCAGAGGCCCACACTCATAGCAGGGAAGATTATTCACGCAGGAAGAGATGGTGGACGGCCTTCTATGAGGGGACTGTCAGGGCCTGGGTTTTGCTACAAGCAGGCATCTGGCACGTTCCTGATTGTACTAAAGTACAGCCATTTATCTTCTCACAGAGTGCCGTGCTCTTCCTGAAGGGAAGGCAGTGGCAGTGAGCGCAGGGCCTGTGGCGGTGTGGGTGAGTGTGCCCAAGAAATTATCGGGCACAGCCATGTATCGCAGGGTCATTCAGCACACCCTCAAATCTGGGCATGCCTAGGGCCGCTAAGGTATTACAAAATCAACACCAGGATGGATGGCAGCACTGAGCACCCGTCGGCATGTGACGGCTCCAGCTGATAATAAATTTGAGCCATTAAACAGGCAGTGGTCCGATTGGGAAGCCAGAATCTGCCTCTGAGCTGCTGACCATTGTGGTAATTGAGCTATGAACACCATCAATCTCCATAAGAATAGACACTTTGACTTCTCAAACAAGGTGAGGCTGAAGCGATCTACGGTTGTGAGACAGCTGAGCCCCAAGGAGGCCCAGAGTGGGTATTCAGCAAATGAATCATTAATTGGATAGTTGGATGGCCAAGATGACCAGCTGGAGTGCCTCCTGGCTCTGATGTCTTGTCTGCCGTGGTAGAGCCACATAACTCACCGCCTCTTCCCACGCAGGGCACTGGCTAGGCAATAGCCATGTGGGCCCCACAGCCTTTGCTCTACAGAAGCCCAGAGGGCCCCTTTTGGCTTTGGTGAATGGTCGGAAATTTCAACATCATCCTCTTTAAGATTCCTAGTCCAGCCAAGGGCATGGAACAGGCCGGCTGTGGGTATTCTGTGGGCTGACCCTGGAGCGCAGGTAGCTAGCTCTTCACACCCAGCAGGCAAGCTGCAAATGCCATGTGGGATTGGGGCACAGGTCATGGATTTCGGTTATTAAAGGTCAGACATCACAGGCCAGCACCAGGGGAAAACACTAAGACTTTCTCTCAGCCCCAACCCAGATCTGAAAGACATTCATGGAAAAGAGCAACACCTTCAAATACCAACGATGAGTCAATATAGACTTCAATAATCTGCCCTGTGGCTTCCTTCATTATTGGAATCACTTACAGAGGAAAGGGCACCAGCTTTGAAATCAGACAGAGCCAGTTCTGCCCCTAGCTCTGCTTACTAGCAGCGCCAGTAATTCCTGGGCAGATTACTTCCTCTATCAGAGCTCAGTTTCCCCACCTAGAGTGGGAGTTGTAGATTATACAAGACAATACATATGACGTTCCTAACCCATGTAGCAGCTGTGCGATGGTTATCGTTATTCAGATTTTATCAAGCACCTACAAGGGCCAGATGCAGGGAGTTTCAACCTTATAGAGAGTGTGTTTTCCTGGTTGCAAACCCGTGAAGCCCTTTTTACTTTTATCACAGAGGCTCCCAAAGGTCTAGAAAGCAGGCAGGCATGTAGGGGACATGCTAGCTCCCACACACCATCCTATCTAAACGTCTGCAGGGCCTGTATTCTCAGTAACTTCTGCACAGAGTACTTGCATTAAAACTGGGCTTGAAGCCATAAGCAGTGTTTCTTAACAAGGGGTGAGCCTTGGAATCACCAGGGGACCCTACCGACAAATTTTAACTCAGTAGGTCTGGAGTAGGGCCCAGCTGTCTGTGTGCTTTTACAAGCTCCTTAAGTGATTCTGATGTGCACCCCCAGTTGAGAACCACTGAACCAAAGAAACGATTCTGCACATTTCAAACATCAGATAACTGCATGGGAGAGAGAGCATTCGAGAGGAGGGCATGGGGAAGTGGGACAAGGAGTTGCAGAGAACTTTACAGTAGAAATTATGTCAGGAAGGAGGGGGTCCACATCTTGGCTGGCCCTTCCCAGCAAGAGCCCCTCTGGTCCTTGCACGGCTAATTCCAAAACACCCGTGACTTCAGAGATAAGGTCAGCCTGGGACTGTGCGTCCTCCCAACTCGAAGCTTCAGTTACTGTTTGACTGCTCAGGGCTTCTTCCTTGTGTGCCATTCAGACCTACAGCCACTGAGTGAAACCCTTCTCTTGCTTTTGTACTGCTTTGGAGGCAGCTGCCTCCCCGCAGATGAACAGTGTGACCTCACAGGCCACTCGGGACTGTGACCTCCTGTGCTGCTGTCCCAGCCAGAATCCTGTCCTTGAAAGGAGGGCTCCCTGTGCCTCCTGTCAGGTGGTGGGAGGTTCTGTCCCTGGCCAGAGTCCCCGTGGGGATGGAGACCTACAAAACTCAAATGCCCTTTGTAGCTACTCCCTCTTCTTCTGTTCTTGCTCAGTCGCTTTTGTTTGGTTCCCTTTGAGTTCCCAGCCCCTACTTCTCTTCAGAGGTTACTGATGAGCCAAGCCTCAGAACACATCAGAAGCAGCCAGAGGCTGTCTCCTGGTGAGGCTGCAATGCATTGCACCAAGCAAACATCACTTCGGGCAGCAGGCCCATTTGGTTGTCATGACAACGTGGGTAGTTTGTGTCGTGGGGTGTGCTGTGCCCTCATTCTGGCTTCTCAAGGTCCTTTGCCCCAGCTTTCTTTCCCAGACCCTTTCAACAGACTCCCAGCTTCCTGGCGCCACCTCCACATTTACTGTTGTTCAGTTTGGAGTAGCTTTGTCTTGATCAGCAAAAGAACACAAAAAACAAAAACACTCAAAAGCTTTCAAAGGAATAGATCGAGCCTATTCCTCTCCTCAAAATACTCCAGCCTCCCACCTCTCTCAAAGCCAGTGTCCTTACTGTGGCTCACAAGATCTGCCAGGTTCTGGTCTCAGTTTCCTCACCGACTTCAGGTCCCACCACGATTTCCCTTACCAACCGCTCAGGTGCCCTGGCCTTCCCATTGTTGTCAGATGCAGCAAGCAGGCTCACACCTCAGGCCCTTTGCACTTACTGTTGTACACTCTGCGCCCCAATTTCTGCATGCCTGTTCCCTCCCTCCTATTCAGGCCACTGTTCAAATGTCCCCCCGCTTAGAGACCCTCACCCCCCTACCTAGCATGGCAGCCCTCCACCCTGTCATCCTGTCTTTTTACCCCGCTTTGTCTTTCTTCATAGCACCTTCCGATCCCCATCATGATGCTGCAGACTCAATTATTTATTGTTTTAGTGTCTGTCTTCCCCACTGAAATCCCCCTAGAACAGGGGCAGACACATAGTCAACGCTCGATAAACATTTGTTAAATAAGCAGATGAGTGACTAGACTTGGATCCAAAGCCTGGCGCTATTTGGTAGCTTTGTGGCATCGCACAAGCCACCTAGTCACCCTAAGCCTTGGTCTTCCGGACTGAAGCAGAGGTGATCATGTCTGCCAGCTGGGGTGGTGAGAATGAAAGCGGTGTTGCGCGGGGACTGGGCTCCAGTGACTCCTCCGATGGCGCTGATGTTATCATTCCATGTTTGTGTCAGGGGCATTCAGAATGTGCTCCTTGCCTAAGGCTCCTGAACACCCCACACACTTCCAGGGCACCTGAGACTCTGTGACCTGCGGGGGAACCTGCAAGATACCCAAGGAAAAGACAACCAGCCATGGGGCAAGGCAAGAGCCTGCCTCCTACAGAGGGGCTCTGCGTTCACACGGGGTGACCGCAGCCTTTATACGGAAGAGCAGGCCGGCCCGGCCGGCCCTCCTACCTTCTGCTGTCTGTTCACGAAGCCCTGGAGACCACCTCTTCTGGCCGGGTGAGATGGCCCTGTGTGAGTCCAGCAGCTCTTCCTCCACCTGCCTCCAGCAGCCTCTCACATGCTGGGCTTGCAGCAGGACGTCTAGCCAGTCACAGCAGAGGGGGGCTTCATTGAATTTCTCAGGGGTGCCCTTTTGTCCCTCAGGGGACAAAAGTGTTAAAAGGAGGAAGGAGATTCACAGTGTTACTTTTTTAGCAGGCTGGAAGATACCTGGGCCCATTTCTGAAACTTTTTAAAAAGGAAATAATTTGTCCATTGAAAGTCCTGCCGTTGTCAGTTTCATGTTAAGATACTTCCTTCAGTTTATCCTGTCTGACGACTTTCAAAGAAGACAAGACCAGCAAACATGCGAGGCACTGAGTGCACCCTATACATGGAGTCTGAACACAGCACTGGGGGAAGACACTCAGAGCAGGAGGACCCCAATCTCTGCCCTTGAGGGCTTCCTGTGCCTGAGACTTGGGGGCTGAGGGTGATGTGGACAGGCGGGCTGCCTCATCTGAGCCAGTAAATTGCATGAACACAGATGACAGTGTGGACTTCAGGTGGGATGTCGATGGTATCTGCCTTTCCTGTGTTTAGATAATGAAATAAGACACTTGCTCTCCCTGTCAATTTAAAGTTGGCAATTGACACAGGGAAAATGGAGTCACTGGCACCTGGAAGATGACAGACAGAACCATGATCCAGTTAGCATAGTTATCAATAAGCTAATGACATAAAAGACACCGGTAACAAATGGGTAAGGGAGTCAAAGGGGAAGAATAATGGCGTGACAGAATAAGGACCTCCAGCAGGCTAGGCTGCCAATAAATGTGAAGTGGTACCTTCAGGATCAAAAGGACAATCACACTGAAACAGAATGCTTTTTGACAAAATCACTTATTAAAAAAACATGCAAGTTTTAAAACTGACCACAAGCTTAACAGGGGCCAACCATGACAGAGCTGCTAAAAATCACAAACAGCGTTGGGGAGGCTGTCTGGTAGAAACATTTAGCTCCTTGGAATCAGAAAAAAACAAATGGGTTCACGTCCCAGCTCTGCTATTTAGCAGCTGTGTAACCTTGGGTTATCCACAGCCCTCTCTGAGACTAAGAATCTAGTTGAAACAAGATGGCAATGCCATCCTTGAAGGGTTGTTTTGAGAATTAGCAATAGGGTACATAGAGGACCTCGACCAGTGCCTAGTAGAATTTGGCAGAACTTAGCACACAGAAAGTCCCCAATAAATGGTCATTGTTAGTAATTCATCTGCTACAAAAATATAGAGCTTAAATTTTTTAAATGTAAGAGGAGCCCTACTCTACTCTGTACCTTTCAGACCTATGGAAGTATTATGTCCAGACCTAGGCTTCATACTTAAGATAAATGGGAAAGTAACCAGGTCGCTGAAACTTCAGGGGAGAGATTGAGCAGGAGTCAGTCTAAGAAAAAAAGGGGAGTTGGGCGCAGTGGCTCACGCCTGTAATCACAGCACTTTAGGAGGCCGAGGCAGGTGGATCATGAGGTCAAGAGATCAAGACCATCCTGGCCAACATGGTAAAACCCCATTTCTACTAAAAATACAAAAATTAGCTGGGTGTGGTGGTGCACACCTGTCGTCCCAGCTACTTAGGAAGCCGAGGCTGGAGAATCGCTTGAACCTGGGAGGCAGAGGTTGCAGTGAGTGGAGATCGCGCCCTGTACTCTAGCCTGGTGACAGTGCAAGAATCCATCTTAAAAAAAAAAAAAAGTTCCAGACACATGTGGTATTTTGATATTGTTGTTCAGATATTTAAGGGACCATCGGATTAAGAAGAAAAATATGCTATGCTGTTCCAAAGAGCCAAAGTAGAGGTGAAAAGAAGTTAGTGGGAAATGTCTTGGCTCAAAAGTAGGAGGAAACAGAGCTGTCCACCGTGAAATGTGCTATCCTGCCAAGTAGTGAGCTCCTCATCCCTGGAAGTATTTGAGCAGAAAGCAGATGACCCTCTGTCAGAAATGTTATAGAAGGGATTTTTGAATCCAAGGTTCCTGAAGTTAGCCACCTAGCTTGGGCAGTTTACCCTCTTTGAACCTCAATGTCCTTATCTGTAAAATGGGAGTAATAATACTTATTGCACATAAATACTATAAGGATTCAGTCTGAGCATGTCTGGAAGCATGTGGACCATAGCTGAGTCTCCCTACATGGAGTAAAAAGCAGGGCTGTGTGATTTCTAAGATGTTGTCTATGGAGCTCAGAAAAGCAGGGCAACCATGAAGAGACTCCTAGGAGAATAAAAAGTCCCCATACTCTGGGCTAGGAGAGAGCCAGCTTCAGATGAGCACACTAGCCAGAGCAGGCAACCAGTGGCGGTCACGTGGGGGAAGACAGAGGTTGGCATCAGCGGGACGCAGGCACGCGCAGCAGCTGATACCTGCTGACGTCCTCAGCCCCCCCCGGCCCCGTCATGGTCCCATCACCAAGGCTTGGGCTCAACCCTGGTTGTGAATTAACATGGCCTGAGTTCATCAGGCTTGAGAACCACTGCTGCAGAGGGAGTGAAAAACAGGAGACACGATTCTGAGGCTGGAAATTCAGCATTCCACTTGTGCAGAGGAAGATGTCAGATGGTTTAGAGAGGTTTCCTTGTTTGTGAAGGGCTTTTTTTTTTTTCTTATGGAGTTTCTCTCTTGTTACCCAAGCCGGAGTGTAATGGTGCGATCTTGGCTCACTGCAACCTCCACCTCCTGGGTTCAAGCGATTCTCCTGCCTCAGCCTCCAGAGTAGCTGGGATTATAGGCACCTGCCACCACGCCCAGCTAATTTTTGAATTTTGAGTAGAGATGGGGTTTGACCATGTTGGCCAGGCCGGTCTCGAACTCCTAACCTCAGGCGACCTGCCTGCCTAGGCCTCCCAAAGTGCTAGAATTACAGGCATGAGCCACCGTGCCCAGTCCTGAAGGGCTCTTTATCACAGGATGGGGAAATGCTATTTTGCATCTTCCCTGGAGACTCAACAGGAAATGAATGAGCTCAAGAGTGAAAGGATTAGTAGAGGGAGAATTCCCTTCCAGTGACAGATGTTGGCAGTGGGAGGGACAGCAGAGGGACAATAACCCTGGAAGCCGCTCCTCTCAGGGCTTTCAGCTGAGCAGAGGTTGCCACCAAGAGGCCCCAGAAGGAACTCACAGGGGCCCCCTTCTTCCTGGGGTGCCCTTGAAGTCTGTCATCTGCCCAGATATCACACTTTTCCTTTTACCTTTCTTTCTCATCATCCCATCGGCATGTTCCTTCTACAGGAATCTCGGAAAACATGGCGGTGCCTCTGATGCCAGACCAGCAGGAGGAGAAGCTGCGATCACAACTGGAGGAAGAAAAGAGAAGGTGCCCTTCCTTTTAGCCACACACAGCCCGAGCCCAGCCTCCCAGGGTCTCAGTGTCATCCTGGAGCTGCCCAAGCCTGCAGCTACTCAGGGACGTGGGTCCAGCAGCTGGATCCTAGAATAGCAGGAGGAGGAGGGGCTGCCTTTGAGCAGGCAGGTGTGAAAGGCAAGACCCCAGGCAGTGTGAGGGTAGAATGTAGAACAAGCTAAGCCAGGCCGGGGAAGCAGCTGGGCTTGTCCACTGCTGCCACCTATGGGAGGGAAGAAGTATGACCACAGTGGTCTTCCGCATGCCTGTGGCTGAAGCCCACTTCCCTCCGAGTCCTGAGAACGTCATACTCTCACGCAGCTGCAGGCATTTGGGGTCTCCAAACGACTTCACTTACAGAGTGAGGAGCCTCAAGCATAAACAGACATGTAGCCATTCCTGATATACAGCGTGGTCACCAAATCTTGCTCCACATGCTGACCAAGCTGCATCCATTCATTCACTGATGCGTTTAGCACATGTGTGCTATCTCCCCCATGCCATGGATAGGCTCTGGAGAGACTAAAGTCACCTTTCCTGCCTCAAGGAGCTGGTGGTGTCACTGCAGCACACTCCCTTCCTCACCCCAACCCTCAGCTGACCTGGCATGCACCTCCCCTGCCCCGCTACCCACACCTAGGAGATCAAAGCTCCAGGTGCTGGTCTTCTGGTGGCTCCTAGCAGATGTGCAGGTGTCTTCCTACAGAAAGCCCTGACTACCTGAGCCCACACGCTGCTGTCGCTCTCCACTCCCTTGGGGCCCTCCCCAGTCGTCCACCTTCTCTTCTCCCTCGCTTTGTTCATTTTCCTCAGTTTCTTTCCAACCCATTCTTTGTGTGTGTGTGTGTGTGTGTGTGTGTGAAATGGAGTCTCACTTTGCTTCCCAGGCTGGAGTGCAGTGCTGCGATCTCAGCTCACTGCAACCTCCACCTCCCGGGTTCAAGCAATTCTCCTGCCTCAGCCTCCAGAGTAGCTGGGATTACAGGCATGCGCCACCACACCAGCCTAACTTTGTGTTTTTAATAGAGACAGGGTTTCACCATATAGGCTTAGGCTGGTCTCGAACTCCTGACCTCAGGTGATCCACCCACCTCGGCCTCCCAAAGTGCTGGAATTACAGGCGTGAGCCACTGCACCCAGCCTCCAACCCATTCTTCTTGTGTCTTTACTCCACCTCGTCTGGTCCCCTTGGCCCTCATTTCCAATCTCAGTGTCATCTTAGAGGCCAACTTCTATCTTCGGCCTATCTATTGGCCTGTTTGTTGTTGGACAATTTCTGATTCATTCTAGCATTCCCAAAACCAATATATGTGTGCATTCATAAGCACAGTGGTACTTTTGGTCCTCAGCATGAAGGTGAGCCAGTAGAATGGTGAGGCAGTTAAGACTGTGGTTCTAGAACCAGACCACCTGGGTTCAGATCCTGGCTCCTCAGGTATCTCTGTCCCGTAGAGCAAGTTATATAACCTCTTCATACCTGTCTCAGGTTCTGAATCTGTCAAATAAAGGTGATAAGCATAGCATCTCCTCCCTAGGGTTGTGAGGAGGATTACATGAGCTTATATATGTTGAGTGCCTGCAGCAATGCTTATGCTTTAGTAAGTGCTCAGCAAATGGCAGTTCTCATTCTTGGAGGAGAGGTCATTCATCTCACACACAGATTCCCATGGGCCTACTGGACCAAAATGTCTCCCTCTGCTTCTCTGTGATGGACTCAAACCCTGGTGCCGTAGCCTGGCCTCTGAAGCTCCTATAGGGTCCCAGTCCCTGAGCACCAGGGCAGCTCTGCCAGGATTCTGAGGCACAGGATTCACTTACAAACCCCGCTCTATGCCATGCTTTCAAGAGAGCAGTGCACTGACTCTTCCCCATTCCACTGCAGGTATAAAACAATGTTCACTCGCCTGAAAGCCCTGAAGGTGGAGATCGAGCACTTGCAGCTGCTCATGGACAAAGCCAAGGTGAAGCTACAGAAAGAGTTTGAAGTCTGGTGGGCAGAGGAGGCCACCAACCTGCAGGTATGGCCTGGGGAACATCAGGGAAGCTGGGGAGGGGCCAGTCATGCAGCCCCATTGGGGCTGTCAAGAGACACTGTGGGGGCTTTGGCCCACAGGCCCCCATGTTCTCAGCTCCTGCTCATGAAGCAGGCGCTCACTGTAGTAACAAGGATGACGGATGGTCAGGGGTTCATTGTTTCCTTGCTCTCATGCCTAAAATTCTGCCTGATTAATGGAAAAATTAGGGATAAAAGACACAGCTCCCAAAAATCAGTGGGTTTGCCTCCAATGCTTTGTTTGATATTCTCCAGTGATTTCCTACTGACAACATTTATTGTTTTTCTTATCACAGTCATATATATGTGAATATGAATTACAGAAATTTTACTATGCAGAACAACACAAAGAAAGTAAAAATCATAATTTCCCTACTTAAATGTAATTGATATTAACATGTTTGATTATATTCTTTTACCTTGATTTCTATGCATATATATCCATATGTTTTTATACAAATAGAATCAGGCTGGGCATGGTGGCTCATGCCTGTAATCCCAGCAGTTTGGAAGGCTGCAGCAGGAGGATCACTTGAGCCCAGGAGTTCAAGACCAGCCTGGGTAACATGGCAAGACCCTGTCTCTACCAAAATGAACATAAAAATAATTAGCCAGGCATGGTAGTATGTGCCTATAGTCTCAGCTACCTGGGAGTCTGACATGGGCAGAGTGCTTGAGCCTGGGAGGTCAAGGCTGCAGTGAGCAGTGATAGACCCACTGCACTCTGACCTGGGTGACTGAGCAAGGCCCTGTCTCAAAACAATAATAATAATAATAAATCATATAGCTGTTCGAGTATTGCAAATGGCTTTTAAAAAATTAATTGTAGGCCAGGCGTGGTGGCTCACACCTGTAATCCCAGCACTTTGGGAGGACGAGGCAGGCGGATCACGAGGTTGGGAGATTGAGACCATCCTGGCTAACATGGTGAAACCCCGTCTCTACTAAAAATACAAAAAACTAGCTGGGCGAGGTGGCGGGCGCCTGTAGTCCCAGCCACTCGGGAGGCTGAGGCAAGAGAATGGCGTGAACCCGGGAGGCGGAGCTTGCAGTGAACCAAGATCTTGCCACTGCTCTCCAGCCTGGGAGACAGAGCGAGACTCCGTCTCAAAAACAAACAAACAAACAAAAAAATTAATTGTATAGCATAGCTATTTTTTCATGTTATTATCCTACAAGGTTGTTTTAATGGATATTTCTGTTCCATCACATAAATATGTTTTAATCTCCTATCGTTGAATATTTAGGTGGTTTCTAGTTTTTTACTCAAAACATAATGTGTAGATAATTTTTTGTGTATTTTCTAGACAAATTCTTAGAAGTTTTCTGTTTGATGAAGGCTGAAATAACCTGTCCATAAGTGTAAGCACAAAATCCCAGTTTCAGTTTTCCTCATGGAACGCTTCAGTTGTGGCACAGCGGAAGTGCCAAAATACGCACTGTCAGATCACTTGTCTGGCTGGCAGAACGCTTAGTGATTATATGACAGGCTGATCCCTTCATTTTAAGGACAAGAAAGCTGAGAGCCAGAGAAGATGATTTGCCAAGGACGTAGCCAAGCAATAACCAGTGTGATACCAAGTGGCCATGTGGCAGGACAACAGAGAAGAATATTTGGATAAAATTAAATACATGAGATAACAAAGAAAACTAGTTAGAATGAAATACAGTTATCAGAATATTCTGAGTTATGGTCTAGTAATATGGGTACCACTTTTAAAATGCATGAATTAATAAGATCTAGGTGTGGGCCCAATATTTATCATAACTTCAAAGTAATGATGAAATGACACAATATTTCAAGATCTCTGCACCAACTGTCAGGTGATATGAAAATATGTTTGATTTCTGTGGGTGACAAAGTCACAGGTATTGCTAATACTTCTGTGGTTTGTGGTCTACATTTATCACTGAAAGAAATAATTTCAAGTAGCAGCTAGGGAAAATACTGATGTGATTGGTTCCCATCCACATTGGCAGAGCCCCTGGATTCTGTCTGTGGACCCCAGGTTAAGAGCCCTTCCTAGCAAGTTCATCAGTGAATGAGGCCTTCCCCAGCTGGCAGCTGAGGGAGTCCACCACTGACCGGTCGACAAGGGTCATCCAGTGAAACTTGGGAAGTGTCCAGGCAAAGCTGACACGTTCAGACAGTGTATGACTTACAGAGACAGCGAAAGCCCGAGTAGGCAAGGGTGTCAGCTCCATGTGTCCTCTGCACCACAGGATGTCACTGAAATAAAAGGGACTGGATGACAGCAAGGGGGATGGTGGGATACGCTGGTACAGAGGGGCCAATTCCATGCTGCCTCTGAGCAGTTCTATAGCCTGCAGCTGTACCCTGAGTGGGCAGAGGCAGAAAGCTCCAAACCTTATCGGAACAAGGGAGGTGACAAGAAACTTCTAGGACAACCTTCTGGGAAGATAGGGAAGCAAGTGGGAAATAACCTAGTAGCAACCACTCGCAAGCTTCCTGTATGGCTCACGTTCCAGGAGGGTTACAGGGCATTCTGCCAAGACTTAGACCAGCTGTGATGTATGCCTTGCTCTTGAGGCCTATGTGGGGTCGTGCAACTTGCAGAGCACCGTGGCAGAGCTGTTCCCCTACACGAAGTGCTCGGTAGATGTCTCCTGACTTTAGTAGGGGGTTTTGGGGACAAGGAGAAGCAAAACCAGAAAGTATTTTTGAAGAATGAAGATAACATTTTAAACATTTCTTTTCTATCTTTAAAAAGGAATACATGTTCAACTTGGAAAACTTGGAAAGCACAGGAAAGCATAAAGAATAAATTAAACATTACCCATAATTCTACCATCCCTAGACAATATGTTGACGCCCATCATTATGGTCATTACCATGTCTAGATTTGTTTTTGGCCATACACATTGTGTACACTAACTTTTATAGCTGGCTTGTTCCCCTTAAAAATTACATCAAGGCCAGGCACTGTGGCTCACGACTGTAATCCTAGCACTTTGGGAGGCCAAGGTAGGCAGATCACCTTAGGTCAGGAATTCGAGACCAGCCTGGCCATGCCTGGCAAAACCCCGTCTCTACTATAAATACAAAAATTAGCTGGGTGTGGTGGCGGGTGCCTGTAATCCCAGCTACTCGGGAGGCTGAGGCAGGAGAATTGCTTGAACTCGGGAGGCAGAGGTTGCAGTGAGCCGAGACCACGCCACTGCACTCCAGCCCGGGTGACATAGCGAGACTCCATCTCAAAAAAAAAAAAAAAGAATTACATCAAGAACATCTTCCTATGGCATTAGATTCAAGCTAACACTGTGAAACTCCCTCTGGGGCCAACAGGTAAACTCTCCAGCAGTGAACTCACTCAATCACACGAAGCCGTTTCTCCAGACATCTGACTCCCAGCATCAACAGTCCCAACTCTTCTCTAACAAGAGGTAAGGTGAGAACTCACCAGAGGTGTTAGAGTTCCCAGAAAAGGCTCCCTACCTTTCTCTTTAACCTATTCCTGTGGCTCTCATGTCTCCTGATAAGCCGTATGATCCAGGAGGATGAATTCGTTTTACCCTTTAATTAGTCGTAGATACTCAGGACAGTGACTTTCAAGCTGGTTGGAGTGCACACCCCTTCATTCCCTAGTTCTGATAACCAGTAGACCTACTGCCATGGTAACAAGAGACAAGAAGTTTCACAATCAAGCCCTGGTGCTGTCTTCTGAGTGGGAAGAAGGGGTTGGCAGGAATGGAACAGGGTCATAGCGTGGGAGAAGAGGGGATTGGGGGACAGTGGTAGTGGGACAGTGGGTAGCCAGCCTACTGAGACACAGGAGAGCTCTTCATCCTAGCCAGGATTCAGGCAACCTCCAATAACACATGAGGATGGCCCAGAGCCAGTCTCCCTAAATGATGGGATGACCAGCAGGGACTCTACTTCCCCACAACCATGTTATTGTCTGTTTCCAACCACACAACCCAGGGGGTATTACCAATGATGCATGCCTCCCACCATTGTCCATCCGATGCCAGAGGCCAGGACAGTATGTGTGTGGCCTCCATCTCTGCCACCAAGGAGCAATCCTTTGGGTTTGAAGGGGTTCTGAGCCCTCACATTGGAACTATAAAATAGGGCTTTAAAAAAGGTGTCAGAGGGCCAGGCATGGTGGCTCATACCTGTAATCCCAGCACTTTGGGAGGCCAAGGTGGGTGGATTACCTGAGATCAGGAGGTTGAGACTAGCCTGGCCAACATGGGGAAACCCTGTCTCTACTAAAAATACAAAAATTAGCCAGGTGTGGTGGCACACGCCTGTAATCCCAGCTACTTGGGGGGCTGAGGCAGGAGAATCGCTTAAAACCAGGAGGCAGAGGTTGCAGTGAGCCGAGATTGCACCACTGCACTCCAGCCTGGGCGACAGAGAGAGACTCCGTCTCAAAAAAAAAAAAAGAAGGTGTCAGACAGTCCCCATGATATGATGTGATAAGAGTGTCACTCAACCTCTGTGGCCTTCCTCTCAGAAACCCGTAACACCAGTCAAAGAATGAGGAAAACATCAGACACATCCCAGTGGAAGGACACTCTACAAAATACCTGACTAGCATACCTCAAATTGTCAAGGTCCCCAAAAAACCAAATGTGAGACTCGGTCACAGCCAAGAGGAGCCTCGGGAGACACACCACCTAGATGTAAAGTGGTGTCCTGGGTGGGAGCCTGGAACAGAAAAAGGCTTTAGAGAAAAACTAAGAAAAGTCCAATAAAGTATAGCCTTTAGTTAAAAACAATGTATCAGTGTCGGTTCAGTGATTGTGGCAAATGCACCACACTAAGGTAAAACTGCCCAATAGGGGAAGCTGTGTACAGGCTACATAGGCTCTCCATGCACTATCTTTCCAACTTTTCTGTACATTTAAAACTATTCTTTAAAAAAAAAAAAAGTATTCTTAAAAAACAACTATTGGCCAGGCTCACGCCTATAATCCCAGCACTTTGGGAGGCTGAGACGGGCGGATCACCTGAGGTCAGAAGTTCAAGACCAGCTTGGCCATCATGGTGAAACCCCATCTCTACTAAAAATACAAAAATACCAGATGTGATGGTGCGTGCCTGTAATCTCAGCCACTCGGGAGGCTGAGGCAGGAGAATCGCTTGAACCCAGTAGGTAGAGGTTGCAGTGAGCCAAGATCACACCACTGCACTCCAGCCTGGGCTACAGAGCAAGACTCTGTCTCAAAAAAGAAAAAAGAAAAAAAACTCTTCTTAAAATGAAAAGGCCAGCAAGTGAGCCCTCAACACCAGGTTGAGATTTTCCTTGGACTTTCCCAGACCCTCCAATCTGGCTGTTGGTGCCAACACTTCAGCCTGTATTCTAATTTTTTGGAGTGCCTTTGTTTTTGTACTTAAAGAAAAAAATGTTTAATGTATATAGATACATATATATGTGTGTATATATATAACAAAAGATCAATATGCAGAATATAAACAATTCCTATGGATCAATGAAATGAAAAACACTTTTTTTTCTTTGAGACAGGGTTTGACTCTCACTCATGCTGGAGTACAGCAGTGTGATCAGGGCTCCCTGCAACCTCAACCTCCTGGGCTCGGGCAATCCTCCTGCCTCAGCCTCCTGAGTAGCTGGGATCACAGGCATGTGCCACCATACCTGGCTAATTAAAAAACATTGTTTGTAGAGGAAGAGTCTCACCTTGTTGCCCAGGCTGGTCTTGAATTCCTGGGCTTCAGTGATCCTCCCACCTCGGCCTTTCAAAGTGCTGGGATTACAGGTGTGAGGCACCACAGCTGGCCAACATTTTTTAAATGGGCATGGGCAGGCAGTTCATGGAAGACAGGTGCTCATTAGCAATGCAAAATAAAACAAAGCAGTAGCACTTTTCTACCTATAGACTGTTAAAAGTAATGAAACCACGGTATAGCAGCAAGTGTTGATTGCACGGTGGGGCAGCAGGTCCTGTCCTAGGCTGCTTGCCATGTGCCACTCTCTCGAGGGCTTTCCCAATGTTTACCCAATTAGTGACCACAGTGACCTTGAGGCAGGCCCTATTATCAGCTTCCAGATTAGGAAACTGTCAGCTTCCAGATTAGGAAACTGGGAAATAGACAGGTCAAATGATTTGTACCAAGGTCATACAGCTAGGAAGCAGCTTTTGTCACCTATTCCATATTTTCTTCTAGTTCCTACATCATTTTGTGTTTTTATATTTAGATGTTTAATCTTACAATATATGTTTGCATATGGGATGAGGTAAGAATATAACTTCTTTTTTCCAAATGGATAGATGTCTCACATGAGCCAATTTGGGATATGATCATCTGTCCAAGCCTTAACACTTTCAGCCCCACCAAACCTACTCCCTTGCTTCCACAGTGGCCAGACTGGGGGTCTCCCTGGGTCTTCAAGCCTCAGTTTCCTGCCCCACAGCATGGATGCTGAACAAGGTGGGGGCTTAAAAACTTGGTCTGTGTACCCTTCAAGGGCAGCCTGAGACAGGAGGGTGGCAACTCAGCTGGCCAGCAGGTCACTGTTGCAGGACAGCAGGTCACATGCTAGCCATGCCTTCCATCCCAGATGGCCTTCAGGGCTAAGCTATGTTGCAACAGGAGGGAGCAAATGTCCACATGACCCTTCTCGGGGGCCTTATGTAGACTGGTCATGCCATCATCATCTCTCAATCTGGGCTTGGACCCATGTGAAAGCAGAGGCCGTGCAATTTCAGCGTGCCCTCAGTAGCAGTCCTGCTGCAGAGCAGTGGCACCCCCATGGGTCTGGGCATCACACTTAGCTCCACTTAGCAGTGGGAACTGGTATACAGCATTGTGCCCATTGTGGCTGGCATAGTGCCATCTTGAAGTCCATCTCTCCAGCATCTGCTGCATGCCGGACACCACACTGGGGAAGGAGCCGCTGGGCTCATCTGCCCGGGGCTATAGCACCGCCATCCCAGACCCAGTGCCCTCTCACTGCCTCATATTTTGGATTTAGGACACAGTTCCTATGTGAGCCCCTGAGCCCAGGATCAGTAACTGACTTGATGTGTTTTGTTTGGCTAGCCTGGTATTTGTTTGGCTAGCTTGGTGTTTTGGAAGACAATCTAGATTCATGAAAGAAAAAATTGATGTTGGACTTTATTTAAAATTAAAACACCACTCTGCAAAAGATATTTTTAAAAGAATTGAAAGAGAAGCTACAGACTGGGAGAAAATATTTGCAAAACATGTATCTGATAAAGGACTTGTATCTAAAGTATACAAAGAACTCTAAAAATTCAACAATAAGAAAATAAACAACCCAATTTAAAAGTGGCCGAAAGATCTGAACAGCCACTTCACCAAAGAAGAGATACAGATGACAAATAAGTACATGACAAGGTACAAAGCGTCCTGTGTCACACAGGGAAATACAAATTAAAACAACAACGAGATACCACTACATACATATTAGAATGGCTAAAATCCAAAATAAACTGACAATTCCAAATGCCGGTGAGGATGTGGAGCAACAGGAACTCTCGTTCAGTGCTGGTGGGAATGCAAAATGGTGCAGCCACTTTGGAAGACAGTTTGATGGATTCTTGCAAAGCTCAATATGATCTTACTATAAAATCCAGCAATTGCATTTTAGTTATTTACCTAATTGAGGTGAAAACTTATGTCCACACACACACAAAAAAACAGAATACGATTGTCCATAGCAACTTTATTTATAAATTATTTGTAATTGCCCAAAACTGAAAGCCACCAAGATGTCCTCCAAAAGGTGAATGAATAAACAAACCATGGAATATTATTCAGCAATAGAAAGAGCTATCAAGGCCAGACACAGTGGCTCAGGTCTGTAATCCCAGCACTTTGGGAGGCCAAGGTGGGTGGATCACTTGGGGTCAGGAGTTCAAGAGCATCCTGGCCAACATGGTGAAACCCAACCTCTACTAAAAATATAAACATTAGCCAAGGGTATTGGCATGCACCTGTGATCCCAGCTACTTGGGAGGCTGAGGCAGGAGAATCGCTTGAACCCAGGAGGCAGAGGTTGCAGTGAGCCGAGATCAAGCCACTGCACTCCAGCCTACGTGACAGAGCAAGACTTCATCTCAAAAATAAAGAGCTATCAGGCCATGAAAAGTTATGAACCTGCAATGCATATTGCTTAGTGAAAGATGGTAATATGAAAAGACTACATATTATGTGATTCCAACTATATGACATTCTGGAAAAGGCAAAATTATGGACACAGTGAAATAGTCAGTGATTGTCATGGACTTGTAGGGAGGGAAGGATGACTAGATGGAGCACAGGGAATTTTTAGGGCAGTGAAACTATTCTGTGTGATCTGTATGATATTGTAATGTTGCATAGATGATGTCATGCATTTGTCAAAATCCACAGAGCTGTACAGCACAAAGAGTGAAGCCCTGCATAAACCATGGACTTCAGTGCATGATAATGTATCAATATTCATTCATCAGTTATAACAAATTTATCACACTAATACAAAATGTTAATAATAAGGAAAACTGTTAGGCAGGGAAGAGGCGTATAAGGCAATTCTCTGTACTATCTGCTCAATTGTCTGTAAACTTAAAACTTCTCTAAATAATAGTCTATGGATTTTTAAAAATGCAAAAGCAGAATAACTAGGCAGCCACACTATGCCATGGCAATGCAGGCAGCTTAGCATTTGTGCCCTGCACCTGGCCCACTCCACGCATTCACTTGGGCACCTGCCAACCTCTAGAGGCTGGTAAATTTGAATTGCAACCCTTGTATACCTGCCTCGTTCCACACACGGAGCCCTCTCGCTAAAACTCCAGGACTCCACACAGCACATCTGAAAAACACAACCAAGAGGACTCAGCTTCCTCAGCCATTGCTCTGGCTCTGTGCTGAGCCCCTCATGTATCTGCCCCATGAGAACAAGCTCTCCTCTTGGTTGTGAGGCTCAGAACCCCTGGCTATTTCTCCATCCTCTTTTCTCATCTCTTGGGTAGCTTCTACTAGTAGCAATATCCTGCTCAGGGAATAGAAAGCCCTGTCTCTCGTTTTTCCTTTGACTTCAAAGACATTGGAGTGTGTACGTGTGCGTGTGTGTGTGTGTGTGAGAGAGAGAGAGAGAGAAAGAGAGAGAGAGAGCCAGGAGTGTCAGCAAGGGGTCCAATAGATGCAAGGTAGAAATATACTATGCTTGGCCAGGGACAGTGGTTCATGCCTGTAATCCCAGCACTTTGGGAGGCTAAGGCAGGTGGATCACTTGAGCCAGGAGTTCAAGACCAGCCTGAACAACAAGGTGAAACCCCATCTCTATAAAAAACATGAAAAGCATCCTTCCCTCCCCACAAATCCATAGCCAGGCATGGTGGCACATACCTGTAGTCCCAGCTACTCAGGAGGCTGAGATGGGAGGATCTTTTGAACCCAGAAGGTCAAGGCTGTAGTGAGCCAAGATCTGCACCACTGCACTCTAGTCTGAGTGATGCAGTGAGACCCTGTCTCAAAAAGAAAAAAAAAAAGGAAAAGAAATATATTATGCTTGCAAAAAAAAATGCTTAATCCTAGTGTTCAGAACCTTGAATTTGAAAGGTGTGCATCAGATCACCCACAGGAGCTTTTCCCAAAATCCTGCTCCCAGAGTCCCCACCCCCACCCCAAGCCCCTTCAGTGACTGCTGGCAGGAGGGTCTTGGGGAAGATGGTTTTCAGGCAGCCCTAGAGGGCCGTTCAGCCCCATCCCCTGTGGTGGCTGCTGGTGTGCTGGTTGGATGCTCTAATTCCGGGGAAGAGATCACTGAGTGTCCTGAACGGTGTTTGTTAAAACACCTCAACTCCCGTGGCTGGCTGTCCCATATTTCCTCCTCTAACAGTTGTTGGAGTGCCAGGATTCGTGGATGGGATGGTCACACTAGGCGGGTGAGAGGAAAAGTAACCCCGCCAGAGATTGGAAAGGAAGAGCTCTGGGGGCTCCACCTCTGACAAAGAAATCCTTGTCACGTGCTTTAGATGCTGGTAGTAAAGGGCTCACAGAGCTCTGCCAGGGTGAGGCGGGTAGGGAACCCTGTCTCAGGCCATCAGGGCATCTCAGACATTCCCTGTACACATCCTACTTGGAGGATTCGCTGTTGGCGCTCCTACGTTCCCAAGGGAGACAGCATTGGCCTGATGGTAGTAATATCCCCTAGCCTTCGTAGAGGGTCCTCATGGGCCAGGTGCAAATCACACGAGCAACGTGCCTATCATGGTCCCCCACTTGACATGTGAAAAAACGCAGGCTCAGAGAGATGAAGTAGCTTGCCCAGGGTCACCAGCTAATCAGTGGTGGACTCAAACCCAGGCCTGTCTGAGTCGTGCACTCCCCGCATTCCTCACAGCAATTTCGTTTAGGATCAGCGACTGCCTTTTAGGGACACATGTCCATTATGTTATCTACTAGGTGTTGGCATTTACCAGCCCACATTTTGTAATATTTTGTACAAGGTGCTTTCTTTATGTGCTTCCCACCACCAGATCCTCCTGCCTGGGGTATCCACTCTCCAATGTGTCCACACCATCTGATTTTCCCAAGAGGCCAGGATTTTTAAGGGACCAAACTGTGTTGCCTTAAAAGGCCAAACTTCTAAGGTCTGGAAACCCAGAATTCCCTGTGACTGGCCCTCACCATTTCAGCTGAGAAATCCTGAGTTCAGCCTCCCCATTCTGCAAATGAGGACACTGAGGCCCCAAAAGGGAATGAGATGCTTTAACTCTGTAGTTAATAACATAAAGAGCCACAAATTAGGCTGAGCATGGTGGCTTATGCCTGTAATCCCAGCACTTTGGGAGGCCAAGGCAGGTGGATCATGAGGTCAGGAGTTCAAGACCAGCCTTGGCCAATGTGGTGAAACCTCATCCCTACTAAAAACACAAAAATTAGCCAGCCATGGTGGTGCGTGCAGGAGAATTGCTTGAACCTGGGAGGTGGAGGTTGCAGTGAGCTGAGATCACACCACTGCACTCCAGCCTGGAGACAGAGCGAGACTCCGTCTCAAAAAAAGAAAAGAGCCACAGATTAAACCTAGACCTTCACATTCCATGGCGAGTGCCTTTTCTTCCTTCTGTCCACTGCTCCCCCTGCCCCTCCCTGCCTCCTTCCCTCCTCCACTCCCCTCTTCTCCCATCTCTCCCTCCATTGTCGGCTCTGCCTATCTCTATTCCTATCTTACATCCCCCTTCTCCTTTTCTTCCTCCTCTCTGCTTCATTCCCTTTGTCATGCTCCCTTGCAGCCAGGGCTGCCTCTTTACTGCTTGTTTGTTGATCCATGCCGCTGCCAGCCTTTATCTGCTGGCATCTCTGAGAGAGTCCACAGTGGAATAGGTCTTAGGAGTAGCCCCTGGGCAAGGCCTCCAGGACTGTCTGCTGTGCCACCCATCAGAATAGTGCTCCTTCCACCTTGTCTTGGCCTTGGGCATTCGTGGACATTCCTTAGGTATTCCAACTTAAGATGATCCCTGGATGTGCTTGCCTAGAGACCCTTAACCCTGCAGTCAAGCACCTTGGACTTCAAAGGCATGTGTCACGTCATTATTGACCACCTCCAACGAGTTCCCTTTATTGAGATTTGAATCACATGAATCCTAGTCATGGCCCCTTCGAGCAGCACACCCTTGGACAAGCCAGCTCCCCACTTTGGGATTCCCTTGCCCCATCTGTAAGATGTGCAAAGGTCCCTCCGACACGGTCTCTCTGTGAGCAGATAAACGTTCCAGTGCCCAGTCAGAGCCGTGAGGTGAGACAGCGAGGGCCCAGCGGCAGTTGCTGCCTGAGCTCCAGAGCGGCTGCTCCTGTGGAACTGCCGCAGGCGGGGAACTGGGCGGCCGGGCGCTGGTCCTCTGCTCATCGGGTTCTGAAAGAAACCTGATTCATCACTTCCCCAGGGATGCTCAGGCCCTGGAAGCTGATCCCACTAAACACTCTGATTGGCAACCCAGGAGGCCTAATTATTATTAACATGGCTTATTAATCCTTTTTAAGAAAGATAATTCATTCTGATGGCTGGTATGTTCTCTCTCCAGAGGGACGTCAACATGAGAAATTAAATCAGTGTCAAAGGCTGGTTGGGCAAAGGGAGAGGGCAGAGGTCATTTATGGCATCATCCCCAGAATTACAGAAACGAAGCTGTGGCATCCAAGAACAGGACACTTGAGCAGCTTAAGGGTTTGAAGAGTCATTTCCCTCGGGAGCCCCCAGCCTTCCATTCCACTGCCCTCCTGCATGAGCTGTGGAGGCAACAGGCAGGGTAGCTGGGCCTCCGCAAAGGGTACTGGATGGCCCTATTGGCCACAGTGTGATCATGCCCTTCTACCCTGCCCCATCCATCTCTCCATCCTCTTCCACCGCCTCCCAGCTTTCAATAGTTTAACACCTGTGAACTCTCCCTGGAACCTGAGCCATGGCTCCACTGGGAAGCCATTGAGTGAATGAGCCATTTTTGTGCCAGTGCCTTGGTCTTGCAAATTTGCTACAGCTTCCAAACTGACCCTGACCCGTTGTTATGAAAGCACTTGCAGGATGGAAAGCCTTTTCTCCTTCCCTTATCCAGGCTGCACCAGGAACCACTCTGCAGGAGCCTTGAGAATTGGTCACTGTTCTCTAAAGAAAAGCGTGCAGAGCTTGCCACCTTGTGGCTACCTCTGGTCCTGCAGCAGCCCTCACTAGACCCAGCACAGAGATGTCTGCTCTCCCACCATGAAGGGCACCTCGTGGAAAGTCTCTCCACTGCTAGGAAATGGACACTAGTGGGTGAGGGGGGCTTCCCCAGGCTCTGATGTCTTTTCCTGCTTGTTTGACCACAGTCGTGACCTATGGAAGCAGCCTTGCCATTGGCTGAGATCGGAAGGTGGAAGGCCAGAGCCGGGGAAGGGGCCATGAGACACGCAGTTTGTCAGGTCTGTGGAGTACCTTCGACAGAAGATGCAGACTCCGCGAAGCCAGCTTACCTGTCTCTAACCCTAGCCTGCTTCTCAGCCCAAGTGTCCCCAGAGTGTAAAAGGAGGGTTGTACCCAGGTGACTTCTTAGGCCTCTTCCAGCTCTGACATTGTCTCCAGGCAGGAAGCGAGGAAGATCTCCTTACAGCACAGATTAGAGTAGGGACCTTGTCACCACAGGCATGTGGAATACACTGGCCACCAACCAGCCGTGTCCACGTGCCTCTTCACCTCCCAAGAGGAGCTTCTGGGTCCCACCGCACTCAGCCAGGAATCCGAGGCAAGGCGCACATGTCAGCAGCCTAGGTGAACAGGCACAGCTGCATCTAGTGCGCTGTTGGATCTGACGTCTCACTCAGAGAGCATGAAGCTGGGTCCCAGGGGCAGGCAGCGTGGTCGGGGGTAGGCCAGTGTGTGTTCCCAGAATGTCACAGAGTCAAGTGCAGTTAGAAGGCATTGTGGCTGAGAGCACAGGTTCTGGAGCCTCAAAGAATCCTAAGTAGCTCCAGATTCTGCCACTTGCCAGCTGGATAACTTTTAGAATTTCTTTAATCTCTCTAAGCCTGTTTTCTCATGTATAAAATGGAGATGATGACATCCACCTCTTAGGTCATTGAGAGGATTAAATGGCATGATGTTTGCAGAGCACTTTCACAGAGCCTGGCATGTCTATCAGTAACAGTTGTGGCCATCGTTTGGTCAACTTCTACAACCAACAGATGCATGCCCTAACAATGAAAATTACTGTGTAGTCCAGGCACAGTGACTCACGCCTATAATCCCAGCACTTTGGGAGGTCAAGGTGGGCAGATCACCTGAGGTCAGGATATCACGTCATTGCACTCCAGCTTGGGCAACAAGAGTGAAACTCCATCTCAAAAAAAAAGAAAGAAAGAAAGAAAATTGCTGTGTAAACCATCCAAGACAGGATTCTTGGCTCTTGTCTTAGTCTGCTCAGGCATTATAACAAAATACTATAGAACGAGTGGCTCAAACAACAAATGTTTATTTTTCACAGTTCTGGAGGCTGGGAAGTCCAAGGTCAAGGCACTGGCAGATTGGATGTCTGGTGAGGACCCCCTTCCTCATTCATAGACAGCTGTCTTCTCGATGCATTCTCACATGGTGGTAGGGGCAAGGGAGCTCTCTGATGCCTCTTTTATAAGGATTCTAATCCCATTCATGAGAGTTCTGCCTTCATGACCTAATCACCTCCCAAAGGCCCCACCTGTACTACCATTACATTGGAGATTCAGTTCAACATCTGACTTTTCAGGGACACAAACCTCCAGTCCATAGCACAGCAGATTCAATTCCTGCTGAGGGCTTCCTTCCTCACTTGCTGGCACCTCCTTCTTGCTGTGTGCTCTCTCTCCCAGCACTTTGGGAGACCAAGGTGGGCGGATCACTTGAGGTCAGGAGTTCAAGACCAGTCTGGCCAATGTGGTGAAACCCCATCTTTACTAAAAATACAAACAATTAGCCGGGTGTGGTGGTGCATGCTTATAATCCCAGCTACTCGGGAGGCTTAGGCAGGAGAATTGCTTGAACCCGGAGGTGGAGGGGAGGTTGCAGTGAGCCAAGAGAGACAGAGAGAGAGAGAGAGAGAGAGAGAGAACGCACTGTAGTTTCTCATCCTCTTCTTTTTTTTTTTTTTTTTTTTTTGAGACGGAGTCTCGCACCCAGGCTGGAGTGCAGTGGCCGGATCTCAGCTCACTGCAAGCTCTGCCTCCTGGGTTTACGCCATTCTCCTGCCTCAGCCTCCCGAGTAGCTGGGACTACAGGCGCCCGCCAAATCGCCTGGCTAGTTTTTTGTATTTTTTAGTAGAGACGGGGTTTCACCACATTAGCCAGGATGGTCTCAATCTCCTGACCTCGTGATCCGCCCGTCTCGGCCTCCCAAAGTGCTGAGATTAGAGGCTTGAGCCACCGTGCCTGGCCTCTCATCCTCTTCTTATACCTATAAGGACACTAATCCCAGTGCGGGGGCCCCACCCTCAGGACCTCATCTAAATCTAATCACCTCCCAAAGGCCCCCCATCACACTGGGAATTAGGGTGTCAACATATGGATTTTGAGAGGACTCATTCAGTCCATAACAGCTCCTAGATATAAACCCTGAATTTATCTTCTATAAATTTGCCCCCATTCCTTTTGCTTTTGTTGGTTTGTGTTTTGCAGTGATGTGAATGCCAGGAAAATCCTGCCCTCGCCTTGCCCCAGTCCACACAGCCAGAAACAGAGCAGCACCAGCACCCCACTGGAAGACAGGTCTGTGGTCTTCTCCTTTAATGCCTGTGACAGCCCCTGCAGTGGGCGGAGTGGGCCTCCATCTCCAATCTACTCCCTGAAAAAGCCCCTCGTCTAGTAGCCACACAGACAGAGCCCAGGTCTGGCCTCTGCCCTGGTCCCCTGGGAATTCCCTGGACTCTCTCACACGGGCCAACTCAAAGCAGGGAGGTTTTCTCCCACAGTCACCAGGGCCCTGTGCGGGCAGAGTTGCTTCATATCTTTTTGTAAATAGATGTACCTGGGGGGCCAGAAAGCGAAAGAGCCAGCCCAGGGCAGCCCCGCCACAGAGCAGAGCATGGAGCTGACAAGCCTGGCCTCAGCACCCAGCAGCGTTTGCTTCCAGGCTTAGCAGAGTTGATCAGCACCATGGGTGTTTGTATCCTCCAACTAGAATGGCTGCTCAGCCTCTCACCAGCTCAGCCACTGCCCTGCCTGCCTGGACTCTGCTTTAGCACTTCCAGCTGGGCTGCAGCTGGAAAGCCAACACCCAAAACTACATGTGGGAATGGCCAGCCCCTTGTTACATACCATCCTTACTGCCTTCTAAGGAAGTGGCTACCGCCTCCTGCTGTGCAGAGGCACAGGGCTGAGGACAGACAGAAAGTTGCCAAGACCAGGCAAGTGTACTGCTCTGAGTTTGCTGAAGGAAAATGCTATATGGAGAAGCTGGATGGAAAAGGGGATGGGGGAGGGCACACACAGCCCTCCCTTTCTAAGGAGATTTCCCCGCAACACTTCTACTTACAAATCTCATTGGCCATCACCTGGCTACCTGGCCACACATCACAGCAAAGGAGTCTGGGAAAGGTAGTTTTTTTTAGTTGTGGCAACTTAGCTAAATATGGTTCTGTTTTTAAGGAGAGACAGGAGAATAGTAATCTCTGCTTTGAGGTCAACTAGCTAAGTCACATGGGGAATGGGGATACAATACTGAAGGATATGACATCTAAGCTGGGCGCAGAAGTTGGCAGGCCCCAGGTTAAGGGGTGCTGGTTTGGGTAAATCGGGGATGGGAGGACAGGAGGGGTGGTGATGAGAAGATAGAGAAGGCAGTGAGAGAAAGCGCAGCTGCCATGTGATGGTTGGGGGAAGGGGAGTCCAGGGAGAGAAAGCATCAGAGCAAAGGCCCTGAGGTTGGATGCGGCTTGGTAAATGCAAGTCACTGAAAGAAGAGGGGGCAGCTGGAGCTACTGAATCGGGGTCATGTCACAGACAGCCTGGTGGGTCATGGGACAGAGTTTGAGTTTTATTCTGTGAGTGGTGAAAAACCACTAAAGGGTCTGTATTAGTCTGTTTTCACACTGCTGATAAAGACGTACCTGAGACTGGGCAATTTGTAAAGAAAAAGAGATTTAATGGACTTACAGTTCACGTCGCTGGGGAGGCCTCACAATCATGGTGAAAGGCACGTCTTACATGGTGGCAGCCAAGGGAGAATGAGAGCTAAGTGAGAGGGGAAACCTCTTATGAAACCTTCAGATCTCATGAGACTTATTCACTACCATGAGAACAGTATGGGGACGCCACCCCATGATTCAGTTATCTCCCACCGGGTCCCTCCTACAACACGTGGAAATTATGGGAACTACAGTTCAAAATGAGATTTGGGTGCAGACACAGTCAAACCATATCAGGGTCTATGGCAGAGAGTGACTTGACCCAATTTGCATAACAGGAGACTTAGTGTGGCTGCCACACAGAGAAGGTAGGAGGGAGTGAGAAGCAGGCCAGCCGTGTCATGTAACTTTCTGGGTGAGATCAGTCACCAAAAATTGAAAAGCATTTTGGAAAGATAAGTGGTGAGTCCAGTTGTAAAGTGTAGTAAAATGTGACACGTGGTTGCCCCCAGCATCCCCAAGAAGCCAATGTCATCCATCCCTCTCACTGGAGACAGCCAGACGGACTCGGACATCCTGGCCTTCATCAAAGCCAGACAGAGCATTCTGCAGAAGCAATGTAAGTTCACCTCCCTTGGTGGCTCCTCCAGTGCCACAGGTCACCAACACTTGTGGGGAGCACACAGTGAGGTGGGAGGGGAGTAGGGAGTTTCCTGCATGTTCCTGAAGCCACGGGACTGGCCTACCAGTCACTCACATGTGCCCAGCCTCCGATTCCTTCTTGAGAAAGCCTCAAGGGGCAGCATCAGAAACACCAAGACAGGCCCAAGTGAGTGGGCGGCCCAGGTGCTCCTGCCCCTCTTGGCAGAGCTTGCTCTCTGTCTCTTCCAGATCTTCAGCTCCTTTGTTCTCTCTCCCCAAAGTCAGCTGTCTCCTTCGCTCAGCCATCTACAAACAGGAAGGGGCTGAGCGATGTTTTGGTAACTCGTTGAACCCCTGGCTTGAAGACTCACTCCCCCATCAGAGTGTGGTTCTTGCCAAAGAGCTGCAAGTGTAAACACTACTTGAGAGCCCAGGCCCGAGGACACGTAACAATCACAGAGGAAGTAAGTGTGGCGTGTCACACAATAGGAAGAGAAGAAGGCTCTTCTTGGCCTGCATCACTGCCCCCTCCACCCCCAGCCCCGTCCTCTTGGCAGCTGCCCATCTCCCATCTGCGGTGGATGGGCCTTTTCTCTTTCTGCCTTCCATCCCCCACACACCCACAGGGCAAGCCCCAGGGCCCCTTACCCCAGGCCTGCGTTTTGTCTTAGTCTCCTCCCCATAACCCAAAGGCTACTAGGCAGGCTTAACATTGCCGTCACATTGCCAGAAAGGCGCCCCCGCCCTGATGGTATCGGCCGGCAGATTGGATGTATAATGACTGATGCCTGCCCTGCAGGGCCTGCACTCAGCTTCTCCACCAACCGTGTGTAGTTTGGGCAGGAAGAGATTTGTGCATGGATGGAGCACCGCAGCTGAGAGCCGGCCTTGGTCCTGCTGTCCTCGCCTTGCTTGGCTGCCAGCCTGCTTCTTTACTATCCTCTCTTCACCACCAGGACCGGCAACCTCAGCACCACTGTCAGGTCCTTTCTTAGGCCTGGGACAGCCCAGCTCTGCGGTGATCTTGTCTCATTCTCAGTTTCCTTGTCTAAAAAAGAAGACTGGGGCCAGGCGCAGTGGCTCAAGCCTGTAATCCCAGCACTTTGGGAGGCCAAGACGGGCGGATCACGAGGTCAGGAGATCGAGACCATCCTGGCTAACACGGTGAAACCCTGTCTCTACTAAAAAACACAAAAAACTAGCCGGGCGAGGTGGCGGGCGCCTGCAGTCCCAGCTACTTGGGAGGCTGAGGCAGGAGAATGGCATAAACCCGGGAGGCGGAGCTTGCAGTGAGCTGAGATTGCGCCACCACTGCACTCCAGCCTGGGCGACAGAGCGAGACTCCGTCTCAAAAAAAAAAAGACTGGATTCCATGATCTCCAAGTCCCCATCTATGCCCCAAATACTCTGATGATATGTATCAGGCACTGAACAGCAATGAACAGCCAATCAGTCAGCAAACACTATATGTGTTGGGTGCCTTCTTATGACAGCTACTACTAGTGCTGGGGCTACAGCAGAGAACAAGACAGAGCCCAGCAGGTGAGAAACTGACATTCTGGGGGAGGAAGGAGACAGACAATGAACACATCAACAAATAAGTAAGATTGTTTGAGGGGCTAATAAGTGCTATGAAATAACTAAGCTATGTAATGTTGTAGACAGTAACTGGGAAGACTGCTTTTAGCTGGGTAGGTTGGGGAGGCCTCACCGGAGAAGAGAACTTTAAACTGACAGCTGCATCAGGAGAATGGAGCAGGCACTCCACGTTCTGGGAATGCACAGTCCTAGCAGAGGAGTGGAAAGCGAGAAGCCTGAAGGGAAAGCTTTTCTTGGCCACAAGGTGGGAAGGAGACCAGAGTGACTGGAGGGCAGGGAGCAAGAGCACAAAGGCCAAGTCACACCAGCCTTATGCACAGAGGAAAGAGATTTGGATTTTATTCTGGGTACAGTGGAAGCCCACTGAAGAATTTTAACCATGGAGTGATATGATGTGATTGATGCTTTAAAAAGCTCACTTTGTCATATGTAGTGTAGATTGTAGGGGCCAAGGGCAGACCAGTTACCAGGCTACCATGAAAGTGCCAGCAAGGGATGACTGTGGCTTGGACTCACCAGTAGACTGAATGTGAGATGCAAGAGAAAGAGGAGAGTCAGGGCACCTCCTGGGCTTTTGATCTGAGCAGCTAAGAGAATGGCAGTGCCATTTACTGAAATGATAAAGGCAGGGAAGCATGGCCATCAGAGGCAAGGGTCTGGAGGGATGGAGAGTTCTGGCTACCCTGTTTGAAGTTTCAGATGATGTTTGACGTCCAAGAGGAAGTGACGAGTAGACAGGTGAGCATGAGTGGAGCTCAGAGAGAAAGTCTAAGCTAGAAAAGGAAATAGGCAAGTCATCATGTCTGGATGGTGTCTGAAGCCACAGGACTGAGTACAATGTCCTCTGAAGAGCAGAGATGGAGGTATTCAAATTGCTGAGAACAGCCCCCTGGCGCTCTCCAACAGTTGCAGAGAGAGAGGAAGCAGAGATGCTGAGAAGGCACTGCCAGGGTGCAAGGATGAGTGGGTATGGCCTCAGGCACAAGCTGGAGAAGCACAAGCCCCAAGCTCCAAGGAGAGACGGGCCAGTAGAGTGTGGCAGGATGGAATGTGGACCACAGGTCATTTTGCATGTCAGGGTGGTCATGGACAAGCGCTATTTAGCCAGGGGACTGGCGAGAGGATGGAAAGGAAAGAGGCTGAGGCAGTGAGCAGATACAACTCCTCCAGGGGATTGAGCATTGACAGGAGCAGAGAACTGGAGCTGGAGCTAAAGGGAAGCAGGAGCCCAGAGGGATGTTTCATGTGTTGTAAAGGGGTCTTGTAAAGACTTGCTCATGTGCTGAAACATGCAGAGGAGGGAAATTGAAGCTACAGTGGGAGAGGGGAGCAGAGCTGCAGGAAAAACTTCCTTGAGAAAGTAGAGGTGACGGTGTCCAGGGCACAAGTGGAGGAAGGCTTGGTTATGCAGGATATCCTTTGGAGCTGGGATATCCCTTCCCCTGTATCAAATCCATAGAAACCGACCATCATTCCTCCCCTCAAGAAGCCTACAAGCAAGCAATGTCTTTATGTTCACTAAGCTTTTGTACATATAAGAGAGATGTGATCATCTAACTGTCTCCAAACAGAAGAGGCAGAAGTCCGGGTCCCTGTCAGAGTGGGGTCCTCCTGCTAACACTGTCCCCAGGCAGTGCAGAGAGCGGGATTGAAGGGCAGGCACTTTTATTAAAATATGTATGGCAAATTACCATTTATAAATGTTTTCATTTTTTATTGTTTCATTTAATGCTCTTAACGCTCCTGTAAGGCATGCAGGGCCAAGATTATGATCCCCTATTGACAGGTGAGGAAACTGAGGCACACAGAGATTGAATCACTTGCCCAAGGTTACACAGCTGATAAATGGCAGAGCCAGCATAACCCAGGTTTTCTGCTCTCTCCCCACTGGGCCACACTGTCTCGAAAAGCTGCAGCTACCAAGATGTGCCCACTCTGCTGTCAGGAGTTCGCTCAGCCTCAGGAACAGGAACCAGCATTGACAGGAGGGGAGAGACCGCAGCCTCTACCCGCCCTGCAGCTGTGGCGCTTTGCTCTCCAAACAACAGCAGCCTGGAAGTAATTCATCAAAGCAAACAAAACTTCCACGGCTCAATTTTTATTCTGAAAGGAAGAATATTCATTCTGGCTTTTCAGTGATGACAGGGCCACAAAGGAAGCCAAAGACAGGTTGACACCAGGTCCCTCTGCCACCAGGTCCCAAAGGGCCAGCAGGCGTGACCTCTCAGGACATACAGCAGATGGTTCTGGTCCCACCATGCGGCACTTAATATGCAGCCCACTTATCAGGGCACCCAGGCAAACACACAGGCCGGGGCCCAGGCACCTTCTCAGCCAAAGCAAACACCTCCCTCTCCCTGCCTGGGCTCTCGAATCTTAATTTAGCACACAGCGCTGCCTTGGTTACTTCAGGAGTGCTCATTAAGGGGAATTTGTGACTGTCAGCCCGGGAGCAGGAGCCCAGAGAGGGCAATTTAACATAAGCCTCACCAGCTCTTAGGCTTCACCAAGGGCCAGGATGAATCTACTTGATTTAGGATGCGTGGAACAGCATGGAATGTTTAAATCCCTGCCAGGGGCACGTGTGGACAGGTATATAACCCCCGTAAGGGGCATCAGTCATCTGTGGAGTCAACTCTGCCGTTTCCAACTGCCAAGGACAGTTTTTACACTGAGGAAATGAGGTTAACCCCTTTCTAGAGGGCCTTTTTGTTTTTAATCTTGCTTAATCGCTGAGTTTGGAAGTATTCCCATCTGGAAAGGAACCATGGTGTGACCCCCATAACCATGAGTCTGTCTTCTCCAAGAGGTGTTAGGAAGAGGTCCTGCCTCTCCCAGCCCTCCAGCCCCACTCGGAGAAACCCTCCAGCTCTCTTCTGTGTTCAGAAACCCTCCGAGGGAAAGAGAAAGAGCCCCGAACTGGGAGGGAAAAGGCAGAAATTCCCAGGCCATCTCCGCTCTGTGTGACACTGGGCGGGTCACCTCCCCAAGCCTCCCTCTCACTGTCTGTCATGTACAGATTCCTCCCTTGCCCAGGCTCTGATCCTTCCCCAGATAATGTCCATTAAAGTCCCTCATCAACGCCCAAGCACCAAGAAATTATTAGCAGGGAAGTGGCCTCTGTGGTAAGAGCTGGCCCCACACCATGAGGTGTGATTTTTTTTAATGGTGTATCTGTAGCATGCCCTCCATTCTGGGAACCCACAGTAATCAAAATCCCAATATAGACAGAGCTTCATCACTTAACTGGGGTCCATAAAGTGAATGAGTTGTAAGTGGTGCCTTTTGTGTTGAGGTCTGTGCATGTAAGGAACTATGTCTTGGAGCAGAGCATGTTCTCAGCCCTATTCTGTAGCATTTCTTCCTAGGCCCCACCCCACCCACCCCCTGTCATTACTGCATGAAACTGTGTGAGGGGCTCAGAGATCATCCGAGTGGGAGATGGCTCAGACTCCATGCTCCTTACCACCGGCAGCGTTTACAATCCTGGCCCAGGCTGCATTTCGACAGTGCAGCAGAAACATCAGACCCCAGATCTCATCAGCAGCCACGTGCCCACAGGCCCCCTGCTCTTGCCCTGCCAGTCCTTGTACTAGAGAGACAAAAGCAGCGAGTTTCAGCCCTGGCCATGCCTCATAACCACTGGACCCACCCCAGCGATCCTGACTTAATGGTTCTGGGCTGTGGTCTGGGCACCAGGATTTCTAGAGATTCTCCAGTGATTTCCATTGTGTAGCAGAGCTGGGAACCACAAGTCCAGAGTGACAGGAACACATGACCATTATAGGCTCTGGTGTACCTTGTCTTCTTACTTCCCATTCTAGGATTCAATTAGGACAGGTCGGAATGTTTTAAAAATAAGGACCATATTTGTTTAATTAAACAACAAGGCCGGGCGCGGTGGCTCAAGCCTGTAATCCCAGCATTTTGGGAGGCCGAGACGGGCGGATCACAAGGTCAGGAGATCGAGACCATCCTGGCTAACACAGTGAAACCCCGTCTGTACTAAAAAAAAATACAAAAAAACTAGCCGGGCGTGGTGGCGGGCGTCTGTAGTCCCAGCTACTCGGGAGGCTGAGGCAGGAGAATGGCGTAAACCCAGGAGGCAGAGCTTGCAGTGAGCTGAGATCTGGCCACTGCACTCCAGCCTGGGCAACAGAGCGAGACTCCGTTCCAAAAAAAAAAAACAAGGCCAGCCAGAGGTCTTGCACACAGAATTAGAACCGAAGGACAAAGGCCTCACAGCTGTGAATTATTTCCAATCTCTTCCTCCATATTAGCTGGACATTCAATGTATCACCAAGAATTACCCATTCTTCCTCAGCAATATCAAGCCAACCAAGCCCACACTCGTCACCCACCACCAGGTTCCTGTGGCCACACCTGGAGGGCTGCAGCTGCCTGCTCACCTGTTCCCTGACCAACTTCACCCCTCAGTCTCTCTGTCCACTGCAATTCTTTTAAACATTGTATTTATTACTTCAAGAATCTCAGAAATTCTCTGTTGCTCTTATTAAATTAGCCAAACTTTAAGCAAAATAACTGCATATCACTCTTACCAGTTCTTCTCACCCTTTAATGTGCTAATGAATCGACAGATTTTGTCAAACTATAGATTCTGATCCAGTAAGTCCAGGGTGGACCATGTCTTAGACTCTGCCTTTCTTAACAAGCTCCCTGGAGATGCCAGCACTGCTGGTCCAGGGACCACACTTTGTGGAGCGAGAAGCCACCTTGCTTTTTTCAGGTATCTCACCTGCTCTAGCAAAGAGAAATGTGAGGCCCAGAGAACTGACATGACTTGCCCAAAGTCACACCGTGGGTTGGGGACTGTCCTGGCTAGAACTCAAGCACCCTGGTTCTCAATCCAGAGAACCCTCTCCATGCCCAGCCATGGGAGGTGACAGGATAGGGGCCACGTGGTCAGGAAGAGCCATCCTGGAATATAATTAATATCTGGAGCAAAAAGCAAAGAGAGAATCTCTCTGGGAGTTAGGTAGGAGCATCAGTGAAAACCGTGCGGTTGTCCGGGTGTGGTGGCTCACGCTTGTAATTCCAGCACTTTGGGAGGCCGAGGTGGATGGATCACTTGAGCTCAGGAGCCTGAGACCAGCCTGGACAACATGGTGAAACCCCGTCTCTAGTAAAAATACAAAAATTAGCCCAACATGGTGGTGGGTGCCTGTAATTCCAGATACTTGGGAGGCTGAGGCGGGAGAATCACTTGAACCCGGGAGGCAGAGGTTGCAGTGAGCCGAGATTGTGCCACTGCACTCTAGCCTGGGTAACAGAGCAAGACTCTGTCAAGAAAGAAGGAAAGAAGGAAGGAAGGAAGGAAGGAAGGAAGGAAGGAAGGAAGGAAGGAAGGAGGAGGGAGGGAGGGAAGGAGGGAGAGAAAGAGGGGAAAGAAAGAAAAGAAAGAGAAAAAGAAGGAAGGAAGGAAAGAAGGAAGGAGCGAGGGAGGGAGGCAGGGAAGAAGAAAAAGGAAAGAAAAGAAAAGAAAAGAAAGAGAAAAGGAAGGAAGGAGGGAGGTAGGGAAAGAAAGGAAAGAAAGAAAAGAAAGAGAAAAAGAAGGAAGGAAGGAAGGAGGGAGGGAGGGAGGGAAAAGAAAGAAAGAAAAGAAAAGGAAGGAAGGAGGGAGGGAGGGAGGGAAAAGAAAGAAAGAGAAAAAGAAGGAAGGAAGGAAGGAGGGAGGGAGGGAGGGAAAAGAAAAGACAAGACTCCAGCCTAGGTGACAGAGTGAGACTCTCTAAAAAAAAAAAAAAAAAAAAAACAAGAAGGAAAGAAAACCGTAGGGTAGGAAAACAGGTGTCAGTCTCAGCCTAGGGAGGTGGAGCTTCTGCAAAGGGCAAAGGGGGCCTCTTCCTTCAGAGCTTGGGGTATAAATGCAGCTCCTGGGAGGCAAGACACAGATGCAGTGCCCAAGACCCAGAGGCAGTGGCCGGTGGCCTCCCCTACTCCCGATTCAATCCTGGGAAAAGTCAGTATTGGCATGCACAGCCTAACCAAAAGCATCCTGTTCCCCTTTCAGGTTTGGGAAGCAATTGAATTTCCAGGAAATATCCAGCCATGCATTATACCCGCAAGAATGAAGTACAGATGAAGGCAGCGCCCCTCATTTGCCCTGGCTTCAGAAGTGAACTATGGGCTGCTGGGAGCAACTAGTGACTTTGATTCCCATGGAGGGGGCTGTATTTCTTTAAGGATACTGTCCTGGAGGCCACCAAGACGCTGGGGCTGGGGCTGACCATGACATCCGTCCTGTGGTTCCTGGAGCTGCTGGCAGGACCGGGCAATGCCAGAGTGCTGGGGCAGGGTGAGGGCTTCAGCTCGCTGTTGTAGTGATGTTTCGTGTAGATCATTATAAACTTTTGAGAATGTGAAATACACCGTCATAGTATAATGTTAGAGGAAGCTCACACCAGTGGAATGTGGGGGGAATATTTTTATTTTTAGCGATTTGCCAGCTCTCTCCCTTGGCCCATGCTCTGGTTTGGAAGCCCAGAAATGGCCGTGACAGGTCCAGGCAGGATGTCCCAGCCACAGGCAAGGCAGTGGAATGCAGGGCATCCTGAAGGCCAATCCTGATCCCCAGACCACATCTTTCACCATCAGCCTCTTGGCCAGGATGACCTGGAGGCAGTGCCTGAACAGCTGTGTCTCCAGGGAGCCATCTGCCCTGCAGGGTCTAAGGACATCATAGCACCCAGAGAACAGCGGGCAGCTCCCGGGGGCTCTGCTGAGAGCTCGAGAGAGGGCAGTGTGTGTACCTTGGACCTCACAACCTTCACCCAGCCACTTGGGGCCTTGCAGGATTTGGGCCAACACTCCTGCTTCCACAGGGAAAAACATAGCTGCCTGGGGGTCTTGTCTCCATGGACCCTTCCCTCCGACAGATCCGAGGGAAGGCAGGCAGCCTTCAAGGAGGTGCTTGAAGAACTGCCCCCTGGGCCGGGGGTTCCAACCCAGCTGCAGCCAGGGAGGGGCAGCGGAGGGTGAGCAGGAGCGGCACCTGAAAATGAAGCTAACTGCATAAAAGTGCTTGTCCACTGCTCCTGGTGTCTCTGTCCTATAAATACAGGACCTGGTGATCCTGGAGGGGGAGCAGAGAGGTAATATAGTATAATTGGCTTGATTTTCTTTTTCCTTTTTTAGGATTGGGTAACAGGATCATGCAGGAGGAGATAAAACCATTACATTTCTAAGCTAGGCAGGCCCATCGAGTTCCTCTAATCCACACCCCTGGTTTATACAGTAGAAGACCCAAGTGAAGGGGAGACTCGGCTTGCTGTTCTACGCTAATTAGTGACAAATATCCCCTCTTCAGGAGGCTTCCCCTGACCACTCCATCTTGAGTCACCCCCTAGTTATCCCCTATCCCATTTTACCATTTCTTTCTCCATCACTATCTGACATATTATCCTTCTGAACTTGCCTATTTTTGTAATACCTGCAGCCCCCCATAATACTAAGAGCTCCAATGCAACAGGGACCTGTTGGTCTTGCTCATTGCTGTGTCCCAAGCACAGAGTCACTGTTCAGTAAACAGTCCTTCAGTTCATGAGTAGATGAGCCAGAACCCAGATGTGTTTCTCAGGCTAGTGTCACTCTGACTTCCCCTGGCTCTCATTGAATCCCATTGGGACAGGGGCCAGCATCTCTGGTCCACTCCTTGCCCTCACAGTTCAGTGGAACATAGTAAATCCTCTGTAAAGTCTGTAGAACCAGAGGAAGACCAAATTCTATTCTAGAAGCCTCCCCAAGAGTCCATGGAACACACATGTAAATGCACACTCTCTCTCTTTCTCTCTCTCTCTCTCTCTCTCTCTCAGGAGCCCCGAAGATGGCATGGCATTTGCCCCAGTCCCCTGTGTAGCAGCAGCAGTATTCTTGGCATGCCTTAGTGCCCTCAGTCCTCTAGAGCTGGGTAGAGTCTACTGACTTTTTAATTTTCTTTTATTTACTTTTTGAGATGGGGGCCTCACTCCGTCAGCGAGGCTGGGGTACAGCAGTGCGACCATAGCTCACTGTAGTTTTCAACTCTTGGGCTCAAGTGATCCTCTCACCTCGGCCTCCAAAGTTTCTGGGACTATAGGCATGCACCACCACACTTAGCTCATTTTAAATTTTTTGTAGAGACAGGGTCTCACTATGTGGCTCAGGCTAGTCTCAAATTCCTGGCCTCAAGTGATCCTCCTGCTTTGGCCTCCCAAAGTGCTGGGATTGCAGGCATGAGCCACCGTACCCTGCCAGAGTCTTCTGACATCAGATGTCCCACTGAGACATCATCCCCTGGATCCAAAGGCCTTATTGACAGAGATGCGTGGCATGGCCCCATGCGTGGCATGGCCCCTCCTGCCTTGGCCTCCCAAACTGCTGGGATTGCAGGCATGAGCCACCATACCCTGCCAGAGTCTTCTGACATTAGATCTCCCACTGAGACATCATCCCCTGGATCCAAAGGTCTTATTGACAGAGATGCGTGGCATGGCCCCATGCGGGGTGTGAGCCAGCCTCCTGGGGCAATCACTAAGACAGGAAAGGAAATGAAGACAGAAAAACACACTACCTGGGATCTGGGGCCACTGGTGTCCAGACCATATGCAAAGTGTGTGCAGCAACTGACCAAGGAGACTTTTGCTCCGAACATCCCCTCCCAATGGAAACCCGTGCTTGACGGCAGTGCACCTTCCCAAAGTTCACTGGCCTCTGCAAATGGGAGAAATTGATTCAATGTTTTGAAGACTTTCGAGCAATCCACCTGGGCTCAGTGGAGCCATGGATGACAAGAAGTATACGAGTTCACTCTAGGCCAAAATGTAGAGTTTTCAAAAACATTTTCTGGAAAGCAGCCTAGCCAGTGACTCCAGCCTAGTTCCTGCTAGAATTCAACTGGCTCTACCAATCCCTTGACAGGAAGTGGGGTGGAAGGAGGTTGGAGGAGGGAGGTTAAAATGTAGCTTGCTCAGATCTTGCTAAAAAGGATTTTTAGAAAGCAGATAGAGAAACTGGTATACTGAATATGTCGTTTTAATTCTTCACCACCAGAATACAATTACACATACAAAGCTTTGTCATGGCCCACTTTGACTAATGTGATGTTGGCAAACGTGATGCAGGCAGAGGCCTGAATTGTGCTCGCATGGTTTAGCTTGCCTCTTGCTCCGGTGATCTCTCTTAGGATGGACATGCCCTGGGTAGCTGCTGCCCTTTCAGCCTGGAACATCCAGAGAGCAGACCTGAGCCCAGTCTACAGCCTGGAGCAGAGCTTCCCAGGCAAGCCCAGCCCAGATCAGCTGTACTATGGCTCACCCAAAGACCTGTTAGCATGAGAATATATGCTGCTTGTCATAAACCACTGAGGTTTAGAGTGGTTTGTTATATAGCATTAATTGTAGCAATAGCAGACTGGCACAGAAATTGCAGCCCAGAGACAGTACATGACTAGATCTAGGATTTATCAGTCCAGAGTTCATTGTCTCACCATACAGCCTGTAGAAAGGCACTGAAAGCATCCTGTATATGGAAAAACAGGACCGTCATCTACAGCCATGATGAAGCAACAAGGACTTGATTTACCCTCCTGCTTTAAATGACTAAAAATGAGACAAAATCCTTTATACAAAGCAATGATTTTCAGCTATTGGAAAACAAGCAATATAGGGTATGATTGATCCCCAAGAGAAGGGAAACAAGTGAGGGGGGCCCTATGAGTTGGAACCAACTTACTGCCTGCAGTGAGTTTTCAGGCTGCAGCCCAGGAAGGGGGAATCAGGTAGAGCCCAGTGGTTTCCCTGAGTTGAGAAATGGAACTGGGAATCCAGGGAGGACAAAGTGGCTTAAATTTGCAAGGCAGAGTCCCAGGGATGAGAGAGAGAGAAGGAGAGAGAGGGAGGAGAAAAAAGAGAGAGAAAGAGAGAGCATGCTCTGGAGATCTTCAGAGGGTTACCCTTGTGTCTTCAGCTAACTACTGATCAACATCTTCATGTGAGGAAATTACCCAAGGCAGGGGAAAGAACCACCAGGAAGGAACAGGTGGAATAATTTCCTGAGATAACACTGGGTTGGGAAGAGTTCATGTTTCCAACAGCCAGAGTGGAGAAACCTCCTCCCAAAACGGTCATTGTATAGAGACACAGAAGGTACTGCCTCAGAAGCGGGGCCAAATTAGTCTTAGATGATAGATTGCTCTGATCCCACCTAACAAAGCTTAAAAAGCCAGCCCCAAAGGAGTCAAATTGTTTCCAGTAAGTTTCCAAGTAACTTCACTGAGTCCCAAAACAAAGCTCGAAAATATCTAAAGGAATATGAAAAACAAACCAAAAAGAAACCAGTATCCAACAATATAGAATCCACAATGTCTGGTGTTCATTAAAAAATAATCAGGCATGCAAAGAAGCAGGAAAATATGGGCCATGAGAGGAGAAAAAACAATCAATAGAAATAGAGGCCGGGTGTGGTGGCTCATGCCTGTAATCCCAGCACTTTGGGAGGCCAAGGCAGGAGGATCACCTGAGGTCAGGAGTTTGAGACCAGCCTATTCAACATGGTGAAACCCCATCTCTACTAAAAATACAAAAAGTAGCCAGGCGTGATAGTGTGTGCCTGTAATCCCAGCTACTCGGAGGTTGAGGCAGGAGAATCGCTTGAGCCCGGAAGGCAGAGTTTGCAGTGAGCCGAGATCGCATCATTGCACTCCAGCTTGGGCAATAAGAGCGAAACTCTGTCTCAGAAAAAAAAGAAAAAAGAAATAGAAATAGCCCCAGGCATGGCACAGTTGATAGAGTAAATAGACAGAAACATTTTTAAAATGCAATGGGTGTGTGTTTCAAATCTAGGCAGAAAAATGCTCCTTGTAATTCCTTAAACATAAACATGGCTCATTCATCTGGTCATTGTTTTGACAAAGATGTGCCATCCATTGTGCTAAGTTCTGAGGATTCAGAGGTGACAGAGACAGAGAAAGTGCCAGCATTCTTGGAACCTACATTCTAATGAAAGAGAGGGACGAGTCAGGCATGATGGCTCACGCCTGTAATCCCAACACTTTGGGAGACAGAGGCGGGTGGATCATGAGGTCAGGACTTGAAGACCAACCTGGCCAACATGGCAAAACCCCGTCTCTAGTAAAAATACAAAAATTAGCTGGATGTGGTGGTGCACACCTGTAATCCCAGCTGCTCTGGAGGGTGAGGCAGGAGAATCGCTTGAACCCAGGAGGCAGAGTTTGCAGTGAGCTGCGATCGCGCCACTGCACTCCGGCCTGGAGTCTCACAACAAGAGCGAGACTCCTTCTCTGAAAAAAAAAAATAGGAGAGAGACAATAAGCAAGTAAGCAAGACAATCTGATAAAGAAGGAGTTGGGGTTAGCTGGGCATGGTAGCAAGCACCTGTAGTCCCAGCTACTTGGGAGGCTGAGGTGGGAGGATCCCTTGAACCCAGGAGGTTAAGGCTGTAGTGAGCTGTGATCACGCCACTGTGCTCCAGCCTGGGTGACAGAGCAAGACCCTCTCTCAAAAAAAGAAGAAAAAGGAGTTTGGGGTAGGGTAGGATGGGCTTGGACTCACTGTCAAGGTAGGTGGGAGTGTGAAAACCCAGCAAGGTGCAAAGAGAGAAGCAGGGAAGGGAAACTTAGGACAATGGTGGCAGGTTAGGTATTGGGTGATGGGAAGAGGCACAGGATGTGGAGCTTGGCAAAAAGGGGACTTGTGGGGATTTGGGCCATGTGAGCATGTTGGGGAGACAGCGTTCCTTCCATACCACGTGTCCAGGGACTGCCAGGGCTCTGAGGCAGAGCAGATGTAGAGAGGTTGGCTGTGAATGTTGGAAGTTGAAAATGTATGTGTCAAATATGGGAGGGAAAAGCAGTGTTTCCTTGAATACAAGCTCCACCTCACCTTGCGAAAAGTGGCCTCTGAGTGTAGCCCTGGATGCATCTCTCAAGGAATAGGAGGAAGCAGCAACCTTTTCAGAGTTAACTGCTTTATTTGGGTTTTCCACGGCCCCGTGCCAGCCAGCAGGGCTGAGCCAGTTTCACCCACACTGAGTGGGAACTCAGCAAAAAGCAAGAAGCACGCTAGTTCTTTCCATTCTCTCAGCTCCTGATCTCGCGAGGGCAGCCCCTCCCCAGGCCAGCACCCATCCCCTTCTGGCCCCAGGTAGGGGATGCTGTTGTTATCTTTTCTCTGAAATATCTCCTGGGTTTGTCTTTTCCATCACTGTCCTTAGACAGAGGCAAGCAGTCCCCCTGCCTTCAGCCCCATGTTTCAGGGGGAACCTGTGCTTTGACGTGCTTTGCTAGAGACTTTCTAAGTCTCCCTCTGGTGCTGGGACAAGCCATGACCAACAGCGTCATCCATGCAGGCCATCTCTAACACAGTCCAGGCCTCATGTGGGTCTCAGTTCCCTTTTCTTCTTTCAGGAAGCTCTCCAGTGCCTGCACAGAGTTGACCAGATGTCCCAAGGTGCTCTAGGACTCATGCCTATGAGGCTGTTTTAGGGCTTCCTAGTCAGTCCCTGGTTCCAGGAAAGCAGCCTGATGAGTAGATCATTCCTGCTGGCTGGTGTGGAATTTCTTTCATGGCACTACCTGGGATTGGGCCACCAGACCTGTGCTAACATGCTTATTTGAGGGACTCTTAACAGTCCACCACAGGGCAAAGAATCGTCGTGTGAACCAATTGGACAATAAACAAATGCCTAAGTGCCTCTTCTCTGTCATTATTCTAAATCTACACAAATCAATCGTTATACCTCACATAGGCTCATGAATTTGGTACCAAATTTTTTTCATCAAATTGTTTATATGCACAGGGGTCCATCCACAAAAACATATTTGCCAGGACCCTCACGCACCAAGAGCAACTGGCCCTCTCTCCCCTCTGGTTTCTGGGCTCAGTATCTCTCCCAGGCCCTGGGGACGCTCTGCTCCTCCCTGTCTCGGCTGCACTCCTCATCCACATCCTAGCTCACAGCAACCCAGGCCTCCTGCTGCTGCAGCTCCAGTGACTCTCAAAACTCTGGGTTTTTCTTATAGTCTGAGAGGTGAGGGGATGTAGGGAGATTCGTTAACAGGATGTCCAACAGATATTTTAACAATATCTTTCATGGCCGGGTGCAGTGGCTCACGCCTGTAATCCCAGCACTTTGGGAGGCTGAGGCAGGTGGATCACGAGGTCAGGAGTTCAAGTCCACCCTGGCCAAGATGGTGAAACCCTGTCTCTACTTAAAATACAAAAATTAGCTGGGCGTGGTGGTGGGCGCCTATAATCCCAGCTACTTGGGAGGCTGAGGCAGAGAACTGCTTGAACCCAGGAAGCGGAAGTTGCAGTGAGCCAAGATTGTGCCACTGCACTCCAGCCTGGGCGATGGAGTGAGACTCTGTCTCAAAATAAATAAATAAATACATACATACATACATACAATATCTTTCTTTTTTCAATTTGAGTGGCCATCAAGAGATGAGGGTATGGTCTTCCCACTCTTGTCATGCTTCCAAGGGCATTGGCCTAATATGCCAGGACAAGCTGACCACCCACCCCTCCATTAAGGTTCACAGAAGAGCAATTTCCCTGCAGCACTCACCACAGTGACCCAGACAAAGGGGTGGAGAACTAGAGCCTGTGACAGACAGTGTCAGTGCCCTGCCGGATCCCCCCAGCCTGCCTGGAGGTCACGTGCAGCATTCGTGGAATGTCTCCATCTACACCAGTAGCATTCTGTCCTAAACACCTGCATCTTTCTACGCACGAGGACTCTCTGGCCACAGGAGTGCTCTCAGCCCACAAGCAGGGCGGGCTGGCAGTGCAGGAGTTAACCTCCCCAGGAGCAATCCTCAATTAACAAGGGACAAGTGTAGGTAGATAAACACCCCAGCTTCCTTGCCACTCTATGGGACAACTATACAGCATGTTCTACACAGGATGGGGACCCAGTTGCCCGTAACAGTCACCTGTGCAAAAACACGCCCTGAATCGACTGCCTTCCATTCCCCACTCCCCTGTTTGCTCATCCTGGGGTCAGGTTCCGGATGAACCACGCACACCCGCATTATGTCTCGGGACCCGCGCTGAGGGAAGTCCAACTTAGACAAGGGCTCCATTTCAGAATTATGGGTAAGGACTCTTGAAATCACGCTCTCTGGGCTGGTGGAAACGGGAGCCCTCTGCCCCCACTTCAACCACAGCTCCACTCTTAACTAGGCTTCAGATCTGGGCTCTGGCAAAGATTTCATGTGTGAGAGGAATCCTGTTCCTTAAAAAAAAAGAAAGATGCAAGTTCTGAGCAAAATTAGTAACAGGTGTGTTTGTTTGTTTATTTGTTTCAAGGCTTTACCTTGAATCACCTTTCAGCTTTCCCTGGTCTGTCTGCTGGTCACAGCACGAGTTGGCCCACCTCTGAGATCATAGTCACGAGGGCACACAAAGACCCCTGCAAACCCGCGCCACCGCCGCCTCCATATAGGATGCGAGACTCCGGGAGCCCAGGCTCCCACATCCAAAGCTTGCTGCTCCAGCCACGTGGTGCAAACTATTTAGGGGGCACAGTTAGGGAGGTGGCATCTAGAACCAGTGCTCTCTGTCTCCACTTGCCCTATCTACTACAAGGCATGCACCTGGGGCAGGAGGGCCTTATCTTCTCCCCTGCATTCTAGTTTGGAAAGTGTCCTTTTTCACCCATATGGATATGTGTCTATTGAGGGGCTCCACAGTGAATACCTATGTTGGATGGTGGGATGGGCGGTCTGTCCTGTCCTTATCTCGGGGCTCGTTCAGATGGAAAGAGGCTAGTGCCCAGCTGCTCTGTTTACTCTGCATTCTCTACCCATTGTACACTGAATCGATTGGGCAGATGGGGAGGGGGTGTTGTTTTTCTTCTTTTTCCCCAATCTCCTTATTAGTTCAGCCTCAGAAAGTCCCTTATCACCTCCGGATGTCAGGCCACACTCTGTCATCAGGCCTGGCCATGTCAGGCTCTCCATTAATTGATTTTGCCCTCCCCCTTGGGAAGCATAAATTGGCTCTGCCCATTAGCAGCAATAATTCCCTGAAAGGGATTGTAAATCATGCCTTGTGTCCACCCAGAGCTCACAGCAGAGTGGTGCCCACGTAGGGAGATGTTGGACAGGGAGGTCCCTGCAGCCCCGCAGTTTTTCTCCTAATCTTGGCCAAGTGCTGACCTCACAAGACCACAGTGGACTAGGAAGAGTAGCTGAATCAGGTCCCAGCACATGGAAGGCGCTCAGTCAGTGTGTGTAGAATGAGTTAAGGCAGGAAGCGAGGGAGGCAGGATGGGAACGTCCTCTCTGGTGCAGAGAGCTCTGTGGGCCTCTTGAGCTGAGATCTCCCCTAAAGTCCACCATTATGTTGCCCTTTCTGTGGCTATTGTGGCCCTAGGGTTTTCAGAAGTCCCCCATTAAACTGAACATGCTTCTGAGAAAGACTCTATCCTAAACCCCAGCCACGTGAAGTCTTGTTGGGCTTGGGTGGTTTTGAAAAACTGATGTAAGAGGGAGATGTGAGGGTGCAACCAGAAGAGAGTAGAGAGGCAGCAGTGCAGAGAAAGAGCCAGGAAAGGCAGGAGGAATCTGCGCCAGCTGACTTTGCCAGAACGTGGTAGAGTCTCAACAGATAGTCCCAGCACACAGTCGGTTCCCAACAGATCATTCGTAACTGAATGGAGTGTCTGCCCACAGTGAGTCTGGTGCCACTTCCTGCCCAGGACCTGAGGGAGGGAGGGCACCTTGATGGCTGATTCATCCCTCCCTCTACCCCAGCCCACCTCAGACATCCCTGTGGCCCACTACATTCACCCCCTTCTCCCATGCAGATAGTCCATTCTCTTTTCCTTCATTTCTGTCCCCCTTAGAACAACCGTCATTACCTGCGGACTGTGTCCAGACTGCTTGAAGATACTCAGTGCTACAGAGTTGCGCAGTCCTGCCTGAAGCCCTGCAGACATCCACGGATGAGCTTTCTAAATGATACACGAGAGAGCTCTCCATGTATTGAGTTTCTCCAGGGCAATCAAATAGGGTTTGACTCTCACACTGCCTTTCAGATATAATTCTAACCCTTGCTTAAGCCAGGAGCTAGTGCATCTGTAGTAGAAATGAGTGCCAGCACTCTGTTGCCCCATCTGAGTCCAGATGCTTCCTTCTCCCTCCAAGACAAGCCCACATCCCAACAAGGTGCCGTCTGGGAAAGCTCTGGAACCATGTGAGATGGGGCTTGCTCAGAACCACTTCAGAGATCCCCAGATGGCCTCAGAGGATTCCAGAAGCAGCAGAATTCCAGAGAAGGTGGGCTCCATCACACCACCCCCAGACAGGGCCATGTCTAAGCCACAGGGTAGACAAAAGCCTGCAGGCTTGTCACTGCGTCGGGACGTTCTTGGTGGTGCGCAACTGTAGTCCCAGCTACTCAGGAGGCTGAGGCAGGAGAATTGCTTGAACCCAGGAAGTGGAGGTTGCCGTAAGCTGAGATTGCACCACTGCACTCCAGGCTAGGTTATAGAGTGAGACTCCATCTCAAAACAAACAAACAAACAAACAAACAAACAAACAACAACAAAAATAACAATTGGGAAGTAACAGAATACCTACTGGTGGCTGAAACAAATAAGGTTTATGTTTTTAATATAAAAAGAAATCTAGAGAGGTGTGTGCAGGAATTGGTCCAGTGTCTTTGCAGTGCCCATGACATTTCCCTCAGGGACACAAGATGGCTCAGCAGGTCCAGACAGAAAGAGGGAGAAATGTGGGGCCAGCTGCAGCTGAACCCTTTGTCAAGAGACAACAATTTTGCCCAAACCTCCACAGCCACCTCTGCCCAATCATGGCTGGACCTGGGTACGTGGCCAGCCCCAGCTGCAAGGGAGCTTGGGAAAGTGGGAGACCCTCAGGCCTTCTCCCCAGGTTTTAATGTGTTTTTCTTCCAGTGGCCTAGCCTGCACCTGGGGCTCTCCACAAGCTCCTGGAGCCATTTTGCCTGCATGTGTGCAAAGCCAGAAATGCATGAGTGACGGACTAACGTGGGAATATGAAGGCCCAGCTCCCCTGCTGGGACTCACTGGGATGCACTTCACCTGCCAGGGCTCCCAGGAACCAGGCTGAGGCTGGGACTGTGGTGTCTTGTTTGGTTTTCTCCTCAGTCTGGCCCTCTTGCCCGCTGTCTTATGGGTCTTTAGTGACTTCACTGCTCTCAGGGGCTGAGACAGAGGGGAGCAAGATTAGCACGATGAATTAGACCAATTATGCTCCATTGCCTGGGGCTGACACTTACAAAGCCGGGGTTCTGCTACCTGGGAAGGAGGAAAAGGATACTCAGCACGCAACTCACAGCGTCTGCAGCCACAGCTCATTAAAGGAAACAGCAGAAAGCACAGCAGAGAAATCGGAATCCTCGCCCTGGGCTAGTGGGAATATAAAATGGTTTAGCCACTTTGGAAAATAGCCTGGCAGTTCCTCAAAAAGTTCAACACAGAGTGGCCAGATAATCCAGAAATCCTACTCCTAGGTATGTACCTGTGAGTAATGCAAACATAGGTCCACAGAAAAGCTTGTACACAGAGGTTCATAGCTGCTTTATTCTTAAAAGAAGGAAACAGAGACAATTCAAATGTCCATCAACTAGAAATCAAATGGATAAACAGATGTGTTATAGCCACACAATGAAATATTACTCAGCCAGAAAGAAGGAAGAAGTACTGTTATATGTAGCAACAAGGCTGAACCTTGAAGACTCTGTGAACATACTAAAAACCATTGAATTTCACACTTTAAATGTGTGGATGATACAACATGTGAATTATATCTCAATAAAGCTGTTATACATGTACATGAACAAGCATGTGCACACACACAGGCAAAGAGAAAGAAAAGTACCCTCAATTCCATCCACTCAGAGAGAGCCACTGGTACCATCCCAGGATCAGGATATACTTTTAGTTTCTTTTTAATTCACACATATATTTCACCGACATATCCTCTGAAGGTAACCCACTAGAGGGCTTCATGCAAGACAAGTTAGCAAAAGTTATAAAACCAATGTATCCAATTTATCAGCAGAACCAACCCTGATACTCTTACCATCGGGCTGAGCCAGACAATCACCTATTTACTTTGCCCTGATTTGTCGCGCAGTTTACTCATCCTGAGGTTCCCCCAATAGGCAGGTCAATTCTCCTGCCCCATCTGGTAGCCAAGGCAACTGAGTAGAAGGTTTATTCGCACCCATTCTGATCTATTCCCAGCTCCTAAGCTGGGGGCTTACAGCCTTCAAGGGCGAAGACGCTGGGGGCTGCCGAGAGAGCCCACTGGGGCCTGGACAGAGTGAGCACACCTATCCGGTTTAGCCCAGAAACATCCATCCAACTTGGAGGCAGGAGAGACATGAAGCACTCAGGAGAACCTGGTGGGTCTCTTTGAAGGGTCCAGGACACTGACTTGCTGCTGTCCATGGAAACAAAGGCCGGGAGGGGGTGGCCGGCCTGTTTGCACTCACAGCACAGCACTTAGTGCAGCCAAGCTGAGCCGCACTGTTCAAACAGTCTCCCCAGCCTCCAGACACCTGCGCCGAGGAGGAGGGCAGGGCAGGCGGCAGCCTGGGCACAGGTCCCTAGGTGCTTACTCCTCACCTGTGCTTACTCCTCACCTGTTTCCCACCTCTCCCCCATAGCCAGCCCCACGGCCCTGGCAGGGTCCTGGCCACAGCATGCCCAGTGCTGGGCTCTGCAGCTGCTGGGGTGGCTGGGTGCTGCCCCTGCTGCTAGTCTATGTCTGCTACCTGCTGCTTGGTGCCACCATCTTCCAGCTGCTAGAGAGGCAGGCGGAGGCTCAGTCCAGGTACCACTTTCAGTTGGAGAAGCTGCGCTTCCTGGAGAACTACACCTGCCTGGACCAGTGGGCCCTGGAGCAGTTTGTGCAGGTGAAGGGGAGTGATGTGGGATGGGGATGGAGAGCTTGGGAAGGTTGGTGGAATGGGGGTTCCTGTGGCAGATCCAGAGTCCTCACCCAGGGACTGATGCCCCATGTGGAAACAGAACGTGGTGGGAACAGAGAGCCTGGTGAGATCTAGTCCTGGATTCTGGCCCCAGGTCTACAACTGGATTGATGTGTGACCTTGAACAGGTCACTTAACCTCTCTAGACCCAAATAGACTCATCTATAAGGCAACGAGAATAACCATATCTATACTGCAGACATTTGACAGCAGATTAAAAGCACTCTCTAAGCTGTCACTTGCTGAATGAATGGGAACTATATGTCAGTGTTATCAGCGCTGTCCAAATTTCCTCCTCCCACACTTTCATACTTCCCCTTCCCCAACTCCAGGACTGCGGCTCCTTCTGCCCTCTCCTCAGCTCATATCCCTGAGCAGAGGGCTGCAACTGGGAGACACAGATAAACGCCAGGAGCAGCCACCACCAAGCTGGCCTTTCCTGGACGTTTGCACCTGGAGTTGGGTTTGGTGGGCAGTGGCCGAGGTGACTGAGCTTACTAGCACTGCACTCAGGCGGGGCTCTCTCTTGGTAACAGAGTGGGTCACCCCCTGCCTGGGTCCTTCCTGCTTTCCTCTTTCCCAGAAACAAGGCAAAATCAGGTGTTGTGGAGGAAGGTGAATGCATCTGAAACAGGCCCTGGAGCGAGTGACAACAGCCCCTGCAAAGGAACAGAGCAAGTGCCGAATCATCTTGATAACTAGCATTTACTGAGCACTTACAATGTGCCTAAAACAGTGGGAAACAGGGTCTTCATGACCAGCTTAATCCAATCACGATCCACTCATCAGCTGACACTGAGTGTGTTACAGGTGTTGTCTCATAATTACCTATTACAATCTCTATCTCCAGTTTGTAGATGGGAACTGAGGTAGACTATGTTGGCCAAGGCTGCACAGCTACTGGTAGAGACAGCACTGACTCTCAGGCCTCTGGCTCTGGAGACCTGGGTCTTCGCTGCACAAATTAGTGTAAGTGTTGGGGGCAGGATGCAGCCTGAAGCAGCAGTTCTCAAAGTGTAGTCCCAGAACCAGAATCAGCATCACCTGGGAGCCTGTTAGAAATGGAGATGTCAGGCCCCACTCCACACCTGCTGACTCAGGAACTCCAAGGATGGGTCCTGCAGGCTGTGGGTCAACAAGCCCTCCAGGTGATGTTGAGGCCCTCAAGACTGAGAACAGCTGGCCTAGAAGAGGATGCGTGGCCTGGGTGGTCACAGAGAATGTTCTGTAGCTGTGAGAGACCAGGAAATGAGGCCTCCAGCTTCAGGTTTTACTCTCTTCTCCCTGATGGATAAGGTTAGTCAAAGTTGGGGGGCCACCGTACCACATCAGGGTTCAGAACAGTTCAGCGGCCTCCCAAAACCCTGGGAGTAAGGCAGAGGCCCTGGAGAAGCTGAAACCTCTTCCTCCCTTAACTCCACATTGGAGGTGAGAGCCAAGCTGGAGGGCGTGGGAAGGGTTGGTAGCTGCGACCTAACTTGCTCTATAAACCAAGAAGAAGGGAGGCCATTCGCTTAATTGCAGCCCTGAAGGGGTTGCCACTGATTAGCCCTGGGGGCCTCCCCAGGGAAGACAGGACATCCGTTTCCCTGAGAGTCCTCAGCCTCGGGAGAGAACCTTCCTTGCCAGAAGCAGTTGAGCTGGGCGGCAGAAGAACGCTGGGGTGAGATTCTGGAAGAAGACACATTCCTGTTGAACTCTCACACACACAGGGCAAGTTAAGTAATTAGTATTAAAAGCAGTATTAAAAATTACCTCCGTAAGGAAACACTGCTTGCCCAGGTTCACAGAACTGGGAAGTCAACAACCCGCGGCCGCCTGCATCCAGCCCCCAGCACTCAGTACCCTCAGCAGGATGGGGCCTGCAGGCTGGCAGCAGGGGACCGCCCAGGACTAGAGTACTGCCTCCCAAGAGTGAGGGTCTCCAGAGGGCGAGCATGTTCAGGAATGTTGGGCCCTGGCCACTTTGTGAGTGTGGGAAAGAGAGGGAAGCCAAAGTCCACATCTTAAGAGGCCCATTCCTGTCAAAGTGAGGAGAAGCAGACAGCCTGTGACCACGGATGCCCTGACTGGCTTGGCCTACCAGGGCCACCCCAGCCCTGAGCTAAGCACACCCACCCAGCCAGCAGGAACTGGTTCCCATAGGAATTGGAAGCCAGAGCTGTTGTGTCCCTGGCTTCCTCCTGCCTTTGGGGCTCTTTAACAAGTGGCAAGACTGTGCTGCTGCTCTGGGACAATCCACAACTAAAGGAGAGAGGGGAGGAGGCAGTGGAGGAGACAGCCCTGCCCATTCTCCAAGGGGCCTGGGCCCAGGGACTGGAGGTTGTCAGCGGTGGGGCGGTGTGGGGAGGTGTAGGCTTGAGCCTGCAAAGGTTTGGGTCCTATAAAAACACATGCAACACACACATATAGACAAACATACACATGCAACATACAGTTGCCATGCACAACACATGCATACAACACATCACATATATAAACAACCACCAAACACACACACACACACACACACACACGCCACCTTTGTCCTAGCCTCTGTTGGAATTTCTCCCATAGGCAAGGGCTGGGGCTCACTAGAGAGCAGCAAAGAGCAAGGGTGCCCACTCACCTGGACAAGTAGGAAACACAGGGTTCTCTGTCCCACCCCTGGCTTCACGGCAGGCAGCCCATGGCTTCCCTATGATCGCTAAACCCTGTGTTCCCCAGCAATCCCTTCCAGACACACCCAACCTGAAATCCTCCCATTGTTCTAACAGCTGATGTGCGTGCCATCCTTTTGGCCACCAGCAGCATCTCCCACAGGACCCCTCCCTGGGCATCGTCCACCTCACCCCTCAGGCCCATCTCCCGCCCCAGCCCATGCTTGCAGTCTACACCTTAGTCAGCCCTGGCCAGTGGAACAGACACTGGAGTTGGAGTCCAGTCACCTTGCACAGGTCACTTAGCCACTCTGAGCCTTCATTTCCTTTTTCCATGAAATGGGAACAATATCATCTGAGAGTATCATTAGATTAGATGACACAGAAGCATGCTGCCAAGAGCATGGCAACAACTGGTGCCCAGTAACCATCAGCTCCTTCTTCCTCCCCTGCCATGCCACTCCCCACAGGTCATCATGGAAGCCTGGGTGAAAGGTGTGAACCCCAAAGGCAACTCCACCAACCCCAGCAACTGGGACTTTGGCAGCAGTTTCTTCTTTGCAGGCACAGTCATCACCACCATAGGTAAAGGGCTGGGGTAGAGAAGAGCTTCCCCAAGACTCCTGTCTCAGTTTGGGCTCCCCAAAAGCAGATGCTGAGGCAAGGATGTGGTGTGTCTAGAAGATGATTCAGGAAGCCCAGGGAGGGAGTGGGTAAGTGAAACAGTAGGGAGAAGAAGGCAATGAAATTTGCATTAATGAGCAGATTACTGGCTTGGGTAACTGGGCTCATTTCTGCTTGGGACCCTCTGAAAGGCTAGATGGAGCCCATCCTCAGAACAGTCCAATGAGGGACAAGAATGAAGAGCCATTTAGCTACCAACTCCTGCCCTCAAAGGTTGAGAGCTGGTCCCAAGTATATTAGTTCCCCAGCATTTTGAAACTTCCCATAGACGAAGCACACTCCTTCGGCCAGAAGAATCTCTCAGGTAGAGAGAGATGTGCAGAAACTGGGAGCGGAGGGTGATTTGTATACAGGAACTGTCCACCAAAGCTGCAAGTGGTATCTTGTGTGTTCTGAGGGAACAGGGCACTGACAGCAGCTACTACACCCCCTTGGCCAGAAAACTCACTCCATCCCACCCCAAGGAAGAAACCACCAGATCCAGGTCTACCCCATCCATTCAGTTAAGTCTGATTCCACATACTTTCCTAGAACTCAGGCGACATTCCAGGCAGAGTGATGGAGTTGGGGGTGGGAGATACAAACTTGGATCAGACCCAGGCTCAGCCCGCAAGGAACTTCCAGTTCAACAAAGAGGAACACCATAAATACACAAAAAACAATAATAGAAGACAAAGTCAATAATTACATAGCAATAACATAAAACACTATGGGGAACCACACCCAGTAGGGAGGAGCGTGGCAGTCAGGAGGGCTTCATGGAGGCAGGGTCATTTGAGATGGGCCTTCAAAGATGAGCAGGAGTCCTATAAATAAAAATCATTCCAGCAGAGTTCAAGGGAACAGGGGAGCTTCCCCTTCTCGCCCCCAGAGGTGGTGGCAGACAAACCTCAGCTAGAGTCTGGGGAAGAGGAACAGAGGGCGTTCTGGAGTCTCCATATTTGCACACGTCCCCCTTCCCTTGCAGGATATGGGAACCTGGCACCCAGCACAGAGGCAGGTCAGGTCTTCTGTGTCTTCTATGCCCTGTTGGGCATCCCGCTTAACATGATCTTCCTCAACCACCTGGGCACGGGGCTGCGTGCCCACCTGGCCACCACTGAGAGATGGGAGGACCAGCCCAGGCGCTCCCAGGTATGCCCCCTAACTCCTTTACAGGCCTGCTATGACAGATCTGTTGCAAGTGGAGTCCTCCAGAAACCGATGCTGAGATGGAGTTTGGCGTGCATGGTGTTAGGGGTAGATGCCTATGAAAGAGAAAGGGTGAAGGCAGGGTTGGGCAGAGTAGGGAGCTGGATTTCTATGCATGCTCTACAAAGGCTTGGCCTCAAGGAGCTCTACAGCATGTGCGAGCTGTCAGAGTTGTCCCACAGCGGGTGGAACCAGCCAGGCTTTCATACCTGCCTCAATCAGGCACTGGGTGTGGCCTTCCCAAGAAGGGTATGCCCCCTGGCCAGGAGGTTCCCTGCAGCTGAACACCCTGAAGAAGTGGCAGCTGGCCTACTGTCCTCCTTTGAGTGGGGGATCTCTGCAGCACATCTTCAAGGTCATCACAGAACTCCAACATCCTTTTGTGCAGTAGCAAACAAGCTCTGCAGGCTGCCCAGCGTGCCCCTAGTGCCCACCCTTGGCCAGCCGCTTGCAAGGCCAGAGTCACGCAGACAATTCAATGATACTTTTCTGTTCTAGATCTGAGTCCCCGGGGAGCCTGTTCAAGTGTGATCCCCAAGCCCAGATGGGTCTCCAAATCGCTCCTTGACCCACTAATGCAATCCCTCTGCCCAAATCTTTCCCTGGGTGGGACAAGGTCATGCACACGTAGCTACAACTTCCACTCAGGGTTCTGCAGGGCAGGGAAGGGGTCTAGCTATGGCCCAGTCCCATTCCCACATTTACCCCAGACTCCCCACAACCTCATACAATCCTGGAGACTTTCAAGTGAACTCAGGGGCCAACTCCCTCCCTCCCAGGTACTGCAAGTCCTGGGCCTGGCTCTGTTCCTGTCCCTGGGGACACTGGTCATTCTCATCTTCCCACCTATGGTCTTCAGCCATGTGGAGGGCTGGAGCTTCAGCGAGGGCTTCTACTTTGCTTTCATCACTCTCAGCACCATTGGCTTCGGGGACTATGTTGTTGGTGAGAACAAAACAGTCATATTATCTCAGGGTGAGGGGGCCCACTGGGATTTGGGGGACGGAGAGATGTCAGCTGAGGACAACTATTGAGGATAAGATCGCCCCTGGCCATTCAAGGGAGCCAAACCAACGATTTCTGGGGCTACTGTGGATTCTAAGCAACATTCTCAGAAGTTTCTGGTCTAGGACCCACCACCACCCCGCAGACACCTACCTCCACTGCTGTTCCTTGCTATGAGGAAGAGGGAGAGAGCATTCTGGCTGGTGAGGGTCCCTATGGAAACTGGAGGTGGCTGTGCCCTGATATCCCTGGCATTGATGCCATTCCCTTCCCTGGCAGGCACAGACCCCAGCAAGCATTATATCTCAGTGTACCGGAGCCTGGCAGCCATCTGGATCCTCCTTGGCCTGGCATGGCTGGCGCTGATCCTCCCACTGGGCCCCCTGCTTCTGCACAGATGCTGCCAGCTCTGGCTGCTCAGTAGGGGCCTCCGCATGAAGGACGGGGCAGCCCCTGACCCCAGTGGGCTCCCCAGACCTCAGAAGATCCCCATCTCTGCATGAGGCCCCCGGGGGGGCCCAGAAACCCCTTTCATCCTCCTCAGTCCCACCCTATCTGCTCTCTGGATTTCCAGCCCTGCCTTCTCCTCTCCCAACCCCCTCACTTCTCAGCCAGGGCTGGTCTCAGGAGCTCTCCCGAGAGAGAAAGGAGACAGGTATGTCCAAGAAAGTAACAGAGAGGAGATGTGAGATAGGATTAAAGATATGTGTGGATGGAGAGGTGCACCCTTGTCCCAGAGCCCCTGCCACAGCCTTCCAACCAAAGGTAGCCTGGAAGAGTGGCCAGATTTCCATTGTCTTCCCCATGCCCCCTTCCAAGAGACCTTACACAAACAAAGGATGACTTGACTTTTGCCTCATTTGATACCTGCACAGTGCATTTGCCAAGCCCCTACTATGTGCCAGGTGCTGAGCCAGGGTCTATGCCAGGGTCTGGGGATACAGCAGTGGATGTGCCTGCCCTTGATGTGCCTTTCGTTGCTAGACAAGCAAAGAGGCAGCCCCCACACAGTGCCCAAAACGCTATGATAGGAATAGCCCCGGGGTTGATGAGAGCCCATGGGACGGCTGCAGGGAGCATCAAAGAGAGGGGAGAGCTGGGCAGAGACTTCGGAACAATCTTAGTGAAAAGAGGGTCTCTGCCCTCAGGATGCTCTCAGCCGAGGGGCAGGCGAGCTGCCTCTCAAAGCTCGCCAGCTCCCCTTGCCTAGAAGTACAGGGCGGTCTGTGAACAAGGCTTAGGACCTCTTGGGTGTCCCACCCACTTTCCTGGACATGGCCTCCCCTGACCCTCACAGGCCACCCCCTTAACTTCATCACTCCCCTGGGCTCCTGCCTTCTCAAGAGCCTTTCCAAACACCCCCTGGGAAGCCAGAGAGCCAGCAGATCCCAGTATCCTTCCAGAAAGTGAGGTCCATGAACATCTGGCCTCTCTCAGGAATACATTATCCAGGTCTGGCTTTTCCCCTGCCAAACTGCAACATCCCTGACCAGAAGGAGCGATTTAGACCACTCCATCCTGAGGCCTGGAAACTTTGGCCTTTGCCTCTCCCACCATCCAACAGCAAGTGGGCACCTATGTGGCTGGGTTCCTCTGCATAGGTCTGAGGCAAGGCTGTGGAGCCAAGGAGGCTCCAGGCAGGAGACCGAGGGGAGGCTCTACAGCAGCAAGAGGAGTCCAAGCCACACCCCAGGACTTCCCCATATCCAAGAGAGGACTGGGAAGCTGAGAACTCATGGACTCTTCACACAGCCTGGACACTTCCTCCACTCCGGGTAGAGGGATTTCGGGGACCTTCTCAGAAGCAAGGAGTGGACAAGCCTCTTGGTTAAGGCTCCTCTTACCTCCCAAGTTCATGGACAAGTGGCAATCAGCTGGGGTCCCTCTTTTGGGGTACAAAGGAAAGGACAGAGGTGTGGGAGACCCAAGGTGGTCTTGAGATTGACAGACAGCAAGTCTTTGGAGATAGCCCCCGAGTCCAAGAACTTAGGCAGGGTCCCCAAGACAATAAAGTTGGTCTCTCCTATCTCCTCCCTCTGAGTGCGGTTTCCAGGAGTCCCTCCTATTGTTAATTCCAGGAAATGTGAGGGGGCTCTGGGCCCCTTCCCTCAGCGCCTGCGGTCACCCAGCAGCTTTCTCCTTCCTGGCCTAGGTCTAGCGGGTGGGCACCCCGCACATATTTGAGGCGGGGCCAGATGCCCACAGTTCAGAGCCTCTTTTTGTCCCTGGGATTGGATCCCAGGGCTGGGTGGGGCCAGGCTGTCCCATTCCCCAGCACGCCTCCTCCCTGGCGAAACCGGGCACCGGCAGCCGTTTGCGAGACGAGAGACGAGCTGGGTTCCTGGCCTTTCCCTCCCACCAGGTCCTAGTCCACAGCTCCCGGCGCCGGCTCCCCGCCTCTCTAGCTATGTACCAACGGCGAACCCGGGCGGCTCCCGAGGACAGGCTCCGGGGCTGCGCTGTGCCCAGCACCATGCTCCTGCTGTTCGCCTACCTGGCTTACCTGGCGCTGGGCACCGGCGTGTTCTGGACGCTGGAGGGCCGCGCGGAGCAGGACTCCAGCCGCAGCTTCCAGCGCGACAAGTGGGAGCTGTTGCAGAACTTCACGTGTCTAGACCGCCCGGCGCTGGACTCGCTGATCCGGGTCAGGGGCGAGCAGGGCCGATCTGGGCGCGGCGGGATGGGGTAGAGGGCCGCGGGGTACACAGGCCGAGGGCGAGGGGACCTGCTCAGGCCCTGGTCAGGCGTTTCCTGGTCAGGGAACTGCCGGGAACGTAGACGCGGGCACTACGGGGGTGGGCGTTCCTGCGCGGGGACCAGAGGGTTGGAGGACCTCGGAGGAAAAGACCCTCGCTCTAGCGAGAGGACTGAGAGAAGCCGGGCTGAGTCCTCCTTGGGGGCGAGAGGGCATGCTGGCCCGATGAGGAGGCAGATGCCTGGGGACACACCCAAATTTGGGGGCGAGGACGAGTACGGCAAGGGGGCGCGCGCGTAACCGGCCCCGCCTGGCCTGACCCGGGAAAGGGCGCGTTTGGGCCCCCTGGGGGATCGGTTGCACCTGGACCCATGGCGAAGGACTAAAGGCCACACCTGGCCGCTTCCCGAGGGAGAACTTGGGCGCACGTTTGCGAACTCGGGGCTGGGACGGCAGGGGCGCGGGCGCGGCGGTAGGAGCCTGAGGGAAGGAGCGCTTGTCCCGGAGGATGGGTGGAATGGGCCCCAGGCGTGCTGGCCTGGGCCACCCGCAACGCAGAGAGGGGGCTCGACGTGCGCAGACCCGGGTTCGAGAGGAGGGCGGACGCAGGGCCTCTCTCTGGCTGAAGCCGCTTTACTCCGAGTCTTCGGACACAAGGACTGGGCGCGCCGCCGCCGCGCGGCTGCCCGGAAGGGCTGAAGGCGGGGTTCAGGGGAGAACTCCGAGATAACTCTGAGCAGAGGCTCCTCGAGGGTGGGGCCTAGCGGGGCGGAGGAGGCCAGGGAGGGTTCTAGGGGTGGCGCATCTTCCCACTGAAGCGACGCCAGACTGGCAGCTGCTCGATTTGGCGGAGGCATTGATGCCCCGGGCCCTGGCTTGGTTCCCCACCCCTTCGTCCAAGAGCCCAGAGTCCAGGCAGCTGCACGCCAGCCTAGAATCCCCGCCTTGCAGTCCTGGTGGCTCATCCATCCAGAGTCTCCAGCCCAAAGCCAATCCCCGGAAGGTGGCAGGGAACCGTGCCAGGGTAGGAAGGGACCCAGCGCGGAGCGGAAGTGGTATTCTGAACCCTCAGACTAGGCCGATTCGGTGAACTCAGGAGCTAGCCAGGGCCACGCCTATCTCTACTAAGGACCTAAAGTGGTTCCTCCAGCTCCCCACCTGCGGACTTCTGCAAATACAGCCCGACTGCTGGGTCCTGGTGCTGAGGCTGCCTGCCATTACCCTTGCAAAGGTGGTGAACTTCAACTACAAGCAGCCTGGGCCCAGGTCTCCCTGGGTATGATGGTGATGATAACAGTAAATGCCTCTGTGCAGCGCTTACCGTGTACCGAGCACTGTTCCTAGTGCTTTACCCGTATTTACTTGTTTCAGTCTCACCTCCCTCACAGATGGGTACTGTTTTTATCATCCTGTTTCAGAGGTGAAGAAACTGAGGCTCAGAGAGGTTACATACGAATGCATGGCTACATAGCCAGGAGCTGGAGCTATTAACCACCATGAGTACTGCTTCAGTGTGGACCTGTGGATGTGGGTGCTTCCCAGGATTCCCAGCCAGGCTGTCATCTCTTTGGGCTTTCCCTTCAACTCCCTCTACCCCCACCTCATCCCCTTCCTCAACCCTCCAGTGGCTTCAGCTGTCTCCAGTAATAAGGATGTGGTATCTAGCCCAGATCTTCTTTCTGAGCACCAGATGTGGACATGCAACTTCTGAAATTCCTCAAGGCCAAGAGCAAGCAGTGCTCCTCCTCCCAGCCCTGCTCCTCCACCTGTCCTAAATCTCGATTGTCTGCCTCATGTCCACACACCCTCACAGTCCTCTGCAACATCTCCTTTACTGCCTATACTAAATAGGGCCAGATGCCTGGGCTTCTGAATATCTCCTCTCTGTTCCTCCTGGACCACTCCGTGCCAGGAGACAGGCCAGGGCCCGTCTGTCACTCACCTCTTCAGGAGTCTCTCCCCTCTGGTCAACCCCTGCTATACTGCCAGCTGCCACAGAGCACACCAACCTGATCCTACTTCCCCTTTGCTCAGTGACCTTGGATGATACCTGCCACTTCATACCTGGCATGGCAAAGCCAAGCACAGCTTGGCCTCAATCACTTCTTACCAGTCTCCTTAATCTAGGTCCCAGGCAGTCTCACCTCCCAGCTTCTGCACTGCTGTCCCATCTACCTAAACGTCCTCCCATCAGAAGCAATCCTACCTGACCCTCAAGGAAGGCCCAGATAAAACATCACATCCTCCATGAGGCCTCTGCTCCTACCCAAATGAGAATGAACATCCTTCTTCCCCAGAGTCCTACAACATTATATGCCTAGTAATGATGATGAGAGCAACTGCTAACACCATGTGCCAGGGACTAAGACTACACATAATACCTTATTTAACACTCACAACAACTCGATGAAGTAGGTGCTATTTGTATTACCATTCTACAGGTAACGAAGCTGAGGCACAGAGAGAAGTTGAGCAACTTGCCCTGGATTGTGTAGCTGCACTTCCTCCTTAATGCCCAAAGTGACATTGACTGCATCATATTATAGTTAATTAGGTGTATCTGTGTACCACTGAGGGCTGGGGTCATGTCCCCTAAAAGCACCACACATCATGCCTGGCCTAGTGTTTGTTTCAGGAATGGGAGTGAGCAGGGGAGAAAATGAGTGGTTGGTTTACTAGGACTCCAACCTGACCTAGCCCCTGGGTAAGGTGGGGAAGGAGCTGTCCCCATGGTAGCTGTTGGTAAGTGGACCTGGTGAGCCCTTGGTGAAAGGGGTAGAGCCTCCTTTTCCTGGTGGGCTGGGATGGAAGAGTAATTGTGAGGGCTGTGTGTGTAGGGGTGTGTGTGTGTGTGTGTGTGTGTGTTTTGAGGTGCAGGAAATCCATCACCCCCCAGACCCTCGTGGTCATTGCAGCCTCTTCCCCAGGACGTCATCCAAGCGTACAAAAACGGGGCCAGCCTCCTCAGCAACACCACCAGCATGGGGCGCTGGGAGCTCCTGGGCTCCTTCTTCTTTTCTGTGTCCACCGTCACCACCATTGGTAAGGGCCAGATGGGGCCGGGGGATGGGGGTGGGGAAGGAGGCAGCTCCCTGAGAGGCAGCAGGCTGGTTGTCTTTTGGAGGGGTTACCTAGAGCCTCGTGACTCCAAGTGCAGTCCGGCTCTGCAGTGTGGACACCACCCGGGAGCAGTCTCAGGCCGCACTACAGACCTGCTGACTCAGCCTCTGTAGCTCACCCAGGTCCCTGGGGGATTCACGTGCACCGTTGGAGTTTGACAAGCACTGCCCTAGGGGATTTCTGCCCCACATGGCCTTTCAGGAAGCAGAGGTCTCCCGGTATAGCAAGAAACATGTCTCTAGGCACAACAAGGGTGCCAGTCTCCTCAGCTGAGCCCACCCAACACTGAGCCCCGGGGGTGGTGGTCAGGAGAAGTGGGGGGGAAGTTAGGAAGGAAGAAGGAGTAGAAATCCAAAGAAAGGGCTTTAGACCCCCCTGCTTCTCAGCCCTGGGGGAGGTGGTCATTCCTTCCACCTCCTTGTCTGCAGACCCCATTCCCACAGGCCTCTCTTCAGCTTGCAAACAGCCTCCTCCACTCCTCATCGCTATCCTCCCCACACACAGGGACACCTGGAGTAACCCTCCCCTGGGGAAGAGCTGAGGTAGAGCTTGTCTCAGGAGGGTGCTGAGGGGCTGTTGTACAGAGAAGAAGAGCAGGCTAGATCCCTGCAGCTCTAAAACCCAGGAAATCATGCAAATCAGGCCACCCAGATCCTTCTGCCCCAGCCCCTGCATGACACAGGACTTGCCAGCAGGTGGCAGGCTGATATCACCGGTGACTTGGGCTAAGGCCCACCCCCTCCCCGCCCCAGCTCCTAGCCAGTCAGGATCCTCTCTCCAGGACACCAGTATCCCAGCCTCCCCACAGGGTGGGGTAAGGCAAGAACACCCAGAGGATTCTCCATCTAGTTTTAAATTGGCCAGAACTTCTTGAAAGCAGACCTCAGAGCTACATGGAAGCTTGGGCAGTCCTTGAGACAAGCATGCTTCGGAGGCACCTCAGACCCCAGGGGCCCTGAGCCCCTAAAGGACTGGCAGGATGGACTGATTCATCTTTACATCCCCAAGGGTCTATTACAAGGCCCAGCATACAGCAGCCACTCAGTAAATACTGCCACGTTAAGGAATTCCATTAAATATGCATTCACCAGGCATGTATTGAATTCCAGGGTAGCAGGAGATCTTAAAACACATTCACCATAGGCCAGGCCTCCCAGATTTGGGGGTCCTTTAGTCTGCAAACCCCACATCTCCCACACTCTTCCCCAGGCCTGTGACTTTGACCCACTAAATTCAGAGTTTTGCTACCTCTCTTCCCAGCTCTACCACCCCTAGCCTGGATTATGCCTCTGTCCTTTCCTCTCCACTCAGTTTCAACCAGCTGTGAGGGTGAGGAGGGCAGAGAGAGGAGGGCCCTGCCCCACCTCCCCAACACAGTACACCTGAGGAAACACCCGTGGTCTTCTTGTACTAGGCACTGTGCTGGACACTTTGACATTTAAGATTTCAATTTGTTCATATGGCAACCTCCAAGGATAGGTCTTATTTTCTTTCTTTCTTTTTTGAGATAGAGTCTTGCCGTGTCGCCCAGGCTGGAGTGCAGTGGCATGATCTCGGCTCACTGAAACCTCTGCCTCCCGGGTTCAAGAGATTCTCCTGCCTCAGCCTCCCAAGTAACTGGGACTACAGTCACCTGCCAAAGTGCCTGGCTAATTTTTATATTTTAGTAGAGAAGGGTTTTACCATGTTGGCCAGGCTAGCCTCAAACTCCTGACCTCAAGTGATCCACTCACCTCGGCCTCCCAAAGTGCTGGGATTACAGGCGTAAGCCACTGTATCCAGCCTATTTTCATGTCACAGATGGGGACACAGATGGGCACCATCTCCTCCAGGTCATATGGCTAATGAGCAGCAGAGTTGACTAGCCATTGTGGAGTGAATAGGAGGGGAGTGAGGGTTCTGTGACGCTGACCACACCTGTATGCACATACACATGGGAGGAATTTGGAGACAGAAGGAGAGGGAGATGGGAAATGAGGTACATCTGGAATGCCACAAAGGAAGAAGGGGTATTTTGAGAGGCTCAGCGGAGGGCAGCCTCCTCAGCAACCCCATTACCCTGGGACCAGCACCCTGTAAGGGCAGTACTTTCCAAGCCCTAACACAAATACCTCTGGGCCAGTGGGACAGGTCTGAGCCCAGAAATCAGTCATCTATGAACTCCATTCCTGGCTTGCTCATTGGTTCTCTCATTCATCCATCCATTTGTTCAACACACAAATTGAAGACCAAGGCACGGTGGCTCTTGCCTGTAATCCCAGTATTTTGGAAGGCAGAGGCAGGTGGATCACATGAGGCCAGGAGTTGGAGACCAGCCAGGCCAACATGGTGAAACCCCATCTCTACTAAAAATACAAAAATTAGCCAGACGTGGTGGCGAGTGCCTGTAATCCCATATATTTGGGAGGCTGAGGCACGAGAATCGCTTGAGCCTGGGAGCCAGAGGTTGCAGTGAGCTGAGATTGTGCCACTGCACTCCAGCCTGGGCAATAGAGCAAGATTATGCCTCAATCAATCAATAGAGTACCTAGTGTGGGCCAGACACTGGTGTTGAGGATTCAATGGTAGCCAAAATTAGCAAGTCCCAGCCCTTGGGGAGCTGACATTCTAGTGTGAGGGGACACACATTAAACAGATACATGGACAATAACCAGGTAGTGGGGTGTGCTTAGAGAAAAGTGAAACTAGTTAAAGGGGTCTCATAGTGATGGGGGCACCTATTGTAGATGGGGTGGCCATTCAAGGACTCACTGATACAGTAACATTGAAGCAGAGACATGACTAAAATAATGGAACAAACTGCTGATATCTGAGGAGAGAATCCTCTGCCAGCAAGTGCAAAGACCCTGAGGTGGGAGTGTGACTTGTATGTTTGGGAGCAGTAAGGAGGTCCAGGTAGGTGGAGAGGGTTGGAAACAGGAGCTGCATTCAGAGAGAGTACAGAGGAGACCAATCATAGAAAGACTTGTAGGGTCCTTGCAGGATGCCCAGGGATCCCAGCAAGATGCAAGGTGACATGCTGAAGTGAGAGGTGGATTGGGTGGGGCTGTGGCTACCCAGTGTTCAACAGGTAGGTGACATCCTACCTGTGGACAGGTGGGATCATTGACATCCGCTGATTTTGCTGACCTGAGGGATGGCTGAGAATAATGGGGAGGAATAAAAACCATTTAATGCCAGCCTGAAAACGCTGTAGGCCTCTCTATGGGGCTCCTTTCAGAGCTGGAATCTTAGTGTCCCCATCCCACTGGTGAAAACTGAATGGGGGAAAAAAAAAACAGGAAGAGAGGATGGAACTGGGCAGGACCTACAGCTGGAGGAGGAGAGGTTGGTGAGGAGGCAGGCAGAGAGGTGGGTGGAAAGTAGGAGGTTTACCTCGCCCTAGATGCCTACAGAAAGAACTCTCTTCTTTAGAAGAGAAAACCCATAAAGGCCAGAGGGGGAGGTAGATGGAGACTCAAGAGGCTTCTGAAGTCCTCAGACCAGAAGCCAGTTCACTGGAGTTCCATCATTCATTTATTTAACAGACATTTAGCACTTTGTATATACCAGATGCTTGCAGGCTCACATTCTCTTCTACAGTGTACCTCGATTCCTCATTTCATCGTTATCCCCCACTGTAGGTGGATGTCAGCATCCCCATTTTACAGGAGGAAGTAGCATTCAGAAAGGTCAAGCTGAAAGGAAAGAGAGAAAGAAAGAGAGAGAGAAAGAAAGGGAAGGAAGGAAGGAAGGAGAAAGAAAGAAAGAAAAGAGGGAAGGAAGGAAGGAGGGAGAAGAGATCAGAAGAGAAGGGAAGAGAAAAAGAAAAAAAAGAAAAGAAAAAAGATGCAATTATTGGGCAGGCATGGTGGCTCACACCTGTAATCCCAGCACTTTGGGAGGCCAAGGCGGATGGATCACGAGGTCAGGAGATTGAGACCATCCTGGCCAACATGGTGAAACCCCATCTTTACTAAAAATCCAAAATTAGCTGGGCGTGGTGGCATGTGCCTGTAATCCCAGCTACTCGGGAGGCTGAGGCAGGAGAATCGCTTGAACTAGGGAGTCAGAGGTTGCAGTGAGCTGAGATCGCACCACTGCACTCCAGCCTGGCAACAGAGCAAGACTCCGTCTCAAAAAAAAAAAAAAAAAAAAAAGAAAAAAGAAAGAAAGATCGAGCCACTTGCCCAAGGTCCCACAGCCTGCAAGAAGCTGAGCTGGGATCCAAACCTAGGAGGTGCACCAGACTCCAAAGCACATGCTCTGGACTTTTACATACTTTGGCCTCTCTTGGGACCCCTCGGTAAGATGGGGGTGGATGTAAACACTGGTTTCAATATAGTACAGACAAGTGTAGGGTGTGTGGGCACAGTGACCCCATCTGGGCAAGCAAGAATGTTAGGCAGTGATAGGAGGCAGAATGAGAGGCATTTGTTCATTTACTGACACCTTCATTTTTGTATTTCCTCATTCATTCATTCACCCATTCTTTACGCAGTCAACACACATATAGTGAAGAGCAGCTATTAAGGGTCAGATCCTTTGCCACTTGCTGAGAATATGATGATTAAGAACCAGTCCCAGGCTGGGCATGGAGGCTCATGCCTGTAATCCCAGCACTTTGGGAGGCCAAGGCGGGCAGATCACCTGAGGTCAGAGCTCGAGACCTGCCTGGCCAACATGGCAAAACCCTGTCTATACTAAAAATACAAAAATTAGCTGGGCGTGGTGGCACATGCCTGTAATCCCAGCTACTCAGGAGGCTGAGGCAGAACAGCTTGAACCCAGGAGGCAGAGGTTGTGGTGAGCCAAGATTGTGCCAGTGCACTCCAGCCTGGGCAACAGAGTGAGACTACGTCTAAAAAAAAAAAAAAAAAAAAGAAGACCCAGTCCCTGCTCTTGAGGGGCTCAGAGTGTGTACTTAATATACTTGGAAGAGGCAGACATGGAAACCAATCTTTCTCACACAGTGCAAGGGAGAGTGCTGGAGGGGGTCCTGGATGAGGAGCAGCTGCACTGGAGAGGCAAGGACTAAAAGGGTCATTTATATTTATGTGGGCAAGGAGGGGAGACACTCTTCATAGAGGAAGCCTTGTGGTCAAAGGTGCAGAGGCACGGTGGACCTGGAGAGTTCTGCAGGCCGGCAATGTGGCTGGAGCTGGGGAAGTGGGGGCACCGGACGAGTCTCAGAGAAAGGCTAGGCGAGAGCTTGGACTTTCCCCAGCAGACAGGAGACTCAATGATGATCTAATCAGGTTTGCATTTTAGTAAGACAAGACTGTGGTGGTGATCAAGAAGGGTGGAGGCAGAGCTGGAGGAGAAAAGAATGTCCAGATGGATAGAATCTTTTGTGAACATCTTTTCCTTCCCTAGCTTTCCACCTCCCTATCTTGATCAGAGACCCTCCCCCTCCAACTTCTACCTCCTCCCCTAGGCAGCTGATGACTTACTGTCTGTCCCTGCCTCCCACTGAGGTTTATGAGAGAGCCCCGTTGTGCTAGATTGGGTCCTCCAGGAATCAGATATCAAGACAGAATTAGATGCACAAAAGATACATTGAGGGGAGACTTTGAAGGATAAAAGAGAAGAAACAGGAATTAATGGCAAAAGTCTCAGACTGCAAGCAGCCCTGATACCTGTGAAAGGAAAGAGGGAAGAAAGGAGACTGGAGTGGGAAGAGCTGCTCACTGCAGTGTGGCTGTGAGAAAGTCTGGGCCAGGTCATGGGGATCCCAGAGCAAAGGTTGCAAGAGGAGTGCTGCACTGGGCAGGGATGACCAGCTTCAGTGCCCCACTGTGCCCAAGCAGGGCTGGGAGCCACGTGGAGACAGCATGGCCTCAGCCTGAATGGCCAGTAGATCCTGAGAGTGCAACAGCAGGAGGCTCTGCCCCCTCCAGCATCCCTCTGCCCACCCAGAGAGGGAGGACATGAAGAGAGGAAGAGGAGACTCACATTTGGTGGGTTTGAGCCCATGCATGTAGCTTAGCCTCCTAGAGCTTCTCCGGCCTGGAAAATATGGCACATAATTCTGATTTGAAAGGATGGTTTGAGGGTCAGAGGGGAGAGGTGCTGCAGAAGCGGGCAGAGGGCCTTGAGGATTTCGACTTCATCCTAAAAGCCAAAGGGATACAGTCATATTCCCCATCTCACAGGTGAAGGAGGTTCAGACAGGTGACTGAAGAACCGAGTCAGGAAACATATTCCGGTGGCTCCCAACATATTCCAGTGTTCTTCCCAAATCCCCTGGCTCCAGCAAGCTGCCTCCTTTCAGATACAAGAAAACCAAACAGAGACTGGCAAACACTAGAGCGGACATTGAAATTCTCTGGAGGCTTGTTAAAATAACAGATTGCTGGCCGGGCACGGTGGCTCACGCCTGTAATCCTAGCACTTTGGGAGGCTGAGGCAGATGGATTGCCTGAGCTCAGGAGTTTGAGGCCAGCCTGGGCAACAATGGTGAAATCCCATTTCTACTAAAATACAAAAAATTCACCGATTGCGGTGACAGGTGCCTGTAATCCCAGCTACTTGGGAGGCTGAGGCAGGAGAATTGCTTGAACCTGGGAGGCGGAGGTTGCAGTGAGCCGAGAGCACGCCATTGCACTCCAGCCTAGGCAACAAGAGTGAGACTCCATCTGCACTGAGGGAATGAATGTACAGGGTACAGGATGCCCTGCACAGTGCCCAGGACAGAAAAGGAGGGCCTTGGCAAGTATCAGCTGCCCACATCTGCAGTGGTTAGAATGAGGGTCCTGGGGGTTGGGCCCAGGAGTGGGGCTGTGGTGGTGAGTGGACAGGGCTGGGCTGGAAAGGTCCCCTGAGTGCCCCCTCTCACCTCAGGTTATGGCAACCTGAGCCCCAACACGATGGCCGCCCGCCTCTTCTGCATCTTCTTTGCCCTTGTGGGGATCCCGTTCAACCTCGTGGTGCTCAACCGACTGGGGCATCTCATGCAGCAGGGAGTAAACCACTGCTCCAGCAGGCTGGGGGGCACCTGGCAGGTGAGGGGGCTGCTGGATGGGGTGGGGATGGGTCACTTCCTGAATGAGGGTCTGCGGTGGGAATTGGGGTTACTAATGACAAGAGGTGGGACCAGGGGTTACTGGTGGGGTTGTGGTGGGATTGGGGGTCACTGGTCAGAATAGAGTCCTCAGTGAAAAAGGACATTAGTGGTGGAAGCCGGGTGGGACTGGGCAGACAGGAAGGACACCAGGCAAAGGCTCCAGGCAGGGAACCTGGAGAATACGGACCAGGTGAAGAGCCCCCTTCTTACTGGGGAGAGCTCTGGCCTGCCTCCAGCTCCCTCGGCTCCCATTCATGGGGTAAAGGCCACAGGAGGCCTGGGGACACTGTTGTACCCACAGGACCCGGGCAAGGCGCGGTGGCTGGCGGGCTCTGGCGCCCTTCTCTCGGGCCTCCTGCTCTTCCTGCTGCTGCCACCCCTGCTGTTCTCCCACATGGAGGGCTGGAGCTACATGGAGGGGTTCTACTTCGCCTTCATTACCCTCAGCACCGTGGGCTTTGGCGACTACGTTATTGGTGAGAGTTCCCGGCGGTGGGCTGGTGGGGACATATGGCTGCCTACACCTCTCACTCATCTGCTCCCGCAGCTGGCGCACCTGCTGTATGCACGCCATGTGGGGGCTTTTAGGCCCCAAATCCGGAGACACTGTCCTACCCGCCTTTGTTGTGTGACGGGGCTGAGGTCGCTCCAGCCCTTCTTGACCAACGCGGAGAGGTCCCACACGTCCGCGGGCCCACCTGTTGTGCTTAGAAGGCCCCACATGACGGGAGTCCCGGCCTCCCTCCCCGGTCCATGCTTGCCCCATGCTTTCCCTTCCCCAGTTCATTCTTTCCCCACGGAACGCCAGTCCGTCGCACTGCTCCTGGACTGGAGGCCACAGTACCCGCGGATCAGGCAGCAGGGTCCGGGAGACTCCTGGAACCCCAGCCTCCCCAGAGCCCTGTGGGAAAACAGTTGGCAGGCAGATTCTGAGTGCCAGCAAGAAAGGGTCTCATGATCAGTGGACCCAGGGTGGGTTTAATCAGTGGTACTACACCGGCCCCAGAAGCCAGCAGCCTTGTGTAATCAGGCTGAGGCCGATGACCAGCAGATGGCAGTGGAGGGACATGCTGTGCCGTGACGGAGTGGCTGCGCCCCAGCTCAGCCTCATCACCGCCCCTTCCTGTCCCTGAAGGTGCCGCTGGCACCACCACCGCGCTAGCCTCGAGGGGCTTCGTGCCCTCTCTCTGATCCCGGACCCTAACGCGGGGAGGAGGCCTTGCCCTTCTTCACTCCTTCAGCGACAGAACCCAGCCTGGAAGAATGAAGTTTTACCAAAGTAATAATCAGCTAACTCCTCAGGCAACCTACAGCAACAATTGTCACCCCCATTTTACCGAGGAGGAAGCTGAAGCTCAGAGAGGCTGAGCCATCTGCCTGAGATTGCACAGCTAGTAAGATATGAATCTTTATCTGTTTGACTCCAAAATTCATACTCTTTCCAGACCACCTAAAATGTCTCCTCTCTGGGCCTCAGTGTTTCTGCCTATAAAATGAGGCAATCCCTAGAGCTCCTCAGTCCCATCTGGCCTGTTTGCAAGGTTCCCAGGAAGAAGGGTCAGGTGTTGGGGCCTCACATTGCCCCCTTCTTGATCTCCCTTATCCTCCCTTATCCTAGGAGGTCTGTTGCTCTGGAAGGAAATTCTTGGGAAGATTTCTTCCAACTGGGTCATGCTCCCACCTTTACCCTCAGAGTAGAGAGATGTGTCTCAGGGCAGCTGAGCCCAGTAACTCCAAGGGCCATACCTGCACCCTCGCAGCTTAGAGTATGATTCTTAGATCTGTCATTTCTTCTCTATCTCCAATCTGCCATTTCCCTAGTCCAGGCAGGGTTGTTGCATATAGCTGCACAGGTTGGGCACTGCACAATCCTATAGTTTTGCTACTTACACAGAGCATAATAAGGATGGCACCCATGGGCTTGTGCAGCCTCTCTCCTTGTCCCCTGTTGGCTCTTATGACCTTAAAAATTACAAAGGCTATGAAGTCACCTGCCCAACTCCTCTGAAGACCTTCATTGTTTTCCCATAGTTTTAGGATAAAGTCCAAAATCTGTAACCCCCCTCCTACCAATACAATCTGACTGAGGAGACCCAGTCCAGGCTTTAAGCCCAGAGGGACTGCCCAGGCCTGGGACAAGGATGGGTAAGAGCACTCCTGCCCAGCAGCCACTGCAGTGGGCAGAGTTGCCCCTTCACCACATCTCCGGAGACTTGCTACCTCCTGGGCCCCTCTGCAGTCATGGCAGTGCCTCGTAGCAGGTCACCACAATGAGAGCCCCAACTGCTTTACCTTCAAGGGATCCGCCTTATATAGATGGAGACACTGAGGCCTGAAGGAGGGAAGGGAGTTGCATAAGGTCATAGAGCAAGTGAGTCAGGGCAAGTCTAGGATAAACTCCCAAGCCTGGGCCCTTCACACCACCCGTGTTTCAGAGTCTTCCATGCCTATTCCTCAAACCTCTCAGCTCTCCTTGTCCTCCAGTAACAGGGACAACCCCTTTCTTGGATGGGGATACTGAGGTCCACCACTTGGCTACTGGGTGTTCACGTCCCTGCATCAGCAGCCACAGGAGGCGCTGTCTTCATAGCCACTCCTCTGCCAGAAGGCTGTGGCCAGAGCTACCCCCAGGTCCCAACCGGCTGCTCCTCGCCAGCCCCATAGCCCTTGAGCCTCCCAATTGCATTTGTAGCTCAGTTGAGCGCCTTGCCAGCTGCCAGGTCTCCTGCCACTTATTATTTCAGCTTAAAAAAATAAAATAAAAAGGGGAGAAGAGCACCTCCTCCCCTCTGTCTCCAGGAGCAAGCCAAGCTGGCGGGTGGCAGGGCCAGAAAGCCGGCTCACCGCCTGATCTCATTTGGGACCATCGGCGGAATCATGGCCCCATAACCCAATCAGCCTAATCCAATCCCAGCTCCTGCCAGGCAGCAGAGGTCAGCTCCCAGGTGGCAGCCTCATCCCATGTGGAGGTCCTAGAGAGGGGCCCAGCCTTGGGGGACCTGGAAAGAGAGGCTGTCTTAGGGCCAGCAGGACAGGATGAGGAGTAAACAGAGGCATGGTACAGGGAGCAACGACAGAAAAGGATGACGAAGAAATAGGAGGAGAGATGTCTAACCTTTGAATGATTCCATTCTGATGAGGGAGGCAACACAGACCTCCAGGGAGGGAACTAAATGATAGAGCAAATCCTTGGCAAGATTTATCTAAGACTCACAGCAGCTCCCATCAGTCCCCTCCCTCTGCCATACTTACCCAGCACCAACTTCGTTGGGGGCGTCTGGTGGTGAGTGAAACCAACAACCACCTATAGGTCTTGGGCACCTGTTATGTGCCAGGCATCATTCTGAGCACTTGAGCTGCATCAGCCCATGTGATCCTCCCAACAGTTATAGGAGGAGGACTCTTACTGTCTCCATTTTACAGATGAGGAAGTAACTTTCCCAGCAGACACACATAGGCCATGAGAGCAGCACATGTAACAGAGGAACCCAATGTGGTCTGTAGGGAGGAATGTCTGAACTGAGGTCTGCAGGATGAGGGAAGGTAACCAGGCCAAGAAAAATGGAAAATGAAGAGCATTTGGAACTGAGAGGCCATAAGTACAAAGGCCCAGAGGCAGGAAGAATGATAGACAGGGCAATGGGAAAAAGACCAGAATGACCAGGCAGTCGGAGGGGAGAGGTGCTGCAGAAGCGGGCAGAGGGCCTTGAGGATTTCGACTTCATCCTAAAAGCCAAAGGGATACAGTCATATTCCCCATCTCACAGGTGAAGGAGGTTCAGACAGGTGACTGAAGAACCGAGTCAGGAAACATATTCCGGTGGCTCCCAACATATTCCAGTGTTCTTCCCAAATCCCCTGGCTCCAGCAAGCTGCCTCCTTTCAGATACAAGAAAACCAAACAGAGACTGGCAAACACTAGAGCGGACATTGAAATTCTCTGGAGGCTTGTTAAAATAACAGATTGCTGGCCGGGCACGGTGGCTCACGCCTGTAATCCTAGCACTTTGGGAGGCTGAGGCAGGTGGATTGCCTGAGCTCAGGAGTTTGAGGCCAGCCTGGGCAACAATGGTGAAATCCCATTTCTACTAAAATACAAAAAATTCACCGATTGCGGTGACAGGTGCCTGTAATCCCAGCTACTTGGGAGGCTGAGGCAGGAGAATCGCTTGAACCTGGGAGGCGGAGGTTGCAGTGAGCCGAGAGCACGCCATTGCACTCCAGCCTAGGCAACAAGAGTGAGACTCCATCTGCAAAACAAAACAGAACAAAACAAAAAATACAGATTGCTGGGCCTATGCCCAGGGTTTCTGATCCAGTAGGTCTGGGGTAGGGGCTCCATCATCTGCATTTCCAACAAGCTCTCAGGGATGCTGATGCTGCCGGCCCCAGGGACCACACTTTGAGAACTGCTGGGATGGAGCATAAACAGATTTCCCTCAGAAAGACAAAGAGGAAACGTAGCTCCTAAACCCGAGTGCCAATCCAGGGAGGCTTTCTGGGATCCTTTGCAGGTGACCATGAGGCTAGGAATCTCCATGTTCTGTCCCACTGACCCCTCAACTTGCTTATATGAATCAAACCATGTATCTCTGTTTCTGTTTGAGGAATGTGGTCCTGACTTCCCCAGGCCTCCATCCTCTGACCTTGCCACTTCCCCAGGGATGAACCCCTCCCGGAGGTACCCACTGTGGTACAAGAACATGGTGTCCCTGTGGATCCTCTTTGGGATGGCATGGCTGGCCTTGATCATCAAACTCATCCTCTCCCAGCTGGAGACTCCAGGGAGGGTATGTTCCTGCTACCACCACAGCTCCAAGGAAGACTTCAAGTCCCAAAGCTGGAGACAGGGCCCCGACCAGGAGCCAGAGTCCCACTCCCCACAGCAAGAATGCTATCCAGAGGGACCTATGGGAATCATACAGCATCTGGAACCTTCTGCTCAGGCTGCAGGCTGTTGCAAGGACAGCTAGTTATACTCCATTCTTTGTTTGGTCATCCTCCTCAGTAGCAAGACCCCTGATTTTAGGCTTGGCACATGTCCACCCAAACTAAAGACTACATTTTCCATCCTCCCTTGAGGCTAGGTGCAGATATATGATTAATTCTGCCCAATAGAATATACAGAGACATGTGCTGGGTGACATGGGATGTGACTTTCGGGTGGGGGGAGGCATGCCCTTCTTCCCCACTTCCTTACTTTAGCTGGCTGCAATGCCAATATGGTGGCTGGAGCTCTGGCAGCCATACAGCACCATGAAGTAGAGGCAATGTTTGAGATTGGTGGCACAATAAGATAGGAAGAGTCTGTATCACTGATGGTCACAGAGCCATCCTAACGAACCTGGACGGAACATCACCCGACCTCCTTTATGTGAGAGAGAAGTAAACATCTTATATAAAACACCATTATTTGGGTTTTTCTGTCATTCATAACCAAACCTAAGGCAGCATCTGAGACTGGAACCTACACAGAGAGAAACTACCTTCTCCCCAGGTGAGTTTGTCTAGGGCTGGTGGCAAGAACGGATTGAAGGCTGGACTGCCAGCCCCCTACACCTTCGGAGAGCCACCAGGTAAACTTGGTAAAGATTTGCTGATAACTCTCAGGGCCGATACAGCCAGCAGGCGGCTGGTCTCAGTCCAGCTGCTGAATCCTTACTCTGTGGCTCATTCATACCACAGAAAAGCCAGGGGCAAGCCAGTGGACTCCTCCTGACTCACCCTGCCCCACTGCATTTTAAGGCTCCAACAACGGTTTGCAAAGCCGGGTAGAGTTTGCAAAGGCTACTTCTGTTTGCGGAGTGTTACCAAGGGTTGCTACTAAGACAGCACATAACACAGTGGTTTCCACCATAGACACGTATAAGCACAGCCAGAGCTCCTGGCAGTACCAGCTAACACCTGAGGTCACCTGGGGCAGCTGGGCTCTTGGCCTCAGTGGGCACCTGTGATTCCATTCCCTCCACCCATCTTGCAGGTGGCATCCCAGGGACCCAGGGAGTTCCATGTGGCCCCTCCCTGTGACCATCTTGGAACTGGGTCAGCGTCAACCCTTTGGCCAAGGAAGGAGTAAAGGCCGTTACACCATCTCACTTGCGCCATCTATCCTGGCCCCGCGTGGACGAAGGCCAGACCCAGGGGCAGCACCAGAGAGTAAACAACAGAGCCTATGCCCACGTCCTAAGGCCCACAGGCTGGACAGAGGAAAATGGAGGGGAAGAAGAGATTGCCGAAGTGTGGAAGTGGCATGCTTTGTACTTAACACACTCTAGAAAGAGGACCTAGCAATTCAAAACTGTTCCTCCTGGGAGCAAGGAGCAGGCCAGTGTGTTGGCTTAGTCACTGTGGTCCCAACTCGATCTCACCTCAGACCTCTTTGTCCTCATGCCTGGCCCCACTGGATTCTCCCACAAAGCCTTCACTCCCGTGCCCACACCCACCCTCATGCTCAGAAATGTTTGCCCCAGAAGGAACCAACCTGGGCTGCTGGGGTGCCCAGAGGAAGGCTCATTCTTCACCAGTTCTTTGTCTGCTTCTCAGCCAATGAAAAGAATAGCTGGAACTCTGAAGTCTACACCCAGGAGGTGGGAGGGGGAGTGGGGAGGGGACAAAGGTGAATAGGATAGGGACGGGTGTTAACAAGTCATGTTGGGAGCCACCTGGAGAGGTCTGGATGTGGGAAATGTACAAAAACAGAGTATCAGACCTCAGTTCAGAAACCACAAAACAGAATGGACAGTGAGGCCACAAGCACGAGGGAGGGAAGGTAGGAGTGGTGACAACATAAGGGAGACAGCCCAAGAAAGCTGTTGCACAGTCCGCAGTAAGGAACTCGTTGCTTCTCGCCACCTCAGCCAGGTCACCCAAAGCCTGGAGGAGGAGAGAAAGGGCTGCTCTCAGAGCATGGCCCTTAAGGGTGCTGAGTTTGGAACCAGCCTGCCTGTGTTGAAATCCTGGTTCCACCACTTGCCAGCTCTGTGACCCTGGGCAAATCTTGCATCTGCAATTTGTTTCCTCTGCAAAATGGAGATAAGAGCAGCTTCGATCTGCAGGAACGAGATGAGTGACTGTGCACGCAAAGGACTGAGAAGTGTGTATGTCAGCCTTGAGGAGGCGCCACATGCATGTCAGCTGTCATCATCGTTCCCAGCCGGGCTGAGTGGACAAGAACAGGAGGAGAGCAGATGCTCTGGGGCCCGGTGGCTATGAGGCAGGCAGCGCCTTGGCTGACCCCCTCTCAGGGCTGGCCAGGCAGGCGGGCTGAGCAAGCGATGACGCAGGATGGGGCCCTGCCCTTGGGGGGCTCCCAGGCTGATAGTATTGCTCTGCTGGCCAGGATAAGGCAAGTGGACTCACAGGGAGCCTCAAGGCAGAAACTGGGAAGTGAGTGTCCAGTGTGCAAATGTAGGGCCCAGGGACTGACCACTGTGGGTCCCACCATGCCAGGAGCAGGCAGATCTCTGGCCCCAGGGGCCACCTCTCCCCGCCCTCTCTGACCGGTGAGGCAAGATCAGACTCAACATCACTGGGTAGTCCACTTTAAAACAGTGGCATCTTTTATCCTTATCATCATTATTTATTATTGTTATTATTTATTGTTAGCATTTATTAAATGCTTATTATGTGCCAGGCACTGTTCTAAACTCTTTACTTGTGGTAAGTGATTTATTCCTCCTATCAACTCTATAAGAAAATAACTACTATTTGTAATGCTGGTTTATCATGGGAAAACGAGGTCCTCAGTGGATGTTAAGGCCAAAGGTAGCCACCCGTTCCTGTGGGTTGTCACAGGAGTTGCTGCTGGCCCTCTGCAAGGGATAAATTCCCCTTGCCTGGGAGGTAGGGACTTTCTTCCTTTAAGTCCTGTGTGATCTCGACCAGCCACTCCCCTTTCTGTGCCTCAGTTTCCTCACCTGTAAAAGGGGGCTGGCATCAGGGAGTCTGCATCTTACTACTTCTACTCCTTCAGCCTTGGACTGGATTGTTTTAATAAACATGTTTCAGAAGGGCAGTTCCCAGCCCCACCCATCTCAATCCTCCTGGGCCTGTGTTAAGCATTTGGATACAAGGAAGGAAGTCTCCCTTTCTCTTGTCTCTGTATCTGTCTCTCTCTCTCAGCTACATACACACACACTCACAGGATCTGGCGGCAAAGAGAAGAGAAAATCTGCACAAAATTCCCCAGGCCCTGAGCCCCTCTCTCACGGCCTCGCCAATGCTGAAGGCCTGGCTGGGGGAAGGGCATCCATTCACTTGAGGAGCCAGACCAGACAAAAGGACTTGACTCCTTGGAAGCCAGAGGACCTTCACATCAGGGATGACAGCTATGCTGAGACTCCCATCTCCAGTTCCACGGCTCTTACCTCACCCAGCCGCACCCCAGGGCTCCAGACCTGGAGTGTGCTGCCCTGAAGTAGGCCCCACTGGCCCCCCTTCCTCCACCCTCTCTAAACCACACACAGTGCTGGTCTCCACCTACACTGGGTATCCCCAGAGAGGGGGAGACCAGGTCCCCAGGCCTCCCATTCCACTGTCTGTCCCCCAGCCACCCACACACAGTGCTGCTCCCAGCCTCCAGCCTCACCGATGCTCTCTCCCAATCCCCAGGAGACACGGCTGGATCCTGCATCTCCCGACCCTCCTTTGCCCCTTATCAGCCAAAACTCACCCCCAACTAAAATCATCCTTTGGGGCCAAGGAGAGAGCCCCACCCTTCCCCAAGGTCTTCTCAGCCCATCCCTGGGGACTTTCCCCAAGCTTTTCAGTCCCTGACCCACTCCAATCACAAAACCTCTCTCAACCTGTCCGGGACCCCGTATCAGCCCACAGCCTGGCAGCACGAAAAGCAACCAGAGTTGGGTACCTCCCACCCTGTGACCTACTCCCTACACCCCACCAGCACATCTTCCAGAAACGTGAATGCAAAACCATCCAGACCCCTCCCAAGAGCCGCAGACGGAGCCCTCTGCCCCCTGCTTCCCCATGGGTTGAGGACCCTGTTCAGCTTTTGCCCACACCTCCAACCTTTCCACATCTTTATAGACCCTCATGTATTCTTTCCTGGACTCAGGCAGATGTATGTCTATGTTCTGACATACTCCTTGCTGTGTGACATCTGAGAAGTCACATAATCTCTCTGAGCCTCAGTCTCCCCATCCATAAAATGAAAATCCTGCTACCAACCTCAGGATTGTTTTGATAAGTGTGGAGGAAGGGAAGTGGGGGAGTTGGTAACAGAAGAGAAAGCATCCATGTCCTACCTTATACTTAATAGGGCTCAAAAATATTTGTGCCCCGCCTTCTTTTCTTCCTCTTGGTCTCAAGTTTCTCCTCCTCCTTTGCCCTTTTTCATCAGGAAGCTTATGAAGCCCAACTGTACCTTTTCCTCCAAGAAGTCCTCCTGGACCAGCCTGCCTTTTAGCCACCAGTGGACTTGGGAGGGGCAGGAAATTATGTGGGGATGGAAGGAATATATTTTTCAAAGCTCTGTTTTGGAGGGAGCAGCTCCTAACCAGCCCAGTGGCCGAGGCCTCTAAGGGTCAGGCTCTTGGCCTAGGGGCTTGGGGCCAGAGCAGAGGGGTGGGCATGAGTCCTCAGCACCACTCTCTAGTTGTTACTCTGTCTTGGCTCCCTCTCTCCATCCACATTCTGACTTTCTCTGAACCCCTGAACTCCATGCGCTGGATCACCGGGCTCCTTCCGTTCTTGACGTCCAGTGTGATCAGGCCTGAGAGGGGCCATGATGGAAGGTAGGAGGAGAGAGAAGTTAGGGTGGTGTGAGCCCTCTCTCTGCAGGCCCTGGCTTTAGGAGTGACTGCACTCGCAGGGTCATGGCGTCAGCTGGGTGAAGTTATAGCATCACCCTTGTCCTTCAGGCTCAGGGTAGTACCGACTCCCCGCTGTTGCTGATCCCTGGGAGTCCTGCTGTCTCATGCACATGGACCTGCCCACACTCCACACATAGTTTCTTCATTACATGCTCTTCAACGGGCCCTTGGAAAGTGCCATCTGTGCCCAGCAAGGACAGGACTGATCCCGACACCCAGTTCATCCATCTTTTACTCTTTCCCTGCAGCCCACTGGGGGAGTGGGGCTCAAAGTACTGAATTAAAACCATGGAAGAATCAATTCAGCCACCTTGACTAGGGAGTGACTTGCTCTGAGTGATGGCAAGAGGGTAGAGACCCAGGCAGGAGGCCAGGAAGACACTGTCACCCTTGCCTGTGGGGACAGTGGAACAAGGAAAGGAACAGAAACTCCCTCAAGCTGTGTTGTCAGTCCTGCAGAGAAGTTGAGCAGGAAGTGACAGACCATGTTCCCCACAAGGAACTCCTTCATCAGACTGGGGGCTTCATGGCATCAGAAACAGTGCCTCCCCCATCTGACTAGGTGCTCCCTAGGTGCAGAGGCTGTGTTTAACTCATCTTTTCCTATATCCCCAATGTCTAACACCTCAGTGCAAAACTTAGAGACACAGAAATGGATAAAACGCAATCCCTGCCATCTAATAGGGAAGCAAATTCATGTAAAAGGCCCCACCAAGCCGTGCAGTCCTTGTTGTGCTGGTGGGCCCAGGTTCAGTCCCAGGCCTGCCACCCCCACTCCTGTGTGACCTTGGCAAATCACTTCACCTTGGGTGACCAACTCATTTCATCTTTCCTCTCATCCTCAAACTGTCCTGAGAAAGTACCATCTCCAAGGAACCCCCTTATTTCCAGGAAAAGTGGGACACTTGTGCCTCCTATGGAGCCTCCTTATGCCTCAATTTCCTCAAATATGAAGTAGAAATGTTAATAGCGGTATCTGACTTATATGGAAAGCTGTTGTGTGGATGAAATGAGTTAATGTAAATCAAGAACGTAGTGTCTGGCACAGTGCAAGTTCTATACGATTTGTTTTCTCCATTTGAATTCCCCAGAAGCAGATCCTGGGACAGGATTTGGCTGCAAATAGTTTATTTGGGAAGTGATTCCAAGAAGCATGGAATTAAAACGAGAGAAGAAAAAGGAAGCAATGCAGACAGCATTAATGAGCAGGTGACCGCTGTGGGCAGTTGCGCTCCTTACCACTGGAGACCTCTGCAAGCCTGCATAGAGCATGGCTTATAGTTGTCCGCTCTGAGGGGTAGAGAAGCTGGGGCTTATATTCCCCAAATCCCATTCCTCATCACTTGGAGTAGGATGGTGTTAACTCCCCAGCATTTGTGTATTAGAAACCTGCAACATACATGAGCATGGTGGGTGCAGAGCAGGCAGGACACTGTCCGCATCTGGTACGTATGTGTCAACCATTCCTGTGACGTACAGGAGGCATGAGGGCAGACAGGAACACCCACTCAGTTATGGAAGAGGGAAGCCAAGGCAGAAGGAGGTTACATCTGGGTGAGCTTTGAAGTATGTGTAGGAGTTTTTCATGCAGAGGAGAAGGCAGGCCTTGTAATGGTGGGTGCACAATAAATGTTTAAATGAATGCCAAGTAAGTTGAGAGTGATTCAAATGTTCAAATGCTTGAGCTAGTGGGGCTGACTCAGTGCTGGAGAGCCATAGGTGGTCAGAAGGGGAGGTGATACAGTCAGCCTGGAGCCATCAGGAAATGCTGGATCAAGGTATGAGGACCTGAACTGGTCCCTGATCAGCAGGTAGAGAGAAGGGAGGGTAGGCCAGGCAGAAGAACCTCAAGAGCTAGGCAGTGGAGTTGGAATGAGGCGGGACAGAAGGAGTGCCAAAGACAGGGAAGAGAAGGGAAGGAAAGGGAAAGGGAAATGGAAAAGAAAGGAAGAAAGAGAAGGAAACAATTGAACTTGGGGAGGAAGAAGAGACACAGAACACTCCGTCACAGGGGTAGAAGGAGAACCACGGAGTCTGGCATCACACAGGTCAAAGGAAGAGAGCAATGACATGGTGGCATTGCGTTCTCAAGTCCTGAGTCCTACACAAAGTGGAGGCCAAAGCCATCTGGAACATTTCCAGGACAGGTGAGCCACCAGGAGACCCCTGTGAGCCCAAGAACATGAGCTTCGTGGGAAGAAGTCTGCAGGGATCCTGGGAGTAAGAGTGAGCTGAGGGCAAGGCACTGTCCGCAAGCCAGAAGGGAGGAGGGTTCCAGCGGTTATTACCCGAGCCGCACAAATATTGTTGTTTTGACTGGTAGTGGAGATTGTTTTATTTTTTTCCCCAGGAACCACAAGTGTGATGTGTGGGCTCGTTTTAGAACATGACACCACAGGGAGAGCAACAACCTCTGGCCTCGCCTTCCCCACTTCCCCTAGTGAGATGCTTGCATGCACACACACACACACACACACAGGCACACACAAGTCACTAAAAAGTAACCCAAACCACAAATGTTCGATCCACCAATGCCAAGGCTCTGCTGGAAATTCCTAACTTCTTGTGATGGTAAGAATACCACTCCCCGACTTTTTTAAATATGTAAAGCAATTACAACAGTACCTGGAATGTTAAAAAAAAAAAAAAAAAAAACTATGAATGCATTAGCTATTATTTAGAGGCTAAAAAGCTCAGCGGCTAAGAGCACAGACAATGCAGCCATGTTATGTTCAGAGCTCAGCTCCTCCGCTCACTGCTGTGTGACAGACTGGAAAGGTGCTTAACCTGTTGGCGCCTCGGTTTATCCACCTCTAACTTGGGGATGGTAATAGTACCTCCCACACAGGGTTGCTAGGATAAATGGGGTAATGCATGGAAAGAGCTCAGAAAATGGTCTGCCTCAGACATCAATAAACCTGAGTCATCATGTCATCACCTCCTGCCCAGGGAAGGAAGCAGAAATTACCAAACTCCCCATCCCACCCAAGCCTATGTCACAAACTCCCACTGCCTCGAAACCAACTGTGCTTGGGCAGTAGTGTCCTGGGACTGGGAGAATGGAGGGAGGGAGAAGGAGAGAGAGAGAATGTGAGTGATACCCAAAATTCATGCATCCAACAGGAAATATCAGATGCCCAAAGGGCTTGATTCCAAAATTGTGTGAATCTCCTGTTTTCACCCCAGAACTCCATCTGGGGCCTGGGGCCATGATCTCTCTGCCTACCCCTGGTAGGGAGGAGGGAGGTCTCATCCAACCCAGAGGAGACCCTGCTTGTTTAAGTTAAGCTAAGTTCCAGGGCGGGGCCGGCAGGTGAACTGAGGTCTAGATCTGATCATGGTTAGATTATTCTTCTTGGTTGGGTTTGTCTGGGGAGAGAGGAGGTGAAGTCATGTGCACCATTTTTCGGTTTGGCTTGGAGCAGTGGCTCTCAAGCTGAGTATGCACCTGTATCACTTGGAGGGCTTATTCAATCGCACATCGCTGGCCCCACCCCCAAGTATCTGATTTCTAAGGTAATTTGCTTTTCTCACAAGTTTTCATGCTGATCCTGCTGGCCCAGGAAGCATGCTTGGAGAACCATTGGTTTAGGAGATGAACAGACCTAGACAGACCTCTCTGAATCCTAGTTCCACTCCTAGGAGCTGTGTGACCTTGGTCAGTCTCTTAAACTCTTGGGCCTCAGTCTCCCTACTTTTTTTTTCTTTTTGAGATGGAGATTCTCTCTGTTGCCCAGGCTGGAGTGCAATGGCGTGATCTCAGCTCACTGCAACCTCTGCCTCCCGGGTTCAAGTGCTTCTCCTGCCTCAGCCTCCCAAGTAGCTGGGATTACAGGCATGCACCACCACGTCCGACTAATTTTTGTATTTTTAGTAGAGACAGGGTTTCTCCATGTTAGCCAGGCTGGTCTTGAACTCCCGACCTCAGGTGATCTGCCCACCTCAGCCTCCCAGAGTGCTGAGATCACAGGCATGAGCCACCACACCTGGCCGGTCTCCCTACTTTTAAAATTGAGATTCTAATGCTTGTCCTCAGAGTAGCTGTGCAGATTCAATGAGGACATGGAGGTGAAGTGGCCAGCACAGTGCCCAGCCCCCCGTAAGTACCCACAGTGACTGTTGCTATTATTCCTTCAGTGGTTGGGACTGGGGTTTTGCTTGGGTATGTGTGCTTCCTCATTAATGATGTTCCCCCCAGTCATCAGCTGGGCACATGGCTTCCCAGAATAAAGATCACTTTCCCAGGCTCCCTTGAGGCAGTGTCGCCTTATGATAAGTAGTGACTGATGGGTTGTGTATTAGATGGGATATTGGTTTGGCTACTAAAACCAGAGACACCCAAAATAGTAGCAGCCTAAGTAAAGGAGAAATGTATTTGTTTCTAAAATAGCATAAGAGTGTATGGCCCTTGTATCTTGTTGGTCTATCATTCTCAATATAAGATCTTCATCTCATCATGTAGGATGGCTGCTGCCACTCCTGCCATCACACCCACATCCCAGACAAGTGGAAGGGGAAAGGAAGATCATATTTCTTCCCTGGGAGGTCACAAATAGTAGCTGTAAATATGATATCTATTCACATTCCACAGGCTAGAACTTAGTCACATGACCACATCTAGCTCTACAGGAGGCTGTAAAATGCAGTCATCAGTTGAGCTGCTCTATGATCCGTTAATGCTATTATTAAATGCTATGACTATGTAAGGAAGGGAGAATGGGCACAGCTTTTACAACAGGATGTAGTCAGCAATTGTGTGTACAAACACTGGGGATTGTCCTTAAAGGGAGGGGCATCCATACCATTTCAGCCCTTCTTTCTTCCTGTTGTAGGAATGCAAATGTGATTCTCTGAAGTTCTTTGTCTGGCTACAGTACTTTGCCATGGTAGATTAAAGAAAGCCCCAGTTCTTCATCCCTCCCAAGATCCCTACCCTTTGCCATGTGACTTCTCACTCAGACTGTATGGGCTTGGCTATGGGATTTGCTTTAGCCAATGAAAGTATTTGTGACATTGACTTATTTATTCTCAGTCTCTCTCTTTTTCCCTTTCTCCAATAGCCACAAGGACATTTCTGGACTGACCTGCTAGAGGAAGATAGAAAGACATGGTGCCACTGGACATTTCATTTTGGCCCACAGTAACCAACGCCCATAGAATGGAACTGCACATGGGTACCCTTAGTGGGAAACAGGGAGAGAAATGCTGCTTTCTCAACACCTACTGTGTCCCTGGAAATGTTAACTCATTTCAGTGAGATGGTGGTGCTAGGGCCAGCATTCAGCCAGCCTCCAGTCTGACTTGGAAGCCGTGGGTGTTCACACCACCCAACAGTGCCTCCAGAGACAGCCTCTGACCCTACTTCCTCACCTGTCCACACTCCTCACCCACTCCAGCACCAAGTCTGACCCCAAAACATCTCTGCAAGGGCAGACTTCCATGTTACAAAGTCCAGGGGACACTTTCCAACCTCACCTTACTTGCCCCTCTCAGCACCTTGGCATCTGTGTGGCTGCGGGTCTCCTGGGTTTCCTCCTGCCTACCTGGCCACACCTGTGTTCCTTTCTCTCTCCTTCTTTCCCTTCTTCCTTTCTTCCTTCCTTCCTGAAGTGGAGGACGACTGTCCCTCTTTGTCCGGCAAAGAGTCACTTCTGGAGAGCATGTAGTTACCCAAATGTTGGACAACGAAGCATCCATTGTTCTGAGCTTAGGGGAAGAGGCAGATCAATTTGCATAAATCCTTTGAGATATTCAGGGAGAGGAATGTGCTGCACCAGTTTGCAATAGTGACCTGTGGCCATGAGATTTGTGGACATATTTGGGCTATATAGCTCCAGTTCTCCCTGGTGCTGAAACTCAGCACTTAGCCTTTAGGGGTGAGTAAATCTCTAAGAATCTTGATAGTTACACGTAAGGGAGTTGCAGACAGAGACACTAGAGACCCCATAATATGGCCGGTGGAGGTTGGAGCCCTTTGGAATCTCCATTGCAAGCTCATCTTCTGTAAACCTTGGCTTTCCTCAAGGCTCGGCCTTAGGCCATCTTCTTTTCTCATTCTCTGTTTGCTGCCTAAGTCATGAAGTACCCTGCCAAGATTTCAACAATCAACTACAGCTCGGTATCTCTCAAATTGTTATCTCTGAATCAGATGTCTCCTTTGAGCTCCTGGAGCTAAGCAGTCAGCATCATCCCCTTCTGCATCATCTCATGGTTGAGGACTGCTGCTTGAGCTCCAGCCATTTGATCTGCATTGAGTCAGACAGAAGAAGGAAGAAGAGGAGAAGAACACACTCCACACTCCACACCCTGTTAAGGAGATTTCTTTACTAAAGAACCAGTGCAACAGTTTCTTACATTTCGTTGGCTAGAACTTAGTAGCATGGTCACATCTCCCTTCAGTGGAAACTGGGAAATGTAGTCCCTTAGCAGGTGATGAAGTGCCCAGCTAAATAGTGAGATTATGTTATGAAAAGGTAAGAGATTGAACAGTGGGAGGAAATCAGGAGTTTCTACCACAATGCCCCAAATCATAAACATGATCTTACCTCCAAAACAGGCCCGGACAGGGAAATCTATAGAGGCTGAAAGTAAATTAGTGGTTGCTTAGGGCTGGTGGTGGGGGAAGAGGGGTGGAACAGGAAGTGATAACTAGGCTGGGCGCAGTGGCTCACGCCTATAATCCCAACACTTTGGGAGGCCAAGGTGGGCGGATCACTTGAGGTCAAGAGTTCAAGACCAGCCTGGCCAACATGGTGAAACCCCGTTTCTACTAAAACTACAAAAATCAGCCGGGTGTAGTGGCAGGCGCCTGCCTGTAATCCCAACTACTAGGGAGGCTGAGGCATGAGAATCACTTGAACCCTTGAACCCTGGAGGCAGAGATTGCAGTGAGCTGAGATTGCACCACTGCACTCCAGCCTGGGCGACAGAGTGAGACCCTGTCTCAAAAAAAAAGGGAAGTGATAACTAAAGAATACAGGGTTTCTCCTTTGTTGTTGTTGTTGTTGTTGTTGTTGAGATGGAGTTTCGAGCCCAGGCTGGAGTGCAATGGCGTGATCTTGGCTCACCGCAACCCCCACCTTCTGGGTTCCAGTGATTCTCCTGCCTCAGCCTCCCGAGTAGCTGGGATTACAGGCATGCGCCACCACGCCCAGCTAAGTGTGTATTTTTAGTAGAGATGGGGTTTCTCTATGTTGGTCAGGCTGGTCTCGAACTCCCAACCTCAGGTGATCCACCCACCTCGGCCTCCCAAAGTGCTGGGATTATAGGCATGAGCCACCGTGCCCGGTCCAGGGTTTCTTCTTGAGATGAAGAAAGTGGCCAGGAGTAGTTGCTCATGCCTATAACCCCAGCACTTTGGGAGGCTGATGTGGGAGGAGAGCTTGAGTCCAGGAGTTCAAGACCAGCATGGGCAACATGTTGAGGCCCCATCTCTACAAAAATAGAAAAATATTAGTGGAGCATGGTGGCACACACCTGTGTTTCTGAGTACTCAGGAGACTAAGGCAGGAGGATCTCTTGAGCCCAGGAGGTTGAGGCTGCAGTGAGCCATGATCATACCACTGCACTCCAGCCTGGGAAACAGAGGGAGACCCTGTCTCAAGAAACAAGAAAGTGTTCTAAAACAGACTGTGTTGAAATTGGTGCATATCTATGAATCATTCTAAAAGCCATTGACTTGTACACTTTAAATGGCTAAATTGTGTGGTATGCGTATTACATCTCAATAAATCCATTTTTTAGAAAACAAAGCTCACTAGAAGATAAACTTCAGGAGGATGGGACTTTGCTGGCTCCTGACTGTCTCTGGCGTGTGGTGGGCACCCAGGAGCTGTTTTCTGACTGGTAGATGAACGAATGCTTGACCTCTTTCTCCCACCCCCTCACAGCCAATTCAGTGCAAAATCCTATTGTTTAACCTCTAAGTTCCCGCCACTTCTCCCCAGCTTCACTGCTACCACGCCGTTTCACATATCATTTTCTCCATCTCATGACAGCCCCCTCCCGTCCATTCTCCACACAGCTGTCACAGAAGCCTTCTAAAAAGACAGAACTGGTCTGTCCTGCCTCTGCCAAAAATGCCTCAATAATTTCCCATTGCTTCCAGAACAAAGTGCAAAACCCCAGCCAGGGCCTCCAGGCCGCCTTGACCGCCTTGGCTTCTCTGTCGTCACCATACTCTGTTCTCCCCTCTCTGCAGTAGGTATCAACTCTCAGGGTTCCTCAGACACTGCCTAGAACATGGGCAGAGCCTCCACTCACCCCATCCCATACACCCACTCTCCTCCCCAGCAGTGCTCAGCTCCAGGCCATCTCCTTACAGGGCTTCCCAGAAAGAGGCTAGAATCCCCTTCATAGGTCCTCACATCTCCCTGAAATCTCATGGCACTTACCATACAAGCTTGTCATTATATATCTATTTGGGTGTTTATTTCAATTCAACTCAACCAATATTTATGGATGACCTGCATGCCAGGTCCTCTTTCACAGCACCTCCTCGTGGTCCCATCCCCAGCCTACAAGGGCTCCCTGTCTGCCTCTGCCCTTTGCCCCTGAGAGGCCAGGACCAGCCCAGCCAGTAGACTCCCAGGCAGACAATGACAGCAAAGACACAGCAATTGGCCAGGCGCAGTGGCTCACACTTGTAATCCCAGCACGTTGAGGGGGCCAAGGTGGGTAGATCACTTGAGGCCAGGAGTTCAAAACCGGCCTGGCCAATATGGCAAAACCCCGTCTCTACTAAAAATACAAAACTTAGCCATGCATGATGGCAAGCACCTGTAATCCCAGCTACTTGGGAGACTGAGGCAGGAGAATCACTTGAACCCGGGAGATGGAGGTTGCAATGAGCTGAGATCGCACCACTGTACTCCAGCCTAGGTGACAGAGCAAGACTCTCTCAAAAACAAAAACAACGACAACGACAACAAAAAGACACGGTAACAACTGCCACCCAGTCCAGCCTTTCCAGGGCCTGACTGGCCCAGCAGTCAGGGCCAGTGAGGAATGGATGGGCAGAGTATTAGCTGGGCACCTGGACAAGTTCTAGATCAGCTCTGCCACTGGCAGGACATGAGGCCTTGGGCCAATCCCTGCGCTCCCTAGTCTTCAGTGTCCTTATTTATAAAAAGAGTCTCTCAGTCTGACTTAGGATGAGTATTCTTTGAATCAATGACCAAGATCTTTATGAAAAGTTCATGATGACAGGGCTTCGGGTTTCACTCATTCACCCTTCAGTCATTGATCATTGATGCATTCATTGATCACCATATATTTATCGAGCATCTCCTCTGTAACAGGCCTTACTCTAAGCTGAGGAGTCATAGGGACCAAGACAATGACAGGCAGGGCCTATTGAGGATACAGACACGGGGCCAAGGACAAAACACATCAACAGGCAATCCCAGTTCTGTGTGAAAGGAAAAATATAACGTTCTTTATTCTTTTCTTCTTTCATTTTTCTTTTCTTTTTTTGTTTTGTTTTGTTTTGTTTTGTTTTTGTTTGTTTGTTTTTTTGAGACAGAGTCTTGCTCTGTCGCCCGGGCTGGAGGGCAATGGCATGATCTCTGCTCACTGCACCCTCCACCTCCCGGGTTTAAGCGATTCTCCTGCCTCAGCCTCCCGAGTAGCTGGGATTACAGGCATGTGCCACCACGCCCAGCTAATTTTTGTATTTTCAGTAGAGACAGGGTTTTCCATGTTGGCCAGACTGGTCTTGAACTCCAGACCTCAGGTGATCTGCCCGCCTCAGCCTCCCCAAGCGCTGGGATTACAGGCGTGAGCCACTGCACCCAGCCATAATAAAATGTTCTCTATTTTCTAATAATGCCATCTTTATTTCAAGTGCTGCCTCAGATGAGGTAGAAGGAGAATATGTCTGTTGTCAATGCTGCCTACTCCTTTTCTTCCATCACCTCCTTTCTGTCTGTCCTTTCTTCTAGTCCAGGAAAAGTATTTATCAAGTCAAGGAAAGGACAGGAGCAGGGTGGGATTCAGTTACTGTGGAGATGTAACAAAAAAATTCACAATTCAGGCAGGGCTCAGTGGGGACATTTCTGTTCTGCTGGGCATCAGCTGGGGAAGCTGGAAGGCTGGGGCAAGATCATCTGAAGATTCACTCAGTCACATGCCTGGCTGTTGGCTGAAAACTTAGCACATGTACATGTGGCCTCCCCATGTAGCTTTGGCTTCCTGACAACATGGCAGTTGGTTTTCATGGGTGAGTATGGAGAGAAAGGGAGAGAGAAGCTGAACTGCTGCAATGACCTACCCTGGGAAGACTAGGCTTATGCCACCTTCTGTCCAACTAGCAGTCTCAACATCCCACTCAGTTTCAATGGGATGAGGAAATATCCAACTCTTGACTGGAAAGATTCTGAAAGAGCATGTGGAAAAAAACCTATGGCCATGGCCACATTTGAAAAATACAAGCTACCACAGGAGTGGGGAATGGTCCAGTTTGCTTTTTTTTTTAATGTCTCCCCCCTTTATTTTTTAATGACTTAAACCTTTCAGTTCCCCTAAGGGCTTAGGATTCAGGACACAAAGGCCAGTGACTTTTTTGCTTTCTACTTTGTCATGGTCCCCCTGAGGAAATAAGGACCTCAGTTAACATCTAACAAGAATGACCAGCCAGGTGGAAAAGTACTCTGAGAGCCACCCTGGCCTGAGGAATTGCGAAGCCGGGAAGAGAGGAGGAAGGAGAAATCGGCCAGATGAGGAAGAGACGGGTAGAGCAGTGAGGGAGAGAGGGATGTCAAGGCGGATGCTCAGTGCTTCACGTAGGGAGGGAACAGCATGTGCAAAGCTGCTAAAGGAAGAAAAGAAATCAGCATTGAGACAGAGCTGAGAGATGAGGAGGGCGAGATTGGCAAACCAGTTGAACTTTATATGAGGAGTCTGGTGTGAAGTCATGGAAGGAAGGGTTTTAAGCAAGAGAATGAGATAAGATTTGTATAAAGCCTACCTTCAATAAAGTGAAATGGATTCTAGAAGCATTTGAGAAGCAGAAATATTGGGTCTTGTTGACCTATTGGGTGTGGGGCAGGGAAAGGGAAGCTTCCCCCAGGTGCACACAGCACCTCCTTCTCAGGGTTTGCCCAGGTTCTGACCAGGAGGCCACAGCCACTTCCGGGAGCCATCACAGCCCACTGCATCCCTGCAAAGGCGGGCCATGGCAGGACAAGACCTCCTGGAATGGGGTGAGATATGCACCCTCAACTGTCCACGGCTTCACTAGGGCCTTCATCCATGAGCAGGATTCCCGTCTGTTCTCTCCCCAGGAGCAGAGCTCAGTAGCCTCTGACAAAGGGGCTTGTCAGTCAATGATGTGGGAGTAGAGGCCTAGCAGGCTTGGGGGGCAGTGGGGAGGAGGAGCTGCAGGGCACCCTGAGGCCAGAGAGCACCCGCTGGGTAAACAGGTGACCCACTCTACCTTCCACAGGAGTCACCAGGAAAGGTGAGGCTAGGAAGGATAGAGAGGCTTCTTGCACACCTGCGTGGGGAGATGCGTCTGCAATGGGACCAAATCTGAGGTTACCTGGGCCCCTGGGCCACCTGCTCTGGGCACTCAGCACTAGCACCATTGTGCCCAGGGCAGCAAAGCCACGGGATGAATGTGCCCCACCTTCCTAGAGCAACAATTTGGCTCAAAGAATGTGAGGAAAATATTGTTTTCACAGTAAACAGTATGATGAAGCAGAATATAAGATGCCTGTGTGGACTTTCAATGAACAGAAGACTTGTGATCCCACTGGCACTCTGGGTTGGTTGTTTTGAGCCAAGCCCACCCCTCCTCCCCCCACACAAGCCTTCGGGGGAATGTGGTCTGGCTCCTTCGGGTGCCTCTCTGATGGAAAAGTTTGAGGAAGATCACAGGCTTCATTAACACCCTCAGTCCCAAGGACAGCTCTGCAACAGAATCTGCTGCTGCCACTGGGAACAGTGGTGTATGGAAGGGGCCCCCAGGCCACACAGGCATCACCTCAACGAGCAGCTCCCAGTCACCCACAGCACTGAGAGGTGGTGGAAGTGCTGGTAGTGTCTCACTGGTGGAAGGTGACCTCTCCTGGAGCTGGTCTAGGCTCCCAGTACGTCGTTCCTGTCACCTATCCTGCCATGGCAGCGCAAGTCAGTTCTCTCTAGCTGGCGACTCCCACTAGGGATGCAGCCAAGGCGAGCCCAGCTGGACTTTAGTCAGCCAGCAGTGGAGAGGAGACGGGAGAGAAGTCCCTCCTTGCGCAGTTGACTTGGGCTCTGGTTTTGCTGCCAGTGACCAGTTCTGTCACCTTTGCCCCCTGGTCAATGAGTACCAGGGTGGCTCTGGGTGAGAACAGTGACCAAAGGGCTGGGTGGGAGTGGATGTGTAGCGAGAGGGACAGTGAGAGGTGCAGTCAAGGGCTGAAGCCCTTTGTGGTCTGACTGAGAGGAGAAGAAAGGAACAAAGAGCAAGCACAAGCACAGGGGAGAAACGAGGGACTTTGTGTGTTGTCATCTTTTCCTGGTGTGAGGAGAACCCCAGCAGGGGGAACCAGGCCGTCTGCCCTGCTCTAGTCAGTGGTCCCAATAGGACTTCCACAGAGGTACCCAGTGGCCTGTGGCTACAGTGGATCTGGTACAGAAGAAAGAGAGCTGTACCCACTCCTCAGGAAGCCGCTATAGAAGGGATAGAAGGAAGACACAGCCTCGTTCTCAGGGAGCCCCAGTCTGAGGGGAGACACAGCCCCATCCTCAGGGAGCCCCAGTCTGAGGGGAGACACAGCCCCATCCTCAGGGAGCCCCAGTCTGAGGGTGGCGCAGCCCCGTCCTGAGGAAGTCCCAGTCTGAGGGGATACACAGTCCTCTCCTCAGGGAGCCCGAGTCTGAGGGGAGTAGTCTCCTTAGGTCCCTGCAAAGGCTCTTGCCTCCCTCACCACCTGTACTTCTGTGGCTTTGCTCCGAATTCATATAAACTGAGATGGGGAATCCCAGGAACTGAAATACTGTTAATCACCCTTTTTTATTGCCCTTCCTTGGGTGACTCAGCTGTAGGAAATCACAGCTCCTGAAGAGAACCCAGAATGAAAACTGAAAGGGAGAGTGATGAGTGAGAGTCAGCTACTGCCACAGCCTTGGCAGCCACACGGCCTTGTCCCCAGAGGTCGCTGCTCTCAGCTGGTCACAGGCAGCTCCTGTACCGACAGAGGCAATGGGGTGGGTCTGGGCCAGGGGATGCCCAGTCCCCAGGGAGCCCCTGCAGCAGGGCTGGCCCTGGATCCACGCAGGGGCCAGTGCACAGCGGTGAAAGCCTGGGGTGATCTCAGGGCCGGTGATTTGCTGTCCAGGCCTCTGACTCCTGCCCTTCCTGACTCAACCACATCCGGTTTGGGCTCTCGCAGGCTCCCACCTGGAACGCCCTCCCTTCCCTCCTGTGTGCCACACCCTGCTCTCTGGCAGCCCCTCATGTCCTCCTCAGAGCTGTCCTCACACCCTCTGTTTCAGCCCTTCTGGGTACTTGATGTCATGTGACTGACTTGGGGTATGTGGGGTCTTTTGCCTTTTCTTCTCACTTGGACCCTGAAGCCTCAAGAACAGGTGCTTCCTGCAACAGAATGTGCTCAGCCCTTAGGAAAACCTGAATGAAGGAAGGAAGAAGGAAAACCAGAACCCAAACTTTCAGTTTTCTTGGCCGACCCAGAGATTGGGGGCCATGAAATGCTACGGGACACCGACCTGGCTGCCTTTCCCCAGGAGTGTGAGAGGATGACACTTCTCCAAGCTAAAAAGGGCTTAGAAGTCACTTGAAAACAAGCTTTTTTGAGGGGAAGGGCCTGCCAAGGTCACCCTGCTTGCCAGCAGCAGAGCCAGTGCTCTTGCCGGGGTCCGCTGCCTCATTCCCTCTGCCTGACCCTCCACCCTTGTACCTGGACCCTGGGCTGTGGGCCAGGCTGAAACCCAGAGCAAGACATACTGTTCTGTGCTACACCAGTGGGGCGAGGCGGGCGAGGCAGCCATGGCAGTGGCTGACCTGCTCCACCCACGGTGGGCACATTTCATCACCATGAGGGCTGGTAGCTTCTGTGGCCCAGGGAAAGCTATGCTTTGCAAACACTGAGCTGCCTGGATCCCCATCCTCGTTCCTATGCAAGCACTCGGAACATTCCAGCACCAGTCAGTGGTGAGAGCACAGCTGCCTGGGTACCCTTCTTCTGCCAAGGCAACTCCTGGGGTCGCTGTAGCCTGAGGTCCTGGCATGGGCTGCTCAGAAGGGGTCCCGCCCAGTTTTTCCTACTGCCAATGGCAACAGTGTTTCCTACTGCTGATGGCAACGGTGTTTGGAGATAATCATAAAAATTATGATTCTAGGTTACTCTCTACCTGGCACTTCACAAATATTTTATCACCTAGCCCTCTTGTGAACCCAATGAGGTAGCTACTGTTATTATCCCCATCTTTCAGGACGAAAGCATTGGGGCCCGAGAAAGGCAGACACCTGCCCAGTGGCACAGCCAGCATGTGGTGGAGTCAAAACTGCCCTGCCCCAGACCCTTGTTCTCCCTCACTGCACTGCCAGTGACCCAGCTGCTGCCACACCCTCCACACCCCAAGGAGAAGGCCACCTGAATTTTGGGCATGAGAAACAAGCCCTCTGGATAAGCTACAAAATGCTACAGGTGCTGGGGAAATGGGTGGTGCCAGGACCTTCTGCTTAACCACAGAGAGTGCATATTGAAACCCATTTAGACTGGGCACAGTGGCTCACATCTGTAATCCCAACACTTTGGGAGGCCGAGGTGGGCGGATCACTTGAGGTCAGGAGTTTGAGACCAGCCTGACCAACATGGTGAAACACCGTCTCCACTAAAAATACAAAAAGTAGTCGGGCATGGTGGCACATGCCTATAGTCTCACGTACTCAGGAGGCTGAGGCAGGAGAATCACTTGAACTCAGGAGGTGGAGGTTGCAGTGAGCCAAGGCTGAGATCGCACCACTGCACCCCAGCCTGGGCGACAGACTGAGACTCCATGTCAAAAAGAAAAGAGAAGAAAAAGAAACCCACTTAGGCTCTCCCCTTTGCCTGGTTCACCTGGTAGGGAAAGAATAGAGATGAGAAGTAGCATTTGGCGTCAGAGAAGCATCCATTGGGTTCCAGCCCTGGGACAGACACTTATAAGATGATGATATTCAGCCCCAGGCAGAACAGGTAATTTGAAAGTTGTTCTGTGTTTGAACCATCTGTGCGATGTCCTGAGGGTAACGGCCTCTACTGAGGGTGCTCAGAGCTCCACCGTTTGATGTTTCCTTCTTAATACTATTGTTAGAGACCATGATGAAGACACACCTACCTACTGAGTTTTGAGGCCAGCAGGGTGGGCTAGCTAACACGGTGGAAGACAGGCTAACATGGTGGAGGACAGAATCCCAATGGCAGTCTACCCCGTCAATGTGAGTTGGTGTCCTTCAACATTGCCTACAACGGCCATCGAGGCCCTATTTGTGCCAGGCCTGGATACACAAAGGGACAATGAGGGGTCACAGTCCTGGAAGCAAATTGGGCGGGGCAGGTTGAGTAGAAACACAAGAGCTGTTGCCAGCTTCAGAGGCCACCCCCAGGATAGAATCATTAACCTGTGGGGAGGATCAAGAAATGGTGTACGGGAGAGAGGCTTATCTGAGCCCAACTTTGAAAGACAAATAGAATAATAGGGCTTCCTGCCCATGTAACCACAGGACTCATGTGAGAATCAGAAGAGATAATGAGGACAGAATCTTGTGACCTGGTTTAAAAAATTTAAAAAGACAACTTCTCTACTTCCACTGGTAAGGAAATTGAAGCCCAGAAAGGTGGTATGACTTGTTCAAAGTCAACTAATGATTTAGAGGCCAAGACAAGACTCAAGACAGACCTTCTGATTCCAGCACTGGGTTCTGGCTTGTATTAGTCCATTTTCACACTGCTATACAGAACTACCTGAGACTGGGTAATTTATAGAGAAAAGAGGTGTAAATTGACTCACAGTTCTGTGTGGCTGGGGAGGTCTCAGGAAGCCTACAATCATGGCAGTAGGGGAAGCAGGCACGATCTTACATGGTAGCAGGCGAGAGAGAGAGAAAGAAACAGAAAGAGAGAGTGAGAGAGACAGCGTGTGTAGGAGGACTGCCAAACACATAAAACTATCAGATCTCGTGAGAACTCACTCACTATCACAAGCACAGCATGGGGGACACTGCCCCCACGATCCAATCACCTCCCACCAGCTCCCACTCTTGACACGTGGGGATTATTGGGATTACAATTCGAGATGAGATTTGGGTGGGGACACAGCCAAACCATATCATGGCGCCTCTAACTGACTTCCATTGCCACAACTGCTTGTCTAAGTATCTTGTTTAAGAATGTTACTATAGAGTGGTGGCCCTTTACACTGCAGTATGAATGAGTGGCCAACATGCTTGACAAAGAGACAACAAAGAACGGGGCAGTGAGGGAAATGTAAAAGTGGGAAGGGAGGTTGGAGATGAGAAAGAGACAAGTTGGGAATGTGTAAGGCTTGGGGCCAGGAGGAACAGTAAACTTCCTAGGGGATAGGTTTGTCCCCCATTTAACATTAAATTAAATGGGGGACAAGGGGGTTTGCGTGGAAGTAAGAAGAGAACTCAGAAAAGAGAGATTAGACTGCCAAACACAAACTTTACCATATGATCTGAAGGCCCTATTTCCAAAACCCTTCCTCCCCAGAGTGAGGAGCTGGGCCCGGGGAAAGACAGGAGAGACCTGTTCCATGGGCTCTCTCTGAACCTCCAACTCCACTGAGAGCTGTCCTGGCAGGAAATGGGAGTCTCACCTCCATTTTCCCTTCCTTGTACAGAAGGGAAGAAGAAAATAAATAAGAATACGAGATATTCATTCAGGCTTCATGGGCCATCCCTGCCCCCACCCGGAGAGGAGCCTCTTGGCGACTCTTCCTTGTTTACTAGAAACCATAAGCTGGCAGTGAGGATTCTTGTTCATTATACCAAAGTGCAGAGTTTAGAACCTCATCCCCAAGTTAACTGAGCTCAGAGGATAACCCGGTCTTTTTTTTCCTTATCTGTCTTCATTTTTGTTGACTTGGCCCACTCCACCCTCTCTCCACCTAAATGATCAAGCCATGGAAACAAATTTGCAGAAGACAAAACAAACAAAAATGTAAAGCAGAAAATTTGAAATGCTCATTATTCCACTCCCTAAGTGAATAAATTATTGGTTAACACTTTGGCACACTTTCTCCCAGTCTTCATACCGGAAACATACCTGTGTATTTCCCAGGAGACCAGATGGCCTGCGTAAAGGCTTCATATGCAGCTCCCTGACTCATAGGAGTATAGGGAACTGTTTCCTTCCTTCCTTTCTTTCTTTTCCTTCTTTCTTTCTTTCTTTCTTTTCTTTCTTTCTTGTTTTTTTTTTGAGATGGAGTTTCACCTTGTAGCCCAGGCTGGAGTGAAATGGCATGATATTAGCTCACTGCAACTTCCGCCTCCCAGATTCAAGCAATTCTCCTGCCTCAGTCTCCCAAGTAGCTGGGATTACAGGCATGCACCACCATGCCCAGATGATTTTGTATTTTTACGATAGATGGGGTTTCACCTTGTTGGTTAGGCTGGCCTCGAACTCCTGACCTCAGGTGACCCGCTTGCCTTGGCCTTACAAAGTTCTGGGATTACAGGCATGAGCCACCAGTCTTTTTTCTTAAAAGTCCCTTGTGCATCTTCCTGGTGGATCCTGGTATCAGATCCTTTGCATGTGTTGACCTTTCAGGCTGATATACATGAACATCCCTGGGACATGGACCAAACCCTAATTCTACAAGTACAGACAGTCCTTCCACCTCCCTGCCACCACCCACCAAGCTGGGAACTTGAGGATTCTCTGCAAATCCTACTCTTCCAACCTGTCCCTCAATCTAGAGGAACTTGGTCAACTCCATGCCTGATTGCTGTGGCCTCAGAGTTGGAGCCCTCTCTTATTTTCAAGATTAACAGTGTCTATCTGGACCTGGTCCATTCGGGGTGGTTCAGCTAATCCCTGCCAAGCTAGCCTGAAGGCACTTATACTCCATGGGTCAAAATGTCTTAATGCGCAACTAAAGATGCTAACTGATCATAATAGTAGCTGCCAATCACTCAGGGCAAGGCACTGTAGTGGATTATTTAGTTTATTGTCTTTACAGCCCAATCAGAGGACACTCCTAGATCCCACTTTATAGATGGGGAAATTGAGACTCAGAGATGTAGGCTGATTTGCCTAATGACACCTAGCAGGGGAGTCCAAAGCCATTGACATTCCCATTTCTCTCCACTGTCTCCATGATGCTCAGTGAAAAATATTTTAATATGTCCGTGCCAGATGGAATTTTGCTCATCCCAGGATAGCTCCATAGTAGTGCACTGTCCTGACATAATTCCCACAAAAAGCACGAGATCTCACCTCTTAGTTCACCTGAGTGGCCTTTTCTCAGCTAAAAGCACACATCCCATGAGACTATTTAAATCTTGGAAACAGCTCTATCTCCTCTGTCACTGCCTTCAAGGATGCCCTGGGAACCCCAATTTGGGAACATCTAGCAAGGTCAGCATATCCAGACACTGGCTTCCCACCAGGTGTTCAGTCATCTTGGGGATCTCTGTCCCATTCAGTCACTCATTGGTGAGTTCTTGAGCATCTGATATATGTTCTGGACTGAGCTTTATATAAAGGTAAGGCTCAGTCCCTGCCCTCAGGCACTCACAGGGGTGTGTGTGTCTGCGTATATGTGGTTCTTTGTAATCTGGATGTACCTGTTCATGAAATGTCACAGGTCAGGTTATCTGGAAAGAACCTGCAGAGATGAGGAAAGGTTTGCTGTGGAGTGAGTCCCGGGAAAGGAAGCAGGCAAGAGCAGGATTGGGCAGGGACCATGAGACCGTGAAGCAGATCTGACTCCTCTCCACCAGCCCAGTGGGGAACTCCTGAGCAAAAGACTGCCCATTAGAGGAAACTTGAATTGGCAATGGCCAGGCACTACAGCCACTGCAGTGCTCAGCCATCTGAGTCAAGGCCAGTGAGGCAGCCAGGGCGGAGCATGTAAGGAGGCACTTGCACACTCCTGCAGGTGAACACATCCTTAGATTCTTTTTCTTTCTTTCTTTCTTTCTTTTTTTTTTTTTTTGAGATGGAGTTTCACTGTTGTCACTCAGGCTGGAGTGTAATGGCACGATCTCAGCTCACTGCAATCTCCACTTCCTGGGCTCAAGTGATTCTTCTGCCTCAGACTCCCAAGTAGCTGAGATTACAGGCGCCCCCCACTATGCCCAGCTAATTTTTTTGCAAATTTAGTAGAGAAGGGTTTTCACCATGTTGGCCAGGCTAGTCTCGAACTCCTGATCTCAAGTGATCCACCCACTTCAGCCTCCCAAAGGGCTGGGATTACAGGCATGAGCCATGCCACCTAGCCCACATCCTTAGATTCTGTGGCCTGGGTGCTACGCTTCTCACCCTAGTCCCAGCCCTGTGGTCCCTGAAGGGGCCAACAGCTAGAACTGTCAGCACACCACATCTTGCCACTGGGCAATCATCCTTTCTTACAGAGAGGTCTGCATGGCTCATCCCTGCATCTAACCCATTTTTCATTCAACTAATACTTATTGAGCATCTCCTAAGTGACAGGCTTTAGGGATATAATACTGAAAGAATCAGACCCAGGCCCTGTGCTCTTGAACTTCCTATCTCCACATCTCCCTGTGCTTATTTGTGAATGTGCCTTGGTGTCTGTGTGTCAGAGTGAGGGTGTGATGGGACGATGGGACGTGTCTGCCAGACCTTTGGCTCTGGTATGTCCTTGTGTGGGTGCATGGTGAGGCACACACACTGACACAGAGCCAAAGGGGCTCTGGAAGGATTGGGGAGATTTTCAAAGAAGCTACAGCTTCAGAAGAAAGATGAGAGAACCAAAGAGGAAAGTTTGAAACTGGGAACGCAGGTCAGTGTGGCCAAGCCAAGTCTGGTGGGGCATTTCCATGCACAGATGAGTAAGAAGCCAGAATGAGCGAGGAGGGCTCATGCAATCCTGGGCTGGGCGGCTGGGCTCTGGCCAGCAAGGAAAACTTTCTGCTTTCCTGAGAACCCAGGAGTGAAGGGAGGAGGCAATGAAAAAAGCCCCAAGACCAAGAACCAGGGCTAGGGGGGTGGGGTTCAGACTGGGAGGAGTAGGCTGGCGGAAGAGGGCAGGGGCATGAGAGCCTGCTGGGCACCAGCACAGGCCCACCCTTTTCACTGGTTGATCAGTCACCACTGGCTGTGAGCCACATGCAAACTGTGCATTTGAATAAGTAACTGGCAGAGCAGGGTGGCTCATGCCTGTAATCACAGCACTTTGGGAGGCCAAGGCAGGGGGATCACTTTAGGCCAGGAGTCCAAGACCAGCCTGACTAACATGGTGAAACCCTATCGCTACTAAAAATACAAAAAATTAGCCAGGCGTGCTGGCACGCGCCTGTAATCCCAGCTACATGGGAGGCTGAGGCATGAGAATCGCTTGAACCTGGAGTCAGTGGCTGCAGTGAGCCAAAATTGCACCACTGCACTCTAGCCTGGGTGGCAGGGAGAGACTCTGTCTCAATTTAAAAAAAAAAAAGCGGTGGGGGGGGGGCTAGACGCGGTGGCTCACACCTGTAATCCCAGCATGTCAAGAGGCCAAGGTGGGCGGATCACTTAAGGTCAGGAGTTTGAGACCAGCCTGGCCAACATGGTGAAACCCTGTATCTACTAAAAGTACAGAAAATTAGCTGAGTGTGGTGGTGCATGCCTGTAGTCCCAGCTACTTGGGAGGCTGAGGCAGGAGAATTGTTTGAGCCCTGGAGGCAGAGGTTGTAGTGAGCCGAGATCACGCCACTGTACTCCAGCCTGGGTGACAGAGCAAGACTCTGGCTCAAAAAATAAAAATAAATAAATAGCAAAGTTATTGCCATGAGTATGCATTGCTTTTATGAAGGGAAAGGAAAACAGGAAGGAAGGACGAAAGGGAAGAAGGAAGGGAGGGAGGGAGGAAAAGAGGAAGGAGAGAGAAATGGAGAGAGAGAGAGAGAAAGAAAAAGAAAGATCTGTTCTGATCCAAACTTCTCAGTGGGTGTTCAGGGTTCAGGGCCCTGTCATGTTCAAATTTCTTGCCTCGCTTTTCTTCACTTTCTTGCTCAAACTTTATGTTCCAGAGAAAATGCAGTTCCCCAAGCTGCCATGTCCATTTCTACCCCTGAGCCTTTGAACATACTGTGCCACCTTCCTAGAGCACCTTTGCTGATCTCATACCTCCTGGTTGACCTTCAAGATTCAGCTCTCAAGCGCCATTCCCCAAGCTCGTGTCAGATACTTCCTTCCCAGGGCTCTTATGACACAGGCGCATACCTCCCTACTGGCCTTTATCATGTTGCATGCTAAAGATTTATTTATATGCCACTGCCATGCCTTTCTCCCACCAGACTGTGAGCTCCAGTAGGGCGGTAACCAAGTCTTATTCATCTCAGATCCCTGAAGAACCTAGTTCTGTGCCTGGCACAAAGCAGGCACAGTGGTGTCTGCTGAACTCAGCAGAAAGACACTGACTCCATCCATCCTGTGCTTTACTCGCCACCCCACTGGTCACCTGTTGCTCAGGTCAAGTGCAGGGCTGACTGTCCAGCCCCTGCAGCCCTCATGGGGCTCATCACGTTCCTCAGACATGATGCCCTCCCTCTGCCTTGGGATGCCACATCCCCGTTTTCCTGTGGGTCTTCAACTCTAGAGCGCTGTGGGCCCTGGACAGGCACAGGACCTCTGGGGTCCTGAGCCCAAGCAGGAACCAACAGGGCTTCACAGACCATTCTGCCGGCTGCCCCCAGCACTTTTCCCCCTCTCACCCCGCAAAGTGACCACTATCCTGACATCTAACACTAATGATTCATTGTTGTTGTGTTGAAATGTTATGTACATGGAACCATATGAATGTCCTTTTTGGAACTGCACTCCTTTCACTCACCAAGCTGTCTGTGAGACACATTCACATTGCTGCACACAGCAGTTACAGTTCATTTTCGTTGCTGTATAATATCCCATTATAAGAGTATACCATCAGTTATTTATCCATCTGCCATTGATAGGTATTTTGGCTGTTTCCAATGTTTAACTCTTACACATGGCACTGTTAGGAGCATTTTGAGCAATATTATGGTGAGCAGATATCACATTTCTCTTGTGTTAGAACCAAGGGAAATCCTCCCCTTCTCCCTCTGAATATTCACCGAAAATGGACTCACAAAAGGCAGATTAATTGGAGAAAAGGCATATGCATTTATTTAAGGTGTACGTAGGAGCCTTCAGAATGAAGACCCAAAGTTACAAGGGACATCATTCATTTTTATACTTAGGTTCAACAAAGTTTTTATGGACAGCTGTGTGGAAATATGGTTGAACAATAAGGGTATGCTTTAATGCTCATAGATGGAATGGGGAAACCCAGGAGGGCCTGTTTGTCTAGATTCTTCTTGGCCTTTGAGCCTGCATTCCTTCCTTCTGGGTATGGAGCAGGATTCTCTCTGGAACGGGGCTGTTAGGACCTGTGGTCAAACTAGATAGGTCAGATAATGTCTTTATGACAAGTTTTCACACAGAAAGGCGGAAGGAAAGTGAGAGTAATATTTGTGGGTATTATGGCTGGCTTTGGGGAAAAGGGGCTCTGGTTTCTATGGCTCACCTTAGGGAAGAGGGATTCTGGTTTCTACACCCAACCGCGGCAGGGGAGACTGTGACTAAGAAGTAGGCAGGCAGAGAAAAACGTTTGCCTCTGAGGCTTCTTCTGAGGCCTGCATTTGCGGGTCTTGTTTTCTGAGCTCCAACAGTTGGAAAGCAACCTAGGAAAGGAATTGCTGGATCATAGGGTATACACGTAGTCAGCTGTAAAGATATTGCCAAGCAGTTTCCCAAGTGGTTGCACAGCACTGCTTTTTTGTTTTGTTTTGTTTTTTGGAGATGAAGTCTCACTTTATTGCCCAGGCTGGAGTGCAATGGCACAATCTCGACTCCCGGGTTCAAGCAATTCTCCTGCTTCGGCCTCCTGAGTAGCTGGGATTACAGGCACCCACCACCACACCCAGCCAATTTTTGTATTTTTAGTAGAGACGGGGTTTCACCATGTTGGCCAGGCTGGTCTTGAACTCCTGCCCTCAGGTGATCCACCCTCCTCGGCCTCCCAAAGTGCTGGGATTACAGGCGTGAGCCACCGTGCCGGGCCCACAGCATTGTTTTTATAGAAGAGAAAATCTAAATCTCCATAAACATATATCCACCCCTTTCCCCTGTTTCCTACACAGTGCAGGGGGCCCCGTCAGAGGGACTGAGGAGAGGCAGCTACACTGGATGATGAAAGAACAGGACTGGGAGGACATACATTTTACTGTAGCCTTCTATACCTTTGGAATTTTGAGGCATGTTAAAATGCAACCTAGTAATTTGTTTTTTGTTTTGTTTTGTTTTAAAGAAAAAATAAGAAGGGGGAGAGAAAGATCCCTGTCTGAGCGTGATGCTTCCCACTCCACCCCTCCATTCTTAACCTTTACATAGATTCCTCCCCCAAGGAGGAGCTCTTAGCATGAGATTGGGGAGCAGGAATGACAGAGCCTTGGAGAGAACAGAGAGGAGACAGAACAATAGGGGTGGATGAATAAACACAGAGCTAACAGCTTCCACACATTCCAAGGAGACAGGGAACTAAGGTGTGGTCCAGATCCTCTGGAGATAATCCAGAAAGATGAAAGACTTGCTAGTTAGGAAGGGTTTAAAGGGTATGGGTGATAGAGGAAAGGAAAGAGGGGGGGCACCACCCAAATGGTTAGGGCAGGGAAGGAAAGGGGTGAGGATATGTGGGCTGTGGGCACTGCTCCCCTTCTCTGTTCCTTCTAGAAACTTCCACCACCCCACTCCCCACCTCACGCACACACCACCCTGACCCTAAGAATGTTGGATATTCCTCACTCAAGGACACCCCACCACCACCCACCCAACTCGGGTCCCAGGCAGGCCAGGTCTAGAGGGATAAAAAGAAGGGCCCACCCCCTAGCCCGCCACCCCATGACCAGGGGCCACCTGCACCTCTAACAGGAGCCAAAAGGAACTGGCTGCTGAACTGGACCTGGAGGAGGGAGCCAGCACCATCTGGCTGCATCTGCCTCCCTCAATGCCACATCCTCCTGCAAGGCCGAAAAGAGAGATGGCAGTGAGCAGGGTGTTGCTGCCAAGCGCTGAAAATCAGTCCTCAGGAGCAGCCTAACACCTGGCGGAGGTGGGGCCCGTCATTCACTCACCCACTCACTCATTCTTCCATTTGCCAAAGCACATACTGTGGGTCAGGCCCGTCTCCCAAGTGAAGCATTTCCTCTAGCTTGCCTGAAATCCCACCATTGTAGTTACTTAACTGGAGATCAGAGGTAGACTGTGGAGTTGGTAGCTCAAACAATTTGAGGGAAAACTCCTAGAAAAATAATCCAAAATGTACACATTTTCAAAAACATGTGGCCATGGGAGGACCATGCAGGTGAGGGCCAGACTCTACAGCTGGAATGTGCTTAGCTTCTCTTTGTAAGTCCAGCTCTTTGTAGACAAGTGCAGGTGACAGGCCATGCGTGGTGGCTCACGCCTGTAATCCTAACACTTTGGGAGGCCGAGTCGGGTGGATCACGAGGTCAGGAGATCGAGACCATCCTGGCTAACACGGTGAAACCCCGTCTCTACTAAAAAATACAAAAAAACTAGCCGGGCGAGGTGGTGGGCGCCTGTAGTCCCAGCTGCTCGGAAGGCTGAGGCAGGAGAATGGCGTGAACCCGGGAGGCGGAGCTTGCAGTGAGCCGAGATCCGGCCACAGCACTCCAGCCTGGGCGACAGAGCGAGACTCCATCTCAAAAAAAAAAAAAAAAAAAAAAAAAAAGATACAAAAATTAGCCAGGTGTGGTGGCACATGCCTGTCTGTAGTCCCAGCTGCTTGGGAGGCTGAAGCAGGAGAATGGCTTGAACTCGGGAAGTGGAAGTTGCAGTGAGCTGAGATCGCGCCACTGCACTTCAGCCTGGCAACAGAGTGAGACTCTGTCTCAAAAAAAAAAAAAAAAGTGCAGGTGACAATAGAAGTTAGCAGCCCTCAGGACAGGGGTCATGGGAAGGAGGAGGGCACTGAGGGCATCCACCATCTAGCTGACATTCCCCCAGAGGCTCAGAGCACAGTCCCTGCTCCCAGGAAAATCTGGTCCCCTCTTGTAGCCAAGAGAAGCCTCTCCCTGGTCTTTTGCAGCAGTCAGGGGGTGGGTGCAGCAGTCAGGGGGTGGGTGCAGCAGTCAGGGGGTGGGTGCAGCAGTCAGGAGGTGGGTGCAGCACCCAGAAATGTGGCCCGGTTTGAGCTTCCCCTCCACCTGAGGCTGCCTTGCAGCAGAAAAGAGAGAAACTGATGGCCCAGAGGGAAGGTGGGTGGACTGGGTGGCACTTCTCTCTCTGGGTCTCAGTCTGCACTCTGGTTCAACGCAGTGGGTGAACCACTCTAGTTCAAAACGTTTTTCTCTGCCCATCTGCCTCTCAGTCCCATTCTCCCCACAACCCAGGGTTGGGTATAGAAACCAGAATCCCTGTTCCCCAAGGTGAGTCATAGAAACCAGAATCCCTTTTCCCCAAAGCCAGCCATAATACCCACAAATATTACTCTTACTTTCCTTCCGCCTTTCTGTGTGAAAACTTGTCATAAAGACATTATCTGACCTATCTAGTTTGACCACAGGTCCTAACAGCCCCGTTCCAGAGAGAATCCTGCTCCATACCCAGAAGGAAGGAAGGCTCAGAGAGGCCAAGAGAAAATAAGTTTATACCAACCAAAGTCTTTTGGAAACCCAGGGTCTTCCAAGGTCTTCCTATCCAGGAGCTTTAAGTCAAAGGAGATAATAGGGTCCATTTCCACTTCAGTTTCTCACATTTTAATGCATTAAATACAGTCATGTGTCACATAATGACAGGGATATGTTCTGAGAAATTTGTCTTTAGGCCATTTCATCACTGTGTGGACATATCATGGAGTGTTACACAAACCTATATGGAATAGCCTACTATAAACCCAGGCTGTATGGCAGAGCCTGTTGCTCCTAAGCTGTAAAACTTTACAGCGTGTGGCTGTACTGAATAAATACTGTAGGCAATTGTAACGCAATGGTAAGCACTGGTATATCTAAATATAGAAACAGCACAATAAAAATACAGTATAAAAGATGTTTAAAAATGAAACAGCTGTCTAGGGCACTTACCATGCATGCAGCTTGCAGGACTGGAAGTTGCTCTGGATGAGTCAGTGAGTAAGCGGTGAGTGAGTGTGAAGGCCTAGAGCATTACTTACTGTATACTACTGTACACTTTATAAACACTGTACACTTAGGCTACACTAAATTTATTTTTAAAAACTTTCATAATAAATTACCCTTAGCTTACTGTAACATTTCACTTTATAAACTTTTAATTTTTTTAACTTTTTGACCCTTTTGTAATAATACTTAGCTTACAACAAACACATTACAGCTATACAAAAATATTTTCTAACTTTATATTATTATTATGTAAGCTGTTTTTCTATTTTAAAATTTTTCAGCTGGGAGCAGTGGTGCATGCCTGTAATCTCAGCACTTGGGGAGGCCGAGGCGGGTGAATCACTTGAAGTCAGGAGTTCGAGACCAGCCTGGTCACCATGGCGAAATTCCACCTCTACTAAAAACACAAAAAAAGGAAGCCGGGCATCATGGCGTGCACCTGTCATCCCAGCTACTCGGGAGACTGAGACATGAGAATCTCTTGAACCTGGGAGGCGGAGGTTGCAGTGAGCCAAGATCGCACCACTGCACTCCAGCCTGGGCGATAGAGAGAGACCCTGTCTCAAAAATAAATAAATAAACAGTAAGTAAAAATTTTCCTTTAACTTTTTAAACGATTTGTCAAAAACTAAAAACACAAACATACACATTAGCCTAGGTCTCACAGGATCAGGATCATCAATATCATCCTCTTCCACCTCCACATCTTGTCCCACTGGAAGGTCTTCAGGGGCAACAGCATGCAGCTGTCATCTATTATAACAATGCCTTCTTCTGGAATACATCTTGAAGTGTAGCAGGACAAGTGCAGACAAAACTCCTCAGACAGAGTTAAAGAAGGAAGGGGTTTATTCAGCCTGGGGCATCAGCAAGACTCCCGTCTCAAGAGCTGAGCTCTCCGAGTGAGCAATTTCTGTCCCTTTTAAGGGCTCACAACTCCAAGAGGGTGCGTGTGAGAGGGTCGTGATCGATTGAGCAAGCAGGGGGTGCGTGACTGGGGGCTGCATGCACCAGTAATTAGATAGGAACAAAACAAGATAAGAATTTTCACAGTGCATTTCTATACAATGTCTGTAATCTATAGATAACATAACCGATTAGGTCAGGGGTCCATCTTTAACTACCAGGCCCAGGGTGGGGCACTGGGCTGTGTGCCTGTGGATTTCATTTCTGCCTTTTAGTTTTTACTTCTTCTTTCTTTGGAGGCAGAAATTGGGCATAAGATGATATAAGGAGTGGTCTCCTCCCTTAGAAGAACCTGCCTGAGGCTGTTTTACACATTAACTTTTACATATATATCATATATATGTGTGTGTGTGTGTGTGTGTGTATAAGTAGAAGAAGCACACTCTAAAATAATAGCAAAAAGACAGGCATGGTGGTCTGTGCCTGTAGTTCTAGCTACTCAGGAGGCTGAGGTGGGAGGATCACTTTGATTAAGGAATTCAAATCCAACCTGGACAACATAGTGAGACCCTGTCTCTTAAAATAAATAAATAAATAAATAATTTGTAAAAGAAAAGAATGGTTTAAAAAGTGTACGATAGCCGGGCACGGTGGCTCAAGCCTGTAATCCCACCACTTTGGGAGGCTGAGACGGGTGGATCACAAGGTCAGGAGATCAAGACCATCCTGGCTAACACGGTGAAACCCCGTCTCTACTAAAAAAATACAAAAAAACTAGCCGGGCGATGTGGCGGGCACCTGTAGTCCCAGTTACTCGGGAGGCTGAGGCAGGAGAATGGTGTAAACCCGGGAGGCGGAGCTTGCAGTGAGCTGAGATCTGGCCACTGCACTCCAGCCTGGGCGACAGAGCGAGACTCAGTCTCAAAAAAAAAAAAAAAAAAAGTATACGATAATAAATGCATACACAAGTAACAATAGTCATTTATTATCATTATGAAGTATGATGTACTATAAATAGTTGCATGTGCTACACTTTTCTGTTTCCTTTTTTGAGACAGAGTCTCGCACTGTTGCCTGGGCTGGAGTGCAATGGCATGATCTCGGCTCACTAAAACCTCCACCTCCCGAGTTCAAGCGATTCTCCTGCCTTAGCCTCCCTAGTAGCTGGGATTATAGATGTGCGCTACCATGCCCAGCTAATTTTTTGTATTTTTAGTAGAGATGGGGTTTCACTATGTTGGCCAGGCTGGTCTCGAAGTCCTGGCCTCATGATCCACCAGCCTCAGCCTCCCAAAGTGCTGGGATTACAGGTGTAAGCCACTGCGCCTGGCCTGCATGTGCTATACTTTCACGATTGGCAATGCAGGTCTGTTTACAGCAGCATCATCACAAACATGTGAGTAATGCACCATGCCATAATGTTATGACAGCTACAAAATCACTAGGTGATAGGAATGTTTCAGCTCCATTATAATCTTATGGGACCGCCATCATATATCTGCTCCATTGTTGAGCTAAATGCTGTCACGTGGCCCATGACTATAATTACTTTTCTCACTCTGAAGGCCTTTCTAGTATGACATTAAATCTGGAAACCATAAAATAAAAGCTTGATAATTCAGTTTCAAACACATTTTTTTTTTTATTTCTACATGGTAAAAAATATTATCAACAAAACCAAAGGACAAACAACAAACTTAGAAAAGTATTTGTGACTAATATCATAAAGATACAGTCAATTTCTCTAACATATAAAGAGCTCCTACAAATCAATAAGGAAAAGACCTAGAACCCTCAATAGAAAAAAATGAGCCAGAGACATGAACAGACAATTCACAGAAAAAAGAAATTCAAGTGACTTTTATACACTTGAAAAGATGCCCAACTTCACCTGCAATAAGAGAATTGCATATTTAAACTAGCACTGACATACCATGTTCACCTATCAGATTGGCAAAGATCAAATGTCTGTCAGTACACAGAGTTGGCAAAGATTTGTTGAAGCAGCACTCAGATCTTTCTGCTGAGCATGTAAATTGAAACAAACCCTCTGGAGAACAATTTGGCAACCATTGCAGAAATTGTAAATGAGCATTCACTTTGACCCAGCAATTCCACTTTGCTCTTGCGGTTTTTGCATTTGAAACCACCTAACCCTGTTAGCTATTCAAAAGCAAATTAACAGGTCTAAAAAGCTTCCTTCTAGAGCAAATGTGAGTGGTTACTGAGAGCGTACGCCTTGGTCCTGGTGACTCAGATTTACCGACAGCTTTCTTACTCAACTACATGCAACAGTTGATGTGTGTTTTTTGATCATTAAGAAACTTTAAGTCATTTTTAGAAATTGTCATTTATTATTTTCTGCCTATCCACAAGAGACAGAAATAGGCAGTTGGTTAGGAATGGGAAGTTAGAACAAATACTGATACTAAAGCATTAACAACCCGAGGAAGAGTTTCGCAACGTGCCTCAAGGGGCTCATCATAGGTCCATACGTTCTATTTATCTGACCAAAATTGTTTTAAAGCATGCCAAGGCATCTTGGGTTCTTAAAAATAATGTTGAAATGAAATAAGAAAGGGCTGATTTTTTCTAATTAAACTTTGCTTTTTTTGGAAATATACAGCCACAATGTGTTAAGTGTGGAGACATACTTAGAAAAAGCAGCCTGAAACCTTCTCTCCCATTATGTAGAAGCCACACTTGAAATGTGTGACAATGAACCAGTTGGTTTTCTTGATGTGAGATGCAAGAATTCCACATATCACATCCTGAAACAGTTTTTGCCAATTCTTGATGTTCTAATATGTCAAATGATATCAATCCACTCTTTTATTATTATTATTATTATTGTTGTTGTTGTTGTTGTTGTCTTTAGAGACAGGGTTTCACCCTGTCACCCAGACTGGAGTGCAGTGGCACAATCATAGCTCACCATAACCTCCAACTCCTGGGCTCAAGCAATCCTCCAGCCTCAGGCTCTTGAAGTAGCTAGGACTATAGGCACACCATCACATCGCCTTTTTTTTTTTTTTTTTTAGTAGGAATGGGGTCTTGCTATGATGCTCAGGCTGGTCTCAAACTCCTGGCCTCAATAGATCCTCCTGCTTTGGCCTCCCAAAGTGCTGGGATTATAGGCATGAGCCACTGTGCTTGGCCTCAATCCACTCTTATAATAAATACATTCAATCCCTAATCTTAAGGGAGGAGACCACCCCTCATATCATCTTATGCCCAATTTCTGCCTCCAAAGAAAGAAGAAGTAAAAACTAAAAGGCAGAAATGAAATCCACAGGCAGACAGCCCAGTGCCCCACCCTGGGCCTGGTAGTTAAAGATGGACCCCTGACCTAATCGGTTATGTTATCTATAGATTACAGACATTGTATAGAAATGCACTGTGAAAATCCCTATCTTGTTTTGTTCCTATCTAATTACCAGTGCATGCAACCCCCAGTCACGCACCCCCTGCTCGCTTAATCAATCACGACCCTCTCACACGCACCCCCTTGGAGTTGTGAGCCCTTAAAAGGGACAGGAATTGCTCACTTGGAGAGCTCGGCTCTTGAGACAGGAGTCTTGCCAATGCCCCCGGCTGAATAAACCCCTTCCTTCTTTAACTCTGTGTCTGAGGAGTTTTGTCTGCCGCTCATCCTGCTACAATCTAAACATGATATAGTTTGTCATTTTGAATTGGTCCAACAAATCATGCTTTTCCTTAAGTAATAAATAGCTGTTATATTGGAAAAACTCAAAATTAGTCTTTATACATTATAGATGTTTAATTAATATGAACTCTATAATATTAATATAAGCTTTAACAATACATTTCAATTCCCAACTTTATATATTAGCATTAAAAGTATCAGCAACTTTTTAAAAACTGAGAAACACTATCTAAACTCTGATATTCTTGGCTTCCAAGATTCAACAGCCAGTGATGTCTACCATTAGTGTCTGGAGCTGCCCAAATGCTGATCCCTGGGGAAGCACCTGAAGCAAACCAGGAAGGAGTTAAACATTTTCTTATAAATATTCCCTATGTCTTCAACAATTTATAAATACTGTGATCTCACATGAGCCTTGCAAAACATCTAGCATCTGTCTCTCTATCTATCCATCTATCTTTCTATCTAGTCCTTCCCATTTGACAGATAAGGACATTGAGGCCCAGAGAGGTTTCCAGTCCTTGCTTAAGGTCACACCCAGATATGCCACTCTCCATACCCTGTCATTCAGACCTCCCCATCCCCATTGTATTCTGAGGACAAACCTGGGGCTTTTATGATAAAAGTGGCTCAGAGCAGTGGTGGATGGAGCCTGGGAGGTAGGTCAAGGCTAAAGGGTTGTGGGGGTGGGGGCCTAGCAGTAGACTGGGAGAGAGGGCTGGGCAGAGGGCACTGAAGTCAACATCAGCAGTTCTGCTCTATGGACAACTGAGTGATGCTCAGCAATCATCAGTGCCTGATGGGGCCAAAGCCCCTGGAAAACCACCTTGACCCCCAGGGCTCTGGTAAATGTTTAAGCATTGGGGATGGAGGTAAGAAGTAATTATTGTTGCGGGGCATGGTATTAGGTGCAAGAATTATGGAAATGGAGACTTTAACCCCAGAAATGCATAGTCACCCCCACCTCTGTTGTGTTCCTTAGAGGCCAGGAAGGGGCTGCCTGGGTAGGCTAGCAAGCCCCCTGTCTCAAGAGTCCTGCTCTGAGCCATTCCAAACAAGGGGGAGGAGTCCGCCCAGGAATTCAAGAGCCTCTCTCTCCACCTTCATCCTAATTAAGGTCAGCCAGTTGGGGCTGGGCATGGGATTGGGACTTTCCTGAGTACTTAATAAGGTCCAAACTCTTCTGGGTATGTAGCTATCTGACCCCGTTCCTTTCCACCACCACACTCCCCCAAACACACATCCCTTTGCCACCTCCTGCCAGGCCCACTTCATAGGTCTCTGCCTTCCCAGTATACCTCAGGTTCCTTCTTTGCACATAGAACCATTGATTCCTGGAGGTCAGGAATGGCCCCTAGCCTGACAAGTGGAAGGCGGTAAGAATCAGTGCGACTGACTCATTGAAATGGGCATCCGAGCAGGACCAACAGTGTCCAACACTGGCTCGGTCCTCAACAAAGCCCACTGGGTTTCCTAAACGGTGTTGTTATCAACTGGGAACACTTGCCTTAAACCAGCAGTACCTACTTCATCACCATCAGCTTCATCACCACCCCTGGGTGGGTAGCATATTACACAAGTAGAATGTTAATCCAAGTCTTCTATCCACTCTGGATTTGAGCCAGTTCCTTTGGGGGCCAGCAGAACTTTAGCCCTACGCTGAAGCTGCGGTTGCCACCTCACGTCTACCCTCCTCATCTTATCTTCTTTCCTTATGACACTGTTGTATTGTTGGAAATGGCAACATACCCAGCTTAAAACAAATAGGCAATTCCCCAGGCTCCCTGTCTTGAGGAAGAGCATGGTGGCCAGTGGGTCAGGGAATGGAGGGGGACTTCAGGGAAAATTCATTAAAGCATCCTGATAGAGCTTGTAGGTGTCCTCTTGCCTTGTTTCCCATACTCCTTCTTCCTCCCTTACACTTGGATTTGTTGCCAGGAGCTTCAGCTGCCATCTTGGACTAGAAGCTCCCTGAGGACAGGAATCATCCTGTTTACTGTAAAGCCTGGAGGATTGTCTGCTGCTGAATACATATTTAAGGGCTCTTGATGATGATGACAGTGGTCATGGTGAGAATGATGCTGCTGACAACCTTGTAAGCTGCTTGTGGACATCCTGGACCACAGGTTTCCTGTGAGTCACTCAACTGTCTCCAGACAAATGTCCTATAGGCAAGCGTTCCAAATAACCAGATCCTTAAACAGCAACTAGCAACCTCTGTGGAGAGCAATTACCCAGCATATCCAAATTTACAAGTTTACTTCCTCTTCGACCCAGAGATTCACTGAGAGAACTTATCCTACAGATTACGTATGCACAAAATGATATATGTACAAGGTCATTGATGGAAGCCTCACTGATATTAGCAAATAGCTGGAAACAACCTCAATATCCACTAGCAGAGCACTGGCTCAAGAAACCCTAGTATTTCTAAGCCATGGAACATTACACAGCTGTATAAAAGAATGAGAATAATCTTTATGCAAAGAAAGAACTACCTCCAAGATGTATTGTGAAGTGGGGGAAGAGGTAAAGCAGAGTGAAAGAGGAGAAGCAGGTAGCTAAGGAAGGGGTGAGAGAGCGACTTACTCTGGAATCATGTGAATGTATGACCTTGACTAAAAATAAATGAAATAAAACAGCTAGACATCAAACACAGAGATCTCTCGCATTCATATTCATTTATCCCACAGATATCAAGAACCCGCTGAATGCTGGGCAGTGGACTACAGATTAGACTAAGAAAGACCTTTGTAATGCCCTGTATGGGGTGGTAGGTGGGGGCCAGGGGAGACAGGAAATGAACTGGCAACTATAAAACTATGCTGAAAATGGATTAAGTACAAAATGCTGTGGCTACGCAGAATGCAGAGTCCAGGAAGGCTTCCTGGAGGAAGCCTTGATGAATGAGTAGCAGATAGCCGGAGGGGAGAAAGGGAGAAAGGGAACTCTGGGAAGGGAGCATTACAGGAACAGTTACCAAGATGTGGCCCAGTTTAACGGGTGAGAAATGCAGGGGGCATTGAGAAGATGGCCAATTTAAGACCAGACTAGACAGAGCTCAAGTTCCAAGGTAAGAGCCTTGATAAAAACCTAGAATATCTCTCTTTTACCGAGAAGTTAAATCAGGATTGGGAGAGGGAGGTGGGCAGGTGCAGAGGCTCATGCCTATAATCCCAGCACTTCAAAAGGAAGCAACCCACATGTCCACAGACACGCAAATGGATAAACAAAACATGGTGCATAAATACTATAGAATATCATTCAGTCATAAAAATGAATAATGTTGTGATACATGCCACAACACAGGTGAACCCTGAAAACATGCTAAGTGGAGGAAATCAGACAGGAAAAGACAAATACCATATGATTCCACTCATATGGAATATCCGAAACAGTCAAGTTTACAGAGATAGAAAGTAGTTTGGAGGTTACCAGGGGCAATGAGAGTTATTGCTTAATGAATACAGAGTTTTTGTTTGGGATGATGGAAATTTTTGGAAATAGTCATGATGGTTATACAATATTATGACTGTAATGTTAAATACTGAATATGTGATATTGAATTAAATATTGAATATAATAATAAATATTGAAGCCAGGTGAGATGGCTTGTGCTAGCAAAGTAGTCCCAGCTACTAGGGAGGCTGAGGTGGGAGGATCACGGGAGCCAGGAGTTCAAGGCTGCAGTCAGCTATGATTCTGCTACTTCACTCCATCCTGAGTGACACAGCAAGACCCTGTCTCTATTTATTTTTTAATGTGGCTCAGAAGCAGGAGATAGTGAGGGCTCAGCCAATTTAGGAAGGCCTCTTGAAGGGGGTAACATTTGAAAAAAACATCTGGGAAAATATAGTGTAAGAGGAGAAGGAAGCATGGTGATGGAAGGTTGTGTGGAGTGAGAAGGACCCCAGAAGGGAGGAGTCTGATGGCCTCTCCTGGACTGGGTGGAGAGTAAGGGGAGAGTCATAAGAATCAAGGGTTTGCTGGATGAGTGAGAGAGAGGTCAATGATATTCATTATATGAGAGTACTGCAGGTGGCTGAACGTGGTAGCTCACACCTGTAATCCCAGCACTTTGGAAGGCCAAGGTGGGTGGTTCACCTGAGGTCAGGAGTTCGGGACCAGCTTGTCCAACATGGCAAAACTCCATCTCTACTAAAAATACAAAAAATTAGCCGGGCGCGATAACGGGCACATGTAATCTCAGCTACTCAGGAGGCTGAGGCAGGAAAATCGCTTGAACTTGGGAGGTGGAGATTGCAGTAAGCCAAGATTGCACGATTGATTGCACTCCAGCCTGCAAGACAGAGTAAGACTCTGTCTTAAAAATAAATAAATAAATAAATAAATAGTACTGCAGGCAAAGATTCAACACTTGAGCTAGGTAATATTTATTCCATTTTACAGATGGATAAACTGAGGCTTACTCAAGATGGCACAGCTCATAGGCTGAACAGCGGAGATTTGATCTGAAGTTATGTGGCCCTAAAGCAGTGATTCTCACCAGGCGCAGTGGCTCACGCCTGTAATCCCAGAACTTTGGGAGGTGGAGGCGGGTGGATCACAAGGTCAGGAGATCAGGACCATCCTGGCCAACATGGTGAAACCCCGTCTCCACTAAAAATACAAAAATTAGCTGGGCGTGGTGCATGCCTGTAATGCCAGCTACTCAGGAGGCTGAGGCAGGAGAATTGCTTGAACCAGGGAGTCGGAAGTCGCAGTGAACTGAGATCACCCCACTGCACTACAGCCTGGTGACAGAGTGAGACTCTGTCTCAAAAAAAAAAAAAAGCAGTGGCTCTCAACCCTGGCTACACACTGAGATGCCCCAGAGAGCTTTTAAAAAACATACTGCCGGCCGGGCGCGGTGGCTCAAGCCTGTAATCCCAGCACTTTGGGAGGCCGAGACGGGCGGATCACAAGGTCAGGAGATCGAGACCATCCTGGCTAACACGGTGAAACCCCGTCTCTACTAAAAGATACAAAAAACTAGCCGGGCGAAGTGGCAGGCGCCTGTAGTCCCAGCTACTCCGGAGGCTGAGGCAGGAGAATGGCGTAAACCCGGGAGGCGGAGCTTGCAGTGAGCTGAGATCCGGCCACTGCACTCCAGCCTGGGAGACAGAGCCAGACTCCGTCTCAAAAAAAAAAAAAAAAAAAAAAAAAACATACTGCCAGCATCCCAACTCCAGAGATTTCCTTCTAATTTCCTGGGAAGTGAGGCTTGAGTATTAATCTTTCTGAAAAGCTCCCCAGTGGATTCTAATATGCTGACTGGATTGAGAAGCACTGCTCAAAGACCCAACACATCTGATTCCCTCTGCTCTTGGAGTTACTCACTGTTACCATCAGGCAAGATGCTCAACCGCTCTGAGCCTCATTTATAAAATGTGTAAAGAATACACACCCTGACTAGCTAAGCCCAGTATGAGATTAACAGTGTACCTGAGCTTCCCTTCCTCCCCTCCCCGGCCCCTTCATCTCTTAGCTATAACTGTCAGCACAAGAGGCAGTCCAGGAAGTGAGGCAGGGAGGGTAGTAGGATAGGGGTCAACCAGAGGCACTGTTGAAGACACAGCCCAGAGGCTGAAAGCAGAGGGGAGCAAATAAGTAACTATATTGAGGATGATGGGAGCTAAGTTTCCCACAGTCAGAGGGGCGTTTTACTCACTGTCCTAGGAGCTATGATGGTTACTGGGAAAGGAGGAAGGCTGGAAAAAACTTTGAGGTTTGGGACTAGAATCAAAAGCATTGGCACAAACTCATGATTTTTTTTTTTATTAATTCTTTTTTGTTTTTTATTTTTGAGACGAAGTCTCGCTCTGTGGACAGGCTGGAGTGCAGTGGCACGATCTCAGCTCACTGCAACCTCTACCTCCCGGGTTCAAGCCATTCTCCTGCCTCAGCCTCCCAAGTAGCTGGGACTACAGGCACGCACCACCATGCCCAGCTAATTTTTGTGTTTTTAGTAGAGACAGGGTTTCACCATGTTGGCCAAGATGGTCTCAATCTCTTGACCTCGTGATCTGCCCACCTCGGCCTCCCAAAGTGCTGGGATTACAGGCTTGAGCCACTGCGCCCAGCTGAACTCATGATTTTAAATTAGATTTTAAAATAGCTATAGATATCTGTGTGTTGTGTATGTATAATGTATGTGTATGTATGTATAGTTTATCTTTTTTTTTTTTTTTAAGGCAGAGTCTCACTCTGTTGCCCAGGCTGGAGTACAGTGGCATGATCTCAGCTCACTGCAACCTCCACCTCCCAAATTCAAGTGATTCTTCTGCCTCAGCTTCCCGAGTAACTGGGATTACAGGCATGCACTACCATGCCCAGCTAATTTTTGTATTTTTAGTAGAGACAGGGTTTCATCATGTTGGCCAGGATGGTCTCAAACTCCTAACCTCAGGTGATCTGCCCGCCTCGGCCTCCCAAAGTTCTGGGATTACAGGCATGAGTCACTGTGCCCGGCCAGTTGATCTTCATTATTCAGGGATTCTGTATATATAAATTTGCCTTCTTGCTAAAATTTATCTCTAACTCCAAAATCAATACCCATGGCACTTTTGCAGTCATTCTTGGACATGTACAAAGCAGGGGAAAATATGAGTTGCCTGGTGTACATGTGGCCCCAGCTGAGGCTGAATAAGGTGACACTCCGCTTTCTCATTTCAGTGCTTTACTGTAAACAAGTATCCTTTTTGCAGTCTATTTGGTGTCATATGTTTTACATTTTTGTGCTTTTTGTTGGTGCTTTTGCTGTTGCAAATAGACTTCAAGGGCACTGCTGTAGAGCTATCTAGTGTGCCTAAGCACAAGAAGGCTGCGATGTGTCCGTGATGAAAGAATATACATGGTAGATAAGCTTTGTTCAAGTAGAAGTTATAGTGCTGGTGGCCATAAGTTCGATGTTCATGAATTAACCACATATATTAAATGAGGTGTCTTCAAACCAAAACACACATAAAATGAGGTTATGTATTGGTTGGTTGATGAAAATGTTGTGACCAGAGAGGCTCATGGAACCTAACCCTGTATTTGTCCTAGGAGCATTGAGTCAGCATTTGCTATTTCGTGTTGCCAGTGAATTAGCAAACGATGGAAATTGGTTGTGTATGTATGTGTGTATGTGTGTATGTGTGTGTATCCTAGCTCTAATCTTTGGAAGGGCCTAGAAGTAATGTCACCCCAGTAACCACAAGCACATCAAGCTCTCAGATCTTGGTTTCTAAACATCACTTCACAAAAAGGAATCAGGGCTCCCTATTCCAGGGCTGAAGCAAGGAAAGTGAAAATGGGCCTGGAACATTTTATTATGCCAGAAAGTAAGGAAACACTGTAGGAATGATGGAGATAAGTCAAAGGACACAAGGGGCCAGCTTGAAGGGGGTTAGTTTGGTCCAATCTGGGACAATTTGAGCACCAAAATAAACAATAATAATAACAGATTTCAACCACCTAAGTAAAATAGGAATCCATGAGTCCATCCTGATATAAACAAACAAACAAACAACTAGGGGAGAAAGGAAGGCTTTTCTTATAGTAGAATGACAACTACTAAGTGGTGGAAGGAGTGATAGAAAAATCACCACTGGCAACCACCATAGTGGTGTTTGATTCAGATGGTAGTTGTCAACAGATGTCAAAGCTGGTGCACAGAGGTTTGAAGAGGATTGGCATATTGGCATAATCTCATATTATCTCTCCACAAAATACTTATTAATTACAAAGGGGAGATGGGGACTCTGATGGAGAAGTCTGGAAGACACCAACTTGACCGAGGGACAAAGGCCCAGAAACATTCCTGTGGTATTTATTGTCAAAAATGCATGCATGGCCTGAGTCTGGTCATGAAGAAACACCAGAGGAACTCAAGTTGAAGGTCATCCTATGGAATAAAAGGCCTGGCCTTTTTAAGACTACTAAGCATACAAAATGCAGGGAAAGATGAAGAAACTGTTGTAGATTGAAGAAGATGGGAGAGACATGACAACTAAATGTAATGCATGCTCCTGGATTCCTTCCTGGACTTCTCCCCTCTCCCCCGTCCCCCCACTTCCCCCACAAAATAGACATTCTTGGGACAATGTGCAACACTTGAACAGGATCTGTAGATTGAATGGTTTATTGTGCCAAGGTCAATTCCCTAATTTGACGAGCTGATGAAGAATTTAGGTAGGTGATTATTCCTATATTGATGGGCATCATGTCTGCATTTCAAATTCAGAAAAAGATGAATGGAAAGGCCAAGCGCAGTGGCTCACGTCTGTACTTCCAGCACTTAGGGAGATGGAAGCGGGAAGATTTCTTGAGGCCAGGAGTTCAAGACCAGCCTGGGCAATATCGCGAACCCTCCCCACCCCCAAAACACACACGAAGAATTTAAAAAATTATCCAGGCATGGTGGCACGTGCCTATTGTCTCGGCTACTCAGGAGACTGAGGCTGGAATATTGCTTGAGCCCAGGAGTTCAAGATTGCAGTAAGCTACAATTGCACCACCGCACTCCAGCCTGGGTGATAGAGTAAGACGTTGCCTCAGAAAAAAAAAAGAAAGAAAGAAAAAAGAAAAAGATGAATGGGCGTATATAAAAAGAGAGGATGATGAAGCAGATGTGGTGAAATGTTCAAGAATCAGGGTGCAAGGCTGGGTCAACATACACAAATCAATAAACATAATCTATCACATAAATAGAACTAAAGACAAAAACCACATGATTATCTCAATAGATGCAGAAAAGGCCTTTGATAAAATTCAATATCCCTTCATGTTAAAAACTCTCAATAAATTAGGTATTGATGGAACATATCTCAAAATAATAAAAACTATGACAAACCCACAACCAGTATCATATTGAATGGGCAAAAGCTGGAAGTATTCCCTTTGAAAACAGGTACAAAACAAGAATGTTCTCTCTCAGCACTCCTACTCAACATAGTATTGGAAGTTCTGGCCAGGGCAATCAGGCAAGAGAAAGAAATAAAGGGTATTCAAATAGGAAGACAGAAAGTCAAGTTGTCTCTTTGCAGACAACATGATTTTATATTTAGAAAAACCCATCATCTCAGCCCCAAAACTTCTTGAACTGATAAGTAACTTCAGCAAAGTCTCAGGATACAAAATCAATGTGCAAAAATCACAAGCATTCCTTTACACAAACAATAGGCAAGCAGAGAGCTAAATCGTGAATGAATTTCCATTTGCAATCTCTACAAAGAGAATAAAATACCTAGGAATGCAGCTAACAAGCGATATGCAGGACCTCTTCAAGGAGAACTACAAACTACTTCTCAAGGAAATAAGAGAGGACACAAACAAATGGGAAAACATTCCATCTTCATGGATAGGAAGAATCAATATCGTGAAAATGGCCATACTGCCCAAAGTAATTTATAGATTTAGTGCTATTCCCATCAAACTACCATTGGCATTCTTCACAGAACCAGAAAAAAACTATTTTAAATTTCATATGGAATCAAAGAAGACCCCGTAGAGCCAAGACAATCCTAAGCAAAAAGAACTAAGCTGGAGTCATCACACTACCTGACTTCAAACTATACTACAGGAACCAAAACAGCATGGTATTTGTACCAAAACAGACACATAGACCAATAGAGCTGAATAGAGACCTCAGAAATAACACCACACATCTACAACCATCTGATCAGCAAACTAACACAGGAACCATCATCCTCAGCAAACTAACACAGGAACATAAAATCAAACACCGCATGTTCTCATGATAAGTGGCAGTTGAACATTGAGAACACATGGACACAGCCAGGGGAATGACACACACCAGTGCCTGCTGTGGGGTGGTAGGTGAGGGGAGGGGACTTAGAGGATGGGTCAATAGGTGCAGCAAACCACCATGGCACACATATACCTATGTAACAAACTTGCACATTCTGCACATGTATCCCAATTTTGTTTTTTTTTAGAAGAAATAAAATAAAAAAATAATTAACACCATCAATAAATTGAAAAAAAAAAAAAAGAAAAAGATGACTGGGTATATATAAAAGAGAGGATGATGAAGCAAATGTGATGAAATGTTCAAGAATCAGGGTGAAGGGGATAAGGAAATTCTTTGTACTGTTCTGGCAATGTTTCTGTAAATTTTAAAAGATTTCAAAATAAATTATTAGCAAAATAATAAAGTAGCGTACCCAAATGCTTTGCAAACTGCATAGAAGTTAAAGAGGAGATTATTGTAATATGTTTTGTAGCACGGGGTCATTGCTCCGAGAGGGTGTTCTGAGTGTGGGAGTGGCGGTGTTGTCATGGAGTGTGTGCTTATTTATTTTCCATCCTCCAGATTAACCCCTTGTCCCCCAGGGCAACAGGTGATGCAATCTGTGCTGGGGCAAGGGAAGAGCTGCACCTGAGAAAATACTAAATACGGGCTCATCTGGGATGAAAGCTGACTTATGACACATTATGTCTTATCATCTGTCACAGTTGAGTGCTCCCCCGCTGTCTGTTTATACAGAGACTTATAAAACAACATAGCCTCATGCTTTGCTGAGCCTTGGGAATATCGATACAGCACTCCTGGCTGAAACAACTTCTTTCTGCCTTCCTGGCTGACTTTCCCACACCATGTGGACCTCTGTCTTAGATTTGGAGGGGGTGCTCAAAACAGAGAATAGGGAACCACAAGCCCAAAGTCACCCAGTCAAGGCAGGGTGGAGTCAATCGCAATTCAATGCTATAGGTATTTATTATGGGCCTAAAATGGGCAAGGTCTGATGCTAGGCAACAAACAGGCATTTTTTCCAACCCCACTGTGCATGGAGCCTGCTTTCAGGCAGAGAGGCAAGAAAAAGGAAAGACATGAGTATTGCCTACTCACAAGGCACTTATAGTCTCATTTGTTTTCTCGTTAATTCTCTCATTCATTAATTTAACAGATATGTATTAAGCCTCTACCCTATGCCACCCACAGTGCTAATGGCTGGATACACTTTGGTGAGCAAAAAAGACAAGATCCTTACCCTTATGGCAGAATCTAATGGAATGGACAGATATCACACCTGTAAACCAACAAATTGATGTGTATTGTGGTTATGAAGAGGCCTGTATAGGGGCTGTAGACAGAAGAATGTAGGAAGTCACTTTAGATGGGGTGGTCATAGATGGCCTCTCTGAGGATGTAACACTGAAGCTCAGCTTGGAGGAGGGAAAGGAGAGGTAACAAACTGAAAAATGGTAGTGGTGCTGGGAGCATTCCAGGTAGAAGGTCCCTGAGGGTCTTCCACCTTGGAAATAAGAGGATTCAAAGTAAAGTACGAAATTCTATCCCAAAGAATATCTTTCTTTTCCTCCCCCTCCACTATCACCATCATCATCATCATCATCACCATCGCCACCATCATCATCATTATTATCGGTTGAATTGTGTCCCCCCAAAAGATGTTTAAGTCCCAACTCCCAGTACCTCAGAATGTGACCTTTATTTGGAAATAGGGTTTTTGCAGAATCAAGTGAAGGTGAGGTCACGAGAGTGGGCCCTAATTCAGTATGACTTCTGTCCTCATAAAACAAGAGAAATTTGGACACAGAGAGAGACACACACAGGGAGAACGCCATATGATCATGGAGGCAGAGATCAAGGTGATGGGTCTATGTCTTTGTCAACTTTCTGTTGCTTATAACAGAATACTTGAAACTGGGGAATTTATAAAGAAAATGAATGTATTTCTTACAGTTATGGAGGCTGAGAAGTCTAAGACTGAGGGGCTGCACTGGTGATATCCTTCTTGCTAGAGGGGACCCTTTGTGGGATCCTGAGGCAGTGCAGGTTATCGCATGGCAAGAGAGCTGAGCATGCTGACCTTCTGGCTCAGGTCTGAGGACTAAAAATAAAGTCCTAAGCCTCACAACCAACTGAGTGGACACCCTTGGCCAAGAGGACCCCAGAGAAACCTTAAAAACTGAGTTCCCAGTCATGATAGAACAGGAGGTCAGATATGCCCTGTTATACCCCCTCTCTTCTGTGGTTTAGACACAACTGACCAGTATTAATGTTAAAATAGAGATCATAAGACTGACGGAATGGACTCTATAGCAGTAAGATACCAGAGTATGAACAGGACCTAAGGCTATGCCTGGCAAGAATTAAGTCACACCCCCTACACTTAAAGAATAAGCAATGTTCTAGCGGCCACAAGGTTTCCCTTTTTGTCTAGCAGCTAAACAAGCACTGGCCTGGAGATAAGCAATACTGAAACAATTGCAGACCATCTACTGCCAGACACCGAGTAACTGGCCTCCCGTTCCACCAGCCATAAATACATTTTTGATCGGACAAGAGACTGATTTCAGTAACTCTCCAGGTAAGACCACTGACCACGGACTGGTTCTGGCTGGTTTACAGAGGCTGCACACTTGAATTGTCTTTGTGTTCCTGCTTCACCTTTTGACATATAGGGTCTAATTGTAATATATTTAAATGTTAAGCCTCCACCCAAAAGCAAATATGAGATACACGTAATACGCATGTTTGTTTATGTGTGCAGCCCCTTTCATGAATATTTATAGCTCCTCCTGTAACCTGTTGAATATGTATACTTGGTCAACCCATTCAGTAGAAATCCCTGTCCCACTCTCCCCAACCTCCAAGTGCCTGCTAATGTACTCTGCCAGAGGCTGCACTTCTCAGCCTTTTAGAAAGGCCACCTTGCAAACCATAACCCTTTATAAGATTGAGAGCTCTTCTGGCCAGACTTATGCCTGTAATCTCAGCACTTTGGGAGGCCAAGGTGGGTGGTTCACTTGAGGTCAGGAGTTCGAGACCAGCCTGGCCAACATGGCAAAACTCATCTCTACTAAAGATACAAAAAGTAGCTGGGTGTCGTGGCAGGCGCCTGTAGTCCCAGCTACTCGGAAGGGTTAGGCAAGAGAATTGCTTGAACCTGGGAGGTGGAGGTTGCAGTGAGCCAAGACCACGCCACTGCACTCCAGGCTGGGCGACAGAGTGAGGAAAAAAGAAAATAAGAAAAGAAAAAAAAAGGCTCTTCTTTCTGCATTTATAGATTTGTCAGTTTTAAGTTGACGGGTCTCTCTTCCTCTTCTTATAAAGCCAACAGTCCCCCTCCCATAATAACCCATTAGCCCCTTAATCCATTAATCCACAAATTATGAGGACAGAACCTTCATGATCCAATCCCCTCTTAAAGGCCTCACTGCCACATTGGGGATTAAGTTTCAATATGAGTTTTGGAGGGAACATTCAAACCATAGCAGTCTACAAGACAAAGATTGCCAGCAAATTTCCAGAAGCAGGGAGAGAGGCATCAAACAGATTCTTCCTCATAACCATCAGAAGAAACCAGCCCTTCTGACTCCTTGATCTCTGATGTCTAGCCTCCAGAACTGTGAGACAATAATTTTTCTTTTTTTTTTTTTTGGAGACAAAGTCTCACTTTGTTGCCCCGGCTGGAGTGCAGTGGTACAATCTCGGCTCACTGCAACCTCCTCCCAGGATCAAGTGATTCTCCTGCCTCAGCCTCCCAAATAGCTGGGATTACAGGCACCCGCCACCACACCTGGCTAATTTTTGCATTTTTAGTAGAGACGGGGTTTCGCCATGTTGGCCAGGCTGGTCTCAAACTCCTGACCTCAGGAAATCTGCCTGCCTTGGCCTCCCGAAGTGATGGGATTACAGGCGTGCGCCACTGCGCCTGGCCAAGACAATAAATTTCTGTTGTTTAAGCCATCCAGTTTGTGGAACTTTGTTAGGGCAGTTCTAGGAAACTGACATAATCTCTATTACCAACATCAGCATCAGCATCGTCACCACCACCGTCATCATTGTCCTCTAACTAACTACAGGAGACAGAGCTAACTGCATGCCATCACTGTTCTGAGCACATTACTTACATGAATTCATTTAATCCTCACAACCATCCTATGAGGTAGGTGCTTTTGTTATGCCCATTATCCATAGAAAATGAAACTGAAACTCAGAAAGCTAAATTATCTTCCCAAGGCCATATAGCCAGTGAGTGTCTGCATTGGCTTCAACATTCCCCCAGAACCACTCCTTCCTCTCATCTCAATAGCCATCTTTCTCCCCAGCTCTCAGCTCGTGGATGTGTTCAGGGCTCATCTTTTCTTGCCAGAAGCCTGCTTTGACTGAGCAAATGTTTCAGCATCATTCTCATGCTTCTTGGGCCCTCAAAGACACACAGCAGCATGTGGGGATCATGTTCTGGGGCAGTGCCAGGCATGGGGTCCTGCCCCCAGTCCTGGTCCATTCTTTGCCATAGAGTGCCTCTGTCCTCACAGAGAAGACTGTCCCAGCCCTGATGCCAGCAACCTTCAGCAAAGTTGTCAATCATCTTTATTTGTAGTATTCAGGTAAATTATGATTTTTTTTTTGCTCCCGTTGATAACCAGTGGCATGAACCAGGTACACAGTAATCATGATGCAGAAGGAAATAAATCTGAGCTGCATGCAGGTATTCCCAATCCTATAAGCAGGGGCCCAGGAACTGTTTGAATTGCCATGAGCAACGAGAACATGGTTCTCCATATTTCTGTTGTGCCTGGCACCGTTTTAAGCACATAAAATGGTTCCATCAATGATTGTTGAATTAACTCAACACTTTCCAACCCAACCAGAGCCCCTAACCTCTTGTATGTATCAAATTTACTGGGCTTTCTCCATCCCTTCCCATGTTTATCCTAAGATATTATTTCTTGTGGAAAGAGTAGATGGCAATCAGTTTTGAAAAGCTCTAATCGTGCTCTAAGGTTTGGGCTTGTAGTTATAGTATTTTATTTAATTGTCCATCTTTTTGCAGAGCCTATGGCTATTTGTGAAATCTGCAGTTGCTTGCAGACTGGAGGTGATTACAGATTTATTTATTTATTTATGTACTTATTTATTTTAAGATGGAATCTCACTCTGTCACCCAGGCTGGAGTGCAGTGGTGCGATCTTGGGCTGCAACCTCCACCTCCTGGGCTCAAACAGTCATCCCACTTCAGCCTCCCAAGTAGCTGGGACTACAGGCATGCAACAACATGCCTGGCTAATTTTTGTATTTTAGTAAAGATGGGGTTTCACAATGTTGGCCAGGCTGGTCTCGAACTCCTGGCCTCAAATGATCTGCCAGTCTCAGCCTCCCAAAGTGCTGGGATAACAGGTGTGAGCCACTGTGCCCTGCCAGATCTTGTCACTTTTTGCAAAGCCTTCAGCTGTTCACAGATCCTGCAGCTATTTGCAGAGCACATCCTGATTTTCACAGCCTTTAGTTTGTAATTAAAAAAAAAATTTTAAGGCCAGGCACGGTGGCTCACGCCTGTAATCCCAGCACTTTGGGAGGCCGAGATGGGCAGAACACAAGGTCAAGAGATCGAGACCATCCTGGCCAACATCGTGAAACCCCATCTCTACAAAAAATGCAAAAATTAGCTGGGCGTGGTGGTGTGCAACTGCAGTCCCAGCCACTGGGGAGGCTGAGGTAGGAGAATCGCTTGAACCCGGGAGGTGGAGGTTGCAGTGAGACGAGATTGCACCACTGCACTCCAGCCTGGCTACAGAACAAGACTCCATCTCAAAAAAAAAAAAAAAAAGTAAATAAAACATTTTAAATTACACTTTAAAATTGTAATTGTTATAAAATACACATCTGTTTGCAGAACTAGCAGGTGTTGGCAGAGTCTCAGTCGTTTGTAGAGACTACAGCTGTTTGTGGAGCTCTTTGTTGTCTGCAGATGCTGTGGTTGTTACCAAAGCCTGTTGAAGGTGACTGGTATGCCTATTGAATGCTTAACTTCTAGCTGGGCATTTCTCCCTCAGCCACCAATCAGCGTGTCTTATTTCAGCACAGAGTATGTGACCAGTGTGTTGCCTGAAGGATACAGAAGAAAGGCACTGGCTGGGCATGGTGGCTCACACCTGTAATCCTCCCAGCACTTTGGGAGGCCGAGGCGGGCAGATCACTTGAGGTCAGGAGTTCAAGACCATCCTGGCCAATAAGGTGAAACCCCATCTCTACCAAAAATACAAAAATAAGCCGGGTGTGGTGGCACACACCTGTAATCCCACCTACTTAGGAGACTGAGGCAAAAGAATTGCTTGAATCCGGGAGGCGGAGGTTGGAGTGAGCTGACATCATGCCACTGCACTCCAGCTTGGGCAACAGAGTGAGACTCTGTCTCAAAAAAAAAAAAAAAAGAAAAAGAAATAAAAAAAGAAAGGCCCTGCCTAGAAGAAATCTTCTATACAGTTGGGGAACAACCATGGAATATATGGACCCTGAGAACAATCCCTGGAGGCACACAGGATGTGAGGGGATATGCGCTGCTCATTTCTTTTCCTTATTTATTTATTTTGAGGTGAAGCCTCGCTCTGTCACTCAGGCTGGAGTGCATTAGTGCGACCTGGGCTCACTGCAACCTCCGCTTCCAGGTTCAAGTGATTCTCCTGCCTCAGTCTCCTGAGTAACTGGGATTACAGGTGTGCACCACCACACCTGGCTAATTTTTGTATTTTTAGAAGAGACGGGGTTTCACCATGTTGGCCAGGCTGGTCTTGAACTTCTGACCTCAGGTGATCTGCCCACCTCGGCCTCCCAAAGTGCTGGGATTATAGGCGTGAGCCACTGCGTCCAGCCAGATGTGAGCTTCTCGAAGAATTAGGCCCTCTTGGACTCCTTTCAGTGTCTGTTCTCCACGCAGCTGGCATAGGACAGTTCATTTTATGTAGACCCCTCCCATGCTGTACCCCTCCCCATTCTACCCTATACCTACAGCCTTGGAGATGTACCCCACACCCTGTATCAGACCAAATTACACAACTCCATTTGTCCTTCCCTTCCCTCGTTAAAACCCCTTTCTCTCGGGATCCTGATTCTAGTTAACCCACAAGAAAAAAAGGGAATAAAGAACAAATTTGCAGCCAGGTGTGGCGCACATGCCTGTGGTCCGAGCTATGCAGGAGGCTGTTTTGGAAATAGTGGTAATGGTTGTACAATATCGTAAATGTAATATTAAATATTGAAGCAAGGCATGGTGGCTCACATTTGTATTCCCGGCTACTAGGGAAGCTGAGGCGGGGAATTGCTAGAGCACAGGAGTTTGAGGCTGCAGTGAGCTATGATCGTGTTACTGTACTCCAGCCTGGGCAGCAGACTGAGACATTAAAATAAATTAAAATAAATTTTAAAAGAAAGAAAAACAAAATTGCAACAAGTTCTTAGCCACTGGAATGTGCTGCTATGAAGGGGACATTTGTATTTTGAAATGAGAACCTTGGAGGCTGCCATGCCTCCACCCAAAGTCATGCTTCTGACGGCGAGCTTAGGGACACAGTGGCAGGCAGCAGGAATGAACTGGGTGCATGGCCACCCGGCTGCCTAAGGGGAAGGCCCTGGCAGGCGCACCCTGCTTTTTGGCCACAGCTGTAGTCTGACTGAATCTTTGTTAATCGAATCCTCTTTCCCAGTGACTCATAGGCCCATTTCAGAGCAAGGACGCACCCGGAATGAGAAGTGGTTCCAGTCTAGGCATGGGCTAAAAGTGGATCCAGTAAGTCCAAACCAGTACTTCTAACTAAACAGAACAATCTGATTCTGGCTCAGTCTGCCTCTCTATGTGTTCCTGTGTGCTTGTTTTCTTAAACTTCAGCTTGGACTATGACTCAGTACATGTAACTGATGGCTGTTACAGTTCCAGTCCCCGGTTTAGAGGGTTAGTCTGATTCTCTCCAGTTTCTGTCTCATCTCTGGGATCAGAACGCATCCTTGTCTCAGCGAAGTTTCCTCTTTCTCTCCAAGAGCTCTGAAGAGAGCCATAGCTGCTATCATGTTGGTTTTCCAGCCTCAGAGCAAAAGCAAGGCAATTTGATCCACTCGGGAGAGGACAACCACCATCCGGGTGCTGCGACACCCAAAAATCCGCCCTTTCAGATTCCTGAATTCCTGACCCTTCGTCCACACTGCCCTCTGGGCTTCTTCAGCCAGGTGTGCTGAGAACACCATACACTTAAAAAGCCGTAGGTGAGCTCATTATCTTTGCTGCCCGCTGTCCTCTCCTTGCCTTATTCCCTACTTTGCAATCTGCCCGGTTGTCCAGATAAGAGGAATTCTTTCTCTCTGAGGCTGGTAATCTGACCCCTAAAAGGACCCTAACTCCTCACTTCGTGCTGACTATGAAGTGCCTTCCTCTGTCTGTCACTGGGGCAAGGCGGCAGTCTCCTTCCAGCTGTCCCTGCTGTCCCCAGCCTCCATTTCCAGGCCCCCAGGATCACCATTCAGTCAGTCAACACTGTGTCAACGCTATATGTTGACATATTTATTGGGCACCTAGAGTGTGCCCATCACTAGGGACACTGCCGAGAGCAAGCTAGACATAGGCAATGCTTCAAATAACTTATAGTCAGCAGGGTCTTTCTTTTAGTACCTGTCTAGAAAGAATGCTTCTCTGCAGTGTTTGGTTTTTATTTATTTTTCATTTTTTGAAATGGAGTCAAGCTCTGTCGTCCAGGCTGGAGTGCGGTGGCGCGATCTCAGCTCACTGCAACCTCCACCTCCCAGGTTCAAGCAATTCTCCTGCCTCAGCCTCCCAAGTAGCTGGGATTACAGGTGCCTGCCACCACACCTGGCTAATTTTTGTATTTTTAGTAGAGATGGGGTTTCACCATGTTGGACAGGCTGGTCTCGAGCTCCTGACCTCAGGTGGATCCACCTGCCTTGGCCTCCCAAAGTGCTAGGATTACAGGTGTGAGTGACTGCGCCTGGCTTACATTTTTTTATTTGTAACTGACAAATATAATTGTACATGTTTATGGCATACAACATGATGCTTTGTAAAATGTATACATAGTGGAATGGCTAAGTCAAGCTAATTAACATAGGCATTACTTCATATGCTTATCATTTATTTGTGGTGAGAACATTTTAATCTACTCTCCTCACAATTTTCTAGCATACAACACCTTGTTGCTAACTACAGTCAGCAAATTATGCCAGGCCTGGGCTAGATGCTAGGGGTGCAGAGATGGACAACTCAGTGGAGAACACACATGTCAAGCAAATAATCACCCACATTAATATGTGATTCCTACCTGTGATATTTCTCACGAAGCACAAGGGAGTAGGGGTCAGGAGGGCATATACTGGGGTCAGGGCACTTGGGGAAGTCAGGGAAGGCTTCTGCATTGGGGAGTGGAGCTTACTAAGCTGAAAGGGGTAGATGGGAGAGTGTCTGGGGAGACAGCAGGTATATGCCCGGGCCTACCATATCAAAAGGAGTCCATTTTGAATTTCACAAGGAAAAGAATGAACTTTTAAATAAAAGAAAATGCTTTAATATATAATAATTATGTACTCATCTTTACAGTAACACACTTATAAACTATAATTACAGTTTACAAATTATAAACTATAATTTACAGAGAAAGGGACCTGTGAAGGCAAAAGTGCCTGAGGTCCACAAAGGTCATAATGTGGCCTCCCGCTGTGGGGCGGGAGCGGAGGCTAGGGGAGGGTACTGAGGGGAGGGCTGGAGATGTGACCACAAAGATGGCGGGGGTTGGATTTGGAAGCCATAGTACAAATTTAGGACTTTATCCTAAACAGAGACTTGACAAGCATTTTATTGAACCTCTAAAAACAATTTTTAAAAAACTCCACAATACTGGGCAACATAGTGAGACCCCGTCTCTACAAAAAAAAAATAAAAATTAGGCCAGGCCAGGTGGCTCGTGCCTATAATCCCAGCACTTTGGGAGGCAGAGGCATGTGAATCACAAGGTCAGGAGTTCAAGACCAGCTTTACCAACATGGTGAAACCCCATCTCTACTAAAAATACAAAACTTAGCCAGGCATGGTGGCATGCGCCTGTAATCCCAGCTACTTAGGAGGCTGAGGCAGGAGAATCACTTGAACCTGGGAGGCGGAGGTTGCAGTGAGCCGAGATCGCATTTCACCATGTTGGTCAGACTGGTCTTGAACTCCTGACCTCGTGATCCACCCGCCTCAGCTTCCCAAAGTGCTGGAATTACAGGTGTGAGCCACTGTGCCTGGCCATAATCTATAGTTTTCTGCACAATTTTTCTCCCTTCCCTCCTCTTTTTTTTTTTTCTTATTATGTATTTGTTAAGGTGAAACCCTGTCTCTACTAAAAATACAAAAATTAGCTGGGTGTGGTGGTGCGTGCCTGTAGTCCCAGCTACTCTGGGACTGAGGCTGAGGCAGGAGAATCACTAGAACCTGGGAGGTGGAGGTTGCAGTGAGTTGAGATAGCGCCACTGCACTCCAGCCTGTAAACAGAGCAAGACTCTGTCTCAAAAAACAAAAACAAAAACAAACAAACAAACAACAAAAACAAGAAACCAGGTTGTTTGATCTCCATTTGGTCGATTACATTCCTGTGGTGCTGTTTAACATACTCCTCTGGCCCCTGAATTTTCTAGGAATGGGCTGTTGGATCTAGAGGCTTGGTGGGGTTCAAGTTCAACTGCTGGCAAGGGTGGCACTGAATACCTCCTTTTGGGAGGGCATAAAGTCTACCTTGTCCCTCCTCTGGGGATGTTGCCAGCCACTGCCAGCCACTGCCTAGGACGTGAGTCTGTCAGGGGCTCATAGCACTCTGACACCAGCTGGACATGGGAGAGCAGGTTGGAGGCACAGCAGCTTCCTGTTCATCCAGGGAAGACTTCTTCCCCTGGTGGAGAAAGGGGCAGCCGTGGTCCATGGCCCCTTTCTCTCCACCACCTCTGAGCATTAACAGTTCTCCATCCTGTATAGGAAGTCACTTTTGGCAAATGAAGAGGACCTCATCTGGGCTTTCCTGTGCCTTAGGTTTTTAGTTTTAGAATCAGCAGCAGGGCCAGCTCTGTCATGCCCCAGCAGGTAAAAGCTTGGCTCTGGAGGGGTATGGGTTGGGTGCTTGAGGAGTAAAGTTCCCTGGGGCCTCACCCTGTCTAAGTGCCATCAAACCGTCCTGGGTCTCAGTTCTGGCTTCCATGTATACTAGGCAGGGCAAGCTACTTACCCTCCCTGAACCTCAGTTTCCTCACATGTAAAATACAAATGATTACCAGCCCTGCACAGAGGCTAGTCGTGAGGTTAAAGGCAGCAACATTATAAAGTGCTGAGCTCAGTGCCTGGCATGGAAGAAGCATGCAGTAACAGTGACTCAGATCACGGTATCACTTTATAATTGGTCCCTTCCTTGCCCAGACTAGTAAAACCAGTGGGAGGGAAGAGGGAGACCATCCACCCCAATATCTTCACCTTCAGTAATGTCCTTGAGCTGGACATCAATCAATGGTTTTTTTCCAGGCTGGGCCAGCTTGGGTCCCTGACACAAGGATAAGATTAAGGTGGCTGGTTTGAGGAGGAAAGCGCTCATAACGTTAGATGAATAGTAACTTAAGTGTCATGGGCCCCATAATAACACAGGGGGCTCCAAGCCAGTGGATTCCCCGTGCCTTGTGAGCTGTCACTCCAGAACACGTGTCTTAGGACTGCACGGCCAGAGTCCTGTGTGTGTTCAAGTTCTGTTTATTGCCCAGCTCCTTCTTGGACATTGGCTCCGGAGGCAGAAATCCCAGGAATCCTGGTTCCTCCTTCCCCTTGGCATTCTCCTCACCCTCCTCCCTTCCCCACCCACCTCCCAACCAATCCTCAGGCCCCTCTCCCATTCGGTGGACAAGTGGCCAATTGTCTCTGGGATCTTGATGTCCCTCAGGAGCAGCCAGATCTGGGCCAGATGAGGATGCCATAGGCATTAAACAGTGGGTCTGTACGAGGCCTGCTGGGGCTGCTTAGTGTAGCCAGGGGGCAAGGGAGGTCGGGGCGACAGGCTGGGGGAGGGGCTCCGTGTGGGAGCAAAGTGTTCAGGCAATGGGGTAGGCAAGGCAGATTAGTACTAGTGCCAGTTCCAGAATGCAGCAGGTTCTGCAGACAGCAGCATAAAGTAGCAGGGCTCTGAAGACAGTGGCAGGGCCCCAGATCACAAAGCTGCTAACTCCCCTAACATCTCCTGAATTGTCCCTGCTTTCCACTGCTACTGCTCCTACCTTCCTTCTGGTCCCCGTCATCTCACCCCTGGACTATTGCTACCGCCTCCTGAAGGACGAGCTGCCTTTGTGAATTCTTGGAAGTGCTACAACAATCAGATTACTTGCCTACTTAAAACCTGGGCAGAATACATGGGCTTATTTTTGTTGCATGCACCCCTCTGGTAGCCTGGTGAAGCCTGTGGACTTCTTCCTATGATGATGCTTTATTTTATTTTATTTTTGAGATGGAGCCTCACTGTCACCCAGGCTGGAGGGCAGTGGCATGATCTCTGCTCACTGCAACCTCCATTACCTGGGTTCAAGCAGTTCTCGTGCCGCAGCCTCCCAAGTAGCTAGGATTACAGGTATGTGCCACCACACCGAGTAATTTTTGTACTTTTAGTAGAGAAGGGCTTTCTCCATGTTGACCAGGCTGGTCTCCAACTCCTGACCTCAAGTGATCTGCCCGCCTCAGCCTCCCAAACTGCTGGGATTACAGGCATGGCCACCATGCCCGGCCTAGAGTGATGTTTTAAATGTATAAAATAAAGTATACTGGGCTGGGTGCAGTGGCTCACTCCTGTAATCCCAGTGCTTTGGGAGGCCGAGGTGGGCAAATCAGTTGAGGCCAAAAGTTCGAGACCAGCCTGGCCAAGATGACAAACCCCATCTCTACTAAAATTACAAAAAAATTAGCCAGGCATGGTATCAGGTGCCTGTATAGTCCCAGCTACTTGGGAGGCTGAGGCACGAGAATCGCTTGTACCTGGGAGGGGGAGGTTGCAGTGAGCTGATATCGTACCACTGCACTCCAGCCTGGGCGACAAAGTGAGACGCTGACTCAAAAAAAAAAGTACATATATACACACATATGTATATAATGTATTATAAAGGCAACCGAGTATGTTAAAACACAATGATCAATATATTTCTTAAAAATAAAATTTGTGACCAAGTGCAGTGGCTCACGTCTGTAATCCCAACACTTTGGAAGGCCAAGGTGGGCTGATCACTTGAGGTCAGGAGTTCGAGACCAGCCTGGCCAACGTGGTGAAACCCCATCTCTACTAAAAATACAAAAATTAGCCGGGCGAGTGGTGGGCACCTGTCATCCCAGCTACTGGCGGGGCTGAGGCAGGAAGAATCACTTGAACCTGGGAGGTGGAGGTTGCAGTGAGCCGAGATTGCACTATTGCATTCCAGCCTGGGCAACAAGAGCGAAACTCCATCTCAAAAGAAATAAAATAAAATAAAATAAAATTTGCAAATAGTAATATATGAGGTTTTTTTTTGTTTTTGTTTTTGTTTTTTTTTTGAGACAGAGTATCTCTCTGTTACCCAGGCTGGAGTGCAGTGGTGCTATCTTGGCTCACTGCAACCTCTGCCTCCTAATCCTAATTCAGAATTAGTGCTTGAGCTCTCCTCTTAACCTACAAGGACATGTTCCTCCTCAATAATGGGCTTCCAGAGCAAAGGACATGTAACTTTTCTATTAAGAGTGACTGAAACCCTGCCAAGGCAACAATTACCTAACTTAATTATTGTCACTTAGCCACATCTCTGTCCTCCGTGCCCGGCTAATTCTTGCAACCTCAAATATCACACATTGAATTGACAAGTTCTACTTTTCACTATTCTTTTAATTGTGGTAAAAAGTATATAACAAAATTTACCCCGTTAACTATTTTGAGTGTACAGTACAGTAATGTTATAGTATGCACATTGTTGTGCAGTAACTCTTTAGAACATTTTCATTTTACAAAACTGAAATTTTATGCCCATTGAACAACTCCCCTTTCATTTTACTTTCTGTTTCTAACAGTTTGACTTCTTCAGATACCGCAGATAAGTGGAATCGTGTAGTATTTATCTTTTTGTGACCAGCTTATTTCATTTAGTACAATGTCCTCAAGGTTCATCTATGTTGCAGCATGCAACGGGATCACCTTTTTTTCCCTTAAGACTGAGTAGGGTGGGTGTGGTGGCTCATGCCTGTAATCCCAGCATTTTGGGAGTAATCCAGCCGAGGCAGGAGGATCACTTGAGGTCAGGAATTGGAGACCAGGCTGGCCAACATGGTGAAACCCATCTCTACTAAAAATACAAAAATTAGCCAGGCATGGTGGCGTGTGCCTGTAATACTGGCTACTCAGGAGTCTGAGGCAGAAGAATCACTTGAACCCAGGAGGTGGAGGTTGTGTTGAGCTGAGATCATGCCACCTCATGAGACTCCATCTCAAAAAAAAAAAAAGACTGAATAATACTTCATTGTATGCATATGCCATTTTCACTATTTTTTAAAAACATCCTTGTTGCTCTGCTCTGTGATTTATTTTGTTCAGTGATGTTTCTCCTAGTATAAAATGTGAAGCTTGCTTTACCATGTACACTAAATTTACCACTCAGAAATCTTTCCAATTGAATAAATGGAGAATTTGTAGACATGAACATTTAACAGATATATTTCTTTCAGAGGTTCAGAAAACAAAAACGATTGCACAGTGACCATTAGAAATAGGGCAAATTTATAAAATAATTGATAATCTTTCGTAATGTAAGTGATTTTATAAGGCATTTCATATCATCTATCTTTTAAGCAATAGGACAAAAACAAAAATAAAAATAGAACCTGTTGACCTTTTCAGTTGATGGCTACAGAGTTTTTTATTTATGGAAATAAGGTTTTTGAGTAATGATGATATTGAATCACTTTATGCTCTTAATGGCTTTTTATATAACTTCTTTGATCAGATGTGATTTGCAGAGGGGGACTATTCTCCTCTGAAATTCTTTTTTTTTTTTTTTTTTTTTTTTTTTTTTGAGACGGAGTCTTGCTCTGTCACCCAGGCTGGAGTGCGGTGGCCGGATCTCAGCTCACTGCAAGCTCCGCCTCCCGGGTTCACGCCATTCTCCTGCCTCAGCCTCCCGAGTAGCTGGGACTACAGGCGCCTGCCACCTCGCCCGGCTAGTTTTTTGTATTTTTAGTAGAGACGGGGTTTCACCGTGTTAGCCAGGATGGTCTCGATCTCCTGACCTCGTGATCCGCCCGTCTCGGCCTCCCAAAGTGCTGGGATTACAGGCTTGAGCCACCGTGCCCGGCTGAAATTCTTAAACAGAATATAAAACAATGTAAACAGAAATGTTGCAAGTAAAAACATTTGGGTTGGATTACCAGGTGTTCATTTTACCAAGAGGATAATCCCTTTACATAATTGAAATAAGGAAGAAACAAAGGTGGGTGTAAACCTTTTATGGAGAGATCCTGGAAGCATGACCATGGCCAAAACCACTGATGGCTCAGCCAATTTCTGGAGATGAGACCTGCAGAAGTTTCATTATTTGTTGCTGTCAAGGTGAATCTCAACTCCATCCTGTGGATGAAAAGTCAAACTCTGTAGAATATTTGAAGAGATTTATTCTGAGCCAAATATGAGTGACCATGGCCCATGACACAGATCCAGGAGATCTTGAAAACACGCGTCCAGAGTTATCAGAGCACAGCTTGTTTTTATACATTTTAGGTTATAGGTGAATTCAAAGATTTTCTGATTGGCAGCTGGTTGAGTTTATCTGAAGACCTGAAATCCATAGAAGGGAGTGTCTGGGTTAAGATAAGGGGCTGTAAAGACCAAGGTTCTTATTATGCAGGTGAAGCCTTCAGGTAGCAGGCTTCAGAGATAATAGATTATAAATGTTTGTTATCCAGCTTATAAAGGTGCCAGACTCCACCCGGCATGGTGGCTCACGCCTGTAATTTCAGCACTTTGAGAGGCCAAGGCGGGCCAAGCACGAGGTCAGAAGTTCGAGACCAGCCTGGCCAATGTGGTGAAACCCTATCTCTACTAAAAATACAAAAATTAGCCAAGCGAGTGGCGGGCACCTGTAATTCCAGCTACTCAGGAGGCTGAGGCAGGAGAATTGCTTGAACCCAGGAGGCGGAGGTTGCAGTAAGCCAAGATTGCACCACTGCACTCCAGCCTCGGTGACAGAGTGAGAATCCGTCTGAAAAAAAAAAAAAAGTGCTAGACTCCTAGCTAATTCTCTCATGGTTTTGGAAAAAGACCTGGAAAGGGAAAGGTATTCTCTATAGAATGTAGATTCCGGATCAGAGATAGCTTTGCAGGAGCATTTCAATATAGGCCAAATAAATACATTTTGAGGTAAAATACTTCGATTTCTCTCAGGGCCTGCTGTCATGCTGGAATCTTATGGCTCTGAACAGTCTGTTCTGTCAGTCTTAAGGTCTTTGTTTTTTGGGGGGTTTTTTGAGATGGAGTCTCGCTCTATCACCCAGGCTGGAGTGCAAAGGTGCCATCTCGGCTCACTGCAACCTCTGCCTCCTCGATTTAAGTGATTCTCATGCCTCGGCCTGCTGAGTAGCTGCGATTACAGGCGAGAGCCACCATGCCCAGCTAATTTTTGTAGTTTTAGTAGAGACAGGGTTTCACCATCTTGGTCAGGCTGCACCTTAAGGTCTCTGTTTTAATATTAACACTGCTCAGCTGTGCCTGAATTCCAATGGGAGGAAGGTATAATGAGGCATGTCAGCTGGGCGCTGTGGCTCATGCCTGTAATCCCACTGCTATGGGAGGCCAAGGTGGGCAGATCAGTTGATGTCAGGAGTTTGAGACCAGCCTGGCCAACATGGTGAAACCCCATCTCTACTAAAAATACAAAAAAATTAGCTCATGCCTGTAGTCCCAGTTACTTGGGAGGCCAAGACACGAGAATCGCTTGAACCCAGGAGGCAGAGGTTGCAGTGAGTTGAGATTGTGCCATTGCACTCCAGCCTGGGTGACAGAGTGTGAAGCCTTCTCAAAAAAAAAAAAAAAAAAAACCAAAAACCAAAAAACAAACAACAACAACAACAAAAAAAACAAGGAGCCATGTCCAACCACCCATTCCATCATGGCCTGAACTAGTGTTTTGTGTTTACTTGAGAATGCCTTTGTTCAAGAGGAAGGGTCCATTTGCTTGCTTGGGAGGGGCTTAGAATTTTATTGTTGGTTTACATTCCTCAGAGCTGACTGCCTTCCAGAAGGTTGCACTCTGAAATTATTATCAACCCCAATCAATAAGCATAATACTAAGAGCTATATGTATGCTATTTGAATGGATTTATTTATCAGCCCTGTGGGAAAATATATATCTCACCTCATCTCATTCCCATTTACCCACTTTTCCCTTTCCCAATCTTAAGGCGCGTGTTGTCTAAACATTTGATAGTTTCAGCACAGTTTATATTTTATAAAAGCCCCCACTGGCTGCTGCTCAGAGAGCAGGTGTGTGCCCCTGATCTACAGAAGGTGTTGATTCAACTATCGGGCTGGGGCTGGGGAATGGGGAGGGGGGAGATGGGGAGGGGAGGGGAAGTTGGGGGAGGGGAAGCACATTCAACTGGAAGGGAGACAAAGGAGAGAGGCAGGAGGAGGGAGAATGAAGAGCTGGGGAAGGAGCTTTGGAAAAATATGGGAAAGTAAAGGATGGGGTGACAGAAGAAGAGGATGAGGAGTGGGCCAGCACCACACAGAGAGCAAGAAGGAGGAAGGGGACAGGAAATGCAGAAACAGAGTGGAAGGACAAAGAAACTAGAACATACAGAGGCTTCCAATAAAAATCAATTCATCTCAAAGTGTTCAGCGTTTTCATGAGGCCGTGAGACTGAAATAGGAAGAGGCCCTTTATTTTCTTAGGAAGAGAACACAGACCGGAGGTGGGAGAGGAATGGTAGGGAATTTTCCAAACAAAGAGAGGGCCTGTGGCCTCTCAAACTGCCCCCACCTCATGCTCACTGAAGCGTTCACACTGCAGCCCTGAACTCTCACAAAGAGGGTGAACTCCATCCAGAGAGGGGGGATCCGGAACCCATGCTTGGTTTCCATCCCAGCTGAGGGCTGGAGAGTGAGACTGCAGAGCTGGGGTTTAGGACACGGCCTCGGGGACAGGGTAGGCAGGAGGTCAGCAAGGCTTAGAGAAGATGGATGTGTTGGGTTGGGTGAGAGGCCTGGTGCTGGGAGTGGGTTGTCTACAGAGAAATGCCTCCAGGGCCTTGTCCAGGGTGATCCTTGGCCAGGGGGGTCCTGAGGGGACTGGCGCTGCATGCCTCAGGGATGTAGTATAAGGAAATCCAGGGCTCCCCAGCTTCCTGCTCTGGCCTTCTCCTCTGGACACGCTCGTGTTGCCATAAGGAGAGACAGAAACATCAGCAAAATCAAATCAATGCTTCTAACTGTATCCCTAGCCCCTCCACTCCAGCCAGATTTGGAGATGCTACAGATACTCCGCTCCCCAAGTAAAAACTGTCTTAACTCTTGACACCATGGGGTTCAGGCCACAGCCTGGGTACAGGGTGGGTAGGAGGTGAGAAATGATTTCCCTTCTTCTCACTGGAAAGAAAAGGCCTTGGCCAGGGGACAGAGCTCAGGGACTCTGGCCACTCCAGTACCTGCCCCTACAGAGGTCAGAGAAGGGCAGGGCTAGCCCCTAGTACAGAGCGCTGAGAGGAGGGTTCCCCTCCAACTTCTGACTGGTGCTGATTGAGAGACTGAACAAACTAACCCACTGAGTTTGTTTCCTCACTGCAAAGTGGGTCGAATGGGGTCTGCTTATGATGCATGGAAGGGATGCAGTACTCCCTGGGGTTTACAAGAGCTCACAGAATGGAAGTAAGGCGAGTTAGAAATATCCTGGGTGCCTGTTTTTAACAAATTCATTCACTCCTTCATTGCACACATGGTTATTGAGTGTCTGCTATGTATGTAACAGGCACTGTGGATACATCACTACACAAGACAGATTCTCCATCTCCCCAGCAGATGTTTCTGTGTGTGTGTGTGTGTGTGTGTCTGTGTGTGGTGGGGAGGGAGCACAGTACAGAGTAAACAATAAATAGTTATATAATATAGCAGAGGGAATTTAGTACTAGGAAGAACATAAAGCCAAAGAGGGAGATAAGGGGGGAGGGATGGAATTTTAAATCAGCTGGAGCATATGTATGAAAATGGACCGGGTGTGGTGGCTCACGCCTGTAATCCCAGCACTTTGGGAGGCTGAGGCGGGCGGATCACCTGAGGTCAGGAATTGAGATCAGCCTGGCCAACATGGTGAAACCCCGTCTCTACTAAAAATACCAAAATTAGGTGGGCGTGATGGTGCGCACCTGTAGTCCCAGCTTCTTGAGAGGTTGAGGCAGGAGAATTGCTTGAACCCAGCAGGTGGAGGTTGCAGTGAGCTGAGATCGCGCCATTGCACTCCGGCCTGGTGACAGAGCGAGACTCCGTGTGAAAGAAAAGGAAAGAAAAATAAAGGAGAAAGAAAAATAAAGGGGAGGGGGAAGGGAAGGGGAGGGGAGGGAGGCCAAGTGTTTCCCGTAGAGTTACTGTGTTTTGGGGGGGCGCACAGGGGTGCCACGAATTGAGCTGCCTGCTCCTTCCAGATGCAAGGTTCTCACCTGGGTAGGTGAGAACGGGGTGATAAGGAGGAATCACGCGTGGGTGGCTGGATTAGTTTCTGATGTCCTCTGACTCCCTACAGTTTCTTCAGCCCCGTTCTAACCCCCTTCCTCAGGCTTACAGGAAAGTGTGTGGAAGAGAGACACGGAGAGACTGAGCATAAGACTTTTTTGGAAGAAACATCAGTAAATGAAAATAGAATTACAATAAAAATAACGAAAGCAATAAACTCCTGACCTCAGTCACAATCATTTTAGTTAACACGCCAGCTCTAATAACAAACACGAGTCCCCGAGACCGCAACCCCTCGGGCAACCCCTGGCGGCTGACCCCGGGAGCGCGGGGAGCGCGGAGCCTCTTCCAGCGCTCACCTCGCGCTGGCTCCTGCGCTCGCCTGGCTGCTGGCGCGGGGAAGGGGCGGGGCCTGCCTGGGCTCCTCCCCGGTCGGAGCCCAGAGCCGGAGGGGGGCAGAGCGCGCCAGGCGCTGGTTAAAGCGGCGCGCGGAGGCGGGAGCGGCTCACACAGCTAGTGGAGCACGGAGGAGCGGCGCGTGGAGAAGCGGCCCACGTGTCTGCCCAGAGTCAAGTCCGGTGTTCCTCCCGCTCCTTACGCATCCGCAGTCCAGGGCGCCCCTTCAGCCCCCCTGGTTTTCGCCCACCCCGGGCCGCGTGAGTGGGGCCCCACGCAGCTCCCCGCGCTCCGTTGGCCAACTTGGCCGAGAAACTTTGTCCGGGGAGCGGTGCTTGCGGGGGGAGTACCGGGCACTGCGCATGCGGAGCTCCAAATTCAAACAGCTGTTTTCGGAGGCTGGAGGGCGGGCGGACTGGGAGCAGCTGGGGCTAGGAGAGGCTTTCTCTAGGAGGCTGCTGCTCGGGAGCCATGGTGGACCGGGGCCCTCTGCTTACCTCGGCCATCATCTTCTACCTGGCCATCGGGGCGGCGATCTTCGAAGTGCTGGAGGAGCCACACTGGAAGGAGGCCAAGAAAAACTACTACACACAGAAGCTGCATCTGCTCAAGGAGTTCCCGTGCCTGGGTCAGGAGGGCCTGGACAAGATCCTAGAGGTCAGTCGCCGCCTGTACCCCCATATACATCTGAAGCTGGCTTGAACTTTAGGGGGCGCTGAAAGGAAGACCCCTTCACAGCTTTGGGTGACCCTCAGTCCCTGTGGAAGGTCCAGGGGGTGATGAGAGAGCATGTCTCATCATGGATCAGGCTTCGAGGATCCATCGTTCACCCGAGGGACACGGGGGTCCCCCAAGCGCGGAGACTCTTTGGAACTTAGTTTGGCCGGAGATAAGTTGGAGTTGATTCCCGGGTGAACTGGGCTCCATAGTGTTTCAGTGTGGGTGTGACGGTACCTCCCTCCTTGGAAAGAGGCTGTGGGGCGGATAAAGGCGTTTATCTTTCCCCGGAGACGCTCTCGGCGTCTGGGAGCCAAGCCTGGTGCCGTCCCCTCGTGTCTCCACCTCCCCGCTCCAGGGCCAGCGCCAAGCCTGCTAGGCTTTTCTTAAGAAACGTGAACCCGGCAGAGCGGCGGGAGGGTCCCCCAGCCTGAGCCTGGGCAAAATCTTCCCGCCCCCAGCGGGGTTCCGGAGGGGAACTGGGGGGGCTCTGTGGGGCCCGAACCCACGGGACGAGGGGTGGTGCCTGGAATGCTGGGGACGCGCTCAGGCTTCCGGGAAGGCTTATCTCGCGGAGACATCCTTCAAGAGCTTGGAGTAAAACTTTGTGAAAGTAGCAGGTTGCACAAACGAATAATACCCAGATAGTCCCTTTGCGAGTGGGTAGGAGAGAGTGTGCGGAATTGGGGTAGGTGGGGGACTTCCTCCGTGCTGGCATTGGGAACCGCTTATCTTCTGGTGCACAGCCCAAAGGGTGACATTGACCTCACTTAGGATAAAAGGGCTGCCTATCCTGGCTGAGACTTTGGGGCCAATTTGGGGATCGAGGCCCTCTACACCAGTTTCTCGAGGGCTCAGCTTCATCCACCAACTCTTCTTGGCCTGCTCCCCCCGTGGAATGACCAGGACCTGAATGAAAGTTCTAGATTGCAGCAGGTGGGGAGTGGGGTAGATTGTCCAAGGTGTTATATTGCTCTCAGGGTGAAAGATGCCAGAAAGGAGGTCTGATGAGCAACGTTTAGTCTACAGCAGCACCCCAATACTTTATGCCTATCTAATTGTCGCTCATTTTCCAGCCTCTGTTTCCCCATGTGAGAAATAGGAATGAGCCCATCCTCCTCATTCCTTATTTCTGCCGTGCACTTTTAGGTTGGAAGCATTTGGAAAACATCAAAACCTTGTCCCCAGATCGATGGGCATCACACAGATGAGCATATAGGTGTTTGCTGGCAGCGGTGTGTGGGGAGACTTGTCCTCCGAGGGGTCCCGTGGAAGGGGAGGTTTAGTCCAGCAGGCTTAGTGTTGGGTTTTAGTGGAGAGTCTCTTGCCCTGTAGCAGTTTCCCGGGTAGTGGCAGATGGGAGGTGATGGTGGGGAGGATAAGCTAAAGCAGGTGGTTGGTTGGTTTACCTCCTAACAGCAGGAGTCCTGGCATGAAGAGTCTACATGGCTTCCTTCTGATGGGTATCTACCCTGGCGGGGGGGGGGGGGGTGTTATGGGGAGGGGGTCACTTTATGATTTCCCTTGAGGAAACAATTCCTCTAGAGAACAAGTTTTTGTTTAGTTTGTTCCAGGGCTTTGTTTAGAGGGGGAAGAGGGCAGGCAAGGATGATAAAGCCTTGAGCTGCCCTCGAAGTGTTTTCCTCTAAGCTGTTGCTCCAGCACTGCAGGGGAAGGAAGGAAAGAATTCAAGGCTAAATGTGGGAAAATAAACTTCAAAACACAAGGAGAAGGGAAAGGCGGGGGGCGGGTGGTGGTGGGGTGGGTCCGGGGGTTAGGCAGCCGGGTGCAGCTGGTGGTCATAGCTTTGGAGGCTAGACGGTTTCTTAAGGTATTTGAACAAACAAAATGCCTCTTATTTAGCGATCCTGTTAAATCTGTCAACATTTACCTCCCCCCCCCCCAGAAAAAGTAATGGGCAGGTAATTTTTAGAAAAAGGATTTCGGCATCAAGCCAGTCTGCTTTGGAGATGATTGTAGATTCGTTCTTGAACAAGGACAGCCCTGTCCTCATCCCTGGACAAAAAAACTCCCAAACCAACCCCAACTGGGTGAGTCCCCTCCCATGATAGGAAAAACCCAAGAAATGAAAATGGACAAGTGGAAGCATCAGTTTTAATCTGCAGAAATCTGCCTTGCTCTGCTTTCTTGTGACTTGGGGTACTGCCTCAGGCCTCAGGATATTGGTTTAAGGAAAAAGGAAAACTCAAAAATCTTCTTTCCCATCTGGCTGCTTGGGCATTTTCCACCTGAGGCTCTGTGTTTTAGCTGGTTCTGAATCACCTTGGAATCATGAAGGAGCTCCTAGCTAGGAATTCCTGGGGTAGGACAAAGATTGTTGGAAGAGATGGGGTGCAGTCTGGGTTGGGGTTTCTCTTACCCCGGAAGTTGTGTGTGGTCTTTCAAATGTGTGAGAAAGAGAGTTAAGTCACCTTTCTTTAGAAATACCCGCCGAATGTCAGGTACTTCCTTCCCTCCGATGTGGTTGAAGTGAGGTGCAGACTGACTTTCAAGTGCTCGGTGACCCGCCAGCCTGGGACCACGTGATCATCCTCTTTCCTGCCTTCAGAACCATCTTGAACCCCTGCTCTCAAGCAAGATCTTTGGTGACTCATTCTCCAGACCTCTTCCTAAATTGCAGAGACTCTCACAAGGGAAGTTAACATTTACAGCAAACCTACTCTGTGTTGGGCATTGTGGGTGCTGTTATCCTCATTTTATGAGAGAGAGCACAGGCTGGTTTTGCTATCTGGCTCGGCCATTTACCCATCAAGCCATGTAACTTAACTTTGCCTTCCTTTCCTCATCTGCAAAATGAGTATTTGGTGAGGCTCCAATAAAGTAGAAACATTAGGCAAGATGTCTATAAAAAGTGAACAGGTCTCCTGACCCTAGCATTTATTGAGGAAGGCAGCTTTACCTACCTGCCTTATTTCAGGTACTCTTTACAGTATGTATTCAAGTAAGTAAGCTGAAGCCCAGAGAAGATAGAGTGGCCACAGGGACACCACAGGAGGCACAGCCCGTGGGGCAGGACAGGGAGGGGGAATGACCAGGCAGTCTGCCCCAGGAGCTTGCACCTCCCTCTTGGGCCTGTGAAGATTGTTGCTCTGTGACTGAGCTTAGGAAATTGGTTCAGCTGGACCCTGATCTGCTGGAAAATTCTATTTTCTATTTCCCCTAGCACAGGGAATGGCATACAGGCGTCTCCTGTGTTGTTGCCTGGCTGACCCGGCCTCTGTTACTGAAGTAATGTATCAGTCCACTCCTCTGCACTTCTCATTTCGGAAGCCCCCAACCCCCACCCCACCAAAAAACAGTGGGGATGGGATTGAAGGGGAGGAGTGACAGCCCTTCTCAGCCTTCTGCCTCTGGTGGGCAGTGATCAGAAACAGGAGCATTTTATATACATTCTTATTTTAATTTAATCTTGAAGACCACTCCATAAATGAGGAAAATTAGGGGAAAAGGTGACGTAACTTGTCTGGGATCACATAGAGCAGAGTCAGGTTTCAAATCTAAGTTTCATATTTCAAAGTACATGGAAATTAGCAAACATTTATTAAGCATCCACCATGTGCCAGACACTGGGCAAGACTCTCAGAATACAAAGAATTAGGCTGGGCTCGGAGCTGCTGGACAAAAGGATACATAAACCCACTGGGAACAAGACTGTGGGTATGGGCTACCACAGAGGTTTTCAGGAGGTCACTTACCAAGGGGCTGGTCCAGCCTGAGGGGTTAGGGAGGGCTCTCAGGAGATGATCTCAAGCCAGAGCGGGGTCTTGGATTAGAAAGAGCAGCTAGGAACCTGGGAGGTCAAAGCTGCAGTTAGCCTGGATTGCACCACTGCACTCCAGCCTGGGCGACAGAGCAAGACCTTGTCTCAAAAAAGAAAGAAAGAAAGAAAGAAAAAAAAACCTGACTGGGAAAGGAAGGGAGAAGAGACTCCTAACAGAAGACGGAGACTGGCCCTTTATCCTAGCCTGGGGAAGGCAGACTGCGGGCTTCTTGCTGTGGCTCTAGAGAGTCCCTTGTCTCCTGGGGGTGGAGTAGGGTTGCCCTAGGTCCTGCCCTCTGTCTAGCATCCCAGACCAAAGTCCAGGTTTTGCTTGACTGCTCATATAGCTGACCTGTTCCCGGAAGCCTCTTGGATCCTACTGGCCTCCTTCCTTCCTAAGCTCCAAAGTGCTTTCTTGTGTTCTAAGGTTTTCCACGTGTACCTCCTTTCATTTTCTGAACCCTTTGGACTGGTCTCTACACACTCCAGTCCAAAGTAGTAAGGCTAGTTCCAATTTTGAGGTTCTGACACTCTTTTAACACCAATCCTGCCCCCCAGATTTGAAAAATAAAACCATGGAATATATGACAAAATTACATATGACCGAAATATTTAGAATGGGGTACGTTGAATTTTTTGGAAAGCTGAGGGTTACTATGAACACCCTCTTTGTCTCAAGCCTTGTTGGAAATTGTAAAATGCACTGGTCCACTTCACTGCCTTTGTAAGTAAAGGGAACACAATAGCTCTTTTGGTTAGGGAGGATCTTGGAGGCCTCCACATCCTTGGGTCCGAGCTTGAGTTCTTACTGGCTAGAACTGCAGAAGTGGAAAGTGGATAAGCTGGTTTTTTGAGAGGAAATTGAAGAGGTCCCTTCCTAATGGCTTGTTTCTTATTTATGTTCCACTCGAAGGTTGAGGACAGCCAAAAAAAAGCCTTAGTCTGCCTTAGTTAACTGCTCTGGTTAGAGTTTTTTAACAGTGAAAGTGAATGTTTATTAAATTGCTTTCAGAGTTTTACTAGAACCGTTAGGATGATTACAGATGGCACAGTAATAGAGAATTATGGAGGGCAGAAATTAGCAAGTGTTGAAAGTTTCCAGTGGGGGTGGGGAATGCAAAGGAGGTGATGATTGTTGCTTTTAAATATTTTCCTGGGGTTTTGCCCTATTTATAGTCTGGCGTTTAAAAGAAACACAATCCCCTGGTTTTGGATGCTGTGCTTGACTGGCCCTGACCTCGGGCCAAAGGCTTTCATCTTGAACTTGGCTGTTTGCTAGCAGATTGGGCTCAGCCTCTGAACTGTGTGTGTGGTTGGTAGTGGTGGGAGGAGGGAGAGAAGTGCAAGGTTTTGGGGAGCAGAGGAGCCAGACCCCTGAGTGGAGCCTCCAAGACAGTCTTTGTCCAAATTGGGATGCTGTATTTGCATGATGCTGCAAGAACCAGTTGGCCAGAACTGGGGTGGTACAGAGAAGTGAGGTAGGAGACCATAGGAAAGCACATGAAATAGGTTTGCCTCCTTCCAATATTCCTTTTAGGGATTGGAGAAGACGGAAGCAAATCTCTTTAAAATTTCGTTGAGTCCCCAGGGACCTCTGGAATAATGCAGAAGAACCCTTGCCTGTTCCGTTCTTCCCAAGGATGGCTGTACACGGAGAGAGGATGTGCTGCCCTCAGTAGGGATCTTTCTCCAGCTGCCGTTGCAGGGCCTTGATGGCGTTGCTGAAGGAATCACCATCCAAGCAGTATGCCTGATGGTTGTGGGAGTGGCCTCTGAAGCCACACCATAGTTTGCTTAGAATAGTGTGTGGCACGTCATAAATGCTAAGTGTTAGCTGCCATTTCTGCTACGCCCAGATATTCCTATGCTGCAATGGAGCGGTCCCTGCACAGGTGTGGTGGGCATCTCATTGGTATTACAAAGAATCAGGAAGATCTTCCTAGAATAGAGAGAATGTCAACTGAATTTTTTAAATGCAAAAAACATAGAAACATATAATTTACCATTTTAGCCACGTTTAAAAGCCCAGCTCAGCAGTATTAAGTAAATTTACAGTTATGAAACAGATCTCCAGAACTTTTTCATTTTGCAACACTGAAATTATACCCCCTTCAACAACAATTCTTCTTCCCCCTCTCTACCCAGCCCCTGGTAACCACCATTCTACTTTCTGTTTCTGTGAACTTAACTACTTTAGATGTCTCCTAAGTGGAGTCATATAGTCTTTCTTTTGCTTTGCACAGTGGTACAACCACTGTGAAAAGTAGTATGGAGTTTCCTCAATTAAAAATAAAACTACTGAGCAATGCAGTGATCCTACTTCTGGGTGTGTATCAACCAAACTTCTAAAGAACTGGAAACGGGATGGAGATGGTGGCTGTCTCTTGCCCGTAGCCCTTGGGGAGGTGTTCTGCAGGATGGACCCACCAGGCTGTAGCCACAGGCCAGGGAGGTGAGAGTCACATGACTAAGCTCTTCTGTGTTGCCAAAGAATTTGAACTCCACCAAAGTTTTGCATTTTTCAAGTAAGGGAGGGAACAACATTTCAGAAAGTGTCCTCCACAGCCATTTACAGTGTAAAAGAAGTGGAACATTCTACTCTAACGACTTTTCTGTGGGCTGATCCCTTCACTCTGTGGGTGTTCTGATAAGGACACCCCCTCCTTCCTCTCTCCTGCTGATGTGATGTAGTGTGGATTTTCCCAGAAAGCCCGTAGAGCCTACAGCCCCCAGAAAAACCCACTGACCTTCACACTCTAGTTTGAGCCCCACTGGGAGGTCCAGGTCTGGGTCCCTGGCCCAGGCAAAGACATTCCCTCTCCGGTTTGGTGACCTTCCTAGATTGCATCTTCGCTGTCCCTTTATGTAGAAGTGGGGGTGGTGTGCTCCAGCTGTAGCTCTGTTCAGCTGCCTAAGGCCTCTAGGTTTCTGGTGAGCCATTATCCCAATCTCTGGACCTCAGAGACCTGGATACAGTGGAGTTGGAAACACAGAAGGGGCCCTCCCTACTGGCTATCCTTTGTGTGCTTGATGAAGCCTCAGATACTGGAGAGTCTTTAACCCTCTGGAGCTCAGTGCAGCTGAGGAAAGATAATTGGGCTGCAGTGGTAAAATGAGAGGAAATACAGTCCAAAGTGCTCAGTGGTGGGTTGTAGATGGAAGAGGCTGGAGAGATGGGCAAAGGTTGAAGGGGCTGGGGGGATTCATTTTCTGTTTTCTGAGGCCTGTAGCCAAACTCCTTGGCCTGTGGAAGACCTGGCTCCAGACAAAACACAGTCCCTGCCCTCAGGGGGCCCCTAACCTGGAGGAAGAATAGTAAGGAGCTGTTACCAGATTGATGTTGGTAAGTGCACCTGGGGACTCCAGGTGTGCAGCAGGGCAAGAGATGAATTTTTACTCCTGCACTTAGAAGAAGGCAGGCTTGAAGGGTGAGTGGCATGAGCAGTAGCCCTGTGAGCATTCTGTGGAGTGCCTACCAGGTGCCAGGCATTGGGCTGGGATGTTACCTGTGTCTCCTTGAACCAGTTCTGTGGGCTAAGTATTGCTATTCCCATTGGACAGGAAACCAGAGGCCAGGTGACTTGCCTAGGTCTACACTGCTGGGTAGAGGACTGAGATTCAATCCCCCTTGTTGACTCAGAGCCTTCGATCTTGTCCACAACTGGAGGTGGAGGCAGGGGCTGGGAGTGACAGGCTTGGGCAACCAATAGTTACAAGCACTTACATGGCCACAGGCTGTGGGAGCCACCAATGTGCATCATCTCATTGTATCATGGCAGCCACCCTCTGCAGTAGGTGCCATGATCAGCTCGACCTCGCAGTAGAAGCAACAGAATGGACTATAGAGGTTGAATAACTTGTCTGAGGCTGCATAGCTAGGAAGTGGAAGGACGAGGTTTTGAACCCAGAGCTCACACTATGAACTATTCTCTTCTGTGTGAGGCTACGTTGAAGGTGGGAAAAGCAGGGAGCAAAGCATAGAGGCAAGAAAGTACAGGGCATAGGTGGTGTCCTCAGAGTCTTAGGGTGCATGGGGCTAAGAGTTCAGGATACTGAGCTGTGTGACCTCATTGAGCAAGTCATCTCATCTGCGAAATGGGATAATAGTACAGTATGTCCCTCATGCCCATAGAATCTATGTTAACATGTTAACATGTTTGGCACAGGTAACAGGTGACCGGCTACATATTAGCTGCTGTTCCTATACCCAGTTCCTCTGTGTACTCTGTCCCTGACACCACCCTGCAGGACCCACCATGCAGTGAGCTCCTAATCTGGGGATGGGGACAAGGGAAGATGATAAAACCCATCAAGTTTCTCCTAGTGGAGTCAGTCACCCACGCTTTTCTATTTCCTGCAAATTAACCACCTAAAACTGTTGATGATCAACACCTAAAAATAGGGATGGTTTCCTTCTTTCTCTGTTCTGGCAGGGCTCTGCTCAGTCCTGGCTTGTCCCAGGCCTTGGTTAAAACTTTTCTGGAGAATTCCTGGGACCAGATGGTCTCACAGGTGTTCTTGCTGGCTTATGGTTACCCAGGGTCTGGGATCAGAGCTGGGCCCTCACTCGGGGCAGACACTACCCGCCTCCCCTCTCATCTTCGATTGGCTTTGAAATGTGCATTCTTTTTCCTGTCCTCCATCTAAATATTTGGGTTTCCTGCTGAAATATTTAGGCAGGGATGTGTACTTATGGCTGTTGTCACCTCCCGTGCCCCACTGTAATCTGGCTGCAGCTGCTTAGCTGGGCCCCTCCTGTGAGCGGGGATACTTGACCCCTGAGTCTGGGAGAGAAGCTATGCAAGGCAGCTGGTAGCAGGACCTGCTTTGCTCAGTGGTGTAGTCTCCAGTCCTATAGGGCTGCCAGGGGCCTTGTTGGCCACATTGGGTGGGGAGGACACGGCAGAGCCCCCTTCCATTTGTCCGAGTGCTTCCGTGCTTGGGGCTAGGGATAAGGAACCCTCATCTGAACTACTGTGTAGGAAAAAACTGATTCTAACCTGGGTTCTCCTTTTACCTGTAAACTGGTTTATGCTGTGTGCCCCTGGCCAGATTTTCCCTCTCTGGACTCATCCATTCATTCAGAAAGGCTTAGAGTGCTTGTTAGGTTCAGCTAGACCGTTTGCAACCTTCGTGGGCAGTGGCCGTGTCTTCCCAGCCCTGGGCCTGTGTTGCCAGGCCTAGCTCTCAGGATGCTCAGTGAGTGTGTGGATTTCAGTCGTGCTCAGTTTGTTGTGTCCGTCTGTCCAGCACTGTGCTCAGCTCAGGGGGATGCCAAAAGCTGTGTGTCCCTTTTAGTTGGAAGTCTAGTCAGTGTAGCCAAGCCTCTTGCAAGGTCACAGCAGAATGAATGAAGCCAGGTGCCCCAGGCCCAGACTCTGGTCCTTGGTCTCACAGGCTCTAAGTCATGGAAGGAGTAGGGGTGCCATTATTTTATTTTTATTATTATTATTTTTTGAAACAGAGTCTCACTCTGTTGCCCAGGCTGGAGTGGAACCTGGTTAAAGACCAGCATTCAAGTCACACCTGGGATTTAATACCACCTCTCTGCCTTTACAAATTGTGAGGCCTTGAGTCCATTGCATCATCTGAAAATGGAACTAATTATAACCACCTTGCAAGAGGAAATGGCTGTAAAACTCACTCAGTGCAGCTTCCAGCTGGAGGCAGCCTTCAAGACCAGCTTATTATTATCCTCTCCCCTTTGATGGAGGGACTTTACAGAATAAACTGCTCTCCCTGTCTGAGTCTGTTTATCTCCAGGAGCTCCCTCTTCTTCTTCCACCACCCCCATCCCTTGTTCCATCAACTTTTCCCAAATTCCTTTTCCCTGTTGAAATAAGGCCCAGGCAGCAGAGGTCAGCAAGAGCATATTGAGCAGGTCGGCCCTTGGTGCTGGAGGGGAGCCGTGGTTTTTGCTTTCAAGGAACTTGAGACAGAGCAAACCATCCAGTTCCTCATTCAGCAGATATTTTACTAAGCACATACTGTGTGCCCAGACCTGTTCAAGGACTGCTCCAAGAGAATGAGCCCTGGTTCTTGCCTCTCTGTGGAAACCAAGAGGGCAAGTGGATGAGCTGGGGTAGGAGAAAAACACCTCCTGGCCCCTTCCTTGTGGATTGTGGAGACTTCTTTGATTTTCAGAGGCTTCTGAGAAGTGGAGTTGGCGGGGAGGCCCACAGTGTTTGCAGTGGAGAAGGGCAGCTCCCTAGCTGTGGGCACCTTTGGCATGACTGGAGCCTGTACCGCTCTAGGGGGAAGGAGCAAAAGTATTTGCAGGGTGTTGCTAGCAGCACCAGGTACACCACCCAGTCGTCTAAGATGCTTGCAGCTACACAAACTGTGCTCATGTGCACCCCAACCTGCCCTTACCGTGGGTCTCTGCGGACCCATTCTTCTGAGACTTCCTTCTATGACTTTCTGGGCCTGACTCTGGGAGGTCTGGCAGCCAAATGGATGCCATCCCCTTTGCTTGATGGGGACACCAAGGCCTAGTGAGGATTAGCTGGGAGCAGAACAATCTCTAGAACCAAGTTCAGATTACTCTAACAGCACAGCCTACCCAGATCCAGGCCTTTCGTCCCTGGGCCATTCTTACTTTATTTCTAATCCCTTTTAAAATGGCCTTTAGGTTGGGCACAGTGGTTCAGCACTTTGCGAGGCTAAAGTGGGTGGATCAGGAGGTCAGGAGTTCAAGACCAGCCTGGCCAACACAGTGAAACCCTGTCTCTACTAAAAATACAAAAATTAGCTGGACGTGGTAGTGGGCACCTGAACTCCCAGCTACTCAGGAGACTGAGGCAGGAGAATCGCTTGAACCTGGGAGGCGGAGGTGGCAGTGAGCCGAAATGACGCCACTGCACTCTAGCCTGGGTGACAGAGCTAGACTCCGTCTCAAAAAAAAAGGCCTTTAAGTAGAAAAAGCTCTTGATGGTATTTTGGGGTGCAGACTGCTTCTACTTACACTAAACTGGCCTACCTGATTTCCTAACCTGCCCCAACACGCCCCTTCCTGTGATCTTGAGCACCAGCTTCCCCTCCCACAAGTTTTCCAGATAAGAGGCAAAAGTTGAAATTGTATTGAACCCCAGGCTGGGAAAGGAGGATGTTTTTCTGGGCCAGCCAGGGCCTCAGGCAGAAAGGATCTGATGCCTGCCTACTCTCCAGGGAGTCTCTCCAGCCCTGGACTTTGCTCCTCCTGCGTCTGCACCTAAGGAGCCGTTGGCTGGTTTCTCCAGCCTGTCTTGGAGGTTGGCAGGGGGTGGCTCATGCTCTGAGCACCACTCGTGGCAGCAAGTCATAAAATGTGAGGCCGAGGGAGCTTAGTGGTTATTTAACTGGCCTCCAGCCTCCTGAGTCAAGGCCCAGACCATGGGAGGTTATGTAACTTGCCCAAGGTTACTCTGCTCACCAGGGGTGGGGGAAGTACAATAAAGGAGCAATTAGAGCTAAGTGGGGCAATTAGGGAAGGTTTCTTGGAAGCTGTGCCCCAAAGAAAGGTGTTTGCCACATCTCCTAGTAGGGTTCCCATCAGATCACTGCCCCAGCAGTCAGGGATCCTGATAGTGAGATCGTGATCTCAAAACTCAGAAGACCCTCCAACATCTCCTCTTTAGTTCTTAGACTAAACCAAAACCCTGGCTGTGGCCCTGAGTGATTTGGACTCTCCTGCTTGTGTGTTCCCGCCTCTTTCTGGACCCCTGCCGTAGATCCCAGTCAGCCACACTACAGACAGGAAACTCCAGGGGCCAGCTCCTAACGGAGGAGATTCATTCTACACCCCTGCACACGAATAGTGTTTTTGTTTGTTTGTTTTTTGAGATGGAGTTTTGCTCTTGTTGCCCAGGCTAGAGTACAATGGTGTGCTCATTGCAATCTCCGCCTCCCAGGTTTAAGCGATTCTCCCGCCTCAGCCTCCCAGGAGTAGCTGGGATTACGGGCATGCGCCACCACACCCAGCTAATTTTGTATTTTTAGTAGAGACAGGGTTTCTCCATGTTGGTCAGGCTGGTCTCGAACTCCCAACCTCAGGTGATCTGCGTACCTTGGCCTCCCAAAGTGCTGGGATTACAGGCATGAGCCACCACACCTGGCAGTGAGTTTCAACTTTTACAAAGAACTCGACGTTCGTATCCACTGATGACAGAAAGGACTTTGGGAGGTGGTAGCAAGGAGAGTCACACCAGCCCCGCATGTCAGCCATAATGGGAGCTGCTGTGGCCTACATTGTCTCGATTTCCCAACAACGCTAAGTGACAGGCACTGTGGGGAACCTAATTTTGCAAGGTAACCAAGGCAGAGGGTAACTTAGTCGAGGTCACATAGCTAGCTAGTGGCTTGAACCCAGGCCCTCTGAGTCCAGAGCCAGAGCTTTGCATAGAGGCTGTCATGTCCTAAATTGCTGCCCGTCTTTCGAATCTTGCTAGGCTATAGGCTACTCCTTGAGACTGGGTTTTCCACACACACCTCACTCCCAGCACCCATGAAGTGCCCCATGCATGTGTTAGCTGGCCCCTTTGCTGCCCAGCTCTGCACTGTTCAGTCTTCTGGGTTCTGACCCCAAAGTACTGCTGTTTCCTGACCACATCGACCATATATAGTTTTTTTGTTACGTTTTGTTTTGAGGTGGAGTCTCACTCTGTCACCCAGGCTGGGGTGCAGTGGTACGATCTCAGCTCACTGCAACCTCCACCTCCCAGGTTCGAGTGATTCTCCAGGCTCAGCCTCCTGAGTAGCTGGGATTACAGGTGCGCACCACCACGTCCGGCATTTTTTTGTGTGTTTTTAGTGGAGACACAGTTTCGCCATGTTGGCCAGGCCAGTCTCCAACTCCTGACCTCAGGTAATCTGCCCGCCTTGGCCTCCAAGGTGCTGGGATTACAGGCGTGAGGCACCACGCCCAGCCCTATATATAGTTTTGTTTGACATTTTGGCTACATAAGTGGGCGCCACAGCTCAGAGGTGGGACTGTTAACTCAATCCCCAGCCCCGCCCCCCACACCTATCCTGACAGCCCTAATAGGCCCCTGACTTTTGTTGAGTGCTTCTAACCCCTGCTGCTTGACAGGTCTGTGGTCAGGGGACCCTGAGACTGAAACCCCCAAGGAAGAATCAGGTAGTGGAGATATAATTGCCTCTTCGCTGTGTTTCCGTCTGACCTCCCAGTCAGCTCAAACCCATGCTGTGTCACATCCACCCACTTTGTTTCCCTAGGGTTAACCTCCAGCTGGACTCTGGTCTGCACCTTGGGAGGGTATCGCCTTAGTCTTGCCCACATGGTTTGGAACAGGTTATTCTGTAGCATGCCAAGGACCTCAGGGCGGGGCTCTTTATGGATGTTTATTTTGGCTTGGGTACCCTTTGTCTAATGCAAGGTTCCTGCTCCTCTCATGCCCCCGGTGCAGGATGGAGGTAGGCACCTATTCACAGACTCTCTGGAGGAGAAAGACGTCCATCCCCTACCTTCCCTATCACTCCTGTTCAAATAAAATTCTCACCTCCCGGGCAGTGGAATGCATCCTGACAGTGTTAGCTTTGGAAGGGTGCCCTTCTCTTCTCAGCATCCCTGCCCCCTTCGGAGCAGCGAGTGGAAGGGCTGCCTCTCACCAAGGGGATAAGTGCTGAGTGGGCGAAGCGGGGCGAGCCGAGGCAGTGGTGTCTTGTCAGCACCCCGCGGGCTAGCAGGAAAAGGGAGGGTGTCCTGATTAACAGCTTTTCAACACCCCACCTCCCCCATCTCCCAGACTCTAGCCTCAGCCCTGCAATCCACCTAAATGCAAACAGCTGAGTCCTGGGCCAGCTCTGCTGATTTGCTGTGTGTTTCGTCCAGGTCACTGCACCTCTCTGAGCTGAGCACGTGTTCAATAAGGCCAAAAACACTTCGTAAGTGCCAGCTGTATGCCCAGTGCTGGATTAAGGTTGTGGGAATGAATTACTGGACATCATTTCTGCCTTTGAGGTTGATGGGGCCATGCTGTGGTGGGAGTGGGTCACCATGCATTGCAGGCTATGGATTGAGTTGGGGCGGGGCATATTGTGAGGGCCTGTGTGCTTCAAGGTAGAAAAGTTCCTCTAGGCTTGGGCTGTTTAGGTTGCTTCCCTTAACCTGGCCTGGGGGTTACCTCCTTTCTAGCTCCATTACCCTCTAGGCTCCTCTGCCCAGTGTCAGAGGACATTGCATGGGGGCTGTTGCCTGGTCTCCACCCTTCTCTCCCCTCCCTCCCTGCAAGCCCTCGGTTTGTACCTGATTGGATCCAAAACCTAGCACCAAGCATGAGGGTAATTATTAATGAATGTCCTGAACCATGAAGCCGTGTTTTTCTCTCTCTCCTTTGGCCTCTCTCCCAACAGCCCCCAAACCCAGAGGCAGCACCGACAGAGCCCCCCTCTGCCCTTCAGCCGGGCCCACCTCCTGGGAAACAATCTGGAAAACTGTCACTAGCCCCTGTAGTGGGCGTCCTGCCGGGCCAGATTCTCCCCCAAGCCAGCAGATGTGCTGCTGCTGACCATACCCCTCTGCCCATCATCCATGCAGTGCCCTCCTAGCTGGGGACACTCTGCTCTGTTTAGACAGGTCAATAGGTTGCCTGGTGAAAGCGTGTGTCAGCATTGCTCTGGGAGTATGTCTGTCTAAACCCAGGGCAGGCTCCCACAGCCAAGGCAGGTACTTTTGGGTCCTGTTCTAGAAAGTTCCTGTCGCCACCAACCACACTGGAAATTCAGAGTTCACAGAACTGAGTTTTGGCACAGCCTCTCTTTCTGGAATGCTCTGAGACTGAGAGCTGCTGCATGTGGTCAAACCCTCCATCTCCACCTACCCAGTGTTGCGGTTATTGTGTACACTTCTTTTTTTTTTTTTTTTTTTTTTGAGACAGAGTCTCTCACTGTCACCCGGGCTGGAGTGCAGTGGTGTGATCTCAGCTCACCGCAACCTCCACCTCCTGCGTTCACGTGATTCTCCTGCCTCAGCCTCCCGAGTCGCCAGGATTACAGGCGCACACCGCCACACCTGCCTAACTTTTTGTATTCTTAGTAGAAACAGGGTTTCACTATGTTGGCCAGACTGGTCTGGAACTTCTGACCTCGTGATCTGCCCACCTCAGCCTCCCAAAGTGCTGGGATCATAGGCATGAGCCACCACACCCGGCCTGTGTACACATCTTAAAATTTTCCCTAGACTCTAAGCTGCCTGAGGCCAGCTTCCCACCTGTGTATACACATTCTTACACTCCTCTTCCCCACTGCTCTGCACACAGTTTAATCGGTGCTTACTGAATGGGTGGGCTCTGGCCTGTGACATGGGAGACACTTTGACAGGCTGGAATAGGGACCTGGTGCTTCCATTTGGTGTTTCTCAAAGTGGGCCTGAGGCATGAACCAGACTTTAAGTTATACAAAAGCAAGATGAGGGGGTGAGGAAAGCAGGGAGATGCAAGTTAAAGTGTGTGGTTCTCTCCGTTAGTATTGAGTCATAGAAACTCAATTTAAAAACAAGCCAGGCAGGGCTGAGCTGGGGAGACAGGATTATTGATGACTTTTTCTTTCTCTGTCTCTCACATTTTCTGTAATGTGCTCGTATTGCTTTTGTAACAAATAACTCAATTTTTTAAGGGATAAAATATATGCATGTACCATTAGCCACTTCCACACTGGTTATTTTTAATGTATGAGGTATACAAACCTCTGGTTTTAGCAGAACATACTCTGAATACCAGTATCACTTCTATAATCACTAAAAGCGTATAGCTGACCCTTCGTATCTGTGAGCTCCAAAGGACTGACTGTGGGACTTGAGCACTGCAGATATGGGTATCCACAGGGGGTCTTGGACCCAATCCCCCTCCAAGGATACCAACCTGGATTGGTTCCTGGGGACTGTAGTGAACACCTGACTGGGAGATGCTCTGGTCCTAGTTCATTCAGGTCTTTCAAGCCTAGTTCGTTCTTGTCTTTTGAGTCTGTAAGTTTAGATGGCAGACTGCTAGCTTCCTGCACAGCAGTGCTATGGAATGCTTTGAGGAGAAGGACAAGAGAAACTAGGTGAGCCTTTGGTCTGCAGACTAAGTTGGAGATAGTATACCAGGACAGAGAGTCACCAAGAAGAGAGTGTGGCAGGGCCAGAAGCACCCATCCGGCTGTTCCCAGTGTTGATCCGTGTCCCACACAAAGGTGGTGTGGCCCAGGAGGGGAGTCCTGCAGAGGCCCATGGACAAGTGCAGCCTTGGACTCAGTGTGCTCTCAGCTCCACCCAGTCCCATGGGGGCCCGAGACTTGCCCTGTCCTTCAGATGAACGGAAAACACAAGCACAGGCAAGACTTGAAACAGCACAGGACTGTGTGTAATCCAAAGTCAAGAATGTGCTATGGACAGTGGCCCATGGCATGGGTCATCCTGAGGGTCTAGGGGAGGCAGGCTCTGCCAAAGGAGGCTGCAGGTAGGATGTGCTTGATACGGTCTTGGTGCTAGTATGGTAGTCATTACCCACATGCCGCTATACAATTTTACCTTTTTGACTTGATATTACTAATCATTACGGCTGCCTACTTATTTATTTTTTGAGACAGAATCTCTCTCACCCACGCTGGAGTGCAGTGTTGCCATCTTGGCTCACAGCTACCTCCACTTCCTGGGTTCAAGCCATTCTCCTGCCTCAAGCCTCCTGAGTAGCTGGGATTATAGGCATGTACCACCACACCCGGCTAATTTTTGTATGTTTTGTAGGGATGGAGTTTCACCATGTTGGCTAGGCTGGTCTTGAACTCCTGACTTCAAGTGATCTGCCTACCTCAGCCTCCCAAAGTGCTGGGATTACAGGCCTGAGCCACCATGCCCAGCCTGCCTGCTTAATTACATTTTTTCTTTTCTTTTTTGAGACAGAGTTTTGCTCTCGTTGTCCAGGCTGGACCGCAATGGTATGATCTCAGCTCACCACAACGTCCGTCTCCTGGGTTCAAGTGATTCTCCTGCCTCAGCCTCCAGAGTAGCTGGGACTATAGGCATTCGCCACCATGCCTGGCTAATTTTTGTATTTTTAGTAGAGATGGGGTTTCACCATGTTGGTCAGGCTGGTCTCAAACTCCTGACCTCATGTGATCCACCCACGTCGGCCTCCCAAAGTGCTAGGATTATAGGTGTGAGCCACTGCGCCCAGCCTGCCTGCTTAATTTAAAATTAAAACTAATAAAATGCAATTTTAGTTCTCCAGTCACTGGCTCCATTTCCAGTGCTCAGTAGCCACAGGGGACCGCGCAGATACAGAGCATTTCCATCATGGGAGAGTTCTTTTTGGCAGTGCTAGAGTATTGGGTCAGAAGCCGAGGTTTCTAATGCCATATCTGGCCTCCCTCTGCGCCTCGTCAGCTTTCGTTCCTGCTCTGGTCCTATCCACTGGAAAACTTGTAAGCACAGCTAAGGTGAGCGCACCCCCTGGACCAGCTGACAGAAAGCATGTAGTTTGTGCAAGCCTTGTGATTGCCTTGCCAGGTCAGTCCTCGTGGACTCAGATTGTTCAGCAGTGGCTCCCTAGGAGGTAGACCCGGCTGTAGAAAGAGAATCCTTTTTCATTGATCTCTGACTTGTTTCCTTATAGTCTCCAGATTCCTTCTAATGGCCTGCTCCAGCCCAGCCTCTCAGCCTCCCTACTCTGCAGGGAAGCACCAACTATCCCTTAGCCCTTATGGTTCATAATGGACACTGATCAGGTGATTTTACCAGCTAAGCAGGTATTTCTCTTCTTAAGGTGAAAACTATGCTTGTATCTTCTCACCACAAATCTAGAAAGAATGGAAGAAGAGGATGGCTAAAATTTTCAGGAGTTTTCCAGGTCTTTTTTAGGGTCCATGGTGGGGGTTGCAGGCCAGGAAAGGTGGAGTAGGGGAAGGGGAGGAGGGCTGAGCACTGTTTTTAGAGTGGGTGGAACACCTGACTGGGAGATTGCTCTGGTCCTTGTTCATTCATGTCTTTTGAGCCTCAGTTCCATCTGTGTTTGGGCTTCTTGCCCTGCTTCATGCACCGTTGCTTGGGCTTGAAAGGGGCATGGAGTGAGCCCCTGGAACTGTCCTGGCCTCACTGTTGGTTTGTTGGCTGCTTTCTCTGCCATCTTCTGCTGTCATGTACCTCTTTCCTGACTCCTGCCTGTCTCTTGTTAAACTATGAGATTCTCCTGGGCAGGGTCTGTGTCTTGCACTTCCTTTATTTTGCCCAGTGCCTGGGCACATTGTTGGTGTTCAGCAAACACCTAATGAATCAGTTGACCCTGGTTTGAGCTGCATTGAGCAGCGAAAGTTTGTCCATGACTCTGGTCCCATCTTTGTTGGGTTAATAGGTTGGGTGGGTTGCCCTGTACATGGGTCAGGGAGCTGGTGCCTGGCTAGATCTGGCATTTATGGCGGGTGTGCACAGCTACATTTTTTGTGCCTCCAAAGAGGGACATGGCTCAGGGGTCCCTAGGGGGAGTGAAGGTGAAGAGAACCGCCTGTTCTACACCTTGGCCTCCCGTTCCCCTACCCTTCCTGGGAAGTAGCCAGGAGCCTAATTTTACACACGGCGAGAGGGCCAAGGGGCATGAAGAGTACAGGCTGCGTCCTGGCAGTCCACTGCTTGGACAGTTGTTTAGCTCTCAGCAGCCCAGGATGAAGGGCTCTTTTTCAGCAGGCTTGAGGGGAGATGGACCTCCCTGGGCAAGTCTGAGAAGTGGCTGCCCCTGTTACCACTCACTGAAAACAGTTCACAGGGGGACAGGATGCAGCTGTGTAAGGCATAGAGCCTGCTCCCTGCCTGACTTAGAAACCTGGCACATTACTCTCCCTTCTTTCATTGTCCTCCCAGCCGCGTACAACGCACTCTTACCCCACAACCATGGACATTTGTAAACACAAAGTTCATGCATCAGGAGCATCTCTAACTTGCCTGTGCACCAGCCTTCATGCTCTCCATCGAGCCTTTTGATCCATAACCTTGAGAATTGATGAGGAGGTGGCATCATTCCCATTTTACAGGTGAAGAAAGCACAGTCATGACTCCAGGCTAGGGAGGAGCCAATACTATACAGGCTTGTCTGTCAAATGTTCTTTCATTCCACCAGGAAGGCTGAGGCCTTGCCAGAGCCTGGTTGGGTGTTAGGGGTTAAACAGGCTTGGAAACGTCTGTGCTTAACATCCCAGCCCTTGTGGAGCAGAGAAAGGATGTGTGTGTGTCTGAGGCATGGCCCTCGCTCCTTCTGCCTCTCGCATTTCACAATGGGGCTGTGTCTCAGAGGGAAGAGTTTCCATTTCCTGTTGCCTGACTTCTCATCCTGGGCCCCAGGTTAGGGGAGTTGGAGGTTTTTCCAACCCTCTCCCCATCCCTCACCTCAACCTAGCCTCTCTGTACTAGGAGGGCCTGGCAGTACTTTTCCATACCTTCAGCACAAGGTATGGAAAAGTTTCTTAACTTTTCCCAGCCCTTCATCCTGGGCTGCTGAGAGCTAAACAACTGTCCAAGCAGTGGACTGCCAGGACACAGCCTGTACTCTTCATGCCCCTTGGCCCTCTCGCCGTGTGTAAAATTAGGCTCCTGGCTACTTCCCAGGAAGGGTAGGGGAACAGGAGGCCAAGGTGTAGAACAGGCGGTTCTCTTCACCTTCACTCCCCCTAGGGACCCCTGAGCCATGTCCCTCTTTGGAGGCACAAAAAATGTAGCTGTGCACACCTGCCATAAATGCCAGATCTAGCTAGGCACCCATTCTGTTTCTTAATCCCAGTCACGTCCCACGCCCCAGTTGGCTGGGGATGGATGGTTGGCGGGGGAAATGCATACAGGGCAGAAGAGGCAGGACAACTGTGCCTGGCTGGCCTCTCTGTTTCTGGCATACCTGGGTAGTGAGGGCAGGGATAGTGCATGGTCAGGGGACACCAGCCACGTGTATAGGCTCCCTCTTCTTTCCCACACTATCTGGGGATCATCTTTGAACTGCAACCCTGTGGCTTCCAAATGGGGGCCTTGGTGGCCAGAGCCCCTAGGGTAACTGATGTGGCCTGAGATCTGAGTCAGGGAGCCTGAACTTTAGGGTAATACTCCTAAATACTCCTTTTGCTTTTCTATTTATTTATTTTATGAGACTGAGTCTCGCTCTGTCACTCAGACTGCAGTACAGTGGTGTGATCTCAGCTTACTGCAACCTCCACCTCCCAGGTTCAAGCAGGTCTCCCTGTTTCAGCCTCCTGAGTAGCTGGGACCACAGGCATGCACCACCACGTCCGGCTAATTTTTGCATTTTTAGTAAAGATGGGGTTGCACCATGTTGGTCAGGCTGGTCTCAAACTCCTGACCTCAGGTGATCCGCCCGCCTCGGCCTCCCAAAGTGCTGGGATTACAGGCATGAGCCACCACTCCCAGCCTCCTTTTGCATTTTGCCCAGTGATTTTGAGGTTGTTGGGCATTGAGATCTTGCTCTTGTCTCTAATCATGACTCAGTCTTCTGGTGGGGTTTGCGTTCGGGATGTGGGGGTCATCATGGCAGAAAGCCCCCTCCCACTCTGCAAAGAATGCCATCCATCCCAAGATGTCTGTGCTGGTTTGCTGGTAGTTTCTTGTACAATTTATTCCAGAGAGGATGGAGGCCAGCTGTTGTCTGTCTCCAGACGCAGACTGAACCAAAGGAAATGGGCTTGGACTGCAGCCGGAGGGATTTAGGTTAGAGTCAGACAATAAGGAAGGATTTGGGGACAGGTGGTTGGCTCTCAGGAGGATCCTGCACGGGGCTTTGAAAAGAAGGATGGGGGCAAGATCATGCTCAGAGGCCGTGGTGGATGAGAAAACCAGCTCCTCGAATGAGCTCCCTGGGGTCCCGGTGTGGGTGGGAAGGGGAATGTTGTGTATTAAGCAGGCAGGGAGCATACTTCATAGGGGGAGAGAAACCCAGCGGCCCCACCCCTGGTACAGGATTAATCCCATCTCCTGGTTCCTCATGGGCTTTTCTTTTTTAATTAATGAAGAGGTTTACAGTTTAACCACTTGATAATCTTAAATTATAATAAATGGGTAGCCTTAATCGTCTCTTATCAGAACCTCAGCCCTCAAGGATGGCAGTTACTTATTACTGGAAGCTGCCAGCCACAGGCACGGGGTGGGGGAGGAGGGAGGAACAGGTGAGGAGGCCCCTGGGTTGGGGAATTTGCTAGGTTTGTCAGGGGAATTCTGAGAGGCAAGAGGTGTGGTGGCGTCAGCTCCACCTGTGTTCAAGGGTACAGATGTAACCTAGAGAGACAAATGTGGCACAGGGGTCAGGAGCCAGCTTCCTCCCAGGGAGGTAGGAGTCTGGTGGTATTGGCAGTGGTGAGCCTTGTCCTTAGAGCCCCCGGCAAGGGGGGCCAGGGCAGGCAGATGTGTCCAGGGGAACAGGACTGGCAGCCACCAGGACTAAGGAGCTTCATGGATCAGAGCATCCTTCCTTTCTGCTGCTGAGAGGGCAGGAAAGCAGCAGCATGCATGGGGAGAGCTGGGGCCATCAGGCCTTCAGACACCGACATCCCTCAGCTCCTTCCCACCCCTCCTCACCCACCTGCCTCCTTCCTCTGGAATCCTGATGGGTCCAGAGTCCGCAGGGGAAGTGACTCACCAGGGCTAGAACCTCCGGGGGCTTTGGGCTTGCAGACAGGTGGCGTAGGGAGGAGGTCCCAGGGCCTGGAAACGGTCATCAACCCGCACTGTACCTGCATCTGTCTGGGCTCCCTGCGTTCTCCAGTGGAGCCAGAGCCCACTGTCCTGCCTTGGAAGGCACACGTCTTGGAGACTCAGTCATTCATTTGGCAAATACTTGAACATCTACTAGAGCTAGGCTCTGTTCTGTGATTAAGGGATGCATGAGTCTCTCCGTGGAGGGCTCGTGATCTATTTAGGGTAGATAACTAGGAAACCAGAGAAACAGATGCCTAGTAGAATGTCAGGTAGTGATCAGTGCAGTGAGGTGAGGAGCGGGAGCGGGACGGAGGCTTCGTGTTTCAGGTGTCATGGTCCCTTTCAGGAGGAGACATTGAGATGAAACTTGGTTGAAGTGAGAGTGAGCTGCAGGAAGGCACCTGCAAAGGCACAGGGAGGGTTGAGAACTGCTGAGCCGGAGGGACTGGCCCGTGCCCAGGAGGTGGTAAATGGAAGGAGAGCATTGCTATCAACACCTAGCCCAACTCCCCAGCTCTGAAGGCCACGTTCAGCGGACACAGACCCTCAGAATGGAGGCGTCCTCCCTGAGCCCCTTGTTGTATTCACAGATCAATAATAGTCACATTTACTTTCCTTCCCAGTGCTTGTTTCTGGAACACGCCCCATGTGCCCAGCACTGAGCCGTTCATCATTTTTTGTAATCAGTGTGCCAACACAGTGAAGCCGTGACTCTTGTTTTCCAGATATGGAGCATTAACCTCAGAGAGGTGATAAGACATGCGCCAGGGAACCCACTAGTGGATGCTGTAGTCAGGGTTTGGAACCCGGAAGTGACCTTTCCCCTCTGCCGTCTCCCCTGTACCGCTCACAGAGGGCCCTGTGCGTGATTTCTGTGTGGAGGGACTGGCCAGCCCAGCTGGTATGCCAGTGTAGACCTGGGTTTGGGAGGACAGGGATCAGGCAAGCACGCGAGAGGCAGCCGGGCAGCCTGTGAACTGTACCTCCCTCAGGTCATTGGCCTGGGATGGGGAGCTGGTGAGTCAGCAGTTCCCATGGCCTCCTTTCTGGCCTGCTTCAAGGACTGTTTTTAGAAACCTTGAGTGGTTGGTGGCTTCCTGTGGCTGCTCCTTGACCCCACCCCGAGGTCAGGGTAAATCTGAGGCATCTGCAGGGGAATGGGGTAGGGAGCGTAGGCACGTGCTTACCCTAACTCGTACAGTCAGGTCAGATCCGTGGGTGTGACCACACAGCACAGCCCTTTATCTCTGCTGTGTCACCAGTGTCTGCCTGCACCTTCCCTGCTGTGCTTTGGCTGGTGTTTCTCAACCCAGTTCCGGGTGGGGAGCGGAAGACTGATTGTTCTGTGGACGGGGCCTCACCTGCTCTGTGCTTGGTCACCAGCTTGCTGTGTGGCTTCACCATATTTCTAGCCTTTCTGTAGATTCCTCATCTACAGAATGGGAATAGTGTATCCATTTTGCCTGGTTTCCCTTCAGGGTCTTAGGTCTCAGGTGAGACAGTGGTAGAGGAGTTATGGGTGAGAGGTACTTGATGAATGTGGGGCTTTGGTGGGGAGATGCTGACTCAGGCCCTCAGTAGCCAAGTCAGGGAGGAGTGAGCCAGGCCTGAGAGCTCTGCTGGCTTCCCTGGAAAGGACAATGGGCCAGGGGCCCAATCCAAGTGCAGGGGCTTGGGTTAGAGCTTCCTAACCCCACCTTAGAAGGAAAGTCTCTCCCTAGTGACCCACAGCCTTATGGAGGAATGGGGAAGGCTGCTCTGCCCAGCTGGACAGGCTCAAAGGGTCCCGGCTGAAACTGTTTCCTGCCCCTGCTGACACTGTTGTCCCACTAATTGGGAGACACCTCTTGGCATCAGTCAGGGCAGAGAGACGTCAGACACCCCTGGGATCTGAACTCTGGGAAGAGAAGGGGACAAAGTCACAAATCCAGGCTTCAGTGTCCCAGATAGGGCAGAGACACCAACACAGTACCCCAGACCTGGGCCCCAGCCACCCTGGGCAGGGCAGTGGTTGTGAATTGGGGTAGAGGAGCTGCAGGTAGATGAAGGATGCCCCTGTTGTCATTTAAGCCTCCCTGGACACATCCTACCTTCCCTGAGAAGATGAGGCAGGGATAGATTTTGAGAGCATGACCTCAGAGGGTCATCTGGTACGTGTGTTTGGGAGGGAGGGGGCTCTTGCCTGCTCCCCAGGGCCACTTCTCAGGCACACAGCGGTGCTGTGGGACCAGGAAGGGGCTCTCGAGGTCCCCTGTGTCTGCCCGCACAGGAATTTCCAGTGTCAGTCACTGGTCAGCTCAGCCCTCCAGGTGCCTGAGAGCACATGCTGACATTCCATCTGAGCTCGGGCCCCACCAGTCCTTCACTGCTTGCCTTAGCCAAACCTGCAACCTCAGGTCAGCTCTGCCCTGGGCTTGCTCTCACAGGAGGGACGCTCAGCTGCCCCCTGCCCCGGGGGATTACCGTCCCAGCCTGAGAACAATGCGGGCAGGGTCACCTGCCTTGTTTTCTTTGTTCCTCCCAGTGAGGACAGGGCTCCCAGGCCTGTGAGAGTCGGAAGCCCAGAGGTTTCTGCTGAAAACCTGCTCCCATCTGGCGGGGGCGTGCCCTCTTGAGCGTGAGACCTCGCAGCGCCTCTGGGCTCTGCAGAGACTGCTGAGAGATGGCGCAGGAGGGTGGGCTGGGGGAAGCCCAAAGGTGGACAAGAGGACAGTGCCGCCTGTATGCATGCACAGCCTGCCTCATGCTGACGTCAGGAGTGGGGCCGCACTCAAGTCCCTGACAAGGAGGGAGAATGGATTGGATCTAGGGCAGTGCTTTTGAAACTTGGCTGAACATAAGATTAGAATCACCTGGGGGAGCTTTGAAGCATCCTGGTTCGCAGTTCAGGCCCTAGACTATTTCTTTCAACATCTCTAGGGGCAGGACCCGGGCAGGAGTGTTTTTCCAAGCTCTCTCAGATGATCTCAGTTTGCAGTCCAGGTTAAAAAAGTAGTATGGTGACCGATGAGCTAAATCCTGAGGATAGAAATGCACTTTCTTGAATGTACTGTGGAGGGAGGAGGTAGGGGACGTATCACCTGCCCAGGCAGGGGGACTCTAGTAGTCATAGTCCAACCTCCTCATTTTACGGAGAAGTGGGCAGGCAAAGCAATCAAAGATTCTTGGAGGATCTCAAGACAGTACTGGCAGAGCTGAGCCGAGCCTGGGTCTTTAGGCCCAGTGCCGACGTCCTAGCACACCAAAGCCGCCAGCCATTGATTTGGTCTGCCTGCCTTCTTCTCAAATGTAATCGATACTCCAGATAGATATTAGAGCAAATCTGAGAAAACAGATAAGCAACCACAAGTTAACAAAGTCCGCTCGGCAACCGCCCAGCTCCGGTCTTCGAGGAGACCGGTGCGGCCCTGCTGCCTTTGGACCAGTATCTGCTCCTTCCCTGGGAGAGACAAAGCTCAGGCGAACTGGACTGGCTGCTGGTGCAGGTATCAGGGTGGCACCACTGGGCCCTTGCCAATACCTTGCTTGTAAACTACAGCTGCCCTCCGAGCCACACCCTGGTCACCTGACCCGGGGCGAGAGGCAGTCAGGAAAATACCAAGAATTCCTTCTCTGTGCCCTGCATACTCCATTTTAGACAGGAAGATGGAGAAGGCCTGAGCCTCCCTCCCCCTGTCAGCTTCCACTAGGGCAGCCCCTGCATATTAGAATCAACTTCTGGAGCTTTTTAAAAGCCGTGCCAGGTCAACAGAATATCTGTGGCTGGGGACCAGGCATAGCATTTATTTAACCTCCAAGGGGATCCGCTGAGCAGCCTGTACTGCGAGCCACTGCCCATGCCTTGCTTCATGGTCACACTGGGTGGGGGCTGGGAGGGAGCTGGACTCGAGTTCAGAGAAGCCGCCATCTAGCACCTCCTGGCCTCAGCCTCACATGGGGAGGTACCCAGCAGCTGCCAGGGGTGATGGCGGGGAAGCGGTGAAGACAGGATGGGACCAGTGGTGGCATTTCTTTCCCTCAGCAGTCCTGCCCAACTTGCTTGGTTGGACGGGATACTGGCCAGGGTGACTGTGAGCCTCTGGGGGGCAGAGGCCAGGAGAGATGGGGCTTCTGAGGGGTGGGGTGAGGCATCTTGGGCTTGCCCATTTCCCTCTGCCCCTGACTCCCAGCCATCAGGTGGCAGGGGAGTATCTCTGGAGCCACAGTCCCTTCCTCCATGTGGCCTGAGGGAGCTGATGGATCAGGCTGAAAATCGACAGTTTTCTCTGTTAAAATGGGGAAATGGGAAGAGGTGGCAGTTGTGAAGAAGGTTAGGGACAGTGTTCTCACCCTTTCCTGTCTTCCAGGCACAGGACTTGAAACCCCTAGTCCTCCTCTACCACTTGTCCGGGACGCGCCAGCCCCTCTGCTTCAGCTTTGGGGGTGAGCAGCTTTGCTCCTGGGTCTCAGATCTCTGCAGGGTCTTGTTCCTGACGGACACACATGTGAAGCACAATATTGATTGCAGATACATTTATCCAGTGCTTACTGTGTCCTAGGTGCTTTTCATATGTGCAGAGTAGGTGTTATTTTGCAGACAGAGAAAGTAAGGCTGAGAGGCTAGGTTATTTACCCAGAGGTTTGTTGCCAGCCATCGAGAGACACCTCTGATTCAAATCCAGGTTGGTTCCACCTTTTCCATGAGCACAGGTCTGCATTTGAAAGATGGCCCTGTGGCTTCCTAGATAGAGCTCAGCCTGAGCTGCAGCGGCCCTGCTGCCAATGGGATTGATTGAGTGCCCTCAGAGAGGAGGGGCTTTGGGATTCAGTAAGGAAAGTGGTCAGCCTGAGAACAATGCGGGCAGGGTCACCTGCCTTGTCTTCTTTGTTCCTCCTAGTGAGGACAGGGCTCCGAGACCTGTGAAAGTCAGAAGCCCAGAGGTTTCTGTTGAAAACCTGCTCCCATCTGGCAGGTTTTAGCTGGAAGTAGATGTGCAATTTCTGCTGACTCTTCCGTTCCTTTGCCTGCTCTCGGTACATCCACTGCCCTCGTGGAGTTTTCCGAGGGAGTTTCCTCCCTGCAGGGACAGTCCCAGCCACCTGAGGGACCTCTCCCCCTCCACTGCTGATTACTCTCCTATCTTGAACCCTCTCCTCTGGGCTCTTGTCTGCCTCCCTCACCTTGCCCCTTCCCCAGCTCCCGGCACCCTGCCCTCTCCTCTCAGCCTGGTGGCCCCCGCCTCTTCAACCCAAGACCACTTGGATGCTGGTGGTTTCAGCAGCCCTTTGAGCCCCGCCGCTGCTGGGGTCTGTGCCTCTTCTTCCTGCCCTCTTGCTCTTCAGGCCTCCACCTTGTTTAACTGATGAATTTAGTTAAAAGCCAACTGCAGAATGATGCTGGAAGTGGTTGGGGCTGGAGGGGCACTAGAGGACAAGTGAGTTGAGGCCAGGGAATATACCCTTATTTATTTAAATGTATTTATTCACTCATTCAATAAATATTTGTTGAATAGCTACTGTGTGCTAGGCAGTGTTCTAAGTTTGGGGAATACATCAGTGGAACACAAAACAAATAAAAGACCCTGTCCCCATGAAGCTGACACTCTAGGGGAGTCTCTGCATGTCTGTGGATATTGCCTGGTAGGCCATTTCACTTGTACCTAGAAGCCCACCTGCGTGTCTTTTCCCCCATCTCTAGATAGTGCAGAGGTTAGGAGCCATCTGGGCCCTCATCCCAGCTCCACGACTAACTAGCTCTGTGACCTTGGGCAAATGCTTCTGTTTCCTCGTCTGTACGATGGGGGTAGTAATAGTATCTACTTTAGAGGGTATTGACATTTTGTGAGATAAGTGAAGTGCTTAGATTTAGGTGCCTGTCTTCATAAGTGCTTAAATATCAATGTATTATTTATGAAATAAGAATGAATAAGCCATGCCCACATCCCTTACAAGGTGGCTGGGAGGGGAGGGGAGAGGAATGATAGGTTTCTTTCTGCATTACCAAGCACCATGCACATAAGAAGATCAGCTCTATTTTCCTTTCCAGGGCCTGATTTTACTGTCCCTCCAGAGGGGCAAGTGAGCTTTGACACAGTGAATTAAGAATTGATAGCTGGGCGCGGTGGCTCATGCCTGTAATCCCAGCACTTTGGGAGGCTGAGGCGGGTGGATCACCTGAGGTCAGGAGTTTGAGACCAGCCTGACCAACATGGAGAAACCCCGTCTCTACTAAAAATACAAAATTAGCTGGGCGTGGTGGCACGTGCCTATAATCCCAGCTACTTGGGATGCTGAGGCAGGAGAATCGCTTGAACCCAGGAGGCTGAGGTTGTAGTGAGCTGAGATTGTACCACTGCACTCCAGCCGGGGCGACAGAGCGAGACTCCATCGCAAAAAAGGAAAAAGAAAAAAGAATTGATGCAGCTGGGAATGGTAAAGGAGGGTTGGCCCATGAACCCATGAACCACTGATAGTCCAGGAGTCTAGCAGAGGCTGGAATTGAGGAAGATTGTTAAGGCTGCATCCTGCAGAGCAAGAAAGAGTCCTGTGATCCTAAAGCAATGGCAGCTGCAGAGCTGGAGGCAGGGCCCGGAGTAGCTCTATGGGTGCCAGATAGCTGTGATCCCAACAGGCTAACATCTGGACTTTGGTTTCCCTTACCCCACCCTGTAAAGGGGAAGCGCCCACCTTGCCCTACCTGCCCATGTAGGAGGGCAGCATGTCCCAGAGTCCCAGTCTAGATCCCTCTCTCCAGGAAGGGGAAGCCCCACCGCTGCCCAGGGAAGCCTCAGATCCTTGGGAGATGAGGGGATGTCTAGGAATCGAGATTACTCAGTCAGCACAGTGAGCGCCTGGGAAGGTAGGGTTGGGGCAGCTGGCCATCTGAAGCTCTGGGCAAGGGCACACATGGCTGTTTCCTCACTGGAGCAACAGAATGAGGGCTGGTCAGAGTGGCTGAACTGGTTTTAGGGGACTGTTTTTTCAGCTGGTGGGAAGGGGGTGGAAGTATGCACAGGCCTTTTTCCTGTGGCCTTTATGGGGACAGGAGATAGGAGAACAGCAGTTAGGACCCAGATGGGCCTGGGTTCTAGTCCTGGCTTCATTGTTTTTAGCACTTTCTTAACCCCTCTAAGCCTCAAATCCTCAGTTGCAAAATGGAAAAAATTATAGTATCTTCCCAGCAGGATTCTGTCCTCACTAAATGAGCTAAAGGCACATAAAATGCTTAGCCCAACTCTTGACACATAGGAAGCCCTCCGTAAATCATAGCTGCTTTATGATGATGGTAACAGAGGCAGGGAACTCTACTCCGTTCCCAAACAAGAGCTGGGCCTGGGCTGTGTGCAGGCTCCCCTTTTCCCGTCACTCTCCAGGCTTGTATGGAAAATGAAAATATTGTTTCGTGTGAATTTGGGAGCCAAGTTAAAGAATCCAGCCAGTGAACAGGGGCCGCCTCCTCCCGCGAAAGCTGTTTCCCTAACCCCGAGGACGGGACGCCTTGTCTGACAGGGTGTTTACCTGGCTCTCCCACGTCCCTCCCCCTAACCCAGTGATGGCCTCAGTCCTGGGTCAGCTTTTCTGTTCTGGTAGACCGATTAAACACCCGCCCCGCCCCCCCCCCCCCCCCCCCCCGGCCGCCTTCCTGCATAATCCCAACCATGATCACTGAGGTATCCACAGATACACGTGCTGGAAATAGGGAGCTGGCACCCCAGATTCACATCCAGACCTCAGTTCCCTGAGCCCGGCTTTCCTCTTCTGCCAAGTGATGCCTGGCAGAATGACAGGAAGAGCCAGTTAGGTAACGTGTGTAAAAGCCCTGGTGAGGGGTGTCTGACATACAGCAGCACTAGTACCGCTTCTCTCCACTAGCACTTGGGTAGAGCCAGAGCATCTCCGATCACCCATTAGAATAAACATATGAGGAGGTCTGATATTCTGTCCACTCACTGCAGTATCCTCACTGCCTAGAACAGTGCCTGGCACATTCAACATTCCTCCTTAGAAAGCATTTCCAGATACTTCCAAAAGGCACTACCACCCCAGTGGAGAACCCCTGTTCCAGACATACCTTCCACAACACCCTTGATGGATGCTGGCTACCCCGGTCTACATACTTTGCTGATTTAGCTGATTCCCAGGCCAGCTGCTTGGGAACCACAGCAGAGGAGGCAACAGCAAGGGTCAGTGGGGCAGCCCAGGCGCAGGCAGACCCAGGCAGAGGGAGGCGGGGAGGCTTGAAGTTGCAGGCTTGAAACCGGACAGTCTACAACCTAGCCCGGTTCTGCCAGGTAACCAACCTCTCTCCGCCCAGTAGGTGTAACTGCCACCACTGGGTCTTTGCAAGGAATTAGTAGTGCTTGCAGCCCCAGGGAATTAGGGGCTCTCTCCAGCGCCTCCTTTGCCTGCCCCTTGCTGGGCAACCACAGAGTGATACTGGAAGTCATGGGGAAAGCACATCATGTTGTGGCTGCCTGACAAGCCAGGGCCTGAGGCTGTGAGCTGGTGCCCACAGGGCACACGGTCAGTGGGGTGAAGGGTAGAAAGCCCGGTTCTTCCACCTCTCCCCACTCCCAAACTTAATGCCTTCTTCAGTTACCCTGTTTTGCCAGTTCTTTTGTTTGATGTCTCCTTAGAGCTTACTAAATGATTCCCAAATCACAGGTTACCTTTGGCAAGCTAGTATTTCCCGGGGGGAGCATTTTTGGCCTTGTAGGTGTGGTTGTCCTGCTAATTGCAGGGCATTTAGCATCTCTAGCCCCCTGCCTACTCAATGCCAGAGCATCTCCCATCACCCACTAGAATAAACATATGAGGAGGTCTGATATTCTGTCCCTTCACTGTAGTATCCTCACTGCCTAGAACAGTGCCTGGCACATGCAACATTCCTCCTTAGAAAGCATTGCCAGACACTTTCAAAAGTCACTACCACCCCAGTGGAGAACCCCTGTTCCAGACATACCTTCCACAACACCCTTGATGGATGCTGGCTACCCCCGTCTAAATACTTTGCATTATCAGAAATTGATTACTACAAGGAGTAGCCCTTTGTAGACTCATTATCCAAAACAGCCACCCCATCTCCCCTTTGACTTTTGGTCTGTTGGATAGCATATCATGTGAAGTCTGACACCCAGAATGAAACAAGGTGCCCCGTATGTGGCCTGACCCTGCAAGGAACAGTGGGCTTGTTACCTCCCAGCCCTGGATAGACCTGGAGTTGACATAGCCTGAGATTGCATTTACTTTTCTTGTGACAGCCATCCTAGTGTTTGTTGATTCATGGTCAGCTAATATCCAGGGACTTTTCCCTTCAATCTTTTACCAGTCTTTTCCAATCCAAAGTATAAGATTTAAACATTTAAGCAGATACTTGTATGTTGTTGATTTTGGCCCCTGTATCCAGCTAGATGATTTTGAATCTTGATACTGCCATTGCTGTGTGTTAGCTATCTTCCCATCCCATCCTTATCCCCAATTTTGCATCCACGGCGCATTGCATCCACGGACAGAGATTGGTAAGCCATCTCTGTCCTCATTGTGCTGTGGTTTAAAATATTGAAGAAAGCCAGGCCTTAAGCATGATGGTGGAGACTCAGTCTGGGTTGATAATGATCAGTACCTCCCGGGGTTGTTTGTCTGCCTTTGAATGGACCCAATTAATCCTGGCTCCAGTGACATTTCTGTGTCTTGTCCACATGAGTTTCTTTAAGCCCATCTGTTAGCCGCCTTGCTGATATCTAGATGGATTCCATTCCACAAAACTTCAAGGCTGTGCAACCCTGTTGAAAAGGAGATGCACTTAGCTGAGCATGACTTGTTCTGGGTGAATCTGTGCTAGTTTCTAGTGCCCACCACTTCCTCTTCTGCATGTTCCAGACATTCTCCTCTCCCCAATTTGAAGTTTGCAAGAGTTCAGTTTGTTTTCTGAATTTCTAGAATCCACCTTTTTCCTTTTTGTGAAAAATGGAAACAGCTTGTCTTCCAACGTCTTTCCTGTTCCCCATGATTCCACAGGGGATGACCAGAGGTGGTGCTGCAGACTCACCTTTGGTCAGTGATTCAGTTATCATTTCAAGATGTTCTTGTACGTTCTTAGATACTCTTTTCTTGTGGGCCAGTCCCGTTGAAGATCGATATCTGAGATAACAAAGGTAGATGCCAAAGGAGAGCTGAGTGGTTCCGCTTTCTCTGCCATCTGTTTAACATTAACGTGACCCTGGTACTTCCTCATTCTCTTGCTCCAAACAGATTTGATGTTTTTGGAAACCCATTGGATGGTCCTTAGTATTTGTTTTAGCTCTGCTGTTGGCCTGTTAGTATCTGAATATCCTTTAGCCATTTCACATTGAAATGGTCTGGCCAGCTAGACAGAGAGCTCTCTGAGGGTAGGGGCTGCCTTGGCCAGAGTTGGATGCGATGGTCCCCACTTTCCACTTTGATACTGCACAGCCTTCCCAGCCTTGGAGATGCTATGAAATGCCAGAGGAGGCAGGACAGTGAGCAGTGTGGTTTGATGGTCTGACAGACAAGCATGCCGTCATGGAACATTCTTTGCAGAGTGTTCAGATCCACTTACACAGGCCGGCTGCTGCTTCTGCAAATTGCACATTCCTTCAGAACAACCCACCCATGCCCTCTTTTCCCACCAAACCTCAATCATGCCCTGGGTAGGTTAGAAACAAGGTTTTTCTGTCTCCCTCTGTTTCCATCCCTCACTCTTCTGTCTCTTCTTTCTCAGTCCTTGGTTTTTATAGGGAATTTGGCTGAATGCCTAGCTTCTGGTCTGGATGGCCTACCCATCTTTAGGCCCTCCATGGAGGGCCTGAGCCCCATGGAGCCCCAGATTTAGAGCCTCTTCTTAGGCGGCTTCTGGAGTCCAGGCCCTGCCAGCTGATAAAGCCCCACAGATAGGTTGAGGCCAGTGGTGATGGCAGAGTTAAGGCCTCGTCAGATGGAAACAGGTTTACAGCTGTCAGTATTGCAAGAGTAGATAAGTTCCCCACACCTCTGCTCCCACCGCCCCCTGCAATCTCCAGGGGGACATCCCATCCCCAGGTGGCCTCTCACTTGCTATCCACAGTTACTGGAAGCTCTTTGGGGATTGATAGCACAATTATGAGTCACCCTGAAATGTGCTTACCTTCTGATCTGTCCCTTCCCAGAGAGTTGCTCAGCCCAGGGTAGAGAGAGAAAGGGCTACAGGAAAAGGAGGGAAGTAAAAGCCTGTAGGGAAGAGGGCAGAGTCCTAGGCTGGCGGAAAGGAGGACCTACTGATTTGCATGCCCTCTGAGGACAAGTCAACAGGGCACTGAGCTGACCTCAGCAGGTGTCCTGCAGTGGGCTGAAGGGTATATGGGAGGCCCCTCCCCAGCCAACCCCAAACAAGGACCTGGTCTCTGCAGATAGAACACTCTCCATGGAGGGCTGGGTGGGGCACAGGGGACCTCCTTGTGTGTGTCTGCCTCACATATGCTTTTTTTGAGAGGCAGAATAATCTAGTGCAGTGGTTCTCAAAGTGTGGTCCCTGTCCATAGCATCACCTGGGAACGTGTTTAGAAATGTTCCTTCTAGACCTCCTAAATAAGAAACTCAGGATAGTAGGGACCAGCAGTCTGTTGAACAAGATTTCCAGGTGATCCTGGTGCATGCTAGTAAGTTGGAGAATCATTGACTCCGTGAAAGAATGAACTCGGGAGCCAGATTGCCTGGGTTCATATCTTTACCTTGGGCAAATCAGGTAACCTCTCTGATTCTCTATACAATGTTTCATCTGTAACATGGAGACACTGCCACCTTCTTATTGTGATGATTAAATGAGAATGCTTACAAGGAGTTTAGTGCAGTTCTGTCAGTCAGCATCTGTTAAGTGTGGCTTCAGCTCTGACCTTTACTGTTTCTCATTTTAGGTGGTATCTGATGCTGCAGGACAGGGCGTGGCCATCACAGGGAACCAGACCTTCAACAACTGGAACTGGCCCAATGCAATGATTTTTGCAGCGACTGTCATCACCACCATTGGTAAGTCTTCTGGGATCTGTAGGACACATACATCCATGCCCTAGCTCCTCAGAACCTTTCTAGAAACCCAACTCTGGGCACTCAGCCCTACTGGGGCTATAATCAGGCCCGTTGCAGGCTATTCTGTTGATACTTTCTTAGGGATTTAGTAAGTCCTTGTGCTGATCATGCCTGGGAAGGTTTCCATGAGTCTCGACCTGGGCTGTTTGAGCAGAAACAGCGACACAGCCTCATGGCCAGAGCCATGCAAGAGATTAACCAGATTGCTCATTGCAGAAACCCAGATCATGACTACTTACTAAGCTGGGTGTCTGTTTCAGTTCTCAGGCTGCATAGCCAACCAGTCCAGAAGTTTGGCTCAAAATGCAGCTTCTTCTCTTTCACCATTCTGTGAGCTTGACTGGGCTCAGCTGGCCGGTTCTTGCTTGGGCTCCCAATGCAGTGGCAGTCAAACAATGGCTGGGCTGGAGTCTTCTGAAAGCCAGACTCATCTGATGGCCCAGATAGGTCCTCCCATCACAGGTTTGACAGCTGATGCTGGCTGTTGGCTGGGAGCTCAGCTGGGGATGAAAACACAAGGCCTCTGCATGTGTTTTCTACCTGCATGTGGGAACCAAGGCGAAAAGCAGCAGGCCTCTTAGACCTCACCTGTCCAGCGTCACTTCCGCTGCCTAGACTGCTTCTGTTGTGAAGCCACTAAAGCTCAGATTCCAAGGGAAGAGGATTAGACAACACGTTGGTGTGAACAGTTGCATAAGAACGGAGGGAATTGAGGATGGCTATCTTTGGAGACCATCTACCACAGTGCTTCTGGGGAATCTACACAGACAGCATGTCTTGTAACTTGCACAATGGTACCATATGGACTAATGGAAGACCTGTTGACCAGGCTTAGTCCCTGCCTTCAGGGAGCTCCTTGTGTGATGGAGGAGATACAGCTCATGTCATCATAATTGCTTTATCAATGATCATGATCAGAGTATGATCAAGGGAAATGTTATTACTTAAGTACTGATAATAGATCAGTATCAGTTTATCTTAGAGAATGGGCTGTGTGTGTGTTGGAAGCAAGGCCCACTGGTTTGACCACCCCTCCTGTTCTTGGCCTCACTCTCTCCTTCCTCAGGATATGGCAATGTGGCTCCCAAGACCCCTGCTGGTCGCCTCTTCTGCGTCTTCTATGGTCTCTTCGGGGTGCCGCTCTGCCTGACGTGGATCAGTGCCCTGGGCAAGTTCTTCGGGGGACGCGCCAAGAGACTAGGGCAGTTCCTTACCAAGAGAGGCGTGAGTCTGGTATGTCCCCTACCCTGGGTGTTGGGCAGAGATGGGGGAACCATGACAGGTGAGGGGAGGACAGGAAGGCTCCAGGAATTGGACCAGGGATGTAAGGACAGATGGCAAGAGGCTAGTTTCACAGCTCCTTGCCCTCCTAGGTCAGGCTGGGTACCCAGCTAGCCTCTCCTCTAGCGGCCTCCCTAGCCCTCTGGGTGCCTTTGCTGGGTTTCCAAGCCTCCCCTGTTGTCTGACTTGGCCTCCTGCTCCCCATCAGCGGAAGGCGCAGATCACGTGCACAGTCATCTTCATCGTGTGGGGCGTCCTGGTCCACCTGGTGATCCCACCCTTCGTGTTCATGGTGACCGAGGGGTGGAACTACATCGAGGGCCTCTACTACTCCTTCATCACCATCTCCACCATCGGCTTCGGTGACTTTGTGGCTGGTGAGTCCCTGCCTCAGCCTCCCACCTGTTTTTCTGCTTCTTTGGTTTCAGTGTGGCGGACGTATGTTAGGGGTGCCCGTGGTAGGGTTCCATGTTCTGGGCACTTCTTTTATCCAGTGGGATTGTCAACCCACTCTGCCAGTTGCAAGAGGAAACCAAGACCTGGAGTAGTGGCAGAAGACTCTTTTCTCTCTGGTTCCCTTTCTCAGACATGACTTTTCCTCCTCCTTTCCTCTCTGCTCAGTCTCTGATCTCCTTTCCCTCTGTTCTCCCATGACTCCTGAGCTTGGCTTCATGGAGGGCTTACAAGTAGGGCCTTCCGCCTGCACGGTTGGTACCTGTTACCCAGGGAGCCCCTGAGCCCACTGGCACCCCCTCCACGCCCTCAGCAGCCTTTCATCTTTCACAAGAGCTGAGGGAGCTGTCCTGGAGGCATGGCTCAGAGGCCTGGGGCTTTGTTCCTGCTATAGCAAGCTTAAAGACAAGCGAGGCCTTCTCCCCAGCTGCCCTGCCCCCAGCCCTGACACTCCCTCCTACTCCTCCCCTGCTTAATCCATGGAAGCGATGAGGTTCTTGGGCCCCTTTGTCTGAAGGCCTGTCACCAGCTGGCCCCAGCCATGCACGAACTTGTGTTTGTGGCCTGCACAGCATCTTGGTTCTTAATCTTCTTGACACCCTGTTTGACCCTGTTGACCCAGCGCCCCAGTGACCTCAACTTCTGCTCCAGAGGCCTCTGTTCTCTACCCCCTCCCTTTTGCCCAGAGGGCAGTGGGAGACCACTAGCCTTGTCCTTGATGTATGTGGCATTTGGGAGCAGTTGGCTGAGTTGGGGGAGGAACAGGAAAGAGAGGCACAAACACTCCCCTGACCCTAGCAAGTCTGGACCTGCTGTCCTGGGCAGTACATTTGGACAAGGCACAACCCTGCCATTGTCCAGCCCTTGAGGCCCAGAGCAGGCTAAGGAGATGCCTCTGGTATTAGGGAAATACAGATGTACATTTAGCCATACTTTCTCAGCACTAGCAAGACACCAAACCCTGCCTCAGCTTTCTCATCTGTAAAACTAGTAAAAATAATAACTATTCATGAGTGTTGAGGGCAGGGCCTGGCTATATTAGTGTGTGCCCCCATTACTGTCATCATGAAACTCTGCTTGTGATTGAGAGCCTTGAGCAGGATTAACAACCACTCAGGGCACCTGCTATCTGAGCCCGGTCAGAGGAGGAGAAGCAACCGGGCGACAGCACCTAGAAGAACCTCTAGTCTGATGAAAGAGGTAGCCCCCTTCCTCCAGGTCCCTTCTGTAAGTTGCTCTTCTATCTAGTCAAGGGGGCAAATGGAATATGGGTCAACATGCCTGTACATGTAGTCGTAAAAGACATTTCAAATAATCCTGGAGTGTAGAAGAACCTTCAGAGCTGTAGAGGGTAATCCAGGAAGGCTCCCTGCAACAGGAGGGGGATGTGGAGCAGACAGAGCCCTCCTCCAGGTCAAGGGAGAGCTGATTTGAGGAAGCCAGAAGGAGGAAATCAGGAAGGCAGACCAGACCTTCAAGGAAAATAAAAATGGTTCAGTGGTTCAAAGTATTTCCTGCCAGGGTGGGTGCTTCCTGGGTCATCCTGACCTAACCACCAGCCTTGTTTGTAATCCACCAGTGTGAGTCTAGCCCCAGCTTGGAGGGTGCTGGGGGCTCCCTTGTGTAATATGCATCCTTTCAGTTTTTAAGTGAACTGTACCATATACACAGAACAGCTGGGGATGGTAGAAGAATCAACAGAAAGGCAAATAAATACTCATGAACTATTTCTTGACCTGTGTGTTGGTTACATTGCCAGTCGCCCAAAACCCCTTTAGCTTCCTTCAAAGAGTCACTGTCTTGAATTTTTTTTTTTCTTTTTTTTTTGAGATGCAGTCTCTGTGTGCTGCCCAGGCTAGAGTGGCAGTGGTGTGATCTTGGCTCACTGCAACCTCCGCCTCCCAGGTTCAAGCCTCCTAAGTAGCTGGGATTACAGGTGCCTGCCACCATACCTGACTAATTGTTGTATTGTTAGTGGAGATGGGGTTTCACCATGTTGGTCAGGCTGGTCTTAAACTCCTGACCTCAAGTGATCTACCTGTGTTGACCTTGCAAAGTGCTGGGATTGCAGGCATGAGCCACTGCGCCTGGCCTGTCTTGACTTTTTGTAGTTGAGGAAACCAAGACTCAGAGACAGGCTGGATACTGGGATGGGGTCATGAATGACAGTGGGCCCAAGCCCTTCGGGAAGATGGGATAGTCCAGGGTCTAGAACAGGCCCCTTTTTATCCCACTGCACCCCCATCCTGTGCTCTGGCCTGACTCCTGCTCAGATCACACAGCATTGGCCATTGCACATTTCCTGGGCCCTGCTAACTCTCTGACCTCTGGACTGCCTGTCTGCTCAGGTGTGAACCCCAGCGCCAACTACCACGCCCTGTACCGCTACTTCGTGGAGCTCTGGATCTACTTGGGGCTGGCCTGGCTGTCCCTTTTTGTCAACTGGAAGGTGAGCATGTTTGTGGAAGTCCATAAAGCCATTAAGAAGCGGCGGCGACGACGGAAGGAGTCCTTTGAGAGCTCCCCACACTCCCGGAAGGCCTTGCAGGTGAAGGGAAGCGCAGCCTCCAAGGACGTCAACATCTTCAGCTTTCTTTCCAAGAAGGAAGAGACCTACAACGACCTCATCAAGCAGATCGGGAAGAAGGCTATGAAGACAAGCGGGGGTGGGGAGACGGGCCCGGGCCCGGGCCCAGGGCTGGGGCCTCAAGGCGGTGGGCTCCCAGCACTGCCCCCTTCCCTGGCGCCCCTGGTGGTCTACTCCAAGAACCGGGTGCCCACCTTGGAAGAGGTGTCACAGACACTGAGGAGCAAAGGCCACGTATCAAGGCCCCCAGATGAGGAGGCCGTGGCACGGACCCCTGAAGACAGCTCCCCTGCCCCCGAGGTGTTCATGAACCAGCTGGACCGCATCAGCGAGGAATGCGAGCCATGGGATGCCCAGGACTACCACCCACTCATCTTCCAGGACGCCAGCATCACCTTCGTGAACGCGGAGGCTGGCCTCTCGGATGAGGAGACCTCCAAGTCCTCGCTAGAGGACAACTTGGCAGGGGAGGAGAGCCCCCAGCAGGGGGCCGAAGCCAAGGCACCCCTGAACATGGGCGAGTTCCCCTCCTCCGACGAGTCCACCTTCACCAGCACTGAGTCTGAGCTCTCCGTGCCTTACGAACAGCTAATGAATGAGTACAACAAGGCTAACAGCCCCAAGGGCACGTGAGGCAGGGCCAGCTCCCCACCCCACCTTTGACAGCCTCTTCCCCCCTCACCCTGGGGTGTCCCGAGATGGCCAGGACCCCTGGCCCTGGTTGGGGGGCAGCCTTGGAACTGGGAGTGGGGGCCAGGGGCCTTCCTAACCTTCCATCCTCCCCAGCTAGATGTATGCCCAGGACAGGGCCTCTGTTATCCAGCTGAACCATACCCTGGCTGTGGGGGCGTCTGTCCTGAGTTTGGCTGGTGTATCTCACAATGCAAAGGCATGCAGGCTGGTGGGACAGGTGGGCAGGACTGACCCTGAGGAGGCCTTGCCCGCATGGTCTTCACCCCACCATTTGCTGGAGTGTCACACGGTTCTCCGAGGCCCAGGGCCTCAGCTATTTAAGTTTACCGGCATTACTGAGCTGGGCATTTGGAGAGGGAGCTCTGAAGTGTCTGGGGAGGTACCGCTGTGTGTGGGGTCAGGTGTTTCCGTGCTTTCTGTACCTCCGCAGGAGCACCCCCATCCCAGCTGTGGGCCTGCCCGTCAGGTTGGGCACCTACTACAAACTGTAGTGGGGTGGAGGCTGCTGGAGGTGGGAGTGAGGAGATGCGGGCAGGGGCTCAAACAGTCCTGACTCACGGGACCTGGAAACAAGTCCCATGTGGGCCTGGGGCCTGGGGCCTGGGGTCCTCATCCTCCTTGTTGGTCTACTCAGGCCCAGCCCAAAGCCGTGTTCCCCCTCTCAGGTCAAGCAGTGGCAGACACAAGGCTTTCTGTGGGCCCCCGAGTGGTACGAGGGAGAGTGGCAGGGCATGGGTTACTGGAAGCCGGGACTGCTAGGGCTGGTGGCCAGGGAGCTGCAAGAGTGAGGCTCAGCTCTGGCTGGTTCTGCCCTTACCCCTCCTGCCCGCCGGAGAACTGCACACCCTGCCCCCTGGCCTGAGGAGCTGCACTCCCCATCCTGCTATCTTCTCCTTCCCTGTGCCCTGAACAAGGACCTCACTGCCCACTTCCCCCTCCCACCAGCCCCCTTGGGCCAGGCAGGGTGAGGCCAAATTGCTCTTGGCCCACAAATGGGCGATGGTCAAATATGTGAATCAAGCTCCTCTCTCTAGCTACTGTTTGATGTGCATGTGGGTGTGTGCAGTGCGTGTGTGCGCGCACACACACCTGTGCACCCATGTGTGTGTTTAAGGAAAGGAAAGGATTTGGGCTGGGGAGCAAAAGATAATGTGAAAACGGTTGGACTCTCTGGTGAGGGGTGGGCAGGACTTGCTGCTACTGGAGTTCTTGGCTTCTCCATGATGTTCACCCTGGGGCTGGCCCACTGTGTCCTGAATGTTTTCGTTATTTTTTTTGTTTTATGTTTTTAAACTGCTGTTTTTATATACCTGGAATCTGTTGTTGGCTTCAGAGCCAGCGGTTAAAGAGCAGGGTCGTAAGGATTGGGAGGTCCAGTGTCTGCCCTCCTGCCGTGCAACTCGGTTGGGCCTTTCTTGGTGACCTCATCCAAGGCCATGATGTCAAGGGCCATGTCCCCAAGCAGAGGTGGAGAAGGGACACTGAGGTGAGCAAAGGCAGGAAGGGACATCCACTGCAGGTGACTGGAGGCCGGGCAGGAGGCAAGTCATCAGAGCCGCCCAGCCCCCTTCACTCTCTGCCCTCTGCCCCACTACTCTGGGGCGGTGAGGCCAGAGCCCACTTCCCCAACATGTGAAGACAGTGATGGGCATGTGCCCACACTCCCACTTCTCTAGCTGTTTGCAGAGGCTGCCGCCCAGCAGGGGCCTGAAAAGGAACAGCCTCTTATTTTTCTGTGAAATGTTTTCATGAACTCATGTTGTTGCTGGTTGTCCTGGCATTGCACACACGGTATGTACATACTGGCAATATTGTCAAATGTAATTTATTTTAACATTTTTACAATAAAACATGAGGTGGACAGGCCAGCTTGGTGTGTGCTGTGTCGGGGGCAGGTTAGAGAGGGGTTAGCTTCTGGCATCTGAGCAGCAGGGGAGCCTGGGCGCATCCACAGAGGATAAGGAGGACTCAGGACTGACTGATAAGAGGATTGGATGGTCTGGAGGGGAGAAAAGAATGAAAAGGGGTGAAGAGAACAGGGAGAGGCAGGCGTCTGTGGGGAGGTAAGGATGCGGGAGGAACATTGCAGTAGAGGTTTGAGAATCAGGAAGGAGTCGGAGGAGCAAGGGGAGAGGCAGGAGTGATCATGGCAAACGCATGTCACTCACCACTTTGTCAGGCACTAAATGCTTGCACTGAATAATATGTGAGTGGACTCATTTGACCTGGCAAGAGCACTGAGGCGGGGGCAGTACCTCTCCATTTTATAGACGAGGAAACAGGCACAGAGAGGTTGCGTTGTGCAAAAATCTCAGTAAAAATGGTGAACCTAGATTCAAACCCAGGCAGCCCAACTCCTGTCCCCTCCACCACCGTGATGAGATGAAAGAGACTACCTGTGGTTTTGTGGCACACCCAGCATCTTTGGAAAGGGCTCCTGTCTCCAGGTAGGTGGACCAGAGAACTTCAGCGAAGCTCAGGCCTTCTCAGCTCAAGGGGTGGGCAGGAGATGTAGAGCCTGAGCGTGGGCACTGTGGACTGGGAAGAATGTGAAGGAAGAATGGAGCCAGGCTCAGCTGGGCATCTGTCTCCATCTGTCTAAAGGGAGGCTTTGTCAGGCTTCAACTGTTTGGGGACTGGCCCCTTCTATGACCATTTCAGGGCTCAGCACCACACAGGATGATTTCTGAGTTCATTGGGAAAAAAAAAAAAAGGCTTTCAGGAGTGAACCACATTTTTCATGAGGGCATGGATGTGTTTACAAAGGATTATATGTATTTACCAGCCAATTCTGTAACGACACCATCCCTCCCTCTCTGCCAACATCACTCCCTCTTGCCCTCTCTCTGCTCCCCACAACCCATCTCCTGCCCCCATCACACACAGGTCCAAGGTTCTCTAGTTTTGCTTTAATCACATTCAGCCTCAAGGCAATAACAGTTCCATAACACTGTAAGCCCCGCCTTTATTCAGCACTTGGCCTGTTCACAAACCCCACTGACAAACATAGCCCAGGTTGTTTGGCCATCTATAGTTGAGACGAGAGCTTAGGGAGCATGACTGCCTAAGGGCGCCCAGCTGGACTGGGGCACAGCTTTGCAGAACTGTGCTCACAGATAGTAAAGCACAGACCCAAGACTGGGTGGTGTGGCCTTGGGTTACTGTGGCCAGGGTTAGGAGCTTTCTGAGTAAGAGGTGGGAGGTGGGTCAGCAGCTAAAGCAAAGGGTGGGGCCCAGGAGGCCTCAAGTTCCCCAGGGGTCATGAGCAGGGGAGGGGTGCCATGTGGGGGCGTGGGGAACATCCCATCACAGTCTGGGGAGCTATAGGGTGGATGGGAGTGGGGGCAGTGGAGGAGGCTGGCCAGTGGGTCCCAGATGGGTGGGAAGTCACTGGAGATGATACTAGCAGGGAAAGCCTTCTGTTGAAGTCATTGATGTTTTGTTGTTGTTACTGTTGTTTGAGACCGAGTTTCACTCTGTTGCCCAGGCTGGAGTGCAGTGGCATGATCTCAGCTCACTGCAGCCTCCGCCTCCTGGGTTCAAGTGATTCTCCTGCCTCAGTTTCCCAAGTAGCTGGGACTACAAGTGTGAGCCACCACACCCGGCTAAATTTTGTATCTTTAAATAGAGGCAGGGTTTCACTATGTTGGCCAGGCTAGTCTTGAACACCTGACCTCAGGTGATCCGCCCGCCTCGGCCTCCCAAAGTGCTGGGATTACAGGCATGAGCCACCATGCCCGGCCGTCATTGCTGTATTTCTAATGCAGGGCAGGGAGAATTGGATTGGTGAGATCTGCCGACTTGCTGGGGTCCTTGTGGGGGTTGCACTCCTCCTTCCACAGGCTCCATTCCCAGCGAGCTTCTCCACTGTCCTAGTAAACCAGCACCAGCTCTCCACCAGCACCACCTGGACTCGCCATCATTTGTTCCACTAATGTTTACTGAGCACCTACTATGTACTGTTATCCTCATTTTACAATGAGGACATTGAGGCAAATATAGGATTTTTTCCAAGCTGAAACAACTATTAACTGGCAGCAAAGCAGCTTCCCTGACTTGCATTCTCATTCCTCATTCTATCCTCTAAGTTTCTGATCTGACAGGGGAGACATCTTCAGAGAACCCAGAGTCTGATGGAGGTGGGAGGCAGCGTCTCCCTTCAAGGAGTCTAATCTGAGAGGGAGGAGAGCACAGAAGGACGCTGGGGTCCCAGCTGGGCCTCTTATCTCCTCCATGATCCTGGAGGAGGCATTTAGCTCCCTGCCAGAGGTGATGAAGAGAAACCAGGATGTTTGGGTTTCACCTCCCAACTGGAAAGGGCCAGGCAAGATCATCATCAGCCACTATTGCATCTGAAGCTCTCATAAGCCTGGGGTAGAGTGGCGGGGAAGGACAGGCAGGCTGGGTTGCACAGCTCTGGGTGGGGCCTCCAGAAATGAGGCCCCTGAGGTTTGGTCTCAGCTCTGCCATTTATCTCTCCATTCTTGAAATAACAGGTTCCCAGTTTCCAAATATATGCACAACTGGTCCAGGAACCAATGACAATTCGTGAATTGCCAGGATGGGTTTAACAGTGAAAACCCCTCCCTAAAATCTGTGTCCCGTCTATCCATCGTGGCCCCATCACCAGGATCCAGGCCACCCGGCCCCTCACCCGAATCCCCCACAACAGCATAGGGCCTGGCACCTGGTAGGGGGTCCACAGATATTTGTTGAACGAATGAATGAGCCCCATCAGCTGGTTTCCCTGCATCTAATACTGACTCCCTTTCACCTGGCCATTACTGGCGCCAGCAGCCTAAACTCAACCTGGCCCGTTTCTCTTCTGTTTTAAACTCAGGGGCTCCCCATTGCTCTTCCACCCCCCACCTCTCTCTCCAGCCTCCTGTCACTCCTTTCCCACCTCTCTGGGCTCCAGCCACTTTGCCCTTGCTGTTTCCTGTGCCCTGATGCCCTTCCTCTCTCTCTCCGGAGTAAGTCCTGAGACCTAAGGGGGTTAGATATGGACGTCAGCTTCTCTGGCAAGACTTCCACAACTACCTGTAGCCCTCCCGGATTCTGGGCCAGGTGCTCCTCCTCTGTGCTCCAGAGGCCCTCCCTCAGCAAGCTGCCTCTGTCTCACCAAGCTGCTCCCATGTTGTTCCAGCTCCCTGCCTCCTGGTCTCACGCCTCCTCCCCTGACTGGGAGCCACTAAAGGGCACAGGGAGTAGTTTGTTCACCTTCAGATTCCCGGGAGCCCAGAGTGCAGAGGGGCCCAGCTTTTCCATGTTCACTAAATGGAGGGTAAATGAACTAGAGTCCTGGCCTCTCCCACTGGTAATTCAATCACTCTCTTCCTGGGGCAGAGGCCAAATCAGGGAGCAAGGCTTGCTCCAGGAGGGCGAGTCCCCACAAGGCCAGGTGGATGATCTTGAGGGCCCTTGTTGCAGGCTGAGTTGGCCTGGTGAGTCACCTTATCTTGTGCCAAGTCACCTGAATCTGCAGGGCAGGACTGGAATACAGCACACCTTATTTCTCCCCACCCCAGGGAGCACTGTCATTGGCACCCCCTTTTCCATTTGCCCCACCCCCCCCCATCTTCACCTCTTACTGTACCCAGGTGATTCCGGGAGCTGGGCCTCCCATCCCAGCAGCTCCCCAGTCCCCAGGGTTCCCTCAGGAATACCTCTGCGCCCAGCAATCTTTCACACCGGGCCCAGCCTCCCAGTTCATAAAGCCCTTTCACACCCATTCCTGGGTAGGATTACACAACAGCAGGGAGCCAGGTGCAATATTTTACAGGCCTCAATTTAAGGGCCTTTTCCAAATGAGGTAATAAATGTTTTGGTTTGATTTCCCAGGAAAGCAAGGCCTAAGGCTAGAACTGGGAGATGGTCAGAAGAAGTAGCAGAAAGGGATGTAGAGATAAACATGAGGAAAGAGGAATAAGGCCATACATGTTCATTTTAGAGCTGGTTCAACTGTGGGCAACTGGGGCTTAATCCCACTAGATCTCCCCTGAAAAACCTATAGAATACACCTCAGATTTGTCCATCTGAAGGACAGGGACCTTCTACATTTATCCACCAATTCCACCCTTGTTGTCTAAGGATGGCCCCAGCGAAATTCATCCCCAGCCTCCTCGCATACATGTGGATGTAACAGGCAGTATTATCAAAAGATGACTATGACAGTATCTCCCCACTCACATTCTCATCTGCAGAATGAACTGACCGCTCCCCAACAGGAAGCGGAGTCTGTTCCCCTTGAATGTGGGCTGCCCCCATGACGGTTTCAGTCAATGGAGCTTGGCAGAAGTGACTCCTGTGATTTCTGAACCCATGTATTAAGAAAGCGTGGCAGGGCCGGGCGCGGTGGCTCAAGCCTGTAATCCCAGCACTTTGGGAGGCCGAGACGGGCGGATCACGAGGTCAGGAGATCGAGACCATCCTGGCTAACATGGTGAAACCCCGTCTCTACTAAAAAAATACAAAAAAAAAACTAGCCGGGCGAGGTGGCGGGCGCCTGTAGTCCCAGCTGCTCGGGAGGCTGAGGCAGGAGAATGGCGTGAACCCGGGAGGCAGAGCTTGCAGTGAGCTGAGATCCGGCCACTGCACTCCAGCCTGGGCGACAGAGCGAGACTCTGTCTCAAAAAAAAAAAAAAAAAAAAAAAGAAAGCGTGGCAGCTTCCACTTTGGGGCTCTGGCAGAAGCCAGTCGCAATGTAAGAAATCCAAGTACCTTGAGACTCACACTGTGAAAAAGCCCAAACTAGCCCATGGAGATGCCACATGGAGAGAGAATTGGCCCCACTGAGATGCCATCTTGAACACTGCAGGCCCAGCTGATGCCATACAGAGTGGAGCCCAGCCAGCCCGCAGATTGCAGAATCATGAGCAAAAAAAAGGATTGCTTTCATAATCCTGAAAGTTTGGGAGTGGTTTGTTACACAGCAATAGATCATTGGAACACTGGCTGAGCTCGCCTTGAGCTATGTGACCTTTGCCGGGCTTTGGAGAAAGCTTGGAGGTAGAAAGGTAGACACCTGGCACTTTGAGGTGGCACTACAGCAGTGGTGAAATGCCAAGTGAGCTGAGGGATTGGACCACCTGGCACAAATAGCATCGACTACCTGGAGATGAAAACTCCTTGCCCTCGAACACAATAATTGGCAGAACTAAGACCAAATGCCACCAGGTCTTCTAATCCTTCACCCAGGGCTCTTTTCCTTATGCAACATCAAAGTTCGTACCTTCCAGATATCAAAGCCCCTTCTACTTTAGGGTGTCTAGTTCTCCCTGCTATGTTTAAACAGTATTGGGGGAGCCTGGGGTCTGCTACTATCCAGCTGCATGACCTTAATGGCCATATCTATCATTGACAGGATGCTTACAGGCACTGCCCAGGATACTTTATTATACACATGATCTCATGTCATCCCACAACAGTGTTATTACCCCATTTGGAAGCTGAGGCTCACAGTGGTTATACAACAGCTAGAGGTGGAGTCTGGGTTCTAACCTAAGCATCCAGGGCCTGTGCTATTAACTACCATGTAAGCTGGCCAGGGCAAAGCTCTCCTGCTCAAGGACAGGAGTGTACAGAGAGGGTGTCCTGGCTGCAACTCCAGTCACTCCCCAGAGTCTGCCCTCCTCATCTCCAAGACCAGTGAGGTGGACCAACCAGCCCTGCAGGGACTACCCAAGAATCACCAGGGGATTCCTGGGCTTCACCTTGGGAAGATTCTGATTCAGAAGGTCTGGGGTAAAGCCCAGAAATACCCAGGTTCTGGGAACACCTGGCTGGAGATCTCAAACAAAGGTCAGGTCTCTCCAAGCTTCCCGCTTCGCTGCCAATCCATCCCCACCTGTTTTCATTCTGCATTGAAATCTGTGTTGACATTAATTATGTAAAATTTCCTCCTCCTTCTTTGATTCCTTCACCTGCGGCTCTGGCAAGCTGAGCTGCTCTGTTGACATCACACATTATTTAACTCAGATGACTTGTATTTGTTGAGTCTGTCAAAGGTTGCCTAGAACACCTGATGTTGGTGACTGAGGGCAAATGAACAGCTACCTGACAGTCAGGCCTGGAGTAGTCAGACTCCTGCCTCTTTCTATCAGCTCAGATTCCCACCCTCAACAGTTCACTCCAGGGGAAATTTTCTGACCCAGTGGCCTGGAGCCCATTTGTACCGGCTCATGGGAGCTGGTGGTTAACTTTTTGGAAATTTTGCAAGCTGGTTGTTAAACCACAGCCACTATTAAAAATTAATTTAAAAATAAATTATATAAATATGCAATTAGATGGTATTAAGAACAAAGGTCGTAAGTACGTAAAATCCATCACTTCCTAGCTATTTTGCATCTTACTATTATCCATGCTTTTGAGGTGATTATTCATCTTCTACAGGTATACGGAAATACTACATAATGATAAGTTATTGTGTTTCTCTTTCCAACTTGACATTTTGTGACACCATATTGGTAGCTAAAAATTGCCCATAGTACAAGCATTTACACGGTGGAAATGGGCAAACACTACCAATTAGGGATCTCTGCTCTCCAGAGAACCAGATGTTAAACATTCATCAGCACATCACTGCACTGACCTCCTCTGGAATGATTTGCAGGCTGGGGAGGGTAGGGGAGAGTGAGGTTTTGTCTGTCCTGGAAAGGAAGAAGCAGTCTCTGGATTTCGGGGAGAGTGTAATCATGATGTTGTCACTTGCACTCCCTTGAGCCCCTCAGACCATTGCCGATTAGGGATGAAGATTCGAGGCCTGTAGGAGCTAACTGCAGGGGTAATGAGTGGACAAAGTCTACGTGTACTTGCCCCCTGAATGTACATAGAAGCTCTTGGGTCATGGTCCAAACTGGAGGCTTAAAGGGACTTCTGCCTTCAGCTGGAGTTCTGAGACTGCCCAGAGCCTAGTCCAGGAATTGCCTTGCACTCTGCTGAACTGCACTGCGGCTTCAGACAAGTCTCCACATCCTGGGTCTCTTTATAGTTAAAGGGAAGACCCTCTCAACAAAGACTAGGTGCTGGCAACTGGATGAAAACTATCAAGTGCGTCAGATTCAGACTAAGGCTTTGTAAAGATCATATCACTGAGCAGAAACACACAGCCAGACACATAGGATACTGTGCCTGAGGCAAGGAAGGGACACAGGAGGGAATTTAAGGTCTTCTAGAAGTTTCCTGCCCTTGAGTGAAGAGGAAGAGATGACTCCACGCAGGATGTCCATGGCCCCAGTCAGAAGTGACTGCTACAGAGATCCAGGGCCCCTCAGTCTCACCCCACAAGCCAGTCATAGTACAGCCCTGTCCCATCAGGGCGGGCATCATCCTGCAGACCATCAGGCCTGCTCTGGGTATTTGAGCCACATGTGGTGCTCTGCCTCTAACAATTATGGCTCTTAATTGAGCACCTACTTTTTGACAGGCTCTGTGCCCGGCACTGTAAAAGGGGACCCCAGGAAAAGGTTCCTCTTTCTTTCATTCTCTTCCACTCTCATACTCGTGTGTGTGTGTGTGCGTGTGTGTGTGTCTGTGTGTGTGGTGTGTGTGTTTCTGTTTGTGACACGAGGTTGAGGAAGGGATTGTGTAGGGTTGGAATCAGGGATCCTTAATGACCCACACAGAACTACAGTGTATTAGTTCAGGTTCTCCAAGAAGCAGATGCCACGGCTGGATTAAACTATAGAGGACTGCATTGAGGGAAACACCTATGAGAGGCTGGGAATGCTGCCTGACCGTCATGCAAGTTCTATCCCAGGGCCTGTGAGAGGGAGGAGCTTAGGTGGAAGCAGTCTAGACTGCCACACAGGCTAAGGAAAGTTAGGCAAGGCTGTTGGGGAGTCCTAGAGCCAAAGGCGGCACAGACAAATCTCCTGGGAATTGACCTGCCTTGCTATTCCTGCTGCACTCCGTTCCTGGCAGGGAGCAGGCCACGGTCGGGGCACAAACTTGGTGATGGATTGGAGGCCACAGGGGAGACACCTTTCAACCCCAGGACTTTCAAGGGGATGCTGGGCCCTCTCCTGGGTTTCCTTGAGATTTCCTGCTGTATGCTAATCACACACTCTCTTCTTTCCTTGAGCTAGTGAAAGTGGTCACTGTGGAAAGTGTCCTCACTGTATCATCCCCAACTCTCAGCCCCAGAGACCATGACCTACTGTCCAGGACAGGCACCTCAAGACATGCATGAGAAGTCTTTTCTTCAAGTCCCTCCTCCACTGGATGGCCTGGTTCTACACTAACCATCTAGAAAGATTCACTTGGTAGTCCTCGCCCTCCCAGCTTTTCTTGTCTGCTCTTCTCTGCCTGGCAGGTAACTTCACATTTGTGGCTGCTAACTTGTTCTCTAGATGTTTTATGGGTGTCTGTCCCATCTTCCCAGTGAGAGGGGAGGGGAGGGGTTGTTCTTGGACTGCCTCAAATTCCAGGCTTGGCCCTTTCCTAGCTGATGACTCAGGCAAGTCACTTCACCTAACCGAGCCTCTATCTCTTCATTGGAAAAAATGGGGATTCTAACCTACCTCAAGGGTGACAGCGTATGGCACCTCATTTCAAATACCTTCCCAGGCCCTCTCATTGGTCTGTCTTGGTTCAGGTTTCCTCTTCTGGTCAGCTTTGCCAGGGTGGGTCACATGGTTCAAAGACAGCTACCTAGGCTGACCTGTCTTCAGCAGGGTTTGTGGGTAGGGAAAGCATCTCAAATATATCTACCACGCTCACCACCTTCTCTCCCTCCCACTCCACATTAATTCATGGATGCCTTCAACAAATATTTACCAAGTATTTTCAGAAAGCCCACTGAGAGTTTGAAGGCAGAGGAACCAGGCCTAGACTTGTGACTTTGGGGAAGGCATTGCCCCTTTATGGGCCTCAGTGTCCTCTGTATCATCATGGAGGCCACATTTCAACTAGATCAAAGGTTCTCAACCCTGGGAGAACATCAGAATCATCTAGAGAGTTTTAAAATAAAGTGCTGACAGCCAACCTCACCCCCACCCCTACTCCTGCAAAGACTGTGGTTTCGTTGGCTGGAGTGGGGTCTAGATGACACACTTAAAAAAAACCCAGTTGATTTGAATATGCAACCAGGATTGAGGACCATTGGATTAAAGGTGAATAATTAGATTGTTGCTAATAATTCAATGGCTAAAGTGGTGCTTAGCCTGCAAGAGGTGCTCAATAGATGCTCCTTGAAGGGATGAATTCCCTTCAACTATAACATTCTGTTCTTAGTTGAGGGGGTACTGGGGAGCTCCAGTTGAACCAAAATGAAGAGTTTTCTCAAAACCAAAAAGACACTAGAGGAAGGAGGAACACTACCAGTTAAGGAGGAATCTTAGAGTGGTTCTTCCTTAGAAATGGACCAAGCTGGATTCTCTAACTCTTTTGATATCGCCAGTGTGGAAGCCTGGAGGCTGGAGGACTGCCCTGCAGCAGGGATGCGGCTTGAGGGTCTGAAATCTGGCATGAGATCCCCCTACTCAATAGCTCTGTGACCTCGGCAAGTCAATGAACAGCCAGATTTTCACCTACAAGCCAGGAATACACATTTCTCCTTCCCTAGATTTTGGGAAGATTGAGAGAGACAAAGGATTGGAAAGCACTACGGGAATGTAAGAGGTTATTCCTATTAAGCCGAATCCCAGGTAAATCCCAGATATATGGCTGCCTGGAGTTTCTCTAAGGGAGCAGGAGAGAGAGGGAACTAAATTGTCCAGATCTGACTTGGAAAGTGACAGCTGTTCAATCAGTTCTCCCTGGAACTTCAGGGAGTCACCCATTCCCAGGAGGGAAGGAATGACAATAATGTACATACTGCCCCACTTAATCACCTCCCAAAGTCCATACCTCTTAATAGTGTTGCATTGAGGATTAAGTTTCAGCATGAACTTTGGAGTGGATACTGTCAATTAAACCTTAGCACATGGCAAGAGAGGAAGAGACAGGAGCCAGGCCTTGGTTCTCCAGGAATTTGTATCTTAACATTGACCTTCACCTTTTATAACTAGTAGGTTCCGTGGCACTCAAAGAGCCTTGACCCGTCTAGGCAAAGGGAACATGCAAAAGCCTATAGGTGCAAAAGACCCTGCTGTGCTCCTCACTTTGCCCCCAATATCCAACAACATCCCACTGAGGTATTGAATTCCCAGTCATTGAACGTGCTCAGGCAAAGCGTAGGTGTCTACCTATGGAAATGTTGACAAGTTGATCTCAAAGGCCTGGCTCAACCATGTGATTCCGAATTTCCACAATGAGTGGTGAGAGCGGTATTTTAAGATTGTTTTTTCTCCTTCTTGGCACCCGGTGCCCCATGCCTGACACTTGGTCCCTGGCAAGGAAGCCTGTATTCCTGGGGATGGGAGTGGAGCAGTGCAGTAAACAAAGAGTACAAGAAAGTTCCTTCTGCCCCCTCCCCACCTCAGTGCACACACATCCCTGTGGTGGGAGAGCGGTGGGGGTGTGGAAACAATGGGAACCTATGAGTCATGGGGATAATGCAAGGCAGGATAATGTTTCTCCAAAAAGACTCCCTCCAGCCGTGTCCGGAGGAGCTGACGTAGGCAGCTGACAGGCTGTGACATCTGAAATGACCCCTAATTCTGGCAGTCACTTGCCTTGCTGTGAATGACCTAGGTTTTCTTTTTATCTTTTAATTCAATTTTTATTTTTAGCAAAATGATATATAAAAATACCTTCAGAAAGTCGAATAATACTACCTGGATTACAATGGAAAACAGCAGTTGCCTGCCTCACCCTTCCCCAACCCCAGTCCCCAGAGGCGACCTCTTTTGGACTTTCAAGTTATTTCTTTTTATTTTTCTAAATATCATCTGACTACTTTTTCTTATCCCATGATTATTTTTCTTATCCCATTTAGTTAGTATGGACTCTCTTCCTACAACAAAAGATGAGGATTAGCCCCTCTCCACTCCAATACACATCCTTTGCCTATCCTCCCAATATAGCAAGATCTCCATCTATGCTTACATCTCAATTTGGTGTTTACATTATTACAAATGCATAAATATTACATAAGGTGCTTAAGTTGCACTTTCTTTCTTACATGACATTTTGTTTTCCATGTTTTTTCTTTGTTTGCTTGGTTTTGTATGTTCTTAGCACAAATAGCTCCCAAACTCCCTGCTATCGTTATAAAGCTCCTTTCAAACAGGTTCTCTCTTAGTCCCATTTGTTTGTTCTTGCCAACATCTCTTCCAGGATTGACCATCTTTCTGCTCCTGGTTGGATGGTTGCTCTCTAGGCGTGCTGCATACCTATTACCCTGAAGCATTGCTTCCCCAGTAATTGGGAATTCCCTTTGCCTTCATCCTACATTGGAGTCCCCGTTTTTTGAATCCAATGCCATCTGTCTTTTCTTATTTACTTCCTTTCTTGGTGAAATGCTTCCTTCAATCATTTCCTGAGAAATGGTGAAAGGAAGGTAAATTTTTGAGACCTTGTATGTCTAAAAGATCTTTATTTTACCTTCAAGCTTGGTTGACAGTTTGGCTGGGTATCTAAATCTAGGCTTGACATTTTTTTTCTTCACAATTTTGAGTTTTTTCCTTTGTCTTTCAGCTTCCTTTATGGCTGTGGAGAAGTTCAGTGACATGCTAATCCCTGGGCCTTCAGATATGGCTGGGTTTTTTTGTTTGTTTGTTTTTGTTTTGTTTTTTGTCTCTCTCTCTCTCTCTGTAAATTCTGTAGAATCTCTTTATTTCCAGTGCATTGGTTGGTATATTTCTCCATTCACCATGCAGGTCCTTAGAGCTCCCCTTCAATCTAGAAGCACATGCCCTGTGCTCCTTTCTGGGTCTATTAAGTTCTATCTTTTTGAGTGGGACCACTTGGATTGGTCTCCTGGTTTTCTAATCTTTACTTTTTGTCTTCTTATCCTACTTTTGAGAGGATTTTCTCATCTTTATTTCTCAACCTTCTAACAGATTTTTTAAAATTCTACTTTATTTTCATTTTGTTTCATTTTTTCTTAACTTTTTATTAAGAGAATTGCAAATATACAGAAAAGTTGAAAAAATAGTATACTTAAATGATACTTAATATAAACAATACTTCAATAAAATAGTACTTTTCCCCTCTACCTAAGTTAGTGCTGTTCAATAGAAATACAATGTGAGCCATGTACATAATTTTAAACTCTCTAGTAGCCACATTAACAAAGTAAAAAGAACCAGGTGAAATTGACTTAAAAATATATATTATTTATTTCAAAATATTATTTCACCATGAAATGAATATAAAATTATTAATGAGATATTTTACATTCATTTTCTGTACTAAGCCTTTAAAACCTAGCATGTATTTTGTAATCACAGTATATCTCAGTTCAGATGATGTCAAGAATTAGTAGCCACAAGTGTGAAACTTGTGGCTACTAATTAGTAGCTACTACATTAGTAGCTACTGTATCAGTGTGAAACAAGAAGGAACAATCAATTACATATCTATATACTGAGTGTATACTTTGGCAGAACTATTTCAAAGAAATTTATAGACTACTTTTTTATTAGTTTTTTTTATTTCAATAGTTTTTAGGGTTCAAATGGCTTTTGGTTACATGGATGAACTATACAGTGGTAAATTCTGAGATTTTAGTGCACGCTAGAACACATTATTCTTGATTGTTAAATACTTTAGTCTGCAGATCCTAAGATTAAGGACATTCTGCTACATCATCATACCACTATTATCACACCTAAGAAAATTAACAATGATTTTTCTAATATCTTTAAAATCCATATTTAAATTTTCTAAATTGTGCCCAAATTATCTTTTGTAACTGGTCTGTGTGAACTGGGATCTTATCTGGTTCCATTTGGTTGCTAGTTCCCCTCAGTCTTTCTAAAATCTATCATACTCTTCCTATCTTTTTGTTGCCCCATAGCATTGCCTTTTTTTTTTTTTTTTTTTTGAGATAGAGTTTCACTCTTGTCACCCAGGCTGGAGTACAATGACGTAATCTCAGCTCACTGCAACCTCCACCTCCCAGGTTCAAGCGATTCTCCAGCCTCAGCCCCCAGAGTAACTGGGATTACAGGTGCACGCCACCACGCCTGGCTAATTTTTTGTATTTTTAGTAGAGATGGGGTTTCGCTGTGTTGGCCAGGCTGGTCTCCAACTTCTGACCTCAGGTAATCCATCCACCTCGGCCTGCCAAACTGTTAGGATTATAGGCATGAGCCACCATACCTGGCCCAGCACTGACTTTTTAAAGATCTAGGCGAATTTTTTGTTTGTTTGTTTGTTTGTTTGAGACATAGTCTCTGTCGACCAGGTTGGAGTGCAGTGGCGCAATCTCGGCTCACTACAACCTCCACCTCTTGGGTTCAAGCAATTCTCCTGCCTCAGCCTCCCGAATAGCTGGGATTACAGACGTGTGCCACCACACCAGGCTAATTTTTGTATTTTTAGTAGAGACAGGGTTTCACCATGTTGGTCAGGCTAGTCTTGAACTCCTGACCTCAGGTGATCTGCCCACCTTGGCCTCCCAAAGTGTTGGGATTACAGGCATGAGCCACCACGCCCAGCCCATAATTTTCAAGAATGTTTCCTGTTTTGTGAACATTACTTTTTCTCATAGCATCTTTTTCTTTATTCAAAGGTTGTGGTATTTTTCTGAGAATATTATATCAAAGAGACAAAAGATATATTTGTATATATGTATTCTGTTTTCTTTTTTTTTTTCTTTGAGACGGTGTCTTGCTGTGTCATCCACGCTGGAGTGTAACGGTTTGATCTCAGCTCACTGCAACCTCCGCCTCCCAGGTTCAAATGATTCTCCTGCCTCAGCCTCCCAAGTAGCTAGGACTCCAGGTGCATGCCACCACACTCGGCTAATTTTTTGTATTTTTAGTAGAGACAGGGTTTCGCTGTGTCAGCCAGGGTGGTCTCGATCTCCCAACCTTGTGATCTGCCCGCCTCGGCCTCCCAAGTATTCCGTTTTTATGTACCATCTCTGAGTATTTAAAACAATTTTTTCCTTGTTTATTTTGGTTTCTCTTTTTCATAGGGAAGCCTCTCTTACAATACCTACTGATACTTGGTTGTCCTTCGGTATTTAAGGCTGAAGCTCTGATTACAGTTGACCCTTGAACAACATGGGGGCTAGGGTTGAATGCGCATGTTATTACACAGTGTGGTAAGAGGGTGTGATCCCCTTTCTATAAGTTTACCCTATAGTCACATTCACACCTGTGCAGGATAAGGGGTGTACAAGAACACTCATGTATAACTTTTGTCTTCCCCAAAACGTACCTACTAATAGGCTACTGTTGACGGGAAACCTTACCGATAACATAAACAATCAATTAATATGTATTTTGTGTGTTATATATGACATATGCCATATTCTAATAATAAAGCAAGCCAGAGAAAAGAGAATGCTATTAAGAAAAACATGAGGGCCGGGCGCGGTGGCTCAAGCCTGTAATCCCAGCACTTTGGGAGGCCAAGACGGGCGGATCACGAGGTCAGGAGATCGAGACCATCCTGGCTAACACGGTGAAACCCCGTCTCTACTAAAAAATACAAAAAACTAGCCGGGCGAGGTGGCGGGCGCCTGTAGTCCCAGCTACTCGGGAGGCTGAGGCAGGAGAATGGCGTAAACCCGGGAGGCGGAGCTTGCAGTGAGCTGAGATCCGGCCACTGCACTACAGCCTGGGCGACAGAGCGAGACTCCGTCTCAAAAAAAAAAAAGAAAAACATGAGGAAGGGAAAATATGTTTACTATTTATTTATTTTATTTTTTGAGACTGAGTCTCACTCTGAGTGCAGTGGCGCGATCTCAGCTCACTGCAATCTCTGCCTCCCGGGTTCAAGCAATTCCTTGCCTCAGCCTCCTGAGTAGCTGGGATTACAGGCACAAGCCACCACACCTGGCTAATTTTTGTATTTTTAGTAGGGACAGGGTTTCACCATCTTAGCCAAGTTGGTCTGGAACTCCTAACCTCATGATCCACCCACCTCGGCCTTCCAAAGTGCTAGGGTTACAGATGTGAGACACTGTGCCCAGCCTGTTTACTATTTATTAAGTGGAAGCGGATCATCCTAATGAGTTCATCCTGGTCATCTTCACAATGAGTAGGATGAGGAGGAGGAAGACATGGGGCTGGTCTTGCTGTCTCAGAGGTGGAAGAAGATCCGTGTATAAGTGGACCTGCACAGTTCAACCCGTGTTGTTCAAAGGTTGGCTGTATGTGAACAGGGCTGGTGCCCAGTAAACTTGGTGGCCAGCCAACTTTTTCATTGAGAACCCCCTACATGTCAGCATCTGTAGGTCCTTTCTCTTGGGTCAATTTCCCAGTAATTTGCTGAGTCCCCCAGATTTGCTCAGAGATATAAACCAGTTCCGATGTCCCGATGCTGAGTGGGGAAGGGCTTGGGGAAACTACTTCCACTGTGCAGACTTGCACTTAATTTCTAGCCTCACCTGTGTTAACCTCTCTATAAGCCAGCCCATTTTCCGCTATTGTGGAGAAGGATTTGCAAGAAGTAGGAGGGGATCTGGGGCTCTCATTGCTTCTTTACACATTTCCAGCTAGTCCCTCTGAGCCCTCCACCCTAGCACCTGCTTCTGAGGTATCCAGTGTTTCCAAGCGCTGAGCCATTGGAGGCTCCCTAAGCTCGAATCTCGAATCTCAAAGAAGCCTGCTTCTCATTGCCATCCTGACCATCCTCCCACCTCCAGGCCAGGCAGCTAGTGTGCAGCTGCTTCCGGGGGGTGAGTAACTGTCCTTCCTCTTTTCAGTTTCCAGAATTTTGCTGACACTACCCCACAACTTCACTTTTCTTGTCCTTGTGGGTTATGCCTTCTCAGTATGATCTGAGTGGGGTTTTAGGAGACAGCAGAGATCAAAAGCAGTCAGTCCTCTATGCAATGGCCCAGTCACTGGTGGTAAAAATTCTCTGTAGGTGAAAAAGAAACATTGAAGACATCCTACATCCAAATTCCAACCCCATTAAGAGATCCAGAGACCTGGGAGAAGCTTGAGGAGTCTGGCTGCCTGCTGATCCCTGCTAAGGAATGACCCTTAAAAGCTCTGCTGTGTGGCCTGGTTGCTAGGGGATGGGAATCCAGGTTCTCAATTTCGACCAAAACTCTAGAGTTCTGAGATGGCCCCTTTGCCCCAGGCCAGCTCCTACATTGCCCCATCACATCTCCAGACCCCAGCACAACACTTGGGGTCTGATGACCTGCTTGACATCCCCCAACCCCTATCTCTAGCCCCTGCCTTCTAGGGCCTGACCTCTCTAAACTTGCCTCTCTCTTTTATTTTCTCCTTTTAATGTTATTTTTTCACTTTCAGTACCTATCCTTCCCCCTTTTTTCTCTGCCCACGTGTTTCTCCCCTTTCCTTTCCCCCATTCCCTCTCTCTGTTGCTCTCTCTCCCTCTCCTTCCATCCATCCATGCCTGACTTCTTCCTTTGGTACAACAGGATCTTTTCCACCAACACCAGTGGGTTTTGGTCAGGATTGATTGACCCACACTCCCAGGAGACATTTGGCACCTTGGGGGAGGGAGTAGGGGCGCTACTGGCGTCTCATGGGTCGAGCCCAGGGATGCTGCTAAACATCCTATGATGCCCACGTCGGCCCCCTGCAAACAAAGGATTTTTCCAGCCCCAAATGTCAATAGTGCTGAAATTGGGAAACCCTCCTCTACCATAGCCCCTACTTCACCCCCATCCATAACCCTTCTCAGATAAAACAAGCATGGAGAGCAGGGGCCCCAAAAGGGAGCCATTGCCAGCGAAGGCTAGGATGAGCTGCCCAGACAGCCCACAGGGCACAAGCCTCCGGAATCTGCTGGTGTTGGTTGTTTTGACTTTCTCAGAGTCAGACAATCTGGTGGGAAAGAGCTCCTAAACCACCCCAACTGCTGCTGCCAGCTGGTTACCTGACTATGGGGACCAGCCCTGGTGCTGGCTCAGGAACAGGTCATGAAAACACAGCCAGCCCACCACCCACTCCAGGCTGGTCTCTCCCACAATGGCAAGGGTGGCAGTGGTAGCCTCTGACAAGTGTGAGACATGAAAACCTGCCTCATCTCGAGCCTGTCCTACCAGCCTGCTGGGAACCCTCCTAGAACCCAGCATGTGGTGTGATGGGGCCTGCCTGCCTTCCACGACTGCAACCCTACACTACCAAAGCCTCTGCAGGTTGACTCGACTTCCTGAAGTTGGCAGGAATAGGGGTGGATAATGGAGCAAGATGGGGCCTGGCCCTGTTGAATTCAGTGAAGCAGGCTAGGGCAGCTCAAGGAGGAGAAGCTTGGAGAGCCCTGGCTCCCAACTTCACCTTCAAACCCCAGGTCATCCCCTGTGGCAGAGGCTACTTGTTGCCTCCTAATACCCATTTTCCTATTCTTACATAGTAATTGAATTTGTAGCTGGCTCCCTAGCTAAAGACTACATTTCTCAGACTCCCATGCAGCTATGTATGTGGTCACATGACTGAGTTATGTCCCAATGAGATATGAGCAGACATGGCATGTGCAACCTCTGGATCGTGCCTTTAAAAGGAAGAGGAGTGCAAATGTGATGGCAAGAGCTGAAACAATCACTTTGGAGCATGTGAAACAGAAGCGATATGCTGAAGGTGGCCGTGCAACAAGGCAGAAGGCACGTGGCTTCCCCCACCATTGAGCTGCCATATTGTGGACCATCTACTCAGACGTTTACATGAGAGAGAAACCAAAGTGTTTCTTGTTTAAGTCTCTGTATTTTGGGGTCTCTTTTTATACAGCCTATTTTGTGTCCTAATAAAAATAGCTCCTCAGTGAAGCCTTACGTGACACCCTCCCAGTCTAGACGAAGTAGGTGTCACTTCTTGCACCCCCAGCTGGACACTTTTCAGAGGAGAAAACAATGACCCAAGTTCACATTTACAGTTAATTTATAATGGAGCTGAGGCTTGAAGCCAGGTTCAGAGCATTGGCCTGAATGAAGACCAAGGTTCCTTCACTTTCTAACATTCGAGGGTTCTCTGTAACCCATTAATCAAAGGGTATGGCAGGCACAGAGACCTTACTGGAGGCACTCATCTCATCAGAGGCAATGGTCTTCCCCACTCTCCGCTCTCTGGCCACACTGACCTTTCAGTTCTAAAAACCAGCCATACCCTGTTTCGCCTCAGGGCCTTTACATGAGCTGTTCCACTGCCTAAAATATGCTTCTCTCCTCTTTTCACCAAGGTGACCTTTTCAAAATGCAACTCAAGCGACACTTCTTCAGGAAAATCTTACCTGTCAGTCCCACTAGCCTGAAAGCTCCAAGAGGGCAGAGACCAGATCTGGCTTTTACTTATTGTTTGATCCCTAATGCCTGGCATGGTGCCACAATAAACATTTGTGAAATGAATGAATGAATCTACCTGAAAGGCCAGGGCTGTAACCCCACCTGGAGCTTGGGAAATAGCTGGGCTGACCTCCTAAGGTGCCTTCCAAACCCAGGAGTACAGTCTACCAGGAGTGATGTTGTAATCCATGCCTTACCCAGGGGAAAACTCTCATCCAAGGTTCAGGAAGCTCCTAGAGAGGCGCCTCAGAAGCTTTCATATGTGTGTGAATAACCAGTCTCTGATTCAGTAGATCTGGGTTGGCCCAAGATTCTGCATTTCTAAGACGCATGAACCACACTTGCGGTTAGCATAGCCCTCGAGGGCCCCAGATTCCCTCTAGGAGTCCATCTGTGCCCTTCCCTGCTCTGCTCTGCTCTGCCTCTCATCTGTGAAATCTGTCTTTCCAGAAGGAGCTCCCAGTCTCAGCCAGGAAGGCTCTGGGGCTCCCTGTACAATGGAACGCGTGGCTTAGCACGCCACCTTCTTCTTTGCCCCAGAGCCTGGCTCTTCAGTCTGGGGAGGTAGGTCTTTCATCCTACTAGCCTCCCAGGACCGCATCCAAGATCAAGGCCCAATCTGTCCACCCCAGAGGCGCCACACCACAAATCTGACAACTGTACCCTGGATGCCCTGCCCTTGCTGCCAGCCACCACCTCCTACCCTCTCAAGGCCAATTCTCCGTCTTGGCCCTGGTAGCTGCTGTGACACTCTTGGACCGGTGCCATCCCTTTAACTTTGTGTTTTTCCAGGGTTAATTGACTTTAAAACACAAAGGCTGTGTGTGTAGGAAGATTATATCAGAAAAGAGAACATAGGCTTGTCCACAAAGGTCCCCTTGTTGTATGGTGTGTGTATGTGTGTGCTGTGTGTCTCTCTGCCCATGGGGTCCTCAGTGTTGACATCTGGGTGTGCCTGTGTGTCTTCCTGGGGCTCTGGCTCTAGTGCTCTGAGCTCTGGATTGGGGTGTGTGTGGCATTGGGAGGGGAAGACAGGAAGGAATGGCTGGGGCACCAGCAGCTTCATCCCTGGGCTTCTCCTTTTGCCTTCACTGAATAAACATCTTGTTTGTCCACCAGACAGGCAGCATAGCCCTAGGGCATACACACCTTCCGCTGCCCCCCAGGGCTCAGGACTGGTCAGACCTGCACAGGAAGTCTGGCTGAACCATAATCCAGGCGTGGGAAATGCCAAAGCAAGAGGCACCATGCCAGGCCTGGACACCCGCCTTCCACCCCCACCCTGTTGATGGGACCAGGCAGCGCCCCTGGTGAATGTACCTTCATCACAGCACAGCCCAGAGCCAAGCCTCCTCACCGCGCTACCCCCACCTCCCTTGTGCCGTCTGGGAGCACAGTGGGGCCACTTCAGAGCAAAATCTCATCTGTGAAATCTGTCTTTCCAGAAGGAGCTCCCAGTCACAGACAGGAAGGCTCTGGGGCTCCCTGTAAAAGGGAACTCAAGGCTCAGCACGCCATCTTCTTCTTTGCTAGAGTCACCCGTGACCAGGTGGAGGGGAGGGGCCCCAGCAGCCTCACAATCCAAATCCCACCACGCAGGGCCGTCTAGCAAAGCCAGGGCAGCTGCACGAGATAGTGAGCTCCACGTCACTGGCAGTGTGACTGTCCCTGAGGGATAGGTGATCTTGCCACTTTGAGCCTTAGGGGTTAGAGATGTCAGTGCTTCATCCCTCTGCCTCTGGACCGGACTGCAAGGAAGGGAATCAGTCTTGAGTTTAAAGAGTGCTATAAAAGTTGATTTTGGAGCTTTTCTGCTTCCCTAGATCACTCATGAATTCTTCCTTTCTTCCACCTCTCATTTGAACAGTGTTGATTCTTCTGCTTTCCATAATGCTTATGAATGAATTGGGGTGTCCCTTTTCTTGCAGCAGAAAGCGATGGGTCATGCAAGTGGCAAAAACGATAGTTTCCAAATATTATTGGACCAGAACCCATTTAGGGTCTCTCGTGCCCAGACCCTTGACCCTTTACCCTCCCCAGCACAGAGGCCCAAACAGAACCATGGGATGGAACCTTGGAGGGTGCTAAATCCTGTTGGCACCCAGGGCTCTGGGAGTTAAGACAAGCGTGTGTGTGAGGGGGGTGCGAGGGCGGGGGCATTCTTTACTTTTCAGCCTGGCCTCCCATGGGGAGCTTGGACAGCGGGGTGGTCAGCTTCACCATCCCGTGTCACCCCATCCTTTGATGTTCTCAGTCACTTTAAGCGCTCCTAGTCCTCAGGATCTGCTTCCTCTGCAGTCTGACCCAGTATCAGAGCTAGAAAGTCACCATGCAGATGAGGGTAGGTCGGCAGGCAAGGGCTCTCCCTCTCAGATCCTCAGAGGGTGCAACAGGATTCAAAGCCCGTGAGTTCTGGTGAGTTCTTCACTCTTGGCAGCTCAACCTCAAGGTCTTTCCTGACTCACCACAGTCAGAGAGGTGGGTTTGGACTTGTGCTTGGAGTTTGAGCTGTGCTCTTCACATTGATTGAGATTTGGTCTTGAGTGCTTTTAAGACTTCTTTCTGAATGTCTGCATGTGAGTACGTGCGTGTAGATGTGTTTGTGTGAATGCACTTGCATGAGAGAGAGAAAGGAATAGAGAGGCAGAAAGACAGTGGCAGGGAGGCACAGGGATAGCCCATCCAAGATGCTAGAGGTGGGGTCTCTCTCCAGTTCAGACTGCTACTGCTTCTCCCCTCAGACTGGGGTTCCCTGAGGACGGGGCTTTGTCTCCCTCAGACTGCGGTTCCCTGAAGTCAGGGCTCTGTCTCCCTTCAGACTGGGGCTCCCTGAGGACAGGGCTGTGTCTCCCCTCAGAATGGGGGTCTCTGAGGATGGGGCTGCATCTCCCTCAGACTGGGGATCCCTGAAGAACCTATCTTCAGGGATCCCCAGTCTCCCCTCAGAATGGGGGTCCCTGAGGACGGGGCTGTGTCTCCCTCAGACTGGGGCTCCCTGAGAAGCTGGTACCCTGAGAACTGTTTTGTACTCTGCATATGTGTCTCCCACATATATGGGATGAGTTCACTTTCCCTGGGTTTCGGCAGCTTCTGTAGAAACACTTAGGAAACAGCAGTCTGTTTCTGGGCTGGAGTTCAGGGAGGTCTGGCCTGGGTCTTCTTAACAGATGTGACTCTGGGACTCCCCGAGGGCTGCCCAGACTCTGCCCGCTGAGTCCTGCCCCTCCATTCCATTCCCTCACTCTTCCCCTCCCGCTGCTGTGGGGCAGAGAGGGTTGGAGTGTGAGGTCTGTGGACTAACGTCATCCCTGCCAAGCAGTCCTTCTTCTTGACTCCTCAGGCTCCAGCACACCAGATTCATGGGCTGAGCGATGGACCAAGGGGCTTCACCTCGGGGCCTCTGGCATCCTGTCTTCCTGCCCCGCCCCCATGTGACAAGCTGTCTCCCCACTCAACCCTTGCCCTATGTGGGTCCTTTCTTGCCTGTCATGAGCTCTCGCCCTGAAGGAGGTATCCAGGAGCCATGAAAGATGGAAGAGAAGGACCAGGAATAAGAAGAAAAGAAAGATCCCAAGAAGGGTGCTGCCTGGGTCCGGCAGCCATACAATTAGGTGGTGTGTGGTGAGTGTGTCAATGATCTTTCTTGTCATTTTTGCTTTGATGCAGAACAAACAGAACTCCCCATGGCATTTAAGTCTCTCTAAGGCTGGGATCTTTGTTTTGCTCTCTCTTGTCTCCCGAGTGTCTAGACGCCCAGCGCATAGCAGGTGCTTGGTTAATGACTGTGGGACAAAGTGACAGAGTCTCAGCCGGTTATGTTGGCATGGACTTTTGGACCCTTCTTCCAACAGTTCCAAGTCCCTCTCCAACCCACCTTGCTCCCCATACTTTCCTGGGGGGTTTCCCTTAGGTTTCCCACAGGGATCTGTGGAACCCACTTTGAGAACACCTGGAGGAGCTGCCCTCTTCAAATTCTAAGCTCCCGAGGAAGGAGAGAGAAGGAGGAGGAAGCGTGGAGTGAAGGGGGGACTCCAGTAATTTCGAGCTGGGGCTGAATGTGGGGGTTTGTGGTGGGAGGTGGAGGCTCCTCCAGCAGCAAGCCCCGCCCCAGCCCGGAAGAGACCACTGAGAGTCAAAGTTATGTACTCTGAAGGCTGATGAGCGCTCATTGGAGGGGAGGTGTCTGGGCAGGATCCCGGCAGCTGGGAGCTCTGAGTGTGTCGCGGGCAAGCGGAGCCACCTGCCCGTCTCTGGAGACCTGGAGCTCCCTCCCGTCCGTCCGTAGATCGTCACATGCAGCGCCACTGCCCCCTTGTGGTCACGCTGCCAGCAAAGCCGAAGCGTCCTGTCCCTGCTGTGAGGATGCTCTAAGTGCCTGGAAGACCAAGACCTCCCCAAAGCCAGATGCTCTCTGGCTGGGATCAGAACCAGATAACTCAGGGAATCTGCCTCTGGCTTCCCTTTCTCCTTCAGGCCAAGGCTCCCAAAGCAAGAACCATCAGAAACTAAAGCCACGTGGTGCAGTGTGTCCAACCCCGGCCTGGGAGTGTAGACACCAGGGCGTGAATACTGCTGTCCTCAACACGCTGTGTGACTTGGATAAGTCTGATAGCCTCTTGAGCCTCCATGTTCTTGTTTATAAAATGAGACTACAGTTCCCATCCCACAGGCCTCAGGAGCTGTTGTGAGGGCTTCTGAAACACCTTTTGCAAAAAGCCCTGGGCAGAGAGGGGTGAGGCTGGAAGGCTTCTGCCCCGAGAAAGCAGCGCTGGGGAGTTTGTGGGAGACAAAAGTGAAGAGGAGAGTGGGAAGGAGGAATTTGCAGTTGAGGGACCCCAGAGACAGGCCCTCAGGATTCATCACCCCTTGCCTTTAAGAAACTCATCTTGTCTGCAAATCTCCCCAGACCCCAGCAATTCCCTACCAGGAGCTGGGACTATGTCCCACCTGTCCTCCTCTATTGAACCTCATGCTGGCCCCATGGTGAGACACTATAGCCAGACAGTAGAGCCCTCAGGTCTGCTGGACAATTGATGCACAGAGATCATCACGTTTATTCTCCACCAGCCCTGAGGTAATATAACAAGGATCACCTTTCCTCCAGTTTCCAACGTGCTCCTCATTTCTGTCTGAGACCTCACTGGAAGCACCTTTAACAGCTCATCTCTACTAGAAAGAAAGAAAGAAAGAAAGAAAGAAAGAGAGAGAAAGAGGGAGGGAGGGAGGGTGGGAGAGAGAGAGAGAAAGAAAGAGAGAGAGAGGGAGGGAGGGAAGGAGGGAGGGAGGGAGGGGGAGAGAGAGAGAAAGAAAGAAAGAAAGAGAGAGAGAGAGAAAGAGGGAGGGAGGGAGGGTGGGAGAGAGAGAGAGAAAGAAAGAAAGAGAGAGAAAGAGGGAGGGAGGGAAGGAGGGAGGGAGGGAGGGGAGAGAGAAAAAAGAAAGAAAGAAAGAAAGAAAGAAAGAAAGAAAGAAAGAAGAAAGAAAGAAAGAAAGAAAGAAAGAAAAAGAAAAGCTAGGCATGGTGGTGGGCGCCTGTAATCCAGCTACTTGGGAGGCTGAGGCACAAGCATCACTTGAACCCAGGAAGTGGAGGTGGCAGTGAGTCAAGATTGCACCACTACACTCCAGCCTGGTCAAGAGTGAGACCAGGCTGTCTCCACAAAGGTTAAAAAAAAAAAAAGAGAGAGAGAGAGAGAGAGATATTCATGTTTCTAGCAACAATCTCTTTGAGGGTAATCTAGGCTTTTTCTGTCATGCACCTTCCAATGCTTTCAGCCTCCACCCATTATCCAATTCCAAATCCACCTCCGCATTTTTAAGTATTTGTTATAGCAGCACCCCAGAACCACCTAGAAGCTACTGGGAGAGGCACAGGACAGATTTCTCCCTCAGAGCCCTCAGAAGGAACCAACTCCACTGACCTTGATCTCAGACTTCTGACCTCCAGAACTGTGAGATAGATTTCTGCTGTTTTCAGCCACCCAGTTTGTGGTACTGTGTTATGGCCCTAGCAAACGAATATATACCATTGCATCTTCTTTCAGCTACTTGGCTCTGTTCCTGCCTCCAGAACAGCCCCTCGTCTCCCGCTCCGCCTCCACCCTCTATTCTTCGGTCTCTTCTGGAGGCCCTCACCACTCCTGTGGCACCCATCTTGAATCTGTGCAATGATCCCGAATCCGATTCTAAGTCACTTCAAGACTGATCACTGTCCTGACAATAATTGTCCCAGCTCACATTTCCTGCTCTATCATGTGGCAGGCACAAGATGACATGTTTACTGCTGTTCCCTCGTGGAACCCTCACTTGAGGTAAGTGTGAGGATTGTCCCATTTTAAAGAAGAGGAAACTGAGGTTCATAGAGGCTAAGTAACTTGCCAAAGTCACATAGCTCATATACATTGTGTTATATGAAAATCTGTGCTCATAATCAAGTGCACTCTCATGTCTCCTACACTCTGTTCTGCCTCTCTCAGAGACATGGTTTCCAACCACTTTCCTCATCACCACCTGGAAAGCCTTAGGTCTCCTCAAGTTCACTGTGTCTAGGACAAGCTTGATGATTCCTCGCCTCCACACACACACACCACACACCAGTCCCTTTCTCCACTTCTTGTAATGGACCTGGAGTCACACAGGCTGGAGACCTGGTTTCCCTTCAGCATTCTTCCAGGGCATCTCAGAGCTTGGGAGAGGCTGGGGCCACTTCTTCTTTTGGGGCCCTAGTATATAGATTTTTTAACTTTAAGTTTTTATTGATTGATTGATTTTTTTCTTGAGACGGAGTCACACTGTATCGCCCAGGCTGGAGTGCAGTGGTACGATCTCGGCTCACTACAACCTCTGCCTCCTGGGTTCAAGCGATTCTCCTGCCTCAGCCTCTTGAGTAGCTAGGGCTACACACGCCCGCCGCCACACCCAGATAATTTTCGTATTTTTAGTAAAAACGGGTTTCACTATGTTGGTCAGGCTGGTCTCGAGCCTCTCACCGCACGTGATCTGCCCACCTCGGCCTCCCAAAGTGCCCGGATTACAGGCATGAGCCACCGCACCTGGCCTGATTGGTTGATTTTAAAGAATTGTAAATACAGTAGTATTCAGTTTTTTGGTGTTTAGTTTTTATGAATTTTGACATATGCCTAGATTCTGGTAACCACCACTACAAATAGGCTGCAGAACCATGGCAGCACCCTGGGGAGTGCCAAGCCCTGGAAACCGCTGACCTGTTTTCTGTCCTGTATTCATTTCCTGTGGCTGTGATAACAAATTACCACAAACTTAGTGACTTCGAAAACTGATATTTATTCTCTCAGAGTTCTGGAGTCCCAAAGTACAACTTCAACATCATGGGGCCACAGTCAAGGTGCCTGTAGGGCCACATTTCCAACACCAAAATTTCTAGGGGAGAATCCATTCCTTGCCCCTTCTAGCTTCCGGTGGCTGCCAGCATTCCTTGACTTGTGGGCACATTAGCCTAATCGTCATGGCTGGCATCTCGAGTCTCTCTCTCAGTTCTCTCTTCCTATCACCAATTCCTCTGTGTCAAATCTCCTTCTGCCTCCGTCTTATAAGGACACTTGTGATTGCATTAGAGACCCACTTGGATAATCCAGAATTATAGCCCCATCTCAAGATCCTTAATTTAATCACACCTGAAAAATTCTTTTTTGCCAGATGCATTAACATTCATAGACTCCAGTAATACCTTTTGGGGCATTACTTAGCTTAGGGCATGTCCCTATCACCTTTTTCAGAAGGTGATATGAGTGGAATCATACAGTATATAATCTTTTGAAACTCAGCATAATGCCTTTGAGATCCATCCAAGTTGTTACATACATCTGTAGTTTGTCCTTTTTTATTGCTACTTTTATTATTTATTATTTTATTTTTATATATTTTTTGAGACAGAATCTTGCTCTATCACCCAAACTGCAGTGCAGTGGCATGATATCAGCTCACTGCAACCTCAGCCTCCTGGGTTCAAGCAATTCTCCTGCCTCGGCCTCTCGAATAGCTGGGGCTAAAGGCGCATGCCACCTCACCTGGCTAATTTTTGTATTTTTAGTAGAGGTGGGTTTTCACCATGTTGGCCAGGTCGGTCTCGAACTCCTGACCTCAAATGATCTGCCTGCCTCAGCCTCCCAAAGTGCTGGGATTACAGGCATGAGCCACCATGCCTAGCCAATTTTATTTATTTATTTTATTGTATGATTTGTTTATTCATTGTATGGATGTATCACAGTTTATTTGTTCACCAATTGAAGAATATTTGGGTTATTCCCAATTTGGGTTATTTTGAATTGTGCTGCTGTAAATGTTTGTGGACGAATTTTTGTATGAACAAATTTCATTTCTCTAGGATAAATACCCAGGAGTGGGAATGTGAGGTTGTGTGGTAAGTGTATACATAACTATAAGAAACTGACAAACCATTTCCAGAATTGCTGTACTATTTCTTATTCCCACCAGTAACATAGGAAAGTTGCTCCTACATCCTTGACAGCACTTGGTATTGTCAGGTATTCAAAAATGTTTAGCCATTCTACTAGGTCTATAAGGATACATCATGGTGATTTTAATGTTGTATTTCCCTAATGACTACATGATGAGCATGTTTTTGTGTGTGTGTTGTCATCTGAATATCTTCTTTGGTGAAATGTTGATTCAAACTTTTTTTTTTTTTTTTTTGAGATGGAGTCTCCCTCTGTCACCCACACTGGAGTACAGTGACGCAATCTCAGCTCACTGTAAGCTCTGCCTCCCAGATTCACGCCATTCTCCTGCCTCAGCCTCCCGAGTAGCTGGGACTACAGGTGCCCACCACCATGCCCGGCTAATTTTTTGTATTTTTAGGGCAGACAGGGTTTCATCATGTTAGCCAAGATGGTCGCGATCTCCTGACCTCATGATCCGCCCGCCTCAGGCTCCCAAAGTGTTGGGATTACAGGTGTGAGCCACCGCGCCCGGCCCTTTTTGTCTGTTCTTAAAAATCAGGTTGTATGTTTCTTATTGAGTTTTGACAGTTCTTTGTATATTCTGGATATGAGTTCTTTGTCAGACAAATGATTGGCAAGTATTTTCTCTCCCATTCTGTGGCTTGAATTTTCACTGTCTTAATATTAATAGTGTCCTTAGCGGAGTAAAGTTATTAATTTTGATGAAGTTAAGTTTATCTTGTTTTCTTTTGTGGATCATATTGGTGTTATATCTGAGAACTCTTTGGCAAACTCAAGGTCCAGAGATTTTTTCCTGATGTTTTCTTATGAGAGTTTTATGATTTTACATTTTATATTTAGGACTATGATCCATCTTCGGTTAATTTTTATATAAGATGGGAGTTATAAGTTCATTTCTAAAGTATATGTCTATCTACTTGTCCCGCACCTTTGTTTGTTTGTTTGTTTGTTTGTTTGTTTGTTGTTTTTTAAGACAGGGTCTTGCTATGTTGCTCAGGCTGTTTCAAGCTCCTGGGCTTAATCGATCCTCCCACCTTGACCTCCCAAAGTACTAGGATTACAGGCATGAGTCACCACGCCCAGCCTACCATTTGTTGAAAACATACCACTGAATTGTCTTTGCACTTTTGGAAAAAATCGATCATATTTATGTGAGTCTGTTTCTGGACTCTGCTCCACTGAGCTATATGTCTACCCTTCCCCAATACCACATTGTCTTGATTACCATAGTTTATAGCATGTCTTAAAATCAGGTCGTGTAAGTCTTGCCATTTTAATTTCCTTTTTAAAAAAATGTTGGCTATTCAAGTTGGGTTTTTTTGTGTGTTCTTTTCATGTAACTTTTGGAATCAACTTGTCTATATTTACAGAGAATCTTGTTTGCGTGTGTCTTTGTAATTGCATGTTCAAATTGGAGACAACCCAAAAGTTTGCACGTGATACTCTTGAACGTAAGTCTTGGCCGCAAAGCCTTTTCATCTCATTCCATAGAGGCCCCAGGTCACTCTTTTTGGCCACCCCCTAGGCAGTTACCAGATCTTGTTAATTCATTCTTCCATTAGCTGTCTCATTCGAGTCCACTTCTTGTCATTGTCAAGGGCACTGCACAGTTGCAGCCCCTAAGATCTCACCCCTGAATCGGTGTAGTGAGTTCCCACTGCTCCTTGCTTACTCACACTGCCTTTTCTGCATCTTGCTGAGATCTTCTCTACCAGGAATCTTCACTGGCTCCCCTTTGCCTGCTGAGCCAAATCCAGATGCTTCAAGTTGGCACTCAAGGTCCCTTCAGTCTGTCTTCTCCCCACCCTTCCAGCCTTCTGTCTTCCTCCATCTTCATGACACCTCCCCGGTCACAATGAGAGGACCCATCCTCTCCTGTGAGGGCCTGGAGTTTTCTGCCTAGTTGTTTTTGTGCTTGTGATTCCTTCTGCCCAGTGTGCCCAGCCCCCACTCTTCTCTGACTGCTCACATCCTGCTGATTGGTGCAGTTGATCACCGGCTTATTGAGCATTTTACTAAAGATGCCCCAACAGATGGAAACACCCCTGTCCTGGGGACTGAATGTGGACACAAGTAGCTGAAATACTAGGTGACGTATGCTAAATGCCTGACCATAAGGGCTTGGCAATACAGAGAAGGGAAGGCAAATACTTTGAGAGAGAATCAGAAATTTTCTTCAAGGCCTCAGCCAAATTGCCTCATGGAAGCAGACCTACCTCTCAATAGCCTAAAGAGTGGCTGTGTGTATGTGTGTGGGGGTGGGATGACTGAGAGATGGTACGTCTAGGAACTCTACCATTAGCTTATGAAGAGAGCTTAGTGAACTCCTTGGTGACTAGTAATATTTCTTCGTCTGTATCATAGTGAGCTGGTTTAATAAATAATTCTTTGTTTTGATTAATCAGAGAAAAGAGTCTATATCATCTCAGAGTTCAAGAGATCTGAGGAAATACCAGGTATATCTCACACAAATTTTACAGAACTAAAAGGAAAGGTATATAGGTACTCATTACCTGACTCTGAAAGAGAAAATGGTTGAAAGAGTTTGAGGAATGAAAATCGAGCCCACTCATGATGGCAAATTATTGCTTGAGGAAGAAAAAAGAATGGAATATGAAGACACTGATGTGTCTTCTTTATCTTTCTATCCCCAATGCCCACATCAGCAATGTGCACTTGACAGGCGAGTATTTGGCTCTCTGTATTCGTTCTTGAGTTATCAAAAAAGGTCGAGTGGAAAATTATTGGTTTAGTTTTGCAACCCAGAAGTATGCACACAGAACAGAAGCTTGCTTAGGAGAGCCGTATGACTGCAGCACTCTCACCTTGTGGTAGTATTCATGAATTACTAAACTTCAAGAAAGGCTAAACTTTCATGAAAACCTAACTTCTTTTTTTTTTTTTTTTTTGATGGAGTTTTGCGCTTGTTGCCCAGGCTGGAATGCAATGACATGATCTTGGCTCACCACAACTTCCTCCTCCCAGGTTCAAGCGATTCTCCTGCCTCAGCCTTTCGAGTAGCTAGGATTACAGACATGTGACACCACGCCCGGCTAATTTTGTATTTTTAGTAGAGATGGGGTTTCTCCATGTTAGTCGGTCTGGTCTCGAACTCCCAACCTCAGGTGATCTGCCCGCCTGGGCCTCCCAAAGTGCTGGGATTACAGGCATGTGTCACCATGCCAGACTGATTTTGTATTTTTAGTAGAGATGGGGTTTCTCCATGTTGGTCAGGCTGGTCTCGAACTCCCAACCTCAGGTGATCTGCCCGCCTGGGCCTCCCAAAGTGCTGGGATTACAGGCATGTGTCACCATGCCAGACTGATTTTGTATTTTTAGTAGAGATGGGGTTTCTCCATGTTGGTCAGGCTGGTCTCGAACTCCCGACCTCAGGTGATCCACCTGCCTTGGCTTCCCAAAGTGCTGGGATGACAGGCATGAGCCACCGTGCCCAGCCTAAGACCTAACTTCTTGAGTATTAAAGTATCTGTCCCTTACAAAGATTTTGCTAGCACTTCCCTGCCAGTTCCTCCTCCTTCTCTCCAAGATCTCAGCCAGCAGGGCTCCCACTAATGCTTCTAAGTTATGTCATTTTCAAGCATCTCTTCTCAATGCATTGAGGTCTTCAAACCCACTTAAAATGCAAAATGATCATTTGGTGTTATCAGTGAAGCGTCTAGAACCCTCTCCAAAATAGGTTTCATTCTGGGATCTAGAACAGGTGTTTTTAACTTGGGATCCAAGGATGGGCTTCAGGGGGTGCATGAACCCTTTGAAATTGTGAAAGTGTATGAACATACGCATATGTCTTTTTTTTTTATTTGAGGAGATATCTACATCATTTGCCCAGATTCTCAAAGGGGTCTGTGACTACAAAAAGATGACAAAATCCCTGTTCCAGGATGACACAGGCCAAAGCTGACTCTAAAAGGACAGGGACTTGTTGTTTAAATAAACAAGACAGAAAAATGTTAAAGGTATTTTTGAACTTCTAAACATGATACGAGTTTTTGTTTTTTTTGTTTTTTTGGTTTTTTTTTTGATGGAGTCTCGCACTGTCGCCCAGGCTGGAGTGCAGTGGCACGATCTCAGCTCACTGCAATCTCCGCCTCCCGGGTTCACGCCATTCTCCTGCATCAGCCTCCCAAGTAGCTGGGACTACAGCCACCTGCCACCACGCCCGGTTAATTTTTTGTATTTTTAGTGGAGACGGGGTTTCACCATGTTAGCCAGGATGGTCTCGATCTCCTGACCTCGTGATCCGCTCGCCTTGGCCTCCCAAAGTGCTGGGATTACAGGCATGAGCTACCATGCCTGGCACATGATACGAGACTTTATCTCTCTTCCTTTCCTCTGCTTCCCTGCTCTTGACACCCTCATCTCCCCAAGACTCCTCCCCACCCCTGTCATGGGGGAGGGAATTCAAACCTCATTTGCAGATAAGTGACCATCTGTCCTCACAAAGGTTTATGGAGAAAAGGAAGAATTTTATAGCCTCCTGGGAAGATAGATTAATCCAAATTAGCTCGAGGCAAAGGAATCAGCCTATTCAAGATAACACCATTAAAAAAAAAAAAAAAAATACCCTCCTTATTTGTCTCCAGATCAAGTGCCTGAGCTCTGCATGGGAAGCTGATGAATGATTTAGTTATGCTTTCTGTTTGGGGAAAGTGCCTGCTTTTATCTCTGTGATTGCTTCTTTATTTGGCAACCCACAAACTTATCTGTTTTCCTAATATAATTGCCTGGCCCCTCTCTGCAGCTCTCAGTAATGTCAGCAGGGCTATCTTTCCGTTTTCCTCTGGAGTTTAATATTGTTTAAGCAAACTAATTGGACTCTATTTCATTTTGCTTTATTTTCCTGCACCAGACCTAGCAATCGGCTGTTTGGGTTTTGCTTGTTTTCTTCCTTCACAAAGTTTCACTGATGAAGTTCCCAAGGAAATTGGATATTGTTCTTTCTTCCCCCTCTTTTCTTTCCTTATGTAAACATTTATCTTCCACCTGCAGTGGGCCAGGCATAGCTCTACATGAGATGGGATTTACAGAGGTAAATGAGGCTCAGGCCCTGTCTTCAGGGACAAACTTTGTCTTTCCCTGGCCAGAGCCTCCAGTGACAACTGTGCAGGTTGTTACCGTACAAGGGACAGCAGGGGGCTGAGATCCAGCTGCCACTCTGCTTGCCACTCATGCACCCTGATGCAGGCCCACGTCCATGGGGAGGAAGTGGTGCCTTTTCCTACTTGCAAAAAGGCACTTTATGGGCTAGAAGCAGTTCCACCCCTGGTATACAGTCGTTGTCTACTAGAATGAAGGAATATTAATATCCTGGATATCCAATTAGGAGTTTAGCATTTTTAAGTGTCGTCCTGAATTTGCAGGCGCTTCTCTGAACTTCAGTTTCCTCATCTGTGTAATGAGGGTGTTGGACTCAAAGATCTGTAGGGACACATTCACTTCAGATGCTCAAACACTATTACTCATCAAAGTTAACTGACATGATTCCACTCATCTCTCCATCTATCTCTCTGTTTCGAGAAGATGAGGCATCTAGGGTGAGTGGCAGGGTGAAGGTATTGTGGGAAAGAGATGCCACCTGGTGAGACCATTTCCAGCGAAACTACTTTCATGACACACTTCTGCCTTCAACAAAGACCTTTTCCCTCCCACCTGAGAGTCAAGGTATTTATATGTCCCACTTCAGAGAGCAGCCATCATATTATTATAGATGCAATCAATAGTGAGCGCCTGCAGTCAGCTGTACATCTCAGGGAGGCATGGGCAGATCCCCCCACTGCCTTGACATGAAATATTATTATGGCCATAAAGACTAATGAACTTCTCCCTCCCAGTCCCTGACCCAGTGAGGGGTGGTGGATGTTTATGTAATCAAAGCATCAGCAGCTCAAATGGGAGGCAACAGACAATTATAAATATTGACCTTGGCCACATGGAGAGGGAACAGAGCCACAGTCAAGGTATTAAAACAGTACAGTGTGGGTGAAGTGCTGCTACTGGAAGAGGGTGATAGCTCTGCTGGGGAATCATTCTTCTGGGGACCCTGTGCTGGGTGCTTGAATAGTTAGGCCAGGGGTTTTTAGCTCCATGAGAACACCCTTTTTTTCAGCTTCATTTATTTTATCTTTTAAACCAAGCCCTCTGCCAAAGAGGACTTACAATGGCTAGCAATTAAGACATGTCAAAGTAAACTTAAAATGAACCAGAGGCTGGGCACAGTGGCTCATACCTGTAATCCTAGCACTTTGGGAGGCCAAGAGGGGAAGCTCATTTGAGCCCAGCAGTTCAAGACCACCCTGGGCAACATAGCGAGACCCCATCTCTACAAAAATAAAAATAAAAAATTAGCCAGGCATGGTGGCACATGCCTGTAGTCCCAGCTACTCAGGAGGTTGAGGCAGGAGGATTGCTTGAACCTGGAAGGTTGAGGCTGCAGTGAGCCATGATCTCACCACTGCACTCCAGCTTGAGCAACGAAGTGAGACCCTGTGTCAAAAAAATAAAAACACAACAACAAAAAAATAATGAACTGGAAAGTTGTAAAGCCTCATTGTAGGCATCATCATTCATTTTTTTTTTTTTTCATTCATTAATCTACTCACTGAAATACAATTTGTGACTTCACACCCAACGCTGTGCTTGGTACTCAGTTTAATTCATATGGTCCCTGTTGTTTAGGAGTTTACAAAGTGACCAAGGATAAAGGTGTATATTAAGAAACTGCAGAGAAACTAGAGATCCTGGTTTAGGGATTCAGGATGGGCTAAGAGTGAAAAGACCCAGACTTTAGTCCCTACTGCACTGCTTCTGACTTGTGTGACCTCAGGGCCTCAATTTCCTCCAGTGTAAAATGGGTAGTGGGACCAGGTCAGTAGTTATTAATCTTCAGTGGGCATTAGAGTTCTCTAGGGAACTTGTTAAAGCTGCGGATGGCTGGGCCTCCCAGAGAGTCTGCTTTAAAATATCTGTAGAGGAGGCTGACGTCTGCACTTTAAAACTCTCCCCACCCCAACCCTGGTGGGGTTCTGATGCCAGAGTCTCTGGACATACTTTGAAAAATTCCGGGGCCAAATAGTCTAAACAAAGGTTATTCTCTGGGCAAAAATGCAACAGTTTATGGTAGGCAGAGGGTAACAGAATGGGAAAATGAAAGGGTCAAGAGAGGACAGAGAAGGATGGTTTCAGCGTGTGGGCTGGGCCAGGATCTGAGGCTCCTTAGAGGAGCTGAGGCCCTAGCTACCCCTTGCAAGGTGTACAAGGCTTGGTTGTTGCTGTGGTTTGGCTTTCTTCAATTCTCTGAGGAGGATAGCTGTGCTTTCTAGCTGTAGGTACCATTCTGGGAGTGAGTACACAGGGAGCTGTTGACCAGCGTTTTGGGTTTGCTATTTGTATTCATCAATGAAGTCATTTTCTACTGTTAGAATGGGAACAATTTGTGTGTGTGCGTGTGTGCGTGTGTGTGTGTGTCTGTTTGAATTTAGGAAAGAAAAGTTATTCAAACATATTATATTTTTCCTAACATGTAAAAACATGTATCAAGGCTGGGAATGGTGGCTCACCCCCGTAATCCCAATACTTTGGGAGGCCAAGGTGGGCGAATCACTTGAGGTAAGGAGTTTGAGACCAGCCTGATCAAAGTGGTAAAACCTGTCTCTACAAAAAATACAAAAATTAGCCAGGTTTGGTGGCATCCACCTGTAGTCCCAGCTACTTGGGGGGTGCTGAGGCAGGAGGATCACTTGAACCTGGGAGGTCAAGGCTGCAGTGAGCCAAGATCATTCCACTGCACTCCAGCCTGGGGGACAAAGTGAGACGCTGTCTCAAAAAAAAAAAAAAAAAAAAAGCCAGAAAAAATGTCCCTGAAGGTACTAAAATATATAGCTCTTCGCTTTCTTCTGAGGTTTGGTGCTTTCTATCAACTTGGCATGGTATTTTTTACTTGCCACTTAAGGTAAATCTCAGTAAAGAAAAATTAAAACTTGTAATTATACCACTCATCTTTACATTATCTAATGGAAGTTTTATGTATGCATTTAGAGACAGGGTCTTGCTGTCCTCCAGGCTGGAGTGCAGAGGCACAATCACAGTGATCACGTGGATCACAGTGAGCCACGTTTGCACCACTTCACTCCAGTCTGGGCAAAAAATGAGACCCTGTCTCAAAAAATAAAAATAAATGAAAATAAATGAAAAATAAAGACGTATCAACGACCCAAACTACAAGAACTAAAACTAGCACAGGTATGTAGCAGGATAAAGCTTTAGAGGTGATCTTCATGTTAATAAATACAATTGTTTTCCCTTCTACAAAATTCAGAGTCGACTTGCTTGGTCAGCAAAAAAGGAAAAAAAAAAAAAAGAACATTTAAAATAGTAAGCCCAAGTCTAATATTCAAGGTAAAGGCATATTTCATTTTGAAGCATATGAAACGTTTTTAAAATTCTATTCAGGGATTCAGGCTAAAAGTCCGAGAGAATCCCCTGAAATGTCCTGTATACAACATTGAGAACAAACGCATGTAGGAGGCAGTGCAGACACTGAAATGTGAAGGCAACTCCTTGGATGGCCATGGGGTTGGGAGGAGTCAATGGGAACCAGAAGGAATGCATCATTTTAGGCCAAGAAACTATGAATCTAGAAAGTAGATGTCCATGAAATACTTGAAGGATCCTCATTCCTGATGAAAGTCTAGGGAATCTTCTCCTGGTCAGGAAGAGCAGGCCCAGGAGGAGTCTGGGAGGAAAAAACATGGAGGTGCTTAAGGTTAGGTTAGGAGGTGGTACATTCACCCAGGACAATGGCATCCTCTCTTTGGTGAGATCATGCTGGTATTCCTGGGACAGCATCAACTATGTCATCCATCACAGTGGAATGTGAGAGGCTTCCAGAGCCAGGTAGAGGCTGACTGACAGTTGCAAATTCCCTTCTTAGAGAGATCCCACTCTTAGAGAGAAAAGGATTCGCCCAGATAGCCCATGATGACTTGTGGGATGGAGCCAGGGCTGGCCTTCGGGGTATGTGGTGTGTGCAGTGGCACAGGGCCCTGTGCTCAGACAGGCCTCATGCTTGGTCTAATGCTCTGCTGTTGTCTTCTTGAAACTCTTCCTACTTTTCTCTTTGAACTCGTGTTTTGGTTTTCTGAGCACAGAATTCTGGTGGGCCTTCTATGCATGGGAGTTAAGTGAGACAACACAGCAAGAGCAAGGTAAGTGTGCTCTGTCCATGACTGGGTAAGCTGAGATCACACTTTCCCTTTGAATCACAACTTGCCTTAAATGCAGAAAGAAGGCAATGGTGTTCTAAGAAACAGGACGGACCAAGGAACTCTGTCCCGTCCTCATTCACATCCTGTTCACTCATGCCACCTCCCTGTATTTGCCAGCCATGGACACTGACAATTATGACACAGAAAGAGAGGGAAAGACAGGACAGCACATGGTTCCTTTTACCTTCAGTCCTTCCTCACTCCTCAGTCACCTGAAGAGAGAGCATGCTGGTGGAATGTTTGTATATCCGAAGTGAAATAAAAAACAGTTTAGTTAGTTTTGCACAGTATTTCCATTTTTCTGATACGAACTACATAATATATACATATATGAGCTGAAAACATGAGAATTGTGTCATTTCAGTGATTCTGCATATGAGAGAAATGCTCTTATATTTGCATTTAAAATTGTCATTGGTGGGCTGGGTATGGTGGTTCAGGTCTGTAATCCCCTTGGGAGGCCAAGGCAGGATGATCACTTGAGGCCAGGAATTCAAAATCAGCCTGGGAAACATAGCAAGACCATGTCTCTACAAAAAAAAAAAAAAAAGTCAGGCATGGTGGCGTGCACCTATAGTCCCAGCTACTCAGGGGACTAGAGGAGGAGGATTGCTTGAGCCCAGGAGTTTGAGACTGCAGTGAGCCATGATTGCACCTCTGCACTCCAGTCTGGGGGACAGCAAGACCCTGTTTCTAAATGCATACATAAAACGGCCATTAGATAATGTAAAGATGAGTGGTATAATTACAATTTTTAATTTTTCTTTACTGAGATTTACCTTAAGTGGCAAGTAAAAAATACCATGCCAAGTTGACAGAAAGCACCAAACCTCAAAAGAAAGAGCTATACTATATATTTTAGTACCTTCAGGGGCATTTTTTCCGGCTCTTTTTTTTTTTCTTTTTTTTTTTTTTGAGACAGGGTCTCACTTTGTCCCCCAGGCTGGAGTGCAGTGGAACAATCTTGGCTCACTGCAGCCTTGACCTCCCAGGTGCAAGTGATCCTCCTACCTCAAGTAGCTGGGACTACAAGTGTGTGCCACCATGCCTGGCTATTTTCTTTTCTTTTCTTTTTTTTTTTTTTTGTATTTTTGGTAGAGGCTGGGTTTTGCCATGTTGCCCAGGCTTTGCTTTTTGATCAAGAGACACACATTTTTATTTTGTACTTGTCCCAGCAACTCATGTAGCAGGCCCTGGGGAGAGGACACCTCCAGTTCTGGCAGGTGGGCCAAAAGATCAGTTTTGGCACAGGAGAGCTCTCTGTAATAGGATTTGGTGATCGTGTCTTCCTGGAGTTAAAGTCACTGGTGTTTGAAGCTTTGGTGTCTTGGTTTTCCTTGTATTAATTTCTGTCCGGGTCTGACAGTTTGCCTCTTCTTTCCAACTAAAGCTCTTTCTGCAGCACCAGCGGTATGCCTGCTGTCATGAACTCTCCGACCATTAAGAGCAATCTAGGTCTTATTAGATCTCATCCCCCACCCACCCTGTAATTCATCCTCCAGTTCTTAAATTACTTGCTGATGAGCTTTCACTTCCTCTGCTGCTGAGAGCTCTTGCTCGCCCTCTTCCTATTCCTTCTCCTGCAGAGCCATGCCTCTCTGCCTGTCCAGGGCATTCAGAACTTGTGCTTCAGCTACGAGGCTGTGCATCCATTTTTCAGGTGAGCTTTGATGAAATGCTGTATCCAAGGTCCGTGTCCAGCTTCTCTGCGCTTCCAGCTTATGCCTAACTGACACGTCATCACTCAGTGGGAAATGGAAATGGACTCCACTGCTTCCAACTGTTCTTAATTTTCTCAAAGCGGTAGCTACTGTCTGTGTTTTCTGACTTTTTATCTTCTCACCCTGATCATCAGGTGTTTCAGCAGCTCAGAGTAATTATTCAAAATGAGAGTTTCATCCTTTTTGCACAATAGAGCTTCTTCTAGGGCTTTCCAAGATTTCAAATACAATGTAATTCATTTCCTGAGCTCAGTATTTCATTCATTCCAACATTTTCCTTCCCGAATAATAGTTGTTCCATGCCAACTTAAGTCTGGACTTTTTTCTTCTTGATCTTAGTAATGTCAAGACATTGTCTCTTCACTTTGCTTAGATAATCTTCATTAGGGAGCTCCCCTGTCTGGAAGTTTTAAAATAAAATTACCTGTAAAAATGTGTAACCTGGTGGGGCACGATGGCTCACACCTGTAATCTCAGCACTTTGGGAGTCTGAGGAGGGCGGATCACGAGGTCAGGAGTTCGAGACCAACCTGACCAACATGGTGAAACCCCGTCTCTACTAAAAATACAAAAATTAGCCAGGCGTGGTGGCAGGTGCCTGTAATCCCAGCTACTCAGGAGGCTGAGGCAGGAGAATCGCTTCAACCTGGAACACAGTGGTTGCTGTGAGCCCAGATCATGCCATTGCACTCCAGCCTGGGTGACAGAGCGAGACTCTATCGGGAGAACCCACTCCCGATGGTTACGTGGGTTCTTTTCTATTTCCTAGGTATCTCAGCTGGTTTGAGAAATAAAGGGAAAGAGTATGAGAGAGAAATTTAAAGCTGGGTGTCCGGGGGAGACATCACATGTCAGGCAGGATCCGTGATGTTCCCCGAGCCGTAAAACCAGCAAGTTTTTATTAGCAATTTTCAAAAGGGAGGGAGTGCACGAATAAAGTGTGGGTCACAGAGATCACATACTTCACAAGGTAATAAAATATCACAAAGCAAGTGGAGGCAGAGGGAGATCACAGTACCACAGGATGGAGCGAAATTAAAATTGCTAATGAAGTTTCAGGCACGCATTGTCATTGATAACATCTTATCAGGAGACAGGGTTTGACAGCAGACGACCTGTCTGACCAAAATTTATTAGGCGGGAATTTCCTCGTCCTAATAAGCCTAGGAGCGCTACAGGAGACTGGAGCTTGTTTCATCCCTTTGACTTCGACCATAAAAGATGGCATGCCTTGAGGGGGCCGTTCATAGAACTACCCTCAGGGTGCATTCTCTTTCTCAGGGATGTTCCTTGCAGAGAAAAAGAATTCAGTGATATTTCTCCTATTTGCTTTTGAAAGAGGAGAAATATGGCTCTGTTCTGTCCGGCTCACTGGCGGCCAGAAGTCTTATCTCTGGTATTCCCTGAACATTGCTGTTATCCTGTTATTTTTTCAGGATGCCCAGATTTCATATTGTTCAAACACACATGCTCTACAAACAATTTGTGCAGTTGACGCAATCATCACAGGGTCCTCAGTTTACGAAGATGATGACAGGATTAAGAGATTAAAGTAAAGACAGGCATAGGAAATCACAAGGGTATTGATTGGGGAAGTGATAAGTGTCCATGAAATCTTCACAATTTATGTTCAGAGATTGCAGTAAATACAGGCATAAGAAATTATGAAAGTATTAATTTGGGGAACTAATAAATGTCCATGAAATCTTCACAATTTATGTTCTTCTGCCGCGGCTTCAACTGGTCCCTCCGTTTGGGGTCCTGACTTCCCGCAACAAGACTCCATCTCAAAAAAAAAAAAAAAAAATGATGTGTAACCTTTCCATAAAGTTTCAGCTTTCCAGTCTTCTTGACATTCTGTTCCCCAAACTATAAGCACATCTTGCTGTGCATTTGAATTGTTTCTTCAAGTCACCTGATTGTATCTTTAAGCCCAGATACTTCCTCAGGAAGATGTTTATTTTAGGTCTTGATTTCTCTAAAAGATATCTTTGCTGCTTTGATGTTCTGTTCTGAATGGGATAACTTTTTATTTTGGAAACACACACCTACAGAAAAAGTTGAAAGATTAGTATAATGAATACCCCATATACTCCTCACCAATAATTCACTCATTATTTTCATTTTGCTATATTTTCTTTTTCCTTAGGTATGACATATCCTTTTTTGCCTTGAAATTTGGAAGTAAATCCTAGATTTTGTGGCACTCCATCCCTATATATTTCAATATAAATCATCTATAAATATAAGGATGTTTTCCTATACAACCATAATACCATGCTCACACCTCAGAAAATTAACAATAATTCCAAAATCTAAAATACAAACCCTATTAAAATGTTCTTATTTGTCCCCAAAATGAATCCCATAACTTTTAAATGGTTTCTTGTAATTCTGCCAAGATCATTTTAAATATTTCTGCGATCCATTGTTCAATCACTTGATATTTCCACTCATTATAGAAATAGCGTTCCCCTGAAGAAAATGGCAAGTATCCCACTCCCAAGAAGGGTAAATATTCCATATTCCCAGGGCGACTTATAAAAATCCAGCCTGACTTTGCTTTCTCAGGCAGACTGGATAGTAACATCATGGTGTATCAATTTAGAAATACTTAATCTCCACTGCTGTCAGACGTGGTTGCTTTTCTGCATTTATTTCTTGGCCGTATTCTGAAACACTGGTGTTTTCAAGCTCCTGTACCATTAAGTTACCAGACTCTTTCAAAACATTTAAATCCTCTTCAGGCATTTCCATTCTGACAATGGACAGTCAATTTCTCTACTGGGCAATTCATTACTGTGTAATTCATTATTATCTTCTGTTTTGAGCATCATTAGGGTTGAAGTTTGTCCTCCAATAGTTTCTCCAGGAAGGGTTTATAAGAACAATCTTTCCTAATTTCTTGCATACACAAAAATGCTTGATTTTAAAAATAAAAAGCCAGGTATAAAAATTTTAGATCACACTTTCTTTCTTTGAGATTTTAGGATTAGTTCCACTGTCTTCTGGGGTTGCATGCTAATTTGGAGAAGTCTAAAGTCAACAAGTCACTTCTCTTAGCCTTTTTGCCTGGCTGTGCAAAGACTCATCTCTGAAGTACAGCAGTTTTGCTAGGATATGTCTCGGTGATGAGGACTTTTGTTCATTTCTTCTGGAATCTGTTGTTCCTTTTCAATAGCTAGATTCATGTTCTCCTTGGTTTCTGAAACATTTTGATAAATTGTATCTTTAAATATTTGTTCTGTTACATGATTTCTGTTTTTTTCTTCAGCGCCACCACTTACTGGTTTATTGTGTTTCATTGGCTTTTCTTGTCCTGCTCTTCATTGTTTCTTGTGTATTTTTCAACAAGGTGTAATGACATACAAAAACTGCACATATTTATGTGTACAGTTTGATAGATCAGTTTCAACATATGCATGCACCTACGAAACCATTGCCCCGGTCAAACTGCGAGCATATTCATCACCCCAAAAAGTTTCCATGTACCCTTTATAATCTCTCCCTATATCCCTTCCTACCCTTTTTTCCATTTCCATACACCACTGGTTTGTTTTCTTTCACTTTAGTTGGCATTTTTCCAAAATTTTCTGCAAATGGTACCATACAATATACACTCTCTGGTCTGGCTTTTTTACCCAGTATAATTTTTTTATAAGATTTATCCATGTTGTTGCATGTATCAGTAGAAGTGGTGAGAGCAGACCTCCTTGTCTGGTACCTGATCTTAGGTGAGAACTTTTCCTCTAATCCTTCAGCTAGTTCTTGTTCCCCCTGACCTCAGGTAATTTCCTCACGTGCATGCACTGATCAGTACACAGCAGAAGACTCAAGTCAGCCCTCTATAGATCTCTAGAGGGAGTATACTCTCTCTCTCTCTCTGTGTGTGTGTGTGTGTGTGTGAGAGAGAGAGAGAGACAGAGAGACAGAGAGACAGAGACAAACAGAGACAGAGAGAGAGAGAGACAGAGACAGAAGCTCTCTTCTCTCTGTAATTATTTTCTGAAAACTCTAACCCTCTTAGCCTTTCAGGTCTTCCAGCTGAACTGAGACCACCATACTGTAACCAGGTTTTCCCCTCTCTGGGCCATGACTACAAAACTCTCTCTGAGCAGTAACCTGGAGCAAGTGTGGGGCTCATGTTGTTTATTTCCCGTTTCTCGGAGATCACTGAATGTCACTGTATGATATCCAATATCTTAAACATCATTGCCTCTCATTATTTTATCTGCTTTTTTAGTTAATTTTGTTTTTTTCAGGCAGAGGGTAAACCCAGTTCCTGTTAGTCTATCTTGTTTAGAAGCAGAAATCAACTTCATATAGACTTTTGATGAATAAACTTTAAATGAAGAGTGCTTTTCCTTGATTAGATACTTGCAGGCGTTCATGCAGGAAATCAGGTTCCAAGCCAGCAGGAACTTTCCTTATAACCCAGGGATGTGAGTTGGAGTCTTTACTTCTCTTCACATCATTCATACAGACTGGTACCAAAGAAATGGTCTGGTACCAAAGAAAGCTTCTTTGCTCCCCCTCCCACACTGATTGTTTCCTGCAGACCTGGCTTGCCTGTGTCATTCCTCATGCCACCCCTTCTTTCTTCCTCAGGACCAAACCGGATGCAGGGAACCTCCAATTCCTGGTCTGAGCACCCAATTCTCACTCTTATAAGCAAAAGATCTGTGTTTTAAAACTTCAGGTGTTGCCAGGCATGGTGGCTCACACCTGTAATCCCAGCACTTTGGGAGGCTGAGGCAGGCAGATCACCTGAGGTCAGGAGTTTGAGATCAGCTTGGCCAACATGGCAAAACCCTGTCTCTACTAAAAATACAAAAATTAGCCGGGAGTGATGGCGCGTGCCTGTGACCCCAGCTAGTCAGAGGCTGAAGCAGGAGAATCACTTGAACCTGGGAGGTGGAGGTTGCAGTGAGCCAAGATCATGCCAGAGTGAGACTCCATCTCAAAAAACAAACAAACAGCAACAAAAGAACTTCAGGTGTGCCCTAACACCTGGGATAGGTGTGCTTTGCCAGCTGCCTGAGATCTGCAACCTCTAACTCTCTCTTCTCTTCCCTCCCTGGCTCTTCCTCTGTTTCTACATCTTTTGACGTTCTTCCACCTATTTAGGGCTTCAGCTTTCTTACATTTTTATAAAGATAGAATTTGAATTTCTGTTTCTTGTTCTCCTTGTTGCTTTTAGGTTTCCTGAGTTTCCAGGAAGCCTCTTTGTTGCTTTTAGGTGATTTCCAAGAAAATATCAACTTGAGGCCATCATCGGCAAACTGGAAGTCAGGGGCCATACAATTGCTATTGTTGCTCTGAATATATTTTTTACATCTCTGTTAAGCCTGACACAGTCTCTGACTGTGCTCAATTAATGCTTGAAGACTGGCTATTGAACACATTCAGCAATCCCCTCATAACCTGGGTTTACATAGTTAGGTGGACCACTGCTTTCTCTTCACCTGAGATGTCCCCAATACATGGTCCACCTTTGCTGCCTTGACTGTGGAGCTCCCCCAAGCACTGAAAGAGCTGTTGAAAGTCTAAGAAGATGAGGCTGTCTGAAGTTTGTCTTCTAGGAGTATGGGCTTTTGAGTTGGACAAACATGAATTTGAGATTCACCTGTAACATTTACGACTTCTTGATGGACTTCATATTAGTCAGGACTCCCCAGAGAAACAGAACCAACAGGAGATACACACACACACACACACACACACATATACATACATATATATATTTATGATATAGAGAGAGAGGGAATGCACTTTTTTAAGGAATTGGCTCACATAATTGTAGGGGCTGTTAAGTTCAAAATCTGCTGGGTGAGGCCAGTGGTTCACACTTGTAATCCCAGCATTTTGGGAGGCTGAGGCAGGAGGATTGCCCGCGTCCAAGAGTTTGAGACCAGCCCGGGCAACGTGGCAAAATCTGCTGGGTAGGCCAACAGGTTCCAGTAGTTTATATTGCAATCTTGAGTCCGAAGGTGGTCTGGAGACTGAATTCCTTTTTTTTTTTTTGAGACGGAGTCTCGCTCTGTCGCCCGGGCTGGAGTTTAGTGGCCGGATCTCAGCTCACTGCAAGCTCTGCCTCCCAGGTTTACGCCATTCTCCTGGCTCAGCCTCCCAAGAAGCTGGGACTACAGGCGCCCGCCACCTCACCCAGCTAGTTTTTTTGTATTTTTTAGTAGAGATGGGGTTTCACCGTGTTAGCCAGGATGGTCTCGATCTCCTGACCTCGTGATCCGCCCGTCTCGGCCTCCCAAAGTGCTGGGATTACAGGCTTGAGCCACCATGCCCGGCCCTGAATTCCTTTTTACTCAGGGGATGTCTTCAAAGGTCTTCATCTGATTGGATGAGGCCCAAACACTATGGAGAGTAATCGGCTTTACTCAAAATCTATTGATTTAAATGTTAATCATATATAAAAAATACCTTCATAGCAACATCTAGACTGGTATCTGACCAAATGACTGGCCACTATCACCTAGTTGACACACAAAATTCACCATCACAGACTTTGAGTCATTTATTCAGTCTCACTGAGCCTCAGTTTTCTCATCTATAAGATTGGGTTATTATTATACCTTCCTCAGAGTGTTGTGAAAATCAAATTGGATAAATATGTAAACCATCTAACATAGCATCTGGCAAATTGAAGGCAATAAATTCAAGCTACTCTTGTTTTGTCTAGAAGAGATGCCTAAGACAGTCTTCTGGAATCCAGCTCATGCCCTTCCACGTACCCCCATCCCGTCTGTCTTAAAAGGGCTGGAAGTTTCAAAATTACCTTTTTAGACTCCCTTGGAGCTAGAGAGATTTAGGCTGAGATACTTTCACGCAATTTTAGATGGAAGAGGTTAACAAGAAGGGGCAGATGTGGTTGCAATAGCCGGACACCAAGTTCCAGTTGTTGGTCACCAGCTTCATGGGCTCACAACAACCATGGTGACAGCAGCAGGGACAGCAACAGCAGCTCCTGACCTCTGGCCTGCAGCTGTGGAAATGTGATCTTGAACCATTTAGCCTCTGGGTGGCCCTGACATGTATTCCTCCTGTAAGCACCTGATTGCTTGGATTAAGTCTGACTGTTTGGGGGTTGACAGAGTGGTTTCTGCTTTGTGCCCTGACTCCTACTTCTACAAAAGACCTTACTAAAAGTGGCTTCATGATGCTGTCCTCTCTGCATTTACCCACTAGGTTCAGGAAGGTTCCCTGGATCCTCCTTATCGGGCCCATCAGAGAGAGACAAGGCCCTGCGATTAGAGCTGTCATGATGACCTAAGAAGCAGAGAAAGAATCGGTGACAGCCAGCCCAGCACAGGACATCGCATTAACTGCATTGGTGCTCATCCATTGATTTAAAATCTCAGCATAGAACAGAGAGTTCCACTAACCAGAATCTGCCATGAACATGATGTCCTGCCTCTGGATGTTGTTCAGCTTGGGGCTGGGTGTCTGTCTCTCAGCAGCCAGAGGGCCCAGCCAGATTTTATTGCATTGCAATATTTATAGCTGTAAACACTTGGGTGCCTTTAAAAGAACGTCTCATTTTAAAAACCCCATGTTTCTCGAATTAGAACACAAACCATAAACTTTTCATCAGAGGCTAGCAAAAAGTAGCTTCTCGACCTCCTCTGATCCACTCCCCACTGTAGTCCAGTTTCAGGATGGGGATAAGAAAAAGTGATTTATAAAACTGCCTGTAGCACTGGTAGATGAGAACCACAGACACAAAGTTATTGGGCTGGTGGGTGCTGACTTCATAATGAACCCAAAGTTGAGCCCAAAGTTGAAGGTTAAGAAAACGGAGACAGATGGACCAGGAAACATGAAGACAGACAGGATATGACTGCTGCAGGCAGGCAGGGAAACACATCCTTAGCATTTTAATAACAACCTTCATCAAGTGCCTGCTGCGGATGTTTCACATGTGATCTTATTACTCCTCACAACAACCCTATCAACTAGGATTATTAATACCATCTTACTAGTGACAAAACTGAGGTTTGGAGAGACTAAGAGACTTCCTCTGGGATCCTGGCAAAAGCATTGATCCTCCGGGATCCATGAGGTGAAGCTAGAGACTGCAAGTGCAGAGCCTGGCTTGGAACACACTGTTGATTCTGGGCATGTTCAAAGGTGTTACACCAAAGAAGCAGATAAAAACCAGTTTGGAAAATAACAAGTTTTGGAAATTCTGAGTTAATCAAAGCGAAACAGGTTGGATGTTTTGTGTGCTTATTTTCTGCTGCAGAACTTCTCAGAGCCTTTAATGATGCTACCATGCTTTTTGAGTCTTCAAAGAGAGGAGCAATTATGCAGTTCTTCTTGAACACCTTTGAGCACTGAACACATTTCTCACAGAGCATCTTCAGGGTTTAGTATCCCTCAAAGCACATTTTGGGAAATCCCACTTAGTTGAACTCAGGCCAAACTGTGGCTCATCAGTGTGGCTTGACCTAAGTGGGGGTGAGTGTGTGGCTGAGATATGTTGGCTTCTATCTGCTGTCCTGCACTATCATTGTAGAGGAGAGCATGGTTGCCTGTCGGAATTCTGGGCCACTAATGACTCTAGTCCAGCCTCACCAGGAATTGTGAAGTGGGCGAGAAAACTGGCAGTGGTGGAAGACAAGGAGCCAGGCGGCAGAGAGACTGACGGAGAGACAGGGCCTTTGAGAGATGTCCAGGGAGAAAGAAGAGTCTTTTGTTTTCACACAGGGTTTATGAAATTGTAATTTCCTAAAACAGTATTCTATATTCAATCTCAGACAAAATATCAAACAACTGAAATGGAGAGAAACGTGTGTCCAGCAGTGGGTAGTTTTTCAGTGCAGTTAAGAATAAACATGGACAGCGAGTAGCCCACACGCTGAGAAGGAAGGTCTCTACGAGAGCGGTTATCATTAAGTGAGTTATGCCAGAGTGCTCATAATTTGTGTTTATTTTTATTTCCTATCCTTCTGATAGAGAGAGCTGTTATTTCTACACTGCTTCAGACAGGGCTGGCTACATAATTTGTGGGGCCCAGTGCAAAATGAAAATGCAGAACTCCTCATTCAAAAAGCAGAATAAAAGTGCTGTTACATATACAAAAACAGAGAGCCTTCTCCTTTCTTCTCAACTTGTCATGGTGCTTTTTATTTGCTATTTAAAGTACAAAGAGGGAGTCATGCATGGTGGTGCACACCTGTAGTCCCAGATACTCGAGAGGCTGAGGGAGAAGGATTGCTTGAGCCCAGGCATTCAAGAGCAGCCTGGGTAACTTAGTGAGACCCCATTTTACATAAAGTCTAAGTGATATGGTTTGACTGTGTCCTCACCCAAATTTCATCTTGAATTGTAGCCCCCATAATTCCCACATATGGTTGGGAGGGGGTTGGGTAGGAGGTAACTGAACCATGGAGGAGGTTCCCCTATACTGTTCTCATGGTAATGAAGATCTCACTAGATCTGATGGTTTTATAAGAGGTTTCCTCTTTCACTTGGCTCTCTCATTCTCCTCTCTTGCCTGCTGCCATGTAAGACGTGCCTTTCACCTTCTGCCATGATTGTGAGGCCTCCCTAGCCACGTGGAACTGGGAGTCTGTTAATCCTCTTTTTCTTTATAAACTACCCAGTCTTGGATATGTCTTTATCAGCAGTGGGAAAACAGACTAATACATTAAGTAACTAGGTAAAGAAAAACCAAGAAGCTTAAATTATTAGCCTAAAAGTTATGATTCCTTTTTTTATATTGTACAATGCCAGTTTTAGATGCAGATTATTAAACCAAGAACAGAGGCTACTGAGTGAAGGACTCTGTGTGACCGCACAGGTCACATGCGCGTGAAGCCAGGCTTGGCTGCAGAACAAGAAGAAACATGACTTTTGTTTTCCAGTGTTCAAGCAGCTGGTTCTATGCACTCCAGACAGATAGTGTGATCAGGTGTCTGACATTTACAGTGTTTCTCCTGTGGGAAGTTGGGGTACATTTTTGAGCACCAGAATCCACCTTTGAAAGATTATAATGACTGCTTCATTAGAGAGAGAAAGAGGAGTCTGCAAGAAAACTGTTTCTCGTGCACTTGTTGAAGCTGTAAATGTCACTGCTCACTGTAAGGAAATGCTACCAGGGTCAGGGTTGATAAGCCAATCAGGTAGCCTCTGGCAAAGGCATTTCATAAACATGACTGAAACTGGCCTGGTAGCTTCAGGGCCCAGTGGACTACACCAGGTAAGAGGCCGAGAAATGGTTTCCTTGGTAGAGAACAAAAGCACCACCCTTCCACCTAGGAAGGGCAGGGGAGCTGGACGTTACAGGAGAGAGCTGCTTTCTTTCTAGATGCTGTGCTGGGACAGAGTTAAGCCTGTGTATCTGCTTTTTCCTCTGACTCCATCTTTTCCTGCTACATAAGATATCATGCAAGTATGTTGATGCCTTATGCCTTAATACGAATTAACGTTGCCACCCACTGGTGCCTTTTCTTTGCTTGTTTATAAAGTTAGCACTTAACAATCCTCATAACTTTATGAGACTTATGTTATTGTCCTCATTTTCCTGATGAATAAACCGAGACTTCAAAGGATGATGTGACTGACGGAGGTGACCCAGCCAAAGTGGGTTTCCTTGAGCCTGGAGGCCAGGTCTGGCTGGCTCCAAAGTGCCTCCTGGCCCTCAATCTTTCCCTGCCCCCGTCCATCATCCTGAATCTTGGCTCAGCATCATGGCACCAGCTGTGGATCTGTCTGTGGGACTCGGAGGGGCTAAGGATTTTACTAAATACCAACCATACACAAACACACACACACACATATAAATGGTGTAAATAGATATCTTTAGAGTCTGGGCACATCCCTTTGAATATCCTTCATGGTAGCAAATCTTTTCCTCTGAAAGTATATTCGATTTTTCAAAATGAATGAAAATTATTTGGAGCCTGATAGTTTAGTGGGCTGTGAATTTATTCTGCAGATAAAGTGGTAAAACAGCTAATTGGGATGGGGACAGAAAGAAATGATAGAAAGGATAAAAGTTTGTCTGTCTGTGTGTACCCACATATGCTTTTTTTTTTTTTTTTGAGACAGAATCTCACTCTGTTGCCAAGCTGAAGTGCAGTGGCGTGATCTCGGCTCACTGTAACCTCCACCTCCCGAGTTCAAGCAATTCTCCTGCCTCAGCCTCCTGAGTAGCTGGGCTACAGGCATGCAGCACCATACCCAGCTAATTTTTGTATTTTTAGTAGAGATGGGGTTTCACCATGTTGGCCAGGATGGTCTCCATCTCTTGACCTCGTGATCCGCCCGCCTCGGCCTCCCATAGTGCTGGGATTACAGGCGTGAGCCACTGCGCCCGGTCCATATGCATGTGTTTTACTGCCTACACTGAGCCCAGCATCTTGCCTTGGTACTGCTGTCCACGTCCTTGTCTTGTCTGTGGCCACGCACTGAGGTAGAAGGTGGATATTATTATTCCCAATTTCTAGAGGTGGAAATTCAGGATAAAAGAGATGAAGTTACAATCCTCCAGTAGTTCGCAAAACTGAAACTGGCATCTAACTTACCTTAAGGGAATGAGAACCTTTTTTTGGTAAAAATAAAAAATAAAAAGAAAGAAGATTTGTTTCCTCTAAAGTGATGAGCTGATTGTCTTATTTGGTCCCAGAACTGGCTCTGCAGATAATTCTAAACCATTCTGAATATGTTTTAAGAAACGGCAGCATCACTATCATAAGAGTAAAGTTTCCAAAGAGACCACTCTAATGGGCACAAACCTCACTTGGCTGTCTCTGCATTATTTTTGTTTTAAATCAGAGAATTTCCTAGTCACGCTTTGGTTATAGTTCATTAGAACTCAGACTTTAGGCACTAGAAGGAGCCCTGGAGATCCGCTTGTTCAGCACCGTCATTCCAGGGAGGCACCCTCAGCTCCGGAGACAAGCTGAGACGAGATGAGTACCTGCTGGGGCGCCCGCAAAGGCTGGGGGCGGAGCCTTCACTCAACCCAGGAGCTTGACAACGCAGTGCTGCCTCACCACAGCACACTGCTTCCTCCCTCACTGGTATGACATCTTTCTAACAATAAGAATAAACTTTTTTTTTTTTTTTTGGAGAAATTTCCATGTGTCAGACACCTAAAGTACATTGTCTTATTAAGTCTTCAAGGAAACCTATGGGTGAGAAAGGACCATTCCCATTTCCAGATAATAAAACCGAGGCCTGGAGAAATCAAACAGTAGGTCCAAGTTACAGAGCTGGGAAAGCGAGGGCCCAGGATTTGAACCCAGCTCTGCCCACCTCTCGGTCCTGCATGTTTAACGGTACCCAATGCTGCCTCCTTTTGTCCCAGCACCTTCTCCCTCTTCCTCCCATGTCCCCTAGGAGCCAAGTGTACAGATTCCCAGAATAAGGCACATTCCATTCAAACACACCCTCCCTCCAGCTAGTCACTTCCCTTCCTTTTGTATTTATCAACACAAATAGCCTGTCCTCCTGGCACGTTTGTTTTGCTGGAGGCCTCCCTTATTCCCTAGGAGCCCTGAGGAACAATGAACTGTTATTTGAGCCCTCCAGGACTCCGCCCCCATCCTGGACAGCTTCCTCAACTTCCCCTCCTCACACTCACCCCCCTCCCTCAGAGCCTGTGTACAAAGTGCGTCAATCACTTGTTTACTTGCTTTTCCTGCCTGGGCCTGGGGTTCTGTTGACTTATTTTTCCCTCTGGAGGTTCTCCTGAAGTGAGCTTTGATCTTCAGAAGGGAAAGGCAACAGGAAGATGGTGAGAGATGCTAAGAGTGGGTTAGCATCTGACTCATTCCATGATAGGAACCCAAAAAGGTCATCTCTTAAAGAAACCAGCAAGGATGCTGCTGAGAACTGTGCATCCCTGCCAGTTCCTGGGTGCAGACAGGGACAGAATTCAAATTCCACAAGCCAGAGGCAAATCCTCCCAGACCTTTCCATCCTTAGCTAGCAGTGTAATTCATTGAGTATTAAACCAATGTGTACCCTTTCCAGAAAAAGCCAGAGCTGCAGACACCCATTGGAGGGAGATATTTTTAGATGCATATCTTCCCTTGGATAAGGCTGCTTGTGGAGACAACACAACTGCACAGTCCTATTTGAGAGCAGACATGGGAACATCTCTGGAATACTGCCTGCAATGCCCCGCCAGTAGAGCTATTTATTTGGACTTCTGAAGACTAGTTTGGACCTCAAAATCCGCGTTAACATAAAAAAGGATCACTGGGCAGGGACACATAACTACTAAAATAATGTAGCAGCCAGGGGCCTGGCAAGATATGAAAGACATAATGAAAAGGGTTTAACTGAAGAGAATTTAATAAGGGACTATTTATGGGGGGCTGTGTGGGGTTAAGAGAACCAGCAAGGGATGGAGAGGCAGGGAGGCAGAGGGGAGGATATATCCTTCACTTCTCTTTCCTCCTGACCTCTAATTTCCTGCCAGTGCCTCCCACTGGCAAAACCCAGATAAAAGCCAAAGGACAGAAGACCGTGGGTGATGTGTGTAGAAGTCAGCCCCTGGGGCAGAGAGCAAGGTGAAAAGGGCGGAGAATGGATCAGAGTGGGCAAAGAAAGAATACACAGCCACCTACCCTCTCACTGACAGCTTAGGGGATGGTTTTTAACTGCTGGTCTCAGCAGAGCTGTTTTTCATGGACTCCAAGCTATTACAATAGGGTTCCAGCCATTGTAAAACGTATCTATTAAACTGGTCTGAAAATCAGCATTGTGCTGCTGGTTGGGTATTTTATTGTGATTTCTGTCACCCCTGATTAGACCTCTAGAAGAGGGACAGCCCTTGCACCCCCTTTCCTATTTCCCTCTGTTCAAGGACTACACAGTACATGGGAACATACAATCTTATTACTTCACAAGGTAGATTTGCTTTGGTGTCTTCTTGGTATGGAAGTTTTTATTGTGAAGTGTGTCTTATGTATAAAAGAGTATTTGAGATATATGTAGAGTTTAAAATATAGTACATTTAGTACCTATATATTTACCACAAAAGTTAAGAAAGTGAACACTAACCTTGGAACACTAACCTTAGAAGTCCTCCAAATGCCCCTCTCTAAATAAAACCTCCAGCTTCCTCCCCAGAGGTAACCACTGTCTTGATTTTTGTGCTTATCTTTATCTCATTTATTTTTTCTTGTTGTTGACACAGGGTCTCACTCTGTTGACCAAGCCAGAGGGCAGTGGCATGACCTCCCAGGCTCAATCAATCCTCTCACCTCAGCCTCCCAAGTAGCTGGGACTACAGATGCACACCACCACATCCACATAATTTTTTAAAAAATTTTTATAGAGATCAGTTCTCTATAAAGTATGTTGCCCAGGCTAGTCTCAAACTCCTGGGCTGCTCAAGTAATCCTCCCACCTCAGCTTCCCAAAGTATTGGAATTACAGGCATTAGCCACCACGCTTGGCCCCATCTTGATTTTCGTTATAGTTTCCCCACCTAGGTATATATTCCATAACAATGTATATCAAGTAGAAGCACAAATCTACCTGAGAATTAAAGGGTAGTGTTGCCTATTTGATAAAGGTGCCCAGGAGAGAGATACGCTGAACAGAGTGTCTAGGTAATCTGGTTTCATCTTCCCCAAGAGTTTACAAGAGCCTCTCCTGGAGAAATAGGTAGACAAGGTCATGAGTGGGTCTTCCCTTCCCCATTTTCTCTGTTCTCTATTTTTAGAACTTCTATTATTGCAGTATTGAACCTTCGTGACTGGTCTTCTATTCTGTTTCATCTGTTTCCTTTGTTTTTTTCTATATATTTTTGCTCTTTATGGGGAGGGAGATGGAAATGAGGTGAAATTTCTTCAATATTTCTTCCTTCTCAGGGTTTTTCATTTTCCTTATCTTTTTTTTTTTAATTTTTGAGAGCTTTGTAGTCTCCTTAAATATTCCTTTTTTATAGCATCCTGTTCTTGTTTCATGGAAGTTCTTTTACTTCTCAATGAACATTGATTATACAATTTATTTGGGAAATAAAATTTTCCTGCATAGGTTTTGTTTCCGCCAAATTGTTTTTTCTTCCATGTTAGAGCTTTTCCTTAGATGTAAACCTTGACTGTATGCTCATGATAATGAATAGAGAGAAAACAAAAACAAAAACAAAAACGAATAGGAAATTCTCAGGAAGTGGGTGAGGCCTGTCAACTTAGTTTCAAAGAAGGGTTATCTGGCTGGGCTGTTTGTTGGGAGAACACCCAATATCTTTAGGCATTTATTCTCCAGATGGTCAGTTACCCAGGAAATGGTCTTACAGTATCTTGCCATGAGGGTAAGGGTCTAGATGCTAATTTACTGGGAGCCAAGTATGGAAACGACATGGCATTATAATTCAGAGTCAGTTCTATTCCAGAGCAACTATGTCTAATGAAGGGCCCAAGAATGGGAGGTGGGAAGGGCACTGTCAGTCTGTGCCTAAAAGGCTTGTTTCTGCCTCATTATACATCAGAGTTGCCTTTCCCGTAGTAGAAAATTGGACATCCAAATGATGAGGTAAGTAATAACAAACAAGAATTTGCTGAGTGTCTCCCTTACTTAGCAACATAGATGTAGATGCATGTACTTGAGTTGGTCAGTATCCACAGCTGACTGCATGGTAGGCATTGGGGAATTATTGAAGGTCTGTCTCTTTTCTGGTCATTTTGAAGTTGAGTAAACAATGGCCAGAGAGATTAAATTAACTGACTCAAGGTCAGACAGCTATTAAGTGGCAGAATTAGAATTCTCATCCCAGTCTATTTGATTCCAAAGCTCTCTATTATTATTTTAAATAGTATTTTTTCTAAGAAATGTATGCTTATTATAGGTATCAGAGGAATATATAAAGTTTCAAATAAACTTTTAAAAAACAACTGTAAGGCCACCAAAACATTGTGTAATATATTCTTTCATAGGAATCCACCACAATTTATAATTTATAAAAATAATTGATCATTTATTTGATTCTCCCGTAGTTAGGGTCATTTAGATTGGTAAACCTATGCTCTTTCTACTATATGACATCAACCAAGAGCCGCAAGCATAAGTAGGAAGGGCAGGGTCCTAGGCAGGTGCCCAGGTGGAAAGCTACTGAGTGAAGGGGATTCAGATGGACACAGTTCAGTACCCTGGAGAGCTCCATGACAGTATGGCTCCATTATGGACTCAGCGGTAACACCGGTTGGGAACTCTTTAGGGTTCTGAACTGCTTTCTCAGAATGGGATGTTAAAAGAGATCATACACACCTGAGTTTTGGGGGGTGGAGGTGGTCTGTTTGTCCCTGAGAGGATTCATCCTCACCACTCCCCGGTTCAAAGAGCTTTGTGGCTGTGGGTCGTTATTCTCACCACTCTGCTTTTTTTCACGCTGGCCCCTCAGCTGGGAATCCCTGACTAGTTTCTCCTGATCTTTCAATGTCCCATTTCATCACTAATTTCTCCAAAAAGATTTCTGGGCTCCCTCTATCTTCACCCTCAATGATTTTCTCCCTTTTTCCCTCTGCATCTCTCTTACTCATTATATGTGCCACATTAGATTATAATTATGTTTGTCTGTTCTCCTTCTTAGAATATGAATTCCTTGAAGCAGGGACTGAGTCTTAGCTATATTTTGTCCCAGTAAGTACTCAATAAATGATATTTAAAAATCATAAATAAGTGCATTTTTGTAGGCAATGAGAAGCTATTGAAGGTGGCTCTCAACCAGGGGCAGTTTTGCACCCTAAGGAACACTTGTTGATATCTGAAAATAGTCTTTGCTGCTACAAGTCAGTGAGTAAATTCTCCTGGAATATAATAGGTAGAGACCATGGGCCCTTCTAAATATCCAACAATATATTTTACAGTCCCCAGACAAGGAATTATCTGACCCAAAATGTTATTCATGCTGAGGATGGGAAACACTGTTTTAGAACAATAAAATGGATTTAATCAAACTCTTCTTCAGTCAGCTTAAGTCTTTATAGAGCAGTAAGTCTAACTGGTTCATTTTACAGATGAGTAAAACTGATTTAGGTGTTTGTGGAGCAACAGCAAGTACTTATACTATGGCACCCTTTCCACACAGTTACACTTGTCAGGCCTCTGAGCCCAAGCTAAGCCATCATATCTCCAGTGACCTGCACATATACATCCACATGGCCTGAAGCAAGTGGAGAATCAAAAAAGAAGTGAAAATAGCCAGTTCCTGACCTGATGACATTCCACCATTGTGATTTGTTCTGCCCCACCTTAACTGAGCGATTAACCTTGTGAAATTCCTTCTCCTGGCTCAGAACCTCCCCCACTGAGCACCTTGTGACCCCCGCCCCTGCCCGTAAGAGAACAACCCCCTGTGACTGTAATTTTCCACTACCCACCCAAATCCTATAAAACAGCCCCACCCCATCTCCCTTCACTGACTCTCCTTTCAGACTCAGCCCGCCTGCACCCAGGTGAAATAAACAGCCTTGTTGCTCACACAAAGGCTCTTTGGTGGTCTCTTCACATGGACGCGCATGGCATTTGGTGCCAAAACCCAGGACAGGAGGACTCCTTAGGGAGACTGGTCCCCTGTCCTCACCCTCACTTCTGTGACTAGATCTACCTACGACCTCGGGTCCTCAGACCAACCAGCCCAAGGAACATCTCATGAATTTCAAATTGGGTAAGCAGTCTTTTCACTCTCTTCTCCAGCCTCTCTTGCTACCCTTCAATCTCCCTCTCTCGTTACCCTTCAATCTCCCTGTCCTTCCAATTCCAGTTCCTTTCCTCTCTGGTAGAGACAAAGGAGACTCACTTTTCATCCATTCACCCAAAACTCTGGCGCCAGTCACGGACTTGGGAAGACAGTTTTCCCTTGGTATTTAATCACTGTGGGGACACCTGCCTGATTATTCTTCCACACTCCATTGGTGTCTGATCACCACGGGGATGCCTGCCTTGGTCATTCACCCACATTCCCTTGGTGGCAAGTCAATTGCAGGGATGCCTGCTTTGGCTGCTCACTCACATTGCTGCCCAGGGCTGCTTACCACCCTCTTCTCCATGTCTCTACCTTTCTCTTTAAACTTACCTCCTTCACTATGGGCAAGCTTCCACCCTCCATTCCCCTTTCTTCTCCCTTAGCCTGTGTTCTCAGAACTTAAAACCTCTTCAACTCACACCTGACCTAAAACTTAAATGCCTTATTTTCTTCTGCAATACTGCTTGGCCCCAGTACAAACTTGACAGTAGTTCCAAGTGGCCAGAGAATGGTACTTTTGTCTATCCTACAAGATCTGGATAATTTTTATCGAAAAATGGGCAAAAGGTCTGAGGTGCCTGACATTACACATTGGACCCTCCTTAGTCTCTGCTCCCAATGCGACTCGTCCCAAATCTTTCTTCTTTCTCTCCTGCCCGTTCTTTCAGTCTCCACCCCAAGCTCTGAGTCCTTTGAATCCTCCTTTTCTACGGACTCATCTGACCTCTCCCCTCCTCCCCAGGCTGCTCCATCACCAGGTTGAGCCAGGTCCCAATTCTTCCTCAGCCTCCGCTCCCCCACTCTATAATCCTTTTATCATCCCCTCCACCCCATCTGGCTTACAGTTTCTTTCCTCAACTAGCCCTCCCCCACCTGCCCAACAATTTCCTCTTAAAGAGGTGGCTGGAACTGAAGGCATAGCCAAGGTTAGTGCTCCTTTTTCTTTATCCAATCTCTCACAGATCAGATTTAGGCTCTTTTTCATCAAATATAAAAACTCAACCCAGCTCATGACCCATTTGGCAACAACCCTTAGATGCTTTACCACCCTAGACCCAGAAGGGCCAGAAGGCTGTCTTATTCTCAACATGCATTTTATTACCCAACCCACTCCAAACATTAGAAAAAGCTCCAAAAATTAGATTCTGGCCCTCAAACCCCACAACAGGACTTAAGTAACCTCGCCTTCAAGGTGCATAATAATAGAGTAGAGGCAGTCAAGTAGCAGCGTATTTCTGAGTTGCAATTCCTTGCCTCCACTGTGAGACAAACCCCAACCACATCTCCAGCACACAAGAACTTCCAAACGCCTGAACCGCAGCGGCCAGGCATTCCTCCAGGACTGCCTAGCCCAGGATCTTGCTTCAAGTGCCGGAAATCTGGCCACTGGGCCAAGGAATGCCCACAGCCCATGATTCCTCCTAAGCCATGTCCTATCTGTGCAGGACCCCACTGGAAATCGGACTGTCCAACCCAGCAGCCACTCCCAGAGCCCCTGGAACTCTGGCCCGAGGCTCTCTGACTGACTCCTTCCTAGATCTCCTTGGCTTAGCAGCTGAAGACTGACACTGCCGGATTGCCTCGGGAGCCTACAGGACCATCACAGATGCTTTGGGTTACTCTTACAGTGAAGTGTAAGCCAGTCCCCTTCTTAATCAATATGGAGGTTATCCACTCCACATTACCTTATTTTCAAAGGCTATCCACTCCACATTACCTTCTTTTCTTGCCTCCAAAACTATTGTGGGTATTGACGGCCAGGCTTCTAAACCTCTTAAAACTCCCCAACTCTAGTGCCAACTTGGACAATATTCTTTCATGCACTCTTTTTTAGTTATCCCCACCTGCCCGGTTCCTTTATTAGGCTGAGACATTTTAACTAAGTTATCTGCTTCCCTGACTATTCCTAGGCTACAGCCACACCTCATTGTTGCCTTTTCCTAGTTCAAAGCCTCCTTCACATCCTCTCCTTGTGTCTCCCCACCTTAATCCACAAGTATAGGACACCTCTTCTCCCTCCTTGGCAATGGGTAATGCACCCCTTACCATCCCATGGAAACCTAATCACCCTTACCCTGCTCAACACCAATATCCCATCCCATAGCACACTTTAAAAGGATTAAAGCCTGTTATCACTCACTTGTTACAGCATGGCCTTTAAAAGCCTATAAACACTCCTTACAATTCCCCTATTTTACCTGTCCAAAAACCAGACAAGTCTTACAGGTTAGTTCAAGATCTGCACCTTATCAACCAAATTGTTTTGCCTACCCACCAGGTGGTGCCAAACCTGTATACTCTCCTATCCTCAATATCTCCCTCCACAACCCGTTATTCTATTCTAGATATTAGCTGACCCCATAGATCCTAAATCCTTCCCCACTCCCCTTTCCGTTCCTTAAAAACAGCCCTAAAGGCTGCTCCCACACTAGCACTCCCTAACTCACCTCAACCTTTTTCATTACACACAGCCGAAGTGAAGGGCTGTGTGGTTAGAATTCTTACCCAAGAGCTGGGACTGTACCCTATAGTCTTTCTGTCCAAACAACTTGACCTACTCTTTTAGCCTAGCCCTCATGTCTGCATGTGGTGGCTGCCACTGCTTTAATACTTTTAGAGGCCCTGAAAATCACAAACTATGCTCAACTCACTCTCTACAGTTCTCACAACTTCCAAAATCTATTTTCTTCCTCACACCTGATGCATATACTTTCTGCTCCCTGGCTCCTCCAGCTATACTCACTCTTTGTTGAGTCTCCCACAATTACCATTGTTCCTGGCCCAGACTTCAATCTGGCCTCCCACATTATTCCTGATACCACACCTGACCCCCATGACTGTATCTCTCTGATACACCTGGCTCTCACTCCATTTCCCCATATTTCCTTCTTTCCTGTTCCTCACCCTGATCACACTTGGTTTACTGATGGCAGTTCCACCAGGCCTAATCGCCACTCACTAGCAAAGGCAGGCTATACTATAGTATCTTCCACATCTATCACTGAGGCTACTGCTCTGCCACCTCCACTACCTCTCAGGAAGCTGAACTCATTGCCTTAACTCGGGCCCTCACTCTTGCAAAGGTACTACATGGCAATATTTATACTGACTCTAAATATGCCTTCCATATCCTACACCACCATGCTGTTATATGGGCTGAAAGAGGTTTCCTCACTACACAAGGGTCTTCCATCATTAATGCCTCTTTAATAAAAACTCTTCTCAAGGCCGTTTTGCTTCCAAAGGAAGCTGGGGTCATTCACTGCAAGGGCCATCAAAAGGCATCAGATCCCATTGCTCAGGGCAATGCTTATGCTGATAAGGTAGCTAAAGAAGCAGCTTAGCTCCAACTTCTGTCCCTCACAGTCAGTTCTTCTCCTCCTCATTGGTCACTCCCACCTACTCTCCTACTGAAACTTCCACCTATCAAACTCTCCCCACACAAGGCAAATGGTTCTTGGACCAAGGAAAATATCTCCTTCCAGCCTCATAGGCCCATTCTATTCTGTCATTTCATAACCTCTTCCAGGTAGGTTACAAGCTGCTAGCCCGCCTCTTAGAACGTCTCATTTCCTTTCCATTGTGGAAATCTATCCTCAAGGAAATCACTTCTCAGTGTTCCATCTGCCATTCTACTACTCCTCAGGGATTGTTCAGGCCCCCTCCCTTCCCTACACATCCAACCCAGCGATTTGCCCCTGCCCACAACTGGCAAATTGACTGTACTCACATGCCCTGAGTCAGGAAACTGAAATACGTCTTGGTCTAGGTAGACACTTTCACTGGATGGGTCTCACAGGGTCTGAGAAGGCCACCATGGTCATTTCTTCCCTTCTGTCAGACATAATTCCTCGGTTTGGACTTCCCACCTCTATACAGTCCAATAACAGACCGGCCTTTATTAGTCAAATCACCTAAGCAGTTTCTCAGGCTCTTGGTATTCCGTGGAACCTTCATACCCCTTACCGTCCTCAGTCTTCAGGAAAGGAAAAACGGACTAATGGTCTTTTAAAAATATACCTCACCAAGCTTAGCCTCCAACTTAAAAAAAAGGACTCTATCAAGAATACAGCCCAAAAACTTGCCAACCAAGCAAGTTATTATGCTGAACCCCCTTGGGCACTCTCTAATTAGATGTCCTGGGTCCTCCCACTTCTTAGTCCTTTAATACCTGTTTTTCTCCTTCTCTTATTTGGAAGTTGTGTCTTCCGTTTAGTTTTTCAATTCATACAAAACTGCCTCCAGGCCATCACCAATCATTCTATATGACAAATGCTCCTTCTAACAACCTTATCACAAAATCTTCCTTCAGCTTAATCTCTCCCACTCTAAGTTCCCATGCCACCCCTAATCCCACTTGAAGCAGCCCTGAGAAACATCGCCCATTATCTCTCCATACCACCCCTCAAAATTTTTGCTGCCCCAACACTTCAATACTATTGTATGTTATTTTTCTTATTAATATAAGAAGGCAGGAATGTTAGGCCTCTGAGCCCAAGCTAAGCCATGGTATCCCCTGTGACCTGCACATATACATCCACATGGCCTAAAGCAAGTGAAGAATCACAAAAGAAGTGAAAATAGCCAGTTCCTGCCTTAACTGATGGCATTCCACCATTGTGATTTGTTCCTGTCTCACGTTAACTGAGCAATTAACCTTGTGAAATTCCTTCTCCTGGCTCAGAAGCTCCCTCAATGAGCACCTTGTGGCCCCCGCCCCTACCCGCAAGAGAAAAACCCCCTTTGACTATAATTTTCCACTACCCACCCAAATCCTGTAAAACCACCCCACCCCATCTCCCTTCACTGACTCCTTTTTTGTACTCAGCCTACCTGCACCCAGGTGAAATAAACACTTTGTTGCTCACACAAAGCCTGTTTGGTGGTCTCTTCACATGGACACATGTGACAACACTTGACTGACATTATTTTTTAGCCATTCAGTACTCTGAGTCGTGTGGGAATAGAATGATTTTCTTAATGCACATTATTCTGCATTCATCAGTTTTGAAAGACAAGGATGATACTGTCCAGACTAGAGAAAACATTTTGGAGTCACAGAACAGGCAACAGCCAGTCTCTCCCTGACCCCATTCCCACATTAGCCTCTCTTTCTAGAAAGATGCTGCAAACCAAGGGCTGAGTGAGAAGAATGGTTCATTTCCGAACAATTCAATCTGCTCCGGGAAACAAGGGATTAGCCTGTGGAAGAGTGAGTTATTTTAAACCACTCTGCATTAAAATCAATTAATGCTCTGGAGGGTCCAGCCTGCCACAGGAGAATTCACTCTAATTGCTACAGACCAATGGTAGTCAGTATAACCTTCCTCCTATCAGCAAATAATAGCATTGGGTAGGGTGGGGTGTGGGGGATGAACTCAATCTCCACAGGAAGACATAGACCAAATGTGATGGCTATATTCTCTTCAAGTGCCTCAGATTTAGAATCCTTCTGATCCCAAAGTGTGCTCACCATACCTCTCATGAGTCAAATTGCCATTTTCCCAGCAGTAATCATGTGCCCAGGCTTCTGTCATTCAGCTCTGTTGAGTTAGAAAAGCCAAAGGAATGGAACAACAACAACATAAAAGCCAAATGATTCAGCCACAATACAGAGTGAATCAGCAAAGAAAAAAAAAATGTAGGAAAAGAGAATCTGTGTGGTGTCTTGAATAAAAGTGCCTTCCAATAAATTTGGTGAATTGTCTTCGAGGGAATCAGCTGAATGTGTTAATCATTTATTGTATATCATAACTGTCTGGTGCATACGTGATTAGATGAAAATAATATTTGTGGGTCCACTGAGACTCTGAAATGATGCAAAGGAGAAGCTAGCTTTTGCAGAAGGAGCTCAACTTTCTTTGCTAAAGTTTTCCTTGGAGCTTCAAAGGCTGTTTCTGTATTGGCTGCTATTGGCATGAGAATGTAAAAGGTGTGGGGGAACTTTCTCTGGAAAGGACCTTTCACAGAGAATCAGGAAAATAGGAACCAGGTCTCAACAAGGAAATGCTCTCTGTCTTTCTTTCTTTCTTTCTTTCTTTTGAGACAGAGTCTTGCTCTGTCACCCAGGCTGGAGTGCAGTGGCATGATCTCAGTTCACTGCAACCTCCAACTCCCAGGTTCAAGAGATTCTCCTGCCTCAGCCTCCCAAATAGCTGGGACTACAGGTTCCCACACCACGTGTGGCTAATTTTTGTATTTTTAGTAGAGACTGGGTTTCTCCATGTTGGCCAGGCTGGTCTTGAACTGCTGACCTCAGGAGCCGCCCCCCTCGGCCTCCCAAAATGCTGGGATTACAGGCGTGAGCCACCGTGCCTGGCCTCCACCTCTATTTCTTGTCCTTTTCTTCTCTTTCATGTGTGTGCATGTGTGCGGATATAGGTTTGAAACCCAGTTCTACTCTGAGCTTCAGATTCTTCATCTATAAATTGGGAATCATAATGCTAATATCCCCAACTTGTCAAGGGGGTTTTCATGGAATGATGTATATAAAGCACACGACTCATGAAGGCACTAGATAAATCTACTATTACCAGGGCTCAGTTCCTGCCTGAGTGATTTCCTAATGACAGAAATCTTGGCCTAGGGACTTAGTGGTTTGGGAATAATGGGAGATGGATGGTCAAACCTAAGAAGAAGTCTCTATCAGGGGTGCACTTGAAGTTTTGAGGTCTAAAGGTTTTTCTGAACCTCTTTACAAGATGTATAGAGGTTGGAGTTTGTGGTTAGCCAAAGTTTTGAATTGCTCAGCTCTGTATTTAATATTCTAGAGAATGAATTTATCACTGAGTAGGCTTGGAGGAGGCCCAAAACTTTTTGGACTTTGCAATAAACTTAGAATTCAGAGAGAATGTCTAACGAGAATCATCCTGCCATGGGTCCAAAGAGAGAAAAATGCTTCCACCATGAAAGAAAAAGAGTTTAGTTGGTGAATCTTCAGTTACAGTAAACACAGGGTGGTGACGGGTGTCCTAAGTGCAAAGGTACCCACACCCAGCTCCTCATCAGAGTCACTGGAAGAATTTTACGAAAATATACAGGTTCCTGAGCCCCACCCTGGATATTAAAGGGGACACAGATAGGCGCAGGATCTCATTTCTTTGTTATTAAAGTGCTAAGATGATTCTGATGATCAGTCAGGTTTAGAAACAACTCAGAAGGTAGATGGCTCAGGCCCATGGACTCCAGCTGTAGAAGTGATTTGTTGAGAATCAGCTTCTTTACTTCACTTCCCTTTGCAGAGATCTGACCCACATCTCTCCAGTATAATGTAAGAAAGATTTAGGAAAATCTTCAGAGGCACTTGGAGCTGATTCCTACTTCAGAGGCAGGGATTTTGGAGTCCATGCCTGAGAGATGACACTGTCTGACCATCAAGGCCTGCTATTGTTTGGACATTTGACCCCTCCAAATCTCATGTTGAAATTTCATCCCCAGTGTTACAGTGTTGGGAGGTGATACCTAGTGGGAGGTGTTTTGGTCATGGGGCTGGATCCCTTACAAATGTATTAATTCCCTCCCTGAAGTGAGGCGGTGGGTGAGTTCTCACTATATTAGTTCCCATAAGAATTGGTGGTTGAAAAGAGCCTGGCACTTCCCTTCCTCTCTCTTGCTTCCTCTCTCACTGTGTGATTGCTGCACATGCTGAATCCCCTTCACCGTCCACCATGAGTGGAAGCAGCCTGAGGCTTTCATCAGGTGCATAGTCTTCCAGCCAGCAGAATCATGTGCCAAATAAACCTCTTTTCTTCATAAATTACACAGCCTCAAGTGTTCCTTTAAAACAACACAAACGGATTAAGACAAGGCCACTATCATTATCAAACGTATTTATGACATTCGAGTCCCGCACAGTGACCCAACCTTTATGATTGCATCTCCTACCAACCCCTGCTGGGCACTCAAGTGTCTCCCAATATCCCTTGAACTTTTCCTAATTTTCTTTGCGTCTTCCTCCCCTAATCTGCAATGAGCTCCACTTCACTAACACAGGCAGTATAGCTTGTGGATGGCTGGCTTTGGAATTAGGGCAGGTTGGAATTCTGGTGTAGCTGGGAGCCAAATTGTACCATGTTGTCAACCCCCTAGGGAGGCAGAGCAGCAAGAGTGAATGGGCCTGAGTCATGGCCCCATAACACTCTCATGTGATGCCTGCTGGGAAGACATACATTTCTATTTTGTTCATTGTTATTTTTGGTCTCTATTCAGAAACATGAAACAATATCTTATCGACTAGTAAACCAACCATTGTAATACAGCTGATAAGGGTTGCAATAGAGGATGCACTTCGTGTTAGGAGATTATATCTGAAAGAACCAAAACCAGGCCCAGCAGCAAGGCCTGAGGAGTTTCCTGAAGAAGGAAATGTAGAAGCCAAGTATGTGAGATGAGTGGCACTTGGCACGTGAGGAAGCAACGAAAGGATGCCTCAGATAAAGGAAAATGTGTCAGGAAAGGCACAACAGAGGTGGGAAACAAGCTGGGGTGTTTGGGAAATTGTAGTTCAGCATTGCTAAAGGGTAGGGTATGAGTGGTCAGTGGGAAATAATGAGGCTGGGGCTTGGGAGTGGGTATTGTGAGGGAGAAGGAAAGATGTAGTGGCATGATGTTCCAATCAGAGACACCCCCCGCAACATGGAACCCCTCACCACAGAACACCCCACCATGGAAATGTCTACCACAGAACCCCCAACCATGAAATCCTCAGCAATGGGGCCCTCCACCATGGAATCCCTCACCATGGAGCCTTCCATGTCTTTAGCAGCTCTGGGTGAGGAAGGAGCCTGAAGCCAAAGATAGGTGCTATCTAGTTCCCCCTAGTATTTGCTTCCTAATGGAGAACTCAGATTCACAGAGGGGCTTTGTCCATTGTCCTGACCAGCTGGATTTCTTTTGAGGCAGACAGAAATCCCTGTGTCTCCTATGGACTGTGGGAGGCTGGCCGACAGGCTTCTCAACACCACTTCAAAGTTATATGAATGACTGCATATATTTAACCCAAGCCCTATTAAGATAATGGAAAAAAGAGATTTACTTTGGTTCAAATAATCCCCAAAGAGTGATGGGAGTCAGGGGAGAAAGCATCCTATCAGTTTTTTTTGTTTGTTGTTTTTCGTTTTTTTTTTAAGTATGGAAACAATTTCAACTATCTCAGATGAATAGTGTCTTCCCTAGTTTAAAAACCTATTAAGGCACCAATTCTCCATATGCATTCCAATTCCTTTGGGATAGGAGGATCTTCTTTTCCTTCCCCTGTTTCTTCCCAGGACTTTGGTCACCTACTGAGCTTGGACCATGCCGGTTTCATACCTTCTTAGCTGCCTGTGTACTGCTAGGTACTCCCCATCAGGTCACCTCATTCTATTATAGTCTTCCTGTGAGGTATCATCCCCATTTACAAATAAAGAAACAGACAAATAAAAATTAGAAGCTACTTATGTACTTACTTTTACTGCTTGATGGGTTATCATTTATGGATATTTGTTTTTGGTTGTTGTTGTTTTGTTTTGTTTTGAGTTGGAGTCTCGCTCTTGTTGCCCAGGCTGGAGTGCAGTGGCATGATCTCGGCTCACTGCAACCTCCACTTCCCAGGTTCAAGCAATTCTCTTGCCTCAGCCTCCTGAGTAGCTGGGATTATAGGCACCCCCTACCACGTCCGGCTAATTTTTGTATTTTTGGCAGAGACAGGGTTTTGCCACGTTGGCCAGGCTGGTCTTGAACTCCTGACCTCAGGTGATCTGCCCGCCTCGGCCTCCCAAAGTGCTGGGATTACAGGCATGAGCCACCATGCCTGGCCTGTTTGTTTGTTTGTTTGTTTGTTTGTTTTTGAGACAGAGTCTTACTCTGTCACCCAGGCTGGAGTGCAGTGGCATGATCTCAGCTCACTGCAACCTTTGTCTCCCAAGTTCAAGCGATTCTCCTGCCTCAGCCTCCCAAGTAGCTAGGAATATAGGCGCATACCACCACACCTGGTTAATTTTTGTATTTTTAGTAGAGACGGGGTTTTGCCACATTGGCCAGGTTGGTCTTGAACTCCTGACCTCAGGTGATCTGCCCTCCTCGGCCTCCCAAAGTGCTGGGATTACAGGCATGAACCACCGTGCCCAGCCTGGATATTGGTTTTTACTCATGGAACCACTGTTTAGGTCAAGAACTAGAACTTCCTCCCCAAATTATTAACTCCTCCCTCCCCACCTCTCTGAAGCCAGGTTCCAAATTTGTACTTTCATAGTCCATACCACTTCCCTGAGATTCTCTCTTTGCAAAAAGGAAATAGAACAATAAGAAGAATGAGTGACTTTCCTATGATTGTGTAGATAACGTCAGAGCTGGGACTTGAACCCACGTGTGCAAAGTCCTCTTATTTTGGTTGACTTCTTCCTCTCAGCTTACCTAAGTCCTTTCAATCTTTCAAGGCCAATCAAATGCCATGCTTCTCCATGGAGTCGTTTAGACCTCCCCTGCCTCACTGATCTCTTCCTCTACCTGGTAAGTTGCTGCCCTGTCTGTCCAACTGATAAGACACTTAGCAGTAGTTTCTGGCATTATTTATCATTCTGCATTCTTGTTTCATCTTCCCTATGATTTCATAAGTTTTTCTGGAACTCAAGGACCACAACTTAAACCTGCTTATCTTCCCAGAAACTTGAAACTGATCTGCACATAGAATAGACAGGACAGTGGGTTTCTGTGCTCTGCTCTGGAGTCAGACTCCCTAGATTCAAATCCTGGTCCTGCTAGTTGCTTGCAGTGTGACATCAAACTATGGAATCTGCTCACATGCCTTCCTGAAGAGTTGTTGAGAAAATTAAAGCACATAATAATTTTCAAGTGGTCAGTACAGTGCCTGGCACACATTTTTATTATTATTATTATACTTTAAGTTCTAGGGTACATGTGTACAACGTGCAGGTTTGTTACATATGTATACATGTGCCATGTTGGTGTGCTGCACCCATTAACTCATCATTTACATTAGGCATATCTCCTAATGGTATCCCTCCCCTCTTCTCCCACCCCACAACAGGCCCTGGTGTGTAATGTTCCCCACCCTGTGTCCAAGTGTTCTCATTGTTCAATTCCCACCTATGAGTGAGAACATGCAGTGTTTGGTGTTTTTGTCCTTGCGATAGTTTGCTGAGAATGATAGTTTCCAGCTTTATCCATGTCACTACAAAGGACATGAACTCATCCTTTTTTATGGCTGCATAGTATTCCATGGTATATATGTGCCACATTTTCTTAATCCAGTCTGTCATTGATGGAAATTTGGGTTGGCTCCAAGTCTTTGCTATTGTGAATAGTGCTGCAATAAACATACGTGTGCATGTGTCTTTATAGCAGCATGATTTATAATCCTTTGGGTATATACCCAGTAATGGGATTGCTGGGTCAAATGGCACTTCTAGTTCTAGATCCTTGAGGAATCGCCACACTGTCTTCCACAATGGTTGAACTAATTTACAGTCCCACCAACAATGTAAAAGTGTTCCTATTTCTCCACATCCTCTCCAGCACCTGTTGTTTCCTGACTTTTTAATGATCACCATTCTAACTGGTGTGAGATGGTATCTCATTGTGGTTTTGATTTGCATTTCTCTGATGGGCCTGGCACACATTAATCACTCCACAAAGGCCAGATATTTTTAGGAGCCCAATTTGTTGTTAATAGTGAATGATTCAACTGGTTCTCAAGGTTAATATATAGAGAGAGAGGATGAACTCGGAGATAGAAAATCTTTCTATAGGAAACAGGTCTAGGAAAAGTAACACACAAGTTGGAAGGAAGCCGAATATTCAGTCGGACCGCCTTACTTCCCCTCCATCACGTCCGCCTTGCCATAGACTGCAATAATGGCTCCCCAGTGTGCAGAGCATTGAAATGACTAACAGCTGAGCAGTCAAGGACAGAGCAGAGTCAGGCGCCAAGGCTGTCAGGCAGTGTTCCTGCTATTAAGTCATGCAGAAGGGGCCAGCTTTGCCTCTGAGCCTCAACAGCAGCTAATGCTGTTAGAATGAAACATAGATCCATCTGGGCCCTAAACCCTGGTGTTTAGTCAAGACTCTAGAAGGTCAATGGTTGAAGAAAAATGTGAAGCTGAAGCAGGAGTTTCCAAGGAGGTGGCCAAGCAGGTGATATTTCGAGTCAGGAAATATACTTCTCTGGATGTATGTACATATATTTTAGTGAAATGGCCCATTTCTTCCAAGGACTTCATATGACAAAAACTTGCCTTCCTTTTGACTTTATTCCCATACAAAATCATGAAGAAGCAGGCTCTTATGAAACACACAATGCCTATGGCTTTCTTCATGTGCACTGTCAACCTGCAAAGAGATTCTTCTCTAACTACTTTCAGATAGTTTGGGGGAGAGTTTTGGGATGGGACTTACATATAGATCATTTTTGTTGCAATCCTGTGAGCTTTAGGACATCTGTTCTGCAGGCCACAGGAGGCATTTCTCTTGAGTATCAGAGCTAAGCACAATGGAACTCGGACATGAGGAAAGTCAGGTGGGTAGGAAATTGTCACAACCTAAGATCTTAGAATTTATAGGGAGTTGAGACATAGAAGAGGAAAATGGAGAAGCTTCGGGTAATAGGATTGGGTGGACTGATGGGGAAAAATAGTAGAGACTGTTGAGCTCTTTCAGAACACAAGATCCCAGTCACTGGGGGCATACAAAAAGGCAAAGTTCAAGCCAGTAATAAGTATCAGGAAAAGCAGTTGTAACCACAAAGCCAAGAGTAAGTGGGGGCAGAAGGGTCATGAACCATTACCTTTCATGCAAAAGATAATTACAAAGCATCGAACTATCACCAGAAATATTTACTGTCTATAGCAATGCCCATGAATTATATCATCTCATCAGCTTTCCCTCTCTGGGCCTCAGTTTCCCCATATTTAAATCTGAAGAACTCCTAGCTTGAGTTAGTGCCCCTCCTCTCCTTCCCCAGACCTCTGTGTTGTAACTGTCTATCAGTGAGTCTGACTCTCTAACTATACCTTGAATTCCTAACAGTAGGACTGTGTTTTATTCATCTTTGCATCCTCAAAGCCTGGTCCAGGGCCTGGCATATAACAGGTGTTCCATCAATATTTCCTGACTAAATGGTCTCTAAAGTCCTTGGAGGACAGAATCATAGAATGATTGGATCGGTTATTCTAGGACTCTGACCTCTGTAGAGTTCAACATAAAGTGAGGGCTAAACAACCTTGCCAGCAGCAGTCCAGCAGCAGTCCTGAGCAGGCTACTTCACTTGAAGCACTATAGCCCTCTGCTTCCCATCCTCTGTCTTAACTTCTTTATTACCATTTCCAAATATCCTCTTTGGTGACAGTCTAAAGTCCTGTTTTGCTTGCTTCAAACATCAAGGTAGGGGTTTTATAAATGTGAAATACCAACTATCCCTCATACCAACCATCCCTCTGGTTTACTTCCCTTTTCTCAGGCAAGTCCATAGGCTTAGGTCTTGCATAGCTCTTAGATTCTCTTGGTAGAAGATCCTGAGCTAAAGATTCAAATGTAAGAAGTTTACTGGGAAAGTGATTCTAGGGAGCACTGATAGGGCAGCAGGAAAGTGAGACAGGAAAGGGAAGAAAGGTGATATAAGGTATGTTAATGAGCTGGGGGCGACTGAGGCTCATTCCTACTGAAGACTCTTGGGATACTCTGGGGAACACACATCAGAATCATCCCCTACAAGGAGTGAGGGAGCTGGGGTATTTATCCACCAACTCCCATCTAAAATCAGTTGAAGGCTCTTTCAGGGTTGGAGAGGAATAGTCTCCCACCACTACTAATTTGACTCATGCACTAGTTGAACACACTCCTGCAGCCAGAGAAAGCCCCCAGATGCTTGTAGAAACCATCAGGGCTGGGTGCAATGGCTTACATAGTGGCTATAATCCCAGCACTTTGGGAGCCAAGGTGGGAGAAGGATAGCTTGAGGCTAACAGTTTCAGACCAGCCCAGACAACATAGCAAAAAGCAGTCTCTACAAGAAAAAAAAAAATAGCCAGGCATGGTGGTGCACACCTGTAGTCCCAGCCACTTGAGAGGGTGAGACAGAGAATTGCTTGAGCCCAGGAGTTCAAGACTGCAGTAAACAATAATCGCCACTGCACTCTGGTCTGGGCAACAGAGCAAGACCCTGTCCCTAAAAAGAAAAAAAAAAAAAGTGTGGGGAAAAAAGTCATCATCATGTACAGCAACAGTGAGATTGAGGGGATATGGGTAGCCATACCGGTACCTTATGCTACTCATCATAGCTACGACTAAGACTTCTGAACTCAAATGCCCCAAAGTCTTCCATTCTTTCCTCCTAGTTTAGTCTACTTGGATTGAAATATGAAGCTCTCCAATTTCCCTCTACAACACCCTGACAAGTGGACAGTCAGCCCCTGCTTGAATACTGCTAGTGTCAGGGAACTTACTGCCTCTACAAGGCAGCACATTCTATTGCTGAAATCATTGAGATGCCAAATTTTTCTTTTTTCTTTTTTAGGTTCAACAATTGTCATCTTGTAATTTCCAACTTAGTTCTACCCCTTGGAGTCCCACAGAATGATTCTCCTCCACCACAACAACACTTTTGTGTATGTGTGTATGTGCAACAAGGCTGTTTATTTCACCTGGATGCAGGCAGGCTGAGTCTGAAAAAGTAGTCAGCAAAGGGTGGTGGGATTATCATTAAGTTCTCATAGGTTTGGGATAGGCGTACAAAGTACCTTCTTAAGGGCGGGAGAGAATATTACAAAGTACCTTCTTAACGGCAGGGGAGAACACATCTTATCAGTTAAGGTGGGGCAGAACAAATCCCAATGGTGGAATGTCATCAGTTAAGGCTACTTTCACTTCTTTTGTGGATCTTCAGTTGCCTCAGGCCATCTGGATGTATTCATGCAGGTCACAGGGGATATGATGGCTTAGCTTGGGCTCAGAGGCCTGATATTCCTGTCTTCTTACATTAATAAGAAAAACAAAACAAAATGGTGGTGAAGTGTTGAGGCAGCAAAAATTTTTGGGGGTGATATGGAGAGATAACGGGTGATGTTTCTCAGGGCTGCTTCGAGTGGGATTAGGGGCGGCACGGGAACCTAGAGTGGAAGAGATTAAACTGAAGAAAAATTTTGGGGTAAGGGGTGATATTGTGGGGTTGTTAGAAGGAGCATTTGTTATATAGAATTATTGATGATGGCCTGGATGCGGTTTTGTATAAATAGAGAAACTAAATGGAAGACACACGGTCTGAATAAGAGAAGGAGAAAAACAGGTATTAAAGAACTAAGAATTGGGAGGACCCAGGACATCTAATTAGAGAGTGCCCAAGGGAGTTCAGCATAATTATTTGCTTGGTTGGAGAGTTTTTGGGCTCTATCCTTGAGTTTTTTTTATGCTGTCATATACCACGCCAGATTGATTCAGGTAAAAATAACACTCTTCGTTAAAAGATATACAGAGTCCTTTTTCAGCAGTGAGTAAGTCAAGGCCTCAGCAATTTTGGAGGAAAGAGAAATGCAAAGCCAGCAATTGTTTGTTGAAGAAGGACTAGAAACGGCTAGGAGAGAGTGAGTGAGATTGATAGTGTGGTGGAGATAGCTGGGGAGAGGTAGAGGGTGGCATAAGAACGGGAACGAGAATAAGAGTATAAAACTAAGGAATAGGACTTTATCAGGATGAAAGTATTGGAGGGTGCCCTGCTGCAAAGATCACTCTAAGAGGGAGTTAAGAGTGGTGGTTTGGGGATAGCACCAGGAGATATCAGCTGTGATGGCTTGGAGAAACAGTGTAAACCGGCAGTGTAAACAAGGGCAGGGCATTTATGAGTACTTGAGAATGGTGAATAGGAGTATGACTAGACAGAAGATAGTAGGGATGACAAGTTTTGTGGGCACAGTCCAAGTAGTAGGGGTGACTGTGTAAAGCCCTGTTGCAAAAAGTAGGGTAAGGAGGAATAGATTTAATAGAATGAAGGGATGTATTAGGCTCATGAGGGTTATTACTGTTCTTCAGAAATTCGAGTGAGTTTAAGGGAAGTAGGGGAGAGTACCTGGGACTTCCAGGAGGAAGAGGAGAAGTCAGGCTGGCTGTCTAACAGACACAGTTTTATTCTGGAATGGTGAACCCAGTGGGGAAGGTCCTGCAGGCGGATGGCAATTGGGGTACTATAGATGACTAAGCAGAGTCTGGTCCATCGAGGTTATAGAGTTTGAGGGGTTAGATTCTTAACAAGAACTGATCGTCCAACTAGGGTGTCTTCATATGGCTGGGAATCTGGAGTAGGCAAGAGAAGATTAGCAGCCTGGTGAATTTCCTGTCTAGCCTGTTGGAGGACTGGAAGGCAGTCGCCCAGAGGGACACAACAGCACTTTGAATAGAGTTTGTAAAACAAACTGGTGTTTTCACTGTGAATCTCCTTCTCTGGCCCAAATCACTCACTGCCTTTACCATTCTTACTACAATGTGGTCTTTAGACCAGTGGTTCTCAAAAGGGGGCAAACTTGCCTCTTAGGAGGCATTTGGCACTATCTAGAGACGTTTTTGGTTGTTACATCTAAGGGAGAGTGCTACCGGCAATTAGTGAGTGGTGGCCAGGGATGCTGTTAAGAATCCTACAACACACAGGACAACCCCCACAACAATTTTCTGGCCCAAAACATCAAAAGTGCCAAGGCTGAGAAATTCTGTTCTAGGCACATCATCATCCAGGCTACTCCCCTCTGCTTTATATGGTTTGTCATATAAAGCACAGTGCTCAGAACTTGGTATGCAGTACCTGCAAGGATAGGACCAAAGACAGCATGAATGCATTGGGGTATCAAGAATATATCCTTGGACTGGGCACAGTGGCTCACACCTGTAATCCCAGAACTTTGGGAGGCTGAGGCGGGCAGATCACCTGAGGTGAGAAATTCAAGACCAGCCTGGCCAACATGGCGAAACCCCATCTCTACAAAAAATACAAAAAATTAGCCAGGCGTGGTGGCTCATGCCTGTAGTCCCAGCTACTTGGGAGGCTGAGACACGAGAATCGCTTGAACCTGGGAGGCAGAGGTTGCAGTGAGCTGAGATCATGCCACTGTACTCCAGCCTGGGTGACAGAGTGAGACTCTGTCTCAAAAACAAAAAACAAAACAAAACTATATCCTCTCTCACTTTGAAAATGGGATTCATAGTAGCAGCTAAAACATTCACCATATATCCCTCCTCCTACCCAGTCTGTGGTCAGGGAAATGTTCCAAGTCCTATTGAAACAAATTGCTCTCAAGCCAATGATTAAGAAACAAAAACAAAGATATAAAAACATAAAGGGAAATCTAGAAGGAAGCAGAGTTCCCTCTGAGCATCTCCACAATGCTTTAATCATAATAAATTGAATCGAATTCATTTTGGTTTATTTTTTACCCTAAAGGCATAACTGCAGATCTTCTCTACCAAATTTTTACTGCCTGAATAAATGATAAATTGTCTCTCACATTTTCACCCAAGACACTCCCAAAAATATCAAACAGGACAGAGCAATGTTGATCCATTTCTTGACCCTTTTTGGGTAAGGGCGAATTGACCGGCTATGAAGCCACTTAATTGTAGATTACATTTATTTACCTGATATAAGGAAACACCAGGTCCAGATGGTTTTACTACTAAGTCTGACCAAAACATTAAAGAAAGAGTTAATTCCTATTTTATTCAAACTGTTCTAGAAAATTGGGAGGGGGGTGGAAGATGGAGGCACACTTCAGCTTATTTCATAAGGCTAACACAATCTATCTAAAAACCCAAACCTTTTGAGGACAGCACATGAAAAGAAAATTATAGGAAAATCTCATTAATGAACAAAAGATGTAAAATTTCTAGAAAATTCTCAAACTGAATCTAGCTTTGAGTTTTATGTTTTATAAAGTGACTTGAGTCTTATTTATTCCATGAATGGAGGATGATTTTAACAACAGAAAATCGATCACTATACCTCATCACCTTAATAGATTAAAGGAGTGAGGAATCAAGAATGAGCATACAGGGACACGGGGAACTTAAAATGTTCTTCTTGGGTATTGGGTATGTATGTATTGGTTACTATTTGCTGTGTAACATGCAACTGCAAAATTTCAGTTATGTAAAATAAGCATTTGTTTTCATACATTTTAGGGTAAGCTGGGGGTTAGCTATTTTAGGCTGGGCTCAGTTGGGCAGCTCAGCTTTAAACTGCAAGTCTCTGGGTCAGCCTAGTGACCACAGACTAAATATCTTTCATTATTCTTGGATTAGTTGGCTAGCTGTTGCAAGTTTATCTCATGGAAATGTGGAATATTATGATAATTTACTCAACAGGACAAACACACTTCAAGTTCCTGCTTGCATAGTTTCTGCCATCATCCCATTTGGCCAAAGCAATTTGCATGGCTGAGTTTACAGTCAAGGAATGGGGAAGTATACTCTGCCTTTTATGGCATGGATACAGAGAGGAATACAGAATTGGGCCAATGACTCAATTATATAACAGGGCCTGTATCAGTGCATTCTTGCATTGCCATGAAGAAACACCTGAGACTGGGTAATTTATAAAAAGGTTTAATTGGTTCACAGTTCCGCAGGCTGTATAGGAAGCATAGCTGGGGAGGCCTCAGGAAACTTACAATCATGGCAGATGGTGAAAGGAAAGCAGGTAGGTCTTACATGGCTGGAGCAGGAGGAAGAGAGAAGGGGCAAGGAAGTGCCACACATTTTTTTTTTTTTTTTCTGAGACAAGGTCTCGCTCTGTTGCCCAGGCTGGAGTGCAGCAGCACGATCTTGCCTCACTGCAACCTCCGCCTCCTGGGTTCACGCGATTCTCATGACTTAGCCTCCTGAGTAGCTAGGATTACAAGCGTGTGCCACCATGCCCAGCTAATTTTTGTATTTTTAGTAGAGACAAAGTTTCACCATGTTGGCCAAGCTGCTCTCGAACTCTTTGTCTCAACTGATCCACCTGCCTTGGCCTCCCAAAGTGCTGGGATTACAGGTGTCAGCCACTGCACCCAGTCATGTCACACACTTTTAAACAATCAGATCTAGTGAGAACTCTTATCACAAGACAGCACTAGGGGGTGGTGCTAAACCATTAGAAACAACACCCATGATCCAATCCCACCAGGCCCCAACTTTACACTGGGGATTACAATTTGACATGAAATTTGGGTGGGGACAAGGGCCACAAGGCATGTGGGTATTTTATTTATAATTTATATGTATGACACATACACATTATATATATGTAAAATGTGGTATTCACAAAACATTTCATAATAAAAATTAATGAAATTCACACATGAAGCACATTTTGGTGACCCTTCTTATTTACTAGTCTCATAATCCTATCAGAGGAAATGAAGTTGGCTTGGCAGGAGTTGTTCTTCATGATTGTCTCTTTCATCTTTTCTTTTTTCTATTCTTTTAACCTCTTCCAAAAAGGATTTAAAGAGGCTTACAAAGCACCAAGAAAAAGTAAATTCATGATAAATAAAACAAAGCAAAAACAAAATAAGGTTTCCAAAGCAAGACAGAGCAGGAACCACATTAGCACTGGCCTGGATGTTCTTTGTTTCCCTCTTCTGATCCTCTTTCCACCCTTCTCTACCTGTTCTATGTTCCCTGAAGGGCTCCTGTGTCTCCTGGCTTCTCCTATAGCTACAGGGCTCACTGGGTTCTGATAACTGCTCTGTCCTCCTGCTGCTTCAGGCCTAGAGACAGGTAGCACTTCCTGTGAACCATCCCTTGCTGACTTCCTTCATCCTGCCATACCTTTGTAACGTACTCCTTCACTAAGTCCTTCTTACTTCACCCTTTGGAAGGTGCCATGTTTCCCGTCAGGGACCCTGACTGCAACCGCCCACAAATCATATGCCTTAATTCTATATGCCTGCAAGATGTGGGTCTAAGGTCTTAAGAGTCATTATCAAGTGGGAGACAAAATCAGTGAAAGAATCCCATCTCTCAAGAGAAGCAGACATACTCCTAACACCAAAATGGGCAAGAAATTTTCTCTGTGGTTTCTCAAAGAGAGGACATTGTGGTGTAATCCCATTCTTTTCTCTTACAAACCACCTCTAATCCACTCAGGGCTCAGTCCTCAAATCTCTTGGTATCCACACACACTGTTTGATCTTATCCAGTCTCACAGCTTTAAATATACACACGCTGATGAATCCCAGTGGGTGCCTCCGGTCCTGACTTTCCCCTCAATTCATTTTCACTAACTGCCTATTTTTTGGATATCCAATAGGCATCTCAAGTTCTATGTCCAAAACAAAACTTTCAATGTTTATTCTGTAATCCCCTCCTCCCAGTATGCCCTCATTTCAGTAGAGGGCTCCATCATTATTTGCCTGGTTGCTCAGGGCATGTGTGTGTGTATGCGGGAGCGGGACGAGTGGGGTAGCAATGGAAGAAAACTGTCTTTTTTTTTTTTTTTTTTTTATAGTGACATGGTCTTGCTATGTTGCCCAGGCTGTTCTTGAACTCCCAGGTTCAAGGGATCCCCCTGTCTCGGCCTCCCAAAGTGCTGGGATTATAGGCGTGGGCCACCATGGCTGGCCCTGTCATCCTTGATACCTTTTTTTCTCACATTCTACATCCAATCTGTCTCACACCATGTTGGTTCAGATCTTCAAAATACATTCAGAATCTGACCAGTTCTCGTGACCTCCATCACTACCACTCCAGCTCAAACTACTAGTCTTTCATTCTACTGTATTTATTCCTAGCTGGTTTCCCTTCTTCTATTCTTGTATCCTGGAAGGATCAAAGGATTATACCTCCATCAGCCAGTGTAATCCTTTAAAAATGTCATATCATATCATCTCCTGCTCAAAATCCACTAACTGCTTCCTAACACACTTAGTCTTCACCATGGCCTACAGGGCCTTACATGCATGATCTTGTCCCTAGCATCTTTATTTTCTGTCATTCTTTCCCTCCCTCCTCCCCTCTCTACCTTGTGCCCTCCCTCCCTCTCTTCCTTCCTGCCTCCCTCTCCCTCCTTCCAATCCAGTCATAACAGCCTCCTTGATGTTCCGTGAACAGGTCAAGCGTGCTATTTGAGGCCTTGGGACCTTTGCACTTGTTTCCTTTGACTGAAACACTCCTGTTCAGATATCTACATGCCTCACTCAATCATTTAAGTCTATGCTCAAATGACAAACCTTCAGGGAGGTCTTCTCTAATACCTCCACCATTGCCTACTTTGCTTCACTTTTCTTCACAGCACTTATCAGTACCTGATATGATATGAAACATGCAGTTACACATTTGTTTATTGTCTGTCTGTCCATTTGGAGTGTAAGCTCTAAGAAAACAGGTTTTCTTGTTTGTTTTTTCCTTTCATCACAGCATCCCCAGTGCCTGTGACTTGAAACAGAGCAGGCCCTAGGTAAACGTTTGTTAAAGGAATGGATGACTCCGTTCTAATTTGTCTAATTTCTCGATTCAACCTCAGCCAGATCCAACAAATATTTGAGTCTTAATTATGTGAGTGACACTTAGCTAGATACTTACAGCTTTAAGAACGTATAAAACAGCCCCTAACCTGAACTGTGTCCTTTTGGGAGGGTACTGATTGGGAGAGGGCACAAGGAAACTCCCAGAGTACAGAAATGTTCTTTATCTCCATGTGGGTAGTAGTTACACGTGTATACATAAGACAAATCTACTGATCCATACTCTTAAGATATGTGTATTTTATGTTGCACCCCAATGAAAGTTTTTGTTGTTGGTTTTTTAAGGTTCTCACGTATCTAGACACAAAACGAGACAATTTTCCAACGTGGCAAGGGCAGTGATGGAGCTGCACAGCCTGCTTTGTGAGCAGTGAGAAAGTCACCCCCAGGTACTAAGATTGGCATACCCTTGATAAAAGGGTAGGATGTAGCCTGTTTTTCTCCTGACGCTGGAACGTCCTAGGGATCACGGGCCTCTCCCATGCCCTGGAACCATCTTCTCACTGTGGCGCTCTTCACTGGTGCCCAACAACAGAGATCCCGAATACAGGACGCCGGATCAAGTGGGGGCTCAAGCCCTTAAGTGAGATGGAGCAAGGCAGAGCGGCCCTTGGGAGAGGGGCAATGGGGCACCCCTGTGCTTTAGACTTGGCTTGAGGAGGTGACACTTTGTCCACATGCCTGTGAAGAGAGGACGGCTGAGGACACACACCACCCACTAGACTTCACAAACGAAGTGGACGCGGATCACACCACTGCGCACGCGCAGCAGGGGCTCCTGCTACGCAGGCGCACGGCGGCCCGGCGCAGGACTAGAGGAGGCAACGGCTGTGCGGCCTGCGAGCGCGCGCTCCCTTACCGGCCAACGGACGCGAGGCGCGCGCCATGGAACAACGGTTAGCTGAGTTTCGGGCGGCGCGGAAACGGGCGGGTCTGGCAGCCCAACCCAGCGCTGCCAGTCAGGGCGCACAAACCCCAGGAGAGAAGGCGGAAGCAGCAGCGACTCTAAAGGCAGCCTCAGGGTGGCTAAAGCGGTTCCTGGTGTGGAAACCTAGGCCCGCAAGTGCCCGGGCCCAGCCCGGCCTAGTTCAGGTGAGAAGACGGAAACCTCGGCCCTAGGACCTGGCCTCGGAGCCACAGTCGAAGGGGCGGCCCTAGCTGCCGGGGGTGTGGCCCTAGCTGCCGGAGGCGGGGCTGCTGGCGCCTCCTTCCTGCTCTAGGGCTGGACCGCTCATCTCCCGCCGCATGTGTCAGCACTGTTACCGGTTTTGACATTTTCTTTCCAGCCCGCGACCGATGCAGCTCCTGATTCGAGGCTGGAGGCGAGAGTCGAGGGTCCTGGAAGAAAGCACCTCTGCCCTTAATTTATTCACCCCGAATTGAGTTATCGTGACGCCCTGTGGCTTTGGGAAACCTCTTCACAACCAAGTTGAGCCACAGCCCTCTGCTAATGGAGGGTAAAAGGTCTAATTGGATACTGATCAAAAGTAGCAGTAATTAAAACTTCATTTGATTCGCACCTGGGGCACATGCAGCTAGTAGCCCACATAGCCTGTGACTTAGAAATGCATTTGAGGCCGGGCGCGGTGGCTCAAGCCTGTAATCCCAGCACTTTGGGAGGCCGAGATGGGCGGATCACGAGGTCAGGAGATCGAGACCATCCTGGCTAACACAGTGAAACCCCGTCTCTACTAAAAAATACAAAAAACTAGCCGGGCGTGGTGGTGGGCGCCTGTAGTCCCAGCTGCTCGGGAGGCTGAGGCAGGAGAATGGCGTGAACCCGGGAGGCGGAGCTTGCAGTGAGCTGAGATCCGGCCACTGCACTCCAGCCTGGGCGACAGAGCGAGACTCCGTCTCAAAAAAAAAAAAAAAAAAAAAAAAAAAGAAATGCATTTGAATACAGAATTTACCAAAGTGTGGTAACTGAAACTGCGGTAGTGGCAGAAGCTTATTCAAGTTCCACAGTCAATGTTCAAGACAAAAACAGAAAGTGATTTAGTATGAAAGCCTTTTCACATTTAATTCTTTTGATAATCTCTTATTTTGTAGATGAATTTAATTTGCATCCTTTTGTGTTTTCATTTAGTTTTAACTCATCAGTAAAATGGTAAGGTGGCTTGCGGTGAGATTGAAATGTCTATGTGGAAATACAGGACAAAACGTATCAAGGGATAAGTGCTTTGTTCCTCATAAGTGTAATAAGAACTAAAAAATTCCCTTTAAAATGCAAATGTAGTGGAAGAAAAGTGTACCTTGCTCGCGTTAAAATTATCTCCGTTAAGTTCATCTGTTATTGCACAACATTTGAAGGGATTTTTAAAAATTAGTGAACCTATTAATTTTGATTTGATATTCTCAGTGATATACAGGATTCCAGGTGACTTGCAGAAAGGTGAAAAGAGCGCAGCAGAGTTCAAACAATCCATTTCCTTGTGTGAAGTTTGTGTTAATTGTCTTTGGATAATTTTGTTGTTGACTAGAACTTTCTAAGTACAACACTTGCTTAAGATTTTAGAAACCATTTCCCTTATTCTTTTTCTCTCTGCAGTTAAAAACAATGTCTAACCCACGCAATGAGCTTTTGACTGTATGTCTCATTTACAAAGGAATGAGATCATTGAGTTGGACCCAGAGAAACTGAACTCAGAGAAAAACTTCCATTATTGAGAACCAAAAGCTGATGGCCAAAGGATGAGAGGAAATGCTGGACCTCCAGTTTCTTGTTAATTGCTCTGTTTTTCATAAGGGACTCTGCCTTAAGCTCGTTTTCATTGACTGTTACCATTTATGGGTTTGCTCTGGTGTGAAAATTCTCATTTAATTTTTTTTCTTCAGATTCTGCCTCTAGTTTAGAAAAGAAAAATTCTAATTTACAATTCATGTCAGATAATTTTGATGGCACACTGTGGCCTGTCAGAGATTTCTTTAGCATTCTATTTTTTAAAAATTATTTTTAATTTTTGTGTTTTAATTGAAACAGCTTTATTGAAATAAGATTTACATACTACAGAATTTATCTCTTTTAACATACAATTCAAAGATTTTTAGTAAATTTACTGAGTCATGCAACCATCACTACAACTTTAGAACGCCTCCATCACTCCAAGGAGACCCCTCATGCACGTTAGCAGTTACTACCCGTTTCCAACCCCAGCCCTGCACAAACATTAATCTACTTTCTATCTCTATACATTTGTCTTTTCCAGATGTTTCATGTAAATGGAATTATACAGTATGGTAAACACATTTTTCATCTATTAATTTTCATATTCAGCTAGGTTCAACATGTAGCCATAGCCAAATATTTTAAATTTTCCTTCTGGGAGTTTGAGAATATTTATCTTTTTTGATACTTACTTCTCCTTCAACTTTCTCTTTTTCATACTGAAACAGTCTTTTAAATGATTACATTCATTGATTAACTCCTTATTTTTCCCTTCTAGCAGAAGACCTTCCTTGTCACTCTCAAGGCAGCATCCTTGGATATTAATTACCTTTTGTAAGGTACCCCTTTCTTGTGAGCACCATCTAGTTGTTGAGGCAGCAGATTTTCATGTTGTAGTTGAGATATTCTCTCCTCTACATAGTCCCACTTTCCAAAGGATTTACTTGGCTTAGGTCCTTTTGTACACTTTATAAAACCAAAGCCTTTTCTCTGAGAGAATTTCTTGTGGAGTTTACTTTTTAGGGTATTGAATTTAATTTGAGCTTCGGAAAGTTGCTCAGTTAAAAACTCATTATTATCTTTTAGTTCAGAAATATCAGAACTCATTTTCTTTCTTGTAAAGAAACGTCTTGTGCTCTCTCTAAAGTTCTAGGTCTCTTTTTGTTTTCACACTTTGATCACGCTCACTTATAGCAGCAGCCAGTCTAGCATGGAATGACTCAACTTCAGCTTCCAGTCTTTCCTTGTTTTGTTTTGCCTTCTCCCGTTTAGACTTGCAATGTGTTCTCAGTTTTGAGGTCGTTAAGCTGTTGACCATACTGGGATACTGTTTTTGTTAACATTTTTCCATTGAGTTTTATAGTCTCTTGAAGGTCATCATTCATTTCTTTAATAATTTCAATGTCCTTAAATATTTCTTTTCCTTTTTGAGGTTCTTATTTTTTATTGTGTATACTTACATACACAATAAAGGCAGTATCTCTCTTCAACAAGCAATTTTCATGCATCAGGTCTTTCTTTTTTCTATGACTGCAAGAATCTTGACTTAAAGTATTTCTTCAAGCCTTCAGTTCCATTTCTAGTGATCTGATGGTCAGTTCAAGCTGTTCTTTTACTTCAACTTCTTTCCTATGTTGCTCCACTTTCCTTTCCAACTCTTCCCTAATGTTTTCATACAACATATTGGCATTTCTTCTCATCTTCTTCTTTTAAGATGCATTCAAACTGTAGAGTTCTTGTTTCCATTCTACTTTTTAATATTGAACTATGACTTCATTTCTTGTGTTTTGGATAGCTCCTTCAGTACACTAAACTCAGTTTTCATATTTTTATTGTCTAGTGTAAGTTGTTCACAGATAATTTTTTTTTAAGGTCCAGGGACTTTTCACAGTAATAAATGCATTCTGGATTTCCATTAGGATATGAGAATCATTACAATCCATTCCATGTTGCTTAATGAGCATCATAAACTTCTTATATGAGGGTAAGGTTCCTCATGATCCTCTGAAGCTGTTTCAGATAGCCGAGTTAAGTCATCAGGTTTATCTCTAAATGAGTTTGCTTTTTGACCTTTTTCTTTTCATTTGACATTTTCTTTGCAGGCCTAGCATGCTCTTCATTCTCCTTCCTAGGAAATCGCTGATGGTAAGGTTTTCCACTCTTCCATTGTTGAATTAATTTATCATCGTCGTCAGCAGATGTACTATCCTACAGGTTTTTTTGATACTGTTTCTTCAACCTGTGGCTATTTATTTTCACTTTCAAGCTTTTCTTATTCTTCCTCTGAGGTCACTTGTACTTCTTGTTCTGCTTTGGATGTTTGTTCATTCTTCCTTTCTATTGCTTTCTTCACAAAAGAATCTTTCATTTCCGTGGTAGGCTTTAGGGAAGGATGTTTTTCAGGAGGCCCTTCTCCCTTTCCATTTACTATGTATTTTTTCCTTTTTTATATGAAGGTCCAAGTAAAGACTTTGAAACACTCTCAGGGATACTCTGCTTGGTAGTAAAAGTCAAGTCTTCATCATCTGGTTTAGGGCATGAATCAACACATAATTTTTTGAAAATACTGAATGCAGATGCTTCAGAACTCCCAAAATCTTTTGCACTTGCTCCTCCTTTTTTCAAACTTGCATTCTTCTTGGATGCTTCTTCTGGGTTGTCATTTTGAAGACCGTTTTCAAGTATGTTTTTTTTTAATGTTGCAAAATTTGTTGTGTTTGTCAGACCATCAGAAATACATAATCTTCTGCAGTCTGTTAATACATACTCTTGAGTATGCAGATATTTTGTTGAAGAAGAATGCTAACTATACCTGACAAGCCATAATGTACAACAGGCATGAGGGCTGTTCTTTTCAACCTATCAACAGCATGTACATTTGCTTGGTTCTTTACTAAAATTCCACCTTTTGCTGTGTTTTGCAAACTATAGCAAGTAAAAGTGGTGTGTTTCCATGCTTGTTCAGCACTTCAGTATTCACATGGTGTGAAGGCAGTTTTTCTGCCAGTGGTGTGTTCTCATTATAGATAGCATAGTGTAGTGCGTTGTTGCTGTAGACATCCATAAGATCTGGATTGGTGCCACGTTCTAGCAGAGTGATGACACAAATCTCTTCCTCGCAATGTACAGCCTTCATCAAAGGTATCCTGTTTTGTTTGTCACCAATGTCAGTCTGGCATTTTCAGTTCACCTGGAGAGTGACTGCTTCCACATGGCCATTGGCATAAGCCAAATGTAAAACAGTCCTGTTCATCCACAGATGAAGGAATACAGAAACTCTAGGATATATGCATAGTGGAATACTCCTCAGCCATCAAACTTTAGGACATCACCGCACTTCCAGCAACATGGAGAAAGACCTGTTCATCCACAGATGAAGGGATACAGAAACTGTAGTATTCATTCACAATGGAATACCCTTCAGCCATGTACATATACTGAAATCATATCACCTGGAGCCACACAGTTGAACCTGTTATTCCCTTGATGAAGGGATGACAAAACTGAAATATACATCCAGAATGGAATACCCTTTCACCACAGAAATGGATGAAATCCGTTTGCAGTCATGTGGAGAAACCTGTTCATCTACAGATGAAGGGATAAATAAACTGTAGTATATATACACAAATGGAATACTCTTCATCCAGAAAAATATAATGAAATTACATCATTTGCAGCCACACTGTTGAACCTAGAAGTCATCATGGTAAATGACCTTTCCTGCCCACCCACAGCTGAAGGGATAAAGAAACCACTGTACAGATAAACTGTGGAATATGCTTCAGCCATAAAGCTTTGGGAAATCCTGTCATCCACAGCCACGTGGAGAAACCTAGAGGACATTAGGTCCAAGGAAATGAGCCTGGTAGAGAAAGTCCCACACCTTTTAATCTCAGGATAGAGATTCCAAAAACTTTATCTCCTGTCCATCCACAGATGAAGGGATCGAGAAACTGTAATGTATATGCACAAAGGAATACTCCTTGGCCATCAAAATAACTAAACCATGTCATTTGGAGCAACACAAATGAACCGCCGAGGCTGCAGCTGCCTTGTGCTGTGCCATGGATGGAAGCCACTGCGGCCTCCATCTGGGCCGAGCTCTGACCACAATGATGCCTCTGCCCCCACCCGGGCCTCCCTCTGACCGACAATGCCGCTGCATCTTTTCAGTAGTCATTGATGAGGAAGTATCCACATCCTCCTTCCCACTACCAGATTTTGCTTGGAGAAAAGCAGTTTCCCGAAATAATTCTGTGACGAGCTTCTTCCACATTAGGACAAAAATGCTGGTAACTTTTAAAAATTCCTATAGAAGCCTCCTGCTTCCCTCTCCAGCCATATCCCAGGCAAGCCCCCTGTATACCACCCTGCCCCAGAACCCATTCCCCATACCCATCCACCACTCCTGACCTCCAGGCCTTGGCTCAGGCTGGCTTTCTGCTCAAAGGCTCTCCTTTGGAGTCGCCTGGCTAAGCACAGCTTTGCCTCATCCCCCAAAATCTAGTAGTTATCTTGAATTTCTCCCTTTCCCTCACTATCATTCATTCATTCAACAAAAATCTTGTCATGTGCCCACCGTGTTCCAGTCTTTGTCCTAAATCCTGGGAGACAGTGTGGTTAAGACACAAGTGCTACTCTTGTACAACTTGCATTTGAGCTTGGGCAGCAGGGAAAGGAGGACAATAAACAAAACCAGATAAACGCTATGAAAGAAAAAAGATAGAACCAGTAGATTGTGATAGTGAATTAGGGGTGAGGGTAGCAGAGTACTATTTTAAATCAGCTGAGCAGGGAGAACTCACTAAGGAGGAGACATTTAACAAGAAGAAACCACCCTGGCAAAAACGGGGACTAAGCCAAGGGCACATATGGTGACAGTTTTGCTGTTTGTAGTAGGAGGGGTCCAACCAGGTGATATGTGAGGGGAAGGGAGCATTCCTCTCAGAGGGAACCACAAGTGCAGAGACCCTGAGGTAGGAAGCAGCCTGATATTTGAGGTATGGCAGTGCCTTCCTTGGACCATGCCTGTGTATGATGCAGTAGTCACAAACACTTCTTCACCCAGGTTTTACAGCAGAAGGGAAGTGGTACTCAGACAAATTCCAAATGAGGCAGAGGAATGTCCGTATCTCTCCTCTTCTTTGTTCCCTTCGTCAGTTTGTTTACCCCCCTGCCCCCCACACCCATCTCCCTCTAGCTCCCTAACCTTTCTCCTGCCACCCCCTATAAAGGCCTTAATTAAATAAAATGGGTTTTGGAGGAGACCATCCTAGGATCCTAGACTGACCTCATCTCTGCCTATCACTAGTTGTATGGTTTTAGGGAAATTACTTAACCTCTTAGTGTTTTCTTATCAGTAAATTGGGAATAATAATGCCTGCCTCCCGGATTACAAGAGTTCATACACTTGAAGGCTCTCAGTAAATGGTGGCATAGGAGCATTCTTCTTTTTATACTCCCTAAACGATAAATTTAGTTTATTGTGAATTTCAACATGTATATTCAAAGTGTATTTTGTGTCCATCAATTCATTATTTCCATCTGACTGCTGTCACCACCCTGGTCAATGTCTGGCTCTCTCTTGCTAGGCCTCCTCCCCAACCTTTTTAGCACCAAGGATTTCGTGGAAGACAATTTTTCTACCCGGGGGCGGGAAGAAATGGCTTCAGGATGAAGCTGTTCCACCTCAGATCATCAGGCGTGAGTTAAATTCTCATAAGGAGCGGGCGCCCTAGATCCTGCACATGCGCAGTTCACAATAGGGTTCATGGTCTTATGAGAATCTAATGCCACCGCTGATCTGACGGGAAGTGGAGCTCAGGCAGTAATGCATGCTCACTGGCTTCTCACCACCTGCTGTATGGCCTGTTTCCTAACAGGCCACAAATCCATACGGGTCCGGGGATTGGGAACCACTGCTCCTGATGACGGCTGGAGCAGTCTTAAATGAAAAGTGGATTATAAGTTCTCTGCTTAGACTTTCAGCTGTTTCCCATTTCCAGAATCTTTACTGCAGCCTGCCTGGCTGTACTTGATCTGGCTCCCACCCTCCTGCCCTCCCTCCTTAGCCCTGTCATCTCATGCTACTCTCCCCCTTGCCCAGTACACTGCCCAGATGCATTCTTCTTGGGCCAGAAGTACTGTGCATGCACGTCAAATCTGAAACAGACGTTTCTTAGAGTATCAGGGGTCAGGGATGTGGCTGATAATATAAGGGCCTCTCCAATCAGACTTTCTAATCTAACCGAGGAGATACTAATTACAGTGTTGATGCTAAAAAAAGAAGGTTCTGACAAAATAGAACTTCTGAAGCATCATAAATCAGATAACCAGTATTTGTGATCCCCTTTTAAATATTCATGTGAAGAAGAATAGGGGATGTAACTGAAGAGATGAACTAAAAGTTCTGCTATGTATTGAGAACCTAAGTGTGGGATGCCGTGTTTGGATCTGGAGACACGTTGCCTCCTGGTACTTAAACAATCTGGCATCACACATGACATGACCTATATTAAAAGAGAGACACTGTAGTACTGAATAGTTTGGTGCTCAATGAGCAGGAGAGCTAGCTGGTGCTCGGGGAGGCAGAGGGGACACCCTCCCTGATGGCCAGGGAGGTCAGGGCTGACAGTTCATGAACTGTGCTTGCCTGGATGGAAGGCAAATAGTTGAGGAAGAAAGAGGAAGTGGATGGAATTCTAGGCCTGAGATGAGGACTGAGAATATCTTTGGATAATAAGACCAGTTAAGCTGGAGTAGAAGGGTCATTTATGGAACAAAAGGTTGTGGATCGTGTTGTAATGGAATTCCTAGACCACTGTGACCCACTAGTGGATGGTGAAATTAATATAGAAGATCTTGTCCCCTATTAAAAATGTTTTTAAAATAGAATAGGAAATACAAGAGAATGTCTCCGGAAGGGTGAGTGTTGACTTGTGAAAGGTTGTTGCATATATGTATTCTGGGTTACAGTCTCAAATGTATTCCTTATTGTAGGGCATGCTCAAAGAGTTCTGAGAACAGTGGACTGGACACAGAGCTGTCTAAATACCTGTGTCTGCCATTAGCATCTGGCAGAGGAGCCTGTGTACTGGCATTTGAATCTGTTGAACAAATTGAGGGCCTTGGGTTCTAGCCCAAGGAGTTTGGATTTTATCCTATAGGCAGTGAAAGTTTTTGACGATTTGTGGGCAGGAGGATAATGGGTCTTTAAGAAAATTCATTTAGCAGTTGTACATAGGATGGCTTGGGGAGAGAAGAGATAGGAGGCAGGGAGTCTAGTTAGGAGACATTGGCTGGGTCTTGGGTGAGTGACGACCTGTGTAGGTTAGTCACGGGATGGGAAGGTAAGAGGGCCGTAATGGCTGTAACAGTGGTTTTTGTTTGTTTTTGAGACAGTGTCTTGCTCTGTCACCCAAGCTGGTATGGTGGTACAATCTCAGCTCACTGCATCTTCCATCTCCCAGGTTTGAGCGATTCTCATGCCTCAGCCTCCTGAGTAGCTGGGATTATAGTCATGTGCCACCATGCTGGCTAATTTTTGTATTTTTAGTAGAGATGAGGTTTCACCATGTTGGCCAGGCTGGTCTCAAACTCCTGAGCTCAAGTAATCTGCCTGCCTCAGCCTCCCAAAGTGCTGGGATTACAGGTGTGCGCCTGGCTGATTTTTTTTTTTTTTTTTTAACGTGAAAAGGATTTTTGTTTCCTGTCTCTATTTTAGAATCATGCCAGTCATAATATCTTAGGTCATCTAATCAGATCAACAAAAGTACGTTGACTCCGACTGTGTTTGAAGCATTTGTCATGACTGTTGCATTATCAGTTATTCAGGAGTTTCTGTATGGGGCACAAATTAGCTCTTCTTAGCAGCAGACTAATCTGAAGAAATGACTCCCACGAATAAGAAGAATCTGTCTGAATGCTGTAGGGCTTTTATTAGGTCTCATCTCACTAAGTGCTGATCAGTTTTGATTGCTGATCAAAACTGTGCTGATCAGTTGGAGCAGAGCACGTAGATTCTTTGGAGATGATTGTTTTAGAGAATAGGGTGAGAGAATAGAAATCAATGAGCCAGCAGCCTTCTCACAGCAATGAAACTGCCTTTTCAAATTAGTTTTGATCATCTCAGCTCCATTACCCTTTATTCTTTCTTTTGTTTGTTTGTGTATCCTAGGAAGCGCCGCAGCCCCAGGGCAGCACATCACAGCCACTGAGGAACATAGCCATTCCTCTACCATCAGGCTGGGACCAGTCTTTCCTGACCAATATCACCTTCTTGAAGGTTCTTCTCTGGTTGGTCCTGCTGGGATTGTTTGTGGAACTGGAATTTGGCCTGGCATATTTTGTCCTGTCCTTGTTCTATTGGATGTACGTCGGGACACGAGGCCCTGAAGAGAAGAAGGAGGGAGAGAAGAGCGCCTACTCTGTGTTCAATCCGGGCTGCGAAGCCATCCAGGGCACCCTGACTGCAGAGCAGTTGGAGCGCGAGTTACAGTTGAGACCCCTGGCAGAGAGATAGGACCCAGCTGTGCTGTCATGCAGCTAACTTCTGATGTGGTCTTTCTCACCACTGGCTATGGATTTGATTTCAGGTGTATAGGACCTGAAATGGCAGCTTGCAGGTTAGCTCTGTGACTGCATGGTTCTACATTCTTTCCCTGATCTTTTGCTGCCATTTGATCTTTAGTGTTGGTGAAACTCTCTAAAGTACATTTACTCTGGGTCCGATGCAATTTATAAAAATTATGTACTCAAGAAGGGAGACCTGTTTGTCTCATTTCTCATCTGTTTGGGGGATGATTTTAGAGCACTAGAAAGGCACTGGGGAGATTCTCAGCTTAAAACATCCAGCCATTCGAAGTAATGATTAGGTACATCAGGGCTGCATTGTAAATGTTCTCTTTAAGTCTTTCAACATTTATAGCAATTTTTTTTTCCCAGAAAGTTTAGGTTGCAAGTTTTGGGTTTCTTGTTTGTTTTTGTTTTGCTTCCTGCTTTAATTCTTTCATTTTCAGTCATTACTGGTATTGAAAAATAAAATACCTTTAAAACATCTCTTCAGAAATAGGTCCCTCTTCATTGCCCATCACCATCTTCCACTCTCTATTATTTTGTCACCACTCAGTAAAGGAAGGTAGGAAGGGACAAAGGACTAAGTGCAGGTGTGGGGAGGGATTTCACAAGTGGTTATTAATAGCCAGTTCAGCAAGAAGTATTGAGTGTGTACAAAGGGGAGGGCTGGAAGTGTAACTCCAGACCTGTTGGCTGCTTGAGTTGTTTCTTAGATTCTAAGGCAGCAGTCCCCAACATTTTTGGCATCAGGGACCAGTTTTGTGGAAGACAGTTTTTCCATGGACGGGGTGGTGGTGGAGGTGGTTTCGGGATGTAACTTCCACCCCAGATCATCACGCGTTAGAGTCTCATAAGGAGCACACAGCCTAGATCCCTCGTATGCGCAGTTCACAATAGGGTTCTAAGGGCTTTAGAGTAAGTAGCCTTTTCATCTGGGCCTCTGGTGAGAAATTCTGTAAACAGTGATAATCAGGCTGGATTTTAATGTTCCTTCCTCTTCCGGTACAACCTTACGAGTTTGGGTTCATTAAACTCAGGCAGACTCCCATTGGGTTGGGGCTTCTCTCATTAATTCCATTTTGTGGCTAACCTTACTGTGTTTCAGCCCTTGTTGAAAATTCTTCTGATATGTGTTGCTCTTCCTCACAACCCTTTGCCCATTGGGAGTTTGGCTGTCCCTCAGAGCCATCCGGTCAAGCAGATGGTCCGTTCTAGCTCACAGAAAAGTCTTTTCTTCCATGATTTCTGTCTGAACTGGACATGTAGAGAGTATGGGAAACAGATGAATCCCTATTAAACATGAAGTTTTGATTGTATTTAAGATACAATTTTGTTGACTGATTTATTTTCTTAAGGCTTTCTTAATTTTCTTGATACTTTCCTTGGACTTTTCCATTTCATAAAAGTCCCACACAAGGGAGTAATTCCCTAATCTAAGTTTTACTGCAGTGCTCAGGGCAGTAAGCATTGCTGTAGGAAAGAACTCATTTGTATTTTAAAAATGTATAATTCAAACTTTCTCCTAAAACAAAATGCCCGTAACTCTGAATTAGAGAGGTTTGATCCAGTTAGTAATCCCAGTGGGGTAAAGACTTAAGCACAGAGGAGACTTGACCTGTGGGTGGGTGGACCTCAGTAGTGATTTTTGAAATGCAGCTGTTTTTGAGGTGGAGTCTAGATTGCGTCAAGCCCATCTTGCATGGGATTTTCTGTGAATAATTTTGTCACTTCTCACCTCTTCCCAAAGGTGCATGTAATGATGGCATTAGGAAAAATAGGGTGTGAATCAATTAAAGGCCTGACAGGGAGAAGAAGAAAGAACAATAAGTATTTGGTGCTTTCATCAGACCGTTAGGCTTTAGGTGCAGCCTTGATTTCCCGAATTTAGGCCTATTGATCTCAGAATTTCCAGTCATAGCCTGACCATTAACCCAGCATGCAGCCTCCATTAAAGGATTCTTCTGTCATCAGGGAACTTGAAATCCCAGAGGTAGATGCAGTCCCTGTGATAACTTTATACACGAGTGAAGACGTTTCTGTTCAAGTCTAACAAGTAACTTGGTTTTTGCTTTTATTCACATTATCCCATCTTGCCTACTGATAGAGACTGTTAAGCGAAACTCTACATCTAAAGTTGGAAGGGACCCCAAAATGCCATCAAGTGTGTTCCCCACCCCCAACCTTGGGCAGTGCCATCATTTATTCCCAACTAAAGATAATTTCTTTCTAGTGAACCCCTAAAGAAGATTCCAGGTGCTTCCTAGGAGGTTCTTTATGTTTACTGAAAGCACTTTTGCCACTCCCATCCTCACCATCTGGGGTTATTTTGTCTCCTAATCTTAGTGGATGTGGAGTCCCTGGAGGCCTATGTGAGCATCCTTCAGACTGGTAAACCCTTACTCAGTTCTCTCTTCTCTCTGCTCTTTAGGCCAAGTCACTGAGCTGTACCTCTGGGACTCAATCACTTTCATGCTAGCCCTGACCTAAGTTTTTCAGGTTTGAGTGAGGGTGAGTGTCCCTGTAGATGGGTGTAATGACCTTTCTCAAAAGCTTTGGAGCTTTTCCAGTGATGACAGGCATGTGTGTTTTGTGCTATTAGAGTTATGCTTTGAGTATAGGCAGTCTTCCACATTTGTCTTTTGACTGACCTGTGTGTCAGTCAAAAAGCTCTGTGCTGCAAAATCTTAGAAAGTTACACAATTGAAAGAACCAGTGACCCTCAGTTGGGCAGAAGACATCAAAATTCGAGCTATGTGCTTTTAGTTCCTGCTACTTATACCAGCAAATATTTGTAGATGCCCTGGATTTGGCGCTGCTAGGGACACACACACAGGAGCTCCTGCATAGGATGAGCGTCCCTAAAAACCCAGGGATGCAGGGGTGGGGTTGGGATGTCATGGAGCATGTTGCCACCAGGCGGTGGCGTAGAGCTGCCACTATACCTCATGGGTCCCTCCACCTCACACTTGAAAATTTACGTCATGTAGAAAACCCTCTGGGATGTTTCTCTCAACCACTTGTGCTGCTTTTTCAGATTTTTTTTTTTTTTCCAGTTTAAAATTTACAGAGGAAAGGGCTCATCAGAGGTCCTGGGAAAGGCGTAGAAAGCTACCAGAAGTGATTTATATATGTATTTTAAAATAAAACAGCAGCTCCCCTCTAGACTTAGCAAGCAGTGTTACAGTTGCTTGCACAGAGCTGAGCTTTGCGAGAAGGAGAAGGGGAATGACTAAGAATTTACATAGTTGGCAGAGAAAACCAACTGCCTAAGCCAAAGAAAGTAACTTTTGAACCATATGCTTTGGTTTCTATCACACATACTTTTATTTCACAACTTTGGAGCACTAGGATACATAAAGACTTGCATCCCATTTTCAAAAAGCTGAGAGAGAAGACAAGATGAGTGCACACAAAACTGTATTATGAAGTATAGGACACAATGTGAATGCTTATAAAGGTGTACGGTGTGTGTGTGTGTGTGTGTGTGTGTGCATGTGTTTTTTCAAGGGAGAGATCACTTGCAGTCCTAAATACTATATAGGATTTTCACCTCTACATGAAAAATACTCTTTCCTGAACAAGTCATGGATGAACGTTTTGAAAAGCGTACTCTATAGACCACCCACCTACATAGGAATCTCCTGTAGTAATGGTAAAATGCAGATTCCAGGGCCCCCACTGACTCAGAATGTCTGGGGGTAGAATCCTGAGAATCTGCATTTTAACAACCTCCCTGATGTGATCTCTGGCATAATAAAGATTAAGAGCCGCTGACATAAACCATAAATGTTAAAATAGGAAGAAAATTTAGTGATTATTAGATCCAAGCAAAGAAAATGGTTGTGTATTTTTAAAGCGAGCGATGAGGTTTGCTATTTTTCAAACTGTTCATTTGGAACACCAAAGCGAGAGAAGAAGAAACGTATCTTTAAAACAATGAGGAACTAACTCCAAAGACTACGCAGAAATGAAACGTCCTTTATTTTTGAGGTTTTCTTTAAATGATTACAACAAGAAGTACATGCTCATTTTAGAACATTTTGGAAATACAGGAAGGAATAAAATATTGTTGTACTTCTATGCATGTATTTTAGAAGTCAAGAGGTACGTAGGGTGTATGTGGAGAACATCTCCCTCCATCCTGCCATGTTTGTTCTTTCTCAAGCCTGCAAATGACACCATCCTAAACACACTATTCTTTCACTTGCTTTCTTTTTTCTTTTTTAGGAGTTTGAGTTTTATGTGCATTTGAAGTTTTTATGTAAGGGAGTGACATGATCCAAATTTTTTTTTTCCTCTCTCTTTTTTTTTTTGAGAGACAGAGTCTCACTCTGTCCCCAGGGTGGAGTGCAGTGGCACAATCTGCCTCCCAGGTTCAAGCAATTCCCCTGCCTTCCCAAGTAGCTGGGACTACAGGCATGCGCCACCACACCCAGCTAATTTTTCTACTTTTAGTAGAGAAGGGGTTTCACTGTATGCTGGCCTGCCTGGTCTCAAACTCCTGACTTCAGGTAATCTGTCCGCCCTGGCTTTTCAAAGTGCTGGGTTTACAGGCGTAAGCCACTGCAGCCAGCCCCCAATTTTCATTTCTAAAAGATCATCCACGCTATGGTGGGGAGTAGATTTTCTATGTCATTCATTCATCCATCCATCTATCCATTTACAGAGCATCTAAACTTTGCCAGTCCTGGTGCTGGACTTGGCTCATACAGATAGCCAGTAACCAGTTACAGTGCAGTGTGGTAAGGCACACTGAGAGTATGTCATCTGAACGAGGACCCCAGCCTCAAAAGAGGATCTTAAATCACGGGTCAGGAAGGGCTTCCTGGAGGCAGTGACACTGTGCTGAGTTTAAGGGAGGACTAGGTACTCCCCCAAAAGAGAAGGTGGGGACAAAAAGCATTTTGGTCAGAGAAAACCACCTGGGAGAAAGGTGATAATCATGAAGGAGAATAACAAGCTTGGATGCATTCTGAGGACTTGGATGTTAAGGAACAAATAAAAGGAATTGATGAGAGGCAATTCCAGAAAGGAATATTGGGTGCCTCTTGCTTTTTGAGCAAACAATATTTCTTAGTAATTACATCAGCACAAATAGAGCTGCTTCCTCCTTTTTCACAGCTACAAAGTATACCATTGTATGGATAGATTATAACTCAACAAGTCTCCATTAATGTATATTTAGGTCGTTTCTAATCTTTTGTTGTTGCAAACAATGTACAACGAAAATCCTTGTACATATGTCATTTCAACATATGGGAATACTTCTCTGGGATAATTTCTTAGATTTGCTGGCAAAAGGATATTTGACTGAAAATGTTGATAGATGTTGCGCTGCATAGAAGTGATTCTCATTTACATTCCTACCAGCAATGTATGAAAATGCCAATTTCCTCATAGCCTCACCAACACAGGGTGTTTTCCAACTGTCTTCTGTACTTTGCCAATATCTGAGAGGTGAAATGGCACCTCATAGTTTTAATTTAAATTTCTTATTATGGGTGAACATCTTTCTATAAATTTGTGAGTCATTTGTATTTATCTGTGAACTGTTTTAGCCTTTGCATGATTTCTGTTGAGTTACCGGGAATTTTAAATTTTCATTTAGGAACTCTTCGTAAATGAAGAAAATTGGCTCTTTGAATTATGCATTTCAAATATTTTTGCTCAATTTGTTCAAACTTCTTGCTGTTTTTGTTTCTGTGTAGAAATTTTTTGTTGTCAAATTTATGTATTTTATTTTATGACCTGGGTTTTTGTCATATGGCAAAAAAATTTCCATGTTTACCCACTGCTTTCATTTTCTATATTTAAGTTTTTTATCTACCTAGTATTTATTTTGGAGTGGGGTTACAGATAAGGATCCAACTTTATTTATTCAGGCATCTATTTGTTCAGGTATCTAACTAGTTCCCTCAGGTTCATTTATTAAATAACCCAACTCTTTCGGGCTAATTTTAAACCCATCTGTATCATATACCACATTTCTTGTGTATTTGTATCTATTTTGGGCTTTCTGGTCTGTTCTTTTGCTCTGACAGCTTTTCCATATTCTAGTACTTCACTTTTTATTATTGAAGCTCTTTGGTGTGTTTTAATATCTGAATGGGCTAGACACCTCTTTATTACTCTTATTTTGGCTTTCTTCTTTAAAACTTATACTTAACATGTTTATTTTCTCCCTGTGTTCTTTAGAATTAACTTGACCAGGTCCCCAAAATTTCTCTTGATATTTTTATTGGTCTCACGTTAAATTTACAGGTAACTTAAGGAGAAGACACCCCTGTAAGTTATTGTTTTACTATTCAAGAATACGGTATGCTACCATTTGTTTAAGCCTCTTTTACTGCCCCTCAGTTGCACTTTCAAGTTTGCTTTATATTGATCTTCCTATTCCCTGTTTATTCCTGGTTATTTTATCTTTTGCTATTAAGGTCAGTAGATCTTTTCTTCTATTATTTCCTCCAACTTGTTGTTGTGTGTGTGTGCGTGCATGAGAACTATTGATTCTGGTATATTAATTTTGTACCAGTCCTTTACCAAATTCTCTTACTAATTATAATGGTTTTTCAGTTGATCTGCCTGGATTTGCCATGTAGGTGATTATTTCCTTTTCAAATAATGTAAAATTTAGTTCCTATTTTCCCTGGTTTTCTTTTGTTTTGTTTTGTTTTTGTTTTTGTTTTTAGACAGGGTGTTACTCTTGTCACCCAGGCTGGAGTGCAGTGGAGCAATCTTGGCTCACTGCAACTTCTGCCTCCTGGGTTCAAGCAACTCTCTCACCTCAGCCTCCCAAGTAGCTGGGACTACAAGTGTGTGCCACCATGCTTGGCTAATTTTTTGTATTTTTAGTAAAGACGGGGCTTTGCCTTGTTGGCCAGGCTAGTCTTGAACTTGTGGCCTCAAGTGATCCTCCCCTCTTGGCCTCCCAAAGTGCTGGGATTATAGGCGTGAGTCACTGTGCCCAGCCTCTTGTCCCAATTTTTATGCCTCTTATTTTTTTCTCTTTGTCCATTACATTGGCTAAAGCACCTGGAAAAATGTTAAATCAGAATAGTAATCAATGATATCTTTGTTTTGCTCTTGACTTTAATAAGCATGTGCCAGTATTTCCCCCTAAGCATGATCCTGGCTTTGGGGTAGGTGAATAGATAGATAGACAAACAGAAATCTTAAGAAATTACTCATCTGGGCTGGGTGCAATGGCTCACACCTGTAATCTCAGCACTTTGGGAGGCCAAGGCAGGCAGATCACTTAAGTCCAGTAGTTTGAGACTAGCCTGGCCAACATGGAGAAAACCTGTCTCTACTAAAATTACAAAAATTAGCTAGGTGTGGTGGCAGGTGCCTGTAATCCCAGCTATTGAGAGGCTGAGGCATGGGAATCATTTGAACCTGGGAGGTGGAGGTTGCAGTGAGCCAAGATTACACCACTGCACTCCAGCCTGAGCAACAGAATGAGACTCTGTCTCAAAAAAACAAAAAACAAACAAACAAAAAAGAAAGTACTTATCTGTACTTATGTTATTAAAAGGTTTTTCTTAAGAATGGATGTAGAATTTCACAAAATCTCCTTTCAATGTAGTGGACATTAATCTTATGGTTTTTCTTTTTGATCAATTAATATAATCAATTAATATTACAGATTTATTTATTGAACCATCCTTTTATTCCTGGAATAAACCACCCTTGATTGTGATGTACTATTTTTTAATGTGCTGATAGATTCTGTTTGTTAATAGTTTTATTTATGGTTTTTATTGGTGATTTTCATGAGATTATAGTATTTTTTAACACTTTTAGATTTTGAAATGTATAAAAAGCATATTTTTAGGTCTTCATTATAGATTGTGCCCTTTATCATTATGCAAAGCCCACTTTGTTTTCTTTATTGCATTTTTCCCTGAATTTATTTTTGTCTGATATTAAGGCTGGAAGCCCTGCTTACTTTTTGTTTGCATTTGCCTCATGTGCCTCTGCCCATAGTTTTGTTTTCAGCTTGAATTATTTTTATTAGGTATGCTGCCTGTATATAAAGACTAGTTGTGTTTTCTTTTATAATCTATTATGAGAATATTTTCTTTTAATAGGTGAGTTTAACTTATTTATGTTTATGAAAGTCTTGCTTATCTCATCACATTTTATATTATTCTGTTTAGGTAGCTTCTTTTACCATATGGTCTCTGGGTTTTTTGTTTGCTTGTTTTGTTTGTGTGTATGTGTGTTTCTTTCAATAATCTAGAAAGTTTAAATTTCTGTTTCAAGTTTGTATTTTTAACTTTATATTGATTACTTAAAAACTGATATTTTTAGAGAGTGTTTATTAACATCTTATAAAAATAAGTGTAATAAATTTATATTTCCACCTTCTTCCTACTTTTCTCCATCTTTCAACCCCCAGTTCTACTGATTTATTGACTAATTGATTGACTTATATCTTTAAATATAATTGCAACCTACTACTTGAGTTATCAGCCTTAAATGATATATTTTGACCTGATAGATAATGAAATCAACATGCCAACACTGCCTTTTATGCCTCCTCTCTTCCTTCCCTCATTTTATTAGTTATATCGTATCGTTAAGGTTTATAACATTTATATTCTGTTCTTTAGTCCTGTCTTTACAGTTTTTTAGTCTTAGTCCTATCTACAGTTGATTTTTTTCACTTAATGATTAACTCTGAATATATGTCAGGTTATTCTCCTACAGTATTGATTTTGACAGCTGCATAATATTTCTGTATGGATAAATGTACCAGCCTTTATTTAGCCAATCCCTATTATTAAACACTTCAGTTGTATTCGGTTGTCACTAGCATGAATAGTACAAACCAGGCTCACCTCTTTGAAATTCAAATTTTATATTTCCATCTCTTAGAAAAGAGTAATTAGAAGCCAATCCCTATTAAAACCGGATCTCAACCTTAATCACCAAATCCCCTGGGGATCTCATGAAAATGTGGATTCTGATTAAATAGGTCTGGGTCAAGGCCTGAGATTCTGCATTTCTTTTTTTTTTTTTTTTTTTTTTTTGAGACAGAGTCTTGCTCTGTCGCCCGGTCTGGAGTGCAGTGGCCGGATCTCAGCTCACTGCAAGCTCCGCCTCCCGGGTTCACGCCATTCTCCTGCCTCAGCCTCCCGAGTAGCTGGGACCACAGGCGCCCGCCACCTCGCCCGGCTAGTTTTTTGTATTTTTAGTAGAGACGGGGTTTCACCGTGTTAGCCAGGATGGTCTCGATCTCCTGACCTCGTGATCCGCCCGTCTCGGCCTCCCAAAGTGCTGGGATTACAGGCTTGAGCCACCGCGCCCGGCCAGATTCTGCATTTCTAACCACCTTTTAGGTGATGCTGATGCCACTGGTCTTTGGACCACACTTTGCTTAGCAAGGTCTTTGAATACATTTCATTTCTGGAGAATTCTGCTTGAAAAAAAAAATGCTGGAAAATATAGCCTGTAGCAGTAGTTTCATTGTGTCTTATGATATAGTTTAAAATATCACATTTGTATCAAAATAACTTGTAGCATATAATTATTATTTGTGAACGATCATTTGACAATTTTCTTAAATCTCATTTGTTTGGGCTTATTGTGGATATGTCCCTGGAACCCTCTCAGATGTGTACGTCCCTGTTGCATGGAAAAAAAGGCTGAGAACCCTGGGGACCAGAAATAAAGCAGAGGTCAAATGGGTACCCTAGAATGAGGCAGTGAAAAGAAACCTTTGAACCCAAATTTGTAAATAATATCTGCACTCTTAATCTCTTGGGGATGTGTTTGTTGTTTAGTAGGTAAGTGGTTGTTTAGGTGGTTTTATCCTACGAGGCCCAAAGTGATCTGGTCCCTGCCTCTCTTTCCAGGTTATATTCACCTCCTTGGTGTTCATCTTACATTGTGGTTTGACAGACTTTCTGTAAAGGGCCAGTTGGTAAATAGGCTTTGTTGACCAAACTGTCTCTGTTGCAATTACTCAACTTTGCCATTGTAGAGCAAAAGCATCCATAGACAATATATAAGTAAATGAATGTGCCAATAAAACTTTATTTATAAAATCAGGTGGTAAACCATAGTTTACTGATCTAACAAACTAAATATACTTCTTTGTGCTTTAGGGATTTGACTGTTGCCTTTTCTGGGAACTCACTCCCCTAGATGATCCTAGGTCCTGCTCCCTTATTCCACTGGGGTCTCTCAGATGTCACTTCATCAGAGAGGCCTTCCCTGACCATCCAGCCTAAAATAGCACCCTACCCCCATATCTCCATGTCCTTTACTGCCTTTCTCTCTTGGTAAATATTTCATTTATTGCTTCACTAATAATATTGATCTTATTTTAATAACTGTTAGAGAAAAGCATATGTGTTGACAGGCAGAGTATTCTTAATATACATGGCAGTTCATTTACAGTGGACCATCTCTAGGGACAGAAATAGCTTTGTTTTGTAGAGCTTGTTTTAATCATTTTTCTTCTAATGACTTTTCCTCTGAGATTTAGACAGAGTTTGGCAGTGCCAAACATACTGTGAAATGGCACCGGGTTGGTATGAAACAATTGCCTTGTTCTAGATCCTCATCAATAAAAAAATAATGTCTTTGGCTATTCTGGCTCTTCTCATAGATTATATCAGGTTCTGCCCCGTATATAATTTTCAAAAAACTATTCTGTAAAAAGGAGCATTTCCTAGGCAATTTGCATTTTTCCCAGAATCCTCATGGCCTAATGAAAGGCTGGGCAATGCAGGGCAAGTAAGGGCCCTGGAAGAGACATTTCCTGAAGAAACATGATCATTTTGGAAATTCATGTTAGGATCTGATCACTTTGGAGGATCCAGCCCCAAGGAAGAGAGAGAAGTCAGATTCTGAAGTTCACGTAAGGTTTCTGTGATCTTGCTGCTATAGCCTTTGGAAATCTACATCTATGCATCATTCTTAGCGCAGCTGAAGAAAGCTGTTCTTCATGTGGGTGGCCAATGCAGAAGGTGCATGAGCCCCACACTTCATTATGGAGATGACTGTAACTTGGGGGTATTACTGGGGTTTGGGTAGCTTGGCATGCTCTCAGGAGATCTGCACCGTGGATACAGAATGTCTCAAGAGCTATTGCATTTCTCATGTAAGAAGTGACAGCAAGACTAACTCAGTCATGGAGCCTGAGAGGTAAGGGCCCCTTCCTGCCAGAAGGAAGGTCTGTGTTTGAGAAGCAGGTGTTGTTCAAGGCTAGGAGAGTGAGTGAGACCATTGCCATTACAGCTGATTCTGAGACCCCATAGGTGGCATTCTTTTTGGACTTGTGGCACCACCATGCCTTGTTTGGCAGGCTTCACAATCTTTACCAATTTCTAGAAGGTGTTTTTATAAATACTTTATGTAGCTGGGGTGTTATAGATGTTTTTCTTGATAGCTGAGAATATTTCAACACAGTATAATTCTTAATGTAACATGGTTCTTTCATATGATGAGTGTACACGAGAAATCTTTTCATCTTTTTGTTTGTTTTGTTTTGTTTTGTTTTTGAGACAGAGTCTCGCTCTGTCTTCAAACTGGAGTGCAGTGGCACAATCTCAGCTCACTGCAACCTCTGCTTCCGGGTTCAAGTAATTCTCCTGCCTCAGCCTCCTGAGTAGCTGGAACTACAGGCAGGCGCCACCATGCCCAGCTAATTTTTGTATTTTTAGCAGACACGGGTTTTCACTATGTTCGCCAGGATGGTCTCGATCTCTTGACCTCATGATCCGCCTGCCTCAGCCTCCCAAAGTGCTGGGATTACAGGAATGAGCCACTGTGTCCAGCCTTCGTCTGTGTTTTTAACTGTACCTTTCCAAAGGATGCCATTGGAAGACATTGATTTAACTTAACTAGGGGGAAATGTCTTTGCTTTGGTGTGTGTCTCTGGTTTGGGTTCTCTAGTCTCTACTTTTGACACCAGGATTTGATGTTAACACCAGGATTTGATGAAAAAGCTTGAGGATGGTTTTATTGTCAAGTAGCATCTAATTGATGGGTAGCAGTGGGGTTTATTAAAGCTGTAAATTCAATTTCCTAGGAATTTTGAAGGTTCAGAAGGGTTCTGGAGGGCAAAAATATGGTGGTAAAACACCTTTTATTTTTTCAGCCAGAAATGTATATAATGGTTACAGATTGTCAAAGATTGGAGCTAAAGAGTAAAGTAACCATGGCCTTTTTGTTGTCACTATTTAGTTTGTGTAGTTGCCAAGTGTGTTTCTAATGCCACCTTAGGTCATCGGCGTTAAAAAAAGTTTTGTGTAAATATCATTTACTGCCTCAAGTCCTTGCTCTTTCACCCTAAAGATTTGGAAAGTTAAAAAAAACAAACAAACAAAAAACCTGCTAATCGCCTCTGGGTGTTACCAGCCTGCATTAGCTCTAAGGCAATCCATCTCTTGGCATGGGACTACCCAGTGTTTGTAATTCTCAGCTATTGATTTTGTTTGTAGTTGGAGGTTGTACCACAAATAAATTCTAAGGTCTATTCGTCCTACATGAGGGGGAGCCATAGTAATTCATTCTCACATTGGTGCCCAGTGTCAGTGCGAAAAAAATAAAAGTCTCCTTGGATTCACTCTAGGCCACAGGTCTTTTTCTCTTTCCAAAATCATTGTGTTAGTTAAAATGAGCTTTTGTATAAAAGAAAATATCACTGCTTAGGATTAGAGAAAGCTACAGGGAAGGAGCTCAGATTTATGGAAGATGGAGTTAATAATGCTGACTGGAGATAGGGTTCCTAACCTAGTTCCTTGTCACTTGCCACTTGTAATTCTCATTCTTTTTTCCTCCTCTGCAATTTCCTCCCCTCTTTCACTACAGCCCTTTTTCACATTTAAACAGTCTACTATTTTTCTTTTTTCTTTATCTACTTATGTTCTGGCCTCTTCATCTTCTCTTCCTCACCTACCCTTCCCACCTTGGGGATACTCAGTTTGACTCCTTCCTTGTAGTCACACAATATTGGATCTCTGTTCCCATCTTCTCCAACCATCTGTCTACATTTGTCATCTAGTCCAGCTTGTGCTGCTGGTTTTCAGCCCTCCCTCTCTGCCCCACCAACTATTTCTCTACTTCCCTCACTGTTTTCAGTCTTTCTCTTTGTGTGTATGTGTTGGGAGTATGGGTAGGGAAGGAGGGAGAAAGGAAGAAAGGAAAGACGGAGGAAGAGACAGAGACAGAGATTGAAAGAGACTGAACTGCCATATGTTCATGGCACAGGGTTTTGAGAGGATAATGAGGGAAGGGGACAGGAGTTCTCAAACCTTGAAAATGCTGATATGCAATGGCATGTGAGTGAGATCCTTCACAAACTCTATGTGGAACTCAGTCCTCCCCATCTGGGGGCAGTAGTCACTAGAATATGGCTTTGTATTGCATGTGAACATGAATGAGTCTGGAGGCCAAGAATTCTGATTTGTCTCCCCAGTGGCTAGGCCTCAGAACAGCTCCCCAACCCCCTTTCTTTAGGCTGAGGTCAAGCCCTTATTAAGCCACAGTGCAATCTCAGAGAAAGAAGGTGCACTTCTACCTGATTTATATTATTTGTAATAGCTACCTAGAAATGTGGTGGTCATTAATTGGTTTGGGTGGATGTTTTCCTGGAAGGTGGGGAGGGGATAAAAACCTCTATTTTGGTCCTGCTAAGTGGAAGGGGAAGAGCACAGAAATGTGAGAATATCAGTAGGGGTGGGAATTAAGTCAAAAACAGGATGGGTGCAGAGAAACAAATGCAGATGTTCCACCTGCCACTATCAGGAGTTGGTTATAGGTATAACTTGCTCTTAGGGTAAGAATTATTCTTATGTTTGAAAGGGACAATTACCACAGCTTGTCTAAAAAGCGGATGTTTAAAGATACTTTGAGGTAAGTACACTGACCTTCAAATAGGTGTAACTGAAATCATGGGGGAATTAGGGGAATCTGCAATTCCTCTGCCTTTCTATAAGAGTGAATTGCAAATCTGGAGAGTGAGTAATTATTTAAATTGGAGAAAAGTTCATTTTTCTGAAGATGAATCTCTAAACAGCAGTTCCATTCAAATTCTGTGGCTGCTTTGCAAACAAAGCTTATGCATTTATGGCTTTTTTAAAAATGGATTTAATGGACTGAGTTCATTTAGACAGGAGAGATCGAATGAATGAGCGGAATTAAAATACACATCCATTTGGCCGTCAGTCATTGTTTAAGCCACTCGACCACCCAACTTTTCTAATTAAATGACATTGCAGTCCCTGCATAAAGGCTGCGATAGATAAATTAGTACTTGGTGAGTGCTTTGAAGATGAAAATCACAGTATGAGTAATGAGCAGGGTTTTTTTTTCCTTGGGCTGGAAACGGCGTCTTTTGTGTTTTCCCACTGCACCGTGAGTCACCTGGATTGACATTGCAGAAAGCCTCCTCTCACAAAGGAAGAGCAAGAGAGACAGTAGAGACAGACTTTTATTTGACTTACAAAGCAAATTAGGAAAGAGCCTGCATCCATTCACATCTGTACAAGGAATTATATGACCTACACATTTGCCACCTATAGAAGCTGGTCATATTTTGCAGGAATTTATACATTAGGAAATCACATGGAAATGATCTTGTTTAAACATTCATGAAGAGCAAACATCCCCCCAAGAGCACTGAAGGTAGAAATCTAGCTTGGTCCCTCCTGAGAGCTTGGCTTACCTCTCTGTTGGTGCATTTAAAGGTCTGCATCAAATCCCTCCAGAACCGATGGGATGCTGGAGTTTGTCTGCTTTGAGGATGTGATGATTATTTTAGTGGGAGGAGCTTAGAACTGCAGGTTTGGAGGTAAAGTGTGAACTGTTTGGCAAGATCAAGCACTGGCTGGCTGGGGTGAATTTTGCCCTTCCCTCAATGCTCCCATTGGCTCCCCTGTAAAGAACTCAACTTTTTATACGTTCCAAACTGTAGTGAGAGGTCTTTTCTCACTACATCTAAACATTCTCATTTAGATATGTTTTTCTTGTCCTAAATTGCTTTGACACAGCAATAATTAGTCATGCTACATTGTCTAGGCTGGCTAATTACTGAGAGCTTGGCAGGCCCCATCGGAAAGGTTGCATCACCCAATGTAAGTTAGGATCCAAGCCAGTGGCTGCCCCACTCCTCATTGTATTCAAATGTAGATGAGGTGCATCCTTTTCAATCCTGACAGCCCCTCACTCTCAGTTGCACCCCCAAATTGGTCACAGCTGAAAGAACAGCATTCACAGTATGGCCAGCAGGGTCGCCTCTTCCTGAGGCAGCAGTCGGGGAGGAGGAGTGCAGGGAGGGAAGTTGGATGCATCAGGGGAAAAATGGAGCCACTGCTAACAAGGTCCTAGAAAACAGACTAAAATGGCCAAAGAAGAGAGAAAACTCTCTCCTCTGAGGGATTCAGATACACACACACACACACACACACACACCACACACATATATATAGAGAGAGAGTCCAAGAGGCTTGGGGAATTATTGGAAAACAATTATGCTTATCTGCTTCCTGCCAGTCTGTATTCATTGACAGAGCAGAAGTAGTTATAGATATTGCAGACACACTGTGGCACTAAATAAAGTGTTTAAAATTATACTGCTTGATAACGCTTCCTATCTCGGCCCTCTGCAGACCCAGAGAGCTGATTTGGGCCAGCAGGTAACAGTGTAGGGGCATGGTAATGTGATTGGCATAAATTTGTCACTCGGGCTATTTTCTTTCCCAGGGGAACTCACTCCAGCCACAAAAAGTTGATCCTAATTGGTTTCTGCTGAATGTTTAGCATGTCATTCACACAGGTGTCTTAGCAGACTACGCCTTTGTATTTTATTTGAGAATTTTTATAGTTTGCCTCATAGGACCCCAAAGTAGGATCAGCACTGTAGATTAGAATCAGTTCAACAGAGGGAAAATAAACCTTTGGAATAGATTTTGCCTTCCCTGAGCACGTCGCAGGCATTAGCAAATAATGGGAGCCCTGTCTGCGCATGGAAAGGAAGCATCTACCACTTAGACTCCTAGCCTCGGGTGTGCCGTCCTATGACCTGCATAGCGGGTGTGATGATTCTAGAGTCATCATCTCCTAACTTTATGCTGCTATGCACAGAAGAAACACGCACACACACATGCACACACATACACCCACACACACCCACACACAATGTTCTTTCCTTGCGGAAGAAAGAAATGGGAGGGACTGAGGAGGGGAGGTCTCCTGACTGTGAGCTGCTGGATAGAACACAGCCAACCCTGATGAGAGTGGCCAAGACCTTCAGAGCATGGGTGGGAGTTGACTCTATTTGCCCTTTGTGGTGCTGTGCCATCTTTGCTAGACTACAGTTGCCATTTGCTAGCTGTCTCCAAATTCAGAGAGTTCTAAAAAGGTAAAGACCTTTTAGGCTATTTTAGTACACTCTGTGTGGCTATCAATACAACTTTTCAAACACAGAGGCATCAGAAAAAAAAAAATTAAGCCAATCCATTAAAAGAGTGCTGGAATTGCTATCCAAAATGACTCACGTGCTGTTTCTATGCATATGTGTGCCCTGATGCATTTCATTTCTCAAGTTTAAGACAAGGATGAATGAAGTACCAGAGTAAAAATAGGAAAGCACATCCTTCCCCTCATCTCACCGGTATAAATTACAAAGGAGATGACACTTTCACCATCTGATGAGTCTACCTTTGCTGCTGTGTTTCCTCTTCAGCAGAAATTCCAGATAACACCACTGACTTTTACTTAGAGTATCTTGAACAGCTATTTATAGTTTTCACCTATCCTTCCCAGAGACCTCACTAGACTGAGAGACAAGGGCTTCTCTGGGTCCTGGCCCAGCTCAACCACCCTCTGGTGTTGTGACCTTGGGCAAGCCACCTCTGCAAGCCTCATTCCTCAATCCTATAGATCGAGCCAGGGGAGATCACCAAGGTCTTTCTCTGCTCAGAGTCTCCCAGAGCTCCAACGATGTGGTCTACAGCATGAGGCATACTAAGACCATCAGAAATCATCCCTGAAATGCAGAAACTCATTTTAAAGGGAAGGAACTTTGCAATGTAAGTGGTTTGTTTCAGTTCTGTAATTCGGCTGCTTGAAAGACTGAAATGGCAAAGAAAAGTTGACGAAATGCAAGCCTCAAACAAGTTTGAGGAAGCTGGCCAGAGTGCTGAAGTCAACTGCTGTTGACAACAGCCATCAGACCTTGTGGCTGCAAAGCTCAAACAAAAGCAGCACCTACACCCTGCTGGTCAGCAATAGTATCCCAGGACAGAGGCAGCCAAGAGAGTTCTCAGCAAGCTCCAGGCGTATGGCATTAGGCATCAGGCATGTAAACAGCTGGTGGAATTTCAGAGTACATTGCATTCGATAGTTCCCAGACCTGTTGGAGCCATATTTAGCTTAGGAGCGCTTGGAAAGAGTGCAGTGCCATTTGAATGACTATTAATAGCTTCGGGAGGCATGGGGAGTGGGGGTTGGAGCAAAGAAAATATTTCTTCAGTTCGATATCTTGTATGTATTCATGAAGGACAAACTTTCTCCGTGTTAAAAGGCTTGGGTGTGGGGGTCTGACGAGCCTTCTGAAATCAGGAATCACCAGTTCCAGTTGGGAAGACAACTCTACTTACAGTTTAAACTAAATGATTTGAGCTTCCCAGGTGCCTAACTGAGCGATTTCTTCCCTACAATCCCTCTCCTCAGCAATTTATTTCACACAGATTATATCAATCTGTTTCTTTGTTGCTGTGTAATGTAATAATCATTCTCAAAATCCTCAGTTTGTCCAAAACTTAAACACTTGCCCAGAACTGTGCCCCACATCAGCCCACTGGTGCCCACCCTCATGAAGAGACAGCAAATAAGGGGTGCCACTGGGAAGCCTGCCCTTGTTCTGGGGAAGCAGAAATGCCCCCCTCCCCATATTGTCTCAGTCAAGGCAGCCATCCACACAATTCCTTTCTTTAGCCCGAGGTTCAGCTTCCCTATTAACATAGACAACACTTCACTGAAGCTGAAGTATAAGAAATTTTCTGCTTGATGTGTTTTATATCCTAGTATTTTCCTTGCACATCACATGCCTCTCTGAGGGGCACAGGAGAATGTGTCTGGGGTAAGGTTTGGGGGAGGGTTCCCACCATTTAAAAGGGAGGGAGAGACCGACTCATAAAGGAATCCGTCGGAACCCTCTGCTCTCCCCGGAGGTCCTGACGCCTAAGGGCGAGCTCTCTCTTGCTCTAGAAGCTTCCTTTGCAGCCACGAACTGCTTGCCAGCCTCTCTAGGATGGCTGTCTGTCTGGGTATCTGCAGTGCTGCTGTGTGTCACCATGGCTTGGGGCTTCCTCACCGTGGCTGGGGACAGAATTGGTAGGTTTCCCCACCCAGCCTTTCTGCTGTTCATTATTTGTGGGGAAGGCTGCAGGCAGGGCAAACCTTAATTAGCTCCAAGTGTGAGTGGGTCAAATCAATTACTACTGCACTCTCCCAAACACCACCACAACAGCCATGATTCCGCTCGTTTCCACTAGATGGGAGAAATCGGAATTGTCCATTTGCGCACACAGACTGTTCACAGCAATAAAGAAAAGTGAATGAAGTATATACAAGCTCCCAAGTGGGGGAATTTCAAAAGCGGGGGAGCCTGCCTCCATGGTGATCATGGGCACTATTGGTTTCTCTAAGAGAGTCTCTTCATGGTCACATCCCCTAAAGCTCTAGAGAGTGTATCCAAATTCCCACTCAAGAGACAGCGTGTGGTCACAGATAATGTATTTTCAAGGAGAGGTGGAGGCAATGTCTCTCTTGGCCCTCTGGGCTCCTGGAAGTGGCAGATAATCTGCACCCACAGTCTGGACATTCCTAACGTGTCCCTAGATGAAACCCAGAGGATTCTTGAGCGTCTTTAAAACAGACTTGGGAGCTCATACTCCAGGGCTGGGCTCCCCGGTGGCAAGGCTGCCCTGATTCTCTGGGCATGGCAGAGGCAGGCACCAAAACAACTCAAATACCTGGAGGAGAAGCGGGCACCTTCTCAATGCTCATTCTCAACACCACCTACAGCCGTTTCCAGAAACGGCTGCTGGCACTGGCCCAAAGAAAACTGGGCAGTGAGATGAGGGGGCAAGACGAGGGAAATAAGCAACCCAGACATACAAACAGCTTCCCTTTGAGAGAAGACAGGGGAGGGTGGTGACCCCAAGTGGTGAAAGCAGAGGAGACTCCCGTCACTCCTGCTCCGTGTTTGGCTGAGGTCAGAAGAGCCACTTTCCGAACCACCTCCTCTTGCAAGCCCCAGTTTCACTAATAAGCCATTGACCTTGAGTTTGAGTCTGGGGTTGATTTGCAGCTCTGTCTGGGGGAACCCCAAGGGCCTTTGGCTTCATGAGAAGAAATCCTCCTCATTTTCACAGCGATCGTTTTTCCTCTCCTCTCGCCACTGTGATCAAATTAGGAGGCTGCTTCTCCTAGGAAAAGATGTGTCCATGGTCCCAGGAGGCACTGCCCATTTACCTGTCTGATGGGTTTGGGGAGGGAAAGCAGGATGTATGTGTGTGTGTGTGTGTGTCCCTTCCTTCCCCTGTCCCTGGGAGTGTCTCTCCCACCTGAATTGGCCACCCGGCCTGCAGCAAGAACCCCAGAGATGGCAGGCGCTGGAGTCTCAGCTGCAGGAGGCCTGGCAAGTGGCTGTGTACATGCTGCTGCCCGCCGTGGCCCCACTGCTCAGGCTGCTGGTGGGACATTTGAGGGGCTTCATGCTGCTGTCCCTCTGGATGTGCAAGTGCTCAAGCCGCCAGCGCTCCCAGCTCTTCCGAAACTCCAGCTGGACCTTCCATAGGAAAAGGAGGGAAACAAAAGCCATCCTGCAAACCAACTGCTCACAAAATGGCCCCACTATTACATTAGCCGGGAAGGGAAGAAATCCACTGCATTATATTAAGAGACACAAGTCAAGGCCTTTGGGCACCTAAATTAATATCCCAATAAAATTGTTTATTGTTGTCTCCTATTTTCTGCATCTCCTCAGGAGAGAGGTCGGCTTGATGACCTAATTGGTCTTTTCCATCTCTAAACTCTGTGATTCAGCTAAGTACCTTTTACAATCCATCACAGTATTATTTAACGGAAGAGAATGAGAGGGAGGGTGAAACGCAGGGAGACAGGAGATGGGAGAGAGAAGAGAGACTCTGTCTTTACAGTGCACATCCCAATTTCAGCTTGGATGATTGGGAACGGGGACAGCAACTCCCAGCCTTCCTGGTGTCTACAGCAGACCCTTCTAAACTCCCTAAGGGCTTCTCTCCAGGTCCCAGCACCTCACAGAGGAGGAGGGAGGGAAGGAAGGAATGCAGCTGAGACGAGCAACAGCAGGGAGGAAGGGGCAGCCAATGAGGCTTCGCAATTGATGCCATCCAGAGAGACTCTGCAGTGACCATGGGGGTGCAGCCCAGGGAGGTCAGTCAGCCAGGATCCCTGTTGTGCGGGACTCTGGCCTCCCCATCAGGAAAAGCCTCTCAGGAGGGCGGATGCTTGGGGACCAGATTGCTGGGGCAGAAAGAGACAAATCCAAGTAACGCTGTGGAGCCCCCATCCCTTGAGGGTTTGTGGCAATGCTGTGGCTCCCTGTGGTGGCCAGTGATTCTGGTCCCTGAAGAGGCCCAGCTGGAACCTGAAAAGCTAGTCTTGGGGGGTCTAGACTGCTCTTCCGGGTGATCTTCCCATAAATTTGCTTTCCAGAGCTTCTTTGAAGTCCCTACCCTTCCCACACTGGAGTGTCTGGGGTCTGGGCCCTTCCCTTTGGGCCTAGTCACCAAGACGGCCTGCTGCCAGTGGCTGTGGATAAGGGGCCAATCGCCCCACCAGCCCCTGTGCAAACAACCCTCCTCTCCTCCTCCTTTGTCATCCATCCAGCTCTGCCCATCAAGACGCCTGGTATGGCTGCATGCCATCCCTTAAAAGAACATTTTCTGCACTGAGTAGAGTTGAGGTGGCCCAGAGGCTGCCTGCCAGGATGACGCCAGTGTCCCATGCAGCGTCAGGAACCCAAGCCTGAGTGGGGGAGGGAAGGAGGCTGAGCAGTCACCACCTACAGGACCCTGTTGTATGCCAGCTCCCTGCCCGGCTCAGCCTTTGTGAAGGGAGCATATGCTGACAGCTGGGATGGAGGCCCTGAGTCTAGTGGTGGACCCCACTTGTGCAGTTGCGGGGAGGCCAGGCTTGTTTCATAGCCTTTCCACTGGAGAAGGGGGAAAAGATGGTAAACTGAGGCACACCCCCGGGAAACCACCTCAGAGACCAAAGAGGTTTCAGGGACACCTGCGGGACTTCTCAGGGTGCTGACACACAGTGTCTCCTTCTGCCCCCATCTCCCTCAGCACTTTTCCTGAACCTCTGCTGTGACCCCTGTGATCACAATTGTCCTTGAAAAATCACCATATGTATTGGGCACTTACTGTATGCACGGCATTTTCCATTGATTATCTTAGTTAACTTTCACGTTGACCCTGCAAAGCAGCTCCACATTTAAAGATGAGGAAACCGAGGTGCAGAGTGTTTATTTCCCCAGGTCGCTTAGCCAGGATTTGAACCTAGATCTGGCCTGATTCCAATGCCCGGCTCCTACCCTCCGGCCTCCCACTGCATGGCTCTTGCGGTCCTGCTTGTCCCTGGTCCATCTCCTCCCCCCTCACCTGGGAGCACCTCGAGGGCTGGGGCCACATCTTCCTCATCTCAGCCGTCCGTGAACCTAGCACAGTGCCCAGCATACAGCAGGTGCTCAATACATGTGTTTTAAATGAGCCAAATGAACGAACACATAAGTAGATGAGCATCTCACATCAGGTTGCTTCTGTTCCTCAGCTATGAAAATGAACCCACAAAGACAACACCACTGATCCCGAGCACCTGGGCTGGCACTTAGGCCACCACACTGTCTCCTCCACCATCGGATTTATCCTCATCCCTGCCCTCGACCTCTGCAGTGCAGCACACCCCTCCTGACCTCCCTTTCCAGCAGGCACCACGCCAGCCTCAGGATTTGGGGTGAATTGGGAAGCGCATTCACCTTCACTTAGAGCTGGGGAGACAGAGGCAAGGGAGGCAAAATGACTTGCCCCAGGTCACACAGCTCAGCAGTGGCAGGGCTGGGACCAGCACTCAGGGCTCTGAGTCACCTCACTGTGGCTCTCAGGCACAAGCTACAGCAAAACCACCTTCAGGCCTCCCCCACCCTGTCCCTACTCCCTGTGGTGCAGGCCTTGGCAGCCACACAGAACCAATATTCAAGCCATCTTTTCTCCTCAGGTCAAAAGTATCTGGCATTGCCATGGCAACCCTGGGTCTGCAGAACAGCTCTTGTGGACAGAGGCCTCAGCCCCAGAGCCACATGTGTCTTTTGTGGCCCAGTGACAATGATGTATCTGTCCTTGTGCCTGGAGCAGCCAGGGCATGAGGAGTCTCAGGGTGGGTTTAAAGGAACTGGGCGGTGCTCTGAAAGGAGACAGGTTCTCCTGTTCTCTGAGCAGGGTCTCCTGGACCCCATGGCACAAGCCTGGAAGATCCATGGGGTCTGTAGCCAGGCCTGGTCAGAGAGGTGCAACTCTGGTGATTCAGGGTCAAGTTCTTTTCCAAGGGCAAAGAAATACTATCCCCTTACAAAGGTGGGCCAGTCACAGGTAGTGCATGAGGAGGGAAGTGATGAGATGACTGGGCTTGGAAGGATGAAATCTGGAGAAGCAGCTGAGTCAGGGGTCAGGGGAGACTCTTGGCAATGGTGGCGGGGAAACCAAGCACACGTGTCTGCTGGTGGTGCTGCGGTGAGTGTGTCAGAGGAGAGAGAAGTGGGAAACAGGCACGTGGGGGGCTGAGATGACAAGGTGGCAGCAGGAAGCCTCAGTCTCTCCCCACGGGCCTCTGCTCCTCATCCCTACACAGGAATTCCTGCCACCCTGTCTTGTCCCCATCACCACTGGGCTGGAATGGAAAGCAGCAGAGCTCAGGGCTGGGTAGCCCATCTCCCAGCTGGCTGAGAGCATTCCTGGAGGGAAGGCCATCCACAGAGCTTAGGTTTTTGCACTTCCTTGTTTGCATCAGTTTTAAAGAAATTCATTTTGAGGATATGGCAGTGGAGGAGGACCAGGGCTGCAGTGTCTTGCTGCCTCCTGTGGGTCAAGAGCCTGTTGGGTGAGGCCCTTCCCTCCTTCCCTGCCCTACCCTCCAAATTGAGCCTGCTGGGTCCTCTGAGACCCACCCCGGGAGCAGCCAGAATCCCATTTATGGGCCACTGTTTGCCTGGCCCTACCTTCACCTCCCCAGCACCTGCTGCCCTGAGGCATTAAGCGGGATCTCACCCCCACCACAGCCCAGTGGGATCTCGCCCCCACCACAGCCCACTAGCTCTACTGCCTTCTAGCTATTGAATTAGGGCTACTCATTTCATTTTGCTGAGCCTTAACGTTCTTAGCTGTGAGTTGGGGATATCATCTGCTGCACAGCATTGGATATAATGAGACACTTTGAGCAGCTTATATGCAGTAAGCACTTGAGAAACCTTGGTTTCCCTCCCATTTAGAGGTCTGAGGGCCATGCTTCCCATGGGTAGCCAGTTCAGCAGAGGCAGGGGGAGGCTCAGGGACAGGGGAACATTCCTCTCCCTTCCCTTTCACCCAGCCTCATTTTCTCTGCATGGCATCCTCTGAAATTCCATCTAGGCCCCTGTCTCTGGGAGTCACTGAATACTGATATCTAATAGCGATTGCTTACTGAGCATCTGGAGATAATGGTGTGTGTTTCTTCGTACCAAGCAGCACCTGTGAGGAGCTAGGATGGGCCTTCAGCATCCCACCTTGAAGGAGGGATCTGTTCTCTGTTCCCCTTTCCCACCTTTTTCAGACTTTCTTAATCCTCACAGGAATCTCAAAGGTAGGCATTATTACCCCAACTTTGTAAATGAGCAAACTAAGTTTCAGAGTGGGCAAGTAACAGGCAAAGTCACACAGCTCATTAAGTGATGGGGCCTAGATCAGACCAAGTAAGATGCCAAAGCCTGCATCCTTGCATCTTTTCTGCTACATCACATTGCTTCTTTGAGCCATCTCATAGCTCCCTGAAACACCCAGGTCCCCACCCACTGTCCTTTCTGCATCCCCCACACCCATAGAAAAAGACAAGTCTATTAATGCGCTGACTCCAAGATCCCTGAGCTCTGGGACTCCATAGCTGAGTACCTTGGAGGAAGGGGCCTTTTCCAGGTGCTCACGAACACAGCCATGCCCTCCTCCCAGGAGCTGACCATCTCAGGGATGGGAGGGAGGCCTGCTGTCCTGCAGCCATTTGCAGGAGAGGGTGTGGGGCCAACAAGAACCCCCTTCTCCCATCCTAGCACCAGAAAGCCACCCCCTTCCCCACAGTGAGCCAGGGCTCTTGCCTGTGTGTATGAAGAATGGGGTGCTTTCTGCTTTAATGCAGAATTAATTGAATCCTGGCTCTGCCATGCCACTATTCCCATACTTCATCTTAGCCAAAAAGCTAAGAAGTGATGTGTGCCACTATTTCCAAACCTAGGCACGTTTCTGACTCTCTCTGATCTTCAGTGTTCTCATGTATGTATAAAAAAAATGAGAATATGAAATAAGATTTTTAGCAGGGTGTGGGGGTCCTAATTAAATGAGACAGTGATTATTAAAGCCCCAACCATGTGGCTTGGGTATGTGTGTGTTGAATCACTTTGTAAGTGACAGTCACCACCACCAAGCAAAGAGGGTCATTCAGGATTCCCTTAACCTGAGGCTGGGTCTTCCCTAGGGTCACATGCCATTAGGGTATGCCTGTACATTTACATGTGTGTGTGTGTATATGTGCATGTGTGAGAGAGATCCATGCACAGAAAACCAAATCTGTGAACAAGATGCCTTCTCAACCCTAGTGCCTCAGTGGTGTGAGTAGGGGGTTTCAGCTGACAAGATTGATGGGAGTCCCCATTGTACAACTCCAGACTGGCCGATGGTACCCACCCACCAGGGTCCCCACCGTCCCTCCTCAGAGCTTACCTCATTGTTGACAAAGCAGTACAAGATGGCCACCATCAGCCCCTAGAGACAAGAGTCACATCAGGAGGGAGGAAGCAGGAGGGTGGTGACCTGAAGACTGGCCCCTGGTCAGAAGCACCTTGGGACTCCATCCTCAATACCCCCCTCCCCAAATCCAGCAGCCCAGGCAGATCCAGGAATGGCACAGTGGCTTCCCTCTCATTTCCTTTCTGAAGGAACACCAGAGTTGCACCTCTCTGACTAGGCCTGGCTACAGGCCCCAGCTAGCCTCTCCCCATGGATCTCCCAGGCATGTGCCGTGGGGTCCAGGAGACCCTGCTCAGAAGCTACCCAGAAGCTGTAGAGATCCTACATCCAACCTCTCCTTGAGGAGGCCTGATCCAGTGAAGTACAATGACTCTGATCGTGGAGAACATTCCCCACCCCAGCCCCATCTGTTCACGCAGGAGACTCAGGGCTCCAGAATTGTGCTCTGTATGTCTGCACATGTATGTAAATACACACACATGAGCCCACATGTGTGCAGGCATCTCGTGACATTCGTGAGGGGCAGGGACCAGTTTTTTGTATTTTTACACCCCCTTAGCATCATCTAATGCTAGTGGAGAGGATCAGTTCTTCTCTTTGAAACTGTGACACTGTAACTCTGGTTTTAACACCTCTGAGGCTCCTCTGCAAAGCGAGGCTAACCCTGCACATCTCCTGGGTTCCGTGAGGAGTGAATGTGCAATTCACTCCTCATAGTGCGCAGTTCACTCCTTTACATTTTACATGCAAAAATGCATGTAAAGCACCTGGCAGGGTGCTTGTCACCCAGTAGATGGCAGCTGCAATGCCAGGCTGGGTACCCAGAGCTACATCCAAGAAGGTTTCTTGTCCCATGTGCTTATAGAGAAGACTGGCCGGGGTATTGGGACACCTGGGGATACTAGTTCTGGCTCTGCTCCAACTAGGTGACTTTGGGCAGGGATCACTCCTCCAGGTCTGTCTTCCCACCTTTTCCATCTGCATGATGTAGGCTGGTGTCTGTCCCACCCCTACTCTAGGACTTTACAAGCAAGTGTCCCCAACCATGAAGTCACCTGGAAGGAGGTAAAGGAGAGCTCCGTGAACAGCTTGATGAAGCGCAGGGTGCCCCGGGCATGCTCATCCATCACAAAGGCAAAGATGACCTCATGAGTCCCCAGCAGGGGGATGAGTGTCAGCGTGGACTTGGCAAGTCTGAGGGGCAAGATGGAGATCTCAAGCCATTCTGGGCCTCTCCCATGGACTCTTTTCCCCTTTCTCTACCCTCCCCACTTCCTACCAAGTCCTGACATCTGGGTCATGGATGTTCTCCCACCCCAAATACCCTGGGACAGTCTGTCTGGAGGGAAATAATGAGGTCAAGACCCCAAGAAGACCAGGGGCTGCCGAGAGACAGGGCAAAAGCAAGGGTTTGGGGTCCCAGGCCAGGCCTGGGTGGAAGAAGAGGTTAGCGTAGGGCTCTAAGCTAAGCATCCCGGGATCTCTCTTTCTCTCTGCTAGAAGGAAAGGGGCACCTGCTGAGGGTCCTCAATAAATTCAGCTCAGTTACATCACCTGCATTTGATGTCTGTCTTGCACATGAGATTGGCCTTCAGTTTGGATACCACGATGCAGATGACCCGAACAAAGATGAGGAAGTTCACCTGCGGGGTGGGGCCGGGATTGGCAGGGGGCACCAGCCCAATCCTATCATAGCTGCCACTCCCATCCCTGACACCATCACTCACCCCAATGGCAAAGAGAATGGGCAGCCGGATAATGAGCCAGTAGTTCATGTTGGAGTTCCTGGTCCAGCAGCTGGGGAGGGAGAGAGATGCATGCATGCATCCAGCAGGACTCACAGGATCCCCAGCTCAAGTGCGGGCACAGGGGCCACTGATGCACATGGCCATGTCGAGTGCCACACACACAGCTCCCAGGAGCCACCCAAAAACCAGTCCCATAGACCCACAGAGCCCTGCCAATGCACAGCCCCACAATACACACGTACAGTCCAAATACACAGTCATACACAGAGATGCACACAGCCCCCAAACAAGCTTTCAAGGACCTACCAACACAGTCATGTGTTTTCGCAGAATCATATACAAAATGACACAAACATTTCACTGTTTCACATAAACAGATATTACAGAAAAACCTGCAGGAGGGCACCATGTACCCCATAGACCCAGTACCGTTAGTCATCAAACAATCCTGGGACCAGGCAGGGGCAGGGAGGGATTAGAGAACAAAATCCACATTCTAAGCTCCTGGTCCCCACCTTTATCCTCCCAACAGATGGGTGCCCCAGGTACCAAGGAATCCCATGGACCTTGAGGATGGCGACCTGAACACATCCACCCCCTTGGAGCAGGACACTCACCCCTCGTCCTCATAGAGGTACTTGACAATGCCCCAAGGGACAACAAACAGCAGGGGGACACCTAAGAGAGAGGGAGAGACAGAAGGGGAGAGGGGCTGGCAGGCCAGAGCCACAGTCCACGTGCCGAGGCCTCTCCCTGCCCCAGGCCCTCACATTTCCAGCCTCTCTCTTTGCCTGGCCTCAAACTATGCTTTCTAGTTTTGTCTGGGCACTTGGGAGAACAGAGGCAGCAGGAGCCCCATGCAGACTCCCAGACTCTTCCTTACAGAGAGGTCCTCATCAGTCGTCAGTCCCCCACCTCCTATGTGCCAGGCACACTGTCAGGACTTGCCCTGAGAGTCCCGGCTGAGTCACCAGGTCACAGACACCCAAGTAGCAATGGGACTGGGCTGTGCAGTGGAGACAGCATGGTGGATGAGGCGAGGCGCAGGGGAATCCTCTGATGCCCTTTTTCTCTCTTGCTTCAGCCCACATTGCCGCTCTCAGTCATCTCCTTCAGGCACTGGATGTCCTTTCAGTCATCTGTTCCCTACCCCTGTACACCTGCAAGAGGGCTCAGCAGAATCCTGGAATGGAGACAGGAGCCCAGTCCTTGATGCCAACTGACCAACTAACTGTCCGCAGTGGACTACAATAACAACAGCTACAACAATACTACTCTCCACTCAGCTGAGACTTGATTTGTGTGGTAGACGGCCTCTAAGATGACCCCTAGGGATCCCCACCACCTGTGTTCTTACTTTCGTGCAGTTAATCCACATTGTATCAGTATTGTTTCATGTGACCCATGACATCTGGCAGAAGTGATGCCATGTCACTTCTGATTGTTATAAAAGACACTGTGGCTTGTTTTGCAAGCTCCCTCTCTTTCTCTGATCATTTGCTCTGGGGGAAACCAGTTGCCATGTGCTGAGAGAACTCAGAAGGCCTAGATAGAGGTCTCTGCAGCAAGAAATGGAGACCTCCAGCCTCGGCCAGCAAGGAACTGGGTCTTCCTGCCAACCGCCTCGTGAGTGAGCTTGGAAGTAGATTCTCCATCCCCAGTTAAGCCTTGAGATGACAGCAACCCTGGTGACAGCTGGCTGCTTCTCTATGAGTGCCCTGATCCTGGAAGGAGGTCTCAGAGAGAAGGGACAGCAGGGGGTGGGGGATGCCCAGAAGGAAGCTACTGTATGTGTATGTGGTTCAGGAAATCCACATGCTCTTGCCTAGAGAGTTTTCTCTCTGAGATCCTGACCCACAAGGTACCCAGCTAAACTGAATCAAGATTCTAGGCCACAGGAACTGTGACATAACAATGGTTAGTTGTTTTAAGCAGCTAAGTTTCAGGGTTAATCATTCTGTAGCAATAGAAAATTAATACAGCTGGTTCCCAGTTCCTTGAGGGTAGAGCCCAGGCCTCACTCACCTTCAGAGCCTCAATGCCCAGCTCACCCTGAGAGCTCAATCTGTGTTGGTTGATTTAAAATTGGATTGTCCTTCCTCACATGACAGATGAGGAGATGGATCAGGGGCTCAGAAGGGCACAGGTGGGGCTCGAATCCAGGGCTGCAATCCCATGCCCACTCCCACCGCCTTCAATGGCCTTCTGCACTGGCTGTCTCCATGCTTGTCTCCACTGGTGCCTCCCTCAGTGTTGATGTGTCTGAGATAGGTAAGCGTGTACATATTAAGGCATGTAGACACGTGTGTGTGAGGGTGTGGTGGGTGGACCATGAGTGTGCACGTGTGGCTTTGGGGAATCTCTGTCAGGAGCACATTTCCAGGACAGAACCACTTCAGAGCCTTTCCTGTCACGATTGTCTATACCTTTAGCACATCAGTGTCCACTCAACAGCAGCTACTAAGCAGTTTGTGTGCCCAGATCTACTGTGCTTGATGATGCAGGGAGAGATGGAGGAAGCAAAGGAGCCCCAAGCTGATCAGCATTCTTCATCAGCTCTCTCTCTCCAGGCCCATTTATTTCTACATAAATCAGACCTCTCAGCATCCAAGGTGCTTTAGTGACAGGCCTTTATGAGACTGGACAAGGAACGGGATGATCTCCAAAGGCCCCAGCACATGGCACGGGACTGCCACATAGAAGATGACCAGTGAGAATGGAATGAATGATGGGTGAGTCAATATACCAATGAGGGAAGGAAAATTCTCCAGGCAAGAGCATGCCGATTTCATGAACCATGTACACACGCAGAAGCTTCCTTCTGGGCGTCCCCCGCCCCCTGCTGTCCCTTCTCGCTGCGACCTCCTTCCAGGATCAGGGCACTCACCCATGTTATCAGCCAGACCCGGCAAGTTTCACTCATCGTCAGCATTTCCTTAACAAGGCCTTTTCAAAAAACACAGCCACGAAAGCCCTGCCGCATGCAAACATTACACACTCCCTGCTGGCTTCATCTTTCTCCCATTTAGAAAACGAGCAAGACAGGTTGGAGAAAAAAGCTCAAATTAAGACACACAGAACTGGCTCCGGGAAGTAATGATTCCCCCATCCATCACCTGCCTCCCTCCTGCACAGCCTCCGTGTGGATTTCTACGGGCCCCCAACTGCCTGGGGACTGCAGCAGAAGCTGCCATGCCCTTTGGGGGACCTCTCCAACTGCGTCAGAGTCCTAATTTCAATTCTTCTACTTGCACACGAAGCTAAAAGTTGTTTCCCAAGTATCCCAGCTTGGGCAAGGCCTCCTGGCATCACGTTCAAGCTCCTAGTAACCTGTGAATCTCTCTCCATCTCCCCCCACCACAGTTCATCAAGAAAAAGGTATTCAGATTGGAGCAGGGTATCCTCTGGGTCTTGCCCTTGTGCTCCCACAGACCCTGAGCCCTGAGCTGGGGTGTGAGGTGGTAGGAAAATAACTTGGCCCTCCCTCCCCCATCTCCCACTCAGAGACCTCTAGGGCAGTGTGTCCCCACCAAACTCCAACGAGCCACCCCCGCTCCTCTGCACACATCACACACGTCCCTTGATTGTTCCTGCCCTCGGGTCGCCATGGTGACAGGCACTAACAGCGCTGATGCTATTTCCTAGAATGGACAGACACCGTCCCCCACCCTGAAGACAGCCTTCCCTGAGCCGACCTCAATGGCCTCCCTCCTCCCCAACCCCTAGTGAGCTGCAGGGCCCTCCACCTGCTCTAGCAGGAGGAAGAAGCCTCGGGGAGAAAAGGCCAAGGAAGGGACTGGGTCCTGGGGGAGGAGGAGGAAGGTGAGAGCAGGGGTCTATGAGCAGGAGCCAGGCCTACCTGCCCATCTGTGCGGAGGCCTGAGCCTTCTCAGGGATGCTGCAGGGAACCAAAGGGACACTGTCCAGGCAAGAGAACAGGGCATGATGGCCACAGGCCCAGAACCTGGGAGTCAGGAGGCCTGGGTTCCAGGGCCTGCTCTGCCTGTAAGGCCCTGACAGCTCTGGGCCTTGGTGCCCTCAAGACACTGGTCACATTAAAATCTCTCAGGCTACTCTTCTCCCGGTGGGGGCTGTACAGAGCAGAGTGGCTGAGGAATACCAGTAACAATAAATGAAGGGCAAGGACAGGGGATGGAGAGCTTGAGAGGGCGGAGAGCACAGAACCACGAGGGCCAGTGGCCTGAGGCACTTTCCTGAAGAGGCAGCGGACCCCCTGGTGTGGGAAGGATGCTCCCTGAACATTCCTGCATGGAGAACAGCCTTGCAAAGGCCCGGGGGCAGGACTAGTCAGGGAAGAGGAGTCTGGATGTGTCTCAGCTGGGAAGTCCCTGGAGGTCGGTGACAGTGGCAGCCGTGGTCAGAGCAGCATGAGGTGGGCGCATGAAGGAAGGAGGAGTGAATGAAGGAGTGGCAAGCAGGGCAGGGGATGGTGTGGAACAGGACAACTACTGTGGATTCAATGACAGATTAGGGAGGGCACCGGGCAGGGCCTATTCTCTGGGCACCGTCGCCCCCTCCAGAAAGGCCTGTTGCATGTTTTCCCAGTGGTGAAGGGGATCCCAGCCCCCTGCCCAACCCCAACACTGCCCCTCATTACAGTCCCACGTGGTGAGAGGCAGAAGCACAACCAGAAATGTTCCAGCAAAAAAAAAGACACAATGGTTCTCGGCAAACTTTTTTGGCTAGAACATTTCCAGCTGGGCTCCAGTCACATCCGCCGTCCACCCTTTCCTTGGCTGGCCTCTGGTCCCCCTGCCCCACCATACCTGGTTCTCCTGTGAGCCCTTCTCTCCACCATCATGTGACAGAGCGCCAGCAGGCTCCCCCGAGCCACGCCCCTGACCTCTTGATCCCCTCCCCACCTTGAGGCCCAGGACTCACCATTTCCCTCAGGTCCTCGGGCTGCCCAGGACTGGGTGTGAACTTATGTCCCCATGTGGTCTTAAGAGGACAGTGCATACCTCCAATGGTATGCATGATAGTGGTAGAGGGCGGTGTTTGGCCACATGGGGTGGAGGCTTCCATTAAGGGAGGAGAGTTATGCAGAGGAGGGGAGGACCATAACCCCCTACAGCATCTTAACAGCCCACGGGCAGAAGGTCCTGTGCCCAGGAAGGGGGCTACCCAGTGCAGTGGGCCCTGCCCCTTGCTCAGCAGTGCGTTCCAAGTACCATGTTAGAAGAGGGATCAAGGTCTCCCACCCCCATACCACAGGTTCGGGGTGGGTGACGGTGGGCCTTACCCCAGCCTACGCTCACATAGAGCCTGAAGATTCGTTGCTCAGAGAAGACCGAGAAGGCCAGCAGCGTGTACAGGTACACGCCCTCCACCAAGAGCCAGTAGTAATTGGCCGCCACACAGTATTGCATGAGCAGAAACACCACGCGGCAGCCCAGAGAGTCCTGAGGGTAGAGGAAGGGTGTCGTGGGGACAGCAGCTCTGCCCTCTGCCTCTCTTGATACCATTCCCCATCCTGCTCCAGCCACTCTCCTGCCATGGTTAATGCAGGAGGAGACAGCTCACATCTCTGGCTAGGGATAGTGCTAAGGACTTTATCTGCTTTAGTGCATCGAATCCTCATTATCCTGATTGGAAGAGAGTAATATTATCCCCCCCGCAGGTGAGAAGTAAGTGGCTTCTCACTTATTTCTCAGCCTCAGAGAAGTAAGTGACTTGCCTAAAAGTGTACAGATAGTAAGTGCCAGAGCTGGGATTCAAACCCAAGTGTGCCTCCAAAGACTACTCATTTGTGTCAGACTGGGAATTCCCAAGGGCAGTGTCTCCTCCCTTAGACTGGGGGCTCCCCAAGGCAGACTGCCTCTCTCAGCAGACTGGAGGGTCCCAAGGTGAACTGCCTCTCCCATCAGACTAGGGGCTCCCAAAGCCTTCCTGGCTAGGACTGGTCAGCTCTTGCCTTCCCCTGTCCCAGGCCTGGCTAGGGTGGCAGAGGCAGGCCTCCTCCAACCACCCATCGCTCCCAAGGTGGTCCTGGATGCACCACACACCTGGTAGGAGAGGAGCCCATCCCACTGGTGCTGCTGGGCGGCCGTGCTGTACATCCACTTGAGGGCTGCGTCCTTGATGAAGACGGACAATGCTCGCAGGATGAAGGATGCAAACAGGTTCAGGTGGATGTAGTTCCGGGTGCAGTGCAGGTGTCTGAGGGAGAAAGCAGGGCCCTTCCCTGGCAAGGCAGCCAATGGTTCTGCTCTACAACCCCAGGCTCTCAAGCTAACACACACATCAGGTATGTTTCTGGCCCTGGGATTGTGCATGTGTCCTCTTCTGTGAATACCCTTATTCCCCATCATCATGAAAATCCTCTGTCCAACTCAAATCCTGCCTCTCCATGAAGACTTCCGCTGTGTGGTCACTGCCCTCTCCTCCCATTCACATTCTATCCTTCTCTCTGCAGCATCCCCTCTTACACAAAGTCATGCATAACCGAAGAGATTTATGCACGAGGATCAGTTTCCCCAACGGGAACATTGCTTCTTCATGACAGGGCCCACATCTTAAATGCCTCACAGAGGCAGACAAGGACTAGGCACTTGGTAGGAATTCAGAAACTACTGGATAGTTTTAACATCCTTTCATGTGAAAATGTGTAGCAAATTGAAAGTACAGGGGCATTTCTTAACCTAATAAAGGCTATTTACCTAACCAGGAGCAAATATCAATCCTAACTGAGAAACCCTGGGAGCATTTCCTCTGAAATCAGGAACAAAATAAGGATGTCTGTTATCATTGCTTCTAGTCAACATTGTAACTACAGATCCTGCCCACGATAATAAGGCAAGGGAATAATGTACAAGGATTGGAAGTAAACAAAATGGTTATTATTTGTAGATGATAGATTATCTTCATAGAAAATTGAAGAAATCTACACATTATTAGAACTAATAAGACAGTTTAGCAAGGTTGCTGATAAGTATGTTTGTATATGCCTGTGTTAAAAAAATTTAAAGTAAACGTTTGAAAATAATTCATTTGCAGTATTTTAAATTAACTACCTTGAAATGAGTCTAACAGAAGATGGGTAAGATCTCGATGGAGAATTTTATGAACCTTGCTTAAAATCATTAGTGAAGACTTAAATTAGTGGGAGACAGATACATCACATTCACAGGTAGAAAAACTCGCTATCTTAAAGGAGTCAAGTCTCTCCATACTAATAAAAATTCTAACTTATTTTTAAAGTAGAACTTTAACAACTTATAAAGAAGAGCCAGAGCTAAGAACATTCCAGACACTCCTAAAGAATCACAGAGGAGGAGATTTTGCTATATGATTTCTAGTAAATTTACAGTAGTTAAGACACGGTGGTATTGGGATAGGGAAAGATAAACAGCCTAACAGAAAAAACCGTAGGTGACTGAAACCAACCCACTCGTATATGGAGCCTTGCTACATGGAAGGGCAGTCATTGCAAACCAACAGGGAAGGAAAGGCGATCAATAAATGGTACTCAGGCAGCTAATTCCACATATAGAAAAAAAAATGAAATCCTTTATTTATAGCATACACAAATATGAATTCCAAGCAGATCAAAGAACCATAAGGAAGAGCAAAACTCTGAAACTTGCAGAAAATATAGGTGGCCATCTTTATGACACTAGGGTAAGGAAATATTTCTTTTTCTTTCTTTCTTTTTTTTTTTTTTTTGAGACAGAGTCTCGCTCTGTTGCCCAGGCTGGAGTTCAGTGACGTGATCTTGGCTCACTGCAAGCTCCGCCTCCCGGTTTCAAGCCATTCTCCTGCCTCAGCCACCGCGCCCGGCTAATTTTTTTGTATTTTTAATGGAGATGGGGTTTCACCGTGTTAGCCAGAATGGTCTCGATCTCCTGAGCTCGTGATCCGCCCACCTCGGCCTCCCAAAGTGCTGGGATTACAGGCGTGAACCACTGTGCCTGGCCAAGGAAAGACTTCTTAATAAGACTGTCCACAATTTGTTCTTTGGAAAAAAACGAAAAATTTTAAACCAATCAATAAAATTAACTGTTATCAATTGGTAAATCTTTATTGATAACTTTTATTTATCAATACTAAATTGATAAACTGTATTCCATTAAAATGAAGAACTACTGTGCAGAAAACACCATAAAATGAGTGAAAAAAATAAGTCACAGACTAAAGAGAGGGTAAATTCTGGATTAGTATCCAGAATATACAATGAATATGTAAAATAGAAAAGAAAAATCCAAATAAGCCAATGAAAAAGTAAGCAAAGGATATGAAAAAGCAATTCACAGAATAAATCATGAAAAAAATGCTTGATCTCTCTGGGAATCTGGAATATGCAAATTAAAATCATAAGGCAGTTTCAGATACTTCAGGTTAACAACAATTAAGTCTGAAAACACTAAACATTGGTGATAAGGCCAAAGGAAGCTCTCTTTTATTACTGGTGAGAGGGTAAACTGGTGTGACCACTGTGAAGAGCAACTTAACAATACCTAGTAAAATTGTAAAAGCAGGTGGTAGTCAGACCTGGCAATTCTACTCCTAGGTATATGCCCCAGAGAAATACACAAGTAAGAATGCACATTGCACCAACATTTGTAATTCAGAAAGACAAAAAGAGAACAACTCAAATGTCCATTAAAAGGTTAACAGATAAACTGTGCTCTATTTTTTTTTTTTTTTTTGAGATGGAGTCTCGCCCAGGCTGGAGTGCAGTGGCCGGATCTCAGCTCACTGCAAGCTCCGCCTCCCGGGTTCACGCCATTCTCCTGCCTCAGCCTCCCGAGTAGCTGGGACTACAGGCGCCCGCCACATCGCCCGGCTAGTTTTGTGTACTTTTTAGTAGAGACGGGGTTTCACCGTGTTAGCCAGGATGGTCTCGATCTCCTGACCTTGTGATCCGCCTGGCTCGGCCTCCCAAAGTGCTGGGATTACAGGCTTGAGCCACCGCGCCTGGCCAATAACTGTGCTCTACTATACAATGGAATATGGAATGGTGGTCAAAAATCCACAAAACAGGACTACTTGTGTCAATGTGAATGAATCTCATACAAACATAATGTTGGACCAAAAAAATACAGGAAAATATTTCTATGATTTGAATGTTGTGTTCCTCCAAAATTCATGATAAAACTTAATCCTTAATGCAATAATAGTATTAAGAGGTGAGGCCTCCAGAAGATGATTAGATCATGAGGGCTCTGCTCTCAAGAATGGGATTCGTGCCCTTATAAAAGAGGCCTATGTGAGTTTGTGAGCCCTTTTGCCTTCTGTGATGTGAGGGCATAGTGTTCACTCCTTCCCCACCACGTGAGGACACAGTGAGAAGACACCATCTCAGAAGCAGAGAGCAGGCCTTTACTAAACATCAAACTGCTGGTGCCTTGATCTTGGGCTTCCCACCCTCTAAATTGTGAGAGATAAATTTCTATTATCCAAAAATTACCAAGTCTAAGGTATTTTGTTATAACAGCAGACACACACTAAGACAGAAATTGGTACCGAGAGTGGGTAGCCGTGAAACAAATAACTAAAAACGTAGAAGCAGCTGTGGAATTGGGTGGTGGGCTAGAAAAAAGTCTATATTTCCATAAATGAGCCATACAAGGTGATTCTGGTGAGAGCTCAGAAGAAGATGAGAGCTATGCAGAAAATTTCAATCTTTGTAGAGATTATCTAAGTGGTTGTGAACATAATAATGGTAGAAATATGAACAGCAAAGGCCATTCTGATGAGGTCTGAGATAGAAATGAGGAGCATTGCATTAGAAACTGGAGGAAAGGCCATCTTTGTCATAAAGTGGTAAAGAATTTGGCTGAATTGTGTCTATAACCAAGTGTTTTGTGGGAGAAAAGACGAGCAATGAAATAGAATATTTGGTGGAAGAAATCTCTAAGCAAAGTGTTGAGGGTACAGCATGGCTTCTCTTGACTGCTTATAGCAAAATGTGGGAGGAGAGAAATGAAAGATGGAATTTATAATCAAAAGAGAAGAAGAACTTAAAGATTTGGAAAATTCTCAGTCTGGCCATATTGTAAAGAATGCAAAAGCATGTTCAGGAGACAATGCCAAGGGTGTGGCCAAGTGAACATTTAATAAGCTTAGTATGGATAGAGGAAAAGCAGGTGCCATTCATCCAGAAAGTGGAAGAATGACCCTGAATGCATTTCAGAGATCTTTAGGCCCAGATGTCAGGGTCTTGAGAGCAGAACAGTTTTGGGGGAGGAGCCCAGGACACTGTGAGACATTGGAACTCACTGCTCAGGGCCACCTCCTGTCTCTGCTCCCTACACTGGGGTGCAGTGCTCCTTGGCCACCCTAGCTGTGGCTCAAGTGGGCCCAGGTATAACTCAGGCCATCCCTCTGGAGGACATAGCAGTAAACCTTGGCAGTGCCCATGTGGTGCTAACTCTACACACACAGAGTGCAAGAGCTATAGGGAACATAGCTGCTTCTTTGAAATCCAGGAAGACCTAGATTTCAAAGGATATCCTGGAAAGCCTCAGGGCCTGGGCAGAGTGGAGGTTTCTAATAAATTTATAGTAGTTAAGGCACAGGGGTGGGGCCGCTACAGAGAGTCCTGACTAGGGCAATGACTAGCAGAGTCATGGGGGACAAGATTCTCTCCCAAGACCCCAGACTGGTAGAGCCCCCAGCACACAACTCCAGCCTGAGAGAGCTGCCACATGAGCTGAATCCAGCAAAGCTGTGGGAGTGGGGCTTCGGGGAGACTTGGGGACCCAACTCCCACCTCTATATCAGGAAGGCAGGACACTGAGTCAAAGAAGATTATTCTCAAGCTTTAAGATTTGATCTTGTTTGTCCTGTTAAGTCTGGATTTACTTGGGACCAGTTACCCCTTTCTTCCTATTTCTCCCTTTTTTAATTTTAATTTTAATTCTTTATTTTGTTTCAGATAAAAAATAAACAATTGTATTTATTTAATGGTCTCTTACATTGCTCAGGCTGGTCTCCAATCTCTAGCCTCAAGCAGGCTTCCCACCTTAGCCTCTCAATTAGCTAGGATTACAGGCATGAGCCACCACACCCAACCCTTATTGCTCCCTTTTGAAATGAGAATGTCCATCCTATAAAATGAGAATGCCTGCCCCACAATTTCATTTTGGAAGCACATAACTGCGGTGATTTCATAAGTTCACAGCTAGAGAGAAATTTCCTTCAGGAGGAATCATCCCTTGAGTCTCACCCGTACCTGGTTTAAATGATACTTAGATGAGACTTTGGACTTAGACTTTACAGTTAATACTGGGATGAATTAAGACTTTGGGGCCATTGGGATTAAATGAATGCATTTTGTATGTGAGAAGGACAGGAACTGGGGGGCCAGGGGCAGAATGCTATGGTTGGAATGTTGTGTCACTCCAAAATTCATGTTGAAACTTAGTCCCCAAGGCAATAGTATGAAAAGGTGAGGCCTTTAGGTGACTGGGTTGATGAAGGCTCTGTCCCCACGAATGGGATTAGTACCTTATAAAAGAGACCTGAGGGTGTTTATGAGAGTTTTTCACCCATTTGCCCTTCTGCCATGTGAGGACACAGTGAGAAGGTGTCATCTTGGAAAGAGAGGACGAGCACTTACTAGACATGGAATCTGCTGGTGCCTTGATCTTGGACTTCACAGCCTTCAGAATCATGAGGAATATATTTCTGTTATTTAGAAATTACCCAGTCTAAGGTATTTTGCTATAGCAGCAGGAAACGACTAAGACAAATATGTTCAACACACTATTAAAAATACACAGAACTTTGCTATATATTTCTATAGCTACTCACAAATGTGGTAAAAGTTACAAGGAAATGTTTGGGAATTCAAAGAGGCACATTCAGGGCTTACCTCTGAGGGGCAGAGGGCAGGGAGAGGGATGTGATCAGAGAGGGTTGCCCAGAGAAGTGTAACTATGAGATGTGTTATTTCTTCGGCTGGATGGTGTGTGCATGAGTGATCATAATATCAGTCATTGCATTTTTGAATCGCTGGAATAATTCGTAATAAAAGAGGAGAATATTCACTGAGTGAATGCATTTATTGAGCACGGTGTGCCCAGGACTGTGCCAGGTGCCTTGAAGGTGGGAGGGGGAATGCCACCTCTCCTGCTCTTGCTGCCTGGTGTCCCGAGGTCTCATTCTCTCAGAATCCCTCCCTTCTTTGAACCCAGTCCCCCAGGCCCACCTCCACCAAGTACAGAGGAGTGGGAAGAACCTGATACTCTGTTCCCAGTTCCTAGTTTGGAAGGAACATCTTATCTAGGTTAGACCTAAGGAGGAGCTTTTCCACTGGGGCTGAAAAGCCCCAAAGGGAGGAGGATCTCTAGTCCCCAAGATCTTTTCTAAAATCATACTGACTTCTGAATTATTAAAGTTCCATATGTTCATTGGAGAAGATCTCCTGGGATTTTCTGTAATCCCATCACCGACGGTTAAGGTTTTGAGGTTGGTGGTGCATGTGTGGTATTTTTGTTCTTTTTTGCAGTACATATGCACACATTTACATAGTGGAGACTAGACTAAGAACACAGTATCATATCCTGTGTTTTCAACCTCATATTCTATGGTCAGGGCTCTCTAGAGAGCTCTTAAGAGAAGGAAGAATGTGCTGCGCTGTTGCTTTGATTTGGTGTTGGGCTGCTTCTCTCCTCTATCTGGGGGAGTTAGGATGAAGCGGCCCCGTCCGGGCTACCTTACCTGAAGCCAAGGAGGATCGCAGAGGCGATAACCAGAGCAGTGAAGGAGAGTGCGTAGCCCACCGTGTAGATGATGTAGAGGGACAGGAGCTGCTCCTCCGGGGAGCTCTGTGGCACACAGGGGACATAAGTGTACATGGGCAGCCCATGGCCCTCTTCCCACAACCTTCCTTCCCATGGGACAGAGGCAGAGTTGGGGCCCCAAGTCAGGACTCACCAGAGATACCGGGACCAAGAAAGAGAATAACCGTAACCTACAGCGATGGTTCTTGGATATCTCGGGCCCTGTTCCAAGGCCAGAGAGGTGAATACACACCACCTTTGTCCAGAAAGCATGGTGTACAAATCCCCCAGAGGCAAGGGGATGGATGAAATGACCGCAGATGCCCCCACCAAAGCCAAGGGTTTTTGCTCCAGTGAGGCCAGGACACGGCTCCCCGCTCCCTGGCTCAGAACCCCGCCTCAACTCACTCTTTCCCCTCGCTTGGACTCCTCACACTCCGACAGGTCCCTCCAGGGCAGGCTGGAGTTGTCCTTCTGCAGCCAGAGGCCTTCAGCTGTGCAGAACCGGTACACGTGGCCCTGCAGCACTGGGGTGGGGAGACCTGGCCCTGAGCCTCAGCCCAGAATAGGGCAGCCTGCCCAGTGCTAGATGCCCCCATTCCTCCCCAAACCTGAGGGCTATCCCTGCTCCCCCAGAATGGACCACTCTGAGTTAGTGACATCCTTTTCCCTCCTTTACACACACACACACACACACACACACACACCTGGACCTTCCTCTCCTGACATATACCCTGTTGGTCCAGGGACAAGATGGGGTCACCACAGTAGGGGCTCCTCAGCTCCACCCTCAGCCCTGCCTCTCAGCCACCCTAGGACACAGTTTAATGAATTCATGCCTTTGAGATGAGATGAGTTTTGCTCACTTCCATGTCCTTGCCTTAAGCTTCAAATCACACTACTGACAAGGTCTGGCACCAACCAGCAGCAGTCACTCGCTATTTCTGATTTTCAGGACTCAGCGCCCACCTCCCTCCCATACTCCTTGGGGAGAGCAGACCCTGGGAACAAGGTTAACACTGAGTTCCCAAGAGAAGGGAAGGGAGGCAGAGCACCAATCTGAGAGAGAGAGAGAGAGAGAGAGAGAGAGAGAGAGAGAGAGAGAGAGACAGCCCTGCCCATAAGAAGTCCTAATCTGATGGAGGAGACACAGACCTACCTGCAAGGACCTCCAGGTCTAAAAGGAGTACACAGCCTCATGGATATATGCAGCCTTGGCCTTTGGAGATCCCCCATAGAAAAGGGGAAGACCCAGCTCCTACCTTCATGTAGACTCTAATTATATGTTGGAAATGGAGATAGCCTTTGGAAAGAGGGAAGGATCCAGCCCCTGTCCTCAGGGAACTCCCCTGTCTGAGGATGGTGGCACCGTCCCTGGCTTCAGAGAATCAAGACTCACACAAAAAAGACAAAAAGGACCTCAGAAAGGAACAGCATAGATGGAAACCAACAGAGATCAAACACAGGCCCTGTAGAGGTGAGGTGGGGCATTGCCTGTGCCCATTCACATCCCAGGAGAGGCTGTCCCCCGCCATGCCCCATGTCCACCTACCAGGGAGATGGCTGGCCTGTGGCCTCAGGTTTGATGTGAGGCTGATAGAGACCACTGCTTATTTGCGTCCAGGAGGAAATGCTTCATTCCTAGCCTCCCTGCAGGGGAACTTAAGTTTGACACCAGGGCCAATGAACTTGGGACAAAGGGCACAGTGAGAGGGTGTGGGAGACATTGGCCTGTAGGGAGCACAGGGGGACCAAGAAGGGAAGCTGCAGGCGGGACGAACTTTAAAAGAGTTCAACATTCTAAAAGACTAGAAGATTTTTTAAAGACCAGCTTTCCCAGCTGTGGGAGGGAGGGAATGAAGGACGGAGAATGGAGAAGACACCAGAGGCCCACGGAGGGTGGTGACTGGTCAGTGTTCATGTGGAGAGACAGCAGTCAAAACTGGGTCTTGGCTGGGCGTGGTGACTCACGCCTGTAATCCTAGCACTTTGGGAGGCTGAGGCAGGTGGATTGCCTGAGCTCAAGAGTTCGAGACCAGCCCGGGCAACACAGCAATACCCCATCTCTACTAAAAATACTAAAAATTAGCTGGGTATGGTGGTGCGCTCCTGTAGTCCCAGATACTCAGGAAGCCGAGGCACAAAAATCACTTGAACTTGGGAGGCGGAGGTTGTAGGGTTGTAGTGAGTTAAGATCGAGCCACTGCAATCCAGCCTGGGCAACAGAGTGAAACTCTGTCTCAAAAAAAAATAAATGAATAAAGAACTGGGTCTCCTGAGAAGAGGCTTTATTAAAGTGTGGTGGTGGTGTGTGTGTGTGTGTGTGTGTGTGAGATAGGGACTGTGGCAGCCCCAGGGCCTGACCCTCAGGGGTGCAGGACAGGGGCAACCATCTAGTCTGGGGGTTCTATTTTTCACCCCAGCAAAAAATGTGGCAGGGACAACTCTACTGCAGAGTCCGATGACAGCCGTCTTCCAGCACTGTCAGCAAGGCTTGCCAATGGACCTTGCCCTTCCCCAACCCTGATCCCAGACACCAGGACAGCCTCCCTGCTCTTTCTTCTCCTCCTTCCCAGCTCCTTTCCCAGACAAACCCTGAACCAGGTCCCTCTTCAAGACACAGAAATTGTCTGGTTAACCCAGTGGGGAGAGTCAGCTTGCGGCATGACTCCTTCTGGAAGAACCTGTATTTTAAAGATACTTCACCTGGGAGGAAAATAAAAACCTGAAAATCTAATGGTGAAACTGACAGCAGTGGGAACGATGGTGTTCCAATACCCTTCAAAAGCATTTATGAACAAAATCAGGCGTATCCCCAATGGCAGAGAAGGGGACGTCTGATTTTAGCAATGTGAAGGGCCCCTCTCAAGCCCCCAGATGCCTCTCTTATCTGCTGCATGGATGCCTGAGATTCTTCACTGGGGCCAAGTCTTCTGACATGAGGAAAAATCAGTGTTCTCCTGTAGATACCCCCAAAAGCAGTGATGGGAACCTGAGCTGACTCCATGCAGAATGAGATGGTGTCAGAGCCTGCTCTAGCACCCTGCTTTGATGGGAGGAAATGGGGAGAAAGGAAGAAGGTTGAGGGGCCAGGGAAAAGAAGACACAGCCATGGAACCGCTGGCACACAAGACAGCTAAAGACCCACATACCCAGGACTCAGTCTGCAACCATGTGATGATAGTAAGAACCACTTCCCACAGCTGGCACAGGACCTGGCATACAGTAGGCACTGCCTTGTTGCAGGTTCCCTCACAACATGCTCCTTATACGCTCTTTCCATAGGCTGTGCCTTCACAGAACCAGTTTTTGAACACCTACTGTACACCTGACACCTTTGAACATTATAACCACCTTTCAAGGTAGGAATGGTTAGTCCCATTTTACAGATGAAGAAACTGAGCCTCTGAGTAGCCGTGTGACTTTCCTAAGATCATCAACTAGAAAGTAGCAGAGTCAAGACTAAAACCCCCCAGCTCTTTGCCTCCAGAGGCCTAAAGTTAGCGGCCAAACTTGCTGTTAATAGGAAAGAATGTGGCATGTGCCATTCTCCTCTGCCCTTCCTCTGGGCTCAGATTTCTCAACATTCAGTCTCCTCCCAGCAGGCCCCCTTGCCAGTGCAGACCCCCAGCAGCTGCACCATTCCCGTGCCCTCTGTTCAGAGCCAGTTGGGAGGGTGGGGAGGTGGTGTGTGCACAGATGTGTGCATTACCGGCACAGAGTCAAAGGATCACTGTGTCCCTCACTCAGCAAGCCTGTGCGAGTGCATCTGTCAATTACCCTTCATTAGCATCAAATATTAAAAGCCAGGCTGGTTCCTGGCTGGGCCCATGATCCCCAGACGCCCATCTTGGCTGGAGGTGGGGTGGGTCAGGGCATAGCCCTACTTATCAGCCCGGCTTTATCTGGCTTGGGAGGAGCTGGTAAATCACAGCCAGGGATTTGGCTCAAGGCTTGTCAACACAGGGAGGCAGCCCGGCAGCCACATGCCAGGAGGCCCAGGGATATTTCATTAAGCCAGACCCTGCTGCTGGAAATAAAACCCCCAATTAAACACTTCCCCTCCCGGAAGCTGATGCGCGCCTGTAATCAAGCTAACAGCCGCCCTTCCACGTGGGTGCTGGCACTCAGGGCCATGGAGAGCTGCTCATGAATCCATTAGCTCCTGTACCCTGGCAACGACGTGGCCAGCAAGGACTACTGGGCCCCATTTTACAGATGCGGCAGCTGAGACTCAGAGAGGCCAGGCACAGGGCCTCCCAAGGGAGTGAGATGAGGGTCAAAGGCCAGGCTCGAAATGAAGGCATCAGCTCCGGGCCAGGGTGAAGGGTACTGTAGAGCATCAGGGCTTAGGAGGAGCTCAGGTTCTGAACAACACAGACCCAAGTTCAAATCCTGGTTCTGCCTTCAACCAGCTGTGGGACGTTGGGCATGTCCCTTCACATCCTCAGGCCTCAGTTTCTTTATCTGTAAAATGGGAAGCATTATGACTTCCCAGAAGATAAAACATGTGAAGTGCCCAGTACATAGTAGACCTTTGAAACATCCTCCCCGATGCCGGTTTCTTGAAGGGGCACTTCTTCACTAAGACTGGAGATGGACACACCAGTTAGAATGGCAATCATTAAAAAGTCAGGAAACAACAGGTGCTGGAGAGGATGTGGAGAAATAGGAACACTTTTACACTGTTGGTGGGATTATAAACTAGTTCAACCATTATGGAAAACAGTATGGTGATTCCTCAAGGATCTAGATCTAGATGTACCATATGACCCAGCCATCCCACTACTGGGTATATACCCAAAGGATTATAAATCATGCTGCTATAAAGACACATGCACACGTATGTTCATTGCGGCACTATTCACAATAGCAAAGACTTGGAATCAACCCAAATGTCCATCTGTGACAGACTGGATTAAGAAAATGTGGCACATATACACCATGGAATACTATGCAGCCATCAAAAAGGATGAGTTTGCGTCCTTTGTAGGGACATGGATGCAGCTGGAAACCATCATTCTTAGCAATCTATCACAAGAACAGAAAACCAAACACCGCATGTTCTCACTCATAGGTGGGAACTGAACAATGAGATCACTTGGACTCGGGAAGGGGAACATCACACACCGGGGCCTATCATGGGGAGGGGGGAGGGGGGAGGGATTGCATTGGGAGTTATACCTGATATAAATGACGAACTGATGGGTGCTGACGAGTTGATGGGTGCAGCACACCAACATGGCACAAGTATACATATGTAACAAACCTGCACGTTATGCACATGTACCCTAGAACTTAAAGTATAATAAAAAAATTAAAAATTAAAAAAAAAAAAGACTGGAGATGGAGCTTGTGACACCACTTCAGCCAGAACTCCTCTGGGGACAAGCTTGGGCCCAGTCTCCTCTTGGCTACCCCAGGCTGTTGTAAAAGCCCCCAGGCTCAACATTACTCAGGGGAGGCACCTGCCAGAGTTTCCAAGAACTGTGAGTTACAGGTTTTTTTTAAAGCATTTTATGACTCTCATATAATTAGAACTAAGCTAACAAACAGGTAGAGATCAGGAGAGGGTGTAGCTAATGAGGCCGGAATGATTTGTAACAAGCAGATCAGCTGTTTATGGGCAAGGGAGGCTGCTGGAGGGCCCTCGGGCGGCCAACAGGCTCTCTGAAGCCACTTCAGCCTTCTCCTCCAGCTCTCGTTTGCGCCAGTCATTTCCTTTGAACATCTTCTGTCTTTGACTCATCTGCTCCTGCTCTCTCTGCACGATCTTGAGTCCCAAGTTCTCAATTAGAGGGGTCAGAATTCAAGGGCTTGGCTGACTTCTCCAGGACACCGTGTAGTTCCGCGGCCGGTAGCCTGGCCCCATGTCCAAGGTGCTGCCTGGAACCCTTGCTCCTTGGAGGAGCTTCCTTTTCCTTTCTGCATCTGCCTGTTCTTTCAGGTCTGGCCCCAGTCCCACCTGTCCTTGGAAGCCTTCCTAATGCCACCACACTCTTGGCAGAAGGGGTGGCTCTGGCCTCCCTCAGTACCACTGCCTGGGCTGCTGAGCCAACCTTCAGCTCCACGGAGAGGGGTTACCCCTTCTCCCCAGTGCACACACTCACACACCTCTAAGGTCTCAGTGGCATCCCTAGCTCCTAACGTGACCCAGCTCAAGGGTCTGGTGATTGTTTTGACTTGTGCTTTTTCTCAGATCACCCACTCTTCTGCTCCGTTCTGAACTCTAGAAGCCTGAGCCATGGGACAGCACCCCTCGGCTTCCCTGGCCTCTGCTGGGTTGGGCCAGTGGGAGGCATTGGCAGAAGATGGAAGGCCAGAGGGAGAGAGATGCTGGGTGTTCTCCCCTGCTCCCTCCCTGCCTTGATTTGAGGTCTGCCAGTGACTTTGCCCCTCTGTGGCCACAGCCCTGCTGGTGGCTTCTCCACTGTAGCCCAGCTGTCATGGGGACCCCCAGCCCCATTCTTGTCCCTTACTTCTCAGGTCTAGGGGTGCTCAAGCTTTCCATTGTTGTAGTCCCTGGTGCTTTATATGCCTTATTGGTCCCTTTACCTTGCCCAGCCTCTGAAAAGGACCCCTGTCCCACATTAAATTCTCTCCAAATTGCCAACTGAGCATGTTTTCTGCCAGGACCCCCTTCCTTCTCCCTGACACCAGGGCACACTGTGACGTTTCTCCACAGGCTACTCCCTTGATCAGCCCAAGAAAACTCCAGAACTGTCCCCTTCTTCAGAACTGCTCCCACACACCTGGGTGGGGGTCAGGGAAGCCCCTGCTGCCAACCTTTGCCAAGGAAAGCTCCGGGAGAGGCCAGAGACAGCAACTATGCAGCTTGAGCCTGTGGCAGGTGTCTCTGTGCATCCCTAACTCAGGGAGTGGGGAGAGGGAGGCAGAGTCGGTGATTCTGAGTGTCAAAAAAGGGAGTAAATTAGCCTGGCGAGTGGCGGGGGGAGGGGGTGGGGTAAAGGCTGGCAGGGGGCCTGTGCAGTGGCCGTTATCTTCATGGAGAAAGCAATAAAACCATGTACACTCATAAATGGGCACCACCAGGACCTATTTCCTGCTCAAATAAAATTAAAGGTGATGGATGGAGCTGCAAGCGGCAGGCAGAGCTGGGGGCGGCTTAGTGCTGAGTGATGGGCCCTGTCCTACGCCCGGCTCCCTGGGGTCTAGAAGCCCGGCAGACGCTGGCCAAGCTGCTAGTCTCAAATCTATGGGAGGCAGAGAAAGCGTGTGTATTGCAGGAAGTCAGGGAGGTATGTAGGGAGGTGGGAAAAATTAACAGCTACCATTTCTCAAGGCCCTGTGGTCCTCCCCACACCCATGTCACTTGGCTCTATCCCATCTCCCAGATGAGTCAAGCAAGGCACAGAGAGGTCTGGCAACTTGCTCCTGCTCACACAGCTAGTCAGCAGAACCACCAGATTGCAGAGTTCATAGGAGAGGGCAGACAGCTCATCCCTGTCCCTAGAGGTGTGCCCAGACAGCAGAGGGCATCCAGACCACTCATCTGTCTCCAGGCCAGAGTCACATGCAAGGGCACCCCTCAACCCTCGACCAAGGAAGCCTTTGGTGCAGCAGTTAGCCACACTGACTCTAAACCAAGCTTCTGGGTCGCCCACTAACGGCTGTGTGAGCTTGCAAAAGTCACTCAGCACCTCTGTGCCTTAGTTTCCCCATCTGAAAATGGGAGGGTAATCAGAGTACTTGCCTCAGAGGGTTGTGAGGATGAAAAGAGTGTAGCGTGGAAAGTGCTTCCAACAGGCAGTATTGCAGAAGGCAGGCCACTGATGGGCCCAGGCTCCCGCCTCCTTCTACGCCCAGGCTCTCCCTGCCCCTTGGGGAGAGGTGAGGGTGGACAAGGAGACAGCACTTTTAGGACACCTGCCTGGGCCTCATCTGACTTCAGTCCTACGTGCCAAGGTGAAGTTTACATCGGGCCCCACCAGGCCACCTCCTCCAGGAAGACTCCTGGCTTCCCACAGCATAACCTCATGCCCGCACTTGCTTCTGAGCCAGTTGCTGCTTGGGCTTCGGCCCCTTCAAGGTGTGATGATAAGAGTATGAACTGGATTCAAATCCTGGCTCTACCATTGACCACGTCATTTGGAACAAGTGACTTAAACTTTTTGTGCTTCAGTTTCCTCATCTGTACAGCAGGCATAACAACAGGGTAGTTATAAAGTCCTGCTTTTAGGGCAGGACTTGGCACACAGTATGTACTCAATAAATATTGGCTATGAAGATGATGATGATGATGATGATGGTAGGGAAATATCTTTTCTCCCCTTTTGGAGACTGGGAGCTCCTTGCCACGAGGGTGCTTGTCTCCTGTTATCCTCCATGGTACCTGGATGAAACTGGCTCAGTAAGGGAGGCTGGGATAGATAGAGGGGCAAATTAACTAACCCTCCAGTCAGGGATCCTCTTGCAGCCTCTGCAAATCTCTGTACCCCCAGTGACCTTCCCACCTACCCAGTCACACCTTTCCCAGTACAGGGTCCCCCTCGCAGGCAGGAGTGAGCTGAGGAGGGCTGAGTCTGATGGAGTTGGTTACCCACCAATGCCCTGATCACTCCTCCCAGTGAACCCCTAGAGAGTGAGGAGATAGCTAAATGTCACTAACAGGTATGGGCCACCTGTAGACACATATCATACATACATGTATACACACAGCAGACACCCTGGATAGCGTCCCTCCCCGCAAGGGTCTGTCCCCACCTAGCTCCTTTCCTGACTACTGGATTGGAGGGGGTCGCGTTTTTCTTCAGACATTTACTTTCCCTTCCCCACACACCTGTCAGCACTGGCCTCGCGCCCAGACTCAGGTGGCATCTCAGGCCATCGTGAAACTTATCACTGCTGACCACTCCCCTCACCCCAGGAAAGGCAGGCAGACCACTCACTAGGAGGCCTAAAGACATTCTGGGTGGGGAGGGCTGTGTCTCAGAAGAAAGGAAGCAGTGCCTCGACCCCAGCCTCCTGGATACAGGGGAAGGTGGGGGAGGGGGCTCATCACTGCTGGCCCAGGGCAGGTACCAGGTGGGGGAGGGGGCTCACCACTGCTGGCCCAGGGCAGGTACCAGGTGGGGGAGGGGGCTCACCACTGCTGACCCAGGACAGGTACCAGGTGGGGGAGGGGGCTCACCACTGCTGGCCCAGGGCAGGTACCAGGGGCAGCTGACATTCACGAAGGAGCCTGGCTCCCCATCTGGCCAGCAGGCATATTCATCGAAGGTCCGGTTGCAGAACAAGTCTGGGAGCAGAGAGAACAGTCTCTGAGTCCCTGCTTGTGACTGGCCATGATACTTTCCTTCCCTTCCCCAAGACCCCTCCCCTCCTCAGAGGCTGCATGCCACTAACCTCTGCTGAACACTTACTGTATGCCAAGCACTTTCCCCACCCAGCAAGAGCCAAGCAGGGGCACTTGCCACTTATCAGTGGCAGGATCTTGAGCAAGTAACTTAATGTCTGTTTCCTGATCTGTAAAACAGGAGTATTTCCAGCCCCATAGGGCTTTGTGGGATCGAGACTGTATGCTACATAGATAATGGAACATAGTACGTGCTCAACAAACAATCACTACAGGCCTATTCTTAAATTGCACTTCACGGATCAGAGGGAAATGTTAGCTCACCTTCCCTCTGATCTCACCTAAGATAACCTTCTTTAGGTCATGTGTTATAATTACAGTCAGGATTTCAACCTAGGCCCAGCGGGCTCCAATCCTGTGCTCTTTAAACCACCTGGTGAACTCCCTGAAACATTTCTTCTTGTAAATACGTTTGTGGAGCCCTCAGTCCATGCACAGGCTGGGAGGTGCTGAGGACAAAAAAGGCAAGGCCGGGTGCCTGCTCTGAGAGGCTCTAGCTGGGGGGCTGGCCGGGGGCGTGAGGGAGGCCACACAGCTAAGACAGCTAAGACAGAAGTAAGACAGCAACCCCAAAGCAGACTACAGCAAACGAGTAAGAGCCAAATGATAGCAGAAGTCCTGGGGAAGATTTTCTGGAGGAGGCAGTGCTTCCGCGGACTTTGAAGAACAGGAAGATTTTGGTCGATAGAAAGGAAGGTATCCGGGTGAAGGAGTAGCTTGGACAATGAGATGAAGGCAGAGGGCAGAGGTGGTGGCATCCTATAGAGGCAAATGACTCCCAGTCACAGACGTTGGGTTCATCAAATTCCTCCAGGAGTTGGTTGTGTGGGGAGCACTAAAGGTGGGGAGCTCACCTGGACTCACCTGTGGCGGGAGGTGGGTCCTCAGTCAGGGAGCGCTGGCACTGACGTCGGTATTCTCGCCATTTCTGCACCGTCTCCCAGAGGGACACAGTGGCACCCTGAGGGGAGGGCATACATGGGAGGCCTGTGGGTTCAGCCAGCCCCTCTCCTGCCCCCTCACCCCCTAACACACTTGGTTTCTCGATCTCCATGAAACCTCAAAGCCCCAAACTCTGCCAGGCATCAGCCACCTCTGAAAGAGAGTGGGAGTAAGTCACTGCCACCCAGGGGCTCCAGGTGGATGGTTTGACATCTTCATTCCTCCCAGGGGACTGGTGCACAGCTTGATGTGTCACAAGTGCCCAGCAAATGTCTGCTACATTGATGCTTTTGGGGAGGTGGGTGGATGAAGGAGGAAAGGAGAGTGTGTGCCTCATTCCTGGTCTCTGATCTCACTTAGGAGAGAGACTTTCTGAGGGCCCAGGACTCTAAGCTCCTTCTGGTGCCTAGTCAGCCTGCCTGAGGGCTTCTTGCACTTTCAACCATTCTAGAAGGAAACGCACAGGCCAGAGTGGGAGAGGAACTGAATCAAGGGTGCACAGCACCCCCCCCCCCCCCCCCAGGAAGCAGAGTTAAGGCTAGAATCTAGAGTCCTTCAGATCAGTGACCATGGTGGAATATCGGAAGGTGTGCGGGGGCAAGCCGGGCGGCGTTCAGGGCTACAGAGAACCCAGATGTCTGCCATTAGCATTCCTCCTCCAAAATGCACTCACTTACAAATGCACTCAACACAGCCCCCTTGTGCTCCCCTCTGACACAACAACCAAATCTAATATTCAACCCAGCTTCTATCCACCCAAAGGAAGAGTCCTGAGGACATGAGGTGAAGGGGTCAGGGAGGTTGCAGAACACTGAAGTCACGCCTGCAATGGAGGGGATCCCCTTCACCTGTGAGTAGGGAGAGCTGAGCCTCCACTTCCAGTAAGGTCACCGAAATGGCTTTTTAGCACACAGACCCAAACAGACCCATCCCACTGAGAATCCACCGTTCCTTCTCAGCATTTTTGTGCACTTCCTTCAGCTATGTCTTGGGATTGTGGTTCTGTTTCGTTTTTTCCTGAACAGCCTTAAAAATTATAAATATTCGTCCTTTAGAGGCTGCAGATGCTGAAATGACCCAAGAGCCCCATGTATAAAATGTAGGACCTATACATAATTTAAAACAACATTTTGCTTTTTGAAATCACAAAAATGTCCATGTGTGCTGAAATTAAAACAGCTTCTTTATAGAAGCTTGCCCCCTTGCCTTGTGGCGTGCTCGGCACACGCTGGATCTGGTCTCGGGTTCTAGCTGGCTTAGCTCGCACCTCCCTGAGAGACTTGGGTTGCCTTGCTCACCCCCTGCTGCCTCGCAGGCCCCACGGAAGGGCCCAGCTCACTTTGAGCCCCAGCAGCGTCCTTGGCATAGGTGTGCCGAGGCCGCAGGGGCTACCCTGAAGGACAGAGCTCGTCTGAGGGCAAAGGTCAACTGTATTTGCTTGGGGAAAAAAAGAACAAGAAATCAAACATAACAGTTGCAAAGGTGTTGTCCATGATATTAGCCACAGCTGAGGAGGTGGCACAGTTTTCATCAGAGCAAGTCCTGGTGGATCAACCCCGCCGCCGCCCTAACCCCTTTCCCTTCTCCTTTCTTCCCTCTTCTCCCGGTAAGGGGCTCTTCCACGCTGCCCCTAAATGCAGCAGCTGCTGGGGGTGGAGGGCAGAGAGACAGAGAAATCCCCCTTGGTTTCTGTTTCTAGAATGAAAGCAGACAACACACAAGGTCACTGCTGGGAACTGGGGCAGAAGGTGTGTCTGGGGCAGGCAGAGAGGCTGTGGGAGCCAGTTCTCCCCAGAGGCGGGGGAGGGGTTAACGACTGCGCCATGAAGGCCAATCTGGCCTCCGGCACCCCAGGGCAGTGTTGTCACCTACTCTGAGCAGAGCTGTGGACATAAAACTATCTTCAGACTGGGGCTCCCTGAGGACGGGGCTGTGCCTCCCCTCAGACTGGGGCTCCCTGAGTCAGGGCTGTGTCCCCCTCAGACTGGGGATCCCTGAGGACGGGGCTGCATCTCCCTTAGACTGGGGCTTCCAGAGGACGGGGCTGTGTCTCCCTCAGACTGGGGTTCCCTGAGGACAGGGCTGTGTCTCCCTCAGACTGGGGCTCCCTGAGGACAGGGCTGTGTCTCCCCCTTAGGTAAGGGATTCCTGACAGTAGGAATATCTTGTCCTCTCCCTGCACCAGTTCAGGGTTTCTAAATACCTTGGAGCCCTCATCCCAACCCTGCAGGCACACACACAGTACGAACTACCCAGACTTCTGGCCTCTCCCACACCTCGTATTTACGGAAACCATAACGGTGCCAGGTTCTGGGTGGTTGTGGGTGGAGGGGAATGCAGGGAGTATAAAGGTGACTGCAGGAGTCCTGCCTGAGAGAGTCCTCAGGCTACTCGGGGGTGGGTGTCAATGCTTTACAGGACAAGTGACATAACAGGGAAGCCAGTGGGTGAAAGTGTTCATGGAGTGGTTGGGGCAGGGCTCAGTGTAGACTCAAGAGGCCTGAGGGACTGGGGACTGTGAGGTGGTGCTGGGGTGAAGGGGGTTGGGGGCAGACTGGGCTAGCAAGGAGGATGGTAGGCATTTCAGCAGGAGGGCACAGCAGGGAAAAGGCGCAGGGGTGGGGATATCAGTGCTCTGGAGAGCAGAGGAAAGCTGTGGACTGTTATCAGGAGGATTTTGGGGGGCAGGGAGACAGTGGTGGCAGGCCCTGGGACAGATGGGAGGTTCTGGTCTGGGGAAAGGCTGGGTAAATGAGGCTAGGGTCACCCAGTGCCAGGTAACACCCAGCGGCAGGTTACCTGGGTGCCCAGGTAACATAGTGGAGACTGAACAACCCTGGGCTTGGACTCAGATCTGGGCCTGGACCTGGCTCACCCAGACATTAAGTTTGCAACTGAGTGCAAGAGTTGTATGTTTTAGCCTCAGCTTAAACTTGTGCAAATGGGAACAGCAGCCCCTCCCCCATGAGACGTCTGTGAGGACTGAGTTAATGCTTAAGATGGTGGGCACATGGAAAAGGCTCAGTCGATGGCAGCAATCCCCGTGATTTCTGCTATTTAGAGGAAAGGGCAGAGTGGGAGGGAGTGACCAGGCTTCCTGGGGACTGGGGCCCCACCCCTTCCTCACTTCTAGGATCAACACATTCCCAGAAAGAGGAAATTAATATATTTTCACGTCCAATGACCAATCATTCTGCTTAATTTGTGAGATCTTCCAGCAGTAACCACAGCCAATGGCAAAGTGAAGCAGGGAGGAGGCTTGGGACCCCATGCCCTGTGAGGAGGGGCAAGGCCCTGCCCAGCAGTGTCCCCTACTCCTCCATTTCATCCTCCCACAACTTAAGTCCCTGCTGCAAGCCTGACATGGTGGGGCTGTGGGTGCTGGGGAGCAGGGAGGATGTAATCCAGATGTCCCTGTCCCTCACAAGGCAGCAGAGCTGACGAGGAGAGCAGGGCAGGGGTCAGTGGGGGTCTAAGGGGCCATGGTAAAGGCAGGATGGCAGTTTCTAGAATCCAGACTTGACAGGCTTCATGGGATCCCTCTGAGGTGGATGAAGGCACATGGGGAGGACGCCTGGTTGGAGGTTACAAGAAGGAAGGGGCATCCCTCAGATTCAGGAGTTTCGGGAGGAAGCAGGAGACAGGAAAGAGGACACCAGGAGGGAGTGGTGTGAGCTACAGGAAGGAGCTCTGGACAGCGATTTACAAGTCCTCGGTCTAAATCCCAGCTCTATTAATGCAGGACGGTGGGACACATTTTATCTTTTTGGACCTCCGTTTACTCATCAGTTGCCAGTTCCACCATCTGTAAAATGGGCATATCATTCTTCTCAGAGACTGTACAGATCCAACAAGATAAAGCAGGTGAAAATCTTTGTGACTTCTCAAGCCCTGTACAAGCAGGCAGCGTTGGAAAGAAAGACAGCAGAGAAGGAAGCAGGTGGAGCGGAAGTCCCTGGGGTGGCAGGCCTTCCAACACCCCGGGAGGGGTCCCCCTCTCCAAATACTGGCTGCCAACCTGAAAGGCGTCTCCTATTTCTCAGTGCGGGTAAGTGTATCAGATTCTTTCCTTCTCTGGGGACCATTTTGGTTGACGGAGAGGAGGAAAGAGATCTTGGCCTCTCTGTGCCATGAGGTGGGAGACGCGCAGGAGGGCCTCTCAAAAGGAGGAAGAAGGGATTCCAATTCAAATTTCTGGAGGCCTCCAACCAGGTCCAGCCCTTCAGGTTCCCTGGCATCTCCTCCCAGGACCCCAGCCTCCTTCCTCTGTGTCACCTCCCAGAAGTCAAATCACCCCTTCCATCAACAGATTCCTGTCTCTTTGACTGCCCCTTGTTTTTCTTTCTTTCTTCTTTTTTTTTTTTTTCAAAAGCTCAGAGCTTACAATACATTTTTTTCCCTAAGGGCTTTAGATATCTGAACGAAAGGACAGGAAAAGGAATACTACACACATGTTCTCACAGTCACAAAAACCCCCACGTGGACACTGTCACACGCATCATCACACACGTCCCCATGCACAGTCCCAATGCTGAGACACTAACACAGATTCTCTCCCACCACACACAATCACTCACAGACTGCCAGGTACACACTCACATGCTGAGACACTGTCCCCAACATACACACACAGAGGAACGCACAGACACTCTCACAAGCACACTATCTCCCCTGCACATATAGACACACACTAGTTGACACCCATTCACGCACCAAGATGCCATACACACACAGACACACACACACACACACAGACCCTCCCACAGACACAGTATGACATGCAGGGTCACAAACACATAGACAGTGTCAGATGCAGAACTGCATGCTGAGATGTTGCACACACAGGGACTCATTCCCACACAGACCGTTACACACACGGTCACTCACATATACCTGGGAAATGCGGGCTCATATAGCCCACTCCCTTCTCCCCCTGGTCTGTCTCAGTCTACCTGTCTCTATCTCTGTCCCCACCACCAACACCACCACACACACACATAGGAATTTTCCTAGGGGCAGGCTGCCACTGAGGAAGCCTGTTTTGCCTTGGTGCAGGGCATTCGAGGGCAGGATGTGGTTTCTTGGTTGCTCCTGCCCCAGCCCCCAGCCTGGGTTCTGTCCAGAAGGAAGCCCAGATTAGAACAATGTCCACTCTGACCAAGGCTCAGCCCTGGACTCCATCCACCATTCACTAGAGTACAGAGACCCAGGGTCTCCAAGAGCCCCTCTCAGTCCTATCCTGAAGCCCTGGAAAACACTTCGGATCCCCAAGGACAAAAGGGTCAGTTCCCCCATTTGACTAAAGTGATTAAAGCTGCCATTTCAGGGTGCCAGTGTCCATCCCCTCCATAACCCTGTGTGATAGAGTTTATGATCCCTATTTACAGATGAGGACACAGATTGGGGATAATCAAATATCCAACTCAAGATCACCAGCTAATAGCAGTCTCTATATTTGAATCCAGTTCTGTCTGATTTTAACTTTGAGTATCGAGGGCTTGCCTGTCTCCTCAGTAGGCCCACTCCCGCACCGGGGTCTTGGACAGGTAAGGACCAGGGTAGGGGAGTGAGGTTTCCCAGCAACAATGAAAGAGTGGCCTAGGGCACCTTTTTCAGAAGTCAACTCAGCCATCCCCCTACCTGCAGGGATGCTGCTTCGAGCCTCAGCAGACCTGACAGTGAGCAGCTCACTCTCCGAGTTCTCCCTTCAGTCCCATCTGAGTAGGAGGTGTTAGATCAAGAGCCCAGCCTCTCACCCCTTTCTCCTCCCTGCTCCTGAACTGCTGAACTACTTTATACAGGGACCCTCTTTTCTGAGCTTTCATCCCCCCATCAGCAACACAAGGGGAGAAACTCTAACCCTGCTGACTTCATAGACAGAAAACAAAATGCAAAATACACTATTTTTTAGTCCTATAAGTATGCATGATGTTGTGTCATAATTATTGCAGTCTATCCTTAGCACCCCCTGTAACTCAGATCTCCGCAGCAGCTCAGTTTCCCATGACAAGAGCACCCCCTCAAGGCTCCCATCTCAGGACCTGTCCCCTCCTATCCTTCTCTACCACCCCAGTCGTGTTATGCCCCTGGTATGCCCAACTTTTGCCCTAGGCCTGGGGCTAAGGAGTAAAATTGGATCAGAGGAAAGTGCGGTTTCAGGAGCCTGACACTTCTGGGAATAAGGCCTCTGGGAAGACAGCTCACAGAAACTTTCCTCTTCCCTATGCCTTCTTCCCTTCATTCAAACCAGATCTGTAAACCTGGCCTAGAGCAGGATGGGACCAGGAAGCAGAGCCTCCACCCCTACCCCAACCCAGTCCATAAGAGGAGGGAACGATGGGCAAGAACCACGTCTTGGGTCTGCAGCCTTGGCCCCTGAAAGATCCCAACCACACCAGGAAAACCAAGGCCTGGCTGGGGGCGCTGTGAGGAAGGTGCCTTGGAAGGGAGTGGGCGTCTCCTGGGGCTCAGGGCAGCAGCTGGGCTGGGGAACAGGGGCAGGGAGAGGATGTCTCTGGAAAAGAATCTGGGGGCTGAAAATGTGCTGGCCCCTCAGCTGAGAGGCACATCTGTCCACATCTGGGGTTTCAGCGGGGGTGGAGTCTGCCCTCACCAAGGCAATGGTTCTGGGACAAACTTCCAGGTTCGTCCAGGTCCACTCCCCACAGATCTCAGTTCTTTAGGTCTGGCGGTAGCAGTGGGAAGTGATAGGAAGAACCTGTTTCCTGACCCAGGACAGGCCGCCCAAGTCTATGTCTCCTCTCTGCTCAAGCATGTCCCAGCATCTTTGGACAGCTCCCCTCTTCAAAAGCAGCTGACCACTGCCCCCAGCCCAGAAGCCTGGGGCAGGAAAGGCAGCAAGAGCAGGAGAGAGGGGCTAGAGATGTCCACCTGTGGCCTGCTCTCTGGTGGCACCAAGGAGCCCAGGTGTTCCTGCGTGTCCCAATATGCGTTCTCTTGGTGCCTGTTGTCAGTGTAGGGTCAGAATGGGAGGTCAGCAGAGTGGTGGTGGGGGGCTGGCTGCTTCCAGAGGGGGCAATGAGCCTTCTGCCTGTTTGCTACAGAGGCTGGAAGGGGACGGGGGTAGGTTCCATCTGGGAGGTCACTGGGGAGGACAAGCTGCCACCGCAGGGTCCCAGGGACCATGAATCAAAGGCTGTGCTGGGGGCTGACGAGAAAGGGAGAGGAGCGGGTCTCCGCACCCTGGCCCTCTCAGCCCTCGTAGGGCCTTCTCAGGGTCTTTGAGCAGGTGGATTGCCCGGGGAGGCACTGCGGGAGAGGGGTCTGGGGAGACTGTGGGGCGGAGGGAGTCTGGGAGGATGCCGGGCCGTGCCAGGGCCACTGACACGGTTTAGAAGGAGTTGGGAAAGTGGCGGGGAGGAAGGAAAAGCGGGGCAGAAGTCAGCGCAGGGCGGCTGCGGGGCAGCGGGTGCCCTGGCAGAGGGACCCGGGCGGCGAGGAAGAGGGCGTCTCGCTGGGGTTGGGGGAATCCTCTGTAGTCCAAGCCCTCACCTGGGCCTTCCAGCCCAGGGGCACAAACTCTCCAGTCCCTACTCCCCCCGAGGCTTTCGGATGCCCCCGCCAGCGGTCTCGGAGTTTCATTCAAGTCCCAGGGCCCCCCGCCAGGACACTGCGCCTGCAGCCCGCAGCGCCACCCCCCTCCCCCGGTGTCGTCGGGGTCACTGGGACTCACCTGGGGGCGGGGGCCGGCCCTGCCCACCACCCCGAGCAGCAGGAGCGCGAGGCGCAGCGGGCCGGGGGTGCCGGCCATGGCGGGGAGTTCAGGACTGGGCCATCGCTGCCACCTGCGGAACCGCGTGCGGCGACTGATTCCGGGCGGGTGGCGGGCGGCGGGGGAGGAGCCGGCGAGGGGCCGCCCTGCTCGCGGGAGGGGCCTGGCAGGGTCCCGGTTCTTCCGTCCCGGCCGCCAGAGACCCCTGGGCCCGCCCCGCCGCACCCCTCGGCCGGTCCCGGGCCAGGAGACAGTGGGCACTGCGCTCCGAGCGAGCGCGGCTGGGGATCAGGAAGCGCAGGAGGCGGACACCAGCTCTGAGCGCCGACAGTGCGCTTGGCCGGCTTTCAGCGACAAGCCGGGCCCGCCTCCCACCCTGGAACCCCGGACCTCCTCCCGGGTCTCCCAGCTGAAGACAGCCACAGCAACTCCCGCCCATTCAAGGTCCCTCAAAGGAAACTGAGGCCCGAAGAGTGGACGAGACTTGTCCAAGGTCACACGGCTTTGCAGGCCACTCCTGGAAAGTATCCTCAGAGCCAGGGGTGACTAATAAGAACTTTTTTTCCCAGGGTTACCCCTTCCCAGGTCCTCTCCTCATTCCCAGGCTCTGTCCTGAAGGCAGGCCCGGGATAGTCAAGGTTGGGGGTGGGGAGATGGCGACAAATGGATCCACAGAGCCCTGACAGTGGGAAGGGTCTAGAGGTTCCCCTCTACCTGGGAACTTCAGCATTGCAGGGCAGAGAGGTATGAGGCTGGAGTCTGCCTTTCTGGAAGCTTCCCCGCCACCTCTTGCAGCTCCAGCCTCCTGCTCTTGTAACCTGTGTATGTGTGATAAGGTGTGCCCATGGTTGTTCCTGCCTTCTTTATCTCTCTCCCTGCTTCGCTTTTTGGGGACTCTGGATTTTTCCTGCTTCTGTTTCCACTCCCACTCCTAAACACTGCAGGGCCCTCAGGTTCCCTTCTTACACCCAACAAGTGGAAAGAGAACGCTAAGAGGGCACTGACTGTATCTTCCCTAATGCTCTTGAGAAGTGGGGATGGGAAAAGAGGATCCCCCACCAAAGAACCTTGATGCCACTCTTAGGAAAGGTGAGTTGTGGCAGCGCCCAGCCTTAGACCTGCCGTGGGGCATGTCGACTAAAGGGACAGGAAGTTTGTGAGAGTAGCTAGTCCTGGGGAGAGAACTGAACTTCTCAAAGTCCTGAGGAAGGCTGGACCTGTCTGAGCCCAGGGAGGGAGACAGCCAGTGGGAGGGGCCCCGGCTTCCATTTAGCAGGAGAGACCCTCCTCTCCTGCAAGCTCTGGTTCCACCACCTGAGATTCGTTTATTCCCTACCCTCCCAAGAGGTCGGTCTAGCAGGGACCTTCTATGTATCACTTAGGATTACGTTGTTCAGCTGGGAGTGACAGGAAATCCCACCCCGAATAACAATGGCATAACCAAGGGCTCTCTCATGTAAAGCAAGGCCAGAGGTTCAGCCCAAGGTTGGAGTAGCGGCTCCCTGATCATCAGGGTGCCTGGATCTTCTAGCTTCCACCATCCTCTGCTCCAAGGTTTCCACCTAATGATCCAAGGTGGCTACTCCAGCCATGATATCCAAATTCCAACCGGCAGGAAGGAGGAATGGGAAGGAGATGGGTGCACCTCCACCCATAAAGACATATCTTGAAAGTGGCAGCCATCAATTCTACACCCCTTGGTCAGAACTTAGTCACATAGGCACTCCTAGCTGCAAAGGAGGCTGGAAAAAGCACCCTTTATTCCAGGCAACCATGGGCAAGGTTAAATATTGGGCTTTTATACTCTAGAAGAAGGCAAATTTTTAAAAAGATACTGGAAGTGAGTTTTAGCCACTACTATGTCAGGTTTGGGGTGGAGAGAGGAGAAAGGAAGAGATAGAGAAGCTATTCAGACAAAACTGGATGGAGTCTTTATCATGAATTTATCAACCTCCAGATTACATTGATTCAGCAAGTATCTATTGAAAACTTACCACGTGCCAGACACCATTCTAGGTCCTGGGGATACAACTGGTGATGCCGTCCCTATCTTCAGAGAGATTATATTCTAATACAGGAGGGAAACATTAAACAAATAATTATTGGAGTCATTTATAATTGTGATAAGCACTAGAATGATAAGCAAATGCCCCCAGCACTTATAAAGCTATGTTTTCTCTGCCAGGGGGCTTTCTCTGACTTGCAGGATCATTTTTGCATTCAGCCAGTGCAGGGTAGGTACCCCTAGGAGCAGCTGTCAACCATGGATGGACAGGAGTGGATGGATAAATAGCCCATCCAGAGGTGTGTACCACAGTCTCCCAGAGGTCCCCTGTGTGATGGAGCCCAGCTTCCCACAGCAGTTACCTGCTCAGGAATGCACCCTGTGTTGGCTTCATTTCCTCACTTGTCCCACTTTCCCACAGTAGGGTGCCAGTGCTTCCGGGGTCACACCTCGCATCAAAATAAACAATTTGGCTGGGTGCGGTGGCTCACCGCCTATAAGCTCAGCACCTTGGTAGGCTGAGGCGGGTGGATCACCTGAGGTCAGGAGTTCAAGACCAGGCTGACCAACACGGAGAAACCCCGTCTCTACTAAAAATACAAAATTAGCCAGGCGTGGTGGCACATGCCTGTAATCCCAGCTACTCGGGAGGCTGAGGTAGGAGAATCGCTTGAACCTAGGAGGTGGAGGTTGCAGTGAGCCAAGATCGCGCCATTGCACTCCAGCCTGGGGAACAAGAGTGAAACTCCATCTCAAAAAACAAAATAAATAAAAAATAAATAAATGATTTGTCCTTAAATCCTCATCTCAGGATCTGCTTCTGGGAGAGCCCAGCTGAAGACAGTGGGCCTATGAGGGTATTTAGGAAGCTTAGGGCCAGTCCCTCTTCTTAACATCTGAGAGTCCAAAAACCTCAGAGTTTGCTGTGATGCTAGGACAGAGTATGGACTCGGGAATAGTTTCCTTCTTTCCCCTTGCTGTTACCAGGGCCTCTCACTCAGGCTCCTTAGAGCAGAGGAAAGGATGAGCTCCGTAAGAGCAGATATTTAATGGACGGCATACTGTTTGCTAAACTGTCAGCATCTGTAATCCCAGCTACTCGGGAGGCTGAGACAGAAGAATCGCTTGAACCTAGGAGGCGGAGGTTGCAGTGAGCAGAGGTCATGCCACTGCTCTCCAGCCTGGGTGACAGAGCAAGACTCCATATCAAACAAACAAACAAACAAAAACCCTTGAAAACAAAGATAACAGCTACTACTTACTGAGCCAGAAGCTGCTGAATGCTTGGTGTACCCTGATCTCATCCAGTATTATGCACAAGTGTTATTGTGCCCATTTTATGGATGGGGAGACCGAGGCTCAGGGATGAAAAGTGAGTTGCCCATAAGAACAAACAGGGCATTCATCCCAGGTCCACCTGCCCCCAGAGCTGGTGCCAAAGCTTCCGATAGGCAACTGAATTTGTGGCAGCACAGAGGATGCAGGCTGCAGCTCAGCCAGCCTGTCCGGGAGCACCTCCCTCTACAACCCAGAGCTCTGGGTCCTGCTCCTTACCCTTAGGCCCAAGGCTTCTCCAGTGACCCTAGCGTGGGGTGCCCTCAGCTTCCACTAAGAAAACACGGTGTTGAGATTATCTTCAGAAATAGGAATGGGAGCAACTGATGTGTGCTCCCGAGGAAAAGATGCTGCAAGGCCCATTCCCCAAGGAGGCAGACCTGAAAGCAGGCCACCCGACCCTCTTTTGTCTTCAACAGTAAAGCCTTGTCCCTAGCAGGAAGACCAGGCCAGTGGGCAGGACAGATCCATTTTTTTTTTTTTTTGAGACAAGAGTCTTGCATTGTCACTGGGGCTAGAGTGCAGTGACACGATCTTGGCTCACTGCAACTTCCACCTCCCAGGTTCAAGCCATTCTCCTGCCTCAGCCCCTCGAGTAGCTGGGATTACAGGCGCCCGCCACCACGCCTGGCTAATTCTTGTATTTTTGGTAGAGATGGGATTTCGCCATGTTGGCCAGGCTGGTGTCGAACTCCTGACCTTGTGATCCTCCCGCCTCGGCCTCCCAAAGTGCTGGGATTACAGGCGTGAGCCACCATGCCCGGCCCAGGACAGATCTTTCACTTGAGAGAAGACAGGAGGGAGAGAAGGAAAAGAGAGAGAGGGAGGTTGTAGAGTGGAGTGAAGAACAGGGAAGGAGAGGGAATTGCTAGAAAAGATAAGTGTCTCTTCTTTTTTTTTTTTTTTTTTAGACACAGTCTGGCTCTGTCGCCCAATCTGGAGTGCAGTGGTGCAATCTCAGCTCATTGCAACCTCCGCCTCCTGGGTTCAAGCGATTCTCGTGCCTCAGCTTCCCAAGCAGCTGGAATTACAAGCTTATGCCACCATGCCCAGCTAATGTTTGTCTTTTTTAGTAGAGACAGGGTTTCACCATGTTGGCCAGGCTGATCTCAAACTCCTGGCCTCAAGTGATCCGCCCACCTCAGCCTCCCAAAGTGCTGGGATTACAGGCATGAGTCACTGAGCCCTGTCAGGACAGGTATCTCTTGCACACATAGTTCAGGTTTCTTTCTAAGCTCCATGTCCCTAAGAAACTCATTTACTTCCCAAAGTTCAAGACCACATTCATCTTCTGAGTGATGAGATGAGGAAAGAGCCAGCATTTTTTCAGCCTGATATAAACACACATGCACACACATACCTAAACACAGATTTTACAGTCTAACAGTCAAATCCATCTCAGTCACCTACTGTGTATCCTTAGTAGCACTAAGCCTTGGTATAAAATGGGTCCAATAATAAGAACCAATATTTACTGAGCATTTGCCTTGAGCCAGGCACTGTTTTAGGAGCATATATGTGTTATTTCATCTAATGCTCACCACCGCCCTCAGGCTGGCCCTTGCCAGACAGTCTGAAGATCTGCTGCTGAGAGAAGGCAGAGGCCTCAGCAGTGGGCCAGGAATCCACCTTCTGCCAGGAGAACCTGGCTGCCAGCAAGTCCTGGGGGCAAAGGAGGGTGTCATGAGAGGATGCCTCTTTAGGTAAGGGCTCCACCCCTCCACCTCCTGCTTCTCTTCTCAGACTCTGCCCTGGGAGCAACCCTGAGTTGTAGAGTGGGATTTTTTTTTTTTTTTTTTTGGATGGAGTTTTGCTCCTGTTGCCCAGGCCAAAGTGCAAGGGCACGATCTCGGCTCACTGCAACCTCCACCTCCTGGGTTCAAGCGATTCTCCTGCCTCAGCCTCCTGAGTAGCTGGGATTATAGGTGCCCACCCCCACGCCCGGCTAATTTTTGTGTTTTTAGTAGAGATGGGGTTTCGTCATGTTGGCCAGGCTGGTCTCCAACACCTGACCTCGTGATCCACCCACCTCGGCCTCCCAAAGTGCTGGAATTACAGGGGTGAGCCACCGTGCCTGGATCATTTTTACCCCAATTTTACAAATAAGGATGCTGATTCCCAGTGCACTTAGGTAACTAGCGTGAGATGGCTTGAGACAGCCCAGGAGAGCCTGGATGCAAACCCCCACAGACCCATACACTAACTCCACATCCCACATTTTTCACCTTGCAGGATAGTTTGACTATCAGAAGCAACACTTGCCCAGAACCTGGCACAAATAAGTCCTAGTAAATGGCAGTGTTAACACCACTGTTATTCCCCACAGCCCTCTGTCTTCCTTGCTGTGGTGCACCAGCTGTGCCAGGTCTCATCCAGGCAGCAAGTACAGCTGCTAATGCCCAGGGGCTCTGGTGCAGAACATCACTTCCTGGCTCAGGTGGCTACAGTCAGATCCCCCAAGTCTAGATGGGGAGGAGGTCGCCAGGGCAAAGCGTCCCTTCCTCTGTGGTGCACCATCGCTGCCCCCCATTTACTAAGCCAGCCAAGGTCACCAGGTGCTGGGTCCTGTCCAGCTCCCAACAGTCAGCTGTGGAGAATTTACAACCTCTTGAGCTACAGTGATTACTGCTCTTGTGGGCGGATGCAGCATGCTGTTTTTCTGAAGCGTTACAGCATCATTTTTATAACTGACTTTTCTGTTGCAAAAGAACTCAGTGGGATCACACCCACTTTACTGGGAGGGAAACTGAGTCTCACAAGAGTCAGGGGTTTTGCTCAAGGTCATTTAGGAAGGTGCTGGAAGGGTTTGTACAACTCTGGACCAAAGAAGAGAAAAAAAATGAGATGAGAATGGCAAAGTTCCTCTCTCTTCTCCACATGGGGGCTCCAGCCAGAAATGACTGGGCTCCCGTGCTCTCTCCTGGGAGGGATTAGTATCAGAAGTGGGGAGAAGGTGAGAGAAAACCCAGGGGAGGGAGGGAGTCATGGGTGGAGAAGTTTGGCAACAGTCATAGAACCAGAAAGTACCTATCAACGAAGATGGTGGCTATTGTGCTAACAGCCACCTGTTCTCTTTTTTTCAGACAAGGAGATTGCACAGCACAGCTGGCTGGATGCTCCCCAAATCTGAGCATACAGTGTATTTTAGTTTCCTGGGGCAGCCATAACAAAGTTCCACAAACTGCGTGGCTTAAGCAACAGAAATTTGTTGTCTCATCGTTCTGAAGGCCAGAAGTCTGGAATCAAAGTGTTGGCAAAGTTGGTTCCATCTAAGAACCATGAGGGAGACTCTGCCTGCCTCTCTCCCTGCTTCTGGCAGCCTCAGACATCCCTGGACTTGTGGGTGGCCTTCTCCCTGTCTTCACATGGTCATCCCTCTGTGCCCACATTTCTCTTTTGTATAAAAATGCCAGTCAGATTAGGGACCATCTAACGATCTCATTTTAACTTGATTGTTCTGTAAAGACCATATTTCCAAATAAGGTCATATTCTGAGGTACTGGAAATTAGGATTTCAAGATATCTTTTGCTGGTGAGTGATAACTCAACCTATAAGACATCAAGACCACATTCCCAGGTTCCCTTGATGTTTAGGGTGGCCAAGGTAATGTGGAGAAAAGTGACACAGGCCACCTCCAGGCTGGGCCCATAAGACCTTTCACACCCTCTCTTCCTCCATCTACCATGTTGGACACATATGGTCAGTGGAGAATGCCAAAGCCCCAAGGGATGATGGAACCTCAAGACAGAAGGGGCCTGGGTCCATGAATGACTGTGTGGAGCAAAGCCTCCTGCCAACTCATGTTAGATTGTAGTTTGTTAGGCCATCAAGATTTGGGGCTGTTTGTCACTGCAGTCAGCCCACCCAGACAAGCCCAGTGGCATGTATCCCTGAGCTTATCTGGGGGCAGGGCCAGTTAGTCTAGGCAGAGGGGCTGCTGAAGGTTCCCTCTATGTAGGGGCAATTAAGTAAATGAAGTTCCTCACTCTGGGCCCATCTCCTCCTTTCCTACTCCCTTCACCTTACTCAATGAATTACAGGGTCAGAAAAAGGATTCTGGGTCCGTGTGGCCGTGGCTTCTGGGTCAGGGGAGTAGATTCATTTGTTCTTGTCCATCTGGCCCCAGCTTTCCCCACTTGTCTGCCTTTTTCTCTGGAGGAAAGGTGGGGAGCTGGGGAGGAGGTGTTATGACAGAGCCCACACTGCCCCTTCACAGAATTAAAGCTCTTGTGGGTAAGGAGGAAAAGTACCAAATTTCACACATTCGAAAATCAAATGAAGAAGAAGTGTCACACGAGGCCTTCTCACTGTCGCCTTTCATCACCTCCGGCACGACTGAGAAACCCACTGAGACCAAAATGAGAAATGAAACCAATGTTAACCCTTGTCTGAAATAAAAGGTTTCCTCAGACTAACACGTTGACTGGCCCAAGCAGCCTCCTTCCCAGAAACTGTCCCAGCTGTTCCCCTCATTGCCCCTCAGACCTTCATGGGGAGGAAAAGAGGCCAGCCAGGCACCCGAATTTTCTCTGAAAAGAATGGCCCTGGAGCCAGGAGTGGGGAAGCTGCTGCTGGCTTTCAGGGACAAGGATTAGCACCAGCGCTGAGTAAAGATCACTGTAAAGCTGCCTCAGAGTCCCCCAGGCAAGGAAGGAGGAGCTCTAGGGTAGGCAGGATCCCAGGCAACAGGCCGACCCTTGTCTCTGAGCCTTCTGGGTCTCCCGTTCACTCACCACACTCAGGCTAGACAAAATTACCTCCCCTGGTTCCACATAAAGGGAATTTGATAACCCACTCATTCCCCTCTCCCAAATAAAAGAAAACAAACAAAAAATGGAAAATCTGAATGTTTCTGGGTCAACTCCTCTTAACAGCCAGCACCACCATGCCTTTGTTTTCTGAGTGTGGGCTCAGTGGTCATCTCCAGCTACCTTGGACCTTACGAGTCACATCCAGGATCCAGCTGGAGGGGCAGCCACGTAGGACTGAGCCTGCAGATGTCTCCTACCCCTCCATAGGCTCACAGCCCAAAAGATTTCATTCCCGCCCCAGGTCATTTCTCTCAGTCCCATGGGACTTGTGATGTGGCAACACATCAGAATTTAAAGCTGGCCTATAGTTGAGGGAAGCTCGGAATTTCCCTCTGTTGCTCTGGTCTGACCTCTAGACCTGGCCTCAGGTGGACTTGCAGCTTTGCCCAGCAGGTGTCATTTTCCAAGGAACCAGTTGCAAAACCAGCTTGAGTTACTTCCTTCTCCGTTCTGAAAGCCGTCGCCTCCAATGCACTCGGTGATGCTCTGGTTTCTGGCTCATTTGCCAAACGAGATAGCAAACAAAGCTGATGAGCCTACCCAGTATCTAATAGCTCAGATGTCTAATCCCCCACCTTTCAGGCCCTCTCAGGGGGGCTCCTAAGGGAAATGGGCTCACAAAATTAATTCCAAGCATGGCAGTTTTGTGATATGAAAATGCACAGTTTTCTGATGATGCCAGAGAACCTTAGGGCCCTGGAATGGGGAGACTCTGGCAGCTCAGCTGTGGCTGGGGTCTTGGCTATGGTCAACATCAAGACTGAGACTCCAGATCTTGTGGTTGCAAGTCTAGAACAAGGAGTGGGGCTCCATCACCAAGTCACCTTGCCAGGTCAAGGACATGAAGATCAAATCCCTGAAGGTCTATCTCTTCTCTCTGCCCATCAAGGAGTTGGAGGTCACTGACTTTCTCCTGGGGGTGCCCCTCAAGGACAATGTTCTAAAGCTCATGTTTGTGAAAAAGCAGCCCGAGGCTGGCCGGTGGATCAGGTTCAAAGTGATTGTCACCATAAGGTACTGCAACGATAATGTCAGTCTGGGAGTTGAGTGGCCCAAGGAGTTACTCATTGCTGTCTGCAGGACCATCATCCTGCCATGCTCTCCATCAGCCTGGTGTAGGGTGACTACCAGGGGACAAGATCAGCAAACCCCACACAGTGCTCTGCATGGTGACACAGTGCTGCCAGCTCTGTGCCTTTGATGCCACATCCAAGACTTACAGAGCTAACTTCGGGAAAGAGACTGTTCCCCAAGTCTCCCTATTGTGAATACAATGACCTACATCATAGCATCCAGGAATGGCCACCACATGGTGCCTTTACATGGGAACAATCAGTGAACAAACCTGAAAGCAAGCCAACAAACAAAGGCCCACAAACACACAGTAAGGGAAATAACTGTGGGGTAGGCTCTCTCGCAGGCTCCCTGCCACTGCCTGGTTTAGGGTAAAGGCCCTGGTCAGGGTGTTGGAAAACCTGAGTTCTCATCCTGGTCTTCTGCTATTCTCCTTTGTCCCCTAAGGCAGAGCACCTTAACTTTCTGAGTCTCAGTTTTCTCATCTGTATGAACATCCCTTCTAGTGCCTACTTACACAATTGTTGTGAAAATCAAATGTGATAATGTGCATAAAAGAACATAGGAAATTGCAAAATGCCATCTAGATAGAAGGAAATCAGGGTCATGCCCACAACATTCATGCACCTCCATGGTGATATGTGTCCTGTGCTGCAGCCACACCAAACACTTTCTCCTGGTTTATGCTCTGCCCGCCTTTGCGCACCTCTGGCCTCAGCTCCTGCTGTCTCTCCTAGAATGCTCTGCTCCCTTATTTGCTTTGGTCAGATCCCATCCATCCTTCATGGCTCCACCTGAAATCTACTTTCTCCAAAGGCCTTCCTTGATCCTTCAAAAGAAAGTCAAGTCTCTCTCCTCTGTGTTCCCATGTCACTTCGTCTTTAGGGCAATGACCACTTTCTGCCTTACATGATGGCTGTTCATGAGTAGTTTATGTTCTCTGCTGTCTTGCCTGTCTGGGGGCAGGGTCCATGCCGTGGTGGTTCTTGCATCTCTCCTAAGGGTGTGTACAGAGCTGACAGTGCACAGGAGGCACGCAGCACCATTCCATTTTGTTGCAGTGAATCGGAAAGGACCTCAAGAGGTGACCAATGCCTTCGGGGCCTGGAGGCAGAAGATGAGCAGTCAGGCTCCAGGGACCGGGTCTATAAACATTTTTTGACATAGAGGCCCAATTTCAAAGCCTAGTAATTTTAGATTATATTTGCATTTGGAGGCTTTTAAAGTACCAGAACTTTAGATTTATATCTTCATGAACAGATGTGGAAGGGAAAATCAGTTCCTCATAGGAATGGCTTATTCGTTTTTATCTCAGTGCTGAATATTATGCACCAAGTGGCAAATTAATACATAAATTGACCAGAGACATATACACCACAGAATGGCGCCCTGATGAGAATGGCGTGAGGAGTGGGCTGAGCTCCACGTGGCTGGCTGTGGCAGATGCTGCCCATTATGTGTCAGTCAAGTCAGAGTTTCCCAAAAAGATGTTGGAAGCAAAGGCAACTCTGAGTGTTAGAAGAACCCAGACTATTCCTCAAGAAGAAGGGCAACGCTCACACACGTCATTTAGGGGGACATGTGGTATGGCGTGCAAGGCTGGCGCCATCTTGCCTTTCCGGGGCTGTTAGAAGGATGTCATGAGAAAAAGGCATGGCAGCCCCCTGGCCCTTTCCCACGTGTGCCCTCTGCTTCCCCCAGTGAGCACGTCCCTCCTCCAGGACAGGAGGAAGAGAATGGAGAAACATCACAGATTGGTCCTGAGAGAGGTGCCGTCTGGGGCTGGTGGGGCCCCCCTGCTCTCGCCTGGCATGGCTCCCAGAGTCAGTGATGTGAGCAAATGAAGCGTGAGCACAACCTCCCTCCTCCCTCCTGCAGGCATCAGTCCCAGGAGCCCTAGGGCAGAGTGGAAAGGTGGGCATGAGGGGCAAGACAGGGCCTGATGAGAAGTCAACCTCTGGGCCAGCTGGCCCACAGCCAAGTGTTCCATGGGCAGAGGAAGGCCCTGAGGGGAATGCAGGATCCAGGGCCCACCAGGGAACTCCACAGTGGGCTGCTGGTGGCCGAGGACTGGTGTGTGGGCTTCCAAAGAAAGCAGACCAGGCAGAAAGGGCAAGTCTACTCTAAAAAATTCCATAAACATGGAAAAAAACTAAAAGTGACTGCTTTCCCCAAGAGAGGGGATGACACATAATAGACAAAGCTTCTGACGTAGTCTAGCTAAAAACCAAAGAGCTAGTTATCAGCTCTGGAGGGAGCGGGGTTGGGGAGAGAGAGAGGGACAGACACACACATTCACACAGGAGACACACAGAGACAGAAAGAGACAGAGGGAGACAGGGAGAGAGAGGAGGAGGGGAAAGAGCATTTTCTATTTGTCTCATTCAGGTTCTTATCATGAAGGGACACCGGATGTCCTTTAGGGGGACAATAGAGGAGGAACAATGGAAAGGAAAGGGTTTGCATAATCAGGAAGGACCACACGGAAACCACAAATGACAGATGGGTGTCCTTATCCCCCAGACACAGGTTGACATCCCCACTCACATGTCTGAGGAGGCTGAGGTTCCAGTGACAGAAACGCCCATGGATTTGTCATCTGGGAGACAGGGACAGAGCCCTCGCATTCATAGCCCCCCATCTTGAAGAAGCTGTGAAGATGCGGGGGAATCAGAGGCTCAAGCATCAAATCCCTGCACCAGGTCAGGTGGGGATTTTGCCTGGAAATAGAGAGGAGGTGCTTTAATGAACCGGTCTCGTCCTGGGTGAGAATGAGAGGAGAGGCAGCTCTGTCAGGAGAAACAGGGAGCTGCTGGCACAGCACATGTGTGAAGAGGAATTTCCACACTCCCTGAGGACACCTGTTCAATCAAAGCAGCTTATAAAGAAACAACGGTAACACTGTCACCCTGTCACACCCCACATTCCCAAGAAGGGTGATCTTGCAAGTCCCGGAGGACTGGAATCAACTGTGAGCTCCTCCTCTCCAGTTTGTTTTTGGGGAGAATGGAATGGGTTAGGGTAAACTTCTATAAGCCAAGAGCTTCTGTAAGGAACTGGTATTGATTCAGGGTAGACAGAACAGCTTCATTTCTTAAGCATTACTCCAAAGTATTTATGTTCATCTTAGAAGGTTGGATGTAAATCAAGACTTGAGTGTTCAAAACCTTGGTTCCTATCTGCAGTCAAAGCCAGATGCTGGAAGATAGAAACGACGGAGTTGACTAGTTTTTTTTCCACCTGCTGAAGACACAAAAGTAATTTTTCAAAGGCAAAATACAGCTCTATCCCTCAAAAGTTGTGAGGAAGTTCATGACTCTGAGAAAAACGGCGGTTAAGTAAATGGAGACTTTCAGGTTTCAGTTGTCTTTGCACTTGGAGGTCTCTTCAAAATATATCTGGTCACTGGGCTCAGCCTGGGGACTCCTTCAGCCAGGGACCCCCTTTTTCCCAGACTCTCAGACAGGACAGAAACCACATGTCCCTCCGGTGTCTTGCCCACCATTTCAGACATTCTGGAAAGCTCTCTACATTTCAGGGATATGGAGTCTGTGTGCAGGTGTCAAAAACACTCTTGATTTAAGTTGTTAAGATCTTCTGAGGAAAGCATAAAGAGGAAGCAAGGAAGAGTATGTTCATGATTTGCTTTCAAATTAAAGGAGGTGGGGAAAGAAGATAAGAGTGTGGAGGAAGAAAGGCAGGACACGGACGCCTTCAGATCCCAGGCTGTCCTCCCCAGCTGCCGGAAGTGCTGGCTCACAGCTGCCTGGCCACCTCGGTCCGGCCCCCATGCCCCCTCACCCCATGGGGCACATTCCTGCTCCATAACTCCAGGGGTGGCCGAGGCCTTTGCTGTGATTGCATCGCAGCCCAACCTCTCCCTCTGCCCTGTCCTGCCTCCTTCACTCCCCCGAGAGTGATGCTCCTAAAAACTGTTTCCAGGAAACCTCCTCTATGTAGATCTCCATCTCAGAGGCTTTTTCCAGAGAACCTCACCTAAGACAGAGAGGGTAGAGGGAGGGGACAAAGCTTTTAGTGTTTTTAATGAGTAGATAATTTTTTGTCAAATACAGAAAAGGCACATAAGCCAAAGTGTTTGTCATAGCCCTGGAAAACCCTTGGTATCTGCATTCATTCAATATTAGTGCATACTTCTGGATTTATGCTATATATCCCAACTATACCTAGAGTGTTGTCATGTGGCATCTTTTTATATCTAAAGTAGGATTATTTTTCTAAAACCTTTAAAAAAGACAGCATTGGAGATTCTATTAGATACCCTGGATTAAGTCACTGAGTTACTTTAACTATGATTTTTTTGTTGTTGTTGTTGGCATTTTAAGTGGAAACAATCTCCATAGTTCCTTAAGTTTTTTTCTTCGTTTAGGATAGTGAATTATTTTTTACACTTTTGCTCCCATTTATCCCTTGCTGAATTGTGTTCTTGAAAATAACATTTTAGTTATTTTTTCTTCTTTTTCATGTGGACAAGGTAGCAGCCCTGCGCGGGCCCTGTGTCTCAGGACTAAACCCCATGTCTTCTCACTTGGAGTTCAGGGCAAAATTCTCCAGCCATGCTCCTTCTGGTTACCATGCAATGGAGCTACTGGTATAGAGTCTTCAAGAAAGCCCAGAAAAAGCACGTTAAAATGAACCAATCAATTCTCTTCAAAATCCATGAGTTTTAAATATATTTATTTGCATATCACACGAATGCTGATATTTGCCTTATAATGTCTCTTCTATGCACATTTTTCTGTCCATTTAGGTAATGAAAGCTGTTCAAATTAACTAGTCAGAGAAACACAGATAATATTATTTTCTATACACAATTATGAATTTTAGTGGTTCATGCCTTTGGACTGTGGCTTTTTAAAAACCCAGTATTGTCTTACAAAGTACAGCAGAAGCCCTAAGCCTATGTTCATCCCAGCTCTGTCACTCACTAGCTGTGAAAACTTGGGCAAGTTGTTTAGTTTCTCTGTGCCTCAGTTTCCTATTCGGTGAAACGGAGATAATATCAGCATTAATTTCATGGGGTTGGTGCAAGGATTACATAAATTAATTCCCATCAAGTGCTTAGACCAATGCCTGGCAAATAGGTACACTACATTATTACTAACTCACGGACCTCACTGGAAGCAGTGGTGAGCACACAGATATTTAAGTCTCTCTTCAGAGACCCTGGCAGCTATTTATAAGCACAGGGCTAGCAAAACAGCTCTTTTCCCCAAATTTTAATGATACAGGAAACATCCAGCTAGACTCCCCAGTCTACAAACTGCCTTATCTTTAGACCCTTTCTGACTATCCTTCATCTAGGCTCAGTTCCTGAGTCCCCAAATTTTACCTCCATACCATCTTTCAAATGCCTTACTTTGCTTCCATTCTAACTGTCATCTCTGTAGTTCCAACACTCATTTTCTTGATTTTGGTCTAGAAGCCTTCTTGCTGACCTACTCACTTCCATTCCTTTAGCAGTCCAGAACCACCAGTGACTCCCTACTGTCCTTCGTGGCACTCTAGACCCTCCCAACACGGCTCGCACCTGGTGTTCCCTCCTTCCCCATCATTTGCCTACATTTACCAGTCAAATTGGGGTTACTTGCTGTCCATTCATTCTGTCATTCAGTCAACACTTCCTAGGGTGCTCAAAAGCCAGATTCTGCTTTCCAAAAGTTCACGATAGAATGGGGAGATAGACACACGTAATTAACTCCTTGCATTAAAATTCTAGGATTGCAACCCAGATTACTAAACACAGTTGCAACCAAAATGCAGAAAGCGCAATGAATCTTGCCTGGGGGAGGAGCAAGGGGTCATAGAAATCCTCAAGGAAGGTGAAGAAAGGATCAGGTGCTATGGGAAGAACTTTTCTTTAAAGCTTTATTGATGTATAATTGAAGTGCAATAAACTGCATACATTTAAAGTGTACAAGTTGATAAGTTTTGACACTCATAAAACTATGACCACTATCAAGAAAATGAACATATCTGTTCCTCACCTTCCAACATTTTCTCCTGCCCCTTTGTAACCTCTTTCTCCTGCTCCCTTCCTTCCCAGTCAAGCTCTGATCTGCTTTCTGTCACTTTTGGTTAATTTGCATTTTCTAGAATTTTACATAAGCAAAATTATACATTGTGTACTCCTTTTTTGGTCTGACTTCTTTCACTCAGCATAATTGAGATTCATCCAGCTTTAGTGTGCATCATCAATAGTTTGTTCCTTTTTCTTGCAGAGCAGTATTCAATTGCAGGTATATACCATATTTTTTTCATTCATTTACTTGTTAATGGGCATTTGTATTGTTTCCAATTGTTGATTATTCCAATAAAGCTTCTATGAGCACTGGAATGTATGTATGTCTTTGTATGGACATACACTTTCATTTCTCTAGGGTAATACCTGAGAGCGAAATGTCTGGGTCATATGGTAACTACATGTTTTACTCTTCAGGAACTACCCAACCATTGTTTTCCAAAATGGTTGTACTATTTGACAGTGCCTCCACAGTCATGTATGAAACTTCCAGTTGTTCCACACAAGAGGGTTTTCTTTGATAAGGTAATCAAAGGATGGTGAAAATGTGTGTGATTTTTTCAGAGAACATCAAGAACATCAGAGAGTCAGAGCAGCAGAAGCAATTGAGCAGGTTGAGAGGTGGGATGGGTGATAAAGCTGAAATTTTGTTTGAGGCCAGCTCCTAGAGGGCTTGGGTATTTGCAGAGTACATTCCAGGCAATGGAAACTCATCGAAGGCTCCATCTTCTGTCTCTGGACGTTCCATGAGGTTTCCCACCTTTAGACTGTTCTCTCCCTCATGCTGCTCCCTTCCTTTGAACATACCCATCTACTGTGTTGGTAATATCTATGAAAAGTTGAAGACCCAATTGAAATGCTACCTTGTCTTCAAGTTCATCCTCAACCCTGAGTTTCCTTCACCATTCCTTCGAACTTCACCCATGGCCCTGAGTCACCTTGCACCTCCAATTACGGTGAGTCCCCTATTCATCTGAGGTCTCTGGTGGCAGAGATGGTGGCTCGTTCATGCAACATCATCCACAAAACCAATCCCTTTAGGAAGATATATCTCTCTACACGTTTCTTTTGGTCTTATTTTTATGCAAAGTCCAAAGTAAAGGAACATTTTGAATCAAGGAAGGTATAAATCTCATTGCTCATTTTGCCAAGAGCAAAATGAGAAGATGTGGACTGATTCCAAGGAAGAAGAACAATTACTTTGCTTCTCTCCCAGCTTCATTGGCTTAATCATTTCGTCCTCTATCCTTTGCTCTTTTATGCGCACCAGGTCTCCCTGACTCAAGGGGGGCAAATTATGTAATTAGTGAAAGAGCAACAATTTTGCAGAGAAAATGGTTATGTGCTTATGGAATTTCAATTAATGTCAATTAAAATGTCCAAGGAAACCATTTACTGGGCCTAGAGAAAGAAAGCAGAACTGGACCCTGGCAGAACTAGGGACAGCTGAGAAGCATTGACCAAAAAGAAGACCATTTTGAAGCTCTGCCCGGGTGCCTGGTGCCCATCCTTGCTGGACCTTAATGCCCATCTCTCTCTCTCTCTTCTATGTTGACACAGTGCAAAGTAACCAGCAACAGCAGAAAGTTCCCAGGAAATAGCACATGTGTGACTTTAACTGGTCTGATCAATGATCTTTGCCAGATTTACACCTTCTTCACCTCTTTTCCCAGTTTTCCATGAGCTTTCAAGTCACTAGAGAACACTGAACATAACTGTTATTCTTGGAAAACCTATCATGATATCCAGGCATTTCGACTATGCATTTGCCTTCAGTTGTTTTAGCAGCAGGACAGGGCTATCAATAAAACATGTGTGTCTGATTTAGGAACATGCAGCTTGGTTTGCTATAATGTCATGGTGCTTAACCTTCTGTGTCTACCCAGACTGACAGGTGCTTCCAAATTCTACCTTCAGTTCAGGAGGACATTCTTTCTCGAGAATGCCATCCTTACTTTAGTGTATGTATTGGCCAAGGAAAGTGCTGAAACACTGGGGCCAGGGGCTTGGCTACTTTATTTTTAAAACTGCATTTACTTTTTTTACAGTTCTATGGTTTTGACATTGAATCAATATCAGGAAAATACCAGAGGCCACTGCTTCAATTTGCATTTCATAGCGTGTTTTCTACTGTTTGAAAGTACACTAGACTGTGGCAGAGTTTTCTCTGGGGTATTTTCTGTAAAGCTTACCTGGGCTATTGCTTGGTTGCCTGGCTTTGTTTGTCATCAGCATCTCTGATCAAGGTGGCAGAAGGATGAGAGGGAAACAAGGCAACTTGAAACATTCCCTCCTTCAGAATAGACAGAAGGAATGAAGCTCGTTCATTTAGCTGCGGGCAGGCGCAAGATTCTAGATGGGAAGACTGGTGAAGACACTTCTTCACTGTCCTGAAGCCGCATGAGCATTCAGTATAGGACCCCATCTGTTTTGTTAAATTGACAATTTCCTTTAGCAGGAAATCAAGGTTCAAACTGAGTTTTAGACTAGCTACGGAATAAGAAATAGCTTCACTTTTTAAAGACTTTGCTTTTTAAGACATTCAGCATGTAACCTAATTTCATTTGATAGGGTTTGTTTTTCCCTTCTCCATTTGCTGCCTAGAAATGTGTTTCATTATCTCCTGCAGAATTGGAGTTGGGAGGGAGAGCGGGAGAGTCTAAGTTCTCTGGGCCTCAAAAGCAGTACAAATTAAAATAAAACAACATAAAATAAAATTAAAATACATCACAAGAACGGCCATCCCAGTGGATTTTCTGTCTTAAACACTTCATACTGAACAGCTGTACGACTACGGAGTACTGGCTGGATCTCTTCAGTTTCCATTTCGGAAGCACAGAGAGAATACCAAACTCAAAAGAACAAAAGATAACACGTTAGCACAAACATAGACATGGTTAGATTGTATTCAAGGGAAACTGGTACCTACTTGAGGGAAAAGTTTTCAACTACTAGGCTCTTTTTAGGATGTCACATACCAATACTCTCAAAATTTTTAAAATGCAGAGCTTCCAAAGTATTCTAACATCCAGACAGGGTTTTATCTTTAAAAAGTAATTGAAATGAAATATGATTTCCCAGAATAAAAAACATTCGTTTAGAGGGATCTTTTTGAACATTGATATGTGACGAAAACACACACACACATCAGCAATTTGAGAACATCAACTTTTTAATTTAGAAAGAGTAATTAAGTAATTATTGGGGAGAAAAGACACGCACATCACTGAGTCCCTCAATAGCACAGGCTGTCTATGTGGCTTCTGGTGCCCTCAGCAGATGGAAATGAACTTACTTGATGTCACACAAAAGGGCCACTCCTCTCAGGATCCAGTGATCCGGGGACAACACTGTTCGCAAATATACCACAGTGATGAAGGTCAAATCAGTTCGCCTGGGTTTCTTGTAAACAGGACACACATACAGCTTGGGGTCCTTGGGTGCCGTGGAGTTAATGGCAAAGATGTGGAGCACGGGTAACTGCGTGAAGAGTACCTTGGGGGTGGATTCCGTGAGCTTCCCATTCCGTCTGTCCCAGGCTGCTCCATCCATATAGAGCCCATAAATATACACACCTTCCTGGAAGAGTCAAGCATAAGGTAATAGGATTTATTTTTTAAACTAGGTGCTGCAAAATTAGTGTCATAAAGGCTGTCAGTTTGGAAATAAAACACACACCAGTCTTAAAACACTACCAGAGGGAGGAAGGCACCACCGGGCATATTGCATTCGTGAAATACTAAGCCCAGTTTTCTCCTGCAGCCTGTGTTGAGGCTATGAGTGCTATAGAAATGTTCATGTTTGTTATTAGTTATTTAAGTGTGGGGGTGCCCTCCCTGAGCAACAGGCTTAGCCAGTAGCACCAGATCACCTCTACAGGGAGGTGAAAGTCTCTGAGAGGTCTGGTTTGAGTTGGTGGAAGGTGGGAGCACGGAACAGGATCTGGAGCTGCTGTCATGTAGGATCTCAGCCTGCCACTGGCCAAGCCAGCCTGTGTCTCAGCTTCATCTCAGCCACAGGATGAAGTGAGGTTTCCACAGCCAGGCCCAGCTAGTGGGAGAGTCAGAGCACCCCCAGAGGTCAGGCATGGTAGAGCCAGGGGAAGCATGGCAGGGGCGGCGTCTAGCCACCCTCCGCAGTGTCTCTCCCATACAATAGGCCCTGCCCTGGGGGTCCTCATCATTAAATCAGGGAGATAAGATGCATAGGTGCAGAAAAATTTTTTTAAGATGTGTTGAATAGCAGCACACACTTGTTACTGGGAGTGCCCGGAGAACTGCTCTGGGGGTGACGGCAGTGACTTCTGAGGCAAGGTCCCTGTGGCTGGAGTGTTCAGGGGCCTCTGTAGAGGGGATGGCCTTGATGGGCCTTGATGGCCTTGCAGCAGGGGGCTGTGTTTGGAAAGACAAAGGCGAGAGCATAGGCAACATAGGCAGGAGTAACACTGCAAAGAAAGGCAGGGCTGGCCGGAAGAGCCCCAGTATTTCCTTTACCAGAGGGCTCAATGGTTGTAAAAGAAGTTAGGGCTTGACCGTGGAAGGATCTGGGTGCTAAGCTGAAGAGTTTAAACTGGATCCTGTAGGCACTGGGGAGCCACAGAACATGTATTCACTAAAAAAAGAAAGGGTGAAGGAGAATCACAGGGGAGGCTCCAACAATCATGCCAGCTCACCAAATAGATAAATGTAGAGGATGGTGACCATTTTTCCATCTCCAGTGAGGATCAGATCAGGGGAAGTAAATGCCGATTGGAATAAAAGACAGCAAGATTCGTTGCAGAGTGTTTTCTGGAATCCCCCGTGTGGACTCACCGTGTGAGGACCATATTTTTTGAACCAAAAACGGAGGCACATGGTTTGACAGTAAAACCATGGGCAGTCCCAGAAAATCAGGACATACGGTTACCATCATTAACTCCGTGGGTGACAATGAACTACATGCATAATGGTACCACTTAAAAGCTATCGTACGGTAAATTGTATCCCTCTCCAGGGTGCTTTCAGCCTCAGAACTTTAAAAAGTCAGTGAGAAGGTGTGGTAGATAGACTAGTGTCACCCAAAACTTCATGTTCACCCAGAACCTTGGAATGTAATTATTTGGAAATAGGAACTTTGCACACATTGTTTAGATAAGGACATACTGAATTAAGGTAGGTTCTAAATCCAATGTGACTGGTAACTTTGTAAGAGGAGAGGACACAGAGATATATATACCTATGCAGATGAATGTGAGAAAGGAGGCGGAGATTGTAATGATGAAGGAAAGCCAAAGATCGTCAGTAACCACCAGAGGCTAAGAGGGAGGCTGAGAACAAGACTTTCCCTCGGGGCCTCCAGTAGAAACCAATCCTACCCTGATTTGACTTCTGGCCTTCTAAGCAGTGAGAGAATCGATCTCTGTTGTTTTTAGCCACCCACTGTAATGATACTTTGTTATGACAGCCTTGGAAAGGAACACAGATTTTGATTCCAGGAAGCAGGATGCTGCAGTAACAAATGCCTACAGATGTGGAAGGAATTCTGGAATTGCATAATGGGGAGAGGCTGGTGGAATTTTGAAACTGCCTAGAAGAGATTGTTGGTGGGAACCTGGAGGTTAAGGTGCTTCTGGTGAGGCCTCAGACAGGAATGAGGAAGATAATACTGGAAACTGAAGGAAAGGTGGCCCTCGTTATAAGGTGGCAGGGAACTTCACTAGAACTTGGAAATCATCTGGTCCAGCCCCCTTACTTGACAAATGAGGGAATGAAAATCAGAGAAAGGGAAAGGAAGACTGATTTATTGAGATTCTACGTGGGGTCCAGCACCACACCTAAATGATCACATTTAAATCTTCACAACTACCTTTTTAAAAAATTTATGTATCTATTTATTTATTTGAGACGGAGTCTTGCCCTGTCACCCAGGCTGGAGTGCAATGGCAGGATCTCGGTTCACTGCAACCTCTGCCTCCTGTATTCAAGCAATCCTCCCACCTCAGCCTCCCAAGTAGCTGGGATTACAGGTGCCCAACACCACCCCAGGCTAAGTTTTGTATTTTTAGTAGAGACGGGTTTCACCATGTTGGCCAGGCTGGTCTTGAACTCCTGACCTCAAGTGATTCTCCTGCCTCTGCCTCCCAAAGTGCTGGGATTATAAGCGTGAGCCACCGTGCCTGGCCACAACTACCTTTAATAAGGTTGAATTATCACGCTCATTTTGCAGATGAAGATGTGAAGACTCAAAAAAGTTAAAGAATTTGCCCACATTCATTGAGTAGATCAGCGTCCAGGCAGTGAGGGCTCTTCCCCCAGCCATGTTCCTTTCCACTCGAAGCTCAAAGGGGACACCCTGGAACTGGCCCCCGGCTCCAACCTGCTAGTCCTCTTTGTCTCTGCTGCCTATAGTAGAATCTTGAGTGGCCCATAGCAATAGCTGGATATGTGTAGAAAAGCCTTATTTATTTATTTATTGAGACAGGGTCTCACTCTGTCACCCAGGCTGGAGTCTGGTGGTGTGATCACTGCTTACTGCAGCCTCGACCTCCGGGGCTCAAGCAATCCTCCCACCTCAGCCTCCCAAGTAGCTGGGACTACAGATGTGTGCCACCACGACTGGCTATTTTTTGTTTGTTTGTTTTTGGTAGAGACAGGGTCTCCATGTGTTGCCTAGGCTGGTCTTGAACTCCTGGACTGAAGCTATCTTCCTGCCTCAGCCTCCCAAGGTGCTAGGATTATAGGCATGAGCCACTGCACCTAGCCAAAAAGCCTTTTTAGCAAACACAAGTATAACTTCTAATTTTGTAGAAAGGTAGTCTGCGGAGTTCTAAGAGCTCATTAGACCTTGTCATTCATTAACCTTCCACTCGGGCAGATAGGGGAGGTCTTCTGGTTGTGGCAGAGGGAACCCTTGCTGCAAAGCAAACGGACCTAACCAAGGCACTCATAGCTCAGTTTTAAGCAGAACTTGAAATTTCAGCTCTGTCTCCAGAACAGTCCTTGCTATTGCCCAGCGATGCCTACCCCAGGGGGTGACGTGATCTCCTCCTTGGTCTGTCTCAGAACTTCATTGTGGATGGTCACAGTGTCCAGTGCCCAGCCTTTGTGGGCACGGGTCACTTCTTGCCTCATTGCTGTGAGGAAGCCTTAAAGAAAAAAAGAAGAGATGTTGACTTCTTGTTGCAATCCATTTTAAAAACAAGAAGGAAGCCATGTTAAGTGTTACTTGCTTATCAATCTCCAAACTACACATCCAGCTCAAAAGGAGCTGAGGCCAAACCCCAGGGGAGACATTTCTCTCAGTGTTTCATTTCTGTGGGGACCGGCAATGAGCTAAATCTCGCCTGCTGACAGCAGGAAAGCAGTACCGTTTATACTTCAAACTGGCCCTTGGTTTGAAACTCTCCTGAGATTTCAGCTGCTCAAGTCTTAAAGGCTTGTAACCCAATTCTAGCTCACAGTCTCTATTTGAAAATATAATATCGAGGAATAAGATCAGAATGGTGAAATATTCTGAGAATAGCATTCCAATTAGACTTGAATCAAACCATTACTAAGCGTCTATTTGCTATAATGGAACAATTTCATTTAGTCTAGGGAAATAAGGCATAATGCCAAAATAGAAAACCTGACTTTCAATTTGACCAAACAAAGCAATCACCCTGGAAAGGAAGGCTACATGTTTTAATGTGCATAACACAGTGATTTTAAGACAATATGCAGTTCTGTACATTGTGGCTTTTCTTTAAAGTCAGTATTTGCAAACCATGCCATTCAATTCAATAAGATAAGCCTTTCTTGGAGAGTAACAATCAATGTTAGAAAAAAATACCCTAAACTTCAAACTGGACTTCAAAACCTTAAGAAAACATATTTATGGCCTACATATTTTATTTTGGCCTCCATGTAAATATTAAAAATCACAAAGCTCTCCAATGAGTAAAATTTTATAATGTGCGCATTCCTGCTAATCCTAGATTAGTTAGCTCTGAGAACCAAACCAGCACATACCAATGTATGCACAAAACAATACAAAAATGATAACATTTTATCGGGTTTGACTGGGAGTTGGGGGAGGGGAGAGTTGCAAGGCATAATTATAAGCATTGAGTCGAGATCCCTTGGAGTTGGAAGGAAAGAACTGGTCCTAGCCTGGCTTTACTGAGAGTCAAGTTCTCCCCATTATCAAATGAGACACTTGGAGAGGCACTCATATGGTCACGCTTTCATTCATCTGTCAAATCTTGCTGAAGTGGCCACCACGTACCAAGCCCTGTACTATGTGGGATGACCACAAAGATGAAGAGGCCATCCATGGGCCCCACATTCAAGGAGTTCAGTCCAGAGGGAGTGTGGGGGAGGTTGGACATTGATACAACGTTGTCATTATGAACAAAGGTGTGAACAAAGTTAACTACTCAGGAAGACAACTCAGGGAAAGCGTCATTGAGAAGATGAAGTGGAAGGTGACTCTTGAGAGCTACATAGGAGTTTGCCAGATGGGGCAATTCCAGGTAAAGGAACAGCACACGCACACACACGGATGGCTGAGAGAGCATAGAGTCAGTGGCAGCAGATAAGGTTAGAACGAAGACGGAGGAGTGATTTTTCAAGGTCAGAGTTTGGATTTAAGTCTGTGGATGGAGAGAAGCCACTGACAATTTAAATAATAACTCAAATGGTTTGGCTTTATTTGCATCTTGAAAAGTTTACTCAGAGCGCCCACTAAAATAGGATTTGGTGTGGTAAAGAAGGGCCCTTGCATTAACCCAAAAGAAGAGTTGACCAGTTGACCAAAGCAGCTGAGGGAAGGACTTTCATAGATTCTTATACAGCTACAGTTTCATGAAACCAAGAGTGCCTAGTAGGAGAGGCCGGTTTTATGATACAAAATGTTAAGTATAGGAGGCAGGAAATTTAGTGCAAGTTTGCCTGGCAGCTATTGCTGGTCAATGCCTGTGCTCTATGTGGAGTCACTTAAGGGGATTTGATCAGCATGCAATTATGTTGACTTCCTTTTTTTTATTATTTTAGAGACAGGGTCTTGCTAAGTTACTCAGGTTGGTCTCAAACTCTTGGGCTCAAGTGATCCTTCCACCTCAGCCTCTGGAGTAGCTGGGATTACAGATGCGAGCCGCTGTGCCAGGCAACTTCCATTTTAAACATTGAGGCTCCCATACTTTAGCAGTAAAACATTTGGTGTGTTTTCCAGTCAATGGTATATATGACTAAAATAATAAAATCCAATTCTCCATTCTAAGGCACTCCATGCATTTTCACCACTGAACATTCAGTGTGCACCCATGTATTAGACACTATATCCTAGTAGGGTTATGTGGACTTGGAATTAAATCAACCCTATTTTATGATATTTTAAGATTCATTACTATTCTATGAATCTACAAGGTCATAATGTACAAGACATGAATCCTGGTCTTAACCATCCATTTGCACAAGTTGCATAATTAAAATTTTCTATAACATTTAAAGTCCCAGCTAAACTGCAAATTTGACCTCACTCCTTGTGGGCACTCAAGAGAATGTCACAGGTGCCAGAGGAAGATAGAACTGGATTCTCACTTATTTAGCACATCTGCTTCAAAGACTTCAGCCATCATCAGAGCTCTGGAAAACTCTAGTGCAAATAAAGAGAGGCCATTTCTTGTCTTCTCCCTAATGGGGAGAGGTGCTCTCTCATGGGACTCATGTTGGCCAGCCGACTTCGGCCATAAGCCTCCTAATGCTTAGGAATGCCAGGAGGCGGACTCTAGAACACACTGATGTTACCTTGTACTATTAAGAAAGGAAAATGTTAAATATATTTGCAGCCTGAGAGTGCAGGATAGGAAACGTTAATGGGCCATTCCCATGTTCAGAGAACGTAGAGAAGATACATATCCTTTCAAGTCTTGATCGTTTTGTTTCTGCTTCCTAAAGAGAGCATGATCCTTGTGGCACTCAAAGGGTAGCAAATCCAATGAATTGTTCATTATTGAATTTAAAAAATGAATGGCCATCTTTCTTGTAGACTGATAACAAGTCTAATGGAATGAAAAACTGGTTTTTTGAAGCCTGTATAATTTTTAAAGACTATTGATATATTTTTCTTTATAAGAGCTTGAAAGCAGTACTTTTGTTTTGGCACAATTTAGTTTTCGTTGTTGTTGTTTGTTTGTTTTTTAGACAGAGTCTGGCTCTGTCACCCAGGCTGGAGTGCAGTGACGCAATCTCTGCTCACCGCAGGCTCTGCTTCCCGGGTTCATGCCATTCTCCTGCCTCAGCTTCCCGAGTAGCTGGGACTACAGGTACCTGCCACCTCACCCAACTAATTTTTTGTATTTTTAGTAGAGATGGGTTTCACCATGTTAGCCAGAATGGTCTCGATCTCCTGACCTCGTGATCCACCCGCCTTGGCCTCCCAAAGTGCTGGGATTACAGGCATGAGCCACTGCACCCGGCCGGCACAATTTGGTTTTAATAATTCCTAAACCAAATTTCAATCATCAGTGGTAGAAAAATGATTCTTATGTTCATATGTTTAACTCCAAAGGGAGAATCAAAAAGTTGGGGAAAATCTTCAACAATAGTAACCTTCTATTCTTCATGAGATTAAACAGGTGATTTGATTATTTAAACATCTGAGTTACATGTGGTCTGAATTAGACGCTTTAAAAAAAAATTCTTCCCCCTCAAACCCATAAAGCATAATGAATTCTTCACACACTTGTCAAGCTTGTTCTTTTGAAAAAACTCATAAGTTTGAAACATGTATCTAAAATACAATTTATAAAATGCTTAATCTGCTGATTCCGGAGCCACAGTGCAGGGTGGGGTGGGGATAGGCAGCTGCCCACTACGCCAGCAGAGCAAGACTGCAGGCATGTGGCCCTCCCTCCCAGGCCCTTCTGTTCAGACACCCAAGGGGAACATGTGCACCGCTGGGATCACACAACCAGAAAACAAGACCCCAGAGGCTTCTTGAGTCTCTGCTTACCAGAGAAGCTGGATGCAGCCCTGCCAGTGCATCCCTGAGCAGGGCACCCCCAGATGGGACAAAGCAAGGTATGGCTCGGCTGGGCAGGGCAGGGCAGGGCTGGGCAGGCAGGTAGGCTCTGGAAAGGGAGGATGGTAGCAGACAGGGTGTTGCCTCCTGCCTGCAGTTGGGGAGCACCCTGATTGAGTGGGCTGAGAAGGGTTGGTCACCAAGCCTGGACCACTCAGCTCCTTTGGTTATAGGCTGGTATCAGAGTAGTGGCTCATGGGAAGCAGTTAGCTGGAAAGTCTGAGGCTTGGCCCATGGAGTCAGGGAGGAGCTGGGGGAAGAGGACAGTACCGTGAAGGCAGGTAAAAAGGTAGTAGCCTCAGGTTTCTGCATCCCCCTGGGGTTTGCCAACCCAAAGCCTGCTGCTTACTTTAAAAAGAGAAGGAAAAAAAGCGCTTAATGAAAGTTATAGACACTTACCCCCAGCCCCAAAATCCAAATGGTTTTTTCATCTCTCCTTCGGCCTCCTCCCAATACAATACAGTTTCCTGTTTTCTTTCTTTTTAAAAATTCCCTTTTAAGCTAGAATTATACTTCGGAAACTCAGGTCTAAAGTAACACTTGGTATGTGTCCATTCCTATAATAGTAGCAATCCAACAGTTCAACACACTCATGGCCGTTGTTGGACTTGTGCAATCAGCTGGCTTAAAGAAAGCTGAAGAGTGCTTTAAATATCATTTCATACAAGGCCTTAGAAAAGGTGAAAGAAATAACTAATCAGGAAGATTGCTCTCCTCAAATGCATAAGGAGTTGGTTGGCATTTTGTAATGATTTATACTAAAAATAAGCAACATTTTCTTTTCTTTAATAAATGAACTGGTCCTTATGCAATAGGCCTTAGGCTGTGCAGTTATTTCCTGTCTAATCAGTTACTAAGCTTCCCAGTAGCATCTTTGAAGATGAGGAGAAATGATGTTCCTGCCACGAGTGTACGACAGGCAGTTTTTCCCCCAAATGAGAAGCAAATGCAGTTCATTGGTAAATTAAACAAAAGGTCAGAAATCATTAAATGAAGACAGGGTTGGTCAACCCAGTCGAATAAAAATGCAACAAGCACCTTTCCCAGTTCTTTGCTGTAAGGCAGGGACCTTAAACTGCTGAAAATTAGAGACACCCAGGAATTTTCTAAAACTCCCAATTCCCAAGTCACAGCTCAGATCAATAAAATCAGAATCTCTGGAGGTGGAACCCAGGTACCAGCTTTGTTTTACGGCAGGGCTTCTCAGACCTTAATGTCCACGGGAATCACCTGGGGAGTGGGATGTACTAAAAGTACACGTTCTGATTCAGTAGGTAGATCAAGAGTGGGGCTTGAAATTCTGCATTTGAATCAAGCTTCCAGGTGATACAGATGCTGCTGGCTGGTGGACCAGATACTGGGGAGCAAAGGTCCAAGATTAAGGTTCTTCACTCATCAGAATGACCAAGGAAGTTTTTCAGAAAATTTATTGCCACCAACAGTGTGACAGCATTCCTATTTCTCTGCAGCCATTGTGAAAGACAGTGTGGCAATTCCTCAAGGATCTAGAACCAGAAATACCATTTGAGCCAGCAATCCCATTACTGGGCATATACCCAAAGGAATACAAATCATTCTGCTATAAAGTCACAGGCACACGTATGTTTATTGCAGCACTATTTACAATAGCAAAGACATGGAATCAACCCAAATGACCATCAAGGATAGACTGGATAAAGAAAATGTGGCACATATACACCATGGAATACTATGCAGCCATAAAAAGGAATGAGATCATGTCCTTGGCAGGGACATGAATGAAGCTGGAAGCCATCATCCTCGGCAAACTAACACAGGAACAGAAAACCAAACACCACGTGTTCTCACTCACAAGTGAGAGTTGAACAATGAGAACACATGGACACAGGGAGGGGAACACACACACTGAGGCCTATTGGTGGGGGCAAGGGGAGGGAGAGCATTAAGACAAATAGCTGATGCATATGGGGCTTAAAACCTAGATGACAGGTGCAGCAAACCACCATGACACACATATACTTATGTAACAAACCTGCACCTTCTGCACATGTATCCCAGAACTTACAGTAAAATAAAAAAGAAAAGAAAAGAAAATTGATTGTGTGGACCCTAAAGGGCTCATCCCTAGAGATTCTGATATACTTGTTCTGGGGCCCCAGGTAGTAGTAGGTGTTAAAAGCTCCCCAGGTGATTTTACTGTGGAGGCAGGTGTGAGAACCACTGCCCTGTAAAAAGTTCTACAGACAAGTCATTGACAGTCATTGATCCACAGTTGTTTTAAGAACAAGTCTGACAAGTGGGAAAAGTACAGGCACAATATTAAGAAGACTGTCAGTAGTAAAAGCTGACTCTTTCCAGGGCCCCTCGAGACACACACCTTCTCTGAAATGACTAATCCAAGACATAATTGGCTCCAGTAAAACTTCAGTATAAACGGGAGAGTTGGGACTACCCGTCTTAGCAAGGCTGGGATGAGCTAAACCCACCATGTCCCACATTTAAAAATGTAATTCCTGCCCTGAACTATCTTTTCCTTGAGCTAATTTATGCTTCCTTTCCCTTTAACCAACTTCCCACTTCTCCCCTCTCTCCCAAACCTTTCCACTGTTCCCTCTGTTGACAAACTCTCATATTTTCCACCTTTTCACAGAACGTTCTTTCCACCTTCCGCCAGATTGCCCTGGCTCAACCCTAAAGACCTTGCCCTTCCCAACTGTTCCTCCACCCTTTATGGGAAATTCTGCTGCATTGACAACCACAGCCTCTGGCCACATGTCCCTCCTCTCACTGTCCTTGCCATATACCCATCTGCTGACACCTATTAAGCACTCTGACAACACCTGGGTCTCTCCAGCACCCCATTCAACATCTGACCTCTCAGACCCTTGGCCTCACCGTTTTTTATGACTTTCTCCTCAACTCCACCCCTTTTCTTCACTTCCTTCCCTGCTTACTTCAGATCAATCGTTTTCATCTCTTGCCCGGCAAAACCACAATCCCAGATGAATCCAAATGTCCCCACCTCTCACATCTATACCAGACTGCTGAATGAAACTAGAAACCATCGCACAGCCACCATCACCACAGTTCACAATCAAGAGCCTCAACAGAATTCTCAAGGCCACTTATTAGTCCTTCCCTGTCCCCCTCATCTGCCCTCTTTCTCAAACTTCTGCCACTCTTTTAAAACCTCTCCACCATGAACCCTAGAACTTAAAGTATAATTTAAAAATAATAATAATAATAATATAAAAAATATCAAATTTTCACCAAATTTGAAAAGATACCACTTTTTCAAATTTTCACTTTGAAAAAGTATCAAAATTTACAGATCATCAAAAAGTAGAGTACAGGAGAAAAAAGTTGCACATGCTGGAGCCAGATGACCTGGTCCATCCTCGATCTGCTCCATAAGTCCTTGGACAAACTACTTAATGGAATGCTGCTGTTTCTTGAACTATAAAGCACGGTTGATAGTAACACCAGGGTTTGGTGGCAATTCCACTTTTAGGAATTTGTCTTTCAAGTATATTTGAAAATATGCAAAGTGATCCATGTAGAGGATGTTCATTGCATTGTTATTTATAACAGCAAAACGTCGGAAAAAACCGAAATGTCTATCAATGAAAAACTGGTTAAATAAATTGCGGTACATCCTCACAATGCCATACATCTACTGAAATGACAGAGAATGATCTTGATGTTCTTTATTATTGTATAAAATACTTCCAAGTTGTGTTAAGTGAAAAAAGCAAGATGCAGTATACTGTGTCAGTAGTCATGAGAAAAACAAGGATAAAAACAATGCACATCTCAATTATCTTACACATTTACAAAATAAAATCTGAATGGGAATAAATAAAATAAATAAATCAAATCTCTCCACCAACACCTTCTTGCTTTCAAGAGGACCTCGCCTCCTCCTTCGGACAGAGAGTAGAAAGCATTAGACGGGAATGCCCTTAACTTCTTGCCAGCAAGCCTACCTACACTCCATTACCATAAGCATCTATGCCCTTTCCTTCCTTATTACTCCTATTACAATGTGCAAGGTGCGCTTGCCTGGAGCACATTTCTCCACTTGTGAGTGCTGTGTCCACCTCCTTCTGCTTCTTTTACCTCCTCTCTGGGATTGTTGGGCTCTCTCTCCCTCCCTCATCCCTCCCCCAACCCCCTTTCTATCTTTCTCTCTCCTTCCCACCAGTATTTGAACAGGTTTAAGCCTCTCCTATCACTAAAAGAAAAAGAAAGAAAACTTTTTATTTAAATACCTATTCCTCCAGCTTGCTTCTCATCTTCCCAGCCAAATATCTTGAGAGAATTATCCATGTTATCCATATTCACCCCATCTCCATTTCCTCATTTCACTCACACACCCTCAAATCAGACTCCTGCACCTCCCCACCTATTCCACTGAGACTCCTGCCAACAGTCTTCTTGTTGAAAAATCCATCTGGCCATTTTGGCCCATCTTACTTGCCTGCTTGGAGCATCTGCCACTACTCTTACTTACTACTTCTCCTTGCCTTCCATGACACCATGCTGTACTAGTTTCCCTCTTCTATACTGTTTGACATAAGGACCCCATTCACAAGAGTCCAGGTGACCTGGAGGATGGTGCACAAGCACATTCAGCAGAATCCTGGCAAGGATGACTCAGGAGGAAAATGGGCAGATCACGGCTCTGGTGACCTTTGCAGGAGGATGAAATTCCTACTTGGCAGGTGGAATTGAGGAATGAGCATGCCACAGTGGGACATTAAATGAGTCAGTCATAGGCCGAGGTCATCAACAAGAGGGCCGAGGCCAAGGACAGAAGCTGTCAAGAAGAGCACACAAAGTGAGCTCTGAGGTAGGATGAGAGCTCTCTGAGACGAGAGGAGGGGCATGGATGGAAACTAAGGCATGAGAGTTTTCAGAGTCGGCATTCTAGCTCGAGTCAAGGGCAATGATGTCATCAGAGAGGTCGTTAGATATGAGGGCCGTGGAGGGAGCAGTTTCAGCACAGTGATGGGGCCTGGCCAGATTACAAAGGACTCGGTGGTTGGTAAGGAAGGTAAACACATGCAGAGACTGGAATTACAAGAGATGTGGTTGTATCTAAGGCCAGTGCATAAAAGCTGCTCACACAAAAAGTCAAGGAGGACGGGTTGTTATTCACTCAGAGGCATTTCTATAGTTCAGTGATTTGGGGACAGGGCAGGTTAGTGCTATCACTCACGTTGAAGTTTAGGACCTTGAGGTCCACTCACCTAGATTCCCCAAGATGTTTAAGGGTAGCTCTCATTCATCAAACAGTGGCACTGGGGCATGCTTAGAATTGCTATTAGATTAGAAGCTGTCCCCCAGTCCCTTCCAATCCTAAAGTTCCATTAGTCCTTGGCACACATTCCCACCTCCACAAATGGCAGGCTTTTATAACTCTTCAAGACAAGCATTCAGAGATTCTAGCTAGTTGATGATGTTTCCCTGAAAACACACACACAGGCAGAAGGTTGTAGATTATTTTTACAGAAATGCAAGATAACAGGACAAACATGATTCATCTCTTTGATGCAGCAAAATTGCCTCTAACTGAAAAATCTTGATTTGCATTATGGAAGAAGTTGTCACTGATATCTGACACAACAGACTGGCATGGCTTGTCAAGACACTGAGAAAAAATAACAGAAAAAAGTGGATGCAGTTTGGCATCTAAATGGCATCAAGCTCCAGACTGAGCTAAACATTAGGAAAATAATGGGACTGCATGGTTCAATCTACTACAGAGGTGTGAGACCTGGGGAACACGTTCAGCCTCTGCCTCCATTTCATTAGCAGCACCTGTGAGTCATAGCTAACATCAAATGGCAAAGCATGGCTATCAATTAAGATGTTCTGAAAGGCAGTCAATACCCTGGCTTGAAGTCAGGCTCATTACAAGTCATATTCTTTGGGTTTAAACACATCCCACACACAGCACAGACATGTACACACACTTGCAAGCTCATGCACCAGAAGCTAAATCATGTTACATGATGCACTGAAAAGGCACACCTAAGGGAAAAACAGACCAGGGCTATCCTTTGTGACCCCCGAGAAAAACAATCTTAAATTATGTGGGAAGATGTGCACCAACGACTGCTGCGAAAACACAGTGGAGCACAAAGGTTCTCCTGGCCTGAGCAATCCACCAGGAGACAAATCCACACACTGAAAAAAGCCACAGGTTGAAAAAACTATCACAGGGTCACAGATATAGACAGCTTGACTATTTTAATCATCCAGTCTAATTGCCACATGGTTGAGCTCGTCAATTGCTACAGAAATGATGGTGAGGGGTGCTGAAAATGCCAGATGAGCTCCACGGTGTCTGACTCAGCCTCTTTAAATATGACAGACAAAATATCAGGCCACCCATAAGGCCAACAGCAGTGCTACAAACAGCAGAAGCTCGGGTGCTGACCAGGGGTAAGTGAAGCATGTCACTTGTCCTTGAGGTAGCACGGAACTCAAAGTCACTTAGGCCTGTGGAGCAGTCACCAAAAGGACAATGAGGGAAACACACTAAACAGTATCAGATGTCATATTACATTATAAAATTATAAACATTAGCAATCACACATGAAAAAAGCCTTTGCAGGCATTCTAGAGTCTTCTTTATGGTCCAGGTGATTTTGATTACTGTATATATACTTGTGATGAAACTATGGCCTTTACGCAAACTATATTGTGTTTTACTTAAATATGTAGGGTTTTTTTTTTTTAAGCCATTTACTTAAATGTTTTGAACCAAAGAAAGAAATTATTTCATTGAAGAGGACTGAGTTAGAGGACATAAAACTCGGGAGATACATTCATGTTGGGAAATCAACTGTTGATGTTAAACAGTATCCAGCGAGTTTCCAGTTAGTTGGAAAGGACTCTGTTTGCACACTGCCTGGGAACATGTATGGAGTTGCTGTAATCTTTATTTGCCAGATTTGGCCAAGTGAGGTGGAACAGAAAGTAATTTGTCCCTCATGTCAAGAGAACGAAAAGAGAGCAGAGAAGTGATTAGTGTGCAGGAAGAGTTGACTTCCAGTCTTCTGTGCGACTAATGGAAAGCAGTCATGGATAAGGGTGTGTGTGTGCTTGTGTGTAAAGGGTAGGATGTTTGAATAAGTTAGGGCTTTCCAAGACATGGAGAGACCTGAGAGAAAGAATCAAAGTCTAACCTGAAAGCAGAACTGAAGAAAAGGGAAAAGATGAGTATTATTAACAAATGAAGGAAAGTAAGGCATTAACTGAAATGGGATGTATTAGTCCATTTTCACACTGCTATAAAGACATATCCAAAACTGGGTAATTTATGAAGGAATGAGGTTTAAATTGACTCAGTTCTGCATGGCTGGGGATGCCTCAAGAAACTTACAATCATGGCAGAAGGGGAAGCAGGTACGTCTTACATGGAGGCAGGAGAGAGAGTGAAGGAGGAACGGCCAAACACTTATTAAACCATAAGATCTCATGAGAACTCACTCACTATCACAAAAGCAGCATGGGGAAAACCACCTCCATGATCCAATCACTGGGATTACAATTTGAGATGAGTTTTGGGTGGGGACACAGAGCCAAATCATATTATGTGAATCTACATTGGTATTTATTTAAGTATTGTTCTGGTTGTAACATTTCTTAACATATATTAACAACTAAAGATTAGTTCATATTAACACTTTGCTTTTTTAAGTTATATTTTGAATGGAAAAAAAATCACTGAAAAAAATTATGTGCACTCGTGTCTATGGAAAGCCAGGGATGAACCCACTCCACTCTCTTGGTTTGTAATATCAAAGATATACTCAATAACCTCACACTTTTGAAAATCATTGGTCCTTACACCTCTCTCAATTCCAAGTCTGTCAACACACCTCTCCAGTGCTCCCTGCCTCTCTGCCCTACCTGTCTCTCTCCCAGTGCTCCCTGTCTTGTACCTTGCCTCCAGTCTACATTGTCCCTCTTTGCTCTCTCGGAGACCCACATTTAATCATTCCATCAAATCTGTTCCCTCCTCAGCACCTGGTTAAGTCCCAGGCCCTCTTCCTAGGACCTGGCAAGAGTATCATTGCACTGGGCCTCCATATTCCAGTCCATCACTTGCCTTCTCTTGGGATAATCTTCTGATATACAGCCCCAACCCCTGAAGCCCCGGAAGACTTTTCATACTCCAGCCTCATTCCCCGCTACCAGCCTTGCTCTTGAGCCCTGGTCTCCCTGTTCCCCTGAACAAGCTTTGTTTTTGCTCAGGCCTTTGCCTGAAAGCCCTTTTTTTTTTTTTTTTTTTTTTTTTTTGCATCCCTGCTTCTGCAAACCCTACTCACTGCTTCCTGTGTGAAGTTCTTGGCAGAATTAATCTCTCTGTCCTCTGGGCTACTACGGCACTTAGTTCTCACACAGTGGGGCACTTATCACATTACATTAAAGTTGCTGATGTGTCTGTCTTACCAACCAGATTATAGGCTCCTTTAGGGCAGGAACCAGGTCTCAAATCTCTCTTCATTGAAAGTACCTAGCAGAGGCGCTGGCAAATGGGAGGTGGTCAAACAATCCTTATTAAGTTAAATGCTATTACTTCAGGCTCCCCAACCAGGAATTACCTGGTGATGACTTACTCAAATTGAGGCTCATACAGAGGAAAGAGACTCATAAGTAGACACATAAAATCTGAGACCCATAATAAAAAATGTTCCTCCCCTAATTCAATGGAAATTCTGGGAGAAAAATAGATAAGTGAAATCTGGGGGCTGCCCTTTACAAATCTAAAGGCTATGGGCTTTATCAAATACTATGTATAATTTGATATGTTCATAGAAATCACCATGGTTACTGTTTCAAATTTAAACATTCTTAAGGTATTGGAAAATGCACAGTGAACGAATGTACGTATACAGAGGACAATTAAATGCATATTTTTCGTGTACAATATTGATCAAAGTATGCTTTATGCAAAAAAACCCTGAACAAATCATCAGTAATACAGCAATATCAAGGAATTTTCACCAAGAGAATGCAGCCACATAACCAGTATCCAGATCTAGAAACGAAACATTCCTGGGCCCCAGAAGTCCCTTGTGCTCTCTCTCTCTCTCTCTCTCTCTCTCTCTCTCTCTCTCTCTCGATAGGATCTCACTCTGTTGCCCAGGCTGCAGTGCAGTAGTGCGATCACGGCTCACTGCAACCTTGATCTCGCAGGCTCAGGTGATCCTCCCACCTCAGCCTCCCAAGTAGCTGGGACTACAGGCACATGCCACTACACCCAGCTAATTTTCATATTTTTTGTAGAGACAGGGTTTTATCATGTCGCCCTGCTGGTCTTAAACTCTTGGGCTCAAGCAATTTGCCCACGTTGGCCTCCCAAAGTGCTGGGATTACAGGTGTGAGCCACTGTGCCTGGCCCTTTGACCCTTTTTCTAATCGCTGCCCTCCTTCTACAGTCATTATTCCGACTTTGAACACCATAGAGCCATTGTGCCTGTTCTTATTCTTTGTATACATGGAACCACACCGCATGTAATGTTTTCTGTTTGGTTTCCTTTACTCAACATTATTTTATGAGATGCACCTACATTGCTACAAGGAGCAATAATTCATCCTAAATCTGTAAGTGTGAATGATTCTAAAATTTTATTACAAATGGAGCCATAAGCTGCTGAACCATAAGGAATTCAACATTTCTTCATTTTCACCAAGAATTACTTGAAGTAAAACTATCCATATTTTAGTAAGACAAAAAAGTGTCATGTTCCTGAACCTTACAGACTCTAAGACATCAAGCCATTAACTTTCTCAGTAAACATTTCTAGAAGGAAGGAATAAATGAAGCAGAATTATAAAGCACTCTTTCAGGAAAAAAGAAAAAGAAAACTAGAGAACTGAGTGGGGGAAGACCCCCCTGAAGTTCTCTGAATACTTTTGTCACAGTCATTTTTTAAATCAATCTAATTTTCTAATCCCTGGAAACAATTTTTGCATCTTTTGGTGCTTCATTTTTGACATTTCACAAACATTTAAAAACGGTAAGTTAGAGAGAAACTTCTTTTTACTCTTTCCTGTGTCCTATCCTTTCATGTGTCAGACTGATGGTTTGCTGAAGTTGGTGAAAACAAAAAGGAAGGGTTTTGTCACCACATTGTAAAAAACTGATAGGAAGAGCTTCTGATTGAATTTGTAAAACAAATACAGAAGAATTATTGTGTCCTTTCGCCTTTGAAAGGCTATGTGCAGCACCCAGCAAGCTACGGCTCCATATTGTTTTATACGGTATACACTTATCACACAATGCTACTATCCAACAACACACAAATTCCAAGTTTGTCAAAATTCCTATGAGCACATACCTTGGGGATTAAAGAAACCAGTCATCCAAAACACATTAGGCCTCCCTTCAAATATCCACGTAGAAAACTGAGCATTTCTTTCCAAAAGTTCAGTGAACCAGAAGCCCAGTGTGGACGAATCCCAAGACACTCTTTTCCAGAGCTGAGGTATACGAGCATCGTACATGTTGTCCAGAGCATCTCTCAGGTTCTGGAGAAAAAAAAGTTAAAACACATGAATAAGAAACATCAACAAAGAAGGAAATGCCTACTGATGTAAGAACAGCTCACCTCACTCATAATGATTGTTCCTTCAATGGCCAATTTTAGATCACTCAGGCTACTGCGGAGTATTGAAATGACCCTTTGCATTCTGTCAATTTCTTGTCTAAGAAATATGTTCATTGAATTAAGATGGCCCATCTTTATCAAACGAGATTTCACCTAAAACAAAGTAAACAATGCAATAAAGGAGATTTTATCACCTGTCATTTCTCTTCCAATGACCTCTTCTTTCTCAATTCTTTTTCTTCCTCAGGAATTATCTCTACCAGCCCAAATGAACTCTAAAATATCTCTTGCAGAACCAAACTTGCCATTAAATTTTCCATTTCCTGGGTTTCCAAAACTACTGTTCAACTAAAATGATTTTTATTTCTTACTGATTGTACTTAGCTAATAATTGGAAATGTACTTTAAAGAACTGAAATAAAATTGTACCTTTTTCTCCTTTCACATGATTAAGTACTGGGTGTCAATTAGATATTCTTTTTGCAATCTAACCTTCATAGAAACACAGTGGAATTTTTTCCTTCATTATGTTTGCAGAGTTATTAGAAATGTCATAGAAAGTTAATAGAGCAAAAATCTTTACAGAGCAGTTACCAATAAATATGATTAGCTATAGTTTCCAAAGGCCACTGTTGCCTTAGCTATGACAGCTAAAGAGAGCCTTTCCTAATCCAGTAAATGAAAATATTTGATTTTGTGGGAGAGCAGTTAAATATCTGTCATGTGTTCCTTTTGATGTATCACTTATTGACTATTTTAAAGAGATCAATACAAAAGCCGCTGGTTGTGGGAACAATAAAATATGATGATTATTGGAAAACAAGCCAATAGAATATACACATTTCAATTTGGTGACATATGCTCAACAAAAGTTGGACTACAAATACTGGCAGGAGCTCATAAAGGGATTTGAACTTTCTGTTGGCCACAATCAAAGAGATGCCCGAATTGAAGGAACAATGACGGGACACGTGGAGTGGGAGAGAACTCAAAGTGAGGTGTCAATCTGAAGGATCACGGGAGGCCAGGAACTGCAGGACTCTCTGCCAGAGATGCCCACTGCCCCCTCAGAAGGCCTGGAATGTTAGAGATGGGTGGGCTTCAAAGTCATCTGAACCATTCTCCTCCTTTTATAGGACAGGCCTCTAGCACAGTGCAGAAGTTTCCTTTCAGCAAGGGACACCTCTGTTTATTCCAACTGGGTTGTTTCTAGTGAGTGAGAGAGGAAGATGGAAAGCATAAAAAGGGAAGGAGATATAACACTGAGCACAGATATAAAACAGGCAGCTGAATAGGACTACCTATGCGGGTAGGGCAAACTATATTAAAATCAGTCAAGCATGCCAGGGGAGGTCCCTGGCCCAGCCCGACGTAGCAACCTTCAGCTACCCTCCAGAATTCTTGATTCTAGAGCCTACATTTTTGCAGCCTCTAGTGCCTCGTTCTCATCTCCATCCCAAGTCCTTCAACCTCCAGTGGCTGAATAGCATATATATATGCTATACGTGTGTGTGTGTGTGTGTGTGTGTGTGTGTAATTACATCTATATATAATTCCCTTTAAATCAATCCATCTCAAGAGTGGAAATCCACTCTTAGGAAAAAGGGAAATTATAGAAATACTTTTGCAACCTCATGAGTGGAAAATAAAGCTCAGCAATTGACTATAGTCTCAAATCAATAGCCCAGGTATCTCTAGTATATTAGCAGTTTCAAACAAATCACCTTATCCTGCTTAGGGTTTTAAAAGGAAAACTTTACTTGAGATAGAGACATGCTTAGAAAAACCTTAAACCCTAGAAAATGCAATTCTAATCCTGATTCTGAGTATAATTATTGTTCCAGCCTAAAATTGTCCTTTTATTAATAAAATTTAAGACTTGCTGTAATCTTATATAGCATTTTCATTATGTTTCTGGGACCAGGTAGCTTTTTTCTACAATCATGTAGCTTGATTTTTACTACAGAAGTCAATGGTATAATTATATTTTGATTTACAAAATTCACTTTACAGCCACATGTTCAAGAACAGATCTCGTCTATAAAATAAGACACTATAAAGTAAGTGATCTTGGAACAGGGACAAGTTTTAGATGCCTCTTAGTACAAACTCTTTCCCATATAGGAATCCATTTAGTTACACCCCTGATGCTCACTTGCTGCTGGAATAATCGCCAGAACAGAAGTGTTGATGGTGAAGTGCCCCCAACCAAGACTGGACAGCTCAAATTATCACAAGGTCTTGAACCTTTCCCCTGGCAATAGCAGCCCTGTGGTACAGTCATATAGAGTAAGTTTTATCTCACTTGCACATGCCAGTATTAAAAATCTTTGAAGGCAAGTATGCTGCCTTGTTTTTTGAAGATCATACCAATAAAACTATTGAAAGTGTATACTTACAATATTTATCCATTTAAAAATATTTTATCCCCTTACTATAACTATCTCTACATGAAGCTATTGATTTCAACATTTTAACCAAAGGTCTTGGTACCTATCTACACAATGGAAACAATAATTATTTTAAGAGGCAATAAAACACTTTTTATTGTTGGGACACTCATTGCATGCTAAAACTAGTTAAGACTGCAGGTTTTAGAGTCAGACCACTTTGTGTTCAAATTCTTGCTCTGCCACTTAGCTTGGTTTCTGCTGGTGCTGTCCTGAGCACTGAGTGTCATAATGTCTATGAAGCACTTAGGACAGGGCCTGGCTTGTAATGAGGGCTCAAAAACACAGCTACTGTCCCATGCCATGCCATTCTAATCAATGAATAAGTGTGGTTCTTAGAAAACTTCAGATTGGTAACGGGGTGCTTATATTCATAATAATATCTCCATTAATTGTTCTATCCTATTCAATGAGTTGCAGACGTGATTAAAAATCAATGGAGTAGACGGGTGAGTCATCTATCTACAGTTAAAACACTTGGAACATCTTAAAGAATACCAAATCACCAACACCATTGCCTTTTGGCCTTAAAGATTTTTGAGTTGTTTTTTTTAGCACAGCTTAAGGCATCATAGAAACTGATATATAAATGGGTCACTGTGGAAACTTCGATTGAGGAGGAATTAACTTGTAAGGGAATTTTTAAAAGAATGCAACAGAAAAGCATCATGGAAAATGTTTTCTTCTGATATTTTTAAGTTTTGAAGAGAGAACGACGTGAACAACGAGAGATGCAGAGTTTAGTAATATAGTCAAAATTTATCACGCAGGTCATCTGCCACATAGTCACCAACAGGTAGATTCTTGCTTTCCATGGTAATCAGACTTACTGTTTAAATATACAAATAGCTCTGTATGCCAGTGGGAAAGCAGCAAGGCTTACCTCATGAGGAATGTAATCAGGAGGGAGTTTACTCAGCATATCTTCAGATAATCTATAAACAATGGCCTCCCGGGTCTCTCCCACACCACCTCCACTCTCTTTGGGTTGAATGTTGGTAATTGTTTCAAGAACAGCAGAAGCAGTGTTACTCTGGTACCTAGTAAAAAGAGTGAGCTGTTCAGCATGTCACAGGGAAACACATAAGAGATCATTGTCAAAGCTAAAATGAACTGATAGAATCACTTAAATCAAAGCAAGCTACGAAAACAAAAAAAAAAAAAGGAGAAAAAAAGTTAACTACTATCAACCTGGGGGAATGAAAAAAATTAGAGATCCATTCTACTACCTCCTAATAGGACATCAAGAACATTACTGAAATGAAACACTCTCCATCTTCAAGGAAAGAGACCCAAAAACTCCCCTGGAAATCCAAATCGCTGCTTCACCATCTTGGTTGTAGTTAACCTGACCACCTCTTGCTAAACAGTGAGCTCACCTCCGTTCACTCTCCTCTGCTATAGACTGCTCGTAAGAGTCTCTCATTATAGGACAGCTTGTTGGCTCAAATAGGACCACTCATATTTCCTCACTGAGTTATAAACTATTAAAATGCTTTCATCTTTTCTGTTTTGTTTTCTCATTTTTCCACTGGTTTTATGATTTCCAGGGAAATCTATTGACACCCATCTCCTCCACCTGTTCAAATGCAGCTATGTATCTTTAAATCCATTTATTCAATAAAGATTTACTACATACTGGGCACTGAGCTAAGTTCTAGAATACAGCAGGGGACAGGACATAGTTCTGTCCTCTAGTGGAGGAGATAGATATTAGACAATCCCATTCTAACAACTGCTGTGGAGGGAAGTAACAGGATGCTTTCAGAGAGTTTTGATTCTCTCATTCCCACTCTCTAGCTTTCTCTCAGGTTGACCAGATACTCTGAGATGCAGGAACTTAGTCTCTGTCCCTGAGATGCTGGGTTGACCAGTTATCTGGACTTTTGAGTAGAAATGTGTGTGGGAGTGGGCGGGTGGGGTGGGCGCTCTATGTGCATGTGTGTGTGTATGTATTTGTGTGCTGGAGGTAATTTACACTAGAAGATTAGTAAAAGTTAAAAAGTCATATGTAAGCTGAGACCAGAAGGACGAACGGGTCAGCCAGGCAGTGGGGTGGGGTGGGGTGGGAGGCAGAAAAGGACATTCAGATAAGAAGTAAGGGTAGGGGTGAAAAGGGTTTCAGTGCATTTGAGGAATGGAGATAAGGTCAGTGAGGTCAGAGCCAGTAAGCTAGGAGAAGTGATGAGGATGAAGAAGAGGCAGTGGCCAGACCATGCAGGGTTATATAGGAACTTGTAGGATTCTGAACACCACCCTAAAGGCAATGGGCAGCCACTGAAGATATCCCTAGCCAGGTGTGACATGGTCAGATTTAAATTTTTCAGCCTTTTCTGAACTCCTAATTTACCATCTATACACTTCACATAATTTTATTTTCGAGGGTTATTGTTTTGTTTGCTAATTTTGTCCCTTGTCCAGATGTCAACCACATTCGTATTTCCTTTTGTAGATGTGAGAGGCAAATAAAAAAGGGATTCAGCAAATACTTGAGATTAGTGACTTCTTTTTCTGTTTTATTTGCTTGAACAGAAAACAAGCCACTGTAATATGGAAATATATATCTAAATATTATATGTGCATACCTTTTAATATAGCAATTCTACACCTAAGAATTCATCCTTAAAAAGAAAGAGACATTTGACATTTCCCTTTCTGACAGTATGGTGCAAATGTTACTGTGAACTACCCTTCTGAAACAACTAAAACTTCTGGAGAAGATATGAAAAACATCCTTTTAAAAACATCACTGAACTAGCAAGACAATAAAAAATCCTCAGGGTCAAATAAAATGAATGCTGGAAATAAAGTGAATGCTGGAATCCAGAGAGATAAAGCCAGATTTTACCCTGGGGGAATCAACTAACTGGTGTTTTCGAGTTTCTGTCTGGATAGTGCAATGAGACAGGGGAGAAACCCTCATACCTGAGGTGGAAAGCATAATAGGAAATTCCTACATAAAGCTGGGACCCCACACAGCTACAACCTCAGTATAAGGGTAAACTAGAAAGTAACCTCCACTTGTCAGAAGAAGATGATAGGTAACTTGTTCTATCTAGCTTAGCACTAAGTGGGGGAAAAATCTTTCCGAAAATTCTGAATTCACCATGTTTGTGACATTAATTACCATTTATTCATATTACCTGTGCAATTTGGAAAAGCTCAAGCCAAGAATTTATTTTAAGGTAGTCTTAGGAAGTCCTAGGTGGCACCTGATGGAAGCAAACACAACTCGTTCCTGAACAATATACCTTTGACTCAGGTCTCAAATAATCCAACAGTTAACTTCCAATAGACACAAGCTCAAAGTCAAAAGTTTAAAAAGTTGTAAGGAAACAAGGCAATGTGAGAAACAGCCAGTAGAAACAACAGACAGCAGAATCAGACCTGTAGAGATCTTAAGTGACTCTTCAGATACACATTACAATATACTGTATTTGTGATATTGAAGAGTTTTAAAAGGAGACTGAAAATATAAGTATTAAAAAGGAAACTATAAACATGAATAGCATATTTGAAAAAGAGTCAAAAAGAACTTCTAGAAATAAAACATAACTAAAACTTAAAACCTATACTATTTATTGCTGCTGTAACAAATTGCCACAAAGTCAGCAGCTTAAAACAAGACAAATTTATTATTTTACTGTTCTGTAAGTGCTAAATATGACACAGGCCTCACTGAACTAAAATCAACACATCAGCAAGGTTGGGTTCCTTTCCATAGGAGATAGGAGAGGATCCATTTCTTTGCTTATTTGGGTTGCTGGCAGAATTAACTTCCTTGAGGTTGCAGGACTGAGGTACCCAATTTCTTGCTGGCTGTCAGCTGAAGGTCCTTCTCAGCTACTAGAGGCCACCTGCACGTCCTGGCTTGTGGCCCACTTTCTATATCTCCAAAGCCAGTAATGGCAAGCCAAATCCCTCTCACCCTTGGACTCTACATGTAGATATATCACAGTAAAACCGTAGAATACCCAAAACAAAATGAACATCTTAAAAGCAGCCAGAGAGAAAGAGCAGATTATCTAGAAAGAAATAACAATTACACTGACAGTCAATTCCTCAACAACAGCAATGAAATCCAGAAGAAAACGGAATAGTGTCTCCCATGTGTTAGGATAAAATAACTATATACCTAAAATTGTGTGCCAAACAAAACTCTCTTTCAAGAATGAAGGCAAGAAAAAAGATTTGAATAAACATTTCATCAAAGAAGAAATACAGATGGTCAATAAGCACATGAAAAGATGTTCAGTTTCATTATTCATTAGGAAAAAGCAAATTAAAAGGACAATGTAATACCACTTCACACTTACAAAGGACGGTTATGATCACAGGATACATAATAACAAATATTGGCAAGGATGTGGAGAAACTTGAACCTTCGTAATTGCTAGAGGGGATCGCAAAATCGTGCAGTGACTTTCTTTTGTTTTGCTTTTGAGACAGAGTCTTACTCTGTCACCCAGGCTGGAGTGCAGTGGTGCTCACTGCAACCTCCATCTCCTGGGTTCAAGCAATTATTGTGCCTCAGCCTCCTGAGTAGCAGAGACCATAGGCATGCACTACCACACCCAGTTAACTTTTTGTACTTTAGTAGAGAGGGGGTTTCACCATTTTGGCGAGACTGGTCTTGAACTCCTGAGCTCAGGCAATTCGCCTAACTCGGCCTTCCAAAGTGCTGGGATTACAGGCATGAGCTGCCGCTCCCAGTCTGGTGCAGTCACTTTGGAAAGCAGTTTGGCAATTTCTTGAGATGTTAAGAGTAGATTATGACCCAATGACCCAATAACTACATAACATTCCTAGTTATCTACGTAAGAGAGATGAAAAGACATGTCCACACAAAGACTTGCACATGAATGTTCACAGCAGTATTCTTAATAGCCCCAAAGTAGAACATAGCGAGCTATTCATCAACTGGTAAATGCATAAACAAAATGTGGTACTGGAATACTATTTGGCAATAAAAACCAAGGAAGTATTAATGTATGCTACAACATGGATGAACTTCAAAAACATTATGTTAAGTTAAAGAATCCAGACGTAAAGGATCACATAATGTATAATTCTACTTAAGCAAAATGTCCAGAAAAGGCAAATTTACAGAGACAGAAAGTAGATTAGCAGTTGCCTGAGGTTGGGGATGACAATTGGGTACAAATGGGCCCAATATTTCTTTTTAGAGTGATGGAAATCTTATAACATTATATGGCAGTGGTAAACTCACTAGAAATCATTTATTGTCCACTTAAAATGAGATAATTTAAGATAGGCAGATTACATCTCATAAAAGCTGTTTTTCAAAAAAGGAGGGCAAAATAAGGCATTTTCATACAAGAATAGAAGAGTTTATCACCCCTAAAAGAATGTGCCCCTCATGGGGGAAATTCTAAAGGGTATACTTTAGAAAGGAGGAACGTTAATCTGTTGGAAAGTTTGAAGTATTGAAAAGAATGGGCCAATGCATAGGTAAGTCTAAATAAGCATTGTAGTATAAAACAATAATCGTATGTCTAACTGTGGGATTATAAAAGATAAAATTAAAATACTGAAATGTCAGGAGAGTGGCTATAGCTAAAGTTATCTAAGAGAAAGAAAAGTAAACGTATTCATTTTATTTATTATTTATTTATTTTAAAGAGATGGGTTCTCGCTCTGTTGCCCAGGCTGGACTTACACTCTTGGGCTCAAGCAATTCTCCTACTTTAGCTTCCCAAGGAGCTGGGACTACAGGTACATACCACCACGCCCAGCATAAATATATGAATTTTAGACCTAAATAAGAACTGATGTTAAAATTTCTAGGGTAACTAGTAATAGAACAGAAACAGAGTACATAATTTCCAAACTAGCAGAAGAGGAAAGAAATGAAATGGAAAATTCTTATTTAGCAAAAGGCCAAAAAGGAAGAAGAAGAAAAGCAAAACACAGAAAGAGTGGTGTAAAAAAGCAACATTGTATATTTGTCCTTTACATTTTATATACAGTATTCATATTCTTTTGTATTTATTCAACATTTAATAAAGCTGTTTTAGAAGCAATAATCAGACAAGTGTACAAAGATGAATGTATATGACTTTATAACAGTATTTGTAATAAATCCTAGTAAAGCTTTATAAAAATCTATATAGCCAATAAAAATGGTGATGTAGCTGTATATTCATTGATCATGTGAGGTGTCATTGGGGGATTATAGAATAAAATAACATGGCACCAAACCCAGTTATGGTATGATCTAATTTTGTTGTTAATATTGTGTTTATAGGCACAGAAACAAATCTAGAAGGGTATTTTTGCAGTCGGATTTTTGCATGATTAGCTTTTTCTGTAATTATTAGTTTCTTTTTGCTCTTTATTTTTCTGTATTGTTTATGCTCCTCAATAAGAATGTAGGACTTTAAGAATAAAGAATATTAAAAATCATTTTCAGTTTGAAAAACAGAGAAAAATAAACCCCCATAAGGCAAAGCCCATCACAGTTGTCAAGAAGTTAACAGAGATAAATCAGGGACAAATGTTTCAGGTTCACTGAGATGCAGCTTACAAACCCTTATTCTTTATGCCCCACCAGAAAGTGCCCCCTCTGCCTTTCCTCTGCAGCATATGGAAAGCGAATTCCAGCCTTCTCTCTCCTCCTCCCTGGGGTGAGTTCCACAGCCTTTTGTGGAACTTGCCACACGAATTGGCAGAAACCTAAGAGTCTACTGGGAAAGTTATCCAGGTTTCTTTGCTTATGAAAAAGCTGTGTTTGGGGGGAGTAGAGGAAATCCTACAGAGCAGCCTTGGGATTCATTTAGGAATAAAGCTGGCCGGGCGCGGTGGCTCAAGCCTGTAATCCCAGCACTTTGGGAGGCCGAGACGGGCGGATCACGAGGTCAGGAGATCGAGACCATCCTGGCTAACACGGTGAAACCTCGTCTCTACTAAAAGAATACAAAAAAACTAGCCGGGCGAGGTAGCGGGCGCCTGTAGTCCCAGCTACTCGGGAGGCTGAGGCAGGAGAATAGCGTAAACCCGGGAGGCGGAGCTTGCAGTGAGCTGAGATCCGGCCATTGCACTCCAGCCTGGGTGGCAGAGCGAGACTCCGTCTCAAAAAAAAAAAAAAAAAAAAAAGGAATAAAGCTGAAGAATGGAGGGGATGCTCTGTCTTCAGCATTTTTATTTGATTAGCAGTTAGAATACCACATCTGGACCCAAACATGTATACCCGAACTACCTGCATCCTTTCCAAAAGTCATGCCATGATAAATGCATAAGATGTCATGCTTCACATACAGAACTTTCAGTCAGATACAGTGATACGAGGGTCCTAGTATCAGATCTAGCAAGTGTTTGTAACTCCATCCAGAGTTGGGATATTAGCTCCATATTACCTTTAAATACATGACTTTCCCAGTAAGGATCAATGAAGTAAAAGCTAATTTTTAATGAACAAAAATGGACTGTAGAGTATATTTTAGATATAACTTAAAATTCTTTTACTGTTGCTGTAAGCAACCTCTACTCAGATGTTGGGGATTTGGAATATCCCCAAAGACACTTATCTTAAAAGCTGAAACATGCATGCAGTCGAATACATGAACAGAGAACACAATATTCTACTAAAATAACACAAAAGGCATTTGAAACCCATTGCTACATTTTGAAATATGTCACAATCCCAGTTTTAAAAAGTCATAGAAAGTACTGTATAAGAAAAACACATATGTAACAAAACTGCACGTTGTGCACATGTACCCTAGAACTTAAAGTATAAAAAAACAAAACAAAACAAAACAAAAGAAAAATACAAATAAGTCTGAGAGGAAAGTTCAATGAAAATAGCTGATGAGGCAACAAAATGAAGTTAACAAAAGTCAAGGTTCCACATGCTATTATATACCTTTTCAGAAATTTAAATTTGTATGTGATTCATATTACTCCATGAGCTCTCTCTAGCATTAGGTACACTACAGATAGAATATGTGGATGAAGTGCTATGTTAGGGAAGACAGAGGTGTCACCATGGCTGATATCTTAGAGAGCCATGAAATACTGGGTAAACCTGGGTAACATTAAACCTCTGACTTTATCATGAACTCTGTGCATTCACATTTCCCTGGAGCCCCAGAGCTCTTTGGTTCCTGTATCAAACAAATCTAACACCTTATTATTTTAATTCTCCTTTATCCCTCTCCTGGGCTGTTCCTTGCCCCATCTACTTTAGTGACATCAATGTCTGCCCAGCTGCCCAATTGAGAACTCTCAGTGATGGCTTCCTCCTTGCTGTGACTCCCCAGACCTTCTTAGTTTCCAAGACCTAGTTCCAAATCATTTCCAGCATCCCCTCCCCGTGACCCACTGTCATCCCCACTGCCTTCAGTTCTGCCCCTAACTTCCTGATCATCCTCTGTGGGTGGCACTGCTATCACCTCCTAACACATCCTCCTGCCTCCATCCACTGTTCCAAGGTAAGTTTTGACATTTCAAAAGTGATTATTACATTTATTCAAAGACTCCCTATAACCTTCAGGATGAAATCTGAAGTCCTTCATGTGGCATGCAAACCTTTTTCATCACTAAGTCTTTTTCTATCTCCAGCTTCTGCCCTTGCTTCTTTCTTCCCACACTCTACCCTATGCTGTGAGTTACCTGAAGCTCATCAAGCATTCCATGACTCCCCTCCTATTCTTTGATTGTTCCCAAGCTAACTCCACTGCCTGGAATGCTCTGCCCTCATTTCCTCATTGATTATAGCTCATTCCTAACTAGCTATTAATATTAAGCTCAGCTTAGATGTCTTCACCTCTAGACAGCCTTCCCTAGACTTTCTCCCTATGTGTGTGCATAGCTCTCAGTGCTTGCTTTTCTTTTTGTACTTGTCATTCTGTACATGATGACATACTTGTTTATTTTCATTCCAACTTCAGCCTGAATTACTTGCTGGCAGGAAAAGGCTTAAATCTCTGTATACAAAATGCTAATTCCCATCACCTCATGCAAGCAGAAAAGGCCATGTAGAAGGTAGAGTAGGTTAAGTACATTTAAATAAATGATTAAATAACCATATTCCAATTTAAAATATTGCCCCAAACTCTTCTGGCAAAACCTTCAAAAGCCACACTCTGCATCGGCCACTCTGCTCTTTAAATACCCCCCTCTTCCTCATGCTTTAGGTGTACTGGACCTAGTTCCCAGAACACCCCACACACGTTCACGTTTGCATTCCCTTCCTTGGACTGTTCCTTGGTGTGCGCATTCCAGTCTGAGTCTTGGTCCTTATTGCTCATTATGTTCCTCTTTTTTGCACTTTGTCCTTGGCCCCAGTCCTGCAGTCACTTCCTTCCCACCTCATCTCCAATCTGAGAAACTCCTGCACATCCTCTAAGACAGTGATCCCCAACCTTTTTGGCACCAGGGACTGGTTTTGTGGAAGACATTTTTCCACGGACTGGAGAGGAGAGGGTGGAAGGTTTTGGGATTATTCAAGCACATTACTTTTATTGGGCACTTTATTTCCATTATTATTACATTGTAATATATAATGAAATAATTATACAACTCACCATCATGTAAAATCTGTGGGAGCCCTAAGCTTGTTTTCCTGCAACTAGACGGTCCCATCTGGGGGTGATGGGAGACAGTGACAGATCATCAGGCATTAGATTCTCATAAGGAGCACACAACCTAGATCCCGGGCATGCGCAGTTCACAGTAGAGTTCTTGCTCCTATGAGAATCTAATGCCACCACTGATCGGAGAGGAAGTGGAGCTCAGGCGGTAGTGCTCACTCACCTGTCGCTCACCTCCTACTGTGTGACCCAGTTTCTAACAGGCCACGGACTGGTATTGGTCTGTGGCCCAGGGGTTGTGGACCCCTGCTTTAAGGCACAACTTAAATGGAGCCTCTCTCACTAGCTTTCTTTGAGCCCTAAGTTGGAATTGATTGCTCCTTCAGCTGTGTCATCATAGCAATGTACACATACCCTGATTTTAGAGTTTACCACATTGTACCTCATCAGCATTTGCCACTCATCTTCCCCAATAGATAATATGTTCCAAGAGCACGGACTGCATCTTACTCATCTTTGTATCCAGGGGTTAGCCAGACAGTAAGTTCTCAATAAATGTTTTTTTGTTGAATTGAGGCCAATTGGCTTGCATTTTATTAAACCTCAAATATAAAGGACAGCAATTCTTCAATATTTAAAGGGCATGAAAATGTACTTATTCCTTTTTATGGTAAAAACATAGTATATTGTTATTATTGTTTTTTGATTTCCTGGCACCTTTCAGTGTGTGTGTGTGTGTGTTTTGTGTGTATGTGTTTGTGTATAAATGCCTTATTACAACTTTTGTATTCATTTCTAATAATGAATTAGGAACATTCATTTCTAATTATTATATATCTATTATATAATATGACTAGATAATATAATATAATAATAATACATCTATAGATATTAGAAGTATCTATCTCTCTTTGAGTCCTTGACAATTGATAAGTTCATTTGTTTTCATAGGTTATTTTCATAGGATTCCCCCCTCAGAGTTATTTGTATTTTTGTTATACTTTATACGACTTTTAAAAACTGTGATCGTGCCCTACTTCAAAATTCAGGAATGGGTTGCAAATGCCTTTTGTGCCATATATACATAGTCCTCAAAACACAGGAGAATCAGAAAGATATAATTTGAGAGTGAAGTAAAGCTATTCTTCTTATTATATTATCAATGTAGATCTGTAATGATTAAAGACAAGAAAACCACAGTAAATTTCCATTCATGCTAAGAAAAGCAGAGTTCATTCTTCCTACCTGTTCTAGCTACAAACAAACAAACAAACAAACAAACAAAAACCAAAAAAAAACCCAGAAAGCCCCCATATCCAAATCCTCAGGTGCTCTCTCGGTCACCTTCAACTTGAGCCCTCCGTGGAAGCGTGCTCAGCACCAGAGGCTAGGTCCCAACAGTGCACACCATTGCAAAGATGACCATTTTGCTCTCTGCTAACTCTGGCCAAGTTCACTGGTGCTCCAAGGAGAGGCTGATGGAGATGCTGCTGCTGCTAGATCCCACCTAATAAATCATTTTCATGGTGAGTTATTTAATTTTTTATGAGATGATCTGAACACAGGCCTGAAAACATAGATGTTGGGAAGAAGCCTTGAAAAGTTGATCCACTGTGAATAAGAGCTAGCCAAGCTCTCCCCAACACACATTTTATTATGCACAGAATGTCATTCCCTGGTATTCCAGGGCTGAACAACGCACATTTCTTTTTCCACAATGTGATTTTATGTTTGCAAAGATATGAAAGGCAGAAGCCTAGTTAGCTAGCTATAACGGAGAATTGCAAATCTCTCTATATGCCACAAAAGCCCAAGGGCTTTCAGGAGGACAGTCCTCATAAATGCTCTGAGATGAAGAACAAGAACGATAATATTCCTTAAGGGTTGGTTCTAAGTTATTTCTTGAAGAAAATTTCTCTTTAGAGTAAATATGGGAAGAAGCTCAGATTGCCCTTGAAGCTTGGTGGTTCTGGGAAGTCAGGGTCATGGATAGTATAAATGCAAAACAACTGAAAAACAGAGCTGTCTATGAAATAACTACCTAATGAGATATTAGTGTGCTGTAATATCCAAATCAGTCTAGATTTACATATATCTTTGCACATGAAATATCAATGAGCATAAATTTTTTAAAAAATCTAAATCTCAAAAGTGTCCTCGAATACTCAAAGGAACACATTTCAGTTTGTACTGCATTGAAATGAATATAAAGATTGTAATAAGGCATTTGATAAATTTCAGAAGGTAAAGAAACATGCATAACCACTGATGAGAAAAAGAGTGAGAATAAGCAACCATTTTTGACATTGAGAGAGTTGAATTTGCAGAGTCTTTGGTACCTTATAAATCTACATAATAAAATGTGAATAAACTGTGTATTTTCATGGTTCCTATCACTATGCTATCTAAACTCTTGAGAGAGATTTTACTTATTTTAAAGCATTTATTCACCTTGATTTCCCCCTCCACTTCAGAGATTCTGCATTCTTATGCAATGACTGAGGAGAGAGACTTGTGATTTGCCCTGCCCAAATCTCCCTCTTCTCTCAAATTTATGGATGCTAACTTCAGCGTGAAGACTCCAATCAACAGGAGGCATCAAGTTCTCCATCATGGCCCAATTATAGTCTATCATCAAGTAATGGCCAGGCACTGTGGCTCATGCCTATAATCCCAGCACTTTGGGAAGCCGAGGTGGGTGATTACTTGAGGTCAGGAGTTCGAGACCAGCCTGGCCAACACGGTGAAACCCTGTCTCTACTAAAAATACAAATATTAGCTGGGCATGGTGGCACATGCCTGTAGTCCCAGCTATTCGGAAGGCTGAGACATGAGAATTGCTTGAGCCTGGGAGATGGAGGTTGCGGTGAGCCAAGATCGCACCACTGCACTCCAGCTTGGGCAACAGAGTGAGACTCTGTCTCAAAACAAAACAAAACAAAAACAAACAAACAAAAATAAGCAAGAATGCTGTTGAACACCATGGATGGTCAGATAAATTAATGATTCCTCTGGTTGGGGACATTCACAGAGACTTAGCCAGCATATCTTAGAGCGTCCTCTCTTATGGCTGAAGCTGTTATCTCTGCACACATGCATTCAAATCTTTCACCTGGGCTCCAGTCCGTATTTCTCACCCCATTCAGATATATCCCATGTTCTTTCCCAGCTCAACATGCCCCCAACATAACTCTGTAACTTCTCTAACATACTCCTGTTCCAAACTCCTCCACTACCCCAGCTCCCAGACAAGCAATGTCAGGGGCATCTTTGACTCCTTCTTTCATTTCACTCAGCGCTTGGAGAGTTACATCTTGCTGGAGCTGGGTGAAGACCAGAGGTGGGTTTCAGCTGGGATGCTTCGTCTGTTACTGCTTACTGCTTCCTGGCGGCCGGTGGGGGAACAGCAAGGGGCATAGCGAAGTCCTCCAAGAAGGCAAGCTCACTTGCCAGGATGAGTAGGGGCAGGATTCCACCCACAAGATAATTCAGAGCCAGAGGAAAGAAGCATCGAACCTAGGACAAGGCTTACTCAGAGACCAAAAAAATTACCAAACACGGAGCTGCAGAACAGAGCTGACCGCCTGAGCAGGAACCAGAAATGGGTTAAGATTTACTGGGGAAAAGGGATCAGGGTGGGTGGGAGAGACCCCAGGGCAGACCATATGGGAAGTTGAGGATGAAGGGAGATCAGAGGAGGAGCATAGGTCTTACCGGTCCGCCAGTTGCTCTAGTGGATATAATCCCCCATTTAAGGCACGAGTCCAGGACTTTCTACTTGACCTCACTAGTGTGGTGAAAAGTTGCAAGATCCTGACACTATTTTGGGAGAAGCTTGCTTACGGCATCCTACAGCATGCATGCCAGCGACACCATGTGGGCCTCTGGACAGAGCTGTGAAGAGAGACTTGACAAAACACAAAAGGCTTGCCATGGCCTCTCTAACCCACCAGTGTGCAGCAAGAAACAGATAACAGCCACAGAAGAAGGTTTTAGCCACTGCTCTGCATTCGCTAAGTTCTATCAATCCCCTCTTGAGACCTGTCCTGCAGCTTCACTCCACCCCACAATCATCCCTATTCTAGGTCTGCATCCTCACGCACCTGGACTTACCCACAGGGTACGCAACCCAAGGTGTCGATTAGTCACCATGGGTGCTCTACATGAGGTGGAGCGATGAGCCTTGTCACATGGCAGAGAGCTTGTCTTTTATTCTAACTGCTGTGGGGAGCCATTTAGACAGAGGAGAAGTAGATGGAGGAGATTGAGTTTGGGGCTTTTAAAGTCAAGCCGTCTGAAAGCCATGCCAGTGGATGTCACGTGGAAATTGTATAAATGACTATGGAGCACAGAGGAAAGGTCTAGACAACATATATGTGGCATGTTGATGTTCTAAAGGCCATTGGCATAGATGAGCTCTATTCAGGAAGGAAGGTGGAAATGACTATAAAAGAGGTTAAAATGTGAGTAGAACATAGGCCATAGATTTACAGGCATGTAAAGGGAAGGGAAGACTCTTTAAAGCAAGAGAGATACTAGATCACACTGCTACCTGGACCATATACTGAAGGGTGATGCTATTAAAGTCATGCTTTGCAGCCTTTTGCATTTTGCAACATATTTTGTTACTCTGTCACAGTGTGATTCTGCCACTGAGGACTGAGAACCTGCTAAGCCGGACAGCAGGAGAATCCTTTGAAGAGGAGCCCCTGGCTCTGGTGAGGTGTTCATCTGTGTCAAATACTAAGTTCCTTCTTGGTATTAAGTAAGTATAACCACCATATAACAGTATAACCACTGTTTCTCGGCGGTTTCTCTGGGATGCGTTGGCAACACCATAGTGAAGCGGCTGAACAGAGCTGCCTTGATAGATTACATTCAGAAGGCTGGTGCGTTCCTTTCGGGGAGGCACCAGAGTGGCTTCAAGTTGTCATCAGATTTCAGACCAAGGTCTACAGAGCTAGCGTTATGTCTACACTTCTGTAACAATTTTATGGAATGGGTTGGACTCAGTATAGGGTAAGGGAGAAGTGATTTCATTCTTTACCACATTGTACTGAGTTCAGCTTATTAGAGCAGATTAAAGACTACTTTGCATGTCTTTGTGTAAATAAATACGAAAACCTAGATGAAACAAATAATCTCCTAGGAGAACGCAACTGACAAAATATTGACTACAGTGGTGACAGAGGAATATGAAAGACATCAAAGAACCAGCACTGAGCCCAGATGGTTTCACAGGAGAATTCTACAAACTTTAAAGCATCCAATACTACATAAACTGTTCCAGAGCTTAGAAAAACGTCCAAATTTTTACAGAGCAAATACAACATTGATTAGTAGTTAAACCTGATAAAGATGGCACAAAAAACTCTAGGCCACTCTTATTTGTGAATATCCATGCAAAATTCCCCAGGGAACCATTAATAGAGTCTATCACTACATTAGGAGAAGAATAATACATCAGAACCCAGTGGTATTAATTCAGATTATCTGTAGAAAGTTTGAGTTAGGAAATCCATTAATATAATTCACTAACTTTTTAGGTGTTTGGGGGAAAATCATGTGATTATTCCCATAAAGGTTGAAAGGTATTCAACAAAATTCAACACCAATTTCTGACAACAACAGAAAAACACACATGCAACAATAGCTGGGACAAGCTCAGAAAAAAAAGAGCAATGAGGGGAGACTATAAAACTACCAGACAATAAAACATACTGGAAACTAGCTACATTTAAAACAGATTGCTACAAAGTAGAAAGGAAAACAGAATAGAAAGTACAGAAATGGACCCAAGTACCTATGGAAGGAAATTCTTTTTTTTTTTTTTTTTTGAGACGGAGTCTCGCTGTGTCGCCGGGGCTGGAGTGCAGTGGCCGGTTCTCAGCTCACTGCAAGCTCCGTCTCCCGGGTTTACGCCATTCTCCTGCCTCAGCCTCCCGAGTAGCTGGGACTACAGGTGCCCGCCACCTCGCCCGGCTAGTTTTTTGTATTTTTTAGTAGAGACGGGGTTTCACCGTGTTAGCCAGGATGGTCTCGATCTCCTGACCTCGTGATCCGCCTGTTTCGGCCTCCCAAAGTGCTGGGATTACAGGCTTGAGCCACCGCGCCTGGCCTATGGAAGGAAATTCTATGTTAAAGGAAGCAGGAGGCCGAGGCTGGTGGATCACCTCTGGTCAAAAGTTCCAGACCAGCCTGGTCAACATGGTGAAACCTCTTCTCTACTAAAATACAAAAATTTGCCAGGCGTGGTGGCCTGTGCCTATAATCCCAGCTACTCAGGAGGCTGAGGCAGGAAAATCACTTGAACCCTAGAGGTGCAGCAGTGAGATGAGATTGTGCCACAGCACTCCAGCCTGGGTAACACAGCATGACTCCGTCTCAAAAAAAGAAAAAAAAAAAAAAATCACTGGTGATAGGATAGCTGGATTGCTATTTGGAAAAATAATTTCATCCATACTTATTCCACAATAAGTTCCTAATGGGTAAAAGAACTAAATGTAAAAAATGAAACCCTACAAGCACTAAAAGAAAATGTAGATGATTCCTTTATACCCTGATGAGGGAAGAAGCTTTCTTACTACTACTAAAAATCCAGATGTAACAACAGCAAGAATAGAATTTGTGTAGTCATAAATTTGACTGCACAAAAACAAAACAACCCCATCGTCTCAGCCCAAAATCTCCTTAAGCTGATAAGCAACTTCAGCAAAGTCTCAGGATACAAAATTAATGTCCAAAAATCACAAGCATTCTTATACACCAGTAACAGACAAGCAGAGAGCCAAATCAGAAATGAACTTCCATTCACAGTTGCTTCAAAGAGAATAAAATACCTAGGAATCCAACTTACAAGGGATGTGAAGGACCTCTTCAAGGAGAACTACAAACCACTGCTCAGTGAAATCAAAGAGGACACAAACAATGGAAGAATATACCATGCTCATGGATAGGAAGAATCAATATCGTGAAAATGGCCATACTGCCCAAGGTTATTTATAGATTCAATGCCATCCCCATCAAGCTACCAATGACTTTCTTCACAGAACTGGAAAAAACAGCTTTAAAGTTCATATGGAACCAAAAAAGAGCCCGCATTGCCAAGACAATCCTAAGTCAAAAGGACAAAGCTGGAGGTGTCACGCTACCTGACTTCAAACTATACTACAAGGCTACAGTAACCAAAACAGCATGTACTGGTACCAAAACAGAGATATAGACCAATGGAACAGAACAGAGTCCTCAGAAATAATACCACACATCTACAGCCATCTGATCTTTGACAAACCTGAGAGAAACAAGTAATGGGGAAAGGATTCCCTATTCAATAAATGGTGCTGGGAAAATTGGCTAGCCATAAGTAGAAAGCTGAAACTAGATCCTTTCCTTACCCCTTATACGAAGATTAATTCAAGATGGATTAGAGACTTAAATGTTAGACCTAATACCATAAACACCCTAGAAGAAAATCTAGGTAGTATCATTCAGGACATAGGCATGGGCAAGGACTTCATGTCTAAAACACCAAAAGCAACGGCAGCAAAAGCCAAATTGACAAATGGATCTCATTAAACTAAAGAGTTTTTGCACAGCAAAGAAAACTACCATCAGAGTGAACAGGCAACCTACAGAATGGGAGAAAATGTTTTTTTTTTTTATTATTATACTTTAAGTTCTAGGGTACATGTGCATAACGTGCAGGTTTGTTACATATGTATACTTATGCCATGTTGGTGTGCTGCACCCATCAACTCGTCAGCACCCATCAATTCATCATTTATATCATGTATAACTCCCCAATGCAATCCCTCCCTCTCCCCCCTCCCCATGATAGGCCCCAGTGTGTGATGTTCCCCTTCCCGAGTCCAAGTGATCTCATTGTTCAGTTCCCACCTATGAGTGAGAACATGCGGTGTTTGGTTTTCTCTTCTTGTGATAGTTTGCTAAGAATGATGGTTTCCAGCTGCATCCATGTCCCTACAAAGGACGCAAACTCATCCTTTTTGATGGCTGCATAGTATTCCATGGTGTATATGTGCCACATTTTCTTAATCCAGTCTGTCACAGATGGACATTGGGTTGATTCCAAGTCTTTGCTATTGTGAATAGTGCCGCAATAAACAAACGTGTGCATGTGTCTTTGTAGTAGAGTAATTTATAATCCTTTGGGTATATACCCAGTAGTGGGATGGCTGGGTCATATGGTACATCTAGTTCTAGATCCTTGAGGAATCGCCATACTGTTTTCCATAATGGTTGAACTAGTTTACAATCCCACCAACAGTGTAAAAGTGTTCCTATTTCTCCACATCCTCTCCAACACCTGTTGTTTCCTGACTTCTTAATGATTGCCATTCTAACTGGTGTGAGATGGTATCTCATTGTGGTTTTGATTTGCATTTCTCTGATGGCGAGTGATGATGAGCATTTTTTCATGTGTCTGTTGGCTGTATGAATGTCTTCTTTTGAGAAATGTCTGTTCATATCCTTTCCCCACTTTTTGATGGGATTGTTTTTTTTTTTCTTGTATATTTGTTTGAGTTCTTTGTAGATTCTGGATATTAGCCCTTTGTCAGATGAGTAGGTTGCAAAAATTTTCTCCCATTCTATAGGTTGCCTGTTCACTCTGATGGTAGTTTCTTTTACTGTGCAAAAGCTCTTTAGTTTAATGAGATCCCATTTGTCAATTTTGGCTTTTGCTGCCGTTGCTTTTGGTGTTTTAGACATGAAGTCCTTGCCCATGCCTATGTCCTGAATGGTACTACCTAGATTTTCTTCTAGGGTGTTTATGGTATTAGGTCTAACATTTAAGTCTCTAATCCATCTTGAATTAATCTTCGTATAAGGGGTAAGGAAAGGATCTAGTTTCAGCTTTCTACTTATGGCTAGCCAATTTTCCCAGCACCATTTATTAAATAGGGAATCCTTTCCCCATTTCTTGTTTCTCTCAGGTTTGTCAAAGATCAGATGGCTGTAGGTGTGTGGTATTATTTCTGAGGACTCTGTTCTGTTCCATTGGTCTATATCTCTGTTGTGGTACCAGTTCCATGCTGTTTTGGTTACTGTAGCCTTGTAGTATAGTTTGAAGTCAGGTAGCGTGACGCCTCCAGCTTTGTCCTTTTGACTTAGGATTGTCTTGGCAATGTGGGCTCTTTTTTGGTTCCATATGAACTTTAAAGCTGTTTTTTCCAGTTCTGTGAAGAAAGTCATTGGTAGCTTGATGGGGATGGCATTGAATCTATAAATAACCTTGGGCAGTATGGCCATTTTCACGATATTGATTCTTCCTATCCATGAGCATGGTATATTCTTCCATTTGTTTGTGTCCTCTTTGATTTCACTGAGCAGTGGTTTGTAGTTCTCCTTGAAGAGGTCCTTCACATCCCTTGTAAGCTGGATTCCTAGGTATTTTATTCTCTTTGAAGCAATTGTGAATGGAAGTTCATTTCTGATTTGGCTCTCTGCTTGTCTGTTACTGGTGTATAAGAATGCTTGTGATTTTTGGACATTAATTTTGTATCCTGAGACTTTGCTGAAGTTGCTTATCAGCTTAAGGAGATTTTGGGCTGAGACGATGGGGTTTTCTAAATATACAATCATGTTATCTGCAAACAGGGACAATTTGACTTCTTCTTTTCCTAACTGGATACCCTTGATTTCTTTCTCTTGCCTGATTGCCCTAGCCAGAACTTCCAACACGATGTTGAATAGGAGTGGTGAGAGAGGGTCCCTGTCTTGTGCCAGTTTTCAAAGGGAATTTTTCCAGTTTTTGCCCATTCAGTATGATATTAGCTGTGGTTTGTCATAAATAGCTCTTATTATTTTGAGGTACGTTCCATCAATACCGAATTTATTGAGCGTTTTTAGCATAAAGGGCTGTTGAATTTTGTCAAAAGCCTTTTCTGCATCTATTGAGATAATCATGTGGTTCTTGTCTTTGGTTCTGTTTATATGCTGGATTACGTTTATTGATTTGCGAATGTTGAACCAGCCTTGCATCCCAGGGATGAAGCCCACTTGATCATGGTGGATAAGCTTTTTGATGTGCTGCTGAATCCGGTTTGCCAGTATTTTATTGAGAATTTTTGCATCAATGTTCATCAGGGATATTGGTCTAAAATTCTCTTTTTTGTTGTGTCTCTGCCAGGCTTTGGTATCAGGATGATGTTGGCCTCATAAAATGAGTTAGGGAGGATTCCCTCTTTTTCTATTGATTGGAATAGTTTCAGAAGGACTGGTACCAGCTCCTCCTTGTACCTCTGGTAGAATTCAGCTGTGAATCCATCTGGTCCTGGACTTTTTTTGGTGGGTAGGCTATTAATTGTTGTCTCAATTTCAGAGCCTGCTATTGGTCTATTCAGGGATTCAACTTCTTCCTGGTTTAGTCTTGGGAGAGTGTAAGTGTCCAGGAAATTATCCATTTCTTCTAGATTATCTACTTGATTTGCGCAGAGGCGCTTATAGTATTCTCTGATGGTTGTTTGTATTTCTGTGGGGTCAGTGGTGATATCCCCTTTATCATTTTTTATTGCGTCTATTTGATTCCTCTCTCTTTTCTTCTTTATTAGTCTTGCTAGCGGTCTGTCAATTTTGTTGATCTTTTCAAAAAACCAACTCCTGGATTCATTGATTTTTTGAGGGTTTTTTGTGTCTCTATCTCCTTCAGTTCTGCTCTGATCTTAGTTATTTCTTGCCTTCTGCTAGCTTTTGAATGTGTTTGCTCTTGCCTCTCTAGTTCTTTTAATTGTGATGTTAGACTGTCAATTTTAGATCTTTCCTGCTTTCTCTTGTGGGCATTTAGTGCTATAAATTTCCTCTACACACTGCTTTAAATGTGTCCCAGAGATTCTGGTATGTTGTATCTTTGTTCTCATTGGTTTCAAAGAACATCTTTATTTCTGCTTTCCTTTCGTTGTACCCAGTAGTCATTCAGGAGCAGGTTGTTCAGTTTCCATGTAGTTGAGCGGTTTGGATTGAGTTTCTTAGTCCTGAGTTCTAGTTTGATTGCACTGTGGTCTGAGAGACAGTTTGTTATAATTTCTGTTCTTTGACATTTGCTGAGGAGTGCTTTACTTCCAATTATGTGGTCAATTTTGGAATAAGTGCGATGTGGTGCTGAGAAGAATGTATATTCTGTTGATTTGGGGTGGAGAGTTCTATAGATGTCTATTAGGTCCGCTTGGTGCAGAGATGAGTTCAATTCCTGGATATCCTTGTTAACTTTCTGTCTCGTTGATCTGTCTAATGTTGACAGTGGAGTGTTGAAGTCTCCCATTATTATTGTATGGGAGTCTAAGTCTCTTTGTAGGTCTCTAAGGACTTGCTTTATGAATCTGGGTGCTCCTGTATTGGGTGCATATATATTTAGGAGAGTTAGCTCTTCCTGTTGAATTGATCCCTTTACCATTATGTAATGGCCTTCTTTGTCTCTTTTGATCTTTGATGGTTTAAAGTCTGTTTTATCAGAGACTAGGATTGCAACCCCTGCTTTTTTTTGTTCTCCATTTCCTTGGTAGATCTTCCTCCACCCCTTTATTTTGAGCCTATGTATGTCTCTGCATGTGAGATGGGTCTCCTGAATACAGCAGACTGATGGGTCTTGACTCTTTATCCAGTTTGCCAGTCTGTGTCTTTTAATTGGAGCATTTAGTCCATTGACATTTAAGGTTAATATTGTTATGTGTGAACTTGATCCTGTCATTATGATATTAACTGGTTATTTTGCTCGTTTTGATGCAGTTTCTTCCTAGCCTCGATGGTCTTTACATTTTGGCATGTTTTTGCAATGGCTGGTACCGGTTGTTCCTTTCCATGTTTAGGGCTTCCTTCAGGGTCTCTTGTAAGGCAGGCCTGGTGGTGACAAAATCTCTAAGCATTTGCTTATCTGTAAAGGATTTTATTTCTCCTTCACTGATGAAACTTAGTTTGGCTGGATATGAAATTCTGGGTTGAAAATTCTTTTCTTTAAGAACGTTGAATATTGGCCCCCCTCTCTTCTGGCTTGTAGAGTTTCTGCCGAGAGATCTGCTGTTAGTCTGATGGGCTTCCCTTTGTGGGTAACCCGACCTTTCTCTCTGCTGCCCTTAAGATTTTTTCCTTCATTTCAACTTTGGTGAATCTGGCGATTATGTGTCTTGGAGTTGCTCTTCTGGAGGAGTATCTTTGTGGCGTTCTCTGTATTTCCTGAATTTGAATGTTGGCCTGCCCTACTAGGTTGGGGAAGTTCTCCTGGATGATATCCTGAAGAGTGTTTTCCAACTTGGTTCCATTTTCCCCCTCACTTTCAGGCAGGCCCCCAATCAGACGTAGATTTGGTCTTTTTACATAATCCCATACTTCTTGCAGGCTTTGTTCATTTCTTTTTCTTCTTTTTTCTTTTGGTTTCTCTTCTCGCTTCATTTCATTCATTTGATCCTCAATCGCTGATACTCTTTCTTCCAGTTGATCGAGTCGGTTACTGAAGCTTGTGCATTTGTCACGTATTTCTCGTGTCATGGTTTTCATCTCTGTCATTTCGTTTATGATCTTCTCTGCATTAATTAGTCTAGCTGTCAATTCTTCCACTCTTTTTTCAAGATTTTTAGTTTCTTTGCGCTGGGTACGTAATTCCTCCTTTAGCTCTGAGAAGTTTGATGGACTGAAGCCTTCTTCTCTCATCTCGTCAAAGTCATTCTCTGACCAGCTTTGATCCGTTGCTGGCGATGGGCTGCGCTCCTTTGCAGGGGGAGATGCGCTCTTATTTTTTGAATTTCCAGCTTTTCTGCCCTGCTTCTTCCCCATCTTTGTGGTTTTACCTGTCTCTGGTCTTTGATGATGGTGACGTACTGATGGGGTTTTGGTAGGTGTCTTTCCTGTTTGATAGTTTTCCGTCTGACAGTCAGAAGGACTGTCTGTTGGTCTGTTGGAGATTGCTTGAGGTCCACTCCAGACCCTGTTTGCCTGGGTATCAGCAGCAGAGGTTGCCGAAGATAGAATATTGCTGAACAGCGAGTGTACCTGTCTGATTCTCCCTTTGGAAGTTTCCTCTCAGGGGTGACTCCACCCTGTGAGGTGTGGGGTGTCAGACTGCCCCTAGTAGGGGATGTCTCCCAGCTAGGCTACTCAGGGGTCAGGGATCCACCTGAGCAGGCAGTGTGTCCGTTCTCAGATCTCATCCTCCGCGTTGGGAGATCCACGGCTCTCCCCAAAGCTGTCAGACAGAGTCGTTCGCATCTGCACCGGCCCCCGCTGCTTCCCCTATTGGACTTCAGCTGTGCGCTCTCCCCAGAGGTGGAGTCTCAGTTGAAAATGCAGAAATCACCGGTCTTCTGTGTCGCTCGCGCTGGGAGTTGGAGACTGGAGCTGTTCCTATTCGGCCATCTTGCTCCGCCCCCCGGGAGAAAATTTTTGCAACCTACTCATCTGACAAAGGGCTAATATCCAGAATCTACAAAGAACTCAAACAAATATACAAGAAAAAAACAAACAACCCCATCAAAAAGTGGGGAAAGGATATGAACAGACATTTCTCAAAAGAAGACATTCATACAGCCACAGACACATGAAAAAATGCTCATCATCACTCGCCATCAGAGAAATGCAAATCAAAACCACAATGAGATACCATCTCACACCAGTTAGAATGGCAATCATTAAGAAGTCAGGAAACAACAGGTGTTGGAGAGGATGTGGAGAAATAGGAACACTTTTACACTGTTGGTGGGATTGTAAACTAGTTCAACCATTATGGAAAACAGTATGGCGATTCCTCAAGGATCTAGAACTAGATGTACCATATGACCCAGCCATCCCACTACTGGGTATATACCCAAAGGATCATAAATTATTCTACTACAAAGACACATGCACACGTATGTTCATTGCGGCACTATTCACAATAGCAAAGACTTGGAATCAACCCAAATGTCCATCTGTGACAGACTGGATTAAGAAAATGTGGCACATATACACCATGGAATACTATGCAGCCATCAAAAAGGATGAGTTTGCGTCCTTTGTAGGGACATGGATGCAGCTGGAAACCATCATTCTTAGCAAACTATCACAAGAACAGAAAACCAAACACCGCATGTTCTCACTCATAGGTGGGAACTGAACAATGAGATCACTTGGACTCGGGAAGGGGAACATCACATACTGGGACCTATCATCGGGAGAGGGGAGGAGGGAGGGATTGCATTGGGGAGTTATACATGATATAAATGATGAATTGATGGGTGCTGACGAGTTGATGGGTGCAGCACACCAACATGGCATAAGTATACATATGTAACAAACCTGCACGTTATGCACATGTACCCTAGAACTTAAAGTATAAAAAAAAAACAGCAATAACACTTCTACCTGATCAATGGGGGGAAAATCACAAGCAAAGCTAAATAAACTGAGAAAACTATTTGCAATCCATATCACAAACAAAGGGTTGTTACCTTAACATATAAATAAATCCTAAAATTAAATAAAAAGAATAAAAACTCCATTGGAAAGGAATAGACAGTCTATATACAAATAGCCTTAAGTATATGAAAATTTTCTCAGTTTCACTCAAAATAAGAGAAGTGAACTAAAACTATGATGAGATAACATTTTTCACAGTCATACTGGTGAAGATTCAGATGCCTCACCAGTGCTCTGCTGATGACATTCTGAAGAAAAGGGCACTCTCACAGACTGCAAGTAAACGTACAAAACAGTATAACCCTATGTAAGGGAATTTGACAATATTTACTAAATCTTGATCTAGCCATCCCACCCACAACAATTTACCCTGAAAATACATCTCCAATAATATGAGAGTCCATAAGCATAATGTTATTAATGGAAGAATTATTTGAGATAGCAAAATATTGGAAGCAACCTAAATGCCCATCTATAGGCAAATGGTTGAACAAACTATGATCCATATAAACAATGAAGTAGCCTGCAGCTGTCAAAAAATAATAGGGAAGATATCTATGACCTGATAGGAAGTGATTTACAGGATACATCGTTAAGTGAAAAAAGTAAGACACAATACAATAGATATAGCATGGCAACTTTGTATAAGAAAGAAAGGGTAATAACAATATGTATATATGTATGTGTACATGCAAAAAGAAACACAGGGAAGATAAACCAGAAACTGTGTTTGGTTACCCATAAAATAAGAGGGAAATGGGTTGAAAGGGTCTGAGACTTCTCTAAGAACAACTTACTGTCAGGTTGTAACTTTTGAACCATGTTCATATTTTACATATTCAAAACAATAGCATATTTGGGGGGAAACCCTTATACGTAATACAAACAGAAACAAACAAACACAACTATATATCAATTGATAGCATAACAACACAGAAAAAAAATCATTAATCCAAGTGACTTTTGAACACAATACTCTGTACACTTAGTGGAATATACCCTAAGGACAAAAAGAACTGCAAAGAAATCTTGACCTCTACTGAAAAGGTTTGTTGCTGGTAGTGGTACTGGCATAGTAATTGCAAGTAAATAAATACACATATTGAAGTTGCTGGGAACCAGAGTTTTTACAGTGGGAGAAAGGAGATATCAATATGGGATAGGGGAAGACAAAGAACAATCCTGAGGTATACAGCTGGAATTAGAGTTATTTGTATTAACTCATGATGTTTTAAAAAATACATGCTTCCTAGCTCTATCCACTGAGAGGGCATAAAAGCACAGACACACAGAGAAATATACATGATTATATACAGATATAGCTGTAGATATATAAACATACAGAGATACAAATATAGAAGGAGAAAAAGCAAATGGATCAAAACGTTAACAATTGTTGGATCTCAATGGAACGTATGAATGTTTACCGTATGGCAACTTTTCTGAGAGTTTGTAATCATCCCAAATAAAAAGTCAAGGGAAAAATAGTTTGTCTTTGTCTCCAATCGCTTTCACATTTCAGTTGTACTTCTCTGGACCTTTTCTAGCCCTGGTTCATCTTTCTTGAGAGCTGGTGAGTGAAACAGGCTGTGGTGAACAAGGCCTAGGCGCACCATCACCCTGGCTGAGGATGAGATGGTTTCATCTTGTTAGAATCCTGTGGATTATCCAGGAACCGGCCTCATGACTCCCCAGTCTCTTGTCAAGGATGGAATTAAAGTTCAGAGCTCTCATACGAGAACATTTTCGGTCACAAATTGGCAAGCGCATTAAGACTTATCAGTGGTTGTCCGGGCGCGGTGGCTCAAGCCTGTAATCCCAGCACTTTGGGAGGCCGAGACGGGCGGATCACAAGGTCAGGAGATCAAGACCATTCTGGCTAACACGGTGAAACCCCATCTCTACTAAAAAAAATACAAAAAACTAGCCGGGCGACATGGCGGGCGCCTGTAGTCCCAGCTACCGGGGAGGCTGAGGCAGGAGAATGGGGTAAACCCAGGAGGCAGGGCTTGCAGTGAGCTGAGATCCGGCAACTGTACTCCAGCCCGGGTGACAGAGCGAGACTCCGTCTCAAAAAAAAAAAAAAAAGACTTATCAGTGGTTTCTCTGCCCACTCACGTGAACTCGTAGGATCTTTCTATGGAATCTCCTCATTGACCACCTCTTTCACACTCTAGAAGAATTTAGCAGCACTGATCAGTCAATAAATACTTTCTGAGCACCAGGCACTGCTATAGCACAAGGGATGCAGCAGTGAAAACACAAAAGTTTCAGGTGTAGAGGAACTTACGGTTTCCTGGTGGTTGTTGGACAAGAACAAATCAGTAACTAAAGTGTAGAGTACGAGGCCGGGCATGGTAGCTCATGCCTGTAATCCCAACACTTTGGGAGGCCAAGATGGGTGGACTCACCTGAGGCTGGGAGTTCGAGACCAGCCTGACCAATATGGAGAAACCCTGTTTCTACTAAAAATATATAAAAATTAGCCAGGCGTGGTGGCGCATGCCTGTAACCCCAGCTACTTGGGAGGCTGAGGCAGGAGAATCGCTTGAACCTGGGAGGCAGAGGTTGTGGTGAGCCAAGATTGTGCCATTGCACTCCAGCCTGGGCAACAAGAGTGAAACGCCGTTTCAAAAAAAAAAAAATGTAGAGTATGTCAGTGGGTGATACAAACTATAGAGAAGAGCAGGCCAGGCAGACAAGGTCTTGGGCAGGGCTTGCGGAGTGGGTTGCAATCTTTAAATAGCACAGCCAGGGAGGGCATCATTGAAAAGGCTACATCTAAGCAAAGACTGGAAGAGGTAAAAGGGTGATCCACTGTGATATCTAAGAGCAGGGAGGTTCCTGGAAGTACAAGTATCCTGTGGCAGGTACTGTCTGGCCTGTCTGAGTAACAGGAAGCTGTCTGGCCTGAGTAACAGAAGCTGAGTGGGCACGAAGGTGGGAGAGGACTGAAATGGTCAGGGTGGGGAGGTAGAGGGCAGTGGCACTATGTGGCTTTGTAGGTCATCTGTATGTAGGTCACTGTCGGTCTTTGACCTTGACTCAGAGTGTCACGGGAACCCTGGGAGGATTCTGAGCGGAGGGTTGACATGGTCTGACTCACATTTTTAAAGTCTCAGCTAAAGCAAAACAACTTTCCTATGCTCCCTCTTTCATAAAATGTAAGAGTTGATTGTCAACCCGATCCCTGAGGAATCCTTTTTATTTCTTCACTTCTTTCCCATCCCCAAATAACTTATGAAAGCCTCCTTAAATAACAGCAAGAGCTGCCACCAACGAGCCTTCGTGGGTCCATCATGGGGGTGGAACAGAGCATTGGCATTTGTAGGTATTTTCAATCATGTCTCCATCTTTGAAGATGAAAAGCAGCCTGGGCAAGATGAGAGGATATGGAAAAGGTGGAATCAATGCGGATGTAAAGAGGCCAAAAGTGCATCCTCATACAGGGAGCTAGGAGGCAGGGTCAGAGGTGGGAAGACAAGGAAATTGGCAGCAAACTAGGACTCCTGGGACATCTGGCAAGGCCAGGGAAATGTCCATGTCCAAACCCAGAGAATTATTAAAATCACAACAGTATGCCAGGGACTAGGAGAGAGGAATGCCCCACTCTTAGGGCATTCTCAGCTTAGATCTGTCAGAGGAGTCCTGGTTTCTCCCATTTCCTGAAACCATTTTCCTGAATGTAAACCTTGCGGCTTTTCATCAGGGGGCCGCAGAGGGCATGCGGTCCGTTCCAAAGGATTCCGGTTCTGGTGCTTAGGTTTGGTAGGGAACTCTAAAGAGAGAAGGGATGACACCTCATCCCAAGGAGCTTGGGATTGGGAAGCATTTCTTCCCTAGTTGATGAGTGAAGCAGGGAACTCACGCAGAGCTAACCCCTCCATTCTTTCCTTCCGGGGCTGTGCATCTGTGTCGGGTGCTCAAGTGCTCACTGCACTGCACCCACCACAGGCAGAGCATGACAAAAGGATGCAGATGAGCGAGTGGGGGAGGGGGGCATGAGAGAGAGGACCAGGCAGAAATATGATTCTTCACCCTCCCATCTGTTCTCGCCTGGCTTTTTAGATTCTATTTACGAGCATTATATTCTTAATGAATTTTTGAAGAAAGAGATGAGGAGCTGGCAGACCACTCTCCTGTCGGTGGGGAACACCGCTACCACTAACACCAACTGGTTTTATGACATGACAGAGGAGAAATAATCAATGCATAAATTAGAGCTTAACGTTGTCATAAACACTGGAGCATCAGGATTTAGTGAGAGGAGAGCAGGCCAAGATATGACAAAGTTGTAATTGGGAGACAGGAAGCGACACTATTTTTCAAAGTAAAATAAAAAAAGGGGGAAAGGAGAGAGATTAGGAGAGAAAATGAAATGCACCATCTTTGCCAGGCTGAGTTACAAATGACCCCTTCAAATTAAAAAATGCCAGCGACTTACGTGATATCAGCATTAGGGTGAAGCCCAAAGACTTCAGGGTTATCTAGGGATGGCAGTGACTGGATGTATTCAAAATACTGGTCTAAGGTTTTGCACAAGGGGATTTTATATCCAGTATAAAAGCAGAAAGACGGTTCAAACATCTTCTCACTGAACCAGACCTGTATGTGAGAGATAACAAAAGAAATAAAATTGATGAGCATCTAAATGAAAACTGCTACAAGAAAGGAGAGAGGGGCCACCTTATTTCCATTTTAATAGAGTTTTTAATACTGATTTTGAGAGTGTCTTAACAATACTACTGATAGAATAATTAGCACATATATGGAGAAAAGAGAGAGGCCAGAACACAATTTGACCTGGCCTCCGTTTAACACCAAAGAGGATATTCACTAAGAGTAAGGACCAGAGAGCAACTCTACAAACTCATTCTCTAATTGAGTCATTTGACAACTCTCAATTCCACTTTAGCAGTAGGAACATACCGCAAAGTCTGTGAGGCCATACCCCCACACGCAAGAGAATATCTGGGCATTTTCATCACCCCACTTCTCCCCAAAGTGGGGCTCATACCAGGAGGATGTCCTTGTGCGCAGTTTCACTCACATAGCACTGAGCCCCAGCACATGGCCAGGAGGGCTCCATGCAAACTATCCCCTCCCACCTTGCGCTGAAGAGCTTCATTTGCTAATTATGTCCCTGTCCACAAGAAGTAAATGTATTCAGCTGCCTTGCTGTTTGCCTTAAGACATCCCTTTCTTATTCCATATGAATTATCTTTAACAAAACAGTGAGAGAACAAATATATGCTTGGTGTGAATAGACTTATTCTCAGAAAGGGAAAAAAAACTGATGCTAAATGCCTATGAACCAGATTTGAGGCAATGACTTACGTCTCCCAGAGCAATTTTCCCAGTGGGGAAGGAAATAATGGGAAGACAGGAAGAGTGGAAATGCAGGCACGACATCTGAATTACTCAGAGCACTTGACGGGAAAGAGGGACGGCGCCTTACTCTGGTTGGTCACAGGTTCTCTAGTACCTTCCCTCCATCTCCTTCCTCCAGCTCTTTTTAGATCCAGTGATTGCTCTGAAATACCCTGTGTACTGATTCTCTCTCTGTTTTATCCTATTCAACTCCTATGCATGAGCAGGCTGAGTTTAGAACCAGAACAGAATGAAAGAGAAGAGACACACAGTCCTTTCTTTCAAGGAGCTTGTGACCCAGTGGATGGATGAGCCAATTACTTAATAACCACAATACAAAGTGCACTAAGGCAAGAGTCAGAAGGAAATAAAAATAAACAAAGTACTAAGGAGGTTTAAAGCAGGAACAAAGAACATCCAGGTGAATGTCAGCTGAGGTCTTCTCAAGGAGGTGATTTTTGGAGATAAGCCTTGAGGGAGAGGATTTTGACCGGAGAACTTGGAATGGGGAGGTCACATAAGCAAAGGTATAGAACAACTGATGCAAAAATGAGAAGCAAGTTAAGGGAATAATGGAATATAGGGTGAACACAATGTAGTCATAAGAGATAGGACAGGAAGGGTGAGGTGAGGTCTACCATGGATAACTGTTGATGTCAGGGTGAGGACTGGTGATTAATTTAAGAAATGGAGAGCAGTTGAAAGTTATTAAAGAGAACAGTGTTATGGGCATGGTCATTACTTGGAAATATTAGATTTTTCACTATGTAGATGACTTAAGTGGCAGGAAGACACCCTAAGGGGGCAAAGGCCATGGGTCCTCAGCACACAGATAACAAATAACCACACTAAATTCTGTGTTGCCAGATGACATGTATGTGTAAGAGCAAAATGAAGTTTATTCCTGTTTTCCCAGCACTTTATACACACACGAATAGCTGAGTTTCACCAAATTTGGAGGCTATTTTGGGGCAAAGTCAAAATATGAAATATGAAATCTACATGGAGCTACTATGTGAGTAGTCATCCCCCACGAACACCCAATACAGTTCTGCAATTGGTTTTAGCAGAGAGACTCTGTAAGATGCTGAGAACCGAGAAAACAAGGTTCAAAGAAAAGCCTGAGATTGAAAGTCAGAGGGACAGGGGATGCCATATGCAGGCATGAGTTTACAGTGGAACTGCTTCTCTCACGGGCAACTCTGGATGACATAGTTGGGGTAAAGTGGAGGCAGTGCAGGCAGGTAGCTGGTCAGAAGGCAAGCCTGGGGCTGAGGATGAGATCAAACAGGTGAAGGCAGGGTGTGGGGGCTGTGGGGCTTTTGTGCAGCCTTTCTCAAGAGGGTTGCTGCTCCCAGGTTCATGTGGTAAGCTCATGCCCTTAGGGTCAGAGACCTAAACTCACCTCTGGTTATTGATGACCATCTGCAACAGGTCCAAGCTAGACAGAAATGAATGAGGGAAAGCAACAAGACAGGAAGTTGGAGAGGATGTAGGGCAAAGGGAAGATTCAGTAGGATAAGGAAGTGGGGTGTCCAAGAGTCAGAGAATTGAAGCCACTGAAGGTTGTGCTACTCTTAGGGAAGTCCTGAGAGAGGGGGAGGGAATGAGCCCACAGAAGCTACTCAGGGGCAAATGAATGGGAAAATAGTAGGATGAACTTTTGACTTCAGGCACTAATTGCTGAGAATGGAGTCCAGAGAAACCAGAATCAGATGATAGAAGGGAGTAACATAACTCAGGTGAGGAGGGAGCTGCTGTTAACTTGGGAACAGCCAACCAGCTGGGGCCTGGATACAGAACCCTGTGCTTTTAGATCAGGAAGTCTGCACAGCTAAGGCCCAGAGGACAGAGAATCTTGGGTTTCTAGGAGAGGGTTGTGGTCAGCTGACTAGTCCTCTATGGCCCGAAATGCCAAATGTCAGGGTACAGGGAAGAAGTAGAAGAGAAAGAAAGGCAGGAAAGGGGTCAGGAAGGGGAATCCCCCTGCTTGAGCTCTTGAAGGTGGAGCAGGCTTCCTCCCCCTCCCTGTGTTCCCGGCTCAGACATCTCCCTGGAGGCTCTGGACCAACACAGCAGCTTTCCGTTGTCACTATCTACATGCTGAAGAATTCCAGATCCTTATCTCCATGTCTGAGCTCCACCATGACCTCCAGATCTGTACATCCAGGTGCCTCGTTCACCAGCATTCAGGCATTTGTTATTTTATTCAACAAATATTTACTGAGCACTTACATGTGTTGGGCTCTGTTTCCGGTGCTCAGACTTTGGCACTGATGTAATAAGACAAAGTCCCTGCCCTCATGGCAGTTACAGTCTTAGACAACTTGATTTGGATGTCTAATAGACATCTCAAATGTTATATGATCAAAACCGAACTCTTAATTTCCAGCCCCAGCCAATAAAACTCATTCCTGCTGCAGTTCTTCCTCTTCTCTGTAAATAGCCCCATTCTGTGTCCAGTGACTTAAGTCAAAACTAGGGGTGACCCTGACTCCTCTTTTCTTTTTTTTTTTTTTTTTTGAGGCGGAGTCTCGCTCTGTCGCCCGTACTGGAGTGCAGTGGCCGGATCTCAGCTCACTGCAAGCTCCGCCTCCCGGGTTTACGCCATTCTCCTGCCTCAGCCTCCCGAGTAGCTGGGACTACAGGCGCCCGCCACCTCGCCCGGTTAGTTTTTGTATTTTTAGTAGAGACGGGGTTTCACCGTGTTAACCAGGATGGTCTCGATCTCCTGACCTTGTGATCCGCCTGTCTCGGCCTCCCAAAGTGCTGGGATTACAGGCTTGAGCCACCGCGCCCGGCCCCCTTTTCTTTCACCTATGCACTTGATCCCATCAGCATTCTGCTGGTACTCTTGGTGAATTATATTCTGAAGCTAACCACATCTTAGTCTCCACTGCTAAAACTCCAACTTTAGGTACTTTTACAATTATTCTAACAAAGTATACTTATTAAGACATCTTTTTTTTTTCTCCTTTGAATCTCAAGTACAGAGGTGAGTTTCTCACACTCCCGAGTTTATTATTTTTATGAATCTAGGTCCCTTTTATTTTAATTTTTCCCCATTCTGTCCAGATATCCACTCACTGTCTCCTTTTCCCTCTGAGGGCATCTATTTAAGTGTACTTGATATATGTCCTAGAACATGTATTTATCCTTGTGAGCTATGCATATATTCCTTTGTAGATCTCCCTTTATTTTTTTTAAAGCTCTGCACTCAACACTATTTGTAAGACCTATGCATGATATCTTATAGATCATTGCTTCCAAATACTACATTATATGCCGCCATAGGCCTCTACAACAGGTAACTTAACAATTTCCCCATGATGGATACCTAAGTTGCCTTCAACTTCCCAGTACCACCAACAATGCTATGAATAATCTCTTTGGTACATTCTGAGAATTTCTCTGGGGCATATACTCAGGAGGAGGATTCTGGTTCAGAAGGTAGTTGTATCACACACTTGATATGACTATGACCACCAGGTTGCACCCCACAGGGTGAGCAATAGTATGCCATGGTGCTCACCCACCACATCTTATCTATTCCCTTAGGAGTCTTGGGTTTTTGTAGTGGATGCTGCAATGTGCCAACCGATCCTCATTCAGGAGCAGGTACTCACTCCCCCCACTGTCTGGAGTGTTGGATGCTTTGAGCTCACAGCACTGTCCCTCCCCAGGAACTGCCCTAGCAGGAGGGAGCTGCCTCAGTCAAGGTCATGTCTTGGAGGAAGGATGGGGAGGAGGCACTTGAATGCAAATCTCCACCGCTGTTTCTAGGAAAACCAATCTATGATGCTTGCTTTGAGCTCCAAACACAATGCTGCCATGAATATTTTTCTACGAGTCCATTTGTGGACTCTTTCTAGAAATGTTCTGGGATATATTTACCTGAGATACCTAATTTCATTAAGTATTACTGGACTGCTTTCCAGGAGTTCTGTGTCCATTTGACCTCCCAGCAGCAGGGCTCCTCCCTCCGCACATCCTCACCAACACTCACTTACTATTTTTCACAGTTCTCCATATGTAGCTTCAAGAAAAACTTGCTAAAACATGTAAAGGCTAAAAATCCACTTTCTAGTCAACCCCCAGCTTACGAAAATACTCCCAAAGCTTGTGCTTTGCTGTTGAGGCTTTAATTTTGTCAAGAAAAAAAGAATCATTTAAGTAGAGAATTACCAGTATAGGTCCCAATATAAAGAATTTAATAACCATAAAAGACATCTTTTTTTTCCACTTAGGTGTTGTATATTACATTCCTAAAATGTAAAAAATTTTAAGAAGAGTTTGAGTCTGGTAGGTGTTATTTATTATATTCATCCTTGATGTGAAAGCCACAATTGCTAAGAAATAATTTTCTCTAGAATATATTTATCAGCATGTTACATGTGGATTCTATTTGGCACAGAGAAAAAGTGAATACTTCCTCAATTTCCAATTGTCCATCCTAATAGAAGAGATGAGAAAACTCAAATTATGATTAATCCCCCAATCACTTATTTTGGGGCTTGAAATCACCATGAGACTTCTCACTCAGAGGAAGAGGCACAGAAATGAGGCACAGTTTTCCCTCACAAGTCAGATGCACAGGAATGGGGAATATGGAGGAGGGGCGATTGGGGAGAGGACCTGGGCACAAGCAGTTTCATCTATATGGAAAAGGAGTTATAGACCAATGAGACCTGACCACTGCTCTGCTCTGCACCACAAGCAGATTGTTGGTTGGTTTTGGTTTTTGTTTTTTTGAGATGGAGTCTCACTCTGTAACCAGGCTGGAATGCAGTGGTGAGATCCCTGTTCACTGCAACCTCTGCCTCCCAGGTTCAAGTGATTCTTCTGCCTCAGCCTCCCAAGTAGCTGGGACTACAGGAACTCGCCACCATGCCCGGCTACTTTTTATATTTTTAGTAGAGGCGGGGTTTCACCATATTGGCCAGGCTGGTCTAGAACTCCTGACCTTGTGATCCGCCCGCCTCACCCTCCCAAAGTGCTGGGATTACAGGCGTGAGCCACCGCACCTGGCCCAACTGCTGGTTGTTTTGTGTGTGTGTGTATGTGTGTGCATGTGTGTAAGCACACACATGTGTTTGTTTCTTGGCTAATTCTTTGCAGCAGCTCTGCTGTATGCTTAAGTTTGGCAGACCTATTACAAACAAAAAAATTGGAAAATACGGTGAAATGTGTCTCCAAACTTTATTTTTCTAAGTTGACTTACTCTGGCAAAGCAATTAAGTAGACGTTTGTCAAAGTCATCTGTCACTCTGCCTCCATATTGTACTTCTCCGATCATGTACCGAACCGTATTCCATGATACACCCTTTATTAAAAGTAAAAAAGGATTATTCATTGTCAACCCAAACACATCATTATAAACATCTCAGGTCTTTCCCTAGAGGAAAGGTCTGGAAAAGTAAGCACTCACTAGACTCACATTTAAAATTATTCATAGTCTTATATTAATAATTCTCACTATTACATGGCTGGAACCACTACAGTTTGTTCACCAAGAAAAAATCTACAATACTAAACACTGGTAAGTATATTGTATGTATATTATTTAAAATAGGGAAAAAAGACTATTTTTCACTCTGGGGATATAATTACCTATAATACTCATTGTAGTAATGCCAAGCTGTTACAGAGGAGAAAAGTAGTGTTTAGTGAAGAAAGGAGGAAAATCAAGTAATCATCACTTTAATATGCTTTCTTAGTAATATATTTTCTGGAATTATGAGAACAAGAAAATTATTTATCCACAAGATTTTTTCTCAGTGCAATCCTCTGCCATCCTCTGCATTTCATTCTGTGTGCTAAAACTACATCAAAATATTTATTCATTTCTAGAGCAATTTTATACTAGGAATATATTGCATTTAGCAGTTTTTTTAAACCCTTGATACATTTGAGTTAGGAGAAATAAAGATATCTGCTTTTTGTTTACTTTTTCTTGGTTAAAATTGTATTTTTCAGCTTGGTTGCCTTTCAAAGCAACTATTTTAAGGTAACTATTATTTGTATGTACCAAAATGATAAATGACCATAGAATATGAACACATAGAAAATAACTTTTCACACAAGAAGAGAAAACCAAACACTGCATGTTCTCACTCATAGGTGGGAACTGAACAATGAGATCACTTGGACTCGGGAAGGGGAACATCACACACTGGGGCCTATCATGGGGAGGGGGGAGGAGGGAGGGATTGCAATGGGGAGTTATACATGATATAAACGTTATGCACATGTACCCTAGAACTTAAAGTATAATAAAAAAGAAAAAAAAAAAAAAAAAAAAAAACAATAATTCAAAGTACCAATGGTGACTACTAAGATTCTAAAAAAAACAAAAAAAAAAAAAAAACAAAAAAAAAAGAAAATAACTTTTCATCAGACTGCTATACTTTTAATTTCATATCCCTTTGTCATTTCAAGGAAAAATTACGGTTTGGTTCTAGAGTAAAAACTCATCATGGCTTACCATCCCCATACTGAGGCTGCAGGATCTCTAATTACCTTGCCCTACTCTGGGAAGGAAGAGGGGGCCAGACTGTAGAGAGCCATAGTTAATGAGCCCTTATTAGGCACTGTGTACTGTGCTTTCACAAATACTAACTCATTCCTTCCTCACAGAAACAATGGCCATTTTATAGATGAGGAAACAGGCTCCTGGGCTCATTGACTTGCCAAAGATTATAGAAAAAACACATTTCCAACCCTTTATATGTGTGAAAGGACAACAGAGTTGATGTTCTTAGCTCTGTGACCTTGAGGAAGTCTCTTAGTCCCTCTTGTCTGTTACCTCATCAGAAAAATGAGTAATAAATAAATAATAATGCCTTTGTTATTGATCTCACAGAGTTGTGAAGATAAAAATGAGATCCTGCATACATGAGAACTTTGAAAACTGCAAAGTGTCATATGATGATGAATGACCATTACTAGAAAGTATTGTTATTCATAGGCATAAGCTGAGCAGTTAAGAAATGACTTAAGGTGGAAAAGAACTTTCACATGGGCTGGCAGATACCGTCTTCACTTCTGAAGAGGCAGGAGTAGGACCAGTGAGGAGAAGCTTGACCTAAGGCACACCTTCTCTTGAAGTGCCCTGTGGCCCTTGAGTGTAACATGAGGAAAGATGCGGTATTTTGCCACACACTGAGTTAGTTAGCTTCCGTGGTATGTGCGTGTTGGGGGCGGGGACAGGCTGCCCCAGCAAGTGTCTGATTAGAATAAGTCCCTTCAAAGGGGGCTCCATGGGGCTCAGCAAATTCACACCGCATCATAGACTTCAAATGACTGTAGAACCCTGATTTAAGAAGAGCAATAAAAACAGGAAAAAAGGCACAATTTCACTCACTTTTTTAATATCGCATTCATCAAGGTGATTCTGAATAAACTGAACACTGGCTGAAAAGTCAGCGGAATTGAATTCGTAGGGAATATTCCATCCCAAGGGGCCAAACTTTCGTCGCTCCTTAAAAACACCAAAGAAAAGTAAGTATTGCGTGTACCTGATTCCATTTTTTATTGCTATAAAAATACAGTAAAATTAAGGCTATATTATCAACATTAGTTTAAAAGAATAGTATATACAATTTTGGATATACCGTCATGTCACTTAACAATGGGGTTACCTTCTGAGAAATGCATCATTTAAGCAAATTTCCTCATTATGTGAACATCTTCCAGGGTGCTTACACAAACCTAGATGGTACAGCCTATGCACACCTAGGCTACATGAGGTAGCCTATTACTCTCAGGCTACAAACCTGTGCAGCATGTTACTGGACTGACTACTGCAGGCAACTATAACACAATGGTAGGTGTTTGTGTATCTAGACATATCTAAACACAGAAAAGGTATAGTAAAAGTACCTTATACTCTCATGGGACCACCACCATATATGCAATCCATGTTGACTGAAACATGATGTGGCATATAGCCATATTAGAAATATTACTTCATGGCTCTATAGCTAACTGGTTTATACAAACAAATCTCCAAAGATTTGTCAAGTTGCAGTTTTTGGGTTTGTTTATTTTTAAAGTCTAGGTCTCCACCGACAACTCAAAAAAAGGCAGTAGGTGCTCAACAAATATCTGTTGAATGAACTGTTATTCTACCTTGGACTCCCGAAAGTTTGAAATGTCAAATGCAAGGGTTTGAATTTTTTCCGTTGGATTACCTAAACCTCTCTCAAGAGCACTTATTCTGTGATGACTTCACTTGGCAATCTTGTCATTTCAGGTTTTGAAAACTAAAACTTTCTGTTGTGCACATGACGTGTCTGTCTTGAAACTTTCACGTGACCCCCATTTGTTTCCCTCTACTTAATCAAAGAGGGCCTAAGAGACTCCTGTGCAATAGTGGCTAACTGTTTACAAATGCCAAATCACCCATAAATAATCAAACTGGACTCAGAGCAAATGATTCAATTGTTTTGATATTCCAGAGAGCATTTTAAAGGTATGGCAAGTATTAGACCTGATAGCTCCAAGAACTGATCATCCAACAAACCACATAGATGAGTCCAGATGTTTCCAAGGCATCAGCTTTTCCTATCCCAATACATAATCAGTCTCTAAGGAAGGTCCAATGATTTATTAGATTAGTTTCTAGACCCTAATTCTAGTGCCTAAGGTAAGGACCCATGTGGAGAGTAGAATCCCTATACATCTATGGGAACGTTTAATTCTACTCTTTTACCTCTAAGTATATACTAACTTTTCTTTTTCTTTTCTGCCTCCCCCAACTCAATACACACACACACAGACACACACACACACATGCACACACTGCCATTGTCACGAGCCATTCCAATCCTTCTTGCTGCAGCTATGCCATGCTTCAGATCCTGAATAATCCCACCATTTAAAAAAAAATCTAAATAAATTTTTGCTTGGACAAGTTCATGAACATGTCAGAGAAGAAATTCAGAAAATTCAAAGGTTTTAATTACTGAGTTTCAGGGTATGCTTTTAAAGTATTTAGTAAATCATTAAGATTAATTTGGGTCTAGATGTTCTGACCCTGGGAGATCAGACGAAGGGCAAAAATAATAAAATAATAATAATAATAGGAGTAGCGCTTAAAAACGTAAAGTACTACTGTTACCTCTAGACCTAAACTTCTTTAGTTAAGGTTGTCAGGCATTAGAGATTTGTGCTATGTGACACCCACTCCTATCCCTTAGCTAATCTGATCCAATGTAGAAAGCCAGCCGAGAAAGAACTGACCAGATTCCTTCTCCCAGGAATTTGAACTTAGGGTTTGTAATTGCTATCTGGGGCTTAGACTAGGAAAACTTGTAAACTCAGGAGCTGTGAGGAATCATCTTCCACCCTGTACTTAGAGGAGGTGAGGAGGAGCAGAGGCCACAGCCTTGAAGGGAGGAGAGACTGTGTGGTCCCAGCTGCAAGGGCAGGAGCCGTGGTCCCTAACACTGTTTCTCTTGACAGCTTCCTGTTTTCTAGTCCCAGCATTCATGCTGCCTTGGTTTTTGTTTTGTGGTTTTTTTGTTTTTAGATGTTTCATATTGAAATATATGGTCCTATAACCAGATTTTGAGCCTTGACAGTGAAAAACACGTCTTCTATTTTTGTCTCCCCTTTTGCACCTTGGGGGAAAGAATCACGGTTGCCTAATAAACACTGGTCAATTATTACCAGGGCAGAAGGAACCCTTCCTCTGTAAGAGGTCAATGCTGAGGCTGACCCAGGGTTTGGCATTTCTGAAGTGGACCTCAGAAACATTGAGGTGAGCCTCTTCCAGATTATCCCAGGAGCAAGGGTGGGTTGAGAGGGTTATGGGATATTAACATGAAAATTCATACAGCTAACCCTTTTAGTTCTTGGAATTTCTTCCATCTTGAGGACTTTGAAGAGAAGAATGCTAAATGACTTATTAGTGAAATGTGGATGTTTTCCCATTTTTGAAAAAGAGAATCAGAATTTACACCATTAGTTTTACCTAGGTGTTTGACTTAATTTTTAAATTTTAATGTTCAATTAGATGGATGGCTGAATGAGAAATAACTCCAATTACTAAAGCTGCTCAAATGGGCTCTATGGAAACACTCCTATTTTTATGCACTGAGTCACTGCAATTTAGTTGTTCCTTAAAATGTGCATTTTGAAAATTGCCCTAATGCTAAGATTTGCTTCATGTTTATATTTCTTACTACCAGTTTTCATCTAAAGCATTTACTTTTTAAGTTGGTTCACTAAAGTCATAAACTGATTAGCTCATCTTGGGAAAATAAAAAAGCCCCAAATCTTAGTGGGTACCTTTTCTTTCACAAATGAAGTCATTTCATCTTACTGCTATTTTTTTTTAAATTACCTTGGAATACTATCAGGATAGACTCAAACAATAGAACCTAAGAGCTCATTGCGAAGATCAAAGCAAGGGGTTTTGCTAGACTTATTTGGAATATTGAATTTCTTCAGTTTAATTAACATTTTTGAAACCATGGGATGAGTCCTATGCAGTACAATAAAAAATATTTAAATGGATGCATTTTCAAGAAGTTTTAATCTGTTGCAAAAATAAGACTTAGAGACAAGAAAAAGAACAATGGGATAGTGAATATAATTAACTGTCAACATTTCACAGATGATAAGCCTGAAGAAGACGTTCAATCTGAGGCTTCTGGGAATAATAAAACTGAAGCTGGTCTTTGCAAAGGGGAGAGAAGAGACTTTCAGGGTTGGCAAAGGCCATGAGCAGAATTAGGAACACAAATCCTGCGACTCATGGAGAAGAAGGCTGCAGACAGAAGGTTCTGCTTCAGCAGAGGACTAGCTCTGGTGAGTAGCAGCAACTCAGTGTTCACGTGCTTCAAGGCATGGAACGCAGACAGATTTGAATGTTAAAACTTCATTTGACAGAAGGGAGTGACTATACATCATCAAGCTGGTGAGTGATGATTTTAGGAAAACCAGTCCACTCCTTACTTAATTTGACTAATACAGTTTCTTCTTTTCTTTTCACAGAATATGCAAAACTCTGAACTACTAAAGAAATATGGAGGCCGGGCGCGGTGGCTCAAGCCTGTAATCCCAGCACTTTGGGAGGCCGAGACGGGCGGATCACGAGGTCAGGAGATCGAGACCATCCTGGCTAACACGGTGAAACCCCGTCTCTACTAAAAAATACAAAAAATTAGCCGGGCGAGGTGGCGGGTGCCTGTAGTCCCAGCTACTCGGGAGGCTGAGGCAGGAGAATGGCGTAAACCCGGGAGGCGGAGCTTGCAGTGAGCTGAGATCCGGCCAGTGCACTCCAGCCTGGGCGACAGAGCGAGACTCCGTCTCAAAAAAAAAAAAAAAAAAAAAAGAAATATGGAAAATGTAGAATCATGAAAAACTCCTTAGAACACTGATGAAAAGTTGTTCAACCATTTTAATGATGTCAGAGCCATTTCCAGTTTTACGTTAGGCTCTACCTCTGCAGTTCCCACAGAGCTGCAGAATCATTTCACAGCTTCAAAACAAGACAACTGGATTTATCTATCTAACTCCAATAACTGGAGCTAACATACAAAGAAAAATACAAGCCACACTAGATAATGTAAGGGAAACTTTACTAGGTAAAAATAGTTAACAGAAACAGCCAGAACCTCTGGGAAACACTATGGGGCAGAGTGTAAAAGATAAACCTGTATCATATTATTATAATTATTCAAAGACATTTAAATGAGGAATTTTATAATCATCTCTCCCCAAAGCAAGAATTTTATATACACTATTAAATTTGAAAGGAATGTTTATCAAGGCTCAGACTTGAGAAAGAAAACAAACAAAATATAGGGGAAGCAAACACTTTTCTGAATGAAAACTGTTAATAGTGAGATTCCCTGGGCCCTAGGCCTGTTTTATTTACTATCTAAGTAATTTTTAAAGGCATGATAAAATTTCCAAGTTTGCCACTAGCCACTACAGGCCCTTAGAGATCCTAATCAATAACTTTAGCTAAAAAAGAAAAATGAAAAAAAAAAAAAAGACCACCTCACCTCACAGAGTTATATATAAGCTGTTTGAAAAGTCAGAAAGAAATATGCAGTTCAATGTGGACAAGCCAAGGTGATGGGGAGAAAAACTCCAGACTATGAAATGGATATAAAAATGGTTCAAGACTCTTCCCTTAAGGGTTGTGGCCATTTGGCCATTATTTTCAATTCTTGCCGCATATCAGGATCACTTGGAAGTTTTTAAAAAGACTGAGCTCCTTCCTTTTGGCCTCCTGGGGATTTTGACTTAAGTGTCCTATTCTGGGGCTCAGGCATTGGCTGAGAAGACAATTGTAGATAATTGGCTGAGAAGACCATTGCTTAAGACATTTACTCGGTCCAACACATACCTCGAAGAGCAGCATGTCGACAATCAATAGGAAAAAAAATAACCCATAGAACATTGTTCTGATCTTCTGCAGGAGGTGTTAGGAGGTGGCTAAAAATGTAATGATTGAGTTTCAAAAGACTAAGACTTTGGAGGAAAATGTGCTTAAAATTAAAATCCCAAAGGGTGAATGTGGGCTTGCTCTGAAACCCAGAACGATGCTACACTGGATGCTACACTGCCCAGGAAAGCTTAGAGACAGAATACTGAGGCCAGAGAGAAGCTTCCCTCTTAGGTAATCTTCAAGAGGATGCTGAAATATTCTCAGGGAGTGGCAGCCAAACTGAGACCAGGCACACACCAGGGTCCTGGGAATAAAAGGCTCCCATAGGGAGGGCAGAAGGGCCACTGGCAAAAGTAGAGACATCACTGGACTGCAGCAGGGGTGGGGGCTTCAGCAGGAACTTCCCCTCTCAGGGTAGGTGCTACTGCCCTGTGTGGATAGTAAGTTGACGGAGGAGAGCGGGAGTGGCGGGGAGCAGAGCTTAATGCGGCGTTGCCTCGTGCATCTATGCACGTTCCCATGGCAGCACCCAGGGCACCCTCCTCCTGGGAAAGCCTGCTCCCACCTCAAGAATAAAGCAAACCACGCCCTCCACCACTCTTCTTTTTTTTTTTTGAGATGGAGTCTCGCTCTGCCGCCCGGGCTGGAGTGCAGTGGCCGGATCTCAGCTCACTTCAGCTCACTGCAAGCTCCGCCTCCCGGGTTCACGCCATTCTCCTGCCTCAGCCTCCCGAGTAGCTGGGACTACAGGTGCCCGCCACCACGCCCGGCTAGTTTTTTGTATTTTTTAGTAGAGACGGGGTTTCACCGTGTTAGCCAGGATAGTCTCGATCTCCTGACCTCGTGATCCACCCGTCTCGGCCTCCCAAAGTGCTGGGATTACAGGCTTGAGCCACCGCGCCCGGCCCCTCCACCACTCTTCTACCCAAGTTATCCTTGACCAGCCAAATCTACTTCCCCTTCTCCCAGGAAAGGAGAGGCGCTCATTTTGTTCCCTGCAACAGAAGTAGAATCCACATATCATGCCTATGAACTGGGGTAAGCTGATGGCATAATGCCACCCAAACCAGGATTCCATGGGAGAAATTACATTTTTTCTGGAGAGCAGGTAGGGAGTTGGTTATTTTACTCCTGGGTTCTGCACTGTAATGTGGGATGAACTCCAGCATGAACCCCTCTGGAGCCTCAGATCCTGTGCCTAATTCTTTTTTCAGTCTCTGCAAAAACAAAAGTACATATAACATGTTTGTTTAAAGCAAGGGATACCTGTTTTAATTTGGAGGACTCAATTAATTAACAAATCAGATGTGTGGCTCTTATACTCAACAATAGAGAGAGAAAAGAAACGTTAAGTCACAAACTACCTAATCCACAACATTCCTTCCTACAGCAGTTGAGTGTCAGACATTCAGGTGCATATAAATCATGTAGGTATCTTGGTACAATGCAGACTGATTCAGGAGAGTCTGAGGCGAGATCTAAGATCCACCTCCAACAAGCTCCCAAGAGATGTTGATGCTTCTGGCCCAAGACAACAAGTCTCTAAAGAATTGTGGATTTTTCTATTAAGCTGTCCCTATCCTAACCAAGTAAAAAAAACAAACAAACAAAACAAAACAAACAAACAAAAAAAAACTTAGGCAAAATCACAGCAAACATTTCTGTGATATTTCTGAAACATACGTCTAAAATTCCCGGGAGATTTTGGAAATATCACAGTAAACACTTCTGAAATTGATGAAAAACAATTACCTACACTCACTGTATTGTCACAGAACTGGATGACGGAATTTTAGAAATTGAAAAAAACCTTGAAAGATCACCTACTTCTGCCTCCAACTGCACAGATGGGGAAATAGGCCCTGAGAGAGACATAACTTGATCAACTAACTGCTTTCAGCTAACTGATTTCACAGCAAGCATGAAAGTCCAGGCCTCCTGACTCTCAGTGAAGTGTTATTTCTAGCCCTCTATTATTTGATTTTAAGAGGCATTCAGCCTTTTATTCTTGGACACTCCACTGGTAACTTCACTGCCCTAGCGGTGAAAATATTTTTCCTCCGTTTTAACCCAAACACACGTGGTGTTAAGTGCAAGGGCACTTTAGCCCCACGGCTGGACCATGGTCCTGCTGCTCTTCTTCCCTTTAGCACTTGGATAATGGCCACTAAAAACACAGGTTGCCACATTAACCATATGGAAAATACCCCCAACCAGCTCTCCATGATAAGCACAGTGGAAGAGTTGAATCATCACTACTGGGAACAGAATCGGAAAATACGTTATTTGTGAATTGGGAATGAAATAGCAGAGTTAAAGCAATATTTGTATTAGAGTGTGATAAAATCTAGCAAAGTGAACAATTCCCAGATAAGAATGTATGAAATAGGCTTCGGTGACTTGGAAGCTATAATTGACAATCCAAAGGCCACAATGGAACTTAGTAAAGACAAGCACCAGCAAAGCATTTAATCTGATTTTAACTCTCTCAGGGTTGGGAGACAGACAACCAACACAGCCCTCTCTGTTGGGCAGCCAGGAACCTAGTAAAGTGGTAGGGATAATGAAGTAGGGGTAAATACACACAGTATTTTCTGGGGTGAGCATTAAGTTCCCCTCCATCTTTGGACAGGGCAGGGAGAGGTAATGTGAAGTTCTGCCCATCACTGTACACAGCTAAAAGCTTGACTCCTCGGATAGACCAACCGATTTATTTTGTCCTTCACCCCAGCCTCAGGGAAGAAAGAAATGCAGGTAAAGGTTAAAGGAATTTCTTCAATTCTCTGTGAAATCAAGGAATAGATCAAGTGCATTGAAAATATGTAGCTTTTGAATTACAGAACAAAAAATAAAATTCAGATGCAGAACAAAACACTAACGATAATTTTTAAAAATCATAACAGACAAGTTGCTTGGTAATCAGAATTCTTAAATTACTGCATCAGTACTAAGACTGTAAAAGCAAACAGCAAATGACTTGAGAAAGACTCGGAGCTGCTGTTCCTCCTCCTCCTCCAACATCACCACTACTTTTACTATCAGGTAATGAATAGAGTCAAAACAGTACATAAATTAGAGCCAGCCAATCCTAGTTCAGCCAATCCTAGTCAACCACATTTGAAGAGTACTTAACGTCTTTGAGATGGTGATAATCCTATCTTGAAATGTGGCTGTTAGTATTATAGGAGATGGTCCACATAAAATTCTTGGCCAGCACAGGCACTTTCAAAACCAAGCTCCTATCTTTATAATCCATTAGCTCATTCTACAAATATTTATTGAGCTCTGACAATCCCCTGCATGCTGTTGTGACAGCAGGAGAGTCAGCAGTTACAAAAAGACAGTCTTCACCCTGGAGAATCTTACATTCCAATAGCAGGGTTGGGGGTTGGGGCAGGGGGCACACACAAAACACATAAACAAATATACACTATGCCAGGTGGGGAAAGTGCTATGAAGGAAAAGAGAGTAAGGGGACAGAGCGGCAACGGATAGCGCCCTCTTGGGAGCCTCTCCAATGAGGCCTCAGCACATCACCAGCCATCCCCTAAAAGTGAAAACTGCTTTCCATAGTTACCTGCACAGTGGAGTGTAAAAATGCTACTGTGTAAAGCATCGGCTTCCACATGGGTAAATTACTGATGTCCAGAAGGTCTTGATTAATTCCTGCAAATGTTCTTTTCAAACCTGCGCGTACACCTTGGGGTGGCTCATTAGTGAATTTGAGAGAGGTCTGTTATGAAAAGAAAACAGTGGTTTTGTTTCTATAAATTACTATAAAGAATAAAATAGAAATTACAATATTAGACTGAGTACCCTTTATCTGAAATGCTTGGGACTAGAAGTGTTTTGAATTTCAGATTTTTTTCAGATTTTGGAATATTAGCATTAAATTGTTATACGAGCATTTCCTTTGAGCATTCTATTGGCACTGAGAATGTTTCAGATTTTGAAGCATTTCAGGTTTCCATTTTCAGATTTAGGATGCTCAACCTGTACATCAGAAAACAATATGCTTATGGTACATAAAGTAGGGGCAAAGTTCAGCACTGTATAAACTAAGTACATTGATCAGAGCTGAAACTCAATAAATTAGTACCAAGTCTTAGAGCTCTTCTATGGAAATATTTACTGTAGTCTAATCTTGATGTCAAGATTGTGATGATTATAGTATTATAGTGAGATTTTGCAGTCCAGACTCTACAGGACCAAAAAGCCCTGTTGTGTTCTCATCTTTCAACAATGTCCATGATGCCATCTTTATTTCTATAACTCTCAATGAAAAGACATTTAGTAACAAACCTGAAGCAATGTAATTGGAAATCGATCATGAGGCTCCGTAGTTATCCATACTCGGAAAGAATCATCACTGGCTTCAGTGGTAATTAGTGTCTCTAGTAATTCTTCCATGAATTCCAGGCCAAGGTGGCAATTTTGTAGTAATACCCAACCACCCTGTATCCAAAAATGAGTCCATATTTATTTCTTATAACTTTTTTGCTATGATTTTAATAAAACAAAATGGGCACTTTTTTCTTTTATAAAACCATGTGAATACTGTTTTGAACACATTTTTAAAATTATATGTCAACACAATAATTTCTCCGGCTATTGGTACAAGCTAATTACTTAGAATCAAGTGGGTTCAAAATGATAGTATTCTGCTACCCCTGGTTCAAAAAGGAACAGAAATTAAAACTTGAAGACAGACTTGTGTAAGTACAGTGTGTGCACCATCTAATGGTGGGAATGGGTATTTCGGAATCAGTAACTTAAGTTGTCCTGCCTAAGGTAAATCAGAACTGACTCACCCCCAAAACCAAAAAGACTGGTTCACAGTTATTCATAGTTACAAAGAAAGATACACATGATCTCATGAAAGTTGGAGACAATACATTTGGCGACATTTACTACCATAACGCTAAGCTTTATTCTTTATCATCACTCTCTTTCCACACTTTCCTGAAACCACATAACTTATTAAGCACTTTCTAAATAAATACTTGATTAAACAAACTACCTTAAAAATATGTCACAAAACCATCACTGCCCTGTAAGAACATAGTTTCTTCACCAGACATTTTAATACCGTTATACAGGAATCAGCTATCTTGAACGACATAAAACTACAAAATAGTGAGCACGATAAATACATGGCAAGGCATATATACCGTGTCTCAACTGTAAGCGAAAATACAACTCACACCGGCTTAACTAGCAAAGGGGATGTGCCGTCTATACAATTGGGGTTTCAGAGGAAGACGGCATTCAGGATTAGTTTGTGTCATCACGGACCCACCTACTTTCTGGTTCCCCACTCTGCATTCCACAATGCCAGCTTTATGCTAACCGTGGTGGCTCTCAAGGCAGCAACATGGCTGCACCTGCTCATGTCTGGTTTTCTTTTCTGATTATGCCATATCATCAATATTTACCCCACTTTGACACACAGGGCATGGAAGTTATAAAGGCTAGCATTCCAAAGACGGGTAATGTGAACACAGTATTTAAATTAAAAAGTTTTGCACTCACAGAAACTAAAGAAATTATGTAAGGCCCAAAGTTAAACTGTCAAATCACTCAACAGAGTGAAACACTTGATCTGAGTAAAAATAATTACGTATAATTGCTTTGAGATATACATGTAGAAATTAAATAAATTATTGAATTTAATTAAGTGATAAAGATTAAGGCTTAGGGCATTTGAGAATTAATGACTAGCTGGAAAATTTGATGACCCAAGCAGAGTTTTAGCCCATTAACCCTCTCTAGTCATTAATTTCCAGGGAGAAGCTGCACCAAAGTTTGTACAGATATTCTGAGATCAAAAGCTTAAAAATAAACCAAGATCTTATTTTATTTTTATTTTTATAAATGGTATAATTTCTTATTACAGCTGAAAAGGCTATCTACAGAGCATTTCTAGAAAATTAATGTCCTGTGTATTTATTAGGTGCAATGGGAAATCTCTCTTAACACTCCATTCATCTTGCAATTTTCAGTGAAAACCATTATCAATATTTAAACATAGCATCCTTAAATATTTCTTATTTGCCTGAAATGATCCATTAATGAAAAATGAAAGTCTGCCTTTAACTGAAAATGAAAATTTAACTGTCTCAATCTGTCACTCCTTAAGTACTACCTATTCATATTGATCATGAAATTCCAAGATTGCTAGAGCTGCATTCTTAGAAATCAGAAGGTGTGTCTCCCAAATTACAAAACGAACAAAAAATCGGTGAAGGTAAAATGGAGCATATACTATAGAAAATGGAATAAGCTTTCCATGGGAATATCAGGAGGAAACTAGACTGAGGTTTAAAATTCACAGGTAATGATAAGCAAAAATGGAAAAATCAGGATTGAGCATCAGGACAAGAATGTGGTAACATTCGTGACTATGGGGTTTCCAGCAATAATGTTGCAGCAGGAGCAGTCTCTTGTCACATACCTGCTGCATTGACATCTGAATCAGCTTTCGAGCATGTACTTCTTGTCCTTGCCCCATTGAGATAGTTCGACATTCTGTAACATAGGAGAAAGTTCACTATGATAAAGCATAACTCTTACAGCAGGATTATAATGAAAACTTAAATTCTGAATGATTGTAGCCTCCTTCTATTGTTTCTAAGAAAAAAATCTTTGCTGTTCAAACAGGCCTGGCCTTTGGTTGTGTGGATCAGAGAAATGCATGGAGCAGAGACCTGGAGGCACCACCCGGAAAGGCAAGGGTTGGGGGGTCAGGAAGGGAGAGAAAAAGGCACATATGGTGAGAGTTTGAGATTCTTTGGAGACAATGAGGAACAAGATTAATGGTGGGAGAGGCAGCTACAATGCTATCACAGGTATTTGGAGGGAAAAAGGATTTTTTAGTTTTGCCGTAAGTTTTGGTTAGAATCCTTTTTGTCGTTTTAGCAGATAAGCATTAAACTGTAAAGTTTAATTTTCTGTTGATTCCTTTTAGATATCAGGCTCACAGTAGTTTCTGTCTGCTTGTTTAGGTTTTCTTCGTATGTTTGATCATTTTTCTGAGATGAAATCTGAGACAGTTCGGCCCTGTGATGGGTACATTCAGGGGCAACGGTCTAAGACCTAGTTCTCAGCTGCTCCTCAGATTAAATCACCACCTTGGAACTAAACATGAAAACACTCCAGGATGAAAAATGTCATAATTCCAGAGACAATGCACCATTTAGGACCAGATGTCCCAGGCAGAGAACCATACTTGTGCTCTGCCACATGAATTAGTTAAATTGAAGAAGTCTGAGAATCATGTTTACACAACTGCAATTAGAAATTATCTTTTAAGCAAGCCCTTGTAGGCCCCAATTTTCTTGGGTTCTAGAGGCATAATCACTGTACAAGGAAAAGCGATCAATGGAGACATTGTGAACCAGTGTATGTTTGTGGGAACTGCTGGTAGAGACTATAAGAGGCCGGAGACTTCATGGGGTGGGGAAAGAAGTATGTCAGAAACCAGAAACATTGTCAGGACACACCATTTAAATGGCATCCTGTGGTTAATAGCCAGATCTTCCGAGATCTGCAGGGTGCAAGATTAGGGATTATTTGTGGGCTCAGGGTCACAGGGAGACACTTTGCAATGACAGCCTGAGGAGGATGGAAGAGCACTCACTGCTTGGAGAATCAGGAATTGAAATAGGCCAAGTGTTAACAAGCAAAGGTAGATTTTCCCACCCAAGTCCCCATGAATCTCCCCAGCTCCTAAGGGGAATCTGGCACCTGAAAAGAATCCCACCCAGCCTATAAAAGCAGAAGAAAGGAGAGGAGTGACTTGAATGAGAGGAGCCTCTGGATCCTGGATAGATATCGAGCCCCACTTATTTCAGAAGAACACACAAATGTTCAATAGTTCAATGAGGGAGAGTGACAGGCTCAAAAAGTATTAACACATGAGTGTGAGCCACAGCCTCTCTGTCTTCATCCAACTCCTCTGAAACACACCTTCTAAAAGGAAGGTCTGGTTTTAGTTCAGGTGACCCTGGCATAGTTGTTGCTTGATCCAGGTATTGGGTCAAGAGGTGATTTATAGGCATCCCTTCATATTCAGAATCTGACCACTTCCCAACTCTGCTTTTATTTCCTGGCCTAAGCGTCCACCACCTCTTGCCTGGATTCTTGGAATGGCCTCCTAACTGGTGACAACCTCACTCCCACCCTTGTCCTCTACTAGCTATTCTTCCTACAGCAGCCAGAGGGGTCTCTCAAGCCCTAAGTCAGATTACGTTCATCCTCTGCTCAGAACCATCCAATGGCTTCCCATTGCAGCCAAGGCAAAATCCAAAATCCAAACCAAAGTTCTTATTTACGGTCTATAAGGCCCTACACAATCAGTCCCTGCTACTGCTGCCACACACCACCCCCACCCCCACCCAACACACACACACACACACACACACACACACACACACACTTTTTCTTATCTCACCACCCCTCTATCCATTCACTGTTCTCCAGCCATAGCAGCCTCTTCGCCAGATCCTCCCCAGCCTCATTGCCGTTCCCTCCTTTAGAGTTCCAGACTCACTCCCTTCACATCTCAGGTTTTTCTCCCCCTGTCAGCAAGGCTTTCCTGATGGTTCTGGTCCTATCTAAAACAGCACATCTCTCCTATCACTCTGTCCTTTCCCCTGCTTCTTAGCATATTTTATATTTTCTTCTTAGCATATTATGTACTACCTTGTTTATCAATTACTGTCTGTTTTATGCCCAGTCCAGAATATCAGCTAGGGACTTAGTTAGACACGGTGGCCAAATCAGCACCTAGCCAGTGCCTGGCGCTCAACAGATGCTCAATAAATATATATTTCTGAACCTTTAAAATTGAGATATACTTTCCATATAAATTATGAAGTATATACTTTATTACAAAGTATATACTTCAATATTTTAAAATATATTTATAGAGTTGTGTAACTATCGCTACTGTCAAATTATCTAATTCCAGAACATTTTCATCAACTCCAAAAGAAATCCCATACCCATTAGCAGTCACTTCCCATTCCCCCCTCCACCCCAGCAATCACAAATCTTTGTTTCTATTCCAGACATTTCATTAAAATGGAATTATGCAGTATATGGTCTTTTGTGTCTATCTTCCTTCAGTTAGCATGCTTTCAAGGTTCATCCACATTGTAGCATGTATTACTTCATTCCTTTTTATGGCTGAATAATAGTTCACAGCATGGATATACCACATTTTTTTTTCCATTCATCAGCACCAGACGTTTGGGTTGTTTTCACTTTTTAGCTAGTATGAGTAATGCTGCCATGAACATTCACATACAAGTTTTTGGGTGGATGTATATTTTCAGTTTTGTGGGGTATATACTCAGAGGCAAGTTTGTTGAGTCATGAGATAACCCTATCTTTAACTTTTTGAGAAACTGCTAGACTGTTTTCCAAAGCAGCTGCACCATTTTACATTTCCATTGGCAATGTATGAATGTTCTAATTTTTCCACATCCTTACCAATGCTTGCTGTTGTCCCTGTCTTTGATTATAGCTATCTTAGTGGGAATGAAGAAATAGCTCATTGTGGTTTTAATTTGCATTCCCCTAATAACTAATGATGCTGAGTATGCTTTCGTGTGTTTATTGGCCATTTGTATATCTTCCTTGTAGAAATATCCATTCAAATCCTTTGCCCATTTTTAAATTGGGTAATTTGACTATTGTTGAGTTGTAAGAGCTCTTTATATATTCTGGATACCAGATCCTTAACAGATATATGATTTGCAAATATTTTCTCCTATTTTATAGGTTGTCCTTTGATGGTGCCCTCTGAAGCACAAAGTTTTATATTTTGATGAAGTCTAATTTATCAATATTTCCTTTTATTGCTTATGTTTTTGGTTTCATATCTAGAAAACCATTGCCTAATCCACGGCCACAAAGATTTACTCCCCCTTTTTTTTTTTTTTTTTTACTAAGTGTGTTATGGTTTTAGTGTTTACAGTTAAATCTCTGATTCATTTTGAGTTAATTTTTGTGTATGTTGTGATGTAAAAACCAAACTTCATTCCTTTGCAAATGTTTATCGGTTCTTGCAGTACCGTTTGTTAAAGAAGATTGTCTTTTCCCACATTGCATGGTCTTAGAACCCTTGTTGAAAACCAACTGACCATAATACGTGAGGGCTGGGTTTATTTCGGGACTCTCAATTCTGCATTGAGATACATATTCTTTGCAATGATATATATCTTTATGCGTATATCACACTCTTTTAATTACTGTAGCTTTGTAGTAAGTCTTGATTTTGGGAATCATAAGTCCTATAGCTTTGTTCTTCCTTTTCAAGATTGTTTTAGCTGGCTTGGGTCCCATGAATTTCTATACAAATTTTAGAATCAGTTTGTCAATTTCTATTTTTAAAAAAGGCTGTTGGGATTTTAACAGGGATTGAGTTAAATCTCTTGATCTATTAGATGAGTACTGCCATCTTACTGAAGTCTACTGATCCATGAACAAACTGGATGTCTTTCCATTTATTTAGGTATTTAATTTTTTAACAATTTTTTTTAGTTTTCAATGTACAAATCTTCCACTTCTTTTATTGAATTTATTCCTAAGTATTTTATTTTTAATGATATTGTAAACAAATTGTAATGTGTTTATGATTTCATTTTTGAATTGTTCTTGCTAGTGCATAGAAACACAATAGCTTTTAAATATTGATCTTGTATCCTACAATCCTGCTGAACTCATCTATTAGCTCTAATTGTTTTTTGGTAAACAACTTATAATTTTTTATGTACAAATTCATGTCACAATCATAGAAGCCGTTTTACTTCTTCCTTTCCAATGTAGACGGCTTTTTGTTCTTTGCCTGGTCTGATTGCCCTATGTAGAACCTCCAGTGCAATGCTGAATAAAAGTTGTTTAAGAGTAGACATCCTTGTCTTTCTCCTGATCTTTGGGAGAACATTCAGTCTTTTATCATTTTTTTTTTTTTTTTTTTTTTGAGGCAGAGTCTCGCTCTGTCGCCCAGGCTGGAGTGCAGTGGCCAGATCTCAGCTCACTGCAAGCTCCGCCTCCTGGGTTTACCCCATTCTCCTGCCTCAGCCTCCCGAGTAGCTGGGACTACAGGCGCCTGCCACCTCGCCCGGCTAGTTTTTGTATTTTTAGTGGAGACGGGGTTTCACCGTGTTAGCCAGGATGGTCTCGATCTCCTGACCTCATGATCCACCCGTCTCGGCCTCCCGAAGTGCTGGGATTACAGGCTTGAGCCACCGCGCCCGGCCAGTCTTTTATCATTAAGTGTGATATTAACTGTGAGTTTTATGTCGGTGCCTTTTATCAGGTTGAGAAAATTTCCTCTTATTCCTAGTTCACTAAGCATATTTATCAATGTTTTCAATGCTTTTTAGCATCTGCATTGGACTAAATGTTTATGCTCCCCTAAAATTCATATGTTGAAACCTAAACCCCAAGGTGATGGTGCTAGGAAGTGACAAGACATTAAGAGTGGGATTAGTACCTTATAAAAGATGTCCAAGAGAGACTTCTTGTTCCACCATGTGAAGACACAATGAGAAGTCATCTACAAAATAGGAAACAGGCCCTGATTTTATCAGCTACCGAATCTGCCAGGGTCTTGATCTTGGACTCTCAGCCTCCAGAACTATGAGAAATATATTTCTGCTGCTTATAAGCTACCCAGTCCATGGTATTTTGTTTCAGCAGCTCAAATAAGTTAAGACAGCATCTGTTGAGATGGTCATGTGGTTGTCTATTATTCTATTAATATGGTATATTATATTGATTGATATTCATATGTTTAACCAATCTCATACTCCTGGGAGTAATTCACTTGGTCATAGTGTGTAATGTTTTTATATGGTGCTGCATTTGGTTTGATCATATTTTAGTTGAGAATTTTGCTTCTATGTTCAAGGGATAATAGTCTGTAGTTTTTTGTGTGTGTGTGATGTCTTTGCATTTGGTATCATGGTAATACTGGTATCAGAATGGGTTAAAAGTGTTCTCTCCTCTTTTATTTTTTAGGAAAGCTTGAGAAAAACTAGTGCTATTCTTTAAAAATTTGCTAAAATTCACCAATGAAGCCATCTGGGACTGAGATTCCTTTTGTGGGATTTTTTTATTTAATTAATGAATCAATCTCCATACTTCTTATGGCTCTATTCAGATTTTCTACTTCTTCTTGAGTCAGTTTCAATAGTTATCTCTAATAATTTTTCCATTTCATCTATGTTATCTAATTTGTTGGCATAATTGTTCACAGTGTTCCCTTAGGAGTTTTTAAATTTTGGTGAGGTCAATAGTTACGTCCCTGTTTCATTGCTGATTTTAGTAATCTTCACTTTATCTTCTTTATTCTTGGTTAGTTTAGCTAAACATTTGTCAATTTTATTGATCTTTCAAAAAAGATACTTTTAGCTTCTTGATTCTTTGTTGTTTTTCTATTTTCTGGCTTTTCTTGCTCACATATTTATTCTTTCTTTTCTTTTGACTGCTTTGAGTTTAGTTTGCTCTTCTTTTCTAAGTTTCTTAGTGTGGAAGATTGTTACTGATTTGTAATCTTTCTTCATTTAATATAAGGTAATAAATATTATATATCTTTTCTGAATGGCCTGGGGAAAAAAACGATTGCTTGGCATTGAAAAAGTGAGAAACATTCCAAATCAAGGAAGGAAAGGGGCCAATGAGACAAGAAACAGCATAGGCTGAGTTTTTAGAGGTGGGGGCAAGGACTGTCAAGACATCATAAGAGGGACTCTCAAGAGAAGCGTGTATGCAGGAAACAATGGAGGAAGTGTTGCTACAAGTGATACAGTATAATTCCACTTTGGTGGTTTAGGTTTTGTTTTAATTGTTTGAATTTGAAAGACTTTAGTAAAATTTTGACTGCCTTTATATTCCTTTCCAAAATTATGCTTGTGTCTCTTCCACCTTTTTTTTTTTTTTTTTGGACTTACTTCTGATTCAATAATATATGTTCACATTAAAAGGTTTAAAAAATACAGGAGCATATAAAGAAGGAAATAAAAATCACCAATATTCCTCCCTAGAGATCTTTATTCTAATCCTTTTAATATGCATAATCCACAATCCCTTACCTTCATTTAAAAATTCAGAAAGCTCTGAAAACGGTCAATCATTTTGGAGGCAAAAGCTCTCCTGAACAGATGTGAGGCTATTTATAGTCTTTATTTATTCCTATCTTCCTGAATATTTATACCTTAGCTGCAGTGTATTATATAACATATGGAATATTACCTTCTAAAAACCAGAACATTCTGATTTCTGAAGCATATCTGGCCCCAAGGGTTTGTAGACCTACCTATATTAAAATTTATATATGTATATATGTATTATACATTATTTTATTTTATTTTATTTTATTTTTGAGACAGAATCTTGCTCTGTCACCCAGGCTGGAGTACAGTGGCACAGTCTTGGCTCACTGCAACCTCTACCTCCCGGGTTCAAGAGATTCTCATGCTCACCCTCTTGAGTAGCTAGGATTACAGGCATGTGCCACTATGCCAGACTAATTTTTTGCATTTTTAGTAGAGACAGGATTTTGCTATGCTTGGCCAGGCTGATCTCAAACTCCTGGCCTCAAACAATCCTTTGCCTCAGCCCCTTAAAGTAATGGGACTACAGGTGTGAGCCACCATGCCCAGCCTATAGATCATTTTATATCTCTACATTCCAATGGTATGCTGTGAACATTTTCCTGTCATCAAATATTATTGAAAAACAGTTTTTAATGGCAGCTCAGTGTTCCATCATGTCAAATCCATTCTCTCAATCAATAACTTTTTATATATTTAAGACATTTTTGATTTTTCAGTATTATAATTGCACTAGATGAAACACCCTTGTATATAAATCTGGATGTATATCTCTCAATATGTTCTTAGGAGGAATTCATACATGGAGAAGAGTTTGGATACAGCATTCAAATCATTTTTAAAAATTCACGACATACAAAAAAGGACTCCCAGTGTCTCCCATTGAAATGGAATGCTATAGTCCCCCACCCACACACCTATCCTTGTTTTTTTGTGCTTTTATTTTATTTATGGTGCTTTTGACATACAGATTTTTTTTTATTTCAACAGGTTTTGGGGGGAACAGGTTGTGTTTGGTTGCATGAATAAGTTTTTTAGTGGTGATTTCTGAGATTTTGGTGCACCCATCACCTGAGCAGTGTGCCCTCTACCCAATACATAGTCTTTCATCCCTCACACCCTCACACCTTTTCTCCCCAGTCCCCAAAGTCCATTGTATCATTCTTATGCCTTTGCATCCTCATAGCTTAGTTCCCACTTATGAGTGAGAACATACGTTTGGTTTTCCTTTCCTGAGTTACTTCACTTAGAATAATGGTCTCCAATTCTATCCAGGTTGCTGCAAATGCCATTATTTCACTCCTTTTTATAACATACAGATGTTTCGAAATTCATCCAGTCACATTATCTATCTTGTCCCTCTGGTTTTAGACTCAGGTATTATGATTAAGAAAATCTTGGCCACTCAACTAACTGAATATATACTATAGCTAATTGAATATATTCTTCTTCTTCTTTTATAGTTTAATTTAAAGTACTTAATGCCTTAGTCAACCTAAAATTTATTTTAGAGTTTAACGTGGGGTAACACTTTTGTGTTTTCCAAAGTTAACCTGCTATCTCAACACTGTTTACTCTCTAACCCATTTTTCCCCCACTGATTGGAAATACAAATCTTATCACATATTAAGCTATTGTACATACAAGAATCTAATTTTGGCCCTTTCATTTTGCTCCATATTTATCAATGTTTGCAATGCAAATGACTAAATTATTGCCATTTGATAACGTTTTAAAAATCTGGTGGTGCTGGTTCCCCATTATTCTTATTTTTTTCCATTTCAAGCTTTCTTAGCTATTCTTGTCCATTTACACTTCTAGAAGATCTAATATCCCTCTACTATCCAACTAGAAAAACAAGGATGCTTGAGTTTCAATTAGACTTGGCTTCAATTTATAGATTAATTTAGAGAATATTGACGTCTTTACAATATTGAATCTCTATACTGGGAATGTGGCTCACCTCTCCATTTATTCTAACTACTTTTATGTCTCTAAGAAGGTTTTATAGTTTTCTTTAAATGAGTATTTTAAAAATTATTTCTCAGTTTTATTTTTATTGCTATAATTAAGAGGAGTTTTATATCTTATTTTATAAGAAAGCATCATTTTTTATATATTTATCTTGTAAACAGTCACCTCACTGAACTATTAGACTATTAAGTCTAATAGTTTTTCCATTGATTCATTTGTTTTTTGTTAGACAATTATGTTGTCTAAGAACAATGTTGATTTTGTCCCTCCTTTCCAGTAGTTACATCTTTTATTTATGATTCTTTCAATACATTAGCCATATCTTCTACAACACAATGCTAAATAACAGTGGCAATAGCAGACATCTGTATTTGGCTTTAATGGATATGTCTCTAGTTGTTCACCAATAAGTATCATGACATTTGGGGTTCACAATCATTATCACAGAAATAAAATATGCTTCTGTTCCCACTTTCCAAAAGTCAAATATAAGTGTTGAATTTTTATAAAATGGCTTTTATAGCACCTATCATAACAGTATGATAGCTTAAGGAAAAGTTTTTCTCTTGTTGTGATGAGATTTCCTAATCCTGCATATTTCTGCTATTTGCCCATGTGTTCCAGCTTGGTGAAGGCACGTTATCATTTGCAAGTTATTTTTTGATGTTCTACTGAATTCTTCCTTTTCAAAGTCATATTTTGTTTTTCACTGACACAAAATGATTGTACATATTTATGGGTAATGTACACATTACACATGTATACATTGTGTAATGATCAAATCAGTTAATTAAGATATCCATCACAACAAATAATTTTCATTTCCCTGTGTTAAGAGCATTCAATATTCTCTCTTCTAGCTATTTTGGACTATATATTATTTTTTTCACAATAAATTATTGTTAACTATTCACTTTACTGTGCAATAGAACACTAGAAATCATTCTTCCTCCCCGCTACCCTCCCTCAGTTTCTGGTAGCCACTATTCTACTCCAATTATAAGAGATCAAATTTATTAGATTCTCAAGAGTGAGATCATGTGGTACTTGTCATAGAATGTGAGATCATTCTATGCTCAGCTTATTTCATTTAGCATAATGCCCTCCATATTCATCCATGTTGTCACAAATGACGGAATGCCATTCTTTTTCATGGCTGAATAGTATTCCATTGTGTATATGTACTGCCTGTTTTAATCCATTCATTTGGTGATAGGTACTTAGGTTGATTCTATATCTTGGCTATTATGAATAGTGCTACAGTAAACATGGGAGTACAGATAGATACCTCTTCAACATACTGATTTCACTTCCTTTGCTTTTTTTATTTTATATTTAAAACAAAAAAAAATCCTTTCAAAGTTTTCCTAATGATTTCACCTCTTTTGGATATATACTTAGCAGTAGAACTGCTGAATCATAGGGTAGTTCTATTTTTAGTTTTTTGAGGAACCTGCATACCATTCTCCAAAGTACTAACTTACATTTCTACCAATACTGTATGAGGGTTCTTCTTTCTCCACATCACTGCCAGCATATGTTACTGTTTTTTTTATACAAGCCATTTAAATTGGGGTGAGATGATACCTCATTGTAGTTTTGATTTGTATTTCTCTGATGACCAATTATGTTGAACCCCTTTTCATATATCTCTTTGTCATTTGTATGTCTTATTTTGAGAAATGTCTGTTTGGATCTCTTGTTCACTTTAATAAACAGATTATTTGTTTTTTTGCTATTGAGTTGTTTGTGTTACTTATACATTCAGCATATTAACACCTTGTCAGATGCACAGTTTGCAAATATTTTCTCCTATCCTTTAGGTTATGTCTTTACTATGTTGATTGTTTCCTTTGCCATGCAAAAGCTTTGTAGCTTCAGGTAATCCCAATTGTCTATTTTTGCTTTGGTTGCCTGCTTTTGAGGTCTTACACACAAAAATATTTTCCCAGATAATGTTCTGGAGCATTTCCTCCAGTGTTTTCTTATAGTAGTTTCACAATTTCAGGGCTTACATTTCAGTCTTTAATCCATTTTGATTTGATTTTTGTATATGGTGAGAAATAGGGATCTAGTTTCATTAATCTGCATATAATTACCCAGTTTTCCCAACACCATTATTGAAAAGATTGATCTTTCCTCATTACATGTTCTTGGCAACTTTGTTGAAGATAAGTTGGTTGTAAATGAAGATAAGTTGGTTTACCTCTGGTTTCTCTATTCTGCTCCATTGGCCTATGTGTCTGGTTTTATGCCACTACCATCCTGTTTTGGTTACTATTGCTTTGTAGTACATTTTGAAGCCAGGCAGTTTGGTGCCTTAAACTTTTTTTTTTTTTTTAATGCTCAAGACTGCTTTAGCTATTTGGGATTTTGTGTGGTTTCATATAAATTTTAGAATTTTTTTCTATCCATAAAAAATGACATTGGTATTTTGATAGAGATTGCATGTGAATCTGTAGATTGCTTTGGGTAGTATGGATATTTTAACAATATTAACTCTTTCAAGTAATTAACACAGGATATCTTTCCATTTATCTGTGTCCTTTTCAACTTCTTCCATCAATGTTTAATAATTTTCATTGTAGAGATTTTTCACCTCCTTAGTTAAATTTACTCCTAGGTATTTTATTTTTTGTAGCTATTTTAAATAGGATTGCTTTTTAAATTTCTTTTTCAGATAGTTCACTGTTGGCATATGGAAACTCTAATTTGTGTAGGTTGACTTTGTATCCTACAACTTTACTAAATTTGTTTTTTGGTCCTAACAGCTCTTTGGTGGCATCTGTAGGGTTTTCTACATATATACCATCTACAAATAGGGACAATTTGACTTCCTCTTTTCAAACTTGGATGCCTTTTATTTCTTTCTCTTGCCTGATTGCTCTAGCTAGACCTTCCTGTATATGTTGAACAGAAGTGGTGAAAGTGGGCATCATTGTTGTGTTCCTAATTTTAGAGGAAAACCTTTCAACTCTTCCCAGTTCAGAATGATGTTAGCTATGGATTTGTCATACATGACCTTTATTGTGTTGAGGTATATTCCTTCACACCTAATTAGTTTAGGGTTTTTATCACAAAGGAATGTTGAATCTTATCCAATTCTTTTTCTGTGTCTATTGGGATGATCACATGGTTTTTGTCCTTCATTCTATTACTGTGATGTATCACACTTATTGATTTCTGTATCTTGAAATATCCATGCATCCCATTTAATCAATGTGAATGATCTTTCTGAGGCGCTGTTTGATTTGGTTTGCTAGTATTTTGTTGAGGATTTTACATCTATGTTCATCAGGGATATTGGCTTGTAGTTTTCTTTCTTTGTTGTGTCCTTGTGTTTTGACATTAGAGTAATGCTACTCTCATAGAATGAGTTTGAAAAAATTCCTAGCCGCTTCAATTGTTTGAAATAATTTGAGAAGAATAGGTATTATTTCTTCCTTAAATGTTTGATAGAATTCCATAGTGAAGCCATCAGTTCCTGGGCTTTTTTTTTTTTTAAGGGAGACTTAATTACTGATTCAATCTCATTACTCATTATTGGCTGTTCAGGTTTTCTAATTCTTCATGATGCAATCTTGGTAGGTTATATTTGTCTACAAATTTACCCATTTCTTCTAAGTTTTCCAATTTGTTGGCACATAATTTTTCATAACAATCTTCAATGATCTTTTGTATTTCTGTGGTATCAGTTATGATGTCTCCTTTTTCATCTCTGTTTTTTTTTTTCAGTCATATCTCTTTTTCTCTTAGTCTGACCAAAGGTATTGATTTTATCATTTCAAAAATAACATCGCTTCATTTTGTTGATCATTTGTACTTTCAAAAATTCCTGTTGCATTTATTTTCTACTCTGATCTTTATTATTTCTTTTCTTCAAATTTTGAGTTGAATTTGTTCTTGTCTTTCTAATTCCTTGAGATGCAACATTAGGTTGTTTATTTGTGATTTTTTTTTTTTTTGGTATAGGCATTTATTGTTCTAAACTTCTCTCTTAGAAGTGCTTTTGTTGTATTCCATAGATTTTAGTGTGTTGTATTTCCATTTTCATTTGCCTCAAGAAATTGTTAAATTTTCTTTCAAATTTCTTCTTTGACTCATTGGTTATTCAGGAACATATTGTTTAATTCCCATGTATTTGTACAGTTTCCAAAGTTCCTACTGTTACTGATTTCTAGTTTCATTCCACTGTGGTCAAGAAAGATACTTGGTAGTTTTCCAGTTTTTAAAAATTTGTTAAGACTTGTTTTGTGGCTTCATATATGATCTATCCTGGAGAATGTTCCATGTGCTGTTTAAAAAAATGTATATTTTACAGCTGTTGGATGGAATGTTCTGTAAATGTCTGTTAGGTCCATTTGATTTAGAGTATAGTTTAACTCTAACATTTCTTTATTGACTTTCTATCTGGGTGATCTGTCCATTGCTGAAAATGGGATGTTGAAGTCTCCTACTATTATTGTATTGCAGTCTATCTCTCCCTTTAGGTCTATTAATTTTTTTTATTAATTATACATTTTATTATCATTAATATATATTAGTATTTATGTATCTTTATATACTTAGGAGCTCTGATGTTGGGTGCGTGTGTGTGTGTGTGTGTGTGTGCGCGTGCATGTGCACTCTTGTATTTACCCTTAATCACTGTATAATGGCCTTCTTCATTTTACAGTATTTGGCTTATAGTCTATTTTATCTGATATAAGCATAGTTACTCCTGTTCTCTTTATGGTGCCCGTTTACATAGAATATCTTTTTCCATCCTTCATTTTCAGTCTGTGTGTATCCTTATAGGTAAAATGAGTCTCTTGTAGGCAGCATGCAGCTGGGTCTTTTTTAAAAAATCCATTAAGCCACTCTGTGTCTCTTAATCATAGATTTTACTCCATTTACATTCAAGGTAATTATTGGTAGGTAAGGACTACTGCCATTTTGTTACTTGTTCTCTAGTCGATTTGTAGATCCTTTCTTCTTCCATTCTTCCTCTCTTGTAGTCTTCCCTTGGTTGGGTTAAGTGATTTTCTCCAGTAGTATATTTTGATTCCTTACTTTTTAGTTTTAGTGTATCTAATACAGGTTTTTGCTTTGTGATTACCATGAGGCTTACCAGAAAATCTGATATTTATAACAAGTTTTTTTGTTGCTGTTGTTTTGTTTTGCTTTTAGGGACAATATGCCTGAACTGTGTGAGAAAGTTGGTCAGGGACACAAGCCCAGAAGCCTGTCCCAGTGGCCCAGATGGGTTTGTTTTCCAGCAGGTCTCTGCACAGATGGGATAGTTTCCAACTGCAGCAGGAGGGGCTAGAGCTGAGACTAGACCCCTTTAGGACTTGATGTGGGACAGCAGCTGGCAAGCCCACCTAATTGGTTCAGATGGGAGTGTGTCTCCCAGCAGGTCTCTGCACAAATTAGTTTCCTGACTACAGCAGGAGGGACTGGAGCTGAGACTGGGCCCTTTTGGGATATGCTGGAGGATGATGACTGAAGAGTTCATCTCATTGGCTCAGAAGGGCATGTATCTCCCAGTAGATCCCTGCACAGGTAGGATAGTTCCCTGACTGCAGCAGGAGGGGCCAGAGCTGACAGTGGGCACCCTTGGTATCTGCTGCGGTACAGAGGTTGATGAGACCTTCTTGGAGGCTCAGACTCCCAGGCTGCTAGATATGAGCAAGCCTCCTTCTGGGCTCTTGCACAGTTAGCTCTGAGTTGGGACCTCAGCTGAGGGTGGCTGGAGACAAGCCACAGGGTAACTTTCAAGTTCACTGCCAAGATCGATGTTGGCAGGCAGACAAGCCTCTCCACCGAGACACTAGTGTGCCTGATTCCACCTACAACCCTTGGCAGTTGGTTTTAGTTGCAGGCTCAAGGCCAAAAAGGGCTGTAGCCAAACTCCTTGGGGACCAGGGCCATTTCTAGGCTTGAACCTGGAAGCACAACTGGCAGATCTGCCACTTGGGTGTCAGTTTGTACTCTCAAAACAACCCTCCTAGGTCTTAGATTTTAATAGGGTTTCACAACCTTCTACCTATATCCTGAGGCTCCTGCAGAGAGTTCATCTGTAGATGGATACAGAATTGCTGATGTGGTGTTGGGATATGAGGGAGGGATATGTAGAGGGATATGAGACATCTTGCTGATGTCACTATAAATTCAACTTGCTTGTGATTTAGTTAAGATACTTACAGTTATTTATTTATTTATTTATTTATTTTTGAGATAGAGTCTTGCTCTGTCATCCAGGCTGGAGCGCAATGGCGCAATCTCAGCTCACTGCAACCCAACTTCCGCCTCCTGGGTTCAAGCTATTCTCATGTCTCAGCCTCCTGAGTAACTGGGATTACAAGTGCCTGCCACCACGCCCAGCTAATTTTTGTATTTTTAGTAGAGACGGGGTTTCACCATGTTGGTCAGGCTGGCCTCGAACTCCTGACTTCAGGTGATCCACCTTCCTCGGCCTCCCAAAGTGCTGGGATTACAGGCATGAGCCACCATGCCTGGCTGGTTTTCTTTCGTTTATGCAGTTACTATCTGGGTCGGTTTACTATTTCAGAATAACGTGAATAAAGAGGAAAATGGGCCAGATGAAGTGGTTCATGTCTGTAATCCAAGCACTTTAGGAGGCCAAAGAGGGAGGATCACTTGAGCTCAGGAGTTCAAGACCATCCTGGGCAACATAATGAGAACTCACCTCTACAAAAAAACAACCAAAAAAATGTAGCTAGTAGTAGTGGTATGTGCCTGTAGTCCCACCTACTTGGAAGGCTGAGGTAGGAGGATCACTTGAGCCTGGGAGGTCAAGGCTGTAGTGAGCCATGATTGCACCACTGCAGTCCAGCCTGGGTGACAGAATGAGACTCTGTCTCAAAAACAAAAGGAAAATGTATTCTCTTTTTCCATCTTTTGGAACAGAATATAGCATGTGAGAGTCCTTGAAAGTTTTAAAGGACTTACAAGAAAATTATCCAAGCCTAGAGTCTTTGCTGATGTAATAATTTTAAAACTTCTACCTTTTCTCATCTTGCTTATTGGTTTACTCAGGGTTTTCTACCTTTTCTGAGGAATTTTCTAAACTCATATGTTTCTATAAATTTGCCAATTTTGATGAGATGCTGTAATTTATTACTATAATTATAAGCCATTCTCCTATTTAAAATGTTAAAATATTTCATCTGTACATATTATTATTTCAGTTTTTATATTATTATTCTACTTCTACTTTTGTGTACCTGTGGGGGTTTTATGTTTTTGTTCTCTTTTGTTTGTTTTCAGGTGTTCTTTTTAAGCCCATCCTTTCTCTGAGACCTCCCTCCTCCCCTATTCAGGCTCCTAGAAGGGCTCTCATGCTAAATCCATCTGCTTTCTCCACTTTGCCCACATACCCAGTACTCTGTGCAGAGTTCATCTGCTCCAGATTTCTCACTACAGATCTTGACCAGTACAAGACAATATCTATAACCCAAAGTTTCCCTTCTCCTCTTTTTCTACAAAAACTTTTTGATTCTGTCCCAGCCTTATGTTACTTTCAGGTAGCTGGTTAATTCCTTCAATGAAAACAATGAGAAGGAATGAAAAAGAAAGACCAATGAGATCACTGAAGTGGGGTTCCTGACATAAGTTCTGAACCAGATCTGCCACGGACTAGGTCTGGGGCCTTATCTCCAGACCATAGTTTCCCCCATCTGTAAAAAAAAAAAAAAAAAGTAACTGGATTTCAAGATTTCCAGTCACATTCACCTTAAGCATTCTATGATTATTATCCAGATTTTCAAATAAAATATTAATAGCTGAGACTACATTAACATGTTGCTCTGTCTGTGTAATAGTTCCATGTTAACAGCTAGCTTTGGGACTTTCAACCCAAAGCATCAAGCAACACGAGATTTCCTAATACTGCTAAAATGATTTGGCAATAAAATTGTTTATAAAATTCATTTGATCCTTCAGTGTCAAAACCAAATCTATGTTGTTCCAGTATCCTAATAAAGGAATCAATAGAAGCCTGGATTGTTGTTGGAAAAAGTAAAGTAGGAGTAATAAACGGAAATCACCAAATTGCCAAGCAAAGCAGTATGATAGCACTCAAGGAGATAGTACAAGTCTGCCCTTCTGTATTCATTGAATGTCAGTTATAATTTCTCCCAAAGGAGATCTTGAATTTCTTGATTATGTTCTTAAATTACAACATTTGAAATGGTAACTCTAGTTGAATATTCCTTCTTCTAGGCACTGTATCTTCTTCTAAGAAATGTCCCCATTCCAGCTTCATACATAAGGTTTCTACTAGGAACCTATCTCCAGAGCAACAGTTCATTGGTTGGCCCAGAAAGGAGTGCATGACCAAAGCTAAGACAACGAGCTACTTCCTTGGATATTGGGACTTGGAACCAAGACAATAAGAGCAGTTTCACTGGGAGTGCTGAACCATTCTGAGCACGTAAGCACTGAAGCCCATGAGCCACCAGAAGCCACATGCTCTGCCATGTGGAGAAGAATGGTAAGTGGCAAGAGAGAAAAAAGACACCTGTGTAGAGACAGAAGTGAGGCATAGCAGCAGCTGCATAAACACCCAGAGAGCAACAGATTTGAGAGAAATCTGCAAACTGTAAGGCTACTAGAGAGGCATCACTTAGATAAACTCAGACAGCTGGTGTGCTGCAGTAAATACTAGAGCAAAACTGCCTACTTTGAAGATAGCTAATGAGACTTAACCATGAGCAGTTCCAATATAACCTGAGCGCTCTTTGCATCGGTATCAGTGTTCAGATAGAAGACCATGGCCATTTGAACACTGATCCACTGAGAATATAGAACAGTGTGGTGACAACAAATAGAGTGAAGTCAAGATGAGAAAAGAGGACATGAACATGGACCATACTACCATAGCTTGGTTTTATGCACAGGGACAGGTGGCTAGTACATGGACATGACTGAATTGATTTTATATCATGCTTATGTAGACTATGTAATAAATTTAATGTAATTTTACTTCACAGGATAGATTTAGTGATTCGCAATCAATCACTTAAATACACAAAAGACATGAGTGGATTAATCCTACAAGTTATATAGATATCTGAACCTAGAAGATTGCAAAAGGCAATGTCAACAACATTCAGATTTTCAGAGTATGAATGAAGGAAGGGATAAAGAGTCCTTCTTACAGGATGGCACAATCCTGTCAAGATGTGCTCTGCATCCCTGTCCTTTAATCCTACTGATTCAGTCACACTTATAAACACTTTTGTGTTTATAACTTCTCTGCCCATCTCCTCCCCCTGGAGTAACTTTCTATCTCCCACCACCCCACCTGGTAAATTTTATCTATTCTTTAACTTCCTACTCTAATATCATCAATGTGATGTTTTCCCCCATATCCCAGGCAATCTGAGTAGCTCCGAATCCTGTGAATGGCCACTTCTATGAAACATTTAATGCAGCTGTCACATCGTCCTCAATTACATGTTTACATGTCTGTCTTTCCCAGCTGTGTTTGTATTCATCTCTGTACCCCCAAATCTAGCACACTGCCTGTACTGAATGGTTATTAAGTGAAAGCATGAAATAATTAATCCCTAATTACTATGCATTACAATAATGGTTATAGTTTTTCAATTTGTGACAAAATAAACTTTGCCGTAATTTTATATAGATGTGGCAATAACATAAACTTTGGCTGTTGTGCGTTCATTCTTTTTAGTCGGCTATCCATGCAATGCAGCTATCTCCTTAGAACTTAAAAACACAACCAATAAAAAAAAAAGTATATGGTAGATGAGTGTGTTCTTCTCTACACAAAGATACCTATATCATACCCTCACTTTAGGGGGTATGAAAGGATGGAAGAGGAATAAGTTTAATATTTTTTGAATTCAGTTTTACATATATTTCTAAGAATCAGTTATAAAATTATGAAAGGCAAAATTCAGGGCTAAAATATGGAAGTGTTGCTAAATTTTGTAGATTGTTAATCCTACCCAGTTTCAGTTTCTTGGCCAATGCATCAATTTGATTGGTGGGGTCAGATCCCATGGACAGGAAGCAAATCAGAGGTGTCCGGGTATCACTTTCTTCCCAAGTTTTCTCCAGATTTAAGATAACTGGTTCTGTATACTTCTCCTCCAAAGAATCTGCAATATACTTTCTTGCTTGAAAAACAGTACGGTCTGGGCACCATGACCTAAAAATGAATACAAGTTAAGCGAAATAAACTAAACATGTTCATTTTTTCTTCTATCTGAGTAAAAACACACATTTAATTAGCAAAAGGGCAACAAGCTAATTCCTACTTTTCCACATCTGTGTAAGAGGAATGGCCAGGTTTCCTATCCATGGATGAGCACAAATTTAATCTCACGGTTTTGGTGCCAGCCAGGCATTGGCAAGAAGCAGGGCAGAGCCCATAACAACACAGTGTCCTCTACCAGCTCCAACACATGGTAGGGGCTGACCTGCCACACACTCTGAGGCGCCACATCCTTCAAAGGAGGAACCAATGTGCCAAAGATGCCCAAAGTAAGTTGGTCAGCAAGCACTTGTGGCATACCATTTGTGTAATGCACACCATAACAAGTTCTACACACACAGACACATTGGATAGTGTCATTTAATACTGATATGGTAAAGCACAGACAAGCCCCACAGACTCTTTTTGTTTTTTTTGTTTGTTTTGTTTTGTTTGCTACTATATTGTACTATTTGACATAGATCTAATTTTTAAATGATGGATTAAAAAATAGACACGTGTTCCAATAAAACCAAGTAGCCCTGGCTGGGTGCGGTGGCTCACATTGGTAATCCCAACACTTTGGGAGGCTGAGGCGGGCGGATCACGAGGTCAGGAGATTGAGACCATCCTGGCTAACATGGTGAAACCCCGTCTCTACTAAAAATACAAAAAATTAGCTGGGCATGGTGGCGGGCGCCTGTAGTCCCAGCTACTCAGGAGGCTGAGGCAGGAGAATGGCGTGAACCCGGGGGGCAGAGCATGCAGTGAGCCAAGATCGTGTCACTGCACTCCAGCCTGGGCAACAGAGCAAGACTCTGTCTCAAAAAAAAAAAAAAAAAAAAAAAAGGAGCCCTTTCTTACTCTGTGGACTATGAGGTCAACATTAGTGTTGTTCTGGCCACTCTTGAAGGGTGACAATGTCTAAGAAAGAGCTTTTTCTAAGAAATGCAAACTTAGGTGTGTAACATTAGAAAAGACAAAAAATCGCTTCAAAATATCTCTGCCTCTCATTTTTCATGTAGGGTCTCATCTCCCGTGCTTTACTCCTCTGCCTTACCCACCCACCATACAAACACACACACACACGTGCACGCACACACACGTGCACACACACACACACTGATTTTTTCAATGTGGAAGGTCTCGGAGTTACTGGATAGTGAGAAAATGTAAAATGTGAAAAGAGAGGGTGATTTTCTTGTTTAACATCAATTTCAAACTTTTGTTTCCATTTTATAGCCAAAAGTAGCATTTATATATTTCGAATTCAGTGCAATATTATTGGTTTTTTTCTCAAATGCAATTTAACTTTAGCTTATAAGCTAATTGTCCTATAACTTTGTGAGGTCTGCTTTTTTAAAGAAATAAATTCAACAATAACTGATTTATACTCAATGGTAAATCATGAACAAAGCGAACAATAAAAGCATATTTTTTCACGCTTTTTGCTAAAAGCACTATCATTAATATGTTGTCAAAATACATCATTCCCTGCCACCATTACCATTTTATTTTGCTTGTCAAGGAACTGAAGAACTGCTATCCAAAGCCATAATTTGGAAGTACATACACTTCTTATAATATTAGGCTGGCACAGAAGTAATTGAGGTTTTTTCCGTTACTTTCAATGACAGAGATACAGTGAAGTAAACTCACTGAGATAAAATCTGCAATTTAGCAATATTATGAGTGATGCTTCTAGGTCTGATAATGCCTGTTCTCACCTGATAAGCAAAAGTTTATGGCAGGTATCTAGTGAATCGTTATATCCATCAGGGATAATTTCCTCCTCTGGAGCGTCTTTATCAAACCAGCTTTTCCACCCCTTCTCATTACGAGATATCTAAAAGAAGCAAGCCAATTAGCAAGTCACAGAACTGTATGTAATCGGAATATATTAGAAAGGATTCTGAATCACCTGAGAGGGTCATTCTTTACAGGCAGATAATTTTTCAAGCGCAACAGCACAGTTTAAACCTTTCTTCAGGATCAATGACTTGAATAACGTGGATATTACTATTCCCTTCCAGTTCTTCCATTATTTTTCTACATTATGCGCTACAATTAGGATCATTTGTTAACTGCACCAAATGACTGGGCCAGAAGAAACACACATCAAGGTTTCTCAAGCTTGGTTTTATTGTCATTTGGATCTGAATTTTTTTGTTGTGGGAGGCTGTCCTGGGCATTGTAGAATGTTTAGCAGCATCCCTATCCACTGGAGATGCCAGCAGCACCCTCCACCCGGGTCCTAACAATCAAAAATGTCTCCAGACATGGCCAGATGCCCCGGGGATGGGTAGATTACCCTCAGTTGAGAACCACTAACAGGGCATTCTGATAACCCGACCTTTAAATGTTGATCTCTACTTAAAAATAATAATAGATGACAACATGAAAACTTTTGGCCAGGCGCGGTGGCTCATTCCCCACCTTGAGACTTAAAGCCTAATAATGAAAGGAGTCTCTCCAACAGCTGGTCTTAAAGTTCAGAAGCATGAAAAGGACTTCAGGTTATCAGAGGCATTAAAAGGTGCTCACTGCAGCCCAAGTGCCTGTAATCCCAGCACTTTGGGAGGCCGAGGCGGGTGGATCACAAGGTCAGGAGATCGAGACCACAGTGAAACCCTATCTCTACTAAAAATACAAAAAAAAAAAAAAAAAAATACTAGCCAGGCGCGGTGGCGGGCGCCTGTAGTCCCAGCTACTCAGGAGGCTGAGGCAGGAGAATGGCGTGAACCCGGGAGACAGAGCTTGCAGTGAGCCAAGATCGCGCCACTGCACTCCAGCCAGGGGGACAGAGCAAAACTGCGTCTCAAAAAAAAAAAAAAAAAAAATCAAAACTTTTATTTTCCTAGTGATTCCCCACCTTGAGACTTAAAGCCTAATAATGAAAGGAGTCTCTCCAACAGCTGGTCTTAAAGTTCAGAAGCATGAAAAGGACTTCAGGTTTTCAGAGGCATTAAAAGGTGCTCACTGCAGCCCAAGTGCCATCAAGACTAAGTACAAAAACTACAGATTATTGAGCCTATCCCTGCTCTTCAGCAACAATCAGGCTGGGTTACGTAAGTGTGCTTTTTAAAAAGCCACGGTACACAGTGGCTCATGCTTATAAGCACTTTGGGAGGCCGAGGCGGGCGGATGACCTGAGGTCAGGAGTTCGAGACCAGCCTGACCAACATGGAGAAATCCAGTCTCTACTAAAAATTTAAAAAATTAGTTGGGTGTGGTGGCACATGCCTGTAATCCCAACTACTCGGGAGGCTGAGGCAGGAGAATCACTTGAACCCAGGAGGCAGAGGTTGCTGTGAGCCGAGATTGCACCACTGCACTCCAGCTCTGGGCAATAAGAGTGAAACTCCCTCTCAAAAACAAAAAAATAAAAATAAAAAAGCCACAGTAAGCAATAATAGCAAATAGCAAAGGCTCGTATAACAGATGCCCTATGCCAGACCTGAGGATTACACCTTTTCCTCTATGACCCCTACTTTTTATTGAGGCATAGACAGGGTAAACAACTGTCCAAAGTCTCATATCTATAGTGTGAACAATTCATCATACAGGATACAGATAGAGTATAAATTAATAACAGAACAGTTACTCTGTAACTCAGTTGCTCCCACTTTGTCCCTGGGGCACTAAAAGATGAAGGGGACTTCTGGCCAGGTCTGGTGGCTCATGCCTGTAATCCCAGCACCTTGGGAGGCAGAGGCAGGCAGTTTGCCTGAGCTCAGGAGTTTGCAACCAGCCTGGGCAACACGGTGGAATTCCGACTCTACTAAAATACAAAAAATTAGCCGGGCGTGGCAGAGTGCATCTGTAGTCCCAGGTACTCAGGAGGCTGAGGCAGGAGAATTGCTTCAGCCTGAGAGCCGGAGGTTGCAGTGAGCCAAGATCATGCCATTGCACTCCAGCCTGGGCAACAGAGTGAGACTCCATCTCAATAAATAAATAAATAAAGGGGATTTCTGAAATGTTTCACAACTGCCATCTATCTCCTGAAGATTGTATCAGCTCTCTCTGGTTGGCCACCCTCAAAGAAGCTGCCTGCATGCCAGGGCCTGAGTGTTGCCGGCCTTACCTTGCACCTGCCCACAATGTCCCCCCACAGGTCTCCTCCACAACTGCGGCTGGGGCACAGGAAGAAATCGGAAGACTATTCTTTGCCTACTGACCTTCCACCTGCTAATTTTGACTTGACCACAGTAGAGCTTCTAGGGTGAGCTGCAGCCATGATGGGTGATAAGATGACTTCCAGCCTCTGTATGTCCACCTCTATTGCTCATTCCTTTTCCTGGCCCTTGGCCTGGGATGCCAAGGTCAGGGAAGCATCTCTTTGAGGTTATGATGTTTCAGTTCCTGATACCCACTCAGCTGGGAGACTGATCGTCTGCTTCCTCCCTTCCTTCCCACAGGCAGGCCAGACTGATGGCCACCTGACTGCAGGTCTCCACTGAAATTCTGCAACCTTCCTGAGAACTGCCCCTCACTCCACTTCTGGTCCGTCCAGTGGTGTAAGAGGAGTGGGAAGGAAATAACTCATGATGGCATGGGAAGAGCATGAGCTTTGCCACTTATTGGCAATGGGGTCTTGGGCAAGTACCTAACCTCTTTGAATCTCCGTTATCTCATCTATAAATTAGGGTCAATAACTCTGCTTTTCTGTGGCAGCGTTATTGTTGCAAAGTACCTATCCCATTGGAAGTAGTAATAGCTACTATATTCTACCTCATGAGTACTTAACATCTAGTTGGCAGAGGCAAACAATAATAAATATTCTTGTATCAATGCAAATCATCAGTAGAGGGCGTGAGCTTCTAGTGATTTTTCCAGTGGTTCTTGACCGTCTCCCTTACCCAATCGCTGACCAGATCGAGATCACTTTCTTTTCTTTTCTTTTCTTTTCTTTTTTTTTTCCCGAGACGAAGTCTCACACTGTCGCCCAGGCCGGAGTGCAATGGCATGATCTCGGTTCACTGCAACTTCTGCATCCCAGGTTCAAGCAATTCTCCTGCCTCAGCCTCCCGAGTAGCTGGGATTACAGGCACCCACCACCACGCCCGGCTAATATTTTGTATTTTTAGTAGAGTTAGGGTTTCACTCTGTTGGCCAGGCTGGTCTCAAACTCCCAACTTCGTGATCCACCTGCCTCAGCCTCCCAAAGTGCTGGGACTACAGGTGTGAGCCACTGCGCCCAGCCCAAGATCACTTTCTTTTTCCAAGCATTTGTTTGGGCTTGGAGGACTCATCTGTGGTTGTACTACAAAACAAAGCTCACTGTCCATCCACAGATGGAACCCAGTGAGTTTATCCAATTGACTCTGACCCAACCAGGCTGAGTAGGTAGAGTCTACATAATGTTTCAGAAATGCCACTAAACAAACAGAGGCAGCTAACACAGTATGTTGGGCGGGGGATTGGTGATTACAGCATGAGGCTCTGCCAACCTGCAGTCTACCTATGGCCCCATCTGTCAGTCACTAGCGACCACAGAAAAGAGATGATTATTGGCATCTGACACCGGGAAACTGCAGGCTCCCTCAGTGACAGGCAGTTGTAGCCAACAGATCCCAGTAAAAAACAGCTATCTTTATTCTGAGTTGCACCATTGTTTTCCAGTAACAATTGACTCAACAATTAATCCACAGTAATCAATGTACATTTTCAAATAAGAAAAAAACAACAGGCAAATCGGCACCTATTTCTCCATTTTCACCATTATATTTCACCACTAAAATAATTAATTTTTTAGAGGGACCTCAACCGCTTAATTTGACTCACATTCAAATCTGCACAAATCACTTAATCATAGGCAGAAGTTACAGTGTAAAAGCACGAGTCGTCTACAATAAAACGGTCCATCTACTGGTTCTGATTCCAGCAGCAACTCAAACAGGCATATAAAAATGACCCATGCCCCCCACACAGGAGGAAAACATAGTTACCTGCAACTATGAAGAGGTTAACCCTGAGGTCCATCTGTCCAAGATCTCTCCCAGACAGCCACAGAGCCTCAAATCCAAACTACTGGGTTGACTTTTTGGGGTGAAGGAATTGCTGCCAGGAAGCCCCAGTTTAAGTGGCCCAGGTATGTTTGGGTTTGCAGATCTGCACTTTCAACCAGCCCTTTATTGTATTACCTGGTTCATAATTTCTGCAAATTGTGGAAGTTTACTCAGCTCCACAAGATTCAGCCAAGTCATGTCAAGGATCCAGCGATAGGGCTTGGGAGGGCAGGCTTTCAGGTCCAGAGCTGCTCCTCCTGGGGAAGAGCATCAGATGGGGTGAAATGCATGAGCCTGTACTTCATTTTTAGAAATGTACTCTCCAAATAATAAAAGCAAGATAGCCACATTACTGAAAATATGGGAAAATTGGAAAATAATAATATTGCAGAAAATGTGGGGGCTTTTCGGTACATTTCCTTCAAGTCTTAGTGTTTTATTTACTGATTTATACCATCTTATAAGGTACAAATAACAACTCTGTCATTTTTCCCTGCAAAGAATTTTTCTCAAGTGATTATATTTGTTTGCTTTTTATTTTTTAACGATCTAAAATTTATAATTTGATATCAACGAATATGTTGATCTTTTCATGTGTGGATTTTAAATATCACTTCTTAGTCATTACTCCTCCAGAAGCTTGCCATTAAATACTACTTGTTACCAGGTCAAAGAGAGAGATAAACAGATGGATGGGTTAGGGTTAGGGTTAAGGTCAGGGTTAGGGTTAGGGTTATGGTTAAGGTTAGGGTTAGGGTTAGGGAAGGAGCGTGGGAGAAACGGAGGCTAGGGTTAGGGTTAGGGTTAGGGTTAGGGTTAAGGTCAGGGTTAGGGTCAGGGTTAGGGTTATGGTTAAGGTTAGGGTTAGGGTTAGGGAAGGAGGGTGGGAGAAACGGAGGCTAGGGTTAGGGTTAGGGTCAGGGTTAGGGTTAAGGTCAGGGTTAGGGTCAGGGTTAGGGTTAAGGTCAGGGTTAGGGTCAGGGTTAGGGTTAAGGTCAGGGTTAGGGTCAGGGTTAGGGTTAAGGTCAGGGTTAGGGTTAGGGTTAGGGTTAAGGTCAGGGTTAGGGTTAGGGTTAGGGTTAGGGTTAGGGTTAAGGTCAGGGTTAGGGTTAGGGTTATGGTTAAGGTTAGGGTTAGGGTTAGGGTTAGGGTTAAGGTTAGGGTTAGGGTTAGGGTTAGGGTTAGGGTTAGGGTTAGGGTTAGGGTTAAGGTTAGGGTTAGGGTTAGGGAAGGAGGGTGGGAGAAACGGAGGGTTAGGGTTAGGGTTAGGGTTAGGGTTAGGGTTAGGGTTATGCTTAAGTTTAGGGTTAGGGTAGGGAAGGAGGGTGGGAGAAACGGAGGCTAGGGATGAAAAGAGGGAGGGAAGGAAGTGAAGGAGGAAATGATATTATAATAGATCTATGGATTTTTTAGTGGATGACTAATATTTAAATCATTTATCCATTCACTGATGGAACAAATATTTATTGAGCACCCTCTAGGTATTTGACATGTGCCAGACACTGGGGGATATAGCAGAGAAAAGCCAACCAGACCCTGACTTTTACAGAGCTTGAGTCCAGTGGAGAATGAGTTATAGTATTAATCATATTCTCAAGCAAATCTCGGGTCAGACGGGCATACCCAGCATTTTCCAGTGAAATATATGATGATATTTACAATTTCAAAATTCCTCTATTGCATGTCTTTAGTAACGTATCATAATTCCAGCTCCACTGTTGTTTAATTCAGATGTATGCAAAACAGTGATTCTTGAACTTTTAAATCTTATCATTTTCCTTAAGAACTCATTCCTTCCAGTTCACAAATCAACTCATGGACCAAAAAAGGGGTGTGGGGGAACTACAGGTCTTTGCTCTCCCCATCTAGCATCGTCCTGAGTAGCTGTATGAACTAAAGTACTTTTTTCATGTAAACCCATTTCCTCCACCACAGGGGACTTGGGAATCTGTGGCTCTGAGTGCAACAACACTTTTAGAACAATGTGTAAACCTTCTTCTCACTGTCGGCCCCTCTGCAACCTGGAGACAGAGCAGGTCTCACTGGAGCACCATTACTGCTACTGTAGGAGTCACTGGTGCAAGAAGCAGCCACTAGAGAGAGCCACCTGCAGCCCTGGTACAGAGACAAACTCACCCCTTTTCTTCTTGGTTGTTTCCAAAGAAACGTTTTTATGTAATCCTGAGCTTTAGAGACACCAGGAGAAGAAATCTAAGCTATCTTTGTGTTTCCAAACATATTAGAACAATGATGGCCCTTCCTATTCCCCAAAATATCCTGGCTCTGCCACTTATTAGCTGCATAAACTTGAACAAAAAAACATGAATCCCTCTCAGTTTCCTCATCTGCCACATGGATGTCTGATAGAATCTACCAGATTGGCTGCTGCGAAGGTTAAATACGTTAATGTACCTAGAACAGTTTAGAATAATAATAAGAGCTATGTAATCATTAGCTGTTGTTCTGACATTCTCTCTCTCTCTCTCTCTTTCTCTCTTTTTCTTTCCCCGCTTGGAAGGCCCAGGTCCAGTCCAGTTTGGAAGGCAAGAAAAGACCACCTAAGGTGTCTTTCTGTACACACGTCTATGACAAAAGAAAGATAATATCTTTCTAAAATAACCAGGCAGGGAAGAAAGGTAAATCCATTGCTCTATAATGCAGGACTGCGCCTGGTATCCATTTCATTTTTGAAAGTGTTCTGACATTTTTGGTTGAAGAAGAAAGTCAAAGTCACCTTGCAAATATTGCAGAAAGAAAGTAGTAATTGAAACAAACAAACCGAAAAACCTGTCACTCTTGGGAAATCAAACATTTCTGCTACGATAAATAACTCCTCCACTCTCCCCCTTGAGTTCAAAATGATTTTGTAAAGTATCTATGATCTAAGGATCATGTTTGTTAACTTTGTAAAAAAACATTAAAAACAAAGTCATACCATCTTTTAAAGAATAATTCAGTCAAAATGTAAGCCAGTTAAAAACTAAAACAAATTTTGTTTTGTTTAAAAACTCTTTTATTGCTGAGCTAATTGTACTGCTGCCAATCAACCTATCATACAATCCCAAATTAATCTTCTTAAAGCACTGTTCTGTTCATGCCACATCCCTGCTCATAAAACATTCGATGGCTCCTTATTGCCAACTAAATTAAATCCAAACTCCTCTCCCTGACTCTCCTGGCCCTATACAATATAGTTCTCCCTGACTCCAATTTTATGAAATGGGGTCACAAATGTGCTAACACCACAACCCATGTGTTCAGCCTTCTTTATTTTTCTGTAACAAATCCAATCCTCCCTGACAAATTCCCTCCCCACTGTGTTGCCGTATTTCTCGGTCTCCTCTGATTTACTCACCCTCTTTCAAATAACCCAGTCTCTTTCACGGTAGCTCTGGTCTGGTTGGTTGGTAGGTGGGAGAGGTGAGATGGGGTGGGATTATGTCTTGGTGGGAAGCATGCCTCAGGTCTGCAGGCTGCCCTCCAGGATTCCCATGCCTCAGATGTAGGCTGGGTCCCTGTACTGTATCCTCTGAGCTACGACAAATGCTGTCTGTCGGGGCCCTGGGCTGCAATCACTGCCCCAGCTCCTGGCATTGGTACTTTGTCTGCAGGTACAAACTTCTCTTTCTCTAAAATATTTTGTTTGACCTCCAGTCTCTGCAGCGTGCCAGCCCTCTCAACCCTTGAATGTTGCCACATTCCTACTTGCCAAACCTCAGGCTCGCCCATCCAGCTACTCCCCTGCTTCCATGGTGGGTGTGACACTGGGCAGAATGCAGGGTCATCTCCTATCTGAGAGTTTCTCTGGCCCTCTCCCCTTCTCACCTCCCTCAGGAGGCAAGGAAGAGATGAGGATCTTTGCACCTGACCTCCTCTTTCTACCTCTGACCTCCTTTTTCCTTCCCAGCATCCATTGTGGACCCAGGCACCAGGTTTCCCACTTCTTCGTTTCTATGTCATATGGGCCTCCTTCTCAGGGGTCACATTAGCAGATGGCATTCAGGAAGCAAAGCCAGCTCACCAGTAAGGAAAGATTCAAAAGTACGCTTCTCCTCCCCTCGTATTGCACAGTATCTTTGTCCGTTCAGCCACGATCCCAAAATACCATAGGCTGGGTGGCTTAGAAACAACAGAAGTGTTTATTTCTCACAGCTCTGGAGGCTGGGGAGTCCAAGATCAAGACCCTGGCGAATTCAGTGTCTGGTGAGGGCCCATTTCCTGGTCTCCTTTCACAGTGTCCTGACATGGTGGGAAGGGGAGTGAGCTCCCTCAGGCCTCTTACATAAAGGCACTAACCCCATTCATGACAGCTCTACCCCCATGACCTAATCACCTTCCAAAGACCTCACCCGCTAATACCACCACCTTGTGGGGTGAGATTTCAACCGATCAAGTTTGAGGGGACACAAATATTCAGACCATAGTGCATAGATAGAAGGCTTCCCCAGATTGTGGGCGTCATTTTGCTGTCACTGCTGCCTGGATTTCAGCATGCTTCAATGCCCCCTACCCCTCTGCTCAGTGTCCTACAACACCGGGACTGTATCCCAAGTCCAAGTGAGGGCTTAAAGATTTTTGAAATGAGGTAAAGTAGGTTTCCAGATTGGGTAAATTCACTTACTGTACTTAAACATCCCCAAGACCAAAACCTCATACATCTGGACACTCTCTGTAGTACCTCCTCCCCACCCTAGATAGTGTTTATTGTACCATACCACATTGCCTTAAAAAACCAACTTCCCCAAGTGCATGAGACCTGTGAAAAAAATATGAACCAGATGATACATTTCAACTTTCTTGGAACTACCAGAAATAAAACCTGTGTTCATGAAAAAGGCGCAAAGAAGAAATTTCAGAGATGATGCAAAATAGTTTGCAAAGTTTCCACAGTGGTAATCTAACCTGAATCTGAGGAAGGAATTGAATGAAGTAGAGAAAGAGTAAGAAGTTATCGGTGACTGCCCATTTATTATAAGTAGGCTGCAGAGGACAAAAATGTAGCAGGTCCTATCACCTTGTGGGTTAGAAATCCTCCACATTTTTTCCCTAGATTAACTTTCATTCCCATGGCTTTGGTTGTTATTTCTGTGCCCTATCTTTGTAACTGCCTGACTTCTCTCAGACTGCCTAGATTACGTTGTTGTTGTTGTTGTTGTTGAGATGGAATCTCGCTCTGTCTCCAGGCTAGAGGGCAGGGGCGTGATCTCAGCTCACTGCAACCTCTGACTCCCTGGTTCAAGTGATTCTCCTGCATCAGCCTCCCGAGTAGCTGGGATTAAAAGCATGTGCCACCACGTCCAGCTGATTTTTGTATTTTTAGTAGAGACGGGGTTTCACCTTGTTAACCAGGATGGTCTCGATCTCCTGACCTTGTGATCCACCCGCCTCGGCCTCCCAAAGTGCTGGGATTACAGGCGTGAGCCACTGCACCCAGCCTAGGTTATCTTTTCTAATTTTTTTCTGGATAGCTCAAATTTCACATGTCTGTAGTCATCAGAGCTGGTCACAAACTGTTTCCCTGCCTTTCAAACACATGAGGAATTGCATTTCTCTGCTCTTTTTGAAGTGAGATGTGGCTGCATATCTGGCTTTGGCTAAGGAAGTAGGAGCGTAAGTGACATGTGTCACTTGTGGGGTGACTTTTAGGAGCCAGTGCACAGTCTGCCACATCCTTGCCCTTCTGCAGTAGTTGTTACGGAAGCAATGTGGGTTTCTGAGTGACTAGAACAGCGTGTTGGAGAGGTAACATGAATGAGAAGTACACCTTGGTTGTGTTAAGTCACTGAAATTTTGGGATTGTTTTTATGCCAGCAAAATCTGGCCTATTCTGACTAAATAGGTCCTAAAATCACATCCAGAAATCCCCCACTCCAATCCTCCTCAAACCAGCTCCTCTTCCAACCAACCAGACCAGAAATCTCTGCATAGACCGGAAATCACAGACTCATTTCTGCCTGCTCTCTTGGCTCTTGTATGCATCGGTTTTTGCCATTTTACCTCCCTAATCTCTCATACCCTTGTCTCCCTGGATATTCTCATTGCCTTTACCCCAGGTTGGGAATGTATTCCTGCAGTTGGGAAGATTGAAAGAGACTCCTTTGAACCTCTTTTCTTTGATCCTTACACGTGTGCCAAGTTCACCTCCCTAAATGACCATAATGATCACATCACCACCTTACACAACTCCCTGTTTCTTACCAGATCAAGAAAATGCTTCCTATGGGAACCCAGGCTCTCCACAGTATGTCACCAGTTTATATGTCCAGCTCTATTTCTCAGTATGCCTCCATATCCACCTTTCATTTCAACAAAACCAGACTGATTCTTACAACTTAGATGTTCTCCACTCGTTCTCTTTTTTATGCTGCTCATTTCAGCATGGAATGTTTTCCTCTTTTCTACCTCTTCAGGGTCCACCTCAAATGCCACTTTCTTTTTGGGGTGTGGGGAGCCAGAAAATAATTGGTTAAATCATATAGAAAGAGCCAAACACACAAGAAAAAGATGGAAGCATTTTGCCACGTACCAAATAGCTCCCCAACTCATGGCTTAATTCACAAAGGTATATTTTCTAAGAAACTGTTTTTGATTTCACCAACCACATGTAATCGCTCCCTCCTTTTAGACTCAACACTTTGTTTCTTAGCTGTCTTACAGCACTTGATTCTGCCTCACTTTGGAGTGATTTTTAAATTATCTTTATCTCCATTTTGAGGCTATTATTTCTTTTCAAGCAGTATCTGGTTTATTCTTACATCCCCAAAGCTAGCGTGGTGGATTTACATAGCATGAGCTCAGTAAATACTTGTGTAACTAAATTGAAACGAAAATTCCATTCTTTTGTCTTCTTAATTAGACCTTTAACATGGAGATATGCAATGAATAGGATTAACTTCAAATATGAAACACAAGTGAGCCTTTTCTTGCAGTCTGAAAAACCATCATACCCCCTTGCTGAGGGAATGGCTCTCTTGCTAAAGAAAGCCATCACCAGTATCACTTTTCCTCACTTGAGCAATCGATTCTCCCAGGCATGGTCAGCAGTGAATAAACTGAATGTAGTTATATCAATAATTACAATAGTATCAATATCCAGTTGAGTTGTCACAGACCTGAATCTTAAGTAACCAGGGCAAAACGAATGAAAAACAGAAAAGAGATATTAAAAAATAAAACTTCATTACACTTCCATTAGAACATCATTTCCCTACTGTATCACAGAAATGGGTTTATGGTATATCAAAGAGCATATCACTTTACCTTTAATGAGAGCTTGAAACTCTCTGTGCTTAACTGTTCCTCTCTGAAGGTCAATTTTTAAGGTCATGAGGAGTACAAACAGGAATTTGTGGTTTTCGTATAGGCCTCTGACAGAGTATATAAAAACCTCATATGTCAGGAACTCAATAATATTTGTAATTCTCTTTTGAGGTAGTGGTGACTTTTCAGATCTGAAATACATTTAAGAATCAAGGAAGCAAAGGGCAATTTGTTTTTTAAAAATACTTTTAAACTCATGAAGGTTTGTTACATAGGTAAACCTAATTCATGGGGGTTTGTTGTACAGATTACTTCATCACCCAAGTATTAAGCCTAGTACCCATTAGTTATTTTTCTTGATCCTCTCCCTCCTCCCACCCTCCACCCTCTAATAGGCCGCAGTGTCTGTTGTTCCCCTCTATGTGCCCATGTGGTATCATCATTTAGCTCCCACTTATAAGTGACAGCATGTAGTATTTGGTTTTCCCTTCCTGTGTTAGTTTGCTAGGGATAATGGCCTCCAGCTCCATCCATGTTTCCGCAAAGGACATGAGTTCATTCCTTTTTATGGCTGCTTAGTATCCCATGTTGTGTATGTACCACCTTTTCTTTATCCACTTTACTGTTGACGGGCATTTAGGTTGATTCCGTGTCTTTGCTATTGTGAATAGTGAAAAAGCAATTTCTAAAACAGTAGAAATGCAAGCAAGCTTTGAAGTTACCACTTGTGGATGAAGGTAGTGAGGACTCACCTGGCCATGGACTGGTCAAATAACTTCAAGAACTGGGCCAGTGACGTCTGATACATGATGTTGACCATGCTCATCTCTGTGATGAGGAAGTAGAGGATGCTTCCGCGGGTGGCTGCGGGCCGGAACTCCTCCTGAGCTGCGTTGATCTTGATCTCAGTTTCTGTAGCCACATGCAACTTTTCACTTACCTCAGCTGCTGTCTGCTTGGTAGTTCGAAGTACACCAATGAGAGATTCATCATCTACCAGTGAGCCTAAAATTCAAAACAGGAAAACTGTAGTACACAGATGGGAAGGTTGCAAGATACATCTCTTCTGAAAAAAAAAAAATACTGTTAACTTTCAACTTGATGTCTCCAAAGTCAGGAAGACCACTGGTACAGTAGAATCTTAAGACACCAAAAAGCTTCTAGTCCAACTACCATCCAATGCCTGAAGCCTTCTAAACATTCCCACTGACAGACTATCCCCCACTCTGCCTAAACATCTGCAAAAAGCAAAAGACCCATTTGACTGGGTCTTCACACGTCTCAAGACAATGATCATGTCTCCAGTGGTCTTTGCTGTTCACCATGTGATAGGCTTCACCCCCATTGTCATCTTGGTGGCTCTCATCAAGTGTCACAGCTTGTCCACCCCACTTGCCTCAGGGTGTGAACTAACCTGAACACTTCACACTGGGCTGTCATGCTGGTAGTCGAATCGTACACTCTTTCCTCACGCTGCCTTAGTAGAACAGTCGTTGCTATAGAAAACTCTAATCCCTCTGTCTCTAACAAGAGTAAATTGGGGTATAGTGAAAATGTCTCACCAGGAAGAGAAACTTGAATTTTATTTTTAGTTTTGCCTTTCATTATTGTTTTTTATTATTATTATTATACTTTAAGTTCTGGGGTACATGTGCAGAACGTGCAGGTTGGATACATAGGTATATATGGGCCATGTTAGTTTGCTGCACCCATCAACCCGTCATCTACATTAGGTATTTCTCCTAATGCTATCCCTCCCCACAGCCCCTACCCCTGACAGGCCCCCATGTGTGCTGTTCCCCTCCCTGTGTCCAAGTGTTCTTATTGTTCAACTCCCACTTATGAGTGAGAACACGCGGTGCTTGGTTTTCTATTCTTATGTTACTTTGCTGAGAATGATGGTTTCCAGCTTCATCCATGTCCCTACAAAGGACATGAACTCATCCTTTTTAAAATTATTGTTTTTAATAGAAATAGTAGATGCTTACAACAATGAATTTGGTTTTAAAATTAAAATCTAAGGAAAGACACCTTGGATGTACTGAGCTAACAATCCCCATATCTGCAAACAGCAGCACTCTGGCCTACCCTAGAGTTCTGGATGGCAGGCGAGTGCTGCAGGAAGGGCTGTGTTACTCTGATGGGCATGCTGTCTAATGTGGAAGTCCAACGTGGGATTAACCCCAAGGAAAGAGGTCTTGATCCAGCACACTCTTGGCTAGACTAGGGGAGCAGCCCCCAGTTCTGCTTGCTATATTTTTAATGCCCAGGGGTATCCCAAATGGCTGGGAGGAGTCACTGGACCAAAAGACAGACAGCTTCACTAGCAGGAGCAGTACAAGTAGGCAGATAAAAGGACTTTTCACCGAGCTCACCATAAAGGTACACTATTTCTGGAGGGTCGGACTTGTTTAAATAACATCCCGGAATTAAGGTGCAGTTGGGAAGTATTCATTCACTTCTAATAAGGTAGTAGAATTCAGGTTGCTGTGATTTGCCTGCTACAGAACAATATAATGTTTGTTGATTTTATTGGGTAAAATTTTCTTTTTATATATTGCAGAGAGAGTCCATCCTCAAATTGAGGTGTGACATGATGATTCGGCTACCCAGAGGAGAACCCATCTTTCCCATCTAAAGTGGGAGGTCAAGCTAAGTAGAGGGTAAGCTGGGCCTTTGGTACCCAAGCTCCTCTGACGCAGATTACATGTGTCATAACTCATTGCAGTAACTGCATTTCAATGCCAAATGATATGATCAATCTAAAAAACAAATAGAGTGAGTTTCGCCATGTTGGCCAGGCTGGTCTCAAACTCCTGACCTCAGGTGATCTGCCCACCTTAGTCCCTCAAAGTGCCGGGATTAAAGGCGTGAGCCGCTGCACCTGGCTTGGGAGACAGAGCGAGACTCTGCCTCAAAAGAAAAAAAAAATAGATTGAGCACATTAGTTTCTCTGGGGCAAGCAAATTAACCTATAATGAGTTACCTAGCTCTATCAGGAGCCCTTATTTGTCTCAGGAGAAAGCAATTATATCAAGAAAATTGTGTTATTCTCAGATGCTCAGTCTCTATTTGCTAATTTAAAAATCAGATTCTCTGCCGTCCCTCTTTAATGTCTAGATGGAAATTGTCTTGCTTGTTTTTGCATTGATAACATGACTATTTCCTAACATCTATTGTCATGAGGGCATTGAAAACAGTGTAAATGAAATCCTTATTCAGAATCTGTTATTTCATTACTTCTTAATAACACAATACCTTTTGTAGCACTTAATTTATAGAGGAGGTTATCTTCAAGTTCTTTCATCTTCCGCTTATTAAAAGTAACATCCTCCAAAAGTTTAACCCTCTCAGACTCTAACTCCTGCCATTAAAAAACAAAAAATAACATTGGAACTATAATTACCAGTTATTATAGCAAATCCAACTCACTAGTATTTATTAACCATTTTTAAAGTTTAAACCAAAGTACCTTTTGAATGGCAGAAGAAATTACTATCATTAGTCAAATCTATCTATCCGTATTTTTGATTCTGTGGAAATTTTTTTTTAATTATGCCCACTGTCATTAAGGTTCCACAGCACTTATACTGGCAGGCACCAGACAATTCTGCTAAACAATTTTGCCCAATTACCCCAAGCTCTCTTGCCAGCTTGAAGTTTATAAATAGCATGTCCCGTTCTCTTGGCCCTGTTCCCACACTGCTTCTGTAAGAAATGCTATCTTTATTTGCAGTCAGAACAAGTAGAAATAAAAAGGCGCTAACACCAAGAAACCAAGGGGCTACCCAGATTAAACGTGAGCTCTTGGCCTGGTTCCTATGGGAGCACCAGGTACCTGGTTTGGCACAGCCAGTTGCCAATACAAACCCATTTTCCATTTTATTTGTATCTCCTTCTACAGAGAGCAAACTTGAATGTTTACAGGGTATTTTTTTCTTACATAAAATGATACATTTTTAAAATTATATTTTGAAAAAATTTCAAGCGTTCAAAAAAGTTGCAAGCCTAATACAAGGAATTTTCATACAGCCTTCACCTAGATTCACCACATCACATTTTGCTTTATCGCTATATCTGTATAGAAAACATAATATTGTCATTATTGTTATTATTATTATTACTACAGCTGAATCACTCTTGGATGTCATGTCCCTTTACCCCTAAACGTTTTAGCAAATCTCTGAAGAACCAGGTCACTCTTACATAAGCATAGTCCAATATTCAAATTCAGGAAATTTAACACTGAGAGCGATGTGTCAGTATCACTGATACTCTCACTAAACGTAGAGTCTACATTGAAATCATCTCAATAATATTCCTCATAACATTTTTTTCTGACTTTATACAGAATCACATGCTGCATGTGTTTTAAATGTGTTTTAAAACTTCTTATTTGGAAAGGTTTCTGGGAAAATTGCTTCAGAAATTTCATCATTTTCAGAAAATCTTCCTGAGCCAGTCAATCAAAAGTCATGGCACAGTCTTTATCTGCACATCTAATATAGTTTGTTTTGTTTTTGGGGGGTTTTTTGTGTGTGTTTTGTTTGTTTGTTTGAGATGGAGTCTCCCTCTGATGCCCACGCTAAAATGCAGTGGTGTGATCTCGGCTCACTGCAACCTCCACCTCCCGGGTTCAAGTGATTCTCCTGCCTCAGCCTCCTGAGTAGCTGGGACTATAGGCGTGCACCACCACACCAGGCTAATTTTTGTATTTTTAGTAGAGACGGGGTTTCACCATGTTGGCCAGGCTGGTCTCAAACTCTTGACCTCAGGTGATCCGCCTGCCTCAGCCTCCCAAAGTGCTAGGAATACAGGGCTGAGCCACCACGCCTGGCCTCTAATATAGTTTGTATCACAATCTATCAGTAGATTATTTCCCTCCAACTACGGTTTATGCATCTAGAAGACAGATACGTAAACTTTCCTATTCATCTTTGTATTATTGACAGTACTTGAGGCTTTGTAGAGAAGAAACTCAACCCAATAAATATTTGTCAAATTGAAATGTGCTGAATTTAGTCCAATTTCTTTATTTTACATTTGGAAAAGCCGAGGACCCAGAAATAGGAACTCTGAATAACAAGGGTATTAGGCTGGTCTCTGCCAGTAACCAGCTGCATGTTTTAACAGCCTAATACCCTTGTCCTCCAACTCCAAGACTAGTGTTATTGGCATTGTACTTACAGGGTGGCAGGATTTGATGGTGCGATGAAGAGCATTGCTCTATTTGCAGGGAAATAACCAGTTAGTCATTTTCATTAAAATGGTCACCCCTGGGTGGCAGTATAGGAATACATGGACAAAATGTATTAGCTTCCTTTTCTGAATATCAGACATCACTGCACAGTGGACTCTTGCTAAACTTCATAGTAGGACCTGTAAGGCTTATCTAGGAGGCTTGGCAGGCTGCAAAGTCCCTGTGCTGTTATAGATGAAGACCCTTATTTTCTTTGGTCTCCATTTGCTCATCTGTAAAAATGTGGGTGTAATAGGAGGATTGTTAGCAGGGTTAAATATAATGTTTAGAATACCCTCCTGCATATTAAATGTGCATTTTTTTTCTCCAGCAAGGTTGCTATGAGCACCTTAGCACTTCTCTTGAAGAGGAAGCTAGGGAATGAGAAAAGCAGGTGTGGGGAGCCCTGAGGACCTTTGGGCAGTGGAGTTGCTTGACTTCTGGAGGTTAGTGCAGCCTGCAGGGAGGATCTAGACCAGCGAGGAATCATCTCAAAATAAACCCACAGCACCAATTAGACCACAAGGGACTAATCGTCAACAGTTAACAGCATGGGATCCTGAGAGACGATGGGAACAGTGAATTGCCGGGCCACGGCCATCTCTGCCTGGCTGTGGAAGAGGAACAGGTTCCCTTCCTGGACTGCATAAGCCCCAGGTTTACTGGAAACTAAGATCAAACAACTAAGAGAGTCAAAGCTGGGACTGTGCCCTTTTCACTCCACCAGACCAGCCACCTTTCAAGGGCCTGTCCCTTGGTGAGCTGTCCATGAGCCAGGCAGGATGCTGCCTTCCACTGAGTCTATTTCTTTGGTGTCTGTGTCATTTCTCTCTCCCTTCTTGGATGTCTTTCCTGTGTCTGGGAACCTGGATTCCCATCTCCTCTTTTCTCTCCTCTGCCTGTTTTCCTCCCTTGTCCTTCTGTTTCTCTCCCATCCACTTCATGCCTTGCTGCTCTTATTATTTCTAACCTTGCCTTGCCTTGAATCTTTCATTCTAAAATTAATTACTTTCTCATATTTTATGCAAATGTACTTTATAATGCAGATAATAACATTATATTTTTATGCAATTATATTTTATGCATAAAACTTAATGTTTTCTGAGCGTCAACTTAAAAATTAGTTTAATCTTGTATCAGTCTCTTAAAATCTTCCAGTCCTAAGTTGTTCTTCGTTTTATTAGAACCCTCAGTTAGACTTAATTTCCCTGCTTTAGTGCAAATTTCATTTAATTAAAAATAAAGGTATGGCTCCCTATATCATTAGATTATTGGACTGAAGCAGTTGAAACTACTACAGTGGAAATAAGAGCCATTCAGAGCAATTTCTTTTTCTCTCAATCATTGTTTTATTGATGTTTTCAGGTGTCCCCAAGACAAGGACTATAGATAGTCAGTACACCTAGAAGTTTAAAGACAGAAGTAGAAAGAGGGGTGTGTGTGTGTGTGTGTGTGTGTGAGGCTGGATAAGAAGATGAGTTACATGATTTCTTGACAGGAATTAAGGCTACAAAAGAAATATTTATGTTAACAAGGATAAATATGGTTTTTAAATTTTTTTTCTTTTTCACATACTTAGCAATTTCTCAATACATTTTAAGCATTTCTTATAAGCAGAAATTCTTTACCTTGAGAGAGAGATTACCTGTTTCTCTGTTAGAATTACTCTCCTTAGTAACTGATTCTCAAGTCCTTTCATTGTAACAGTGAAATCAATGACTGATGTTTTAGCATTAATCTCTGGGGTAAAGGCAGGGTTTGGTAACTTTGTAGTAATGTAAAGTTTAAACGTATCCATGATATCACATTCCTTATCACCAACTTTCACCTACATAAATTCACATATAAAATTAAAAATAGCTTAAAGGACAGGGAAAGGAACTTGGGTTCAATTTAGAAAAGAATTTACCTGTCAGGGCTGTGAAACTTGAATAAATTGGGAAGGAAAGTTAAAAAATTTTAATCACTAATCCTAAATAATAAAGCCTATTAAATTTAGAATCATTTAGAATTGTATTCCTGCCTGGCGATGTTTTTAGCAATGATCCCAAGCAAATCAAATGAAAAAGTTATCCAAAGCAAATGGTGAATAAAGTAAAACTTAGACACATCTAAGATTTGACTTTAACACCTTAGCAAGTACTTATCACTCCCATCAGTTGTTTGTAGTACAGGAGCTGCTATTTTTTCCCCCGGTTAAGAAAATTGTTTCCTACTGTGGAAATTTGCTATGTTTATAGAAAATTTTATTTTTTTAATTTCATAGGTATATCTGAAGCATATTTGATAACAGAAAAAGTTAATGTAATTTGCAAAGGAAAAATGCCAACTTTTTTCAAAAAGGTAACATTTATCTTAAACACTACTATTTGTAGCATGTTGAAAAAACAATTGGTTTTTGCTATCTAAAAATCAGGTGGCAATCACAGAATTTTTAAATGACTTAAATCTCTGGTTACTCTTAATTCTGCATGTGACTAAAAACATCACTAAGGCCACCATCACATTCTAAGGCATTATGCCTTCACACTGCAGATAAAAATCTAGGAGCTTTCAAAAGACCTTCAGGAATGGAGAGTCTACAACCTCTTTTGGCATATTAAATATGCCATATAAGATAAGCCAGATACAGATAAACACTGTATGATCTCACATGTGAAATCTAAAAAAGTCAAACTCACAGAAGCCGAGAATAGAACAGTGGTTGCCAGCAGGGTAGGGAATGGGAGAAATGGGGAGATGTTGGTCAAAGGGTACAAACTTTCAGTTATAAGATGAATAAGTTTCAGGTATCTAAGGTATAGCATGTGTGGTGATGGATGTGTTAAATTACTTTGATTGTGGTAATCACTGTACAATGTATATGTATACCAAATTACCACATTGTACAGTTTAAATATATATGATCTTTACTTGTGGATTAAACATTTTTTAAATGCAGTTCAAAATTGTGGATGAGTCCATAATATCCAAGCAAGTCATCAAAATTTTGTTCTTAGCTTCTTTTTATGAAAAAGAGAAATTCTACCCTCTAATCTCATAGAATATGATGCTAAGCTTCAGAACACTAACTGGGCTTTATTTATTTTTCCCCCTATAAACTCATAAAGGCTTAAGTATATATTGGATGCTCCATAAACTTTACTGAATGAATTTTTAAAAATGTGGCATATGGAAGATTTCACATTATGAAGAAAATTTTTCTGAATAAATCTGTCTTTGTTTAATGAGAAAATATTCATTTTTTACTTATTCCCTGATATTCATGAAATTAAATTGTCCAAAGTGAAAAACACCCAATCAGAAATGCTGTTATAAAACCGAAGAAGCCTAAAGGTAAAGAATGGCATGAATTAAAAATGAAACATTTATACATATTGAAAACAATTCATCACTAACAATTGAGAACAATATTCCATAGCTTCCAACAAAGTCAATGAACTTAGACTGAAAATAAAGAGATAAATGACCAAATCAATGTGTATAGACTTTATTAAAATGTCATTTCCTCCAGGGAAGAAATTCAGGTTATTTTGTAAAAATGTATACATATAAGACTTGCAAAACCAATATCAAGAGTTGCTTAAACATATATATATATATTGTGTTGCACTAACATATTAAGACCAGACAATGTATTTCCTTAATGTTATTTAGTTTCAGCTAAATGACTACTCTTACCAAAATATTGCCCCCACCTCAGCAATTTTTATATGCTATAAAAAATAGAAAGAAACACTGAAGTGTCAGTCTGGAAATAGTTCATTTCCGATGTACCAAATACTACTGACTAAAGGAAACTGCATTTGTTGCTATGCTCAAAAAGATAAGTAGATGTCACCATTGTTCTTTTCTTTCTTTCTCTTTCTTAATTTTTTTTTTTTTTTTAACAAAGCTCACCTTGAAAGTGGTGCCAGATTTAATAAAATTCTTTTCTAATACATTATCCAAGGCTGGATCCAGCTCTTCACGAATGTCCTCAATGAGAAGGGGTCGGCCCAAGGAAAGGCTGTCCTCCAAGTGTGTGCGAAAATATTTATGGTTCAGAGATGTCACCTAAACAGAAAGAACTCATTGGTCTATCAGTGTTACAAAGAATGTGCCCATCGCTACGGGAAACCAGGAGATTTTTTGGACAGGTAACCAAGAATTTTAAGGGCAATACAGGAAGACTTACTTTAAAAAATTAAAGTAACACACAAAAATTAATTTCTAACACTTGGTGAGTCATGATTTTGTTGAATGGGGTCTGGGTGTGTAATAGGGTCTCTCTGATCAAAAAAGGAGGATCAAGGGGCATTGCTCAGATGGAATGTCAGAGTTCTGCTCCTGACAGATGGAAGAGAATAGTCAAGGATTAATCCTTTCAAACTCACATAGCTATAATCACTCAGAGAAAGCAAAGCAACTTGCATATCTGGATATTCATTTATTTTCTCAGGACCCCTACAAGATGAGTAAGTGATAAAAAGTAAACATAAGAATGTCAGAGCCGGGCGCGGTGGCTCAAGCCTGTAATCCCAGCACTTTGGGAGGCCAAAACGGGCAGATCACGAGGTCAGGAGATCGAGACCATCCTGCCTAACATGGTGAAACCCTGTCTCTACTAAAAAATACAAAAAACTAGCCGGGCAAGGTGGCGGGCGCCTATAGTCCCAGCTACTCGGGAGGCTGAGGCAGGAGAATGATGTAAACCTGGGAAGTGGAGCTTGCAGTGAGCTGAGATCCGGCCACTGCACTCCAGCCTGGGTGACAGAGTGAGACTCCGTCTCAAAAAAAAAAAAAAAAAAAGAACATCAGAAATGATATATTGAGTCGCATCGCAGGTCTATCCATGTATTCTGTCTCCTACTCGGAAGAATTTAACACTTTCCATAAGTCAACCTAAAAGACTATACATTGACTTTATATATGCTTACATTTTTTAAAACTACAATTCTGAATTCCTGGTTGGGTCCTCTGTGTTTAGTTTAATGTATTTGTTATTAGTTAAAATAGACACACTGTACTGGTTGGTCTCTGCATGAGTCAATTGGATTTGAATCCTTATGTTGCCTAGGATCCCTCCCTCTGCCTTACTGTGAGGATTCCCAAAGGCTCATTTCTCAACTCGTTGTATCCTACCTTCTGAATTCAACTAATGTCTTATGCTATTGTGGGTGCAGACCATAAGACACAAGGAAGAACCCACTGGGACAACAGGTAATTAGGAGAACGGAATTAAATATGTATCTCTCAATTACTATGATAAAAAGAAGATATGAAATATAAAACTTAGGCCGGGCGCGGTGGCTCAAGCCTGTAATCCCAGCACTTTGGGAGGCCGAGACGGGCGGATCACAAGGTCAGGAGATCGAGACCATCCTGGCTAACACGGTGAAACCCCGTCTCTACTAAAAAATATAAAAAATTAGCCGGGCGAGGTGGCGGGCGCCTGTAGTCCCAGCTACTCGGGAGGCTGAGGCAGGAGAATGGCGTGAACCCGGGAGGCGGAGCTTGCAGTGAGCTGAGATCCGGCCACTGCACTCCAGCCTGGGCGACAGAGCGAGACTCCGTCTCAAAAAAAAAAAAAAAAAAAAAAGAAATATAAAACTTAAATCAGCCTACTTTTGTCCTGTTTTGATTAAAAAGGAAATAACTAAAAAGAAATTCTGCACATGAAGGAAGTTGCTTCCCTGGATGAATAGCTTTCTTTATACAAATAATGTGATGTAAAGACCTTCCTATAAGTTAATAAGGTAAAAGAACCTAAACAAAGAGCTTTTATGAACTTAATAAACAAGGTGAAGAAAAGCACCAGTAAGACTAAATTTGCTTATATCCTGCTTTATTTCTCAAGGGGTAAATTCTATTTTTGTGATTTCTTTCCCAAGTAAGGAGATAATTATCTTCAATCATCTTCAATGTCTTTTATAAACTTGAAATAATATTTTGGAATCCTAATTTCAGGTTTATTTCATTTGATTTTTCTTGTGAAACACTATGTATGTGGTAACCACCACCAGAGCCTGGTTCACCTGCACAGAGACTGGTATTGGGTCTTTACAAGGTGACCAGTGAATTCCTGATAGCGAGGCTTAGTAAATACACTCTCTTTCCACAAGTCAGAGTTGTAGGTCCTGGAGATGGCATTGAAGGGAGGCTTGGCAAACAAAGCTGCCAAGGTTGACCACAGCCCTGGGCATATAAACCATGCTTTGTGTTTCATTTGCATGTGTTTGTACATGTGCTTATCCACATAAGAAAATAATGTTGTCTGAGTAAAAAGAATATAATTCAGTCTATTTCCATCCCAGCAGTGGATGATTTTTAAAATAAGAAAGTGTCTTGGGCATATTTCTGTTCCTTCCGCAAGAAGGTTCCTGGGACTGGGTTGCATCAGAAAGGACATTAGTGAAGACTATCAGTGAATTTAATCCTGAAATGGAGAGCTAAAGCTATGACCAGAAAAAATAGCAGCATTCATGGCCAAGTGACACAGGAGCATGCATTGAGCTAAGGAGGTCCAGGCAAGGTTCCAAGAATAAGATGAGCAGGGAGACTGAAAGCCAGGGGAGCCAAGGGGAATGGGGCCAGGGACAAGTTATAGTTGACCTGGCTGCAGAAACTAAGAAGTGTTCTGGTATACCACAGTTGTGCACCCTTGAAAATGTGGCCCCTAAGAAGCTTCATGGAAATGGACACTATTTCTTTTAACTCTTCTCTTCTATTTACATTGCCTGGTCCATTCTAGGATTTCCCTGGGTTTTCTTAGTAAACATAGACTGATGTATTGTGTTCTGGAGTATTGAGGAGGTGGGGTATTTAGGTGTGCTTCCCAGCACTGGGCTGTATCCACTTGCACGAGAAGCACTGATCTCAGGAGGAAATCTTTCAATATTTCACCACTAAATATGATGTTTGTTATGGCATTTTGTAAAAAGAAACTCTTTACCTAATTAAGGAAGATCCCTCCCAGTTTGCTGGAAATTTGATCATGAATGGGCATTGAATTTTACCAAGTGCTTTTTTTTCATATTCATCAAGATGACTACATTATTTTCCTGGTTCTTTTTTTCTATAATGATGACATACTTTGATAAATTCACTTAAATTCAATAAATATCAGAATTTCTACTCAAAAAGAGCAGTGCAGAACATGTAAAGATGAATAAAACTTGGCCAACAATGAGTTCGTGGTACAGCAGAAATAAAAGATAAATGTGCAAAGAACAATAACTTAAGTCAGATTCTAAGTCCACAACAGAAGTGCAAACAAGACATTGTGAGGATTCAGGACAGGCTATATTGTGCTGGGGACACAGAAAAGTCGTGATGGAGGTAGTGGTGGATATGGACTTTGAAGAATATCTGAGATTTTTATCTGGGATATAAGTGGAGGGTGGAAAAAGACATTTTTGTTAGTAGAAATAGTATAAGCAAAAATATGGGGGCAGGAGGTTTAGAACTCTGGGAACAGTGTCTAGGAAACACTGAATATCTCACATTGGTAGTTGAATTAAAATATCAATAGTAACAGAATCCCTAAGGGTGTCAGGAATGTTGGAATCCTGCCCTTGTCTACCCCCACCTTAAAATTAACACCTTATTAGACGCAAGAACCAAAGCCAGACTCAGTAAGCTACGTAGTACCCAGAGCCTGAGCAAAGTTGGCATGAATGGTCTTGAACTGAGGGATCACAATATTCTATTTGCCACTTTCCTATAGGACCAAACCCAAGGCCCGGAACAAAAGCCACATTCAATATTAGCAAAAACAATGGAGTCAGGGAAATGTACAAGGAGGAGGAGGGAGGATCCAAAGAGAGAACAAAAGAGAGAAAAGAATCAGAGCTGTTGCCCCAAATTGCTGTTACAAAACTCAAGAGTGTGAATTAGCAAACATTTGTCATGGAGATGACAACTTTATGACTGCAGATTCAATTGAAATTTTGAAAAAGTTTCATTGATTTCAAGATTACTTTCCCCTGCACCAAATGCTACATACCTGCAAATCATTTTCTTTTTCCTTTGATTTAATCCAAGTTTTGCCTTGAGTTTGTGGGTCTATGAGGAGTGGGTATCTGGTGGCCTTTGTCACAATAATGCCATTCTGAATTGAGAGATCATCTCCTGGTAATCCCTGTAGCCCCCACTCACCAATCTGAACAACAGGAAATGGATATCACCATTCAAAGGAGAACAGGAATGCCCTCATTAGTAATTAAAAGTACCATAAAGTAAAATAATTTAAAATATGGACATTATTTTCCTTTGAGACTAAGAAATTTGTACTTCTAAAAAAGCAAACTTGTAAATGTGAACAAAATAACATTCACATAAAAAAAAAACAAATTTATAATTTAATGAATCCCTTCTTTAATCACCCAAAACAAGGTTTATCCTTTTGCATTGCATTTTCATACTTAGGGGAATCATAGGAAGTTGACTGCATATTGAACCTGATTTGGGGTTAATGGAGATAGTGAATATAATGAGATGTCAGAAGAAGATAAGTCCCAAGCAATTAGCCCCTGATAGCTTCCCCTTCCGGCCCTTTGGTTCTGCCTGCATGATGTACGGGTGATTGCATAGCTGGAGATAAATTAGATGAGTTATTATATTACCAGGAGCTCATCAATGACACTTTTGTGAATATTTCCTTCTCCAAAGTTAGAGCAGATTGCCAGCCTCCCGCACCATGATCAATAAAATCACCAAGCCAGGCGCAGTGGTTCATGCCTATAATCCCAGCATTTTGGGAGGCTGGGAGGGTCACTTGAGCTCAGGAATTTAAGGCTGCAGTGAGCCATGATCACACCACTGCACTTCAGTCTGGGCTACAGAGCAAGACTTTGTCTCTAAAAAAATAAAATAAAATAAAATAATCAGAGATCCAATGAGCCAACCAGCCTCCACCTTTGTTAAATTATCCCAGGACTCCCAAAGGCCATAATTAATAAAGAATATTCTGGCCCACGTTGCTTCACCAGTGCCCAATGCATCTACAACACATAATCTATTCCCTGTAAGGGTGAATTCAACGATGTTTGAATTGGAAAAGATTAGTTTTTAACTTTTAAATACAGATAACATGAAATTAATAGCTTGGCATCCCCTAAGGAAACAGCAACTGGAGAGCAGATTTGCAAATCAGAAAAGCAACTCATGAATACAAATTGCCTGGAAAGCATTTATTACCACAGAAGCTCTGCAAGATATACTGGAAATTGACAGTGGCATCAAATTCCCAGCAAGGAAGGTTAGTATGAAAGGCCTTGCTATTACTTAGGGTCATCAGAACACGCTATTGTGTTCTGTTATTAGACACTCAAAAAGATAGCAAATAAGGAAAATAAGGTTAATACCAGCATAAATCATGCCTACATTTGCCTAAAATGTTTGAAAGAGAGTATGACTTCACAGGAGTGATGTAAATCATGAAGAGTTATAAGAAGGGCCCAGTATTAGCAAGCCTATATCTCTCAAATGATCTTTCAGTTCATAGCAATGCAATTGGTCTTAATTTGGAAGCAAGATTACTTAAAACACAAAGAAACATTTATACCACAAAGAAAATTATTTTTAAAAAACTCTTAAGTGCTTTCAAATCAATCTTTCTAGTTAAAGAAAAAATTTAATGAACCTGGGTTTCCTCTTTTTTTATGAGATGGAGTTTCTTTCTTGTTGCCCAGGCTGGAGTGCAATGGCGTGATCTCGGAACCTCTGCCTCCCCAGTTCAAGTGATTTTCCTGCCTCAGCCTCCTGAGTAGCTGGGATTACAGGCACGTGCCGTCACGCCCAGCTAATTTCTGTATTTTTAGTAGAGACGGGGTTTCACCATGTTGGTCAGGCTGGTCTTGAACTCCTGCCCTCATGATCTGCCCTCCTCGGCTTCCCAAAGTGCTGGGATTACAGGCATGAGACACTGCACCCAGCTGGGTTTCTTAGTAAGTAAGAAATAAAGTGAGATTGAAATTCAAATAATATTGGGAAAGTAAAACTTACGGTTGGAGGATCCACCAACATTGAAATAAGATTCAGGTTTTCGGTGAAAGGAATTTTCCGTGCTCTCAACTCCATTTCCCATTGATCTTTAAGCAAATAGTTCCTAAATATCTGATTGAAAGGACCAAGGTAGGAAAGGAATCCCGTGCACAGCAGAATATCACCTACAAGTCTGTGAAGAAAAAACACACAGCCCCCTCCCCAAAGTGAGTCACCTGACATGTTTTAAGCTCTTCTGCTAAGTTGTTTGAGAGGTCACAGTCTTGCTCTGTTACTGGGGGAAATCCTTCTTTGCCCCTGCTTAATGCTTGGTAGCCAGGCATGGAAAAGACCGTGCAAAGTGGAGCCCAAAACCCAAAAGTGGGTGGGAGTAGCCACATGTGGGGTGGTCAGGAAGCAAGAAAGAAGGCTTCCTCCTGAAGCCTACAGGTCGTGAGCCTTGGTACTGTGCAGAAAGTATCTTCCCCCATCCTGTCCCTTGGTCTTGTTCAGATTTCAGTCTTATGTTAAGCCATTTTTTCTTTCCCCTCCCTTTTTATTTATTTATTTATTTGTTTGTTTGTTTATTGCCATTTTCCTGCTCCCCTCTCATTGCACTCTCTTTTAAGTTTTCTAAGGACACCAATAGACACCAGCGAAAGACAGCCTTGCATTTACAACAAACCATTGATCCACACTTTCAAAGTCATTGAGGTGAAGCACAGAGAGCATCTAGATGGCCCTGGCAAATCCAAATAATATCAAAAGCACTCTCATACTGAACCACAGCTGAGATGTAAAATATTTCACAAAATCTTCTTCACCCTCTATAGTATTTCACCTAAGAGTGCATGATTTAAGTTGTAAGCACTGTCATAGATGACGGGATTCAGAAATGAACACATGGAAATGAAGGAGAAAAGCATTTCACCGTGGAAATGGACTTTATGTTCTCTAATGCCACAAAGAAAGAGTGACTGTGAAGAAGACCCAGATTCGCACCTATTAATCTGAGCTTTGAATTCTTTACTTTGCTGGGTCCATCGGACTTTTTCTCCACTCAGCCCATCGATGAGAGTGGAGGCGGCCTGCATCTTTTTCCGGCACGTATCAGCATCATTAAGCAAATCCTGCAGCCATAATGGGAGAATGTCTCAAAAAAAACTTTTCTAAGTGCTTAACACAAACATCCATTATTTTCACACATAAAAATACACAGGGGAATTTCTTAATTTGCAAAATAATATAACCTAAAAATACAGTATGCATGAAACTTCACATATTAAATTTTGATCATTCATAATACAGTGATTTTACCTTACGAACATTCAAGGAAAGCAATTTTGTAAGACAGAATGCAAATCACATAATTTATCTTTTAGTCAGATAAATTAAAATAGTATTTCTATTAAACATTTTCAAAACAGAATCAAATCAATAAGATTTGCCCTTTCGATGTCTTGGATGCAGTAATAATCCTGAGTTCTTTGCCATTTACAAAGTATTTTCTCCTGGAAAAATCTCAGACAACAGTAGCATGCAGCAGCTGGCTGAGACCAACTCATAAGAGCCAATTGTTAAATTTTTAGAGTATTTGTGAGCTGGTGCTAAACACAGCCTTTATTAAAAATTAAACTATGTAAGCTTACAATTAAAAAATTATATTAAAAGCAAAAGTAATAAATAACAAAAGCTTACTTCCTAATTATTTAAATGTTAATATTATCTATGCTCTTGACGTTAAGGCCGTTGTATCTGGATGGTGGAAATAGTATGCAATGGTGTACTGCCATGCACTTTTTCCCAAATCTGTGCTCAGTGACGTTACATTGGTAGTTTAGAATTGCCAGTGATGGGAGTATTTCCACCACAGAAATCAGCAAATATTACAAATCTGGGCTTTCCTGTCCCCGCACGGCACACTAGACTGTTAAACATTTACCAGACCACCACTGCTTACATCCTATCCCAAGAGGTCATATGAGGATCCCCATTTTACAAACAGAGCTAGGTAGATTGCCCCAAACCATACAATTAACAAATGTCTGAGCTGCATCTCAAACCCAGTTTTCTAACCCTCAAATCAGTGATGGTACAGCTTGATCAGTGAAAACACACACAAAAAAATTTTGAGCACCAAAGATCCAAAACAGATAGGCATGCTGGCCAATATTTTGTCATCACAACGATTTGCCTGATTTCCGAATATAGCATGCTCTTGTATAAAGTTTCAGTACACCATTTTGGGGATTTTGTATATTTAATCTCACCATTTTCTCATTCATTGCTGCATCAAATTTTGCCTGTACTTTATCCAGCTCAGCTTGCTTCTCATCCAGCAGGGCTTGTGCCTTCCCTAACTCAGCATTAGCAACTGCTAACCGGCCTTCCTGTTTGGCCAGGTTGGCCTGAAAAGAAGAAGACATGGTTAGTGTATTAGCTGCACGAAACAGTCATGATTGTAATTGGTAGATAACACAAATCACATAATTTCTGCACTACATGGGACTTTTGAGCTCATCTGTTTCAGTGTCTTCGGCTGGGAAAGCAGAGAGTCTTGGAGGGTATTTCACTACTTTTAAATTTTTAATTACTGGCCAGGTGCAGTGGCTCACGCCTGTAATCCCAGAACTTTGGGAGGCTGAAGATCACTTGAGCCCAGTTCAAGACCAGCCTGGGCAAAACAGGGAGAAAAATAGAAAAATTAGCTGGGTATGGTGGCTTGCACCTGTAGTCTAAGCTACTCTGGAGGCTGAAGCAGGAGGATCGCTTGGGCCCCGGAGGTCAAGGCTGCAGTGACCTGTGATCGCAATACTGCACTCTAGCCTGGATGACAGAGTGAGACCCTGTCTCAAAAAAAATTTTTTTTAATTATTAATGTTCAATAAGAAAACATGGAAAATGCAGCAATGTATAGGAAGGAGAACAAAAGTTACCCCGATTTTACTCAGACATAACCTGTGAGTGTTGTGTTAGGAAGTTGGTAATTGGCATTTTGATTTTTTTTTATTTCATTTCGTTTTATGAAGGTCCCAAGTCCCTCATGAACATCAGTTATGTGACTGCACGATATTCTACATGTTGGATGTATCATAATTAACCTTTTTCCTACTCGTATACATTTCTCCACCCCCCATCTTTAGTTATTACAAATAATGTTGTGAGTATTGGGTATGTAAACATTTAGGATTGTTACTTTGCTACAATGTAATTTCAAAGATTCTGCAAGTGAAATTACTGTAACAGTATTTCATGTTTTTCTAAGTCCTACAATGTGGTAATGATCTGCTTCTTATAAATTTAAAATAATCAGTAAAGTAATCTAGGCCCAAAGCCTTCTGGGGTAGAAGTTCTTTGATACCTTTCTTATTTTTGTTCTCAATGTTTATTTGAATTTAGCTCCTTTTCCCATAACATTTTTATTTCATTTAGATTTTCTAATATATTTACATATAACTATGTAATATTTGCAGCCTGGCACAGTGGCTCACACCTATAATCCTAGCAGTTTGGGAGGCTGAGGGAGGAGGATTGCTTAAACCCAGGAATTCAAGGCTACAGTAAGCTATGATTGCACCCCTGCACTCCAGTCTAGGGGCCAGAACGAAACTCTGTCTCTTAAAAAAAAATTGCTTTATAATTATTTGAATCTTCACATCTAGAATTATGAGGATTTATCTTTCTATTTTCATTTGTTTTTATTTTCTTCTTGATTAGATTTTCCTGGAATATTTCTTACAGTTTTGTTTTTGTAAAGCATAGGTTCTTAGATTTGCTCATTAATGCTGGCCAGGAGTGGTGGCTCACACCTGTAATCCCAAAACGAATGGCTGGGCCGGGCGCAGTGGCTCACACCTGTAATCCCAGCATTTTGGGAGGCCAAGGCAGGCGGATCACGAGATCAGGAGATCGAGACCATCCTGGCTAACATGGTGAAACCCCGTCTCTACTAAAAATGCAAAACAATTAGCTGGGCGTGGTGGCGGGCGCCTGTAGTCCCAGCTACTCGGGAGGCTGAGGCAGGAGAATGGCGTGAACCTGGGAGGCAGAGCTTGCAGTGAGCCGAGATCACACCACTGCACTCCAGCCTGGACGATAGAGCAAGATCCCATCTCAAAAAAAGAAAAAAAAGATTTGCTCATTAATTCTGCTGCTTTTCTCTTCTCTAATTTTTAATGTTATTTTTATTGGCTCTAATCTGCTTTCCTTAAATTTCATGTGTATGTATGCTTATGAGTGAGTATATACTTTAACTCTTAAGTGGAATGTTTAGTTTCTTTGATGCATGTAAGGGCTAAGAATGTCCCATTTTGGCCATATCACAGAAGCTTTGGTAACTCGTTTATTTTCATTATGTCCTAATTAGGAATCACTGACTTCATTTTAATGTAAACTTTCCAGTATTATTGCTTATAATCAGAGAATGAGACCCCAGGATTTTTTGCTTTCAGGAATTTAATCAAGGTCCTCTTTTACCATTGAATATAATTAATTCTTATAAATGTTTCTTGTACTCTAGAAATAATTTCTTTTTCCTTTTTCTTTTTTTTTTTTTTTTTTGAGACGGAGTCTCGCTCTGTCGCCCAGGCTGGAGTGCAGTGGCCAGATCTCAGCTCACTGCAAGCTCAGCCTCCGGAGTAGCTGGGACTATAGGTGCCTGCCACCTCGCCCGGCTAGTTTTTTGGGTTTTTTTTTTGTTTTTTTTTGAGATGGAGTCTTGCTCTGTCGCCCAGGCTGGAGTGCAGTGGCCGGATCTCAGCTCACTGCAAACTCCGCCTCCCGGGTTTACGCCATTCTCCTGCCTCAGCCTCCGGAGTAGCTGGGACTACAGGCGCCCGCCACCTCGCCTGGCTAGTTTTTTGTATTTTTAGTAGAGACGGGGTTTCACCGTGTTAGCCAGGATGGTCTCGATCTCCTGACCTCGTGATCCGCCCGTCTCGGCCTCCCAAAGTGCTGGGATTACAGGCTTGAGCCACCGCGCCCAGCCTGTTTTTTGTATTTTTTAATAGAGACGGGGTTTCACCATGTTAGCCAGGATGGTCTGGATCTGCTGACCTCATGATCCGCCCGTCTCGATTACAGACTTGAGCCACCACGCCCGGCCTCTAGAAATAATTTCATATTCTTTGTTTATACTGAAGAAAGTTCAAAGTAGTTATTCAACCTGAAAAATAATATCATGCAAAATTTCTATATAATTACTAATTTATGCCTACTCAGGATTGCCCCTATAATTTACAGGGCCCAGTGCAAAATGAAAAATGTGGGGCCCCTTGTTAAAAAAAATTATTAAGAATCTGAAGACGGCAACAGCAGAGCATTAACACAAGGCCCTGTGTGCACACCCAAGAAGCTGGCCCTATGCCTACCAGGGGTAGCCACAATCTCAAATTACAATATTATTTTTGTTAATTTGATAGCATGTGCCACAATCTCAAATTACAGTATTATATTTGTTAATTTCCACTGAAAATACTAATGGATTTGCTTTATATGATTTGATGCTATTTTATTTATTGCATAACACATTAATTGTCTTCACTATGGATCATAATTTTTATCAACAAAGAATAGCTCTTTTCTGATGTGTGTGTGTGTTTTGTTTTTTTCTTGAATTCTACATTTATTGTAAGATTTCTCCCTTGGTATCTTTTTGTTGGGGTGTTTTTTTTTATATTCTTCCTATCATTTCTCTTTGTTGAAACTTTTTATTTTAAATTGATTTTCTATTTTTCTCGAAGTTCCTCATGCACAGGTTTTAAAGAGGCAGCGATTTCTCTAAGGCTTATTATGAAAAAGAGTAACCCCCTGCCCACCGACTCATCATTATCCATTCCACAGAGCAACCACTTACAATACTTTTAGCTTTGTGGGGGTGGGGGATTGAGACAGGGCCCTGGAGGCAGTGTGTATCTGAGTGACACATTTCACGAATCCTTGTACTCCTAAGAATCTCTTTCTGTTCCCTCATACATGAAGACCAGCTTTGCCCATTATTGAGTGCTTAGACCCCAGCATTTTCCTCCTCAAAACGCTGCATATGTGTTTTCATTATCTTCTAGTATTTAGGGTTGCGGGAAATCTGCAACATCTTGATTTGTCTTTTGTGAACAACCTTTTTAGGTTTTGTTTGCTTCTTAGATTGCATTTAAGGTTCTCCTCCTGTCTTGGAAATTTAAAACATTTCTAGTGTCAAGTCTAATTTTTATAAGTTTTGTTTGAAATACAGTCATCAAATTCAACCTCCAAACCTAATCTCCAAACTTCAAAGAAATGGCAAGTTTTTCTGCTTATGACAGCTTGATTATTATTCCCAAGAAACTCATTTCCTGTGTAAGTTAACACGGTGGTTTCAGTCACTTGCCTGCATTGTCAAGAAACATGTAACAGATACAAAAAGAAGGAGAAACTTTGAGAGGACACAGAGAAAAAAGACAAATTTGGTAACAGGGACATCTACCTTTATCTAAACTACACATTTTCTTTTAATAGCAGTAATACTGATAATTGAATTTATGAAACATTGATTTACTGGGAGAAGGAAGGAAACTTTTACCTTCAGAGGCAACACTTCTCTATTGATGCCATAAAATATTGCCATAGCAAGTGTCCAAGACAGGAGACCAGCCACATTCCCACAGACTTTCTTGGCACTTTCAAAAGTGTAATCATCCATATTAAAATATGGCTGTAGTAGCTCAACAGTCTCTTCATTTATAGTGTCCTTAGGGAACTGCTGAAGGCTCCACAGGAATCCTGTTGCACTCATCAACTGAAAAATAGTATTATAACCTGTAAGTTCTGGAAGAAAATAAATACTTTCTTCCTGAGTTAATATGTACTTCTAAATTGAATTTTCTCAAAGAAGTAACAGTTGATTTGCTCTAAATATACAAATTGAGACTATTGGCAGTAGCCAACCTAAATCTGTAAATCACAAATTGTCTTCTGGATTCCATGTGGAAAGAGTAAAGAAGAAAAGCTATGTAAGTTTTCTTTCTGGTAAGTGCATCTGAATGCCACCAACCACACAAGCCCCGTTTTGAAGATTGGGCTGGGTTGACACCAAGGCTGTGCCAATACTAGGCACCGGTTCTGGACAGATGTCATAAAAAGAAGGCATTCAGCGCCGGGTGCGGTGGCTCAAGCCTGTAATCCCAGCACTTTGGGAGGCCGAGACGGGCGGATCACGAGGTCAGGAGATCGAGACCATCCTGGCTAATACGGTGAAACCCCGTCTCTACTAAAAAATACAAAAAACTAGCCGGGCGACGAGGCGGGCGCCTGTAGTCCCAGCTACTCGGGAGGCTGAGACAGGAGAATGGCGTGAACCCGGGAGGCGGAGCTTGCAGTGAGCTGAGATCCGGCCACTGCACTCCAGCCTGGGCGGCAGAGCAAGACTCCGTCTCAAAAAAAAAAAAAAAAAAAAAAAAAAGAAGGCATTCAGCTTTAAATCTATCTCCCTTTACATTTTATGTGATGCAGTTTAAGATAAACTTTTCAATACACAATGATCAACTATTGTCTGCCAGTTTGTCTGGTCTATATTGAGTGTCCTGGGCTGAGGATGCCTGATGCAGCTCATAGGATTGACAAAGATAGACTTGACTTACCTTTAATGACTCTCCCCATGATGGCTTGCAGCAAGGTTTTTCTGGATCCATAGTAACAGGGTCAATTTTCTTTTGAAATAGTAACAGAACACAGTCCATGATTCTCATAATAAGATGTGGTGGTTTTGCAAGTTTCCTGACTGTGGCAATATCATTTGGCTTGATAGTCTATATTTGGGATTAGGGATCAATATTTTGTTTGTTGAGTGGTATTAATAGCTACACAGAAATCTAATACTTTTAAATAATTACGATAGAAAACTTTAAAGCATATTTTCTCTCCAGTTCCAAGATTTTTGCTTAGTGGCTCTTTCATTGTTATTTTGGTATTTCTGTTTGTTTATTTGTATGTATTCTTTTTTTCCCTTTTGCTCCCAATGAATTGGTTTAAAATATCACTACCAGGCATTGCCATCACAGACCTCTGTTAATAAGTCCCATTGATATGTAACATTTAGATAACCTGCATCTTCAAAGTACAGGGTCTATATTAGGTGTGGAGATTAAGAGGGGATACAAAGCCCTGAATATCAGAAACCTCACCTTCAGCCTTCATTTTGAGGGCTTCCCTGTCTATGGCGGGGGGAGGAATTAGAAGGAGACAAGAGAAATTACTGTAATATATGGCTCATAAAAATATTTTTGAAAATTTCTATCCATTGGCTGGGTTTGGATTAAGACATTGCCTGACCATCAAGGCAAGAACTGGGAGACCATATGATCAATAACATGTTCTAAGACTCCTTTGGTTCGGTGATCTCTCCCTTTTGTATGTTATAGTAAGACCCCTAAAGGAAGTAGGGGTGCAGAATGTGTCCTGGTCATTGTGAGCATTTTATTAAATTATTATCATAGATTTATTTATTCATTTAACAATTGCAGGCATTCTCCCATATAAAACAAAACAAACAAAAATAGTCTTGTCCTCATAACCTCCTGAAAAATGGCAAAGAAAATACAATTAACCTACATAAGGATTTCTGCCATGACAGAAGCATGTGAGTGACAGGAAAACAAAGGAAGGCCTTGAAGAAGAACTGAAAACTTTCCAGGAGGAGTGAGGTCTGGGCCCAGATTTGAAGATTGACTCTAATTAGGCAAGGAAAGTTAGGAAAAGCATTCCCGGCAGAGGCGGAGGCACGTTTAAAGGTAACAGACCCTGACCATTCTTTCAGAATCCTATACATTTTTCTGGATGACTGGATCGCATTGTGTGTAGGGACAAAATGACAAGATACACAAGTTCAAGAGATAGACAGGAGCCAGGTCATCAGCAGGAACAGAAGCACTAATATTTATTGAGCACTTTCTATGTACCTAGCATTTTGTATTAATTATTTTTAATGCTCACATTGATTCTTTAAGGATCAATGAGATATTATAATCCCCACAGATACCCAAGAAAGTTAAGTAAATTTACTCCAGATCATATATACGTACATACATACATATATGTGTGTGTGTATTAGCAGTGTGTACGTATATACACGTGTATATAAGTGTGTATATATCCACATATATGTGTGTGTGTGTATGTGTACGTATATACACGTGTGTATATAAGTGTGTATATATCCATATATGTGCATGTGTGTATATGTGTGTGTGTGTGTGTATTATACATAGAGGTTGAATGCAAGGCTGCCTGCCTCCAAAGCTGTGCACCTTTTGCCTCACAGCTGTGGATGCCTAGCTCAGGACTTTATCCTAAGAGCAGTGGAAACCACAGGAAGATTTTAAAAGGGGGCATGACATAATCTGGAAGGGATGGTGCAGATCTGTGTAATCTGAATTTCTCATAGTTTAGGCCACTAACCACTAGCATTATTTCTCAGTTCTCGTGGAAGGCCAATTTGTGGGATGAAAATAATATAAAAGGTGAGGACTTTAAAAAAATTAAAACTTAGAAAACTGAATTGACACATTTGTTTCCAGACTCAGAGATTATCAATCACATTAAGAATTCAATTAAGTTTTCTGATGAGCTAATTTCATGTAATGAAACATGATGCCTTCTAGGACTTGTGTTGGAAGGGGTAACAATGCACTGCTCACATTCAGGGCTGCTTCTGCTTCTTCCAATGCAGGTTTGGCTGCCTCGAGCTTGCTTTCAGCTTTTACTTTTTCACTATCAATTTCATCCACAATTTTTTGGGCTTTGTCTTTTACCTCCTGTACTTCGTTTTTAATTTTGGCTGAAGCCTGAGCGCTTACTGTGACTTCTGCTAATACCTGTTAAGTTGAGCAAACACATCAAAGCAAATAGAAACCTTTCAAGCAAAATTTATAGATTTGAATAGTGAGCAAATATTTATTCAACATAATATAAACACGAATAAGAACAAATTTATTTCCTATCTAAATTGTCTATATTTTAAGGTGCATTAAAGTAAATTCCTTTGAGCAGTTCCTCGCAGTTTTCCATTTTCTAAGCTTTCCTTAGGCTTAGTATATAAATAAATATTTAAAGCTTTCAGAAGAAATAGTATTTTCACTCTACAAATTTGTAGAAAATTAAAACAATTCAAGGAAGTATCATAGAATAAGGGCAAAACCCCCTATTAAGCCTTGTATAATAACAATAGAAGTAGCTAATGTTTACTGAGTGCTTACCACATATGCCAGGACTATGCCAGTGCCTCCCCTATGTTAGTTCACTCATTTCAGTAACTGGCTAGGATCAAGACTGAAGTATTTATTCTTAACTGACTCTTGGTGACTGGAAGCTGAAAATTTGAGGCTAGAAGGCTGTATAATAGATTTTAAAAAGGCAGCACATAGGCCGGGCACCGTGGCTCACACCTGTAATCCCAGCACTTTAGGAGGCCGAGGCAGGTAGATCACAAAGTCAAGAGACCGAGACCATCCTGGCCAACATGGTGAAACTCCGTCTCTACTAAAAATACAAAAATGAGGGAGGAGAATCGCTTGAACCCGGGAGGTGGAGGTTGCAGTGAGCTGAGATTGTGCCACTGCACTCCAGCCTGGACAACAGAGCAAGACTCCATCTCAAAAAAAAAAAGAGAGAAAAAGCAGCACACAGATATACCTATCTCCTTGAGAGGAGTATGGATTTTTCCTCTTTCTTTTTTTTAAAAAAAAGAAACTCCACCAACTCTTCCTCTTATTCTTTGCCCTCCTTGACACATATAAGTGAGATTTGGGCCATCCCAGAAACCTGGAACATACAGGGACCTTAAACAGAAGAACAAATATAACTCATAGTCAAGCAGAAATTTCATAAACAGATGAAAAAGAATAAGAGAGACAAACAGAGTAAGAGAAGAAATAATAGTTTTAGGCCAAGTAGCAAAATTAATAGTTCAGATATACGCTGGTATAAGTTAAACAAAAATGTCTAAGTCTTTGTGAACTCTATCTTACCAGGAATTGTCCATAGGTTTATACCCTCCTTGTTCTTTAATACCATTTTAAAATAATGCATTTTAATATGGAAAAATATTCCTCATCAGTGATAAAATAAATGCAAACTCACTTCATCTGCTTTTACGGAAGCCACTGCCAACTCCTTCTCCTTGACTGCAAGATCCTGAGAGAGTTTAGCAACAGATTCACTTGCCTCCATTAGTTTATCAAGACCTTTACAAATACACACATATATACTTCTGCTGAGTATAGGTATATGCCTTCATCAAATATTTAATATTTACTATTTATAAGGTACTGTACATGTAATATAACAAACACAAAATTGTATTTGTAGACAAAAGCTTTAAAAACATACATATCTTAAGAGCAACAATATTGACTATATTTCTGAGTTTCAACAGGAAGGCAAAGAAAACAGCTCTGACTGAAGAATATCACATAGCTACATTTAAGGGAAGGTCACAATGTCCTATCGAATAAGATTAGTTCAGCCAAGATACTTATTTGACAAATTTATACTCTCTTTGGCTTTGTAAACAGTTTTTGCTATCATTTTTTGCCTTTGAATCATATTGCAGCTGAGGTGGCAAATGAGATAGAAAATACATCAACATTTTTGTGGTTCTCTTTGCTATAAAAATGAAAATAACTATGAAAATTTATGTAACAGACTTTGCAACTTTTAGCTGTGTAGAGAAAAAGAACTGGTTAACTGAATGGCTCATATTCCAATGGGTTCTATGTGCTGGGATGTTGGTAAATATTTAAATCTGGGTCACTGGGAGAAGGGGAAGCCCTCATTTTATATTGTCCAATTTCTGTAGTGTAAACACTCTCACCAAGGCTGATTTCACGCTACCAAAAGATTCTCAGTACCACACGGTTATGCAATATTCCTACCACACAGACAGAAGTAAATAACCTCAAGAACATTAATATAAGAAAGTAGAGTAGGCTGGGTGTGGTGGCTCACCCCTGTAATCCCAGCACTTTGGGAGGCCGAGGCGGGTGAATCACCTGAGGTCAGCTGGAAACCAGCCTGGCCAACATGGCAAAACCCTGTCTCTACTAAAAATACAAAATAAGCTGGGCGTGGTGGTGCATGCCTGTAATCCCAGCTACTTGGGAGGCTGAAGCAGGAGAATCACTTGAACCTGGGAGGCAGAGGTTGCAGTGAACAGAGATCACGCCATTGCACTCCAGCCTGGGCAACAGAGCAAAACTGTCTCAAAGGAAAAAACAAAAAGAGTAAAACTAAGAAGGGATGAGTTTGAGCATTTATTGTCTTTATTTTAAATCCAATTTGTTTAATTGTAAATATACATGAGTTAATTTTTAATAAAAGTTCCTTTTAACAAGCAGATTACAAAATTCCTAAAAATTTAACATTGTGCTCTCAAAAGCCACTATGAGTTGGCTTCAGCACACTACTGATCTAAAGCATCATATAGGAAAGCTGCAAGAAGATGAATCATGAGAAAACCGCAGAAGAAGTCTTCTTTTACAGTCTTCTCTCATCGCTATGACTTCACAGACCTTGGCGCTCAGTTATGCTATGTGACCGAGTGGTTTTTGTTTTGTTTTTTTCTTGAGACAGGGTCCCACTTTGTCACCTAGGCTGGAGTGTAGTGGTGCAATCTCAGCTCACTGCAGCCTTGACCTCCTGGGCTCAAGTGATCCTCCCACCTCAGCCTCCCAAGTAGCTGGGTGTATAGGCATGCGCCACCACGATGCCTGACTAATTTTTATATTTTTGTAGAGGCAGGGTTTCACCATGTTGCCCAGGCTGCTCTTGAACTCCTGGGCTCAAGTGATCCGCTCTGGACATATAATCTGTTCCAATGTTTACTTTTGCTAGTTATACTACATATACCAGACACTTGGAAAACTCTTGCTTAGGTACACAATCTCTTTTTGTTTTTATTTGTTTTTGTTTCTATTTTGCCTTTTTCTTTATTAGCAATGTAGGGAACATTAACATGGCAATGTTTATACAAATCAAGGCAAATCAAAGTGAAACCGAAAACTGAAATTGTTGTTCATTCCCAAAAGCTGGCTTGTCCCCATCTGCCAGCAATGGCTCAGTGACTCAGCACAGGGGACCCAGAGTTGAAAGAGCCAGGAGAAATGGTTCTACAGAGAAAATGGGCCACTTCTGTTTAGATTTTCTTCTGTTCAGAGTTTCCTGACAGGTCAAAAAACCCTCAAGGGCATCCTTTAAAATTGTCTACTACTAACAAAGTGAGTATTTCATTTTCAAACAAAATGTCCACCAAACAAAATACTGAGATCCCTATCAAACAAACCCTGTTTCCATTCCATCCCATTCCATTTCATTCCTCTTACCAATATTCATACGTTCAGCTTGTTCATTAATGAATTTCACCTTTTCAGCATAAATGTTTTTATAACCATTTATAAATGAGAGGTACGATTTGGGAGTCACATGTGCTCTTCGACGGTATCTGAAAGCCAACATTAAAAGGACCATTTCAATCACTGTGGATACACCCATAAAATGACACCTTTCCCAAGGGAAATCAGTGTGATCCTGTAGAGTGATTCACTCGCAGGAAGACAGGATTTGAGCATGGTTTCCCAGAGCTGAAGTGGAAAGAGGGCTAAATCTGTCTGATGTTTCGACCCTGAGAGGGTCTTTGACTTCACCCTTAACTCCAACTCTGTTTCCTTGTCTGGAAAACTGAGAAAAGAATATCTGCTCTACTTCTCCCAGAATTTTGTGAAGATCAAATAAAATCGCATACATTAACACCCTATGTGAAAGTTGGTGTCAACAGTGCAAAACTTTAAGGTTCTGGACAAATATTAGGGGTAAGTGGTTGAAATGAATTTGTGGTGTGATCCATTTTCATTCAAGTGATATTTGCTACAGTCTCTTCACTGCTGGATCAGCTGGGTGGCTTTACAGAAGCAAAAACCAATGTCTCCCCAGTTCACCGGATTGGCCTTGAAATCAAGGCAACCGCACTTGATCCAAATGTCCACTTTATTGTGGGCTTTATTACAAAAGGTATAATTTTATACAGAAGAAGCTCAAGCGAAAAAAGGGCTTTTCACGTACTATAAAATTATTTAACCTTTTATATTAATTTAAACTTTTGTAGTTTTGAAGATGTTTAATGTTTTTAAGTTTTTTTTAAAGATCTTGGGCATATATGTGACTATCATTAAAGTGTTATAAAAATATTACATTCAGAATAAACTTCAACAACCTAAGAACATATAAAAAATTGAAAAATATACCCAAATTTTCAAAGTAAAGAAACAGATTTTTGTAGCTGCACAAAGGTAAAAGTTTATCTCCACAGATGACGTTCGCAGGAGGAGTTCAAATAGAAAGAAAATCTTCTTTTTTTTTTTTTTTTTTTGAGACGGAGTCTTGCTCTGTCGCTCAGGCTGGAGTACAGTGGCCGGATATCAGCTCACTGCAAGCTCCGCCTCCCAGGTTTACGCCATTCTCCTGCCTCAGCCTCCCGAGTAGCTGGGACTACAGGCGCCCGCCACCTCGCCCGGCTAGTTTTTTGTATTTTTTAGTAGAGACGGGGTTTCACTGTGTTAGCCAGGATGGTCTCGATCTCCTGACCTCGTGATCCGCCCGTCTCGGCCTCCCAAAGTGCTGGGATTACAGGCAGAAAGAAAATCTTCTTAACAGTAAGAATTAATACACACTGATTTGCCAAGAGAATTTGGGAGATATTATCTGGAATTATTTAAAAGGGTGGTCTGGGAATGGTTTTAAGTAAAGAAAAAGGTATGGAATAAACAAACTTTTGTGAAGCAGGAACCTCAAAGAACAGGAATTTCAAAGCAGGAATTTCAAAGAACGGGCATGGAACTTCTCACCAACCTGTTGATAGCAAAGTCAACAAACATTAGAAACACAGAGGGGTTATAAGTCAGCTAGAGAGAATCAATGAAAGTGTTACCCGAACTCTCTATGCAGAAAAACAGGCATAGCCTTTCTGGGGATCCATGCTGGCCCATTTGTCAGTCTTATACAGTGACTGTCATGCTTTGCGGGGAAAAAAGCTGTTTTTGCATAGTTGACACCAGCTTTCACATAATGAACACGTCATTGCTACTTTTAGTGAGTGGTTTTCCCGTAGTCAGTTAATATTTTGTTTCATAGTTATCTGGCATAGAAACATTGGTAAGACTGAGTAATGCAAATAGAAATTCTAAATACTCCCTCAACATAAGGCAATAAAGAAGCATTAGAAACAGTGTACTTCTTTAATCAAAATAAATAATGCATTTGAATAAGAAACTAATTTTAAACAGTGGTGATGAATTAGCTAAGTCATTTTCTTTTTTTTTTTTTTTTTTTTGAGACGGAGTCTCGCTCTGTCACCCAAGCTGGAGTGCACTGGCCAGATCTCAGCTCACTGCAAGCTCCGCCTCCCGGGTTCACGCCATTCTCCTGCCTCAGCCTCCCGAGTAGCTGGGACTACAGGCGCCCACTACCTCGCCCAGCTAGTTTTTTGTATTTTTTAGTAGAGACGGGGTTTCACCGTGTTAGCCAGGATGGTCTCGATCTCCTGACCTTGTGATCCGCCCGTCTCGGCCTCCCAAAGTGCTGGGATTACAGGCTTGAGCCACCGCGCCCGGCCCGCTAAGTCATTTTCAAAACAAAATTAAGCAGATGAAATAAAGCAATTCATTAAGTATCTGTTACTTTGAGGTTTGGAGGATAAAAAGGTATTTAAGTGTGGATACTAGTTCGTTTTTAAATCTTGTTTCCTTGCCATCTCTTCATATATAATTACTAGAAAATCAAAGGAAGAAAGATCTAAAAATGCAGCTAGGACCTCATGCTCAATCAATAGGAAGAGTCTTCTGCTGGATGTTACAATGCATTCCTCTTGGGAGTACATGCTGTGGTTCCATAGCGATGCTGCTCATGTAATATCACTTACCTTTGGAAATAACTTTCACAGCTCTCTGAAACCATGTCATGAAACAGGCCCATTGTTTCTACAACTTGTCTTTTAATTTCACTAGAGCAGACAATATTATAGTCTGAAAGGAAGTAGGAGGCCACAGCAATGAGAGCCTCCCTCGGCCAGAGGCTGAACCAGTCCATAGTGCAACCTGATATCAAGCCAGGAAATTTCAAAGAACGGGCACGGAACTTCTCACCAACCTATTGATAGCAAAGTCAACAAACATTAGAAACACGGAGGGGTTATAAGTCAGCCAGAGAGAGATTTCTGCAGTGTGACCCAACAGAGTGACATCACCAATTTGAAAATGAATCTTCTTGGGCTGCAATCATATATAAATCGAATGTTCCGATGAAGGGAGCAGATACACTCTACACTCTTCCCTGTCCTGGGACTACATCTACATTATTGCATTCAGTTCTAGGAACTCTCTTTTAAGATGAAACTGATAAACTAGAACACTTTGAGAGAGAGGGCCAGGACAGCAAAAGGCATGAACACTGGGACAAGTGAGAACAGCTGCAGGAACAGATGTTTGGTCTAAAAAAGAAACAACTTAGACAGCCTTGCAAAAACCTTCTCCAAACATCTGAAAAACTTTACATGGAAGAGGGATTGGGTTCATTGTATAGGCCAGAATTAGAATCAGAAAAGTACAGAGACAAAATTCTATTGATTATAAATAAGAGCCTTTTGGCAATTAGACTATCCAAGAATGAAGCAGGCTGCCTTATAAATTAGTGAGAGCCCCCAGAGCAGAGCTGTCAATAGAACTTTAAGTGATAATAAAAATGCTTTATATGGGCTGGGCGTGGTGGCTCACGCCTGTAATCCCAGCTCTTTGGGAGGCCGAGGTGGGTGGATCATGAGGTCAGGAGATCGAGACCATCCTGGCTAACACGGTGAAGCCCTGTCTCTACTAAAAATACAAAAAATTAGCCGGGCGTGGTGGCGGGCGCCTGTAGTCCCAGCTACACGGGCGGCTGAGGCAGGAGAATGGCATGAACACGGGAGGAAGAGCTTGCAGTGAGTGGAGATTGCACCACTGCACTCCAGCCTGGGCAACAGAGCAAGACTCCGTCTCAAAAAAAAAAAAAAGCTTTATATATACGCTTTCCAGTGCGGTAGCTATTAGCCACACAGGACTACTAAGCACTAGGAATGGAGCAAAGCCAGGCGTGGTGGCTCATGCCTGTAATCCCAGCACTTTGGGAGGCCCAGGCGGGTGAATCCCTTGAGTTCAGGAATTCCAGACCAGCCCGGGCAACATGGCAAAACCCCATGTCTACAAAAAATACAAAAATTAACTGGGCATGGTGGCACATGCTTGCAGTCCCAGCTACTTGGGTGTCTAAGGTGAGAGGATGGCTTGAGCCTGGGAGGTTGACGCTGCAGTGAGCCATGATCATGCCACTGCACTTCAGCCTAGGCAGCAGAGCAAGACCCTGTATCAAAAATAAACCAATTGCATTGGGAGTTATACCTGATGTAAATGACGAGTTGATGGGTGCTGACGAGTTGATGGGTGCAGCACACCAACATGGCACAAGTATACATATGTAACAAACCTGCACGTTATGCACATGTACCCTAGAACTTAAAGTATAATAATAATAATAATAAATAAAAAAAATAAAAAATAAACCAAACAGTAAGTAGAAACGGGGCTAATTAATCAAAACTTAAGTAACCATATATGCCTAATGGCTACTATATTGGGTAGCACGATGAGATAGAGATTTTCAAACCTACCTCAGGGACATTTTAGTAAAGCTGATATGTCTACATGGGAGGTGGAGCTGGACGAGATTACATCACCCAGTCCCTTACAATTCAAACAACTCATGTCTCTAGGTAATTAATGAAAATTTCAGGTTATGCAATATTTTTTAATAATATGAATATTTTAAATTATGCTGGAAATGAGAATTTGGTCAATGGAGATTGTGTGGTACAAAAGTGTTAATTTTAATTCCATGTAAAAATATTAATTTCTAAGATCATTATCTAATCAGAGAAGGTAAACCAAGTATCTTTAAATAAGGAACTCTTTCTACGTAGATATAAATAAAAATAAAAACTCACTGGAGAAAAGCAGAGAACAACATGTAAGTTCTTCCTTGATCTTGAAATGAAGTATTCATACAAATTATCAAAGGTAGGAGGATGGCGAGGCAGTTCCCTCTTCATCACTGAAATCAGACCTTGGGTGATTTCATCCATCTCATCTCGTGCAAACAAATTGGAGATCTTTAAGGAATGGACAAGGAAGTGTTCTGTATTTTAAGAGTTCTCCACAGTCAATTCACTGCCAAAGTCCGGTCCCTTTTTTAATTTGCATGTCATCTTATTTCATATTTTCTTTCAGCATCTCCACTGTCAAATCTGATTTGCCAGAGATTATCAAGACTGCAACTTTTTACTGAGCAGCTCAATCAAGAACTAATTGTGTTTTCTTGTGCTCCAATAGCTATCACCAAAAAGCCATCTCCACCACCACTCAATCACCTCTTTAAGATGTCCATGGGTGCCCTCTGTACTTTGACTCAGAGTCAGTCTAATCAACTCTGACTCCAAAATACTTAACTAATTTTTGCACTATTAAGCATCTGTATACCATGGTGCAGGGAAGAGTTAACACAGCAGGCTTAATCTTGAGAAGGGTGTGCTTGCAGAGTTGAGCCTGGGCTGTTATCAGGGAACTTAGCTTTTGGAATGTCTCCTCCATTAGTAATTGATAAGGTTGTTTTGCAGTGCCAACTAGACTGTTTACACAAACCTTGTGATATATGGTAAATATCTATCTGCTTTCCTTCTAGGAATCTGGAACTTTGGTAGTTGTAGCTAGGCAGGAAGTGACTAATGACCAACCCTAAAAAAAAAACCCACTGGACTCTGAATCTCAAGTGTGCTTCCTGAACAGAAACACAGTGCATATGTTACTGCCCTTCACATTGGATGGAGAGGACGTTCTGTATGGCCCCTTGGCAAAAGCATAGGAAGCTGGAACATCAGTTCCATGTTCCTGGTACATCAATTACTCCACAAGATGAGTCTTCCTCTCTACTGATCTGGCTCTGCATCCTTACTGTGTTGCTGCAATAAATCTCCACCATGAGTATAACTATCAGTTGAGCATCCCTTATTCAAAACGCTTGGGACAACAGTGTTTCAGATTTCAGATTTTTTTCAGATTTTGGAATGTTTGCATTTTACTTACTGGTTGAGCACCCCCAAATCCAAAAATCTGAAATCTAACATGCTCCAATAACGAGCATGTCCTTTGAGCATCACATCAGTGCTCAAAAAGTTTCAGATTTTGGAGCATTTTGGATTCCAGATTTTTGGATTTGAGATGCTTGACCTGTATATGCTGAGTCTGGTGAGTCTTTCTAACAAAGTACTAAAGATGTGAGGGCTCATGGAAGTGCTGATACAAGCGGTTTCGGAAGTGGTGGTGCAGACATCCATTTACAACTAACAGAACTCTTTCAACCATTCTATACTCCTCACTAGTATGTAGATAGACAGACAGATACTTTGCTTCTCCTAAAATAAATTATAAGACCAAAGTGAAGATTGAAGAGACAAGTAAGGAACCATGTTCAAAATTAAACAAAGCATCTGGAGATGGGCAGCATTCATTTCACAGGAACTTCAGAAAATCTACTAAATCTCATACATTAACCATGTCTACAATCAAAAATGTACTAAACAGCCTCACTTTCAAAAGGCTGCTGCTTTTTCTATTCCAATATAATTTATATATTTACAATATGGGCTTTTTTGCTACTTTTGAGACTTACCTCCCCTGAAGATAGCAAGTTGTTAAGGTATTCTAGAAATGCCTCATCTTTTATTTCATTGTCAGTAAAGATGAAAGTGATGCCTTTTCCATCAGCACCAGCAACTTTGTACAAAGATTTTAAATCATCTGTTAGATTAGTCACATTGTAAGACCTAAGAAGAAAAGTGATAGAAATTTTTAGGTTGAAAAATACATAGTCGGCTGGGTGCAGTGGCTCACACCTGTAATCCCAGCACTTTGGGAGGCCGAGGCGAAACATGGTGAAACCCCATCTCCACTAAAAAAATACAAAAAAATTAGCCAGGCGTGTGGTGTGTGCCTGTAATCCCAGCTACTTGGGAGGCTGAGGCAGGAGAATCGCCTGAACCCAGGAGGCAGAGGTTACAGTGAGCCGAGATCACACCACTGCACTCCAGCCTGGGCTACAGAGCAAGACTCCGTCTCAAAACAAACAAACAATCAAACAACAACAACAACAAAACCATAGTCATAATTTATCCCAAAACACAATAATAGCCCATGATTATTAGAGCATAATCTGTACCTGCTCCATAGATACTAAGTAATGGTGCCTGCTAGAAAATACAGAGATTAGAGCTAGAGAGTGATATATTACCATTCAAAACAAGTAAGTTTTGTTTAAGTTGAGAACTGAGAATCAGGGAATTTACCAAAAGTGATCCATGAAGCGTAAGTGGGAACAGAGAAATGAACTTTTAGTCCCTGCAATCTGATTGTCCTCAGCAACAAATTTTGTCCGAGTAAATATATGTACAATATCTAAAACTCATCTGAAATTTGGATGAGTTTGGTTTGGTGAAAAAGTCACAATAAGTTATGAATAAAATTAATGATAAATTGTATATAGTGGTAATTTGCACAGCTCATTAAGTGGCTAGGTACAAAGAAAACTCACAGAAAAAGATGCATTATGCAATATGGTATAAATAATAGAAATGTTAGATGGTTACAGATTATGGAATGAAAAGATCTTGGTCTTTGTTTTTTGGCTTACTCTGTTTTGAATAATGTGTGTGCTACCAGAGGTGATGAGATGTGTAAAAAGAAAGCAGACATTATCTGAAATGTTGTATGTAAATCTTCATGGGTAAGCTAATGACAAGGACTAAAAGGTAATCCTCACTGGAAAGAGGTGTTACAATGCAAGTAATAGGAAGTAGGCCATGGGTCTCACAGAAAGACTATGAGCACTGGAACCAGAAAGATCTAGTGGCCTGATGCTGTCAATGTAATCCTCTCACTGACTGGCCAGTCTCTGAACTGATCAGTCAAAGATGTCAATTTGGCTGATTTTTTAAAGAATTAGACTGACTGTTATATATTGCACATAGAGACAGTCACCACACACCCCTTGTCCAGATCCTGATCTCTCTTGTTTCTTTCTTTCAAGTTTTCCAAAAGTGTTCTCTGTGCTTCTTCTCTTCCTTATGCAATGTGGCTTGTGTGCCCATCCACTCCACTGAAAGTTTTATCATGTTGACTATCAGCTGCCACTTTTCATGCCTTAACATTTTCAGATTTTTTTTTTTTTTTTTTTTTTTGAGACAGAGTTTCACTCTTCTTGCCCAGGCTGGAGTGCAATGGCGTGATCTTGGCTCACTGCAATCTCCACCTTCAGGGTACAAGCGATTCTCCTGCCTCAGCCTCTTGAGTAGCTGGGATTACAGGTGCCTGCCACCATGCCCAGCTACTTTTTTTGGTATTTTTAGTAGAGATGGGGTTTCACCATGTTGGCCAACTAGTCTCGAACTCCTCACCTCAGGTGATCTGCCTGCCTCGGCCTCCGAAAGTGTTGGGATTACAGATGTGAGCCAGGGCACCCAGCCAGCATTTGCAGATGAATTATCTACCTGCTTAGTTTCTGAAAACCACTCTGGATTTCCTCCTCTCTGTCTTGCCTCTTCTTCTCACTCTCAATTGCAAGTTCCCTTTCTCTATGTTGGGAGACCACGGAGTTCTTTCCACAGCCATCTTTTCTTTCCATGATGCACCCTATTCATACTCCCCATGACCATAAAAGGGTTCCCTCTACTGAGACATCTATATTCCTATTGCAAGAACCAGAATCCTCTCCTGAACTCCACATCCATGAGTCTTATTATCTATGGAAACTGTTCTGCAACACCTCAGACTCAAATGTACGGAACTAAATTGTCACTTTACCCTTCAAAGCTGGTCATTTTTTTATTTATTCAACACATCGTTTTACAGAATTGGTTAAAACTAAGCATTTAATAATGAAAATAAAAAAGACAAATATTACAGTGGTCCATTCTCAGGGATCTTACAGTTTAGTGAAGGAGGTAGAAATGTATGTGGACAAGTACTTTTTTTAATGCAGTGTGGTAAGTACAGTCATGCATTGCTTAACAATGGGGATACATTATGATAAATGCATCCTTAAGAAATATTGTCACTGTGGCCGGGCCTGGTGGCTCATGCCTGTAATCCTAGCACTTTGGAAGGCTGAGGCGGGTGGATCACAAGGTCAGGAGTTCAAGACTATCCTGGCCAGTCTGGTGAAACCCTGTCTCTACCAAAAATACAAAAATTAGCCAGGCATGGTGGTAGGCACCTGTAATCCCAGCTACTCGGGAGGCTGAGGCAGATAACTGCTTGAACCTGGGAGGTGGAGATTGCAGTGAGCAGAGATCGCACCACTGCACTCCAGCCTGTGTGACAGAGTGAGACTTCTTCTCAAAAAACAAACAAACAAACAAAAAGAAAACACTGTAATTGTGGGAACATAATATAGTTTGGATGTTTGTCCCCTCCAAATCTCGTGTTGAAATGTAACCCCCAATGTTGGAGGTGGGGCTTGGTGGAAGGTGTTTGGGTCATGGAGGCAGATCCCTTATGAGTGGCTTAGCACCATCCCCTTGGTAATGAGTGAGTTCTAACTCTGAGTTCATATAAGATCTGGTTGTTTAAAGGAGTCTGGGACCTGCCCCCTGACTCTCTCACTCCAGCTATCACGATATGACCACCTGCTGCCCTTTTGCCTCCCACCATGATTGAAAGCTTCCTGAGACCCTCACCAGAAGCAGGTGCCAGCACCACACTTCCTGTACAGCCTGCAGAAACTTGAACCAAAACAAACCTGTTTTTAAATAAATTACACAGTCTCAGGTATTCATAACAATGCAAAAACTGACTGATACAAAACAGCACAGAGTATACCTACACACACCTAGGCTATACGGAATGGCCTATTGCTCCTAAGCTACAAACCTGAACAACATGCTATTGCACTGAATACTGTAGGCAATTCTAATGCAATTGTCCATATTTGTGTATCTACCTAAACATAGAAAAGGTACAGTAAGAATACAGTATAAAAGATTTTTAAAATGCTACTCCTGTATAGGGTAGCTCCATTATAATCTCATGGGACCACCATCATATACATTGTCTGTTGTTGACCAAAATGTCCTTATGGGGCACACAACTGTACCACTAGAGAACTCAAGAGTGTCACGCTGGCCTTCCTGTTCTTTCCTCCTCTTCCTGCATATTGGGTCAGTTACTAAGTCCTATTAATCCTGCATACTTTAAACTGTCCCTGTGAGTCTTCCTCTCTATTCCCACTTTATCTGCTGTTATAAAATGTATCCAGAATTTGTTGTAATCAAGTGTGGTAAGACACAAAGACACAGGAACGACTGTCATGAAAGAAGATGTTTATACTCAAGGAACCCTAGAAACAGGAGGGGGCTTGACATGCTAGGTAGGGTGACATGGGGAAACACCAGAGTCAATCAGGAGGCACAAGGAGTGATGGGAAAACACAGGCAAGAGCCTTTATTGTGGTTTCCATGAAAAGGCAAGGCAGGTAAGCAGAATAAGGATTGGCTAGTTTGAATAATTGCAGCAGCCTCTGGGGCATAGGAGCTCTCCCTTGTTGACTGGTATGTTGCCCTGGGGTGATTAGGGCAGAGGAATATCCTAATCCACCGTGAGATGCCACTACACACCCACCAGATAGAGGTGGTGGTTGGGAGTAAGGACTCTGAATTGGTTGGTTTGCATATGAAAAGTATTCTTCTGGAGGAGTTGTTTGAATCTCTAAGAATTGGTTACCCTGGAAAGGTCAGTCTCTCCCTAGTCAGCAGGGTCTCAGATGCCAGGGTATCAAGAATACAGAAATTAAGAAAATATAGTGAACAAATTTGCCTTAATTTAAGCCTCTGTCATTCCTAACTATAATGAGTGCAACACCACCTATCTCAGGATCACAAATTTAGATGCCTACAGGAATCAGACAGATAATGCCAGTGAGTGAAGCAGTGCTGGTGGGGTCTATGGATTGGAGGATTGTATGTCCCATCCAAGAAGGCAGCTACTCCTGAGCTCTGCTACCTGGGTGTGTAGGCCCTAGGTTGCCAGATCTTCCAATTATTTCAAAAAAAAAAAGTCAGAAATACACTTTTCTAAAATATGAAACCTCCCGATTTTTAAATGTTGACAACTAATTTAATTTTTTGAAGTAAAATTAAATTAATATCTACTTATTTGATGCTTTATGTTTTTAAAATACTCAGAAATTGCATTTTGTTCAATTTTTATTTTTCATTTGTTTGGCAGCAGAATGATTTATGTGTTTGTTTATAAATTGGCAAAGTGATCTAAATTTTATATGGAAATAAAAAGTCAAATGGACAAGACATTTTGAAGAACAACAACAGAGTTAGAGATCTGACACTACCAAATATACATATGTTAAATGTAAATATATATATATTAAAGAAGCTACAGCAATTAATACAGTGGGTAATGATGCAAAGATAGATAAGAAAACCAGTGGAGGAGACTATATAGTCACGTATATGATCAGATGACTTAAGACAAAAAATGACACTGTGATGTGTCAGGGAAAAGATGATCTTTTTAATAAATGGAGCTGGATCAACTGGCTATCAATATTGAAAATAATAATCACAACTCCTACATCAGACATTATAAGAAAATGAATTCTAGGTCGGTTGTAGAACTGTGAAAGTAGTAAATTTTATGTGTAAATGTTAAGAAAATCATAGGAAAATATCTATGTGCCCTTAGGGTAAACAAAGATTTTAAAATATAACACAAAAGAGCACTAAATAGAAAAAAAAAAAGGGTATTTCATTAAAATTAAGATCCGCTAAGAGAACGAACAGGCAAATCAATAACTGAGAGAAGATATTTGCAATATACACCCTTTATATCCAAAACACATATAGAATTCCTAACAGACAGTAAGAAAGAATCGCAACCAAACTGAAAAACAAAATGGAGAAAGGGCTTTTATAATTCACAAAAAAGCCTATCCAAATGGTCAGTGAGAGATGAAAAGGTGCTCAACATCATTAGCCATCTGGGAAATGCAAACCAAAACCACAGTGAGCTACCACTGCACACACAGAATTGCCAAAATTGGCCAGGAGTGGTGGCTCACGCCTGTAATTTTGGGAGGCTGAGGCGGGTCGATCACTTGAGGTCAGGAGTTCAAGAGAGGCCTGGAGAACATGGTGAAACCCCGTCTCTACTAAAACTACAAAAATTGGCTGGGCATGGTGGCGCACTCGGGAGCTGAGGCAGGACAATCGCTTGAACCTGGGAGGTGGAGGTTGCAGTGAGCCGAGATTGCGCCACTGCACTCCAGCCTGGGCGACAGAGCAAGACTCCACCTCAAAAAAAAAAAAAAAAAAAAAAAGAATTGCTAAAATGAAAAAGACACACAATGCCAAGTGGGGGCAAGGATGCGGAGCAACTGAAACTCTTACGGCATGTTGGTGGAAGTGTAAATTGGTACAACCACATGGGAAAACTACTACACAGATCAACTAAAGCTAAATATACAGATACCCTACATCCAGGAATTTTAACTCTAGGTGTATACTCAGACACATACAAGAATATTTACAGTAGCTCTATTTGCCCCAAACCAAATGTTTATCAAGAGTACAACAGATAAATAGATTGTGGTAGCATCTGATTAAGTGGAAGAGCATGCAGCAAAAAGAAAGAACAACTCTTACTACATGTAACATCATGGATGAATCTCACAAACAACGCAATAATAGAAATGGGATGCAAAGAGCAAATCCTGTATGATTCAATTGATACAAAATTCAAAACTAGGCAAGACTAATCAATGGGCTTGCGCTTTGAATATTGTTTCCCTTGGGAGGGTAATGACTGCAACGTAACATGGGGGCACCTCTGGGGTACAAGTACTGTTTTATTTCTTCATCTGTAGACTGGCTACATAGGTGTATTTACTCTGTGACACTTGTGTAAATATCCTTATATATATAATACTTAAAGTTTACTTTAAAAAGAAATACAGAAAACTGTTGTGTGTCCTTTTTTTCTAAAGTAAACATTTAACCTTAGAGAAATTAACTATAGAAAAACATATTGTGTTTTATTTCATCCTACCTGGTTAATGTTATCTGGAATATTTGATAGCCAGCAATAAAAGAGGCCAATCTTGAAAGACTTTGTTTTCCGGAACCACCAACACCCACCAGCAATGCATTTCCACACGATGTTCGAATTATTCGTGAAATCTGTTTTGAGATTTAAAAAGTGCTTATTTGAAAAAAGGATGTGGATGTTTATATTTTCTTGCACTAAATGAGTCCAAGTTTTGATTATATGTTTCTAGACAATATTAGACTTTTTCCTTGTTAATGGTCTATGTCAGAATTTTTAAAATTAAAGTTTAATATTGATTTGTTCAGCTTGAATCTTTCCTTGACCATCTATATTTACGTCATGAAGAACAGAACAAACTGGATTTACTCCCTTCTATTTTAAAACTATTCTGCGTGTGTGTTCATGTGAGTGCACGCATGTATAGTTTTATTAGTTTTAGACCCAATGGATACTGGAGCTGCTTTTCCCAATCTGCAGAAGATATAAGAAATGTTTAGAAATTTTTTTTATTATTCATCAGCCTAACACACTGAATTATGTAGACATCTAACTCAACAATGAATACTAACTCTATCATATCTCTGCCAATGATTTTTTTTAAATACCACAATTCTATTTACAGTGGGATAGGAGGATGTTTCTAGGAGCCAACTTGGAGAGACAGCCTTTCATCTTGTGTTGCTTGTCTATGGTTGATTTCCTCAGTGAAGATAAGACTCAAATTGTGGCTCAAATCTTTATGCAGGCCAATTGAAGGCATTGCTAAAAAACTGTCTTTTATAGTATTGTCACCGACTAGGGAGAAAGTCTAGGTGGATCACTAAATTCCCTATCACCACTAAACAAAAATTTTTTAAAAATACAAGTTTTACAGTTGGCGGATCAATAATGACACCCTGGTATGTGTAAATTCTATCAGTATATTTTAAAATATATTAACCACTTATGGCTGTGCACTCAGAATAGAATCTCAGAACCCCAAGATCTAGCTGCAGTGAATGCTCAATAATTACCTGTTGAATAGATTAGTGTGAAAACACCCCTTTTTGGTGTTACCACTAACTGGCTTCTATTCTCTCACGGGTCCTGTATATCAACCTTACCCCTGTCCCATCATCTGTAAGTCAGTCATAACACTGACACTTTTCAAAGCAACATCTTTTCCTCCATGGGGAACAGAATTCCCATAATACCGAAAATAGAATTTGAGGGAAGTATATTTTTTCACAGGGTTCGCCACACTTTCTAAAGGTTCTCCATACTTTCTTGTTGACTCAGTGTGCCAAAAGCTCTGAACAGAAAACCATCTATTTGCCCTTGAAAGACATCTGCTGCCATGTAGATGGATTCAAATAAAGGGTTTCCTACTAAGCCTTTGTCTTCCGGGATGGTGAACTGACCCAACCTATGTACACTCTTCTATATGATACCTGATAGTATATAGTTATTCTCTCAAAAAAAATTATCTTTGAAATATAGTAAGCTTTTACATGATCGTTTTACATCAGTAAATAGGCAATAGTTAGAACCTTAATAAGATGAGTCATTGCATCTTTAAAAAACACCAGATCAAGAGATGTTCCTCTAATGATGTCATTGAACTGTCTCTGGTAAAACTGGAGTTTTTCAGCCAGAAAGTCAAAGGATGGCACCTATGGGTGGGGAGAAAGAGAAAAAAATAGTATTTAAGATCCAAATATGTATTAAAGCAGCAATTGTAAAGACACTCAAAAGTAATTTTAAAATATATATATCTTTTTTAAACTTTATGGATTGCCAGAGGTTTCTCACATATTAGTCTACTTTTAGTTATTTCCATTTTCTAAGGCCTGAGACTTAACTGTATTAGTTGGTTTCTAGTGCAAAATCATTTCTGACCTTTCCCTACCAACTCCTATCCATGTCACACATTAATATAGGAAATATTTTTCTTAGTTTTTATTTACTTTTTAATATTGTTTGCAGCTTTCAAAAATATAAAAAGGTTTTACATGATTAACGGAGTCAAATCCACAAGTCTTCGTTGTTCTGAATTAAATCCACACCCACTTTCTTTGTTTTGCAAATTGTTCCTCCCCATCTAATTCTTTGATCTACATACACTTTATTTTTATTTTTAGAGTCAAGGTACTCTGTCACCCAGGCTGGAGTACAGTGGCCCACTCATAGCTCACTGCAGCCTCAACTTCCTTGGCTCTTTGGATCCTCCCACTTCAGTTTCCCCAAGTCGTGGGTATTACAGGCATAAACCACCTCGCCTGGCTCTACATGCACTTTAGGATTTCTTTGTTATGTAACCCTGTTTTTAAAGTCCCTTTGAAATCTTGTTTAAAATTTCATTAAACCTATATATTAATTTAGAAAGAATGGCAAGTTGCTGTTTAAGTAAAGTTTTGTCATGTTAATTCCTACATGTTTTTGTTGCTGTTAAGTGAAATTATTTATTTATTTATTTATTTATTTTTATTATACTTTAAGTTCTAGGGTACATGTGCACAACATGCAGGTTTGTTACATACCTATACATGTGCCATGTTGGTGTGCTGCACCCATTAACTCATCATTTACATTAGATATATCTCCTAATGCTATCCCTCCCCCCTCCCCTGCACTGCACAACAGACCCCAGTGTGTGATGTTCCCCTTCCTGTGTCCAAGTGTTCTCATTGTTCAGTTCCCACCTATGAGTGAGAACTGAACTCATAGGTGCTTGGTTTTCTGTTCTTGTGATAGTTTGCTCAGAATGATGGTTCCCAGCTGCATCCATGTCCCTACAAAGGACATGAACTCATCCTTTTTAATGGCTGCATAGTATTCCATGGGGTATATGTGTCACATTTTCTTAATCCAGTCTGTCATTGATGGACATCTGGGTTGGTTCCAAGTCTTTGCTATTGTGAAGAGTGCCGCAGTAAACATACATGTGCATGTGTCTTTATAGCAGCATGATTTACAATCCTTTGGGTATATGTCCAGTAATGGGATGGCTGGGTCAAATGCTATTTCTAGTTCTAGATCCTTGAGGAATCGCCACACTGTCTTCCACAATGGTTGAACTAGTTTACAGTCCCACCAACAGTGTAAAAGCGTTCCTATTTCTCCACATCCTCTCCAGCATCTGTTGTTTCCTGACTTTAAATGAAATACTTTTATATTTTCTATCTTGTGATTGTTGGCAAGTGTTGGTAAATTTTTTCTGTAAAGGGCAAGATAGTAAATATTTTAGGCTTTATGGCCCATTCAGTCTCTACTCACCCCTGCCATTGTAGTGCAAAAGCAGCTATGGCCAATATTTAAACCAATGGGTGTTTCAATGAAACCTTATTTATGAACACTGAAATTTGAATTCCATATAATTTTTACATATCACACAATATTGTTCTTTTTTTGATTTTTTATTTTTTGGTAACTATTTAAAAATGAAAAATCAGCTGGGGACGGTGACTCACACCTGTCATTCCAGAACTTTGGGAGGCCGAGATAGGTGGATCACTTGAGGTCAGGAGTTTAAAACCAGCCTGACCAACATGGTAAAACCTCATCTCTACTAACAATACAACAAAGTAGCTGGGCATGATAGCGGGCACCTGTAATCACAGGGCCAACATGGTGAAACCTCGTCTGTACTAAAAATACAAAAAATTAGCCGGGCATGGTGGAGAGCACTTGTAATCCCAGCTACTTGGGAGGTTGAGGCAGGAGAATTGCTTGACCCCAGAAGGCGGAGGTTGCAGTGAGCCGAGTTCATGCCACTGCGCTCCAGCCTGGGTGACAGAGAGAGATTCCATCTCAAAAATAAATAAATAAATAAATAAATATCCTTCTTAGCTAGTAAGTCTAACAAAATTAAACAGGCAGTGGGCTTGGATCTGGCCCAGAAACTATAATTTGCCAACCCTTGGTATAGGTATAGAGTATAGTTATTTCATATTTATAAATGCTTTGTCGTCTTATTGAACTCACGTTCTCTCTCTGTTTTTGAGACAGGGTCTCATTCTGTCACCCAGGCTAGAGTGCAGTGACACAATCACAGCTCATTGCAATCTCGAACTCCTGGGCTCAAGTAATCCTTCCACCTCCACCTGCTGAGTAATTGGGAGTACAGGAGCATGCCACCACATCCAGCTAATTCTTCTTATTTTTTGTAGAGACAGAGTCTCACTGTGTTGCCTAGGCTGCTCTCAAACTCCTGGGCTCAACCGATCCTCCCACCTCAGCCTCCCAAAGTGCTGGAATTATAGCAACTCCATGGTGGGACTCTGGTGCAGAGAGAAAGATCTAGTTAGGTGAGCGATCTGAAAACCTCTTTAAAGAGATGAAAATAAATACCAATTCATATATTTTGGGTACTTCAAACACAGTGTCTTCAGGTTCATCGCCAGTTGGTTCCGGCATCTCACGGAGAAAATCCACAAAGTATGGTTCAGGAAGAATGCACGACGCAGCATCAGAGCCAATATTTTCTTCAACTGCACGAATAAGATGTGTGTTAAACCACTGCTCATCTTCAGGAGTTACAAATCTGAAAGGAAAATGTAGTAGTAAGAATGTGAAATATGAAAGCATCTTTTCTAACTGAACATGTCCCTTTGCCTCTTCTCAGTCCCACCCCGGACCTTCTCAATTCAGGACAGGGAAACAATATGTTCTGCCTTTTGATAAGAAGGGCATAACCCCATCCAAGAAAGTTATAACATTAACTGCACTACTTATAGAAAATACAGATGAATCACTTAGGTGAGATCAAAGGTCCCTAAAACTTGTGATAGGGGTGCAGAAGTGATGGTCGGTAGTGGACGAGCATCCTCTTTCTGGGTTGGTGGATTCGGTTTACAAAGGACCTTTTCAGATCGACAATATCACAGAGGGAAGAGAGGACAAAGGGGAGTAACATTTGACAAGTATCACCCTTGTGTGAGGCATGGTAGACACTTTATAACTTTGTGAAACTGGCATTATCATCCATGGTTTATAGATGAGGGAATGGAGGCTCCAAAAGATGACTGAATTTAACTTTAATGAGATTGTTTCACTTTAAAGGGATGAAACCAGATTTCCCCACATAAAACCTACAAAGAGCTCACACTTTGCAGAAAATATATACAATGAAAATGTGCCTCCAAATGTTATCAACTCTGATGATCTGGTGATTTATAAAGATGTATTGTTGAAGTCATGCTCGAATAAATCGGCAGAGCATTTTCTTAAGGCAGTAGGCAGGTGAGAGACACCATCAATGCTTCACAAGCCCCACAGCAAATGACGACAATGCTCCTTACTCTACTTATCCTAGTAGATAATGCGAGAAATAACCGGCTGGGCAGGATGGCTGATGCCTGTAATCCCAGCGAGACGGGCGGAACACCTGAGGTCAGGAGTTCAAGACCAGCCTGACCAACATGGAGAAATCCCATCTCTACTAAAAATACAAAAAATAAATAAATAACCGGCCATGGTAGCACATGCCTGTGATCCCAGCTACTTGGGAGGCTGCAGTTGGAGAATCACTTGAACCCAGGAGGCAGAGGTTGTGGTGAGCTGAGATCACACCATTGCACTCCAGACTGGGCAACAACAGCAAAACTCCATCTCAAAAAAAAAAAAAAAAAATTAACCAAGTAGCATAAACTTCTCAGGTCATACATTTAAACTCAAGAGCCGCAATATGCACCTGTCCGCAATTACTCTGTTGCACTCATGTTTGAAAAGGGACAGGAGAGTAGGGATTGAAGTGCACTCCTCAGCTTTTATGGTCAACATTCCTTGCCAAATTCTGGAAAGATCTCGAAGATTGAAGATGTAATGAAATTTAGAAGGAGTTGGCAGCATCTTCACCTAGAGACGAAAGAATGAAATACTCTCAATTAGTTTTCAGATACAACTAAAAGTAGAATTATTTTTAGAATTGTCTCACAAATCCTATTTTAGATAAAATCTGCTGAGTAAATAAATCAAGATTAAGTTCATATTTTGTGACAACACGGACAGAAAAAAAATCATACATAAACCAACTTAGGATTTAAAAGAACATAAGCTCTTGGATAGGATGGATTCAAGACCAATGCACTGGATGCAGGTTCCAAGACCTTGTTCTACCACCATCAGTTGGCTTTGAGCGAGTCACTTCCCCCGAGTTCTTAAGAACTATATGAATTGTGGGAATAATCATCTCTAATCATTGGTAGTATACATATGGAAATACGTCATAACATAACAAAAAACTGAACGTGAGTTGGGTGTCATGCAGGTAAGAACAATGTTCACTTTTAAAGTTAATAATGGCTATCTTCTATAAATTGCTTTGATTAGGGTCCTTCATGTGTTAGGATTTCCATAAACATATCTGCATATCATAACCTGGATTTTGCTGTATGGATCCAAACTCAGTCAACAGTCTTTGTATATCTGTATATCCATAATAAGTGGACAGGCAAGTCTGACATGCAGCTATGTGTATAGTAATAGATGTTTTTTCTGTTTGAGCACAGAGAATGTATTCTATGCTAATTTACTATTTCTACCAACTTCTAGAACATAAAAACGCAAAGCTGTAACAATACCACATTCTTACCCAGAGAGATACCCATTAAGGGATAACCTCGAGGTACTCTAGATATGGAACACATTGATGGTCATGTATAAAGATTATAATTGATATCATTAGCATCATTTTTGAAAGTGAAAATAATGATAATTCTGGTGATATAAACTCCCCATACACCTATTTCAGCAAAGCAGATGCTTTCTTTAGCATCTGTTCATAAATTAAGCCCTTTCTATACTGAAAAATTACCCTATTGAGTTTGTAATTTTTACAGGCTAATTCCCAGTGCTAGTTAAAGCAGCAAGTAGCATGGGGAGACGAAAAGAAAAGAAGCGTATTTTATCAATTGCCTATCAACTTCCCTCTGTGCTCAGTTCCATTGCAAGCTAAAATGTTCATCCTACTCACTAAAATATAAAACATATAGTTATATTACAAATATGCAAAAATACCCAAAGGGTAAGGTTATGTGAACATTGCTTTTTTTATGATAAAACACTCCAGCCATGATGGCAGCCATTGGTAACTGAGGCAGTCATTAAAGAGAATCTGTAAAAAAACATTCCTTTCTTTCCTTCCTCTTCTCATTATTTGTTAACCTGCTTCTTTCCTTCTCTTCTAATATTTCCCTCTACTTTTCATCACCTTCTTTCATTTCTCAACTGCTTCTGCCTTAAAACTATATAAAGTAATATAAAGGTGGGCTGATAGACAAGGCATGAATGGATTAAAAGAGTGCTTTGTGAAGATGGGAGATTTGAAGAAAAGACACAAAGAAGGCTGCTTATGTAGAGGTGGGCAGAAGAGGAAGATGCCTTCATTTTTCAATGACTGAGCACCTCCCTGGTTCTTAAGAAGACATACTGGTAAACAGAGGACAGCTAACTCTGCTGTCATCAAGGGGGCTTTTATTCTAGTGGTTGGGGAGCCTGAGAATGAACGGGGAACAAATATATATGTAAATAAGCAAGTAATGATAGAAGCCATGGTTTTTTAAAAAAAAAATCAGAGCCAGGAGACAGATAATGAGTAGGATAGGGACAAGGGCAGTCACTTCAGAGGATGACTGGAGACAGTCCCTCTGAAGGTAAGAGTGATGAGAATGAGCCAAAGTATGCTGACCAGCAGTGCAATAAGCCTGGTGTGCTCAAGGAATGGTGAGCAGGGCCACTCGGCTGGAGCAGGATGATGGCAGGCAAGGGAAGTAACTGGAGTCTGCTGACATTATAAGTGGAACTGGGAGTCTACTGGTGGTTTTAAGAAGGAATAAAGATTTCTGGTTTACTTTTTTAAAAATATCATCTAGGACTGTGAAAAGAACAGACTCCAAGAGAGCAAGAAGAAAGCAAGGAGATTGGTTAGGAAGTTACTGCATGGTCCAGGGGACAAGTGATGGGAGCACTTATCAGGGTGGTCATGTGAGGATGGCAAGGAGGGCTCGGCTTTGGGGTAGATTTTGAAGGGGAGGTCACTGATATTCGCTGATGGACTGGATGTAGGCCATGAGGAAGACATAAATCAAGGATGGAGCGCAGTAATTTTAACCTAAGAAGGAGGATAACTGGTGTTGCTACTGAGACGCAGAAGTTTGAGGGAGGATCATATTTAAGGACACTTAAGAGTTCTGTTTGGGGCCGGGCGCGGTGGCTCAAGCCTGTAATCCCAGCACTTTGGGAGGCCGAGACGGGCGGATCACGAGGTCAGGAGATCGAGACCATCCTGGCTAACACGGTGAAACCCCGTCTCTACTAAAAATACAAAAAAAAAAACTAGCCGGGCGAGGTGGCGGGCGCCTGTAGTCCCAGCTACTCGGGAGGCTGAGGCAGGAGAATGGCATAAACCCGGGAGGCGGAGCTTCCAGTGAGCTGAGATCCGGCCACTGCACTCCAGTCCGGGTGACAGAGCGAGACTCCGCCTCAAAAAAAAAAAAAAAAAAGAGTTCTGTTTGGACATGGTAACTTTGAGATGAGTATCAGACATCAAACACTGATGTCTATTAAGCAGTTAGAAATTGGCCTGGAGCCAGGCAGAGAGGCCTGGGATGGAGATATCCATTTTGAAGTCATCAGCACAGGGATGATGTTTAAAGCCTCGAAACTGGATGAGGCCACCTAGGGAAAGAACGTAGATAGAGAAGAGGGCCCAGCATCGAGACCAGGTGCATTTCAGTGTTTAGAGGAGGGAAAGAAGAAAGGGGACTTTAATGAGGTAGCCAGTGCACTAGGAAGAAAACCAAGAATATGGGGACCCTCTGAAGTCAAGTGAAGAAAATATTTAGAGGGATCAATTAGGTCAAATGCTGCTAAAAAGTAAAGTAAGAGGGACAGGAAAATTAACCTTGAGATGTGGCAAGATCGAGGTCTTTGGTGATCTTGACGTGAACAGTGGGAATGAAAGCTTGTGTAGAATGGATTAAATAGATTTTAAAAAAGACACTGAGGACATGGAGCCAGGAAACATCCAAATAACAAAAGAAACTGGCAAAAGGCAAAGCTTTTCAGAGAACTACGTATATAAGCACAGTAAATTGAGCAATAGTCCTGTTGGAAACCACATGTATCTTACCACAGAAAACTATCTCAGATGCTCAGTCCTTGCCACTTATTTTCAAGTTTCTTTAAAAAGGGGTACAATGGCACATGCAAAGACCCTGTGTTGGCAAGGAACAGGGCCCCACACTCATCATGGAAGGTGGCTGCGTGGAAGAGCATCTCATAAGAAACCCCCAAATTCCTCTTCTGATGATTCCGTATCTAGAAATCCCCAGTCTACCCAGGAATCTGACAGGCTGGCACACTCCAGGTTTCCCAGGAGACAAGTGCCTGCCCACATGTGTGTAATCGGCCTAATGGATGTGTAGTGAATTATGACAACTAATCCTTATCTCCTTCATGACTTTTTGTCAAATATATCAACCTCATTTTTATCTCATACCTATACTTAATTGCCTTTTCATGAGTACTGCCTTAAGTCATCTGAGGACAGCTGCAGGTTTGCTGAGCTTTACTTAGGACACTGACTTGTGTATGCAAATCTAGCCAATTTTTGTTAAGAACACTTCCATCCATTTACTAACTCATGCTCCAGCTCAGAGAAACATACAAATTAGACTTTAAGTCCTAGTTGGCTGAGAATATCTGGAAATCATGTATTAAGTCAGTCAATAAGCATTTGAGTGTCTGCCATAGTTTGGTGGAGGGAGACAGATAATACAAATAAAGATTTACAAATCAAAGTAACAAGTGGAAATGCAGTGTTCTCATTTCAGCAAAATTCTACTTTGTCTTGGATGTCATGTCTGGTTTACAGTAACATCTCATACATATGGAAAGCATCATTTAGTCAGATCTTTTGCTCCCTGGAAAGAAAAGGTGTCATAAATCTATTTGAGCACGTAATTTGTCTTTTCTAAAAACACCACTATATATGATATTATGATAACTTAATGAGCCATGAGGTGAGAACTAGGGTTGAATAACAGTTGCCATTTTAAAAATTGACAATAAACCATTCTGTACCTTAGTCCATTGCCACAGCACTCTGCCCACTGAGACTAAATTCACAATCATCTCACATACTTGAGGCTTGAAACTTCTACAAGGATCAAAGTATCCACATCCAATAATTCCTGAAAGATAAGCAAGATTGAAGGTATAAGCTTACCAAAAGATTTCAAAGTATATGTTTATCCCAGTGAACAAATCATTACAAAGCTGACAAAGCTGGGTGTTGTTCAGAATTTCTCTCAAGGGATCAGCTAAGACTGGGAGTCAGTAGTGGATCCAGCCAAGCTTAGTATGCAGTGATAAGTGTTTTATATGTATTGACTCATTTAATCCCCCACCCAGCACCCTACAAGAAAAAAATACAAGGTAGGTATTATTATTACTAGTCCCATTTTAATATGAGCTTAGGAACTTGCTCAAAGTTACACAGCTTGCATGCAAATTTGGGATGTGAACCCAAGCAACCTGGCCCTACAGTCTGTACCTCAGCATTCGCCCTGAAGCATATGTGAGCTTAGAGACTACTCTTTCATCTTACAGAGAAGAAGACCAGGCCCAGACAGGTGAAGCCAATTGTTCAAGGTCACATGGACTGGTATTGGCAGAACTGGAATCAGGACCACTTTTTCCAGCCTACAGTCAGTCACCACTCTGGCCTGGGCTAGACATGCAACATTCCTAGGGAACACCCAGCACAGTGATGGTCTGACCGTCATCATCACTCTCAGAAAGACTGGGGTGTAGGTTTAGAGACTGTTCTCAAAGTCTCAGAATGTCTTTGATTTAGACTGAAGAAAGATTTACTCTGCTTCACTCCAGTGAGACTACACACTGCATAGTGTGTTCAGTTCTGAGCATGGTATTTTCAGAGGAATATGAACATGAATATCTGCTCAGAGATGCAGAACAGATTGATGAAGAGTGGAGACTAAAGAAACTGGAGTTTGTTCACACTGACTAAAGAATTGCCCTGGGGAAACATGAAATTTTCCTCCAAATCATGGTTGCTTGTGGTTGGTTGTGCTAAATGCCTGTAAGGCCCATTTGCTTCCTGAAATCCTGTATTCTAGATTTCCACCTTCCTGTGGGACATTTGTGTTATAAGAAGCGTGAGATGGGGATTAGCACCACCCCTCTGCCAAGCACTAGCTAAAAGGCCTTGATTGGGCAGTTATTTCACTTCTCTAAGGCTCAGCTTCTGGTTGGTTTGTTTTCCATATTTGTTTAAATGTGTCAGTCATACTAAAGAGTATGTCAAATAGCTTAACAAATAACAAACCCTCATGTACAGACCACCAGATTGATAACTACAACCTTGCCCAGTGCATTAGAAGCCCCTGTATGTTCATCCTTGTTCACAACTCCTCCTTTCCTCCAGAGGTCACCACTTCTCTTTAATATAATCAGTAACTTGCTTTTCTTTATAGCTTCACCACTTAGGTTTTTGAACTTTTGAACTTGTTAAACACACACACACACACACACACACAACTTTTGAAATTCAGTTTAAAGGAATTGTATTTTTTCCTGTGATTTGCTTTTTTCATTCGGCATTGTATTTCTGGGCTTCATCCATGGTGAAGCATGTAGCTGTATTCATTCATTTTCACTGCTGCACAGCAGGCCACTGTGTGCCTGTGACAGGATGTATTTATCCAGTTTTACTAGTGATAAATATCTGGATTATTTCACATTTTTGCCATCATGCACACTGCACTATGAGCATTTTTGTGTAAGTCTGCGGCATGCATGTGCAAAATCAACTACAGATGGATTGAGGCCCCAGATATGGGAAGGCAAAACTATACAATGTCTGGAAGAAAGCATAAGAGAATACCTGTATGATGTCTGGATAGGAAAGGACTTCTTGAGACTCAGAAAACCCAAACCATAAAGGAAAAAATGATAATTTGGTATAAACCTAGAAATGGAACTGCTAGGGATGGGCACATGCCCTATTTACCAGCAGTGATGCCAAATTGTTATCCAAAGCGTTTGTAGCAATTGACACTCCGGCCAGCAGGCAAAGAGAGTCTTAGTTGCTTCACATTCTCACCAATGCTTATTTTGTCAGAATTTTTTTTTTTTTTTTTGCAAATCTAGTGGGTATGAAATGGTATTGCTTGGTGTTTCTCATTTGTATTTTCCTGAATACTAATGATGTTTACCATCTTTACTTTGTTTATTGGCCATTTAGCTTACTCTTTTTAAAGTGCCTTAGTTGTTTGCCCATTTTTATATCCAGTTGTTCGCTTTTCTTGTCTGATTTATAGGATTTCTCTAAATATTCAGAATACGAATTTTTTGTTGTTATATGTGCTAAAATTTTTTCTTCCATTTTGAGGCTTGTCTTTTCACTCTCTTAATGTTTTTTTGTTTGTTTTGTTTTTTGTCTTTGAGACAGAGTCTCACTCTGTCGCCCAGGCTGGAGTGAAGTGGCGTGATCTCAGCTCACTGCAAGCTCCGCCTCCTGGGTTCACGCCCTTCTCCTGCCTCAGCCTCCCAAGTAGCTGGGACTACAGGCACTCGCCACCACACCTCGCTAATTTTTTGTATTTTTTAGTAGAGACAGGATTCCACGGTGTTAGCCAGGATGGTCTCGATCTCCTGACCTCACAATCTGCCCACCTCGGCCTCCCAAAGTGCTGGGATTACAGGCGTGAGTCACCACACCCAGCCTCTTAATGTTATTTTTTAATGAAGAGAAGTTTTATATTTCAATCTAGTCAAATTTGTATATGTTTTTCTTTATTTTTGTGCTTTCTGAGTCTCATTTATGAAGTCCTTCCTACTCAGAGGTCACTCAGCTATTTCCCTATATTTCCTTCCAAATGTTTTATAGCCTTGCCTTCCATATTTAGGTCATGAATCCATCTGTAGTTGATCTTGTTCTTGGCATGAGGTAGATGTCAAAATTCAATTATTTTCTTATAAGAATTACTACATACCTGGAACTACTGATTAAAAGTCTGCCCTTTCCCTTCTGACTATAGTACTTGCCATACCAAATAATTAATATTCTTATATGAGCGGGTCTGTTTCTCGTGTATGCAAGAGGTTTTGGGGGGGACTGGGGGTTTGTTTTTTGTTTTTTTAGACACGATCTTACTCTGTTACCCAGGTTCAAATGCAGTGATGTGATCATAGCTCACTGCAGCCTCAACCTCCTAGGCTCAAGCAATCCTGTGGCCTCAGCCTCCCATGTAGCTAGGACTACAGACATGTGCCACCACACCTAGCTAATGTTTTAAACTTTTTTTAGAAATGGAGTCTCTCTATGTGCCCAGGCTGGTCTTGAACTCCTGGCCTTCAGCAATCCTCCCACCTTGGTCTTCCAAAATGCTAAGATTATAGGCATGGCCTGACCTACACATAAGTTTTGATGGTACAATTTATGTGATTTGATGTCACATTTGCTGTCAAGAATCTCATTTTCATTAACATATTGAAGTGCTACATTTGACTTTGTATAACATATTGTTAATCTGTGATCTTTGTGCTGTCATTTATTAGCCCAAATTTCTCTGATTAACCATGTCCTGAAACCCAAAACACAAAGGTTTCTTTACATCTAATGTTAACTTCCAACAAGCCTATTTCTAAATATCTCTGAGTCTGAGAATAGGCTATAAGCATAGGTCATCTTAGTATTGAGTCCCTCTTTCCTGGTATTTAGCTCTCCATTTCACATACCCCACTTTAGACAGAGCCTTTTTGTCTCTTAAATGACATTTTCTGTGGTTTATGTCCATTACGTAATGCAATAAAAGAAACACTAAGAATATTCATACCAAAAATTTTGTCTATTGAAGCATTTGAAGGCAATGTACAGTTAAACACAGTAAACTGTCTTTTTAAACGTTGTGGAATATCATTTCGACCACCTCCAGGGTGGATCATTGCTGCTATGAGCTGCACATCAACAATAGTAGTGAAGTCTCCAGGCTTGTCCAAGCTGTACATTCCTTCCATTTCCATCATCTGTCGCACAATCTCATTAGTTATCTGAAATTTCACACAGCAATATTTTTGTAACATATCACTATCATATTCCTCCATAACTTCCGTAAAATAGTACAAATGAGATTAGAAAAAAAAACATTCAACTCTTCTCAACGAAGTGTTTGTTAATGTCAATGATCACCTTCAAGGTAATTTGACTTAAATGATGCCACCCATGAACTCTAGATCGTAAGTTAAACATGCATGGTTCAAGTCCAAGGTGCCTTTCACCACAATGATCAAACTAATTTCCAAATAAAGTTAGATATGTGAGTTATAAGATACGTCATTAAATTGCATTAGTACTCCAAGTTACAACAAGTTTTACTGTAGACATCTTTCATACTCAACATTCAACACTTAAAAACCTTCAGATCAGAATGTAGGATGGTTTCAGTCCTGATCTTTGAATATGATACTACTAACTGTTTTGGCTTTTGGTTTTATGTTCTCATCTTACCTTCTCTGCAGCCTCCAACACTGCCAACCCCCCTCCTTGAAAATGTTATCTCTCTTGGTTTCAGAGGCTTGTTTCTTTCCAGGTCCAGCTCAGGGCTCTAGGATCACTTCCTAAGCCACTCTTCGTCACTCATCCCTCACATGTAACTGTTCTCCAGGGTTCCATCCTGTGCTCTTTCCTCTTCTCATTATTCCAGGAAATGCTATCTCAACCCTATATTCTAAAGAATCTCAAATCTGTAACTCTAGCTTCAGATTCTCTTCTAAGCTCTACACCTGTATATTCAAGTCTCTATTGAGCATCTCTTAGTGGATATCACACAAGCACCTCAAATATAACTATCTTTCATTTAACCAACATTTCATGAATGACTACTGTGTGCCAGCCTCTCCTGTAGCATAGACAAAATTTTCTGTCTTCATGAAGCACACATTCTAGTGGTGACAGACAAGATGTACAAATGCATGTTGATATGGAAATAAAATGATATACTCTAAGACTTCTGTAGAATATAGGAGGGGCTCAAGAGTGTGATTCAAGGAGAGCAGGGGAGGCTTCACCTGACATGACACAGAAGCCAAGACCTGAAGAAGGTGAGAAAGCAAGCCAGTTCCATACCTAGGGGAAGAGCATTCTAGGCAGAGGAAACTGCAAATGCAGAGGTGCTGAGTGAACACCGTATTTGTACAACCTTTGCACAACTTTGTACAACCTTTGCATACTTTGTACAACCTTTGCAGGGTGTACAAAGATCAGTAAATGTGGTGGAAGCAAAGAGTCATGGGAAGAGGGAGATGAGGTCAAAATGTATAGGGTCTTGGGTCATAGTAAGGATTTTGGTATTTATATTCTACAAGCCTCTTTGGAGGATGCCGACCGGAAGAGTGTGTCGTGATCTGACTCTTGTTTTCATTGGTTGATGATGTGAGAACAAGCTGAGAAGGGTTAGGGAAACAGGAGGCAGTGAGGAGGCATTTGTAATGATCAAGAAGAGATCTGGTGGTGGGTGGCGCCAGGTGGCAGCAATGGAGGTGATGAGTAGTGGTCGAATTTCAGATACAGTGTGAAGATAGAGCCAACATGATTTTCTGACAGAGTGACTGTGGAGGTGCTATTTGCTGAGAGAGAGAGGACTGTTGGAGGAGCAGGTGTTGGAGGTGTTAAGTTTACGATCCAACCAGACATCCCTAGTTGGATACGTGAGTTTGGAATTCAGGAGCACTTCAGCTTACGGAAGATAAGCATGAACCTGACCTAAACATGCCTCTACCCTCCTCGCCTTCCAGGAACTGCTGAGGTCTATCTGCCTTGGAGCAGACACAGGTCATACAGAACTGTTTGGTTTTTCCTTTCAGGATGAGTACTGAGCTTCTAGCAGTGTCTGAGGTGAACAGGGATAAAGAGCAAAATGGGAACTGTCCTGGTAGAGCCAAAGTAGATGGTGTCAATGAGGCAGTGTAGGTCGGTGGGAGGGAGGTGTTGGGGATCCCACCAGGAGCATGTGGACTTCTGGCAACATCAGTGAGGACTTCTAATGGGGAGTGACCTCGGTGGATAGATGATCACAACTAGGACCACGGTGTGTGGCACAGTTAAATAAATAAATCGTTGTTTGGTTTTTCATTTTCTGTTTTTGTTTTTCTGAACATCAGGTACTCCTCAGAAATTATGCAGAATAAGAGGTTAGAGCAAGGATGAAACCCTGGGAAAAGGCAGAAGAGAGGAGCTAAGAAAGGACACTGAGGTCAAGTAGCCAAAGAGACAGGAAGCTGTAGAAAACCACATAGGAGCTGGGTGCGATGGCGCATGCCTGTAATCCCAGCACTTTTGGAGGCCGAGGCCGGCAGATCACCTGAGGTCAGGAGTTCAAGACCAGCCTGGCCAACATGGTGAAACCACGCATCTATTAAAAATACAAAAATTATTCAGGTGTGGTGGCGGGCACCTGTGATCCCAGCTACTCAGGTGGCTGAGGAAGGGAGAATTGCTTGAGCCTGGGAGGTGGAGGTTGCAGTGAGCCGAGACCATGCCACTGCACTCGGGTTTGGGCGATAGAGCGAGACCCCGTCTCAAAAAAAATAAATAAAATAACAAAAACAAAAAAAAACACATAGGGATTTAAGAAAGGAGAAACTCAGCTATAACAGAGAAGTCAGAAAAAGACTGAGGATTGGCAGTAGACTTAAAAACAAAGTTTTTAACAAAGTTATTAACATTTATATATATATATACATACACACACATAAAAATACTAATTCAGGATCATCTATATGAGATATTTCAGCCATACCTGATCTCCCCACTCATTAATCACAGGCATATTAATATCATCAATAAATACAGTCATTTTTCTCCCTCCTGGTGGTCCGTAGGTGCTTCCCATTCGCTTATCCACATAGCTTTCAATTGTTCTCTAGAGAGAAGGAAATGGTTTGTCTTATGTGTTAGATTTTAATCCATATTTCTAAAACTAATGAGCATTCTTGTCAGAGTAGAATAGAATTTACTTAACCATTTACTAAGTATACATACAATTATTAAAATATATGTTGTTAAACTTTTAAAAATAAGGCATTGGAGTGTTATCCTTCATTTACATTACAGTAGATATGCTCCAAAGTTCAGCCACAGTCTCAATATTAGATCAAATTATGCTATTTGGATTTGGCTTCAACCTTAACTTAGCCTTAGGAAAGCTCAAGAGCTGAATGCCAAGTGCAGCATGATTTCTTTTGAATATATAATATTGTTACATTTTATATGCATACACATTTTATTGTAACCACTAACTTAAAATGTATTATGTTTATAATATTACAGCAAATGATGGATTTTACCTGAAACATCATTGGTTCTGTGGCAGATGAAAAGTTTAGACTTTTGGATAGCTGTACTTCAGGATCATATTTTTTCAGATAGGCCTTAATCATGACAGTTTTTGCAGTTCCCTGCTCTCCTGTGAGCAAAACAGCCTGCAATCGTAGGATAAGCATGTTGAAAGGTGTTATGACATGTTTAGTTTCAAGTATGTTTTCTATGGGCTAATCTTCTACACATTATTATAACTAATTTTAAATAACTTTTTAGAATTACATCTACCATCAAAATAAGTCCCAGTTGTATTACAGATTTAAATGTAAAATGTGTACTATAAAAGTGCTGGAAGAAAATATAGGTGCATATTCCCGTGGCCATGGGTAGTTTGTGATCATTTAAGGAACTATCTATTAAACTTACTTTATATTGTTTTGCAATGGTGTCTATCAAAAAATTTGTTCTAACATTGTCAACATTTGGAACCAAAATTGATGAATATTCTGGAATACTGTCAGTTGGATAATAAAAAGGCTGAAGTTTCTTATTCCAGTGCTCCCAATCACCTATATAAGAAGTAAAATTTCATTTTAATAGAACTATATTCTGTGAAAGTTATCTCATGATACAAAAATGTTAAGTGCTATAAATAATCAACAGAATCATATAAACATTTAAAATGTTTTCCTAAAACATGTTAATATATCTGCTTATCTTTTGTCTACAGCATTTGATAATTTGTTTTGCCTTTTTTTATAAAGTCGGCTTTTTAAAAAACTTTTAGGGCCGGGCGCGGTGGCTCAAGCCTGTAATCCCAGCACTTTGGGAGGCTGAGACGGGCGGATCACGAGGTCAGGAGATTGAGACCATCCTGGCTAACACGGTGAAACCCCATCTCTACTAAAAAAATACAAAAAACTAGCCAGGCATAGTGGCGGGCACCTATAGTCGCAGCTACTCAGGAGGCTGAAGCAGGAGAATGGCATAAACCCGGGAAGTGGAGCTTGCAGTGAGCTGAGATCCGGCCACCACACTCCAGCCTGGGCGACAGAGCGAGACTCCGTCTCAAAAAAATAAAAAAAAAAACCTTTTAGTTTCAGCGATACATGATGTGCAGGTTTGTTAGATACAGATGTTGTACATCTGTTTGTTGTACAGATGACTTCATCACCAGGTAATAAACATAGTACCCAATAAATAGCGTTTTGATCCTCACCCTCTTCCTACTCCCAACCTTCAAGTAGGCCCCACTGTCTATTGTTCCTTTCTTTGTGTCCCTGTGTACTCAATATTTAGCTCCCACTTATAATTGAAAATACGCAGTATTTGATTTTCTATTCCTCAGTTAGTCTGCTTAGGACAATGGCTTCCAGCTCCATCCATGTTTCTTCAAACGACATAATCTCATACTTTTTATGGCTGCATAGTATTCCATGGTGTATGTGTACCACATTTTCTTTAGCCAGTCTAACACTGATGGGCATATAAGTTGATTCCATGTCTTTGCTATTGTGAATAGTGCTGCAGTGACCATATACATGCATGCATCTTTATGGCAGAACGATTTACATTCCTTTGGGTGTATACCCAATAATGAGATTGGTGGGTCGGATGGTAGGTCTGGTTTAAGTTCTTTGAGAAATCACCAAACTGCTTTCCATAATGGCTGCACTAATTTACATTCCCACTAGCAGTGTAGAAGCGTTCCCTTTTCTCCACAACCTCTCCAGCATCTGTTATTTTTTTGTAAAGTTGGCTTTTAAATTGCTAAATCACCCATCTGGAGAAACCGCACCTGAAATGGAATTAAAATCAGCCGGTGGTAAACCCAGTACTGTAATGGATACCTAGCAGAAAAGCCACATCAACTGAAAAATGGGAAAGACCAAAAAAAGAGTCAACTGTTTACTAGATACAGAGTATTTGCCATAAGAAATTGGTTTCAAGGCCAGGCGCAATGGCTCACTCAGCACTTTGGGAGGCCAAGGCGGGCAGATCAGCTGAGGATGGGAGTTCGTGACCAGCCTGACCAACATGGAGAAACCCCATCCCTACTAAAAATACAAAATTAGCTGGGCCTGGTGGCGCGTGCCTGTAATGCCAGCTACTCAGGAGGCTGAGGCAGGAGAATCACTTGAACCCAGGAGGCAGAGGTTGTGGTGAGCCAAGATCACACCATTGCATTCCAGCATGGGCAACAAGAGCGAAACTCTGTCTCAAAAAAAAAAAAAAAATTGATTTCAAAAATTTATTTACATTTTAGCATCTCTGGATGTTCCTTATAATCTATGGTACTGTACCATTGCTGTTGCTAGGCAAATTGTATTAGCATCATTCCTATCATTGCCATTCAAATTGAATTACCTTTAGCCTCTATTTTAAATGTCTTCAAAAAGCTTATACAATGATTCATAATTATACTCAAAAGTTACTGCGGACACAGAATGAATGGAAAGAGGGCATACATTGATATTGGCAAAACAATGAAGAACGAATACTCATCATTGGAGTAATAACCCCAATTTCATGTTTTCTTGAGAAAGTAAGCAAAAATAAGTACGTTTAACTTCTAAAACACTGCCAAACTGTTTTCCAAAGTGGCTGTGCCATTTTGTAGCATATGAGGGCTCTAGGTGCTCTATTACCGCACCGATATTTGGCTTTATTAACCTTTTTAATTGTAGACATTCCAGTGGCTGTGTGATGATACCCATTGTGGGGGTTTTTTGTTTTTGTTTTTTTGAAACGAGGTCTGGCTCTGTGGCCCAGACTGGAGTGTAGTGGTGTGATCTCAGCTCACTGCAGCCTGCGTCTCCAGGTTCAAGCAATTTTCCTGCCTCAGCCTCCCGAGTAGGTGGGATTCCAGGCACCTGCCACCAAGCCCGGCTAATTTTTGTATTTTTAGTAGAGACGGGGTTTCACCATGTTGGCCAGGCTGGTCTCGAAGTTCTGACTTCAAGTGATCTACCCGCCTTGACCTCCCAAAGTGTTGGGATTACAGGTGTGAGCCACCACACCCAGACCCCATTGGGGTTTTCATTTGCATTTCCCTGACGACCAGTGATGTTGAATATCTTTCACATTCTTTTTTCACCTTTCACATATCTTTTTTAGCAAAGTAACTATTGAAATTTCCTGCCCATTTAAAAATTTAGATTGATTGCCTATTGATAGTTATTGGATTATAGGAGTTCTTTACATATTCTGGATATTTTTTTTTTTTAATCGGAGATATATGTTTCAAATAGTACTTTACAGTCTGTGGCTGGGCTTTTCATTTTCTTAATAGTGACTTTTAAACAGTAAAAGAGACTTTTCCCCCCCATTGCACTGGCTAGATTTTGCTATTTCAAATAGCAAAATAATCTTTAAATCATGTTTAAAAAAATCTATCCCCTTATTTGGGCCTTCTTTAGCTTCTCTCAGCACAGTTTTACAGTTTTAGTATACAGATCTTACACATATTTTATTAAATTTATTCCTAAGTATTCTTTTTTGGATTCTATTTTTGTTTGTGTGTTTTTAAGACAGAGTCTCACTCTGTCTCCCAGACTGGAGTGCAGTGGCATAATCTTGGCTCACCGCAACCTCCACCTCCCAGATTCAAGCCATTCTCATGCCTCAGCCTCCTAAGTAGCTGTGCTTACAAGCACGCACCACAACACCTGGCTAATTTTTTTTTGCATTTTTTTAGTAGATATGGGGATTCATCATGTTGGCCAGGCTGGTCTCGAACTCCTGACCTCGGGTGAGCCGCCCCACTCGGCCTCCCAAAGTGCTGGGATTACAGGTATGAGCCACCGCACCCAGCCTTGGGTTCTATTTTAACTGGTATTTTTAAAGTTCAATTTTCAATTGTTTGTTGTGAGCATATAGAAATATGACTTATCAAATGTATGGCCCTTTTGTCCTGTGACCTTGCTAAAATCCTTTAGTAGTTCTAATAACTTTTTGAAGACTCCACAGATGGTCATGTCATCTGCAAACGGAGAGAACTTTACTTGTTCTTTTCTAATCTATAGACATTTGATTTTTCCCCCTCCTGCACTGGCTAGAACCTCTAGAATAATGTTGAATAGAAATGAAATTGAATAGAGGTGAGAAAGACATCCTTGTTTTGTTCCTGATCTTGGGAAGGAAGTGTTTAGTCGTTTACCATTCCGTGTAACGTTAGCCGTAGGTTTTTTGTAGATGTTGTCAGAATGATAAAGTTCCTATTTCATCACGAAAGAGTGTCAAACTTTGCCAAATGCTTTTCTTCATTGATTGAGATGACTGTTTATAGCTTGCTTAGTTTTTAGTCTAATATAGCAGATCATATTGATCAGTTTTTGAATGTTGATCTTCCATTTCTAGAATAAAAGCCACAGTTGGACTTTTGTATACTATTGGATTTGTTATAATTTTATTAAGAAATTTTCATCAGTGTTCCCGAGGAATATTGGTCTATAGCTGTTTTTGGTTTTGTTTTTGTTTTTCTTGGAATGTCTTTCTCTGGTTTTGGTATCAGGGTAACACTGTCCTTATGAAACGGGGTGGGAAGTGTTTCTTCCTATTGTATGTTTTATATCTTTTGGAAGAGTTTATGTACAGTTGGTATTATTTATTCCTTAAATATTTGGTAGAATTCACCAATAAAATCTTCTTGGCCTGGTGTTTTTCTTTGTGGGAAGGTTTTTAACTACAAATTCAATCTCTTTAGTAGATATAGGGCTATTTAGGATATCTATTTCTTCTTTTTAAGTTTTATTGTAAATTGACAATTTATAATTGTATATATTTATGGGGAACAAAATGTTATGGTTTATGGATACAATGTGGAATTATTACAAGCCATTTAACATATCAATCACCTCAAATGCTTATCATTTTTTGTGTTGAAAATATTTGAAATTTACTCTCCTAGCGATTTTGAAATGTACAACACACTATTATTAACTATATTCACCATGCTGTGCAATATCCAGTTCTTCCTGATGATGGTTGGTAGTTTATATCTTTCAAGAAATTTGTCCATTTCATCTTCATTGTCAAATGTTTTTGTAAAGTTGTTTCTAATATACTCACTTCATATTTCTAATGTTTGTGAGGTCTGTAGTGATGTTCTCTCTTTCATCCTTGACTATGGTAATGTAAGTCTTCTCTTTTGTTCTGATGTCTCTAATAAGAGATTTATTCGTTTTATTGATCTTTTCAGGTCCATCTTTTCGTTTCATTGATTTTTTTCTGTTGCTGTTCTACTTTTTGTTTCATTGATTTCTGCTTTGATCATTGTTCTTTCTTCTGCTTACTTTGGGTTTAATTAGTTTTACTTTTTCTAACTTATTAAGGAAGAAGTTGAAATCATTGTTTTGAGACCTTTCTTCTTTTCTAGTAAAGACATAAAGTGCTTTAAAGTCTCCCTATCGAGAATTGTTATATGACCCAGAATATCTTGGTAAGTGTTTTCTGTGCAATGGAAAAGAATGTATATTCTTCTGTTTTGGGCTGAAGCATTCTATAATTTCAAATTAGGGGTATTGATAGTGTTGTTAAAGTCTTCCATATATTTACTAATTTTGTCTATTCTATCAATTATTCAGAATATTGACACCTTTACTATAACTGTGGATTTGTCTATCCATTTCTGTTGTACTCTGACACTTCCTCCCTGTGCAGATTTCTCCTCTCTGGTGCTCTGCCCTGCAAATTCCAGCCACCTTGGCCTCTCCCAAATCAACCTCTGCCTCCACATTTTGGTGAGACAGCCAATCCTGTTTGATCTTCCCCTCCCTGAGCTGCTGCTAGAAACTGCATCCACGCAATAAACTAGTGCAGTCACCTTGTTTCACTTCCCTCCGTGATTTCAGTCCTGTAGTGCCTGTTGTCCAATGTCTGAAAAAAACTGTTTTACACATTTTGTCCAGTTTTCTGTCTTTCTAACATAAGAGGTTAAACCCAGTCCCCATTATTCCATCTTGTCTGGAAGCATAAGTCTCCTTACTTAATCTTAAATCTAAGAATGAAGTCTTCTCCAAAGATGTTAATGTCCCTGAAAAAATTAAAAGGATGGATGAAGAATGAGTTAAGAAAGGGCTGGCTAGAAGTCAGCTGGAGTGGACACCTTAGGGCCCTAAGTAATCACTAAGTACATAATATCTTAGTTCATTTCATGGCCACAAATGCTCAGGCAAATAAATTTCATCAAAAGTAGTTATTTAGGGTGGCAAGATTGAATGCCTGCAACCCCTCAATATTTTAGTCAACAGACCACTTCAGGACCAGCTTGAAGAAGGAATATGAGTCTAGCTTGTTATCAACCTTTTGTTAACATCTCCATTAAAAATAAGAAAACACCATTGTTTAAACTTACAGAACCAGTCCTAGCTGCTTGAAAGAAAATGCCACAAACATCAGTGGACTGCTCTTTAGGAAATGTAGCAATGCGTATTTTTGATGGCACAGAGGAAGGTAATTATTTTATTGGCATCCTTATTAGATGCCATCTCAATCCCCTAACCAAGGCTTCACCACGGTTGGAAAATTGCTGCTAATGAATTTCACTCTCTGAGTAACTTGGGGCCCAGCCTCTGAATAAGGACAAGGTGCTCAGAGGGAGGCAATTTGAATCTTCAAACATCATAGAACTCTGGCTGCTCAGAAGGCAGCTCTGTGGAGAGCTTGGCTCTAGATTTTAAGGGATTACATATCTAGATTTAAAGATTCCTTTGTTAGTTTGCATTTTGAGTTAGAGGGCCCTTTTGCCATCTCAAACCTTTAGCAGCATCTAACACATGTAATAGAATTATTGGCCATTCTGGTTAAAGATGGCCCACTGAAAAAATTTATTTATCTCAGTCCCTTTCAAACACAAATTCCCACTTAATCCCCAGTTTCAGTATGATTCTTCCATTCTTAAATGTGCCTGGTGTCCCCAAGTCTAGGAAACCCTCTATTTTACACTATCCAAACAGTAATTCTTTAGTCTTCCCAGTGTGGGCAAGGCTGATTGTCTGGCAGCAGGGCTTTGGAAAGCAGCCCAGGAGGTCTTTTTCTTAAACAGACTTACAACCAGCCCTGTGGTTTTTAGATCAGCTTTCGCCCCAGTTTCCACTTCTTGAGCCCTTTGAAAGTCCTGTGATGTGTGCTTCTCATTGCTTCTCAGCTCCTCCCACTGCCAGTGTGCTAAATTGACTGCCATTTACCTTACTGCTTTCTTGCTTTCAAAACTTGGTTATTGCTGTCTGCTCTCCTGCTCTAGTTATCCTTCTGTTTATTCATCAAAACAAACAAACAAAGAAAACCATTGCTGTTTTTGAGTTTTTAGGAAGAACCAGAGGTAATTATAGTTTTTAAGAAGCATGTTTTTCCTCTTTGGGAATTCGAACAATTAGGGCCTGGGCTCTGGATGAAAGCACCAAGTTCAAGGGCATTTCTTTTAAGCAGCAGTGAGCTGGGCTCGGCCATACATAGAAGGCTGGGGAGCTAAGGTGACAGCGCTGGACCTTGAGGAATCTGCTACGTTCATTCTTACTCATTCTGGCATTCCCAACAGGGAAGTGTGGGGCTCATCCACTATGTATATTAGCATGCTTTGCATTACAAAGAATCTGTGTTCTCCATGCTGCTACCTTTCCTCTTTCAGCATCAGAAAGTAGATGATGTACAAGGTATTACTAACTTATTTATGCCAGATTTTACTGAGCCCACTCCAAAAGGAGAAGTCAAGAGTCTCAATATCAGTTTCTGGCACAACTAATATGCAAAATTCCACTCTCTTTCAAATACATGCCCTTTTCAAAATGGTATTAACAATTATGTTTTCATAATTATTTTAATATTCCCTCATAGAAGAGTTTCTGAAAGCTTATATTTTTCTCATTTGAAAAAAAAAGTAATTTCATTTAAGGTATAGTTCAGTGTGCTTACCATAATCAGTAACATAAAACTCATACATGGTTTGATTTGAGCCTTTAGGTATTTCTGGTAAGTCCAACTTGCATTCATGTTGCCGTAAGAAGGCTTCAAGCTTTTCTCTGCTTTCCAATTCCAGAAGGGCTCCTAAACTCCACATCAGGCCAAACACAAATAATTTATGAAGATGTTCGACACAGGAAACACCGCCTTCCTCTTTGGAGGGAATTAACCCTTCCAGAAGATTGAGAGACTGAAAATGTTTTAAATAAAATAAATTTTTAAATTAAAATTTTGAAAATAAAAAATTGTGAATAGTAACAAAATTAAAAGGAGGGAGGAAGACAAGAAAACAGATATATCTCAAGCTATTGCTTGATCACTGTCCTATAGCCAACTGCACATAGAGAAGGGCTATTCTGCTTTCGACAGGCAGCATGGTCTAGCAGAAAGGATGCTGAACTGGAAATCTGCTATTGTGGTTTCTACCCCCAGCTCATCCCACTGACCTCTGTCTCAGTTTCCTACAGGGAAAGCAAAAGGCCCAGACTAGGTGTTAGCAGCTAAGGTAGCTACTGGTTCTAAAGTTTGGTTATCCAAATCGTCCAGATCAAAGATTCTACTTCTTTGTAAAATTTTGCAGGACTTAGCAAACTGTGGCCCTAGGGGCTGGCCATCTGTTTGGTAAATGAAGTTTTACTGGCACACACACACAGCCATACTCATTTACCTATGCATTGTCTCTAGCTGCTTTTGTGCTACAACAGCAAAGCTGAGTGGCTGAGACAGAGAGTTGTGCAAAGCCAAAAATATTTATTAATACTATCTGGCCCTTTAAGAAAAAGTGTGCCAATGCCCTATAACATCAGAAAGAAAACTACTGTAAGACATCTTCAGTCTTTCAAAACAAAATTACTCCAAAATAAAACATTCTCTTCTATTATCCATTTTAAAGTAATTACTAAATAATCCACTGACTTGGGCCTTATATATTGTTTCTAACCTACCCACAAATGACTGGCATCCCTTAACTGAGAATCAAAGCTCTAGAATGTACAAGGAGAGGTCACCTATAGACCAGAATTAGGAGAGCCCTTGAAGATCTATGATTAGTTCTGTTTTAACCCAAAGACTAATAAGAAAAACTGAGTAGGAAAAAAAGAATGCTGGCTGGACATGGTGGCTCATGCCTGCAATCCTAGCACTTTGGGAGGCTGAGGCAGGAGGACTGCTTGAGTCCAGGAGCCTAGATCAGCCTGGGCAACATAGAGAGACCCTGTCTCTACAAAAAAATCCAAAAATTAGCTGGGCATGGTGGTGTGTGCCTGTAGCCCCAACAACTCCCAAAGGCCGAGGCAGGAGGACAGCTTGAGCCTAGGACTTCAAGGTTGCAGTGATTTATGATTGATTGCACCACTGCACTCCAGCCTGGGCAACAGGCAAGACCTTGTTGAAAGGGAAGGGGAGGGAAGGGAACGGAAGGAAGGGAAGGAAGGGAAAGAAGGAAAAGAGAGAGAGAAAGAGGAAGGAAGAAAGGAAGGAAGGAGAGGAGAGGAAGGAAGGAAGGAAGAAAGAAAGGGAAAAAATAATGCTACAAACTACTGTTCAGATAATTTTTTTTTTTTTTTTTTTTTGAGACGGAGTCTGGCTCTGTCACCCAGGCTGGAGTGCAGTGGCCGGATCTCAGCTCACTGCAAGCTCCGCCTCCCGGGTTCACGCCATTCTCCTGCCTCAGCCTCCTGAGTAGCTGGGACTACAGGCGCCGCCACGCCGCCCGGCTAGTTTTTTGTAGTTTTTAGTAGAGACGGGGTTTCACCGTGTTAGCCAGGATGGTCTCGATCTCCTGATCTCGTGATCCACCCGTCTCGGCCTCCCAAAGTGCAGGGATTACAGGCTTGAGCCACCGCGCCCGGCCTGTTCGGGTAATTTTTAAAGATTTTCCTTATCTGTTATATAAGGAAACTTATCTGCTAAATTTCCAAAGCCAAGATTGCCTCCCAAGTTTCCTTGATTACAACAGGCCCCTTTCTGTTCTTTCCCATGAAGCGACCAACTTTATTTATTTTTATTTGATTGATTGATTGATTGATTGATTGATTTTGAGACAGGGTCTCACTCTGTAGCCCCAGCTGGAGTGCAGTGGTGCAATCTTGGCTCACTGCAAACTCAACCTTTCAGGTTCAAGTGATCCTCCCACCTCAGCCTCCCAAGTAGCTGGGACTACAGGCACTCACCACACCCGGCTAATTTTTGTAGAAACGGGGTTTCTCCATGTTGCCCATAGCTGGTCTCAAACTCCTGAGCTCAAGCAATCCGCCCCCCTTGGCCTCGCAAAGTGCTGAGATTACAGTTGTAAGCCACCACGCCCAGACAATGAAGTCTTCTATTGTTAGGATGGAACCAGTAGTTGTGTGTGTGTGTGTGTGTGTGTGTGTGTGCGTGCACGTATGTGTTGTTTTTTATTTTAAAATTTACTTTAATTAATTACTTTATTTTACTGGCTGTCATTATTAGACACACTTTCTGGAACAGGTCACTAAACCTGACAGTGGGGAAGATAGTTCATTCCCCCTTCCTCTGACATCCGTCTGGGAAGTGAAAATAATAGAGAAAACAGTAAGATCATTAAGAAGATCTTTAAGAGGAATCAAAATTCTCAGAGCCTTTACAGTCACATCATCAAATTATTTTTATGGCTGTCTGAACTTTCTATTTTAGATGGCTGTAAACTGCAACTGCGTTCAAAAAAAATCAAAATCGAAGTAGTAAACGTACAAAAAAAAAATCTTACTTGCACAATATAGTTGCACTCCAAGAGCTGCATTTTAGGATTGAGATTTAGTTTCATATATGTGTATGTATCTTCAAAGGCTTTCTCATACAGTGTCAGGAATATAGCAGCTTCCTGTGCAGTGCGCTTCTTCAACCACGCCTGCAGAAAAGAAACAATCTCTGTTTGTTAAGAAAGTGAAACGTGGAGAGACCCTTGAGGGTTCTTCTTCCCATCTCTCTGCCCCACCTGTAAGATTGGCCTCCAGCTGAGAGCAGAGCTGCTGATATAGACCATGCCCATCCTAGAAACCGTGGCAGGAGAGGCGTTCTCAATATTGTGGACTTCAAACAGAAGCTTACAACTAGGGGCCATGGGAATGCGATCTCCATTAGCTAACGTCAGAGTTTTATTGTCATCCAAAACGGAATTTAAGTTCTCAATCCAGATGGCATCCACGGGACCATCTAAAATGAGGAAAATGTTTTCACCTGCAAATAATTAAAACAGCAAATCACTTTTCATCTGCAAATCATTAAAATGGAAAAGTCAAACAAATATTGTTTTAATATGCTGGCAGGGAAAAAATGATTACAAAGGAGGTTTGTGTATACCTTTTTTAGCTTTTAATGTTTTTCTCCACAGAGTAGAAAAAATGCCATCTGTCCAGTCATTGGTAGCAGTGTCCAGTCTGCCAAACATCTGAGGTGCAGTAATGGCTTTTGGATTCATTCGCATTTCTCTGTGAGGCCTTCCGCATTCTGTTTGCGCTTTCATTAGAATCGTGATAACGCTTGTCTTTCCAGAACCACTGGGCCCAAGAGTCATCAAGCCATGTCGTACCAAAGACGTCTCATATAACTACACAATTAACCAGTAAATTTAAAAAAATGTAATTTATGAGCCTCTTGCTGACATTCAGAGTAGTTATTTGAAGTTTAAAGGCTTTAAATAAGCTCTTCGTTAAAGTAACTAGTTCACTATTTTTAAGTTGTAAAAACTGTTGTTCTACTAGATGTGCATAGCAAATGAGCACTACGTTATAAAATGATATGTGATAAAGTAATAACAATGTGGGGCTTGAATTACATTTTGGAAATAATTAACTCAGCATCTAGTTTTTGCTTCTTGCATGATGATTCCCTGTGATTTTGGTTTGTTAGTCTACAACAAGCAGTTTTTCCATGCGCAAACTTTCTCGACATCCAATGTGATGATATCGCCCCTTAGTGGTGGAAAGCAGCAACGCAGAGCATCACAGTGAAGATCCGTTTCACAGGGGCCTTCTAATTCCCCAGAAGTACATCATGAATGAGGATTCCTGTGCAAGTGATTTATTCAGGGAGTGCTCCCAGGAGAAACCAGTAAAAAAAGGGGAAAGCAGGACAGGAATGGGAAGAAGCCAAGTAAGGTGTGATTGAGGACAAAGCCCTGTAGAGGGCAGACTTGAGCCTGATCCCGCGGGAGACTGAAGTGTAACTTACACCTCAAAGATTGCTCCACCTGGAACCAGGCGAGCTTGACTTTCCTACTCCATAAACTCTTAGAGAGGTTGGTTTGGGGGCGAGGGTGGGAAATAAGCTCCCGTGCAGCACCTACTCTTTGTGCCTGCCAACAAAATGGCTCCAGTCCTCCTTTTGCTATTAGAAGCAAAAACACACAGAAGCTGGGCAGGGGCACATGGAAATGGTAAAAGAGATTCAGGGAGACATGCTAGGCGTATGGACAGCCGCTGTTATAACATCCTGTCTGTAGTTTTCTCGATTAAAAAAAAAAAAAGAAGTCAAAGGTCTGACAGCTGATCAGAGGTAGAGTGAGTTATTCTCCTAACATTTTGGACAGAAATGTATTACCATTGTAAACTATAGTTTAAAAGCAACAGGCACTGTTCCTGACATGTTCAAGAGCAATGTTATTGACATCAGCAAAGAACCCAAAATTCTAGTCGCCGCCCATTGAGATGGCGAGAATTTTAGAACTCAGTATACTGTATGCATATCATATATAAAATCATGTTTTCCCAGAAATTTTTTAAACTCTTAAAATGGTTTCCAGTACATGAATGATGAAAAGGACTTTTCCCCCATGCACATATTTCTTTTTAAGATTTGGATGTGTCTCAGACACTTGCACATCTTATAATCTGGCAAGAACAGTACGTTAAAATAAGAATTGTTATATTAATATTTCAAATGCAGTTTTCAACAATGTCCACAATTTCAGCTCCTTAATTTTCCAAAAACTCTGGAAAACATTCCCAAAGCATCAAGCTCATAGAGATTTAATCCTGTGTCTCTGCTACCAAGTTCTTGATTCTACTGGTAATACAATCAGGTGGTTAGACAGTTGTCACAAGGATGAAATGTGATGAACAGAAAGACACCAACATATGCAGTCAAAAGATTCAGGTTTTAGTGTAGGCGAAGGATATAACATGTCCACATACAAAGCAGGAGCAAAGTAGCACTCCTGGATTCCTTAGGCGCTGCACCCCATTGAGGCACCCAGCTGCAGCCAGTACTAACAGATTGGCACAAGAAACCATCTGGATCATTCCATTCCCCAGAGTTTTTATAATCTACTATTTCATCCCAACGTTGTCCCCACAACTGCAGTAAATTACTGCTTGATTACTGCGAGGCAGGGTAAATCCATACTATCTTTCTTGGACCACCACATCCCCCTGAGTATTCTTTTTGCAATGATGTACATATGATGTTTTCATTTAACATTTACATCAAGTAAGACTAACCATGAGTTTTTCTATTCAGACAGCTCTGTTTAACACATACTTATCATTATACTGATAACAGATTAAAATGTCTTTACCTGCACGAGTTTCAGGTTCCAGGGTGGATGGTTAATCAAACCTTCTATCTGAACCTGATTGGCTACTGCTTTTTGCAGTTCCACATAAGTATTACTATCCAGTTGCAGTCCCGGGAACAGGTCATTGATTAAGCTGAGGAACAGGGGTTCATCTTCATCAACCTAAGGTGGCATAGTTTAAAATAAATTTACTCATTCAGTCAATAAATGTTATCAACTAGCTGGGACGTGCATAGTACTTACCACTTCATCCCCAGAGAACCATTTATTACTCTCCCAATCAGGCATGTATTTTCTAGTACTTTCTCCAGAATATCACTGATACGGTTTGGCTGTGTCCCCACCCAAATCTCATCTGGAATTGTAGCTCCCATAACTCCCACGTGTCGTGGGAGGGACCCAGTGAGAGGTAATTGAATCATGGGGGCAGGTCTTTCCCTGCTGTTCTCATGATAGTGAGTAAGTGTCACAAGATCTGATGGTTTTGTAAACGGGAGTTCCCCTGCACATGCTCTCTTGCCTGCTGCCGTGTAAAGACGTGACTTTGCTCCTCATTCACCTCCCGGCATGACTGTGAGGCCTCCCCAGCCATGTGGAACTGTGAGTCCATTAAACGTCTTTCCTTTATAAATTGTCTTTATTAGCAGTGTGGGAACAGACTAATACAATCACCATTGAATCTACATTGTACCCAAAGTTCCTTAGCATTCAATGTGTTCTACAATCCTGCCCCAGTCTATTGCTCCAAAGTACCACCTCATTACTTTATCACATGAATGCTTTGCTTCCCACAGAGTGGCATTTGCATTAACCTTAAAAATGATAATTTGTAGTCCCAACCCCATGAGATTAAAGAACTAATATTTTATTTAAATTGGGGAAATAGCCATAACCCTGCATGACTTCATCCAACAATGGCTGGAAAAGTCCATCAGGGCAGTGTTCTGAGCCTTTCTTATAAGCATTAGGTTTGAGTACACTGACTCCAATCCTTATTTAATACATAGATTGCCCTGTTCCCAACATCTGACCCCTTATGATTTCTCTTTCTTCTCCAGGGCTTTGCTGATGCTTTCTTGAATACTTGTCTAGGAATTTCCAAAATACCATTATCTAAGGGAGGCTTAGACTGCACTCCAGCCTGGGTGACTTAGGGAGTCTAAGCCTCCATTACAGTCCATGTCGGTCATACAGGCAGTGAAGGATACTGGCAGGAGCAGTGGATTTGGCATCAGAAAATCTTATAAATTTTTGTCCCCTCTTCTCAGCTGATGGTGATTATGGGGGAATCCTACAATTTCTAGTCTCCATTCCCCAATAAATGAAATGACAATAAGCAAGCTAGCCATCCAGATCCCACAGAGTTGCTATGAGGCTCAAACAAGACAATACACCTGAAAAGACTGTAACAGTAACGAACTCCACAGATGTTAGTTTTTGTAACTAGAATGTAGCTTCCTGAACCATTTCTTCTTCAACTTTGTACACCCATGGCACGGGCACAATATGTGGCATGTAGAAATCCTTATATGCCACATGAACCTGTCCATCAAATACTCAAAACAACCTGGCTAGGCTGGGCATGGTGGCTCATGCCTGCAATCCCAGCACTTTGGGAGGCTGAAGCGGGGTGGATCACTTGAGTCCAGGAGTTTGAGACCAGCCTGGGTGACATGGCAAAACCCTATCTCTACAAAACAATACAAAAATTAGCCAGGCATGGTGGTACGCGCCAGTAGTTCCAGCTACTCGGGAGGCTGGGGCAGGAGGATAGCTTGAGCCTGGAATGCGGAGGTTGCAGTGAGCCAAGATTGCACCACTGCACTGCAGCCTGGGTGACAGAGTGAAACTCTGTTTCAAAGAAAAAAAAACCAACAACAACCAGGCTGTAAATGTGACAAGCATGAAAGCAGCATGCTCTCCACAGCAAATATTCCATGTGTTTTGGAAAATAAAAACAGTGTTTATGTTTTGGAAGAGATATATCTGAGATAAGCTAGTCACAGAGAAAGCAAAAAGTTCTCATGGTTCTCTGGGAATCCAGATTCTTATGCTGAGAATCTGTGTCACTTTGTGAATAATGGAAGAGAACTAGGTTGCATCTTGGAGCTGAAGCCCACTGATGACCTGTTTCACTGCACACAACTGATAAAAGGAGGCACTTAGAGCCCATGTTGGTCACACAGGGTCATGGGGTCTTTTGCTTTCTTCTGGAAGCACAGTGGTGGCTTTGCACAGTTATTATCCCTGTAATTATGAGTGCTCACAGCTCAACATCAGCCTACCCCTACTTGTCCACCAAATACAAAGAAACCACATTAAAATTTTGGAAAAGAAGAGAATTCAGAGAAGATACCAGTTTAGAAAGGTTCATATCTCTTAGTCCTCTCATGACAGTGCTTAATTCACTATCTTCTGGTCTGGCTCTTTTTTGAGATCCAAGAGTCCTCAATACAGACAGAATATTTCTCAATCCAAAGTCATAATGAACCTGAGATGGGAGAAGAGGGCAAAAAGATGGTTTAATTGAAAAACTAAACACAGACTCACGGCTCACTCTATGCATATAGGTGGATTCTGATACTTATAGGCCATAGTTTTGGGGTGACTAAGCTGCAAAGGTTTATTAGCTCAACTTTCCTACCTTTCCTTTGACTGAAATATGATCATTTCATGGGAAAATCCAACCTGCATGATCAAGTATTCACACCTTAAATATCTTTTGAGAACAATATAGTCTGATATAGTCTGAGCGACAAACAATAGATTTTTTTTTTTTTTTTTTTTTTTTTTGAGATGGAGTCTCGCTCTGTCGCCCAGGCTGGAGTGCAATGGCAGGATTTCGGCTCACTACAACCTCCACCTCCCGGGTTCAAGCAATTCTCCTGCCTTAGCCTCCCTAGTAGCTGGGATTACAGGCATGTGCCACCACGCCCGGCTAATTTTTTTTTTTTTGTATTTTTAGTAGAGACAGGGTTTCACCGTGTTAGCCAAGATGGTCTCGATCTCCCGACCTCATGATCCACCCACCTTGGCCTCCCAGAATGCTGGGATTACAGACATGAGCCACTGCACCCGGCCCAAACAACAGACTTTTAAATGCATAACCAAGAAGTTACATAATATGTGATTCCATTTATATAACATTCTTGCAATAAAATTCTAGACACGGAGAAAAGGTTAATGGGTTAGGGATATGGGAGACAGGTGGGTGTGGCTATAAAGATGTAGCATGAGGGAACCTTATGGTGATGGAACAGAGCCGTATCTTACATATTGCATACAACTACACCCACACACACACACACATACACACATCAGTGCATGTATAACTGATGAAACCTTAACAAACTCTGTGGACTGCTTCAGTGTCCATTTCTGGTTTTGTTATTGTGCTATAGTTACAAGATGTCAACACCAGGCAAGGCAGGGTGAAGGGTACACACCTCCCTGTACATTCCTTTGCAACTTCCTTGAATCTACAATAATTTCAAAATAAAAAGGTCTTAAAAATATACAACCAATAGGTAAAATTAATTCTAAAAGCATTTTAGAAAAGAGTCAGTGAGATTTTAACTCACTGATGAGCATTTATCAAGGGAAAATTACAAAGCAAAAAAACCAAATACTATTGCTAGTGGGTAAGCAGTAAGCAGATCTATAAAGTTACCTGTTTAGTAAGTTGCTCTTCACAGAGTTTGTAAAGAACATAAAATTTTTGAGCCAAGACAACGTTTTCAAGAAAACCACAGCTTGCAAGTTTAACTCGCATAATGATCTGAAAATTAATATAGTGAGATTTTTTTTCAACAACTTTAGTGAAAAACAAGTAAACAACATAAAGTACATTATGCTTTCAAATCCTGGTGCATACCTGCCTATCAGGAACCATCATAGCAACAGTTCTAAACTGGATTTTTAGGTTTTCTGGTAGTTCCTGGCGCCCAGCATATCCAGGGTTCTAAAAGTTAAAATATGTTTAATTTTTAATTGTTGATACAGTTTTCATTTCTGAATACAAATATATTTCAGACCCCTAATTCAGATTTTAAGATGGTATTGAAAAATATTAGATTCATAAACTACTCATTTTCTCAAAACAATGTGTATTGGGCCATGCATATTTATTAATATTCATATGCCCTTTTATATCTTTCTATATTCATGATATTAATAAGGTCACACACAATTTTTTGTGGCAAAAATTAAGTACCTATCTGTCTACTGCCTTAAAAAATAGAAAAGAACATGAAATAATAGAAGAGAAAACTGAATAGATACCTGATAATTATGGTCTAAAGTATGTTATTGAAAAAAGAAAAAAACTCAGGATTTTATACTGGTGAGCTTCCTTGGGCATTTTTTTTATTCCATCTCTTCAATTATTCTTCACAGTCACAATTACAGAGCTCTTTGGCTGACAAAAACCCATAGAAGTGAGGAGAAATAAAGATGGCAGTGAGGGGAAATAAAGAAGGGAATGATGGGAAAACTACTGAAAAGGACAAAAGTAGAGGCAGACAGGAAATGAAGGCCTCCTAAGAAGCAACAGGTTGAAGATAGGTCAGACCCAAGTCTCAAAGGAAAGGTTGGAGATTCAAAGACAAGTAAGGCCAACAGGAATGAGTTATCTTAGGCAAGTTTGTTAAAAAACCTTCAGTCCCTGACTATCTACTGGGCACTGTCAATAGGCCAGGTACCTTATTAGGGGCTGGAAATACAGAAATTGAGGCTGCCTCTCAATACTGCTCTTATCCTTCCTGAGCCACAGAAGCCCACTTGCAAGCTGGGTACAGCAACACCCAGATTAAAAACTACATTTCCCAGCCTGCCTTGCAGCTGCTGTGATTAAATTCTACATAGCGAGATGCAAAGGGGCACACTGTATGAAATACCCTTGATGTTTGTTTGAAGGGAGTTGACTCAGTCAGTTGGCTGCAACACGATAGTGATGCTTTCTGTAGCATCTTGGGTCATAAGGTGACCTTGAAGATGGAATTCATGATGGAGCAGAACCATAAAAGGATCTTAAGAGAATAAATCCTTACATGTTAAACTACAAATTTTTTAGGTTTCAGTTACTCACAGCTTAATGCAATATCTAATTGCTATTTCCAATATTATTCTTAATCCAGGGAGCATGTTAAGCTCTTTTTAAAATTGTAGACCACAGTTTTACATTGAGTACATTTCTTCATCCCACTTCCTGAGTTATAACCAACACTTCCAGACTATTCTTATTTCCCCCTAACTGCTTTACTGGATGTTTGCTTACAATAAGTGTATCAGAAACATTTCTGATTTTGCTTCCTATAATTTATCATCTTTATCCATGGGGGCATTTAAAAACTCAGAGTGCTTTGTGTTATCTTGCAACTTCGAGATTTAACTTTATGGAAAACACATAAAAGCTTTAAAACTGGTGACACATAAAAGTATAGAAACTCCCGTTTATTCATGCCTTTGGTTTTCTATCTTTACAACACTGAATCTCAAAGCTCACCCTTAATCACATGGTAACTGAATTTGTTACAATTCTTTGGTACAGGACCTTGTTAAATTATTGCAGGAATTTTATTTTTATTTCCTTTCATTCGGTGTCAAAGAAAAACCAAGTGTGGAGGTTAAGCAGTCAGATTTTGATGTTAGAGAGACAATAACTTCTTCTTTCTCTTACTGGCTGGGTGACCTAGGAAGTTTTTAAGTCTCGCTGAGCCTCAGGTAAGTCAGCTATACAATACCCACTTCAGAGGACTATCGTAGCTATAAGATACGGTGTACATGTGAGAGAATATTTCAGGTCCTTCCTCTTGCTAGTTACATGACAGGACGGCACGTTTTCCCCCACCCCACCACCCCTTGAAGTTAGGTCGTGAAACTTGCTTTAGCCAGTGACTTAGGACTTTGTGTCACTTCTGGAAAGAAACTCTAAGAGTCAGAGCACAATTCTTCATGTTCTCTTTTTCCTTTGCTATAGCAAAGAGCAATGATTGAGATAGCAGGTACCTTGTCAGGCCAAGTACCAGAGTAAGGACATACAAAGCAGCCCTGGCCTCCCACCTCTACCTTAGTCAACCCACAGTGAACATGTGACAGAGAGATAAATCTTGTGGCTTTAAGCAATTAAGATTTAGGGATTGTTTGTTACTGCAGAACCACGTGAGTTACACCATCTGATACAGCACATAGAACATTTAGTCTGCACCTTACACATATTATATTAAGTGGTCAATAAACAGTATCCATTATTATCATTAGCATATTACCTCTGTAGGTCTGGATTTTAATTTTTTTAATTGAAAAAAATTACTATTTTATCTTCCGTCTGGGCTATAATGACTACTAAAAAAAATCACACGGTAAGAGAGAACAGCTCATGACTCCTGGATAGCTGGTCATTCATCCACTAACACATGCTTTGTTTTACTTATGTCTGTAACAATTAAACTAATTAAATTGCATTTAAAGTCTTTTTTCTCACCATCGTTAAGAAGATTCCAAATTCTGGATTTAAATCAACACAATCACCATCAGAAAAAATGAACTGTTTCTTTCTCTCTTTTCTTGCTGTCAAAACAATATAAATTTGTTGTGCTGCCACTGATAACACAGGCAATTCAATTCTGTTAAACTCATCAAAGCAGCCCCAGGAACCTGACTGTGCAAGACCTGGCATGAAAAACAGTTAATTTGTAAAGTTTTACTCTATAATATACCTTCTTGATAACAATCATTTCTCCAGGGCTCCCAAACCATTATACATATGTAATGTTTCATATCTGGCTGTTGATAAATACGTATTTAATTCCAGTGATAAAGAGAGGTTTAATTATTTGTACATTTTCATCAAAACAATGGAAATAGTACACTGCCAAAATGAAAGTACAAATTTTGGGGGTATTCTGAAAGCAGAAACAACAGTATTTGCTGACAGATTGGATCTGAGTATAAGACAAAGAGTAGAGTAAAGGATAGGTGGAAGTTGTTTGGGGGATGGTTATTTTGTTTGTTGTTGTCATTATTGGGTTTTTTTGTTGTTGTTGTTGTTGTGCCTGAGCATCTAGAGATCAGGAGATTTTTTTGTTTTGTTTTGTTTTTATATATACATTTTTTTGGTGGAGTATCGCTCTATAGTCCAGGCTGGAGAGCAGTAGCGCGATCTCAGCTCACTGCAACCTCAGCCTCCCGGGTTCAAGCAATTCTCCTGGCTCAGCCTCCTGAGTAGCTGGGATTACAGGCACGCGCCACCATGCCCAGCTAATTTTTGTATTTTTAGTAGAGACAGGGTTTCACTATGTTGGCCAGGATGGTCTCGAACTCCTGACCTCATGATCTGCCTGCCTTGGTCTCCTAAAGGCGTGAGCCACTGTGCCCAGCCGGGAGTTTGGTTTTAAACATGGTAAATCTGGACCTGTTAGACATTTAAGTGGACATGCTAAATCAACAGTTATATGTAATGAATCTCGAGTTTCAAGGAGAAGTTCAAGCTAGAGATATAATTCCGGAGTCATCATACAGATAGTATTTAAACCTTGGGCCTACATAAGATCACCAAGAGAATGCATGTAGATAGGAAAGAGAAGACCGCCAAGGACTGAGCTCTGAGGCTGATGTATCTTCAAATATTTTTTTTCTCTGTCCATCTGAAAACACCTTCTACCTACCTTTCAGGATTTTCTCAAAATTTTCCATCTGCTGATGGCCACCCACTTCTTATTTTCCAGTGTTGCTATGTTTTCTAAAAATATTTCATTTCTGTGGGAGGGAAGCCACATGTGTCCCCCGTTTGCTATCTTGATCCTCTCTACTATTATTTCAGGCAATTATACATTGATTCCATTTTCGTGATCTAACACACATTCCATGCATAGACTATAACACTAGCAATAGTGTTGAACCATAAGAAATTGTTGATATCCAGCCATTTTTGACCTAGAAAAATGGCAATATCATATGGATCAACCCGTACTAACGTTGATTATGTGAGATTGCATCACTTTGGATTTATATCAGAAAATAACATTAAAGGGCAATAAAAATAAATTCACCAAAAATAATCTGTATTATTTGACACTTGCCTTTGAAAATCCTTCCTAGGCCTCTGAAATCCATTTGATCTGAGCAGTTGAACACGACCACATATTTTCCCAAACACCTTCCCATGTCTTTTGTGGTTTCTGTTTTGCCAGTGCCGGCAGGTCCCGCGGGAGCGCCTCCCATGTTCATGCCCAAGGCCTGAGCTAATGTAATATAGCATCTGCAAACGTTCATCCAATAAAGCACTGTGAGTATGGGATGATACATTACAGGATGGCACAAGCAAAAGTCCAGTGTGATTGGAATGGGCCTGTTTATTTTAGAGTCTGAGTAGCCCACATAAAAGAAGTGACCAAACAAGGTTAGGGTACTTGATATTCATTAAAAGTACTACAGTGGGCCGGGCGCGGTGGCTCAAGCCTGTAATCCCAGCACTTTGGGAGGCCGAGACGGGTGGATCACGAGGTCAGCAGATCGAGACCATCCTGGCTAACATGGTGAAACCCCGTCTCTACTAAAAAAATACAAAAAACTAGCCGGGCGAGATGGCGGGCGCCTGTAGTCCCAGCTACTTGGGAGGCTGAAGCAGGAGAATGGCGTGAACCCGGGAGGCGGAGCTTGTAGTGAGCTGAGATCCGGCCACTGCACTCCAGCCTGGGCGGCAGAGCGAGACTCCGCCTCAAAAAAAAAAAAAAAAAAAAAAAAAAGTACTACAGTGAATCCAAAGATTTCTTGAGACAAATTTTGAAACTCCTCAACCCTGACTTAAAACCTTCAGGCCTTCCTCCCATTACAGTCAGGAGAACCAAATGAGCAGTGTTGTGCTGGCAGATGTTTAACAACTGGCTCTCCAGGAAAAAAAAAAAAAAAAAAAAAAAAAACCTGGTTTTCACGTTTGCCAATTTCTATTGTATAAATACTTCCACTGTGGTCAATGGCAAGCTACCAATGTGATATCACAAAGTCGGGGCAAAATGCACATAGACAGAAACCAGGTAAGGCCAGGAGCGGTGGTTCACGCCTGTAAGCCCAGCACTTTGGGAGGCCGAGGCGGGCAGATTACAAGGTCAGGAGTTCAAGACCAGCCTGGCCAATATGGTGAAACCCCCCTCTCTATTCAAAAAATACAAAAATTAGCCAAGCATGGTGGCATGTGCCTGTAGTCCCAGCTCCTTGGTAGGTAGAGGCAGAGGTTGCAGTGAACAAAGATCATGCCACTGCACTCCAGCCTGGGCGACAGAGTGAGACTCTGTCTCAAAAAAAAAAAGAAAGAAACCAGGTAAGCACCACAGGTTGATGCAAGTCAGCTCCAGCACACCATTGTAAATAAATAGTTTCACTATGAAATAATTTACTCATTTAGAAAAGTGCAAAGAATACTAATATAATAAATCTCTTTGTATCCATGATCCAGTTTCTGTTGTATTTGTTTTGGATCTAAGTAAAACTTAGTAAAGATCTTAGTAAAGCTTCATGAGACATGACGCTTAATATGTAAACACCAATAGAAGAGAAAACACTGACAAATTTATGTTTCTATGGCACTGGGCATATAAAAGGGATAGGTTCAATAAATCAAAAGGAGGCTGAAGATGTAATTTGATATAATTTCACCTGGAGGCAGCCCTACGTAATGTAACAGTGGCACTAAATATTAAATAACCCAATTTAAGTCAATTCTAACAACATTTATTGATTGTTTTCTATGCACAGCATACTTAACTGGGTGTCATGGGATAAAAAAGACCTAATAATGGCCTAGTGTCATATAATGGAAAGAATTGTGATGGGATCTGCCACTGACTAATTATTCATATTGGCCATGAAAATGTACTTTAGGTATCAATTTCCACATCTGAAAATCCAAAGACTAAATTACATGATCTCCAAGGTACCTTCCTTCTTGGCAATTTTAACTTCTTTTGGGATTCTAGGAATATTTTTCCATCTTGCAATCTAAAATTCACTATTAAATTACTCACAGTCAACATTCAAGCTTGCTTTTATTCTTTTATCTTTTTCTACTTCATAAAAATTCAATGCACATGTATATTTAAGTGGTTATTTCATTGTTAGGCTGACTTTAATGAGCTAGCATATACCCAGTATGACAGAAATCTGCTTTTGTTAATATTTCAAATGCAACTTTAAATAATGTTAAGCACATTTTAAAATTACAAAATAAAAAATATAAAAACTGCGTTTCCTACCTATCTGTTAATGGAGTGATAACAAGGCGATCAGTACATCCCAGAAATTCATTCTGGTAAATAAAATCAACATCTGTAATAGACACTACAGTTTGATCCAAATCTTCCTTAAAGTAAAATCTACTCTGTTTTAACCATTCAAAATCAGTAGGTGATCTGATATGCATTTTTACCTTAAAAACATAAAATACAAAAAAAGTTATACACTGAATTGCAATAGCATAAAACATAAGCATGTGGGCAGTTTTTTGTGTTCACTCTTGGATGAACTGATTCTTATTCACTTAACAAATATTTATTGAGTTTCTTCCTGTGCTTGACACTGTGCTAGGTGAACAAAGACAGAGATGGTTCCAGGCTTCCAGAGCTTACAGAAAAGAGCAAAAGGCAAACGGTGAAACAAATCATTGCAATAAAGTACAAAGGGCACCACCACCGAAATTCAGGGCTCATGAATATATGGAGCAGGAGGACCTAACTACTCCAGGGTATCTGAGAGGGGCACTCAGAGGAAGAAAACATCTCAACTAAAACCCAGATAAATAGGAATTAGCCAGGGCCACCGGGAGCAGGGAATGAAAGGGATAATGAGGGTGTGGGAAGAGTAAGTGCTATAGGCAAATGCCCACAAGATCTGATTGGCATCCTCAAGGAACTGAAAAAAGGTCAGTACAGCTGGGAGACATCCTGGGATCTAGAGAAAGCATGAGAGTTGAGGCTTCACAGGGCCATGGGAAGGGGTTTAAGAATTGTCCTCGGCCGGGCGCGGTGGCTCAAGCCTGTAATCCCAGCACTTTGGGAGGCTGAGACGGGCGGATCACGAGGTCAGGAGTTTGAGACCATCCTGGCTAACACGGTGACACCTCGTCTCTACTAAAAAATACAAAAAAAAAAAAAAACTAGCTGGGCGAGGTGGCGGGCGCCTGTAGTCCCAGCTACTCGGGAGGCTGAGGCAGGAGAATGGCATGAACCCGGGCGGCGGAGCTTGCGATGAGCTGAGATCCAGCCACTGCACTCCAGCCTGGGCGACAGAGCGAGACTCCGTATCAACAAAAAAAAAAAAAGAATTGTCCTCATGGCAGTCAGAAGTCACTAAAGGGTTAAGCAGGGAAACACACAGTTATATATACACGTCTCCCTGCACCAGCACTATAGCCAAGCCACCCAATCCGCGTAGTTATCAGCATATACAGGTGAGGCAAGAGGTACTGGGCTCCCATAGCCATGGCTGCAAGCTCTAGTACCTGGTCCATTCGAAGAGAAACCAGGTAAGCAACCTTAGGAACTCCATTCCATCACAATCACATTGTGAGAAGCTTCTTGACTTTCCAGTGAAACGTGAAACACCAGTCCTGCCCATTCAGAGGAATCAACACAGGAAGTGGCAAGTGGACCCCTTCACTAAACCCAGTAGACCCACTTTCAGGTCATTCAGTTGACACTAAAAAATGGACTTGTGGCTACTATACAATGCTCAGATCTCCATCTGACCAGGCCTCCACACGCCTTGCTAGTCCTGCTTTTCGTTATTGTTGTTTGCTGTTTGGTCATCATCTTGCTTCCTCCTCTAGTTAAGGACTGGCTTCCCACCTAAAGCACAGTTTGTATTCATCACCTTGAGTTACTTTCAGGTAACACAGTCTGGCCCCACCCCCAGGGAATGCTCTGTAACACAGGACTCAAGGCCATGGGGATGCTCTCGGCCAGCTACTTCCAACCATCTGTTAAGATGGTAAGGAGGAGGTGGAGAAGAAAAGAATAGTTAATATATTTATTAAGTTGGTCTAATAACTGTACTTGGAAAAATAAAATGCATATATGTTGGCCATGAGATCTCATTTAGTTGGGATGCACACAGTTCAACGGTGATTAAGATAAAAGAAAATGGTTTCAGATAAAAGAAAAATAGTTTTCCTTATGTACAGGTTTTTTTTAAAAATCCCTTCTGGATGTAAAGTAAAGTTTGCTCAGCACTTAATTTTAAAAGAAATTTCTGGCCGGGCGCGGTGGCTCAAGCCTGTAATCCCAGCACTTTGGGAGGCCGAGACGGGCGGATCACGAGGTCAGGAGATCGAGACCATCCTGGCTAACACGGTGAAACCCCGTCTCTACTAAAAAAAATACAAAAAATTAGCCGGGCGAGATGGCGGGCGCCTGTAGTCCCAGCTACTCGGGAGGCTGAGGCGAGAGAATGGCGTAAACCCGGGAGGCGGAGCTTGCGGTGAGCTGAGATCCGGCCACTGCACTCCAGCCTGGGCGACAGAGCGAGACTCCGTCTCAAAAAAAAAAAAAAAAAAAAAAAGAAATTTCTTTTACAGGACTTCAGTTTTAGGAGCCAGTGAGAGATGTATAGACAACATCCTCAAATGTACGCTGACAGCAGATACAATAATGAACTCCATACTAGCGCTTCTTGAGGTGGAAGTCAATTAAAGTCAAAGTATAATGGTAATTGCAATTAGTAAAAACTAGTCCGTGGAAGGCCAAAACAATATAAGTGCGCAGCTTTCTGATATTAGCTTAATCCAGAGCTAAATCCTAGAGCAGTTTTTCCTCAAACTTCAATATGCATGTGAATCTCCTAAGAATCTTGATAAAATGCAGATTCTGATTCAGTAGGTCTTGGATGGGAGGAGGGAGGCTGGAGATTCTGCTCTTTTCACCAACTTCCAGGTGATACCAAAGCACTGGTCGGCATGTAATACTTTGAGAAGCAAGGATCTCAGTTGCAGGGGGATGGATGGACTGACTGGATGTCCTTCAAGTAATCTTCAATAAATATAATTTATCTGATCAGAACTTTTGATAAAAGTTCAAAACAGGTAGTCTGTGATCACATTCTCTAAAACAGGACCCAACCTGTATGAATTATATGTCTCTGATGAAGGAAAGAGATACCTTTAAAACGTATCAAATCAAGTAGACTAAAGCAATAGGAGTTAAATAGTAGGTAAGGATTATCAAACAGCGGCATTTCAAAATTACCTGGGGGCTCCTACCCTATAATAGAAAATCCTTCCTTTAGGAGAAGTTGGCCTTGGTCAAGGCCACCGGTTAGAGTCCCATTTCTAAAGGAATTCAAACACTTACCCTTCTTAGTCCCACCCTACAGAACTTTGCCCAAATCAAGCCCATGGTCACCATCAACTGGACGAACAGCCGTGAGACTGCTCTGAAGCCTGATTCCGTTCCATCTGTGCTCCTTTTCCAATCGGCCCAGCAAAGCTTATGACCTAAATTATATCGTGTTCCTGGTTATTTGGTTTAATGGAAAATTAGTTGGTTCATATCACATCAGTTGGTTCCAGGCTTTCAGAGTGCCAAATGAATATATAATACGGTTGTGTAAACCATCCAAAACAGATATACAATATTGTGGACATGATATTGATGGACACAGTTATGAAAAAGGACCAAGTAAATGGAAAGTTCATGTAAGTTAGGTAACATATACAATTCTTAACTGTTCATTATTAGTTAGTACACCAAATTAAGAAAAAAAAAAGATACCTTACCAAGTCATCAAAAATATCTCTCTGATGCACATGGATGGTAATTAGAGTTTCGAACTTCACCCTATCAAACTTGCTTAGATCATGTGTTGTCTGACTAATGAGAGTATTTAGAATATCCAAAAATTTCTGATTGGTCACTTGCATGATTTTCCTGTCATCTTTTGCATTATGTAAAGCCTCTTCTGAATCATGTGTCCACAACATCTGAATTCCCAGAAGTCCAACCTACAGATCCAGCAGAAAAATATTGAAATTTACCAAATATTTAAAGCACATCTGCAATAAAATTTGGTGGTCGCTTATTCACATTTTAAACTAAAAATCACATTGACTTGCATTTCTTCACTCCCAAAGGAGGGAAACAGTTAAAGTTTTAACTGTTAATATTTAATTATTTCATAGTAGATGGATTAATGATCATTAAAATACTGGCTACCATTTGTTGAACTATATGTGTGTTATAGAAGATGGTTAGGAAATTTTTCTACAGAGGGCCTGAGACTATTGGATATTTCCATGCAATGATTTTTCTTTCTCAAGAAAAGCAAATGAACTCTTTATTATTGCTTGATCTTGAGCAGGGCTTCCCGAAGGTCTCTTTGCTCCTCTAAAAACAATACGCTGCCTATCTCCTTTCTTGATTGCTCCCTCTCTCTGATATCCATGTTTTTATCTAAGTCAACTTTTCTGTCTCTATACTTATCTATAGAAGAGAGAGGGAGACAGAAAATGAGGAGAAGCTTGTATTCTTTGTATCCTGACAAAGTCATAAAGAAATTGTGAGAGGGTGTCACCTTAACCTACAATTTCTGCCCCAGAAAAGGTAATAAAAGTGGTCTGAGAATGCCCACCCTCACCCCTTCACTGAAATGGCTGTCCCTTCGGGAGCTCTCATTCATCCAGAGTCGAATGACAGATCCAACATCATTTGGACCAAACAAGAGAACTGAAAGCAGGGCGAGCAGTATATGGATACTGCTTGGCATGGGCTCAACAGTGAGAAAAGAAAGAATAAAACCCTCTTTCTGTCCCTGCCTTATCAGGGACTTTGATACTTTTCCTGCTAGAGCAGTGGCCAATCTTGGGGGCTGCAGCTAAAGATAAATGAAAGCACCTGGCTGAAGTGAGCAATCGGATCTGGAGAAAATAACCAGTGTCAGGAAGCCCCCCAAAAGCAAGCAGATTCTGGCCCTGTCAGCAGCAGATGATGGTCCAAGGGAGGAAATACAAAGAGAAAAACTACAAAAGCATAGCAGTGTAAGGCTGCCTGACTTAAAGACGAATAGACCAGCAGACCCCAAAACCCACTGCATAATGGTGTCTATCCAATGGCAAGTCTTTAAAATCATTATCTTGAGTCACCAAGAAGAGCTTAAAATTATGTTTTTATACTCAGTCTAAAAAGGCATGCGACTTAGTGGTGAAAACCAGAGGACATTTCATTAAAAAACAAAACAAAACAGCAAAGTAACAATGCTCATTCTCATCAATATTATTCGATGCCTATAATAAGCACATTAAACAATATGAGAAGGTACCACATGTTCTCACGCACAAATGGAAGCTAAAACAAAGCTGACCTCAGAGAAGTGAAAGCACATTGGAGGACACTAGAGGCTGGGAAGGGTAAGGAGAAGAGGAGGATAGGGATGGATTTGCTAAAGGACACAAAATTATAGCTAGGTAGGAGGACTAAGTGTTAGTGATCTATACCAGTGGTCCCCAACCTTTTTGGCACCAGGGACCGGTTTCAAGGAAGACAATTTTTCCATGCACGGGGGTCGCAGGATGGTTTAGATTCACATAAGGAGCGCACAACCTCGATCCCTCGAATGCACAGTTCAGTTCACAATAGGGTTCGCCCTCCTATGAGAATCTCATGCCGCCGCTGATCTGACAGGAGGTGGAGCTCAGGCAGTAATGCTCACTTGCCCGCCGCTCACCTCCTGCTGTGCGACCCAGTTCCTAATAGCCCATGAACCGGTACCGGTGTGTGGCCAGGCTGGGTCGGGTTGGGCGGGGGCGGGTTAGGGACCCTTGTTCTATACCACTGTAGGATAACTACAGTTAAGAATAACATATAGTTTCAAATAGCCAGAAGGAGGATATTGAATGTTCCCAACAGAAAGAAATCATAAGTGTTTGAGATGATGGATATGCTAATTACTCTCATCTGATCACAAGACATATTATATGTATCAAAACATCACTATGTGCCCCGTAAATACGTACAATTGTTATATGTCAATTTTTTAAAAAAAGAAAGAGAAAAAGAGCAATAAATACATAAATAAGGTATTGAAAGGGAATACACTAAAATATTAATAGCCATAATTTCCAGGTGGTAGAAATATGGGAAATTCTTATTTCCACTTTTATTTTATTTTTATTTTATTTAAGTTTCGTGATACATGTGCGGAACGTGCAGATTTGTTACACAGGTAAACATGTGCCGTGGTGGTTTGCTGCACCTATCAACCCATCACCTATGTATTCCACTTTCATATTTTTTGGATTTTTCCAAATTTTTGCAGCAAGGATCCATTGCATTCAAATCTTTAAAACATGTTTTAAAAGAATATATACACACACACACACACACACACACACACACACATACACTAGAGAAAATCCTGAAACTAATCATCTTTCCTACTACATCCTGTCCAACTTCACCACTGTTCTGAACTTGCTCTCAACTCTCTACGTAATGCTAAATCCTCAGTCTAATTTAGGCTGAGCCCCTCCTTCAGGATATACACAGTCTGGAGAAGGAGAATATGTAGATTTAGTTTCAGGAACTCTTTGCTCAATTTAACAAAGTCTTTTATAAAGCTTGATCACAAAGGTAATAATGCTAATAAGAATACTAAAGTTTCCCAAGGTATTATACAATATAAAAATCACAGTATTATTCTCTCCAATAAAGGTTGGTTCTATATCTGTCCTTCTGTGGTTTGGATAAATAATACATCATTTCAGTTGTCTTCATTTTGTGTGCACTAATTCAGGATTTGGAGCTCAGGTTGGGAGGAGTAGTTGGAGAATAAATATCATTTGGGCAAAAACTGCCTACATTTTCCTTGGATATCTCTTGCCTTTTATCCCATGCTCTCTCTGGCCAGATCACAAATTACCACTTTTCATTTCTCTTGAATGAAAGTGTAATGAAACCACTGGCACCTGCTCCAACCCTGGCCTCTTTGAGGTCTTCACTTTCTAAAACACCAGTTGCATGAAAAAGCCTCTCAACAAATTATGTCCATTTTTAATCGCTTGAAGGGAAAATTAAAGACAAGATGGATTTCATGTCAAGAAAAGGTATGTTCATTCCCTTTACATACATCCATATCTATATCCGTATCATATCTCTGAATTGGTGTATATATATATATATATACACACACACATACACATGCACATACACACACAGATGGTCCCCAACTTTCAATGGTACAGCTTAACAATTTTTTTACTTTATGGCAGTGCAAAAGCAATATGCATTTAGTAGAAACTGTACTTTGAGCCCCCATACAACCATTCTGTTTTTCACTTTCAGTGCAGTAGTCAATAAATTATATGAGATAGTCAACACTTTATTATAAAATAGGCTTGGTGTTAGATGATTTTGCCTAACTGTAGGCTAATGTAAGTGTTCTGAGCATCTTTAAGATACACTAGACTAAACTTATGATTTGGTAGGTTAGATGTATTCAATGCATTTCTGGTGAATGATATTTTCAACTATGATGAGTTTGTTGGGCGATAACTCCATCATAAGTCGAGGAATTTCTGTATACAAATACACACACACACACACACACACACACACACACATGTATCTATTAGACTCAGTGCATGTATCCTTAATTATGGGAAAATAGTGGCATATCCTCTTCTGGGAGATGGGATGGGTTGGTCTAGAATGGTCTAGGTTGACAAGCAGGTAGTTGGGAGTTGAGGCTAAAATGAGCATGAGTAGGCCACTCTAACCTAGTTCAAAGCTACAGTTGCCTCACACCATCAGGCCAACCACCTCCTAAGCATCCTTCCCCTTTATTTCCATTTCTTTTCACCATTACTTAAGCATCGTGTATTCTCACCTGTGCTGGAAAGTGGCTGAGGAATGGTAAAAGTTGAAATCCTGAATCACTGATTTGATAGAAAGCGGATCTAATTATATTATGTAATGATGACATCTGCATTTTTAACAAATCCAGAAGCCAAATCTCCACAGGACCTTTGGCCATAACAGAATTATCCAACTAAAACAAAATTACAAGGATATTATAAATTGATAATAATTTGGCATTTTTACAGATGTTCCATGCACACTTAATAAATCATAGTACCCTATGCCAAGCAAACAGTTTCATATTTTATACAAAACATTTTAAATATGGGTAAAATCATCTAATACTATAGCTGGAAGAAACTACAGGGATCATCTAGTCCAAAACTTTCACTTCATAAATTACAAAATGAGTCTCAGAGAAGTTAAAGGATTTATCTAAACTAGTTTTTAACAAAGCCCAGGGCTGTAGAACGAGAACTCCCTCTCCTGTTTTTTTCCATAAGAGAATTGCACACTCCTCAACGTAAGTTTTTAAAGAAATTCTAATAACAAAATTTAAAGCAAGGTAAATTACAACAATTTTTTCTCCTTCTCTTGATATGACAGCCATGATGCGATCATAGTCTTTTGCATGAAATGTCACCTCATTGATGTTGTCAGATACTGCAGGGAGATGCGGCTGTAAGACAGGAAAACATCACACATGAGGCTGAACACAAAAGTCGCTAAGATGTTTTTAAAAGCCTTAATATTTTGTATCTTTTTAAAAGGTTATTTACTTTTATCTCAAAAAATATAGAGAGACTCTGCTTTGACCCTTGACTGCCTTGGAGGCCTACTTTTTAAAATCAAACCCTACAGAATGTTTTCTCCAGGTCCTGCAAACGGCCCCCTCTCATGCTATGCAGATTAGACTAAGGACTGTCACCTTCCACCAGATGGAGACTGGACCATACCGCCGCCCCCCTCCTCCCCACCCAGATACAGCTCAGTCCTGCCCTCTCTCCTAGCTCTACCTCCACCTTTCACAGAGCCTTTCCATTCTCTTTTCTCATTGTTACAAGTCCCTGGAAACCAACAAGGAACATTAGCCATTTCCCAGATCCCCAAACCAGAACTGGCCCTGGAATAGGCCCTTCCGTGACTCCCCGTCTCAGTTTGCTATGGTTTTTCTTTTCCTCTTCCAAAGTATTGCTCTGGGAAATGGCTACAAGCATTGGAGAAGTATTCAGAAAGGAAAAAAAAGGACGAATCCAAAATATAACCCCTATTTGGTCTAAGAATATTTAGAATAAAATACTCATAAGGATAAATTCGATTTAATAAACACATACTGTGTGCTAGAGGTTTTGCTATGCATGATCTCATATAATCCTCGTGACGGTCCTGTGAGGTGAGAACCATTAATATCCTGATTTTACAGATGTGGAATGGAGGCATGGGGAAATTAGGAAGCCTGCCAAGGTCACACAGCTAGGAATGGCATAGTCGCTCAACACTGCTGGACTGCATCAGGAGGACAGGCTCCAAATACACAGAAAATATGACATTTTATGATCAATGTAATTTGTAATACTGTTCTTTAATGCCTACATTTTTTTTTTTTTTTTTTTTGAGACAGAGTTTCACTCTGTCCCCCAGGCTGGAGTGCAGTGGCCAGATCTCAGCTCACTGCAAGCTCCGCCTCCCAGGTTTACGCCATTCACCTGCCTCAGCCTCCCGAGTAGTTGGGACTACAGGTGCCTGCCACCACGCCCGGCTAGTTTTTTGCATTTTTTAGTAGAGACAGGGTTTCACAAGGTTAGCCAGGATGGTCTCGATCTCCCGACCCCGTGATCCGCCCGTCTCGGCCTCCCAAAGTGTAATGCCTGCATTTTTAAGATTTTTCATTTAAGATTTCATTTAAGATTCTTCACTTTTATTCTTGATTGTGTATGTTGTGGAAAAAGCAATTGAGATCACGGACTCTTAGATTATACCTGTATGGTGTGGGAATCACTGGCTTGTCCAAGAATTTCCAGGAGAACTGGATCAGATACAAAGAAGAATCTTGGAAATAGTAATCGTTTCTTCTCCAAATACCTTCCAATAAAGTCGATAGTATGTTACCAAGTGGTTTTTTTCCCCTAAATTGTTATTTTTTTAGTCAAGACATAATCACTAACATCTTTGCTAAAATAATAGCAAACACCTAGAGTCATTTATCGCTTACCCCTGCAATGTTTGGTGAAAACCAAAGTCCATGCTCCATCATGGATGACACTTGGGAAAACAAGAGATTCAGATCAAGGCTGCCCCATCATCTGCTGTCCTCTCCTTTCTCATCAGATGCCCTCCTCTGACCTTTCTAAGACTGTTGGAAACCTCGTGGCTTAAACCCAGGGGAAGAACAAACCTTATCTCCAAACCAACACATTCTGAGAGTAAAAGGGAGGACAACTAACCACTATGCCAGGACAGAGGCATAAACTTGGACAAACCAGGATGTATCATCAATCTCTATGTATCTCTATACATCTCTATGTATCTCTATGTATCTCTATACATCAATCTCTATGTATTTCAAATAGAGATTGAAAATGAACTGGCTTAAAAAAATTATCCTGACATCTATCCTCTTGTGACAGTAAAAATAAAATAAAATAAAATAAAAATGATCTGTGAATTTGTCTGGTGAATTGTTCTCTTAGTGCACATTTCTATTCTACGCCTGCAGTGGCTTGAATGGTAGCCCTCAAAAAGACATGTCCACGACCTAGTCCCTGAAATCCATGAGGGTGACCTTATTTGGAAAAAGGGCTTTTGCAGAGGGAATGAAGTTAAGGATCTTGAAGAGCCCTGAATCCGATGACAAATGTCATCATAAGAGACACATAGGAAGAGGAGGAGAAGGCCAAGTGAAGACAGAGGCAGAGATTGGAGTTACAAAGGCAGAAGCCAAAAACTCCTAGAGCCACCAGAAGCCAAAAGAGGCAAGGGAGGATCCTCTCTTAGAGTCTTCAGAGGGAGACAACACCTTGATTTCAGACTTCTTGTTTCCACAACTATGAGAGAATGAATTTCTGTTGCTTTCAGCCAGCCATCTGTGGAAATCTGTTACAGCAGCCCAAGGAAACAAATACAATGCCTTAACCACCCCCAAGTCAAAGGTGCCTTCCTCACAGAAAAGTTCAATCTACGTGAAATTTTAAGTTCCTATCCCCACTTTAACCATCACTACCAAACCAGAAATGTAGTCAATACCAGTAAGTTTGGGATAAAACACTGTCACACACAAAATGATACGTGATTTAAAAATTAAACTCTTACCCTGTGAGTGACTTCTGACATACTTCCAACTGCTCATGTAAATGAGGTAAAAGTTGTCCCATGGTTTCATCTCCAACACAGCAATTAATCACGTTGGGATTCTCATGAGCTCGCTGCATTATTTTTATCCACGACTTGTCAATATTCTGAAAACGTTTTGCTTCCTGAAAACGAATCCATAGCCAGTAAAGATTAGCATTTGGATAACTGAGAAACAGCAAAGTCTTCACCTTGGAATTTTCTACAGTTCTTCAAACCAGCATCTATTAGTCTCAGGCTGCATAATTTAAACAGACAATTTTTTTTTTTCATTTGAATTAATTCTGAGCGACATAAACCCGAAGTTATAAAACTGCATATTAAAATGCTACTTTATCACAATGAGGCTTATTGCTTATTTGTTTCATTGCATTTAATATGTTTTTCAAAGTACCACATGATTAATTTGCAGAGCTATCAACTTAAAGTTCCAATCTAGTGTTTCAGCACCCCAGGTGTTTTGGTTTGATGAGCAAACTGAAGAAGCATGAAAATAATTTGATCTCAGGATCCTTGGAATAATTGCAGCTCAATAGTACCCCAGGGCAGGGGAAAAAAAGAAAAAAGACAGTAAAGCCACAAAACAAAGTTTCATTTACATTTTCGAAAGTGAAAATTTTCTGTTTACTATGAATGATATTAAGCTTTGCACTCAGTTGCAAAAATGCCTCTAGAAATTGGCATAATCTTTACTCTTTTAAAAATACAGTCTTCCGATTAAAAAACAAAAATGATATATTTCAGTTTAATGTTTTAAAAATGTGCCATTAGTACAAAGGAAATCAGTCATTAAAAAAAAAAAAAACTCTCTTATCCTTGCTTTTTAACCTATATAGATCCTGTTTGTAAATATGGAAATTTAGGAAGCGCAGGCTTAGTTTTCTAAGAGCAAAGTTAACTTCATCGACTAAACCTATCAGTTATTATAGTTATTGGCATTTATTTAAAAGGTCCCAATAGAGCTGTTTTAAAGGTTTTGTTACAGCCTCCCAAGGCTGTTTTCTTGCTCCACAGTATGTTTCTGATCTGTTAGTAGTAGACTTACTAAGAATTTAAAAAGTTAATCTTGCTTATAGAACATAGATTAATTTTAATACTACTCTCAGAGGAATATTATGAGGTTAACTCTTAGAAAAGATGAACTACTATAATAGTACCGCATTTGAATGTACCTCACATCCTGAAACAACCTCGAGATTATTCACTATGTGGATTTCTTCTTTCTGCTAATCAGAGGTCAGCACTTTCTAAAAAACTTTTTCTGTAAAGGGCTAGACATCAAAGATTTCAGACTTTTGGGGCCATATAATCTGAGTTATAACTACTCAACTCTGCTGTTGTGGTGCTAAAGCAGCCATAGACAATATATAAAGGAGTGGATGTGGCTGTGTTCCAATAAAACTTTATTTAGAAAAACAGGCAAGTGGGCCATAGTTTGCCAAACCCTGGCATAGTTAAGCCTTGACCATACGTCTTTGCGAAGACTTTTACAGAGACAGATAGACAACATACAACAAATTATTTTATCAGTAATTACAAAAGTCGTATTTACCTGAGGCAGCTGTTTGGCAATATCTCCACCTACAAAGACGGCTTCAAGATAAACCCAAAGGTTCTGTACTACGAGCCACTCTTCAATTATATCTGAGGAAGTGGACAATTTATACACCCAATTTTGGATATTTTTTTTAAATGGAGCATTGTATCTAAAAGGTAAGAACAGAAAAGATCATGTTTCAAAGAAGATTCAGAAAATTGTATGGCCTTACCGAAGTAAATTACAGAAGAAATATTACTTTGGGAATGAATATTTTGTCCTAAAAGGGCAGTTCCTAATAGATATTATACAGCTAATAAAAATTGTTGCTTTTTATGAATAAAATTCATATAACTATAGTGATTTTACTTATTGTTACGTCAGTCATAGAATAGAAGAATGGGCCTAGTTTTTGTTTGTTTGTTTGTTTTTAGAGACAGAGTCTCACTCTGTCACTCGGGCTGGAGTGCAGTGGTGTGATCTCGGCTCACTGCAAGCTCCGCCTCCCAGGTTCACACCATTCTCCTACCTCAGCCTCCCAAGTAGCTGGGACTACAGGCGCCCGCTACCACACCTGGCTAATTTTTTATATTCTTAGTAGAGACAGGGTTTCACCATGTTAACCAGGATGGTCTCGATCTCCTGACATGATGATCTGCCCGCCTTGGCCTCCCTAAGTGCTGGGATTACAGGCGTGAGCCACTGTGCCTGGTCAGAATGGGCTAGTATCATGGTGCATAGGTCCAGCAAAGGAAATGTGCTGGTCACTTCTGGGAGTAAATGGCAAACAAAGAATAAGGTAGTTTCCAAAACTTCTGTGAACCAAATCCAAGTGGGGACTGCCTATGAGAGCAACACATAAGACACTGTTACTGGTCCATGGAACTATTGAATCTAGGGAAAGAGACCAATATCCAGGGATTTTCCTTTTATGAATGGTCTTGAAGGTTTCATCCAGCAAGAGACAGACTATCTCTAAAGGGACAGGACAAATCAGATCCCTAAAGATCAGGAGAGGGTTAGGTATCACCAGGTTCACCTGGAGAAAGATGACCACAAAGCCCGGGTCAAGCTTGAGATCTGATGTTCACTTACAGGTGTGCTCTTCCCACCCACAGACAGAGAATTACACCAGGTACTACAACTAGTTTCTGCAGTGCTAGAGACCCAGGGTTGCTACCTCCATACAGCATGGCTCCTGTTTTTTGATCATCAGGACTTGCTGAAGTCTTTTTGAGAATACAAAGGGTCCAGAAAGCTGAGCACAACAAAGGAAGACAAGAAATAGAATAGATGCCATGGAGGAAGCCATGGGAGGCTACTGGGTAAAAACCCCAACTACCTACAGTTACAGCAAGAAGCCGACTGCAGCGTGTGCCAAGGGCAAGCAGTTTCAATGTGGTGCAGTGGCATTTGCTGGTGAGTGGCACTTGTTGACTAGGATCTTCAAACTTTTCTTGATCTAGTTCAGAGTGATTTGAAGGTATTCACCTGTGGAATGGGGTTTTTTCTGGGTACGGTCTGATGCCTGCATACAACCCATAACTTCCCTGAAAGCCTATGTTACACATGAAGTTATAAATGGAATTGTACATAAATTGCTCCAAGGAGAAAGGTAATCCAATTGCTCAGGCAGTAAGAGGCATTTTTCCCAATACTCGGTTTATACTGTTTCCCGGGCCACTGGTCGAGAGCTGAAAGGCAGTCAATATGCCAATCTTCCAAATAAAGACATGTAAACCAGCATGGCATGGACAGGCATCTAGGGAGATGAAGCAACTAGATAGGCCAAAATGGTTCTGCACAGAAAAAAAAAGTCATCCTTGATTTTGTATAACTTCTAAAGATGGAAAAGGGAGATCTGAAACAAAATCAAGCATAGCTAGTTTCTGTCCTTTGGCCAGATACCTGCAATTGTACAATTTTGCGTGGTCAAACCCACCATGGTCCATGAAGTCCCATGGAATCAGGGATCCACCAGGGAAGCGTCACAATCCAGGCAGTATCTACAGTCAAGTCTCACCCAAGAAGACATACAGCTTCTTCTGAAGTCACATCAAAGTAGTCCTAGAGGTCCAGCAAGTATGAGTCACTACTAGGTCAGTCTGTGGTTTGTTCTGGAATAGGCTTTCCAGACCTACTTGGCACTGCAAAGTTCTCTAGGAGAAGAATTTTCCAGAATGTGATGACTTCTTAGCTATCCTTATACTCTTTCTGGCAGGGCCAGAAGTTTGTAAACATTGAGTTTACTAATACACAAATAGGTATTTTACTAATCAGGTTATGTCCAAGTAAGTATGAATTTAAGAAAGCCTTCAAATCCTGAATTTCTTGGCTGCAGACACTGCCCAGGTGAATCTACAGCCCTTCTTCAAGAGGTTATCATCCAGGAAGTCAGACAGCAAAATCTGCAATGAAACATAGGGAAACAGTAGCCCACGAAGTCTAGAAACTACTGAATATCCTATGGTCACCTTTGCCAGGATTCCCTGAAAGCAGAGGATGCATCCGAGGACCTTGACCTTTATAAATTCAACCAAGAACTCCCTGGACTGGCAGCTTTGTCATTACGCAAATACAAGACTGCCCCTGGAGCCAGAGGTCATGCAGGATGCCACTCATTAACCAGTGATTCCAACCTGGAAAAGGGTATTAGCTATTTCTTAGGTGTGTTCAGGGGAAGAATAGTTGAGAACTATTGCATAGTCAGCTAGAGGAATAGAGGTTGCCAGTGCCAAAGACCTGACAGAATATTTAATCTGACTAAGTCCTATAAGAATTTCCTAAAGCTGCACTCAAGATCATAGGTACCTTCGAGCTGGTCCGTAGTTCAATGATGAACAGGTGACCTCATTCAGACCATAATTTCACCATAAAAAATGAAAGTCTCTACATAAGTGCCAAGCCCCTAATGGGTAGATTGCTCTAGTGGTAGATTGCTCTCATAGGTGGCCAGCAGGCTTTTACTGGGCCATTGGGTGAATGCTTGAACAGGATTAGCCAAGAGGTCAATGATGTCAAATCAGAGGAACAAAGGAGATAGAAGATAAAATGAAGAAGTAATCTCAGTGGGGAGTCAAGACCTTCAGAGGACACACTGCCAGTTTGGGGAGGAATAACTAGGATGGGGCCCACCAGGAAAAATAGGGAAGGGGAGATGAGTACCATTAAAGAAGAGATGGAGGCCATGATTATTAGGGGAAACGGGCAGTTCATATAGGGACAGACAAGATAGAGCGATTTAGTGCAGAATCCTATCCAATGCAAGAGCTTTAAAACTGAGCTTTTACTTAGAATTTTATAACCCTAAATATCCCATTTAAACCTCTCCCGTAAATTATAAAATTACCTGTTGCTGAGTAAGGACCCTAAGACCATTAAACTATCCTCCATCAAAGTGATAATTTCTCCCGATTCGGTTCCTTTGAGCAGGTGCTCTCCTTTTCCCTTAAATGCTGCAAAACTCAGATTTTGGTTGGTCCAATTCTCAATCACCTGAGTCAGCTTGGCTTCGATATCCTTCTCCTTAATGGCAGATATGCAAATATCCTTTGAAGGAAAAGCAAAGAATATGTCGTGATGTTTTCAACTACAAATTAAGTGCATCACAAAATCATAGAATTTTTTTTAGCTTGAAAGGGACCTGGAAGTCACCCAGTTCATATAGTCATTTTACAGCCAAGAAAAGGCTTCAGATCATTGTGTTGCAACTTGACACTAGAGCCTATGACTCGCCGACTACTAATTATTTTTCTGTACCACATACATGAAACAATGGAACTTCAATCATCATTTTTCAGATTGTGTTTTCAATTGGAGCTTCTGGCTAAAATGGGGATAATCACAGCTGCCCTGTCTATCCCAGAGGTTAGCTATGAGAATCAAATGAGAACATACACGAGAGTCTTTTGAACTCTTTTTTTTTTTTTTTTGAGGCGGAGTCTCGCTCTGTCGCCCGGACTGGAGTGCAGTGGCCGGATCTCAGCTCACTGCAAGCTCCGCCTCCCGGGTTTACGCCATTCTCCTGCCTCAGCCTCCCAAGTAGCTGGAACTGCAGGCGCCCGCCACCTCGCCTGGCTAGTTTTTGTATTTTTAGTAGAGACGGGGTTTCACTGTGTTAGCCAGGATGGTCTCGATCTCCTGACCTCGTGATCCACCCGTCTCGGCCTCCCAAAGTGCTGGGATTACAGGCTTGAGCCACCGCGCCCGGCCGTCTTTTGAACTCTTTCAAGTAACATATAGATATTACTATATTCCTGCCTGTTCTGGTCCTAATATGAATATCTCATTTGCTTAAACATCAATTGTTTTTTTTCTTATGGGTTTTTCCATATTTTGGGGGGAATACTTAATAAGAAAGACTCATGAAAGAAAATAAAAGTAACATATTTCCCCACAATGCCTCAACGTGTGTTCATAGTTAGAATCACAGAGATGAAAAAGAATTTAAAGGTGTGAGATGTTTCCACAAATGATCATAACACAAATTAGTGTGGAATAAATGTCCTAAGAATGATGTGAACCATAGTGATTTCTGAGGACGGAGGCCTGTGCTGAGGAGGAACAGCTTCATAGAGGAGGAGGTGAGATTCCAGCAGAGGATCTCTGGGAGGAAGAGGAAATTCCGTCCTGAACGGAAGGCTTCCTTTAGAGGCAGTGAGTCCAGTAACAGCAGGAATCTAATTTGGCTAATGCTAGGGCATGTATGGCTGAGCAACTAGACGTATCTGGGTAGAGTACTAAGACTCTGTTTTGTGTACCAAGAGTAATTAACAGAATCCTGGAATTACTTGAAATTGTGTAATAAACCACAGCCTATGAATGGCTACATTATTAAGTATAAAAACATAAGAAGCAGATGGTCAGCCAAAGTGTTTCTAACTCTTTGTTTCTTTGTGATATTTACAAATAGGACAAAAATGCTTTGAAAGAAAAGCTTTTTGTGTACACATGTCATCAAAAAGAGGTAGGGGAAGGCAGAAAACCCAAACCATATATTTGGGAGATTTCTGGTCACATGGTGCATTTTCTTAACTCTAAAAACATAGAATAATGGATAAAATAATTTTTTTAAAGTAAGTAAAAAAGCAAACAACCAGCCTTAAAAACAAGATAAACATCTCCATGAACCAAAAGTGGAAAAGCTATGCAGACCAGTTGGTGGAGCTGAAATACAGGCCTGAGGGCCCTGGTCACTGGGGCCAAGCCTCTGGTTCCCACGGGGTGAAGAAGAATAGAAATGATCTATAGGAGGAGCACCTGGGCTGGGGTCTAGAGCCCTCCAATCATGGAAGGAGGCTGAAAACACTGCCTCAGCTGCCATCTAGACAACCAGATTAAATGGAATGTGGACCTGGGGGATGGGGTGACACAAAGCCAGCCCCACAACCAGGACCTGAAACAGGTCGGTGCATGCCTGGATTATCACACCACAGCACAGGAGGGAATGGGGGATGGAGACCGCTGTTACAATACCTGGCTCTCGGGCTCTCAACTTGGGGCTGAGGGGACGTGGGCAGTGGAGGAGGCAACCACAAGGCCACTAAACGAGGAAAACTAAGACATGAATGGACACAGACAATTTTAACACATTATATAAGCCAGATTTTTTGAAATCCTGCCATTCAAAATGAGTCCTTCCAGCCACCCCAATAAAAATGACAAAATCCATGAAAAAATCTAAGGCTCAGAGGATAGCCAACATAAAAAGCAACCATAGCAAAAATTCAGTACAGGTGAAATTAATCTTAAAGAAGAATCTGAAAACATCTTTATATTTAATTTAGAGTTGTTGAAGTATAGGTAAAGAGAGTATAGATAAAATAATATTGGCCACGAGTTGATAAATGTTAGAGTAAGGAGAGATTTACTTTTATAGGTGTTTGAAATTTTCTCTAACGAAAAATGTTTAAATAATTATGTTTAAAATGTTCAAAGAGATAAGGAAAGAGATCTATAAATCTATAGATTTGAAACCTACAGATCTGGAAATATATATAGATTTAAGACTCTGTAGATATAAGAATCTACAAAAAGGACAGAAAAATTTTAATGCAAAAATGAAAAAAAATGGTGGCCACAAAAAAGAACCAATTAAAAACCTTGGAAAGGAAAAATGTAATAATAGAAAATTCTAAAAACTTAATAGACTGAACAGGAAAAAGCATAAAATTAGAAATTTGGAAAATAGTTCAGAGGGATTCACCAAGAACACAATACATACATAAACAAATATTTTTTAAGTGGAGGTGCATTCTGGGGACAAGGAAGATGTATTGAAGGGCTCCAAAACAAATGTATTTCAAATAATGTATTTCAAATAATCATATAATCTCATTGAGTGACAAGATTATTTCATAAAAGTCAAGAATGTTCAGGATCATTCCAAATTTTGAGGGTGCATTACAGAGGGCAATTAGTCCAACCTCTCATAAAATATCTGTACATCTCTCAGAAAAGAAAAAAGGGACATTCTTTAATGGATCATTGATAAGAACGTATACATTTATGTACCTCAATATCATCCTTATTTTTAAGGAGTGGTGCTTCCATGATATTTCTAAGGCAAAAAGAATCAGATTCCACATCAAATGGGGTTCCAGTTAATTCGGAGATTCTATCCCAGTGCCTCTGTTTCATGGCCTTATTGGTCATCATTTCCAGTAGAGGACATGACTCACTGAAATCATCAATTCTCTTTCTGAGATCCAAAAAAGCTTGCCAGTCTTTAAGTCCTTTTGGAAGTTTACGACATCTTTCAGAAAGAAAGAGAAAAAAAATGCCACCTTCACATTTCTTTGAAGAAGGTTTTATGTATATACAGTAGTATATTAGGGAATAAATTAGCTTCTGAAATACCTATAGGATCCTAAGAAGATAGGCATTATAAAAAATTCCATTGAAACTCACCTGTTTTGAAATTCCAGCAGTTCTGCATTAATTTTTTCAATATCTACATCTCCCCAAAGTATTTCATAATAACCACTAATACTGCTCATTACAGTGTCATACAATCCATATAGCTTCTGCAGCAAGTTGAGTTCTTTTCTGGGAAACAAAGTAATTAAGTTATCTCATCATGTATAGTATTTAATAAATTCCATTATTGGAAAGGCAGAGTTCATCCAATCAAATATTTCATACATTGTGTGTACAGTGTCTTATAGATACCAAACGCATACAACTATATCTGTTTTCAATACAAGGACTTTGTTAAAGATCTGTTATTATGGTCAAGTTTACAGCTCCCAAATATTCCAGACATACTATAACTTGACATTAGCAAATGGTTTATTTTGTAAAGAAAAAATCTTGCTATTTTTTAATGAGAAACTTACTACAACAATCATTGCAAACAATGTGACCAAAACTTAATGATAAGGTCATAGCTGCGGCTAAGGTTTCATTTGACTTTTTTTTCTTTCAAATACAAGCTGGATTTTATGAGAACGTTTCCCTCGAATAAGTCCTGGTGTGCCTTTAAGACTGAGCTTAAACATCCTATTCCTACCAGAAGTTTTCCTCATGTGGCCAGGTGTGGTGGCATGTGACTGTAGTCCCAGCTACTTGGGAGGGTGATGTGAAAGGACTGCTTGAGCCCAGGAGTTCAAGGCTGCAGTGAACTATGATTGCACCACTGCACTCCAGCCTGAGCAAAAGAACAAGACCCTATCCAAAACAAACAAACAACAAAATTCCACATGTGCCCAGATGAAGTTACTGTATTTAAAACGAGAATAAAAGGTCCAAGTAAAGGAAAATTCCTAAATGTGTAAAACACCAAATTGACCACTTAACAGAATTTGTGGATTCTCCCAGAAATTCCTCAGCCCTTAGTATACCATAAGGTTCTACTGGATTCAATTTTAGTTTTCAAATTTATTCATAAGGATTGACATTCACAACTTTTATTCTTCATTAGAGATACTTCAAAAACCAAAAATAAATTTTTTATGAAGTAAAGTCATTCTATTATTTTATTTTTGAGAGAGAATTTCGCTCCGTTGCCCAGGCTGGAGTGCAGTGGCACGATCTCGGCTCACCGTGATCTCTGCCTCCTGGGTTCAAGCGATTCTCCTGCCTCAGCCTCCCGAGTAGCTGAGATTACAGGTAAGTGCCACCACACCCAGCTAATTTTTGTATTTTTAGTAGAGACAGGGTTTCGTGATGTTAGCGAGGCTAGTCTTGAACTCCTGATCTCAGGTGATCCGCCTGCCTCAGCCTTCCTAAGTGCTGGGATTACAAACATGAGCCACTGTGCCCAGCCCATTCTATCTTGTAATTACCATGTAGGCATAGAAGATCCTTTTACAAATTGAAAACACATTCTGCAATCTTAGCTGTCTTATTTTTCCAATTCTTGATTCATTTTTCATCATTCTTAGAATTATTTCATTATTATTATTATTCTCAACTATGCTAAAAACGACTTAAAAAAACAAGAAAAAAGAATGATGACATTGCCTAAAGGGTAATTCAATAGTGAAAAAAAGTGACTATTGTATCATCCTCCAGGCTTCTTATTGTGTTACATAAAGTATTGCAAAATCTTTCAAAAAAGTATATAAGAATGCCAGAGACACCATTTTTGTAGTCTTTTGATTTTTGCTTGTTTAGCTTTTATTTAATACAGTTAAGAATTCAGATTTTTTCATTTTCTACCTAAAAGGGCAAAGAGAAGAAAATTGACAAAGAAATGTGTTTTCCAAGTATTAAACAGAAAACAGCAGCATTCCCTTTGGATGGTGACATTGATTAATATGTGAAATCTCATACTATGTCTTCAGATGATGATAACCTAGATGAATTTTATAAAATCCAGTAATTTATAAGTAAACAATATATTTCTGTAGACTTCAATAGAAGTAAGGGCCTTATCATGCAATATTTTGTAACAAGAACCTAGACTATCCCATTTTGTGAAAAAGACAAGTCATAGTGTTCCTTTGTTATTTATGATATTTACATAAGTTGTATTTGATACATTTCATAAGTGGACAAACATTGAAGTGAGATGTGTATTCAAGGAAATGGATGATTTAGAAATGTAAAATTTATTGGAATTGATCATTCAAATCTAAAAGTAAAGTCTTCTGTATTTATGGAGCAAAACAGATGACAGTCTTCTTTTAAAAAAAAGGTGACAGTTTTCAACCGTTTTGAATCTTGACAATGCAAGTGCCAGAAAAATCAGAAGTAATAAGCCAGAGATTCACTGGAGATGATTTAAAATATGAAATCCATATTTACAACATGGATATGCTCCAGGTTCACACATGACAGCTGATGAGGAGTTAGTCTCATACAATGCTGGTCCCCATTTTGTATACATACATCTTCAAATCAGGATATTACAGAATAAAAGTTTGAGTTTATTCTGCTTAAATTCTTATTAAATCTTCTAATAAAAGTGCTTCTCCGCCAGACATGGTGACTCATGCCTGTAATCCCAGCACTTTGGGAGGCCAAGGCACGTGGATCACCTAAGGTCAGGAGTTTGAGACCAACCTGACCAACACAATGAAACCCCGTCTCTACTAAAAATATAAAATTAACCAGGTATGGTGGCACATGCCTGTAATCCCAGCTACCTGGGAGGCTGAGGCAGGTGAATCGCTTGAATCCAGGAGGTGGAGGTTGCAGTGAGTCGAGATCACACCATTGCACTCCAGCCGGGGCAACAAGAGTGAAACTCCATCTCAAAAATAAAAATTAAAAAAAGTGCTTCTCGGCTGGGTGCGGGGACTCACACCTGAAATTCCAACACATTGGGAGACCAAGGTGGGAGGATCACTTGAGCCTCAAAGTTCAAGACCAGCCTGGGCAACATAAGGAGGTTCTTGTCTATATAAAAATTTTTAAAAAATTAGCCGGGCCCAGTGGCACGCGCCTGTAATCCCCGCTACCTGGGAGGCTGAGGCAGGAGGATCACTTGAACTCCGGAAGTTGAGTGATTCCACCACTTCACTCCAGTACTAGCAACAGAGTGAGATCCTGTCTCAAAAAAAAAACAGTTCCAAAGCTTTTCTCACCATTCTCACCATTGTGTAAATTATTCACAAAATTTAAAATATCAAAATGAAAATGGTCCGTTGGTCCAGATGGTAAATGGTGATGATGATTTCTCCTGCTAGCCTGAGGGTGAACGCATTGGATCTCAGGTTGAGTGTGCATCACAATCACCTGGAGTGTGTAAAATGCAGATTTCCTAGGATCCAATCCCAGAGGTTCCAATTCAGTACATCAGAAATGAGGGCCAGACATCTGCAATTCTAACACAATTGGCTAATGGATTACGTTTGGAGAGTAACTGCTTTAGAAAGAGAATACAAACCACCTACCCTAAATGGCTGAAGCATTCATTTCTCTTTAGAAAATTTCATGTCTATTTTCATGAAATTTTCATGCTGTGGCTTGAAGGAAGTCAGCATAAAGTTATTTTGTAAAGCCAAGACACTAATGAGCTAATACTATCACTGTATTAATGTTGCTTCTAAGGAAAGCTATATTTCAAATTCTTTGAGAATATTCTAAAATTCGATTGAAATACACTTGTTTATATGTGTGATTTATATCAGTTAGCTTATTTGGCCTTCAATCTCAATAAATTCTATGTCTACTCAATGGGGAAGAGCATTTTACCATAAATGGAGTAAGAAGGCGAGGTGAGCCGGCACGGTGGCTCACGCCTGTAATCCCGGCACTTTGGGAGGCCGAGGTGGGTGGATCACGAGGTCAGGAGATCGAGACCATCCTGGCTAACACGGTGAAACCCCATCTCTACTAAAAATACAAAAAAATTAGCTGGGCATGGTGGCAGGCGCCTGTAATCCCAGCTACTCGGGAGGCTGAGGCAGGAGAATGGCATGAACCCAGGAGGAAGAGCTTGCAGTGAGCCGAGATCACGCCACTGCACTCCAGCCTGGGTGACAGAGCAAGACTCTGTCTCAAAAAAAAAAAAAAAAAAAGAAGGCAAGGGGAGCCAGGAGGGTTATTCCTCTAAATAAACAAAAGTTACTCAAAATTGCAGTGCTTCTGCATAATCACTGACAGTATGCAAAAACAGTCAAAGAAAAAGTAAAGCATAGGCTAAATGTAGACCATGCATGCTCAAAATTTTAGCAACATATTTTGTACTCCCCTAGCACGTTTCTTTTGTTTATGAGACTGTGTGCCCGATTTGTCAGGAATAGCTAGAACAAGGAGAATATTCAGTTGTGCTCCAAGCTGTGGTGTCCTCTGCATAATAAAGGATTTCATGGTGACATGATTCTTCTAATAGATAGTATTTAATTATTTGCATGTAATACTTGCTTATTTTCTAAACTCACCTGGTTTTTTGTAAAACCTCATAGTCAGTCACAGGCAATCCAAAAAGTTGTTCACCAGATGAATACGTAACAAATTTCCTCCACAGATCATCAAAATTGGCCTGTAACAAAGGTTTTTAAATTGTACTAAAATATAATTAATTCAGTAGAATTAAAGCAGAATTTATTATCATTGGGATAAAAGCTAGGTTGAGGCTCATTAAGTAATATCTATAAAATAAGGATTTGTGAAGCAAATTTATACTGATACCAAGCTATCAGAGGAAAAGGTAAACACTTAGGAAAGTTAGATTTCAAGCATTCTAAAAGCACTCATTTTATATAAAATTATTTCTTCTTCTCCAGAAGGCCTACATTTCGAGTTCCCATAAGTACATCTAAAAGTAATAAAGCTGCATTTTAAAAACTCTACAATTCAGGATTTTTCAGTAATTTAGACTGGCCATCTCTATCCTCCCGGGTTCAAATGAGCAAAGTGTTAGTATAATCCATTCAGTCCTGTTTTCTCTACATGCAATGAAGAGTCTATAAAAAAGAAGATTCAATTTTAACACCATTTGAAATAATTCTAACCTCTTAAATCAGCAAAGTTAATGCACATGTCTTTTAATTTTTCCTTTTGAACTGGAATTTGAATATCCTATATTCGAGATGCTAAATATTAGCAATGTTCAAAGCACAAATGCCAACAGAAGTGACCCATCTGTGAGGACATATGAGCACTCTGTGTAAGTGGCACAGCATATTCCCGAAAACCCTAAATTCCCAGCCCTGGAGAATATCCAGCATCAGACCTCACAAGGCTTAGACAAAAATACAGGTCTGACAGATAACGTTAGTATATTTTACAGGACCCAGATCGGGAAGGCACGAAGATACTGGGGGAACTCGAATGAACTCTTTGTTCCTAGAGGGCAAGGGCCATATTTTGTACTTTGTGTATTCCTTGGTGTTTGGCATGGTGGTTACTTGATAAACGTGCTGAAGAGTCCATGGAACTATGTGAACACTAAGGAAGGATAAACAATAACACCAAAGTTAGAATGCATTAAAATAGTGGTGTTTAAAAACTTATCAATGTGTAAAGACTATAGATGGATGCCAATCACTCACCTCTTTTTTTCTTTCAGGTTCCAAGTAACATAAAAAGACCCACAACATAAAAAGACCCACAGCATCAGCTAAATAGGAATAAAGTATCAGCTTTGTCAACAGGCCAGCAGGGTGACCAGGAACTCCCCAAAACACGTATAAATTTGCATGAGAGAGCACCATCAGGATCCAGGGCCCAAAATAAGGCACCTCTACCTCCGCAGATCCAGACTTTGGCGCCTGCTTTTTTTTCAGGGGGTTGGAGTACACCTCATTTTGAAAAGGGTTGTGTCTGCGAATCCGACCTCAAGTCACATATCCAGCGAGGTGCATGGCCAACAGCCTGTTTGGCTCACACCCCGAGGCACAGGCAGAACGGAAGGTACAGAAAGGCAAAAGATGTGCCCTACATTGTCTTTTTTTTTTGAGATGGTTTTGTTGTTGTTGTTGTTGTTTTACTTCATTTTGTTCGTTTTTGTTTTTGTTTTTTTGAGATGGTGTCTTGCTCTGTTGCTCAGGCTGGAGTACAGTGGTGCAATCTCAGCTCACTGCAACCTCCACCTCCCAGGTTCAAGCAATTCTTCTGCCTCAGCCTTCTGAGTAGGCTGGGATTACAGGCACATGCCACAATGCCCAGCTACATTAGCAACCCCTGGGTAAAATCTTGGCACATAATGTCCCAGTTGCTGACTAATTAATTGGTTTACATCACATGCCTTAAATTTTCTCTGCAAATTTGAAAACAAGGTCATCCGCTCAAACAAGCCCCAAAGCTACTCTTCCTACCACATTCCCTCCTTCGATACACAGTTCTACCTTCGTCTATATGCCCAAGTTGGAAAGCTTTAACTTTTTCCCTCAAATCAGGTTTCAAGTCTGTCAATTCTGCTTCATTAAGAAACTCGTGATCCATCCAACTTTCTTCATTCTACAGGTGTCACTTGCTTGGTCTCAATCTTTACAATGTCTTGCTTGTGCTACCAAAACTGCCCTCAGTTTCGTCTTCCTCTCTCCAAACCAGTCTCCACACTAGTACCACTAAAACTCTTTTAAAAACACAACTATTTTAAAAATTCAAGTATGAGGCCGGGCGCAGTGGCTGAAGCCTGTAATCCCAGAACTTTGGGAGGCCGAGACGGGCGGATCACAAGGTCAGGAGATCGAGACCATCCTGGCTAACACGGTGAAACCCCGTCTCTACTAAAAAGTACAAAAAACTAGCCGGGCGAGGTGGCGGGCGCCTGTAGTCCCAGCTACTCGGGAGGCTGAGGCAGGAGAATGGCGTGAACCCGGGAGGCGGAGCTTGCAGTGAGCTGAGATCCGGCCACTGCACTCCAGCTTGGGCGACAGAGCGAGACTCCGTCTCAAAAAAAAAAAAAAAAATTCAAGTATGATCATATCACTCCCCGCTTAGAACCCTCCAACCCTCAAGATAGAATTCAGACTCCTTGTTATTGCCTACCGGGCCCTCCACTCGTGCTCGCTGCCCGCTCTGTCACCTCATTCCTCATCACTATCCTCTTTAGTACTGCATCCCAAAGGGGCACTACCTACCCTACACTCCTTACATCTCCCCATATCGCCCTACTAGTTTCCTCTCTGCCGGGCCTTTGTATGAGCTGCAAATTCTGCCTAACTTTCTTTTTCCCCTCCTTCTTCCCCTGGCTAACTCTAACTAGTCCTTCAAGATGCAGCCTAGATTCTTCCTCTTTCAGGAAGCCTTCTCCATCTGCCCCAACAGCCCATCTGTTTCCATTACAACAGTTTCCATTACACAATTTCACATACCTAGGTCACAGCTCTCATCGCACTTGCAATTACCTCTCTAGCTTGCTGTCTCTCTATCAGATTTTAGCAGCTTAGAGGTAAGAACCACTTCTTAATCAAATTTCTCCTGAGCAAGTCACATAGTAGGCATCTGATCTTTTTTTTTTTTTTTGATTACTAAGAATGCAGATGGGAAAGGGGACATGAAAAGAAAGTAACCACACTATTCAGCCACTGTGGGAAACAGGAAAAAGAGCAGGAGCAAAGAACAGAATTGCTTCATGCTCCTCAGGAGCAAGTTCACATAAGAATCCATGAATTTTCAAAGTATTAATCCATGTGAATGTGTGAACTTTCTCTAGATGCGCTCAGCAATCTGAGTGTAGAAAAAGATGGTGAATGGTTGGCCTGATCCAATGAGTACTGTACAGGCAGAGGAGATAGGACAAAGAAGTGGGGAAATTTAAAGAGATGGATGCAAAAGGAAGACAAAATAATGAATACAGAGGGAAAACATTTGCCAATATTTAAAATATTATTTTGATAAATTTTACTATATTATGATTTGTTATTACTTTACATATCAAATGAAATGCTTAGAACTAAAATAAATTATATACTTAAGTTGAAAATCAGTCTTATTCTCTAAAAATACAGACAGCTATTCTGTAGAGAGGAGCATGGAAAGAGACAGAGGAGTCAATTGCATCATTTAGCAGATTAGAATACAGTTAAGGTCTGATGTACTTGAAACACAAACTTTTCCATTATAAAGTAAAACCTACATCTTTCCCAAAAATCATTTTTTAAAAAAATTACACATTGTCAATGTAACAAAAAAAATGTAGTTTCACCTGAAATATCTGTAGCCTGTTGCTAGCTTCTTGGGGTGGTATATTTGGAACCATGGGTCCTTCCTGTAAGGAAGAATAGAATCTCCATTTTCATTCTGAATCATATGTATTTGTCAGTTTATTGGGTTTATCTATTATTTCCATTTAAATAAACAAGCATTATTTTTAATTTAAATGATTTAATTGTGTCCTGTACTTGAAGATTTTATTTATTTCTAACAGCTTTATTGAGATGGAATTCACATACTATACAATTCATTCATTTAAAGTGTACAAGTCAATGATTTTTAGTACATTCACAGCGTTGTGCAACCATGACCACAGTCATTTAGAACATTTTCATCACTCCATCTTCCGTTCATTTTTAAAGGACCTTGACACAGCTAATAAAAAAATGTGACAAAATCACATTCTGTATAGAGTGTGTACCCCAAGGACTCTGCCCAATTTCATTTCTGATTACAAATGATGATGCTGTGTTTGTGTATTAGAATAACTGATACAGAGTTCTGAGAACAGCCTCTTTTTACTAATTGTTCAGCCCAATATGGAAATAGGGACTCACGTAAGTTGAATATTTGGAAGAAGCAGAAAGCAGTGTCTGGTGGCTATGAACCAGAACACAGTTGCAAAATAATCCTCAAAAACATTCCCCAAAATAAGTAAAGGCATAAAATAATTTACTCTATAGCAACAAATTAAAATAACAGGGGCTACTTCCAATGGAAAAATGAAGGCTATTAAGTATATTAACATAGTAAATCATGATATGATGGATATACTAAATAATAGACTAGATTCCCAATATAATAGTGTTTAAAAAATAAACTGAGGCACAATAATTTTTTTAAGTTTATCTGAGCACACAGCAATTCATCAATTGGGAAACTCCCAAATAGACTTGGTTCAGGGTCTCCACTGCAGAAGGCTTTTACAGAGTGAGCACAGAAGTAATACAAAGAAAACATTTTATTGGTTTCACTTATAAAGTTGTCTTCTTTGGTCTATCCTGCTGGAAAGTCCCCAGTTATAATAATTACAGGCTTGTTTGCTGCTTCTGATTAGTTGAGCTGTTTCTAATATAGGCATTTATAAGAAATAGCACATTCAGATTTGCTTATGTCTGCAAATTGCGCAAGGGTAAGGGAACTTAAGATGCCTGACTGGCTGTGTCTGTTCAGGGATTCTTTAGACCTGATCTCCATTTTAAATTTACTTTAACAATAGAATGAGGGGGCAAATCAACAGATATGTTTAGTACATGCTAAAAAAGAAAACAAAAGCATTACATAAGTGACTGGCTGTGTCTGTTCAGGGACTCTTCAGACCTGGTCTCCATTTTAAACTTACTTTAACAATAGAAAGAGGGGGCAAATCAACAGATATGTTTAGCACATGTTTAAAAAAAAACATTACATAAGTAGCACAAAGGGCTTAAATCATCTTATGAATACACATCCACTGTGACCACTAAAAGAAAGAATATTTCAGGGGAACATATTCAGTCTTGAGTTTAACTTCAAGGTCAACATTATTAGTCAGAATACCAGTTTGAGTAGCGTATGGGACTGACCCAGTAAGACATCTATTATTTATTCTCAGGGACCTTTTTGGTTCTCTAAGAGTTAGTGAGAATGCAAAATCAATGGCATATATCCTGGTATTAGGCGTTTATAGTTTCTCACAGCCTGCCAACAACCATATTACATTTTCTACCATGAGAATTCAGGACCCGAGAAAGGACAAAACCAGACCCTTTGTTCCTTCCACAATCTCCAAAGCTGTTGCTCCTTTTAACAGTAAAATCTGTTTTCTTTCTCTATAAAATTTGCTTAAAGCAAGCTTGCCCAACCCACGGCCCACAGGCCACACGAAGCCCAGGAGAGCTTTGAATGCAGCCCAACACGAATTCATAAACTTTCTTAAACAATACGAGATTTTTCTGCAATTTTTAAAAGCTAATTAGCTATTGTTAGTGTTAGCGCATTTTATGTGTGGCCCAGAAAAATTCTTCTTCTTCCAATATGGCCAGGGAAGCCAAAAGATTGGACATCCCTGGTTTAAAGGATTAGCTATCCCCTTTTTCTGATAGCTGCAAATATGCAAATATAGCCACTTACATGCAACATACCTATTCCTCTGGGTTCATCACTTTCATTTCATATAAACATATCACAGAACATTTCAACATACAGCAAGAAAATACTTAAATTACCAACTCATATGCTTCTGCAAAGTTTATCACGTCCTCACGAAAAACTTCCACAGATTCAAGTAGATTGCTTTTAAACTTTGGCTGCACTTGAACTAGGTCCTCTTGTACAGAAACCTAGAATGAAAAAGAATATTCAACCTGAGAGTGAAAGTAACATTTTAAAAACAAAGATTACAATTCTATTCCAATAAGTTTGTTATCTCACAGATATCCTATATGAACAAGGAAGTCTCTGTTTGCTTGTAATAAAATATATTAACAACTCAAATGTATCTATAAGAGACTCAAATCATTCTAGCCTGTGACTTAAGAGGCAAAGTCAATTTCTCTGTAACTGCTTCTAGTTGATCCAGGTCAGACCATTGCTGTGACCTGGAAGAGAGTTACTATTATTGGCACAGTCTGGGTCACATGTTGTCTGTGGGGCCAGGCCAAGACCTGGGATTAGCAATCTCTAATAAGTTCACATGCCTACAGTGGCCGGAGCAATTTTCTAAAAGAAAGTGATATTACTCTAGGTATTTAAAAAAATAGCAAATACCTTACACAATGGTCCTGAAAGACTCTGCTTAAACTTTCAATAATAACTGTCAGTACTTAAATAATGCTTGCTATCTGCCATGCTCTTTACATATGTTAACTCTTAATCTTCATAACAACCCTATGCAGAAAATTGTACTATGCTAATATGATTACCATTTTACAGATGAGAAAACTGAGGCACAGAGAGGCTAAGTAACTTCCCCAAAGTTCCAGCAACAGTATCAGGCAAAGTCAAGATTCAAACCCTGGCTGTGTAGTTAGAGGGCCCCTGCTCTTAACTGCTCTTGACAATAGCAGCTATCTTTAGATTGGAACATATACTATCTCAAGTTTAATGGTGACTGTAGTATATAACAATCTATCTCTGCTAAAGCCTGGGTTAGTGGGTTTAACACTAACCATTAAAGAGACAGAAGAACAACCTAAGTGAATCCTCTTTTTGTTTTGCTTTGTTTTGAGATGGTGTCTCACTCTATTGCCAGGCTGGAGACTGGAGTGCAGTGGCACAATCTCAGTTCACTGCAGTCTCAGCCTCTCAGGCTCAAGTGATCCTCCCACCGCAGCCTCCCAAATAGCCAGGACTACAGGTGTGTGCTGCCACGTCCAGCTAATTTTTGTATTTTTTGTAGAGACGAGGTTTTGTCATGTTGCCCAGGCTGGTCTGGAACTCCTGGACTCAAGTGATCCACCCATCTCAGCCTCCCAAAGTGCTGGGATTATAGGTGTGAGCCACCATGCTCAGCCATAAATCTTTTCCATTGAATAATACCAGAAAATTGTGTTTCACTAAACCTCAACAGAGATTTCCTATTTCTTTTCTAAGACTCACTCCTCTGACTAACTAGCAAGAGGAGTAAGCTATTGGTTAATATTGAATATAAATTTAAATAAACATGAGTTCTTTTATTTCATAAAAGTATTTTATGTACATTACCTCAAGTGAGCCTCACAGACACATAAAAAAACTAGCCTTCCTAAATGACCCCAAGAAGAAGTTGAGAAACAAATGTTATTAACTTGCATAAAATCATCCAATTGACTGGTAGTAGAGCTACAGTCACAAGCCGTGACCTCAACTTCAGTTTTGTGTCTCCTTGCTGTTGTGTCTTGCTTCAGTATAATTAAAGAATGTAGGTCATCCCTTGGAGTTCTTTTTTTTTTGAGATGGAGTCTTACTCTGTCACCCAGGCTGGAGTGCAGTGGTGTGATCTCAGTTCACTGCAAGCTCTGCCTCCCAGGTTCACACCATTCTCCTGCCTCAGCCTCCCAAGTAGCTGGGACTACAGGTGCCCGCCATCATGCTCGGCTGATTTTTCTGTATTTTTAGTAGAGAGGGGGTTTCACCATGTTAACCAGCATGGTCTCGATCTGCTGAACTTGTGATCCACCCACCTTGGCCTCCCAAAGTGCTGGGATTACAGGCATGAGCCACCATGCCCAGCCCCTTGGAGTTAAGTTTTAATGTCTAACTTTTGGTGTATAAATGTTTATCAACTTCAAAAATGCTTAGAGAAAGTTATAGCTATCAAGTTCTACATTAAAAGAAAAAAAACCTCAAATCAGTAACCTCAACTTTGCAAATTAAACAAAGAACAAATTAAACCCAGAGCAAGAAGAAGAAAAGAAATGATAAAAACTGGAGCACAAATAAATAGTAGAAAGAATAGAAAAACAATAGACAAAATCAACAAACCAAAGTTTTTTATTTGAAAAGACTGACAAAATTGACTACCTTTACCTAGACTAAGTAAGAATAAAAGAGAGAAGATGCAAATTACTAAAATTAGGAATGAAAAAAGGCACATCACTACCAGCCTAACAGAAATAGAAAGGACTATAAAGACACAATCAGCAGAGTGAACAGGCAACCTAGAAATGGGAGGGGAAAATGAAGAGTTGTTGTTTAAACAGAGTTTCAGTTTTGCAGGATTTTTTGCAAGTTCTAGAGATTGGTTGCACAACAATGTGAATATACTTAACACTACTAAAATGGTTAAGAAGGTAAATTTTATGTTACATGCATTTTACCACTATTTTCTTTTTAAAGCTTAGCACAAAGCTACCATAATCAAGACAGTGTGGTGCTGGCATAAGAATAGACATATAGATAAAAAGAATAGAATTGAGAGTCTGAAATAAACCCTTACATCTATGATCAATTGATTTTCAGCAAGGCTACCAAGACAATTTGCTGGTGAAAGGATAGTTTTTTTCAGCAAACGATGTTGAGGCAACTGGATTATCTACATGCTTTTATATGAAGTCCAACCCCTAACTTACACCATATGCACAAATTTAACTCAAAATATATCAGAAACCAAAATTTAAGTGCTAAAGTTATAAAGCTCTCATAAGAAAACATGGAAGTAAATCTTCATAACTCTAGATTGGGCAATGGTTTCCCAGAGAACATACCAAAAACACTACCACCAACAACAATAAAAAGATGAACTAGACTTCATCAAAGTACAAAACTTTGTGCATCAAAAGACACCATCAATAAAGTGAAAAGATAACCCACAGAAGAGAAAATATTTGCAAATCACATGTCTGATAAGAAACTTGTATCCATAAAATATAAAGAATTTTTACCACTCAAAAATAAAAAGACAACAAAATTTTTAAAAATCAAGCCAAGGATTTCAATTCACATTTCTTCAAATAAGATATACAAATGACCAATAAAATGGCCACATGAAAACATGCTCTATCGCATTCGGCATTAGGAAAATGAAGTCCTCGCACATGAACAATATGGATGAACTTTGAAAAATTATGTTAGGTGAAAGAATCAAGTTACAAAAGACCACATATTATATGATTTAGTCTACATTAAATGTCCAGAAAAGGAAAATCCACAGAAACAGAAAGTAGATTAGTGGTTGCCAAAGGCTGGGGCAAGAGAGAGAATCAGGAGTGATTGCCAATGGGCATGGGATTTCTTTTGGGGGGTGATGTTTTAAAATTAGATAATGATGGTGGTTAAGCAATGATGTGAATATACTAAAAAACACTGAATTGTATGCTTTAAAATGGCAAACTTTATGGTATGTGTATTCTATCTTAATAAAGTCATTAAAATAATTTACAGTCTCACATTGCTTGATGATGGTAATAGGCTGAGAAATGCGTCATTAGGTGATTTTGTCATTGTGTGAACATCATTGAGTGTACTTACACAAACCTAGATGGGATAGCTTACTGCACACCTAGGCTATATGGTATGGCCTGCTGCTCCAAGGCTACAAACCTCTACAGCATGTTACTATACTGAATGCTGAAGGCAATTCTAGACACTGGTAAGCATTTGTATATCTAAACATAGAAAAGGATCAGTAAAAGTATGGTATTATAATCTTGTGAGATCACCGTTGCATATGCAGTCTGTTGTTGACTGAAACATTGTTACGTGGCACACGACTGTATATTAAGCTTTAAAAAGGTATAAAATACCTTTTTTTTCTGTAGATAGTGACTTAAGAAAAAAATAATGTAATTAAATTCATACTTACAGCTTTGCTCTGCAATTTGTTGAAAGAATATCTTAAGGTATCAACTGCTTCTGATTCTTCTTTGGTTACTTCAACTTCAAATCTGTTTAAAATAGCATAGGCTTCCTACAGGACGAAGGTGGAGTTTAGAAATATCACAAGGGAAAGCCATTGCCAAATCATTTAGATGTCTTCTAGAAACACATTCCTATGTCTTAGAAGAAGACGGCATGTTCTAGAAAAGTGGTTTCCAAAATTAAAAGTGTATAAAAAGCACCTTTCGATTCTGACTACCAGATACTAACTCTGGATCATGGGCTCTGAAATCTGCATTTAATAAGCACCTAGGTGATTCTGATGGAGATGTATATGTCTCTTTTTTTCCCCTTTGACCCTGTGTCAACACCACATAAGATACAGACTGTATTAAAATAGGGGTTGACTATACAAGGAACGGAATGAAATGATGTGGGAGATACTCCAAAGAAAAGAAACTTGAATGATCCAGGGTCCAAGGGATGTCCAGTAATTGTCTTCATCAAAAAAAAAAAAAAAAAACAGTATGGTAAAGAATTAAGCTTCTGCAGTCAGGGAAAAATTGATATAATAATTTATTATATCTTGAAGTCTGGCTGGTCAGCATCCAAAATCCCCAAATACCAACATTTTTTTAAAGCAGTAAAAGTATAAAGTTCATTAGCTACCAAAGAGTATAAACTCTCAATGGGTTCACGAAAGCATAAAACAGTCATAAATACTGGGTACCATAAGGAGGTAGTGGTGGTGTCAGTTCCCCAGATACTGCAGGCAATGGGGCAGTGCATTGTTTATAGACAACAAAACTATAATAAAAAGAATCAAAAGCCTGATTTTTATCACCATGTATCAGAAATTCCAAATAATATTAGTTCTAAAACATTCTAAATATGAGTAATAGACAAACTCACCAAGGCTGTCCAAGTCCTGATCCCCAAAGTCTGTAATATACTACCTTACATGACAAAAGGGACTCTGCAGGTACGATTATGTTAAGGAGCTTGCTATGGGGAGATTACCCTGGATTAACTAGGTGGGTCCGATGTAATCACGAAAGTCCACATAAGAGAAAGAGTGTGGCAGGAAAGTAGGTGTGAGAGAAGACACAATGACAGAAATGGGGGTAGAAGTGATGGCATCACTGGAAGGGAACCATGAGCCAAGGCACATGGGCAGCCCCTAAAAGCTGGAAAAAGGAAGGAATGGATTCTCCCCTAGAGCCTCCAGGAGCAACATGGCCCTGCTGACATCTTGATGTTAGCCCCATTAGACCCATTTTTGTACTTCTGATGTCTAGAACTGCAAAATAAACAATCTATGTTGTTTTAAGCCATTAAGTTGGTGGTGATTTGTTATAGCAGCAATAGGAAACTCATATTGTTTCCTAAAAACACCTTTCATTGATCTAAGTTCCAGCAGTTTACTATGGGGCCTGAGGGAACTGTTTCCGCCATAATGCCTGTGGTACACCACCGGTCATGAGTGAGACCTATAATTGGTTTCTAAGGCAAGCCAAAGATATTGGGAGAACTTGCCTAACATGTTGGGATTGACATGACAAGGGGCAATTATTTCTTTCCATAAAATGTTGGTGCCAGTATCAAAAATTAAACACTACCTACCCCAGTATAGCATTATTAATATATTAATATTCCTTTGTACTACAACAATGTCTTTTGTATACTGTTCACTGTTGATAATTGCCAAAATTCTCCTAAAGACATCAACATCAGAGACTAGAAATAGGCAGACTGTTACATAATAGATGAACATGTTAAAGAACCACTTTCTTAGTGTGTCTCTATTTCTTTAAAAAAAAAAAAAAAAAAGCATTCCAAGAAAAAAAATGCAATCCATTTCTTACTTCAATTGGTCCCAAAGTCATGTCCATTTGAATTTCATTATCACGTATGCAAGACAAGGCTTCCATTGCAAATCTGACATCATCTAAATCACGAATAGGTCTAGATAACTTTTTCAAGTATTCATTAATAAATGCTATCATGTCTAACATTTTATTTTTGTATTCTTCATTCAGATATCGACAGAGTAACATCTTCCATGCCTTGGCCTCGATGGATAAGGCCAATTTCATTGGCTCTGATGAAGACAAGAAGAGATTAAATTAGAATATAACTGGCATTCTGAAACTATAAGGGCATCTATAACTCCTCTGTCCAATTCAGTAGTCACTAACTACATGTGGCTTTTGAACACTTGAAATGTGGTTAGTATGAATTACATGTGCTCTAAGGTTACTAGATTTTGGAGACTTAATTCCTGTCCCCACAAAGCATGTATCCCCGTGGAGACGTGCATGAGTTTGACACCACAGCCCATGGGGGAGCATTTCTGAAATTAGTTCTATCACTGTTCTGTGTGACCTTTGCACTTCTTCTGACCATCCCATTAGTGGCCCTCATTCATTTCCGCATTTTTATCGAGGGATCCCATGAGGTGGAGTGAAATTTATTGTTTTGTCTATCAAGCTGTGACGTCACAGGTTCCTTGCTTTTCTACTCCCCACATCATCCACATGGTCAGAGTATCTGTCTACCCTGACCCTGTACCCTGGACCTAGCCAGTTGCCCCAGGTCAACATGACCTATATTATAGACCAATCAGAGTCCTTTCTAGAGCATTTGAAATGAGGCTTGAGGAGGAGCCACGTAGTCTGGGAAGCAGAAAAAATTCATGCACAGAGGGAAGAAGAAACGAGAGGCAGAGAGAAAGAACTTCCTCAGCTTCCTATACTGTCCCTGCTTCTGGTCCATTCTGAAGGCTCAGTTGCACTTTGGATTCTGGGATAAACCTTTTCTCCCTTAACATAGCTCAAATGTGTTTCTGTTCTTGAAAACAAAACAGCTCTAACTAGTCAACTCTGCCTTATCAATCCTTCCCCTTTTACCTCTCAGTACTCCTACACCCCCCAATTCTGTCAAGCTTGAAACACAGCTGCTCCACTCTTACTTTCCAGCCATTAAATTTAGAGGCCTGTGGCGCTGAGGAGAAAGCGTGGCCTGAGAACAACCATGCAGCCAGCCTGGCGATTGAGGCTGTGAGACCATATCTCATGAAGTCCCCTGGGGGGACCTTTTTCCTCAGGCCTTAGGGATTCACCCCACCCTCCCCTTTCTTTATAACTACCATCACCACCTCTCCCATTTTTAGATTCCACTCTCCAAAAACAGGCCCCCCAGCCCATTCTATCAGTATACTACGGTTGCTTTTTGTACTGTGGAGCATAGTGCTAACCAATATGAGGAGACAAATGTGAACTTTTAAAAAATAATAGTGTACAGTTTCCAAAACGCTACAGAAGTTCTTGTAATTATGCCACTGATGCATAGTTTCTGATTTCCAGATAAATAATCCCCCTCAAGTACTTGTAATCCTTTGGTACTTTTCTTCCTCAGAGAATCACAAGTACTTCCTTGGCAGATACAATAATAATATTTAATATTTATTCAACATCAATCATATGCCAGGTACTATGCTAAGCATCTTATATAAAGCATTTTGTGAGGTGAATACCATCATTTTCATCAGCAAAGGAAATGGGGGTTAAAGAGGTCAAGTTACCCGAGTGGTCAAATTCAAGAGCCACAGTTACATTAGTTTCTTGATAACAGACCGGAAAATCTACTTAAGGTAGCTAATGGATGTAAAATACCTGATTCAAATACTGTCTGAGAACAAAATCTTCCCACAAACTTAGGATAAGACTGATTGTTATGTAACCACGGTAACAATGAGCCACCACAACCAGCTTTAAACCCAAACCATAGAGCAAGTCAACATCAGTTCTCACATGTGTGCAACCCAATCAGTGTCAGGCCCTTTCTTCTGAATGTCAACTAGTCAAGAAAGACTTACTCCAATAAACCCACCTCTGAGTGCCAACCAGCCTACAACAGTCTCACCTGAGTGAACATCCTTATAGAGATGATGTCAACCTATCTACGTCTACAGTCCTTCAACTCCATGCTGCCCAGACATCCTGTATGAGACGAGCAGTCTGCCCTGCCAGGTACACTGTTCCTGACCAGTACAGCTCTCTGTCACTACAGCAAGCAATAAGTCATCTTCGTATTTCAAACATTAATGATTGTCTCATCATCCTTTGATACTCTAATCCCAAATGGATCAACTTCTTGGCAGACTTCAAACTGTTTGATTCCCATCTCATGTATACAAGCCCCTCCTCACAGTAACCGAAAAGAGAGTTTCACCTGTAGTTTTAGCTGTTTGACTGCCAGTGGAGGAATCGGCCTGTATAGTGTGTCTATGGATGTGTGTATGAAGAATATCAATGGCCCAGAACTATTTAACATTTATATTAGGTTGGTGCAAAAATAATTGCAGTTTTGCCATTACTTTTAATGGTATAATAATATTATAATATATCTTGGTATAACACTATTATTATACCTTGGTATATTACTATATCTTCGTATAATACTATTGTACCAAGATAGCTTAATAATTGCTTGCTAAATAAAGTAATGCTTCATGTGAAAGTACAGATACTTTCCATAATAAATATTTTTAAAATACCTGTATGTAATTCAAGTGCTCCTACAACAATAATAGGCTTCAACTCATCAATCTCCTGTTCAAAAGTAGCATAGCGTAGAATTTCTGATCTGATTTCAGTCAGAGAGGGGTTGTTAGCCAAAAATCCCTGTGGTAAGAAAAAGTCAATATTTTCTTTAATTTTTTAACAATATAAATCTTACCATAGTTACATTAGAAAATTGCATTTGCTCATACACTTTTATACTTGCGTGTGCAATGGGGCCAGTGGCTGGGTAAGAAATGGGGTGTCCACCGGGAGGCAAGGAATTTCACCGTCTGCTGGGCATGGTTATTCAGCATTCTAAAGTTCCCTTGACTCTCTTACTGAAATACAGCTGGGTCTACAGAATTGTGACGCACCCTTGAATACCTGGCCTCTAGTCAGTGGTGGCACATAATTGGTACTCAATTGTTGAAGGAAATTGAACAAAATTTGTCTGAGCCTCAGTAATATCAACTGCCTCAGTGTGTCCATGTGAAAATTACATGAGCTAGAAGGTGACAGGTGCTTGGTATTTATAGATTCTTGGCCTCTGCTCATGAGTTCCTGTCATTTTCCCTGATATTTTCCTGGTCCACCCTCAAGAGTTAGAGACAAACAAAACCCAAACGACATCACAAGTAGCGGAAAGACACCTTCACTTTCACATCGCGGTTGTCTGTCCAGAGAGTCTTGTACTTCTGAAAGTCCTGCAGGGCCTCATGAGCCGCCTTTCTCAGGGAATTTACAGAGGAAGAAAGGAGCAGGACCAACTTAGAAATATCCTTGTGCTCCGCGACCCCCGGGTAAAAATTCTTCAGCTTCCTTGCAGGAATAACTTCTTCAAAAGATCCTGAAAACAGATGTTTTTACACTATAAATAACTTCTATATTCAACTTTAAATATTATCAGTTTTAATATTTCTGATTCTTTTTCAAACTCTATTTTCTTAAAGACTCTCCCTCCAAGAAACGAAGAGCTATTTCGAGTAATTAAGAGCTATTCTCTTGCTATCTTCATGGATTCTCATTAAACTATGGTGTCAGATTTTGGGCTCTAGATTTCTTTAATGTAGAAGAACTGTTACTCAGAGCAGATAAATGAAAGACACTGATTAAAACCCCCCAAAATGTTAACGTCCTTTAAGAAAAGGTTAAAAGCGTTGAAATTTCCACCCTGAGGAATAGCACAGTGGTTCAAGGACAGACATTAAGTTTATTACCCAAATGACCTTGGGCCAAGTATTTAGTCTTCGTGGACGTAATCGTGAGAATTAAATGAGACAACCTCTGCCGGGGTGTTTAAACGTCAACGCCACAGATATTCAGCATCTGGCATCTTGGCTTCCTGCTTATTAAACCTGGTATTTCTACTGATACAGTATTTGTGTAGTTTTCTTAGACTGTTCAGTTTGATACAGTCTTCAATAGTCACCAATGCTTTTATTTTTCTAGGGTGTCAAATTGAAAACTAGGCAGATCCACCTACTCTAAAAAGGACCCTAAAATAAACTGGTTGAAGAAATTAGATCCCAAAGACTCTCGGTGGAGAATTTCAAAGTTTTTGTCATTATATGCAATTTGAATAGAGATAAAAGAAGCCAAAATAAAAGAATTGTGGACAGGCTGACAGGAGAAATGTGGACTAAGCATCAGTTCTAATAATGAGGGCTAACTTGAACATACATCTTTTGAAGATAAATTTTGACTCCAGCTGGCTGGGGACCGTGGCTCATGCCTGGAATCCCAGCACTTTGGGAAGCCGAGGCGGGGAGATCATTTGAGTCCAGGAGTTCACAACTAGCTGGGGCAACATGGCAAAACCGTATCTCAACAATAATACAAAAATTAGCTAAGAACGGTGGCACATGCCGGTAGTCCCATCTACTCGGAGGCTGAAAGGGGAGGATTGCTTCAGCCAAGAAGGCAGAGGCTGCAGTGAGCAGAGGCTGCGCCACATCACTCCAGCCTGGGCAACAGAGTGGGACCCCATCTCTAAATAAATAAAACCAAGTAGTGGTAAGTCCTCCAGCTTTGTTCTTTTTCAAAATTTTTTGGCCATTGTAGGTCCTTTGAATTCCCCTATTGTCTGTTCAAATTTTAGGATCAACTTATCAACTTCTGCAACAAAAAAAAGCCTTCTGGGATTCTGATAGAGATTGCATAAAATCCATAGGTCAATTTGGGGAGAACTGCCAGATTAATAATATTGGATCTTCCAACCCATGAACATGATGTATTTCTTCATGGTATAACTTTCAGCAATGTTTTGCAGTTTCAGTGTACAGACCTTATACTTCTGTTAAATGTATTTTATTCTTCCTTCCTTTTGTGCATTCAATTGTTTTATTTCATTTTCAGATGGTTCATTGCTAATATTTAGAAATATAGTTGATATCTGTATATTGATCTTCTATCCTGCAGTCTTACTGTCTTACTGAATTCATTTATTAGTTCTAATAGTTTTGTGTGTGTGTGTATGAGCACTGATTCCTTAGGTTATTTTTACATACAAGATCATGTCATCTGCTAATAAAGACAGTTTAACCTTTTCCCTTCCAATCTGTGTATCTTCAATTTAGTTCACTTATCTTAATCCACTTGATAGAACCTACACTATAATGTTGAGTAGAGGTGGTGAGAGCTAGTATTCTTGACTTGTTCCTAATCTTAGGGGGAAACAATTCAGGCTTTCAATGTTAGATATGATGCCTTTTATAAGGCTGAAGAAGTTTAATTCTATTCCCAGATTGTTGAGCATGTTTATCATGAAAGGGTGTTGGATTGTGTCAAATATTTTTTCTATGTCTATTGAGATGATCATGAGTTTTTGCCCTTTATTCTATTCATATGGTATATTTTAGGATGTTAAACCAACCTTGCTTTTGTGGAATAAACCTCATTTGGTCACACTATACAACCCTTTTCCTATACTGTTGGGTTCAGTTGGCTAACATTTTATTAAGGACTTCAGCACGGTCATTTAAATTTAAAGCTCCTTTAAAGATGTTTTTAAATATAAAGAAGTCTAATTTAAACATCTTTTCTTCTATGGTTTGAGCTTCATACGTCTTGAGAATCCTTCCCCACCCGGGTGTTTTAAATATATTGCGCTGTTTTATTCTAAAAGTGTTGTAAAATAGATGGAATAGTGTTACAGGATATAGAATCGTGGGTATGATGTGTATCTAATTTAAGATACTACTGAGGCCGGGCGCGGTGGCTCAAGCCTGTAATCCCAGCACTTTGGGAGGCTGAGACGGGCGGATCACAAGGTCAGGAGATTGAGACCATCCTGGCTAAAACAGGGAAAGCCCATCTCTACTAAAAAATACAAAAAACTAGCCGGGCGAGGTGGCGGGAGCCTGTAGTCCCAGCTACTTGGGAGGCTGAGGCAGGAGAATGGCGTGAACCCAGGAGGCGGAGCTTGCAGTGAGCCAAGATCGCCTCACTGCACTCCAGCCTGGGCGACAGAGCGAGACTCCATCTCAAAAAAAAAAGATACTACTGAAAGTTTTTCCATATGGAAGCAAATCCTTAGCCACATTTATTAAACAGTACATTCTTTCTCCACTGATTCATAAATCCACCTATATCATATATTTTCATATATACTAGTATTTCTGCACCCTCTCTCCTGTTCTGCTGTATGTTATCTATCTTTGGATCATTAAAAGGCTGTCCTTCTTAGCCTGGCTTTGTAATACTCCTAGGTATTTGGCAGGGCAAGAACCCCTACCTTGCTTTTCTTCACCATCAATTTTTCTTGGCTATTTTTAACTCTTTTCACTTCCATATAATTTTACAATCAAATTTATAAATCAAGTTGACAACAGAAAAAAATATATTGTGATTTCCTTGGAATTGCATTGAATTTATAGATTAATCAAAGAATTGACTTCTTCATGATGTGGATTTATTCTTGTCTTCCATTATCTCATTCAGTAATATCTTCTCCAAAAATGCTGTGCAAATTTTTTTTACATTTATTTGTTAAAGACCTTATGGTTTGTGGCTAATAAAAAAAATATGCTTCTACTATATATTAATTGTGTTACTGGTAAATGTAGAAATACTGGGGGTTTTGTATGTTGATGTTTTATACATAAACATTTCTGAACTTATTGGTTGTAACAATTATTTCTAGATTTCCTGGATTTTCTATGTATAATCTTTAAATAAGGACAATCTCAGTCTTCCTCTCCAACTCTTCTCATTTTTTCTTGTCTTATTTCATAATGAAGATCTCTAGTAAACTATCAAATAAAAATGATAATAGTGGGCTTCCTTCTTTATTCTTCATTTTATTAGGAATGGAATACTTCTAAATATTTTTACAGATGACATTATTGGAAAATCCATTTTATTCCTGGTTTGCTAAGAAGCTGTATTTATGTCTGTGTGTGGCTAAGTGAAATATACTTACAGAAACATACATAAAACACAAGAAATAAAATGTATATTAAAGAAGAAGAAAAAATGAATTCCAATGTACTCACCAACAAGTTAAGAACAGAATGTTACCAATAGACTAGTCCTCTCTAGGCACCTCTCTAATCCCATTCCCTTCCCTTACTCCCAGAGGCAACCATTATCCTGATTTTCTTTGAAGATAAACTTTACAATAAATCAACATGCTTATCCCTAAACAATTTTTAAAAACTGAGCAGTAAGCACAAAACTAGCTGTAAAGGAAAGAACATTAATTGTTCATGTGAGATGAAGGCTCCTACAAGAAAAGAGACTCTGGGACTAGTCTGGCTTCATCTTTTCTACAAGTTTACAAAAGCCCTTTGTGGGGGAAGCTATGGGGCAGGATATAAATGAGTCCTAGAAAATATATGTGTCATGACAATCAGGGCATCTGGCAGCACTGTGTTTGTGAGCCGAGTAATAAATGTCCAGCAAGAATATGGCCAGGATAGTGAGCTAATCTCTATTTCCTTATATCACAATTACCTGCCTCCAGTTCTCAGTAGTTGGTCAAGGCAGAATGCTTCTGAGGAATAAATAAGTTTCCTCAGCTGACCCAGAGCAATGAGTGTAGAGCAGCAACTTCATCAGCACATGGTGAGAACAAGAAAGTCCACACAAGAATACAGACCAGGTTTACCCAGGCATTCTGTCTTCAAGTTAAAGGACAGTGTATATAACGGCATCCAGCATTTGGTGAGAGTAGTCAAAACTCATCTGTTTCCCAAGTCACACTGGTTGCCCTCTACGCTTAGAACATAACTATCACTGCACAATCACCCTTCAACATTCACCTTGAAATTCCCTTCACCTGTCTGCTGCATTTTATTCCTGTTTCCAATATCCTATACCTTTTTTTTTTTTTTGCTTTTGCTTTCTCATTTTGGAAGACTACAACCTTCAGTAACTTTGCGGAAAAGGGTGTGTTGAGGGTACATTTTAAAAGCCATTGCATGTCTGAAAATGTCTATTTATATTGTACTTGGTTGATAATTTTGCAGAGAATAGAATTCTCATTTGCAAGATTGTTGATAAGTCCAAGGAGATTTTTGCATCTAGCAATTTTTGGTTTTACATTTAGCCTGCTATAGTAATAGAAAAATATATAAAAGGACTAAGGAGAGAATAAAGAATAACGGCAAACATTGGACTGAAAGTAAAAAAAAAATAGATATTAATCTTCTTATATGGATTAATTCCCAGCCCTCTCGTTAGGTTTGTGATTTTGGAAAAATTATTTTACCTCTCTGAAGAAAGAACTGGGTTTGATTCATAATCTCAGAAGACACAATCCCAAACACCATAATCTCAAATATGGAAATCCCAAAAGCTCAAAATCCCTAAAATCTAAATCCTGAAAGTATAAAATCCATGTCTAAAATTCTGAAAATCAAATCCCCCTTTAAAAATGAAAATAGATACATTTAAAAGAATTGTTTATTAAAAGAATTGTTTATTATTTTTTCCAGAATTATATTTTTGGGATTTTGATCTTTTGGGATTTCAACATTTGAGATTATGGCACTGAATTGTGTCTTTCAGGATTACGATCAGCCCCTGAAAGAACTAATATTTATCTTGCCAGGCATTTTATATAAATTCATAGATCCATCCACATGCTTTTTCCCTAGCTCTTCTTGCCTCTGATTTTCCAAAGTTGCTCTTTCTAGGTCCTGAATGATCAGTCCAGCCATTCGTCTGCTCAAGAGTCCATGTATATCTTTGCTTCAGACCACTCTCCTTAAAAAAGTTATACTGCTTGAAGCGCTGCCCAGTGGAGGGAATTCCCCTTTTCACTGCCCTTTAGGGCCACTCCTGAGTGGGCTGTAGTGCAATAAAAGTCCATTTTCAGCTGACAACAACATATTAAGCCAATTCCGATAGACCAGTCCTGAGATTTTTCATCCTTTATTAGCTGGTTGTAGGGAATACCCCATGAGACCATAGACGTAAGCTGAGAAAGCAATGTTAGTGCAACACAGAAAGGTGCCATAGGGGTCTGAGCCACCTAGTCATGTAGCTTACCTGGTATCTTGGATGTGTTTTTGTTTTTGGTTTTTTGGAGACAGAGTCTTCCTCCGTCGCCCTGGCTGGAGTGCAATGGTGCGGTCTTAGCTCACTGCAACTTCCGCCTCCCAGTTCAAGTGATTCTCCTGCCTCAGCCTCCCCAGTAGCTAGGATTACAGGTGCCCACCACTATGCCTGGATAATTCTTTTGCATTTTTATTAGAGACATGGTGTTGCCATGTTGGCCAGGATGATATCAAACTCCTGACCTCAGATGACCCGCCTGCCTCGGCCTCCCAAAGTGTTGGGATTACAGGCGTGAGCTACCACACTAGGCCTTACCTAGTATCTTGTTGTTTTCAATTTGCCTTTCCCTGAACCACAGTGGAAGCTACATAGTTTTGAGACCAGTTTCTCAATCCCATTAGAAAGTTAAAGAGACCAGTTGAAGAGACCAGTTTTTCAACCCCATCAGAAAATGGACAAAGGACATGAATAGACACTTGGCAAAAGAAGACACTCATGTGGCCAACAAACATATAAAAAAAAGCTCAACATCAGTGATCATTAGAGAAATGCAAATCAAAACCACAATGAGATACCATCTCACGCCAGACAGAATGGCAATTATTAAAAAGTCAAGAAACAAAAGATGCTGAAGAGGCTAGGAGAAATAGGAATGCTTTTACACTGTTGGTGGAAATGTAAATTAGTTCGACCATTGTAGAAGACCGTGTAGCAATTTCTCAAAGACCTAGAACCAGAAATACCATTTGACCCAGCAATTCCATTACTGGGTATATACTCAAAGGAATATAAATCATTCTATTATAAGAATACATGCACGCCTATGTTCACTGCAGCACTGTTCACAATAGCAAAGACATGGAGTCAACCCAAATGCCCATCAATGGTAAACTGCCTAAAGAAAATGTGGTACATATACACCATGGAATATTATGCAGCCATGAAAAAAGAATGAAACCATGCCCTTTGCAAGGACATGGATAGAGCTGGAAGCCATTATCCTTGGCAAACTAATGCAGGAACAGAAAACCAAACACCACATGTCCTCATTTGTAAATGGGAGCTGAACAATGTGAACACACTGACATAGGGAGGGGAACAACACATACTGGGGCCTCTTGGTGGGTGATGGGGGGTGATGGGAGGGAGAGCATCAGGAAAAATAGCTAATGCATGCCTGCTTAACACCTAGGTGATGTGTTGATAGGTGCAGCAAACCACCATGGCACATGTTTACTTATGTAACTAACCTACACATCCTGCACACGTACCTGGAACTAAAATAAAATAAAATAAAATAAAAAATAAACCAGTTTCTTTCTATGCAGGAAGTGTCAAAAAAAAAAGGTTCATGAAATTTTGGGTCACTATCATATCACATGCATAATTACTTAAGCGACGAATTTATGTTTACGTTAAGTTTATCCAACCTACTATCACGCAGAAAGTAAAATTAGTGCTAAGGCTTATTTTAATTTTTAACCTAAGATATCATAGTAGACAAGAGATTTAAAAATCCTTTTCACCCACCACCCAAAGCCAGGAAAAAATACCTGCACATTATGTTTAAGATGAAACATATTATTTTTTAAATGTGAAATGTATCAAACATATAAAATAATTTAAAAATCTATATGCTATCAAATCTAAGAAGGACCAGTAAGATCATTGACTAATTTTACATTCTTACTTTCTTCCTTCTTCAGCAGTTTTCCTGTGTTTTGATGGGTCAGGTCAGTAGTGGTGGGGCTGGGAATGACCGACTTCATGGGACGGATTTGCTGTTGCCCCCAGTGAGCCACTCCTCTGCTGACCTCCAGGGTTAACTGGATCATACGGTTAATGGCTTGTTGAATGTCATCCAAACTAGGAATCATCACCTGTGGAAAGAAGAAACAAATGTGTAATACTGCTGGCACATACAGTCCATCCCTCGATTTTCACCACCTCCACTCCCCACTGAGTGGGGCAAGCCTCGGCTGGCCCAGTGGAAGGCTGCTTTGAGGGGGAGAATGACAGAGGAAGATGGTGTGGGGGGGGCGATGCAGATTTTCTCTATCCTGAAGTTCTCCCGCTATCGATTCCTGCAAGCCTCATTACACCACCAGCTAATGCAGAAGTAACTTTTTAGTAACAGAAATGACATTTCGATTTTGTTAAAAAGGCCAAACTAGTACTTGTCATCCTTTTCCCGATGGGGGTGGCAGAATGCAGTGGGAAATTACAGACTACGTGTTAGAAATCCATGAAACAAAGTAACTGAAGAAGCTACACAACCAAGAGTCTGACCTCAGTTCTTTGAAATGTGCCAAATAAGCTAGGATGCTATCCTTCAGGAGGTCAGACCACGTAAAGGTGGTTTTAGGTGAGTCACGTTTCTGCCTGGCCTTATCCTTTGACCCATCGCAGAAGGCAGCTCAGCCATCCCGTGTGGCTTGGAGTTCCAGATGCCCATCAGCAGCTGGGGTAGTTGTAGAGATAAGTGCCACGGGAAGACACAGATGATTCAGATGCTCAGGGCACAGGTTCTTTTTATCTTTCTCTTCTGCCATCCTTACCTTAGTGGGATGCCTCACAGACATGTGTTTGGGGTAGAGATCTGGACAACTGTGATGATTTTATTTAGATAATGTCTGAAGTAAGGAAAAACAAGGCAATTGGTAGGGTGCTTGCTAATTGATGGCCGAACAGATGGCTAACTCAACTCTTTCACAAGGCTTTCAATACACCATGAGCTAATACAGAAGTAACTTTTTTTTTTTTTTGACAGAGTCTTGCTCTGTCACCCAGGCTGGAGTGCAGTGGCATGATCTCGGCTCACTGCAACCTCCACCTCCCGGGTTCAAGCAATTTTCCTGCCTCAGCCTCCCGAGTAGCTGGAATTACAGGCACCTACCACCACGCCTGGCTAATTTTTGTATTTTTAGTAGAGACGGGGTTTCATCATGTTGGCCAGGAAGGTCTCGAACTCCTGACCTTAGGGGATCCGCCCACCTTGGCCTCCCAAAGTGCTGGGATTACAGATGTGAGCCATTGTGCCCGTCCCAGAAGTGACTTTTTCATAACAGATATAAATGACATTTCCAATTTGTTAAATAGTGAGGGAAAGTGAAAAAATACATAGGACCAGAACGTCACCCTAAATGAAAGCTCAGTTCTAGTACTATACTTCTTAAGTAACTTACCAAAATATCAGTGTACTTAATAATACTTACCACATTAGGAATTGCAAGATGTACTTCACTTTTTATAAAGGAAATAATATCTTCTGATCGCTTTCGCCCATAATGGCTGCAATGAGATGGACATTTAGCTGATTAACCTTAACCTAAAATTTCATTAACAGTTTATTATGCTACAAAATTCAGTCCTAACAATAAAAACCATTTTTAAAAGGCCACATTACACAAAGAGAATATTACTTATAACAGAGCCCTAAATTGCAGAGAACTAAGAAAATACAATGACCCGATAGTCTTAGAAGCAAACTAGTAATCTCATATACATTTTCTACTATTTTAATGCTGTTTTTTCTCAGTAATAACTTTTAACAATGTTTACTAAAGGCATTCTTTGTTCCTAGCCCTGCAACAGATACAGGATGAGATCACCAGCATATACCTTTATATGCTTCTTTGTCTATATTTTTACAAGATTAAACAGGACGTGTCTGGTCCATGCTTTCCAAAAACCACTTTGTTAAACAATACCTCTCATGCACAGACAGCAGCACAGACGCCTGAGTCCAGTTATGAAGGACACCCGCAGAGCTGCAAATTACTCTGGCTAGCACAGCTCCCTCTGTCTCAACCTCCAGCCCATTCTAGACAAAATTGTAATAAATGCAAACTGTCCATTGTCTTTTTCTCTGGGAGTGCAAGAAATACTGTCATTACTGAAAACTTACATCTCCATTTCTAAGTACAAGCAGATGGGGGTGGGAGGAGATCACAAGAAACAGAGGCCACAGTTTCAAAGTGAAGACCCAACTTTTAGCACTCAGGGCCAAGGGTTCCCAGATAAACCTATGATTGGAAAGGACTGAACAAAAAGCAAGCAAGCAAACAAAACCCCTCAATTCACAGTCTCCCAGTGGAATTCAAGATGTTGCAATAAAATTCGTGTGGGCATTGATTCAAAGTGTATAATTTGAGAATAAGAAAGAGTTTTCATAAAGTATAAAGGAACAGCTGAATAATAGAGGCAGTGAACCCCGCAGTAGATCATTTGGTACCTTATACAGCAAATTAGAGAATCAGCTGAAGGTATTCCCCAAAATTTCAGATGCAAAATGCAAAGAGAGAGAAAATACTTAGAGAAAAGGTAAGAATAGGTAACATTTCTTGAATGCTTAATGTATGCCAGGCACTTTCCATAAATTACCAGTTTATGTTCACATTAATTCTGTGAGGCAGACCTTATGATTATTATTATTTTCATATTGTAGATAAGGTAGGGAGAGGTTAAGTAAATTCCAGAGGGTCACTCCGCTCAGAGATGCTTACTACCTAGACGCAGCACGTGAATACTGTGTAGATATGGGAAATGAAAGCAAAGCACTCCTTTAACCTTAAGAATAGGCTTGTTTTTTCATTTTGAAGAGATTCTCTATGTGCCTGACAGGATTAATGGGGGAAAAAACCCACCTGCATCTAAACATGCAATTCATGAATTTCAAGAATAAAAGAGAAATCCTGTAAGGATCAAAACAAATACAAGTTGTTACTTGGAAGGGAAAAGCGGATTAGCAGCAGAACTCTCCTCTACAAATTGAAACCAAAGAAGCCAGTGGAGCAGCCCCTCTAGAGTATGAGAGAAAGGGATTCTGATCCCAGAAGACCAAGCTAGCATTCGTTTGTGGGGATAAGAGAAAGACATTTTAGACAAGTAAGGATTTTTTATTACTATCCTCATGTATGCCTCCTCAAAAATTGCTGAATTGCCGCAGAACTTGTAAATCAATGTGGCCTAGTGAGTTCATCTTTCAAAAAAGCTTCTTTTTGCCAAACCCATCACAATCATGGATGGGAGATAAAGGACACAAGAATGCTCAAATACAAGGTAAGCATCTCCAGGAAGTAGAAATGGAGAGAAACAAGGACAGCCTAGCGAGGTTTCTGGGCTGGAAAGAGGCAGTGACCGTTGGGAGGTTGGCTCTGGTGAAATATAGAGGATGGACAGGACTCAATGAGGGACAGGGCCTTGGCCAGCCTCACTACTTAAGGCCAAAAACTAAGATGATGCTCTCCCACCTATCTTGCAGATGCTGCTGCAAGACAAGGTCTGTCAACCTACTGCCCACAGCTTCGGCTTTTCCAGCGGATGCAGACCTGGGGCAAAAGAAGCACATCCACAGATTCCTTGATAAGTAACTAAGTCAGGCCTCCTGTGTGCTCCCTGGCCGAAACTGCCATACCCCCAATATCTCTCCAGGGGCCAGTAACTGTGAAGAAACAAAACCTGGTTCTGTACTCAGGGTTCCGAGTGTCATTTGGAGGCAAAAGTGAAACTCGTAGACAGGGAGGCAGGGAAGGAGAAAGAAACACAAAAACAAAGCTCTCGCTCAAAGAGAGCCTGCACATTAAAAGCCAAGTATGCGTGAATATGTCTAAGGATAAGAAAGAGAGCTAACCAAATCCAAAATTGAAACAGAAACTCACTCCAGATAAAAATTAATGCCCAGATAACAAGCTCTAAAGTAAGGAAAAATGTTCAGCGATATATGAAGACTCTTCCAAAAAAATTCTTTTAAAAATTGCTAAACTAAAAAGACAGAAATAATACCATATCTAGAGAATAAGGAAAAAGTATTTTTCCTTGAAATATTTAAGATGTCACAGATGACAAAATCTTTAGAATAGATACAGAGATACTTGCCCACAATGTAGCTCAGAAAGACAAAAAGATGACATAGATGACAGAGTCATTAGGAGACAAGGAGAAGAGAAAGAGAAGCCCCAACATACGAAATGTCCACACATCCAGTTTGCCCAGGACAGTTCCAGATTCACTGTGTCCTGGGACCTCATCTGGACAGTGCCCCTTCACTCACAAAAGTTCCATAGTTGGAACAATAAATTATGTGGTCATTCTATTCAACATTCAATTAATAGGAGTTCCAGAAGAAGACAATGAAATAATATCCTGGAAGCAATAACTAAAGGGGAAATTGCTGAGGTTTTTTCCAGCATTAAGGAAAGCTATAAACCCTCAAATAGAAAGTGTGCTCTGAGAACAAAGCAGGATCAGACAAAGACAAATCCACATGGGGTAAGAAAACTGCAGAAACATTAAGGATTAAAAGAGAATATTCAGTTAGACTCATGCAGACTTCTCATCAGCAGCAACATAACTCAGAAAAAAATGAAGAAATACTTTCCAAGTGCTAAAAGACAAAGAAAAATTTTATATCCAGCCAAAATGTTATGAAAGTATGAGGACAAAACATTTTCAGACTTACAAAGAAGGGTAAGAGAGTCTGCTTCTCACAGATCCTCACTGAAGAACCAATGGGATACAAAAAAGCACATGAGAACCTGGAGATTTTAATAAAGTATGCCAGTAAATAAATTATTTTAATATATTATTTTTGAGTGTTCACACAAAGGTAAAACTAAAACATCAAACAGCAATAAAATGTGTACAGTTCAGTGAGTAAAGCTTGTCAAGCCCTTGTAGTCAGAAATAAGACTAGAAAACTGCAAAACTAAGGACAGTACGTTGTTGTTGTTGTTGTTGTTGTTTGTTTGTTTGTTTTGAGATGGAGTCCCACTCTGTCGCCCAGGCTGGAGTGTAGTGGCGCAGTCTTAACTCACTGTAACCTCCACTTCCCAGGTTCAAGCGATTCTCCTGCCTCAGCCTCCCTAGTAGCTGGGACTACAGGTGTGCACCACCAGGCCTGGCTAATTTTTGTATTTTTAGTAGAGACGGGGTTTCACCATGTTGGTCAGGCTGGTCTCGAACTCCTGACCTCAAGTGATTCGCCTGCCTCAGACTCCCAAAGTGCTGGGATTACAGGCGTCAGCCAGTGAAGCTGGCCAGTAGTTTTTTTAGTTGGAGCAAAATATGTGCATTCTAAAGTTAAGGGTAATCACTTAAAGAACTGAAGTACAGAAAAGAGAATAAATGGTGAAAATTATCCACCCCAAAGACAACAATAGTAATAAAATGAATCAAAGAAAAAGAATAGTGAGAAGAAAACACAAAATAAAATGTCATAAATTAAGTGCAACTATATCAAAAATCACAATAAATGCAAATGAATTAAACTCACTAAGACAGAGATAATGAGATTGAAGGAAAATTATCAGGTATACAATGTTTTTAAGAGGTAAAACTAAAAAGTACAGAGAAAGGCTTAAGTAAAGAGATCGAAACAGTTACACAGAAAAAGTTGGTAAAGTCAATTAATGACAAACTAAAGAGAATTGTGAGGAATCAGGATTAATATAAATAAAGGGATTTGCCAAATAAAAATAAAAGGAACAGTGCTCTTAAGCAGGTTTAACTACTATTACCTTGTATGCACCTAACAACACAGCCATAATATACATAAAACAAGAACTGACCAAAACAAAAGGAAAATTTAATAAATCCACAATCACACTGGGAGAATTGAACAGTACAATTAAATTAAAAATCAGCAATGAATAGGCAAGGAATAAATCTAACAAAAATGTGTAGGACTTTTACACAGAGAGATATTAAAGAAGACATATCAATGCACAGGTAATACATAATTCTGAATAGAAGACTCAATATTTGTAAGGATGCTAATTCTCTCCAAATTGATCTATAGATTCAGTGCAACTTAAATAACTCCCCCCTCGACCTCACAACTAAGCTGATTTTTTAACAAATTTTGCTTGGTCAACTAATTAACCACATGGAAAAAATTATATTTATTTGTTACCTCACACTAAGCACAAAAATCAATACCATGTAAATTAAAACCCTAAATATAAAGGTCAAAAATACAAAAGTTTTGGAAGACATTATGAAGTAGGGAAGAGTTGGTTTCTTTAAAAAGACCACAAATCACTAAAACTGATAAATTTGAATATTTTTAAAACTCGGCAATGTAAAATGAAAATTAATAAAGAAAATGAAAAGATAAGGCAAACCTGACAAAAGACATTTATTATATTATCATCATCAATAATGTAATATACTACGAATACTTATGAATTAATCCAATTCAATAGAAAAACAGACCAAAAAAGGAACACAATTATTTATTTTTAATTACACTTTAAGTTCTGGGGTACATGTGCAGAACGTGCAGGTTTGTTACATAAGTATACACATGCTATGGTGGTTTGCTGCACCCATCAACCCGTCATATACATTAGGTATTTCTTCTAATGCTATCCCTCCCCTAGCCCCACACTCCCCGAGAGGCCCTGGTGTGGGATGTTCCCCTCCCTGTGTCCATGTGTTCTCACTGTTCAACTCCCACTTATGAGTGAGAACATGGGGTGTTTGGTTTTCTGTTCTTATGTTAGTTTGCTGAGAGTGATGGTTTCCAGCTTCATCCATGTGCCTGCAAAGGACATGAACGCATCCTCCTTTATGGCTGCATAGTATTTCATGGTATATAGGTGCCACATTTTCTTTATCCAGTCTATCATTGATGGGCATTTGGATTGGTTCTAAGCCTTTGCTATTGTGAACATTGCTGCAGTAAACATATGTGTGTGTATGTCTTTATCAGAGAATGATTTGTAATTATTTGGGTATATACCCAGTAATGGGACTGCTGGGTCAAATGGCATTTCTGGTTCTAGATCCTTGAGGAATCACCACCCTGTCTTCCACCGTGGTTGAACTAGGAACACAAATTTTAAGGAAGAGAAACAACAAATGGACCATAAACACAAGAAAGTATATTTAATCTCATCAGTAACCAGGAAAATGTAAACTAAAATCCTGATGAGATGCCATTTCACACGCTGTATGTTGGCAAGAATTTTTTAATTGAATAATACTGTCTGCAGGGATGAGGGGCCATGGGCACTCTCACTAGGTGCTGCCTGGTAAAATGAGGCATCCACATACCCTAGGACCCACCAAACCCACTCTTAGCAGGTGCAGCAGGAGACGGTTACAAGATGCTCACAGAGGCTTTATTCATGATAGCCACAAACTGAAGCAACCCAAATCACCATCACCAGGAGAATGGATAAACAGACTATGTATACTCCAACTACACAGAAGCATAAAAAACTATACCCCATGGATGAATCTCAAAAACAGTATACCAAGGGCAGTTCAAATACAGGCAAAATTAAATGATATGTGGACTGGCGATACAAAAACATAGTAAACTGTGAAGAAAACCAAGACAATGATAAACACTAAGTTTATAGTAGTTACTTTTGGGTGAGAAGGGAGAGGACCCATGAGAGGACTGGTAGTCTTTTTTATCTCAGGCAGGGTGTGGGGGAACATGGGTGTTCCTTTGACTACAGTTCTTGCAGTATTACACAAATACTTTCATACAGTCTTTTAATGAATGCTATATTTTAAATGTTATAGTTTTTTAAATTAATAAATTTATTAGAGGTGCTATTCACATTACAATATAAGTATGATTACCAGACATAATTAGCATATTTTCAACTTACCTTGCAACAAATATTCTTCTTTTCATTGTGTCCAGAGATAACCGTGTAGCTTTTTGAAGACTGTCTAGTAATTGATGAGAGAAAAATGCAAAGACCTCTTTACACTCCTGTAATAAGAAATCAATTAAATTTGGTATCTCTCCTCCAAAAAAACCTCAAGCATCCCCAAAACAATGATACAATATTAGATGTGGCATGTGAAAGGCAACAAATAATAAACTGTACAATTTCAATGGCAGTGTAGAAACAAATTCAATCCTAAATTATTTGTCTGGTTATTTTAGACAAACAAGAATACATGAAAAATGTGTTTGCATAAACACCCTAGCAAACCAAAGGAACTTATTCAAAAACCAAAATTCACAAACAGTATGTTCAGAGCAATCCTGGCTGGCTCAATACTCAATTTTCACCTGACAAAACTGAAGCACTTTAAATGTGGTACATTTCTCAATGATTAAGGGCGTGGGCACAAGAAGATAACTAGTCTTCATCCTCAAGAAGCTCAGCTTGGTGGATAAATGTATTTTAAAATGTGCAATACTCAAATATATGAGATGAAAATTCCACCCTCTGGGACCGTGGTTTGACCCTCTCTCCACACCCTTCCTTCCCTTGGGAGAAATAGCCAAGTTTATTGATCAGAGCACAGGACAGGTTTGGAGCCTGGTAGGCAGAGATGTGGGCCCATGTCTTGCTTACACAATGAGTCACACATCGGGGCTAGGCTCTGGCCATACTGTTTCTCACTGCTCTAGAACCCAGCCCCTCTGAGACTGGGTTGGTGAGGCAGAAGAGAGAGTAATAAGGCATGAACAAAGAGGAATATCAAGCTTTTCCATGTGGCAATGGGGTACAGTCAGGGCTGGTGAATGATCAGGCTAAAGCACAGGTGTGACATAATCAGATTTTTACGTGAGACCATTCTGGCAGCAATGTGGGGGATGAATTTGAGAGGCAGAGGCTATTTAGGAGGTGACCACTAATGCAGCCCCAGTGATCCCCCAATTGGAGAGGTTCTGAGGGTACTCAATCATGCTCTAAGGACTTCAGCCAGTGTCAAAAAGTGATGCAACTGGAAGATAAGCACTTGTGACAGGGGACTGCTCCAGCTGACACCCGCTGGTTGCTAACAGCTGCCTGGTGTGTGGTACTGAGAAGAAGCCTGAACTCTGCAGAAGTCTAGATGCTGCAGCAAAGTGTTTCCCAATTATCTGGCAATATAATCCTTGAGCAAGAAGGTGAAAATGGAATAAAAGTGTGCTGTTTATTTCTAAAACTATATCAGATTATGTCAAAGTGGGTAAAATAGACAAAGAATGAAAAGAAGGTGGGTATGAAGGATTAAAAGAAAACTGACCCGGGGAGGAGAAAGCAGGAATGAGTGCAAATGTGACAGTGACATTCAGAGTTCACGCATGACCAGAACGGTGAGGGCTAAGAAGGAAAAAGAAACCCCAGGCCCCCTTCTGAACCTTCATTCTCAACACATTTCAACACAACGTGAAAATCTGCCTATCTAGGACTTCTCCTGGGGGAGAGTCCAGAGTGGTAATCCACAGTGCCAGTTTAAAATGCAGATCCCTGAGCCCCAAGTGAACCACAATCTGGACTTGCAATACAGTTAACCATTAAACACAATAACTGAGAACAAAGTTCTCCATTCTGAGTCAAACTGATTGCTGCTCCAATCCCTGAAGTCACATTTACTATATGAGAAAACATGGTCAATCACAATGAGAGAAGGTGACTACTAAACTGTGATTGACAGAATCACATCAAAAGCTCTGATATTGGGGAAAACTTAAAGGATTGCCTGAGCCTACAATATAAAATTGAAAATTATACTTTATGGATTTTGTTACACATTAGATACAGATTGGTTGCAGAACTGCCTGGAAGAAGCACCATATGGGGCTTATCTATAATCCTATAAACCATAATTCTGTGAATTGCATGAAGTTGTTCCACAATAAATACCTTTTTAAATTCATCTTCTTTATCATTAGTATTAACCTCATTCACAACATTAGCTTCATAGTCATTGTTTTCACCCTCTTCTGTTTCACTTCCAAAAACAACGTGTTTCCGCTGTTCTGTAGACAAAAGACAAAACAAAAATATAACATTTGACTTTTTAGCATTACGTGTATTCTACACGGCCAAACCCTCTTAGGAAGTCCTTTTTTAAAAAGCTCTTACTTTAAAAATTGTTTTTTAAAAAATGTTTTTTGCATTTGTTCCTGTAGGAGTCATCCTTGAATTCAATTTAAATTATCCATCTCAATAGAATTGTCATTCTACTAAGAAATACACTCTGTAAATATACAATCTAGAATTCAGAAAAGTTTTAAGAAAGTTTTATCTATTATCCTTCTAAATTATCTGTTTACCTTTTGAGTTTTCTAACTTGAATGAAATGATATTTTTGTGTTTTTGACGTTTGTGATGAAAACTAATTAAACGAAGTGGAAAAACTGTAAGAGGAAAGGTGTGATGTGCATTCTCATTACAGGCTCAGGCTTTCTCATCCTCAGCACTACTGACATCTTGGGTGGGACAATTCTTTGTTGCTGGGGGCTGTCCTGTAGGGTTTTTAACAGCATCCCTGGCCCTTATCCACCAGAAGCCAGTAGCAACCCCCTCGCTACACACACACACACACACACACACACACACCGTGTGACAACCAAAATGTCTCCAGACATTGCCAAATATTCCCTCAGGGGCAAAATCCCTTCCAGTCCCATTAAGAACCACTGTTCCAGGTACAGTTCACAGTTCTCCCTCTCTCTCTCTCTCTCTCTCTCTCTCTCTCCTCTCTCTCTCTCTCTCTCTCTCTCTGTCTCTTTCTCTCTCTCTCTCTCTGTCTCTCTCTCCTTGCTATTTCACTTTCATGGGATCTCTGCTTGACTGGAATGTTCTCCTCTCACTCCAAAAGGCCAACTTCCCACAAATTCCCTTCTTCAAATATGTTGGTAATTAGCTAATTAACTTCATTCCTGTACGGCAGAGCCATCTCTCAGGTCTCCTTCGAGAGTCTGGGTGGCACACTGTGTCAGTGACCTACTCCTGGTGCAGTCAGTGGCTAGCCTTGCTCGAAGCCAGCCTCACACTACTTCCCTGAGCAGCAGTTGGGGAGAAGAGCAGGTGTGTAGCAAACAGGGATCGTGACTGACAGGCACACCCCCTTACAATACTAACAAGTAAAACCTCCAACTACAAAGTTTTACTTAGTCAGTTCTTATTTAGAGCTTGAAAACAAAACTTTAAGATGAAATATGCCATTCGCTTCCAATTTATCCAAAGATTTGAGATATCTAGGACAGGACAATAATCTGAGCAAAGCTAAAAGTCTCATGTTCTTAAACCATAATCTAGGAAGCAAAACACTAACCTACTAAGGAATCTTTTCTTAAAATTCCCTGCCCCTGATAAAGAGGATCCAAATTCACAGCTTCTCTCTCAGGCTTATTAATAAAACTGAAACTATTAGAACCTATTGAGAGAACAGGAAAATCAATAAGGTAAAAATTATTTCATCAACTTTGAATACTGCAGGCACCTTGTCATACAAATTTGCCTGAACAGATGTGATGAAGTAAGGAAGTTTCTCTTAGTCCCAGTCAAGCAAACTGAATGAAGGTTATGAGGGCGTGGGCAGAATCAAAAGTTAGAGTTATGACACGGAGCCTTTTAGGGCATCCTTTAATCACGGGAGGGGGAATGGATGATGGAGAATACATGCTTCCTTATCGTGTTTTCTTCCTTGGGAATGCACTCTTCAACTGGGTACCATTTATCTGTACCCAAACCACAAAGACAGTTCTAAGTAGGAATTCATAGCTTACTCTACAGAGAAGGATCTAGGAAAAGAAAAAAAGTCTTAAAACATGGTCTCACCCAGATTAAGTTTTCCAGATTCAATAAAATTATAGAATTTACCTTTTCCTGGTTCACTTTTCTCAAAAAAAAAAAAAAAGCAAAATAAATCAAATAGTCAAAGTGACTTGATTAGAATGCTGCACTAGAAAAAAAAAAAAACTAGAGTTAGCATAGCAGGCCTGAGACTGCTATCCATAGGAAGGCCAACTTGCAATGATGGACCTGGGTTGGGAACTTGGATTTGACGGGGGTGGGGGTTCCCACCATTCCTTAACTAACAAAAAGAACTCTCTGCGCTTAAACTGTTGGTACAAACAATGTGATTTACGCTGAACACCTTCTTTGCTTCAGGGGAAGGGAGGGTCTGGGATTCAGTACCTGCTAAGCAGAAGGTGCTTACATAAGAACGAATCTGTAGATCTTGTAATTCAAACATAGTAACGAGAAAAGTTACCTGACTGTTTTCCTAGTTTCCCAGTGTATTTCATTTCATAAATCTGCTCAAATATTGATATAAGTTCTCTGACAGCTTCTTCCACATGCTTACTTTTGTGGTTTAGAATGTCAGCCCATTCTTTCGTATATGTCTGTTAAATAAAGAAATGACTATTATTTTCCAGATACTTAAAATTAACACTGTGAAAATTAGTCCTATGACTTTAATTTATAAAACTATAATTAACTTCACTTGGGAAAAAAAAGCTAGAGATAGCTGAAAATGGCATGATGTTTCAGATTCAAAATTGTCAGTGGCTAAAAGCATAGCTGCTAAGGCCCAAAGAACAGCAGAAAGATGAAAAAGTCCATCTTTGACCTATCCCTGACTCAATCACGCATAGATATCTACCTTGGCCGGGCGCGGTGGCTCAAGCCTGTAATCCCAGCACTTTGGGAGGCCGAGATGGGCAGATCACACGGTCAGGAGATCGAGACCATCCTGGCTAACATGGTGAAACCCTGTCTCTACTAAAAAAATACAAAAAAAAAAAAAACTAGCCGGGTGAGGTGGCGGGTGCCTGTAGTCCCAGCTACTCGGGAAGCTGAGGCAGGAGAATGGCGTAGACCCAGGAGGCGGAGCTTGCAGTGAGCTGAGATCTGGCCACTGCACTCCAACCCGGGCGACAGAGCGAGACTCCGTCTCAAAAAAAAAGAAAAAGAAAGAAAGAAATCTACCTTGATATTCATATGGGTGAAAAGAAAGAAGGCTGAAGGGGTGGAGAGAAGATGATGTCAGAAGTTGAAAACGAGATGTGGTTTCAAAAGAAGACAATCTAGAATATTGGTTTGGAGAGTGAAATTAGATAAAGTTTTTAATTGAGCATCGTGTTGTGTAACAGGTATCAATTTAAGAGCTTCACACATATTAACTCATTTAGTTAAACACTGATCTTGGGATGAGTAATATTATGTTCCCCATTTCACAGCAGACAAAACTGAGGCTCAGAAAGTATAAGAAATTTTCCTAGGTCACACAGTAGTTGGAAAAACCATTTGAAATCAGTTTTGTCTGATTCAAAATGCCTGCACTTTGTCTTTCTAAACTCTTCTACTAGCAAATGCTTTAGGAAGAAGTTGAGAACTAGTCAACTTCAGAAAAGAAAACTGGTTTACAAAGTTCAATGTCTTTTGACATGCCCACAAAATACACTCATTTTAGGACAAAGAAAAGTAGTTGAATGCAGTGTCTCGTGCCTGTAATCCCAGCTACTCAGGAGGCTGAAGCAAGAGGATTGCTCATGCCCAGGAGTTCAAGGCTGCAGGAGCCATGATCGTGCCACTGAACTCCAGCCTGGGTGACAGCACAAGACCTCATCTCTAAAAAAAAAAAAAAACAGTAAAAGTAAATCAGGGCCGGGTGCAGTGGCTCATACCTGTAATCCTAGCCCTTTGGGAGGCTGGGGAGGGAGGATTGCTTGAGCCCAGGAATTTGAGACCAGCCTGGGCAACATGGTGAGACCCCATCTCTACAATAAACTTTTTAGAATTTTGCCAAGCATGGTGGTGCATGCCTGTGGTCCCACCTAATCAGGAGGTTGAGGCAAGAGGATTGCTTGAACCCAGGAGGCAGCAGTGAGCTATGTTCACTGCATTCCAGCCTGGGCAACAGAGCAAGACCCTGTCTCAAAAAAAAAAAAAAATGTAAATAGTAGCAGCCACTTTGGGCTTTCAATAATACATCTGCAGAGGATCCCAAGTCTGTCCATGCAAACTTCTCTCCAGAAAAGCCTTGGGAAGTCCCATATTCCCCATGTTTTGCCCCCATGTGTTCCCTTCTTGACCATGTAATCTGTATCTGAATGCATTCTCATCATTTTTTAGTCCAAGGAGACATGGTGTCCCTCCTTCTATCCAAAGACATTCTGTGATCCTCTCCACGCCCACTGACTCTTCTGACCTCACTCCATCATTCATTCAGTTCGTCTTTTTCACTTTATTCAATGCAGTGCTAAACATTGGAATGGTAATGGAGGCTGGAAGCCACTTCAGTCTAACAGGGAAAATGAGTGTTAAGCACGTAGACAATTCCAGCTGATCACGGCAGATTGGACATATGTGTTTATACATCCCAGCTTTGAAATCCCCTCAGGAACCAGACACTCTAGTTAACTTGGCAGAATGAACACACATGTTTATCTGGCATCCGCATGATACATCCAGAAACCTCGACAAAATAACACAGTAATCTTTTGAAAAGAATATACCCACAAAACAAATGGGAGAATGCCATATAAATTTTTCCATATGTTTCCAATACCATATAATAATAAAGTTAATGGGATTCAACAACTGGTACTGGGACAACTGAATATCCACTTGCAAAAGAAGGAAATGGCACCTTCTCCGTACATCATACAAACAGATTAACTCAAAATGGATCATAGGCCTAAAATTTCAGAACTAAAACTAAAAAAAACTCTTAGAGGAAAACATAGGCATAAATCTTCATGACCTTGGATAAGGCAAAGTTATCTTAGATGTGACACCAAAAGCAAAACAAAAGAAAAAAATTGATAAATTAGACTTCATCAAAATCAGAAACTTTTGTGCATCAAACAACACCATGAAGACATTGAAAAGAAAACCCAAAGAATGGGAGAAAAAAAAATGTAAATCACATATCTGATAAGGAACTAGTATCTATAAAACATTATTACAACTCAAAAATAAAAAGACAAATATCCAATTTTAAAATGAGCAAATGATCTGAATACCTGCTTCCAAAGGAAAGCATACAAAAGGTTAATAAGCACAGGAGGCCAGGCACAGTGGCTCACGTCTGTAATCCCAGCACTTTGGGAGGCACTTTGGGAGGCAGATCATTTGAGGTCAGGTGTTCAAGATCAGCCTGGCCAACAGGCGAAACCCCGTCTCTACTAAAAATACAAACATTAACTCGGTGTGATGGCACACGCCTGTAATTCCAGCTACTTGAGAGGCTGAGGCAGGAGAATCGCTTGAACCCAGGAGGCAGAGGTTGCAGTGAGCCAAGATGGCACCACTGCATTCCACAGCCTGAGGGACAGAGTGAGACCCCGTCTCAAAAACATAAAACTAAACACATGAAAGATGCTCAACATCACTAGCTAATAGGAAAACATATGTCAAAACCACCCTGAGATACCACTTCACACTCACCAGGACAGCTATCATCAAAAAGACAAATAATAGCAAGTGTTGGCAAGGGTGTAGAGCAACTGGAACCCTCATACACTGCTGGTGGGAATGAAAAATGATACAGTCGCTTTGGAAAGCAGCCTGGCAGTTCTTCAAAGAGTATAACATGGAGTTAGGAGGCAGTAATTCCATTCCTAGGTATACATACCCAAGAGAAATGAAAACTTAAGTCCAAAAAAAAAAACTTGGACACTTATGTTCACAGCAGCATTCTTTACAGCAGCCAAAGAGTGGAAACAACCCAAATGTCCATCAACTGGTGAACGGATAGCTACAATGTGGCATAACTGTACAATGGAATATTATTCAGCAATAAAAAGAAATGAAGTTTTGTGAGACAGAGGGATTGCTTGAGCCTTGGAATTAGAGGCTGCAGTGAGCCATATTCACACTACTGCATTCCAGCCTGGGTGACAGGGCAAGACCTCGTTGTTTCTTTAAAAAGAAAAAAAGAAATTAAGTTCTGATATATAGGCTACTATGAATAAATTTTGAAAACACTCCACTAAGAGAAAGAAGCTCGTCACCAAAGAACATATATTGTATGATTCTATTTGTATGAAATTTCCAGAATAGGCATGTCTATAGAGGCAGAAAGGAAATTTGGGGTTGCCTCGGGGCTGGGAGGGTCGAGAGGAAATAGAGACTAATGAGGACGAGTTTCTTTTGGGTGAGGAAGACGTTCTAAATTGATTGCAGTGATGGTAGTGCAGCTCTGTGAATATACTGAAAAGCACTGAGATGTACACTTTAAATGGGTGAACTGTATGGTATGTGAATTTTATCTCAATAAGGCTGCTAAAAAATAATTCATGCCAGAAATAATTTGAGCCAGAAATGGGGGAAAGAAACATTAATGGGAGATGGGAAAGTGAAGATACCATGTACGAGCGTTTGGAGAAGTCTGGTTGTAAATGAGAAGTGAAGGGAGAATTGGGAAAGTTTCCGTTGACAAGGAAAGCATGAGAGCATATGATACTGCTGGTGAGAAGGACCCAGTGGAGAGGACAACACTGAAGATACAGGAGAAAGGAAAACTGGTGGAACAAGGTCACTGAGAAGACAGGTAGGCATGGAATCAACAGCCCATTTGGAGGACCTCGGTTTTGAAGACAGGTGGAAACTTTCTCCACAGAACCAGAAGGAAGGAAAAATGGATACAGCAATAGTCAGCAATGTGCCAAAAGCTCTGATTGTGAAAATTATTTACATTCCTTTAATTATGAATAATCCCTGTCACTCCATCAAAGCCATATTGCCAGACACTCCATATCCTGCCAACCATTCTCTACTTTTCTCTTCCTTGCCCTACATAGTGAGATTCCCTCATTCTCTGACTTCCAGTTGGGTTTAACCCAAGAGGCAGCACTAAGAGAAGACAGGAGAGCTACAGGAGTGAGAAAGTGGGGTATTTCTTTCCCATTCCCTCCTTGCTTGGAGGTTGCATTTCTGGTACAGCCCTTCCACATGGCTTCAGTTTTTACTGGGCTCTGAAAGCACAATTTTCTTCCCTGGTCCCTTCAGCCCTAGTGGTGGTGACGACTTCCCACCACTGGGACTGCTGGGGTATCTCACCCTACTGGGATCTTCACTGATACTGTCCCATACACAATCCCTGTGCCTCAATTCCATCCCTGTGTCTGAATTCTGATCAAAGAACATGTGCAAAACAAACTTTATTAATCCTTGCTGAATTGGGCCACTCCACATAATCACAATGACCCACACTGCCATCAATGCCAAGGGTAAGAAACTTAGATGTACACATTCCTCTGCACAGATGTCCTGTGTCAGCGGGCAACCGAGTGGCTCAGCCACCTTCCTCTTATGTTCAACAAGTGGCAAAATAATGTCACTGCAAATACTACCTCTATAAGATGTCATGAATAGTTGAGGCCACACAAAGTAAAGCATCCTGTCCTAGCAAGGACTCCATCTTTTCTTGAGAAGACTCGCTAGTCCTTGAGGACTAAGACCATTCTTATAACTCAGTAAGAAACAGACTGAATATTAAAGAAGTGCCTTAGAGGCATGCCAGGGACTAGGAGACAGCTACATTGATTTTTAAATTTTGTTTTAATTAAGATATAATCCACGTCCCACAAAATTAACCTTGTGAAGTGTGCCATTTATTGGTTTTTAGCATATTCACAGACTTGTGCAATCATGACCACTATCTAATTCCATAATATTCTCATCACCTCAGAAAGCATCCCTATACCCATTAGCAGTCACCCCATTCCCCGTCTCCACAGCTCTGGCAACTACTAATGTGCTTGTGTTTCTGTAGAGCCAAGTTGATTTTTTTGGTTTTTTTTTTTAGACAGAGACTCACTCTGTGGCCCAGGCTGGAGTGGACACCTGCGACCTTCGCCTCCCAGGTTCAAAGGATTCTCCTGCCTCAGCCTCCCAAGTAGCTGGTGTAACGCTAAAGGTTTTGCCTTAGCCACGCCAAAGAATTGGCGTGGCAGCTGCCTGTGGCGAGTGATGAAGACATGGACTAAGAGAAAAAAAGCTGTAGGCTTTATTGAGCAGAGTGACAGTACAAAGCTTCCACAGTGTGGAAGGGGTCCTGAGCAGGTAGCCAGTGTTAGATTCTTTTATCACTTTTTAAACTTTTTAAGGCGGGAAATACGTGCGGGTGTGGTGGGGAGATGTTACTAGAGCAAGAAACAAAAACAATTAAAAGTCTTAGATCGTGAGGAAAACCGGAATTGCAACATAGGTTTCATCTACTTTATGACTTTGCAGCGGCATGGCAAAGGAGACAGGATCTCACAGGATTTTACAAAGTATTTTTACAAGGAATCGGAATTGGAAGCATAGATAAGGTCTGCTGATCATAGACAAATGGGCAATTAACATTCCTTTCAGTTTCAGCGTGGGGAAGGGAGAGAGGACACAGGGAAGCTTACAGCAAAATTTTCACTGTTTATAGCTTTCTTGGGGAAGAAAACACAAGCACAAATCCTGGTGTTAAGAATATTTTAAACATATATCTTCAATATTATTTATCTAGGACTAAAGTAAGGCTTGATGCAGGAATGAGTGAGTTTCACAGCTTCCTGAGCCTTTACTCGACTTAAGAAGCCTAGCTGGCCTCTCCTTTCACTGGGATTACAGGCGTGCACCACCATCCCCTGCTAATTTTTGTATTTTTATCCGAGACAGGATTTTGCCATGTTGGCCAGGCTGGTGTCAAACTCCTCAGCTCAAGTGATCCACCTGCCTTGTCCTCCCAAAGTGCTGGGATTATAGGCGTTGAGTCACTGCATCCGGCCCCAAGTTGATTTTGTTGACAGAATTGTTAATACTCATTAATTATTTAACAGTGTTTAACTTGGATCATAACATTTCTTTGGTTTTCTATTCCATTGGTACATCTATCAAGACAGAAGTTATCAGTTAGGCTCCAGTCAGGAAAACGGAAGACACACCAGCTATTGTAACAAATAGAATTAGAGAATTTAATATGGAGGATGGGTTAAATACAGTTAAAGTGTAGCAGGACGAGCCACAGACAAGAACCCCTCAGGCACTGAGTTGTGGAAGAAAAGGGCTTTATTCCGCTGGGCGCATCCACAGGCTCATGACTCCAAAAACCGAGCTCCCCGAGTGAGCAATTCCCGTCCCTTTCCGCCTGAGAGGGTCATGGTTGACTGAGCAAGCAGTGGGTACATGACTGCGGGCTGCATGCACCAGGACAGGACAGGACACGGCAGGGCTTTTCACAGTGCTTTTCCATACAATGTTTGGAATCTATAGATAACATAAATGGTTAGGTCAGGGGTCGATCTTTAACTACCAGGCCCAGGGCGTGGTGCACGCTGTCTGCCCATGGATTTCATTTCTGCCTTTTAGTTTTTACTTCTTTCTTTGGAGGCAGAAATTGGGCATAAGACAATATGAGGGGTGGTCTCCTCCCTTAAAAGGACCCAAAATGCTAACAGGGACACTGACAGCACACAGAGATATAACAGTAACAGTAGGAAGCAGCTGGCATCCCTAGGACTTGGGAGGAGGATGGAGTTATTAGAACTTGGAGCAGAGAAGTGAGGGGGCTGCCCAGCTGGCGCTGCTACATCAGGAGCTCAGAGAGGGAACACACGATGCTGGTACCATGAAAGGCACATGGGGCTGGCTCTGGAAGGGCTGGGAAAGCCAGGCCTGTGACTAAGTGCTGCTGCCAGAGTGAAGAGTTGTTGTGGATGTAGTAGTGTCAGGAATAGGAGGCAAATCAGGAAAGAGCAAGTCCCTTCTCTCTCCTCCAGCATCCTTCCAGCACACCCATTGGCAAAGCCTAAAAGGGAGCCAGCTGGCCAAGGAGAAAAGTGCTATCAGCCCTAGGATCACAGGACAGAAAGAACAATTGGAAACTAACAGAAGAAAGCTTTTTAATAATTTACATAATCTGTCCTAAACCACCCTTGGATGCGCCAAGACAAGGAACACTGCCCTGACTGCAAATAGCCCTGGTTCCCAAATATGATCTGAAACCACTGTTTGACCCAAAGCAACTTTGCCTCAAAAAAATTAGTGTTACGTATGTTGTGCTTCCAAAACTGATTGCTGTTCAGGAGTGTGATCCAACTTGCCCTGTCATTACAAATCATACTCTGGCTTCACTATAATGGCCATTTGATGGTAGGTTTGTGAGAAGACAGCCCAACTCTAACTAGGTCTTAATCACTCCAGGGCAAGTGACTGGGCATACTGCTCGGCAAGCATGCTCTTCAGAATTCTGCCTCCTGCATCTTGACTCACACTCTTGAGACTTAGCACTACCATTGGAGAATTACTGTATAATTGGTAGAGAGTTTTAGTTTGAGATGATGAAAGAGTTTTGGAAACAGATCATTGTGATGGTTATACAACATTGTGAATGTACCTAATGCCACTAAATTGTACACTTAAAATGGTTAAAATGGTAAACGCTATGTTAATATATCTTACCACAATAAAAAAGTTGCCAGCCAAAACAAAGAGTGGGGAGTGGGAAATGATTTTTAAAACTTAAAGAGACATTTCAATCAAATGTAATGCATGAACTTGTCTGGCTCGTAGTTCAGAGACAAACTCTAAAAAGACAATTTCTATTAAAGCTAAATATATTCATAATCTATGACTCGACAATTTCCCTTTGGAGTATATATCCACCAAATTAGTGCTTAGGTCCACCAAAAAAATTTACAAGAATGCTTAGTGTATAACCAAAAGCTATAAACAATCTAAATGCCCTCAAGAGTAGAATGAACAAATAAACTGTACTAAATCCATATTACGGAATACTATAGAGCAACGAGAAGTTGAAATGAAAGAACGAATGTGTCACAACTGCAAAGATGAATCTCATAAATATAACACTGAGCAAAAGAAGCCAGAAATAGAGAATATATGCTGCACCATCCCATTTATATGAAGTTCAAAAACAGGCAAAACTAATATACAGTGATAGAAGTCAAATGGTGATTACTTTTATGGGTGGGAGGGAGGTGTTACTGGCTGGAGTAAAGCACAAAGGAATCACGTGGGATACAGAAAGTGTTCCATATCTTGACCATGGAGATAGTTACAAGAGTGTATCATATGGAAACATTCATTGAATGGTGCACTTAAGATTTGTGCACTTTTCTGAGTATATGTTATATCTCAATTTTTTTAAAGCATAGAAACTAAAATAAAAAGCAACTTGAAACCATAGCTTCTATGGGGCTTTGTTTTTTTAATAACCAAAAATAAATAAATAAATAAATAAGGCCTTGGATCCTTCACAAGGGTGAGAGGCTGGAAATGAGACCTACCCCATCCCCAACCTTGTTTAGTATCAGGTGAATCAAGGGCTAAGCCCTCAGGGAAAGAGTGGACTAGAAAAGAAAGTCAGCTACCTTGGTTGAGGCGCTGGGCTGCGGGGAGCAAATTCTCCCTTGGGAATTTACAACTAGCTTATCCTTACATAGGTTTGGGGCTTGAGTTTACACCATCTATGAAGTTTTGGAAATTCCATCCTCTGAGAAACTAACATAAAGTTGTCCCAAGCTGGTGAAACTCCTAGGCACCACATAGAAATAAATAAACAGTTTCTCAACCAAGGCTGTCCAGCATTCCCACAAATAGATGTGTGTGCATTACTTTCCAATCCAAAAATGTAAAAAACAGGAAGAAACAAGCCACTCAGGGCAAGAGTTGAGAGAAACAGCACCAAGCAGAATGAGACTCCCCCATTTTTTTCAGATAGTGAAATTATGTTGCAAAATATAAAATATTTTTTAATGTCTCGAGAAAAATACAGACATGAAAAAAAGATTACATAAAAAGATAAGACATATTTGAAAAAGAACACAAAATAATGTATAGAAATAGATAAGTCAATAAATTTTAAAAAGAGGGCAGGGAGTAGAAGTATTTCCAAAAATATTAATAGTTACAATTAATGTAAATAGGTCAAAATTACCAGTTTTTTAAAAACAGACTTTCAGAATACATTAAAAATAAAACATAGTTAAATGTTCTTTACAAGAACAAAATCTAAAATAGGAGAAGCCAAAAAGGATGAAAGTCATAAAATGGAAAAAGATACATCTGAAAAATAGTAACCTGAAAAAAGCTGGTATAATTACATCAATATCAAACAAAATAAACTTTAAGGATAAAAAGCTTAATCAATAATGATACAGGAGCAACAAATCTGGAAGATATAATCATCTTAAACTTGACCACACCAAGAACAGGATGTTAAAATGGGTCACCAGATGGGCAAGGTGGCTCAGACTTACAATCCCAGCACTTTGAGAGGATGAGGTAGGAGAATCACATAAATCCAGGAATTCTAGTCTGCAGTGAGCCATGATCTTGCCTCATCTCAAAAAACTCCAGGCTGGGTGGCGGACCTCATCTCAAAAAACTAAATTAATTAACTAATTGAATGTCATGGGTTGTTTGGTGTTGTCTCAGTTACAGCCAAGGCCCCAAAACTGAGAACAAATAATTTTAAGGCTGGCCATGGTGGCTCACATCTGTAATCCCAGCACTTTGGGAGACCAAAGTGGGTGGATCACTTGAGCTCAGGAGTTCAAGACCAGCCTGGGTAACATGGTGAAACCCTGTCTCTACAAAAAAAATTTTTTAAATTAGCAAGGTGTGGTGGTATGCACCTGTAATCTCAGCTACTTGGGAGGCTGAAATGGGAAGATCACTTGAGCCCAGGAGGTCAAGGCTGCAGTAAGCCATGACCACATCACAGCAGAACAACCTGGGTAACAGAGCAAGACCCTGTCTCAAAAAAAGAAAGAAAAGAAAAGAAAAGAAAAAGAAAGAGAGAGACAGAGAGACGGAGCTCACAGCAGCTCAAGGAAGCCTGCCTGTCTCTGTAGACTCTACCGCTGCGGACAGCGCACAGCGCAGCTGCAGTCCATTAGGGGAAAGAGCGGGCCGTTGCAGACGCGAATGACTCTGTCTGACAGCTTTGGGGAGAGCCGTGGATCTCCTAACGCGGAGGTTGAGATCTGAGAACGGACAGACTGCCTGCTCAGGTGGGTCCCTGACCCCTGAGTAGCCTAGCTGGGAGACATCCCCCACTAGGGGCAGTCTGACACCCCACACCTCACGGGGTGAAGTCACCCCTGAGAGGAAACTTCCAAAGAAAGAATCAGACAGGTACACTCGCTGTTCAGCAATCTTCTATCTTCGGCAACCTCTGCTGCTGATACCCAGGCAAACAGGGTCTGGAGTGGACCTCAAGCAATCTCCAACAGACCAACAGACAGTCCTTCTGACTGTCAGACGGAAAACTATCAAACAGGAAGAACACCTATACCAAAACCCCATCAGTACGTCACCATCATCAAAGACCAGAGACAGATAAAACCACAAAGATGGGGAAGAAGCAGGGCAGAAAAGCTGGAAATTCAAAAAAGAGCGCATCTCCCCCTGCAAAGGAGCGCAGCCCATCGCCAGCAACGGATCAAAGCTGGTCAGAGAATGACTTTGACGAGATGAGAGAAGAAGGCTTCAGTCCATCAAACCTCTCAGAGCTAAAGGAGGAATTACGTACCCAGCGCAAAGAAACTAAAAATCTTGAAAAAAAGTGGAAGAATTGACAGCTAGACTAATTAATGCAGAGAAGATCATAAACGAAATGACAGAGATGAAAACCATGACACGAGAAATACGTGACAAATGCACAAGCTTCAGTAACCGACTCGATCAACTGGAAGAAAGAGTATCAGCGATTGAGGATCAAATGAATGAAATGAAGCGAGAAGAGAAACCAAAAGAAAAAAGAAGAAAAAGAAATGAACAAAGCCTGCAAGAAGTATGGGATTATGTAAAAAGACCAAATCTACGTCTGATTGGGGTGCCTGAAAGTGAGGGGGAAAATGGAACCAAGTTGGAAAACACTCTTCAGGATATCATCCAGGAGAACTTCCCCAACTTAGTAGGGCAGGCCAACATTCAAATTCAGGAAATACAGAGAACGCCACAAAGATACTCCTCCAGAAGAGCAACTCCAAGACACATAATTGCCAGATTCACCAAAGTTGAAATGAAGGAAAAAATCTTAAGGGCAGCCAGAGAGAAAGGTCGGGTTACCCACAAAGGGAAGCCCATCAGACTAACAGCAGACCTCTCGGCAGAAACTCTACAAGCCAGAAGAGAGTGGGGGCCAATATTCAACGTTCTTAAAGAAAAGAATTTAAACCCAGAATTTCATATCCAGCCAAACTAAGCTTCATCAGTGAAGGAGAAATAAAATCCTTTACAGATAAGCAAATGCTTAGAGATTTTGTCACCACCAGGCCTGCCTTACAAGAGACCCTGAAGGAAGCCCTAAACATGGAAAGGAACAACCGGTACCAGCCATTGCAAAAACATGCCAAATGTAAAGAACATCAAGGCTAGGAAGAAATTGCATCAACTAACGAGCAAAATAACCAGTTAATATCATAATGACAGGATCAAGTTCACACATAACAATATTAACCTTAAATGTCAATGGAATAAATGCTCCAATTAAAAGACACAGACTGGCAAACTGGATCAAGAGTCAAGACCCATCAGTCTGCTGTATTCAGGAGACCCATCTCACATGCAGAGACATACATAGGCTCAAAATAAAGGGATGGAGGAAGATCTACCAAGCAAATGGAGAACAAAAAAAAGCAGGGGTTGCAATCCTAGTCTCTGATAAAACAGACTTTAAACCATCAAAGATCAAAAGAGACAAAGAAGGCCATTACATAATGGTAAAGGGATCAATTCAACAGGAAGAGCTAACTCTCCTAAATATATATGCACCCAATACAGGAGCACCCAGATTCATAAAGCAAGTCCTTAGAGACCTACAAAGAGACTTAGACTCCCATACAATAATAATGGGAGACTTCAACACTCCACTGTCAACATTAGACAGATCAACGAGACAGAAAGTTAACAAGGATATCCAGGAATTGAACTCATCTCTGCACCAAGCGGACCTAATAGACATCTATAGAACTCTCCACCCCAATCAACAGAATATACATTCTTCTCAGCACCACATCGCACTTATTCCAAAATTGACCACATAATTGGAAGTAAAGCACTCCTCAGCAAATGTACAAGAACAGAAATTATAACAAACTGTCTCTCAGACCACAGTGCAATCAAACTAGAACTCAGGACTAAGAAACTCAATCAAACCGCTCAACTACATGGAAACTGAACAACCTGCTCCTGAATGACTACTGGGTACATAATGAAATGAAAGCAGAAATAAAGATGTTCTTCGAAACCAATGAGAACAAAGATACAACATACCAGAATCTCTGGGACACATTTAAAGCAGTGTGTAGAGGGAAATTTATAGCACTAAATGCCCACAAGAGAAAGCAGGAGAGATCTAAAATGGACACTCTAACATCACAATTAAAAGAACTAGAGAGGCAAGAGCAAACACATTCAAAAGCTAGCAGAAGGCAAGAAATAACTAAGATCAGAGCAGAACTGAAGGAGATAGAGACACAAAAAACCCTCCAAAAAATCAATGAATCCAGGAGTTGGTTTTTTGAAAAGATCAACAAAATTGACAGACCGCTAGCAAGACTAATAAAGAAGAAAAGAGAGAGGAATCAAATAGTCGCAATAAAAAATGATAGGGGATATCACCACCGACCCCACAGAAATACAAACAACCATCAGAGAATACTATAAATGCCTCTACGCAAATCAACTAGAAAATCTAGAAGAAATGGATAATTTCCTGGACACTTACACTCTCCCAAGACTAAACCAGGAAGAAGTTGAATCCCTGAATAGACCAATAGCAGGCTCTGAAATTGAGGCAACAATTAATAGCCTACCCACCAAAAAAAGTCCAGGACCAGATGGATTCACAGCTGAATTCTACCAGAGGTACAAGGAGGAGCTGGTACCATTCCTTCTGAAACTATTTCAATCAATAGAAAAAGAGGGAATCCTCCCTAACTCTTTTTATGAGGCCAACATCATCCTGATACCAAAGCCTGGCAGAGACACAACAAAAAAAGAGAATTTTAGACCAATATCCCTGATGAACATCGATGCAAAAATCCTCAATAAAATACTGGCAAACCGGATTCAGCAGCACATCAAAAAGCTATCCACCATGATCAAGTGGGCTTCATCCCTGGGATGCAAGGCTGGTTCAACATTCGCAAATCAATGAACGTAATCCAGCATATAAACAGAACCAAAGACAAGAACCACATGATTATCTCAATAGATGCAGAAAAGGCTTTTGACAAAATTCAACAGCCCTTCATGCTAAAAACGCTCAATAAATTCGGTATTGATGGAACGTACCTCAAAATAATAAGAGCTATTTATGACAAACCCACAGCTAATATCATACTGAATGGGCAAAAACTGGAAAAATTCCCTTTGAAAACTGGCACAAGACAGGGATGCCCTCTCTCACCACTCCTATTCAACATCGTGTTGGAAGTTCTGGCTAGGGCAATCAGGCAAGAGAAAGAAATCAAGGGTATCCAGTTAGGAAAAGAAGAAGTCAAATTCCCCTGTTTGCAGATGACATGATTGTATATTTAGAAAACCCCATTGTCTCAGCCCAAAATCTCCTTAAGCTGATAAGCAACTTCAGCAAAGTCTCAGGATACAAAATTAATGTGCAAAAATCACAAGCATTCTTATACACCAGTAACAGACAAGCAGAGAGCCAAATCAGGAATGAACTTCCATTCACAATTGCTTCAAAGAGAATCAAATACCTAGGAATCCAGCTTACAAGGGATGTAAAGGACCTCTTCAAGGAGAACTACAAACCACTGCTCAGTGAAATCAAAGAGGACACAAACAAATGGAAGAACATACCATGCTCATGGATAGGAAGAATCAATATCGTGAAAATGGCCATACTGCCCAAGGTTATTTATAGATTCAATGCCATCCCCATCAAGCTACCATGACTTTCTTCACAGAATTGGAAAAAACTACTTTAAAGTTCATATGGAACCAAAAAAGAGCCCGCATTGCCAAGACAATCCTAAGTCAAAAGGACAAAGCTGGAGGCGTCACGCTACCTGACTTCAAACTATACTACAAGGCTACAGTAACCAAAACAGCATGGTACTGGTACCACAACAGAGATATAGACCAATGGAACAGAACAGAGTCCTCAGAAATAATACCACACATCTACAGCCATCTGATCTTTGACAAACCTGAGAGAAACAAGAAATGGGGAAAGGATTCCCTATTTAATAAATGGTGCTGGGAAAATTGGCTAGCCATAAGTAGAAAGCTGAAACTGGATCCTTTCCTTACCCCTTATACGAAAATTAATTCAAGATGGATCAGAGACTTAAATGTTAGACCTAATACCATAAAAACCCTAGAAGAAAATCTAGGTAGTACCATTCAGGACATAGGCATGGGCAAGGACTTCATGTCTAAAACACCAAAAGCAACGGCAGCAAAAGCAAAAATTGACACATGGGATCTAATTAAACTAAAGAGCTTTTGCACAGCAAAAGAAACTACCATCAGAGTGAACAGGCAACCTACAGAATGGGAGAAAATTTTTGCAACCTACTCATCTGACAAAGGGCTAATATCCAGAATCTACAAAGAACTCAAACAAATATACAAGAAAAAAACAAACAACCCCATCAAAAAGTGGGGAAAGGATATGAACAGACATTTCTCAAAAGAAGACATCCATACAGCCAACAGACACATGAAAAAATGCTCATCATCACTCGCCATCAGAGAAATGCAAATCAAAACCACAATGAGATACCATCTCACACCAGTTAGAATGGCAATCATTAAGAAGTCAGGAAACAACAGGTGTTGGAGAGGATGTGGAGAAATAGGAACACTTTTACACTGCTGGTGGGATTGTAAACTAGTTCAACCATTATGGAAAACAGTATGGCGATTCCTCAAGGATCTAGAACTAGATGTACCATATGACCCAGCCATCCCACTACTGGGTATATACCCAAAGGATTATAAATTACTCTACTAGAAAGACACATGCACACGTATGTTTATTGCGGCACTATTCACAATAGCAAAGACTTGGAATCAACCCAAATGTCCATCTGTGACAGACTGGATTAAGAAAATGTGGCACATATACACCATGGAATACTATGCAGCCATAAAAAAGGATGAGTTTGCGTCCTTTGTAGGGACATGGATGCAGCTGGAATCCATCATTCTTAGCAAACTATCACAAGAAGAGAAACCAAACACCGCATGTTCTCACTCATAGGTGGGAACTGAACAATGAGATCACTTGGACTCGGGAAGGGGAACATCACACACTGGGGCCTATCATGGGGAGGGGGGAGGAGGGAGGGATTGCATTGGGGAGTTTACATGATATAAACGTCATGCACATGTACCCTAGAACTTAAAGTATAATAAAAAATATATTAAAAAAAAAAAGGAATTAAAAAAAAAGAGAGAGACAGAGAAAGAGACGAAAGAAAGAAAGAACGAAAGAACGAAAGAAAAGAGAAGAAAGAACGAAAGAGAGAAAGAAAAGAAAGAAGAGAGAAAGAAAGAAGGAAGGAAGGGAAGAAAAAAGAAAAAGAAAGAAAAAAGAAAGAGAGAGAAAGAAAGAAAGAAAGAAAGAAAGGAAGGAAGGAAGGAAGGAAGGAAGGAAGGAAGGGAAGAAAGGAAGGAAGGAAGGAAGGAGTTCAGTTCAAGATGTAAATTCATGTCTTGAATTTATGAGAGAGGTCACATTACGTGCTGGGACTTGAAAATGATTAGACAGGGTTTCTGTCTTTGTGCTTTTGAGTCAATGGAGGATAAACAGGTATCCAAATAGTTTCAACATAACACAATGCTGAAGAGGTTAGATTTTATCCTTCAAAGACTGTGTGCTACTGCCAAGAAGGATTTAAGCTGGGGTGTTGCACAATCAGATTTGATGGCAATGTGGATGGATGTGTCAGGGCAAACATGGAAGCAGTGAGACCAGTTGGATCACCAAATGAATTGCTAAAGTCAAAATGAGCAGTAAGGGCGTGACCTAGAAAGGGAAAGAACAGGCTGAAATTCAAGCAAAATCTGAGTAAGAAAAAAATCCTAGGCTGGGAGTAGTGGCACATACCTGTAATCCCAGCACTTTGGGAGGCCAAGGCTGTGGATCACCTGAGGTCAGGAGTTCGAGACCAGCCTGGTCAACATGGCAAAACCCCCGTCTCTACTAAAAATACAAAAATTAGCTGGGCATGGTGGTGCACATCTGTAATCCCAGCTACTTGGGAGGCTGAGGCAGGAGAATCACTTGAACCTGGGAGGCAGAGGTTGCAGTGAGCTGAGATCGTACCATTGTACTCCATCCTGGGTGACAAGAGTGAAACTTCATCTCAAAAAAAGAAAAAAAAAAAAAAAGTCCCAGCTAAGCCTCTCAGGACTGGCTGGATATAGGAAATGAAGGGGTGAGGAAAGGAGTCTAGATGATTCCCAGGTTTCTGACTGACTTAGAGGGAAAGTATGTTGGAGTTAAAGCCACAAGAAAGATGATATGGCCCTGGTAGCCATGCACAGTGGAAGAAGAGCTGTGAACCACTTGCAGAGCCTCAGGAAATGCCAGCATTAGGCTTAGGATATCAACAAAATGTTAGTCTAGGGTGTGGCCAGGGCTTTTGCTGTTGAAGGTATGAAAGTCCTTGGAGCAGAGAATGTCCAAAAAAAAAAGTCTAAATGCTACTGACCCAGGTTTCTACTTTTAGACTGAAATTTCACATTTTAGGTTTATAAGCCAATATTTTTGTGATTTTAATTTAATGAACAAATGCATACCTCATTGAGGGTCAACATCTCTTCTACTTTGATAGCACCACTTTCAGGCAGAGAAATCAACACAGTTTTGGCTATCTCCTTTAGAACTGTATCAATATGCATTTCACACAAGTCACTGATCTACAAGGAAGAAAAATGTAAGAAAAAAAACTCTTCTTTCCTTTAGAGCTAGGTTTTCATCCAAAACAGGCTTGAGTTATAAATTAATTTAAAAGGCTAAATCTAGAAACTTGCATATTGAGCCAAGCATAATTTGGTGAACATTTTAGGAGGACATCTGCAAAGAAAGCTTGACATAAAACTAAATTTTTCTTGAGCAATAACATGTGCCATAACCTTATATGTGTTATCTCCTTTAATCCTGATTCCAGCACGGGAGGCATTGATATCCCAGTTTTACAACTAAAGACACCAAGGCTCTGAGAAGTAAAGCAACCTGGTAAGGAACACATAGCTAGTAACAGGCAGAGAATCCTTATTTAACTCCAAAGCCCCTGAGTTTGTGTATTACACCATGCTGCCATGACAGACAGACCAGCACATCTAAAATGACAGTCATGTTCTATGTAGCCAACACGTCAGAAATCAATAGACCATCTTCAATTTGATGATCATCTCATCTAGTTAATGTTAAATACATTAATATTAATATTTAAGCACTCTCCTCTGCCACTTTTGACAGTCTACAATTATCCTATATTCTAAGCTATAGTGTGAAGTTGAACCGTCATTTCAACATATTAAAGGCAAGGTAATTCAGGAATAAGAACAAAGCAACCTTAAATGAAGACCCCAATCCAGTAAAAGAATATAAAGCTTTTTTTTTTCTTTGAGACGGAGTCTTGCCCTGTCTCCCAGGCTGAAGTGCAACGGCACGATCTCAGCTCACTGCAACCTCCACTTCCCGGGTTCAAACAATTCTTCTGCCTCAGCATCCCGAGTAGCTGGGATTACAGGCACCCACCACCATGCCCAGCTAATTTTTGTATTTTTAGTAGAGACGGGGTTTCATCATGTTGGCCAGGCTGGTCTCAAATTCCTGACCTCGTGATCCACCCACCTCAGCCTCCCAAAGTGCTGGGATTACAGGTGTGAGCCACTGTGTCCGGCCCAAAGCATTATATTTTAAACCTAATGGATGTCCTTTTAGTTAAAAGTCATACCCTTTAAAAAGCTTTCGGCCGGGCGCGGTGGCTCAAGCCTGTAATCCCAGCACTTTGGGAGGCCGAGACAGGTGGATCACGAGGTCAGGAGATCGAGACCATCCTGGCTAACACTGTGAAACCCCGTCTCTACTAAAAAATACAAAAAACTAGCTGGGCGAGGTGGCGGGCGCCTGTAGTCCCAGCTACCTGGGAGGCTGAGGCAGGAGAATGGCGTAAACCCGGGAGGTGGAGCTTGCAGTGAGCTGAGATCCGGTCACTGCACTCCAGCCCGGGCGACAGAGCGAGACTCCGTCTCAAAAAAAAAAAAAAAAAAAAAGAGCTTTCATAATAATCAAACTATTACTTATATCCTGAGTATATATGTCGATAGCTTTTTAAATGTATAGATCATACCTTCTTTAAAAGTTGATTGAACATATCCAAAACTGATTCAACTTCTTGAAAGAAGCTTTCCAGTGTTAAAGACGACCATGTTAACACTGTGAGTCCTTGCCTCAACACAGATTCCACCTAAGGAGGTAAAAACACAACTACTTCTATTAACAGGAGCGTCTGCACTTATAGAAGAGGATTTATCACCTGCAAATACTATATGTTATATTTTCTTACATATATTTTCCCTCTATTACACTGAATAAAGATGACGTTTTATTTTTAACCATCTTTGGCTGTCCAGGAAACAATCATGAATTTTCAGAAAAAGTGCCCATGATTTGGATTTAGTTGTTTTTTCAAAGGCAACGAAACTTAGACAAGAAATACTATAGAAAAAAAGAGCTATAAAATTGAACTAGAGAGATAGAGGGTCTAAAGAAGAATAGATGTTTCAAAATCCATAATTTATAGAACTGAAATCGAACTTTAAATAATAGGAAAATCAATATAAACCTTCAGCAATACCAACCTTTTTCATTTTAGGGGTCATCAAATTGACAAATACAGAAGGCATTTCCTGACATAACTCATCATAATATTGCAGAAGACCCTGTAAGAAGTTGAAATGGCATGTTTTATTTTAATTCATTTTAAAGTAGCAGTCACATTTTGATTCATGCCAGGAAGGTTTCATAATCCCAGTTTCTTCTTGGTCCTGCCATGATGACAGCTGCCCATTTGAACTTATGCTGTTTTACCATACTTTTTCTGTACCTGTAAATTACCTGAGCATCTCCTTTAAACAAGTCAATAGCAATTTCTACATCTTCATTTTTCATATTTATTATTTGTCTGTCTAGATGTATATTAAGTAGTTTGAATTATCTTTTTGTGATATCTGTCATTACACATTTCCTCTTTTGTTCCTTATCTTCTGACACATTAAAACATACTCATCTTATCACTGATGCCACACTTGCTTTCATAAGTCAAAATAAATTTAGCTTCTCCACATAAACAGAATAAGGTTTTACAATATCTCTTAGATGTTGTTTTAAAGATGATCCATGATGATCAATTTTTCACTATTTTGTAATTTACTACACTATAGTGTGGGAAATGCGGATTCAAGTTACTTTATCTCCAAATGAATAATCTTAAACTGTTTCAATTTTTACCTAATAGTTTCAAAGCTCTTGATTCCTCTTTCCCCTTTATACATTACTTGTAGTTGAAGTTTTATTTATACTTAACACTGGCTAAAGAACTTTGACTTTCTTGATATTGTTCAATACTAGCTAAAATCTTGTAAGTGTAATGCAAACTATATTAGCTTCGATTTATAACAGTACATTTAAACCCAATCCTCCAAAATCACAGCTAGCCAGTAAAAAAGCTCGTGTGTAGCTTCTGATGCCAAAGTCAGTTTCTACAATGCTAATGTTACTCTAGTTTAAAAAAATATAAAAATAGGCCAGGCACGGTGGCTCAAGCCTGTAATCCCAGCACTTTGGGAGGCCGAGACGGGCGGATCACAAGGTCAGGAGATCGAGACCATCCTAACACGGTGAAACCCCGTCTCTACTAAAAAATACAAAAAACTAGCCAGGTGACGTGGCGGGCGCCTGTAGTCCCAGCTACTCGGGAGGCTGAGGCAGGAGAATGGCGTGAACCCAGGAGGCGGAGCTTGCAGTGAGCTGAGATCGGGCCACTGCACTCCAGCCTGGGTGACAGAGCGAGACTCTGTCTCAAAAAATAAATAAATAAAAATAAAAATAAATATTATTTTGGTAAGAGCTAAACTGCTGCAAGACAACATTGCATAAATCTTCATGACTTTGTATTTGAAAAAGGTTTCTTAGATATGACACTAAAAACACAAAAGACAAAGTAGATAAACTGGACTTCAGCAAAATTTAAAATATTTGTGCTTCAAAGAACACCAACAAGAAAATGAAAATACAACCCAAAAAAAAATGGGAAAAGAAATTTGCAAATCATATATCTGATAAGGGACTAGTATTTAAAACCTAAAATGAACTTTATAATAAAAAAAATAGACAGATACTCAATTTAAAAATGAGCAAAGGATCTGAATAGATGCTGCTGAAGGAAAGTATGCAAAAGGTTAGTAAGCACATGAAAAGATGCTCAACAATCACCAGCCATTAGGGAAATGAAAACAAAATCAAAAGGAGATATCACCCCACACTCACCAGGAGGGCTATCATAAAAGTGACAAACAATAGGCCAGGTGCAGTGGCTCAGGCTTGTAATCCCAGCTCTTTGGGATGCTGAGGTGGGCGGGTCACAAGGTCAAGAGATGGAGACCATCCTGGCCAACATGGTGAAACCCCGTCTCTACCAAAAATACAAAAATTAGCTGGGCATGGTGGCGCACGCCTGTGGTCCCAGCTACTCGGGAGGCTGAAGCAGGAGAATCGCTTGAACCCAGCAGGTGGAGGTTGCAGTGAGCGGAGATCACACCACTGCACTCCAGCCTGGCAACAGAGCAAGACTCTGTCTAAAAAAAAACAAAAACAAAAAAACAGGAAAAGTTTGTAGTTTATTTATTATATGATTGATTATAAAATTATAAATTTTGTACCATACAAATAGAGTTCATTTTCTCATTGAATACTCAGCTGTTCCATTAATGTCTGTGTAGTTATCTTATAACTCATATTTAACCAGTTCTCTATTGTTGAAGTTAGACTCTAGTCTTTTGCTATTACTAATTGTACTCGGGAAAAATGTCCTTGCATTTATATAATTTCCTGCATTCCCAAAATATATGTCCACAGCCTGCCAAGAAAAGCAAAGAAGATGAGTTAATGCAGCTTGCTATTTTAACTGGCTTTCTAAAGAAATTCTCATGTTACTTAACTCTTGCCAAACATTTTAGAAACAATGTGTTAGGATTTGAATATACTTTGATTTGATCTTTGAATCAAAGGTTGAATCAATCACCAACCCTTGACGGCACTTTTTTTTTTTTTCTTACTCTGTCGCCCAGGCTGGAGTGCAGTGGCGTGATCTCGGCTCACTGCAACCTCCACCTCCCGGGTTCAAGCAATTCTCCTGCCTCAGCCTCCCGAGTAGCCGGGATTACAGCCTCACACCACCACACCCGGCTTCGTCATGTTAGCCAGGCTGGTCTTGAACTCCTGACCTCAAGTGATCCACCCACCTTGACCTCCCAAAGTGCTGGGATTATAGGCGTGAGCCACCGTGCCCAGCAGTACATTTTAATGTCAGTTTTTGCCTGCCGTTCTCATTTTGTTAGATTTTAGTTTGACGTACTAGTGAACTTTAATTGAAATAATGCTCCTTTTTGCCTCACAATGTTGACAATCATCTCTACTTGTATTGTACTGTCACCCCACTTTATTAATTTATATCTCATAAATATTCTAGGATAAGTATATTATAAAATTTAATGCACAAGATCTATAAAATTACATTAATATTTTTTGAAACTTGCTATTTCGTACTGTCATTATCCGGAAACCTAAATCTGGTTTCTGATAATCTTCTCACTTTTTGCTTTCCATTTCCAATCTTATCTTTGGTTTGCAAGTCAGTATTTTAATTCTATCAAGAATCAACATATTAACAAATTTTCCCTCAATGCCATGAAGCATAACTGCAGGGATATGTGTATACATATATATATTTTTTTTTTTAACAAAAAAGCTCCTTCAAATATAATTAGAAAACATAATCTATCTTACCTGCAAATACAGTTTGTCTGCTTTCAATTTACTTTCCAATTTTAGCAACCTCTTTGCCTGTTCTGGTACATCCAACTTCATTTTTATCATGCACTTAGTTTCCCGAACAACTTCCAAAATTTTGGGATCAAAATTAACCAGCAACTTCCCTGTTTCTGGATGTCGCACAAAAAGCGTGGCTTGTAAAGCTACAAATAAATAATGATTGACATTAACTCATTCTGAATTTCCTTTCTGCTTCCAGCTCTGTTTATGTTTCTGTCTTGCCCCCTGGACTACTAACTTCTTGAGGGCAAAGGAAATGTTTTAGATGCCCCAGATGCTAAGGCACAGCGTCTGGCACATAGAGAATACTCAAAACTCAAAACAAAGATAAATGAATGAAGAGTGTCTGCAAAGCCATAAAATCAGATCCAGGGAGAGAAACATTGACCAAGAATGGTGCTTTGTGCTATGAATTGCAATATTTTTCTGAGTGGGTTGAAGAGATCTATGTTAGTTTATCTTATGGATTATGAGTTGACCCTTGAGAAAGAACCAGAAGATGGTGAGAATCACAAAAGATGCCCCACCTCATTTCAAACTCGTTCCCACTCAGACCCCAAACTGTCTTCTTTAAAGAGGTTTATTTAAATTTAATCTCCATCCTGAATTTCTGATAATTAGACTCAATATCAGTAAGAAATATTTATTAAATACCATTGAGTTGTGAACTCCTAGAATGGAGGGAAGATGTTTTACACTACATCTCACATAAACATCATTCATATAAACAGGCATTTTCAGATATCTATTTTATTATGAATTGAAATACACAGACCCAAGCCGTTCTTACTGGGTAGCCTTAGATTATTTGTCAGCTTAATACAAAGAACTTCTACAGGCATAATAATAAAACACTTATTATAGACTAGCATGTGCTAGTTTGAATTACATCTTGTATTAACAAACACTACGAATATGAGAATTTTATCACAATCACCACATCTTCCAAACTTCACATTGTTCTGTTGAATGCGGCCACATCAAACTTCCAGTAAAATGAAAATAGTCTGTATATGTCTTTGAAGTTAGTTGACTTTTACTCATCAGATAAAATTAGTCTTGATATGGCCCTTAATGATGCAAGTTTCATGACAATTTCAACTTAAAATTTTATCCAACTCATTTAGAATCTTTTTAAGATGTGTTAGAAATCACTTATCCTAACTGAAAACCAAGCACCGCATGCTCTCACTCCTAAGTGGGAGTTGAACCATAAGAACACATGGACACAGGGAGGGCAACAGCACACACGGGGCCTGCTAGGGGGCGGGAAGCAAGAGAAGGGAGAATATTAGGACAAATACCTAATGCATGTGGGGCTTAACACCTAGATGACGGGTGGATAGGTGCAGAAATCCCAGATCTTAAAGTAAAATAAAAATCAGTAAATAAATCAATCACTTATCCTACCAAGGAGATTCCAAAAGAACTTTTGAACAGTGAAATGAGCTTGCTTGAAAAGACAAAAAGGTCAACAAGACAACTAAAATGGACCAATAACGCCAGCCAGGAATTCTGCTCTGGGACAAGATGAGCATTTCATTCTATGTGAATCACCATCAGAGAAACTTTACAGAGCAACCAACTAAAGGAGGCCGATGCTACATATCTAATTATTACTACAAACTCCTATGTGTGGCCAAGTACAGTTACGTCACTAGGATAAAGGAAGCCTTCCAGAGAAATTCACTTTTCTGAAATGAAATAAAAGACAGTAAAGAATTCTGATTGTTTGTTTTACTTGTGAAAGAACATGAAAGAATTATACTTAGTATTGAAAGTATGAAAGAATTCTACTTCATATTGTTTGTATGCGACCACTTCTCCTGGGTATCAATCCATTGCAATGAGTATATTGCACCCAACAGGGGCCAACTGATGTTCTCAAGGGAAACAAACTCTTTGGGAAACTTGATAAAATCATTATTCATCAAGATTGTCTAATGTCTACTTATTGGACATTTTAAAAATATTTTAAGAGCTCCCAAGCATGCCAGGCATCATTCTTGGCACTATTAGAAACAGTACAGTACAATTGTTAAGAGAATGGATTTGGGAGCCAGACTATCTGAATTTGAACGAGCTGTGTGATTTTGGACAAGCCACTTAACGTGTCAGTGCCTCAGTTTTCTCATCTGTAAAACAAGGCTAACAATAGTTCCTCGGAGGGTTGCTGTTAGGATTAAAGTAATTTGCACAATACATGTAACATGCTGAGACAAAGCCTGGCACATGGTGAGCACTGTATGAATGTTAGATATGACCACTTTTTAAAGGATATCAGATGAAACAGACATAGAGGGTAACGTTGGAATGTGTAGGGGACACAGGGTAGACCTATAAAGCAGTAAGTGTCATGAGAAAGAGCTACAGACGAAGTGTGTGGTGAGCTCTGGAGGAATTATTATTTTCTGCCAGGAAGAATAAGGAAAGGCTGTATGAAACAGGTGACTGTAGAGCTTGTTTTTGAATATGTGCAGATAAGAGAAAGGGTATTGAGGGCAGAAAAACCACCAGGAGAAAAAAAAAATTTAAGTGCACGGCATTGTAGAACCAAAACAAAACCCATATATGCTTCAGTTGTTAAAAATTCTCTTTTGCCTTTTTCCATAGTCTGAGTTTTAAGCTCCTCTCGAAGCTCCTTGGAGAGTTTTGCTCCATAAACAGACTTTCTTTAGTGTCCACAGGGTCCTCCATATAGCACAGCACCCAGAAACAGCTGGCCTGATAAAAGTGGCTTACTAAAGGCTTACCTATGGTTCCTATTAGGGACGACACCCTGCGGGGACTGGGGCACTGTCCTCTAGGATGCAGGTATGCTGTGAATCAATGGCCTGTAGATAAGTGCTGTGTCCCCACACAGCTAAAATACATGAGTTCTGGAACCAAGAGGCAGAAGTAGGAGTGATTCCTCTCACCATCGTTCCAGCAACCCACCTGCAGAACTGGTGCTTCCTGTGCCTGCAGTGCTGTGCTCTGCTTAGGTGGAGACCCTGGTTTGGGAGGGAGAAACCTTTCTACCAAGGGACACGGTAAGGGGTCCGCCAAGATCACAGATAAGAGTTTAGGATTGAGATTATAACTAAGAGCTTAAGGTTAAGACGAGACAAAGCAGGAATCTGAACTGGCCAACCACTGAGCCTACACAAAAACAACATCCCGGAGGGCTGGATGATGGCTAAGAACCATCCGTCTCACATTTAACTCCACTCAAAGCCTTGGCAACAAATAAGCCCTCCCCTGAGAGGCACACAGACACAGTGCACTAAAACGCTTCATTTACTGGAGCTCAAATCTGAAATTAAATTCAGTAATAAAAAAAGGGAGAAAGTAAAGGAGGGACACAGCAAGGAAGGGAAGCAGGGAGAGAGGAAGGAAGGCAGGATGCAATTTTTCTCCCCAGAATGGGACTGAGATTTGAATCTATACCATGATACAACTGAATATGAACACCTTCATAAAGTCTGGAGAAATATCCCTAAAGATATGTTTACTTTCAAATACTGTTTTTCAGTGGAAAATCCTAAGTCAAGTATGTCAACTTCAAGGTTATGATCATTTTCACTTATAAAATCAGAATATTGTTAACAATTGTAAACAAATAAACCACTGTAGCATCCCTAAATCTAAATTGTAACTATCCTAAGATTATGTGGAAGGGATGGAAAAAGTTCTCCAGAACTATGAACTCATTCAAAATCACCTAATCCCTACTGTGCAGGCTCACTGCAGTGTTATACACACCGTAATGTAACTGTGAAATCTCTCTGATCCAGGCTGTGTGATAGACCACCTCGAATTCCACCAGCACATAGGAGATCTTGTTATACTGACGGATGACAGCTTTACCGTCCGGACTTGATAAAATGTCTGAGTTTTTCTGTTTTTTTAAGGGAAAAGAAAGATGTACTTTAAAAGACTGCTGAATGTTTTTATATCCAAATAATGAAAGTATTTATATGTAAAATGATATCAAATAATTATGCTACCAGTTTAGATTCTGCCTCACAGTAAAACAGAGATACAGAAGGCCATATCAGCAGGAGGCAGAAGTAGGGAAACGTTATCAGTACATAGAGGGAAGACTGGAAAAGGAAAGAAAGGGTTTAGAGAGAGAGATGCCTCGAGCCCCACAGCCTGCCCCAGGCATTCAGAGTCTTTACCTCATTTTCTGATCCCATCCCACTGTTCTAGACAAGATATAATTGACTGATGTTCCTTGAACCGTGAGTATCAGGGCAAATTCCTAAATTCCAGCACACAAAAAAAGGTAACCATGTATCAAACAATAAAAATAAAATTTCTTAGCCGGGTGTGGTGGCTCACGCCTGTAATCCCAGCACTTTGGGAGGCTGAGGTGGGTGGATCACGAGGTCGAGGCGGGTGGATCACGAGGTCGAGGCGGGTGGATCACGAGGTCAGGAGTTCAAGACCAGCCTGGCCAAGATGGTGAAATCCCGTCTCTACTAAAAATACAAAAATTAGCCAGGTGTAGTGGCAGGCACCTGTAATCCCAGGTACTCGGGAGGCTGAGGCAGGAGAATCACTTGAACCTGGGGGGCGAAGGTTTCAGTGAGCTGAGATCGCACCACTGCACTCTAGCCTGGGTGACAGAGTGAGATTTCGTCTCAAAAAGATAAATAAATACAATAAAATAAAATTTATTGGCCAGGTACCGTGGCACACCCCTGTAATCACAGAACTTTGGGAGGCCAAGGCAGGTGGATCACCTGAGGTCAGGAGTTGAAGACCAGCCTGGCCAACATGGTGAAACCCCGTCTCTCCTAAAAATATAAAAAAATTAGCCAGGCATGGTGGCGGGTGCCTGTAATCCCAGCTACTCCAGAGGCTGGAGGCAGGAGAATCACTTGAACCCAGGAGGCGGAGGTTGCAGTGAGCTGAGACCGCGCCACTGCACTCCAGCCTGGGCGACAAACCAAAACTCCATCATAAATAAATAAATAAATAAATAATAAAATTTCTTAAGGTAAAAATCAAAAGATTTAGGTTTCGATTCACATGTCAAACAGGGCCCTCCCACCACAAAGTCAATCAGCCCCCGAGTAGGAACTCAGGGTTTTAATTTTTTTTTAATATTCAGAACAATGACACAAATGATAGCAGCAAAAGAGAAACAACAGAATCTTCATATTTAATAATGCTTAAATAATACAATTACTTGCAAAACTACTGTTTTGTGGTTATGTTGTTCTATAAGCAAAAGACACGAGATCAGGCAAACCAACTCTGCCTTCTGATTCTGTCTCTTAAATAAAATTTAAGAAAATAACAAGGACAAAGAAAAGACAAACTGGCAGTCTCAGAATGCCAACAGGGCCCAAGACTGTCCTGTTTTTCAGAACTCTAATAATCTTAAGGACACAGAGAATGAATCAACTGTATTATATTCCGCTCTCAGTGGCAGTTCTTCACACAGGAATACACTCTTTGGGTTTATCTCCACCTTCACTGAGTATATATCAGTGACCTATCTGCCCATACACAGAAGTAAGCTTCCGTGCCAGGCCTGTACTTTACTGTGTTTTCAAATTTTTTATTTTTATTTTTTTAAAGGCTTTACAAGGTGTCCTGTGTTATTAAAAGACATAAAATTATAAGATTCACTGACTTTGAGATAACTGTAATTAGACTGGTTTATCTACTAAACCTGAAGGAATTGACTTTGTCTCTCTCAAGTATATTTACAAACTAAATTTTCCTTTTCTGGTAAAAGAATTGGCTCTTCGTTGCTACTTTAGTGGACACGAATATTATAGGATACAATATATTTGTTATATTAAAATCCATATATTAAAATCCATATATTAAAATTTAATTATTGGCTTACAAAGAAATAATTGATGGGCTCACTTATCCGACGATAGAGCTGCCTCACCCAGAGTATTTTTCCTGCTATAGGGGGCATGTTGCGAGCAAGAGGGGGGTCGTCTTTCTGAGAATGATAAAGCTGTAATTAAAAATCTGGTGTTAATGTTTGAATTCAATACAAGGGAGAAGGCAAAAAAATATATACAGTTACCTTTGTATAGTTTCATCATTATTCACATTTTATATACAGTAGGTAGTCAATAAATATGTAAACGCACATCCGAGGTAACCTGAGACTTTGAAACAATGATGTTGCCCATATACGACACTTAATTTTCTCTTCACCTTTATTTCCTATTACATGTATTTTTTTTCTGCCCTCATCCCAAAGTTCAAGGAGGTATTCAAAAGGAGCACATAGCTGCATAATATTAGTATCTGTCATAATAGTATCTAGAGCCCATATTTCTATAGGTAAAAATACTAACTTAAACGGGCTTTGCTATACACACACCAGAAAACGGTCACAATAAGATAGTTTTTTTAACTTTTGTTTTTAAGTTCAGGGTTACCTGTTTGTTTGTTATATAGGCAAACTCGTGTCATGGGGATTCGTTGTACAGATTTTTTCTTCACCCAGGTGTTAAACTTAGTGTCCATTAGTTACTTTTTCTGATCCTCTTCCTTCTCCCACCCTCCAGTAGGCCCCAGTGTCTACTGTTCCCTTCTTTGTGTCCATGTGTACTCAGTGTTTAGCTCCCACTTACAAGTGAGAACATGTGGTATCTGGTTTTCTGTTCCTGCTCTAGTTGGCTTAGGATAATAGCCTCTAGCTTCATCCATATTCCTGTAAAGGACATGATCTCGTTCTTTTTTATCTACCACCTTGTCTTTATCTAGTCTACCACTGATGGGCATTTGGGTTGATTCCATGTCTCTGCTATTGTGAACAGTGCTGCAAGGAACATATGCGTGTGTGTGTCTTTATGACAGAACGATTTATTCCTTTGGGTACATACTCAATAATGACAAAAACAAGCAATGAGGAAAGGACTTCTTATCTTATTCAACAAATGATGGTGGGATAACTGGCAAGACAGTTCAGAGCAAAGAGGTGTAAATCTGGCTGTCCAGCAATACACACTGTCAAGCACCTTCCCACCCAGAAGGGAGCGTCAGTGCTCCTTAGCAGTGAAAGATCACTCTGAAAAGCTTGGCATGAGACAATGATGGCAAATATTTTCAGATTTTTTTTCTTTTTGTGCTAATGTACCGTTTTATTTGTAAACATGCCACTTGCCTTCTTAGTAGCATCAAGTTCAGCCACATAGTACTGAAGAATACGCTCAATTGTGTGGTTTATTTCTGATCGAAGACAGGGAATGTTCAGCTTCTGAAATCTAAAAGCAATTGAAGCTGAATAATTAAAAACTAAATGAGAAATATACTTAAGAACTGCTGTCATAGTAAATATCCATTCATTCATTTGACAAATATTCATACCAGCCCTCATTCATTGTCCTAGGATAAAGCAATGAACAAGATAGGAGGTACAATCCTAGCTCTCCTGGAACCTACAATTATCTTACGGAAAAGACAGACATCTGTCGAGAGTAACAAAAATAATTATTTAAATTACAAATGGGTCAGAAATGCCTATAACTAAGAGAGACCTAGACAAGTCTGGGGATTCAAGCAAGATAAGAGAAAATGACAAATGGATTACACGATGAGTGAGGAAATGGTTTAGCAAAGATGGAAGAGAACACATTGACTCACCTTCTGCCAGTGTTAATTCCATGCAATTCCATATAACCATATAACCATAATCATAAAAACAACTTTGTTGCTAAATGTCACTTCCATTCAGAGACTGAATGACACACAGGAAATACTAAAAACTACAATATTCTGGTAATAAAATGAATTGACACCAGCATACTACAGGTAAAAAGAGAAAGAGACAGAGAGAGAGACAGAGACAGAAGTCACCAAGAAAATGGTACCTGCCATCTGTGCAGTACTGTCACATGTCAACATCATGTTATTTCTGTTTTGACTTTTTTTACAATGGTCTCACCAGGTCTCCATCATTACAGCCGTGGTACTATGCAAAGCCAGACCCAACCCTAGATCCGCTGGCTCTCAGGGAAGAGCTCCACAAGCATTCCTGACACAGGTCTTGAGCCCTCTCTGTGCTGAAAGGGAAAGGCTTCTAGTCCCACTCAGTCCTCTAATCTGGGATTCCCCACCCTTTGAGAGAGTAGTGCTCTTAGGATGGAGGGAAAGGAAGCTAAAGGAGAGAAGATTTCAGCTGCTCATACCACAGAAAAATGTGGCGGACAGATAATTCGGTGAGATGATGAATACGTCATTTGGCTTGGTTGTAGTAATCATTTCACTATATATATAAAAATATCACGTTGTACATCTCAAGTATACACAATTCTTTTTTAAGGTGCAGGAGCCCTCAGGAGGGAAAATGGCAAATTTTGGAATCTATTACTCTTAGATAATCTCACTTTCAGAAATTCTTTCAGTATGTAGGAGTAAACATTATTTGTTCCCTTTCCAACAATACCTATAAAATTAACCCCTAACATATTACATGGCTGGGGGCAGGGAGGGGAAACATGAGAAATAATTTCATTTTCTTGTTGAAAGACTTTCTGCTACCAAAAAAATGCAATTAGAACATATCATTCTTCATTTCAAATTTTTACCAGTCTATTTAGTGGTAATTGAATGGTTTATGTTCGTAAGTTTTAAGGTTTACATAGGAGAGATTTCCAACAACATTTTAATTTGAAATTGTATTTTCAGATTTAAAGTTATCCCCCCTAGAAACTACACTGCTTAAAGTGTTACAAATACCTTTGAAGTAGCTGAAGAGCCTGCTGAGAAGATAAGATTTTCCCAAAACTATTGTTCATAAATGCCTGTATTTGTACCTAAAATAAAATATTAATATTTAAATGATTTTTGGTGTTAAAGACACTGGTTTTGTTTAACAACAGTTAATGCCTTTCCTACAGAATTAAGATAGCCTCAAGCCTCAAACACATCTACCATCTAAGTATCAAGAACTGCATAATTCAGTATGATAGACTTTGGCCACATGTGGCTATTGAGCACTTGAAATGTCACTATGTAGAAGCAAGATGTCTGTAAATGTAAAACACATGCCAGATTTCAAAGACTTAGTACAAAAAAGAGAATACAATATATTTCATTAATGATTTTATATGAATGACCTCTTAAAATATTTAACACATTGGGTTGAATAGAGTATTAAAATTAATTTCACCTGCTTCTTTTTACTTTTATTCATGTGACTACTAGAAAAATTAAAGTGACATGTGGTTTGCCTTTGCAGGTTATTACCAATCGGATATTTCTGATCTAGAGAATTTACAAAAGGAGTGAAAGTCCCTTACAAGCATTTTTCTTTGGGATATATAGAACTTCCGGTAGAATAGTATAATGACGCTATAGACACCAGGGTCAGCAGATGTCATTTTCTGACATTGTTGCTCTCAGAAACCTCTTTGCTACTGCTAAGGAAGTACAAGAAGTAGAAAATGTTCTTTCAAGAGTCCCACCATTGGCCCAGAGTGGTGGCTCATGCCTGTAATCTTAGCACTTTTGTGGGGGGAGATGGGAGGATTGCTTGAGGCCAGGAGTTGAAGACCAGCCTGGGCAACATAGCAAGAATCCGTCTCTATAAAAATAAAAATAAATAAATAAATAAATAAATATTCCCACCATCCCTAACAGTGAACTCCAAACTCCTGGTACCCAAAAGATGGAACTGAACCATTCTTTGCAAATCATTTGTATATACAGATCATATTGGTATGGTCTATTAATATATACCACACCCATGAATCAAACATTGGAAAAGGAAGAAAAATTAAAACACTGATGCCTCAAGTAAATTATTTAACTATTAAAAGGTTAATATTGCTCTAAATTTACTGAAAGCTAAAATTTGAATCTAAGACCACAATAAAGCCTTTATAACATATGATCTTTCTTAATAAATCATAAAAAGAATTTAAGAGATAACAAGTTTTTCAAAAATTCCCATTGCCATAAGGATTTAACTTTCAAAGCATTTTAGAAGCAAACTCCACCCTACTTAACCAGCCAAACACTAAAAGTAATAATTAAAATATAATATATCTTAGCATCAAAGAGTCTAACTTTCAAAAATTGAAAGGAAATCCATGCCAAAAACAAAATGTGTTATCATTAGAATGGTAGAATTTTAGCATCTTTCTTATGTATTTATATTGCCCAGGTTACATGCAATGTAGTTTTAAAAGAATTTTTTAAATACATGAGGAAAACATCTGATTTTTCACACTTTCATGGCAAGGATATCAGACGTAAAAAGTGTACAAAGTGTATTCTTATCCCTGCTTGTGTCTCCAGGAAATTCTGCAGCAAGAGGAGACCATTCCTTTGGGCTAAACGTAGGTTAACAGTAGTTTCAGTTAACAGTAGAGAGTAACTGAGGTCATATAGCCCAAAAGGTGAGAGAAAAACATCTTACAGTCTCATCTGACATACTTTCTGACTACCCGTCATCCATCTGGTGTCCCTTAATCTATGACACACAGGATAGGAACGCCTCTTCAGAGCTGCCCTCTATAGCGGCAGAGAGAATGTAGGCATAAAGCATAAGGCCACAGGGAGAGTGATCCATCTTCCTAATCTGTTCTCAAATCTTATCACACTTGATAAAGAATAACGTTTACAAATTCTCTCTTGAGCTGGAGAAATAATATTGGCTCCTTAGCACAAGAATCAAATACAAATTTTAATGTAAATTAAAAATGATACCAGGTGCAGTGGCTCATACCTGTAATCCCAGCACTTCGGGAGGCTGAGGTGGGTGAATCACCTGAGGTCAGGAGTTCAAGATCTGCCTGGTCAACATGGCGAAATCCTGTCTCTACTAAAAATACAAAAATTAACTGGGCGTGGTGGCACGTGCCTGTAATCTCAGCTACTCAGGAGGCTGAGGCAGGAGAATCACTTGAACTTAGGAGGTGGAGGTTGCAGTGAGCCGAGATCGCTCCACTGCACTCCAGCCTGGGTGACAGAGCTCCATCTCAAAAAAAAAAAGAATCCTAGCTATAAAAGCCCTTTGGGCTTCTAGTTATTCTCTGGTGTCTTTTATTAAATATGCTCATTATTCATTAAAAAAACAAAACCTTTAGTGGAGTAGTTTAAAAGTTACACTGCAAATATGTTTGATCAATGTGAAAGAGGAACTTAAAATAAATCATAAATATAGAAACATCATATGTAAATATTTACAAAAAGTACTGGATAGTACTATCGACTACTTTTCAGCTTTACTAGGTAAAAAAAAAGGTATAATTACTTACCTCTAAACCATTGATTTTTGTCATGAATTCTAAGAAATCTGTGTCAAACTCTATCCTTCTTGGATCCAGAATGTCATATTGCTTTTTCTTAACCCCTTGGTATATATTTCTGAATTTTATTGCCATAATATCTATTCCTTCTATGGTAGAATTACTCAAGGTTGAGTATGTTTGCACAACAGTTATCATTTCTGTAATCTTAAAAAGAGAAATGTTATTTTGTTTTTTTAAATGAGATAGTAGGCAACTTCCCTAAAATAAGCTCTTAATGAATCATTGATATAAAACACAAACCATTAAACAGGACCTAGAATAATGTAGCTAACACCAACCAGAGGAGATAAAACAGAAGACAAATCTGTCATCCGTCATTCTTACTTCTTAGACTAAGAAAGAAGATGTTATATCATATCCAGAGAGAGTTCACAACCTTTTTCAGAGTTTAATCACCTTTTCTTTCAAGGTTGGCAGGGAACTTGACTAAACAGCTTCATTCTGCGGTCTCTTGAGGATTTTCTGAAAATCATTTCACTGGATTACTGGACTCAGAAGTTCTACCCTGCTTTTTGGCCCTCACTATAGTTCTGACAATTAACATTGGCACATATCCACCTGTGTTCCCTCTTTGACGCCTGCGTTCAGGTAAAAGACTGGCCCAAGAAGCTTGATTAATGGCAGCAATCATTCCCGACCAGTGATGAGACCTGGGAAACCCTCACAATGGACTTTATTTCAGAAATGGCTGCCTTTGTCTCAACCTACCACCACCTACTTCACCAAAACAAACAAACAAAAAACTCATGTCCACAGGCTACTCCTTACTCTTCCCCATTTTGACTTCTGCTTTAGAGAACAATGCTCAATCCTGTCCAGGGCTGGCCCCTTTGTCCAATGGCCAGAAAGGAAATAAACCTGTTTTCAGAGAATCTTCCAAATACCACACACACCATAAAGACAACACCACTGATCCTCCTACACAGCCAGCAGAATTCACATGAATCCCCGTGTATGGTCACCCAGAAGGACTATTTTCAAAGCAACTACTGCTCTTACTCCACTATTTCCATACATTTCCAAAAACCATTATCATCCTAGAAGCCACTGCAAATGTGGAGGAAATACAGGCCACTGAGATTTACAGCATGTTGCGCATGCTCTATATAAACACAGGAACTGTCTGAGTCTCCTCCTAACACATGTGCTCCACTCAACTACTTTAAAGAGCAAAAAGCAAACTACTACTGGCTTACTCTGTTATTCTAACCTGCTAAGACTGTTTCCTTTACCCTTACCTCATTACTCTACCACCTGGCTCCAACAGCCAGAGACCGGGAAAAAATTCCTGTCACTAACACGTCCTCTATTTTGTTGATTGGTTGGATGAGGGGTCATCTGAGGCAGACATGGTGGTCAGTCCCATGCTTGCCCTTCAAACTTAGCCAGTGGACCCTCTGTCCCCATACCACACAGAGCAACATAAAGTCAGCTGTAGGAATCAACCAAGACCATGCTCCTGCTAGTTTGTCCTGGCCCTGACTTTTTCAACATCTCTCTATCAATGTTCAATCACTCAGTACTCACCACCAATATATAGTCTCTCCTCTGGCTCACCAACCTTGCACCCTTTCCAGTTCTCAACTTGCTGTGATTCTCTCATCTCGGTGTCACCATGAGTGGAGACCCTACCTCACATACTAGCTCCAGATCCTCAAATCTCCCCCAGCAATACCAGCTCTCCACCTTTTCTCTTCTCTCCCACAAATGTTCAGGGTGAGAAGAAAACAAAACTGAAGATAGAGCTCTGGGAAACACCAATATTCACCAAAATTTACATGGCAGGAAGAGGAAGAAGCAAAGACTATTGTACTCATTTCATTCTGGCATACTCAATGCACCATCAAGTCTATACTTGTCATAAAAAGGTGTGTGTCAGACATCCTAACACTGACATACTAGAGCCTTCTTCACTTACTCCTCGAAGGCCCCAACATATCTGCCTAACTGAAATCTCAGCTCTCCAACCCCAACCTCAGTCTTGTCTGCCCTTTGACTTTGCCACTTGGTCATTCTGACTTCAAATCTCAGCTTTCCCTAATAGGCTCTTAGTGCACCCTTCCGGCTCTCCTCTTCATCTATGTAAGAGTTCACAAGGGTAGTCAAACAGTGGCCCCTTCCGTACCCTACTCATCAGAGGAAGCCCACCTAGGCAGCTCGGTAACCATCTCTTGTGGATTATGTAAAATCCTGGACACACTTCAGGGTTAAGTTTGACAGCCCCACCTTTGAGAGTGGACACCGATATCCACCAATTATCCAATGGGAAAGATGCCAGTCTGTCAAGGGGTTCTTAGTACAAGGGAGTTGGGACAATCTAGCAATCAGGATGCATTTTAGGTAAGGCCTCTAGGGGGTGCTACCTCAGCTCTGGTTGCTGAGCACTTGCGGCTTGAAGTTGTATTTTTCAAACCAGAGGCATGGCTTCTCCAGAGACCAGAGTGGGTGCAGCTGATGCAGCTGGTCATTACAGACCACTTCCTCTAGCGTCAGAGGAATTCCTGGGCTGCTATTTCACAGACGGATGACCATTCTATCAGCATTAGACCCACCCCCAAACATCTTTACCACTAATAAGGTTGAGTCCTGAAACTACCAATTTCAAAACGGCACCCAGGTTGGCAAGGGTTCTGGCTCCTGGAAAATAAGGGTAACCGAGACCCACCTCCAGGTTTATGCTCTAGTGGAGTCAGAACATTAAGCATCTTTGTCCTAACCAGTGAGACCTGTGTATTAATTTGACTTGTTCTAGTAGCCTAATTGAACATTTGTCCCCCAAAAATCCCTATTGGCTGAGCACAGTGGCTCATGCCTATAATTCTGCACTTTGGGAGGCTGAGGAAGGAGGACTGCTTGAGGCCAGGAGTTCAAGACCAGCTCAACAACATAGCAAGACCCCATCTCCACAAAAAAAAAAACAAAAATTTAATTAGCTAGGCATGATGGTACATGCCTGTAGTCCCAGCTACTCAGGAGACTGAGGAGTTCAAGGCCAAAGTGAGCTATGATCACGCCACTGCACTCCAGCCTGAGTAAAACAACAGGACCCCATCTCAATTTTTTTAATTTAGTAAATAAAAATAAAAGGTTTTTTAAAATCTATTGTGCATAAAACAGCCCTGTACAACAGTTCCTTAGATATGACATCAAAAACACAAGGAAAACAAAGAAAAATGTGATACATTGAACTTCATTAAAATTAAAAACTATCATACTTCAAAGGACACCATCAAGAAAGTGAAAAGATAACCCAAAATAAGAGAAAATACTTGTAAATCATATATCTGATAAGGAAGTTATACCCAGCATATATAAAGCACTCCTACAACTCAACAACAAAAAAAAAGACAAATAACTCAGTTAAATATATGCAAAGAATTTGAATAGATGTTTTTTCAAAGAAGATATACAAATGGGCAAAAGCACATGAAAAGATGCTCCACATCATTAGCGATCAGGGAAGTGCAAATCAAAACCTCAATGAGATACCACTTTATACCCAGTAGAATGGCTAAATTCAAAAGGACAGGTAATAACAAGTGTTGGCAAGGATGTAAAGAAATCATAAACCTCATACTTTGCTGGTTAGTTGGGGTTATCAACAAAAAGTTAAACATGGATTGCCATATGACCTAGCAATTCTGCTTCTGCACATATACCCAAGAAAAATGACAACATACGCTTACACAAACTCTTGTACACAAATGTTCACAGCACTATTATTCATAATAGCCAAAAAGAGGAAATAATCGTAATGTCCATCAACTGATGAGTAGAAAAATAAACTGTGATATTATCCATACAATGGAATATTCTTCAATGATGAATGGAATGAAGTTCTAAAATATGGTATAATACAAAAAATTAGCCAGGTGCAGTGGCAAGCACCTGTAGTCCCAGCTACTCGGGAGGCTGAGGCAGGAGAATGGCGTGAACCCGGGAGGCAGAGCTTGCAGTGAGCAGAGATCACGCCACTGCACACTCCAGCCTGGACGACAGAGCAAGACTCCGTCTAAAAAAAAAAAAGGTATAATAGAGATGAGCTTTGAAAACATTATGCTAAGTGAAAGCAGCCACAAAAGACCACATATTATATGATTCCACTTATACAAAATGTCCAGAATAGGTATATCTATAGAGAAAGTAGAGATCAGTGGTTGCTTAAAACTGGGGAGAGGAGAGAATGGGGTATGACTGATAATGGGCACAAGATTTCTTTTAGTGGGAGTGAAAATGTTCTAAAATTAGATTGTGGTAATGACTGCACAGCCCTGTGAATATTCTAGAAAACATTCACTTGTACAGTTTAAGTGGGTAAATAGTATAGTATATTAATTATGTCTCAATAAAGCTGTTAAAGAAACAAATGGAAAAAAACAGCATCAAAGAAGTAGGTATGAAGGATCCCACTCAGCAACTTGGTTCTGTTCATTACTCATACTTTCCTGTCCTGGCTTGATCAGGAAGTTACTAATAAAAATAGGCTTCCAAACATGTCTAGGTCTTCAGCCTACGTAATGTCCCGCATTACTTTCCAACAAATGATGAACAAGATTCTAAATACTAGGAGGATCCAGGCAACTAGCGAAGTTGGGGGAAGAATACCTAAATGAGATCTTTACATACTTTTCAAAGGATGACTCCAAGAAGTCGCTGATATGGGCTGGCCTATATCCCCCGAAATAATGTCACTCCTTCCCAACCAGTCCTAATAAATGAATCAAACCTATGTCTGTCCAGCAAAGATATCACCCACACCATATACACTGGCTCAGAAAGAGGACATGCTTATACATCCAGAGATTCCACAACTACTGACTTCCACCAGGCTTTGCAGGTATTTCATCTCATACTTTTTCTCAGCCTAATATAATTGTTAAGAGCAGAGCCTTTTAAGCTGAAGTTCCATAGGTAGAGGTAAATTGAGGTCTTGAGAGATATGAAAGTTGACCATAGCGCTTATGTTACTGGCATAAGGCAGTAACCAGGAATGAAAAAATAAGTTATAATAAAATGCAGTGACCTATAAGTAATATTAGACAAGTCATAACAATAGTGAGACAAGATATCAGGAACAATAATTCTCAATGGCACTACATAAAATACAAAATCACCAAAAAGATGTGGTGTGGAGTGGGGTATGATGACTGCATAATGCTTACCTTCTCTAGTCGTTTGCAAAAAGCTTCAAATTTTCCAAATATATACATTTCTGAAACCTCAAAAGATTTTTCCCCCGAGGATTCTAAAATCTGTTTCCTTGTTTTATGAAAAGATGTCTGATATTCCTTGAAGAGAAAAATGCAGTCCTACGAGAAAAGTAAAAGAAACGGGGAAAAGAAAGTGAGACATTTGTTCAGGAATCGAAAATTCAAAAACTCTACCCTCACACAGAACTGATCAAACTGTGAAAATCTGTATAGTTTTTTTATTTATACCATATTTTCATCCTCATTTCAACCTTACTTTTCTTCATCCTCACTGTTTTCCTTTAACTCTTATCCTACATCAAAGCACACCATATACTATTTGTTTTTACACTTTCATGACTAATTAGAACTCCCAAGAGGTCCAGAAACTATCTATCAAGATATCTCTATTCAGTTCGCATCCATCTTAGAATGAGCATTCTTTATGCACAGGTATATAAAATATGAAGTTTCTGTCATACAAAGCTATCATCTGACAATCATTTTTCCAAAAGAAAGTCATAAAGTCTTTGATGAGTACATTGCTGAAATCCTAATTATTTGACTACAGATATACTGGTCTGGTTTGTGAACGTAATAGAAATAAAAAGAGAATATGGTTGCTGGGCACAGTAGGAATCAACTATCATGTCAAGCTAACATTTCCTAAACACCAAATCTTTTTTGTGATGTTAAACTTTTTTGAAACCATCAATAGCCAGCCAAATCTTTATCATAACGCCATTTCTCAGATTCTGACTCTTCTGCCTCCTCTTCCCCATATAAGAACCCTTAAACATTGGGCCCACTTCGGTAATCCCCATATCAGCTGATCAGCACTTTAATTCCACCTGCAACCTTAATTACCCCTTGCCATATGTAACATAACTTATGGATATGTTCTGAGGATAAGCACACAGACGTCTTTGGGGGCCGTTATTCTGCCCAATGAAGCCACTAAATCAGAATTTCTGCAAGTGAGACTCAGAAATCTACATTTTTAACTAGTTCTCCTATAGTGATTCCTATAAATATTCAGATTTGAGAATAATTGGTCTCATTCTTTCCTCTATCACAATCTCCAAAACAATTCTCATTGCTCTCGTTGAGGTATCTGATTATTTTTCACTCATTCAACAAAAACGAGTTGGCTTTAGGGAGCTAGGGGAGGGATAGCATTAGGAAAAATGCCCAATGTAGATGACAGGTTGGCGGGTGCAGCAAACCACCATGGCATGTGAATACCTATGGAACAAACCTGCACGTTCTGCACATGTATCCCAGAACTTAAAAGTATAATTTAAAAAATGTTTTAATGAGTTGGCTCTGAATAACAGTTCTCAGATAAGATTCTGAATAACAATTCTCATTGTTTCCTCCAACTAATATAAAAACTATTCCTAAAAAGTATACACTGAAAGTTTCCTAAAAACATTTCAGATGTAATAGAAACATTGAATTAGAATTAAGAAAATCAAGTTCCCATTTCTAATTCAGTCAGTAAATGGCTAGTAATCTTGAGGATCTTAAAAGAATAATGAGACTACATTGCTAAATTCTATGTAAAGAGTTATGGTTCCTGCCAATTGGCAAACTTGGGGGGAGTAATTTCTGACTCCTATTCCCAAAAATAACGTAAGAGAAACTCTAGAGGAAAACATGGAATCCTGCAAGTAATAATAAAAACAACAGAAATGAGAAACTCCTAGGAAGATGATAAGTTGTTTTGAATCTGGGAATGAGGGGAGCAAGAATGATTAGGAAAACAGAAAGAAGATAAAGAATATTAGCAAATAAGGGGACATCTTATATAGTAAGACAAAGATTAGTAAGAGAATATTATCAACATTAAGTCAATAAACTACAAATTTTAGACAATTAGGGGAAATTCCCCAAGAATATCAACTTACTAAAACTGACTCAAAAAGAAATAGAAAGTATAGTCAAATAGTTTTTTTAATAAACAGGCCAGGTGTGGTGGCTCATGCCTGTAATCCTACCACTTTGGCAGGCAAAGGCAGGATGACTGCTTAAGCTCAGGAGTTTGAGACCACCTGAGAAACACAGCAAAACCTTGTCTCTACAATAATAAAAAAATTATCCGGGTGTGATGGCATGCACCCATGGTCCCAGCTACTTAGGAGGCAAAGGTGGGAGGATCCCTTGAGCCCAGGAGATCAAGGACACAGTGAGCTTGATCATGCTACTGCACTCCAGCCTGGGTGACAGAGTGAGGCTTTGTCTCAAAATGAACAAGTAAAATAAATAAATAAGCAATAGTATATTTGCAAAGCATATATATGATAAGGAATTAATATCCGGAATATATAAAGAAATCCTACAACTCAACAACCACCACCAAAAGAAACCAAACAACCCAATTCAAAAATGGATAAAGGGCCTAAGTAAATATTTCTGCAAAGATGTACGAAGGGCCAATAAGCATCTGAAAAGATGCTCAGCCATCACTAGCCACTAGGGAAAGCAAATCAAAACCACAATGAGATGTCACTTCACTCCATACACATTAGAATGGCTCTTATCAAAATGATAGAAAATAAAAAATGTTAGCAAGGAAATGAAGAAATTGGAACCCTCCTGCATTGCTGGTGGAAATGTAAAATGGTGCAGCCACTGTGGAAAACTGTTTGGCAGGAACTCAAAAAGTTAAACATAGAATTACCATATGACCCAACAATTTCCTTCTAGGAATACACCCAGCAGAACTGATAGCAGGGACTCAAACAGATACTTACACACCAATGTTCATAACCACATAATTCACAATAGCCAAATGTGCATCAGCAGAGGAATGGATAAAAATATATGGGCTATACATACAATGGAATATATTACTCAGCCATGGAAGGGAATGAAATTGTGATACATACCAGAACATAGATGAAAATATTACACTAAGTGAAATAAACCAGACACAAAAAAAACAAATACTGTTTAATTCTACTTATTTGAGGTACCTAGAGTAGGCAAATTCATAAAGACAGACAGTCAATACAAGTTACTAGGGGCTAGGGAAGAGAGTTTGGGGAATCTATTTATTTATTTTATTTTTTCTGAGATGGAGTTTTGCTCTTGTCGCCCAGGCCGGAGTGCAATGGCGCCATCTCGGTTCGCTGCAACCTCCAACTCCAGGGTTCAAGTTTTCTTGCCTCCTGCCTCAGGCTCCTGAGTAGCTGGGACTACAGAAGCCTGCCACCACGCCTGGCTAATTTTTGTATTTTTAGTAGAGACAGGGTTTCACCATGTTGGCCAGGCTGGTCTCGAACTCCTAACCTCAGGTGATCCGCCTGCCTCAGCCTCCCAAAGTGCTGGGATTACAGGCGTGAGCCACCGTGTCTGGCCTGAGTTTGGGGAATTATTTAATGGCTACAGAGTTTCAGTTTAGAATGATGAAAAAGTTCTGAAATGGGACAGCAGTGATGGTTGCAAAACATTGTGAATGTAGTTAATGTCACTCAATTGTATGGTTAAAATGGTAAATTTTATGCTATTTTTATCATAATTAAAAATTTTCAATTATACAAAAGAGAAGCAGAAAATTAAAAATCTTTTCACAAAGAAAATGCTTAACAGATGAGTTCTATCAGACTTGCTTTTTGTTCAGTATTTCCAGTTCTATTTTTTTCCTGATTTATTGAGGAACAATTGACAATAAAAATTGTATATATTTAAGGTACACAAAATGATGTTTTAAAAGATGTATACATTGTGAAATGTTTACCAAAATCAAGCTAATTAGCATATCCTCACCTCACATAGTTACTTTTTGGGGTGGGGGGTGTGAGTTACTTTTCGGGGGGGGGGTGTGACCTACTTTCTTAGCAAATGTCAAGTATGCAATACATGGTGTATGCCTGTAGTCCCAGCTACTAGGGAGGCTGAGATAGGAGGATGGCTTGAGCCCAGGAGGCAGAGGTTGCATTGAGCTGAGATGGCACCAGTGCACTCCAGCCTGAGCAATAGAGCCAGACCTTGTCTCAAAAAACAAAAACAAAACGGTATTGTGAACTATAGTCATCATACAGTACATTAGATCTCCAGAATTTATTCATTCTGCATAACTGAAAATTTGTACTCTTTCACCAATATCTCGTCATTATGCCATCCCTCCCCAGCCCCTGGTAACCACCATTCTACTCTCCGCTTCTAAGAGTTTGACTTTTTTAGATTCTACATATAGATGAAAAAAGGCAGTATTTGTCTTTCTGTGTCTGGCTTATTTCACTTAGCATAATGAAATAAAGTTCAGCCATGTTGTCAAAAATGACAATATTTCCTTCTTTGTAAAGACTGAATAATATTCCATTATATATATGCATCCATGCACACACACACACAAAAGCATATATATATATACATACATACCCTATATACCACATATTCTTTATCCATTCATCAGTCAACAGGCACTTAGGTTGTTTCCATATCTTGGCTATTGTGAATAATGTTGCAATTAATATAAGAATACAGATATCTCTTTGAGACAGTTACATCATTTCCTTTAAATATTTACCCAGAAATGAGACTGCAGGATCATATGGTAGTTCTAGTTTTAATATTGGGGGGAACCTCTATACTATGTATCATAATGACTATACTAATTTACATTCCTACCAAGAGCATGCACATCCTCACCAACACTTGTTATCATTTGTCTTTTTCTGTAGTAGGCATTCTAACAGATGTGAGATGATACTTCATTGTGGTTTTTAATTTGCAAAGCTGGAGGCATCACACTGCCTGATTTTATACCATAGTATATTTGTATATACTACCAAGCTACAGTAATCAAAACAGCATGGTACTGGCATAAAAACAGACACATCGACCAACGAAACAGAATAGAGAACCCAGAAATAAATCCATGCATTATGGTCAACTGATCTTTGACAAAGGTGCCAAGAACACACAATGAGAGGGCAGTCTCTTCAATAAATGGTCTTGGGAAAACTGGATATCCACATGCAAAACAATAAAATTGAACCATTGTTTCATATGACATACAAAAGTCAACTTAAAGTTGATTAAAAATGTAAAGATAAGACCTGAAACTCTAAAATTACTAGAGGAAAATGTTGGGGAAAAGCTACTTGGCATTGATTTTTTGGATGTGACCCTAAACGTACAGGAAACAAAGGCAAAAATAACAAATGAGATTGTATCAAACTATAAAGCTTTTGCACAGAAAAGAAAACAGAGTGAAGAGACAACCTACAGACTGGAAGACAGTATTTGCAAACCATATATCTAATAAGAGGTTTACTCCCAAAACATATAAGGAACTCAAACAACTCAATAGGAAGAAAATAAATAACCTGATTTTAAAATGAACAAACGAGGCCAGGCATGGTGGCTCACACCTGTGATCCCAACACTTTGGGAGACTGAGGCAGGAGGATCACTTGAGGTCAGGAGTTCAAGACCAGCCTGGCCAAGATGGTGAAACCCTGTCTCTACTAAAAATACAAAACTTAACTGGGCGTGGTGGCAGGCATCTGTAATCCCATCTACTCAGGAGGCTGAGACAGGAGAATTGCTTGAACCTGGGAAGTGAAGGTTGCAGTGAGCCGAGATCGTGCCACTGCACTCCAGCCTGGGCGACAGAGCGAGACTCCATCTCAAAAAAAATATTTTAAAAATGGGCAGAGGACCTGAAAAGACATTTCTAAAAAGGAAACATACAAATAGCCAGCAGGCATTTGAAAAGATGCTCAGGATCTCCAATTATCAGTTTTATTTTTTAAATGCATACACAACAAAGACTGTCCATAAGTCATTTCTCGGCTCCATTTGCATTCAGCAGTTGCTCCTGGGCATTTCATTGCCTTTACCACCTCAACAACTTCTTTATATCGTTTCTTGAGGTCCTCTTTTGTCTTGCCAGGTACTGCTCCCTCTATTTTTCCTCATCTTTCAGGTGCATCTGAAGGAAGTCTACTTCATGTACTTGAGAGACTACTCCATGTTCTTTTAAAAATTATCCAAAGCCTTTTTTGTCATCTTTTTTTTTTATGAGGGTCAAGTTTTCAGAGGCTCAATTTTCTTTGCCAATAAGTTCTCTTGACTCCAGAAAAATTATATGTGTGTTCATATAATTGGTAATAACTTCCCATATTGAATTAGTTCATGCAGAAAAGGGGCCTGTGGCTTTAATTAGTAACTGCAGACCAATGCTCCTCTGACCAATTTTTACTGCCATTTCCACCTTTGACAGTTGATTTCTCTGCATTCTTTGACGCTTGTCACACACACAAGCCTCCCCTTCCTCTTTCTCCATTCTAATTGGCTCATTTATTTCTTCCATTTTTACCAGAGCAGCCATTCCTAGATTTTTGTAGAAGAGGTATTTCACTGAAGTGTTGTAAACTTGCTAGTTGAAGTCTATCACAAAGTTTTTCCACTTCTTCTACCTTCTCCACTTATTGTCAGAAAAAGTGATTTCAGGTCTTCCTTGAATTTTGAAGGTTTGTCTTTTCCTTTTAATGACTCTTTTCTGGATATCTTTTCCCTTCTTTGCCAACAATGCTTGTTGTTTAACTTCCTCTTCTTCCTCCTTAGCTATTCAAGTAGCTTTTAATTCAGCTTGTCTTTGCTTTTCTGTAGCCTCTTGCCTCTTCTATCTTGCTTCTTTCTTGGCTTTCTCTCTCTTTTTTTTTTTTTATGTTGAGACAGAGTCTTGTTCTGTCACCCAAGCTGGAGTGCAGTGGCACGATCATGGCTCACCTCACTGCAGCCTCAGCCTCCCAGGCTCAAACAATTCTCCCACCTCAGCCTCCCAAGTTGCTGGGATTACAGGTGTGCACCAACACCCCTAGCTAATTTTTTGTAGAGACAGGGTTTCATCATATTGCCCACGCTGGTCGCAAGCTCCTGGGCTCAAGCGATCTACCCTCCTCAGCCTCCCAAAGTGCTGGAGTCACAGGCATGAGCCACTGCGTCTGACCTTGGCTTTCTCTTCTTTGAATTTTTTTATCCTTGTATCACAGCTATGTATATTATCAACTAATGTTTTCAATTCATTTCTTCTTTCTTTCTTTGTGCTCTTGTTGCTCTGTTCTTCTTTTCAATCCCTCTCTTGTCACAATATTCTGCTTTTTTCCTTCTGTATTTAAATAAGAAAAATCTGTCCAAGTATAAAAACTACACCAGAAGGAATAAAATGATGAATTCATAAATTCATAACACCTGGTTTAGAAACTTTTTTTTGACCATCTGGAATTATTTTTGAATAGTGAGAAAAACACTTCAAAGAAACTGTCCCTTGCTTCACTTTTAGAAGGAACCGAGTTTCCAAATGTATGATCTACACTGTTAAATGCTCCTCTTTTCACTGGGTCATACATTTTATAATTTTAGTGATGCAAGTGAAGTAGTCATTATCTCTTTCCTTTATTGGTTCACCGGCTGCTTTCCATGATGTTTTAAAACCACTGCTTTATGAGCTGCTTTGATGTGTCTCTGTGTAGCTTTGTATCTTACATGGCTAAGTCCAAGAACTGTATAATGATCCTGATTCTTCCAGTCCTTGGAATCAACTGTTTTCAGCATGAGGAACACTAAATGCAATTCTTCCTCTTTTTATCCTCCAGTTCAGAGGTCAGAGCAGGGGTGATAGCAGTGCCCTGGCCAGGATGGCAGTCAGCACCAGACCTGTAGGAATAATGGTTCCCACCCTGGGTGGAGGGCACTACGTTACTTTTCAAACTTGACCTCCCTGTTCAAGCCACACACTTTGGCACTACGAAGACCAGGGAACCTGCACACAGAGATGACCAATAACCACTTCCAGAAGGAGCCTTCTTGCTGTGGCCATTTCTTTCAAACTTTCAATAAGCAGGTCACTTTAATTTTATACAAACTTTTTCAGAAAATGGAAAAAGAAGGAATACTTCCCCCCACCCTCCATTCATTCTGAGACATTAATGCCAAAAACACAGACAAGGTCAGTATGAGAAAGGAAAATTATAGGCTCTCTCCCTCACCAATACAGTTCCCGAAAATCCTAAACAAAACTGTAGCAAACTGAACTTGAGTGGCTTTTAAAAAGATAATTACACCATGACCAAGTTGAGTTTATCCCAGAAACGTCAGGACAGTTTTAGAAAGTCTAAAAATGTCATCTATCACATTAACAGACTGAGGAGCAAAATTCTATAAGCATCTCAATCAATATGTCCAGAAGACAATTTTTCAAAACCCATTCATAACTTTAAAAACTGTATCTTGGTACTAAACTAATCTGATCGAAGATATATTTAAAACTTACAAAAGCATCCAACTAAATCAGGGAAATGTTAGAAACATTGTCTTCTAAACCAGGATCAAAATTAGGATGCCAACTACTACCGTGTTTATTTAAGGATACATGGTAATCCTAACCAGTGCAAAAAAAGGCAAAAATTTTAATTACAACAGGGACTGGAATGAGATGTAGTGGCCAGAGCATATGAAATGGCACACAGGAGTCTAACACAGGCAGCCATGGAGAAGATGAAAATTAAATTATACCCTAAGAGAAGCACTAAATATAAAGGGAAATAGATAATGAGAATTGTATTCTTTTTATATTCTCAACACCACTCTGCAGGAAGTTTTTTCAGTTAACATATTTTGTGAATAAACAAAGTAAAATTGGGCAGGATGGGAAAAGATTTAATTTACGAAAATAAAAGTACTTCTACAAACCTGAATTTTCTTTAGTACCACTGGCGTTTCCTGATCCCATATATGGTTTAATCCTCCATCAGTAATATATGCTTTACATGCTGTTACCATTTGATTTGTTACCTAAAATAAATACAGGTACAAAATAATTATACGTAAAAAGAGAAATAATATTTATATATAAATTTCAAACCACAAGCATAAAAACATGATAAAGAGTAAACCTATGGGCCAAGTGCAGTGGCTCATGCCTGTAATCCCAGCACTTTGGGAGGCCAAGGTGGGCAGATCACTTGAGCCCAGGAGTTCAAGGCCAGCCTGAGAAACAGAATGAGACTCTGTCTCTAAAAATAAAAAATAATAATAATAACATAAAAAAAACTAGAGAACTTGAAATTGGAATTTTCATTCTCAGAATTTTAAAAGAAATTCTACTGATGAACTAAACATCAATTGGTACAAAAATGAAGAGCAAATGAGTAAGCCAGAAAAGGGCAAAGACGGAAGAAAAAAAATTAAGAGAAATGGAAGTTAGATGCAAGGGGAGAGAATAAATTGAATGGGTAGGTGTGTTAGTCCATTTACATTGCTATCAAGGAACACCTGAGAATGGGTAATTTATAGAGAAAAGAGGCTTATTTGGCCCACAGCTCTGTAGGCTGTACACGAAGCATAGTGCCGGCATCTGCTTCTGATGACAGCCCCAGGAAGCTTACAGTCATGGTCGAAAGCAAAGTGGGAACTGGCCTCGTATGAGAGCAAGCAAAAGAGAGATGCCAGGATCTTTTAAACAATCAGCTGTTGCATGAACTTATTACCACAAGGATGGCACCAAACCATTCATGAGGGATCTACTCCCATGACCCAGACACTTCCTGCCAGGCCCCATCTCCAACACTGAGGATCACATTTCAACATGAGATTTGGAGGGGACAAATATCCAAACCATATCAGTGAACTAGGAATAATCCAAGGCAAAAGAGGACTGTTTCCCAGGAATAAAGAGAAAGGAGGCCAGGTGCAGTGGCCCACGCCTGTAATACCCGCACTTTGGGAGGCCGAGGCGGGCGGATCATGAGGTCAGGAGATCGAGACCATCCTGGCTAACACAGTGAAACCCCGTCTCTACTAAAACTACAAAAACTTAGCCGGGCATGGTGGCAAGCACCTGTAGTCCCAGCTACATGGGCGGCTGAGGCAGGAGAATGGCATGAACCCGGGAGGCAGAGCTTGCAGTGAGCCAAGATAGCGCCACTGCACTCCAGCCTGTGTGACACAGCGAGACTCTGTCTCAAAAAAAAAGAGAAATGAAGTCTTTGGATTGAGACAACTCAGCAAGTCTAGAACGAGATAAATGTAAAAGAAAAAGTTTGAGATTTTAGAAAATCAAAAATAGAGAAAAAATCCTAAAAGATTCCTGGGAGAATAAAACCAGTTACCTACAAAGGAAACAAGAATCAGATTAGCACCAAGCTTCTCATCAACAATATTGAATACTAGACAATGATTGAGCAATATCTTCAACTTCCCAGGAGACAATGATGTCGAATTTAAAATCCAAGTCACACTAGCATTTGAGTGATCACACAAAATGAAAGTGATTTTCAGACATTTAGAAATCCAGGAAGGTCACCACCCCGAAACCCTCTCTGAATGAACTTTTCTCAGCAAAAGAAATAATGAATCCAAGAAGGAAAAAGATGTGGGAATCACAAAACAGCGGTAATCAATAAATTAGCAATACTTGGATTTTAGTCTGAATACTCGTTGATTCACAATGTTGAAAAAAATGTTAACAATAATATGGAACTGTTAAAAAAACATTCAGTGATACTTGCACAGCAAGAGATTTTATTCAGGAGCATTGTGATAGGTATAGGGACCACTGAAATGGGATCTTGCAGCGGGAAAGAGAGATTGCGCTCAACTCTGAACACAGCGTGGGCAAGCAGGAATGTACAGCCAAGGGGCAGGATGGGGGTCAGTGGGTGGAAAATTATTAAGAGGAAACATCAGAGGTAAGGGGGATTTTGGCTAAACTGACCTAACAGGATTCCTGCTGAAGACAGGCCAAAGTGATTGGACAACACCTGGGGGAGCGGGGGGAATGAAAACCTGATCAGGTATCTAGAGTCATCAGATATCGAGAATGGCGGGTTCTTGCTAAACTGACTTAGCAGGGTTCTTTGCTCAAACTAGATTTTACTAGAAAGTGCACAGATGGGCCTACCAGAAGATTCAGAAGCCAAGCAAAGAATCTTTGTCAGAACTAAAAATGATCTCAATGTGGGACATGAGATCATGTCAAGAATTAGAGAGACTGGTAAAGAGGAAGGATTCTGAGAGTCTTGTCGTATTTAGGACATAGTGATTAAACCTATACTTTGCTTTTTAAAAAAACTTAAAATGTGACTGTGACTTTATATATTTAGTTATGCTTGAATAATTTAGAAATAAATTCTATTCATGTGGGTTTTTTTCCTGTTGTTGGGGCTTTTGTTTGTTTGTTTGTCTGTTTGTTTTTTGAGACAGGGTCTTACTCTCTTGCCCAGGCTGGAGTGCCATGGTGTGATCACAGCTTACTACATTCTTGAACTCCCAGGCTCAAGGAATCCTCCTGCGTCAGCCTCTGGAATAGCCAGGACTACAGGCACACACCACCATGCCCAGCTAACTTTAAAAAATTTTTGTTGTAGAGCCAGGGTCTCCCTATGTTGCCCAGGTTGGTCTCAAACTCGTGACCTCCAGCGATCCTCCCACCTTGGCTTCCCAAAGCACTGGGATTACAGCCTGAGCCACTACGCCTGGTTTCATGTGTTGCCTGAGTAATTTTTCAAATTATTTTAAATAATTAACCATGTGGTGCTACACAGGAAGATTTTACACAAAATATAGTGCTGATGGGAGTAGCTAAAGAAGCACTGTTAATAGTAGACACACTCCTATCTCTTGGGTAGAATCAAAACTATTTGAAATGAATAAATTAAAAAGCCACCAGGCACATTTTCTTTAAGTATTGGGGCTTACATCTGATAAACAGAAAAGTACCAATTACTCCCTTCAATTAAGTACAACCGAGTCCAGTCAGCGCCTTTCTCTTCTTGCCCACTGGAAGTACTAAAACTCTGAGAGGCACTCAGGCTTCCCAATTCCCTTCCTAGGGCTCAGAAGGAAAGATTTGCTAACTTTTTCACAGGATGACATGTAATTTCCTCCCATAGAAACTTACCTTGATAAACAATGAGGTCATTCTCTCTGAGGTATTATAATACCTTGACACACCGTGAATCATTCTGATGGCATTAATCAAATTTTGTATTCCATGTGCCATGGAAACCTAACATTGAAACAAATTAAGTGAATTCCATCATATGCGTATAGTTTTAATAACCAATATTCTATAATACTCAAAATTCTAAACATGCACAAAATAGTAGAGCATTTTTATCTTAAAGTCAAATTTTACTAAATGCAATGCAGTATTCTAGACTAGACCCTGGAACAGATAATAGGACATTAGTTTTGACAAACAAAGGTAATACAAGATGTTAACAGGAGAAACTGGGTAAAGAGAATTCTGTGCTATCATTGCAACTTTTCTGTAAATCTGAACTTAAAAGTTTATCTAAAATTAAATTTTAGAGGTGAGAGCAATTTTAAGGTTAATAGTTCATTCTGCTCTTTTTAAAGGTGAAGAAACTGATACCTTGAAGGGTAAAGCGACTTTCTTATGGTCAGAAAACTAGCTAAAATAGAAATCAGACTAGCATTCACTTTCTTTTAGGCAACTCAGTTCACCTTTTAGCAATCCTACCAAGTGCCATTAGACTCTGAAGATACTGGGAGAAATCCAAACCTATTCGTGAGTAGCTCACAGCAGAGTGGAAGAGAAAAACACAAACAAGTAAACAAGTAGAACAAGATAGAGCAAAGCAGAACAAGTACAACAAGGATATAAAACAATCGCAAACATAAACTGAATGCTTACTATATTCCAGGCTAAGAGCATTAGCATGTTATCCTAAGACATGCTGACAACAACCATGAAAGGTAGGTTTGATTACATCAGATATAAAACATCACTGATTGTAAGACTGCACCATTATTTTCTGTGCTATTGAGAAAGAAAAAAGACACCCAAGATGAGGAATCTAACTCCTACACAATACCAGGCCACCAGTGAGCCCTCCCTGGTAACGTAAGCATGAAATAAACCAACCATGGAGAAAAAGAGAGAAACAAAATGTACATACTACCAGGAGGAGGAAAGAAACCAAGCTTCTTTGAGAAGGTATGCACAGGTACTCAACTGCAGTCTGAATTCATACGAATGGTACCAAAATCCAAAACAAAACAAAAAAAAAACACCCTCAAGGACAGAACTAATAATTTAAGGTAGTATCAAGTCACAACCACAATGATTCATAAAACCTAACTGACTAAAGTATGTCCTAAGTTCAGAGATACTAAAATGTGAAAAAATGTCTTAGAATCTGTAAAATAAAGTGTCAGGCCTCTGAGCCCAAGCTAAGCCATCATATCCCCTGTGACCTGCATGTATATACATCCAGATGGCCTGAAGTAACTGAAGAATCACAAAAGAAGTGAAAATGGCCTGTTCCTGCCTTAACTGATGACATTACCTTGTGAAATTCCTTCTCCTGGCTCATCCTGGCTCAAAAGCTCCCCCACTGAGCACCTTGTGACCCCCGCCTTACCTGCCAGAGAACAACCCCCTTTGACTATAATTTTCCACTACCCACCCAAATCTTATAAAACGGCCCCACCCCTATCTCCCTTTGCTGACTCTCTTTTTGGACTCAGCCCACCTGCACCCAGGTGATTAAAAAGTTTTATTGCTCACACAAAGCCTGTTTGGTGGTCTCTTCACATGGACGCGAGTGAAATAAAGCATTATCACTATTCCCATTTTGCAAATGAGAAAACAGAGAGGTAGAGATGTTAAGTCCCTTGCCTAAGATCCAGCAGCTGTAAGTACCTAGTGGAGATTTTGAGACCCTGTTTGTAACCATGATGCAAATCACTACGGAAGAACAGACAAAGCCAATGGCATCCCTGCCTTCAAGGAAATTTCCTTTTAATTGATGGGACAAGATAAAATATATAAGACTTTTTTTATTGGCAATGGAAGAAATACAGCCAAGAAAAACAACTACTGATTAGCGTATGGTATGTCCTAGACGTAAGGTGTCACTACGGAATAATTAAATCAGTTTTATGTGGCTTACAGAAATTAACATCATTACTTTATAGTTAACCTTGTATGTCAGAATTCCTATTATATATGGTATCTGTAGATCAAAAAGATCCTAATAAAAATATGCCTAGAAGGAGTCCCTTCCACCTTTGCTAAGTCATGTCTACAAAGTACCACTAAACTCCAATAAAGAGGGCTCAGGGATGGCATCAAATGGGTCCTTCAGGAAAATGTCCTTCATCTGAACTTTAAACATCATTATTTATAATAGTAGCTCCTTGAGTGCACTGCTGTTGTCCATCTATACACAGTGTTCAGATATCTTATATGTGAAACATATAATAGTAAGATATGCCTAAAGCACAATACCAGGGTGATAAAAAAAAAATGAAACATACATAAAACTTATGAACCAGAAATGGAAGCATGAATCCCCTGCACTTTTCTACCCAAATGACAGTTATGAACTAAACAGCAATTGCTGGTTACTTTTAATCAGAATAAAGAAAACGAGGGGGAAAGGAGTTGTTGAAAGTACAGATATAGTGGGTGTATGAGTGGGAAGCAATTATATGACTCAATACTATTAGTACTTCTGCCATTTCAAAAGGTAATGCTTGAAACCTTCCTACATGAGAGAATATAAAAAGCTCAACAACAACAAAATAACAATAATAAGGTACATCCATGGTTAGAGTAATGGAACAAAGTTTTTTAAAATTACTAGGATGAAAAAAACATAAGAACTAAATGATTTTTAAATTATATGAATTAAAACAAGTCTTTTGAATCAAGAAGTTGAAATCAGTATACCTTAAAATTTGGAGTCTTGATAGCAATAAAGAGTATTCTTTCTTTCGAGTTTACTTTTTAGAATAAAAAGCTTTAAATATATAGAAAAGTACAGAGAATAATATAATGACCACCTACTCCCATCACCAGATTTGACAAGTGTGAACATTGTGCCATAGTCACTTCCTCTATTATTTTTCACATCAAGAGCTACTTGCAGTAGCCCTGGAGTAGGCTTTAGGTATTATGTGTATTTCATATTTGCATCTTCATATCTTGTGAGCAATCCAAAATGCTTGTGACATGTAATAATTTTAATTCTTCTTGGACAGAAATTTTAATTGCTCGTATTGTAAAGTTGGGGAATTAAGTCATTGAGCTACCAAGTAAGCCAAGTAACGGCCCCATTTCTCCAACACCATACAATTTAATTTTCTTTACTTGGGGTCATGTGCATAGAAATACCTAAGAAATGATATAAATGTTCTTATATTAAACAAATTTTACGAAGGTTCACAACACAAGTCCAGCTACTAGTAGCAGGGGTAAAAATGAGAAGAATGAAGTTTAAGAAAGTCATAATTCTTGGTGGGGAGGAAGGGAGAGAGATGTGAGCTGAAAAACTTCCTCTTGTGTACTGTACTCACTACCTCGGTGACAGGATCCACACCCCAAACCTCAGCATCATGTCATGTACCCATGTAACAAACCTGCACATGTACCCCTGAATCTAAAATAAAGCTGTGATTTTTTAAACAGTCATAATTATTTGCAAATAACACTAATAAGTTTTAAATAAAATCTACAACCTCTTTATGGACTCAATTAAAAGACTCTGCTTCTAAAGTCTTCCTGTCCCATCTTGTGGTGCTCCTTGATGGATGATGGATTCCTCATGGCAGTAAGAAATGCACTTGTCCAAGACTCTCAACTGACATTTTTCCCTCCCCTTTCATATTAAACTTCTTGACTACTAACACTCTCTTGGAATGATTATGAACTGCCTCTACACCTTCTTCTTCTCCAAATCTAAGTGATACAGGCCATAACGTCTTTCCTTCTCCCTGCCTCTAGGATGAAACCTGCACTGACCCAAGAAGGTTGGTCAACAAAACCATGTGGCCAGTGCTGCCACCTATATGGAAGATTTGACTACTTCTTTAAAAATTAGAGTGAAGAATACTGAATACAGATATCAGACACAAATTAAATTAATTTGAAAGCACTGGGGCGGGCACGGTGGCTCACGCCTGTAACCCAGCACTTTGGGAGGCGGAGGTGGGCAGATCACTTGAGGTTGGGAGTTTGAGACCAGCCTGGCCAACATGGTGAAACCTTGTCTCTACTAAAAAAACAAAAATTAGCTGGGCATGGTGGCACGTACCTGTAACCCCAGCTACTCAGGAGGCCGAGTCAGGATAATTGCTTGAACCTGGGAGGGGGAGGTTGAAGTGAGCAGAGATGGTGTCACTGCACTCCAGCCTGGGCAACAGAGAGAGACTCCATCCCAGGGTGGTGGGAGCGGGGGAAGGGAAGAGGAAGCATTTTAACTTAGAGAATACCTTGAAGAAGCAACATAGTAAAGTGGAAAAATAATACGACCCATAATGCTAGAGACAGCTAGATTCGAATTTGGTCCCACCACGGATCATCATAGAAATGCTCAAACTCAGTTTCCTAATCTTTGAAATGAGGGTCATTGTGTATACAGAATGAAAACATATTTAAAGCATGTGGCACAATGCCTATAACAAAAGTTCAAGGATTCTCAAGCCTGGGAACAGCTTTAAAAATGCAGCTGTCTGGGCAACCCTCCTGCCTACAAGTGACTTACAAAAGAAGTGACATCCAGGCAAAATGGGGAAATCCTGCCCTAAGTTCTCAACAACTACTAGCTTCCTTGAATTCTCCTTCTATTAAATAAAGGATAGAGTTTTTTTAATTTTCATATTTTATATGAAATACTATGAAATACCAGATTATAAATTTGAATATAAACTTTTAAAAAATAAAAGCAAATGGTAGTGCTAACATGTTCTTTAAAGGATCTCTATGGAAATATTAAGAGAAGAATAGGCTAGAAATTAGAAGATGGGTTCTGTCCTGCATCCCTGATTAGTTGAGCGATGCTGGCAAAGTCACTACACCATGATGAGTTTGGTTTCCTAATCTGTAAACTGGGAAATATCTACCTTGATAGGCAGCCCTGAAGATGGCCCCAGTGATGCTCACTCACATAGTACTCACACCCTTGTATACTCCCCTACCTGCCCAGAATGAACCAGACTCACTTGCTTCTAGTCAATAGAATACAACAGAAATGATGGGCTGTCACTTCAGAGATTAGGTTACAAAAAGAAGGTGGATTCCAACTTGGGTGTTCTCTCATTCTACTCCTCACTCTTGGATCACTCACCCCAAGGGAAGCAAATTGCCAGGTGGAGAGGCCCATGTGGCTAGGGACTGGGGCCTGCCAATAACCACATGAGTGGGCTGAGAAGAAGACTCTCCCCAGTCAGCCTCCCCCACTTCAGATGAGTCCACAGTCCCACTTAGCCTCTGGGCAACCTCATGAGAGACCTTGAAGCAGAAGCTCTTAGCTATGCCTTGCCTGGATTCCTGAGCCACAGAAACTCTGACATGAGAATGCTCACTGTTTTTAAGCCACTCAGTTGTGAGGTAATTTGTTACGCAGCAAAGGGTAAACAATACATTAATATTTGCCTTGCTTATTTCATAGTATACTAATGAGTCACTATATATTTAAATATGGGTTAAAATATTAAATATAGTTTATCATTCTTCATAAATACATAAGAGGAAAATACATTACTTTAAATAACTTTTAGCAGGATGTTTTTCCCCAATATACACATATTAAAGATTTTAATGCATTAATTATACAAGTTAATTTCTTAAATTGTACTTTTTTTTTCAGAGATGGAGTCTTCTTGCTCTGTCACTCAGGCTGGAATGCAGTGGCACAATCATAGCTCACTGCAGCCTTGCGCTCCTGGGCTCAAGCGATCCTTCCACCTCAGCCTTCTGAGTAGCTAGAATTACAGGTGCGAGCCATTGCACTCAGTTCAAAACTGTACTTTAAAAGCATACTTACTAGGTCATGGTTATAGAGAGGTTGACACACTTTTTCCAAAGTATACAAATATCTGACATTATCTTTGGATTCATTTGCTGTATCAGTGATTCTTGCATCCAAATCACGCCAATTCTAAGGAAAAAATGTGTAAGAATTCTATGAAACATTCAAATATATCAGTGTGCTAAAGTTTACTCAAGAAATTCAGTCTTCCCAATCATACATATACTAAAATAGTAGACATTTAAGTGTAATTAATATATGTTTTTCTTATAATACTTAAGACAAAGTTATTACAAGCACCTTAAATGATTTACTAAAACTAAAGACTCATCCTGTTTATAACTAAAATCCTGTCTGTAGGCTTGAACTGGATCTGCTTCTATGAGGAATGACTTTTCCAGGGTAACTATTTGTGACATTATATTACTCTGGGTCTTCAAGAATGGGTCAAGTTATTAAAATAGAACATCATGGCCGGGCGTGGTGGCTCACACCTGTAATCCCAGCACTTTGGGAGGCCAAGGTGGCGGATCACGAGGTCAGGAGATCAAGACCATCCTGGCTAACACAGTGAAACCCCATCTCTACTAAAAATACAAAAAATGAGCCGGGCATGGTGGCGGGCGCCTGTAGGCCCAGCTACTCAGGAGGCTGAGGCAGGAGAATGGCGTGAACCCGGGAGGCAGAGCTGGCAGTGAGCTGAGATCATACCACCGCACTCCAGCCCGGGCAACAGAGTGAGACTTTGTCTTAAAACAAAACAAAACAAAAACAAAAAACAGAACATTATTCAAAACAAAACCTTACTAGCAAAGTGAAGGCAATTTGAAATCAACAATTTCTTGTAAGTGGTCATCAAACAGTACCTGCTTAAATAACTGATTATGAGAAAGTTCTTCTTTATTTTGAGAAGAAAAATCTATCTTCCTGCAATCTCTGCTCATCTGTGTAGTTTTGCATAATGGAGCCTAGTGAACACACAGCATCCCTTCAAATGTTTGAAGATATTTACCATATCATCACTAAGTCTTTTATTCAAAGATGAGCACTCTGTGTCCCTTTAGTCATTTAATAAGTCGTGGTCTTTTTTTTTTTACTTTAAGTTCCAAGATGTAAGTGCAGAATGTGTAGGTTTTGTTACATAGTATACATGTGCCATGGTGGTTTGCTGCCCCTATCAACCCCTCATCTGGGTTTTAAGCCCCGCGTGCATTAGCTATTTGTCCTAATGCTCTCCCTCCCCTTTCCCCGCTGACCCCTGACAGGTTCCGGTGTGTGATGTTCCCCCCCCTGTGTCCATGTCTTCTCATTTTTCAACTCCCACTTACGAGTGAGAACATGCGGTGTTTGGTTTTCTGTTCCTATGTTAGTTTGCTGAGGATAATGGCTTCCAGTTTCATCCAGGTCCCTGCAAAGGACATGATCTCATTCCCTTTTATAGCCACATAGTGTATATGTGCCACATTTTCTTTATCCAGTCTATCATTGATGAGCTTTGGGGTTGGTTCCAAGGACATGGTCTTAATAGCTTCAGCCTCTTGGCCTTTCTACTCTGGACGCACACAACATCACTCTAAACACACATGCTTCAGGAATGAAAGGAAGCCTTCAGTGTGATCTGGCCAATGCTGAGAAGAGCCAAAACATCACCTTCCCTTTTTCTGGAAACTATATCTCTCATAAAGCAGCCTAGGATCAAGTTGACTCACATCAGTAATATCATTCGATCAATGGATTCAACTAAAACTGTTAAGTCTTTATCCAAAGTTGATCAATTTCTCTCCTGAAAAATTCTTTCAGGATTTTTAACCTATTCTTAATAAATGTTATCTTATTATTAACTGACCACTCTTACATACTAGGGATGATAAAATCAAGTGCCTGTTTGAGAATTGGTCAGAGATGAGAGCATGAAATGGAGAGGTCTACCCAGCAAAAACAGAAATAACATTCTCTGAACAAAACCATTTTAAAAAAATACTGGGAGCCAAACAGTTTGTCAACAAACCCATCCAACAAAGAGGCTGGGATATCAGTATGGTACCCCCACTCTTACCACTGAAGACCTTCTTAGATCTTTATATTGTCATTCAATATATTTCTTTCCCTCCCTCCTCAATGTCATTAATAGATTTGCCACCACATTTGCTTTGTATCCTTTCTAAAGACTACAGAGTAGTATTTTTAATACAAAATGTCTGAAGGTCACTATGGCAGCTCATTAGAGACCGCTCTCCAAGAGCTTAAATTGTATGTGCCTTTGACCCACAAATTCATAAATTCTCTCCTAGGGATATGCCTTAGAGAAATTCTCACACATGTGCACCAGGAGACATGAATAAGAATGTTCATTGAATCATTGCTTGCAATGACCCCAAACTAGAAACAATCCAAATGTCCATTCTGGGATAATAGATAAATAAATTGTGGTGCATTCATGCAACAGAATATGATACAGCAATAAAAACAAAGGTAGCAAATGAATAATAATGCACACATTAACATGATGAATTCTCACAAATAACGTTGAGTAAAAGCTGGCTGCAGAATATATGATATGACTCCATTTACATACATTTCAAAAATATATAAAACTAAGTCTCAAAATTTGATATTCTGGAGAAAAAACTGTATAAACTTATTTCAAAATGTATACCAAAGGATGAAAATACATGAATTGTTAAGACAAATCTGGAAAAGAAGAACAAAGAGTGGATGTACAAAAATTATGATGATTACAAGAAAATGAAGGCCAGGTGCAGTGGCTCACACCTGTAATCCCAGCACTTTGGGAGGCCGAGACAGGCGGATCACGAGGTCAGGAGATCGAGACCATCCTAGCTAACACAGTGAAACCCCGTCTCTACTAAAATTACAAAAAAATTAGCCGGGCGTAGTAGCAGACGCCTATAGTCCCAGCTATTCGGGAGGCTGAGGCAGGAGAATGGCGTGAACCCAGGAGGCGGAGCTTGCAGTGAGTCGAGATCGCGCCACCGCATTCCAGCCTGGGTGGCTGAGCAAGACTCTGTCTCAAAAAAAAAAAAAAAAGAAAAAGAAAAAAAAAAGAAAATGACAAACAGTGGCCAAGTGCGGTGGCTCATGCCGGTAATCCCAGCACTTTGGGCAGCCAAGGTGGGCAGATCACGAGGTCAGGAGTTCAAGACCAGCCTGGCCAACATAGCGAAACCTTGTCTCTACTAAACATAAGAAAATTAGCTGGGCGTGGTGGCACATGCCTGTAGTCCCAGCTACTCGGGAGGCTGAGGCAGGAGGATTGCTTGAACCTGGGAGGTGGAGGTTGCAGTAAGCCGAGATCGCGCCACTGCACTCCCGCTTGGGCAACAGAGTAAGATTTCGTCTCAAAAAAATAAAAAAAGAAAAAAGAAAATGACAAATAGTGCTGGGAAAATTAGCCAGCCATTTGGGAAAAAGAATGCTAGCTGAAGAGGTAAGAGCATGACCTTATATCCTGCTTCCCCTCTTACTAACTCTGTGACCTCGAACAAGAAACTTAATCTCTCACTGTTCTTTGTACAAAATGGGGAAGATAATAATAGGACCCATTTGATCCAGATGATGTGAGGATTAAATGAAATGTTATAGGTAAGATACTGAACATAATGCCTGGCACTTAGTAAGCACACAATAAATGTTAGCTGCTATTATTATCATTGCTATTAAATCTTACATGATTCACACAAATAAATTCCAAGTTAACTGAAGAATAAAGTATAAAGAAATAAAACCCTAGAAATAGAAGAAAAGGGTAATTAATTCTATTTTAAATTTAGGTTAACCTTAATTTTCCTTTTTTTTTTTTTCTTTTTTGAGATGGAGTCTCACTCCTATCACACAGGCTGGAGTGCAGTGGCATGATCTCGGCTCACTGCAATCTCCACCTCCCGGGTTCAAGCGATTCTCCTTCCTCAGTCTCCTGAGTAGCTGGGATTACAGGCATACGCCACCAGTACCGGCTAATTTTCGTATTTTTAGCAGAGACAGGGTTTTGCCATGTTGGCCAGCCTGGTCTCGAACTTCTGACCTCAGGTGATCCACCCACCTCGGCCTCCCAAAGTGCTGGGATTACAGGCGTGAGCCACCAAGCCCAGCCAATTTATTCTTCTTAAGAAGGTCTTTTTAAACAATACATGAAAGACAAAAGCAATAAGAGGCTGAAAAAATTATTTCAACTAAATATAAAAATTCATGATAAATGATTCCATTTTTTAAAAATTAAAATATAAGCAAGAAGAAAGCACATCTAGCACCCAGATTTTGGTTCCTAATTACTACTCTCCAATAAAATAAACCCAGGCTCCTTGGAGAAGTGCTGATCTCAGGACTAGGGCAGAACAAATACAAAATGAGCCTTAAGCATTTATCTAGTGGTAGAGAGTAAAGAAGTGGTCCAAACAGAGTAAGGGAATCAGAAGGAAACACAGGAGCCAATCTGAAAGATTTCCCGATGGCCAAAGAGGAAACACAATTTGAGCAACAAACTAAATAATGATGGTATTCAATTATAACCGAAAGCATGAAATAAATACCCATGAGGCTATACTAATGAAAATAAACGATCAAATACATAACTACAATGAGAGAAGAGACAACTTTTTCTTACATAAAAATTCTGATTAATAAACGTGGAAGGAATGAGGGAACTAGAAAACCACCATTAGCATACCACAGTAATAACTGCCGCATCAGATCCACCTATGAAAGCTATTCATGTAGTTTAAGGTTATCTTCCACAAAATAAATACGTGTACAGTACAGAGACCTGGCAAATTCCACCCTAACTAAATGATCAATTTTAAATCAACAGTAACAAGGCACATCAATATAATGTACCCCCTGATAAGTCATACTGGGAAGCGCACATCAACTCTGGCATTCTTACCAAAGATGCATAACCTCAATGTATTCACAAGAAACCATCAGACAAACCCAAATTGAGGGACATTCTTCTAAATAACTGACCATTACTATTCAAAAGTATCAAGGTCATGAAATGCAAGTACAGACTAAGGAACTGTTCCATTGGAGGAGGCTAAAGAGACATGACAGTCAAATGTAAATAGGATCCTGGATTGGATCCCAGAACAGATAAAAATACATAAGTGGAAAACCTGGAGAAATATAAATTGTATGTAGCATCGTTAATAGTATTGTACCAATGTTATCCCTTCATTTTGATCATTGTACAATAGTTTTAAGATGTTAACATTAGGGGAAGCTAGATGAAGAGCAGGCAGGAACTCTCCGTACTATCCTGGTTGACTCTTCTATAAGTCTAAAATGAGTTCAAGTGTTCAAGTTTTAAAAAATACAAGCCTTGGCCAGGCGTGGTGGCTCACGCCTGCAATCCCAGCACTTTGGGAGGCCGAGACGGGCAGATCACGAGGTCAGGAGATCGAGACCATCCTGGTCAACATGGTGAAACCCCGTCTCTACTAAAAATACAAAAAAAATTAGCTGGGCGTAGTGGTGGGCGCCTGTAGTCCCAGCTACTCGGGAGGCTGAGGCAGGAGAATGGCATGAACCTGGGAGGCAGAGCTTGCAGTGAGCCGAGATCGTGCCGCTGCACTCCAGCCTGGGTGACTGAGCGAGACTCTGTCTCAAAAAAAAAAAATACAAGCCACAGACTAAGAAAAAGTTTGCACTGTAATTGTCAAGGTCCATATGGGGGTCTGAGATTTTACCCTGCTTAGAAGTTAATGCATTAGCCTTTTACTGTTTTATCGATGACGGGAGAAAACATGAGATTTGGGGTCAGAGACAAGGATTTTATTACATCACAGCAACTGGCATGAGCATTATGTTGCGTTTGTTCCCCCATGACCCTAAATATCCACAAACTGATGCTTGCACCTGCAATAGGTTGTGTTATGGGTGAGGAACACTGAGTTTAGGGGAATTTATCCTTTTTACAGTAAGTGGTAAGTAATTCTGCTCTTTGTCTGGGGGACATGTGCACTGACCCCTCAAGGTTGCTCACTGCAAACAGAACTCTGAGAGATGTTCAGATAAAGAGCAGTATGGACCTTGCGTCCTTTTCATATATAGTGAAAATGTGCAGAGATGCCCAGGAGTCATGGTGAATTACTTCACCCAACAAATATAACAAATGATTAATATCCATATTATATAAAGGACTCCAAGTGACCGGGCACAGTAGCAACGTCTATAATCCCAACACTTTGGGAGTGTGAAGCAGGAGGATTCTTTGAGACTGTGACTTTGAGACCAGCCTGGGCAACACAGTGAGACCCTATCTCTATAAAAAAAAAATTTATTTTAAATTAGTTAGGCACAGTGGCACATGTCTGTAGTCTTAGCTACTCAGGAGGCTGAGGCGGGAGGGTCACTTGAGCCCAGGAGGTCAAGCGTGCAGTGAATCATGATAGCGCCACTGCACTCCAACCTGAGTGACGAAGAGAAGCCTGTCTCAAAAACATTAAAAAATAAAGAACTCCTATAAATCAGTACAAAACAATGTCTGAATTTTTCTAAATAAGGGAAAGATACAAAAAGAAAATTCACAAAAGAAATATGAATAGCCAGTAAACATGCAAAAACTGAACAACTCCACTACTAACAAGGAAAGAACAAAATAAAACAAGGCATTTTCCATATGTCAGGTTGGCCCCCAACATTTTTTTTTTTTTTAGTTTTTTTAATGAGATAGTGTCTCGCTACGTTGCCCAGCCTGGAGTGCAGTGGCTATGCATAGGCATGATCCCACTATTGATCAGCACAAGAGTTTTGACCTTCTCTGTTTCTGACCTTGATCAGTTCACCCCTCCTTAGGCACCCTCATCACCCCACTCCTGGGACATCACTATATCGATGCCAAACTTAATGTGAACAGCCAATCAACATAGTGCACTATAGCTCAGAATTCTTGAGTTCAAGCAATCCTCTTGCCTCAGCCTCCCAAGTAGCTCAGACTACAGGTTTAGGCCACCTGCCTGGCAAAAAAAAATATAGCTGTACTAATAATTAGTGCTGAAAAGCTGTGGAGTATCCAACCTAAGGAAATATTTGCATATAGACATATAAAAGCTTCCACCGCAGCAATATTTATAAACACATAGAAAAGGAACCATTTTCCTTAAAAAGTTAAGCATATAATTAATATGTGACCCAGAAATTCCACCCCTAGGTATAATAACCAAGACAAATGACAATAGATATCAACACAAAAAGTTGTACAGTACATGAATGTTCATAGCAGCATTATGTATAATTGCCAAAAAAAAATGGGAACAACCCAAATGTCCATAAACTGATAAACAAAATGTGGTATATTCATACAACAGAATATGATCCAGCCATAAAAAGGAATGACATACTGATACATGCTACAAACATGGATGAACCTTGAAAACATTATGCCAAGTGAAAGAAACCAGTAACAAAAGGCAAAGAATCTATGATTCCACTTACATAAAATGTCCAGAATAGGCAAATCTAGACAGAGGGCTCGGGGGAAGAGGGAATGTTGGAAATGGGAAGGTGAGAGCTAAAGGATACAGAGTTTCTCTTTGAGGTGATGAAAATGTTCTAATGTACAAATTGTGGTGATATTTGTGCAATTATGAATACACTAAAAATATCTTAATTGTTCACTTTAAATGGATAAAATGAATAGTATGTGAATTTTATCTCAGACTTGAAAAAAAGAAAGGAGAAAATTGGTCCACAAACAGGGAAATGATCAGATAAAATCTAACTGGCTACATTAACATTTTGGGCAAGGCACAGTGACTCACACCTGTAATCCCAGCACTCTGGGAGGCTGAGGTGGGATAATCGCTTGAGCCCAGGAGTTCAAGACTAGCCTGGACGACACTTTTAAAAAAATTATTTAATTAGTTGGGCACGGTGGCATATGACAGTAGTCCCAGCTACTCAGGAGGCTGAGGTGGGAGGATGGCTTAAGCCTGGAAGGTCGAGGCTGCAGTGAGCCATGATGGTGCCTTTGCACTCCAGCCTGGGTGACAGAGTAAGATTCTATCTAAAAACAAACAAACAAAAAACAACAACAACATTTTTTGGAAAACTATACTGCTCAAGCTCCATCTAACAGGCATAACTCCAAGATATACTATCAGGGTAGGGAAGGGAAGTTGAAAAGTATTATGCTATGACATTTATTTAATTTAAAAATTAGAAACACAGCCGGGCGCGGTGGCTCAAGCCTGTAATCCCAGCACTTTGGGAGGCCGAGACGGGCGGATCACAAGGTCAGGAGATCGAGACCATCCCGGCTAATACGGTGAAACCCCGTCTCTACTAAAGAATACAAAAAAAAAAACTAGCCGGGCGACGAGGCAGGCGCCTGTAGTCCCAGCTACTTGGGAGGCGGAGGCAGGAGAATGGCGTGCACCGCAGAGGCGGAGCTTGCAGTGAGCTGAGATTCGGCCACCGCACTCCAGCCTGGGCGACAGAGCAAGACTCCGTCTCAAAAAAAAAAAAAAAAAAAAAAATTAGAAACACAAAACTAAACTATGTCATTTGTGCATAATAAACTCATACATAAATACCACAGAAGATGTTTGAAGAAAAAAACAAAATAGAAAAATGTGGTTGTCTTTCTGTGCTTACTATTCAGGACACAGAGTTGTGAATGGTGGGGCTAAGGGTATGTGATTAAGAGAGACTTGTTTTATTCGTACTGCTTAAATCTTTTACCAAAAAAGTATTAGTTTATTTTTCTGTGCAAAGAAAGAAATACATATAAGAAAGAAAGAAAGAAAAAGAAGTCAGGTGCGGTGGCTCACGCCTGTAATCTCAGCACTTTGGGAGGCTGAGGTGGGCGGATCACTTGAACTCAGGAGTTTGAGACCACCCAGAGCAATATGGTGAAATCCCATCTCTACAACAAATACGAAAATTAGCCGGGCGTGGTGGCGCATGCCTGTTAGTCCCAACTACTCGGGAGGCTGAGGCAAGATAATCGCTTGAGCCTGGGAGGTGGAGGCTGCAGTGAGCTGTGAACACACTACTGCACCCCACCTAAGTGACAGAATGAGACCCTGTTTAAAAAAAAAAAAAAAGAGAGAGAGAGAGAGAGAAAAGAAAAGGATCTAGAATCAAGCCAAACTGTAAATGACCTCCAGGAAAAGAGGTAGAATCGTGGGGATGAGATGTATTCTACTTTTGACTTTATATGCAGTTGTTTACCTCAACGAGCCTACATTGATTTTCTTCATTGATTTACAATTTCAAAAACAATTTAAAAATAAAAGATGATCACTTTCCTAGAAATCACCCCATAGCAGTATGGTCAAAATTGGTCTGTGAAATCCTGAGAAATATATCTTCATTTCCTCTTCTGGAAATAATTGTGATATATGTAAAAGTCTTACTCAAACGCTAACACTTCTAAACACGATTCCAGTATATTACACTAAGAAGTAGTTCAACAGGATAATTTTCTAGCTGCTTGTTCTGAAGTATACCAAACTTTAATTAGAAAGCCTTTTACCTTTAGCAGTTTGGAGTGTGCAACATTTAGCACATTTATGACAGCCTTACAACTTGGCCCTTTAATCTGCTCAATGATATAGTTGAACTTGGCTGACATGCGTTTCCAGTGTTCCAGTTCGGTGAGTGGACCTGAATCATCAGCCTCTTTTCTCATCTGCTCACTCTCAATAAGTACCTGCAATCAAAAAAAATTTATAAAATATAGAAATGTTATATTCTTCTTTGTGAAAATCTGATTGCATCTTTTTGAAGGCAGCTTTAGCTTTAGCATTATTTATATTATAGTATAAATAATGTTCAACACCAAATAATGTTTAAGAACTCTTAGTAAATGAAGACTAGAGGAGAACTTCTACAACATGATAAATACTATCTACTAAAACTCTCCAGCAAACGTAATATTTAAAGGTGACAGTTTCTCTTACTTATTTTGTTTTTTTTTTTTTTTTTTCGGTGGTGAGGGGGACATAGTTTTTTGGTTTTGGGGCTTTTTTGTTTGTATGTTTGTTCTGAGGCAGGGTCTCGCTCTGTTGCCTACACTAGAGTGCAGTGGCACAATCAGAGAGCACTGCATCCCCAACCTCCTGGGCTGAAGCAATCCTCCTGCCTCATCCTACTGAGTAGCTAGGACTACAGGCAAGTGCTACCACAGACAGCTAATTTGTAATTTTTTGTAGAGATAGCACGTCACTATGTTGCCCAAGCTGGTCTCAAACTCCTGGGCTCAAGTAATCCTCCTGCCTCAGTTTCCCAAAGTGTTTGGATTACAGGCATGAGTCACCATACCTGGCCAAAGGTGATATTTTAGAAAATACCACTTTAAAACCAAGGACATGACAAGTTTGACAAAATCACCACCCACTTCTATTCCACCTGGTAATAGATGTCCCAGAACAAGAGAACTAAAGAAACAGAAGGTATAAGAATTGGAAATAAAAAACCAGAAACAGCATAATCACAGATGATATAGTTTGCTACATTTTTAAACTTCAAGCATATCTAAGGTCGGGAGCAGTGGCTCCCGCCTGTAATTTCAGCACTTTGGAAGGCTGAGGTGGAGGATCGCTTGAGCCCAGGAGTTCAAGACCAGCCTGGGCAACAAGGCAAGACCCCTTCTCCACAGAAATTTTTTAAATTAGTTGGGTGTGGTGGTGCATGTCTGTAGTCCCAGCTACTCAGGATGCTGAAGGGGGAGGATCGCTTAAGCCCAGAAGTTGGAGGCTGCAGTGAGCTATGATTATGCCACTACACTCCAGCCTCGGTGACAGAATGAGACCCTGTCTCAAAAAAAAAAAAAAAAAAAGACTAAAGACAAACTTTTTACAATTAATAAACATGAAGAATTTAGTAAAGTTGCTAGATCTATACATAAAAATTAGTACCACTTCTTTACAAGCTATCTTGCAATCTGAAAATTTAATTTCCAAAAAGGTACAATTTATAACAGCAAAGAAAAAAGTGATAACTGGAAGTTAATCTGATGAAAGATATGCAAGACCTTTTTGGAGAGAATTTTAAAACTTATTTTACACACACAAAAGACCTACCTAAATGGGGAGGTATATCATGTTCATGGATGGAAAATTCAATAATATAAAGATGGCAGTTTTCTCTAAATTAATGTACACATTCAACGAAATTCTAATCAAAATCTCAATAGAGTTTTTCATGATACTTTAAAAATTGGTTTCAAAATTAATTTTGAAAAACAATTAGCCTGAAATAGTCAATGTAATTTTGACGAAAAACAGAAAAAACACTTGGTGTGCCAAATGTTGGTTTAGAAAAACGCTACAGAATTAAAGCAGCACAGCATAGTATAAAAAATAAGTAAATAGATCAGTGGGATAAACAAAGGGGTCTAACAACTTTATATATGACAGAGGTTATATTACAAATTTGTTAGAAAAAAATGGACTATTAAACAATGTAACAAAGAGTCTTAATTCGAGACAATTGGCTAACTACAGGTACATGAAAAACACAAAATTAGATTTCTACCTCACATCACACACACACACACACACACACAATTCCAGATGGATTAAACACCTAAATGTTAAAAATAAAATGGTAACATTTCTAAAAGACAATGTAGGAGACAGGGTAAAACTAGAAAGAAAAACATGGAATTGAAAAGCACAATTGTCAAGATAATAGTTACCACTAGGGGGAAGAAAAGGTGTTTAAAACTGGGAAGAGAAATGCAAGGGCATTTTAAGGTGCTGGTAATGTTCTATGTTTTTTCTTTCTTTCTTTCTTTCATTAATTAATTAATTAATTTATTTATTTATTTATTTTGAGGCAGGGTCTCACTGTGTCGCCCAGGCTGGTCCTGAACTCCTGGGCTCAAGCAATCCTCTTGCCCTGGGCTCCCAAAGTGCTGGGATTACAAGAGTGAGCCACCATGCCTAGCCTTGTTCTATTTCCTAACTTGTGCAAAGGTTACGCAGGTGTTCATTTTACAGTTTGTTCCTTTCATCATATTCATTTTTAGTCTGTGTTATATTCACTATTTAAAATAAAGAATTTAAGAGAATGTCTTCGTAACACTGGAGTAAGAAAGGGTTTCATAAGTAAATACATAAGTAAAATATAAAAAGCACAGAGTTTTTGTAGTCACTGAGGATAGCTAGGTTGAGGCTGGATTAACATTTGTAATTAATATATTTATCTACATTAAAAACTTAAGTCTCCACATGACTAAAGGCACTATACCACATGAAACATGACACAATGGGGACCAACATAGGATTAATATCTGGAAAATATTATTTAACCTCCAAAAATGTAGTAAGATAACATCAAGCCATCCAAACGAATAAAGGGATGATATGGATAAATGATACGAACAGGCAATGATACGAGTAAATGATATAAACAAGCAATTCAACACAGAGGAAACCAAAATAGCCATTAAATATGCTCAACCTCAATAGTATTTAGGGTAATACAAAGTAAACCAAGATATCATTTCACACTCAACATATTGGCAACAACTAAAAATCTGACAATTCCAAGTGCCACCAAAGTTTTTTTTTTTAAATAGGAAGTCTTGGCTGGGTACCGTGGCTGCAAGAGTTATCCAGTGGGCAATTACCCGTTTCAATCATCTAATGACACCTGGAAGCGAATGCTGTGGCCAGCACTCTAGACCCTAGGGGAGTCCTCCAATTTTTGCCACTCCAACTTCACAGTCCTCCTCCTAACATAGTTCTAGAAAGGTAAAACTGGAAATGCTTTTCTGTAGCTCCTGCCCTGTCAAGATTTTTTCCCCCGATCCTCACATAACTGAAGATTTTCTTGTCTAGTTCTGCTGTCCTGTGCTGATGAACTAGAGATGTAGGGGGTGGTTCCTAGAGTCCTCTTTCTGTTTAGGGCAATTATGTAATAGCCGATTTTCTTTCACAGTGTTTATAGTGTAAGTTGGAGCCTCTAATAATTTTGATATATGTTGTATCCCTATCACTACTTTTCTTACTGCCAGAAAAAATTTGACCGTAGAGCTGCAGGCTTGCCACTGTGATGCTGATGTCAAACAGCCTAGTCTGAACTTCCTTGACAGCACAGACAACTCCACTGATCGACCAAGAGGTGCTTATTTAGCGTCTAGCACTCTGGCTCCTCGCTGTGCCTTTTCCCTCTCTCTTTTATGGAGAGTATCAACAATTTAAACATTACTGGGGATAAATGATGGCTATTCCTGATTCTTCATTCTTTCATTCTCAACCCATATTGTTATGTTTTCTTCCTTGAAGTGAGAAATCTCTTAAAATTGATTTTAAGTGGTCCACAAAGAAGAATGATTTTGCTCTAGAGCCAAAAATTGGCTGAGTTTCAAACCAGATTCTGGAAGAAAGTCAAAGGAGACACCTCTTCCCTTTACTTTTAGAGACAAAATACAATGGCTACGATGCACATAAAAACTACTAGTCCAGATGCAATTGTTTCAGTCAATTCACCTGTTCGATCTGTTTGTACCATACCATCAGCACTTCCTCTAGCTGACGAACAGTTTCTGAATTGCTGGCTGCAGCAGTTACTTCTTCAAAGGTGTGCAGTTTGGAAAAATCAACATTGTCTATTGTCTTTAACTTCACTGTTCCCTCAATACTTATTCTAGCACCTAAAAAGGAAAAAAAATACATTTAATACTAATTTATATATTAAATATTTTAAATATATTAATAAAAATACTAAATATTTAATATTAAGAAGTATTTAATGTCAACGTGTTAAATGTCAATGTGTACTTTTATGCTCTAATTACTGAAATGTTAAAGATCTAATACTTTACAGAAATATAATTCTAATTAATCATTAGATTATGACTTCATAATTTACTGATAAAAGTGTACATTGTAACAATATGAAAAAACAAAAGTATAGATTTTAAAGAGTTCATAATGAAGTATATATTTTAGTATGGTGAAAATTTTCATTAATATTATACAAAGAGATTCCTCCTGCTATAACATAAAATTAAAAAGAAAATATATCTTACTCCACGAAAGATCCTCAAAAATGAGTTCTAATGATTTCATTTCTTACCACTAAGTCTCATAATTACTTTGATTAACATCTTTTAAGATAGAAACTTTTTCTCTAATGTTTATGAAATATCTTAGTTAATTTGCTTCTTTTCTGCAATTTGCTAAACATTAACTTTTATACTTACCATCTAAAAATGAAAGATATCTGTTGATGGTTTCAGTGAAAATATGTTTTTCAGATTCTCCCTGCTTGGACTGGTTTAAAGCACCCCAGTTATTTGTTGCAAGAACAGCTGGTAGAAATATGTTTGCCAACATATCCCTAATTCCATTTAAGAGTCCTTTCGATGCATCTAGAACAGTAAATAGCGCTTCCTGAAAGAGTGGAGTTTAAATGTTATTTTACATGCTAATCCCACTGAAGAACTGAAAAATCATAATCTATTTTATATTGCAATAAACATAGACAACTAACACATTTTATTAGGGAATCTTAAGTGGTTATGAACCTTAGAGTTCTAAAGTCAACAAACTTATATTCTGCTCCCAATTTAATTATTCCCATATTTGCTCATCAAAGTGATGTTTTATTTGTTGCTTTAATTTCTGCATAGGAAAGGAGCAATAGCCTGGAACCTATTCAGGGTGAGGGACATGGAACCAAACCTGCGTAAAGAAAATCCTCAGTTGAAAGTTGCCCTGTCCATGATTTTTTTTTTTTTCTGGTGAAAAGCCCTTGCCCAGAAGTTTGGCAGAATAAATTACCAGCTATAAGAAACCAAAAGCCCAGAAATCAAAAGCCCAGCACCCATGCGTGACATTTCAATTAATACATCTTAAGTGATTTAGAAATCCCAAGCCAAAAAATTAAGATTAAAAAACTTGTCTAGGGCCACAAAAAATTGATTGCTAGTTTTTTAACTGTAAGTGTGTGGCAATAAAGTATGCAATTACTACTCATACAGTTTGGTGTCATCTTGATTTGTGTTAAGGTATCAGTAGTTTTTCCCACCATTGCTTCTGCACCATCAGTCAAATGTCAACATTGGTGAAAAGGGCAACTAGCATCTTAGTATTATGATGAAAATGGGTTTGAGTTTAAGAACCACTGTTACACTACATGGCTCATCTGTGATTACATTTAGTTATAATGATGTAAACAAATATTTAGCTAAGTTAAATAGAATATAACTATGTTGGAAGAATAGAGGGATGGAGAAACAAGGGTCACAAGGTAGAAAAAGAGCTAAATTATCATCTTCCAGAGAGAAAAGTCCACAGAAAATGTCTTCTTTTTTTTTTTTTCTCTCACTCTATAGCCCGAGCTGAAGTGCAGTGGTGTAATCTCAGCTCACTGCAACCTCTGCCTCTGTGGCTCAAGCGATTCTCATCCCTCAGCCTCCCGAGTAGCTGGGACCGCAGGAGTGCACCACCACACCCAGCTATTTTTTGTATTTTAGTAGAGACGGGGTTTCACTCTGTTGCCCAGGGTGGTCTCAAACTCCTGAGCTCAGGCGATCTGCCTGCCTCAGCCTCCCAAAGTGCCAGGATTACAGGTGTGAGCCACTGCGACTGGCCACAGATAATGTCTAAATTGACAAAAGGAGCAATCAGAGCATATTATTTAGAGATATACAGATAAATGAAAGAATCCATTAAAAGGGTTTAATAGTTGCTTCTGGAGAATAGAAGTCAGTTTTTCATTTATGAAAGACACTATTTCATAAAAGGACTTTTTCTCTCTTTATATGCATATATAACTGAGCTAAAACAAAAGATAAATTATAAAAGTGAATGGATGAAATCATGGATAAGTTGAAGAAAGAATTAATGAAATGGAAGACAGATTGAGGAAACATCCATACATAGAGGCATTGTGGTAAAACTACAGGACTTTGAAGACAAACAGCAAAAGCAAATAGAAAGAAAAAAAGACAGATTACTTACGAATTACACCAACAGGAGTGCTCTCATCATCCACAAGAAATACCATGAAATATTTACAAGGGGTCAGGGAAAAATAACTGCCAACCTAAAATCTTAAACCAAGCTAAACAAGCTCTCTTCAAGCAATCTTTTATCATAACAGAAAAGGAACAAGATTAGACTTCAGTTCCCTTTCCCATTGTAAAAGGTATTAAGACTCTCTAAGAATAACAAAGAGAACTTGTGGAAAGCCTACTGTATGTCAGGCAATATAATAAGAATTTGTTTTTACTATCATTTAGTGTCACTACAATCCTGTCAGGTGTGTATTATTATTCCCAATTTAAGAATGTAGAGACCTAAGTCTTAGAAAGGATGAGCAACTTTCCAGAGGATACACTTAAGTGATTAGTCAGTGGTGAAGCTAAGAGGCAAATTTGGGTCTATCCGGCTAAAATTCTTGCTTTTCCCATTCCATCATCCTGCCTTCCCAGAACTAGGTTAGCAATGTCCAGGCTCTAGGACAACTCTCTCTTCTTCTTTTAAAACGATAAAAGAGCTAAAATATTGAGTGAAGGGGAAGTTAAATAAAGTAACTAGTACTTTGCATCAACAAAATTAAATGTCTTCCTAGTGAATGGGAGGATAAAAATTATTTGCACACCATCAAGAAATGAAATTTTCATGAAATTAAAAGCAGTATCTAAAGTATCAATATAACTAAGCTCTATTACAGTCAATTTCTTTGAATATATGAATACATTTATTTTCTTGGAACTCAATTCAGTCCTATATTTAAAAAGGGAAAGCAAAGTAAAGCATGACTATGAAAATATATTCAATGTTTAACTATGTATTTGGGGAAATTTTTAAACATACCTCTTGAATAGTTTTAACATTTATAGCAACATCATTACGGCAACGAACAAAAAATATGCACAGTCCTTTTAGTTTATCCGGGGCTGCATTGTCTATATACAATTTCATCATTTTTGCCCCTTTAGTTGCTCCAGGAATAGTTCGACCGCATTCTGAAAACAAAAGTCAAGAACTTAGGATATAGACATAACTAGTCAAGTGAGATAAGTTACTGTAGCTTTTACACTATTGTTTCCTCTTTTATTTTATTGTAAGAAGTTTTCAATATGGTCATAGAATAATTTTTTGGGGGTGTTCTACTAGAAGATGTCAATAATTGCATCTTTTTTCTTTTTTTTCAAGACAGAGTCTCGCTCTGTTGCCCAGGCTGGAGTGCAGTGTTGCGATCTCAGCTCACTGCAACCTCCACCTCCCTTCAAGCCATTCTCCTGCCTCAGCGTCCTGAGTAGCTGGGACTACAAGCGTGTGCCACCACATCCAGCTAATTTTTGTATTTTTTTCGTAGAGATGGGGTTTCACTATGTTGACCAGGCTGGTCTCAAACTCCTGACCTCAAGTGATCCACTCGCCTTGGCCTCCCAAAGTGCTGGGATTACAGGTGTGAGCCACCATGCCTGCCCAATAATTGCATCTTTTTCCTTTTTTTTTTTTTTTTTTTTTTTTTAGATGGAGTCTTGCTCTGTCTCCCAGGCTGGAGTGCAGTGGCACAATCTCAGTTCACTGCAACCTCCGCCTCCCAAGTTCAAGTGATTCTTGTGCCTCAGCCTCCCAAGTAGCTGGGATTACAGGCACACGCCATCATGCCTGGCTAATTTTTTGTAGTTTTAGTAGAGACAGGCCTTTACCATGTTGGCCAGGCTAGTCTCAAATTCCTTACCTCAAGTGATCTGCCCAGCTCAGCCTCCCAATGTGCTGGGATTACAGGCGTCAACCACCATGCCCAGCCAATAATTGCATCTTAAATTGCAGCCTCCTCTGGGTCTCTTTCCCTGAACTCTGTACTTCTGCTCCTTTTGATCTGGCCTCAGGGCCTTACACAAGCTGTTCTCCTATCCCATCCCCAACCTTTTACCTACCAAATGCCTACTCATCTTTCAGATCTCAGCTGAAATGCCACCATCTCAGGAAGCCTTCACTGACTACCCCCAAGAAGGTCCAGTTCCTATACTAAATACACTCATTGTATCCACCTTCTATTAAATCCTTCCTTGAACTAATTTCAATGAAAATTAAACATTTAATTATCAATCTTTTTTAATTAGAAAAACTATTAAAAATATGAGAATTATGTTAGATAGTTGGTCACAATGTTAATTTGCAAAAATCAACAGCCTTCTATTTGCAGCAATAGCCAATTTAAAATGTAATAAAAGAAATAGAAAATCAGCCAGGTGCAGCGTCTCACACCTATAATCCCAGCATTTTAGGAGGCCAAGGCAGGAGGATTGCTTGACCCCAGGAGTTTGAGACCAACCTGGGCAACACAGCAAGACCTTGTCAATACAAATAATTTTTTAAAATCAGCCAGGTGTGGTGGCATGTGCCTGTAGTCCCAACTACTCGGGAGGCTGAGGTGGGAGAATCACTTGAGCCTGGGAGGTCAAGACTGCAATAAGCCATCATCATGCCACTGTACTCCAGCCTGGGCAACCTAGTGAGACCCTATTTCAAAAAAAAAAAAAAAAAGGAAAGAAAGAAATAGAAAATCCACATCACAAAGCCACAGAAATGTATTGTCTGCCCAGCCTTTCTTTTTTGGGGGGTTGGGAGATTCCTCCTGCCCTGTGATTCTGGAGGATACCAGTGCCAGGGCTCCGTAGAGATGGGCATGTAAGAACTAGACTAATTAGACTCTGCAAGAATATAAACCTTGAATAAATACACACAAAGAAAAAAAAAACGGATTTGAGAGATGGAAGTCTACTGATGAATCCTAGAGAAACTGCCCTGAAATCTGTGGAAATGCTCTATTCTTGTCCTTCCCAAGACCTGATTGTTCAACTAGTTCTAAATTTTGTTATCCACCTTCCGCCTCCCAAAACACTGTTTTCTGCTCATATAAGCCAGATCTATTTCTGTTGCTTGCAGCCTAAGAACACTGATACATGGTATGTAGCAATATAAGAGCCCAAATGTCCATTCATCGAGGCTGCACAGGGATTTACTACCCTCCCCTTTTTCTTTGCTAAGAGAACCTGACTTTGTCCCATTGTGTACATCCCTAGAAAGAAAACTGCTCTCTCAGCCTCCCTGACCCCCAGGATAGCCACGTGACACAGTTCTGGCTGATAAGACATAAGACAAGCTTGAGTTTCCCTGATGAAGAGGAGAGATATGACCATCAATAGGGAATGATTTTTGAATGAGATAAATCTTTATGTAATGACATAAAAAAAGGTCTAGGCTACCCTGTCAAGTGCAAACACCAAGTCAAGGATAAAATGTATTATATAACCACATTTTTAGCTGATAATAAGCATTTATATGTTAACACATGCATATAAGAAAGAAATGTAGGCTGGGTGTGGTGGCTCACGCCTATGAAATCTCAGCACTTTGGGAGGCTGAGGCAGGTGGATCACCTGAGGCCAGGAGTTCAAGACCAGCCCAGCCAATATGGCGAAAACCCGTCTCTACTAAAAATACAAAACACTAGCCGGGCGCAGTGGTGTGTGCCTGTAATCCCAGCTACTCAGGAGGCTGAAGCAGGAAAACCACTTGAACCCGGGAGGCGGAGGCTGTAGTGAGCCAAGATCGCATCATTGCACTCCAGCCTGGGTGACAGAGTGAGACTCTATTTCAACAACAACAACAACAAAGAAATGTAGATGAATATTTACCAAGCTGATAAATGTACTTTCGTAAGTAGCAAAAATAATGATTAAAAATATGTGTACCCTTTGCTCTGGCAATTTCCCTTCTGAGAATTTCTCCTAAAAATTATTCCTAATCCACATAGATTTGTATTCGGTAATATTCACTGAGGCATTGTTTCAGGGAGCAAAAAGTTGTAAACAACCTAAATTCTACTGAGAGATCAGTTTGGAAAATTATAGTTATATCAGCCTAACGAAATAAAATGCAAGGGTTAACATTTTAATTGGATAAATGTACTTATTGGCATAAAGAAGACAATATTATCAAAATTAAACAACCACTATAGAATAATATCTAGAATTGGACCCCATTTTTGTAAAATATGTATATAAACCAGTTATAGAGAAATATTCACTAAGGAGTTAACATTGTGCTTTCTCCAACTGATTGGGACTGTATTTTGCTTCTAATTACAGATATTTTATCTTTCTATAATTTTCAGCTATTGTTTTAATTTTTAACAAGTTATAAAAATACAGACCACACAATAATCCTCCCACGATAAGAACCATGAGAGACAGAAAATCCACAAAGCCAACCTAGTCGCTAATTGTGAGTTTATATATTTTGTCAAAGAAGCAAGACTTAAACATTAAACAATTGGAGGAAGGTAGAAGAACACAATCAAGTACTATATTTACATGGATACTGTAAATGAGACAGGAATCTGGAGAATAGCGATGGGTTTGGGTTGGAACACCCTGGGAAGGGCTCTGCTGGAGGTGTTCTGAAGGAGGGGGGTAGGGTATGCTGAGTGGAGAGAAGAAAGGCAATCTGGGAAAGCCAGGAGAGCAGAGAAAGGCAAAAGAAATAACTCTAGTATGCAGAAAGCAATGAAGAGGGGCTTAAAGGGAGCAGCAAATTCACATCTGGAAGAGTAGGAGATCAGACTAGACAAGTACTGTGTGTCCAGATGACAGCAGGCCTTGAATAAATGAGATCTGGAGCCAATCCAATAAATAGAGGAACAATAAAAGATATATTTGGCAGGAATAAGCAGTACAGATTTCAGAGGGAGAATCTGATTACAGAGATACTGGTTTTCAATCTGGAACACCAGGGAAGGCCTAGCCTGAGGCAGCAGAGGAACCAAGTGAGAAAGAAGCAATGGGAGGGATGTGTTGAAGGTAAATCCACAGGACTCTGATGATGAGTAGTCTCAGACCAAAAGGGTAACCCACATATCTAGTTATGAAAACAAAGTTTTAACAAGCTGGTAGCATGTTAATTAGTTCAGGCATAATATGCACAGTAGGGAAAACCAGCTATTCCAAGTGACAGCTGCAGCAGGCACAAGATGCTGTGACAGGACTGCAGGGGGGCAGCTGCGGGGCTCTGGAGTGGTTTCACCACCACTTCTAATCATCTGGACAAAATGGCTCCACCTGTTTCGGGGAAAATGCAATTAAATTCTAATGAAAACGTGTATTCCCAGCAGAGGTCAATGATTTCTACAAGGATATTTTCTCCTGAAACATTATAGCAAGGCCTGAAACATATATTTGGGCTGAGAATGTGTTGTTCTTAAGGCACTATATTTCTTATACGTAAACTTCTGGTAACATTTTCTTTATAAATAAAGGATTATCTATGTATAAGAGAAAAAGTATGCTGCACTTCAACGTGCGTGAACTAACTACTGGCACATTGCCCTCATAAATTCTTACCAATACCAGGTACATCTCCCTCTTGGTACAAAAATTTCAGTGTCTTACAACCATCTTTCACAAAAAAATTAGTAAATGCTTCCAGCTGTTAAATAAAAGAGAAAATAATAATCAGTCAAATGACTAAGGGAAAATTCTCAGTATTTTGTAGATGAAGATGAAGCTCAAAGAGTTTATTCAAAGGTACACAAAGGCAAGCTTAGAACCCAAACTAATTTAACTCCAAAATTACTGTGCAATATAATATAGGTTGAAATATATTTCCGAACCTACATTAATGATCTACATATATAGTTTTGGGCAGCCACTTACCTGACCCTGCCCCAAGGAATTATATGGGGTAAATAGATGAGTCCAACTTGAGGTAAATATTTTGATATTTAATATTTAATAAGAGAATTATTATTAAGATAAACTATTTTTAACAGCTTACTTGAGGAACAGAAAATTTGCCTACTGTTTTGTTGACCAATTATTTGAGCAATTATGTTTTTAGATATTGTAATTTGACCCATATTGTAGCAAAACTAAAGTAAAAACAAATTATTATACTGAGATTCTTCCATATTTATGAGCATGAAGCTTTTATTCAATTACTTAGGAGTCAGTGTAATATCTTAGTAAACAGAAAACTAAATAGATAACATAAACAAAAGCCCTGAAATATCCTATGAGAAATACAAAGTCATATACCCATTCACCTAATCCCACTGATTCCCATACAGAAGTTGTTTGTTTGTTTGTTTGTTTGCTTGCTTGCTTGTTTTGAGACAGAGTTTCGCTCTGTCACCCAGGCTGGAGTACAGTAGCACAGTCTCGGCTCACTGCAACCTCTACCTCCCAGGTTCAAGAGATTCTCCGGCATCAGTCTCCGAGTAGCTGAGATTACAGGCTTCTGCCACCAGGCCCAGCTAATTTTTGTATTTTTAGTAAAGATGGGTTTTCGCCATGTTGGCCAGGCTGGTCTTGAACTCCTGACCCCAAGTGATGCTCCTGCCTTGGCTTCCCAAAATGCCCGGATTACTGGTGTGAGCCACCCCACCTAGCCATCAGTATCTCTTAATATACTGACGGCCTACGGGAAGTATCCCAAGTGTAGCAAAGCCACTCCTCCTAGGAGAGTGTTCTCAAATGTTGGTGTGCATCAGAGAATCACACAGAGGGCTTTTTAAAAACACAAAATGATTTGCATTCCCATCAGGTTCTAGGTGATGCTGATGCAGCTGGTCCTGGGACCACATTTGAGAACCATCACCCTGGGAGATAAAACAAAGCCACCGATATGTGCGTAACTCTAGCCCTTAGTTCTCTACTCTTCCACCTCCCGTATATACTTGGGTCTCACACAATTACCACCTAAAAGGGACAAAAGCTGTCCACATAGTTATCCTTGCACAGCTCCATCAGTACTTTCTTGCTGACCCTTTAGCTGTGAAAGCACACAAATTCTCAAAAGCAGTGCACATGACTGGGATAAAAAGACATCAAAATATCAAATGCAATGAATCCTTGCATTTTAGATACATTGTACTCATGAGACTAGCAAAGTAAATGTGAGATCATGGACCAAAATCATGACTGTGAATTAAAAATTCACTTATATTACACAGCATTTTACCAACAGTTCATCTGAGTATCACCTAGTTAAAATGGCGTTATTATACCCTTCTTACAGAAGAGAAAATTAAGGTAAAAAGAATTTAAGGTAAAAAGAATCACCTGAGTATCACCTAGTTAAAATGGCATTATTATACCCTTCTTACAGAAGAGAAAATTAAGGTAAAAAGAATTTAAGGTAAAAAGAATCATCTGAGTATCACCTAGTTAAAATGGCATTTTTATACCCTCCTTAGAGAAAATTAAGGTAAAAAGAATTTAAGGTAAAAAGAATCATCTGAGTATCACCTAGTTAAAATGGCATTATTATACCCTTCTTAGAGAAGAGAAAATTAAGGTAAAAAGAATTTAAGTAGGCCAGGTTCAGTGTCTGTAATCCCAGCACTTTGAGAGGCCCAGTTGGGTAGATTGCTTGAGCCCAAGAGTTCAAGGCCAGCCTGAGAAACATGGCGAAATTTCCTCTCTATATAAATACCAAAAAAATTAGCTGGGCATGGTGGTATGTGCCAATGGTCCCAGCTACTTGGGAGGCTAAAGTTGGAGGATGGCCTGAGTCCGGGAGGTTGAGGCTGCAGTGAGCTGTAATCACACCACTGCACTCCAGCCTGGGCAAAAGAGCGATAGTCTGTCTCAAAAGAAAACAAAAAAAAAATTTAAGTGAAGGACCCAAAACACACAAGCACAGCACAGAACCTGGGATTGGACCTCAGCCTTGGGTGTCCAAATTTGTGCTCCTTCCACAGTACCACAACCCTGCCACCCAGTCACTGGAAAACACTGCCAGTAAGCCAGAAAAGAGATTATCTTGAGCAGTGCTAAATGAAGGGGGCAGGAAAGTGGGAAGGGGTTAAAGGGCCAATGTTGCAGAAACATCTGTATTGGTCAGGGTCCTAGCAAGAAAAGAATTCACACCCAAACGGGTGTTTTGACAAAACTTTATAAAGAAAAAGACTATTTTGTTTATAAAATAAAAGACTATTTCTAGAGGCCAGAGCAGGATTAAAGGAAACTGCAGCACTAGTAGCAACAATGGGACTAGCAACAAAGGAAACCCGTGATCCCCCAAGGCCTAAAGAGTTGAGAGCTAGAGGAAATAGAATGACTAGGGCCAGGTTGAGAACTGGAGATGCAGGCTGCTCAGGGAGCTACAACTATGGCAGCAGACAACCACAGTCAGGAACAGGGCCAGGTGGGGAGCTTCTCTCCCCTTCTGCCCTCCCATCTCCTGCTGTGCCTCCCACTGGCTGAACCAAGTGGAAACTGGAGAGTAAGGGAGCCCAGGTGATAGATCTATTGCGTTCAGCTTTCTATGCCACAGAGCAGGGCAGAGACAAAGGGAGAATGGATCCAGAGGCAAACAAAGTAACCATCATACCGTCTGTTGTCCACTTTTTTGTGGTGCCTTTACTGAGCTACTTTCATCCTGGATTGCACACCAGGCTTCACATTAAAAGAATACTTTTCCAGGCCCAGCGTGGTGGCTCACACTTGTAATCCCAGCCCTCTGGGAAGTCAAGGCTGGTGGATCACTTGAGGTCAGGAGTTTGAGATTAGCCTGGCCAAGATGGTGAAACCCTGTCTCTTCTAAAAACACAAAAATTAGCTGGGTGTGGTGGCGTGCACCCGTAGTTCCCGCTACTCAGGAGGCTGAGGCAGAAGAATCGCTTGAGCCTGGGAGGTGGAGGTTACAGTGAGCTGAGATCGCACCACTGAACTCCAGCCTGGGTAACAGAGGGAGACTCCGTCTCAAAAAAAAAATAAAATAAAAAAATAAAAAACAAAAAACTAAAGAATACTTTTCCATATACCCCCAATTTCCTAAACTGCACCACACCAAATCATGCCACCCCTTGTTCCTTGTTCCATCTCCTTACTCACGTGGTCACCAACCTTGATCCAACCTATCATACGTCCTTGCCTTTTCCCCACAACCAACTAAGCATTCTAATCTTTCAGATTTTGACACTGGTTTCCCTATTGGGTACACAATTTTCCCTCCACCATGGCTTTGCACACTCACAAGCAACTCTTAAGGAAATACCTTTGGCAGCTTGATTCTTCCTTAATGCCTACATTTCCCATTCCTTGCAGCATAAGCAGTGTCTGGCCCGGACCATAATGACCTTAAAAGTAGAATCTAACCACATGGACCCAAAGTCTGAGACATACCCCAGGAATAGCAAATAGAACGCTAGCATGCTAGCCAGTAAGAATTCCTCCAAACAGAGAATACCAGCCCAGAAATCCAGATGGCAAATACTTAAAGGTGGATTACTGCAGGTGCCCACCTCCCCCGCCCCACCTTAGTTCTAGCAGTTACCCTTTCATGAAGGCAGTGATCAGGCCACAATGCCTATGCCCATACCCTTTGCAGAAGATATAGGGATTCCAGTTGTGGTGTTATCCAAATTTGTGGCCCAGCAATTTTCAGGTGAAACAAAATTGATCACTTATCTTCCTTCCTCCTTAACCAAATGCAGGAATGATCCTCGGGACAGGCCTGAAGCCTGGGCCTACTAAGAAATGACTTTTTAGAAATTGGCCTTGCCTTCTTCTCATTGTCATCATCTCAGGGATGCATATAAGGTTGTTTTGCACCAGTTGCTCAGAGAGGCTAGAAAGACATGTAGCCAGAATCGTCACAGAAACTAGAACTCACTGGGGAAAGGAGACCATTAAAACAAACAAACCCAACTTGAGAATGGCAAAGAAAATCCTCTTACTATTTGGTTGGCATTGTCCACAGCCAGGACCAGCTACAGAATTTGATGAACCCAGTGCAAAATGAAAATGAGAGACATTTACCAAAGAATTATCAAGAACTTCAAAATGGTGACAAAAGATCATCAAACCAAGCACGGCGACATTCTAAGCACAGGGGCCTCTGTAACTACACAGCCCATATATCCATGAAGCCAGCCTTGACCACAGCAGTAAATTCCACCAGGGAACTTTGGTGACCTGGGAAACCACAACTTACTTCCAGTTGCTTGCTGTGACACCTCTTGTTTTATGTACACATCTCCATGCATTCTCTATACTTTGTCATTATAATAGCTTAGAGCTATTGATGTCTTTGCATCAATCACATCCCCATCTAACTATTACAGCTACACAACAGGACCAAGAAAATGAGCAATCCCATTCCTACTGTCAGGGAACTGCCAGGACCATATTCTTATAAGGATACTGGACGACATGAAGCGCAGGCAATTTTGCAGAATTTAACAATGCACTGTATGAAGCAAGGGGTAGCTCTTTATTATTACTACTACTACTACTATTATTAGTATTATTATATGAGTTGGAGTCTCACTCTATTGCCAAGGATGGAGTGTAGTGGTGCAATCTCGGCTCACTGCAACCTCTGCCTCCTGGGTGCAAGCGATCCTCCTGCCTTAACCTCCCGAGTAGCTGGGACTACAGGCACATGCCACCACACCCAGCTAATTTTTGTATTTTTAGTAGAGACAGGGTTTCACCATTTTGGTTAGGCTGGTCTTGAACTTCCGACCTCCAGTGATTTGCCCACCTCAGCTTCCCAAAGTGCTTGGATTACAGGTGTGAGCTGCTGCACCCGGCCGGGAGTAGCTCTTTTAGGCACTGTTCCATAGAACCCTGGCTCCTAGAGCAAGCTAAAGAGTTTTGCGCATGTTTGAAGACCCCTATAAAAGCAGGGGATATGGCCCCCATGGTGACAACCTCACCACAACCCCACCTCACCCCAACTCTCCCGCCAGTGCATTCAGTGAGACAATCAGCTCACCAGCAGTCTGCACCTGCTCACTGGTCTTTCTGGGATACCAGCCCAGTTCACTCCTAGGGTTGAGAAAAAGTCCAAGAAGCTAGTGGTAGTTTTATTGAAAATGATCTTAGAACCAGAGCTATGAGGAGGGAAGCTACGACACAAGTGTATCATACATTACTATAATTAGGGTGACCACATCAATTTATCATCCAAAACTTTTAGTAGTGTCAGGAGGTACTGTTAATCATGCCAGGAAAACAGGTATAATCCAGAACTGTCCCTGGCACACTGAGACATATGGTAACCTGACCTGCAATCACATCACTATTTCTACTACCGTATACTCATACAATAGTCACTGTTCCCTGACTTATTTATGCAGTTTTTCTCTACAAGTGATTTGCATATGTAGTCCATATAATATGTACTTGCAAAATATTACCTACTGTCACTCAACTATGCCTCTAACTTCTGACATCATTCTGAGTTAGAAGTTCAGCCAAAATTCTAGTTGCTGAGTCTTCTCTTCTTCCTCCTGTAAACCTGACTAGAAATACCATTCAGCTGGGCTGGGTGAAGTGGCTCAGGCCTGTAATCCCAGCACTTTGGGAGGCCAAGGTGGGCGGATCACGAGCTCAAGAGATCAAGACCATCCTGGCCAACATGGTGAAACCCCATCTCTACTAAAAACACAAAAAACTTTAAAAATAGCTGGGCATGGTGGTGCACGCCTGTAGTCCCAGCTACTCACGAGGCTGAGGCAGGAGAATCCGGAAGGCAAGGTTAAATAGTGAGCCGAGATCACGCCACTGCACTCCAGCCTGGCAACAGAGCAAGACTCCGTCCCAAACAAACAAACAAATTAATTTAATTTAATTTAAAAAGAAATACCATTCAACTGGCTATAATTATATAAACTAAATCTTCTCCTCTAGTCAGTAAAATTCCAACTTTAATCTTTTTCTTTTTTTTTTCTTTCTTTTTTGTTTTTTTTTTAGACAGGATCTCACTCTGTCAGCCAGGCTGGAGTACGCACTACATCCTCCACCTCCCAGGCTCAAGAGTTCCTCCCACCCCAGCCTCCTGAGTAGCTGGGACCACAGGTACGGTGTACCACACCCAACCAATTTTTGTGTTTTTTGCAGAGACAGGAGTTTCGCCATGTTGCCCAGGCTACTCTCAAACTCCTGGCCTCAAGCAATCCTCAGACCTCAGCCTCCCAAAGTGCTGGGATTACAGGCATGAGCCACTATGCCCTGCCCCAACTTCGTCTTTCTAAATGATTTTTGTTGTTGTTGTTTATGACAACTCTGTTTTCCTAAGTTAATCACTTACTCAAAGAGCAATTAAAATATAATGGTAAGACTTAAACTTACAGATGGGCAATCCAAAATTAATTCTTCCACAGTTACTATGTCCAGGCCAAGATTTTCTGCTAGAATTTCAAATATATATTTGTATGAAGGGTCAATTTTCAGTCTTCGGCTTTCCCTTGCCTCTCTAAATCTTGCCTAAGGAATGAAAACCAAGCGTCAAAATTGCAATTCTGAAGAAAAAACATCAAACTATTTCATATTTTGTAAAGTAAAAGTATTTCATATTTGTAAAGGAAAGTGGCACGCATGAAAAATCTTATTAGAAGCAAACCTGTCTCTCTTTTAATGTTTCCTGCAGATTGGGAAGGCCACTCATACTCCGGCGGTATCTGGAGGACCGCCGGGAAGAGGAAGAGGACAGCACTTCCGAAATCACTGATTGAACCGGTCTTGGTGCAAGCCTGGGTCGAACTCTATTCAGATCCGCTTCATCATCATCTGGAAGAACTATCCCTTCTTCAGAAGGAAGGAGATCCCGATAATCCACCACAAAAGGAACATCATCTTCTGGGGAAAGAGAGAAATTATCTTCTGCCGGAGCCTCCACCGTTGGAGGGCGCGGGGCCTCTTCCTCTTCTGAACGGGGAGGGCCAGCCTCTTCCGTGGAGGGAGGAGCCTCTGCTCCCTCAGAAGGGGCGCCGGCTTCTTCAGCTTCCTTCTCCATCCTCCGTCGTTATGCTTCAAAACCTAGAGTTATAACAGAGGTTCGTTTAAAATTACAGTAAATTGAGTGTTGTACGTTTTTATTCCTCCCCTTTTAGCTAGACAAGCAGCAAAATCATCAAGTTCTGCCTTGCCATATTATCTGAAGAAGCTTGGTTTATTGGGCGGGAGAGGTGATATTTTTAGTGAGGACAGCAAACACACACACACCTGGGAGCTTTTTCAAACTTTAAGTGCTCCTCCTGATTATGTTATGGCCCTAGGGGACTGTCCCTCCACGCACATCCCATCCCTGGCATAGTAACCCTGGCAATTCATTGGAGAGCACCTGTCCTCAGGTGCCTTAGGGCTAAAAAAAGATTGAGAGCCACTAAATTAGAGGACAGACTATAGATCACTGCCAAGGTACTCACTGTGCAAGAGACCAAGCAAAGAACTTCGTGAACTCTAAATGTTCCTTGCTTCAAGGAACTCTGTGATGCAATACAGTTCATCAATCAGACATTCTACTGTCTGCCATCTCGTCTACCATAAAAGCATAAAACATCCTCTTAGCAGCCAAAATGAATAACCCCAAGTCCAAACAGAAAGTTCACACTGAAAAGTGATTGTGGCTATTTATTGAGGCAATAGTACTATAGAAAGCATAAATCTAGCCTACCTAATCAGAAAAGCTCTAATAATAAAGAAGTGTAGAAGAAATGAGCACATAACCATGGAAATTAGGGGATGCCAGTGGAAGAAGAGATGTCAGTTATAGACAAAACTCATCTTGTAGGACAATAATGATGCCTCCAACCAAATAAATATGTTTTCAGGATGTGGTTAAAATCCAGAAACCAGAATAATAGTAAACATTTGGAGAACAAAAGGATACATTCCCAGACATGTAAGACAGAAAAAGAAGTTTCTAGTGAGAAATTCTGAGGACACAGATGCAGACCTGGCCTAAGTAAGATGGAGCTTCTTACAATGGGTCACCAGCAGACACCACACAGAACCATCCTGTCACCTATGCCCCACAACTGCCCTCTCCAAGTTTTCCAGAGAACTCATAAACAACTATAATTGTTTGTTTGATACCCTTAATTGGCCTACTCAAGGACAAACTGACCTATCTTTTAGCTGCCAGTTAACCAGTTTACCCACCCACTGCCCCTAGAATTGTCAACATAAACCATTGCTCCCAAACTATCAGCAGGGTTTTTTTAGCCTTCCCTCTCCCCACTCCCTTTCTCTCTTTCTCTCTCTCTCTCTCTCTTTCTCTTTTGTGACAAGGCCTCACTTTACCACCTGGGCTCAGGTGCAGTGGCGCGATCATAGCTCACTGCAGCTTTGACCTCCCAGGCTTGTGACCCTCCCACTTCGGCCTCCCAAGTAGCTAAGACTACAGTGCATGCCACCAGCCTGGCTTATTTATTTATTTATTTTTTATTTTTATTTTTCATAGAGACAAGGTCTCGTTATGTTGCTGAGACTGGTCTCATGGTACTGCCAAACAGTACCAGTATTCAAGCTCCTGGGTTCAAGTGATCATCCCACCTCAGCCTTCTGAGTAGCTGGGACAACAGGAATGCACCACCATGCATGGCTAATTTTTTTATTTTTTATTTTTAGAGACAGGGTCTCACTCGGTTGCTCAGGCTGGTCACAAACTCAATAATTCTTAAACTTGGTCTTTTGAGGTGATTTTCTATATGTTTGTTCCTCTTCATTCTTTTTCCTTTTGTCTCCTCTGCACATTTTCTTTTTTTTTTTTTTTTTTGAGACGGAGTCTCGCTCTGCCGCCCAGGCTGGAGTGCTGTGGCCGGATCTCAGCTCACTGCAAGCTCCGCCTCCCGGGTTCACTCCATTCTCCTGCCTCAGCCTCCCGAGTAGCTGGGACTACAGGCGCCCACCACCTCGCCCGGCTACTTTTTTTGTATTTTTTTTTTAGTAGAGACGGGGTTTCACCGTGTTAGCCAGGATGGTCTCGATCTCCTGACCTCGTGATCCGCCCGTCTCGGCCTCCCAAAGTGCTGGGATTACAGGCTTGAGCCACCGCGCCCGGCCTCCTCTGCACATTTTCAAACAACCTGAGCTCAGTGATTCTTTCTTTGCTTGATCTGCTGTTGAGAACCTCTAATAAGTTTTTTAGCTCAGCAAATGTATTTTTTAATTCCAAAATTTATGGATTTTTTATCTCAATCTCTTTGTTAACCTTCTCTGATGAATTTCTGAATTTTTTTTTGTGTTATCTTGGAGATCACTGAGTTTCCTTAAAACTGCTATTTCGAATTCTTGGTCAGAGTGTTCACATATTGCGTTCTTATTAGGGTTAGTCGCTGGTTTCTTGCTTTGTCCTTTTGAAGAGGTCATGATCCTCTGTTTGTTATTGTTTCTTGTGAATGTGTCTGTATGTCTTTGTGTTGAAAAATTAATTATTTATTCCAGCCTTCTCTGGCTGGCTGGTTTTGGTTTTTATTGGATATGTCTGCTTAGAGACTCTTTATAATTTACCTGTGGATTTTCTTTTCTTTTTCACTAGGTCACTGACTCATTTCCAGCACTAGATGTCAGCTTAAGCCTGGGTTTGCCTCAGTTCTAGTAATCAGATTGCTGCCCATCCAAAATGCGGGATGTCCTAAAGGGATTATCCCAGCAGTGTGGGAATGCTGGCTAGGGGTTCATGCCTAAGGGAACTGGGGAATGAGCTTCCTATAGCATGGTACTGCCAAACAGCAACTCTGATTTGGTATCTTCTTTGGCCAAGTTACAGAGCAGAGTTTCCAGGACTGGGGATGGTAGTCCCATCTCCCTCCTTCGTCTCTGGCTATCCTCGGGGATATTTTTCCCTTTAGTACTGTTGATACTGCCTGTGGATTGAGGCAGGAACAGGTCTCCTGCCATGGAACCCAAGATGGTAGGAAAGTTGGTTGTTCACTTCAATCTCACTTTGCCCATTAGAGAAACCATAAGACTAGGGGAAATTTTCCATTTGCCTGGTGCCAGGCAGACTGGGGTAAGGAGTGTCATGCTATGGAAGTCCAATTCTCTTACCATCTGCTTAGAGGTTTTTTCACTTCTCTGTGGTACTGGAAATAATCTCATCTTTATATCTGAGTTTTGGGATATTGCTGGTGATAATCTTAATATTGTGTGTTTGCTTCCATTTTCTGGTGGCAAGGGAGAAGAAGCAGCCAGCTTGCTTCTATGCCACCATTTTGAAACACAATGTCAGGGTGCATTTTTGAGCTTGGTAGGGTTTTAGGGCCGCACCTTAATGGTTAGCCCATTCGCAGTAAAAATATTTGGTGGCAAGTCTAATGCTGGGCAGAATAGGTGTCCATCTGTGAAACAGCAGCCCAGGCATTCCTCTGACTCTAGAGGGAGTGGGCTGTGATGATCCTCTGCATTAGCTACACCTCCTCCAGGTCTCTGGAGAAGCCCCGCCTCTTGTCTTAGGAATACAACTTCACAGTGGATTGGATGAAAAAATATACACCATGGTATACTACGCAGCCATAAAAAAAAAAAAAAAAAAAACAAAAAAACATGTCTTCTGAAGGAACATGTATGCAGCTAGAAACACATAGGTGGGGAAATAATGTTTCTCTGTAACACTAACACAGAAATAGAAAACCAAATACCTCATGTTCACACTTGTAAGTAGGGACTAAACACTGGGTATACATGGACATAAAGATGAAAACAATAGACACTGGGGGTACAAGAGGGGGAAGGGAAGGATGGGGGTGAGGGTTGAAAAACTACCTATTGGGTACTATGCTCACTATCTGGGTGACAGGTTTAATCATACTCCAAACCTCAGCATCATGCAATAAACCTTTGTAAGAAATCTCCATATGTATCCCCTGAATCCAAAATAAAAGTTGAAAAAAAATAAAAAAGACTACTTCAAGCCACAAATACTCAACAACCAGAGCTAATGTAGCACCCCCTAGATTTCTTGCCTGAAATCCAGCCAAGACAAGAATTCCTGAAGAATTCAGTCTCATTTAGGAGATAAAGTAACCTATATGAATCAATCAAGAATGTTAAATTGTGACGTTCTGCTGAAAAAGGAATTTAAAGAAGGAAGAGATAAATGTGGACAAAATAGACAAAGAGGATTTCATGGAGGATTTGAACATTAGTTGGCCTTAAAGGGTGAGTAGGAGTCAATAAGAAGCAGAGGGAAGAAATGTAAACAGAGAAGTAAAGAGGTAAACTATAAAAAGCTATGAACAGGTCAAATCAGGGAAAATTTGGTTGGGAAAAAGAAGTTTAGAACTACATCATATCATATTCATTATTCCAAAAGACCACAAACAGCAAGGATTCAGAATCTGTTAAAATAAGTAATAAATGTAGTTTTTATACAAGCAGACTTTTGTGACTGTGAACACTGACATACAGACTTTGTTTCTGTGAATACGAGTGTCTGTGAACACTAAAAATTGATAATCAGGGACTAATCCCTATTGTGTGTCAGAAAAAAATGAATTATAAATAATTTGTTATAGTTTAAATTTTGTTAAAATAGATCATATATCTAAGATTCCCAAAGAAATATATAAATACATGACCACTGCCATTTTGGAGAGATTTTACTTAAGGAAATTGTAGAATCTTCCCTCTAATGAAATACTATAATTTGAGATGCATTTTCAACATGGTTTTTGAGTGTCAAATATTCCTTGGCAGGTGACAAACTCTAAATACTAAAAGATCAACTTATGACTTCCAATGAGTGATGCAATTATTTAATTTTAAGTTAGAAAATGTATGCAACTACTTTATATAGAGGAATTCCTAAAAACTATAGCAAAAATGAAAAAATCTTACCAACTATGTGTATATATATAGATATTCTCTCTATATATATACACACACACACATACACACAAGGTTGGTGGTTCACTGCAACATGTTTGTAATAGCAAAAACAAGCAAGAAAACACACACACACACACACACACCTTGGAAACAACCAAGATGTCCCTCAATGAAGGGCCCACTAATTGTTCTGTACTACCCTTGTTCAATAAAATTTTAATGCATCATTATTGATACAAAGAATGAGGTAGGGCTACATATGCAGATATGTAAAACTCTCTAAGACATACTGTTACATAAAAAAGCAAGATACATTGCATAATAACACCACCCCATAAATGTTTTAAAGTGTGTATATGTGTACATATGGTATTTCATCAATTCTAAGATGCATACTTTAAGAAGGTTTAATCTGCAGCATTTTTTTGTTTCTCAGCACTTTTTTCTTTAAGCAGTGACAAAAAATACCTAATTTGCATGTATAGAATTGCAAAAAAAATTGTAATCAGTAATAGTTTAGATTTGATAAAGTGCATTATAAGCTGTCTAGGGAGAATACACAATAAATTATTAACAAGAATCATTTTGAGTGAAAGAGATTGAAGAAGGGAAGTAGAAGAAGAATTTTTACTTTCCAATTTTCTAACTTTCAGTATGGTTCTTTTCTAAAAAAAAAAAAACATGTGTACATTTTAGTTGTATTATATGTGTGCATATCATATATAGTAACATATATGACCAGCCTAGGCAACATGGAGAAATCCAGTCTTGACAATAAATGGAAAAAATTAGCCAGGTGTGGTGGCATGCACCTGTAGTCCCAGCTACTTGGAGGGTGTGAGGAGGGAGAATAGCTTGAGCCCAGGAGGTCAAGGCTGCAGTGAACCAAGATGGCGCCACTGCATTCCAGTCTGGGTGACAGAGTTAGAACCTGTCATAAAAAAAAAAAAAAAAAAAAAAAATTAGGACCTAAAATTCCCTACAAATCTACCCCCAAGCATTCACATTCTGCTGACCCATAGAGCACGGAGTGAATGTGACATCAACACTTGTTCACTGTCTCTGGGTCCTTCTCTCCTTCACAGACAACTTATTCTGTTGTACAGGCTGGAGTACAGTCATGTGAGCACGGCTTATTGCAGTCCTCACCTTCTGGGCTCAAACAATCCTCCTACTTCAGCCTCCCGAGTAGCTAGGACTAAAGGCATATGCAATCACATTTGGCTGTTCTCTTTTGGTTTGGGTTTTGGTTTTTCTGTAGAGATGGGATCTAACTATGCGGCCCAGTCTGGATGCAATCATTTTCAATTCCCACCATCCATTCTCCTTAAGTTTAATTTTAAGGATTCAGTGAACTTCCACAAAGTCATCCCTGGTTATTTTCAGGAGCATTTCCAGGTGTTGGACTCCTCCACACCTAGGAATACTACAGTAAGTGAGCAAGTTGCATACCTGTGTGCTGGGTACAGCCAATTCAACCACCCCCTTTTCTCCTGCACCCATTTCTGTAACCCTGTCCCAAATGCATTAGTTCATTCAACAATATTGAGCGTCTTCTGCATGTGTGGCCACTATGGCTACATAAAAGACTAAGGACTTCTCTAAAGCAAAATGCACAATCAAATCGGTGTGACAGACTATTGAATACAACACAAGATGGTCAATGTCAATGACAAGTGAATTAATGAAGGGCTAAGGGACCTCAGCAGGCAGCAAAACTTCTGGGAAAAAAAAAAACTTGACAGAAAAGATACCACACGAGTCGAGTCTAAAGAAGAGTTGTCAGGAGAAGATGGGAGAGAGAAACATTCTAGGCAGAAGGTGGGGACAGTGGGGTACAAAAGCAGAGAAGCAAAAACAGACACAACTAGCTTGGGAAAAGTGGTAAATTCAGTGATGAGACTTTTGGGCTAGAGGGGAATGAGAAGGGTAGAGGAACGGGAAATAAGCCTGGAGGGATAGGTATTTTTTTCTGTTTTATTTTTGAAATTTTAAAAATACATAGGTGTATGGCTGGGTGCGGTGGCTCACGCCTGTAATCCCAGAACTTTGGGAGGCCGAGGTGGGCGGATCACAAAGTCAGGAGATCGAGACCATCCTGGCGAACACTGTGAAACCCCGTCTCTACTAAAAATACAAAAAAAAAAAAAAAAAAAAAAGCTGGGCGTGGTGGCGGGCGCCTGTAGTCCTAGCTACTCGGGAGGCTGAGGCAGAATGGCTTGAACCTGGGAGGCAGAGATTGCAGTGAGCTGAGATCGTGCCACTGCACTCCAACCTGGGTGACAGAGCGAGACTCCGTCTCAAAATATATATATATGTATATATTTGTATATATGTATATATTTTTATTTTAATAGCCTTTGGGGTGCAGGTGGGTTTTTTTTTTTTTTACATGGATGCATTGGATAGTGGTGAAGTCTGCGATTTCAGGGTCATCCAGGTAGTGTACATTGTACGCAATATGTAGTTTTTTCATCCCTCACCCCCCTCCCACCCTTCCCCTTCTGAGTCTCCAAAGTCCATTATATCCCTGTGGATGCCTTTCCGCAGCAATAGCTTAGCTCCCACTCACAGTTGAGAACGTGCGGTATTTGATTTTCCATTCTCAAAACCGGGAGTGGGTGTGAAGTAACTTAGATGTCCAGTGAAGACACTGACGAAGGGCAGTAACTCAGCTGGGGTTTTGAAGCAGGGGTTGCCTGAGTTCAACTAACAGAGGTGGAGGGCTGAACTGTAGCGTGGATTCCAGTCCTCTAAAAAGAAGGAAAGGGGGCGGGGAACCCGGCTGCAGCAGGGCCTCCCCGGCAGGGGCCGGTCACTCACAGCGCGCCCCGACCAGGCACTTACCAGCCGCTCCCTGGCCCCGATGCCCGGACCACTCAGCCCACTGAGGCCGGCCGGAGCGGCTGCGCTGCCCCGGGGGAGCTGCTCCGGCCTCCGCAGCCCGGAGAGAGGCTGACGGTTGGGAGTCCGAGACAGGCTCGCTCCGGGGCGCCGTTCCCTTCCGGAAGCGGCTGGAGGGGCACGGGCAGTCCCCGCGTTCCCCAAAGAAGGACGCAGCCACCGAGCCCGAGGACTGAAACATTGTTTAGGGGACCCCGGGCACCGAAGGCGGCTTCCTGGAGATGGACATTTGGAGTGCGGTGCCAGGGCCTTGGGAGGATTCCCGCGTATTCGTGGAAACACGGAAATATATAACAATGTTTTCCATGACCTTGCTTAGTGTTTTCCTGGAGAACCTAAGAAATGTTTCCTGGTGAGTCAGTGTGTTCAGAAACCTGTGACTGATGAGAGAGAAAGACTCTGGGGGAAAACTGACTTCTCTCCCAAGTCCACCTCCTCCCCTCTCCAGTACGTTTCTGCTTTTGCTGTAACTGCCGGACATGATGTGAGCGGTTCGTTTTTAGTTGGGTGTGTTAACCAAAGAAAAAAAATGCAGTCACTTAAATAGTTAAAATTAGTTGTATTCAGATGTCTTACTGAGGATTGCAATTCGGGAAAGTCTTTCAGAGACTTTCTGTGAGACTGCTGCAAAGCTTAGGTACAGGTGGAAGTGGTATCAGATGTGCTCAGCAGTTGCATCAAGTGAGCTCAGCAGTTACATTTGAGCAAAATCTCATCAAGGGTGGGGTCCAAGGGTACATCTGGTTATAGATTATAAAGGCATAATCATTAATCCTATCAGTTATTATCTTATTATATACAGGAAGATGCATGAGTTAGGATCCTTGAACTTTTGCAAGAACAGATTCATGCAAGAGATGTTATCATCTTCAGGGGCATTCTTCCAGGGGCTGCACTTAGTCACTGAGTTAAGGGATTTGTGAAATTTGACTGCCAAAGATTCTCTGACATTCTGCTGGCAAGCAGAATGAGCAATATAGCTTCTTACATAAACTATTTGTCTCACAGGTGTGAAAGTCAGTCTTTGAATGTAGAGCAGATCAATGTGAAATGAGGACTGAAAGGTCTGTCAACTAAAAAAAAAACAACAACAACAATTAATATAAAAAATCACAAATTAAATAAACCATGGTCCATCCATATTAATAGACATTACTCAGTGAGTATACAATATAAGCTTATGCGGGCAAGGGAGTTCCTGCATATCCTTGCTGAGTATGCCAAAATGCAAGACCTACCTACCCTCTAACTCTGAGCCACTTCCTTCACTAATCTGTAAGCAACTAAGTAGGCTACAGCAATCAAGGCATGAGAAGGCACAATTGCTCACTTCCCAGGGAAGAGGGACTAGCTTGTTTGCTGCTCGATATGAAAGATGCTGAGCACTTAGCCCTAGATTCTTTACCTGCCTCCCAGTCCACTGCCTGCATCTAGGCCCATGGGGTTGCCCAGTGGGACTTGGGTTTGGGGGAACTGGCCTCCCATATGATACTCCTGCCATTTGTTGGCCTACGAGTAATAAGTGCTCTCCCTCTTGACCATCGAATCTCATTGTTTACTTTTCGCACTGATGGAGCTAGGGCAGGTTTTATACTAGCCATCTTTTCCTGTCTCTATTCTCTCTCTCTAGTCTCATCTGGTAAGAAACAAAACAGAATATCATATTCCTTAATAAAGAGCCTTAAATATATTCATTCATATGCTTTAACCTACAAATGCCTCTTTTGAAAATATATTCCTAAGAAATAATACTAAATATGGACAGAGCTTTGGTTCTATAGATGTGTTGCTGTATTAGGTTTGTAGCACTGTGATCCATGCAATAGTTTCATTAACTCTGGCAGAAAACTAGCTTCATGGAATACTGCCAAATGATAGCACTCCTGAGAATGCCTGAGATACAGGAAAACTGTACCTTCTGCAGAGTTCTCTTGAGGCTTAACAGAAAGTAAACCTCATGCAGCACTTATATAAGACATTAAGTGCCCACGATCCTGAGTATTTAGTGTCCCTGAAAATACAATAAGGGAACACATATAAAAACACTTAGCACAGTAGTACATGGTAATGGCTAAATCAATGCTAGCTGTTATTTGTAGTAGTTTAGTATTAGTGTGTATAGTAAAGAAAAATACTGAACTGGTAATCAGGGAAACTGAGTCCTATAACTGATACTCAACAAATAATTGTTTAGTCGACTAACCTTCAGATTGTGAAACTGCTCTATGACTGGATATCCTCATTTGTAAAAAGAAATAGGGGAGTTGTGATCATCTCTAAGTTCCCTTCCAGTTCAAAAAATGTCTAACTCTATGATGAGTTTAGTTTCAAGCCTCATCGATTGAGAGGAAGATAATACTATTGACCGAAATAAAAATGTCAAAACAACCAGTTGGAAATGTCTAGGTGTTGTAGATAATATGCAGTTAAGGTGCACAGATTATCAATATTTGTTATGTTATAATTGTCCTAAAGTACCACATGATCGTATTATCAAATAACAATTTAAGTAGCCAGTTATTCAAGTAAAACATATATAAATATTAAATAACTATCCACAGCTCATTTCTTTGAGCTTTTCTTGAAGGATTATCAGTTTGTGGCTGTAATGGCACATTTATATCTTGTTTAGTGTGGTTCATTCTACTTGAAAACAAAAATCTCTGCCAATGCAGAAAGCCAAAACACCTGACAATAAGAACCTAAGCAACTGTGAACCCAAAAGTATCTGAGACAGGTTGCAATCAATTCAGAAAGTTTATTTTGCAAATATTTTGCTAAGGTTGAGGATGCACCCATGACATAGCCTCAGGAGGTTCTGATGACATATGCCCAAGGTGGCCAGGTTATACCTTGCTTTTATATGTTTTAGGGAGACATAATACATGGGGGTGGGCCTTCCAGGTCACAGGTAGATTTAAAAATCTTCTGATTAGCAATTGATTGAAAGAGTTATTATCAATAGAAAGAAATGTGTGAATTACAATAAGGGGTTGTGGAGATCATGCAGTTGAAGGGTCCAAGTAGCAGGCTTCAGAGAAAATAGATAGTAAATGTTTCTTATCAGACTTAAAGAGTGTCCGATCAGTAATTCCAAGAGGTAGGAGGGTATAATGAGGCATGTCCGACCCCTCCTTCCATCATGGACTCCACTAGTTTTCAATCTATCTATTTTCCTACGGTTGGACATTTAGCCTTTATCATTTTTTTCTTCCTATTTTTTTTTCTATTCAAACCATGTCTCTTATACATGTCTCATGGAGTGCAGACACAATAACCCTTTTCATACCCTTGGCTGAGAGGAGGAGTCCATTCAGATGGTTGTGGGGGGCACAAGGGTTTACAATTTTATTTTTGGTTTACACAACTAATAAGATGTTGTTCATTAAGGAAAATAAATGTAATCATAAACGTATTCTAAACATATTCTCCAATTTCCTAATCTTAAATTATTACCAACAAAAATGAAAAGCCATGTATATGTATACGTCCCTTGTAATGGGTTGAATTGTGTACCCCCTACAAAATATGTCCAAGTCTTTTTTTTTTTGAGACAGAGTCTCGCTCTGTCACTCAGGCTAGAGTGCAATAGCACCATCTTGGCTCACTGCAACCTCCGTTTCCCTGGTTCAAGCAATTATGCTGCGTCAACCTCCCGAGTAGCTGGGACTACAAGTGCACAACATCACACCCAGCTAATTTTTGTATGTTTGTAGAGATGGGGTTTCACCATGTTGGCCAGGCTGGTCTTGAATTACTGACCTCAGGTGACCCGTCCACCTTGGCCTCCCAAAGTGCTGGGATTAACAGGCATGAGCCACTGCGCCTGGCCAATATGTCCAAGTCTTAATTACCATGACCTGTAAATGTGACCTTATTTGGAAAAAAAAAAAAAATCTTTCAGATGTAATGAAGTAAAAAATCTCAAGGTGAAACTGTTGGAGTGATGAGAACCAACACCAGGCTGTAGGGGCTACAAAGTCTGGTGGAGTCAAAGGTCTAGCGGGAACCAGCCCCACCAGCAATGTGGATTCTCTTGCTTATCCCAAGTGGGTCAAATGGCTGAAAAAATAAGGACAGAGATGAGTTTGTGAAAGCTGGGTCCAGGGGGATCACCGCAATGTGGAGTCACAATGTCACCCAAGCACTGGAATAGCCAGCATTTATTATCAGTTTACATGTGGGAGGGGGAGCAAGGGCAGTGAGCAGAGGGTGGTCTGACATGGGGTGAGAGGATCACATGATTGTAGGGTGAGGTCCATAGTAAAGATGTACAGATATATGGAACCGTGAGTTCCAACCACTAGTTGTGTGCATCAGCAATTTAATAGGGTCAGGCCTTAACTATAAACTATGTTTAACTTTAAGGTGGTTATCAGGATTGTGCAGTAGGCAACTAAGAACAGGACATGAAACCAGGCGACTGGTCTGACCACAATTCTACCTGGGCGAGGGGCCCCCGGGAAGGCCTAGGAGAGTGGTGGGAGAAGACGAGCTTTACACCCTTATCTCGACCACTGAAGCTTTCACTTCCAAACAGACATCCCTTGTGCATCAGTTTATAGGCTCTCCATAAGGGCTGCATTCCTCTCCCAGGGCCTTAATAGAGATGCCTTCCTGAGAAAGGAATCTGGGTGATGGGTCACCTCCCATCCTACACATCCCTCTATAGGCTCTTTGCAGGGGAAAGCACGTCACGTGCTGTTAACTCTCACTGGCAGCCAAACCTCATGGTGACTGGCTCAGTCCTTCATTTTTGCTTTAATAACCTGATCACTGTTTAACAATCAAGCACTCATCATTATACAAAGGCAAGCATTCTACTAGAAAAACAACACAAGCAATTTAGAAAGTTATATGTAGTTCTTTTTTTCTTCTGACTTCATTCTAGAATTGCTTACACAAACACTTCCTTTAACTGTCCCTCTGTTTCTCCCCAGTCCAGGGTCCTGGGCTTTGCCCACACAAAGGAATGAGAAAAGACAAGTTAAGAATGCATAAGGTGGGTCCAGGGGGCAAACGCTTGTATGGAGGCTGCGAAGGCCCTGAGCTCTTGGAGCCCACACTATTTATTGGTGATCAAACAAAGAAGCAGGTGTGAGGACGTGTGGATGTGGGGGTAAACAAGGGCATGAGGACATGGGGGTAGAAAGGTAGCAGTGCATGAAGCATAGCTGTGACAGTTTAGCATTTTCTTTGACACATACAATATGCTCTGCTGCTTGAGATAATGGAGAACATGTTTACAAGGCTGGGAGAGCAACCAACAAGTCTGTGCACATTCCAGAGGCAGTGAGAGGTTTTATGCCCTGAACCCTGGATTCCATCCAAGCCACGAGGGGTTTTATGCCCTGGGGTTAGATTTGTAGTGAGGCAGGGCAGCCTTCCACCCTTTGGCACAGAGCTTGGTGTTCCAAGGGCCACGAGGGGTTTTACACCCTGGACCCTGGACATTTTCCAAGACTCTTTTATATTATGACAGTTCTGCCTCAGCTCTTCTACTAACGTATCTCCCTTTCTTTTTTGCAAAACCACCACAGCTATTATTGCTTGTTCTTGGCAGTGACTTTCTCTCCAGAGGCAGCTTCCACATCTGCAGACTACATAAAGACAAACAACACAGATTAAAAGCACAGTCTGTAGTACCAGCTAGTGGGAAGCTAAGGCAGGAGAATGGCATGAACCTGGGAGGCGGAGCTTGCCATAAGCCGAGATCGCACCACTGCACTCCAGCATGGGCAACAGAGTGAGACTCTGTAAAAAAAAAAAAAAAATCACAATCATCATTGAAATCACAGAGCCTCCAAGTATCTTGATCCATTTTAGCAGGTTAATAGCTGCTAATCCGTCTGCAGCTCCTTCTAGCACTTCAGTTCCTGGCATTAGTGTCAGATGTACCTGAGAGGCTTGAAATACTTGTTTCTTCAGTTTTGCAATATCCCAACATAAATTTCCAGTATGACCTGTCAAATGTCTCTTAACTTTTTCCCACTAATGCTCTGTTTCATTATACAGATGAGGAGTAATGTAAAAATCAGAGGTATTTCAATCACATTGCATTTGAATTTTACTTTTTAAACTTATAATATGATCTCCCATTCAATTCACTGTCGGACAGAGATCATTAATTTGGTTAACTACTTTTTGATTTATTTGAGTTTGAAAGTTCCATAATTTTGTGGAATGATTTTGCCACTGATTGACAAATGTAATAGTTTGTACAGATGAATGTAGAGCCACACCAGCCATTGCAGTAGTAGTAGTAACAGCAATGAGGCCAATTATAGCAACTATGAGAGCAATTATAAAATTTTTTGAATAGGATAAAAGTTTTCTAAGGATTTCAGTTACTATATCAATGGATGGAGATGCCTCCCATGGTCTATTTAAATACATGGGATCCAGACTCCTTCCCTGGCTTAAATTATTAGGATAGTCTGATTTTTGTTGAAAGTTGAATTAATTCAGGTAAACAAATGACATTCAGGGCATGAAATAAAGTGTGTGTTTCTATCAAGAGTAACATTTCCTATTGCTAGCACAAAAGGTGGCCAGACATAACTTTGAATCCAAAAAATCCTGTTGGAAAGAAAAGAAAGAATATTTATTTTCACCTCCCTCCCCTTTATACTTGTTATATTTACCCTCCCAAATTTTGATTGAACTTTGAGCCATAGCTAATTTCCATAATTCAGAATGGTCCTGTCCTATGTCAGGAGATATTATTTTTGGACTGAGGTAACAATGCCAGTAGGACTCCACATGATAGGGACCTCAGTTTTTTGTCCAAATATATTGTGTATGATTTAATTACCAACGGTTCCACTGGTTTATTACATTTGTTCTACAAGAAGGCCTTCTGGTGCAATTTTCTTTAAAGATCCCCTTAGGGTACTAATTAATGACGATTCCATAGGAATTATTTTGTAGCACCTCAGCCTTACTTGCTATACAATTTTTCCAAGTTTAAACATCTGCATCTTTAAATTAAACTTTATTTTGTTTACATTTGAACTTATTCAGATGGAACTGCAGGGTTTTAGGATGGGAATGATTGTATTTTAAACTGTGCCCTGAAATCATATGCAAAGCAGCCTATGTTTATTTTTGGGGGGACTACTGCCAACCAGGCCTGTGTGTTCATCTGTAAACATCCAACAGCAGGTCCCAGGCATATTGGGGGATAATTATATTCTATGAGTATATTTATTTTTATCTCTTCTTTTTTAGGATTCATTGGCCCTCAGCTATCTACGGGCTCAGGTATCCAGGTACTGTCATTGGTATACACCTCAGTAACATGGTCCATCCAACTCACAGACCTAATTAAAGGAGGAAATGGGACATATGCTCAATAAGTGAAATTCTGAGTTGCTCCCATGTAGGGAGGCTTACCACTGTGGTGAGTACTGCCAGCATGGCCACCATCAGGTTACCAGTTGTTTTTAGTTTGTTCTGTGCTTTCAAGTTGTCCTTTGCCATCTGTGCAAACTTCTTGATTTGTCCCCATGTTGGAGAATTTGCCTGATGACTATTCTTGGTTTTCTCCTTCATCTCTGAGATGTTTATTTGCGCTATCACTCATATAGGGAGCTTTGGCTCTTCCCAGAGTCCTCTCTTCCTGCTGTAGCTCATGATAGATCTTCAGATGTTTGGTGGGCACCCATACAGGCACCTGATTGTTACCTGGAGAGACATAAGCAAATCCTCTTCCCCATATAATTATCCACCCTTTGATTAAGTTTAGTTAAAGGGCCAGGGAGGTTAGTATGTACTCTCATATGAGTGATATAGAAAGGGGAATGCCTTTGTTTTACTGCTTGCAGTAAAGAATGAAATAAAAGATTAAGTTGGTCATTAGTCACATTTTGAATTAAGGCACATTCAATATTTTGCATGGCTTGCACTACATAGGCTGAATCAGAAACAATGTTTACTGGCTGTTTACAAGTTTTTAACACTGTTATCACAGCCAGAAGTTCAGCCCTTTGAGCAGAAGCAAAGTCAGTTTGAAAAACTTATTGTTTAGGTCCCAAAAATGAGGCCTTTCCATTACTAGATCCCTCAGTAAACATAGTAATGGCCCCTTCAATAGAGGTTTTTTTGAATAATGGAAGGCAATATCCATGATGTTAATTTAAGAAATTAGAATCTTTTGGATTTAGGATAATGATTATCAAGAACACCAATAAAACTGTCAAATTAACTTGCCATTCCTGGGAATTAATATAAACCTGCAGAATTTTTGTTTGTTTAATGGAACTATAATTTGATTTGGATCATATTTCATTAATTTTGTTGTGCACAGCCTTGGTTGCTCTATTAGTACAGCAATTTAAGTACAGAGTGAGCGCTTTAGTTGTATTGTGAGGTAGAAAAAGCCACTCAATCAGATTATTCTGTTCAACAATAACACCTGTAGGTGAGTGTTTAGTAGGAAAAACTAAAAACTGTAATGTCTGCATAGGGTCAAATTGTTTTACTTGTGCTTGTTGAATTTTTCTTTTAATTAATTGAATTTTCTCTAATGCCTCTTTGGATAAAGAGGGTTTACTGTTAAGATTAGAATTACCTCATAAGGTAGAAAAGAGGCGAGACATGGCATAGGTAGGAATGCCTAATGTGGGATGAATTTAATTAATGTCTCCTAATAATTTTTGAAAATCTTTTAGAGTTTTAAAATTATTTTTTCTAATTTGAACCTTTTTTTTTTTTTTTTTTTTTTTTTTTTTTGAGACGGAGTCTCGCTCTGTCACCCAGGCTGGAGTGCAGTGGCCAGATCTCAGCTCACTGCAAGCTCCGCCTCCCGGGTTCACGCCATTCTCCTGCCTCAGCCTCCCGAGTAGCTGGGACTACAGGCGCCGCCACCTCGCCCGGCTAGTTTTTTGTATTTTTAGTAGAGACGGGGTTTCACTGTGTTAGCCAGGATGGTCTCGATCTCCCGACCTCGTGATCCGCCCGTCTCGGCCTCCCAAAGTGCTGGGATTACAGGCTTGAGCCACCACGCCCGGCCTAATTTGAACCTTTTGAGGCTTAATAGTATTTTGTTCTACTTTAATTTCTAAATATTGAAAGGGAGTAGAAGTTTGGATTTTACTGGGGGCTATGATTAACCTGCTGGAGTTACAGCCTTTTCTAACTGTTTGTAGCATAGCATTAATTCCTCCGTAGTTTCAGTTACACAAAAAATATCCATGTAATGGATAATATAACATTTTTCGAATTGTTCTCTAACTGGCTTAATAGCTTTTCCAACATAAGTTTGACAAATAGTCGGGCTATTTAACATGCCTTGTGGTAATACTTTCCAATGGTATCTGTCTGCTGGTTCTTTGTTATTTACAGCAGGAATAGTAAAAGCAAATTTTTCATAATCTTGAGTAGCTAAAGGAATGGCAAAGAAGCAATCTTTTAAATCTATTACTATGAGAGGTCAGTATTTTGGGATCATTGTTGGAGAGGGCAGCCCTGGTTGCAGTGTGCCCATGGGTTGAATTACAGCATTAATGGCTCTCAAATCTGTTAACATTCTCCATTTCCCTGATTTTTGCTCAATAACAAACAAAGGAGAATTCCAAAGGGAGAAAGCAGGCTCTAGATGTCCCTTTTGCAATTGTTCCTGCACCAATTTTTTAAAAGTCTCCAGTTTTTCCTGTTTCAGTGGCCATTGCTCCACCCAAACCAGTTTGGCAGTTAACCAAAAGAGGAATGGGAGCCAGAGGCTCAGCAATGGCTGCTCCTAAAAATGATACCCTAATCCAGTTCAATCTGTTTGCCCTTTTAGTTCTAAAGGTTCTGGTTGGCCATTTTCATTTTTTCCCAGTCCATTTCCTAGGAGATATCCCATTTTTCTCATCATGTGTTTACTGTTATTACTATACTGATCCATAGGAATGATATTTCAGCCCCCCATTGTTGTAATAAGTCTCTACCCCACAGATTGACAGGAATAGGTGTAATAATAGGTTGAATTGTCCCTTCTTGGCCATCCAGCCCTTGGCATGGCAAAATTAAAGAACTTTGAAAAACTTCTGATGCAGCCCCTACTCCAATAATACCAACAGATATCTTTTGTTTGGGCCAGTGTCAGGGCCATTGAATTAAAGCAATAATAGAAACATCAGCTCCAGTATCTACTAACCCTTCAAAGTCTTTTCCTTGAATGGTTACTGTACAAATAGGTCTCTTATCAGACACTCGATTAACCCAATATACAGTTTTTCCTGCTGGATTCGTACTACCAAAGCCTCCTATTCTTTTTACTGTGCTGCTCCCCAGTTTTGCATAAGGTAACAGTAACAACTGAGCAATTTTTTTCCTGGGGAAGCAGATCATGGAGTTGAGGAACTAATAACCAATTGAATTTCTCCAGTATAATCAGAATCAATTAATTCCTGTATGTACAGTGACACCTCTTAAATTTAAACTAGATCTTCCAAGCAATAGACCAACTGTTCCTGAGGGTAAAGGGCCCCTAACTCCCATGGGGACCTTTTTTGGTGGCTCCCCAGGAAGTAAGGAAATGGGAACTGTACTGCAAAGATCTACAGCAGCACTGCCTATTGTGGTGGGGGACAATTTTTGTATATTTGTAAGGAAACTGACTGTGCTGGATATGCCTCAGTTTGTTAAGGGGCCCAAGGTGGGCCCCTCTTCCCATTTCCCAAAAGAGGTTGCCCATCTTTGCTAAATTTAGAATGACACTGATTTGCCCAGAGATTGCCTTTCTTACACCAGGGGCAGATACCGGGACTTTTCTGTTGATTGATGGTAATAGTTTTTGCCTTTTGATTTCCTTTTCTACATTCCTTGTTTGTGTGTCTAAATTGCCCACGATTAAAACAAGAGCCAGAGAAATGGGGCATATTTTTCCCACCTTTAATCCAGCCATAGCTTGAGCTAAAAGAGTAGCCTTATTTAAGTTACTTTCAATGCTATCACAAGCCTTAATATATTCATCCAAATGAGGCTTCCCTCTCTTAGGTCTAATGAAATAAGGATATCTTTTCCCTGTAACATTTATTTTTTTCCATGCCTGTAAGTATGTAACTGAACAATGGCAACATTTTTCGTTACTGCTTGATTGTCTAATTGGCCCCAATTAGGGCCCATCCCCATTAACTGTTCGAAGGAAACAGGCACAGGCAGCTGTGCTTGTGTGTTTTCTCTTGCCTGAGTTTGAGCTTCATCAGCCCACCAAGTTTTAAACTGCGAGTACTGGGATGGAGTGAGAACAGATTTTATTAAAGTATCTCAGTCATATGGTATTAATCTATTATCAAGAGTCACATTTTTTAGTAAAGTTTGTACAAAAGGAGAATTTGGCCCATATTGACTAATGGCTTGCCTAAATTCCTTTAACAACTTAAAATAAAAAGTGGCCCAATTAGTTTTCTTCTGTCCTTCTTGCTGGATTACAGTAATGGGAAATTGCCATGCTTCAAGGTCTCTTTCAGCTCTAGCCTTCTCAACAGAATTTTGTATAGCACCACCAATCGCTCCAGGTTTTAATGTTGCCACTACAGGAGCAGTATGTGTTACAGCTAATTCATCATCTGACCCATTAAGGGGAGAGGGAGGAGGTGGCCATTCACTTAATTCAGCAGGTGGAACGGATGGGCTAGTAAAATACACCTTTTTCAGCTTCCCTTTCTTTTCTTTAATTTCCTCCTCTTCCTGTTCCTCACATTCAGAATCTGAAGTTAATTTTTTACACTTGTCTGCCTCTTCCTCATCTGCATCTGTCTCATCATCTGTTTGAAATGGCTGAAGAGCTGCCTTACCAACACCCACAGTGACCAAACAGAAACTGGAATTTGGGCTCCTTCTTTATGTGCCTTTTTTAAAATCTCTGCCAATTCTTTCCCATTCATCCAACTCCATTGTCCCTTGTTCTGGGAACCATGGGCAAAACTGTTCTACAGTACTAAAGAGTTTTAATAAATTCTGAGTACTAACTTTTACTCCCCATCTCCATAGTAAATCCCTTAAGAAATTTAATTAAGCAAAATGTTTACTTTCATTCTGTCCCATTGTTACCCTGGTTCTTCAGCGCGCCCAGCTTACCCACCGAGCTTCTTTCAGTCATCCTCAGGTGTCCTCTGACAATGCGTCCTCTGCTTCCACATTCCACATGCTCTAGCGTTCCTTCACTGGGGTCTTCATAGCCCCATGTTGGGTGCCATAAATGTTGGGGTGATCAGACCCAACACCAGGCCATGGGGGCTACAAAGTCCGGCGGAGTCAAAGGAATGAGAAAAGAGAAGTAAAGAGTGCATAATGTGGACCCAGGACGCCAACGCTGGTATGGAGGCTGCAAAGGCCCCAAGCTCTGGGAGCCCACACTATTTATTGGTGATCAAACAAAGAAGCAGGTGGTGAGGACGTGTGGATGTGGGGGTAAGCAGGTGAGGGCATGAGGATGTGGGGGTAGAAAGGTAGCGGTGCATGAAGCATAGCTGTGACAATTTAGCATTTTCTTTGACACATGTAGAATATGCTCTGCTGCTTGAGATAATGGAGAACATGTTTACAAGCCTGGGAGAGCTACCAACAAGTCTGTGCACATTCCAGAGGCCATGAGAGGTTTTACGCCCTGAGCCCTGGATTCCATCCAAGCCACGAGGGGTTTTATGCCCTGGGCCTAGATTTGTGGTGCAGCAGGGCAACCTTCCACCCTTTGGCACAGAGCTTGGTGTTCCAAGGGCCACGAGGGGTTTTAGACACTGTACCCTGGACATCTTCCAAGACTCTTTTATATTATGACAGACAAGCCAGTCCTGCCTCAGCTCTTCTACCAACAGAAATCATCCTGATTTAGGGAGAATCCTAAATCTATGACTAAAGTCCTAATCAAAGAAAGTGGAGAGAGATTATAGACATGAAGACAGGGAGGAAGGCCATGTGAAGATGAAGGCAGACATTAGAGACACATTTCCACAAAACAAGGGACTCCAGGAGCCACCAAAAGCTGGAAGAGGCAAGGAAGGATTTTCTGTAGAGCCTATAATTGGGGGATGACCCAGCTAACACCTTGATTTCACACTTCTTGCCTCCAGAATTGTGAGATAATAAGTTTATGTTGTGTTAAGTCACCAAGTTTGTGTTAATGTGTTACATCATCCCTGGGAAAATTAATACACCCCTTCGACCAAAAAGGAGAATGTGAAAGTTTTCAAGTCAGTGTGAAGTGTTTTATAAAAATCCTGACAAACAGAGTTGAGAGGGGCTATGAAAAAAAGGGTCTTATGCTTGTATGCCTGATGACAAAATTATCACAAAAGATTCTGTGAAACTATAGTCTTCTACAAAGGCCATGGAAACCTTTTGCAAAAAAACACTTCTGTAAGGACATCCACCCAGGAACTCTGTCTATCCTTAGACAGACATCATCACCCTTACTGTTGATCATTGTAGCCAAGGATAATTGCCTCAAAACAATTATGTAATCTTCCTCATTTTTCATTAAAAAACTTTTGTTATCCTTTATTTCCCTGAATATGCATATAGTTTACTATGGCATACATATTCCCATTGCAATGCCCTACGTTCAAATAAATACCATTTTCTTTTAGAGAACCTCTTTCTGTTTTTTAGTTTGACAAAGCACTTCTAAATTCTGTGGAATTTGTATCTTCTCAAACAGGGACTATTTCTAAACTATTTCTTCCCCACTATCACTGTCTTCTCTTTTGTTTCTCTATGTGGTGCTTGTTACTTTTTAGTTTAAAAAAAAATGTGCGATGAAATATTTAAAATATACAGAGAGTCACAAAGAATAATACAACTCTCCATTTGCCCAACATCCAGCTTAAGTTATAAAACATTGTCAACACAGTGAAATCTACAGTATATCTCTCCCCTATGTCTTCCTCTGCTGCCCCTTAGAGGAAATCATGTTCCTGACTTTGTTTATTCCCAGGCACTTCCTGTAACATTACTAGATGTGTATTTAGCCCTAGGCAATACATTATGTCATTCTGCATATTTTTAAGCTTTGCAAAAATGGCATTGTGCTATGTGTATTCTTCTGCAACTTGTAATTTTTTTCATTTCTATTATGAGATTTATCCGTGTTGGAATAGTAGCTCTGGTTCTTTCATTTTTACTTATGTATAGTAGTCCACTCAATGAAAATAACACAATCTATCTATTTTCCTATGGTTGGACATTAAGGCTTTATCTTTTTTTCTTTTTTTTTTTTTTTGCCATTCAAACCATGTCTGTTATACATGTCTCATGGAGTGCAGACACAATAACCCTCTAGGATATATACTTAGCAGTGGATCCAGGAGGTATTCTCTTCAACTTAATTAGATACTGCCAAATTACTTTCCAAAGTGTGTCCACCAGCAAGTATTTAGTCATTTTAGCTGTTCTATCTACATCCACACCAACACTTGATATTTACAGGTTTTTAATTTTTTAATTTCTGTCAATCTCAAGAGCATAAAAGAAAACTCATTTCTATATTAAATTGCATTTTCCTATTTACCAGAAAATTGGAGCGATTTTTCTTTTTCTTTTACTTTTTTTGAGACAGAGTCTCATTCTGTCGCCCAGGCTGAAGTGCAGTGGTGTGATCTCAGCTAACTGCAACCTCTGCCTCCCGGTTTCAAGTGAGTTTCCTGCCTCAGCCTCTTGAGTAGCTGGGGTTACAGGCACGTGCCACCACACCTGGTCAATTTTTGTATTTTTAGTAGAGATGGGGTTTCACCATGTTGGTCAGGCTGGTCTTGAACTCCTGACCTCATGATCCGCCCGCCTCAGCCTCCTAAAGTGCTGGGATTAGAGGCGTGAACCACTGTTCCTAGCCTCTTCTTTTCTTTTCTTTTCTTCCTTCCTCCTTCCTTCTTCCTTTCCTTTTTTTGAGACAGGGTCTCATTCTGTCACCCAGGCTGGAGTGCAGTGGCGTTATCTCACCTCACTGCAACCTCTGCCTCCCAGGTTCAAGTGATTCTCCCACCTTAGCCTCCCAAGTAGCTGGGATTGCAGGCATGTGCCACCACACCCGGGTAATTTTTGTACTTTTAGTAGAGGTGGGGTTTCACCATGTGGGGGAGACCTGGAGCAATTTTTCATATGCCTATATGCTATTTCTATTCTTTCTTTTGTAAATTGCCTATTATTCTCTTTTGCCATTTTTTTCTGTGAGTTTGTGTGTCTCTTTCTCATTGATTTCTTTTTTTTTTTTTTTTTTTGAGACGGAGTCTGCTCTGTCGCCCGGGCTGGAGTGCAGTGGCCGGATCTCAGCTCACTGCAAGCTCCGCCTCCCGGGTTTACGCCATTCTCCTGCCTCAGCCTCCCGAGTAGCTGGGACTACAGGCGCCAGCCACCTCGCCCGGCTAGCTTTTTTGTATTTTCAGTAGAGACGGGGTTTCACCGTGTTAGCCAGGATGGTCTCAAACTCCTGACTCGTGATCCGCCGTCTCGGCCTCCCAAAGTGCTGGGATTACAGGCTTGAGCCACCGCGCCCGGCCTTTCTCATTGATTTCTAACAGTTTTTACATATTCTGGATACTGAACCTTTGTTGGCTGTGTGTGTTGCCCATACTTTCTCCTAGTCTATGGTTTAACTTTTTACCTTCTGGGTGTGTTTTAGCTTTCTTTTATACTTTGTGCTTTTATATCTCATTAAGAAATTTCTTTCTTTCTTTCTCTCTCTCTCTCTCTCTTTTTTTCTGGAAACAGAGTCTTGCTCTGTCACCCAGGCTGGAGTGCAGTGGCATGATCTTGGCTCACTGCAAACTCCACCTCCCAGGTTCAAAGAATTCTCCTACCTCAGCCTCCCGAGTAGCTGGGACTATAAGCACACGCCACCAGGCCTGGCTAATTTTTTGTATTTTAACAGAGACAGTGTTTCACCGTGTTGCCCAGGCTGGTCTCAAACTCCTGAGCTCAGGCAATCCACTTCTCTCAGCCTCCCAAAGTGCTAGGATTATAGGCGTGAGCCACCGTGCCCGGCCTTCATTAAGAAATTTCTACTATGAATTCACAACAGCATTTTCTAGTATTTTATTCTTCAAGGTTTTAAGTTTTGCCTTTTCACATTTATGTCTGTAATCCTCTTGGACTTATGTTTTCCTTTATGGTATGAAATAGAGATTTTTTTTATCACATACATAATCAATTGTCCTTACCCCATTCATTGAAAAAAATAATCTTTTCCCCACTAGCACTAACATAACACATATCAAGTTTTTATATATATATATATTATATATAAAAATATATAAAATATATTATATAATATATAAAATATATAAAACATATATTACATATATATGTAAAATACATTATATATAAAATATATATATAAAATATACACACACAGACACAAACATGGTGGGTATGTATATTGGTTGCCTATTAATACACAACAACTGATTCCAAAACTTAGCAGCTGAAAACAATAAATATTTATTATCTCACAGTTTCTGTGGTTTAAGAATCTGGGAATGGTCCAGCTAGGTAGTTCTGGATCAAGCTCTCTCACAAGACAGTGATTAAGGGGTTGACCAAAGCAGCAGTCATTTTGAAGCTCTACTGAAAAAGGACCCACTTGCAATTTCACTGTGTAGCTGATGGCAGACATCTGGCTCTCACTGGCTGTTGACCAGAGACATTGGTTCCTTGCCATATGCATCTCTCCTTAGTGTTGCTCTCAACATGACAACTTGCTTACCCTCCAAGTGAGAGATGAAAGAAAGTGACAGAGAGGTCTCAAGAATCACAACCTGTTCATTCTCTAATCTCAGAAGTGACACGAAGTGACACCTTATCATGTCTGTCATGCTCTTTGTACCAGAAGTGAGCCACCAAATCCAGCTCATACTCAAGGTCAGGGAAGTAGACAAGACTGTGAATACCCGGAGGTGGGGAAAATTGGGGTTATCTTAGAGTGGTCTACTACAGTTTCTATTTGTTGATCTATGCCAGCCTCCTCACCATACTGTCTTTTTTTCATTCTGTCTTAATTACTGTAGCTTGCACAAAGTCTTGTTATCCGGTAGAGAATGTTCCCCTACTTAATTATTATTCAGTATGTCTTTCCTATTTGGGGCCCTAAAAATAGAATCTAGAATCTGCTTGTTCATTTTCATTGAAAACCCCTGGGCCAGGCGTAGTGGCTCATACCTGTAATCCCACTTTGGGAGGCCAAAGTGCTAGGATCACTTGAGCTCAGGAGTTCAAGTTGCCTCGGCAACATAGTGAGATGCTATCTCTACAAAAAATAAAGTAAAATAAATTATCTGGGGTTGGTGGTGCATGCCTATAGTCTCAGCTATTTGGGAGGCTGAGGTGGGTGGATGGCTTGAGCCTGAGAGGTCGAGGCTGCAGTGAGCCGAGACTGCATCACTGTACTCCAGACTGGGCAACAGAGTGAGACCCTATCTCAAGAAAAGAAAGAAAGAAGGAAGGAAGGAAGGAAGGAAGGAAGGAAGGAAGGAAAAGAGAAAAAGAAAAACTCTGTTGGGATTTCTGTTGGAATTTCATCGCATGAACAGATTAATTGGTAAATGAATTGATATTTTATGATATTGAGTCTTCCTATTCATTCACGTGCTTATGTCTCACGTATTCTAAGAAGCTCACCAGAAAGATTAATGCAAAAGGGCCGGGAACAGTGGCTCATGACTGTAATCCTAGCACTTTGGGAGGCCGGGGCGGGCAGATCACCTGAGGTCAGGAGTTTGAGACCAGCCTGGCCAACATGGTGAAACACTGTCTCTACTAAAAATACAAAAATTAGCCAGCATGGTGGCAGGTGCCTGTAATCACAGCTACTTGGGAGGCTCAGGCAGGAGAATCGCTTGAACCCAGGAGGCGGAGGTTGCAGTGAGCCAAGATCACACCACTGCATTCCAGCCTGGGTGACAGAGGAAGACTCTGTCTTAAAATATATATATATATATAAATGCAAAAGAAGACAATTTGGGTGTCTTTTCAATAATTCAATGGTAGCACACAGTATAAGCAGAGTTTGTGTATGGCCCCAATTCCTGAGTTTAAAAGGTTTAAGGTCTAGCTCCATATAGAAGTCCTGTAGTTCTAATAGACTGTGTTTTGATAAAATACCCTCGATAAGTTAGTATGAGGTGTGCACAACATTTCTACTGAAATCCTTATCCTGCCCATCCTTCTGCAGTGGACATCTATGGTTCAATTTGCCTGGCCATCCTCCCTTCCCATAAGAACATCATCACTCTTCTTTTGGGGAATGGATCCTCGCCAAACTCCAATCAGGTGGTCCTAATCCAGGTTGCCAATCACAGTGCTTCAATCACAGGAGTAAGCACAGGTCATAGGCCAGGCCAATCACAGCTCCTTCTTGGATTTTCCAATTTGATAAAATCCAGGCTGGCTGGATAAAATCCAGAGGGAGAATTTACTTCCTCTCCTAGTGAGAGGACAGCTGCCAAATTTCTAGTCTCATGGAGCTCGTGTCTGACAAACTGAAGCTGAGATGCACAAAGAAGCTGAGATGAGAGATGGAGACATCTTGGTGGTGGCCAGGTGGCTAGTGCCATATATATCCCTGCCCAACCTCATTTTGGTTACGTGAGTACCAGTCATTCCCATTTATTCTTTTAACAACAGGAAGTATTTAATGAGCATCTACTACTATGAGTCAGTCATTGAAGACACAGTGATGACTAAGCCTTCCAGTGAACACAAAATATATATTAAAGTAAAAAGTCCGGCAAGTTATGGACATTTGGAACCTAAGCAGACAAACCATGACTTAAATCTCATTTAGGCTGGGCACAGTGGCTACACCTGTAATCCCAGCACTTTGGGAGGCTGAGGCGGGAAAATCACTTCAGCCCAGGAGTTGAGACCAGCCCGGGCAACATGGTGAAACCCCCATCTCCACAAAAAATACAAAAATTAACTGGGCGTGGTTTTGCAGCCTGTAGTCTCAGCTAATCGGAAGGCTGAGGCTGGAGGATTGCTTGAGTCCAGGAAGTGGAGGCTGCAGTGATTGCAGTGAGCTGAGATCACACCACTGCACTCCAGCCTGGGCAACAGAGCGAGACACTGTCTTAAAAAAATTTTAAAAAAAGAAAACTGATTTAATTCTCACTAAATCCTGTTAGGAAGCTCAGAGGGAGGGTCAGTAATTATTGCAAGCTTCTGGCGCTAATATATAGCGGAACCAAGACTTGAACATAGGTTTTCGACTCAACAATTGTTTTAATTACTCTGTGTTGCTTAAACTGAGAAACCTCTGAATCCTTACAATTTTAAAAGAACAACTCACAGTTCTCAGTTTCCATCGGATTCCAATTTTCTACCAAATTGCAGTCCTGAGGTATGAATGGTTACCAAACTTTAGTTAAACAAACAAAATTAGTTCATTAAATAACAGAGAAACCACTCTGCCCAGCCTGCATTTTTTTTTTTAAACAAGTTTGCCTCCTTTATGCGCAAGGCTCCTTGGGAGTTGTAGTCTGAGGCATGGTCCTGTGGGTGGAGGCGCTGACTCACTGGGACCCAATCAGCAGAGAGTCAACTTGCTCTCCGCGCAGCGATTGGCTGGAAGTCAGCGGTCGCCCGCCCACGGCGCCATCGCGCGGTCCCTAGTTAAGGCGGCACGGGGCGGAGGCGGAGCGTGGGTGATTCTTCTGTTCCTTAGGGTCGGGTCATCTGTGATACTGCAGTGCAGCCATGGCAGAACCGCAGCCCCCGTCCGGCGGCCTCACTGACGAGGCCGCCCTCAGTTGCTGCTCCGACGCGGACCCCAGTACCAAGGTGGGCGCAGGACCGAAGGGAACGGCTCCCCGAGCCCCGCTAGGCCGGGACCGGGCCGCATTCTATCCAACCCCATCCCGCCGCCGCTGCAGGTCCGCCGGCCTTGGGCGGGCGGACGGGAGCGTGCTGGGAAGAGGGATAATGGTGTGCGATGGGGCGATGGTGGGGCCCGCGAAATGTGGAGGGGATCTGTTGCCTCAGCTAGTTTCAAAGACTGCGACCCTGTTTTGAATTGGCTTGTTTATGTTGCGACGGTGGCTGGAAGCCAGGCCAACCCCGGGTCAGGTTTCCCAAATCAGTCGCCAAGGCCCACGAGAACAGTCGTTTCAGAACTCTCAGAAATAGGTTCAAAGATGCCTGTCCTGTGCCAGTCCTGCCCAGCCTCATTTTTCCTTACCACCCTGACTCCAGTCTTAACTCCTGCAAACTAATTTGATCTCTTTGAGTTTAACCGCGCCCAGAATTTCACTTTTGCTTGCATGGCCTTTGCTGTGTGTCACAACCGCCCTTCTTGCCTTCCTCGTCTTGGTGGGGCCCAGGAGAGATTACAGAATCACAGTTTGGATCTGAAAGGAATCTTAGAAATTCCTTCTCTTACCCTCTCGTTTTACAGTAATGACCCAGTAAGATAAATGACCTGTTGCATTCGAAGGCTTTCACTTACCGAACATGTCTTTACTGAGTAAGAATCAGTGTAACTCACTCAGGTGTGGTGTCTCGGTTGCAATGTTAAGATCAGACACAGTTGGTGGGCGCGGTGGCTCATGCCTGTAATCCCAGCCCTTTGGGAGGCCAAGGCGGGCGGATCACGAGGTCAGCAGATCGAGACCATCCTGGCTAACACCGTGAAACCCCGTCTCTGTTAAAAATACAAAAAAAATGAGCCGGGCATTGTGGCAGGCACCTGTAGTCCCAGCTACTCCGGAGGCTGAGGCAGGAGAATGGCATGAACCTGGGAGATGGAGTTGCAGTGAGCCGAGATCGCGGCACTGCACTCCAGCCTGGGGGACAGAGAGAGACTCCATGTCATTAAAAAAAAAAAAAAAAAAAAAAAAAAAGATCAGACACAGTAACTGCTGTTTATTCCAGTGAAGTCATCAGTGTCTGTAAACGCCTTTGTATTTATTCATTTGACTACATCATTTGTAAATTCCTTGAAGATTGAATATGTGCTTCGTGCAGACCTTTAAAAGGGATAGATAAGTGGTCCATGACTCTGGTCCCTGCTTGTTCTTTACCTTCAGGGCAAAGAGTCAGACACCTCTCATTGCTAAAACTTTTGACTAGCACCTGGTACTTGGCTTAAGAAGAATGTTAGTCATTGCAAAATTAAGGGGGAAGGTAAAAAAAATTCCCTGTCATACTCATCTCACTTGTATTTCCATTAATATTAATACCTGGTTTTTTCATGTAATATAAATTGAGTCACTCAGTGTAAAATATTTTCCCAGATGACTAGGGGTTTTATGTAATGGGTTATTTCAAATAAAAAGGATTCCAGGGAGATCTTTATAAAATATACTAAGTAAATGTCCTTGCAGCTTAGTTTACATTCCATAGTATGTAAATTTCTCTTGATGATTTGGAGTAATTAATTTTGAGATCAGTAATTTTTGGCCATGGGAATACTATGTGGAGACATAAAATGGAATATATAATAATAGCTGGTATATATTGAGTGTGCCAGGCCCTGGCTTGGTTTTTTTTTTTTTTTTTGAGACGGAGTCTCGCTCTGTCACCCGGGCTGGAGTGCAGTGGCCGGATCTCAGCTCACTGCAAGCTCCGCCTCCCAGGTTTATGCCATTCTCCTGCCTCAGCCTCCGGAGTAGCTGGGACTACAGACGCCCGCCACCTCGCCCGGCTAGCTTTTGGTATTTTTTAGTAGAGACGGGGTTTCACCGTGTTAGCCAGGATGGTCTCGATCTCCTGACCTCGTGATCTGACCTCGTGATCTGCCCGTCTCGGCCTCCCAAAGTGCTGGGATTACAGGCTTGAGCCACCGCGCCTGGCCCCTGGCTTGGTTTTTAAGTACATTGTTTAATCCTAATAACAACCCTATAAAGAAGGCATAATTATGATCTTCATTTTACAAATAAGGACACTTGGGCACATAGAGGTGTTGAGTGATTTGCCCAGGGAGGAGCCCACACCTCCAGCCTCCACCCTGTTCTGCTTCTGGGGTGCTGACTCCAGCAGTAATTTTGGAATTTGCTATCGGAGGAACCCGCTCCCAATATTTCAACGTAGGTTCTTTCTATTTTCCATGAGTGTTGGCTGGCTGAGATATAAAGAGAGACAGTATAAAGAGAGGAATTTTATAGCTGGGCCACCAGGGGTGACATCACATTATCAGTAGGACCGTGATGCCCCCTGAGCCTCAAACCAGCAAGTTTTTAAAGGGTTTCAAAAAGGGGAGGGGGCGTAAGAACAGGGAGTAGGTACAAAGATCACATGCTTCAAAGGGCAAAAAGCAGAACTACTGATAAGGGTCTAACAAAGATCACATGCTTCTGAGGGAACAGGACAAAGGGCAAAAGCAGAACTACTGTTAATGGTCTATGTTCAGCAGTGCATGTATTGTCTTGATAAACATCTTAACAGAAAACAGGGTTCAAGAGCAGAGAACCGATCTGACCAGAAATTTGCCAGGGCAGTTTTTCCCCATCCTAGTAAGCCTGAGGGTACTGCAGGAGAACAGGGCATATCTCAGTCCTTATCTCAACTGCACAAGGCAGACATTCCCAGAGCAGCCGTTTATAGGCCTCTCCCCAGGAATGCGTTCCTTTCCCAGGGTATTAATATCAATATTCCTTGCTAGGAAAATAATTTAGTGATATCTTCCGTACTTGCACATCCGTTTTTAGACTCTCTGCAAGAAGGAAAATATGGCTCTTTTTGCCCAACCCCGCAGGCAGTCAGACCTTATGGTTGTCTTCCCTTGTTCCCTAAAAATCGCTATCATTCTGTTCTTTTTCAAGGTGCACTGATTTCATATTGTTCAAACACACGTTTTATAATCAATTTGTACAGTTAACACAATTATCACAGTGGTCCTGAGGTGACATACATTCTCAGCTTATGAAGATAACAGGATTAAGAGATTAAAGTAAAGATGAGCATAAGAAATTATAAAAGTATTATTTGGGAACTGATAAATGTCCATATTAAAATGAAATCTTCACAATTTATGTTCCTCTGCCATGGCTCCAGCTAGTCCCTCCGTTCAGGGTCCCTGACTTCCCTCAACAATTTGCCATAAAAGAAAATAAAAAACCTCAATAAAGGCTTGGCATGGTGGCTCATGCCTGTAGTCCCAGCACTTTGGGAGGCTGAGGTGGGTGGATCACCTTAGGTCAGGAGTTCAAGACCAGCTGGCCAATGTGGTGAAACTCTGTCTCTACTAAAAATACAAAAATTAGCTGGGCGTGGTGGCGGGCACATCTAATCCCAGCTACTTGGGAGGCTGAGGCAGGAGAATCACTTGAACCCAGGAGGCTGAGGTTGCAGGAAGCTGAGATCATACCACTGCATTCTAGCTTGGGTGACAGAGTGTGACTCTGTCCAAAAAAAAAAAAAAAAAAACCTCAATGAATTAAATTCAGTTTGACCACTTGATACATTTACACCGTATGTAAAGAAGATGGTAAATACTTAGGGGATACTTGGATAAACAAGACGAGGTTCCCTCCCTTCACCAGCTTATATCAACTCTAATACACAATGGACCTGGTGGTTAGTGTGCTATTGAAATTATAAATCACCCTGGGATCACAGAGGAGGTAGAGGTTTTTAAAGGTAGCATCAGTGGAATGGGTTATGCACAGGATATTTGGAGCCTGAAGACCTGCATTTGAATCCCCACTTCTGTCACTGGCTGCAGACCTTGCCAGGGCACTTGGGCTGAGTTTGTAGAAAGAGCATAAACATATCTCAGAGAGCTGCTATGAGGACAAAATGACATGTATTATGTTCTCTAAACTATGAAGACTGATACAATTCAAGGTTGTGTTTCAGCTGTGGGGATCAGGGCACACATCAAAAAGACAGTGGTGATGGGTCCATGCCTCGATAGATGAGAAGGATTCCAACAGAGTACATGGGAAGGCATTCTAGATGAAGGAAACATCTTAGCAAAAATCTAGTTTTAGGATGGCAGAATTGCAATGCAGGGCAGGTACTGGAGGGTTAGTTAAATGTTATTGGTTGCAGATCAGGTTATCTCAGCAGGGGTGGGAAAGGCTAACATAGTAGGTTGGGGCCAGATTCTGGAGTCAGCTTTGAGTGTCGCATCTAAGGAAGTTAGATTTTATATAGGTAGTGGGGAATGAGTCAGGGTTTTGAAGTATTTTATAAAGTAGATTGGAAGGATCCAAGTCTGGAGGTGATTAGGCCACTTAAAAAGCTCTTCCAGAAGGTAAGATAAATGATGAGGGTCTCGTTTGTAAAGAAGAGCGCAGCAGTGGCACAAAGTCAACTTGTTTTTTGATCATTAGCATCTTCATTGTAAAAGAAGTCCAAAGAATGTATGGCTATACCCATTTTGGGCAATCTTTCTGGGCTAATTTTCTTTAAAAGGTCAGATTCTCCTGGCAACAGAGGGAGACTCCATCTCAAAAAAAAAAAAAAAAAAAAAAGATCAGATTCTCCTTCCAAGTAGTGATCTCCTGGAGATCTTTCCTTTTTTACTGTCTGTATCTGTGTCCACTGATACAGTAGACAATGTCCTCAGTGTTGCCGTTATTTCTACCACCACTACCAATGTCTGTTTTCACATCATTCCACATACATATGAATATATATATGTGGGGCCCCTGTCCAATCGAGGTAGATTGGTAGAATTGAATGCAGTAGAAGGGAGAATAGGGAATGGAAAGGAGGAAGGAAGAAGGGCAATGGCCAGATAAATGGCTATTCTAGGCATAAAGAATCATAATATATACAAAGGCATAATGACATCAGAGAACTGAGGCAGGGGCCTACGGGTAACACAGTGAATGAAGTTATAAGCAGTGGGACTTGAGGGAAGGGTGACCAAAATAATCATTGGGGTACTCAAAGAAAAGATGAGAACTCCCATTATATTCATTTGTTTTTCTCACCCTGTAATGATGTCTATTTAAGTGATAAGGGTATGAAATAGAAAATGTTTGAGATGACCAGTTTAGGGGAGTGGTGATAACTGTTGATGTTAGAGAAGTATACAGCTACACATGTGCTTGCATTTGGGACTGTCTCTCAAATGTGTTCAGGAACCACTGAAGTATTGATTTTTAAGCCAAAAATGACATGACAGGATTTTCTTTATGGAAAGATCACTCCAAATTGCATGCACATAAGCCTACGAAAAGCAAAGAGATAATAGTCTAGGCAGGAAGTAGTGAGGACTTCTTGCTTTCCTCAAGATACACTGAAGGCAGTTGAAAAGCTCATTTTTAAAAAGTCTGGAGAAAACAACTTTGTTCACTTTTGTTTTGTGGAAGATATGACACCTAGTAATAAAGAGTTAACAAACCCTTTCCCCTTTTATGAAAATTTGACTTTTTGTTAACTCCCCAGTTTCCCAGGAAACAATGAAAAATCGTGTTTGTTGCTTATGGTAAAAATAGCCCAATTGGGAAATTGCATCTGGAGAGGGAGAATTGTAAATACCTGAAAGGAAGCCATAGCTTTGGACTTCCCTGATTGTAGTGACTCTTATAACTGTCCCTTGTGGAGATTCTGGAAGTTCTGCCTATGGAGTTGCTACTAGAGATACTGGCTTCTGTGGTACACGGGGCCTTCTGCCCTAGAGTGATTCTCGTTCATACCCAGTGTGAATCTTGTCCCTGTACCTGATCTGTGTAGACTCCTGTAAGGACTCCCACTGAAGAGGAACACCTACCTGATACTTCTTTGTTGGCAATCTGTGTTTTTCTAACTGATACCCTTTTGAGTAAACTGGTACCATGTAAGGCCTATGGCTATGGTTGTCTTACAAGTCTGGATGTTTAGTTGAGCCTTAAGAAGACTTTTAGGGCCGGGCCTGGTGGCTCACGTCTGTAATCCTAGCACTTTGGGAGGCCGAGGCGGGCAGAAAACGAGGTCAGGAGTTCGAGACCAGCCTGACCAACATGGTGAAACCCTGTCTCTACTAAAAATACAAAACAATTAGCCAGGCATGGTGGCATGTGCCTGTAATCCCAGCTACTTGGGGGGCTGAGACAGGAGAATAGCTTGAACCTGGGAGGTGGAGGTTGCAGTGAGCCGAGATTGTGCCATTGCACTCCAGCCTGGGCAACAAAGCAAGACTGCGTCTGAAGGGAAAAAAAAGAAGGCTTTCTATTGGGAGCAGTATAACACTTTTGAAAGTTATTTGAGAGACAAAGTAGATAGTCTCTAAAGAGAATTGGTCTCAGTCTTATTAAGGTCGAAACACAACACTTTTTAAACCAGAGAAATTTTTTAATTTCTGAAAACGTGGCTAATGCAAGTGTGCAACTTCTCCTTTCTGCAGACTGAGGGTAGTAGAGGTGCTATGGTCTGAACGTGTCCCCTCAAAATTCATATGTTGAAATCCTAATTCCTGAGGCAGGTATTAGGAGATGGGGCCTTTCAGAAAGTGATTAGGTAGGTCATGAGGTCAAAGTCTTCATGATTAGGATTAGCATCCTATAAAAGAGACTGTAAAGAATGATCAAGCCCTTCTGCCATGTGAGGTCACAGTGCAAAGATACCATCTATGAGGACAGAGACTAAATCTGCAAGTGCCTTGATCTTCGACTTCCTAGCCTCCAAACCTGTGAGAAATAAATGTTGTTTATAAGCCACCCAGTTTATGGAATTTTTGTTGCAGCAGCCTAAATGGACTAAGATTAGAGGCAATGGAGATTTTAGCTTTAAGTAAGATGTAACCTCTTACAAAGCTCTCTAGTAATACTTCTAGAGAAATAAGTATCTTCATCACTAGAAGCAAATTTGAGATTTCGTAGGGAGAAAACACAAAGTCAAACAACGTTTTTATCATTGTTGTGGCTTTTTGACCAGTTTTGATTCATCCTGAAAATAGACATATTGTAACCAAATACACTCTTATCCCATTGTGGGAGGCAGTTGTATAAAATTCATTTAGAGACTCTGCTTCTGACAAGATGAAGTAGACATACTTTTCCTTATTCCTCCTGCTAAGTACAACTAAAAACTCTGGACATGATATATAAGACGAACACTGGAAGACTCTGAAAGGTGGTGAGAAGAAGGTAGACTGGCTAGGGACCTTGAGACCCTAGAAACAACAAGATGATGAGTTTCCTAAGTTTTCTTTTTGCCGAATATAGCCCAGACTTGAAGCTGAAGAAGCTAGTAACCTGGAAATGCTGATGGACATAGACCAAAGAAAAGCCTAATGAAAGCCTGCTCTCTAGCCACAGGACCTGGAAATGGGCAGTATTTCCTGGCAAGAAAGAAAACTTTTAGACAATAACTGCTCTACTCCAATTAAACTCTATAGAAAACACTGGGGCCTCAGTCCCACCCATGACAGCAAAAGCTGAGTGGGGAGCCTAGATTTTCGCCCAACCAGATGTAATGAGCTGTCCTGCCTTCCCCTGCCAAGGTGAGTAGGGAGCCAGGACTTTCATCCTGCCAGGCTTTCCCCTCTTGGGGAAAAATCCCTTTTAGGAATGAGGAACCTAAAATTCCACCCCAACCCAGTAGTGGAAATATTTCAGATAATTATAAGTGGGAGAAGGTACAGGGATTTAAAGAGAGGTGAGGTTTCTGTACCTTGTTCAAACTAATAAAATGATGTCACCAAATGACTGATAAGTTACGTGTGTGTATATACATATACACATGTATGTCTGTATATATGTGTATGTGTATATGTATATATACACCATATGTGTATACATCTATAGTAACACCTAGAGCCACTGCTTAAAAAAAGTATACAAAGAGATACATGCAAAAACACTATAGATAAATCAAAATTGAATTTTAAAAATGTTCCAGTGACTCAGAGAAAGGCAAAAAGAAGAAAGAAAACATTAAAAAAAAAAGAACAAACAGAAAACAAACATGAATAAAATGGCCAACTTAAGCCCTAACATTTCAGTACTTACATTAAATATAAATACATTAATTAAGAGACAATGATTGATAGAGTGGATTAAAAAACATGCCTCAGCTGTATGCTGTCTACATGACACTCACTTCCAATATGATAGAGACGAGTTAAAAGTAAAAGGATAGAAAAGATAAATCATGCAGATATTCATCAAAAGAAAGCAGGAGTGGTTATCTTGATATCACATAAGGTAGATTTTGGAGCAAAGAAAATTACCAGACATAAGAAGTACATTAGAGAGTGATAAAAGAGTTGTGATTGACCAAGATGATATAGTAATTATAAATGTATGTTACTAAACAGCAGAGCTGTGAAACACATGAAGCAAAACTGATATAACTGAAAGGAAAAATAGAAAAATCTAAAATTATAGTTGGAGACCTCAACACTACTGTTTCTTTTTTTTTTTTTTTGAGACAGGTGTCACTCCTGTCACCCAGGCTGGAGTGCAGTGGTGCTGTCTCAGCTTACTACAGTCTATGCTTCCTGGGTTCAAGGGGTCCTCCTACCTCACCTCCCGAGGAGCTGGGACTACAGATGTGCATTATCACACCCAGCTAATTTTTGTATTTTTTGTAGAAATGGGGTCTCACTATATTGCCCAGGCTGGTCTTGAACTCCTGGGCTCAAGCAATCCACCCACCTCGGCTTCCCAAAGTGCTGGGATTACAAGCTTGAGCCACCATGCCCAGCCAACACTCCTCTTTCAACAATTGATAGAACTAGACAGAAAATTAACAAGGAAACAGAAGAACTCAACAATACCATCAACAAATAAGATCTAATTAGTATTTGTAGAATGTTCCACCCAACAACAACAGAGTTCTCCTTTTTTTTCCAAGTATCTGTAGAACATATACCAAAGTAGACCATGTCCTGAGTCCTAAAGCCAACTTCAGCAAATTTAAAAGAATTGAATGATATATTCTTCAGTCACAGTGGAATCAAACTAGAAATCAGTAGCAGAAACATAATAAGAACATCTTCAAGCACTGGGAAACTAAACAGCACACTTCTAAATAAATTTTCCATGGATCAAAAAGGAAGTCTTGGGGAATTTTTTTTTTTTTTTTTTTTTTTTTGAGGCGGAGTCTCGCTCTGTCGCCCGGACTGGAGTGCAGTGGCCAGATCTCAGCTCACTGCAAGCTCCGCCTCCCGGGTTTACGCCATTCTCCTGCCTCAGCCTCCCGAGTAGCTGGGACTACAGACGCCCGCCACCTCGCCCGGCTAGTTTTTTTTTTTGTATTTTTAGTAGAGACGGGGTTTCACCATGTTAGCCAGGATGGTCTCGATCTCCTGACCTTGTGATCCGCCCGTCTCGGCCTCCCAAAGTGCTGGGATTACAGGCTTGAGCCACCGCGCCCGGCCGGGAAATTTTTAAATATTTTGAGCTGAGGCCGGGTGCGGTGATTCACGCCTGTAATCCCAGCACTTTGGGAGGCTGAGGCGGGCAATCACGAGGTCAGGAGATCGAGACCATCCTGGCTAACATGGTGAAACCCCATCTCTACTAAAAACACAAAAAATTAGCCGGACGTGGTGGTAGGTGCCTGTAGTCCCAGCTACTCGGGAGGCTGAGGAGGAGAATGGCGTGAACCTGGGAGGTGGAGCTTGCAGTGAGCCGCGATCACACCACTGCACTCCATCCTGGGCGACAGAGCAAGACTCTGTCTCAAAAATATATGTATGTATATTTTGAACTGAATGAAAATGAAAAAGGGATCGTAGCTAAACAGTGCAAAGGGGGAAATTTATAGCACTGACTGCATACATTATAAAAGAGGAAAAGTCTCAAATTAATAACTTAAGCTTCCTCCTAAGAAACTAGAAAATGAAGAGCAAAATAAACCCAAAGGAAGCAGAAGGAAGGAAATAGAAAAGCAGAAATTAATGAAATTAAAAACAGAATATCAGTAAAACAGAGCTGGTTCTTTGAAAAGACCAGTAGAATCGACAAACCTGTAGCAAGACTGACAATGAAAACAAAGAAGCACAAGCTACCAATATCAGGAATGAAATAGGGGATACACTACAGACCTTTCTGACGTAAGAAAGATAAGGGAATACTAAAAACAACTTAGTATACATACATTTGACAACTTGAATTGGACGAATTCCTCATCCAATATGAACTCATATGATGAGTCCTATAACTTAAGGCAATTGGATTTATGATTAACAAACTTCCAAAGAAGATTGTCCAGACCCAGGTGATTCCACTGGAGAATTCTACCAAATGTAAAAGAAGAATTAACATCAATTATACATAACCCCTTCTAGAAAACTGAAGACAGGAGAACACTTCCCAATTCATTTGATAAAGCTAATATTACCCTGATACCAAAAACAAATGAAGACAGTACAACAAAACTACAGACCAATATTTCTAATGAATATAAATGTAAAAACCCTTGACAAAATATTAGTAAACAGAATTCAACAATATATATAGAAAGAATTATACACCTTAACCAAGTAGGGTTTATATCTAGGATGCAAGGCTGGTTCAGTGTACAAAAATCAGTCAGTATAAACCACCATATTAAGAGGGTAAAGAAGAATCACATGACCATATCAGTTGGTACAGAAAAGGCATTTGACAAAATTCAACACTTATTCATTTTTTTTTTTAAGTTCAGAAAAAAATAGGAATAGAGGGGCATTTCTTTAACTTGATAAAGAGCTTTTCTTGAAAAGTTAGAGCTAATATTACACTCAGTGGTGATGCTTTCTCTCTAATTTTGATAATAAGACAAGGATGTCTGCTGTTACCACTCTTATTTGACAAAGTTATGAAAGTTCTAGACAGTGGAGTAAAGCAAGAAAAGGAAATAAGAGACATATAGGTTGGAAAGGAAGAAGTCAAACTGTCCTTATTTGAAGATGACATGATTGTCTAGGGAATAATAAGTAATTTACAGAAAACTCTCAGAATTCATAAGTGAGTTCAGCAAGGTTGCAGGGTACAAAATAAACATACAGAAATCAATTGCATTTCTATATACTAGCAAAGAACACACAGGCACCAAAAATTTAAAAATATAGTACCATTTACAATTGCCCAATAAAATGAAATACTTAGATATAAATCTAGTAAACATTTACAGGACGCATATCCTGAAACAGCAATGGTGATGCAAAAAGTCATAGATGTAAATAAATGGAGAGATTTATTGTGTTCATGATTGGAAGACTCAGCATAGTAAAGATGTCAAATCTCCCCAAATCAATATACGTGTTTAACACACTCCTTATCAAACTTTTTAAAGACAGAGATAGGGTTATTCTAGATTGAAAGGCAAAACAAAAAAACTAGAATAACAGTTATGGAAAAGAACGAAGTGGTAAGAATTTGTCTACCTGATTTTAAAACTTACATAGCTACAGTAGTCACTACTCTATGGTATTGGCAGAGCGATAGAATATTGAAACACAACAGAGAACTCCAAAATATATCCACACTAGTATGCCCAACAGCTTTTTGACAAAGATGAAAAGCAGTTCACTGGAGGAAGGATAGGCTCGACAAATGGTGCTGAAGCAATTGGACATCCTTAGGTTAAAAATGAAGCTGTAGGCCGGGCGCGGTGGCTCAAGCCTGTAATCCCAGCACTTTGGGGGGCCAAGACGGGCGGATCACGAGGTCAGGAGTTTGAGACCACCCTGGCTAACACGGTGAAACCCCGTCTCTACTAAAAAAATACAAAAAGCTAGCCGGGCGAGGTGGCTGGCGCCTGTAGTCCCAGCTACTCGGGAGGCTGAGGCAGGAGAATGGCGTAAACCCGGGAGGCGGAGCTTGCAGTGAGCTGAGATCCGGCCACTGCACTCCAGCCCGGGCGACAGAGCAAGACTCCGTCTCAAAAAAAAAAAAAAAAAAAAAAAAATGAAGCTGTACGCAATTCTCATCCCTTATGCCCCAGAAAAAAAATCCATTTACTGGTGCTTAAAGGGGCCTTAATCCTTTGGTTCACATCCTTGCCTCACTTTTTTTTTTTTTTTTTTTTTTTTGAGATGGAGTCTCGCTCTGTCGCCCAGGCTGGAGTGCAGTGGTGCGATCTCGGCTCACTGCAAGCTCCACCTCCCGGGTTCACGCCATTCTCCTGCCTCAGCCTCCCGAGTAGCTGGGACTACAGGCGCCCGCCACTACGCCTGGCTATTTTTTTTTTTTTTTTGTATTTTTGGTAGAGACGGGGTTTCACCGTGTTAGCCAGGAGGGTCTCGATCTCCTGACCCCGTGATCCGCCCGCCTCGGCCTCCCAAAGTGCTGGGATTACAGGCGTGAGCCACCGCGCCCGGCCCCTTGCCTCACTTTTATAGTTTTGTAAGCATTGTATTGTAGGCAGATAGGAAATGCACTAGAAACATCCTTAATTGTACCTTTGAAGTTTTCTTGGCTGGGCGCAGTGGCTCACACCTATAATCCCAGCACTTTGGGAGGCCGAGGCGGGTGGACGACAAGGTCAGAGTTCGAGACCAGCCTGGCCAAGATGGTGAAACCCCATCTCTACTAAAAATAAAAAAATTAGCGAGGCGTGGTGGCAGGCGCCTGTAGTCCCAGCTACTCAGAAGGCTGAAGTAGGAGAATCGCTTGAACCCGGGAGGTGGAGCTTGCAGTGAGCCAAGATTGCCCCACTGCCCTCCAGCCTGGGCGACAGAACGAGACTCCGTCTCAAAAAAAAGTTTTCTTACAGTAGTTTTGTTAATTAAATTTGGAAAATGACACTTCCCCTCCCCTTGAAAAAACCTTATTATTTCTATTGTTCACCTTTTGATAAGGCACAGGAGCAAATCTTTGTCACCCGGTAGCCATCCCAGTAAAACCAAAGATAGTTTAGGTATAAAAGACATCTTATTTTTATTCTAAATTTAGAGCATGATAAGGGAAAGACACAGTTAAGTTGAGGACTGTCAGGTGAGACAAGACATGAGCATAGCATAAATCTTTTTAAAACAGGAGATACATGTATTTTAAGCGATATTTTAGAACCATGCCAATACACAGCAATAATTTTCAGGAAGTTAACTTTTTACAACAGAAACTTTTTCTCAAGATCATGCAAGTGTTTACAAGAGGCACAGGGAGTTAACAGACTATTTTGGTGATAAAAATAAAACTCTGTTATCTGAGCATAGAATAACTTGATCATTTTCTTAAAAATAAGCCCTACTTGTTTTTATATCCATTTGACAATTTGTAGCAAAGGATTTATAAGCCTCTATTTTATAAATAAATTCACTAACATTGAATATATCTTACTTTTTTTTGCCACGTATACACTTTTTAAAGTGAATTTTAATATTCTTTATGTGTATGTATTTAGGCAGATATAGTACATAGTTCTCTTAATAATAAAGTTAAAGGCCGTAACATTAATTTTAAGATATAATTAATCTCAATAGCATATTAAGTGGTATTTGTTTTCATATGCATGTGTATATATATATTACGTTTTTAAAACTTAATATACCATTGTATATATTCCCATGCCATTAGACTTAATATACCATCTATATGTATCTCCATGCCATTTAATGTGTCTCTACTCAGCATTTTAAATGTTTTCCATAATATTCTATTATGCCTGTGTTATACCATCTAGCTATTCCTTTGTTGTTAGAGGAAGTTGGTGGTTTAAAAGCAAGGACTTTGGAATCAGATTGCTTGGGCTGGAATTTTTTCTCTGCCACTTACTTTCTCAGCAGTAAAATGGGGATGATAATGTGTATCTCATGGGCTTGTTGTGAAGATTACATGAATTAGAAACTGTGAATCTCTTAGAACAGCATCTGGCACATAGTTATTGTGTAAGTGCTGTGATGGATGCCTTTGTACATAAATCTTTGTCAGAGTATTTCCTTAGAATTTTAGAAAGAGAACATCTTGGTCAAAGAATATGAATTCTTAGACTGAAGCAGGTGGATCATGAGGTCAGGAGTTCAAGAACCAGACTGGTCAACACGGTGAAACCCCGTCTCTACTAAAAATACAAAAAAATTAGCCGGGCGTGGTGGCGCCTGCCTGTAGTCCCAGCTACTTGGGAGGCTGAGGCAGGAGGATCGCTTGAACCCGGGAGGCGGAGGTTGCAGTGAGCCAAGATCGCACCATTGCACTCCAGCCTGGGCAACAGGAGTGAAACTCCATCTAAAAATAATAATAATAATAATATTTATTAACACCCACAACCTACATTGACTATACATAAGACTTTGTCCTGCAGGTGGCTTCCTCAAGCAAACATTGTAACCAATAGAGAAGCAGCTACCACTCATATTAACTGGGAAAGAAGGATGTTTGTTATTTTGGTAGTGTTCATAGTGCCTTGTTTTAATATATGCTTAGACCAGAATATGAAGTGGATATGGTCTTGCTGCTTTAATTTTTTTTTTTTTTTATTTTGGTATCACATCATGGCAGCCACAGAGTGACTTTAAATATGTTCAACAGGAGAAAACCAAGGCCCAGATGTGAGTACCAGGCTAGCACTTGGATGTGCAGAACTACTTTTCTCTTTCTCAGCTGCTTGATAAAACCGAGACCTTTAGGACTGTAGCATCTGACTGAGAAAAGCTATCCAAATGTTCTAGAAACATGTAACCTGCCTGGTATGTGATTATAAGCTGCAAATAAAGAATTTAATTATTATATTTATTAAGATCAGTTTTAATAAGATAAAGTAGTTTTTTGGCTAGTTTTGTTTTAAATGAGAATTTTAATACTTAAAAGACTATTTCATTTACTTAAAATTTAGCAAAAGAGAAAAATATAATTTCCTAATGATGCTGAATGAACTATATTTGTATTTTATATGATGTGGGTTATATAGGAGAAAAATGGCATGTGGCTTCAAAAGAAGTGGTCAGAATTTTCAGGCCTGTTTTGTCAAGCCATGGGTATAACAGAAAAAAAAAAAAAATCTGTTAGGAAGCACCAGTGAGGTTCACAGACTCATGTTCTGGAAGGTACATACCAATGGTAAAGGGAGACCAAAAATTAGAGGCCTTAGACAGTTAATTACTTAGTGTCAGCTTCTTATCTATAACATGGGATATGAATATCTATCGATAGTAATACCATATAGTGTTATTATACAAGTCCTAAGTCAAATTATTAATGCTATTAATAATCTTTTTTTTTTTTTTTTTTTGAGACGGAGTCTCGCTCTGTCGCCCAGGCTGGAGTGCAGTGGCCGGATCTCAGCTCACTGCAAGCTCCGCCTCCCGGGTTTACGCCATTCTCCCGCCTCAGCCTCCCCAGTAGCTGGGACTACAGGCGCCCGCCACCTCGCCCGGCTAGTTTTTTGTATTTTTTTTTTTTAGTAGAGACGGGGTTTCACCATGTTAGCCAGGATGGTCTCGATCTCCTGACCTCGTGATCCGCCCGTCTCGGCCTCCCAAAGTGCTGGGATTACAGGCTTGAGCCACCGCGCCCGGCCAATAATCTTAACTCCATGAATTTACATACCTTCTACCCTTTTCTCAGTCAAGCCTTCTGTTTGCTGGTAAGTTGAACAGTTTCCCAAAGGTGTTAGCAACAGTAACTGTTTACCCTTTTAGTTATTTAGGAGTCTAGGATCTTGTGAGCAACTCTTTGCTAATTTGCATGGTCACCAGTAAATTATTCTAGAAGGGCATTTATGCCTTCATTCAACAAATATTATAGTGATCAAACTCTTTATGTGTAAAATCAGTGTCTTAGTTTGGGTAGCCCCAAAGCAGACTAGAGAGGAAGGTGTGGTTGTAAGTAGTTTGAGAAGTGGTCATAGAGAGCTCTGTGGAGTTAGGGAGAGAGGGTGATCATAGGTGTATACGAGTGGATTACCAGTGTGGGCAACTGAGGTTCAATCCTGCTGGGGATTCTTTAAGGGACTTTGTGGTACCTGCCTCCGAATTGTCCCACCAAGGGACAAGGATGCCAGGTTTTTTATCCACCATTGATTGAAGGTCATTTCTGCGGTGTGAACTTTCTGACACTTCGGACTTGTACCACACAGGGGCCTGCAACCAGAAAACACCACTGGGCAGAGAGCCCTCGCAAGTTGTAGGTGGTAAGTTAACAATTATGTTATAATGGTGGACTGTTTTTGTATCTTGTTACAGAGAGCACAATTAATATTGGTAATAAATGGTAAAAGTGAAAGATGTTTAATATAAATATTTTTCCATAGGATTTTCTATTGCAGCAGACCATGCTACGAGTGAAGGATCCTAAGAAGTCACTTGATTTTTATACTAGAGTTCTTGGAATGACGTAAGTCAAGTACTTATTGGCACCTTAATGTTTAAATATATAGCTTTGCAAATCTAGAGAGTGTTTTCAGACCCATCTTAAAGTTTGTTTCAGAAGTAACAGAAGTTCTTTTGGCCAGGAGTCTGTGATTAGGCCTGGCTGGACAGGGCTTCTCTCTTAAATTCTTTTTCTTCTCTATCCCAGCCAGCCTGAAAGGGGAAAACAAGACACAAATAGTTGCATTTTCTCCAGCCTCCCTTCTCTGAGAGCTCCCAGCTAAATCCTTAATGGATTCAGACCTCTTTTGATGTTCTGGCCACTTTTAGCCTCTTGTTTACTTCAGAAAAGTTATAGATAATAAGGACTTACTACTCAGAAAACCAATAGGTTTACTTAAAAATGACCATCTGTTCCATTTTTCTAGGCTGTGTTTTCTTTTGCTCAACAGGTCATATCCACTGATCTTGCAATCCTAAAGCATATTTATTTGTTTATTTTTCTTTTTTTCTCCAGCTTTACTGAGGTATATTGAGAAATAATTTTGTCATATTGTTGATTTGTTTCCCTAAGTGATGTGAGCATTTTGTTTTTGATCATATAGATACATGAATAATAAAATAATCTTTAAATTTAGTGCCTAGATAACCTCCATTCACATTGAGAGAAAAATTTAAGTAATGTATGTCTATATTTAGAAAATTTGACCAGTTCAGAAAAATACAAAATGAAAAGTGATGGCTTCCCTCCCCAAGTTGTTCTCCCCAGAGATAACTGCTGTTCAGTTTATTATTTTTTTCTAGAAAAAGGTATTATGAATATATTTATAACATATTTAAAGGACAAAATGAAAACAGATTTATTGAACACTTTGCCAGGCACTTCAAATGTTATTTTGTTTAGTCTTCACATCAGTCTTAGGAGGAGGTAACTTTTATCCTCATTTCACAGATGGAAAAAGCAAAGCTTAACAAGATGGAGTTACTAGCTCCAAATCCCATGGTTGGCATATGGCAGGGCTGGAACCTGCATCCATTGTCTGATGGGCTCTAATGTTGACTTTGTGTGTGGAGCCCTCCTATTGGAGGGTACAACTTGGGTACAAGTTGACAGTAAGATGGAAGATTTGCACAACTGAGAAAAGCAAGTTGCAACAGTTTCATTTCCTTCAGTCCTGTCTGATTGGTCCATAAGGGTTGTGTAGTCTGCTTTAGTAGGTGCAGAGATTGTTTTTCATGATTGGAGTATTTGAGGTGTTTGATACTTTATTATAAACATGTTAGAGTAAATCTTATTTGTGATAAGTCAATGCAAGGATCTAAGTGGGCCAAGGCATATTATATAGCAGTGATAATGAAATAAAAGATTGGAAGCAGAACTCTAGAAACTTACCATTTGCTATATGCTTCAGCCATTTGCTCTTATTGATTATGAACCAAGTCATCTTTGAGCATTTAATCCTGAATAATCTAAAGAAAATCATATATGCATTCTCATGCCACCTTACTCCTTGCCAAATAATCCTACACCATTTAAAGTCACTTAAAGTTCAGGACTTCCTTGCCCTCTGCTCCCTTACCCACCTCCCCATTGTCACTGTCATGCTTGCTACTGTTTTACCTGCTCACCTGGCATTCTCTCTCCCCACTACAGTATAATCCAGCTGATGCTTTCCCATGCTGCTGACATTGCTCTCATGGGACCTTTCCATATCTCGTGAGCTTTTCTTAGTCTTAATACTGTTTGATCTTTCTGCAGTATCTGATACTGTTAGCCACCTTACTGTTGACATTCACGTCTTCTGTGATATTAGTCTGTCCTTCCTCCTTTCTTACCTTACCTTCCTTTCGTAGATGTTTTGGCATAGTAAGAACACAATAAATGTGTTTATTTAACTGAATGATATATTTATATATGTGTTTGTATGTGTGTATATATATGAAATAACAAGGTTCTTTATATTTTTCACTACAAATAAACAGAATTCTCTTTTGGAGATAGCCGTTTCTATTTATTAACAAGTACCATAATTTCAGCTAAATGTTATATTTAAATAATTGATGAATTACAGAAGTTTTTATTTTTGTATTTCAAAAAGTTACAGATGAATTTTTAATATTTTTCACTGACTTTTCCTCCTGCTTCTTCCATTAAAATAGGTTTACTACATATAGCTCTTCTTTTTAGTAAAACTTGAATATTAAGTTATGTTGATTATAGTATGAATTAGCCTTTCCTGTTGTTAATGATCCAGGCTTGTTGTTTTTTCACTGCAGGTTAATCCAAAAATGTGATTTTCCTGCTATGAAGTTTTCACTCTATTTCTTGGCTTATGAGGATAAAAATGACATCCCTAAAGAGAAAGAGGAAAAAATAGCCTGGGCGCTCTCCAGAAAAGCTACACTGGAGCTGACACAGTGAGTATGAATTTCTGTATTTGTATATATTTTAGATTTTTTAAGGTAGTTTTAAAAATCTTTTTTGTTTTGTTTACTTACCAGTATAATTCAAACCAGGTCTGCCTGATCACTTCACATTTGTAATAATATATTGAAGTGTTTTTCATGCATCTTTTGGTCTTCGTATTGTTCTTGGGCAAATGAGATCTTTTTTTTAGAGATAGGCTCTCTGAAGCCTCTAACTTCTAGGCAGTCCTCCTGCCTCAGCCTCCTGAGCACGTTGGACTACACATGTGTGCCACCACACCCAGCTAATTATTTTTGTTTGTTTTTGGTAGAGGCATAGAGACAAGGTCTCACTATGTTGCCCAGGCTGGCCTCAGACTCCTGGCCTCAAGTGATTTGCCCGCCTCGGCCTCCCAGACTGCTGGGATTATAGGCATGAGCCACCACGCCTGGTCCATTTGTCTTTTAGATAGAGAATATAAGACCCTGAAATTGTAAGATATTTGCCTGATTGTTACTAACTAATGTTTAGGTACTATAATTAGTCTTTCAGCATCCAAAAATTTATTCTTTTATTATTTTGCTACACTTTTTATCTAGAAATGTGATATCATATGTTCCTTTAAAAACTCTTCAAACCATTTTGTAATAATTAACATTCAAATTTGGTATTTTTATAACTTGAACACTTAAAAATGTAGGCAATTTCTTTACGTTGTTTATCTGCACACTTTAACAACTACCAAAAGAGATTGGTTTCAGAGTGTGTGATTTCGTGTGTCCCTTGATTCAAAATAAAGTTTTGGAATCAGGCAGACTTAGATGTGAGTCTGTGACTCTAAACAAGTAAGTGGCAGTTTCATCAATAAAATGGAGATGTTCACATCTAGCCCATGGAGCTGTTTTAAGGGTTTAAATGAAATATAAAGTATTGAGCACAATAAATGAGCATTGTTATTATCCTCATTATTGTTCTTGTCCAGTACCTGTATTTACTGTCTCCTTAGTCTAGTTAAAATCATACTTTGCCCGTCTGTCCTTTCTATAGTTGAAAACTTAATATTTGTGTAGCAGGGGTTAGGCCAGTTATGTCAAGTAGCATATAAACATGGTAAGATTTCACAGATGTTACTTTCTTTTCAGAATATCTATTCCCTAGGACATTGTAGCTATGTTTTCCTTCCTTTTGTAGCAATTGGGGCACTGAAGATGATGAGACCCAGAGTTACCACAATGGCAATTCAGACCCTCGAGGATTTGGTGAGTTTGCCTGTGTGTATGTGATATATATAGATTTGTGTGATTTTGTATTACGTGTATAATTATGATTTTAATAAACCTAAAACATTAATGTCCTAATTAAGTATGATCAATTTATTAGAGATATGATTATTTTTATTTTCCACAAATAATCTTATTTAGGAGTTGTTTAATTTCAGAGTCTCGATCTAAACATTACATTTCCTGTCTCACCATGATTTACTTTTAAGTCTCAGAATTAATTTCCAGTAGACTTTTTTTTTTTTTAAAAAGCTATAGTTAATACTAATCCCAGTGTCTGCTAGCACATACACTTCTGCCTTGCTCTCCAATCTCTCAATCAAGATGACAGTATTGCAGGCTTCAGCTGGCTACTGTAGTCAATGCCAACCACAAACCTATTAAGTATTAGTAAATGATTACTGTTTTTTGGTGTAGATTATTCTTAACTGATTAGACTGTATATGAGCTGATATTGGTTAATTTTAAATAATTTATAATTCAGGGCAACTAATTAACTACTTATACCCAGCCCATTAGACCTATATTTGTTCTTTAACATATTATAGATTTTGAACCTACCTAAGTCTGTTCCCAAGTGCCTTATGTTTTGAAATAAACAAGTTCTGGAAGCTACTTGTGGTACTTGGACACCCTGTTGTAATTATTTCTTCCTTCTCTCTGCTTTTTTCGGGGGGTGCCACGTAAGGTCACATTGGAATTGCTGTTCCTGATGTACACAGTGCTTGTAAAAGGTTCGAAGAACTGGGAGTCAAATTTGTGAAGAAACCTGATGATGGTGAGTCTACTATTTACTGTGTTTCAGGCCTGTCTTTAGTTAATATTTACTAAGTACCAAGAGATGCCACTGTTGTAGTAAAACCCTTTTGGCTACAAGTAACAGAAGTCTCCATTTCAACCAGATTTTTAAAAAAGAGAAATGATTGGAAGAATATCTGGGTATCTCAGGGAACTGAAAGACAGCAACGAGGGTGGCTTTCCAAGGGACTAGACACAGGACCTGGAGAGCCATCAAAACCCGAGGCTCCCTCTCCCACTCCCCGACCCCACCACTTTCTTTCATTGGCCATCAGCTTTCACTATCAGTGTGTATCTTTCCATCCAAAAATAAGTTCCTTAAAGTCAATTTTATCTGATGTTCATATAACGACACCAGCTCTCTTTAGTTCATAATCACATGGTGTTTCTTTTTCACCTTTTACAACCTTTGTATGTCCTTATGTTTTAGGTAGGTTTTCTGAAATAGCATATGTATGGATTTCACTGGGTTTTTACATGTATTGTTATTATTTTACTTAGATCTCTTTCTGAAATATTTCAGAATAAAATGGAAATATTGGATATTTCAGAGTCTCAGTCTAAACATTTGAAATATTTCACTGTTTAATTTCACCTTTTTTTTTTTTTAATTTAAATATTTAATAGCCAGTGCTGGGCGAGATGGCTCCCGCCTGTAATCCCAGCACTTTGGGAGGCCAAGGCAGGCGGATCACAAGGTCAGGAGATCTAGACCATCCGGGCTAATATGGTGAAACCCGTCTCTACTAAAAATAGAAAAAATTAGCCAGGCGTGGTGTTATGCCTCTAATTGCAGCTACTCAGGAAGCTAAGGCAGGAGAATTACTTGAACCTGGGAGGTGGAGGTTGCAATGAGCCGAGATCATGCCACTGCATTCCAGCCTGGGTGACAGAGCAACACTCTGTATCAAAAATATATATATATTTAATACCCAAATCTTCTCCCCAATAGGAAAGGAATTTGCTTCACTCCATCCTCATTGTCACTATTACCTAGAGTGGGATAGTATTGATTTTATTTTTTAAAGATAATAATAAAGATATCAAGGTGTTTGATCACTTTTTCTTCATTTATCTCTTGTAGTGTCTCCTTTGAGACAGGATCTCACTCTCATCCAGGCTGGGGTGCTGCAGTGGCACTGTCATAGCTCACTGCAGCCTTGAAACTCCTGGGCTCAAACAATCCTCTGCCTCAGCCTCCTCCTAAGTAGCTAGGGCCACAGGCACATGCCACCACACCCAGCTAATTGTTTTATTTTTTTTTGTAGAGATGAGTTCCTGCTATGTTGCCCAGGCTTGTCTCAAACTCCTGAGCTCAAGCGATTCTCCCACCTTGGCCTCCCAAAGCACTGGGATTATAGGCGTGAGCCACTACGCCCATCCTTTTTAGCATCTTTTGGATTTTTCTGTTCTTTTATTTAAATACCTCAACCAAAATGGGCTTTAAAGGGGTTTTTGTTTTTGTTTTTAGATGGAGTTTCGCTCTTGTTGCCCAGGATGGAGTGCACAGTCTCAGCTCACTGCAACCTCCGCCTCCTGGGTGCAAGTGATTCTCTTGCCTCAGCCTCCCAAATAGCTGGGATTACAGGCATGCGCCACCACGGCTGGCTAATTTTGTATTTTTAGTAGAGATGGGGTTTCTCCATGTTGGTCAGGCTGGTCTCAAACTCTGGACCTCAGGTGATCCGCCTGCCTCAGCCTCCCAAAGTGCTGGGATTACAGGTGTAAGCCACTGCACCCAGCCCTTTAAAGGGTTTTTAAGGCAAAACTTTTGAGATTCTGTGTAACTGAGAATGATGCCTTTATGTCTGAAGGACAGTTTTATCGAAAAGCCTAGGTTTAATTTCTTTCCGTCTTGAAAATTCTCTTCCATTTTCTTTTTGCATATGATGTTGCTGTTGAAAAATTTGTCAATCTATGTTCCTTTGTATATTCTTCTGTCTTATTCTAGAAGCTTTTTATATTATTTATTTGTCCTTGCCTGCATTCTGGGAGATTTCCTCAAACTAGAATACCAGTTAGCTAATTTTCTCCCAAATGTGTCTGTTCTGATGTTTAATTCATCTATTTTGTTCTTAAACACCTGTTATAATTTTGATCTCTAATTTTTGCTTAGTTTCCTTAATATGTTCTTATTACTTTTTTTTGAGACGGAGTCTTGCTCTGTTACCCTGGCTGAAGTGCAGTGGTGTGATCATAGTTCACTGCGACGTCAAACTCCTGGGATCAAGCAATAATCTACCTCAGCCTCCCGAGTAGCTGGGACTACAGGCAAATGCCACCATGTATGGCTAATTTTTTGTTTTTTGTAGAGACAGGGTCTCACTATGTTATCTCAGGCTAGTCTCAAACTCCTGGCCTCAAATGATCTTTCTGCCTCAGCCTCCCAACGTATTGGGATTACAGATGTGAACCACCACACCCGGCTGGTCATTACTTTTACATGTCTAAATAGTCCCTGGGACTGGGCATGGTGACTCATGCCTGTAACTGCAGCACTTTGGGAGGCCGAGGCAAGAGGATTGGGAGGATCACTTGAGGCCAGCAGTTCAAGGCTGCAGTGAGCTATGATTGTGCCATTGTATACCAGCCTGGGTAACATAGCAAGACCTTGTTTCTACAAAAAGGTTTTTTTTAATTATCTGGGCATGGTGGCACATGCCTGTAGTCTGTATGCCTAGCTACTCGGGAGGCTGAGGTGGGAGGATTGCTTGAGCCCAGGAGTTGGAGGCTGCAGTGAGCTATGATCACACCATTGTACTTCATTTCAGTGTGAGTGACAGAGCAAGGCCCTGTCTCCAGAAAAAAGACAAAAATAGCTCTTGGTCCATTATTCTAATACTTCTTCTCTTGGAATTTACCATCTATTGCTTTGGGGTTTTTTTTATGGTTATGTTTCTCAAATTATTATTTTGTCCTCTCAGCTTTTTTCCCCTGCAACTGTTCACTATTATAACACATCAAGCAGTGTGAATAGGAGAATGGCCAGATCCCTGTCCTTAACAACCCATATGATCTCAGGATAATGGGCTGGATAAGCCTAGACCAGAGATTCCTAGGCACCTAGAAATGAGACTTAAACATTTCACCTTCCACAAAACAACTCTTCAGGTCGGATCTTCCCACTTCATCCCTCAGGGAAGCAGTGTTAGTAGGAGACACTTCCCATAGTATTCCCTAGCCCTGAGCATGGAGAGAGGGCTGGGGAGATCATGTGGCCCTACACGTTTTTCTCAGTTTCTCACAAGCACAAGGCTCCTGCACTGCCCTTGTTTACTGCTAAGGACATCTGAACAAGCGAGAGGGCAGGTGCTGATGCACACAGCAGTGAGGGAGGAGCAAAAGCAAAACTCTGTTCTCCCACAGCCATTATGTACTGCCTTCTGGTCCAGGCCAGAACTACCACCTCCCACACAGCCCAAGTTAAAACAGTCACCCCACCCCATCCTCACCCATTCTCCCCCGCCGTCACCAGCAGGATTTCTTTCTTTCTTTCCTTCTTTCTTGTCTTGTCTTTTTCTTTTCTTTTCTTTTTTCCCTCCCTCCCTCCCTTCCTTCCTTCTTTCTCTCTTTCTTTTTTCCTGCATTTTCCATCTGTGTTCCTCTAGGATTTATACTGGGGAAAGGAGCCAGAGATAAGAGTCAAACCAGTTCAACATATTGGTCCCCAAATAAATTTCTGAGGTCACGTTTTTCCATTTAAGCAAACAGCTCTGACATACTAGACTGTCAATCTCAGTTATGAATTCCTGGGAGAAAGACTCTCACAGAGCTTGGGTTGCCGAGGATAGTGTTTAAAAGGGTTTGTATGACCCAAGTATCTGGGTCTTTTGGTTGTGGGGGTAAGCCATGCTACCAGCTCCCTTCAGCACCTCCCTATTTTCTTTTTCTTCTTTAAAATAAGACAATTTCTGTAACTACTGAACTACATGGTATCATGAAGGTGAGGCAAATGCCTGATACCTAAAAGATGCAGCCAGTCCCATAGTTTATTTCAGGAGGGCTGGTATTTGCAATGTGTGCAAGATAACATTTTAATCTTTATGAAAAGTATGGGTGACACTGACAATAAGAATTTTTAAAAATTAAAACTGTAAACAAAATAATGTACTTCATTAAAATGCAAAGTAAATTTTTAATTAATAAAAGTTTTTAAGGCCAGGTACAGTGGTTTGTGCTCGTAATCCTACTACTTTGGTAGGCAAGGCAGGAGGATTGCTTGAGGCCAGGAGTTTGATACCAGCCTGGGCAGTACATTGAGATCCTGCCTCTACAACATCAAAAAATTAGCCAGGCATGGTGGTGTGTGCCTGTGGCCCCAGCTACTTGGCAGGCTGAGCCCAGGAGATCAAGCCTGCCTTGGGCCGTGATCGTCCCATGCACTCCAGCCTGACATTCAGAGCAAGACCCTGTCTCAAAGAAAGAAAAACATTTATATGGTGTTTTCATTTTTAGTCTTTTCAATAATGAAAAATTTCATTTCACAGGTAAAATGAAAGGCCTGGCATTTATTCAAGATCCTGATGGCTACTGGATTGAAATTTTGAATCCTAACAAAATGGCAACTTTAATGTAGTGCTGTGAGAATTCTCCTTTGAGATTTCAGAAAAAAGGAAACAATGTGATTCAAGATATTTATATACCAGAAGTGTCTAGGACTGATGGATCATTGTCCTGATTCAAATTATTCTTCAGTCCATTTCCCCTTCCTATTTCAGATGTTCTTTTTCGCCTAACTGTTCAGTCATTCTGGTTTTCAAGTAATGCTTTATCTTATGTCCTTGAATATATTTGTATAACTTTACTTTTTAGGTAATCATTAGAACAGTTCCCTTCAGAGGCTGCATTTGCCTTCTTCTGCCTCCTAAATATGACTTCTCTTCAAATCTGCCTTTGAATCATCATTTTAAAAAATTAACATGTTTTTGTTGTGGTTATCTTCTGGGATTTCAATTCCTCAGAAACAACTTTTTTCACAATGGAAAGTAAAGAACACTGAAACAGTGTTCTTTCAGTAAAGTACAAAGTGTTTATTTTACAAAAGAGAAGGTACTCTTGAGAGCAATTCAAAATCATACTGACGAGAATACTGACAGAAAAAGTAATTTCTTCTTATTATAAAGTACATTTAAAGTTCAAGGACTAACCTTATTTATTTGGGAAAGGGGAGGAGGAAGGAAATGATACGGTACCCAGACACTGGGCTAGGCTGCAACTTTATCTCATTTAATACTCCCAGCTATCGTGTGAGAAAGAAAACAGGCTAGGCATGCGAAATCACTTTCATGGATTATTAATGGATTTAAGATGGCATAAATCAGCTCAACTCAAGATTTCACAATCATTTTTAGTATTTAGATTGTGACTCAAAGTTGTAGTACCTCACAGTACTTCCTCCACTGGTTTCTTGTAAAAACCTTCAGTGAGTTTGACCATTGTGCTCTTGGCTCTTGGTCCTGAGTTGCGTGGTGAGGGAGCAAACACTAGAAGTCTTTAGTACAGAACTGCTCTAGGGACATCCGGTGATTCCTACACAAGTGATGTTTATATTTCTCATCAGGAGTCTTCCTTACCCCAAGGTCTTCATGATGCCAGTAGCCATATATGATAAATTATGTTCAGTGATAACTTAGTTATCAGAAATCAGCTCAGTGGTCTTCCCTGCCATGATTGACATTTGATGGGTTTTTTAAAAAGTGATTTTGAAAATCGCTAATGGCTCAGAAAATAAAAACTTCCAGTTTCTGCATGACTGTATTTAGATTTTTCTCTAGACTGTAGTGGAAGACCTTTGGAAAGGCCATGCCAATCGTGCTTGTACTGCTAGAAGCACTTTACGTTTCATTTTTGGGTGAAAGGGATTTATGTGAGTGCTTTAAACAAACAGCAATACTTATAGACTGAAATAAAATGAAACTTCAAATAAGACTATGTTTAATTTGTAAACCTTTGTCCATCATGTCCTTTCTTTAAAAAAAAAAAAAAAAAGAGCTCCCCTTAGGGAGTACTGAAAGGATTTGAAAAGGCTTGTAGGCTCATTCTGAACAGAGAACAGTTGTGATTCTGTACAGCCTGTAAAGCAGGTAGTATCTGTGGATCAGGTGGAAAGAAGAAAGTGAATAAGGAATAAAGGATTGTGGTAGATAAAGTGCAAACAGAATATCAAAAGGTAAGGAACTTATGAAGACCAATTTCACATGTTGAGTACTAGAACTGACAAACAGGAGGGCTAATACATTCACAAATTCAGTAATTTAAGCTTTATTTCCAAGGAAAGAAGCCTTATCCACTTGCTAAGTAAAACTTTCCAAAAGATAGCCCTTGCTCATTCTTTAAATTCGTTCCTATATGCATTTTTTTTTTTTTTAATTTACACTTGGCCCTTGAACAACACAGGTTTGAACTCCGCTGGTTTATTTATACAAGGATTTTTTTTTTTTTTTAGGCAAATGTGGGTTGAAAATACAGTACACAGAGGGCTGACTTTTCATATGCCACCTGTGGGACTTAAGTATGCACAGATTTTGGTATCCATGGGCAGTCCTGGAACCAATCCTCCACATACACTGAGGGATGACTATATGGTAACACTACACCTTGTTAGGGAAAAGAGCAATTCACTTCCAAATTCACTTACCCAAGAAGTTGTATGAAAGTACAAAGTAGGTCACAAGAAGTAAGTTTTCTTATTTTCCGTGATCATGGTCAATGTAAAACCAGTTAGTCTGCTATAAGCCCTATATAGCTAAGGCTGGAACCGTTATAATACAGGTGGTTTGAATGAAGAGCAGATGGCTGAAAGGGAATCACTTGTGGCTTTTCTACACAGTATTTTGACCAGGATTGCATAGAGTTGTCTTAGTTGAGGCAATTTTAATAAAAATACTGTAGACTGGGTGGCTTAAACAATAAACAGTTATGCCTCACAGTTCTGGAGGCTGGGAAGTCCCAAGATCAAGGCACCAGCAGATCCAGTGTCTGATGAGGACCCACCTCCTGACTTGTAGACTACCTTCTCACTGTGTTCTCACACATCCAAGATAAATCATCTCTTAAAAGGGCACGAATTCCATTCATGAGGGTTCTACCCTCATGACATTACCTCCCAAAGGCCCCACCTCCAAATACCATCACACATGAGTATTAGGCTTAAACATGGGAGGGAGCCACAGGACACAAACATTCAGTCCATAGTACAGTATATATAAATCTCAGCCATGCAACTGATTATGAAGAGTGTTGTATCGGTAAGGATGCTTGCTATTGGCAATAAGAAAAAAAACCAGCTCTGATATAGTAAGCACTTAAGAGATTCTAAAATGGATTGGTCGGCCAGGCGTGGTGGCTTACGCCTGCAGTCCCAGCACTTTGGGAGGCTGAGGCAGGTGGATCACTTGAGGTCAGGAGTTTGAGACCAGCCTGACCAACAAGATGAAACCCAGTCTCTACTAGAAATACAAAATTAGCCGGGCATGGTGGTGGGCACTCGTAATCCCAGCTACTTGGGAGGCTGAGGCAGGAGAATCACTTGAACCCGGGAGGTGAGCTGAGGTCACGCCATTGTACTCCAGCTCGGGCAACAAGAGTGAAACTTTGTCTCAAAAAAAAATAATAAAATGGGTTGGTAGGGGGTTCAGAGATAATAAGAACCCCAGATTCTTTCCGATCCTGTCATTTTTAGCATTTTTTCTCACTGGACCAATAGTACGATCAAAGATGCCTACCATGATTCTAGGTATTGTGTAGACCAACAATGTTGGTAGGGTTTGGCTGTGTTCCCACCCAAATCTCATCTTGAATTGAAGTTCCCATAATCCCCAGGTCATTGGAAGGACCCGGTGGGAGGCAATTGAATCACAGGCGTGGTTTCCCCCATGCTATTCTCGTGATGGTAAGTTCTCATGGGATCTGATGGTTTGACCCGGTGGGAGGTAATTGGATCATGGGCGTGGTTTCCCCCATGCTATTCTCGTGATAGTAAGTTCTCATGGGATCTGATGGTTTGATAAGGGGCTTCTCCCTATTCCTTCCTGCCACCCTGTGAAGAATAATGTGTTGTTTCCCCTTCCGCCGTGATTGTAAGTTTCCTGAAACTCCCAGCTCTGCAGAACTGAGTCAAACCTCTTTCCTTTATAAATTACCCAGTCTTAGGTATGTCCTTATAGCAGCGTGAGAACGGACTAATAGAAATGTCCAGGTAAAGAAAATATCCTTTTATTCCTCATATGTCTTTGATAAGGAGTGAAAAACCTTTCCCTAAGCTCCTCAGCAAAATTCGCGTCATATCTTAACCAGTACTGGGTCACTTGCCTGTATAATCACTGGCTAAGGGGGTGGGAACATTTACGCAAGTTGGCTGCATGGGGATGGACAGTGAATCAGAATTGAGACTGCCAGAATGGAGGCGCAAATAGGGGCTTCTGGGGAGGTGTAAACAGAAACTGTGCCCAGAGTCAAATTAGATATTGAGAATTAGATATTAGGTGCAGAGTGCAATAAGAAATGAAACATTTCTTGCCCTCAAAACTTAGGTCTAAGATTGTGGTTCTCAACCATATTAGATTTAGCTGACCCTGTTTATAATAACATTGTAACGTAATATCTTACCACATCCACTATCCTGAAATGACATTCACATGATATAACCTACTTATTAGCACGATATCAAGAAAGATCAGTCAGTGGTAATATGAAGGAGAAATATAATCAGGTTGCAATAAAATTGTGCATTTTAGTATGTCAGTGCCCATATACTCTTAGACTGGAAGACAGTGGAGTAGTCAGGTGCTTGTCCTTACATATGGAAGAAGAAAAACATCAAAGAGTATTGTTGACACTCTTTGATATTTTAAATAAAGACAGACTGAATTTATGACTTATGAAGAGCTATAATGTTACAACTTTAAATACATATACCAGGTGCATTTTACTGATGACTCAAAAACATGATGTTACTCTTGGAAATATTTTCCAAAATGATGAATTCTTGCTAAAGTTTTGAATAAAAGAGTAACTTTTTTGTTTATAGAATAGTTTTGTCCCTAGAAAATATTAAAATTGTAAATGCAAATAAGATACAAGTTCTAAGTTCAGATAATAAAAAGCAGGCTTTATTTTTTTTTAATTTTAGAATAGTTTTAGATTTACAGAAATGTTGCCAAAATAGTGCAGAATTCACGTATACTGCATACCTAGTTTCCCCTGTTTTAGAAATCTTGCATTAGTATGGGACATTTATCACAATTAATGAAACTACGTTGATATTATTAACTCAAGTCCACACTTATTCCAATTTCCTTCATTTTTACCTGCTTTTTCCTTACAGGATGCCATCCAGGACACCACATTCCATCTAGTCACCATGTATCCTTGGTCTACTCCAGACCGACAGTTTTTCAGACTTTCCTTGTTTTTGATGACTTTGACAGCTTTGATACTAACTAGGTATTTTGTAAAAAGTTTTTCAATTGGGATTTTCTGATTTTTTTCTTTGCCACAATAAAACTGGGATTCTTGTTTTTTGGAGGAATACCACAGAGACAAACTGCTCTTATCACCTCAAGGGACATACTATCAGCACGACATGTCACTGGATCTTTTGATGTTAACCTTAATCACCTGGCAGTGGCAGTGATGAGGAAGACACTCATTATGTAAAGCCCACACTGGCTGGGGAGTTATGCTCCACCTCCTTGAGGGGAAAAGTAGGCTTTTTACCTATATGAACACTCAGTGGGACTTTCCAAAGTTATACAGGTCATTACACGATGTCTAACATCCCTGCTCACCATCCACTACATAAATAGCGGTAGTGAAACCCAACGAAAAATGTCCCACAAGTCTCCAGAGTAACCCCTAGGGGTCAGTACTGCTCTGTCGAGAACCACTGGTCTAAGATTTCCAATTCACGTTTCCTTAGAGTGTGAACTTAAAGCATTTATAAGGAAATCTGAGTACAGAATTCCTAATTTTATGCTTTCCTCCTTATTTACAGATGCTTTTTTCCTGCCTCTAATTCAGGAATTTATTTTAGCTGTTTGCCTTTGAGTGCTCTTCTTTTATATAACTTTGTTTTACAAAAACTCATATTTTACATAAACTCATTTTCTTTTTACATGAACTCATATTTTATTGCTTTATACAATATTTCATTAAATTATATATTCAAAATTACAAGGATGATTGGATTGAGCACGTTGGCAATAGACACAATTGACTTGACAAGTAACCCATCTGAGGAAGTAGAAATGCAGAGAGAAGCCAATTCGTTATAGTTACTCAACCTGTCAGAGCATTAGTTCTTTATTGAGGAAATGGTGAGTGTGGTTAATCCAATAACAGATTAAGTGGAAATTGGTTAAGAGAATTTTTACTGTAAATGCGTCAATTTGAGTCCCATCAGTATTAGCAAAGCCTGAGTGTGGTGGCTCATGCCTGTAATCGCAACACTTTGGGAGGCCAAGGTGGGTGAATCGCTTGAGTTCAGAAGTTCAAGACCAGCCTGGGAAACAGGGAGGCCCCCATCTCCAGAAAACATAATAAAATTAGCCGAGTGTGGTGGTGTGCATGTTCTGAGCGACTTGGGAGCCAAGGTGGGAGGACTGCTTGAGCCCAGGAGGTCAAGGCTGCAGTGAGCTATGATAGCCACTGCACTATGGTCTGGATGACAGAGGGAAACTCTGTCTCCAAAAAAAAATATATATATATATATAAGAAAATATTACAGAAGATTGGTTAATGCCAGTACCTAGGATTGCTGTAGTTGTAATGAAATAGGCACTTTTATAGACTTCATCCAAACCACTTCAATTTTACAATAGGTTTCAAGAGTTATTTTATAAAGACTTAAAATGTTCACATCTTATCTGGAAATACTGTGATATTCTGGGAATTCTGTATGCTAGAAAATAATCAGAGAGTTTAGTTTTTAAATTATATACAATTTATTGCTTGTATCGCTTTTCATAATAGAAAATATAAACAAATGTCCAAAACTGGGGAAATCATTACCTTTTATAGTACCCACAATGATAGAATATTATCTATTCTACTTTAACACCACTAAATTGTGTCTTTAAAGAATGCTTAAAGATGTAGAGAAGGCCGGGCGCGGTGGCTCACGCCTGTAATCCCAGCAGTTTGGGAGGCCACGGTGGGTGGATCACGAGGTCAGGAGATCGAGACCATCTGGCTAACAAGGTGAAACCCTGTCTCTACTAAAAATGCAAAAACTTAGCCGGGCGTGGCGGCGGGCACCTGTAGTCCCACCTACTTGGGAGGCTGAGGCAGGAGAATGGCGTGAACCCGGGAGGCGGAGCTTGCAGTGAGCCGAGATTGCGCCACTGCACTCCAGCCTGGGCAGCAGAGCGAGACTCCGTCTCAAAACAATAAATAAATAAAAATTTAAATTTAAATTTAAATTAAAAAAAAAAGATGTAGAGAAATGCTCAGGAGATATTAAGTAGAAAAAGCAAGCTTATGTACATTATGCTTTTGTTAAAAAAGATACATGTAGAAATGACTAGAAGGAAATATGCCAAATTTTGATTATTGCTGGCTGCTGGGATTACCAATGATTTTATTTCCTGCATTATATTTTTCTGTATTTTCCAAATTCTCTAAAATGAACACATGTCACTTTTATGATATGGAATAATTAAGCGATATTGCTTAATTTGCTAACATTTACTTTTTTACCTTTTGAGTAAAATAAGGTATTTTAACAAACATGTCTGCTACCCAAACTTCTATTCAGGATGGTAACATATTAAAGATTAGAAGATCCTTTTTTTTTTTTTTTTTGAGACAGAGTTTCACTCTATTACCAGGCTGGAGTGCAGTGGTGTGATCTCGGCTCACTGCAGCCTCTGACTCCTGGGTTCAAGTGACTCTCCTGCCCCAGCCTCCTGAGTAGTAGGAACTACAGGCGTGTACCACCACACCCAGTTAATTTTTGTATTTTTAGTAGAGACGGGGTTTGCCCATGTTGGCCAGGCTGGTCTCGAACTGCTGACTTCAGGTGATCCACCTGCCTCAGCCTCCCAAAGTGCTAGGATTACAGGTGTGAGCCACTGCACTCGGCCTTAGAAGATACTTTTACATATTAAGTCACTCAAAACTCTGTATGATTAAAATGACTTATAATTCCAAATGATCAAGTTCCATTTAGTGACATGCAAAATTTCTTTAATCATTTAAGGATAATGTTTAGTTTTGTTTTCTTTTTTTTTTTTTTTTGAAATGGAGTCTCACTCTGTCGCCCAGGCTGGGGTGCAGTGGCGTGATCTCGGCTCACTGCAAGCTCCGCCTCTCGGGTTCACGCCATTCTCCTGCCTCAGCCTCCCAAGTAGGTTGGACTACAGGCGCCCGCCACCATGCCCGGCTAATTTTTGTATTTTTAGTAGAGACGGAGTTTCACTATGTTAGCCAGGATGGTCTCGATCTCCTGACCTGTGATCTGCCTGCCGTGGCCTCCCAAGTGCTGGAATTACAGGTGTGAGCCACCGCGTCCAGCCCGTTTGTTTTTTTTTTTAAGTTGACACAGGTAAGTAAAAGCCCATGAAGGAGGTTACCATTATTTTCATCTACACTGCCTTCTCTTAGCCGATTCTGAAGGAACTTTCTTTGTTGCTAATATTCATTGTGTATTTTAAAACTGTAGTCTAAAATTGTACCATAAGCCTACGATCTAATTTAGCACAAGTACCGCCCTAAGTTTATTTAAGAAAATATAGCCAGTGCACATTGAAAACCAGCACAGTATAGTCATCAGTATTTTGAATAGCCTCGCTACTCCAAGGGTGGCCCTGTATTGGCAGCATCAGCATCACCTGGGAGCTGGAGAAAAATTAAGAATTTCGGGCTTCATCTCAGACCACTGAATCAGAATCTGTATTTTCAAAGAATCCTCAGGTGATCTGTGTGCACAATAAGGTTTGAGAAACACTGTGGTATAGACTCTTTTTAAAGTCACTAGTATTAACAGAGAAGTACATTTATCTCCAAAATATGATTTTTTTCCTCCCACTCTTTAAATATAGTAAAACTCTTGTTATTAAAAAAAAGTAAGGGTTTATGTATATAATCACAAACACAGGAATGTAACAAGTGGAATTTTTTCTTTATTTTATTCTAATTTTAAAGCCCCCACCCCCCATTTTTTGAGAGGTTAGAAATTGAATCTCAAGAAATTCAGGATTTTTCCTGCTGCTTTTCTCTAGGGTAAAGTCTTTTTTTTTTTCTTTTCTCTCTTTTTTTTTTTGAGACAGGGTCTTGCTCTGTTGCCCAGGTTGCTGGAGTGCAGTGGTGCGATCTCGGCTAACTGCAGCTTCCACCTCCTGGGTTCAAGCAATTCTACCTCAGCCTCCCAGTAGCTGGGATTACAGGGGCGTGTCACCACGTGTGGCTAATTTTTGTACTTTTGGTAGAGAAGGGGTTTCACCATGTTGGCCAGGCTGGTCTTGAACTCTTAACCTCAGGTGATCCACCCGACTCAGCCTCCCAAAGTGCTGGGATTATAGACATGAGCCACCATGCCCGGCCTGGGTAAAGTCTTAAATTCCTGTAATGTCTAGAAGGTTGGAGAGGACTGAGCATCTAGTCTTCCATAGGTGACCCCTTCTATGGGCATTTGCTAAAATGTCAAATATCCCATTTGGTCCTTTGTTGTAAGTCTATGTAGACTGTTATTATACCATCATTCATTCTTATTGTTGAGGCTACTGCAAGTCTCCCTTGCTATTTGATTCTGCTATTTCCATGCTATGTCAGCATACAGAGAAATCTTTGGAGCTTAGATTTCTTCTCTACGTTTACCCACAGAGCACTGAATCAGTTGCTCTAACATCAAACAAGACCATGGGAAACTAACTCTATGAGATTTATAAAAGGTACGGCTTAATAGACACGTTTCACAGCCATTTCTTCTCAGGGATCTTGCTGAGTTCCAAGGGTTCTACTTGGGAAGTCAAATACAAGGCCCCTCTTCTTTTATTTTTATTTATTTATTTATTTTTAGAGATAGAGTCTCGCTCTGTCACCCAGGGTTGGAGTGCAGTGGCATCATCTTAGCTGACTGCAGCCTCAAACCCCTGGGCTCAAGTGATCCTTCCACCCCAGCCTCCCAAGTAGCTGGGACTAAAGTATGTGCCACCATACTCGGTTAATTTTTTAAATTTTTTTTTTTTTTTGAGACGATGTCTCGCTCTGTCGCCCAGGCTGGAGTGCAGTGGCCGGATCTCAGCTCACCGCAAGCTCCGCCTCCCGGGTTTCCGCCATTCTCCTGCCTCAGCCTCCCGAGTAGCTGGGACTACAGGCGCCCGCCACCTCGCCCGGCTAGTTTTTTTTTTTTGTATTTTTTAGTAGAGACGGGGTTTCACCATGTTAGCCAGGATGGTCTCGATCTCCTGACCTCGTGATCCGCCCGTCTCGGCCTCCCAAAGTAAAATTTTTTTGTAGAGACGGGGTTTCACTATGTTGCCCAGGTTGGTCCTGAACTCCTGGGCTCAAGCGATCCTCCCGCCTTAGCCTCTGAGAGTGCTGGGATTACAGTCGTGAGCCACTGCTCCTGACCACTCCCTCCTTTTAGATTCCCAGACACCTAAGTCTCAGGACTCCATGATTTCTCTTTATCTTAAACCATAGGTGCAGAGGAAAGTAGCATCTCTTCACAGGGACTCATTGGATCTAGGGGCTCTCCCTCCTGACTCCCCTCTCTACAACTCAGAGCTTGAAGGTTTAGATTTTTGGAAGTCAAAGGCCTTTTTTTTTTTCCCTTTGGTAACATCCCTGGACTCATGGTCTAGCTGCCTGAATGGGGATAGGCCTTGTGTGACACAGAAATGCAGGGAGAAAACATTTTAAAATATCCTGTCATGTGAATAATAGGACAAAGGACTTAGTGGGGTATGCACAGCATGATCGAGAGCACACAATGACATGAAATGTTCTTATAGAGCCAGACAGCTGCAAGTATGAGACGTGGATTCTATACTGAGAATATTATAATCTATGGAAGCAAACTGCATAAAACTAAGACACAACGGCAAAGCAAAATATAAACAAGAATAAGTTTAAAAGCAATACTAACTACCCTATTTAGGACTCTTCATGGGACTGTTAGTGGCAAGTTATAGCACCTGAAGGACTAGTTTGAGGCATTCACTCCTAAAGGGACAGATGCATGCCAGATTTAGAGAACTCTAAAGGGACTGATGCATGCCAGATTTAGAGAACTCTGCCCTGGAGGGTGTGCCTAAATACAGGTGTCTGGGCCCCACTCTGATTCCGTGGATCTGGGATCGGCCCTAGAACCTGCATTTGTAAGAAGTTCGCAGGAAATGCTGATGCTTGTTATGGACCATGCTGAGAAAAACTGCACTAAGTATCAACATGTTCTATGGATTTGTGGGTTCTACTCTACAAACTCACTGTAAAATCATCTATTCAGCAGCCCTTCCTGATGTCCCTCATCCTTCACCTGCAGACCCACCCAACATAATTAAGATGTGTCCTTTGGTTAGTCCCAATTCCCTTTCCAAAAATGGCATAAATGAAATCCCTACTTTTTTTTTTTTTTTCAATGAGACAGTCTTGCTAGGTTGCCCCAGCTGGAGTGCAGTGGCTATTCACAGGTGCAATCACAGTGCACAAAGCCTGGCTTTAAACAATCCTCTGCCTCAGCCTCCTGAGTAGCTGGGACTACAGGTGTGTACCACTGTCTCCAGCTGAAGTCTATTCTCAATAGCCCCTCTTCTATGCATTGCTTTAAAGTTAAGAAACATACTCCTCACTCTGTTTTCCCTCCATTTCCTGTTTGTTCCTCCCAGTATACCCATGGAAACTTTGTTCCATTGTAAACATATTCTCCCACATTCTCAGCATTTCATTTCTACCTGCTGTCCTTGTTCAATAAGATTTCCAGAATCTGCTTCCAGAGATCTACCGCAATATGGTGATGCTTATTAATAGACTGGAGACCAGAGGGTGAGGAATGAATAAGTGAATTTAGCAAGATTGCTGGATATAGACTCAATATATAAAAGTCTATTGCATTTCTTCTTCTTTTTTTCTTTTATTTTCTTGAGATGGAGTCTCACTCTGTTGCCCAGGCTGGAATGCAATGGTGCGATCTTGGCTTACTGCAGTCACTGCCTCCCAGGTTCAAGCGATTCTCCTGCCTCAGCCTCCCAAGTAGCCGGGACTACAGGTGCGTGCCACCATGCTCGGCTAACTTTTGTATTTTTAGTAGAAATGGAGTTTTGCCATGTTCACCAGGCTGGTCTCGAACTCCTGACTTCAGGTGGTCCACCCACCTTGGCCTCTCAAAGTGCTGAGATTACAGGCATGAGCCACCGCCCCAGTCAAAAATCTATTGCATTTCAATAAAACAGTGATAAATGATTAGACAATAACATTTTAAAAATAATTTCTGGCTGGGCATGGTGGCTTACGCCTGTAATCCCAGCACTTTGGGAGGCCGAGGTGGGCGGACCACCTGAAGTCAGGAGTTCAAGACCAGCCTGGCCAACATGGTGAAACCCCATCTCTACTAAAAATACAGAAATTAGCTGGGCATGGTGGTGCATGCCTATAATCCCAGCTACAAAGAAGGCTAAGACAGAATCACTTGAACTCAGGAGGCGAAGGTTGCAGTGAGCCAAGATCACACCACTGCACTCCAGCCTGGGCAACAGAGCAAGACTCCCTCTCAAAATAAAAAAATTAAAAAATAATTTCATGGCCAGGCATGGTGGCTCACGCCTGTAATCCCAGCACTTTGGGAGGCCAAGGTGAGACTGCCTTCTCACTTGAGGTCAGTTCAAGACCAGCCTGGCCAACATGGTGAAACCCTATCTCTGCTAAGAATAGAAAAATTAGCTGGGCGTGGTGGCACGTGCCTGTAATCCCAGCTACCTCGGAGGCTGAGGCAGAAGAATCGCTTGAACCCGGGAGGTGGAGGTTGCAGTGAGCCAAGATGGCACCACTGCACTTGAGCCTGGGCAACACAGCAAGACTCTGACTCAAAAAAAAAATTCATTTAAAACAGCATCTAAACGTCAAATACCTAGGAATAAATCTAACAAGATATGCAAGACCTCTATAAACTACAGAACTGTAAAACTGTAATGACAGAAATTAAAGACCTAAAGGAATGGAAGGACATATCATTTTTATAAGTTGGAAGTTAACAAGAAGTAAATTCTCCACAAATCTATCTTTAGCCGAATGAAATTCCAATCAAACTTACAGAAAGATTTTTATGGAAATTAACGAGCTGATTCTAAAATGTATATGGAAATGCAAAGGACCAAAATAGTCCTTTTGGTCTGATCAAAGCAAATTGGATCACATCTGATCTGCAAATTGGAACTGATCAAGCAAATTGGATAACTTTCTCTGCCAGATATCAAGACTTACCATGACATTACAATAATTAAGGCAGGGTGGTATTGACAAATAGATCAAAGGGACAGAATAGAATGTTCAGGAACAGATCTTCACGTAATCTGTGTACAACAAAGATTTAAAACAAGGTAGGCCGGGCATGGCAGCTCATGCCTATAATCCCAGCACTTTGGGAGGCCGAGGCAAGTGGATCACTTAGTCCAAGAGTTCGAGACCCACCTGGCCAACATGACGAAACTCTGTCTCTACTAAAAATACAAAATTAGCTGGAGTGGTGGCACACGCCTGTAGTCTCGGCTACTCGGAAGGCTAAGGCACGAGAATAGCTTGAACTTGGGAGGTGCAGGTTGCAGTGAGCCAATATCATGCCACTGCACCCAGCCTGGGTGACAGAGTGAGACCCTATCTCAAAATAAAAATAAATAAATAAATAAATTTAATTAAAATAAAACAAAGGTAACACTGCAGAGAAATAGGCAAAGGACAATGCTATAGGTAGGTTCCCAGGAAACAGGCTTCAAGATGGAGACTCACATGCAGATGTTTTATGGGGGAGTGCTTTCAGGAACAACACCTGTAAGGAAATACAAAAAAGCACAATTGGGCTCACGCCTGTAATCCCAGCACTTTGGGAGGCCGAGGCAGGCGGATCACGAGGTCAGGAGATCGAGACCATCCTGGCGAACACAGTGAAACCCCATCTCTACTAAAAATACAAAAAATTAGCCGGGCGTGGTGGCGGGTACCTGCAGTCCCAGTTACTCGGGAGGCTGAGGCAGGAGAATGGCATGAACCCGGGAGGCGGAGCTTGTAGTGAGCCGAGATCATACCGCTGCACTCCAGCCTGGGTGACACAGCAAGACTCTGTCTAAAAAAAGAAAGAAAAGGAAGGAAAGAAGAAAGGAAGGAAGGAAGGAAGGAAGGAAGGAAGGAGGAAGGAGGGAGGGAGGAGGGAGGGAGGGAGGGAGGGAGGAAGGAGGAAGGAAGGAAGGAGGAAGGAGGGAGGGAAGGAAGGAAGGAAGGAAGGAAGGAAGGACAACTGAACAGAAGGAGAGATTTAACTGTAATGCAGTTGCAACAGAGGTCTCAGCCAATTCCAATGGCCTTTTAGAGAGACTGCAGTTTGAGGCAAGGGGACCATCCTTGGCCTGTGTACCCCTATGCTAACCAGTCATTAGATGCGAACAAGGGAATCTAACCTTGGATGAGGCAGATCCCTTCCACCAAGGAAAATTCCTGGGGAAAGACTCAGTTATAAGCTATCAGCAGGCAGCACTTCCAGTAGTTGCAGGAATGGGCATCTTGGTCCTGAAACAGGGATCTGGAAAGCTCACCACAGCCAACAATAGAGTGTACCCCTTGCACCACTCAGATCCTTACTTTACATAATAAGTTTAATCTATCTGGAAGCCATTCCTCTAGGATTCTGATTGATCTTTTTTCCAGAGAAACTTACTATAAGAGAAAGGTTAAGTGGACTTAACTACTGACCCTACTTCTGCAGCTGATTTTGTGACCAAAACTGATACACATCATCTATCTCTTCTACTGCCACTGTAGATTCTCTTCGTCCTTGGCTAACATCTACACTAGTGTGCATAGCTCACCTGATGGAGTGACCCAGATTGTCATTTCTGGAGGGTCAAGCCCCTGGTCACCATGTCTCTCTAAGGCAAGCCAGGGTTCCTACATTTGTCCATTTGCCATCAAAATTGAGCATAGGAATACTGAAACGTAAGTGGATACCAAGACTGAGGAATGCTAAGCATATTACTAACCGCTCCACTATGCATCCACCATAGAAGATGCATTAAACAACCAAGAAGACAGATAACCTGGCCAGTTCACACCAGCCAACCTCTGTCATAAGCCATCGGTTTTGGATAACACAAATGAACTGGTCACAGTGGCAGAGACGAAAGCCATTCATGGGTCCCATAGCATTGGCTCTCACTTTCCAAGCTGATGTAGCTACTGCCACTCAACTCTGCCGACCTGTCAGCAGCAGAGACCAGTGCTGAGCCCCTGATGTGACACCGTACCTTGAGGAAAACAATCAGCCACTTGGTGGCAAGTTGATTTCATTGAGCCATCTCCATCTGTTAGGGGCAATAGTGCATCTTGACTGGAATCAGCATGTATTCTGGGTATGTACTTACCTTTCTGATCACAGGACCTCAGCTAGCATGAGTGTCCAAGGGCCTAGAGAGTTTTTGATTTAGCAACACAAGATTTTACACAATGTCTCATTAGACTGAGAGGCCCATTTTACAAAAAGAAGATGTATTAGATTGGTGCAAAGGCAATTATGGTTTTTGCCATTACTTTCAATGGAAAAAACTGCAATTACCTTTGCACTAACCTAATAGAAATGGGTACATAATAGCAATGGGATCCACTAGGCCTGCCACATACTAGACCACTCAGAAGCTGCTGGTCTTTTCAAGGTACAGCTGAGGTGCCATCTTGGAGACCATACACTGTGATGATAAGGTGCTATCCTCCAGGACACATTAAATACCCTAAATAAATGATCACTATTAGTGCCATATTCCCAGCAGGTATTATGCATGGGTTCAGAAACCAAGGGGTGGAAATACGATAACCCCCTTAACACCATTTTTCCTAGTTATCCACTCAGGGCCTTTGTGCCTCCCAGCCCCACAACTCTGGGCTCGGCTTGTCTAGAGGTCCTGGTTCCCAAAGGGAACCAATATGATGAGTACTATTAATTTTTAAGCTATGATTGCTGCCCTGCGACTTCAAGCAACAAGAAGAATCACCATTCTGGAAGAAGGAAGTGATCCTTATCATTAGGAGGAAGTGGGGCTGCTGCCCTTACCTACAGCATTGCCTGTTCCTACTTTGGGCTGAACGCAGCTGGCAGCCTCGTGAGGTTCTCAGTAAACGAGTCAGAGCCGTGTCCCCAAGTATGAGATATGCTCTGTTGTTGTTGTTGTTTTTTGTTAGTTTGTTTTTGCAACAGTCTTACTCTGTCACCCAGGCTGGAGTGCCATGGCACAATCATGGCTCACTGCAGCCTTGATCTCGCAGGCTCAAGCGATCCTCCCACCTCTGCTTCCCAAGTAACTACAGGTGCATGCCACCACACCCAGATAATTTTTGTATTTTTTGTAGAGACAGGGTCTCACCATGTTAGCCATGCTGTTCTCAAACTCCTGGGCTCAAGCAATCTGCCCACCTCAGCCTCCCAAAGTGTTGGGCTTACAGGTGTGAGCCACTGTGCCCAGCCTGTCCTCTGCCTTGGAGGGGATGACCTGTCATACCATAGACCCTGGAATTCCTAAAACCATCAGTGATATGTTGGGTCCCTAAATCTTTGTATGGTTTATTCATGCTTCTTAGGGTTTCTGTGTCTTACAAAGACCTTAAATATATCTGCCATTTCTTGCTCATCTAATTCAGTGAACATAGTGTCACTGATAGAGTGAACTAATGTGTTCTACAGAATGTCCAGGTGGTCCAGGTCACTTCAAACCATGACACAGGGAGAAAGTCACCATAGCCTCAGAACAAGATAGTAAATGTATCATCTTGTCCATCCCATGAACATGAAAACTTGCTTCTAGTCCTCTGGAAAAATATATTTAGATCAAATGGCTTCATACTATATAACTTAAACTGTGTTAATCTGCTTAAACAAAGATTCCACATCTGGTAGAGCATCTGTAACTGGGCGACTACTTGTGGAACTTGTAGTAGAACACAGTTATCCTACAGGATTGACTTGGTGTTTATACAGGCCAGACCGCTGAATTATATGGAGATAAGATGGGGTTCACCACCCATCTATCCCTTACATCTTTAAGGCTGGCATTAATTTTTGCCATTCCTCCCAGGATCTGATATTGTCTTTTTATTTACTATTTTGGCCAGAGTGGGGCATGTTGCAGAAATTTCTACATAACCTACCCCACTAGGATAGCTCTTACCCCACAGTTCAAGGAAACAATGTGGGTGTTCTGTCAACTATAAAGTGGGTTCCAATTATATAGCAGGAGATGAGTGAAATGAACACTGGCTGGGTATGTGAACTGGCCCTGGGCCAGGACTCCATTCATAAGCCCCAGGGGGCCATGATGATGCTTCGGGTTCCCAGGTATCAACGACAACTTGAGCCTTGTGTCCAACAGTCTTCAAAATACTGGGTATTCCTCTTTTACCAATGTATGGCTAACCTAGTAAATGACTGTCGTTCCTCTGGGGAATGATTGGGGGACGTCGTGACTGATATGACTTCTATGGTGTTGCAGGGTCATTCTTTCTGTTAACCTGGCCTCTCACTCAGTCAGTAGATTCTGGGTCTGAAAACAGGCTCACGCTTGGGAACTGAGCAAGAGGTTGTGATTTTTTAAAATATTGGGTCAATGGCACTAGCCTTTTCATTTTTTCATTATCTATCTTTGATTTATTTTGATTGTATGGATTGAGTAATACATTTGTTTTACTTGACATAATTCACAGGTTCACAGATTGAGCAATACTTTTGTTTCCTGCCCATCTACTTTCCCCTAGGGAGTCCATATTCTATCAATCTTCTCCATAGCTCTCTCCAGATGATCCTCGTCTCCTCACCACTGCCACTCTGACCTTGCTGCTCATTACGATAATTGCACCCACCTTATTTCTGAAGGCTAAGTCTCTGCCCTCTATTATTACAAGACCTTTCATCCCCATTACTGTCAAGCAGCTCAGTTCTGCAACAGCATGTTTTGCCATCAGCTCTACAGAGTAAAGAGCGACCACTGAGTTTCCAATGACACCAGTGCCATCACTGGCACTCTTTATTGTTTTGGTAAATGGAATGTCTTACAGGCATTTCTGTGGGACACAGTCAACGGATAGGTTTTCTGGCCATACATAGATCCACTCTGGCATGCCCTCTTCTCAGAATAATCCATTATATTAGAAGTCAGGAAAACAGCTATATTTGGGGAAGAGAGAAAGATAGTAACTGAAAGAGAGAGAATAGGGGTCTTCTGCACTGCTGGTAATGTTCTATTTCTTGACCTGGATTGTGAAAATCCAATAAGCTATATTATTATTTGTGTACTCATTCTATATCTGTTAGACTTCAACTAAAAACAACAGTTGGTTTTTTTTTGTTTTGTTTTGTTTTTTAAGGAAACTACGATAAATGGAAAAATAGTGCCAAGAGGAACACTTTGTAGGTTAGAACCAAGACAAAGCATTTTCTCCCCTGGTTGTTCACATTGATACCTCTTTACTGCAGAGTATGATTGGTCACTCAATAAAGAACACGCTCGGCCGGGCGCGGTGGCTCAAGCCTGTAATCCCAGCACTTTGGGAGGCCGAGACGGGCGGATCACGAGTTCAGGAGATCGAGACCATCCTGGCTAACACTGTGAAACCCCGTCTCTACTAAAAAATACAAAAAACTAGCTGGGCGAGGTGGTGGGCACCTGTAGTCCCAGCTACGCGGGAGGCTGAGGCAGGAGAATGGCGTAAACCCGGGAGGTGGAGCTTGCAGTGAGCTGAGATCCGGCCACTGCACTCCAGCCCAAGTGACAGAGCGAGACGCCGTCTCAAAAAAAAAAAAAAAAAAAAAAGAACACGCTCTGTTCATTAAAAGAATTTTTTTTTTTTTTTTTTTTAATTCAAGGGAGCAAATAAGATGGCCTTCCTTGAAACACTCCTCCTTTTGCTTCCATGAAACTATACCCACCTAGTTCTACTCCCACCTTCCTGACCGGCCCTTCTGTCTCCATTTCTTCCTCTTCCCTTTAAACACAGATGAGAAATACTGAGTGGAGAAGAAATCTCAACTCAATCAGTCAACATGACACCCTGAGCAAATTATATCCATGTAAGGAATCACTTCTTAACTATGGAGTCCAGATAGTGATACTCACTTTACTTCCTAACAGGGTTATGGCTAGATTCAAGGGAGAAAGTGGGCATGAACCATTTTGAAAACTGCAGTATAGGAATGGAAGACATTCCTCCAATATTCTCTCCTCAGCAGTAGCCTTTTCTTTTCTGTAATATCTTCCTCCTTGGACAGTTTCACCTACTGTCATGGCTTTAACTATCATCTGTTTGATCATTATTTAAGGAGATAAAAAGATTAAAGCTATAATATAGGCAGAGCAAAACATAAACATAATATATAATTATATTTGGCCTCAGTGTCAGTCTTCCTGGACTTTGGGAACAAGGCTGGTAGCTTATTTTCCCACATGGAAAAAACTGCCTTTCACCTTTTGCTGTTAATGTCCTTCTGGTGTCATTTATTTTCTCTATCTCATGATCGGGGCATTCCTCTTTTTTCATACTCTTAGTTTTTCACACTCTCTCTACTTCCTTTCCATTTCTACCCTAGGACAGCAGTTCTCAGACTTTAGCATATAATAATTTACAGAGGAAAACATTATGCTTAGTGAAAGATGCCACAAAGGACTGCATGGTGTATGATTCCGTTTCTATGAAATGTCTAGAACAGGCAAATCTGTAGAGACAGAAAGCAGATTAGGTGTTGCCTGGGGATGGGGATGGTGGTATGGGGGATGAGGAATACTGACAGCAGGAATGAGATTGCTTTTTGTGGTGATGTTTGCACAACTCTCCGAAATACTAAAAACCACTAAACTGCACATTTTAAACAGGCAACTTACATCTCACAGTTGTTAGAAAAAAAAAAATCACAGGAAGGGCTTGTTAAAACACAGATTCCTGGTTCTCACCCCAAGAGTTTCTGATTCAGCAGGCATGATTCAGAAGATCTCTGATTGAGAGTTTCTGATTTAGCAGAAATTTGCATTTCCAACAAGTTCCTAAGTGATGCTGATGCTGCTGGTCCAGGACCACACTGTGAGAACCACCACACTGGAGTAGCGCTGTCCAATAGAAAGGTAACACAAGCCACATGTAGAATTAAACGTCTTTTCTAGGAGTCACATAAAAATATAAAAAGTAACAAGTAGACCGAGCATGGTGGCTCCTGCCTGTAATCCCAGCACTCTGAGAGGCCAGGGTGAGAGGATCACTTGAGGTCAAGAGTTTGTGACCAGCATAGGCAACATAGCATGACCTTATCCCTATATAAAATTTAAAAAAATTATCCAGGAGTGGTGGTGCACACCTGTAGCACCAGCTACTTCGGAGACTGTGGTGAGAGGATCACTGGAGCCCAGGAGGTCAAGGCTGCAGTGAGCTATGATTGTGCCACTCAACTTCAACTGGGAGGCCTGATGAGACCCTGTCTCTTAAAAGAAAAATAAAATTATTTTAATATGCTTTAACAGAATATATCACAAATATTTTTAACAGGTCAGGCATGGTGGCTTACACCTATAATCCCAGCACTTTGGGAGGCCGAGGTGGGTGGATCACTGAGGTCAGGAGTTCAAGACCAGCCTGGTCAACATGGTAAAACCCCATCTCTACTAAAAATACAAACGTTAGCTGGGTGTGCTGGTGCACTCCTGTAGTCCCAGTTACTTGGGAGGCCGAGGCAGGAGAATCATATGAGCCCGGGAGTCGGAGGTTGTAGTGAGCCAAGATTGCACCACTGCACTCAAACCTAGGCAATAGAGTGAGACTCCATCTCAAAAAAAAAAAAAAAAATTATATATATATATATATATGTATACACACACACACACACATATGCATATATTCAATGGATAGTCATTATGATATACTGATTAATGAGATATTTTATACTCTTTTATTTATACAAAGTCTTTGAAATCTGGTGCATACAGCACTATACTTAGACCACATTTCAAGTGCTCAATAGCCACAGTTGGTGGCTAGTGGCCACTGTACTGTAATGTACTATTCTCACATTTTCCTTTCTTGAAATGGGCTGGGGTTAAACCTCGTCTGTATAATGGTGTAATCACCATAATATTCTATATCTCATGGGATTGTTGAAGACGTGAAATGAGTTAATAGATGTAAAAATGCTTAGAATAGTTTCAGGCATGTAATAAACAGCATTATCTATTATTATTTCTCTAATAATAGTCATCAAATGAAAGAAAAGAATATCTGGCTTGGTGAATTTTGAATAAAATTAAAAAGAAAGACATGTTAGCTATTTCAAGTTCTGACCTAAATCAATGAAATAAAATAATGATAGATTTTAACCTATTTGTATCAGATTGAATGCTTTTGGCTGCAAGAAACAGAAAAATCAATTCAATCAGATTTAATAATGAAGAAATTAAAAGCTCATGTAATTGGGGTACAGAGGGAAAGTTCATTTCAGTTTTGGTTGATACAGTTCAAACAATAATGTCATCAAAAGGTGTCAGGCTCTTTCTGTCTTTTTACTCTGAACTCCAGTATTGTTTTGTTCATCCTACAGCTGGTATTCCTCTTGGTTTGAGGATGGTTGTTAGTTACAATTAGGAATAGATGCTTCTTGATTTTCATCTGGCAGGAGACACAAACAGAATGACTCTCCTCCAGCGACCGAACAAAATCCGTTTCTTCAGTATCACAGGGGCTACCTGGTAAGGCCAGGTGTAGCGGTTCATGGCTGTGATCTCAGCACTTTGCAAGGCCGAGGCAGGAGAATCCCTTGAGCCCAGGAGTTGGAGACCAGCCTGGGCAACATCGTAAGACCTCATCTCTACAAAAAAATTTAAAAATTAGCTGGGCTTGGTGGTGTATGCCAGTGGTCCTAGCTACTTGGGAGGCCGTGATGGGAGGATTACTTGGGCCTGAAAGGTTAAGCCTGCAGTGAGCCATGATCACATCAATGCACTCCAGCCTGGGTGACATAGCAAGACTCTGTCTCAACAAGTAAAAATAAAAATAAAATAATAATAATAATCATCATAATAAAATAATAATAATAATAAGCTATCTGGAGTGCTGGCATTGTTCTATTTCTTGGCCTGGGCTTGCTTTGTGAGAATCCAAGAGGCTGCATAATGATTATTTGTACACTTTACTGTATCTATGTTAGACTTCAATTAAAAATAAAAGGTTGGCCGGGCGCGGTGGCTCAAGCCTATAATCCCAGCACTTTGGGAGGCCGAGACGGGCGGATCACGAGGTCAGGAGATTGAGACCATCCTGGCTAACACAGTGAAACTCCGTCTCTACTAAAAAAAATACAAAAAACCAGCCAGGCGAGGTGGCGGGCGCCTGTAGTCCCGGCTACTCGGGAGGCTGAGGCAGGAGAATGGTGTAAACCCGGGAGGCGGAGCTTGCAGTGAGCTGAGATCCGGCCACTGCACTCCAGCCCGAGCGACAGAGCGAGACTCTGTCTCAACAAAAAAACAAACAAACAAAAAAACCAGAAAAAAAAACCCAAAAGGTTGATCAGGTGCGGTGGCTCACACCTGTAATCCCATCACTTTGGGAGGCTGATGCGTCTGGATCATTTGAGGTCAGGAGTTCAAGATCAGCCTGGCCAACATGGTGAAACCCTGTCTCTACTAAAAATATAAAAATTAGCCAGGTAGTAGGGGTGCATGCCTGTAATCCCAGCTACTCGGGAGACTGAGGCAGGAGAATCGCTTGAGCCTTGGAGGTGGAGGTTGATGCGAGCTGAGATCGTGCCACTGCACTCCAGTCTGAGCAACAGAGTGAGATCCTGTCTCAAAAAAAAAAAAAAAAAATTAAGGAAACAATTATAAATGGGGGAAAATAAAATGAGTAACAGGAACACTTTTGTTTTTTGAGACAGGGTCTTACTCTCGTTGCCCAGGCTGGAGTGCAGTGGCATAATCTCTGCTCACTGCAGCCTTGACTTCCCAAATTCAGGGAAGCCTTGACTTCCCAAATTCCCACCTCACCTTCCCAAATATTTGGGAGTACAGGCACATGCCACCATATGTGGCTAATGTTTTGTCTTTTTAGTAAAGGTGGGGTTTCACCATATTGCCCAGGCTGATCTCAAACTCCTGGACTCAGGTGATCAGCCCACCTCAGCCTCCCGAAGAGCTAGGATAATAGGCGTGAGCCACAGCGCCCAGCCAAGAGGATCACTTTTGGTTAGGAGCAAGATGAAGAGTGTTCTCTTCTTAGCAAATATATAATATTCTTTTGCTTTTTAAAAAACATATGCAAAAATATAATGTACAGCTTGCTTCTTAAAACTCAACATTATATTGAGGTTAATCTGTGTTGATATGTATATGCTAGTTAATTCATATCCCCTGTTGTATACTGTTTTATTTTGTAAATACCGCTATTTATCCATTCTTCTGTTTCTAGATATTAAAGACTTTCCTTTTTTTTTTCTTTTTTTCGAGAAAGAGTCTCATGCTGTCGGCCAGGCTGGAGTGCAGTGGCATGATCTCAGCTCACTGCAACCTCCGTCTCCCCGGCTCAAGCAATTCTCTAGCCTCAGCCTCCCGAGTAGCTGGGATTACGGGCAACCACCACCACGCCTGGTTAATTTTTGTATTTTTAGTAGAGGTGGGGTTTCACCATATTGGCCAGACTGGTCTCGAACTTCTGACCTCAGGAAATGTGCCTGCCTTGGCCTCCCAAAGTGCTGGGATTACAGGCGTGAGTCACCGCACCCGGCCTGTCATATTTTTCTTTTTTTCTTTTTTTTTTTAAGACGGAGCCTCGCTCTGTCGCCCAGGCTGCAGTGCAGTGGCCGGATCTCAGCTCACTGCAAGCTCCGCCTCCCGGGTTTACGCCATTCTCCTGCCTCAGCCTCCGGAGTAGCTGGGACTACAGGCACCGGCCACCTCGCCCGGCTAGTTTTTTGTATTTTTTAGTAGAGACGGGGTTAGCCAGGATGGTCTCCATCTCCTGACCTCGTGATCCGCCCATCTCGGCCTCCCAAAGTGCTGGAATTACAGGCTTGAGCCACCGCGCCCGGCCCTTGAGCCACCGCGCCCGGCCATATTTTTCTTATTAGAAGCAACAATACTATGAATATGCTTGTACATGTCTCCATCAATAGATAAGAGAGAACTATTTCTTTTTTTTCTTTCTTTTTTTTTTTTTTTGAGAAGGAGTTTCAGTCTTGTCACCCAGGCTGGAGTGCAATGGTGCAATCTCGGCTCACCCCACAACCTCCACTTCCTGGGTTCAAGCAATTCTCTGGTCTCAGTCTCCCGAGTAGGTGGGATTACAGGCATGCACCACCACACCGGCTAATACTGTATTTTTAGTAGAAATGGGGTTTCTCCATGTTGGTCAGGCTGGTCTCGAACTCCTGACCTCAGGTGATCCGCCTGCCTTGGCCTCCCAAAGTATTGGGATTACAGACATGAGCCACCGTGCCCTGCTGGGAGAACTATTTCTAGGAGTTATACCTAGGAGTGAAATTTCTGGGTCCTGGCACATGCCATCTTCAACTTCATTAGATGTGTCAAATTATTCTCCAAAGTGATTTATCTATTAAGATTAGGTGTAGTTGCAAGTGATACTAAGTCCAAAATAACAGTGGGTTTAAAAATAGCAAAACATTTATCACTTACATAAAATAAATCCAGAGCTAGGCAGTGCAGGGGTGGAGTGGTGGCTTCACAAAATCATCAGGGATCCAGGAGACTTCTGTCTTGCTGCTCCACTAGTTTTAGCATGTGGCCTTCATCTTACAGTGCAATATGGACGTTCAAACTTCACTCATCACATACACATTCCAGCCAGCAAGAAGGGAGAAGAGCAGAAGAAAGACTTCCAAGTATATACTGTTGGCCAGCACTTAGTCACCTGATCACACCTAGCTGCAAGAGAGACTGGGATGTGTCATCTTTATTCTGGGTGGTTAAATGCTCTACAAAAAATAGTGGATTCTATTACTAAGGAAGAAAGGGAGAATTGATACTGGAAGTAAATGAGCAGTCTCTGAAACACTGATTGTACTATCGTAGTATACATGTCTACTAGCAGTGTTGAAGAGTTAAGTTGCTCCACAAACTTAACAACAGGAACGATCAAACTTTACTTTTTTACAATCTGATTGGTATGAAATGGTTTCTCACTTACTTATTTAATACGTTTGTATGTAGGTTCTACTATTTGCCAGTTACTGCTAAAGGTGCTGGGGAAACAGCAGTGAGCAAATCAAACTGCTAAACTCCCAGAGCTTACATTCTAGTGGAGAAGCCAATAAATAATAAACAAGTATACATGTATATGTGTAGATGTAAGTTGCATATTGATAGTTGCTGCTATGGAGAAAGATGGAATACAGGTAAAGTTGCTATTTTATACAGGTTGCTCAGAAAAGACCTCATTGACAAAAGCTATTGACGCCGAAACCTGAAGTGAGGTAGTGAGCCATGGGAATGAATATGCTAGGGGAGGGCACCCTGGGCAGAGGGAAGAGCAAAGAGGCCAAATCTATTACAGTGGAGTGAGTGAGAAGGAGAGTGGTAGGATCTGAGGATGTTAGCAGATGTGACCTGGGCAGAGACCCGACATGTTTCTGTGGTCAGGCTTGTGCTCTTATGCTGCTGCTGTCACCATGAGAAAACCATGCTCCAGTGAGCCACTGCCCTTTCCACCTGGACTCCAGAGTATTCCACAGTCTGAAGCACAGTGATCTTAGCTGATCTGCATGAGCAAGAAATAAATGCTTATCGCTGTATGCCAGTGAGATTGTGTGTGTTCATTATGCAGCATTTTTGTAGCCATAACTAACTGGTACACTTCTATATCCACCTCCATCCCCAGTTTCTCTTCTTTTTCTATTTTTTTTTCCTTTTTTGAGACAAAGTCTCACTCTGTCACCCAGGCTGGAGTGCAGTGGCGCGATCTCGGCTCACTGCAACCTCTGCCTCCCGGGTTCAAGCGATTCTCCTGCCTCAGCCTCCTGAGTAGCTGGGATTACAGGAATGCACCACCATGCCTGGCTAATTTTTTGTATTTTTAGTAGAGACGGGGTTTCACCATGTTGTCCAGGCTGGTCTTGAACTCCTGAGCTCAGGTGACTGCCCACCTTGGCCTCCCAAAGTGCTGGGATTACAGGCATGAGCCACTGCGTCCGGCCTCCCTTCTTTTTTCTAAGTGGAATGATTAATTCATTTATTTACAATTTTTTTTAAATATCAAAAGTATATATATATATTTAATGGAGTCTCCCTCTGTTTCCCAGGCTGGAGTGCAGTGGCACGATCTTGGCTGACTGCAACCTCTGCCTCCCAGGTTTAAATGTTTCTCGTGCCTCAGCCTCTCAAATAGCTGGGATACAGGCATGTACCACCAGGCTGGCTGATTTTTTTTTTTTTTTTTTTTTTTTCTAGTAGAGACGGGGTTTCACCATGTTGGCCAGGCTGGTCTCTAACTCCTGACCTCAGGTGATCCACCAGCCTTGGCCTCCCAAAGTGCTGGGATTACAGGCATGAGCCACCACGCCTGGTCTCAAAAGTTCATTTATTATTTTTTCCCTCTGAGAATTGTTTTGGTTACACAAGACAGCTTTTTATATATAAAGTATTCTTCTATAATTAAAAAAATAGGATCAGAAAAGATAACTATTGGGTGTTAGGCTTAATACCTGGGTGATGAAATAATCTGTACAACAAACCCCTTTGAGAGAAGTTTACCTATTTAACAAACCTTCACATGTACCCCCAAACCTAAAAGTTAAAAGAAAGTAATGGCAGTTTATATTTCTTCTATCTCAAGAAGATAATTTTTATTTTGCAATCTTTTAATATTAATTCTAATTTCATTGTGGCTAGAGAACATACACTGTACCATTTCTTCTTTTTGAAGTTTACTGTTTTAAAATTTACTTTGTGAACAAGCATATGATTGATTTTTGTGAATGTTCCTTGGACAAGAATAGTTGTATTTTCTATTATAGGATACTAAGTTCTATTTAAAACTATTACATCAAGCTCGTTGAGGGTTTAATTAAAATCCTCCATAGCTTTGTTATTATTATTAGTCATTTGGTACATCAAAGTTTAGAAACACATATTAAAGCCTCCTAATAAAATTATAGTTTTATGATAATCTCCTTGTATTTTTAAAAAGGATTTGCCTTATGTAGTTCGCTACTAAACTGCTTGATGTATAGAGAGTTATAACAATTATCTTTATTTTTTATTTTTTTTTTTGAGTTGCATTTTCACTCTTGTTGCCCAGGCTGGAGTGCAATAGCGCGATCTTGGCTCACCAAAACCTCTACCTCCTGGGTTCAAGCGATTCTCCGGCCTGAGCCTCCAAAGTAGCTGGGATTACAGGCGTGCACCACCATGCCTGGCTAATTTTTGTATTTTTAGTAGAGATAAGGTTTCTCCATGTTGGCCAGGCTGGTCTCCAACTCCTGAGCTCAGGTGATCTGCCCACCTTGGCCTTCCAAAGTGCTGGGATTATAGGCATGAGCCACTGCGCCCGGCTCAATTATATCTTCTTCATTTAGCTTTTTATCATTATAAAACAGTATTTTGGAACATACATTTCTCCTTTATTTTTCATTCTAATTCACCATTGCCTGATGGATCTCAATGGCATAATCTGCACAGATGGTGACAGAATCCACATAATATTGGTTAGTATGGGCTAGGTTATGCTACAGTAACAATGATCCCCCAAATCAGTGGCTTACAACAACAAAGATTTATTTCTCCTCACACTACAGAGGCCACTGAGGGTCTCAGCTACAATCAATGGCACAGTTTTTTTTTCTGGAACACTGTTGGGCATCTTGGTAGAGGAACAGAGAGCATAGAAGCTTCAGCTAGAACTAGTACACATTAGTTTCATTTACATTTCACTGACCAAAATTAGCGTTCACATGATTTTGCTTCACTACAGCAAGATAGTGAAATCTTTTACACGGTGCGTCACTGAATATTTATGAGTTATACAGTTTAGATACACACACTGATGTGTGCAGACATTAGAAAAATCAGTCATACATAGGGGCATTCAAGCTTGAAGAAAGTAAATCAAGACCAAAACAAACAAACAAGCAAACAGACAAAAACATCAAAACCCAGAATAGCTGACTCCTGCTATCAGTGGAAATAAATGGCTTCTCCTGGAGCTACTTTTCTCCCTCTACACCAGGGTCTAATGCCTGGCGCCCTTTAGGTAGCATTGGACTGAACATTCTTCTCCCCAGATTAGACAGAAGTAGGACTCTTCTGAGACTGCTGGCTTTGATACTTCTCTGACATAGTACTGTCAGCTTACAGATGTGCCCCTTTGCCTATATCATAATATTTTACATCACCCTTTCAAGAACCCAGAGCTTCAGGCTGGGCATGGTGGCTCACACCTATCATCTCAGCACTTTGGGAAGCAGAGGCAGGAGCCCAGGAGTTCCAGACGAGCCTGGGCAACAGAATGAGACTTCATCTCTACAAATAATCATTTAAAAGAAATTAGCTGGGCACAGTGGTGCATGCCTACAGTCCCAGCTACTCGGGAGGCTGAGGCAGGAGGATTGCTTGAGCCCAGAGGGTTGAGGTTGCGGTGAGCTGTGATTGCACTACTGCACTCTGACCTGGGTGACACAGCGAGACCCTGTCTCAAAAAACAAAACAAAAAACAAAACAAAACCCAAAACCTTGGATTGAGATCCCTTTCAGGATCAAGCTTTTCTTTTAAATAGAGAGGTAGTCACGGGTGTTTGTCTACAAAACACTCTAACTCAACCTTCAGTTCTTCTTCATTTCATCTTGGCTTCTCTCAGCCAACAAGTTCTCTAAAACTCATCCTAGTCCTACACATCTCTGCCATTCACCACCACTATATGTGTCTGGAGGTCTCATCTGTCTTGCAGCACGATCACCATTATTTCCTTTACCATCACTGTGGTAATCATGGGTGCTGCTCACTCTTATTTGGTTCTGTTTCTCTTTTGAACACATGGTAGGACTGCACGTTCTGGCTTCGTTAGGGTTGGTTCTGTGTTGAGTTCTGACATGAATTGTGAGAAGTGCTGTCTTTTCTGGACTATTGTTAGTGTGAGATCCTCTAGAGTTCTCTTTTTCCCTTTTGGAAAAATACATTGATGTTTTTGGGGTTTTTACTGTTGCATAACCTAGCCTATCCTGACTGAAACATATCCTTTTTAAGTATTCAAAATGTACATGACAAAGACACTTATAATCTTTAGATACCTAAAAGAGTACAAAATGCTCCACAACACTTGAGGTACATATGTACTCACAGCATTCTTATCTGGCTAAGTCAAAATTAGATTGGCTCAAGCACCAGATGCCATTTAAGTGGGAAGTTCAGAATCATTCTAGTAGGCGATTGCCACTTACCCTACATGATTTTTCTGTGTAGTCCACACACCTTATGCATCAGAATCACCTCAGGTATTTTTTTTAAAACCAGGCTCTCCTGGTACCCCTTAAATGAGAATATCTGGCAGTAGGAATCAACATGCCCCCCAAGTCATTCTTAAGCATACTTCACACAAGATCTTTCTGTTTGAAATTGCCTTGCCCTACTTTGCGTGTCTGATTTTCATACGACTTTCAGACCAACACAATCCAAAAGTACTTTCTGCAGTAATAGAAATGTTGTGTACATGCACTGTTCAATACAGTAGCTATTGACAATTTTTTTTCTTTTTTTTTTTTTTGAGATGGGGTCTCCTTCTGTTGGTTGAGCTGGAGGGCGATGGTGCGATCTCGGCTCACTGCAGCCTCAAATTCCTGGGCTCAAGCGAGTCTCCCACTGCAGCCTTCCAAGTAGCTTAGACTAGAGGCACACACCACCGTGCCCCACTATTATTTATTTATTTATTTACTTTTGCAGACAGGCGGTCTCACTATTTTGGCAAGCTTGTCTCAAACTCCAGGGATTAAGCAACTCAATGGCCTCGGCTTCTCAAAGTGCTGGGATTATAGGTGTGAGCCACAGTGCCTGCCCACTATTAACTTCTTGAAATGAGGCTAGTGTGACTGAGAAACTGGATTTTTAATTTAAATTAAAATGGCCACATGTGACTAGAGGCTACCATACTGCACAGTGCAGTTCTAGACTGTTAGCTCCTTTAGATCAGAAACTGTATCTTCCATCTCTGTATCCCCTCTGTGCCTGGCACAAAATAGCCAAGTAAATGAAAACTGAAGTAGGAAATAGCCTAGGCTATTTTTGTGTGTCTGTTTTGGTTTGTTTCTTTTGTTGTTGTTTGTTTTGGTTCAGGGTATATTAAGCAATGAAAAAATACAAATATACAACTACAAAAATTACAGTATATTTGAAATGTTTACCTTACATTTACAAAGCAACTTTACTGTCCAATTTTTAAGATAAGTACAGTATTAAAATATTAAATCATAGACACATTGGTGTTGATGACAATGCCTAAGAATAGTCATAGCACTCAGTTACCTTTCTGCCTTCAGCTTAACAAATATAAAAGATGTATTAAGAGAACAATGAATCCTGCTTTAGAATCTTCCATGTACCTTCAGTTAAAGAAAGTATGTGGAAATAGATACACTAGTGAATACTACCAGATCATTAATATTTGAAATCAAAAAGAGTTTAAAACAAGGAGTCGGATTTAGATTAGATATCTAGATATTTAGAGAGCTAATCCTTCAAATTATGGCCTACTAGAAGAGAATACTGAGCGAGATTGTGAGAAAATGATTTGATGGGAGAACCTGGGACTTGAAGCTTCCCACTTATGCTTGTCAACCATTACTTCACCTATCCATCTCCCTCAAGAAAAAAAAAAAAAAAGTAAAGTTAAGAGAATGACATACTGCAGAGTTGCAATAACATTAAAAGACAATTCATTATTTTAGCTCTGTTTATCTTATGTAAAATGCTAGAGAACTCATAAACAAGATATATTCTTATCAGCAGAGAAGGGTGTACAAGTTGTTTTTTTTTTTTTGAGAAGAGTCTTGCTTTGTCACCAGGCTGGAATGCAGTGGCACAATCTCAGCTCACTGCAACCTCTGCCTTCCAGGCTCAAGCAATTCTCGTGCTTCAGCCTCCCAAGTAGCTGGGATTATAGGTACACACATCATGCCTGGCTCATTTTTGTATTTTTAGTAGAGACGGGGTTTCACCATGTTAGCCAGGCTGGTCTCAAACTCCTGGCCTCAAGTTGATCTGCCTGCTTCGGCCTCCCAAAGTGCTGGGATTACAGGTGTGAGTCACTGTGCCTGGTCAGGTGTATAAGTTTTAACTTTTGCCTGAAGTGAGGGCAAGGGACTAGGAATCAGATAGTCATCATAAGCATATTTACCACTCATTTTCCTAGGTTTTTCACAAACAACTTGAAGTGGCTAGTGAAATTACAAACAGAATGTAGAAAATTATAGATAAACCGGCCGGGTGCGGTGGCTTACGCCTGTAATCCCAGCACTTTGGGAGGCCGAAGTGGGCAGATCACGAGGTCAGGAGTTCAAGACCAGTCTGGCCAACATAGTGAAACCCCGTCTCTACTAAAAATACAAAAAATTAACCAGGTGAGGTGGTGTGAACCTATAATCCCAGTTACTTGGGAGGCTGAGGCAGGAGAATTGCATGAACCCAGCAGGCGGAGGTTGCAGTGAGCTGCGATCGCGCCATTGTACTCCAGCCCAGGCAACAGAGCGAGACTTCATCTCAGAAAAAGGAAAAGAAATTATAGATAAACCAGAGAAGGAGAAAACCCAAACTTAAGTACCAGGTTCAGTACCAGTAGAAAACAAATTAGAATGCAGATATACAGACCACAGGTTTCTACTCAGGCACTAAAATGGAGCTACACATTTGACTCAGAGCTTAATGGCAGCTAAGGTGAAAAGGAACACATACCCAGTCACACAATTCACTTGCTGTAAGCAGGACAATCAGTTATTCAAGAGTAGCCAAGCACTTCATGATACCTAGCTCTGAAAGAAATTTTCATGTGATCAAGTGCATAATAACAATCCTATAGTAAAAGCTATTGAAGCTTAGAAAAGGATACCCCAATATATGGCACTTTGAAGTACTAAAGAAGCAGCTTCAAAATCTGACACCCCTTCACCCACACCCCATCTCCAATCTTATCTCTCCTAAAGCTCAGGATGAGGTTCTTCTCTTTAGTTCCCTTATATACCTATAAATTGGACCCACCAAAGAGAAACACAATTGCCTTTGATCCCCTCCCTGAAATTTCATTAACTAGAGATTAAACCTCACATCAGAGGGAGACTGAAAATTAAACACCACACATAAAGTCCAAACTTTGTACCAAACTATCATCCCTTTTCCCTTCCCACTTAATTCCAAGAGAGAATCATTTACTAACCATTGCCTGAGCATTGGAGCCATTTATTCTTCCTAAAAATAACTTACTGTCCCTTAAAATTACCACATCTCCCCCATCTCTCCTTCTCTTATGAATAAGGGTATATAAGCATCTGGACCTCATTGTGTTACTGGATAATCATTCTCCCGTGATTCCCCTGTGCTTGTGCACATTAATAAATTTGTATACCCTTTTCTCCTGATCTGCATATTGTTGGTTCACTTTCAGCACACCTTCAGAGGGCAGAGGGGAAGCTTTGCCTATTTGCCCACACAATGCACTGGTGGGCTCTGTGGAGTTGTCTCTTCCAGAATTGCTTAACATAGACAGAAGATACAATACTCAAAATACAAGCCATGAAAACACTCCTGGTTGTGGGTGGGGAAGATTTCTGTTTGTATGCTCAGGACAATATGGTCAGGTATGCAGTGTCTTGATGGACCAGCTAATATTGTGTGGCTGACCAAAGCCAGATACACACTGTTTAGAATTCAGTAATCTAATCAGCAGATGGCAGAGGGCTGACAGCCTTTTGTGAAGAGTGAGTCACCCTGTTAAGATTCTCACCTAAATAGGAACATTCCTCTCCATATGGTAGTGAACAGACAGAGCCCCTGCAGGCAACCCAGGATTTTCCTTAAACAACTCTTCAAAAATATGAAAAAAATCAGTGTTCAAGACCATCAAGTTCCATTCAACAGAGCAAGAGGTCTGCAAACTCACAGACACGTCATGTTTTTCTTTTCTTTAAAAAAAATTCCCATTAGTTACCAATATTTAGAGGTCAACAGTTTTCAAATCTGGCAACCTTGGATGCTCATACCACATGGTAACAATCTGCTGGGCTGAGTTCAGAGTACTTACCCACCTGCCTGGGCCATTTAGGCTTTAGAATGCTCTGTTGGAGAATGATCAAGATTTGGATTGAAATTTTTCAAAGAAGAAATGATCAGTTGCTCACTCTGACTGTAGGAAAATCTAACTAATGCTCCCATGAAATATATGGCTTTTAGCAAAGTGGCTGGCCAGTAAATCTACCTGGAAGAATTACTTGCAAAACATACCCTTAAGTAAATAAATTAATGTGGTATTTAGTTACTGGATCTAAGCCAATTAAATTTGAGGACATGTGACCCCCAAAATTATTTCAGTTTTGGAACAGGTGATCTTGATCCATCCTTTCTGACAAATGGTGAGCAACAAGATCAGCTATAAAGTTTATTATAATAAAATATCAGCATATAGGAAGATCATAGGTTTTTTCATTTCTAAAGCAAGGGAGCATGTGTCCAAATAACCTAAAAGTGGTTTCAAATTACTTAGACATAAGTTAAAAACAAGAAGGGCTACAACTATTTTATGCCACTTAAAATATTTTTTGATCTGTCTGAACAATTCTATTGATCTGGACTTTCCAGGTCATATAGAAGTCTTGGTTTTATATGAACCTGGATTCTATATTTAACTCATGCAACTTAACCTGAAACCAGCTCTTATTCACAGAGTCAAAGTATGAGAAATCATTTGAAGCTGCAAACATTATTTTAAGAACAAAGTTTATTTTTCTTTTTTTTTGAGACGGAGTCTCGCTCTGTCACCCAGGCTGGAGGGCAGTGGCCGGATCTCAGCTCACTGCAAGTTCCGCCTCCTGGGTTTATGCCATTCTCCTGCCTCAGCCTCCCGAGTAGCTGGGACTACAGGCGCCCGCCACCTCGCCTGACTAGTCTTTTGTATTTTTTAGTAGAGATGGGGTTTCACCGTGTTAGCCAGGGTGGTCTCGATATCCTGACCTCGTGATCCGCCCGTCTCGGCCTCCCAAAGTGCTGGGATTACAGGCTTGAGCCACCGCGCCCGGCCTAAAGTTTATTTTTCTAATTGTAAAGATTATTATTGTACATTGTCAACAATTTGGAAAATACAGAAAAGTTTACATTATTTTTCTTTAAAAAATTTCAAAGCAACAGAATACAGATATGCAGGGCAATTCACCCACTTACAAACGCTGAGCCAACAAATTTACTCAGAGCTTCTTGGCAAAGTGAAAAGGGAAAAACAGCCAGTTATATAATTCACATTGCCTATAAAGAGAAAACACATCAGTTACTCAAGGGTAGCCAAATATTTCATGACTCGTGGCTCAGAGAGACAATTCTCTTGTGTTCATATGAGGAACACAGAGTGATATCACACACAACAATCTGTAAACTATGCCTTCTAGAATTCCTCAGTATAAGGGAAAGGGTACACAGTATGAAGCCTGGGGGTTAAAAGCATGGATTTGAATCCTAGCTTTATTACTTATTAATTGTACCTTGAGTAATTACTTAACCTCTCTATGCCTTGGCTTCCTGTTTTATAAAATATTGTGAATAATATCACCTACTTCAAAGGGCAGTTATGAGGCTTAAATGAACTAATGCCTACAAGACAAACATAGGTAACACAGGTACAGGTACTATGTATCTTGTACACAGTAAACATCCTTATTATTAAAGTCAATGCTAAAATAAATGTGTGGTGCACATGCAATAGTACAGAGAGAGGGCACTTAAACCAACTAAGGGCCTGAGGAAAGGTTTCTTGGAAAAAGGATGCTTGTGTTGGGTCTAAATCTTGTTCTACTATGACCTCGGCCAAATTATTTAAACTTTGTCCCTATCTGCTAAAACAGATATTTTGACTTGGCCTTCCAAAGCGTTGGGATTACAGGCATGAGCCACCACAACCAGGTCTACCTTATTATTTTAAATTTTTATTTATTTTTATTATTTATTTATTTATTTTTTTTGAGACGGAATTTCACTCTTGTTGCCCAGGCTGGAGTCCAATGGCGTGATCTTGGCTTACTGCAACCTCTGCCTCCCGGATTCAAACGATTCTCCTGTCTCAGCCTCCCGAGTAGCTTGGATGACAGGGGCATGTCACCATGCCCGGCTAATTTCTGTATTTTCAGTAGAGACGGGTTTTCATCATATTGGTCAGGCTGGTCTCGAACTCCTGACCTCAGGTGATCCACCCACCTCCGCCTCCTAAAGTGCTAGGATTACAGGCATGAGCCACCACACCTGGCCTTATTATTATTATTATTTTTTAAAAGAACTATGACAACTAGTTATGTACTTAGCATTTCTCTCTCTCCAAATTTGTGAGTTCCTTGAAAACTGTGTCATAGCCATAGTATCTAGGACAGAAGCTGGTACGTAATATACTGATTCTTAATGGTTGAAAAATGGTCTGAGAAGGATCTGAAGTGTACTGTTACAAGCAAGTGAGTCTGATATAAAATTGGGGTGATTGAGCCTGGGGGTTGAGGCTGCAGTGAGCCAAGACTGCACCACTGTACTCCAGACTGGGCAACAGAGCAAGACGCTGTCTCAAAAATAAAAAGAAATAAAAGTATTGAATCAAATATGACAAAAAATAAAATAAAATTGGGGGATTATCTAGCAATTAATGTGAAAATTATAGACTCAGCTTGATCCCATCCTTTGCCAGATGAGCAAACCAAAGCCTGGAATAGCTGAGGGATTTCTTCAAAGTTATCTAGCTAGTTAATGGCCAGAATCAAGACTAGAACCTTGAAACTCCCATCAAACCAGTCCAGAGGCCAATCCACTATATTGGTCTGCCTTTCAGATCTCAGTGATTTAGTATGTATCTCCACTATCCCACTGAAGTTTGCTATTGTTGGTTACCAACCACTTTTCTGTTGCTAAATCCAGTGAATGCTTTCTAGTTCTTGATATACTGGGCCTATTTGTGGTCTCTGACTCTGTTGACTCCTCTCCATCTTGCTTGCTTGGCTTCAGAGGCATTAGGCTCACCTAGTTCTCCTTTTGTCTCTGGCCATTCCTCCTCAGACTTCTTTTTGGGCTTCTGATCATCTGCACCTCCTTTTAAAGTTAGTGCTCCCCAGGGGCCCTATCCTTGCCTCTCCTTATTATGTCTTCTGTATTTTCTCCCTGATTGATCTCATCCATGCCTCGGGCTTAAATTACCAATTATAAATTTATTTCTTCCAAATCTATTTTAACTCAACCTCTTTCCTCATTCATAGACCTGTATAGTTTGAGTGTTTATTGGACATTTTTCTCCAGACGTGGAGGTTCCCTCCATCAGGTCACAGTCATATTGCCATAGTCTCTGAAGGTGCTGAATTGTCCCCTTCGTTTCCAGGTAACGGAGAAAGCTGCAGGAAACCAACTATTATCTTTATTACTGACTGTATTAATTTCCTACTGCTGTTGTAACAAGTTAGCACAAACCTGGTACCTTAAAACATACAAGTTTATTATCTTGCAGTTCTAGAAGTCAGAAGTCCTAAAATCAACGTGTTGGCAGGGTTGTATTCCTAGGGTGCTAGAGAAGAATCCATTTCCTTGCCTTCTCCAGCTTCTACAATTTGCTTGCATTCCTTGGGTCCATCTTGAAAGCCAACAGTATAGCATCTTCAAATCTGTCTGACCTCTGCTTGCATCATCACATCTTCTCTGACTCTGACCCTCCTGCCTCCAGCCCAGTCAGACAATCCAACATAATCTCTCTAGATGCATCATTTAGTCATATCTGCAAAGTCCCTTTTGCCACATAATATAACATATTCACAAGTTCTGAGTATCAGGGTGTGGTCATCTTTTTTTTTTTTTTTTGGTGTGTGTGTGTGGGATTATTATTCTGTGTAACACAGCTGACAAAGCTGGTATTAAATATCACCTGTGGACTGACAGCTTCCTAATGCCAAACTCTGGAATTAAACACATATACTTTCTTTGTAGCCTTGGACTAGGCACCCTTGTCCCTACCCATAGGCCCTGCTCCAGGAGAAATGGAAAAGAACATCAGGATAGTTCCCTGAAGATTGTTATCTTTTAAGAGAAAAAGAATGGGATAGATGTCACATGTCTAGTTTCTCCCATTTAAGTTCACCAACCAGGAAGTCACTCCTCTAGGGAAGAGTGAATTGGGGACAGGTACAGTGAGAAGCCACGAGAGTATTACACTAATAGATGTCATTCCATATGGAAGGAAGACATTGTGAATGGAGAGTAAATGTTTCCCCAACAAACATATCCATATTTGAACTCATCATCATACTCCACATATCTGGTCACCCTCCTAAAGAATGTCACCATCACTATCCATAATAGTAACTTAGACACCTGTGGATAATCAAGACTCATGTAGCTTGCCATCTTGCTAAATGTTACCACTGTCTACCTCAGCACTCATGCTAGAAACCTGGCCTACTCATTTATCCCCCCTCAGTGCTGTGAATTCTACCATCTTAATGGCGCTAACATCTATCCCCTCCTCTATTCCCACTGCCAATGCCTTAATGTTCTTATCACTTGTCTGGAGTACTGCAATGGCCTAAAAATGGGTCTCCCTGCCCCAAGCCTTGCTTTTCCTGACCATTTTCACTTCTTACTTTTACTCCTGAAGCTGCTTTTGCCTGGACTTAAGTCCTTCCCAATCTGTCTCCTCCAACACCCGCACGGGTGATCCCCTACCTTGCTCCAGCGCCGGGGATAACTGACTCTCCTATATCAGCTAGAGTCAGACCTGCACCCGGATTTCTAGGACTCTTATCTATCTAGATAGATAAATTTATTTTTTGAGACAGTGTCTTGCTCTCACTGCAGAGGCTGGAGTGCAGCGGCGTTCAAGTGCAATCTTGAACTCCCCAGGTTCAAGCGATCCTCCCACCTCAGCCTCCCGAGTATCTGTGACTACAGGCGCGCGCCATCATGCCCATCTAGTTTTTGTCTTTTTTGTAAAGACGGGGTTTCACTATGTTACCCATGCTGGTCTCCAACTCTTGAGCTCAAGCGATCCGCCCACCTCGGCCTCCCAAAGTGCTGGGATTACAGGCGTGAGCCACCAAGTCAAATAGGCTTTATACTTACAAAGTACCTTTGCATACCTTATTTCATTTTCACCTCACAATTCTCCAGCGTAGGCTGGACCGGTATTATTATGCCCATTTACAGAGAGAGGAAACTGAGAGTCAAGGCTGGGCCAGTCATACCCTGCTGCGAAGTTAACGAGCGTCACTTAGCAGCCTCGACATTAACCGCGCTCTCAGCCCTTTCCGGTCCTACTCCTTGGAGAACCTTCCTGCACCTCCAAGAACTTGCCGATAGGGTCTGCGGCGGTCCGGACAAGGTCACTCCACAGGCGCCCAGGACCTTCCCATCCGTAGTGACGCGCGCCGGTGACGCCATACAGTGACGTGCGGTGACGCGACTTACCCCGGAGCCAGGTGCCGGCAGGGCAGCCACACCCTGGGGCCCCCTGCTCTGGAGGGGCAGCGGTTAGAGCCGGTGCGTTAAAGCCGCCAAAGCCGCCTCAGGCGACTTTCTAGGCCTGCACCCCGGGACCCAGCAGCCCGCGGTCGATCGGTTGCTAAGTGACGCCACCGCGCAGTCGCGCGTGCGCGGCCACGGCGGAGTGCGTGAAAGCGGACGCGCGCCGCGGCAGCCGGGGCGGCGGCGAGGACGGCGGCCACGGCAGCGGCGAAGGGGGCGGTGGCGAAGAGGGGGGTGCGGAGCGGGCGGAAGAGGCGTCTGTGCCGGCTGCTAGGTCGCAGAGGAACATCTTTGGGGTGAGTAGCCGGGTCCTTGCAGGGGAGGTGGGGCCTGGCCGTACCTGCTGCGCGGACCCGGGGCTCGGGGACGCGCGCCCCCGCCGTATCCGCGCGCACCGCTCCCCGCCCCTCCGCCGCTTTTCCCGGGGGCGGGGAAGGAGCTGGGACGGGGCCTGAAGAGGGTCAGTTTCTGGGCCCGGGTGCCCTGGAGAGCGTAGCCGAGGGCCGGGGAGGGCTCGCAGTCCACGAAGGTGTAGTAGGAAGTAGACGTCTCGGGGGTTCGGGGTGGCTCTACCAGCCTCCCTAAGAGAGGAGTTCGAATCAGGAGCAGCCCAGGTTCACTAGCAGCCTCGTATCCTGTCTGAGACGACGTTGCCTGGGACTGAGAGGAGGCGAAACCCGTGACCCCGGGGTGGGGGTTCGGAAAGTTTGGGACTGCTGGGGCCCGCATCTCCCCTGTCCTGGCCAGCCTCTGAGTAGGAGCTGGTTGTTATGGAGAGAGTTGTGAATCAGTGCCTGCGTGCGGCGTCAGACACACCCACGTCCTAGGGAGGGCGACCTGTCAGTATATATCCGGGGCAGCCAACTTGTTGCCTAGAGTTTCTAACTTCACACGTGTGTGCATGTGTTTCCTTGGCGTTTTAGTACATTGTTGCTACAGAGTTTGAGACCAAGGTGCTGATAGGCATCCTCATTTGTTACTTCCTCATAGACTCAAATATCTTGCTGTATTTCCCAGAACCGTGTTGTGCTTTTGTTATTAGTAGGTCCAAGGAAGTATGGAAGCATGTTTTGTTTGTTTTTCGTAAAGGCAGTACAGGTTGCTATTTTCTGGGCAGAAAATAGGGATTCTGTTCACTGTGTGGGCTGGAAAGTGTTGATGATGGGAGAACCCAGAGTGTAAAGGTGTAGCTCATCCTCAGCCCAGTGCTCTCTTCTCAGTGCTCTGGACTCTATAATGGGTAGATGTATGGGGTTGTGGTTACCATATTTAGGAGCGAGGAGTATTGGAGACAGGGAAGAAGCCAGTGTTTTCTTTCTGTTGATTAAGGCAATGTGTAGAACCAGTGAAAAGATAGACTGTACTGAAATGTAATGTTTTGTGCAAGAGGATTGAGGAAAATAAGTTCAAGGTTCTCATTTAGGTCTAAAATTCTTTGATTCCGTTTCATAACTGAGGAGCTATAAAGTATGTTACCTCTTGGAACCAGTCATAACCTTGCTTTGTAACACTTACTAGATTACTCGGAATTCAAAGTGTCTTCCTCCTTGCACTGCAGTAGCTTTTAGGACAGGAATCATCTGTGTTTTCCTTCTTGACCTATGTCTAGCACATAGGAAAAACGTGCCTGCCACAGAGTAGGCATGCAATGGATATTTGTTATATAGCACACTATGCTCAAGTGGTGTATCTATATATAGAAAGCATTTAGTTCAGTCCATTAAGTACTTAATAAATGTGCCTCCCTCTGCCCAGTATCATGATAGGTGTGGGAGGAGGATTATGGAGTGACATAGAAGACCTTTTTTTTTCCTTTGAGAGCAGTAGTCTAGCTAGGAGATATATAAAATAATTATAAAACCAAGTTAAGTAGCATGTAGCCAGTGCTCTTTGAGGACTATAAATGTGGTAGGAAATCAGAAAAGATAGGATGTGTAGGCTGAGTTAGGGAACTCTTTGAAAGAGGTAAGATTTGACTTGCTCTCTGAAAGAAGTGTAAAATTTGAATTAAATAAACCAGGGACTAAGGAAATAATAATGTGAATTTGGTTGTTGGAGGATATACCAAGACAACTTTTATGTCTGGTAACTGGAGCAGAACGTCTCTTATAGGGGAATACTGGAGAGAGATGGCTTAGCAGGTTGGGAAGGCAAAGTGTTAAGGACTAAGGCGGGCTTATCAGCATCCCACTGTTAACAAGATAGAACCTTCTTGTAAGGTGGGATAGAGGTTGTATTAATCAGAGTATAGTCTTTGACAAGAATAAGTGTTATCCTTACTTGAAAGTAAAGGGTATTACTCTTGAACCAATATCAGGTTGTTAATGTACTTTTGATTTGAATTACGAATTAGAATCGATGCTTCACTAATGTGCATGTATTTTAGGTAGTCAGTGGTGCATGTCTTCATTTCTAAAATCTACCTGATGTACTTGGGCCGTTATTTTGGAAATTGACTGAAATGATGTACCAGTAGTCATCCAGTCACACTCAGTGACATAGTTTTGCTTGGGAATATCTCTCTGAGGTTTGTCTTTACTGCTGATCCTGTAAAAAATACAAATGTTAGTTGGGAAAGGAGTCTTTCTGATGAACGATGCTTAAAAATATGGACAAGGCCGGGTGCGGTGGCTCAAGCCTGTAATCCCAGCACTTTGGGAGGCCGAGACGGGCGGATCACGAGGTCAGGAGATCGAGACCATCCTGGCTAACACGGTGAAACCCCGTCTCTACTAAAAAATACAAAAAAATTAGCTGGGCGAGGTGGCGGACGCCTGTAGTCCCAGCTACTCGGGAGGCTGAGGCAGGAGAATGGCGTGAACCCGGGAGGCGGAGCTTGCAGTGAGCTGAGATCTGGCCACAGCACTCCAGCCTGGGTGGCAGAGCGAGACTCCGTCTCAAAAAAAAAAAAAATGGACAAAAGAGATTTTTGAATAATTAAAGACACTGCTGCTGAATATTGAACCCTTGGTCTTTATTTGTAACATCTTCTGTTATGTGAAAATTCTTTTATAATGGTGTGTAAACCTGAAGTTGAATTGCTAACCAAGATGTGTAAAGTTACAACTGCAAATGCTGCATTATTTAACAACTCAGCAAATATTTACTGGGTGCTGGCTATGGCTAGACACTTTGTTGGGTGCTAGGAAGACGAAGTGGTTAAGACACAGAATATCCTCAGCATACTAAGTGTTCATCAGAAGAGATAAACCACTAACCATTATATGCTGTGACAAATTAAATCACTTTTGGAATGAATAATGTGCTGGGGGAGTAGAGCACTTTGGCTGGAGAAAAATTTGATAGGGAACATGCTGAAAAGAAGGGGATGGAGTTTAGCTCTGAGGGTTAAATAAAATTTTGACACATGTGGAGGGGGAAGAGAGCATTCCAGGCAGTGGGGCCAACATAAGCAAAGTTACTGAAGATTAAAATTAAATGGCACTTTTGGAAATATCTTGAGTTGTTTCTTGTGGGCAAGAGAGAGGGAAGAGGGCTGAACTCAAGAACCCATTCCTGAGATTATGAACCCATTCCTGCTATAATGGCATTAATCCATTCATGAAGGCCTAATCACTTCTTATTGCATGGCAGAAGTGATGAGGCAGGAAGCTATTTTTGAAGCCAAATTTTAAGGGGGTCTTCTACTTCATCTTAAAAAGTCGAGACTCATTCCATCCATTGGAAGTGGAGAGCCATAGAAGGTAGAGTAATCAGAAAGTTGACAGTGCATGTGCAGATTGCATTAAGAGTGGAGAGGCAGGGAGACTAGAATGTAGGTGAGAAATGTTGGACAATGGGTATGGATAGATTTTGGAGACATTTTTAGATGTTAAAATCTCTACATTTATGACCAGCTAAAGGTAAGGGAGAGTGAGAAATCAAAGATAATATATCTAGTTTGAGCAATTGTTTGCTTATGATGACATTAAGTTAGAAATCACAGGAAGAGGGACAGGTTTGAAGAGGAGAGAAGAAATAATGGCAGTGTTAATTCTGAGGTTTCTGTGGGGAGTTTAAAAAGAGAGATCTACTAAGTAACTGGAAATTCTACTTCAGAGTTTATGAGATGGTTAGGGACAATTGTAATATAGATGACCGCTAAGGTTATGGGAGTAGCAACCTTCTAGGAGGCATGTTAGTATAGTAGTTAACTTAGTGGACTTTGGAGTTAGGAAGATGGCAGGTCAGATCTCTGTTATGTTCTTTATTGGTTGGCTGACCTTGGGCAAGTTATATAACTTCTCTAAGCCTAGGCTTCTTATCTGAATTAAAGAATTGTAGTGGAAATTAAGACAGGTACTATGTGCACAGTGATTAACACAATGCCTGTCTTATAAATGCTTAATATAATAAATGGCAGCTGTTGCTGTTATTGTTAGTAGTAGTAATAGGTGTAGAGATAGTAGATGAGGGCCCAACCCCAGAAAAATGAAGAGTGAGAACTGGAAAAGATGGTGAATGGAACTTTTGGACATTTAAATCAGTATTTAAACTTGGATCAGTTCTTGTCTTAGTTTGTTTTGTGCTGCTATTTCATATTTTATGTTTCATAATAGCAGCACAAAACTAAGACAAGAACTGATCTAAGTTTAATTTATAAAGAACAGGCTGGTTAATTTATAAAGAACAGAAATTTATTTCCTCATGGTTCTGGAGGCTGGGAAGTCCAAGATCAATGTGCCAGTATCTGGTGAGGGCCTTCTTGCTGTGTGATAACGTGGCAGAAGACATCAACATCACATGGGTAAGAGAGAGAGGGAAGGGGGCTGAACTCATAGTGTGAACCTATTCCCACTCTGTTGGCATTCATTCATTCATGAGAAAAGAGTCTTCATGGCCTAATCACTGAAGATCCCACCACTCACTACTGTTGCACTGGGGAATCAAGTCTCCTCTAACACATGGAGGACACATGCAAACTGTAGTAGTTCTAAAATTTGAAAATGCATTAGGAAGAGCTGGAGGTGACCAGGTGTGGTGGCTCATACCTGTAATGCCAGCACTTTGGGAGGCTAAGGCGGGTGGATCACTTGAGGTCAGGAGTTTGAGACTAGCCTGGCCAACATGGTGAAACCCTGTCTCTACTAAAAATACAAAAATTAGCTGGGTGTGGTGGCACACACCTGTAATCCCAGCTACTCAGGAGGTTGAGACAGGAGAATCACTTGAACCCAGGAGGTGGACATTGCAGTGAGCCGAAATTAGGCCACTGCACTCCAGCCTGGGTGACACAGAGTGAGACTCCATCTCAAAATAAATAAATAAATAAAAGAAAAGAAATAGCCAGAAGCCTTGGTAAAGCACAGATTTCTGAGTCCCACCCCCATAGTGTCTGATTATGTAGGTGTGGACTGGGGCTTGAAAAATTGCATTTTTGAACAAGTTCCCAGGTAATGCTGATGCTGCTGTTAGAGGATAGATGAAAAGGAACCAGCACTAACAAAGTGGTTGAAGTGTATGGAGAACCAGGAGATAGTTTAGAGAAGAACAGCCTCTAGACTCTCTAGGTCCACCAGTCTGATTTCCAATTTCATAGACCTTATCTCATTTCTGTTTTCTCATTATAATGCCTGATACATAGCAATAACCTTTGAAGCTGCTTAATGCTGTCCTGGTGCCTGATTGCATGTACCTCACACACAGATTTCATTTATCCTCTTTTATCTCTGATGAGTCATGGGGAGGATATGATTTCTAATTTTACACATGCACAAAATAACTACAGAAAATTTCTTTCATATATCTGATGTGTAGCTATGTGCATTTGACTTTGTGTTAGATGCCCTCTCCCCTTATTATTATTATTTTTAATGACAATCCAGTTTGCAAAATAATTGTTAATAATATGTGCCAGGATTCCAGTCTGTGTCCTGTATTAGGCACCTTGTGTCTTACAAGGGAAGCGAATAATGTATTCCCTGTTCCTGAGAAGTTTACAAATAAGATGGGTGAAATGAGCAAAACCCACAGGAAAGAAACAGGAAGAGGTATAATCACAGAAACGCGGATGTAGAGGAATCTGAATCTAAGGGCATATTCCTTGCTTGCCAATATTCTTTGGGTTTTACATGTTGCACATACTGAAGACTTTTGGCATATAGCACACATATTAGTCCTAGTCTCTGAGAGGAAGTTATAAGGGAGTTCCACTGTATAAGGAAATAAAACAGTAGCTGTGCAAAATTATAAACACATTTGTAAAGGGAGTGAAATTGGGGTTAAATTGGAGCTTCATGACTGACAGTTTAGCTACTCACTATTCTGCCTAGGTGCTTGTTCTCTCTCATTTATCTCTCAACTAACATTCATTAAGCATTTACAATGTGCCAGAAATTGTATGAAGTGCTGGGCATAGAGAAAACGATGATTGCCTTGTGTACCTAAGTCTGGTTTTACTTGGGGAAATGAGTGTGCACGCATATATGCACATTGTCAGGGTGAAGGTGCCTGACTTTTATAATCTTAAGATTATATTGAAGGAAGAGACATTGAGGGCTTGAAGTTGAATTCATTCAGCCTTATGTATTCAAGGGGCCATGACGAGTATAGGGATGGGGCCATGACAGGTATAGAGATGTATCTTTTTTTAGCAATCAAATCTGTAATTTGATAGAAGAGAAAGAACATATTTGGAGTAATACAAAGAATATGATAAGTACTGTATAAATATTGATTACAGACTAGGTACTTTGGTTTCTTAAGTAGCTAAGTGTTCAGTTTTAATAACAACTCATAAGCTATTGTAATGTTTCAGAAATTATAACATGTCGTAAGTCCACATTAACCTCCTGGGCTGCCTTTGCATCTGAATATGAGACACAAAAATATTCTGGCAGTCTGTGTCCCTATTTTCTTGATTTGGGAAGTATATGCATAATGCATATAAGCAAAAGAGTAATTAAAAACAAGCTGCTATTTATCTAATGGCTACATATGCAAGGCCCTTTCTGTGTACTGTTTCATCCTTATAATGACAACCGTGTAAATTTGACATTATCTCCACTTTACTAATAAGGTAACTGAGTTCCAGAATGGGAAGTGTTTGTCTGTAGTTTGTGGCCAGTGAGAAGTGGGACTGGGCTCCAGTCCAGACCCAGGTGTGGACTCTGCAGCCTATGCTCTTTTTACTTCATGTCAATTCCTTATGTCACCATGGGTCTTCAGCATGTCAATGTCTTGATGAAGAAATACAGTCTCATTTCTGCTGTTTTAGGAAAAGTTACTGGAGGAAGTTAGAAATTTAGTCACTGCCTAAATGTTTGAAGACAATTTGATAATATAGTTAGTAATGGAAGGGAATGGGGGCTGGACAGTTGATGGCCCCAACGCTGATTCTCCTATGAAGACACGCTATATTTGACCCCAATTATTTTTTAATTGACTCACAGGAGATCTTACATAAATATGCAGTTTTCCCACTTTTTATTTTTTATTTTTATTTTTATTTTTATAGACACAGGGTCTGGCTCTCTTGCCCAGACTAGAGTACAGTGGTGTGATCCTAGCTCACTATAACCTTGACCTCTTGGGCTCAAGCAATTCTCCCTTCTCAGGCTTCTGAGTAGCTGGGATGACAGGTGCATGCCACCATGCCTGGCTAATTTATTTTTATTTCTGTGTAGACAGAGTCTCACTATTTGCCTAGGCTGGTCTTGAACTCCTGGGCTCAAGGGATCTTCCCACCTTGGCTTCCCAAAGTACTGGGATTACAGGTGTGAGTCACTGCACCCAGCCCCACTTGTTTATGTATAGGTGCCAAGCTTTCTAGAGAAAGAACTGTACTTTTTCAAGCTAATGACATTTATAGTAAAGTCAACTCTTTTAAAAAATCCCTTAAAACCTCACCTCAAACAATGTATACCTGAGATTTCCCAGCTAATCTCCCTTCTCTCCGTACTTATTCCCTCCACTTAGTTGTTTATTTTTAAACCTATTTACAAAATTAATAGATTCTATTTATAGTTCTGTGTAGATATTCTGACTTGCAAGATTTTCATTTCGTGCATTTTGACTAAGTCACTCTGGTCCTATTTAATACATTCCTGGAAATATAGACTGTATCTTTGTAAATGATAGTTAATTTCAGTTTTACAATGAATATTTCTATAAATTTATGATTCTGCAAATGGAATAACAAATCAAATTATATGTTAGTTGTCTTTTGCTATGTAACAGATTATCCCAAAATTTAGCTGCTTAAGACAACAAACTTTTTTTTGTTTTGAGACAAGTTTTGCTCTTGTTGCCCAGGCCTGAGTGCAATGGCCTAATCTTGGCGTGCAGCAACCTCCACCTCCCGGGTTCAAGCCATTCTCCTGCCTCAGCCTCCAGAGTAGCTGGGATTACAGGAATGTGCCACCACACCCAGCTAATTTTGTATTTCTAGTAGAGATGGGGTTTCTCCATGTTGGTCAGGCTGGTCTCAAACTCTGGACCTCAGGTGATCTGCCCACCTCGGCCTCCCAAAGTGCTGAGATTACAGGCATGAGCCACTGCGCCCAGCCAACAACAAACATTTTTTTAATCTCATGATTTCTGTGGGTCAGGAATTCAGAACCAGCTTAGCTGGGTAGTTCTGGCTGAGTCACTGAGGAGTTGCAATCAAGCTTTTGACCAGGCCGCGCGCAGTGGCTCACGCCTTGAATCTCAGCACTTTGGGAGGCCAAGGCGGGTGGATCACGAGGTCAGGAGATGGAGACCATCCTGGCTAACACGGTGAAACCCCGTCTCTACTAAAAATACAAAAAATTAGCCGGGCGAGGTGGCGGGCGCCTGTAGTCCCAGCTACTCGGGAGGCTGAGGCAGGAGAATGGCGTGAACCCAGGAGGCGGAGCTTGCAGTGAGCCGAATCGCGCCACTGCACTGCAACCTGGGCGACAGCGAGACTCTGTCTCACACACACAAAAAAAAAAAAAAAAAAAAAAAGCTTTTGACCAGTGCTACAGCAGTCATCTGAAGGCTTGGCTGGGGCTGGGGCTGGGGCTGGGGCTGGGGCTGGGGCTGGGGCTGGGGCCGCGGCTGGGGCTGGGGCTGGGGCCGCGGCTGGGGCTGCAGGATCTGCTTCCCAGATGGTGCACTCACATGGCTGTTGGCAGGAGGCCTCAGTTCCTTGCTGGCTGTTTGCCGGGGACCTCAGAACTTTCATAGGGTTGCATGAGTATCCTTACAACATGTCAGCTAGCTTCATCCAGAGCAAGTGATGCGAGAGAGAGCAAGGAGGAAACCATGCCCTTTTTATGTCCTATTTTGAACCTAACACTGTTACTCCTTCTATATTTCATTGGTTATAAAGAGGCTCTAAGTCCAGCCCATACTCAAGGAGGAAGGCAGTTAGGTTCCACCTTTTTGAGGGGAGAGGCAAATAATTTGTGGGCATATTTTATAACAACCATCAATCCTTTTTCATATGAAGCCGTTTCTTCAGCTGATGTTGATTGTCTCTGTTTTAGCACATGCTGTAATTTTTCTGACTTGTTTATTCACAGTATTTTCTGGAAATGCGCTGAAGAAAAGTTAGTGGTTTTTAAATTTTATGGAAAGTTTTCACAAATTACAGATTTGTTGTGGTTTCCTTGAAGTTTTATATCCATCACATTAGCTTTAGTACTAATGCAGCCAGAATGTTTTCATTTTTATCCTATTCTGTTCTACTCATTTGTTCTTACACAATTGTATTCCTAATTAATGGTTTTATATTAATCTAAAATATAACCAAACATTTCTAGGTAAGGTAATTCACTTTCCAAACTTTTAGAAGAAAAATGCCTGCTCAACCGCTGTCTGAAGGCGTGTGTTTCAATGTCCATATGGTACAGTGACATTGGGATACATGGCTTAGATGAGTCTGCTAATTTATAATCCGGTCCTTTGGGTACTTTACTAACTTTTCTCCTTGAGTAAGGTCCTAAGTAGATCCATTTTATTTCAAATCTCATTCTTTAGAAGGTGTATAGAGGACATAATTGGCTTAGGCAACCTTTTCAGAACATATTACAGTTAGGTTTATATTTTGGCACTTTATGTCAGATGTTAACTTTCACTATCCTTACCCCTAACAAGTATAAATTACCCACTTAACTCTTTTCTTCTAGTTTTTTATTTTAATCTAATTTTAGACATACGGGAAAATCACAGGAATAGTACAAAAAATTCTTGTGTAACCTTTACCACATCTCCCATATGTTAACATTTTACCACATTTGTTTTATCCTTCTCTGTCTCCTTTTCCCCCACTGAACTGTTCAAGAGAAGGTTGCAGATATAATACCCAATCCTGCAGTGTGTATTTCCTAAAAACAAGGATATTCTCTTACTAACTGTTTTATAATCATTAAATACTATTGTTGTAGCTAACCTACAGGCTTTATTCATATTTCTTCAATTATCCCAATTCACTTATCAATGAATACCCTTTATAGCAACAAAAACAATAAAAGTCCAATACACAAGAACAAAGCAAAACAAAACAAAAAAACAGCCATGTGGTTCATTCAGTTTTTCTTTTTTTCTTTTGGTCTCCCTTTTTTTTTTTTTTTGAGATGGAATTTCACTCTTGTAGCCCAGGAGTGCAGTGGCGCCATCTCGGCTCACTGCAACCACTGTCTTCCAGGTTCAAGTGATGATTCTCCTGCCTCAACCTCCCAAGTAGCTGGGATTACAGGCATGCACCACCATGCCCGGCTAATTTTGTGTTTTTAGTAGAGATGGGGTTTCTCCATGTAGGCCAGGCTGGTCTCAAACTCTTGACCTCAGGTGATCCCCCCACCTCGGCCTCCCAAAGTGCTGGGATTACAGGCATGAGCCACCATGCCTGGTGTGGTCTCCTTTAATCTAGAATAGTGCCTCAGTCTTTGTCTTTATAACACTGATATTTTATAAGGGTTTAGACTAGTTTGTATGTATATGTGTATGTATGTATTTATTTATTTGAGATGGAGTTTCACTCTTGTTGCCCAGGCTGGAGTGCAATGGTGCGATTTTGGCTCGCTGTAACCTCTGCCTCCTGGGTTCAAGTGATTCTCCTGAGTCACTGTCTCTAGTAGCTGGGATTACAGGCACATGCTACCACACCCAGCTAATTTTGTATTTTTAGTAGAGACAGGGTTTTACACGTTGGCCAGGCTGGTCTAGAACTCCTGATCTCATGATCCGCCCACCTCGGCCTCCCGAAGTGCTGTGATTGCAGGCATGATCTACTGTGCCTGGCCTATTTATTTTTTTAATAGAATGTCTCTTACTTGAGTTTATCTGGTTATAATTAGATCCACATTATGCATTTGTGGCGGTAGTATTATAGATGTGATGTATTTTTCTCAGTGCTTTCATTTCGAGAGGCTAATGTTGATGAGAGGCTAATGTTGATTTGTTCTATTATTGATGTTGTTAATTTTGATCACTTAGTTAAGATGGATTCCGCCTGGTTTCTCCAATGTAAAGTTTCTGCCTTTCCTTTGTAAATAGTATCTTCTGGGAGTTACTTTGAGAGTATGTAAATATCTTGTTACTCCTCAGACTTTCACACACTAGTTTTAGGCTCCATTGATGACTGTTTCCTGAATCCATTATTGCCATGATTGTTGCCAAATGAAGATTTTCTAATTCCATCTCTCCTTTTACATTTATTAGTTGGCTTGCCCCCATTAATTAACTAGTTAATTAATATCTCAATGATCTCATGGATTCTTATGTTATTCAATGGGTTTAATTACTATCATTTTTTTTTTAAAATTCATATTGTTCCATATTTGACCAACCCTTTCAAGCTGGCTCTGTGTCTGTCTGTCATGTCCCCTTCTTTGATCACTTTCTTATTTTCTGGCACGACAAGATAGTCCAGGTTTATCTCATATTTTCCCTACCCCCTGCCTGGCAATCAGCTGCTTCTCCAAGGAACACTTGGTAGAAAATTGTATTTAGAAACAAGATCTCAGAGCTAGGTGTGCTCATAGCTATTGGGGTATCATTGCTTCTAGGCCCTCTTAGCAAATAGATGTTATGGGTTGCAGGTGCGTGTGTGTGTGTATTCCACACCTGTCTATATTTTTGTATATCTATATTTAAAACCATGAGTTCATACTGATACCTCCAGTTTCATTGTGTGTGTATTCCACACCTTTCTATATTTTTGTATCTCTGTGTTAAAAACCATGTGTTCATACTGACACCTCCAGTTTCAACCCTACGGTACAGAATTGATTCTATCCATTCCCCTTTCATGTTTGTAACACCTTTGTTCAACAGTGAGAACCTGACTCCCTTTATTGACAACATATTTACTTATTTGTATACTCCTAATGTACCCAGAAAGGTTCAAAATTGTTAGCCCATACCTTTGTGAAAAAGAAACCCACTAACTAGAGTTTAGTGTTTTAAAACATGTTAGCGTGGGCACCTGTAGTCCAAACACTGTGTTCAGTTATAGGAGTTAGTACTTCCCTCCTCCCCTGCTTTCTTCATGTGATTATGTTACTCATTTGAAATACAGTTTGATTCATTTGATTCTGTTTGTGTTTCATGTTAGGCTTCCCTCTCTCCATTTTTGATTTTATTTATTAGTCCTTTTTTGAGTATGTGAAATGTTAACATGGTTCCAAAAGTCGAAGTTATTCTCAGAGAAGTGTCACTCCCATTTCTTCTGTCCCTTCTACCTTGTTCCTACCCACTTCCAGGTAGATAATCTACTTATCAATAAAAAAAAGTTATGACCTTTTTGCACATGCCTCACAAACACACCTTACTTTAGGATATATGGAGTAGAATTGCTTAGTCATATGATAGGCAGAGCTTCATTTTAGTAAACAGTAGCAAACTGTTTTCTAAGGTGGTTAAATCAGTTAAAATTTTCTAGTTATTATTCATCCTTTTTAGTAACAGCATGAGCCTCACTCCTATCAAGCCTGCTAATACTCATGCTGCAGTTTTTAGCTAGTACCTTGCTAAAGTCCTGGAGATGAAAGTCAGCCTAATAAATCTTTGTGACATCTCATCTAACAACTCATTTGTTAAAAAAAAAAATCACTTTTTAAGGAGGTAATTTATAAAAATGGTACAAAATTTTAAAATATGAAAGCATCTACAGTGGAGATTAAGTCCCTCCCATCCTGACCCCACAGACATCTGGTTCCCCCTCTTTGAAACAGCTTACCATTGGTTCACTGCCAACACCGGTGCTGTTCTAGTGTTTGGGGATGCAGGGGTGAACAAAATAGGCCAAGATCTGCTTTAATGGAGCATCCATTCTACTGTGGGAGATTGAAAATAATAAAGTTTCTTGCATATCTATTCAGAAATATGCTGGGTATATGTGGCATTTTCTAATGTTTATTCTTAAGCCCATATGTATTATACTGAATCTTGCTTTTCTCTCATTATATCTTGGAGGCTATTTCATATCATTACCTTTATGCTTACAGAGTACCATGTCGTGGATTTCTTAATACAAGCTTGTCTAAAAATGAGCTAATTTGGATTATGATAATTTAGTTTTACTAGTTTTATATGACACCCCTAATCTGGCTTATCAGTACCTCATTTCATGAGTGCCACCTTTATTTTCTGACCTGCATCATAAGCCCTCTGTGAAGCCATCTTTGCCATGGTGTAATTGGTGGGTTGGTGAAATTCTCTCAGATACTTCATTTGCTGCTTTAAGGAGGTAATAATCTTGTATGCATTTGCATTGTTTTCATTGATTTCTTTGCTCTCTTTACTGGTCTGTCACCCCTAGATTAAAAGTTTAATTACCTAAACATTAAAATATGTATACTAAAGTAATTGTGTACCATTTATTTCAGTGGTAATTAAATTCTTCTGATGTGAAAAAATCACCAAATGAGTTTTTTAAGGAAGGTTAATTCTCCCAAGGTGGGATGACTGTGTTGTACTACCTCTCTAGCTCTAGCTGTTTGTGGTCAGTGCTTTTTTACAGCCTTCAATTAATTCCTCACTTGTTTAACAGTGATTGAGAAACTTCTGAAATCACTCACACCTTTTGTTTTAGGCTTGATTACAGCAAGGAGCATGTAGTCACTAAGTGGAGTGGTGAGTAGCCCCCACTATTTCTGACTTCTTCCATATAAACAGTTAAATTCATGTGAGTTGAATTCGAGTATGGTGTGGCTCCTTTATGATAAGAATTGACCTAATTCAGGTGGAGCTGGGAAGGAGATGCCCAGGCAGCTTCTTTTTCATCCATGCAAACATATGTTGACCTCTTGCTAGGTAATATTAGGTGCTCTGGGTCCAAATGACAATCATTTGTGGTTCCTGCCCACAAAAAAACTTGTAGTCTAGTAGGAGACGGTTAATGGGTACAAACAAACAAACAAAAAATAAAAAGAATGGATAAGACCTAGTGTTTGAAAACACAACAAGGTGACTAGAGCCAATAATAATTTAATCGTACATTTAAAAAATAACTAAAAAGAGTATAATTGTATTGTTTGTAACACAAAGGATAAATGCTTGAGGGATGGATACCCCATTTTCCATGATGTGATTATTATGCATTGCATGCTGGTATCAAAACATCTCACGTACCCCATAAATGTATATACCTACCATGTACCCACAAAAATTAAAAAAAATTTTTTAAGTATGTGTGGAGCACAAGGTTGAACAGTTGGCTCTTAACTGCATACTGTCAACCCTGGGGAAGTTGACTTGGGCTCAGCCCAACAAATTGAAAGTCCTTGAAACTTTTGGGGAGTATAGACTTATGAGAGTTGGGGTCAGGTGCTTCCTCTGTAGCCTTCAGGTGACTCCTATTCCTGAATGGAGTATAATTTGTTGTCAATGCAGTATACGTGTCAGAAAATCATCACCAAAGTGCATCATCCTAAATTACATTTTGGCCAAAACAAAAAAAAAGACGGACCCATGATTGAGGGGATTGTGGAGGAAACTCTGAGAAGGAAAATGACGGTATGAAATGACTGTTACATGTGAAGCACTGTACTGTGTCCTTCATGTGTTTTATTTTATCCTCATAGTTACCCTGTGGGGGCAGCAACCATTTTCTAAATGAGGAAGTTGAGATGCTGTATCTCTCCTTACCCTATCCCAGGTTCTGCCTTTGAATGTTGTGACTTTGAACAAGTCCCTCAGTTTTCTCATCTGTAAAAAGTCCTAGTTATGATGCTTAAATTCTTTTCAGCTGTAGGTTCTTGGAATCTGAATATTTACTAATAGTGTTCTTATTTGGGCAGGAAAAAAGGCTATTCAGGGAATTACTCCCCCTTAGCGAATTAATAACTTAATAGTAACACTGTCAGGTTGTCCAGAACAAATGATTTATTTTCCCATCAGAAAGTGAGTACCCATTATGTATGTGGCCTTAGAAGGCTACTGCAAAATAAATCAAGTAAATAGGCTTGGTGACAGGCTCTCTATCAGTTGTTACTAGCTCTGGGCACATGGGCAAATAGCTACCTGCAAGATTGTGTGATGATTTTAAAGTGTGTTATAGGTTAAGTGCTAAGTATTTTTATTAATTGAGGAAGTACTTTGGCATGTGGCCTTTAAAATTACATTATTATATTATCATAAATCTTGACTAAGACAAAACATATTTACTATGGCCAACTTCACAGATGGGGTGAAATATTTTATAGCATATATAATGAGCTAGTAGATGATGATGATTTTCTCTTCACATCTGAAAAATGTGAGTTGGGAAATGAATTAGAAGCTTTAAAGATCTACTTAATTGTGAGAAATAATTTCAAGAAATAATGTCATGTACCCAGTGAGTACTTAATAATTGAGGAAGAGAAGGACAGAAGGGAAATTATGAAGCTTTCAAACCCAAGTCCATTTTGGAAAAAGGTTAGAATAGAAATATAATACTAATGTAACTATGAAAACTGCCTTACAACATGATATAAAAAGAAACAAAATTAGCAAATACTAGACATTTTAAGATTAAATATTCTCCTTAGTTGGAGTCCATGTATTCTAGGTACACTAATTCTTGAAACCAGTTCTTATTAGACGTGGAATCTCCCCTCATAAGGCTTATGAAAATTTATGGGAGTATCTTTGTCTTCTAATGTAATTTTATGAAATAAACATTATTTCATTATAAATTATTTTGTTTCTGCCTTACAGTGTTTTGTTATTGTTGTTGTTTGTTTTGATTTTTGGATGGGGGTTAGGAGTTTGTATACCATTCTATTGCATAGTGTATTTTTATTTTTTTACTATAATTGATTTTAGTCAAAAGGCTGAGAAGCAATTTTCAATTTTTTTAAAGATAGGAGTCTCACTCTATTGCCCAGGTGGGTCTCAAACTCTTGGGCTCAAGCAATCCTCCTGTGTCCAGAGTTGGTTCCTGCCAGTGGGTTCGTGGTCTCGCTGACTTCAAGAATGAAGCCATGGACCTTCGCGGTGAGTGTTACAGCTCTTAAAGATGGCACGGACCCAAAGAGTGAGCGGTAGCAAGATTTATTGTGAAGAGTGAAAGGACAAAGCTTCCACAGTGTGGAAGGGGACCTGAGCAGGTTGGTGCTGCTGGCTGGAGTGGCCAGCTTTGATTTGCTTATTGTCCCCTCCCATGTTCCGTTTCTGTCCTATCAGTGCCCTTTTTTCAATCCTCCCCACAACTGGCTACTTTTAGAATTCTGCTGATTTGCACGTTTTACAGAGCACAGACTGTTGCGTTTTACAGAGCACAGATTGTTGCGTTTTACAGAGCACTGATTGGTGCGTTTTACAATCCTCTTGAAAGATGGGAAAGTTCCCCAAGTCCCTACTCAACCCAGGAAGTCCGGCTGGCCTCACCTCTCAATCCCCCCTCTAAACAGGACACGCCAACTGCTGTTGGGAACTGGGTGATGACCACTCTAGCTACTTCCTGCTGGATAGGGGCAAAGAAGGGGCCCTGCATTTGTAGTATCCTCCCAAGGGGAACTCTCTAGGCTAGTTAGAGGGCAGTGGGTCGCTCCAGGGGTCCTCAGTAGAAGTTGTGACTTGAGCTCATTTGGGGTTCCATTTATAAGACCTTCTGTAGCTTGATGGCTTTGATCCTGGAGGAAACAAATTTGACAAGGAGTTTAAAAATACAGGGCTTGAAGGCAAGTAATAGCAAGATGACTGTCTTGGGACCTAGAAAGGGGAGAAGCCATGTCACCCAACTCCAGAGGTTGGTATAGGAGTTTGAGAGGCGTTGTCTGATTTCAGAAGCCTTTTCCTGTAAATGCCAGGCAGTGTCTCGTACTAACCCTGACTGGTTAGTGTAAAAACAACACTCTTCCCCTAAGAAGGTGCAGAGTTCTCCTTTCTCAGCAGTGAGGAGGTCGAGGCCTCAGTGGTTTTGGAGAGTCACTCCTGTCAAAGAGTCTATTTGGGATTGTAGAGTAAGGATAGATTTTGTAATTTCTTGCAAACTGTCTGTAAAGTCCTTTGAGAGTGTGTGGTAATAGGCTAATGAAGCAGATCAGATAAACTAGCTATTCCCTTTCCTGTAGCAATGGCCATTCCTAACCCTTTAAGTAGGGGTATGAGTTGTATGGCCCTGTGCTGATGGACTTGAGCTTTGAGGGGCACTGATATAGTGTGATTTCCTGGGGCAATGTCAATGTTGGGACTTAGGAAGTTTAAGGTGCAGGTGCCTGTCCAGTTGGTGGGGGGCAGATATAGGTTGAAGTTCTGCATAAGAAGAATATGCCTTGGCTGGGTAGTCAGAACTGGTTGTGTATGTTAAAAAGGTGTGTGAGTTTGTTGTTTTTCATTTTCCCATACTCCTAGAGTACTTGCCAAGGTAGCTCCGGTGAGTGGCTGGAAAGGGGTATTGGGAGCAAACTGAGTGGCTCCCTGTGTTCTGTTTTCCTGTTGGAGAAAATACTGTTTTGTATCTGCTAGGAACCATTCAAGAGAGTAATTGAAAGAGGGGAAGAGAAGGCATTCATTAGTGGTGGGGGCGCTGCTGCAGGGGGTCCAGGGAGGAATGGTCATGCAGGGAGTATGTTTGCCATGACAAAACCTGGACTGTTGGTTATGCAGGGAGACAAGCCGTCTGAATGGAGCTGTTTGGGTGACTTGGCAGTTACTATGATCAGTTGGGGCTTGAAGATGTAGGGTGTAATTACACTGATGGGATAGTAGGTGCCCCAGGGGCAGGCCTGATAACAGGTTGTGTTGGATGCATAAAGGGGCTTGGAAAGTTGAGACAGTATTCGGTATTCGTGGTTACAGGGCCGTGTATAGGCTTTTGATTGCTTGTGTAATAGGTGAGGTTGGAAATGTAAGAGCGTAACAGCTGGATTGTGCATCCTGTTAAGGTATTTTTGGTTCTATCAGAGATGGGGCCTGAGAATTATGGCCTCCAGGTGCAGTGAAGGTGATATTGTATCCCTAGTGCCCTGAAAATTCCCTGAGTTACTGTGGCTTTAAAAGCCGGACGATTGTCACTTTGTAAGCTTTGGGAAAACCCAAATCTAGAATTATTTCATGAATTAGTACTTTAACCACTTCCTGAGCCTTCTCTGTCTTGCAGGGGGAAGGCTTCTATCCAATTTGTAAAGGTCTCAACACAGACTAACATAGTATTGAAATTCCCTTGACTTAGGCATATAGGAGAAGTCTAACTGCCAGTCCTCTCCGGGATAGTGCCCTATTTTTTGTTGCCCCAGAGGGGCCTTACGATGGACCAAGGGATTATTATCCCTTTGGCATACTTCATAGGCTTTGACTACTTGTCGGATGGTCTGAAGGAGATTTGACCTTGTAAACAGGGATTTGGCCATTTGATGAGTGTTCTCAATACCCATATGAAAAGTTTGGTTGGAAGGACTTAAGTAATTTCCACTGGCTGGCTTCGGGTATGAGTACCTTTCCCTCTTCTGTCATTAACCACCCAAAGGGGAGAACACTGTGCCCCCGTGAAAGTCCCCATTCTGTTTTGGTCAGGGAGTACTGGGGCTTAATCTCTTGAACAGGTTTGTTCCATACCAAGGGTCCTTCCATAGGTATTTCTAATGGGAAGTTCCGCCTGGCAGCAATTTTGGCCTCCGCGTCTGCCCGACGGTTTCCTTCTGCCTTTTCTCCTTCACCTTTTTGATGGCTTCGGCAGGGTAAGACTGCCACCTCCTTGGGTTTTTGCACTGCATGCAGTAACTCCATGATTCCCTTGTGGTATTTAGTGGGGGTTCCCCCAGAGGTTAGGAACTCCTTTTCTTTCCATATTTCAGCATGGGCCTGTGGGATTAGGTAAGCCTACTTGCTATCTGTATACACATTTATTCTTTTTTCCTTTCCCAGTTCTAAGGCTTGGGTAAGCGCCACTAATTCTGCTAACTGGGCGCTGGTCCCTAGGGGAAGGGGCTTACTTTCAGGTACTGTTACATCACTAACTATGGTATAACCTGCCCTTCATATCCCATTCTCCACAAATGAACTTCCATCGGTATGTAGGTTAAGGTCAGGATTAGCTAAGGGGACTTCCAGAAGATCCTCTCAGGTGGCATAAGTCTGAGCTACAATTTTTTGGCAGTCATGCTCGATTGGTTCCCCATCCTCCGGGAGAAAAGTAGCAGGGTTGAGGGCCGCACATGTGTGTATTTGAAGCACTGGTCCCTCAAGCAGTAGCCCCTGGTATCTAAGCAGGCGGTTGTCTGATAGCCATAACTTTCCTTTGGCACCTAGTATGTCAGTTACATCATGTGTAGTCCAGACAGTGAGATCCTTTCCTTGTACTATTTTGGTAGCCTCTGATACTAAGATGGTCACTGCCGCAACTACTCGGAAACAGTGAGGCCCGCCTTTTGCTACTACATCAATTACCTTCCTTCCTTCCTTCCTTCCTTACTTGCCCCTGGTTGTGGGGTTGTCCCACGAATCTAAGTAAGGATTCCAAAAGCTATTCCTGCTCTCTCTGTGGTGTATATAGAGCAGTTTTGTTCTGTGGGAAGGCTTAAGGCTGGAGCTTGTACTAGGGCCTGCTTTAAGGTTTTGAAGACTATTTCTGCCTCTGGTTCCCATTCTACTAGATGAGTATTTGCCCTCTGGGTCTCCTTGATTAGAGTATAGAGTGGCCTGGCCATCTATCCAGGGATCCATAGTTGGCAAAAGTCGGTGATCCCAAGGAACCCCCGCAACTGTTTCAATGTCTTAGTGCGAGGACATCAAATGTCTGTTAATGTCTTAATGTCTATACAAGCCAGTATAGACTGTATTCGTTCTTTGCTGAGGGTCCTGGTTCCTCTGGCTGAGATTAGGCCTAGATATATGACTTGTTGTAGGCAGAGCTGGGCCTTTGATTTAGATGCTTTGTACCTTTGATTAGCTAGAAAGTTCAAGAGATCTAGAGTAGCCTGCTGGCATGAGGCTTCCAAACTGTAGCTAAAAGTAAATCATCCACATACTGAAGGACCAGAGTGCTGGCCTTGAGAAGTGGCCTAGATCTTGGGTCAGTGTCTGACCAAACAGATGGGGGCTATCCCTAAACCCTTGAGGCAAGACTGTCCACTTAAGTTGGGACGTGTGATCTGTGGGATCCTCAAAAGCAAAGAGAAACTGGGAGATAGAGTGCAGGGAATTGCAGAAGAAGGCATCCTTGAAGTCCAAAACAGTGAACCATTCTGCTTCCTCTAGTATTTGAGAGAGCAGGGTATAGGGGTTGGGTACGACTGGATATACAGGAATTACTGCCTCATTGATGAATCTAAGATCTTGCACTAGTCAACACTGACTGTTCGGTTTTTGTACTTCTAGAATTGGGGTGTTGCAGGGACTGCTGCATTTTCTTACTAATGCTTGAACTTTTAAATATCTGACAATATCCTGTAATCCTTTATGAGCGTCAGGCCTTAAGGGATGTTGCCTTCGATAAGGAAAAGTGGTGGGGTCTTTTAGCCTGATATGGACTGGGTGGGCATTTTTTGCCCTTCCGAATTGTCCTTCCAGTGCCCTGATTTCAGGGTTGATTCCCTCCTCAAGTAGGGGGCAACAAATGGGTAACTTGTTCCCCATATTCATATAGATACTAGCTCCAGCTTTGGCTATTATGTCCCTCCCTAATAAGGGTGTGGGACTTTCAGGCATAACAAGAAAGGCATGTGAAAAGAGCAAAGTCTCCCAATTACAACTGAGGAGGTGGGAGAAATACCTGGTTACAAGGCTGCCCTAGGATTCCTCGGATGGTAACGGACCTTGGGGACAACCATCTGGGGCAGGAGATTAATACAGAGAAAGCCGTGCCAGTGTTCAGGAGGAAATCAATTTCCTGGCCCTCAATGGTTAATTTCTCCTGATATCTGCAGCTGACTGGCTAGTAAACTTATCTTTTAGGGTCAATTGATCCTTGAGGAGTTGGGTGACGGAAGTATATTTTCTTAAGGCCTCCCATAGCCACTCAAGGAAGGTGGTAGAATTTTCTTCCTTTCCCTGAGTTGTGGTGGACATCATTGAATAATTCACGGGCTTTTTCCTAATTCTCCTTAGTCCTTCTAGAACACAGGTCAACAGATGTTTGCAACTCTAGCTCCCATGATCTGAGTCTAGGTCCCAATGGGGATCCATACTGGGGACGACTTGCTGACCTGTAGGAAATTTGTCCCTTTCTTTGGCTGTCATTCTGTCATTTACTTGACTAAGATACCAGGTATCTCCAAAACTCTTGGGCTGCAGCTAAAGCCGCATTCTTTTCATTAAAGGCCAAGGTTTAATCTAACAGTAGCATGACATCTCTCCAAGTGAGGCTGAAGGTTTGCCCTAGACCCTGTGGGACATCTATATATTTATCAGGATCATCTGAAAACTTCCCCAGGTCTACCATGATCTACTTTAAATCAGAAAGAGAAAAGGGGACATGTACCCAGGTTGGGCCAAATTCCCCCACCCCTACAGCTTGAAGGGGACATAACCAGTAGCTCGGGGCGTTTTGTGGTCCCTTGGAGATTTCTAGTGGCCCTTACCAACGCATTTTCGAAAACCTGTTAGTTAGAGACCTAAGCGTTTTCTCCTGTTTGTATTGGGAACTTACCCTTGTCCTATAAAGATGATATGCCTCAAAATGGAGTGGAGGGCCATACACTGAGGGAGGGAAGGGATCTCCAGCATTGGAAGAGTGACGCCTTTTGTCCTCACTTTTCATCATATGAATAGGACGAATATCCCCCCAGTTTTGGAGTCTATAATTTCTGAGGCTCCCCATATCCTGGCTTTGGAAATGGCGTTTGTTAGGCCTGCTAGTCTGAGGAGTCATCCTAAAATTCCAGATAGTCCCCCCTATGATGGGGCTTTGGGCAAAAATTATGTCTTTCTGATTGATGAGCCCGGGTGCCTAAAGAAGGGAACAGAGTCCTGAAATTTATATTAGAAATCATCCTTATAGGAGAAACTAGAAGAGCATCAGGGACAGGGAGTGGTTTTTAGAAGCAGTACTAGCCTTGGAGAAGAGAGGCAGGAGGAAGTTTGTCTGACAGGCGTTAGGACCCAGGAGGCAAGGGTCAGGATAGATAGGATAAATGGGTGAGTCTGGCTTGGGTGATGTAACTTTGAGAGTTCTGCTCATGACTGCAGGGTCAACCAACTTTTTGTTAGGACCCTGGAGCTGAATGGCTTTCCTCTTTATCAACCCTCGGCTCAGCCCAGAAGTGCAGGAAAAGCAGAAGCTGGTTCAGAAGCAAAGCAGTGCTTCCAACTCCAAAGAGTCGAGGGTTGTTAGCCCTTTCCCAGAAAGCCTGACATCCGTGTCTTTAGTCCGGTGGCTGCACCAGTCACTTTTAACTGACTGACAGGTGCCCAGTGTTTAGCCCCTGAATTCTAAGGAAAAATAGGACAGAATAGCAAGCGAAACGGGTCTGATGGTACTCACCGCATAGCAGTATCCCGGACGAGCCCTGAAGATGTGTTCGGAGTTAGTTCCTGCTGGTGGGTTCGTGGTCTTGCTGACTTCAAGAATGAAGCTGCGGACCTTCGCAGTGGGTGTTACAGCTCTTAAAGATGGCACAGACCCAAAGAATGAGTGGTAGCAAGGTTTATTGTGAAGAGCGAAAGGACAAAGCTTCCACAGCGTGGAAGGGGATCCAGGCGGGTTGCCGCTGCTGGCTGAGGTGGCCAGCTTTTATTCCCTATTGTCCCCTCCCTTGTTTCGTTTCTGTCCTATCAGAGTGCCCTTTTTTCAATCCTCCGTGCATTGGCTATTTTTAGAATCCTGCTGATAGGTGCATTTTACAGAGTGCTGATTGGTGCGTTTTACGGAGGGCTGATGGGTGCGGTTTACAATCTTCTTGTAAGACAGGAAAGTTCCCCAAGTCCCCATTCAACCCAGGAAGTCCAGCTGGCCTCACCTCTCACTCCCACCTCAACTTTCCGAGTAGCTGGGACTATTAGACATGTGCCTGGCTTGCTAGTGCATTTTTAAAAAAGTGTTTAGTAGGTTATATATCTCTGAATCTTATTTCAGAATAGTAGGACTGTGTAATAAAATATTTGTCATAAAAAGTAGGTGTTGGGTCTGATAGCATTGATGGCCATTGTATAAGGAAAAGTCCAAGCATGGCACAACTGGCTTCTCTGCTCAGGGTCTTACTAAACTGAAATCAAAGTGTCGGGAGGGCTGTAATCTCATCTGAGGCTCAGGGTCCTCTATTTAGCTCAGTGGTTGGTAGCAGAATTTGGTTCTTGTGATTATACCACTGAAATCCTCCTTTTCTTGCTGGCTGTCAGCTGGAGGTTGCTTTCAGCTCCTAGAGGCCGCCCCCAAGTCCTAGCCGATGGGTCTCTCACAACATGGCAGCTTGCTTCTTCAAGGCTAGTTGGAGAATCTCCCTCCAGTCAGCTACAGGACTCTTATATAAAGTTACTGGAGTAACTGTCCTATCATATTTCCAGGTCCTGTCCACTCTCAAGGGGAGAGGATTATATAGGTCTATGTACCAGGGAGCAGGGATCTTGGGAGCCATCTTACATTTCTGCCTGCCACAGCCAATATTATCCTATCCTCATATCTGTAACTCTTCACTGTCAGTGAAGTTCAGTTATTTGAAAAAGGACTGCAATAATTACTTTAAGCATTCACACAGGTATTGAGTACCTACTCTCTATACCAGGTACTTTTCTAGGCACTGAGGTGAATAAGGCAAAACCCTTGCTCTTCTGGAGGTTATCTTCTAGGGCTAAGAGCAGTGAAGAAAATCAAATGTAATAGAAGGTTAGAAATGGTAAGGGAATGAAGGGAGTAGTAGGGTATGTAGGGTGGTTAGGGAACCAAGACCTGAATGGTGAGTGGCCAGTAGTGTGAAGCTTTGGGAACAAAACATTCTGGTAGAGGGAAGGTAATGATAAGGATCCTAAGACAGTAATAAGCTTTGACTGCTTTGACTGTGTTTAAGGAACAGTAAGGCCGGTGTGGCTGGAGCAGAATGTGCCAGGAGAGGAGTTGGAGATGAGTTCGGGGAGGTGGTTGGGTTGCAGAGCTGTAGATCTTGGTGGAGTATGATTTTTATTCAGCATGAGATAGGAAGGCATTGAAGGGTTTTAAGCAATGGAGTGACTGATCTGATTTATATTTTCAAAAGATTTATGTGGAGAAATGGCATGTAAGGGTGAAAATGTATAAATACAAAGAGATACAATTTGTGAAGGAAAAGAATATCCTTCTAAGTAGAGATGACAAGAGCGCTGGCTAGACTGGGATCAAGGAAGGCTTCCTGAGGAAATGGCACCTGAGTTGCACTTGGATGATGGAAGGTGAAAAGAGGAAGCGTGGTCCCAACAAGGGATCAACTTACGCCAAAGCCCTGTGGCATAAGGGAGCATGTCAGTGTTAGGGAACATCAGGGGGAGTGATTAGTTAGGCAGGGCCCAGATTCCACAGGCCTTGAAGGCCCAGTTAAATGTTTTTTTCTGTGGTTCTTTTATGGTGAGAGCCTTAGGATACCACTGAAGGGTTTTAAATAGCGACAGGAGTACTGGAAGGAGAGGATGAGGGAAATGGTTTATACTCAGTTTTGTAATTTGAGAAGTTCTTTCTGGCCGCATGGAGGACAGTTTGGAGGAAGGTCTGAGTGGAAAGCGGGAGATTACTTAGGAGCTGTGTGAGGGTCTGAGTGAGAGGTGAAGGTGGAGTGAACTAGAATGGTAGCATGGAAGTTGCAAAGAAATAAATTGATTTGAAAGCTATCTTAGGAGGTAAAAACAAAAGACTTGCTGATGGATTAGTTTGGAAGGTGAGATCCAAGGCGGTGTCTTTCTGGCTTCCACAGTGGATTCACTGAGCTAGGGAACATTGCATAAGGACAGGCTTTCATCAGGGAGGGGCATAGAGAGTGTGAATTGAGTTTTAAGGTACCTTTGAGAAAAGTAGGTGCAAATGTAAAGTAGGCAGTGGTAACATAGGGGTCTGGAATTTGGAAAAGAGATCTGTTAGTATCTGTATGACCTCTTTTGTTAGTTTTGAAGTCTTAAATATGCCAGTCACTGTAAGGTGCTGGGGATGTAAAGATGAGTAAGATGTTATTCAGCATTTGTTGAGTGCCTGCAGTCTCTATGTTCTGGTTATTGTCCTCTGGGAGCTTACTAACCAACAAGACAGGTCAGTAACAAAATCACAGCAAGGTATGATGGGGGCAGTGATGGGGGAACAGAATCTGACTGAAGAGGTGACCTCGATTGGCAGCATCAGTGAAGGCTTCTGCTGAAGGGCTTGAAGCCTGTTCTGAGCCTTGAAAGAGGCAGAATTAGCCAGACAAGGAAAATACAAGAAGTTCCAATAGTAAAAGGCCTGGAGGTATGAGAGGAGAGACTTGACAACTCAGAAGAGCCAGCAGCTCCATATCCCTGGCTCTCACTAACGGGGAACAAGGTGAATAAGCAGGAGGGCTCCTCAGCAGCAAAGTCTGCTTAAGTTGGATGTTTTTATGGTGGTAAGGGTTGTGGTGAGACTTGACATAGCTGTTTGGAAGGCGAGAAAAGAATATTCATAGCTGGAAGGGACTTCAGAGAACTTTTAGCCCTGTCTTCTCATTTACAAATGAGATTACCAAAAGCCAGAGAGGACAGCTGATTTGCTGATAGGAAAGGCAGGGCCCACATCTACATTGCTACAGGAACGTCAGTACCCCTTAACCGTGTATTCCCAGGCTCCCTCTGACATTTTTATACTAAAACAAAATATGCAGGAAATACACAGAATGCTGTCATTGAGTAATGCATGTGTCCCTATGGGCCATATATATATATATGCTGTCATTGAGTAATACATGTGTCTATATGGGCCAAATATATATATATATATATATATATTTTTTTTTTAAATGAGAGTCTCACTCTGTCGCCCATGTTGGAGTATGGCATGATCTTGGCTCACTGTGGCCTCCGCCTCCTGCAATTCTTATGCCTCAGCCTCCCGAGTAGCTGGGATTACAGGGGTGTACCACCATGCCCAGCTAATTTTTTTATTTTTAGTAGAGACGGGCTTTCACTGTGTTGGCCAAGCTGGTCGCAAACTCCTGACCTTAGGTGATCCACCTGCCTTGGCCTCCCAAAGTTCTGGGATTACAAGTGTGAGTCATCATGCCCGGCCTGAGATTTTAATTCTGACAGTATGACTTTGGATACCCTTTATTGCCTTTCCTTAGACAATCTCTAAAGCAGCACTGTCAAACAGCACTATAATGTGAGATACAAATGCAAGCCTTGTATGTAATTTTAAAATTTCTAGTAGCTACTCTGATGAAAAAAGTAGAAAAGACCAGTTGAAATTCATTTAATATATTTTATGAAGACTAATATATCTAAAATATTACCATTTCAACAACTGCTCAATAAAAACATGTTTTTTTTGTAAGTCTTTGAAACACAATTTATATTTTACACTTAGAGCTCATGTCAATTTGGACCTCCCATATTTCAAGTGCTTAGTAGCCACATGTGGCAAGTGGCCATCATTGTGGCCATTGCAGCTCCAAAGGGACAGGAGAGTTCATGGAAAGTAGGCACTGCATTCTACTGTCTCATGAGCCCAAGAAAGCAAACCTTGCTGAAAATCAGCAGATAAGGCAATTGAAAGGGAAGAAGGTAAGAGTAGTAATTCTTGGGTCTGATACAATGAGTGCCCCCAGGCCCCTTCATGTCAGACTTGAAGGCGATTTGGGGGTGGGAAGAGTGTGGAGAATGGAAAAGAGTTTGCCCTTTTATTGCCAGGAAGCTAGTAAGTTATTTTTTTCTTTCTAAATTGAGACTGCATTTCCCCACATTGTTACTCATCATGGTTAATTTCCATAGTACTCCATTCCTTAAGTCATCTTGGGAATAAATAGGCATTTGTAGGCTGGCCATCAGATAGTGCAACATTGTTTCTAAGGAAAAGACTTGGGAATTCAAAGGCTTATATATAATTTGTTTTTGGAATGTCATCATCATTTGATTGCCAAGGGAGTGTTTGGAGAAGGAATCACAGTTATCTTTTGCCTGTGATCTCTAAGTTACAGCACAGGAGAAGGATAATAAACTTTGTTAGGTGGTATCTGGGTATTACCTGCTCTTTATTCCACTGTGGCTAGGCTGGGCTTGGCTCAGAATAGGCCTTTACCAATTGTTGGCTTGAATATTAGTTGAAGAGCAGACATTCGTGAAACGCAGCTATGTGAATCATTTATTTCATGAGCTTCCATTCCTAAATACTTGCTTTTCATAGGTCCTACCCAGTATAACTAAACTAACAAACTGAGTAACGTAGAAGTGTAGGAAGAACAGAGTCCTGGCCTTCCCGTGTTCTGAAAATGCACACCTATGCACTGTCTAGAAATGCCTGACCATGAGTTTTATATTTTTGTGAATGGAAAAATTGAATAGTGATATGTAGAGATTTTATGGTGTTGCTTCTCAGGATAATACCATTGTTAAGGTTTGTTTATATTCCATTCAAAGTATTTATAGACTTGACAGTTGAAAAAAAAACAAACCTAAATCACTAGAGACTTTGAGAGCAAACACCAAGAAAGGTGCAGTATGATAATTAAGTGGTTTTGTAAGTTTAAATATATTTGGAAAAAAATGAGAAACATACAAAGTGTGATAAGGGAGTATAACCTTGGTTAGTAAAGTAGAAATGAGAAAACCAAATACCCACTGAATACAAAGGGAATGGAGAACTTCCTAATGAAAATATTTGATTATAAATAGTTGAGAGATATTTTTAAGATGAGGACGTATATTTTATAATCAATTCCTGAGACTCACATGGAGTCTCACATTTGTGTTTAATGTCATACTTATTTATTACATCCTTGTGGGACACCAGGAAGAAAGACCTAGTCACTGCCCTCCAGGATTTGCATTTGGACACATATTTAGCTAATTCTCAAAAGTCTCTTGTTGGCCAAAATTCTGCCCACATCAGTGTTTGCTCATGTCTCATTGCACTGTTTCTTGGCACAAGTAGGAGGTCATCTATATTTTTAAGAAAATACATTTTAAAAAATACATCCTTTTGATAAATCTCTTTTAATAATTTCCACTGTTTAAATTTTTCAAAATGTCTTTTATGTAAAAGAGAAATCCATTCTTGTTCTAAAAGAAGGAAACACTTGAGAATTACATTAAGTTTAATCATAAAACTTCCCAATCATTCCCTATCTTCCTACATTCCGACTTCCCTCTCTGGAGGTTACTGCTGTAAGCAGTATGATGTGTGTGCTTGGAGTTGTTTTTTCTGTGTATGTTTATTTAATAAATATTTAGGTACCTTCTAGATGCCACGCATGTACATATACATATATGTATTTAGACGCACATATATCCTCACATGTATTTCATATATTTAAATAAATGGATCCTATTGTACGAGGTCTGCTTGCTCATGTCACTTACCATGCTTTGGCGCTCAAGTCAGAACATATAGATCTATTCCATTCTTATTGATGGCTATATTGTATAGATGCACTGTAATATATTTTCCATTCACTGTATTGATGGACATTTAGTCTCCCCAGCTTTTTGCAGTTACAAGCAATGCTGTAATTAATAACCTTATATATTTCTAGAAGCACAATTGCTGGGCCATAGGAAATGTATATTTAAAATTTTGATAGACTGCCAAACTGACCTCCAAAAAGCTGAACCAGTTTATACTTACAACAGTGTACTAGAACGTTATTTTCTACATACATGATTTTGTTAGTTTTAGAGCTTGAAGGACTACAGAATGTGGCCTAACTTCCCTTTCCCTCTTTCAAGGGACTTAAAATGATCTGCCCAGATCTTAACCCTCACAGAACTATGAGCACTTCTCCATTTCTGATCTTTGTTTCTATGAAGACATTGTAGTTTAAGCGCATTTTATATTGCAAGGTTCTACGACAGTGTTTATTTGTTTCTGTCTCTTCTCTGTTGTTACTCAAAACAAACTTCCTTTTCAGTCTCACATTTTCCATTAGTGCCACTGAGTGTCTCCTCCTCTTGCTGTGTTGTCTGCATGGAACATCTTTCATTTAATATCCTTAAAAAGCTACCTTCTTTAATTACTTAAATCTCATTTTATCCACAGGGCGTATGGGTTACTTTAGATTTACCATGGCTACAGCAAAGAGAGTATTTTATGAATCTTGTTTCGTCATCAGCGGCTGATTCCTGTTTGCCAAGTAAAACATACGCTTCTTCGTTTATATACACTCTGAGAAGCTGGCATTTGTCTGTTACAACGTTTCTGCTGGCATTTGTCTTTTACAACATTTCTGCTACAATTTGTCTGCTATAATTTGTCTGCTTTATATTTGTCAAATAATGTGATGCCATTTCAACTAATGAAGTCTAGCAACATTTAAAAAATTTGTTAACAACAATTCATTTTTTACTTTTAGAAATGACTTTCAGAAAGTATTCTGCTTATAAAGTGTAAATAGTTTCTCTTCTTCTTATGTCAGTGTATTTATTTCTAAGGTACCTGCATTGTAAGCTTCTGTTACAAAGGCATAGTTCCAATATCTTCTTTTGATGGGCTATGAGAATTTGTGTCAGTGACATCCTAAGTTGGTACTTTAGCTGAGTTGGTCAGATACCAGTATTATGACTTTAGGTAAGGAATCAACTGATGAAATTCTAAGGAACAGAGATCAGCTTTGATGCATATTTCAATCATGATAAAAGAAAGAGAATTCAATATTAGATGTGAATTAAATTTGCTCCATGAATGTTGTTCAAAACTGAGGATAGCAGTCTAATGATAAGCTCATCAATTATTCATTAGTGTCTTGAGGGTATTAGTGCACAGAATACAGAAGAACCATCCACTACCCTTTAGAGTTTTTGTTCTCAGAAGGAAAAAAAAATTCTCTGTTTTTTTAAATTGGGTTTTATTCTCCCACACTGTAGGTGAAGTGTATGTACACATAGAAGAAGGTGAAAGGCAGGCCACATATTTGCTTATTCGTGGGGGTTTGTGGAAATATGGTGGTAAAATTAAGTTTGAAATATTAAAGGCTGGCAGTTTTATAGGAAAAGTCTATTTTCCTAATATTAGGAGAGACATGGACTTCTTGGACTTAAACTCTTTTTTTGAGATAAGGTCTTGCCTTGTCACCCAGCCTGGAGTGCAGTGGCATGATTATGGCTCACTGCAGCCTTGACTTCAAGGCTCATATGAATCTCCTGCCTCAGCCTCCAGTGTAGCTGGGACCACAGGTGTGCGCTACCATGCCTGGCTAATTTTTTGTTTTGAAGAGATGAGGTTTCACTTTGTTTCCCAGGCTATAAACTCTTTTTGCCTAAGCTTTTTTTGTTCCTAAAATGAAGTTGTTGGCTTGAGTTGTGCCTGTTCCTTCCTTTATTCTTACATACACACTGTAGATTTGGATTTGGAAGAATTCTTGGTCAATTCAGTGGCCCCTTAGCTCAGCCAGTATCAATGGCTGTAGTTTTTGGACAGTAACTCTTAGACTGCATGGGGATACCTGTTTCTGAGTTTCTTTTTCTTCTGCTTCTTCTTTTTTTAAAATCACAGTACAGGGTGTTATGTTGGAGTTAGAATAAAGTTAATGTTCATAAAACAAATGGGGAAGAGGTTATATGGGGGAAAAAGAGCAAAACACTAGTATAATTTGTGGAACATTTCCTTTAGATTATGTTCTAGAATGACACAAATAAACTTATAAATCAAGATTTTATTTTGTACAGATTTCTCAGAGTTGATCTTTTTTATTTTACAATTCCACAGAAAATAGCCAAGATACCAGGTTTAACAAACAGTAGTCAAAGTATGCATAGTAGAATATTTTTATAACATTGTACAAATGAAAAGCCAATTTCCTTTACACAGACAATAATGCAAATGTTCACAGTAGCTTTGCTACAAAGAAATTAAAGTGCTGCAATTGATGATTCCACTGCTTTAATGGGAGTTCATGCTATAATAACCTTTATTAATTAGGAAAATATCGTATAATTTAAATCTGAGCAAGAATATTACAGACTCATAAGTTGCCACTGAAGAAATTAAACAGAAATGGCTTGTCTTGTATTTTCAAATATTATTACAACTAATAACCTCTGCACTCATCATGACTTCTCATTGCTTTTTGGCTCTAGGTGCATATATTTTTCTGCTCCCTGAATACAGATCATGCAGTTTTCAATGGCTTGGGACCAACAAGGCTGAGAGTATGGAAAAGGATAGTTATGTAATCTCTGAGATCCATAAGTGATACCAACTTCTTAGAGTTACAGTCTATGACTTGTCATTCCTAAAAGTCATCTTATCTTATTTTATGGGAGATTGCCTTATAGGAAGTCACACACTAGAGCAAATGAGAAGTCAGAGACTGAAGGGAAAGTTCGGAGGCTGAATGAGGTAGGTTATAGGTAAACATTTAGAAGTTAGATTATGAAATCTGGTAAGTTTTTGTACCTGATCCTTTCTGAAGGGAAGGAAGAAGAAGAAGAAAGCTTCAGGATTTGGGGGAATTTAAAATCAGAATGAAGCTCAGTGGGATCATTTTATACTTATTTTATTGGAAGATGCCCGATTTGAATGATTTTGTTTGTTTTTTCATAGTTACTTGGGAAAGGTTGTTTTAATAAGAGATTGAATCCAGAGAGACTGGAGAGTGCTTGAATTGAATAGAAAATAAAAATAATTTGGCAAATTATAAATAGGGCCTTTTTTTTGCCTTGGGAGTCTTGATATTTTGTGATTAAATAATAAATAATAAAGGAGTAGGTTCTCCCAGCCACCACAGAGTTAGTTATTATACAAAGTGAGCCTGGAGCATTTCATAGTCTAGAAGAACACTTCTCAAAAGATGGCCCAAGGCTACTGGTCCAAAACATATTGGCAAATAGCAGGAAATCTCAGTCTTTCATTTATGTATATCCTTTGGCAACTTACTGATAACCAGTCAAGTGAAGCATTAAGAGTATGCAAAATGTGGCATACAGAAACTCACATTAGCATAATACTACAGTTTACAAAGGCTTCTAATTTAAGTTTTCTACTAAGAGGTTTGGATACTATGCAATGCATAGCAACTTTGCAAAGCTCCACATATGAACATATGAACATGCATAAGGTAGAATTACTTTACATTTTAGAAAGACATATATCATCAGTATATGTTGAGTTGAGCTTTTCATTGGTTTCCATTCTTAATTTTTTGTTATAAATTACTGTTTAGTCTTTTTTTTTTTTTAATTATACTTTAAGTTCTAGGGTACATGTGCATAACGTGCAGGTTTGTTACATATGTATACTTATGCCATGTTGGTGTGCTGCACCCATCAACTCGTCAGCACCCATCAATTCATCATTTATATCATGTATAACTCCCCAATGCAATCCCTCCCTCCTCCCCCCTCCCCATGATAGGCCCCAGTGTGTGATGTTCCCCTTCCCGAGTCCAAGTGATCTCATTGTTCAGTTCCCACCTATGAGTGAGAACATGCGGTTTTGGTTTTCTCTTCTTGTGATAGTTGCTAAGAATGATGGTTTCCAGCTGCATCCATGTCCCTACAAAGGATGCAAACTCATCCTTTTTGATGGCTGCATAGTATTCCATGGTGTATATATGCCACATTTTCTTAATCCAGTCTGTCACAGATGGACATTTGGGTTGATTCCAAGTCTTTGCTATTGTGAATAGTGCCGCATAAACATACGTGTGCATGTGTCTTTGTAGTAGAGTAATTTATAATCCTTTGGGTATATACCCAGTAGTGGGATGGCTGGGTCATATGGTACATCTAGTTCTAGATCCTTGAGGAATCGCCATACTGTTTTCCATAATGGTTGAACTAGTTTACAATCCCACCAACAGTGTAAAAGTGTTCCTATTTCTCCACATCCTCGCCAATACCTGTTGTTTCCTGACTTCTTAATGATTGCCATTCTGACTGGTGTGAGATGGTATCTCATTGTGGTTTTGATTTGCATTTCTTTGATGGCGAGTGATGATGAGCATTTTTTCATGTGTCTGTTGGCTGTATGGATGTCTTCTTTTGAGAAATGTCTGTTCATATCCTTTGCCCACTTTTTGATGGGGTTGTTTGTTTTTTTCTTGTATATTTGTTTGAGTTCTTTGTAGATTCTGGATATTAGCCCTTTGTCAGATGAGTAGGTTGCAAAAATTTTCTCCCATTCTGTAGGTTGCCTGTTCACTCTGATGGTAGTTTCTTTTGCTGTGCAAAAGCTCTTTAGTTTAATGAGATCCCATTTGTCAATTTTGGCTTTTGCTGCCGTTGCTTTTGGTGTTTTAGACATGAAGTCCTTGCCCATGCCTATGTCCTGAATGGTACTACCTAGATTTTCTTCTAGGGTTTTTATGGTATTAGGTCTAACATTTAAGTCTCTAATCCATCTTGAATTAATCTTCGTATAAGGGGTAAGGAAAGGATCCAGTTTCAGCTTTCTACTTATGGCTAGCCAATTTTCCCAGCACCATTTATTAAATAGGGAACCCTTCCCCATTTCTTGTTTCTCTCAGGTTTGTCAAAGATCAGATGGCTGTAGATGTGTGGTATTATTTCTGAGGACTCTGTTCTGTTCCATTGGTCTATATCTCTGTTGTGGTACCAGTACCATGCTGTTTTGGTTACTGTAGCCTTGTAGTATAGTTTGAAGTCAGGTAGCGTGACGCCTCCAGCTTTGTCCTTTTGACTTAGGATTGTCTTGGCAATGCGGGCTCTTTTTTGGTTCCATATGAACTTTAAAGTAGTTTTTTCCAATTCTGTGAAGAAAGTCATTGGTAGCTTGATGGGGATGGCATTGAATCTATAAATAACCTTGGGCAGTATGGCCATTTTCACGATATTGATTCTTCCTATCCATGAGCATGGTATGTTCTTCCATTTGTTTGTGTCCTCTTTGATTTCACTGAGCAGTGGTTTGTAGTTCTCCTTGAAGAGGTCCTTTACATCCCTTGTAAGCTGGATTCCTAGGTATTTGATTCTCTTTGAAGCAATTGTGAATGGAAGTTGATTCCTGATTTGGCTCTCTGCTTGTCTGTTACTGGTGTATAAGAATGCTTGTGATTTTTGCACATTAATTTTATATCCTGAGACCTTGCTGAAGTTGCTTATCAGCTTAATGAGATTTTGGGCTGAGACAGTGGGGTTTTCTAAATATACAATCATGTCATCTGCAAACAGGGACATTTGACTTCTTCTTTTCCTAACTGGATACCCTTGATTTCTTTCTCTTGCCTGATTGCCCTAGCCAGAACTTCCAACACTATGTTGAATAGGAGTGGTGAGAGGGCATCCCTGTCTTGTGCCAGTTTTCAAAGGGAATTTTTCCAGTTTTTGCCCATTCAGTATGATATTAGCTGTGGGTTTGTCATAAATAGCTCTTATTATTTTGAGGTACGTTCCATCAATACCGAATTATTGAGCGTTTTTAGCATGAAGGGCTGTTGAATTTTGTCAAAAGCCTTTTCTGCATCTATTGAGATAATCATGTGGTTCTTGTCTTTGGTTCTGTTTATATGCTGGATTACTTTATTGATTTGCGAATGTTGAACCAGCCTTGCATCCCAGGATGAAGCCCACTTGATCATGGTGGATAAGCTTTTTGATGTGCTGCTGAATCCGGTTTGCCAGTATTTTATTGAGAATTTTTGCATCGATGTTCATCAGGGATATTGGTCTAAAATTCTCTTTTTTTGTTGTGTCTCTGCCAGGCTTTGGTATCAGGATGATGTTGGCCTCATAAAAAGAGTTAGGGAGGATTCCCTCTTTTTCTATTGATTGGAATAGTTTCAGAAGGATGGTACCAGCTCCTCCTTGTACCTCTGGTAGAATTCAGCTGTGAATCCATCTGGTCCCGGACTTTTTTGGTGGGTAGGCTATTAATTGTTGCCTCAATTTCAGAGCCTGCTATTGGTCTATTCAAGGATTCAACTTCTTCCTGGTTTAGTCTTGGGAGAGTGTAAGTGTCCAGGAAATTATCCATTTCTTCTAGATTTTCTAGTTGATTTGCATAGAGGCATTTATAGTATTCTCTGATGGTTGTTTGTATTTCTGTGGGGTCGGTGGTGATATCCCCTTTATCATTTTTTATTGCGTCTATTTGATTCCTCTCTCTTTTCTTCTTTATTAGTCTTGCTAGCGGTCTGTCAATTTTGTTGATCTTTTCAAAAACCAACTCCTGGATTCATTGATTTTTGGAGGGTTTTTTGTGTCTCTATCTCCTTCAGTTCTGCTCTGATCTTAGTTATTTCTTGCTTCTGCTAGCTTTTGAATGTGTTTGCTCTTGCCTCTCTAGTTTCTTTTTGTTTTTTTTTTTTTTTTTTTTTTTGAAGTGCTCTGTCGTGTGCAGTGAGTCTGCTCACTGCAATTTTTAGCCATTCTCCTGCCTCAGCCTCCCAAGTTCTACAGGCGCTTCTCGTAGTTTTTTAGTGAGACTTTCACTGTTTAGCCAGATGGTCTCGATCTCCTACCTCGTTCACCCGTCTCGGCCTCTGCTGGATTACAGGCTTGAGCCATCTAGTTCTTTTAATTGTGATGTTAGAGTGTCAATTTTAGATCTTTCCTGCTTTCTCTTGTGGGCATTTAGTGCTATAAATTTCCCTCTACACACTGCTTTAAATGTGTCCCAGAGATTCTGGTATGTTGTATCTTTGTTCTCATTGGTTTCAAAGAACATCTTTATTTCTGCTTTCCTTTCGTTATGTACCCAGTAGTCATTCAGGAGCAGGTTGTTCAGTTTCCATGTAGTTGAGCGGTTTGGATTGAGTTTCTTAGTCCTGAGTTCTAGTTTGATTGCACTGTGGTCTGAGAGACAGTTTGTTATAATTTCTGTTCTTTGACATTTGCTGAGGAGTGCTTTACTTCCAATTATGTGGTCAATTTTGGAATAAGTGTGATGTGGTGCTGAGAAGAATGTATATTCTGTTGATTTGGGGTGGAGAGTTCTATAGATGTCTATTAGGTCCGCTTGGTGCAGAGATGAGTTCAATTCCTGGATATCCTTGTTAACTTTCTGTCTCGTTGATCTGTCTAATGTTGACAGTGGAGTGTTGAAGTCTCCCATTATTATTGTATGGGAGTCTAAGTCTCTTTGTAGGTCTCTAAGGACTTGCTTTATGAATCTGGGTGCTCCTGTATTGGGTGCATATATATTTAGGAGAGTTAGCTCTTCCTGTTGAATTGATCCCTTTACCATTATGTAATGGCCTTCTTTGTCTCTTTTGATCTTTGATGGTTTAAAGTCTGTTTTATCAGAGACTAGGATCGCAACCCCTGCTTTTTTTTGTTCTCCATTTGCTTGGTAGATCTTCCTCCATCCCTTTATTTTGAGCCTATGTATGTCTCTGCATGTGAGATGGGTCTCCTGAATACAGCAGACTGATGGGTCTTGACTCTTGATCCAGTTTGCCAGTCTGTGTCTTTTAATTGGAGCATTTAGTCCATTTACATTTAAGGTTAATATTGTTATGTGTGAACTTGATCCTGTCATTATGATATTAACTGGTTATTTTGCTCGTTAGTTGATGCAGTTTCTTCTTCCTAGCCTCGATGGTCTTTACATTTTGGCATGTTTTTTGCAATGGCTGGTACCAGTTGTTCCTTTCCATGTTTAGGGCTTCCTTCAGGGTCTCTTGTAAGGCAGGCCTGGTGGTGACAAAATCTCTAAGCATTTGCTTATCTGTAAAGGATTTTATTTCTCCTTCACTGATGAAACTTAGTTTGGCTGGATATGAAATTCTGGGTGAAAATTCTTTTCTTTAAGAACGTTGAATATTGGCCCCCACTCTCTTCTGGCTTGTAGAGTTTCTGCCGAGAGATCTGCTGTTAGTCTGATGGGCTTCCCTTTATGGGTAACCCGACCTTCCTCTCTGGCTGCCCTTAAGATTTTTTCCTTCATTTCAACTTTGGTGAATCTGGCAATTATGTGACTTGGAGTTGCTCTTCTGGAGGAGTATCTTTGTGGTGTTCTCTGTATTTCCTGAATTTGAATGTTGGCCTGCCCTACTAGGTTGGGGAAGTTCTCCTGGATGATATCCTGAAGAGTGTTTTCCAACTTGGTTCCATTTTCCCCCTCACTTTCAGGCACCCCAATCAGACGTAGATTTGGTCTTTTTACATAATCCCATACTTCTTGCAGGCTCTGTTCATTTCTTTTTTCTTTTTTCTTTTGGTTTCTCTTCTCGCTTCATTTCATTCATTTGATCCTCAATCGCTGATACTCTTTCTTCCAGTTGATCGAGTCGGTTACTGAAGCTTGTGCATTTGTCACGTATTTCTTGTGTCATGGTTTTCATCTCTGTCATTTCGTTTATGATCTTCTCTGCATTAATTAGTCTAGCTGTCAATTCTTCCACTCTTTTTTCAAGATTTTTAGTTTCTTTGCGCTGGGTACGTAATTCCTCCTTTAGCCCTGAGAAGTTTGATGGACTGAATGAAGCCTTCTTCTCTCATTTCGTCAAAGTCATTCTCTGACCAGCCTTGATCCGTTGCTGGCGATGGGCTGCGCTCCTTTGCAGGGGGAGATGTGCTCTTATTTTTTGAATTTCCAGCTTTTCTGCCCTGCTTCTTCCCCATCTTTGTGGTTTTATCTGTCTCTGGTCTTTGATGATGGTGACGTACTGATGGGGTTTTGGTATAGGTGTCCTTCCTGTTTGATAGTTTTCCGTCTGACAGTCAGAAGGACTGTCTGTTGGTCTGTTGGAGATTGCTTGAGGTCCACTCCAGACCCTGTTTGCCAGCAGAGGTTGCCGAAGATAGAATATTGCTGAACAGCGAGTGTACCTGTCTGATTCTTCCTTTGGAAGTTTCCTCTCAGGGGTGACTCCACCCTGTGAGGTGTGGGGTGTCAGACTGCCCCTAGTGGGGGATGTCTCCCAGCTAGGCTACTCAGGGGTCAGGGACCCACCTGAGCAGGCAGTCTGTCCGTTCTCGGATCTCAACCTCCGCGTTGGGAGATCCACGGCTCTCCCCAAAGCTGTCAGACAGAGTCGTTCGCGTCTGCACCGGCCCCCGCTGCTTCCCCTATTGGACTTCAGCTGTGGGCTGTCCCCAGAGGTGGAGTCTACAGAGACAGGCAGGCTTCCTTGAGCTGCTGTGAGCTCCACCCAGTTGGAGCTTCCCAGCGGCTTTGTTTACCTACTTAAGCCTCAGCAATGGCGGGCGCCCCTCCCCCAGCCTCGCTGCTGCCTTTCCCATAGATGGCAGCAGACTGCTGAGTTAGCAGTGAGGGAGGCTCCGTGGGCGTGGGCCCCTCCCGGCCAGGTGTGGGATATATTCTCCTGGTGTGCCTGTTTCCTTAAAGCGCAGTATTGGGGTGGGAGTTACCCGATTTTCCAGGTGTTGTGTGTCTCAGTTCCCCTGGCTAGGAAAACGGATTTCCTTCCCCCTTGCGCTTCCAGGTGAGGCGATGCCTCGCCCTGCTTCAGCTCTCGCTGGTCAGGCTTCAGCAGCTGACCAGCACCGATTGTCCGGCACTCCCTAGTGAGATGACCCCAGTACCACAGTCATTGAAAATGCAGAAAGCACCCTGTTTAGTCTTTATATTTAAATTTCTTTTTTTTTTTTTTTTTTTTTGAGACGGAGTCTTGCTCTTTCGCCCGGGCTGGAGTGCAGTGGCCGGATCTCAGCTCACTGCAAGCTCCGCCTCCCGGGTTTTACGCCATTCTCCTGCCTCAGCCTCCGGAGTAGCTGGGACTACAGGCGCCCGCCACCTCGCCCGGCTAGTTTTTTGTATTTTTAGTAGAGACGGGGTTTCACCGTGTTAGCCAGGATGGTCTCGATCTCCTGACCTCGTGATCCGCCCGTCTCGGCCTCCCAAAGTGCTGGGATTAGAGGCTTGAGCCACCGTGCCCGGCCTATTTAAATTTCTTATAGGTTGTTCACTTAACCCTGTAGTATATATTGATGCATATTTGTATCAATAGTATTCTTGTTTTGTAACTTTTAAGTAACTAGATTGTACATTGCAGTTCCAATGTGAATTATTCTCTTTGTATTAGCAAAGCACATGTATGTATAATCTTCCCAAAGAGAACTGAAAAATAGCATTTCATTCTTATCACCCTTGGCATGTTTTACCTGGTCTGAAGATGGTATGTTAAAGTTTGAGAACTGCTCCTCTGAGGATTTAGCTGGCAGGTCTAGAAGTCAGAGTCAGAATCATTTCTGATATCTTACATTCACTTAGCAAGGTCTTATAAGTTCAGGACCTTGACAAACCCTTTCTGAATCTGCTACTTATTGGGTATGTGCTTTGACGAGTTACCTAATCTTGCCTGTGTCTCAATTTCCTGTTTGTAAAACGGAAATTTTAAAAGTACCTACCTAATTCAATTCTTTGAATATTTAATAAGATGATATATGTAAAATGCTAGGACTGTGTCTGGCTTATAAGTAAGTCTTCAATAAATAGTAGCCATTATTGTTAGATGAGAAGTACTTTCAGTGTCCCTACTGTAAAATGGTTAATTTGTTACCAGATTCTAATTTGGTTTTAAGCTCGTTTTCACATTAAAACATCCAGTGAATATATATTTAGTCAACAAATATTTTAATGCTTTTTGTGTGGAGGTTCATTGTTAATTATATTGTATGTTTCAAATGATTTATTTAATCATTTAAAATAATCAAGGGTCACTTTCTTATAAAATCTTTACTGCTAGTAAGTAGTAAAGTTGTCATATTGGCCATTTTCTTATTATTTGCTGTGTTGACAATGTTATATTATCTTCAATCAGTGGTTTCATTTTGGGAACTTTTTTTATTTTTTAAGACAGGGTGTATTAGGGTTCTCTAGAGGGACAGGATTAATAACATAGATGTATATATGAAGAGGAGTTTATTAAGGAGTATTGACTCACACGATCACAAGGTAAAGTACCACAATAGGCCCTCTGCAAACTGAGGAACAAGGAGGCCAGTCCGAGTCTCAAAACTTCAGAAGTAGGGAACCCGACAGTGCAGCCTTCAGTCTGTGGCCAAAGGCCCCAGAGCCCCTGACAAACTACTGGTGTAGGTTCAAGAGTCCAAAAGCTGAAGAACTTGGGGTCTGATGTTCGAAGGCAGGAAGCATCCAGCATGGGAGGAAGTTGGACACCAGAAGACTCAGCAAGTCGGCTGTTTCCCTTCCTGCTTTTATGCTGGCAGCTGATTAGATGGTGCCTACCCAGATTGAGGGTGGGTCTGCCTCTCTTGTCCACTGACTCAAATGTTAATCTCCTTTGGCAACACCCTCACAGACACACCCAGGAACTATACTTTGCTTCTTTCAATCCAATCAAGTTAACACTCAATATTAACCATCACACAGGGTCTTGCTTTGTCACCCACGCTGGAGTGCAGTGGCATGAACATGGCTCACTGCTGCCTCAACCTCTTGGGCTCAAGCAATCCTCCTGCTTCAGCCTCCCTAGTAGCTGGGACTGCAGGTGCACACCACCATGCCACGCTAATTTAAAAACAAAAAGTTTTATAGAGAAGGGGTCTCGCTATGTTGCCCAGATTATGGGAACCTTTTTATAATTCACTTCTCATTTTGTGAGAGAGAATTTTTAATTAAAACTAGATAACATTTGGAAATTTCACTTAAGCAAGCACATGTTAATACTTCCCTTGCACAAGTAAGGACACTACCTTCAGCCCTGCCTCTTTGTGGAATTCCCACTCTTCTCTCAAGTTACCTATTTATTTTATGACACAAATGATTGTTTTTGACATGTAGATCATGAGAAGGAGGCAGTGCCATCCACTTACTAAGAATTAGTAAAGCTGGCCGGGTATGGTGGCTCACGCCTGTAATCCCAAGCACTTTGGGAGGCTGAGGTGGGCAGATCACCTGAGGTCAGGAGTTTGAGACCAGCCTGGCCAACATGGTGAAATCCTGTCTCTACTAAAAATATAAAAATTAACCAGGCATAGTGGTGTGCGCCTGTAATCCCAGTTACTTGGGAGGCTGAGGCAGGAGAATCACTTGAACCCAGGAAGTGGAGGTTGCATTGAGCCGAGATCACGCCACTGCACTCCAGCCTGGGTGACAGAGCAAGACTCCCTTTCAGAAAAAAAAAAAAAAAAAAAAAAGAATTAGCAAAGCTGATTTTTATTCTCATTTTTCTAGGTTAAAAATTAATATCAATCCAGGCATGGTTGTGTGCACCTGTAGTCCCAGCTACTTGAGAGGCTAAGGCGGGAAAAGCACTTGAGCCTGAGTCTAGCCTGGGCAACATAGCATGACCTCATGTCTAAAATACATACATACAAACACACCAGTATAAATGTTAATGTTTTCTTTCCGAATTCCTGTGGTTTGTATTGCAGTCTCCCTGGAATATGAGCAGCCCACTTTGGAGAGCACATAGCCAGTTATTTGTATATTAACCCTTACTCTCATATAAGAATATAACTGATAATTTTCTGAGTTCTGTTCATTTAGTATTCTATTTAGCATCTTTGTGGTTGTTTTGGTATGGTACTTATGGAAGTATTTGACTTTCTAAATCTCATAAAATCATGGCCTGGCCTACAAGTTTTAGAATTTACATTACTTGTTATCTAGTCCTACTTTCCTTAGTAGACAATGAGTTCTTCAAAAGTAGAGACTTCCATTAATCCTTGTGTTTCTGTCGCCTAGCACTGAGCCTGTATTGTAGAGAGAGCTCAATAAATCTTTAATTGAATGAATTATATACATATTCAGAAACTAGTTTGGCCATTGGCAAAGAAGTGGAGAATCAATGTGGTAACTGGAAACTGGAATTACATGCATGCTCAATAAAATAATCTTGTCAAATATGTTTTATGATACCATTCTTCAGTGGTCAAACCTGAGCATATTTATAAACATTTATTTGCAAACATAAAATTACAGAAATGACGAGACTTTGGAGCTTAACTGGACACTCAAGTCTTTCCTAGAGGAAAATGTATGTCAGGAATCCTGTCATGTGAACTCCAGTCATGTTCTTACATAGCACTTTACGAACTGGAGGATAATTCTCTTCTGCAAGGTTTAGAATTGGGTCTGCAAAATATCAGAGTCAAGGTTACCTCTAGCAGCATGGTCAGTCTTCACCTGTTTCCTTAGACTTTTGGATGACAAGGGTAGAGTATATATCAAGAGAAGTGAGTATCCTTCCTGTGAGAAGTAGAATGTGATTTTTTTTTTGGAGAGTGTTTAAGATGCAGACAGGACATCATTTATCTCCCCAAGCGATATTAATTTAAAGTTTAAGGAATACTCCTTCAAATTACATACCACATGGGTATCAAGAGCAGAAAGAAATTGCTAAACCATATGCTTGTAAATGCCATCTCTTTCCTCAAGAGAAAGATCATTTATATTTTGCAATTAAAGAGCAGAAGGTCTTTTTTCCCATAAAGGCTTTTCAGTCACGAAATACACCGGGCAGAGAGGGCTTCCCAGGGGAGATTCATACAGTGTTCAAGGACTCTTTGGCATCTCCATCTTGTGGAACTTTGCTCTTTGACTATTTCCTGATTAAACAGTGGAGAATAAACTTTAATTCTAAAAAAAATGTAGTTAGCCCTGGTTAAAGTAAAGTTTGTAAACAGTTGTATAAGTGAGCTTTAAGTAAAGAATTTGATGTTTGGGTTAACTTCGTTTTTTCCCCCTTAAGGGGCAATAATAACGTTACAGCGCTGTGAACTACATATGGTACTCTCAGTTTATTGATGGACATTGTTTATTATTTTGGTTAGAACAAATGGGTGTTGGTTTCTTACTGCATAATAAGCAGGCAATAACCCTCAGGATTTTAGTACTGCTGCTTAAGTCATTTTTGATTTTTAATGCATTTGAATTCATGAAAGTTAACTAGCCAAGAAAAATAGTATAGTTTCTATACTACCATCCCTGGTAAATAAATTCATATGAGGTCCCAGAATCCAAAACTAATAATTGCATGTGGTACCATGAAAGGTACCGCTTCCTGGTTGAGATATTCCTGTCCTCTCTCAGTGTAAGTCCTTCTTCCCCCTGCCTTTCCTACTGTTCTTACCCCCACCTTGAAGGAACAGTTTGAGTGAATAGATTACCCTTGCCCTATGCTGTGAGGATCAGCAAGTTTAGACTCCAGGACAGTCAATAGGGGCAAACTGAAGAACACTTTGCATCTGGGAAAATCTGCCTTAAGTCTAGAAAAAGTGAGACGGAAACTCTCTTAGATGAAGATCTTTAGTTGGGAAATATCAGATGCAGTGTCCTAGTAGGCCATGCTCCCCAGGTATCTGATTTACCTGTCTTAGTGTAATGAACTTTTTTTTCCCTTGCTGGTTTTAGTGTAATGAACTTTATGTCCTTGCCTTCAAGTTGTTAATTAATTTTTCTATGCGGAGATAATACATAGCCCCTCTGTTTGCCATTTCTGTCTTAGTCACTAAATCAAGTTCTATTGCTTATGGCAAATCCAAACACTTGTTATCTCATATACAAAGCAATTTATTTTGTAATTTTGTGGGCAAACTTACTGAAATATTTGTTTATCGTTTTACTACAAATAAACATTATAACATTTGTAAACATTACAGAAGTATGTAGCGCACTATGCAAAATTTTCCCACAGCCCCAGTCTAGTGACTTAACCCTTGGTTAACAATTTGATGTATATTCTTGCATTTTCAGTGTATTTTTTTAAACAAGATATTTCACTATACTATTGTTTTATAGATTGTCTTTTGTATGTAAATACACATACTTAAGATTTTTTTCAGTTCATTAGTATCTAACTTTATTCTTTTTAAATCATTTATAATATTTCATTGTATAGACATACCATTATTTGTTTAACCAATTCTCTTTAAATGGGCCTTCAGGGTTTTTTCCAGTGTTTTTGCGTTACAGAAAGTGCTGAAGCTGACATCTATATACATTTCATTTTGTACTCTTATGTGAATATTCGGCTTACTTTTTTCCAAATGGCTAGCCAATACCTTTTATTGAAAAAAATTCCGTATTTTCTCCCATTTAATTGAAATGCTACATTTATATAAATGATGCTCCTAGACTTACAATATGGTTATGTCCTGATAAACCCATGGTAAGTTGAAAATATGGATCTTTTTATAATATTGGATCATTCTGTCCCCAAACAACTTATGTCTGTATTTTTCTTAAATCTTTCAGTGGAGTTTTATAATTTCCTTTCATGTCCTATGAGTTTATTATTACATGTTACCTGTGTTTTGCAGTTATAAACTGCAGATCTTTTTACTAATATTTTCCAGCTGGTTGTTTTTGGCATGGAAGAATGCTAGATATTTTCATATAATTATTTTATGTGGTCACTTTAGTGAACCCTCTTATTTTCTCTAGTATTTTTTCAGTTGATTCTCATGGATTTTTCATGTGGGCAGTCATTATCTGCAAATATTGATTTTTTTTTTGCCTCTTTGTTTCCTAATCCATTTAACTTAAATTTGGTTTTTCTTTTTTATCCTTTTGAGACAGGTTCCTGCTCTGTTGCCCAGGATGAAGTGCAGTGGCACAATTATAGCTCACTGCAGCCTTTAACTCCTGGGCTCAAGTGATCCCCCTGACTCAGCCTCCCAATTAGCTGGGATTACAGGCTCATGCCACCATGCCTGGCTAATTTTTAAAATTTTTTGTAGAGACAGGGTCCTGAACTCCTGGTGTCAAATGATCTTAACATCTTAGCCTCCCAAAGTGCTGGGATTACAGGCATGAGCTCCTGTGCCTGGCCAACATTTTAAAATACACATAGGTAGACTAAAACTATCACTTTGTAGATAAACTATCCCATTGGTGAAACAATACTCATTTTCTGCATAAAACTGTGGCATTGGTAACTTTGTTAGTACCTTTGGATCTTTGCAATAAGATTCAAATTAAATTATATCCTAAATGAATTTTTTCTGTGGAATTTTTTTTTTTTTTGTATACTTGTACACCTGAGCAAGGGATGGAAACCTACAGCAGCAAGAGTCTAAATCAGTGGCTGTTTTTCCAGGTTGCTTAGTAGAATCACTTCAGAATGGTGATTCCAATGCCTGGGCCTCATTCTAGACTAATTAAATAAGAGTCTCTGATGAGTGGGACTCAAGCATCTTTTTGTTGTTGTTGTTTTTAAGCTCCCCATGTGATTCCATTGTTGGGCAAGCTCACTGAGAATCACTAGTCTAATTAAAATTATTTCTGTATGCCAATAAAATTGTATTTATTTTATCCTAAGTGGCTATTTTCTGTACATGAAACAGTTTCATGTTTCCATTTGGAAAAACATAATTAAAATGCAAGTTTAGCAAAATGAAATTAGATGTATTGAGAAGTAAAGCTCCAGAGAACTTATTATGGTAGATATATACATATGTAATATTAATGTTTATGATATATCAGTTTAAGAATTATACATTTCCCTTCTGAGCTGGTTAACCAAAAATCAATCGTTGTTCATCAAGAGTCATTTAATAAGTAATTTGAGTATTAGCCATGACCTGAATTAAATATTAAGAAAATATACCAGAAAATATATTTACTGGGTATACACATTGCATTTTTTTCAGCCAGGAAGAGCGTTTTGTTTAGAGTCATGGATGATCATTGAAATATTGGATAGTGATGTGAGAGTTTGTATTGAAGAGGTTTTGAAGTCAGGTTCCAGTAGCTTTCCGAATTTCCTGGCCAACACAGGAAATGATCATAGGAACATCAGTTGGGTAACCCAGCAGGAAACAAACAAAAAAACTCCCAGTCTGATCCTTTGCCTAGAGTACAGTCAGTCCTTGAGGTCAGTCCTTGATCACGGGATAGGCCAGGGGCTAGGAAACTGTGTCCTGCAAGTCTAATCTAGGTCTTTTCTAGAAATAGCTTTATTGGAGATAGCCATGTTTATTCATTTTCTTATTGCCTATGGCTGCCTTTAGGCGCCTACCATAGAGCTGAATCATTTGCCATAGACTGTATAACCTGCAAAGCTTTAAACTATGTACCATCTGAACCTTTATAGAAAGTTTTCCAACTCCTGTATTACACTGTTGTTGTATATACACATTAAGACTATTGTATCACACATTACTTGCTCATACTCTCAAATAGATCCTCTTAAGCTGAATTTGGTCTTTCATACACAAGTGACTAGAGATTATTCTGTTTTTAGGGCTTTCAAATGGAGGCTGCAGTTGAGGGAGAAGGATTTCCCTTGGCAGTTAGGGGATTATCCTGCTAGTTCTCTGATGTTCCTACTATAGGGAACTGGGATTTTGCTCACTTACCTGGGGTAGGTGTTTTCTTGCCTAGCTCATTTTCCATGTTCTTCTGCATCACTGCTATTGCTCTTCCTTTTGAGGGTGGGTGTATGGTACTAGGTTAACTGAAGCACGCCGATTCGGAATCTGGTCCATGAAGATCTTCCGTTGCAGTCACAGGAGAGAAAGATCATTTTTCACATACCTTGCTAATGATCTGGATGTGGGAGTTTAAAGATTAGGAGCTGTTCAACCTTTAATTGTGGTTCAAGTGGAGAACTCAAAAAGGTGTGGAGGTCTAGCAGAGAAAACATATCTGGCTCAATTTCTCTAGTCTCTGATGCAGCGGAGGGGTAGCTGGCTACCTCTGAGCTAACAACCACCATTTCACCTGGGGCATCTGAATGCTAGCCAAGGCTCTGACATACTTGCCGGTTACTTACACTTATCAAAGCAGTACCTTCAATTAGCTGGCCATGATGGTATACACCTGTAGTCCCAGCTACTTGCCAGGCTGAGGTGGGAGGATCACTTGAGCCTAGGAGTTCCAGGTTACACTGAGTGGTGATTGTGCCACTGCACTACAGCCTGGGCAGCAGAGCAAGACCAACTTTTTTTTTTTTTAAATACTTGCAAGTATATTCGGTATTAAAAAATAGAAACATTTTAAGCTTTCTAAGACTATAACCCCCCCACCCCACCCCCGCCACTTTCTTACATGTAAAGCTGTTAATCATGTTTTCCCTTTGATTTTCAGTTACTTTTGTAGAAAGGCATTGCATACAAAAGCAAAGAAGGTGCCTGGAAATGAGACAAAGTGTAATGATGTTCTGGTAAACACTGACAGCCTGATCATCAGAGCAACAAGTTTGGAGTAGAAGCCACAGTCTTGAGAAAACTGTTAAGAGTTATTCTTCTGTTGGATGTGGGGAGCTTAGGACACTACTGCAAATGTTCATTAATAAATGTCAAGTTATTTTTGTGACTCCAGAAGATTATTATTAATTATTATTGTTATTTTTGAGATGAAGTTTCGCTCTTGTGGCCCCGGCTGGAGTGCAATGGCACCAACTTGGCTCACCGCAACCTCCGCCTCCTGGGTCCAAGCAATTCTCCTGCCTCAGCCTCCCGAGTAGCTGGGATTAGAGGCTCTCACCACCACACCCAGCTAATTTTGTGTTTTTAGTAGAGACAAGAGTTTCTCCATGTTGGTCAGGCTGGTCTCAAACTCCTGACCTGAGATGATCTGTCCGCCTCAGCCTCCTAAAGTGCTGGGATTACAGGCATGAGCCACTATGCCCGGCCCCAGAAGATTTTTTTTTTAAATAAAATATTTGAGATGGTTTCATACCAAAACTTCTTATTTAAAATCTGATTATTTCACTTATTCTGTTTGTAATTTAGGCCTAGATCTATGCCTGAATGACTTTTCTATTGGATATAATTGTACCCAACCTTACTCAGTATATTTATGCAAAAGAGAAGTTATTCTGATTGTTGATTTTTCTTTTCCTAAGGTACTGTAAGGAATATGGGACTTGTGTTTGGTCTCAGTTTTCTAGACTGATGGCTCCAAGTGCTGTTAGTGTTTGGAGACTGGCATTTTTGCTTTCCTAGTGTGAAGAAGGGAGTACAGTTAAGGGAAGCAGGCTGAATTCCTTCTCAAAATAAATGGGTTAATAAAGATACCATTGATTAACTCTCTCACAGGAATTTTTGTAAGCACTTTAAATTTTTACTTAGCTATGTTTATGGTATGTGATTTTCTACGTGTACTCCCCTCCCCCCACTAACTCTCATTCCTTCTTCATATGATAGATCAGCGACTATCATCTGTTCCACAAGATGAGTAACAGCCACCCTCTTCGCCCCTTCACTGCAGTGGGGGAAATTGATCATGTGCACATTTTGTCTGAACATATTGGTGCCTTGTTGATTGGGGAAGAATATGGCGACGTCACATTTGTTGTGGAAAAGAAACGTTTTCCTGCCCACAGGGTAATTTTAGCAGCCAGGTGCCAATATTTTCGGTAAGTGTATAATACTTTTTTTGAAAATTCAGTTCACTTGTAGAAAACACTGGCATTTTCTGCTCTGTGAAAAATACATAATCAAGTATAATGACAAATTCTCGCAGTCCCTCAATTCAGTATCTATAAAGATTTCATCCTTGTAGACTTTGTTATTTTTTGAGAATCACCTTTTCCTTTAGGGGCCATCTTAAAATGAAAGGGTTGGAAGGTTTCCCAAACCAGATAGTGCCCAATCAACCATTTTTCAAGGTGTCAAGAATGTTTCTCAGGCTGTCTTCGTTACCCTCACTTTCTCCTCCCAATAGATGGTTAATGGGACTAAAGCTTCTTTTTGTATAGGTAGACTGCCCTGTGGACCTGCTAATGGACACATATACCACTTGGTTTGGGACTCCTGAGGTCTAGGACCTGTTAGTAACCCAGCAGATCTAAGACGTGCACTTGTATGCAACTGTTGTTGGTTACTTGGGTCCTTAATTTCCAGGGTTATAAATCTTAAGCTGATCTTTAACTACTCTGCATTTTACCTAATATTTGTCAAAAAGGAGTCATCACTGAATTACTGAGTGAGTTATCATTTGTGTGTGATAATGGATCTTTTTCTATTTTTAATGATAAAGATGGTCCACAGAGTTATAGATTTATCTGGGAAACTTGGTATCTGAAATGGAGATTCTATTGGCTTAGAGAAAATTTCAATTACCTTCTAATGATAACTGCAGTCTGGCTTTTATAATCAGAATTAAGCAAGACAGCAACACCTAGAGTCAGACACGTTGTGGTAATGTGTGTCTCCTGGAAATATTTACTGTGTAGCTAGAGCTCCTATGGTTTTTCATGAACTTCCAGTTTTACACATATAAAATGCCATTGTGGATGAAACCAGGAACCTAGAAAAGTGAGGAGTCTGTTAAAAGTTCTAACACTTTCCTATTCTTCCTAGTGGTCAACTCTACCAAAGCATCTGACCTTGGTCTAACCATTATTTGTTATCATCTTCTGTCCTCTGCACACTTTTCCTTTTCTATTTCTTCCCCCTTTAAAAATTTCGGTCCAGTCATTACTATTAAAGTATTTTACAAGAATCCACTTTTTATTAAGTCAGAACTTCTCGGCCTGTGTTTATTATTTATTAATACAGTATACCTTGTCCTCTTTTAAAAATAATTTGAAACAACTCTATGAGGGTTTCTTTTAGGTGATTAGTATATCCTTAAAAGAAACTCAACTACTTTTAGAAATTTGAAGATTATATTGAGTGAATGGAATATACTCCCCCCACTTACTGACCTTGTTCTTGATGTCTTTGTAGATATTGAACCTTTGTAATATTTGCTGGCTCACTAAGCTAAGCTCACAGTCTACCTTAGACTACCTTAGAGCTAAGCTGTACCTCTAAGTCTACCTTAGAGCTAAGCTCAATGCTACCTTAGACAGATTCTCAATGCTGACAGTATTCATGTGCAAAGGAACGTTAACTGTCAGCTGTCAGAAGAGGCCTAAGTGTTGTCATAATAGCCTATCAATTCCTAGATAAGGAACTGTATAGGAGGAAACTCTTCATAGTAAACATTGAACCTCTGTGCTTGTCTCCTTGTTGAAGTTGGGGGTTCGTATTTACTGTTCCAAGGGAGCCTCATCAAAACCACTTTTAAAGCATTGAGAATCCAGATAAATACCATGGATCATACAGGATTGGGAATAAGTCTTGAGGTCTCTTCAAGAAGGAGAAGTTCTTTAATTTGGTAATTTTAGGGTAATGGTTGGATGCTCTCTGGATTAATGGAAACCTTCAAGGGCATTTTTAGGCAGAGTATAACCCAGTGAAGAGGTATGCTCAGAATATTCATGAATCTTTTCTGGGTGGTTTCAACTATTTTCCTGGGGCAAGCAAGAATGCTAGGTCCTGGGGGAGGGTGGGACAAGTTCCAGGTAGGTAACCCTGAAATGCTAGTCCTCCTCTGAGAATTTTAGGAACAGAGAGCATCTCTCGCTTGCTTCCAGTCTCTTCCTCTCACTTTTGCTTCTTTTCTTTCTCATTCTGTATTCTTCTCTCCCTTTTCTGCACTTCTCCCTTGTCCTCTTCGTCCTTTCTTTCCTGATAGGTTGGAAGTTTAATTAGTTCATATTGTTCCTCTTGATTAATAGAGTGAGAAATTCAAATTCATTACCTAACTGGATTGTCTAGTTTTCATTTTTTTAGATAAGCAATAATGTAGGGCTTTTTGTTTAATCTGAAAGGAAAAAAAAAATCACTGTAATCCTATCAGTAATTTCATTTTTAATTTATAAAGTGACAGATGAAAGTCTTTGTCTCCCAGCCATCTAATACCATTTCCCAGAAGCAAGTGATGTTAAGAGTTTAATACGAATTTCATCTGATTTTTCTTGATTTAAAGAAATATCTGTATAGACATATGTGCATAAACATGTAAATATGTGGTTATATACTTTTTTCATGCAGTACATATGGATCTGCAATTTTACTTACTCGTCTGCCTATCCTGGACATGTTTTCAAAACAATACCTATTGGTCTCTCTTGATCTTTCTAATGGCTGCATAGAATGCGTGTATCACAGTTTTTTTAACCATGTTGCTGTTGATGGACATTTAGATTTTTTCTAGTGTTTCAGTATGTTTTCTTAAACATTTTTCTTTACTGTATTACTTCTCTAGAATTGAGTCCTAAAAGAGAGATTACTGAGTTGAAGGGTATACACATTTTAGGTTTGACTAGATACTACTAAATTACTTTCTGTAAAGGGCTGCCCATTTATACTCTCAAAGCAGTGTGTCAAAGAACCTGTTTTTCCATTGCTTTTGCAGCACTGATATTAACAAGCCTTTTGATTTCTGCCGGTCTTACTGGGGAGAATGGCATCATATTAGTGTTTATCTTTATCTGATTATATCTTTTCCTACAGAGTTTACTTTTTAAACTGCCTTATTGACCTTTAACATCTTTATACCAACTTCATTGTGCCTCTCAAGAGATCACTCTCATCTTTCTATTTAATATCTATCACATATCTTGAGCTTTCAGAGTATCTCATTAGTTCAGTGGTTTGTAGAATTAATTCAAACAGTTTTGAAATCGTTCCTCTTGCTTCCTTTAAAGAACCATTTTAAATGACTATTTTGCATTTTTTCACTTGGATCTTTGTGTCATTAAACAAATTTATATTTGCATAATGTTGATAACTGTTATTTCCAGTATTTTGTAGCAAATCCTATTTGAGAGTTTCTCCATGTGTTTCTTCCCTGATGTGCAGAGCATTATTATATGGTGGAATGCGAGAGTCTCAGCCTGAAGCAGAAATTCCTCTCCAAGATACCACTGCAGAAGCATTCACAATGCTACTCAAATATATCTACACTGGGCGGGCAACGCTGACAGATGAGAAGGAGGAGGTGCTGCTGGACTTTTTGAGCCTGGCTCATAAATATGGATTTCCAGAGCTAGAGGATTCTACCTCTGAGTATCTCTGTACCATACTGAACATTCAGAATGTCTGCATGACTTTTGATGTTGCCAGTCTCTACTCACTTCCCAAGTTAACTTGTATGTGCTGCATGTTTATGGACAGGAATGCTCAGGAGGTACTCTCAAGTGAAGGTTTCCTCTCCCTTTCTAAGGTGTGTCATTTGTCTACAAGTAATTTATAGGCAGCATTGTTTTATTTATACCTATACCATAGAAGTACAGTAGTGGACTAAGAATAATTAAAAAAGAAACCATTGGTATCAAAGAGATTATCTGGTCTGCCCACTTGCATCTAGCTACTAGGACTCTAGATCATAAAAGAGAGGGGCTGGTTGGTTGTGTTTTCTTTTAAGGTTCTTCTGGTAAGTTTTATGTTCAAAAGAGACTGTGCTGCTGAGTGGTTGTTTTCAATGTAGTGACAATCAAATAGGGTCCTTTTTGGTATTGCATACTACCTTTTGGTTTTGTTTTTCTCTGACAGAGAGTGTGACTAATAATTCCTTAGAGCAAGCAGGCAAATTCATAAAGGAGATCTGATGCATCATTTGATGTCTTTAAGTCACTGCTTTCTTTGCTGGTAAAATTCAGTGTTATAGGCCAGGCGCGGTGGCTCAAGCCTGTAATTCCAGCACTTTGGGAGGCCAAGGCGGGCGGATCACAAGGTCAGGAGATCGAGACCATCCTGGCTAACACGGTGAAACCCTGTCTCTACTAAAAAAAAATATACAAAAAACTAGCCGGGCGAGGTGGCGGGCGCCTGTAGTCCCAGCTACTCGGGAGTCTGAGGCAGGAGAATGGCGTGAACCCGGGAGGCGGAGCTTGCAGTGAGCTGAGATCTGGCCAGTGCACTCCAGCTTGGGTGACAGAGCGAGACTCCGTCTCAAAAAAAAAAAAAAAAAAAAAAAAAAAAAAATTCAGTGTTATAGCTAGAGTAAAACTGTTTTGCTCAAATCTTCCTTTGAGCTCTGAATGGCGATTGTCTCTACATTTCCCTTGTTGTGTTCCTTCTAGAACCTGGATATTTCTAATGAGAAAACCTATTGAAAAGCTACATATCTTGATTTGAGTGTAAATTAAGATCTGTGTTATCCTATTTCATTTTTTTATACTGAATTTTTAAAGACAATGGTCTTTGAGGGTTGCACTATTATTGCTGGAGGTCGGTTTGGAGATCTGAGAGCCAAAAATATGGTAGTGAAGTAATACTGTGCAACAAAATACTGTGAATTTTAAATGCCAAATATATCTTTCTAACTTAACAATGTGCACTCCCTTGAAGAATCTGTATGTATTGACAGCTTTTCACTTTGACGTTTTTCTGTCTGCTGTTTTAAAAAAGATGAATGCAGATGTGTTTGGAAAGATTAAATGTTTGATGTAGTGGTATAAGATACCTGAGCATAAAAGAAAGGTGCTACCATCCTGGTTGTTTACATAGCCATAATGAGCTGGAGGCTATGTGGCACAAAGCATAAGGGAAGGAGAGGGTCGAAAAGAGTTAATTGCCTAAGTTATGCTTGCTCTGTAAGCTTTTACTGATTGATCATGCAATGGTTGAACATCATATAACTGGAATTTTACCTTTTTATCCTTTTCAGACAGCACTTTTAAACATCGTGTTAAGAGATTCATTTGCAGCTCCCGAAAAAGATATTTTCCTAGCCTTATTAAACTGGTGTAAGCATAATTCAAAGGAGAATCATGCTGAAATCATGCAGGCTGTACGTTTACCTCTCATGAGCCTCACAGAGCTTCTGAATGTTGTGAGGCCTTCGGGACTGTTGTCTCCTGATGCCATCCTGGATGCCATTAAAGTGCGATCTGAGAGCCGGGATATGGACCTCAATTATAGAGGCATGCTCAGTAAGTACCTGTCTACCCTAAACTCACCAAAAAGCTTGGTGTGCCTCTGATGCCGTTAAAACTGCAAAACTACTACAGAACTGTATAATGCGGGTATACATGAAACATGTACGTTTATGAACAGCTAGCTTTGCTTCCTATGGAATGTCTTTCTCTGTCATTTTCCTGTTAATTCCTCCTGAGATTGATTAGCCTTTATAGACCCCAAAATAGGTGTTTCTTGCCATTCCTGGACAGATTTCTCACCTGCTCCCCAGAAGGTCAGAAATGGACACTTTCCTAAAAAGCTGCTTCTCATGTTAAGAACTTTTCTTCCTTCCTCCATCAAACAAATACTGAGTAAATTCTATAGACTTATTATTTTGGGTATCAAGAACATGGAGATTCTTTTTTTTTTTTTGAGATGGAGTTTCACTCTTGTTGCCCAGGCTGGGGTGGAAGGTACAACCTTGGCTTACTGCAACCTCCGCCTCCCAGGTTCAAGCGATTCTGCTGCCTCAGCCTCCTGAGTAGCTGGGATTATAGGCACCCACCACCACACTTGGCTAATTTTTATTTTTAGTAGAGACAGGGTTTCACCATGTTGACCGGGCTGGTCTCAAACTCCTGACCACAGGTGATTCACCTGCCTCGGCCTCAGAAAGTGTTGGGATTACAGACGTGAGCCACCACACCCGGCTGAACATGGAGATTCTAAATAACAATAATAATAGCTAACACTTATGTAACATACATACATAGTGTAGTTAACACTTATGCTACTTATCACCATTAATGAATTTATAGCAATTAACACTTACAGAGTGTATAGTATGTATCAAGAACAGGTCCTACATGACCATTTAATTCTCACAACTCTTTGAGGTATATACTGTTATTGACTCCCATTTTACAAAATGAGGAAACTGAAACAGAGAAGTTAAGTAACTTGCCCAAGGTCACACAGAAAGATGGCAGAGCTGAGAGTCAAACCTATGTAGTTTGGCCCCAGAAGTTGTGTAATTAACCATTAAACTATGCTGCATAATTGTTAAACATAGTCTCTGCCTTTGATCCTTTTAATTTCATTGTGGAAATAAGACATAAACTCCCATGAAAAGTTAAATACAACAATATTCAAGGGAGTACATGTTATAGAACTTCAGAAGAAAGAAGTGGCTTGGAATGATTGAGGAATATTTCATGGAGGTTATGAAGCTTGAGTTGGGCCTTGACATTTGATTTGAATAGTATAAGAGTTGGGTAAATTTCAGATGGGTAGAATCATGAGGTTAATAGACAGATGTTAGAGCATTTGAAGAGACCATAAATAGAAGAGCTTGATTAGAGTAGAAGGCTTTTATTGATTAGTAGCAAAGAAACTATGTGAAGGTCAGCTTAGGCCAGTTTATGGAAGTCTTTGAAAATAGATTGGAATCTCCCTTATATGCAGTGCAGAACCAATCTGAGAGAGGGAGAGTGGCATGCATACAGTGTTGATTTTGAAAGACTGATCCGTAGTGCTGTATTTGAGTATTTAGAATAAGGGAAAACTGATTCAGGGAGACCAGTGAGGAGAGTATTTAATCTATGCACAATTGATACTACCTTAAACCAGATTGGTGGCAGGGAAAATGGAAAATAATGAATGATTAGAACAGATACTATGGAAAAAAATAGATCTTGGTGATTCAAATAATTTAAATTTGGGGATTAAGTTTAGGAAAAAGTTACCGTTTGTTATCAAATCTAAGAAGCCAGAAATTCTGAGGCACCATTATTTTATGTTCCACTAAGAAAAGAAACAATACTGCCAATTAACTGTGACACACTATGATGTCTGCATCACAATTTCTGAAATTAAAAAATTAGAACACCAGGTGCGTCCATAATGAAATACAGTACAGTACTTTTTTTTTTTTTTTTTTTTTTTTTTTTTTTTTTTTTTTTTGAGACGGAGTCTCGCGCTGTCACCCAGGCTGGAGTGCTGTGGCCGGATCTCAGCTCACTGCAAGCTCCGCCTCCCGGGTTCACGCCATTCTCCTGTCTCAGCCTCCCGAGTAGCTGGGACTACAGGCGCCGCCACCTCGCCCGGCTAGTTTTTTGTAGTTTTTAGTAGAGACGGGGTTTCACCGTGTTAGTCAGGATGGTTTCGATCTCCTGACCTCGTGATCCGCCCGTCTCGGCCTCCCAAAGTGCTAGGATTACAGGCTTGAGCCACCGCGCCCGCCTAGTACAGTACTTCTTTGAAGAAGATGGTGAGCTTGTTTTTAGATTGAGTTTGAGGGTTTTGGGGACATGCAGGTTGTAAGTTCTGTCCCAAGCTAGTCATTTCCCTGAGTGATGTCTTCTTGACTGTGCCTTTAAACACTCTCTTGAAATACTGATTGATCTTAAATAGATGTTCTTAACAGAATTCTCTCCTGACTTATGAGGTCTAGATTTCTTTTCACTGGGCATAGAAGAAGAAATGTAGGTTTTGGCCCAGACAAATTTGACCTCAAATCCTGAATTAGTTACTTACTAGTTGTGCGATCTGGTATTAAATTATTAAGGAATCTTACCTTTTATGTCTCCTAGCATTGTTATGAGACTTAATTGAAATAATGTGTGCAAATAATGTGTGTAAGATCAATATAGGAAAGCATTGTTACCATATATCATTTTGATCTTTTTTTTCCTCTGTACATCTGTGTGAGAATTACCACCTTGATCACATTGTTTTAGACATTTTTGTTTACTTGTCTTTGTTCCTTGAAGGCAGAGATGATCTTTGTAGGCCTTATTGATCTCTATATCCTCAACATTTAACACACTAAATAGCATATGATGGATACTTGGTGAATGCTTAGTGAATGAATGCAGGGAGAAATGTCTAATAGGAAGTGGGAACACATTACTGTTTAGGAACCAGTCAAAGCTGGTGATAAAAGAGTTGAAACCTGAGCTGCTAGAGTATAGAGAAAGAAGTAAAAATCAAAGTCTGAAACTTGGAGAAAACCTATAGCCAGGGGACTTAAGGTAGAGAAGGAAGGAGGAAGACATTTGGGATAGAAGAGAGTTACAGAGGACAGCTAGAGGAGAGAGCTTTCATATGGATTCAGTGGTCGGTGGTAGCTCATGATGGGGAGGTCAAGAAAATTGAGAGATAACTTTTGGATATAAATTGTGATTAGTTGGTAAGTAACCTGGACAGATGATTGGCTGCCAGGGAATTAGGCCATGGATGTTTGAAAAGATAACAGAGATAACATATTGCCTCTCTGATTTGTGAATTGGATTGAAAGGTAGTAAAAACATAGTATGGTAGCTAGAGAGATCAGGTTAGGAGAGGTCCAGGAAGAAATCAGAGGTGCTAGAGAATGGTACTAGTTCAGTGTCAGCCTTGGATAAAGTGGAAGGACAGCAAGTGAAGAGGTAATAAGATGAGTAATTAGTGTTAGGCTTTTCAAATTCTCATGTTGGATCCTGTCTTATATAAGCTCCTTTCCCTCTCTTGCCGTATATTTGATTTGAAGTGCTGAAAAGGCCCTAGAACTGGATTCATTATAGGGATAATCTTGGGACGTGTTTGCAGGAGTGAGGATTTCTTTTGGACATTTCACATGGTTACTGGTAGCCTGGAATTGATCAACTGGTCAATGTAAGGGTAGTACCTGGGTTACAAGAAACTCATGAGATTAGTTGCGAAATGGAGAACTTAGCCAATTGAGTCACTCAGTTCTGAAATGATAAATATGCAGATTGTTGTTCATCAGTGTTAAATTCTTCGCTTTGGAGTGAGTGATGGGGAGCTTAAGGAAGAGATTATGTAAATGTTTGGGAATCCTTTAACTTCTAAACTTGAGTAATGATTAAGTAACAGTCTGTTTTTCCTGACTTTTAAAGCCAGGAATAATATGAATAATAAAATCAGTAATATAAATACAAGTAATATAAAAACAGGGAAGCCTTACACTTCCCTGTTTTTTTTGATTCAATCATCTATATTAATCTATCAGTCTTACGTTTTATACATAACATCTAGTCATATTCTCAAAGATCTCTACTTTAGTACATCATGTTAGCAGAAAGCCAAGTAAGATGACTAAACCTTACACTAGCATTTTAATATCCTCTGTACAAGGGAAGCTAGAAAGTCAATCACTTTATACACATGTAAGAGTAGTGGTCCAAAATAACTAAGAAGATGCTACATTTTTAAGCAAGGAGGAAAAACTTTGATTTTGGTCTTTGTGTTCCAGCAAATTATGCTTTCAATGAACAGCAACAAAGATATCATAAAAAATGCTCTGCTTTGAAAATTTCTGAACTTCATTACAGATTGAAACAGTATTTTGGAGTCTTTTGGGAGGCCAGTGGCTAGCAGCTACATTAATTGGTGTAGATGAGCCTCCTTATTGATAACCAGGTCCAAGCTGGGGATAGCCCAGACCAAAGGGAGGACGTATAAGGATTAGGCCCACTTGGAGGAAGGGTCATGCTACTTACAGGAAGTGAAGTAAAACCTGGTTTTGGCTGATAGACCCAGGCCCCAGGTTGGCTTGGAGCCATTCCAGGTTGAGAGGCAGGGGCCACAGTGTAATTAGTAGGCTGAGAAGTTTGGGAAGTTTGTGCAGGATAATTGCTTGCCTGGTACTGTGTGGTGGCTGAGCAGGCAGTTGTTGAGGCTGACCAGAAAGGCAGGAGCTTGTGCCTAGGTAGTTGGTTGTTGGCCATATCCTTGGAACTGCTGAGGTTGTTTAGGGTCCATTCTGCTGACTCTGGCTTGTTGAATACTGAATCCCATACTGTTGAGGCTGCTGAGGTGGAGCCTGTAGCTGCTGCGACCATAGCCAGCCTGTTGCTGGTACTGTTGGTACAGCTGACTTTCAGTCTGCCCTGCTTGTATTTTAGCTTCTGTATATATGGTGGTTGCTGTGGCTGAACTCCTGATGGGTGAACTGCTGCTGAGGAGGTGGTGGCGATGCTGTCAGGTGTTCCTGAACAGTCTTTTACGGGAGCACTGGGTTGCCCTGAAACCTGATCATCTGTTAAGCCAGACACTGACGTAACATTATTTTTTATTTCATCTTGATTTTTTTAAAGGGTCAAAAATGGACATACTTGCTGCCATAACCTGAATATACTGTTTTCCAGAAGAATCCAAAGAAGCAGGCTTTTCTTCCCTATCATTTTCAGGAATACTGGTGGAAGGTCCTGGTTCTCCAGGTGGTTCCAAGCTATCCAATAAATGATTCACTTTATTTCAAAAGTTCTGTCAGTTCTCGACAGAGATATTTCACCTGACTTGATTCAAGGGGGTCTTGGTTGACCATTAACAAATAATGTCAGTTTCAATGTCCTACTACACTGAATTGCAAAGGAAAGGTCAGAACTATCAAAAATTGTTATAAGATCATCATCTTTATCATTGTACTTTATTGTTACTTCGACATTGCTCAGAAGCTTTCCCCTGAAAACTCGTTGCATCATTAGCACCAATTCATCGTAAGTAATATTAATATCTTCATTATGGATAGGAATTTGTGGAATATCCTCCCCAAGTTGAGCCTTCATGATTAGCTTCCCACTTAGGTTCAACTGTCCATTCATGGTGGACTCCAGGATGTTCTATATATACAACCCTAGAGAAAGAGGGCTTGTGGAGGCCACCGCCGCTGCCTCTCCACAGGTCTCCACTGACTGGGCCGACGCCAGGCCGCCAGACTGGGGTATTGAGGGGAGTCTGTGGTCACTGACCCCCGGTTGCGCTCCATGGCCACTGCACCTCACTTGTAGGCTCATATGGGCCTGCCCAGTCACCAAAAATAAGTTATTTTCTAAGTAAATGTTATTTTATTTATGTATTTTTTTTGAGATGGAGTCTCACTCTGTCACCCAGGCTGGAGTGCAGTGGCGCGATCTTGGCTCATGGCAACCTCTACCTCCTGTGTTCAAGTGATTCTCCTGCCTCAGCCTCCCAAGTAGCTGGAATTACAGGTTCCACCACCACGCCTGGCAAATTTTTGTATTTTTAGTAGAGATGGGGTTTCACCAGGTTGGCCAGGCTGGTGTTGAACTCCTGACCTCAGGTGATCCACCTGCCTCGGCCTCCCAAAGTGCTGGGATTACAGGCGTGAGCCACCGCGCCCGGCCGGTAAATGTTACCTTAACATTCATGTCATTGTTTTCTTTTGTCAAATTTCTTCACTGTTGGGGAAAAAAAGGATTATTTCAGAAGTGTTCCTGGGCTGATGACTTGAAAAGATAGGTCTGTTTATTTTGAAGTTATTGACAGAATTTGGGTTTGCTGTTGTTGTTCTTCCCTGGATATAGATTCTGTGTCTTTGGGGACTTTTCATGAAGTGTAGAGAGGTTTTATCTTGGGACTGGGATATAGAGGTTAATGCTTTTTCTTTGAATTTATTATCATTGGTTACTGTAAAGTTTAATTCTTAGAGCTGCATGTCCTAAGGCTTTTACCAAATTATAGGGATTTTTTTCCCCCTTTAAAAAAAAAAGAAGATCCAAACAGTCTTTTAAACTTATCTGTGATGGTCTTTCTGGACAGTAGTTTAGACTAGCTTTATGCATATATAATGATGAACATTTTTCTATACAGCTGGGGAAAGAGAATTAACTTTTTAATGAAATTTTTGTTTTAGGATATTTGAACTACCTGTACCTCTGCCAAACATTTAGCTTTGTCTTAGCTGTGGAGATATTTCTATCTATTCTAAAAGTTGGTGCTTTTTTTTTTTTTTTTTTTAAATTAAGGCTGAGTTATGTTTCATTTTGTATATCTCAGGTTTTAGATTTGGGGAAAGAGAGTTATTTCTTGTTTTTGCATGTTTATAGTAGGGAGCATATCACAAATTCTATCCTCAAGATATCTTTATTGAATAAAAAGTCAATCTGTTTGTAGGACTGCTAAGTTACATTATTGGTTAATACATAAATGTGCTTGTGTGTGTGTGTGTGTGTGTAGTCTGTCCTGTTTACCCTGTACCTATCCCTGTAGTTTCCTCAGACTGAGGGAGCTTGCAACTGTGATATGATGTTTCTTGGTTTGTTTGCTTAGATTATTATACTAGGTTGAGCTTTTTGAGTAATGTAATTATGTTGCTTTGCCTTTGTTTTTCAAGCACCTACCTAGCACAGTGCTTGAATCTGGACTTTTGTTTTTTTTTTTTTTTTTTTTTTTTGAGACGGAGTCTCGCTCTGTCGCCCAGGCTGGAGTGCAGTGGCTGGATCTCAGCTCACTGCAAGCTCTGCCTCCCGGGTTTACGCCATTCTCTCGCCTCAGCCTCCCGAGTAGCTGGGACTACAGGCACCCGCCATCTCGCCCGGCTAATTTTTTGTATATTTTAGTAGAGACGGGGTTTCACCGTGTTAGCCAGGATGGTCTCGATCTCCTGACCTCGTGATCCACCCGTCTCGGCCTCCCAAAGTGCTGGGATTACAGGCTTGAGCCACTGCGCCCGGCCTTGGACTTTTGTTTTTTTAAGTGATAAATGAGTGGCTGAATGAATCCATCCCTGGCTTCTAAAATAGAATTTAAATTTGTCTCATCTGTCACATAAAGACAGTAATAGTAACAGTGAACCTTTAATACTTTCAAAGCTCTTGGAGCTGGGCGCAGTGGCTCACACTTGTCATGCCAGCACTTTGGGAGGCTAAGGCAGGAGGACCACTTGAGGCAAGGGGTTCAAGATCAGCCTGGGCAATATAGTGAGATGCAGTCTCTAAAAAATGTTTTTTTTAATTAGCTGGGTGTGATGGTGCGTGCCTGTAGTCCCAGCTGCTTGGGAAGCTGAGACAGGAGGATGGCTTGAGCCCAGTAGTTTGAGGCTGCAATGAGCTATAATTGTGCCACCACACTCCAGCCTATGTGACAGAGCAAGACCCTGTCTCTAAAAAAATACAAATAAAATAAATAAAACTCTTTGACTTTGTATATTCAAAGATAGAAGATGCTATTTGTATCTTCCCAACTATAGTTTATTGTGATAGAGAAAATCTCATCTGTAAATAGGGGGTATATAAGTCATCTCTAACGAGTATTCCTCCATGGGAGTGTGTAGTATTGGTATATGTGCTCTTGTATCCTGAGTGGTGAGCTCCGGAGAGCTGAGTCTAGTACAGTGAGCAGCACATAGGAAGCACTATAGGATTTTTTTTTTAATTTAATAGTATGAAGGTTCCTTTCAGCTCTGTGATCTATATAACTTGCCTAAATTACCAAGTGAATTCAATGCCAGAACTGGAACCAAAGTGCTGGTCTTGTGTCTCACCAGGCAAATACTCCTTCATAGATTCTTCTGCCTGGGTTCTTTTTTATTTCCATTTTGTGGTATGTTTGAGTACCAGTACTGTCAGATGTGGAAAGGAGGCCTGCAGAGAGTGGGAAAGCGGGGGCGGGGTGGAGGGGGGAGTTAAGGTAACAGGAATTGTAAAGTAAGTCACTTGTAATGCTGCAGTTCTTGGGGATTATTCACAGGAAGGGAGTATCCATACATTTTCTAGGGAAGTTGGGATGGGGAGTAGAAAATGATTTAGGTGATAGAATTGGGTAAGTAGATTGCTTTGGGCAGAGAACTAAGTCTGGATCCAGATAATCCACTGGGGCAAATGACCATGTCAACCTACATGTAATAGGGAATTCAATAAAAGATAATTAAGAACATAAAGCAGTGAAAGAAAAGCACGAGGTAATTAAACCAGCAAGCACTCCTTGCAGATTTTGGCACTGTGTAGCTAGGGGTACATTCTGCTTCATTTCTCCTTAACTTTTCTTTCTAATAATTAGCAATTTCTACCTAGCTGTAGAATTTCAAAGCTTAGTATTTTTCTTAATGCTTGTAAAATGCATTAAAAATTATGTGTAAAAAATTATGATTATCTACTATCTTATTTAATCTCTATCACCTTGTTTTTTCAAGACAGAGTTTTGTTCTGTCATCCAGACTGGAGTGCAGTGGCATGGTCTTGGCTCACTGCAACCTCCACCTCCCAGGTTCAAGTGATTCTCCTGTCTCGGCTACCCAGGTAGCTGGGATTATAGGCATGTACCACCATCACGCTCAGCTAATTTTTTGTATTTTTAGTAGAGATGGGGTTTTGCCGTGTTGGCCAGGATGGTCTCAAACTCCTGTACTCAAGTAATCCAACTGTCTCGGCCTCCCAAAGTGCTGGGATTACAGATGTGAGCCACTGCGCCCAGCCGGCACTTTGTATTTTTTTAAGAGCTTTTTTTTCTCTACTGATAGACAGATATAGCCACTAAGAATATTTGTGGTTTGATTTATTTTATTATGATTTAAATTTTCTCATGATCATTCTTCCTATTATATTCATCACTTAATTATGGATTTTGCAGAAAAATTCTTGGAGTTATATTTTTATCCAATGGAGATACTCATATTATAGTTACCATGAGAGAATTTCCACCTGTATAGATGTTCTCTGTTTTGAAGTAAAAAATACTCTCAGGGAATGAATCTGTCTGTATCAAGAATGGTTAGGAAGGTTTTCAGGTACCCTTGAAATAAACTTCAAAAGAAGACTTAGACTTGTGGTAGAAATTTCATTTCCATTTTAGACTTTAGTCACAATCACTTGAAACTTTTGTGCCTAGTATGTTACCCCTAGCTTAATAAGTTTTAATGCTGAAGAAACTTACGTTTAGAGAAAATCCAAAGGTGGCATTAGGTGGCATTAGTTTCTAAATCTGAGAGGTTGATGTTCCCGTCTTGAGCCTCGTTTTTTTATTTTTTATTTTTGAGATGAAGTCTTGGCTCTGTCACCCAGGCTGTAGTGCAGTGACACGATCTCAGCTCATTGCAACCTCAGCCTCCCAAGTAACTGGGATTCCAGGCTCACGTCACCACACCTGGCTAATTTTGTATTTTTAGTAGAGATGGGGTTTCACCATGTTGGTCAGGTTGGTCTTGAACTCCTGACCTCAGGCGATCCACCTGCCTGGGCCTCCCAGAGTGCTGGGATTACAGGTGTGAGCCACCGTGCCCAGCCTTTGGCTTAGTTTTGACTTGTGGTGTCAGGACTGCAGGAGATGGTTCCAGGGATCAGCAGCAACAGACTTTGCACCTCCACTTTTTATACCTAGCAAGAAGGGAAAACATGTTTATTTTTACCAAGTAGTTATGCATCATTGATATCTGAAAAGCATGGATTTCAAGCTTTTGTTTCTTTGCTTGCTTACTTATAAAGTACTTCCTCTCTAGATTGGAGGTGTCAGGAGGCAGGGCCTATCTCTGTCGAGTTCGCTGATTATTCCCAAAGCCTTCCATGGTGCCTGGTACAGAATGAGTCCTCAGAAAAATGCTTTTTGACTGGAACTGAATGAGTGCTTTATATGTTACTTTAGCATATATTATCTGTAGTGTAATTTTTATCTGTAGTGTAATTTTTATCTGTACTGCAATTTTTACAGTAACCCTATGAGGTTGATTGGACAAAGTATTCTTTTTAGATGAGAAAGCAGATTCAGAGAGACTGACAGGCCTTACTCAAGGGGAGTGAATGATAGAACCTGAATCTTAAGCTTAGGTTTTTTCACTGTAAGTCTAACTTTTTTTTTTTTTTTCCCTGTATCAGACTATTTGTTTCTTTCCTCTGGGTCTAAGGCAATCTTAGAGGGAAGTAGGGGTTAGAAAGAGGGAGAAGGTATGGCCATTCATCAGAAACCCTTCAAGAGGGAAGTAGCAGAATATTCTGTTAAAACACAGGGCCCCTGCAGGCTGACTGCTTGGGTTCTAATCTCAGCTCTGCTACTTGCTGGCTCTGTGACCTGGGGCAAGTAAGCCTGTCTAACTTTTCTCTGCCTCCACTTCTCATCTGTGAAATGGATGTAATAATAGTACAGTACTCAAAGGATTATTACGAGGAGTACATCAAAGGAATTAATATTTGCAAGGTGCTTAGGACAGTGTTTAGCACATTGTGTATTATAGAAGAGTTGTTAAATAGGAAGAATATGGATGATTATCACATGCTAATAGAATTTAGAAAGTTATAAATCGATAGTACTTAAACTTCTGATGGTAAGAAGTTAAGCATAACTGGGATGTTTTGTTTATTTTTGCTGGGTTGCTACAGTCTTTTGCTTCCATTTTAAACTTCCATTTTTCAGCTGCAATTTATTGTTCTTTTCTAGTGCCACTCTCTTTACTCATCTTCATTTGAAATTAAAATTTTTTTTCAGAAATCTTCAATGATGAATTACTTTTTAACAAGAACCTGATTATAGCTCACACTTTCCCCTATTCAAATCACACAGCCAAAATGTGTGTGTACTGTGAGAATTTGATATTTTTTTACAGTCTGTAAACTTACATAGTTCTCTTATTGTGTGCTTTTGAATATGTTTTCTTAATAGTAATGGCTATATATTTTGAAAAGCATATATATATGAGTAGAGCTCATAATATGCTTTACAAACATCATCTCATTTAATTCTTAAACAGAAACACCTGGGGGATAGATATGTGGGGTGGGGGAGGGGGAGGTTCCCCCTCCCCCATTGAGAAATGGAATTTGAGAGAGGGAAACTTCTTTAAAGTGATGTACCTGGCTAAAGGTGAAGCCACTGTTTAATCTCTGACTCTTCAAGCTCTTAACATCTTTCTGCAGCCTCTTGTCTTTCCATGGAGAGTGTCAGTTTTAGAATGTTAGTACCTGGAAGATAGGTTCCCGATCTGTGAAGCATAATTAAGTAGAGGACTTCAGAGTCCCAGGCACAATTGATACTTAATAAATCTAATGTTGGTGAGGGGAGGGGATTTAATAGTAACCATAATACTGATTTTGATGACAGACTATCAATTTTCATTTTTAAAAATTCTCAAGTGCAGAAAAAGATATCTTCTTTTAAACAATCTTGTTTTATAAGCTAGATTAATTGATTCAGCATATTCATGTATGACTAACAGCTATGCTATATTGGAACCTTTCTTTTTCTGTTGTTTTATGAGATTTCTGACCTGTTTGCTTTGCTTTTATACACTGTCCTCAGTCCAGATGGCAGGTACAGGTCATTTTCCATGCTATTTTTGCTTAGTAGATATTTAAGTTACTAATAGAATGAACTCAGCAGAGCCGATTTGTTTGTCCTTGTACATGCCTTTTCTAGTTTATTAACTTTTGAAAAGTAACATTAGTCTCAAGCACTTTGTGATTGTGATACTAACATTAAATTTAAACTCTGAACAGTGTTTTTTTGCTTGTTTGTTTGTTTGTTTTTAATAGGGACAGGGTTTTCCCATGTTGCCCAGGCTGGTCTCAAACTCCTAGGCTCAAGTGACCCGCCTCGGCCTCCTGAAGTGCTGGAATTACAGGCATGAGCCACTGCACCTGGCCTCTGAATGGTGTCTTAATCCTTATAGATGTTCTGTATTTTCTATCCCATAAACTTGCCTATGCTCTTCTTAAATGCAGATACTAGAATAAAGTGGAATGCTAGAATTGTTTTTTTTCCAAAAAATATAGAATAACTTAACCATTAACCTAGCTTTTTGCATTTTTAACTGTAGTACCAGAAGAAAACATTGCAACTATGAAGTATGGAGCCCAAGTTGTAAAGGGGGAGCTGAAATCAGCCTTATTAGATGGTGATACTCAAAATTATGATTTGGATCATGGATTTTCAAGGCACCCAATTGATGATGACTGCCGTTCCGGCATCGAGATTAAGCTAGGTCAGCCGTCCATTATCAATCACATACGGATACTCCTGTGGGACCGAGATAGCCGGTAAGTGATTAGCATGACTTAGAAACTGACATTATATTTGAGGTGACTTAACTTTATGGTCATCTACTTTTGTTTTATAGATATAATGGTTTATCTCTTTGTGATCATTCTGCTATCTCTTGAAGGTTGGTTTTGGGGAAAGAGTTAAACGGTACATTTCTTTAAAAGAAATACACTTTTTTGTTTTTTTCTTCTTATAAAAATAATGTGTGTTTATTGTAGAAACCATAGAAAATATAGAAAAGCACATAGAAGAAAATAAAAATTGCTAGTAATCTCATTACCGATTATTAATCTTCATATGTACCTAGCTAGTGTTTTTTCAATTATGCATGGACACATACACACACAAAACAGAAACCTGCACAAACATAGTTTTATGGATTAGATATACAAAAAGCTAATTTTGCTTTTAATACATTGTGAATGTTCTACCCTTTAAAAAATATTCCTCTAAAATGTATTTTTAATAGTTGTTTTGTATTCTACCATGAGTTAACATTATTTACTTGATTCATTAGTTTTGGATATTATAACCTTTTAAATGCATTTTACCCTATGGCAAAGAGAAATATTGTCTTTTAGTGTGTAGATAAGTATTATCCTCAAAACAAAAGAAATTTGTGAGAAAATTTAATGAACTCCAGTTTGGGAACCCATTCAGTTTCTTGGGGGCTTCCGAATTCTGCGTTTCTTCCAGCCACTGTGATGCTTTCACCCACTGTGGCTTCTAGGTTCAACTATAATGGCAGAAGTACCAGAGCAGTATGGTGACAAGAACTGAACTGTTTCCTTCATTGCTGTTTATCATAAACCTAAACCCTGCATACCCAGTAACTATGCCTCACTGATGCCTCTTTAGATCTGGGCATGAAGGGCTTAAATAGTAATGATGATGATGTCCTGCAAACCTTACAAGGTGTTGTGTTTCTTCTGTTAGCACCACTGCCACCACCCTGGCTTTTTAGGCCATTTGAGCCCAGTGTGAAGGGAAGCTTTATGAAGTAAGAGTCAGCATTTCCCATGTGCATGGGTGTGTGAGATCCCCAGGTTATCTTTTCTTGTTTGCTTTTTATTAAGAATATATTTTCTGATATGTAGCTTATTGGATATAATTTGATGTTTTTAATTGGCAAAGTGGAACCAATCCACATATCTCATTTCCAAGAGTCTCTGATTAATAACAACGGTATAATAATAATACGTATTTGCAGTACTTTCATTACTTTTATGTGGTAGACACTGTTCTAAAAGCTTTATGTATTTCACTCATTTAACTAATAGGGAAATTATTATAAAAATAATAAAAGTTTGGTATGTTTGAAACAAAGTGGTTGTCATTGTTTCTGTGGTGTTAAATATTTATAGGCCACTTTGTGTTAGTATGTGCGTTACATTCACGAGGGATTTAACTTTACCACATAACAGTTCTTTTCTTACAGAAATTGTTACCATTCTAAGCAAAAGTGAAAAATTCAGAATCTTAAGCCAAAAAGATTCTGACGTGTTGTAAAATTATAGCCTGTGTTACTGATAACCCAGAGAGGTTCAATAAAAGGTTATAACCAGTTTGAGACTGAGTGATAAAATGAATGGAAGTGAGGGGACAGCAAAGAAAATGAAGGGATGACACAAAATAAGCTGACCTTTTCTGGTCACAACTGTGGGTTGCAGGATGACATTTATGGTCACCTAAATCTTCCAAGATTGTTCCTGTTGATATTACAGTACAAGTAATAACTGCATCTCAGATTTAAATTTGGCTTATGACAGGGGAATATAGATTTGTTTAGGATGGGACCTGCATGTAATGGTTTGGAGTAGCTGACTAGGGGAGGATGATAGGCTGTTTTCATTACTGCCAGATTATCAGCTGGCAAGTTTTAAGTTGTACGCAAAAGAAACGTGCATTATCCCTTGACTGGTGTCATTTATTTTTTTGTGGGTAGCTTGTATGTATGGGAGGGTAGGAGACTGGTAGGCAGCAGGAGATAGGCTGCCCTCTGTGGGGGAACCATTCCAAGTTGACTTTCTTCCTTAGAGGGGTGGCCGAACACCCTGGCCAGGGAAGGTAGAGGGAGAAAGCGTACTTCCTGCTTCTCTATTTTCTGTTCTTCTCTCTCTCGTAGCATCATGTATCTTCTAATATGGTATAGGTGAGGCATCCTGACCATGTTTGAAAAGGAGTAAATATCTCACATGCCTGATGTGTCAAGTACTGTGTAGGACCCTAGGGATATGAGTATAAATACAGGATGGCCTTTGTTCTTAAGCAGCTTATGATTTGAGAAAGCAGACAGACAACCTGAGAGATAATTTCAGTGCATTGTAGGTGAATGCTATCATAACATTGTTTTGTTATTAGAATTTCATTATGTAGAAAATGTAATTACTGAATTCTGTATTTTTGTATCTTTTAACACTTTATTAAAGTACAGCTTTGTATTGTTATTTTAATATGGTAATTTTTTCTGCTTTTTCCTTTTGATTCACAGGTCTTATTCATACTTCATTGAAGTGTCAATGGATGAACTTGACTGGGTTAGAGTGATAGACCATTCCCAGTATCTGTGTCGTTCTTGGCAGAAATTATATTTTCCAGCCCGTGTCTGCAGGTTAGTTCTCAGTGGTTAACAAATGATTTTTATTTTTGTATAAGGAGATTGGACTTTGAGAAGCAGAACTGCATTTTTTCATCTTGAAAAAAGAGTTCTTCAGGATGTCAACTACTAAACATATCCCAAGTAAAAAACTTAGGAAAGTATGGAAAAATTATGCATCCTAATATTTACAGTGTGTTGTGGAACTATTTGTACAACATGTCTTGTATAATATATATGTAGTACACACATGAATGAATGAGAAAGGACAGGGAACATTTGAGAAGTGGAATGTTTTTTAAGCTCTGTGCTATACAGTGAATGGTCATATTCATTGTGATACATTGAAAGCAGAATTATTGTTAGGGGTGCATTCTTCTTAGGAAAGCCATGAGAGATATTTCTGGAGTTTTCCTTGGCAATGGCCAGGGCCGGAGGAGATTTTTGAATGCCAGTGTGCATGTTCTGGTTATCTGTTTTTTCTGTAGGTTAGTGGTTAACAAATGGGGTTTGACAGAATGGGTGTTTCAAGTGGGGTTGCATTTGGGGCAAATGAGGCTTAGCTAGTGAGGCTCGAGGCTCAGAGCTTCTCTTCAGCCAGAGCACCTCCGCTTTTATTTTTGTTATGTATTGCAGCCCTCAATATTGTTGTCTTTTAAAAATGTCAAAAAGCTACAGTTTTAATATTTCATATTCTCCCTTTAGGTATAATCCATCATTTAAAATTTCTGAAATTTTGTAAAGCCTATACAAATTAGTGAATTTGTTTAGGTGGTTAAAGGGCCCCGAAATTCTGTTGTTTTTTTCTGTTGTAGTTTTCTCCCTGGAAATTGCCCTTAGATGTTCTTTACCTTAAAGTCAAAAGATTAAAGGTAGAACGTGATTAGTTTGTTTGCTCAGGAAGAAAAGGGAAGGGAGATGGTGAGTGTACACCATGGAGAATGTGGGGCTGGCCCCTCACCCATGACCCATCTGATCTCCCACTGTGGCTGATTGGGAGCAGATGGGGAGGCACCAAAACACTTAGTCTCTTGGTCAGAAGTTACTCTTTTTTTTTTTTTTTTTTTTTGAGACGGAGTCTCGCGCTGTCGCCCAGGCTGGAGTGCAGTGGCCGGATCTCAGCTCACTGCAAGCTGCGCCTCCCGGGTTCACGCCATTCTCCTGCCTCAGCCTCCCAAGTAGCTGGGACTACAGGCGCCTGCCACCTCGCCCGGCTAGTTTTTTGTATATTTTAGTAGAGACGGGGTTTCACCGTGTTAGCCAGGATGGTCTCGATCTCCTGACCTCGTGATCCGCCCGTCTCGGCCTCCCAAAGTGCTGGGATTACAGGCTTGAGCCACCGCGCCCGGCCAGAAGTTACTCTTATACTTGTGAAACTTATGGTCTAACAGCAAAAGGCTGAATTTTTACCTCCACTATAGGAACTTCACAAAACCGTTCAGCCTCTGGTACAGTAAAGAACGTTGCCTACATTTTTTTTTTTATTGGTATGACCAGACACAATGTTATTACTCAGGGATCCTCTTGTGTGAAAATGAAGAAAATCAATTTCATTTCCCCAAGGACAGACTTAAGTGTCTCACGTCTGGCAGTTGCTCTTTTATCAGAGGAGTTTTGAATGGATTAAAATAAGAGGGACAAGAAATTGAGTGAAGATTCCATATCTCAGAGCTGCCTGGGGATACTTCCAGAGTGATAGAGGGACCCCCACGTGGAGGAGGAGATTGAGTCTGCATTGACTCTGGTTATTACTGTTGTATCTGATGAAAACATAGGCAGCATAACAAAGCGTCTGATATGGGCTGAAGGACTGTGTGTTTGCATTTAATTTGCAACAACAGGAACATGACTCTCAGAACAAATAATCATGAATATAATAATACTAGCCATGACAGCCTGTGTGCTTTACCCACCTGAAAGCTCCTGTTGTATGTATGGAAACATGTGCCTTTGATCATGATCTCTGGCTTTTAGAAAATATACTTTACCTTTGTATATTAGTGAGCATGATTATACTCTCCTTATTTTGTCTTTCCTGTCTGACCTTGACTTTTTTGGTAGAGCTGTTATGTGTTTAGAGACTGACTGTATTCATGATGCTAGTTTTTGTCTTGGTAGAGCCAGCTCCCAGTTCTGGTTGAAAAATACTGAGCAACAGTGATCTTAGTGATAATGATAACAAGAAGAGGAAAGAATCTTGATATCCATGTTAATAAGAATTTTCTTAAAAATTAAAACCACCTTATTATATTAATTACTACTTTCCTTAGTAAACTGCCTTTTTTAGGAGTTTGTAATTTTATAGTATTTAAAAATGGACCTAAGAGTATGTCTATAGATTAACTGAGGATGTCTTGGTGTTTCTTATCTTCACAATTATTTATTGTCTACCTAAACAATGTTCTAACTACACTTCTTCCAAGAACTTCACTGGGCAAATAAATTCTTTATTTCCTCAGCACGTAAGTGTTCAATTTGCATTATGTTCGTTAATTTGCACATTTGTATGGCAACTTTGTTCTTTAGTGTCCTTTGCGTGTTTATCTTGCCTCTGATACTAAAATTACAAGCTCTTGGAGGCAGGGAGTATGGATTCTAATCTTTTATTATTCTTGCACAGTGCTCAGACTGTGACCTTGTATGCAGTAGGTACTCTATAAATGTTAGCATAGGTTTCATGGTGTCAAGGCAATGACTATGTAATGAAGAGAGATTGATCGAACATTAATATGTACATATATTCCTTGGGACTTTTTGTCAATGTATTCATTAATACATATATGAGTGCTGGAAAATTCTCTGTAATGGTAAATGGTTCTGAATTCTTTGCAAAGGTTACTTTGTTTTTTCTTCAGGAAACTGAATTTGGAGGTTATTCCTGAAGAATGTAAATGTCATGTATTGATGAAAGATTACATCTAATACATTCACAAAAATGATATCTGATGAATGGGAAATCTGAGATTACCCCATCCTCTCTTTGAGTTTAGGCTAAACCACATATGAATCAGAATTGTGTAGTAGAAAAATAATGGGCTGTGGAGTTAGGTAGAGCTCCTGTCAAATCTTTGTTTCACCTCATATTTGTGTTGTGATAAGATTGTGCCTCTCTGAGCCCTAATATCTGCATCCATAAAGAATAGGAATACCAGCACCTGTTCATGGGGTTTGATGTGAGAGTTAGATGATATAGCACATTTACATGTATGGAGCACAGTTCTGGCAGAAAGGAGGGGCTCAATAAATGGCAGTCATTTTTATTATTTTCCCTAATTTCAGAAACTCCTGACTGGTGATTGACCTTCAGAGAGAGTCATCCCTGCCATCGTCGTTGGTCATGGTAGCTCTCACTGTGAGGTGGCTCTCACTCTCACCTCTGGAGCCTAGTCTTTTTGGTACTTTTTAAATTGCCAATCCATACATACAGTCGAAAACATGGCTTAAACAGTTTTAGCTTAACAACTGGCCCATCTTTGTATATGTCTAGGAGTTTTCATGTATTTTCGTTGGTAAAATATATATAACATAAGATTTGCCATTCATCTGTCTTGTCAAATGTCATTCAGTCAGCATTCATCTCAGCAAGATCGTCGATGTTATCTAGTGGCAGATAACATTAGTCTTCAAAGCCAGGGTGATCATTCCAACCATGATAATGAATGCAGGGCAATGGTCCGCTTTGCCTTTCTGGACTCGTTTTAGGAATGTTTGTGAGTTAAGTGGGGATTACTGTATGTAGCCAAAAGCTTAGACCAGTTACCCCCTTCAGACTTTAACTGGAGACGGAGAAAAGTGACTCATCAGTTTGTGCTCAATTTTTCATATGCCTTGAGAACCATGTTATGTCTTATCAGCCTTTTCTTTCTAAGGGAAGGCAATTTCCACTTTACCCATAATCTGTAACCTTCAAATTGTCTTCTTGGTTATCTGGTAAACTCTCTCTCAGTCCTTTCCACCTTAGATAATCGAGTCTAGTACTGAACAGAAAACACTAGTAAGGAATGGTGAATATTGACTACCCTGGGGGTACTTTTGAAATTTTGAGCTGTTTCTCAACATGGTGCTGTTAATTTGGCAGCCATATAATATTGCTGAAAAATGAGAAAACTTTAAAACATGAGTGTGAATGGATAGAAGTAGAATTCAAAGTGTGCATGTGACTGGTGGCTGGAATTGCAAGTGAAATCTTGGTCTAAAACCTGAAAGTTGAGAGAGAAGAAAGCAGGGCTAAAAGCAAAGTTCTCAAGGTTATGCCCATTGAGAGAGGGAAGAAGAGCATAGGTGGGAGAGGGATTTACCTTAGGGGCTGGACTGAGTTTAGAGGAGGATCAGGAGCATTGTTTGCTGGAGACAAGGCCAGACAGGGTGTTGAGATGGGTGTAAGTTGATAATTTAGAGCCTGGTATAGGAGAGATGAACTTGTTTAATACAAAACTGGGTTTCTTTCTTTATTTCCTTTTTTTAAAAAATATCAAAATGGAAATATCTCTCATTATAAAGTTATAATGTAGTATATATTTTAAATATTGATAAAACTTGTCATCTGGAAATATTGTACTCAATTTCTACCAATTGCATGCAAAAATGCCCCTTTCTGTGAACTTTCACCGATGGCAGACACTGTCACCATTTTGCCAATGTAATATATAATTTGTTGAAAACAGAAGTCCTGTTTTACTTTGAATTTCTTTATTGGTGAGTTAAAGTATCTTTTAATACTGGCCATTTGTTAATTTCTTATTTATGAAAAGCCTGTTTTTGTCTTCTGCATATTTTTCTTCTGAGAGTTGTCTTTTTCTTTTTGTCTTGTGAGAACTTTGTATCAATACATACATATATGACATTATTCTTTTGCCTGTCATATATGAAATTTGTTACACATTTTTAGTGTTTTATTGGTACTTTTTGCCATATAGAATTTTACTTTTTAAAAAATGTATTCAAATCTGTCCATCTTTTAATGATTTCTGGCTTGGTATTATGATTAGAAGATTATTCCTCATTCTAATATTAGAGAATGTTAAACTTTTATGTGTATGTGCATATCTTTTTTCCACTACTTGTTTTTTTTTTTAAGCTTTATATCTAAGTATTTAATACAGTCAGGATATTTTGCATATATCTTTTCAGGTAGGGATAGTCAGTTGACTAAAGTCATGTATTTAATAATCATTTTTTGCTATCCTAATGTGATCAGCCATTTTTTTTTTTTTTTTTGAGACAGAGTCTTGCTCTGTCGCCCAGGCTGGAGTACAGTGGCCGGATCTCAGCTCACTGCAAGCTCCGCCTCCCAGGTTCACGCCATTCTCCTGCCTCAGCCTCCCGAGTAGTTGGGACTACAGGCGCCCACCACCTCGCCCGGCTAGTTTTTTTGTGTGTGTTTTTTTTAGTAGAGACGGAGTTTCACCGTGTTAGCCAGGAAGGTCTCGATCTCCTGACCTCGTGATCCGCCCGTCTCGGCCTCCCAAAGTTCTGGGATTACAGGCTTGAGCCACCGCGCCCAGCCGTGATCAGCCATATTTATCATGAGCTGGATTCTAGGGTATACACTACTCGGTTCCACTGATTTCTTTGATTCTTGCTGCAAGTATTTTAATTATTGTAGTTCACTGCCCTCCTTTTTCTTCTTTTCTTAGAATGAGAAATTGTAGTGTGCCATATGTGTCATAGAAAACAGAAAGGGTATCATAGAGCATGTGCTGCTAGCCTGTCTTCTGGTTGTCATAGTCACATTAGAGGCCATAAGTGATGATAAACATCTCACTAGAATGGTTCTACTTTCACTTACAACAGGAAATTTAGGCATGCTTCACCAGCTAAGGAAATAGATTTTATGTATTCATTCATCACTCACCCATTCAACAAATAAGCGCCTACTTTATGCTCTTGTTATACTTGATATTGAGGCCACAACAATGAAGAAGATTGCCAAGGTTTCTGTGCTCTTGGAATTTGGTAGAAACAGATTGAAACAAACAAATAATAAGAGCACATGACATAATTATGAGTGTTGCAAAGGTAGTACTATGATAGTAATGGAGGTCGGGGAGGAGGATTATTTTAAATAGGGTAGTTAGAGAAGGCCAGAGACAGGGGGCAGGTATTTTAAGCTGAGATGAAGGGGGTGATATTTTCTGGTCATTGTTTTACTTGTGTGTGTGTGTGTGTGTGTGTGTGTGTGTTTCTTTGTATTTTAGATGGGCTTGCTCTGTCACCCAGGCTGGAGTGCAGTAGTGCCATCTTGGCTCGTTGCAACCTCCGCCTCCTGGGCTCAAGTGATTCTTTCACCTCACCCTCCTGAGTAGCTGGGACTACAGGCACGTTCCACCACACCCAGCTAGTTTTTTCTATTTTTAGTAGAGATGGGGTCTTGCCATGTTGCCCAGGCTGGTCTTCAACTCCTGAACTCAAGCGATCTGACTGTTTCAGCCTTACAAAGTGCTGGGATTACAGGTGTGAGCCACCATGCCTAGCCCATTGTTTTAGATATTTACACAACATCTAAATATTTTCTTTGATGTACATTGAATGTTATTCAGGAGTAGCTGGTCTACGTAGGAGACCTCATTAGATGAGTACTCTAACTTTACTGTGTTTTGATATATGGCATTTTAATCTCATTTATTGCTTCTATACATTCTAGGCCCCCCTCATTCCTGCTGTCAATAGATACAGCAAAATTTTTTTTCTCCTATTCTCATTAGATTATAGTACCTATACAGTGGTATAGATCTACATAAAACAACTGAGAAAATAAGTATTGCTACTTATGGAAGTATTCGTTCCCTGCCATATTAACGCTTGTATAATGTGTGTCTTCTTTCATTTCTCTTTTGTTCCCTATACCTATGCCCATAACTGGGCATTTGATATACTTATTTACTTTTAAAGGCGGACACTCTTATGTTATTCAGTGTTCACTAGATTGCTTTAGAATCCTAGCTAGAATAATGCTGAGCCTTTACTTTCTTCTTACGACTGGAGAGCTTCACAATTCAAGAAATGCCTTATTCAGATGTAAAAGAAACAGGAATAGTTTCATTTTTAAAGAAAGCAATCTTTTTAGTTCATACTTAGTTTCAATTGTCCATCTACCTACAACCTTGATATTATAGTTGAACTAGCAAGAGCAACCCACATAGAGGAACATTTTCTTCTAAGAATGCAAAACAAAGTGTAGCCACATGGTGTCACTAAATTATAACAATTTTACTTGAAGCTAAAGAGAATTTAAAAATTGCTTTTTTGTACCATCATATTTAAATATAAATGGTTCTAAAAGTCTGTGATTTGTGAAATAACATGTGAAACTATTTGTTCTATTTAAGTCTTTCTGCTGAGTTAATGATGTCCAAAGTCCAGAGATATATATTTTGGTGCTTGCTAGCTAGTTCTTGAGTTGTCATCTGCAAGGCATAGGTGAAATGTGGGCTTCTGTAGTCCAGCTATTCAGTTTCATGCAAATAAGTTTTTTTAACCTTCCTTTGGAATTTTGAAAGAGAGGAGTAACTCAAAAGAGATAGGAGATAGATTCTCTAAATATTTAAAAGGAATCAGAAAACAGAAGAAAAGAGGAATGAGGATAAAGAGAAATGAGGTTACAGGACCTCAGAAGAGGTAGGAAGGGAACAGTCTAACATTTATTGAGCATCTTCTATGGGTCAGGCACATCTCATTACCTTGTGTAATTCTTATAATAGCCCTGTAGGAGAAAAACCACTACTTAATTTTATAGATGAGGAAATGGAGCCTTAGAAAAGCTAAATTTGTAACCAGGTCTGCCTGACTCCACGTTACATTGCTGCTGCAAGAATCTAGGTAAAGAAATAGCTCTACCTTAGAGTAGGAGAAGGAGGCATTGAGCCCTGAAGAAGCTCTTACTGCCTCTTTGGAATGAGCAGTTTCCAGCAATCCTGTAGGGGAGGGCCTGCTATGGCCAAATTCTACTAGTGCTGGTCACAGCCACCCAGACTACACACACATTATACTAATAATATGTTTTCTGTTTTAAAATGCTCCAAAGGGAGTGCAGCAATCTTTTAGGTATGTTTTGTCAGTTTGTCTGTAGAGCTTCGAATTTTCCTGCCCTTTAGTTCTCCATAAAATCATTTTAGAGTATTATTATAGAGTGAACCTAATATTCTTAAATCCTAGCTTGTTTTCATTCAGCTGTGTTTAGAAACAAATTCCATATATTATGAAATTTTTATTTACAAAATCTTTTCACATCTTAAGTTGGTTTTTTTTAGTTGGGAAATTTTCTGTTTATTATTTTCACCTAGAATCCTTTTATTAGGGGGAAAAACACAACAACAATAGCAAAAAAACCCAAAAAACCCGCCATGTTTTAGATTCAATAAGACCTTTAAGAAATGACTGTTTGTCCTTAAGTTATTCAATTGAATCCAGGCTTCTTTGTTTTGTTTTGTTTAAAGGATAATAACATGTTGAGCTTCTTTTGTGTGAGAAAATAGAACAGGGTTGCCCTTTTCCTTTGCATTGTATTTTATAATTTTAGAATATAAATTAGTGTCCTAATAAGCTTATTGCATGAGATAATGTTACTAACACTAATAACCTGTTGTTATTACCACAAACAGCCATTGTCTGTTTTTCATTCTGAAAGGGCAAAAACTATATTTGCTTCTGCTAACAGTTGCTTCCCAAGCAGTTAGGCCCAGGATTAAGTTCAGGTAGCACCTTCTATGTTGATCATCAAACATCTTTTTTCTCATGTTTTTCTTCTCAATACTACTTTATTACTTACGGGATTTATTCATTCAGACATTGATGCAAGAAATATTTATTGAACACATGCTGTATTGCAGGCACCTCGTTTAGGTGCCAGGTATAAAAAGATGAACAAGACACAGTGGCTGCTCTCAAGAATTTCATGATATAGTTTTTGCCCTTCCAGGCAAAATAATGAATAAAGAACGTTCTATGTATTCAGGACCCTTACCTAAGGTAGACTCTGCATTGGACTTGGCCAAATCTAAACCCTTCTCTCAAAGCTCTCCATCATTAGATTCTTCTGCTTCTATAGCATCATTCTTGGTTCTTACAAAAAATACCTTTTTTTTTTTGGTCTCGCAAGTCAAAATTGTCTATTTACCATCTACCCACCCATAATTCCTACCTATGTCCCTAAGCTCAGAGAACATACATAAATGACAATCTTCTCTTTCTGTGTTACCTTGTATAACTGTGTAAGGTATCTAGGAGTTACTTGGTTTTAGTTAAAGCTATCTCTTTTAAAACTTCTTTCTACAAGATTAAAAGACTCTCTATGAAGAACTGTAAATTACGTTGTCACAGAAAACAGTAAAAATTCCCAAGAAGTAAAGAAAGTCCCCCTCTTTGGAGCCAGGACTTGAGTTAGCATCTTTTGCTTAGAAAAATAGTATGTTACATAGATATTTCATTGTTGGGTACATGCTGCACATGAGGAAATGAATGTTAGTCTATCAGTTTTCCTTTGCAAAATATCCGTTAGGAGTCTGTTTTGGTGTACTGCAACTCTCCCAACACTTATTTGTGAAACTTAGGAAATCCTGAAGCAAGGAAGGAATAGAATGCAAAGCCATCCAGGACTTGGGGGCTTCTAAATATGAGCCAAGAGCTTCCAGCACAAGGAACAGAGACAAAAGCGAGCTACTGAACTGGGAATGGAACCCAGGAATTAATGAAACTGGTGAGGAAGAGTTTCCAGGACCTTAGTCCAGCTTCTGAAGTGAATAAGAAAATGTCATCAATGAAACAAAATTTCATTTATTGCTTTTTGGATGACCAAGAAGATGGAGGGACAATTAGATCTTGTAGATAAACAAACTTCGACACAGATTTTTTTGTGTGTGAATTACATAGTCATTTTTCTATCCTGCTTACTTTGGCAATGGTGCTCTTAAAAAGATATTGTTGAATAGTTAATAATTCTGTCAGTGGAGAGTTAAATCTTGTACATTCAAATTTCACCCCATACTACTTAACGACGATTGCTCTGACCTGTCATAGTATTTATAGCTTGAATCACCCAATTAGCCATTAATGATATATCTTGTATACTTTTGAAATCATTTTGCAGTTCCTGGACCTTGCTTTATATTCCTTTGCTAGTAGTAGCTCATCAGATATCTTGTTGAATCTCCTTAGCCCTCTAAGATCCCTGAATGCAGGTGCCTGGATAATAATCTATTTTTCTCGAATATATCCTTTTAACACTTTTTTTTCCCCCAGTGTTAGAAGGAAATAACAGGAAATAAAGTTTTATATTGTTTTCCACAGAAAATATGTTTAAAGAAAACTGTGAGTACAAGTCCCATGGTCGGTAAAATCATCAGAGCTTTCTCAGTGATCCTTATAAATGGTAGAAGTTCCCTAGATCAGGGTGCTGTCTGTGGATACAAGGTTAGCTCAGGGGAGAGTAGACTAGAAGTAAAACAAGATTGCTTGTCAGCTGCCAGAAAATCTGGGCAGAGTACCAGGCCTGGTTCATCTTCTAAAAATTCATCTCCCAATATGAAAATAGAGGGCCCAGTCCCTGCTAGGAATGGTGGTAGCATGAACACTTGGACTTCCTTCAGCCCAAAACACTTTATTGATGCGAAGAAAGGTGGGGGGAGTGGACTGTGGATTGGAGTGGACTGTTGGCATTGACCTCATTTAAGAGCTGTAGGCTGGGCGCAGTGGCTCATGCCTATAATCCCAGCACTTTGGGAGGCCGAGGTGGGCAGATCATGAGGTCAGGAGATCGAGACCATCCTGGCTAACACGGTGGAGCCCCGTCTCTACTAAGAATACAAAAAATTAGCCGGGCTTGGTGGCGAGTGCCTGGCTGAGGCAGGAGAATGGCGTAAACCCAGGAGGCGGAGCTTTCAGTGAGTCGAGATCGCACCACTGCACTCCAGCCTGGGCGACAGAGTGAGACTCCGTCTCAAAAAATAAATACATACATACATAAATAAATAAATAAAAAAGAGAGCTGTAATATTTTCTTTAGCGGCCTTATGCTTCAAATTATAATTTCATTAGTTAATAATTGTTCTTGCAAATAATGTGGGTCATATATATACATGAATATGTCCTTCTTGATAAGAAGCTATAGGTTTAATTTCTAATAGTCATAGAAATTCTGTGCACATTATGAAGCTATTAGACTGTAACAGCTGTTTTAGTTCATCTCATCCTGCAAAAGAAATGTGATGCAGACTAAAATGATCAGTAATTGTGTATTTTGAAAGCTAAATCTTCAGTTATTAGAAAGAACTAATTTACACATTAGTTACTGATAAAACTACAGTATGCTATGAGTTTCAAAGTTAGTGTTATCACCTGTCTAAGACTATGAGAGAGAAATCTGTGCCAAAAGACGTTTTTCCTCCTTTGAAATCCTCTTTTGCATTACCCATTGTAATTTTGGAGTTGCAAATCAACAGTAACAAAAAACTGCTTGATATTTTTCTAAGGAAAAAAATTAGAAGGACTGTTAGAGGGAACAGGATTTAGAAGGACTTTATTTTATGTCTGTTGATCAGTGACTACCATCTGCCTTCCATTTAATGTTGTAGAAGCATGCATGCGTTTCCCAGTTCTGAACAGATGATGTGCATGGTTTGTTGAGATATATGTGTATTCTGGATGTGTGTGTGTATGTATACCTACAGTGCTTAAAATCACACTTCAAGTGTAAAACAGATAATGAGTCTCCATTTTGGGCTGATTTGCATATTCAGCTCTTACACACAAAACAAAAGACTACAATGACACTGATTTTCTTTCCTCCTTGAGAATCAGCACTAACCAGCTGTCAATGAATATTTCGATTAAACACTTTTCTTTATTGGGGAACTTTGGGGCACATTCTTTGTATAAACATATTGTTTTCTTTGATTTCAAGGGACATATTTTCAGTATGATTCATGGATGCATCACTCTGGTAAGCTGTTGTGCACAAAAATATATTTTTCTCTGTAAACTTCCTTTTTACCATTGATTTCTTTAGGGCAAAAGTATGGTTAAGAAAAAATATTTCAACTCAGGATATTTACCCAAAATAAAGGTGGAGAATATACCTGCTTTAAGTAAACTGAAGATTTTTTTTTTTTTTGAGACGGAGTCTTGCTCTGTCCCCTAGGCTGGAGTGCAGTGGCGCTATCTCGGCTCACTGCAAGCTCCACCTCCTGGGTTCACGCCATTCTCCTGCCTCAGCCTCCTGAGTAGCTGGGACTACAGGCGCCCGCCACTGTGCCTGGCTAATTTTTTGTATTTTTAGTAGAGACGGGGTTTCACTGTGGTCTCCATCTCCTGACCTTGTGATCTGCCCGCCTCAGCCTCCCAAAGTGCTGGGATTACAGGCGTGAGCCACTGCGCCCGGCCCGTAAACTGAAGATTTTAAAGTATAGATTCATAAAGTTGACTTCTTTAAGATTTTTCAAGAAGATTTAGCAGTTCCTCTAATATATTAAAAATATTATTTGACTACAGAAATTTGGTTAATATTTTTACATATCTTTTAGCTTTCTGTGTATAATCATACACAAACATGTTATTTACAAAAATGGTATTATATAGTACATGCTATTTTGAAACTTTACACATGTATCTTTATATTTATTGTGGTTGTTATTCTATATCGAAAAATCTACTTTCTCCTTGAATTTTTTTTATCTTTAATTTTTTTCAGTCAAGTGCAGTAGTGAGAAGTGGACAAAGAGTAGAATAAGGATTTCGATCTGTAACTGACTGTGAACAATCAATTGAGATAACTCACTACCTTCAGACCAACCTACTTTATCCTTTTAAACAATAGCACAGTGTTCTAAATGTATTGTTGCTTGTTGATTACCCGACCAGTTCCCTATTAAGGGACCTTTAGGATGTCTCCAGTTTTGCAATTACAGAACAATGTGGTCTTTGCCCCTTTGATTATCTCTAAACAAGCAGAGTCAAAGTATTATAATCATCTCAAAGTGTGAAACATTTTACTAAATGCTATCCACAAATATTGTACCAGTTTATTCCTCTCCATGAATGGTAGTTTCTATTTTCCCATATTCTTATCAACAATGGGCATTATCATTATTTTGAATCTTTGTTTGAACTGACAAGCAAATCATGGTCTCATTTGTTTTATGCAGATTTCTCATTATTTGTAAAAATTAAACAACTGTGCACTTGTTGATAGACATCACAATTTCATAGAAAAGATAAAAGTCGCGTTAGCTTCAAAGGATAGTTTGAGTTTTGTTCAGATGGTTTGACAGGGCTTTTCCCATGAGGTCATCTCATGGGAACAGTGGTTCTCAACTGGGGGTGAATTTGCTCCCTTGAGGGATATTTGGCAATGTCTGGAGATTGTTTTGAGGGGGTGCATACTACTGGTATCTAGTGAGTAGAAACCAGAGATGCTGTTAAACATCTTACAATGCACAGGACATATCCCTACAATGAAGAATTATCCAGCCGCAAATGTCAATAGTGTCAAGGTTGAGAAACCCTGTTTAGGAAAAGGTTGCAGTGATGTGATTAGTGAAGAGGGCTTGAATTAGAATGTCTTTGGTTAAATGGTGAAAGGAAATAGCTATAAAAGACAGTTCAGAAGAAAAACCAGTCAAACTTTATGACTGATGGAGAAAAAAAATCAAGAAGTTGAGCCAATGAGAATTTTGAAGTTTGGAACCTAAGTGACTAGGAAATGGGGTGACATAGGTAGACAGAAGTTGTGAAGGAATCACTTTGAGCTAGTTGCAGAATTATTATTTAAGAAAAAAATGGTAACATTTGCTATTTTATCTGCTTTGTTTTCATATAGTGAGATTCTTTTTTTTTTTTTCTTTTTTGAGACGGAGTCTCGCTCTGTCACCCAGGCTTGAGTGCAGTGGCGCGATCTTGGCTCACTGCAAGCTCCGCCTCCCGGTTTCATGCCAGTCTCCTGCCTCAGCCTCCTAAGTAGCTGGGACTACACCACCACACCTGGCTAATTTTGTTTTTGTATTTTTAGTAGAGACGGGGTTTCACCGTGTTAGCCAGGATGATCTCGATCTCCTGACCTTGTGATCTGCCCGCCTTGGCCTCCCAAAGTGCTGGGATTACAGGCATCAGCTACCACGCCTGGCCATATAGTGAGATTCTTATTTTATGCTTGGTGCCAGGATTGAGTTGGATCTTGAATTAAAAAATCTCTAACTAGTACCAAACATGTGGTCTCAGTTCCTCTTTCTGAAATGTTCTTCTCTCATCTCCGCTCCTGAAATCCCATCTATTCATTTAGCAAGCTGAAATGCCACTTCCTCCAGGGAATTTTTGGTATCCCAAATGAAATAAAAGTATTTTTTCCCTATTTATTCAACAAATACTTACTGAGTGCCTGCTACATGACAGGAACTGTACTGGGACTGGAACTACAGTGGGGAGTTTTGAACACACATCCCTTACCCTTATAGCTTACAGCTTAGTAGGAGAGTCAAATATTAAACAAAATAATTACAAGTAAAGAAAGAATTATAGGCTCTGATAAGTGTGGAGAGAGAAAAGCACAAGTGGGCAGTAAAGGTATAACATGAATACAATTTAAACTGGGGAGTCAGGGGAGGTCCTTCAGGGAAGAGCTCTTTGAGACCTAAGTGATGATTAAGAGTTAGATAGGCAAAGGCAAAAGGAGAAAGCATTTGGAGCAGAGACAGGGTAGGGAAATCTTGAGGGAGGAAAGAACTTGGCTTGCTTAAGGAAATGAAAAGACGTCAGTGTACTGGGAGTGGTGGCGAGGTAAAGGGGGAAAGATGGGTAAATGACCCGGTCGTTCAGGTCTGCATGTGTGTGGGAGGCACGTTAAAGAGCTAGTAGTAGTCTATCAAAAGTGCGGTCCCTGAGGGATGTGACATGATCTGACTTTAGTTTTTGAAAGACTTTGCCTCCTTGTGGGGAATGGATTGAGGTAGGCGGGAGTGGAAGGAGCGAAACCAGTTAGGAGACCTCTGTTGTAGCATAGGAGAGGAGTGGTGGTCTCGTGTAAGGATCGTGGCAGTGGAGTCAGAGAGAAAGGAGTGGATTTGAGATGCGTTCTTCAGCTTATGCAACTTCCAGGGAGCATTGTTAGATATAGGCTCGATGATGGAAAAGGAGGTCTGGGCTAGAAATAGAACCTTAAGGGTTATTGTCATAGAGGATGATATTTGAAGCCATAGGAGCCAATTAGATCCAAAAGAAATAGAATGTAGTAAAGTGTAGAGGAAAAAGAAAAGAGGACCTAGGACTGAGTCTGAAGTGCTCCAACATTTGCTCTGGTAGAAGAGGAGAAATTGTAAAAAGAAATGGGGAAGGAATGGCCAGCAAGAAAAGGACAGTGAAGAATGTGTGGCTTCAAGAAAGAGGGACAGGTCATCAATGCCAGATCAAGTAGATGAGGAATGGGAAGTGCCCATCAGCTCTGGCAACACACAGTGCACGGTTCACCTTGGAGCAGTTTTACTGATACAGTAGTGGTGGAAATCAGATTAGAATGGGTTAAAGAAGCAAATGTATACTTTATAATAAAATTAAACATACATACACCCATTAAGCCAGCAATTCCCCTGTTGGCAAAATTCATTCAAAGAAAATAGGTGTCTAAGCATGCTTATTGCAGCATTGCTTATAGCTTCAAAAAACTGAAAACTACCAAAATGCCCATCAATAGGGGAGTTAATTAAAATGGAAAAGAATTAATTATATCCATATGAATCAACCTAGAGGGATTTTAATAAAAATTGTTGATGAAAAACACAGAGATACTTCTTTTATCAATAAACAACCTTACATATGTATATAAATGTTTATTTGGATTTATATGAGAATAGAGAATGGTGTGGAAGGATACACACCAAACTTTAATATTGATTAAGCAAGTATTATTAGATTTTTATTTATTTTTTGTTATACTTGCTATACAATCATTTTTAAAAATAAATAGGGAGCTGAAGTTACTTTTTACAAGTTCTGGGAGATGAGGAAATGAAGAAAAAAAGAATAAATCACTTTTTTTGAGAAACTTTGCCATGAAGGTAAATACAGGTACCTGGTGGACACTAGAAATGCATGTGCTTTTTAAAGATGAGAGGTGCTAAAGCATGTTTAAATACTGATTAAATGGATCCAGGAGGAAGAAACTGAAGCGGGAAGGAGAAAGACAGTCAATGGAATAAGACACACTTCCATTTCGTGTAACAGAAAGAATGTTTTCATATTGTGATGACTTCTATTTTCCTGTGCAGTCTTTAAGACTGCAAAGCATGTGTTTTTAAGTGTACCCTACAGAATCTGGGTCTGAAGGAGTCCACATCATAATTTGATCTTTGCGGATTTTGGCTTCTTAAGAAAAATACAAATTGTTAATATCTTGTTTTGAAAATGGCATTATCTGCAGGGTATTGGTAATAAGGATAGATGCCTTATAGTACTAGGTGCACTTGCATGCTCTCTCTCTCTCTTTCTCTCTCTAATTTCAACTTTTATTTTACATTCAAGGGGCACATATGCAGGTTCCTTACATGGGTATATTGTGTTTTGCTGAGGTTTAGGTTACAAATGGTCCTGTCACTCAGGTAGTGAGCATAGTACCCAATAAGTAGTTTTTCAGCCCCTGCCCCCTCCCCCACCAGTAGTCCCGAGTGTCTACTGTTCTCATCTTTATTTGCATATGTACCCACTGTTTAGCTTCCACTCATAAGTGAGAGAGTAGTTTTCTCTTCCTGTGTTAATTTGCTTAGGGTCATGGCCTCTGGCTGCATTCCTGTTGCTGCAAAAGACATGGTTTCATTCTTTTTTTATGGCTGTGCATTATTCCATGGTGTATATGTACCATATTTTCTTTATCCAGTCCACTTTTGATGGACACCTAGATTGAGTCTGTATCTTTGCTATTGTGAATAGTGCTGCAGTGAACATATGAGTTTATGTATCTTTTTTCTAGAACAATTTATTTTCCTTTGGGTATATAACAAATAAAGGGATTCCTGGATTGAATGGTAGTTCTAAGTTCTTTGAGAAATCTCCAAACTGCTTTCTACAGTGGCTGAACTAATTTACGTTCCCATCAACAGTATATAATCCTTCCCTGTTTTTCTGCAGCCTCTCCAGCATCTGTTATTTTTTAATAGCCATTCTGTATCAAAAAGTAAAAAAATAACAGATGCTGGTGAGATTGTGGAGAAAAGGGAACACTTATACACTGCTAGTGGGAGTGTGAATTAGTTCAACCACTGTGGAAAGCAGTGGGGCTATTTCTTTAAAGAACTAAAAACAGAATTACCATTTGACCCAGCAATCCCATTACTGAGTATATACCCAATGGATTATAAATTGTTCTACCACAAAGACATATGCATGCATATGTTCATTGCAGCATTATTTATAATAGCAAAGACATGGAATCAACCTAAATGCCCATCAATGGTAGACTGGATAAAGAAAATGTGATACATATACACTATGGAATACTTTGCAGCCATAAAAAAAGAGCGAGATCATATCCTTTGCAGGAACATGGATGGAGCTGGAGGCCATTATCTTTAACAAACTAATCCAGTAGCAGAAAACCAAACGCTGTATGTTCTTACTTGTAAGTGGGAGCTAAATAATGAGAACACATGGACACAAAGAGGGGAACAGTAGACACTGGGGTCTGCTTGAGGCGGGAGGGTGGAAAGAGGGAGAGTATCAGAAAAATAACTATTGGGTACTATAGTGGGTACCTGTGTGATGAAATAATCTGTGCCTCAAACCCCTGTAACATGAATTTACCTATATAAACAAACCTGTACATGTATCCCTGAACCTAAATCAAAAGTTAAAAAAATAAAAAATAAATTTCAAAAAAGGGAAAGCAAAATATTGTGTAGTTTTTTTAATGTTTATATAAAGGGTTATATTTAACAGTAATGTTTTGTTTTTATTAATTTGCAAATATTTTGTGTACAAAAAGATTTTGATTTTGCATATATACAAATGAAACATTTTATTTATTTCTGACAAGTAAAAAATAATGGTAATAGCTATTATGATTAATGTGAGGTGGTATCACATTGTGGTTTTGATTTGCATGTCTCTGATGATTAGTGACGTTGAACATTTTTTCATATGTTTTTTGGCTACTTGTAGGTCTTTTGAGAAGTGTCTGTTCATGTCCTTTGCCCCCTTTTTAATGGAGCTATTTGTTTTTTGCTTGTTGAATTAAGTTCCTTGTAAATTCTGAGTATTAGACCTTTGTCAGATGCATAGTCTGCAAATATTTTTTCCCATTCTGTGGGTTGTTTATTCTGCTGATAGTTTATTTTGCTGTGCAAAAGCTCTTTAGTTTGATTAAGTCCTACATGTCAGTTTTTGTTGCTATTGCTTTTGAGGACTTAGTCATAAATTCTTTGCCAAGACTGACATATAGATAGATGGTATTTCCTAGGTTTTCTTTTATGATTTTTATAGTTTGAGGTCTTACATGTAAGTCATTAATCCATCTTGAGTTAATTTTTGTGTATAACGAAGGGGCAAGGTCTAGTTTCATTTTTCTGCATATGACCAACCAGTTATCCCAGCACTGTTTATTGAATAGGGAATTCTTTCCTCCTTGTTTTTGTTTGTTGAAAATCAGATGGTTGTTGGTGTGTGGCTTTATTTCTGGGTTCTCAATTCTGTTCCATTGATCTACATATCTGTTTTTTTACTAGTACCATGCTGTTTTGGTTACTGTAACCTTATAGTGTAGTTTGAAGTAGGTAGTGTGATACCTCCAAATGTGATACCTTTGTTCTTTTTGCTTAGGATTTGCTTTAGCTATTCAGGCTCTTTTTTGGTTCCATATGAATTTTAGAACATTTTTTTTCTAATTCTGTGAAAAATGATATTGATACTTTGATAGGAATAGCATTGAATCTGTAGATTGTATTGAGCAGATGGCCATTTTCATGATAGTAATTCTTCCAGTCCATGAGCATGGAATGTTTTTCCATTCATTTGTGTCATCTGTAATTTCAGCAGTGTTTTGTAGTTGTCCTTGTAGAGATCTTTCACCTCCTTATTTAGATGTATTCCTAGTTGTTTTTTGTTTTGTTTTGTTTTGTTTCCCTATATGTGTGTGACTATTGTAAATGGGATTGCATTCTTGATTTGGCTTTCAACTTGAATGTTATTAGTGTATGGAAATGCTACTGATTTTTGTACATTGATTTTGTATTCTGAAACTATTATGAAAACCTTTGTGCACACAAACTAGAAAATCGAGAATAAATTGATCAATTCTTGGAAACAGACAACTTCCTAAGATTGAATCAGGTAAAAATGGAAACCCCGAACAAACCGATATCAGGTTTCGAAATGGAATCAGTCATAGTAAACTTAGCAACCAAAACAAACAAACAAACCCCACAAAACAAAAAACCCTGGACCAGATGGATTCACAGCCAAATTCTACCAGCCATTCAGAAAAGAGCTGGTGGTACCTATTCTACCCATAATACTGAAAAGAGGAGAGACTCCTCCGTACCTCATTCTATGAAGGTGGTATCACCCTGATATCCTGGCAAAGACATGGGAAAAAAGAAAACTACAGGCCAATCTCCTTGGTGAACATAAATGCAAAAATCTTCAGCAAAATACTAGCAAACCAAATCCAGCAGCACATCAAAAAGTTAATTCCCCATGACCAAGTAGGCTTTATTCCTGGGATGCAAGGTTGGTTCAACATACACACGTGAATAAATGTAATTTACCACATAAACAGAATTTAAAACATATGATCATCTTAATAGATGCACAGAAAACTTTTGGTAAAATCCAACATCTCTTCATGATAAAAAAAACCCTCAAACTAGGCATCAAAGGAACATACCTCAAAATCGTAAGAGCCATCTATGACAAACTCATAGCCAACATCATACTGAAGGGGCAAAAGCTGGAAGCATTCTCCTTGAAAACATTAAAAGAAAGGGCGTCCACTCTCACCACGCCTATTCAACATAGTACTGAAATTCCCAGCCAGAGAAGTCAGGCAAGAGAAAGAAATAAAAGTCATCCAAATAGGAAGAGAGGAAGTCAAATTATCTCTTTTCGTCGACAATATGATTCTGTACTTGGAAAACCCTAAAGGTTCCACCAAAAGGCTCCTAGACCTGATAAAATTTTTTTCTTTTTCTTTTTCTTTTTTTAGAAAGACAGGGTCTCACTGTGTCATTCAGGCTGGAATGCAGTGGCAAAATCATGCCCCACTTTACTCTGGAACTCGTGGTCTCAAGTTACCCTCTAACCTCTGGAGTAGCTAGGACTGCAGGCACACACCACCACACCTGGCTGGTTTTATTTTTATTTTTTTCTAGAGACAAGGTCTCACTGGGTTGCCCAGGCTGATCTCAAACTCCTGGGCTAAAGTGATTGTTCTACCTTGACCTCCCAGAGTGCTGGGATTATAGGCATGAACCACCAAGAGTTCTTAAAACAACTCTTGGAGGCAGGCTTTATTTATTATCTTCATTTCATACAGCCTCAGAAAGGTTAAGTAATTTCTCTAAGATCTCAAAATCAGAAAAGTGGATTCTGACTTGGCTATATCCAGCTTCACAGTTGGTTATGTTTTACATTGTCACTGAGAAAGAACCTACTCTCATATCTAAATTACTCTTGCCCCTTTATTTGTAAGGCTTAGAAGATAATGTTCCTGGTCTGGGACCTCTGTTTTTTGGGAAGCTTTGTTTATAATATTGGTGTTATCAAGGGATTCTGACAGAGTCCTCATAGTGATATCCTAATACCTGTTTTTATAAATAGGTACAAGACTTACATTATTACATTGTTGTCATAATGCCTGGAAGAAGGAGGAAAATTATTTTATTAGCTGAGATATGGTTTATAACATAGGTAATGCCTACAATTTTCCAGACACTGAATATTTCATTTGGTCTTACCCAGGAAATAAGTATTATTATCCAACTATTGTATTTCACAAATGAAGAAACTGAGGCTTTGAGAGTGTTGAACTTATAATCACACAGCAAGAACATAACAGCTGGGACTGAAGCCGAGGTCTGTCTGACTCTAAAGGTCTTCTTATTTTTATTTTTATTTTATTATTTATTTATTTAGAGACTGAGTCTTCCTCATGTCACCCAGGCTGGAGTGCAATGGCACGATCTCAGCTCACTGTAGCCTCTGCCTCTGGGGTCAAGCGATTCTCCTGCCTCAGCCTCCTGAGTAGCTGGTATTACAGGCACCTGCCACCACTGCCAGCTAATTATTATGTATTAATGTATTTTTAGTAGAGACCGGGTTTTGTCAAGTTGACCAGACTGTTCTCAAACTCCTGACCTCGTGATCCGCCCACCTTTGCCTCCGAAAGTGCTGGGATTACAGACGTGAGCCACCGTGCCCGGCCCTTTTGTTTTTCTTTTTTTCTTTTGGTGAGACAGAGTCTCGCTCTGTCCCCCAAGCTGGAGTGCAATGGCCCGATCTCAGCTCACTGCAACCTCCACCTTCCGGGTTCTAGCGATTCTCCTGCCTCAGCCTCCCAAGTAGCTGGAATTACAGGTGCCTGCCACTACTTCTGGCTAATTTTTGTATTTTTAGTAGAGACGAGTTTTCACCATATCGGTTAGGCTGGTCCTCAGGTGATCCACCCTCCTTGGCCTCCTAAAATGCTGGGATTACAGATGTGAGCCACCACGCCCAGCCAAAGGTCTTTTTAAACACACAGTGCTGTCTTTTCCATCCATATGCTTGCTATATATCTCTTAATCTTCTAAAAGCATTTACCATTTGACTTTCCAGACCCCTTAGTAGGTCTGGAATCTGGCAGTTGTCAGATATACATTTGAATGCTTAAATCAATAACTCAAGATTTTAATTTTGCTGTTATAGTTAGTGAATGGTACCAGATTGAAATCATTTTCATGATCAAAGAGTGGGATGCATACTAGTTATCATTTTATTTAGTCTTTTTATACTATGATGATAGGCCATGCAGACAGGAAATATTAAAATGTAGAATGTTAGAATGAACCTCTGGGATGTGATTCTAGTGCCCTGAGAAACCTTTCTAGTTCCCAAAGACAGAGGCATTTCCATGATGACTGTGGCCTTTCATGTATGATGCCCTTCTTAGCTGAATATTCATTACCTCAAGCCTTGCAGTTTTGAAGGTTGCATAGGGAAACAGAAGTAATCATAGTATAAAAATGTTCACTAATGAACTGTCCACGTGTAGAATTAGTTCCCACTCAAACATTCATCCCTGTGAATTCTATTCCTGCACATCCCATTAGTTATAGTGTTTTACTGATTGTTTGGAAGATGTAAAATCAGTGTACTCAATTGCAAAGTCAAATGGCAGATTTTGCAAAAATACGAGAAATAAAGATTTCATGAAATAGAGAAAAGTGAGGCTGAAGAGCCGCCAGAGTGACATATGAAGCCATTGGCAAATAAAATTCTGGCAGCTTGAGACCAGTGAATAATTGAAAAAGGGAAAATCCACCAAAATGATGACATGGTAGGCATTTCAAAAGAAGAATCTGACAATTAAAAATTGAAGGGATGTTGGTGATGTCCAGGTATTTTTGGAAGAATATTCTTCACTATAATTGTGCTGGGGAAGTTAGGAAATGCTAGAAAAACTAAAAGATATCTAACAACTGTTTATCATTACTACTACTACTACTACTACTACTACTACTGCTACGACTACTATTACTACTACTATTTTGGTTAGCATATAGTTGCATTTATTACATACATTTTGTTAAGTAGAAGATTAAATATATACAAAAGGCCGGGCGCGGTGGCTCAAGCCTGTAATCCCAGCACTTTGGGAGGCCGAGACGGGCGGATCACGAGGTCAGGAGATCGAGACCATCCTGGCTAACACGGTTGAAAACCCGTCTCTACTAAAAAAATACAAAAAATAGCGGGCGAGTGTGGCGGGCGCCTGTAGTCCAGCTACTTCAGGAGGCTGAGGTGAGAGGAATGGCGTGTAACCCGGGGGCGGAGCCTGCGTGGCTGAGATCCGGGCACGCACTACAGCCTGGGCGATCAGAGCGAGACTCCGTCTCAAAAATAAATAAATAAATAAATAAATAACTATATACTTACATTATCTCAATTTTTTTTTTTTTGTTTTTTTTATTTTATTTTTTTATTTTATTTTTTTATTATACTTTAAGTTCTAGGGTACATGTGCATGACGTTTATATCATGTATAAATCCCCAATGCAATCCCTCCCTCCTCCCCCTCCCCATGATAGGCCCCAGTGTGTGATGTTCCCCTTCCCGAGTCCAAGTGATCTCATTGTTCAGTTCCCACCTATGAGTGAGAACATGCGGTGTTTGGTTTTCTTTCTTGTGATAGTTTGCTAAGAATGATGGTTTCCAGCTGCATCCATGTCCCTACAAAGGACGCAAACTCATCCTTTTTGATGGCTGCATAGTATTCCATGGTGTATATGTGCCACATTTTCTTAATCCAGTCTGTCACAGATGGACATTTGGGTTGATTCCAAGTCTTTGCTATTGTGAATAGTGCCGCAATAAACATACGTGTGCATGTGTCTTTGTAGTAGAGTAATTATAATCCTTTGGGTATATACCCAGTAGTGGGATGGCTGGGTCATATGGTACATCTAGTTCTAGATCCTTGAGGAATCGCCATACTGTTTTCCATAATGGTTGAACTAGTTTACAATCCCACCAACAGTGTAAAAGTGTTCCTATTTCTCCACATCCTCTCCAACACCTGTTGTTTCCTGACTTCTTAATGATTGCCATTCTAACTGGTGTGAGATGGTATCTCATTGTGGTTTTTGATTGCATTCTCTGATGGCGAGTGATGATGAGCATTTTTTCATGTGTCTGTTGGCTGTATGGATGTCTTCTTTTGAGAAATGTCTGTTCATATCCTTTCCCCACTTTTTGATGGGGTTGTTTGTTTTTCTTGTAATTTGTTTGAGTTCTTTGTAGATTCTGGATATTAGCCCTTTGTCAGATGAGTAGGTTGCAAAAATTTTTTCCATTCTGTAGGTTGCCTGTTCACTCTGATGGTAGTTTTTAGCTGTGCAAAAGCTCTTTAGTTTAATTAGATCCCATGTGTCAATTTTTGCTTTTGCTGCCGTTGCTTTTGGTGTTTTAGACATGAAGTCCTTGCCCATGCCTATGTCCTGAATGGTACTACCTAGATTTTCTTCTAGGGTTTTTATGGTATTAGGTCTAACATTTAAGTCTCTAATCCATCTTGAAATTTTTCGTATAAGGGGTAAGGAAAGGATCCAGTTTCAGCTTTCTACTTATGGCTAGCCAATTTCCCAGCACCATTTATTAAATAGGGAATCCTTCCCCATTTCTTGTTTTTGTCAGGTTTGTCAAAGATCAGATGGCTGTAGATGTGTGGTATTATTTCTGAGGACTCTGTTCTGTTCCATTGGTCTATATCTCTGTTGTGGTACCAGTACCATGCTGTTTTGGTTACTGTAGCCTTGTAGTATAGTTTGAAGTCAGGTAGCGTGACGCCTCCAGCTTTGTCCTTTTGACTTAGGATTGTCTTGGCAATGCGGGCTCTTTTTTGGTTCCATATGAACTTTAAAGCCGTTTTTTCCAATTCTGTGAAGAAAGTCATTGGTAGCTTGATGGGGATGGCATTGAATCTATAAATCACCTTGGGCAGTATGGCCATTTTCACGATATTGATTCTTCCTATCCATGAGCATGGTATGTTCTTCCATTTGTTTGTGTCCTCTTGATTTCACTGAGCAGTGGTTTGTAGTTCTCCTTGAAGAGGTCCTTTACATCCTTGTAAGCTGGATTCCTAGGTATTTTATTCTCTTTGAAGCAATTGTGAATGGAGTTCATTCCTGATTGGCTCTCTGCTTGTCTGTTACTGGTGTATAAGAATGCTTGTGATTTTTGCACATTAATTTTGTATCCTGAGACTTTGCTGAAGTTGCTTATCAGCTTAAGGAGATTTTGGGCTGAGACAATGGGGTTTCTAAATATACAATCATGTCATCTGCAAACAGGGACAATTTGACTTCTTCTTTTCCTAACTGGATACCCTTGATTTCTTTCTCTTGCCTGATTGCCCTAGCCAGAACTTCCAACACTATGTTGAATAGGAGTGGTGAGAGAGGGCATCCCTGTCTTGTGCCAGTTTTCAAAGGGAATTTTTCCAGTTTTTGCCCATTCAGTATGATATTAGCTGTGGGTTTGTCATAAATAGCTCTTATTATTTTGAGGTACGTTCCATCAATACCGAATATTGAGCGTTTTTAGCATAAAGGGCTGTTGAATTTTGTCAAAAGCCTTTTCTGCATCTATTGAGATAATCATGTGGTTCTTGTCTTTGGTTCTGTTTATATGCTGGATTACGTTTATTGATTTGCGAATGTTGAACCAGCCTTGCATCCCAGGGATGAAGCCACTTGATCATGGTGGATAAGCTTTTTGATGTGCTGCTGAATCCGGTTTGCCAGTAGTATTTTATTGAGGATTTTTGCATCGATGTTCATCAGGGATATTGGTCTAAAATTCTCTTTTTTTGTGTGTCTCTGCCAGGCTTTGGTATCAGGATGATGTTGGCCTCATAAAAGAGTTAGGGAGGATTCCCTCTTTCTATTGATGGAAATAGTTTCAGAAGGAATGGTACCAGCTCCTCCTTGTACCTCTGGTAGAATTCAGCTGTGAATCCATCTGGTCCTGGACTTTTTTTGGTGGGTAGGCTATTAATTGTTGCCTCATTTCAGAGCCTGCTATTGGTCTATTCAGGGATTCAACTTCTTCCTGGTTAGTCTTGGGAGAGTGTAAGTGTCCAGGAATTATCCATTTCTTCTAGATTTTCTAGTTGATTTGCGTAGAGGCATTTATAGTATTCTCTGATGGTGTTTGTATTTCTGTGGGGTCGGTGTGATCCCTTTATCATTTTTTATTGCGTCTATTTGATTCCTCTCTCTTTCTTCTTTATTAGTCTTGCTAGCGGTCTGTCAATTTTGTTGATCTTTTCAAAAAACCAACTCCTGGATTCATTGATTTTTTGGAGGGTTTTTGTGTCTCTATCTCCTTCAGTTCTGCTCTGATCTTAGTTATTTCTTGCCTTCTGCTAGCTTTTGAATGTGTTTGCTCTTGCCTCTCTAGTTCTTTAATTGTGATGTTAGAGTGTCCATTTTAGATCTCTCCTGCTTTCTCTTGTGGGCATTTAGTGCTATAAATTTCCCTCTACACACTGCTTTAAATGTGTCCCAGAGATTCTGGTATGTTGTATCTTTGTTCTCATTGGTTTCAAAGAACATCTTTATTTCTGCTTCATTTCGTTATGTACCCAGTAGTCATTCAGGAGCAGGTTGTTCAGTTTCCATGTAGTTGAGCGGTTTTGATTGAGTTCTTAGTAGTCCTGAGTTCTAGTTGATTGCACTGTGGTCTGAGAGACAGTTTGTTATAATTTCTGTTCTTGTACATTTGCTGAGGAGTGCTTTACTTCCAATTATGTGGTCAATTTTGGAATAAGTGCGATGTGGTGCTGAGAAGAATGTATATTCTGTTGATTTGGGGTGGAGAGTTCTATAGATGTCTATTAGTCGCTTGGTGCAGAGATGAGTTCAATTCCTGGATATCTTGTTAACTTTCTGTCTCGTTGATCTGTCTAATGTTGACAGTGGAGTGTTGAAGTCTCCCATTATTATTGTATGGGAGTCTAAGTCTCTTTGTAGGTCTCTAAGGACTTGCTTTATGAATCTGGGTGCTCCTGTATTGGGTGCATAGATATTTAGGAGAGTTAGCTCTTCCTGTTGAATTGATCCCTTTACCATTATGTAATGGCCTTCTTTGTCTCTTTTGATCTTTGATGGTTTAAAGTCTGTTTTATCAGAGACTAGGATTGCAACCCCTGCTTTTTTTTGTTCTCCATTTGCTTGGTAGATCTTCCTCCATCCCTTTATTTTGAGCCTATGTATGTCTCTGCATGTGAGATGGGTCTCCTGAATACAGCAGACTGATGGGTCTTGACTCTTTATCCAGTTTGCCAGTCTGTGTCTTTTAATTGGAGCATTTAGTCCATTGACATTTAAGGTTAATATTGTTATGTGTGAACTTGATCCTGTCATTATGATATTAACTGGTTATTTTGCTCGTTAGTTGATGCAGTTTCTCCTAGCCTCGATGGTCTTACATTTTGGCATGTTTTTGCAATGGCTGGTACCGGTTGTTCCTTTCCATGTTTAGGGCTTCCTTCAGGGTCTCTTGTAAGGCAGGCCTGGTGGTGACAAAATCTCTAAGCATTTGCTTATCTGTAAAGGATTTTATTTCTCTTCACTGATGAAGCTTAGTTTGGATGGATATGAAATTCTGGGTGAAAATTCTTTTCTTTAAGAACGTTGAATATTGGCCCCCACTCTCTTCTGGCTTGTAGAGTTTCTGACGAGAGGTCTGCTGTTAGTCTGATGGGCTTCCCTTTGTGGGTAACCCGACCTTTCTCTCTGGCTGCCCTTAAGATTTTTTCCTTCATTTCAACTTTGGTGAATCTGGCAATTATGTGTCTTGGAGTTGCTCTTCTGGAGGAGTATCTTTGTGGCGTTCTCTGTATTTCCTGAATTTGAATGTTGGCCTGCCCTACTAGGTTGGGGAAGTTCTCCTGGATGATATCCTGAAGAGTGTTTTCCAACTTGGTTCCATTTTCCCCCTCACTTTCAGGCACCCCAATCAGACGTAGATTTGGTCTTTTTACATAATCCCATACTTCTTGCAGGCTTTGTTCATTTCTTTTTTTTTTTCTTTTGGTTTCTCTTTCGCTTCATTTCATTCATTTGATCCTCAATCGCTGATACTCTTTCTTCCAGTTGATCGAGTCGGTTACTGAAGCTTGTGCATTTGTCACGTATTTCTCGTGTCATGGTTTTCATCTCTGTCATTTCGTTTATGATCTTCTCTGCATTAATTAGTCTAGCTGTCAATTCTTCCACTTTTTTTTCAAGATTTTTAGTTTCTTTGCGCTGGGTACGTAATTCCTCCTTTAGCTCTGAGAGGTTTGATGGACTGAAGCCTTCTTCTCTCATCTCGTCAAAGTCATTCTCTGACCAGCTTTGATCCGTTGCTGGCGATGGGCTGCGCTCCTTTGCAGGGGGAGATGTGCTCTTATTTTTTGAATTTCCAGCTTTTCTGCCCTGCTTCTTCCCCATCTTTGTGGTTTATCTGTCTTGGTCTTTGATGATGGTGACGTACTGATGGGGTTTTGGTAGAGATGTCCTTCCTGTTTGATAGTTTTCGTCTGACAGTCAGAAGGACTGTCTGTTGGTCTGTTGGAGATTGCTTGAGGTCCACTCCAGACCCTGTTTTCTGGGTGTCAGCAGCAGAGGTTGCCGAAGATAGAATATTGCTGAACAGCAAGTGTACCTGTCTGATTCTTTCTTTGGTAGTTTCCTCTCAGGGGTGACTCCACCCTGTGAGGTGTGGGGTGTCAGACTGCCCCTAGTGGGGGATGTCTCCAGCTAGGCTACTCAGGGGTCAGGGACCCACCTGAGCAGGCAGTCTGTCCGTTCTCAGATCTCAACCTCTGCGTTAGGAGATCCACAGCTCTCCCCAAGCTGTCAGACAGAGTCATTCGCGTCTGCAACGCCCCGCTCTTTCTCCTAATGGACTGCAGCTGTGCGCTGTCCGCAGAGGTAGAGTCTACAGAGACAGGCTGGCTTCCTGAGCTGCTGTGAGCTCCACCCAGTTCGAACTTCCCAACCGCTTTGTTTACCTACTTAAGCCTCAGCAATGGCGGGCGCCCCTCCCCCAGCCTCGCTGCTGCCTTGCTTAGATTGCCGCAGACGGCTGTGTTAGCAGTGAGGGAGGCTCCGTGGGCGTGGGACCCTCCCGGCCAGGTATGGGATATATTCCCTGGTGTGCCTGTTTCCTTAAAGCGCAGTATTGGGGTGGGAGTTACCCGATTTTCCAGGTTTTGTGTGTCTCAGTTCCCCTGGCTAGGAAAACGGATTTCCTTCCCCCTTGCGCTTCCAGGTGAGGCGTGCCCGCCCTGCTTCAGCTCAGGCTGGTCAGGCTGCAGTAGCTGACCAGCACGATTGTCCGGCACTCCCTAGAGAGATGACCCCAGTACCTCAGTTGAAAATGCAGAAATCACCGGTCTTCTGTGTCACTCGCGCTGGGAGTTGGAGACTGGAGCTGTTCCTATTCGGCCATCTTGCTCCGCCCCTCCTAATCTCAATTTTTAATGTAATGAAACCCCTTTTCTACATTCATTATGGAATTTTGGTGCTTATTTTAAGTGAATTCACTTTAAATGTCCTTTTTCAGATAACTGTGGTTCTGGAATAATGAGAACCTCCTGTAATGGGTGACATACTTGTCTTTATGTGTCTATGTGTCTTCCCTCTCCAGTTTTGCTGGTAATGAACAACAGCAACAAACACTGGCAAGGAGAGTTAGAGATGGGGTGAGTCATCCTTAGTAAAATTATCTTTTAACCAGTGAGGCAAAGAAACAAAACCTTGATGAGCAATAATCTATTCTAGAAGAATAGCTAACCAGCAGATTATACTTTTATCTTGGAGAAAGGACTCCCGGTCACTCATTCAATCAAAAGGCATTACATAAAGATTTCCAGTTTGGGGGTGCTGGAGGGGACTGTAGCAATATTGTTTTTGAAGTCATTGTTTCTCTTTAGTAGCATCACCCAGAGCTTTGATGTTACTCAGACTCTAAGATGAATACATTTTGGAGCTTCCTAATCCATTTGAACAGGAAAACGTGTTTGTAACAGCCTTAGTTTGGCCCACTGGTAGACTTGGCAGGCTCCGCTGCAACAGCAAGAGTGGAGTCTAATGTACCCTGCTGGCTGCTTTCACTACGGCCAAGGTTCTGGAAGCCCATTATTTCTGAGGATGCCATTCCTTTTTTTTTTTTTTTTAAAGTCTTAGAGTCTGGGGAATACCCCAAGGTTGTGATAGTATCCAAAATCCAGCATTTTGGGGATTTTGAAATCTGTGAAAAGAACATATATCACTTGAAACTACAGCGCACAATTGATTTTCTGGTAACTTCCAAACAGTATACAAGCCCCGTTCTAATAAAATCAGAAGATTATTTTTTGGGGACTTGAAAAGTAAATGTATACCTTCAAGCCATTCTCTAAATAGAGCTCATTCATTATGACCCACATTTGCATTCGTGCCTCCCTTAAATGTAGGCCAGAATATTTATCTACAATTTAAGTAGCAACACGTTAGTTAAGTGCTTGATTTAAAGTAGCTGGCATTTCCATTTATTTGTCTTTTATTGGAAAAGTTCATTCCTCTGAGAGGGGTTGAATTAGTCATTGTATAGTTTAGATAAGTCCCTTGATTTGGGGACAAAACATTCACAAGATTTGTGTGGCTGTCTATAGCATCCGTGTGATGGACACGTCATGAATCTCTTAATAGCTGTGAGATTGCTTTTCACTCAAAAGTATGATGTGTGACTGACTCCTCCTCCATTTTATGGCAAATCATGTAGCTCATATATTATGCTAGCCATGCATCTTAATTTATATTTGTCTAAGGATTTGACTCTGAGATTTACCTTCTTAGATGCTGAAAATATTCAATACCATATGGTTTCTTTTATTAGTACGATCAAGAATGTGTTTTCATCAAAATGTTGAAAAGTTGACACCGAGACGGCTAAACTAGTAAATAGTGTATTTTGTTTAATGTCTTTCATGTGCCTGGTATGAAAAAATATATAGAAATTCATTGAACCCAGAACTTCCTGTTCCCAATGGTTTAGTAATCAGTCTTAGATTTTTTTTTTTTTTTTCAATTGGAGACAAGGTTTTGCTCTGTCACCCAGACTGGAGTGCAGTGGCATAGTCATAGCTCACTGCATCTTGAACTGCTGGGCTCAACTGATCTTCCCACCTCAGCGTCCCAAGTAGCTGAGACTACACATGCCACAACACTCAGCTAGTCAAAGATCTTTTAAGTTCTATCATTTAGCTAGATTATTAACGGTAAGTCTTGCCATTACCTCTTCTTTTACAAGGGTGGAAGGATTATTTGTGTTGGCTTTGGTTCTTATGACACAGAGTATCCTACATTTTCTAGAATCTTTTAAAACTACTTTTTGCTCTTGATCTTTTGGAGAGGTCATCCCTCAACTAGTATTAGGGAATATAGTGTAAGGGATAACCAGTTTGTTCTTCTCCAACACTCAAAACATCAGGCTTAAAGAAGCTAGAATTAAGTTAAGCTGGCTAAGATGACAGCTTTGTGTTGGATCTGTTTTAGAGACCAGCCTGCCCCCTCCAAATCTAATCAATACCAAATGAAATTATATTCCCCTCACCACTGTCTTGGCATTAATTTGACTTTCAGATTGATCCGTCATAGTGTGGTAATCCAGTTTGTCTTCTGCCCCCTTCGTTTTCATCATACTTAGGGTCTGATGGCTTTTCCTGATACAGTCAGCCCTGTGTGTCCACACATAGAACCAACTGCAGATTGAAAATATTTGGGGAAAAAAAGATAATAAAAATAATAATACAATTTAAAAAATACAAATATAAAAAACAATACAGTGCACCAGCTATATACATAGCATTCACATTGTATTAGGTATAAGTAATCTAGAGGTGATTTAAAATATACAGGATTTGACTGATGTGGGTTGAAGAAAAAATGTATACAGCAGGTTGTGTGTAGGTTATACTATACAAATACTATGCCATTTGATGCAAGGGACTTGAGCATCTGTGGATTTTGATATCCTTGGTGGGAGTATGGGGGTCCTGGAACCAATCCCCCATGCATACAAAGGGACGAGCATATATTAATATTATGCTAACCTAATTAGTCAGGGTCCAGGATGTTGATCAGGCTATATTTACCATGCAGCCATAGAGCACTCTTTTCTTTCTTTCTTACTTTTTTCTTTTTTCTTTTTTTTTTCTTTTCTGGAGTGCAATGGCATGACCTCGGCTCACTGCAACCTCTGCCTCCCAGGGTCAAGTAATTCTCCTGCCTCAGCCTCCCAAGTAGCTGGAATAACAGGCTTCTGCCACCACACCTGGCTAATTTTTGTATTTTTGGTAGAGACGGGGTTTCACCATGTTGACCAGCCTGGTCTCGAACTCCTAACCTCAGGTGATTCACCTGTCTCAGCCTCCCAAAGTGCTGGGATTACAGGCATGAGCCACCATTCCCAGCCCATTTTTATATATATTTTTTAATCTTTGGGATTGGGCCAGCCTTGCCGTCTTGTTCTTCTTCTTGAGAGTATCTTGCCTTCATGAGGTAGTCCTGCCATTACTTCCCCTTTCTGGACTATCTTTATACTTCCTCTTTCCATACAGTCAGTATAGTAAGTTCAACCAGAACACTTCGTGCAACCCAGGCATTCATCCCGTATCTCACTCTTGTTCTCTCTTTGCATGTAAGCCTAAGTATGCTGGACACTGCTTCCGATTTCTGTACTGTGTGGTTGACCTGAAGATAGGAAAATCCCAAGATACAGGATTGGACTTAAGGTAGAGGCCCTTAATTGCATCTTGATCCTAAGCCAGATGTTCCAGTCCAGTTTTACTGTATTCCTGCTTTGTGATATTTAGATGCTGAGCCACCTCATAGTATCATACTTTGATTTTCATTCAGCTTGTGATTTCTTATTTTCTGTAAATGTAAATGCATATGGAGAGAATGGTAAATGGCAGAGCAGGAGTTCCTGGGTCTTCGGCCACCACACTCTTAAAATCGCTAATAATTTCTACATTCTGGGTGTTTGTAAAATCTTCCTGGGTGTCTGTAAAGTCTTCCTTTCTTTATACCGCTGCCTTAAACCCTGCCTTTAACATCTCTATAGCTTGGACCTTGCAGGTCTCTTTATACTTTTCTAATCCATTCTCCCCACTGCTGTGATCCTAAAATGCAGACTAAACCTATTGTTCACCAGTGTAAAACCTTTGAGTGGCTCCTCCTTGTCTATACCATGAAACCCAAGATCCGTAGCACAGAGGCAATATAGTGTATTGGTTCAGGGTGCAGTTCTAGAGTCAGTCTGCCTGGCTTTGAATTTGTGTTTTATTTATTAGCTGTGTGATTTTTGGCCAAGTTACTTATCCTCTCTCTCCTCATTTTGCACACCTATAAAATGGAAATAACAATAGTGGCTTCTTTGTAGAAGGTTTGCTATGATGTTTAAATTGCATGGGAATAATATAAAGGGATTAAAACAATGCGTAGAGTAGAGTAACGCTTAGTAAGTGTTAGATCCTGGCCTACTTTGCTAGTCTCATTTCCTGCTGAAACATTAAGCACCAATCAAACCAAACTGCTTCGAGATTCCAAGTGCACACTGTGCTAGTTCATTGTTCTGTATCTTTAAACATGATATGCCCTTTGCCTGGAATGAACATCACCCTGCCTGATGCCTGAGCGTTGTCTTCCCTCTGAAGATTCCCAAGCCATTCTGAATAACCTGAGTATTGTAGGTATTAAAGATTCAGTGAAGTACAGATTGCACAACATGTCTGTCTTCATAGAAATTATGTTCTACTGGGGAGAAAGAGACAACAAATAAATAAAGCAAGGAAGAGGATGTTTATGGGGTGGGTTTGCAATTTCAAATAGGCAAGGCCTCATTATAAAGGTGACATCCGAGTAAAGACCTGAAGATTAAGGAACAAGCCAATGTGGGCAAAGAGTGTTCCAGGCTGAGAGAACAGCAACTGGCTCTGGTATGCTCCTGGAATAGTAAGGAGGGCACTAGGGCTGAAGCTGAAGAGAAAGTAGTATAAGACAGTGTCAGAAAAGAAATGGGGCCAGATTGCAGAGCGCTTGGTTGAGTGAGATTGACAGCCACTTGAGGGTATTGAGCCAAGGAATCCTGTGATTTGATTGTTGTAACTTCTAGGTAGACCATAGGTTGTATAAGGGCAGACACATTCTAACAAGAATAATTTAGACAAAAGATAGTGGTGGCTTGGATGAGGGTAGAAGCAGTGGAGGTAGGGATTGCTTTAGATTCTACCATATTTTGAAGGTAGAGCCAGTGGCATTAGCTGATAGATTTGATATGGGGTAAGAAAAAAAAGAAAGAGGACGGGCGTGGTGGCTTACGCTTGTAATCCCAGCACTTTGGGAGGCCGAGGTGGGCAAATCACAAGGTCAGGAGATTGAGACCATCCTGGCTAACATGGTGAAACACCGTCTCTACTAAAAATACAAAAAATTAGCTAGGTGTGGTAGCACGTGCCTATAGTCCCGGTTACTTGGGAGGCTGAGACAGGAGAATCACTTGAACCCGAGAGGCATAGGTTGCAGTGAGCCGAGATCACATCACTACACTCTAGCCTGGGCAACAGAGCGAGACAACGTCTCAAAAAAAAAAAAAAAAAAAAAGAGGAATCAAGGATGATATGAAGATTTTTGCCTGAACAACTGAAAGGATAGAACTCTGTTAGACTGAGATAAGGACAATGAAGAATAGGTTTTGAAGTAGCTCAGTTTGAACATTTTAGATCTGAGATGCCTTTTAGATATCCAGGTGGAGATGTTGAAGAGGAAGTTGAATATATGTCTAACGTCCAAGGGAGACGTCTGTACTGGATACGTAAATTTAGGAGTTATTAAGCCATGAGACTGGATGAGGTACCAGAGGAAGATCCAGTACACAAGATTGAGAAAGAGCTGCCTGTGAGGCAGGGGCAAAGTGGTGGCTCGGCGAGGATAGTTTCTTGAAAGCCAAGGAGGGAAGTGTTTTCACAGAGGATGGAGTGATCAACTGTGTCGGGTGCCAAGAGATCATGTAAGATGAAAACTGATGATTGATGACTAGATTTTGCAAAATGGAAATCCTGAATGCCTTTGAGAAGCAGTTTTGGAGGAGTGATAGGAGGAAAGCTGAATAGGAGTAGGTTCAAAATGGAAAGAGGGACTGGGAACAGCATGTATAGACAACTATTTTGAGAAACTTACCTGTGAAAGAAAGGAAAGCAGTAGGGTGGTGGTTCCCTACTCTGAAGGCTTAGCTGCACAGTCTCTTCTGGTGTCAACTGTCTGGGAAAAGTTATTTTTGCAGAAACCTTGTTATTACCATTAAGATTTTTTTTTTTTCTCTCCTGACAGCTGTCATTTTGGATTGCTTCTCTCCTTTAGTTTGACAGTTCCTAAGTTAGGACCTACTGAAATCTTACTTTCTTCTTGATTCTCAAATAGTAAGCAAAAAAGAGCCAGCCTGTTTGGGGACAAACATACTGCCCTCCAGAGCAGGTTGCCAGGGCTCTCAGTTTAGAGACATCACATTTCTTAAGACTTGGGGCAATGCCATGGGAACAAAGGAAAGCTAATTTATCTTGCGTGCTTCTGTGCTAGCACAGTGTTGAGTGTTTTCTATCCATTATCTATTTAACCATAATAGCTGGTTGGGTGATACAGATTCATAAAGAGACACTTACAGTTAAATAACTGGGATTTAGCATCATGTTTTATCTTACTAGCGTTGATAGCTCATTAGAATACTGAGGGACGTTTTGTAAATGTCTCTGAAGTGTGAGGCACATTTATGAAACTGGGCATTAAAAGGAGTCACATTGTAGGTTACTTTTAAAAAATATGAACTTCTGGTTAAGAAGATAGCCTTCACTTCAGTTTATACTGAGAGACTAGATTTGGGGAAAAACAGCCCAATCCAATGAAAATCCTCCAAGAGATCTTAAATCCTTAGAATTTACAAGTCACCTTTACCCATGGGTTCTCTCTTGTCCCTTTCTGCAGTTATTGATTTTTCTGGTGCCTTTTCTATAATGTCTGCCTGGCCCTATCCATTTCCTTATGGATTTATTGCTCATCTTTTTACATTGCTCTCTTTAGAGGAATACTATGTCAAACTTTTATCCCTTTTATCAGGTTACAACAATTTAAAAGTAGATTGTGCTCTTGGCCTAAACGTATTGACAATGACCCTTAACAGTATTTGAATTATAGTGTGTTTTTCAGGTAAACATCTTAGTACACTGTTTCTTTTTATGTATGGACCTCACTTCTTTACCTATTTACATATCTCTAGGGAAAGATTAATGTGTGAGTTGGGAAAAAAATAGATATTTTGCTTTGAAATTGCTCTATTCTTTCTTCCAAGATGCCATCTAGGAATGCACTATTTTGAACTTTGTAGGCACATTTTCATTTTAAAAGAAGAGGAAAAATGACTTGAAAAAATGTGTTGGCAAAACCTGAAAAGAAAGCTGTACAAAAAAAGAACTCTAGCCCGACAAGAGAACAGGAAGAAATGATTACTGATGATTTCAATTTTCAGTAAATTACAAAGCATACATAATAGACTTCGAAGAGAGGTGATTCCTATGGCATACTTCATGCTGCCTTCACAGATAAGTGTGTAAATGAAAGGGAAATGAATTGTTTCAGCCTGGAAAATCTATACCATTTTGGTGGAGTGAAAATGAGTGAAATTGAAATAATCCTATCACTTCTTACTGAAAATATAACATATAAATGTTTTTGATGTGTTTCTAGAGAACAGTGTACTTACAGATTTGCTGCAGAGAAACATAATTTTGAGTCAGAGGTAACTAAATGAGTATAAAAAATAAGGGTATAGTAGTGTTTTATATAATTTATACTGCAAAATTTGAAAATTTGAGATATTGCTGTGTAGGTAGGAATGTTTTTCTTTTGAACTCCTTAGAACTTAGCAAAATTTTCACAATGGAAAATAAACTTCATATATTCATTTAACACATAATTACTGAAAGCCTACAGTGTGCCGGATAATATTAATAAGACAGAAAAAGTCCCTGCCACTAAGAAGCTTATATTTTAGAAGTGAAGATGGATAATAAATAAGCAATCATATAGCTAATTCTACCATTTCACTTATCATATGATATGTGTTGTGAAGTTTAGGATTCTTTGAGAGGTCCTCCCTGAGGAAATGATGTTTAAGCTGAGACTTGAGGAAAGACAGGAGGTAACCAGGTGAAGGAGAGGGAGAGGTGGTGCAGGATGAAGGAACAGCATGTACAAAGACCTTGAGATGAGAAGGAACTTGATGGGCTCAAAGAACTGAGAAAAGCAAAAAGTTGGACAATGTGGTTGGAGCAAGTAAACAAGGATAGAGAAGGTGAAAGTGTTGTGGATTTTGAACTTTATTATGAGAACAAGGAGAAGCTATTAAAGGATTTGTTTTAGCAGGTTTATATTTATTTTATCTTATTTTATTTTTTTGAGACAGAGTCTTGCTCTGTCACCCAAGTTGGAGTGCAGCATCATGATCACAGCTCATTGCAGCCTCGACCTTCTAGGCTTAAGCGATCCTCCCATCTCAGCCTCCTGAGTAGCTGGGACTACTGGCATGCTCCACCATGCCCAGCTAATTATTAGTATTTTTTGTAGAGACAAGGTTTTGCCATATTGCTCAGTGAGAGATGTGTCACTCTTCCTTTCACTTGAACACTTAGAGGACATTGTCACAGTTGGCCTACTTTCAATATTGTCATGTTTCAGGGAATAGGGAGGCCCAATGAGAGAGAGGGACATGGGGGAAGAGCCAGTTGATCGAGCAATCAGATAAATGGAGCAACATTTATCCATTGAGTTCACCATTTTATATGGATGAGGCTTGTGATGCCCCAAATACAATTACAATGGTAACATCAAAGATCACTGATAACAGATCACCATAGGCCAGGAGCGATGGCTCACTCCTGTAATCCCAACACTTTGGGAGGCTGAGGCGGGCGGATCACCTGAGGTTGGGAGTTCGAGACCAGCCTGACCAACATGATGAAACCCCACCTCTACTAAAAATACAATATTAGCCGGGCGTGGTGACAGGCACCTGTAATCCCAGCTTTTTGGGAGGCTTAGGCAAGAGAATCACTGGAACCCGGGAGGTGGAGGTTGTAGTGAGTCGAGATCATGCCACTTCTTCACTACTTCAGCCTGGGCACAGAGTGAGACTCTGTCTCCAAAAAAACAAAACAAACAAACAAACAAGATTATCATAACAGATACAATAATAATGAAAAGGTTTGAAATATTGCAAGAATTACCAAAACGTGACAGATTTATGAAGCAAGCATATGCTGTTGGAAATATAGTGCTAATATGCTTGCCCAAAATAGAGTTGCTGGAAACCTTCAAGTTTTGAAAAACACAGTATCTGCAGTGTCATAAATCAAAGAGAAATAAAATGAAGTATGTTTGCATTAAAAAATCACCATGTGTATCAATTAGGGATACATTTTAGTACAAATCACAGGAAATTTTGGCTTAAATAATTGGAGTTTTTATTCTTATTAGATGATAGGTTGGTATAAGAATTCAGCAGTACCTTCAGAAGCCAGGCTATTTCTGTCTTTCCACTTTGATATTCTTGGTATGTTGGCATTTGTCCTCATTCTTGTCTTTGTAGATCCATCTCCAGCCCCTTGTCAATATTCCAGGCAGGAAGAACAAGAAAGTCTAACAGGAAGGGGCAAGGCCTATATCAGGAAAGAGAAAACTCATTGGATAGAACCTTTGTGTCATCCTACATCCCTTTTTCTCATGTACCACATTTAATCCATCAGCAAATCCTAGGGGCCCTGCCTTCAGAATATATAGAGAATTGGAACCACTTTTTACCATATCCACTGCTACTACCTGATCCAAGCCATCACCTTCTCTGTTACGTTATTGCAGTGGCTTGATACCTGGTCTGCCTGCTTCCATTCTCACATTCCTATAGTCTGTTCTCAACCCCTAGAGCATTTTTTGTGTGTGTGTGTGTGTGTGTGTGTGTTTGTTTTTTTAATATTAAGGCGTAAGTCACATATAAAATTCATTCTTTTAAAGTGTGCAATTCAGTGTTTCTTAGTATATGCCCAAAGTTGTGCAACCATCGCCACTATCTAAACCAAGAGATTGTTCCTTTCTAAACATAAGTCAAAACCTTCTTAAAACTGTCCAATTATGGCCGGGCATGGTGGCTCATGCCTGTAATCCCAGCACTCTGGGAGGCCGAGGCTGGTGGATCACCAGAGGTCAAGAGGTCAAGACCAGCCTGGCCAACATGGTGAAACCTGTCTCTACTAAAGATACAAAATTTACTTGGGTGTGGTGTCATATGCCTGTAATCCCAGCTACTTGGGAGGCTGAGGCAGGAGAATTGCTTGAACCCGAGAAGCGGAGGTTGCAGTGAGCCGAGATTGCGACACTGCACTCCAGCCTGGGAGACAGTGCAAGACTCTGTCTCAAAAAACAACAAACAAATAAAAAACTGTCCAGTCATTTCTCATCTCAGGGTAAAAGCCAAACTTCCTGAATGTTCTGCAGTGCCGTACATGATCTGACTTCCTGTTATCTCAGACTTCATCTCCTACAACCATCTCCCCTTATCACTCTTTTTTTTTTTTTTTTTTGAGACAGAGTTTTGTTATTGTTGCCCAGACTAGAGTGCAATGGCATGGTCTTGGCTCACTGCAACCTCCGCCTCAGCAGTTCTCCTGCCTTAGGCTCCCAAGTAGCTGGGATTATAGGTGCTTGCCACGACGCCCGGCTAATTTTTGTATTGTTAGTAGAGACGGTATTTCACCATGTTGGCCAACATGGTCTCGAACTCCTGACGTCAGGTGATCCACCCGCCTCAGCCTCCCAAAGTGCTGGGATTACAGGCGTGAGCCACCAAGCCTGGCCCACACCCTCATCACTCTTCAACTGCATTGGCCTCCTTGCTGTTCCACACCAGATGAGCTCCTGCTACAGATCCTGTACTCTTGCTGTTCCCTCTACCTGGAATGCTTCCTTTCTCACCTCCTTCCAGGTTTCCTCAGATGACACCCTTTCAGTGGGCTGTTTCCTGACCACTCTATTTAAAATTGTAGCACCCTCCCCATATACATACATATACACATATACACACACACACTCACTGACACACATTCACAGCACCCCCTCTTTCCCCTTATGTATTTTATTTTTAGTATCCCATGGATACTAAAATTCCCAGATACTCAAGTTTCTTATATAAAATGGTATAGTATTTGCACATGACCTATACATATCCTCCTGCATACTTAAAGTCATCTCTGGATTACTTACAATACCTAATACAATATGAATACTATGTAAATAGTTGTTATACTGTAATGGTTTTTAAGTTTTACAATTTTTATTATTTTTAAAAAATATTTTTGATCTACAGTTGGTTGGTTGAATCCATGGATGTGGAATGCATGGATATGGAGAGCCGACTTACTATATAATTTACTAACTTTTGTTTATCATCTGTCCCTCCCTATTAGATTATAAATTCCTTCAGGGCAGGGTTTTTGGTTGTTTGAGCTCAGTACCATGAACAGGTGCAATGTATATTTTTTGAATGAGTAAATGAACTCTGTCATGGCATCCCAACCTGCAAAAAAGGCTAGCCTCCAGATTAGAAAAAATGAGAAATGAATTGCAAATGGGTATTAACTGAGTGCATTGAAAATTGTAAGAGCTCTTATTGTAGTGCATTGTTTATTTGACAAACATTTATTACTAAGTGCCAATCACTGCAATTACAATGGCAAGTAAGACATTCATGGTCACTGCATCATTTACATTCTAGAGGGGTGATATATATAATAGATAAATAAATCAGTAAACAAGGTAATGTTAAAGAGCAATGATTGCTGTGAAGAAAATCAGACAAGGTGATAGAAAGTGAATATGGTGAGGGTGGGTTATAGGCTTGGGTGGGGAAGTAGGGTAATACCTCTGTGGCCAGAGGAGACCTTTTTAGAAAGTCATGTTTGAGCTGACACCTGAATAACAGGGAAAAGTCACCCATGTGGATATCTGTGAGAAGAGCCTTTCTAGATTGGTAACAAGGACAAGAAAGAAGGCTTGTATGGATAGAGCATAGTGAGTCAGGGGAGGGGCAGGAGATGAGACTGGACAGGTCAGATTATGCAGGGCCTTTTAGGTAAGAGTTTAGATTTTTATTTTAAGATAATATGAAGTCATTAGAAGGTTTAATCAGGGAAGTGATATGATCTGGTTCACATTTTAATGGAGTTAAAGAAATAAAATAGAATGTCGTTCACAAACTCGTTTGCTTTCAGTATCAGGTAGTACAAAAGTATAAAACAGATCCTTATAAGCAAAATAATATTGCATTGATAATAGCAACTTTCTTTGGGCCTAAGTGTTAGGAGGCAATGGAGAGCATAGACCCTGTGTTAAGAGGTGTAGCCTCTCCTGAGTCCCACCCAGGTTAGGCCAAGTGGAATCATATGCCCAGTGTTGCCAGCTTTTTTAATTTTCCAAGAGAAGCAAATAATCTAGAGTGTTCTGTTAAACTCTTCAATTTATAAATATTATCAATTAATTTAAGCAGTTTATAAAAATATTATGGGCCAGATGGAATAGCCTTGCCGGTCAGACGATAGGATCTCATAGATGGCACTTTGTAATCTCTGGATTAGTGTGATGGCAGTGGAAATGCAGGGGGAAAAATGAGATTGAGGTATATTTTGAGGGTGGTAATGACAAATATAATGGATAGAGTGGATGTGGAAGAGAATGGGTAGAGAAGAGAATGAGAGAGGGAGACATCCTTGACACTGGGTTTTTGGCTTGAACAGCTGGGTGAATGGGGGTACAATTTAATGAGATACAGAAACCAGTAAGAAAGACATACTGTGGGTGTGGGAAGACCGAACATTTAGTTGAGACTTACCAAGTTTGAGATGCATGTGAGTCATCAAATGGAAGTTTCCAGAGAGATTTGGATACACAAGACTTGTTTTTAGAAAATAGGTCTTGTGTATATATAAGAGATAACAAGTTGAGAGTTACTGATATATACTTTGTAGCTGTTGGATAGATGAAATCAACTAGGGAAAGAGTAGTGAAGGCCACCTGTCCAGGCTTTTCTAACAAAAATTAGAATAAATATGAATAATATGCACTTCACTTTAGGAGTCTTTCATCCGAATTGACCAGAAACATTGTCTTTAAGTTTTTATTCATCATTGCACCTGCATCCAGCATTAAGACAGCTACTGTGTTTTCTTGACTTGATGTCCTTCTCATCAAGCTGTGAATGTATGTGAAAGAGAAGGGCTCTGTTTAGTACAGACCATGGGAAGGCGATGCTGTGTGTAAAGTATTGCCACTCTAGCATGTAACATCATAGAACGCAGCATGAGATACATCACAGCTCTGCTTTGCTTTGGAGTTAATTCAGAGTAGTGATTTTATGTTTTTAAAAAATTTATACTTAAACCCTTAGGTATCTTAACATTCGCTTCCAGTGAGGCACCGCTGAAGCTCTCCTGCTAGTCGGCACAAGTCTTTGCTGTCCAGGGATACCAGTATTTTCTTGAGATAGACTTTTTATTCTATAAATCTTTGTAAAGTTTGCACTTTGGGTTGACCTTCAGGTATAAGACATACTGCTTTTGTTTAGTACTTAAAAAAGAACAAAAAGTAAATCTGAACAGAGCCAGGCTTTCTTTTTCTTAGAATGTTGTGTCTGCTTTTATACCATGTAAGTGCCCAGAGGCATCTTAAGATGGACATGATTTTATCAATCTTAAATTTTAAAAAAATGCTTTATAGGTTTGGGATTTGCAAGTATGTAATATGCTGCAAGCCAGCGGAATCTGTTGTAATATAATAAAGTTTATTGTAACATAAACCAATTTATCAAAAATATGGCTCATGGATTACTAGCCTGATCCATAAAATCAGACCTCCTATGGAACATTTCATATTAATTTATTATACCTCCACCATGTGTATTATTACTTAGCACTTATTACATGCCAGTGATTTCTTAGGCACTGAACAAAATCAAAAGATGGAACTTGACCCAGGCCAAAAAGTTGTTTGATGTTTTGGCACAGTAGCAAGGTAGAAGAAGAAAAGTCCTACTTTCGGCCGGGCGCAGTGGCTCAAGCCTGTAATCCCAGCACTTTGGGAGGCCGAGACGGGCGGATCACGAGGTCAGGATTTCGAGACCATCCTGGCGAACACGGTGAAACCCCGTCTCTACTAAAAAGTACAAAAAAACGAGCCGGGCGAGGTGGTGGTGCCTGTAGTCCCAGCTACTCGGGAGGCTGAGGCAGGAGAATGGCGTGAACCCGGGAGGCAGAGCTTGCAGTGAGCTGAGATCCGGCCACAGCACTCCAGCCTGGGCGACAGAGCGAGACTCTGTCTCAAAAAAAAAAAAAAAAAAAAAGAAAAGTCCTACTTTCCTATGTGCCCCCATTTTGGTGCCTGTGCCCGTAGTATACTTTTGAGTCCTAAACTATCTCAGCCCCATTTTAAAATTTGGAATACATATAGAAGTGCTTATGATTCACATGTCCCATTCATTTTAGGTATTGATAAAGAACCTTAACTTTTAAGGAAAAAGCGCTAAGAACATCAACATCCATGCCCTGTGAGAAGCCTTTAAGATCGGCAGTCCAACCACTTAAAAGTTTCTAGAAATATTTGTTTCTCTTAGCCTGTGAACTCTAATAGAGCACAATTTTTCTTTAGTTGCACATCTATGAGCCTAATTCCATATCAAGCCTAACACAGAATCATGTTTTAAAATATCTTATTTTTAACACCTGTAGTCAAATCTAATTTATCTCTCACAATTGGCTTACTTTCTCTTTTATTTGTGATGGGCTTTTATACCCAAATTGAATTGGTTTAACTACTAGTTTTCCTTTCATCATTTGGCTTGTACCCAAGGAACTTAGTTTATTTTTCATATTATTCTGAGAAAATGTGACCAAATAAATCGCTTTTAAAAATTAATAGACTGTTCAAAGCCTACTAGTAGTGGTTTGCAAGTTATTTTTGATCATCTGTGCTTCCACCTTTGGTTAATATCAAAAGTTGTCTGTGGCACAATATAATTCTTGAGCAGAACAGTGGTCTTCTGGTTATAAATACTTATAACATCAGCCATCTATCCTATTTGAATTTACACACCAGAGTCTCAGATTCTTTACTGAACATCTACCCATATTTGAAATTAGTGTTAACCCCAGGTTCATTTGGTTAGAGGAATAAATATACTTAATAAGGCTGAAGTTGGTATTATTGGGTTGAACTAAGATACAGTCATTAATTAATGTCACATTCGTTGTTGACATTGAATATGGGAAATGTTATTAAAAATTTGGTAAACAGGTCTGGGTGCAGTGGCTCATGCCTGTAATCCCAGTGCTTTGGGAGGCCAAGACAGGAGGATTGCTTGAGGCCAGGAGTTTGAGACCAGCCCAGGCAACATAGTGAGATTCTATCTCTACAAATAAACTTAAAAATTAGTTAGGTTTGCTGTAATCCCAGCACTTTGGGAGGCTGAGGTCGGTAAATCACTTGAGCTCAGGAGTTTGAGACCATCCTGGACAACATGAGCAAGACCCTGTCTCAAAAACAACAACAACCCCTCCCGCCCCATGCGCCAAAATTAGCTGGATGTGGTGGTGTGTGCCTGTAGTCCCAGCTACTCAAGAGGCTGGGGTGTAGGGATCACATGAGCCTGGGAGGCAGAGGTTGCAGTGAGCTGAGATTGCACCACTGCACTCTAGTCTTGGCTACAGAGCGAGACTCTGTCTCAAAAAAAAAAAAAAAGAAAAGAAAAAAAAGAAATAACTGGTTAGATACGGTGGCACATGCTTGTAGGCCCAGCTACTCTGGAGACTAAGGTGGGAGGATGGCTTGAGCCCAAGTATTTGAGGTTACAGTCAGCTACGATTGCACCACTGTGCCCAGGCTGGGTGTCTTTTTTGGGGGGGAAAAAAGGTAGACAAAGGACTGTTTACTAAGGTAAATTTTGATGAAAAACTAATCTAGATAATAATTTGGGGATATTGAAATTACTTCTGCTTATATATAGGAAACGTTAAAAGAAATTGCTCCTTCTTATATATAAGAATGTTAAAGTATTATGTAGGTAACATCTGTCACTCCCAGGATGTACTTGGATTGCAGAATTAAAATCACAATGAATAGTTTATCATTTCTCCCACTCCTCCCACTCCATTTGCCTTTTATTATTAGTGTTGACAATGCTTGTGTTCCTCAGAAACCCCTTAATTTCCCCAAAGTAATTTGCAATTCTGTCTCTTGGGTTTAACACTATGGACTTAACCATTACTTTTTTATCTTAAAAAACTAATGAATTCCTAGGCATCAAGTGTGTAGGAATAGATTTATACTGAGATATTCTTTCTGACAAATTAGTACTTCAGTACTACAAATTTGCAAAGAGTTGTTTTGGATTCTAACATGTGGGTCTGATATTTAATTTTATCAATAACTGTTAGTAAGGGTACAGATTAAACAGTTGCATCAAAGAGACCCAATGACGTTGATAAAAGTAGAAGGTTATTTTTCTCTCACTTAACAGTCCAGGGCTGACAGGCAGGCTCTTTCTTATGACCTCATGGTACTCAGGCTGGCAAGGTGGCTCTGCCATCCTGCATGGGTGACTTCCATGGTTCCTTTGGTGGACTCTGTGATAGCAGAGGAGAGTATGCCCAGTGTATTAAGGCCAAGGCTTGAAAGTGTTATACATCACTACCACTCACATTCCTTTGGTGAGAACTTAGCTACTGGCTATACCTACTGGCAAAGGAAAATGGAAAGTGTAGTCTTAACTTCATTAGCCATGTGCCAGCTAAAATTTCCTGTAGAAGGGAGGACAAGTTTTAAAGGTCTTCCACTCAGTCTTTTATCTAATGTTTTCTTTGTGCATAGCATAAAATTCCATGTCATGTTGTCAATACCTTGGAGCCAAAATGAAGCACTTTCTCTAACTCCCCATTCTCACCTCTCAAAAATAAATAAAAATTAAAGAGATACGCTTGCCCTTGTGTTAAAGTGGAAGATTAACCAGATATATTAGATCTGGAAAATCTGCAGAAATTGATAGAATTGTTTCCTGCCCTGCAGGAGTCTTTGATAATTTGTGTATATTTACATATCCACAAAAGTACGTCCATCAGAAGTCCTGCTGGCCATTTGTGGAAGATAATAAAAGGAAATTCAAACTGAGATAAATTCTGGAAGAGTATATCAAAGCACTTTATAGGGGGGTGTGGTTGTTTCCAAGGTTAAGAGTGTGGCTATTGTAGTCTGATGCCTTTGTTCATTTGGAACATTTAACTGTTTTTTGGAGTAGAGACTTATCAAGTACCCCCATAATTCCTGTATAATTCTCTATACACAGAACAGTGCAACAATTCTACAGTCTACAAGTATTTCCGATTTAAAAAAATTATTTTTAATTTTGTGGGTGCATAGTAGATGTTTATATTTCTGAGTTATATAAGATATTTGATACAGGCGTATAGTGTGTAATAATCACATCAGGGTAAATGGGATATTAATCATCTCAAGCATTTGTTCTTTTCTCTGTGTTACAAACAATCCGGTGATACTCTTTTAGCTATTTTAAAATGTGTGATACATTACTGTTGACTGTAGTCACCCTATTGTGCTGTCACACACTAGATCTTATTCATTCTATCTAACTAGATTTTTGTATCCATTAAGCATCCCCACTTTCCTCCACCCCCAGCACTCTTCTCAGCCTCTGGTAACCATAATTCTACTTTCTATCTCCATGAGTTCAATCGTTTTCATTTTTTTGCCTCACAAATAAGTGAGCACATGTGAAGTTTGTCTTTCTGTGCCTGGCTTATTTCACTTAACATAATAACCTCATCCATGTTGCGCAAATGGTAGGCTCTTATTCTTTCTATGGCTGAATATTACTCCACTGTGTACCTCATTTTCTTTATCCATTCGTCGGTTGATGGACACTTATCCAAATCTCAGCTATTGTGAATAGTGCTATAGTAAATATGGGAGTGCAGATAGCTCTCCGATATACTGATTTCCTTTCTTTTGGGTATATACCTAGCAGTGGGATTGCTGAATCATATGGTAATTTTATGTTTAGCTTTCTGAGGAACCTCCCAACTGTTCTCCATAATGATTTGTACTAATGTACATTTCCACCAACAGTGTACAAGGGTTCCCTTTTCTGCACATCCTTGACAGCATTTATTATTGCCTGTCTTTTGGATAAAAGCCACTTTAACTGGGATGAGATGATACCTCATTTCAGTTTTGATTGGCATTTCTCTGATGATCAGTGATGTTGAGCACCTTTCCATATTCCTGTTTGCCATTTGTATGTCTTCTTTTGAGACATGTCTATTCAGTGGATTATTAGATTTTTTTCTTGTAGAGTTGTTTGAGCTCCTTATTTACTCTAGTTATTAATTGCTTGTCAGATGGATAGTTTGCAGATTTTTCACCTATTATGTGAGTTGTTTCTTCACTTCGTTGATTGTTTCTTTTGCTGTGCAGAAACTTTTTAACTTGATGTGATCCCATTTATCCATTTTTGCTTTGCTTGCCTGTGCTTTTGGAGTATTACTAAAGAAATCTTTGCCCCTTCCCATGTCCTGGAGAGTTTTCTCAGTGTTTTGTTTTAGTAGTTTCATAGTTTGAGATAGTAGATTTAAGTTTTTAATCTATTTTGATTTGTGTTTTGATGTGGACAGTTTCAATTTTCTGCAAATGGATATCCAGTTTTCCCAGCACCATTTATTGAAGATATTGTCCTTTTCCCGGTGTATGTTTTTGGCACCTTTGTTGAAAATTAGTTCACTGTAGGTGTGTGGATTTGTTCTGGATTCTTAATTCTGTTCCACTGGTCTATGTATCTGTTTTTTAATGCCAGTAACATGCTGTTTTGGTTACTTTAGCTTTGTCATTTAATTTGAAGTCAGGTAATGTGATTCCCTTCAGTTTTGTCCTCTTTGCTTAGGATAGTTTTGGCTCTTCTGGGTCTTTTATGGTTCCATATAAACTTTAGGGTTGTTATTTCTATTTTCTGTCAAAAATGTCATTGGTATTTTGGTAGTGATTGCATTGCATCTGTAGATTGCTTTGGGTAATATGGACATTTTAACTATATTGATTCTTCTATTCCATGAATATGAAATGTCTTTCCATTTTTTTGTGTCCACTTCAATTTCTTGCATCAGTGTTTTATAGTTTTCATTGTAGAGATGTTTCACTTCCTTGGTTAACTTAATTCTTAGGTATTTAATTTTATGTGTACTTGTTGTAAATGGGATTGCTTTCTTGATTTCTTTTTCAGATTGTTTGCCATTGATGTATAGAAATGCAACTGGTTTCTGTATATTGATTTTCTGTCTTTCAAGTTTACTGAATTGATCAGTTCTAATAGTTTTTTGATGGAGTCTTTAGATTTTTCCAAATATAAGATCATACCCTCTTCAAACGAGGATAATTTGACTTCTTCATTTCCAAATTGGATGCTCTTAATTTCTTTCTGTTGTCTGATTGCTCTGGCCTGGGCTTCCACTGTTACATTGAATAACAGTGGTGAAAGTGGGCATCCTTGTCACATTCCAGATCTTAGAAGAAATGGTTTCAGTTTCTCTCCATTCAGTACGATACTAGCTGCAGGTCTGCCTTATATGTCTTTTATTATGTTGAAGTATGTTCCTTCTGTACCCAGTTTCTCGAGGGTTTTTCTCATGAAGGGAGTTGAATTTTATCAAATGCTTTTTCAGCATCAATTGAAATGATCATATGGTTTTTGTCCTCATTCTGTTGATATGATATATCACATTGATTTATTTGCATATGCTGAACTATCCTTGCATCCCTGGGATAAATTCCAGTCATGATGAATGAACTTTTAAATGTGTTGTTCAATTCCTTTTGCTAGTATTTTGTTGTATATTTTTGCATCAATGTTCATCAGGGATATTGACCTATAGTTTTCTTTTTTTGATGTGTCTTTGTCTGGTTTTGGTATCAGGGTAATACTGGCCTTGTAGAATGAGTTTGGATGTATTCCGTCTTCCTCTTTTTTTTTTGGAATAGTTTGAGTAGAATTGGTATCAGTTTTTATTTAAATGTTTGGTAGAATTCAGCAGCGAAGCCATTGGGTCCCAGGCTTTTCTTTGCTGGGAGAATTTTTAATGGCTTTGATTGCATTACTTATTACTGATCTGTTTAAGTTTTGAATTTCTTCATGGTTCAGTCTTGGTAGGTTTTATGTGTCTAGGGAATTGATGCATTTCTTCTAGGTTTTCCAATTTATTGGCATATAGTTACTCATAGCAGCCTCTAATCCTTTGAATTTCTGCAGTATCAGTTGTAAAGTCTCATTTTTCATCTCTGATTTTTTTTTTATCTTCTCTCTTTCTTTCTTAGTTAGGTTAAAGGTCTGTCAATTTTATCTTTTGGAAAACCAACTCTTTGTTTCATCAGTCTTTCCAATTGGTTTGTTTGTTTCAATTTCATTTATTTCTGCTCTGATCTTTATTATTTATTTTCTTTTACTCATTTTTGGTTTGATTTGCTCTTACTTTTTAAATTCTTTAAGATGCATCATTAGGTTGTTTATTTGAAGTTTTTCTTTTTTGATGTAGGCACTTATAGCTATAAACTTTCCTCCTACTGCTGCTTTCATTGGATCTCATAGGTTTTGGTATGTTGTGTTTTCATTATCATTTGTTCGAAGAAATTTTTCAATTTCCTTTTTAATTTCTTCATTGACTCACTGGTCATTCAGAGCATATTGTTTAATTTGCATGTTTTTGTATAGTTTTCAGAATTCCTTTTCTTATTGATTTGTTTTATTCCATTGTGATCAGAAAAGATGCTTGATATTATTTTTATTTTTTGAATGTTTTAAGACTCATTTGTGACCTAACATATGGTCTGTCTTTGATAAGCTTCCATATACTGAGGAAAAGAATGTGTATTCTGCAGCCACTGGATGGAATTTTCTGTAAGTATTAGGTCATTTGGTCTGTAAGTGCAGATTGAGCCTGACATTTCTTTGTTGATTTTCTGTTTGGAAGATGTGTTCAGTGTTGGATGTGGGGTGTTGAAGTCTTCAGCTATTATTCTATTAGCATCTCTCTCTTTAGCTTTAATATTTGCTTTATATATCTGGGTGCTCCAGTGTTGGGTGCATATATAATTGTTATACCCTCTTACTGAATTGACCCCTTTATCATATATAGTGACCTCTTTGTGTCTTCTTATAGTTTTTGTCTTGAAATCTATTTTATCTGATATAAGTATAGCTACTCCTGTTCTTTTTGGTTTCCATTAGCATGGAATGTCTTTTTCCATCCTTTCTTTTCAGTCTATGTGTATCTTTATAGGTGAAGTATGTCTCTTGTAGGTAACAGATCGTTGGGTCTTGGTTTTATTATTATTATTATTTAATCCATTCAACCATTCTTTGTCTTTTGATTAGAGAGTTTAGTCCATTTACATTCAGTATTATCATTGGTAAGTAATTACTTACTCCTGCCATTTTGTTATTTGTTTTCTGGTTGTTTTGTGTTCTCTTCATTCCTCTCTTCCTTTTAGTGAAGGTGCCCACATGGTGCTCTACTCGCCTGTGGCCAAGGTGGTACATAAGTGCAAGACAAAGTCCCCCTTACTTTTCCTTTCACTTTCTCAAGCAGAAGGAGTCTCTCCCTGCAGCCACCACAGCTGGGGATATGCTGAGTCTCACCCAAGGCCCATGGCATACCTCCTGGGTATTGCTGTTGGTTATTCAGGGTCCAAGGGCTCTTTAGTCAGCAGATAATGGATCCTTTGAGGACTGGGTTCTTCCCTTCAAGGCAGCAGGTTACCTTCTTGGCCAGGGTACATCTAGACATGTCATCTGAGAGCTGGGGCCTGAGGACTCTGACTGGTGCCCTATCCTACTGTGGCTGAGCTGGTATCCAATATGTAAGACAAAGTCCTCTTTATGGTACCCTTTCCTCTCTTCAAGTGGAAGAAAGGGGTCTCTTTGCAGGGAGCTGAGCAGCCTGTGGTTGGGGAAGAGATGGCGAAAACACCCCCCTTAGCTGGTGTCTCAGTAGGTGACTTGTCCCCTCAGTCCCTCAGCTCTGAGCCCAGTTCAGCACTAGAACTCACCTAGGAGTATGGTCTCTTGTGGCCTAGACTGCCTTTCAGGTTTATTTAGGATCCCACAGAACTTTAGCCCACGTTGGTAAGACTTGGTGAAACTCAAGTTCTGACTGCTGGGATTGGCAATTCCCCTCTGGCTAGGGCTGGTCTAAATGCTCCTGCTGTTGTGGGCATCAGCTGAGTTCAGCCCAGTTTTGCTTTCTGCTATGACAGGGCACCAATGAGTTCAATGCAATGCCTTGCAACTGCTGCTCTCCCTCTCCTAAGTGCACAGATTCCTTCTCTGCATCTTCTGGTCACTGCCACAGGATGGGAAGGGGTTGGTGTTGACAATTCAAGACTTCCTCCTATCCTCTTTAGTACCTCTTTCAGGGATATGAAATTAAACCCGGGTACTGTGAGTGCTCACCTGAGTTTTGGTTCTTATGAAAGTGCTTTTTCTGTGTAGATAGTTGTTAAATTGGTGTCCTTGCGGGAGCAGGAGTAGGGGTGATCAGTGGAGCCTTTTATTCAGCCATCTTGCTCTGCCTTCTCCTTGCCTCTCCCTGTTGTAGGTGTTTTCATTTAAGGTTATCATGAGGCTTGAAAATAATATAACCCAGTATTTTAAACTGATGACAACTTAATAGTGATTGCGTAAACAATCTAATATACAAACATAGAGAAAACTAATAAAAACTCTACACTTCAACTTTACCTCCCTGCTTTTTAAAAATTTTTTGCTGTTTCTATTTATATATTCTTATACTGTCTGTCTTCAAAAGTTGTTGTAGTTTCTATTTTTGATCAGTTCATCTTTTAGTCTTTCTACTCAAGATGTAAGTAGTTTACATACCACAATTGCAGTGTTACAGTATTCCATTTTTTTCTGTGTACTCTCTATCAGTGAGTTTTGTACCTTCAGGTGATTTCTTATTGCTCATTAACATCGTTTTCTTTCAGATTGAAGAACTTTCTTTAGCATTTCCTGTAGGAAATGTTTGGTGTTGATGAAATCCCTCAGCTTTTATTTTCTAGGAATGTCTTTATTTCTCCTTCATGTTTGAATATTTTTGCTGAGTATACTATTTTAGGATAAAAGTTTTTCTCCTTCAGTACTTTAAATATGTCCTGCCACTCTCTCCTGGCCTGTGAGGTTTCTTCTGAGAAGTCTTCTGCCAGACCTATTGGAACTCCTTTGTATGTTGTTTCTTTCTTTATCCTTGACCTTTGGAAGTTTGATTATTAAATGTGTTCAGGTACTCTTCTTTGGGTTTAATCTGCCTGGTGTTCTGTAACCTTCTTGTGCTTGAATATTGATATCTTTCTGTAGGTTTGGAAAATCAGTTATTATCCCTTTGAATAAATTTTCTACCCCCACCCCTTAAAGCTTGTAACTTAGATTTTCCCTTTTGAGGCTGTTTTCTAGATCTTGTAGGTGTGCTTCATTCTTTTTGAATTATTTTCTTGTTTGTTTCCTTTGATTGTATACTTTCAAATAGCCAGTTTTCAAGCTCACTTAATTCTTCTGCTTGATCAGTTCTGCTGTTAAGAGACTGATCCTTTCTTCAGTATGTCAGTTGTACTTTTCAACTCCAGAATTTCTGCTTGATTCTTTTTTATTTCAGTCTTTTCATTAAATTTATCTGGTAGAATTCTGAATTCCTTCTGTTTTATCTTGGATTTCGTTGAGCTTTCTCAAAACAGCCATTTTGAATTCTCTTTCTGAAAGGTCACTTATTTCTGTCTCTCCAGGAATGGTCTGTGGTGCCTTATTTAGTTTGTTTTGTGAGGTCGTGTCTTCCTGGATGGTCTTAATGCTTATAGGTGTTCATCAGAGTCTGGACACTGAAATTAGGTATTTATTGTAGTCTTTGCAGTCTGGGCTTGTTTGTATCTGTCCTTCTTGGGAAGGCTTTCCAGGTAGTCAAAGAGATCTAAGTCTTTGGTCACTGCAGCTATATCTGCTTTAGGGTCACCCCAAGCTCAGTAACACTGTGGGTCTTGCAGACTCGTAGAGTTACCACCCTGGTGGTCTTGGGTAATATCCAGGAGAATTTCCTGGATTACTAGGCAGAGACTCTTCTTTTCTTTACCCCAAACAAATGGAGTCTCTCTGTGCTGAGATGCCTGGAACTGGAGGAGGGGTGATACAGGCTGTTAATTCAGACCTAAAGCCAGCTTAGCAATGGGTCTTGCCCACAGTGACCACTGCCTGGCTATGGCTGATGTTCATTCAAGGCCCGAGGGCTTGTCAATCAGCTTGTGGTGAATGCTGTCAGTCCTGAGTCTCTTCCTTCAGAGCAGTGGGCTCCCTTCAGGCCCAGCACACGTCCAGAAATGCCACCCAGGAGTCAAGGCCTAGAACTGGGGACTCCAGGAGCCCACTTGGTGCTCTATCCAACTGTGGCCAACTTGGCACCCAAGCTGCAAGACAATGTCCCATTTACTCTTCTCTCTCTTTATCTTAAGCAGAAAGGATCTCTTCCTGTAGCCACCACAGCTGGGAATGTGGTGGGTCTCACAGCTGAAGGCAGCACAGCTCTTAGTCTTACCCAAGGCCCACAATAAGTACTGCTTACCTGGCTATTCCTGTTGATTATTCAGGGCCCAAGAGCTCTTTAGTCAGCAGGTAATGAATTCTGCCAGGACTGGGTCCTTGCCTTAAAGGCAGCAGTTCCTTTCTGCCCAAGATGTGTTTAGAAGTGCCATCTGGGAACTAGCACCTGGAATGGGGGCCTCAGGATTCTGTCTGGTGCTATATTCTGCTGTGGCTGAGCTGGTATCCACGTTGCAAGACAAAATACTCTTCCTTCTCCTCTCCTCTCCTCAAACAGAGGGAAAAAGTCTTTCCCAGAGCTTTGAGCTATGCTGCTTGGGATTGAGGGAGGGGTGTTGCAAGCACTCCCGTGGCCACCCTGGCTTGTGTATCACTGGGTCACGTGCCCCCCAGGTCCACTGGCTTCGAGCCCAGCACAGCCCCAGGACTTGCATAGAAATTTCAATCCTTGTGGTCTAGACTGCCTTTCCAGTTCATTGAAGGCCCCAGAACACTTTAGCATGTGGTGGCAGGGCTTTCCAGGACTCAGCTTTTGAGCCCTGGGGTGGGCAATTTCTATCTGACTAGGGCTGGTTTAAATGATCCCTCTGGTAGGTGCCAACTGAGTTCTGCCCAGTGCTGCTTTCCACTGTGACAGAATTCCACTGAGTTCCAATGCAAAGTCCCATAGTCACTACACTCTGCCTCCCTCCAAGTGCACAGATTCTCTCTTTGTGCTACATGGCCACTATTGGGGAATGGGCGAGGGATGTTGCAGGTGATTCAAGACTGTCTTTCCTACCCTCTTCAGTGCCTCTTTCCGTAATATAATATTATTATAAAACAAGGTATTATGATCACTCATCTGACTTTTCATTCTTATGAAGGTGCTTTTTTATGTGGATAGTTGTTAAATTTGGTGTTCTTGCTGGAGAGATAATCACTGGAGACTTCTATTCAGCTATCTTATTCTACCTCCCTATTTCTGATTTTCATGAGACTGATTTCTCATGATTAAAAAAAGTGGGAATCATGGTGATATAGTCTTTCCTTTCCTAGGAAATTAGTTTCTGATTATGATTCTGACTTACATCGATGTGGTTTAACTACAATGCAGAATGTGCTTGTATAGTCCCTTTTCACACTGCTGTAAAGATGCTACCCAAGACTGGGTAATTTATACAGGACAGAGGTTTAATTGACTCATAGTTCCACATAGCTAGGAGGCCTCAGGAAACTTACAATCATGGCAGAAGGGGAAGTAGGCACCTTCTTTACAAGGTTGCAGGAGAGATAGCAGATCTCGTGAGAATTCATTCACTATCACGAGAACAGCATGGGGGAAACTACCCCTGTGATCCAATTAACTTTCTCCCTCGACACGTGGGGCTTACAATTCAAGATGAGGTTTGGGTGGGGACACAGCCAAACCATATCAATGCTGATCATGCCATCATGACATCCCCCATATGACAAAATATTAAATTAATAAACCATTCTAGTGCCTATGTCAGTCTTAAATGAATTTTACTAAGGGTGAGGCATCTCAAAGGGCCTGATCACCCAGACACTAACCAGCTAGCCAGATTTTCCTGGCTTCCCTTTGTTTGACACTACCACCTATTCCAGATACAGAGAGATGAAGGGAGGAAGGAAGGACAAAAGGAGGGAATGGATTATTCTGATCTCTGTTGACTCCATTGTGAGTCTTGAAAAACTTAGCTACAGGGCAGAGTTCAAAACTCTTTGTGGGTTAATTTTATCATGTTTATCAAGCAACGGTGGCTTCAAGAAGTGACTAAATTTGTTACTTAAATATTGCCAAAATGAATATCAGCTATGGCAAAACTAAAACCAGTTTCTAAAAGGATAGAACTAAATAACCCTATGTTATTTAGTCATTGTGTACATTTTTCAGAAGACTCATAATGTTGGACTTACTGGACTGCAGTTCTGCATTAAAATCATGTTCTATAAGAGACAGCTTAGATAATTTTGTGGTCAAGGTAGCTCATTCATTTATTAAATAAACATTGATTTAATTCTTGCTACGTGCTTGCTGTTCTAATACTAATCCATCTCTCTACTTTCAGGCAAGACTACTCAATTTTTTCTGGACTTTTTTTTTAACTTCTTAGGAATTCTAAGGAAGAGAAAAAATTTTCAGTATGTCTTACATTTCATAATATATAATCATTAGTTTTTTCCTGTTATTGTTCTATCATTTGGAAATGGAAACTCAGCTAAAAACCAGCTTTCCTTTAATTAAACCTTCTATATAGTTAAAAATTGTTTGAAGTCACCTCTCAGATTTTAAAATCTTGGCTAGTTACTCTTATTTCTGTCACTTTCTTATATTTTATATTTAATTTATAAATTAATATTTATTGATAGTGATTAGTAACTGTGGAAAAATCAAAATAATTAAATGTTCACCCTCTGCTGTCTAAGAAATTTGTCTAGTTGGGGAGAAAAGACATAAGTATGTCTTGTAACCTAATAATTGAAGAGATATCTCAAAGCAGCTTATTGACAAATGAACAGTATAGTCAAAAATACCGAAGGATTCCATATAGGCAGCAGAACACAGAGGATTAAGAGCACAGACTTTGGAACCACACTGCCTGGGTGTGAACCGTGAATCTGCCATTCATTAGCAATATGTCTGAGCAGTTGCTTAGCTTTTCTGTGCCTCTGTTTCCCTATCTGTTAAATATAGATAATAACAGTACCTAACTTAGAGCATTACTGTGAGATTTAAATAAAGTTAACTACTATCTGTAAAGTGCCTGCTAATGATAATGAAAAAAATACTGTAGGCTAAAATGTTGTTGGAAGAACTTATGGTGAGATTAAGCAGATATTTGAAGGGCAGATGGCATTTGGATAATCTTAGAGGAGGAAAGAGATCTGTTCATGCAAGGCAGGGAGACTACAAGGTGTGTAGAGGGCACTGAGTGGATTGATTTGGTTGGGACAGAGCTCTCTGAAACATGAGGGTTTGAAGGCAGGGCACAAGGGTAGTAGGCTTTGGCCCAACTCTCAGAGACTTCAAACTCCTGAAAGTCCAAACTGTCTGGAGTTTGGATTTGATCTTTGTAAGTGGTATACTACAAGCAGTATTTTAATCTTTATATAAGATAGATTGCTAGATTGGTGGAGACGGGTGGTGAGTGGTGGCAGGGTGACCAGTCAGGATGTTATAGCACAGGACTAGACTGGGATGGTACAGTAAAAATGGAGAAGAAGAGGTGTCTGCAAGAGGCGTCATCATGGAAAATTCAAAGGATTTTGCCTGCCTCTATTTTGTTTTAATGGGACGAAGTCCCACTCTGTCACCTAGGCTGGAGTACAGTGGCGCAATCTCAACTCGCAGCAACTTCCATCTCCCGGGTTCAGGCGATTCTCCTTCCTCAGCCTCCTGAGTAGCTGGGATTACAGGCACGTGCCACTACGCCTGGCTAATTTTTGTATTTTTAGTAGAGACAGTGTTTCACCATGTTGGCCAGGCTGGTCTCAAACTCCTGAGCTCAGGTGATCCACCCGCCTCGGCTTCCCAAAGTGCTGAAATTATAGGCATGAACCACTGTGCCCGGCCCTGACTCTCTTTTTTTTTGAGCAGATTTCTCCTGCCTAGTATGCAGTCTCCCCACAGTTGGTATCCTTCACTACAGAGGGCAAATCAGAATAAGGAGCTGTCTGTGGGTAGAATATCAGACTTCTCAGACATTGTTAGATTGAAAGGCCAATTGGAAATCCCTGACCGGTAGTTGGAAATGAATGGCTGAAACTCAAGAAGAAGGACTGAAACTGAGAAGTCAGGACTGGAGTTAGATATATGGTCACCACCTTAGAGCTAATATTTGAAGCCATGGGAAGCATCAAGATCTCCAAGAGAGGGAATGGGAAGCACTGGGCTTATTCGTTGAAGAATATCTGGTTTGAAAGAATGTGACAAAGCAGCCAAACAACTGGGAGAAGACCCAGACGGATGTCAAAGAAGCATTTGCAAACAGAGCACATAGCGGTGTCAGAGGCTGCAGAACAAACAGAATGAGCCTAAAATAGTTATTGAATCTGGCAACAAGAAGGCCATTAGTAATCTTATTAAGTGAAGTTTCAGTAGAGTGTAGGGAACCAGGTTGTGGGACTTTAATTTGAGAAGTATAAATGTGAAAGGAAGAAGAAATATAGAATAGCTCTAGTAGGTTCAAATTGTTGTTGGCTTTTTTTTCCTCAAAAAATGGCACATGTGTAATTTTTAGCCAGAGAGAGAAAAACCAGTAGAGAACAAAGCCATAGCAGGCACTGTTGTAAGCACTTGAAAGATTAGGGAGAGGGAGGTGGAATGAACTGGCAAGGAGCTGTAGCAGATGGGAAGGATAAGATGGAGCCTGTGAGCTTAGCTTCAAAAAGGAGGAGGCCCAGACTTGGGCAATGGAATGTCATCTTGTGCCTAGGACAAGGCGTGACTGAAAAGAGGGAACAGGCTAGGTGTAAAAACTGATACTTAGAAGTAGAGAGGAGGGGCTGGGGTGCGGTGGCTCACGCCTCTAAGCCTAGCACTTTGGGAGGCTGAGGCGGGTGGATCACCTGAGGTCAAGAGTTGGAGACTAGTCTGGCCAACGTGGTGAAACCCCGTCTCTACTAAAAATACAAAAATTAGCCAAGCATGGTGGCAAGGTGCCTGTAATCCCAACTACTTGGGAGGCTGAGGCAGGAGAATCGCTTAAACCTAGGAGGCAGAGGTTGCAGTGAGCCAAGATTGCGCCATTGCACTCCAGCCTGGGTGGCAAGAGCAAAACTCCATTAAAAAAAAAAAAAAAAGTAGTAGTGAGGAGGCAGAAAAGAGTGAATTCGTAATGCCTGAGGAGTTAAATTCTGTTACAGGTAAGCCTCCCACATCTGAAAATCTGAAATCTGAATGCTCCCTAATCTGAAACTTTTTGAACACGGAAACATTTTGATGCTCAAAGGAAATTCTCAATGGAGCATTTGAGATTTCAGATTTTTAAATTTGGGATGTTCAACCAGTAAGTATAATGCAGATATTCTGAAATCTGAAAAAATCTGAAATGTGAATCAGCTCTGGTCTCAAGCATTTCATATAAAGATACTCAACCTGTATTAAAGTAGAAGAGCTGTCAATAAGAATGGTAACAATGATGGTTAACATCTGTTGTGCTTCAAGCACTGTTTTAAATGTTCATATATATTATCTCATTTATTTCTCAAACTTGTAAGGTACTATTTCCACATTTTGTAGATGGAGAAATTAAGGTGAAAAAGATTAATTGATTTTCCCTAAACCATAAATTTAGTAAAGAGCAGAGTGGGATTTGAACTGAGGTGTTGTGATTCACAGGTCATGATCTTTTTTTTTTTTTTAATTATTTTCAATTTTTGTGGGTACACAGTGAGTGTAAGTCATGATCTTAACTGTTGTGCTCCTGTGTCCCCAGCCCTGGGAAATGAATGGGCGATTTAAGACATGTATGAATATGTAGATCATTTGTGGTGGGAATGGTGCCTAGGAAGCAACCCATGTCTTTTTTTCTTATCTTTTTTTTTTTCTCTGAGACAAGGTCTCACTCTGGCACGCAGGCTGGAGTGCAGTGACACAATTATAGCTCACTGTAGCCTCTTTCTACTGAGCTCAAGCAATTCTCCCATCTCAGCTTCCCAAGGAGCTGGGACTACAAGCATGTGCCACCAGGCCTGGCTTTTTTTTTTTTTTCCAAATATTTAGTAGAGATGTGGTCTGTGTTGCCCAGGCTGGTCTCGAAATCTTGAGCTCGAGTGATCCTCCCACCTCAGCCTTACAAAGTGCTGGGATTACAGGCGTGAGCCATCATGCCTAACCTTTTAAATATTTAATGGCAGTAAATTAATTTTTTAAAACTAACTTCCTTTTTGGTTATTCTAAAAGTAATATATGGTTGTTGAAGAAAACTTAGCAAGTAAAGTATAAATTTTGAACAAAACCATGCTAAACTCAGAGATAACCAAAGTTGACAACTTTGTCTATTTTTTGTTTTGAGATGGAGTCTTGCTTTGTCGCCTAGGTGTGATCTCGGCTCACTGCAGCCTCTACCTCCCGGGTTCAAGTGATTCTCCTGCCTCGGCCTCCTGAGTAGCTGGGACTATAGATGTGTGTCACCACACCCAGCTAATTTCTTTTTTTAAATTTTTTTATTTTTAGTAGAGATGGGGTTTCGCCATGTTGGCCAGGCTGGTCTGGAACTCCTGATGTCGGGTTATCCACCCACCTCTGCCTCCCAAAGTGTTGGGATTACAGGCATGAGTCACTGTGCCTGGGTGACAATTTTTTGTATTTTCATGTGATTTTTTTTTTCTGTCAGTTTTTTTCTTTTTACAAAATTGGATCATAATGTATATGCATGTGTGTATGCATATGCGTGTGTATGTATATAGTTTTATATATGTAGTTTTGTGAGATTTTCATTTAATATTTTATCCAGAGCATTAATGTCATCAAAAATACCACAAAATTTTCACTATTTTTCTTTTATTGAATGATCAGGTAATTTATGTGTTTTGTTCTTATAAGTAATGCTACGGTGGTCATCTTTCTTTGTCTGCAATGCTTATTATTGCCTTAGGCTAGTAAGTTGGTCAAGACTCTGGTTGTAAGCAGTAGGAACTCACCTTGATCTAGCTTAGGTGCAAACCAGAAGTTCTTAGCTTATGTAACAGCTGAAATGGCAGGGATGCAGCTAGGCCTCAAGGGTAGCTGGAGCTGGAGACAACTCAAAACTCTTTCACTGCTTATTCCTGATTCTTTCTGCATGCTTGTTCACTGAAACCCTGGAAAACGTAACCAGAGAGATCTCCTGAGCTATTGCTCACAGCATTGCCAGCAGAGTGGGACTGCAGCTTGAGTTCCTCCCACACCCAAATTTATTATGAAGTTTTTCAAATGAAAAAGCAAAGTTGAAATTATTTTAAAGTGACACTTTACTATACTTTACAGTACAAGTATGTATAAATATAAGTATGTTACTCTGCTTGCTGTGTCACATACCTATCAGTCAGTCACCCGTCTGTCACTGCATCTTTAAAAAATTCACTTCAAAATAAATTGCAGCTATCAGTATACTTTCTGCTAAATACTTCAGCATGGGTACTATAGGGTTCAATACTTATTTACCTTTTTCTTTTGATACAAAATTTACAAAGAAATGCACAAGTCTTAGGACAAGTCCATACAACTGTGTAACCCGAATCCTTATGAGCCCTTATGATCCCAAGTTTTAAAAAATCTAAGATGATGGCTCTGGCTAGCTCACCTTGGGTCTGGTGCCCATCCCTGAGCTCAAACAGAGTAAAGGAAGTCACATTTCCCACATGCAAGAGGGTGCTGTGCTCAAGTGATAGAACTATAGATATCTACAACAGAAAGCTTCCTGGAAGTTGAATTACACTAATTGAATTTAGTGCTGCACAAAAAGCACACGTATTGGTTTTATCTCTTTTAGAAAACTGCCTCTAAAGTCCTTCACTGATGGTTTCTTTATTCTGTGTACCTGTGCTCCTTTATTTTTTCTTTAATTGGTATATCACTTTTTTCCCAATTTGTTTTATATGTCTTATAAAAAATAGATTGTAAGCTCTTGAGAGTGAAGACCAGTTCTTTTCAAATCTAACCTTATCCCTTGTATAATGGTACCTTATAGTAGCCTCTCCAACCAGCCAGATGCTTTATGCACTTAGTAAAGGTGCTTATAGCTACAAATAAGAAGAAACTGTGACTCAAAGAGCTTTAAATAATAAGGAACTATTATACCTATCCTTACATGGAATCACAGAGATTGGCCAGCTCAGGGTTGGTTAATTTGGTGGCTTCATGATATTGTCAAGGATCTGGGCTTTTCTGTTCTTTAGACTCTGCCATCATTGTTATGTAAACTTTGTGCTCAAACTGGATCCTTTCATGATCACAGTCTGACTGTTACAAGTCTGGGCGTAAGGTCCAAATGCCGTAACATCTCTTCCCTTTATTGCTCGAAAGAGCTAAGAAACCTTTCCCAGAATCTCCCTAGAGATCTCCATATATAATTGGCTTCAACTAGTTGAAATTATCACTCCCATATCAGTCATTGGTGAAGATAATGGAACCATGGTGATTACTATTCAAGATCTATGCCTGGAAAGGGCATTCCTCTTCTTTTCACTGTTGGGAGGAGAGAATACTATACAATTAAGACTGATACAATTAGTAAGAAAATTCTGTAGGCAACAACATCTGTTACACAGCATTATTCCTTAATGAGAATGCCTGATCTTGTCCTCTGAAGTTGATTCAGGGGTGGGGGGGGGCACATTAAAGAAATTCTATATGTAATTCTTGTTGCTGCCTGAATGGTTTCTCAGTTAGTGACATTTGCTACTGTACTGGCCCTGGTCTTTTAGGTTTTTAGGTGTTTAATATTTTTCTACTTTTTAATATTTGTCATTTTTTGACTCAATGTATTTTGAAAATGTACGTTTTAATGATTTCTTCTTAATTTCATCTGGAATTAATTCCTATAAGCCTAGTGGCTAAGCCTTGGGTTCTCTGGAAAAGAGAGCCTGAGGTGAGGATTAAGGTGTTAATGCTTTCTTGGAGGGTTGCAGTAAGGGCAAAAGGAAGAAGGGAAGGTGCAAAGAAATGGATTCGATGTGTTACAGAGCCAGCTAGCTTTTGCTTTACAACAAGCTAAGAAGAGACATGGCAGTGACTCAGCAAGCATGCAGCTTTTCTCTGAAGGGATTGCAAGGAGGAACTAAGAGTAGTCCTTGGAAAAGAGAAAGAAGGGGGAGAATGTATTTGCCTGATTTCTTCTGTCTCTTGTTCCTAGTTAATAGGAGTTTACTCCATAGGAAGCTAATTCCTCTGTATGACCAGGCTGTGTCATTCTGGCTCTCTGTGGCTACTTAGGATGGTAGATCCCATGTACTACACTGTGGTTTTTCGTACAAGTCCAAAAGTGACTTGGATGAGGCACCAACTAAGAGAAGGAGAGGAGAAGGTGGCCAGGCGGGGGTGGGGAAGGCAGAGAAGAAGTTGGCAGCAGGTAGTTGGGAAGATACACAAAGTTTGTGTTCCAATACACCCAAGAAGGTTGAAGTCAAACTTTTTTTGCTGTAGCATTACTTTGGTATTCAATTACTCGGAAACATACTAGTTTCAAAGTAAGCCAGATATTGCTTTTGTTTTCCAAAGCTCTAAAATTTAAGGTAATTACCTTACGAACTGGTTTACTTGCTCAGATCTGACAATCTCTTATAGGAAGTGTTGGCAATGTTCCAGAGCTCACAGATCATCTTGGTTGTTGTGGATCTAGGTCAACATTGACTCCTTTGTAGTCATTCTGAAATATGACGGAGGTAAAGTGGAGTGGCTCTGGGTACCCTTAGATTGTCTAGTCTCTCCAAGTTTATCAGGATTGATGGGCTCTTTGGAGCTCTGGACCCTTGGACAGCCTCTGAATATTAGCTTTGATTTCTGTAAGTTCTTACAAGGCCAACTGCTTTTAAAGAGAACAATGTTCACTTTTTATTCAGAGTGCAGTGAGCAACCTGTGTTGAGTTAGTGGCAGAAGAGGCACGATCTGATGGAATGAAGGAAAGAATGTTTATTCTTGATTGTTCTGGTCTTTGCATTCCTCATATGTGTCTTCCATTTTCTTTAATTAAATATCTCTTTATTTTTTCCATTAATATACTTTACTCAGATCACTGTGACTGCTTAATAGATATTACAGAGTAATAGTAGCTGTTTTTATGTGGGAAATAAAAGGATGAACTTGTCGGAGATGAATGTGAATTGGGCACATCTAATAAGCCTGAGATTTCCTGCTTCTGTGTTATCATGGGAACTGAGGCAGAGCATTTGGATCTTCCCAGCATGTCACCTGCTGAATACTCTTGACCCGTTCTGAATTACATACACTGCGCAGTGCAGGCATAACAGAGTCTGGAACCAGGTAGCCCTTCAAGCTGCATTGGAGGCATGGAAATTCTTTGCTGGTCTCTAGTTTGTGCCATCCAAATTTTTGAAAGTGTTCTGAAGGGATCTGTGTTCTTTCAACTGAATTTCATGCCTGGCCTTAACCTAGGGACATAAAGTCACATTAGCTCTGTTGGTGTTTAAACACATAGTTCTACATGTATCTGGTTAGTTGAACCCCCCCTTTTTTTTTAAATTCATGGAATGGCTGACTTATTTATTTCATTTAACATAACCTTGAAAATACAAAGTATTCTCCTCCTATTTTCTAGTCCAATGAAGGTGATTTTCATTTACCTTGGTTACTTGTTTCCTGCCCTGAGGTATGAGGCTACTTGTAGGGCTGATTAAGGTGAGATATTTTCTCCTTTTTGAGACTCTACTTATGAGCTAGAATCATAAAAATTCAAGAATTGTGCCAAATTTTCTTTTGTTGATGACTGTGATTTAGTCTGTTATGTAACTACAATGTATAATTTACACATCCTGAAGATCATCAGTCTCTGTACAGAGTGACTATATTTAACCCTCACTTCTTTGGAAAAAGAGAACATTACCAATTATCTTTGAAATTATGTTTGTGAGACAATGCACATTGATCCACCCTCTGTCTCCATTTTTAATGTTTGGTGCGTCAAGTAGTACTTTATGATTTATTCTGTGCTTTTCATGTGTAAAGGCTAAGAAGAGAGAGAGCTTAGTAACTAGTGACTATATCTCGAGGCCTCCCATTGCTTATTTTGTCTAAACCGAGAATAATAGACATAATATCTCTGTTGTCTCTCTTAATATGCAGGTCCAGAGAGAATAAAAGAGTAAATGTCTTCCCACTATTATCTTTTAGTTCCGGGAGAGGAGTGTGGAGAGAGGATATTGAAATAAATTGTTTAATGCTGGACAGTTCTATGCTTAGTAGTAAGAAAATAACACTTCTTGTTCCTATGTCATGATGCCATTAGTTCCTGTGTGATTTGAGGAGTTTTTGAGAAAGAAAACAGTGTTAGTTAGTTTTAAAGTCAAGTCCAGTTTTAAGCTCAAATTCCATACTGATATCTTTTAAGCAAATTTGCTTATTTACCACCCAGCATTTTGCCTCATTACCCTGCCCCAGGCTCTGTTTGTATGAAGTTGTCATGATGTAAGAGGAAATGTTGACTGTTTTCATATAGGACTGTGTTCCCTTAAGAAAGAAAGCCTTGAATAAGAAAATGATGTTCTCATTAAATCTGCTCTTTAAGAGTAGGTGGGAGGAATTGCTATTGATCTAATGGATTTAATAGTTCATATAGAAAGTCTGTGGAATAGAAGTAATATTCTGCAGCTGAGTAACCATAGATTAATCTGTCTTCAGACAGAATTCTGGAAGCATCTGTAAAGCTGGAAAATTACCTTTTCTTTTTTTGTTTTCCAGGCACAACTGGACTAAATGTATTTCCCAAATACTTTAGGATTAAATTATATCACATAAGTAGGTCTACTAAAAATTATATGAAAAATTGAAATAAAATCATAAAATATAAATGTTAGGTTCTTCTTGGCTACATTTGCTCTGGTGCCAGTCTGTTTGGAAGGGCTGCAGTGTTGAAGGGTAACCAGAGGTCACTTGTAAAATTTCTTTCTTTGTTAGATGGTTCTCTAATAGCTAGTGGTGGTTCATTTTAGTTTTTAGTTGGATGAGGTAGTCCTTTTAAGGTGGGTGGTGAAGTCAGACATTTAAGGTTCTCTTCAAGCTCTTCCTTTGACCCTTTTAAAACCTTTTTATTTTATTCTACCCACTGAAAGCACATCACCAAGCCCTCCTTCTTTGTCAGGAAAGGGCAGCTATTTCTTTTCCCCTTCCTGCCCTAACCTTTAATGAGTAGTTGGTTCTGTGAAGATATGGGAACTCCCAGGACATATGAGAATTTTAATAGGTATGAGTGACATTTTATGGACATGTTTGTAAGACATGAAAGCGGTGGACTTTGTTCATGTTTCATTCTCATATAAATTACATATTTCCTTCATGCTTTATTCCTATAAGATATTCAATTTGAGCAGCATATATTGTCTGAAGGTTCTTGAAAAAATAAAAGGTAAAATAACAATGGTATTGACAATTACAGCTCTTTATTGGAAATGAAAAAAATGCACAAAGAATTGAGACTTTAAAAAATAAATTTACAATTAAAAGAAGAATAGACACATATTAGGAATAATAGCAGTCCTTCTGTAGAGCATTGTAGTTTACAAAGCACTTTTACACACATGTGAGTTTAGTTACATAATAAAAGGAGTCTGTTGGTTGTACCCCCATGATTTCTTTAGCCATCAGATCTCTAGATCTGCATCCTTACACCAGCCATTTTAATTGGCATTCTTACTGCACCGTAAGACGGGTTGAATAGTCAGATAGTCTGCTATTGGTAGCAGCTCTTCTTCTTCATGTTTAATCCTTTCCCTCTTCTGCTTCTCTCATCACTGTCATTTTCTCGTTTGAAAACTAGAGCATATATAGCCATCTTTATTTACTTTTGTTCTATGCTAGCATTTGCCTTCTACTAAATGAGGTTGTCCTTTATGTGACAGCTGGCAATTTGTTTCTATAGTCAAGACTCCTATCCTGCATTTTTGAACCTGGAATATGTTAGTAAGGCTACAAAAATAAAAATATCATCTGAGTGAGCACTGCACTGGTGCACACAGCCTTCTTCTCACCTGATTCCCCCAAAGAGCTACCACTTGAATATGTCTAGTCATGGCATTGGTACTTTTGCTTGTCTACCCACCTCTGCTGGTAGTTTTACAATTAATAATAGACTGCGAAAATAGCTATAAATAATGTGTGTATGTGTGTGTGTGTCTTCATATTAATCTTTTTCTCCAAAGCAGAATCATTGCTGGGGTTCATTTTTATGAGTAGTAGTCCTAATTTGATTTTACTGTCAGCCGAAGGAACATTCCTTCCATTCAATTTGGAGTTGTTGGAAGTGTTGTGGGATTTTTTTTTTAACCAAGGCAGAGCACTTCTTTTTCTTTTCTTTTTCCTTTTTTCATTTTGTCTTTTCTTTTTTTTTATGAGACAGAGTCTCACTCTGTTGCCCAAGCTGGAGTGCAGTGGCACATTCTTGGCTCATTGAAACCTCCGCATCCTGGGTTCAAGCAATTCTTCTGCTTCAGCCTCCCGAGTAGCTGGGACTATAGGCATGTACCACCACAGCTGGCTAATTTTTTTGTGTTTTTAGTAGAGATGGGGTTTCACCACATTGGTCAGGCTGGTCTCGAACTCCTGATCCATCTGCCTCTGCCTCCCAAAGTGCTGGGATTACAGGCATAAGCCACTGCGCCCATCCAGGAACACTTCTTAAAATGTGCTTTTGTTAAATGAACCTTATAAGAAAAATTCTGTAAGCCACGTAAACCTTAGGATTGCCTGGACACTAATGGATTCTATGGTTAGGCATTGGGGTAAAGGTGGGGCACTAAGAACTCCTTGGAATTTACACTAGGAGTGTATAGTCCAACCCATTTAAGAACCACTGTACTTGTTAGCATAGCTTTTTTACTAGCTTCTTATACTTTTGTTAACTTTGGTATTTTCAGGCTGTATATATCTTAACACTCCATTTTTACATTACATATACCAATATGTTAAACTTGAGCATTAATCCATGTGGAAATACTTAGATCTCAACTACAAAATTCTATCATATAATAGTTAAACATATTATATAAAGAACGGTTTATAATAATATGGTTTTGTTAAAAATCTCCCCCTTCAGAGTTAACTTCAGAGGTAAAACTTCTTTTTTTTTTTTTTTTTTTTTTTTTTTTTTTTTTTGAGGCGGAGTCTCGCTCTGTCGCCCAGGCTGGAGTGCAGTGGCCGATCTCAGCTCACTGCAAGCTCCGCCTCCCGGGTTTACGCCATTCTCCTGCCTCAGCCTCCCGAGTAGCTGGGACTACAGGCGCCCGCCACCTCCCCGGCTAGTTTTGTATTTGTAGAGACGGGGTTTCACCGTGTAGCCAGGATGGTCTCGATCTCCTGACCTCATGATCCGCCCGTCTCGGCCTCCCAAAGTGCTGGGATTACAGGCTTGAGCCACCGCGCCCGGCCAGAGGTAAAACTTCTTAAAGGTAATGAAGAGAGTTAGTGGAATTTATTAAACTAGTGATGGCTGCCTCTGAAAGAATTATTTGTGTGTTTGTTTTTGTGCGTCTGAAAGGGTAGGCAAAATGGTTTACCTCCCAGCAACACAGTCCTCCTTGTTGTGGAAGCTGGTAGTGAATTTGCAGGGCATGTTACTTAAAGGTGTGAAAGAATTCAGTTCAGTTCAGTCAGCAAGCTCCCACTTTTTTCTTGGCACTGGCGATGATACAGTGGTGAATGAGCCCACATCCTTATTTTTAAATAGCTCACAGTTTACTTCAAGAGTGAGTTTTACATGGGTCATCTAAATGTTGACACCTAATTAATAGTCACCATATAGTGTTTGGTATACACATGTTCCACAGGAATTCTCTGATTAAATGAGTGATGCAAACTGTAGTATCCCTTTCCTTTTTTAAAACATAGCAGTGGCCAGGCGTGGTGGCTCACGCCTGCAATCCCAGCACTTTGGGAGGCCGAGGTGGGCGGATCACCTGAGGTCGGGAATTCGAGACCAGCCTGACCAACATGGAGAAACCCCATCTCTACTAAAAATACAAAATCAGCCAGGCGTGTTGGCGCATACCTATAATCACAACTACTCGGGAGTCTGAGGCAGGAGAATCACTTGAACCTGGGAGGCAGAGGTTGCGGTGAGCCAAGATTGTGCCATTGCACTCCAGCCTGGGCAACAAGAGCAAAACTCAGTCTCAAAAAAAGGGGGAAAAATAGTGGTAGGTTTTCATTGCTTTGTGGATAAAACTCAAAATTCCCACTCTGAGCTTTCAAGAGGGTCTTAGACTATTTCATTTCCCTTTCCTCTGCACGTACACATCTAAGGTTAAGTCCTTCCCAGAACTGCACCTTATGTTTGAAATGCCCTTCCTGTCATCTATGCAAGCAAATTTTTACCTTTTGCCCTTTCATGTGAAACTTTTCCATATCTGTGAGAAAAATGACCCAAATATATGGTTTCTCCTCATTCTTTGAATTGTGCCTAATGAATATGAAGTTAATCATCATAATTTGGATAGGATTCAAGCTATATCAAAGCTATTTACAGCCGGGAGCAGTGGTTCACGCCCGTAATTTCAACACTTTGGGAGGCCAAGCAGGCAGTTGGCTTGAGCTCAGGAGTTCAAGAGCAGCCTGGGCAACATAGGGAGATCTTGTCTCTACAAAATATAAAACAATTAGCCAAGCATGGTGGCAAGCGCCTGTCATCCCAGCTACTCGGGAGGCTGAGGCAAGGGGATCACTTGAGCCCAGGAGGTCAAGGTTGCAGTGAGCCACGATTATGCTACTGCACTCCAGCCTGGGTGACAGAGTGAGACCCTGTCTCAAAAAAAAAAAAAAAAAAAAAAAAAAAGAAGTATTTCCAAAATACTATGGGAATAGACACAGATGAGGAAATGATTATGTCTGGGAAATTCAGACAATGTTTTGTAAAGAAGGTAACATTTATCTAGGTCTTGAAGAATAAGTAGGAGTTTTTCAGGTGGGAAGGTTATTTGGGGCAGAGGGAACAGTAATAATTATGTGCCATATAATAATCTTTACATCAACAGCAAGCCACATATACAACAGAGTTCCCATAAGATTATAAAGGAGCTTTGAAATCCCTACCTCCTAGTGATGTCATAGCCATCATAACATTGTAGTGGAACATGTTACTCGTGTTTGTGGTGATGCTAGTGTAAACAACCCTATATATAAAAGTATAGCATATATAATTCACTATACTTTTAGAGTTATTTTGGAGCATACACCTTCTACTTATAAAACAATTTAACTGGAAAACGGCCTCAGGCAGGTCCTTCAGGAGGCATTTCAGGAGAAGGCATTGTTATCATAGGAGATGAGCGCTCCATACATGTTTCTGCCCCTGGAGGCCTTCCAGTGGGACAAGATGTAGACGTGGAAGACAGAGATATTGATGATCCTGACCCTGTGTAGGCCTAGGCTAATATATATGTTTATGTCTTAGTATTTAACAAAAAAGCTTAAAAAGTCAAAAAATGTAAATAGAAAAAAAACTTACAAAATAAGGATATAAAGAAAGATAATATTTTTGTACAGCTATACAATGTGTTTGTGTTTTAAACTAAGTATTATTTTTAAAGATTCAGAACATTAAAAAATTAAAAGTTTATAAAGTATTAAAGTTTCAGTAAGCTGTTTAATTTACTACTGAAGAAAGAAAATTTTAAAAACAAATTTAGTGTAGCCTAAGTGTACAGTATTTATAAAGTCGGCTGTAGTGTTCAGTAATGTTCTAGGCCTTTACATTCACTCACCATTCATTCGCTGACTCACCTAGAACAACGTCTATTCCTACAAGCTCTGTTCATGATAAGTGCTGATTATATTTCTACTGTCCTTTTCTATGTTTAGATATACCATACAAATACCATTGTGTTACAGTTACCTATAGTCTTCAGTACAGTTACCTGCTGTACTGGTTTGTGGCCTAGGAGTAATAGGCTATACCATCTAGCCTAGGTGTACAGTAGGCTATAGCATCCAGGTTTGTGTAAGTATACTCTATGATGTTCACGCCATGATGAAATAACATTTCTCAGAATGTATCCCAGTTGTTAAGCATGAGTATGTATGAAAACTGATGGTATCATGAAAGAACATGGCGTATTTAGGGAATGTGGCTAGACTGTAGAGTTTGTGTGTTTTTGGTGGTGCTAGTGCTGGGAGACAAAGCCAACAGCAGGATTTGTATAGTAATCTTGGAACTGCAGAAGCCAAGCTCTTGTGGTTCTTTTGGTATGCTGTGTTTTAGCACATTACCAGGTAGGTTTAGACACTTGATAAGTATTTTTTTGATGAAACATGAAGCCAGGGGTAGCTGGCTCTTTGATCAGGATAGGAAAATATGAGTAATCCTTTCAGAACTGTGTTTATTTATCATTTATCAAGCATTCATTCAACAAATATATACTGAGGCTGCTGTGTTCAGGGCAATGAGGGAAATGTAAAGATGTTTCTTCCCTGTTTGTGCAACGCCTCTTCCCTGAGTTCAGTTTTATTAGATTTTTCTTTTCAGAACTGTTAATTCTATGCCATTTTATTATATTTTATACATGCTTGCTACTAACGTACTGTGTAGTTATTGCTGTCTCTCAAAGGCTCAGAGCCATTTTAACCCACATCACTACTTTATTTCAGGAGTTCTCACTGAGTTTTGGGGAAAGTACAGGTGCTCAGATAACTGGTGTTTTTCTGTGACTTGTGCCTTTCCAGCCAGTATTTATAAGATCAAGAAGGCAAAGTATGCAAAATTATAGATGTGATAGCTGATTTGTACTGAACTTCTTAGGCCTAACATATCTTAGCTGCCATTCTTTACTTATAGTTAATGCAAAGAGAACATTGTTTAGCAGTAATGAAGAGAAACTGTAACACTGAAAGCAAAATAGAAATTTCGTTCTTAAAAATTGCACTCTTGGTAATATGTCCTTTTACCCTTGTGCAGAAGAACATCCAAACCTGTTCTTGAGGATTATTTTAAATGTATAATCATTTCCCCCTTCCTCCTATTGAGTAACCTCCATGTGTCAGCACTATGCTGGGTATTGGGTTACAATGTAAACATCACACTTCTTGTCTTCAGGGAAGTAAAACAGTTATGCCTCTATGCTGGCTGTGCATTAGCTATACAGGTAAGTCTTGAAAAAGTACAGATGCTAGAGTCCCTGTCCTGGAGATTCTGACTCACTGGTTCTACGGTGGGTAGGTAAGATTACTGACAAGTTAATAGGAAATTACACTTCTCTGAAGTAGGGCTCTGGGATAATTATGAGCACAGAAGAGGATTGCCTAGCTTAGTCTTAGAAGATTAGGGTTGATGGAGGAGGTGGGAAGCGTATGAATACAGAATGTAAGGCAGAAGCCTGTCTTGGATTTTGGGGAATAACATGTATGGACTGCAAGAAGAAAGAGCATGGGAAGTTGGTAGTTTTTTGTGGGTGGAACATGGAAGAGGAGGCAAGGAGTAGTGAGAGGGGAGACTGGAGAAGCAAGCAGAGTCCAAATAATTCAGGGCTTTGTCTGTCAGGCCAAGAAATTTGAATTTTATCCTGTAGACATTTGGAGCCATTGATGGGTTTTAAGTAGTGGGGTGATGTGATAAGATTTATTGTGCTTTGATATAATCACTCCTGCTCTGTGAAAAATGGCTTTGAGAGAAATATGAAGAGAATTTGTAGACTTGCAAAAGTCTAGGTAAGAAGTGCCAGTGGCAGGGGAAATGAAGAGAAGTGGACAACTTTCAAAAATACTTCATTAGTAGAACACACTGAACTTGGTTAAAAATAAATGTGTCTATTTGCGGGAGGGGTTGAGGGACATGAAGTATCAAAGACTGCGTTCTTAGCCTGGGGTCATGGGAGGGATGGAGGTACCATTCACTAAAATGAGAACACAAGAAAAGGCAAATTTGACAAATGAAAGTGGTAAATTCGCTTTAAATATATTGAGTTGGTAGTGGCAAAAAGACATCTAAATAGAGCTGTCAACTAGATATTTGAGCAAATTGTCCAAAGCACGGAAGCAGGATCTAGGCTAAAGATTTGGGAGACATGGCCGGGTGCAGTGGCTCATGTCTGTAATCCCAGCACTTTGGGAGGCTGAGATAGGTGGATCATGAGGTCAGGAGATCAAGACCATCCTGGCTAACAGTGAAACCCCATCTCTACTAAAAATACAAAAAATTAGCTGGGCATGGTGGTGGGCGCCTGTAGTCCCAGGTACTCGGGAGGCTGAGATAGGAGAATGATGTGAACCTGGGAGGCGGAGCTTGCAGTGAGCCGAGATCACGCCACTGCACTCCAGCCTGGGCGACAGAGTGAGACTCCATCTCAAAAGGAAAAAAAAAAAAAAGATTTGGGAGACATTTTCATATTGATAGTAACTAAAACTGTACAAGTACACGAGATGATTTAGTGTGTATATATAGAGAGAAAGTCTAGGATGGAACCCTTAGAGGCACTAACAGTTCAGGAAAAGAGAAGGGGGGGCTTATGGGACTGAGAGGAAGTGGTAAAGGTAAGAGGAATATCAAAAGAGTGAATTGTCATTTAAGGCAAGAGAACTTTTTGAGAAGGAAAGAGTGATGAACAGGATTAAATGTCATGAAGAGGTCGGTAAGACATTTCCATTTTCTTTAACAACAAGCATGTTATGTCAGAAGGGAGAGCAGAGGGAGAAGAAGAGGGTTGAAGAGTGTGAAGTGACATAATCATGAATAGGCAATTGTTTCAAAAAGTTTAAGAAAACAGAATAGGCGGATAGGTGGTAGCTGGGAGTGGAGGGGTTGAAGAATTGCTGAGATAGGAGAAATTTGATCATTCTGTTCATTTCTTCCTGGAGTAATCATTGGTAAGAGTCCTCTGTGAGACACACTCTGTGTTACATGCTGAGAATAGATCCCAGTCCACATGGATCTTAATGCTAGCGAAATGGCTACCCAATAAAAGAGTAGCAAATACAGAATTAGAAGGGCTCTGAAGGAAGTAAGCAGCAAACTGTGGTCAGGAATAACAGAGAGGCCCTACTTGAGATAGTGTGGTCAGAAAAGGCCTCTTGGAGGAGGTGTCATTTTCAACTGAGATCTGAAGGCTGTGAAGGAGCCAGGCGTAAAGAGCCTAAGAAAGAGTATTTCATGCAGAGAGAGCATCAAGTGCATTCGCTCTGGGATGGGAAGAGCTTGGGTTATTCTAGAAGCCAGCAGGAACAGAAGGTTTTTATGGCCATAGTAAGTTGAGTTAGGGAAAAACAGTATTAATGAGATGGTGCTGAAGAGATAGGACATTTTGAGACCAGTTGGGTCGTTTATGCCATAGTATGAATTTGTATTTTATTCAGGAAGAATGGAAAACCTTTGGAAGGTTTTAAACAGAGTGACACAGTCTGATTTACATTCTAAAAGAAGTCACAATGACTGTTTTGTGGGGAATGGATTATAAATGGAGGTGGGTCAAGAACAGAAGCAGAGGGATCAGTTAATGGCTGATTGGATTATGCTGGTGGCAATGGAGGTGGAGAAAAGAGACTGGCTAATAAAATACAGATAGTCTCCAATTTACAATGGTTCAACTTAGGAAGTTTTGATGTTATAATGATGTGAAAGCAGTATGTGTTTAGTGGAAACTGTCTTTGACTTTTGAATTTTCATCTTTTCCCAGGTTAGTGATATGTGATACAATATTCTCTCATGCTGCTGGTCAGTGACAGCAAGCCCTGCAGCTCAGCCAGCACGGGATCACGAGGGTAGCAGCCGATATTCTGCAGTTTATTCAATAAATTACATGAGCTGTCCAACACTGTTTATGGACAGGCTTTGTGTTAGATGATTTTGCCCTACTGTAGGTTAATGTAAGTGTTCTGAACAAATTTAAGGTAGGATAGGCTAAGCTATGATGTTTGGTAAGTTAGGTGTATTAAACACATTTTTGGCTTACAGTATTTTCAACTCATGATGGGTTTATTGGAACTTAACTCATTGTAAAACAAGGATCATCTGTGTAATGTATAGAATCAAGATGATTTGGCTAATGTCTGAGGGATCAAGAGACAGGGAGGAGGGAGAACTTTGGTGTCTGGTTTTAGTGTCAGCATAGATGGTGGCACCAGTTACTGAGGCAGGAAAAACGAGAGGGACCCAGAGTTTCAGTGCAGGTTGGAACTGGGTGGAAATGCAGAATTAAGAGTTCCTTTTTTTTTTTTTTTTGAGGCGGAGCCTCACTCTGTTGCCCGGGCTGGAATGCAGTGGCACGATCTCAGCTCACTGCAACCTCTGCCTCCTGGATTCCAGTGATTCTTCTTCCTCAGCCTCCTGAGTAGCTGGGACTACAGGCGCACGCCACCACACCTGGCTAATTTTTGTATTTTTAGTAGAGACGGGGTTTCACCATATTGACCGGTCTGGTCTCGAACTCCTGACCTTGTGATCTGTCTGCCTCAGCCTCCCAAAGTGCTAGGATTACAGGCGTGAGCCACCATGGCCAGCCCAAGCGGTCCCTTTTTATATATACTGAAATTCAGTTGCATGGGGGATTTATATTTATTTATTTATTTTTTAAAGACAGAGTCTCACTCTGTCGCCCAGACTGGAGTGCACTGGTGTGATCTCGGCTCACCTCAACCTCTGTCTCCCAGGTTCGAGTAATTCTTCTACCTAAGCCTCCCCAGTAGCTGGGATTACAGGTGCCCACCACCACGCCTGGCTAATTTTGTATTTTTAATAGAGATGGGGTTTCACCATGTTGGCCAGTCTGATCTCAAACTCCTGACTTCAAATGATCCGCCTGCCTTGGCCTCCCAAAGTGCTGGGATTACGGGTGTGAGCCACTGCACCTGGCCTCCATAGGGGATTTTAAGTTGGCAACTGAATGTAGATAAATGGAATGTAGATAAGTGGAATGTAGATATGTGGAATGTAGACATGTGGAAATTAGAGGTTTGGTCCATAGATAGATACTTAAAATTCATTGCCATGTAGATTTGCTTAAAGCCATGAAAATGAATGAGATCACCTGGGAAGAGGATACAGGACTAAGCCCTGAGGAATGCCAGTATTTAGTGGTCAAACAAAGGAGATCTAACTTGTAAGAAAAAATTGAGAGAGCAGCTTATGAGGGAGGAGGAAACTCAGGAGAAGGTGGCATCGTGGAAGCTGAGTGGGGGTGCTTCAGGAATGAAGGAATAAGCAACTTTGTTAAGTGGTTCTAATAGTCAGAAAAGTGTCTATGAATTTGGCATCATCTAGATGAATGGTTGCTATTACAAAAGCATTTCCAGTGTTTTGGTGGAAACAGAAGACAAGTGAAAGGAAGTAGAGCCATAGCAATTGCACTGGGATAGACCTCATTCATTCTTTTAAAGGCTGTACGATGGTTCATAGATGTTTCTACCATCATTTACTCAACCTTTCACTATTGATGAACATTCCCTTTGTTTTCATTTTTGTCACTGAAAATAATACTACAATAAACATTCTTGTCTCTGTGTTCATCCTTACACACTGGCACATGTATTTATATAGGAAACATTCTAGGAATGGGCTTCCTGGGTTGAAAGATAGGTGTATTTTATATAATTTTTATGTTGTTAATAACTTCCCCAAAAGCCTAAAACAATTCACATTTCACCAGCAGTTTATGAGAGATTGATGATACAGGAGAAGAGGGAGCTAACTGACAGTGACAGTGCAAAGTCCTCAAAAGGTAAGAGGAGATGTGGTCTTAAGTTCAGTGGAAGGATTGGACCTTCAAAGGGAAAGGGAGGAAGGAAAATTATATGTAGTTTGGGTGGTAGTCACATGAGGAAGTTCTGTAGTCTCAATAAAATAATAGCAAATCATCAGTTAAAGAGGAAGTTACTTGGAAGGCTCAAAGCACAAAAGAATTCCTAGAAAGTAGGAGCGGGAGTGGAGTAGGATTGCTGAGTAGTGCTGCATTTGAAATGCAGTCCGATTGTGTGGTTTTTCTCTAGCTGTATGAAGTTACTTGGGCTTGTGCCCAGAGAAGATGGATACCTGAGATGATCTAGGGCCAGAGTTTGCCAGGCAAGTATGATGGAAAGAGACGGACAGGGAAGTAAGGGCACTCTGCAAGGGAATGATTATACGTAGACCATAGTATCTAAACTGAACAGAGGAGAGAAATGAGGGCAGAAAGGGGTTGTGAGACTGGCAGGATCCGTGGATTAGAAGGTTCAAAGAGGGGCAAGAATTTTTAGCAGTGTGGACACTAAAGCAAATGAATAGGAGGGATGGGAAGAGCTGTTAAGAGTGTGATACGTTTGCATTTAGATTTTGGCAGAGTTATGATTTTTCTTGACCAACTGAAGGAATTGCCCATGGATTTGAATCACTGAGGTATAGCAGAAGAAAGGGTCCGTGCAGATGAGGAAATGAAGGACCTGGGAGGCCAATATATTGTTTGCTAGTGTACATTATTGTTGGCGTGTGATGCCAGCAGTAGGAGTGGAGGAAAAGTGAGCCAGGAGTGTAAGTTTTTAGTTTGGTGGGATGAGTGTGAAGTTGGTAGGTAATGGTGACAGGTGTGGGTGGAGCTAGAACTGTGAAAGGGCAGGGAGAATTGCAAGCAAAAAGGGATGAAGTGGTTTGAGAGTAGTAGGGGGGAACAAGGACAGCTGCCTCCTCTGTCTCCTGGCTCTGGGATTTATGGGGCATTAAGAGAAAAAATAGTAACTTGAGAGGGCTGTTGGGGAAGCATGTTTAACTGCTAGCAATAAGAAATCAGGAGAGAGAGAGGCTGGAGAGGGAGAGATTGAAGAGCAGAGCTGCCTGAGAAGGGAGAACAGGGAGATGGGCTGTAAAGTCTTGGTGGAGAGATTAGCCTGGGCTTTCTCCCGGAGAGAAGCGGGAGGGCAGCAGCCCTGTTTGTAGGTTGTTGGCTAGAGGCTGCCCCTCCTCTTTCATTTCTGCAGAACGCAGCGGGAACAGCTGCTGAGAGCAGGGCGATGGGGGATTGGGTAGGAGACATGAGAGGAATGGAGGAGATGTGATGTAGCTGCTGTGGAGAATGGAGTAATAAAAGTGACACATAGAAAGAGCATCAGGAGATGGCGAGGGCTCAGCTGAGATTGGAGAGTGAGTTAGGCATAAACTCACTTCCCTCCCTTTTCATTACACATAGAATGTCAGTTTTCCCCTATTCCCACCAAACTGAATTAATTGCTTTCTCATCTGTTTCCATAGTGTGGAGCACCTAATTTTATATCACTTATCACATTCTGTTACAGCGATTTACCTGTTTTCCCTTTCAGAGTGTGAGTTCTTGGACAGTAAGGCTTATTTATCCTCTCTTCATGATCACCTAGAATAATGACTGGAATATAACAGGCACTCAGTTAACGTTCATTGAATTGAATCAAATTGCACAAGTATGGTCATTTTATTTTCTAATAGCTCTTTCCCTTCATGAATCTGATGCCATATATTCTAAACAACTTACTCATTTCCGTGGGCACAGTGTGCTCATTAACGATAAGCCATCCTATTTCTGTGTTACGCAAGAGTAAGACCCGCGCACAAGATGAAGAGATCCCGCTCATCTCTGCAGGCTTGGTATTCATGTATTTGCCTTGGGGATTTCTGTCAGCAGAATGTTTGCCTCATTATTGACCTTGGTCAATAGGACATTCTTAGAGTCCTCTTCCTTTAGCATTTTTTCCCTTCAGAGCAGATGATACTGGTCTTTGTGATTTGAATGCAGTAGGAGGCTGGACATGGAAGAGAAAGCTTTTCTTGTAATAAAAACCCAACAAGCAAAATTTAAAAATCACCTTGCTTCCAAAATGTTGGAAATATTTTACCAAAATGAAGAGAATACACCATGGAAAAAACATTAGTTTGCCCACTGATGTGCCCGTATTGTTTCGTGGGTAGGAAAATGAAGGTAAATTAAGTGTTATTCATATTCCATGTCAGTAGCCAAAGCTCTGAAAGGCTTCTTTAGGTTCTCTCTCAGAATTGTAGAATCCTCAGTTAGAACGGACCATGGTGAGCAGCTGGCCTAGCCACCCAGGCCAACATTTGAATCCCCTTTACAACATCCCCATCTGGCAGGTGTCCGGTATCAGCATCTCTAGGGATTAGCAGAGTTCTTGACAATAGAAACCAGCTTCTCATTGACACCAGGATATTGCAGATTGCTATCTCTGTAACAGTAGTTCTCAAACTTTTGTTCCCAGGAGCCCTTTATACTCTTAAAAATTGTTGAGGAGCCCAAAGAGCTTTTGTTTATGCAGGATATATCAATATTTATTTGTTGTCTTAAAAATACAACAGTAATCCCATTACATGTCAATATAGATATCATTTTTGATGAAAAATAACTGTTTAAAAAATTAATTTAATTTTTTAAAATTAAATTAAAAAAGGAGAGAGTAGCCTTGCAAGTCTCCTTAATGTCTGTCATAATAAATAGAAGACTGCTGGATTCTCTATTTCTCATTCAATCTGTTGTGACAGAACAGGTGATGGAGCCTGTGGAAAGCTCAAGTGCACAGACATGGGAGGTAAATAACTTCTTTGAATTCAGAAGTTTTGTTCTCACAGACCTCCCAGAAGGGTCTCAGGGGACTCCCAAGAGTCCCCAGACCACATTTTGAGAACAGTTGCTCTCTTATACACCAAGGGATGGGATTCGTGATGTCAACTGGCAGGGACTGCAGTGAAAGAAAAACTAGATGCAAAAAGGGGCCAAGAAAAATGTCCTTACATTTATGATCAACAAGTATTGAGTGTTTACCATGTGCCCAAGTGCAAAGCATTGAAGATGCAGATTGAGTGTCCCTTATCTGAAATGTTTGCGACCAGAAGTGTTAAGGATTTTGAACTGTTTTTGATTTTGGAATATTTGTATTATACCTACTGGTTGAGCATTCCTAATCCGAAAACCTGAAATCTGAAATGCTCCAATGAGCGTTTGTCTTTGCGCATCATGTTGGCACTCAAAAAGTCAGATTCAGGAGGGTCTTGGATGCTTGGATCAGGGATACTCAACCTGCACTAACACTCACGTCAGGTGTTCTCTGTCTTCTTCAATGTGAAGGCTCCTTTTGGCCTAAAAAAATGTTAGAACTGTAAGTTAACTTTTTTACTTATAACATCCATTGAGAAAGTGACAAAAAGCAACTGTGAATTTAGTTCTGGTTTTAATAAATTTATGTTTTATTCATCACAGCAATATCTATGGACATTAGATAGAAAATTCACTAGAAAATGAACACTCTGTTTTATACTTTATACATTTGGTCTTCAGTCAGTGCTTTGTACCCATGGAGATTTGCAGAACCCTTGCAGATATATCTGTGCTTGGCCTATGTACCTGCCATGCCGCCTATGACCCACAGGTTGGGAACTGAATTCACCCATCTGTTCTTGTCACCAGCATTAAAGACATGGAGTGATGGATTTGTTTTGGGGTTATTTTTAAGCCATTAAGACTTCTGATGCCTTCAATTAAGATGGCCAGGTATCATAAAGAATTTCTGCATGCGCTTCCGGGGCTTCTGGTTCTCTTCACTGTCCTTATCTTGCTAAGAGCAACGGATAGGCATTTGCAGATCAAGCACTCTCACCCGCCCTGTAAGATGTTGCTCAGAGTTAATGGAAGAGAACCGTGTTGAGAGAGTTAATACTGAGTTAGAGAAAAGTAGAAGTGTGGTAATAGTGCAAAGGGAGCAGTGAGAAATTAAATGGTATCTTTTTAGAAGTCTGCCTTATTGCAGTCTGCATTGGTCCTTGGGGATTTTTCTACTGAGTACAAGAAAATCAGCAAGCACTTTTTGAAAAACCCAGATGAAATTACTGCCATAAATTTTTTTTTTTTCATGGTATAAAACCCTTAATTTAGATGGGGAGGGTTTATTACCAGTGTTTTCTTGGCATGGCTAAGTTCAATTAATTTCAGATGACAAGCTCCAGGTCCCCCCTACTACCACCCCTCTGCTGCCTTTTCCTCACCCTTCCACCCCCAATACGTGGAAAATATAATTTGTTGTTGGTTTGCCTTTGGCTCTGGAGACCTCATTAAGGGCCCGAGAAAGAGATTCTATCTCTCTTTCTTTGACATCTTTCTATTTTCTGCTGGATTCAGACCATTTGCATTGCCACATGTAAAGTATGTGTGGTGTATGTGAGGGGAAGGTTAGCAGACAAGTAGTAATGATTATACCTTTTAAATATTGATTTGAAATGACTATTGCAAGTTAGGAAATTGTTAACTGCAGTATTCAACTAAGATACGGAGCTCAGCTTAAGATGATGTCTCTGAAAAGAATGTGGGTACATTTAGAGAGGAAAACTTACTCAGCTGCTCTGACAGTTCACATGTAACATACCTGGTTGTTTGAAAGCAGGAACAAGATGTCAACAGAATATCATATTTACTCACAGTCCTAAGACATAGCATGCTGCACCTTCAAGTTCGTGTTCCTATCAGAATACTGTGAGCAAATGAGGGAAATAATCTATGGTGTTTTGTTTTTCTCTGCATGGTAATATAGAATCTATTGTAGTGTGAATAAAATAAGTCACCAGAGATTCATTACTGTTTGTGAAGTGTGCTGTCTGTGTCTTTCTGCATGGGATTCTTTATTTTACTTACAAAGCAGATATAAAAATTAGAATTGAGATGATAGAGAATATATATTGCATAAATAAGCAATTTAAACAGAAGTTTTACCATTATAACAAATAAATACCCTGCTTCAGAGGTTGGAGATTAGAATCCTGTTACATTAAACGCTTGACAATTAATTAGCTATTGTCTATAAAGTTCCCAAGATGACAAGTTACTTAAATACTATTATTAGGAGTAGCTGGATTAGTAATAATAGTGTTCAAGTGCCATGGGCAATAATGAGGAGATTTTAAAAATAAAGAGAAATGCATGTGATCACAGTCAGAGTGATTTGTGTGCTGAATGCAGAGCGGGCGGTCCCTGGGAGCAGTGTTTTCTGAGACTGCAGTGTACAATGGGCAATACTTGGCAGTGTGCTGAGGAGGATGAGATGAAAGTGCTTAGTTTGTTAATATTTTTTCTCTGTTTTTTTGGTGTATTGCTTAACCTCTTGTCAAAATAGTGTTCACTTAGCAAAATTAAAGAGAAAATAAGAAAGCTGACAGAAAATAGGCTCAGCAAAAGACCAAGTATCAAAGATGAACCTCTAGCAGTTGCTGACAGGCATTGTTTAGACTCCAGTTATGTTAGATCATTCATTACTATGGCTTTTTTCTTTTAAATGGCACATAATTGATGTGGATAAAAATGTGTGGGGATTTAACTTGATTGTACAGGTTTTTGTTCTGTGGAATTTATATCTTTAGGGCTCCATTTGTTTTGAATGTAATTTTGTGAGAAAATCAACATAGAACCGAGGTCTGCCTCAGTATCAGTTGGGGTGGGGCGTGGGGGATTACCAAAGTAGAGGATACCCACATCCTTGGTATGGATAGCGAAGCTTACAAGAGGAATGGTCCGGGGCTTCTTGGTTTTCAGAATCAAATAATTTTGAAATTGGATGGTGTGTAGAAGTAGTGGTGCTCACCACACATTTCGTGTATCCCCTGATGTTACCCAGCCTTTGTTGCTGTTGGGTTTGGGCTTTGTGACTTGCCCAGGCCAATGAGCTGTGAGTGGAAGGGATACAGGGCTCTTCTGTGCCAAGGCATTTAAAAGCTAGTGTTCCCCTTCCGTCCCTTTCTGGGTTGCTTCTTGCTTTGTATTTTTTTTAGTACTAGATAGAAAAGATAGAACCATACAAATTTTGAAATATATGTGCCTCTAAATAATGAAAGAAATTTAGCTTATGTTATGTAGAGCTGTTTAGTACAGTCTGTGTAGAAATATGCTTAGCATTCTCTTGCCCATGAACATGGAGTGTGGACAGCAGACTCCAGCTCTGGTGTTGTGACTCATCCTTGATACCTCACCAGTCCTTGAACAACCTAGTTGTGGAAAAACTGGGATAGGTTGGATTTGGTTTTAGATATTATAGACAGGTGCCTCAGGCAGCTGAATTTATACAGTAAACCACTTTTGTAAATGATCAGATTTCTGTGTCTAATAATTTGTTGGGAATCGCTTGGATGTTGGTTGTGCTAGAAATTCTTATTAATGTGAAAGACACTTTATAGTGATTGTTTCCATAAAGCCAACAAGATTCAAACGTAACAGTATTGAGACCAACGGGCATCTCAGCCTTACATCCATTTTTCAGCATGCCTAACACACATTATTCTTACTAAATGCCTCTTTCTATAAACCTAGCTGTTGCTACCTCAGTGGGTTGCTTGCAGTTTGACTGTAGCCTAGCTTGCTTAATTAAGACTTAAAATAATACCTTCGGTTCTGCCTGGGACTTGAGAGAATAGCCAGCTCTGAAGCCTTTGCTTGCTGTAATGGTTGCTCAGTAGTTGGAGTTTTGTAGCAAAAAGGTTTGGAAATCCACTACCATACAGTGGTTTTTATTGTTAATAGGTCTAGTTGTAAGTAGTCATCCTTTTTGACATCAGTTCCTTCTTGCTGAATACTTTATTCTTCTCACTTTTCTTTTCCTCCCCCTTTATCTTTTCTGCTCTCTCCTTTCCTCCCTTCATTCCCTTTCTCGTTCTGTTTCTTTCCATATAATGAACTGGTAAATTTGCAAAAAGGGACTCCATACTGCTGCCATGTGTAGGGTCCGGGAAACCTGATCATTTTGAAGAGCTAGCCCGTTCTAACACTATGGTTAGGAAACATCTTACTGAATGTTGCATCTTTTGTGATGCATGAAATGCCAGAGAAAATACAACTTGGGGAAAAACGTGTATTCTTGGGACCTGCATTAGAGAATATAAATCACAAATCAATATAAAGTTCAGATAATACTAGATCATATACCGCAACTGTATGTGACAGCAATGGGAGGTGGGAAGTCCCCTCCCTGTGTGCATGTTGAGAAATACACTGTTTTTATTTGGTACAGTTGCATATTCATTTCTAACAGACTGCATCCTAAAAGAATTGGACTTTTATAGATTCCATGAATATTCAGATAGTCACCAAAACCAATTTTGTCCTTTACCTTATGTGTCTAGACCCATCTGTCATTTGCTTGCTAGATGGTCGTAGTTCTGTATTGTGACATTTGCCTTTTGAGAAAAAGGTATTTCCCGTGTTGATAAGGGGGGATGCTGGTACCTTTGCTCCCCTGCTTGAAAGTTTCCACCCTCAGGGTGGATCTTGGTGAGAGCATGTGTGTGTGGCTAGGCCCTGGCTACTTTGCCGTCTAGCACCAGCTCTCTTAAGCTTTTAGGGCATTGTTTTAGACACTAACGAAGCAAGGGAAGGCATGATGGCTGTTGCCACTAGTAAGTCATCAGGGTACTTGGCAAGCTGGCAAAAGCTAGAAGCCTTATTCATTTGCATTTTAATTGGAATGACCATTAGCCAAAAGCCTGACTTTTTAAAATTGTCCATGGAATCCTTTTTCCCTTTACCCTCTCATTTTCCTGAAGCTGATTTCTATCTCTCTCTCTCTCTCTCTCTTTTTTTTTTTTAAGAGACAGGGTCTTGCTCTGTTACCCAGGCCGCAGTGCAATAAAGTGGTGTGATGATGGCCTGCTGCAGCCTCAACCTCCTGAGCTCAAGCAATCCTCCTACCCCAGCCTTCTGAGTGGTTGGGACCACATGTGTGTGCCACCATGCCCAGCTAATTTAATTTTTTTTTTTTTTTTTTTGGTAGAGACGGAGTCTCCCTGTGTTACCCAGGCTGGTCTTGAACTCCTGGGCTCAAGCAGCCCTCTCACCTCAGCCTCCCAAAGTACTAGGGTTACAGGTGTGAACCACTGCACCTGGCAGATTTGCATCTTTAGAAAAATGTGTTTCTGAACATTTAAAAACTCACATGTCTTTGATACACTGTTTTTTTTTTTTTTTTTTTTGAGATGGAGTTTCACTTTTGTTGCCCAGGCTGGAGTGCAATGATGTGATCTCCGCTCACCACAACCTCCACCTCCCAGGTTCAAGCGATTCTCCTGCCTCAGCCTCCGTAGTAGCTGGGATTACAGGCACATGCCTCACACCCGGCTAATTTTGTATTTTTAGTAGAGACGGGGTTTCTCCATGTTGTTTAGGCTGGTTTTGAACTCCCAACCTCAGGTGATCCACCCACCTCGGCCTCCCAAAGTGCTGGGATTACAGGCATGAGCCACTGTGCTTGGTGATAAACTTAGAAATCTTACATCTCCTTTAATATTATTTAAAATATTATAAAAAGTAAGAATTTTAATAAAAGAAGGTAGTGACAGCCTGAGAAGGATGCCTTTTCTTTCCTTCAGTCATGTGAGTCATGTGTGAAAGTGGGGCTGGCTTGCTTGCCCCAAGTGTTTTTCCTGTTCTTGCCAGTGATAGAGCACCGAGGAGGTCACTTTCACATCAAGCCTCTTCAGCTGCTTTGTTTTCATGGTCACAACGGGCAGAAAGCCTGCTTTGCAAATGTTGTGTATTTTATTACAATTTTGAAAATGCTTTTTTAGATGACACCTGTGCCCATCTCTTCCCTCCAAAAGATTCTGATATGACTTCCATACCATTTCTCCCCATCTCACTGTTCTTAATATTTAAACATGAAGAGAGAAACAGATGAAAGTAATTAAGATGAGATAAGTAAGACATTCTTATTCATGAGCATATTCTGTCTGTCTGCCACCATCCCCATGGGGCTATGTTATTGCACCTCCTCTTCGTTGTCTTACCCCCCTCCAGATGCACCTGCACGGTCCTTTGAACCCTGTCCTCCAGTCATGCTTGGATAAGAGGAAGCCAGCCTCACTGGTTCCATCACAGTTCTAACTGCTCTGTAGAGTCATGTGGTACCTTAAGTAATACGATTATGTATCGAAAAGCTGGGTGCAACCAGTAGCATATGAAGCACGTAACAAATGCCAATTCTGTTCCTTTTCTGACCCTTTCCAGAATTCAGTGTTTTTGCTTCCAGAACCATCTTTGGGTCTTCTAATGTATAATAAAGAAGGACAGGCTTTTTATAGATGAAATTTTGAGTGGGTTTTATTGATTCACCCATGTGACTCCATACCTGCTAATTCAGGTTCCAATCCTCCTTCTGGTGAAAATAGGTCTTCTGCATTCTTTTGTTGGTAAGAATAGATGGAGAAGATAACTAACATTCTTTGAAAATCTCCTATGTGAGTTTCAGGCAGTCAGACTTAGTATTTCATTTGCATCATTACAATGAATCCTCACCACATCCCATGAGATGGGAACAATTATCGTCATTTCGTAGATGAAGAAACGAAGCCCAGAGATGTTATTTGCCTATTTCGGTCTGTAGCAGTGGAAACAAGATGCAAGGCCAGAGCCATTGTTCTTGACATTATATAGAGTTGCGTTTGTCGGTTCCAGTGAAAGGAATGATTCTTTCAAACATGCTTAAACTTTTCTATTTGGGTAGGCAGAAAAGGGAAAAAATAGCTAATCATTATTAGCCTTTTGACAATAAACTCCCTCATTCTACCTAGTAACTATTTGGTGTAGGATCTGGGGCAATGCTTGTAGGCACCAGATGCCTTGCAGTTTTTATTTGACAGACCAAGAATATAATAAATGTTTACTCTATGGCAGTAGTTATTAAAAGTGGAATTATGATCTCTTTTCATGTGAGAAGTCAATGTCTTTTCAAGAATAGAAATATTTTAGATTGGCCTAAGGGAGCTTTTCTGGTAGCCTGCAAAGGTAACCAAAGGGTCATCTTTTCCTCCCTCCACAGAAAAATATTTGGATCCGTTTTAATAAGGAGTTGTAATAGTGAAAGAATGTGCATACAGTGAAATCTTTTATACTGTTATTTAAAAACAGAAATGTTCACATATAGAAAAAATGGGTAAAAGATATGCTTTACAACTTTGAACTCACCATATGTGCTCATCATGATGTTTATCAGGCAAGATAGAGTTCCATAATTTGTATAATCTTACCCTGGATTTTGGATTTTAACACTTAAGAATTCATTATTACTACTCTAGTGCTGACATTTGCCATTATCTGGGGCTTATAGAGAATTCCCTGTCATTGCAATTGTCTGTGTCCACATTAGGTTTGTTTTATTTTGTTTCGCTTTGATTTATTTTTTACTTTTCAGAATATTTCTGAGGAAAAACAAATCAGATTTGAATAGAAGAATTTTAATTTGGTGAGGGGAATTTGGCAATAGAAAGATGGTTTGATATTGAAAATATGTGCTGAGATAAACAATTATATTAAAAGAGAAAAGAAATGAAAAAGCTAATGTTACCAGCTTAACACCATTCATCATGACAAGATTTGCTACTGAACTGTCCTTTGAAACTGCATTTCGAAATTTAGCCACTGGAGGGCGCTGTGCTACTGCAAACCACTTATTAAAGTCAGAAGTCATCAAATCTCTTCATTTCTTCTTCTCAGTAAAAAGATAAAGGATTTATATTCTTGTAATGCCAAATCAGTTCATACTTAACATTCAGCCTTTAGCTGTGGAAACTTGTTTGAATGACAGTAATGGCTTCATTTCAAGTTATTTAAATGTTTTATGCTGTGTAATTTACTCAAATGTGTGTAATCCTTTGTTTAACTAGATGAAAATAATATACTGTTAACATTGTTTTTAGCATTAATTAATGTGACTAATTAAAGTTAAAAACACTAAAACCAATTTCCCTGTTTTGTTGCATGATGAGACTGTAGAGAGTTTTCCTTTGGCCTAGTCTGGTTTGGGTGCAGTGCTCATCTCCCCACAGCTGGCTCCATCCCCACACGTATCCCTGATGTTTTTGTAGTTAATTTGATTTCAGTGTACCAACGGCTACTCTTGGTAGCAAAACTGACTAACTATAGATCCTTTTCCTTCTAAATCTGTCTTCGCAATGACAGGAATCTCCTAACATCACTTTGTTATTCCAAAATGAATATAGCAATGATTGAAATCACTAAATTACTACCAGCACTTAAACAGAGAAAAAAGTCCAAAGCACGTGCTGACATCACTAGTCCTGGCAAATAGGAGATGAGTGATAACTCATTTTCCTCAGGAAAAGGGAGAGCCTCAGTATTCCTGCCCAAAGACCCTGTCAGCACAAACATCGTTGCCATCACTATCAATAATAAGGAAAAACAAAACCAAAAGCCCCTGCTGTTTTTGAAGCCTTAGTCTGGTCTTGGAAATTGAGTATAAGTCAAAACCAGGTAACACGTTTCTGACCGCCTGTGTGTACTGCTGTGATGTGTTACATTAAAACTACCTATTACGGTTCTGTGTTTGTAGGCATAAATAATTCTTTCTCATTAAACATAGCTCCTCCAGGGTTTCAGAGAAAGGAACATTTTTGCCTAGTGTAATTGTTGATAAATATCCTTTATTCAAAGTAATTGGTAGGTTATAGCACACTTTCTTATTATTTTAAACTCTATGGAATTTTTGTGTATACATTGGACGCTTTTTTTTTTTTTTTGCTTTAATGAGTAGTATTGAATGGGCAATTTTTTAAGGGTTAAACATGCAGAATTATCTCATTTTTAGATCAAATTCTAGATTAGAATTGTCTAGGTTTTAAGAACAGCTACAAACAATTTGCCAACTCCTTCACATAGTATTTTTTATCATCATGTAATTTTTTTATGCAGTGGTGCTATCTTATTTTGTGAATGAAATCTTAAATCGAAAGTGTACATTTAATTTAGAGCAAAATGCAATTTTATTATTATTTAGCATATTGACACTGTTTTTTGGTTTATCAACAATTAAAAAAAAGAATTTATATGCTATTTGTGCCACATCATAATTTTCCTTACCATAAAATGTCAATATTATACATACACACAAAATAATTCTCTCAGCTGATTAAAACAAATCATCAAAACAAAAAATTATATTTATTTTTACATGTATGCCATGTAGCACTTTTAGGAGATGAGTTTATGAAATTCATGGAGGAGAGGATGATGTAAGATTAAAAATCATTATTTTAGTTGCTTTATTCTTCTCTTTTAAATTCGTAAATAACACAGGTGGCCTGTATTTTGAAAAGAGCCCTTTCCTCCATTTGAACTTTTTAAACACTGTGTTAGGTAGTAGGTGTAAATATTATCTCCGTTTTATATTGAAGGAAATGGAGCCATAGGAAGATGAAAATTACTTTCCCAAGATCATAGAAATAGCATGGGCTAAAGCTAGGGCTGAGCTTCAGTTACCTGCTCCTGGTCAGTGTTCCTTCCTGCACATCTCCCTCCTTTAAAAACTTGGGGTGCAGTCCTGAAGGGGTGCTGTTGAACCCTGAATGGAGACTGTGAACTGAGATCCCAGGAAAGGCCTTTGGATGGAAAGGCTGGTCTTTGTTTTTTTTTGTATTGTAAACTGACTTAAGCTGTTTCTGTGGGCCCATTTTCTCATCTCTACAGTGGGACCCGGTTAATCTTTTTTCAGTTGTATCCACAACAGAGTAAACAATAATGGAGTTTTAATTTATTGAGAACTTTGAGCCTGAGAGTAAAAGCTATTTGTAGTGTAGTTTTTGCCCTTCTGTGTTTTTTGGAAAAGGAAAGTTACTCTTTTGTTTTTATTTACATGAAAGACAGCAAGCTTGAAAAAAGAAAGTATTGGAAGTGAACAGATGAGGCATCCTTTATCACAGAAACACAAGGAAATATTACTTTAATGATTCTTAATACACTCCATAATTATTCTTAATACACCCTGTTGGACCCGAAAGACTCAGGATTTGGTTTTTTTCCTTCGTTGACTCTTTGCTTTGTGGTTTCTTCTCATTTGAGAATGAGTTTTTTTTTTTTTGTAAAGAATATATTTATTGGTGTGTGATAATAGATAGGCTAATTTTTTAAAGAGATGCAATGTCATCAGTGTTTGACTGCTAAGATTAAATTAAACCATAAATTAGGACATAACATTTCCTAAAGACATTTTATGTTTTAATCAGTGCTAAAATGGAAAGGATAAGTAACTACTAAAGTAGCAATAAAGTGAAGAAAACAAACAGGTGTTACTACTTAATTTATGCAAGAAAAAATAATTGTTAAATACACATAAATAAATACTAGTTAGTTAGCAATGGTAGGTAAGGGCTTTAGCTCATTAATGTGATTTCTCATGACCCTGTGTCACCTGGACGCAGGACTTTGTTGGTGGCACCCACAACACAATGCCACTATTATGAAACTAACACCTTGCCTTTCTTGCCAGCACCGTAATACTTCAAAGCACATATTATTATTTCACAATATTGTGTTTACAGGTATTTCCAAGGGACAGAGGACATCACTTTCATCTCTACTACAAACCTGCCAGACTGTCTTGAGACCATTTCTTCTCCTATGCTTGAGTTTCGTTGTCTTTCGTCCCTTTTGTTTTTATGATCTGATATATACCAGCCCTCAAAAGAGATCTCTCTCAACATGATGACCCTCATGAACAGCTTTTCCCTCTTACCTCAAAACTTGCACCACTTTTGTCATCCACATCCCTTTTGGATCTTTTTATTCTGGCGCTTATGCCCATATCCAACATTTACAGTCCCCCACTGGCTTAGAGGAAGTCACAGTCAGATTACCTGGTGCCATTTCTGGGAAAAATCTATGCACTAAAATTAAGCCCTTTTTCGGTTTTGGTTCTCTGCTGCCTTTGACCTTCCAGATCATGCTGATTTACTTGAAATAAATTCTATAAGCTACATGTCAAAAGGGCTGCAAGTTTTCTCCTGTCAGACATTTGTTTTTACCGTCTCTCACCTTCTTCCCTCTTCTCATTGACAGGTCTCTCTGGGGTTGTGGATTCTGACTAGCCTGGAACATCTAGCACTGACTTCCCTTCTTTCATGTGTCAAGTAAGAATGAGCATTAGAACTGGATGTGTTGGCCAGGCGCAGTGACTCACACCTGTAATCCCAGCGCTTTGGGAGGCTGAGGCAGGTGGATCACCTGAGGTCAGGAGTTTGAGATCAGTCTGGCCAACAAGGTGAAACGCCATATCTACTAAAAATACAAAAATTAGCCGGGCCTGGTGGTACACACCTGTAATCCCAGTTACTTGGGAGGCTGAGGCAGGAGAATCACTTGAACCTGGGAGGTGGAGGTTGCAGTGAGCCGAGATTGCGCCACTGCGCTCCAGCCTGGGCAACAGAGCAATACTCTGTCTCAAAAAAAAAAAAAAAGAAAAGAAATAGATGTGACTTTTGAGATTGTAGTGTCCACAACTTTCATTTTATTGATAGAGGGGTATGGTACCCAGAGAGAATGGGAGATTTGCCTAAGGACTTGCAGCAAGCAAGCAAGAAACCCAGGACTAGCATCTGGGCCTCCTGACTCGTTGTACATCTGGTAGTGTTTCTACTCCACATTCCTTCCATCTGGCCACCACTGAGTGCAACCTCTGCAGACGATGCAGGTTTGAGGGACTTATACTGGCTGCTTTTTAGAAACTAATAGGTCAGCTTTGGTAGATCATCCCTTATTTGGCATTACAAAGGACAAATGCAGGGGATTTGACTAGCTGGAAATGCTACATTTCTGGATTAAAACAACAACAAATTAAAAAGACAAAATTAAAAGGCAAATGGCATAGTGGGAAACATACAATATTTATGATAGAAGAAAAGGTTAAAATCTTTTCTGTTTGACTCTTATCAAAAAGAAGATGAACACCTCAGAAGAAAAATGAGAATAGGACATGTGACATTGGGAATAGACAAGTCACAAAAGATGGCATATAAATAAATGCCATGTGAAGAAAGGATTGACGTCAGTGTGAAACAAAGAGAAACCATTTCGTGCTTATTAAATGGAAAAATATTTTGAATAATGGTCATAGTCACTGTTGGTGAGGGTGAGGTAAAATATTCTTTCTATAAGCTGGTCCTAGAAGTTACAGAAATTATTATACATATACACAGTGGAATTGTATAATGTTAAAAGGTTTTAGGAAAATGTACATGACACAAAAAAGCTGATGTTAAGTGAAAAAAATGCTATAATTATTTACTTATTTATTTTTGAGACAAGGTCTTCTCACTCTTGTCACCCAGGCTGGAGCGCAGTGGCACAATCATAGCTTATTGCAACTTTGAACTCCTGGGCTCAAGTGATCCTCCCACCTCAGCTTCCCTAGTAGCTGGGACTACAGGCATGTGCCACCATGCTCAACTAATTTTTAAATTTTTTTGTAGAGATGGGGTGTTGCTATGTTTCCCAGGCTGGTCTCAAACTTCTGGGAATATTCTAATTTTTCAAATGGCATATGTGTATCCGCATTTTTAAAAAAGCTGTAAGGGCCAGGCACAGTGGTTCATGCCTACAATCCCATCACTTCGGATCACTTTGCAGATGGATCACTTGAGCGCAGGAATTCAAGACCAGCCTGGACAACACGGTGAAACCCTGTCTCTATGAAAAATACAAAAATTAACCAGACATAGTGGAGCATGCCTGTAGTCCCAGCTACTTGGGAAGCTGAGGCAGGAGGATCCCGTGAGCCTGGGAGGTCGAGGCTGCAATGAGCCCTGATCATGCCACTGTACTCCTACCTGGATGACAGAGTGAGACTGTCTCATAAGGAAATAAAATATTTTCAACATTTTATTACTGGATGGAGAGATTATGAATAATTATTCTCTTTAATTTTTTTGCATTTCCTTATTGAAAAATAATTTTCATAATGAAAATTCTGTAATGAATGTGTACCACTTTTGAAATTCAAAAAAGCATTATGAAAAAAGAAACATTAATTTTTCTTAACAAAATGGATTGAGACTTCACCTTCAGATCACACATTCTTTGCAGAGCTGCTGGTTTTCATCTGACCTTTTAAAAAAGCTGTCCACCACACCTTGGTTTGCAGAGCATGTCTCTGTAATAACGTAAAGGCCTCATTGGCACAGTGAGAATAGACGTGGCCTAGGGGCCCGGAGACAGGACTGTGCTATGCTGACACATCGCAGCCTGAAGTCATTGCCCCATCCCTGGGTGTTTCTTCATTTACAGAGCTAGAGGGCATTGGCCCATAGTTTCTATACGGTTCCTTGCGGCTCTAAAACTGGATAATTCCGATTCTTCCCCAAGCTTCGCAGCATCTTCTTTTTCTTTTTTTGTCCCCTAATATCATCTCATTGATGCTAAGTTGAGAGGCTAGATCCATTTTTAAATCTGACTCTGGGAATCTTTGTTGTTGATATTAAAAAAAAAAAAATCCCTTGGAAACTTGAAAACCTATAGGGGCTGGGCATGGTCGCTCACACCTTTGGGAGGCCGAGGTGGGAGGGTAGCTTGAAGCCAGGAGTTCAAGACCAGCATCACAGCAAGACACTATCTCTATAAAAAATATACAAATTAGCCAGGGGTGATGGCATGTACCTGTAGTCCCAGCTATTCGGGAGGCTGAAGTGGGAGGATTGCTTGATCCCTTGTCTCAAAAAAAAACAACCTTTAGGGAATAGCTTTTTCTAACTAGGGACTTTATTATCTATTACACCTATTTCATACTTCATGCACCCATTTTTAAGATCTAGACCAGAGGTCAAAAACCAATGTTTTTGGTAAAGGACCAGATAATAACAATTTCAGGTCTTGTGGGCTACATAAAGTCTCTGTTACAAATTCTTCTCTTTCTAAACAATACTTTAAAAATATAAAATTTATTTTTGGCTTGCAGGCCATAGTTTGCTATTCAAAACCTTAAAGGAGCAAGAAATTGTTTTAGTCATACCTGGTGATACTTGCAAACTCGATCCCCCACCACCAACCCCCACCTACCTTCCTTTCTTTCTTCCTTCCTTCCTTCCTTCCTCTCTTTCTCTTTTTCTCTCTTTCTTTCTCTCTCTCTCTCTTTCTTTCTCTCTCTCTCTCTCCTTTTTTCTTTTTCTTTTTTTCAGAGTCTGGCTCTGTCACCCAGGCTGGAGTGCAGTGGTGAGATCTCAGCTCACTGTGGCCTCGACCTCCCTGGACTGAGGTGATCCTCCCACCTCGGCCTCCAGAGTAGCTGGGATTACAGGCATGTGCCATCATGCCCAGCTAATTTTTGTATTTTTTGTAGAGATGGGGTTTTACCACGTTGCCCAAGCTTGTCTTGAACTCCTGAATTCAAGTGATCTGCCCTCCTTGGTCTTCCAAAGTGCTGGGATTATAGGCATGAGCCACTACACCCAACCTCCCCCCACCTAAAATAGGTCTTCAGATTATAAATAAAATAATCCCTCATAAAGACAGAAGATAATTTATATAATGGATAACCACAAGCACATAATTTTGTCTAGTTCCTTAAATGTCTTTTTAACCAGAAGCTCAAAGATGGAATCTAACTTACGGGACTGTTTTAAATTGTTCTTCATATTGTGTCCTTAGAATCCTAGATTTGGGTACAGATTCAAATAGTTAACTCTCATGCTCTCAGCAGGGCCCATCTAAACTCTCTCTTGTAAACATAAGGGTTAAGCACAGATTTTAGAGTTAAATGGACTGAATTAGGTCCCAGCTTGGTCATTTACCAACTATGTGACCATTTCAAGTTAAAATGAGAATAGTGCTACAAGCATACCCGTTTTTGTTACACTTTGTAGATATTGTGGTTTTTTGTTGTTTTGTTTTTACTAACTGAAGGTTGTGGCAACCCCGTGTTCAGCAAGTCTTTTGACCTTATTTTTCCAACAGCATGTGCTTACTTGTGTGCCTGTGTCACATTTTGGTAATTCTCAATATTTCAAACCTTTTAATTGTTATTACATCTATTGTAGTGATCTACAATTGATGATTTTTGATGTTACTATTGTAATTTTTTGAAATGTCACAAACCACACCCATAGAAGACAGAATTTAATAGATAAATGTGTGTATTCTCACTGCTCCATCAACTGGTTGTTCTCCCCTCTCTCTCTCTCTTCTAGTCTCCCTATTCCCTGAGACACAACAGTATTGAAATTAGGCCAGTTAATAACCCTACAGTAGTCTCTAAGTGTTCAAGTGAAAGGAAGAGCCACATCTCTCTCACTTTAAACCAAAAGCTAGAAATGATTAAACTTAGTGAAGAAGGCGTATTGAAAGCTGAGACAGGCTGAAAGCTAAGCCTCTTAAGACAGTTTGCCAAGCCGTGAATTCAAAGGAAAAGTTCTTGAAGGAAAGTCCAAGCACTCCAGTGAACACAGGAATGATAAAAAAGCAAAGCAGCCATTGCTGATATGGAGAAAGTTTGAGTGGGTATGGATAGAAGACCAAACCAGCCACAACATTCCCTAAAGCCAAAGCCTGATTCAGAGCAAGACCCTAACTCTTCAATTCTGTGAAGGCTGAGAGAGTGAGGAAGGTGCAGAACAAAAGCTTCTAGCTAGCAGAGGTTGATTCATCTTGGAGCTAGCAGAGGTTGATTCATAAGATGAAGAACAGAAGCCATCTCCATAACGCAAAAATGCAAGGTGAAGCAGCAGCTCCTTATGTAGAAGCTTCAGCAAGTTACCCAGAAGACCTGGCTAAGATCACTGATGAAGGTGGCTACACTAAGCAGCACATTTTCAAGATAGATGAAAAAGCCTCCTATTGGAAGAAGATACCATCCAGGACTTTAATAGCTGGAGAGGAGAAGTCACTGCCTGGCTTTAAAGCTTCAAAAGATATTTCTGATTCTCTTGTTAGGGGCTAATGTAGCTGGTAACTTTAAGGTGAAGTCAGTGCTCATGTATCACTTTGAAAATCCTAGGGCCCTAAGAGTTATGCTAAATCTGTTCTGCCTGTGCTCTGTAGATGGAACAACAAAGCCTGGATGACTGCACATCTGTTTACAGCATGGTTTCCTGAATATCTTAAGCCCACGGCTGACACACCTACTGCTGAGACAGAGCAATTCCTCTCAAAATATTCCTGCTCATTGACCACATACCTGGTCACCCATGAACTATGATGGAGCTGTACAAGGAGATGAATGTTGTTTTCATGCCTGTTAACACAGCATCCATTCTGCAGCCCATGGATCAAGGAATCGTGTCAACTTTCCAATCTTATTATTTATGAAATACATTTCGTAAGGCTATAGCTGCCATAAATAGTGATTCCTCTGATGGCAAATTCCTCTGATTCCTCTGATCTGGGCAAAGCAAATTGAAAACCTTCTGGAAAGTATTCACCACTTAGAGGCCATTAAGAATGTTTGTGATTCATGAGAGGTGGTCAAAATATTAACAGCAGTAAGTGTAGACTGAAGACATGACTGGATTGCTGCAATCTCATGAAAAAACTTTAATGGTTGAGGAGTTGCTTCTTATGGATGAGCAAAGAAAGTGAAGATAGAATTCTTGAGATAGAATCTATTCCTGGTGAAGATGCAGTGAATATTGTTGAAATGGTAGATTCTAGAGCAAAAGATTTAGGCTGTCACACAAACTTAGTTGATAAAGCAGTAGTAGGGTTTGAGAGGATTGACCTCAATTTTGAAAGAAGGTCTACTATTGGTAAAAATGCTGTCAAACAGCATCATATGCTACAGATAAATCTTTCATGAAAGAAGAGTCAATAGATGCAGCAGACTTCATCATTGTCTTACTTTAAGCAGCCACCCCAGCCTTCAGCAACCACTACCCTGATCACTCCAGCAGCCGTCAACATTGAGGCGTGATCCTCCACCAGCAAAAAAGATTATGACTCACTTGAGACTCAGATGATTGTTAGCATTTTTTAAGCAATAAAGTATGTTTTAATTAATGTATTATTCTGTACTTTTTTTAGACATAATGCTGTTGCACACTTAATATACTACTATACAGTGTAAATGTAATTTTTATATGCACTGAGAAACCAAAAGATTTGTGTGACTCGCTTTATTGCATGGTCATAAACTGAACCCATGACATCTCCCAGCTATCCCTGTACCTGTCTCATAGGGTTGCTACAAATGTCAAAGGAGATCAGGCTTGTAGAACAGCCTTGGCAGAGGTCTTGGCACAAAGGAAGCACACAATTGATAAAGGATTACTGTTATCTCTTTTTGTTTTAAAAAGATATCCAGTATTCTTCTTTAGGAATTGATTATAATCTCAAATAGTAGCCAATCCCAGGAAGTGTTTTCATAAATCTAACCCACATTTTATCTACTCCAGAACTTTCGCCCAGTCTGCTGAACCTGTAATCCATTTCTTTTTATTTAATCCTTATTAGACATTTAAAAAACAACTAATGATTACCCCTGAAGAATAAAAATATAATACTTCTGTAGTAATTCTGGTTCTGGTTTCATAGGTCTGATTTCCCTGTGCACTAGTTATTACGTCTCACCTTTAGCTTCTGTGCATGTCTGCAGTTGAAGAGCAAAGAGCTGAACACAAGATCCTAAACAAGGATTTCATCGTCATTTCATTTATCCATTGAGTAAAATGTTATACTCAATGTTAGTATACACCCATGATATACTAAACACTATGCTTGGAAGTAGACATATAGCAGTAAACGAGATTAAGTTGTTGCTTAATGCAGTTTACATTGTAGTAGGAGAGATAGAAAAATGAGACGTAAAGAAATACATATGATACTGACTAGTCATATTTTGACGAAATTGGAATGGGGGAATAAGCGAGCCAGTGGCTGAGTTTGGGGAAGGATCTCTTGAGCAGAACGGTCAGGGAAGGCCTCTCTGAGGAAGTCAATTGAGCCAAAACTTGAATTACAAGAAGTTGGCTATGCAGGAATCTAAGGGAGAAGTGTTCCAGGCTAGTGAACAGCAAGAGTAAAGGCTGCGAAGTGGGAACTAGCTTGGCGTTTTTAAGGAACAGAAAGAAGGCCGTGTATGTCTGAAATCTGGTGGGTAGATGGTCTGTAGGGTGTTGGGAGGAAGGTATGTTTAGCAATGAGGGCAGACAGGTAGACAGGAGCTATGTCCTACAGGGACTTGATAGTGTGGGTTTCTAAGGATGATGGGAAACCATAGAAGGGTTTAAACCAGGTGATGGTAGTTTAGATTTTTGAACGATAACTCTAGTGTGATCTAGTATGAGAATGGACTATAGGGAAGACCAGATGGCAAGTGGACAAGGAAAAGTGAATAGAAGTGACAGAATTTTCATGGAAGTCTCAAAAAGTCAGTCTTTCAGTATGGGGAGGGGAGATGGGAGTGGACAGTAGGTAACAGAAAATCGACTCCTGGATGTAGCAAGATAGAGCTTAGTGGTGTCCTTTAAGAGCCATTTCAGTGGAGTCAAGGGAGAAGGGAATAAAGGCTGAGGAAATAGGGGTAGCAACACATGTAGAAGATAAAGTATCACTGGGAGGGGAAGCAGAGAAATGATGAAGAGGTTAGAGGGGGACCTGGGGTCAAGGAAGGATGATGTTAAGGTATGTGTGTGGATTGGAATGATACCACAGGGAGGGAGGATTTGATAATGCAGGAGAGTGGATATTTGCAGGGGCCATGTACCTGATTATGGGAGAGGGGCTGGATTTGTAGCTCAAGGAGAAGATTGGCTTTAGGTAGAATTGAGGTTCCTTCTTTTCCTGTAACAGGAGGAAAGGCAGAGTATGTAGAATAGATGTGCACAGATTGAAAGGGGCAAAAATGGAAGCCTTACCTTCATGGTGACAGTGCTTGTGCCTTGCTGGGTCTTTGTTGTGTGTCATGGCCTCAAGCTTTATTTTTGCTGGTCCACTGAGTTATTTGTGCTATATGTATTCTTTTCCTACCCAGGCCATCTATCTAAGATATAGATCTGTTTACATGTCTGTCTCCCTGACTAAACTGGCATCTCTTCAACAAGAGTAGTTATCTTTGTATCTCTAGACGTAGCTCAGTGTTTGGCAAGAACTGAGTTGAAGGAATGACAGTACATCAGTAGGAAGGACTCATATAACAGCTACACAAACATGCGGTAGAAAGGAAAGTAATTCAAGAGCATGAATAAAATTAAGTGTTTATATCTTAGAATAATTAATATGATTTCTCTTTTTTAAGTGGAATAAATTGTTACTGATCACCAGAATTGAAGAGTAGCTAGAAGTTAAAAAAAAAAAAGAGAGAGAGAAAGAAAAGGGATCACCTCACTACCATTTAGAAGAAGATGGACTTTTAACAGCCCCTTTCAGTAGGGATGAGTTAGTGCCTGGCATGCTTTGGTGGGAAGCACAGTTCTAGGTTCAGGAGAAAGTGAGTATCACATGTGTCTGGGAAAAGCAAATCCCAGTGTGATCAGCTTGCTTATGGAAGATTAGCAGGGGTTGAGTGGGTAGAGGGCTTAGGGCAAGAGTAAATGTTAATGAGAGATGGCCTAAGCAGACTTGTGCCAAAACGAGTGAGAACAATTTGACAGGAAGTTCAGCTGAGCATGTGTAGCTCTTCTCCAAATGCTTTCTTCTTGGACTGGGAAGAAACACAACAAAACAAAATAGTTACTTTCCTCTTCGACATTACACAGCACATCCTAAATGAAACATGACTTTCTGAGTTACAAGCTGCCCCTGGTAAAGAGGCTGGTTATAATCTCAGTGTGTGTCCTGGAATTAATGTTCCGTGGGCACTCCAGATTTGTGTGACGTACTGTAAGTTATATCCAACTGAACTGTTCTTTTAACTGCCTGCATTAAGCATCATGAAATAAGTTGCGCTGAAAGGAACCACCTGAATAAAGAAGCTTTTGTACCTTTGTAAGTCCTCACCGCATGACCCCAGGTCACTGCTGTTGAACTTGGGAGCTTTCTCTCCCACTTTTCACTCTCTTGCCTTTAATGGATGGGGGTCTCCACACCAGGTTTTCTTTCTCTGTCATCTGCCCGGTGCTAGCAAGTGGTGCTACGAGCCTCATTAGGGGAGGGAGGGTAGTGTTGAGGCAGGCACTGGCCCCTCCCTCATGTGCCCTGCTTCCCAGAGGCCGATGGGATACCAACTGAAAAGAGGTCGCGAGCAGAGCTGCTCACCCCGGAGTTCATTTTCTCTAGACTCATTAAAATGCTGCCTTCATATTTTCCTTGGATTTTTACTTTTCAAAACACTTTATGATGTGCGGCCTCATTTTATTTTACATTAAGCTGACAACCTAACATCTCACCAAGTATCAACTGGGAATACAATTTTGCACTCACTATGCTGTGCCATCTTGCCAAGTTTTGTCTTTGTTACTCAGCTCTCATTCAGAAAGGAATTAATTTGAATTATATGATGCTATGGTTGTCTCCTTGAAGAAGGGCTAGATTCCTGCACACCTTGGGAAAGTATCTATCTGTGAATGTACTTGAATCTTCCAGGTTATATGCCATTCTTCTCTCTTCTTTCCCTTTCACATCCTCATGGGCTCTTCTCATGTTAGAATAAATCTTTCTGTTTTGCCTCTCCCTACTCAATGGGATTTCCAAGGGCCCATTGTTTCTGTCTTCACTTCCTTTTACCTGGAAGAAGCGGATACTGATGGAAAGGCATTTTTGAGTCTAAATATAAAGCTCTTTGTTTAAACAGCATTTTTAAAAGAAGAGAATTTTTACATTGCCAAAGGTGCCCAGGTGTTGCCTTACTTCCCCATGAGGATTTTGCACAGAGCACACATTCATACCCATTATTCTGTTAGTGTCAGCCTGTGTGATGGCTATATGCTGTCTACCAACACTACATTCTGTTCGGGAAGCCCCAAATCTTGGATGGGCACTGGATCTAAAACTGGCCCTGGAATCATCCACTCAGAGGAAGAAAGAATGAGGTCAGGTGGGGAGTGAGACAAGCAAATTGTCAGGCTTCTTTTCAGATGGTTCTCAGAGACACTTCCGTTACTTAGAACATTGGGTTTGGTAGGGGGTTTTGATATATTCTGTAGCTGAGCTACAAGCAAAATTAGAGCTTTTTATTTATATACTACTTTGCATGGAAATAGTCTCAGGGTCCCAGTTAAAGCACTGATTTCTTGAAAAGAGTTTGATGTTCCGGCCCATGCTTAATTTAAATGAGAGGCTAAAAGCAGATTGTGTCACCCACCAATGCCCATGTGACAGGACTTGCACCAATCTGACCTACACTTTCACAAGAGCTCCTAAGCAGAGTGCTGTAAGAATATCTGTGGGTCTTCTGCCTTAACTCCAGGAATGGCAGAGATGAGCTACTATTTATTGAGCACCAACATAGGGGAGGTACTCTGAGTGTTGAATGCATGCTGTCTCTCAGCCCACAAGAGCCCTGCAAAGGAAGTGCATTGCTCCCCGTATTTATGGATGAGGAAGCTGAGTTATCAAGAAGCTTGCCCAGAGTCATGCAGCTACCAAGGAGCAAGGCAGGGTTTCAGAGCTACGTTTATGTTTCCAAAGAGTACACTCTCCCCTCAATCCCAGTGGTGCTTCTCGAGTAAATCTTAAGTACTGTATTGTTTTTTTCCCTTCTATTTCTCTTCCAGTCTATAGAAAAGAGCATTTATTTAAAGATTTTAGTGCTCAGCTGGGCACAGTGACTCATGCCTGTAATCTCAGCACCTTGGGAGGCTGAGGTGGGAGGATCACTTGAGCCCAGGAGTTCCAGACCAGCCTGGGCAACATGACGGAACCCCTTCTCTACCAAAAATACAAAAGTTAGCTGGACATGATGGTGCACAGCTGTATTCCCAGCTACTCAGGAGGCTGAAGCAGGAGGATTGCTCTAGCCCAGGAGGTGGAGGTTGCAGTGAGCCGAGATTGCGCCACTGCACTCCAGCCTGGGCGACAGAGCCAGATCTTGTCTTTTAAAAATAAAAATAAGGCCGGGCGCGGTGGCTCAAGCCTGTAATCCCAGCACTTTGGGAGGCCGAGATGGGTGGATCACGAGGTCAGGAGATCGAGACCATCCTGGCTAACATGGTGAAACCCCGTCTCTACTAAAAATACAAAAACTAGCCGGGCGAGGTGGCGGGCGCCTGTAGTCCCAGCTACTAGGGAGGCTGAGGCAGGAGAATGGTGTAAACCCAGGAGGCGGAGCTTGCAGTGAGCTGAGATCCGGCCACTGCACTCCAGTCCGGGCGACAGAGCGAGACTCCGCCTCAAAAAAATAAAAAATAAAATAAAATAAAATTAAAAATAAAATAAAAAAAGATTTTAGTCCCCCTTATAACTTGAGGCTTGGATTCTGAAGTGAAAGTTATTGTCCTGAGATGTGTTAATTGAGCAGTAGTAATACCAACTACATCAGTGGGACTTGGTGGCCCAGTCACACAGATGCGGTCAGAAAGGGAGTGTTACCTCATACAGCAGTGATTCAAGCCTGGGCTTGGATTTTAAAATGTTGGAAACTTTTGAAGAAATGGGATTTTTTTCCTTCCACAGATTGTAATAACTTTTCCATTGTACCATTAACATAATCACTACCTCATGTTTGTCATGTAACCAATTCATGTTTTTACTAACATTGAGGAAATAATTTTTTTTATGCTTCCTCCTTTCTATCAGTTTCTCCCCATCTACACCGTGTGGATTATCAGATAAACAGGAAGGTCAGTGCTCGCTTAACCAGGGTTTGGCCAGTGCTCAGTGAGTGGGAAGCCGTTCTGAGAGGAGCTGGAGGGGTTGTGTGTCTGAACCCCTATGCTTTACACTGGGCCCCTGTCAGGTTCCACTGACTTTTCATTGCATATTTGGAAACTCTCTCATAGCCAGAGCAAAGCCCAGGGAAATCTCTACTCCTGTGGTGTTGGTCGCATTCTTGTAGTTTCCATTTGATAACAGCATAGTTTACAGAGAACTTTTTGAGCTTTTGGAGAACTCCTGAGACTTATTTTGTCTTTGCCTGCAGCCAAAGTAATTGAAGCATTGTCAGTCTATTTCAGCAGCACTTCTTCAGGTAGAATGTGATACTATTTGGGATGTTCAGATAGACCAAAGAGAACACAGATTGTAGCTCCTCCTGGAGCTATAATCCTGGTTTTATATATGATAAAAGTGAAATGGAATTTTAGCTCACAAGACATACCAAGGCGACTTGGTCATTATATGTAGCAGCCTCGCTTATAATTTCCAAAGTGTCCTCTGAGTTTTAATCTGGCGTTTTGTGTTTATTCCCTTCTCCAAGGAAAACAGGATTTCTTAGCTCTTCCCTGTAGCTGCTGAAATAAATTCACACTGAATTTAAAGGCAAGTGAAGTAGGTCAGAATCCTTCCAGAAGCCAAGAACCCACCTGTCTTCCCTTCTTTAGTTTTCTGTTTTGTCTGCCCATCCACATTTCCTCTTAGGTCCTCTAAGGAGAGAATGGGAAGAAAGAGAGTCAACTTCAATGATGCAGAAAGGTTCAGAGAAAGTGGTTGTAGATGACTGATGAGATTTGACACCATCCTCACTGCTGGCCATGTAATTCTCTAAAAAAAATAGGAGATAAGATAGAGATAGTCAAATCATACTAATAAACTATTTTTCAAGCATCCACATGCCCAGAGATGCTTAAAAGACCAGTAAATGGATGTGTCAGATGATATATATGAGTAAGCTAATACGATAGTCAAATCAATAAAATAAAACCAAAATATTTTAAAGGTGGCAAAGCTCATGAGAGCCCAGTACTCACAAATATATAACCTTCCTTTGCACATGTTTCTCCTCACATATATACGCACATAATCAGAGACTGGTAGTAAAATTTTTTAACTTCTGACCTGCTCCCCCTTCCTAGTAGGAAGCAGTTGAGGGAAAAGAGGAAACAGCATGTATTGACCACATGCTACTTCCTCATAGGCACTCATACATGCTTTTTGTCTTACCTAATCCTGTATAACATCCCTGTGCAGCAGGGGTATTCTCAATTTTACAGATGAAGAAATTGAAGCCCAGAGAGGTTGCACCATTTTCAAAAAGTGATGGGGCCAGATTTCAAAAACAGGTTCACCCAACTCTAAAGACCTTGTGTGAATTCTCTTTCCACTAAACCATGCTGCCTCACCAGAGAGCCACTGATGTCTTTACTGGATGTGTTCATGGCATCTTTGCTCAGTTTGAGTTAAGTGAGTAATTCTTAAATGACACTAGGATAAGAAGACCTCCTGTAGAGGTTTTACAAAAAAACAAATATCCCCAGTTTGTATTGCTTTCATCCTCACTTTCTTAACTATAATCAGCATTGATTCTTTTCTATTCCCTGATAGCATTAAGTTATGATAACATTAGAGTGACAGAAAATAAAATCAGCAAATATAGATACTGCTCATTAGCTCAGTAAAACGTGAGAATTGGCAATAGTTAAAGTAGGTCTTATCTAAAAGGTATGGACATAAATACAAAGCACAGGATTAGAAGCATTTCAGATAAAGATAACTCTGTTTGCTAAACAAGCTCTTTTAGGTATAAAGGAAAAGACAGTCTTGCTTCTGAGCATCTTATTGTAAGCGTGATTCTGCCCCGGCATGTCCTGTAGATGAGAGTTTGCTCTTATAAAATAAGCCATGTCTATTCAATTGTATTCAGATGTTACAGCTAGCACATGGTAGATACTAGGTAACACTTAGTTGAAGTGAATCACTCTTAGTCTCTAATAAAATGTCTTTTAACTACTTCCTTTTGCTTTTGTTCCTTATACATCTGGATTACTTTACTGTCCTCTAATTTTGACTGTCATCCCCAGAGATTAGAGAAAGAAAGCACAGATTAAGCTTTCTCATTTCATTTCCCCAACTTATGCCTCGGTGGAATTCATGCCATTTGAGGAGCTCTTCCCTTTTAGGAAAGACATCTGTCTTTGTCATGCATCCCCTGTTCCTCAGCCCTTATTAATCTTTAGAACCCCACCCATCCCAGGTGTCACCTCACTGAAGCCTGAATGTCAAAGGCAGGGCCCCATATAGTGTTGTTACTGTCCTCATTCCCTGTGCATATTTTAAAAATCAGTTTAAAAAGTTTCTATTTAAAAGCTCCAGGGGAAAATTAGGTATAGTAATAACATTTTCTTATGATTATTTGCCATATTGGCATTGAGGCAGAGAAATCTGTTAGAAACACTGTTTGCTCTTTTCCCATGTGTCTATACTGAATAATATAAAGCTGGATATGCTGTCTCTATTCTGAAGCTGTCATGTGTTATAATAACTGGTTTGACACTTATTATCTTTTTTAATGCAAAGAGGAAATTGTCAGAGTTCACAACAGTAAAATAGATCCTTTGTTATTTGTATTATTTTTACTTGAAAGTATTTTTTACTCTCTGCCTTGATAAAACTGAAGTTTATGTGGTAAAAGACGATGACATGACGTGAAATGCCAGAATTTGGACAGTATCAGAGCAAAGCAGGATTCAAATGAATCATTAATTGGTATTTTTTAGGACCAGTGTTTATAAGCAAAGCTGTCAACTGAAATCACAGCCTAACCTCACAGGATCTTAGAGCTTTTTCAGAATAATTATTCATCAGTGACTTTAATATGTCTTCCTGGAGTTGTGAAATGTGTACTTTTCACGCTGGCTCATAAGCACATGTTATGCACCCTAGCTTCACTCAGGTCTGCATTCGTTTATTCCGGGGTGTGAGAAGGGAAGGTGTAGCCTCACAAGTACACTGAATTATGCTTTTAATTTTATTTCCCTGGGAGGAATTTGTGATCAGATGATTCTGGCCTTTGTGCTGTGCTGCCTTGAAAACAATTTTTAAAGTGCCTAACTGTTAAGCTTAAAAACTACTTTCATTTACTTTCAATGAACCTTTGATATTTAACAGTTAAATTATACAGAGTGAAAAACACAATGGCAACCCCAAATTAATTTTTTCCAGCCTGCCAATGGACATTCAGGAAATCAAATGGACATTTCCAGACTTAATTTGCCAGTTTACATTCTTTGAAGAGTTAGGGAGAAGGGCTCTTGCAGTGAGCTGCCATAGAACAGACTGGGAATAAGACCACTGAATCTAGAGCCATTGTGTTTCCAGGTCTGGCTTAGATTATCTGAATCCCTCCAGAGAATCTCTCTGCACCTTTAGAACTCAGTGTTCATTTCAGGGATCAGTCTCTTCCCTGCCCTATCAGTCCGTGATTCAAACTGGGAAGTACGGCAGCAGCTTTTGGCTGAAAAACAGCAGAGACCCAAGAGATCATGGGTATGCTGTTCTTCTCAGAACCAAATTGTGGCCCTTATACTGGAATAACTTGTTCATTCTGGGCAGTCAACAAATATTACATGCCTGTATAGGATGATGCTGTGCGTGGTGCTGTGGGGAAGGACAAAAAAACAGAAAACAGTGAATTGGACAGAGAAGATGAGAGCTAAAGGCAGCATATGTTGTGTCAGATTAGTGCTTTGTGTAGTAAATGTTGAGAGCAGGCTTTGAGATGCTAAGGGAAGCCTCACAGACCCATAGCTACAGAGCAGGAATATGCTATGTTCAGGCAATGGTAGAAGCTGGGCTGTAGGAAACACAGCCACAGATTTGAACAAAGATGGCGACAGCAGTATGGATCTAGCTGAAGACGTTTTTTCCTTTTAAATATAACTGTTACTAGGAGATTTTCTGAGAATATAAATATTACTATTGCAGAAAATTTGGAAAATAGAAAAACATTGAGACGGTAAAAATCACCCATAATCTTATAGTCCGTAGATCACTAATTCAGTACTTCATTCTTCTTCTTTTTGGCCATGTGTACGTGTGTGTATTCTTTTTAAAATTGAACTTCAGATCATATTATGTGTGTTTTATATTCTGCTTATTTCATTTAACATTGTTTTACTTTTCCCTACATTATTAAATGTTCCTTGTAAACATTTTCAAGGGGTGTATAGTGTTTCATTATGTAGAGGTACCATAATTTGATTTTTCCTATATTGAAGCACATATAGTTTCTATTTTGCTGTTGTAAATAATGCTCTGATGAATATTCTTGTATATAAATTTTTGCTTATTTATCTGATTGAGAGTTTTAAAAAGTATGCTTTACTTTCATATGGAGTTTAATGTGGCATTTGAGTTTGAACTTTAAATTGTTGGCATTAGAGATCATCTAATTTTCTTCAGTCATAATGTGGACTAAAAATTTGGCCCTAGAAATGAATGTAATTATGTCTAAGAAAGACAGGAGGATATCTCTATGCTGGAGCAAGTGGCAATACTATGAAAAAAGAGCTTTGAGAACCGATGCTGGTATTGATTCATTTATTTATATGAACCAGGAGCTGTGCTAGGCCCTGGGAATGAAGATGGCTTTGATTAGTTCAGGTCACTCTCAGCTCTTTCCTTTTTCTCTTTTCTTTTCGGTTCTGTTCTGTTTTTTCTTTTTCTTTTTCTTTTTTTTTTTTTGAGACACAGTCTCACTCTGTTGCCCAGGCTGCAGTACAGTGGTGCCATCTCAGCTTCCTGCAACCTCTGCCTCCCAGGTTCCAGCGATTATCCTGCCTCAGCCGCCTGAGTGTCTGGGATTATAGGCATGTACCACCTCGCCCAGCTAATTTTTCTATTTTTAGTAGAGACAGAGTTTCACCATATTGGCCAAGCTGGTCTCAAACTCTTGACCTTGGTTGATCCGCCCACCTCGATCTCTCAATGTGCTGGAATTACAGTTATGAGCTACCACGCCCAGCCTCAGCTCTTTCCAGAACTACTGCGGTAGACTCATAACTAGTTTTCCTGTTTCCATCTTTTCTTCTCTCCATTTTCTACTCAGCAGTTAGAGTGTTCTTTTTAAGACATAAATCAGATCACGTACATAACCCATTGACCTTCTCATTATATGGAAGTATGAGATAAAACCCAGCTTCTTAATATGGTCTACAAGGCCACTGTACTGCCCATTTATTAAGTAGTCCAGCCTTACTGGCCCTTTGTACATTTTCCTAAAATGTGCTAAGCTCTTTCCTACCTTAGGGTTTCCCCACACATTGCCTTCCTAGATACTGTTCCCCTAGTCTTCACCTAGCTATCTTATACTTACCCTTTAGTCTCAGCTCAGTTTTTACTACCAGAGAGAAGCCTTTCTTGACTGCTATCACCCCTTAATTAATTCCTCCATACCAAGTATTTTTCTTTCAAGCACTTATCACAATTTATTATTATATCTTTATTTAATGTATGTCTTCCCTTCTAGATTGTAAGCTTCATGAAGGCAGGGATCATGACTGTCTTGTTCACTTTTACCCCGTACCTATCACTGTCTTTGTCATATGGTAGGGGCGAAAGAATGAATGAAAGGTGACTAAGAGATACCATCCCAGTATGCTTAGGAGCTTCCATATTGGTTCTACGGATAAGAGCAGAGTAGGAATCAGAAGTGATGAATGAGGGTTTTAATTTAGATGGTTGGTAGAATTAAAATAGAATTGACAGAAATAAGCCAAGATATAAGTCAGATTGGGAAAGAAATGAATCCAATTTTAGGCATGTGGAATTTAAGGATGAAAGCTGGATAATCCATTGGAAAAAGTCAGCATGCCAGTACCAATCTCTTGCCTTAATAAAACAAAGCCATAACCCAAAACTATTGTTTATTTCTTATTTGGGGACATTATTTATGAATCAGAGAACTCACTTCTTTTTATTGAGGTTCTGGAGCCCGTTTTTTTAAAAAAGAATAGTGCTATTTGTCTTACTGAATTGCAGATGGATAAACAGAAGAGAGAAAGCTATCATTTTATTTTCACTTGAAGACATGGCATTCTGCCATCTCTGTTACTGAATCCCTGAAGACTTCTTGTTTTGTTTGGAAGAGAAACAGAAGTTGGACCTTTTCTTCCTTCCTCACCTCCCCAGCCAATCCTCACTTCCATTATTTTGGAAAAATATCTAAATTACAAATTTGAGGAGCTTCCATGGTGTTTTCACGTACTTCACAGGATCCAACCATAGTATCAGGCTTACAATATTAGATTTTGAATACAGCGTTTAAAATCTTGGTATTTGAAGAATTGCAAAGATACATTTAAATTGGAAGCTGATTTTCCCCCAAGAAATCATAGAAATATTCTTTGCTCTGTGAAATGTGAGTAATGCAAGAGTGGGCTTGATTATGACTTGAGCAGGATTATAGATCTTAGAAAGGCCTTCCTAGATATAAGCTCATCTTTTCACTTTACAGGCCTAGCATATTTTTAGAAAACGAATGAAGGTAGGAACCAAAATCCCATCTCCTGTAGGTGCCTTTTGACCTTTTGTCTGTAGAAGCTGTAACATTTTATTCCTGGACTGGTTGGTTATTTTTTACTTGTTTTCAACATGTAGTCTACCTTTGACATATTAGTATGGTAAATCTGGATTTCATACATAATTTTTTTAAGTTATATAAAAGACCAAGGAATTGTCTTGCTGCTTGGGGACCTTTCTATGACAGTGCCCAACTCTCCTTTTCAGTAACCAACTCAGCCTGACACAGTTGTACTTGCTGCTTAACACTCTGTAAAATGTTATTTAAATATTTCTAACTTATTGTTTCATGCTGGGTTTTATGGAACATAAATTTCTATTTAGGCCACTAATTTACAGTAGAAGTTTGTTACTAATATCACTGCAGGCTCCATCCATCTAAAAATATTGCTCATAACCTATGCTAAAAATATGTTATATATTTGCACTGTATGTAAACAGTGTTGTGTTTTATTAGTGTGCAGTGCTTTGTCTATGGAAATGTTGATATTGCAGCATATATTTAGCGGGGATAGGATACAAGTGTGGTGGAAAGGCTACAGAAAAGTGAAATCCCTGCAGGATGGGATTTATGGAATTTTCAGAGCACTTTGCAGAAAATCTACATATAATACCCACATTTTCTACAGAGGCAAAGTGGAATCTTGCAGAATGTTCAGAGAAGCTCTGTTATTTCATGTATTCTCTGTATTTCTAACTGGCTTATAGAGCCCTGAAATTGCAAATATATTCAACTCAAAAGAGGCAATCATTATTGCTTGAATGACCATGTTTTTGCCTTCAAAAAATATTTATTAAATGGGCCAGAAATAACATAAGTTGGATCTTCTTTTTGGTAATGAAGAGGCATAATTCCAAGTAATGACATTTTAGTTTCTTTCTCTGGGTGACCTTGAGCTGGAGGAGATGATTCAGGGATGAAAGGTGTAGGACTTTGGAAGAGTTTCTTTGGATCATTTTGAGCAAACTTTAGTCACAGCCGGACACAGTATTTCATACCTGTAATCTCAGCACTTTGGGAGGCTGAGGTAGAAGATCTCTTGAGGCCAGGAGTTTGAGACCAGCCTGGGCAACATAGTGAGACCTCATCTCTGCTTAAAACAACAACAACAACAACAACAACAACAAAACCTTTAGTCACTACAAGTCACTTAGACTTGTTACCTATATTCTGAGCTCTAAACCTGCCTTTCATTAGTAAAAATGAGGGAAAGAAGTGGATTAATTGTGGGTTAATCCTAGTTATACAAGTTAGTTTTGTTCTTGAGGTCCTAATGGGTCGAATTCCTTGGGTGAGGCAAACTGTGCACTGACCTCATCTTCCTTGCTTTGATGGAAGCATCACTGCCGAGTGCCACCTGGTAAACCCAAAGTTGCTACTTGTTAGCCAGTTGAAACGATTATTGTGCCTTAAAAATAGACTGATTTAAGTTGCCAATTAGGTCACCCAGAGCTGAGCTTTTATCACTTTTCAAGGGTATGCTAAGATTTGATAGCCATTTTTATAAATGGAATATCTTACAACTTGTTTAAAATACATTTGCAGAAAATTAAGGCCATTGGTTCTGCCCCCAAAATAGTGATGCTATGGTAAGTTTACCATCCTCTATTTACATGTTCCCTAGAGCTCCAAAAGTCATCATCTTGTGATGGAGATTTTTTATAAACAACTCCCAAAGAATTTTAATGTAGCAAATGAATCTTGGAAAACTGCTTTTTTCTAATTTACTACTTCGTTCAGTGCATGTTAAAGAAGCAGCAGTGAATCGTATAATTAAATGTGATTTTAAAGGCTTCTGAGGTGGCACTTTCCAGCTGATATTCACTGGCATTTTGCTTGGCCTGTTGGACTGAGGCAGGAGGGCTTCTAATGCTCCTCTCTTCTGAAGGCAGACTAAGTGTGAAGGGTACTTTACCAGCAGAGTGCTGCTCATGCTATCATCACCTGCTCTGCAGAGGTACACACTCTTCTCTTGTTGAGAAGGCAGTTCTTCTCTTGTTGGTTGTTTTACTTAGAAACTTCAAAAATGTTCACATTAAAATGCTAAAGCATTTTCTGAAAGCTAGCCAGTAGATCACTAGGATAAATGGGATGGAATCTGAGTGATGAAAGATTTCCACAAAGGTCCTTTTTTCTGAGTTCACAATAACACCAACTCACCCTAATCAACCTTTATGTCCACAGACAGGACATTGCGTGCAATTTCCTGAGCTATAATCCAGTCTGTCTTCAACCTATGCTTCCATTTTTAAGACCAAGACATCTTTTGGCTAGATACACTTCTGTGGTCAGGGTCATAGTTGTCTTCGTATCTAAGCTTGGCCAGTGCATACACAGGCCTGTACTGGCCAGGATGATAAATGTGAAGATCGGACTGCATTTCATGGCTAGGTTCTCCACTTGGTTATTTTCTGTCCTCCTGTGGTTATTTTTTCTGTTCTTGTAGAAAAGAGAACAAAGCCCGTTTAACAACTGCAAAGCACACAGTCTGCAGAGACCTTAAAGATTACTGGCAACAAAACATATTTATGTCTTTAATAAGGAATTGAAATTTACCACTCACTAAAATTTTCCTTCTCTTTTCTTTCTGTTTTCTCTTTGGAACTTGTTGGTGTTAGGAGGATCAGTCTGGTATCCAGGATGTTATTTTGATGCCTTTTGTTTTCTGAGGAAATATTTTGTAGTGTTTTCTGACAGTGATAAAATTTTGAAGTAATTCTAAATTCTTGTGTACATGCTTAATTTTGAATTAAGTATTAAAATATTTTGTATAGCTTCTAAGTATCTCAAGTCTGAAAGATTATGTGGCATATAATAAATGAAAGTGAGTGTGAGAGTTTATTGAAAGGGCAAAAGATGTGGCTGTGGAATAGAGGTGCTGTATTTCAAGGTGAAAATTAAGTGATATTTGTGCAATTCAAAATAAAACTACTCAGACGACAAAATCCTGGTGTCTGTGTAATGGTCCTCTAACAAAGTCTCTTAATGACAAGGAGGCTACGATGCCATGAATCATGCGGGGTGTTTTCAGAGTGGGTTCCTTAAATGCCCTAATTCCCCTTTTTGTATTCCTCAGGACACACGGTTAAGAAAGTTCCTAGACACTTTTATTTGGAGCTGAGGGATATAAAAGCACTATTGAAAGTCAATGAAATATGGTGAGGTAGGCCATCCACTGCTTTTGCCTCATTCAGATTATTTACTTGTTGACCATCCACACATTTCTAAATAGGCCTTTTTTTAATGCAACTTTAGATTTTTACAAAGGTACCAACAAGATTAGTAGGACTGATAAATGATATTTTATTTCCTTAGTTAGGATTGGAATTCTTTTCATGGGTTTTTCAAAATGTTTTAATAATCCTTTGAGTCCCAGATCTATCCTCTGGGGATTTTCCCTACATAGTCAAAGTTAAATATTTTGGATGGGGAGTGAGGGTGAGAGAAACTTTGCTCAGACAGAGGTAAAGCAACCTTTGAGGAGGAATACAGAAACTGTATTTCTGTCTGTAAATGTTATTAAGAAAGTTTTTTTTTGTTTTTTTTTTGTTTTTTTTTTGAGACGGAGTCTCGCTCTGTGGCCCGGGCTGGAGTGCAGTGGCCGGATCTCAGCTCACTGCAAGCTCCGCCTCCCGGATTCACGCCATTCTCCTGCCTCAGCCTCCCGAGTAGCTGGGACTACAGGCGCCCGCCACCTCGCCCGGCTAGCTTTTTGTATTTTTTAGTAGAGACGAGGTTTCACCGTGTTAGCCAGGATGGTCTTGATCTCCTGACCTCGTGATCCACCCGTCTCGGCCTCCCAAAGTGCTGGGATTACAGGCTTGAGCCACCGCACCCGGCCGAAAGTTTTATATTCTAAGGTTGTGATAGTCATTCATTGGCTCTTTCACCAAATGTTTGAGTATCTTTTCTGGGTATACTGTATATGGTAGATGATTTGATCTCTTTTGAGTTGAGTTTTCAAGGACTATCCTAGGGAAACTTGAGAGTTCCAGAGGAGAATAAAACATGATTTCTGCCTTCAAGGGACTTACAATTCGATAGATGCAAAATAATAAAGCAGTGTGTATTAAGTGAGGTAATAGAAGTACAAATTCTCTAGGAGTTTAGAGGAAGGAAGCTCATATTTGCAGGGAAGGTTTCCTAACAATATTTATACTAGACCTTGAAAGATGCCTGGGATTTCTTTAGACAGAAGAGGCACAGAAATGTATTCCTGGAAAAAGTTACAGGAGAGAGAAAGGACATATTTAGGAAATGGCAAATGCTTCAGTTTGGCTGCAATATAAGGTGTGTGAGAGGTATGTAGGGAATATTAGGAAATAAGGCTGATATATAGGTTGGGGTCAGAATAGAACTTTGAATATGCCATGCAACAGGGGTTGAATTTACATGATAGCCGATCTTGAAGACTGAAAACTAGGAAATTACCCAATCAGAACTGTGCTTTAGAAGGATGTGCTGGGGGACTGGGCATGGTGGCTTACACCTGTAATCTCAGCACTTCGGGAGGCCAAGGGGGGAAACGTGAGGCCAACAGTTTAAGAAAAATGTACTGGAGACCGGGCGCGGTGGCTCAAGCCTGTAATCCCAGCACTTTGGGAGGCCGAGACGGGCGGATCACGAGGTCAGGAGATCGAGACCATCCGGGCTAACACGGTGAAACCCCGTCCCTACTAAAAATACAAAAAAAAAAAAACTAGCCGGGCGAGGTGGCGGGCGCCTGGTAGTCCCAGCTACTCCGGAGGTTGAGACAGGAGAATGGCGTAAAACCCGGGAGGCGGAGCTTGCAGTGAGCTGAGATCCGGCCACTGCACTCCAGCCCGGGCGAAAGAGCAAGACTCCGTCTCAAAAAAAAAAAAAAAAAAAAGAAAAATGTACTGGAAAACCATGAGTAAAATAGATTAGAATGAAGGATAGAGGGTACAGAGAAATTGGAATTCAGAAATTCTATTGGAATTACCTATAAAAAACAAAAGTAGAGCCACTTTAAATATGTGCAGTTTATATATGCCAGTAATACCTAAATAAAGCTGTTTAAAGAAAAAAAAAAAAAGCATGATAATCAGGCCCTGAACTTGGAAATATGAAGGAAAGTTCAGATTTGAATGACATTTTGGAAATAGAATCTACAGAGGAGGATGGAAAGAGTGAAGAAGTAGGAGTGGAGTCAAACATGATGAAGTTTTTAAGCTTGGGTAATTTAGGAAAATTGTGGAGCCAGAATAGAAATAGAGAAGTCAAGAGGAAGGAGGAGAAAGCATTCTGATGAATTGATGAATCTCTTGGACACATTGTAACTGAAGTGTCCGCAAGATATCAGTGATTTTGTCCCAGAGGCAGGTGAAAATGTGGAATGGTGGTACATGGCGTAGATCACCTTCTCAGTTGATGCTGTACAAGCTGAAGCAATGGATATGGATGGAATAAATTGCTCAGCAATTTCTTGTAATTCTAGCTTTCTGTGACCTGAGTTAAACTCTAGTATACCTGAACAATACATAAGTTGGTATTGTGGCCTAATATGGGGGGAGGTCATTTCTATGATTTTTACATTGGTTTTATTTCTAAGGTATTTGTATACATAGACTCTAACAGAACATAAATTCAGACACAGATAGTTTTGATTTGTTCAGGTGAAAATGACAGACATCCTCTCTCTTAGGTGTAGGGGAAGAAACTTTGAGGAAAAGAAGGGTCTGACAGTTTCTGAAAACCAAAGCTAAAAGGGACAAAAATAGAATGAGATCCTTTTCTATAGCATTCTTTCTCTGTGGTTTTAGGAAATGGTCTTAATGATTTCTTTTAATTCTGTAATTCTTTTTTGTTTGTTTGTTTTAATTCAGAACCACAAATAGGAAAATCTGCCATTTGAATTTTTATTTAATTAGCTCTCTCATTAGCACATTCTAATATAAGTGTTCCCTGACTTATTGACTGAAGTTTAGTGGATTCTCCATGTATGTTTGGTTATGCATAGATTCGTTGCTGTTAATTGCTGTTGAATTTGGGGATTTTTATTTTATCAATAATAGAGCTTCTCTAGGCATGAGTGATGTTCCAGATAATTTAATTATCTTAAAAATGTGACCGAGGAGCCGGGCGTGGTGGCTCACGCCTGTAATCCCGGCACTTTGGGAGGCCGAGGCGGGCGGATCACCTGAGGTTGGGAGTTTGAGACCAGCCTGACCAACATGGAGAAACCTCGTCTCTACTAAAAATATAAAATTAGGTGGGCATGGTGGCGCATGCCTGTAATCCCAGCTACTAGGAAGGCTGAGGCAGGAGAATTGCTTGAACCCGGGAGGTGTAGATTGCAGTGAGCTGAGATCATGCCACTGCACTCCAGCCTGGGCAACAAGAGCGAAACTCCGTCTTAAAAAACAGGGAAAAGGAAGCATGGAGCTCAGATTTTCAGTCATATTTAAAAAATTTGACATCAGTACAGTTTCCATAGATATTAAAAGACTAATAAAGAGTAATATGAACAACTTTATGCAAATAAATTAGACATCCTAGTTGTAAAGGACAGATTTATTAAAAGATAAAAATTTTTGGCTGGGCACAGTGGCTCACATGTATGGAATCCCAGCACTTTGGGAGGCTGAGGCAGGAGAATCACTTGAAACCAGCCTGGACAACATAGTGAGACCCCCGTCTTAGCTGGACATGGTGACATGCATCTGTAGTCCCTGCTACTCTGGAGGCTGAGATGGGAGGATTGCTTGAGCCTAGGAAGTTGAAGCTGCAGTGAGCCATGATCACAACACTGCACTCTGGCCTGGGCAACAGAGTGAGACTCTGTCTCAAAAAAAAAAAAAAAAAAGAAAAAAGGAAAAGATAAAAATTACCTAAGTCACTCAGGAAGAAATAACTGAAATACCCATATATACATATACATATACATATATATATATATATTTTTTTTTTTTTGAAATGGAGTCTCACTCTGTCACCCAGGCTGGAGTGCAGTGGCATGGTCTCGGCTCACTGCAAGCTCCACCTCCCGGATTCATGCCATTCTCCTGCCTCAGCCTCCTGAGTAGCGGGGACTATAGGCACCCGCCACCATGCCCGGCTAATTTTTTTTTTTTTTTTGTAATTTTAATAGAGACGGGATTTCACCCTGTTAGCCAGGAGGGTCTTGATCTCCTGACCTCGTGATCCACCTGCCTCGGCCTCCCAAAGTGTTGGGATTACAGGCGTGAGCCATGGCGCCTGGCCTGAATACCCATATATATTAAAGAAATTGATTTTTTGTTTTTCTGAGACAGTTTCTGTCTGTTGCCTAGGCTGGAGTGCAGTAGCACAATGAAGGCTCACTGCAGCCAGCCTCAATCTCCCAGGCTCAAGTAATCCCTCTGCCTCAGCCTCCCAAGTAGCTGGGACTAGAGGCACACGCGACCACACCCAGCTAATTTTTTTTTTTAACTTTAGCAGAGATGAGGTCTCACTATATTGCCTAGGCTGGTCTTGAACTCCTGAATTCAAGCCTCGACCTCCCAAAGTGCTGGGATTATAGGCATGAGCCACCCCACATGGGCAAGAAATTGAATTTAAAGCTAAAAGATTTTCCACAGAGAAACACCAGTCTCAGATGACTGTACTGATGAATTCTGCTAAACATTTGAGGAAGAAATGATATCAATTCTATATAAACTCTTCTAGAAAAATTGAACAGAAGGGAATATTTCCCAGTTCAGTCTCTGAGGCCAGCATTACCCTACTTCCAAAACCAGACGAAGATACTATACAAAAAGAAAATTATAGGCCAGGTGTGATGGCTCTTGCCTGTAATCCCAGCACTTTGGGAGACCGAGACGGGCAGATCACCTGAAGGTCAGGAGTTCAAGACTAGCCTGGCCAATGTGGCAAAACCCCATCTCTACTGAAAATACAAAAATTAGCCAGGCACGGTGGCAGGTGCCTATAATCCCAGCTACTCGGGAGGCTAAGGCAGGAGAATGGCTTGAGCCCAGGAAGTGCAAGTTGCAGTGAGCCGAGATTGTACCACTGGACTCTAGCCTGGGCAACAGAGTGAGACTCTGTCTCAAAACAAAAAAAAGAAAAAGAAAATTATAGACAATATTCCTCATGGAAGACAGAATTTAAAAATTTTAACAAATTGAACCCAACAATCGATAAAAAGGACAGCTCTTTCAAGTGGGGTTTTTTTTTTTCATGAATGCAAGGCTGGTTTAACACTCAAATGTCAATCAATGTAACTTAGTAAATTAACAAAACTATTAGTTTGCCAGGGCTGCCATAACAATATATCATAAATTAGGTAGATGAAACAACAGAAGTTTATTTTCTCACAAGTCTCGATGTTAGAAGTCCAAAATCAAGGCACTGGCAGGCTTGATCTCTTCTGTGTTCTCTCTCCTTGGCTTGCAAATGTCTGCCTTCCTCCTGTACCCTCACATGGTCACTCCTCTGTGTCTGACTGTCTGTGTCATAATCGCTTCTTACAAGGACACTTCTCAGATTAGAGCCCACCCTAACGAACTCATTTTAACTCAATATCCCCCCCCCCTTTTTTTTTTGAGACAGGGTCTCACTTTGTTCCCCAGGCTGGAGTGCAGTGGTGGGATCTCAGCTCATTGCAACCCCTGCATCTCCGGCTCAGATGATCCTTCTGCCTCAGCTTCCCAAGTAGTTGGGACCACAGGAATATGCCACCATACCTGGCTAATATTTGTATTTTTTTTAGAGATGGGCTTTCGTTATGTTGGCCAGGCTAGTCTCAAATTCCTGGACTCAAGTGACCTACCCGCCTTGGCCTCCTAAAGTGCTGGGATTATAGGCGTGAGCTCCATGCCCACCCTAGTTACCTTTTTAAAGTCTGTCTCCAAATACAGTCACTTTCTTAGGTACCAGGGTTTAAGACTGTAATGTATGAATTAGGGGGTAGAAGGAACACAGTTGAGCTTATAATACAAACTCAACATCATGTGATCTTCTTAGTAAAGGCAGAATTTTGTAAAACCCAGCACCTACTCCCAATAAATATCAGCAAACGAGAAGCATGAGAAAACTTCCTAAAACTGATCAAGAGCATCTGTAAAAATCCCATAGCTAACTTAATGTCAAGAGACTGAATACTCTCTCCTCCTAACGTCAGGACTATGTTGGGGATATCCACTTTCATGTCTTCCATTTAGCGTTGTACTGAAAGTTCTAGCTAATGCAGGGAGGCAAGGAAGAGAAGTAAAAGGCATCCAAATTAGAAAGGAAGAAGTAAAACTTTTAAATTCTCAGACTATATCATTGGCTATGCAGAAAATCCAGTGGAATCCACAAAAAAGCTACTAAAACTAGTAAGTGAATTTAGCAATTGGCAGGATACAAATCATTGTACAAAAATCAATTGTATTTCTGTATGCGGTCCACAAACAATCAACAATTGGAATTTTTAAAACTCATTTATTATAGCTTCAAAAGATTTGAACTACTTAGGGGAAAAATCTGATAAAAGATGTGCAAGGCCAGGCGCATTGGCTCACGCCTGTAATCCCAGCACTTTGGGAGGCTGCGGCAGGCAGATCACTTGAACCCAGGAGTTCAAGACCAGCCTGGGCAACATGGCAAAACCCTGTTTCTACAAAAAATGCAAAAATTAGCCAGGTGTCGTGGCGTGCGCCTGTAGTCCCAACTGCTCAGGAGTCTGAGGTGGGAGGGTAGTGTGAGTCCAGGAGGTGGAGGTTACAGTGAGCCAAGATGGCGCCACTGTACTCTAGCCTGGGTGACAGAGTGAGACCCTGTCTCAAAAAAAAAAAAAAAAAAAAAAAAAAAAAATCTTGGAGAAATAAATGGAGAGAGAGATTGTGTGTGGGTCAGAAGACTCAATATTGTAAAGTTTTTGGTTCTCCGCCTTATTTATCCATAGATTCAATGCAACTGTAATAAAATCCCAGCAGGCATTGTTGAAGAAAATGACAAGCTTATTTTCAAAGTCACATAGAAATGCAAAGACGCCAGATTAGTCAAAACAGATTAAAAAAAAACAAAAAAAACTAGCAATTTAACGTTTACCTAACTAAGATTTATTATAAACCTACCTTACTCAAAACAGTATAGTAGTCATATGAAAAGATAATGGAACAGAATAGAGAACCTAGAGGTAGACCCACACAATTATGGACAACTGCTTTTCAACAAAGGTGCAAAGTATTCATATGTAAAAATGAATTTTAAATTCATACCTTGTACTATAGACAAAAATTGACCCCAACTGGATTATCCATCTAAACGTAAAACCTAAAATTATAAACTTTCTTTTTTTTTTTTTTTTTTTAATTTTACTTTACGTTCTAGGGTACATGTGCATAACGTGCAGGTTTGTTACATATGTATACTTATGCCATGTGGGTGTGCTGCACCCATCAACTCGTCAGCACCCATCAATTCATCATTTATATCATGTATAACTCCCCAATGCAATCCCTCCCTCCTCCCCCCTGCCCATGATAGGCCCCAGTGTGTGATGTTCCCCTTCCCGAGTCCAAGTGATCTCATTGTTCAGTTCCCACCTATGAGTGAGAACATGCGGTGTTTGGTTTTCTCTTCTTGAGATAGTTTGCTAAGAATGATGGTTTCCAGCTGCATCCATGTCCCTACAAAGGACGCAAACTCCTCCTTTTTGATGGCTGCATAGTATTCCATGGTGTATATATGCCACATTTTCTTAATCCAGTCTGTCACAGATGGACATTTGGGTTGATTCCAAGTCTTTGCTATTGTGAATAGTGCCGCAATAAACATATGTGTGCATGTGTCTTTGTAGTAGAGTAATTTATCATCCTTTGGGTATGTACCCAGTAGTGGGATGGCTGGGTCATATGGTACATCTAGTTCTAGATCCTTGAGGAATCGCCATACTGTTTTCCATAATGGTTGAACTAGTTTACAGTCCCACCAACAGTGTAAAAGTGTTCCTATTTCTCCACATCCTCTCCAACACCTGTTGTTTCCTGACTTCTTAATGATTGCCATTCTAACTGGTGTGAGATGGTATCTCATTGTGGTTTTGATTTGCATTTCTCTGATGGCCAGTGATGACGAGCATTTTTTCATGTGTCTGTTGGCTGTATGGATGTCTTCTTTTGAGAAATGTCTGTTCATATCCTTTCCCCATTTTTTGATGGGGTTGTTTGTTTTTCTCTTGTATATTTGTTTGAGTTCTTTGTAGATTCTGGATATTAGCCCTTTGTCAGATGAGGAGGTTGCAAAAATTTTCTCCCATTCTGTAGGTTGCCTGTTCACTCTGATGGTAGTTTCTTTTGCTGTGCCAAAGCTCTTTAGTTTAATGAGATCCCATTGTCAATTTTGGCTTTTGCTGCCGTTGCTTTTGGTGTTTTAGACATGAAGTCCTTGCCCATGCCTATGTCCTGAATGGTACTACCTAGATTTTCTTCTAGGGTTTTTATGGTATTAGGTCTAACATTTAAGTCTCTAATCCATCTTGAATTAATCTTCGTATAAAGGGTAAGGAAAGGATCCAGTTTCAGCTTTCTACTTATGGCTAGCCAATTTTCCCAGCACCATTTATTAAATAGGGAACCCTTTCCCCATTTCTTGTTTCTCTCAGGTTTGTCAAAGATCAGATGGCTGTAGATGTGTGGTATTATTTCTGAGGACTCTGTTCTGTTCCATTGGTCTATATCTCTGTTGTGGTACCAGTACCATGCTATTTTGGTTACTGTAGCCTTGTAGTATAGTTTGAAGTCAGGTAGCGTGACGCCTCCAGCTTTGTCCTTTTGACTTAGGATTGTCTTGGCAATGCGGGCTCTTTTTTGGTTCCATATGAACTTTAAAGCAGTTTTTTCCAATTCTGTGAAGAAAGTCATTGGTAGCTTGATGGGGATGGCATTGAATCTATAAATAACCTTGGGCAGTATGGCCATTTTCACAATATTGATTCTTCCTATCCATGAGCATGGTATGTTCTTCCATTTGTTTGTGTCCTCTTTGATTTCACTGAGCAGTGGTTTGTAGTTCTCCTTGAAGAGGTCCTTTACATCTCTTGTAAGCTGGATTCCTAGGTATTTTATTCTCTTTGAAGCAATTGTGAATGGAAGTTCATTCCTGATTTGGCTCTCTGCTTGTCTGTTACTGGTGTATAAGAATGCTTGTGATTTTTGCACATTAATTTTGTATCCTGAGACTTTGCTGAAGTTGCTTATCAGCTTAAGGAGATTTTGGGCTGAGACAATGGGGTTTTCTAATATACAATCATGTCATCTGCAAACAGGGATAATTTGACTTCTTCTTTTCCTAACTGGATACCCTTGATTTCTTTCTCTTGCCTGATTGCCCTAGCCAGAACTTCCAACACTATGTTGAATAGGAGTGGTGAGAGAGGGCATCCCTGTCTTGTGCCAGTTTTCAAAGGGAATTTTTCCAGTTTTTGCCCATTCAGTATGATATTAGCTGTGGGTTTGTCATAAATAGCTCTTATTATTTTGAGGTACGTTCCATCAATACCGAATTTATTGAGCGTTTTTAGCATGAAGGGCTGTTGAATTTTGTCAAAAGCCTTTTCTGCATCTATTGAGATAATCATGTGGTTCTTGTCTTTGGTTCTGTTTATATGCTGGATTACATTCATTGATTTGCGAATGTTGAACCAGCCTTGCATCCCAGGGATGAAGCCCACTTGATCATGGTGGATAAGCTTTTTGATGTGCTGCTGAATCCGGTTTGCCAGTATTTTATTGAGAATTTTTGCATCGATGTTCATCAGGGATATTGGTCTAAAATTCTCTTTTTTTGTTGTGTCTCTGCCAGGCTTTGGTATCAGGATGATGTTGGCCTCATAAAAAGAGTTAGGGAGGATTCCCTCTTTTTCTATTGATTGGAATAGTTTCAGAAGGAATGGTACCAGCTCCTCCTTGTACCTCTGGTAGAATTCAGCTGTGAATCCATCTGGTCCTGGACTTCTTTTGGTGGGTAGGCTATTAATTGTTGCCTCAATTTCAGAGCCTGCTATTGGTCTATTCAGGGATTCAACTTCTTCCTGGTTTAGTCTCGGGAGAGTGTAAGTGTCCAGGAAATTATCCATTTCTTCTAGATTTTCTAGTTGATTTGCGTAGAGGCATTTATAGTATTCTCTGATGGTTGTTTGTATTTCTGTGGGGTCGGTGGTGATATCCCCTTTATCATTTTTTATTGTGTCTATTTGATTCCTCTCTCTTTTCTTCTTTATTAGTCTTGCTAGCGGTCTGTCAATTTTGTTGATCTTTTCCAAAAACCAACTCCTGGATTCATTGATTTTTTGGAGGGTTTTTTGTGTCTCTATCTCCTTCAGTTCTGCTCTGATCTTAGTTATTTCTTGCCTTCTGCTAGCTTTTGAATGTGTTTGCTCTTGCCTCTCTAGTTCTTTTAATTGTGATGTTAGAGTGTCAAGTTTAGATCTTTCCTGCTTTCTCTTGTGGGCATTTAGTGCTATAAATTTCCCTCTACACACTGCTTTAAATGTGTCCCAGAGATTCTGGTATGTTGTATCTTTGTTCTCATTGGTTTCAAAGAACATCTTTATTTCTGCTTTCCTTTCGTTATGTACCCAGTAGTCATTCAGGAGCAGGTTGTTCAGTTTCCATGTAGTTGAGCGGTTTGGATTGAGTTTCTTAGTCCTGAGTTCTAGTTTGATTGCACTGTGGTCTGAGAGACAGTTTGTTATAATTTCTGTTCTTTGACATTTGCTGAGGAGTGCTTTACTTCCAATTATGTGGTCAATTTTGGAATAAGTGCGATGTGGTGCTGAGAAGAATGTATATTCTGTTGATTTGGGGTGGAGAATTCTACAGATGTCTATTAGGTCCGCTTGGTGCAGAGATGAGTTCAATTCCTGGATATCCTTGTTAACTTTCTGTCTCGTTGATCTGTCTAATGTTGACAGTGGAGTGTTGAAGTCTCCCATTATTATTGTATGGGAGTCTAAGTCTCTTTGTAGGTCTCTAAGGACTTGCTTTATGAATCTGGGTGCTCCTGTATTGGGTGCATATATATTTAGGAGAGTTAGCTCTTCCTGTTGAATTGATCCCTTTACCATTATGTAATGGCCTTCTTTGTCTCTTTTGATCTTTGATGGTTTAAAGTCTGTTTTATTAGAGACTAGGATTGCACCCCTGCTTTTTTTTGTTCTCCATTTGCTTGGTAGATCTTCCTCCATCCCTTTATTTTGAGCCTATGTATGTCTCTGCATGTGAGATGGGTCTCCTGAATACAGCAGACTGATGGGTCTTGACTCTTTATCCAGTTTGCCAGTCTGTGTCTTTTAATTGGAGCATTTAGTCCATTAACATTTATGGTTAATATTGTTATGTGTGAACTTGATCCTGTCATTATGATATTAACTGGTTATTTTGCTCATTAGTTGATGCAGTTTCTTCCTAGCCTCGATGGTCTTTACATTTTGGCATGTTTTTGCAATGGCTGGTACCGGTTGTTCCTTTCCATGTTTAGGGCTTCCTTCAGGGTCTCTTGTAAGGCAGGCCTGGTGGTGACAAAATCTCTAAGCATTTGCTTATCTGTAAAGGATTTTATTTCTCCTTCACTGATGAAACTTAGTTTGGCTGGATATGAAATTCTGGGTTGAAAATTCTTTTCTTTAAGAACGTTGAATATTGGCCCCCACTCTCTTCTGGCTTGTAGAGTTTCTGCCGAGAGATCTGCTGTTAGTCTGATGGGCTTCCCTTTATGGGTAACCCGACCTTTCTCTCTGGCTGCCCTTAAGATTTTTTCCTTCATTTCAACTTTGGTGAACCTGGCAATTATGTGTCTTGGAGTTCCTCTTCTGGAGGAGTATCTTTGTGGCGTTCTCTGTATTTCCTGAATTTGAATGTTGGCCTGCCCTACTAGGTTGGGGAAGTTCTCCTGGATGATATCCTGAAGAGTGTTTTCCAACTTGGTTCCATTTTCCCCCTCACTTTCAGGCACCCCAATCAGACGTAGATTTGGTCTTTTTACATAATCCCATACTTCTTGCAGGCTTTGTTCATTTCTTTTTCTTCTTTTTTCTTTTGGTTTCTCTTCTCGCTTCATTTCATTCATTTGATCCTCAATCGCTGATACTCTTTCTTCCAGTTGATCGAGTCGGTTACTGAAGCTTGTGCATTTGTCACGTATTTCTTGTGTCATGGTTTTCATCTCTGTCATTTCATTTATGATCTTCTCTGCATTAATTAGTCTAGCTGTCAATTCTTCCACTCTTTTTTCAAGATTTTTAGTTTCTTTGCGCTGGGTACGTAATTCCTCCTTTAGCTCTGAGAAGTTTGATGGACTGAAGTCTTCTTCTCTCATCTCGTCAAAGTCATTCTCTGACCAGCTTTGATCCGTTGCTGGCGATGGGCTGCACTCCTTTGCAGGGGGAGATGCGCTCTTATTTTTTGAATTTCCAGCTTTTCTGCCCTGCTTCTTCCCCATCTTTGTGGTTTTATCTGTCTCTGGTCTTTGATGATGGTGACGTACTGATGGGGTTTTGGTATAGGTGTCTTTCCTGTTTGATAGTTTTCCGTCTGACAGTCAGAAGGACTGTCTGTTGGTCTGTTGGAGATTGCTTGAGGTCCACTCCAGACCCTGTTTGCCTGGGTATCAGCAGCAGAGGTTGCCGAAGATAGAATATTGCTGAACAGCGAGTGTACCTGTCTGATTCTTCCTTTGGAAGTTTTCTCTCAGGGGTGACTCCACCCTGTGAGGTGTGGGGTGTCAGACTGCCCCTAGTGGGGGATGTCTCCCAGCTAGGCTACTCAGGGGTCAGGGACCCACCTGAGCAGGCAGTCTGTCCATTCTCGGATCTCAACCTCCGCGTTGGGAGATCCACGGCTCTCCCCAAAGCTGTCAGACAGAGTCGTTGGCGTCTGCACCGGCCCCCGCTGCTTCCCCTATTGGGCTTCAGCTGTGGGCTGTCCCCAGAGGTGGAGTCTACAGAGACAGGCAGGCTTGCTTGAGCTGCTGTGAGCTCCACCCAGTTGGAGCTTCCCAGCGGCTTTGTTTACCTACTTAAGCCTCAGCAATGGTGGGCGCCCCTCCCCCAGCCTCGCTCCTGCCTTTCGGATAGATCGCTGCAGACTGCTGAGTTAGCAGTGAGGGAGGCTCCGTGGGCGTGGGACCCTCCCGGCCAGGTGTGGGATATATTCTCCTGGTGTGCCTGTTTCCTTAAAGCGCAGTATTGGGGTGGGAGTTACCCGATTTTCCAGGTGTTGTGTGTCTCAGTTCCCCTGGCTAGGAAAACGGATTTCCTTCCCCCTTGCGCTTCCAGGTGAGGTGATGCCTCGCCCTGCTTCAGCTCTCGCTGGTCAGGCTGCAGCAGCTGACCAGCACCGATTGTCCGGCACTCCCTAGTGAGATGACCCCAGTACCTCAGTTGAAAATGCAGAAATCACCGGTCTTCTGTGTCGCTCGCGCTGGGAGTTGGAGACTGGAGCTGTTCCTATTCGGCCCTCTTGCTCCGCCCCCTAAACTTTCTTTAGGAAAAAGAAAACATAAGAGAAAACCTTTGTTTTCTCTTGTTTAGGCAAATGTATTTAAGATATAGCATCAGAAGAACAGTTCATAAAAGAAAAAAATTGAAAACTTGGACTTCAAATGTAAAACCTTTTGTTCCTCTAAAGATACTTTTAAGAGAATGAAAAGATAAGTTACAAACTGGGGGAAAATATTTGCAATCATATATCTAATAAATAACATATGAAGAATCCTTACAATTCAACAACAACAGCAAAAACACCTCAGGGGAAAAAAGGCAAAACGTTTGAACTGATACTTCACACAAACGGATATATAAGTGGTAAATAAACAGATGAAAGATATTCAATGCCATTAGATGTTAGGGAAATGCAAATTAAGGCTAAAATAAGATACCACTACATACCTATTAGTTTGACTAAAATTTTTAAAACTGACCATACCAAATGTTGGAGAGGATGTGAAGGAACTGTAACTCTTTTTTTTTTTTTTGAGACGGAGTCTCGCTCTGTCGCCCAGGCTGGGGTGCAGTGGCCCGATCTCAGCTCACTGCAAGCTCCGCCTCCCGGGTTCACGCCATTCTCCTGCCTCAGCCTCCCAAGTAGCTGGGACTACAGGCGCCTGCCAACGCGCCCGGCTAGTTTTTTGTTGTTGTTGTTGTTTGTTTGTTTTGTATTTTTTTAGTAGGGACGGGGTTTCACCGTGTTAGCCAGGATGGTCTCGATCTCCTGTCCTCGTGATGCGGCCGTCTTGGCCTCTCAAAGTGCTGGGATTACAGGCTTGAGCCACCGCGCCGGGCCAACTGTAACTCTTAACACTCGGCTGCTCTGTTGGTGGGAATCTAAAATGGTATAACCGCATTGGAAAACAGCTTGGCAGTTTCCTAAAAAGTTAAACGTACACCTACATATGATTCAGCCATTTCACTCTTAGGTATTTAACCCCTAGAAAAAGAAAGCATATACCCATACAAAGACTTACACGTAAATGTTCACAGCAGCCTCATTTTTAATATGCAAGACTGGAACCAACCCAAGATGTTCATCAACAGATAAAATGAGTTGTGTTATAATTTATTGTGTATAATAAAATACTAAATGATAAAAAAGAATGAACTATTGATTCATGCAACAATATGGATGAACTTCAAAATAATTATGTTGAGCGAAGTAAGCCAAAAAAAATACATACTGTATGATTAATTTATATAAAATTTTAGAAACCTCAGAATAACCTATAGTGTTAGAAAGCGCTACAGATTGGAAACAGAGGTAGGGAGTGGAGAGATATGAGAGGGAACCATTACAAAATAGCACAAGGAAACTTTTGGGGTGACGGATATATTCATTAGCTTGATTGTGGTGATGGTTTTACAGGTCAAAAATTAACAAATTGTTCACCTCAAATATGTGCAGTTTGTTTCTGTTAATCGTCAATAAAATTGTTAAAAGCAAACAAAAACTTCACTTTTCTTAAGAGAGGAATGCAAAGTCTGTAACTATAAAACTGTGCCACTCCCTTTACCCCAAGAGGGTAAACAGAGTGAGCGTGAAACGCCTGGTTAGAACCAGGGAGGTGATTTCCTGAAGAACCAAATTTAATTACTTTTATAGTTAGGTGACAAACATTAAATATTTCATTAATTACTAAGTTATCCAGCCTTTAAAAAAACCCTGACTGTGGGGCTGGGCATGGTGGCTCACGCCTGTAATCCCAGCACTTTGGGAGGCCAAGGCGGACGAATCGCCTGAGGTCAGGAGATCGAGACCAGCCTGGTAAACACGGTGAAGCCCGTCTCTCTAAAATAACAAAAGTTAGCCAGTCATGGTGGCAGGCGCCTGTAATCCCAGCTACTAGGGAGGCTGAGACAGGAGAATTGCTTGAACCCGGGAGGCAGAGGTTGCAGTGAGCTGAGATTACGGCACTGCACTCCAGTCTAGGTGACAGAGCGAGACTCTGTCTTTAAAAAAAAAAAAAAAAGCCCTAACTGTGAAATGATTAGTGACACATTCCATGGGTTGGCTGAGTGTCTATATGGTATGTGAAGAAGCATTTCTTTTTGTTTATAAATTTGCTAGCTATTAGTTTAGAGTGTCTTATTGTTCTTATATTACACTAGTAAATTCTTTTTTCTCTTGAAAGGGGAAATAAATACGCAACTGCAGTGTGCATAATGATGTTCAGACTAATGTTGTTACCAACCAAAAAACAAATAGGAATGTGTTGTCAGATTCCTGGGTTGAAATGACATAAGGGGCAGATTGGTTTTATCATTTCTCAGATCCAACTGTTTGATGATTGCTGTGATATTGCTAAACTGGAAAGGAAGAAAACACAGAACTTAAATATATAGTACAGAGAAACTCATGTATTACAGAAATGTGATTGCTTACATTTTCTTACTGCCTAAGATTTAGGTGCAGATCCTTGGAAGTTTAGTGTTGTAACAGAAGTCTGTTAACTTATGTGTTAAAATATAAGCAAACGGATTATCTCTCTGAAATAATTGTATTAGCATTAACTAATATTCTATTAAATAGACTGTTTTGCTAGGATTTTCTAATTGAAATTTATATCATAAGCTGACTTGAGATGATCTTCTAAAATGATGAAAGAAATGAAATAATACAAAGCTAAAACTCTATTCACGTAATGTTGTAAACCACGATAGACAAATCAATTCTGGAGGTCACAATAAGAAATAAAATGGCTCTTTTAAAATCAAAGGCTACATATTGACTTCTACTTTAAAATAAATGGTCTTTGCAAATAATTATACTTGCAAATTAAATGTACATGTGTGCAGTGTGAAGTGGGTTTTTTGAGCAAATTATGAACATAATTTTTAACTGTGAAGGTGTATTGGTAAGGGTAGGCTAAGCTGTGTTGTAATAACAGCAGCAAAAACAAAATCTCAGTAACTTAGCATAACAAAAGTCTGTTTCTTGTTTACACTACACATCTGCCATATGTAAAGGATTCTTTTCCTCATAGTCCCTCAGGGACCCAGGCTGAGACTCTACCCTCTTATAGCTGTACTATCTGGAATGTATAGCTTCCTTGGGCACTGCAGCATGGGAAGCCAGAGTTGATGATTCATACACTAGCATTTACATTTTTCAGCACAAAAGTGATGTGTTGTTTAACTCACAACCCATTGGCCAGAACCGGTAACATGGCTTCATCTAACTGCAAGCTAGCTGGAGAATTGTGGGAGAGCTCATGGATATTCAGTGATAAACGTCTTTGTTATAAAAGGATGGTCATGCCAGGCACATGGCTCATGCCTGTAATCCCAGCACTTTGGGAGGCTGAGGCCAGGGATCACCTGAGGTCAGGAGTTCGAGACCAGCCTGACCAACATGGTGAAACCCCGTCTCTACTAAAAATACAAAAATTAGCCAGGCGTGGTGGTGGGCGCCTGTAATCCCAGCTACTTGAAAGACCGAGGCAGGAGAATCGCTTGAACCCAGGAGACAGAGGTTGCAGTGAGCTGAGATCGTGCCGTTGCACTCCAGCCTGGGCAACAGAGTGAGACTCTGTCTCCAAGAAATAAAAATAAATAAAAAATAAAAGCATGGTCAGACTTTTATATAGGATGAATTCCACTTTGCCTGACATCTTTGAAATAATACCTTTAATAGAACATTTAATGTCATATAATTAAAGTATTCAACTGGCAAAGATGCTCATAAAATGGCCTTTTTATGTCATACTTAGATTTTTTGTGTATTCTCATTTGTTATAAGGAGGGGGAAAGGAGAATCAATATATTCTTCAATTTACCATTATTCATATAAGTGGTAATTAGCCATTTGCCATTTTCCAAATAATCCAGATGACCTTGCTTCTAACCACAAAGTGAGATTTTGTGTGTGTTGTCTGTAGAGAAATATGTTGCTACAATGAAAACTCACAATATATTTTGAAAACTGCTAGAGTGATTTCAGGTATCTTTGGTTAGGAGTTTTTCATGTTAGGGATCTGTCTATTCTAGTTTTTGCTGAGTTATTAGGTTATATTTTTCCTTCCAATAAAGCTAAACTGTTGAGGAGGAGAATCTTATATCATGATAGGATTATCCTGAGCTTTTGTTTAGGCTATTTTCTAAGCCTTTTAGGGAAAGCTATTTCCTGAGTCTTTTGGGAGAACAAACCAAATGTGGAAGGAATGTAGGGCAGTAGTGCAGGGACTACTGGGTCCTTTTGCGTTTTTAGGAACACAAGGGCTTGTTCATACTCAGAGGATCATCAAGTCGAAAATATTCAGTCTCAGTTTACCCCAGTTTTCTGAACTATTAGCTTGTAAACTCTAATGAAAGAACTCATTTTCCAGGTAGGAATTTAAAATTAGTAGAAAAGAGAACCCTCAGAATAATTATAGGTGAAAAATGATTTCTTTTACTGCAAACAAATATTTTAATCTGTTTTGTTTTTTTCCAGTCGTGTTATAGGAAACAATAATCTGCTGTTTTGAAGGGCTCCTTTTTGCTTGAGAGACTAGTTGCCCACCGTGGATATGGCAAAATCTGGCACGTAAAGCTTGCTCTCTGGGACTACAGTCTCCTTAGGGTTGCTTGTCTTCACCGATCCTTATACACCATATACATGATGATGTCATCTTCCCTTACATATCATGCCTATGTGAGTTTCGCAATACTTAGTAAGCACTTGTTAAGTATCAGGCAATACGATTTGTTAATTACAAATATGAAAAAGACATGATCTGTGGATCCGAAGAACTAACAGACCAGTGGGGGAAAGACATGTAAACTGATAATTTCAGTCTTCGGTATCAGGATGATGTTGGCCTCATAAAATGAGTTAGGGAGGATTCCCTCTTTTTCTATTGATTGGAATAGTTTCAGAAGGAATGGTACCAGCTCCTCTTTGTACCTCTGCTAGAATTCGACTGTGAATCCATCTGGTCCTGGACTTTTTTTTGGTTGGTAGGCTAATTATTGCCTCAATTTCAGAGCCTATCATTGGTCTATTCAGGGATTCAACTTCTTCCTGGATTAGTCTTGGGAGGGTGTATGTGTCCAGGAATTTATCCATTTCTTCTAGATTTTCTAGTTTATTTATGTAGAGGTGTTTATAGTATTCTCTGATGGTAGTTTGTATTTCTGTGGGATCAGTGGTGATATTCCCTTTATCATTTTTTATTGCATCTATTTGAATCTTCTCTCTTTTCTTCTTTATTAGTCTTGCTAGTGGTCTATCAGTTTTGTTGATCTTTTCAGAAAACCAGCTCCTGGATTCGTTTTCTTAATCGAAACAGGCCTGTAATCCCAGTACTTAGGGAGGCTGAGGCGGGTGGATCACTTGAGGTCAGGAGTTTGAGACCATCCTGGCCAACATGGTGAAACCTTCTCTCTACTAAAAATACAAAAATTAGCAGGGTGGGTGGCACATGCCGGTAATCCCAGCTACTCAGGAGGCTGAGGCAGGAGAATCACTTGATCTCTGGAGGCAGAGGCTGCAGCGAGCTGAGATGGTGCCACTGCACTCTAGCCTGGGCTACAGAGCAAGACTCTGTCTCAAAACAAAAACAAAAACAAAAAAGGTCTGGGCATAGTGGCTCATACCTGTAATCCTAGCACTTTGAGAGGCCAAAGCGGGGGGATCACTTGAGGTCAGGAGTTCGAGACCAGCCTGACCAACATGGAGAAACCCCGTCTCTACTAAAAATACAAAAGTAGGCAGGTGTGGTGGCACATGCCTGTAATCCCAGCTACTTGGGAGGCTGAGACAGGAGAATCACTTGAACCCTGGACGTGGAACTTGTGGTGAGCCGAGGTCGTGCCATTACACTCCAGCCTGGGAAACAAGAGCAAAATTTATTCTCAAAAACAAAAACAAAAAAGGTCTGGGCATAGTGGCTCATACCTGTAATCCTAGCACTTTGAGAGGCCAAAGCGGGGGGATCACTTGAGGTCAGGAGTTCGAGACCAGCCTGACCAACATGGAGAAACCCCGTCTCTACTAAAAATACAAAAGTAGGCAGGTGTGGTGGCACATGCCTGTAATCCCAGCTACTTGGGAGGCTGAGACAGGAGAATCACTTGAACCCTGGACGTGGAACTTGTGGTGAGCCGAGGTCGTGCCATTACACTCCAGCCTGGGAAACAAGAGCAAAATTTATTCTCAAAAACAAAAAAACAAACAAAAAAGTTGACAAAAACTGGATGTAACCCAAACACCCCTTCAATCAATAAATGGATGAAGAATCTGTAGTATATCCATATTATGGAATACTATTCACAATAAAAAGGAATGAGCAGCTTACAGACACAACAGCATGGATGTATCTCAGATGTTTATGCTGAGTGAAAAAAGCAAGATTCAAAAGGCTACATACTGTATGATTCCATTTATATATCATTCTATAAAAGGCAAAATGAGGCCGGGCATGGTGAGTTACGCCTGTAATCCCAACACTTCTGGAAGCTGAGTTAGGAAGATCACCTGAGCACAGGAGTTCAAGACCAGCTTGGGCAACAAAGCAAGACCCTGTCTCAAAAGAAAAAAAGTAAGGCAAAATGATAGCAATGGAAAGCAGATCCGTGTTTGCCAGGGTTAAGGGTGAGGTGCAAATTTCACTACAAAAAGGCAGCACAAGTTTTGGGATAATGCATCTGTTTTGTAATTATCGTGGTGGTAAGTACATGAGTCTTTGCATTTTTTAAACTCATAGAATAGTACACCAAAAGGGGGACTTTTACTATCTGTAAATTTTAAAATAAACTTAAAATGAAAACAAAAAGATCATAGACAATGCTCTTTAGGTATTGAGTACATTTTTATTTATTTTGTTTGTTTGTTTGTTTCATTATAATGCTTGTTGTGCTGGAAGGCCAACAAAAATCAGTTTTATTCTTTTCAAAAACGAGGTGTCTGGTTATAGAAGTGTTGGTTCCTCTTGGACAGTCCAGATTGCAATGACTTTCTTTAAGCTGATAATGTTGTATTAGTTCTCCTCATTTATATTAGCTTTTGTTAAATGAGTTAGGTCTCATTTTATCATGAACTTGAATTATTATTTCTAAAATTTAATTTAAGTTTTTTAAGAGACAGAGTCTTGCTCTGTCTCCTTGGCTGGAATGCAGTGGCATGATCATTCATAGCTCATTGCAGCCTCAAACCCCTGGGCTCAAGCAACTCTCCCACCTTAGCCTCCCAATAGCCAGGACAACAGGCACACACCACCATGTCCAGCTAGTTTTTAAAATTTTTTGTGGAGATGGGGTCTTACTGTATTGCCCAGGCTGGTCTTGAATTCTGGGTCTCAAGTGAGCCTCGTGTGTCGGCCTCCTAAATGCTAGGATTACAGGCATTAGCCACCACATATAATATTTAATTATATTATATTTAAGATAATTAAATAGTGGCCCAGTATTTAATTATGGTAGTGATGCTTCTTAAAAACCACTGTGAAAAGATGTCTTTAAAATTGAATTTTCTTAGGAGTGGGACAATTTTCAATGTTTTATGACCCAACATTCCATATGTAAACTTTAAACTCTTTAACCTCAAAAATAATTCAACTAATAAGGTATATAATAATGTATTTCCCCCATTTTTTAAGAGTTTGTCCTCATATACAATAAAATAGCTCTGTCTGCCAGAGGACATGAACATTGAGTTAACATTTATCAGACAGTGTTTTGTACTTAACTTCATTATATTTTGTAATAATCCATTGTTCAAGTGTTAGGTTAATTACTTGAAACCCAAACCTACTTGCTTGAAGAAGTTTCATTTTGAAGTACATCAGAGTCATTAATCACTGCACCTTTTGATCTCCTTTGAAAACTTCCTAGCATTTATTTTTCTATTGTCTCCCTCAATAAAAAGGAACCACTTTTGTCCTGCTGATGCATGACTGGGTGTATATCGCTCTATTTCTTGAATGTATAGAATATACAGGTTTGGATTTGGAATGTCTTCAACATTTGTCCACTATTTGAAACTTATCCCTTTGTCCAATGTCTTCTTCCAAAAAGCAGCTTGATTTATTTATACAGCAGTTATTGCAGTTGTAGCATTTTAATTCCCTCTGTCATCTTCTGTCTCCATTTGGGATGATATGCAGAGGGACATTTGATGTTCCGGTGGGTATCATAAGAGAACGTTGAAGAGCTAAGTAACTAAGGGGCATTCTTCACACATAATCTATCCAGTTGTCAGGCTGTCCTCAGTCAGAGGGGTGTTGCTGTTGCTACATCCTCAACTACATCATAGTATTTTTTTAAAAACCTTGTCATTTAAAAATGATAAAACTAAATACTTAAAAACACTCTGATGTTTACTTTGCTGAGCCTTACTGGTGATTTTGTTGTTTTATGGAATGCTGTAGAGGATTCCATTGTTAATCATGTCCTAACCCTATAAAATAAGTAACAAGCTGCTGAACAGAATGATGACAACAGAGAACAGAGTTTCATTTGAATTCATGCAAATGTGGAGGTTTCCCAGAAAGCCATTTTAAAAGTATGAGCCACATTTTGAAAATGAAACAAAAGAATAACGCCTTGGAATAGAAATCCATAATGAAACCCATATAATAGCTGAAAGATTACAATATATTCTACGGGGAGAGTTTTCCATTTTCTGTTCCTTTTCAAATTCTAATACTAAACTCTATTAGTGGTCTGTATAAAATAATGAGACATGAAGCCCTGGTGGTGTAAAACTATTACTAATCTGTTACTTTGCATAAATTTTCACTCAGACTACTGTCTGTGGTCTTCTTATGAAGGATCTGTTATATGCTTTCAAGCTAAACAGATGAGACCTATTAGCTGTCTCCTTTGAATGAATGGTGTTGGAATTTGCAGGCATTGCACTTTTTACAAGTTAGGAAGAGAAAGGGATTGCATACAAGGAAAACATGAGTATTTACTCAGTCAGAGATCTGTGTTCTTAATGTTAATTGATGTCGTTTTCCTCAGTTTCAGTATCACATTAAGGAAACGGCAGAATGGTGTTTTTACTCTTATTTTAAAGATAGATGTATTTATAAAGTGATCACCTTCCTACATCTAAGTCATATCATTCTTTTACTTTCAATAACAGTAACAAGAAATTTATCATTTTTCTCCCCCATAAACTCTGATCTTATCCTTGTTTTACCTATTTCACTTCATGGCACCCCTTTTGTTTCTTAGTCACACACACTTACAATTTAAATCAGCTTTGATTCCTTTCCTCTCTTCATATGTTTAAGCAGTTGCCAAGTTCTTTTCAGTCATCTCTCATAATTTCTCCTATATTCATCTTTTTTTCCCCTTTCTCTTTGCCAGCATCCTAATGTAGACCATTATGGACTCATGCCTAAATTATTACATCTTTAATTGGTTTTCCAACCTCCAGTTAATTTCCTTCCGATCCATCCTGAACATCACCACTAGATTTATCTTACTAAAACATGACTTTTGTTAAACTTAGCAATTTCAAAGTTTCAAAATGATTGCAATAGTAATTGAAGTTATTAATGTTATTAAGATACAGCATAGTATAGTGGTGTACTGGATTGGCTTTGGAACTAAATAGATATGGGTTGGAATCCCAGATTAATCCCTTAGTAGTGGTGTACTCTTGGGGACTGAGTTACTTGACCTTTTTAGGGCATAGGAATCCTCATTTGAAAATAGGGAGAATAATACGATAGTCTTATAAAAAGTAGCCACAGTTTGTAAAATACATAGTTTAGTGACATCAATTAATGATAGTTATTATTAGTAGAAGTGTTGTTCCTGTTATTGTTATTTGTGAGGACGAAATGGAGAAAGGGAACAGAGAGTAGAGGATGGAACCAGGTAGAATAGTTCCAATTAAAAGCATAAGGTAAAAGAGCCCTTCTACATTGGAAGGGCTGAGGACTTTTTAAAGTTTTCAAAGAATGAGGACTTTTTAAAAATTTGTAGTTCTTAAGATGCTTACATTGTAAAATATATCTGAGTCTTCTCTCCTCAAGTATACTACAGACAGTATTTTTCAGGTACATGAACTAAAACTTTGTAAACCCAAGGATCAGTGATCACTGGTTTTGATTATTAGAAACTTGATGGTTACTTTCCAGAGTGCAGTTCCTAGAACAGTCAGTGTCAGATGGGAATGAAAAAGAGAGGTGAATGGAACAGAAGTTATCAAGGATGAGTCAAGATTTGGCAACAAATACCAGTAGTAGAGTAAACATGGCACTTGGATACTATCATCATCTTCATATGTGATCACCACCATCCTTGTTCTGTAGAAGGAAGAGGAGTCTTGACTCTTTTGCCTCTCTTCTGCAACGTTTGCCATTTTCTTTCTTTTTTTTTTTTTTGAGACGAAGTCTCGCTCTGTCGCCCAGGCTGGAGTGCAGTGGCTGGATCTCAGCTCACTGCAAGCTCTGCCTCCCGGGTTTACGCCATTCTCCTGCCTCAGCCTGCTGAGTAGCTGGGACTACAGGCGCCCGCCACCACATCCGGCTAATTTTTTGTAATTTTAGTAGAGACGAGGTTTCACCGTGTTAGCCAGGATGGTCTCGATTTTCTGACCTCGTGATCCTCCCGTCTAGGCCTCCCAAAGTGCTGGGATAACAGGCGTGAGCCACCGCGCCCGGCCAGGCGAGTGAAGGTTTTAAGAGGTAACAGTGGATACTATATGAGACAACTGTAAAAATTGCTTGTTACCTGAGAACCCTGAAAGAAAATGTCAGTTCCTCATTAGTGAGTTTGAGTCAAGGTTTATCAGACCTTCTTGTCTAAGCACTGTGCTAGGACCACAGTGATAGAGATGAGCAACGGTCTTCAAAGAACTTACACTTTAGTAAGCACAAAATATCTGCATTGAGCAAATATTTGTCACGTTATATTTATAATAAGGTATGTGGCTGGGCAATGAGAATAAAATGGGGAATGAGACAGAAATCCTTCCCTCAAAGTATTTGTAGTGATAGGTGACTATTATTAACTCCAGTGTGCAGTAACAAGTTCCATCGGTGTGGTACAAAGTAGTGGTACAGAGGTTTAGAGTAGTCGGGGATCATATATGATTGGAAAAGCAGAAAAGAATCACTTATTCATTTTAGTTCATCTTGAAGGAATGGGTAGACTTTCAATAGAGAAGAGGTTAGTGAAACCTGAGTGAGGGTAAGTTTCTCACAGAGGCAACAAGCAAAGTGATGAAACCAGGGAAACTATTTGGACAGCCCAGTGATATTAGAGGATAAGTGACAGATGAAGCTTCAAAGGTCAACTAGTCTAGTTATTAATCTTGACTGTACATTAGAATCACCTGGAGACCATGTTAAAATGCACATTCCCAAGCATTATCCCCTTCTAAGTCATGGAACCCAGAGAGTGATTCAGGAACTTGCATTATTTTCTGAACTTCTATTATTTTCTAAATTTACATTTTTTTATAAGCCAGTGGTTCTAATTCAGTTTGTCATTGAATGGCTCTTAGAGAAGCACTAACCTGATCCTGGACATTTTCAGTTAGTACTTAAATCTCTCTCTAAGCATCTCTGGAGACTTTGTCGTCATCATCTTTTTTTCTTTCTTTTTAATTGACCCATAAAATTGTGTGTATTTCATCATGTACAACATGATGTTTTGAAGTATTATACTTAGTGGAATAGTAGATCTAGCCAACTAATACATTACCTCACATAGTTATTTTTGTAGTGAGAACACATAACATCCACTCTCTCAGCGTTTTTCAAGAATGCCATAAATCGTCATGAACTGTAGTCACTGTACTATACAGTAGATCTCTTGACTTTATTCTGCCTAACTGTAAATATGTATTCTTTGACCAACATTTCCCTATCTTCTCCTCCCTGCTAAGTACTCCAGCCTCTGGTAATCACCATTTCACTCTGTACTTCTATGAGATCAACTTTTTTAGATTCCACATGAGTGAGATCCTGCAGTATTTGTCTTTCTGGCCTGGCTTATTTCATTTAACATAATGTTCTTCAGACATACCCAAATAACAGGACTTCTTTCTTTTTATGACTGAATAGTATTCCATTTATACATCTATGTGTATATCACTTTTTTTATCCATTCATTCACTGATGGACACTTAGGTTGATTCCATATCTTGGCTATTATGAATAGTGCTGGAATGAACATAGGAGTGCAGAAGGAGCTTTTTAGCTTGATATAATCCCATTTGTCTATATTTATTTATCCTTGTTGGCTATGCTTTTGAGGCCATACCTAGAAAATCGTTGCACAGACTAATGTCATGGAGCTTCCCCCTATGTTTTCTTCTAGTAGTTTTACCATTTCAGGTTCTACATCTAAGTCTTCAATCCATTTTGAGTTGATTTTTATCTTTTTTTTTTTCTTTTTTAAAAAAATAGAGACGAAGTCTCACTATGTTGCCCAGGGTGGTCTTGAACTCCTGTGCTCAAGAAATCCTCCCACCTTGGCCTCCCAAAGTGTTGTGATTACAGGCATAAGCCACTGTATCCAGCTGAGTTTATTTTTATATATGATGAGAAATAGGGTCTAATTTCATTCTTCTGCATGTGGATATCTAGTTTTCTCAGCATCATTTTTTTTTTTTTTAAGAGACTGCCCTTTCCCTATTGTATATTCTTGCCACTTTTGTTGAAAATTTGTTGGCTGTAAACGTGTGGATTTGTTTCTGGGGTCTGTATTCTGTTCCACTAGTCTATGTGTCTATTTTTATGCCAGTACCATTCTGTTTTGGTTACTGTAGCTTTGTAGTATATTTTGAAGTCAGCTAATGTGATGCCTCCAGTTTTGTTTTGCTCAAGATTTCTTTGTCTATTCCAGGTGAGAATCTGTCTTTTGAGGCAGGCTATTCTTTCTTTGAGTAGACTTGCTGCTTAGAAATCTTTTTCCTTTTATTGAGCTGAAATTTCTCTGTCTCTTCTACCTGTGATTTTAGCCCTCCCCCCTTGAAAAACAGTAACAAGGTTTTTCTTTTTTTTTTTTCTTTTTTTTTTTTTGAGACGGAATCTCGCTCTGTCGCCCGGGCTGGAGTGCAGTGGCCGGATCTCAGCTCACTGCAAGCTCCGCCTCCCGAGTTTATGCCATTCTCCTGCCTCAGCCTCCTGAGTAGCTGGGACTACAGGTGCCCACCACCTCGCCCGACTAGCTTTTTGTATTTTTTAGTAGAGACGAGGTTTCACCGTGTTAGCCAGGATGGTCTCGATCTTCTCAGCCTCCCAAAGTGCTGGGATTACAGGCTTGAGCCACCGTGCCCGGCCACCAAGGTTTTTTTTTTATGAGAGCCCTTCAAGTGTTGGAAGGCCTCTCTTTCTGTAAGCTGAACAGATGCAGGTCCTCACTTGTTTTGGTTTTGAGTTCCTTCTCTGTCCTAAACACTTGACTCTGAGTGCATTCCAGTTTTTTTAATGACCTTTGTAAAGTGTAGTGCCCAGAACTAAACACTATTACTGCATGGTTTTTGAGTTGTAAGTGAATAGTACCCAGATGGGCCATGTGGTTATATCAATTTTTTTTTCATATGGTGCTCATAAATGCTATAATGGAACTCTGGGGACAAGGGGCTGAATGAAATAACTTTTATTGAGAGATTATATGCCAGCAAAAGGGGCCGGGTGCAGAGGCTCATGCCTGTAATCCCAGCACTTTGGGAGGCCGAGGTGGGCGGATCACTTGAGGCCAGGAGTTCGAGACCAACCTGGCCAACATGGTGAAACCCTGTCTCTACTAAAAGTACAAAAATTAGCTGGGCATGGTGGTACATGCCTGTCAACCCAGCTACTCAGGAGGCTGAGGCACGAGAATCGCTTGAACACAAGAGGCGGAGGTTGCAATGAGTTAAGATCGCACCATTGCACTCCAGCCTGAAGTGCAGAGACAAAGAGAGACTCTGTCTCCAAAAAAAAAAAAAAGAGAGAGAGAATGTGCCAGCAAAAAAAGAATGGGATAGGAATTGGCCTTTAGTGTGCTTGGTAGTTGTTAGCTACTAAATTTTAGAATGGAATATAATGAGCTAGAATACGGTCTTTGTCTTTTTTCCTTCCATGTTTAATTTTACTCTGTTTCTTTGCTTACAAAAATATTTATCTCCCATCTTCATCTTCCCTCTTACATTGCATTCTTTCTCCCTTCTCCTTCTCTTTCTTTTTCCTTTCCTTTCCTTTCCTCATTTGATGAGGATTTGGCATGTGTCAGGTTGGAGAGGTTATCTGTGCTTTCTCCTCATTCCAGGTACTTTCAGGTGGGACAAAACGATACACTATTCTGGAGAATTTTGGTTGCAGAAAAGGGGCTTTGGCTGGGGATGAAGCAAAGTTTGCCATTTCCGTCTCTTTGGTTCTTCCCGTATGACCCTTGACACACCCTGATTACTGTAACAAGGCTTGAGCTCTGGAGTTAACCAGAGCTGCAACTGAACAAGCTGAATTTAAACCATAAATTGCCTTTTGCAGAGTTATGTGAATATAGGTTCAGAGGTCCATTTTCAAGCTATGAATGAGGACCAAAGAATGTTCACATATCTTCCTTCAGTCTTCACTCATCCTATGACTAAAACTTTAATTTACTTTTTGTATCCCACCAACTTCTTTAACTTTACCCTAGAAAAGCTTATATATCAATTGTGTTAAGATGGGATGTTTTTCTGACATGATAATCTATATTGTATGGCCTTCCTCCAGTAAAGAGGCTGGTGAATAGGGAAAAAGAAGGAAGAGATACATGGTGTTTTCTTCTTCCTGAGGCAGGCGGCTCTATATTTTTTCTTGCTTTGTAATCTTAATTATTGAGAAAAGATGTCTAGTAATTAGCTCTTTTGTGTCAAAGTTCAGTATGATTGCACAGAGTCTGTACTATGACATCCTTGAATTTTTCCACTTTCTCGCTCTTTAGCAACATGCTAAATTTGCTGATGACTGTTAGAGCTCTTGTTTCTTCTCCTGCTGGTGTTTTTCTTCTAGAATAAGGATGTCAGTGGACTTTACATGAACTCAGTCACAGTTTCCAAATATTACTAATGTTTAAGGTTCTTTTTGACTTTGCTGAATTATTTGCAGTATCTTTTGTTCTTTGCTTGTTACATCAGGTGATTGAAAAGTCCCTTGAGCCTCTTCTCATGTTTCTAATCCCAAAATTGACAGCCAAATTGTGACAAATTGCTATATACACTGACCCAAATTCTGTATCTCTAATGGATGGGTCATGCATGTTTCCATGTTGACAAACCAGCAGGATTTTTTTGAGTTCTCACTCTACTGCAGCATTTTCTTTCAGTACTAGCCAACATTTACAGATCTTGATATATTTTCATTTACTTGCTAAACAACAAAAACTGTGGTCAAGTACTCTTGGCAAGAATCTAGGCAATGACAATTGTTTGTTGAGTTGTGAAATGCCATTAAAGAAGAAAAATATGAATGTTGCATTGAAGAATTATTAGTACTGATTTTTTTTTTAAACCAAGGGGTTTTGAGGATCATTTAGACTTTCTAATTAGCCATGTGTACAGGAATGTTGCCTGCCCTGGTTTAATTTGCCTAGATTTGTATGCAGGGTTTCACTTTAGGACTTTGCAGTATGTGCTAGAGAGATTGATCCTGCTCTGCCTAGCTATTTAGTGTAGTATAGTGAGCCCTGGCTTTGACGTCCAACAAACTGGGTTCAAATTCAACTGTATGACCTTAGGTAAGCTGCTTGTTTTTTTTTTTTTTTTTTTTTTGAGACAGAGTTTCGCTCTTGTTGCCCAGGCTAGAGTGCAATGGCATGATCTTGGCTCACCACAACCTCTGTCTCCCAGGTTCAAGCAATTCTCATGCCTCAGCCTCCTGAGTAGCTGGGATTACAGGCATGCACCACCACGCCTGGCTAATTTTGTATTTTTAATAGAGACAGGGCTTCTCCATGTTGAGGCTGGTCTCGAACTCCTGACCTCAGGTGATCCGCCCACCTTGGCCTCCCAAAGTGCTGGGATTACAGGCGTGAGCCACCACACCCAGCCAGGTAAGCTACTTGTTTAAGCCTTGATTTCCCTGTCTGTAAAATATAGCTAAAGCTCGACCCTGCCTCATAATTATTGCCAGGATTAGGTAAAATCATAAATGTAAAAATTTGTATCAGTGCCTGGCATAGAGTTACCACTCAATAAATGGCAAGTATCAGTGCTGACTAGGTCCGTTCCATGAAACAATGGGAAATAGGAGTGGACATGCCAAAATAAGGGGAGAGGGAGAAAGGGGCAGGGCATGCCTTGTGAAATGAATGTGAAAACACATGACAGAAACAAAAGTAAACAGCTACCTCACAGTCCACTGGTAGAGACAGACTCAACAAATCCTTATAAAACTAGTTGTTTAGGGCAACCCATTTCTCCGGGACACCTCTCTGCATCAGAGAGCTATTCTCTTTCTTTTGCCTATTGAACTTCTGCTCTTAACCTCACTCTTAAAAAAAAAAACAAAAAACTGCCGGGCGCGGTTGCTCAAGCCTGTAATCCCAGCACTTTGGGAGGCCGAGGCAGGCGGATCACAAGGTCAGGAGATCGAGACCATCCTGGCTAACACAGTGAAACCCCGTCTCTACTAAAAAAAAGTACAAAAAACTAGCCGGGCGAGGTGGCGGGCGCCTGTAGTCCCAGCTACTCGGGAGGCTGAGGCACGAGAATGGCGTGAACCCGGGAGGCGGAGCTTGCAGTGAGCTGAGATCCAGCCACTGCACTCCAGCTTGGGCGACAGAGCGAGACTCCGTCTCAAAAAAAAAAACAAAAAACAAAAAACAAAAAACAAAAAAACTAGTTGTTTACTTATGATTACCTGTGCTACATGGCAGAAGTACAGGGTGCATTTAAAGAGGCCACCTTGCTGTGGTCAGTCTCTTGTGATGTTTTATACTGACTGAATGTGCTGTGTCTTCAGCTGCCCACACACTACTGCTAGAAAGTGGCAAGTCCTCAGTTATCTGAGCCATGTGAGTGGAGCCCTCACTACTCACGTGTCTCACTTTTTGTTTTGCTCTAATGTTTTACCCTTGGGTTCAGTGAGAACTTTCCTTAGAGGATCAGCAAGGCCTCTGTCTAGGGGGCTAGAAATTGCATTACAAACATTTAATATACTCTTTCAACTACTGTCTAAATTATGTGCTTCTAGAAATGAGTTTTCTAATTTCTTTTCCTTTTCAGCAGTACTTGGCATGGTATTCTATATTTAGCCTCTCAATAACTTATATTAGCCAAGAGATAAGCATGTGGCCTTGTGTCCTTCCCACCATACTCATCTTGCCAGATTATATGGTAACAGTATCAATACAAATGTCTTCTTGAATTATAAATTCCACATACTCATTTTTAAGATCTGATGATGACATTTTTTATTTCAATATGTAGTCATTTAGACATTTTAATTTTTCAATTCGTGTCTGTATTTAATGAAAAAATTGTGATGATACAGATAACCCATAAAGAATATTTTTTTAACAAGTCTATTTTAGGAATGTCTTTCATAAACATAGAATCTCCCATATTCTTTGAATGTGTAATACTTCAGAATAATAAAATGATAATACTAGACAGTCTGACTTGGAGGAGACTTCGCTGGATTACAGTACTGTCTTTCAGACTGACACATCTTACGTTAACTTGATAGCCACTGGTTGGTTGGTCAGTACCTTTCCTGGTAGACTTTGACTTTCTCCAGCCTTTTATTAAACTCTTCAGCTTAACTCTGGTCAAATATGAAGGTAGTCAACAGAAAAATAGTTAAGACCAAAGAATCCTATTCAGGTTTTCTCTCCTATGGATTGATTAAGAAAGTAATAGCCTGCAGATGTTATTATATTATATCAGTCAGAATAGGCTAGGTTATGCTGTAGTTACAGACAACTCTAAAAATCTTAATGCCATATTTCTCACTCATACAGCGAGTTCAGTGAGAACTGGTAGGGTCTTTGTTCATTATAGTCACTCAGGTACCCACGCTGACAGAGACTCAGCACATGCTTCCATGATCACAGAGTCAGGGGAAAAAGAGCTCTGGAGGGTCTCACTCAAGCAATTCAATATTCCAGCTCAGACAGGACTCCTGCCACTCCTACTCACAATGTACATGGTCCCAGCCAGCCAAAGAGGAATAGGAAATTCAGTCTTCCATGTGTCCAGAAGGAAGAGAACTGGATCTAGATATCAGTAAGTAGAAATAATGACTCTAATTATGTATGGATAAATGAATAAATCTTCTTTTAGATAGTGAAAAGTTACCATGGGGGCAAGTAGCTTTTTAGCACTGTATTTGACAAGTCAGTCCATTTCCATAAAGCTGTTTTAACATTTCAATTGTGGCATACACATAATATAAAACCAAGTAATAATAATGGTAACTAACACCAACATAGCAGGCTGTATAATCCTCGTAGAAGCCCTATGATAAAGGTGCCATTTTTATCCCCATTTTATAGATGTGGAATCTGAAGCACAGAGGGGTTAAGTAAGAAAACCAAAATCACGTGACTAGTAAGTAGCAAAGCCAGGATTTTAACTTTGGTGGTCTGGCTCCAGAGTCCAAGCTCATAATCACTAGGCTGTAGGATACGTTACATTTTTTCACAACAGACCGTTTTCCTTATTAATATTTGTTAACTGATTATTCTATATGCTATAAGAAAGACACTAGTTCTCTAGAGGAGGAGAATTGAAGTGTCAGCAGTGGGCTGGACTAAGTAACGAGGACATTTCCATCCAGCCACATGATTCTTTTATGATTCTGGAGTAAGTTCACAAAATATTTATCAAGCATGCCAGGCACTGTGCTGACTCTAGGAATTTACTGTAGTGAATAGGATAGACATGACTGATCACTGTTCTCAGAGTTTTTGTTCCCATAAAATAGATTTTTGTTCCCATGAAATAGACAGTCATTGAAGGAAAGCACAAAATGTCTAATGACGGCATATGGCCAGGGGATTTAACCTCTTCTAGATGGTTAAGGCTGGCTCTTTGTCATTAGAGCTGAGGTAGATAAGGAAAGGCGAAAGGTATGGACAAAGAAGGCCCAGCACTTAGTGAGCAGGTACCCAGTGTGAAGAACTGGGAGAAGCCTGTTAAGAACAGAGCACAGAGACCAAAGGCAAGAGCAGATCAGGTCACACTGATGCAGCCTGTAGAGGCAGGAAACCACTTAAGCAGGGGAATGACAGAAGCAGATTTGTATCTTTCAAAAGCGCTCTATTTTGAAGAATCATGCCCCTGGGTAGACGTGTGGAGTGGATTAGAGGGAACTCAGAGTGGATGGGGAAACCAGTAAGGAAACTATTTAGTAATTTTGGTGAGAGAAGAGATGCTAACTAGGGGGCTAAGGTGGTAGCAACAGGGGCAGGAGATGTAAATAGATTTGAGAGATTTAGAAGGAAACCAGTTTAGGACTTGGCGATTAATTGGATATGTGCATGTGGGTAAGAGGTGGAAATGAGTGAGCGAGAGAAAGAGAGAGAGAGAGATAAAGAGAGTGTGTTCAGGGCCAACTTCCTGATTTCTGGCTTGAGCAGCTGACTGCTTGCTAATCCTTATAATGAGAGAGAATGGTGGAGAAGCTATTGTGGAGGAGAGAGGAGATGGTTGCACTGTATGCCCTTCATAGTGGGAAATTGGGAAATATGAGTGGATATGCCAGAATAAGGGGAGCGTGAGACAGGGCAGGGCATGCATTATGAAATGAACATGAAAACACATGATAGAAACAAGTGAACAGTTAGGTGGTAACACATCTGTAGGCACTGAGGGGTGGGAAGTTGAGCCAGGGAAAACATATTCTCACCCCTTCACCTAGAAGCAGGACCAGTCTAAACTAATCTTAAGTGTGTTATATATTGGCTTTTCTGTTCACAAAAGACATTTGTCTGAAAGTGTCAGGGTTTCAGTCTCTGTTGATTCCCCTCACAGCTACCTGAATTTTTCTTCTCTGATAAAGTTAGTATAGAATTCTAGTTTTGTTTGTTAAGTTTTCCATGTGGTCCATTGTGTTACAAAGTCATACCGCCACAATCCATTTACCTGCTAAGTCAATATCTGCTTCACAAACATAGCAGAAATTAACATAAATCTGTCTAGCTTGAGTTTCTTACAATGTTTTTTAAAAAAATCCTTGATCCTTTTATGTTTAAGAGCACAAATGGGCCGGGCGTGGTGGCTCACACCTGTAATCCCAGCACTTTGGCCGAGGCGGGCAGACCACCTGAGGTCAGGAATTCGAGACCAGCCTGACCAACATGGAGAAACCCCGTATCTACTAAAAATACAAATTTAGCTGGGCATGGTGGCACATGCCTGTAATCCCAGCTACTCAGGAGGCTGAGGCAGGAGAATCGCTTGAACCTGGAAGGCAGAGGTTGCGGTAAGCCAAGATTGCGCCATTGCACTGCAGCCTGGGCAACAAGAGCAAAACTCTACCTCAAAAAAAAAAAAAAAAAAGCACAAATGAGTCTGTTCCATATGACCTCCAACTTTCCTTCTTCACAGGAGGGACATCTGTTGTTAAATAGTGTGGACTGGGTGAAGCTTCTGGGGGCATCATATTAACTTCTTTGGGTGTATTCTTCCTCTCCATGTACTTAGTACTTCTGTTTTTATTTTAAATATATATAATAAGACTTTTTTTTTTTTTTTTTTAAGATGAAGTCTCGCTCTGTCGCCCAAGCTGGAGTGCAGTGGCGTGATCTTGGCTCACTGAAACCTCTGCCTCCCAGTTTTAAGCAATTCTCCTGCCTCGGCCTCCCGACTAGCTGGGACTACAGGTATGAGCCACCATGCCTGGCTAATTTTTATATTTTTAGTAGAGATGGGGTTTCACTATATTGGCCAGGCTGGTCTCAAACTCCTGACCTTGTGATCCACCTGCCTTGGCCTCCCAAAGTGCTGGGATTACAGGTGTGAGCCACTATGCCCGGCCCAGACTCTGTTATTGTGTGAATTCACAGACAAAATGTTGCCCCCGCACAATAGCAATGGAGTCTAACAAAAACCGTCTCACCAACATCAGCATTATGAAGGCACCGTGATTTTGTCATATGTATTTCTATGCGATCTAGTACTGGGAAGCTATTCTCTCTTGCCGCAGTTTTGCCTGGTCCCTTAAAATAGAAACTTTTACCATCTCAGGAATTTTGGGAGGAAGGCTTCATGCATAAGAGAGGGACTGTAAAACCAGACTGGGTTATCTCTCAGCTCTATACTTTCTAGTTGTATAACTTTAGGTATAACTGTATGACTTTAACTTTTGTTTGTGCCATATGTAAAATTGGACTGTTGATAACATCTACTTCATAGGTTGCTGTCAGGAATAATGAGGTAATATATATAAAGCACTTAGAATAGTATCTGGCACACAGTAAAAGCTCAATAAATGTCAGCTATTATTGCTTTCTTAAGATCTCCCAGAGGCCGGGTGTGGTGGCTCATGCCTTTAATCCCAGTGCTTTTGGAGGCCAAGGTGGGAGGATCACTTGAGCCCAGGAGTTTTAAGACCAGCCTGAGCAACAAAATGAGATCCGTTTCTATGAAAGAAAATTTTTTTTAACTAGCCAGGCATGGTTGCGTGTACCTGTATTCCTAGCTACTCCTGAAGCTGAGGTGGGAGGATCTCTTGTAACCAGATGTTCAAGGCTGCCATGAGTCATGATTGGCTTACGTTGTCCAGCCCGGCGACAGACCAAGACCCCGTCTCTAAAACAAAAACATCTCCCAGGACAAGGTGTTAGGTTTTCTTCTCTGTAACTCTCTATAGCATCTCATATAGGATTCTGTATTCAGAAGCCTCCTGCAACCACCTCCCCACCCCCAGAATTGTAGGAATTGGCAAACAAATGTGGAGGGGCTAGGTTCCTCCAAAGGATCTACTACCACCCAAGAGAACACATTCTTAGCCCTTCACTTAGAAGCAGGACCTCTAAACTGGCCCTTTTGGGGACACAGGCTACCTTGGCTAGCAGCCCCACAACACTTTGGGCCTGGAATTGTGTCATCCAGTGTTTCTGTGCTCCTTAGGTTTCTCTTTTACCATAGTGTTGGCTCTGAGTTCTATGAAATTTACCCTCAGGGTAGTGATTCTCTTTATTGCCTTCATAGGCAGTCACCCAGCTTCTCCACTTCTCCACAGGGTGTTTCTGGGAAGCATATGATAAAATGGATTATGTTTTCCTAGAGGAAAAATGTAAGTGCAGATTACTTTGCTTAGTACTCAATATCAAAAAAAATTCTAGATTGGGCCAATACTGTATTAGAAAACCCAGATCTCCTGGGTCCCTGACCAGTGTTACATCTACTATAGCTCATTATCTGTGCTTTAAAAGTTTTATAAAATATACATAAATGTTTAATTAGTATATGTGGTACAGAAGACCCTAATGCATTATAAAGTAGACATTCAACACATTAAAATGTCTATTATGCCATACATTTGACATACCTAAAAGTAATATGTTATTATAATATACACTAAACATTTAATTAACATTAACGTTCCTTACTTTTTACAATTGTAGGGGTCTTGATGGAAGAATTTAAAAAGCTTATCTAAGAATGTTTGAAAAAGAAAGTGGTCCAGAAATGGTTGTGATCTCTCTGAAACCTGTTCCAAACAGGCCTCCCCTCATCTTACACCCTCAAACTGCCCTTGTCATGGTCACCAATTATTACCACAGTGCTGAGCCCAGTAGTCTGTTCCGAGTCCTTGTCTTGCTTCACTTAGCAGCGGCACTGGATTCCGTTGTTAACACCCTGCTCCTTGAAAGATGTGTTACTTGACTTCCAGGACACTTGTCTTCTCTGGTTTCCTCCTACTCCACTGGCTGTTTCTACTTAGTGCGTTTTGCCAGTTCCTCCTTCTCCAACCTCTAAAACTGAAGTGCTCTAGCCTTCATCTGTAACCCTCTTTTCTTTTCTACACATACACATGCTCAAATTTGGTGATCTCAATCAAGTCTCAAGGGCTTTAAACTATTTTTATGCTGAACACTCCCAAATCTGTATATCCAGCTTGGACTTCCTTGAACCCCAGCTTCATAAATTCAGTGACCTACTTGACACTTTCACTTGAATGTTTAACAGGAATCCGAAACTTAACATAAACAAAGCCATACTCCTGAGCTAGCCTCTACAATCACCCATCTTCTGCAGTCTTCAGGAGTTTGCCAGATAGTAATTCCAGTGTTTTGCTTAGGCCATCATTCTGTCATATCCCTCATCTAGTCTGCCAGCAAATCCTGTTAGTTCTCACCTTCAGAATATTTCCAGAACTTGGCACAGTAGCATATGCCTGTAGTCCCAGCTACTCAGGAGGTTGAGGAGGGAGGCTCTCTTGAGCCCGGGAGTTTGAGACTGCAGTGAGCTGTTAAAATTGAAGCCCAAATTAAAAGTCACAGTTGCGGCCAGGTGCGGTGGCTCACACCTGTAATCCCAGCACTTTGGGAGGCTGAGGTGGCGGATCATTTGAGGTCAGGAGTTCGAAACCAGCCTGGCCAACATGGTGTGAAACCCCATCTCTACTAAAAATACAAAAATTAGATGGGTATGGTCGTGGGTACCTGTAATTCCAGCTACTCGGGAGACTGAGGCAGGAGAATCACTTGAGCCTGGGAGGCAGAGGTTGCAGTGGGTAGAGATTGTGCTACTGCACTCCAGCCTGGGCAACAGAGTGAGACTCTGTCAAAACAACAACAACAAAAAAACAAAATAAAAACAGGCTGGGCGCGGTGGGTCATGCCTGTAATCTCAGCACTTTGGGAGGCCGAAGTGGGCGGATCAGTAGAGGTCACGAGTTTGACACCAGCCTGACCAACATGGTGAAACCCCGTCTTTACTGAAAATGCAAAAAGAAATTAGCCGGGCGTAGTGGCACACGCCTGTAATCCCAGCTACTTGGGAGGCTAAGGCAGGAGAATCATTTGAACCTGGGAGGTGGAGGTTGCAGTGCATTGCTGAGATTGCCCCATTGCGCTCCAGCCTGGGTGACAAAAGCAAAACTCCATCTCACCAAAAAAAAAAAAAAAGAGTCACAGTTGCTACACGAGCCTACAAGACCCCACATTATCAGGTACCCTGTCTTCTCTTGGACTATATTACTATACTCTCTTCCTTGTTTTCTTCACTCCAGTACATGCTTTGCTGTTCTTGAACACACAAGGGATAGACTTTTGCTGCAGGACCTTTAAACTTGCCGTTCCCTCTGTTGGCAGCTTTTTTCCTCCAGCTTGTTTCCTCACTTCCTTCTGGCCTCCACTTCTATTCCATTTTCTCAGGAAGGCCTTAGTAAGGCCAAACACCCATCTTCCTTCTGTTTTGTTTTTCTTCATAGTATTGATCACCACATAACCAAATATATTTTACTAATTTATTTTGTGTTTTTAAACTGTTGTCTCTATCTCTCCCCACTAAAATGAAGCTCTCTAGCACCTAGAACTATACTTGGTACATAGTAAATGCTCAATAAATATACTTGTAAGATTGAAAGAATGAACTTTCAATCTTTGTAGTTTCCAAAGGAAAGGAAGCTGTCCATTTAATTGAGACCTAAATGACTGAAATGTTTATTTCCTAGTAGTGTTTATATTTGAAAATGTTGCCTTTTTGGTAGAAACAGGAGATGTTTTGATTAGTACTTTTTATTCCTTCCTCCACTGAACTCATGCACTGTCCCATCACTCCCATGCCTCTGCCAGAATTTGAATTATCTACTTGCCATCTTAATTCTGAAAGGCTATCAGCTATACTCTGCACCTTGTACCATTTCTCCACTTCAACGGTTTTTCTGCTGCCCAGGCTTATGCTGAGGACCCAAAGTATGTGAAAGCCGTTTTTTATGTATTAAATTGCCATAAGCTGCAATCCAGTAGTAGTCTGTCCATCCATCCTCCCTCCCTCCTTCTTTCCCTCCCTCCTTCTTTTCCTCCCTCCTTCCATCCCTCCCTCCTTCCCTTCCATCCCTCCCTCCTTCCCTTCCATCCCTCCCTCCCTTCCATCCTTCCCTTCCCTTCCCTCCCCCCTCCCTCTCCCCCTCCCCCTCCCCCTCCCCCTCCCCCTCCCCCTCCCCCTCCCCTTCCCCTTCCCCTTCTTTTTTTTTCTTTTCCTGTTTGGCCTTACTGAATCAAGTAGTAGTATTCTTCAAGCTAGATCCTTTCTACAAATGTGTTCAAGTTTCAGTCAGTGCTGTTGATGTGGGTGAAAATATCCTCCCTTCGTGTCCCAGGAGATCCCTGGGTTTTGGAACCAGTAGGCTTTGTTTAAATTAGAATTGCATCTTCAATACTTACATAGCTCTATGTGACCTTGAAAAGATTTTTTAAAATCTGAGACTGAGTCTGACATGTCACCTTTCAACATGGGTTACTTTCCTTTTCCTTTCCTTCCCCTTTTCGTTTTGTTTTCCCATTCCCCACCCAGAAAAGAGACTTGACCACTGGATTTTTCAAAGCCTAAATACAAAGATCCTATTTGGACACTGTCCCCTGCTTAAAAATTGTATTTTAGTTTACTGTTGAACATTTCAGTATAATCTTCGACCTTAATTATCATTAATGAAACCTTGTTCTCTACGTGAACTCCATACTAAGCAGAAAGCCTGGAATCTTTACAAGCATTACAAAGTAAGACAGATATGTCTTGGGTATAAGATTAAAGATGAAACACATCAGAAAACATGTGGAAAGGGCATTACAGTTTTCACAGTCTTTCTCAAAATGTCTTTCTTTTTCAAAGAAATAACAATAAACCCAGAAAAACACATACATTATTTTCACGTCTTCTTTTCAGTGAATAGAAGTAAAAATTAATAATGGAAAAGAACATGAATCCAGTTAAGGTATTTGCATCGTTCTGCATTTCTTCCTCTAAAAAACGTTATGAGCTGGCAAATCCTGCAGCTGATAAACTCCAGAGCCATGGGGGACAGGGGTAAGATACTCACTAGGACCACCCCACTTTTCTATTGTCAGGAGTTACCAGCTGCCGTGACCCACCCATCGCTACCCTGAGGCAGTGACACACATCCAGGGGAGCTTTGTCATTAGCATCTTTGGTCTCCCCCTGTCTTTGTGTCACATTGACCTTTCGATCTTTAAACATATACACGTGGTCATAGTTGACTCCATATTTATATATTCATACTCCTTAAGCCTTGGGTTTATTGTAATTTGTATTAATTAGATGCTTAATATGCATTATCACCAACCCAGCCTTTTTTCGTACTGTGTTTGATTCTGCATCTTTAGGAGGATAAGGGAAAAACTGGCTTGCTTTAGATATCACAGAAAGCCAGGAAAAAGCTGAGTGATTGAAGAGTGGTGCACATATACATATTCCTATGACTACAACTATCATCGTTGTAGACTTGTAATTTATAGCACTTCCTGTTTACAGATACTGAGAGAAGCTCACTCTGTGACTTGAATAATGCCGACAACCATCAGTCAGAGATGCTGTTCTTACTGAGGGTAAAGCCGAGGAGTCGGGAGCGCAAGCAAGGCATTCAAACCTGTGTGCTCTCTTCTTTTTATGAAAAACTCCTTGAATGAGAAAGTTGATGTCAACAACTTTCAGGAATTTGAGACCAGCCTGGCCAACAGGGTGAAACCCCATCTCTACTAAAAATACAAAAATTAGCTGGGCATGGTGGCGCACGCCTATAATCCCAGCTACTCAGGAGGCTAAGGCAGGAGAATCACTTGAACATGGGAGGCAGGGGTTGCAGTGAACCAAGATCGTGCCAGTGGCACTCCAGCCTGGGCAACAAGAGTGAAGCTCCATCTCAAAAAAAAAAAAAAAAAAAATTAGAATTGGGATAGATATTGTTGCTTCATTAGTTTCACATACAGAAGATTCTATAGCCCTTCTTCTCAGTGTCGGACAATAGAGTATTTATAGGAAGTAGAGTGGGAGATTTGGATTTCAGACAGGAAATTGGAATGTGTCTTTTTTGGGTGTTCTTCATTCTGCTTATGTTGACTATGGGCAGGAATCTTTACCTCTTAACTTCATTTTTTACATTTAATGAAATGGTACTTTCTGTTTATCTACTTATCAGTACTAGGCAGATTCTGTGTAACTTTCAGTTTCAAGATATTTAAGGAATTTATGACATTTAATGATTTTGCTCCAAATTGTTAACTTTGTACTTAGAATGTTAATATTGAATGTCCCCATGGGCCTGTGGTTATACCAGGATACTCTCTGGGCTGGGTATGGTGGCTCGTGCCTGTAATCCCAGCACTTTGGGAAGCCAAGACGGGCGGATCACTTGAGGTCAGGAGTTCGAGACCAGCCTGGCCAACATGATGAAACTCCGTCTCTACTAAAAATACAAAAATTAGCTGGACGCAGTGGCGGGCACCTGTAATCCCAGCTACTCAGGAGGCTGAGACAGGAGAATTGCTTGAACTCAGAAGATGGAGGTTGCAGTGAGCCAAGATCATGCCACTGAACTTCAGCCTGGGTGACAGAGTGAGACTCAGTCTCCAAAAAAGGAAAGAAAGGTCAGTCTGTGAGTATTTTTGGTGCAAAAGCGGGCTGTTTTTTCTTTTCTAGTGTGTTCTAGATTTTTTTTTTAAGAACAAAACTTTAACCATGCTTTGCTTTTTCGTTTTTTCTTTTTTTTTCACTGCAACCTCTGCCTCCCAGGTTCAAGTGATTCTCAGCCTTAGCCTCCTGAGCAGCTGCGATTACAGGCACTGCCACCACACTGGGCTAATTTTTGTATTTTCGTAGAGATGAGTTTCACCATATTGGCCAGTCTGGTCTTGTGCTGTAAACCTAGGCCTGGTCATTCTGATACAGTAGCCTGCATTAGTCTACTGAGGATATGAAACATAGGGCCTATTAGCAATTAACATCCCCCTCATCCCCCAAGACAGAGTCTTACTCTGTCTCCCAGGCTGGAGTGCAGTGGCGCAATCTCAGCTGACTGCAACCTCCACCTTCCGGGTTCAAGCGATTCTCCTGCTTCAGCCTCCCGAGTAGCTGGGATTACAGGCACGTGCCACCACGCCCAGCTAATTTTGTATTTTTAGTAGAGACAGGGTTTCTCCATGTTGGTCAGGCTGTTCTCAAAGTCCCGACCTCAGGTGATCCACCTGCCTCGGCCTCCCAAAGTGTTGGGGTTACAAGCGTGAGCCACCGTGCCCAGCCAAATACACCATTTTATATAAGGGACTTGAGCATCTGCAGATTTTGTTATCTGCCGGGGTCCTGAAACCAATCTCCAGCGGATACTGAGGGACTAAAGTATACATATATCTGTCTGTATAAAACAACTAAAACAAAATTTAGTGTATAATCACAAATTTCCTGAATGATAGACTACTACTAGGGAGAGTGTGTAAGAATTTGAATTCAGTCTTTTGTTGACAAAAAGAGTCCAACTCTGTAAGATATTTGAAGAGATTTATTCTGAGCCAAATATGAGTGACCATGGCCCGTGATACAGCCCTCAGGAGACCCTGAGAACATGTGCCCAAGGTGGTTGAGGTGCAGCTTGGTTTTATACATTTTAGGGAGGCATGAGACATCAATCAAATACATTTAAGAAATACAATAGTTTGGTCCAGAAAGGTGGGACAACTCGAAGTGGGGCTGGGAGGTGTTCCAGGCTCTAGGTACATTTAAACATTTTCTGGCTGACAGTTGGTTGAGTTTGTCTAAAGACCTGGGATCAATAGAAAGGAGATGTTCAGATTAAGATAAAAGATTGTGGAGACCAGGGTTCCTTTGAAGTCTAGTAGTGGCTGACCTTAGAGACAATAGATGACAAATGTTTTCTATTCAGACCTTTAAAAGGTGCTACAGTCTCTGTTAATCTCTTCAGATTGGGAGAGCCTGGAAGAAAAAGATCTAGCTATGTTAATAGAGATTCTTTACAGATGCAAATTTTGCCCCACAAATTTTTTTTTTGCAGGGCCATTTCAAAATATGGCAAAGAAACTTGGGGTAAAATATTTTGATTTTCTTCTTTATCACATAATGCTATACCAGAGTCAGATTGGAAAGTAAGTCAGAATATATAGTGTTAAGTAAAACTCATCTGCTGAGAATATATGGTTTGTAAGGCATGACTCCCCAGACCCATTAGAGAAGAATTTGGCCAGGATAAGAAAAATCAGAGCTTAGTTCTCACTTTCAGCAAATACCGACTGAGTGCCAGGCACTGTTCCAGTCATGAGTATACAGCAGTGAACTCAACAAACGTGGTCTCTGTTGTTATGGAACTTACATGTTATGGTGGAGGAGCAGAAGACAATAAATAAACAGTGCAATAAACATGGCAATTTCAGATATGATGAATGCTAGAAGAAAATAAAACATGGTAGATGTCACACATGTCCGTGTGAAGAGACCACCAACAGGCTTTGAGCAACAAGGCTGTTTATTTCACCTGGGTGCAGACGGGCTGAGTCCAAAAAAGGAGTCAGCAAAGGGAGATGGGGTGGGGCTATTTTATAGGATTTGGGTGGATAGTGGAAAATTACAGTCAAAGGGGGTTTTTCTCTTGCAGGCAGGGGCAAAGGTCACAAGGTGCTCAGTGAGGGAGGTTCTGAGCCAGGAGAAGGAATTTCACAAGGTTAATTGCTCAGTTATGGTGGGGCATGAACAAATCACAATGGTGGAATGTCATCAGTTAAGGCAGGAATCAGCCATGTTCACTTCTTTTGTGATTCTTCACTTGCCTCAGGCCATCTGGATGTATACGTGCAGGTCACAGGCGATATGATGGCTTAGCTTGGGCTCAGAGGCCTGACATTCCTATCTTCTTATATTAATAAGAAAAGCAAAACAAAATAGTGGCAAAGTGTTGGAGTGGCAAAAAATTTTGGGGGTGGTATAGAGAGAGAATGGGCAATGTTTCTCAGGGCTGCTTTGAGTGGGATTTGGGTGATATGGGAACCTACAGTGGGAGAGATTCAACTGAAGAAAGATTTTGGGGTAAGGGGTGATATGGTGGGATTGTTAGAAGGAGCATTTGTCATACAGAATTGTTGGTGATGGCCTGGATATGGTTTTGTATAAATTGAAAAACTATATGAAAGACATAAGGTCTGAATGAGAGAAGGAGAAAAACAGGTATTAAAGGACTAAGAATTGGGAGGACCCAGGACATCTCATTAGAGAGTGTCTAAGGAGGTTCAGTGTAATTACTTATTTGGTTGGTGAGTTTTTGGGCTCTATTCTTGACAGAGTCCTTTTTGTTAAGTTGGAGGCTGAGCTTGGTGAGGTGTGTTTTTAAAAGACCATTAGTCCATTCTACCTTTCCTGAAGATTGAGGACGGTAAGGGGTATGAAGTTTCCACTGAATACCAAGAGCCTGAAAAACTGCTTGGGTGATTTGACTAATAAAGGCTAGTCCATTATCGGACCATATAGAGGTGGGAAGGCCAAATTATGGATTATGTCTGACAAAAGGGAAGAAATGACTGTGGTGGCCTTCCCAGACCCTGTGGGAAAGGCCTCTACACATCCAGTGAAAGTGTCTACCCAGACCAAGAGGTATTTTAGTTTCCTGACTCGAGGCATGTGAGTAAAGTCAATTTGCCAGTCCTAGGCAGGGGCAAATCCCCAAGCTTGATGTGTAGGGAAGGGAGGGGGCCTGAATAATCCCTGAGGAGTAGTAGAATAGCAGATGGAACACTGAGAAGTGATATCCTTGGGATAGATTTCCACAATGGACAGGAAATGAGAGGTTCTAAGAGGCGGGCTAGCGGCTTGTAACCTACATGGAAGAGGTTATGAAATGACGAGAATAAAATGGGCCTGTGAGGCTGGAAGGAGATATTTTCCTTGATCCTAGAACCATTTGCCTTGTGTGGGAAGAGATTGATAGGTGGAAGTTTCAGTGGGAGAGTAGGTGGGAGTGACTGATGAGAAGGAGAAAAACTGGCCGTGAGGGACAGAAATTGGAATGCTAGCTGCTTCTTTTTTTTTTTTTGAGACGGAGTCTTGCTCTGTCGCCCGGGCTGGAGTGCAGTGGCTGGATCTCAGCTCACTGCAAGCTCCGCCTCCCGGGTTTACGCCATTCTCCTGCCTCAGCCTCCCGAGTAGCTGGGACTACAGGCACCCGCCACCTCGCCCGGCTAGTTTTTTTTTTGTATTTTATAGTAGAGACAGGGTTTCACCGTGTTAGCCAGGATGGTCTCGATCTCCTGACCTCGTGATCCGCCTGTCTCGGCCTCCCAAAGTGCTGGGATTACAGGCTTGAGCCACCGTGCCCGGCACTAGCTGCTTCTTTAGGTACCTTATCAGCATAAGTGTTGCCCTGAGCGATGGCATCTGATGCCGTTTGGTGGCCCTTGCAGTGTATGACTCCAGCTTCTTTGGAAGTAAAGCAGCCTTTAAAAGAGTTTTTATTAGAGAGGCATTAATGATGGAGGACCCTTGCGTAGTGAGGAAACCTCTTTCAGCCCATATAACAGCATGGTGGTGCAGGATTTGGAAGGCATATTTAGAGTCAGTATAAATATTGACACATATTTCCTTTGCAAGAGTGAGGGCTCAAGTTAACACAATGAGTTTGGCTTGCTGAGAGGTAGTGGAGAGGGGCAGAGCAGTAGCCTCAATGATAGATGTGGAAGATACTATAGCATAGCCTGCCTTTCCTGGTGTGTAGCGATTAGGCCTGGTGGAACTGCCATCAATAAACCAGGTGTGATCAGGGTGAGGAACAGGAAAGAAGGAAATATGGGGAAATGGAGTGAATGCCAGGTGTATCAGAGAGATACAGTCGTGGGGGTCAGGTGTCATATCAGGAATAATGTGGGAGGCTGGGTTGAAGTCTGGGCAGGAACAATGGTAACTGTGGGAGACTCAACAAAGAGGGAGTACAGCTGAAGGAGCCAGGGAGCAGAAAGTATATGTGTGAGGTGTGAGGAAGAAAGTAGATTTTGGAAGTTGTGAGAACTGTAGAGAGTGAGTTGAGCATAGTTTGTGATTTTGAGAGCCTCTGAAAGTATTAGGGTGGTGGCTGCCGCTGCAAGGAGACATGATGGCCAGCCTAAAACAGTAAGGTCAAGTTGTTTGGACAAAAAGGCTTACAGGGTGTGGTCCCAGTCCTTGTGTAAGAATTCCGACTGCACAGCCCTGCAGTTTGGCTGTGTGTAATGAAAAGGGTTGGGATGAGTCAGGGAGAGCTAGTGTGGGAGCAGTCTCAAAAGCTGTCTTCAAGGAACGGAAAGAGGAGTGGGGAAAAGATTTAGGATCTATGGGGTCAGCTAGGTTTCCTTTTGCAAGTTTATGTAATGATTTTGTTACGATGACAGAACCAGGTATCCAAAGGCAAAAGTATCCAACCATGCCCAGGAAGGAAAGGAGTTGTTGCTTTGTAGAAGGGGTTGGGGTTTGAGAGATCAATCGGACACATTTGGCAGGGAGAGCACGTGTGTTTTCATGAAGAATTATGCCAAGGTAGGTAACGGGTGGAGAAGAAATTTGAGCTTTGGAGGGGGATACCCAATATCCCTTGGAGAATAAATGTTGAAGGAGCAGGAGGGTGTCTGTTGAGAAGATTCAAAGGGGGGCTACAAAGTAGAAGGTCATCAATATATTGAATAAGGTGAGAAGCAGTGGGGTGGAAAGAAAGGAAATCATGAGAAAGAGTTTGGCTGAAGTAGTGAGGGCTGCCCTGAAGCCCTGTGGCATGGGCAAGGCTTGTGGGATGGGATACTGGCGTTGAGTGGGGTAAAGGTGATTAAGTTTTAATGGGATAGTAATGGGTGTGTGATCAGTTGCCAGGGAGGGAGTGGAGGTGTCCCATACTTGTGGGCTAAGGTTGGGGGATATGACGCAAAGGAGGCTTTGGGTTGGGAAGAAGGGTGGCAGTGAGATGTGGCTGTAGTACAGGAATAATCAAGGAAGCAGATAATTTGGTTAAAATGTCTCAGCCTAGTAAGGGAGCTGGGCAGCTGGAGATAAGTAAAAGAGTGCATAAAAGAGTTTTGTCCAAGTTGGTACCAGAGTGGGAGAGTTTTAAGGGGTTTTGAAGCTTGGCCGCCAATACCCACAACAGTTATGGGGACAAGGGAAACAGGCCCTTGAAAAGAAGGTAATGTGGATTGGGTAGCCCCCGTATCGATTAAACAGGGGACGGACTTATCCTCCACTGTAAGAGTTACCCAAAGCTCGGTGTCCATGATGGTCCAGGGGACTTCCAAGGTGATCAGGCAGCATCAGTCTTCAGCTGCTAAGCTAAGGAGATCTGGGAAGGAGTTGGCTGAGGAACATTGGGTTTGGGTTCCAGGGGCTTTAGGAGTGGCAGCAATGTGAGTCGGACAGTCGGACCTCCAGCGGGGGCCCACACAGACTGGCACAGCTTAGGAGGAATCCTGGGCTGCAGGCATTTTAGGCCAGTGGCCAGGCTTTTGGCATTTGAAGCAAGGTCCATGAGGATGTTTTGAAGGAGCCCCTGAGAGCTGTGTCTTGGATGTTCTGAAGTTCTTATATGCTGGAGACGTGGTTGTGGGCTGTCTTGCAGCGGAGGCAAGTAGTTGTAACTCAGAAATGCGTTGCTGTCTAGCTACCTCCTCTCTATTATTGTACACCTTGAAGGTGAGGTTGATTAATTCCTAATGTGGGGTTTGAGGGCTGAATTCCAATTTTTGAAGCTTTTTTCTAATGTCAGGGGCTGACTGGGCGATAAAATGCATATTAAGAATAAGGTGGCCTTCTGGCCCCTCTGTGTCTAGGGCAGTAAAGCGTCTAAGGGTTGCTGCTAAACGGGCCATGAACTGGGCTGGGTTTTCATCTTTACCTTGGGTAGTTTCTTTAAGTTTGTCATAATTAACAGCTTTGTAAGCTGCCTTTTTAAATCCTTCAACTAGGCAGGAAACCATGTAATCTCGCCTAGCTATACCTGGGGAATCTGCCTGATAGTTCCATTGGGGATCTTCTCGGGGAACTGCTCTAATGCCTTCCTGGAGGTCTGGCTCATGAAGCCAGCAGTTATCAGTGTGAGATTGGGTTAGAGAAAAAACTCTTTCCCATTCATCTGGGGAGAGGGTAGAAGTTAGGATGACATTTAAGTCACTCCAGGTTAAATTGTAGGACAGAGTTAGATATTGGAATTCCTGTATATATTTACTGGGGTCTGATGAGAAAGAGCCTAAATGCTGGCTGATTTGGGAAAGGTCTGATAGAGAAAAAGGCACGTGTACGCTGACTGTGCCTTCAGCTCCAGCCACCTCTCTAAGAGGAAATTGTTGGGCAGGTCAGGGAGAGCTAGTTGCAGAACGAAACTGTAAACCAGTCCGGGTGTGGGGAGGGGAGGTAATAGGAAGGTTATAGGGTGGGGGAGCAGAGGCTGAAGAAGAGTTGGAGCCTGATTCAGCCTGGCAGGGAGAGACCTGAGGAGGAGCAGTCTGGTGAGGAGGTGAGAGGTCAGATGGGTCAGTAGAAAAGGAAGATTCACAAGACTCAGAGACACTTGGAGTTGGAACGGGAGGGAAAGGAGGAAGATTTGGGGCGAGTTGCATTGGGAACAGAGACTAGGGAGGGAACTAAGTGTGAAAAATGCTTGGATGTAAGGCACCTCAGACCATTTGCCTATTTTTCAACAAAAATTATCTAGGTCTTGTAGGATGTAGAAATCAAAAGTGCTGTTCTCTGGCCATTTGGAACCATTTTCGAGTTTGTGTTGGGGCCAAGCGGTGTTGCAGAAGAAAATAAGAAGTTTAGGGAGATTGAAGGGTAGCGAGAGAGGCTGGAGAAGAGAGTGAAAAGACCGCTTACCTGATTTGAAATTGGCGAGCTGGTTGGTCTGAGGACTCGAGGTCGTAGGTGAATCACTTCACAGAGTGAGGGTGAGGACAGGAGACTGGTCTCCCGAAGGAGTCCCTCTGACCCAAGTCTTTGACACCAAATGTCGCACGTGTCCATGTGAAGAGACAACCAACAGGCTTTGTGTGAGCAACAAAGCTGTTTATTTCACCTGGGTGCAGGCGGGCTGAGTCTGAAAAAGGAGTCAGCGAAGGGAGACAGGGGTGGGGCTGTTTTATAGGATTTGGGTGGTAGTGGAAAATTACAGTCACAGGGGGTTTTTCTCTTACTGGCAGGGGTAGGGACCACCAGGTGTTCAGTGGGGGAGGTTCTGAGCCAGGAGAAGGAATTTCACAAGATTAATCACTCAGTTAAGGTGGGTAAGAACAAATCCCAATGGTGGAATGTCATCAGTTAAGGCTATTTTCGCTTCTTTTGTGGATCTTCAGTTGCTTCAGGCCATCTGGATGTATACGTGCAGGTCACAGGGGATATGATGGCTTAGCTTGGGCTCAGAGGCCTGACAGTAGAGGGATGAGAAACTTTGAGTTGGATCATCATAGAAGGTAAAGTTTGAGCCGAATCTTAACTGACATGAAGGAATTAGGCAAGTAAAAATCTCAAGGGGAAGCATTCCAAGCAAAGGGAGAACTTGGCAGAATCCTCAAGGATGGAATGAACTTGGTATACTCAAGGCACAGAGGAAGGTCTGTTTTTGCAAGAGGGAGCACAAGTGGTAGTATGTGAAGCTGAAGATGTGGCTGAGAGCCTGATCATATAAGGCCATCTTATTCAGTTTTCTGTTGCTATAGCAGAATACCTGAGACTGGGCAATTTATAAAGAAAAGAAATGTAATCACCCAATGGGTTCTTCCTACCTGCTGCACAGTGAAAACCAATTCACTGAGACTGTGCTATTGCAGTAGAGAAGAGTTTTATTAACGTGAAGCTGGCCATGCAACAGAACTGTAGGTATCACTCAAAGCAGAAGTTAAGGTTTTTCAAGGATAGTTTGGTGGGCAGGGGACTAGGGAATGGATGCTGCTGATTGGGCATGTAATCATAGGAGTGTGGAAAATGGTCCTCATACACTGAATCTGCCTCTAGGTGGGGAGGGTGGGTGCCACAGGACCTGCTGAATCATAAGTCATTAGTCATGAGGTCAGTGGGTCGCCAGAATGCAAAAGTCTGAAAAACATCTCAGAAGACCAATCTTAGGTTCTACAATAGTGATGTTATCTATAGGATCAGTTGGAGAATTCACGAATCTTATGACCTCTGTCCACATGATTCTGAGCAGTAATAGGGTTATAGAAACTATGCCTACATTTTAGCAGAATTCAGGACCCTCCCATAATCCCAATCTTGTGGCCTCTGATTAGTCTTACAAACACTGTCTCAGCCCCAAATGAGGAGGGGATGTTTTAGGGAGGGGCTGTTATCATACTTAATTCCAAATTCCTCCCATGATTGGCTTGGCCTATGCTCAGGAATGAGTGAGGACGGTCAGTCTGTGAGGCTAGAGGCAAGATGAAGTCAGCCATGCGAGATTTCGCTCACTGTCATGATCTTTGCAAAGGCAGTTTCAGAACTATATTTGGCTCACAGCGCTGGAGGCTGGGAAATCCAAGGGCATGGTGGCAGCTTCTGGCAAGGGCTTTTTGACCCCATCTTAACATGGTGAAAAGCAGAAGGGCAAGAAAGCTTGTGCAAAAGAGACAAAACATGATAGCCTCGCCTCAAAACAACCTGCTCTTGAGGTAGCTAATCTAGTCCTGTGAGAGGAATAATTCACTTACTTCCCCCAGAATTAACCCAGTCCCAAAGAGCAACATTAGTCCCTCTTACCTAAAGATCTAATCACCTCTTAAAGGCCTCACCTTCCAACACCACCATACCAGGCACCAGATTTCCAACACATGAATTCTGAGAGACACACTCAAACCATAGCAAGACCCCCGTAGGCCATGTCGCAGGGTGAAATTGTATTCCAAATGAGATTGGATGCCATTAGATTTTAAACAGCTTTTTAAAAACGAAAAGTGTTTCACTCTTGCTGTAATGGGGATATAGACAGACAAGAGTAGAAAGCAGAGAAACCAGTAAGGAGGTTCATTTATCATTTATCACTCTAGAGGAGAAGTGATAGGGGATGTGCATTGGGTGCTAGCAGTAGAAACGAAGACCCGTGGTCAGAGTCAGGTTATATTTAGAATTTGCTGACAGAGTAGATAGAGATTAGGAGATAAATTTTTTGTTTAAGCGAGGGTGTGACTGATGGTAGATAAGACAATGGGGAGGAGCAGGTTTGAGGGATGGGAGTCTAGGGTTTTTTAAGGCTATTTTAATTTTTAAATGCATGGTTCTGGCATTTATTACTTGTGGACTATTGAACAAATTATTTCAATTTCCTCATCTGTGAAACGGGGTTGGTACTAGTATGTATGCTATATTGTTTACATGAAAATTAAATATATTAATGCCCTGAAGCACTTAAAACACAATTGGACACATACTGTGTTCTCAGCAAATGTTAGGTATTGTTGCTGCTACTGTTATTATTATTATTATTACTATAACCCATAAGTATAATATTAGTGTATATCCAAATGAAATATTGAGGAGGCAATAGGATTTATGAGTCTGGAACTCAGGAGAGAAATCAGGACGTTGAGAGTTATTAGCATACAGATGGGTATTGAAAACCATGGGACTGGATGAGATTTCCTATGGAGAGTGGAGATAAAAGAACAGAGCAAAGGACTGAGGAATGGGGCTCTCCACCTTTAGAGGTCAAGACAAAAAGGTAGAGTCAACAACGAAATGAGAAGGAGCTGTCAAGGGACAGGAGGGAAACCTGAAGGGTACTGCATCGTAAAAGCAAAGTATAGAAAGCATTAAAAGACAGAAGTCAACCATATAAATGATGCTGAGAAGAGTAAGATCAGGACAGACGTGACCGTTGGGTTGGCAAAGGATTAATTGATGGCAGCCTTGACAGGAAGCATTTCAGTGGAGTGATGGGAATGAAAATCCTATTGGAATAGCTCACACCTGTAATCCTAGCACTTTGGAAGATTAAGGCTGGAGGATCACTTGAGGCCAGGAGTTTGAGACCAGCTTGGTCAACATAGGGAGACCCTGTCTCTATAAGCAATTTAAAAAACAAAAATTAGCCAGGACTACTTAGGGTAGTCCCAGCTACTCAAGAGGCCTAGGCAGGAGGATCACTTGAGCCCAGAAGTTCAATGCTGCAATGAGCTGTGATCATGCCTTTGCACTCCAACCTGGGCAACAGAGCAAGACCCTGTCTCAAAAAAAATATTTCTTTTTTTGGCCAGCTGCGGTGGGTCACGCCTAGCCCTTTGTGAGGCCAAGGTGGGAAGATTGCTTGAGGCCAGGAGTTCAAGATGAGCCTGGGCAGCATAGTGAGACCCTGTCTCTAAACAAAACCCGTAAAAAATAAGTTGGGTGTGGTTGTGGCACAAGTCTGTGATCCTAGCTAGTTGGGAGGCTGAGGCAAGAGGATCCGTTGAGTCCAGGAGTTCAAAGCTGCAGTGAGCTGTGATCATGCCACTGCTCTCCAGCCTGGGCAACAGAGTGAGACCCTATTTCTAAAAAAATAAAAAATAAAAAAGTTTAAAGCTGCATTCAGAATAATAGAAAAAAGGAAGGAAAAGGATAGTCCCTACCTAGGAAAAATCATCTGATGTTATTTGCTATCAGTGACAAAACAGAATTATAATCTCCTACCTTACTTTACTTTTCTTCAGTAAGGAGTTTGGCCTTCAAACAGGAAAGGAAAAAACAAACATGTTTGAGAAGATATGGGAGCCCAGGGTAGGTAAGACAATCAAAGGACAAGTAAATGAGTATCTGCCACTTTAAATTAATTCTGATCTCTAGGTTCTGCTGAATTACATCCCAGGAAGCTCAGAGAACTTTCAAATCTGATCTTAGAATTTTCATTCAGCATAATTTTTAGCAAGAAGGCTAATATTACATGTGATTGTTTTTTCCCCGAAAAGGAGAAATTCTCTATGCAAAGAGGCTTGGCTTTTATCCCTGGTAGTCATTCTAGAACTAGTGATTAACCCCATGGTTTCTGAGCATTTGAGAAAAAAATGTGTAACACTAGTAACCAACTTGAATTTTCTGAAAATAAGTCATTCTGAAATAGATTTTCCTTTAGGGCTTTATTGTTGGAAAATTGGAGCAACACTGTAGATGCAGTGTAACTTGATTTTAGCCAAGTATTTGATGGAGTTTCTTATGATGTTTTGCAAATAAGAGGAAGGATAGGTAAACATTTAAGTACGTATGTGTGCACGGTGCTCAATAAGGTGGTTAAATTATATTCACATTCTTTTTTTTTTTTTTTTTTGGAGATGTAGTCTCGCTCTTGTCACCCAGACTGGAGTGCGATGGTGCGATCTTGGCTCACTGCAACCTCCGCCTCCCGGGTTCAAGCGATTATCCTGCCTCAGCCTCCCAGGTAGCTGGGATTACAGGTGCCTGCCACCACACCCAGCTAATTTTTGTATTTTTAGTAGAGATGGGGGGGGGGGTCTCACCATGTTGGCCAGGCTGGTCTCGAACTCCTGACCTCAAGTGATCTATCTGCCTCAGCCTCCCAAACTGCTGGGATTACAGGCGTGAGCTGCCATACCCAGCCCAGTTGGTTCTTGAATCAGTGACACCCATGAGGTATTTAATGGGGTGTCACGGGATTTTGCTCTTGGCTCTCGCCTGACTAGTAACCTAGAAGAAAATATAATAGGCAAGTGGAAAGAATTAATGCAGTAGATGACAGAGTCAAATGAAAAATCATTCCAATGCCTGAATAAGCTGTATTATTTGGGAACCATTCATTGGTTCATTCATTTACTCATTTTTATTGAGAGTTTTGTATCAAACACTGTTCTTGGTGTTGGGAATACATGAGAAAACAAAGAAACAAGTCATGGACCCTGTGTCTTCAAGGACCTTATAGAGCATGCCAAAATAATGCGTTAGTACAGATCACTCGAGCCCAGGAATTCGAGGCTGCAGTGAGCCGCGATCATGCCACTCACTCCAGCCTGAGCAACAGAGACCATAGTTTTAGTGGGGAGTGGGGGAGTGGGGGACATAACAGAGCAAGTGCTAACATGCTAACATAGAGGTGTGTACAAAGGTTTTTGGGGGCCCAAAGATGGGAGTGGTCCGTTCAACCAGGGTGCTGTTCTATCGCAATGTTGCTTTTCCCTTCAAGTGCCCAGCTCCTGAAGAAGCATGGGTGGCCACTTCAAACTTCTCAGTCCCCTTTTAAAAAGTCCTTCATGAAGCACCTCTTGATGTTTAAATGTCAGGGATGTATCTCGTTAATCTTTGGTGCCTATTCTGCCCCACTGTTTTATCCCCATCACCCAAAGAACTCCCTTCCTAGAACCTCCAGCCCTCAGAGTAGCTGCTCTTTGTTCCTCATTCCTTTGAAGGGGCCTGCTTACCTCTTTTTATGCAAATATAGAAAAGTACCTTCACTTATGCAAATGTTGAACATTAACACTTCCTAGTGCCCAGGAGCAATGTTCCCTCAAACATTACACTGTTCAGGAGTAACAAACTATGAAGGTTAAGCGTACAGGAACAGTTTAATCTTGCAATCAAACAAAACTTACTCTAGTTAACGCAGTACAGGTAATAACGTACTTCATCGTTATTGTGCTGCATTGTAATTAGTCAAGTAGAGAATGGTTGACCTAAGAGAATGCAATGAGTACTTATTTTATATGGTGAAAACAGATCTTTGTGGGTTTTCCCTTCTTTTTGTTAGTTCTCCATTACCTATAATTATCTTTATTGTTGACAGGGTTTTTTTTTTTTTTTGAGACCACTATAATTTAATCTTTTTGGTTCACTGATAAGCACACACACAAATACTTTGACACACAGGTTAGAAAAACAAAACTCCAGCATTTGTTTCCTCTTTTCCTTTCTAGGGAGGCATCTTTTCTGTGCATGGCTAGCCCATGCAGTATATGGTCGCTCTAGCTCCCTGGTATGTGCTTTTCTCAGCTCCAGCTGTGCATTGGAATCATTTGGGGAGGTTTTACAAAAGCCCAGTGCCTAGAGCTCACCTCACAGAGAACCTAATGAAATTGGTCCGGGGTGGATCTGCTATCGGTATTTCTTTTTTCTTTTTCTCTGTTGAAATGGAGGTCTTGCTGTGTTGCCCAGGCTGGTCTCAAACTCCTGGGCTCAGGCAGTCCTCCTGCCTCAGCCTCTTGAGTAGCTGAGATTATAGGTGGGAGCCACCATACTCAGCATGGCATCAGTTTTTTTTGTTGTTGTTTGTTAGTTAGTTTGTTTGTTTAAGCTCCTCAGGTGATTTTAATATTCAGCTATGGCTGAACTGCACTGCCGTAAAGAGATAGAGAGGTACAGTGGTTTCTTGGTTATTTGTCCAGGAGAATGGACGTGGGTGTCAGGGTGCTGTGGAAGGCAGAGAGGTCCTACAGCCCTAGGATGTAGGATATAGAATGTAGAGTCTCTACCTGGGAATCTGGGGAGATGGGGAATTGAAGCTTCATTCAGGCATTTCAGGGGACACTGGAGGCTTGATGGTCTCTCTCTTAGTCCAGACATGATACTACACCAAACATTCTTCATTAATTACTGCATCTCCTGGGAACAGGCTTGAAGCAGCTCTGGACATCCCCTCCTCTCCACCTGGATCCATCCTGATCCTGCTTTTTGTAAAGACGTCAAGAATTGTATCACATGTAGCTTCTGGGCTGGGCTTGCTTTTGTTTTGTGGGTTTTTGTGGTTTTTTTTTTTTTTTTTCTTGAGATAGGGTCTCACTCTGTCACCCAAGTTGGAGTGCAGTGGCTTAATTATGGCTCACTGCAGCCTTGACCTCCATGGCTGAAGCAGTCCTCCCACCTCCACCTCCTGAGTAGCTGAGACTACAGGCACACACCACCAAGCCCTGCTATTTTTTTTTTTTTCCAGTTTTTGGTAGCGATGGGGTCTCTCTATGTTGCCCAAACTAATTTCAAACTCCTGTGCTCAAGAGATCCTCCCACCTTCGCCTCCCAAAGTGCTGGGATTACAAGCGTAAGCTATCATGTCCAGCCTGGGTTTATTATTAAATAATATGTGATTGCAAGGGACAAACTAGAACTCCGTCTCCTATTCCTTTTCCCTGTATGCACCTTACATGTAGAATCTCAGAGCTTAAAATGAATCCCACATAATTCCTCTCATTTTTAGATAAGATATTGAAACTGGTAGAAATTAAATGTGCTGCTTACTGTCACACTAGTGTTATAAGTGTTAGAACTAGGGCCGGGCTCGGTGGCTTATGCCACCCGAGTAGTGAGATCCCAGCACTTTGGGAGGCCGAGGTGGGCAAATCATGAGGTCAGGAGTTTGAGACCAGCCTGGCCAAAATTATGAAACCCTATCTCTACTAAAAATGCAAAACTTAACTGGGTGTGGTGGCACGAGCCTGTAGTCTCAGCTACTCAGGAGGCTGAGGCAGGAGAATCACTTAAACTTGGGAGGCAGATGTTGCGGTGAGCTGAGATCGCACCACTGCATTCCAGCCTAGAGGACAGAGCAAGACTCAAACTCAGAAAGAAAAAAAAAAAAAAAGCTGGGCATGGTGGCTCACGCCTGTAATCCCAGCACTTTGGGAGGCCAAGGCAGATGGATCACCAGGACCAGCCTGGTTAACATGGTGAAACTCCATCTCTACTAAGAACACAAAATTAGCTGGGTGTGGTGGCGTGTGCCTGTAATCCCAGCTATGGGAGGCTGAGGCAGGAGAATTGCTTGAACCTGGGTGGTGGAGGTTGCAGTGAGCCGATACTGTGCCACTGCACTCCAGCCTGGGAAGCACAGTGAGACTGTGTCTCAAAAAATAATAACAATAAAATAAAAATAAAATAAATAAGCTGGGTGCTGTGGCACATGCCTGTAATCCCAGGCCTTTGGGAGGCTGAGGTAGGTGGATCACCTGAGGTCAGGAGTTCGAGACCAGCTTGACCAACATGGTGAAACCTTGTCTCTACTGAAAGTACAAAAATAAGCCTGGTGTGGTGGTGCACACCTGTAATGCCAGCTACTTGGGAGGCTGAGGCAGGAGAATCTCTTGAACCCAGGAGGCAGAGGTTGCAGTGAGCTAAGATCATGCCACTGCACTACAGCCTGGGCGACAGATCACGACTCCATCTCAAAAAGAATAAAAAATTTAAAAATATACTTTTTATAAATTTTATAACTCATTCAGATTCACACCTAGTAAGCTGAGAGATCTACCTAATATTTGTGGTCCATAGTTGACTAAAAATTTACGATGAGCTGGAGCCTTGTCGTTAAGCCAGTTGTTGGGTGGTATTATATTTTTTTCTGTATCACAAAGAATTTCTCAATTGCTTCCAAATTTGTTCCTTATAAACTGAGTGGACCAGATGACCTTGTGAGATGAATTTTCAATGAACTATGCTGTCTGCTTGCCGATACCTGAAGCTTCTTTAAAGTAACCAGAGACTTTTATTCCACAATGAGAAGTAAAAGCCTATAATGCAGATGCCTTGGAGATATAATCCACATGAAACTCATTCAATCATTCACAAGTTTTCATTAGTCAATGAATGAGTGTAAAATTCATGCTAATAGCCATCACTTATTTAGTTCCTCTTGGGTACCTAGCCCCTAGATGCTTTGAATACATATCTCCGATAATTCATACAAAATGTTGGATGCCAGTATTATTTTCATTTTGCAGAGAAGGAAACCAAACCTCTGAAAGGTCAAGTAACTAGCCCACGGTCTTGTAGACAGGAAATGAGACAGCTGAACGTGGCACGGGCCTTGTCGTGAACTATTTAAAAATATAGTCATTTATTCATCTTAGACCACCAAGATTGAATTGAATTTTTAATTCTGAAGACATTCTTTTAACGCATTGTATCTGACTTAAAATTTTTTACTATATGATTTAACTACAAAATCCCAATACTAACTTTTATGCTTTGACCTGGTGGATTTCACGTTTTGTTAATTATTTTGGGTCCACTTCCCAAGATGAAGGATTTACTTATAATAACCTGTTTGGCATTAATATTTGTGTCTTTTGGTTGTTTTATGATAACTTGTAAAGGAGTTGGTCAGGTACAGTTGCTCACATCTGTAATCCCAGCACTTTGGGAGGCAGAGGCAGAGGATTGCTTTGAGCCCATGAGTTTGAGACCACCCTGGGCAATATAGTGAGACCTCATCTCTACAAAAAATTTAAAAATTAGCAAAGCGTGGTGGGATACGCCTGTAGTCCCAGTTTTGAGGGAGGCTTAGGTGAAAGGATCACTTGAGCCTGGGAGGTGGAGGTGGCAATGAGCTGTGATGATGCCACTGCACTCCAGCCTGGGTGACAGAACAAAACCCTATCTCACTCTATTTCAAAAGAAAAAAAAAGATTTTAATTTTTGTTTGTTTTTTTTGTTTTGTTTTGTTTTTTGTTTTTTTTTGAGATGGAGCCTCACTCTGTCACCCAGGCTGGAGTGCAGTGGCGCGATCTCAGCTCACTGCAAGCTCCGCCTCCCAGGTTCACGCCATTCTCCTGCCTCAGCCTCCCGACTAACTGGGACTACAGGCGCCCGCCACCACACCCGGCTGATTTTTTTGTATTTTTAGTGCAGACAGGGTTTCACCATGTTAGCCAGAATGGTCTTGATCTCCTGACCTCGTGATCCACCCGCCTTGGCCTCCCAAAGTGTTGGGATTACAGGTGTGAGCCACCATGCCCGGCTGGTTTTAATTTTATGTAATTTTTTTTATTTTTGGGGGGACAAAGTCTCTCTCTGTTGCCCAGGCTGGGGTGTACTGGAGAGATCTCGGCTCACTGCAACCCCCGCCTCGCAGGTTCAACCGATTCTTGTGTCTCAGCCTCCTGAGGAGCTGGGATTACAGACATTTACCACCAAGCCTGGCTACTTTTTGTATTTTTAGTAGAGACGAGGTTTTACCATGTTGGCCAGGCTGATCTCAAACTCCTGGCCACATGTGATCTGCCCACCTCAGCCTCCCAAAGTGCTGGGATTATAGGCCTCAGCCACCACGCCCAGCCCATTTAAAAAAAATATTTAAATAGAGATGGGGTCTCACTATGTATCCGACTTACCTGGTCACTATGTTGACCAGGCTGATCATGAATTCCTGGCCCCAAGCAATCCTCCCATCTCGGCCTCCCAAAGTGCTGAGATTACAAGTGTGAGCCACTGCACCCGGCCGAAAAGAAGATTTATAAAGGAGTTAATAGATTTTGATAAAAGACGTCAAAATATACCAGTGCCTAGAAAACTCTGAGTAATAGGGAGGCAGATTGTGACATCTGAGAAAGTTTTTTAAATGGAGATATTCTCAGTGATCATCTTGAGTTTTATTTTTCATAGAAGATATAGTCTTAGAATGTTAGATCCCTATTCTACAGTGATCCCTATTCTACATCTTCATTTCATTTACGACATTGGTTCTTATCCCTATCTGCACCAATATTCCCTTTTTTTTTTTTTTTGAGACGGAGTCTCGCTCTGTCGCCCAGGCTGGAGTGCAGTGGCCGGATCTCAGCTCACTACAAGCTCCGCCTCCTGGGTTTACGCCATTCTCCTGCCTCAGCCTCCCGAGTAGCTGGGACTACAGGCGCCCGCCATCTCGCCCGGCTAATTTTTTGTATATTTTAGTAGAGACGGGGTTTCACCGTGTTAGCCAGGATGGTCTCGATCTCCTGACCTCGTGATCCGCCCGTCTCGGCCTCCCAAAGTGCTGGGATTACAGGCTTGAGCCACCGCGCCCGGCCAATATTCCCTTTTTAAAAGAAATATTATCCAGTGCCCCTTACTGTCCTGAAACAAAATTTATAGAAAATATAACCTGCTCACACACACAAACTTTTTTTAAAAAGTCGATATAACCCCAACTGTTTTTAGTGAAATTTAATGGGTTTATTCTAAAATGTATAAAGTATAAAGATTAAAAGTAGCCAAGTTACCTATGAAGGAAAGGAACAGGGTGTAGGAAGGGGCACATGAGGGCTTCTGAGATGCTGGGTAGGAGTACATTTTACAGTAGCTTGCTAAGTTATTCCCTTATACTTTATCCATTTTTTTATATATTGGTTCTATCACAGAAAGGGTATTTGAATAAATCAATATTATGCTTTAGCTGTGCCATAAAGGAGAAATGAAAGGAAATAATTAGACTAGAAGGGTAAAGTGCTCCAGCAGAATCCAGAATGCTTCCCAGAATGGTACTACCCCCAATGAAAACCCCTGATTTAGAAAATTAACTTGGTATGGAGGTTTACAATTGCATTTGAAGGCACTGGCTTTTTGTTTAGTGAATTGAAAAGCTGTTTTTAATTAGTTATCCTAAATCCCTTATGCTTCATTCTGAACCTGTTATCAGTGAACTTAATGGAATCCAAGAGTAACTGATCATTACTTTCAGTCACAGACATGCATAGTTTTTGCCAAGTTTTCTGCATTTCATATTTATACTCTCCATTTACTTTTCTTTCTTTGTTTCTTTTGCATTACTGATATACCCTGTTCTTGTCATTAATGACCTTAATTATTTCATTGATAATTTAACTTTGGTCAGAACTTCTAGTGTCTGGCTAATGCCTTACTGTTTGTTGTCATCTCAGAATTCAGTGGAGTCTGCCTGTCATCCATTTATCTGGTCATGGATGAAATATTAGACATACAGCATGATTATGACTAGCTGTATTACTATAAACCACTAAAACCCTCTGCTCCATGTGCTTTTATCCTGAGGCCAATATATAGAAGCAGGCATCTTTGAGATGGGCTGTCAGCAGCCTTAGACATATATATACAAAGGAAGACTGAAGTCAGGCTTAAGAATTATTAAATTATTAGTAGATAAAAATTTTGAAACCAAAACACATGTTCAAAAACAAATGAATAAAATAATCTTGTCTTCTAAATAATCTTGCCTCCTATAACTGTTTTCTTGTTTGTTTGTTTGTGTTTTTGAGATGGAGTCTTGCTCTGTCTCCCAGGCTGGAGTACAGTGGCACGATACTGGCTCACTGCAACCTCTGTTTCCTGGGTTCAAGTGATTCCCGTGTCTCAGCCTCCCTAATAGCTGGGATTACAGGCACCCACCACCATGCCTGGCTAATTTTATTTTTATTTTTATTTTTAGTGGAGATGGGGTTTCACCATGTTGGCCAGGCTGGTCTTGAACCCCTGACCTCAAGTGATCCACTTACCTCAGCCTCCCAAAGTATTGGGATTACAGGCATGAATCACTGCACCCAGCCCTGTAACTGTTTTCTAAAACATTTTTATTATTAAATACTCTTTAAGACATCATAAAAGAAAGGACCTTAAAAGCTTTAGACAATCTTATCACTGTAACTTTTTTTACTGTATTTGACAGTTATAAAATGCATATGTTATAAAATGTATACAGTTTTTTAAAAAAGTTTGTGCTTTTCTTTTTCTTAGGTAATTTTTAAAATTATGTTATTCTAGGATGTTTTTATTATTATTATTATTTGAGACAGAGTCTTGCTCTGTTGCCAGTCTGGAGTGCAGTGGCATGATCTCAGCTCATTGAAACCTCTGCCTCCGAGGTTCAAGTGATTCTCCTGCCTCAGCCTCCTGAGTAGCTGGGACTACAGATTTGCGCCACCACGCCCAGCTATTTTTTGTATTTTCGGTGGAGACGGAGTTTCACCTTGTTGGCCAGGATAGTCTTTATCTCTTGACCTTGTGATCCACCCACCTTGGCTTCCCAAAGTGCTGGGATTATAGGGGTGAGCCACTGTGCCCGGCCTAGGATGTTATTTTTTTTTTTTAAACCTTCTCCATGTAGCCATCACAGGTACCAATTTTAATGACTGCATGATATTCCGTTATTTTGAGAAATCCTACTGTTGGATTTGGATTTAACAAGTGAGAAACATTCACAAAGGTCCATGACCCAGGGATTTTATTGATGCACAAGTTTGAGTCACTGCTGGTATTACCCCATGTGTGCCAAATGCGTTTCTCAGCTTGTGAGTATAGTTTCCTGCCCAGTTTAAGCGTTTCATTGCCACTCTGTTGTTTTCTACTGGTCCTTAATATGCACAATAACTCTTATAAAGTCATTAAGAAAAATCTCTTCAGAGACTTAGATAAGTTCCTGGATATCAGTCATCATACTAATGATGTAGAATAGTGTTCATTTTAGTGGCAAAATTGGCATTATTAGTATTATAAATTGTTGTAGTCTTCTACTTACAGAATAATTAAAAGCTTAGAAGGATTGATTTTTTAAAATTACTTATTTGTCAGGAAATGAGATGTCAGTGTTTTTTTCAGAATTTGTAGATTTATGAGTACCTTGGGATAAATCAGTTTTGACTATTTCAGGTCTAGTGTCGTTTATTTGTATTCCCTTGTTGTTACACATTTAGTTTGTTGAAAGGAAGATTGCTTTGAATACCATAAAAAGTGTTAAAATAGTTTCCCTTAGTAATTTTTTTGTTTTGTTTGAAATGGAGTTTTGCTCTTTTTGCTCAGGCTGGAGTGCAATGGCGCGATCTCGGCTTACTACAACTTCCACTTCCCGAGTTCAAGTGATTCTCCTGCCTCAGCCTCCTGAGTAGCTGGGATTACAGGCATGTGCCTCCACACCCGGCTGATTTTGTATTTTTAGTAGAGATGGCGTCTCCACGTTGGTCAGGCTAGTCTCGAAATCGCGACCTCAGGTGATCTGCCTGCCTTGGCCTCCCAAAGTGCTGGGATTACAGGCATGAGCCACTGCACCCAGCTCCCTTAGTATTTTTAAGCGAGTATTTTAGAGTCTTCCTAAATTAGCATTTTCCCTTCTTTTATAAATAGATCATATTCTGATTCTTTTAATCACAATGAATTTTAAGTTTCAGATCAAGTAAGATATTGACAGGTCTCATAAATGAAATGTACAAATATTTTTTAAGTATGAGCACTATTTTTTGTAACAGCTTTATTGAGATATAGTTTATATACCATACAACTCACTTGTTTAAAGTATATAGTTCAGTGATTTACAGTACCACAGTAAATTTTAGAACATTTTCATTCCCTCAGAAAGCACCCTCACAGGTTTAATATAATAGTGGCCCATGTCCTCTGAGCCACTATTTCAGTAGACCTTAAGTAAAGAGACAGGGTCAACACCTAGAAAGATTATAAAATACATGCATTAAAATAGTAAACTATTAATAGCAGTATTCTAAATAAAGGTAAATTCTTTACTGTAATTTCATCTGCTATTTATTTTCCTTAAATACAAACATACAGCTATTTACTGATCTTTAGCCTGCCTATCTTGCTATTTTGTAAGAATGGGTTTAGTGATCTTTAGCACACCTTGCTTCACAACAGTGGTTATCATAGTTGTATCTTCTAGTCCATGCATTCCCTTTTTATTTATTTTTATTTTTAGAGACAGGGTCTTACTTGTTGTCCAGGCTGTACTCAAACTCCTGGGCTTAAGCAGTCCTCCTGTCTTAGCCTCCCAAAGAGCTGCTGGGACTATAGGCATGTGCCACTGTGCCCAGTTGCTATTCTAGTCCATGCATTCTCATCCAAGGTGGTATCACCCCAAGAGAGTAAAAATTCATTCCTGAGGTCTAAAATAACTTATTCTTTTTATGTATAAAATACAGATATACATATAGTACACAAACAGATGCACAGTATAGCTGTGGGACTAAAATTTCTTGGGGGGTAGGGAGCAGTTGGGGAAAAAATGTTTTAGAAAACTCCTTAGGGTGGTCATAATTAAAAACAGGTTGAACAATACTGCCATGAGAAAACTCATTACTTTAGAGGGACCTGAGAAATTTCAGATTCTTTTAGAAGATTTTCGGGCCGGGCGCGGTGGCTCAAGCCTGTAATCCCAGCACTTTGGGAGGCCGAGATGGGCGGATCACGAGGTCAGGAGATCGAGACCATCCTGGCTAACACGGTGAAACCCCGTCTCTACTAAAACAAATACAAAAAACTGGCCGGGCGAGGTGGCGGGCACTTGTAGTCCCAGCTACTCGGGAGGCTGAGGCAGGAGAATGGTGTAAACCCGGGAGGTGGAGCTTGCAGTGAGCTGACATCCGGCCACTACACTCTAGCCTGGGTGACAGAGCGAGACTCCGTCTCAAAATAAATAAATAAATAAATAAATAAATAAAAAGAAGATTTTTCCTAAGGTTCTCCTATAGCAACCAGCAAACTCACTCACTCAGTCACTCACGCATCTTTGGTACACACATACATCCTCTTCTCCTCTCTGCATCCTTTTTTTCCTCTTTGGTGGGGGAGGAGCAGAGTGGAAGTGGTAGAGATAAAGAGGAGAAATGGCCAGCATACATTTGGGTAGATAAGTCCAGACTGTCTGATTCATAAAAGGACAGCTTTATATACAATTAGGCCAATTTCTGCATCTGAACCTTAACACATTTACATGGTAGTTGTGCAACCCTAAACGTATTTATCCCTGTATTTAGAGTCAGAAAGAGTGATTTTGTGTAATTTATTTCTCTTGGAAGGCTCATCTCATACCAACGCTTTTGTTTCATCAAGATCCTTTATATTTTTCCCTTAAATTTCCAGTGCGGTTAAATCTGACTTTTTATGGGCCATAAACAAGACATAAATGATAATAGAAAAAAGCATTCTTCAATTACAGGAGGCAAGAATTCTAGGGTACATTGTTCAGCTGCTTTCTTTCCCATGGTAGAAAGCTGATAAATGAATGACTTTTAAAAGGTATGCCTTTTAAAAAACCTTCCCCTTTGGGAAGAAGTTAGCTATGATGATTGGCTATCCAAAACAAAGACTGCTTGATATTATGGGAAAATGAAAGTCAACTAAAACTAATATTCATATACTTATTTATTTGAAAAGTACCAGTTATGTATCAATACTTTTTTTTTCTTTCTCTCTCTCTCTCTCCTAGAGACAGGATGTTGCTCTGTCGCCCAGGCTGGAATGCAGTGGCGCAATCGGCTCACTGCAGCCTCAACCTCCCAGGCTCCAGTGATCCTCCCACCTCAGCCCCCAAGTAGCTGGGACTATAGGTACATCCCACCATGCCCAGCTTATTTTTGTATTTTTTGTAGAGACGTGGTTTTGCCATGTTGCCCAGGCTAGTCTTGAACTCCCAGACTCAAGTGATCCACTAGCCTCAGCCTCCCGAAGTTCTAGGATTGCAGATGTGAGCCACTGCACTGACCTATGTGTCAACACTTTATTAAGTGCTAGGACACAGAGATGAATAAGACAAAGCCTTACCCTTTAGGAGATTACATTCTAGGCGAGGATATGGATTTAAAAACAGTTAACTGTTACGTGTCAATTAGATAAGTGCAGTATTAGAGCATGTCCCAAGCAATGTAAGAGTACAGCGGGGGACACCTGACTTGTCTACAGGGCCAACTACAGCATTACTTCTTAGGAGCTGCCCTTACAAATAGAAGAGGTCAGTGTGGGCAGGGTAGCTCATGCCTACAATCCTAGTGCTTTGGGAGGCCAAGGATCCCTTGAGGCCAAAAGTTTGAGACCAGCCTGTGCAACATAGTGAGACCCTGTCTACACACACACACACACACACACACAAAATTAAAAAGAATAGTTAGCCAGATGTGGTGGCATATGTCTGTAGTCCTAGCTACTTGGGAGGCTAAGGTGTAGAACACCTTGTTTGAGCCCAGGAGGACAAGGTTATAGTGAGCTGTGATCGCACCACTGCACTCCAGCCTGGGCAACAGGGCAAGACTTGGCCCCAAAACAAACAAACAACGAAACAAAACAAAACCATGAGGTCCTTGGGCAAAGGATGGGACCTACATGTCACACACAGAGCAATATAGCTTCCAGATCTAGGGCAGAACCAGTAATTTAACACCCTTTCTGGATGTATTGTTTAACAGTACTTAAGAGATACCGAGAGCTGGAGAGGACAAGGGCTGAGCCCTTTGGTGACTGTGCCCCAAATTGCAGAACCTCCTCAGCCATGTGCAGAGACTGAAAGATGTGAATAACGTAAGTGTGACATTAGAGAGTGGCCCCAGGCAATGTAAGAGTACCGAGGGGGACACCTGACTCCTCCACACGGCTGACTACAGCACTACCTCTTGGAAGCTACCCTTACAAATAAAGAGGTTGGGGTAGGCAGGGTAGCTCATGCCTGTTATCCCAACTATCTACAACTCAACATCTTACTGTGCCACTGAAAAATCTCTTTGGGGCTTTCATTCCACCCTACCCTACCTTCCCCACCTCCCAGTGGCTAATCAAAAGTGTTTTTCTCCAGCCTCATAGAGTACTTGGTAGTATGGAATTCTGTTAAATGTAATTTTCCTCTTTCTTTACGTTTCTAGCAATGTATGGTGTCTCGGCAATGTTTTGATGCTATGTCTAGCCAATCTGTCTGGTTCTGGCCAACTTCTCTGGCTCTGATAGGACTTCGTAGGCTCTGTTAGGGTGTTTGAACTTGATCCTGAAGTCAGTGAGGAGCCATTTGAAGAAATATGAGTGGGGCAAATTTTTTTTGTTTTTAAAAAGGCCTGTAGCCCAGGCAGCCTAGCAAGAATGCAGGATCAATGGATAGGATTGGAGATAGATGAGAGTGCCAAACTAAAGACAAAAACCAGTAGGAGGTTGTGATAATCTAGATAAAATATTCTCATGTTGCAATAATGGGGATGAAGAAGAAGAGGAATTGGATTTGAAAGTTATTTAAGTAATAACTGCTGCAATGCTTAGAGAGTAATTGAATAGAAGTAGAGGATAAGTCTCCACCTTCTGCCTTGGGTGCTGTATTAGTTTCCTATTGCTGTTGTAACAAATTACCACAGACTTTGTGGCTTAAAACAACACGAAATTGGCCGGGCGCGGTGGCTCAAGCCTGTAATCCCAGCACTTTGGGAGGCCGAGACGGGCGGATCACGAGGTCAGGAGATCGAGACCATCCTGGCTAACACGGTGAAACCCCGTCTCTACTAAAATATACAAAAAATTAGCCGGGCGAGATGGCGGGCGCCTGTAGTCCCAGCTACTCGGGAGGCTGAGGCAGGAGAATGGCGTAAACCCGGGAGGCGGAGCTTGCAGTGAGCTGAGATCCGGCCACTGCACTCCAGCCTGGGCGACAGAGCGAGACTCCGTCTCAAAAAAAAAAAAAAAAAAAAAAACCAACACGAAATAATTATCTTGGAGATCTGGAAGTCAGAATTCCGAAATGGGTCTCACTGGGCTAAAATCAAGGTGTTATCAAGGCTGCATTCGTTTCTGGAGGCTCTAAGGGAGAAGCATTTTCTTTGCTTTTCCAGATTCTAGAGGCTGCCCATGTTCCTTGACTCGTGGCTCCCTTCTCTCTTCAAAGCTAGCAATCTCTGCCTTCCTCTTCCACTTTTAAAGGTCTTTGTGATTACATTGTTCCCACCCAGATAATCCAGGGTAAATAATTCCCCATTTTAAAGTCAGCTTATTAAGCAACTTGAATTCCATCTGCAACTTTAATTCTCTTTGCCATATAATCTAATATACTCACAGATTCTGGGGAGTAGGACACGGATGTGTTTGGGGGAGGTCATTATGCTACCTACGAAAGGTATGCCTTTGTGGGTGGCTAGGCCTATATTGATAATGATGCCATTTGCTAGGTTAGAAAGGGAAAAGAAGTAACTTAGAGTGGGAGCATGGAGATGATAACTTTTATTTTAGATGTTTAGGGTTTAAAGTACCTGTAGAACCTTTTAGGGGAAGTGTCTAGTAGGCAATTGAAAGCATGGGTCTGGAGCTTAGTAATTATTAATCTGGGTGTCAGTAGCTTAAGGAGAATAGCTAAAATCATGACACAGATGAGATACCTAGGACAGGTATATAAAGTTAAAGGAGAAAGCCAGGCACAACTCTTAAATAGCACCCATGTTTATGAGACAGCATAAAGGGAGAAGACCATGCATAAAAGAGAAGGATACTGATAAAGAGCATAGGAGAGGCAGGAAGAAAAAAGAGAAAGAGTGATATCACAGAAGAATGGGGTAGTCAGTCACATTAAGAGTGCATAGCAGTCAGCAGGGCTGAAAAATATCTGAACAGATCCCATGGAGTAGTGGGGGCAGAAGACCAATGGCAGCATGCTGAGGAATAAGTGGGAAGAAAGAAAGTGGAGATTGATGTGAAGGAAAAAGAAAAAAAGAGAAAGGGCAGTAGCCAGAGGGAGAAAAGGGTCTTTTTGGTGGTTGTTTTTAAAAAATAATATATGGTTGGGGGAAAAATGATGACTTCAAATCATCAAGGCCTTGTAACTTACATCCTTCATTATTCAGAGAATAAGTACAATTTATTGGGAGAGCCACTATTAGCTATTATGTATGAGATGCCATGGAACACAAAAGACAGCTGTAAGAATGACAGAATACCATGTGGATGACCCCAGTAGTTATGGATGTCTTTCTATTCCACATAGCAGGGAGAATATTACAACATATTATCAAGCAGTCCACTTAGAATAAGCACCTTGACAAGCAAAGGTACCGAATAGCAATGATTTTGTTTTTGTAAATGGCGAATTTTGTCAGTTCCGTCTCTTTTAGTGATAGACAGTCCACAAACATAAAGATAAGGTGATAAATGTAACACCTAAACTTCTGTGAAACTTTTGGGGGTACTCTGAACTGTGTTAAATGAGCATATAGCTGCATAATAGCTACAATAACAGCACTTGTCAGTTTGTCTGGAAAGTGTATCTAGGTGCCAGGCATTGTGCAGAACACTTTACACATAACAAATCATTCAATCTTCACAAAAATCCCATCAATAGACACCTTATTACAACCATTTTATGGATTATTATTATTATTATTATTATTCTCATTTTATGGATGAGGAACTTGAAGGTTACACAGTAGGTCAATGAGACAGAAGGACTGAACCAGGCATCAAAGTAATAGGTTTCTAATTAGAATGTTGTTTTAAAAAAATAATAATTGTGTGACCGTGGTCGAGTTCCAGCATAGGATGGGATACACTACTCTTTAAAAAAAGCACAAGGTCCTAGAATGCTTTACAGGAAAATGACATGTAAAACAGAGATGTAGCAGTCACATCACATTCTTAGAAAATTATGTCCCTTTATTTCTCTGTATTTTGAAGGTGACGAGTAACTGGCTGGTCTAGAGAAGAGCAATCTAGATGATTAATTGGTTAAAAAATAAGCCTGCTGAGAAAAGATTCAAAACAGGCCTTACCAACTAGAGGTCTAAACAGTGGCACTTTTGTTTGGCCTATACAGTGTAAGGAAATCAAAATTGGATGCCAGCACTTAAAAATTGGGAAATTTCTCATAAAAATATCCAAATCACCAGCTGCTCTTGAAAAACAGGAAACTTTCTCAACATCAGCTCCCCAGCTCCCGCTGCCTCACTGCAGTGAGTATAAGCATATGTTCTCCAGTCTGCCCTCATCCAGCTCGCATGCCACCCACGTGGATATTTCAGTTTGTCTTTCCTAGTTTAAGCCACGTTACTGAAGAGGAGTCTAAGTTTGGGAAAGAATACTTTTAAGAGGGATGTTATTGTCCTCCCTGAGGACATAGTTAAGAAAAAAGAAGGAAGGAAAGACAGAAAGAAAAGATGGAGACAGAAGGACCAAGCTTAATTTGAATCAAAAGAAGAGTTTGGTAGGAAGAAATGATTTCCTGAGGATTAGGTGGTTGATAGCAGGGCCACACATTGAACAGTTCTAGTAAGTACCACTTTCTATACTCCATGTGCAACTACTCATCATACACAGCTATATACAGTGGGCTAGACTGGGAATTTCTAAGGCAGTTGACAAAATTTCCAACTGGGATTTTTTTTTTTTTTTTGAGATGGAGTCTCACTCTGTCACCCAGGCTGGAGTGCAGTGGCCTGATCTTGGCTCGCTGCAACCTCTACCTCCTGGGTTCAGGTGATTCTCCTGCCTCAGCCTCCTGAATAGCTTGGATTATAGGCACATGCCACCACACCTGGCTAATTTTTGTAATTTTAGTAGAGTCAGGGTTTCACCATGTTGGCCAGACTGGTCTCGAACTCCTGACCTCATTTGATCCGCCCATCTCGGCCTCCCAAAGTTCTGGGATTACAGGTGTGAGCCACCGCATCCGGTCAGACTTTTTTTTTTTTTTTTAAGGTAGTCCAAATGGCTGCTGGCTTCTTTGTACACTGTTACATAGTCACAAGACTTCAGCTGCCCACTCAAATGTCCCCAGTTCCTACCCGCAATGTATGAGAGGGCTTGTTTCCTCACACTCTTACCAACAGAGTACGTTTTTCAAACTTTGAGAGCTCTAGTTGGTGAGAGCATTTCATTTCTGTTATCGAGAAGGAAGCTGAGCATATGTTCGTGTGTTTTGGGGATGCTTGCCGATCTTTTCTGTGAACTCCACTTAGTTCTGTCTTCCAGTTTTCTACACAGGCTTTAGTTCTTTATTTTAGGAATTCTTTATATATTAGGAATATTAATCTCTCTGTAATAGAAGTTGCAGATGTTTTTTCTCAGTTTGTTGTTTGTACTTTTGTGTTGCTTTTTTTTCTTTGTTTTTACTATGTAGAATTTTGTTTTTTATGTAGTCAGATTGACCAGTCTTTTTCCTTTTTGCATCTGGATAATGAGTTACATAAGAAATGTTTCTCTGCCTTCAGAATATAGAGGAATTGACCCATTTTTAAATAATTTTACTTTATATACATATGTGTGTGTGTATATGTATGTATGTGTGTGTATATGTGTGTGTGTGTGTGTGTACACACACATATATATAGGCAGAGGCAGAGTCTTGCCCTGTTGCCCAGTTGGCACAATCTCAGCTCATTGTAACCTCTGCCTTCCCAGTTCTATCGATCTTCCCACTCCAGCCTCCTGAGTAGCTTGGATTACAGGTACACATCACCACGTCTGGCTGATTTTTAATATTTTTTTATAGAGACGGGATATTACCATGTTGCTCAGGCTGATCTCGAACTCCTCAGCTCAAGCAATCTGCCTGCCTCAGCCTCCAAAGTGCTGGGATTACAGGTGTGAGTCACTACACCTGGCACTTTTTTTTATGTTTAATATTTTTTCATGGTTTTTTTTGGTTTTTTTTTTTTTTTTTTTTGAGACGGAGTCTCGCTCTGTCACCCAGGCTGGAGTGCTGTGGCCGGATCTCAGCTCACTGCAAGCTCCGCCTCCCGGGTTCACGCCATTCTCCTGCCTCAGTCTCCCGAGTAGCTGGGACCACAGGCGTCGCCACCTCGCCCGGCTAGTTTTTTTTTGTAGTTTTTAGTAGAGACAGGGTTTCACCGTGTTAGCCAGGATGGTCTCGATCTCCTGACCTCGCGATCTGCCCGTCTCGGCCTCCCAAAGTGCTAGGATTACAGGCTTGAGCCACCGCGCCTGGCCATTTTTTCATGTTTTATATTTAAGTCTTTGATTCATTTGGAATTTATCCTCATGTACAGTATGAAGATGGATCTGATTCGTTGTTATTTGTTTGTTTGCTTTGGAACTAAAGCACATTGAGAAAGAATGTGTCTGATTTTATCTTTTTCCATATGGCTATCTAGTTAACCCAACAATACTTATTAAAAAATCCATCCCTGATTTGAGTTGTTGCCTCTATTAAATAATAAGCATACAATTTCAAATGTAATTTGGCTCTATATCTTGGGTTTTCTACTCCACACCACTGAGCAGTCAATTCATTTGCCAATACCACATTATTTTATTTATAGAGGCTTTATAATATGTTTTAATATATGCTCTTCTTTTTCAGGGTTTTCTTGGCTATTCTTGCATGATTGCTCTTCTAAATTAGCCTTATAATCAACTTATCTAATTTTGGTGGGGAATGGGTTATGGTATTTTTACTGAGATGTTATTAAGTTTAGAATTAGAGAGTAGTGGCGTCCTATGATCTTTAGTCTTCCTCTCCAAGAACATAGCGTGCAAGTCTACTTTTATGCCATGTTCTTTCTTATGCATGTTGCCCCTCAGTTTGGGCTAGGTTGAGTTTGAAGAGTTGGTAAGGATATTCAAGTAGATGTTCAACTACCTGGTCAGCAATCAGAATGTGGGACAGGAGGTCACGAGAGAGAGGTTGGGCTGGAGACAGGTGCAGGGAACCACTTTCATGAATAATATGTGAATTCATGACATGATATTTTCTTGGTTTTTAAAAATTATTTTTTATAGAGACAGAGTCTCACTGTATTATCCAGGCTGGTCTTGAACTCCCAGGCTCAATCAAGTGATCCTCCCACCTCAGCCTCCCAAAGTGTTGGGATTACAGGCGTGAGCCACTGTACCCAGCCCTCATGACATGACATTGCACACTGTTGCACTGTTAAGTTAGTCATTCAATATCATTCTCTAAGGAACTTCCTCACTGAAGATGTTTAATTCATATGTGTTACATGACCAGGTAACATTTTCATGTTTTCTTATCAATGAAAGTTATTTTGGAGCTGTTCATTAAAAAAAATCTTCCATAGCACAGTTCTTCAGTTTCATGGAATAAAAAATGCTAAGTTTTTGAGATTATTCCATTAACATTATTTTTTATTCCTTGTTTGTTTGTTTGTGTTGAGACAAGGTCTCACTCGGTTACCCAGGCTTGAGTGCAGTGGTGTGGTCACGGCTCACCGCGGCCCCAGCCTCCTGGGCTCAAGTGATCCTCCCACCTCAGCTTCCCAAGTAGCTGAGACTACAGGTGCATGCCACCATGCTTGGCTAATTTTAAAATTTTTTTGTAGATTTGGGGTTATTACACAGTTGCCCAGGCTCGTCTCAAGTGATTACTAGGCTCAAGTGATCCTCCTGCCTCAGCACTTGAGCCACAGTGATCCTCCTGCCTCAGCGTGAGCCACCGCGCCCGGCCAGGTCACATATTTTAGAGATAGCCTTTTCAAGAAATTCTTAATCAGTGAACAGTAGTTTATGAATGTCTGTTTTCCTGAATTTTAGAAATATAGATTAGAAATAAGTATTTCAAAAACAACTACAGGCTACTCTATCTTACATCTTTTCTCCCATTTCAAAACTAATGAACACTTATTAAGCCCTTATAGAATATCTCAGAAAAGTATGCCGATTAAGCCTGCTTAAGGAATTAAGTTAATTCACATTGTGTTGTAGGCCACCAGTTATTTCTCTTGGATTTGGTTTGGTTTGGTTTGGTTTGGTTTGGTTTTGAGATGGAGTCTCTCTCTGTCACCCTGGCTGGAGTGCAGTGATGTAATGTCAGCTCACTGCTAGGGAACTCCACCTCCCTAGTTCAAGCGATTCTCCTGCCTCCGCCTCCCAAGTAGCTGAGATCATAGGCGCCTGCCACCATGCCTGGCTAATTTTTGTATTTTTAGTGAAGACGGAGTTTCACCTTGTTGACCTGGCTGGGCTCGAACTCCTGGCCTCAAGTGATCCACCTGCCTCAGCCTCCCAAAGTACTGGGATGACAGGCATGAGCTACTGCGCCTGTGCATCAATCATTTCTCGTTGATCTTTTTCTATAGCACTGGTAACTGAACTAGTACCTAAGTATTAGAATTTCGTATCACTTTCCTTTGGATACTTCCTTTGGGCTCTATGCTTCTTGAGAATGGACTGAGTGAGGGAGGGATGGTAGAAACACTACTGCTTTTAGCCTTAGTTTTTCTGGCAAAGAAGGGTAAAGACAAAATTAATTTGGAAGCCTATTGTTGGTAAGACTTAGGAAATAATAAAAGATGTTCTCTCTTTGCATACATTCTTTTTTTGTTGATTCTACACAGCAACTGTTTACTTTGGAGTATTTATAGTTTGTATGTTCAGTAGTTTTTCAGGGATTTTTTTTGTTAAGCCAACATGCAAATATAGTGATCCTAACAACTATCTCTCATTATGTAAGGCTAAGGTGTCAATGTGGCAGTCTTGGAATTATTTCAACCCAAGCAAAGGAAAAACAAACATTGGTGGGTTCATCCCCTATCCATTTCACAAAGCTTTGGATTCTTTTTGGATTCTCTTCAATGTATTTAACCTTTGAGCATTAGAATAGTTGACAAAGGAAGTAAGAGAATATGAGAACTGTTTTGGGGGTTTTGTTTGTTTTGTTTTGTTTAGAGACAGGGTCTTGCTCTGTTGCTGGAGTGCAGTGGCACGATTATAACTCACTGCAGCCTTGAACTCCTGGGCTCAACTGATCCTCCCGCCTCAGCCTCCCAAGTAACTGGGACTGCAGACGCATGCCACTACACCTAGCTAATTTTTCTATTTTCTTTTGAGATGGGGGGTCTCACTATGTTGCCCAGGCTAGTCTCGAACTCCTGGCCTCATGTGATCGTCCTGCCTCGGCCTCAATGTGCTGAGATTACAGGCATGAGCCACCATGCTTTGCCAATGCCATGATTTTAAATCATGTCCTTCAAGTGTTAGTAAGTAAAGTGGCCTAATTTTAGGTTATATATCAGCTGTTTCATTGGGATTCCTTTTTTAGGAAAAATAAATTATCTCCAAAAAGAAAGCAAAAACAGCTTTCCTTTGATCTGATTATACATCAGAGTTGTCCATTGAGGACCTTGAATGCAGGAATTCTTGAATTTATCTGGATGGAAAGGCAAGCATGATTGATTTTGTTAGTCTTCTAATTGAATCCAGTTTTGATAATTATTTCCATAGCTATTTCAGAATTTACTATTGATCATTTTATAGTCATGAACATAGGAAAACATTGTGAAAATACCCATGGAAAATGAAATAGTTTTTGGTTTTCGTTGAAAGCAGTCACTTAGCTGATTTTGTCTTGCATATTTCCCCACATTTAACTTTACCCAACTTAGCTCCCCTTTTCCAAGTTAGAACTGAAGTCTAGCACATTGGGAAAATGACTTTTATTAAATGCATGACTAAAATTCTTCAAAACCCCGGCCAGACTCTGCAAGGGGCTGCTGCAGATTGCACACAGGAAGAACTGTGGCTGGTCTGCTGATCTGGGCATAGCCAGGCTTGTATACAGGCATACCGGATAAGTAATTGGTCTTTTTTTTTTTTTTTTTTGTCTCGCTCTATCGCGGAGGCTGGAGTGCCGTGGCCGGATCTCAGCTCACTGCTAGCTCCGCCTCCCGGGTTTACGCCATTCTCCTGCCTCAGCCTCCCGAGTAGCCGGGACTACAGGCGCCCGCCACTACGGCCAGCTAGTTTTTTTGTATTTTTTTAGTAGAGACGGGGTTTCACCGTATTAGCCAGGATGGTCTCGATCTCCTGACCTCGTGATCCGCCCGTCTCGGCCTCCCAAAGTGCTGGGATTACAGGCTTGAGCCACCGCGCCCGCCCAAGTAATTGGTCTTAAACATAACATTTCAAAGAACTAGAACTCAAAAGTGATTCCCTACTGAAAGAGCTTCCTTTTTTATTGCTCTGAAATGATCTCTATTTGGCTCATTCTGAAAGTTGCCATTTGGATTGGACTGGGAACAAAAGTTGGAATTTATTGAAAACAACTCATTGCTTAATCTCTGGCAATTTTATTTTATATGTGATCAACAGATGTGTTGCAAGTCGGATTCAAAAGGAAAATAAAAGTTTAAACAGTTAAAATGTGGTCATCAAACACTTTTCCAAACCTGTAGGAAAATAAAATTAAAATCTATTTGAGAAATACTCAGGTGCAACATAGATTTTTATTCTGCTTTCTTCTTGTTCACTCCCGTTTCTGCCTCCCATTCTCCTTACGTTTGCATGTTAATTACAGAAGACAGCCAGGTAGTGGAAACAGAACAAGGAATTTGAACTCTGAAGACTTCACTTCCAGACCTGGTTCTGCTACTTTCCGTGTGAATCCTTCTCAGACTGGTCATTGAGCTTCCCTGAGCATGGTGATAATCCTAGCCAGGCATAGTGGCACTCGCTTGTAGTCCTAGCTACTCAGGAGGCTGAGGCAGGAGGATTGCTAGAGCCCAGGAGTTTGAGGCTGCAGTGCACTGTGATCGGGTCTGTGAATAGGCACTGCACTCCAGCCTGGGCAGCAAAGCGTGATCCCCATTTAAAAATCATAATAGTAAAGTACTTTGTCCTACCTTCCTCACCAAGGTATTGTTAATTTCAGATGATATGATACCTGTAGAAACTTTAATTTCTCCCAGTGTGATTCTTCTTATTAAATTGCGTATCCAGGACTAGTCTTTTAATCTTCTGACATTGTTTTTGAGAGTAAGAGTATCAGAAAATTATTTTTCCAGTTCTTCTAGTACTACCACTGGGAATTGGGAATGCCAAGTCCTTACTGTAAATGAAAATGTATCCCTAATCTAAGAGGTCTATTCCAAGTACCAATTCTGACAAGAAATTTAATGGAATGGTAATGTATGTATATTCTTATACAGTGTGATGTGGGGCTTGCTTAAACTTGCTGACAGTCAGTAGAATTTGGAGATTAAAAGAAAAAAAAACCACAATCAATTCTCGGGCTTTAGATCAAAATCTCAACAGCACTTACAGCTTGGCAAAGAATTTTGCCTTTGGCCTATGCTGATGCTCCTTCTGGTTACTCTCTTCTGAGACTCCAGAATGTTAGATTTGTGTAGGAACCATAATTTATAAGAAGGTGCTAGGTCCCTCTCCTCAGAGTTGTGAAGAATTTCTTTCCTTGTCTTCCCTTGCCTTTTACCTAAGGACCTATGAATGTGTGTTGGATCTAAGCTCAGGTTTTGGGTTGAGAGGCCTAAAGTTGAGCCCACTTGAATGGTAGCTTACCAATACACGTCTCTGCTGACGTCATAGCTCGTTAACATTCCCTCCGCTGTTGTTGACCTCCGAAGCACCCACATTTCACTGCCCCTCCCCCAACATCTTCACAGAGCTTTTACTCCCCTAAAAACTTTTTCAAAATTTCATTTGTAACTGTTATGCACAGATGACATGGAGAATTATTCTAAGTGCTGAATTTTTTATCACTAGAATATTTAGACCAACACTAGGATATCTGTGATTAGTATGGAAACTCAAATAGGCTTTATGGCTACTTTTCGTGATTGCATTGACTTCTATTTATTTGGGAATATTTAGTTTTAAAAAATTATAGAACAAATATGGATAAAATAATTTGACGGTTTTGCCATCACAAAACCATGTATCATTTGCACTGAGAACGTAACACTAGCTGGGTGTTATTGGTGTTTTTTTTTTTTTTTTTAACAACAGAACCAATAAAATGATTAATATGTGTTTTTGCAGGAGCTTATTTCTCATTATAGCTTCAATATTGGAGGAGAGATTAAATTTCTGAGTATGAATCTGATTTTTCAGACTTCCAGCTTCCTATAAGTTTTTATGTGCTGATGCAGAGTTGCTGTTTTTAGGTCATAGCAATTTGGCTTTTCTAGAAGCTATTCTTTTTCTAAGTGACTGGCAGGAATCATTACTCTCTATGGCAAGAAACCAGAAGTTGGCAGAAGCCCTACAATGACTGTCCAGTTGTTTTTAGTTTGTTTATTTTTTAGCTGTTTTGCCAGTTTCCAGATTTTCCTCCCTTGTCTTATAGGGTATTAGGTTCAAAGCCAGTGATACACATGTAGTCACAGACCTGCCCAGGTCAGGTATGAGGGGTCAGGCCCTTCCTCAGATAGACTGTCTATTTAGCATTCTGGACAGAAGCCGGAGATCATGGTACGTTCCTAGAATTGCACAACTCAAAGCTACAGCCATCAGGCAAGTTTTGTAAGTGTTCCTGAAACTCTTACAGTGTGACTTTGATTTCTTTTGATTGTTTAGAGGTATGAATCAAACAAGGATCGTTTCGTAACGATGGACAATAAGCACTAAAAGCCTCAGTGATTACAGTAATATTTCCTACCTCAGCCTCTTTCCAGTATGAATTTTACAATGCTGAAAAGGGCTAGGGCTCTAACCTGAAGAGATTTCTGAATTTGCCTCTTTTCTGACAGAATTTACTGAAGTATAAAGTATTTCAAGTGGGGGCCACTCTGGAACTGAGCTCTACCTTTTTACCTGGAGTTAAACCATCCCAGTTTTATCCTCTGCTGGCCAGGGTCAGTTTGGTAATAACAAGCCCAGAATGAAACACATCTGTTTATCCCTTATCTGCAGTAACAACTAGAAATGCTTTTGCTTGTTTGAACTTTGCCTTCCCTAGAACCTTGATATTTGTTTTGAATTTGGTTTTTGGCAGAATGAGATCCCATGCATGCCAGGCAGGCTCAGGGATGTAGAGTTAGTAGTTTGGGGCTTTGTTTTTTATTGACTTGCTCTGGGCGGAAGCTTTCAGTTTTAATGTGTGAGTCTTCTATTGTCCTAGCTGTGCTGTCAGTAAAGAATGCATCCTCTATTTTGGAACTGTGCCAGATAAGATGCACATTTGTCTATTCTACTTCTTTATCAAGTAAGGTTACCTAACTAGGTCTACCACTGTTTTAAGATATTAAAGACAAAATCATGCTATGGTAAATGAAGAGTACTTGTTCTCTAAGTCTGCTGAGGAAAGAAAATGGGCTAGTGTGCTAAAGGAACAGATTCATATTAGCTACCTGTTTTGGAATTTTAAAAATTGAGATATACTTAATATGCCATAAATTCACCATTTTAAGGTGTACAATTAACTGGTCTTTAGTATATTCAGAAGGTTGTGCATCCATCACCACTAACATTTTTATCACCCCAAAAAGAAACCCTGTACCCATAAGCAGTCACTCCCCAATCCCTTCTCCCCCCATCCCCTGGCCACCCCTAATCTACTTTATGTCTTTATGGATTTGCGTATTCTGGACATTTCATGTAAATGGAGTCATACAATATGTGGCCTTTTGTGTCTGGCTTCTTTTACTTCACATAATTTTCTCAAGGTTCATCTGTGTTATAGCATATATCAGTACTTCATTTCTATTTATGGCTGAATAATGTTCCATTGTATGAATATACAGTATTTTACTTATCCATTCATGAGTTGGTAGATATTTGGGCCATTTTAATCTTTTGGCTGCTATGAATAATGCTGCTATACACATTTATGTATATGTTCTTGTATGGACATATGTTTTCACATCCCTTGGGTATATAACTAGGAGTAGAATAGCTGGGTCATATGGAAATTCTATCTTTAACTTTTTGAAGATCTGCCAGACTGTTTTCCTTAGAAACTGTACCATTTTACATTCCCAATAGCAGTATGGAATGGTGCTAATTTCTCAACATCCTCATCAACACTCATGGTCATTATCAGACGTTTTTGATTATAGCCATCCTTGTGGGTATATCAATTGTGGTTTTCATTTGCATTTACCTGGTGGCTAATAACATTGAGTGTCTTTTCATATGGTTATTGAGTATTTACAGGGTTTTTTTGGAAAATGTCTTATCCAGATTCTTTATCCCTTTTTAAATTAAGTTGGTTTTTGTTTATGTGCCCATTGTTTAACTGGATTTTTTAAATTTTTTTTTTTTTTTTTTTTTGAGGCGGAGTCTCGCTCTGTCGCCCGGACTGGAGTGCAGTGGCCAGATCTCAGCTCACTGCAAGCTCCGCCTCCCGGGTTTACGCCATTCTCCTGCCTCAGCCTCCTGAGTAGCTGGGACTACAGGCGCCCGCCACCTCGCCCGGCTCGTTTTTGTATTTTTAGTAGAGATGGGGTTTCACCGTGTTAGCCAGGATGGTCTCGATCTCCTGACCTCGTGATCCGCCCATCTCGGCCTCCCAAAGTGCTGGGATTACAGGCTTGAGCCACCGCGCCCGGCGGATTTTTTAAAATTGTTGAGTTTTAAGATATATGTATGTATATAATACCAGACCCCTATCAGATATATGATTTAATTTTGTGGGGAAATATCGTCTCTCTTTTTGTGAGTTGTCTTTTTGCTTTCTTGAAAATGTCCTTTGAAGCACAAAAGTTTTAAATTTTGATGAAGTCTAATTTATTTTTTCTTTGGTTGCTTGTGATTTAGGTTTTTCTTTTCTTTCCTTTCCTTTTCCTTTCCCTTTCCCTTTTCCTTTCCTCTCCCCTCCCCTCCCCTCCCCTCCGCTCCCCTCCGCTCCCCTCCCCTCTCTTTGGACAGGGTTTCACTTTATCACCCAGGCTGAAGTACAGTGATAGCTCACTGCAGCCTGTGTGTCCCAGGCTTAAGCAATTCTCCCACCTTAACCAACTGAGTAGCTGGGATGACAGGTGCACATCACCACAGTCCAGCTTGTTTTTTTTTCTAATTTTAGTGGAGATAGAGTCTCACTAGGGTGCCCACTCTGGTCTCGAACTCCTGAGCTCAAGCAATCCTCCCTCTTTGGCCTTCCAAAGTGCAGTTATTATAGGCATGAGCCACCAAGTCTGGCTGATTTAGGTTTCATTGCTAAGAAACTGTTGCCTAATCTAAGGTTATGATAATATACACCTGTATTTTCTTCTAAACATATTATAGTTTTGGCTCTTACGTTTAGGTCTTTGATCCATTTTTAGTTACTTTTTATATATGGTGTGAGGTAAGAGTCTAAATTCATTCTTTTGTATTGGACATCCAGTTGTCCCAGGCACATTTCCCCCATTGAATTGTCTTGGCAGCCTTGTCAAAAATCAATTGACCATAGATGTATGGGTTTATTTCTGTACTCTCAGTTTTATTCTGTTGCTTTATATGTCTATCCTTATGCCAGTGTTAAGCTATCTTGATTACTGTGGTTTGTCACAAGTTTTAAAATCAGGAAATGTGAGTCTTCTAACTCTTTTGGGGATGGGGGATTGTTTTGGCTATTCTGGGTTCTTTCCGTATGAATTTTAGGATCAGGTTGTCAATTTCTACAAATAAGTGTATTGGGATTTTGAAAAGGATTGCATTGAATCTGTTGATCACTTTGAGAAGTATTGCCACCTTAACATATTAAATATTTTAATCTGTGAACACAGGATGTCTTTCTGTTTATTTAGGACTCCTTTAATTTCTTTCAACAATATTTTATACTTTTCAGTGTACTAGTCTTGCATATTTGCTAAATATATTTCTAAATATTCTTTTTGATGCAATTGTAAATGAAATTATTTTAATTTTATTTTCGTTTTTTCATTGCTTATTTATAGAAATACGATTGATTTTTGTATATTGATTATATTAGCAATTTTAAAGAACATCTTCTGGTTATAATTTCAAATATATTGGAACCAATATAGAAAGCCACTTGTAGTCACCCTTGGGATTCTTTTAAAGAGTAGAATATATATAGTTAACATTTGTTGAACACTTATTAGGTGTCAGGCATTAAGCTGCTATGTATGTTACAATGAATTATTCTCATTTAATGCTAACTTTTGTCTTCATTTTACAATGAAGAATCCTTGCCTACAGTCCTACAATAAATCAGTGGCAGAGCTGGAACTTGAACCCAGGTCACTCACTCCAAAACCTGTTTTCTTAACCATTTGACTATACATACTGCCTTTTTGTGAATAATTCATAATAGCTCTATCCTGGAACCTAGATGATAGATTAAGCAACATGGAAATATTCTCCAGGTCTCTACTGCTTGTCTCTTTGCCAGGGTTGATCATTTCACTTTTGTACAACAGTGATTCTGTTCCTCCTTTGGGAAATGTTAATTTCAAAGAATCCTTCAGCAAGACTGTTTGAGCCACTATAGAGCCTGGAGGCAGACATAGTAAACAAAAGGTATATAAATACTGTATTAGTACATTTTCACACTGATAAAAAGATACTACCTGAGACGGGATAATTTATAAAGGAAAGAGGTTTAACATTGACTGGCAGTTCTGCACGGCTGGGGAGGCCTTGGGAAACTTACAATCATGGCAGAAGGCAAAGGGGAAGCAAGGCACATTTTACATGGTGGCAGGAGAGAGAAGAAGAGAAAGAGCAAAGTGTCACACTTAAACCATCATCTCTCATGAGAACTCCTTCACTATCATGAGAACAGCATGGGGAAACAGTCCCCATGACCCAGTCACCTCCCACCAGGTCCCTCCCTTGACATGTGGGGATTACAGTTCGAGATGAGATTTGGGTGAGGACACAGAGCCAGACCATATCAAATACCAATTGTGATACATATTATGGAAGGGAAGAACAGGGTGCTATGACAGAGAGTAATATGATGTCCTGATCTGGAAATGACTCTTGAGCCATGACCTGGCCTGAAGTAATTAGCCTGGTTTAAAGTGGCGGAAGGAGCATTGTAGCAGAAGGAATAGGAGATGTTTATCTCATAGGATTATGGTGAAACTTAAATAAATAATACACATGAGAATTCCTAACCTAGACCAGGCACAAAGTAAATTCTTTTAAAAAATTATTTTAAAGTTGTTACAGTGAGCATGAATACTTTTATAATCAGAAAGACAAATAAACGTTTAAAAGTAGTTGATGCTCTGAGAGAGACTAAACTACCTTGGATTGTGTATTTGCTGAGACAAGAGGGAATCTGGGCTGGTATCCTAGGGAGTGATCATTGGAGTAAATAAAAAGGATAAGGATGCAAAAGAACCTGAGAAGGATTGGTCCGAGAGGCATTAGAAGAACCTGGGGAAGATGTTACAGAAGGTGGAGGAAAGAAGGCTTTTGAGGAGAAAGGGTGGTTAATCATGCTAGATACCTGTAAGACTGTCAGATGGGATAAAGACTGAAAAGAGGCCATGGGGTTTGGCCCTTAGAGGACATTGAGTGATTTTTAAGATTAGTTTCAGTAGAGCAAAGGAGAAAAGGAACAGAGACACTAAGCCTATGAGAAAGTGGAAGGTGGGTATATGAACTATGGGTTCTAGAAGTTTGATAAGAAAGGAGAGATAAGAGGGACTGATTACTTAAAACAGGTGTGTTTTTTAAGGATCTGGGCTGAGAGGAAGTGGCTAGCAGTGAGAGAGCAATTAAAGATACTACAGAGAGGAAATAGCTGCTGGGACAGGTGGAAGAAGGAACTGGTGAAGGAAACAGGACCTGATGGGGTCAGGAACCCAGGTACAGAGGTATACCTTGGAAAGAAGAGTGACAGGAAAGGCGAAAATAGTGAAAAGTTCAGAACAAGCCCAGGCACAGTGGCTCACGCCTGTAATCCCAGCACTTTGGGAGGCCGAGGTGGGCGGATCAGCTGAGGTCAGGAGTTCAAGACCAGCATGACCAACATGGAGAAACCCTGTCTCTACTAAAACTACAAAAAAAAATTAGCTGGGCATGGTGGCACATGCCCATAATCCCAGCTACTCTGCAGGCTGAGGCTGGAGAATCGCTTCAACCCAGGAGGCGGAGGTTGCGGTGAGCCAAGACTGCGCCGTTGCACTCCAGCCTGGGTGACAAGAGCAAAACTCTGTCTCAAAAAAAAAAGAAAAAGAAAGAAAGAAATGATCAGAACATAGCTGCAAAGAACTTTCGGAAATACAACCTTTATTCTAGGCAGCTATGGGTTCAGCTTTAAAAAAAAAAAATCTAGGTTGTTTTACTTAGGAAAAAGAGAATAGATGGATTCTTGGATAGGCAACTCACATTCTCTGCCATAGATTACCAAACCCATCTAGAGTGGTTGGTGAACCTGTGTAGGGAATTTAAATTATTTATTATTTACCGATAACCTCATTTGATTGACAGATAAACTGACCCAAAGGTTAAGTAAGCTTCCGCAATTCATACAGTGAGTAGAAAACATAGCAGAAACAAAAGTCTTTATGCTCCCAAGTCCAGCATTCTTTCACTTGTACTGTTGCCTTTCATGTGATTGTGTGTGTATAGTATTTGTAGTTAATCTAGTAGACAATTTTAAGATTTAGAGATTTACTTCCAGATATCCTAAATATTCAATATCTAGGTAGTATTAGGTGCATTATATTAAAGTCTAGAAAGATTAAGAAGTCAGTGGGATTTAAATGTAGTCCATTGAAAATCTTTCTATAATGGATTTAATTTAGTTTTTGTTCAGAAACCCATTTGGCTGTTGAGACACAGTCGTTTCTCAGTGTTTTTGCAAAGTGTTTGCAAATTCTTCTCACCATAGGACCTGCTATTATATCATAAGGAACACTGGTGAAAGCTATTCCTGAACACCATTTATTTTAAAAACAAACCTTTTCCTAGTAAAAACAAATGTTTCTCCCTCTTAGTGTTATGAAATATTTCATCTTAGAAAACCCATGATGGAATGAAAAGTAGTGTGATGGCAAAAGGCTCTGAACTGAAGGCAGGGAGTGTATATCTCCACAAGTCACTTCTTCTGGCCACAAACTAAATTAAATTAAATAATTACATTTTAAAATGGGTATAAGAATAAATTAGGAAAAAATAGTAAGTGCTTTGGTGAAATAAAGTTGAAATAAACAGATAATGTTAAACTCTGTTTCAGCCATTAGCTAATTTTCTTCTCCTTTGTTGTCATAGCTAACTTCTTCGGTGGTTTCCTTCTTTTCTTTTCTGGACCTGTGTGCCTATGAGGGGAGGGTGAGTGGGCAATGGAGTCATTAACAGCCAATGAGCAGGTAGATGGAGGATGGTGAAAGGGCCTGGATGAGGCCACTGCAGAATAATCAGGCTGTGACTTGTATTGTTTCTTTTTAGTTTGGATGGTTTAATGACAGCCCTCAAGAGGATGTTTACTTCCTCCTGCCCATGTATTTTGTCTGAATATGTGACATTGATTTCTTGGTATGGCCTCATATTCCTAACATGCAGGTTTGCCATGCGCACAAGTTATCTGAGTGTGAATGAGGGGAGGGTTGGGACAGAGAAGAAACAGAGACTTGTGAACCTGACACAAGTATAGTTTTATATTTCTCTCACTGATCTTTTAACCATAGACTGTTTAGGTTTAAAGGCCTAGAGAAGTCATGTAACATAGTGTTTTTAAAATTGTGCTTCATGGAACCCAGTGATATGTCAGAACCAAGTAGGTAGGGCCCCTTGTAGTTAGGAACATGTACCTTGAAGAAAGTTGTAAAAATCGAATGAAGTCATATCACTCCTCTACTAAAACTTCTCAGGGCTCCTCTTTGCCTGTGGCTTAAAGTCCAGGTTCCACAGCTTAAAATGCAGAGCCTTTCATGATCTGCCCACTGTGTGCCCATGCAGTTTCTCCTGTTCCATTCCTCCTGCTCTATTATATATTCCAGTAGTACCAGACCCCTGCTCCTTCCGTAAACCTGTCAGGCTATTTATAACTTCTGCATTTGCACTTGACGTTTCTTTCACAAGAATGCTCTGTTTGTCCAGTGTATTTCCATGCTCCCGTCTCATTTATCCCCAAGCTTAAGTAACCCCTCAGCCCTATCCCGTCTCTCACTATCTTGTGATTCTGCTCTGTTTTCTGTATAACACCTATCACAGTCTAGAATGATATTCTTAATGTGTTTGTGTCCTCCACTTTTCTCACTCAGCACACTCTTTCTTAGCAAATTCATGGGCTCACATGGCATCTGTTAATAACACATCTTCATCTCCTGCCTAGTTCTCTCTCCTGTGCTTGCGGTTAGCATGCTGAAATATGGCCACTGCATAGCTTCACTAGTGATTCACCTGAAATTCACAGCAGAATGCCTCAAGGTAACTAATCCTACCTTCCAACGTGTTCTTCGTCTGAAGTTCTCATCTCAGTGAGTTGCCCTAGCCACAAAGCTGGGCGTCATCTTTCATTCCTCCCCTCTTCCACAGCCAGTCATTTCTATTTGGCAATGCTTTGTCCTTAAATTCTTTTCCAGTCTTCTTTTCTACGTCTCCATTGCAATAACCAATTGCCCTCTTCTTGCTTAACTTGTGTACAGTCTTATTCTAGGTCCTGTAGAACAGTGCTGTCCAATAGAAATATTATGTTATTTTACATTTTCTAGTAGCTATATTAAAAAAGATAAAAAGAAGCAAGTGAGGTGGTGTGGTGGCTCACATCTGTAATCCTAGCACTTTGGGAGGCCAAGGCAGGTGAATCACTTGAGGCCAGGAGTTCAAGACCAGCCTGGCCAACATGGCCAAACCCCATCTCTACTAAAAATACAAAAATTAGCCGGGTGTGATGGTGCATGCCTGTAATCCCAGCTACTTGGGAAGCTGAGGCATGAGAATCACTTGAACCCAGGAGGCAGCGGTTGCAGTGAGCCGAGATTGCGCCACTACACTCCAGCCTGGACGACAAAGTGAGACCTTGTCTCAAAAAAAAAAAAAAAAAAAAAAAAAGGAATCAAGTGAAATTAATAATGTATTTTATTTAAACCAATGTATTCAAAATATCAATTCAACATGTAATCAACATAAAAGCGGCGTGTTTAAAATTTCCTTTTAAACACTAGTCTTCAAAATCCAGTGTGTATTTTACACTTACAGCTCATCTTAATTTAGATTAACCACATTTCTACCTCTAAATAGGTAACTATGGGCAGTGACTACTGCAGTAGGCATTAACAGCTGTAGGATGTAGAACCTGAAGCAAGAATTAAAGTGCTGACATTTTTTTGGTAACTTCCAGCCCAAAGTGGCAAGAGTAAAGGATAAAGGAAAATCAAGGAGGGAAAAGTATGATATAGCACCTTACCTTCTTGGCCATGGCAAGACACACAACAGGTTGTTCAGACATGACTTCCCCCTAATTTTCTGTTTCCCATTGACTTCCTCCAACCCCTTGGCAACTGTTCAGAAGCAGTATGACATTTTATCCAAGTTCACAGGTAGAAGGGTGACTCAGTATATGTTAAAGAGAAAGCTGGTGGAGGTTGAGGGAATCTTAGAGACATGGTAGGTTCACATTCAGTACACCCACTCAGTTTTTTGGTTTTGGTTTTATCTTTCGTCTGTTCAATTCCCAAACAAGAACAGTGTAGCCAGATATTCTGCTAAATGTAGCTCTGTCATTTCCCTCTTTTAAAACCTCCAGTGACTCTCCATTGTTTTCATGATAAAGGCCAATATCATTTCATTAAAATTTTTACTTGATCTGGCCCTGTCTTTTTAGCTTCTTACCTCAGCCACCTTCCTCTCATCTTAAATGCTGTGTATATTAATTATATATTGCTGTGTAACAGATGACCCCAAACATAGTGACTTAAAACAAAGCCAGGCGCGGTGACTCACGCCAGTAATCCCAGCACTTTGGGAGGCCAAGGTGGGCAGATCACAAGGTCAGGAGATCGACAACATCCTGGCTAACATGGTGAAACCCTGTCTCTACTAAAAATACAATACATTAGCTGGGCTTGGTGGCACACGCGTGTAATCCCAGCTACTCGGGAGGCTGAGGCAGGAGAATCACTTGAACCCGGGAGGCAGAGGTTGCAGTGAGCCGAGATCACACCACTGCACTCCAGCCTGGGCGATAGAGTGAGACTCCATCTCAAAAAAACAAAAAAGCAGTAAACATTTATTATCTCACAGTTTCTAGGGATTAGGAATTTGAGAGTAGTTTAGCTGAGTGGTTTTGGCTTGAGGTCACTGTCTTAGTCTGTTCAGGCTGTTACTAACAAATACTATTAACTGGATCGCTTATAAACAACAGAAATTTATTTCTTACAGTTACAGAGGCTGAGAAGTCCAAGATCAAGGTGCCAACAATTTTGGCATCTGGTGAGAGCCGTTTACTGATATATAGATGGCGCTTTCTAGCAGTGGCCTCACATGACAGAAGGGACGAAGAAGCTTTCTCTGGCCTCTTTTTTTTTTTGAGACAGGCTGGCACGATCATGGCTCATTGCAGCCTTGAACCTCCCGAGTTTAAGCAATCCTCCCACCGCAGCCTCCTGAGTAGCTGGGACGATAGGTGCAAACCAACACGCCCTGTTAATTAAAAAAAATTTTTTTGTAGAGGTAGGGTCCCACTATGTTGCTCAGGTTGGTCTGTAACTTTGGGGCTCAAGTAATCCCACCTCAGCCTCCCAAAGTATTAGGATTGCAGGTGTGAACCACCACACCTGGCTCTCTGGCCTCTTTTTATAAGGGAACCAGTCTCATTCATGAGGGCTCCTCACTCATGACCTAATCACCTCCCCAAAGCCACCACCTCCTAATTCTGTCCATTGGGGGTTAGTATTTCGACATATGAATTTTGGGGGTGGGAAATAAACATTCAGATCCTCACAGTCTCTTCTTTTTTTTTTTTCCCCTCTCTTTTTTGGTTATATCTTCTGTCAGCTCATACCTACATCACAATCTCTTACAGTATTAAAGTCAAGACGTCAGCCAAGGCTATAGTCATCTGAAGTTATGAATAGGTTTGACGGCTTCATTTTTCAAGGTGGCCCATTTGCATGGTTGGCAAGTTGACACTGACTGTTGGCAGATTTTCCACATTTTCCTATATAGAGGGCTGCTCGAGTGGCCCTACAGCATGGTGGCTGCCATCCTCCAGAGAAAGTGATCCAAGAGAGAAAGCAAAGCAGAAACTGCAATGTGTTGCTTTTTTTTCCCTAGACTTGAAAGTCAGACATTGTCATTTTGGAACTGACCTTTGTAACCAATAGGATATTAGTATGAGAAGGAACCACATAAAGATATGAATAACAGAAAACAACCATTGGGTGCCATTTTGGAGGCTGGCTATCATTGTATGATGCATCTGTAAAATGTCTTTTTAGCCCTTCTGGCATGCCCTGACTTGTCTCTGGATATTGCTACATATTGTTCTTTCTTACCACAAAAAACTTCTGTTTCTCTTCTTCTTGCTTGTCTTTCTAACTTCTTTTTATCCCTCAAGTTCCAATTCGGATATGTCTTACTGTGAGAAGCATTCTTTTTACCAGGACAGCCCCCACCCCATCATCACCATCAACACCAATGGCCTGCTTATTCTATGCTATTAGAATGCTCTGTCTTTCTCCTTTCATAGTACTTATTATATTTTATTATAGTTGCCTGTTTCCTGGCCTGACTTCCCCACTAGACTCTTAAGTTCATGAGGGCAAGGACTACATCCTTCTGGTTTATTGTTATATCCTTAGTACCCAGCATAGTACTTGACAACACATCATAGGTTCTCAGTAAATAGTTGCTGGTTGTTAAAAATGAAGGAAGGGATACCTGGGTGAGTGGATGGATGGATGAATGACCAAATATCTTGTCTTTTCTACTAGACTCTGAACTCCTAGAGAACTGTGCCCTCATCTTTTTGTTTTTGTATCCCCAGGATATTACATGGTGCCCAAACAGATAATAGGCCCCTATTTAAATATCCCTTTCTCCTTTCTTCTCTTTCTCCCAATTCTTAAGAGAGTGAAGATTTTGAGAGGCTCCACATCTCCGTCTGTCTGTCATTAGTGGTAAATCTGATTATGTCAAAAATTCACCTTTTGGTTATTTTTATTGTCAAATATTGCAGACATTCCCTTGGAAATCAACATTGTAATATGATTTCAGATAATTTGTATTTGTAATGAGAGAGTATAATAGCCCTAGCAGTGTTCATTCGGGCTTTAGCAAGTACCTTGACCATGAAAGGTGTTTTGTGAATGATTGATGAATAAATTCAACATATTGTTAAGTGCATTTTATTGAGTAACTATGTTGTGGCTTAGTATAAGAAATGAAAAGTTTTTCTTAGACTTTTTTTTTTTAGACCAAGGAATTACTGGCATAGAAGTTGAGTAAGTTCTTTCTGTTTCCGGATTTGAAATTTAAGAGAAAATTGACCTATTATTGTGGCTTCAGTTGTTTCTTAGGCCAGTTCTCTTCTACCTCGGCTAGCTTTGTGGAAAGGCAGCAAGCAAAAGGGAAGCTTGTGGACAATGTTGGCCCTGCCTCCTCCCCTCAGAATATGCAGAACCCAGAGTCAATTTGCAAAAACCTCCAGAATGAAAGCAATAACCTTCAATATTCCTTCATATTCCTCCTCCTCTTTTTATTTTATTTTATTTTATTTTATTTTTTTTGAGACGGAGTCTTGCTCTGCCGCCCAGGCTGGAGTGCAGTGGCCGGATCTCAGCTCACTGCAAGCTCCGCCTCCCGGGTTCACGCCATTCTCCTGTCTCAGCCTCCCGAGTAGCTGGGACTACAGGCGCCCGCCTCGTCGCCCGGCTAGTTTTTTTGTATTTTTTAGTAGAGACGGGGTTTCACCATATTAGCCAGGATGGTCTCGATCTCCTGACCTCGTGATCCGCCCGTCTCGGCCTCCCAAAGTGCTGGGATTACAGGCTTGAGCCACCGCGCCCGGCCCCTCCTCCTCTTTTTATTCTCGTTACAAATCTTTGTCTTGGCTGGGCGCAGGGCTCATGTCTGTAATCCCAGCACTTTGGGAGGCTGAGGTGGATGGATCACCTGAGGTCAGGAATTCAACACCAGCCTAGCCAACATGGCGAAACCCTGTCTCTACTAAAAAATACAAAAATTAGCCATGCGTGGTGGCACACGCCTGTAATCCCAGCTACTTGGGAGGTTGAGGCAGGAGAATCATTTGAACCTGGGAGGCAGAGGTTGCAGTGAGCCAAGATCACGCCATTGCACTCCACCCTGGGTGATAGAACAAGACTCCATCTCAAAAAAAAAAAAAAAAAAAAAACCATTGTCTTAAGGATGAGCAAAATAAATAAAATTTTAAATATCAGTGTCTTGTTTTATATTTTTCTCTATTTTTGTGCTTTATAAATTAACTCTATTTTTTTTTGGTGTTTTGTTTTGTTTTCAGTTACCCCCCCGAGGTTCATTAAAAGGGCAAGGTCTTTGGAATTAATCAGAACTACATTCAGATTCTGACTGCCATTTCTTTCCTGCTGTGTGTTGTTGGACAGATTACTTTATATCTCTGAAACTTTTTCTTTTTAGTATGGCAAATGAGAATAAAATTAGCTCCTTCATAAGATTGTCATCGGGTTCAGTGTAAATTGCCTAACAAGGTCTTTGATATACAGTAGGTGCTCAGTCAAGATTGGGTAGCACCCCCTTTTCCTACGCTGTATTCCCCAGCTTGAAAAGGAGTTGCTGTGTCTCTCTGGTCGTGTGATTGTTGCCCCAGCAGTGAGGGACTAACCCATTCTAGCAGAGAGGCAGTTCCCTGAGCCATCTGACAAAACTCCTAGTCTATTCTCTTTCTTGGGTCATTTCCCAACTAACCAAGGTAACGCAGTCTGAATATATTGTGTTTTTCCTGTGATTTTTTTTTCTCTTTTTTTGCATTCCCTTTTCTTCTTTGACTCTGTTTTTCTCTCTCTGTTGATGATTGATATTTTTAACCCTCCTTGCTTCCTCTTGCTGGTCCATGCCATAGAGTCTAGACTCTGGGAGGAGGACTCTCCTCTGGGAAGCCTTTGCTCCAGAAACTCAGAGCTGGGATTAGCTGTTCTGGACTTTACTTGGTGTCTTGCCAGAAAGTGGTCTATTGCATGATGTTTCCCCTTTTTTTTCTCCATATGATCTAAAGAGACATCTGTCTGGGAAGAATGTGATGGGCCCCACAAACAGACTGTCTGGGGTATCCAAATCTTGAGTTGTGTGGCCTGTTAAAACAGCTCTGTGTCAAAAGTGATGAATAGTTTTTGTAGATTTTGAGCAAGTTGCCAATCGATCAGCTACTGTTTAATGAGAGAGAGGCACTGTAAGAGGAGCAAAAACCCAGCTGCCTGTTCGGGTGCCACCTGTCTTTTCTCTTTACTTCATTTTCTTGCTAATGAAGGAACCAATTGGTTTAGAGCGATCAATGCTGACCTATTAGGATCAGACATTGTTTTGGCATTGCCAAGGCAATTAAATTCAGCAGGGTAAGGATTAGAGAGAGAATAGCTATAAAAAAAAAAAAAAGAAAAAGAGAAACAAGCAAGTTTTTATTCAAAAACAACCACTCTGGTGTTTGAGGTATCAAAAAGATTAGTTAAGAGAGAATTAATCATTTTCTTTCTTGGTAAAATAATCAGAAGATTTGTTGACATTAGTTCTTAGATGTAAGAAGATAGGAAGCTCTGCTTCACTGATCTGACTTCAGGTATGACCTTCGTCATTGCCTTCTTTCCTATTTAAAGCTGTGACTCATCCAAAAAGCCTTCTCCAAGAGACTGTGTATCGTGTAATGGGTACTGTGACCTATATGTGCTAGATTTTCCAAAGCAGCTCTGATTTAAAATAGTCTGGCCCCTCATCATTCTATTAACAGATGATGTGATTAGGAAATTGTTAAACAAGTCTATAACTTAAGACTTGATAAAGAGGATAGTATGTAAAACCCTTGAGAGTAATGTTCATGAGCTTAATCATCTTGGCATACATTCCTCACCCTAATTCCATTCCCCTCAGCCTGATGCCTTCTTAGATGCTCAGTAACTGTTTGAGTAAACTGACTGCATGAATGAATAAGACGTGAAGTCTTTAAAAATGGGTAAGGTTTGAAGCTTTGATATTCCAGGATCAGGGAGACAATAAGTATAAGCATATAAAAGCAGGAATGATAGAGTAAATTAGGGAGACCTGAGGTCTTTTCTAGCGTGGAAGGTATGTACTAAAGCAGGAGTTCCCAGACTTTTGGATTTCACAGACCAGTGCAATTTCCAAAAGGAATTTTGCTAAGTAAAGATGTTGACTGTCACTGTTGTTCTATAACACCAAAATGTAGAGTGGATATAATTTTGGCAGAAAAGGACAGTTCTTTAAATTGCTTATGTTTGTATTAAGGAAGTGACTAAAGCATCACCATCTACCTCTTTGTAATGAGAGTGGAGCCATGTATCAGTTTAAGTAGTGGTGACAATGTAGGTGATACTCTGCATGTTCCTTAGAGTTGTATAATGTCTTGAATTTGGAGGTACTGTCTAGACATCCATGTCTGGTTGATCTTTGATCCTCCATTGGTTTCCTATGCTTTTTGTCTTCATTTCACCTACCAGTGTTCTTTTTTCTTGTTCATGAATATTTCAGTATCTTGAACATTAGCTGTTATTGTTTCTTCAGAATGCTCTCTGGGGTTTATACTGGATAACTGCTCCTGAAATTGCTAGATAACTTTATGCCAGGGGTCTCACAACTTTTTTTTTTTTTTTTTTTTTTGAGACAGAGTCTCGCTCTGTCGCCCGGACTGGAGTGCAGTGGCCAGATCTCAGCTCACTGCAAGCTCTGCCTCCTGGGTTTACGCCATTCTCCTGCCTCAGCCTCCTGAGTAGCTGGGACTACAGGCGCCAGCCACCTCGCCCGGCTAGTTTTTGTATTTTTAGTAGAGACGGGGTTTCAGCGTATTAGCCAGGATGGTCTCGATCTCCTGACCTCGTGATCTGCCCGTCTCGGCCTCCCAAAGTGCTGGGATTACAGGCTTGAGCCACCGCGCCCGGCCGGGTCTCACAACTTTTTTGGATCATGTACCCATTAGTAAAAAAATTTACACATGGGCCAGGTGAGATGGCTCATGCCTATAATCCCAGCACTTTGGGAGGCCAAGGTGGGCGGATCACTTGAGGTCAGGAGTTCGAGACCAGCCTGGTCAACAGGGTGAAACCTCGTCTCTACTAAAAATACAAAAATTAGCTGGGCATGGTAGCATGCGCCTGTAATCCTAGCTACTTGGGAGACTGAGGCAGGAGAGTTGCTTGAGCATGGGAGGCAGAGGTTGCAGTGAGCTGAGATCGGGCCACTGCACTCCAACCTGGGCGACAGAGTGAGACTCCATTAAAAAAAAAAAATTACACCTGAAGAAGTGATCAACATCATTAGTCATGAGGAAAATGCAAATCAAAGCTTGTGAGATACCACTTCAACCCAGGAGGACGGTTAGAATAAAAAAGTCTGATCCTTGTTGGCAAGGATGTGGAGAAATTAGAACCCTCATAAACTGCAGGTGAGAATGTAAAAATGGTACAACTACTTTGGAAATAGTCTGACAGTTCCTCAAAATGTTAAATATAGAGTTACCGCTTGACCCAGCAGTTCCACCTCTAGCTGTATACTTGAGAAATGAAAACATATATCCACATAAAAACTCAGCATGAATGTTTATAGCAACACTAGTCATAATAAATGTCCCCCAATTGATGAATAGATAAATAAAATGTGGTATATCCATACAATGGAATATTATTTAGCCATTAAAATGAGTGAAGTACTGATACATGCTACAATGTGGATAAACCTTGAAAGGATTATGCTAAGTGAAAGAAGTTAGTTACAAAATATTACACATTACATGCTTTCATTTATATGAAATCTCTAGAATAGGTAATCTATAGGGACAGAACATAGATTAATGGTTGCTTAGGTCTGAAAGAATGAGGAGGTGACAGCTAAAGGATACAGGTGTTTCTGAGATGATTAAAATGTTCTAAATTGTGATAGTTGTCAAACACTGTAACTATACTATAAACCATTGAATTGTATACTTAAGTTGGTGAATTGTATAGTATATAAAGTATATCTTTACTAAAATGATTACAAAGAAAATTTTTGAGTGGGGTCCACTGACATATTTATTCATTTATAAATGTACTCCTGAGCTAATATGTACATTATAAAACATGCAAAAATATAGGCATTTTAAAAGTATACAATAGCAGTAATGGGGCTGGGCGCGGTGGCTCACACCTGTAATCCCAGCACTTTGGGAGGCCGAAGTGGGTGGATCACAAGGTCTGGAGATTGAGACCATCCTGGCTAACTGACTAACATGGTGAAACCCTGTCTCTACTAAAAATACAAAAAATTAGCCGGGCGTGGTGGCAGGCGCCTGTAGTCCCAGCTACTTGGGAGGCTGAGGTAGGAGAATGGCGTGAACCTAGGAGGCAGAGCTTGCAGTGAGCCGAGATTGCACCACTGCACTCCAGCCTGGGCGACAGAGCGAGACTCTGTCAAAAAAATAAAAAAAGAAGAAGTAATGGTAAGATAGATTCTAGTATTTTCTTTTTGTAACCAATGAATCAGAATCTTACAAACCCCTGGAGTGTATGCACCCCACTTTGGAAACCATTCTCTTTGACCACATGATAGAGATTAGTCTGTGTGAAACAAGCCTTTGTAGGTAAGCTAGGTTTGCCAAGTCCAAAGAGCCTGATGTGTTGGTACTGTGAAAATCTTTGGGTGACCTGTAATCCCAGCACTTTGGGAGGCAGAGGCAGGTGGATCACCTGAGGTCAGGAGTTCGAGACCAGCCTGGCCAACATGGTGAAACCCCATTTCTACTACAAATACAAAAATTAGCTGGGCATGGTGGCAGATGCCTGTGATCCCAACTACTCAGGAGGCTGAAGAAGTCTCAAAAAAAAAGAAAGAAACTCTTTGGAAGTATCTCTATATCCTGAGGAAAACGAAAGCCTTCTGTGTTGTAGCCCAGTGCACTCTGAGATATGTGATGGCACCAGCAGAGAGGTATTTTCAGTTACTTCATTGTACCATCAGGAAGAAGTTTGAGTGGCATATGATGACAATCAGTGATGGCCCTATAACCTCGTGTTTCATAATTACCACTAGAATATATTCAATATGTATGTGGTACTCTACGGAGAGAGAAAGGAAAAAACTGTATTCCCAGCTGCATAACATAAAGGTGTATTTTTATTAAGAGCTTTGACTGACAATGTAAATCATAAATCACCAACATAAAGCTTAAGACACCAGAAGCCAGAAAGAAAATATAACCTGTAAAATGTACAATACTGGTGTAGTTTAATACTCACGGTTCCTAGGATTTTAAAGCAATGACATACCAAATTAAGACAGCTAATTTATTTATTCAATATTTTCTTTTTTCAGGTAAGCTAGTCTTCTTGATCCTTTGTGCCATTTCTGTGTCATGTCAGCTGACAATAATCAACTTGGATATATACGCATTGAGTAATTCATTCTTGAAAAAAGGTGGTAAATTACAGCACATTTGTTGTAAAAATATTTGTATACCATGAAGTGACTGTAAAGCATAGTCAATTGTGAATGAAAGTGAACGTCCAATGCCATCCAGCATGGGGCTGTATGTGTAGTGCAGGTGCTTGCTTCATACATGTTTACTGGTGGCATCTTTGATGCTGGTTAAAGAGAGAGTATTTTGAAATTTCCTGGCTATTTTTGGAATGTACAAAGAAGACAGTATTGCATTGGCCTGTTTTTTGATGCAGTAATGTATCATTAACAATTTATTGTGGTATATCAAGCCATGAAACAGACCACATCTGAGCATATTTCTCTGACAGACAAAGGTGCAGATTTTATGTATTGAGTTAAAGGAAATGAAACTTTCCCAGCAAGGGTAAGTAGAAAGAAATTTGGCCATAGATGTAATATATGTCTTTAAAATGTGGTGAAAATAAGTTTAAAAGATTCTTTGTTAAATCCTCACCTCTATTAATTAATCTCTCTACTATAAATTATCACAGATTTCCTGCCAGTTAAAGACAGTTAGAAGATCTACTAGAGAGTTTGGTGCATTACATAGTGCTAAAAATAAAGTATTGTTGTACTGTTGTCATTCCCCCCTTTGTTTAAAAAGCTCTCTTGCTAGTATAAAACCTGTGGTATAGCAATACTCAGATTTCTTTCTTGAGAAAGGGTAAAACAATAGATCATAAAGCACAATTTGTTAACCTCTTTTAAAATGTAGCTTTTATAATGACACTTTAATATTTCAGAAGTCCCGAAGGTTTAATTTTAGATTTCAGTTTAAATGACCCTCAGGTTCTTGGTATTAGTGTTTCAAGGTTAAAGCTTAGAAACAGAATAGGTGTTTTTATACATATACAAAAAACTGCTGGCCAAAGGATTGATGGACACTGTCATTTTCAACACAGTTCATTTGAAAATGGCCATATTGAATCTATAAACACACTAAATTCAGTTGATATATTTTCTTTCAGTCAATATGAACTCTGGTAATACAGTGAGGAGATAGGAAAATCTAATATACCATGTGCAGAAAATACACAAATAGCTCCCTATTCCAAAGCATTTTAGTTCCCTTCTCTTCAGTGGAACACATAAAGCTGAAAACAAATCATTATAAAAGTCTAAGTAGACTGTAATCCTAACAGCTAATACAGGCACTAAGTTATACCATCTTCTTTTTTTCTTTTAAAAACAGAACAAAGCAGCCCCTAATGTTACAGAGCTAATGCTGCTGTTACTGTACAAGTCAAATAGGAGAGGGGCCATAGTTACCAACAATATGGTCTGGCTCCAGCCAGTTAAACTATGAACCTCAAAGCTGTTGTAATAAAGTAGACTTTTTTTTTTTTTTTTTGTCAGGGGCATTTATACCAGAAGCATTTTCTTGGAACAAAGTGCACATCTGAACATTTAAATCCAGATATGCTAACAGATGTCTCTTGAGCAAGAGCATCATAAAACCAGATTTCACTTGAGTGAGGAAAATACTTATTCCATCATTTTTAATTTTTCACTTGGAGATTACATTTCACTCCAGACTACAGTCCCAGGGACTGTGATTAGAAAGGGTATCTGAGAAGGTAGAATTGGTATATCCTATCAGTGTGAAGTGAGTACATGCATTTCAAATTGATGCTACCTAGTTCTGAGAACATGGAATGCTAATGAAGCGGGCCATTGTTTTTCTCTCTTGGTTTTCAGGCCTCTTTGCTGCAAATGTCTGACACCCTGTGAATTAGCTCTTCTCCTTTATGATTCTGCATGGATGTATTTGGCATCTGGGCAAGTCCTTTTCCCAAGAATTTATCTATTGGCTGATTTCTCCTTTGGGCATGAATGGAACAAAATGAATGATACACTTTTAGAAGGTTTCTCCCAAATCCATGTTATATCTTGTGGCCATTACTCATAATGTCTGTCATACTGACTAGATACCAACAGCTGAATCATGAATATTAGATACATGATGCCTGGCTTCATATGGCTTTTGTCTTATCTATTATTATTATTATTATAGTTGTTGTTGTTCTGGGTCTTTTTGAGATGGAGTTTTGCTCTTGTCGTCCAGGCTGGAGTGCAGTGGAATGATCTCAGCTCCTTGCAACCTCTGCCTCCCGGGTTCAAGCAGTTCCCCTGCCCCAGCCTCCCGAGTAGCTGGGATTACAGGCATGCACTACCACACCTGGCTAATTTTGTATTTTTAGTAGAGACGGGATTTCACCATGTTGGCCAGGCTGGTCTTGAACTCCTGACCTCAGGTGATCCGCCCTCCTCGACCTCCCAAAGTGCTGGGGTTTATAGGCATGAGCCACTGTGCCAGCCAACTTTTGTCTTATTATTCTAGACTTACTATAGTCTCTCCCTATAACAAACAAATATGTACAGATTTATATTCAGAAACATAATTATAGTTGAAAAAGAAACGTGATTTGATTGCTTAATTTAAAATTTCTAGGAAGGTGAATGTCCAAGAGTAAATCCTTAAGTGTTTCCTTGTTCTATGTGCAAGCATCCTTTCTTACTACACAATATAGAATGTCACTTTAGAGGTGCATCAAATAAACATTTTTGCCAAATGGAGAATTGAGACCAGTAATATTACCAACACAGAGGGGACTTTTGGGAAACAAGAGTGAATTGGGCCAGACACGTTGGCTCATGCCTGTAATCCCAGCACTTTGGGAGCCCAAGGTGGGCTGATGGATTGAACTCGGAAGTTCGAACCCAGCCTGGGCAACATGGTGAAACCCTGTCTCTACAAAAGTGTATAAAAATTAACTGGATGTTGTGCATACACCTGTAGTCCCAGCTACTTGGGAGGCTGAGGTGGCAGGATTGCTTGAGCCTGGGAGGCGGAGGTTGCAGAACGCCAAGATCATACTACTGCACTTAAGCCTGGGTGACAGAACAAGACCCTGGCCCCCACTCCAAAAAAAGGAGTAAGCTGCAAAATGTATCCCAAATATAAATATCACTATAATTTTATTACATTTATATTGATCAGAATTTTAAAATTTGACCTTATATTGCAGGAACCAGAATTCTCAGCACTCAGCACCTGCTAAATGAGCCTGTGAGCACTGTATTGCACATTTGTGACAGTAGACATTCACTTTCAACTGAAGTCTTTGGCAGGAGCAATAGATTATATTTTGGAGCACCTCACATTTCTTTAATCTTATGTTATTTTCTTCATTCTTCTTATATTTATTCCATTTAAATTGAAGATAATTTATCATGGATGTTGTTATATATTACCTTGGAGTTTTTCCTTCTTATGAAATTTTGGGGTGGCAAAATTGATATCCTACCTTAAATTTATTCTGACATGAAGATTTCTGAAACAGAATTGTTTCTTGAAACTGGTAGCCTATGTAGAATGAAATAACAAAAATTAAATAGAGGATTTTCGTTTAGGGTTACAAATAACAGTATTGTCACCGAATAATACTATAAAGATTAGAAGTAGGATCTTATTGTTGGGCGCGGTGGCTCAACCCTGCAATCTCAGGATCACTTGAGGCCAGGAGTTTTTTGAGACTAGCCTGGCCAACGTGGCGAAACTCCATCTGTAGTAAAAATACAAAAATTAGGCATGGTGGCGTGCACCTGTAGTCTCAGCTACTCAGCTACAGGAGGCTGAGGCATGAGAACTGTTTGAACTTAAGAGGTGGAGGTTGCAGTCATCTGAGATTGCACCACTGCACTCCAACCTGGGTGACAGAGTAAGACTGTCTCAAAAAAAAAAAAAAGTATGATATTATTTAATCTCTGATAGTTTGCTTGTTTTTTTTTTTTTTTTTTTCTTTTGAGATGGAGTCTTGCTCTGCCGCCCGGGCTGGAGTGCAGTGGCCGGATCTCAGCTCACTTCAGCTCACTGCAAGCTCCGCCTCCCGGGTTCACACCATTCTCCTGCCTCAGCCTCCCGAGTAGCTGGGACTACAGGCGCCCGCCACCACGCCCGGCTAGTTTTTTGTATTTTTTAGTAGAGACGGGGTTTCACCGTGTTAGCCAGGATAGTCTTGATCTCCTGACCTCGTGATTCACCCGTCTCGGCCTCCCAAAGTGCTGGGATTACAGGCTTGAGCCACCGCGCCCGGCCAGTTTGCCTGTTTTTAAAAAAATTTTGTAGGCATGTTGATTGAGAAAACATAATGTTCTTCTTAAAGATATCTAGCTGGCCGGGCTCGGTGGCTCAAGCCAGTAATCCCAGCACTTTGGGAGGCCGAGACGGGCGGATCACGAGGTCAGGAGATCGAGACCATCCTGGCTAACATGGTGAAACCCCGTCTCTACTAAAAAATACAAAAAGAAAAAAAAAAAAAAAGCCGGGCGTGGTGGCGGGCGCCTGTAGTCCCAGCTACTCCGGAGGCTGAGGCAGGAGAATGGTGTAAACCCGGGAGGCGGAGCTTGCAGTGAGCTGAGATCCGGCCACTGCACTCCAGCCCGGGCGACAGAGCAAGATTCCGTCTCAAAAAAGAAAAAAAAGATATCTAGCCAATCTACTATTTCTTAATATTTGCTCTATTAACCTGTCTCCCCATTTGAGCACTCTAGTTTTTAATAATTAACTTTGTACAGAAGTTAATAATTTTTATATAGTCACTATGATTATTGTAACATTTTACTCTTGCAGTAATAAAATATACATTCAGACTTCAGCTGACTGTTAAGATTTTAACATCAAAAGTACATAAGGGGCCAAGTGTGGTGGCTCACACCTATAATCCTAGCACTTTGGGAGGCTGAGGCAGGTGGATCACGTGAGATCAGGAGTTCGAGACCAGGCTGGCTAACATGGTGAAACCCCATCTCTACTAAAAATACAAAAATTAGCCAGGGGTGGTGCCAGGCACCTGTAATCCCAACTACTTGGGAGACTGAGGCAGGAGAATTGCTTGATCCAGGAGGCAGAGGTTGCAGTGAGCTGAGATTGAGCCGCTGTACCCCAGCCTGGGCAACAGAGCAAGACTCCATCTCAAAAGAAAAAAAGTACAGAAGATTTTCACACCAAGTTGTATCTAGAATACTTGCAAAAGTAAGTGGAATAAGCAGATATTTTCTAGATAAACTAGATCCAAATGGCATATCTTGTTCATATTTCTGTAGTTATTGTGCTAGTTAGATATGGTAGGAACCTGTGTGACCATGTGACCACTGATCCTGAATACATTCAGGGATACCAAAATTGACACTGAAACAGACGTTAGGCTCTCAGTGCCCCTTCAAAGGCCAAATGATGGATAGCTACAGTTAAAGCTGAACTTGATTATATTCCTACACTAACACTGGACAGAACTTGCTTCCCTATGTTGTTATTTATGGTAAAAGAATCCTGAACATTTCTGATACAGAGCAAGTATATTTTTGTCAGCTTATTACATACAGGGTGAGGCAAAATTCCCTGTGCACCTAGAGGCCTTTTACCCTGGGAATGTTTTTCTAGGCTACCATATTTAAGCATTGTCTTCTTGTGAAATGTTAGGTTTTTCAGGAGTTATCACATATTACCCCAATCAAATTGTTTTCTAGTCTTCTGAGGCCTGAAAACAGCGTGGTTTTCCTTCTTATGTGACTCTTAGGAAATACTGGTTGTGAAGACCTTCTAATATGTATTTCACAGAGATGGGTTATTGCAGTTTATAAGTGCTGACTAGTCTAACTTCTGTATGAACTAAGCAGGCTTTTGTTGGTGGGATATATTTTGCATTTCTGAAAGAACCATTTGCCAAAGGCCTAAGCTCAGAGGAAAGATAAAAAGGGATTTATATCTGATAATCTTTGTCTCTTTTAATACCATTTTATTGAATTCCTCATCAGGTAAAACCTACTCAGTGAGTCTAAAGATATACAAATTAGGTCTAGAGAATCAAGTATATTTGATGTTATAGCAAAGAAGCAGTAAAACTTTATATAATGCAGTGTGTTTTATATTTATATAGCCTAATTCACAGTATCACAAGACACTTCACAGAAAGAATCAATTGCAAGCTTAAAAGAAAAAGGAAATTTTTAAAGGTGAGATTTAAGGGTAGAATATACTCCAGTTTTGCACTTAGCTTGCAACTGAGTCAGAATCACTGTGCCTTATGTGCGACCATTATTAAAGTGAGGCTTAAGGTTTTCCCGTTGAGCCCTGTGCTGCCAGCCTGCTAAAGGAAGATAACGTATGACTGAGGAGGAGTGCATATTCCCAGGCAGCTTGTCAGCTATCCAATACAAAAGGCACTGTCTGCCACAGCCCACTCAGTCATCCTTGGACTTGGGCAAAATTCTATCCAAAATCACCTCCCCAGTTCCTAAATAACCATCAGCTTCAAGGGGTTAAGATGTCAACATATAAATTTGGAGGAGGGGTGGACACAAACATTCAATCTATAGCAACGAGTTTCAATAAAATGAGGACCCATTCATTACTCACCATTTAGTGTAACAGATGGAACGTTACCAGTTCTTTTGGCACCTTTATAAGGTGGATCCTCATATACATGAACGTGGTGTGTTCCTCCATTTACTCTGGTCTTCTTTGCGGTCATTCAACAAAATTTTATAACTTTTTCCATATCTGCCACATCTTTTTTTTTTTTTTTTTTTTTTGAGATGGAGTCTCGCTCTGTGGCCCAGGCGGGAGTACAGTGGCCGGATCTCAGCTCACTGCAAGCTCCGCCTCCCGGGTTCACGCCATTCTCCTGCCTCAGCCTCCCGAGTAGCTGGGACTACAGGCGCCCGCCACCTCGCCCGGCTAGTTTTTTTTTGTATTTTTAGTAGAGACGGGGTTTCACCGTGTTAGCCAGGATGGTCTCGATCTCCTGACCTCGTGATCCGCCCGTCTCGGCCTCCCAAAGTGCTGGGATTACAGGCTTGAGCCACCGCGCCCGGCCCATATCTGCCACATCTTTTGTTAGGTTTATTTTTAGATGTAACATCTATTTTTGTTGCCCTTTTTTTACAGTATTTTTTTAATTCAATGTATTCTGCTTGCTTACTACAAAATGTGTAGAAATGCAGTTGAACAGAAGGAGCAATGGTGATCATCCTTCTGAAGTTTGCTTGTTTGTTAATTTTAAAGGGAATGCTTCTATCATTTTACCACTGAGAAAGACATTTGTTATAGGATTTTGATAGATGCCTTTTAAGAAGTTAAGGAAATTGCCTTATATTCCTGGTTTGCTGAGTGTTTGTTAAATTTTTAAATAGTGGTTGGATTTAGCAAATGTTTTTACTGGAAATATTGCGACAATGACAGGGTTTTTCTCATTTAATGTGTGAATTACATTGTAAGATATTCTAATATTGAATATACCTAGCATTCCTGGAATAAACCTAATTTGGTCATAATGATTATTTATATATAATTGAATTTGTTTGGCTGAATTTTTCTAGGATTTTGCATTTGTGTTTATGAGAACAACTAGAATTTTCTTGTACTTGTCTAATTTTGTTTTCAGATTATATCAGCCTCATAAAATGTGTTGAGGAGTATTCTTTTTCTTTCCCTGGAGGAATTTGTATATATTAAAATTGTTTCTTGGATGTTTGGTAGAATTCACCTATAAAACCTGGGCCTTGTGGGAAGACTATTAACTGTTGATTAAATATCTTAATGTTTATAGCACCACACTGGTTTTCTATTTCTTAATGACTTGGTTTTGATAATTCATATTTTTCTAGAAATTTATCCATTTCAACTAGGGTTTCAAATTATCGACTTAAAGTTATTCATAATTTCTAATCTTTTTAATCTCTTTAGCATCTGTAATTATTTTGTTTTCCTCATGCCTAAAATTGTTTGATCCATCTTTCTTAAAATTTATTGATCCATCTTTCTTAAATTTCTTAAATTTCATCAGCCTTTTCAAAGAACCTTCTTTGGATTTAAAATTATCTGTATTCTATTGTTGTTTCTTGTTTCAGCATTTTTTGTTGCTATCATTATTTCTTCTTTCTACTGCAGTTGTTTTCTTTTTCTTTCTTTTTTTTTTTGAGGCAAGATCTGTCTCTGTTGTCCAGGCTGGAGTGCAGTGGCACAATCTCAGTTCACTGCAACCTCCCCAGGATGCTGTGACCAATAATTGTGCCTTTAAATGTGTCCTGTAAAAGCTACTTGGGGGCTGGGCGTGGTGGCTCACGCCTATAATCCCAGCACTTTGGGAGGCCGAGACGGGCGGATCATGAGGTCAGGAGATCGAGACCATCCTGGCTAACACGGTGAAACCCTGTCTCTACTAAAAAATACAAAAAAACTAGCCGGGCGAGGTGGTTGGGCACCTGTAGTCCCAGCTACTCAGGAGGCTGAGACAGGAGAATGGCGTAAACCCGGGAGGCGGAGCTTGCAGTGAGCTGAGATCCGGCCACTGCACTCCAGCCTGGGCGACAGAGCGAGACTCCATCTCAAAAAAAAAAAAAAGCTACTTGGGAAGCCACCCCACTCCCGGGAAGGATCTGAGGCTGGCAGAACAAAGCAAACTCTTGAGCTGGTCCCTAAGGGAGCTACTAGATAGATTCAAAATCCACAACCACAATTAGTTGAGAATAAGGTTCGTATTGTTCCCTCTGGCACTGGACACCTGCACCAGCAGTGTGGGCTGCTGTCCTCACAGCCACCACAAATCTAAGGTGTTGTGGGAGATAGTATGTGGGCAATTTAAAATACCACACTGCTCTCTTACTGCAGTAGCTTCCTTCTTCACCAAGCCTTCCCCTAATTGTTGGAGGGTTTTAATTAGGTTCCATAGTTCTGCAAAAGTTGATTCTGACAGTTTTTGCCAGTACTTTAGTTGAATCTAAAGTAGGGATGGAACCCTGGAGTCTCTTACTACACTATTTTTAGTGATGTCGTCCCACGAGTTTTAGTAATTGTTATTTTCATTATTATTCTTATGTTATCTAAGTATTTTCTAATTTCCATTACTTATTTTTTCTTTGACCCATGGATTCTTTGAAGATGATTTAGCTTGCAGTCGTACATGTGTTTTTGGTGTTATTTTTAAGGTGTGTATGCTTGTGTGTATGTAGAGTTGTTATTGTTTTCCAGTTGATTGTGATCAAAGAAAGTGATCTGTGTGAAACTGATCCTTTAAAAGTTGTTGACACTTGCTTGCCTAGAACATAGTCTTTAAAAATAAAATCCTTTGCATACTTGAAAAGAATATATATCTTTCAGTTGTTGAGAACAGTATTCTCTTTATCTTCATGTAATTATGTTGCTCAAATATTCTGTATTTTTTCTGACTTTTTGTCTGATTGATCTATCAGTTGCTGAGAGAAAGCAGTTAAACTCTGCCACTGATAGTGATTTCCCAGTTTTCTCAGTTTGTTACTTTTTGCTTAGTATATCTTGAAACCATATTAGCTGAATACACACTTCGAATTGTTATATATTTCTAATTAAATGAATCTTTTATCAGTATATAGTTACCCTCTTTCTTGAGTAATGCTTTTTACTTTAATGTCTGTTTTTTTCTGATATTATTTTAACTTTTGCATCTAGGCTTGTTATATCTTCTTCCACACCTTTGGTTTCAGGCTTCCTTTGCCCTTATATTTTATTGTTTCTTGTAAATAGCGTGTCATAGGATTTTAATTTTCTTCAGTTCAGTTATCTGTCTTTTAAACTATAGAATTTAGTCCATGTACATTAATTGTGATTCCTAATACAATTGATCTATTTCTCCCATATCATTTTTTGCTATTTGTTGAATTTTTCTTAATTTTACTTCTTTTATTCTTTCCTCCTTTTATGTTTATTTTTGTATTGTTGCTTTTCTTCGTTCTGGTTTCTGACCCCCACTTACTATACTGGAAGTTATACATTCGGTTTCTATTTTAGTGGTTATCCTAGATTTCAGAAATTTTAACATGCATTTTTAATTTACTATTCTAAAGTTAAACCATTTCTTTACTCTCTTTCCTTTTCCTTTTTAGAGACAGGGTCTTGCTCTGCTGCCCAGGCTGAAGTGCAGTGTCATGATCATAGCTCACTGCAGCCTAGAGCGCCTATGCTCAAGGGATCCTCCCACCTCAGCCTCCTGAATAGCTGGGACTACAGGCACACACTACCACTCCCTGCTGTATTTTAAAAAACTCTTCCCTTTTCCTTTTTAGAGACAGGGTCTTGCTGTGTTTCCCAGGCTGATCTCAAACTCTTGGCCTCAAGCAATCCTCCTGCCGCAGCTTCCCAAAATGCTGGGATTATAGGCATGAGCCATCTCACCCAGCCTACCCTCTTCTTAGACTCAATAAGGATGTTAGAAGAGAGTTATTTCCCATTACCCTTGATCTGACCTATATGCTGTTCTTTCCTAGAATTTTATTTGATTTTTAACCCACAAGCGGGACAATATTATTGTTTTATGTAGTCAATGTGTGTTTAGCATTATTCATAAATATTTCCTATTCTTGGCTCATTCCTTCTTGCATCTCAGATCTTCCTTCTGGGATCATTTTTCTTCTCCCTGAAGTATATCTTTCAGAATTTCCTTTAGTAAGAATCTGTTGGTGATGAATTCTTTTATTTTTCTTTGTCTGGAAATTCCTTATTTTTAAATTATGAAAGTTCTATCTTTATTTCACCCTTATTCTTGAAAATAATTTCATTTGATATATGTTTACAATTTTTTATTTGTATTAAAGTAATAAGGCATATAGTTTAAAAAATCAAATAGTACTACAGAGCATATAGTATATAACAAATACAGCAACTATAACAAATACAGTAATTTCCACACTCACTTTTCTTCATTGACTCCAGTCTCCACCTCCAAAGGCAATGACTTACCACTCTTTTAGCTCTTTCTTTGGGTATTTATACATACCTATAATTTTCTATGTGGGACATCTTTTTTTTGATTAATCAATTGTAGTCACTTTCTATTAATTTCCTATTATGACAATAGATGACTGTTTGGCTCTTTTACACTGCCATCTCCCGTGCATTCCTTCCCTATCCTCCCAATATGGTTATGTTACAATTTGTAGTAAAAGCAGTTTTCACTGTGGTCATGCAAATGTTATTCATATCCAAGCATATGTAGTATGATTGTTCCCCTTCTTGTTTGATTGTTTTTCCTGAAGTAAGTGTTTAATACCTATTGATGATGTTTTTTACACCTTCTGGTAGCATCCAAATATAGTTTTCTTCCAGCACTCTGTTTTATTTTTTTCTTAGAAATATCCTTTCTAGAACCTTCTTTCCCTTCTTGCTTTCTCAGCCTTATGCACAGCTGTCAATCTCAGCGTCTTCTTTGTTGCTATCCTTGGAATTATCTTTGCCTGTCTCCCAAATTGAATTTCATGCTTCTTTGATTTCTTCTCTTCCATTTCTTGAATCAATCCCTTGTTTTAGTAGAACAAACCCCCTAGAAGATTTGTCAGATTACAGAGATTACAATGGTGATGAGAGCCTTTAATATTCAAGTCTTTTGAATTAAGTTGCTTCAGTCTGAACTGACTGTCTTCTAAGCTTTCACCCCATTCTCACCTGTATTTCAACCCTATCACCCTGTATTCTCACCTGTATTTCAACCCTATCTCCTTTTGAAGATAGATTTCTTTCTTTTTTTAAAGTCAGCCACTAAAAATGTTGCCTTTTGGGAGTCTGGACTTTGTTCAGGAGCCTCTGCTTCAGCATCTCTCCCTGTTCAGACCCCAGGCTTTATCTCCTTTCCCCAAACCTACATGTAGCCTGCTAAAATCCAAACTGCTACCAGGGATGAGCAAATGACCTCAGGGTAGAGTGATCATATATCTTGGTATGCCTGGAAAATTATTAATTTGCTGCAGCCTGGTTATTCATACTCAAAAATGTCTGGGTTTGGGCAAAACATTATATGGTCACCCTACATCAGAGCAAACACCATCTTTAGGCCTTCTCATCCCTGGGGAATGGTTCCTTTTCAACGATTCTTGCCTCCACCTTTTTTTTTTTTTTTGAGATGGAGTCTTGCTTTGTCGCCTAGGCTGGAGTGCAGTGGTGTGATCTCAGCTCACTGCAACCTCCACCTCCTGGGTTCAAGTGATTCTTCTCCTGTCTCAGCCTCCCGAGTAGCTGGGATTACAGGTACCCACCACCATGCCCAGCTAATTTTCGTATTTTTAGTAGAGATGGGGTTTCACCATGTTGGTCAGGCTGATCTGGAACTCCTGACCTCAAGCGGTCTACCTGCTTTGGCCTCCCAAAGTGCTGGGATTTACAGTCGTGAGCCACTGCACCCGGCCTTTACTGCCAACTTAACCATACTTTTAAGAGAATTTAAGTTTAAGTGTTTTGTTTAGGGCCAGGTGTGGTGACTCACTCCTGTAATCCTAGCACTTTGGGAGGCCGAGTGGGCAGATCGCCTGAGGTCAGGAATTCAAGACCAGCCTGGACAACATGGCAAAACTCCATCTCACTAAAAATACAAACATTAGCCTGGCATGGTGGTATGTGCCTGTAATCCTGGCTACTAGAGAGGCTGAGGCAGGAGAATCGTTTAAACCTGGGAGGCAGACGTTGCAGTGAGCCAAGATCACACCACTGCACTCCAGCCTGGGCGACAGAGCAAACCTCCATCTTAAATAAATAAATAAAATGAAAGTTTTGCCTATTATTTTTAGATGTTCTTCATGAGGAGGGGTTTCTCTGCACATAAGTTAGCTATATTGCTATATAAGGAAATCCTGTCAATGATAGATGCGGGAGGCAGAGAAGGGGGAGGGTTCCCTGAGAGGCTCCGACCAGCCTGTGCACTCCACTGGGAGGATGGGGTGGAGCCACGGGAATTTCGGAAGTTCACACTGTTTGCCAGGGGGAGAATCACATGACCAGGAAAATTTAGACACTGCAGACATATTGAAGGGGGAGTAGAGCAGGATTTTAGCTGAACTAAGGGGCAAAATTCTGCAATACCTATATCTTTTAAAAGATCTTTTTCAACAAGGAATCTAAAGATTTCTTTTTAGGAAGAACTTGGGACATTCCTTTCTTATACCACCCTCTTGATTGTATTAGAAAAAGTAGTAATTCTATTAAGAAAAAAATACTATGTGGAAAATTAATATTTTGGGTAAATATGATTATGAAAAAGAAGATAGGAACATCTAGTTAAAAAATAACCTTTTCAAATAGTGCAACTGGGAATTCCAAGGAGAGTCCAGAGTTACGTGAGGGAGGGATAGTTCTGGGTAGGTCTGTTAGAAGGTATGTGTGTGTGTGTCCATGTGTATGCATGCCTGTGTGCACACATGCATGTTCTTAATTTGTAAGAACCCAAGAGTGAAATGCACAGTAAATTGAGAAATACCAAAGTAGACGTTTTATCTTGTTCCTTTTATTTGGGTAATAGATTGCTTTGGCCTCAGCTGTAACAGTTGTGTACTATCATTGGTTTCTGATATTCTTCAGAGGTATCATAATGAATAATGTCTGTCCTTTCATCCCTAACTAGAGATTTCATTCTGTTATGAGTAATTGTTTCCAATGGAGACACTAGTCCTAGCCACAGAGTAGCTTCCTTGCTGTGACTGACATGGTTTCTTCCAAGAAGGATGTATTAGGCAGCAGTGTATAGTTATATAGTAAACTTCAACTTCTACAAAGGAGTGTGAAAGCATTATGTAAAATGTTTACTTTTTATTTATCTAGAAATGGAAATCGACTGGTAACACTTTGAATGAGAAACTTGTACTTTCTGAACAGAATAAGATAGTTATAAATGAAATACAGTAGGTTCGGGTAAGTGAACCTGATGAAATACTGGAGACTTCATCTGTCAACTAAAAAAATTGGTTTAGATAAGACTAACTTTGCTCAAGGAACCTATGTCTGCTTTGGAAAGCAGTCTTTAATCTCAGGCCAGGGAGAGGGCAAGTGTATCATCAAGTAGGATAATGCACTTAAAGGAAATTATGACATCGTATATTCAAATGGCAGTCATTGCAATTCTAATTATCCAGTCTATTCAAGGTACTGGATAGCTTTTTACAAGTATAACCACTCCAAGAAGGACAAATATAACATAATAAGCATATGGAGTTCTTGAGTACCCAGAGTACATAGACTAGCCAAAATGAATGATATGAGAATACTTCAGCTTGTCTCCAATTTTCTTTATACATAATTACAGTAAAATTTGATGTGCATTGCTGGGTGTTAGGAGGTTTCTTAGTGGTTAATGATTTATATAATGATTTCTCTTTTATCAGAAAGTTAACACAGCTTTTGTTTCCTGATTTAGAATAATTTTATTACAGTTTTCATTTTGTTTAACTTGAATGTTTATCTGCATACATGCCTTTATCACTTGAGATATGTGTATTTTATACATTAACCTTTTTATGTGGCATTGAGATCACATAGATTATGAGAAAGTTCTAGCATTTAGGATATATTTTCCTTCTTTTAATTTTATTTGTATTTTTTTCTCAGTTCCCTGTTTCCTACCACATTAATATATATTACCCCTAAAATTAATTTTCATCCTTGGAATACTCTTCAGCATTATTTGTAGAGAGCAGGTCCATATTTAGTTGGCCCTTAGTCCACTTGTCTGTGTTGAACTCTTGCAATCTTTCAGCTTAAATCATTCCCTGTGAGCCTTTCTTCACATGCATTTTTCCCCTAAATTTTCTTTTCTTTGTATAACATCTTTCTTTTGTGGAGGAAAAAAAGCCACATGGGGAATTTTTCTTTTGTGGCTTCCTATTCCTAAGCAGCAAGGGATAATTCAGAGTTAGCTTTTTGCTCCTAAATTTTGGATAGGGTTTCTGGTTATATTGAACATGACATATAAGACAGCAGACTTAGTTTTATTTTCTCATCATAGTTACCCCTACACATTTTTTCTTTTTTTGTTTGTTTGTTTGTAGACTCAAGGTTAATTGCTTTGGGAAAGTTTTAGTTACGTCCAAATTCACATTTTTATTTTAGTAATAAACTGATGTCCAAAACATACTACTTCTATTTTAAAAGAATTAATGTTGCACAGTGTGCAGTGTTTGTATGTTTATCCTTAGCAACCCAACCACAGCTGGATTTTCCAACTTGCCCTTTTCCATAGACCTTGTCTTCTTTGAAGAAATCTATTCAATAATTCAGTTAGTTAAATTCCTCTGAGCAAGAAAAGATCTGATATTGTTGTCAGAGTTCAAATATCTGGTAACCCTTCATACTATGGTTAGCAAGTGATAGACAAAAATGTGGAAGATATTCCCAGACTCAGCTGTCTGACTTTAATACTTGCTGACTTTTCATCCTCTGTAGTTAATGGATTCAATGACTAGAATTTGGTCCTGAATATTGTTAACATCTTCAGGGTGCAGACTTTCTAACTCACACTAAAACTTCTTAATGCCAAGCCCCTAACACAATAGCATGCATCTTATGATTGATTAGTAAATATTTGATGCTGGGGACAGGGAGAGAAGAAAAAATATTTCATAGTGATAAAAAGCAAGATACAAGTAATTTAGTTGTCCAGATAAACCTTGAGCATGATTTTGACCAAGTCTGTGTTTTATTATTGCATTAATTATCAGTGCTTTACATTCCGAGGAAAAGATCATGTGGACAACTCAACAGTATTTCTTGCATTAACTTTCCTGGCATTTACCTAGTCCTGGCACATCTTGCCTCCTGACTTCTTCAATGCTGGTTTTATCAAGGGACTTAGAATTCCGTAGATGGAAGGAATATTGAGAGTGATTCAGTATATACTCCTGCCTTAAAGGCAGAAACATATGAAAGACAACTGTAAGCTTCTTTTTCGCCCCTCAAATCTCCAGAGTGTTGACTATCACATCTCAGCTACGCCTAGTGACTGCCTTGTGTTTTCTGGACATTGTGTTCCAAAGATCACTAAAATGTCGCTGCCAACTCTGACTCCAATTCCTTGCCACTATAGTCGGGGGAAAAAAGCCAATGATATTTCTCTAAGACACAGTAGGGTATCCATAGGTCTATAGTGCTTTCAGGGCCACATAAAAGATATTGATTTTGTGCTGATTTCTATGCAGGGTTAGTTGTCTCTAAAGGTGTCTATTGTGTATGTGCAAGAGCTGGGGAGTGGGTAATGTCTGAATGTATGCAGAACTTTTTTCCCCCAAATAAACACTTCATTAATTGGTTTGTTCATTTTATTGATTATACTAAAAAAGAGATGTCTCAACTGGGCGCAGTGGCTCACATCCTTAATCCCAGAACTTTGGGAGCCTGAAGTGTCAGGAAGACACAATAAGTTAAAACACAATTGTTTTATTAGGACACAATAAGTTAAAATTTTTGATTTAAAAATAATGGTTTGATTGTTTAAAAATTTCTGAATATTAATAAATCTACCTCTGAAGTTCACAGAATATAACTTTCTGTGCTGTCTCTCCTTACTCTTATGTAGTTTGAGTGTGTGTGTGTGTCTGTGTGTGTATATATATTTTTTTTTAATTTTTTTTTTTTTTTTTTGACACAAGGCCTCGCTCTGTCACCCAGACTAGAGTACAGTGGCACAGTCTTGGCTCACTGCAACCTCCATCTCCCAGGTTCAGGTGATTCTCCTGCTCCAGCCTCCCGAGTAGCTGGGATTACACGTGTATGTCACCACGCCTGGCTAATTTTTATATTTTTAGTAGAGATAGGTTTCACCATGTTGGCCAGGCTGGTCTTGAACTCCTGACCTCAAGTGATCTGCCTGCCTTGGCCTCCCAAAGTGCTGGGATTATAGGTGTGAGCCACTGCACCTAGCTGAGTGTAGATATTTAAAAAGCTAATTTTTCAGAAAGATGCTAGGCATGGAAGCAGAGTTAAGTGTTACTTGTCTTAACATCTGTATATTCCTTTTTCAGTTTTGATTTTTAATGATATAAACTTTTAAACTTGAATTTTAAACCAATATTAGCAAGTTTTGCTGGGTGAGGTGGTGGCTCACACCTATAATCTTGGCACTTTGGGAGGCTGAGGCAGGAGGTTTGCTTGAGGCAAGAAGTTTGAGACCAGCCAGGGCAACAGACCCTGTCTCTACAAAAAATAAAAAAGCTGGATGTGGTGGTGCACACCTGTAGTGCCAGCTCCTCTGGAAGCTGAGCTGGGAGGATCGCTTGAGCCTGGCAGGTCAAGGCTGCAGTGAGCTGTGATCATACCACTACACTCCAGCCCGGGTGACAGAGTGAAACCTTGTCTTCAGAAAACAAGTTTATATGCACCTCCCAACCCTAGGTATAGCAGAATGCCTTCTGAAGTGTGTATTTTATGGTTTTATTACAAAGGAAACTGTCATAGTAAGTTTCCTTCAATATATAATGGGGCTTTAAGTAATACACTAAGAACGTGGGAAATACAGAGATGATTTAATCATAATTCCTATATTCAGTTAACTTAAAATCAGGTTCAGTAGAGAAAAATAGATCGTGCACAGAATAATATGTCCCAAAAGCAGCAGACTGGCATGAATAGTCCATGACTAATTATTTATAATACTACTTGAAATGTACAGTCTGCCTGCTAATCAGCTTCATCGGGGATTATTTTGAATCCTAGATTATTTTTGATGCTGTTCAGGGAATCATTGGAAAGAGCAAATGACACATTTTACTCTTTTGATCTCTTGTGAATATGTAGCCACCAAGGACCATGGTCCTTGTCAAATAGTGGTCCCTAAGTGCTTGCTGCTGGTCACCACACACACAGCCAGCAGCCCTCAAACTGCAGAAGAGTTAATAAATAAAAGGACCTCACTCTGCTCCTCCCCCATAAAAAAAGGAAATGCATGCTTGCAGGACATACAGAGAAACTAGGAATGGGGGAGAAAAACAAGGAGAAGGAAACAGGGAGAAAAGTAAGTCCAGCCAAGAGTTTGTATAGAATTTGACAGACCTTTGCTATATATGTTCGTGGCACATAGAAGATCCTTGTAGTTGGAATGGAAGGCATTTGGATGTGTCAGAAGTAGAAATTGTGTCAGATTTGGGAAAATTGTTGGAATGAAAACTGGAGAGAGGCTCATGTCGTCTGACTGGAGGGTACAGAGGGAAAAGTCAGGGAGTCTGAACAGCCATTCTAGGACCTTCTAGCACCAGATGGGTAGGCGACGGTCTCAATGCTGAAAACAACAAGAACATAGCCCCTAAAAAGGGAAAGCAAACACAGAAAATTATTAATTTGTTGTTCCTGAAGATATGGATGAAAAGGGTTTTATCCTGTTCTGCTTCATACTTAAAAGTGTTATTTTTTTTTTTCTTGAAGGATGTGTATGTAGACTGATGGAGCGGGATTTTCTTCTAGTTGCTGTAGCACTGTTTGATTTTTAGAAAATGTGTTATGTCAGTCCACACCAGCCCACTAAAACCCCAACTCACAGCTGCAGAAATAGCCTGAGGAAGTGACAAATTAGTGTACCTCATCATACTGCGATTAGGCTTAACGTCTTTTTAATAATGAGTGTGACTCCATGTGGCAAGAGAATACACTAGCAGTTTGTACAAAGATATTATCTCCCAGGAATTGGGGTGATACTTAAATTTTAATCACTTTAGATTTTGGTTTATGAGCGAGCTGAGGTGTATCTAAAAATTCTGTCATTCAAGGCCCAAAGACACTTGTTTCATTGTTGGCACATGTGACTGATGGTCCAGGAGATGGTGAATTACGTGCATTGTGTGATTCCCGTGGGACCCTGGGAGGAGTGGTGGGAGGAGGACATCTAACTGAACTACTTCTTTTACACTGAGGTGTTGTGATTTGTTATAGTTGTTACTCTGTGGGTAAAATTGCCTTCTACTGTTTTATTTAGCTTGTCTAAAACTAGTATATACACATCTTCCCTTCAGTTTTATAAAAATTAGAAGTTGACACCGAGGCCATAAAAGGTACAAGAATTTTAAAATTTTATTAATGTCCCCAGTTGTAATCATAGGTTAGATATTGATATAAACAATTTGGAGACATTAATGAAAACAGTCACACCAGACTTATTGGACTCACTATGGCTCCATGCCTTATTTTGTGAGCTGACGTTGTTTACATTATTCTCAATGTGCTGGTGTGCAGATTACAGAAAGATTGGGAAGCTGAGAGATTTATTATTTACAGAAGGTGGACAGTAGAGTCTATTGCTTTAGGAAAACACAGCTCAGAGCAGCAGCCTGGCCAACATTAATGAATCATGGCAACGGCAGTGACCTTGAGAAGTCATCCATCGCGTTCACCCTGTGCCTCTGCACAGGGCTGTGTCTCACAAACACCCCTGGGCAGAATGGGCCTGTCTGTCATGTGCTGGATGAGATCCTGGGAAGCAAGGCTCATGGTCTCCCCTAGTCCTTCCAGCCAGTGATCATTTGGTAATCCTAAGTGTTCTTAGCATCCATCACAATCACACTGGGCTGATTTTATTCATTGCTGCCTGATTGTTGAAACACTTTCAGAGTTTAAATCTCTCTGTCTTTTGGAGAGAGGGCCAAAGTTAAACTCTAACAAAATAAAAGGTCTCGTCTGTGCACAATACACAGAATGGTAAATTGTCCCAGGCGGACTGAATCGTCTTTCAGTAAACTAATACTGCTGAGACCCATTAAAGCAATGGGGGGCTGCCAAGTACTCACATCCCAGACTCATCAACTTGTTTTTTTGCTGACCACTCAGTCAGCAAGAATAATGTGATAAGTCCTGGATGATAAACATGGTTCTGTTGCAGAGACAAAATGGATCACAGCAGAGAAGGAAAAAATTCTCAGATGAGAAAAACAAATGCCAGGAGCAAGGTCCTTTTAGGTGAGAGCCAGTTCTTTGAGATCTAAGAGAGTCTCATTTTCCATGTGGAAACTGGAAGAAAGAAAGATTTAAAAAATGTCCCACACCCGGCCCTCAGCCTCAGATACCTGCAGGTTTGCAGACATCTCCAGGGAAACCCATGACTCCGTGACATGTTAAGGGCAAATTTCAGTACTTGCTTAATAGAGTAGAGACATTTGTTGCAATGAAATGCAGATCTGCTGTTAGTGTGAATTTATTGTGCTGCTATAGCATCTTTATTATTTCCTATAAAATACAATCTGATTTTAAAATAACTGGTCCTGTGACACTTACAAGGTTGAATCTGATGGGATGTCCATTGCAGATGAATAGCTGTGTAAATAATTTATGTCTTTTGTCACTTGTGTGTGGATTCTCTTAGAACTACAGTAATTAGCAATAAGTTCTGGAGTAAACTGGAGAGTGAAAGCACCAGAAAGTCATGTAGGTTAGTGAGTTCTATTGATTCTTTAAAATAATTTGACAACAACGACCATGGGAAAGAAGCCAGTATCTTTCCACGTCTGATTAATAGCTCATTTAATTCATAAGCCTTAAAGCCCAAAGCAAAGATTCATTTGTTTTCAATTCTGTTTTATGTTTTTTGGAGCATTGAAGCTTGGATAGTTTATTTAAATGAGGTACATTTATGACTTTTAATATGATTGCCCTACCATTTACACAAAAAGTAATATATTATATTCAAAGAGGCAGGTTGAGTGAGTAATACTGGCTACGAAACAAAAGAAGGGGATTGGGGTTCCATACTGGATGTCACTTCTCTACTAATGCTGACATAATCAAGTCCCTTATATTGCAAGGAACAGAAATCTGCTCAGACTGGCCGAAACAAACTGGAATTTACAATCAGGTTACAGAGATTGTTGGTGGAACCAAGGAAGGAAAGATGGTCAGGCCTTATTAGAGACCAGAATAGGGACTGGAAAATGGTCACGAAAATAACATTGTCCTTCCAGGGCTGTGTAGTCTCCTTTCTCTCATTACTGTTTTATCCACAGACATCGTGTTCTTAAATGAGACTACATAGCCAATGATAGTTGCCTTCATTTCAGATTTATATTACTTCCCAATTCAAGAAACACCAACCAACTAGCTAGAATCCTGATTGCTAATTCCAAATTCCTGGAAATAGAACCTGATTGGCCCAACTTAGTCAGGTACCCGAAGAGCCCTGGCCAAGAGAACAGGTAGCCCAGCATCAGAAGGGCAGCAGAGCTAAAGCTCCAGTTTTGCCCATGATATTTCTTGTATTCCTTCTCTCTTCCCCTCCTTACCTACCTCTCTTCTTCTGTGAGTATTACAAACATCTTTCCTTGAAATTACTTTTCAGAGAAGTTTAGTTCACAAGAGCAATCACTTCACAAGGTGCGGAAGGGAAGAAAAGGTGCTGAAGTTGTTTCAGGCAGAGGAAGTGGTGGGAATGTGAAGCTGCACAACGTCTGGAGTGAACTGTTCTCAGCTGGATATTAGCAGAGCATCACGTAGGGAGGGGATGACATGAAAAGAAGACTTGAGGGCAGGTGATTTAGAGATTCTATTAGGAATCTAGGAAGGCCATTTGTATATTTGCGTCTCTTCAGGGGCTTGGTCATTGAAGTATTTTAAGCAGAAATAGTCAGATTTTGTATTCTCAGAAGCTTCCTTAGGGAGAAGTTTGAAGAATGGATTTGATGGAGGAGGGCAAGAGTAGAGGCAGAGGTATCATTTGAGTGTTTCAGGTGGGAGATGATAAGCCCTGAACTAGGGCAGAGTGCTGAAAAAGAGGCACAGATTTGAGAAATATTAAGTTAAGACAGTGGGAAGGACTTGTTGATTGGCTATAAAGTGAGGAGAAAGGAATCAAAGATAACGCAGAATTCTCCCTGAGAAACTAGGAAGGTATGGCGGCATGAATTAAACTGGAATCTGAAAGCAGGTTTGAGTAGAAGACAATGAATTCAGAATTGGACAGTTGAAATTGAAGTGTCTGTGGGACATCTAAATGGGCATGTCTTCACCCTACGCATCTGAGCCTGAAACTCAGTGATTGAGCTGTGACTTGTGATTGAAGAATACCCAGAAGTTATAGAGGTGAAAATGTATGCAGTCACCTAAGGAGAGCATGCAGAGCAGGGACTCTTAGCCTGGGGTCCATGGGTAGGCTCCGGGGGTTCAGTGAATGCTCTGATTGTATATAAAATTTTGTACATATTTTGGACAGGGGCAAGAAAGGGAGTCATAATTTTCATCAGAGTCTCAAAGGAATATATGAGTCAAAAAAATGGTAAAGGCCAGGTGCGGTGGCTCACACCTGTAATCCCACCTCTTTGGGAAGTTGAGGTGGGCGGATCATGAGGTCAGGAGTTTTAGACCACCCTGGCCAACATGGTGAAACCCCATGTCTACTAATAATACAAAAATTAGCTGGGCACAGTGGCAGGCACCTGTAATCCCAGCTACTCTGGAGGCTGAGGCAGGAGAATCACTTGAACCCAGGAGGTGGAGGTTACAATGAGTTGAGATCATGCCACTGTACTCTAGCCTGGGCGACACAGCAAGACTCGGTCAAAAAAAAAAAAGGGCAAAGGAGCTCTAGTATAGTGCATGCATCAAAAGGGGCAATGTTTTCCCCCAAAGGGATGGAAATTGGTTTTGGGGGGAAAAGTCTCCCTCTTATTTTGTGTATAAAGTGCAGATATACATGTGGTACATAAGCAGATATACAATATATCTGTGGTGTTAAAATTTCAATCTTAAAAGCTTCCTTAGGGCAGTAGTAATGAAGAAAGAGGTGCAAAACATTGGTGTGGAGCAAGAGGTGCAGTGGGTTCTCTTCTGTTTTACTATTAGTGTCTAAAAGCTAAGAACATAAAGAATCTGTAGTTTTTATTGCTGACAGCACTATTACTATACCACACCTTTCCTCCTTTCTATTATCGCATCACCATCACTACCACCACCACACACATATACTCTCTGAAAAGTTTATTGCAGTGAATTGAGTTTACTATGGATACACAGAATAAGGGGAAAACATGGAGCTTTTCAGGCAGGCAGGGGTAGTTTCTTTTTCTTTTTCTTTTTTTTTTTTTTTTTGCCATTTCTGGTGCAGCACTCTTGCAAGATGATGTACATAATTGCTTTTATGAATATCTACAGTTAGGAGCACATTTTAAAATCAGTCTTGCACGTTAATAGATATGTTTAGTTACCCCATCTGCCCACTGATAAAGAAAGCACCATTTGTGGTCTGAGAGGGCGTGAAACTTCCACGGATTGTACTCTCCAGGGTTTTTTCTCTGTCTCTTCTTCTATAGCTAGTAATTTTCTCCTCTGAGTAATTATTGAGCCCTCACTGCAAACATGACACCAGATCTAAACGTTGAGTCATTTTACAGAGTTCAAAGAGGGCCCAGTCCAGTCCTTGAGGAGCTTCTCTTCCCCTAAAGGTTGAAACAGCAGTTCCTTTCAGAGGCACGCAGCTGCTGTGGTGTAACTGTCAGAAATCATGCCCTGAGTCCTCCTCCTCAAGAAAACCTAAGTCACTATAAAGTATCAAGAGGCTACCACTTAACTGTGTAATGTATTATGTATATTTCTAATCTTAATTCTTTTGTATGTTGCTTATGAAAAAAGATGGACAAATTAACCAAATTTTACTAATCTTTCTCATATTTTCTTTTAATGTAAATTATAGGCCACCCTCAGGGCCAGAGCTGAGAGCAGCAAGTTTTGGAAGCGGAAAGCAGGATCAGCAGGTTTCTGGCCACTGTGGTTCATTAAGTCAGAAATCGTTTATCTGTAACTCTTGTTCTAAAGTGTTCACAATTTTGGGTGAGGTTTTTCATAGGGTGTCTGCTTTGTGAACTTCATGAAAAACAACTCGGCCTTTTGAATCTGTATTCATCTTGAAGTCTTATTACCAAAACTGGAGCCTTCATCAGGTCTCTGTAGTCAGGACATTGAGAGCACACTTTGTGTGCTTACCTTACCTGACCAAAGACCAGACGCAGTGAAATTGCAATAGCGACAATACAGGGATGCTAGAGGAAATTGAGCATATATCATGTGAAGAAAAGATTATTCTTCTTTCCATTCCTAGTGAATGGTCATAAAGCCGAAAGCCTTCCCTTTCTTATTCTTCCAAAAAGGCCCCATAAGATCAGTCACCATTGCATTCATCATTCTTTTCCACTTCCTTCATGGGACCAATCACAGTTGTGTGCTTGCAACTATTTAGGAGCATTTCAATGTTTAGCAGCTTCCAAAATATTTGGTTTTAAGTATGTGTCTTTTGGCCTTAATTCATAAACCAACAATTCTCTTTTGTTAAGAAAAGCCCAGGCCTCTGTTTTAGTCTTGGGTTCTGCCCTGTTATAAAGTATACAGTATATACATGCCTTGTATGACATGCTTAGGGGACAGCTTTCCTTTTGAAAACCTGCTGCTTGTGTCAGTTGGCTGGTACTCGCAGTGCTGGGGAAATGGAGTGGTTTCTTGGTGACTCCAGATAGCTGTCAGAATTAATCTATAGATAAGAAAAGATTTTCCTTGAAAGGAAGCTAGAGGCAGGGCAATGCCTGTGTATGTCATTCTAAGGGGACACTTAGGCTACAAGGAAGGGGGTACTTATTTTGCAAATTAAAATCATGACCCTCTTATCTAGACAGTGAAAATCAGATTCAATGGATTTTTAAAAATATTTAACTTGTAAGTTCTTTATATTTTGATAAATCAAACCTATATGCTTATGAAGCAGGTCATACTCTTCTTTTAATTCTGAGTTAATAAAACTGATATTTCTTACGCTGAAGCAGTGAAGAACTAGATACCTTTAGGAAGCAAAGATGAGAGCCAGAGTTCAATATAATTTCTTCCTTTTGAGTGAGAAGTATCCAGTTAACATAGAAATGAAAATCTCTGTTTTCTGTTATTTCTTCTGAACCTTGTTTTTGAAAACCAGCAGTTGTCTACTTTGTGAGCAGTCTCTCCTTCCAATTGTTAAATACAGAAATTATTTTTCGTAATTTATCCTCAAATTATTTATTGTGGGCCATGTAGAAATGTTACTTATGGGTAACATTTGGCCTTGAGAGATTGTACCTTCAGTATCTCTCTTTTTTTTTTTTTGAGTCAGGATCTGGCTCTGTTGCCCAGGCTGAAGTACAGTGTCATGAGCTTGGTTCAACACAACCTCAACCTCCTGGACTCAAGCAATCCTCCCACCTCAGTCTTCTGAGAAGCTGGAATTACAGACGTGTGCCACCACACCCTGCAAATTTTCTTATTTTTAAAATTTTTGGTAGAGACAAAAATTTTGTCTCCCTGTGTTGCCTAAGTTGGTCTTTGAACTCCTGGACTCAAGCAATCCTCCCTCCTTAGCCTCCCAAAGTGCTAGGATTACAGGTGTGAGCCGCCACATCCAGCCTATATCTTCAGTGTCTTGAGTAGCCTGTGACTCTTGCTGGTATGGATGGTACCAGCAAGGTCAGATTTTTTTTCTTCTGGTTATTTTTACTTCAGTTATAATGTTCTGAAATACAGCCTTGCTGTTCAGCCAGGCCCAAAGCATAGTTCATCACTTCCCAGCTTGTGAGCCTGAACGAGTTAGTTAAACACTCTGATTATGCCTCACTTTACTCATCTGTAGGATGTGGATAGTAATAATGCCTACCTTGGAAGTTAAGAGAATTTAATGAGTGAAAACAGGTGAGGTGCTTAGTGTAGTGCCTAGACTTAAGTATTTAGTGCATAGACTAAGTATTAAACAGGTAGGGTGCTTAGTGTAGTGCCTAGACTAAATACTTAGTACATAGACTAAGTATTTAATACATGTTAATTACTTTTTTAAAACATGTCATGAACATTATAATATATTATTACAAACCATTCAACATTGCCTCAATGTTAAAAGTGCTACTATTTAGCCTAGTCCTAAAAACACCTTTGGAGACTGGATTACTCACAGTCTCCCCCAAGCACTCTGGAGCGTCTGCTGTCATAGGACTCCCATGTCCTAGGATGTGATTCATTCACACAAAACTAGTACCTTGCTGAATGATTTTTAGGATCTCCAGAAGTCTCAGAACAGAAGAGATCTCTCTTCTCAAGATCTACAGGGTCTTGTCTTATTCATCAATCTAGTTGGTTTAGTTTTGAAAAATCCAGTGTATGATATGTTAGTATTTTCCATTTTATCTTGTTAGGCACACTAAAAAAGAGTAAGGTTAAGGGATTTGCTTTAGATTACCTGGGTTTGGTAGCAGAACTAGGCGCAAAACCATTTTGATTACTATTTGTGGATGTGATTTATTATATAAAGTCCCTCCACAGCTAAGGTAACAGGGGCTATATCACCTTAGCTGCCAAGGTCAGGCAAGGAATATTGCAGTTTTTTTAATCTCCTGGATTGAATTACTTAAGTGTTAATTCTAAATACTTTATCATAAATATTTAAAGCAAATAACCAATTTCCACTTAATCATAAAACACAACTCTTGTTAGTCTGAAAGCATTTGCATTGAAAATTACATATCACTTTAATGTATTTTCTGTCTGTTTTTGTGTTCATATAAAAATAAAAAACTGCAGATGCATGATGACATCATCATCACTGAACCAAAGAAGGAAGCAATGGAAATCATTTTGGGAGCTAGGGATTTAAACTATTCCCTGTCAGCTTGGCAGTGCTTTTCTTAATATTTTTGCAAGGGAGTTCCTGTGTGTAGCGTCAGCTGCAAGATCAAGGACAGTTGACACTCATTCCTACAAAATGAGCCCCAAATTTAAACACAGTGTCCTCCAAATGTCCCTTGGCACCAATGAATGTGATTTTTTTTTTTTTTTTGATGCTACATTAGGTTCTCTAATTCATCCCACTCAGCTCCATTGCATTTTCTCTAATGTTGTGTCCAATTTTAAGTGACTTGATGATGGACCTTCCATCTTTTACCTGGCTAGAGTAACCCCCACGTACCCAGGATTCTCAAGGCCTCATTCCCTGTGACGGCCATACTGCAGCAGACCTAAGACAGGAGAAGTAGAGCCTACAAGGTTTAAATTGCTGTCTAATAGGCTGTAGCAACCTGAACATTTTATTAGGAGGGCATTTAAAATTAGTGTTATTATTCCAGAAGATGCTTTCACACCACAGGAAAAATCATGCTGAGAGAATTCTGATATGTAACCTAATTTCACCATTTTCTTAATTTCTTCCCATTACTCCTAGTAATATGCCTCTCAAGCCATTTTATTTTCTTCTCTTTGTACTTCTCTGATTACATAAATTTTATCTCTTCCCTTTCTATTTTTCCCAGAGTAGTTACGATAAATATAATACTGCCAATAGAATTGGAGTGTATTACATGCAAGCTCTTCAGAGTTAGAGTAACTTTTTTTTGAGACAGGGTCTCTGTCACCCAGTGGTGCAATCATAGCTCACTGCAGCCTCCAGCTCCTAGGCTCAAGCCATCCTTCCGCCTCAGCCTCCAGAGTATCTGGGGCTACAGGTGTGCACCACCATGCCCAACTAATTTTTTAGGTTTTTGTTAGTTTGTTTTTGTTTTTGTAGAGACAGGGGTCTCACTATATTTCCAGGGCTGTTCTTGAACTCCTGACCTCAAGCAGTCCTCCTGCCTTGGCCTCCCCAAAGGATTGCAGGCGTGAGCCATTGCTCCCAGCCTAGAGAAACTTTTTAAAAAGTTGATGCTGGCCAGTACAGTGGTGCACACCTGTAGTCCCAGCTACTCTGGAGGCTGAAACAGGTGGAATCCTTGAGCCCAGGAGTTGGAGGTGGCAGTGAGCTATGATCACATCACTGTAGTGCAGCCTGGGCAACAGAGCAAGACCCTATCTCTAAAAATAAAATGAAATAAATAAATAAAAAGTTGATGCTGATGAATTCCATGAAAGCAGGCACTATGCACCTTCTCATAGCAATAATTGGGATATTTTTTATTTTCAGCTTCTTTTTTTCCCCCATTTTCTTCTATCATGTGATTCTGTCGTTTCCAGGCCACTCTCTCCTATTACTGAGATTCCCATGAGTGAAAGCCAGATTGCAATATTATTATCCTTCTAGAGAGGAATTTTTATCTCTTTGGTGATTATGTTTGAGCAACTCTGCCATCATACCATGGTTATTTAATACTGTTGTATTTATAAGCAGTTCTCCAGCCTGCTGACAGTTGTCACTTAGAAACCTTACTGGTGGTTTTCCTTTCTTCTGCTATACTCCTCAAATCCTGCTGCCACTGTACATTGTAATGTTATCCCACCAGTATTTGGCTACCTTATAAAAAGGATTTTTGAAGAAAGAAACACTGTCTAATTGAGATTTATATGTACCAAGCCTTAAGCATCACGTTTCATACTCTATACCACTGGGAAAATTTTTTGGTATTTGGGAGTAATTTATATTCTTCTAAGAAATAATTTCACATAAATATTATTTGCTGTGATGAATCTTAGCAATCTTTTAAAATTATTGTATTCTTCAATCCAATTCTTACAATGATTACCATTTGTTTACCCACATTGATTCATTCATTTAGTTAACATTTTAGTGCATTCTGTGTACTCTACTGGACACTTTATGGGTACTTTGAAAAGGAAAATGAACCAGGAATGGTCTCTGCTTTCAGAAAGATCACAGTCCAGTAGAAGAAGCTGAAAAGTAGACACTTAACTTTCATACAACGTGAGACACACCATAAAAGAAGTTACATGAGCACTGATGAGGGAGAAATTAATGCTTCTTGGGATGAATCAGTACTCATGAGAAATTACATAAATATGTGTCATTTGAACTGGGTGAAGATTATAGTTCACTATGGGAGTAAGGAGAGAAGGGCATACCCAGGAGCAGAATTGTAAGGCAAGACAGAATGAGTAAGGCAAGACACCTGAAATACTTTTGGGGAATTACCCATGATTCAAACATAGAGCATATGATAGAAGTAGTTAGTCATAGAGCCAGAAAAGCAAGTGGAGGTGTGTTGGGTCCTCTCCATTGAAAAAGTAGACCAGTAGTCCATTAATCCAAAGGACCTTTAACCTCAAAGTAATTCATCTTGCGTTTGAAATACATGTAGAGTTTTCTTCTATGGTGGTGGTGGTGGTGTTTTGTTGTTTCTTTTTCTTTGAGATGGAGTTTCATTCTTGTTGCCCAGGCTGGAGTGCAATGACACAATCTTGGCTCACTGCAACCTCCGCCTCCCAGGTTCAAGTGATTCTCCTGCCTCAGTCTCCCAAGTAGCTGGGATTACAGGCATGTACCACCATGCCCACCTAATTTTGTATTTTTAGTAGAAATGGGGTTTCTCCATGTTGGCTAGGCTGGTCTTGAACTCCTGACCTCAGATGATCCATCTGCCTCGGCCTCCCAAAGTGCTGGGGTTATAGGCGTGAGCCACTGCGCCCAGCTGTTGTTTGTTTTTTAAGAGTACAGGGTCTCATTCGGTTACCCAGGCTGGAACGCAGTAGCATGATCACAGCTCTCTGCAGCCTCCAACTCTTGGGCTCAAGTGATCCTCTCATCCCTCCAGAGTAGCTAGGACTACAGCCATGTGCCACCACACCTAGCTAATTTTTAAATTTCTGTTTTTGTAAAGACAGGGTCTTGCTGTGTTACCCAGGCTGGTCTTAAACTCCCTGCCTCAAGCAGTCCTCCCGCTTCAGCCTCCCAAAGTGCTAGGATTACAGTCATGAGCCACTGCTCCCAACTGAAATATGTGTTTATATTTATGTCTGACTATGGGTGTTTATTATGATTCAGACTAATAGTCCCCACCCCCTAGCTACATATTAGACTCTCTGCCCAATTTCAGTTAAATCACAGTCTCTAAGGGTAGCATCCATATATTTCCAAACAGGAGCGAGAAACACTGATCCAGACCCCTCGACGCTTGAACAGATTCACAGAGGCACCCAAGGAGACCCTCACTGAAACTGGAAAGGGATGCCATTAGGTCAGATCCTGTTCCTCCCTTACACTGATAGGAAGCAACAAACTTCATCTCTTTGCTCTTGGCTCCTTCCCTTTGCAGCATTTAAACTTACTAAAATCACTTTTACCTACTAATAAACAAATCCCTCTTTTGACTCTACAGTCTCCCTCTAGCCATTTTCTTGTCGTTCCATCCTGTTGTTCTCTTCACAGCCACACCCTGTGTTTCCGCCTTTACTTCTCCATCCCAGTTGAGCGTAGACTCCAGTCCTACTATGCTCCGCTGTCTTCCTAGGGTCCTAGAGTCACATTCCTAGATTTTGCACATGTTACTCTTCCATACATTTTTTCCTGGCATGCCCCCAACCCCCACTCATCTTTCAATACTTAGCAGTCACATCTGGGAAGCCTTTCCTGGTTGTCTCTGTCTGGATTATGTACCACTCCTATGTGCTGCCATGCTATTTGTGTGGAATTTGTATAACAGCATTTATTAATATGTATTGTAATTTCCTGCCTGCATTAAAAGAGTGGGCCTTTTTTAGAGATTGACTTGTTCATATACGTTTTCATATCTAGTGCCTAAAAATGCTCAGCATATAGTAGTTGCACAATAAAAATGCTAAATAAATGATGATATATTTACTTAACATTTTTGAGTACCTACTGTATGCTAGGTACCATTTATTGAGCACTTAGGATGTTCCTGGTAAAGTGCTGAACACTTAACACATGTATTATTTAATCCCACAAAGTTAGGTACTGTTATTTTCCCTTTTACAGATGAGGAAATTGAGAAGTTAAGTGAATAAACCAAAACCAAATTGCTCTTTCTGGTATCTTTCCCAAATTAGTATTTCACACTTAATCTGGATTGGGGGACTTCTTTAATTTAAGCTGTAAAAATGTTGAAGCACAGTATATAATCATCCAGTTATATTTATCTTGTAAAATGTTAGCATTACCAGTTCTTTCTAGTGTTTGTCAAATGACTTTTTAAAAAGATAGGATCTTGTATGGTTTAACTAGTAACTTTTGTGTGTGTGTGTGTGTAACATTTGTCATTTTGCCAGCCTTTCAATGAAAACAGAGGTCCAATAGTTCATTCTGTTTGAGAATTAGGAGAGATCAAGTGATGAAAATCAACAAATCATGCCACAGCCCCCAAAGCTTAATCTTCTATCCCCACCAAAGAACCTCTTGAGCCAATAGTTTGAACACTTTTCCTAGGAAACCTGCTCATAAATAGAAAAATTGGCTGGTTCAACTTTCCCCCACCTTTCCTTCCTCCTCTTCCCTGCTAATGAGCAGTGAAATGGCCTAATGACTGGGGCCAGAGGGAAGGGAGAGCAGAACCGAGAGCCTGAGTAATCCACACACTGAATTACCAGCCCCTGTGTAACCGAGTTTTCTCTGGCTTCCTTTTCAGAGTTCAGTGTTTTCAAGTTAGTGAGGGATGCACTGTTTCTGTAGGCAGTAAGACCTTTCTGCCACGATCATTTGGATTCAGTTCTATCGGGCTAGATGGCCTGTGCTTCTGACAGGGACTCCAGAAGACAAGCTGGGAGAACTCAGAATGACACAGTTGCCTTTCTGCTGAGAGTCAAGCACAGAATGGCCTTTTCATGCTCTCGTCTGTTAGACTGAAGAGTGTTAAGGCTGAGGAGAGTTTGTGTGGCAGGAGCGGCCCTGGAAGAAAAGGAAGGTGCTGTGTAGAATTTGAATGCTGCCCAGTTTCACATAGATCCCGGAATGGGAAATGGCTGTTGGTGGTGGCGTAGGAGGAGCAACTATCCTGGTTTGCCTGAGACTGAGTAGTTTCCTAAGATAGGAGATGTTCAGTGCTAAAACCAGGACAGTTCCGGGCAAACCTGGATAGTTGGCCATCCTGCATGTTTAACTTAACTTTCCTTAGCTTAACAAAAAGGTCACAATCCATTGAAATCATTTATTATTGTCTTTAAATCCTGTCTGACTCATTGAATGACTCAGGGAAACAAACAAACAAACAAAGAAAAACAGAGGATTTCCTTGACCTCCCTGGAGTAAGCAGTAAAATGGAATGGACCCTTGTTGAAAGCTTTCTTCCTACTCACCTGTGTTTTGCTCTCTACTCCTTTGACTTAGAACTCTTGGCTCCCCTGCTCCCCATACCTATGAGGTATTTATTTGTTTTTCCTTCCCTTCCCCTTTTGCTGCTGTGGCAGTAACTCCATGGATTAAAGAGGATGTACAGTATGTACTTTCTCCTACTTTGGCACTCAATTCCCGTAGCTCTGCTTAGATGCAGGTGGCTGAGCTGGGGCATTAGGAAGCCTCCGGGGGATCCACAGCTGAATCTATCAGGTCCTCCTGAAGCAGCTGGTATCTGAAGCAACTGGGCTGTGCCAACAGAAGCAAAGGAAGGGTGCAGTGTGGATGTGCAGGAAGAACACCAGACAAGCCTGTCTCTGCTTGAGAGGATCTAAATCACCCCATCTGCATGTGGAATATAGTGATTGTTCTGGAAAGAGCGGGAAGGGGAGGAGATGGTGTTTTTCCACAGTTATCAAGATAAACAGAGCAGCCAGTGCCGTCTGTGTAGCTGTTTCAGTGTGAGGATGAGCTGAGTTATTTTATTTTTACTCAGTAGGAATTAACACACACCCTCTTTCTTTTAAAGAGAGAGAGAGAGAAAGAGAGAGAGAGAGAGAGACTGGCTAACAAAATTACTCAGTGATTTGAATCTTTCTGCAGAATGGTGATAATTTATGGGAATGTCTGGACATATCCTTGTTTGGAACTTAATTAGTGAAAAAACAAGTTCAGAAGATAATATAGCTACGTAATCTGAGATAGCCATTTGAAGACCTGGTAGAAAGAATGGGATAAGGAGGGGGATGGAGGAGCAGCAACAAGGTGAAATGTTATTTTAGACAAGAGGGAATAAAGAGGTGTAGCCCTCAGGCTGAAGATGGGAAAGGAAATGAGGAGAAATGATTATCGCCTCCTGTATTGTTGTCCTAGTACCAACAGTATCAGTGGTTGTACCCAAGTGATAGCAGCCTGGAAAGGCCAAGATCTCAGACTCAGTAAGTCCAGCAAAGATCCCTGCTCAAATTTTTATTTTTACAGGAATAACCAAAGGGATGGGGAGAGTGGAGCAGAGAGCCGGAATAATCCATTTTGCTCTTATGAAAAATAGTTAAGGTTTCAGGTTATGATGGCAGATTCTTACTCCCTTCAGAACACATCAATTCTCACTCCCTTCAGAACAAAACTCCACTAAAATAAAGTAAAGAGATTTTCTTTTAGGTGTAAACCCACAAGGATAAAGAAAATGGGAAGAGGAGGCAAAAACGTGGAAGAGAAAGATGTAAAGCAGATGAACAAGTGGTAAATGACTTAGCAGGCCCCCAAGAAACTGATTCCTAAGCTATCGAATCCTCAGAGGCTTAGGAATAAAGGCACCAGGTACCTCTGAAACTGTGATGAATGAAGTGGGTAGGGAAGGGCTACTGTGAGGAAGACTGGTTAACTGCATGTTTATGAAACAATCAAGAGCTCTGGATCCTCTCCCCTATTTTATAGAAGTCTGACCGTTTCTCCCTCATCCTGATGGAAAATTGGAAATTTATTCTCTGAGGCAGATAAAACAGAGTGTCTCTAAAACAGGAGAGACAACGTGCACAGTTGAGAAAGGTCATACCATAGGAGGATTAAGTGGTCATTTGTTGAGACCCTACCTCTCAGTAACTCAGTAACACCTCCAACACACATAACCACCCTCCCCAGCACCCCCATCTTAGCTTCAAGACCTCTGGTAGTCAGGCCCATGTCTTCCATGCAAGGATTAGAAACATCTTACTGGGATAATCTGACCATCTTGAGATGGAAGAGCTAAAGAATCTAAAAGTAGGGTTTTCCTAATGGTGAACCCATTTAGGTAATCCTAACATGAAGCTAAAAGTCTGTGAGCCTCACTATATTCTTAGAATCTTCACTGCATTTCTAGTTTCCCTCCTGACAACCAGACGTGAGGAAACTAATATGAAACAAAAACACCAAATAGAGGAACCTATATAAGGATATGGAAACTTTAAGAAGAATTTTGCTATCTTTAAAGAGATTGAGGTACATATGGCAACACTAGACCAAAAAGAAAGGAACATTTAGAGAATAAGAAGTACAATTAGAAATTTAAAATATTAAAGCAAAAATGGAAAACTCAGGCGACATGATAGCTGATAAAGTTGAGGAACTCTCCCAGAAAGTAGAACAAGATGACAAAAATATGGCAAATAGAGAAAATATAAAAATGCAGGTCAAGATGAAGGAGTCCAATATTCAAAACTAAGAGTTTCATAAGGAAAAATTAGAAAAAAACCAGGGGAATAAATTAATAACAGTCATTCAAGAAAATTTGCTAAAATTGAAGAACATGGGTTTCAGAATTGCAAGGGCCTTCTGAGTGCTCAGCCCACTGGAAGAAAATAGACCCACAGCAAGTCACATCATCATTGTCATGAAATTTCAGAATATAAGGGATGTAGAGAAAATCTACATGATCCCAGAGCAGGGCATGGTTAAAAAAAAAAAAAAAAAAAAGACAAAAGGAAGAAAATAGCCTGATCCAGTATCATATAGTGGCTTCTTAAAAGCAAAACTAGAAGCTTCACAGGCAGTAAAACAATACATTCAGAGTCCTGAATGAAATCTATTTCCAACTTAAGATTCTGTACCCAGCCACAAGACCAATCATATATGAAGGTGGTCTAAGGATAATGTTCACACAACATCTTAAAAATGTTATCTCCTAGAAACCATTTCTCAGGAAACTGTTTGTAAATGTACCACCAAAATGAGAGAGGAGACCAAAAAAGAAGACAGTGTGGGATACAGGTGCAGGCTGTTTAACACCCGAGAGAGATTAAAGAATCCCTACAATGATGGTGAAGATGGATCCCAGGATGATAGCTTGCTGCAGGCTTAGAGGGCAGCTAGACTTGACTGAAACTGTTCGGAAGGCCCAAGAAGACTTATTCAAGAAGAGGAAATTTCAAAAAATGCCTGATGTGTCAGAATGTCTTGAGAGGAGCTCAGTCGGTTAAGGGAGAGTTAGACGAAGGAGGTGAATTAGTGTTGCACTCATACAAAACTAAGCAAAACAAAAACCAAGACTATTTTTAATTCTCACAGGGAAAAAAATTGTGCAGGAAAGAAAAGTACTCCACATATTAATTGTGAATAACATTTACATAGTCATAATGTAAGCACTGAATATTGATCCAACAAAGTTACAGTACAGTCTAACTTGGGGGGATGGGAAAGGGTACACGTGGAGAGGGAAAGCTAAATCCTCATCTTCTGTAGTAGTAGGTTGGTGAATAAAACCTAAAATTGAAGGTCAAGATATAACACTAGAAGCGTGTTAATTATAGATGTGAGATAAACCCTAAAATAATAAATTTAAACAGGTAAAAATTATTGCCTCTGAGGTGGAGAGGAAATGGAGCATGGAGGAGTATTTTTCATAATAAACCTTATAGGCTGTTGGACTTTTTAAACTACATTTATGTATAACTTTATTTTAAAAATGTAAAAGAAGAAAAAGAAATAGTGAAACCAGCTTTGTTTTGGTTTAATGAAGAGGCCAAGCAGCACAGCAGTAGCAGTGACTATCAGTAATATGATAGAATCTTCTTGCATATTAAAAAGAAGTCCTCTCTTACAAAGTACACAGTTTACTTTCTGTTCATTCCACTCATTAAGTTTTTCCTTTCCTGAATTTCTGAAACAAGTGTGAGGATTGACATTTTCTGTCTGATCACTGGCTTAGTACTAATGCTCCACCAGCAGAGTCTAGGTCATGAATGGTTGAATTCTCAAGAAGCTTTGGGGAGGGACAAAAAACAGCCTTGCCAAACTACTCCCCCTCCCAACCTGCTTGCTAATCCACCAGAAATATGGATTGGAGACAGGCTTCAAAATTGAACTTCAACAGTGCATAGGACTCCTAACACATAAAGTGTACATATGGGGAGATGTCTTTTTAAATGATTGGGCAGACTGTTAGGTTTGAATCCCATGTCTGCTCAGCCCCTACTATAAGCAGACTCTGTAGACCACCAAATAGTGCCACTTGGAGCGTCTTACTATTTTGGTTTCTGTTTTACTTGCATTAAAGTTCTAACACATTGACAGATTTCAGCAGCAAAATCTCTTATACCAGTAGTGCTGAAATTAGTAATCCTTCATGCTATTTGGAAACTGGAGTACAGGCTTCCACAGTGAAATTGGTCATGCACTTCCAGCTTTAACAATCCCTGAGATAGTGTATTATACGTATCCATACTAGTTTTGGCACTCAACACAAAAATACTTGTATGTGTCTCCTCTCTCTCTCTCTCTTTCTCTCCTGTTATTGTTTGCATTTCTGTGCTATGGTGAGCATTTTCCTCAAGTTTTCTGCAGTATTATTTTTATTTACTTTGACTATTCTGTTTCTTTTTGGTAGCTTTATGCATAATTTTATTGATGCTCAAATTGCATGCTAAGTAAATCTCTGGATTTTTTTCTTTAATGATCCTTTCACTAAGTAGAGGTTCAGAATTTCCCGAGGGGAAAAGGAGGGTCCTTGAAATTTTCTGTGAACACTGAAGCAGTGTAGGGATAGTAGGTGGGACTTCAGTGCATTGAGCTTGTTTTCTGGAAATACATTTCAGTTAGTTCTCTGAGAAGCAATTGCCTGGAACACAGGTTACTTTACATAGCTTGTAGAAAATACAGAGGTTTCAAGGGCCATATGTTCTGTTGAGCTTTTGAAGATGAACCTATGTTATTGTCATATATAATAATACTGTATATATTATATATATTCATTAGATATATTATATATATGAATATATAACACAACTGGTTGTATGAGTGTACAGAGTATGGGTTTTCCATGAAAGGAAATGATGCCTGCAGAGGCTGTTTGTACAATATGCAGAAGTGATTCGCTTTTATTTTAATTCCAATGCTAGTTTCTCAGGAGTCCAGAGTAAGGATTTGTGATTTCCTCACTCCCTATGCTCTCTTTATTACTCTCTTGGTTTTGATGCTTAGTTTTCACTTCTGTTTTTTAAGCCATCTTGGGCAATTCCTGTCTGATTTATCAGGGTATATAATGTTTACATTCTTAGAAGGATTCTTAGATTTTTCTTTGGGGAGAGACTAATTCTTTTTCCTTCTTTTGCCTCTCTTCCTCCTCTATTTAATCCTCTACTCTAAAAGAAAAAAAAGGAGAAAAATAGATTCTTCCAAACCTTAAACTTTTACGTTACAATTAATGGCGTATGCCCACCCTAGTCTTAGGTTAAAAAAAAAAGGAGAAACTTTCCTTGCCCTGACACTAAATAGCAGGCATGTTACAGGTCATAGTCACCAAATGAGTTCTTATAGATTCATAGGGAAACTAACAAATTTAATTTTCTCCTGCTTTTTCTCTAGTTCACAATTCCATTAGACTCATTTGTCTCCATTCGTGGAAATGCATAGCTTATTGGATAAACTGGAAAAGATAATGCAGACAGTTTGAAGATAAAACTAGTGAAATTCTCTCCCCAGCCCCTAGCATCTTGGGCTAGCGGAAAAGTTAATGAAAAAATGCAAATGTTGAACTTTCTGTAAATTAGTTCTGTTTCTTAAAGTATACTTCATGTTGGTTTCAAATGTTTTATTGAGTAATAAAATTGGTTAAAATTATTCCATATGGGAATTTGTTCACATTAGCACATAACAGAGACAGAGAAGGGGTTGGTTTGTTCATACTCATTTTTCTCTTTCTCCCTTGCTCCTCTCTCTCTATCCCCCTCCCTTTTTTCTCCCCCTGTCTCTCTTCTTCCCCTCTCCCTTATTCATTTTTCATTGTATATACTCCACATCTCATTTTCTCTCTCTATAATCCCTTGAAAATTATAATCTGAAAAAAATGAAAAGAATAAAAAGTAAACTAAACCATGAAATAAGCAAGACATTGCTTGAAATTCAAATCAGTTCCTCTTTCCAGATGCTAAGAAGCCTACTTAATTAGATTTTTGCCTGTATCCTGCTAAATAGCTGTAATAGGTGTACTATGTCTACACCTCAGACTCATTTACATTATAGCCATGTTCTTAGACAGAGCTAGTTGTACTTTTCCATTTGACTCTTTTATTCCAGAAGGTAGGAGTTTTATGTCTGTTTATCCTTCTAATTTGGCAACTTTGTCTATAAAGTTCAGTGCTAAATAGATCACCTATCAATCATTGGATAATTATTTGATTTTTTAATTTGTTGTTTATCTCAACTTTAAATGTAAGTTCTGTGAGGGAGGGATTTTATCTGTATTATTCAGTACCATATTCCAGCACCCAGCAACAATAGCTACCACATAGTAAGTGCTCAGTTAATATTTATTGGATGAATCAGTGATCATGAGTTGGGAAGAGTGGGTAGAAAGATAATTAATTCTCCTTTAGCTATGTTTGTTTTATTTTGGTATTTGAAGCAAGATTAGTTCCTGGGACGACTTTTAATATTCTTGTTGCTAAATTCAGTGTTTCAAGATTAAGCTACCATATGTGAATAAGTAATAAACTCTTATGTCCTTCTCTCTACCACTACTACACATGTGGAGCCTGGGATTGAGAAAAATTAAGGAACTTACCCCATTTGTATTAGCTAATGCATTATGAAGCTCTGACTAGAACCTAGGCCTTTCTTTTGATTCAGTTCTATCAAGTCATATAGTTTGATATGTTTGCATCTTGCTTTCCAAACTGTATTATAAATTTGTCCAGATCAAGGCTTATGTCTGATGAAGGCTTCTGGCCGATTCTTCATGGGGCTTAGCATTATCTCCTATGTCTAGTAGACTTTTTTCTTTTTTTCTTTTGAGACAGAGTTTCACTTTGTCACCCAGGCTGAAGTGCAGTGATGTGATCATGGCTCAGTACAGCCTCGACCTCCTGGGCTTAATTGATTCTCCCACCTCAGTCTCCCGAGTAGGTGGAACTACAGGCGTGCACCACCATGCCTGGCTAGTTTTTTAATTTTCAGTAGAAACAGGGTCCCCCTCTGTTGCCCAGGCTGGTCTTGAACTCCTAGGCTCAAGTGGTCCTCCCACCTTGGCCTCGTAAAGTGCTAGGATGACAGACATGCGCTACAGCGCCTGGCCCCTAGTAGATTTTTATTAAATCTTGATAAAAGCAAATTTACCCAGTATACCTTAAAGGCTATTGTGTGGTATATTTGCAAGCAAAAAAATGTACATGAATTAAATACATTTTAGATCTTATGTCATTTTTATATAATTTATGTAAATATTATAATTATTTTTTGATATTAATTCAAAATATAATTTCATACACTGAAGGCACATCATGGCAAGTTTTAGATTGTGCATATTTGGCGAACAGGAAGAGCCTACTGTTCAAAATTCACTTTTCCCCTAAATAAAAAACAACAGTTACAGCCGGGCGCAGTGGCTGATGCCTGTAATCCCAGCACTTTGGGAGGCCAAGACGGGCAGATCATGAGGTCAGGAGATGGAGACCATCCTGGCTAACATGGTGAAACCCTGTCTCTACTAAAAATCAAAAAATTAGCTGGGCGTGGTGGCGGGTGCCTGTAGTCCCAGCTACTTGGGAGGCTGAGGCTGGAGAATGGCATGAACCCGGGAGGTGGAGCTTGCAGTGAGCTGAGATTGCACTGCAGCCTGGCGGACAGAGCAAGACTCCGTCTCAAACAAACAAACAAAAAATTGAATATTTATCTCTAGTATTGGAATGACTTTCTGTATTAGTAATTATTTCTACCCATCTCATCCCTTCCATATACTTGATTCTATATAGTATGTGTTTTCTCTCAAAAACAAGACTTCCTGTTTTGTTTGCCCTTCGGGTTGAACAGTGGAGGTGCCAGGACATGATTGCTCCCTCTGCAGGGCAAATGGTCAGATAGCATCAGGGCTGCTCTCTGAGACAGTAGCCTCTGCTTAGCCCTGTGTGCAGTGTTTAACCTTTCAATAATCCTTCCTCTCCCAAACAAGCAAATGCTGCTGGGTCCCTTTGCTGAAGTCAGTACAAGAGAATCTATAGCTCCACGGATCAGCCAGAGGGAAGGTTTTCTAAGAGTAACAAATCTTTTTTTGCAACATGCTTTTTCTAGAAGCTTTTTGTCATTCTGGCAGTAAACTTGTTTTCCACTTGCTGCCTTAGCAACAAGACCTGAAGTCACTCCCCCTCCAGTCAGTGGCTTGATTATAAGAGCAGTAACATTATACACAGAACTAGAAGAAAATTTTATACTGGGGAAACCCACAGGCATTACCTGCTTCTTGGGTTAGAGAATTATTTATGTATATTCTTAGTATCTCCTTAAAGGAAAAGGTCAAATAGGAATCTTGGAAATGGTGCATCTGAACTTTGGGTGATCTCAAATCTGTAGTGATGCTGTAGCTTAAGTTCTTGTTAGGTGCCTGCCTCTGGCCACAACAAAGAACAGTGTTTCTCTGCAGAGTCCTCTGTGATTACTGAAGGAAGAGCCAAAATGTTAAGGTTCCCTTCTTTTGTACCAATCTCAGGCTAACTCTCATTTTCAGGATTCTTTGTTTAATCCAAGAATATAAAGTTCAAATTCAGAATAAATATTTGTTTACCAAAGAATAGAATTCAGATAGATTTTAGCTTTTGTTAATCCCTTGAGAGCTCATTTAAATATTTCTTACCAAATTCAATTTTATGTTTTAATAAAATGTGCTCAGTACAGAAGTTAGGTGATCACATAACTAAGGCAAAGGTTAAGGATTAACTGTAACCACAGGTAGGCTTGTGCTCCACTAGAGCTGAAGACTGCAGAATACTAGGGGTTTAAAGTTGGAATGCACAAGTTGCTGTTTTTCGGTATTTTCTTTAGTATGTTAAAGATGTACTGTATGTGCCTTAGAAATTAAATCTGCTAGCATCCTCATAAGCAATGATGGAAAGCTAGATTAAGAAAAGGAACTCCTACCTTCCCAGAACAGGCAGAGAATGCCGTGAAATCTCCAAAGCAAAATTTCTTTAGGTCATAGTACTATGCTGTCTCTCTGTAAAGAAATGCATTTTTTTTCTTAACAAATTCAAATTCCTAACTTCCAGGGCTTACAAAAAAAGAACCATGTCACTAGGTATACTTAGCTGGACCACATGGCCCTGAGCAGTCTCCCTGGATTTCACATTCTCTGCCAAGAAGGGATCCTGGGTTGGAGGAAGGGAGAAGATACTTTAAACTTTAAACCCAAATATGGGCAAAAGATTGTTCCCTTGCTTCCTCATGCTTAGTTAAGACAGGTCAAGAACATTTTTTTAAAGGCTAGAGGATTAAAGCGAGAAGCGCCGCAGAGCCAGGAAATCTACATTCTGAATGTTGCTTGCTTTCTATGGCCCATAGTCCCCATACTGTGGTGCCCTAAGAGGAAGGACAAGCCCCTTCCTGTGTTCCTGAAGCCTTCACCTTGGCCTGCCTCTCATAGATGCACCATTTTAACATCTAAAGTCAGTAACACAGTAATCCCCTCTTTATCCTCCGGGGATAAATTTTAAGACCTTCAGTGGATGCCTGAAACTATGCATGGTACTGAACCCTATATATACTGTATGTTTTCCTATGCATACATACCTATGGTAAAGTTTAGTTTATAAATTAAGCACAGTGAGAGTTTAACAGCAATAACTAATAATAAATTAGAACAATTATAACAATATACTGTGAAAAGTTACGGCAATGCAGTCTCTCTCCCTCTTGCTGTCTCCAAATATGATATTGGCCTGCAGGTAACTGAAACTATAGAAAGCAAAACCACAGGTAAGGGGGGCTAACTACTATACCCTCCAAGACAACCAGCGTTCTCAACGTCCTAACCAAGAAATTCTGCATCCTATAATCTACTCTTTGAATTTCTGTTTAATGGCATCCTACTCTGCCAAACACTGCATTTGATATTTTAAATACTTGTCTCATTTAAATACCCTGTAAAGTTCGTGTTATTGACCTCATTTTATAGAGGAGGAAGCTAAGTTTTAAAAAAAAATTGGAGGGTCAGGTGCAGTGGCTCACACCTATAATCACAACACTTTAGAAGGCTGAGGCAGTTGGATTGTTTCAGCCCAGAAGTTTGAGACCAGTGTGGGCAACATCTCTACAAAAAATTAGCTAGATGTGGTGGTGCATGCCTGTAGTCCCAGCTATTTGGGAGGCCGAGGTGGGAGAATCGCTTAAGCCCAGAAGTCAAGGCTGCAGTGAGGCATGATCATGCCACTGCATTTCAGTCTGGGCAACAGAATGAGACCCTGTCTCAAAAATGTATGTATGTGTGTGTGTGTGTGTATGTATGTGTGTATATATATATTTTTTCTTTTTTTTTTTTCCCCCTAAGTGACACACTTAATTAAGTGATGGAACTGGGCTACAAACCTGATTCTGTTGGACGCTAAAAGCCACATTGTGTCAAAACTCTGTAGTGCCTTTCAGTTTTAGAGTGCTGTCCTTGGAGGTTTCAGTTTTATTTTATTAAAGAAGACAGAATCTCGTTCACCCACAATCTTATAGCTCCTAGAAATTTCTGTATTGAAACATTCTGTTCTGAACTATGTTCAGTATCCAGTCTTTGTCAGCTACTTGAAGACAGCTAACATAGGGAAGGGAGGAGAATATTGGAAACAGACTGTTACACTCTGGTTCACGTGGACAGCATTCACCCTCATCAGAAATAGCCAATCTGTTGCATATCTGCCTTCCTCTGCACTGTTTAAGTTTTAATTATCTTCCAACTGTCTGAACTGCTATTGAGGACCTCAGCAAGAACAAAGGATATTTATTCTATTTTTCAGCATTTCTCCTCTCTGCACACTGATAAAGTCACTGGCTGCCACTGCCCTTATTATCTGGTTAAATCAGAGTCTGACTTGCGCTGAAAAGGCAAAGAAATAAATCTTAAACTTCACCTATATTCAGGATTTCTTGTGACAGAGAAAATGTGATACCTACTTCTCCAGTTTTGGTGTCATGACCCAGAACCAAGTTTTGTTTTGTTTTTCAAAAAAAGCAAAAAGAGAGAGGACTCTCCCATTCCTATCCCTTGGATTTTTCAATAACTTGGGTAGTAATAACTTCTTTTACCTTGGGGTGGTCCACTGTGAGCACCGTTAAGGAAATATGCTCATGATCAAGGACGGTACCTGTGCTGCCTCCTCCCCCTTTTAGTCGTTGCTTATGGATCAAGGCACTACTGTGCTGGACAGGGCCTTTTTTGTTGTGGTGGTTTGTTTTGAGACAGAGTCTCACTCTGTCACCCAGGCTGGAGGACAGTGGTGCGATCTCAGCTCACTGCAACCTCTGCCTCCTGGTTTCAAGTGATTCTCCTGCCTCAGCCACCCAAGTAGCTGGGATTACAGGCGCATGCCACCATGCCTGGCTAATTTTTGTATTTTTAGTAGAAATGGGGTTTTGCCATGGTGGCCAGACTGGTCTTGAACACCTGACCTCAAGTGATCCACCCACCCAGGCCTCCCAATGTGTTGGGATTACAGGGCCACCACGCCTGGCCCTGAATTCTTAATGTAGAGTTTCAGGCTGCTCCTCCAGTCATTGATGTTGGGCCATTAGTTGAAGCCTTTTGCCATTTCTAGGCTAGATCTTTAGTATGGGGAAAGTCCAGGATGTTTGCAACTTTTTGCTTGAGAAAAAGGAGCTTGGCTTCTTTCTTTTGATGTCACATTTTTTAAAATATGTATTTGAGTAGGGACTTTATGCCATTTTTGCAAATTATGCTATAATTTTTTTTTTCTAGAGACTTAGAAAGTATTGTAGAACTAGAATAATTAAACTTGTTGTGAGCATTGCATATAACAGGCTGATCAAAAGGTGTGATATATAATGGTGAATTGCTAATTTGACTTCAGGATTATGCAGCAGAGATAACATTATCTTCATTTACACAGAACTTTTTATCTGGAGGCATCTCTCAATGCTTTTCCCACCATATATATTATTTTGTTTGTTATCACAAATACTATCATAAGGGTATAAAATGTATTCCAGTATAACTTTTTGTTCTCAGTTGCTTATAACTGCGGGGCGAGGGAGGGGAGGGTTGCATATTTTCTTGCATTCCTAATGTTTGCACTGGGTAAAATTTGGGAAATAAGTTATCTAAACTTGGAAAACCTGATTCCATATATTGTTTTAAAAAGAAAGAACAAGAGGGAAGGAAGGTTATTGAATCCCCTTAGGTTAGCCTGGAATATATTAACCTTAAGAACCACCATTGGGAAAAGACCTTGTTAGTCACTTCCTGGCTCTTCTGTGCACAGTAGGAGAGCTGTCTCTCCTTTGGTAGAGATTTGAGCTAGAGAATAGCAAAATGATCTGATCAAATTCCACTAAACCACATTCCCTCTATTCCCTCCAAGGTTGCAGACAGCAGCACTCAGGCTGTCACAGCCATATGCAGTTGAAAATGCTATGCTGGTTGAGTTCCTGTGGGTTTAAGGAAATGGACAAAATTAGATTCAGGCCAAAGTGCCAGAATTAATACACTCCTTCCCTTCCAGAAAGCATCAGGGAGATTGTCACTGCCAAAGTGAAGGACAATATAGTCTTTACTACTCAGACCAGTAAGAACTTATGTTGAATGAACCTACCCACCCACCCAAACCCAGTAAAAGCAGTACTTTCTGTCTGCCTTGAGGGTTTGAAGGAACAGATTAGGGCCAAATTCCTGCTTAACCAGTGGGCTCTGGTACATATAGCAGTTGCCTTGATTCCCAACACAGGGAGAGTGGTGCCTCCCTGCAGTAGGTGTGAGCACACTGGACAGTCAGTTTGGGAGATAGCATTAATATTGGTTGTAAAGATGAGTGATCAGCTCATGTCAAGGAGCAGATGGCTAAATGAGGTGCACAGGGAATGCCGTGAGAGTCAGGCTTGAAGAATCAGGAGGGAAAATAGCCCATGATATGAAAACCCCAAATATAGTCTCCTTAATGTGAATTTTCTAAATCAGCATTTACATTATACAGTTAACCTGGGCTGATGAGAAATGTAAAGAAATTACTGAATTAGTGAATAGTGATTAACTCAGAAGTAAAATTATATCGTCTAAATTGAAGGTTGTTTTACACAGCAGAGGGGAGGAGATTACTAAAACCTTGTCCAGTCTGTCATATCCTAATTGAAATCTGTTCATTTAATATACCCCATCCTTCAGAGTGCATAGTTCGTAATTTGGGAGGCGTTATCAGTTAATCTAGTTATTTTTCCTGGTTCTTCCTTTGAGTTCCAGTAAGACGGTGTGTGGCACATCCCTTGTGGAATCATGTGACACTCAGAAGAGTGAGTTTATCTGTTCATTAACCTGTGAACTGTCAGGTCCCTTTGGAGAGTGAAGAGAGCAAGTTACTCCAAGGTTAATGCTTGTTTGTCGGAGATGAAGTCTCCAGGGAATTAAAGAGGATGAACAGGCCAAGATGCTCAAGGGCTGCCCAGTGAAACTCTGCACTGTGTGCAGGTGCCAGATTGATGTGGCCAGGATGGAGGCTGCAGAGCAGGCTGGGCCATCTCTGCAGATCACTTCCTCTGGTCAGGATACTTCCCAGCAGTCAAGTGGGGGGCTGGCGTCAGTGTATAAGGTTAAGTTCCTAACAAAGATTTAGGAGCATTATTAAAATAAAAGAAACTGTGAGGAGTTTTCAGTAGTTTCTGGATTTTTCCTTTTAAAGAAGAAAGCAATATTGATTTCATGCATTCATCTCCAATGGATGAAATCTTCCACTGAGCTGGAAAGCATCTGATTGTGCACATGTGCTCCCGCACATTCCTAACCACAAGGCAAGAGCAGAAGCTACTTGGTATTATCTGGTAAAAATGTCTTCAGGTCATGTACCTGACTGACATTCAGAGGTTGAACTGAACAGCACTTGGTTTGGTGTTTTTGGGTAAATCCAATCTAAGTTCTACTTAATTTTCTGCAAAATGACATCTCCCTTATTTTGCTATAATTCTTCTAGGTCCAATTGGAGCTACCCATAAGGAGCAGATACAGGGTCTGAAGTCAAGCTCAGAGTGTCCTTTCTTTGGTCTATATCCTGGTGCACTATATGTTTAAGTGACTTGTCTTATTCTGTTATCCTTGAATTGGTTGTGGTGGGAGCTCATTTTCAACAGATTTTCTTTTCTTTTTACCATCAGGTATATTCGAATTGTTGGGACTCACAACACAGTGAACAAGATTTTTCACATTGTGGCTTTTGAATGTATGTTTACAAACAAAACCTTCACTCTTGAGAAGGGGCTGATAGGTAAGTATCACAATTACATTTTTATATATATATTTAGGTATTTTATCTTCAAATACTTCGTTACTCTGTTAAGTTATCTTAATCAGTTCTAAGGACTCTGGTTGATTTAAATGCCTTATTGCTGGGTGACATAGGGAATGGCTTACATTTTTTAGAAGTATTCAAAATAGCAATTTCAATGAACTTAAAAGAATGAATGTAAATATTGTACTAGTGCTTAAGAGTTGAAAATATTTTGGTACTTCATTCAGATTTGCTATGTAGCGAATGTTTGTGATGCTCAGGTGAAGCCCCTCACACTAAGGGATTTAATGATAGGTGAGTTTGAAGAGAAGTCTGTATGATATTGGTTGGATGTTCAGACTTTCCATGGCTGTACAGGTATTTTGGCCTTTGATTTGATAGGAGTGGTATGGTTAGCTGTGGAGGTATCTTCTTTTCATGGATATATAAATTCATATTTGCCCAATGTAGCCTCAAGAAAGTTCAACTCATGAAAGTGCCTCCGTATAATTTAAGTAAGACCAAAGTGACTGAATTGTCACTTTTGAATTGTCATTGCAAAAGTCAAGTGATTGGGTGGGAAATACTGCCTGACTGATATTTGGAAAGAGTATTTTAAATTTTGGTGTAATTGTTTGCTTGGTTGTTTTCTGTCTTGTTTTGTTTTTATTTTCAGTAATGGGTAGTCTGGGCATTGTGCACAGTCCATCCCAGGTCTTAACATTCATGAGTAGCTTTGCCCATCCAGACTGCTTATTCTGCTTTTTTTTTTTTTACCCCATGCCCATAGCTTTTCACTCATCTGCTGCAAAGATCATGCTTAGATCAATTAGCTCCTTGATTCTGTCCCTTTATTGCAGTTTCCTTTGAGAAGAGACTTCGTATGTTCTGGTGTGGGGATAAGATGACCTTGCCTTGTGGTCTAAAATAGAATTCTGTACCTTTACAAAGGGACTCATGTCGCCTCTCCTTCCCAAGTTTTGTTCATGTTGGCACACATGTCCATATTGACCTAAAAGCATGGGAATAACTATAATGGGAAAGATGAGTGTAACTTGCAAATGTTTATTAACTCTTTAAATGGTCATAGCCTAAATTTTCCTAACATCTGCTGAGTCTAAAACCTAATCCTTTACTTACGGAAATTTGGGAGAATAATATTAATAAAGTAGCAGGAGTGGAAAATTTTCCAACATAGAGAGTATTTGGAGCTCAACTGAAATAGCTGCCTTGGTTTTAATTTTGTTATGAATATACTTTTAACATTAAATATAAATATTAATAATTTGTGTGACTTTTAAGTAATTTGAAAGTTAGCAAGTTTGAAGCATTACCTGATATTGTTGTATTTTAATTCTGTAGGCTGTACAGAATTGTGGTGATGGAGGGTTGTTGGGAGGGCATTCTTTTTCACCTGTTGTTCAGGCTCTTCCATAGACTGTAGGCCTCACTGTATATCTGACTGTGTAGTTAGGAGAGCCCTCAGTGAGAAGGATCTTAGAAACCAAGACCCTTCTTATTTACAAGATGTGTAGCATTTGGCTACTCATTTCAGCTCAGTGCACTGCATTTTTGAACATGCTGCATAGAAGGCACCATCTACATCAGTCAGCCCCCTCTTCTTACTGGAGGAAGAACAGTTTTGTGGATACTGTAATTATGAAAGAAACAAACCTGTCTGGCATGAAACTCGGGATTGGTTGTCATGAGGGGTGCTGCTGTTGGTATGCATGTTTTGTCCAAATTGAACTAGTCAGCATCATCAGAAGCTGTAACAGTCTCAGATATGTTGGTGATGAAAGAAAATTACAGAGATACAAAAAGTGTTTTTGGTGTCTGGTTAGACACTCCTCTTCAAGCACTCTTCCATGATGCTCACAAGTTTGACTGCAAAGAGCACTGTAGTCATCTGCCTGTTATTGTCCCTCAGCCAAATGGGAGCAGTGGTGCAGGTAGGCAGATATGTACATGCGCTTGCCAGAAGATGGTCTGCAGTGGAACCCCCTCTGACCCTCCTTGAACCATCCTCACAGCTCAGAGCTGCTCATCCTCGGCAGTGGTGTGAGTGGTAAGGAAGTTCAGGGGGATTTCATTATCCTCTGACATTGCAGCTCTGCTTACCTTCCAGAGGTGTTTAAAACAGTAATCTCCAGCTTTCCATGTTGATTATCTCAGGTGCATTTTAGCAGCACACAGGCCTTGGCCAGTCACCCTACTGGTCCTTGACAGGTCCTCTACGGGGGTACAGGTATGTCAGAATCACCTGGAGTTATTTTTAAATTGCAGATGCTTACTTCTTACACTTTCTTGTATCCTGTGAAATATCCAGTCCGCTCCTGAGAATCACTGATATGAACTCCATGATTTCTTGGGGAAAAAAAAGTAAAACTAAGATAATGTCATCGTAAGTAATTAGAGTGTCAAATCCTACTTTTTTTTTTTTTGAGACAGAGTTTCACTCTGTTGCCCAGGCTGGAGTGCAGTGGCACGGTCTTGCCTCGCTGCAACCTCTGCCTCCTGGGTTCAAGCAATTTTCCTGTCTCAGCCTCCCAAGTAGCTGGGACTACAGGTGTGTGCCACTATGCCTGGCTAATTTTTGTATTTTTAGTTGAGACAGGGTTTTGCCATGTTGGTCAGGCTGGTCTTGAACTCCTGACCTCAGGTGATCCACCTGCCTCGGCCTCCCAAACTGCTGGGATTATAGGTGTGAGCCACTATGCCTGGCCCTCAAATCCTGCCTTTATGTTTCTAGATTCAGAACGTTTTTCTTTCACAGTTCCTGGTCTTCTTTTCATAGTGCAGGCTCCTATAATTATTTTTCTGTAGGCCTTAAAAATCACTTTTATAATATTTATAATTTTAAAAAGTCAGATTCTAATATTATTATTTAAAATATGTAATGATGACAGGTAAGCACACCCACTATATGAGATTTTAGTCTTCTTTTCCCACCAAAGGGGTTCTTTCCCATTTTTGATGACTGTGTCATGCCTCATACAGCTTCACTGGCACAGATTCATGGGAGGCTTTGAAGTCCTCGGGTTCACATAGCCACAAGAAGAGGCCCTAGTTCAACCACGTTGCCCGGAGCTGGGCCTTTCTCCCACCTTTGCTGTTGCCACTATGACCTCTTCTCATTTGGTGGCTGCATCTGGATCTTGTTGGAACGTATTCTTTCCTGGGAGAGTCAGCCTGTGATGACTGTCTCCTCTGTGTTAGGAGGCATTTGTAAGAAACCCTAACCTGTCTTACCAGTGAGGCATGGAAGAAGTAATTAGAAGAGATGTGACTGCTATTTCATAAACGTTTAACCTCCCAAAGAATGTATTTACTTTGCCTTAGCACTCCACTTTGGTGATACCTGCATAGCATTTGCCAAGTCCTTCTGATTTTTTGTAATGATTTCCAAATCTGCCTTTTCATTTAATCTTGTGTTTAAATTCACTTTTTAATGCCCTACTAGTTATCCAAGTAGAGAGAGCAGTACCTATCACCCAGCTTTAAAGAATTATCAATTCACAGCTAACCTAGTTTTATCTGTATGTGATCTACTTTGTCCCTATCAGATTATTTTGAAATTAATCTTGGACATTTTATCATTTCATCTATAAATACTTTATTATGCAAATCTAAAAGTAAGGCCTCCTTATTGTAGCCATAAGCACAATGCCATCATACTATCCTAAAATTGAACAGTAATTCCTTAAGAGCATTAAATATGCAGTCAATGTTCCAATTTCCCTAATTGTTTCAAAGTCTGGAGTCAGAATGTGTTTTTATAGGTTGAGTAAATCAGTATTCAGATAAGGTCCATATTATGCAAATAACTGTTGTGATTCTTAAATCTCTTTAAATCTGTAGGTTCTCTTCTATTTATCTGTCTATCTTTGTCTGTTTTTCTCTATTTATTTGTTAAGAAACTAGGCTTTTCTCATATAGAGTGTCTACCAGTCTGGATTTTGGTCATTGAATTTCCATGGTAATATTTAGCATGTTTATCTTTTGCATTTCTTGTAACTTGGTAGTTAGATAGAGCCTTAATCAGTTTCAACTATTATTTTTTGGTAATAATGTTCCATAGGTAGTGTTGTGTGTATCTATCCAGAAGCAGAGAAAACCTCTAGTTGTCTCTCTCTTTTGGATGTTCACATCCATTGATGATTATTTCCTGGATTCATTATTTCATAATTTTGGATTACAAATGGTTATTTTCCAAGTATGTCATTCCTTCTTAATTTAGTCCCTAGAAAGAGAAAATTTTCTTCAACACTCATTTAGTAACCCTGAGATACAATTCGCTCAGGAAAAGAAGGATAAATATTACATTCTTTCCCTTTGTTCACCAGTTTTCAAAATAAAGAGGTGGTTCCCTAGCATTCTTCAAGGGTGACAAAGGTTTGTTTTTGGATTTGTTAGGGGGAGGTAAGTACATATCATTTTGAATTTGTGGGAATAAACATGATTAAAATCTTTTAATCACTTGCGGTTATTAGTAACAATATTCAAATCATTGTATCTTTAGCCTCTTCAAATTGGTTTTTGAGTCTTTTGATAAGACTTTAGTAGTCCTTGATAGCTCCGTGCTTTCTGGCATAACAAGATGTACTAGGTTTATTTTGTACATTTCTTGCCCTTGATCTGGAATCAGCCATTTCTTCATGAAGGCTTGGTACTGTATAGAGGAAAATTACATTTGGAAACCTCAGTGTAGATACTGCAGATGATCTTTGCTACTGTATCTGTTGCTATTTCTAGACCCTTCAGTAGACAGAACTAGGAAATACATGTACATACACTTAATTATTTATATGACATATATTTAGCAGATGAAATGTATCATGAGTATATACTGACACTTCTAATTCAAATTCAGTACTACAAGATTTTTGTTTAAGCTTTTGATCTTTCATCTCTTTTTCTTCATAGGTAAAATCTTGGTTATCAGTGATACAGTGCAATATTCATTTGTACTGTACTCTATATTCAATGTACTATATACTCTATCGCCAGTACATACAGAATAGCTGTGAACCATATGATTACTGAAAATAGCTTTAAGATTTTTGTTACTGATTTTCAGGTCCTTCTATTTCTAGAAATATACAGTAAAATGACAATGTTTTAAAGTCACTTGCAATGATTCTCTGTGTAGTTATGCCACTATTTCAGTATACAATTAGGTTCATCTGTTCCATTTTGCTTTCAATATTTAGGGATTGCTTTTAAAAAACTTTTGTTTCCTAACTATGCGAAATACTTACATTATTCTAAAATCAAATCTACAAAAGAGCTATATTCAGATAAATGAAGCTTCTTTTCCTGCCCTCTCTACCTGTGTAAATAATCTCTTTTTTTTTCTTCTTTAGTTTGTTGTTATTATCCTTCCATTTAAAAGTGGGAAAAATATATTTATTTCTATATTTATATTTTGTATCTTCCTAATGTCTTTAAACAATTGGCAGCACACTATATACCATACATATTATATATTTTTTTTACCTTACCGTGCTTCTTTTTCTTTCTTTTCTTTTCTTTTCTTTTTTTTTTTTTTTTTTTTTTTTTGAGACAGGGTCTTGCTCTATTGCCCAGGCTGTTCTAGAACTCCTGGGCTCTAGGCATCCTCTTGAGTAGCCAATAGGACTGTAGACCTTGGTTTCACCTTGCTTTTCTGTACTTAACACTTATTTTGGAGCTAGCTATAGAGAAAGATATTATTTGTTTCTTTTTGTAGCTGCATGGTCCTCAGTATAGATATACCATCGTTTATTTAACTGATGTTAAATAAACAGTTTTCTATTGATGAACCATTTGGGTTGTTTTCAATCTTCCACTCCTACAAATAGTGCTATTGCCTTGTGTATAAGTCTTTTCCCATTTTTGCCAGTATATCTTTGGGATAGATTTCTAGAGAAGGGATTGTATGATCAAAGAGTAAATGCATATAGAATTTTCCTAGATATTGCCAAATTCACTTTCATAGGGATTATAACATTTTTAAATTCTCACTGGTATTGTATGATAAAGACTGTTTCCCCACAGCCTTGCCAGTGGAGCATATTGTCAAACTTCTGGACTTTTGCCAGTTTGATAGGTGAGAAATGGTATCTCAGAGCAATTTTAACTGCATTTCTCTTATGAGAGAAATTGAGTATCTTTTCATATGTTTAAGGACCATTTACATTCCCTTTTTTCTTTTTTAAATGGCTCTTCTCCTCTTATGAGTCTTCTAGATGAATAGAGAATATGGTTTTAGTAAGACTTGGGGGAGCAGTAAACACTTTACACTGAGATTGGAGTGTGACATTCAGCATTACAGAAGTCTGTTTGTGCTTCCTAAGGTCTCCTGGGAAATAGAAGTTCTCATATGTCCCCCTCCATCCTTGTCCCTGGCTCAACCTCTCTGCTTAAGAGATAATAGCTAGAGCATAGAGCTCTAGGTTCAAAATTATGGTTTCATTAACCCTTTCAAAGAATAGGAGTAAGATTCTATTAGCTTGGATCCAGGAAGACTGGTAGCTTTTTGTTCTGTACAGTAGACCTCCTTATCTGTGGTTTTGCTTTCCATGGTTTCATTTACATGTAAGCAACCATGGTCCAAAAATATGAAATGGAAAATCCCAGATAAGCAATTTGTAAGTTTTAAACTGCATGCCATTCCTGGTAACATGATGAAATCTTGTGCTATCCCACTCTGCCCCACCAGGAATGTGAATCATCTGTTTGTTGAGTGTATCCATGCTGTATATGCTACCTGCCTGTTACTGTGTAGTGAGAAACATAGTGTATATTGAGTTTGGTACCACATGAAGTTTCAGACGTTCACTGGGGATCTTGGAACATATCCCCTGCAGGTAAGGGAGGACTACTGGGATTGATCTAGGGCAACCACAATCAGCAGCATAAGCACAAGAACTCTGTTGCTGAAGCTGTGGGTACACTCACTACTGCCGTCACCGCTGGAATTATGCTATCCGAACAGAAACACTGGAGTCCATATTCACCTGCTGCTACCTTCAGTACCACTAGAAACAAATAGACAAGAACATGTCTTTTTCCTTCCTCCTATATTTCAATCTCCCACCAGACTCTTCTGTTGGCAGAACAAAAAAACAACCTGGTAAGGGGAGTCTGGGTGACTGTAGTTTTCAAAGGTTTAGCCTCTGAGATCCAGTGTAGAACAAGGGAAGGAAGAGAGCTGAAAGCAAACAGATGACTGGCACAAAGACAGGAAGACAGGCAGTGTAAAGGAGGCTCCTTCCAACAGGAAACCTACCATCTGATTCAAAGTAGCCGGACAGTCACACTGGCAAGGTATGGAAATAAGTGGAGTGGAGAACAACAGACAAAGGCATAAACAGGCATGGAGAAAGGTTAAGTATTGATTTGGGCTGCAAAGGAACCCAACATATCTCTTGCCTAGTAAGATAAGGCTTCATGAAGAATGGTATTTTGAGCTCGGCCTTGAAAGATTCAGTAAATATTAAGGAGCATTACAGAAGTGCTAATTTACATAGCAATGATACTGTTTCCTTCAGAGGAGCTGAAGCTAGTAAATAGAAATAGGTTGTCTGTGGTTGCTACTGTCATTTAAAACTATTTTGAGATTGTAACAGTATGTTTAGAATGCTGTAAAATTTCTGGGAAAGTAAACAGAGTTGGAAATCTGGGCTGTGAAGGGTTTTTGGCATCCAGTGGCCTAGGAATATAATACGACTTCTGTGCTTCACAATTATGTTTAGTAAAGTGAATGTCCTCCGGAGCAGAAACAGAGATTTGGGAGTGAGGGAGTTCAGTAGCAGATGAAGGTGTTAGAATGTGGCAAAGAAGCAAACGTCCTGGCTTGGCCGAGGGGCCTTAAATGCCTTAATGCAGATGGTTTCCTACAATGGCACTAGTGAGTCTGAACTAGTCTAGACCAGGAGGCTGTGCTTTTCCAAATCCTATTTCTCTAACCAGATATTAAGGCTGGTTCTGCTTGTCAGTAAAGCTTAACTTATTTAGCTATTGTAAATTTCTTGGCATTAAGCAGACATTTATTAAGAGGCTGCTGAGTATATCTTAGACACAGGGGAGAGAAAGACACATGGGTGTAGTTTCTGCCTTGAAGGATCTTAAGAGCTAATAGAGAAGAAAGACACTTAAACAGAAGGTGACAACTCAGTAAAATAAGTCTTAAAAGTATCGGGAAGTTTCAGCAGATGCTGCAGGAATGCTGAACGGGGGCATTAACCTCAGCTGAGGGAATGGTATCAGGAAGACCTACTAGTGGAGGGTATGAATTGGGTCAGGGATATGGTTTGCGATATCCCCACCCAAATCTCATCTTAAATTGTGATTCCCATAATCCCACATGTCATGGGAGGGACCCAGTGGGAGGTAACTGAATCATGGGGGCAGTTACCCCCATGCCGTTCTTGTGATAGTGAGTGAATTCTCACGAGATCTGATGGTTTTATAAGGCGACTTTCCCCCCTTGTTTGGCACTTCTCCTTCCTTCTTCCGTGTGAAGAAGGTGCCTTTCTTCTCCTTCCCCTTCTGCCATGGTTATAAGTTTCCTGAGGCCTTCCCAGCCATGCAGAATTATGAGTCAATTAAGCCTCTTTTCTTTACTAAATTACTCAGTCTCAGTTATTTCTTCATAGCAGCATGAGAATGGAATAATACAGTCAGTCCTTAAGGAAGGGAAGAGTGGGGAAGCTCAGGGGAGAATCACACAAAATGGTCAGTGTGTGCAAAAGCTTATCTCCTACCCATTCCACAGGCAGAGCCCCTTCTAGTGGACCACCTTGCACCCGATGGAGGAATTGGAGTAGAAGTTATAGTTAACTGTAGTCTTTTACTTTTCCCTTCTAGGGTTCTCAGCTTCGTATGTGGTCAGTGTGTGTGTATGTGTAGTAGTCCATTTTCACACTGCTATAGAGAACTACCTGGAGGCTGGGTGCGGTGGCTCACACTTGTCATCCCAGTAGTTTGGGAGGCTGAGGTGGGCAAATCACCTGAGGTCAGGAGTTCGAGACCAGCCTGGCCAACCTGGTGAAACCCCATGTCTACTAAAAAATACAAAAATACAATTATGGTGGCGGGCACCTGTAATCCCAGCTACCTGGGAGGCTGAGGCAGGAGAATCACTTGAATCCGGAAGGCAAACGTTGCAGTGAGCTGAGATTGCGCCACTGCGCTCCAGCCTGGGAGACAGAGTGAGACTCCATCTCAAAATAAATAAATAAATAAATTAGCTGGACATGGTGGCACGCGCCTGTAGTCTCAGCTACTCGGGAGGCTGAGGCAGGAGAATCGCTTGAACCCGAGAGGCCGAGGTTGCAGTAAGTCAAGATCATGCTGCTGCATTCCAGGCTTGGCAACAGGGCAAGACTCCCACTCAAAAAAAAAAAAAAAAAAAAGAACTACCTGGAGGCCAGGCACAGTGGCTCTCGTCTGTAATCTCAGCAGTTTGGGAGGCCAAAGCAGGTGGATTTATTGAGGCCAGGGGTTCAAGACCAGCCTGGCCAACATGGCAAAACCCTGTGTCTCCTAAAAATACAAAAATTAGCCAGGTATGGTAGTGTGCGCCTATAGTTCCAGCTACTCAGGAGGCTGAGCCATGAGAATCCTTTGAACCCAGGAGGCGGAAGTTGCAGTGAGCTGAGATTGCGCTACTGCTCAATCTCAGTCTGGCCAATAGAGTGAGACTCTGTCTTAAAAAAAAAAAAAAGTAAAATTAAAATAAAATAAAAGAACTACTTGGGACTGGATAATTTATAAAGAAAAAAGGTTTAATTGATTCACAGTTGTGCATGGCTGGGGAGAGGCCTCAGGAAACTTATATTCATGGTAGAAGGCAAAGGAGAAACAAGGCACATCTTACGTGGCAGCAGGAGAGAGGGGGAGAGAGCAAGGAAGTGCCACACTTTGAAACCATAAGATATCATGAGAACTCACTCACTATAATGAGAACAGCATGGGGAAATTCCACCCCCATGATCCAGTCACCTCCCACCAGGTGCCTCCCTCAACACGTGGGGATTATAGTTCAAGATAAGATTTGGGTAGGGACACCAATTATGTATCTTATTATCATTTCCATTTTTTTTTTAAGAATAAAGATTGCCTGAAAAAAATTTTTTACTGCTCTTGTTTTATAGGATTGACTTCATTTTACAGGATTGAATTTTTGGGCTCTACTTATATATTCCCTTATTATCATAAGGATAGATAGATATAGTAGTACGGATGTGTGTGTCAAGGTAAATGTAAATGTGGACAGTTTGTTTTTGTTTTTATTTTATTTTATTTTATTTTTGAGATGGAGTCTTGCTCTGTCACCCAGGCTGGAGTGCAGTGGTGCAATCTCAGCACACTGCAAACTCCGCCTCCTGGGTTCAAGTGATTCTCTTGCCTCAGCCTCCCGAGTAGCTGAGATTACAGGTGTACACCACCACACCTGGCTAATTTTTGTATTTTTAGTAGAGACGGTTTTACCATGTTGGCCAGGCCTGTCTCGAACTCCTGACGGCAAGTGATCCTCCCACCTTGGCCTCCCAAAGTGCTGGGATTACAGGCATGAGTCACCATGCCCAGCTGTTAAATATAAGTTCTAGTTTCAGATAATCTCTGTGTTCACGCATATGAGCATATGCTTTTAGAAGCAGCCAGGACATATCTTGAATGCATTGTTGCTTAGAAATGTCTTCCTCCAGATACCCTAACTCATCTCTCTCAAATTTGAAGCTCAACACATCCCTAGAGCAGGGGGCACAGTGCCACTAGTCTCTTTGTTAAAGAATAGCAAAAGTGACCTTTACTCCAGTTCCCAGTAAGTTCCTCATCTGCATCTGAGACCCCCTCAACCTGGACTTCATTGTCATATCACTATCAGCATTTTGGTCATAACAATTTAACAAGTCTCTAAGAAGTTCTAAGCCTTCCCTCATCTTCCTGTCTTCTTCTGAGCCCTCCAAGCTGTTCCAACTCTACCCATTACCCAGTTCCAAAGTTGCTTCCACATTTTCAGGTATCTTTGTAGCAATAGCACACTTCTCTGGTACACATTTTTTGTGTTAGTCCATCTTCACACTTCTATAAAGACATACCTGAGACTGGATAATTTATAAAGAAAAGTTTAATTGGCTCGTGGTTTTGTGGGCTGTATGGGCTTCTGCTTCTGTAGAGGCTTCAGGAAACTTACAGTCATGGTGAAAGGCAAAGGGAAAACAGGCACATATTTACATGGCCAGCAGTAGAGAGAGAGAAAGAGTGAAGGAAGAGGTGCTACACACTTTCAAACAACCAGATCTTGTGAGAACTCTATTATAAAAACAGCAAAGGGGAGGTCTGCCCTCATGATTCAGTCACTTCCCACCAGGCCCTTCCTCCAACACTGGGAGTTACAATTTGATGTGAGATTTGGGTGGGGAAACAGATTGAAACCATATCATACATGTATATAAGTTTTTACCAGAAGAGTGGAAATACTGCACAAAACTCACTTGTTTTTTTTTTTTCACTTTGTAATACTTGCACATTTTACTGATACTCTCTACCTTTGGCTTTTTGATGAATAAGGAAGGACTTAAGGGAAGGGACCTATGGGTGGCCCTATCTTTCCCTTTCTTTTTACATTGTTATTTTCAGCATGTGTATTTGGCTAATACAAGGTAATAACAAGAGTGAAAAAGGATATGATAGAAGCAGGAACATCTTTACATGGCCAGCATCTGCATCTGAGATTGGTCATTGGTACTTCTTGAAATGCCTTTGCCTTCCTTCTGCTTCATCACTAGCCATATTACCAAGAACCATCCACCCCTGGCCTACCTCATGCCATTAGAGATGGGATAATGGTCTGGAACAATGGTGGGGGGCAGTAGGATGATGTGCGCTCATAAATTCAGTTGCTATTAAGTGAGCATGACAAGGAGATCTGCTGGAGTTTTTAAACTTTTTCTCCCACAAACAACAAATGCCTACCTGGAAATAAAGTTAATAAATCCACAGGCTTTAATGTAAAGAAACTATAAATCTTTAAAGAGCACTGAATAATGGAAAGAAATATTCCTGGATAGGAAAATTTAATATTGTAAAGATGTTGGTTCTTCCCATTTTAATGTATAAATTTAATATAGTACTACTACTCAAAATCCCAGTTGTGTGTGTGTGTGTGTGTGTGTTTTAATATTTTGCTCAGTTATTTGAAAATATTTTCCAAGAGAATAAATAAGTAGAAATATCTTTTCCTTCTCCCCACTCCTTAAAAAAAGCCTGAAAAAAACTAAAAAATAAAAAATGAATGAGGGGTCTATTCCCAGCAGGTATTAAAATTAGTACTGCATAGTAATGTGGCATTAATGCAAGAACAAACTGGTAGATAAATAAAGCAATCATCTACACTCTGAATTAGATTCGAGTATGTGTAAGAATGTAATGTGAGATAAAGGTGACATCTCACATCAGTTAAGAACCAGAGGATAACACAGCAAATGATGCTGAGACAGTTAACAATTGCAAACAGTTACATGAAATTTTTTCCTCATACTAGATACAAAAGCATTTTCTTGTTAAAGAGGTAGATTTTACAATGTGACTCTGAAAGAGCTGTAGGAAACTGTATTATTAAGTATTTATCTTATATCAAGGTGAGGAACAACTTCCTCAGCACAAAAGCAAAGGCAGAAACCATAAACAGAATTCAAAGGTGTTTGACAAACTGGAAAAAAATAATTGCAACATACATGACAAAATAAGTACGAAAAAAAAAAAGATGATTCCCTTACAGAAAATGTATACAAACAGCAGTTATTTAAAAAGAAAGGGCCGGGCACTGTGGCTCATGCCTGTAATCCCAGCACTTTGGGAGGCCGAGATGGGTGGATCATGAGGTCAGGAGATCGAGACCATCCTGGCCAACATGGTGAAACCCCATCTCCTGAAAATACAAAAACAGAATTAGCCGGGCGTGGTGGTGGGCTCCTGTAGTCCCAGCTACTTGGGAGGCTGAAGCAGGAGAATGGTGTGAATCTGGGAGGCGGAGCTTGCAGTGAGCCGAGACCGCCCAACTGCTGAGTGACAGAGCAAGACTCCGTCTCAAAAAAAAAAAAAAAAAAAGCCATAATAGTCCATAAACTTGAAAGTATTTCGCCTCGCTAATAATTAAATAAGTGCAGTAACCATTTTTTGGCTTACTTGGCAAATATTTTTCATTAAAATTTTTTATATATATATAAATAAGACAAAGTCATGTCTCATCAAAAATCAAACAATACAGAAGTACATAAGTAAAACATTTCTTTTTTTGCTTTTTTTTTCAGGACAGGGTCTGTCACCCAGGCTAGAGTGCAGTGATGCAATCACAGCTCCCTGCAGCCTTGACCTCCTGGGCTCAACTGATCCTCCTGCCTCGGCCTCCCAAGTAGCTGGGACCACAGGCATGCCCCACCACACCCAGCTATTTTTGTTATTGTTGTTGAGACAGGGGTCCCATTATGTTTACCCAGGCTGGTCTTGAACTCCTGGGCTCAAGCTATCCTCCCAACTTGGCCTCTCAAAGTGCTGGGATTCCAGGTGTGAGCCACTGCACCTGGCCAAAATAAAATGTTTTTGTGTTTCAACTTGCGTTAGCCTAGTTATTGCTAAAATTGAGTATTTTAAAATATTTCTTGGTCCCCCCCACCTTTTTTTTTTTTGAGCGGGACTCTCGCTCTGTTGCCCAGGCTGGAGTGCAGTGGCGTGATCTCAGCTCACTGCAACCTCCACTCCTGGGTTCAGGTGATTCTCATGCCTCAGCCTCCCAAGTAGCTGGTCTTACAGGCATGTGCCACCACTCCCAGCTAATTTTTGTAATTTTAGTAGAGAGAGGGTTTCACCATGTTGGCCAGGCTGTCTCAAACACCTGGCCTCAAGCGATCCTCCTACCTCAGTCTCTGAAAGTGCTGGCATTACAGGTATAAGCCACCACGCCTGGCCTGTTGCTTCTTTCTTATTAATTTGTGGTTATGGATATTTATTCCTTGCCTTTTATATACATTGCAAATATCTTCTCTCAGACTGTTAGTTACCTTTTAACTTTATTTTTAATTTTGAGTTATTCCTATCAGTCATTTTTTTTGTCGTCTGATTTTGTGATTTGCTTAGAAACTCCCTCCCCAGTTCAAAATATAAAAACGTGTTCTTCCGCAGTAGTTGTCAACGATTTGTTGTTTTTTTGTTATTGTTGGGGTGTGTGTAAGCATTTAGCTTTTTACTCCATTTAACATTTCTTTTGTGTTTGGTCTGAGGTAGGGGTTAACTTTGATTTCTAAACTTTGTTGCCAATTGTCTTGAAATTCTTTCTTGCTTGTTTTATTCTTTGTTTCATTGATTTAAAATAACATGTATCATAGATTTGTATGTCTATTCTAGCTTCTGCGTCATATCATTTAAATCACAGCATCTTCGTCATCTGTTTTGCTCTCTAGTGCTGCAAATCTACATCCATAGTTATTCTAAGTTTTCTAAGCTATTCTTTCCAATTTTCTTTTCCAATGAACTTGAAAATCGGCTTTTCAATTTCATTAAAATTTTTTTTTTTTTTTTAGAGATGGCGTCTCTAATAATTTGATGGTATTTTATTTTTTATGAGACAAGGTCTTGCTGTGTTGCCCAGGCTGTTCTCAAACTCCTGGGCTTAAGTGATATTCTCACGTCAGCCTCCTAAGTAGCTGGCACTATAGGTGCACACCACTGTGCCTGGCTCAAGTTTCATTTTTAAAATTCTGTTGGCAAAGGTAGTTTAAATGTAAATACTGACCAGGCGTGGTGGCTCACACCTGTAATCGCAGCACTTTGGGAAGCCAGTGCGAGTGGATCACCTGAGGTCAGGAGTTCGAGACCATCCTGGCCAACATGGCAAAACCCCATCTCTACTAAAAATGCAAAAATTAGCCAGGTGTGGTGGCACGCCTGTAATGCCAGCTATTCAGGAGGCTGAGGTGGGAGAATTGCTTGAACCCGGGAGGCGCAGGTTGCAGTGAGCCAATAACGTATCACTGCACTCCAACCTGGGTGACAGAGCCAAACTCTGTCTCAAAAAAAAAAAAAAAAAAAAAAGAAAGAAAAGAAAAAAAGGAACGTGTACCATCCAAGTCTTGGCAGCATATGAGACTGCCTGTTTCTTACCAGTCTCAGTAATACTAAGTATCTTCTCTTTTTTGAGATGGAGTTTTGCTCTTGTTGCCCAGGCTGAGTGCAATGGCGCTATCTCAGCTCACTGCAACCTCAGCATCCCAGGTTCAAGCGATTCTCCCGCCTCAGCCTCCCAAGTAACTGGGATTACAGGCACCCGCCATCATGCCCAGCTAATTTTTTGTATTTTTAGTAGAGGGAGTTTTGCCATGTTGGCCAGGCTGTTCTCGAACTCCTGACCTCAAGAGATCCGCCTGCCTCAGCTTCCCAGAGTGTTAAGATTACATGTGTGAGCCACTGCACCTGGCCAGTACATGTTTTATAGAAGACAACTTGGCAATATCTATTAAGAGTCTTTAGGCCAGGCGCAGTGGCTCAGGCCTGTAATCCCAGCACTTTGGGAGGCCGAATCAGGCAGATCACTTGAGGTCAGGAGTTCGAGACTGGCCTGGCCAACATGGCAAAATTCCATCTCTATCAAAAATACAAAAATTAGCTGAGTGTGGTAGCACGACCCTGTAATCCCAGCTACTCCGAAGGCTTAGGCGGGAGAGTCTCTTGAAACCGGGAGGCGGAGGTTGCAGTGAGCCGAGATCATGCCACTTGCACTCCAGCCTGGGTGATAGCCAGACTCTGTCTCAAAAAAAAAGAGTCTTTAAAATACTTCTTGATCTACTACTTTGACCTTTAATAATTCATCCTAAAAGAATATTCAGGAACAGCATTTCTTCTACATAAATGTTCAGCACAGTGCTGTTTATTATAACCCCAAAAGAGGAAGATTATAAATATCTAATAATATGGCATAACAAAATGAATTATGGCACACTCAACACATCAAAATTTCTGAATATTCATATATTTCATAATATAGGGAAATAACCATAATAGAATATAAAATAGAAGTAGGATGCCATCTTTATAGCCAGATTGATGCCAATATTTTTAAATTAAATATATGATTTGTTTTATTTTGTTTTGTTTTTGAGATGAAGTCTCACTCTGTCACCCAGGCTGGAGTGCAGTGGCACCATCTCGGCTCACTGCAAGCTCCACCTCCCAGGTTCACGCCATTCTCCTGCCTCAGCCTCCAAAGTAGCTGGGACTGCAGATGCCCGCCACCACGCCCAGCTAATTTTTTGCATTTTTAGTAGAGATGGGGCTTCACCGTGTTAGCCAGGATGGTCTCCATCTCCTGACCTCGTGATCCCCGGCCTCAGCCTCCCAAAGTGCTGGGATTATAGGCATGAGCCACCACACCTGGCCCTAAATATATGTATTTTTAATTGCATGTATGAATTTGCTAGGACAGCCATAAAACACACACACACACACACACACACACACACACACACACTGGCTTAAATGACCAAAATATATTTTTTCGCCGTTCTGGAGGCTGAAAGTCCAAGATCAAGATCAACGTATTGCCAGGTTTGGTTTCTTCTAAGGCCTCTCTCCTTGGCTTGTAAATGGCCACCTTCTTGCTGTACCCTCACATAGCTCTTCCTCTCTCTGAGTGGCCTGTGGTGTTTCTTCCTCTTCTTATAAGGACATCAGTCATACTGGATTAGTGCCCTACCCTTATGACCTCAGTTTACCTTACTTGCCTGTTTAAAGCCCCTGTCTCGTAATACAGTCACATTCTAAGTTAGGGGTGAAGCTTTAGTATATGAATTCTGGGAGGACACAGTTCAGTCCATAATAGTGCATAAAAATGTAAGGAAGGGCCGGGCGCGGTGGCTCAAGCCTGTAATCCCAGCACTTTGGGGGGCCGAGACGGGCGGATGACGAGGTCAGGAGTTCGAGACCATCCTGGTGAACACGGTGAAACCCCGTCTCTACTAAAAAATACAAAACTAGCCGGGCGAGGTGGCGGCGCCTGTAGTCCCAGCTACTCGGGAGGCTGAGGCAGGAGAATGGCGTGAACCCGGGAGGCGGAGCTTGCAGTGAGCTGAGATCCGGCCACTGCACTCCAGCCTGGGCGACAGAGCAAGACTGTCTCAAAAAAAAAAAAAAAAAAAAAAAAATGTAAGGAAGAACATCAAAATGTTCACATGTTTTCTAGATGATGGCATTACCTGAGATTATTGGGCTTTTATTACATTTCCTGTATTTATATATTTTCTATGAATGAAAATATTACATATTTTCAGTGAACATGTGTTACTTTTATAATCAGAAAAAAGTTAATTTAAAAAAGTTATTTCCACATTGCCTATCCTAAGTGAGGGACAAGGCAGGATGAGCGGGGCCAGCAGCAGTGCCTTCTGGTGCGCCTCAGCACTCCATGTGCTCCCAAATATAGCTATTAAACTAAGAAAAATCCTATTTCTGGATGAGATAGGGTAATTTCTTCATGAAATGTAGTGATACACCTGATGATTCTGCTGAATAAACCAAGAGTTGAGAATCTAGATGTTAGATACCAAATGAAAAAGTATGTACTGTGTGATTCTATTTGTGTACAATTCTAAGTAATGCAAACTAATCTGTAACAACAAAAGCAGATCTACAGATCTCTGAAACTGGGGGGAGGAATTACAAATGGGCAGGGGATGATGGAAAGCTTTATTATCTGGATTGTGCTGATGGTTTCATGAGTGTCTACATATATCAGGACTCAAACTGTGCAGTTAAAATATGTGCAGTTTATTATATGTCAGTTATGTCTCAGGAAAGATGTTTAAAATGGGAGAGGGCACTGGAAGAAAACATTTTGGCAGCCTTTGGGGCATTACACTATTACTTATTTATTAAAATAGTGATGTGGGGCTGGGCTTTGCGAACCAAAAGAAACCTTTAGGATTTGGAGGCTATGGCGGCAGACTGCTGTATACAGTTTTGGGAAGGGGCCTCTAAACCTGCTGGCCCCTTCCTGCCTCATAATCCAATATAACAGGGCTTGGGCTTGTCACTGTTTTGCATAAAAAGGAATGATTGTATGGGAGTGGAAGCCTGGTGGGTGAGCCAGTCTGAGACATAGCAATCTCTTTAAATGTATTGGCTCGTTAATATTGTGAAGATGGGGATGTTTCTTTTACAGCTGCATTAGATACTGATTTTTTAAAGACAGGAATTGGTACAGTGCTACAAGAGGGAAATATACTTAAAAATCACAACATTACCTGTGGTAAAAATTATCATAAAAACTACCTAGTGCTCAAGCAGGGGATTGCTTCAATTCTGCCCCTATAATGACAGGAAATGGTCCTTGGTGAAGTTGTTTTCCATGAAGCTGTGATGAAATCAACTAAAGTGGTAATAAAGCAGAGTGTAAATGTGAGGGACTCAAGTAAGGTGTAAAAGTGCAGAAGGTGCTAGAATGTTTGAATTGGAATCCTCAGGAAATGATTCTGTAAAATATACCCCTACCCGCAACAACAGCTTATTTTTTGCAGTGATTCTTTGATGAGTTAATGTTCACTAGATCCCTGTTATAAAAAGTTGGAAGCACATCTCAATAAAACGTCAGTAAGCTGTGGAAACGTAAGTAAAATATACATGATCAGATATATTTTCTAATTATAGAAACGGCTTTTATGTTGATACTGTATTCCAAATGACAAATCTGTTCCTTCTTGTCACCACTGCTACTGCCACCCTAGTGCAAGCCACCACCACCTCTCCTCACTGTTGTCATTTCTGTCTACTTACTGGTCTCACGTCCTGCCTAGTCTTTTTCATTGTTCTCCACGCTCCTGCCAGTGTTATCTTATCAGGACACTCTCTTATGCAAAACCACTGAGACTTTCTATTGCCCTTAGGAGAAAGCTCAAACTCTTCACCCTGGTGCTCAAGGCCCTGCATGGTATGGTGCCTACTTATTTGCTTCATCTTGTACCAATTCTCATCTAGCTTTCTATATTCCAGCCACACAGGCCTTTCCATTCCAAAAATACACCATTCATTCTCTGACCACAGGGTCTTTGTGCTTGCTGTTCGCTCTGGAATGCCCCTTACCCTCTCCTCATCCTTACTCTCACTTTGTCAAACCCCACTCCCTTTATTTAAGATAACCTTCTATTATACTTTTAAATTTCAGATTAATGTCACTTCTTCAGAAAAGGCTTCCCTGACCCCCTACCCCTAGTCTTGGTAAAATTTCTTAGTATGATGCTTATAGATGTGGAGTTTTTTTTCTTTCAGAGCACTTAGTTTCATTTGTAACTATACATTTATTTACATGGTTTGAAAATAGAAGAGACTGTCTGTTTTGTTCACTGCTGTATTCCCAGCGTTTGGAACCCTGATACTCAGTGTGTGTTGAATGAATGAATAAGTGGAATGATGTGTTGCATTCTGAGGACCAGAAGATCAACCCAAATCCTGGTTTCCGCTCTGCTGCTGATTTACTATGTAATAAATAAGACAATCTTTCTGAGCCCCAGATTTCTCAGCTATAAAATGAAAAAAACTAACCTAATGAGCTGGGGCTCTTCGTTTTGTTTTGTTTTTTATTTTTTGAGACGGAGTCTTGCTCTGTTGCCCAGGCTGGAGTGCAGTAGCACTATCTCGACTCACTGCTAGCTCCGCCTCCCGGGTTCACCCGGTTCTCCTGCCGCAGCCTCCCGAATAGCTGGGACTACAGGCGCCCACAACCACGCCCGGCTAATTTTTTGTATTTTTAGTAGAGATGGGGTTTCACCGTTTTAGCCAGGATGGTCTCGATCTCCTGACCTTGTGATCCGCCCGCCTCGGCCTCCCAAAGTGCTGGGATTACAGGCGTGAGCCACCGTGCCCGGTCTCTTTGTTGTTTTTAAACAGGTATCCATTAGGTATAGAGAACTGTGTTAATTGTATATGCCATCCTTAGTGGTCCTTCTTTTTTACCTTCTCTTTTACTCATATATTTTATTCTTTGAACCCTGCTTCTGTTCCCTTCTCTTTATGATACCATCTCTAGTATGTTTATTTCCTTAATATATACCTATTCTTGTAAAAATCTATAATATTGGGCAATTTTGTATATGTGTTTTAATTTTCAGAAATGTTTTTATGTTATAGATCTTATTCTTTTTTATACTTTCTCACCCAGTATTAAAATTTATATATCATGTGTCTTAATGTTACTTAATATTCCATCATAATAATTATAAATATATTATTAGAAAATTTACATAGTTCTTACCGTGTGTCATCACTGTTCTAAGCAATTTACATAAAGTCATTTAACCCTTGCAACAGTCTTGCAAGGTAGATACCATTATTTTTCTCATGTTTCATTCATTGATTGCCCTGATGATGGAAACCTAGGTTGTCTTCAGCTTCCTGTTCTCAAAAACAGGACTGCAATGAATTTCCTTGTGTCTGTCTCCTTTGCACCTGTGTGATAGTTTCTTTGGGACCTTTATCCAAAACTGAGATGCCTGAGTACTAAAGTATGCACATATTTAATTTTGCTTCGTACTTCCAGATTGTCTTCCTGCTAGTTCATACTCCCAGGGCCAGGAGTACAAAAGAGCCCTTTTCCTCCCACGTACTCCTTGCCATTATGAAGGCCATAAAGTAGTATATCACTGCTGTGATTCCTGGTCAGTTTCTTACCACCACTACTGCTATTACCCTAGTGCAAGCTACCATCACCTCTTCTCCCTGTTGCCATAGTCTGTCTACTCAGCGGGCCCTGCATCTTCTCTGGTCCTTCTCATCCTTCTCCGCACTTCAGTCAGAATAATCTTACTAGAACACTGTTTTGCTCAAATCACTGAGCATTTTTTCTTTAATCCATTGAAATGATAGATGTTCTAATGATGATCCATACTTGCATTCCTAGGACACTTGATACCTAGACATGACATTTTCTGTTAAGTAATTATTGGCTTTGGTTGGCTAATACGTATTTTAGAATTTTTGCATCTGTTTCCTTAAATAAAATGGGTCTATAAATTTCTTGGCCCGTCTCTAAGCTGTTTTTATAAACAAAGCTATATTAAAATGGCTTGAACAGCTTTCCCTCTTTTTCTGTTTTCTGGACCAATGTATAATAAGACGTAAATTATCTGTTTCTTGAACTAAATGCTCCTCAAAGTTCTTTCTTCCCTTCCCCGCACCGCAAAACAGATTGTCATCGGGCTGGAGTTCAGTGGCCCGATCGAAGCTCACTGCAGCCTCCACTTCCTGGGCTCAAGCAATCCTCCCACAGCCTTCTGAGTAGCTGGGACCACAGGCACATGCTACCACACCTGGGTAATTTTAAGAAAAATAAAAGTGTAGAGACAGAGTCTCCTTATGTTGCTCAGGCTGGTCTTGAACTCCTGGGCTCCAGCAGCCTCCCACCTTGGTCTCCTAAAGTGCTGGAATTACAGGTGTGAGCCACCACACCTGGCCTTTACAAAGTTATTTTTTCCTTTACAAAGTTATTTTTAACTATTCATTTTATGATCTGGTGAATCACATGCTTGTGAGATTCTTACTAGGCCTTCACCAGTTGTGTGAATTAGGCAAGCAAATTAACATATATCTAAGACCTCAGCAATACTGGGAGAGAGAGTTAACCTACTATAAGTAGAAAATGGTGTGTTTTCTCTCATATGCAAATTGATGACTGTAAACAGAAGTTCAGTAGTCCACTGATATCTATTGTCACTCATTTATCTGTTTTACTAAATTTTTGCCACAAAACATATGATGTATACATTGTATCTAATAGAATATTAAGGAGCATTCCTGACCTCATACTCACCCCCACCCAGCTGACTTCTTGGCTCTTCTTTCCTTCCCCATGGAGACACACTGCTTTGTTTTACTCCTACTGTATCCCTTCTGTCCCTCTGCACCCTTTTTCTTCCCATCTGTTTGATTTTTATGGCTCTAGAGGAAAACGGAGTTCCTTGAGCCTAAAGACAAGGGGATTGCCAGAAAGGGTAGGTTTGGCAAAATTACAAAACTGAAATAGTGGGTAGCAGAGGGAGGGGATTTAGTCTCTGTAAATTTGGCAGGTGATGGGAAAAAATTATCATGCTGCTGTGTAACTTCATGACCCAAAGATTTTAGAGTAGATACATAATGTTATTGTAGACTCGTAGCAGCTTTGGAGAACTTGGGCAGTGCACACCCATTCTTGTTAAACTACTTCGATAAGCTTTGTGTCATGATTCTCTCAATCTCAGTCTCAGCTACAATGAAATCAGAACACATGACGTTACTATTCAGACGTCTCCCATTCTTCTGAGTACATGTTACTTTAAACCATATTAGTAATTTTCATATCATGTTATTTTTATTTTTCAATTGTCTTGAGGATATAGTACATGAAGAAAAGATTATTTATCAGACAGCAACTGTCTGGCACACACAGGCTACATTATGTAGTTAAGCTGAGATCCAGAGACTGACAAACAAGCTATAAAAGCTAAAAGGCAGTATTTCTTGTGGTGAATCAGCTATAATAATTTTAAATCTCAGTGCTTTACATTTGTGACATTTTGTATAATAAACAATTAACTGCCTGCTTTTGACATTTCAAAGTTAATGTGAAGTGAGTTATAAAACAGACGCTGTAAACGTCATGTCCCAAAATGGAGAGGTAAATGGCTATTGGCCTCTGGGCGGGTAAGACCTAATTATTCCTCACTGTACCCTCTGTACCTTTTTACTACCAGTTGGTGTTTCATTGTCTTTGATAAACAAGATAATTGATATAAATGAATGTGATCCTGTAAAATGGTTCCCCAATTGCAGATTTTCATGCTGGAGGTATAATTTTCCTTATGGCACGTTGCTGTTAATCTTTAAAGGGGTAGGTTAATCTGCCTTCCACAAGAATGCATTAGGTAAGTCACAGCTGACAAAAACATTAGGGGTAACTATGGCACAGGAAAAAATGACTAATAGTCACATTAGTAAGCAAGAGCATGTGGATTTTTAAGCGGGAGGTTTAGAGTTGGAAATAACAGAATAATATCTAGGAGATGCAGTCCTCCCCAGGAAGAGGATCAAGGCAATGTCCAGTGAGAAGGGGTACAGCATGACTGTCTCTTGTCCTTCCTTATCAGCCAGAATGCTGATGTTGCTGCACTGACTGACTTACAGGCTGAGGATCCTAAACAAGGAAGCCTTAATGTGCTTTCTTCCTTCTCATTTGGTGGAAAAGGGCTAGGGCTTGGCAAAACTACCATTTTGTCTCATATACTAATACTCAGCATTCTCAATCCTTTGCTAGAAGGCTCTTTTTAGGAAACGTCAAGGACCAAGCAAGCAGAAGAGCAATGTCAGTTTGCACCCAGTAGGAAAACTGGGATGAAAGAATTGACAGTGACTGCTTTGAAAAAAACTGTTTATATATGTGGAAATATGTGTGGTGTGTAGTTTTGTGTGTGTGTGTGTGTGTGTATGTGTATAAAACAACAAGAAAGAATGAATGAAAAAGAAAGTAGACAGACAGGAGAAAGTGTAATGTGGCATACCCATGGCTTCCCTTAGAGGGGAGTGTTGTGCAGCTTACCACTTGAAGTCATGGTGGTATGAAAAATAATAATCATCATTTACTTGTCTAAGGAGTTCTAATATTTAGTGTTAAAAACAAATTTAAACTCATGACAAGGAAAACAACAGTGAAATGAGATTTCTCCCAGAACATTTTTCTTTGGCAGTGTTATCACACAGCCTTTCAAAGATCCAGCATGTTAAGGGTGGTTTGCTGTCCAGTTTAATGTCATCCCTTCGCCGAATGGATGGGCTGCTTCCCTCCCCCTCTTCCTCTCTTGAAAGGTTAGCCTTTCTTCAGAATAGTACAGGTTTTTCCTACAACATCTGTCAACTTGGCAACGAGCACACCCTAAGGAAATTATGAACGTTTGAAGACCATCTAAATACTGTAGGGAACCTTTCCTTCTTTCTCTCCTCTCTCCCTCTTCTCCCTCCTGCTTTTCCCCAAGAAGAATGGAGCAGCCACATGGCAATGTCACTGTCTGTCTCACTGATAAATTATAAGCCCGTTTGTGTCTGTGCTTCATTTAATATGTTTAGATTTACTCATACTTTTGTGATAGCTCTTGAAACCTTAAAGCAGTGACAATCGTAAAAGGCAGACTGTGGGAAGACCCCTTTGTTTAATGAAAAGAGACCTACCCGAGCCACTGTACTGTTAGCACAAAGAGGCTACTTTGGTCAGATGACTCAGATGATCTTGATCTGATTCAGTAGGTCAGAAATTGCTCTCCCCAGCAAATATCGACCAGAAGGAACTGCTTTCTCAGTTATTCTGAAACTGCCAGCTGCATATTACACTAGCAGGTGCTCATAGTTTTTTGCAGGTCAGTAGAATTGTTATTGGTTCTTCCTTTGCCTCTTATCCTTTAAGATGGCTTGTCTCCCATCTTGTGTAATACCCAGATTTATGAAATGCTGGTCCCACCTACCCATTCCACATGAGGAAAAATCTGGCTTTCTGTGTCTGGGGAAGTGCCAAGCCTAGGTCTTATGCTTCTCTGAAACTCTCAAAATTCTTTTGTAAACGTTATCTAACTTATTCTGTCAATATTCATAAAAAGATAGGGGGAAGAAGGGATTACTATCTTTATAGATATTTAAACAAAGTCACAGAATGGTTAAATGACTTCCTTGACGTTCTAGAAAGCTGTTTACAGAACTGAGGTTCGTTCTCTGAATGCCTGCTTTCTAGTCCATTGCTGTGTCCAGTGGACTTTCAAGCAGAAGCTGGAAAGGGAAGAGCAACTGTTTTCCTCCCACATAATTAATATGTAGATATGATGGAAAGAGAGTTAAAATGCAGAAATAAGATATTCCTTAAAAGGCAGATACGAAAATATAGTAAAGTGTCATTTAAAAATACTTGTATTGAGAAGGAGGCAGAGTAAGATGGCCAAATAGAAGCCTCCACTGGTCATCCTCCCCACAGGAACACCAAATTTGACAAGTATCTACCAAAAAAGCACCTTAATAAGAATGAAAAATCAGGTGAGTGGTCACAGTACCTGGTTAACTCAATCTCACTGAAAGAGGCACAGGAAAGGATAGGAATGAATGAATTGGTATCAGGAATGAATTGCTGATACCACCTCTCCCCTAGTAGCCACATGGCGTGGAGAGAGAATCTGTGCATTTTGGGGGAGGGGGAGAGTGCTACGATTGTGCGGCTTTGCATTGGAACTCAGTGCTGCCAACACTGGGCAAAACACAGCCAATGCCCAGGGAAGGAGCATTTAGACAAGCCCTTGCCAGAGGGAAATCTCCCATCCCAGCAGTCAGAACTTGAGTTTCGGCATGCTCACCACCATAGGCTACAGTGCTCTGGGATTCTAAATAAACTTGAAGGCAGTCTAGGCCACAAGGACTGTAACTCCTAGGCAAGTCCTATTGCTGTGCTGGGCTAAGAGCCAGTGACTTGGGGAGTATGCAGCCTACTGAGACACCAACCAGGGTGGCCAAGGGAATGCTTGCACCATCCCTCTCCCAACCCCAGGCAGCACAGCTCACAGCAATGGAAGTGACCCTTTTCTTCTGCTTGAGGAGAGGAGAGGGAAGAGTAAAGAGGACTTTGTTTTGCACCTTGAATACCAGCGCAGCCACAGTAAAATAGGACACTGGGCAGAGTCATGAGGCCTCCATTCCAGGCCCTAGCTCCCAGATGACATTTCTAGACATGCCCTGGGCCAGAAGGGAATCTGCTGCCCTGACAGGAAGGACCCAGTCCTGGCAGGATTCATCACTTGTTGACTACAGTGCCCTTGGGCTCTGAATAATGAGCAGTGGTGACCAGGTAGTACACACTGTGAGCATTGGGTGAGACTCTAAGACATGCTGGCTTTGGGTCTGACCCCGCATATTCACAGCTGTGGCACATGTGAGGAGAGGCTCCTACTGCTTGAGAAGAGTATACATATGTAACCAACCTGCACGTTGTACACATGTACCATAGAACTTAAAGTATAATAATAGTAATTTAAAAAAAAAAAAGAAAAGGAGACGGAATAATAAAGGGATTATTATCTTTATTTTATAGGTAGAGCAACATCTTGCAGCTTAGGTACCAGCTTGGCCACAGTGAGGAAGAGCACCAAGTGGGCTCCTTAGGTCCCCAGTTCCAGGTCTTGGCTCTTGGACAACATTTCTGGACCTACTCTGGTCCAGAGGGGAGCCTACAGCCATTAAGGGTGAATGCCGGGCCTGGCAGCATTCACCACAAACTGACTGACGAGCCCTTGGGCCGGAAGTGAACATCAGTGGTACCCTGGCAGTAGTGGACATGAGGAGAGACCCCTCTGCATGGGGCAAGGGGTGGGAAGCACTTTGTCTGTGGTTTCACTGCCAGCTTAGTCACAGTAGAATAGAGCACTGGGTAGATTTCTAAGGTTTCTGATTCCAGGCCCTGGCTCCTACACAGCATCTCTGGACCTGCGGGGCCTGGAGGAGCTCACCGCCCTGAACTTAAGGACACAAGACTGGCTGGCTTCACTACCTGCTGGTTGTAGAGCCCTAGGGCCTTGAGCAAACATAGGTGGTAGCTAGGTAGTGGTTACAGTGGTCCTTGGGCAAGATCTCGTGCTGTGCTGGCTTCAGGTCTGACCTAGCACAGCCCCAATAGTGGTGGCCACAGGTATGTTTGTGTCACTCTTCCCCCAGTACAAAGCAGAGAGGGAGAGAGAGACTACATTTGTTTGAGAGAAAGTAAGGGAAAAGAACAAGAGTCTCTGTCTGGCAATCCAGAGAATTCTTCTGGATCTTATCCACAACCAACTCAGTACCTCTATGAGTCTGTAAGAACTACAGCATTATTGGGCCGGGGGTGCCCCTAGTGTAGATACGGCTGTAGTGACCAAAAACTTAGATCAAACACCTAAGTCCCTTAGAATACCTAGAAAACCTTCCCAAGAAGGTTGGATGCAAACAAAATACCTAACTCTTCAATGCCCAGACACTGACAAATATCTACAAGTATCAAGACCATTCAGGAAAACAACCTCACCAAAAGAATTAAATAAGGCACCAGGGGCCAATCCTGGAGAGACAGAGATATTTGACCTTTCTTTTTTTTTTTTTTTTTTTGAGACGGAGTCTCGCTCTATCGCCCAGGCTGGAGTGCAGTGGCCAGATCTCAGCTCACTGCAAGCTCCGCCTCCTAGGTTTATGCCATTCTCCTGCCTCAGCCTCCTGAGTAGCTGGGACTACAGGCACCGGCCACCACACCCGGCTAGTTTTTTGTATTTTTTAGTAGAGATGGGGTTTCACCGTGTTAGCCAGGATGGTCTCGATCTCCTGACCTTGTGATCCGCCCGTCTCGGCCTCCCAAAGTGCTGGGATTACAGGCTTGAGCCACTGCACCCGGCACATATTTGACTTTTCAAACAGAGAATTCAAAATAGCTGTTTTGGCTGGGCACAGTGGCTCACGCCTGTAATCCCAAGCACTTTAGGAGGCCGAGACGGGCGGATCACCCAAGGTCAGGAGTTCGAGGTCAGCTTGGCCAACATGGTGAAACCCCGTCTCTACTAAAAATACAAAAATTAGCCAGGGGTGGTGGCGAGTGCCTGTCATCCCAGCTACTCAGGAGACTGAGGCAGGAGAATTGCTTGAACCCAGGAGGTGGAAGTTGCAGTGAGCCGAGATTGCACCACTGCACTCCAGCCTGGGCAACACAGCGAGACTTTGTCTCAAAAAAAAAAAGCTATTTTGAGGAAACTCAAAGACATTCAAGATAGCACAGAGAAGGAATTCAGAATCCTATCAGATATATTTAACAAAGAAAATAATTAAAAATAACCAAGCAGAATTCTGGATTGAAAAATGCAATGGACATACTGAAGAATGCATTAGAGTCTCTTACTAGCAGAATTGATCAAGCAGAAGAAAGAAAAGCCTGAGCTTGAAGACAGGCTATTTGAAATTACACAGTCAGAGAAGACAAAAGAAAACAGGACAAAAAAGAATAAAGAATGCTTACAAGATCTAGAAAACAGCCGGGCGCGGTGGCTCAAGCCTGTAATCCCAGCACTTTGGGAGGCCGAGACGGGTGGATCACGAGGTCAGGAGATCGAGACCATCCTGGTCTACACGGTGAAACCCCGTCTCTACTAAAAAATACAAAAAAAAAAAAACTGGCCGGGCGAGATGGCGGGTGCCTGTAGTCCCAGCTACTCGGGAGGCTGAGGCAGGAGAATGGCATAAACCCGGGAGGCGGAGCTTGCAGTGAGCCGAGATCGTGCCACTGCACTCCAGCCTGGGCGACAGAGCGAGACTCCGTCTCAAAAAAAAAAAAAAAAAAAGTCTAGAAAACAGCCTCAGAAGGGCAAATCTAAGATTGGCCTTAAAAAGGAGGTAGAGATAGGGGTAAAAAGTCAGTTCAAAGAGACAATAATAGAGAACTTCCCAAACTCAGAGAAAAATATCAATATTCAAGTACAAGAAGGTTTAGAACACTAAGCAGATTTAACCCAAAGAAAATTGCCTCAAGGCATTTAATAATCAAATTCCCAAAGGTTAAGGATAAAGAAAGGATCCTAAAAGCAGCAGGAGAAAAGAAACAAATAACATACAGTAGAGCTCAATCTGTCTGGCATCAGACTTTTCAGTGCAAGCCTGCAGGCCAGAAGAGAGTGGCATGACATATTTAAAGTGCTGAAGGAAGACCAGGCACAGTGGCTCACACCTGTAATCCCAGCACTTTGATAGGCTGAGGTGGGCGGATCATGAGGACAGGAGTTCAAGACCAGCCTGGCCAACATGGTAAAACCTTGTCTCTACTAAAAATACCAAAAATGAGCTGAGCATGGTGTTACACGCCTGTAATCCCAGCTACTCGGGAGGCTGAGGCAGGAGAATCACTTGAACCCAGTAGGCAGAGGTTACAGTGAGCCAAGATCATACCATTGCACTCCAGCCTAGCGACAGAGCGAGACTCCAACTCAAAAAAAAATTAAAAATTAAGTGCTGAAGGAAAAACCTTTTACCCTAGAATAGTATATCCAGAAAAAATATCTTTTAAGCATGAAGGAGAAATAAATACTTTGACAGACAAACAAAAGGTGAGGGATTTCATCGACACCAGACCTGTCCTATAAGAAATGCTAAAGGGAGTTCTTTACTTCAAAAGCAAAAGATGTTAATGAGCAATAAGAAATCATCTAAAGGTACAAAACTCAATAATAAGTACACAGAAAAAGAATATTTTAAGACTGAAATTGTAGTATATAAACCACTCATATCTTAAGTAGAAAGATGAAAAGATGAACTGATTAAAATAACTTCAACAACTTTTGAAGACATATACAATACAATAATATATAAATAGAAACCACAGAAAGTTAAAAAGTGGGGAGATGAAGTTAAATTCTAGAATTTTTATTAGTTTTCTTTGTTCTTGTTTATGTAATCAGTGTTGTCAACAGTTTAAAATAATGGGTCATATTACTTGCAAGTCTCATGGTAACCTCAAATCTAAAAACATACAATAGACACAAAAAATAAAGAGCAAGAAATTAAAGCATAGCACCAGAAAAAAATCACCTTCACTAAGAAGACGACGGAAAGCAAGAGAAGACCACAGAACAACCAAGAAACAAATAATAAAATGGCAGGAGTAAGTCATTCCTCATCAGTAGTAACATTGTATATAAATGGACTAAACTTTCCAAAGGACATAGAGTGGGTGAATGGATAAAAAGGCAAAACCCGACAATCTGTTGTCTACCAATAACACACTTCACCTATAAAGAAACACACAGACTGAAACTAAAGTGATGCAAAAAGACATTCCACGCAAGTGGAAACCAAAAACGAACAGGGGTAGCTATACTGTTATCAGACAAAATAGATTTCAAGACAAAAACTATAAAAAGAGACAAATAAGGTCATATATAGTGATAAAGGGATCAACTCAGTAAGAGGATATGACAATTATAAATATATATGCACCCAACACTGAAGCACCCTGATATATAAAGCAAATATTATTAGAGCTAAAGAGAGAGATAGACTCCAATACAATAATAGCTAGAGACTTCAGCACCCCACTTTCAGCATTGGACCGATCATTTAGACAGAAAATCAATAAAGAAACATCAGACTTACTCTGTGCTATAGACCAAATGGACCTAATAGATATTTACAGAACATTTCATCCAACAGCTGCAGAATACACATTCTTCTGCTCAACACATGGATTATTCTAAAGGACAGACCATATCTTAGGCCGCAAAACAAGTCTCAAAACTTTTTTAAAAAATGAAATAATATCAAATAATATCAAATATCTTCTCTGACCACAATGGAATAAAACTAGAAATCAATAACAAGAGAAATTTTGGAAACTATCCAAACACATGCAAATTAAACAGTATGCTTCTGAATGACCAGTGGGTCAAAGAAGAGATTAAGAAGGAAATCGAAAATATTTTTGAAACAAATGATAATGGAAACACAACATACCAAAACCTGTGGGATTTAAAAAAAAAAAAAAAGGGAAAGAAAAGAAAAACACACCTGTGGGATACAGCAAAAGCAGTACTAAAAGAGGAGTTTATAGCTATAAGTGCCTGCATCAAAAAAAAAAAAAAAAGAAAAACTTCAAATAAACAACCTAATTATTTATCTTAAAGAACTAGAAAAGCAAGAGCAAACCAAATCTAAAGTTAGTAGAAGAGAGAATAAAGATCAGAGCAGAAGTAAATGAAGTTGAAATGAAGAAAACAATACAAAAGATCAACGAAACAAAAAGTTGTTTTTTTTTGAAAAATAAAATTGACAAACCTTTAGCCAGTCTAACTTAGAAAAACAGAGGACCCCAATAAAGAGAATCAGAGGCCAGGCGCAGTGGCTCCCGCCTGTAATCCCAGCACTTTGGGAGGCTGAGGCTGGCGGATCATGAGATCAGGAGATCAAGACCATCCGGGCTAACACGGTGAAACCCCGTCTCTACTAAAAATACAAAAAATTAGCCGGGTGTGGTTGCGGGTGCTTGTAGTTCCAGCTACTTGGGAGGCTGAGGCAGGAAAATGGCGTGAACCTGGGAGGCGGAGCTTGCAGTGAGCTGAGATCACGCCACGGCACTCCAGCCTGGGCGACAGAGCGAGACTTTGTCTCAAAAGAAAATGAGAGATAAATACGAAGACATTACAACCAATACTGCAGAAATTTAAAGGATCATTAGAGGCTGCCAATAAATTGGAAAACCTAGAAGAGATGGATACATTCCTAGACACTTAACAACTTACCAAGACTGAACCATGAAGAAATCCAAAAGCTGAACAGACCAATAACAAGTAACAAGATGGAAGATGTAATAAAAAGTCTCCCAAGAGAAAGAAAAGAAAGAGAAAGAAATAAAGAAAAGCGCAGGACCCAATGGCTTCACTGCTGAATTTTACCAAATACTTAAAGAAGAACTAATACTAATTCTGCTCATATTATTCTGAGAAATAAAGATGGAGAGAATACTTCCAAACTCATTTTACAAGGTCAATATTACTCTGTTATCAAAACCAGACAAAGACATATAAAAAAATAAAATTACAGGTCAATACCTCTGATGTAAGCATCCTCAACAAAATACTAACAAACAACAAATGTGATATTGTTAGTATTTTGTGTTTGAAATACATAAATATTTTAAATACAAAATATTAGCAACATCACATTAAAAGATCGTTTACCAGGCACAGTGGCTCACACCTATAATCCCAGTGCTTTGGGAGGCCAAGGCAGACCTCAGGATCACCTGAGGTCAGGAATTCGAGACCAGCCTGGTGAAACCCCATCTCTACTAAAAATAGAAAAATTAGCCAGATGTAAGGGTACGCACCTGTAGTCCCAGCTACTCAGGAGGCTGAGGCAGGAGAATCACTTGAACCCAAGAGGCGGAGGTTGCAGTGAGCCAAGATGACGCCACTGCACTCCTGCCTGGGCGATAGAGTGAGACTCCATCTCAAAAAAAAAAAAAAAAAAAAGATAATTCATCATGATCAAGTGGAATTTATCCCAAGGATGCAAGAATGGTTTAACATATGCAAATCAATCAACATGATACATCATATCAATAATAAAGAACAAAAACCATGTAATTATTTCAATTGATGATGAAAAAGCATTTGATAAAATTCAACATCCCTTTATGATAAAGTTCAAGAAACTGGATATAGAAGGAACATACCTCAACATAATAAAAGCCATATTAAACAGTCCCACAGCTAGTATCATACTGAATGGGGGAAAACTGAAATCATTTCCTCTAAGATGGCATAATGGCAGTATGCCATCCATGACAAGGATGCCCACTTTCACCACTTAGGACTTTCAACATAGTAGTGGAAGCCCTAGCCAGAGCAATCAGACAAGAGAAAGAAATAAAGAGCATCCAATTTGGAAATGAAGAAGCCAAATTACCCTTGTTTGAAGATACAATCCTATATTTGGAAAAACCTAAAGACTCCACCAGTTGATCAATTTACTGATCAATTCAGTAAAGTTGTAAGATAGAAAATCACCAGTAACATTTTTATATGCTTATGGCAAACAATCTGAAAAAGAAATCAAGAAAGTAATCTTATTTACAATAGCTACAAATAAATATTTAGGAATTAATCAAAGAAATGAAAGATGTCTACATTGAAAACTATAAAACATTGGTGAAAGAAATTGAAGAGGACACAAAAAAAATAAAGATATTACATGTCCATGGATTGAAAGAATCAATATCGTTAAAATGTCCATAGTACCCAAAGCAGTCTACACATTCAATGCAATCCCTATCAAAATACCAATGACATTCTTCACAGAAGTAGAAAGACCATCCTAAAATTTATACGGAACCACAAAAGACCTGGAATAGCCAAAGCTGTCCTGAACGAAAAGAACAAAACTGAAAGAATCTCATTACCTGACATCAAATTATCCTACAGAACCTTGGTAACCAAAACAGGACGGTACTGTCGTAAAAACAGACACATAGACCAATAGAACAGAATAGAGAACCCAGAAATAAATCCACACAACTACAGTGAACTCATTTTCAACAAAGGTGCCAAGAATGTATACTGGAGAAAAGGTAGTCTTCAATGAATGGTGCTGGGAAAACTGGATATCCATATGTAGAAGAATGAAACTAGACCCCTATCTCTCTTTCTCCATATACAAATATCAAATCAAAATGATTAAAGACATAAATTTACTATCTCAAACTACAAAGCTAGTAAAAGAAAACGTTGAAGGAACTCTCCGGGCCATTGGAATGGGTAAAGATTTCTTGAGTAATAACCCACAAACACAGGCAACCAAAGCAAAAATGGATGATGCGATCACATCAAGTTAAAAAGCTTCTGCACAGCAAAAGAAACAGTTAACAAAGAAACATTCCATAGAATGGGAGAAAATATTTGCAAAGTACCTATCTGACAAGGGATTAATAACCAGATTATATAAGGAACTCAAACAACTCTATAGAGAAAAACAATCAAAAAATGCGATTAAAAATGAGCAAAATATCAGAATAGACATTTCTCAAGAGAAGGCATGGAAATGGAAAACAGGCATATGAAAAGGTGCTCAGGTTGGTTGGGCACAGTGGCTCACTCCTGTAATCCCAGCACTTTGGGAGGCCAAGGCAGGTAGATCACCTGAGGTCAGGAGTTCGAGACCAGCCTGGCCAACATAGTGAAACCCTGTCTCTACTAAAAATAAAAAATTAGCTGGGTGTGGTGGCGCTCGCCTGTAGTCCCAGCTACTTGGGAAGCTGAGGCAGGAGAATCTCTTGAACCTGGGAGATGGAGGTTGCAGTGAGCCGAGATCACACCACTGCACTCCAGCCTGGGAGGTTGCAGTGAGCTGAGATCATGCCACTGCACTCCAGCCTGGGCGACAGAGTAAGACTCCATCTCAAAGGAAGGGAGGGAGGGAGGGAAGGAAAAGGTGCTCAGGTACTCAAAATTATTGATCGTCACAATAACAAATGTTGATAAAGATGTGGGGAAAAGGGAACCCTTGTACACGGTTGGCAGGAATATGAATTGGTACAACCACTGTGGAGAACAGTTTGGAGGTTCCTCAAAAAACTAAAAATAGAACTACCATATGATACAGCAATCAGCACTTTGGGAGGCTGAGGCAAGCGAATCACCTGAGGTCAGGAGTTCCAGACCAGCCTGGCCAACATGGTGAAACCCCATCTCTACTAGAAATACAAAAAAAATTAGCCAAGCGAGTTGGCGCCTGCCTGTAAATTCAGCTACTCAGGAGGCTGAGGCAGGAGAATTGCTTGAACCCAGGGGGAGGTTGTAGTGAGTCAAGATTGCACCACTGCACTCCAGCCTGGGCAACAGAGGGAGACTTCATCTCAAAAAAAAAAAAAAAAAAAAAAACTAGAAGGGTATAATTGGATTGTTTGTAACACAAAGTAGATCATTAAAAGAAATTAAAACAATAGTAAAAGGCTCTTTTAAAATTACCTTTTATTGTACTTTTTCATCACACATTCAGTAAGTCTACTGAAAAACATAGCATGATTTTGTTTCCTCAATCCAGATTAATTTTGGCCCCCCAAAACGTAGTTATTTTTGTTGTTGTTTCTTTTGAGACGGAGTCTCGCTCTGTCGCCCAGGCTGGAGTGTAGTGGTGCGATCTCAGCTCACTGGAAGCTCCACCTCCCGGGTTCACGCCATTCTCCTCCCTCAGCCTCCCAAGTAGCTGGGACTACAGGCACCTGCCACCTCACCCAGCTAATTTTTTGTATATTTAGTAGAGACGGGTTTCAACGTGTTAGCCAGGATGGTCTCAATCTCCTGACCTCAGATCCGCCTGCCTCGGCGGCCTCACAAAGTGCTGGGATTACAGGCGTGAGCCGCCACACCCGGCCTACCAGAAGGTAATTATAAATTGTATATTTTTCCCAGATTTTTTTTTTTTCTGATAACTACTTCAGAAGTCTGATTAAGGTCATTCCAGGTGACTTGGCAGACTTTGGCTGCCTTTGAAGCCAAACTGCCCCAGGTCTCCAAGTTCGCAGCTCAGGAGGCATGCTTCACACTCAGGGATTTGCCCAATTCACCCACAGGCCTGGGCTGGTGCCGCAGGGTAGAACTGAGAGTGCTCAGTGGGACAAGTTGTTCCCTCAGGCACCCTTTGTGGTTTAAGAAGTCTCAATTCTGAATGCAGTATTCAGAAGTTCGTACTCCCTTTTCCCCCGGTGTGTTTCTTCTACATTCCAGTCTTACTTTCAGGAGATCTGCAGAGAGTCTTTCCTTCTCATACCTCTCACTCACTCCAGGATGCTTTTGTGAGGGTACAGACATACGAGATTTGGTGTTAATGTCTCACCTTTTACTCTCTGCCTCTAAAGGCTCTGGCAGGAAGTTTTGGCCAAAGTGGGATTGTAGGAGCATACTTGCCACAGATCTGATGGGGACATTTTCTCTGTAACATACCCAGCTCCATTTAATGTTAAACATCTCACTGTTAGTAGTACTTTTAGAAAAAAATCAAATTTTATAGTTATTGATGTGTTTTGAAGAAATGTTAATGTTTGAACCAGATACAGCCTCTAGCTTAAAAACCAAAACAAAACAAAAGAAAGGCTACTACTTTATTCTTTATTAAAGGATCGTTTTTTAAAAAGTATTGAATAGGCTGGGCACAGTGGTTCATGCCTGTAATCCCAGCACTTTGGGAGGCCAAGGTGGTCAGGAGATTGAGACCATCCTGGCCAACATGGTGAAACCCCGTCGCTACTAAAAATTAGCTGGGCGTGGTGGCAGGCACCTGTAATCCCAGCTACTCGGGAGGCTGAGGCAGGAGAATCACTTGAACCAGGGAGTCAGAGGTTGCAGTGAGCCGAGATCACATCACTGCACTCCAGCCTAGCGACAGAGAGAGATTCCATCTCAAAAAAAAAAAAGTATTAAATAAACCACCACTTCTTTGTGGGTTTGTGTGTGTGTGTGTGTGTGTGTTTGTTTTTTGTGTTTTTTTTGGAGATGGAATCTCGCTCCGTCACCCAGGCTGGAGTGCAGTGGTATGATCCCGGCTCACTGCAACCTCCACCTCTGGATTCAAGCGATTCACCTGACTCAGCCTTCCAAGTAGCTGGGATTATAGGCACCTACTACCATGACCAGCTAATTTTTGTATTTTCAGTAGAGACAGGGTTTCACCATGTTGGCCAGGCTGGTCTCGAACTCCTGACCTCAGGTGATCCACCCACTTCAACCTCCCAAAGTGCTGGGATTACAGGTGTGAGCCACTGCACCTGGCCTTTTTGTGGAATTTTTAACAACCTTTTGTATGTCCTTTGTTCTCTGTTCAATGTGAATGAGAAATATTTCCCAAGCTGTGGTAACATCTCTGACTTGAGTTATGAAATTGTTGTGACCCGACGACCCTTTAAACAGCCCTTTATTTCGTAGTGTGGTACAAAAATAACTCACTTGGCCCAGGCGCAGTGGCTCAGGCCTGTAATCCCAGCACTTTGGGAGGCTGAGGCAAGAGAAATGCTTGAGCTCAGGAGTTTGAGACCAGCCTGGGCAACATGGCAAAATCTTGTCTCTACAGAAAAATTTTTTAAAAGCCAGGCTTGGTGGCATGTACCTGTAGTCCCAACTACTCCAGAGGCTGAGGTGGGAGCATCACCTCATCCTGTGAGAGGTCGAGGCTGCAGTGAGCCGTGATCATGACACTGTACTCCAGCCTGGGTGACAGAACAAGACCCGCCTCAAAAAAACAGAAACAAAACAAAACTCTGTTGATTTTAACTAGGAATCCTGCAACAATTTGAACATCTTTTAAGGAAGAAGGAAAAATAAATTCACGTGAAACTTACGATACTACTCACAGAAAAAGATGCCCTTTATATTAAAACTTCTTAATTTTTTTGAGAAATCGTTTTGAAAACTTGCAAAACCAGTTTAAGTGACTATTTGTATGTTGGTTATTTCTTTTCCTGTGTTTGTATAAATCACTTGTTATGTTTACAGTGCAGATGTCAAGTCTCTTCCCTGACAAGTTATGTCCGGAGGAAAGAATAAAAAATCACCCACAGAGATATTGCCTATTAGTTCAAACACAGAATTGGATGTTTGGGGTATCTTTTTTCTTTATACCTGGAAATGCCTCTGTCCTCAATTTCAAGGCCTGACCTTCAGAGTGAATCCCTCTTTGATACACTGCAGTGGTTATTGCTGCTAACATCTGATGCTTGATTCTTTAAAGCCTTTGAATTGATTTTCTCAGCTAAAACCTCCAGCATTTAAACTACAGGATTGTCAAACTACACATAAGAGAGTAAACCATACAGTTATTTTTGGAATGTGCTTTCATTCAAAGGCCTCAGTGTGAGGAGAGAGAGCAAATTCACTGATCCTGGTGAATTTGTATGTTTGAGATCTACTGTTGCCACATCACCTCACCTCTGTCCCTGGTGATAACCATCTCTGATTTCTCATCTTCTAGAAAGCAGGCCACTTCCTCTGAAGTGTTTAGAGCTATAGCTTCCTAAAATTTGCATGTGTTTGAGGGGCAAGAGGTGGAGGGGAACACATCTGAAGTTTAGGGAGGTGTTAACCTCTTCTTATCACTGGGTAAAATGGACTCAGCCTGATTTTTGGAGCCCTTATAATCTTAAGATGTGATTTGGGCAACCTTGGTAATGTAAAAATTGGAGCTAGAACAGGAAACATCAGACTACTGAGATTAGTGCTAATTAAACAGACAAAATAGAAAGCAAAAAAAGAAGGAAAAATCAATTAGGGGAAAGGGGCTCCAGTTTTCGAAAGGCATGACCTGTTTTCTACCCAGGGGCTTCACCCACGGGTGTGGAGAGGTGGTCAGGACTGAATCCTCTGGAAGTGTGTTCAGAAGCAGCTGAGGGAAACTTTGGGAAAGGAAAAGCTTAAAAATTATATGCCGGCCGGGCGCGGTGGCTCAAGCCTGTAATCCCAGCACTTTGGGAGGCCGAGACGGGTGGATCACGAGGTCAGGAGATCGAGACCATCCTGGCTAACACGGTGAAACCCCGTCTCTACTAAAAATACAAAAACTAGCCGGGCGAGGTGGCGGGCGCCTGTAGTCCCAGCTACTCAGGAGGCTGAGGCAGGAGAATGGCGTAAACCCGGGAGGCGGAGCTTGCAGTGAGCTGAGATCTGGCCACTGCACTCCAGTCCGGGCGACAGAGTGAGACTCCGCCTCAAAAAAAAAAAAAAAAAAAAAAAAAAATTATATGCCATATATAACCCATGGTTTTTCTTTGATAATGTGATATATGATTGAAAAGTGATTCTCTTAACCGGATAGATAAAACTAGGAATTAATGTAACTTAAGTGCCTGTGTTGTAGAATACATTTTTACAGCTTTGTGATAGTTTCCAAGAAAGATGGGCTTGTTCTCTAATTAGCTATTGTTCTTTTACAGCTGTTAAGACAGAACAGCTGTGGATATTTTTTCCTTTTGAATAATTTGACAGAAGGTTGGATTACAGTTGGGTTAGAAGCTTGCCTGATCAGCAACAAACTCCTGTGTAGGCCTGGGGCTAGGCCACTAGTGTGTTTTCCCCTTTAAAAAAAGTAGTGTCTGTGGGAGGATATCTAGGTAGGACCTTAAGCTAATGGTTATCTTCTTAAACAGGACATGCTGGCCGGGCGCGGTGGCTCAAGCCTGTAATCCCAGCACTTTGGGAGGCCGAGGCGGGCGGATCACAAGGTCAGGAGATCGAGACCATCCTGGCTAACACGGTGAAACCCCGTCTCTACTAAAAAATACAAAAAACTAGCCGGGCGAGGTGGCGGGCGCCTGTAGTCCCAGCTACTCAGGAGGCTGAGGCAGGAGAATGGCGTGAACCCGGGAGGCGGAGCTTGCAGTGAGCTGAGATCTGGCCAGTGCACTCCAGCTTGGGTGACAGAGCGAGACTCCGTCTTAAAAAAAAAAAACAGGAAATGCTTTGTATCTCTATGAAAATCTTGGCAATAGAGAATCATCTACTCTGAGATTATTAACCATTTGTTTGCTGCATGAACCACTGTGCTGTTAGAAAACAATTTTGTAATGAAAACAGCCAGGGAAACATTGATTAAAGCCCAACAGAGCACAGTTGTTGAAGATGACAGTACTCTGTAACTGCTAAGTGTTATTTCCTTTTACAAAATCTGCTTCGAGTGGGCTTTTTTTCCCCACCTCTCAAAGGTGATCTCTGAAGACAGTTAAATAACATGTCAGTCTTATCTTTAAATATAGCTGGTACAGGTGGCCCTCAGGTCATGTCCTACTGAAGTAATACTGCCTTTTAAAAAATTTATTACTCCTGAATTAAATTTACTGGCAAGTTGTTGGCCACCCCTGGTGCTATGTAAGAACAGAGAGCAGTAAAATTGTTTTCAGATCACTTTTTCTGCAGTTCCCTGCAGTCTGAATCATTCCAATATTCATACACTTTGCAAAATGTATACACTTTGTTAACATGCAACTTTTGCATTCAGAAGCAGCAAATTAAATTTGTCTGAGCAGAATTGCTATGTGCACAGAGGAGGAAAAGTAATTTCTGTCCAGGCGGTTCCCCTTTGCCTTTTGCTCCTAGCACAGGCTGTTGTAATAGGGATGTAGGTGAAGGATGGCAAAGGAACACCAGAAAGTGACAGACGCAAGACACTGGGTTTTGGCAGCATGGTTTTGTAAACAAAGTGACACAAATTGGGGCAGAAATTCCAGTGGGACAAGGGAGGAAACTAGAAGACTAGAAATACAGCAGAAAGCTGAGTCCCATCCAGATGGTGTTTTTAATAAATTTATCAGACGCATATGAAAGATGATAATGAACATTCAAAATGGGGAGTGGCCCAGTCCCTCTGGGAAGAAAAACAGTATGAAACCTTCTGTGTGCTGCATTCAGACATAGAATCACTCTCTAATTTTTCCCAGTGAAAAAGACCACAGAACTTATTCAAACCATTGAGTAACTAGGTAGGCTGAGGTTTGTGTTTCTAGAAAGAAAAATTCATAACAAAATTATTCCCTGCTGAAATGGAGGATGTGGCCTATGTATATTAGTAAACCAGTGGTGACATTTGGGGCAAACATCTGTCACAACTATTGTAAGTGTGACTAAATCAGACATTTCTCCCCCTTGGGCATAAAAGACCTTTTATAGTCTTTAAGGGTCAGGCGTGGTGGCTGACACCTGTGATCTTAGCACTTTGGGAGGCTGAAGCAGGTGAATCACTTGAGGTCACGAGTTCGACACCAGCCTGGCCAACATGGTGAAACCCCATCTCTACTAAAACTAAAAAAAATCAGCCGGGTGTGGTGGCGTGCATCTGTAGTCCCAGCTACTGGGGAGGCTGAGCAGGAGAATCGCTTGAACCTGGGAGGCGGAGGTTGCAGTGAGTCGAGACCGTGCCACTGCACTCCAGCCTGGGCAACAGAGTGAGACTCTATCTCAAAAACAAACAAAACATACAAAAACAATAACCTTTTATAGTCTTTAAAAGCTACACTGTTATCTACACTCTTCTCACTTTTGCCCCCCAAAATGTTTTCTCCATCAAAAAATAGTTTAGTCTGCCATGAGTGACCAAACTTTCTGCATGTGGGGCAGACTTTTAGGGGAGAAGTTGAGAAACAGAAGCTGTGGGTAGTGCTTAGATAGCAACTCTTCTACCATGGGCGTATTTATTTTGTTTTTAATGTTTAGGTCAAGACCCAGAGATTGATCGTATTTTACTTTTCTAAGAAAACTTCCACTGATAAAGCAATTTTTTTCTGCTTTATTCAGTAACTTTTAGATTTTCTTAGCTTTGGTAAGGAACTATGTTAAGCAAGGTTAAGCACCACAACCTTACATAGGCATCGTTTTCTAGCTTTGATTCGTTTACTCAGCAAATATTTATTGAGCGCCTGCCATGTGCTAGGCATTGTTCCTTGGCAATGGGAATACAGCTGCAGGAAAAAAAAAAAAAAAAAAAAACCGTTCCTTCCCTTATGAAACTCACATTCTGAATCTCTGGTTGTCAGGTCAGGTCAGTTTGAAGTACTGATTTGGATATTAAGAAGTGGGACAGTGCTAGAATGATTGTCTCATCTTGGTGATTTACAGATGGTAAATCCACTGGGCTTGTGCTTTAGGTCCTTCTCTTCTTCCTTCCAGGTGTCAGCATCATTTCGTCATTATACTGTTAATTTGACTTATTAGCAAAAAGTAGGAATCAGAATTAAGAGAAGGCCAGACACGGTAGTTCATGCCTGTAGTCCTAGAACTTTGAGAGGCCAAGGTGGGAGGATTGCTTGAGCCCAGGAGTCTGGGCCACATAGCGAGACCCTGTCTTTATAAACAAACAAACAAAAAAAGAATTAAGAGAGGTGGTATTCTTTTGATATTGGTTTTTTGGTTTTTGTTTGTTTGTTTGTTTTTTGAGATGGAGCCTTGCTCTGTCGCCCAGGCTGGAGTGCAGTGACGTGGTCTCAGCCCACTGCAACTTCTGCCTCCCGGATTCAAGTGAATCTCCTGCCTCAGCCTCATGAGTAGCTGGGATTACAGGTGCCCACCACCATGCCCAGCTAATTTTTGTATTTTTAGTAGAAACGGGGTTTCACTATGTTGGCCAAGCTGGTCTTGAACTCTTGACCTCCTGATCCACCCACGTTGGCCTCCCAAAGTGCTGGGATTACAGGTGTGAGCCACCATGCCTGGCCTTTTGATGTTTTGCCTTATGAATTAGATAGTAGAGTTGATTATCAAATTGCTGGTTGATTTCTAGTAAAAGCTGTTTCTTGAAAGGAAATTTAGGACTTGAGGTAGATTTCACTGATAGACACATATCCATATGCGTATATATCACTGATATATATACATACGTGTGAGTGTGTGGAGTGTGTCTGTATGTGTCTCTGTTGGGCTCCTTTTGTAGATCCATACTTTGACTAATAAACATTAATGAATAATTACATCGAGATCAAAGTAGAAACAATAGTATGCTATTCACGAGCATATATATATATATATATATATATATGTATATATTTCCTTCTTTTTTATGCCATAAGACTTTTGTAAGGATTCCTTCTTAAAAAGACAAAATTCTGGTTTTGTTTGTTTGTTTTTGAGACAGGGTCTCACTCTGTTGCCCAGACGAGGATCAAGTGATCTTCCTGCCTCAGCCTCCTGAGTAGCTGAGACTTCAGGCATGTGCCACCATGTCTTATATTTTTTGTGGAGATGGGGTCTTCCTTTGTTGCCCAGGCTGGTCTCAAATTCCTGGCCTCAAATAATCCTCTCACCTTGACCTCCCAAAGTGCTGGGATTGTAGATGTAAGCCACCATGCCCAGCCACAACGTTCTTTAATGTAGCAGCATTTTAGACCACCTCAAGATTCCAGAGGGCCAAAGGATGATATTACTAGATATTACCAACTTAGAAAATACGTTAGAGACAGAAATAATCTGTTTAACAAATCTATTTATAAATGTGTCTGCAGAAAAGGAATTCTGAGTGCTGATCCCAGCCTTTTTTCCCCAAAGAGCTTGAAAGCATATCAGTAATGCTTTTGTGATAGTCTGTGATGTTGATGCTCTAATTGAATTAGATTACCTAGAGATAAAATTGTGAAGCAGTAAGGCATAGCGTAGGTGGAAACTGACAAACTAACACAGAGTCAACAGAGACAACTGGTGAGTGAGACCAAGCTGTCTACAGAGGATATCAGCATTCAGCATAATCATAAAAGGTTTTATACTTTCAGAGGCTTACCATCTTTCTGGTTTTCATAAAAACAGTGTTAAAATGTGTGAAACTTTTTAAAAACCAATATTCCATATGCACAAAAGAACATAAATACAATATATGTAAAGTTTGGTGAGCAGGAACACTCGCATACTCACCATGCAGCCTAAGAAATAGAATGTTACCTATACAAAAATAAACTCAAAATGAATTAAAGACTTAAAAGTAAGACCTGAAACAATAAAACTACTAGAAGAAAACATGGGGGAAATGCTTCATGACATCGGTCTGAGCAAGAATTTTTTGGATAAGACCCCAAAAGCATAGGCAGCAGTAGCAAATATAGATAAATGGGATTACAGCAAACTAAAAAGCTTCTGCACAGCAAAGGCAACAGTCAAAGAGTGAATAGACAGTTTACAGAATGGGAGAATCTATTGCAAAGTATGCATCTGAATAGGGGTTAATATTCAGAATATATAAGGAATATTCTCAATGGCAAAATAAGTAAATAATCCAATGGAAAATGAGCAAAAGATCTGAATAGATAGTTCTCTAGAGAAGACATACAAATGGCCAGTGGGTATGTGAAAAAATACTCAGCATCACTAATAAGGGAAATGCAAATAAAAACCACAGTGATATATTACTTCACCCAAATTAGAATGGATGGTATCAAAGACAAAAAAATAACAAATGCAGGCATGGATGTGGAGAAAGGGGGAACTCTTCTACACTGTTGGTGGTAATGTAAATTAGTACAGCCATTGTGGAAAACAGTATGGAAGTTCCTCAGAAAACTAAAAATAAAACTACCATATGACCCAGCAATCCCACTACTAGGTATATATCTAAAGGAAATGAAATCTATGATAGAGATATCTTCACTCCCATGTTTATTACAGCATAATTCACAATAGCCAAGACATAGAATCAACGTAAGTGTCCATCAGTGTATGGATGTATAAAGAGAATGTGATACATATATACACACAACAGAATATCATTCAGCCATTAAAAGAATGAAATGCATCATTTGCAGCAACATGGAAGAATCTGGAGACAATTAAATGAAATAAGAAAGCCAGGCACAGGAGGACAAACACTGCATGATCTCACTCATATGTGAAGTGTGAAGAAGTTGATCTCATAGCTATGACAGTAGAGTAGTGGTTACCAGAGGCTGAGAAGAGTTGGGAGGTAAGGAGAAACTGGTCAACTGGTACAGAGTTACAGTTAGAAAGGAGGAATAAGTTCTGGTGTTCTGTTGCACAGTAAGGTGACTGTGGTTAACAGTGTTGTACTGTATATTTCAAGATAACTAGAAGAGAGGATTTTGAATGTTTCACTACAAAGAAATGTTAAATATATGAGATGATATGTTCTGAAGACCCTGATTTGATTTTTACACAGTGTATACATATATTGAAACATCATACTGTACCCCATAAATATGTACAATTATGTTTAAAAATTCAGTTTAAAAAGAAAAGAAACTGCACATCACGAAACATTTGAAGCCCTTTGTGTGTTCCTCCCCCAATTGCATCCCTGCTCTCTTCCTACCTAGAGGTAACGACTAATCTGAATTTTAGTGTCTACTATTCCCTAGCTTTCCTTTCTAATTCATCACATATGTATGTGTCACTAAACAATATAAAAGGAATTGTTTTCTATGTATTTTTCTGTCACTTGTTCTTCTTAACCAGTTTTCTTTGTGAGATTGACGCTTGTTGATACATGTATTAGAAAAACAACAAACACTTACTCTTTTCTTAAATAGTTAACATACACACTTGCAGTCACCAAAATGTATGTAGGGCAAGTGTTTTCCCCCACATAATGTGGGGGAAAACACTTGCCCTACACACAACAGACAACAGCAGGGTGTTCTATAGTTCAATTCAATTATAGCAATAATATAGAATCAACCTAAGTGCCCATCAATAGGTGAGTGAATAAAGATGTTGCTTATATACACAACAGAATACTATTTGGCCATAATAAAGAATGAAATCCTGTCATTTGCAGCAACATGGATGGAACTGGAGGTCATTATATTATGTGAAATAAGCCAGGCACAGATAGACAAATATCATATGTTGTTACTCATAAGTGCGAGCTTAAAAAGTTGATCTCATGGAGGTAGAGAGTAAAATAATAGGCACCAGAGGCTAGGAAGGTTTTGTGTGTTTGGGGTTGGAAGGGTGAAGGGATAAAGGGAGATTGGTTAAAGGATACAAACATACAATTAGATAGAAGGAATAAGTTCTAATGTTTGATAGTAGAGTAGGGTGACTACAGTTAATAACAATGTACTGTGTATTTTAGAATTGCTTCAAGAGAGGACATGAAATGTTCTCAGTACATAGAAACAACAAATACTTGAGGTGAGGGATACTCTGACTTGATCATTATACATTCTAAGCATCTAACAAAATATCACTTGTACCCCACAAATATGTACAAATATTATGTGTCAAGAATATTTTTAATTGCAGACATGTGTTAAGGTCTTTTATATTGGTCAGGAGAAGGGATATATAATTATTAATTTTAGGCATTATTAAATCTGGTATTTAATAATGCCTACCTAAAATTTAAGAGAAGTAAAAGGATAAAAATGTAATATATATATATAACTTCCAAACCAAATCAGTTGGGATAACTGGTGGGAGAAATGAAATAATCTACCCATTCATTAGAAAACTGGAGCAGAATAGGCAGAAAGGTAAGGGAAACAGCAAAGAAAAAACATGTAAATAGAAAATAAAAGCGAGTTCACATAAATTAGTAATAACAATTAATGTGAGTCATATAAATCTGCCAGTTAAAAGACACACTGCCAGTTAAGGACAGTGAATCTTGTAAAAATCTGTTATATGTTATTTACAAGAGACCAGAAAAATAGAAAGTGACATGATACTAAGGAAATAGTAGACAATGTAAAGGTGTTATAGTTACTTGACATCAGACAACATAGACTTTAGGGCAAAAACATTATTAAGAATAAAGAACGAGGCCGGGGCGGTGGCTCAAGCCTGTAATCCCAGCACTTTGGGAGGCCGAGATGGGCGGATCACGAGGTCAGGAGATCGAGACCATCCTGGCTAACATGGTGAAACCTCGTCTCTACTAAAAATACAAAAACTAGCCGGGCGAGGTGGTGGGCGCCTGTAGTCCCAGCTACTCGGGAGGCTGAGGCAGGAGAATGACGTAAATCCGGGAGGCGGAGCTTGCAGTGAGCTGAGATCCGGCCACTGCACTCCAGCCCGGGCGACAGAGCGAGACTCCGCCTCAAAAAAAAAAAAAAAAGAATAAAGAACAATAATACATAATGATGAAAGGTTCAAGCTACCAGGAAGATACAATTTCTAAAATGATGTACATGATGATATGGTCTCAAAATACATAAAGCAAAAATCAACAGAATTGTGAGGAAAAACTGACAAATCTATGGTGATAGTCATGGCAGGAGATTTTTTTTTTTTTTTTTTTTTTTTTGAGACGGAGTCTCACTCTGTCGCCCAGGCTGGGGTGCAGTGGCGCAATTTCAGCTCATTGCAACCTCCGCCTCCCAGGTTCAAACGATTCTCCTTCCTCAGCCTCCTGAGTAGCTGGGATTACAGGTGCCTGCCACTATGCCTAACTAATTTTTGTATTTGTAGTAGAGATGGGGTTTCACCATGTTAGCCAGGCAGGCTGCTTTCTAACTCCTGACCTTGTGATCCACCCACCTTGGCCTACCAAAGTGTTGGGATTACAGGCATGAGCCACCGCGCCCAGCCGCAGGAGATTTTAACAAACATCTCCCAGTAATCAGTAAGCATATAAATATTTGAATAATACAATTGGGAAGTTTGATCTAATAAATATATATAGAACCATACATCCCCCAAATTAGAGAACATACATTCTTTTCAGGCACACATAAGACATTAATAAGGGCTAAGGGCTGGGCGTGGTGGCTCACGCCTGTAATCCCAGCACTTTGGGAGGCCGAGGCCGGCGGATCACAAGGTCAGGAGATCGAGACCATCCAGGCTAACATGGTGAAACCCCATCTCTACTAAATATAATAAAAAATTAGACGGGAGTGGTAGCGGGCGCCTATAGTCCCAGCTACTCAGGAGGCTGAGGCAGGAGAATGGGGTGAACCCAGGAGGTGGGGGTTGCAGTGAGCCGAGATCGCGCCATTGCACTCCAGCCTGGGTGACAGAGCGAGACTCTGTCTAAAAAAAAAAAGACATTAATAACAATTAGCCATGTACTAGATCACAAAGTAAATCTAAGATTTTACAAAGTCACATCAGACGCACCACAGTTTTTTGTCCACATTGCAGTTTAATTAAATATCAATAACAGAAAGATAACTTGAAAAACGATATTTAGAAAGTTGAAAACATACTTCTGAATAATTCGTGGGTCAAAGGAAAAATGATAAAGGAAATTATAAAATATTTAGAAACGATTAACTTTTAAAATACTATATATCAGACAAACCCAAATTGAGGGACATTCTACACAATACCTGACTGGTACTCTTCAAAACACTAAATATCAAAACTTAATTATAAAGGTAAAACAGGAGTTAGAAGTAAAATATTATATTAGCTTTAAATACATTTTTTAGAAAAGAAAAAGATTAGTGAGTTAAACATTCATTTCAAGTAGTTAGGAAAAAATAGAATAAATCCAAAGGAGCAGGAGGAAGAAAATAATAAAGAGAAGGGAAGAATTTAGTAAAATAGGAAATAAAGAAAAGAATCAACAAAACCCAACATTGGTTCTTTAAGGGCACTAATAAAATAGACAAACCTGTATAGAACTGGACAAAAAAGAAGGGCAAGGTATAATAAACAACATTTTGAATGAAAAAGAGCTATACTGTGAAATAATGGATACCAATATGTTTGAAAACTTAAACAAAATGAAAAATTTTTCTGAAAGGGCCAAGAATATATGATAATGTAAAAGAAAAAAGAGAAGGAAAAGGAGGGGGAGGAGAGGAGCTAAGATTTACAATTACTTTAAAATTATGATAATTAAGATAGCATGGTAAAGGCACAAGGCTAGTCAAATCGACCAGTGAAACAGAATACAGATCTTTTTTTGTTTTTGTGTTTTTGAGACAGAGTCTTGCTTTGTTGCCCAGGCTGGAGCGCAGTGGCGTGATCTTGGCCCACTGCAACCTTACCCTCCCGGATTCAAGCGATTCTCCTGCCTCAACCTCCCAATAGCTGGGATTACAGGAATGCACCACCACACGCAGCTATTTTTTGCATTTTTAGTAGAGATGGGGTTTCACCATGTTTGCCAAGCTGGTCTCAAACTCCTGGCCTCAAGTGCTCCTCCTGCCTCTGCCTCCCAAAGAGCTGGGATTATTACAGGTGTGAGCCACCGTATCCAGCCTCAGAATACAGATCTTAAATGGAGATGCAAATATATACAAAAACTTCATATGTAACTAAAGTAACATAAATTAGTGGGGGAAAGGATGGGCTGTTCATTAAATGCTATTGGGGAAATTAGTCATATTTATAAATAAAAGATGAAAATCCCCATCTCACAGCATACTAAAAATAAATTCTGAATAAAGAACTAAACATAAAAAGAAAAAATTGAGAACTTTTAGGAGAAAATTAGGAAAATATCTTTATGAATTTGGTGTAGGAAAGAACTTATAAACAAGAAAGGAGAAGTTTGCCAGGTGTGGTGGCTCATGCCTATAACCCCAGCACTTTGGGAGACTGAAACAGGAGGATTGCTTGAGCCCAGGAGCTGAAGACCAGCCTGGGCAACAAAATGGGATCTTGTCTCTATAAAAAATTTAAAAATTAGCCAGGTATGGTGGCACCTGCCTATGGTCCCAGCTACTTGACAGGCTGAGGCAGGAGGATTGCTTGAGCCTGGGAGTTCAAGGCTGTAGTGAACCGTGATCGTACCACTGCACTCCAGCCTAGATGACAGAATGAGACCATGTCTCAACAACAACAACAATAATCAAATTTTTTTGAAAAGGGAAAAGCACAAGTCATCAAAAGATTAAATGTTTCAACTCAATAAATTGACCTACAAAAGCCTGGCATCCTGAAAATCAATTAAAAAGATAATAGAAAAATAGGCAAAAGATAAAAATAGGCAGTTTACAGAAGAGAAATTGAGAGTGATTCCAGAGGGAAAAAAATGTTCAACTTCACCTAACAAAAAAGTTAAAAACTGAAATCACATTGAGATCCCATTTCACACTCACCTGTCTGACATTACCAGGAGTTGGTGAGGATGTGGAGCAATTAATTGAGAGTATAAAGGTTTTTTTTTTCTTTTGGAAACAAAATTTTATTTTATTTTTATTATACTTTAAGTTCTGGGATACATGTACAGAACATGCAGATTTGTTACACAGGTATACACATGCCGTGGTGGTTTGCTGCACCCATCAACCCATCATCTAACATTAGGTATTTCTCCTAATGCTATCCCTCCCCAGACCCCCACCCCGCAACAGGCCCCAGTGTGTGATGTTTCCCTCCCTGTGTCCATGTGTTCTCATTGTTCAACTCCCACTTATGAGTGAGAACATGCGGGGTTTGGTTTTCTGTTCTTGTGTTAGTTTGCTGAGAATGATGGTTTCCAGCTTCATCCATGTCCCTGCAAAGGACATGAACTCATCTTTTTTTATGGCTACATAGTATTCCGTGGTGTATATCTGCCACATTTTCTTTATCCAGTCTATCACTGATGGACATTTGGGTTGGTTCCAAGTCTTTGCTACTGTGAACATATGTGTGCATGTGTCTTTATAGTAGAGTGATTTGTAATCCTTTGGGTATATACCCAGTAATGGTATTGCTGGGTCAAATGGTATTTCTGGTTTTAGATCCTTGAGGAATTGCCACACTGTCTTCCACAATGGTTGGACTAATTTACCCTCCCACCAACAGTGTAAAAGTGTTCGTATTTCTCCGCATCCTCTCCAGCATCTGTTGTTTCCTGACTTTTTAATGATCATCATTCTAACTGGCATGAGATGGTATCTCGTTGTGGTTTTGATTTCCTTTTCTCTAATGGCCAGTGATGATGAGCTTTTTTTCATATGTTTATTGGCCACATACATGTCTTCTTTTGAGAAATGTCTGTTCATATCCTTTGCTTGCTTTTTGATGGTTTTTTTTTTCTTGTAAATTTGTTGAAGTTCCTTGTAGATTCTGAATATTAGCCCTTTGTCAGATGGATAGATTGCAAAAATTTTCTCCCATTCTGTAGGTTGCCTGTTTACTCTAATAATAGTTTCTTCTGCTGTGCATAAGCTCTTTAGTTTAGTTAGATCCCATTTGTCAATTTTGGCTTTTGTTGCCATTGCTTTTCATGTTTGAGTCATGAAGTCTTTCCCCATGCCTATGTCCTGAATGGTACTGCCTAGGTTTTCTTCTAGAGTTTTTATGGTTTTAGGTCTTACATTTAAGACTTTAATCCATCTTGAGTTAATTTTTGTATAAAGTGTAAGGAAGGGGTTCAGTTTCAGTTTTCTGCATGTGGCTAGCCAGTTTTCCCAACACCATTTATTAAATAGGGAATCCTTTCCCCATTTCTTGTTTTTGTCAGGTTTGTCAAAGATCAGATGGTTGTAGATATGTGGCATTATTTCTGAGGCCTCTGTTCTGTTCCATTGGTCCATATATCTGTTTTGGTACCAGTACTATGCTGTTTTGGTTATTGTAGCTTTGTAGTATAGTTTGAAGTCAGGTAGCAATGATGCTCCAGCTTTGTTCTTTTTGCTTAGGATTGTCTTGGTTATGCAGGCTCTTTTTTGGTTCCATATGAAATTTAAAGCAGGTTTTTCTAATTCTGTGAAGAAATTCAATGGTAGCTTGATGGGGATAGCATTGAATCTATAAATTACTTTGGGCAGTATGGCCATTTTCACGATACCAATTTTTCCTATCCATGAAAAACAAATGGAATGTTTTTCCATTTGTTTGTGTCCTCTCTTATTCCTTGAGCAGTGGAGAAATTCACTCAAAACTGCACAACAACATGGAAACTGAACAACTGCTCCTGAATGACTACTGGGTAAATAATGTAATTAAGGCAGAAATAAATAAGTTCTTTGAAAACAATAAGAACAAAGACACAACATACCAGAATCTCTGGAACATAGCTAAAGCAGTGTTTAGAGGGAAGTTCATAACACTAAATGCCCACAGGAGAAAGCAGGAAAGATCTAAAATCGACACCCTAACATCACAATTAAAAGTGCTAGAGAAGCAAAAGCAAACAAATTCAAAAACTAGCAGAAGACAAGAAATAACTAAGATGAGAGCAGAACTAAAGGAGAGAGAGACACGAAAAACCCTTCAAAAAATCAATGAATCCAGGAGCTGGTTTTTGAAAAGATTAACAAAATAGATAGACCACTAGCCAGACTAATAAAGAAGAAAAGAGAGAAGAATCAAATAGACACAATTAAAAAAAAAATGATAAAGGGGATATCACCGCTAATCCCACAGAAATACAAACTACTATCAGACAATACTATAAACACCTCTAAGCAAATAAACTAGAAAACCTAGAAGAAATGGATAAATTCCTGGACACATACACCCTCCCAAGACTAAATCAGGAAGAAGTCGAATCCCTGAATAGACCAATAACAAATTCTGAAATTGAGGCAGTAATTAATAGCCTACCAACCAAAAAAAAAAAAAAAAAGCCCGGGACCAAAAGAATTCACAGCCAAATTCTACCAGAGGTACAAAGAGGAGCTGGTACCATTCCTTCTGAAACTATTCCAAACAATAGAAAAAGAGGGACTCCTCTGTAACTCATTTTACGAGGCCAGCATCATCCTAATACCAAAACCTGGCAGAGACACAACAAAAAAAGAAAATTTCAACCGGGCGTGGTGGCTCATGCCTGTAATTACAGCACTTTGGGAGGCTGAGGCGGGTGGATCACCTGAGGAGTTTGAGACCAACCTGACCAACAAGGTGAAACCCCGTTTCTACTAAAAATACAAAAAAATTAGCCAGGCGTGGTGGCGGGCACCTGTAATCCCAGCTACTTGGGAGGCTGAGGCAGGAGAATTGCTTGAGCCGGGCAGGTGGAGGCTGCAGTGAGCTGAGATCTCGCCACTGCACTCCAGCCTGGGCAACAAGAGCGAAACTTCATCTCAAAAAAAAAAAAAGAAAGAAAGAAAAAAGTAAATTTCAGGCCAATATTCCTGATGAACATCTACACAAAAATTCTCAATAAAATACTGGCAAACCAAATCCAGCAGCACATCAAAAAGCTTATCCACCACCATCAAATCGGCTTCATCCCCGGGATGCAAGGCTGGTTCAACATACGGAAATCAATAAGCGTAATCCATCACAGAAACAGAGCCGATGACAAAACCATATGATTATCTCAGTAGATGCAGAAAAGGCCTTGAATAAAATTCAACACCCCTTCATGCTAAAAACTCTCGGTAAACTTGGTATTGATGGAACGTATCTCAAAATAATAAGAGCTATTTATGACAAACCCACAGCCAATATCATACTGAATGGGCAAAAGCTGGAAGCATTACCTTTGAAAACCAGCACAAGACAAGGATGCCCTCTTACCACTCGTATTCAACATAGTGTTGGAAGCTCTGGCCAGGGCAGTTAGGCAAGAGAAGGAAATAAAGGGTATTCAAATAAGAAGAGAGGAAGTCAAAGTCAAATTGTCTCTGTTTGCAGATGACATGATTGTATATTTAGAAAACCCTATCATCTCAGCCCAAAATCTCCTTAAACTGATAAGCAACTTCAGCAAAGTCTCAGGATACAAAATCAATGTGCAAAAATCACAAGCATTTCTTTTTTTTTTTTTTTTTTTTTTGAGACAGAGTCTCGCTCTGTCGCCCGGGCTGGAGTGCAATGGCCGGATCTCAGCTCACTGCAAGCTCCGCCTCCTGGGTTTACGCCATTCTCCTGCCTCAGCCTCCCGAGTAGCTGGGACTACAGGCGCCCGCCACCTCGCCCGGCTAGTTTTTTGTATTCTTTAGTAGAGACGGGGTTTCACAGTGTTAGCCAGGATGGTCTCGATCTCCTGACCTCGTGATCCGCCCGTCTCGGCCTCCCAAAGTGCTGGGATTACAGGCTTGAGCCACCGCGCCCGGCCAATCACAAGCATTTCTATACACCAATAATAGAGAGCCAAATCGTGAGTGAACTCCCATTCACAATTGCTTCAAAGAGAATAAAATACCTAGGAATCCAACTTACAAGGGATGGGAAGGGCCTCTTCAAGGAGAGAGTATAAAGTTTTACAACCACTTTGGTGAATAATTTGGCAATATCTAGGCAAGTTGAAGTTAACTCATAGTCATGAGTGTAATTCCACTTCCACATACATAGAAATCTTAAGTATTCCTTTAAGAAACTCTTACCCGGAATATAAGAAGACATCTTTGTAATGGCAAAGAAAACAATGGTAACAATCTAAATGTCCCTCAGCAAGAGAATAGATATATAACTCTTAGAATATTCATACACTGAAATACTTTATGTACTTGAAACAGATGACCAGATGTACCTGTCCGTTGACTGCTCTTTCATCCAGGCTTAATGTTTGTGGTAGACATTAAATGTCGTTCACCAAATACCCCATTTTTTCTCCCTGGAGCTTTTCCCAGGCACACAGCAGGGTTGTGCTTTCTAGTCCCCTTTGAAGTTAGGTAAGGCCATGTGACTTGTCTTAGACAATGAAATATGTGCAAAGTGACATGTATTACTTTTGGGGAAGAGTTTTAAGAGCCTGTGCCCAGCTTACTCTCTTCCCACTGTGGCTGTGATTTGGGAAGCACATGTCAATATGAAGCCTCTGTCACTGGGATTCCAGAGGGATACAATGAGCAGAACCTCCTGGCTGATCGTTGTTGAATACATAGGGTGAGTGAAAAAATAAATGTGTGCTGTGTGAAGCCACTGAGAGAGTAGGGGCCTGTAAGTTGCTGCAGCATAACCTGTCTACAGTGTTATGTCTCCGCTCAATTTACTGTACATCTTATACCACTTCCTTTCGTTCTCTCTTTGAAATCAAAGAATACTGCCCTTTTCCCAGGAGATAGAAGTGCCATAACTTACCTTCTAAATATAGTCCACTTCTGTTTCTTTCCAAAGTCACAGGGAGCTTCTCTCTGAGCTCTTTCTCTGCTAGGAAACTGTCCTTACAGGTAATTTCACCAGTGTTTTTGCTTGTTGCTTTGGGATTAAGCTTCATAATCAAGGAATTCATCACCAAAAAAATTCATCCTCTCTCCCTCCTCTCCCTTCCTTTCTTCTCTGTGGGTGGCTTTACTCAGCCGCAGACAGCAAAGCAATTAGTGAAGGCATACGAGATGAGGGCTTAAGTACAAACATGTCCAACTTTGGAAAATAAATGAGTTGCATAGAAGATATATGTAAAATTACTTTTTTCTTTTCCAGTCTACTTTTAAATTATCTGATGTAAGCTACAAACCTTGAATGTAAGTAGGTTTTGGTTAAATAGCTTAAATGTCTGAAGAAAATTATAGGTTTTTATTTTAAATGCACAGAAAAGGTCCCAGGGGACTTAAAAGGCCCTTACCTTTTATTCTCTTCTCAGTGTTTAGAGAATTTACATCATAGTGAGCATCCATCATTTTGAGGAAGTTCTTGACTTTTATAAATGAGCAGCTTGATGTAGACTTGAGTTATAGAGAGAGACTCAAAACCAGAACAGCTGGGTTTTTAAGATGCAGCAGTTCATGAACAATGAGAAGAGCATATATGTTGCAATGCACAGAATAGTAGACAAAGAAAGAAATGAATCATGGCTGAGGGCAACTGTATATTCTGAAATGGGTTTGGTACCAGGTCCTGCATCACTTTCCTATTATGTGAGTTTCAAAATTCTGAATTTAACATGTTTCTTTAAACAGACTTTCAGAATAATCGATAAAATATCTGCAGCTTAGAAACTACTAATAAAACAAATACCTATGTACCTACCGGCTAGCTTAAGATACAGAATAAAACCAGTATTTATTAGACATAAAATCATTTAAAATGTTTTTGCTTTTTTTTTTTTTTGAGGGAGTCTCACTGTGTTATTAAGGCTGTAGTACAGTGGCATGATCTCAGCTCACTGCAACCATTCCCTCCCAGGCCCAAGCAATCCTCCCACCTCAATAGGCCGAGTTGCTGGGACCTCAGACGTGTGCCACCATGCCTGGCTAATTCTTTGTATTTTTGGTAGAGATGGGGTTTCACCACATTGTCCTGGCTAGTCTTGAACTCCTGAACTCAAGCAATCTGCCCTCCTGAGCCTCCCAAAGTGCTGGGATTGTAGGCATGAGCCACTGTGCCTGACCCAATTAATACTTAGACCTTTTGGTGCGGGGTGGGAGGGGGAACCTTCCAAAATTTCACCTTCCCTCTTCCCAAGCTATTTTTAATTTTCTTTTTTTCTTTTGTTCTTTTTTTTTTAAGACCAAGTCTCACTCTGTTGCCAGGCTGGAGTGCAATGGCACGATCTCTGCTCACTGCAACCTCTGCCTCCCAGCCGGGTTCAAGTAATTCTCCTGCCTCAGCCTGCCGAGTAGCTGGGACTACAGGCGTGTGCTGCCACGCCCAGCTAATTTTTGTATTTTTAGTAGATACGGGGATTCACCATGTTAGCCAGTATGGTCTCGATCTCTTGAGCTTGTGATCTGCCTGCCTCGGCCTCCCAAAGTGCTGGGATTACAGGCGTGAGCCACCGTGCCCGGCCACTATTTTTAATTTTCTGTATTAGTTTCCTAGATTCCGTTTTTAGTTTTGCATTTATGTATATAGCTCTAAACAAAGTATGTTTTAGTTTTGACTTTGTTGAAAACTTTGTGTAAATGAATACATAGCCTGTGTTTTTCTATGCCTTGCTTTTTCTTTTTTTGGAGACGAGTCTCGCTCTGTCACCCAGCCTAGAGTGCAGTGATGCGATCTTGGCTTACTGTAACCTCTGCCTCCCAGGTTCAAGCGATTCTCCTGCCTCAGCCTCCCAAGTAGCTGGGACTATAGGCACACGCCACCACACCTGGCTAATTTTTTTTATTTTAGCAGAGATGGGTTTGCACTATGTTGGCTGGTCTCAAACTCTTGACCTCAAGTGATCTGCCCACCTCAGCCTCCCAAAGTGCTGGGATTACAGGTGTGAGCCACCATGCCCACTGGGCTTAACTTTTTTTTTTTTAAGCTACTTGGCATGGAAAATGTATTAATATCTGAAGATAATCCAAATGTTCTAATTTTTCTTTTATCATTGATTTGAGATAGCAATTAATTAATTTTGTTCTGAGCACACTATCGAGATACATTTGGCTTCCCTTATCCTGATGCCAAATCTTGTTTTTGGATTCACAGTTCCCATGGAGAACATTGCAACAATTGCTGATTGTGCCAGCGTGATTGAAGGAGTCAGTCGGAGCCGAAATGCCTTGCTGAATGGGGACACTAAGAATTATGATTGGGATTCTGGCTACACATGTCACCAGCTAGGAAGTGGTGCGATTGTGGTTCAACTAGCACAGCCATACATGATTGGGTCAATACGGTAAGAAGATTCCTCCTCATTCATAAGTTTTATAATGGAAGATACACATATAGATCGTATTTTGGTAAAATGATAATCCTAATAACTTCAGTGAAGACATTCTACTGTTCTTTCTCTAAATATCAAGAAAGGAGTGGGAGCCGAAGGAAGGGACAACAAGATATAGGATGCTTGTCTGGATTTTCCACTGGGGCAGTACACTGAAGTTAGACTCATGGAAGAACTAGACAAGAGGCTTCTCCCTGGGTGACTTCTGTCCTTCTCCAGTCTCAATTTGTATTGGTTAGAGACTTATAGGATAATGTCAAGATAGTTATATAGAATGAAAAAATAATTTTCAACTTTAATGAATTACATATGAACCAAATAGATCTGAATTTGAGATCTGGTTCTAAACAATCCTAATGATCTTTGTGCCTGGGCTTTTTGTTGTTCCTTTTTGTTTTAAGAAGGGAACTTTAACCTTGCCTGCTTTATAGGATTATATAATTTTTAAATGTGAGACTGGTGATATTCCTCAGAGGATATACAGTCATGCATTGCTTAATGGCAGAGATACATTGTAAGAAATGCACTGTCAGCCAATTTTGTCATTGTGGAAACATCATAGAGTGTCCTTATGCAAACCTAGATGGTATATAGCCTACCACACATCTAGACTAGATGATATGTCCTGTTGCTCCTAGGCTACAAATCTGTACAGCATGTGACTGTACTGAAGACTGTGGGCAATTGTAACACAGTGGTAAGTATTTGTGTATCTGAACATGTCTAAACATAGAAAAGGTACAATAAAAATATAATATACAAGATAAAAAATGGTGGCTGGGCACGATGCCTCATGCCTGTAATCTCAGCACTTTGGGAGGCAGAGGTGGGCGGATCGCTTGAAAGCTCAGGAGTTTGAGACCAGCCTGGGCAACATTACAAGATCTCATCTCAATTAAAAAAAAAAAAGAAGATAAAAAATGGTACACCTGTGTAGGGCACTTACCATGAAAGGAGCTTGCAGGACAAGAGGTTGCTCTGGGTGAGTCAGTTGGTGAGTGATGGGTGAATGTGAAGGCCTAGGACATTACTGTAGACTTGAAAACATTGTACACTTAGGCTACTACGTGTATGTGTGTGTGTGTGTGTATGTATATATATATTTTTTTAGATGGCGTCACACTCTTGTCACCCAGGCTGGAGTGCAGTGGTGTGATCTTGGCTCACTGCAACCTCTGCCTCCCAGGTTCAAGCCATTCTCTTGCCTCAGCCTCCCAAGTAGCTGGGATTATAGGTGCCTGTCACCACAGCTGGCTAAGTTTTGTATTTTTAGTAGAGACGGGGTTTCATCATGTTGGCCAGGCTGATCTCGAACTCCTGACCTCAAGTGATCGGCCTGCCTCGGCCTCCCAAAGTGCTGGGATTACAGGCATGAGCCACGGCGCCCAGCCAACACTGAATTTTTTAAATAAAGTAATAGTGCTACGACATTATGGTGTCACTAGGCGATAAGAATTTTTCAGCTCCATTATATCTTATGAGACAATCATAAATGCAGTTCGTCCTTGACTGAAACATCTCATGATGCAGTGCATGACTATACTTTTAGTTCAAGATTGCCATCTGGGTCTTAAGTAAGCTGCTTTTTCTTTTCTCTTCTTTTATTTTTTTAACATTCTAAGAAGATCTCCGAAGGGCTAATGAAAACATATAATGTTTATATATTTATGTATGTGTGTATATGTATATGTATATGTGTATGTGTATGTATGCGTATATGTATATGTATATCTTAGCCCTCCTGGAGTAAAGGTGTTGGCAAGACATGACCGCCTTTCCCCCATAATGTTCCACCACATTTGCTTTGTTGTTTCCTGTTCTCATTTTAAAGTCAGTATGTATAAAGAAAGAAATAGCACAACAAATAAGGTGCTAATATTCGAATAAGCAAAGGTTTATTGACGTTTAGGCTAATAGCCACAGAAGTTGATGCTGCTTGCTGGTTCCCCAGGGCACCTTAAGGAGTTGATGCTGGGTTTCTTGGAGAATTCAGACTGTGGATTCTTCATTTAAATTGTTGACCCTTTTTTATAAAGGGCCATATTACAGGCTGAGTAACATAGGCAACAAATCACAGATAGAGAAGCCTCGAGTTTGTACCACAGGCCAGATCGGCTTACTTTGTGCTTAGGAAGGGAAAGAGACAAGGCACATCAGCTACATGTACAAATACACTTCCGTCGGATAGCAAAGAACACCCCACCTTCCTTTCTCTCATCTGTATGCATTAACTCAAGTACTCGTAAACCATCTATTTAATAAGCTATTCTAGAATTTTTGTTAAAGATGATGTGAAACTTACCTCTATATTTTCCATTACAATCTATCCCTTTTTACTTAAAAAATCTGGAAAACAGTTGTCTTTCTTTTGTCTTCTGGCACTCCTGATAGCCTCCACAATTTCTTGAAGATTACCAATCGTGTCTCTGAGATTACATCTGCAGTTTCTTTCAGCAGGCTCGGGGTGTAACTCATCTGAGTCAGGAGACTTGAAATCATTTAAATTGACTAGATACTCTCTTTCACTTCACCTATTTGGGACTTGAATTTTCTCTTTATTATGTTTGTTCTGACATTTCTAACTTGAAGACCAGTCTCCTTGCCAATGAAGATTGAAGCAAACGGGAAGTTTAGTAGCTCTGTCCACTCTCTTTTAATGTTCTCCGTTTTCCATTTGCTTACCTGGTACCCCACACTTCCCTCTCCACCACCGCCACCATCTAACAGTGTTCTATGCACATCTCAAACCAAGATGTCTAAAATGGAATTCCATTATCCTTCCCTCCCTGGTCAAGTCACATTATGTCAGGATTCCCCATCTCATTCAGTGACACCATCCATTTGTCCCTTACTTGAGCCAAAAACTTGGGAATCTTTCTGATTTCCTTCCTCTCCTTCACCCTGCTCTCTCATCCAGTCAGACATAAAGTTCTGTCAGTATGGCCTAAACATCTCACAAATCCTTGCCCTCTTCTGTGTCCCACCACATCACCATAGTTGCACAATATTTGTTTCACTTTTCTACCCAATCTTCCAGACCTCCATTGGGCCCCCCACTTCCCCACCCACAGCCATCCCTCCTACACATCCTTCTCTCAGAGGATTCATGGTTAATACTTGCCTTTAGGAGAAAGTTCAGACTAAGGCATTTTAAGAACTATCTGACTTACCTCTGTCTGTACAGCCTTGTGTCCTGCGTCTGCACCCCTTCCCACCCTGCCCAACCCTGTGCTACTCTGGACTCTGTCACAGCCTATCCAGTGATTAAAAGCATTGCACATGGGTCCTGCCCTCTCTTACCCTCTTACCTCCAGTTCTTTGATTGTGCCACCATCATTGTTTGCATCTCTCACTACCTTCTCATTACCTCCTTTTTCCCTGGCTCTTTTTTTATTCCCCCTTTTGGGCTCCACTCCTTTGGGAATTCTTTGCTAACCATCCATTATCTCCTGAACTTATTGATAGATCCCTCTTCAGTAATCACATATATTTTGTATACAATTTCTTTTGGAGCATTTGTAATGTAAATGTTCACTTGCTGCCTCCTCCCAGCCATACCTGATACATAAAAGCCTGTGGGAACTCAGAATATGCTTCCCTTGAAAGATTCAGTGTACTGATGAGGTAGTCTATCAAGAAAGAAGGGGAAGCTGTGGGGGGTACAGTAGGAAATCTAGAATCTTAAATCTAGTGTGGACTGCATGAGGTTGTTATCAGGGTGACAACTCAGAGAGACAAACAGGCTCTTCATGTGACAAGGCCACCTTGGCCTCTAGCTCTACCCAAAGAATCAGAGATGTTGAATCTGACTCCAGAAAAGGCTGTCACTGGGGTCTAAGGCAAGAGAGAATAGTGCCCATTTGGGTTTTTTTTTTTAATGTGGTATAAAAGTGGTTCTCCCAAACAATTTTTCTTTTCCTGACTCAGAGCGGGGATGATGAGCATGAACACACCAAAGGCAGAATTGTGTATCTCAGCACAGTATGAAGCCTCCAACTTCCTTAAGCCTGCTTTTTTTTTTTTTTCCAGTAAAAAAAATCCATGTAATTGAAGCTCTGTATAACTGGCTGAGCCTTCAAAGAGACACGTCTCTGTGAAACTAATGTTATGTTGTCAGGAACTGCATTTGCCTCTTCTGTGACATTATTAAGAGGAAAAGGAGAGAGATTTATTAGCCACCAATGCTTGTGGACAATGCTGGAGATCTTGGCAGGCTGCAGTTAGCGACAGTTGATGTGGCCAGATAGACATTTATTGACAGGAAACTAGATGAGTGGTACCCCTTCATAGGGATGAGTAATTGACCAATGACAGGTTGATTAGTCAGTGACATTTGACCCACAGCTTCTATTGCTTGTGATGACTGACTTGCTTTCCTAGACATTGTATCTGAAGAAACCCAGTGATTCTGAATCAACCCCAGAGGGAGAGTATTACAGAGCCCAGTGACTTAACAGTTTCCCTATCTAGGAGGGAGGAGATCTGGAAATCCTGGAAACCCTCTCTTACCCTGGCTGAGGTAGGGCACAATCAGTGATATATTGGTTTTAAATATTCAGGTTCCTTTATATTTGGTGACTACAAAGGCAACGGTCTCAGACATGATGGTGTGATCATGGCTCATTGCAGCCTTGACCTCCTGGACTCAAGCAGTCCTCCCACTTCAGCCTCTTAAGCAGCTGGAACCACAGGCATGCACCTCCACACCTGACTGGTTTATAAATTTTTTTTGTAGAGACAAGGTCTTGCTTTGTTGCCGAGGCTGGTCTTGAATTCCTGGGCTCAAGTGATCCTACTGACTTAGCCTCCCAAAGTGTTGGGATTACAGGCGTGAGCCACTGCACCTGGCCAAACATGAATTATCTTGGTCACTGCATTTGCTATTGCTAAGTGAAGGACGTAATTGCTTTGTGAATAAGGATTTCTTTTGTTTGGCTGTTTTCATCCCCAGGAGCCATTTCTTCCTTTTCTGAGAGTTTACCCTGTAGTTGGGTAGGCAAGTAGAGCCTTCTTTCTTGACAGAAAATGTTTGGACCTAACTAAGCATGGTCAGTGGCTGTCTAATCCTCTTAGTGAGTCAGATACCAATATCCTGTGGTATACTAGAGAGGGTGGACTCCATACATGATCTCTGACCCTCTCGCTATACCAGCATTTTCGTTGATTGATTCAACAAAAATTACTAAGCCTCTTACTATGTGCTAGGCACTATCATAGGCACTGAGGATACAGCACTGAATAAACAAAATAAACATTGGTGGCCCCATGGAACTGACATACTAGTGGGGTTGAGGGGAGATAATAAACAAATGCTATTTGTAAGATGGCTGATATTTAGAAGTGCCGTGGGGAAATCGGGAGGAAAAACCAGGTTGGAGACGCAGTCCAGTTTTAGATTGGGTGGTCAGGAAGGCCTCACTGAGAAGGGTGAAGTGTGAGCAGATCTCAAAGGATGGGGAGAGTAAGCCCTCTGGGGATGAGCATCACAGGCAGTGCCAAGCCCTGGAGTGGAGCTTGCCTGGCAGGCCACAGGAACAGCTAGGAGGCCAGTGTGGCTGGAGCAGGAGGGAGGGAAGAGCATGGCCAGCCGGGTGATAGCTTTGAGAGGGTCAGCCTGAGATGTTTGCATCCCACCCCCCCGCCGCCACCCCCGTTTCAGTGTTTCTTCAGCGCCATCAGAGCAGAGGAGGGGCAGGGATGGGGAGGCCCTCATAAAGCCACTTTCTCTGCTCCTGACCTTCCTTGACCCAGTCTGCTCCTAGAAAAGCAGCAGCAGGAGGTGCCCTAACTTTTACCATTTCACAGGAAGCTCTCTCTTGAATTTCTTTCTCGTTTCCAACGTAGCACAACAGGGAAATAAAGGGGTTTGTCCTTGGTGTTGCTAGGTTTACAAGCACAGCAAAAGTTACTCATTTTATTTCCAAGAAAAGAGAGAGAAATTACCTGAAATGTGCCTTAAAAGTGGATAATTGAGTAGTAATTATATCATTTTCATGCCATTTTAAAAACATTAAAATTTAAATAACAGGAAATCTTCAGAGGCTTGACCACATAAAAAGACCAGAGTCGAGTCATAATAACTAACCAAATCTACCTAATGTCTTAGTTTATAGTCCCTCTGTCGCCTTAGTTTAGGACTTATTATCTTTCTACTTGCTAATTGTGATATCCTTTTTAGTGTTTTCAGGCTAGTATGAGAACTCACATATGCTATGCATTAAGTATACCTATCATCCAGTCTTTTCCAGCTAATGACAGCACTTTGTTGAAACCCAAATTTATATAATTATAAGACAGTCAATTAAATTAACAATTTTTACATTGACTTGAATGATGTTTTTGCAATTGATATGTGCAATAGTGTAAGTGAAATACCCAAAATCTTTTAAATAACAAACCTAATAGTAAGTACGTAGGCTGTCAAAAGATAAGACTGTGTAGATAGATGCAGCTAAATAAACTCATTGTCTCTCTGGGTATTATGAGTATTAAGAAGTTAATGACACAAAAATATTTTGAGTTATTCAATTTGAAAATGTTATATAAATGCAGTATGTTAGGACAAAAGATGTCTAGCCCAAAGTAGGTTCTTGATGGGTATTCATAATCTCTTTAGTCTGTGGGGTGACGCTCTTTTTGTTTTGCAGAAGGAAAAAACAATTCTACCACTTTAAAAAGTTAATCTGGCACATAATGTCTGAACCACAAATCAGTTTATGCCTTGTAGTTATTAAGTAGATAAAAAGAAGTAATAGCGAATTGATCCTAAAAAAAAAAAAAAAAAAAAAGGAATTACATATGCCACTGTGGTCCTCATTCATCTGGTATATTTTTCTTCCTCTGTGAACTGTCAAGCCCATGCCGAGTTCAATTGTCCTTTCACTATTGTGTGGCTACAACCAACTCTAGATCATCTATTCAGTTTGTAAATTACCTTGACCTCCTTTAGACTGCTATTTTTTCTTCTTCCTGCTGCTTACCACCCTGCCTAACTGTTGCTCATCCACTTCCCTCCAGAAGGATAAGCACAGAAAAGAAAAAGGAGAGGAACTGCAAAAAATGCCATTTTTTTCCTACTTAATAGCCAAATGAAGGCTTAGTCGATAAGGGTGGGTAGAGGAATTGGGGCTAATGACTCAAATAATGTTTTGTAATTATTTGAGTATTTTCTACATCTGTGCTGCCCTCAATCTCTAGTAGGACCATGGATAATCTCATGTTGAAGATAGTGATTTTTTTAATATTGTGATGGGCTTGAGTCTTTGCAGCAGTTTCCAAATGCGTAGTATGGTTCTCTGTGCTGTGAGTACTCAATAAACACTCATTGACTAAACTGACAACATAGATGCTAGTGCAACTAAAGGGAGTTCTATCTATCAACTAAATTGGACATCATATTTGCTCAGTGTGTCTCATCTAAGTGTATGTGAGGAAACTGCTAAAGATCTGGCATCTCCAGCAAATGACTGAGATTGAGCTCTGGAGTTAGGCTCTGACATTAGCACAGGTAAGAATGCTTGCCTCACTTGTTCCATGCCGCTTCCATTTCATTCTGTCTTGAGTACTGCACAGGCAAGCAGTACATCTGTTTACATTAAGACAGCCTTCTTTGCAACCTAGAGAGCTAGAAATTTCCTTTTTATAGTCTGAAGAATACAGCAAACATCTAAATATATGACTCTTCTGGCTTGGATTAAGATTGCCTAACATTCTAGTCAAAATTGGAAAGATATTTTACAAAATTTGCTTCATATCAGTCATGCTGAATATCGTCTGTCACAGCCCTGAACCAAGGAATTCTTCCTTGTCTCACTGATCCATGATTTATTACTAAGTGTTGTTTCTCTCTGAGCCTATCTGCATCACACTAAAGTCTTCTTTTATCACCCTCAGACCTCAGAGCTCTGGTTCCCAGAAAAATCATAGAGCAAATAATTTTATCTATGGTTCCCAGTAGGTGCTGAAGTCTGAATTGTGTGAAAGCTTAGAGGGCCAGAAATCCTGGGTCCTGGAAACAGACAGCAGGATAGTTTGGGGGCATGGTAAATATGCCTCAGCCAGTTTCATCCTAGAGGTATTTCAAGACCAGAAAGTATTGCTATGGCAACTAAGTTGTGTGGTAAAAATACAGGAGGGGCACTAGAATTCAGATGTTCTTTGGAAAAACAGGAAAAGTTAAATGCCAAAATATATATATATATATATATTGTTTGTGTGTTCATGTGTGTGATTTACCTCACATGTCAACCATTTACTTCTGTTGAGTGATTGGAGAACTTGGCAAGTAGTCATCATAAGATATAGCTGGATATATGAAAAGAATCCTTTTAGCTTTCCAAGATTTTAACCCGTCTAGAAGACATTTTTACAGAGGATTTCGGCCCCATCGGACCCATTATTTCATGCACATGTGTATTTAATAATTATCTAGACTTGTTAAGAACTCTTTAAAATAAATACTTCAGCAGTAGTGATTTCAGCAATCATTTTAAAAACCAGAATTATTCACCTTGGAAAACGAAATGAGTAGAAAGCATCAGCCTCCTCCTTCTGTGGCAGATGTTTTACATGCTGCTGCCCCAGGATAGGCCACACGGGGTCACAGAAATGCAGCTAGTCTCATGAGGGCTAACAGAAGCGTAGGACTTTGAGCAAACTGAAATTTCTACACATTTAATACATCAAGTTGCTTTAATATAGCTTTTGAGTATTAAATGAATAAAGCTATTCTGAAAAAACTGATGAAGGGTCACAGTCATTTAAGGTTAATTCTTGAATTAATTCAAAGCAGTAATCTACCTTTGAAAATCTTCATATTCTTTCCCCAAGTACGCTTACATCAGAGACTCTTTTCCCAGGAGCCCAGTTTTGTCACTTTGTTCAGATACATTTGGTACATCTCGATAGCACCTGATGTCAGCGTCTCTCTCTTTTTAAAAAGCTTAGCCCTTTGTACATTGGTAACCACAGAGGCACTTGACCAACACATACTTGTATATCTACTTAACAAGCAGAAGCACTGAGACCAAGAAAAACTCTTCCACCTCCTCTTCTTGCCTCTCCTCTCTGTCCACCTCCATTTCTGCATTCTTCTTCTAGGAAAGATGATTATGATGACACGCTGGTTGGTGCCCGTCAAGGACTCCTTTCAGCAACTTTCCCGGACACTCAGGGTCTTAGCTCTAGCTGAGGAATCATTATTTGCCTGCTGCATTGCCTCTTTCAGCAATGTATCAGATTCAGTATAAGGGGGATTGGTTACATAGATAAATGCAGAGGATGCTTTTACTTCTCCCTGGATTTACTTTCCTTGCTGCCCTTAAGACTTAATGGTCAGGATCTTCTTTCTTCCTTTTACCTTACTATGCCTGAAACCATATCCCTCAATGGTTTTGATATTACCTGCCTTGCCACATTATTCTTTTACTGTAACCAAACACCAGCCGAGAGTCTTTAGACCTTCTGTACAGTTTAATGTTTAGAAATGGCTAATGGTTCTTTTAGTTGCCATGTCTTAACAGTGGTTCTGGAGCTTTAGCTGCTCTCACTGTCTTCATTTACAAGATGAAGACATTAAAGCATAGTTTGAGTTTCATCCCTTTCTCTCCATCAGGAGTAGGACAGCACAACCCATGGTAAAACTCCAGCTCCAAAGATTCTAATTTGTTTCATGATCCTGCAGAACCTCCTATAGCCTTAAAAAGAAAGTGAGAGGAGCCATTACATCTTACGGTTCAATCCACCCTTGTTTTCTGTGGTCATAAGTTATAGAAACTGCCATTATATGTTGCAACTAAGATTTTACATTTGTTTTACTAGCAGTCATTTGCTCCAAAGGAGCTTGCATTTGGCCGCAAATAACAAATAATCTCATTGAGGAAGACTTTTTTTTTTTCAGTTTTATTTTTTGTTTTTTTTGTTTTTGTGTCACATAACAGAAAGTCCACAGGGGCGCATGTCTGCCCGTATTGGTTCTGCGATTCAGTGATCTCTACAATTTTCTTGGTCTTTTCCATGTGTATTTTGCCCCAGAGAAACAAGATAGGGATGACAGTTTTAGCTACCATGTCTGTGTTTAGGCAGGAAAAAGAAGGACAAAAGGATACAAGGATAAAAGTCTACCAGCCAAGTTTGTTCCTTTTTTGTTAGGAAAATCCAAAGCTTTATTTGAAGCTCTACCCAGCCAACTTTCACTTAGAATTATTAGGTAGAACTATGTTATATGGTCAGCCCTAGCAAGGTTGGCTAAGAAACTGAGGGTCATGGTAAGGGGGTTGGCTTATCTCGCCAACAGCTCTGCCACAGAACACTGCCTCCCGCTTGACATTTCACATGTGCTTTGGAATTTTAACACATCTCCATATTTCATGTGTTCTGTTTATTTTTTAAAACTACTTTATTGAAATATAATTCACATGCCATATAATTCACCCATTTAAAGTATGTAATTCACTGGGGGCTTTTTCCCATTTATTTTTAAAAGCTTCCCTTAGAGTCCACAGCTTCTGGATGTATCTAAAACAGTACTATAATAATAATATTTTCTGTTATTCTCAGCTTCAGAAATGTTCTGTAGCTGGCCGGGCGTAGTGGCTCACGCCTGTAATCCCAGCACTTTGGAAGGCCAAGGTGGGCGGATTGCCTGATGTCAGGAGTTCAAGACCAGCCTGGCCAACATGGTGAAACCTTGTCTCCACTAAAAATACAAAAATTAGCCAGGCATGGTGGTGGGTGCCTGTAATCCCAGCTACTCAGGAGGCTGAGGCAAGAGAATCGCTTGAGCACAGGAGGCAGAGGTTGCAGTAAGCCGAGATCGCGCCACTGCACTCTAGCCTGGATGACAGAGTGAGACTCCATCTCAAAAAACTAAAAAATAAAAAGTTCTGTAAATAAAAGCCTGTGTCTGCTTATTACACAATTCTGACCCAAAATGAGAGGCTTCATTGATTATATATGTTTGGTTTCATATTCATGACACTTACTTCTTAGAAAAACTTCAAGTTTCTGTTGTAAACACTTAATATACTGACTTTCTATAACTGGTCTCCTGTGCTTTGCCAGCATAGTGATAATTCATGCCGCGATGAAATTTGGGAGGCAGGGCAAGATCACCAGTACCTCCTGATTGATCAAAATCAGAAGAAATTTTATTTGGTTTCTATATACTTTAGTAAAATATATTTATCATATCCAAACTCTTATCTAAATTGTCAGTTTACATGGAGTCTGTTAACCAGATGTGTTTGGTCAACCAAAGCAGAGTTGACTATTCTTGTATACATACAAAATTCCAATATCAGAAATTTCACTGCATATCTATATTATTTTGTAGTGACAGATTAATTATATCAAAAGTCCTGCTAGAGATGGTATTTTCAGTCTTTAAGATCTGGAGTTGAAAAAGTCAAGTCTGTTTGCCTTGGAATGAAGTGATAGATTTTTTTTAAAAAAAGACCTCTTACTTTCAAAGAAGATACAGGCAGAGACTGTTGTACTACCTCCAGTCTTTTCCTTTTCTAACTTCTTGGTTAATGTGGTTGGTTTTTTGGTAGGATTATAATGAGTATTTCTGACTTTGGGGACATTTGAAACAAGAAGTACAGTCCGTGGGAGGGTAATTATAGCAATACGACAATTTTAAATCTTGGGAGAAGAAGTACAAATACACTCTGCTTTTCCTTCCACCATTTCTTCGTGCCTTCCCCTATATCCATCTTCACTCCTTCCTAAAATTGTGGTCAAGAAGATGATCAGATTAGTTTGTTTGCAGCACTCAGAGTAGGCTCAGAATAGTTCAGTGGAATCACCTTGTGTCTTTGGTCTCCCACTGGGCCCTAAGAGGCATGAGCTAGGACCACTACAACCTAGAAGGAGGGCCTGCCTTCCCGCTTTGTACTTCCCTCTCCTCCATCTCTCCTGACTCTTCTCCTTTATTCTGTTCTTTACAACAAAGTGGTAAGCAGATCCATCCTTTTCTCTCCTTGGATACCCTTAGTTTCTCTTTCCTAGGGCAGTAAGGGTAAGAATCTTTAATGAAACCAATTTCTAACTCAGCTCAGCGGCAGCTCAGTGTTAGGCAGTGCGGGGGCAATGGTCACCTTATATTTACTCTGATTCTCTGCCATGGTCGTCCCCTTTTATCTGTGCTTTTGCTTTCTGTGGTTTTAGTTACCTGCAGTCAACTGTGGTGTACAGTATTATATGGAAAATTCCAGAAGTAAACAATTGAAAAGTTTTAAATTGCATGTCATTATCTTTACTTTTGAATTGCATGACTGTGTGATGAGATTTCACACTGACCTGCTCCATCCTGACTGGAATGTGAAGCATCCCCTTGTCTGACATGTGCAGCTGGACAGTAGTACAGCATATCCAGCCAGGAGTCACTTAGTAGCCATCTCAGTTATCAGATTCAAAAAACATAATATACAGTACATAGGGTTGTATACTATCTGTGGATTCAGCCATCCATTGGGGGTCTTGGAATGTACCCCACATGGATAAAAGGACATTACTGTATTACAAAGTGTACTGGGTTGATTCTTCCTTACATTATAGTGGTAAGAACCAAGAATAAGCTTTGGGTGTTGACAAAGGGACAGAGAAGACCTCCTGACTTGCTTTGGTTTGAAGCTGTTCAGGCATAAGCAACTTGGGAACAGGGAGTGCTCCATGTCCTATACCCTTTGCATTAGGGTTTTTGGGCCAAAAATTGTACAAGTACCAACAATAAAGGATCCCTTTGCTTCTCATTTGCTGGAACTTTCCTTGGCATGTACTTACCTCAAGAACCTTGTGAGAAGGGTTGGTTGGAATCTAGAACAATAGCTCTAATTCCATTAGACAATTATATACCATTGAATTGTCCTCTGATGTCCAATACAAACCTCTTGTCATTTCTTTTCCTGATATCTGACCTTTCTGTATTCCTCTCCTCTCTGAGGTTAAGAGATAATAAAGAATATATAATCAAGTACTGTTTTTATTAGAAAGTTCATAGTAACCCTGTTAGAAATAGATAAACCATCATCTATAAAGAATTGTTTGAGAATTGGTGGTAACCATAAATAATATCTTGTCGATAACAGCCCTACTAGTAAAATAGGAAAATGGCTTTGTCATGATCGTGTTCACTGTAGTGAGATTTTAGCTGTATACATTGACTCAGAGACAAGCAGAAAATTCATGGAGATTAGTTGCATCTATTTGGGAAGAACGTGTTAAACAGTCATCCATTTAAAATTGGTTTCATTAAACAGCCTAAATGAGTAGTTCTGTTAAAATGCCAAGTACTGTAAGGTTTTTATTGTTCTGTGGTCAGAGACTGCCCTGGCCAGCTATCTTGTAAAATGCTTTTTATAATCACAATAGACAGAGCTGGCAACAGGATAGATCTGTACAAATCCATTTTCTCCTGGTGACCAACAAACAGCTCAGCACTGTGTACTTAATTGGTGTGTTTTAGTCTATAGTGTCATCTTCCTCTGTAACTGATGTATTATTATTTTATTACTGTCATATTAACTGCCTTATCAATGACTATAAAACTTTATTTTTTTGACATATTGTTTATTGACTTTAAATGTCTCTGTAATTTCTTCAGCCTACCCTGCTGCTTCCATCCCCTTTAGTAGGGATCTAGAGGGTAGTGGTCAATGACTATCTTATCAGTTTGAGAATGTAGCTCGTGGGTACCGTATCAGTTCAGGGCGTAAGGAGGGTTTGGGAATGGGAATGGTTTTCATTTTTAATTGGAGCTGCTGCTGCTGCTGCTCCCCCGCCCCCCAACATTTTCTTTGTAGTTCTTTTAGGAGAAATACCAGAAATTTAGGGTGAAAGACAAGCCAAGAATTGCCACTGCAGTTGTCACAGTAACAAAAATGAGATTGTGACTACAGCACAATCTAAAAGTTCCATGTAGAATTCACTGCATTAAAATCTATTGAAACAACAGAAGAAAGAGACTTTAGACATTTCTAGGCTAAGCTCAGCCTTAAACTGCATCTTTATTTCTTACCTTGGTGCCATAACTCTTTACTGCTCAAATAGAACAGCTTTAGTTTTCTGTCTGTGCCTGGGGTTGGTAAAGTTTTTCCATAAAGGGATAAGTAGTAGATATTTTAGGTTTTGCAGGCCATACAGTCTCTGTGGTGCAACTATTCAACCCTGCTGAGGGGCATGGCTGTGTTCCAATAAAACTTTATTTACAAAAAATAGGCATCCATAGGCTGTGACTTACCAATGTCTAATCCATTCAGCTCCTTTCCTCACTAACATTTCTGGCCCAGACAGGTAAAAGTGAAGAGTTAGGGAAGTTCATTTGCCCCTCATAGTTTCAAAAGAATGTGAAGAAGAATAATAAGCCTGTTATTGAAAGGTAGGAATATTAAAAATCAGCATTTAGTTTGGGGACAAGATACAATACCATGACCACTGGGTTTTTCCTACTGTGTTTTGTTATTGAATGCGCCTTGTGGGCTGCCACAAGGAGGGGCCAATAGGAAGTCCTTGCAGATAAGGCTTCAGTCCCCAACTCTGACCTCAGAAGAGCAGTTCTACTTTTATCTGTTTTAGATATGGAGATTCTGCCAAGATGTTGTTTGTAAAAGAGATTCTGCTGCTAAAGAATATTTTTTAAAATATTGTTTTATATTTCTTTGCAAGTTGTATAATGCCTCTTTATAATGGATACTTCATAAAACTGCCAAAGATTTATCATATATCATATACTTTGTAATTAAAAGGGAAAAATAGACTTGAAAAAGGAATCGCAAATCACGTACACTAAAATCCATCTCCCTCCTTTCCCCTCTCCCCCTGCCACCCACTTCCCAGATTGTAAATCTGAGAGGATACAGCTGTGGAGCAAGACAGAGGCGGAGTTGGGACTCCTGCCTCCTATCTGATGCCACTGCCATTCATTACACATTCCAAGGAATTGTGGACAGGAGCCTTGTCCATCAGAGGCTCAAGGAGAGTCCTTGGAACCCTTTGTCGTCCTAATAGGCTAAGGAGGCCGGGCGCGGTGGCTCAAGCCTGTAATCCCAGCACTTTGGGAGGCCGAGACGGGTGGATCACGAGGTCAGGAGATCGAGACCATCATGGCTAACACGTTGAAACCCCATCTCTACTTAAAAAATACAAAAAAACTAGCCGGGCGAAGTGGCGGGTGCGTGTAGTCCCAGCTACTGGGGAGGCTGAGGCAGGAGAATGGCGTAAACCCGGGAGGCGGAGCTTGCAGTGAGCTGAGATCCGGCCACTGCACTCCAGCCTGGGCGGCAGAGCGAGACTCCGTCTCAAAAAAAAAAAAAAAAAATAGGCTAAGGAAATAACTAGTAACTTCACTGGTTTCCTCTTATCTGCTCATGCTACCTCTTCCCTTTGGCTGCTAGGAGCCTCCAAGCTCCTCAGTTCCCCCCAGGCTACTCCTGTGTATCCTTTGCACACAGTTCCAGCACCAGCTTCTTGGAGGTTACTTCAGGGATATTTCCCAGCCCCTGACACCCAAACAGTCTCATGTGTGACTCAGATAGGCTGGGGTCCTCTTCTGCTCCACTGCAGAAATATCAATGCTGGCTCTTGGGGATCCAGTGCCAGAGTGGGAGGATCCTGAGAAATCTGAGATCTCACCCACCTTTGGCATGATGTCTTTCCTGGCTTGTGAAAATTCCTGATCTTTTTTGTCTATACCTTCCTGAATGGGAGTCAGGGCAGTGATACAGAGAGGTAGTGGGGGGCGGGGGGTGCTTGCATGGGCATTTGATGCCTGCATGGCACCAGGACTGTGTTCTCAGGATGCCCATGTAGGTCCTATCAGCCAAAATTAGAAGGAAGTTAAAAGGGGTCCAGAAATAGGATTATAAGGCATAGGATTATAAGGCATAAATGTTTGTTCTTGATGAGGAAGAGTGAGCCGGCTGAACAAAAGAAACAGTTGAATTTGCAGAGTGCAATATTCTAATGAAGCCTCATGCTCTGCTTGAGTCAATGTCGCAAGGTCTAGCTGCAGCAGGGCCTTAGCTGGATAGGAGTGATTTATTCATCTCTGCTTCCATCACTCAGATTTCCTTCTCTCAGTCATCCAGTGTCTATCATCGGAAAGCCTGGTTTCTGTAGAGGAGTTTACCCTAGTAGCTTGCCTGGAATACATTTTGAAGGATTAGTGTACATGGCACAGAGACTGGCCTCTGTGCCCAGTACACTCTGGTGAATATTCATGTCGGCACCTGGGAGGGTTATTTCTTTTTTTTTTTTTTTTTTTTTGAGACGGAGTCTCGCTCTGTCACCCAGGCTGGAGTGCAGTGGCCGGATCTCAGCTCACTGCAAGCTCCGCCTCCCGGGTTTACGCCATTCTCTCGCCTCAGCCTCCCGAGTAGCTGGGACTACAGGCGCCCGCCATCTCGCCCGGCTAATTTTTTGTATTTTTTTAGTAGAGACGGGGTTTCACCGTGTTAGCCAGGATGGTCTCGATCTCCTGACCTCGTGATCCGCCCGTCTCGGCCTCCCAAAGTGCTGGGATTACAGGCTTGAGCCACCGCGCCCGGCCGGGAGGGTTATTTCTAGAAGGCAATTCTTGCAGAATACATTCCAAAGAGGGAATGCTTTTCCTGTCTGATGTTCCCTCAACCAAACAAATGTGGAAGAGGGGAAGCTACTCTGCAGTTCTGGGGAGCATTCATGAGACAGAAACAACATCCTCACATCTTCTGCAACAGTGGGGAGACCTGCAGACCCTCCCTTTGCAGAGCCTTTGCCTGGGCCTCCTGTTCAGTATAGGTGATCGCAGGGAAAAGAAAAAAAAAAAAGCAACTGCCCATTTAGCCTTTGGTCCTAAAACCCACACCAGTTTGGCTTAATTACAGCTGTTCAGCAGTTAGGAAAGCTAGTGTTATTAATGTTCAGCTGAAAACGTTTCAATTAAAACTTGTGATCCCAGCTTCGAAGACCTGGATCAAGAAAACTATACTGAGTGGCCAGTGATCAAAAGAATTACACTGAAAAACTTAATGAGCCATTTTTTCCTCTAGCTATTACAAAAAAAATACATAAAATATTGCTTTATTTTTCTGGCTTCTCACCATTCTTCAAAAGATTTATCACACAGTTACATATTAAATTGATTAATTATCTTTTGTTTATAAGAATTTATAGTTGGTAGTTAGGGTTTTCACCTTTATATACTGGTGGAGATGTTGCTATTATTTTTCTCATTAATGCTGTCTTTTTTAATGGTAAGTCATGTACCACATAGAGAATTATGATTTATCACACACCTCAGCTTTCAAACAGGATAATGTACTTATTCTAAGTGTTTAAATTGTATAGCACTTGCAACTTATTATAGTTTTCTTTTGTGTTTTAGAGGGTAGTTGTTATCATGTGAGAGCCTTCACAAACTATTTCATGAAAGAAGTCCATTAGAGAAGGGACTAACAGGGAGGGAATTCCAGAACAAGGAGATAGAAAGACAGACAGCATTTCATTGTCCATGACCCAGCGGAATAAACAGATTTGGGAATGCCGTGAAAGGAGGGCAGTAGTAACTTCGCTGAGCGAGAACCTGAGGGAGGAACGAGTCGCAGCTCACACTGGTGGTAAGGCTGAAGGAGGTCTGAATTGGGTAGGCAAGTGTTTTAAAATAATTTCTAGCAAGAGCTCAAGACTTTGTAGATTGTGCTCTGTGGGGAAAAGAAGATGATTTAAAGCTGGAGCAAAGGTTGAAACCCAGATCTGATTTGGGTGAAAAGGTCAGTCTGATAAGAAAGGGAAAGAGGTGTGGGAAAATAGTACTGGTTGTGTTAAGGGAGACCAGAGAAGAGATTTGGTAAGAACAAAAATGGAGAGATTACATGATTGAATAGGAAGAGATTTGCCGGTCGTTCATCCCTGCTGGAACATCCTCCTGACTGTAATGTTCAGAGTTGAGCCTTCCCACCTGTTTGCCCTTCCTTTCTTTCCCTTTGTCACCAGGTCAAGAGAATACAAAGATCTGCATGTAGCTAAATTATGAGTTATCCCATAGACACAGATTCTTGTGAAAACTTGACCCAAGGGAGCCGGGCGCGGTGGCTCATGCCTGTAATCCCAGCAATTTGGGAGGCCAAGGCGGGCGGATCACGAGGTCAGGAGATCGAGACCATCCTGGCTAACACAGTGAAACCCCGTCTCTACTAAAAAAAAAATACAAAAAATTAGCCGGGCGCGGTGGTGGGCACTTGTAGTCCCAGCTACTCGGGAGGCTGAGGCAGGAGAATGGCGTGAACCCGGGAGGCGGAGCTTGCAGTGAGCCGAGATTGCGCTGCTGCAACCCAGCCTGGGCGACAGAGTGAGACTCTGTCTCAAAATAGAATAAAATAAAATAAAATGAGAAGAAAGAAAAAGAAAACTCGACCCAAAGGAATAGGAAGGAGCCATGGCACTTACTAAATTTCCCTTTGGCGCTGCTTCTTTGGTGCGTTGTAGGCCATGCATGCGGGCACATATTAGCATGTGGTCAGAGGATGGGCAGGAGAATAAGCTCAGTGGATGAAATAGCAGTCAGAATGGATATTTTTCATAAACTTTCACTTATGTGAGACTCTCCAAAATGGTGTTGGGACTAGGGGTGAAGTACTGGCTGGGGGAGGTTATTTTTGCATTGAAACGTAATTCAGTCTATAGAACACTGAAGATACTGTACAGGAATAAGTGACCTGGTTTTTTGAGGAGTGATATATCTTTTTTTTTTTTTTTTTTTTGAGACGGAGTCTCACTCTAGCCCGGGCTGGAGTGCAGTGGCCGGATCTCAGCTCATTGCAAGCTCCGCCTCCCGGGTTTACGTCATTCTCCTGCCTCAGCCTCCCGAGTAGCTGGGACTACAGGCGCCCGCCACCTCGCCCGGCTAGTTTTTTGTATTTTTTTTTAGTAGAGACGGGGTTTCACCGTGTTAGCCAGGATGGTCTGGATCTCCTGACCTCGTGATCCGCCCGTCTCGGCCTCCCAAAGTGCTGGGATTACAGGCTTGAGCCACCGCGCCCGGCCGAGGAGTGATATATCTATAGTTGCCTCTCTGCCTCTCCTCTTTCCATCATAAGTCGCCTCTTCTGCTCCCCATTTCTCCTTCATTTTTTTTTTTGTTTTGTTTTGTTTTGTTTTTTTCTGAGACGGAGTCTGGGTCTGTCGCCCAGGCTGAAGTGCAGTGGCGCGATCTCGGCTCACTGCAAGCTCCGCTTCCCGGGTTCATGCCATTCTCCTGCCTCAGCCTCCCGAGTAGCTGGGACTACAGGCGCCCGACACCACACCCAGCTAAATTTTTGTATTTTTAGTAGAGACGGGGTTTCACCGTATTAGGCAGCATGGTTTCAATCTCCTGACCTCATGGTCCTCCCGCCTCCGCCTCCGCCTCCCAAAGTGCTGGGATTACAGGCGTGAGCCAATGCGCCCAGCCCCCCTCCTTCGGTTTAACTCACTAGAGCTTATGATGTGGAAGACATTGTGCTGGGAAATACCAAGGTCAATAGCCATGCCTGGTCCCTGCGCTGTAGAAGCATGGTCCAGTGGGCTCTCCTGAATGGACTTGGTTTGAAAAGCTGAAGGGAGGGGCTACCGGATGGTGTCATGCAGGGAACCTGGAGCCAAGGTGATTCTACTCCCCTACCTGTTGAATGAAGGCCCACAATGGGGCCATTTTGTTTCACAGGAGTCATAAATGTTAAGTAAAAATCCAAGAATTCTTAACACTCAGCTGTAGATTAGTACATTTTGAGCTCTTTTAATATGTCTGTCTGTTCTTATCGCCCTCCTAATCATTTCATAGAATTGAGGACAGAGAACAGAAAAGCTCACACAAATGCATATTGCCTTCAGCTATTAACAGAAGAAACTGATTCTGGCCTTTTAAATTCACAACAGCCCGTAATAGCCTTTCTAGCAAATGAAGCTAAAAGCCAGCTGGACCTGATGCCTGGGAGCTAAGCCCTATGGTCTGGGCAGGACCTCGGCGTTTCTGCCTCTTACACATCCTTTTCTGATCCTGCGGGTGAGCCAAATCAGGCTGATCTCACTGATTGTATATACTCATCATGAGGAGGAAGTTGCTAGGATCAAGGCAGATGGCCTTGCTGGAGAGGGGAATTGATGATGCCAAATTTAAACACGGGGAAATATCTGTAAAAGCTGCATACCTGCCTAGTGTGTCACTGCCCAAAAAGTCTGTAACATATTGTGGCTTCACCTTTTAAAATATCATAAAACCATTTGAGGGGTTCCCAGTATTTTTGATGCCAACATTTTGCTTAAGGAAGGGGCTGTATTAGAGTCACTTTCCAAAATATAAGAATGCTTTTCTTCTCAAGGGCTGTTTGGCCTGGACAAATTTTATCATATTTCCACATTGAAAGCATAAAATGAGATAATGTTCTTTTTTTCTTTTTCTTTTTCTTTTTCTTTTCTTTTCTTTTTCTTTCTTGACTGAGTTTCGCTCTTATTGCCCAGACTGGAATGCAGTGGCATGATCTCGGCTCACTGCACCCTCCTTCTCTCGGGTTCCAGCGATTCTTCTGTGTCAGCCTCCCGAATAGCTGGGATAACAGGTACACGCTGCCTCACCCAGCTAAGTTTTGTATTTTTAATAGAGACGGGGTTTCCCCATGTTGCCCAGGGTGGTCTTGAACTCCTGACCTCAGGTGATCCACCCACCTCGGCCTCCTAAAGTGCTGGGATTACAGGTGTGAGCCACCATGCCCGGCCGAGAATTTTCATTAAATTTGACTGTGTAGTATGAAGTCTAGATCGTAAGCCTGGGGCAAAATTTATTTGTTAAAAGAAAAAGAGTTTGTCAAGTGATTAAATAATCTGTAAAAGATTGCTTGGGCAGTGTTTAGCCCATGTAAGAAAATTAACCAGGAAACTTAGAAAAATAGATTTGCTTTGAAAGCAGGAAATGTGCTGATTATAAATTTTTTTTTTTTCCAAATGTGATAATGTATGCAAAAACATTTGGAAACTAGTGAGGTCTGTGTGAATGTGAGGTGGGACTATGATTAATTGTTCACCATTCATTCCACACTCAGTATCTAATGAATATTGCAGCTGCAGCCATGCTATTTGGTAATGTGGTATTAGCTTTTATGTTATCACCTGAAACTTGAAATTAAAAACTTAATCCTTCTAAGAAGTGAAAAGATGGTCTTAGTTAGCTGTTAAAAGTTGGTCATTTTAGCCAGGCATGGTAGCTCATGCCTGTAAGCCCGGCACTGTGGGAGGCTGGGAGGATCACTTGAACCCAGGAGGCGGAGGTTGCAGTGAGCCAAGATTGTGCCACTGAACTCCAGCCTGGGCAACAGATTGAGACCCTGTCTTAAAAAAAAGAAAAAAAAAAAAAAAAGATTGGTAGTTTTGTATTGTCTTCAAGTTTTGGTAAGTTTTGCCCCATCTAGCTATCCACAGTTATATCCTCCAGTCATATTCTCCATTGATACGTTACCACTTTCAGATAACTTACCTAGATTGTACTATATCTCTTATGGTATGTGGGCTTTAAATAAATAAAAAAAATTATACTATATCGAATGTAAGATTTCATGAGAAAGAAAATCCCTCCTATCCCTTTCTCAATGAGCCAGCCTACACAGTGGAGCCAAAGTGTATACTTGCCACCTCCTCACATTTTTGTAATCCTGGGCTTCAGTTGACTAAACACAGAAACTACATATGCCAGACACCCGAGAGCTTCTGCTTGCCTTTTCTCTGGCTACCTGCAAGAGAATATTGTTAACCAGTGCCATTGTTTCATCCCCTTTTAGAGAAATCACCCTCCACGTCCCAGATATGAGAGATTAAACACTACGAGACAGTAGGTAGACTCTCTGATGTCCTTTGACTAATGCACTTCCCAAAAACCCATTCCATCTGATGAGCAGCCGGTTTTTCCCTCCTCCTGCTATTAGGAGACTGGTGTTCCCTTTGCCCTGAAAGGTCGTGGCCCATTCATAGGCAGGCCTCTGCAGTGGCAACACCTCAGGAGTTCTCATGTCTGGAATCTTCAGGGCAGCTGCCTGGTCTACTTCACACACTTTTGAGAAAACATTGTTACTGGGCTCTAGGCTCCCGCTGAGAATCTCATTTTGGACTTGGCATCCTCCAGCAGATCTTCTCAGCTGGACCGTGCTCTCCACCTGAGGGCAAAGCCACATCATCGAACCCTGTGACAGCTGACAATAAGGAGCCCTCTCATCTTTGGGAAAGTCCCTCTTTCTCACCAGCAAAGTTGTTTATCTGAAGCTGTATTAATTCCTTCTGGAAGCTGTTACAGGCTCCCTCCTGCCCCTCAGTGGCAGAGATTAGAATAGGGCCCCTAATGTGTTTGTCTTCTGCTTCTCATCTAGAGGAGCGGGAACGGAACTTTTCCGATTTAGGTAAAAGTGCTGAAGCTTCCCTTTGTCAGCACAACTCCTTGCCTCTCTCCCTCACCTTTCCAGCTGTCGCATCTGTTCTTTGCATCATGACCTCCAGTCTTTCTCTGTTCTGAACATCAGTCTACCATCTCTGATCCCACTTACCTCCTCAGCAGCCTACAAGTGGTCATTACTTTTCCTGGCCCTTCATTCCTTGACCCTGGCCTGTATCCTTCTTGTCACTGTTGGCCCTGCTTCCCCAGTGCCACTGCTGAGGAGAGTTATAAACTACACTGATCATTCCATCTTTGCAAGGCTCTCTCCCTATAGCTCCACTGATACCACTGAGCCCACTCCAAAGCCTGTTTTGCCTTGCCACCGTACACCACAGTCTTACTGCTCTCAGTTTCTACATAGAATCCTCTTTCATAATTGAATGAAAAGATTGCCATTGTAAGGGAGGTTTCCCACCACCCCTGCACTTTACCTCGTTGTCTCTCTGGTCCTGTAGCCATCACAGTATCATTGCCATCCTCATTGCCATAACATCTACTCTTACTGAGTACCTTTTCTGTCCAGTGCACTCCACTAGGAGCTTATCTTTGGCCCTTTTAGTTCCAAGTAACAGAAACCAAGTAAAGATATCTTAAGCCACAAATGGTAACTTTATTTAAGTGATTAGAAGATTTTTCATGGACTACTAGGGCAGAAACTTGGAGGCCCCTAGTAGATTTTGAAACCAAACATTGGAATCTGTCAGGACCCCAGTAGCTCTCCCTGGACTGCACAACCTGTGGTCTCTGCTTCTCACTGCAGATGTCTTTCTTTGCTTCTGTATGCCTGTGATCAAAGAGACTCACCCCCAGAATGCCTATATTTTCATCATCTCATTTCAAGTGAACAGAGCACATTAAGCTGGAATCTCACATAATTCTAAATTTTTGAGAAAGGAAATCTGATTAGCCCAGCTTCCAAGTCCAGAGGATAAACTGAGCTCAGGAATCTCCCACATCCACCTTGAGGTTGGTCTGGAAATAGTTGTCAAAGACAGGAGTTGCTGTGTAACATACAGACATACCAAAAAAACCTCTGCGTATGCTATAACAGAATTATTAAATCTTAGAACTGGAAGAGTGCTGAGAAGTCATCAGATCTCAACATTTAATGTCACAAAGGATGAAACCAAAGTATAAGTAAGTTAAGTGACTTGCCTAATGTTACTTAGTAGTTATTCAGTAAATATTTTTTGAATTGTTGAATGGAAGACAATTATTTCTGAGGAACTTAAAGGATCTTTACCAAAGAATATACTGTATACATTTTTGAGGTCAGGAGTATCTTTGACTTTAACTGAAAGATTAGGAATGGATTTGATCAGAAGTTATTGCACTATCACTAATATCCTGGTTGCTGATCTTCCTTTAGTTTGTTTTCACCCAAATGAGAAAATTTAGCAACAGTGGCATTATGGTCCCAGGCCTTCCAGTGGAATTTCCCACAAATGATGGACAGTTAGAAACAGGCACAACAGGCACTTGCTTCTGGTCTAAAAGGCACCAATTCAGTGGAGAAGCTGTTGACCTCAACTGTTAAACCTCAGCCATTGTTCACAATCTGGCACAGTGTTAATCCCTTAAGAAAAGAATGAAAAAAGTGCCATTCAGCACAACATAGTTTGTCATTGCATGCATAATGCAGACCTTCCAATTAGAATGCTACAATGTAGAAACTTTCTTCACAGACTGATGAGAGAAAAACTATTTTAAAGACGGGAAAACTCAGTCCACTGGGTTTGCCTTGAGTCACTTCTGACTCAAGCCACAAAGACAAGAGTTTTGAAAACATATTCGCTATTGAATTTTGTATCAAAATACCAGCAAGGAGAGCAATTAGTTGCTGTAAACTGAACCCCTGGTAATCAATGGTATGCAGCCAGCCAGAGCATTTATGGAAGATGTAAGCAAAATCACATCTGCTAATCAATTAAAAGAAAAAAAGCCCAGCTCTTCACTGCTTTTAGGGAAACTTCACAGTGAGAATAAGGGAAGACGGAGGAGACAACATATATAATATCACTAGGCATTTCATGCTGGGCTCATTAGTTAGAGAGGTTTGTGGCAACAGTTAAACACCAGCCTGGCCTGCATCGATAAATCTTGGCTAGCAACTTCCTTTATTCAGCCGCTTTTGAAAATGGCTTCTGATCTATGGGTGGAAGTGTGCGTTATATGTTTAAGGAGCTCATCTCAGTTAAGGTCATAGAGAGTGTTTGTCCTGGGCGAGCTCACCATGCAAACATTCCCAGCTACTTTACAAGTCAGAAATAGCTCTCTGTTGTTGCAGGCACAAAGACATAAGAATACACTTTTCAGGCAGCCAAAGAAATGAAGGGAACTGGTGGAACAAAATTCCTCTCAATGGAAAAGCAAAGATTGAATCAATTTTTCCTTTAGTGTTCTTCAGCTGCAGTTGCCTTTTTCAATCAAATCAACAAAGGGGTTTAATTCCTGCCTAAGCCTAAATTCCAAGCAAATATGCATCCTGGGCATGAGTTAGAAGTCCTCTTTAAAACTTCAGCATGTAGGTTGAGTCTGAGCTCTAGGCTCGATGACCTGAGATCCATCAGTGTCCCTTTTCTGCTCAGGAGTCACCATGACCCCACATCTCCAGTCCCTGAGGACTCTTAATAGAGGAATAGAGAGAGGATGTCTCAACCAGTATGAGCACTTGGCTGCTGTTCAGAAAAAAAGAATTTAGGCCAGGATAAATTATTGAGGTAAAGATCGATAGACTAGGCTAATAAAAATTAATACCTTCAGCATGCAAACTATGATAGGCAGTAGATTAATATCTTTAAATATAGAGGACATTTTGTAAGTCATTAACAAAAAGATAAATATAAGTAGAAAATGGATAAAATGTTCAAGCTCAATAAGTTAAAAATTGCAGATTAATGAGATATTTCAGCTATCAAATTAGCAGTATTTTTAAACATAATACATAATATTGGTGATGATGCACAGAAACAGGCATTTGTTATGCAATGCTGGTAGTGTTAATATAAATTGGTATAGGTTTTTGCTTGGGGTTGGGGGGAACAGAAGTATACAGCTATTTTATGATATATATCAAAGCCTCGAGATGTTATATGCCCTGCTCCAGGAGTTCCACTTACAGAATCATTCAAAGACAATAATCATAGATTTAGTTTAAGAATGTCTATCACAAAATTTTCATAATAGGCTGGACTCAGTGGCTCATGCTTTTAATCCCAACACTTTGGGAAGCTGAGGTGGAGGGATTGCTTAAGGCCAGGAGTTGGACACTAGCCTCGGCAACAAAAAATTTTTTTTAAATATCAGCGGGGCGTGGTGGTATGCACCTGTAGTCCTAGCTACTCAGGAAGCTGAGGCAGGAGGATTGCTTGAGTCCAGGAAATCGAGGCTGCAGTGAGCTATGACTGTGCCACTTCATTCTCCAGCCTGGGCAACAGAGCAAAACCCTGTTTCCAAAGGAAAAAAAAAAGAATTTTCATAACAGTGAAATATTAACTGCTTAAGTGTCTAATAATAGATTGATTAAATAAAGTATGAGACATCCATACAGTGAAATACTATTCAGTACATATGATGTAGAAGAATATCTGATGATACAAAAAGATATTCATAATAGACCATTAAGCAAAAGTAGCCAGTTACAAACCATATGTACTGTGTGTGTATGTTTTAAAAGTTACTGGAATTTCAGATTACCTTCATTTTAAAATAATAATTTGCCTTGAAACAAATTGGAGGACTTTTATAGAATAAGCTACTTACAGAGCATGATATATACACCTTAAAATTTTCCTCAAATATGTTATCACTCCAAGAATATCTACTAGAACATATATGATACTCATAATTTATCCTCCATTTTTTTATCTTCTCCATATCTCATATCCTCAAGGCAGTCATTTTCCATGAAATATTTGGAGATCTGGTTAGGTTCTATCCCAAAAGGGACTGACTGTTTTCATTTCAGTCCTCTGTAGAAACACTAGCTTATGATTATCTAGAAGGATAGGGAATATGATAAACCTGGCTCTCCATAAATAATTTAAAATTCTATTGGGGAAAGTAACCTCAACATTATCTCCCCTAGTTTTTAGAGGAGATAAGTTAATAATTTTAGAGAATTATTAATTGATTTTAAGTTTTCCCCTAGTTTTACTCTACTATGTCAGAGTTATGAATGATTTCAATCCAGAACATATATGGAACATATGCCATGAACAGAGCCCACATGTTTGAAGCAGAGTTTTTAAAAAGAGAAAGATAAACATCTTTCTAAAGTTCTTATAATCAAAATGAGAGCCAAACATAGAAGCAAAAGATACACTTTTAAAAGTTACTCAAAATAAATATAAATTAGCATAGGCTAACTGCATAAAAGTGCTCAGAGACTAGGATAATATTTGAGGAAATGACTAATGAAGGAAATGATTCATATTCTTATAAGCAAATTAGTGTAATCTAAGAGTAGGATTTTGGGACACTTAAGAACAACAGAGTGGAATCCTTTCTGATTCATTCAGGGTACTTTGAGAGATTAAACACTCAGGTGTATTAAAGAGAATCAGTAGGTATCATCTGCTAATGCTTTCCAAACCCATTTAACAGTTTTCTCTACTTAAAAGAGGAGTTCAAAAATATTAGGTAGTATGGGTTTAGTAATTGATAGCAAACAGAATTACAATAGAAAATAAAGAATGAAAGGGAAGGTGAGCCCTTTAGGAGGCCAGGCAAGAGGGTAGCTTGAGGCCAGGAGTTTGACCCCACCTGGCCAACACAGTGAGACCCTATCTCTACAAAATAATCTTTTTGTTTGTTTTTTAATTAGCCGGGTGTGGTAGTGTGTGCCTGTAATCCCAGCTACTTGGGAGGCTAAGGCAGGAGGATTGCTTTAGCCCAGGAGTTTGAGGCTGCAGTGAGCTATGATTGCACCACTGCACTCCAGTCTGGGCAACAGAGAGAGAAGCTGTCCCCCCAACCTCCTCCAACAACCAAAAAAAAAAGGTAAGGGTAGAGGAAAACAGAAAATACAGGCAATCCTAGTCCTCAGTAATAGCTTTATATATGACACTAAAGTGAACTTGTGCAAAGGATTTTCACTGATTATAATCATAAGATTAGGGGAAAATAATAAAAACCACTTTTATAGAGTGATAGATTAGAGGTTGTAAATTGGGAACCAGATATATAAACTAGAGTAATGGAAACATTTGACAGTGAGATTACAGAAATGGGCTTTTGGTGAAGGTACCAGGTGAGAACCTTGTATCGTTTCCATCACTTAGTTACTGTATGAGTTTAGACAGGTTACTTAACATGCTTTAATCCTTACACTTTCAGTGTCTGTAATTTCATAATAATAATGCTTGCTAAGAAGATATTTAGAAGGATTTTAATAAGACAAATTGTATAGAGCGCTTAACATAGGGACTGATACACAGTTAACATTAAAGAAATATTAGCCATCATGATCATTATTATTGATTTTTTTTTTTTTTTTTTTTGGAGACAGAGTCTCTCTCTGTCGACCAGGCCGGAGTGCAGTGGTATGATCTCAGCTCACTGCAAGCTCTACCTCCCAGATTCAAGCAATTCTCCTGCCTCAGCCTCCCAAGTAGCTGGGATTACAGGCGCCCACCACCACGCCTGGATAATTTTTTGTATTTTTAGTAGAGATGGTGTTTCACTATGTTAGCCAGGATGGTCTCTATCTCCAGATCTCGTGACCCACCCGCCTCAGCCTCCCAAAGTAATAGGATTACAGGCGTGAGCCACCGCGCCCAGCCATTATTGTTGTTGTTAACAAGAATGTATTTGCTCAGCAACCACTGACTGAGTTTAAGCTCCATGTAAGACATTCTGTCAATGGTATAGAAAAAATCAGTAAGACATAGACACTGCCTTCAAGGAGCTTACTATCTATGCCAGCTGGTAGAGGAAGCAAACACATATGACCAACTATAAAGCAGTAAAATATATAGTTTGTATGAGAAGGACTTTTAAGGCTGAAATAATAGAAAACAATATCTGTCTTCCCTGTGGCACTGTCAGAAGCAAAATACTAATCCTGTACTGCAATGCTCAGATTCTTTTCTAAAATTATTTTTTAGGCCAGGCATAGTGGCTCATGCCTGTAATCCCAACACTTTGGGAGATTGAGGCAGGTGGATCACTTGAGGTCAGGAGTTTGAGACCAGCCTGGCCAACCTGGTGATACCCCATCTCTACTAAAAATACAAAAATTAGCTGGGCGTGGTGGTGGGCACCTGTAACCCCAGCTACTCGGGAGGCTGAGGCAGGATAATCACTTGAACCTGGGAGGCAGAGGTTGCAGTGAGCTGAGATTACGCCATTGCACTCCAGCCTGAGAGACAGAGTGAGACTCCGTATCCAAAAAAAAAAAAAATTATATATATATATGTAAAATGGAGGAGTAACACACACAGAGTGAACAGATCTTTTATGTATAGCTCAGTGATTATTTACATGCATAACTACCACTCAGATCAAAATTAGTACTTTTCCAGGATTCTAGAAAATTCCCTTTTACCCTTTCCTAGTCGATACCTCCCCCAGAGCTAACCACTATTCTGATTCCTGTCACCAACAGATACATTGTCTGCTTTGAGCTTCATGTAAATGGAATTACACAGTTAATGCTTAAGTTCTTATCTGGGCAGAAAAGGGGGTTAAGAACAGGACCAAGGTAATCAATTTCTAAATAATGAAAGTTTTGCAAATGAATGTATGGTTGCCTGTATCTCCAAATCAGATAACCCTACTACAGCTATGTAAAAATCCTGGTGAGAATAAGAAGGAAGCTAAAACATGATAATAAAGGTGATGGGGTTATAACCAATTAGAAAATACTATAAGAAATATCAATTAGACCAGCACAGCGGCTCACACCTGTAATCCTGGCACTTTGGGAGGCTGAGGTGGGAGGATCACTTGAGGCTAGAAGTTTGAGACCAGGCTGGGCAACATAGTGAGACCCTGACTCTACATAAAATTTAAAAATCAGCCAGGCATGGTGGTGCATGCTTGTAACTACTTGGGAGGCTGAGGTAGAAGGATCACTTGAGCCCAGGAGTTGGAGGCTGCAAGGAGCTATGATCACACCACTGCAGTCCAGTCTGGGCAGCAGAGTGAAAATGTGCTCTAAAAATAAAAATAAAAATATCAATTAGGCTGGGCACGGTGGCTCATACCTATAATCTCAGCACTTTGGGAGGCAAAGGTAGGAGGATCACTTGAGACCAGGAGTTCAGGACCTGCCTGGGCAACATAGTGAGACTGTGCCTCTACAAAAAAAAATAGTGTGCACCTATAGTCCCAGCCACTCAGGAGGCTGAGGTGGGAGGATCACTTGAGCCTAGGAGTTGGAGGCTACAGTGAGCCTCAACTGTTTGCACCACTGATTACTCCGCTGATCACACCACTGCACTCCAGCCAGGGTGACAGATAAACACCTTGTCTCTAAAAATAGAAATGAAAAATAAAAATCTGTTCGAAGTTACAGAGTCTCCCATGAGCAGTGGTCAGCCGAACCAACTGGAGAGGAGAGCTAGAGGAAGCTGGAAGGGTGATCTGGGGACATCTCTCTCCTAAACCAGTCTAAAGAACTTTGCCACCAGTGGGGCAGAGGCTGCCTGGGATTGGGGGACTTTTGAAAAAAAACTAAAGATTAAAAGCCTCTCACTGCAGACTGACTTGGCTTTTCTCTTCATGCTTTTTTGGGATTCACTTTGTCCAGTCTTAGAAATGTGCTGGACAGGCCGGGCGCGGTGGCTCAAGCCTGTAATCCCAGCACTTTGGGAGGCCGAGACGGGCGGATCACGAGGTCAGGAGATCGAGACCATCCTGGCTAACACCGTGAAACCCCGTCTCTACTAAAAAAATACAAAAAATTAGCCGGGCAAGATGGCGGGCGCCTGTAGTCCCAGCTACTCGGGAGGCTGAGGCGAGAGAATGGCGTAAACCCGGGAGGTGGAGCTTGCAGTGAGCTGAGATCCGGCCACTGCACTCCAGCCTGGGCGACATAGCGAGACTCCGTCTCAACAAAAAAAAAAAAAAAAAAAAAAAAGAAATGTGCTGGACAAAGGAGGTGGGGTGGGAGGGATATGCCCGCAGCCTAAGGAAACAACCAGTTAAAATGTTTACAGCAATCTTACGTTTTTCCCTTTGTTCAGGTTACTACTGTGGGATTGTGATGATCGAAGCTATAGCTACTACGTTGAGGTTTCTACCAACCAGCAACAGTGGACCATGGTTGCTGACAGAACTAAAGTGTCCTGCAAGTAAGTTGTGTCTTTTCAGGAATTTATTCCTATTGAAAAGACAGTCTTCCCAGTGGATTGGGAGGCTCCAAAGAAGAGTCATAGAATCACCAAATTACATTCTTACTTGGAGATTGAAAACACACTCCAGTGATCTTCTCTTCAGTTTTGACTATTAAATACTTATATGAAATTTACTTGATGTCACCAAATACTTATATGAAATTTACTTGATGTTCTCTATTCTGTGGTGTGAATTTGACTCACACTTTTGAAAATGGCATGTGTGCCTAAATAGGGAAAAAAAGGATACTTTCCTTATGCAATCCTCTCTCATAACCCCCCGCTCCACCCTGCCGCAGCACCCACCACACACCACACTTTTTTTTTTTAATACTTTAAGTTCTAGGGTACATGTGCACAATGTGCAGGTTTGATACATACGTATACATGTGCCATGTTAGTTTGCTGCACCCATCAACTTGTCATTTACATTAGGTATTTCTCCTAATGCTATCCCTCCCGCAGCCCCCACCCCCCGACAGGCCCCAGTATGTGATGTTCCTTTCCCTGTGTCCAAGTGTTCTCACTGTTCAACTCCCACCTATGAGTGAGAACATTTTTTAGGATTGTTTTCTTCCTTAGAGAACTTTGCTGAAGCAATATATACTTTAGTAGTTATTATGGAGCTCTATCCTATTCCCCACACTCATAGCATTCTCAGGGCTAGCGTCAAATTTATTTATCTCATCTCGTTGTTAACTATGCTGTTACTCAAACTAAGGAAAGCCTTGTACCTTATTTCTCCACATGCAGACAGAGGCATTTAATGCATATGGCACTGGGGCTGTTTGGACTTGTCTGCTTGCAGCCGAAGATAGGAAGAAGGAGTCTGCAGGTTCTGAGCAACCTAGAATCATGGTACATGAAAAGAGCTCAGTGCCTCTTTGTGTAGAGCCAGAATCTCTAAGAGGCAAGGTGGAGCAAATGTGTTTCTCTTTTTCTTTTCTTTTTTAAATTGAGATATAATTCACATACCATAAAATTTACCCTTTTAAAGTGTACAATTGAGTGGTTTTTAGTATATTCACAGTGTTGTGCAACCACCACTGCTATCTAATATTCCAGAACATTTTTATCACCCCAAAAAGAAACATTTTCCCCATTAGCAGTCACTCCCCATTTCCCTCCAACTCTCCCAGCCCTAGCATCCAGTAATCTACTTTCTGTCTTTTCTTTATGGATTTGCATACTCTGGACATTTCATATAAATGGAATTGTATAGATGTGACCTTTTGTTCCTTGCTTCTTTCACTTAGCATAATGTTTTCAAGGTTCATCCGTGTTGTAGCATATATCTGAATTTCAGTTTTTTATGGCTGAATAATATTCCATTGTATGCATATACCACATTTGCTTATCCATTTTTCAGCTGATAAACATTTGAATGGTTTCCACTTCTTGGCTATTATGAATAATGCTGCTATGAACATTCCTGTACAAGTTTTTATGTGAACATATATTTTTGATTCCTTTGGGTCTATATCTGAGAGTAGAATTGCTGGGTCATAGGGTAACTCTGCGTTTAACTTTTTGAGGAACTGCCAAAATTTTTCACAGCAGCTGCACCATTTTACCTTCCCACCATTAATGTTTGAGGGTTCTAATTTTTCCACATTCTCACAAGTACTTGCTATTGCCCATCTTTTTGACCATAGCCATCCTAGTGGGGATGAAGTAGCATATCATTATAGTTTTCATGTACATTTCCCTCATGGCTAATGATGTTGAGCATCTTTTCATGTGCTTACTTGGGGTAGGGGCACGGTCTCACTCTGTTGCTCAGACTGGAGTGCAGTGGTATGATCAAGGCTCACTGTACCCTCAAACTCCTGGGCTCAAGTGATCTTCCCACCTCAGTCTCCCAGGCAGCTGGGACTATAGCTGTGTGCCACTGTGCCCAGCAATTTCTTTTTTTTTTTTTTTTGAGATGGAGTCTTGCTCTGTTGCCCAGGCTGGAGTGCAGTGACCGGATCTCAGCTCACTGCAAGCTCCGCCTCCCGGGTTTATGCCATTCTCCTGCCTCAGCCTCCCGAGTAGCTGGGACTACAGGCGCCTGCCACCTCGCCTGGCTAGTTTTTTGTATTTTTTAGTAGAGACGGGGTTTCACCGTGTTAGCCATGATGGTCTCGACCTCCTGACCTCGTGATCCACCCGTCTCGGCCTCCCAAAGTGCTGGGATTACTGGCTTGAGCCACCACGCCCGGCCAAGATTTCTTAACAGTATTAATGATGACTTGTTTGATGCAGTGTCTGACACCATCACCATTATTATTTTAGTAATTATCAGCACATATATATATGTTGGTTAGGTTAACTCTTGCTACTGTAACAAATAAGCTTTAGTATTTCGGTGGCTTAACACAATAGTTTGTTTCTCAGTCATGGGACAGTCAGTATGTGTGTTCATAGTTAAGTGATTTTCCCAGAAGTGACTGAGGAACCCAGGCAGCTTCTTTCTTGTGGTTCTGCCATCTAGTTCCTCCTCAGCATCAGCCACATTTAGCTAGCAGGAGACAGAATAGAGAGGGTACACGTAGTTCTGAAAAGCCCTGCTTTACGGGTAGCATACATGACTTCCACTAACATGCCACTGAGATAAACTAGTCACATTGCCATACTAGATGCTGATATGGCTGGGAAATGTAGTCAATTCCTGGTTGGAATCAGTGGAGCACAGATCTTGTTACCATCTCAGCCTCTTCTTGCAGAAGCAGAGCTAAGTTTTAAATCCAGGTTTTTGCCACTATACCACATTGCCTCTTAGGCCTCAAAACACTGCTAAAGAAGACTGTACCAAGCTAGATGATGAAAAGGGGGAAACAAAGTGGTTAATTTATCCCAAGCTCCTGGAACCGTTTTTATAAAATAGAAGGGCCTCCACGGCCCATGAACAACTATGCATTTGTCTTCCCAGAGTCTTTGCTAATTGGGTCCACAGCTCCCAGACCGGACCTTGTACTTCCTCAAAGCTTGTCATCTTGTATGTATCTTACCCACCACGGGTCTCTTTTGTCATTTATTGTTGTAAACTGGATTCCTCTTCTTTTTTATGTCCCTCTGTTAAAGGTTGACATGGTTTGGCTCTGTGCCCCCACCCAAATCTCATCTCGAATTATAATCCCCACATGTCGAGGGAGGGACCTGTGATCCCCATGTGTTAAGGGAGGTGACTGGATCATGGGGGCAATTTCCCCCATGCTGTCTCCATGATAGTGAGTGAGTTCTCATGAGATCTGATGGTGTTAGAAGTGTTTGGAAGTTCTTCACTCTTCTCTCTCCTGCTGCCTTGTGAAAAAGGTTCTTGCCTCCCCTTCACCTTCTGCCATGATTGTAGGTTTCCTGACACCTCTCCAGCCATGTGAAAATGTGAGTCAATTAAAGCTGTTTGTTTACAAAGTTACTCAGTCTCAGATATTTCTATATAGTAGTGTGAAAACGGACTAACACAAAGGTGCTATACAATGTGGGTGTTTTGTTGTTGTTGTTGTTGTCGTTGTTTTTTGAGACGGAGTCTCACTCTGTCACTCAGACTGGAGTGCAATGGTGTGATCTCAGCTCACTGGAACCTCTGCCTCCCAGGTTCAGGTGATTCTCCTGCCTCAGCCTCCTGAGATTACAGGTGTGTGCCACTGTGCCAGGTTAATTTTTGTATTTTAGTAGATACGGGGTTTCACCACGTTGGCCAGGCCAGTCTTGAACTCCTGACCTCAGGTGATCCGTCCACCTTGGCCTCCCATAGTGCTGGGATTACAGGCATGAGCCACCGTGCCCGGTCCAGTGTGGGTTTTTAACAAGAGCTGATTGACTAACTATTGATCAGGTACATGTCATATTCATTTTGTATTTAGTTAAATGGGGACTTTTTTGGTTTCAAAGTCTCGTTCACTCATTAGATCCTCTTCTAGTAGCTTTGCATTAAATTATCAACATATTTTTCTCTTTTTAAATTTTTTATTGGTGGATTTAAATAATTTATATGTTTTTAACTTTGTATTTTAGCACTTAGATGCGATAGTAGTGTTTTACAAATTATTAAATAAATAATACATTAGAAGAACAGAAATAGTAGTAAGAAGGCAAATGCCTGTTAACCCTGTAAGAATCAATGGAACCAGAGGTTATGATTTTATGTTTATAAGCGTAACTTGAATGTATTGTACCTCCCTTTTTCAAGTTAGGCCTTAAGAAATGTAGAAGATATGTAAATGATAAAAGGCAAAAGGTTTTTCTTTTTAACTAATATGCTACAGAGCAGACCTCAAGAGAGGATTCTGTTAGTTTCAAGAATTGTAGTCTGCTCTTTATTGAAATAGAGTACGTGAGTTTATAAATGAAATTATATGGAGTTTTCAAAGATCATAGCTCCACCTCTTGATAGCATTCTACCTAGTAAAGAAACAAAAACATAGGTATTTGCTGTCCTCTGAAAAATCCCTGGGGAATGAGATTCTCCAGTGTCTCTGTTAGTTTCTCTGCTCCAGGAGTGGGATATTTTCCTTCATAGCTCTCCTAAGTCTCTTGGTTTGTTTTCAGGATAAGCAGTTATTTTCTATTATAGATAACTCTGTTTTTATAGTGAGTAATTTTTTAAAATTACATTTTACCCCTCTTTCTTCATACAATCTAATCCTGTACCCTTTGACCTGTACCCTTTATTTTAAAAGCTCTCACTTTTTTTTTTTTTTTTTTTTTGGAGACAGAGTCTTACTCTGTCACCCAAGTTGGGGTGCAATGGTGTAATCTTGGCTCACTGCAGCTTCCGCCTCCCAGGTTCAAGTGATTCTCCGGCCTCAGCCTCCCAAGTAGTTGGGATTACAAGCACATGCTACCATGGCTGGCTAATTTTGTGCATTTTTAGTAGAGATAGGGTTTCACTATGTTGGCCAGGCTGGTCTTGAACTCCTGACCTCAGGTGATTCACTCACCTTGGCCTCCCAAAGTGCAGGCGTGAACCACCGCACCTGTCTGAAATATTTTTATAGTCGAGAAGTTTTAAAAACTAAAAAAATGGTCGACAGTAGGCTGGCTGCAGTGGCTAACACCTGTAATCCCAGCACTTTGGGCAGCTAAGATGGGCGAAAGCCCATCTTTAAAAAAAAAAAAATTCACACCTCTTTTATTAACTTAACTTTACTAACTCCTTGATATAAAACAAATGAGAAATTTAGCTCATTTAACCATCCCTCATTTTTGTTAGTTATGTTTTTTAGTTCTGTTAGTATTTATCTTTTACAATTAAATAATATACTTAAACTCTATTATTATAATAATTTTTTTTTTTGAGGCGGAGTCTCACTTTGTTGTCCAGGCTGGAGTGCAATGGCGTGATCTCGGCTCACTGCAAGCTCCGCCTCCTGGGTTCACGCCATTCTTCTGCCTCAGCCTCCCAAGTAGCTGGGACTATAGGCGCCCGCCACCACGCCCGGCTAATTTTTTGTATTTTTAGTAGAGATGGGGTTTCACTGTGTTAGCCAGGATGGTCTCGATTTCCTGACCTTGTGATCCGCCCGCCTTGGCCTCCCAAAGTGCTGGGATTACAGGCATGAGCCACTGTACCCAGCCAAACCTCTATTATTATTATTATTATTTTTTCTGAGACATAGTCTCTCTCTGTCACCCAGGCTGGAGTGCAATGACGTGGTCTCGGCTCACTGCAACCTATGCCTCCTGAGTTCAAGTGATTCTCCTGCCTCAGCCTCCTGAGTAGCTGAGATTACAGGGGCACACCACCACACCTGGCTAATTTTTGTAGTTTTAGCAGAGGGGTTTCACCAATGGGATTTCACCACATTGGTCAGGCTGGTCTCGAACTCCTGACCTTGTGATCCACCCGCCTTGGCCTACCAGAGTGCTGGGATTACAGGCGTGAGCCGCTGTGCCCGGCCTAAACATCTATTTTTTGATCCATCAGTTACAAACAATATTTCTTGACTCTTTACTACATTGATGAAGAAATTGCCACCCAGTACCTTTCCCTCTATTTTTCCCTTTCTACTTCTCATCTGTTAGCTGCTTTACTATATTGACATTGTGATACTTATTTTTTGTTCTATAACTTATAGTTAAATCATCTATGTGTTAACTATAAATTGATCCTGAAAAGGGAAAAACACTAAGAACTCATTATAATATAATGATATATATAAACGTTGTTCATGACAGATCTAGTAATTGGTTGGATCTAGAGTTAGGGAAATATTATTCTATGTCAGTAAACTTGTTCCCCTCTTGGAAGAATTGTACTGTACTGATGAAGCAGATTAGATTTTCTTACAAGTGCTCAAAATTATTCCACATTTTAAGTAGCTTCCTATTAGACAGCTTTTTGTTTTCTTGAAGTTTCTGATTAGTTTTTTCCTGTTGCAGGAACTTCTAAAGCATACTGTTTGTTCATTGGTTGATTTTGAATAGATTGTTTATGTCTGCGATCCTAAAATTTCTTCTTTCCTATCATTGGTAACACTGTTTCCTCAATTTCGTTTTCTTTTTGTGGAATGTAGGTAAATGGTTTAAAAAAATAATAATAAATAAAAACCCTTTCCCTTTGCTTGAGATATTGACCTTGGGCCTCTGTTAGTTTTCTAGACCTGTCCCCCTGAAAACCTGATTGTAGTGGAATGTCTGCTGCGTTATAAGCAACACTGCTTATGATTTTTTAAAATTACCCCTGAAATGGTAAATTACATGTGGCCTGGGAGAACTGTAAATATCTGGTCAGAAACTATAGATCCTTGTGCTTCCCTGAGTGCAGGGATTTTTGTAATTGGGCTTATTCCTTGCAATTCTGGGATCTGTGCTTATGGAGCTGTCACAAGAAGTATTAGTTTCTATTTGGAATGTGAGGCTTCTAAGCCAGAGCAGCTCCACAGTCACCCGTTGTTGAGTCTTACATACTCTTTTTTTTCCTTGAGTCTTATATACTCTTTTTTTTTTTTTTCTTGATTCTTAATGCTCTTATTTGAGCTGTCACCTGCAGGCCAAAAAGAATAGCCCCCAGACAGTTGTATTGACTGCTACAGAGACTCCCGAAGGGAAGACATACCTGGTGCTGTCCTGGGGGCTTGCTGTGTTTCCCATTCTGTTTCCTAGGTGAATCTGAAGCCAATTATGGCTTATTTGGGTCTGTTCAGCCTGAACATTTAGTTAAAAAGATTGCTATAATCCCAGCACTTTGGGAGGCTGAGGCAGGAGGATTGTTTGAGGCCAGGAGTTCAAGACCAGCCCCAGCAACATAGTGAGACCTTGTCTCTACCAAATAAATGTGAAGAAAAAAAAAAAAAAAGCCAGATATCATGGCACACACCTGTAGTTGCAGCTACTTTGGAGGCTGAGGAGGGAGGATTGCTGAAGCCCAGGAGTTTGAGGTTATAGTGAGCTAAGATCACACTACTGCGCTCCAACCTGGGTGACAGAACAAGACCCTGTCTCAAAGAAAGAAAGAAAGAAAGAAAGAAGATCACTCATGGCCATTGTAGAGAATAAATCTGTGGATAATTTTTTTTTCAGAAAAGGGATATAGAATACAAATTTTCAGAACCCCAGCATATCTGAATCATAGTTTGGCTGGGTATAGAATTCAGTGTTTTTCAGAAGTCTAACAGCTTGGATTTATTGCTATCTAGTATCTAATGTTGCAGATGAGAAATCTGATGTCAATCTGATTCATATTCTTTGTAGTAATTTATTTTTCTCTATAGAAGCCTTTAGGATCTTCTCTTCACCCCGGTAGTCTCAAATTTCACAATGACATGGCTGGGTGTGGGTCATTTGTCATTATCCTGCTCAGTTTGCTTCGGTATGGAAATCTGCCCAGTTCTCCTCGATTTATAAATGAGTAATATTTCATGTGCATATCATTTTCTCAAAATTCACCAAAATTTTTCATTTACTGATGTCCTCTCCAATTTGCAACCTTTTTGAATGTATTCTCTTTGCATTTCTTTGGTGGCATGTCAGTGGTTTCCAGGAAGGGAGAGTGAACTGTGCCTACAATGTCAGCCATCTTGGACCTGAATTCCTAAAAGCACTGCGGCATGGGCTGACTTGTAGTCAGCTATCGATAGTCCCCAGTGACCCCAAGTCATTTTCCTTACCTTTCATGTGCTTGGCTGTGCCTCTGCCATGTTATATAGCTGTCTTGTTTCCTGTCAGTATACTCCCTCACATATTGACCTCATTTGCATTCATTTTTTAAACAATTTCTTTGTTTCATCATGGTCCTATTGGATAGTAATTCTGTCTGCCAAAGTATTAGTGACCTCAACCATCATCTATCCAAAACTGTGCCCTTCCCAAACATTTTGGCAAATACAAACGATTAGATAAAAAGAATTAGGTAATAAAAATTTTCTTTTTCCGCTGGAGAATTCTGTAGTCCTGATATGGAACTACTAGTCTTTCTAACTTTTAGCTTCTAATTTTATCACAGATTTTCTATTTCCTGCCAGATTTACCATCTAAATTCCCTTCTGAATAAACTTTTCCCCCTATCTAGGTGTTTATTAAAAATGATGCTGCAAAGAGTTTTTTTTAATAACTTAAGGAAATACATAAGTAAGCTGTTTTAAAAGCAGTGTACAAAATTATAGAAGTATTATCATAAGTAGGAAGAATTATGGAAGAGAAAACCAAAAGGAAATATGCCAAAATATTAATAATGGTTGACTTTGTATAGAGGATTATGGGAATTATTTCTAATTTTCAACATTTTTCTGACCAATTTACATGTATTTCTTTTAAAATTTAAAAGCACTTTATTTGAAAAAAAATTTTTTTTTTGCTAGAGCCGTAAGTGTTTTATAGATGCTTGTCCTTGCCATTATTTGAGTAGTATATGCTGGCAGAGTGGCATGGTTTATTCACTGCCAGCAGTAAATCAACAAAATTAAGTGCTATACATAGCAATATCCCAGTGGCTCTTCAGAACCTTGCCATTTAGCCCAAGCACGAGTTGTGCTTCCCCGGAAAGGACACTCCAGCCACATTTTCCTTATGCTTCTCTCCATGGGCTCCTTAAAGCCCACTTCTCCAAGAGTACTTTCTTCTGCCTTTCCCCAGGACACCCAAAGTTCATTCCCATCTGAGTTTGCCCTCTCAAAGGGCCCTGGCCTACTTGGGAGGTTGGAGCACCTCCTTGGAGCAGTCAATCTCTACAGCATCCTAATGTTGGGAAGTTTCTCCCCTGTGCCTTCCCTGAGAAGCACCTTGACTGTCTGTGTGTCACTGGAAAGACCTGTGTGGAGCCGACCCATCTGCTGCCTGGTCTCCAGCATGATTATATTCACATCCGAGAAGCACTGTGTCCCCTTGCTAAATGCACTGCCGCCTAGTCCTGGGATCTGTCTCTGTATCTGCTATTTATTTTCAAGGAATCTGAGAAAGAGGATCGTGTTTCTTCTTCTAAGTGCTGCAGTGGCTGAGGACAACAGGATAAATTAAAGGTGGAGAGTTATAGCCTCAGTAAAGTCTTCCAAAGTATAGCAAGATTGAAAAATGATACATTTAAAACCTAGAGACAATTTACTTTGCCTGTGAATTTTTTTTTTTTTTTTTTTTTTTTGCATCTTTGCCATTGTTAGTGACAATGTTGAGAAAGGTTTGTTATTTGTTTTTTTGCCTGCTTTCTTTCTTAATCTAACACTTAACAAAAACTTTGGGGTGGTTCTAGGAGGTCACTGCTAACCATGTGATTTGGAGGTTTGTGTAAAGAACTTGATATCACAAATAAGATGCAACAGAAAGACAGCAGGATATAAAGGAGGAAATGTCTTCCTCATTGATACTAATGATGATGAGACATAGTTCATAGTTGGGTGACATGTTAGTTTCCAAGAAGATTGAAGCACTTGACTGTTGCATAGATCCCATATTGGTAATAACAGACAGGGCTGTTGTCCTGAGATTTTTCTGCCCTACACAGTTGGAGGAGTATGTTTGCTTGTTCCTTCTAGAAGTGTGAGCCAATTAATGCACTCTGGTTGTGTAATTGTCACTTTTGAAATGCTCGATGAAGATTTTATTTTTCTCTTTTCATACTTAATTCATTTTTCTACATAGCATTTGACAGTAATGAAAAAAGCCAGTCATGTTCTTTTCTGTTTTTTTTTTTTTTTCTTAAAGGGCAAACATTGGTGTTAATTTTGTCAAGTTTTAGAACTTGAACAATACAGAAACATGTACCTATAAGAGGAATGGTTTCAAAAAATGAAAAATGAAGAAAATAGTAGAATTTAGACAGCACACATACACACACACACACACACACACACTCTCATGTGTACGCACGTCAAGTCTGACCCTAGGCAGATCCTTATGTTAACGACGAGAGATCAGCAGGCTTGCCCTATAGAAGTCATCTATATGTTAGGCCATACTTGGAGACACCAGTTACTCACACTTGTTTATGGGGTTATGAAGTACCTAAAGCTGATGATTATTTTAGAATAGAAAATAGCAATAAGGAGTCAGCCAGTCATACCTGCACATTTAAAGGGAACTTATCTTTTGTATTGCAGGAAGTTTTTATTAAAAATTTACCCAAACATTGGGAGGCATGTGGAAAGTAGATTTTGATGCTAAGTGTGTGAATTGCCTGAGTTCTAAATTTAGAGCGGTCAGCAGATCCTGTGGACCCCCAGTGGGAGGCTCCTCTCCACCCAGAACATTTGGAAGTTAAAGGAGCTAGAAGGAAATGAAGTCCTCTTGGGTAGCAAATGATCAGGAAGAAAAATCTGAGAGCTCCCATTTCCCCCTTTCTTACTTAACCCAGGAGCCACGTTATTCTGTGAGGGTAATAATTTTTTCCATGCCTGTTATAAAAAAAATGAAACATAGCTCAATAAAACTTTCTCAGTGAGCTGTGTGAGCACACAAAATGTACATGATCAGAAAGACTTTTTATTTTATTATGGAAATAACTTTCTTATTAATATTATATTCCAAATGATTAAAAATAAATCAAGATCACATTAGTTCACCTACCATCATCACTCAGCTGCTCCACTCCACTCCACTGACTGACGTCCCCACATTCCCTCTGTGCCCTCCCATGAGTTTACTCACTATAGGCAGGTGGCACTTTTCAAGCACAACTCTAGTATCGTCCTGCTTAAGACCCTGCACTGCTTCCTGCTGCTCTCTGAATCAAGACCAGAATTCTTCGTGTGGCCTAGAGTGCCCTACACAATCTGGCCCCCCGCCCCTCCATACTCCCCCTGCATCCCTCTCCCTGTTCTCATCTCCCTGGCATCCTCTGTTTTCCCACCATCCATCATGCTCTGTCCTCCCACAGAGCCTTTGCATATGCCATGCTGGCCTCTGTCTGGAGCCCACCTTCTGCCCTTTGTCTCATTAACCACCCCCACTTATCCTTTTCTTCACAGCTCAAGGGCCACTTTTCAGGAAAGTTTGCCCTGACCACCCATCTTGATCAAATCACTGTGTTATCCCCTCTCATAAAACCAAGCTACTTTTTTTCACAGCCCTTGTTGCCATTTGCAATTCCCCATTCCATAGCATGGCTGTTAAGTTACTGTTCTTCTTCACCAGAAGGTAAGCTCCAGGAGAGCAGGGATTTAGTGTTTTACTCACTCTTTGATCCATAGTAGTAGCCTAGCAAGGACCTAACACTTGTAGGGGTCTGTATGTACTTGATCTGAATGAATAGAAGCATGCATGCCATTGCTCTGTCTCCAGTCATGTATGCATGTTGGTTTCGTTTGTCTTGTTACTGTCTGGAGGTGTCATTGTCACAAAGCCCAGTCAGGACGTTTGTCCATTCCAGCTCAGATGCTGTCACATGAAGCAAAGAAGAGTTTATGGGAGAGAATAACAGTTGCCCCTGATGATACAGTCCCTGTAAACTACGCATGTGTCTTCCTAACGTCTCTGTGTTAACCCATTATTGATCTGTCATCCTTGGCTCATTTATAGCATTATTCCACAAGTTTTAATTCAGTATTGCCAGAGGCTCAGTTTTCTTTGGTTTTTACATCTATCATTGCCCCTCACGTTAATGACTTGGATCCCCTAGTAACAGTTTATCACTTCAAGTTGGTTACTGGCTGGAAGTCCATTACCTTTATTTTTAACCACTCTTAGAGAGAGTAAAGTTTATTTTTATGGAGGGGCCAAGTGCTTTTAAAACTCTTTGCCAGCTGTGCCCCTTTCAATTCAGAAATTGATTTGATTTAAAATCCTGAGTTTGTCTGGTTAATGTTTCAGTTGCTTCTCTGGATTTTTAGAGTAAAAGGTTAAAAAAAAAAAAAAAGCCCAACCTTAAACTCTGAAGAGGGACTCTAAACTGCTTACCGGAGCATCACATGTACCTCTCCCAGCAGGAAAGAGTCTGTTCAATGGAACAGACCTCACTCTGGAATCCTAGAGCTCGCTGTACCTCTAATGGTCTCAGGATGGCTGCAGAGGGTCCAGCCCACCACCACCCAGTGAGGTGCTCAGTCAGCAACCTTACCATGACAAAGCCTCGATTAACCCCTTCCCTGAAATGGGCAGTACAGACAAGGGACCTGCTGCACATAATCTGTCAGTCACATAATCCCAAGGTAGGTAAGCAAACGGAGCAGCAGACACCACAGTAACAGTCAGCATGGGCATCTGCAAAAACAGGAAAGTAGAGCCTATTTATTGGTCAGTGAATAAAGATAACAGAAAGGAAAGGCGTGGTAGTTTTGATCTTACCTTCTTAAAGTGACCTGTCTCAGTTTACTAAATTGTAATCAGAAGTCAGCAGCCAGCCTCTGGATCTAATGAGAAGGCTCTGTTTTGGTAATTATGCCATGATTGATGCTTGCTCAGCTCTATCCTAGAGCACTAAGAGGCTCGTGTTTTCTTCCAGAGTTTAAAAAAGAAGGAAAAAGGCATTTTTATGAATTCAGGGGTCCAGCATGCACATAGAGTCACCATTTAGCTCGTTCTCTTGGCTTCAGCTATCTCTTTCATTCATATTTTCCATTGGCTCCTTCTAGAATGGTTTCTCAAACACAACTTGTCTCAAACTAAAGACATCATTGTCATTCTCTATAAAGCAGCTACACTCCTTTGGCGTCCCTGCTTTTGTTGTTGTAGCTCCCTTCCCATAGGCATCTCTTACCTCTTTGGGTCTTTCTTCTTTGCCCTACACAGTCAGTCAGGTGCTATATCCTGTCTGTTATATCCTTTCATCTTTTATTTCTATTCCCATTGCCTCCCTCCATATTCAGACCTTCATACTTCTTTCCTGGAGTATTTATAGTAGTTTCTAGTGAATTTCCCTCAATACTATTGCAGAGAATTTCTATACTCTACATCTGTTGCTGTTCTAGAGTCTAGAACACTGTTGCTGGGTTGTCGTTGCTGTGATTGCTTAATCCCTGTACAGGGACCTTCAGTGATCTACTAAGGAAAGCCTTAGATCCTTACCTGGATCATCTTCTATCTCTACATGACCAGCTCTCCCTAAACATCTTGTTTTTAAATATTCTGCCTCCTGTTAAACCACATGTCCAGACTTCAAATATGTAATTACCATATCTCTCTGACTCTAACCAGACTTTCTAACCTTTATCTCTGTAATTCTCTTTACAGTCCTTATATACCTACTTTCCTTTCAGTCTGGCCTAATCACTACTGTTAAATGAGCCCATGCTTTAGGTCAGCTGATTATTTTTATTTGCTCTGGCTGATCTTCAAGTCTCCACCCATTCAGTATTCCCTTGAAGACCCAGCCAAATGCTCTATAAGTTCTTCTTGATCTTTCTCCTCCCAAACACAGGTGATTGCTCCGTTATGTGAATGTCCACTGTCATTGGCATGCATATAACTTGATACATTTACTGTTTCTTGGGTTTGTTTCAGAAAAGGGAAGAAATAAGGGCCTAGTCCAGGAGAAAGGTAACTTTTTAAAAATCTGGCCATTTTTCGGCCGGGCGCGGTGGCTCAAGCCTGTAATCCTAGCACTTTGGGAGGCCGAGACGGGCGGATCACGAGGTCAGGAGATCGAGACCATCCTGACTAACACGGTGAAACCCCGTCTCTACTAAAAACTACAAAAAACTAGCCGGGCGAGGTGGCGGCGCCTGTAGTCCCAGCTACTCGGGAGGCTGAGGCAGGAGAATGGCGTGAACCCGGAGGCGGAGCCTGCAGTGAGCTGAGATCCGGCCACAGCACTCCAGCCTGGGTGACAGCGCGAGACTCCGTCTCAAAAAAAAAAAAAAAAAAAAAAAAAATCTGGCCATTTTTCAAGGTACATTGGGATTTATCCTTTTGGAAGTATAGGACCAGTTTTTCCCAGAGTCATCTCTGTGGGTCTGTAATCAAATGCACAACTTTGATTCAGTCTAATATTTGTTCAGTGACCCTAGTGGGTAGAGGCTCATACTATTAATACATTGTGAAGGACACTTCTGAGGAGACAGGAAGACATTTCTTCTCTGAAGGAACTTACAGGTTATACAGAACATTTGGGAACCACCTTGCATGTGTACACACACACGTACGCACACACACAATGTAAAATACAAAACAAGATCCTAGAATCAAACCATACTATAACTGATAGAAGTACCTTGGAAATCGTAGTTCAAGCCTCCCATTTTACAGATGAGACAGCGGTCACAGGTGCCTTTCCCAAGTTCCCATCTAATGGCAAGCCCTGGATTAGAACCCAGGTCTCCTGATTCTGAGTCCATTTTTCCCAGAATTTTGCATGGCCTATAAGACCACAGTAAACATACAAAATCAGATATATAAGTACTGTAAGTATATAAACATTATCAGAGTATGGGATGGAGTTAGGGAAATCTTTCTGAAAAGATACATTTTGAGCCTGCCCATCTGCTACTGGCTCATGTTGTGGCTGGAATGACTGGTGTCTTCCCAACCCAAGGAGCCTATAAACTTCAGATTTTAAAATCACATAAAGGTACAAGTCAAATATCCACCTTCCAGAGGTATGATGACGACTATGGATTACAGAGAAATCCACCTTTATTTCTATATGATTTCCTACCTTGCTGTCACTACTACTTCCACAGAATATTAATTTGTCCAGCCTATTAGCTGTATCATAATTCATACTTTAAAATTGGTTTTAAAAGTATAGCTTCTACACCAGTGGTCAAATCTAGATTATCTAGGGGTTCATATATTCAGGTTGTAGAGTATATTAGCCTGTTTTTCTTCCCTTTTCCTTCCTATTACCTACTTAAAAAAAAATCATTATGCTGTTCATTAGGCCATTTATTAGACTATTTCCTTTCATGAAAAGAGACTTGCATGTGTGGTTTTTTTCCCTGTGCTTTAAGCCAAGCTCTATAAAGCATATTTTCCCCACAGTTGACATTTTCTTTTCACTATCCCTTGAAATGGAATGTAAGTGAATTTCACCATGGTGTTGTAAATTATGTACTGAGTATCAGTAATAAACATTTCTTACGAAGTTTTAAAGTATAGTTTCAAAGTGGTGATCATCTGGAATTGCACACATTTACCAGCTGCTTTGGAGGGAGTTTGCGAGTGCTTTCTGCTCATACACTTTTCACTTCTTTATCCAAATTTATACAACAGTATGGTGCCCATGTAATAAACCTAAATGGAGCAAATGAATGTTTGTATTCCTAGTAATGTGGCTTAGCAATCTTGACCTGATGAGTGGTCATCTTGTTCAGCTTTCTACATCCAGGCAATGTTGCACATTAAATTTGTCCCAGAGAGTTCGTGGTTTTCCTTAGATGAGGAAGACTGGATAATACCGCTTGCTTCCTCATCTCTGGTTCTCAGAGCTGTAGTGTAAATTTCTGCTGTTAGGTGATTCTCAGGCAAAGGAAGATAGCACATGTTGGTACTGCTCTATTAGAGGAGAGTAACTTGTTTATATTGTTCTTTTTTCCTTCCTGATTCTCTGGGGAGTTACTGAATTCTCTGTAGGATTTAGCAGTGGACATATAAGCTTAATAGAAATTCTGATGCTTGGGCTTTGAAATGTATAGTCTTTTCTCTAGGGTATGCTGAGGGTGGGAAAAGGAGGGGCTCCTGGAAGCTTGTTGGTTTCACATTTCTGAATCTTCAGAATTCATTTTTCCTAATTAAAATCAAAACCCAAATCTACATTAATCTAGTGTCAGGGTCATAGATTTAAACCAACAGGGCTTCAGGGTTGGTGTTCTCAGAGCACCATTGAGCCCCTCATATCACAGCCTCTGCCTGTTTGAGGGTGAATCTAGTAGGCTAATTGAAAGCCCCAATTGCCCTGTGAAGACAGAGCCACAATAACATTAAGAAGTAATCAAGTTTTTAGTTAGACATGGCACGTACTGTGAATCTACAATTACAAATGCCTTCATTTTTGAATTTCTAGTCTGATTTTCAAGTTTATACCTTCACATTGCTTTAATATGGTGTTCTTACATTAATATTAATTAACTTTATAAATTTCTGAGGAGATGAGAAAGGAACACAGGGCAGAATTTTCTAAGCTTTTCATTTTTGGGGATAGAACCGCTGATATTTTCAGGCAGTATTTTCTTCTTTTGCTATTTCCTTAATTAAAATTATCATTCAACTACTATTGAATCATTTCCCTGCCAGGAACCCTAAACTGTAGGGCATGGGCTTACGTAAACTCAAAAGTCTGGTATTTATCTAGGCATTAATTTAGTGGACATATTTTGAGCCACTGCTTTAGGTCAGGCTCTGTGCTGGGCACTTCCCTCCTCTCAGGGGCTCACTAATTAAGCCTTCCCAATTGGCTCAGGACCAGCTGAGACTAAGGGGCCTTGACCCAAATGCAGATAGAGGCATTTGTGGATTCTGACACATGTAGTTAGACCATATCTTCTCTGGGTGACTCAGTAGGGATAACATTTATGGGAGTAGGCAGCATGCTAAATCTGGAAGCCTTGGTGGATACATGAAAATCACTGTTTCTCTCTTCAGCCTGCTGGAGGGAAGTTCAAGTGTGCCTTGAGCTCAGATCTTCCCAGAGATGGCAGGATAGCAGCCTGCACACTCAGCCAGTCCACTCCTTTGTTACCTTTTGTGTTGCCAACAATGACCTCAGCTATCGGGAGGCTTAGTAAATTGACCGTGTTTTGTTACACCCCTGTGCCAGTGCCAGGCTGCTCTTTCTGATAAGGTAAGTGTGACGTTCACTTTGTGATGAGCACTTGCAGTTTCTGTAAATGTAATACTGTATAATAAGCAGTAATTTTCCACTGATCCTTGATAACAGGAGGTTTCTGTTTGGCTTTTAGTGACAGCAAAAATGTAGGTGTTTTCTCCCTCCACCAATACGATGAATTTCCCAGAGGCATCTTTTTTCACAAGATAGATTATTAGCAAGTTGTTTCCTAAGCGTGACCAAAATGTATAATGGTTAATCTTGCCTTTTTAAAGTCAAAGTCAAATATATTGGCTCTGAAGTAGCCATTTATAATAAAATGACTATATAGAGTCTTAAGCTCCTTTTAGCTGTCTCCTAGCTGTGCTTTTACTCGAGGGTTTGGTATCTTGAAACTTAGCCCAATAGCTTGGGTGATAAAACTGCCACATCTCAAGTTATTGTTTTACATTTCCTATAAGAGATTATGTCTTTTTTTTTTTTTTTTTGAGATGGAATCTCGCTCTGTCACCAGGCTACAATGCAGTGGCACAATCTCGGCTCACTGCAACCTTCACGTCCCGGGTTCAAGCAGTTCTCCTGCCTCAGCCTCCCGAGTAGCTGGGACTGCAGACGTGTGCCACCACACCCAGCTAATTTTTGTATTTTTAGTAGACACAGGGTTTCACCATGTTGATCAGGATGGTCTCGATCTTTTGACCTCATGATCTGTCCACCTCGGCCTCCCAAAGTGCTGGGATTACAGGGATTACGGGTGTGAGCTACCACTCCTGGCCAAGAGATTACATCTGAAGTGTAAAGTGAACTCGCCCTAGATGACTTGGTGTCCTTCCCTGAGAGAGGAAGAGGGCCTTTTATGTTCTGTACTCTTCTCCTAAGTCCCACTCTGTTAAGATTGAATGGAGTAACCATACGAATGGACCCCTCCTCTCAGCCAAGGGCATTAGAAAGTTAGCCTGAAAAACTTGTTCAGACCATGATGGAAGTGGGGATCGTACATGTCTCATTATACCCTCTTCCCTTTTAGAATTCAGGAAAAGGAGACCAGCATTAACATCAACACAAATCTCAAGTCTGATAAGAAACATTTACAGTCTATTCTCTCTGAAGCCTACTACTTGGAAGCTTCACCTGCATGATAAAACCTTGGTCTCCGCGAAGCATACATTCCTTTCTGTTGATAATAACTCTCAACCAATTTCCAATCAGAAAATTTTTAATGACCTGGAAGCACCTGTCCTTGAGTTGCCCTGCCCTTCCAGATGGAACCAATGTAAATCTTACATGCATTTGATTGATGTCTCATGTCTCCCTGAAATGTATAAAACTAGGCTGTGCCCCAACTGACCACCTTGAGCACTTGTTCTCAGGACCTCCTGAGGGTTGTATCGCAGGCCATTAGTCACTCATATTTGGCACAGAATCAGTGTCTTCAAATTTTTTGTTAAAAAAAGATTGAATGAGGGGCTTGCTGATTTTGTTTTGTTTTGTTTTATAAGAGACAAAGTCCTGCTCTGTCACCTAGGCTTCCAACTCCTAGCCTCAGGCAATCCTCCTGCTTCCATCTCCCAAGTAGCTGGGACTATAGGCACATGCCACCATGCTCAACTAATATTTCTAATTTTTTTAAAAATAGAGACAGGGAGTCTCTTTATTGCCCAGATTGGTCTCGAACTCCTGGCCTCAAGCAGTCCTCTTGCCTCAGCCTCCCAAAGTGCTGGGATTATAGGCATGAGCTACCATATCTGGCTGATTTTTTTTTTTTTAACATTGGAAAATACCATTGAAAAGGAAACAGACAAATGCTTTACATTGTAACCCTCCCCACCTCTGTTTAAAGTCATCTGTTTATTTTTTCTTGACACTTGGAACACCATAAGATTCGGCACTTTTTTGTAAGGAATTAAGATTGTTTTTTCATCAGATTATCTTTTCTTCTTTCTGAGATATAGCTGGCATTATCTATTCACTCATTAGTTTCTGTAGGCATCTTGGTAACCATTTACTCCTGTCAGATGGCTTAAGCAAGACCAGAAATTGTTGATTTTGTGATATCACGTGATTTTATGAATCATGGTGATGGGAGCCCTAGTCCTTCCGTGATCACTGGGAACTGCCGTTTACCTCCACACAGGTGGCCTTCCTGGTACTTCGGTGCCTCTGACTTGCTAAAACCAGGATATTTGTGAATGGTGGCAGCTAAGTTGCAGGAGTTGTTTGAACTGACCTTACATTTGAGAAATTATTTTGCCCTTTTGGCACAAAAAGTTGGATTTGTTGATCAGAATGATAGATCCCCTCTGTATGTGGAACTCTGTGTGAAGTTAGGAAGAAAAGAAAAGATAGACTACTTGCCTGTAGTCTGATTTGAAAACAACATACACTTCAAAAAGACTCTCCAATACGCTGACTCTTCCTAAGTGTCACCTACAAAGCAAACTGAGGTTGAATGATTGTTTGCTTTCCGTGTCTGCTTCAAAATTTGTCCAAATCACAGACAAGTGTGCAATTTATGAAGACAGAACTAAAAAGCAAGCGAGTTGCACCTTTATAGAGTTCAACTACTGAGCAGTGAGGTGTAGGAGAAGTGTGTGTTTGGCCTGAGACCAGGCTTCCCCTGGGCCCCTTGTGCAGTGATGCTCAGGGAAAATGCATCCTGTCCATTTGGCACAGCCATCTCTCATCTCACAGTTCTTTGTTTCCCAGATCTGAACCTGGACACACCATTCAATGACTGTGGGTTTGGGGAGCTATTGTTTTCTTCCTCCCACTGTGCCTTCCATTGAAATGTTTATTCTGCGTGCAGAACTGAATCCACTCTGCACATGAAATGCACTGACCCAGGTGGAAGCAGATTTTTAATCAAATGTCATTAGAACAATCCATTTGCTACAGAAATCTCTGGAGTCCTCGTATTACTGTGCCCACATTTTCCAGTTGTTTACTGGGATTTCATTTCTAGCCCAGCATGTTCTTTGGGATTTACTTAGATTGGCTGAATTAAATTAGGATTGATAGCTCTTGTGACCCTTTTACTTCAGAATTTTATATGGAGATATCCCCCATTACAGACCTATGTGTGTTGGCTAACTGTCATAATCCAAATGAGAGTCGTTCCTTCAAAACAGAAGTGGTTTCCCCTACACTGGATTTGTGCTTTATTCTTTAGCCTCTGTTAGGATGTTGGCTATTTGGATTTCAGGTTTAGGGGATGGTTTGAAATGATGTCACAGACCAGTAGTCTTTAGAAATGTCTAGGTCATATGATTTGTTAATTTTACTGCAAATGAAAGGTAAAGTGGGAAATGGGAGTGCTGGAGAACTGAGAATTGTATTTTCAGAGAGGACCTAAAATCTATACTAATGTTGCTATTTCCTGGTGTCTATTGTATTTGGAAAAAGGGATGAAGAGGAGAAAAGTACCTAAAAGAGGGTATAGAAAAGTAGTGTTAAAGCTGTTGCCATAGGCTGAGGCAGGAGAATGGCGTAAACCCGGGAGGCGGAGCTTGCAGTGAGCTGAGATCCGGCCACTGCACTCCAGCCTGGGTGACAGAGCAAGACACCGTCTCAAAAAAAAAAAAAAAAGCTGTTGCCTTTTTTATTTGAGGCATTCCTTTCCTACATAAGAACATCTAATTTATGTTTTCTTGAAAAAATAAGAGTTCTGGCTGTAAAGAGATCCAGAGGCTCAGTTTCCTGACTGATGTTCTGTCCCATATGCAGCCCTGTTTTCCCAGCTGATAAAGCCAACCCTTTCTACCTCGGGCCAGGGGTCTTTCATTGTCACTATGCCCAAGGGGACTGTGGACACAACTGTACTTCAGTAACATTGGTTTCTTTGTGTGTTCTATTTTATACATTTGAAAACCTTCTGAGAAGGGATTCATAGGCTTCACAGAATGCCAGAGAGATCCCTGGCACAAAAAAGGAAGATCCAAGGGTCAGCTGAATACTCACATGTGAAAACCTTTGAGTGAAGCAGACATTTCAGTGAAAATAGGAAGTGTCAGTTACACGTATCTCTGTTATTGTGTCATTCCTTTACCTGATTTCTGTTGGTCTCCTGTGACCTCTTGTATCTGGTGTGCACCCTACATCTGGGGCCATGAGCTGCTAAGATGAACACGTCAAGCTCATCTTTGTCACTGACCCCTCCCTATGTTAAACCTTGAACTGAACTGTGGTGATCTCACTTGTTAAACTTCAGCCAGTGGTACTGGGAGCCAAATGGAGTTTGCAGCAAAACCTGAGCCCTCGTCACCAGCTCAGGTTTCAGAATCATTTCTCTCTTTGTAGCTTTGTTTGCACATCAGTCCTGAGGGTTTGTTCTGAAAGATTGGGTCTGGGAAATGTGACCACCCCCTTGGCTTTTCTTTAGCCCTTGCTCTGACCCTCCAATATTGATTACCTTCTCTCAAGACACCCATTTTACTGATAAGAAAATGTAGTATCTACCTGCAGGAAGCATATGCAGACCTTTCTTCACTCCTTCAACCCATTTTTATCAAGTGCCTACTATGAGTTCAGTACTGTGGCAGGCAAAAATCTGCCTGACCACAAAATTAAAGAGCCCGTGGTGACTGTCAGAGTGTAAAGTGCAGGCTTGCTGTGGAACAGGGGCTGCAAACCCCCTGTGGTTTAGCAATTACTGTGCACCCACTACGTACTAGAACTTAACTGGTGGAGGACTCCGAGCCTGTCCCCAGGAGAAGTACAGGCTAATCGCTGGAATGAAGTGTGCATGTATGAAAGTGAAAATCTATATTGGAACTGTTTGTGTTTAATGTAAAATTATTTCAATCTTAGCCTTTATACTAGGGATTATGTTCTTGGACTCTTTACTAGTATCTTGCCACCAGCAAGAAAAGTGTGAAATATGGCAGCAGCATCTGTACATGAGTGAAGTAAAAAAGGCAAAATAAAAATCCCTGGGCTGAAAATCAGGAGGCCTGGCTCTTAGCCATGGTTCTACCGCCGATTAGCCGAGCATCCTCGGGCAAGGCGTTTACTCCCTCTGTGCCTCTGTCTCCACGTCTGTAAGATGTCATTCCTAAAACAAGGTTGGTGCTGGGCTCCAAGGGCTGTTTTTATTAAAACAATACCATTTATTGTTATTTTATCAGTAAAAGTATATAATAGTTATGTAAGACATAAAATATAATGGACTTACTTCTAAAGTTTCTTCTAATGTGTGTTGCCTTGACAGATGTACAGACACCCACAGGCATGAATGCTATATATATAAAATATATGTGTGAGCATTCAGCTCTTCCATATGGGGTCGAACCAACCCCTGTAACTGCTTCTCCCCACTTCCTTAGCCCTTGGAAACTGTCACTAACTGTCACATACCTGGGCCCAAGCAGCTGCAGGGTGATAGCTCCACCTCCAGAGCAAAGCCTACACCCTCAGATATTCTTTGCAGAAAGTGAGAAAACAAAATAACAAACTGAAATATATTAAACACCTTGAGCTTCCTGGAGATGAAGGCTGTGACAGACATAGTTATATATTTGAAAGAAATAGAGTCATATAGAACAACAAATAGAGGTGCTGAATCACAAGGTCAGATGAGTTGATATTTAAAGAAGGGTCAGGAAGTTAGTCTTTTCCTTCTAAAATCACAAGGTACATACCTCGTGACTGGAAGCCTTTTCCTAATGAAATATTAACATCCATTAGATGTTGGGTATGCATTAAAAATGTCTCCACATTTGTATTTTTAGCATGGACACAGTGGTATCAGTTAAAATAATTAGCCCTTGCCTGTAATCTAAAAGCCTTATCTCTTTACTCTTACTTTTTTAGAAGGCAGATGTTTTAAAACTGATTTGAAAATCAAATTTGCCCTTCAGTGATTTCATTAGGAAGAAACAGAGAAGTAAACATTATAAAGAAGGCTTTTCAGTACATTATGCATGCAAATTGTGGCAGCCAAATTCAGGTTCACGAGTGGAGGTATATGCCTGTCCTGGTTGAGAAAGGTTGAGATGTTTAAATTAATACAAAGGTCATCAACCCTCAGATTGTGTTCTTCTGTCATTTGGTAGCAGGGCTCTTGCTTCCTGTTAAACTCTACCTGCCAAAAGGTAAGCACTGACAGGCGCTGGCAGGCCAAGTAAGGCCACAGTCATAGTGCAGTGACTGTGTTGAAACTTCCAGGGTATGCTGCTGCAGAGAACCTTGCTTTCTACCCAGCCTTGTGCTGGATGCAGTAGAACGGGCATAAGGGGTGTGCGCTCTTTCCAGAATACTGCACTGTTAGAGAATTTGGAGGCTATGGTCACAGAAGTTAATATGTGCCGCAAAGAACTACTCTGATATATTATGGGTTTATCTGATATCTCTTCAAGGGTCAGGGACCATAGCTTATTCATCTTTGAATCACCACAGCTTGGCACAGAGTCTGACATGTAGTAGGAGCTTAAAAATGGTTTCATTATTTTTTTAAAAAATAGTGAATGAATTTAGGAATGAAAGAGTAAGTAGTTATATTTTGGGAACAACTTGTCTTTTCTAAAAAATTGAATTACAACACAGATGTTATCCGTCTTATAGTGAATTAGATAGAGGTTATCACTAGGGAAGGGTAGAAAATGAGATTTAAACTAATCCAAATCAAATTCTTGCTCACTATCCTGAAGATCAAACACTTGAGCCCTCCCACAGATCTGGAAAGAAAAGGTCTCCCACCAAGGAAGCATGACCATCCTGCCTAAAATTTGAATTAAAAATACAATTGGCCCAGCTCCTTAGTGGGTGGATTCTGGAAAGGGATGGTTACCCAGGTTGAACACAGCATCCTCCGGGAAGGGCTTGCTGGAATCGGCAAGGTTTAGCCTGGGCTATAGGAGGAAGCCTGGCCTCTTATGTGTTACTAATCCGTGATCCAGAGAGACTCATTTAAAAAGGCCTCAGCCAGGCGCAGAGTGATGCACGCTACTTGGGAGGATGAGGTGGGAAGATCGCTTGAGCCCAGGAGTCTGAAACCAGCCTGGGCAACATAGCGAGACCTTATCTTCAAAAAAAAAAAAAAAAGAGTTGCGAAAAGTTCATGTTAAAAAAAACAATAAAATAAAATAAATAAAAGTGAACTGTAGCTAGAAAGTCCAATGACAAATCTTTTGGGAAGATCTTTGTGCTATACTACATCTCTCTTGTATCTTTTAATCTCTTTTCTGTTTGAGTCTTTATGTCAGGTTTTTGGGGAATGTGCTGAAAACACTTCTGGGCTGTTCTAGTTTCCGCCCTCCTTTCTTGCTGGGAGGATTGAGATCAGGCAAGAGGTCTGTTCCATTTGGAGCTCATATTCCCTTGCTGCTTTCTCCTAGCACTCTCCTCAGCCTGCACAGACAACACCGCAATCACCTCTGGTTTTGTACTGCTGCCGATGGCTCCCAGAGTTTTTCTGAATACATCAGGCTGAAGCTGTAATATCAGATATTATAAAAGGGATTTCTTTCAGCAAGCATTTGAACAGCCACTGCATGCAAGGCACAGAGTCAGCACCACATTTGTACTTGTCCTGTGTCCTGGGTCAGGTTGAGAATTCACTGAACTCACTCCTGCATCCTGGAAAGTAGACTTTCTACATCATAGGCCCTGCCAGGACACCTTTGGAGGCAAGACACTCAGCAGCCTATCAACAAACAAACCAAAAAAGTCAGATTTTACCAAAAAAAAAAAAAAAAAACAGTAAGAAATCTTCTCTAGCTTTCATAATAGCCTAGCCAATCAGGAGAGAAAAAGAGGTGGGGTGGAGAAACTGGGAATGTACCTGCCAGATGTGCAGAGACTGATCTGTTAGGAAGTTGAAACTATGCCAGCCCTACTAATATGTCTTTGTGTCTCTCAAAGTCTGGTTTGTGTAGGAGTGGTAAAGGAGAAGATCTGGTACTGGTTTCCTTCAGGACTAGGCACTCTGGTGGGTGCAAGCCAAGAGAGGTTGCACTACTGTTCCCCATTCACACCTGCCCCTGAGGGGGGCCTCCATCACCAAGTGACAGTGGCAGCCTATGGGGCTCCACATTTCTAGAGAAGGGGAATGAGGAGCCTCCATGGCTGGCTTCATGAGATGACCTACAGTGTCTGCTAGCATGAAGCCTTCAGTGAGCCATCTCACAGGACCTTGGACTCATCCTGACCTCCATCCCCCACCCTCCCACATGAGCCAGTGCCTTTTTCTATATTCATATCCATGTATTCGCCTAACCTAGAAACATCTAGTCATTTTCAACTCCGTTCTCTCCATTGTTCAGGTCGATTCTGTTTGCTTCTGTCCTCCCATTGACTCTCAGCTGGTCTCTCCTCAGCCTGTCTTTCTACCTCCAGTGTCTTCTATTCTGCCTCTCGAGTTATTGTTATAACACAGAACTATCATACCACCGCTTGCTCACAATTCCAGTGCCTCGGCTTGACTGTGTAAGATGTAAGATCTTATACAATCTGACCCCAGACACCGTAGCTACCTCATCTCTTCTGGCTTCCATATCTACCCTCTGCTTCCTCTGCTGTGGACTACATCTTGTTCTCAGGAACAGTCTGCACATTCCCATCTTTGAGAAACCTCCATATGCCACTACCTGGAATGCTGGTCTTTATTGCCCATCTCCATCCCTTGGACCTTCTGTGACTGGTGAATTTTAGGTCATCCTTTATTTATTTATTTATTTTTAGACAGAGTCTCACTCTGTCACCCAGGCTGGAGTGCAGTGGCATGATCTGGGCTCACTGCAACCTCCGCCTCCCAGGTTCAAGCGATTCTTTTGCCTCAGCCTGCCAAGTAGCTGGGATTACAGGCATGTGCTACCACGCCCGGCTAATTTTTGTATTTTTAGTAGAGACGGGGTTTCTCCATGTTAGTCAGTCTGGTCTCGAACTCCTAACCTTAAGTGATTGACCTGCCTCGGCCTCCCAAAATGCTGGGATTACAGGTGTGAGCCACCATGTCCGGCCAGGAGGTCATCCTTTAAGCCCAGCTCAATGTTACCTCTTCTATGAATCCCATCCTAACACCTCCAGACTAAGAATATAATTCCTGGCTCAGGCTAAATGAGTCTGATCCATCTAGAAACTGAACCCAAAGACTTGGGGAGAGGGGAGAAAGGAGGGTTTCAGGTCTGGCTAAATGATAAAACCACTGAAAGGGTTGAAGTGAGGGAAAGCATTCTAATTGCATATCTCTTCTCTGGTGATAAGAGTAGTAGGTAGATCTGGTTTGTGCACCACTGCTTTCCTGCCATTCGTTAGAGGCTCAATACATGTTAATGTGGGTGAATGACCCAGGAGATCATCTATTTCCTAATCTAGAACTTAAAAGTTACAACTGGGCCGGGTGCGGTGGTTCACGCCTGTAATCCCAGCACTTTGGGAGGCCGAGGCGGGCAGATCGCGAGGTCAGGAGATCGAGATCATCTTGGCTAACACGGTGAAACCCCGTCTCTACTAAAAATACAAAAAATTAGTTGGGCGTGGTGGCAGGCACCTGTAGTCCCAGCTACTGGGGAGGCTGAGGCAGGAGAATGGCGTGAACCTGGGAGGTGGAGCTTGCAGTGAGCCGAGATCGCGCCACTGCACTCCAGCCTGGGCAACACAGCAAGACTCCGCCTCAAAAAAAAAAAAAAAAGAAAAGAAAACAGAGACTATGGGACATTCCCAGACCAGGGCTGAAACTACCCTTGCAAGAAGGACTGTCCATGCCAGGGAGCAGGGCAGCTCTCTGCAGTCGGAAGGCCCTCACTTTGTCCTGTTTTGTGACCATGAATACTCTAGATTATAGAACCCCTACAGCTTTTGGCTGGCAAACGGGCCACATGCTTTTCATGGGGCTAAACTGAAACTGTAGCAGAGAAACATAACTCTTCTCTGGTTTTTCCTTACAATTCCTTTGAGAAGGAGGAAGAGAGGTGTGGTAAACAGATTCCCTTTTCCCTTCTCTTCTATTTCCTGCCCTTGCCCACCCCTTCCTTATTTCTCATGGTTCTCTCTCCACAAATACGTGGCTGGATCAGGGAGGGATTACATCTGAAATGCATTTTAATTTATGTGTTCAAATGGAAAGATTTCATTTTATGGGTGAGAGAAGGGCAAAACACAAACCAGAATGCCCTGCTGTCATAGTAGGAAATTTGGTCCTGTCTTTCTCCCATGTGACTAGGTCACAGCACTGCTGAGTGCCAGTGCAGGTTCAGGTGAGTGGACCCGATGGCTTGGGGTTGATGAGCTACCAGGCTCTTGATGGGCCATTCTAGCCTCTTTTATGGTCCACTTTATGTTTTGACCACTAGGTCAGTAGTATGAGTTCCTACTGTAAATAGAGTCTTCTGCTGGCATTGTGATGGAATTCTAAGTGAATAAAATTCAGATTTTTGAAATCAGAATTATTCTTGCTCGGCCGGGCGCGGTGGCTCAAGCCTGTAATCCCAGCACTTGGGAGGCCGAGACGGGCGGATCATGAGGTCAGGAGATCGAGACCATCCTGGCTAACACGGTGAAACCCGTCTCTACTAAAAATACAAAAACTAGCCGGGCGAGGTGCGACGCCTGTAGTCCCACTGCGGAAGGCTGAGGCAGGAGAATGGCGTAAACCCGGGAGGCAGAGCTTGCAGTGAGCTGAGATCTGGCCATGCACTCCAGTCCGGGCGACAGAGCGAGACTCCGCCTCAAAAAAAAAAAAAAAAAAAAAAAGAATTATTCTTGCTCGTATGTTATATTGAGCAAAAGTATATATAAATGCAGGAGTAAGAGACATTGGCATGAACTTTACCTGATTGAGCAGCAACTCTCTTAAGTGGTTCTTTTCATGTGAAAACAGTCTAATCCTGTAGCCACACAGCTGCATGTGAGATGTTAATTCTGCACCAGCCATGTGGAGGTCTCTCATAGTGCATGGTTTTTAAGTAGCATGTCTGTGTTATCCCACACAATGCATTTCTACTACCAATTATTGTCTGACCTAACTCAATGCTGGTAATTCAATTTAATTCTTTGATGGCATCATAAAATATTGATAACAAAGAAGATAATAATAGTGATATAAAAATGGAACCAAGAACCATTTTTATTAATGCAAGTTAGGTCATAGCAAATGTATTTGATTTCTCCCAGTTCTATAATTCTCACCATTATGCATTCATTCAACAAATAATAATTGAGCACTTACGAAGTCTTAGGCACCGAACAAGGGCAGACAGGATCCCTACTTCCATCAGTTTACATCCTAGTAGGGGGAAGTAACAGATAAGTAAGGAAGTTTCAACTACTGATAAATGCTATGAAGAAAATGAAATGGAGTGGTAGAGAGTGACTAGGCTGTGGTAGGCAAGAAGCAGCTACTTTAGGCCAGAAAGGCCTTTCTGAGAAAGTGACCTTTGAACTGAAATAAGTGATAGATAGAAGCCAGCCTTCCAAAGGCTTGGGAAAAGAAAATCTAAGGAATAGTTAAGGCCCTGAAGAGGGAATTAACATGGTATGTGTGCAGAACAGAAAGATGGCTTGTGCTGCTCAAGCCAAGAAGGAAGCAGAGGATGGGATGAGATGGGACGAAGAGGCCAGCAGATCTCCAATCATATATGACCTTTAGGTTTGGTAAGTAATGTGAATTTTATTCTAAGGAGCAATGGGGTGTTATTGGAGGGTTTTAGGCAAGTGAGTAGTAAGAACTTATGTCTGTTTTTTTGTTTTGTTTTGTTTTGTTTTTAGAGATGGAGTTTTGCTCTTGTTGCCCAGGTTAGAGTGCAATGGCATGATCTCAGCTCACCGCAACCTCCACCTTCCAGGTTCAAGCAATTCTCCTGCCTCAGCATCCTGAGTAGCTGGGACTATAGGAACCCGCCACCATGCCCAGCTAATTTTGTATTTTTGGTGGAGACAGGGTTTCTCCATGTTGGTTCAGGCTGGTCTTGAACTCCTGACCTCAGGTGATCTGTCTGCCTTGGCCTCCCAAAGTGCTGGGATTACAGGTGTAAGCCACCATGCCCGGCTCCTTACGTCTGCTTTTAAAAGTTCATTCTGGTTGCTGTGTGGAGAACAAATCAGAAAGCGGGTAAATACGAAACTGTGAGATTAGTAAGGAAGCTGTTGCTATAACACAGATGAGAGATGACTTGAACTAGGGCAGTTACAGTGGGGATGATGAGAAGCAGCTGGCTATGGAAAATGTGTTGCTGGTAGAATGGACTGGGGGTCAGGGTGGAAATGAGGGAGAGGAGACAAAGGTCTTGTTAGTGTTTCTGACTCTGTCCTTGGTCCTGAACATTTCACCCTTTTTATCAATGCCCTGAAAGGCATCCTTCTCAGATTTCTGGATGAGACAAAGCTAGGAGGGATGACTAATGTGATAGATGACAGACATGAAATTCAAAATGATCTCTCCAGGCCCTAATGTGAGACCAAACCAACAGGATGGAATTTAATGGGGATAAATGTGATGCTCTCCATTTAGGTTCAGAAAATCAATTCTACAAGTACAGGATGGGAGCAGTCAAGCTTGAGAGAAGTTTATGGGAAAAAGAACTGTGGTTTTGGTTGGCCACAAATTCAATATGAGCTAATAGTTAGGTGGGGCTGCTACAAACCTTGAGCAGTCTTAGTCTACACTGTCTGTCCAGTGTTCATATGTCCATATGACCTTCCTATTGTGCTCTGTGCTGGTCAAGACACACCTGGGCACCTGTGCAAGAGCAGATGATGGGAGTTCAGGAAACTGTTTCATGGGGGGACCAATTAAAGGAACTAGGGATAAAACAAGATCCAGGTAAACCATCAAAGGGGCTGTAGGGTCATGATGATTATCTTTAAATATAATTTAAAGAGTTTTCTTGTGAGAACCTACATTCTGTTAACCCAGAGGTTTGCACTTAACAAAAATTTAATTCATACCTTCAACACACATGTAGTGAGCATCTGTCTGCTCTTTGCCAGTTACTATTTTTCGTATGTATCAGATGAAGTATCTAATATGTTTTCAGGATTTTTAGAGACTTTTTTTTTTTTTTTTTGACAGAGTCTTGCTCTGTCACCAGGCTGCAGTGCAGTGGCATGATCTCCACTCACTGCAACCTCCGCCTCCCAGGTTCAAGTGATTCTCCTGCCTCAGCCTCCCATATAACAGGGATTACAGGCGCCCACCACCATGCCCAGCTAATTTTTTGTATTTTTAGTAGAGACACGGTTTCACTATGTTGGCCAGGCTGGTCTTGAACTCCTGACTTTGCAATCCGCCCACCTCAGCCTCCCCAAAGTGCTGGAATTACAGGCATAAGCCACCATGCCCGGCCTAGATACTGTTTTTTGTTTTTTTGGTTTTGTTTGTTTTCTTCTGTCTTGTTTTTTGAGATGGAGCCTGGCTCTGCCCCCATACTGGAGTGCAGTGGCGTGATCTCGGCTCCCTACAACCTCCACCTCCTAGGTTCAAGCGATTCTCCTGCCTTGGCCTTCTGAGTAGCTGAGACTACAGGTGCATGCCACCATGCCCGGCTAATTTTTGTATTTTTAGTAGAGACGGGGTTTCACCATGTTAGCCAGGATAGTCTCGATCTCCTGACCTCGCGATCCACGCACCTCGGCCTCCCAAAGTGCTGGGATCACAGGCATGAGCCACCACACCCAGCCTAGAGACTGTTTTTTTTTAAGAGCCGTTTAAGGCTCACAGAAAAGTTGAGAGGAAGGTACAGAGATTTTCCATATCCCTTCGGCCCCTCTACATGCATAGCCTCCCCACTTATCAACATCCTCCACCAGAGTGGTACGTTTGTTACATTTGGTGAATCTACATTGACATATCATAATACCCAAAGTCCATACTACCCCAGGTCCATAGCTTCACTCTCTTTCTCTCTCCTTTTTTTTTTTTTTTTTTTGAGACAGGGTCTTGCCCTGTCACCCAGGCTGAGTGCAATGGTGTAATCATAGCTCACTGTAGCCTCAGTCTTCCTACCTCTGCCTCCTGAGTAGCTGGGACTATAGGCATGGCCACCATGCCCAGCTAATTTTTGTACTTTTTGTAAAGGCAAGGTTCCCTCATTTTGCCCAGGCTGGTCTCAAACTTCTGGACTCAAGCAGTCCACCCACGTCTGCCTCCCAAAGTGCTGGGATTACAGGTGTGAGCCCCTGTGCTTGGCCAGGCTTCACTCTTGGTGTTACACATTTTATGGGTTTGGACAAATGTATAATGACATCTATTGTTATAGTATCATACAGAGTATGTGCTCCACTTATTCATTCCTACCCCCAACTCTCCAGTACCAACCTCTGGCAACCACTGATCTTTTTACTACCTCCATAGTTTTGCATTTTCCAGAATGTCATGTAAGTTAGGATTCACTTCTGAATTTCTTCAGAAGAAGATACCACACAGCATTTCAGAAGTGCCGATTGCCGCAGAACTCACTGTTCTCTAGTCTGGCTGCTAATCAGAGCACAAGATCCCTGAGTTCTTGGCAAGGAAAGACCGCCAGTCCCAGGCCACCTTCTCCATTATACTCTCAGAGCTCTGTCAGCAGCAGAGCTGCACACACAAAGGAAAGTGATCCCTTGTTTCTTCCTAGATATGGAGCTGTGACCTTCTGCAGGAGTCTTTATGGCCTCTCCGAAGCACTCTTGAACCTATTTCTCAGGCTGCCACTGTGGCCAGCAAGCCCTGCCGTCCCAGCTACCTTCTGATCACCTTCCTTCCCAGCCTCATCAGGCGGAAGGGACAGGGACAATAACTGACAGGTTTGTCTGGGGCTCTGTAGCACTTTGCCGGACCTCATTGTGTGCCTTTTTATTCTCCTATTTTTGAGAGGTTCATTGTTTAGGCCTTCAAGCATCTTTCGATTAGAGATTCAAAGAATTCAAATCCAGCATATAGAAGAATGTAACCACCTACTAAATATGCGCCCCTGAACAAGACCAAGTGGCAGCACTCATGCTGACCGCCAGGACTTCAGAGTGCAAAGCCCCAAAGTGGTTTCATTTGGAGGCAAATCAGAATCCCAGAATCCTCAGAAAACTCCAGAGAAAATTTCTGACCTGCCTCTAAACAGTGTTCTGCATCTCCTTTCAGTATAGCATTTGGTTTCCCTCTCTAGTGATTTGGCACTAAGGAGACTTGAGGCACACAGTGGGTGAGAAAGCCTCTCCAGGACATACTTGTTAAGTGTAACCCTCACATTGCCCCAGCCTCTGCTTGTCACCACTGTAAAATCCTGGGTCAAATTGTGGTTATAAAGTTGATTGCTTCCAGAGTAAACCTACTGTCTTTGGATCTTTTGTTTTGTTCAAGGCTGCTCTGTCAGCTGTAGGCTTGCCTTTGATAGGCCGCAGCAGTGGTTTTCATGTCTAACTAGGGTTTTAATGTTTGTGAGAGACTGTAGTTAATTGGATCCCCATGGTACCACAAATGACTTTAGAAGCCTCTTATGTCGGTGGAGGTAACTCTGTGAGTGTGAGAGAGAGAGAGAGAGAGAGTATGTGTGTGTGTGTGTGTGTGTACACACAGGTCCTCACCCCTGAGCAAGCACCTTGAGATTTAAGTGTTCTTGTGCCCAAATCTCAGGTTTGAAGGCTTTTCATACTTGTTTTTCCAGAGTCAAAAATTTTGCCATCACCCCTAGATTCTTAACCTTTCTCCTTGTCTACTCTTCAGTTGTGTTGTTTTAGGGGCAGTTGGAGCAGAACAGCCAGATTCATCTCAGCCTGTGACTCATCTGCAGTCACAGAGCGGGAGATTCTGTGCGAACCCCTGCCATCTTGCTGGCTGCTGCATGCCATCCAAGCCCCATTTCCTGACTCCTTTTTGCAGAGTTGGAGTAGCAGCAAGGAACCCCTGCCTCCACTCTGTTATCACTGTAGTGCTCTGCTCAGTTACTGTAAGAGCTGCTGAGTCCTGCCTGTTCCCCTGTTCCTCTTGAGAAGGGTGGCCACAGACAGTTGCTTATACATAGGTTGCCATGCTTTGAATTGTGCAGTCCAACCACCTAGGCATGGGGATCAGTATCTCATCAGTTCTCCACAAAAGAGGTAGTTTCACACTCCCACCCCCTCTTTGAAACCTAAGGTGACCTATCCTAGCAACCTGAACAAGCCTAACTAACATGCCTATGGATGGAGCAGAGAAACAGAGAGGGCAGGTGGGGCAAGTGTTATTGTAAGAAAATAAGCAAGGCACAGGAAGAGCTAAGTACTTTGGAGCAAAAAAGGCTAGTGTGCCTTGGGATTTGGGAACCCTGGAAAGTAGAGCAGCTAATCCACCTTTCGCCTTTGGCCTCATAGTTCAGCCTTGCCAATGAAATGTGCTCAGTCATCAAGTACCAGTATTGTTAGTCTTCTCTATGTGTGTGTCATATCTGCCTTAAATAAACTGATGCAATGAAAGTCATCTGTAAGTGGTAAAATTCTATACAAACATCAGATGTCATTAGGTCTCTTTGACTAGATTGTAAGCACCTTGAAGTCCCGGGTTGCCCCGGATGCTTCTTTTTCCTCTCATAGGTAGTCCCTCATCCCCCTGCCCTTTGCCTGGCTGGTTAAGTGACCCTTTCCAGGCAAGCTAGAGTTGGCCTCCCCTGTTATTCCTTCATAGCGCTGTATTCTTTTCCTTCATAACACCTGTCACAATTATAATTTTAAGTTATTTATAACTTATGTTTTTCCATTAGGCTTTAAGTTCCTTAAAAGTGGAGACCATGTCTGCTTTGTTCATACCTACATTCTTAGCACCTATAAAATGCCTGGCACATATTAACAGTTTTTTATTAATAGTTACTAAAGGAATGGTTCCCCAGGAGGACATTAGTAAGTTTAGGGCCAGAGAATGTCCCTTCTCTCCTGCATCTTACCACTGGGGAAGCTTTTGGCCTCCACCTTCAGGGTCTAAGGGGCTAGCTTTCTAATGTCTCCTGAACATTTTGCATCTTCCCATTAACTGTGAATTTCACTGCTGGTGACTTCATTCAAGTGAATCTCAGAGCCTCTAGGACACATCATTGGGCAAGACATGGCAGCTACCTTTGCCGATTTGTTTCTGTTCCATTTGTCCATGGGATTGTGGGAAAAGAGATAGATGGACTTGGTTCCCTAGCTGGAGTGAGGTAGGTAAGAGAACTTCTGACTGAGCATTTCTGTCCTTTGAATTGTGGTACAAATGCAAAGGCTGCCTTGGGGGACACCCACAGAGAAAGCATGCTTTTTCATATCTTCCTGTCCATGGTAAGTGCCCCTGTCATAGGAGAGCTCATTAAGACCTACATTCACCATCTACCAGCAAGAATTCCATCAGAAGTTAGTTACCTTAAACTAAGTGTGACTTTCTGACTCACATTTTTGAATATACCCAATTAGATTGTAGAACTGCAGCATCATACTTATTACCTTGAAATTACATTTTTGTTCTGAATAACCAAGCCTTGTAAACAATGTAAGCACTACCTAACACACATATTCTGAAACAAGCTCCACGTTAAGCGTGGGTTTGTAATGGGTGATATTTGGATAGCTCTGATTAAATATGTAAATTATGAAAATCAGAAGTGGAATAAAAAGTTACCTTTGTACCTGAACCAGCTACACATATTGACCTTTGGCTCAATAATGGATCATTCTCTCTCTTGTAGATCTTGGTCTTATACAAGTTTTTTCTTTTGTATTTTTACTCTTCATGTATGGTTTCCTTACTCTTGTTCAGACCTTTCAGTTGATCGAGCTTCTCCATTGTGTGTATTTTGGATGGTAATCTCTAAAAAGCCTTTGTGTGAGGTTTTTAAGTATTTTTCGTCCAACATTGGTTTTACCCCAAGGGTCTTCTTCCCCAAAGCAGTGGCAATGGATTTGGACAATCCTTTCCTTTCTCATCATAATGAGATGGCCCTCATCCAGAAATATGCTTATGGCCATATCTGAGATTAGGCATTTTGCTCAGGCCAGGCGCTTGCCAACTGAGCCAGGAAAATAGACAAATCCAAGAGGAATGAAAATATAGACAAAGAGGTCATGCAGACCATGAGACTCAAATCTTATTACTGAATTGTCCATACCTCATAAGTTTTTTTTGTTTTTGTTTTGTTTTGTTTTGTTTGAGACAGTCTTGCTCTGTCACCCAGGCTGGAGTGCAGTGGCGCAATCTCAGCTCACTGCAGCCTTTGCCTCCCAGGCTCAAGTGATCCTCCCACCTCAGCCCCCAAAGTAGCTGGGACTATAGGCACACACCACCTCACCTGGCTAATTTTTGTATTTTTGGTAGAACTGGGTTTTTACCATGTTGACCAGGCTGGTCTTGAACTCCTGGCCTCAAGCAATCAGCCTGCCTTGGCCTCCAAAAATTCTGGGATTACAGATGTGAGCCACTGCACCAGGCCATACCTCATTATTTTAAAGAATTTCTAGTCACTCCAAAAAAACTGTAGAAAGAAGTAAACCTAGAATACGGATTTCTAAAGCAAGATAAGAAATTGGAAAAGTTTAGGGCTGGATATAACCAATTTTTTGTTTAAAAAAAAAAAAGGAAATGAAAGAAAATGTTTGGCAGAAATGGTAAAACTGAGTATGACAGCGTGAGAGCAGACCTGTGGATGGGCACATAATTGAGCAGAGAGGAAGGGGACTGATGTTAAATTCAGAACTCTGGCTGAGTGCAGTGGTTCACACCTATAATCCAGCACTTTGGGTGGCCAAGGTGGGAGGATCACTCGAGGCCAGGAGTTTGAATACAGCCTGGGCAACATAGGGAGACTTCATCTCTACAAAAACAATAAATAAAAATTACCCAGACATGGTGGCTTGTGCCTGTAGTCTCAGCTACTTGGATACTGAGGTGGGAGGATTGCTTGAGCCCAGGAGTTTGAGGCTGCAGTGAACTATATGATTGCTCTACTGTACTCCAGCCTGGGACACACAGTGAGATCCTCTCTCTAAAAAAATAAAAATAACTTCAGAATTCCTGTGCAGGAAAATCTTTCCATATTTAGAAGGGTGATTATTTAATGCTCTAGTTTCACGGGATTGACTATTAAGATGCTGTTCAGTTGTTTCTCATGATAATCTTCCCATAGGCTGGGCGCAGTGGCTCACACCTGTAATCCCAGACTTTGGGAAGCTGAGTCAGGTGGATCTGAGGTCAGGAGTTCAAGACCAGCCTGGCCAACATAGTGAAACCTCATCTCTACTAAAAATGCAAAATATTAGCCAGGTGTGCCATCCCTGATGCCCTCCCCCCACAGTGATCTATCATACGTTTCATGTTGTCTATTATTAAAATTGGGGTTCTTTGTTAAGTAAACAAACTGAATGAATTATTAAGGCTAATTTAGTCCTTTCTTTCTTCACCTATATGATTTTATATTTGAGTAGCTAAGAGCCCTGTGATTTAAGACAAATCTTATATTTCATTGTCAAACATACCCAATTCATGATAAGTACTTAGACTAGTGTCTTCCTTGGCTGGACTTCAATTAATAATTATTCCAGCTCCTCCCTACCCTGTAGGGATATTTGGAAGATAAATGAGATCATATCTCTCTTTTTTTTCTTCTTTTTTTTTTTTTCGAGACAGAGTCTCTCTCTGTCACCAGGCTGGAGTGCAGTGGTGCAATCTCAGCTCATTGCACCCTCGACCTCCCAGGTTCAAGCAATTCTCCTGCCTCAGCCTCTTAAGTAGCTGGGACCACAGGCACGCACCAGCATACCTGGCTAATTTTTGTATTTTTAGTAGAGGTGGGGTTTCACCATATTGGCCAGGCTGGTCTTGAACTCCTGACCTTGTGATTCACCTGCCTTGGCCTCCCAAAGTGCTGGGATTACAGGCATGAGCCACCACACCCAGCCTTTTGAGATCGTATCTCTTACAGCATTGCTTACTCTTCAGAGGGAAGTCTGTAATATTGTTATTGGGTTGTTGTTACTGTTCTCTTCCAAACTATACCCCACATAATGCTTGTGGCATTCACAGTCTAGCTGGGCTTCCCCTGGCAAAATTGTTTCAATGCAGTGGTTCATTGACGGGCGGCACTCCTCAGGCATCACTGTGACATTTTGTGGGCAGGAGTTTAGTGGTACTCTTGACCCATGTGTCCGTTTATCCGGGATGCTGGGATGTCTTGGACTGAAGGGAAGATGGTGGTGGTGGCTCCCTGGGGGGAGGCTTTTGGACAGGAGGTGGCTGGGTGATTACAGGAAGGCAGGTGCTGATTTACCTTTTTGCCTGTTTATTTTCTTTTGGGAGGCAGTGTTTCGATTTACTGCATTCCTTGGAGGTTTGACATATCAATTAGATATTATCGACAGTAATAGAGGGGCAGTTGCTGTAGATGTGAAGTTTTTACTGGTAGGCCATGAAATGATACCCCAAGGGACTGTAACAGAGTGGCGTGATAAATATTGTGTTACCTGCACATGGGCAGAGGGACTGATTAATAGGGGAGGATGATTCTGTCTCCTGCACTAAAATGTTATTTATTCATTTGCTGTCAATCAAACCTTCTGTTCTAATTGGCTGAAAGGTTAAATCATCAAGATCTGCTCATAAACCTGGTTAAGGTAGAAAGAAAAGCAGTGCTAAATCATAATCAGTGGCTTGTTTATTTACTGCATTCTTGCATCTGTATGACCTTGGAGAGCCTTTCTCTACCCTCTGGTTACAGTAGCAGCCCCAAACCTAGACTCACATGCATGGGTGGAGGGAGCTGGAAAGGAGAATATATTTGCCAGGCCTGGTAGTGTCCCCAGAGTCTCAAGAAGGCAGTGATGGTGCTTGGTGTGACATTGCCTTTGCGTAATTAGACCACTGCTATTCTTTCGGCTGCATTTTTAATGTATGGCTCTTGTGTTGCACGACACTTGTAAAAGGAAGAATTATTTTCGAAAAGACAAATATATTTCCACACTAACAGTTTTATAAAGATGTCAGCGAATAAGTATAGGCATCATTAAATCACATTTTAAAGGCAGCCTTCTCATTGTGATAAATCTGCATTATCAAGTCTCATTTCTAAAATAAATCATACATTGTAAAACTTTATGAGAGTTGAGTAAAAGATCCCTGTTGGCCAGTACAAATGTATATTTTCAAACCATGCAGAAAGGATTCAAGTGCTAGTGAAAACACCAATAGGGTTATACCCGTTTCTTAGAAGCTGTATTTCAAGTACAAGCTACTTTGGGGTGGGATGGAGCTTTTTTCACTGCCAAAGTGAATCAGTAGCTTATTCAAAGAAAGCCAAGAGTAAACTCTCATTCAAAGGACCTTTGTATTCAGTTTGGAGCTGTGAGAACACAGCCTGCTTTGCAGTGGGACTGGTGAATGTCAGTATTACAGACCCACAGTGCTGAGGAAGGTGGGGCCATGCCCTGAGGGGGCGCACTCACTATCTAGGGCAGGTCCACAAACACCACCACCCACTGGCGCGTTCTCAGCCTCATGCTCCCTGTACCCACCTCTATTGCCACCAGCCCAGAGACGCAAAACACATCAGCCTAAGAGCTAGACGTGCTTTTTCATTATCTTGATAGTTAAAATAACCTGGTTGGTTATTTTCAGTACAGAAAGCCACATCAACACATGACTCTGATATACCATATTGCCATATTAAATAATGTGAAATATTACAGATATACCATATTAAAAATGTATCCACCAAAGAGGGTCTAGTTATCCAGCTCTTTGGAAAGGAAAGATGGCAGAGATACCCAAATACTTTCCTTAGTGTTTGAAATGATTTACAATTGTGTATGTATTTTAGGTCATGATGTTGCAGAAGAGTGTAACAAATGTTTATTGGTGGCTTGTATGGCAAAACCAGCCAACAGTATCTGCTTTTTCGTCTTTTTAGTGACTGCTGAGTTCATTTCACTGTAGGAACACACAGTCATCTTCAGACCGTCTGGCTTTATCTATTCTTGTGACTCACCAAACTCTGCTGTTGTGTTATTTCATGTTATCTCAGCTAAGATGCGTCACAACCCAGCATCTAGGCTGTATGGCACAATGGAACAGTTTTAAGTCAGAGGCTCAGAAAAGGAAAGTGGAGAAGTGAACCTAGGTGGGCAATTTAGTAAAGAGAGAGAATTTAGTCTAAAAAAGAGAAAGTGAGGCTGGGCGTGGTGGCTCACACCTATAATCCCAGCACTTTGGGAGGCCGAGGTGGGCAGATCACGAGGTCAAGAGATCAACAGCATCCTGGCCAACATGGTGAAACCCCATCTCTACTAAAATACAAAAAAAAGGAATTATCCAGGCATGGTGGCACGCGCCTGTAGTTCCAGCTACTCAGGAGGCTGAGGCAGGGGAATGTTTGAACCCAGGAGGCGGAGGTTGCAGTGAGGCAAGATTGCACCACTGCACTCCAGCCTGGCAACAGAGCAAGACTTGGTCTCAAAGAAAAAAAAGAAAGTGATAGTAATGACTTAATACTATCTGTCCCTCTCCTCATCCTCCTTCTGAAGAAATAGACTGGGCAGCACTTGGGCGTATATTGCTCCTTTCTAGACCGTATACAAAGAGCTAGTCAATCATCAGTAGCTGTCAGTATCACCAAACCTGGTACACAGCCTTGGCAGGCACTCCAAAAAAGTGTACTGGAGATGGTCTCTCTAAAAGTCCCTCAATAAATGGATTGTTCTTCCCACATCAGATAAAATGCCATGTAGAAGTAGTAACTGTCATTAAATTGTTATGCCTGAGAAATATACAGTCAGTTGATCAGTTGGGATTTGAGAATAAAGAAAATTAAGTCAAGCTGACCAGCATTTCCTTTATGAAGTTGCCCTGTGATAGCTTCAGTACGGCTGTCCTTCTTGTGAGCGTCTGTCTGTGCTATACACACATTCAGCTTAAGGATTTAGAAGCTAGGCAACTAGTGGTAGACATTCCAGACCAGGATGGTCAGGGCCTGGACACGGGCCACACCTACTGGAATGGAACGGAGTATTTGGGAAGGATCTAAAGTAGAAGTGAGTGAAAGTCAGGATAAGAAATCCCAGAGGACACCTGGCAGGTCCAGGGGGTTGGGTTGTTGAGGACAACAGGTAAATAGCACAGCATAGAATCTGGCGCTTAGGGAGTGTTCCAGGAAAGTGGTCGCAGGTTCAGAAAACAGACCGCAGTACAAAGAGGGTTGGAAAGGTTACAACAGGAACTTAGGCCTTTTAGAAGTTCAGAGGTTTGGGTAGAACAGGAATTAGGGCCAAAGTTGTCCGCAGTCTGCTTTAGTACAAAGCTAAGAATGGTTTTTACATTTTTTAAAAATTGGAAAAAATAAAAGAGAATATGTGACAGAGACCTGTGTGGCCTGCATGACCTAAAATATTTACTATCTGGCTCATTACAGAAAACATTTGTCGCCCCTGGGGATAGGCATAGACTTGAATATAGAATAATTACTGGAACCAGAGGTATGACATACTAGTGAATTATCAGGAACCAGTAAGAGCCAGTTCCTAGGACCCAACTACATAACCAGAACAGGATCCAGAACAAGGCTCACGTGACAGTTCCCATATTCCTCCTTCCTAAGGAGTAGATTGAAGGCAGAGCCCAGGGTAGACTTAGCATGTAAGGGAGGGTCAGTTGGTCCTGCAACAGGTAGGACATCCCTCGGGGACACTGGAGCAGCAGCAGGGCTTACCTTCGTAGGGATAGTTTACAGCAGTCTCTGCCTCGTCTGACTTGCATAGCTCCCTGCAGCATAGAGTTTTCCAGGTGTGACAGCAGAGACTCAAGTGATCAAGTGATTTGCCCAAGGCCATGTGGCCAGTGAAGGGCAAAACCTGGGCCCATGTGTTGGCTGTCTCTCTCAGTTAAAAAAAAAAAAAGAAGAAGAAGAAAATAATTTTTAAAAAACCAAGCTGGGCCCAAACTCAGATGTTGTGATTCCTAGTCTGGTAGACATTCTGTTCCATCACAGCCCTTCTTCCATCCTAGTAATCCTACAAACCTCTCTGCCTGACCAGAAGACCTGTGGAATACTTTCTTGAGAGCTGCATTTGGAACCTTCTTGCCCATGGTATTATCTCCATGTCAGTCCCTCATCCTCACTGCCACTAAAATTATCTTCCTAAGTCTTCCTTACTTTCTTATTCTTAAAGCCTCCCTTGATTTTTCCAATTTGCTGCCTTCTATCTGATGGGGCATAGGCCTGACCACTTTATTGTAGAACGGGGATTCCCTTTTTCCCTTTTTTTTGAGATGGAGTCTCACTCTGTTTCCCAGGTTAGAGTGCAGTGGTGCGATCTCAGCTCACTGCAACCTCTGTCTCCCATGTTCAGGTGATTCTCCTGCCTCAGCCTCCTGAGTAGCTGGCACTACAGGCACCTGCCACCACACCTGGCTAATTTTTTTTTTTTTTTTTTTTGGTATTTTTAGTAGCGAAAGGGTTTCACCATGTTGGCCAGGATGGTCTTGATCTCCTGACCTCATGATCCACCTGCTTCAGCCTCCCAAAGTGCTGGGATTACAGGCGTGAGCTACTGCACCTGGCCCAGAACAGGGATTCTTAAAGTGTGGCTCCCAGGCCATCAGCATCACCTGGGAACATATTTGAAATGCAACTTCTCAGGCCCCACTTCTTCTACCTACTGAATCTGAAACTCCAAGGGTGGACCAGCAGTCTGTGTTTAGCATCCCCCACAGGCAATGCTGAACTTCATGTTTGAGAACCCCTGGAACAGCGCATCAGAATCACTTATGGATGCACACCCCTCCCCCATCGATGGGAAGCCTGGGAGGTGTGCTATATGTCCCAGCAGGACACTTGGTGGCTGCTATATTCCTCACTGACTATGAAGGTGTTAGTGACAGCTGCAACACAGTTCATTGTGTAGTGATTCTGTTATGAGGACCAGTGAGAATTTCACTACCATGACAAATCCTTCAGATGCTTTTACCAGCTGCCAGCCCCTCCTGGTCCACAGGGAGATAATAGAGTTTAGGAGATGGGACATAAACCTGCCATTATACATGCAGAAAATCCCCTTCTCCGGGGACTCAGACTTGGGAATTCTAACATCTAAGATCTTCAGAGGGAACCTATGTTTCCCAAATGCTTCCATTTCTGCAGAAGGCTTGATAGACTTGATTGGCCACCGTAGTCCTAGCCAAGGACTCTCAGGAGTGCTCCACAGATCCTGTACCAGTCTGCTGGTGCACAGGTCTGTCTGCTGTCTGTCTGCATGACCCAAAGTTGGGAGTCATGGTTTTTCTTTCTCATGAAGGTTATAAAATTGAAGATAAGAAAATGAAAATCATGGCCGGGCGCGGTGGCTCAAGCCTGTAATCCCAGCACTTTGGGAGGCCGAGACGGGCGGATCACGAGGTCAGGAGATCAAGACCATCCTGGCTAACATGGTGAAACCCCGTCTCTACTAAAAAAATACAAAAAACTAGCTGGGCGAGGTGGCGGGCGCCTGTAGTCCCAGCTACTCGGGAGGCTGAGGCAGGAGAATGGCATGAACCCGGGAGGCGGAGCTTGCAGTGAGCTGAGATCCAGCCACTGCACTCCAGCCTGGGTGACAAAGCGAGACTCTGTCTCAAAAAAAAAAAAAAGAAAATGAAAATCATAAAAACAAAGATGGATACCCCAAGGGTGCATACCATCACTCAGAGTAGAGGCCCAATCACATGCTCTGAGTCAACAAACTGTACAGTGTCAGAGTTGCATTCTTAACTGAGTGTGTTTCCCCTTTGTGATGTTTTTTTACATCCAGAAGAAATAGCCCCAAAAGAATACTTGTCATCTCTAATTATAGAACAGAGCCGTGCTTCTTCACAAGGAGTGAAAAGTGAAAATAGAGATATCCTCCTCAGAGCCTGAAAATTGATTGATATTGAGGGCCTTTCGCCGGGGCAGTATTTAGGCAAGGGATGGAATGGAACAACGGAATGATTAGTGGCAGTGGTGTAGGGGGCGCAGGTGGGGAGGGATTGGTCTGATTTTTTTTTTGGTTAATCTCTAAAGGCTCCTCAGTATAGAGTTTCAGATCTAGAGTTCTGCTGATTTGATGGGGAAAAAAACAGCTGAATGATAAAACAGCTGAAATTTCATCTGTCTCTACATCTCCTGCCCCACACCCCTCCAGGGCTGCCCAGCAGGACACCAGTGTGATTCTGATGGCAACCAAGCCATCACAAAGTGGGGAGATGAGTAAATCATCTGATAACTTTAGGAAAATCTACTTTGTGCTTTTACACACTTCGTTGAACTTTTCAAAAATATTGACTAAACAACTTGCCAGCTGTGATTACCAACAGCTCTATTTGACAGCCTTTGACAGAAAGCCAGTGGGCATGTGCCACGTCATCCAGCGCTAACAGGGCCTTCATTAGCAGCTCTTGAGGGGATGAGTGCTCTCCTGGCCTGGGAAGAGTGATTCCTGTCCCCTGGTGCTGTTCACTCAAGCGTGGGTAAACTATTTGCTTAGCGAGCCCAGAGGCCGACGTTGAAGCTTGACTGTTCGTCTCCATCACTCTAAGGGCTTTTTATGTTCAGATCTGCAGGAACACAAATAATATTCTTTCTAAGCTGCTCCAAAATACAAGTGATAGAAAATATCATGGAAAAGGTGAATTGCCAGACAGTAAGCCCTCATGACCGAGAGCTTATTCATAAAATGATGACAAATTTATTGCACACGTTCACTGCTGCCTTTCTGAGATGACTGGCTGATCCATCTAATTTTAAAGCCTGACAATAGAATCAGAAAGAGTTACTGGTCAGTTTTTTCACCCATCCCCTTCACCCAGCACCTTCCTCCTCAAGAAATAATACAGAAAAATCAGCTGATGTAGCTTCAGCAAGTGCCTTATGTTATTTTATTACGGGAGATTTCCATGTGCCAAGGATAACTTTTAACCTTGTTGAATGCAATTTGACTTCTTGGCATCTGCCTTCAACTCTGCAAAACCCTCAGGGCAGGGGACTAGTACGGTGAATAGCTAGGGGTAGACTGAAACACAGTCTGAAAGGAAGCCATATTTTCTTGTGTCTTATGGCTGCTTGTTTACTATGAAGTAGTAAAGAAGTCATTGCTTGATATCTTAGCCCTGACGGCATGAACAAAATTCAAAGCAGGTGTAAAGAAATACATGGCATCAAACTTTGGGCATGCAGGAAGCCCAGGCTGGCAAAATATGGGTTGGGAATCTCTAGGGTTGCTGGTTTGTGGGGAATTAGGATTCCTCACAAAGAGCATGCGACCTCCCTTGCAGCCTCCTTCTTCCTGTTTTTTTGCTCTTCTGGCCAGTTAAAGTGACCTGCAGACTCTCCCTGGCCTGTCACACCTTTAGCCTCTCTCAGTGCCCAGCTGAACACCCTACCTGTCTTGGCATCTGGTTTTTGTGTCAAATGATTTAAATTATTTAACTTAATATATGTAGTTAACATATGCCCTTGTCACCTGTCCTGTCTCATTGTCCACCTTCTTTGTGAGCTCACAGGGAGCCAGCGGGCTAGGTCAGTCCTTGCTACACTCTGGCACTGGCATAATGCCACATGGCAGCCTAAGGGTGCCAAGATGTGCAGGAAAAAGCAGGGTTGCAGAGAAAGCCCATCCTTGCCTGCATCTAGGCCAGTGTATGGCAGGAATCTGAGGGAGGGGCCAGAGAGTGACTTGGAACCAGCTGGTGGGGAGCCAGGGGCCTTGGAGAGAACATGCACCTTTTATAAGCCTGAGAGAGGTCTAGGCCAACACAAATGGACCCAGAAAGTCATCAACACCAGAGAGTGCTAGTGGCGACTTTTTTTAAATCAAGAAAATGTTTGAAAAGAGGGATAAATGAATTTTTTTTTTTTTTTGAGACGGAGTCTCTCTCTGTCGCCCAGGCTGGAGGCTGGAGTGCAGTAGTGCGATCTCGGCTCACTGCAAGCTCCGCCTCCCGGTTTCACACCACTCTCCTGCCTCAGCCTGCAGCTCAGTCCCAGCCTGTAGCTGGGACTACAGGAGCCTGCCACCACGCCCGGCTAATTTTTTTGTTTTTTTTTTGTTGTTGTTGTTGTTGTTTTTTGAGACGGAGTCTCGCTCTGTCGCCCGGGCTGGAGTGCAGTGGCCGGATCTCAGCTCACTGCAAGCTCCGCCTCCCGGGTTTACGCCATTCTCCTGCCTCAGCCTCTCAAGTAGCTGGGACTACAGGCGCCCGCCACCTCGCCCAGCTAGTTTTTTGTATTTTTTAGTAGAGACGGGGTTTCACCATGTTAGCCAGGATGGTCAGGATCTCCTGACCTCGTGATCCGCCCGTCTCGGCCTCCCAAAGTGCTGGGATTACAGGCTTGAGCCACCACGCCCGGCCTTGTATTTTTAATAGAGATGGGGTTTCACCATGTTAGCCAGGATGGTCTTGATCTCCTCACCTCGTGATCAGCCCACCTCAGCCTCCCAAAGTGCTGGGATTACAGGCGTGAGTCACTGCGCCCGCCCATGATTTTTTAATTTTTTTGGAATTCAACTTTTTTATTGACAGAAACTGTCCCAGAAGAAAGATTGTTGCCACATACTGCCTCACATTGGCTTGCAGATCGTTCACTGTCTTGAATGTTCACACAGAATGCAGTGCTTTGTGTTGAATGCGACAGTTAATGCAGATCCTGGAAAGGGCCTTTATGGAGCCTGCCTCGAAGACTTGTCACCTTTTCATTACAGAACTCATACTCAGAGATTCCAGTGCGTTAAATAGCTCTAGGCTAATCTTGGGCCGCTCCATGTTAAGGGCAATAGTTTTCATCATAGAAAAATATCTTTTTTTTTACTCCAGAGATTGTTTTAAGCTCTCCCCAGTGCTCCCAACTTCTTAGCTGTTCAGCTGCAAATATCAGGCCCTTAATGGCTGGAGAGGGAGAGTCTATTTTTAAAGTTTTTACTGAATATCTCCCCAGTGTCAGGTGCTGAACGAATTTGGCATGTCATCAGATCTAAAATACCCACAGGGGTTTAGTGTAGTTTTTAGGTATGAAATTGATCAGGTTTGATTCTGAGACCGTCTGGTGATCCTTCTGGAAGGCCACTCGCTTGCTTAGCTGTGTGTGAGATCACAGGTCAGGGCTGAGCTTTGTTTTGCATGGGCTTTTGACATTAATTTCTACAAAAACAGCCTTAAAAAAAAACACCTGAAATTCAGGGGCCAGTTAGTCCTCATTGTGTTCTAACTCCCTTTGGTATTTAAAACATTAGGAAATGAAATTGCCAAAATCTTAACATTTGAGAATTGGCTCCTGCCCATGCCTAGTCCTCACATTTCCAGGGTGCCTCTGGGAGGGAATGCGCTGTGGGGGGAGAAGGGAGGGGGTGGTATTAGAAAGCCACACGGAGCCAGGAGGCGGAGGCTGTCTCCTTGGAGGTAGCAGCCTTTTCAGAGCTCGCCTGCCCTCCTCACAGGCTGAAAGGAGCTGCTGACGTCATTGAATCAATAACTTTGTTTAGCATTGTGTTTCCTGGGGGCAGGAAATCCTCTGGGGAACAGCAGACTGAATTTTCTTCCTCCCCTCACCAGCCTCCAGAGATGCCTGCTGGCAGGGGGTGTGACAGAGCTCCTGGCTCTGCCATTGCCATTTAGTGGAGACCTACACCCTGGTTTTTGTTATTTTTCAGGCAAATTTCAGCAAAATTCCCAAGCTCATAAGGTAGGTATTGAGAGGTCAAAAGTAGGAACAACCTTCTGAGCAACAGGGAGCAAATCAAAGTTTGTGAAGCCTGTACAGGGTCATGTCCCCTAGTCCTGTGTCCCTCCTTCTCAACCCTCCTATCCCCCAGCACAGGCTGGCCCAGAGTAGCCCAGCCTGTTCTGTATAGGAATTTCACACATATGAAACCACAGCCCCAGGCAGGCCCCTCAGCACAGACCAGTGTTGCCCAGTGTTGCATCCACCAGCAGCCATTGCTGAGGAACGGGAGTGATTAGCCCAGAGCCTGCGTCAAGCCCAGAGCCCTTGCTCAGAAAGAGTTCCAGACTTTAATGTTCTCCTGGCTACCAAGGGAGGGCCACTCCTGTGCCCATCTTTAACTTCACCAAGGACAGGACCCCACAGCCTCTCCTGGCACCACGTTAAGTGGTTTCTATAGTAATTTTTCTGGTGGGTCAACAGGTTACTACGCAGTTGCCAGAATCAGCAAATTGCTTGTTTCCCTTCCCCACATCACCCAGCCATGGGTCAGTTGGTGGACACGAGAAGGGTCAGTTGGTGGACTCAACACAGTAGTGGCAAAATGTTGGTCTAGACACTTTGCTTAGCTCCTGAAACCTGGTCTGAGTGTTTTTTCAAAGAAAAGCTAGGAATTTTGGCCTCCCAAGCAAGTGACAGCAAGAGTTTGTTAACTACATAAATACAGCCCCATATCCCTATTCAACATCAGACAAGGTTGAACCAGAGTGATTTTTTTTTTTTTTTTTAAGACAGATTCTCACTCTCTTGCCCAGGCTGGAGTGCAGTAGCATAATCTCAGCTCACTGTAACCTCCACCTCCTGGGTTCAAGTGAGTCTCGTGCCTCCGCCTCCCAAGAAGCTAGGATTATAGGCACGCATCACCACACCCTGCTAATTTTTGTATTTTTTAATAGAGATGGGCTTTTGCCATGTTGGCCGGGCTGGTGTTGAACTTCTGGCCTCAAGTGATCCACCTGCCTAGGCCTCCCACAGTGCTGGGATTATAGATGTGAGCCACTGCACCCAGCCCAGAGTGAATTTTTTTTTGAGACGTAGTCTCACTCTATTGTCCAGGCTGGAGTGCAGTGGCGCTCTCTCGGCTCGCTGCAACCTCCGCCTCCCAGGTTCCAGCGGTTCTCCTGCCTCAGCCTCCCGAGTAGCTGGGATTACAGGTGCCCGCCACTACACCCAGCTAATTTTTGTATTTTTAATAGAGATGGGATTCCACCATGTTGTTCAGGCTGGTCTTGAACTCCCAACCTCAGGTGATCCGCCCGCCTTGGCCTCCCAAAGTGCTGGGATTACAGGCATGAGCCACCGTGCCCGGCCCAGAGTGGATTTTTTATACAAAATCCATATTTATTGGAGCCTTTGAGAGCTCCAAGGACACAGACCAAACCGCGATAATCTGGGGATGAGGACCCGTAACCTCCCACCTCCACACTGTATCGTATTAATTGGTTTGTTCTTTTAGGCTCTGGGTCCCCAAACTTTGAGCAAGATTAGCTTGGATAATAGCTATTTATTAACCCATTTCTTATTGGCTTATTTGTTCAGAATCTTCTCAGAGACCTGAACTTTGCAACGTAAAAATCTTTGTACCTAAAGAGCTCAGCTACAATGGCCAGCTTCTCTATGAAAACCAGCAAAGGCTCTAATACTTTTTGCCCAGAATAGGGAAGGGGAGGGGAGCTGTTAGGCCGAGGAACTCAGATGTGTGTGACCCACTTGGTGTTCAGGAGGGCCTGGGACTCCTGGCAATGTGTAGCAGTGTGTTCAAGACACACTCGCCCTAAAGAGTCCCAGTTTCTCTCTAATACCTGATGGTCTCTTGGAGAACGCGGATAATAGACAAGGGTAAAGGTCATTAATTATAAGATCCAAGTGTGACAGAAACCCTATTGGAAAGAACACGTCTCTTCAAAAGACTTACTAGACATTTAGAACTGTTTCAATAGAGTTTAAATTTGGGAGCGAAACCATTACACCTTGTAAGAAAGAAATGCCAGACCAACACGGTGCTTCATAGACACTAATTTGATTGACTAGGCATCCCTTGTTTCTGTTTTACACAAAAGCTCTTGCCCAGATGCAGACACACACACACACACAACACACACTCTTCCACCACCACTTGTGTACAAACATGAATGCAGAGACAGGAGGAAACACGAATTTGCTTTTTTTCTGCATGATACTCAAAACCATTGAGTTTCTAGCACAGCTGCTGCTGCAGAAGAGAGAAAAGCACTTGGCCCCAGAGTCTGTTTATGTGTTTGAGCCGAGAAAGCGATTTTTGTTGCAAGAAGCTCTAAGTGAGACAGAGTCAGAGAATAAGAGAGAGAGAGATAATTATCTAAATTATGTTCGTGCTATTATCGAAGACGAATATAGTTAAAATGTAATTAAATATGACGGGCTAGCAGGATGTAAGCCAAGCTTTGGAATGCTAATCATCAATTACTGCATCCCCTTAGGGGAATCAGGGAGGCTGTATGGCAGAGTCGGAGCGGCTTGGGGCTGGGGGACTGAGTGAGACGTCGAGCATTAAAACTCCCCCTCCCCTGTCTCCCCACGTAGTCATTCAAACCGCCATGGATGTCCCTGGGACACATCCCTTTCTGTAGCTGCCACAGCGTTAGAATATGAGGAGCTGGTGGGAGGGTCCTGCACCTCTCTTTGAGAGGCAACCCCTCTAAAAGGGAATGTGAGCACAGAAGGTCAAACTCAAGACTGGCTCATGTTAGAGCAGTAGATGCAAGTGCCTTTACCAGACAGAATTCTGAAGTTCCTCCTCTGCCAGAAAGCATCAAATGCTCACCTACCTAGATCAAGGAATCCCAGGAGGGAAGTCAGGCAGGGAGGTGGAAGTGGACTGTAGTCGGGACAGAAGATGCCACGTGTCCATGCTAGCAAGCTGCTCCTACCACTCAGTCTCTAACCTGGGCAAGGGGCCCGCTTTGGCCATACATTGAAATCACTTGAGGAATTTAAAAAGGACTCAAGCAGGGCCCACCCCGCAGAGGTTTTGAGCGTTAATTGGTGCGGGCTGTGGTCTGGGAGTTCAAAAGTTTAGCTCCATGGGTGTTTCTGATGTGCAGCCAAGGTTCAGACCCACTGGTCCAGCTATAACCAGACTTCCGCTAACCACAGCCAAGGGGAAGGCAGGCAGCAGGAAGTGAGGACTGTAGTTAGTTCTTTTTTTTTTTTTTTTTGAGGCGGAGTCTTGCTCTGTCGCCGGGGCTGGAGTGCAGTGGCCGGATCTCAGCTCACTGCAAGCTCCGCCTCCCGGGTTCACGCCATTCTCCTGCCTCAGCCTCCCGAGTAGCTGGGACTACAGACGCCCGCCACCTCGCCCGGCTAGTTTTTTGTATTTTTTAGTAGAGACGGGGTTTCACAGTGTTCGCCAGGATGGTCTCGATCTCCTGACCTCGTGATCCGCCCGTCTCGGCCTCCCAAAGTGCTGGGATTACAGGCTTGAGCCACCGCGCCCGGCCTGTAGTTAGTTCTTATGGCCTTCCACGAACCTCAGCTATACCTATCTCAAGGCCAAGAAGAAAACACTATAAGGATTTACTTTTCTTAATCCTGAAACATAATTTTTATGTCAGTTCTGGTGCTAAATCGCCAAAGAATTTTGAACTTGGTGAGATTACTGTACAAGAGTTCATTTTAACAACGAGCTCTATCTAAGGCTGGGGTAGAAACTTGGCCACCTCCTTAGACCGGATGGGTGATGTGAGGAGCAAAGCAGGCCAGGGCAGGCTGCAGGGAGTAAGAGAGACCACCAAAAGCTCTCTTCATCTCCAGCTGTTGTCAGGCAGGGAAGAGGACTCGTGCATGCCAGATCTTCTGGTTTCCAAGAGAAGTGAGACATCTGTGTTTTGCTGTGAAATCTCCCAATGTTTAAGTGGAAGCTAACTCAACTTTTTAAAGAGTACTCAGTAAACCAGCAAAGTATGTCTGTGAGGCTCCCATGTGCAACTTTTGAACTTAGTGAGCCTTTGGCTAGTCAGCATGTGGCCAAACAATCACAAATTCCCATAGCTCCTAATGCAGTTTTCTGCGGCCTCGGGTCGGCAGTCAGGTTAGACCAACTTGGCACCGTTTTTCCTAAGCCTGACACATAGAGGGTCTCAATAAATAGTTGTTGAATGGACAAACAGGGTGAATGGAGCAAACCCAGAATTCCCTGTAAGTCTGGGCGGCGAGACAGCTATAAAATCCAGTTAAGCGTGATGCAGAACAAAAGAACATATTCCTGGGGTGCCAGATTAGAGAGGCCTGCACAATGAGTCTTCACTTTAGACTGGTATCAGAGATCTGGGGCCAAGGCATCTCTTCAGAAGGGAATAAACAGGATCCGGGCTGATTTTGAGTCTGCCACATAGGACACCCTCTGTAGCTCTGCCTTTGGGGACCCAGCAGGGACAGACAGACATGCAGGCCCAGCTCAAGGGCTGTTAAAACACTGTAATTCCCACTTCACCCAGTGTTCTGGAAAATGCTCTCTCTCTCATATCCCCAGTCCATCGATCATCTTTGGATATGATTAAAGAGATGAATGTAGTCCTTGGCCCATCACTACAATGCGCCAGACAATAAGAACAGCATGCTTGGAGGGACGGCGGGCAGCTGTGGGGTCAGCACAAGAGGCTCAGTCGTAAAGAACTGTCAGAGGGATCTTCAGGCAAGTCTCGATGCTCACTCAAGGCCTTTAATACCCGTCACGTCTCAGTGCCACACGGCTTGGAGAGGGCACCGCCGTCACTGCCATAAGCTCAGTTGACAGCGGACAGGTTTTATTATTTCCTCCCTTTTCGAGAATCTGTTCCAAAGGTTCATGCCTGCCTTCCAGCCCTGCTCCCAAAGGCTGTAAATACATATGCTCCCATGTACCTTTTCCACTCCTCATCACCACAGGCTCTGCTCCCTTTCTTAGGCTCTGCTTTTTGTTAATTGTAATTAAAAAGAATTATCAAAGTTATACATGGACATAGTTTTGAGAATGAAGTAAAACCACAAGACCTTTAACAAAAAGCAGCAGTCCTCTGCTTCATCCTTCCCTACCCCAAGTCTCATTCTCCAAAAGCAACTGCTTTTCCTTTTCCTCTTTTAAAAAATAATTTTGAAAAAAAACCATATATTCCAAAAAATATATTTAATGTGATTTAAAAATCTAAAACTGTAGACTGAAATGTTTCCCTCCTACCTTTCCTTCAGAGATAGTTGATGCATAAACAAGTGTATATATTCTCCCCATTTACTTTGTTTTTCCTCCAAGGTCTCAGTGTAATTTTATTTTCTTTTTAATGTTTGTTTGTTTGTTTTTGAGACAGGGCTCGCTCAGTCGCCCAGGCTGGAATGCAGCAGTGCAGTGACGGCTCACTGAAGCCTTGATCCCCCAGGCTCAGGTGATCCTCCCACCTCAGCCTTCCAAGCAGCTGAGACTACAGGCATGTGCCACCACACCTACCTAATTTTTTATTTTTTGGAGAGACAGGGTCTCACTCACCCCAGGCTGATCTCTTGAACTTCTCCAGCAGTCCTCCCGCCTTGGTCTCCTAAAGTGCTGGGATTACAGGCATGAACTGCTGCACCCAGCCTCAGTGTAATTTTAGAATTCGTATCAACTTTGGATTCAGTTAATACATGTCATTACATCATTGACCCCATTTTCTTTTAATACAGGTTTTTCTGTACCTTGGAGATCTCTTGCATTTCCTCCCTCTCCCCATCCCCCACCCCCCAGCTTATAGTCCTTCATTATAAGGATAAGGATCTACCATAATTTACTTAACCAGTCCCCAGTGATGAGCATTTAGGTTGTTCTCTTGCTGTTCAAATGATGCTACAGTGTAATCCCTATTCCTTCTTCTTCCCTATGCTGCGTCATACGTTAGAGTAGTATAAGGGAATTGCTAGCTCTAGGGGTATGTGCATTTAACACTTTGCTAGTTGAGGGTGTGTCAACTTGTACTTCCTCTGGCAATGTGTCAGAATGCCTGTGTCACCCCACCTTGTCCAATATAACACTTGATCAGACTTTTAGATTTTGAGGCAAACATATTCATCTCTTTTAGACTTTTTTTTTTGGTTGTATCTTCATATTCTAAACTATAGGCTTATTCTGCTATTTCCTAATTACATTATTGGAGTTATCTATTGTGTTCCTATTTTGAAAGATAAGGATATAAGGATTTAGTTTCATTGCCCTCCCCACTTGCAAGTACACACATGCTCCTCTCTGCTCCATCCTCTTGTTTAGTTAAATCACAATTTTTCTTTGTATCAGGTTTCTTGTTGGCATTAGGATGACTATGTAACTATTGTCCAGAGCCAAGCCATGTAGTATGTTACAATCACCTTTTTTAAATCATTTGTTTTTCCTGGAGTTAAAAAGTGGCCAGGTGCGGTGGCTCATGCCTGTAATCCCAGCACTTTGGGAGGCTGAGGCAGGTGGATCATGAGGTCAGGAGTTCAAGACCAACCTGGCCAAGATGGTGAAATCCCATCTCTACTAAAAATACCAAAATTAGCCGGGCATGGTGGCGGGCGCCTGTAATCCCAGCTACTTGGGAGGCTGAGGCAGAGAATTGCTTGAACCTGGGAGGCGGGTTCAAGCCTCCCAAGGTGGGAGGTGAGGTTGCAGTGAGCCAAGATCGTGCCACTGTACTCTAGCCTGGCAACAGAGCAAGACTCCGTCTCCAAAAAAAAAAAAAAAAAAAAAATTGCTTAGTTTTCTGTATCATTCATTAATTTTCTGTGTACTATCACTGATTCTTCCGCCTAACTTTTGTAGAGCAACACAAATTCTCATAACCTGGCCTAACCCATCTGGTCAATTAGTTTCTTTGTCTCCCTTGAGATGTTGCCATGAGCTGCTCACCTTCCCTCTCCAGTCTGGACTAGTTGTTCTGTGGGCCTGTTTTACGGCTCTCATCCTGGGACCTCCCACCCCATTATCTTAGGAATTCCTCTTGCCTTTATTCCATGTCACATTCTCTGTTTTGTGGATCCCATAACTTTCTTTTTTTTTTCTTTGCTTTTTTTTTTTTTGAGACAGAATCCTGCTCTGTCATTCAGGCTGGAGTGCAGTGGCACAGTGCTGGCTCACTGCAACCTCCGCCTCTTAGGTTCAAGCAATTCTTATGCCTCAGCCTCCTGAGTAGCTGGGAGTACAGGTGCGCACCACCATGCCTGGCTAATTCTTGTATTTTTAGTAGAGAAGGGGTTTTGCTATGTTGGCCAGGCTGGTCTCAAACTCCTGGCCTCAAGTGATAGTATCCCATAACTTTCTTTATCTTAAGTTAGTCCTTTGTTTTGGTGGAACACACTTTCTGGTAGTTTCTTATGAATGCATTGGAGTTGAAGTTTTTATTATTTTTTTTAATTTTTCTTCACATAAATACAAAGAGAGGTTGGAGGTGAATTTTTTTTATGCCTGAATGAAAATTTCCTTATTCTGTTGTCATACTTGATTTACTTTGTCTGGGAATAGTCCTGTGGCTGGGAATGGTCCCATGGCTGGGAACTAATTTTTCCCTCAGCATTTGGAAGGAAGTGATCTATTATCTTCTGACCCCCAATGTTGCTTTTGAAAAATTCATGTGAACCTGATTCCCAGGTCTTTGGGATGACCTGCTTTTTTTCCCTCCAGAACTTTTAAGATCTTCTCAAGTTTCTTAATAATATACTTTGGTGTGGATCTTTTCTCATTTCCTGTAATGGCTACTTAGTGGGGTCTTTAACCTGGAAACTTATGTCCTTCATATCTGGGAAAATTCGTTGTGTGACTTTGGTAATTTCCTAGCTCATATTTTCTCTGGAACATCGTATTTCTTGCTGGAACATCTAATTAGATGGTGGAACTCCTCGTTTGACTCTTTTATTCTCTTAAACTTTCTCTTCTATTTTTTTATCTTTGTAATTTGATTTGACATTCTGGGAAATTTCCTCAACTTAACTTTCTAACCCATTTGTTGAATTGTTTTATGTCGTTCCTAGTTTTAATTTACAAGAGCACTTTCTTGTTCACTAAATGTTCCTTTTTCATATCATTTTATTTATTCTTATTTCAAGGAGATAATAATGCTTCCTTTTATCTTTCTGAGGATAATTTAGGTTTTTTTTTTCCTGAAGCTTTATTCTGCTTACTGAACTGTATGCATGTCCTCTGAGTTATTATTTTTCTCTATTTGCTGTTGGTCATCTTTCATGTTACAGTCTTTTTTTAAACATTTTAAACAGCTTTATTGAGATACAGTTAGGATACAGATAGGAGCCTTCTCAGCTCTCCTAATAACATCAGGCCTAATTATATGATTCCACTTTTACTCTATAACCTTACTAATACTAGGACTATTAACCAACATGTTAACGATATATCAATGGTGGCGTCAATCATATGCCGTACAATTCACTCATTGAAAGTATACAATTGCATGGCTTTAGTATATTGACAGAGTTTGCATCCATCACCACAATCAATTTTTGGACTTTTTCATTACTCCAAAAAGAAACCACATACCCTATAGCCATCACCTCCCAATCCCCCCATTTAATTCCCCAGCTCTAGGCAACCACTGATCTACTTTCTGTCTCAATATTCTGTACGTTTCCTGTAAGTGGAATCATACAATACCTGATCCTTTGTGATTGGCTTCTTTGATGTAGCAGGTTCATCAGTATGATATTAATAGCATGTATCAAAATCTTATTGCTGAACAGTATTCCAGTGTATGGATATACTACATTTTATCTATCCATTCATCAGTTGATGGACATTTGGGTTGTTTCCACTTTTTATTATGAATAATGCTGCTGTGAAGATTCATGAACAAGTTTTTGTGTGGACATGTGTTTTCATTTTTCTTGGGTGTATATCTAGAAGTAGAATTTCTGGATCGTATCACACCTCTCTGTTTAACCGTTTGAGGAACTGCCAGGTTGTTTTCCAAAGTGGCCACACCGTTGGACATTGCCATGAACAGTATATAGGGGTTCCAGTTTCTTCATATTTTCATCAACACTTGTTATTATCTTTTTTTAATTTTTTCTTTTATTGATACATAGTGTTTTGCATATTTGTGGGCTACATGTGAATGTGTTTTACATGCATAGAATGTGTAATGATCAAGTCAGGTTATTTTGGGTATTCATCATCTTTTTTTTTTTTTTTTTTTTTTTAATTTGAGGCAGAGTCTCGCTCTGTCGCCCGACTGGAGTGCAGTGGCCAGATCTCAGCTCACTGCAAGCTCCGCCTCCCGGGTTTACGCCATTCTCCTGCCTCAGCCTCCCGAGTAGCTGGGACTATAGGCGCCCGCCACCTCGCCCGGCTAGGTTTTGTATTTTTAGTAGAGACGGGGTTTCACCGTGTTAGCCAGGATGGTCTCGATCTCCTGACCTCGTGATCCGCCCGTCTCGGCCTCCCAAAGTGCTGGGATTACAGGCTTGAGCCACCGCGCCCGGCCTCATCATCTTGAGTATTTATCATTTCCATGTGTTGGTAGCATTTCGAGTCCTTTTAGCTACTTTGAAATATACAATATATTGTTGCTAACTATAGTCACCCTAGTCTGCTATGGAACATTAGAACTTACTTCTTCTATCTAACTGTAAATTCCTACCCATTCACCCCCCTTTCTTCATGTCCCCTCCCCCACCCTCATACTCTTCCTACCCTTTGGCATCTTTCATTCTGTTCTCTGTCTTCACATGATCAAGTTTTTTAGCTCCTACGTATGAGAGTAAACATGTGGGATTTGTGTTTCTGGGCCTGAATTATATCGCTTAACATAATGACCTTCAGTTTCATCCGTGTTGCTGCAAATGACATGATTTCATTGTTTTTATGGCCAAACAGTATTGCATTATGTAAATATACCACATTTTCTTTACCCTTCTGTCCATTGATGGACACTTAGGTTGATTCCATATCTCTACTGTTGTGAATAGTGCCACATTAACCTGTGAGTGCAAGTATCCCTTTGGAATACTGATTTCTTTTTTTGTGTTGCGTAGATATCCAGAAGTGAAAATGCTGGATCATTTGGTAGATGGCATGTTTCCAGAAATTTATCCATTTCCTGTAGTTGTACTTTTAGATTTTTAAAAATTTATTTCTCACCTTGAAAAATAGTAGTAGTTTTTTGAGAAATATTCACTCTATACTGTTTTCCATGGTGTCTGTACTAATTTACATTCTCACCAACAGTGTATAAGAGTTCCTTTTTCTCTTCATTCTTACCAACATCTGTTATTTTTTGTCTTTAATAATAGCATTCTAACTAGGGTTAGATTATATCTCATTGTGGTTTTGATTTACATTTTCCCAATGCTAAGTGATATTGAGCATTTTTTCATATACCCCTTGGCTATTTGTATGTCTTCTTTTGAGAAGTGTCTATTCATGTCCTTTGCCAATTTTTAATGAGGTTTTTTTTTGTACATTCTGGATATTAGTCCCTCGTTGGTTGAATAGTTTGTGGATATTTTCTCCCATTCAACAGATTACCTTATCACTCTATCAATTATTTACTTTGCTGTGCATAAATTTTTAAATTTAATACAGTCCCATTTGGCTAGACCAATATCCTGAACTGGTTTCCCTATGTTTTCTTCTATTATTTTTATAGTTTCAGGTCTTACATTTAAGTCCTTAATCAATCTTGAGTTGATTTTTGTAGATGATGAGAGATAGGGGTCCAGTTTGTGTATGGATATCCAATTTTCCCAGCACCATTTATTGAAGAGGGTATCCTTTCCCTGGTGTAAGTTCTTGGTTCCTTTGTCGAGTATCAGTTGGCTATAAATATGTGGATTTATTTCTGGATGTTCTAGTATTCTCTGTTGGTCTTTGTGTCTGTTTTTATACTCATACCATCTGTTTTGATTACTATAGCCTTGTACTGTATTTTGAAGTCAGGTAGTGTGATGCCTCTAGCTTTGTTCTTTTTTCTTAGGATTGCTTTAGCTATACTGGCTCTTTTTTGGTTCTACATGAATTTTAGGATTTTTTTTTTTTCTATTTCTGTAAAAAATGACATTTTGGGACTGGGTGCAGTGGCTCACATGTGTAATCCCAGCACTTTGGGAGGCCGAGGCAGTTCATGAGGTCAAGAGATAGAGACCATCCTGGCCAACATGATGAAACCCCATCTCTACTAAAAATACAAAAAAATTAGCTGGGTGTGGTACCACATGCCCATAGTCCCAGCTACTCGGGAGGCTGAGGCAGGAGAATCGCTTGAACCCGGGGGCCAGAGGTTGCAGTGAGCCGAGATCGTGCCACTACACTCCAGCCTGGCAACGGAGTGAGATTCCATCTCAAAAAAAAAAAAAAAGACATTTTTGGATTTTTGGTATTTTTGATGGGGATTGTATTGAATCTGTTAGTTATTTGCGGCAGTGCAGTCATTTTAATGATATTAATTATTCTAATCCGTGATCATGAGATGAGTTTCCATTTGTTTGTATTCGCTTCAGTTTCTTTCATCAGTATTTTGTAGTTTTCCTTGTAGAGATTTTCCACCTCCTTGGTTAAATTTGTTCCTAGGAATTTTTTCCATGGAAGCTATTGTAAATGGGATTACCTTCTTGACTTCTTTCTTGGCTATTTCATTATTGGTGTATAAAATGCTACTGAATTTTGTATGAGGGCTTTGTATCCTGCAACTTTACTGAATTTGCTTATCAACTCTTAAGAGTTTTTTGGTGGGGCCGGGCGCGGTGGCTCAAGCCTGTAATCCCAGCACTTTGGGAGGCCGAGACGGGCGGATCACGAGGTCAGGAGATCGAGACCATCCTGGCTAACACGGTGAAACCCCGTCTCTACTAAAAATACAAAAAAACTAGCCGGGCGAGGTGGCGGGCGCCTGTAGTCCCAGCTACTCGGGAGGCTGAGGCAGGAGAATGGCGTAAATCCGGGAGGCGGAGCTTGCAGTGAGCTGAGATCCGGCCACTGCACTCCAGCCTGGGCGACAGAGCGAGACTCCTTCTCAAAAAAAAAAAAAAAAAAAAAGAGTTTTTTGGTGGAATCCTTTGATCTTTCTGAATATAAGATGTCATCTGCAAAGAGGGACAATTTGACATCCTCTTTTCCAATTTGGATGCCTTTTGTTTCTTTCTCTTGCTTGATTGCCCTGCCTATGACTTCTGGTACTATGTTGAATAGGAGTGGTGAGAGTGGGCATCCATGTCTTGTTCCAGTTCTTACAGAAAAGAATTTCAACTTTTCCCCATTCAGTACGATGTTAGCTATGGGTTTGTCACAGATGGCTTTTATTATTTTGAGGTATATTCCTTATATGGCTGGTTTGTTGGGACTTCTTACTATGAAGGGATGTTGAATTTTATTAAATGCTTTTTCTGTGTCTATTGAAATGATCATATGGTTTTTGTCCTCGATTTTGTTGATCTAATGCATCACGTTTATCAATTTGTGTCTGTTAAACTATCCTTGCATCCCTGGGTTAGATCCCACTTGATCATGGTGTATTATCTTTTTGATGTTCTGTTGAATTTGGTTTGCTAGTATTTTATTGAGAAGTTTTGTGTCTGTGTTCATCAAGGATATTGGCCTATAGTTTTCTTTTGTGGTTTTGTTCTTATCAGGTTTTGGTGGTAGGGTAATGCTGGTGTTGCAGAATGAGTTAGGGAGCATTCCCTCCTCTTCAGTTTTGGGATTTTTTTTTTTTTTTTCATTTTTACTTTTTTTTTTTTTTAGAGACAGGGTCTTGCTCTGTCACTCAGGCTGGCATGTCGTGGCACAATCATAGCTCACTGTAATCTCAAACTGCCAGACTCAAGCAATTCTTCTGCCTCAGCCTCCCAAGTAGCTGGTATTACAGGCATGCGCCACCCAATTGTTTAGAATAGTTTGAAGCAGATTGGTATTAGTTCCGCTTTATATGTTTGGTAGAATTTGTCAGTGAATCCTCAGGTCCTGAGCTTTTCTTTGTTGGGAGACTTTTTCTTACGGATTCCATTTCACTACTCATTATTGATCTGTTCAGGTTTTCTGTTTCTTCCTGATTCAATCTTGATAGATTGCATGTTTCTAGGAATTTATCCATTTCTTCTAGGTTTTCTAGTTTATTCGCATATAGTTGTTCAGAATACTGTCTGATGATCTTTTGTATTTCGGTAGGTAGCATCAGTTGTAATGTTTCCTTTTTCACTTGTAATTTTGTTAATTTGGGTCTTCTCTCTTCTTGGTGAGTCTAGCTAGCAGTTTATCAATTTTGTTTATCTTTTCTAAGAACCAATTTTCCATTTCATTGATCCTTTGTATTTTTATTTAGTCTCTATTTCATTTAGTTCTGCTCTGATCTTTATTGTTTCTTTCCTCCTGCTAATTTAGGAGTTTGATTTGTTCTTCCTTTTATAGTTTCTTGAGGCACATTTTTATATCGTTTATTTGAAACCTTTCTACTTTTGGATATAGGGACTTAAGTCTGTAAACTTTCCTCTGAGTACTGCTTTTGCAGTTTTTTTGCAGGTTTTGGTCTATTTTGTTTTTATTTTCATTTGTTTCCCTGGAGAAGGCAGTGCCACCTTCAGTGACAGTGGCCTAGGCCTACAGGTGGGAAATGCCTGTGGTGCTCATACCTCAGCCCCTGCTCTGGTAGCCAGCGCCTTGGTTGCCCCTCAGCCCTGGGTGCATAGCCTGTGCACATCTAAGCCCTGAGGACGGCAGGCCATGCTTCTCCTGACCTCAGGTCCAGCTTCACAGGGCTCCAGGACAGTGTGCAGTCTGTAGGGCGGGCCCTAAAATAGAGCTTTGTTTGTGCCTCCACCCCAAGGTGGAGGACCCATGGTCACCCTTGCCTACATTTTAGGGGCAGCAGCCCAGGCTTTTCTTGCCACCATTCCTTTTTAAATGTTAGGCATTGTGAAAGCTGGCTGGAAGCTTCCAGTATATGGATGGGTTTGTGGGCTTCATTAAGGGCTATCAGGCAGGGATTAGACGTTTCACTGGGATACCCCTGCCCAGCACACTGGTGCTTTCTGTGCCTTCTCCCTGGGATGCTCTTTCAGATCTGCATGGCCGTGTCCTCCAGTTGTGTAGGTGTTAGCTCATTTGTCACCTTACCAAAGAGACCTTCCCTAAATATGTTAACTAAAGCAATGCCTTCCTCCCAGTCTACTTAACACTGTTTTGTGTTTCTCCATAGCCCCTTTTTAACGCTGATAAATTTGGTTTTTTTTTTTTTTTTGGTTTTTTTTTTTCTGCCTCCTTCCCATTAGAACATGAGCTCTTTGAGGCCAGGGACTTTGTTGTGTGCTATATCCTGAGGGTCTAAAAATGGGCTTATTCCATAGTAAGGACTTGATTGCTATTTATGGAGGAAAGGAGAGGCGGACACAGAGAGGGAAGGTCGTACAGTATCTGTAACTCTTTCCTCTTGGGCCGCTCAGCAGCTCCCGAAAGAGACTCTCCAGTCTCCTGCCTGGGAGTTAAGGCTGTATCACAGTGGCCTGAAAGCCAAGGGAGGGAAGGGAACTGGGGGGGTCTCACCATCTGGGATATGACTTCCGTGTAACTCCTTTGCTCTCAGCTGCTACCGGATTCTACCCTCTGCTGTGCCTAGGGCCCTGGAGTTCAGATCTTCTCTGTTCGTGATCTCTAGAGGGAAATGTGTGTCTCCTATGCAGGAAGGAGGGGAAGGGATTTGAGGAGTGCACCTGCTCCTTTTTCCTTCTTTCAACCAGTCTTCCTGGTTCAGCCCCCTGCACACCTCCACCTTCAAAAGTAGCTGGTCACTTGAGGACCTGAGCCTTTCTAGGGTTCTGTGGTGTGAATCCACTTGCTTTCTGTGTGCCTTCTCTCTGAGGTGCCAATGCAGAGAGATGGTCACACCTCCTCATTCTTCCTCTTTGTTTTGTGGTCATGCATGTGTCCACATGTATTAATTAATTAATATATAACACATATATTTGATGGGAAACATATTTCTTTACTGCCCTTTTAGTGGAGAGAAGGCAGACTATGCCATGTGTTGACTTTGCTGTGTTTACTTGCCAGTCTGGCCCTGGCCAAATACTGTCCTGTCTCTGCCTCCCCAGTGTTCAGCAGGTCTGCTGCAGAAAAGTTCTGATATGTGCTTTCTCTTTATAGCATATGCAGTAGAATCACATAACTTTCCAGATTCAAGCAGACTAGGCACCCTCACCCTTGCCACAGGATCCTGAATCCCCAGAGGAGGCAGATCAAGGCTAAGGACAAAGAGCTGCTCTCTACTGAGCACTACAGTCACCCTTTCTCTCATCACTTATGGGCCTGTGCAGTGTCCTTGTCATCCAGAACCACTCACGCGAACCCTGCCCTTGCTGATGGCAACCGTACATTCCTCACCCGGTGGCTCTCTTGTCCTCTGCTTCCTTCCGATGGTGACACAGCTGGCTGGAGCCAGCAGCACCACCTGCCAGATCCACACTGCTACTGCAGGACCAACTCCACTTTCCCCCCTAACTTTTATATTTGTAATTCAGCTAATTCCATCTCCAGCAAATTCCTGCCAACCTGAACACAGACACTGTTTTAATCCCTTTCTCCTCTTCTGTCTCTTTCTTTTTATTTATTTCAATAAATACATAAGAGAATGTTTAAAACACATAAGAGAATAAAAATAATATAACATTTCCTCACGTACTTATCCCCAGAATTGACCATATTTAATAATTTTTGCATATACTTCAAGTCTTTTTTATTTTAATCAAAGAAATGAAACATTCTAGTTAATGTTGAAATCTCCTTTGTTCCCCATCAGCAGTCCCAGTCCTCGCCCGCTCCTCAGAGAACAATCACTGTCATGAATTTAGCATCTGTCCTTCCGGAATATTTCACACTATTTTACAGACCTGTATGTTTTCCTGAGTCACGCATACAGTTTAGTGTGTATAATCCCATATTGTACATATTGTCCTCTAACGTGCTTTTGAGCAAGCCTTCTGTTTTAGATCTTTTTCCATACTGATCTTTTTGTAGAGAGAGCACCTGCTGAGCCTCTTTTCTTTCCAGTTTGCCATATGTGTGAATGTAAAGAGGTGAGAGTAATAGCCAACAGTTAATTTGCTTTCACCACGTGCCATGCTCTTTGTGTTTTCTCCTTGAGTCCTCACAACCCCAGATGGTAAATACTGTTACCACCCCTACTTCACTTGGGAAACAGAGACTTTAGCGGATGGTCACTTACCTGAGGCCACCTTATGATCCGCTCGTGTGTATGATCCGTATGGTTCTGGCCACCGGGATTTCTGGCCCCAGAGTCATGACACAAACACATAAATGAAGTGTCAGTAATGTTCTGGGAGCAAGCAAAATAAAACCCAGGGGACAGTGACTAGTCAGTGCCTTGGCCTCTGGATTGGTGTCTTCATCTTGCCCTTTGGTGGAAAGAACCTCAGCTCACAGTCATTAAATCTGGCTTCTGTTGCTGACTCTATCCTGACAGCTCTAGGATGTCACACAGATTACTTCTCTTTGTCTCAGTTTCCTCGCCTCTGAAATGGGATTCAGATTGCTGACTGCCTACCTAAAAGATTGTGTTGGGAACCAAATGAGATAGATCACGACTCTAAGACACTTTGTAAACCACTCAGTGGTCTGTGGATGGGAAAGGCTTTTAGGATGACAAACTTGGCCCGTTTTTTAACTTTCCCTATTAACAGACCGCCTACCATGTTCCAGCTACATCCCCATGATTTCATTTGCATTACAGAATTTAATCCTCATTCCTCAAGCAGCAGCTTTAGAAAGATTGTTTTAAATCCCTTGTTTATCTGGCTTGCTTAATTACTACTCTGGCAACAATATCTCTTTTTTTCCTTTTTTAAACTTCATATACATAGTATTTTAGCTTCATTATGGGTTAAATTGAGTTTTGTGGGTGGGCCTGGGCACCCTCTCAAAATTTATAGCCTTATTTCTATGGAAAAATTGTTTCCAAGCATCAAACAACCAACTACAAGGCAAGTTTTGGAACACCACCAGTTTATAAGTTGGGACCACTGTACTGTTTGCATTGTTCTCTAATGAGTTTGTGGAAGGAGAGCTAATCTCCCTGGTGAGATTACACACTTCTTAAGGAAGGGGCACTACATCTTACACATGTCCTCCATAACACCCAGCAGGTGCCAAGTGTAAGGATGTATTCAAAACATACTTGTTTAATTCGTCCAAAGCCCAGCTTCTTGTCTGCCTCCAAGACATGGGTGCTGATGGGAGTCGCCTTGGGTGCTCCAGGAACCTCTGTGGTAATCATTGAATCATATGCTGTCAAGCTTGACAACTCACAGATGAGGCCCAGAAACACAGTGTATCTTGTCCAGACTCATTGGCTGAATGTAATTATAGTAGTAGTAACACTATCAACTATTTTTTTTTTAGTGTTTAATGTATGCCAGTACTTTTCTAGATGTTTTACATTTGTTAATGTACTTCATCTTTATCCAAAAAATTTAGGTAGTTATTCCTATTATTCCCATGTTACAGATGAAAAGACTGCAGCCTGGAGGGGTTAAGCAACTTGCTTAAGGTCCTAGAGCTGTTAAAAGCACAAAATAAAGATTCAAACACTGGCAGCCAGGGTCCAGGACCCATGCTCTCCACCCCTGTGCCACATTGCCCCGAGTCCTGAGAGACCAGGAGGAAAGGCTACTGTCTTGACTGTCGCCCGTGGTCCTCTCCACCGAAATACTTGGCATAATAATGCAGTGCTGGCATTCTCACTGGCTCCATGCCATGTGATCTGTATTATTAAGTCCTCGGACAATAGGCAAGATAGGTACACTGTGTACTGCTTACATGTATTATACATTCTACCAAGTTCAAACAGTGCAGAACAGCACCAAAGTAAACTAAATGGCTCTTGAAATTCTTCCATCCAAAGCTAAAATCTGGACCAACATTTTCACAAGTATTCTTACAGACACCTATGTTTTAATACATGTGTGTATAGTTCTGCACATGTGTGCATGGTGAAGAATAAACAAAAAATAAAGAATTTAAAAAGTAAATAAGTTTAAAATTTTTATTAAATAAAAAATAATTAAAATTTAAAAATAATACCTATGTGTATAGAGACATATTTACAATTGGACATAATTGGGACCTCATTCTACATGTGTTTCTGCAAGCAGGTGACCGGTGTTATTTCTGTTAGCATTGCTTAAATGAGGAAAGTACACTCCGGGGAGGGTAACAGTTCATCCGGTCAGAGCCAGTTTGGGGTTGGGACTTCAATCCTGTGTGGGTGTTTTGTTTTTATTAAGCTTTTTTGTTTTTATTAAGACCACATTTATTTTTTGACATTCATTGCTCCTGTTCAAACACCTTCCTCTAAGCGCCCAGCCCTGGCTCTGAACTGGGCAGGCTGCCATGCCTGTAGTGGTCTGTTGTCTTTCCTGCAAGTTTTGCCTACTAGAGAAGAGATTCTGAGTGCCTGGTGAGTTGGAATATTTATGCAGCTATCAATAAAGCCCAATAAACATGGCAGTCAAGTTTTTGCATTGACTAAACAATGCTGGTGTTTTTTGGCTCTGTGAAATCTCAGCCGAGGCAGCTCCTTTGAGGTTTCACAGTGATTGCAAATGTGGCACAGTCGTGGTGGTGACCACTCCGGTGCCACCTTGTCATTTCCCCTTCAAGCAACCATGACAAGTTATTCTGAAGAAGTTCCGGGGAAATGGAATCTGATGGGGAGAGAGAGATGCTCATTTCCTCGTTCTAACCAACTTCCCTTACTACTGATACTTTGGTCTTGGAATTGGTATCCGGCTCTGCTGAAAATGAAATCATATATTCAACTCTCAGGCTGAAGTCCAGTGTGATTAGATTTTAATGCAGTGTGATGGAGGATTGGTATTAAATTGAGACCTTCTGATCTCCTCAAATGTTCCCTCCCGCTCAGGCTGCTGCCCTGCCAGCCCTGCCTCCCCTGCCTCCCCAGGCAGAAACAAGGGCAGTGGGGCCAGAGCCCAGAGCTCTAAACCCGCTGCAGAAGCCTGGCATAGGGAAAGGGGAGTGGAGGCAAGAGGAGCAGCAAGGGAAAGAGGGGAGGGAGACCCAGGTTCAGGCCGGCTCTGCCCAGGATGGCTGCCAGCGAGACCTCACTGTCTGGGTTCCTTGAACCTCCTCTGCATCATGGAGGGAGGAGTACGTGGGACCACATGGCCATGATTCTGGGCCTGCCTTCACTCTCAGAGCTACACACGTGTTGTTGAGGACCAAGAGCTTCCAACTGTCCAGAATCACTTGGATATTTGACAGGCATCGAGCTAGAAGGCTGAGAAGAACAAAATCTTTGCTCAGTTTCTTCCACTCCTGCCACCTCCCCATGCCAGTCCTTTTTGTGAAACTGTGACTGGAACCTAATAGCTGTCACCAGCTACCGTCACTCATCCTATTTCTGTTTCTCTTCCCTAGAGGCATGGCCTGAGAAGCAGCCAGTGGGCCAGCTTTAGTGTGCTCTTCAGCTTCCTTTAGGGACAGGGATGGGACTCTGATGTCCCAGTGTGAACCTTGGCCAGGGGCCGTTCCCTTCACTTCTCCCCCCCTGCTGGAGGAAGGACATGAGTGTGTGGTCAGTTCCACTGCTTGGCTCGCAAGAGAGAGCTAGGCCTGTGGAAACCCCACAGGGTCTTGCAGGACCCCTGCCGGCCCACGGGCTGCATCCCATCTAGCAGACCCTCCAAGAGAGCTAGGGGTCTGGGAGGACAGCAGTTGCTCACCAAGAAAATAGGGCACCAGCACAAGCCCTGGGCATGGTCAGATGGCGTCACCTTCATGTATGAATAATAGCATTTTTACGGAGAGAGTGATTTTTCTAACTCTGTTTCCAGAACACTGGTTTCAGGGGCACAGACTTTGCACACAAGATGGTAATGACTTTTCAATGACCTTAAGGGGAGAGGTGTCCAGGCAGCAGTGAATCAGTCTCAGTGGGAGGTTCATAGTGAGAGGGAAGATGGAACACCTGAAACCAAAGGGGGAAAGCAAACTGCAAATACATAGATATTTTCTTTGCTAACATTACTTGGTAATTAGACAATTACAGGAAACAGCTTCCCAGCAGCTGGCATTTCCACTGTGAGAGCGGAGGAGGGATGGCAACAACTGTGAACTCCTCACATTTATTACAGAAAATATGATTGGAGTTTACAGTCGTGGGTGCCGTGCACTCCTCCGGTGCATTCTGATGAGCTGCTGAGCATTCAGCCAAGAGCAGAACTCCTCCTCTCAGGTCCGCTCAGGACCTGCTCTGCTGAGTCTTCAATGAGCTGGCCTGGCCCGTGCCGATCAATGAGGAACTGCCTTTAAAATATCGGGGATGCTTTGGAAACCACCCAGACGGAGCCAGGCCAGTCTTGAGAATAGATGGTGTCGGGGACAGCATTTTGGAAGCAGGAAAGGAGGGGGTAGATGCCTGTGGAGAACTTGCCAAAACCCCCATGTGCCATCAGTCACATGGTGGGGTCAGAGGGTAGTGCAGGACCCCCGCTGCCCCAACCCAAGTGCTGGAACTCCGCAGCCCTCCCACATCCCTGCCCTCTTCAAAACTCTCCTCCTCCCAGAAGCCTCCCGTGCTGAGTAACTGCTCCCCCTCAGATGCGTGTCTGACGAATGACTGGGGTCATTCTGCCAACAGCCCTGAGGCGGGCTCCATCATGGCCCCATTTTATAGATGGGGAAATGTATGAACTCCTGCCACCATGATTACATCTCTTTGTCCACACTCTTGTCGTAATGAGCCTGGTCTGCACTTTGTGCTTGTTTATGGAGGGCTTTGTAAGAACCCTAAGTGACATTCACAGATGGGGAGGAGTGCCTTCTGTGATGGGGTTGTAAGCTCCTGAATAGGGACACTGTGTATGTCCTGCCCCTCTCAGCCATACATTAGGTGCAGCCCTGCCGCCAGCCCCTCCTACAGTGCAAGTCTCCGAGGACAGGAAGCCCTCCCTCAGTGGACATGACTCCGTCAGCCACACTGTCAGTTAACTGCACTGTCTAACCAGGCAAATGGTTGTTTCCTCTCCCAGGTCCTGGCAGTCAGTGAGTTTTGAAAGACAGCCTGCCTCCTTCATCCGTATCGTTGGGACACACAACACAGCAAATGAGGTAAGGGTCTCTTTTCATGAGAGGTGCCGCGAGATTTCCTGATGTACAGGTCAATGCTACCTCCTGAGTTAAGTGGAATTGTTTGTTCTGTCTGCTAATGGCCTGTTGTTCAGACAGCTTGGTAAGGAGAAAGTCCTGCAATTGCACAGTGGGGATATCATTATCATTTTTTGATATCTCTTCACTGGCAAATGAAAGCCAGCTCCTATTGCTTTGCTAATTCCTACAGCTCTCTGTGGAATCGGCCAACCACAGATGCCTTGAGAGGTCAAACACCCCATCCCTTGTCTCTGAGTCCTCAGCCCTCCCAAATGACAGCAATTGTATGAGGTTCCTTGCCCCATCTGAGCATGGTGTCTAGCAGGCAGCCGTACTGCTGACCTGTCACTCCCTTGCTGTTTCGTCGTCACACTGTGTCAAGCGTGTACCTCCAAAGAACCCTGGTTTAAGAGAGGCAGCATAGGGAATGATGGGTTGAAATGCAAGAGGTACATGAGAAACCTAAAAGTAGTAACATTTCTGCAATTCTACCTTTCCATGATCTTGCTCAGATTTATGCAGGATTGGCTCTATGGTGTGCCACCACGACAGTCTCATGGGACCCAGTGCATGAGGTTTAATGCTCTGTGGCACCATCTTGAAATGCTTAGGGTCTTTTAACCTTTGAATTGTGTTTTATAAATGAAGCTCCACAGCACAATGGAACACACACCAGGACCCTGGAGCTTCAGCCCACACGCAGTCCCACCTCCTGCCCCTTCCCACCTTCCTGCCATGAGCTCTCAGCCAGCCACTCCCTGAGCCAGGATGCCTGGGTTCTGCTTGGCCTGCCCCTCCTCATCTCACGCATGATCACTGCCCTCTCCACCCCTAGCAGGGGCCCTGGCACAGGGATGGACGGGGCCAGAGTCTGGTGTGAGTCCTGAGCTCAAGTCACAGAATAGGGCCCTGGGTGCCCATGAGGGGCTTCACTGGCTGGGGGTGGTGGGGGGCCAGTCCCTGTGCCTGAGGTAGCACATCATTAAGTAGCAAATAATAACTAGCGTGACAGCTTGAGAGAGAGAGACCCTAGATGAAAGCAGAAAGGTTTCTTTCTGCTTTTTGAACACAGGGCTCCTCATTTCCATCTAGCAAATAGGCCCTGTGCTCAGGATTCATGCATTGTCTTTATGGAATTAAAATGTCCCCAGAACACATCAAGGTGTTTCTGGTACTTCAAAAAGCATTTATACATGTGAAAATATTGTGATTTTTTTTTTTTTTTTTTTTTTGTTGAGACGGAGTCTCGCTCTGTCGCCCAGGCTGGAGTGCAGTGGCCGGATCTCAGCTCACTGCAAGCTCCGCCTCCCAGGTTTACGCCATTCTCCTGCCTCAGCCTCCCGAGTAGCTGGGACTACAGGTGCCTGCCACCTCGCCCGGCTAGTTTTTTGTATTTTTTTAGTAGAGACAGGGTTTCACCATGTTAGCCAGGATGGTCTCGATCTCCTGACCTCGTGATCCGCCCGCCTCGGCCTCCCAAAGTGCTGGGATTACAGGCTTGAGCCACCGCGCCCGGCATATTGTGTTAATTTAAATTCATTTTGGCTTTGTATTTATTTAGAATAAAAATGGTCCACATCTACAATGTGTTTCTTGCAGAGAGGAGCTTGTAAACAGAAACCTGGAACTTTTCCTCTTTCCTCTTTATTTCAAAACAAACCTGAAAACTATAAAAGTAAACCAACTGATGTTTTCTAAAGAAAAATTTGAGAATTATAAACACCAGGTCATAAACAATTGAAATTTTTACATAGTAACATATTGAAATCGAATGAACTGTTTCATTTGCAGTTCTTGCTTTTTATACAGTGCATCCCCCCCAAAATTTTAGACTGTCTTTTTTCTTTAATTCCTAAATGGAACTCTGAAATTTTGTATTACAACAGAAGGAATTCTCAAGTCAGAAAAGGCTAAGAAGCAGCAAGGCGAGTCTGCTCAGAGCCTTCTTCTAGGGCTGCCCTCGGTCCCAAACCTGTTTCCTCAGTGACCAAGGAAGAAGAAAAGCATCTTGGACATTTTTTTCCGAAGCTATTCTAGATGAAGAATGATTTCCCATTACAGAGCTCTGAAGGTGGAGTGTAAGACCTCTCTTTCATGACGAGTTTCCCAAAAATGTCTGTGCAAGGGGCCCCAAGCACTTTGGTGGAGATTGGACCAGCCATTTTAAATGGGTTGGACAGTAGGTCACTAGTTAACTTGTAATCCATCCCATTTGGCTCGTGAATAACTTGCTCAGTTGTCTTTTTGAATCAGTTATTGATCGGGGGAAAAAAGCCTCAAAGTAGTGTTGCCAACTGAGAAACTTTTTTTTTTTAAGACGGAATCTCACTCTGTCACCCAGGCTGGAGTACAGTGGCGCAGTCTCCGCTCACTGCAGCCTCTGCCCCTGCATTCAAGTGATTCCCCTGCCTCAGCCTCCCAAGTAGCTGGGATTACAGGTGCCCACCACCACACCCATCCAATTTTTGTATTTTTTTTTTTTGGTAGAGACAGGTTTTACCATGTTGGCCAGGCTGGTCTCAAACTCCTGACCTCAGGTGATCCACCCGCTTCAGCCTCCCAAAGTGTTAGGATTACAGGCGTGAACCAGCCACCATGCTGGGCCAGGAAACATCTTAAGTCATAAAATACATAATGAACAGGATCTCATTCTCAGAGCACACAAAAAGGCACAATAAGCCAGGTGCGTTGGCTCACACCTGTAATCCCAGCACTTTGGGAGGCTGAGGCCACAGGTTCGCTTGAGCCCAGGAGTTCAAGACCAACTTGGGAAACATAGTGAGACCTTGTCTCTACTTTAAAAAAAAAAAAAAAAAAAAAAAAGCCAGGCGTGGTGGCTCACGCCTATAATCCCAGCACTTTTGAAGGCCAAGGCAGGTGGATCACTTGAGGTCAGAAGTTTGAGACCAGCCCGGCTAACATGGTAAACCCCATCTCTGCTAAAAATACAAAAATTAGCCGGACATGGTGGGACGTGCCTGTAATCCCAGCTACATGGGAGGCTGAGGCAAGAGGATCGCTTGAACCCAGGAGGCCGAGGTTGCAGTGAGCCAAGATCGTGCCACTGTACTCCAGACTTGGCAACAGAACGAGGCTCCATCTCAAAAAAAAAAGAAAAAGCAAGAAAAAAAGAAAACCAATTAGCAGGCACAGTGGTGTGCACCTACATGTAGTCCCAGTTACCCAGGAAGCTGAGGCAGGAGGATGGCTTGAGCTCAGGAGTTCAAGGCTGCAGTGAGCTATGGTTATACCACTGCATTCCAGCCATGGGCAACAGAGTGAGACCCTGACTCAAAAAACAAAAAATGTACAATAAAGGTGAACTTTCCTGGGCATCAAGAATATAGCAAACCTCAGAGAATGTTCTTTACTGCAGCATACTGGGTTCTGGGACATTATTTGAAAAAAGTCATAGCAGAGAACAGTGGAAATGTGTGTAAGCCAGTATGGCAAAGTTCAGAGGCGTGAGGGACAGGGGTCACATCAGGGAAGGAGGATGACTTGGACTGGTCAGGCAGGATTCCTGGGAGAGACGGCTCTAGAGGACATGACCGCATGGACAGGAGCACTGCATGGAGCTGGAGAAGGCTGCAGCATAGGACAGGAGGCTGGAGATGAGTGTGCGGCACCACCCTGATTCACAGTCCCATGGGAGCCAGAACTGTGCCATCAGAAACAGGGGTCGGGCACCTCCCTCACTATGGAGCGTGGCCTGGAGGGCAGAGGATGCAGGGTTTCCTCCGTCTGTCCCTACTTACTTGCTAAGTGACATCAGCAGCTGTCTCAGCTGGCTATTCCACTGGCTAAAGTAACACATTGATTTCTCACAGTCCCGGAGGCTGGGAGTCTGAGGTGAGGGTGCCAGCAGGCTCTGGTTCTTGGTGAGGGCCGTCTTCTGGGTTCTGTCCTCACACGGCCTTCTTTGGTGTGTGCACTTCCGCGAGAGAGAGTGAGAGAGGGCGCAGGAATAAGCGCTCAGTCTCTTCCTATGACCCCAATCCCATCATGGGGGCTCCACCCTCATGACCTCTGCTGAACCTGATCACTTCCCAAAGGCCCCACTTCTATCCCATTCCATTAGGGGTTAGGACTTCCACAGAGGAATTTGGGAGGGACACGAGCATCAGTCCATAACAGTGGCCTTCGTTTTAGTCAGAGCCAGAGAAACACTGTGTCCCTCTAGCTACTCAGTGTTTGTGAACCCAGAGACTTTGTGCTAGCTTCAAAAACTATCGATGGAGTTGGTCTATGGCATGGAAAGGTCTGTCTGTGTACGTACGATACAGGGAAATCTGGGTGAAGAAACACTTTGCCGAATGGCGCAGGTAGGCCTGTCTTCTGCAGGTGCTTCCCCATCGAGAGAGGGGCAGGCAGAGCAGGGACTGGTAGGGAAGCGCAGCATGGAGGCTCCTGTGAAGAGCATTCAAGAGAAGACGGTGGCTGGGCAGTTTGGCAAAAGGCGGGAAGTGGCCTGGACAGTGCGTAAGTAGCAGCTAGCAGAGCGGCCAGCTGTTTAGAGAGACCTGAAGTCGTTCTTGGAGGCAGGAGCCCAGTGAGTTGATAGCTCTGCACAGTGACCATGGAAACTGCCCCGAACTCCAAACACCCCGGTGGCTGCTGGAATAGGAGAAGGCAGACAGCAGGCAGTGCGTGGAAGCAGGCCCCCCGGGCTGGCCTGTCTGAGCTAAGGCGGACTGGGATTTGTTGCCCGCTGTAGGTGTATATCTGTCTTGCTCCAGTCGGCCAGGCCTTCCTGCATCCAAACGCTCAGCCTCCGCCTGCTGCATGCTAATTTTTCCCACTTCCCTCCGATCCGTCCAGCTCTCAGGCGACGGTGGCCTCGGTAGTCTGTGAGTTTAGATTTCTTGATCACCTGCTCTGGCACGCTTCTGATTTTCTGCGGCATTCCATCCCTCTCCTCTGGGAAGTGCACGTCTGCTACTGGCATCTGTCTCTCATCTTCCTTTGTGAGCACTGCAGCAATGAATTCATTTAATTTTTTAGCTACGTTTACAACTTCTGTCAATCAATTCCCCCAATGCTTACCTCTTAAAGACTCCAGCACTTCCTTCTGTGACCCCTGTTCCTTGTGTACTCAGCATCATCCTTATCATTTATCTTAACTCCTCGGAGCACTCCACTTTCACTCCCCCAGTGTGTGCTTCTGTCGTCCTCTGCTGCCTGCTCGCCTGGCTCTGGAAGCTCCCCTGTGCTTGGCTCGGTGCTCACGCCTGTCTCTTCTTCACCCTCGAACGCTCCCCCCACTCTTTTGTCTTCCTCCCATGCTCAGCACTAGATGGCAGACAGATGTCGGTGTGTCTTTCAGCACATCCACCCTCCGCTTCCATTGTTTCCACACACCTGATTCTCCCTACTGCCTGTGGCCAAGGAGGTCCTTCTCCACCATTTCCTCCGTCACTTTATGGTGGTCTCGGTTGCCAGCTTAGCAAGCTCTTGGTCATTCCTGTGTGGTCACCCACCTGCCTTCAATGCTAACCAACTCCGAGCCACTGGGGAGACAGACGCTGCTCCTCTTCTAAGTCTCCTGTGTCTAAAATAAACTGGACCTTGTCAACAACATTACAAACATCGAGGGAATCTTTAGTTTCAGCCCCAAAAACTGTGCTCAGAACCGCACTGGTTCTGATGTGCGGGGTCTCCAGCAACTCTTCCATTTCATGTTATTAATTATCTGAGCAAATAACAAAGGCACATACCTACATCCTTAAAGAAACCCAGCTGGGAGTAAATGAGATCAAGTCTATGCACCTATGAAAATCAGTCAGTGGTGTTCAAGAAATAGAAGTTATGCCTGTTTCTTTTTATGGCTTTTATGAAAACGTGGGTTTCAGAGTTCTAGAGTGATTTTTTCTCAGTATGCAGGGAGCTCAGGGGCCCACAAGCAGTCTCGAGGGTTAAAAAGGACTGTAGGAAAAGGAAACTCTCTGCAAGGTATTCGGAAAGACAGGGCTTCTGCTCACCAGAACCTACATGAAAGCTTTTACCAAGTCAATAACAGAAACTGAGGATGGTATTGACAGGCTTTAGGCAGCTCTCAGGTTCCATTTTACCTACTGAATTTATATAGTGAGGAGGGGCTGTGTTAGATTCATCTTTGTATCCCTGGCACCTAGCATGGTGCCTGTGTAAGCATAGAGGACCTGTTAGCTGAATGAATGGGTGAGTGATCTGATCTCTACACCCATCTCTCCCTCTCTCAGTCAATCAAAGAAAGCAATAAAGGAAAAGATGTAATAAACCAACTTTTCATTATCGAGAGGCCGTGGCATTCCAAGACAGAGTTTTTGTAGTCATATGGAGGATTTTCTTAAACCAGAAACATTTGTAAATGGAAAAGTATGCGCACCAGATATCTCAGCATCTCCTAGCTTAGGACCCTTATAATAATAATCATTATTATTAATTACAATAATAGTAGCTAGTATTTGCTGAGCACTTACTGTATGCCAGGTTCTCTTCCAGCCCTTTATTACATGATTTAATCCTCATATATGAAGTAGGTTCCACTCTCACCCTCATTTTAAAGATGAGGAAACTCAATACTAAGTGTTGGCAAAATTGTGGAGAAGTGGGCAGTTCTCCTCCAGTGCTGTGGGCGGATGGACTGACCCTGTCACTCTGGAGAAGAGTTTGGCGTTTTGTCCTAAAGGAGCGTGTGCACACATGCACCCTATGGCTGAGCATTCACTTCCATTCCTATGTGTATTCTCCGACGAAGCTCTTGTACGAGGTTAGGAGGCAACAGTGAGGATGCTTTCACCGCAGCCTTGTTCATCCTGAACCCAACGGGACACCACGCACGTCCATCCACAGAGGATGGATAAGCAAAGGACAGCATCTCATACAACAGGCTGCAGGGACTGTAGGTGGATGAACATAACAGCGTGTTGAAGGACAGAAGCCAGACACCAAAGAATATGTATACTAGGATTACATTCATGGAAACTTCAAGGCAAAGTTTAACTATAACATTCATGCATACACAGGTGATAAAACTGCTAAGAAAAAGAAAGCAAGGGGATGAATCTTATCTGAGCCAGAATTGGGGTTTCCTCAGTGAGGGGGAGGCACCACTGTTTCTTGCCCCACATGGTATTTCTATGGGAAAACTATGCCTTATAACATGCAGTTTTGGCAGTAAAAAGTTTGTTTTTAAGCAAAGAGGCAACTGAGGCTGAAAGACATTAACTAATTTGTATGAGATCACCCCAGTCTTGAGTAGCAGAATCAGAATGTGAATCCAGGCAGTCTGGTGGTAACATCGAGGCCCCTGCATCTCCCACAAAGGCATAATAGATGGCAAGGTGCAAAATGAGCCCAGCTGCACCCTGGCCCAGAGCTCCATGATCAAGCATTGATAAGCAGGTGGCTCTGAGCATGCTGTGTGCACCAGTTTGTGCTAGATCTTGGGGAGAAACTGAGGCAGGACCCTTCCTTAAGGGGATGGCAGCTTCACCACCTGATAGAAATGAATCCCCATAAAAAGCCCCTCAACTCTGGGTGAGGTTTCAAATGGCTGTACCTGATTGATGGTAGAGACATCAGTGAATGAAAACAGCAGCCAGCCCTGAAGGAGGAGGGTGAGTTCTGATCTGTAAAATGGATCTAGTGATCCTGGCCCTTGGAGTTTGGGAGCCATGAATGAGTTTATGTCTTATAAACATAAGGACCCGGGAGGGTGGGAGGTTGCAGACCACTCTGCATGCTCTCCACTCCTTATCCAGGGAGAGTGATCAGCTCACGAGCGTGTCAGAGGAGCATCTGCATGAGCCGACAGCAGGACAGAAAGTCTGCAAGTGGCTGCTTGAGCTGCCCTCCAGGACCACTCAGCTCAGGGCCTAGAGTGAGGCAGAATTTATTTACGGGCTTCGGCCAGGCCAGTGAGTGGCTCTGGGCTCCCATGCCACCGGTTCCCATAGCAACACGGGGCTCTAGTGGAAAAAAACAAAACAAGGAAACAGACTCTTAAAAAAAGAAAAAAAAGAAAGAAATGCTCCTTCCTGGCATGGTGGTAATTATATCCCAGGTCCCCCCAGGTCTGATTCCACTCTCTCTGGCTCCCCGCGGACTTCCCCTGCAGCATCGTCCAGAGGACCATCGTCTCAGCCCAGAAGCACCTCAAAGCAGTCACGTGCTGGCTCCAGGGCCTGAACTCCCAGTGGGCCAGCAGCAGCATGAAGCAGACGTCCCAATGGCAGAGCGCAGAGAGAGCAAATGGAGAGGCAGGCCTCTCCCAACAAAAGCTCCTGGTCTGCAGAGAGCACTGGTTCCAGCCTTCAGACTCCACTTCTGTGCGGGAGAGCACCTGGCCCTCCAGGGGCTTCCTGTCCCAGCACCTGGAAATGGATGGCCACAAAGAAGACCTGCTTGGGAACAGAAATAATGGAAACACACTTAGGTTTCAGATGGCAGCACAGAGGCCCTGCATGATGTATGCCAGGTACTGGGCCAGAGAGGAGGCAGTGCAGGGACAGCCGGGACAGTCAGGCCCAGCGGGTAGCCTGGCACCTGTGAATCTGCATAATAGTCCTAGCAGAAGGCTCTGACCGGGTCCCCACCACACTGCAGTTCTTGGGAGCAGAGACTGTCTTGTGGCATCTGTGTGTCCTCAGCACCCAGCCCAGTGCCTAGCGCACAGTAACCCTCTATAAATCAGACTAGGGGCCAGAGCATTGGTGCAGGATTCCAAGGGGAATGAGCTCTCAGAATCACTTGTGACAGCCTGAAGGCAGATCAAAGAATAACTGAAGATGGCACCAAGGCTGTGACTGCCATGCCCTTGGAGAATGGCAGAGCTCTGATGGTTATGAGACTGTGGAAGCATTCGGTTGCACAAAAATATAGGCTAGGGGAGAGGCAGTGAAAGCTGAGCCATCCAAACAAAAACTTGGATTTAAGGATTATACCTGCAGATAATGATCAAAGCCAGGTGCCTCAGAAGAGCCAGGCTAAGAAGAAAGGGGCTCAGAGGCTCTAGAAGCTGGCTCCACGAAGCAGCACTGGGCAGGCAGGGAGGCGGAGGATGCGCTGAGGAGGGCGAGCAGTGAGTGGAAGGAAGGGAGAGGGCCTCGGCACTGGTGCCAGCTTCACCCCCAGCCAGCTGTGTGGCCTCAGTGTCATTTCACCTCCTGCCTCTCAGGACACTTGCCTTTGAAATAAGGAGAGTAAACTAGATCTTAAAGCTTCCTTCTCAGTAAGACAGGAAAAAAAGGCAGAAAAATATTTAGTTTGTTTCATAATTATAAAAGAAGACCTTTTGTGGGCTTCTTTATATTTAAATGTTTGTTATAAAAGATTTTATCGGAAGAAAAGAGAGGAAAAGCAGGACAACATTGAGCACATGTGGTTGTTTCAGACACTGCACAATCCTTAGACCTGTCATATTGGAGCAGCAATAATTCTCCATCCTCGATTGGCCTGGGAGAAAGTGCCCCCAGACTTGGGCAGACGAGTACCCAGGAGCCTCCCAGCAGTGAGACGCATGGAAACAGCAGCTTGTGAGGGCCCCCTCAGATGTGTCCCATTGCTGTGCCAGCAGTGAGGGGTGATGCTGGAAGCCTCCACGCAGCTGGAGCCCTTTGAGACAGAAGGTACATGAGGAGCCTGGTCACACTAAGTGAAGAACCGCCCAGGCAGCTGGGGACGCATAGGCCAGCCCTGTGGGGAGATCAGGGCCATGGCCAGGCTCTCTTGGTGCCTGTCCAGTGTGGGAAGGGGGCCCTGGTGAGGCCAAATCTACCAGGTGGGGAGATTCAGGCATCCCAGAAGCCTGCAAACAAGAACACTTCCCTTTTTTTGTTTCTTAGTTTTTAAAAAAAAATAACTGAAAGATACCTCTACCACTCTATGGCGGAATCCATTAAGACAAGAGTAACTCTCTCCCTCGAACTCTGGAGTATACACACATCAAAAACAGGGCAGGAATTCCAGGGCTGCCTAGAGTTATATGGATTGGAAAGGCTCTTCCTCCAGAACCTTCCAAGGATCAGCGTTCCAGTTATCTGTAGGTATCCTGGCCTATGTGAATATGAGAAAAGGATATTGTAAAGTTTTTTTAAAAAGTTGTTGCCATATGTAAGCACTGTCACCCAGAAACTTACTTCCATACCTAGTAGGGATAAGTACGTGTGCAAAAATATTTGGGTATCCTATCACCCTAAGCAATACTGAAAATTTGTTGCTCACAATTTGGAAATGTCTCCCTATGATGTAATTCCTGGTTTTGTTTTTTGTTGTGTGTGTGTGTGTGTGTTTGTTTGTTTTTGAGACAGAGTCTCACTGTGTCTCCAGGCTGGAGTGCAGTGGCATGATCTTGGCTCACTACAACCTCCACCTCCCAGGTTCAAGCAATTCTCTTGCCTTAGCCTCCCAAGCAGCCAGGATTACAGGCGTGTGCCACCACACCTGGTTAATTTTTATATTTTTAGTAGAGACGGGGTATTGACATGTTGGCCAGGTTGGTCTCGAACTCTTGACCTCAAGTGATCCACCTCCCTCAGCCTCCCAAAGTGCTATGATTACAGGTGTGAGCCACCGCGCCTGGCCCCTATGAAATGACTCCTTAACTGAAAACAATGTGTTGGGCTGTTCGGATGCACATAAAAAACCATGGTTTATAAAAAGGGATATTTTTTTGGAGGCACTCATCTTCATTTTTAAAGGAACAAAAACAAAACATCTCTGCGGTCTGTAGATGGACTGTTAACTTCTGCTCTGAGGCGAGCATGAGAGAGGTGTTAATGGTGACCATCGTCAGGATCTGTTATGTCACTGAACGCTGGGTGGGGGTGTGATGCCACCACACCAGCCACTGTGAGAGGGAAATAGGGGATCTTTAGGGGAGCGTAAGTTAGAAGCCATGGCTTTGCATCTGACTTGTGGATAGACATCAGGAGGTAGGTATCTGTTTTATAAAGATTTGTCAGCTTGCATTTGTAAGTTGAAAGCTTGGATCCAAAATCCTGTTTGCATTGGTTGGCATGAAAGCAGTCTGTGGAAATTACTCAGGAGGAACCAGGGAAGCAAGGCAGAGTCATTGATCAACATTTATTAAATTTCCCCAATTTCTGCCGCAGTTCACAGTGGACTCTTATGCCAACTTGGGAAAATTAGCAAAGGCTTCTGCTTTTAAAAACATTGAAAATGTGTCAAGCAAATAGCGCTTAGGGAATCCCTCTAATGAGAGGCAGCAGCCACCAGCCAGCTGAGGAATTAGCCTGGTCACCAAGAAGGGGCTAGCACATTTGTGTACATCCTGTCCAGGGTTCACGGAGAAAAGAACACCCAGGCTCTCTCCAGTATGTTGTGAATTATGGCTCCCAGAGAGGCAAGGCAAAGTGATCATAAACAGCAGCTACAGAAAAGGACACGCGATTGTGACTGGGGCTGTGTCGGATTCATACACACGACCACATTCCAAATTAGCTGGCTTCTCTCGGGGGAGAGATCCAGAGGCCATTGAAGACGGTTCAGCAAAGGTGCCCCTTTGTGAGCAGCGGCAATCAAACAGGCTAATGGGATACATGATTGCTGAAAAGGGGAAGGGAGAATGATGCGGCGGCCGGAGTAATGGTTTTGCATAAATCATAGTGCGGTATGCCTCAGCCACTTTTGGTCATATCCTTTCCAAGAGGTATTGCAGTCTTGGGAAAGGTTGGAGAAAAGAAATTGAATCACATGAGCTTCTGAGCAAAGAGAGACTCAGAACTTGGCTGTTCCACCTCGAGGGAGGCCCAAAGGTGCCTGGTGGAAAGAAGTGGGCTGAGGAGCTTGGGGTTACGGTGGGATGGAGAGGGCCACTTGCCCAATATTTCCAGATTTCCCCTCCATCATGGCAGTGATGACTTCCTCCAAGCTGCCATCACCCTCCTCCAGCTCCTGTGTATAAAAAGCACTGCCGCCTCCCTTCCCTCACACTCCTCTCCAAGGGCCGGAGGCAGCTTCACGCCCAGCCCCAGCAGCGTGGCCACCAGTGAAGGTGCCAGTTTCCCCACAACAGGCTTGCTTTTCACTACTGCTCCCAAGAACAGAATTGGGACCACCCACAGACCCCCCTGAATGCCCATGTGCATTGCATGCAAATCTGAGGATTTCTGGGGTCCCAGGAGAAGTAACCCCAGCCTCGTACACGTTGATGGGCACCTGAGTGGTCTAGGAGCTAGCTGGGTGTTGGCTTACACAGTTGCCACATTTGGCTGAAGGCTGCTAGGCTTAAACCATCAACAGAGATGAATGAGCCAGACACACTGCTCTATAGAAGGGTGACCAGAGTGAATTGCAGACAGGCTGCCAGGAGTGAGGTGCCAGGGCCCAGATCTTTATGTGGAAATCTCGTTCCCTTTGCCTCCCAACCCCTCAAGACCTCACCTGTGCACACCTTCCTCTCTGTAGCCTGTCCTGACCTCTCTTCCAGGCAGAATCAGTTTCTCCCTCGCCTCTGATGTATGAAATATGGCTGGGCCCGTGCTGGTAGAATTGTTTGTGTGAGGCAGGCATGTTGATACAGTGGAAAGGTCCAGGCTTAAGGGATGCACAGCCCTGAGGTTCATTCCCAGCCTGCCCACTCGCCATTTGCAGAAGAGTGAACACACGTCCCAGCAGAGGTGCCTCTGCCCCCATCTGCCCGAGAGGTCCTGAGGGCAGGGGCCTCACTGTGGACGCACCTGCTGGAGTCTGCACTCAGTGAAATCATCGCAGGGAAAGGGTCTGTGAGAGTCCTTGGCATGAGTGCAGGTCTGCGCTGCTGTGCCTGGAGCTGGGGCTGGCCACCTTCTGTAGCACCACAGTATGCCTGTCCCCGTCCCTTCCAGGGAGCCCCGACAGTCACTGTGTCCCTTTTCTTTCCATTGTCAGTCTCACCTAGTCTGTTACCAGATTCTTTTCTTTCTCAATTTGAAAATGACTCCTTTCTATTGATTCCAAATGGCTAAGTCAGGGGACTCCAAGGTTTAAAGGTTTGTTGTCGTCTAGTTTTTAAAAATACTTGTTATTTGAATTTGTCACCACAAACATATATTCCTTTTTAAATAACTTTTTTAGTTTAAGAAAGTTTCGTTTTTAAAGAGTCTCCTAGGCTGGGCGTGGTAGTTCACACCTGTAATCCCAGCACTTTGGGAGGCCGAGGTGGGCGGATCACAAGGTCAAGAGTTCGAGACCAGCCTGGCCAACATGGTGAAACCCGTCTCTACTAACAATACAAAAATTAGCTGGGTGTGGTGGCAGGTGCCTGGAGTCCCAGCTACTCAGGAGGCTGAGGCAGGAGAATCGCTTGAACCTGGGAGGCGGAGGTTGCAGTGAGCTGAGATAGACCCCTGCATCCTAGCCTGGCGACAGAGCGAGACTCTGTCTTATAAATAAATAAATAGTCTCCTTTGTCCAAGAGTATCAGGATCCCTGCCCAGCTCCAGGCCAGGCCCTCACCCTATCCCACTGGGTGTGGCCCCTGCCCCTACCCTTCCACCCCACACCCTGCTGCTCCAGGCCCTCCTTGCTCTGTCGCCACCCTTTGGCTTGAGAACCTGTGTAGTTCTTCCTGTTTTCCTTCCACACCAAGTCCTTCCCTTCTCCATCCTCTCTAGCTTGGCTGCCTCTTCCTTCCAGACTCACCTCAGATGTCTCCTCCACCAGGAAGCCTTCCCTGACTCCCTACCTGGCTGGGTCCCACTCCTCTGTGCCCCTGCGGCTCCTTCTCCCTGGCTTATATGACTGCTGGCCTCACTGGACTGTACAGCCTCTGAGGGCAGCTGGGATCTCGTCCAGTCAGGCACGTAGGAGGTGCTTCATGCTTGTGGTATGTGTACCTCCTGACCCTGCTTACCTGTGCAGCGTCATCCTCTGGCCGTGTCTGCTGCATATGTGACGCTTATCCTGTGCTCTGTTTGTGTGCAGAAGCTGTTCCCTCCCCACCTGTTACCTGTAGCTTGCCCACTCCCACCCATGGCATGCTGTGCCTCTTCACCTGCCTATCCATTTGTAAAAACACTCTTTTTCACTTAGAATCTTCGCCACACAGTCTGTGATATAATACAGGTAACTGCCTGTGTACTGCCTTTGAATCTGGCAGCACCTGCGTGGCCTCGTGGAGATGCTCAGGGAGACTGCACTTCATTTAGTTGGGATTCTGGGGCCACAGACTGGGACGCAGCTCTGAGATGGCCCCAGTTACTTGCAGAGCCACAGGGAGCTCAGTCAGGCAATTAAGGCCTAGGGCTTCCAGGGGCTTCTAGAGTCCCCTAACTTGATGGCAGAGCCTGCTGTGAGCTCAGTGGCATCAGGGAGAGAGACAGTTAGGAGTTCTTTAGGAGAAATATCCATAGGAAAACACAGCAACAGTTGAGATTGGCTGTCAGTCTTGTTAGGTGTGTTGGGAGTAACAGCCATTTGCATTATTAACTGAAAACAAATTGGCTAATGGTCTAAACACAGTTGTGCCCTTACCACTGCCCAAGTTAGACAAGAGATAAATGCAGCTGGAAATGAGAAGTAGAGTGAGAACCAGGGCACCGACAGGTCGGGTCGTGGAATGTCTATCACATGCTCACCACAGACAGCATCTCTTCCCAGGCTCTTACCAGCACAGTACGGAGCAGACACCCGCCCTGATCCCTCCTCCGTGGGAGGCGGGCTCTGAAGAGCAAGCTGTAACACTAGGCCACTCTGAGGTCTTTTTTAACTTTATTTCTCAATCCAGGGTTTTTATTGATTTGTTTATTCTTGTGCAAGAACCCGAGTCGGTAGAAGGATAACTAAGCCTTGGTCCTGGAGTCAGATCGGAGCTGACAGATGAGTAGAAGGAGGCAGGCAGCGGGGTGGGCCACGGAGCAGGAGGCACCCTGAAGGCGTGCGGGCCGGGGGAGTGGGGAAGAGCTGGCCTGGAAATTAACAGGACTGTAGAGAACCTTGCAAGAGCAAAAGGAGAGAAAAACCATTCAATGCCAGAGGAGCGAGCTTGAGGAAAGGTAATAAGGAGTAGGACAAATGTAAGTCAATTCCAGGATTAGTGTCAGCCTGAGGCTCTGGGGAGCGGCCTCCAGAGATACTGACGGAGCAGGGAGAGCAGGGATTACACAAATAACCGATTAAAGAACATGATAGGGCAGGATAAAGAGCTCCTGTGTCAGCAGGGGGAAGGAGCAGTAAAACGCAGCCTGTCCTGAAAAGTCCTGTGCGTGGGCGTGGGAACAGAATATGGCTCTGGGTCATATTGCAAAAGAGAATGGCATATTTGCTGGGTTACGAGAAGCTTTAGTAGGGGGTGTGTTGAGGACCAGGACTGCACTCTCGGGTGTGCCCTGGCCCTGCAGAGCCTGACCTCACCTATCCCTGGGCGTGGAAGGAAAAGCACTCATAAGGCAAGTGATCCACGAGTGGCCAACATGCCCAGGGCAGTGGTGTTACTGAAAAGCTGCAAGAATGTGCAGCTGATGGAGGAGTGGATTCATGGTTGTCACCTCGAGGATGATTCCCAGATTCACACGGCCTAGCCCAGGGCAGAGCTGATGGCCCAAGTAGTGTTCCGATCTCCACATAAGGCCTTCCCCTAGGACCTAGCCCCTCCGGTTGTTGACTGGTAAGCCCTGCAGATGGACCCACAGAAGGAGATTTTATAAAAAAGGAAGGAAAGAAAGGAAAAGGAGGGAGACATAGGCTAAGTGGGGGCAGCTTCAGCCGCGAGGCAGGGAGGGCTCTGCCAGAAGCAAGGACCGGGTCTGAGACCCTGCCCGGTAAGGAGAGAAATCAGCTCCCTCTAAAAGAAAATGGCAGCTTCCAAAACAGAGTGGACACACCAGGAAGACACGGTCTCAGTCTTCACATGAGGAAATGTGAAGTGTAAAACAGTGGTCAATAAAGGCATTGAAGTGGGAATATGGAAAAGATAGTGATGCAGGGAGGTAAGCATGGAATTTATATTTTCAGTATAATTCTGCAGTTGATAACTACATTTGTCTCTGTGAACTTGATTCCATGGGAGAAGGGCGTGTGTATGCGTGTGCACACATGCTCGTGCTGTGCCAACGAGAGCCCCCACCCCGCCCTTCTCTCCTGCACCCCTCAGCTCACACATGCATGTCAGGTCCCCCCTGAAGCACACTGTCTACTCTCCAGGTCAGGGCCGTGGCTTACCCTTGCTTGTGGGACGCTGAGCTCAGTGCTGTGCCCTGTCTGCACAGTGCTGGCACAGTGTTGGCACAGAGTTCATGGTGCTTCCAGGCTGACCTGCTGTCAGGTACGCAAACTTCTCTCAGCTCCTAGAGGGGGACTGTCAGCCGGGTGGCTGGCTTCTACACATTGGGGCGTTTGTTCCAGGCTGGCTTGAGCCATATGAGGTTGAAGTCCACTCCCCAGCACAGCTGCCTTGGCAGGGTCTGTGCTCAACCATTGCAGGGCCAGGGAGAATTATGCATCAGGAACCAACTCAGGACAGGACACTGTCCCGTTGCAGGGCACGCTCACACACCTTCACACTCACTCAGACTGGGGCCCTGCAGACGCACCCATGAACCTCATGTGCACAGCTTTGGGACGCGGGAGAAAACCAGAGTACCCAGAGGCAACCCACATAGGCACGGGGAGAAGGCGCACATGCCACACAGGGTGGACGTTCTCTGCGGACCTGCTTTCCACACCCTCACAGAATTGAACCACCACCACCACAGTCAACTCCTGTTGACTTTTAACCCAACTGCCAAATACAAAAATTAATTAAAAAGAAAAAAACCCATTAGACAAAGGTTAGCAAAAACGGAATAATCCAATGTGAACATTTTGTAGGAATCCATGCCATGGTGTCTGTAACTTCTGGGCCACTGGCCCATTTCCTTTCATCCTGACTGATCAAAATGTCTTTACAGCATGCTCGTTGCCATCAGGTGTCTGCGCCGGGGCAGGCGTGGGCAGTGGGAAGGACTTCCGCTAACTCCCTCGTGGGAGCCCCCATGCTGGGCAGGGCAGGGTCCCGACTTGCGGCAGCTCCAGGGCCGCGTCCTGACCCTTCACTCATGGGCCTTTTCCTTTTCTCTCCCAGGTGTTCCACTGTGTCCACTTTGAGTGTCCAGAGCAGCAGAGCAGCCAGAAGGAGGAAAATAGCGAGGAATCGGGGACGGGGGACACCAGTCTGGCCGGTCAGCAGCTCGACTCCCATGCCCTGCGGGCGCCCAGTGGCAGCTCACTACCCTCCAGCCCAGGCTCCAACTCACGCTCCCCCAACCGGCAGCACCAATAAAGGAGGCAGCGGGCCTGGTGTGACTTGGTGGGCTTGGGCGACGGCAGGAAACGGTCTCCTCCCTGAGCAGGGGTCTTTGTTGACTGCCCCCACCCCTGCCCCTTTCCAGGGAGGAGCTGCAAAAGCAGACACCGAACAGGTTTCCTCCCAAGGACAGAAAGGGGCTGCTTTGTTCTTCTCAATTTGTCCAAATCAGGCTGGTCTCGAGGGGGAGAAAATGGGTCTTCAGTCTTCATCAAGTCCACCATTAACACCCTACCTCTCTAATCAAGCCCAGGCGCAGGGAACGGGAGGAAGTCATAGACAGGCCTGTGTTGGAATACAAAAATGGCACGCCAACACTCAGGCGGAGGAGAAAGCGTCAGGCCTTTGCTACCTGGAGGCACCCTTTAGGAACGGGCTTCCTTAGAGTGTTCATTCTGCTGGAAAACATTGCCCTGGCAACCAAATGATTTTGTTTTTCTCTTAGTTATTCTCCAGTCAGTGAATCATACGTGTTCCAGAGCTATTTGAAATGCTCAAGCAGCAAATCACTAGTTTTAATCCCTTTTGATGCTATAATTTTCCTTCCTTGGTTTTCAACGGTTCAGCTTGGGGGGACAGAGGCCCATCATGCATGTCTCCTAAATGAGACATGGATGTGGCTCATCCTGGCACTTGGGCCACAGAGGAAGTTCCGCAAATGCACACGAGCAAATCAACCTGTGGACACTGGAGTTAATAGTCACTCGTGTGGCTGAGTTATTCACCTGTCATTCCTGACATGGATCCAGCCTTTAAGCTTGGGAGGCTGACAAGGAAATAGTTACTATATCTGCTGCTAATTCACTGTTCAGAAGTCCATGTAGATAAACATATACCGAGTTCTGGCATGGCCAAACCTGCCGGGGACTGCCATGGCTTAGCCGCCCCTCCAGTTGTGTTTAGCGGAGCATTGGAGAGGCAGCCACCTGCCCATCAGCGTCGGGAACGCAGAACTGGGACTCCATGCTTCCCCCACACCACAGTACTCAACTGGGGATTGAAAAATAGCAGTTCTAAGAAGCTTTTCTCCTAATCCTCATCGAAAGGACCTCATTTGATGATGGTGGTTTGATCTGGCTCCGTCTCCTACTTAGTGATTTCCATTCCAGTGCTGCCTGCCCTGGGTTAAGTGTGGACATCATTGCCTGTCCCTCTGCTGTCCCCAGAGCTCCTGCCTCTGTCGCCATCAGCATCAGCCTGGGAGTCTCCCCAGGACGGCACGGCACGGCACACGGGCAGCACCGCGTCCCTGGGTCCTCGGCGCCAACCTGCAACCCTGATCAGAGGACGGTGAGGGCATGGGAGTTTCCTTTCAGTGTGTCAAAGACGTATCAGCTGCGCTCCAAAAAGAGCCAACAGGTCAGCTGCTTCCTCCTAGTTTAACTTGGTTTTGAGTTATTTGTCCATATGGAAATAGTAGGGTAGCATCAAATTGCATGATTAAATTGGAAGACTGTCTTTCCGTGTGAGCACAGGATAGCAGACATCAGAGGGCCACTGAGTCAGGGCGGGCATGTTCCTGGGGAGGAGCCAGGCTCCGCAGCTCTCCATCCTCCTCAGTGGCTCCAGCTGCAGGGCTGAGCTGCTTCATATCCCCTCAACTCTGCTCTCTGCCACTCCCTGTTGTGTGGGTGAGCGGAACACCCCTGGGGCGCCAGGCATTTCCTGATGGGAGGAGGCTCCTGTAAGGAACGTGGCGCCCGCTCCCAGTGGGGACACTGGCTCTGTCAGCCCCCAGCCCCAGGTTGCCAATTAGCCAGGGAGCTCCTGCGCACTCAGCACTTCCTTCCCCAGTGTGTTTTCTACCCAGAGGGGGACAGAGGAGCCAGATCAGTCATATCAAGGGCAGAGTTCAAACATTTTGAAAGAACCATTCACGTGCTTCTTTTTAAACATGGGCATCGCCTGTCCAGAGGCCCCGGCCTGGAGCAGCATGCTGCTGACCTTGGGAAGAGGCGGGGGGCTGGTGGGGGGGCTGGAGGGGCTACCCAGCCCTGCATCTGCAACCCTCCAGTCCCCTGCCCACGGAGCACGCAGAGCCCTCCCGTGCTCCGGGAACTAGACAGCAGCTTGGCAGCTCGGCCTCGCGTCGGCAAAGGAATGCGCTTCAAAGCCTCGGCCCTAGACCCACATCTGCAGCTCCCTGGCCTGTGGCAGCTCTTTCCTTTGGGGCATGCCCTTCCAGATCTCTGTCCTTCCTGCTTCCAGCACTTTACAGATGCCCCTTATCATCGGATAAAGAGAAGTCAGGGGAAGATGCGGCAGCACTAACAGCTGATGTCACTGGTGAGGACTGAGGGCAAAGTCTCATTCCCCCACAGCCGCGCTGCCAGCTCACCTCCCCTCACTTTGCTGGGAGCCTGCCCTGGACTCCGGAAGGACACCAGGCTGGGTCCACCTCCTTTCCCAGGCTGGAGGGGTACTGCCCTTCCCCAAGGGGTCTTCTGAATGGGGCAGGAACTCTTTTCGTGTGTCCAGCTGGGTCTGGAGGCCAAGTCAAGGTGTGTCACACCACACACCAGGGCAAGGCCCTCATCTCCAGGGAACAGGGACAAGTGAGCAGCTACCAGAAAGTCCCCAGGCAGCCTGGAGTTTCCCAGAGCCTGGCTGGTCCTACAGAGCACTTCTCCCCTAGGAGAGACCTAAAAGTTTGAAGCTAAAAGCAAGTGCTGATGATGGGATGGGCTGGCACGTGGCTGGGAGGGTTCCTAGGCACCACAGAGCCCTCAGCCCAGCAGAGAGTAGAGGCTGAGTCCGTGGGAAGCGGGACTTGTGAAGAAGGAGACATGGCCAAGCCCCTGGCTGGGGAGACAGGCTCCCCCATGCCCGGCCAGCCCCAGAGGCAACAAGCCAACATGAGGAGGGGTGGCAGGCGAGGCTGACGGGGGTGCCTGTGGCCCGGGCCTATGAGGGCAGTGGTCCTCAGTAACCAACAGAAAGGACACAAGAGCGTCATGGTCACCGTCACCCAGGCAAAGAAACGGGGGGTGGCCAGCACCCCCACCCTTTACTTTTCATCATGGTTTTTTTTTTTTTTTTTTGAGGGTAGAAAGGCAACTTCATTGGAGCTTTTGGGGGAAAAAGCCTTCAAAGTCACCTTCCAGCAGCTCTGGGGAGGGTCATTTGGGGTGGACTGAGAGTGTCGGGCGGGTAGGGCGTGTGCCACGCAGCAGCTGTGTCCCTGCAGCCGGCACCCAGCAGGGCAGTGTCACCGGAGCCGCTGCAAGCACTTTGGACTTGAAGCAGCTATGAACAGCCCCCCGCCCCCCGTCTCTCCCTCACCCACAGACACACGTTTTACCATTGTCTCAGTGTTGTTTCTGCCTTCATTCTTTTGATTTTAGTTAGAAGCGCGAGCCATGATGGATGTGGGACTCTTCTCAATTGCTCTTTAAATTGTCACTTTTTAAACCTTATGAAATGAAGTGTCGATTCCTGACAAATACATTAAAAGTGCTTTATTCCTAGAAGAGTTGGGAAAAGAAATTTTTTCAGCAAGGGTAGGATGTGTTTGTTAGACTGATTCCTTGGCAAAAAGGAGAAAAAAAGCTTTTGAATTGTGCAAAAAATTGCCCAGTAGTTATGCTGTCGCCCCAGTTGTCAAACTGCTGTGCAGACGGCTCCAGCCCAGTCAACTTCACCTTCTTTTTAATTTAGAAGATAACAAAATTGTAATCACTTATCCTTTCCAGAGCCAAGGGGGAAAGGAAGGTATAATCTACAATAAAAAGCGAGCGTTCTGTGCACTGAGGCCACTTGGTAATAAAGAGACAGAGCGTTCCCCTCACAGACTTCAATTAAGAACCTCCCTTTGGACAGGGAAGAAAGGTGTCAAAAGAGGAAAAGAAAATTAAATTTGCCTCCTTCCAGGAGTTTTTCCTCATTAGAGCTTGCTTGTCAGTGTTATTATTTTAATCTTGCCTTCTGTGTGGTGACCAGCTCCTCCGAGCGATGCCCAGGTCGGGCGCGGGCCGGGCAGGGCAGGTCTGCAGCGATGCCGCGGCAGAGGTGGGCATGCTCCATTTATTTTGGCAACTGCAGCCATTGATTCTGCATGTTTATCCTGACAACAGCCCCAGCAGGAGTTCAGTTAGGAATGTAAAATGCAGTTCATGGTTCTGTGCCACCGTGGCTTTTATTATTATAATATTAAATTAGAAGTTGTCCCAGTGCCTGGTGTTTGCTCAGTTTCCGGAAGAGAGGGAAGGGAAAGGTTTAAAGGACATGCAGGACAACTGGAATGCCCCATCTCTCTCGCTGACACGGACCCAGTCATACCTGAGGCTGGACGGGATCTGGAGGCCCTGGTCATTTGCAGAGTGAATGGTGGAGCAAGCGGGCAGAAAAGGTTTGCTTGGAGGAAAGACCAGTTGCAGAGGCAAGGCAGAGAGAGAAGGGGTGGAGGCAGCAGGCCTTTCTTTGTGGTAGGTCGCTGGCTTCCAGTAGGGAGGAGGGAGGAGGCTATGCCCTTCCTGGCTCTTGGCTACACCACTGAGGATGCCCTGAGGGACAGCATGCTTACCCAGCCTTTGCACAGTGCCCGGCCTCAGGCTTCCATGGCCCTCCAGCTAGGACTTTCTGCTGGACTCATGCAGAGGCAGGGAACAGGTGCACGGAAGAGCCCCCCCACACCCTCTCCAACACACCCTTGTTTGAAAATCACTGTTCTCTTTACTCACTTAAAAAAGTGTACAGGGAACACCTGTTCCTGGCATAATGCTCCAACCTCGCAGAAGGGGCCAGGTGCCCCTCATCTGGCTCTGGCTGCTTCCGACCTGGGCCCACGTCATCCTTCACTTCCTCTGTGACCACCACTGGTCACGGTGCTCCCTGGCCCAGCCTCCAACTCACCCAGCACCCTGGCCTCTCCCACGCCAGTCTGCTGCGCCCAGCGGCCGTCCTGCCCCACTGGCTTAGTGTCTTCTTTTTTTTAAAGAACGGAAATATTCCCCAAGAGGCCTCATGGCCTAAAGACTCACAATTATCCACCTGTAATTTATGATAAATGTCTGGGAGCATTTACCATTTGCATCGTGAGTATTTATAGCCCTGAGTGGGGAGGGTGGAGGAGGCCCCGCAGCCAGGGACCACACACCTGTCCCCACTAGTGTCCCCTGCTTGACAGAGCCCCCTCAGCCTCCTCAAGGCTGTCACTGCAGCTCTGACAGCTGAGAAGTGCCACCTTTGAAAGCCAGCAAACAGTCGCCTGCTAGGGGGAAGGCACTGAAGCAGAGGCCCTGGCCCTAGCACAGAGGAGGCATCTTGAGGCAGGACGTGGGCCGGAGGGGCTGAGCAGCCTTCAGGTCAGGGACTGGGCCCTGGGTCACTGGAGACGTTGGTATTAGTCCATCTGTCTGCTGCCAAATTGTGTGCTCCCCACCACGTGAGCCCCAGGGGTTTATGTCCCAGGAAGGCAAGGGTGCCATCTGAGCGGAATTGGGAGGGGACGGCACCAGCTGGTCTCCCTCAGGGCCTTTGCCTCCCAGTGCTGCCCTGGCGGCCGCTCCTGCACCACAGCCCCTGATGGCTGCTGCTAGTCCTAAATTCCTGGGTTTACTCCCGGCCCACATCTCCCACCCGGGCCTGAGGGTGCAGCCAGTGCCCTAGTCCTAGCCACTACAGGAGTCATTCTGAGACCTGCTGGAGGCCATGGGGTCTTCCCAGGCCCCTCAATCAGCTGCTTCTGGGATCAGCAGGGCAGGACGCTGCCAGTAAGGACTGCGGGGAGCACAGCCCAGCCGCCCAGGCTGGGGGAAACTGGGGCAGAGCTTCCAGGTCTGTGGGGCCTGACCTCTCCCTAAGGCACTTCAGGCCTTGGGGCGCCCTCCACAGTGACCTTCAGAGAGGCTGCACCCGCTCGGAAGAACAGCGAGAAATCTCCCCGTCATACTCTCCCTGGTCCTTATGTCCCTGAGCCCACCCCTTCCCAACCCCCAGTGCCTGGAGAAGCGGGAGACTGGCCGGGCAGCCTCTGGAGGGGCTCCAGGAGGCCAGGGGTCCTCAGGACTAGGCCTGGAGCTCGGCCCAAGAGCGGCTTTTGTGAAGCCTGTCTCAATCCGGATTCACCAGAGAACAAAAGCCTCCCAGCCTTTGGGGTTTCCAGGCCTGTAAAGCTGTGTGTGCCTCCCAGGCCACTCTGATGCAAGGGCAGGGACCATGCCAGGCCTGGGTTGGGGATGGCTCTGTGACTCCAGAAGCTCCACCCAAAACTCCAAAGACGCCCAAAAGGCTGTGCTGCTGTGTGGAATGTGTATTATTTGTGAGCACGATGCAGCTTCTTCCTCATTTTGCAGAGCAACCTAAGCGGGCAGATGTACAAACCCTGTGTGTTCGAAACCCCTGAGTCGGTGTGTGTGAGAACGCAGGTTTTCTCTTAGAAATAAAGTGGTGATTTGTGCTGTATTCGAGTTGTCACTCTCTGCAGCAACCCCTCGGCACCCAGGGACAAGCAGGGGCCCAGGCCAGGGTCAGCCCTTCTGCCCCAGTGCCCTCATGTGGCACTGCCATCCAGCCCTCTCTACAGGCCCAGGCACTCGGGGGTGTCCGCCCAGGCCCCTGCTCGATTCCTCTGCCTCAAGGAGGGAGGCAGACAGCCCTGGAGCAAAGCAGCCACAGAGGCGGGCTTGCTCCAGGGCGGCGGGGTGGGCGGATTCAGGCCAGCACTGTCACCAGCTCTGCAGGGCCTTCCCTCTGGGTGGAGGGGCCGTCCAGCTCCCTTCCGCCTCCTGTGGTGCCCTCTCCACCCCGCCCCATGGCCTATTCGATGCCCTTTTTAGAGGGTTAGGAAATACCACCCTGAACCCGGTCCCCTTCCCTTGTCATTTCTCCTGCTCTGAGCTCAGCCCCAGCTGCTTTCTTCCTCATGTCTTGCTGCTTCTACCTGACGAGCCCATGAGTATTTGGTAGCAACTTCCCCCATTTATCTTGCTGCCCAGGGGAGACATGGGGAAGGGAACCAGCGAGCCAGGAGGCGGCCCCTTGCAGGTGCTGCCGCTCTCCCTGGCCCCAACCCTGCGTCCTGGGTGTGTGAACACTGCGGGCCCTGCCGTCTGGGATCCAGTGCCCTCTCCTCTGTCTGTGGCCCCACAACTGGGCCTCAGTCTCCAGCAACTCCGCTGGTGCATGTGGAGCCCGAGACTCCACGCCCTGAACGCGAGGGACCCCAGCCACCCGGGGCCTGGGCCTCCTCCTGAGCTGTTGTCACGTGGAAACCAGGCAGGGGTCTGTTCCTCTCAGTGAAATTTCTTCTTGGAACCTAAACTAGGGACTCTCCATGTTTTTAGTTAACTTCCACCTGGTGACTTTAGCCGAGCACTGGGGGCTCCAAAGTCAGGTGCTCCATTTCCAAAGGATGCAGGCTTCCTCCCGGGAGCACACCCTCCTAGCTTCGATCTTCCAGAACTGACAACTTGTTGCCAATAACTGGCTGACGTGAGTGTTGAACAAGACAAAACCCAATCCAGAGAGCACTGGGCTTTGTCCTGCCACCGCACCCCCAGGCCCCAGGTCACAGACACCCAGCCTCCCAAGTGCTGGGGATGGAGCAGGGAGGCTGCCCCTCCTGCCCTCCCTCACCTTCCAGGGAGCAGACACCAGCGTCAGTGTGAATGTGGCTCAGCCCATGTGCAGAGGGAGAGGATGCCTGGCTGGGCGTGCAGGTGAAGTCCGTGGCCCAGGGAGGCTTCCAGAGAAGGTGACAGCTGAGTAAAGCCCTGGGGGGTGGGGAACAAGAGTCGTGGCCCTCTGGGGGAGACTTCCAGGACGGGGTCCAGGGGAAGAAGGCTCGATGTCTCCTGGCTGGTGTGGGGGAGGAGGGGCAGGGGTGGCGGGCCAGGGTGAGGTGGGTAAGGAGGCCTCATGGATCCTTGTGGAATGTCAGGCTTGTCTCTGAGGCGGGAACCAGTGGGAAGTTCTGAGCAGAGGAGGCCCTAATCGGTTTCACCCTGGGACAGGCTCACCAGCCACTGCCTGGAGAGTGCACTGGGGCCGGCGGGGGTGGGGAGGATGGAGCATGGCGGCAGTGGGCTGTGAGCAGGGGAGGTGGAGGGCTCTGCTGTGCCGGGCCCCGCAGGATTGCTGCACGCACAGCCTGAGAGAAGAAGCAGAGGCAAGGCTGACCCCCAGATGGGACTGCCCTTTCCGGACTTGCAAGGCTGCGAAGGAGCCGCTTGGAGGTGGTCAGTTTTGGACATGCTGGGTTTTCAGAGAGAGGGGAGGCCAGGGAGCCTGACTTAGAAACCCCAAACACAAACCCCAACAAGCAGCTAAAGAAAATGACACAAATTCAAGTCACACTAGTCTGTTTGTGATGGAAAAACAGCAACTTCCTCACATTATCCCAAGCCAGAGGATCGTGCCTTATCTTCAGACATCGGCAGGGTAAAACCATTTTAACACTGGGAGTCCCAGTTTGTAGGACTCATTAAGATTTTATTATTTGGACTCCAGAACGAGTCAGGATGACCTGATAATTTTGGTTTGCCTCAGGGTGTAATGTGTTTCTGTTTTATTCGATGACTACAACGGTAGTTCTCAAACTCTGTGGTGGATGAGAATCACCTGGGAACTTGACCAAGTGACATGTGTTCACCGCCCGCCCCGACAGGTTCTGATTCAGGGGGGCTGCTGTGGACCCAGGGGTCACATTCTTTTTTTTTTTTTTTTTTTTTTTTTTTTTGAGGCGGAGTCTCGCTCTGTCGCCCGGACTGGAGTGCAGTGGCCGGATCTCAGCTCACTGCAAGCTCCGCCTCCCGGGTTCACGCCATTCTCCTGCCTCAGCCTCCCGAGTAGCTGGGACTACAGGCGCCCGCCACTTCGCCCGGCTAGTTTTTGTATTTTTAGTAGAGATGGGGTTTCACCGTGTTAGCCAGTATGGTCTCGATCTCCTGACCTCGTGATCCGCCCGTCTCGGCCTCCCAAAGTGCTGGGATTACAGGCTTGAGCCACCGCGCCCGGCCAGGGGTCACATTCTTAAGTGCCCTCCTTGGTTCTGATTCTGACAACCCACCCAGTGCTTCTGAGGACAGCCAGACTAGATGCGCAGTCAGCAGCGAGGACCCTGAGCCCGGGGATGGGTGAGGTCCCAGCTAGAGGGAGGGGTTGGGGGTCACCGGCATCTCCGGTGTTTAGAACCAAGAGCCTAGAGGAGGGGACCAGGCAGAGGGTCTGGTCGTAGGTTGAGCCCTGGGCAGCCAAGCAGCTGGAGCCTGGGGAGGCGAAAGGGGACAGCAAAGGAGGCTGAGGGCTCCGAGGCTGTCCCCGCAGCTGGCAATGCAGCCCAAGGCAGGGCCGGCTCACGCGAGAGGAGGCTGAGGGCTGGCCAGGCCCCCAGGCAGCACCCAGCTCTGGGGGGTGCTCACGTGGTTTTTGGCGTCGCCCACATTTGGGACAGTCCCTGAGGCTCACTGTGAGCTCCTTTGTGGGCTCTGGGACCCCATTTTCCTTTTCTGATGTTTACAGGCCTTCTAACACACTGGTCTTTCATTTTGGTAGGGACAGACGACAGACTCTAAAGATACCCTTTGCCCACCTCTAGAGTCTTAGCATTTCTTCCATTGACAGGACTTCCCCCCAGCGCCCCGTAGCCACCCTGCGTCTCCCATACCAGGATTCACTGGCCCAGGACGTGGAAGGACAGACTCTTCTGAAGTGGCTCCACATTTCATTGTCTCCTCACCTAGCTGAGACCTCAACACTTCCAGAACATTCTACTTGTTTCACCTAGTTTAATTTTAAAGATCTTGGGCTTCGAATTCCAGGTGGCAGACTGCCAGTTTGGAGGGCAAGCTGACAGTCTTGACTAAAATGGAATGTGTGCAAAAAGTAAGATGAGCATGTTACACCCCCTTCTCCCCGTCATAAGCAATGACCAAAAAGACCAATCACTTAAAACAAAACAAAACAAAAACAGAATGGAAAACAAGAAGGTGCCAGCAGCTCAGGAAATGGTGGAAGCCAAGAAACAGAGGGTGACCCAAAGCCCGGGGCAGGCTGGACTGGACGTTTCCATATCGAACCCAGCACGAAAACAGACAGATGACACAGTGCTCCTCGGACCCATGAGCAATTCAGAGTGGCCGAGCCTCCGCCAGGGCAGGCCCCACCTGTTCCAGGGCAAAGAACGCTATGGGGCTTCCTTCCTTCCCTGCACCTGCTCAGCAGCCTTGGTTTTCTCGTCTGTCCAATGGAGCTAACAGTAACACCTTTTGGGACTGCAAGGATTAAATGAGCCTGGGGCGGGGGTTGGGGGAGGTGGTGAGTGTGTGTGTGGGTGTGTGAGACAGAGAGAGAGACGCCAGCCGTTCTGATAACGTTCTCTGGGTCTACACCAGTGGCCCTTTCTGCCTGCATTTTTATTACAACATAGTCCTAACACTGCATTTCACCGTCAGGTGCCTCCGTCCACTCCACTCCTGGGCATTCCTCCCGGCTGATTCTCCTGTCTTATCTGGGTCCCCTTTGGAAATGTGGGCTCCTCAGAGTATCTGGAGTCACCTCTAGGGGCCTGGTCCTTTGGGAGTGGGCAGGGCCCTGGGGAACCCTGCTGGCCTCCGGAAGCTGTTGGGGAGATACCCAGAGAAGCCTGACAGGCAGCAGTGCTGGGTACAGGGCGACAGGCCCGAGCCAGGAGGCCCTACCATGGGACCACAAGCGCCCATCCCAACCGATGACACTGCAGATGTGACCGAGGGCCAAGGGCACAGGTCAGATGCCCTGAGGTGGGCAGGGGCAGCTCAGGAGCCTGCAGGGGTTGGGGGGACAGAAGCGCAAGAGTGAGGTGGCAGCCCAGCCACTCCTGACAGCTGGGCCAGTGGGAGCGAGGCACAGACGTGGTGAGACGTCTGCCATATTTGTGCCATTCCCGGTGATGCCCTGACGACCGCCTGTCACCACGGCCCTCCTGGGGCAGCAGATCACTAAGAGACAAGGACACAAGGAGGGGGCTGCTGCTCCTGGCAAACCCGAGCTTCCCCTCACAGCTGCTGGAGGCCAGAGGTGTGCCCCAGGGCCCCGCCTGGAGGGAGGTGTGCCTCAGGGCCCTGCCTGGAGGTGGAGATGCCCAGGAGCCTATGAAAAGCAGCAAACACCCACGGAAGACAATGACACCACGTGGGGCCAAGCCCGATGTCCCCCATCACACACCATTGCCCAGCTTCCATGGGCTGCAAATCTAAGGGGAAAAAAACAGGGAGCCCTTTTTGAGAAAATCCACCCAGGACTCGCTCCATCTGCACACCGGGGCGCTCCAGTTGGAGAATGAGTGTCACAAGGTTCCAGATTCAGGCTTTCGTGCCTTTGTGCGGCAGGGCAGCTGCGAGGCCGCATTAGGGCGTGGCTTTGATCCGGCTGCACCCTGGAATTGCCTGCAGAGCTTTGTAAGGACCCACCCCTGACCAGCCACCCCAGAGACTGACTTGGTCTTGGTCTTGGGTGGATCCGGACACGGAAATCTTTAAAAACTCCTCAGGTGATTCTAAAGGCAGTCATGGCCGAGAGCCACCAGGCAAGGGTCTGAGATTGTGGAACCTTCCACATTCCCCAGCTGGGGAACGAGGGGCCGGGGGCCCCATTAAAGCTCTCCCAGCCTGAGCGAGGCTGAGCTGGCCCAGAACCGCATCCTGACTCCAAGCCCGGGGCTCCCTTCCCTGCTGCCAGAGCTGACCAAGTGGAGAGGGAGCCGCGGAGCCTAGAAAAGGCAGGTCTTCCTTTGAGGGCCTCATGGAAGGTGCCAGAACCCTCCCTCCTCCTGCCATCCATTGCCCTACCTGCACTTCCTGCCTTGAGTCCACCAGGACTGCTGATGTCACACATTTTGTCCCTGCTCATAGCAGGCCCCCCAGGAGGGCCCTCTCCCCGATCCGGTCCCCACACAGCTCTCTAGTCCCATCCTCACCTGGCAGAGCCACCCGGGAGGCCCAGCAACACCCTCTGGAACCTGGCTGACTGTGCCCACTCTCAACCCATGACCGCCGTGGGGCCGAGAGCTCCCTGCAAGTCCTCTTGACATCGCAGAACCACCCTGCAGGACTTGGTGGCCTAAAACAACATTTGTTTTGCTGAGGAACCTGTAGTTTGGCCAGGGCTTGGCAGGGACGGCTCCTATCTGCTCCAGGTCAGCCCAAAGGTTGGGGTGTACCCTTGCTCACTGGCCACGGGTACAGCTGGTGCACAGCTGGGCACCTGGGCACCACTGTCTCCGTCTGGTTTCGCCACATGGTCTCTTCAGCACAGAGGCTTCAAAGGAGCAATATTTTTTTTCTTTAATTGAGGGGAAATTCACAGAACGTAAAATTCATCATTTAAAATGAACAATTCGGCCGGGCGCGGTGGCTCAAGCCTGTAATCCCAGCACTTTGGGAGGCCGAGACAGGTGGATTACGCGATCAGGAGATCGAGACCATCCTGGCTAACACGGTGAAACCCCGTCTCTACTAAAAAAAAATACAAAAAACTAGCCGGGCGAGGTGGCGGTGGCATTTGGCACATCACGGTGTTGCGCAACCACCACTTCCAGAACATTCTCATCACCACGTCCCTCACCCTAGAAGGGAACCCCACACCCATTGGGCAGTTGCTCTTAACCTCTCCTCCCCCAACTCCTGGTGCCAGCCCACCTGCTGTCTGTCCCTGCGGCGCCGCCACCCTGCTGCTGAATGCACGTTTGCCTTCGCGGCTGGCTCCTTTCGCTTTGCAGAATGCTTCCGAGGTTCCCCCGGGCTGCACTTGGGTCAGCACTTTCCTTCGTTTATGGCTGAACTGCAGGCCTGCGCCAGGCTTTGTGGATCCTTCCACCCCGTGAGGGACACTTGCGTTGTTTCTACTTTGGACTATGGTGAACAGGGCTGCCTGCAACCCGGCGGCGTGTGTGCGTCCCACTCTCAGCTCTCAAGAGTGTGTGCCCAGCACTGGCATTGCTGGGTCCCGTGGTAACTCCCTGTTGAATTTTTGACAAGCGGCAGAGGGTCTACCGCAGCGCCTGCACGGTTTCACGTTCCCGCCAGCGACACACAAGCGTCCCAGCCTCTCCACATCCTCGCTGTCACTTACTTTCCGCTCTTTGATTATCACCAACCTACTCGTGTGAATGGCCAGACTTCTTGCACATCAGCCCGTGTTCCCAAGGCTCATGTCGCCTGAGAGAGCCAGGTGGGCCTTCTCACGCCACTTTCAGATGTGGCCTCATGGCCGGGAAGGTCACCTCCACCACAGGCGCTCCTGCCCATGTCCAAGGGGAGAGGCTCCACTTTTCCACAGGAGGAGCGCCAGAGAATTGAGAGAAAAGACGTTTAACAATCACGACATCTCCACATTTCTCATTTGCTCTCTCAGACCAGTGCCACTCAACCTGTCGTCTCGGGACAAGATAAGGAGCTTATACCAGAGGAGACATCCGCACCTGCCCCTGCGCCAGGACAGTCTTGTCAGCTGACCCAACCGCGCTGCCTCTCAGTCAGGGTCCTGGGACACAGCGAAAGACCTGTGCCCCGCGGGGGTGGCGCTCTGAGCCTCCCCGGGTTACACAGGGCCGGAAGGTTAGACAGTTTGGGAGCCCCCCTTTAAGAAAAAGAGTAAAAATTCTGACTCTCAAATTAGGTACAAAATGGGAAAAGAATTCACAACAAATTACACGTTTTAAAGTCGACAAATCCCCAGATGTCTGCAGTTCACCCTCACTGGTGGTGACACATCTGTCACACTTTGCTCCTACATTGCCTGGCTGTGTCCTCTTTCATCACCCATTCCCGTGATGATGATCTTGTAGTATCATGTAGGAATAGAAAGGTCCCTCAATCTTTCCTCGAGTAACCGTGGTTGATCTCTGTTTTGAATTATTGCTACTTTAGAAAAGTCTCTTTCATCTTCACAACTCTTATTGGCGCAGTCATGGAAATGTTTAGAGCTGTAGTCCAGTGTGGGGGAATTGTTACCAAGTTTCTTTCATGTCTGAGCTGTGAGATTCTAGAACACGCCCAGCGTTCTTAAACTCATCTTTAATGCTCTGACAGGAGTGTGGTGCGCTTCTGATTGTGCAGCATCGTCGAGCGTGCTCCTGACGAGAGCAAACGTCTGTATCGAGCAGGTACTGATGAGAATCAAGTCTTCCTGGTTTACGTTCACACACCTGCTGGCGGGAAGAATTTTCCACAGACTTCTGGCTCCAACATATCAAGCCTCATCTCTCCTCCACAATCTGTACTCCCTGTTCCAAGTCCCGAAGGACCTAGCACAATACAACCGTGGCCTTGCTCCTTCTGTTTACGACACCAGGTGTCAGGCAGTGGACAAGAAGCATGTTCTTGAAGCCAGCCCTACCCCAGGATGACTGGCAATGACCTACTAAATGCAGAAGTGACTGTGAACCGCACAAGTGTATCCCACTAACCTCAAACGAATTGTGTCCCTAACTCTGCTTACCCTTAGCCAGATCCCAAAAGTACCATGTGGCCTCAACATCACCCAACAGAAGAGGAAGTATGAAGGAAGGGAAGTTAGAATGGAAGGAGGGAACAGTTTTAACCAACTGCAGTTAAAGTAAAGTATCTCACTTCTGCAAATTTTATAAAGTCTTGGGAACATGCAAACACATTGCCGAGGCCTAATCACGAGTGAGGGGCCTCAAGCTAAGGCTTTGTCTCCCGGTAAATCCACGCCAGTGCCCCACCAAACTGTTGCTACCCCCTTACCCAACCTCATTCACTCCTCGCAACCCTGCTCCGTATGTTCTTGAGAACACAGAGCAGAAGGGTCCCACTCCCGCTTGCTGGCCCTGTGCCCACACCTGCCACCCTGCGCTCTACACGCCATCATGGCATTGATCCCAAATTTCCCCCTCGCTACGGGATCATTCCAACAGCATCAAAACATGCAGTGACTTCTCCTTATTCAAAAATAAACTCCCTCGCCCCCACATCCACTCTCCTGCCCATTTGCTTCCATTGTAGCAAAACTGCTTAAAGAAGAGGTCCAGCTGGGTGGCCTTCCCAGTCTCCCTCCCCTGGAATCGGTCCTCAGCGCCGGGATGGTTGGGGCCTGGGCAGCAGCTCACGGAAGTGGCCACTCCCTGCTCCTCGAAGTGCTCCTTTCCCCGCCTGGCTTCTGGGACTTCGCCTTTCTGTCTCTTCCTGCTTTGCTGGCAGCTCCTTCTCGGTCTCCTCTGCGGGTTCTTCCAGCTCCCTGGATGGCGTCCCCAGGCACAGCCTCCATCCATCTCTTCTACATTTACACTCCCTTCTTTGGTGTCCTTGGCCCAGCTTGTGGCTTTAAATACTAGCTGTATGCAGGTGACTCGAAACTCTGTATCTCATTTGTACACCGACATCCACAGCAGCCTCATTCACAATAACTACCATATGGAAGCAGTCTCAGTGCCCACTGACAGAGGGCCGGGCAAGCACGTGTGTTCCATCATACGGGGCAGGAGCGTCCGCCTTAAGACGGACACGGACACATCTACCACGTGGATGAGCCCAGAGGACATCGTGTTGGCTGAAATCAGCCAGACACAAACAGACGAGTATTATGTGATTCCCCTTCCAGTTCTGGAGATGGACACGGGCAATGATTGTACCACACTATGAGACTGAATAATACTAAACTGTACACTTAAAGATGGTTCAGATGGCAGACTGCATGTTCTGTATGTTTTACTACCATAAAAATTACTGGGGAAAAAATGCCCATCTCCAGCCAGGACCTCTCCACTGAGCCCTGGAACTGTGTATCCAGGCACCACCCCCAACCCCCCGGCCCCGCCACACACACACACACACACACACACTCACACACACACTTCTAGCTGGGTGTCTTGTCTACACCTCAGCAGTCTGCTCTCATCCCACCCCCTTCACACTCCTGCCCGTCATTCATTAATGGCATATCTAGCTTTCCAGCGGCTCACACTCCAAACTAGAAATTGCCTACAGTTCCTCTCTTCTCTCACCCACACCCAGCCTGTCAGTGACTCCTGCTATCTCCACCCTCAAAAATCAGTCCAGGATCCGGCTCTTCTCACCACCTCCCTGCCACCTCGGGGCACTGAACCTTCCTGCTGGTCTCTCGGACCAGCCAGCCGGTCCTCTGGTCTGCATCCTCCCTCGCTCCCTGCAGGCTGTTCCTGGCACAGTGGCAGCCTGACTGAAGCCCCAGGCGGCAGGCAGGGCCCTCCACGCCCATCGCAGAGAAAGGCCCTCAGACCCTGTGCTTCTCTCCCTGCTCCCTTCCCCCTGCATATCGTGTATGCCTGTCTCCCCCCTAATATTCTTTGCACTGCCCTTATTTTGTTCCCTCTAGCTGTAGGCTGTAGTTTGGGTCACCACCATATCCCCAGTGTCTGGGACGCAGCCTGGCATATAGCAGGTGTTGAATGAAGGTCACCCTATCCAGTGGGCTGCGGGCTGGAAGATGCCCCTAATGGGGCTCCCACAGTGCAGACCCAGAGCTTTACCTCGGGGTCTATGTGTTGGTCCCCACCCCACCCCCAAACTTGGGCACCTTGTCACACAGAGCAGATCCCTCTCCTCCTAGTCTGGGACTCCCTCCTCTTCAACTCCTCCTGGTGCTTGGTGGGCGTGGGCCTGAGGACTCCAGAGACACCCCAGCTCCCTGTCAGCGAGTTCTCCCATCGAACCCTGTGATGTGTCCCCCAGGCCCCTTCAACGACACTCCTCACTGCAAGGATTGGTGGGGCTGCCTGGAAGAGGTGGCCAGGAGGGGAGCCCTCGGTATGGGGTCCTTTCAGGTCAAAAACTCAAAAGGCCTTTTATTAGGTCCTGGGTCTGGGGGGGCTCTCATTTGCCAACAATTCAATCACCTAACCCTGTGCGATGCCGCAGAGGGTGTGCAGCGGGAGGGCCAGGCCTGGGCCCAGCACGTACTCGGTGTCACCCACCCTCCTGCTCCAGGCACTTTTTCCATCCCAGAGTCTCTAGTGACAGGCAGAAAACACCCTTCTGTTTCTGTGTGAATTTGGGCACAGCACTTAAGCCAAGGGAAAGGTGACACTCCATGCATCTGCCCAGCCAGCCCGGAGACAGGCGCTTCCAGGCTGACCTGATGAAGGAAGTGAACCTGACTGCTCTAGGTGCCTCCAAGTGGAATCACATGGGATCGAGGGAGAGTTCTTCGGGTGTTTGGCACACAGTAGGTGCTCAGTGAACCAGGGCAACTTTTCCCAAGGTATGCTGATTAAGAAAAGGTTTCTTGGTAACAAACAAGCTTAGTGTTGCCAGAGCCACCTTTCCCAGGGTTTTTAAATTAAAAAAATAACAAATATATATATGTTTAGATATGGGCTCTCAGGCTGTTGCCCATGCTGGAGTGCAGTGGCACAATCCTAGCTCACTGCAGCCTCCAACTCCCGGGCTCAAGCGATCCTCCCACCTCCACCTCCCGAGTAGCTGGGACTATCAGGCGTGTACCACCACCCCCTCCCCACAGTGATTTAAAACATTTTTTTTGCATCACATGCCACATGCAGGGTTTGAAAAGGAAAAAAATATGTATTTTTTCGTACAGATGAGGTCTCACCACGTTGCCTGGTCTTGAACTCCTGGACTCAAGGGATCCTCCCACCTTGGCCTCCCAAAGTGCTGGGATTATAAGCTCGAGCCACCGCCCTCAGCCTTGGGGGGTTTTAAACATGTGCTGTGTTGTGATGTGCCAGCTGCCTGCCTCTTCCACAGCAGCTCTGATCAAAACCAACACTCTAGGTTGCATCTCAGAGACCTGAACTCCCTGAAACCCACTTTCCGAGAAGAGTGAGGCAGGTTTCTGAAGACTTTGCCCCTCAATTCCCAGGAAGGGCTTCCATCATTCCCTTATTAAGCGTTTCAATTTTTCAATCAATGTTACACGTTTAACTGTAGTCATAAATATAAGGCCTACTGTATTCCTATCTCCTATCCCAAAGAAAACCAATTTGAACTTTAAGCTTTTTCTTCCTCTTTTACCTCCGTATTTCTAAACAACAGACTACTCTCGAGTTTTCAGCTTTGGACATCCTTTGTTGATTTCCTGCTAAGAACAAGAACTTGGCTCTCTTACCCTCTGCCATCAATACACAGGCATATTCTTTCCCTCTCCCAGTCTCCTACTGAGATCCAGCATACATATTTACCAGAGCAATATTCACTCATATTTCTGTTCACATTATTTGTATGTAAATATTATTCACAGCTGAGTCATGCAGGGTCTGCGGCTCCTCTTCCTGCGTATTTCTGGTAGGCATTAATACACTGTTATTATTTGTCTAATTGTCTGTATCTATCTCTGATTCTTAGACCTTCTCCAAGCCCTCTGACAGGACCCAGTGCTGACAAGACATGGCCTAGAGCTGTGCTGAGTTTCCCCAGAGTCCGCCCCGGGGTCCCAAGGCTCCACGTCTTTCTCCAATCACTCCTCCCTCCCCTCCCTGGAGCCTTCCCACACATAGTTGTGAGAATGGCTGCAGAGGAAGCCAGTTTTTGAGACTCCTGCAGGCTTCTCTTGGGTGTTTGTGCTGCTGTCGTGCCCATCTGGGGCCCTCTCTCCTGGAGATCCCCTTCTTGGGGCTAGAGGGGCTGCTCACAGCTCCCTGAATGTGCTGCCGATGGCTCCCTTGAAGACCACGGCCCCCTCCCACCCATGGTTTCCTGTTTCTCACACCACCCAGCAGGAAGGTTTCTCCTTGTCTTCCCACCATCCCCTCTTCTTGCTGTGGATTTTTGTTGGCATAAAATCCTCTGTGAAGCAATCAGGAGGGAGCTGACGCAGACCCAGTTCCTGCGGACCAGTGGGCAGAGCACAGCCCACTGCTCCCTGCAGGCTGCCTCACACCCGGGCCACCAAGGCCCTCTCTTGCCCTTTGCCCACATGCTTGTTCACCACCACCGGGCACTTTCATGACAACTGTGTGGTCAGTATCTCTGTCCTAAAAGTAGTGGGGATAGTTCCCACCCCTGGGCCTTGCCCCTGCCCTGCCAAATGTTTTTTTTTTTTTTTTCTTTTTTCAGAGGGAGTCTCGCTGTGTCGCCCCAGGCTGGAGTGCAGTGGCGCAATCTCGGCTGACTGTAAGCTCTGCCTCCCGGGTTCACGCTATTGTCTGGCCTCAGCCTCCCGAGTAGCTGGGACTACAGGCGCCTGTCACCTCACCGGCTTTTTGTATTTTTAGTAGAGATGGGGTTTCACCGTGGTCTCGATCTCCTGACCTCGTGATCTGCCCACCTCTGTCTCCCAAAGTGCTGGGATTACAGGCGTGACCCATGGCGCCCGTCCTACCAAATGCTTTTTAAACATTTAAAAATGTAGTAAGTTCATCCTATACACTAAAGAGTGCCACAGCACACACCTCCCTCCAAGCCAGACTTTGGGAGCCTTCGTCATCCATCCTGGAGGCCCTTCCTAGGGTGGGGTTCAGGTCTAGGGCATGCTGCCTTCCCTCAAGACTCAGCACCCGCTCCACTCACGCCTGGGGCCCTCAGGGCTGGGGCTCATTTTCTCATCTCCCCCAGTGTGTAACCTCCTGGCTGCTGGCACAGGCTTGGCCCTGCAGACCCACCTTCACCCCAAGGCCAGCCCCGCAGCTGCCCAGGGCAGAGGCCCCCAACAAAAAGCAAGGAAGCGGCTGTTTAGCCCGGACACTAACCGGACGAGTGCCCCCAAGTACTGCAGACGGACTCTGCACACAAGGCCCCCATCTCTTTCCAGCCCTGGCCAGGGAGATGGGTCAGTTTTCCCAGCAACCCAGGGGGCACTTAGGAGAATGGGTGAAACAAGGAAGCGAAACTTTCATACGATTGGTTTAATTTTTTTTTTCAGCAGGAGAAAAAAGAATAAAGTTACAAGAATCTTTTAATATTTTCACAATGTTAAAACTAAAACTGAGCTCTAGGCTATGTGTGTAAGTAAATCTAGAACACAAAAGGGTTAAATAAGATTTTCTCTTTTAAAGATACAAGAATTTAAGCTTTCCTTACATTTAACAAACTTCACAGAACAGATACTGCAGGGGAACAAGCCCCACCCCCCCACCCCCCCAGCTCTAAGTCAGGAAGTGGACACGGGCTTCGCTCCCCTGGGCCGGCTCCCCAGGGCTCCTTCCCACGGCTGCCTCCACACAGCAGGCAGTGGGCAGGGCCTGGGGAGGGCCGGGAAGGGAGCGCACAGCCTCTTCGGGACCAGAGCTTGGCGGAGGCCTAGGCGGGGCTGCCTCACTGAGGATGGCCTGTACGGTGGCCAAGGGCTGTGGCTTGACAGCAGTGGTAAACGCTGGGCAGACCTGGCCCCTCTGCCCTGGGCTGCCCTAGAGCAAGACACCGGTCTGGGTCCTGAAGCAAGAATTAAGGCTGGGGATTTTGCAGCGGGTTCCACTCTGGTGGGTGGAGGGTGGGAAGAGCATGACTTCCTATTTCAGTACGTCGGATCAAAAAAATATTTGCAGTTGCAGGTGCTCAGTTGTTAATTTGCAGACAGAGTTGAACCATTTGTTGTTTTATAAAAAGGAAAGTTGCTGGGTTAAACTATTCCAGTAGCCTATGTGTGGGCAGATCCACGCTGCCTCTGCAGGGGCCTCCTGCCCTCACCCACCTGGATCAGATGCGGACCTAGAACCACTGGGACCGCTCACCCTGCCTGGGCTTTCAAGAGAATCCTGATCCTGTCCACCCAGCCCCAGCCCCAGCCCCACCTGACTGGTAGTGATTTCCTAACATGGGGCAATGGGGCCCACCCCCACCCTTCCCCATCTGGCCTGAGCAGCTGCAGCTGCTGAACTCCTCTGTGAACATGAGGGGGCACAGGTGGAGAAATGTACCCTCAGGCCCACACCCACCAGAGCAAATACCACTCTCGGAGCTGGGCCACAGCCACAAACTGCTGTTCTAGACAGATCCAAACCCACTGTCCCTGGGACGTATGCTGCCTTCACTTACTAAACTTGCTATGTGGTAGATGTGGACTGGGTGTCCTTGGACTATGGGGCTGCATAGAAACGAGAATGGAGGCCACGGCATCATCCTCTTGGCCCCTGGAGGCACGGGCGGCTCCAGCTGGAAGGGGCAGAGCCTGTGGGCGGCAGCTTCCCTAGCTGCTCCCAGCACTTCTACTGATTCTTGTTGGCTATGAAATGTCTTTTTAAAAAACTCCCAATATAGAAATCTGGCTGCAGAGGCCAGTGTGCAGACCCGGCCACCACGCTGTGCTGCCATTCGCCGCATCTGGTCCGTGCCAGATCCCTGCACTGGCGAATGACAGACCAGAGCCGGCGGGGGCAGGGCACTCTGGCTGCTTCTCATGACCTTGGATCCTGTGTAGAAAAGGCGGGTCTCGTTCGTGGACTAGTCTTGAGTGGAGCTAATTTTCAAAGTGAGGTTACTGATTCTCTTCTTGTGTGATGAGTTTTTTCATAGCAAGTCAGGTAAAAAAATTTCCATAAGAATCTGTCCCCCACCCCCCATTTCCAGCTCTGTGGGAGAGTGAGGCCACCACCCAGCCCAGCCATGTGGCCAATCTCAGCAGCCTCCTGTGGCCAAGGCACACGTGGCCATCAGGTATCCTGGCTACTGGGACTAAGGATAAGTGAAGAGGTGAAAGGCCGAACATTAAACAGAGTTTCTGGCAAAGCCATGTGCGTCGTGGGAACTTTAACACCAGCTTCTACTCCTCTATTAACTCAGAGTCTCCATCTGGAACACTTTCCACTTAAGGCTTTTTATAAGTTTGACTCCAGCAGTGACAGGTATGTGTTGTTTTAAATCCACTAGCCATGCTCAAAAAAAAATATTCTTCATGTTTTAATTTTATACAATGGCTAGCAGGCACCTTAGTAACCAGCCAGAAATCAATTTCAACCACCATCAACCCCTAAACTACAGTACCAGGATGGCTGGCTAAAGAAAGGAAACGGACTGGCTGCAGTCTGACGCGTGCCCAGTACAAGGTGTCTGGCTGACTTTGTCCTAAATAAGGCTAACATTAGTGAACTAAGAACAGCGTCATGTGGTGGCCATGCCTGGCCTTCAGGAGCACCCCTCCCCGATGCGCTGGCAGGAGCGCCCCACTTTCCGGTCCAGCTTCACCATTTTCATGATGGCTTCCTCCCGGCCACGGCCCATGTGGTCGAATGTGCAGTCGTGCTGCTCGGGAAGGCGATGTAACATACAGAACACATAACCTGCAGCAGTGGGAGAAGCAGAGGAAAGAGAGTATTAGGGTGGCCTCCAACTGCACAGAGCCTCACTATTGCCTTTGTCCAGAGGATGGAAGGGCATCCCAGTGGGTGGACAACAGTCACTGCAGGGGTTCCTGATGCAGCAGAGAGCTCACTTCAACTACCCACACCCTGTAGCAAGAGGGTCAGCACTTCGCATTCCACAGCTGCTCAAGCCCGTCTGACGCCCTCCGAACTCACAAGCTGTGGCTGCTCAGAGGCTGCCCCTGCCTGGACCCTTGAAGGGTGGAACCCTAAGTTGATGGCTGCAATAAGACACAGCCCTCTCCTTGGAAATAAGTGGGCTCTGTGCCCCCCTCCAGCACCATGCAGGCGGAAGAGCACAGGCTGTCAGCTCAGCGCTTTGCTTGGCTCAGGAAAACTGTGATTTCCACCACAGGATGCCCACCATTTCTAAGAGGCAGGAGAAATGATTATGTCTTAAATGACATTGCACCTCCTGTACAGCCGGGGCTAGAGAGGATGGTGGGAGTGATCAAACCACAACCCACAAATGAGTGGGGGCTCTCAAAGGAAAGTGGATTATTTCTAGTGCTAGAAAAGGTATTAGATAGAAACAGAGGAAAGGACAGCAGTGCTGGGCTCGAATCGCCATCTCCAAGGAACCTGACACTTCTTTTTTTTTTTTTTTTTGAGAGGGAGTCTTGCTCTGTCACCCAGGCTGGAGTACAGTGGCACGATCTCGGCTCACTGCAACCTCCGCCTCCCAGGTTTCACGCCATTCTCCTGCCTCAGTCTCCTGAGTAGCTGGGACTACAGGCGCCCGCCACCGCGCCCGGCTAATTTTTTATATTTTTAGTAGAGACGGGGTTTCACCGTGTTAGCCAGGATGGTCTCGATCTCCTGACCCTGCGATCTGCCCGCCTCGGCCTCCCAAAGTTCTGGGATTACAGGCGTGAGCCACCACACCCAGCCAGAACCTGATACTTCTAACTTCACCAGGTAGGTGGGCAAGGTTGAGATCCCCACACTCGGGGCCTCCCAACTGTCCTTCCCTCCCAGAAGTGCAGGATGCTGCAAGGCTCTTTTTGAGGCACAGAAATCCGAGGGAGACATTGGTCTGGTAAATAAGAGAAAAAGATCAGTGATGAAAGATCAAGAGGCCTACCAAGCAGAGAGCTGGTACAGGTAACGTCACTCTGGGCCGGGAACAAGGAGAACACAGGGTGCACAGCTGCACCAGGGTATCACCCATTCCCTCCCGCTTCCCAGGCAATTTCTAGAGCGGCTGATATGCATGTGGAGCACAGACGTCTGAGGTCCGCAGGGTCTGCTGGCTGTCTCTTTCAGGAACACTGGGGAGAGCAAGATCAGGGCTAGGAAGACACCTGCCAGTGCTGGCTGGCTCCTCACCACCTTCTTATCCCATCGGCATTAACTCACCACACCTCTAGGCCCCGTGCGCCTAGATCAGGTCCACAGGAGCAAGCTTCTGGGTGAGTCCAGATCCATTCCTAAACCTGCTCCCCCTGTCTGCAGCAGGCATCCCACAGCAGCCTGCCCAGGCAAACACTCTCCTCACTTGTTTTCCAAGGCAACGGCATGGCATCTCTTTTCAGACTTCTTTCTTTTAAGCCCTCATCCAGGCCATAAAGAACAGCCCTTGCAAACTGACTCATCCCTCCTCACATCAACTTCTTTTCAGAGATGTAGAGGCTGTGCTTTTAGAAGAGCAGCAAGAGCCCAAGCAAGGAAGAAGTGGCCAGGATGAACAACAGTTTCAACAGCCTTAAGATTTAAGATTAATATTCAATAGCCTTAACTTCTAAGATTAACTTCACCTATATTCCTCAGCCTGAAGGAAGGAAAGTGTGTGGTGTCTTCAATGGCTGGGGACCAACCAGCCTCAAGGATGTAGCTGGCGCTCACACCCTACTAGAAAGCCTGGAGCCCAGGCTGTGTGCAAGGGACATGTACACAGCCTAGGGGGCTGGGAGTGACCCAGCTGAGCTTGGGCCATCCATTGTGTGAGAAAACACATTATTAACTGCTTCCCAGGGAGAGCAGGGCAATATGTTTGACTCTAAATTGGGATTGGGTTTAAGGAAAAGAACAGAGATGAAATTTTTGTCTCCTGAGAAGCCAAGCTCCCACTTGGTCCAAAAGCAAAGTTAAGATTAATGAGCTCATGTGTTATATTTACTGATAAGTTCATTACTCGAAGATATTGGATACCAGTTGTCTTTCTCCTAAAGGATTTTGCAGCAGAGGCATGGATGGCCTCAATATGCATCCTCCATCTAACAAGCAAAATCATCTTTTCGTAGCAAAGCCTACCTGGTGAGGGAGAACCTGCTGCCAGTCAGGGCTTAGGGTAGGGGCACCAGCAGGATGGCATCAGGATGTGTCTGTAGACATTTCTGTCACCAAGTCCTGACATATTTCTGTACTTTCAGCATCCATAATAAGGGGTGGGTGGACCCCTGCTGCCCATTCCCTTCCCTTTCTTCAAGATACTGGGATGATTCAGAAGGTCCCAGGGGCTCTCCTCTCCTTCTGATGAATGGTGCTGGCTGAATAAAAGCAGCAGGAAATGGATTACCACTGGAATTAACTTGGCTCCTGGCTCAGCTTAACACCTCATTAGTCAAAGACAGACTGGGGTGGAAGGCAAAGGCTGCATCTGGCCCCCCTTCTCCATGTTTGCTTAGCTTGCCTTCCGCCAGCTAGTGAGCAGCCAACTTGGTGGATGTGAGAGCCCCAGGCCTCTGGAAGAAGGAACAGGGAGTGACACCCACAGTAGCTACCCTGATATTCCCTCTACCGCCCAGGGAGTAGCTACCTGATATTCCCTTTACCCTCTATCACAGTAGCTACCCTAATATTCTCTCTACCAGCCCAAAACACCTTATTTCTCTGCCCAGGTTCTGTGAACGTGTAGACACATCTTGACACTTGGCTTAGATTTCTTTTTTTTTTTTTGAGACAGGGTCTTGCTCTGTCACCAGGCTGGAGTGCTGTGGTGCGATCGTAGCTCACTGTAGCCTCAACCTTCTGGGCTCAAGAGGTCCTCCTGCTTCAGCCTCCCCAGTAGCTGTGACTACAAGCACACATCACCACACCTAGCTATTTTCTTATATTTTATTTTTGTAGAGACAAGGTCTCACTGTGTTGCCCAGGCTGGTCTCACACTCCTGGCTTCAAGCATTCCTCCCGGCTCGACTTCTCCAAGTGCTGGGATTGCTGGGATGAGAAGGCACCCTCTAATCCCAGCACTTTGAGAGGCCAAGGCAGGAGGAATGTTTTCAAAAATCCACACCCAGCCAGCTTGCATTTTTGAAAGGTAAAAACTATTAAACAGCAGATAGATTTTGGGAGCAGCGCTGGTAGCAATGAGAATATACGGCATTGTAATAATTCACTGGAGGGCTAACTTCCCAAGTAGCTGCACTGAAGTTATTAGATGGCATAAATTAAGCTCAATTCCTTCTCCTGTCAGGATCATTCACTAAGAGGAAGTTATGTCTGGAACTTGTCCCAAATGCTGAGCAGATATTATCTACTGATAGCAGCCAATGGCGAAATGCATTCTGGTGTCAGAAGGGGGTTGTCCTGGATACAGGGGATGGCGGGCAGAGGTGCATGGGAATGACTGGTGGATGGGATGAATCTTTATCCTCTTTTCTTGGTACTCACAGATCTGTGTCCAGAAACCACTGCAAGCGTCATGAACTTTGGGTTGCTCTCTGACTGAATTCTGGGATCCAAGCTGGGTATGGAGAGAGATGAGTCCAGGCTGCTACAGAAGATTATTTTCCATAATTTCCATGATGAGCAGTTTTAGAGCACAGAGGATTTACAGTCGTGTTAGCTAGGCCAGCCTTAACACTTCCTCTACATCATTTGTTAGAAACCAGTAAGGGCCTTTCCAGAGAGGGCCAAGGACAGTGGCATCCAGAAGGGATGAAGACACTAAGGACACCGAACTGACCTGCTGAACTATGACAGCAGCTCTGGTATTATTACCCAGGGTATCATGTATTCTTTTTTCCCCAGATTTTAAAAAGTTATATATTAAAATCAAAATCAGATAAAGCCACATATTCAGAGCTGGCTGATCTCTGACAAAGTCAATGAGAACTTACACTGGGGAGAGGAAATCCCCTTCAATAAATGGTGCTCAGAGAATTGGCCTGCCACATGCAGAAGAGTGAGACTGGACCCCTGTCTCTCACCACACACAAAAATCAACTCAAAATGGACTCAAGACTTCAACTCAAGACCTGAAACTATAAGAATACTACAAGAAAACCTAGGGAAAACTCTTATGGACATTAATCTAGGCAAAGAATTTATGACTAAGACCTCAAAAGCACAGGCAACAAACACAAAAACAGACAAATGAGACTTAACTAACAAAAGCTTCTGCACAGCAAAAGAAATGATCAACAGGGCAAAGAGAAAACCTGCCAAATGGGAAAAAATATCTGCAAACTATTCATCTGACAGAGGACTAATATCCAGAGTACATAAGGTACCTAAACAGGAAAAAAAAATCCTATTAAAAATTGGGCAAAGGACATGCATAGACAATTATCAAAAGAAGATATACAGTAAACAGGTGTATGAAAAAAATACTCAACATCACTAATCACCAGAGAAATACAAATCAAAACCACAATGAGCTATATTATCTTACCCCAGTCACTATGGCTATTATTACAAAGACAAAAAAAATAACAGATCCTGGTGAGGATGCAGAGAAGAGAGAACTCCCACTGTTGGTGAGAATGTAAACTAGGAAAGCCACTAGAGAAACCAGTATGCAGATTTCTCAAAAAACTAAGAATTATCATTTGATCCAGCAATCCCACTACAGGGTATCTACCCCAAGGAAAAAAAAATCAATACATCAAAGGGATGCCTGCATTCGCATGTTTATTGTGGCACTATTCACAAAAGCAAAGATATGAAATCAACCTCAGTGTCCATCAAGGGATGAATGGATAAATAACATGTGGTATATATACACAAAGGAGTACTCTTCAGTCAAAAAGAATGAAATCATGTCAGTTGCAGCAACATGGATGGAACTGGAAGTCATTATCTTAAGTGAAATACACCAGGCACACAAAGGCAAATATCCCATGTTCTCACTTATATTCAGGAGCTAACTAATTTAAACACATGGAGGTAGAGAGTGAAAAGAGACAGACTGTGCCGGGCGCGGTGGCTCAAGCCTGTAATCCCAGCACTTTGGGAGGCCGAGACGGGCGGATCATGAGGTCAGGAGATCGAGACCATCCTGGCTAACACGGTGAAACACCGTCTCTACTAAAAATACAAAAAAAAAAAAAAAAACTAGCCGGGCGAGGTGGCAGGCGCCTGGAGTCCCAGCTACTCGGGAGGCTGAGGCGGGAGAATGGCGTAAACCCGGGAGGCGGAGCTTGCAGTGAGCTGAGATCTGGCCACTGCACTCCAGCCTGGGCGACAGAGCGAGACTCTGTCTCAAAAAAAAAAAAAAGAGACAGACTGGGAGGGTGAGGAGTGTGGGGAGGGAGGAGGATGAAGAGAAGTGGACTAAAGGGTATAAACACATAGTAAGATAGAAGGAATAAATTCAATATTAGTGCAGTAGGATGACTATACTTAGCAAAAATGTACTGTACTCGTGTGACAGACACCCTAACACTGACCTGATCACATGCATTATATACATGTAACAGAATTTCTCATGTACCCCATAAATTTGTACAAATAAAAAAAATCAAATTCACTGACTCATTTACATACATACATTCCCATATCTGTATTTTCCTTATGGCCCTATTGTTCAGTAGCATGTAATTTTAAAAACATTTCAACAGATTTTTGCTTACTGTAGCTATATATCATTTGGTGCTTTGAAGGGATAAAAGACGATAAGGGATAGGGGAATATGGTTAAAAGGATGCTCACCCCCCAAAAAGAGAGGGGAAGAGTCATGGCAAAGTGGTTGAAAATGTAATCTGCCTGCTAAATGTGGTTTAACCATAGCCCTTTCCCCTGCCAAGTCACATGACTGGCTACCCTGCTCCTGCGAGCACAGGATTACTGGATTTTCATGAAATACTGGTCCAGGAGGAAGCTGCAGAGCTTCCTTAAGGATACCTGAGTTGTGTTCAGTAAATCTGCACAAAACGCTCAAGAACTTGTGTGGGCGTCCCTTTGCTTTCTGGCACTGAAGAGCAATATGGGATGAGCCCTTGATTTCAAAGGGAGGGTGAAACAGCAGCTCTGCAGGCACTGTGCTCCATGACTCCACTTTCCATGGCCCTCTGGACTGAGGCCTCTCTGCCTGCCACCATCCTGGCTTCTTATAGGCAGCCCTTAGCATGGAAAGAAGGAGAGCAGGACTAGTGAGGAGGCCCAACCACAGCAGGTAGTACCAGTCACCCCCTGTGATCTGAGGGGAAGGTCTCCCCAGGGTCTCCACCAGCTACACCCACCATCTGAGAAGACCTCCTTCAAGTGAGCAGACAGCATCGAGAGGGGGCACATGGAACAGGAACGTAAGAAGAGGATGCCTGTCCAGACAGTCACAGTGGCTGAACCACCTAAGGCTGTCATCCCGGGGCCCTGCCCAAGCCTGCGGCTGTGGACAGCAAGTGACGAGGGCAGAGCAATCACTTCCCTGACTGTCACTACCAAAGACACAAGATTATAGCAAAAGGCAAAAACACAATTCAAGACCTATCTAAAGCTCTGTCCTGAAAGAATCCCATGTGAATGAGAAATGCAAGAGGCAGTTTTCAGCTCACTCACCAGAACAGAGAGGCCGGGGGATACGCACACCTCTCTCGGGAGAACAGGTATTTCAATGGAGGCTACTCATAAAATATTAAACCAGCACATCTGGACTCAGCCCTCCTGATGCAGAAATGGGGCCTATGGCTCTAAAGACCCATATGCCACATAAACCTGAAGATGCCCAATACCTAAAGGGCCTTAGAAACACATTCCCAGCAGAAAACTGAACTGAGGAGCATTTTTCCAAGACCCACAAAAATCTGACATGCAGAGCTCTAAAACTGCTCATTTGGCGGGAACCAAACTTCTAACATGACCCTACAGCTTTTAAAGCTAACATGTGAAATGGATACAATTCATTCAGATCTCTCATCCACAGCTACCCCTCACCTCTGTCTACATGAGGAGTAGGCGTGGGTGTTTTGAGACTAAACCTACATGACTGAGAACAATCTGCACAAATGCCATCATTAGGCAAAGGTGCCAAAACATCCAACACCTTGTTCTAAGTGCTGTGAAAATTGTAACATCTCACTCACTTATATACAAAAATCAACATCAATCACTGCCCAAAAGGAACACTCCAAGGTGTAACTCAACCTAGAAGGTCGGGCTGGGTCTGTGTTCTGTGTTTTTTACCTCTCGTAATGCTGGCAGGCTAGGCACGGAGGGCAGCTGAACCAAGTCAAGTAGCATCGGCTGGTTCCCTTCCCCCAGTGGCCACAGGGAATGGCTGCTGTAAGGGGCCTGGGGAGGCAGGTGGAGCAGGAGCTGGAGGGCAGAGGGAAGCAGCCCATCTTACATCCTGCCTGAGGTGAGGCCTCTACCCTTGGCTGAGGCCCCTGGACCCTAAAGACCAGCATTTCCCTCCAATTCCTAAGAATTGGGTAGGTGTTAGAACTGTCCATTTACACAGAATTTCCTGAGGGAGACAAAGAAGGTGATGCTGAAAGTCACAAAAGTTGAGCCCTTGACATTTTGATTCAATCGGTGCCAGACAGAAACATTGCTTATTGGCTTTATCTTGAAGTAAAAATAATTATTTCAAGTTGGCAAAATTGGGCAGCTCTGGATACTTTTGGACTATAATTAATTAAACATTTGCTTTCTTGCAGACCCCTTCACTTAGAAGCTCCCTCAAATGGCTGTTTTATTAAAGAAATAGACCAGGGAGGGCTGTAGCTCCAGCTGCTCAGGTGTTTTTACCTCATTTGCAAATGTTTTACACTTTCTTGCTCATTTAAATTTCAAATTGTCAAAAGTTGAAGGAGGACCTAAAAATACTGATGAGCCTTGGGGATGAGGTACTGTAACACGCTCTGCTGGTGTGCAGCCCGAGGTGGCAGCATGCTGCTGTCTGCACAGAGGCACCTGCCCTGCTCCCCACCCCCCAGCCTGTGCTGGGGGCAGCACAGTGATGGGGCCCCAGCAGGTATATCTGGTTCTGTGGTAAATCAGAGACTATTCCTGTGGATGCACATGAGCTCCAGCAGACAGAAGCTACCAAGACCTCCCAAAGCATCCTGAGTTGACCCTCCAAATCTCAACTCACTAATAGGTACCACTTGGCATCTAAAGTGTCTATTTCAAAAATAAATGACAAATATCCCTGACTCATCTTCCTTAAATGATCAAGCAACCTTATTTTTAAAAAATCATATTTTTCCAGCCAAGTAACAACTGTTTAAAGCTCAGGACAGCTCACTGGCCTCATAGTTCATATGTAAGTACACGTTGGGAACAGCAGGTGGTTACAGGGAAGCTGGTTGTAAAGCATTAGCCATTTATACTCCCACCTGCAGCAATCCCTGGATTATACCACATCCGCTGACCCAATGCCCAAGGCAGAATTTGTAGCACAGAAATGTATTATATTAAAGGATCTAAATGCATTTTATTTCATCAGGCCAGGGTACAGGCAAAGCGGCTGCAGGTGTTTCGGGAATGGAATGCATCTGCTTTACATTCTCCTCCATTCCTGGCTTTGTATGGTAAGGGGAAAATCATTAGACTCCAATACACAGAACTAGATCCCAGCTTGCTGAGTTGGCTGACACAGTGCTCTGCTGGGCTGAAAAGAGAACCACTGGATGGACAGAAGTCAGCTGCCCAGGGTGCTGGAACCAAAGCCACAGTGAATCAACAAGCTGGCCATCGGTCTGTCTGCTTTTCAAAGAGAAGGAAAACTTGCAATTTAGAAAAGCCCACGCTCCTCCTCAGCAATTTCATAAGAAACACTAAATCATATCGAGACAGCTCTAAAACAGAAGCAATCATCTGCTTTCCTCCAAATAAATTAAAATATCAGTTACATGCCAGCTAAACGTTAGAACCAAAAGCAGTATGATAGAGGCAAAGATACAAAAGCCTTGTGCAAAGAACTCGTAAGGCAGCTGTGCGCCGTCAGCGGTGATCGAGAGCCCTCCCTCGGCATGTGCCGTCACATCACTCTCAGAAAGCCGTCAGCAGTGTAGGCAAGAAAACTGTGCCACAGTCCAGCTTAACAAGCTCCCCATGCAGTTTGTACACATGCCATTTTAAAAGTATAAAAAAATTCACCACTGTTCATGTCCTTTATTATTGTTTCTCCAGACAGCCCCATTCTTGCAAAAGCTCTAATTACCTCTTTCCTCTCTGTGGAGAATATCGTTTCGTCCCAGTAATGTCTCCTTCTATCACCCAGCTCAAGCAGCTCTCACTTTACCTGACAGCCAGAGAACAAGCCTTCCATTGCTCACTCTTGCCTCCATGTAGGAAATGCTATTTTTGCAACCCAGGCGGTAGGGGGTTAGGAGGCCCATACCATGAAAGATATTGTGACTTATGAGAACTCTCCTCCAAGCAAGCCCTTCAATGCCCAGCATACAAGAAGACAGGGGCTGGCTGCAGGCTCATATGCTAGGCTGTTTTATCTGGAGATGAACATGTATTTACAAACTAAGAGAAAATGGCTCAAGGCAGTTTTTGCCACAAGAATAATGAAATGACTTGCTCTTTCAAACATCATTTCATTTCAGTAGCTGAAAGCAGGTGGCATTAACCACTTGGTACCTGGGGTAGTCTTTAGGGTCCAAAACCCCCTAAGGAGGCACCTGCACTCCTGGCAGGCCCCTCCACCTCCTCCAGCCTCTACGCAGCTCTCAGGGGAAGAGTGCTGTGCTGGTAAGAAACTTCTGTTTTGGGAATGATCTTATTCTTCTTTCAGTAGGCTCCTGATTTGTTTGGCCTTCTCTTTCAGCATTTCCCAATCTTTTAAAACATCTTCTCAGACACAGCAGTCTCCTAAAAAACCAGCTCCAAAGTTAAAGCAGAGATGACAAAAGAGGCTGCACACATTCTATCCAGGAGCTGCTGAGGACACAGCCTGGGCCCGTGGGGGTAACTCAGTTGTCAGGCTCCTGACACATGGCTCGCCAAGGAGCTGTGGCCAGTTTAGCCTCCCTGAAGACACCTTTGCAGGCAAGAGTCAGTTCATCCAAGGCACAGAATGTCTGAGTGGCAATGTGGTCAGGGGGCATCAGACTATAAATGCCATACATCTCTCTCCAGAGAAACACCTGGAAAAGAAAGGAACATTTTCCCCATCTTTCCCAATTGACCTTTCAATCAACACGCTGGGATCACAGGGTGTACGCAGATAAGAAACTGGAGTCAGGAGAGACCTGTAGCTTAGTCCCAACCCTGCTTCCCCACCAAGTCCCTTAACAGCTGAACTATACATTCTCTTTCAGGATAATATAGCACGGAGTGTGTGCTTTGGACCCCAAGTACTGAATTCAGGTTCCCGCTGCTCTGCTTTGACAGTTATGTCAGGTAAAGTGAGGGCTGCTTTGACATTACTGGCTCAGGGCAAGCCATTTAACCTTGAAGCACCTCAGCTGTGTCTGCTATAAGATGGGGTTGTTATGGGCATAACAGAACACCGTGCCTGTGAGGCACCCGGCATGTGCTCGAGGAAGGCTGGTTGGTCCTGGGATGATTCTTCAGAGTGTGGTCATCCCTTTTGCCATTTTGCCCTACATGGTGCAGCTGGCATGCTTGGCATTACGACTCTGACCCCCTTCCCCCATCATGTCTGTTCCTTCCTCCTCCATTCACACAGCCTTTTTTCTGCCCCATTTGCTTTTACCTCCCCATCTAGATTCTGGTTCCATTCTCCTTTGAGAAGTCACTGCCGACAAAAGAGAATGAATGTGGAAATCTTCCTCTGAACATATGATGTACAAGTTTCCTCTCTCCCCTTCTACAAGCCTGTTTTTACAGACTATAATGCATGCTAAGTGACAAGCTCAGTAAAAATTTCTGAAGATATGCAAATTTCAGAGAAATCTGAATTAAATATACGAAGACTACACACAGTGCAGCCTGGAAAGCACTCAGTGGTTAGGGACACCATGAAAGGGACACAGAAACTTTCCAAGGACATCAGAGAGGAGCTTCTCTGCCCTGGCAGAAGCATCGCCACAGGCACAGCTGAGTGCTCTGCAAGACTCTGTCACAAACAGAGGCAGAGCATGTGCTGCCCAGTTTGGTCGTGTACTGACCATTTACTGAAAAGCCTCATGTCTACTTCCCCGAGTCTGTCAGGCTGGGGGCTGTGGTGAAAGGAAGAGCGGGAGAAAGGAACGGGCTGTAGACATTCTGCAAATAATCTACGTTTTCACCCAAACTGTGCCAGCGTCACACGCACTTGTTTTATGTGCTTGTGTTAAGAATGAAGTTTCTCTAAGGGCTTCTTGTTTTCATCACGATAACTCAAAAAGGTCATTCAGAGGAGTTAAAAGTACAAGCATGCTTTTGCCGTTTCCACAAAATCTGAACTGCAAAGTCGTAAGTCCTACAATATCTGCTGTCCACTGTTATAAGACTGTGTGGTGGGGGTGGGGGTGGGGACGGGCAGAGAAGCTGGCTTCTTGATTCTCCATGTTTAAAGCTAGTTTATTTACAAACAACTCCCATGAAGGGCAAGAGGCTTATTCAGTGTCAGAAAAATACTTTCTGCAGACATCAGTTCAAATCTGAAGTCAGACTACACACTATAGTGAAAGCCCTACTGAATGGATATCCCACTAAAGGACTCTACAAATCTCCTGTGTGGAAGGTATTAATAACCCCATAGCCCAGCTCCATTTCAGTTGGGGGTGTAGGAGAGGGGGCTCAGATATGACGACTTCACCTAATGGTTACAATTTGGGTATAAAAAACACCCCATGAATGGCTGGACATGGTGGCGCTCGTCTGTTATCCCAGCACTTTGTGGCACTGAGGCAGGAGGATCACTTGCAACCAGGAGGTCAAGGCTGCAGTGAGCCGTTATCGAGCCACTGCACTCTAGCCTGAGCAACAGACCAAGACCCTGTCTCAAAACAAAACAGAAAACAAAACAAAACACCCCATGAATGGAGCCTGAAAATCGCTAAATCTAATGACCCTTTTCAATTCTCACTTAGAACCTCTGGAAAGCTGACTACTCCTGTGGGCTCTGTGACACCTGCTTACCTTGTTTTCCTTCTTTTTCTCTGATAGCTCTTCATCTGCTGTCCTTGAAATATTAGCATTATTCAGTGCTGGACCTTCTTTCTGTCTTAATCCTACACTCTTCTTCAAGGTTAAAATTCTAACTATGTATGCTAACAATTTTGAAATTTCTCTCTCTGCCCCAGACCTCTCTTTGGAGCTCCCTATCTGTGCATTCAATTATCTACTTGGCATCTCAGGTATTTCAGACTTGAGATGTCTAACATAGTACACTTGCTACTTCCTCACAAATCTGCTTCTTCTTCAGTGTCTCCCATTCTAAGAGAATAGGGCCACCATGCAGCCAGTGGCCCATGACACAAACCTGGAGTCATCACTGATATCTTCCTTACTGTTCACATTCAATTACTGAGTCCTGTGGATATGATTTCCAAAAATCAAATCCATTTACTTCTTGCCCTCTCTACTGCCACCACCTGGTCAAAGCCACCAGTATCTTTTTCCAAGGCTACTGCAACAGCCTCCTTTGGGTGGTCACCCCACATCAAATCCACCTTCCTCAGGGCAGCCGACGTGATGAGATGATGAGATCCAGCCCTGTCTGTGATTACCATGCTCCTTTACTTAATGGTTCCCCACTGATTACAATAAAAGCTTCCTCACTGAAGCATGATCTCAACACTGGCTGCCACTTCCCCTTGTGCCATTTATTCCTTTGCATTCTATGTCCCAGACACACCAACTTCCAAATGAAATTCTTGGTTATTCAGGCCTTAGCTTCAATGACTTCCTCAGGAAGATCTTCCTGAACCCTCAGACTAGGTTAGGGCCCAGTTGGATGCTTTCAAGGCATCTTGAACTTTCCCTTCAATCACTAGTCACAATTTTAATTTAGTGTCATTTGTGGAATTTGTTCATTTAACTTGTCTCCTTGGCTAGATTTCATAAAATCAAGTACCATGCTTCTGTAATTTATCACATATCCTCTATCCCTAAAATACTGCTTGGTTCACTCAAAATATTTTGGTCAGGGAAAGAAATGACAAGTTAGGTACAGAAAGACTGTGTTCTCTGAACCTTAGGGAGCAAGCAAAGGCCAATTGGGTATTCAAGGGGCCAAATCCAATATCCTCACCTCAACCTCTACAGCATTTGTCCACTTTTCCATTTCTTGAAAAACTTCTATTTTTCGTCTTCTGTGATGTCACACTCCTTTCTTCCCACCTGACCAACTGCTGCTCCTTGGAATCCTTCATGGCTTCTCCTCTAAAATCACCCAGCATGACATCCTCCTGCATTTTCTCCTTTACCTCATTTCTTCCAGATCCAAGTAGGGTATCAATGCTAATGCCTCTTGAACTTACATTTCCATCCATGAATTCCTCTCAAATCCAAATCCTGATATCCAGTGGCCTACTTGACAAATACTTCTGACTAGAATAATGTTTGCTAGGAATCTCAACTGTACCATGTTCGAAACAACTCTTCATCTTTTTGACCTCTCCATTAGTTTATCTCCTCATCTTCTCTGCCTCAGTGAGTGGCAATATATCCACCCAGCTGCTGTTCAAGTCAGACTCTGGGCTCATTCTTGACTCCTCTCTTTTCTTTACTTCTCACACTGACTTTATTAGAGGTTTGGTTAGATCTAAACAATGTCCTGAATCGGCCCCGCATCTCTTCTCATGCGAATGTCCTGTGGCAGGAATAAGCTCCGCATGCTGATGGAAGAGAAAGGCAGCCAGCTGGGCTGGAGTGCGGTGAGGCCAACGGCTCCACCAGGCTGCTACAGCTCAGGCGTGTTGCCTGCTTCTGCCTTTGCTGCCCTCCAAGCTGTCCCCCTCCCAGCAGTTGGAAGGAATTTCTGGATTTTTTAAAAAAATTATTGACCTGAGATATACTTGTTTTATATTTGTTTATTCTTACTTTGCCTATTTAAAGGTAATACATGAATATAATAAAAATTCAAATTGCATAAAATGATATACAGCAGAAAGTACGTCTCCCATCCCATTCTCTCAGTTACCCTCTCCAGCAACCACCACCACTGTCTGTTTTTATGTATTCTTGAGAGCCCATGCATCTATGCATACACAAGCATGTGTTTCTCTCCCAGAGAAATATATTTTTTTCTTTTTCTTTTTTTTTTTTTTGAGACGGAGTCTCGCTCTGTCGCCCAGGCTGGAGTGCAGTGGCCGGATCTCAGCTCACTGCAAGCTCCGCCTCCCGGGTTCACGCCGTTCTCCTGCCTCAGCCTCCTGAGTAGCTGGGACTACAGGCACCCACCACCTCGCCCGGCTAGTTTTTTGTATTTTTTAGTAGAGAGGGGGTTTCACTGTGTTAGCCAGGATGGTCTCGATCTCCTGATCTCGTGATCCACCTGTCTCGGCCTCCCAAAGTGCTGGGATTACAGGCTTGAGCCACCGCGCCTGGCCTATTTTTTCTTTTTCTTTCTTTTTTTTTTTTAAATAGAGACAAGATCTCACTATGTTACCCAGGTTGGTCTCCAATGCCTGAGCTCAACTGATACTCCCACCTCGGCCTCCCAAGTGCTAAGATTACAGGCATGAGCCACTGTGCCTGGCTCTCCAAGGGAATATTTTTAAAATTTAAGTCAGATCACTCCTTTGCTTAAAACCCTTCAATGCCTTCTCACTATGTTTACAATAATCAGATTCTTTGCAAAGACATGCAAGCCCCCGACTGATCCCTGCTGCGTCTCCACTCTCCTCCCGCACTGTGCTCCGGCCAGGCTGGCCAGCTTTCTCTTCCTCAGATACACCAAGTTTGTTCCTCCCTCCAGGGCCTTTGTTCTGTCTAGGGCACTGCTCTCCTAGCTCTCTGAATGGCTGGCTCTCCCAGCTTTTATGTTCAGCTCAGCTTTCATGTCCTCCCAGGTGCTCGCCTCCCCCTTCCCCTTATCACTCTGTCATTTTATTACATCGTATCTCCAACTCCCATCAGAAATTACCTTGTTTATCTGTTCCCTTGCTTACTGCATCTCTCCCCCAAAGAATAAAAGCACCAAGAGGTCAGGGACTTTTGTCAGTTTTATTCCTTGCTCTTCCTCTACAACTCAATAAAGATGAACAGAATGAATCTCATTAAAAATAGAAAAATATTGCTTCTAGCAATATTTAATGCTAGTAACTGTGCCCCTCCCCCTCACAAGAGAACACCATCACCATGTAGTTCATCCAGTTACCTGGGTGAACACAAGTGCATGGGCACGACTGAAAAATTACTGCTGTCTGGCTTGTGGTGTATCCTGTTTTTTGCAGTAGTACGTTTACTTTCCTAATAGTGCCTTTCTATTGCCGTTATTCACAGGAGCCTGCACTTGCTGAGCTCACTCTTAGAGGTAACCCAGAAACGTCCAAGATGGCACTGGATACTCTCCTGGAACTGAAACTTTGTGGCTGCTCATAATTACAAACGAGTGGAGTACCCACAATGCAGAACTGAATGTAACCACACAATTCCCACTGACATCCATTTCCTATTCCACCCTGGTATTTTGGTGAGTTACTCCAGATTCCATAGAAAATTAATCCTGGGTTCGAGGGAAGAGCAGTTTAATTGATGCAAGAGTATTAACATAAACCTAGCCCTTTAGTTTGTAAATCTGGGACCCCCCACTTCTGGGTGAATCTGGAACATACGGTGCAGAGCTCAGGGAAACAAATGTCACTGTGTGCTGACTCACAGCTGCCATGGTCCAAGAAAGAACAGCACTGAGTGTGTGGAGAACAGTGGCTGGCTGTGCACCGCATGTGTCCTCATGACCCTTAGAGTCCTCAGGGCACAGACAGGTGGCTGCCAGCCTGTCTCCTGGACCCATAGGACCCATCTTCACTTGTGGAAGCCACTGCCTGCCACCTCCCACCCTATGGCCTAGAGCGAAAGCAAATATTTACTACTAATAAATAAATCTAATATCGGCATGGAACACACTTATCCCTAGCTCCCTTGTGGCCCCAAGGTACTTTTCTGGAGGAGCCATCAGAGCAAATGAAACAGGCCTGCCTTGGATCATGCAGAGATCTGTCTTCTGTGGAAGACAGTACTCCCCACAGGCCAGAGTCATCTGTCTTCCAGTCACCCACCCAGGCACTGTACATTTTAGCATGTGCACCAGTTGGTGTGGCCTGTGATCGTGAACAAAGAAGTATCCAAAGCAACATGGGACTTTCCCTGTAATCTTCTTTGGACTGTGTCACAGGCACTGTAATGGGGTATAGTAATACACTAGACAGTACAGGTGGCTCTACCTCTCATTTCCATAGGCAACAACAGAGAAAGGGAACACCCTTCAAATCTCGAGGAAATAAGCAGTGGCATCCTCAGGCGCTGGCAGCTGTGGCCAAACACCACTCTCAGGTCAATGCCAGTCCACACCCACCATCACACCTCCATTTTTGCCCCTCCTCCATTTCCAGACATTTCTAGTCCTTCTCTACTGTGTCTCTTTTCTCTCCAACACATGGATTTCTTTTTACTTGTCGTGACCATTTTTGTTTCTCAAAAAAGGAAAAGGAAAAGGAAATCCACAGCTATGACTGCCTTAATACCTGCTCCACAGAGGAGGGAGCCTTCTGGACTGCAGGCTCAAGGGCAGGCCAAGCTTGGTGATGCTGGTAAGTGTCTGCACCAAGCAGCTCTTATGTGTGTACCTCTCATTTGTCTACACAGCTCACCAGAAATGTGTTCATTTCCTTTTTTCTTTCTTTTTTTAAAATTGAGATGGAGTCTTGCTCTGTTGCCCAGGCTGGAGTGCAGTGGCTCACTGCAACCTCCAACTCCCAGATTCCAGCGATTCTCCTGCCTCAGCCTCCTGAGTAGCTGGGATTACAGGTACACACCACCATGCCTGGCTAATTTTTGTATTTTTAGTAGAGACAGGGTTTTACCATGTTGGTCAGGCTGGTCTCGAACTCCTGACCTCAGGTGATCCGCTCACCTTGGCCTCCCAAAGTGTTGGGATTACAGGCGTAAGCCACTGCACCCGGCCTCACGTGTTCATTTCTTAACTGAGCTCTGTCTAACCCTGAATTAGGGATGGGGATGCCTGCACAAAACACGGAGATGTAGAAAGGTGAGAAATTTCTTAGAGAAGCCAGTTGATCCAATTATTTTAGGCAGTTCTCCAATGAACTATAGGACTAACACATCCACCTTTTTCAGTTTTTTTGCCTCTGAAATCTGCTATAGCATTTCATGGTCAGTCTCGGCTATTCAGATCTTAAGTCTGCTAGCTCCTTTTCCAAATAGTTAAGAGTGCCACCTCTCAGCACTTATTCCCAACTTATCCAGAGCTTGTTCCTTTTGAGTCTCTGGGAATGTATCACCTGTCATGCCCCTCATGGGTCCTGTCCCAGGAACCTTAGCTCGCTAAGCAACATGACTTTGAGAGACCGAACAGTTCTAGTGCCCCCTGACATCAGGCAGATTGGTGAAAGCCAACAACCCATGAAAGCTCCATTCATAGGGACCTGGTTACTGGCAGATATACTGACCTCTAAGGCAGTCTTCTCCATGTCTGCCTTCCAAAAGATGGCAATGCTCTCCAAATGCAAATTCTCTTTTTGTAACACTGACTACAGCATCCACCAACACTAGAGTTTATGCTGGCACACAATCTTATTCAGGCTCGTGGCTGGCAACAAGATGGCAAAACGTGAAGTGGTGAGGCTTTTCTTAGTCTGCGTCTCCAGGCCCCAGCAGCTGAGGACTAAGGGCTATCATGTGATCTTATCAGGACTTTGGTCTGCTTAGGTAAAAAGCACTTTCCAGAAGCAGAAACAAACTTCATTGATATTGATCTTCTCAGAGTAAAGGTGCTATAGAAATCTCATCTAATAAATAAAGGATGCAGGCTCCAGTGTTGGGCTGTCAGTCCAGCAAGGGAAAGAAGCTATCAAGCTCAAGGAGCCAAAAGTATTTATTGGTCACCTGTGCACTGTTTACAGAGCTCTATTCTAGGGGCTGGGTGGAGGAGAAGGGAAAAAAAGAATTCACTAGGTTCTGCCTTTTGAGATAGTTGGAGACACATGCAGAGAAAAACAGTTGAAGGTCACAAAGAGCAAAGCAAGAAATCAACTGCAAATAAAATCAATATAATTCAGCGATGTGTAATAAATCGGGAGCACCAAGGGGAAGTCAACTCCAATAAGGGATCTTGGAGGAGATAACTTTTCAAGGAACATGAGGATATGAATTAGCACTCAGGAGAACGGAATGTGCATGTCAACAGAATTAAATGTCACTGTGTCTCGTATTACCCAGGTGCAGCGGGAGACCAAAAGGTGGCCATGCTGTGGACCCGGTTTTCCAGAAGCATCTTATCTAGATGTGGCATATGGGACACAACAAAACACAGTGCACTGGATGACTCATTACCCCATCTTAAGTGGTTCTCACAGTCAGGTGCATATATATATATATATATATTTTTTTTTTTTTTTGAGACGGAGTCTCGCTCTGCCACCCAGGCTGGAGTGCAGTGGCCGGCTCTCAGCTCACTGCAAGCTCCGCCTCCCGGGTTCACGCCATTCTCCTGTCTCAGCCTCCCGAGGAGCTGGGACTACAGGCGCCCGCCTCGTCGCCCGGCTAGTTTTTTGTATTTTTTAGTAGAGACGGGGTTTCACCGTATTAGCCAGGATGGTCTCGATCTCCTGACCTCGTGATCCGCCCGTCTCGGCCTCCCAAAGTGCTGGGATTACAGGCTTGAGCCACCACGCCCGGCCTGGTGCATATATTTTTACCATTCAATAAAAAGCATCTCTGAAATGGGGAAGTGGTTAAGGAATGGGCTAAATTCTATCTGGGTGAAAATATGGACAGTTAATGCTGTAGTCCTCTCCTCACTGTTTTGGGGACCCCATGGGCCAGCCTGGGGATATGAGAAAGGGGTGAGATTCTGGGAGCTCAAAAGAGCTGGGCACAAATCCCAGGTGCTACCTTCGTATTTCTAAGCTTCAAAGCTTCAGTTTTCAACTCTGTAAAAAAGGAGGTACCATTTGTCCAACAACGCTCTTAAGAGTCAAATGATATAACTTAAGTACAGGTACCCAGGATATAGTAGCTGTTCAATACAGCTATTCCTCTTTTTCCTTCACCCAGAAGATCACAACTGCAAGATGCAGGGATCTCACAGTGTATTCAAGTGTCTATTAAAGTATCACCGCACACCAGGCACTGCAGTAAGAGCCGAGAACCGCAGAAGAGTATCGCTAAGTGCTCATGGTCTGGAGACGGACAGACATGTAAACAGACAATTTCAATATGCTCTGAAACATATATCATAAACAGAGGCCAACCATGGACTCCACAGAAGAGAAGACTGTTGAGCTGTCTCAGAGGAGATCACCAGATGAAGGGTTTTGTTAAAAAAGACAACAGGTTTTGTGAGGGCCTCAGCTGAGAAAAACTGTGGAGACAAACACTGAGCCCAGTCCGGCAATCCTGTTTCTGACCCTGTCCTTGATGCTCCAATATCAGTTCTGTGGTCTCGAGAATGAATTTGTTACTGGGGGAGCTGGGCTGCTGGAAAGCTCACACCACAGTGCTCAAATCTGTGAACAGGTTTGAAGAAGAGGATTTGTGACAGATTGCTCCGGAGGGCAGAGTGAGGGGAATGAGTATGTGGTCTAGAGGGAGGCCAGTTTAAGCTGGGTAGAGGAAGCATCTAGTCAATCTAAGCTGCCCAGCAACAGGAGATGCCATACTCCCTCCATGCAGATGTACACAGTGGGGCTCCTGCCAGGAAACTGCTGATGATGGGGTTTATGCAGCGCCAGTTTACGGGTCTGGACTGGCACTGAATGGATGGCTTCTAATATCCCTTAATTGCTTGGATTATATGTCAAGGAATGGCAGGTTTGTTATGCAGGAATCAGAGACTAGTGTGGTTACACACAGTAGGTCTGTGACCTCCGAAGAACCTATATATTTTGTTTTCTATGAGACAGGGTCTCACTCTGTTATCTTGGCTGGAGTGTAGGGACATGATCACAGCTCACTGCAGTCTCAAATTCCTAGGTTCAAGCAATTCCTCTGCCTCAGATTCTGAGTAGTTAGGACTATGGCACATGCCACTACACTAGGCTAATTTTATTTTTTTGTAGAGATGGATTTTTGCTATGTTGTCCAGGCTGGTTTTGAACTCCTGGCTTCAAGCAATCCTCCCACCTTGGCTCCCAAAGTGTTGGGATTACAGGTGTGAGCTACCACACCCGGCCCACAGAACGCATCTTATTCATGTCTAAGTACTAACAAAAACACAGGTTTTATTCGTGCAAATACACCCTTTCCCAAAGTTGAATTATTTAATTAAACTCATAAGCATACCAAATAATTTTAATTCAAGCAAGTAAGCACACTACCCTACCTGACAGTATATATGTCTAGTCTGATTTATTTTCCTCCTCTACCAATTTTTAGTGGTAAAGGGGGAAACAATCCATCTGGATCTTATTCGTTCAGCCATAATCCACTGGGAAATCCTGAGGCTGCATGTGTACTCTGGACCTCAAGAATTTACATGGCTACTGGCCCAGAAATATTCCCAGTCAGCTGTGGTTGGGCCTGCCTTGAAACACTAATTCCAAAAAGGCTTTCCGCTAATCATAACCAGCAGGCTCATGAGAACACCACATTTCTTGGACTTTCAATTTTTTCTTGTACATTATTAGTCACCATTGACTGGACAGCCACTATAGGCCACATACTCCAATAGCGGCTGTGGTAAGTTACAGAGCCATCATGTACTTTTATGCCTGCTGAGGATTTTTTGAGTCTGGCAGGGAAGGGGAGAACAGTGGGAGGAAGGCATGTGTTACACACCCACAAGGTATAAATCTCTAACTGAGAGATAATGGAAGTGACTGGAACTGATAGGAAACCTCATTGATGTGGGTACTACTCATTTGCAATTTCCAGTAATTCTCTTTGGTTCTAAATTACCTTGGTGTTTCCTACGAACAAATGAATCTATTAAACGTACAGGTAGTATGGTCTAACTTGGGGGTACATTCAAATTACCTAAAGAACTGCATTTTTACTCTCTAAAGAAGAACTCTGAAAGTGCTGGGCTGAGGCCCACACTTCTTAGAAGTACTCCTTAAGAGGGAATCACAAACCCAGAGGAAGAAAAGAAATAACCAATATCAGAGTAAAACTAAATGAAATTGAAACAAACAAAAAATTACAAAAGATAAATGAAACAAAAAGCTGTTTTTTTGAAAAGATAAATAAAATTGATAGACCATTAGCAAGATTAACCAAGAAAAGAAGACAGAAAATCCAAAGAAGCTCAATAAGAAATGAAACAGGAGAGACTGCAACGGACACCACAGAAATACAGAGGATCAATCAAGGCTACTATGAACACCATTAGGCACGTAAACTAGAAAAACCTAGACGAGATGGTTAAATTCCTGGGAAGACACAACTCTCCTAGCTTAAATCAGGAAGAATTAGATACCCTGAACAGACCAATAGCAAGCAGTAAGACTGAAATGCTAATTAAAAATATATCAACAAGAAAGGTCCAGGACCAGACGGATTCACAGCAGAATTCTACCAGACATTCAAAGAAGAATTCGTACTAATCCTATTGACACTATTTCGCAAGATAGAGAAAGAGGAAACCCTCACCAAATCATTCTATGAAGCCAGTACCACCCTAATACCAAAACCAGAAAGGACATAACCAAAAAAGAATACTACAGACCAATATCCCTGATGAACATAGATGCTAAAATCCTTAACAAAATATTAGCTAACCAAATCCAACGACATATCAAAAAGACAATCCACCATGATCAAGTGGGTTTCATACCAAGGATGCAGGGATGGTTTAACATACTCAAGTCAATAAATGGGATATACCACACAAACAGAATTAAAAACAAAAATCACATGATCATCTCAGTAGATGCAGAAAAAGCATTCAACAAAATCCAGCATCACTTTATGATTAAAACTCTTACAAAAACCAGCATAGAAGAAATATAGCTCAATATAATAAAAGTCATCTATGACAAGCCCGCAGCCAACATAATATTGAATGGGTAAAAGTTGAAAGCATTCCCTCTGAGAACTGGAACAAGACAAGGGTGCCCGCTCTCACCACTCCTCTTCAACATAGTACTGGAAGTCCTAGCAAGAGCAATCAGACAAGAGAAAGAAATAAAGGGCATCCAAATCGTTAAAGAAGTCAAACTGTCACTGTTTGCTGATGGATGATATGATTATTCACCTAGAAAACTCTAAAGACTCCTCTAGAAAGCTCCTAGAACTGATTAAATAAATCAGCAAAGTTTCTGGATATAAAATTAATGTACACAAATCAGTAGCTCTCAACTAAAGAACGCAATCCCTTTTACAATAGCTGCAAAAACAAAACAAAACAAAACAAAACACACCAAAATGAAAACTTAGGAATACACCTAACCAAGGTGATGAAAGACCTCGACAAGGAAAACTACAAACACTGCTGAAAGAAATCATAGACAACACAAACAAATGGAAACACATCCCATGCTCATGGATAGGTAGAATCAATATTGTGAAAATGACCATACTACCAAAAGCAATCTACAAATGCAGTGCAATTCTTATCAAAGTACCACCATCATTCTTCACAGAACTAGAAAGACAATCCTAAAATTCACATGGACACCCCTCCAAAAAAAAAAAGAGCCCACATATGCAAAGCAAATCTAAGTAAAAAGAACAAATCCTGAGGCATCACATTATCTGACTTCAAACTAAACTATAAGGTCATAGTCACCAAAACAGCATAGTAATGGCATAACAAAAGGCACACAGACCAATGGAAAATAACAGAGAATCTACAAATAAACCCGAATACTTACAGTCAACTGATCATTGACAAAACAAAAACAAAAAGTGGGGAAAGGACACCCTTTTCAACAAATGGTGCTAGGATAATTGACTAGCCACATGTAGGAGAATAAAACTGGATCCTCATCTCTCACCTTATACAAAAATCAACTCAAGACAGATTACAGACTTAAATCCAATACCTAAAACTATAAAAATTCTAGAAGATAACATTGGAAAAACCCTTCTAGACATTGGCTTAGGCAAGGATTTCATGACCAAGCACCCAAAAGCAAATGACATAAAAACAGAAATAAACTGCTGGGACTTAAACTAAAGAGCTTTTGCACAGCAAAAGGAACAGTCACCAGAGTAAACAGACAACTCACAGAGTGGGAGAAAACTTTCACAATCTATACATCTGACAAAGGACTAATATCCAGAATCTACAATGAATTCAAACAAATCAACAAGAAAAAAATCCCATCAAAAAGTGGGCTAAGAACAAAATAGAAAATTCTCAAAAGAAGATATACAAATGGCCAACAAACATATGAAAAAATGCTCAACATCATTAAATGATTAGGGAAGGGCAAATCAAAACCACAATGCAATACTACCTTACTTCTGCAAGAATGATCACAATCAAAAAAATCAAAAAATAATAGATGTTGGTGTGCATGTGGTAAACAGGGAACACTTTTACGCTGCTGGTGGTACAACCACTATGGAAAACAGTGTGGAGATTCCTTAAAGAACTAAAAGTAAAACTACCACTAATCCGGCAATCCCACTACTGGGTATCTACCCAGAGGAAAAGGAGTCATTATACAAAAAAGATACTTGCACACAGATGTTTATAGTAGCACAATTTGCAATTGCAAAAACATGGAACCAACCCAAATGCCCATCAATCAATAAGCGGATAAAGAAACCGTGGTGTATATATATGTGTGTGTGTGTGCGCGTGTGTGTGTATATATATATACACACAAACACATACGATGGAATACTACTCAGACATAAAAAGGAATGAATTAATGGCATTTGCAGCAACCTGGATGAGATTGGAGACTATTATTCTAAGTGAAGTAACTCAGGACATCGGATGTTCTCACTCCTAAGAGGGAGCTAAGCTATAAGGATGCAAAGGGATAGGAATGACACAATGGACTTCAGAGACTCAGAGGGAAAGACTGGGAAGGGGGTGAGGAATAAAACACTATAAATAAGATGCAGTGTGTATTGCTTGGGTGATAGGTGCACCAAAATCTCACAAATTACCATTAAAGAATTACTCATGTAAACAAACAACATCTGTTCCCCAATAGCCTATGGAAATAAAAATGTAAAAAAAGGGGAATCACAGGAAGAATCTATTAGGGTGACTAACAGTACCTAGTAGCAGGTATTTGCATACAATGTGCTTAACATAAATTAGTTTTAACTACACATTAAAGGCTTTGCAAAGGACATGTCTTTGGTAAAACTTCATGAGTAATTTATTATTAATCTGAAAGAAAACATTTTTAAAAATCCGATTATTTTGACTACTAACTACTTTGCGGGTGTGTGTGCGTGCGTGTGTGTGTGTTTGTGTGTGTGTGTTTGCCATAACTGGCCTTACTTGGTGGTTTTACTGCAAAGGCTCCATACAGGGTCCCAAGTTCTGGGCAAGGTTTTAGAGGTTGAACTAACAAGAAGAAGTTAACAGAGTCTGGTGAATTTGGAAGAAAGACCAAGAAATATGGGTACTTCAGAAGAGATATTCTGGGTTCAATGGAGAATACAGGGCAGGAAGATGTGACAGGGAGGTGCAGTGAGTGTGGCTGAAACCTAAGCTGAAGGAAGGGAGGAGAAGGTACTGGCATGAGGGGTCCCTGGGCAGAAACTCTTCAGCAGGCCTTGAAGTTTAGTACATAGAATACCACTATTTAGCACACAGGTGTGATATGAGGTGAGGGACCACCTTTCCGATCTTGGTTTTCTCATTTATTACCAAAAAAAAAAAAAAAAAAAAGGAGATGAGACCAAATGATTACTAAGGCTCCTTCTAATTCTGGTGGTATGTGATTCTATTATCTACACACAAATTTTCATGATTTTGCCTTTAATTCAAACAAAGCATTTCTAAACATCTCTCAGTGTGGCTTGCTTTCATCACCTCAAGTGAGTATAGCCCAGGACAGCTATCTGGGGTGTTTCTTATGATACTGGTTTAAAATAAGAGGGCCAAGCTCAGGGTGCAGGTTTTTACCACTCTAGCTAGACACACACATGACCTATGACTAACAACATAGGAATATGCTTCATCTGCAAACAGAAATGAGTCTGTGGGATGGCAAAACTCTTTAAAACACAGCTTTGTTGACTAATTAGGCTACATGGTAGCCTACCATGAGTTAAATCATCATCTGTTTTTGGTGAACACATTTGAACATTTCCCATGTTTTCCTAGAATGTATTAATCAACTGCAACCTGTGGGGGGCAGCTATGAAAAATCTATAGCTGAATCATACTTAGTGATGAAATGCAATGTTTTCTACCTAAAATCAAGGAAAATGCAAGGATGACTCAACGCTTCTATTCAACATCATGCTGGAGGTGCAATAAAGCAAGAAAAAGAAAAGGCATACAGATTGGAAAGGAGTAAAACTGTATTTGCAGATGACATGATCATGGATGTAGAAAATCCTAAAGAATTGAGAGCTAACAAGTTAAATTTAGCAAGACTGCAGTAAAAAAAAAAAAAAAAAAAAAGATATAAGATTGTATTTCTAAGTAGTAGCAAAAAAAAAAAAACCAATCTAAAAATAAAACTTTTAAATTCCACTCACAATATCATCACAAAATAAAATATTTAGGAATAAATTTAACAGGATATGCATTGAAAATATAAAATGTGGCCGAGAAATTAAGCACCTAAATAAAGAATTACAATATTAAGATGGCAATTCTGTGAATCTTTTTGCAACATGGTTAAAATTTTAAAGTGGGAACAGACTCTTCATAAAAGAAGATACTATGAGTGACCAAAGAACATATAAAAAATATGTTCAACATCATTGGTCATTAGGGAAATACAAATTAATATACCATGAGATACTACTACACAGCCACTAGAATACCTAAAGTTAAAAAGGCTGACAATATTAAATGCTGGCAAGAATAGGAAGAAACTGGAACCCTAATGCATTGCTAATGGGAATATAAAATGGTATAAACTTGGAAAAGATCTTCGAAGTTTCTTAAAACGTTAAAGGCACACTTACCATTTAACCTAGCAATTCCATGCCTATGTACATATCCAAGAGAAATTAAAACACATGTCCACACAAGACTTGAGAACAAATGCAGTTGTATTCATAAAGGTCCCAAACTGGCAACAACCCAAGTGTATGTCAACTGGCAAATGGATAAACACATGTGGTATATCCATACAATGAAATGCTACTCAGCATAAAGAGGAATGAACTACTAATATATAATATGGATGAATTTCAAAAACAACATACTATGTAGATAAAAGACTACAGATTGTATGAATTCACTGATAATAAAATCCTAGAAAAGGTGAAACTATAGCAACAGAAGGCAGATCTTAAGCGGCTGGCTGGGGTGGAAGAGAATAGGGATCGACTGAAAAGGGGCATGAGGGAACTTTTTGGGACGATGGAGGTATTATACAACGGAATTTGGTGAGGGCTGTACAACTTACATAGATCTATTAAAACTCATTCAACTTCTGAAAAAATATTTTAAAAAGAAATAAAAAATGTAATACCTAAAAAATTAGGGTCTGAAACAAGATTAAAGAAATAAAAAATAAAACTCATTCAACTGTAAAATGGGCGAATTTTATGATACATAAATTATTTCTCAAAAAGCTGTTTTAAAAACTTTACTAAACAAAGAATTAACTAAAACTGTTTACTACTGCAACTAAAAGACACTAATAACTTACTTCCTTTTATAATAATTTTTTTCCCATAAAAAAAGGTATTCTAAGCAGGATAACCTATCCAAATAGCTTTGGGAACATTATTATTGTGCTGTTACTGCCACTAAGATTAGATTATAGAAGTAGCTGCAAGTCTGCTAAAAAGATGGAAACTTATTTCACGCCATGGGATAAGGGTCTTCTGCCATACCTGTCAGTAAGGGATGGGTGGGATGTGACACAGGCTGCAACGAATGTGCCCTGCACATTTGGTCTTGTAAGAAGAGCTCAGTCTTTGATACTCCTTTGCTTAGGGAGGGGAGTTCTTCACGTTTCTGACATCTCTCTACAGCCCTGTCAAAGGACATATGGTAGGCTGGGTCTCCAGGACAGTACTGCACTAATGGGCTAAATACATGGAGTTCATGTTCAGTAAAAGGTTTCATTTGTTTTGTTCTAACATCTCAAGTTGCAATTTGCAGAGGAGCAGCAGAGGGACTAATCTACTTGGTTTTAGACTGGAACACTTACACATCAAAGATTAAATGAGGAATACAGATAGCACACTTATGCTTAGGTGAAAAGTACAGTGAGAGTGAAGGGAGGAGTATAGCAAAGGAAGAAAATTTTCTCAGAATTTGCCTCAAGATGTCTAATTACCCTTAGCTCTCACATATATAATAACTCCCATCAAAAGGTTGTGGAACTTTTTTTCCTTTTGGGAGGATGGACGGGACACTTCCTTCTCTTGAGTCACACATAACATACACCCCAATTGTTGCTATCTTAGGAGTACCGGAGAAGCTTTAGTCTTTCGTCATCCAGACTCAGCATATAAATAGGACTCTCTAAAGGCTGGGGTCTTTTGCTTAACCATGCTCTATTCCCATAACTCATAGTAGAGCACGGACTCTCCACACAATGGCAATAATGGTAACACTTCACCAGTCAAATCAGTTTGGGTCATAATAAAAGATCTCAGGTGTTTCTCTGCATAGCAGGGTTTTCTGGTGGATCTACGCTAGAACACTGTCAACAGAATAAGGCTTTTTAAAAGAACATATTGCCTCACTTTCTTTTAGAGACATAGGACAGAATGCCAAATGTTCCTGACAGGTTCACACTTGGATGAGGATTAAAATTAAGGCACAGACGCGTGGGCTGATTTCAGATGCTGGTGAAATGGATCAGCCTGGTAACTGCATGTCCCCAACATGTGTCCTAATCACTGCAGCTCCTTGCCCCACTCAAGACCTTATGGGTATCACTGTTTGTTCACTTTGCAGTCCCTGCAGTGGCAGCAACAGTTGTGACACATGCACATTCCTTTTCACTCAATCAGTTCACATTCTCTCTAGATCATTCCCTAAAAAGATTCAACAACCTCCATGGCTTTCCAACATGTTGAATGTTTCTAAAAGTCAGATTAGATCATGTTGATTGTATTCAAAACTACTGATGGCTTCTCACTATAAACTAACATCCAAACTCCTCAGCCTGGAATCTGGAATCCTTTTCCTCCCTTTCTAACAGTCTGTCCTCATTTGACTCCAAGACTTCAGCCAGCTGAACAGAGGTCATCTCCTAAACACCAGCTTTGTCCAAGCATCCCCTCATTTCCCGTATCTGAGTCCCAACCTTCCTTTAAAGCCCCAATTGTAAAAGCCTGTCCAGAATCTTGAGTTGGAATTAATCTCTCCCTCTCCATATCACTATAACATAGGCTTATACCTTGATAAATGCTTATGGTGGGCTGTTCCAGGTGTCAGTTATTTTATGTATGTCTGCCTTCCTCTTGGGTCCAGCAAATACCTACTTGAGTGCACATTAAAATCACCTTGGGGGTCCTTGGAGAAGTGGCTGATTCCAGGATTGGGGAAATTTAGGGACACATGCTGTTCTGCCAAAGAATAAGGGAATGTTCCCAACCCCTCCCCCCACCACTGAAAAAAGATGTGAAGTATGTCATAAGAGTAAAGGAGCGAACAGAAAGTAACTTCCACTGGCTAAATCCGGGACAATTTGAGCATCAAAATAATTAAGTCCAGTTGGTTGTCCATATCCATGGGTTCCGCACTCAACAACCACAGATCAAAAATGTAGTTAGGCCTATGATGGTTGTGTCTGCGCTGACACATACAGATTTCTTCTTTTTGTCATTATTCCCTAAACAACATAGTACATAACAATTTACATAGCATTTACATTGTATTAGGTATTATAGGTAATCTAGAGATGACAAGGTATATGAGAGGAGGTACACAGGTTATGTGCAATGCTACATCATTTTATATCAGGGACTTAGGCATCCTTGAATTTGGTATCCATGGGAGGCTCTAGAGCCAATTCCCTGCAAATACCAGGGGACAACTGTACCGTAACAAATCATAAACCATTAAAAAAGATAAGAGCCCATGAGTCCATACCAGTAACAGATAAATAAATGGGGGAGAGGAGGTGGGTTCACTTTTAGAAGAATGCTGAGTGCCAAACGGTAAATGCTGAGGGAGTGCTAGAGTTAGTAAATCATCATTTTGCAACCCTCCTAGCAGAGATTGGCTTAGGCAAGAATCATCAACGGATGATGAATCTAGGGGAAATTTTTCACGAGGAGCAGAGCATTTACTTGGTCTTAAAGTGTTTTCCAACAGATTGCTTTATAGGTGCAAGGGGAAAAATAGTAACTACATAGTGGAGCAACCAGGGAATGCCTTGACTAGGTGGGTGTATCAAAATTAACATCAACAATGAGGGCTGATGGACATCTGTGTCTCCCATAAAACCCTGAGAAGGACACATGATTATCTATGTAGTAGACTGGGTGAGAATTCGTAGCCTGAATCTAATTATGAAGAAATATCAGAACAAGGAGTGTTCTATTAAAACCCCACATAAGGAGTGTTCTATTAAAAAATAGGTGAGGGGAGGGATAGAGGGTTATATTCTTTAAAAATGTCAATATCATAAAAAACAGAAAGGCTATAAAAACACTCCATGGGAACGTGTTCTACCAAATCAGAACCTCTGGGGGTGGGTCCCAACAATCTGTGGTTTTAACATTTTCTCCAGGTAAATTCTGATGCTCGCTTAAGTTTTGTTTTTGTTTGTTTTTCAGTTTTTAAGAGACATGGTCTTTCTCTGTTGCCCATGCTGCAGTGCAGTGGTGTCACCAAGACTCACTATAGCCTCGAACTCCTGGGTTGAAAGCCATCCTCCCACCTTGGACTCCCAAGTAGGTAGGACCACAGGTGTACACCATCTTGCCTGGCAATAATTTTCCTAGAGACAGGGTTTTACTATGTTGCCCATTTCTACAAAAAATAGAGACGGACAACAAGCTGGTCTTGAACTCCTGGCCTCAAGGGATTCTCCTACCCTGGCCTCCTAAAGTGTTGGGATTACAGGTGTGAGCCACAACACCAGGCCCCTACTCAAGTTTGAAACCACAGATCTAGACTGTAAGCTCTTAGATTCTGTACTTCTAGCTTCTATATTCCTCATAAAACCTAAAAAAAAAAAATGCTTTCTGCATATTCAGATTTCAATAAATGCTTGCTGAATTTGGTTTGACAGTGAATAAGGCAGCAATGACCACTGAGACACTTGGAGATGATCAACTACTCCAGAGGCCCCAGCTAACACATCACTTCAGGTTTCTAAAGTGAATAGAAAACTTATTTTGAAAACAATAAAGGATGTCAGATTACTCGGGAGGTTAATAAAAGCACTATTGTCCCCAAAGGGAGCATATCCACTTAGTCTGTTAATGCACCAATTGAAAATATGTTAAAACTTACACACACTCTTCGACTGGTATTTAAAAATTAGTTCTGCAGTTCTAGCAAGCATTGCACAGTGATTAAGAAGCCAAGAAGGCCAGGGGTGGTGGCTCATGCCTGTAATCCTAGCACTTTGGGAGGCTGAGGCAGGTGGATTGCCTGACCTCAAGAGTTCAAGACCAGCCTGGGCAACACGGTGAAACCCCGTCTCTACTAAAATACAAAACATTAGCCAGGCGTGGTAGTGTGCACCTGTAATCCCAGCTACTCGGGAGGCTGAAGCAGGAGAATTGCTTGAACCTGGGAGGCAGAGGTTGCAGTGAGCTGAGATCGCGCCACTGCACTCCAGCCTGGGCGACTCTGTTACCCCCCACCCCCCCAAAAAGGAAGCCAAGCTACGTGTATCATGCAAGATCTGCTCAGAGAAGACAGCATTCTTGTGGCTGTGACCCAGATTTGATGAACATGGCCAGATTTCAGAAGAACATCCTCTAGGTGGCAATTCAGGAGACAAGACTCCTGCAATGAGAATGAGCGGATCAATTTGCCTACTGGGTAGAAAATGAAAACAAATAGATACATTTTCAGGCACTTGTTTTCTATCTTGAGAAGTTAAACTACTGAAGATGCTCTAAGATGCAGGATATCATCCCAACCTCGCAACCACATGCCTTTTCTAACTGGCACCTGAAAGATTTCACAGGAAAAGGGTGTTACTTTGGTATTGTTGATTTAAAGGTTATCTAGTCACAGTGAAGCATAGGAGAATTCCTCTTCAAAATTCCTCCTTATTGAAAGCCCATGGAGTGTCTTGGCAATTAACAATTCCTATCACCTCTAGCTGTTCCCTATGTAAGAAGGCTCAGAACTCGCCTTACAAATTGCTCTTTTGAAGATCAAAGGGAAGCCGAATGTGTCTGTGTGTGCTCTCGATGAGACTGTAATTTAATGGAATTTTTAGAGAAGGCTTCACTGGCAGTGTTTGGATGACAGCCCTGGGGCAGAGGATTCAGGGGAGCTTGGCCACTGTTCCCTTTGGAGGTCTTCCCTGCCTTTAATTGGCACCTCATTAGAAATTAATGAAAATGACATCCTCTGTTCTTCCTGCTCTAGGCATCGAATGCTACAAAAAGGCCCATCACAATTCATAACACATTCAATTTATATAGCAATGGCTCTTAAGCATTATTTATGAGATGTGAATTTCTTGTCAGCAGTTAATAACCTGTACAGAATGGAAGGCAAATGGAAGAAAAGATTGCAAATATATATATATAAAAAGATTTTCTGCAGTGAAGAAGTGTTCTGTTTGAGTTCAAACTATCTTCCTGAGTCTTCACTTTCAGTAGTAAATTACTGTGTTATCCCCCTACTAAAACCTTTCAGGGCAGTTAAACATCTCTCCAACATTCATGCATCCTCAAGGAAATACCTGTACAACTCACCCTTTCCTAGAGAGATCCAAGCAGGCACGAGGAACACAAGAGCTCTTTGTCAAAGACAGTCCCAGACTTTTTTAACGGCATGTTCCCATTGTTGTCCTTATCTTTTGAAGGGTGGCAGTTGACTCCGTAATTTTTCTGGGCACATAAGTGTAATACTCTCAGTGGGTCAAATTGAATGCCCAGCTGTCTCTAGGAAAGTTACATCTTGTTGAGACTTCAGAAAGCTCGGGGCTTTCTTCTCCAACAGAAAAAGTCAAATCTCCCTATAAGCAGACTCTCGGAATTGGGTACAAGCCCAGAAACTACTTGTCAGAACATTTAAAAAGGATGCATATTGCAACAAACCCAATACACATTTAGCAATTCAGCCTCCTGCCCACAAAGGTTAAGAATATGGCAGAGTAATCTATATTTACCAGAGATTAGACATGTGAGCTTTACTTGGGTGAATGTGAAGTCATCTAACATGTATTACCGTTTTGGTTTTTTTTTTCCAGGTGGATGCTAAGACCTTAGGAGATTAGGTAGTTTGTGTCAAAGCTGAAGGTTATAAACTGGGAGACCTGGTTACAACATCTTTATATCTCAGTGTTAAATTGTGCAATCTCCTATTTGCCTGATAAGAAGAAGCATTAGCCACTGCCGGGGGCAAGACAGCATACTTGATAGACCAACTGCTTGATCTGCTATGGCAAATCCTGTGTAATACCCAGGATTTAGTTACTTTCAAGGAAGAAACAAGAACAGATGGTTCAGGAACGTCCCACAATTCTAACTGAGGGACAACCAAAGGCCTATGTTACAAAAGCAACAGCTAAAATGACCAGGTAGGCTCACAACACTGGTAACAGACTGAACTGCTCAAATTCCCTGAGAGTTCACATGAAGACCAAAGCAAGAAACTGCAGATCACAAAAGATGAGGCAGCCTCTTCAGTGTGGAGTGAAGCTGGTTAGCCAGCAGAGCCCAGAGTTTCCTCAGCCAACCACAGTGTCCCTGCCTTATGTCACCAAGAATTTAAAATTGTCTGGCAAGGTTGATCGAAATAGCCTAATAATAAGGTTCTGAACTTACCTGGGCCATACTGCATGGATGTACACACGGAAGTCTGAAAACTGCTGTCAGCCTCTGTTTCCACCACCTATCCTAACCTTCTTTACAGTTTCCCAAAAATGCTTAGCACTATAACCAAAATGCCCTAAAAACCTTATCTGGTAACATTTAAGACTCCCCATGCTGGTTCCGGTTTCCGCAGTTGAATACGCACTTCTAATCTTGTGGAGTAACACATACACCAGAATGTGTAACAAACAGGTATCTGGTCATAACAGGAACAGGAGTTTCAACTTAGTTTCTATGAAAAGCTAATATCCTCTCTCTTCCTTCCCATTTCCAATAGGGCAGATAATTGAGGAACCGTAGCAGCAAAGGCTGCCGCTTCAGGAGATAGTAAACTTCCAGTGACTATTACTTTATAACTGCTGAGTGAACTATTTAGTCCTGTCAGCAATAGTACTTGTAGGATATCTTTGGCTGTCCCAGAAGTGAAAGGGGGCTCCTAAAGTTGACTTCTCAGAAAGAAAGAAACAGGATTCTCAGAGGCTACAGTCAGGTCTCACAGTCAGCCTGATGACAGCTGAACTGGTCCTCAAACAATTTTACAACATTATGTTTTAAAACCAGGGAATAAACAAAAGTACAGGAAACTAAATCAGCCTAAAATAATGCCGCTACACAATTTTATTCCTATGTGTCATGATATATGTGGTCATGAAGAGAGAAAAGGCTGACTTAAGTTTTGTTCCACTGCAGGTAGGCATCCCTGTGCAGCAATTCTAAAAGGTATTACACTACAGAATACGGAAGGAAAGGTGACTGTAAAGCTATTTCCGACTGGGTATATGGTGGCTCATGCCTGTAATCCCAGCACTTTGTGAGGCAGAGGCAGAAGGATGAATTCAGCCCAGAAAAAAAAAAAAAAAAAAAAAGGCAATTTCAAGGTATTAACTGACTAGATGAACTAAGGTTCAAAGGAAACTTTCTAATCAAAGCTTAATTTAACAGGGAGATGGAGAAAAAAGTCTTCCATAAATAGTAAGAAGTTCATTCAAAATTAACTTACTATCTGAATTTTATAGTACATACTCCAGAATTTTGTTTGGTAAACTTCTGAAGTCGTGAGAAGAAACCAGAGTAGTAAGTGGTGGGGGGAAGTTGAAAGCACTAAGCAGTGAGATGTAGCTCTAAGGAGATATGCCTAAGAACAGGGGGATGTTTTTGTCTTTTTTGCATGCGTGAGAATAAAGGGTGTTTAGAGGCAAACATCCTGTACTCCTGATTTCTCAAGCCCCAAACTTACATCGCAGGCACTACTGTAGCAAACTTACAGTACTCAGAAGAACAAAAGACTTCAGCCACTTAATTCCCAAAGCTGGGCCAAAGTGTTAAGGATATAGTCTCCATCATGCCACTGGGGGAGATGCTTACCACAGCGACACGATCCCAATTCCTGCTGCACCAGCTCCAGTTTGGTTTGGCACTGGAAGCACCGACGTCGACTCTTCTGTTTAGATCGACTGGTTTCCTCGGACCGTTCCGTATTCTCCAGTAGTCGTGGCCGTTTTACTGGTGAAGCCTCATTCTCAGAGTGTGAATCTGACCAAAACAACATATTCGGGGATCAGGATTAGTGCTTGGCCTGGCAAGCACAGCTGATTAATGTATTTCCAGGCATTCTCCTGACCGGGCTACTGCCCTTGTCCAGGAAGGAATCAGACCCATGAAAGCCAGTTCTGACTCGCTTGGTTTATATTGCACAAACCATGACAAGCATGTACCTTTAGTGCTGACTTCTAACCAGCTAGGCCTGAGCTGGAGAGAAGAGTGAGGGTGGCTCAACAAAAACCAGTTCTATGTTGTTGTTTTTTTAAAAAAAGCTGAGATTCTTTTTTTTTTGAGACGGAGTCTCGCTCTGTCGCCCAGGCTGGAGTGCAGTGGCCGGATCCAGCTCACTGCAAGCTCCGCCTCCCGGGTTTACGCCATTCTCCTGCCTCAGCCTCCCGAGTAGCTGGGACTACAGGCGCCCGCCATCTCGCCCGGCTAATTTTTTGTATTTTTTTAGTAGAGACGGGGTTTCACCGTGTTAGCCAGGATGGTCTCGATCTCCTGACCTCGTGATCTGCCCGTCTCGGCCTCCCAAAGTGCTGGGATTACAGGCTTGAGCCACCGCGCCCGGCCAAAAAGCTGAGATTCTATGAAGAGACCATTCCAGCTAGAAATGGGGTCCTGTCTTTGTATCCCCTTGCTGGGACCTAGAGGCTGCCTGTATTGATTAGGTATCTTTTCTTGGGTATTTGCTTGTCCTCAAGTAGACTGTAATTCTTTAAAGATGGGACTATGTCTAATGTTATCTCTGTATCACTATGCTTTCACAATTCCATTCTCAAAGCCAGTGTTTGATGAGTGATCTGTAATCTTTTATAGTAAAATTACTCATGTTTCTACTCTTAAAGACACAAAAGTCAGGTTCTAATACTGACAAGTATTATTCAATTTGATTCAGAATGAATGAAGGGGCACCTCTGCTGGTGCACATGCAAGCTGCCCTATTACCTCCACTATGGTGTGGTGCAGCAGCAGCACTGGGCACCCCACCTTGAGGTGGAGCAAAAATGGCAGGTGGAGGGGGGTGTACTCTGTGACAACTGTGTCTTATATAACCTCAAAAAAGTAATTAAGATGCAATAAAGTTCCTATCACAGGCAAGGCTGTAAATGACTCTTGCCTTCAACAAACTGGGCAGCTCTTTGGGGCTCTGTACTCCTGAAATAGCTGCCTGCATACCCACGACGTACCTCCTACCAAGTTCCAAAGTTGTTTGTGCTAAATTACCTCTAGAAGGGAGTCTCCTAAACAGTCTTCCTCAAAATAATCCAGATGCTACACCTTCTCACCCCTCTGTCACTCCCACCTTGGTCTAAGCCATTACCAATTCATCAAGCCTACTACAAGAGCCTCTTCACTGGTCTCTCTGCTCACCCCCTTGTCTCTACAGTCTATTCTCCATATAGCAGACAAGTGACTCTGTTAAAAATCAAGTTAGAATCATGTTACTTCCCTGCTCAAAACCCTCTAATAGCTCCTCTTGTCAGAGTAAAAGTCCAGATACTTAGACTGTCAAATACCCTGCATGACTTGCCCCACGCTCAGCTCCTGCTGCTTTCCTTCCTTTATCTACACTAGCCTCCTTATTGTCCCCTACCTGTGGGACTTTGTACGTTCTGTCCCTCTATTTGAAACAATCTTCACCCAGATCAACATGGGATCTTATCTCTTTTATCACTCAGGCCCCCGATGGTAGTTTGCTCACAGTCCCCCAGCCCTGCTGAACTGTAATGGCATATATGAAGGCCCTGCATATGCCATTTTTTATATCTCTTTTATATATTTGCTCCAATGTCACATTTTCTTTTAAATTTTATTTTGCAAAGTCACATTTTCACTGAAGGCTTCTTCCCTGATCATCACTTCTAGATCATTGAATCCCCATTCTTAGCACTTCCCCTCCTCTGTTTCCCTGTCTTTTATTCCTCCACAGCACTTATCTTTAACATTATGCCCTAAAAGAAAATCAACTCCAAGAGGGCAGGAAATTTCACCTGCTTTGTTCACTGATGTTCCCTCCATGCCTATGCTCAATAAATATTTCTTGAATGAATGAATTTGTCTCCTAGGCAGTCCTAATGTTCTACTTAAAGTGGGTCTAGTGAGAAGCCACAGCCTGTAGGATGTACTGTAGTGGAGGCTGTCTGTATGCCCTTTCCTAGCCTCCCTGTGTGTGAGGAAGATGCTGCACTTCACCCAAGACTGTTCAGTGGACCCTGATGGTGCCCCATCAGGGCATCATCAGTACAGCCTGCTGCGCTGTACTGGCATATGGAGGCCCTGCACCATTCTTAGCAACTACAGCCTTCATTTTTCATCTCATTTAATTCTTCCAGTCCTACATGTACAAACCAACTAAATAAGACCTCTGATGAAAACAACCGAAAGTAAGTTCAGCCTATTTCCCAGCTCTGCTGAGCAAAGCCGTCTAGGCCTAGGCCCAGTCAATGTGGTGACTAAGGTGGCTGCAGATAGGGCAGGCTCTCTCTGCATTCTTCTACAAGAGCAACAAGCAACAATTTAAATGTAAATCATTACAAAGCAGTCAGCTGAAAGAAATGCACCTTGTATGAGCCACACTGCTCTCTGGGGATGTCCTTTTACATAAACCAGCAATGGCTCTATTTGTATTAATAATCCTATTTAGATCTTTTTTTTTGTAACGAGAAAATTCTAGAGTAAAAACTATAACAAAAAATGTTTTTTTCTGAGACAAAGTCCTAAATTCAAAGCATCCTTACAGGAAGTTACTCCCATTGGGAGGCAGGTGTCAGCACGAGATGGGGAGGCAGCTGAGGCCTTTTCATTATTAATATGATTAAAATCTGGAGGGCCCTGGCACAATGCCAGCACACCTCTAATCTAACAGAGAACTGCTCAGACCCTGAGCCCCTTTCTTTCATACCTCTGTGTCTGAAAATGAAGAGTTCACATTTAGAGCTCTTTCTACGTGAATCTATCCCAAACTGTCAAACACGCTGTCCATTTGCAAAGCACCCACCTCCATTTCTAAAACAAACCTTTGCTGCAAGGAGAAGACAATTTAATTTCACTGTGTCAATGAAACTGGGAGAAAAAATAAAGAAAAGACAAAAAGAATTTGAGTGTGGCAATGTTATCCATAAGCTAACTATGTCCAAATAAGTAAGGGAGTTAGACATGTGAAGAAATTTTTTTTTAATGTATGAGTCCTATGGCTGAGAAATAGATTTCATATTTACATAATCACAATCATTAGTCATCACCAAACAACCCACTTTGATGGGTCCCCCCGACCCCTGCCCTGCAAAGTTAGGAGGCCTGTGCAGTTTTCACCTCTTTTTCTCTTAATTCCCCACCTTATCTGATCAATGGGCATTCAACAGCAACACTAAGAAATGTCTACATGGTCCCATGCTGAGATTTTCCTTGATCTATTCCACATTAATAAAAAGACCACTGAGTTATTTGTTCTGGTAGGCAGTAGGCATGGAATATTCTTGAACAATGAATCCAAAAGGAGGTTTCTGATGCTGCCACAGCTTCTGGTATGATATACTGGTCATCCTAAAAGAACACCATTAAGCCCTAGTCAGTCCTCTGACAATCAATGCCCCAGCATCTGTACAAGTCTATGACCAAAGGCATCCACGTATACAGAAAGTCTGGGCCCCAGGAAGCGGTCCTAGATGATTCTAAACCAAGGCAGAAAAAATGTCTAGCAGAATATGTTATGTTTTAGAATCAAGGAACTATTCCAGCTAGTAAGAGATCCACACCTTTGAAGCTCTGCAATATCCCCACTTACTCTTCCCTAGATGAAGATCTGTTAGATGCTCTCTAATGCTCCCTCCCACAAAGAACGAGAGTAAATAAGCTTCCCAAACTGCTCGCTATCCTCCACATGCTATTGTCCAAGAGGGTGACTATGTCTGTGTAATTTCTTGGAGAAGCAAACCATTCTCTGGCATTTTCTCACAAGTCAGCTTTTAATGAGAAGCTAATTAAATAGTAATCTATAGAATCATACTCCTTGCATAAGAAATTTACATTTCCTCTGCTAATTAGTTAACGAAACCTTCGTGCCATGGGGCGAGTTGCTTAATTAAGAGCAACAGATGTCCAGGGCAGGGGTTCTAATGACATGATAATGAATTAAATAATTCAACTATTTATTTATGTTTTAGGTCAATTAGAAAAAGACTACCAGGAAAAAAAAAAAGATCCAAACATGGCTGACATTAAAGGAACCATCTACTGCCCGTATTTGAATAAATTAAACTTTAATGATTTACTTTTGCTCACAAGTATCATTGCTTGTTACCCTGAAGCACTGCCAATTTCCTGAAAACACCTAACAGTCTACTTGCATACTCTGAACTTGGGCAGTAACGGTTAAATGTGGAGAGAGAGGTGAAGAGAAATAACTCTTACATGCAGCTTTAACTGTCAGAAGAAGCAAGTCCTTGCAAGGAGTATGCTCATTAGCAGCAGGAGGAACTCCCGTGCCAAGCTGGAAACCATTCCCACCCCAGGAGTTAACAGTGACTTCTAATTAAGGTCCTTCATAAATGGCCAACAAAGCAGATTCTTTTTTTCCAGTATGCTTCTTCTTGAGAACATAATCTAGTGTGGATATACCCATGGAGAGCGGCCACTCCCCCATTCCAGGTTCACACTTCTTGGTAGTCACCAGACCCCTGCTTTCTCTGCCAATGTTTAATAGAATGAGAAAGATATCACATCAGAACTAGTCAAAGTAAAGTCTGATCAAGAATCATAATGTGATTAAATAAGGAAGGAAAATCTTAAGAAGGATTTTGCTTATTTAGTTTTCTTGGTGTGAAAGTAACTGCTGCTTAATTTTCAACAGAGAGACAAGTACTGCAGTCTGTCTCTCGGTATCCAAGGCAGATTGGTTCCAGGACCCCCCCAAGGATACCAAATTCCACAAATGCTCAAGAAGCTTATATAAAATGGCATAGTATTTGTATATAAGCTACATAATCCTCCTGTATACAGCTGACCCTTGAACAACATAGGGTTTGGGGTGCTGACCCCCCGTTACAGTTGAAAATTTTCATATAACTTCTGCCTCTCTCAAACTTAGCTAGTAATAGCCTCCTGCTGACCAGAAGTCTCACTGATAACACACAGACAATTAACACATATTTTGCATGTTTTATGTATTACATACTGTATTCTTACAATAAAGTAAGCTACAGGAAGAAAAAATATTAAGAAAACCATATGGAAGAGAAAACACAGTTTCTCTTAAGTGAAAGTGGATCATTAAAGTCTTCATCCTTGTGGTCTTCACGCTGAGTAGCTGAGGAGGAGGAGAGGAAGGAGGAGTGGGGGGCTGGTCTTGCAGTTTCTGGGATGGCAGAGGCAGAAGGAGATCTGCGCATAGTGGACCCACCTGCACAATTGAAACCCATGTTGTTCAAGGGTCAACTGTACTTTAATCTTCTCTAGATTACTTATAATCCCTAATATAAACACTATGTAAATAGTTGTTACACTGTGTTATTTAGGGAATAATGACAAATCTACATGTTCAGTATGACACAATCATCCATTTTTTCCCAAATATTTTCAGTCTATGGTTGGTCGAATCCACAGATGTGGAACTCATGGATATGGTAGGCTGGCTGTACAGTGATTTTAAATATATGGAATCTTCTGAAGAGAGGAATTCTTCTAATTGTACTTTCCTAGCCAATCTCAGAAAGTAGTGGTAAGACTTTCAATTAGGAACACAGTTTAACTGGAAAGCTTAACTGGAGACAACAAACAGCCACTTCTTTTAAAATTCTGTTTTGTCTCTGGCAGAAATTCACATTTGTTCCTTACTGTCACAGTTCTTGTCTTTATTACTCATGTTCTCTCCTGAAAATTTCCAAATAAATTGTGTCAGGCCTGTCAAAGCTGAATTTCAATCTCTCTTAATCTCCTGTCACCCTGCAGCTGGCAGCTTGCACACACCCCGTGCACTAACCACGGCTGTGGCTTCCTGACATCTCAGGCAGGCAGGCTCTTAGGCCTCTGTACAAGCCAACACTCACAATACAGAATAGGAGAGTAGGAGAAGCAATGTGGCAACAAAGAGAAGAAAGCCTTCTGCTATTCCCTTCACCCATACCTTCCCTTACTTCTATGAAAGACATATCTGTTTAATCTCAGGCTCTATGACAGTTTTTGAGGTACTCAATCAGTTTTTTTAGAACCTATCAGTCTCTTGACAGATTGACATTTATGATCCCAACAGCCTGTGCAAACATCAGTAAGAGCAATAATTAACAAACCCTCACACATCACTGCTGTTTCTCCTTCGACCACTCAAAAGGAGCTTTAAGCTGGTAAAACCTTTGTCCACGAAAAATACCACACTCTCACTGGAAAAACTGATAAAAGAGGCTTGAAAAAAACTTGTTTTACAGGTACTTTCTCTTTGTATTTCCCGTCATGCTTTACTTTCAGGATATATGCTGGGATTAGATTCATCTTCTCCTGACATTCTACTCTGTGTGTCACGAAAGACTTTAAGAGAGAAAACACCTTGCTACCCATTAAAAAAATTTTCCCACCTCGTTTGACTGAAATTTTCCCTTCCTTTCTTAATGTTCCTAATGACTCTAAAATAATTGTGGAGTAACACATCTGTTGAAAAGCCATTGTGTGGACAGAGAATGAGGTTCAAGAGGCTGATTATTAAAATTTTGTGGAGAATGCCATCATCTTCATTCGATATGGAGATGAATCTAGCTTGAAATACTCCCAGTATGCCATGTCCTAGATCATAAACATTTAAAAAGTCAGCTGTTCACAAACTGCCAGGCAGTATAATTCCTAAGCATTTGGCTCCCTCTCCTCCTGGGAACACAAGATTGGGAGATCTGGAATGGCTGATCAGGAAGGTTGACCATCTTGGGAGTACACCTGAGCTTTGAGGTCTTTGTCCTTAGTATGCTCAAAAAACATACGGCATCAGAAATCTTCTTGGGGCCAACTCTTATCATCTACCAGATTTTGGTCCTCCAGATAGCAATGTAGAAGCTGCTTCTGTGGAGACATTTTTGACTGGAAGACAGCTTAAAGAGCAGCAGAACACACAGAAGTCAGGAGTCATGATAAAATTATCATATGCCCTTCAGGGGATGCGTACCCACAAACCCAAAGGTATGTTTTTAAGACTGAGATTAGGTTTTTCACTTCCTCACGGCCCATCTTCCCTTCCCATTTCTGGTGCACAGGAACCTGGAAGCTGATTTTGGCGGTACATCATGATACCAGAAACAAGTGACTATGAATTCATCAAAATATCAAGCAGGAGAAGCTAATGGGCCATGGGGGTGCAGCTCTCCATCAAATCGAACAATCTTAAACGAAAGTCACAGCAGGCTGGGCGCGGTGGCTCATGCCTGTAATCCCAGCACTTTGGGAGGCCGAGGTGGGTGGATCACGAAGTCAAGAGATCAAGATCATCCTGGCCAATCAACATGGTGAAACCCCGTCTCTACTAAAAATAAAAAAATTAGCTGGGCATAGTGGCACACACCTGTAGTCCCAGCTACTCAGCAGGTTCAGGCAGGAGAATTGCTTGAACCTGGGAGGTGGAGGTTACAGTGAGCCAAGACTGTGTCACTGCACTCTAGCCTAGACAACAGAGCGAGACTCTGTCTCAAAAAAAAAAGTCACGGCAGCAAGTCCAACAGTTTTCGAGGGCAAGGTTTTCCCTCTAACTCTTCTTTCTAATCTGTATGCCTTCTATTTTTTTTTCTTGCCTGGGCTGGCTAGTTCTTCTGGTATGATGCTGAAAATGAGTGTTGAGAGAGAACACCCTTGGTTTGTTGCCAGCTGTAGGAAAAATGCATTTAGCCTTTACCCAACATTTTATTTTAAAAATTTCAAACACAGAAAAGGTGAATGAATAATACACTAAGCGCCTGTGTACACTCCATTCAGATTCAACAATTAACGTTTTATCCCATTTCTTTAACTTGACTTTAATAGTTAATACTAGGTGTCAACTTGATTGGACTGAGGGATGCCTAGATGGCTAATAAAGTATTGTTTCTGGATGTGTCTGGGTGTGTCTGCCAGAGGAAACTGACGTTTAAGTTGGTGGAAGGGGAGAGGAAGATCCACCCTCAATGTGGGTAGGCATCATCCAATCAGCTGCCAGCACAGCCAGAACACAGCAGGAGGAAGAAGGTGGGACAAGTCTGTTTGCTGGCCTTCTGGTCCTCTTTCTTCTTTCTGCGCCAGATGCTTGCTTCTGTCCACCTGTCCTTGGACATCAGACTCCAGGATCTTCAGCCTCTAGACTCTGGAGGTGCACGAGTGGCTTGCCAGGGACTCAGGTTCGGCTGCAGACTAAAGGGTGTACTTTCAGCTTCCCTTGTGTTGAGGCTTTCAGACTTGAACTGAGCCACTATCGGCTTCTCTCTTCCCCGGTGTATGGAAGGCTTATCATGGAACTTCCCCTTGTAATCATGTGAGCCAATTCTCCCTAATAAACTCTCTTTTATAAATATATATATCCTATTGGTTCTGTCCCTCTGAAGAATCCTAATACACTCGCCCCTCCATATTTATACTTTCTTCCTCCCAGAACCGTCTGAAAATAAGCTACATACATCAAAATACTTCATCCTGGAATATATAGATATCTAATAATAAGGGCATTTCTTTACATGACCAAAATATCATACCTAAGAATATTAAGAATGCCCCAGTGTCACACAATATTTAATATTCAGTGTATAGTGAAATACCCTCACTGTTTTTAAAGGCGTGTCCAATCAAGTTTCATGTGTTACATTTAGCTCTTACGTCGAAATCTCTTTTAAACTTAGAACAGTATGGCCCTCAAACTATTTGTTCATTCATTCAAATAACATAAGCTTTTTTTTTTTTTTTTTACAATCCTTCTCAGTTTTCCTGTGGAATGTACCACCACCTGGATTTATTCTTTCTTTCCTCTCACCAATCAAGCAAGCAATCAATGGTATCCTGTAACTTTTAAGGAAGTGGTTATTTACTTATTCATTCAGGCTAGAGTGCAGTGGCACAATCACGGGTCACTGTAGACTTAACCTCCTGGGCTCAAGTGATCTTCCTGCCTCAGCCTCTTGAGCAGCTGGGACTACAGGCGTGAGGCACCATGTCTGGCTAGTTTTTTGTATTTTTAGTAGAGACAGAGTTTTGCCATATTGCCCAGGCTGGTCTCAAACTCCTGGCCTGAAACAATCTGCCCACCTCGGCCTCCCAAAGTGCTGGGATTACACGTGTGAGTCACTGTGCCTGGCAGGAAGGGAATATTTAATTGTATACCTTCTCTGTTAGATATTCAGAACCAGAAATGTAAAACTTCCATTAGGCACCTCACAAGCTCACATGGCATGGCTGGAGGACTGGCACAAGAAGGTGAAGGGCAGGTACTGCATAATCAACCCAGTTTCTACTGCACCTTGCAGTTGGGGAGAAGAATGCTGTTCCTTCAACTGCCTCCACTTCACCTCTTTCACATACTGGACATCAGAATAGGGCTCATGTGTGCCTTGGCAAGGAGGAGATGCTTACGCAAACATTAAGAGATAAGCTTGTTACTAGTGCTTTCAATCATGATTTGTTTTAGTCTGATGGCATTCTCTGTGACTGAAATTGAACCCAGCAGGCCACACAAGTCATTCTTCCAATTATCTCCTTTCCAATGGTCTCCTTGTCTTTTTCTGATGGCCCTTTACCTCCTGACTGACACCACACTACTGTTAGTAGTTGCTATAAGACATCTCTTCATAGCTGCATTACTCAATTCTCTAAAATTCTTATTTTAAACCTAAGGAAAAAATTTGCCAGACTAAAAAACATAAAGAAAAGCCCAGGAATGTTCATTTGTAAAAATAACCACAATTTCATTCAGTGCAATAATATTACCAGTTTATTTGATCTGTTTAATTTATATAGGCTTCTAGATTAACATCTACTCTGTCCAGGGCCATGACAACAGTCAATATCTCCTTCATTATTTCTTAAGTGCCTACTGTGCAACAGACACTGGGCTTTGAACTAACAAATCAAAACAAAGCACAGTAGTGAGCTGTCCCCCAAAGGAGCCACAATCCAGAAGGAAAGATACACACATATATATACACACACACACACAAATACAACTAGGGCCATAGTAAGTGTTATGAGGGGAGTGTTATGAACACACAAAGTAAAAGTGATAAACTCTGGCGGATGGGGTGCTTAAGAAGTAGATGAGAGAAAAGTCAGACAAGGTACCTCCTGGATTTAATTACTATATTTACAGGCATATAGACAGATGATTTTTAGCTCATACCTGTCATCCCCATATTCTTTTTCTCTTAGGCCTACCTTTAAGAATGTCATTTGTAGGCCAGGAGTGGTGGCTCACACCTGTAATGAAAGCACTTTGGGAGGCCGAGGCAGGCAGATCACCTGAGGTTGGGAGTTTGAGACCAGCCTGGCCAACATGGAGACCCCCATCTCTACTAAAAATACAAAGTTAGCCAGGCATGGTGGTGCATGCCTATAATCCCAGCTACTTGGGAGGCTGAGGCAGGAGAATCACTTGAACCTGGGAGGTGGAGGTTGCAGTGAGCCCGAGATTGCACCAATGCACTCCAGCCTGGGCAACAAGAGCAAAACTCTGTCTCAAAAAAAAAAAAAAAAAAAAAAAAAAGAACGTCATTTGTATTTAAGTTGCTACTCATCTACCTTCTTCTCTTTACCAAAAACCATCAATTAAATAGAACATTTCACAGTACGGGAAGCAAAGGCCCTTAGAGAACACCAGTTTGATGGGTTTTCAGGGAAATGAAGCTGTTGTCTGTCTTCTCCCTCCCTCTGAACCCACGGGGTTCCACTTTTTTCTTGGGGGCCCATGAACATCTCACTAAAATGTCAATGGTCAGCTCGGTTTTCCTTCCGTGATGTTTATTTGCCTTATTTACCTAATATTGGTCTGTCGGTTCAGATATACACATGGCTTTCACTGCCAATTTTTCTCTATTAGGAATCTTCCGAGACCATTTTCTTTTTATTATTAAATGTTTTATTTTGAGGTAACTGTAGGTTCCCATGTAGTTATAAGAAATAATACAGAAAGATCCCACGCCCCCTTCATCCAGTTTTCCCCAAGGGTAACATCTCACAGAACTCTAGAACAACATCACAACCAAGATACTGATATGGACACCATCAAGACACACAACATTCCCATCGCCACAAGGATCCTTCTTAGTGTCCCTTTATAGCCATGTCTACTTCCCTCCCTTCCCCACTGATCCTTGACAACCTCGGACAAACTAATTTGTTCTTCATTTCCAGAATTTTATCATTTCAAGAATGTCACATATGTGAATATATACATGGAATCATACAGTGTGTATATAACCCATGTGTCCAAACTCATTAAAAAAATTTTTTTTAATAGACTGAGTCTTACTCTGTTACCCGAGCTGGAGTGCAGTGGCATGATCACAGGTCACGGCAGCCTCAAACTCTTGGGCTCAAGCGATCCTCCCCTCAGCTTCTGGAGTAGCTGAGAGTATAGGCATGACCCACCATACCTGCACTTGTACAAGCTTATTTTTAAGGCCACTTATCATGGAAGGTGGATATGACAAAAGAGATTCCTTAAAGTGAAGCTTCCTAGTGACTGCAATAATGACCACTAACACAAAGCACATATTCCTTATCAGCACTTTCTAAATGCTCTTACATATATTAACTCATTTTGGTGTTATAACAAGGTTATGAGGTAGCTACTACCTGCATTTCACAGATGAGGAAACTGAGGCACTGGTTAAGTGAACTGCCCACAATCACAGAGCTAGTAAGTGAAGAGTAGCCTGGCCTAGAGTCCTTACTCTTAACTACTATATATGCTGTCTCCAACAGTTGCTACACTTAAACATGCTACTTCTGCTTTCCCATCAGAGTACCTTATTACGAAGACAAGTTTCTGCTACTTTCTGCATACACAAAGACCCAGTTGTCTCCAAGATGAGGGCAGGGGACAGATCCTGGGGCAAATAAAGGAATGAAAACAAGCTCCTCTATTTCATAAAATCCTCTTGTCCAAATATGATTATCAATTTATCTAGGATATTTCTCTGTTGAATAATTCTACTTGCCCTCTGCTCTTAGAATATGATTTATAAGACTTCTCATATGATTTTCTTTCCACTCCTGCTAACTCTCTGGATTTCTGTGGATTGTAGTCATAGTACTTAAGTTATTCATTATTTTCTTTTCTGACATACAACATCATTCCACCAGTCATATCTTAGGCTTAATCTTGGATTTACATACTTGCATGTTATTTTTAAAGACTTCATCCACAAAAGTTTCTTTACTGATTACTTGTAGGATACAAAAAAAATTTCTCCCCATTAGCACAAGAAAACCTAGATATTTTCATTTGAAATTTTATTGCTTTTAATAATCATACTACATTTATACCATCAGTGGAGTACCGAATAAGGTAGTACTCTAAGGTAAGGCAAACCTGAAAAACCTAACAGAAAAATCTACTTATCAAAGTCCACATGCCCAAGTCCCTTAATTTTAATCTGCTCCTTGGCCACAAGTCAGTCTATGACCATGAGAATGCAAAGATTTTTACAGTGTTAAGACTAGACAGAACTTCAGTTCTACTATCTTTTCCAGTATTTATCAGAAAAGCAAAATCAGCCAAGATTTTTCATCTGCTGAAAGAGAGAAACTTGAGAAGTCCATGAAGTATATATATCTCCAGATTTATTTTCATATACAGTTTAGTTCTCAGTGTTGCTGACAGGCTCTTAGAAACTGTGACTTTAAGGAAAACAACACATAACAAAGCCAACATTTTTTCTCATAACGTCATAACCAAATGATGTTATCTAAGGACCTGCTGTCATTTCCCTTAAAGTCGCAGTTTCCAAGAATCAATCAACAACATTAAGTGAGGTCTTACTGTAACTGTGTTAAGATGGGCAATACTGTTTTCATTTTCTTAGAACATTCATTTAGATGTTAAACTTCCAGTCGGGGGCAGTGGCTCATGCCTGTAATCCCAGCACTTTGGGAAGCCACAGCAGGTGGATAGCCTGAGGTCAGGAGTTTGAGACCAGACAGGCCAACATGGTGAAACCCAATTTCTACTAAAAATACAAGAATTAGCCGGACATGATGGCACATGCCTGTAGTCCCAGCTACTCCAGAGGCTGAGGCAGGAGAACTGCTTGAACCTAGGAGATGGAGGTTGCAGTGAGCCGAGATCATACCACTGCATTCCAGCCTGGGGGACAGAGCAAGATTCTGCCTCAAAAAAACAAACAAAAAAGTTAAACTTTCTAAAAATACAGAGTAAGTCTCCTGCCTACTCTGTAGTTACATGAAGCCTAGAGGTATTTAAATTCCGCCTTATAAAATTATACAACTTTTAGGCAGCTGGATAGTACCTGTAACTGTGGCCACTTCCTCCTACTGTTGACTTATATTTGGACAGGTCTGGAGGTTAAGAGACAGGCCAGAAGTCTTCAAATAATGTTGTACCCCAATACCTTGGTCTCTAAGTATAGATGACTTGCCCAGGGGTTAACCTAATCTGGCCTCGGGTCCTTTGCGAAAAAGACTGAAAATAGATTTCCTTTATGGAGAAACACTGAGTGTAGGGGTGAGGTGGGGAAATGGGTAAAGATGAATGAGACACTAATTCAAGTAAACTTTCTGAATTTTTATTAAAAACATACAAACAGACAAAAAGTCAAGATATTCCCATGTAAATTATCCCACCCCTATGAAGCCTAAGTACCCTACTCGTGGGTGTTTCTGATCTTCCAAATGTTTTGCCTGTCTGATTTATAATGCAAGCTTTCTGGGAGGGGGCAGAATCAGCTATGTTCAGTACTCTACTGGCACTCGACAATAATATGAAGATGAAGAATGAAGAAGATGAGGGAGGAGGAGAAGGCAGAGAAGGAGGAGGAGGAGAAAGAGGAGAAGAAGGAGGAAGAAGAAGATGAGAAGGAAGAAGAAAGAAGAAAGGAGGAAGATGATGTCTGTAACAGGACAAGCTGCTAATGATGGTAATCTAGCAGTGAGAGACTGTCATCCTGTGGGATGTGCTCCAGGTTTAATGTAAGGGGGAAATGTTTGAACGTTTATATTTTGCTGTTTAAAAAAATCAGCCTGAATGCATAACTGAGTAGATGCTAAAATTAAATACCTGATTTGTTTTTAAACTATTTTTAGCATCAGCTTAATTCAGTTCCTCTCCCTACCTATCATTTAGTTTCTTCCACCCAAAATTTAGTTTAGTTTTGTTTTTTTGAGAGGGAGTCTCGCTCTGTTGCCAGGCTGGAGTGCAGTGGCACGATCTCAGCTCACTGCAACCTCCGCCTCCCAGGTTCAAGCAATTCTCCTGCCTCAGCTTCCCAAGTAGCTGGGATTACAGGTGCCTGCCACCATGCCCGGGTAATTTTTGTATTTTTAGTAGAGATGGGGTTTCACCATGTTGGCCAGGCTGGTTTTGAACTCCTGACCTCATGTGATCTGCCCGCCTTGGTAAAATTTAGTCTTTTGACTCACTGCTTTCAAGACAAATCCTTAAGCTTATAAGTAACTTCAGCAACTCATGTGATATGATGCTAAATGAACCAAAAGTTAGATTTCTTCTGGTATATTGTGACAAAGAGTACCCAGATGAGATGCTGAAAAATCAGAAGCAAGGAATTTTGCATAAAAACCATTATTATGAAAATTGTCTTTAGTATGTATTTGAAACATGAGAGAAGCAACTATCTAACAATGTAACCTCAATTCAACCATCTTCACTAAAAGAATTATTATTTATCAAGATGTCCACATTGTGATCCACCATATTAAAAATCAACTATATATCAGTGTTAAGTTCGCAATTTTGACAATTATACTGTAGCTGTGTAAAATAATTCCCTGATTTTAAGAATTACACACTGGGCCGGGCGCGGTGGCTCAAGCCTGTAATCCCAGCACTTTGGGAGGCCGAGACGGGCGGATCATGAGGTCAGGAGATCGAGACCATCCTGGTCTACACAGTGAAACCCCGTCTCTACTAAAAAATACAAAAAACTAGCCGGGCGAGATGGCGGGCGCCTGTAGTCCCAGCTACTTGGGAGGCTGAGGCAGGAGAATGGCGGGAACCCGGGAGGCGGAGCTTGCAGTGGGCCGAGATCACGCCACTGCACTCCAGCCTGGGCTACAGAGCGAGACTCCGTCTCAAAAAAAAAAAAAAGAATTACACACTGAAGTTTTGGTATAAAAGGGTGTCATGTCTGCAACTTACTCAAATGGTCAGGGATATGGATATAATACACATACATACATGTATACAGACAGACACAAACAGGGAAAGGGATAAGGCCAATGTGATAAAACGTTAACATTAGGAAAATCTGGGTTGGGGGGATACCTAAGAATTTTAGGAAATATTCTTATAACTTCTAAAGTCTGAAATTATGTTAAAAAAAAGAAAAATCCCTAACTATATTCCAGAGTAGCTATCCTTAGAGGTAAGTGGCTAGAGTGCCTACTGAATTCTTTCCCAGAAATGCTGACACTGCTTACGTCTGATGGGAAAGTACATGACAACATAGCTGTAGTTGGTAATCAACAGTAGGGTCAGAACTCATGCTTCTCCAGGTTTGCAGTGAAGTCAAAACTTACCTGTAGGTACACTTCAGTGATTACTCACAGACTTGCGCTTGTCATCTCTTGGTCCTTACTTCCTCCAACACCAATATGAACTTATTTTTCATTGCATTAATTACTGCAATGGCTATTCTAGGAAGGATGATGACCAAGACCTTAAGATACGATTTTAATCTTCTAGAAATAGGTTTATTGGCTGGGCATGGTGGCTCATGCCTGTAATCCCAAAACTTTGGGAGGCCGAGGCAGACAGATCACGAGGTCAAGAGATTGAGACCATCCTGGCCAACATGGTGAAACTCCATCTCTACTAAAAATACAAAAACTAGTTTGGCGTGGTAGGATGCGCTTGTAGTCCCAGCTACTTGGGAGGCTGAGGCAGAAGCATCACTTGAACCTGGGAGGTGGAGGTTGCAGTAAGCCGAGGTCATGCCACTACACTCCAGCCTGGCGACTGGTGACAGAGTGAGACTCCGTCTCAAAAAAAAGAAAAAAAGAAATAGGTTTATCAACAGGATGCCAAGGAAAAAGTGGAGCTGAATCTTGTCAGTTACAGGAATTATCAGTTAATGCCAAGCTGGAAAACAATTCTGCTACAGCTAACACCTCTCATTCAAAATGGTACTACGTGAGTTCTCTCCCTGCATACAGCTTTCTTTTAAAAGCCATCTGCATATTTGGACATATAATTCAAGCTGTAATGTAATAACATTATCTTTGAAGAGAGTTCCTCTAGAAAAAAAGCAGCAGCAACCAGTACATTTTTCAAGTAAATACATATATACCTTGGGACCCATATTCAAGGTAAAAATTTTAAAGATTGTCTGCTATAGTCTTTTTCTTTACCCCTTGCTAAAGTAACAGAAAAATTAACACAATCTGAGTTAAATGCCCTATTTTCTTGCTTATATAAGTATACAGTTTTAGTAAGTTTTGAAAGGGTGGATGGGTGTGGGAAATGCATAGCATGTAACTAATTCCCCTGTCCTATTGAGCTAACAGAGGTGTCGTTTATTTAAAATTCTGAGTTGTGGTTCTGCTATTTGGTAATGGCTTTCTGAAACTCTGTGTGTGGATATTGGTAATGAAACAGAGAACTCAGAATGATGGGACACATAAGGCCAAGTAAGCTTTTATGGCAGAGTATGTGTATGCACTAGAAATAATTATACATACAGAGTGGGAGGCCAGTTAACTGAATCCACAGAGGCACTTGGCTGTTCAGATAACTAATCACAATATTAAGCCCTCCATGACAGAAATACCTCCAAGGTTAAACTGCCTGATTTTTAATCATAAACCAGTGAATTTATTGGCTAAAGTATCTCCTCATGTTGTTGGTTTGGATGCAACAGCCAGTCTTTCTTACCCAGATTTTAATCACAAGAAACTATTAACTCTCTGTGGCCCCTAAATTGTGATGTGCCCTAGAAAGGAGTTCTCAGTTATAAGTATAAAAGCTTAGAGACCTCAGGAAATAGAAGTATTTATGTTTTTAAAAGGCAAGCTTGTGAAATCTGCAAGAATTACTTTCCACCCACACAGAAATATTTAACTTCCAAGGCCTAGATCAGGAGTTTGAAACTAGCCCGAGCAACCCCATCTCTATCAAAACCAAAACCAAAACCACAAACAAAAACCATATATATGTATATATGTATGTATTAAAGTAGCAGTTTCCAAGAACCAATTAACAATGTTAAGTGAGAAGTTACTTTAACTGTGCTTAAGATAGGCAATACTGGCCTGGGCGGGTGGCTCATGCCTGTAATCCTAGCACTTTGGGAGGCCAAGGCGGGCGGATCATGAGGTCAGGAAATCGAGACCATCCTGGCTAACACAGTGAAACCCCCGTCTCTACTAAAAATAAAAATAAAAAATTAGCCGGGCATTGTGGCACGCACCTGTAATCCCAGCTACTCGGGAGGTTGAGGCAGGAGAACCACTTGAACCTGGGAGGCAGAGGTTGCAGTGAGCTGAGATCATGCCACTGCACTCCAGCCTGGGCAACACAGCGAGACTGTGTCTCAAAAAAAAAAAAAAAAAAAAGATGGGCAATACTGTTTTCATTTGCTTAGAACATTCATTTACAAGTTAAACTTCTGGCCATGCCTGTAATCCCACAACTCTGGGAGGCTGAGGCCAGAGGATCACCTGAGGTCAGGAGTTCGAGACCAGCCTGGCCAACATGGTGAAACCCTGTCTCTACTAAAAATACAAAAATTAGCCGGGCATGGTGGCATGCACCTGTAGTCTCAGCTACTCCAGAGGCTAAGGCAGGAGAATTGCTTGAACCCAAGAGGTGGGGGTTGCAGTGAGACAACTACATGCTTACAGTCCTAAGCTACTTGGGAGGCTGAGGTGGGAGAATTGCTCGAGGCCAAGGTCAAAGTTACAGCGAGCTGTGATGGTACTGCTGTATCCAGCCTGGGCAACAGAGCAAGACCCTATCTCAAAAAGCGGAGTGGAGCCAGGCTAGAAAAAAGCAAAACAACAAAAAAGGAAGTCTGATATTCCCAATCCTAATTCTCAGTTTTCTTAAGGAAGGACAGAGGGGCTTTCTGAGCTTCCTGTCATTCACAGCCCTCACCTGTTCAAACAAGGGCTGCTATGGCTCTCCCTCCTTCCCTATCTCCACTGACTTCTACTTCCTTTCCATATCTGCATTATCCAATCTGACTGGCCTCAGGTGCTTATTACCAGCTTCGGATTCCATCTCTAAGTTCTTTCTCACTTTCCTCTACACTCGAGCCTCAAGTTTCTCTTCAGTCTCATTTCATTCAAGATTGTCAGGTACCATCTGTCTACATCTCTATTATCTATTGAGCATTTACCAGGCATCATGCTAGGTGAGGTGCTTTAGATAAATTATCTCACTTCCTTCATAATAACTTTATGGTTGTTTTTTTTATTTGTTTGTTTTTTTTGTTTTTTTGAGACAGAGTCTCACTCTGTCACCCAGGCTGGAGTGCAATGGCATGATCCTGGCTCACTGCAACCTCTGCCTCATGGGTTCAAGTGATTCTCCTTCCTTAGCCTCACAAGTAGCTAGAATTACAGACACACACCACCATGCTGGACTAATTTTTGTATTTTTAGTAGAGATGGGGTTTTACCAAGTTGGCCAGGCTGGTCTTGAAACACTGACCGCAAGTGATCTGCCTGCCTCGACCTCCTAAAGTGTTGGGATTACAGGTGTGAGCCACCGTGCCCAGTTGGGTCTATTAGTCATTTTATATTACTTGGTGGGGGGGGGGGGGGGCGGGGGGGACCAAGATAGAGAGGTCCAATAACTGTGGTAGTTATGAGGCTAGTAAAAGGGAACACTGGAATGTAAACCCACATAATCCACCTTTACAACCCACATTCTCAGCCACTACCCTCCACATCCTTCTCTTTAAGATCAGGGGCTTTAACTTGGGTACATTCTCACCCCTCTAGATTTCCTAAGAATCACTTCATTTTCATTGAGGCTACCCTTTCCTTTTGTCTTTCACCAGTGATTAAATCAGAAATCGCAGCCCTGATTTTATCCCAGATAACATTAGTGTCAGAGAAATAACTGAAAACTCCTGTTTTCCTTATTCCTCCCCAGACCCAACTGAAATAAAAGCACAAACATGAAGAACTTTCATAAAAATAATTGTAGGTTTAACATAATCAATGAATAAGAGATTTTAAACACATTTCTAGAAACTGACAGAGAACCAGAGTAGGTTGAGGCTGAAACCTGGTGGCTGCAAGCCACTATATGCAAGGAAAATCCTTACTAGGCTCTGGGCTCAGAAGCAGCAGGAACAGGAAGAAGCAGAAGGAGCAGCAAGGCAGAAGCAGGGGGATCCACTGAAACTGTATTTACAAGAACTCTACTAGTCCTATCTCTCAGTGTTGGCAGCCAGTCCACGTTTACCTGGCAAAAATCTAGACAGCTCTTCTTCAAAGCAACTGAATCATCTGTCTAGGCAAAGCTGTTTCTATGGTCCCTTACAGTTGAATTCTCCTCTTGAATTTGAAAGCCTAACAGCAGGTTCTCAACCTCCTTACCAGTAACTCTGCCAGTTAACACCTATACTCACTCCTTCCCACACAGAACCCCCAGTTAAAATTCTGACTTAACAAAGAGACATAGTAGAAAACAGTCCTAGGCTGGGTGTGGTGGCTCACACCTATAATTCTAGCACTTTAGGAGGCAGAGGTGGAAGGATCACTTGAACAAAAGTTCAAGACTAACCTGGACAACAAGCAAGACTCCGTCTCTTAAAAAAAAAAAAATTAAAAATTAACTGGGTGTGCTGCTGTAGGACTGTGGTTCCAGCTACTCAGGAGTCTGAGGTTGGAGGACTCTTTGAGCCCAGGAGATCAAGACTGCAGTGAGCAGTGATCATACCACTGCACTCCAGACTGGTTGAATAGAGTGAGACTCCCAAAAACCAGAACAGTCCTATCTTCCCCACTCACCCAGGGCGTCTTTCTTAAAAGTCAACAGAAAACCAAGCTTTGCCAGGTAAATGAGGAGAATCAGAGCATGAAGAAGACCAAGATAAACAGAAAACCTGGTCTCAAGGTAATCACTGGTAATTCAGAAAACAGAAGAGCACAATGACAAATCTAACCGCTAATGAATATGCTTATAAGACATTACTATGGAATTATTATATACATAAATAGGTAAAGGACACTATGAAAAAAAAAATCTTCAGAGAACAAAAGTGAGCTCAAAATATGACTGTTGAAATAAAAGGGTTACAAAACAAAGTCAACAGAATCATCCAGAAAACAGGAAATCAAAACTCTGAGAAAAGAATTAGAGAAAGATCATCAAAATAGCACTTCCAACATCTAAATCACAAGCATCCCAAAAAAAAAAAAAAAAAACAAAGTTGATAGGGGAAAATAAAAGAGTTTCAGCACTGAAGAAGGGTATCAGTCTCCAGATCTAAGGGACCTAGCAAGTATTCAGCATCTTGAGTGGAAAATTGAATGGAAAACAGGGATGCCTACTACACACTTCACTACAAATTTTAGAACACTAAGTTTATAAAAACACAACGCTGACTGGGCACAGTGGCTCACACCTGTAATCCCAGCACTTTGGGAGGTCAAGGCGCATGGATCACAAGGTCAGGAGTTCGAGATCAGCCTGGCCAATATGGTGAAATCCCGCCTCTACCGAAAATACAAAAGTTAGCCAGATGTGGTGGTGGGTGCCTGTAATCCCAGTTACTTGGGAGGCTGAGGCAGGAGAATCACTTAAATTTGGGAGACGGAGGTTGCAGTGAGCCAAGATCACACCACTGCACTCCAGTCTGGGTGACAGAGCAAGACGTCATCTGGGGCGGGGAAGGCGAGGATGGGGCATGGGGAACAACAACAACAAAAAACTCTAATGAGTTCTAAAAGTGAAAAAATTCCAGGTATATTACTTATAAAAATGATAGTCAGTGGCATCTGACTTCTTAGTAGTAACATGGAATACTAGAAGACAAGGATGCAATTACTTTTTTTTTTTAAACAGCATCTCAGCTGTGTTGCCCAGGCTGGAGTGCAGTGGTGCAATCATGGCTCACTGTAGCCTCGACCTCCTGGGCTCAGGTGATCCTCATACTTCAGTTTCCCAAGTAGCTGGGACCACAGATGCACACCACTATGCCTCGCTAATTTTCTGTATTGATTGTAGAGACAGGGTCTCACCATGTTGCCCAAGGCTGATCTCCAACTGCTGGGCTCAAGCAATCCACCCACCTCCGCCTCTCGAAGTGCTGGATTTACAGGTATGAGCCACTGTGTCTGGCTGAAGCAATGACTTTCTTCCAAGAATCGTTACTCAAACTTTCCACCATAATGGAAGCAGAAAAAAATTTTCAGATATGCAAGAATTCTAACACTGCTTCTTTTAGGCACTAACTTGGGGGTGCATTTGGAAAAATGAGGGAATAAAAGCATGAGCGATGAAAGGAAATTCTAGGGTGGCACCGTGGGCTTACAGAATCTAGTCCAGCTTGGAGAGGAAAGATGGATAGGCTCTAGGAAAAAGGTTTCACGTGAAAGGTTTAAATACAGAGTTAGGAAGTAAGTGGTGACATAAAACCAAACATTGTAGAAAAAAAAAAAGAAAGGCAATTATAAATGCCAGGGGTGGGGGGGGGCCTGTACTAAAGAGCTATAATGCAAATATAAAGCAAACTAAGATGTGGCATAATTTTTGAGCAACTGATGGAATATAACAAAGGATCAATTTGGCTTTGCTATAGGAACATTCTTTTTCCATGGCTCAGAGATTCTTTTGCAATGGCTCACAGATTCTAGCCCTGAAAGTAAATGAAAGCTTGCTTTCTAAATAGTTCACCATTAACTGTTTTCATTAGACCCATAGAGAAAGAAATATATTCTTAGCATATATCAGGTTGGTGGCCTGACAGGGAATGTTTACAGAGTCATACTAATGTAAATGTCATATATTGGGCTTTCAATTTTTTAGGAACAACCTATGAACATACATGGAGGATTTGCTTCTGGTTACAGCCTGACTGTAAATACAGGTTGAGTATCCCTAATCTCCAAATCTAAAATCCAAAATCCTATACTTTTTGAGCTCTGGAACATGGTGCTCAAAGGAAATGCTCATTGGAGAATTTCAGATTTGGGATTTTCAGATTTGGGATGATCAACCAGTAAGTATAATGCAAATATTAAAAAATCTGAAACCTGAAACACTTCTGGTCCCAAGCAGTTTGGATAAGGGATACTCATCCTGTAACTAACAACCATGACATATAAAAATTACAAGTGTAGCCAACAGAGGATATGAGGAATAAGTATTTCCAATCAGATGTATTAATATCCTCATTAAGAGACGGTGCTGAAAGTTGATGGATCAAGAAAGAATGAAAATCAGTAATAAAACACCAAACACTGGGATGAGGAACAGTATAAGCTAAATCTTCCTATTTCATGCCAGTTGACATCTCGAAAAGTAGGACTTTAAGTATTATTTTCCTCTCATAATTACAAGGTAACCTACAGAACAAAGGTACTAAAACTGCCAAGAGAGAAACTTTGTGGAGTAGGATCACATCCAAGTTATTACTTTCTTTTCTAAGCTATTCTGTGATATGGTGTGCTACCATATGTTACTTTTATAAAAATGAAATCTTATTAAAAAACGAAGAGAGCACCACTTGTTCTCCTTTGCTTTTTTCTTCTGGATTAAATGGAGTATCCAGGGAAAGTGTTACTTTGGCCCACTATAAATTTAAACTACTTAATGACAGCTTGAGTTAGCTACTACTTGTAGATGCTGTCTTTCCTCCTCAGTCTACGATAGTTCCTTCTTTATACCCTCAGCTCTCTGCTGCACAGCTCTCTGCTGCTACTTACAGCTTATGGTATTATTTTTTTTCTTTTTTCTTTTCTTTTTTTTTTTTTTTGAGACGGAGTCTTGCTCTGTCGCCCAGGCTGGAGTGCAGTGGCCGGATCTCGGCTCACTGCAAGCTCCGCCTCCCGGGTTTACGCCATTCTCCTGCCTCAGCCTCCCGAGTAGCTGGGACTACAGGCGCCCGCCATCTCGCCCGGCTAGTTTTTTGTATTTTTAGTAGAGACGGGGTTTCACCGTGTAGGCCAGGATGGTCTCGATCTCCTGACCTCGTGATCCACCCGTCTTTATTCAGAACATAGTGACCACATTTTCTAGGAGGAACTCCCTAGTTAATCTTGTCTCAGTTAACCATCTACTCATTTAATGAGAAAATCTCTAACTGCATGTCCTTCTTTATACTCTTAGAGAGAAATAATGCTTCTGGGTTTCTGCCTCTATTGAGTCTTGCTTGTACGCCTCTCCATTTCTCCTCTAATCTTTTCTATTTCTCTTCCTGGATCCCTTTTCTTTGTATTTTAGTAGGGGCAAAATATTTCACTATTTTAACCACCTCCACACCAAAAATGCCTGACCCTGTCTCTCCCTCCAACCACCACTATTTGCTGGTTTTTAATGGTTCAATTAACCCCATAATGAATGATTTCTGCCTGCTGCCTTTATTGCCTTGTTATCAAGGCCCTCTTTAATGATTTCAGGCTTTCATTTCCCACACATTACACAAACTTCTTTCAGGTTTTCCAATGATCTTCTTCTAGTCATAGTCATAGCTTTCCTTAGTCCTCACATTTCCTGACCCCTCTTCTCATGCATCTTTCATGATCCTGTGGGAAGCTTTCTCCTTTCTTTAGCTTCCTTAACTCACTGGCTCCTCTTTCTCTTTCCTGCCCTGAAACACAGTCCTTACCCCCTGGTTCTTCTTCTTTATTCATTTGCACAGCTTTAATCATTGCTTCTAAATTAGCAATTTCCAAAATAGGCTCATATTTATAATTTTCTATAGGACTACACTAATTTAAGTTTAACTCATCAGAAACTGAAAATAGTTTCAATCAAGTTTTCTTCCTACTCCTTCCCTGTCAGTTACATCTTTCTTCCCTCAGTTCTCCAGATTTATACTTTGCAGTCTTCAGCCAACTCTAATCAGCCATCAAATCCTGTCAATTATTCTTTTCAAACATATCTTAATCAGATTTATCTCTCTTTCTCTATTCCACTGGCCACTACCCACAAAGCATTCTCTGAATAAGTAGGAATTTATTTTTTTGGCAAGTATTACTTTATATGCAAAAGGAAAAACCTATTTACATTAACCCAATGGCAAGGCATTTTATAGACTGAATGACCCTCCTATAACATTAATTCTTAGTTTATGTAGCTTATAATACTGGGATTATCATGTATCAGGCTTTTTCAAAACTGAGATATACCTAGGCATACCTTAAGGCATCAGAGAAAAACTACAGTATCTCTAACAGTAGGAAGTCTCCTGATAGGTTAGTTTTGAGGGTACTACATAAAGATGTGTATTTACTTAAAGGCACAAATGACAAACAAATCAAGTATCAGAATGCTGCTAAACTCTTGGATCAAACTGGAAAGCCCTTTCCAGAAGTATTCTTCTGTGGCTCCGTTACAGATTCCTCCTATCTTAAAGGTCTCACTACTGTGATTTAGTGAAGTTAAGCACTCAAAGTTGAACAGAGCTGTAGCTCAGTTTTTCCAAGTACTAGATGCTTATGTGCTACTCAAAAGCATTGCCAAGTCACATTTGAAGTTTTCCATTCACTAGAAAATACAGTCCTACTCCTAAGACTTTCCCTCCACATTCTAGTATCCCTTCATCATTTCCCATGACTTTAAAGTAAATTCTAAGCATTCCACGAGGAAGGTAATTCGTGAAAAGAAAAATACAACAGTAGTATTGTATTTGCTCCTAATGATTGGCATAATCTATCTTCCTGTTCTTCACTTTTTGAAATAAACATAAGTTACATCTCTTGCTCGCAAAAGCTGGAATTATTGTACTTGTTTCTGTACTTATTCTCTCTCTCTATGGTGTAAGCTCCCAGGGGCAAGATACACATCACTTCTTTTGCATGTTCCTACAGAATCTACTACAGGACTCTGTCACAGCAGTCTTTTAGTAAAGTGCTAGACTGGCTGCCTAACCACAGTGTCTCAAATGGTCCTATAATCCACGTAAGCAACTCCTTCTGAGGGTGTGATCTGTAACTATGATGGCAGACAATACAGTAAGATCACAACTTTAATCAGCCATGATTATGAAGTATTTCTGAAGATCCTTCTCAAGGGCGGTGCCTTGGAAGCAGACACAGGTATGAGGAATAAATGCCAGCCCACCTGCTGGCAGGAGAGGCAATGGGACCATCTCTTCAGATAGATGAGCAAGCAGGAAAACGGAGAATACAACTTTTCTTGGAAGCAAGCAGCAAGATGAGGCAGTAAAACCCATCAGCATACATCATCCTATCATCACCCAGTGTCATCCCCAGCCTCTATTAGCCCTCGCTGCATCAGCGCAAGTCCCAGACACTATCCTGTTTATAATTGCTGATGAGCAGTAATAAGGCCTCCATGCCTCGGCTCCGTCCGTTCCACTTCGGCACCCACCTATTAGGCAATAACTTTTATTTACAGCCTTGCTTGATGTGTTGTTCTATTAGTAGAGCCAGGAACTGAGTAGGGCAAAAAAAAAAAAAAAAAAGGCTCCTTAATGGGCAGTATCATTGCAAGGCTCAGATGATTTATAATGCTGCTTTGTGGCTGTTCTATCCCACTTCTTCTGGTAAGACTGCTTTGGGAAGGCTGCGTTTCTAACATGCTGCCTTCTAACAGGCACACACATGCTACGGAGCAGCACCTGAAAGGCACTCCCCCAGACCTATCCACCTCCACCAAAAAAAAAAAAAAAAAAATCCTGAAGTTCAAAGGAGCAGAGGAGAATTAAATTCCCAATATGCTTTTTAAATAGTATTGGCTCAGGCATTTTGCCCCAGTGGAGCAACAGAACAGCTAATTAATGAAAGTTCAGAGCTCTTTCTCCTTGGTAAGAACGCAAGCCATGATAAAATAAATGACTATTCCAAAAAAAAAAAAAACACAGCTGTAACTGCATTTGTGGACTGATGCAAACTGACTTTGTGCAAAGCATGGAAATCACGAAAAGCTCAACAGCAAAGCCTGGATTTCTTACACACACACATCTCCAAAAGAGCAACAAACCACATGACGCTTCTCTTTCCTTTTTATACTAGAGTGCATTTTTATTTTTCAAGTGCAAAAACTCCTCTTGACGAGACTGCATCCTGGCTTGATATTCCACTTATTCACTTATATTCAGCCTTTTCTCAAGAGGAGCCCCTGCTTCTCCTGAGTAAAGCCCAAACTAGGCCTCGGAAACAAGTTTTTGACTTTAAGTACAGCAAACTGATACATTATACGTTGTGCTGTAACATAAACATAGGTGGCAATGGGACCTAACTCTCATTTAGGGCTCCAATTACAAAACAGTAAAATTTCCCTCTTCTTATCTGAAATTTATACATTGTGTGAGGTGCCTTTAAACCCACCTAATTTATCTCTATACTGAGTATCAAATCATCTAATTATCAGTATATTTTATCTCACTCCTTCATTCTATTCTTCAACATAAACAACTGAAGCAGACTGATTAAAGTTCTTCCAGGGAAACAAAAAACCCAAGGGAAAGCATTTAGTAGATTATTTCCCTTTCCCAGTCATCCAGTGAATGGCCAAAACTCACACACTGTCAGCAAACAGCCACTATGACATGCCATGATAAGTTTTGGTGAGAACTGCTTTCTGTGGCAAAACATGGTCAGATGGCACTTTTTGATTAGAGAAATTTTTGCAATCTTGCCAAATATTTGATATTCCTTTTGTCCCCTGCCCCAGGAATCAAATGAACTCCTTCAGGACCCAAGATGATGAGTGCACAAGGTAAAACATTTCTTTAAATACTTTTTCCTTGCCATGACAGATTTACTGTTTTGTTCTTTCTTCAATGATTACATTAAACGCTAATAAAAAGTGAAAGGTTTATATCTTCCCTAATATTCTCCTGATGGGAACTTGCATATTACATAAGTAGGTCAAATTTCTAATTTTCTGCCTCAAATGCTGATACTGCAGACCTGAGGGAAGAGCTATACCTGAAGGACCAACAAGAAAGATTTGAAAAGTGAATTACACAGTTGAACTCACACCCGAAGCTACCTCCCTTTAAAACGCCACAGAGGACACCTGTAATCCCAGCACTTTGGGAGGACAAGGTGGGCAGATTACTTGAGGTCAGGAGTTCAAGACCAGCCTGGCCAACATGGTGAAACCCCGTCATTACTAAAAATACAAAATTAGCCAGGTGTGGTGGCACGCATCTGTAGTCCCAGCTACTCAGGAGGCTGAGGCAGGAGAACTGCTTGAACCCAGGAGACAGAGATTGCAGTGAGCTGAGATTATACCATTGCACTCCAGCCTGGGCGACAGACCGCGATTCCCTCACAAAAACAAAAGCAAAAACAAAACTCCACAGAGCAGAGGAAGATGTGAGGTCCTCCTTCGAAAAGCCAACTATAGTGTGTAATATTGAACAATATAGTTCGTAGCCACTGACACAACTCTCTAGGATTAAATGTACTGGCTGAAATGTTTCAATGAATATTGACTCTACCAGCAGATAGAACACACAAGAGTAGGTCTTTCTAAGATTTACGGGGCCACTTCTGATTTAACACCAACACTCTTTAGCTTCTGAATCAATTCTTAAAATCTCATATAAATTTTTCGGTAACCTAACAACAAGGAAACATTTCCCTTTAACTGGCTTCCGAACACTGATGTGAAAGTGTTCAGCACATCAATCTTCTCTTAACTTCCAGATGAAAGGGGTTTTCTTCTCGTCTTTGCAAGAAGAAACAATATCATAAACAGGCCGTACAAAAGAAGTGAGTCAGGGCTGGGTGTGGTGGCTCATGCCTGTCATCCTGCCATCTGGAGGCCAAGGCAGGTGGATCACTTGAGGTCAGGAGTTCAAGACCAGCCTGGCCAACATGGTGAAACCCTGTCTCTACTAAAAATACAAAAATTAGCCGTGTGTGGTGGCAGATGTCTGTAAAACCAGCTACTTGGCGGGGTGGGGTGAGGAAGGAGAATAACTTGAACCCGGGAGACGGAGGTTGCAGTGTGCCAAGATCGCACCACTGCACACCAGCCTGGGTGACAAAGAGAGATTCTGTCTCAAAAAAAAAAAAAGAAGTGAGTCAAGAAAAGGGGAAAATTGTTCTCTTTTTTGGCGGGGGGGGGGGGGGAAAAAACAATGAACAATACAAAGCTATTCTAGTTCATGTCACTGTTTATCACACTGAAAGGAAAACAGGTAACCCAAAATAGGGAGGGAGGGATATAAAGTAAAATTGAATTAACATGCTTCTTATGGGGTGGAAAGATGACACTTTCTGGAAAAACTGCTTTGATATTTAACAGGACTGTTCTTAGTCCCATCTGCTTTAACCTCAGACAGTTCTACAGCTCCCCTATGGCCTCACAAATAGTTATTTTATTTGCTGCTCTACTAATTATAATCACATTTTAAACACACACACAGCATGTTTTAACCATCCGTTTTCAAGTCTATCAGAGAGAATATTATCTACGTGTGCTGGATGTTTCTCCCAATGTTTTCTTGTAGTAGTTTCATAGTTTGAGGTTTCAGATTTAAGTCTTTAATCCACTTTGATTTTATTTTTGTATGTGGAGAGAGACAGGGGTCTAGTTTCATACTTCTGCACATGAATATCCAGTTTTCCCAGCACCATTTATTGGAGAGACTTTCTTTTCTCCAGTGTACGTTCTTGGCAACTTTGTCAAAAATGAGTTCACTGTGGATTTGTTTCTGGGTTCTCTATTCCATTCCATTGGTCTACGTATCTTTTTATGCCAGTTTGAGGGTGTCTTGGTTAGTATAGCTCTGTAGTATAAATTGAAGTCACGTAATGTGATTCCTCCTGTTTTGTTCTTTTTGCTTATGATAGCTTTGGCTATTCTGGGTCTTTTGTTGTTCCATATAAGTGTTAGGATTTTTTTCTATTTCTGTGAAGAATGTCACTGGTATTTGGATAGGGATTGCATTGAATCTGTGCCCACTTTAAACATAAAAACCTAATGTCATGAAGATAGCCAGCTAAATATCCAAACACCTTCCAAATGAAATTATCTAAAGGAGATGACTATAACTCCGGTTACAGTATTTTATTAGCTGAAGGTGTAACTTGATGGTTAGAAAAGATGAAGGACAAAAGGGAATCTTCTGGTAGTTTGTTGCCAAAGAAAGTGATCTCTTTCCTTCACAAAATACTTGTTCTTGACAGGAATGTTGAGAGAATTAACAAGAGAACAAGTGGAAAAATTCTGAGCTCTCTGAAGAAATGTAAACTCTGTCTAGTAATCTGAAGGTGTGATGTGCTTTAACTCACACATTCTAACCAAAAGCAACCCAGGACTTGGCAGTACTTTTCAACTCTTCGTTGACTGTGGAGATCCTAGAACTCCACAAAGATGGCAGGGGTGGGGTGGAGTGGGGACAACCACACACCCTTCATCTATCTAACTGCTCTCTGTTTAAATACCAAAATGATCATGATCATGGTGTTACTTTTTTTTTTTTTTTTAACCTAAAGATTACAGAGTTTAATTGGTAATAATTCTGTCTGGCTAAAAGCCATCATATAAAGAAAAGTCTTTCCCATCTATCTCACAAAGACAAACTGATCTTTCATTTGCTACTACCGCTACTTTTTGCAATCTGCGTCATAGACTCAGTGATGACAAAACAATTTCTTAAAAAGAGTTGCCTCTCTCCTTTTGATAGTTGTAGACCAACCACGCTACACTGCTGCCCACCTCTAAAATATGACAATACCCTTTACCTGATCAAAACTGTAATTGCTTGAAATACAAATGGTGACTGATTAATCAACCACTGAGGTCTTCACTTACTAAACCATGTAATAATGGGTCTAATGCTAATCCTTAGAGCTAATTTTCAAAGTACTAAGAAGAAAATGATCTGTTTACTGAAGAAGTCACTAACCTTTTTGAACTGCATAGTCCTATCTAAATGGCCATGTACCTTTAATATGTATATATTTGTGGGTGTATTTGCTGTTTATAAACTGTTTATAAACCACAGAGTGAGAGAGGTTGCTCATGCCTGTAATCCCAGCACTGTGGGAGGTCAAGGTGAGAGGACTGCCTGAGCTCAGGAGTTCGAGACCAGTATGGGCAACATAATAAGACCTTGTCTCTATTAAAAAATAAAAATAAATAAATAAAAATAAGTGTATGAACACATACACATATAATAAAGTGAATCTGCAAAACGTAAATTAAGGCTGAGATAAAGAGCTTTTGCTATTGTCTCCATACACCTCAGACAGTACATTGTGTGCCCTTTGTCAGAGACGGCTGACTTAAAGAACCACCTTAGTCTAATATCAGTATCCTTATTCTAACAAACATCATTTATTAAGCTCAAGGCTGCTTTAGGTCCAAACTTGTATGGATAGACTGGCTGGGAGGAGGTAGGTAAGATCTCACTTAACGTCTCACTCTGTGTCTCCGAAGAAATGACACCACTGTAAAGTAATTATTTACTACCATCTATGCCTGAAGGCCCATGTGGTTTCTGTCTGGGAGACCCCCTCATAATAGAAGTACAGCACATATCACAGACATGAATCCTAACTTGAAGAACCTAGACATAAAGGCTACAAGGAACATTCCAGCAAAATAACAGTAATAATTGGTGGTTCAGAAGAAAAATGATTGAAATCCCCACCACGGGCAACCTGTTGACTGCAGGACACAGAGAAAGATGGAGACAAAGACAGTCAACCTGTGGTTCTCTAAATAAATTCTTTAATTTACCTCTCAAAATCAGGAAGTTCTGTCCTTTAGAATCAGGGCCAATATTTAAGGCTGAGGCAGTCTGGCTAGCCTAAGAGGGCACAGAACAGTCTTCTTGAAAAGAAGTACAGACGGCTTAACTTGATGACCTTTAATGTCCATTGCTGAGAAATCTCAACTTTCCCTCAGGCTTTCTAGGATATGACCTGGACAATGCGTTAATTTCCTTCCAAGTCAGAAATTCTCCATCTTTTTCTAGTTAAGAGAGGTATGTATTCACCTAAATGAAGGCCTACAAAGGTATGACTGAGAGCTCAATGCCTATCATTTCACCAATGGAGATCTAAATATTACCACCTTCAATTGCCAGTATAATACCGACACGTAACAAAGAACATGATCAATATAAAATCAGGTCATAAAACTGAGTACAGCACAGAACGCCAGTACTTCTACTTTACTCTTCCTTCTGCCTAAGATACCCACTGATGTGTTTATCAACACCATCGAAAGGGTGGCTCACTATAAAGACATAATCTTCATTAAGACAATGGAAACTACCAGTAATTGAAGGTCTACTATGTGAGCATACTCTTTTTTTCTTACACCAAACCTGGGAGATTTATCATCCCATTTTACAGATGAAGAACAAAATTTTGAGATGTTGACTTATTTACTTAAAATCACAACTTGTAAGTGGCTAAGCTTAGATCTGAAACCAGATGTGATTCTAGAACTCACATTTTCAAACTACTTGACTGTATGCTATATTTCCAAATATATGTTTCATTTTTTCCATATTTCATTCAACAGTCTGCTTTTCCACAATCTGGTTAGGAGAAGAAACAATCACAAAATATGAAAAGCAGTAGCATGATATAGGGGAAAACAATGCAAGCTTTAGTGTCTTAAAGATCCGTGTCCAAGTCTTGGCTCCATCACTTACTAGCAATATTACCTCAGAAAATACACTTAAGTTTATGAGTGCCCACATTTTTTTTCATCTGTAAAAGAGGAATTATAATAACTATCTTGCAGAACTGTTCTGAAGATTAAATCACCGTGTATATAAAATATAGAGAATAGTACCTGGCAATGTAGTAAGCATATAAAAAATATCATTATTAGTTTTAGATACACAAAATAGTATGGGATCAGAGAGGAGGAAACAGATCTACCTAGGAGACAGACACAAGTAAATGATATTCACCAGAATTTCCTGCTAGTTTCAGCATCTGAGTATATGAGTCTCCTTCCCAAACTTCTCAGGATGACCCAGTGTGTTCAAGGTTCAACTCCTTGACTGTTACCTGAACATAGTGGTAGTGCTTAACAGTAAAACCTTCTCTGAGGGCCAAGATTAGAAGGAAAGACAAAGACTAAAGTACTGTGCATTTGAAGTGCTGGACCTCAAATCAAAGGACTCTGAATGTTTTCAAGCTTCTGGCTGGAGTAGGCAGATAGTTGGCTCTCTGACTTCCCACTGGTTGAAATCAGGATGGTCTATCTCACTTCAGGCACAGCTCTTTTCTACCTCAAGAAAAACGATAAATCTACTCTACCAAGTAGAGCTTGGGAACTGAGCATAGGAGGGATAAGAGCATGCCAAGACTATCTTATACCCCCTACCCTACCTCAAAGCTGGTCATTTGGAAGAGAAGAGTACAACTGAGTTCCTTAGAGTTCAGTGCCTGGATGTTACTTTGAAACTATGCAAACACGGGCCTGACTGAGGCCTAGCATCAAACTATGAGCATTTAAAGGAGCTGAGGTTTCAGTGTTAAGTTTGTACATGGAAATAGTTTGTGCTATTTCTGCTGGGTTTTTTAAGTTACAAGGATTTTTTAAGTTATGAAAAATACTCTGACTGTGACCTTTAGAAAAACAATATAATTATTTTGACTCTTCCAAATATAATCCTTGAGATATTTTAAATAGCAGACAGCATTATTAGAAAAGGTAAATATCGCTTAAAATAAATTAAGCTATAGGCGAAGGGAACAATGGGCATTCTGACTGCTCTTTAGAGTGACACAAGATTCATGACTTCATGTTTAATAAAAATGCCACAGATGCACAAAGATGTTTTTGGGACTCTGCATCTAAAAAGAGAAATCTCAGTATATCCATGGCTTTAAATCAAATGACAGGAAATAATTTTCCAAAAATACTAGGATACTACAATAGTCAATTTAAAACACTGATTTTCTACATTAAAACTATTAAAATTTCAATCTTGGCCCTCAGATTAGCTACATGCTACAAACTGGGCAATGATGTGCGTTTCTGCTATATCTTAATAACATTCTTCAGATATTAGAAATTATGTATATTTTGATATCCACCTTCTTGGATCTAGCTGCCAGCATTTACTCAGTCAATCTGACTCCCCAAAAACATCATTCTGACCTTGACCTCTGCTGACCCTCCACTGTCAATACTAAGCACATAATATATCACCTCACAATTGATGGAAGAAATCAGAGACCCTGACAAGCACACCAAGTTAGAACCAGTTGCTAACTTCTGTGAAGAATTCAAATAAGGATGAATTCACATAAGAATGACGTACATACCTGTACCACAGGATCTTTTTGTTGGTGTGATTAATGAGACATGAGCTGTGTCTGTGCATGGCCCACCTAGAAACAGAAAGGCAGGTGCATCAGTCAGGACACATTCTTTACATGTCCATATAGTTGCTTTCCTGAGTAAAGAGAAACTTAAAAAGGAAAAGATCAACCTGCAAATACAATGACAAGAAGTAGTAGGAAAGACGGTGGTGGTGGGTTAATTCTAAGGACCTAATTTTAGTTCAGCAGTTTAGTCTATAGAGATGCATAGTCTTTCTACATTATAACATGCTTTTCATTAAAAAAAAAAAAAAAAAAAACAGCCAAGTCTCACATAACATTAACAAGTTAAAGAATAAAAATTTAATTAGAATTCAGATCTAGGTGAGAGGATATTACCCACAAGTTTGGGAAGATGCGTTCCTCCACAGAACGATGAGCAGGAGTACTCTCTCTTAGGTTAGTATCTCAGCAGTCACTCTACCTTGGAATTTACTGAAAAACTAGCCTTACATAATAAGAAAGGGAAGGCCTTAAGAAACAATAAACTGCTTGTCAGAAGAAATAAGAATCATTTTCACATAGAAAGAGAGCATTGCTGACCAAGGAAGAACATCTAGTTTCATTATAAGAAATATGATAACAAGAGGCCCTTTATGCAATCTTGGTGGGCCCAGAGATCTGATGCATAAGCATAATTCAAGAGTATGCAAGAGATACAGTTGTTGGGTGAGTGAAGGCTTGAAAATCAATAATTTCATTCTGCAAAATCAAGACTTTCAACACATTTTGAGGTTGATACTGATAAACACCCCAACACTTCCCACTGACGTGCCCTGGGATGGGCAGCGGTGATCATAAAGGAATAGAACACATACGCAACTCTTACACATTTTAAAAAGGGTCCCCAGGTGACTGCGACTAGCAGAAGGAAAACATGGTTACTTGGCAGAGTTGTGTATCTTCTACAAGAATTCATATAAGTTACTCACTGAAAAGGAGGGAAAGATGAAGGAGCTCTGAGACCTGTTCCTAGAGTGCATAGTGCCGAGATTCATGGGTTTAAGGACTTGGAGAGCGCACCTAAGAAGTTCACTCTTAGCTTACTCTTTACTATAGCAAGGCCATAATAGCAACAACCCTTAGTTAGTGTAAGAAGACACAGAGGGGAAATTTTGAAACAGGAAAAACCAAGTAAGTGCACTGTTGACTTCAAAGAACACTTAGCAAATACCTACTATGTGTCACCACACAGGTTAGTCCCACAGTCAGGGAGATCATAATCTTTCTTCAAACAAACAAACAAACAAAATGCAAAAAACCTCTGTACATAAAGAACAATACGTGACAGCAATAAATAGCTAGACGGAAAGTGGCCAAGTGCCAAAGAACAAGAAACAGGTAATAAATGCTACATGTAATGAGGAAGGAGAACATTCATCATTGACTTGTATTACTTGGAAATACAAGAATTTGAAAATGAGGCAAGAATAAATTGCAGTTTCGAAAGTCAGACCAGAGAGCAGAGTATTTCAACAGAATATTTTTCTACAGATGTCACATTCACCAGAAAAAGTGTAATGAATTAAAATTTCAGAGGTTCAAATGGTAAACTGTGACATGAAAACAGGCAACATGAAGAGACAATGAGAGACATGCAAAGCTAACACAGCCTCAGCATCCTCAAAAACCCTCCTGGGATTGGCTTCCGTAGCTCCATAAAATGCTGTAACTTCTGCTTCCATGTAAGGCTTCTTTGTTTTTGTTAATTGAAGCCTTCTTATTTCTTGAAAAGTATAGGCTTTTTAGAAGACTGAGTTTAAGTCTGACAACTACTCCCTACTTGTTGAGTAATCTCAGCAAGGGTAAGTGATCCTCAGTTTCTTTAACAAAACAAATAAAAAAATGGAAATAGTAAAATTGCCAATAACCGACTTTTGATGAACCATCTGCACAGCAAGGTATCATAAACCATAAAACTTTATATTATGTATGATCACTTCCTCTTCCACTTCATTTTATGTTCCCAAGGATCAAGAATCACACTGTTATCTACTGTTGGGTCACTGCTATGTAGACAGTGAATGCTTAATAATGTTCATCAAGCGACTACTGCAAACTATTTAATCAGAAGAGTAACAGTTTATATATGTGTGTGTGTGTATATATAATACCAAGTTCTGTGATACGTGTGTAGAACGTGCAAGTTTGTCACATAGGTATACATGTGCCACGGTGGTTTGCTGCACCCATCAACCCGTCATCTACAGTAGGTATTTCTCCTAATGCTATCCTTCCCCTGGACCCCCACCCTCCAACAGGCCCTGGTGTGTGACGTTCCCCTCCCTGTGTCCATGTGTTTTCATTGTTCAACTCCCATTTATGAGTGAGAAAATGCGGTGTTTTTTTTTTCAAGGAACTTTTAAAATTAGAGTGTAACATTTGAGAGAATGCAATATTAGAATGATGTGTATAGAACTTAAATGTACATCCTGAGGGATTTTAACACATACATACTGTGTAATGGCCACAGATCAAAATATTAGAACATTCCCAACATCCAGAAAGTCCTGGGGATCATTTTTAAAAATACAAGTTCCCAAGCCCTGACTCTGGAAATTTTGATGTAATAGATTGGGGTGGACATAGGAGGAAGTTACTGTACTTTTCTAAACTAGCTAAGCACAATGTAAATATTAACAGTCCAGTCAGTTCTAATTTCTGATTACCCCCAACTCAGTATCTGGCCAAGATCACTAAGTTCCCGTAACACCATGAGCTGCACAGTGCTTAAGGGTCAGTAACAGCTTAACTAACAAAATACTTTTTTTAAAAGGACATAAAATAATTCATCCGGTAGAATTATATAAGAAAGGAGAAACTGTCAAATCAAAACCCCCAAAGAAATCTGGCTGAGACTCATGAATCAACACCTGTATTTACAAATGTTCTAGAAGATTATCATATAAGAGAATCTTTACCTTGTCTTTAGCTTGAGAGTTTATTCTTTTAAAAATTTCTAGTGAATAAATTTCTGTAGGTTTCTGCAAATAACTTTAAGGCTGCCTAGCATATCTCAACATGCATCATCATGAAGGTGTTCTCCAGAGAGCTTGTTAAACTAACAACCCAATCCAATGTATTCACTGCATTACAGTAAAGTACAAATGGAACCATAGTTGAACCAAGACAAACTGACAGCAAGAGTAACTGGCAGTAATAATATATCCCAGCTTTGATAATTGGGCAATGTTATAAACAGAGAACTTAGAGTTAAATTTGGTCTGGCAAACTACAACCTATGAAACAATTCAAAACCCAGAACAGGAACATATCAGCACCACACATATATTCTACACTAATTGCACTGTCATCCACACAATTACAGGCAGTTCCAAATCAATTGGGTTAAAATCAATGCAGGAAATTAAGGGCCACTCACAGAAAATGTTTTCAGGTTTCTGCCCACAACAATAAAAATATAACATGGGTAACATTTGGTTACAGGAAACAAAATAGTTTTGAGAGTTGACAGTGAGGGTCAAAGTTCCTTTCTGGACTTTCTGATGCCTGAGAGTGTGGCTGGCGTACGTCCCCATAAATCACTGTAAACTTGGCTCCCATTTTTTACCTTTCTTCTTCTTTCCAAACAACAGGGTAGACAGAGGTAGTAACTAAAGAAACGGATGAGAAAGCCTCTTCATGATTGTGTGTTCTATAGATGAATGTAGTGTGTATGTGTGTGTGTTGACTAGGACTGAGGTTGGGACAATAAATGTATTTCTAAGCACAGAACAATTCAAACCATTATCTTCTAGCCTGTATCAGTGGCAACTGAGTTTGGGTTTATTAATGTCTAAAAAAATTACAAAGTTCTTTGCTTAATACGACAGGTTCTTGGGATTCTGAGCCAGATGATATCAAGATTAACCAACCTGAAATAACTTTTAGCCAATCATCATGAATGCTTTTTGCTTTCTTTTGCTAAAGCAAATTAAATAACTGAATTTTTTCAAGTTTCTTCATTATCCGGAGATATTTATTAACAGACTAACATTTTGCATTTGATATTACATTCAGAGGACTTTTTCCTTAAAAAACATCAAGTGTCAACAATTTAATGTTTGGAGTTTGCGAGTGAATAAAGCCTCTGGTAACTGTGGTTTGTGACTAGAGAAGAGCGAATATTCTACCTCTTCTTCTAGGGATGTTTCTATTCTTGTATTAAAGGTGTCATACATAATGTAGCACTGTGGATCACATTTGCAATTCCACATGAAAGCCATGAAACTATATTCTTCAGCTGTATTCCCAACAAGTAAAAATTGTTACAGCATTTGCAATATGGTAGTAGATTTTCCCAGGGAAACAGTATTATTGACTGCAGCCCTATAAAGTTGAAGACATGGGTCAAATCTGCATACTCACTTCACTGTAACCCGCAAAAACAGGAGTAGATGAAGATACCCCATTAACTATCAACACCCACATTTCAAAATGAAGTACCAGAATTATTATATTTTTTCCAGTCTCCTATAGAGTTACTGAGCATGCCAAAAAACTCAGGTCTACCTACTTATGTAGTGGTTAATCCCATCAGCTAGTTGAAGACTACAACTCGAGGAGGAAGTCGAGAATGGTGGTTTGGAGGATAGCTGCATTCAGCTTTTCATGCACTCAAACCCCAAACTCCACAGCTGAGTAAATAGAGAAAAATAACATTTCTTCTTAACCTTGAAATAGAGATCAACAATCTACTCTGAAAAGTTTTGTTAAACTAGCTGTGATGACTGGTTATTTTTGGCTTCTGGTTTCACTAGCCCTCACTGGCTGCAGTCAAATCATGTGCTAAAAATCTTCAACACAGATAATAGCACATCAATTAGAAAAAATAGACTATCAAGGAGTTGGTCAGCTAAAAATTGCCAGAAGTGCAATAATCAAATATTCTACTATCAGTCCTTTCACAGTAACTGCAAAACATTAATACACAAAAATAGCCATTCCTTTTGTAGATTTATAACACTTCAATTTTCTTAATTAACATGACATTTACATAAAAGTATCTAATTATTTATCAACTAAAGGCACTGTGGGCTAATTAAAAATGTACCATCCTTTTTTAACCAGCTTGTCAATTCCACTCTATCATAATCTGTACACTGTTTTCCTTTGCAGCATGTCACTTTTCCAAGCTCACAGTTCTAAAGGTAATTTTGGACAACAAATTAAAGAGCTGCAATTCTCTCCTCTCTGTAGAGATTCAGAATATCTTTTCTTTTCCTCCTAAGCCTCCCTGGGCAGAGAGAGATTCAGGATATCTTATTAAGAATTTCTTGAAGAGGCTTCTTCTTAAAAAAATAAAAAAGGACAAAATAAACCTCAAGAAATCTATGCAATGGAGATAGTGAAATAAACTACACTGTTTCCTGATGTGTCCATGTTTAGAATGCAAAATTATCTTCAAAAAATTCAAATAATATATATTTCTTGAGCAGTAAAATATTCCTTCTTTAGCCTTCAATATAAACACAGAGATTTAAAATAGCAAAGAATTGACAGTATTTAATGAGTATCCAGTACATAGCAGAAGGCACAAGAAAAGTCATCTCTTCAGAAAACCCTAATCTCCAACCTCACCCTAAACCTGGAGTTCCTGAATTGTTTTAATCAGAAAGGACACACCTATCTGTCGATATAATTGAGTTTGAAAAGCACCATTGATTAAAAACAAGGATACATAAAGATATAATGAATTGTAATCCAAGTTTACAGAAATTCTTCAACACAAATAATAGCCCTCTTATTTCTCCAAATGAAACTTCCAAATTAAACCATTTACAAAGCTTTTTACGGAATCTAAGTGTTAATCTCCCAGAGTTAGAAGTTCTAATCCTAACTCAGTACATGATCTTTCACACTATTTAGATCCAAATTAGTAATTTCTGAGAAGGGAATTTTCAAAGTGGGTCAGAAGTTGCAACTGGTAGCTTATCTATTTTGTTAATAAGGGCTTCTTTCTCAACAAAATCTTACTACCACTCCACCTTAACTCCCCTAAACAATTACAGGCATATCTTGGAGATATTATGGGTTTGGTTCCAGACCATCGCAATAAAGTAAATACAGCAATAAAGTTTGAGTTGCACAAATTTTTTGGCTTCTCAATGCATATATAAGTTATATTGATACTATGTTGTAGACTCTATTAAGTGTGCAACTGCATGATGTCTAAAAATGTACATACCTTGATTTAAAAAAAACTCTATTTCTAAAAAAAATGCTAAGGATCATCTGAGTCTTCAGTGATTCATACTCTTCTTGCTAGTGAAGGATCTTACTTCAATGTTGATGGCTGCTAACTGATCAGGTAGGTGGTGGTAGCTGCTGAAAAATGGGGTGCCTGCAGCAATTTCTTAAAAAAAGAAAACGAGGCCAGGCGCAGTGGCTCACATCTGTAATCCCAGCACTTTGGGAGGCCGAGGGAGGTGGATCACAAGGTCAAGAGATTGAGGACCATCCTGGCTAACACGGTGAAACCCCGTCTCTACTAAAAATACAAAAAATTAGCTGGGTGTGGTGGCATGCACCTGTAGTCTCAGCTACTTGGGAGGCTGAGGCAGGAGAATGGCGTGAACCTGGGAAGTGGAGGTTGCAGTGAGCCAAGATTGTGCCACTACACTACAGGCTGGGCGACAGAGCGAGACTCTGTCTCAAAAAACAAAACTAAACAAACAAAAAAACAACTCTGCCACGTCAACTGACTCTTCCTTTTACAAAACATTTATCTGTAGTAATGCTGTTTGACAGCATTTTACCCACAGGACTTCTTTCAAAATTGAAGTCAATCCTCTCAAACTCTGCTCTTGTTTTATCAACTAAGTTTATGTAATATTCTAGATCCTTTGTTGCCATTTCAATAATGTTCACAGCATCTTCACCAGGAGTAGATTCCATCTCAAGAAACCACTTTCCTTTGCTCAATCATACGAAGCAGCTCCTCATCCATTAAAGTTTTATAACGAGATTGCAACAATTCAGTCAACTCATCAGGCTCCACTTTTAATTCTACTCCTCTTGTGATTTCCACCACATCTGCAATTATTTTCTCTGCCCAAGTCTTGAACCCCTCAAAATCATCCATGAGGGTTAGAATCAACTTCTTCCAAACTTCTGTTAATGTTGATAATTTTGACCTTTTCCCATGAATCACAAATGGTCTTCGTGGCATCTAGAATGGTGAGTCCTTTCCAGATGATCTTCCATTTACTTCGGCAGATCCATGAGAGGAATCAGCATCTATGGCAGCTATAGCCTTGTAAAATGTATTTCTCAGATAATTATGACTTAAAAGTCAAAGTTACTCCTTAATCCATGGGCTACAGAATCAATGCTGTGTTACCAGGCATAGAAACATAAATTTCCTTGTACTCCTCTATCAGAGCTCTTGGGTGACAAGATGTATTGTCAATGACCAGTAGTATTTTGAAAGGAGTATTTTTTTTTCTCAGCAGTAGGTCTATACAGTAGGCTTAAAATATTCAGTGAATGATGCTATAAACAGATGTGTAGTCATCCAGGCTTTGTTGTTCCATTTACAAAACACAGGCAGAGTGGATGCAGAAGAATTCTTAACGGCCCTAGGATTTTCAGAAGGGTAAATAAGCACTGGCTTCCACTTAAAATCACTAGCTACATTAGCTCCTAAAAGAGGGTCATACTGTCCTTTGAAGCCAGGGACTGACTTTTCCTCCTGTAAGTCCTGGATGGCATCTTCTTCCAATAGAAGGTTATTTCGGCTATTTCGAAAATCTGCTGTTTAGTGTAGTCACTTTCATCAGCGATATTAGCTAGGTATTTTTGGCAACTTGCTACAGCTTTCTACATCAGCAACTGCTGCTTCACTGTGCACTTTTATGGAGATGGCTTCTTTTCTTAGCCTCATGAACCAATCTCCACTAACTCCAAGCTTTTCTTCTGTAACTTCTTTACCAGCACAGCAGTCCTCAACTTTTCTGTCTTGAGAACTTTTAACACTTAAAAATTACTGAGGACACTAAAAAACTTTTGTTTATGTGGTTTATATCATTGATATTTATCCCATGTGAAATTATAACTTGATAAAAATTATGTTTTCATTTAAAATTAAAATAATTACACTTCAACATAAAAACTTTCTCTTTTATGAAAAATAACTGCAACTTAAAAAATAGTGAGAGTGGCCTGGCTTAAAGGAAGATACTTGGATTTTCATGTCTATATCTGTATTTAATGTTTATATGAATACGAAGAAAGCCCACTACTACATAAATATGTAGTTGGAAAAGGAAAGATCTCATGGATGCCCTGAGAGGTACCTGGGGACCTCTATAGGTCTCTGGACCACATTTGAGAACCACTGGTACAGAACCAGTGACCCTAAAGGTTAATATAAGATCCAATTTCCCCATACTCCTTACATGCCAACTGACTTATTTCTAGTCTTGCAGAAATCAACTGATGTACTAAGTGTAAATAACAGTAAAAGGGTTTCCCAGTCTCAACAAAATGTGAATATTTAAGTAAATAAAGGCAAGGGATAGTGGAATAAACTAGTCAAAATTTCAAACCATGACATTCCATTTCTGCTATGTATATAAGAAGAGTAAAAACATGTTTCATGGAACTCTCAAAGGATTCTGGGTCAGCAGTTACATATGTTCAATTTTAGTTTTTCAGATGTAATCTCTCACCTAGAATCCTATACCTTTCCATATGTTAAGATGCTGACAAACGCTTACCACCGATACTTCAAAATGTGATAAAGCCCAACAGCAATTAACAGTGACATTCTAAGACATCACCACTCTCTTGGGGATAAAAATAGAATAATCGCCATTTTGTTAGAGGTCAAAATACCACCTGGCTAATAAAATCATTACCAATTTTAGACACTGTTTTGTTTTTCTCTTGTGACAAAGCATATTTAATATGAACACAAAATCAGGGGCTGTCACCTCTCCAATTTAGGCTTCACTTCTGACTATTTACAGGCTTAACTAAGGCCCAATTTCTACATTTGCATCATTTGCATTTTACCATCAACACAACCATGATTCTCATAACATTAATAGAGACACCACTCAGCACTGGAAGAGATTTTTTTTTTGTTTTTTCAAACACAGTTCAGCTAGCAAGAGTATTCTCATAAATCTCAGCCTGCAGCAGCTACTGAAAAAAGGCTGCAATGCTTTCCTTAGAAAGGGAAATGACCGGTGCATGTTCTTCCTAAGAGGCTTCAGGAAAAATAAAAAAATTTAAAAAAGACATCTATTCAGGCCACAGGTACTGTTCCATGGACTTGTAAAAACAACTTGGAACACAGGTGCCCTTCTCCTCTGCCTCTCTGCTGAGCCTCTCCCATAGTTAGCTGTACCACAGCTGCAACATGATGAGTGACACTAAATGGAAATTACCTTAGTCCAACCGTCTTGCTTTACAGACAGAAGTGAACACTGTCAGGTCTTAATAATAGGATCTCTCTTTGCAACTAATAGTTGAAAATGTCACAATTTCAATTGTGTAGTGAGGGGGTTATACTGATATTTTAGAATTTTAAAAATTCCTCACTAAGGTGGCATCCTATTGTTTTCATTAAACCTATAGAATCACCTTTTTGACGGATCAAAAAGTGAGATGGTTTATAAAAGTAACAGAGGCCATGAATACAAAATGTACAGTTACATAGTCATTTTTTGGCACTGGCAGCTCTGAATTTTCAGAAAGAAGTTCACAAGCACAATTAAAATATATTTATGTAAGCTTAAAATGGCTGCTTCAACACATTCACATATCATTATTTTTTTTCTAGCCAAACATTTTTGTCATAAATAAAGCTTAGATTTAATTTAAAATCAGCACAGTGTCACATACTACTTGTAACTAGACAAAATAAAAATATGACAAGTGCAAGAGCTAAAGCTGTGTGAAGTGTGCTTGTTTACCATGACCTTTACTTTCACAGAGAAGGACAGAGCATTTAATTTAATAAGAACATTTAAAGAAATTCATATTGGGCGCAGGGGGGCCAGTGATGATGTTGCTTCAAAACCTAGTTTGAGTATCAGTAATTGTATAATCTCACATGTGACTGAGGTAATCTTTTGGGAAACTAACCTTTTAGATTTGCAGATTTCTTAAGGGACCTTTGAAAATAAGTATTAAAAGCTTGCTAGTATTCTGTCTTGCAAAGGGGAATCTTGAAGAGGGAAATTTAGGTGATAAATACTAACAAGCAAAAATGGTTATTTTACAACAGGCAAGTGCCTATTTGTACAGAAGAAAGAGACAGAGACAGAGAGAGAGAGAGAAACAGAAAAGATTCCCATTATTCAAAAAGTTTGAGATGAATTGTTACCACCACAAAGCATCCAAATCTTCAAAATTTGGTAGGGATACTGCCTTTTTTGAGTTGCTTTGTCTTGCGGTTATTGTATGGCACAGAAAATTATAAAAGAATATTAAGTAGTTATTCAAAAATCAGGCACAGGCAATGAGAGGCCCTTTCTTTAATGTATCAAAACACATAAAGTACGTTTCTAAAAGTAAGAAAAATTAAAAACAAAACTTTTCCTAAATATTTAAATCAGTAACCATTTATTGCGTACTATGCTAGCAGTGTGCTAGGTGTTCTGGGACAGAGCAAAGTAGCATAAAATAAAGACTCTGCTAATTTGGTGCTTAGTCTCTAAACTTGTGCAGAGATGACATTGTCTTGTCAAGAACATAGAAGAAGATTTGAATAAATGAAGACAAACTATATTCCTTTATGAGAAGACCCAAAAGTGTATCAAAATGTTAAATTTTCTTAAATAAATCTATATATTCAATATAATTCAAATCAGAAGATACTGATACATACTATAAAGCTATATTTCAGTTTCAGAAATATACAGGTTGACCAATAAAACAAAATAAAGAGCCTAGGAACAGATGTATGTTTATGTAATAGTATTAGCATTTTAAACCAGGACTATTCAATGAATGGTTTTTGCATAACTAGTTATGCACTTGGAAAAAAAATAATAAAGGTAAATCTCTATGCCTTAAATACAAAATAAATCCCAGATGGGCTCAAGAGCTAATGATAGAAAAAGATAAACTATGAAAGTATTTAAACACATATAGAAAAATATTTTTATAACTATGATTCAGACAGCCTTCTAAGAAAGACAGAAAGCTAGAAGACAAAAGACCAACAGATTTAAATCAAAATTTAAAAAATTTTCATGAATACAAGGCACCTAAATGAAAATTAAAAGCCAAGTAACATACCAAAAGAAACTGGCAATATATGTAACAAATACTCATCCAGAATTTGTTACATATTTTAAAAAATAAAGAATTCGTACAAATCAGTAAGAAAAAAATAGCTAATAAAAAATAAATAAGCAAAGAACACCACTGACAGACCAATTACTGGAGACTCATCAATTGCTAACAAACATATAAAACAATGCTCAATCTCACCATCAGGAGATGTCTGGAAAACACAAGTTAAAATGAGCTATTCTTTTGCCCAACTTACCAAAATAAATAAATAAAAAGGAACAAACAAACAAAGAAAACAACCCACCTAATGTTGGTAATGCTGTGGTAAACAATCACTCTCAAACATCATTCTTAGGAATAGAAAGTCATACAGTCATTTTGGAAGTTAATATTGCCATGCAAATCAAAATTTTAAATATACATATTCTCTGACTTGTTAGTTCCTCTTCTATGTATTTATCATGGAAAAATAACATATGCACCATTAGCCATGTACAAAAATGTTTAGTTGACATGGCTTATAATAGTGAAATATTAAAAACAGCCTCCAGAGAAGAGAGTAGAGAAAAGGATGATAAGGGCAATATGGAATATTATACAGAAGTAAGGCAGATCTCCATGCGTAGACTTGGAAAGATCTCTGAAATATGTTAAGTTAAAAAGCAAGTTACAAAACAATATATATATAGTACGCTCTCGTTTATATAAAAATAAAATCTTTTTTTTTTTTTTGAGACGGTTTCATTCTTGTTGCCCAGGCTGGAATGCAATGGCATGATCTCAGCTCACTGCAACCTTCGCCTGCCGGGTTCAAGTGATTCTCCTGCCTCAGCCTCCCGAGTAGCTGGGATTACAGGCACCTGCCACCACGGCAGGCTAATTTTTGTATTTTTAGTAGAGGCGGGGTTTCACCATGTTGACCAGGTTAGTCTCGAACTCCTGAACTGGTGTTCCGCCCGCCTCAGCCTCCCAAAGTGCTAGGATTACAGGCGCAAGCCACCGCGCCCGGCCAAAATAAAATCTTGTATGTAAACATGTACACAGCTGCATAGAAAAAATACAACCCAAAATGAAAAAAACTGGTTATTTCTGTAAAAAGTAGGAATTGGGTGGTGGTGATTGATGGTGGTGACATTAGAATATTTTCATGTTCTAGTCTATCTAAACCTGTGTCTTTGTAATTCAAAAACTGAGAATGTAGTCATGCTTTACTTGCATACTTAAAAATAGGACTAAAAGTTATGAAAAAGAAAAGCAAGCCAGAAAATGAGTAACTTAAAAATCATGGTTTTGCTTTAAATCTGGTTCATATTTTGACTACAAATGGAAGGTCAGATGACACTACCAGTACTTAAACAAGTTCCTACCCAACTGACATTATGGAACAGAAAGAATTTCTATAAGAAAACACTTCTGAACTGCTCAAGTCCTGTATTTGGACAGAGATTAACTTAATGATCTCACACAATGATTTTTGAGAAATTATGGCTCTTCAAAACAGCATATAACTGTACATTATCATATTGTACTGCAAAGTATCAATCTTTTCAGAACACAGCCCTAATGAAAGCAGCATGCTTTGCAGAACCAGTTTCAGGATAAACAAATAAATGCACTGGGAAAAAAAAACACCATTAAATTAAAATCAAAAGAGACATTTAAAGTTTGGGCATTCTTCATTATGGGAAAGAATCTTCCACTTTGAGACTATTATATATCAGAAAAACTCCATCTGTTGTATAATTATCTCTGATAAACGGCCTGATGCTTTGAGCTTCATTAGAGAAAAGGGAAGAGAAAGACACACACAGAGAGAACTGTAAATAAATCTCCCCACCATATTTCACTTAAAACCAGCTCAGCAGGAAATCATAAAATATTTTTTAATAGGCAATATTTTCTAAATGCTTTACTAGAAGAAACCAGCCTGTTTTGCCCAATATCTGGCCTCCTGAAGTAGGCATAGTCTGAAAAAGGGAACACTGGTTTCATTTAGAGATTATTAGAAATTTAACTGGTAAAAACAAACAAATCAGAAGTTTAGCCGCTTGGTGGCAGTGATACTAAATTTCCAGGGAACAGATTAAGGCTTGTCAGACAGAAATGAAGATATGTAGCCAATGACACCCAATGGATGTTCAAAGACCCAGGGGCAGTCTAGCAAGGACCTCTGTTAAAAGGCACTACCATTTTTTAAAAATCCCTGAGGGAGCTACGATATCACCAGAAACCAGTTTCCAAGGAAACGATGGAAATCTCTGTTCAACCAAATTAATTTAACCAGAGGTGGAGTATGTTCTCAAATTTCTATTTTGGGAATCAGTGTCATATTAAAGGAAAATCCAGTCAGCACCTGGAAATGAAGCTTTAGTCATAAAAATCCTCACTAACATGCCAGTTAATATGGTTCTCACTTTTTCTGTATATTTTATTTTGCTACAACAAAAGTATGTCTTGGGTGGATGCAGTAGAGAAGAGTAGGAAAAAAACCAGAGTCCCGTATTATAGATGCAAAAGGCCCAGAGCTGAGTTGTGGCCCTGTCTTGGGACTTCAGGAGGGTCACTATCTAAACCTCCCCTTTTCATCTATAGAATAGGAAGGAGAATATTTGCCTTACCTATGCTGCATACTATCAAGATGATCCTAGGAACATGTGTACCAAAGTACTCCATAAAACAGGGGTTTACAAATTTTTTCTGTAATAGGCCATTGGGTCTCCACAGCAACTAGCCAATTCTGCTATTGTAGCACAGAAGCAGCCACAGACAATACATTAACAAATGAGTGGGGTTGTGTTCCAATCAAACTTTACCTATAAACACGGAATTTGGAATTTCATGTAATTCCCACATTTCACAAAATATTATTTGATTTTTTTCAGTTGTTTAAAAGTGTAAAAATCATTCTCAGCTTGTGGGCAGCACAAAAACAGGTGATAGGCTGGATTTGGCCTGTTGGCTATAGTTTGTCAACCCCTGTTGTAAACTATAGTTTTTATGTAAGAGCTGGTTGCTATTTAATTCTCAGTATGCGCCTCCACAGAGCTCAGAAGACTGCTTTGTATGAGATAGGTACTCTCTAACTGCTAGTTTAGAATATCAGACTATTTGAAAACAAGTCCATTTCTTGCCATTAGTTTTCCCTAGCAACAGGTATCAGTTCTCTTCCTCTCCTGCCTAGAAAGAAATAGATCAGCCATGACCCCTCCAACACCTCCATTTCCATCCATTATACTAGTGGGATTGGAAGAAAAATCCAAAAACTCAGGTAGACATGTACATTAAAAGGTTCCCAAACCAGTCATAAATAGGGATGCTCAAGCCTTTAAAAGCATAACAACAGAAAAGCTGACTTGTATAAAGAGATGAGGGCATTTCCTCATCTTGTGAGAAGTCATCTGTCTGTACTTAAGAACAATAAAACAACAACTGATTCCAGCATTCTAACTACAACCTGGCACTATCCTTTCTCTCTGCAAAAGTTAGGTCAAAAAACATAACTACAAACTACATGTATTCTCCCTTAGAAAAAATCTGGAAACTGGGAGAACAGTAAATAGGCAGTGGCAAAAGCAGAAAGAAATGTTTTCTTCTTTTTAAGAGTTTGTCCAACACACCTTCCACTGTATAGCCTAATTTGCATGCAATGTCCTTTAGACCATAAATCATGATAGAGAATGGCAGCTATGGTGTGGTGGCAGAGTCAGTCCCTTGGAGCCAGAATGCTCTGTGATCTTGGGCAAGATAATCATCCTGTGCCTCCATCTTCACACCTGTGAAATAGATACAATAGGAGTACCTGCCTTACAGGGTAATTACGAAGATGAAGTAGGTTAATACAGCTGATCCTTGAACAAGACCAATTTGAACTGTGTGGGTCCACTTAGACACACATTTTTTTTCAACCAAATACAGATGGAAAATATAGTACTGCCCACATATATGGAGGGCCAACTTTTCATGTAAGTGGGTTCCACAGGGCTGACTGTGAGACCTGAGTATGCGCCGAATCCCCTGTGTATAATGAGGGATGACTGTGCATATAAAGTACTTGGAACAGTGCCTGGTACTAAGTATACTTGTTGTGACCTGTTATATTATAGCATTTAAATGCTGTAACAAGTCCTTTAGTCACTATTTGAATTTTGTTTACATTATTTTTGGAAAAGGCTTCCAATGGCTAAGCTCCATGCACTCTTCTGCAGACACACACAGTTTGGGACAGGGAGACATATGTTTACGTTCAGATAGAGAAATATCACTTAGAGCTTTTGGATATCTGCTTTATTTATCTGCAGGGAAGTGTATTAAGAAATTTTTTTGGGTAAAAATTAGTCCTGTTTCTAAGTTTTACATACTTCCATCAATAGTTATTGCTCTATCTGCAGTCTTTTCAAAAGAAAATGTACCCAGACTCTCACTACTTTCTGTTGATATGTTCATAGTTCAAGTTCATGTTGATAGTAAGAAGGTGAAAATAGATTTAAGCAATATCAATTTTCTTGTCTATTAGGGGGAAAAAAAAAACTTTCACAAGCCCCCAACAAAATGTAGCACTCCTAGCTCTATGCAGTAACAATGGATCCATAACTACTAAATAGTTTACAAATTTCATGGTACTTGGATCTGGCATCCCAAATCCATTTTCCAACAACTGTTACATCTTACTTCTCCACATCTCTTTAGGGGAAGCTAAGAAGAAATCCACAGATGAAATTCTGGTCCCTTGAAGATACTAAAATATCAACATAGGCAATCTCCTGCTGCCTCTTCCGTCATCCTTTGTCACCTTGGCAGATCACAGCTAAAAAAATTTGCAAGACGTAGATGGATCAGGCTGTCTAGTGTCTCACCTGGGTCTTCACTGCTACTAGGCAATCACTTTAACTCCCACTGATTTTTAAAGCATCCACCCTGACAGCTCTTAACAAACCCAGGGTACTTGTCTTACCCCATATTCTCAACCCCCAAATCTGGCACATATCTCCTCACACTAGCACAGCTGCTTTCAACCTAGGTGAGGGAGCAAAGCTGACCTGAAAAAGCTTTGCAAATAACATGCCTGTTAACCACTACTTGCTACTTCCTCCCTTCCATCCCAAAATTCTTACCCACTTGTTTGGGAGAACAAACCAGACTCCCAGGGAGAGACATATGTAGTCAAAAAGGTGACCTCCTTGTGTATTAAGACTAATCTTATTCATTTCTATACTCAGCACTTAACTTAGTGTCTAATATATAGCAGGCACTCAGCAAAGATTGCTAAATGAATATACAAACCACTGAAACCGTTTATTAAATAGTTTATTTAGGTAATCCATCTTATGATCACTAAATCCAAGTGCCTCTTTGTCAGTTTACAGCCTCAGTAGCATTTTCATAATATTGTGACAATATCTTATAGTGACTGAAAACATAGGCTCTGGATCCAAATTCGTGTGTTACAGCATGGGCTTCACTGCCTTGCAATAGCTCTATAACTTTGGGGAGAAAGTTAATGAACCTCTCTAAGCTTTAGTGTCCTCATCTGTAAAAAACAAGTATAATAAAAGCACCTACCCTAATAGGCTGTATTGAAAATTAAATGTTACCGCATCTAAAGAACCTTGAAGACTGTCTAGAATATAGCAAATGTTTCATAAATATGAGCTAATATTATTATTATCTAAACTGAAATCTGTTCCTTGGCTTTTGTGACCTTGCCCACTATCATTCTCCTCCTGACTTCTTCAGTTGCCTCCTCTAGCCTTTTTGCTCCTTAAGTGCAGAAATTTCACTCACAGGTCTATTCTCATTGCTTTTCTTTTCTTTCTTTTTTTTTTTTGTTTGAGACGGAGTCTCACTCTGTTGCCAGGCTGGACTGCAGTGGCGTGATCTCAGCTCACTGCAACTTCACCTCCTAGGTTCAAGCGATTTCCCTGCCTCAGCCTCCCAAGTAGCTAGGACTACAGGTGCATGCCACCATGTTCGGTTAATTTTTGTATTTTTTGTAGAGACGGGGTTTCACCATGTTGGCCAGGACGGTCTTGATCTCTTGACCTCGTGATCCGCCTGCCTCAGTCTCCAAAAATGCTGGGATTACAGGCATGAGCCACCGTGCCCAGCCCTCCCTGCTTTTCTTTACTCTCACCCTTGGCAACCTCATTTAACACCTATGGCTTAAACTTTCATCTCCATGTGGATAAAGCCAATCTTGACTTCTCTCCTCTGAGCTCCAACTCAACCTGCCCAGCTGCATACAACACAAACTTAAGTCATCACCATATCTCCAATTGGCAAATCTCATTTCCCTAGATCTGTAGAAGCTTGAGGAATTAGGAAAGAGATTAGCTTCAGAGAGTATAAGTCTAAGAGAAACATACAATGGTTCAAAGCAATGATGTCACCAAAAAGAGAGAAAGGAAATGAAGCTAGTAGAACTAGACATCCTTAATCAGGCTGAAGGTATTAATATTGAAAAAACAAAAAACAAAAAAAAACCCATAGCAGTCTACAGTGGCCGAAACTGGCTAGTAACTTGCTTATGATGTGGATTTCCACATATCTTAATGACAGGAAGAGAAAGCATCCCTCTTGCCCACACAAATATTCTTCTCTGTGACAGTTGTGTTTCACATTGTGAATTAACTGATTAAAAGTATGAACTCTGAAGCCAAATGCCTAAATTTTTGAATACCGGTTCTGGTATCTACTAGTTTGTGACCACAGTCAAATTATTTAATCTTTTTGTGTCTAATTCCTCATCTATGGAATGAGTATAATGACAGTATCTACCTCATTGGGTTATCACGAGAAACAATGAGAAAATATGCATGTAGAATAATGGCTCATTTATAAAGTGCTCAATAAATAGTAGCTGCTGTTATCTCAGCCTCACATGCATTTTGGCGGCTTGAATTGGTTTGTGATGGCCTGATCCTGGTATGCAAGAATCCAATCCAGTTTCCATCAGATGAGATCCTGACCAACCTTTTCCTTAGACCAGGAGTTCTTAACCCAAGGGCCATAATAAGCTGTAGAGAAATTCTATGCAAAATTGGTTATAAATGGATGGTGCATATTTTTCTAAGACAAGGGGCCATAGCTGTCATCAGCTCCTCAATAAGTACATGACCTTGAATAGATTTTTGAAAACAAAACAAATCTACTGCCTTAGCATGACCACTACCATTTTCACCGTTTTTTTTTTCTCCTCTTACATGATTTCTACACCTGCTTTGGCCTCTATTCAATAACTTATAACATTTTAAAAATTCTCTCTTTGCAATGTTATTCCTGTTTAATCCTTTCCATTTTCAATACAACCAAGGTTACTTCTCCAAAGGACTGTAATAATATCACTTCCTCTGCTCAAAAATATGGCTATTGTCTCAAGTCCAAATAGCTTAGCTGGACATTTAAGCCTCTATGTCTTGGCCACAACTTACCCTTCTAGCCTTGTCCTTCATTCTCCTCCATAAATGGCCCTAAGACAGTCATTTGCCATTGAGAAACTTCATGCAGCTTTCCTTCCACAGCTCATTCTACTCTGTCTAGTAGGTCTCTTCACCACCTTCTATCCATCTTTACCACTTCCTCAGTAAGTCAATATCCTTCAACAGTTGCTGTCTTTAATATGTAAGGACCAACATGGGTGTATGCAAACATGTATCAGGGTTTGTCAAACTCAGCATTACTGGCATTGTGAGCTGAATGATTTTTTGTTGCAGAAGACTGTCCTATATGATGTAAGACATTCAGCAGCATCTCTGGCCTCCAGACACTATCAAATGTTCTGGGGCTGTGGGGTGGGAGATCACTCCTGGTTGATAACCACCGATAAACTATAACAAATATATTTAATTTCCCCTTCAAATTCTTTGAGGACAAGGACTATGACCTTGCTTATTTTATATTCTCAATATTACCAAATACAGTAGTTTATGATAGATTTAGATATTTGTTTTCTGCTAACCTTTCCAAAGTTAGTATACAGAACACAGAGACCAGGTCTCACAAGGCTGCAGTGTAATGGTGAGACCACAGTCAGTCCACTGTAACCCTGAACTCTTGGGCTCAAGAGATCCTCCTGCCTCAGCTTCCCAAGCAGCTGGGACCATAACACACACCACCACATCTGGCTAATTTTTTTTTTTTAGGTAGAGAAAAGACTCTCACCATGTTGTCTAGGCTGGTCTCAAACTCCTGGCCTCAAGCAATCCTCCTGCCTTGGCCAAGCAGAGCTTTTAAAAGGCAAAAATTGCTATGTTATGATATCCCTATAATTTTCAACAAATACTATCAGTTATAGTTGTGCCCTAAAAGAGATGTATGTTTCGCATACCACCAGGGATGGGGGATAGAGGGAAAGAGATGTTATGTTATGACATTATAAAAATTACGTAGACAATGGGCCAGGCATGGTGGCTCACGCCTGTAATCCCAGCACTTTGGGAGACGGAGGCGGGTAGATCATTTGAGGTCAGGAGTTCGAGACCAGCTTGGCCAACATGGCAAGATCCTGTCTCTACTAAAAATATAAAAATTAGTCAGGCATGGTGGCAGGCACCTGTAATCCCAGCTACTCCGGAGGCTGAGGCAGGAGAATGGCATAAACCTGGGAGGCGGAGCTTGCAGTGAGCTGAGATCCGGCCACTGCACTCCAGCCCGGGCGACAGAGCGAGACTCCGTCTCAAAAATAAAATAAAATAAAAAATATCCTATGTCCTATGAAGTATAGTGTTTTCTCAGTTAAATGCTTAGAAACAGTCAAGGCCCAGTTAGTGACAGAGGTAAAGTTTCAATCTAAGGCTCCTAAATTAGGGTTTTAGGGTTAGAATCCCTTACTGGTCCCTTGCTGCACATTAGAAATCCACTGCAGAGTTAAAAATAACAGATCCCTGGGTCTCCCTCCAGATGAATTAAATGAGAATGAGGGAATGATGCTAAAGATTAAAATTGTTTTAAAAACCTCCAGTGGATTCTAATGTGCAGACATAGGTGAGAGCCACTGCTCTCCAGACTGGTTCAAAACTTCATGTACTCTGACAGTATAGAAGGCTATTTCTTCAAGAATGGCTGAAACTTATTCTCTAACTTGCTGAGCTTGGGCCTTGTATGTGAACACTTATCTTGAATAAAAAGAAGTGCTGTTTTTTCTGGGGTTAGGCATTACCAAGATGCTCATCTAAGGTTCTTAGGCTGCTCTCTCTACCACCTCTAAGAAGCCAGGCACTTACACTCCTCTTACTCGGTGAAGTTACATTCAGTTCTGTCGGAAGCGGCTGCTGGCTGGGACTAAGAGTTGGCGTGGTTATCGAGGTATTGTTGTTGTCACTGGTGGTCTCTTCGGAAAACAAATCTGATTGGCTGTTACTTGTACTTGGAGCGGAATCATCATCTGGTTGTTTCTTTTGAAAATCTGAAGAAAAACAGAAAACGAGCTTAATTAAGGAGTTCACAGTCTCTAAGGATTAGAAAACAACGGAAGTTGGTACAAAAATTAAATGCAACAACAGCAATAATAAAGACTGATCTGGGTGTTTAAAAAACCATGGGAGTAAAACACTGGTCAAAAACGTTTAAGATTAGTGGAAAGTGACTAGAGTTAAAAGTTTTCCAAGGTCCCATTCAGAAGAATGCAAACATACTGATTTTAACGTTCTGTGCAAAGCCAAAGATGCATGTTAAATATTTAAGAGTAATCAGAAGGAAAAAGGGAATAAACAACAGTTTTTCAAACTTTTTAGAAGGAAAGGTCATAAGGAAAAAGGCAGCAGAGAAAACAGCAGAGTAAACAGAAAACACATAACAAGATGGTAGAAATAAGTATAAATATGTCAGTAATGGTAATAAACAGACTGAACTTTTCAGCTAAAAGACAGAATCTTTGGACTGAAGTCCAGTTATATTCAATTTATAAGGGACATACTAAAAACACAAATATGAGAGGATAAACAAAATGTTAAAGTATATTTAGTCCTTGAACGTCATGGGTTTGAACCGTGTGGGTCCACTTGTATGCGGATTTTTTTCAACCAAATGCAGATCAAAAATACAATGTTCACAGGATGCAAAAATCATATATGGAAGGCCTACTTTCCATATACCATGGTTCTGCAGTGCAGACTGATAAACCTGAGTATGCACAGATTTTGGTATATGCAGGGGAGTCCTGTAGCCAATCCCACAAGTATAACACAATTGTATATATATAAAAAAAAGTACCTGGCAAAAAAATATAAGCGAACACGCAGGGCACAGTAGCTCACACCTATAATCCCAGCATTTCTGAAGACTGCAGTGGGCGGACTACTTGAGGCCTGAAGTTTGAGACGAGCGTGAGCAACACAGCAAGACCTCATCTCTAAAAAAGTTTTAAAAAATTAGCTGAGGGTGGTGGCGCACACCTGTAGTCTCAGCTACTTGGTAGTATCTCTTGAGTCCAGGAGTAAGAAAGAAAGAGGAAAGGGAAGGGGAAAAGGCAGGGGAAGGGGAATGGAAAGGGGAAGGGGAAGGGGAAGGGGAAGGGAGGACAAGACAGGACAGGACAGGGCAAGACAGGAACAGAGAAAGGAGAGGGAGAGGAGAAACGGGAGGGGAGGGAGAGAGAGAGAGGAGAGGAGGAAAAAAAAGAATGAAGAAAGGAAAAGGAAAGGAAAAGAAAAACGGGAGGGGAGGGGATGAACAGAAAGCTAGTATGGCTACAGTACTGTCAGAATATGTAGACTTTAAGTCAAAAGCATTATTAGGGGTGAAGAGGATCATAAAATAGTAAAAGAGTCTTCTCCAACGCCACAAAATACTGCCCTCCCTTAATATACAAGGGAGATTGGTTTCAGAACTCCCGCATATACTCAGGTTCCACAGTCAGCCCTACTGAACCAGCGTATATTAAATACTGGTCCTCCATATACACAGGTTTAGCATCCCATATTTTCAATCCGGGTTTGGTTGAAAAGCTTCATATAAGCAGGCATACAAAGTTCAAACTCATTTTGTTCCAGGGCCAACTGTACTTAAAGTAAAAATGGTTATATTCACAAGAAACTGACAAATTTCCTACAGGGGATGATTTTAATATAACTCTCACACAAAATAATTAATAAGCATACAAAGACCACATATCCAACAATTAGATAATGAATTATTTTCTTTTTTTCTTTTCTTTTTTTTTTTTTTTTGAGACAGAGTCTCACTCTGTTGGCCAGGCTGGAGTGTAGTGGCACGATCTCAGCTCACTGCAACCTCCGTCTTCCAGGCTCAAGCAATTCTCCTGCCTTAGCCCCCAAGTAGCTGGGATTACAGATGTGTGCCGCCACACCCAGCTAATTTTTGTATTTTTAGTAGAGATAGGGTTTCACCATGTTGGCCAGGATGATCACGAACTCCTGACCTCAGGTGATCCGCCTGCCTCAGCCTCCCAAAGTGCTGGGATTACAGGCATGAGCCACCGTGCCCGGCCAAATAAATTATTTTCAAACACATGGAATATTTATAAAAGCTGATTAAAACCTGGCTAAATCTTGACCACATATCAGAACACAAAGCAAAAGTCTCAACAAATGCCAAAGAATTACTAAGATACAGACAATATTACCTGATCATAGGGCAACTGAGTTAAAAACTGCTGAGAAAAAAATTTATATTTGGAAATATACAAAAAAATTTTTTAACTCGTGAGTGAAATCAAATTATAAAATTACAAAATACTTACAATTAAATAATGAAATTACTACATATCAATATCCAGTAAAGATAAAAATATATGTACATTATCTACACCCCAGTCATTTAATCCCTAGATATATACCTGAGAGAAACTCAACAAACATATTCAAGGAGACAGCAACAACCTTAAGGTCTATAAATAATGGCACAAACAATGGAATAATGTACATAATGGAAACAACTATTGTCACATGTATCAACATGAATGAATCTCAAAATCATGACACTGAGGGGAAAAAGCAAGCCACTAAATCACAGTAGATTGTACTGTGCTTATATAAACCTCAAAAACAGTACAAACTCAGATATACTGTTTAGGGATTTGTATGCTTAACCCAATTTTTTTCTTTTTTTCTTTTGAGATGGAGTCTCACTCTGTCACCTAGGCTAAAGTGCAGTGGTGCAATCTCAGCTCACTGCAACTTCTGTCTCCCAGGTTCAAGTGATTCTCCCGCCTCAGCCTCCTGTGTAGCTGGGATTACAATTGCCTGCCATCACGACTGGCTAATTTTTGTATTTTTGTAGAGATGGGGTTTCATCATGTTGGCCAGGCTGGTCTCCAACTCCTGGTCTCAGGTGATCTGCCCGCCTCAGTCTCCCGAATTGCTGGGATTACAGGTGTGAGCCACAGCGCCTGCCCTTAAACCTTTTCAAAGCCCCCAAATATTAGCATAATTCAGAAGAGCAGTTACATCTTAGATTGAGGGAGGGTGGTGTGATGGTGAGAGGCACACAAAAATATCCAAAGATAGGTAATGTCCATTAACAGAAAATTGATCTTAAAATGCTCTACAGTGATTAAATGAATAAGGCTACAAGTATAATAGAAAAATCTCAAAAAGAATGTTGAGAGAGAAAAGCAAGCAAGCTACAGAAAGATATACATGGTATAATAATACTTATACAAAAATGTAAAATATGTTAAGAATACCATATATTGTTTATAGATACATGAATGGTAATAATTACAAGATAAAAACATTCAAGGAAATAATATACCAGATTCAGGATAGCGATTACCTCTTTGAGGCCAAGGGATAAGGAGAAAAACGGGTCTTCTATCTTGTTTTGTAATTTTTTATTTCTTAAGCTGTTGGTAGGTATCTGAGTGTGATTATTATCTATATTCTCTATATATTTTAAAAATCTAATGCTACTCTGTGGAATACAGATTACAGTTTATTATATCAATTCAGAGAAGTACAAGATTCTTATAATTTGACACAGCCTTCGAACCACAGGGAAGTGTTGCTATCATACTCTATAACTTCATCAGAATCACTACCTTTTGACATATTCTAAACATAAGAATAGCTAGCATTTATGATGTGCCAGGCACTGAACTAAATGTTTTACGTGTGTAATGTATTTATGTTAGTCCTCAGGAAAACCTAACAACGAAGGTATAAATAACATCATTTTAATGATAAAGAAATTGAGGTTCAGAAAGTTTAGGTAATTTGTTCCAAGTCAACAGCTAATAAGTAGCAAGGACAAGTCCATTTGACAACAAAGCCCATGGTCTTCAATCACAACCACAGGATGTGGCACTGTGATCACCAGGATGGGCCAAGGAAGAGACCTCCATGTCAAGCCCCCAGCCATTTCCAGCACCACTAGTGAGTACAACGAATGTAGCCAGTTAGTAACTGCTAAGATGATCACTGCTCTACAGCCCCCACTGCTTCTTTTCTGTGTATTTATTTCTCCTAGCCACTTTCTCGTTCTTCCATGTTTTGACATTTTAAAATGGCTTATTATCTCAGTGTTATTTGTATAGCACCTTCAAGAAAAAGGTACTATATCAACGGAATAAAAATACTGCAATAACGATACTTCTTTTTTATGTCATGTCATCTCATTAGCTCTCCTATGCCAATAATCATTGTGTCCCTCCCATAACCATCTGTCTACTTTTAATTGGAAATGTTATATGACCCTGAAAGAACTGAAACTGAGTCATCACTGTACCATCTAGCACAATCCCCAATGCTTGGAGACAGATGAACACACAGAAACTCACTCACTCAGGCACAACAGCCCTTTGAAGGTGAAGGATGTTGGTGTCTAAAGACAATTATTAATACCAGGTTCCACCCACACACTCTCCAGCCCCAAGCATGCCATGCTGCTTTGATGCTCAGGTACTTTCAAGTTTTCTTTTGTGAACTGGTAGTTCAAAAATTTCAGGTTTTCTTTTAGGAATCAGCAGTTGACACAGTGTACCTTCTTTTAACCCATACTCCTTCTATGCCTTTTCTATACCTGCACAGGGTGATGGTGTCATAACATCATCAGGCTAACATACAAACCCAACTGGCTGCTCACAAAGAGAGGAGTAGAAGCTCTATATATTCTCTGCTTGAACCTGAAAAAGCATCCAGGAATCACAGAATGTTACAACCAGTAATGACTTTAGAAATTCAGCTCAATCCTCTCCTTTTACAGAGAAAGCAAGAGCTGAGAAAATTACTACAACTCACCAGAAATTGAGTTGGGAGTTTTCTAACTTCCATGCCAAAGTCTGTGCAATACAAAGAGCTCTAGAGTGAGACCTGGATTCAAATCCTGACCTTGCTATTTACTGGGCATATAGCTAAAAGCAAATTGTTTAATCTTTTGGGGCCTTCTGTAAAACAAAGGGAGGTGGTTATTTAAACCTCTCAGGAAAATGTGGATTAAATAAGATAATGTACATGAAGACCTAGCACATGAGTACTCAACAAATGACAGAATTAAAAAGAAAAGGTATTTTCCAAACTTAAAGAAAGGGGCACTAAGTAAGAGTTATCTTTTCGTTTTGGCCCTGATATTTGCATCACAGTTCTTATTCTCTTAGGCCTTTCTGAATCATTCAGCATCCAACTTCTGATTACTGCCAAAAAGAATCTCTCAGAAGTCTACTCCGAAAATGAAGGGCAACAGATTCATATTACATGTAAAGAAGTAAACAACAAAACATGAGGCACAGAGCCTGCCTCCCATCATTCTGCACTGGAGAGCAGTGCAGATGAAAGGTCCAGAAACAGCCACTTCATCTGATTCAGACAAAGTAAAGGTCTGTTCCCTTGATATATTGTATAATTCTCATATAAATGAGAAAACTAGAAATCTCCAAGCTTATCTACCTCTCTAAATGAGAAAAAAACTTAGGAATAACTAATTTTATAAGTTAGTTGAGTTAACGGTATATCCAAAGGTCTTAAACTTGTCCTTGAATAAAGTTGTGAGTCTGAGAGAGGTTTATGTGAATAAAGCTTTTCCAAAGCAAACTGTTTCTTGTAAAAACTGAGTTTAAAAACCTTTGCACTTTAATGGGATTACTGTTAAGAGTGAATACAGCCCAGATCTTGGCAACTTACCTTATTATCATCTAAAGGGAAAAACAATTTCTCAACAAAGATATGCTTGAATCCTTTAGTACCCAGAAATGGAATGTCTCCAGAAGATAAAGTGACCTAATGGTGCTAGCAAAGTCAAAATAACCAGTGAAGCCCCTGGGACTGGCTACCCACATACTCCCTGGCATAGTTTTCTCCACTGTTTTCAGAATGATATTTCACACGTCAATCTTCTTACTACAAAATGCACCTAAAATACTGGAAGCACTGTGAAAGCACTTTGTCCTGTCCTGCTTCACAAGTCCATTAACCTGGGCAGTCTCTCTAGAACTACACCACTATGCAATACTCATTTTGATATGCACATGCCCCATTGTTTCTCTCTCAGACGTACAATGCTGATTTGGCAAGATGCTTAGATTCCCAACCCCACTTCTAGACTATTACAATAATATGTCTTTCAGAATGATTTCTTCAAAATATTTAAAAAGAATTTCGGTTATTTTGCTAAACTTTTTCTCTCACTGAAAACAAATTAATTCTTTCTAACTCTGTTCCATAACCTATTTTTTCCTCTTAGCAAGGTATCATGAATGTTTCTTCTTTGTAAAATATAAATGGGTGATCACTAATGAGTACATGGTCTCATCCGTTCATAGATACATGAACTAAACCAATCCACTAGTGTTACACATTTTCATTTACCAACCTTTCACTATTATAAACAAGATTTCATTGAGTTTCCTTAAGTTATATAATAGAAGTAGATCAATTGGTAAGAGAGGACGTACATTTTTAAAGCATTTGGTATGTATTACCAAATTCTCTTGGCACAGCACTCTGTGATTTCCCATAGCACAAGACTTACTATGGTATATAAGAATCATCTGTTCACTTGTCAGTCTCCTACATTATTCAGGATCCAGGACAAAAAATGGTTCTCAATAAACATTAACTGGATAAATAAGTGGCCAATGTTTTCCTGTAGAAAGTCCATCACTGGATTACATTTAAAGGTATTTATCAGTTGTTACTTTAAACCTTTCATAAACTGTTTTGTGTCTTTAAGAGTACTCTTAGCATCATGTGGGTCGGCATTTCTAAAAGATAAAAAGCTTAATACCTGTGAATTTCTATTTTCATAATCAGTAAGTAGAGATGAGAAATTCAACTGCATTTGTTCCAACTCACTCATTAAGACTACTTGGGATCACTAATAAGGCTTCTATCATTATTGCAAACACTAAAGCCAGGTATATAGGAAATCAGATTAGAAGTAGAAGAAGAACTAAGAGTTAAGCGCCTCCTATGAGTCAGGCACTCTGCCAGGGGCTTTGCATTCATTTTCTCATTTAGCCCTCAGAATAAACTGGGCAGTAGACGTCATCACCACATGTCAGCAGAGGACAGTGTGTATGGCAAGGTTGGGCAACCTGCTCCCTCCTTAACAAATGCTAGAGCTAGGTTTTGAGATTCAGCTTTATTTGACTCTAATGTTTGTGCTCTTCCCCCTACAGCATGCACCACTGAAGCAACCACCTCCCAGCTCCCCAAAATGCAACCACTCGCAGCCTGCACCCGATACGCTGCTGGTTCGCACATTTCCATTCTCAGTCTCCAAACCCCATCTGACTATATATCACAGATTACAAATCCATGCATCCACCAGAAGCTTTAGTTTGGTATTTCACACCATAAAATACTTCATGTTTCAAGTAGTCAAATTTTAAAAAATGGAAAAGGTTGCCAGAGGTTTTGCTTCTCAACCCACTTAAAAATAAAAATTCATTTCCCATATCTCAAGAGTTTGGTTCATACAAGGCACTGTATAAAGGTCTCCTTTAACACAACAGGGTTCTGCTCACCATCCCCTCTCTGCCCAATTTATATCCATAATAGGCTACAGCTTCCGTTCATAGAAACATTTCCAGGTTTCTAAAGCTGCATTGTCCCCCACCCCCATCTCAACCACAAAACTTAAATAGCTTATTTTAAAAAGTTACAAAGCCATTAGGAGCCAACCAATTCATAAATCAGACTTCTAGCCTTCTGATTAAAATCTTAATAAAATTCTGGTAGTTGGATGTTAATCTGGGTTAACAGCCGCAGCAAGAATAAACTGTTTAAACAGGAGTGAGCAAGAACCAATGTACTTACGGACTTGGTCACCTTATGCATATGTTGCAGCTTTAGGGGCAAACTGTGATCTATTGAATGTGGCTAAGTCTACTTAGGTGTCTTTTCATGAATAGTATCTTCTAGCTTCTTTAAAAAGCAAAAGCAAAACACCTTTACCCTATCAGATTCTCATCCAACCTCTCATGGCCATTCCTTCTCTTTAAAAATCAGACTATCTTCTTTTTTTAAAAAATACTTTTATTAATTTTTGTTTTCTTTCAAAAATCATTTTTATTAATTGAAAAAAATCAGACTCTCTTCACTGATCTCAGAATAGACAGACTGAATAACACTGCTCTGTTTTTGTGTGCTTCCTCCTTTTTTCTAAATTTAATTTGAGACAGGGTCTCGCTCTGTCACCCAGGCTGGAGTGCAGTGGCATACACATGGCTCACTGCAGCCTTGACTTCCTGGGCCCAAGTGATGCTCCCACCTCAGCCTCCTGAGTAGCTGGGACTACAGGTGTGTGCCACCACACCCAACTACCTTAAAAAAAATTTTTTTTTTGGTAGAGATGGAGCCTCACTGTGTTGCCCAGGCTGGTCTTGAACTCCTGGGCTCAAAAGATCCTCCCACCTTGGTATCTCAAAGCACTGGGATTATAGGTGTAAGCCACCATGCCCAGCCTGTGTCCTTTCAAATAAGTTAAAAATATATACATATAATACATATACATACACACACACACACCACCCCTACATGTATATATCCTCCTAATGATGATAAATGACTCCTATCCTATGTTCCCTATTTATGTCCATGAATCTGTAATTTGAGTAATACCTCAAAAAATAAAATAGACCTTGTCTTCTGCCCTCCTTCCCATCTCAAGACATGGTATCAACACTCACTCAGAGAATAAAGTCAGAAGACAGGAATTATCTTGAACTTCATGTTCTCCCTTCTTAATTTTACATTCCCCAAATTACCATTCTAGTCATTTACAACTCCTAAATATCTCCTGAATCCACCTACTTCTCCATTACCACTGTAGTCTAAGCCATCATCATCTGTAAGATTCCTCTGATAGCATCTTTTTTATTTTGAGACAGAGTCTCACTCTGCTACTGAGGCTGGAGCGTAGTGGTGCAATCTTGGCTCACTGCAACCTTGGCATCCTGAGTTCAAGCCTCTTGGGTTCAAGCAATTCTCATCCCTCAGCCTTCCAAGAAGCTGGAACTACCGGTGTGCACCACCACATGTGGCTAATTTTTGTATTTTTATTAAAGACAGGGTTTCGCCATGTTGGCCAGGCTGGTCTCGAACTTCCAGCCTCAAGCAATCTGCCTGCCTTGGCTTTCCAAAGTGCTGGGATTACAGGAATGAGACACCATGTCCAGACTCGATAACATCTTAATTGAAATCTTTGTGTCCTCTCTTGGCTCAGTCTAATCCACTCTTCACAATGCAACCACAGTGATTGCAAAAAAAAAAAAAAAAAAAAAAAACTGTAAGAAAACAAATTCTGATAACATCACCTCCCTGCCTAAACCCTTGAATGGCTTCTCACTGCCTTTACAACCAGATCCAGAATCCTAACCATGGCTTAGAACTTACAACCAGCTGCTGGCTATTTCTTCAGCCACTTTTGATGCCACTGCTCCTCCTCTCCCTCTCCTTGCTTTAGCCATTCTCTAGCGGTCTTGGTTTTCAGATACTCCATGCTCTTTCTCAACAGGGAGTGCCATCTTTTTTTCTTTTCTTTTCTTTTTCCCAAAATGGAGTCTCGCTCTGTCGCCTAGGCTGGAGTGCAGTGGCACGATCTTGGCTCATTGCAACCTCTGCCTCCCAGGTTCAAGCAATTCTCCTGCCTTGGCCTCCTGAGTAGCTGGGATTACAGGCATGCATCACCACACCCGGCTAGGTTTTGTACTTTTTAATAGAGACAAGGTTTCATTATGTTGGCCAGGCTCAAACTCCTGACCTCAAATGATCTCCCTGCCTCAGCCTCGTGCCTGTAATCATGTTGGGATTACAGGCGTGAGTCACCACACCCGGCTGTCAACATGGAGTACTTTAATCACGACATGTGGAAGATTTTTTATCCTCATATTCACCTTGGTAAATCCTACTCATATTTGAACTCTTAATATAAGCACTACTTCCTAAGGGAAGTCTTTAAGATTATCCATAGAAGGCACTTTATTAAATATTTGTTGGATAAATGAATGTCTTATTCACAGTGTGACTCAGCCCCTAGCAAAACGCCTGCCACATAATACACAATATGCATTTCTTGAATTTAATGTATTGGATACCAATGAACACACAAAGTTGAAGAATATTAGTTCTCTTACAGACATTAATGGATTTTAAATTGCTACAAAATTTATTTATAGGAGGTAAGAGTGCTCCTACCTACAAGAGAAATATTAAGCACCCTGTCAATAAGTAGATGTTTGGATTTCATAAATGATCTCCGCACATATAAAAATTTCTTCCTTATTATTCATCATGGATAACTGGTCCTAACAGGACTTACAAGGTCTCTCAAGTCACTTCCTGCTTGCTTAGATTTAAACCACAGAGCTTAAGATTTTTACGTGAGGCAAATACAGGTAACATTAGATTGGCTCCCAAAAGCATATTCTCAAATGTGTCTTGCAAAAACAGGCAACAAGAGAATATATGAAGCTGACAAAGCTTACTCTTTTCATCAATTAAACTTACTTTATAATCTGGTTTATCACTGAAATTAAACATTCTCTAGATTCTTCACACCTCTAGAGCCAACTACTCAGAGGTGTGAACTAGCAAAAAAAAAAAAAAAATTATTTGGAGTAAGGCTTGTTTCTTATGCAGCATTTATTGTGCAGACTATAGTTTTCCCTGTAACAGTGTTTCATATTCAATATTCATTTACAGGGCATAAATTAGCAATGTTAACATTACAGCAAATATCTAACAATTCATTAGTACTACAATAACATGCACATTTACATCATTTCAGTCTAACCAGAAAATATGTCAATTTTTTTAAAACACAGGGAAAAGTTTTCTGAATATTGTGGCATTAATCTAGCTCTAACAAAATACGCACTTTATGCTGTATGTGCATATACACATACAGTTCAGCCATTAAAATTACTGATAGGGTATGGCATATTGTGGAAAAATTGGGTAAAGCTGACAAAATAAAACAGGCAAGTTGGAGCCTAAAAACAAAACAAAAAACTTCTATTTGTTTACAGTTGACCCTTGGTATCATCTAAAGACCTCCCCTCAAGCCATTAGTCCTTAGTGTCATTCATGAATTACTCCAATGGCACAGAAGTGGCATGAACGTAATTGCTGGAGAAGCTGGAGGCTGGAATATTTTACCCCAGATTAAAGGCTTTAAATGTCCCATAAAGACTTCAACGACAACAGAATAGAAAAGCAGAAAAGCATTCGGGAATAAATTAGCAAAAACAGCAGGTTACCACCCCTCTTTTTAGATCGCTATTTCTATAATTGTATCCACAGTTCTAATGCTACTAGCCTTTCATTTTACTGTGCAGATGTGACAGGAGAAAAGACAAAAGAATAACTCCCACTGGCACCTCTCTTTTGAGGGGGAGGATGGTGGTGGGACTGGGTACAGCGTAGGTGGGACTGCTCTTGCCCACCTATGCTCTTACAATCTGGTCCTATTCGTTCTTCCTTCCCTCTATCCACAAAGGCAGCTCCTGACTTAATGAGCTATTCCTACTCCTAATTACTCCCTCAATATTTCCTGAGTATTTCTACTTAGTTCTCAGTCTATAATCTCATACCAGGGTCACACACCACCAGTCTTCAGGTCTCCTTCATTTAAGCTCTGCTACTAAGCTGACCACTCCATTTGTTTCAGTAAATTCAACTTAGGGTGGTGATATTAACTTTTGAGACACATTTTCCCTAAGATAAAACTTGTAAATGCTCAGCACAAATTCAAGCAATACAATATGCTATATTTTAAGAATGTCAGCTGGGCACAGTGGTGCACGCCTATAGTCACAGTGTATTAGTCCATTCTCATGCTGCTATGAAGAAATACCCAAGACTGGGTAACTTATAAAGAAAATAGGTTTAATTGACTCACAGTTTCACATGGATGGGAAGGCCTCAGGAAACTTAGAATCATGGCGGAAGGGGAAGCAAACATGTCCTTCTACACAACGTGGCAGGAGAGAAGCGCCAAGCAAAGGGCGAAAGTTCCTCATAAAGCCGTCAGATCTCATAGGAACTCACTCACTCTCATGAGAACGGCATGGAGGTAACTGCCCCTGTGATTCAATTACCTCCCACCAGCATGACGTGGGGATTATGGTAACTAAAATTCAAGATGAGATTTGAGTGGGGACACAGTCAAACCATATCACCTGGCTACTAGAAAGGCTGAGGTAGGAGGACTGCTTGAGCCCAGGAATTCCAGGCCAGCCTAGGTAACATCTCAAAACTCCATCTCTAGGAGGGGAAAAAGAAGCAAAGAATGAATTGCCTTCTTGGCCAGGCACAGTGACTCACGCTTATAATCCCAGCACTTTGGAAGGTCGAGGTGGGTGGATCAACTGAGGTCAGGAGTTTAAAACCAGCCTGGCCAATATGGTGAAACCCTATCTCTACTAAAACTACAAAAATTAGCTGGGTGTGGTGGCATGCACCTATAATCCCAGCTACTCAGGAGGCTGAGGCATGAGAATTGCTTGAACCTAGGATGTGGAGGTTGCAGTAAGCCAAGACTGCACCACTGTGCTACAGCCTGGGAGACAGAGTGAGACTCTGTCTCCAAAAGAAAAAAAAATGAACTGCCTACTCAAAAGTGGTGAATGAAGAGCGGGGTGGGGGTGTGGGGAGTGAGGAGAGTCAATCTCTTTCCCAAAGAGTAAAAGACCAAGTAGTGGTTCAAACTTCTAAGATATATTTTTTTGAAGGATTAAATGATGGGCTTACTAATACTTTCTTCTTACATCTATTAAAGCATATCAGGGGGGTGTTTAGAGAAGATGGCAATGATCTTCACAAGATTAGGACTAATTTACTAATTTTTATCCAGTCAATCCAAGGTATCAGAATACACGATGTTTATTTAATTCACAATTCCTAAAAGGTATCTATCTTCACGTAAAGGCTATCAACTACTGATACAAAAGCTTTCTCCACTAGTGAGAAAAGCTCCATGGACAATTAACCTACATATCCTCTGTCGCAGTATGATGTGTGTAACCAGACTGCCTGAGTTCAAATCCTGGCTCTATTTCTTAATAGCTGTGTAATCTTGGGCAAGTTACTTAACTTCTCTTGCTCTAGTTTTCTCCCCACAAATGAGAATACTACTACTATCTACCTAATAAAGTTATTTTGTAGATTAGATAATACACGTGCAAGTCTTAGAACGGTGCCTGGCATATAAGTAAATCTTGAAGTAACTATGATTGCTATTCCTCTTCCAACTCCTTGTATGCAATTTAAAAAGTTGCTAGCTTGAGACTAAGGCAATGAAATTAATTTCTCTAGTGTGAATTATAGCGAAGTCTTTGGCTTCATTAACAATGTACACTAACAAGCCAATCCTGGGGATACAAATACAAACGTTTTCAGAGACCAGGTGGGTATCATAAATGTGTGAAGTTAGAGAGCCTAACACAAAAGGGAGTGCTAGTTATTGTGGCTAACTGGCAAGTGTAAGTCTCACCTCAAGGCATGTGATTTCAAATGTAAGAACAAAAATAAAAACCTCCAAATACAAGATGTCTGTGCTTTGAAAGCCAAAAATGTAAGACCCTTGATTTAAACAGAGACAAATGCACTTATTATATAAAAGTTTTTGAAAACTGCATTATTAATTCTGCCTATCAGTAAAGAAATGACTGATCAGATATAGGTGAAACCAATGTAAGAACAAACAGGAAAGTTTAGAGGTGTAATACAAAGAATTAGACAGAACTATACAAATCGTGCCTAAGCTACTTAGAAACTGCATGACCATAAGAAAGTTACTGAACTTTATTTCAGTTTCCTCAACTGCAAAAATGTTAAAACCTACTGTGTAGGATTGTTGTGAGGATAGCAGATAATGCAGGTGCCCCTCATAAAACAGGCATTGAATTTTTTTTTTTTTTTTTTGAGACGGAATCTCACTCTGTCGCCCAGGCTGGAGTGCAGTGGCATGATCTTGGCTTACTGCAAGCCCTGCCTCCTAGGTTCACACCATTCTCCTGCCTCAGTCTCCCGAATAGCTGGGACTACAGGTGCCTGCCACCACACCCAACTAATTTTTTTGTATTTTTAGTAGAGACGGGGTTTCACCGTGTTACCCAGGATGGTCTCGATCTCCTGATCTCGTGATCCACCCACGTCGGCCTCCCAAAGTCCTGGGATTACAGGAGTGAGCCACTGCGCCTGGCCTGAATACATTTTTTAACGACTAATAAAAAAATGTTGGGGCCAGGCATGGTGGCTCATGCCTGTAATCCTAGCACTTTGGGGGACTGAGGTGGGCAGATAGCTTGAGCTCAGGAGTTCAAGACCATCCTGGACAACATGGCGAAACCCTGTCTCTACATAAAATACAAAAATTGGCCAGGTGTAATGGTGTGCGCCTGTAGTCCCAGCTACTCAGGAGGCTGAGGTGGGAGGATCACCTGAGCCCAGGGAGGGTGAGGCTGCAGTAAGCCATGACTGTACCAGTGCACTCCAGTCTGGACAACAGAGTGAGACTCTGTCTCGAAAATAAATAAACAAATAAACCCACAAACACAAAAAGTAAAAAAACAAACAAACAAACAAAAAAAAAAAACAAAGAAACAAACAAACAAAAAAACCTAGGTCTAGAAAAGATCTTCTTAAGCTAGAGTTCTTATTATCAGTCAGCTTAGGCTAATTTACCTGCAAAAACAAATGACCCTAAAATCTACAGGCTTTATAACAATGATTTGTTTTGATCACATTATAGGTCTACTGAGGGTAGGCAGCAGCTCTGCTCTATGTATCTTCATTCCAGGAACCCAGAATGAAGGAGTGGCCCTAAATGGAATACTGCTGGTATCACTGCAAAGGGAAAAAGAGAAATGGAACCACCTAACAGCTCTTAACGTTTCTGGTCATAAAAGCCAAATAAACTTTTCATTAGCATTTTATTGGCTAAAATAAGTCACACAGCTCAGCCTGATGATCAGGACAGGGAAGTATGAGCCTCACACTGGGAGGGGCACCAAATATGTGGAGACAATAATCTGGGATTCATAATGTGTGTGCATAGAAAACTTTTGCATATAATTTTGAGTAATCTTATTAAATTACATGCAATATTGTATATGTATATAGGCACATTTTCCCTCTCAGATAAAGGAATAAAGATACTATATTCTGCAAAGCATCACAGATCACAGACCAAAAGGGCCAAAGAAAAAGTCATATTGGGTTTGAAAGAAGTAATATTTCTTTTTTGCTTTTTCTTTTTTTTTGGAGACACAGTCTCCCTCTGTTGTCCAGGCTGGAGTGCAGTGGTGCCATCTTGGCTCATTGCAACCTCCGCCGCCTGTGTTCAAGTGATTCTCCTGCCTCAGTCTCCTGAGCAGCTGCGATTACAAGCATGCATCACCATCCAGCTAATTTTTGTATTTTTAGTAGAGATGGGGTTTCCATCTCTACTAATGTTGGCCAGGCTGGTCTTGAACTCCTGACTTCAAGTGATCCGTATGTCTCCCAAAGTGCTGCGATTACAGGGATGAGCCACCTGGCCAGAAGTCATATTTCAAACATACAGCCATTACTAATTATAATACTAGATCAGTACACTTTAGTTCTAACTCTGATTTTCCCAGCTGCTGATTACTAGACAATGTGGGCTGGAGATATCAACTAACTTTCTACCAGGCTGTACTAAATTCTGTAATAGTCTTAATAAAAATCTGAGTGTATGAATGCCATAAAACCATATTAAGCAGATACTGGCTTATTGAAAAGAAAGTTTTGTCTGAAACAACTATTCCAAGCAACTAAAATCCTTGTTCTTTATAAAATACCAGATAATCCGACCCCAACTCAAAATTTTGTGTTTTAAATTAATAGGACCATGATATGTTGGTTTTATCTTTTACTGATTACAAGTCAGGCTTATTTCTGATTCTCAAATGGACACCGGTTACTAAGTACATGTATTAAATTTTTTATTTATAGCTCCCTATCAAACAGAGAAAACAAATTATTACAAAGTCCTTCTTAGGAATGAACTGCCTCATACCTAGTTAATCCAAACTGGTTTGTCTAAATGTCACTTAAGACAAGTGAAATTTGGTATAACTAACACATTTTAAAAATATTTTTCATTTGGGAATATGCTTTTTACTTCACTTGCAAGCATGGGTAGGTATGTATTGAATGGAATAACGGAAGAGGTAGAAGTTATCTATTCTGAAATTATCTTTCAAATATTTAATAGCAAGTGATATAGGTAAGTTTCTTCAAATAGCACTAAACAAATTAAATGATTGTGTTCTATGTAGATAACAACTCCCATTATCTCTTACTCTTATTCTATGCGGCTCAATAGGAAGTCTTACAGATAAATCCTTTATAATTTTCTCATTTAGGCAATTTATTAGGCTTAGATCTTACATTACTCTGAGAGATGGTGCTTACCATTAATTCAGACAAATGGGCAAAAGGAAAATGAGATACATTTTAGTCATCATCACCGGTACTTACTTTTCATATATAATGCCCTTGGCTTCTATAATGAGGGATGTTATAAGAAAAAGCCATGTAAAAAACACTTTTTGAAGAGCTGTTACTGAGAAAACTGTTCACTACTCTTCTCGCTAACCACTTTAGAGTTCATAACACAATGATCTCTAAACTGCTTATAAAGTATTTCCATTTTTGCTTTGATCCCTAGGAAGCTCAGATTTCAATCTGCACTGTCTTTAATGATTATACAGATGTGTATATGGATTTCTGTGTTCAAATTCCTTATCTTGGTCTTACTACTCAATCTGTATTTTCCCTTTGTCCTGATACCAACATTTAAAAAGAAAAAACTATTGTAATTATATATATTTTTTACTAAACTACTCTTATTAGAAATAGGTAGTGTTAAATAAAATACCATAATCTTACTTTTTAAGTGGGAGATTTCATAAAGATAAACATTTGAGATAATATATATTTATATCTGTATCAATATTTAAGTGAAGGCTACTGATTCAAAGGAAGAAAAATTGCTAGAAAAATGTATATGAAATTTGAAACAAAATTTTACATGAACTGCATTAGAATTCCTATATAAGGAACTATGATTAGATTCTTATTTCATTTTATCTTTCAAGGTAAAGAATGCATGCATAAGAAATATCAACTAATGTATTAGAATTTCTACACAGGAATGGCTGGGCACTGTGGCTCAAGCCTGCAATCCCAGCACTTTGGGAGGCCAAGCTGGGTGGATCACTTGAGGTCAGGAGTTCAAGACCAGCCTGGGCAATATGGCAAAACCCCCATCTCTACTAAAAATACAAAAATTAGCCGGGCGTAGTGGCACGCACCTGTAATCCCAAGTACTTGGGAGGCCGAAGCAGAAGAACTGCTTAAACCCAGGAGGCAGAGGTTGCAGTGAGCCAGGATCGCGCCACTGCACTCCAGTCTGGGTGACAGAGTGAGATTCCACCTCAATAAATAAATAAATAAAAGAATTTCTACACGGGGAGATAACAGCTATCACTAAACAGATTTTATGGCAAGACATGCCAAGTCTAAAATAGGAGGAGTTGAAAAACCACAGACAAACAAAAATCAACAGAAGATGCTTAGGAGGCTAGCTACAATATTACAAAAGCAGTACAATTTCCTTAACACTTTATACTTCAATTGTCTCACCAGAAATTATACACATCTAAAAAAACTGGCTCAAAAAAGAAACAGTAATTACTTTTGCATCTTCTCATGTACTTTTATCAAGAGCAAAAACATCTTCCGCACAACCAGCCCCAAAACTTCCATTTCACGAAAGTGATTTACTATTTCGCTTAGCTCTGTGTGTGAATAACACTGTAGTGCAAACTCAAGGGAAAAAACTAGCATGTCAAGAAAGGCTGCAGCACATTCCCAATTTCTCTTTTAATATTGTGTTTATCAATCTGATAGATGTTAAATTCCATTCACCTTTTTTCCTAGAAACGAAAACTAAAACTAAGAGTGACAAGGAAAATTACCATCTCTGCAGCAAAGTTGTTGCTGAGACATTAAAGATGCCTAGTGAAGAATGAACTGTGGCTCTAGCACTCAGGAGCTCAAGTTCTTCTGCAAGATGGCCAAAGGACCAATTTTATTCATTTCAGATAGACTAAAAATGTTAACCTGCCAATCTAAAAAAAAAAGTAAGAGTGTTAACTAGACTTACTTTCAACCAAATTAAAATCCAGCAATAAGTTTTTTAAATTAATCTTCTCCATTAACTAGTCATGGCCAGAAATAAATGCACCAACGGCAGTAATTTGTGTACTGCTATGGGTGTAAAGAAAAGGGTGAAAAGGGTCAATTTAAGCGAGAAAAAAACCCACCAAAATTAGCTTATACTAGTTGTGACAGTATTCAGAAGGACAGACTAAAGACTTTGGAATGGCTTTTTAATGGATTAGTTTTTGTTGAGATGGCCACAATTACGTATATAAGAGAAGCTGTTATTTTTGACTGTTTGCCCTGACAGACCTTGTCCCAGAATCTTTATTTTTTATTATGTCATTTAAAAATAGTTTCACAGAATATACTCATGTAATTTTGTAGCTGAAGGGCTTTGAGAAATGATCTACTTGGGCTGGGCATAGGGGCTCACACCTGTAATCCCAGTACTTCGGGAGGTCAAGGTGGGATTACCTGAGGCCAGGAGTTTGAGAGCAGCCTGAGCAACAGTGAGACTTTGTCTCTAAATAAATAAATAAGTAAGCAAGCAAGCAAGCAATCTGGGTGTGGTGACATGAGCCTGCATCTTTAGTCTTAGCTACTCAGGAGACTGAGGCAGGAAGGGTCCTTGGACCCTGGAGATCAAGGCTGTGGTGAGCCAAGATCATGACACTGCACTCCAGGTAGGTGACAGAGCAAGACCCTGTTGTAAGGGGAAGAGTGAGAGAGGGAAAGGAGGAGAGGAAGGTGAAGGGGAAGAGGGGAAGGAGGAAGAGAGAAGAGGAGAGTGGAGAAAAGGGGAGAGAGAGGGAGCAAGGGGGGAAGAAAAGAAGTGAAAAGAAAAAGGCAGGGAAGAGAAGAGAAGGGGAGGAGTGGGGGAGAAGAGTGAAGAGAAGAGGCAAAAATCTACTACAATTTTTTTTTTTAAATCTAAAATCAAGGTCAATGGTATTACCAGTATTTTAAAGAAACAGAATAGAGGGCTGGACACGGTGGCTCACAGGGTGGCAGCAGAAAGGGGAAAGGGAGAGAGGGAGGGAGAAAGAAGGAAAAGACAAGACTAGACTAGACAAAACAAGATGAGAGAAACAACAGAAAAGGACATATCAGCATGCAGTACACGTAAGGGAGGAGACCACCCCTCATACAGCCTTATGCCCAGTTTCTGTCTCCAAAGAAAGAAGTAAAAACTAAAAGGCAGAAATGAAATCCACAGGCAGACAGCCTGGCGCCACACCCTGGGCCTGGCAGTTAAAGATGGACCCCTGACCTCATCAGCTACGTTATCTATAGATTACAGACACTGTGTAGAAAAGCACTGTGAAAATCCGTCCTGTTCTGTTCCTATCTAAGTACCGGTGCATGCAGCCCCTAGTCACACACCCCCTGCTCGCTCAATCGATCATGACCCTCTCACACGCACCCCCTTGGAGTTGTGAGTCCTTAAAAGGGACAGGGATTGCTCACTCGGAGAGCTCGGCTCTTGAGACGGGTCTTGCCGATGCTCCCAGCCGGATAAACCGCTTCCTTCTTTAACTCTGTGTCTGAGGGGTTTTGTCTGCTGCTTGTCCTGCTACACACATAGTAAGGTTAAATTGTCTCTTACAAAACTTTTGACTTTGTAATATGTATTTATTATGCACACATACGTGTATATTAGATCACAATGGAAAATATATTTCTTAATGGAGGCTGTAGTCAAAAAGATTATAATACCAATGATCTAACACATGATTTTTTTATCTGAGCAAAGTGAGGCACAGAAGGGAAGCTACCAACCTGTCCTGGACATCCTTGGCAGGAGCTCAAGTGAGAAACATACAGAAATGTCTGACCTGAAAAGGGAAACGTCTCTCACCATGAATGCTAATCTATGACTTTCCCAAGTAGGTTTTTATTACTTAATATAAATGATCTATTCTGTTAACCATCTATTCTTAAAAATACACCCTATAAATCTAGTTCAACCATTCAGATAGTTGTGAACTACTACTCCTGAATGGCACTGAAAACATACTCTTCTTTTTCATACCTTCCTTTCTTGCATATGTTTCTTGTGAGAGCCAATAATGACAAAATTTCCTTAAAAAGATTCTGCTTTTTAAGCAGCTCGACCAGGTGTAGTGGCTCACGTGTGCAATCCCAGCACTTTGGGAAGCTGAGGTGGGTGGATCACTTGAGCTCAGGAGTACAAGACCAGCCTGGTCAACATGGCAAAACCCCATCTCTACTAAAAATAGAAAGATTAGCTGGGCATGGTGGTGGGTGCCTATAATCCCAGCTACTGAGGCAGGAGAATTGCTTGAACCCAGGAGGTGGAGGTTGCAGTGAGCCGAGATGATGCCACTGTACTCCAGCCTGAGTGACAAGAGCAAAACTCCATCTCAAAAAAAAAAAAAAAAAAAGCTCAAGAAGGAGTTACATGTTACATGCATACTTTCTCCCCTCCCCCAAACTGGCCAAAAGTGTGATTTACTTAGTCCATGCATTATTTGAAATGTGTAACCTTTTTAATGCAACAAATTCTATTTTAAGAAAATCATTTTAAGGAAAACAAAACAAGTACAAAAGATATATATTAGGCCAGGCAGTGGCTCACACCTGTAATCCTAGCACTTTCGGAGGCTGAGGTCAGATCATCTGTGGCCAGGAGTTCGAGACCAGCCTGGCCAACAAGGCCAGGCTGTCTCTACTTTAAAAAAAAAAAAAAAAAAAAAGCTATATCCAGTCGTATGTACACTTACAGTCCCAGCTACTTGGGAGGCTGAGGCACAAGAATCACTTCAACCTCGGAGGCAGAGGCTGCTGTGAGGCGAGATTGCATCACTATACCCCAGCCTGGACAACAGTGGCCCAGAGCAAGACTCTGTCTCAAAAAAAAAAAAAGAAAAATATATTTTAAAAAATCAGTGGTGACATCACAAAACAGAAATCAGTTTGAAGGGATGCCCAGGAGCCAAAATCTGGGACAATGTAAGCATCAATAATAGTAATAACAATATAAATTAGTAATGGATAACTTACTAAATAAAATACACATCCATGGATTTATAATGATATGTTAAGAATGGGCGAGAAGGAAAAACTCTTACAGTGGAAAGCAAACTAATAAACACAGAAGAAATTATGCAGTTAACAAAAGTCATCAATAGATGCTAAAAAACTAGTGAGTGAAATTTTCATGAAGGACAGACATTCATATAGTCTCAAAGTATCTTCCACAATTTCTTATTAATTAGTAAGGGAATTTAGGAATTTTATAGTGGACAGACATGAGGACACTACCTTAATCACATGCTTCCTGATACTGTGCACTACAGACACATATTACTTTTGTGATTCTGCTTCCTAAAATGCGTAATTTCAATCTAATTATGAGGAAACATCAAACACAAACTGAGGGACATTCTACAAAATAACTGGCCTGTACCCCTTACTAATATCAAAGGTCAAGAAAAACAGTAACAGGCTAAGGGACTGTAACACAGTAAAGGAGACTAAGGAGACATAACTAAATGCCAGAAATGAATTAGACCTTGATGGCAGGGGCAGGGGTACAGGGGGCAGCAGGGAATAGTTATCTTTAAAAAGGGTATTACTGAGACAAGTGATGAAATTTGAATATAGACTGTGGATCAGATAATAGAAGTGTGTCAATATTAGATTTCCTAATTTTGATAATTGTACTGTGGTTAAATTGAGAGAATGTCCTTGTTCTTAGTATACATGAAAATATTCAAGGACTAAAAGGCATGATGTCTTCAACTTATGCTCAAATAGTTCAGAAAAATATGCACGTGGGGGTGTATGTACATACAAACATACATAAATACATACATACATACATACATACATACAGAATGATAAAATAAATGGGGCAAAACATAAACAACTCCTGAATCTGCATAAAGGATATACTAGAGATCTTGTATTAGTTTTTGCTGCTTTTCTGTATATGTTTGAAATTGTATTAAAATTAAAAGATTTACGCTTTTAAATACTGTACTTCATGTCAAAACTGAAGTTTTAAAAAGATATGTACATGGAAGCAACTGAAGTGTCCACTGACAGATGACTATATAAACAAAATGTAGTATATACATACAACAGGATGTTATGCAGTCTTAAAAAAGAAGGAAATTCCGTGACATGCTAGAATATGAATGAACTTTAAGAATATTAAGTGAAACAAGCCAAACAAGTCACAAAAAGACAAATACTGAGCTGTACAGTTAAGCATTGTTAAAACAGTACTTTTATGCTAAATGAATTTTACCACAATTTAAAAGTGTGAAAAATATATAATGAATTTAAAAATTTCTTTAAAGATGTGTATGCAAGAATAGTCACTACAACCTTTTCTGTAAGTGTTAACAACCAGAATGTCCTTTAAGAGCTGAGGCAGGTATCTATGTATAGACAATGAAAAAAAGTAGAAAATGCAGGCTTATAAAGTACTATGTTTTATATACTGACTGTACAAAAATAAAGTTTTTTTCATTTTTTTCTCTAGCTTTTAATCCATTTCTCTCCCCAATGTCTCAAGAGATGCATAAGTTTAAGAGTAATAATATTCAGGTGGGAGAATGAGGAAGGATAATATTGTTTTCTAAACAATAGTCAACTTTCTTTTACAGTAAGCATGTATTTTAAAAATATTAAAAACAAAGCACAGAAAACATTACTAATAACCATTTGGTCCACCATTCAGAATTTATTTTAATATCAGTCATATTTGCATTATACATATGTATGCAGATAAATGTTTTAAGTATTATTAATAAAGCTGCAGTTCTCCTCCCTAGTGTTGTTCTGCTCTGTAAATACAACCAATATCATGACTTTGGAATGTCTCCTTGTAGACCACATACTTATACTTGTATTATCCATGCACTATAGAGTACTGATTTTTAAAATTTACGTAAATTGTACTGTGCTGCATGTCTTACTCTATAACTAGCTTTTCCTCAATGCTAGTTTTTATGCATATCCATGCTGACACATATGCATCTAATTTATGCATTTTATCTTCTGACTACTACTCTAGCTTATGAATATATTATACTCCTCTTGTGTCTTCTTCTGAGGCAAATCCTTGGGAAAATTATAAATCCTTGACAAACCTAGAATAGAAATGTGTATAGAAAACGTTAAAGAGGAAGAAAGTGGCCAATTAGGTCATTCCATGACCTTAGGTATGTTTTAAAGTTGGCTAAGAACAATCTTCATGTTGCTAAAAATCATTGACATGAGACGACACACTGAGATTCTATATACCCTCAGATCATCTCATTCTTTCCGAAGAATATTTATGATCCTGTAAGACTGTCCTTTAGTAAGGAAGCAGATTTTAAGAGCAATAAAACATACCTTGTAGAAGTAAGACCCCATACCTTTTTAAATTGTATTAACAAAACACAAATAAATACTGAGAAGAGATAACTGGCAAACTCCTTTAGGCCAAGGTTTCTCAAACCTGAGAAATTTTGGAACACTAAAATATAGTGTGGTCATCCCAGATTGAGAAATGTGATCTAGGTTTTATTTCCAACCTATCTGATATTTAAACCAAAACAAAACCTGTTTACTTCAGCCCCCATAGTTTTACATCTCTAAAGCAAAAGAGCCAGATCCCAGGTAGCTTGAGCTTCAAATGAACCAGGTTTCAGGATGGGATCTAACAGCTTCTCAGAGATAGTGCTGCCCCAAGCAGCTGATACGATAGAGATTCAGCTCCTTTTTGGCATGGCTTGCTTTCAAAGATCTTTGCATCTAGAATGACATCTAAACATCTGAAGACTAATGTTATTTGGTAAAGACAAATGACTATGAAAGTCTACGGATCATGAAAAGGTACAGGTGACAATTCTGAATCTTCCGTCTCATGCCAGAAACTTTTTATTCTTTCTCTTAAAAAAATAAAATAAAGCACCAGGGTGGGGGAAATGACTTTCATTCTCCTACATGAATGTCTTTAAAGACCCTGCCTCAGAATATCCTCCTGGGGGCCTAAGGTGAACTCTGCCATTTAAAAATATCTCATTTTATAAACAATGTATCATGTACAGTATTTCCAAACCCAATTAAAAGGGTACATTTGTTTCAGTTTTAGTTGCTAAGATTCATTTAAGGCTCATATATTTTTAAATATCTGTATGAAATAAAAAGTCAGAATCCTTTTCATAAAGAGCTAATCGACCACCATGCTAAGCAGAATCTCCTCTTTAACTGCAATCAAAAGGCTGCACTGCATCTATCATCTCTGCCTTTACCACAGGGGAGGAAGCAAAATGTATCGTAAACATACCAGAGGGTAACAAACCTTTCTAACAGAGCTATTTCTACTTTTAGGATCTTCAATATCTCAATGGCTAAGAGAAGGACAGGAAAGATACAAAAGACTAGAGGCCTCGGGCCAGCTGATTAATCCTTGAAGACTGACTGGCTGGGCTGCAGAGCAGCCCTGTAGGTCCTACATGTGGACTGCCACGAAGGAGCTGAGTGTGGCTCCTTAATGCTTTTACCCTCCAATATCTCTGTTCTTTGGCTAATTAGCTCATGTTCTTCTTCCACACAACCCCCTCATATATAATACATATTAAGATCATGTGAAGGAAAAGTCACTCCCTGCAAGAAAGGATTAAAAATCTGCAGCCTGGAAAATTAATCTTTGATTCATACAACTTTGCAGTAAACATTCAGGAATATGATGGGGCTATCAATTATTTTTACTTGGTGAACAACCACTTGGCTGTTATCCAGAACAGTGCATAACTCACACACCTACCCTTTGTTAAAATGACAAAGGTGGGCCAAAAGAAGTCTTCAGCCCAATTAAGAAGTTAGTCATGGATGGGCACCCTTTGTGTGGTCCCATCCCAATGGAAGTGCTGTTTGTGTCTCCTACTCTGGGAATGAATAAATTGTTTCCTTTATCTACATTAAAGCATGTATACCTTTTACCTGTTAGCTGACACTTTTCAATCAATTAAATGCTTTTCAGTCACCTAGGTTCACAGGCAATCTGGATTACGGAAAAATTTTTATCAAGAAGTTACATACACATCTACCTCTGAAATGGTGATGAACTGGTGATTATAATGCTTGTTAAATTAGCAGTCATACTTCTCTTAAAACCAAAACACTGATCTGAATTTACAACTCAACTACCCTTTCCAGAAATTCTATTCTGTTGAACTGCAGATTGCTAGCTGGTATCAGACATCAGGGAGACAAGAGGGCCACACCACGAATTGGTTATCACTCAGATAACACTAAAAATATTTCCTACTGATGGCCTGTTATTTTATGTTGTGTGTGCTTACCCATTCATTATACCTTACAAACCTTTAAGAGGTTCTAAGGTAGACATGGCCAAGGGACACCTATTCTCTATTCACTAAAAGATTGAGTAGCTCAAAGAATGTGTTGAGTTGGCAGGATATATAACTAGAGTTTAGATCCTATTTAGAACAACCTGACATTTTTACAAACTCTGAAGCAACTTGGTGTGTTACATACAACAAGCAGAACTAAATGAAAAAGTGTTGATATATAAGATAAACTCTGATTTTACAGTTTCTGAGTATCTCTTTTAAAACAGGTATTTAAGAGTGGCCATGGTGGCTCATGTCTGTAATACCAGCACTTTGGGAGGCCGAGGCAGGAGGATTGCTTCAGACCAGGGGTTTGAGACCAGCCTGGAAAACATAGTAAGACCCTGTTTCTATTAAAATTTTTGAAAGAAAAAGATTTTTAATTAAAAAAAAAATGCTCATATATTTAGTATTTACACGTTAAAGCATGCTTGCCAACTTAGTTTCTGAAGTCTCTGTTTCTATGTGGATTATTTTTATAATCTATTGATAATCTCTACTTGATGAGTCTGTAATCAAACCTCTTTTATATTTATTTATAATTACATTAATTTTGAAATGTATTTATAATTCGAAGTCTAGGTCTAAATCCAACATCCGGGTCCCCTCAAAGGCAATATCTGTTTTCTGCTTTTATCCCCAGTAGATGGTCACACTTTCTAGCTTTTCTGCATGAAGTTTTGTTGAAAACTGGACATTTTAGATAATATACCCAACTCCGTTTACGCACCCTCTATCCTCCTATCCTACCCCTGTTCTGGTGTTGTTTGTTGTTTGTTTAGTGGCTTGGCTGGACTAATTCTGTGAAGTCTATTTACCCTGCAGTATGCAGCTTCTGATGTCCCTGCTCAGATTTTTTTCCTTGTTTTTATCTTTCAGCCTGGCTTCCTAGGGGTCACCCCTGGGTTCACATAAACTTCTTACTGGTCAAAGACAGTCCTTAAGCTTCCTTAGCCAGTTAGATTTTCACCCTTTACTAATGAAAGTATATGGGGCTTGGAAACTTCTATCCATTTCAGGAAATATATTATTCTGTCTTTAGCCAGGGAGAACAGACTCAAGAGTCTGGGGGAGAGGGGACCCTGAATCCTTGGCTACACTCTCCTGGAGTAGACTTTCCATGACATGGAGCTGGCAGAGGTAATGGATGCGAGCTGGTTGTGGCTCAAATGCCACAGGGATTCCAGTTCTCACCGAGATTTAGTAGACCTTCTTGAAAGTATTTCTCCATTTGCTGTGTGTCCTTAGGACAATTTCCAGAGGCTTTAAATGTTTGCTTTAAATAACTTTAAATGGTTTTTTCATCTAGGAGAGGGTCAACCAAGCTCCACACACCATTCTAGAAATTCTCACCCTAAACAATTTATAGAAAATTAAAACATGGATATGAGATAGAATCTGCACCTTTCCTAGATTAGTGGTATTTGCTGAGTTCTTAAATGACTCAATATGCTTATATAACAGTTCATACTACAGAAAAAGAAAAGGCAGGAATTTGTATTAAGTACAATAATAGAATAACATTAATGAGGATCTCTCATATGCTAATTAAGCAACAGAAGTTTACTATTTTGTCAGTGTCTAAATATAAACAATACGATAACTCAGAACATGAGTACCTAAGAAAACAAATCACCCTCTCTCCCTTTTTGAGGATTATTTTTAAGACTTTCAAAGCCAAAATACACAACTATTATATATGTATTATCTTGGTTGCTTAGAAACCATTAGCATGGCCTGAATAAGCAAAATTAAGAGCAGCATAAGGAGGGAACTCTGTTAAAAAGAGGTTTAGAGAAAAATGCCTTGGCTATGATTATATATTTTGAAAATGAGACTGAAAAGTAAACAAACATAATAGAAGATTCAGGATGTCACATGTGAAGATTTTTTTTAAGCAAAAGTACTTTTAAGTCTTTCTTACTGCTCGAGTTACGCACTTCAGCTGTAGTTCACCAAGGAAAAAGAACTTTAATGCATGTATAAAACTTCCATAATCCCATGTATCAAAAAAGCCACCAAGAAAGAAAAGCAGACCTGTATTTATGAACCCCCAAAGCTCAACAGGAAATCAACTTTCCACTAGGCCCAGGCAGCGTAAAAACTTAAATTTCCAGTAAATTGTGACTATTTAACAGCACAAATTAGATGCAAGACAACCATCAACAATCCTGTACAGTAAGAACCTTCTATTAACGCTTTTTAAAAAAACCCTTATGTGCTGCTACTTTCATGCTTAGAAAAAATAAAATAAACCCTTTTTGGGAAGTGGTATGAGAACAATTGTATTTATCAAATTAAAAGTCAAATTGGAATTATTAATCAAAAAGGCCCATGGTAAAATAAATACCATTCAATGAACAAGCTGCAATTCTTGCTGAGGGCTCAACTTAATTCCCCTTTTGTCTAGTTCAACTTTTTAAAATGCCTAGTAGGAGTCCCTGTTTGGGGAGAGGATTCATTATCAGCTTCTGACAAAGAATCTTTTTTCTTCCCCTTTTTTAAATATTAATTTTGAAAACACACTGGAGAAAATGATCTTGTTTATTTTTAGTTACACTGGTCAAGAATCTTTCAAAAGATACTGCATATTTTTCAAGACAAGCCAGCAAACACATGATGTGCTCCCTCTACTGGCTTTGCAGTAGTTCTTCCTTAGATGCTCCTCACATCTTGAATTGGAAATGCAAATACTTTTTTTCCTAATAAAATAACTATCAAAGGGTGACACATCCCAGTATAATATATCGGGTGACTTTTTAGTAAAGCAGGTTTAGCAACAGTCTATTAGGCCAATCCCAATGGACTTTCTCCTTTCTTATTCTGCATTATTTTCTTGTATTTTAACATCTCCATTTCCTGCATGGGTTGGAGTAGAGGTGGAGAAGGTAAAAGCTTCATACAAAGAAAAAAGGAAGAGACTAGTTTACTTCACTAAATAAAAACACTGTAGATGCAATCTGGCACATATGAGTTCACACAAAAGATGAAACTGAATGTAAAACATAATAGGCTTTTTTTTAAAAAAAGCTGAGGAAATCACTGTTTGAGTACAACAATGTACTACCACTTTTTTTTTTCACTGCACAAGCTAGAAAACATTTTTTTCATTAGAAGTCTTTTTAAATTCTAGAATTTTAAGTCATTTGTAAAATAACATTTATTTTGTAACAGTAAGAAGTACTCTTTTAAACAAAGTAAAGCTTTAACTCTGCTTGTTTAAATAAGCTATTAATTTTAATTGTTTTGCCAAGTGCCATTAAATAAATGTCACAAGAGTTGTCATAGATATCCTGTGATTGACTGACTCACTGACTGAGCTATCCCTGAAAGCTTCCAGAGAGAACATGAAAATCTACCTGCTTCTTGGCTATTAGTAAAATAAACAATAGAAGGAGTCTCAATTCAAGGCACAGTTGCTAATTATGTAACAAGTACAGTCAATTATAGGCACTGACATAGAAAACTAACTGTGGATTGGCATGTAAAATTCAGCGCAAATAGAAAAATGAGTAAATGGAAGGATGAATGATCTTTTCAGACACAGCTGAATTACTGCTTTAAACTACTAGTTGTTACACTCATGCTGTTCTAATTACCTGTGTAAAGCAGCCTGCAGACCACTCCTTGTGAACCCCTGTCTTACAATGAGGTAAGGAGGGGAAGGCTGCAATAAATATAAGTTCTATTAATTAGGTCAAACAAGTGGCTGGTGCAATGACATCAACTCTAGCTAGAGAAACATTTCAACTTGATTTACACAGAGAGAGGCAAAAATTTCCTTTTTTTAAAAAAAATAATGAAGATTGGAAAAGCTGGATTAATATTTTCCAGCCTATTCCTGAATACAGCATCCCTTCTCACTATAGATGAGAGTCTTTATTATATGATGTTTAGTTTCTAGAGAGAGTAAACTAAATCCAACCCCTTTCTGATCTTCTTACAGGTCTAAATAAATTATTTCAAACAGCTCTCAGGAATTTAGCTCCTGGATAAGAGTTTACTTGCGGCCATTTTGGTTAATGTGTTTAAATTTTTCAGCTAGCAGGCTTCCATTTTTTTTCAGTAAGTTTCTCACTGGCTTCCTAAAGGATACATCTTTAGCCCACAAAGTAACTATGATAGCCTTTGTATTAGCATTTTGGGAAGGCAATCAAGGCTTGGGTCTTACACAGAGTAGCAACATGGACTCTGCATAGTACATTCATAGGCACAAAACCAAAATTTATCTTTACTTTTTAGTTCCTAGATTTGAATAAATAATAATAATTCAATTTCAAACACACCACTCAAATCTTCTTTGCTGATTATAAGCAAAGAAGTTTGCTAGGCTCATGGTAAGATAAGACATGGCATCTACTGTGCAGGCACAACTTCAGCTAAATAAAGTTCAGGGACTCTTTTGTGCTTTGCCTGATCACCATTCCCCTCCAGAGTTATTAGATAATCGACTCCTCCCAGCTGCCCTTTAATGCTAGCTTTTAATAAAGAGATGCAGCTATTTATCAAATGCCTTTTGAAAACAATTAGACCTCTGCCTTCCCCAACAGTTCCTCAGTACATTTTAAGTAAAGTAGGTGCTCAGAGTTTTATTCTCTTCTGGGTAACGAGGTCCATGTCTTCCTATAATCTGCTCTGACACTAAAGATCTTTCCCATCACAGCTCCATGACCACTGAGCAGAGTTCAAATGACATTTCTGATACAACTTAACTGTCTCGAAGACTTGACAAAAATGTTCTCCACAAAATTATTTCTATTGGTGAAACTTTCAAACAACTGATAAATGATAAAATAGTTAAAATTATAATACGTCCTTTTAGCCTAGGATTATACCATTAAGAACACTTGCAAATATTATCTTTACTATAAAATATAAATATTGTAACTATTATATTGATATTACAATAATCTATAATAGTATCACTAGCATTCTTATAGTCACATAAATAAATGCTCATGATACATTAAAAAATGCAGGATATAGGCAAGGCATGGCGCCTGTAATTCCAGAACTTTGGGAGGCTGAGGAGGGAGGATCACTTGAGGACAGGAGTTAGAGATCAGCCTGGGTAACATGATCCAGACCTCATCTATACTAAAAATCCAAAAATTAACTGGGCATGGTGCCACACACCTGTAGTCCCAGCTACTTGGAAGGCTGAGGCAGGAAGTTCACCTGGGTCCAGGAGACTGAGGCTGCAGTGAGCTATGAAGACACCACTGCAGGGGCCTGGGTGATAAAGCAAGACCCTGGGACAGTGGGGTGGTGGGGAGGGGCAGAATATGAAACTGTAAGTTGGAGTCTACATATGCGTAACAAATGAGATACATTAAAAGGTATTAAAATGTCTACATGGGTACTCTATTGGGCAATTAAGTGTTATCTCAACCAACAAAAATTTTAAGGCAGTTATAATTATTAATATCTTCATTTACAATTGGAGAAGCTAAGGCTCCTAGAGGTTAAGAAATTTGCTCAGAATCACAAAGCTAGGAAGTGGTAGAGTCAGGATACAAGTGCTCAAGTCTATTGGACTCCAAAGTCTGAGAACTTTCCTCTAGCACCAAAGAAAGATGCCATAACTGAGACAGGTTTGCAAGTGTATAATGAATTGAGGACAGGACTGAACATGCTAAAGGGAGTTTGTTGTTTCCAGAAGGGCAAAGTAAGAAAATGGGTGGGCATAGTGGGGTCACTGATAAAAGTTTAAGGCATAAAACAGAGATCTGCTGAAGAGCGGGAGAATGGCTTGATGACAACAGTAGTATAGAAGATGAATCTAAAACTTTATAATAAAGTATTGAGGAGATGAGTCAGAAGGTGAAAGAAACTTCTGGCAAAATTCAGGTATGTGATTACAGAGTAACTAAGTATTTCTGAAAAAGAGGGGATCAAAATACAGAGGCAAACAAACAGGTAGTAGCACCAAGAATGGAGAAGAAACAAAAAACTACGTGGCGGAAAAAGCAGCACTTTGGATACAGAAAGACCTGGGTCCTATCCTGTCTATGTAACCTTAAGAAAGGTTAGCTCTCTCCATTGGTTGTATCCTTGATCTATCACATTCTTATTTAAATAACTTTTATCCCATCTCAGGTACAACTTAGAACCCTAGCAAACTTTTGCACCATTTATTACCCTCCTTCCATTATGTTACTGCCATCCATTTTGGTTTTGCATCTATTTTCAACTCCAAAGATGCTGGAATTGTTAGTTTTCACAATCAACATTCATTTAAATTAAACAACAATTTTACTTCATCCTCTGTTCTTCATTCCTTCTACCACTTTGTCTGGCATCCTCCTACCCCCATGAAGTTTTTTTCTTTTCTTTTTTTTTTTTTTGGTACTTCTTTCAATGCAGACCTGTAGGTCATAGACTCCCTTGGTTTTTGTTTGCATAAAAATATCTTCTCTCCTTTATTTCTGCAGGGTATTTTCCTTGTGCTTATATTATAACTTGACAATTGTTTTCTTTCTCCCCTTTTAAAGATGTCTTCCTACTGCCTTCTGGAGTTCATTGTTTCTGTTGAACAATCATTTATCATTGCTTCTTGGAATGAGATGTGTCCTTTTCTCTGAGTACTTTAGTTTTGGCTAGCTATATTATGATTGTTACCCAATTATCTGTGGTCCCATAGGGTCAGCTTTACCATAATAAGTACTGGTGTAAATTGCTCTCTATTTCATAAGTTTTGATGATACAGCTATAGAAAATAACCAAACTGAATTACAATGAGAAAAAAAAAACAGTGCTTACTGTGTTAAAAATATATGCATATATTTACAGTCAGGTGCAGTGGATCATGCCTGTAATCCCAACACTCTGGGAAGCCAAGTGGGGAGGATTACTTGAGGTCAGGAGTATGAGACCAGCCTGGGGAACAGAGAGAGAGACCCTGTCTCTACAAAGCAAAACAATATTAAAAAAAAAAAAAAAAAGGCAAGAAAGAAAGAAAAAGAAAAATTAGACATGAAAAGAAGACCTTCTCAGGCAATATATATATATATATATATATATATATATATAGCCAGCAGAACTACATATCAAGAAATGCTAAAGAAAGTCCTTCAAGGCAGAAGAAATTTGATATCAGACAGAACCATGGATCTACACATAGAAATTAAAAGCACTAAATACAGAATAATTTAAGGCAAATATAAACTTTATGTTTTTCTTATTTGTATTTGCTCTAATCAGTAAAAGCTTAAAACAAAAGTAGTAGCAATGTTTTGTGTGTTTATAGCATATGCAAAGATAAAATACATGACAGTAATTTATACGCTTACTGGAAATGCATGAGGATTGCCTTTGCTTCATATCCTCACCAACACTTCATATTTTCTTTCTATTTCCCTGATGACTAAAAGTTACACATATTTTTCATATGTTTATGAATATCTCTCCTTTTTAAAGTGCACAAATTTTTGCCTATTTATTTGTAAGGGTTTTTCGAAGGGGAATATCTCTTCCTTTTAATTAATATGTAGGTATTCTTTGTATCTTTTGGCTATGTGTCCATACTTTAGACATCGTCTGAGATTATGCCAATGACAACCATAAATGCTGTGCTGTTTCACTGGTATTAGAGAGATCCAAATGAATACTTAAGACAAAGAAAGAAATCACAAGGAAGACATTTCATTACCAAACTTTAAAAAAATGCTTTGCTTGTTGGTATTTAGTAATACAGAAACTGATTTAGTAGAAATAAAGTCAAAAGATAAAACTAAAATCAGAATAGCTACTCTTCCTGAAATCCAAAGGCTGAAAATTTGTATCATCAATTTATTCTGGGCACACTGAGATCAGCAGTCAAAAAGAAGGGCCCCCCACCTGTACCCGTTCGTAGATATATCTTGATGGAGACATTTCAAAAGTGTTTTAGAAGCTGTACTATTTAAATAAGATGAGTAAAGAAGCTTGATGGACTTTTAAATGGCTTTTCTACAAACTTTCATTTTATCAAGGTAAGAGAGTTCAGATAAAACTAAAATAGCTATGCATGCCCAAGACTGAATATTTGGGTTCTAATGACTTACTTTTCTTCCACTGGTTATTATGTAAAGTTCAATCAAGACAGTCAAGAGAAAGACATGATTCTGTAATTAGAGACAAGGTCAACCTCACTGAAAACACATTTAATCAGAAGTCATTAAAACAATTTCTTACAAGCAAAAAATAGAGCTTGATTTGGAGTGGGCTATTCCGCACCACGCCTTCCTTCACGAAGAAAGGAAAAAACCAAGTCACCTAGCTACACTCTGAAATAGAATTCTACACAGAATACAGGAAACATATCCCTGAGAAACCAGAAGCCAGACCAAGACCCCACAGAATCACTTCAAGCCAAGGTGAAGAGCTACAACTTGAAATTTACTCATTGGCACATTGATTTTGAGCTTATTCTGTTGCTACACTGCAAAGGAGAGGTACATGGATTCTTTACTACAAGAGTACCCTAGGTCAGGCAGACTTTAGCTGCAATGGGACATTACCCATGGACCTAATCAAGCAGATCAGGAGTTGCCTGAGAAAATTAATTCAAAAACAAGGACATCTTAACTAGACAATAAATACAAGCATGAGGTATAGACCACTGTACATTCAAATTTGTAATTTACCAAGGCTGTGATGAAACAAAGAAAAGATCATGTGAGGGGAATAGAGTATTTCCAAAAACTGTAATAGAACACAAAATCTGGTGTAATGTGTATCTAAAATTCCCTTAATAATGTATCTACTACACTAACACTTAGGTCCTATAAACCCTACTCAAAATTTACAACGCAAGCTACAGACTTGTTTTCTAACTCATATACATCACTGTCTTGTATAAGTATGCTGCATAACATGAGTACTCTTAAATCTAAATTTCGATATGAGGCATGAACTACAGAACAGAGAAAAGGAAGGAAGTGTCTTAGCCTGTTCTTGGAACTGATGGTCATTCTAGGATACTGGCTAAAGGGAGACTTATGAACCATCCATGATGTAAGACTGAAGACAAAATCCAAATATTCTTGTAGCAAATGTGCTCTCTTACACAGGGCAGACAACTTAACAAGAGCAAACAATGCCCTGGGGATTGTTGGCTAATTTAAGCCCAGCCTCAGAAAAAGCAATGTCTGCCCAGTCCCTGCACAAATTACAGAGTAACAAAAGAAAGGCTCCACAGCAGGGCAATCATGAGCTTCAGGAGCACTTGTGCTCAAATGAAATTAGCTGTGCTCCTACCCAAACTGTAGTTGCAGGCTCCCTGAGATGTTCTGCTGAGTCAGTCTCCCACTTACCCAACCATACCTCCCACCCGCCTAAGACATCCAGATTGGTTTCAAAGCCTCTGCTAAGAGCATCAGCCTTTTGTACAAATATTAATATTTTATACCTACCAAGGCAGCCAGCCGTGAAGAACAGTTTTTCTTCCAAATTTTGCTTTGATTCCTTGCTACTCTCTCTGAGCTTCTGAAAGCTAGATAAGTTACACACACACATACCGCTGGGTTTTTCAAGCCTTAGTACATTCATTAATATTTTATAGACTTAATTCCAAGGCAGCTAAACAATATATTCTATTAAAAACGCTCTATTATAAAAAAAGATGCCTTTAGAAAGCCAAGTTGCAGACTAAAATATACCTACAAAAGGAAAAGTTAACCTTGGAAAAAAGGTTGTCTCGATATGCTAGTCAAAGCTCTTTGGTTCTTTTGAAAAGGACCTTAAAGATTCCATAAATCCACCATGGGGTTTCTGAACATGTACTGAATAAGAAAAGACTATTTGTCGACAATAAAGCATTTAAAAGGCACTTGCCAAATTCATATTTGGGAGAAATATTTTAAAAAGCAAGATGTAGGATGTCACGCAAGAAAATCACTATAATCTACTCTCGTAACTATTCCTCATTTATAAGAGACGAACATGTTTGTATCCCCAAGACAACATCATTTCACTTGAGCTAACTGTTCACTATCCCTCACTACAGCCTGTGTCCTTAGAGCCCGGTAGGCTTTTGAAGACCTCTGTTCATGGACTGGGGAAAAATTTAGGGAATGGAATAGGAATTTACTTAGTTCCGCCCTCTCCCCACCAAAAAAAAGTCAGTAAATCTATTCCTTACTTAGTAAACACTAATCAATTCAAAAACTTAGACCTGGAACTTTATCAGTAAGAGAGTAAATTAGCTAATGTGCAGGCAGAAAATAAAACTAAATTTGCTTTCCAAATAGAGTGTCCCAAACCTTGAGGGAGATATCTAGTATTACATTACACACACACACACACACACACACCACACACAGACACACACTCTCTCACTCTCTCTCTCTGGTTATTAAAATGCAAAGAGCCATAATATCTACCACATAAGATCCTAAAATTGGATTGGCCAGGCGTGATGGCTTGGGCCTGTAATCCTAACACTTTGGGAGGCTAAGGTGGGCCGGACTGCCTGAATTCAGAAGTTCAGGATCAGCCTGGGCAACATGGTGAAGCCCCATCTCCACTAAAAATACAAAAAACTAGCGGGGCATGGGGGTGCACACCTGTAGTCCCAGCTACCTGGGAGGCTGAGGCACGAGAATCACTTGAACCTGGAGGCAGAGGTTGTAGTGAGCTGAAATCCGGCCACTTCACTCCAGTCTGGGTGACATAGTGAGACTTGTCTCAAAAATAAAAATAAATCCTAAAGTAATACAAATAATAGGCCGGGCGCGGTGGCTCAAGCCTGTAATCCCAGCACTTTGGGAGGCCGAGACGGGCGGATCACGAGGTCAGGAGATCGAGACCATCCTGGCTAACACAGTGAAACCCCGTCTCTACTAAAAAATACAAAAAAAAAAACTAGCCGGGCGAGGTGGCAGGCGCCTGTAGTCCCAGCTACTCGGGAGGCTGAGGCAGGAGAATGGCGTAAACCCGGGAGGCGGAGCTTGCAGTGAGCTGAGATCCGGCCACTGCACTCCAGCCTGGGCGACAGAGCCAGACTCTGTCTCAAAAAAAAATAAAAAATAAAAAATAAAAAATAAAAAAAATAAATAAATAAAAAAAGTAATACAAATAATAAATGCTAGCAGAATCCATAATGTAATGCAGAATGTCAAGGCTGAGTAATCATCCTCTGAGATCTTATATAGTATTTTCCTGATTGCAATGCTAAAACAGGGGGCAAAAGAAGGAGTAGTTCTGGACTCTGGGACTAGAGAAACAGGATTTATGAAGAAAAATCATAAAACAATGTATCAAGTATAAAATGATCCAGTATAAACTGGATATAAGTGTATTTAGGGGACAGACATTAAGAGGTTTGCTGAAGAACTTGGTTTAGAAATGGATCTGATAAAGAATTTGTCAATAATTTATCTTTTAAGCAATAGGTTATTTTTGTAACAGCCTTATTGAGATATAGTTCATATATTATAAAATTCACCTAAGGTGTGCAATTCAATGTGCCTCCATCACAACCAATTTTAGATTATTTTCATCACGCCAAAAACAAACCCTGTACCCTTTAGCAATGACCCCTCATTCCCTTCCAACTTTCCCGCCAACTCTTACCCGCAGCTCTAGGCAAACCAATCTACTTTCTGCCTCTGTAGATCTGCCTATTTTGGACATTTCGTATAAATGAAATCATACAATATATAGTCTTTTGTGACTGGCTCCTTTTACATAGCATGAATGTTTTCAAAATTCATCTATGTTGTGGCATGTATATTGCCTGTAAGGATGAGACTGGCCAAAAGATGAGTAAGCAAGCTATTTGCCAAACTAGTCTTCTGTTTAAAGGCTAATGTTTTATAGTAATAAATACCACTAATTCAACATAACTATTTCATTAAGAACAAAACAGACCCCAAAAAAAGTTCACAAGATCCAGTATTTTCATGTATACTTTTTGTAGTAATCTGACTCTGATGTTAATTCAAGTTTCAAAAAAATCAAAATGCAGAGAAATTGTCTTTTTTTTTTTTTTTGAGACGGAGTCTCGCTCTGTCGCCCAGGCTGGAGTGCAGTGGCCGGATCTCAGCTCACTGCAAGCTCCGCCTCCCGGGCTCACGCCATTCTCCTGCCTCAGCCTCCCGAGTAGCTGGGACTACAGGCGCCTGCCACCTCGCCCGGCTAGTTTTTTATAGTTTTTAGTAGAGACGGGGTTTCACCGTGTTAGCCAGGATGGTCTCGATCTCCTGACCTCGTGATCCACCAGTCTCGGCCTCCCAAAGTGCTGGGATTACAGGCTTGAGCCACCGCGCCCGGCCGAGAAATTGTCTTTTCTTCCATACCATTTAAATACCACTTAAATTACTTGGATATTCTGCCTCCTAAAAAAGGGGGGATAGAAACAAATTGCCACTTCTAATTAAGAAGTGAAAGCACCACCAGTAATTATGAAAATGTATTGATGTGACCCAAAAAAAAAGATCTTTGTCTCTCCTTAGTAGTGTCGCTTAATAAGAGTATGTGACTTGTGAATTCCTATATGAAAAATGGATTTTTAATGTTGCCATTTTTACAGCAACTTGATTAAGCCGAATCAGAAAATGGAAACATATTTCTGAAACAAAGGAATGTAATGAATGAATCCAACATTAAAATCTACTAGGCATGTGAAATCTGAGAAGAGTGTCTCTCAGAATGATCATGTGACATATGAATGGATACCAGATATATTAAAGGCTTTAACCAAAGGAGAAATAATGAACAATACATGTATTTTCTACTTTAGTGAAATTCACAGAACATAAAAAATTCACAGAACATAAAATTAACCATTTTAAAATGAACAACTCAGTGGCTTTAGTGCATTTAAAACTTTTTTTGACCATTGCCTCCATCTAGTTCCAAAACATTTTCATCAACCCAAAAGGAATCCCCATACCCATAAAGCAACTGCTCCCCATTCCCTCCCCTACTGCCCCAGTAACCACCAATCTCAGTCTACCTCTATGGACTTACCTATTCTGCATACTTCATACAAATAGAATCATATACGTGACCTCTTGTGTCTGGTTTCTTTTACGTGACATAAATGTTTTTGAGGTTTGTCCATGTTGTAGCATGTATCGTCTGTACTTCATACCTTTTTATGGCAGAGTAATATTCCATTTTATGCATATACCACCATTTATTTAATCATTCATCCAACGAAATAGGCTGCTGCCTGCCACCTACTGGCTATTGTGAAATGTGCCGCAACAAACATGCATGTATACGTACTTTTCTTTTTTTTTTTTGAGACGGAGTCTCGCTCTGTCGCAAAGGCTGGAGTGCAGTGGCACGATCTCGGCTCACTGCAAGCTCCGCCTCCTGGGTTCACGCCATTCTCCTGCCTCAGCCTCCCGAGTAGCTGGGACTACAGGCACCCACCACCAAGCCCAGCTAATTCTTTGTATTTTTTAGTAGAGACGGGGTTTCACCATGTTAGCCAGGATGGGCTCGATCTCCTGACCTCATGATCCGCCTGCCTCAGCCTCCCAAAGTGCTGGGATTACAGATGTTAGCCACCGTGCCTGGCTATATATGTACCTTTGTATACACCTGTTTTGAATTTTCAGTAACTAGTATTGGAACTGCTGGGTTGAATCATACATTTCTGAAGAAAGGAATACTGAACCCAGTGATTTCTACAGTTGGTCAACAGCAGTAAACTGGTTTTGAATTGTTTGTTTGACTTAAAGAGACAGTATCTCACTGTTTTGTTCAGGTTGGAGTGCAGTGGTTATTCACAGGCTCAATCTTCGTGCCCTACAGTTTTGACCTCCAGGGTTCAACCAAGCCTCCTGCCTCAGCCTCCCGAGTAGCTGGGACTACATACACATACCACTGCACCCAACCTGCTTTTAAAAATTGGCCTTTGCCCCTAATAATGGAGTAATTTAGACAGTGATAGGAAGTATTAGAGACCAAATTGAGTAAGGAAGTGGAAATACCACTTAAATTATTATACGTCAAATTTTTGTAAAAGCTGTATCTTTTTCTTCAATTGTTCTGGATTTTGCCAGACAAGTAAAAGGTATTTGTCTTATGGGTGTATGAAACTGTTCTTATATTTGAATATTTTCCTCTTGCCAAAATGAAATGTTTCTTCCTTGACTATGCCAAAAAAGTTAGATTACAGGTAGCTTAGAGGCAGCACATTCTAGATTCTAAAACTTTCAAATCTTATTTAAGTTGACCAATAAAAATTACATACTCATCATACACAATACGTTGTTTCAAAATTCATACACATTTTGGAATGGCTAAATCAAGCTAATTAATATATGCATTACTTCATATACTTACCATTTTTTGATCTCTCAAATCTTTTTTAACATATACAACTTCCATGTTGTTATTGAAATGTCTTAAAATGTTACTAAATGTCTCATGCTAAACTGTTAGCAATAATACTTCAATCAGATCAACTGTCTTCAATGAAAAGGGATAATGTCTACCTTAAAATACATATTACACACACATGCATAGCTCCTTCTCCAGAGAGGTTTTGTGAATAAAAACCTATTAGAAGGATTAAACCCTCCTTGATTCAGTGTCTGGCTAGCTTTCCTCTGAAAAGCTTCTTGTAGCCTTATAGATTCATGGTTAGAGTGTACTGAAAGGTATTATCAACCACTTTTTCTCCAAGTAATTTTTATAAATTGAGGAATTCACAAAGAATAGTACATTCTAGTAGCAAATTTGATTTTACTTATTTTCAAAGCATATGCATTCTTTGTCCTTAAAGCTAACCATTCCCAACACACATGCCTGTTCCTTACCTTTACAAGGTAAAAAGGAAAGAAAACAAAACAGTCATCAAAACAGCTAGTGGCTGAACTATATACTGGAGTCCTTATTCCAGCATAAGGCTGTTCCAGTCAAGTAGTGCTGTGCCCTGCAGGATCAAAATAATGATAATCCTAAAGTTAAGTACATATTACAAGTCAGTAGAAATTACACAATTCACCTATCTGCTGTTAAGATAAATTCTGACCAAATGGCAAAGGGATAGAAAAGCAAGTCTTTAGACTCAAAATCAAGTCTGAACCCTATTAATACTTAGGAACTATATGATCTAAGCAAGTCCCATTAAAATTATTTGGGCCTATTTCCTCATCTGAAAAAAGGAGTGGGGAGAGGAGGGTATTTTAAGGACTAGAGTGCTGTATAAACTTCATATAGTGTGTGGAACACAGCAAACTCTCTAATGGTGGCTGGTGTTATTAAAAGACCAGCAAGAGCTGACTTACTTCTGTTGCAGGGATTAAGAAGAAATAGCTGCATTTTAAAACAGTGTCTCCGGGAAGATGCACGAACAGCACCAGAAAACATGGCACTGCTATGACATTAAAATCATCATCAGGCTTCCTGTTGGTGAAACAAAAAGCATTTTCTTTCTTTCTTTCTTTTTTACAGCCTTCTTGCCTGCTTTGGAAAAGAGAAAAAGTATAATAGATGCTGATTTTAGAAAAGCAGGCCATGGTTTATATCAGAGCTTCTCAAATTTTAATGTGCATTCAAATAACTTGTGCTCTTGTTAAATACAGATTCTGATTTAGTATTTGGTATGTGTGGGGCAGGACCTGAGATTCTGCATTTCTTACAAGTTCCCAGGTGACAAGGAGCACATTTTGAATGACAAAGAGTTTACAGGATACCAAATTCAAAAAGACAACAATAAAAATCAACTTTGGTCCCGATATCAGACTTGATTTCCAAATCACAAGATTAGGTTTGTGCTAATAAAACTGTAAGTCTGCTATGATATATAAACCTATATTTAAGTATTGATGGTTTCCTAAATACTTATCTAAGCCATTCTTTCTCTGTCAGGACGCTATTTTCACACAATGGTGCTGGTGTCACTCTCCCTGTCTCACACTGAAGGTCTCAGAAAACAGGGGCACTTGTTGAATGGGGAAAGCAGGAATTGTCTTAGACAGCCCTACCGAGTCAGGAAACCTAAGGTTATATAACAGCAGCCCTGCTCAATTTTACCTTCGATGATGCATGCAATGGGTGAAGAGGAAAAGTATTAACTCTACCATCACTAATTTTCACCCATATATCTTCAGACATTTACCACAAGAAGACAGATTATGGTACTACAATTAATTCCATGAAAGGAGGAAGAAAATTTCATTGCTGACTGGAAAAAGTGAGAGCCTTTAATGTTATATAAGGGCAATGTTTTTTTTCTCCGGTTCCACCTTACTTTCCCTAGTCAATGAAAAATTCTGGGGGTATCACTGAAATTTAAAGCTTCCCTGGTTTTATCAAGGGAAAAAAAGCTAGAGAAGCACTAACTCATGTGAAAAAGATAAACATGTAGCTATGAATAGCATAGTCATCCCTTCTTCCCTACCTCCTCTCTCACCTCCACCTTTTAAAAAGGGCACAGCACAGACTTAACGCTCACTGGCTTTCATAGACAAATCATTAATCTTCTCCACATTACTTAACATGGCAGCTGGGATAATGTTTGCTCTAATCTAACAGATTTTCATTTCAAAACCAATTGTAAAGCTCAGCAGGGTGCTATATACAACTTTAATGAGAGCTTCTTACCCAAGACCCCTCCAACATGTGCTTTTTCTGAATTGTTGAATTTTACTAGTTGGAGGTTGTTAAATGAAGGAAGGAAAAGGTTAACCAAGAAACAGAACTTTAAAAATGTATTTCCTTTCATAAAAACACTAATAAATTTGACCCAGCTGATGACAGAATTTGTTTATCTTCTGTGATTTCTAAGCCAGCTCTATGTAACTCCTTATACACCATTTTACATAGTATCCTGTGGCTCTCTACAATTAAAGCAGAGCAAGGGAGTAGCTCTGTAAACCTGCTGACAGCTGTTTAATAGGAGAGGTGGAAAGCAGTGGACATAGCCTGGCAGTATGCTTAACGGATACACAAACACCATAGTCATCAGCCTGAAGTGATTCTGGCAGAAAATTAACTTAGAGATACAAAACTCATTTGGTGAGAAGATCCACAGCAATCTGGACAATACTAGGCTGTGTAATGGGGAGAGAGGCAAAATAAGAAGATGTATTTTCCTAAACTTCCCTTTAAGGAGGAAGAATTTTTTAAATATTTGTTATCCACATGCCATTACACAGTTGTCTCGCTTTAACACAAAAGCCAGCAGTTGTCTCCTCTTTGGAAAGCAAATGCTAACATTTAATTATAAATAATGCAATAAATAGAGGGATAGAGTTATGTTGGAGACTTGTTTGTTAATACAAAAGTATTATTAAAGCACAGTATTTTTTTGAGATAATTTGAAACATGTTTGTTTCTTTTTTAACCACCAAGTGATTCTACTTTAAAAAAATTTTTAAATTATCTTTCCCATCACTATGATGTTGAAGTCAGATGAAGGAAGAAAACTAACGTGTGTTGGATTATGAATTATAACACTGTGCTTTAAGAATATAATTAATATATACATTGTCTTCCAATTCTCATTACTCTGGAGGCAGGTATAATTATCCTCATTTTACATATGAGAAAACAGAAAGTTAGATACATTTATCTGTCTATCTCACACAGCAGTTAGGTAACAAAGCTATGATTTGCCCATGTGCCTGGATCTACAGTCTATGCCATACAGGCCCATCCTACAATTAACATAGCAAAGGCATTATAAGGCCAAAATGGTGTTTTGAGGCTGGGTGAGGTGGCTCACGCCTATAATCCCAGCACTTTGGAAGATGGAGGCAGGCAGATCACTTGAGGCCAGGAGTTTGAGACCAGTCTGGCCACCATACTGAAATCCCATCTCTACTAAAAATACAAAACTTAGCTCGGTGTGGTGGCATGTACCCATAATCCCAGCTACTTGGGAGGCCGAGGCAGAATCACTTGAACCCAGGAGGCAGAGACTGCAGTGAGCTGAGATCGTGCCACACTGCACTCCAGCCTGGGCAACAGAGTGAGACTCCATCTCAAAAACAAACATAAAATGGTGTTTTCATATTAATGTTTAAGATGTCTTTCATCAAAAACATAAGCCTAGTTAACTATAAAAAGCAAACCGAAAACATAAATTTTTTGTAAGGAACAGCCTTCAAAATGACCCAAAAAAAATCCCAGAAGCCATACAAGCAAAGACTAATATAATATTTGACTATGTAAAAACAAAAACTTTCTGTATTTCAACATATGCCATACGTGACCAAATGACAAATTCTTGGAGAAAATATCTGCAACACACAGTATAGAAAAAGGACTCATTTTCTTAATGTGAAAGGGCTCCCACAAATAAAAAAGACCCAAATCTCATAGAGAAATGGACAAAGAGCATGAACACAAAAATCACAGAAAAGAAATCTGAATTACTCTTTAAGTGTATTAAAAATGTTCAACCTCAACATATACAAACTAAAGCAAAATAAGATACCATTTTTAAAAAGTCTATCGGGCTAGGTGTGGTGGCTCACACCTGTAATCCCAGCACTTTGGGATGCCAAAGTGGGTGGATCACGAGGTAAGGAGTTCCAAGACCAGACTGACCAAGATGGTGAAACCCTGTCTCTACTAAAAATACAAAAAAACGGTTGGGCATGGTGGCAGGCGCCTGTAATCCCAGCTCCTCAGGAGGCTAAGACACAGAATTGCTTGAACCCGGGAGGCGGAAGAGGTGGTGATTGAAGTGAGCCCAGATGGCACCACTGCACTTCAGCCTGAGCGACAGAGTGAGACCTCGTCTCAAAAAAAAAAAAAAAAGTCTATCAGATTGGCAAAAATAAAGTTTCTTCTCTGCCGCCAGGAGAATGGACTCTCAAACACTGCCAGTGGGAGTGTAAATTATTTCAATGTCTACAGAGGGCAATTTGGCAATATCAAAATTAAAAGTGCACATACACTTTGACCCATCAATTCTACATCGAAGAGTTCATCTTACAGATATAATTTTGCATGTATAAAGTACCCTACATCCACAGATAATAACTGGAGAGTTGTTTTAGTAAAAACCTGGGAGGGGGTAATCTAAATACTCCAAAACAGAGAACTGGTTCAATAAATTGCAGTATAATGTAGTTTTAGGGTCTTTGTATTTCATTTCAAAATGCAAACCTAACTAAAATATTCTTCATTTATTAATATGAGAAGATACTAAAGGAATACATAGTATCAGTGGGTCCCTTTTATAATAAAGATTATGAATGATGAGGCTAATGACCACTTTATAAAAACAGGAGTCAGGTTACAGGTGATATTACCTGACCCATCTAATTTTGAAAGCCACATATAAACATGCTAAATTAATATTACATTAAGATAACTGGCTCCTCAACTGTGATAGTATAATGTCATTGTAGTCCACCAACAACTGCAAAAGGGAACTGATCCTCAAAGTCTGCAAAAAGGAGGTAGGAGTAAATTATAAGTAGTTTTCTGGGAACCCAGGAAAAAGTATACTTTTGAGAATAATGAGATGGAGATTTAGGGGAGGGGACAATACCCAAAACTGGAGATCAAGAATGCTGACATGAGGCCGGGCGCGGTGGCTCAAGCTTGTAATCCCAGCACTTTGGGAGGCCGAGACGGGCGGATCACGAGGTCAGGAGATGGAGACCATCCTGGCTAACACGGTGAAACCCCGTCTCTACTAAAAAATACAAAAAACGAGCCGGGCGAGGTGGCAGGCGCCTGGAGTCCCAGCTACTCGGGAGGCTGAGGCAGGAGAATGGCATAAACCCGGGAGGCAGAGCTTGCAGTGAGCTGAGACCCGGCCACTGCACTCCAGCCTGGGCGACAGAGCGAGACTCCGTCTCGGAAAAAAAAAAAAAAGAATGCTGACATGAGTAACAGGAATATTACTTTCTGTGGTTTGAGAAAATATAGTTAACATCCATTTCCATAAAAAAAACAGGTCTGTATCATTGCCTAGGGAGTTGCCTAGTAAAACATAAAGGGAGTTTCCTGGAAGACTGAAATATACATCTAGAAATACATGATTTTTTCTTTTTTTTAATGGGAGCAGGAGTTTCCCTCTCCAGTGCGACACAAACACCAGGTCTCTCTTCTACCCCAACTTTTCAAGTATCAAATACAGAAATTCTAAAAATGTATCTTCCCTTTACTGCTTTAAGAACATCGTTTACACTTTAGTATTCACAAAATGAAAAGACAAGCTCTGCTAAAGTGCCTTCAGAAAAAATTTGAACAGGGTTTGGTGGAACTAAGCAGATCAAGCTTTCAGACTTTATTTTAAAAACACAGAGATACCTCAGAAATGCATGACTCACTGGGCACACTAATAACTAGCTTCAAATACCAGTCAAAGCCATTGTGGAATGGAAAGGCAATGCTTCTAACTGAATGTCAAACAGCTCCTGCCCAACCTCCTCACACGGGTTCTTTCTCCTGTGCTTTCTTCCAAAGCTTCTTGTCCCTCCATAAGCTGTGAGTTACCTTTTGGACTGGTGTTTCTACACATTATCAATTCACTGGGAGATGCTGGATGAAGATGCTCCATTTCTACCACACAGCTGGGCTTCAAACACTTTTCCCTCACTCTCCTTGACTGTAGACTAACCTGCCAAACACCCACAACTCTGAAGTGCCTATAATCCTTTCACTGGGGAGAACTTTTAAAATGAAATCTCATCAGATATCAATGTATTCTTCCACTTCCCAATGTGATGAATTTGGTCAGAAGGCAAGCAAGCAACGGCAGATTAGAAAAGCGAAATTCAAGACATTTGGGGGAAAGAGGTCATCTACCTTCTTCTCTTTCTGACACATAGTAAGGAAGAGTTTTCCTTACTATGGATTATGAATATCTGAGCCTGGCTTATGAATATATTTGTTAGTATTTCTAGAGATCCCTAAAGACAGCTCTCAAAGGTCAATTAAAATATATTAACAGTAATTCTGCACTGAAAATCAAGAAAAGGATCACCAAAAATATAATCTTCACAAAAAGGAATTTTTCCAGTCCAGGAAAATACCATTTCATTTGTTATACCTACATCTATCTTTATATACTCACATGTGTTCTTGTTTACAATTTTCACTGGACAAATCCATGAAGAGTGAGGATTTGGGGTTGCTGCAAAATTGTAAGTTTAACGGAACCTATTTTTAAAGGAGCTTTTTCCTTTTAAAAAGCAGGGTTATCCAAGAGGAAAGCACAATAACAAAGTTAACCTCAACAATCTTTCATAATTACGTTTGTAGGTGGAACTCAGTATGGAATACAACTTTAGTGTGTTCCCTAAGCTCTGGCATGGAACTTGTCTTTTAGAAACTTTTAATTATGCCAGTCATACAGAAAAGAAGCAATATTGTACTTGTAACACATTGTTCCATGGTTCTCTGAAGTATGCTTCTTTGAAACAAGAATTATTTAATCTAGGTGGTTAAAGGCTAAATGAAACTATCATATATTGAGTGGGTATTACTTGAAGCATACTTTTTTGAAAATCTCACAACCCACCTCTAGGAGGTAAGTTTGATTGTTAACTTCATAGATGAGCACACTAAAGCCCAAAGTCAGATGGCTAACAAGTGGATAAGCTGTAATTTAATCCAGGTATATTTGACTCCAAAACCTAAGTTCTGAACTACCGTCTAAGGAACTACTGCCTTAGGTCTCACCTGCAAGACACAGTCTGCTGTTCTATGTTACCACTGGTGACTGAATGTATGGCCCATTATAAACATACTACCATCAATGTATCTAATCACATATTTTATAAATATACAGAAAGTTACAGAGAATAACACAACAAGTGCACCTACTAGCTAGCTTTGTCTAATCTTAACATTTCACTATATTTGCTTCAGAGTTTTAATATGAAAGAAAACACCACAGGTCAAGTTGCAAATCTGTGTGTACTCCTCCAATCCTATACCGTTCTCTGTTTCCCAGAGGTAACCGCTATCCTAAATTTGGTTCAGGATTTGCATTCCAATGTATGTCTTAATACTATTTCTACAAATAAACATCCGCAAATGCAAGATATTGCATGTTGCCCAACTTTATATAATGGTATCATACATAAACATCATTCAGAAACTTGTTTTTTAATTCAATCATGTTTTTGAGATGTATTCCTTGCTAACAGCTGCATAGTGTTCTAGTATGAACAAACCACAACTAATCTATTCACTTGCTGCTGGAGAGTTGGCTTGTTTCTAAGTTTTCCACTAACATAAACACTGCTATGATGAATATTCTTGTACCTGACTCCTTTGCACAAGCATTTCTAGAGCACAGACTTAGAAATGTCAGACCAAAAGGAATGCCTCCTTTATCAAATATTGCCAAACTGTTCATGAAGGCAGTATTCAATTCTTACACCCACACATCCTCATTCACATTTGGCAGTGTCAGACATTTTAATTTTTGCCAATATGATGATGTGAAATTACCTCATTTTTGTTTTAATTTGCATTTCTCATTAGCAATGAGATTTAGTATATTTTCATAATTACTAGCCACAGTCCTTAAACTACAACAGCACAGTTAACTAATTAAGCATCCAGGGCACAGATATAATATAAAAGTTTTCCCTAAAGGTAAATATCCCATGTTAAGTTCTAGATAACAAGGGAACCAGTAAAATACATACTGCTCCTCCTTGTAGACCTTAAATAAAGTATAAGGTTACATCTACCAGTCTTGGTTTAGTCATCATATTGGTAAAAAGCAAGAGGTTAAATTAAATGATCTAACGTATCTTCCAACTAATGATTATCTTCTAAATTTGCACAATTGCACCTGCATCACTTTTAAGCATCTTAATGGAAACAGTATTTTGTGCCAATGAAACAGAAAGAAAAAGAGGCAGAAAGAAGAGACAGAAAGAGAAGTGGGTTGATGCTTAGCTCCATACCATCTTCCCTGTATCCTCAAGATTAAATAGGAAATGCCTCTTCCCTTTAGAAAATAGGACCATCCCCCAACCCCACCTGCCAGGAGAAAGAGGATTTCAGTCAAACAGCAACACAAATGAAAACAGATGACTGAAGCCAGATGTACTCTGTGCATTTCAATATTTTTAAAAATTAAAAACAAAAATCTAGGGCCGGGTGTGGTGGCTCACAACTGTAATCCCAGCACTTTGGGAGGCTGAGGTGGGCAGATCACCTGACGTCAGGAGTTCGAGACCAGCCTGATTAACATGACGAAACCCCGTTTCTACTAAAAATACAAAAATTAGCTGGGCATAGTGGCAGGCGCCTGTAATCCCAGTTACTCGGGAGACTGAGGCAGGAGAATCGCTTGAACAAGGGAGGTGGAGGTTGCAGTGAGCTGAGATTGTGCCACTGCACTCCAGCCTGGGCGACAACAGTAAAAACTCTATTAAAAAAAACAAAAACAAAAACAAAAAACCAACAAAATCTCTACTATTTCACCAATTAGGGATTTATCTGTGTTAACAAATTCTCTCTCTCTTTTTAACAAAACTTTTTAAAAGTTTTACAAACTTACAAAAAAGTTGCAAGACTAGTATTAGTGAATCCCATATAGCCTTTATAGAATTCAACAACTGTTTACATTTTGTCCCCATTTGCTTTATCATTCTCATTCTCTCTTTCTCCCCTTAAAAACATTTTTTGGGAACTATTTGAGAGTAAGCTGGACAAATACCTCCTTTAACAATAAATACCTGGGCATTAAGCCTGCTAGTTATCTGTAGGTCTTATGCCATAAAAACCTCTTGCACATGGCTTGAGAAAGGTATTTTCCCCAAAAGCAAAACTTTAAATGTCAGGAGTTTAACTTTAGTACCCATGCAGTATAGATTAAATAGGGCAGTAGTTGATAAACTTTTGCTGAACATTCAAATAACATAGGGTATCTTTTTTAAAAATACTGATACCTGGCTTCCATTCCAAATACTGTGATTCCATTTGTATGGGGTGTGACCTGGACATTGGAAGTTTGTTTTGTTTTTTTAACTCTCCAGTTTTTAAATGTGTGGCAAAGTTTTAAAACCAGTATTTTAGGGCCTAGGCACCTACACACCATTTGAAATACTAGTTCTAGGAAAATGTGCTACAATGCCAAGCAACTGATTAAATAAGTCAAATACCATTACATCACAAACTGAGGCAGGTAGAAGCTTTCAATATATGGTTTTAGGCAAATACCTGCTTTCTATGTGCTGTTCTGGGGCTGTAGGATGCAAAGCTAGGAAATAGGCAATACACATAAAATAACTATAACAGATGGCAGTATGTACTACATCAAACATATGTCAACATGAATAAGAACATGGAATGTATTTATTTTGAAGGTTCACAGACTGGTGAGTGGTCATGAAAAAAGGTGAGATATTCATTAAGGGAGAAAGAGGACTTTACTGGGCAAGACTTAAGTAGAATCAAAGGACATTCTGGTAAACAACATCAGCAAGAAGTCTGTGCCACAAAAATGTTAGCGAATGATAGTGTTCTATTAAAACCCCAAATGAAGTTGAATAAAATACATGACATAAATTTTGTACGTACTAATCAATGTAACTCAAATTTGTGTATTAGGGATTAGGAATGATATATATAACAGTGTCTGGCACAAAGAGATGATCAGTGAGTCTCCCTTTCTATTTATCTGGCTTATAACAAAAAGTTGACTAAGTAAGATTTAGAAAATACAATCAAGTATAATTACGAAAATAAAATCATCCATAATCCTAGTACCCAGATAACCAATGTTGATATTTAAGGTAACTCCTTACTAAAGTTATTCTTCTAGATTGCTCCAGATGTTTGTTCTACTCTATTATACAAAAAATAATTTTGTAAAAACAACAACAAGCCCCTCAGCCATTCCAACTGTACACTTAAGAGCATCAACTGAAGTTGCAATATGGTCAGAGCAGCCACTAGAGGGTGGCCAAGGCTGATGTATCCATCACCCTCCCCTACTTTCTCAAAGGCCTTTAATTGCCATTCAAGTTAGGATTTCTGGATCCCTCATCACATAAAGATTAAAGATTACTATCCACCAGGCACGGTGGCTCACGCCTGTAATCATAGCACTTTGGGAGGCCGAGGCAGTTGGATCACGAGATCAGGAGTTCAAGACCAGCCTGACCAATATGGTGAAATCCAGTCTCTACTAAAAATACAAAAATTAGCTGGGCGTGGTGGTACACACCTGTAGTCCCAGCTACTCAGGAAGCTGAGACAGAAAAATTGCTTGAACTTGGGAGGCGGAGGTTGCAGTGAGCCAAGATCGCGCCACTGCACTCCAACCTGGGTGACAGTGCAAGACTCTGTCTCAAAAAAAAAAAAAAAAACCTATCAGAAAGAAAGGAGGAAGCTCTTCAGGGTAATGAAGTGTTAACAGTTTGGATATCCAATATGGCTACTCAGGATATCAAATACAGTTACCGATTTGAGTTACACTGATTAGTATATACAAAATTTATCTGCTATATCCTGTATTTCCAACTACTTGGTACTTTGCCAAATTTCTCCCTCTGTGCTTCTTGAGAACAAGATGCAACTTCTCCAGTAGGAATGGAGATGCTTACATTACACAGCATACAGCAGCATTCTACATTCCACTACTGCCTGCTACACCCCGTCCCCACCATTTAACATAACTACGCAGTGTGTGCTAAACATCTCAATTCTAAATACTAATACAGAATTTGTTTCAAAGTACTATACCATATCCCAACTATGAAATGTCTAATTTTAAGTATATCTTCTTTTTTACATTTTGAACTTTCATATTATAGTTTCCAAAAAAAGAATGACAAGAAATATAGCTACGTATTATTTGAGAAACAGGTTAAAACCATTTTCCAAAGATTTACGTAAGGTTTTACCTACCCCGAATCCTCTTAATTGATCAGGTGTGATCATAAATGATACAATAATTTATAGTGTTTGATCATATTTTAAGTGTAATAGAGTTCTGGACAACTCTATTACAAAACCAATTAATATAAAAATAATTGTGCTACTGATTGTGGAGAATCAAATAATGTTCTGAGAACACACAAGTTACAAACCAAGATGATAACAATCTGAAGAAAAAACAACTTTCTTCCCCCTTGGTACTTTTAGCATAAATGCCACAAAGTACAAATCCATGAACCAAAAGGAAATGCAAATTAAAGCTACAATGAGACATCACCACACACTCACTGGAATGACTAAAATTTTTTTTTTTTTTTTGAGATGGAGTCTCGCTCTGTCGCCCAAACTGGAGTGCAGTGGCCGGATCTCAGCTCACTGCAAGCTCCGCCTCCCGGGTTCACGCCATTCTCCTGCCTCAGCCTCCCGAGTAGCTGGGACTCCAGGCGCCTGCCACCTCGCCCGGCTCGTTTTTTGTATTTTTTTTAGTAGAGACAGAGTTTCACCGTGTTAGCCAGGATGGTCTCGATCTCCTGACCTCGTGATCCGCCCGCCTCGGCCTCCCAAAGTGCTGGGATTACAGGCTTGAGCCACCACGCCGGCCTAAAATTTTTTAAAGACTGACGATACCAGGTGTTGGCAAGGATATGGAGCAACTGGAACTCTCATATACTACTGATGGGGATGTAAAATGGTACGGCCACTCTGGAAAACAGTTTGGCAGTTTCTTATAAAGTTAAGCATACAGCTGCTATATTTTATCACACAACCCCAAAATTCTACCGTGTGTATTTATGCAAGAAAATAAAAGCATACGTTCATACAAAGATCGGTACTCAAAGGTCTACAGCAATTTAAAATACTCCAATACTGGAAATAACCCACATACAGATCAACTCAACAAACTGTGGTAAATCTATGCAATGGAAAGCAATGAAAAGGAACAAACTACTGATACATGCAACAACATGAATGAGTCCCACACGTATTGTGCGAATTGAAACAAGCCAGACATAACTGTATGCATCCATTAATACAAATTTTTAGAAAAAAACAAAATGAGCCAGTCAGTGACATGCACCTGTAAGTTCCAGCTTCTTGAGAGGCTGAGGTGGGAGGCTCACTTGGGCCCCAGAGTTCAAGACCAGGCTGTGCAACACAATGAGTCCTCATCTCTTTAATTCAAAAAAAAAAAAAAAAAAAAGGTTGGGCCGGGCGCGATGGCTCACACCTGTAATCCCAGCATTTTGGGAGGCCGAGGCAGGCGGATCACCTGAGGTCAGAAGTTCGAGACCAACCTGGCCAACATGGTGAAATTCCATCTCTACTAAAAATACAAAACATTAGCCAGGCATGGTGGTGGGCACCTGTAATCCCAGCTATTCAAGAGGCTGAGGCAAGAGAATTGCTCGAACCCGCAAGACGGAGGTTGCAGTGAGCCGAGATTGCGCCATTGTGCTGCAGCTTGGGTGACAGAGTGAGATTCCGTCTCAAAAAGAAAAAGAAAAAAGGGAAAAAAGGTTAGGGGCGAAAAAGCAAAATGATAGTGACAGAAAACAGGTCCCTGTTTGTCATAGACTAGGGTGAGGGAAAGGGATGACTACAAAGAAGTACAAGGAAACTTACAAGGAAACTTTCGAGGGAGATGGAAATGTGTGTGTGTGTGTGTGTAATGATTGCAGTGGTGGTCATACAGCTGTATACATATGACAAAAAATTATACTCCTAATCAGTTTTATTTTACAAAATTATATATCTCAAAAGAGCTGATTTAAAATTTCATTAAAAACCTATAAAACAAACTGATTCTAACACCTAATAGGTCAAGACAATAAATCAGAAGAAAAACGAAAAAAAGATAGTTAAAATGAAGACATACATATAGGCAAATAATTTTTCCCTCTTGGATCTTGAAGGACCCATAATGAATATTTATAGGTTCCTACATGTAAAGATAAACACATGCAAGAAACATTTATAGGTGGTTATTAATTTACTGTCCACAACACAGAGAAGCAGCATTCAGTAATTGTTGCTTACCACATTAAGTCTGGAACATGTCTCCTTATCATTGTGCTCACAGGGTCATCACTATGCTGGCCAGCCATACAACCCTCAGAAAAAAGCACAGCTACCCCTCAAACTCTGGCTCCTAATTCTTAATAAAATATAAATGGAGAAATTCATTCACTACAACTTCAGAACCCGCCCTCATTACCGAGCAGAGCAGCACAGCATGGGAAGCACAAAATGGTCTGTTTTACACTCTTATAACAGTGCCTAAGCCTCCACAGTAGAGTCACTCTTTAAGTTATGAAATGGTCTTTTAAAAGTCCTCAATTATTGTGCAAACACATGGTTAGGGATCCACATTAAACATGATCAAGTCAATATAGTATACGGGTACCGAGTTTTGTTCTGGTGAGACAAAAATGTTCTAAAATTAGATTGTGGTGATAAGTGCAAAACTAAGAATATACTAAAAGCCACTGAACTGTACACCTTAAATGGGTGAATTTTATGGAATGTGAATTATACCTCAATAAAACTATTTTTTTAATCAACATAGTTTATCATGTTAGTTGGATGGAACCAGAAAATTTTTAATGCAGCATGGAGGCACAAGATGGATATGGGTCAACGACTGGGAAAAAAGATAGGTGTCAGAGTTTCAGTGAGTACTGGGATAGGAATATGGAGGAGCAGAAAAGAGAGAGCCCTGGGTCCTGGTTGGAAGAATGAGCCTCAGGAAAGAATGTTAAAAGGACGTCTGAAGACACTCCAGGCTGGTTCTGAACATCTATTGTCCTTAATATAAATTTGTTTTGCTACAAATACTATAAATGTTAATATTGTTTCTTCTGCTCTTTCCAACATCATTATCATTTTTTAATCATTTACTAAAGTATCTTAGCCAATGTACTTCTTGATCCTATGAAACTGCCTTGAACTACATAAAATTAGATGATCACAGAACATTGAGAGACTGCAGATAACATATTGCCAACTTTCTTATTTTCATAAAAGGAAATTCATACACACAAGTAACTTGCTCAAGGTTACCAGCTAAAAACAGAGTATAGACTAGAACAGATATCTACTCCAATTCTGATTTTATACACCACCATACATCACCTATGAATTTCATAAAGGGGGTAATTACTTCTTAAAAACACGTAATCATGTACCTATGTATATAATTCTTTTTTATGAGCAATTTAGTCATTTAAGTATAGAATTCTTTATACATATACAAAAAAATTTTTTTAATCTACCACAAAAGGCAAATATAATCTTAGGCACAGCCAATATACCAGTGATGTGACTCACACTGAATTCAATTGGTAAAGGAAGACTTTGCTATCAAGTTGCAGATTTCACCAGAGTGGAGTCCCAAATTATAGGTCCAAATTCTTTTCAGGGTCCTGACACAATCACAAACTATTAGACATGTAAAACATAGCCCTATGAGAACATCTATCTTAAAATGTGACCTTGCAATTAAGCATTCACCAGCTATCTTTTATACTCTGCATACAAAGTATTTAGAGAAAGGTTCAGCCACATTAACAAACTAAAACAGAAAAGTTAAAACTTTTCACAATCTGTCATTACTATATTCTCACTGAAGCTCTAACAAGGGCATGAAAAGACTTAACAGCTGAAGACAAAAGCAAGCAGCATATCACCAAACAGAATTAATCTAATCAAAACGACAGTATTAGATATAAACTTTCAAAATCCCAGTTAAAGTCTGGTACAACAGCTCCTCAAATAACACTGTTTCCTTCAACATCATTTCATTAGAAGGATGGTAAGGGGGGAAAAATCAACTCCCAACCAGGGCCACTGTCTGTATGGTTCGCACCTTCTCCCCATGCACGCATGGTGTTTTTCTGCGTACTCCTCCCACATCCCAAAGCTACGCATGCTAAGTTCACTGATGAGTCTCAACAGTTCCAGTATGAGTGAGTGTAGTGCACCCTGCAATGGGATGGTGCCCTGTGCAGGGTTGGTTCTCACCTGGCACCCTGAGCTGGAATAACTGGGTAAATATCTTGTGCTTAGTTTCTGTCTTAAATGTATGTACGGTTCACATTTATGTCAATATTCAATGTTAGAAGCGTTTTGGTCTTAATTTAGACATTTAGTGACGTTTTTGCAACTAGAAATATGCCCTAGGAACTTAGCTCTGCCAGTTATCTGACAGACATGGAATAAACTTTTTTTTGTCTTGCGCCCCTACTCCTCACAAATTCTCATTTCAGCAGAAAGGTGAAAACAAGTGATAAAATATCAATTTCAGATTCAAAAGAATGTAATGTAACTGTAACCTATTTGTTAATTCTGGCAAGTGGTTACATACCGTTTATAACTTAAAAGGCAATGGTAGCCACCAGTCATAACATTGTCTCTTAAAACATATTCAGATCAAAGCAGACAGATTTCTGTATTTCTATGTGAGTATAAGATGAAGGAAGAGACTTAATGCTCCTTCAATATAAATTAAACCACATCTACTTTTAAAACAAAATCTGGATGATGGCTATGTATGCTGGGTTATAGCAGGATCCTGTAAAAGTTCAGAAAACAGTTTTGGCAAGCTCTTGTAGACTAACAGATGTATAAGAGAGATTTGGAAGATCTTTTTGTCTCTCCCAATATAACCATTTTCAGATATTTACACTGAAGACTGCAGGGTGGGAAATAAACACTGGCTCTTTTCTAACCTGATATTCAGCAGTATTTTGGAACTTACTTGCTGGTCAGTAGAAAGAAGAAATACACCACCAAAAGTACAGGATGTCAGTGAGAAATAAAGTCAAAAGCATTTATCACTTGTTAAGATGCTACCCATACCTGGTATTTTCTCCCCTTCCACAAAACAGTACCTGACATCAGAGTTCACACATTCTTAGTGAAAAAGTTTAGAAACTTTTCTCTTTAAATTTTATTTAACTATTTATTTGATTAGTAATATACTCAAAGGGCTTAATTCAAAAGGCACAAAAAGGTATACTATGAAGATTCCCTCTGCTTCAGGTCTTCCATTCAGTTTTCCTCCTGAGTGACTTTTGAGGTACTTACTACTGATAACACAGGTCTGCAAGGCAACCAATTTTAGTATAAGAGCTAACAGCTGGTCTGAACAATATGCTCACAGGCATACTTTGAGGGGATTCTTAATTACCAAAGGATTAATTAAACCAATTAAACCCTGGATGCAAGCATAAAAGGAATGATTATATATGTGTGTGTGTATATATATATAATGTAAATACATATCCATTAGTAGAAATTCCACTGTGATTTTTTTTACACATCATATATCATCTTGAACAAATCTAAATCTGTACCCTTCAACTAGTCTTAAAAGCGAGCCATATTAAGTACTAAAGTCCTCAAGAAGCTTAAACTTAACCTGGCTAACAGTGAAACAATCCTGGGTAGGGATAGGGAAGAGGAAAAGGAGAAAGAAAAAAGAAATGGGGTGGGGACAAAGGGAGTAAGATGAGAGAGATGGTGGTGGAGGGGGAGATAGAAGGAGAGAAAGAGAAGAGGGGAGACAGAGAAAAAATCTCTCTTGTCCAGAGTGGCATTCTCATGCTCAAAATTCTAGCTTTAAACAGAGCACTCAAACTGCTGGGAGAGAAGGGATGGAGTAGATTACTTCTAAGACAGATTTCAACTTTTGTTTCCATTTCAAAATTCTCTCACTTAACTGTTTGGTCCAAAAATTGTTATATAAATATCTTCCTGCTTAAAAAAATGTTCCTCTATTTGTGATTTTACCTGGGTTTTCCTAAATATAAAATCAAGATAGAAAAGAAAAACCTTAAAAACAGTTTTCAAGCTCTTTAGATACACCCATGTATATCTAATTGATAAGCTAATTATAAGCTATGTTATCATTAATGCAGGTCTCAAGGCCTTTCTATATTACCTTTTTTAAAGGTTAGTTTTAATTCCTATTCTAAACAACCTATTTCCTCTAATAATCCTGGTTTTGGAACACTTGTTAATTAGATAAGGCAAAGGCTATGTGAAAGTTACCTAATTGAAACCCTTGTTTTCAGAAAGGTACTCTAAATCAGTATCTCAAACTTGCTATGCATGTGAATCACCTGGGGATCTTGTTAAAATGCAGATTCTGATTCAGCAGGTCTGGGGTGAGGCCCGCATTTCCAGCAGCTCCCAAGTGCTATTAATGTAGCTAGTCCCTGGATCAGACTTTGGGTAACAAGGCCCCAAATCATTCTTCAAGATTTCAAGTTATCCCTTCCACAGTCTCACAAAAATTGTATTTGTAAATAACTCAACATGACAATGTACACCACCACCCAGCTTTATGAGTACCTACGGAAATTGATGTGGGTTGCTTTCTCAGTTGTGTTCAAATTTTCCAAAAGCTTCTTTAGTTATTGAGCCTAAAAGTAATTAATAATACCCTTCTGTGGCTGTGCAGGAATCACATCTTGCATCAGGCAAGAATCCACTTAGAGCTGATATAGGCTAATACCATAGTTTTAAATTTAAAATTTATACTGTTAAATTATTCTTCAGGTTATAACTACTTGATTAGCAATTCCTAAATCCTAGGCAATGAACTACGTGATTTTTTTTTTTTTTGAAATTGAAACAGGGTTTCACTCTGTCACCCAGACTGGAGTGCAGAGGCACAATCATAGCTCACTGGGGCCTCGACCTCCTAGGCTCAAGTGATTCTCCCACCTCAGCCTCCCAAGAGCTAGGATTACAGGCATGTACGATCATGCCTGACAAATTTTTGTATTTTTTGTAGAGACAGAGTTTTACTGGTCCTGAGCTCAAGCAATCCTCCTGCCTCGGCCTCCCAAAGTGCTAGGATTACAAGCATGTAATCCTCAGCCTCCCAAAGTGTTAGGATTACAGGCATGAGCCACCATGCATCCAGTCAGTGATGAAATTTTTATAGTTAAATGAGAAGGACAATATCAGTTTTTCATAAAGCTAAATATATGCTACATTGTTACATTTGTTATAATTTATTTACAACTCTATGGTGATGATTTTCCTTTTAAATGTCCAAATGAATAAAAGTTGGCAAGTGTATGTCCATCACTTTCTCTTCATTCTAATTTTTAAAAACTGTTTAACCCGATAAAAACATCTCAGAACAAATTCAAATAATTTCTCCACACCTCCTCCTTCTCTGAGAACTCAGGATGCTAAACAGAGTATGTGTGTGTATGACTGCAGGAGCACCTGGAACTACTTGTGGCCTTTTTTTATTAATTCTCTCCATCAATCCCTAAGTTGTGACTTCATTTACTAATGGAATTGTGCTGATTCTCTTGGATGAGTCTGGACTGGAAGAGGGGCAGGGGTGCAATATTTAGACACATGATATAAAGCAATTCCTAAAGCCCTTGGAACTTGGATATCCTGTGATTTCACAGAATCCACACCATTTCTTCTTCCCTCCAAAGCTTAAGCCAAAACTATGAATTAAAAAAAAAAAAAAGAAAAAAAAAAAAAGAAAACCCTCTACCTCAGCTCCGTAGGCTTAGCACATGGCAGTGTTACACAGAAGTTTTCTGAGAAGCATGTAGACGAGTTTTGCACACCCTGCCCACTCTGTGTTATATACATAACAAAGAAGCTATGCTTAGCTGCATGCAAGCAGGTTGTCTTGCATTAATAATACTAATGAGGACAAAAGGCACTCAAAACAGCATAATTCCAGAAGAAAGCCAAATTTATATTTAATTTAGAAAGGACAGCCTCTTAATTAGACAAATTTCACATATTTTTTATAAAAAAGAAACAATTAGAATTGTTTAGTGTGAATAAAATTAGTGTGAAATTTCTCACTATCCCACATTCTATTACAGCAAACATAGAGACATACAACAGCTGGTCAATTTAACTTACATCTCCTGTTATTAAACATTACCTCAGGTCCATTAAACTCACTTTCTTCCCCAACACCTTCCCCACAAAAAAGACTATCAATTGTATACTGTATGTCATAATGGGAAGACGATGACCTTTTTCTGGGGCGTGATACATGCAGAAACTGTAACTACAAGAAAATGAAGTAAAAGTAACCCATACTATACATCTTCAATGTAAGTCTCAGAGACACACCATGCAGAGAAGAGTTGAAGTCAGCTGGCTCTGTCTTCATCTGTGTTTACTTAGCACACCATGAGAAGACTTTTCTGCTTCAATTATCCGTGATTACCCAATTAAGAACTTTTAAAAGAGAAGGACCAGAATTATCGGCTCAAGAAAACTGCCAAATGTCCATATATGTGCTGATGTCCCCTGAACTGTACATCTAGTTTAGTGTAGATTGGTAACAACGCTCAAGTAGTCAGCTTTTCCTCATACACAGTGAAGAAGTATAAAAACATAGTAATGTTTTCTATACTGTTTTAAAAACTGTTCTGGAAACCTGATGAAATTAAAATTTTTCAGCTGTAATATTTTCCTCTTGGCATGTCACCCTTTATTAACTATGCAGAATGTAATAACTTTATAATAATTAAAATGATTTTTAAAAATCCATCATTATAAGAAAAGTGATTCATTCTAAAAAAACAAGTAAACTGTCTCTCAGGTAGTTCAAATGACTTGCCCAAGTGCTCAAAACAGAGAGGGAAGGATAGAGGCTTGTCAATCATATTTAAGAACTCTTTCTACCACATTACATGATTCTGATCTAGAAAAGTCGGATGCCACTGAAAGTATACTTTGGCAATCAACTGTTAGCGCTTACTGATAATGTAATAATGCACACCTATACTCATTTTATATACTGGCATTATAAAGAAAATAAGATTTGATTGCAAGGAATTATCCTTAGAAACCATCTGTCAGTGTCTGCCATCTTTTGGTAAAGATACTAAAACCCATCTTTGAGACTTCAATACTCTTTATCAAAACATGCTTAGACAGATCTGCAGAGTGAGAGTAAATATATAGAATATGTCCATAACAGAGCCCAAAATAAAACCATCATATGTGGAGCTCCTGGGGTTTGAAATGGCACTAAAGATATTTATCAGCGACTCCCTGCAAATCTGCTGAGCAGACTCTCATTTTTGATCTTACTCATATAAAAACTTCTCAGCCACCCAGAAGCTGATTATCTGACTGAAGATGATCTATCTCTTCTTGTTACAGGTTGAGCATCTCACAACTCGCACATGCAACTGCATGAATTTGTGATGTCAAGAAAATCATCAACTTTTAGAATCAGAAGAGATCACAGTGATTTCCTAGTTCAACATCTTGGGTTTTAGGTAAGCTCTAATTACTGAGCCCCCAAAAGAACTGCCACTCTCTTTTTCAGTCTGGCATACCTTTGCTACATGATGATGATCTGTGTTACAGCTAGACATTTAATGGAAGAGACAAAAATTCTGACTTTAAATGATTAAAAATATTGAGAATTATCTCTCGATTTCATTTTTCCATGCCATTCCTACTCTACAATAATATCATGTATTGGGCTAAAAATTCAAGTCTGAAGATTATAAATTTATATTCTGCACATTCTAATATTCAAAATTTAGAAAACATAGGATCAAAGTATAAATGAAAATATTGTTACATTTAATACCATTCAATCTGAAGACCTACTTATTCATTGGTGTGTGTGTGTGGGTGTGGGTGTGTGTGTAGACAGCTTTAGCATTTCCAAGTGTGTTACCTCTATCAGGACACTGCTGTCATAAAGAGGGATGGAGAGGGGGAGAGGAGGAGAGGGGGAAAGGGAAACGGGGAGAGGAGGAGGGAGGGGGAAAGGAAAGAAAGAAAAAAGAAAAGAAACATTAAAAAGAAATAAAAATCCTAGAGAGGAGGAACACTGACCGTATCACTAAGGTAAGCAATATAATGCTATGAGCAAACGTGTGGGAAATCAAATGCCTCCTTGGTAAGATTCTACCGAATACGTACTATCGGAAATCACCTTCAAAATATACAAGTTTTTGACAATCAAGATCTCAACCTGAATATACCCAAGTTCTGGGATACAAACTGGAATCCCTTTCCATGGCCTCTCTGCATCTTTTACACCAAACCCCATATGACCAAATTTTTAAAATACAGGACTCCAAAAATCCTCCAAGGGACCACTGTAAAACCTAGAAAGCTGACCCTGGATAGCTGGATAAAGGGACTTGGCCATCCTTCAGTTTGATATAAAAGATAACAACATTAACGAGAAAAGCTGAAAGAAAGAAAAGTTGAGTTGCCCCTCAAACAATATTAGAGTCATCAAGAAAAAATAAATTAGTTTTTTCATTCAGACGACAGAAGGTGATGGCAGGTCAGAGTGAACTCACAGTAATAAGCAGTGATTGAGGGGTTCCCTGAAGGCAGAAGGAAAAAGATACACAAATAGCAACGTTAAGATTCTGGACTAGCCAGGCACTGTAGCTTTCGCCTGTAATCCCAGCACTTTGGGAGGCTGAGGTGGGCGAATCACTTGAGCTCAGCAGTTCAAGGCCAGCCTGGTCAACATGGCAAAACCCCATCTCTACAAAAATAACACAAAAATTAGCTGAGTGTGGTGGTGCATGTCTGTAGTCCCAGCTACTTGGGAGGCTGAGGTGGGAGGATTGCTTGAGCCCAAGAGGCAGAGGTTACAGTGAGCTGAGATAACACTGATGCACTCCAGCCTGGGTGACAAAGTGAGGCACTGTCTCAAAAAAAAAAAAAAAAACATTCGGGATGGTATGTAATACTAAAGGTTCATTTACTCAAATTTCACTAATTGCATTTATAATAAAATACAATATACAAGATGTCTTAATTATTATAAACTAAATTAAAATACAGTGGTATAGTGGAGAGGAGGCAAATGACTATGGCAGTGCATCCTTTCATTTCATTAGCTTTCATTTCAGGCGTATACTTTGTGCACCCAAAGTCAGAAGAACACTTATGAGAGCAATTTAGTTCAGCATGTGGAAGAATGGCATTCAGTGAGTTAAGCCATCACATCACATAAAGAAAATGTAACCATGGCTGCAGAGATTTCATTGGTTCACTCTAAGCTGTTACCAAGAAATGTAACTGAACTGTGGATCCTTTCAACAAATCTCTATATGAGGGGCTGAATATAGAGAACCAATTAACTAAGATCACTGTCATCTTCCTGAAAGATGAAGAGTAACATTCTTTGCCTATCATCATTGGAGGCAATGTTGATGGCCTTCTGGTTTTGATCATTACAATCATTCTGTCCAAGAGTGGCATTTTCTCCCCAGCTCTCTTCTTGTGTTAGCAAGGTACACGGCTTTTTAAAAAGAAAATATCAATAATTGAACTTAGCATAGGGAAGGCCCAGATGAAGTCAGAGAATCTGCTCACAGAAAAAAATTAAGATCTGCTCTCTCATCCACTGGGAGACAATATCAACCAATCCTCAAAATTCTAGAGACTTGGTGTCATACTGATTGCTTTTTCGTTTAAGATGATCTAGAGTAGCACTGAACAAATCGTGGACTATCATGGGGTGTTTTCTTTTGTTTTTATTGTTGTTGTTGTTTTTTTTTATTTGAGACAGGGTCTCATCTCACTCTTTCATCCGGGCTGGAGTGCAGTGGCAATTGCAACTTTCACCTCCTGGGCTCAAGTGATTCTTCCCCCTCAGCCTCCTGAGTAAGCTGGGACTACAGGCACACCACCAAGCCAGGCTAATTTTTGGATTTTTTGTAGAGACAGGATTTTACAATATTGCCCAGCCTTGTCTCGGATTCCTGGGTTCAAGCAATCCGCCCACCTCAGCCTCTCAAAGTGCTGTGATTACAGGTGTGAGTCAACATATCTGGCCTAGAATATCGTTTTGTAACCATATATTTTCCCAAAAGTGTATGCACTATGCAAAAAAGTAAACTTGGGAAACATTTGATGTTAAACTGTTTTCTTAAAAAAAAAAAAAATACAGTAGTATAATTTAGAACTAAACTGTAAGCTACCTGAGGGTATCATCTTTGTATCCATTATGTCTTCATAGAGCTTGGCAAGTATTTATTGTTGAATTAAGCCTAGTTTATGTTTATATAGGCTTAGTACACATGAATATTTATAGTATATTTTCTTAAGGAAAACAACATCTCTTGAGTATTCTATAAATCAGGCTTTTTATTGAATAGGACAAAATCTCAGGCTTTCTGCATTTAAAATGTTCACACTTGACTGTATTTTCACTGGTAAAAACACGTACTTCTCTAGTAATACAATAAATTAGATCAAGGATGCTAAACTCTGTATTCATCTAATATATCAATATTTAGACTAAAAGAAAAGACTAAAAGAAAAAAGAAAAGGTATCAGACCAACAGTCATAACTCAATTTTCTTGTGTGCAACTGCTTTTTACTCCTAGGAACAAAGGAGTTGTCTTTACTTTTATTCCTCTGACCTTCTCTACGGAGCTTGCCGGAAGCTATTGGAATGCACAAATACAAGTTTATCCATGTTCTGAAAAAGGTTTTCCAAGCTGAATAAACCAGACATCTCGTTTCACCAACTACATCATACAAATTTAGTTTATTTACGTATGACCAAGGGATGAATTAATGGCCGAAAAAGAACGAGTGCTAACATCAATCCTGTGATTTTATGAAGTAAAAAGAAGTTCTAAATCCTAGAGCTCTGAACCTCTGGCCAAAAGCCCACTAAAAGATAAGATTGTAATACAGTTTATGTTGCTCTGCTCTGTGCAAAGATCCTAGGAACACAAAATGAAATGAGCAGGAAAGAACACCAGGATGGAGATCATTTGTAACAGAACACAGACTGTCTTACAAGATACATTTGCATCAGCCCTTCAGTTCCCAGCCCTAACTATGATTTCAGGAGCACCTTGTGCCTTCCAGAAGGTCAAACACTAGTAATGATGGACTTGTGAAGAGGAGAGCAGTGAACCAGTTTCAGAAATAACAGAGCATTGTTTCTAGGGAATTAAGAGTATTATTCAACTGGAAGTTGGGACTATCCTACTCCAGGTCAAGAGAGAGTAACTTATTTAAGAAGAATGAATGAAAATAGTTAGAATACTTTCTACACTAAGGGTGGTCAGAGTATTCTGAAGATTTTTTTAAAATCTCCTTTGCCAAAGGATATACAAGCATTCTTGCATTTCTAAATTATCCTGCATTCTTCAACTATTCTCCAAGTGTAATGAGAGTGAACTCTGAGCTTTATTCAGTGCATCAGAGGAAGGTCCAGTGCCTATAATTTTCTCATTCATGAATATTTCTACTTCTAAAAAGAAAAAAGCATTAAGCAGAAGGTAGGCACAAGACTTAGTCAGTGATATTGTTTGGCTGTGTCCCCACCCAAATCTCATCTTGGAATTGTAGCTCCCATAATTCCTATGTGTCATGGGAGGGACCAAGTGGAAAGTAACTGAATCATGGGGGCAGGTCTTTCCCAGGCTGTTCTCCTGATAGTAAATAAGTCTCATGAGATCTGATGGTTTTATGAAGGGGAGGTCCCTTACACGAGCTCTCTTGCCTGCCACCATATAAGATGTGTCTCTGCTTCTCCTTTGCCTTCTGCCATGATTGTGAGGCCTCCCCAGCCATGCTGAAATGTGAGTCCATTAAACCTCTTTCCTTTATAAATTACCCAGTCTTGGGTATGTCTTTATTAGAAGCATGAGAATGAACTAATACCGTCAGGATCTATGAAATTTTCACTCTTTCATAAACTTGTTTGGAGGGCATGGGAAATCCAGTTTGTTTCTCAATTTCAGAATTAGATGAGAAGAATTTATAATTAATTAATTAATGGAAGGTGCTTTGGGTCTTGCAAATGATCAGTATCAATCTGAGATCAAGATCATCTCAAAACCTCTCAGGATCATTACAGGAAGCTTTTTGGTTTGTTTGGTATCTGAATTTGCTTTTATTTTTTTAAAAATTGTTTAAATTCCTTTAGGGAGATAAGTAAAAGCAATTCTACCTGTGCCACCCAGTATTTTCCTTTTTTAAAAAAGCTTTATTTACTTTTTCCTTCTGATCGATGGAATCTATGAAGCTTTATTTTTTAGAACAGTTTTAGATTTATAAAAAGGTTGCCAGGATAGTACAGAGAATTCCCATATACTCAGGAGCCAATTTCTCCTATCATTAACATCTTACACTAGTATGGTACATTTGTTATAATTAATGAGCCAATATTGACACTCTATTAACTATAATAAAGTCCATACTTGTTCAGATTTCCTTAGTTTTTACCTGATGTTCTTTTCCCATTCCAGGATCTCATCCAGGATGCCACATTACATTTAGTTGTCATTTCTCTTTATGTTCCTCTTAGCTGTGATAGTTTCTCAGATATTCCTTGTTTTTGATAACCTTGACACTTATGAAGAGTACTGGTCAGGTATTTTGTACAATGCTCATCAATTTGGGTTTGTCTGATTTTTCTCATGTTTAAACTGGATTAACGGGATTGGAGGAAGATCACAGAGGCCATTCTCATCACACCATATCAAGGGTATATGCAATCAACATGAATTATCACTGCTGATGTTAATCTTGATCACGTGGCTGAGGCCATGTTTGTCAGGTTTCTCCATTAAAGTTACTTTCCCTCCCTTTCCACACTTGGAAATCATGGACACAGCCCACACTTAAGGAAAAGACAGTCAGGCTCCCCTTGCTCCTTAATGGGAGAGTATCTACATAAATTATTTGGAATGCTACATGGCAAATTTATCTCTTTCTCCCCCTTTTAGTTATCTATCACTACTTATATATCAGTATGGACTCACGGATATTTATTTCTTTTTTTTTTTTTTTTTTTTTTTTTTGAGACGGAGTCTGGCTCTGCCGCCCAGGCTGGAGTGCAGTGGCCGGATCTCAGCTCACTGCAAGCTCCGCCTCCCGGGTTCACGCCGTTCTCCTGCCTCAGCCTCCCGAGTAGCTGGGACTACAGGCGCCCGCCACCACGCCCGGCTAATTTTTTTGTATTTTTTAGTAGAGACGGGGTTTCACCATGTTAGCCAGGATGGTCTCGATCTCCTGACCTCGTGATCCGCCCGTCTCGGCCTCCCAAAGTGCTGGGATTACAGGCTTGAGCCACCGCGCCCGGCCGGATATTTATTTCATACTTTGGGTTACAACTTGTTAGTATTTTATTCTGTTGCTCAAATAGTTCCTTCCAGCTTGGGCCACTGGGAGCTCTTCAGTTCGCCTGACACGCCCCCCTCATTGTGGGGTTTTTAAAAGCACTTCTTTAGCACTATAATACGTTCAAGGCTCATTCTGTATATTTCCTACTGCAGTCCTAGAACTGACCACTTCTCCAAGAGCCCTGGTTGCTTCTATTGGAGAATGGTTATTAGAAACCAGGATCTAGGTGCTACATATAATCATTGTTGCTGCATCTAGGCCCTCTCAGGAGACACGAGCAAGGAAATATATGTGTATACCAATCTGTGTATGCTTTCATCTCTGTAAATATTTCTATATGTAACCATCTGTATCCACATTAAGTATTCACATTATTGATATATCCTTCTGTAATTCATTACCACACGGACCATTCTAGCCTCTTCCTCTTACTCTTCTGTAAATACCCACCCCAACAATGAGAAATCTGGCTTCCACCATCCATTTAACTGCTCAATTCCAGTATACATGTATAACAGTATCAGAACTGTTAACCTATACGCCCATGAAAAACAACTTCATCAACTAGAATACAATACTCAGATGCAGGTCCTTTTGCCTTTAGTCTTTCAGAATTCACTTATTTCCAAATTTACTTAGTTCAGCATTTTTTCTCCTCCCCCCTACCCCTCGCCACATTATAGATGTTTCATACATCTGTAATACAGTCTGTTTAAAAACATTCTGCATTCCATCCTGGGATCTCCTAAAAATTTTTTTTTTAATTTTCATACATTAAAATTCATTCTTTGTGCTGTAAAAGTTCTGTATGTTTCGACAACTGTCACATACCCACTATTCCACTGGATCATAGAGAATAGTTCCACTCCCCTAAAACTTCCTCTGTGCTTCACCTATTCAACCCTCCTCAATTCCTGAACTCATGGTAACCACTGATCATCTCTGTATTGTCACTTTAGTTTTCCATCTTCCATGTCATACTAATGAAATTATATAGAATGTAGCCTTTTTGAATCAGGTTCCACTTTGTAATTTGCATTTAAGATTCATCCATGTCTTTTTGTGGTTTGACAGCCTATTTCTTGTTACTGTTGAATAATATTCTACAGTTTGTTTATCCATTCCCCTATTGAAAAACATCTTTAGTTACTTCCATTTTCTGGAGATCATAATATAGCTGCTATAATAAACATTCATATGCAGGTTTTTGTGTGAACCTAAGTTTTCAAAGGAAATTTCAATATAGCAGTTAACACCATCTCTTCTTCCTGAACAATCTTCCAATTCTGCTACCCATCCACTGAAGTCACCAAAGTCTCTTCCCACCAAACTGGTACATCTGCCTAATAAGCCTCTATTTCTCTAGCACAATTTTCATTGCACATGTGCTAGCCACTCTTTTCAAAGCTCACCTATGAATTCTACTAAATGGAATAAACATTTACTAAGGGACTACTATGTGTCAGGCACTGTACATACTAGGATTCAAAGGATGAATGAAACAGTGGTCATGGCCCTCTACAAGGAAAGCAAAGCACCTCCAGTTAATTCACCCGGAGCACAAGGGACTACAGAAGTGCTTCACAGTGCTCACAAGCTTACCCCAACAGCTGTCCCTTCCTCCTTGCAGCAGCTGTCTTAACCTCAAGTAGAAACTAACTTGGGGCTCTCTAGTGATATGAACTGCCTGTGTAGTTTTATTTGAGTCTTGTCTCTTACACTATGCGTGCATCTGAGCTAAGTTCCTAGCTTTCTGTATGAATGACAAATCCATCATAATTCTTATCATCAGAGTCAACAGGAGTTCCCTAACCCTCTTCTATCATTACAATGCTATTCTTTTCTCCATCCTCATTTTCCTTATAGGGTCTGGAATTGTATATCAATTATACTCCCGAAAATATAGGAACTAAAAGACTAAGCCAAATAAGAAGATTGATATGTTAAAGCACTTCTAATTTAATATTGCCTGTATCTCCCCAATTCTTACTTTCCCCAATGGAAATAAGAAAATAGTATAAATAACTAAACCCCTTTCTACTATTTATATGCAAAATGACTGGATATTGCAAAATGACTTTACAAGGAATATAACACATTTTATTCTGCAAATTTATTTCTCCCTATCTAATTCACATAATCAAGGTACTGCCAGGCACAGACTAACATATGAAGTTCAAGAGTACATGTGACCCTCCTGGAAATTTATCCTACAAAAATAATTCCAGAGAAGAAAAATATGCTATGCAGAAAATGTTCATTACTATGTTATGTATAATAATGAAAAACTGAAACAACAAAAACAATCCCAAAAGTAGAGGAAAAGATGAGCAAACACGGATAAATTAGGTCAGTGGTATAATACATAACAATTCAAAATAATTGGAAAACAAAATAGAAACTTGGGAAATGTCCCATATTGTAGAATATAAGATTACAAATATATACACTGCAAAAATATGTATATATAGAAAGAACCTGAAAGAAAATATATACTTAGCCAAAATTTTCCTTAAATTTTTTCTTTTACAATATTAGCCTAGAGAAAAGTTAATGTATCCCTTTATTTTAGATAGAGTTTTACAGGTTCTTCCAAACCATACTCAACAGAAAAAAACAAAAACAAAAAAACCTATTAGGGGTAAAGGGGCAGCTAAGAATAAGTGAACTCAGGAAATGTTGGATAAAAGATCTGATTGCTTAGCTTGAATCTAGGCTCTGCTAAACTATTAGTTCTGTTAACTGTGGGATGGTTACTAATCTCTGTGCATCCTCATTTAAATTGAAGACACTTATACTTTTGTGATAACAAAAAAGAAGTACATAACAAGTGTATGATAAATGTAAGTTTTATTATTCCATTCATATACGTGTGATCAGATAATAAAGCTGAAGAGAAATACTGCGAAGACTATCAATATAATCTTACAGCAGCATGTATTTTGTGTTCATTATTTGTCTAGTGTTGGAAAACTATAACCACTGAAAATCTGCTCCTAAAATTCACTTTTCTCTGTAAGCTAAGAAAGATAAGAGTCTCATCTTTTTTTTTTTTTTTTTTTTTTTTTTTTTTTGAGATGGAGTTTCACTCTTACAGCCCAGGCTGGAGTGCAGTGGCGTGATCTTGGCTTGCTGCAACCTTCGTCTCCCAGGTTCAAGCAATTCTTCTGCCTGAGCCTCCGAAGTAGCTGGGATTACAGGCACCCACCATCACGCCCTGCTAATTTTTTTGTATTTTTAGTAGAGACGGAGTTTCACCATGTTGGCCAGGCTGGTCTCAAACTCCTGACCTCAAGTGATCCACCTGCCTCAGCCTCCCAAAGTGCTGGGACTACAGGCATGAGCCATAGTGCCCGGCCAAGTCTCACTGTTTTAAATTTCATTTAAAATTTTTATATTTAGAATAATTTGATAGTTTCCTCTAAAAAAAATCACATGCTGACGTTTTGATATTTCAAATATACTTTTACCCATTTTACTTAGTAACTGTGTTTGTTTTGCTTTTTGTGCTCATTAAAAGGCTTTTTAAAAACTAAAATTTTATTTAAGGAAGGGGACCTGCTTTACTCATCTTTGTATTTCCCCGCCCCAGGCACAGTACATAACATATATAGGCAACAATTAATAAGTATCAATTGAATTCTTAAACATTTTTTATTCCCACTGCAAAATTAAATTTTGCAACAATGTGGCGAAGAAATAATTATCATTGCATGTTAATAATGCAATTTTCCAAAAGGGTAAACCTGTATTATTGTAGAAACTCTACAACCTTTCATTAATATAAACCCAAAAACTACCTGCACAAGAAACCAAGAGACTGGGCTCTTTAGACATATTAATACCTTGGGTTGCTGAACTCGGGTCGAGAATTTAATGCTTGAAAACAGTAAGTTCTTCTAAAATGCTTGCCCCTACAATTATGAATGTGACTGACACCCAAGATTAGTTTCCCTCATTTCAAGAAAGAGGTTAAAATTAAATTTCTACTAAGAAGATCACCTCAAAAGAAGAAGAAAAAAAAAACTATGGGGTTAACAGGATCTGCCGAGTCAATAGCTGCCCTGACATGGCATACCGCATCCATATAATATTTTTACGCAGGTGTCTCCAGTATTATCACGCCATCACCTTTCAGCTTTTATCCTCAACTTTTACTCTCTCATTCATTCACTGACATATTCAATGGAGCTGTTAAACTGCTACACACTGTCTGCAACAAAGGCAGTTAGAACCACTGGATCAACCAAAGATAACACTCTCGAGCATGATCATTAGGGTCACTCTCTTTTTACCCCCACCCCGGCTAAGAAACATCTGGGCTGATCTCTACTGTACACAAGAAATTTGGGGGGACCTGCCTGACATCTAGCCACTAAAGATGGATGTTTGTTTACAAAACACAGAACAGCACCTGCAAAAATCTGGCCTTATATCCTTGGTAAATCTTCACTGTTTCAAATTACTCCAGTGAGCCACAAAATAAAACAAACTGCTTAATCCAGCCTGAGTTGTAACTAAGCAGCTGTGCTTTATTGATGGAAATTGGAGAGTAAGAGTTACAAATCACATATTTAATATTATAAAGGCATCTACATTGTATATGATAAATATAGACACCCTGAAGAAGTAAAGAACCACCCTACACCCTGCCAAGCATACAACGTCAAAACAATGAAAAATGTTAAGACTGCAGCTCATAATGAGTCATTCTACTACGAGCGGGGTGTTGGCAGGCAATTTCTGAGGGAAAAGTAATGTCTGAGCTTGGAATAAGCAGTTTCTCTCTATCAAAGAAGTGGACACTTAAGAACTGCTTCAGACTGCTCATAAATATTCCCATTCACAGGCAGACACCAGGTGGTCTGCCTAACCTGATTGTGAGTAGAAGCCATTCTAAGAAAAACAAAAACCAAACAAAAGAGTAAGTGTTTTCTCGGTTCCTTGGTCCACTATGGGAGGGGAAATAAGCTGCTGTCCTATGGAAGACACTTAAGGATTTTTCCTCTAGTGACTCCATCATCTTCAGGATCATAACATTATAATCGTTAAGTAATCACATTTTTTTTTTACAGAAGCCAAAATGCACACACACACACACACACACACACAGTCTCTCTCCATGAACTTGTTCTTTGAACCACAGACACATCATTCTAGTAAGTAAATGTAAAAATCGTTTTTTTAAAAAGTTAGAAATCCAATTCTTTTACTGGTCCTATGATACACTTTGTTGGAATGGTAGTTCAATAATGATTTCTTTATTGGTAACATTCACTCTTTCAAGGATTTCAGTAGCTTTGCAAAAAATGAAAATATCACAGAGTCTAAAGAATTTAGAGTTACATGCTGAATAAACAAAACAAAAATACTGCGTTGTATAATGTAAATATATTTAAGCCAATCATTATCACGTGACAATTTTGATCTGAGTAAGGTAAAGGCAAGCTATGAAATATTTCAGAAAACCTTTTTTACTTTAAATTCCTGAGTTTTTAAAGGAAATGACAGATGTGCACACATACTTAATTGGTAACAATAAACAGTTCATGTTATCAATAATTTGAAGAAAAAGTCTCTTTAAAAATAAAACAGGCCAGGCGCAGTGGTTCACTCCTGTAATCCAACACTTTGGTAGGCTAAGGCGGGCAGATCACTTGAGGTCAAGAGTTCAAGACCAGCCTGGCCAACATGGTGAAACCCCATCTCTACTGAAAACAAAAATTAGCCAGGCATGGTGGCACACACTTGTAGTCTCAGCTACTTGGCAGGCTGAGGCAGGAGAATGGCTTGAACCCAGGAGGTGGAGTTTGCAGCAAGCCGAGATCACGCCACTGCACTCCAGCCTGGGTGACAGAGTGAGACCTGGTCTCAAAAAAATAATAAATAATAAAATAAAAATAAAATCATTTTTTAAAGGCTAACAGAAATCAGCAAAGGTTGTATTTTTAGCTCTATGGTTTCATTATGTCACATAAAGGAGACAAAAAAAAAGTGACATAGGCTATTAAATACCTTTTTTCCTAGATTGAAAAGACACTTCTTAACAATAAAAATTTTAATCCAAAAGTGAGATTGGACTCACCAGATTACAAATTACAGATGGAAAAATGTATGTGTACAATGAAATCATCTAGTGGTCATCAACTTAAGTACATGATCAAACATGGCAATACCAAGAGAAGCACAATCTGACGTTATGGAATGTGATGTAGTAACAAATGCATGTCATCTAATAAAGTATTATTGCCAAAAAAATGTTTAGGCTGAACTGAATTGTGAGGAAACCAATTAGATAAATGCAGAATGTTGGACACTGTATAAAACAAACTTTGATCAAGGCTTAGACTCTTCAAAAAAAATTACAGGAAAAACAAAGAAACAAACCAAAAATTGTCAAAGGAACCCACGTAGATGAAAATAATGAGAGGTGACAACGTGCTAGCAGCCCTTGCTCTCCGGTGCCTCCTCAGCCTGGCGTCCACTCTGGCTGTGCTTCTGAGGAGCCTTCAGTCTGCCACGGCACTGTAGGAGCCCCTCTCTGGGCTGGCCCAGGCTGGAGCACGTCCCTCTGCCTGCAGGGAGGTGTGAAGGGAGCGGCGAGGGTGGGAACCAGGGCTGCACACGGTGCTCACAGGCCAGTGCAAGTTCCGGCAGGCGTGGGTGCTGACTCAGCGGGCCCCACACATGGAGTTGCCGGCTGGCACCACAGGCCCAGGGCAGTGAAGGGCTTAGCACCCGGGCCAGCAGCTGCAGAGGGTGTGCCCGGTCCGCCAGCACTGCACTGGAGTTCTCACCCGGCCTCAGCTGCCTCCCCGCAGGGCAGGGCTGGTGACCTGCAGCCCGCCATACCCTAACCCCCTCAACCCCCCCAATTCTCCCCAACCCACCCCCCAACGGTGGGCTCCCGCTGCGGCCTGAGCCTCCCAGAGGGGCCATGCCCCCTGCTGTGTGTGCTGGGTCCCATCAACCGCTCAAGGGCTGAGGAGTGCTGGTGCACAGTGGGGGTCTGGCAGGCAGCCCCGCCCACGGCCCTGGTGTGGGATACGCTGGGTGAGGCCAGCTGGGCTCCTGAGTCTGGTGGGGACTTGGGGAACTTTCATATCTAGCTAAGAGATCATAAACGCACCAATCAGTACTCTGTCTCTAGCTCAGGGTTTGTAAATACACCAATTGGTACTCTGTATCTAGGTAACCTAGTGGGGACTTGGAAAACTTTTATGTCTAGCTAGAGGATTGTAAATGCACCAATCAGCACCCTGTCAAAATGGTCCAATCAGCTCTCTAAAGTGGACCAATCAGCTCTCTGTAAAATGGACCAATCAGCAGGATGTGGGTGGGGCCAGATAAGGGAACAAAAGCAGGTTGCCCAAGCCAGCCAGCGGCAACCCACTCAGGTCCCCTTCCACACTGTGGAAGCTTTGTTCTTTTGCTCCTTGCAATAAATCTTGCTGCCGCTCACTCTTTGGGTCCACGCTGCCTTTATGAGCTGTAACATTCACCATGAAGATCTGCAGCTTCACTCCTGAAGCCAGCAAGACTACAAACCCACTGGGAAGAACAAACAACTCCAGAAGCGTTGCCTTTAAGAGCTGTAACACTCACCACGAGGGCCCGCGGCTTCATTCTTGAAGTCAGTGAGACCAAGAACCCACCAATTCCGGACACAATAAGAGAGACATAATCAAACACTTAAACCTAATCTTGGATTAATTTTAAAACTACGATAAAAAACATCTGAGGGACAATTAAAGCTATGTGAATGGGATTATATATTCAATGTTATGGAATTACTGATATTTTTCTTAGGTGTATTAATATTATGGCTATGTAAAATAATATCCTTATTCTTGGGGAGAATATGCTGAAGAATTTAAGGGTGGAGTGTCAATGTTTGCAACTAGCTACAAAACAGCAAAAAAAAACAACAGGGAGAAGAAGAGAGGGAAAGCATACGTGGAAAAATGAGAGTAACTGGTCAGTCTCAGTGAAAGATACATAGGAATTCGCTGTTCCAGGGTTTTAACTTTCCTGTAGGTTTGAACCTTTTTAAACAATAAAGATGACAGAGGGGAAGAATGATTGTGGGAGCTCCACTGTTCATCTATTTGCACTACTAGGTTTTGCTTCTATTGCTTAAACACACCTAAATCATCATTTTCTCTCAGCAGCAAACGATAAATTAAATGCTGATACATGATAGGCAGCAAATATATAAAATTCCTTTTTCTGTAAGTATAGGAAGTACTGTCTAGAAATACAAATTCAAAAGAGAGCCCTTTAAAGGCGAGTGAATTTAAAAGCCTAGTCTAAGAAACAACACAGTTCCCAAACTTGTTACATAAGTAACAAGAAAAGTCCCAATTTTTAAAAAAGTCAGTCGGCAAGAGTAAAAGTATTTGCAAAAAATGCAAATCACACTTCCCATTTATAAATTTAAAGGTTATTACCAAACATGATTTATCCCCATAGGCAGGAAAACCTTAACATTTCATACATTTATTTTCAAATGGGTTAAATGTCAAAAGAATGCTGAACGAATATAAAAGTTTAATAACCAAAACTATTTCTGGTAGGATTTCATTGAGTAGCTTACAACAGCTAAAAGATTAAAAAACAATCACTGAAAAATATGAAACTCCAAAATAGGGTCTCTAAAGCATAAGAAAACTGTGACAAACACATAGTGGGTACTCAGATATTTGCTAAATGAATACTTAATTGAAGACAAAAGTACACCACACGCCTCTGAAATACGCTACTGTCCAGAAACACAGGGGCAAGTGAAACTTCCCTGTTTAAAACTGCAACAACCCCAGCACTTTAGGAGGTCAAGGCAGGGGGCTCACCTGAGGTCAGGAGTTCATGACTAGCTTGGCCAACATGGTGAAACCCCATCTCTACTAAAAATACAAAAAAATACAAAAATTAGCCAGGCGTAATGGCAGGCACCTATAATTCCAGCTATTCAGGAGGATGACACAGGAGAATCGCTTGAACTTGGGAGGCAGAAATTGCAGTGAGCCGAGATTTCACCACTGCACTCCAGCCTGGGCAATCGAGTGAAACTCGGTCTCAAAGAAAAAAAAAATTTTTTTTAATGAAATAAAAAATAAATAAATAAAATAAAAATAATCACAAATCCTAAGGGGATCCTCCTTCACAACAGTCTCCACACACACACAGGGGAAATGCCTGTCCAATGAGTCAAGATGCTGAGTTCTGGAAACCAATGTCAGCACACGTGACCAGCTTTTAAGAATCAGGTGGAGTTATTCCTTAGACTCCTGGGGTTTCCAGCGACCCTCCTCCAGTGGGAAATATTCAAACTCATAGAACTTAAAAAAAGAGATCTTTCAAAGGACATTGGGTTGTATGTGACACGACATCCTTAGTGAAAACTGACTCCCAGGAATACAAACTCTTATCCCTGACTGAACTTTTAAGAGACAGAAAAGCATGTAAAGGATGCCTGCTATGCCTGGGGTCATTCTTTCTGCATTAACTAAAACAAGCTTACTTCCACGTCTATAACTAATTAGACTAAGAATCTGTAATGGGGGTGGCCAAGAGGAAAGGGTGAGAAAGAGTGCTGGTTAAACTGGCACCATGTGAAACAGCTGTCATTGGCCACATGTGGCTATTAAGCACTTAAAATGTGACTGGTCTGAACTGAGATGTGCTTAAGTACAAAAGACACACCAAATTAAGTGACTTAGTATAAAGAAAATAATATTTTAAAACCTTAATACTTTTATACTGATATTTTAAAATTATTTCACGTATGTTGTGTTAAAATAATTTATTTTGCCTTGTTTTGATTTTGCTTACACGGCTACCAGAAGTTTTACAATTATGTTACATATTTTTATTGGGCAGCACTGGGTCAGACACTCTGACCAAAGAGAGAGCTCAGTAAAAGCACCAGCAACTCATATTTATTAGGAGCACTTGCCAGGTTTCAATTATGTGCTATTTCAAATACAGTATTTCTCTTACTCTTCACAGCACCTCTAAGAAGTACATGTCCTGGGTTCAAGGAAAGCAAACTGTGGCTTGAGGGGAAGAGGAATACACAGAAAAGTATCCCAAATCACAGCCTAGTAAATACCAGAAAAGGAATTTGAACGCAAAACTCTGATTCCAGAGCTTAAGCTCAGAACCCCTAGGCCAGTGATTCTCAAAGTATTGTCCAGGACTATCACCATCACCTGAAAACTTACTAAAAACAAAAATTCTCCAGCTCTTACCCGGACCTAGAGAGTTAAATTCTGGAGGTGGGACTTACTTAGTAAAAAGTCTAGAGTTTAACAAGCCCTCCATATGATGCTGATTCAGCCCTCAAGTTAGAGAACCACTGCCCTGGGCTATACCAGTAACAGCCAATGAAATCCTCCCAGAGGATAAATATAAGAAGCATGAGACAAGGCTAGTCTCCGTTATGGTTATCTTTTCTTGAAACTCTTCGAGAAAACTGCTCTATGTCCCAGATTAGGTGAGCACTGTGCCTCTGGCTCTGCATCCAACTTTCTAGAGTATCACTTCAACAACCTTCTTCTAGAAACAGCATTTCACTTAACATCCAGATGGATTCCAGATTTAAATGCAAATAAAATCACAAAAACTAAAATCACAAAAACTACCATGCCAGCCAACACTGGCTTCTTTGCTGTTCCTGAACCCATGTTGGAACACTCCAGCTTCATGGCCCTTGCAATTGGTGTCACCTCTGCCTAACACTCTTTCCCCAGATAACTTATATGGCTTGATCTTTATTGCTATGGACTGAAAGTTTGTGTCCCTCCAAAATTCGTTGTTGAAGCCTATTCCTCAATGTGATGGTATCAGAAAGTGGTGCCTTGTGGGGCTATTTAGGTCATGAAGGTAGAGTTCTTACGAATGGGATTAGTGAATGGGATCAGTGTCCTTATAAAAAGAAACGAGAGAGCTGATCTCTTTTTTTTCTCTCTCTCTACCATGTGGACACAGCAAGAAGGTGTCTGTAAACCAGGGAGAGGGTCTTCACAAAGAATCCAATGGCCAGCACGTTATTGTTTTAGCCACCCAAATCATGGTATTTTAAGATAGAGACTTTGCCAATTTTATTTTCTGCTATATCCCTATGTTAGGATAGTACCTGGTATACCTCAAATGTTTAGCTCGGCTGGGCGTGGTGGCTCACGCCTATAATCCCAGCACTTTGGGAGGCCAAGGAGGACAGGTGTCACCTGAGGTCAGGAGCTAGAGGCCCGCCTGGGCAATATGGCAAAATCCCGTCTCTACCAAAAATACAAAAAATTAGCCGGGCATGGTGGCAGGTGCCTGTAATCCCAGCTAATGGGGAGGCTGAGGGAGGAGAATTGCTTGAAACCGGGAAATGGAAACTGCAGTGAGCCGAGATCACACCACTGCACTCCAGCCTGAGCGACAGAGCAAGATTTGTCTCAAAAAAAAAAAAAAAAAAACAGTTCAGCTAAATATTTGTGAAATGAATAAAACTAGACCCTTTAAAAAAAAACATGCAAACAAGCACACCACTCGGGAAGCTGCTCTCTGCTCTATTTCTGAAGACCAAAAGAGTCCCTAACATAGAGCAAATATTCAGTAATGTTGGAAGGAGGGAGGAAAGGAGGAGCTAAGAATCTAAGTTAAGGCCACATCCTTAAATAACCAACAGGAACAAGAGAAACTAGAAGAACTATGAAGACAAATCAATGCTAGGTATTTGTTTTAACTCAGAATGAGGCTGGCTTGAAAGATACAGAGCCGAGTAAGCATTTAGGAAGCAGTATATTGTAATTTTACAAAACAAAACAAAAAAACAGTAAGCTTGTAAACAGAAGCTTTATTGAGAGAAAATGAACAGCTTGAACTACATGGGGGAAAATAATGCATAATGTCAGGAATTGAGAGACACAAAGACAAAATAAAAAATTTTTTTAGAGCAATGACATTTCTGACAGGGGTGGTAATGAGGAAAAGTTTGCAACAGATGTAGTGAGATACCACAGCAAGGACAAAGTTTGGCAGCAATAAAAACATAAAGGTCAAACTGGAGATACATATTGAGACCACATATTTACACAGCTTACTAGGAAAGCAGCATCGAAGTTCATATGCAGTGATACAGAAAAAATCCTATGTGCTTCTACAGCTGTCAGGAAAAAGCATTAATCACAGGCCAATTGGGTAATAATAATGTAAAGGCAAAGAACGTTACTATAGGAACTTTGCTTCCAGTTTTTCTACTTATTGGCAAAATTAATATTTTCTTCTAAGGAAGCATTAAAAACTTTTTTAAAAAATTTAATTTACACAATATTTCCAACTCCAATAACTTTAACCAGTAGTTTTTAAAGCAAGCTCTGTAAGAGTAAGAATATGCAAGTAATTAGAATAGTTCTGGACTTGCCTGAGAAACTCAGAATTTATTCCCGGAAAATACTAAATCTATTCAAGAGATTATTTTAAAGAGGATGTTTCATTTTGAAGGCATATCCAACAGTAATAATGCAACTTTCTAAAGAAAGGGCAGCTGAGACCAAAGCATGACCGAGGGTCACTACATCTGTGCCACTTTCCAGTGAGAAGAGTTGGAATGTCACCCCAACCTGAGTATCTGGCTCCTGCTCCTCTCCCCTCTCTCCATCCTGATTCAACAAAGTGCTAGCAAATGATCTCAGAAATTCTGTGGCAGAACAGTAGTGCTTACACAAGGGTTAAGACTCAGAGTCACTAAGTCAGGAGCAGGGCCAGGGTATTCAAAGTTTACAAAGGTTCTAAAGGTGAGTTGGAACAACCATTTAAAAGGGTACAACCACTTCACTGAGATGCCGACTACATTTTTAGATTTACAGATTCAGATTTACAGTCCCACTAACATACACAAGTATAGGTATCATCATCTTTATCAGAATAGTACACTCCAGGGTCTAAAGTTTCTATAAAATGAATTCTATGCCCACTACTAACTCCTTATTTGATTGTAAACATTTTTGGCAATGCTCACCAATTGAAAGAAATGCTAAATATTGCTACTAGGAGGACTTTTTGAGCAAATTCAAAACTTGTTCAAAATTTGGAATCATTTTTTCCAAAATCTAGAAATGTATTCCTCTGAACATCACCACCTGCAACCTCTGACTCGTCATATCACAAAAATGAGTTTCTCTCATGCTCAGAATTCCATTGGCTATTCACTTCTAACTCCACTCATTTGCTCTGAGTTTATAATGTTTTCTAGAACTGGGATTAAATTTCACACTTTACAGCAGGTAACGCAATCAGATTCAAAGTAAAGTCCTATTACAGCCTAAACATTCTTAAATATTTTCAAGGCTTTTAATGCTCAGAGATAAATCATTGCCCTATATTCGTGAAATGTAAATTCTGACACTGATAAGTTGTAGCCTATCTGAATGAGAACATGTCTTACTTATCTTTGTATTCCCTGTGCCTGGAACATTTAGTAAACATTCTAGATTTTTTTTTTTCACTGATATAGTTGTCACTTATTAGGTTGGTGCAAAAGTAATTGTAGTTTTAATAAAGTATTAATTGCTTTTTAATACTTAGGCTTCTTAATGAGGGGAAAATACGCTCCTTCCTGGTTAAGTATGGATAGTTAAATAATATAACATTCCTCCCTTCTTCAGAGACTCATCCTTTGCTATAATGATTGAACTTTCCTAAATAGAGAAAGAAGAGTAAATGAACTGCCAAAATGCAAAAATAAATACATAAATAATTTTAAAAGCCAGGTCAACATAAAGCTGGACAGACTGGGTTGGGAGGTATTCGGGTTTTTACTAATTTAAACATTTATTTTTATCCACTAAACTAAGGATAAACCAACAACTGTCACTTAAGAAAATTGGTGGTTATTTCTTCACTCCCCAAGGAAGATATTTCTTTGCACAGCAGGTACTGGTAGTGGCTTACTGAACATAATTTCTGGTGCCTATAATAACATGCAACCACTACCACCACCCCCAAAATCCATTTAAATCCTCACCTAGGTAACAGCTGATGAATCCCATAAGAGCTCAGTCACTTAACAGACCACAAACTCCAATGTCTAAAGGATAGGGTAGGTAATGTAAGTGAGTAAAGTAAGCTAGGCTCAGGACAACAGGGAGTAGTTTAAACTGGCAAACTCAAGGATACCTGCCAGTCTAAAGGGCAATATCTACTCAACTCCCGCCAACCAGAGCCACAAAGAAATGTAAAAAGAAACAAAAATTATATTTTGTAAAGAGAAGCCAAACTCTGAATTTATGTGACATCTCCCCTATTTTTTTTTGAGACGGAGTCTCGCTCTGTCGCCCAGGCTGGAGTGCAGTGGCCGGATCTCAGCTCACTGAAAGCTCCACCTCCCGGGTTTACGCCGTTCTCCTGCCTCAGCCTCCCGAGTAGCTGGGACTACAGGCGCCTGCCACCTCGCCCGGCTAGTTTTTTTGTATTTTTAGTAGAGACGGGGTTTCACCGGGTTAGCCAGGATGGTCTCGATCTCCTGACCTCGTGATCCGCCCGTCTCGGCCTCACAAAGTGCTGGGATTACAGGCTTCAGCCACCGCGCCCAGCCCATCTCCCCTATTTTGAAAACACTGCAGGCCAAATCAAACGTATCTGCAGACAATGTCTACTTTTGTGTTTTCCTTCTAAAATACAAACATCCCTGAGAGAGCTGGTTATCTATTTCAGTCTTGCCACAGCAACAAAATGCTTTTAGCACAGGAGGTGCTCGATAAAGACTTGTTAGATGGATAGATCTGAGATTACAAAATATTTCAGGCATAAAAAGACTAAATAAGAAAAAGCAAATTTCACATAGCTTCACAACTTGACAAACATCTGCCTCTCCTGTCTCATCTACCTCTTCTAACTTAATTCTCCTTTATCTGTTCCTCTTTTTTCTTTCTCAACTACATGTGCTTTGCTATGTTGGTGGCACTGTGAACCATAAGTAATAACAGCAACCTAAACTTTATTTATTTATTTTTTTGGAGACAGGGTCTCACTGGGTCACCAGGCTGGAGAACAGTGACACAATCTCAGCTCACTGCAGCCTCAAACTCGTGGGCGCAAGCAATCCTTCCATCTCAGCCTCCCGAGTAGCTGGGACCACAGGCACGTGCCAACAGGCCTGACAGGGGGTGTGTGTGTGTGTGTGTGTGCGCACGCACGTGCGTGCATAGACAGGGTTTCGCCAGCACGTGCCACCAGGCCTGACGTGTGTGTGTGTGTGTGTGTGTGTGTGTGTGTGTGTAGAGACAGGGTTTCGCCATGTTGCCCAGGCTGGTCTCGTATCCCTGTGCTCAAGCTATCTACCCGCCTCAGCCTCCCCAAGTGCTTGGATTACAGGCATGAGCCTAGGTTCTTAATGTATCAGTATTTGTTAAACTGAGTTATTCCATTACAAAGAAATGTTTGTTTTATTTTATTTTTTATTTTGCTACATTGCCCAGGCTGCCCTCAAACTCCAGGGCACAAGTGATCCTCCTATCTCTGCCTCCTAAGAAGCTGCGACTACAGGCACATGCCACCACATCCAGCTTAAATTTTATTTTATAAAAGAATTCCCCTTGAGTATCACATTCCTCTAGTACCTTACATACCTGATGCTCAATAAACACTCACTGCCTAGTTTACAGATCTTTATTTAATAAGCTAAAGACAGAGAGAAAATAAAACTAAAGTACTAGAAGTCTTATATTGTTGAACGATTAGAAATAAAACATCCCTTTTTAATTTTTTTCAGACAATTTTCTCATTCAACTTTTGAGACTGCTGAAGGAAGTATTACTGGTGCAGTAGCCCCATGAACACACAACACATACAGCAATGACCTCTCTGATAATTAACAGACTAAGTCCTAGGCTTCTGTAGTCTCAAAATGGAGATGCAATGACAACTGCAACTGGCCCATTCCACTGGTTCAGACCAGCTTAGTTGGATCTAGCTGAAACTTGCCTTAGCCTCTGGACGAGTAGCTGACTCTTACAGATGAGAGTACTGGACACCTGGATGCTGGGATGTGGAAGTCCACTGGGCTTCAGTAGTTTTAAATAAATCACTTTTAAGATAAAGTTTCTGCCAACTAGCTTTCAGCAGTGATACACTGCTTTGTTCAAATTATGTAATCAAATACACTTCAAATGTTTTCAGAAAGTACCATCTTTACATCCTACCATCAACTATAGAGGAACTCATAAGGGAGTGATTGTTGTTCAAATGTTTACTTTGCTTCTAGTACCACCTGGGGGAATGTGAACGCTAAGACCACACATCAGAGTCCCCATTCCAACCTCATGGCTCTGCCACTGACAATATATTCCCTCTTCTCGTGTGTACAATGGGAAACCTGGACAGTTTTACCTTAGAAGTTCTTAACACTTAGTTCATCTGACTCAATTTTTGTTTTAGTTTCTTTCTCAGCAGTTCTAACTAATTGTAAGAATTGGCATTTCATTACCTTTATTCTTTGAGTCACTGGAAGGAATTTCATGCTCTATCTTGCAATTACCATGTTGGTCCATTAGACTCATTTTATAAATATAATACACATTATGGAAGTTTTGTGATCTTAATTTTCCTGTATCTTGAAACATGTTAACATTTCATCATCCAGAGTTAGTTTACCACTACTCATCAATTATATCCAACTATGCTTTCAAAAAGACTACAGAATAAGGAAAATAAAAATGATGGAATCACCTCCACTGAAGGATGATGCAATCACGAAATAAATTTCATTGCACTGCCCAAAGTCAGTGATGTGTTGCTGAACAATGGGGTTACGTTCTGAAAAACGCAATTTCATTGTTGTGTGAACATCATACAGTGAACTTCCACAAACCTGGATGGTACAGTCTAGTATACACTTAGGCTATAAGGTATAGCCTATTGCTCTTAGACTACAAACCTGTATAAGCATGTTAGTATACTGAATACTGTAGGCAATTATAAATCAAAGGTATTTGTGTATCTAAACATATTTGAAAATAGAAAAGGCACAGTAAAAATACCATATAAAAGATAAAAAAAAATGAGGCCAGGGATGGGGGGTGGCTCATGCCTGTAATCCCAGCACTCTGGGAGGCCAAGGCAGGCAGATCACCTGCGATCAGGAGTTCAAGACCAGCCTGACCAACATGGAGGAACTCCGTCTCTACTAAAAATACAAAATTAGCCAGACATGGTGGTGCATGCCTGTAATCCCAGCCACTTGGGTGGCTGAGGCAGGAGAATCGCTTGAACCCAGGAGGCAGTGGTTGCAGTGAGCTGAGGTCGCACCATTGCGCTCCAGCCTGGGCAACAAGAGCAAAAGTTCATCTGAAAAAAAAAAAGATAAAAAATGGTACACCTGTATAGGACACTTACCATGCAAGGAGCTTACAGGACTGGAAGGTGCTCTGCATAAGTGAATGGTCAGTAAATGTGAAGGCCTAGCACATTACTGTGGGGTTTATAAACTGTACACATGGTACACTAAATTTATTTTTTAAAATATGTTTTCCTTCTACAATAATAAACTAACCTTAGCTCATGTCACTTTTATATTATAAAACTTAAATTTTTTAAACCTTGGACTCTTTTGTATTAACATTTAGCCTACAACACAAATACAACGTAACAGCTGTACAAAAATATTTTGTTTATATCCTTATTCTATATGCTTTCTTTCTATTTTAAAACATTTTTAGTTTTACTTTTTAACCTTTTTGTTAAAAACTGCAACACAAACACATACATTAGCCTAAGCCAACACAGGGTAAGGACCATCAGCATCATCGTCTTCCACCTCTACAAGGATCTTTTCCCACTGGAAGAAGGTCTTCAGGGGTAGTAACAGGTATAGAGTTATCATCTCCAGGGACAACACTGCCTTCTTTCGGAATACCTCCTGAAGGAGCTGCCTGAGGCTATTTTACAGTTAACTTTAAAAAAATAAATAAATACCACACTCTAAGGATAGATAGCATAGTAAATACATAAACCAGTAACAGTCATTTCTTGTCATTATCAAGCATTATGTGGTGTACGTAATTGTACTGGCTATACTTTTATATAACTGGCAGCAGAGTAGATATACTCACACAAGCATTACCATAAACACATGCGTAATGTATGGTGTTAGGATGGCTACCATGTCGCTAGGCAATAGGAGTTTTTCAGTTCCATTATAATTTTATGGGACCACTGTTGTATATGTGGTCTGTCCTTGATGGAAACACTGTTACACATGACTATATTTGCATCATCTTTCACCCTCTAGAAGGCTGCTCCACTGCTTATGTCATTTGCAAATATAAAAATATATATAATTGGCTACATTTTTATTGTACAACTGTGAAAGGAAAATAAATCTCAGGACCCAAAATCACTAAGCCAAAGGAAAAAGTCAAGCTGGGAATTGCATATAGCAAATCTGCCTCTCATTCTATCCCTAAATAAGATACCTACAAAGATAAAAAAGCTACATAACTCCCTCACAATTTGCCCACAAGGAAATTCCTTGTGGACAAAGGACAGACAGAACTCAAAGTTGTCCCTCTGCTCACATGAGACAAATGCATATCTGATTGCTTCCTCTGCCCTAGTGTTTCACTAAGCAAGACTAAGGCATAAGTGACCATTCTTGTAAATGGTGTATTCCGTGAAAGGTTAATTAGAAACTCGAAAGAATGAAAGTGTCATTTACCTGCTTATGACCCAGAAGCCCTCTCCCCACTTTGAGTTGTCCAGACTGAACCACTGTACATCTTACATATACTGACTTAATGTCTCATGTCTCCTTAAAATACATTAAACCAAGCTGTGTGTGCCCTGACCACGCTGGGCACATGTCATTAGGACCTTCTGAGGCTTTGTAACAGGTGCATCCTTAACCTTGGCAAAATAAACTTCCAAAATTGAGACTTGTCTCAGATACTCTTCGGTTTACACAACTCATGTTGATCTTCTACAAGGAAAAATTTTTTAAATAGCATTATTTCCCCACAAGCCACCACCCAGAGTCAAACACTATATATTTTGGTGTTTCACATCAAAAATATACATATATATATTTACATATTACATATTTTAAATTTAGAATTTATAACAAAACTTCTTGAGAATTCCATGATCCTCCTACAGTAACAATGAGCATTCTAAAGCACCTACCTAACCATGACCAAAAATCACAATACCCTAAGATCTCATTACAGCGGTCACAGACATGAAGCTGATGATCCTGGCTTCAATATGGGTGAAAATAGTTATTTTTAAAAAAGAATATTCACAGAAAAGCATCACTTAGTCCAAATTTGAAACAAAGATAACAGCTGTCTTCTCATTCCAGAGTCCTGAACAAGGTCGTACTGTGATTTATAACTGTTGACCTCATCATGCTGTAGTTTTTGTTTAAATGCCCCAAATGTTTCCAAATACAAGAAACAAGCTATTCCTATGAAGAAAATACCATCCTAAGTCAGCCAAAATTCTACTTATACATCTATTACCACAAGTATCCCGATCAGCCTCTAGGCCGGAAGTACAAGCTAGGTATGGTTGCCTTAGGCTCAGACCACTGATTTCTCATTTCCCTTTTAGGTAACTCAGTGACTTAAATGTACCCCCTGCTCCTTGCTATGTTCTCCTGGTGCCCTTAGAAGTATATTCCAATTGTGCTTTTTTGTGCACAAGAACAAATAGAAAGCAGAGAAATAAATTCCCATTATAAATTTTCCAGCAGGAATCTACTTCACCAAGCTAGGTACTGCTTACCCTACAATTAATTTTAATATTGTAGCAGGGAAGACTTTTTTCCTTTATGTTTTAATCTGGGGACAAGAACAAATCCAGTAATAGAACGTCAACATTAATTTGAGGGGAGATGAAAAATGACTTAATAACACTGCAGCAGGATTAATATTGTACGATAGATCATGAAGCCATAAAACTCTTGACAAATTCATTTTTGTATCGCTGTATACTCCTGCTAATAGGGCAGGGCATATCTGAAAAGCTGTTAATACCTTACTGCACAAATGCCGATCAAATTGTACTGCAAGGGGATGTATTGTGCAGGAGGTGGAAGAAGAGAATTGTCCTCACCCATTGCAGTTTGCAGTTAAATGTAGCAGAAAGAAGAATAAGGGCAGAGTGGTTTCAAGCAGGAAGCTAACACTTGCTTCAAATCAAGTGATACAATTCAGAAAATGGAGTTGATGGTTACCAGGAAAACAAATTGGAAAACAGATCAGCAAATGATAAAAGAGAGATTTTACCCAAACAGCTCTAAACAACGCACCAAGCCAAGAAGCCAAATAGGGAAATCTTTGCCTAGTTCGACACAAAAGCTGCTACAAGGTCCTTAAACAAAATGTACATTAAAAATAACTACATCCAAGCAAGGCAGGTTAACAGGGACTGGATTTCTCTTCCTGCCTGAAACAAAAACAACAGACAAAAATTACAATTTTCATGACTCCGGACTTCTGGCAAAAAAAAAAAAAAAGACAGTGACCTCTGAGAGATGGGAAACAAAGAAGACCAGCCCTATAACTGTCTCGGCTTATTGCCTTGAAGAGAATTACCTGGCCATGGAACAGAGAAGGGAATGCAAAGTGGAGTCCAGCAGTAGCCCTCGCTTGGTAGGCATGTAACCTGTGCAGCTGCCACTCAGAAGGGTGCAGTGCTTGCTTTAATGATCTGATTAAAATTAGAATTTTAAGAAACTAAGTAATTTTTTAACAAAGGCACACATTTTCATTTTACACTGGGCCCTGCTAATTATATAGCTGGTCCTACTCAGCAGATGTGCTGAGTTGAGGAAATAAGCTAAGAGCCCTGATGAGAACAAAGCAGCTCGAGTTCATAGAACAGAAAAACACACAAGGAAGAGTTACATTTCAGGAGAGGGTCCTGATTATTCAGCCAAGTACGGGTCAGCACATGCATATGAAAAAAACTATCTGAAGCCAGGGAAAGAACCATCATAATGGATTGTTTTGACAAGGCTTGAGACGCACATAGACAGGGCAAGGAATCGTGCCTGTGCCCAATGTCAGACTGGAAAAACTCATAATTCAGGGACACTGCATAGAGTACTAAGAAGGTTTTATCTTGGAAGTAGAGAACAATTAACTCTACACTGAGCACCTCTCCAAGCCCACTTTTAAACACACACACACATACACCCCCAATTCCAAAAGATGAAATTGTTTCCAAGTAACTTTAACTGCATCTTAGAACAAAGATCAAAATGTGTACGTTTACAGAAATACCTGGCACCCAACAAAGTAAATCTCACAGTATCTGCCCACCCAGACACAGATAATCAAATACACAAAGATGTAAGAAAACATGACCCATGAAAAGAATAATCACAACCAATTCAGAATTGACAGAGATGTTGAAATTAGCAGAGATGGATATCAAAAGACCACCACAGCAGAATTTGTAGGCTGCCACTGAAGCAGTAATGAGGTGAAAAATTTTAGCATTAAATATCTTTATTAGGGCCGGGCGCGGTGGCTCAAGCCTGTAATCCTAGCACTTTGGGAGGCTGAGACGGGCGGATCACGAGGTCAGGAGATCGAGACCATCCTGGCTAATACGGTGAAACCCCGTCTCTACTAAAAAAATACAAAAAACTAGCCGGGCGATGAGGCGGGCGCCTGTAGTCCCAGCTACTCGGGAGGCTGAGACAGGAGAATGGTGTGAACCCGGGAGGCGGAGCTTGCAGTGAGCTGAGAGCCGGCCACTGCACTCCAGCCTGGGCGGCAGAGCAAGACTCCGTCTCAAAAAAAAAAAAAAAAAAAAAAAAATCTTTATTAGGAAAGATTTCAAATCAATAAACTCAGTTCCCACCTTAAGAAAGAAAATAAGAACAAACTCAAAGTAGAATAAAGAAAACAAAGATTAAAGTGAGAATTTATGTAACAGAAAAAAGCCATGAAACCCAAAAGAGTGGTCTTTGAGATGATCAATAAGTTGATAAACGTCTAGCTAGACTGACTAGGGAAAAAAAAAAAGACACAAATTATCAGTATCAGAAATGAGAGGTGTCTTCACTACAGTTTTATACATATTAAAAGCATAAAATGATGGCCAACCTGGCCAACAAGGTAAAATCCCATCTCTACTAAAAATACAAAACTTAGCCGGATGTGGTGGCCGGCGCCTGTAATCCTAGCTACACAGGACGCTGAGGCACAAGAATCACTTGAACCCGGGAGGCAAAAGGTTGCAGGGAACTGATACGGATGAAAATACAAGTTAGAGGAAATGGACAAATGCACTGAAAGACAAGCTCACTCAAGAAGAAACAGATATTCTGAATAGCCCTGTATCATTATCAATAAATTGCATTTGCAGTTAATACTCTCTGACAAAGAAAACTCCCTGTGTAGATGGCTTCATTAGTGAATCTTACCAAACATTTAAAGAAGAAACAACAGCAACTCTAAACAACTCCTAACAGAAAATTAAAGAGGAAGGGAATACTTTCCAACTCATTCTGTGAGTTCAAAAGTACTCTAATAACAAAACCAGACAAAGACATTACAAGATAAAACTACAGACTAACATCCATGATGAAATGTAGATGCAAAAATTTTAAGCAAGATTTTATCCAACAATAGAATGTATCACAACCAAATGGGATTTATACCAAAATTGTATGACTGCTTTAACATTTGAAACCCAACCAGTGTAATTAATTTACTATATTAATGAGTTAAAAGAGAAAAAAATCACATGATCTCAACAGACATAGAAAAAGCATTTTATAGCCGGGCATGGTCTCAGTTCGAGACTAGCCTGACCAACTTGGTGAAACCCTGTCTCTACTAAAAATACAAAACTTAGCCGGATGTGGTGGCCGGCGCCTGTAATCCTAGCTACACAGGACGCTGAGGCACAAGAATCACTTGAACCCGGGAGGCAAAAGGTTGCAGGGAACTGATACGGATGAAAATACAAGTTAGAGGAAATGGACAAATGCACTGAAAGACAAGCTCACTCAAGAAGAAACAGATATTCTGAATAGCCCTGTATCATTATCAAATAAATTGCATTTGCAGTTAATACTCTCTGACAAAGAAAACTCCCTGTGTAGATGGCTTCATTAGTGAATCTTACCAAACATTTAAAGAAGAAACAACAGCAACTCTAAACAAACTCCTAACAGAAAATTAAAGAGGAAGGGAATACTTTCCAACTCATTCTGTGAGTTCAAAAGTACTCTAATAACAAAACCAGACAAAGACATTACAAGATAAAACTACAGACTAACATCCATGATGAAATGTAGATGCAAAAATTTTAAGCAAGATTTTATCCAACAATAGAATGTATCACAACCAAATGGGATTTATACCAAAATTGTATGACTGCTTTAACATTTGAAACCCAACCAGTGTAATTAATTTACTATATTAATGAGTTAAAAGAGAAAAAAATCACATGATCTCAACAGACATAGAAAAAGCATTTTATAGCCGGGCATGGTCTCAGTTCGAGACTAGCCTGACCAACTTGGTGAAACCCTGTCACTACTAAAAATACAAAAATTAGCCGGCCACGGTGGTGGGCACCTGTAATGCCAGCTACTCAGGATGCTGAGGCAGGAGAATCACTTGAACTCAGGAGGCGGAAGTTGCAATGAGCTGAGATCAAGCCACTGCACTCCAGCCTGGGAGACAGAGTAAGACTCTGTCTCAAAAAAAAAAGAAAGAAAAGAAAAGAAAAGAAAAGAAAAGGAAGGGAAGGGAAGGGAAGGGAGAGAGGGAGAGAGGGAGAGAGAGGGGGAAGGAGGGAAGGAGGAAGGAGGGAAGGAGGGAAGGAGGGAGGGAGGAAGGGAGAGAGGGAGGGAGGGGCATTTTATAAAATGTAACATTCCTTCTTCATTTGAAAAAAAAAAAAAAAAAAAACTCAGCAAACCAGAAACAAAAGGGGGCTTCCTTAACCTAATCAAGAGCATCTGTGAAAAGCCTATAGCTAATCTTATACTTAACGGTGAAAGACTGAAAGTTTGCCCTCTTACATCAGCAACAGAAAGGGACGTTTGCTCTCACCACCTCTATTCAACATTGTAGGCTGGGTGCAGTGGCTCAGGAGGCTGAGGCAGGAGAATCACTTGAACCCGGGAGGCAGAGGTTGCAGTCAGCTGAGATCGTGCTACTGCACTCCAGCCTGGGCAACAGAGCGAGACTCAGTCTCAAAAATAAATAAATAAATAAATAATTAAATCATACTGAGGAGTCTAACCAGTATAATAATGTGAGAAAAGAAATACGACATAACACAACATTTCAGTCAATGACAGACCACATATACAATGAGGGTCTCATAAGATTAGCCATTGTGTTACAATTGCCTACAGTATTTGGTGCAGTATACTCTATGATGTTAGCACAACGATGACATTGCCTAACAATGCATTTCTCTGAAAGTATCCTCAAAATTCAGAGATACATGACCATAAAAGGTATTTAAAGTGGAGAGAAAGAAGCACAATTGTCTTCATTCACAAACATCATGACTGTCTGGTGATATGGTTTGGCTCTGTGTCCCCACCCAAATATCATCTCAAATTGTAATCCCCATATGTCCCCACCAGGAAGGGACCTGGTGGAAGGTGACTGGATCATGGGGGCGCTTTCCCCCATGCTGTTCTCATGATAGTAAGGGAGCTCTCACAAGAGCTGATGGTGTTAAAGTGTGGCCCTTCCTCTTTCTCACCTGCCACCATGTAAGACACGCCTGGCTTCTCCTTTGCCTTCTACCATTATTGTTAAGTTTCCTGAGGCCTCCCTGCCCATGCAGAACTGTGAGTCAATTAAACCTCTTATGTTTATAAATCACCCAGTCTCAGGCAGTATCTTTTTTTTTTTTTTGGAGACAGTGTCTCACTCTGTTACATGGGCTGGAGTGCAGTGGCACAATCTCGGCTCACTGCAACCTCTACTTCCTGGGCTCAAGTGATTCTTCCACCTCAGCCTCCCAAGTAGCTGGGACTATAGGTGTGTGCCACCATTCCCAGATAACTTTTGTCTTTTTTTGGTAAAGACAGGGTTTCACCATGTTGGCCAGTCTGGTCTCAAACTCCTGACCTCAACGGACCCTCCTACCTCAAACTCCCAAAGTGCTGGGACTACAGGCATGAGCCACCACACCTAGCCTGTGGTAGTATCTTTATAAGCAGTGTGAAAATGGACTAATACATCTTTATAGAAAATCCAATGAATAAATAATAAAGTTACTAGAACTAATAAGTTTACCAAGTTTATAGATACAAAATCAATGTATCAACCATCAGATATTTTTTTTTAATGGTTAAACACCCTTCAAAGTAGCATCAACTATATTAATTGCTTAGAGATAAATCTGACAAAAGATGTGAAAGACCTATGGAACAAAAAATATGAAATTTTGCTGAGAGAAATTAAAGAAGGCCTAAAGAGAGATCACTTCTATCATAGGTTGACAGACTCAACATTGTTAAGATGTAAATTCTCCCAAGTTAGTCTACACATTCACAGCAATCCCAATCACAAATGCAGCAGGTTTTTTGGGAGAAACTGACAAACTGATTCTAAAATTCATATTGAAATAAAAAGGACCTAGAAGAGCCAAAACAACTCTGAAAATAAAGTTGAAGGATTAACATTACATGATTTCAAGAATTATTATAAAGCTTTTGTAATCAAAAGAGGTATTGGCATAAAGGCAGACAAACAGATCAATGCAACAGAATATAAACTCCAGGAAAAAAAAAAAAACACACATATATTGACAACTGACTTTTGACAAAGGCCCAAAGGTACTACAGTGTGAAAAAAGACAGCCTTTTTAACTACTGGTACTTGAAAATAAACTCAGATGTATACCTCCATATCATATATAAAAATTTACATAAATAATCGGTATAAATATAAACACTAAAACTATGAAACTTCCTGAAGAAAATATAGAAAGAATATTTAAAAGCATCATCTATAAAGAACAAATGGATAAACTGAATTTTGTTGAAATGAAAAACTTCTCTTCAAAACTCAGTTATAAAAAAGACAAGTCACAGAGCAAGAAAAAATCTTTGCAAACATAAATATGAAAAAGATTTGTATCCAGAAGAATATTAATAATATCAGTAATAAAAGAAAATACCCAATTTAAAAAGAGGCAAAAAATTTCAATGGTTCAACAAAAAAGATGCATGGATAGCGATAAGCTCATGAAAAGATGCTCAATGTCATTAGAGAAATGCAAATTATAACCATAATGAGATATCAGTACACACCTAATAGAAGGTCTAAAGTTAAAAAGACTGACCATACTAAGTGCTGGTGAGGATATGGAGGAAACGAAACTTCCATACATTGCTGGTAGGAATGCTGTACAATATAACCAGTTTGGAAAAGTCTGGCAGTTTCTTAAAAAGTTAAAACATACAACCTATAATATGATCTAGACATTTCATTTGTAGGCATTTACCTAGAAGCAAAGGAATATACATCCATATAAAGACATTTATGTGATAGCCAGGCATAGTGGCACACACCTACATTCCTACCTACTTGGGAGGCTCAGGTAGGAGGACTACATGAGTTCAGGAGCTCAAAGCCACCAAATGTCCATCAACTAATAAATGGATTAGGCAGTTTGTAGTATTAGCCACATAATGGAATACTACTTAGCAAAAGAAAAGAATGAACTGTTGATACAGACAACAACATAGATGAATCTCAAAATATGCTGAGTGAAAGTAGCCAGACCAAACAAAAGAGTATATATAGCTGGTCATGGTGGCTCACACATATAATTCCAGCACTTTGGGAGACCAAGGTGGGACAATCGCTTGAGCCCATGAGTTTGAGACCAGCCTGGGCAGCACAGCAAGACCCTATCTCTACAAAAATTAGCCAGGTGTTGGAGCACACACCTGTAGCTCCAGCTACTCTGGAGGCTGAGGTGGGAGGATTGCCTGAATCTAGAAGGTTGAGGCTGCAGTGAGCTGTGATCACGCCACTGTCCTCCAGCCTGAGCAACAGAGCTAGACCCTGTCTCCAAAAAAAAAAAAGAGAAAGAGAGTATATAATGTATGATTTCAGGCCGGGCACGGTAGCTCATGCCTGTAATCCCAGCAGTCTGGGGAGGCTGAAGAGGGCAGATCACTTGAGGTCAGGAGTTCGAGACCAGCCAGGCCAACATGGTGAAACTCCGTCTGTACTAAAAAATACAAAAATTAGCCAGGCGTGGTGGCAGGCACCTGTAATCCCAACTACTCCAGAGGCTGAGACATGAGAATCGCTTGAACTTAGGGGAGGGGCAGAGGTTGCAATAAGCCAAGATTTCTTTTTCAGAGAAAATAATGAAGGTAAAGGTGGCAGGTATGTGAAGTAACCAAAAGAATAATTATTTGTTGTGGAAAGGCAAAAGCTGCTATTTCTACTTCCAAGTCTGACAATTTTGAGTAAAGCAAAAGTTTATTATTTTCCTGCAGATAGGCAATAAACTCTCAGCTCACTAAAGCTGTCTCCCTGAGATAGAGAACTAATCAAACCTACAACACAATATACTGACCACTGTGTTGCTCATCAAAAGGTGATAGTAAATGCTTTCTAAGTAGATGAGAAAGAACATTTCAGAAATTTCCTAGATTTGAAAGAGAAGACAGTCCTTAGATTATTTCATGAAAAAATCAAGACAAGTCATCAACAATTTCTGACTCCAGGCCATACATAGGCCTTCTTCACCTTCAGGAAAATCACAAAGGATCATTTTATCTCAGAAACACTAGCTTAGGTACTCGGTGTAATGCTTCAGAGTTGTGCTATCTAATACAGAAAGCAACAGACACATGTGGCTATTTAAATTAACTACAATTAAATAAAATGGAAAATGCAGTTCCTAACTCACACTAGTCACACCTGATGTGTTCAATAACCACATGTAGCTACCATGTTGGATAGCACAGATAGAGAATATTTCTATCATTACAAAAAGTTGCATTAGACAGTGCTACTCCACAGTAACCAAATTTAGAGAAAGATGGTAGCTTTTTCACAACTCTTTAGTTCTGCAGATATTTTCGTAAGCGGCGTTAACAGTTTTATGAATCCATGCTTTTTAAAGTTTAGGTACTGGGGCCACCCACCAATGAAATGAAATTTGCTTCAAATACTATCAACCTAGAATGGAGCATAGAATTTTTTTTAATCCCATAAAATTTCCTTTACCTTAGGCGTATTTAACCATTTGCAAAGCACCATCAATAATCTATGGGACTCAAAGTTGTTCTGCCCGCTTTGCAACATTTGAAAACTGACAGAGAAGAAAATCATGACAGTTTCACCAAATCAGGAACTCAGAAACTAAGAAGAAGCAGTGAAACAATTAAAAGCCATGAGTACACTGACAGAGTAGACTCATGATGACTTTGACAAATGAACTCGAGGGAGAGGAATGCCAACAAAAATTCAGTACGTGCAAAGTTTTTTTCAAAATAAACTACCACTTTATTAATGGATATAAATGTTGGCAAATTGCATGAATAATTCAGGTCTACTTTCAGTTAAGTGGACTCTTCACTAAAGCCATACACGACTGACTTCATAGCACTTGTTTCTAGTTGACTGCTAAATAAATAAATAAATCTACCCTAATCCCAGTTTAAGCCAATAGTGAAGACAAATATTATCTATCACTCACCCACCCATTTTAAGTATCGTCAGCCAAAATAAAATCTTACCCCAATGTTGTAAAAAAAAAAAAAAAAAAAAAATAGGCCTGAAAACCTTACAAAGGGAAGAGAGGGCATAAAGTATAGCACCATAAAATACAGCACCTCGTCCAACTATCAATCTGCTAACGATCTCATTCAAATAAAATAATAGCTATTGTGTGTGACTCCAAGAGATAATCTTGAGTGTTTCAAATCATAACTGGTAAGTCCTAACTCTTTATAGATCCTCAAAATTAACATTCTCACAATTCTACATACCTACAAGAGTCCAAAAAATGCTGAGCAGCCACATCTGTTATTCTAACACCACACTTAGTGTGTATATTATATCTGGAAGTGTATTTTCATTAACAGAAGATTCATCCATTATTTCTGAAGCCTCACAGAGGCAAGTATAGACTTTGAGTAGCTGACAAAACAGAAAGACTGGGTTGGTGAATTAATGCTCTTAGAGTGGGGCTTATGTGCTAAACCCAGCTTTATGTGGGCCTTCTGTGTGCAGCTGGAGAACAGCTGCTGCCTCAGTCACTTTAAAAAAGCAAAATGGTAATGTGCTAAGTGAGGTATAACAGCTGGGTCCTACCAAGCCTAATAAATTGCAAACAGGTTAAAATAAATAGGAGAGAGGCTTTTTAACCCAAAGGAAGGACGTGGGAGAAAAACTCAGCATACACAACTAATTTTGATATTCCATTTTTTCTTTCTCTCCTATGCAACCAAAAATCATTTTGGAAATCAAAGATTTTTATTTTATTTTTATTTTTTCTAAGACAGGGTCTTGCTCTATCGCCCAGGCTGGAGTGCAGTGGCAAGGTAACAGCTCACTGCAGCCTTGACCTTCTAGGCTCAAACAATCCTCCCACTTCAACCTCTCAACTAGCTGGGACTACAGGCACACACCACCATACTGGGGTAATTTTTTTTTTTTTTAATTTTGTACAGATGGAGTCTCACTATTTTGCCCAGACTGGTCTTGAATTCCTAGGCTCAAGCAATCTTCCCGCCTTGACCCCCCAAGTGCTGGGATCACAGGAATAAGCCACTGCACCCAGCTGGGAAACTACTACCTAATAAGGACAAGATATATCAATGAGAAGAATTTGATACACAGTGCAAGATGAAGCCATTGTTTCTGCTATTAAGGCAGAGAAAAAAATATGCAAATATGGAAAGTAAGCATTGCCTTTTCAGAAAAAAAAAAATCTTTTTTTTTTTTTTTGAGACGGAGTCTTGCTCTGTCGCCCAGGCTGGAGTGCAGTGGCCGGATCTCAGCTCACTGCAAGCTCCGCCTCCCAGGTTTACGCCACTCTCCTGCCTCAGCCTCCCGAGTAGCTGGGACTACAGGCGCCCGCCATCTCGCCCGGCTAGTTTTTTGTATTTTTTTTAGTAGAGATGGGGTTTCACAGTGTTAGCCAGGATGGTCTCGATCTCCTGACCTCGTGATCCGCCCGTCTCGGCCTCCCAAAGTGCTGGGATTACAGGCTTGAGCCACCGCGCCCGGCCTCAGAAAAAAAAATCTTAAGTAAACCTTGGAATCAAGTGTGAGACTGCTGACTAGAATTAATGAAGAGTAGATTCAGTCATTGTAGAAGAACTTGGCAACATGAGGAAATGTGCTGGAAAACTTCATCCAGCCACCAACAACAAATTTACAGTCAAATCAACAAGTATAAGCAAAAAATTAATCTCAACTAGTGAGACATTGGCCAACCTAGGACTCATTCCCCCGCAAAGATACACAGAATAGCATCTCTTCAATTTAAAAATGTGTTCAGTATATACAATAAGAGGGCTCAGTAAGTAAGGGCTGGGGCACAAGATGGCTCAGAAAAAAGATCTTAGTTTATGGGTTCAAAATAACAAGAACTACAAAAGTACTTTGTTAAATGTAAAGCACTTTACAGAGAACACAGACTAAAAATTATGATCAAACAAAAACTAAAAGTTATTCCTGATGGTTGAAAGGAATATGCTCAAATCTCTGTGAACAAATACAACTGTATCAACATCACAAACTACACCATCAATCTAAATTTTCAACAAGGATCATCACAGAAAGACTGAGGAAGAATAAATGATAGTCCTACACCAACGCATACTTAGTGGGTTTTGTTTGTTTGTCTGTCTGTTTGCTTTGAGACAGAGTCTCGCTCTGTAGCCCAGGCTGGAGTGCAGTGGCATGATCTCGGCTCACTGCAAGCTCTGCCTCTCCAGTTCATGCCACTCTCCTACTTCGGCCTCCCGAGTAGCGGGACTACAGGCACCCACTACCACAGTCAGCTAATTTTTTATATTTTTAGTAGAGACAGGGTTTCACCGTGTTAGCCAGGACGGTCTCCATCTCCTGACCTCGTGATCCACCTGCCTTGGCCTCCTAAAGTGCTGGGATTACAGGCGTGAGCCACCGCGCCTGGTCCCATACTAAGTGTTTTTTTAAAATCACTGGGAGACTCCATCCCAATCCTATTCCAATCTTTCTCTGTTTCTTGTCCTGAAATCTGAGTCAAGGGCTCTGACCTACTGGGCCTTAGCACGAGGACACTAGGTAATTCTTGCCACAGAACCAAATTCTGTCAATACTTAGTCCCTAGAATGGGTTCCTCTGGCCTATCAGTACACCAGAAGAAATAGGCTAGAACCTTGACATGCAAAATCTTTTGTTACTTTTAATTTTTACTTAATTTCAAACTTTTGAAAACTGCAAGCGTAATTCAATGATCTGCCATATACCATTTACCTAGATTTACCAACTGTTCATATTGTTATGAAAAATCTGACACATTTTTGATCCCTGACCTATATGTTTTTCTTCTGGGTAGGACTTTACATCCTAACAAAACTTTTAAATTCTCTGATTTTAATGATACTAAATTATTTATTTATTTATTTTGCTATTTTGCTCTGTCACCCAAGATGGAGTGCAATGGCGCCATTTCAGCTCACTACAACCTCCACCTCCCGGGTTCAAGCAATTCTTGTGTCTCAGCCTCCTAAGTAGCTGGGATTTTTGTAGAGATGAGGTTTTCACCATGTTGGCCAGGCTGGTCTCAAACTCCTGAGGTCACTGGTGCCTGGCCTGATACTAAATTAATTTAATAACCACAAGGGGATTTGATTGTTTCCTAAAAATAAACATTGAGCAAGAATCTACTAAGCAAGGTTCCCATCAAAGCAGCAGTTCCCCTCAGATTTTCAGGGAGTAAATATCTCCCAAATATTCAAATCTGGCACAGGTGAACAGAAAAAAAAAGCAAATTTCAATAACTTCTGAAGCAAGTCCCCCCCACATACACACACAGTATTTTAGTTCTTCTGAGTAACTCACTACTCTGACCACTATCATATACAGACATTCCCTGATGTTCAATGGTTTGAGTTACATACTCTTTCAGCTTTACCATGGTACAAAAGCAAAACACATTCAATCGAAACTATACTTTGGGTATTCATCCAGCCATTTTGTTTTTCACTTTGGTACACTATTTAATAAAATATGAGATATTTAGCACTTTTATTATATAATAGGCTTTGTGTTAGATGATTTTTGCCCAACTATAGGCTAATGTCAGTGCTCTAAGCATGTTTCAGGTAGGCTGTAGCCTAAGCTATGATGTTTGGCAGCTTAAGGGTATTAACAGCCTTTTTGACTTATGGTGTTTTTGACTTACCATGGATTTACCGGGATGTAACCTAATTTTAAATCAAGAAGTATCTCTATTTGCTTCCCCTATACACCTTTCTCTTGCTTAAAAATACTCCAAATAGCATAAACAATCATATGCTACATAACAACATTTCTGTACATGATGGACCACATATGCAACACTGATACCACAAAATTTTAATGCTGTACTTTTACTACACCTTTTCTATGTTTAGACACACAAACACTTAACACTGTGTTTCAAATGCCTATAGTATTCAGTACAGTCACATGCTGCACGGGTTTGTAGCCTAGCAGCAACAGCCTATATAGCTTATAGCCTAGGTGTACAGTAGGCTACACCAACTAGGTTTGTGCAAGTTCACTCTAGGAAGTTCACTCAGAACATATCCTCATTGTTAAGTGACACAAGCCTGCAGTTTAATTGCATTGAAATATATCTTTAAGAATTTTAGGGGTAGGACTTCATAATGCTCCCAGATTACTGGACACACTTGGATGTTTAAAAAACACAAGGTTAACTGGGCATGGTGGCTTGCACCAGTAATCCCAGCAACTAGGGAGGCTGAGGTGAGAGGATCACTTAAGTGAGACCAGGAGTTTAAAACCAGCCCAAGCAACACAGAGAAGGGGAAGGGGAAGGGAGTCTTAAATTTTCTTAATGCAGGGTTTGAATACATTTGATCAAGTTGGCCTGATGAGAAAACATGAGAAAGCATGTGGTCTTGGGAATGAGTGTGCCAGCCTTGCTCACTCCCTGTCCCAGTACTCACTCTGAAAAGATTTAAAGCCTCTCTCATAGTAACTGCTAGCCATCCTTACTGCTTATTTTCCCCATGGAGCAGCACACACCAAATATTACCAACACCACACCCCCATATTAACACCCAGCTTCAGGGTTCCTACTGATCCTTCCATCAGGTGGACTGGTTTTTCACCCCTCCAAGGAGGAGTCTGCATCTAGTATTCGCTAACCCAGCTCTCTATCTTTTTGGACTTTCTGAATGCACAGTAGCCTATCAATGGTTAGCCTCACCCAATTAGTACTTTCAATAAAAACTTTTTTTTTTCCCCATCCATTCCTAGCCCTCTTGCCTACCCCAGGAACATATCTCATTCTACATCCTCTACAGAATACTAAAACTTGTTTTTCTTTTAAATCTCTAATGAGACTTCTAGAGACAACCCATTAAATCCCAATTTCTTGTCAAAAGAACAATTCCAGTCTTGTGATCACTTGCAGAATACAAATTATTGACCCAGGATGATCCCAGAAAATGTTATTTTTCAGTTCTAATGTTCAATTCCTCCCATTTAGATATTCTAGTTGGTGCTCTCCTACCAGCAGGGCAATCATTTTAGGGAACCTTTAATGTTATCATTTACATACAGCAGCAACAACACCAAAACAAGAGGATTATGTTATAAAATAAAATCATCAAGTAAATTTACTTGAGAGCCCATGTGGAGAGAAAAGGGTGACTACATCAAAAAAGAAGTGTCTGGAATGTGGAGTCAATACTCAAAAAGGAAAAACAGGACATCCATGAAGGGGAGAAAATAGTGTCAAAGATGGGAGGTTGGTAACATACAAGTAGACCAATCATTTAGCAAGTGTATCAAGGATAATGGAAACCAAGTTTCTTGCTGTAAGAGAATACTGTAAAAGAAAGTGAGAAAACGAGACTGAACCCTGAGGTATTGGGTTGGAACTGGAGTTATCAGTATTAATTCACAATTTCCAATATATTTAAACACAGAAATAAACATAGAAAATATAGGTAAATGTAAATGTATCCACTGAGAGGATCTGGAAGTAGCAAAACAAGAACGGTAATGAGCACACTGGTTACCCAGATCTTGGCTTCTAAATACTTCTTTCCTTTAAATTAAAAAGAACTGAGGCTCCTTGGAGAAATGACTGATTATCTAGGGCTGGGATGGAGAAAGTACAAGGTGAGCTCAGAATATCTTTTTTGTGCCAGAAAGCAAGAAACTATCAAAACCACTCAAAATAGACACAGAATGCCTGAAGAGGCATTTACAGGCCAAATCTAGGACAATTTTAGCATCAAAACCGATAATGGTAAATAAGATCATAATCCACTGAATAAAACAGGAAACTATGAATATAAGTAGATACAAATTAAATGAGTAAACAGTGTCACAAAGATGGATATTTACCTAGTTTTAAAATACTTTCCCACAAAACATTTATTACAAAAACAAGAAGAGTAACTTTACAGTACTAAAGCCCAGGAGATATCACCCTAATAAGGCAGTTATAGAGGTCATCATTAGTAATGAGTCAAATTGAAAATGTATGCCCTGTAACAACAGAGTACAATGAGAACATAATTTACGTGATATTCCTGCAAAGGTACATCGCTTGCATCACATAAGGAAATAACAGATAAAATCAAATCAAGGAAAATACAACATATAACTAGTTTGTCATCTCCAAAAGTGCCAAGTTCATGAAAATCATGAAAAGACTAGGGAACTGTTCCAGAAGGAAATAAAGGGACATTATGGGGACATGTGCTATGAAAGACATTATTAAACCTGAGGATTAGATGGTAACAATCTATTAATACTAATTTCCTGGTTTTGGACATTTTGTTTTAGTTACAAAGAAAAATGTTCTTGTAGAAAATAAACACTGAAGTATTTGGGAGTGATAGTGCATCAAGCTGGCAACTTCTTCTCCAATGGTTCCAGCAAAGTTATTTGTGATTTTTTTTTTTTTTTAAGGTAAATCCAGAAAATCCACTTATGAGAAAACCCAGAAAATTCAACTATGAGTCTGGCAAACCTAGGTTCAAAAATCAGGTTCAGTCACTTATGAACTGCAAGGCCCTGGACAAGTTGCTTAATCTCTCTAAATGTTGTTTGCTCAGTGAATAATGAGGATCAATCTGTGGTGAGAATTAAGTAAGAGATACAAGGCACCTTGGCACAATGTCTGGCACTTTGTATGTGCTTTTTAATTGAAAATTCTAATTTCTCTGAAAATAAAATCTGATACCGTAAGGCATAGTTTTCCCTAAAATACTTAGAAGAGAATACCCAACCCTGGTCACATTCTAGCATTTGTATATAGACTTTTAGTCATCAATCACAGTTACTATTTCTAGAACCTGCTGTTTGCAATTCTGTATCATGGTCTGTCACTGTCTTTGCATAGAAGGAAAATGCAAATGCCAACCTTTTCTATGATTCATTCCCCCTTTGTCTACAAACCATGCAGTCTGGTTTGCCGTTGTGTAAAGGATCATTAAAGTTATTCTTCTGGGCCAGGAATTGTGGCTCATACCTGCAATCCCAGCACTTAGGGAGGTCAAGGCAGGGGGATCCCTTGAGCCCAGGAGTTCAAGACCAGCCTGGGTAACATGGCGAAACCCCATCTCTACAAAAAATATAAACATTAACTAGGCATGGTAGCACATGCCTATAGTCCCAGCTACTCAGGAGGCTAAGGTGGGAAGGTTCCCTGAACCCAGGGAGGCCGAGGCTGAAGTGAGCCATGATCGTGCCATTGCACTCCAGCCTGTGTAACAGAGATCCTGTCTCAAATTTAAAAAGTTATTCTTTTGGTCATTCTGCCAGTGATTGCTTCACTTCAGTCCACAAGACAGCAGTATTCAGTATCCTATTCTCAACTACTTATCACAGCTGATTTGTCTAAGACAATGTATATTTATCTGGCCTTCAGGGAGTATAGTTTCCTCATTAAGTGAAGAGCAAGAAGGGAAGAACAGCACAACTCAAAGGAAAAAAAAAAAAAAGAATGACAACCCTCACCTGGGAAGCAGTGGAATAGCAACCATATAAGGAAGGAATTCCAGGGGTCTCAGATGTCCCTTGTACACTGTCCAAGTCAAGAAACGGATACATGAACTTCTGGCTACTTACTATTAACCTTACAGAAATGGTTGGGGTATTTTTCCCCAATTATATGTGTGTGCATACACATTCGGACATCCATGAGATTGTCTGTGTACACCAGGACAGTGCTACTCACAGTCCACAGATCAGTGCCAGTCTGCAAATTGTTACTGGTCTAAATAAGTAGACCAGTAACTGGGCAATAAGTAGTTACTGGTCTAAACAAAGTAAGTAGAGAAATTAAGGGTAACAACTTAGAAACCTTTAAAATTTGACATACTAAGTTTGCTGAATATAATAATTTAAAAATCAGGACTTATATTTCATGTCTTTACAATTAGTGCTTTTAAAAATCTAGTTATTTTTACTGTACTTTACAAAAATATTGAATTGTCATAGGTTGAGAGAAAAAAAGAACTGGTCTTTTACCACAGACAGTTTAAAAAGCAATACATTAATTTTCATATCCTACATTTATACACGATAAGTTAATATTCACTGGGCACTTACTACATGCCCGGTACTGTATGCTGTACACACACTATCTCACTAAATCCTCACAGGGGTCTAAGTCCTATTACTACCCTCATTCCCCAGACGAGAAAGCTAAGGCTCAGAGAGGATGTACAACTTACCTAAGTTCCACAGTAAATGACATGAACTTAAGCCCTTAATCACTAAGCCATAGAGTCCTGAAAACCACATAAAGTAATAAAAGAAAACTGTAAAGTTACAGAGAAATGATGGAAGAAGGGATTCCGGAATGCATGATAGACCAGTTGGTATTCTTTGAATATGGGTATTTTGACTTTGCTCCATGATATATGTAAGAGTAGTCTACTTAACTAGGCTCAAGTAAAGATAAACTGTATACATACATACATCTCATAGGGATCCAAAGGCAGGGATTGAATCAATGTCAGAAACCAAAGATGGCTGGCTGTCTCTAAGGGTCTGTGCAGTTACTGACACTATGAGTGGTTCTGCTTTGTTCTCTTTGCCAAGGTCGTCGTCTTCAACCTGCACAACCAAAGATGGCCCAGCCCAATACACCTGCACTTCACCAGCATTTAATCTCCCTCTGCCTCTCTCAGAAGTTCACATTTTCCCCAAAAGCCACACAGGTCAGAAGTTACAGACTGGCTATCTTATGAATCAAGCACCCCTTCTGATCTTGCAGCATGGTAGGATAGTCACGTGATACAGAACCTGGGTAAATCCACCTATAACAGCTAAGCATCAGAGCAGGACATCAAAGTCCATATCTCTTTTACTATATTACCTGATCTTTGAACAGACAGCAATAGTCCAGAAGTCTTGAGGAAAGATTTGCACTCAAAGATTTGTTTTCTTTTACAGGAGTTAGGAGAAGGGAGGACAAGGAAAATCTGAGGGGGTGGGGGAAGAATGAAACAGAAGGAGAAATAGAATTATAACAGAACAAACTATGGAAAGGATTATAATATATGGAACACTAGCCCAAGTCAAAAACAGTTAACATTCTTCCAGAAAAGTAGGATTTGTAAAATAACAGACTCATAATTGAGATCTTGGGAACAGTACAGGAAAATGCACAGCTATTTATCTATAATACCTTATGGACCTTGCATTATTGACTTACTCTGTTGCAGTATGATAGAGTACTATATCCAACGGAGAGATCTTAGGAGGGCTTGACACCTAGATCAACAGAACATCTTTAAATTCTAGACTCAGAGGAAAAAACAGCAGAAAGTCAAAGAAAGAAAGGGAGGAAAGAAGGCTTCTACATTCAGAAGCAGACTGGAAACTATCATAAAGACTATTAGTGCTGTTGGTGAAGCAGGATGGAAGCTGAAGAACTAGAAACTAATTTTATTTATTTGGATCTTTTTTTTTTTTTTCCTTAGTCTGGCTAAAGTTTTGTCCCTTTGGTTAACTTTTAAACAGCCAACTGTTTGTTTCATGGATTTTTTGTATTGTTTCTCATCTCAAATTCATGTATTTCTGCTCAGATCTTTACTTTTTCTTCTACTAATTTTAGGTTTGGTTTGCTCTTGCTTTTTTAGTTGAGGTGCATCATTGTTTATCTGAAGTTTTTCTTCTTTTCTATGTAGGCACTAATAGCTATAAACTTCCCTCCTAGTACTGCTTTTGCTATATCCCACATGTTTTGGTATGTTGTGTTTCCACTATAATTTGTTTCAAGAACTTTTTCCATTTCTTGACCTTTGGGAGTTTCATTATTAAATGCCTTTAGCCTTCTTCGGGTTAAATCCACTTGGTGTTCTACAGGCTACATGTGTGTCCGGAATTGGTTCCTTCCGGAGGGTTCTTGGTCTGACTTCAAGAATGAAGCCACGGACCCTTGCGGTGAATGTTACAGTTCTTAAAGATGGTATGTCTGGAGTTTGTTCCTTCAGATGTTCAGATGTGTCCAGAGTTTCTTCCTTCCGGTGGATTTGTGGTCTGGCTTGACTTCAAGAGTGAAGCCACAGACCTTCGCAGTGAGTGTTACAGCTCTTAAAGGTAGTGTAGACCCAAAGAGTGAGCAGCAGCAAGATTTATTGTGAAGAGAAAAACGACAAAGCTTCCACCATGTGGAAGCAGAACTGAGCGGGTTGCCATTGCTGGCTTAGGTGGCCACATTTTATTCCCTTATTTGGACCCACCCACATCCTGCTGATTGGTCCATTTTACAGAGCGCAGTTGGTCCATTTTTACAGAGTACTGATTGGTGCATTTACAAACCTTTATCTAGACACAGAGCACTGATTGGTGCATTTTTCCAGAGTGCTGATTGGTGCATTTATAAACCTTTAGCTAGACACAGAGCACTGATTGGTGCATTTACAAACCTTTAGCTAGACACAGAGCGCTGATTGGTGCATTTACAATCCTTTAGCTAGAGAGAAAAGTTATCCAAGTCCCCACTGACCCAGAAGCCCAGTCGGCTTCACCTCTCACATGTACTTGGATAATGATAGTTTTCTCTAGGTTTGGAAAGTTTCCTGTTACACCTTTGAATAAACTTTCTATGCCTACCACTAACTCTACCTCCTCTTTAAGCCCAATAACTCTTAGATTTGTCCTTTTACAGCTATTCTCTAGATCCTGTAAGCATGCTTCAGTTGTTACCCTTTCTTTTGCCTGTGTATTTTCAAACAGCATGTCTTCAAGCTCACGAATCCCTTCTTCTGTTTGGTCAATTCTGCCGTTAAAAGACTCTGATGCATTCTTCAGTACAACAGTTTCATTTTTCAACTTCAGAATTTCTGTCTAATTCTTGTTATTTCATACTCTTACATTTATCTGACAGAATTCTGAATTCCTTCTGTGTTATCTCAAATTTATTGGAGTTTCCTCAAAACAGATGTCTTGAATTCTCTGTCTGAAAGGTCAGATATCTCTATTTCTTCAGGATTTGTCCCGGGTGCCCTATTTAGTTCATTTGGTAAAGTCATGTTTTCTTCGATCATCCTGATACTTGTAGACATTCATCTGTGTCTGGGCATTGAAGAATTAGGTATTTATTGTAGTCTTTGCAGTCTGGGCTTGTTTGTACCCATCCTTCTTGGAAAGGCCTAGATATTCTAAAGGACTTAGGTGTGGTGATCTAAGCAGTATCTGCTTTAGGGGGGTCCTCAAGCCCAGGAGCACTATGTTTCTTGCAGATTCTTAAGAGGTATCACCTTGAGGGTCTTGGACAAAATTCAAGAGTTCTCTGGATTACTAGAAAAAGACTCTTGTTTTCTTCCTTTACTTTCTCCCAAACAAACAGAATCTCTCTTTCTCTCTCTCTGCTCTGAGCTACTTGGAGATGGGGGTGGACTGACACAAGTACTCCTGTAGCCACCAGCTCTAGGACTTCGCTGGGTCAAACCTGAAACCAGCATAGCACTGGGTTTCACCCAAGGCCTACTGTAACCACACCCTGGCTGCCACCTCTGTTTGCTCAATGTCCTAGGGCTCTACAATCAGCAGGTAGCAAAGCCAGCCATACCTACGTCCTTCCCTTCAGGACAGCAAGCTCCCCCAGGCTCCTGGTGGGGCCAGAGGTGCTATCCTGGAGGCAGAGACCACAGTCAAAAACCTTAGATATCCACGTGCTGTTCTACTGCATTGCGGCTGAGCTGGCAACCAAACCACGAGACACAGTCGTTCCTACTCTTCCCTCCCCTTTCCAAAGGCAGAGGAGCCTCACCTCGTGTCCACTGACACCTCAGGTAAACAGGGAGTACTGGCCCAACTACCATCTAGCAGTGACTCACTTTTCAGGGGAGTGGGCTCTCCTCTGGTGGCCCAAGGCAGGTCCAGAAACGACATCCAAGAGCCCAGTCCTGGAATCAGATATCCTAAGAGCACTGATTATTAATTTTTGAAACAGAGTCTCGCTCTATCCCCCAGGCTGAATGTAGCAGTGCGATCACAGAACACTGCAGTCTCAATATCCCAGGCTCAAGCAATCCCCTCACCTCAGCCTCCTGAGTAGCTAGGACTACAGGTACACTCCACCACACCCGGCTGAATTTTTAAAAAATTTTTTGTAGAGGTGGGGTCTCATTAGGTTGCCCAGGTTGGTCTCAAATACCTGGATTCAAGTGACCCTCTTGCCTCAGCTTCCCAAAGTGCTGGGGTTACAGGTGTGAACCACCAAAACTAGCCAATTTTTTTCCCAAGGGGTAGGGAAAGGTGTGGGGAAGAACTCTCAGAATTGATGAATGTCATTTAACTTGCAGATGAGTAAAAACTTTGACGAGAGAAGTTTCTGTACCTAGAATGAATGAACAAGTAAATATAGCAAATTTTCTAAACTTCCCTTTATTCCCCTTTACTTATAAATGGAAGGCACATACAGGAAGGTAGCTACAGGATTCTAAGGTAGTTGTTTGAACATCAGCAGAATCTGTTCATGCTAAGAGGATGTAATTCATGGAAAGTGAGCAGTTCCACAAAGGAATTAAGTTGCCATGCTCAGGCAAACATCACTGATGGTACTCCCCATTGCTTTCCGTCCAGAGTAAAGAGTGTATGTATATGAATGTGTGCTGGCAACACAGACTTGAAATGTTTGTCACACTAAACACTTGGCATTCAAGTATCTGACATTTGAGGTTTCAAAGTTCACTGCATATAACAAATGATTTTGCTAAGTATGAATCTGAATTGCCTGGGTTGCAGGACAGCTTTGCAGGAATGAGTTACTTGGCTGGTCAGTGTGCCTAAAGCTGACCAGCTCAGTGTGGTCTTACTATTTTATTTAACACAGGATTTCAATTAATTGTCAGGAAAATAAGTAGGGTTATTATTATCCCCATTTTATAGCTAAGAAAGATATATGCTACACTGTGGTATCTTGAAGATTTCAGAACACATTTCAGCCGTCTTGCTTGAAATACTGTGTTGCTATTTCAATGCTTATGGCTAACCTCCCCAATTAGACTTTAACGATTTTGAGAGTAAGAAGTATATATTTACTTCTCCCTAAAGTGCTTAATGTAAGGCAGTAAACATAGCAGATATTCAAGAAAATCTTTTGAACAAATGCAATTTATTTCCATACAGAAGTCATCGTCTCAAGTTTCGCCCAGGTTAGGTTATAAGTGTTCTCAAGAAGAAAAATGTTTAAATTGCAAGCCTGAGGATCTAGCCTCTATTTAGTCTCAATTTAATTCTGGATCTAGAAGATGAAAGTTATCCCAATTTAATGGAAAGACTTTCAAAGTACAGATACAACCAGGAAATAGCTCCAGAAAATGCTTGTCCATAAGAAGCAAAGATCACAAGTGTGTAAGGTCTTTTATAGTAAGTTCCAATAATGTCCACATCAAATTCTTATATACTGAAATATTATATTTATATATTTGACAATTTATGTGAAATCACTATTTCTATACATAATATGAATCCATGTTATTCAAACTGACATTTAGTAAAGCAACAAAAATGGAATACTACCACAACCATTAGAAAATAGTTATGCTAACTATTAATACTTTAGGCTCTAAAAAAAAATAAGTAAAAATCCATTCTTGACACTGTTCATTCACTTAACAATAGTGGACAGAATTTCTGGATTTGGAACCATCTATGTAAGTCCAATGTTAACATTTCCATTTTGATGAAGTCAGACTAAGTGCATTTGCAGGAAACCATCACTACCGTGGAGAGAAATTGTATTGATAATGTTGAAACATTTTCTGTTGTTACACGTTTTAATGTCACAGAACTAGACTGGAGCCTGATTTACAAACCACTGTGTTGTGTTAGGCTATGCTGCATTACATTGTTTAAAACCAGCACAAAAGCAAAGTCTTGCATTTAAGCTAATTCAGAAGGTGAAATGGGGGCTGACGAGAATGCCACACCTCAGCTTGCTATCCCACTTCTACACCCCAAGGACTTAGTTCTTTCATTCTTCACCAGTACTTCCACTGAAGCCAACAAATGAGTAATGACCCAGAGGAAACATGTTGGTGATAAAATCTATGGCAGGATTTTGGTTCCTAAAGCCCTTTCACCATTTCTGTACTTTTGACTAAGGTTCAGACTTTACAGGTACATTAATGGGGGCCAGTCATCTTAGAGCTTGGAAAATAAATGAAGCAAGCTTTGGGGAGAAATTTTACCAGAATTCACATCTATCCCCATGGAAATTTACAATTGTCAAATACCAGCAATGTAAACACAAGGTACATTTTGTCCCTCAGTGGGGCCGGGGGTGGGGGGTGTCCTGAAAAGCTAAGCAAGGTTTTTTAGAAGTCTTAAGTGTGGAAGAAAAGGTGATGTATACATACTCGTCCCAAGCTTAACTGCTACGACCATGTAGTTCCACGTTTTTTCCTAAGTATAAGTCAATGCAAGTGCTCATTATTTTAAGTCAAATGTTTTGCTACCAAGATTGCTAATTAGTGACGGCAGAAACATAGCATTATTTTTTTAATCTCATTTACGTAAAATGGTTCAGAATCTACCTAAACGAGAATTTTTTTTTGGAGACACAGTCTTGTTCTGTTACTCAGGCTGAAGTGCAGTGGTACAATCTCAGTTCACTGCAACCTCCACCTCTCAAGTTCAAGCAATTCTCCTACCTCAGCTTCCCGAGTAGCTGGGATTACAAGCACCCGCCACCATGCCCAGCTAGTTTTTGTGTTTTCAGTAGAGATGGGGTTTCACCACGCTGGCCTGGCTGGTTTCAAACTCCTGACCTCAGGTGATCTGCCCACCTTGGTCTCCCAAAGTACTGGCATTACAGGTGTGAGCCATCACACCCAGCCTAAATGAGCAATTTTTTAAATCATATTTTTGTACTGAAAATTTACAGATCTGAATGGACACCACTAAAGCATAAACACAAATATTTTTAAAATTTTGCCGGGCGCGGTGGCTCAAGCCTGTAATCCCAGCACTTTGGGAGGCCGAGACGGGCGGATCACAAGGTCAGGATATCGAGAACACCCTGGCTAATACGGTGAAACCCCGTCTCTACTAAAGAATACAAAAAACTAGCCGGGCGACGAGGCGGGCACCTGTAGTCCCAGCTACTTGGGAGGCGGAGGCAGGAGAATGGCGTAAACCCGGGAGGCGGAGCTTGCAGTGAGCTGAGATCCGGCCACCGCACTCCAGCCTGGGCGACAGAGCCAGACCCCGTCTCAAAAAAAATAAATAAATAAAATAAAATAAAATAAAATTTTATGACTACTTGTCTGTCCATAGTCATATTATAAATTCTATCCAAGAAAAAAAAATCCAAATTTACTTTTATTATTAATCTCACTGATCTGGTCCAGTCTATTTGATTTGTGTACAAGATTTTTGGATTAAATATAGTGAAACAAATCATACAGCATAACACCCTATATGTCACATACACAGCATATTGGAGTTATTCTCCAAAGGCATATGCATAAATTATCTCACCAGGAATATTTACCAGGGTCCTGCTGCTTTTCCTTATAATTTCGGTCTAGGTCCATATGCAACCAGCATATAAAAGTAATGACAAGTTTCCTAGAGTAGATCATATCTCCTTGAAAACAACTAAGGGTAGAGTTCTACCACATTTCTTAGCTAGAAAGTAGCTGGCAACTCTATTTTCATTCCATCCATCATTTTACATCTGTGCAACGATTCTTCCATACCAGCTTCTAGTTTCAAGATACTACAGTCAAATGTTCTGCTTGAGAAAAAAACAAATTTAGATGACCCTAGCATTGCTTACCAATGTATTTTATTACACTGTACCTAATAAGAAACAACTTACATGTACATATGTTGAAAGTTTAGTAAGTGCCTCACTAATTTATTTGATCCTTACAAACCTACTGCAAAGCAGGTTATCACCATCCTCACCAAGAACAAGTGCAAACTGAGACTCCGAGAAATTTATGTCACTTGTCCAAGGTTACACAATAAACAAAAAGAGCCCTAGAATTCAATGGGAAAAAAAATTGATGCCAAGTTCAGAGCATGAGACTAAGGATATAAGAAATGGTAAAATGTTTCCACTAGAATTGGCAAGTTATAGAATAACTCGTTCTTCTGGAAAAAGATAATTTGCGTTTTTCATGAAAGAGGGAAACAAAGGGGGGGGGGGGCTTGCTTAACACATGACAGAAAGACTAAAAGACTGAATCATTTCAAAAACAGTCAATAACTCTGATCACACCAGAGCTGAAGAGCAGCAAAGAAACAAGTGACCAGGAATTCAGGAAAGCCATGGGTCATTTCAGTTTTCATAAATGAGTACCTTTTTTTTTCATAGTATCCCTAAAAACTCAGCGAGATGTGAAGACTATCACAAGCTTAGACCTCCAAGTAAGGAAACTGGACAATTATCAGTTCACTCCCAAAAGTCTTTGCAATCCTGAAGAACTGTTCATATCCACAATTACTTTCTTCTTCCCACACTTTCCCTCTTCACATTTGGCTTCCACACTTAGTACTCTTAATGAGACCATCCATCCTAAAGCAGATGTAAGTGCCTCAATTACTTCAGACGCAAGTGCCTCAATAAAATTCATGAACCTCCTTAGAAATATATGCAAAACTATGAGCACTTGCACATTTTTCTAAAGGGATCCACAGCTTTCATCAGTTTTCAAAGTTCTGTGACCCCAAAAAGATAAACACTGCTCTCCAAGATCACAAATAACAGGATTCATTAAATCCAATAATCATTTCTCATTCATTTTAATCTCCCTACCTTATTTGATGCCATTTGTTACCCAAGCCTGAAATCCTAAAATATCCCCTTTCTATAATCTATGTCACTAGTGTCATCTAACTCTAACGACTGATGGTTGTGACCTATGTGACTTCATTTATCTCCTTTTCTTCTTCCTCCTCCAAGGATCTGAGCATTCCTTTGTGTTCTCTCTATTTACTTCTGTAAGCCAGTGGTTCTCAATATGTCATCTGTAGACCACTGCAGCACCTGGGAACTTTTAAGACACACAAATGGTTCCAGTCCCACCCTCATGCCTCCTAAATCAGAAACTCTGTGGAGTGTGACCCAGCAATATGAGTTTTAACAGCCCCTCCAGGTACATGCTCAAGTTTTAGAAATATCGCCCTGAGCACAGTAAGCTTCAACTCTATTATTTTGTTTTTCAAACATTTAATGAATACTAGCTATGTGCAAGGACCTCATCTTAATGTGACAACTTTTCAAAACTGATTTTAGATGTTTCACAGAGTTCCAAATTCTGAGTACCTATGGAATATACGCAGTTCCCAAATTATCTCAAGCTGAGTCAAAAACCCAGTTCATCAACAACCCTCCACCCCGACTCTAAACCAACCTCCCCACGCCCCACAAGCACAGGCAATCAATTTTCTTACTCTGTTCAGTGAAAACTCTGTTCAGTGACTGAAACAGCAACACAGAGAAGGGGAAGGGAAGGGAAGGGGAAGGGAAGGGGAAGGGAAGGGAAGGGGAAGGGGAAGGGAGTCTTAAATTTTCTTAATGCAGGGTTTGAATACATTTGATCAGCTTGGCCTGATGAGAAAACATGAGAAAGCATGTGGTTTTGGGAATGAGTGTGCCAGCCTTGCTTACTCCCTGTCCCAGTACTCACAATTCACAGTCTAGGACTAATTATTCTGTGCTTTTGAGGCAAGATGTCTCCTGTACTCAACAGTGTCCCATGAATTGAGAGTTTCAACCTTGCCTTGTGGGAACAGGCACATTCCTTGGATACAAAATTCCAGGATACAAAATCAACAGACAAATATCAGCAGCATTTCCATACATCAACAATGTCCAAGCTGACAGCCAAATCAAGACTGTAATCCTATTTCTACAGCAGCCACAAAAAAATAAAAATAAAACAAAACACCTAGGAATACAGCTAACCAGGGAGGTGAAAGATCTCTACAATTATAAAACACTGCTGAAAGAAATCAGAGATGACACAAACATGGAAAACATTCCATGCTCATGGATAGGAAGAATCAATATGGCTAAAATGGCCCAAAACAATTTACACATTCCATGCTATTCACATCAAACTACAAAGACATTTTTCATAGAATTAGAAGAAAACTATTCCAAAATTCATATGGAACCAAGAAAGAGCCCGAATAGTCAAAGCAATCCTAAGCAACAAGAACAAATCTGGAGGCATCACATTAGCCACCTTCAAACTATAGTAACCAGAACAGCATAGTACTGGTACAAAACAGGCCACTGGAACAGGTTAGAGAACGCAAAATAAAGCCATACAACTACAACCATCAAGAAATATCAACAGGCTGGGCACGGTGGCTCATCCCTGTAATCCCAGCACTTTGGGAGGCCGAGGTGGGTGGACCACCTGAGGTCAGGAGTTTGAGACCAGCCTGACCAGCATTGTGAAACCCCATCTCTACAAAAATACAAAAAAATTAGCCAGGCATGGTGACAGGCACCTGTAATCCTAGCTACTCAGGAGGCTGAGGCAGGACAGTCTCTTGAATCCGGGGGAGAGAGGTTGCAGTGAGCCAAGATTGCGCCGCTGCACTCCAACCTGGGTGACAGAGCGAGACTCTGACCAAAAAAAAACCCAAGTCAACAAAAACAAGCAATGGAAAAGGGACTCCCTATTTAACAAATGGTACTGGAATACTGGAATAATTGGCTAGAAGACTGAAACTGGACTCCTTCCTTTTACCACATACAAAAATCAACTCAAGATGGATTAAAGACTTAAATGTAAAACCTACAACTATGAAAACCCAGAAGGAAACCTAGATTTCAAGAAGACTCTAAAGGCAATTGCAACAAAAATTAACAAGTGGGACCTAAGTAAAGAGCTTCTCCACATTAAAAGAAATTATCAACAGACAACCTACAGAAAGGGTGAAAATATTTGCAAACTATGCACCCAACAAAGGTCCAATATCCATAATCCACAGTTCCTGGCTCATGTTCCCTTACCTTTTCTGATTGTGGGTCTTAAGACCCTCCCATGAGAGGGTCCCACCGTATACCCTGCGGGAAGAAATGATAATGTCATGAAGCTTCCATAAAAACCCAAGAAGAGAGGGTTCAGTAAGCTTCCAGATAGCTGAACATGTGTAGGCCAAGAGGAAGGTGAAGAAGAACTCTTCCATGTGCAGGGAGGGTGGTGCACCCCATCTCCCCAGGGTCAGAAGCTCCAGAGCTTAGGACCTTTCCAGACCTCACCCTATGTACCTCTTTATCTGGCTATTTATCTGTATCCTTTAAAATACCCTTCTTAGTAAATGTGTTTCTCTGAGTTCTGTGAACTGCCCTAACAAATTAATCGAACTCAAAGAGGGGGTTGTGGGAATCCCAACTTGATGTGTGTGTCAGAAGTTCCGGAGGCCTGGGCTTGCAACTGGTGGGGAAAGGAGGGAGCAGTCTCGGGAAAGGAGCCCTTAACCTGTGGGATCTGGCACTATACCTCCAGGCAGATAGTGTCAGAATTGAATTGGAGGATACCCGGCTGGTGTCCACTGCTTGGTGGTGGGGAGAGACCCGCCCCACACACACATTTGGTCACGGGAGTTTTCTTTGCATAAATTGCTGTGGTATGACAGTAGAGGAAAAACACAGAGTCTTCCCCACACAATAAGAACTTAAATTAACAACCAACCACATAACCCCATTTAAAAATGGGCAAAGGACATGAACAGACACTTCTCAAAAGACAAATACATGGCCAACAAACATGAGAAAATGCTGAATATCACTAATCATTAGAAAGCAATCAAAGCAACATGAGATATCATCTCACACCAGTCAAAATATTATTAAAAAGTCAAAAACTAGCAGATGCCGGTGAGGCTGCAGAGGAAAGAGAATGCTTATACACTGCTGGTGGGAAAGTAAATTAGTACAGCCACTGCAGAAAGCAGTTTGGAGATTTCTCAAAGAACAAAACAGAACTACCATTTGATCCAGCAATCTACTGCTGGACTCACATACCTAAAGGAATATAAATACCCAAAGGAGTATAAATCATTCTATTATAAAGACATATGTACACATATGTTCACTGCAGCAATATTCACAATAGCAAAGACATGGAATCAACCTAAATGGCCAACAATGATAATCTGGATAAAGAAAATGTGGTACATATACACCATAGAATACTATGTGGCCATAAAAAAGAACAAGATCATGTCCTCTGCAGGAACATGGATGGAGCTGGAAGTCATTATCCTTAGCAAACACACACAGGAACAGAAAACGAAATACCACATGTTCTCACTTATAAGTGGAAGCTAAACATTAAGTACACATGGACACAAGGCAAATATAGATATGGAGGCCTACTTAAGGGTGGAGGATGAGGATCAAAAAACTATTTATTGGGTACTATGCTCATCACCTGGGTGATGAATCTGTACACCAAACCCCCATGACACATAACTTACCCATGTAACAAATGTGCCCATGTACCCCCAAACCTAAAAATAAAACTTGGAAAGATAACAGAAAGAAAAAAACTATGCCATGTGAACATTAACCAAAAGAAAGCTAGCATGGCTAAATTAACCTCAAGGTAAATTTCACAACAAATAACATTATCTGCAATTAAAATGATCATTTTATAATGATGAAGGGATCAATTTATAAAGATGTAAAAATCCTAAATATTTATGTACCTAGTAACAGAGCTTCAAAATACATGAAGCTAAATATGATATAAATATAAGAAAAAAATTGCTTTAATCCATGATTGTATTCAGCTATTTCACTATCCCTCTCTGTTACTGACAGAACAAGTAAGCAAAAAATCAACAGACATGGAAACTTGAACACTGTCAACGAACCTGACCTAACTGACACTTGAAGAACACACTACTCAACAACAGCAGAATGCACATTCTTTTCAAATACAAGCAAAACATTTTCCAAGACATATTTTGTCATAAAACAAGTCTCAATAAATGAATGAGGATCATACAAAATGTTTCTTAAGCACAATAGAATAAAAATAGAAGTAACAGAAAGATCTCTGGAAAATCCTCTAGGAAGGGAAAAAAAGAAAGGAAATACTAAGCTAAACGCTTCAAAGTCATAATGTTTATATACCCATAAAAAAGTAAATACTGAAGAATTATTTAACCAAAATTTCACTATAAATATTTTGGGGGGAATCGGAGATGGTGGTATAAGAAAGCAAAGGCTTTATATATCACAACAAGGTAAAAAAAAAAAAAGTGTATAACTGATAAATCAAAAAGTCAGCAATATATGTATATTAATCGTAAATATGGAGAAGTATAACTTTAGAAGAAACAGCAGACAGAATTCAGAGTCACTACTGCATGTGGGGGAACTTCCTCTCAATTATTGCATGTGGAGAAACTTGGAGCAAAAAGGGCAGGGCATTTTGTTACATGTAATATTCTGACTTTTCAAACTATATACATGTAGTACTGTAATAAAATACCTTTAAAGAGATTTCATCTATATCATCTAATTTTATCCCCAGGGAAGGAGGTATAGTAACCCCTGATTTGACAAATGAGGAAACTAATATTTCAGGTAAAGTAGCTTGCCCAAAATGAAAGCCACTACAAGTTTTTTTACTTAATCATATAAATAATATAAATTATGCCTGCTATGACATCACCTACACAGATAAATATGAGAAGGTAAAAAAATTACATTGTTTTTAAATCTCAGTTTTATTTCTGGAAATATTTTTTTATTTTCTGCTCTCTACTGTAGATGACTAGTTTATTGTCACAGAGCAAGATGAAATATTCACACTCAACCCCTCCTGTTAATAGATTTTTAAAATAAATTTGAACAAAGATTTTGGCAAATGTAAAGAACTAAACTGTACTCAGAAGTAAACACTATTTTAATCATTATCTTTCATTGGGGTAAGATGCACATAACATAAGATTTACCATCTTAACCGTTTTTTTTTTTTTTTTTTTTTTTTTTTTGAGACAGAGTCTCGCTCTGTCGCCCAGGCTGGAGTGCAGTGGCTGGATCTCAGCTCACTGCAAGCTCTGCCTCCCGGGTTCACGCCATTCTCCTGCCTCAGCCTCCTGAGTAGCTGGGACTACAGGTGCCCGCCACTGCACCTGGCTAATTTTTGTATTTTTAGTAGAGATGGGGTTTCACCGTGGTCTTGATCTCCTGACCTTGTGATCCACGCGCCTTGGCCTCCCAAAGTGCTGGGATTATAGGCGTGAGCCACCGCGCCCGGCATCTTAACCGTTTTTAATCATACAGTTCCAGTGGTATTAAGTACATTCACGTTGTTGTGCAACTACTGCCACCAACACCCATCTGCATAGCTTTTTTTCATCTTCCCAAATTGATTTTATCCATTAAACAACTCTCCAATTCCCCCACCCTCTAGCCCCTGGAAACCACCCTTCTATTTGTCTCTATGAATATGACTACTGTGGGTTTGTCATGTAAGCAGAATCATATGGTATTTGTTCTTTTTGTGACTGGCTTATTTCACTTAGCATGATGTTGTCAAGGTTCATTCATGCTATAGCAAAAACACTTGCGAAAAGCCAGTTTCCAAACAGCATAAACATCAGTTCTTTGACAATGCTGTGAGAAATTAAAGCACTGGCAAATTCAAGGGAAATTAGTAAAAAATTAATGCTTCCCTCTCCCCGAACCCTGATCAGGACACCAAAAGGGGGAAAAAAAATAGGTCACAATTTTAAACTATTGGGAAAGGGTATCCTGGTAACTTTACAGTGTGCATGAAGGAATTGGGGGGAAAATCGTAATTTTGTGTTTTGAAAAATCCAATTACTTTTCTAAGGTTGTTGCTCTTTTGAGTTGTGCAACAAAGGCCTATAGGGAAGGGCTTCTCTAAATGTAGACTGGGTCTGTTTTCCTTCTTAAGGGTAGAGGCATGCAAAAGACAAAAGCGCTAACAATGTCAGATGTTCACAAAACCTTGACTCACGGTAAATATCTTATAAATCAGAAGTGAAATAGCCTCCATTCAGTCACACAGAGATCAGGTAGGAAATACAAGAAACATGACCTTTACAGAGTACTTTGAAAAGGTTCCCTTGGTTACAGTTTTTAAAAAACAGACTTGTATGCCTTTACATTCCCCATTATTCCCTCACTCTGAACCTCCACAATGTATTTATGTCCATCTAAAATTCAGACAGAAGTCCCAAGCAGCCTTTCAATGGAGCCACTAAACAAACCACACCAGCCCTTTAAATACCAAAAACACTGCTCTGATATTAGGGTGGGGTTGTTTCTCTGAATTTTAATTTATAATGCAACTAGAATCACTGACCACATTTTAACAAGAAGTGGTAACCAGCAGTGCCTCAGGTATCCAGGTGTCTGACAAGCACTCAAGCAAGAGCTGTGCTTTTCATAAGCTCAGAATATTGACACCAAAAAAGGAAAAAGTCTGCTAAAACAAAGTTGGGTATTTTATATGACAACTATATACAACAGTGTTTTAGACAAGACATTCATTTTTGCTTTGTAAAGATTAAACCATATGGTGTGTCCAAAAATAAATTACCACTGTTAACTAAACTAAGACTATGTCGGCCGGACACAGTGGCTCACGCCTGTAATCCTAACACTTAGGGAGGCCCAGGTGGATCACTGGAGTTCAGGAGTTCGATACTAGACTAGCCAACATGGCAAAACCTTGTCCCTACTAAAAATACAAAAATTAGCCGGGCATGGTGGTGCAGGGAGGCTGAGGCAGAAGAACTATTTGGACTGGGGAGGCAGAGGTTGCAGTGAGCCGAGACTGCACCACTGCAATCTAGCCTGGGAGACAGAGGGAGACTCTGTCTTGAAAAAAAGACTATGTCAATGATCTTCCAATGCAAAATTTCCCATTGTCCAAAATTATCTGCCTCCACGTGGTATTTTTCCGGAATACCATATAGTTTCTCCCAAGCCCTGAGACAGGAATAATATAGGGTGGTCGAAGGAGAATAGAAAATTCCAGGCAGCAGTTTCACATGACTAGCAAAAAGGAAACTGTTAGAATACATATATAAGCTAGGAGCCGAGAAGACCCTGAAAAGCAGAATGTTGGTCAAGCTAGCTAAGACCAAGTGGACCCAACATGGCACTGGATTTGACCTAGGTTTCACCTAGGACCTCATTATATGCTCATTAACATACTAAATCACACCCACCAATGCCAAGACAGTTCCAGGAGCACCCATACTGGTGTAAAAATGGGTAGCACTAAAGTTGAGAAATTTTCACCTTTTTCCAGAAATCTTCATGAATATTCCATCCCTTGATTAAAGAAACCCATAAAGATAGAAGCCAAACCCTGTCTTGAGTACGCCCGCACTCCCCTTTCCTGAGCATGTACTTCTCACTTTGCAATAAATCTCAGTACATTTCACTATTTTCCAACTCATCCTTGAATTCCTACTGGAGACACTGTCAAGAGCCTAAACACTGATCAGAGCTGAGGTCCCACTGGCATTTGGGGACCTCCCCCAGTCCACTGGTATCAGCCCAAAAGAAAAAATATTAAGTACCTGGTATTGTCATTACTTAAGTTCTCAAACTGCTACCCAAGTTATAACAGGCACATTTCTCCACGTGATACACACTGTAGGTCAAAACACAAGACCTCAGTCATCACAAAAGAAAAACGGGTTCATTAGTTTTGCCTTTCCCATTCAATGAAGACAAATTTTGACCCACGGGACACATACACAGTTTTTTCTCTTTTCTCCTTTCTTTTTTTAGGCTCCTCCTCTTGCAGGGCCATGTAGGGATTTTGAGAAAAGAATTTCGTCTCTGTGATATTTTATAAACCCAGGCTACTTGATAGAGGGACACTATAAAAATTATCCATTTCCACAGAGTATGTATCTTAGAACATGAAACGCTTTACTATGGGTTTTTAAAAATCTATAATAAAGATTTTCATCGAATTTGGGGAAATTTCTTTAAGGTACTAATGATATAGAAAATGTTTTTGGACATTTTAGTTCTTTTAATTGCTATATGTTATAAAATCTCATATAAAATCCAAGTGTCATACTTAAATAAAAATTTTAATAAAAATTATAATCAACATATCTAAATAACTATATGCATATGCACGCACCCACATACACACAAATATACAAAAATTTGACGACTGTACCAATAATCTACAGAACAATGAATGTTTGCCTGCAAGACTATCAGCAAATGAATTACAGAGAGTAAACAGAAAAAGGCATATAATCCTAAAGCAGGATCTACAAATTAAAGGGTTGTTGCAACTTTGTTATAAATTTATTTCTAGTCTCATCTTCAAGATTACTAATATAGCATAGTAACACTGGAAGGAGAAAGGAAACTGAGGTTGAAGTATGCAAATAAAAGATGAAATAATAAGCCACTTTGCCCTCACCACCTCAGTTTACTTTGAAACTCATTAATTCAGTAGACATTTGGAATAAGTACCAGTGTCTTGGATAGAAAAGGGCTCTAAAAATCTTTCCACTCAAATATTCTGTGATCACCGTTTCCTAATATCACATGATTAATGGGACTCGCACTTCTAGACTTCCTAAAAGCAAAATTAGTGTTTACAAATACTTATGATGTACACTGAGTAACAGGTATAGGAGAAATGAATAACCCAGCTTTCAGTTGCCATTGGAAGCCTAGGACCTGAATGAAAATAATTTTTGAGAAAGACTTCCTGACATTAATTTGTGCTTCACGCATGGAAATTAACGGCTACTAGATCCTAAGCCATATGATTTGAGGAAAACACTGTCACTTTACGCAAAGCTGGAAAATTCAGTGTTCTCTACAGATGTCAAATATTTTTAAACAAAATTCAATCTCCTGGACTGTCAGTTTAGCAACAGGTTGAAACAGCATTAAGGAGAAGATGGAAGCACATTTAAACTTTAATATCTTTACTCAGAAAACTGGACAATTTAAAGTACTAGCAATATGGAGGTTAACTGTCAAATCTGAAGTACAGAGCATTTAGTAATACTGTTAAAATGATTGTCTCTTCAAACCATCAGCAGGGCTTGCAAGACTTTCCTGTACCAGTACAATGTTAGAAACGCCTATGTTTAGTTTCACGTAGTCCAATTAACTGGCCTCCTCTAGTACAGAGCTCATTTTTCTAGAAACTTTTTTTTTCAATATGATACTGCTACATACTTTTTAATTGAACTATTCTACAGAAATGCATTCCTTTTGTTCTCTCTTGTTTGCATAGATTAATACATGCTATAATGTCTAAGCCCATCACCAACTCTTTCTATGTCTAGCTTTCCCCTTGATGTTTCTATTTCAAAGTTTTTGATACAGTCCCACTTTTTCTTCAAAGTAAGTTTTATGTTTTCCTTATGCAAAGGATGAATTACAGAGTTTATATGCTATATCAGCTAAAACTCTATCTTTAGGGTAGATGCAAATACAATTTAACAGAAGTAACTTATGAGGGTCCCTCTATGATGTGAATTAGTAAACTATTAGCCTATGAAGATCTATTCAGAAACATCTGTGCTGTAAATGTTTGATGAAAGTGCAGCTAAACTTCCAAATAGCCTTAAGTCATTGATGGCTCAAAATTCAATTATCTGAAAATAATACTCCCACAAGATTGTAGAAGCTTACATTCACCTTCATAATTTTTACAATTTTTAAGTATCTGTGGGGGAAGGAGTGTCACCATTAAATCGAAAACTTGGCTTGATACATTATAAAAATAAAAAGAGACTAACATACCTATTGGTTTCATATACCCTCATCTTCCTAAACATGAACAAATTCAAAATTCAGCAGCAGCCACTGGTTCAATATTCAGAAATTCAGAGAATTTTGCAACATGTCTCAAATGCTCATGAAGGAAAAAAGTACATTTTTAATTACAAACCTTTAAATGTATTTAGTTACCTAAAGAAACTTGTAAAACCACATTTTATGGAGGTAAACTTTACCCTTCTTTAAAAAAAACAAAACAACAACAACAACAAAAAATATATATATGATCTTTTGGAATGGCTCTTCTTTGTGAGTCAAAGAGTTAAAACCATCTATTTTATTCCCAAATAAGTGTCACACCACTCAGAGGTGCCATGTTTTATTTAAAACATACTCTTACTTAGTAACCACTTTGTTCTAATTGGCAAGGCAAAGCCAGGTCCCTAAAGCACATAGCTCGTTACATTCAGTTTGGATTACAAAAACACAGGATGAAACAAACTGCATCGAAATGTACAAATTAACAGCTCAGGAGTACGGGACAGGGAGGTGGAATTAGATTGTAATATGGAACAAAATCCACAGGGAGGCTGGGGAACAAATCACCAGTGTCTCTATAAACTACACAAGGTTTCCAAATGAGCAAATACACAAAGCAAAGGACAGGCTTTTCCATAACTCAACCAAACTGATAAATATGGATACAACAAAACAGGAGTTTTTTTCCATACTATTATGCACACATATATGAGAGAACGGGAGTACCAACTGGAAGGTTTAACAAATGAAATCTGCAGGTTGCACAGTCTAAATATGAAATTCATCTTTGCTTTCACACTGACAATGTGCAAACAGCCTTGCAATTAAATCATACTTCCAAACATTTTCAAAAAAATCTTCTGAGAAGCTAAACACAGGAGACTAAATTAGAAATGGTGCTTCACTATGCAGCGCAGAGAGCAAGGTTAATGAGCTAAAAGTCATATGAACAAGAACAAGAAAGATGTTAAGAAATGAAGATCTCACCACCAAAACAGAAAATGTGTTAGACAAAAACACTCCCCCCACCACACATGCACACCTTTTCCTAAATTAGCTACTCTGTGAAGCTTTCAGCACTGTTTCTCTAATTATGACAGGATCTAGAGGCAAACTACAACTGAGCTAAAAGAAAAGAGCACAAGAAAAGAGAATACTCCTACACACAAATGCAAAACAATGTTACTGTTATATCCTCACAGTACAATCCCAACTAATCTATTTAGCTTTGGTTTTCACAGTACAATCCCATCTAAGTCTACTACTTTCATTCCTAATAACATCAAACAGTGGAGATTAGATCAAGTCTAAACTCCCACAGATCAAACCTCAGTTCTTTAAAATTTATTTAATCTTGGGAACATGAGTTAACCCATCTGAGTCAAAGTTTCTTTATCTGTAAAATGGAGTTATAAAATCACCAACATTGCGAGGATCAAATGTGATAATATTGTATTAAAGGACTTCATAATATAAAAGGGCTGCAGTAATCTTAGTTAAAATTGCAATTATTTCATTTCAGGATTTTACTGCCTTAAAAAATAGATATATATAATTGTCCACATCTTTCTTTTTTCACAAAAACTAATTCTTGTTCCACTACTAAAGTATCTGTCTTTTGGCATTCTCCATTTGAGATTATGTACCATTTTTCTTTTTCTTCAAACCAGAAGTCTTAAGGTATTTTTTCTTCTCTATCCCCAATATTTAGTTTAAAAGTAAATTAAGAAATGTAGAACAACCTTTGATAATAGTTAAGACTGTCACTCTTTCTTTCTTGTTCCTGCTTTTGCCATGTGATATGCAAGTTCTTGCTTGGCCTTCTGCCATCACTGGAAACTTCCAGAGACCTCCCCAGAAGCAGATGCCGGTACTATGCTATTAAACCTCTTTTTTTTATAAATTAAAGAAAAAAAATAGTTAAGACTTTTAACATATAGTTAGATCTACTTTACACTGCAAGAACCAGCTAAGCACTGAGGCTTTTAAATGGTATAAAATTTTATAGCATGAAAGATGATATTTTAGTCATACATTAATGGCCCAAAAATAATGTCCAATCTTTTTACTCATCATCCCTGCTGTGGACTAAGAATTAAGTACAAGGGGGTATTATATCCAGGAAAAATGTCAAAAAGCAACCTCATCATAATCTTCTAATTCATACACAAAGGAAACAGCCAGAACAAGAACTACAGTAAGTATCTGAAACTTGGTGGAGCCAAAGCCTCTGAGGCACAAAACAGTCTCCTGCTTTTCTGAGTCTATCTGAAAGTTATCCATATTCCTGACAAGTCTAAAAGGGAGCCCATAAACCTAGGCCTGGTCATTCTGATACAGTAGCCTGCATTAGTCTACTGAGGACACGAAACATAGGGAATATTAGCAATTAACTTCCCACCCCACTCCCCGAGACAGAGTTTTGCTGTGTCGCCCAGGCTGGAGTGCAGTGGCACGATCTCAGCTCACCGCAACCTCTGCCTCCTGGGTTTAAGTGATTCTCCTGCCTCAGTTTCCAGAATAGCTGGGATTACAGGCGTGCACCACCCCTCCCAGTTAATTTTTTTATTTTTAGTAGAGATGGGTTTCACCATGTTGGCCAGGCTGGTCTCAAACTCCTGACCTCGTGATCCACCCACCTCAGCCTCCCAAAGTGTTGGGATTACAGGCAAGAGCCACCGTTCCTGGCTTTAACTCATACTACTTTTCATGTCACAGAGGGTTGTCTAATTACATGAAAAGAGGCCAACCATTTCCAACCCAAACAGTTCTCTAAACTAGAAGTCTCCAAGCTTTGATAAAGGTGTACCATCAGTATAAAATGTGAGTGCACATCTCTTCCATGTCTGTTTTAAAAGTAGTTACATATTCCTGTAGTGGACTGAATGATGTACCCTGTCCCTGTCCCCACCTCCCAAAATATGTTCACGCAGAATCTGTGAATGTGATAATTTTGGGGAAAAAAGCTTCTGCAGATATAATTAAGTTAAGGATTTCCAGATCAGATAATCTGGGATAAGAGTGGGGCCAAGGACACTTGTCCTTAGAAGAGACAGAAGAGGGAAAGACAGAGACTCACAGGGGAAAAGGTCATGTGGATGAAGCAGAGACTAGAGTGATATGTCTACCAGCAAAGGAATGCCAAGAACTCCTACAAGCCAGAAACAAGCAGCAGCATGGAATAAATTCTCCCTCAAAGGTTCTAGAGGAAACCAACCCTGCCATTACCTTGGTTTCAGACGTCTGGCCTCCAGAACTGCGAGAGAATAAACTTCTGTTGTTTTAAACCACCAAATGTATGGCAATTTGTTGTGGCAACCCTTGGAAACTAATATAGATACCAATGAGATTATGTATATAGGACAGAAATAAACACAAGTAGGAATTCTAACATTTTCTCTCAATGCCACAAAGGATAATCCTGTCTTACCATAAAGAGACCACAGCTTTAGACCAACGTGTAGGAAGAAATAAAGCCAAGTGACAGACGAAACTATCTTAAAAGACCTAGTAACTACTACATTTCTTCCACTTTCCCTATCATACTCTAATACATGGTCACAATTTTCCCACTTGAGGCCTGAAAGAAGCCACCTCTCAGCTATTTCACAGCACTGAGCACTTTGTTTCCCGTTAGAAATGCAACAATTATTTTTGACATAATTTCCATAACATCATCATCTTTAACACACTGCTTCATATATCTTGACTAGCATAATAATTAACCACACAATTAATTTAAGAATGCTTATTAGTGAGACATCAAACTGCTGTAGACTAAGAGATCAGAAAAGGCTGCCACAGTCCAGCACTGCTAATCTGTTAAGGACCTGTTGCCCGAGTCTTGCTCGCATTTCAGAGTGAGGCTACACCATAAAGAACAGAAGGCCGGGCGCGGTGGCTCAAGCCTGTAATCCCAGCACTTTGGGAGGCCGAGACGGGCGGATCACGAGGTCAGAAGATCGAGACCATCCTGGCTAACACGGTGAAACCCCGTCTCTACTAAAAAATACAAAAAAAAACTAGCCGGGCGAGGTGGCGGGCGCCTGTAGTCCCAGCTACTCAGGAGGCTGAGGCAGGAGAATGGCCTAGACCCGGGAGGCGGAGCTTGCAGTGAGCTGAGATCCGGCCACTGCACTCCAGCCTGGGTGACAGAGCGAGACTCCGTCTCCAAAAAAAAAAAAAAAAAAGAACAGAATTTCTTACAGAAACATTATTTTAACATAGTTAAGCAAGTGCTGAAGAAAAGAAGAGAGAGAAAACACAGGATTGCAACTGTGGTATAAAAATGGCCGTTGACAACAAATGTCCCTCTACAGGTGACTAGATAAATAAATGAGGGCATATTATAATGAAGGTGACCAATTAAGGTATCAAACAAATTGGTACACTTACAAGAGTACCAGTTTGGTACAAACTATTAAGATTTTCACTAGCACAAAGTGCATAAACGGAGATTGTTCTAGGTAAATCTAGATATTAATTAGGAATATTATAGTTAAAATGAACAAGAGCAACGTGTCAACATGATTAGTTTCTAAAAGCATTATTTAAAAGAATACAAGTTGTAGACTGACTAGTACAAAATACCATTTAAACATTTTTAAAACAGAAACATAATATTTATATAAATGCCCATTCATAATAAAAAGTATAAATACAAGGATAAGGAGAGTAGTTGTCTCTGAGACAGGAAGATGATGAATAGGGTAAAAGAAAACTGTGACATTTTAGTGTCCTTTTTAATGTGATAGGGAAAAAGACAAAACATTAACATTTGTTACTTCTGGGTGGGTTTGTGGATATTCTGAATGTCAGACACCCAACTATCCAACAGGTACCTACCAACAGACACATAATGGTTAAGTAGAGCCTGTTAAGTTGAGCTGTCCCCTTTTAACAAACACATGACCAAAATGTGTGTGTGTTATACTTGAGAAATCCCTCTTGGGCGTTCAGCTTTGAAGAAATCAAACAGTATACAAAAGCAACCAAGTCAAAAAGATTACAAAAACAGAAATACTCTATTCAAACACTGGTTTTTTGCTTTTTTTTTTTTTTTTTTGAGACGGAGTCTCGCCCTGTCATTAGGCTGGAGTGCAGTGGCCGGATCTTGGCTCACTGCAACCTCCAACTCCCTGGTTCAAGTGATTCTCCTGCCTCAGCCTCCCAAGTAGCTGGAATTACAGGGACGTGCCACCACACCTGGCTAATTTTTGTATTTTTAGTAGAGATGGGGGTTTCACCATGTTGGCCAGGATGGTCTGCATCTCCTGACCTCATGATCTACCCGCCTCAGCCTCCTAAAGTGTTAGGATTACAGGCATGAGCCACCGCACCTGGCCAACAGTTGCTTTCTTTTGGGAAAGGGTGAATTTGAAAAATCAAGGTATGACAAGCTTACAAATTCCACTATCCTGCAAAATGTTTGGTAATGAAATTGGTAATTTGTTTCTGAATTATCTGTGGAGTTCCTACATTTCTTAAAAGAAACATATATAAGAAGAGCTTAAAATTTGTCAGACTCACTCTGTTCCTCTTACTGTGTGTCCGGAATTGGTGGGTTCTTGGACTCACTGACTTCAAGAATGAAGCCACGGACCCTCGCAGTGTTATAGTTCTTAAAGATGGTGTGTTTGGAGTGTGTTCCTTCTGATGTTCCGACGTGTTTGGAGTTTCTTCCTTCTGGTGGGTTCGTGGTCTTGCTGGCTTCAGGAGTGAAGCTGCAGACCTTCACAGTGAGTGTTACAGCTCTTAAGGTGGCGGGTGTGGAGTTGTTCGTTCCTCCCGACCGGAGCTGTTCCTACCTCCCAGTGGGTTCCTGGTCTCGCTGGCCTCAGGAGTGAAGCTGCAAACCTTGGTGGTGAGTGTTACAGCTCACGAAGGTGGTGCAGACCCAAAGAGTGAGCAGCAGCAAGATTTATTGCAAAGAGCCAAAGAACAAAGCTTCCACAGGTGGAAGGGGACCCGAGTGGGTTGCCGCTGCTGGTTCGGGTGGTCTACTTTTATTCCTTTGTCTGGCCCCACCCGCATCCTGCTGATTGCTCCATTTTACAGACAGCTGATTGTTCCATTTTGACACAGCGCTGACTGGTGCCTTTACAAACCGTTAGCTAGACACAGAGTGCTGATTGGTATGTTTACAATCCTTTAGCTAGACAGAAAAGTTCTCTAAGTCCCCACCCGATTAGCTAGACACAGAGTGCTGATTGGTGCGTTTACAAACCTTTAGCTAGACAGAGTGCTGATTGGTGCATTTACAGTCCTTTAGCTAGACAGAAAAGTTCTCCAAGTCCCCACCCATCCCAGAAGCCCAGCCGGCTTCACTTCTCAACTGTAATGCCTCAAAATTCAGCTGTAACCTACAACTCTTTGCTTTTCAAAATTGACTAGAATTATACCACTTTTACTCTGGTATTCTAACAGGAAACGGAAGCAGGAAAGCGATTAGTATGTAACTGCAACCACTAAGTTGCAAGTTCATAAGGAAATATTTTAATTTACTTGGTATGAAATGGGAATTTGTTATCCTCTTCTGGAACTATCATGAAACTCAAATCACTTCCAAGAAAGATGTTAGCATTTTGGTTTAGCTACCATTTCACCCTGCGCTCAGCATTGTTATATCACTCACGTTGGATGTCAACATTTAGTTTCCCAATGCTGCAGACTACAGCTAATTTTATTTTGCTCATTCCAGAAAGAAACAAACTACTTCTAGATTGTATAAATTCACTTCACTTTTTTAAAATACTTAAATCTGAAAACACAGAGAAAATTCAAATTTAAAGCTCCCCAATTACTCTTACTCTGAGACTACCACAATTAAATTTTTCATGTGGCATCTTCCAGCTTTATCTCATGCAACCATAGACTTGTACATCATATGTGAACCACATACGATAGCAAATTTCTTAAAAATTAGTCTTAAATGAAACTATGTTTATACCATGTCTACGGTTTATTAAAAATTAAGTATGTACACATTTAAAAGTCCATCAACCAAGTGGCATTTTGTATACTGTGAAACATGTATTGTTTGCCTTATGATAAGCATCTGTTATCAGTGCTACTCCAACAACCTTCCATTCCTTAAACATATCTTCTGACTCACTGCCTTATAAAGTATACAATGATCAATAGGTTATAGCTACTTCTGGTCACCATACTCCTCTCTTCTCCCAAAACTAGTATTTCCAAGGGTTTGTGGGGCATAGAGATGATGTCACATTAATAGAGGAGTTACTTCAGTCAGTTATTTTAAAATGTCTGCCTTCCCCACTTGTGATCATCCTCTTTGATGCTTCTGTCATCCACACTTCTATTTAGGAGGTCAGCAAAACTATTCTGTGAAAAGCACTGCTTTAATGATAGCTGGCCTTCAATATGCTAGAACAAGAGGTCATCATGAATTAGGTACTAACTATTCCTAAATATTAAACACTGGTCAACCAAATGCACAAATTCATAAATTGGATTTGCACTCAAATAAAAAAAATACCATAGGTAGTATCATTTCTGCTTTTGAGGCAGGAATATTCATTAGACTCATTAGACTCTATGCTTGAATTTTAATATGTATTTTAACACTGTAGTAACCTATCGGGTATAGTTTAAGCTTCACTTCTAAAGGAGAGAGAGACAGAGAGAGAGAGAGAGAGAGAATGAGAATTTCTAAAGGAACTCAAAATTCTGTTTCAGCAGGCAGGGTATTAACTAGTCATGCCACGCAAATGCAACTGGAGAAAGCAATAGTGTGTGGGTAAAAAATATAGAGGAGATAAGCAAATATTTTCTTTAGATACTTGAAAGTGTCCTAACATTTTTATAAAAGCAAAAGTGGCAAGGTTGTATAAAATGTAAAAAGACAAAGATCACCAGAGACAGATAATTATAAACACAGAAAGTAAAACTGTAACAAGTCCAAAGAAACACAAAGACCATGGCTGAACTCTAACTTCATAATTTTTTTTTTTTTTTTTTTGAGATGGAGTCTTGCTCTGTCACCCGGGCTGGAGTGCAGTGGCCAGATCTCAGCTCACTGCAAGCTCCGCCTCCCGGGTTTAGGCCATTCTCCTGCCTCAGCCTCCCAAGTAGCTGGGACCACAGGCGCCTGCCACCTCACCCGGCTAGTTTTTTGTATTTTTAGTAGAGACAGGGTTTCACCGTGCTAGCCAGGATGGTCTCGATCTCCTGACCTCGTGATCCGCCCGTCTCGGCCTCCCAAAGTGCTGGGATTACAGGCTTGAGCCACCGCGCCCGGCCCATAATTTTTTTTTAACTTTGTATTCATTTAGGGGCACAAGACAGTTCCTCATGATTATTTGATGTGAACCACCTTATTATTCAAAGGTGTCTGGCCTTCTCCCAAAACCATGCTTTACTAAATTACAATGGGGTCTCCATGTGGGGACAAATATACAATCTAATACAGGCTGAGTACCCCTAATTCAAAATGCTTGAGACCAGAAGTGTTGGGATTTGTTTTTCTCAGATTGCACTTTGGAGCATTTCAGATTTGGGATTTGGGGTTCTCAACCTGTATACATTTTGTCTCACTGCTATTTTCAAAGTCTTCACTATAAAGTTAACTTTTCATCAGTGAGGAAGCATTTCTTCATATCTGTGACTATAGATACATAAGGTAAGAAGCAGAATACAGTCTTTTTTTTTTTTTTTTGAGACGGAGTCTCACTCTGGCTGGAATGCAGTGGCACGATCTCAGCTCACTGCAACTTCCGCCACCTGCGTTCAAGCGATTCTCCTGTCTCAGCCTCCCAAGTAGCTGGGATTACAGGCATGCGCCACCACACCCAGCTAAGTTTTGTGTTTTTTGTAGAGACAGGGTTTCATCATGTTGGCCAGGATGGTCTTGCTCTCCAGACCTCGTGATCCACCCACCTCAGCCTCCCAAAGTGCTGGGATTATAGGTGTGAGCCACTGTGCCCGGCCCAATACAGTCCTTTAACATGGCACAAATACTGTTAAAAGCTGAATAAAAATCCACCAATATTTCTTTTCTTTTAAAAACCTAAATATCTGACAAATTCCAAATATTGAACACATAAGAGCCGTCAGCTTCCCCAATTCTCCCAATTCTTTCCCACCTATCCCCTAGTTTAGGCCCCAATGTAAAGGTCTAAAGCTTACACTGTGATTACTTCCTTGCCCAAATAGCATAATGAATAGATTAAAATTAACAACAACAACAAAAATCTCTTCAATAAAAATCTAGCCAGGCTCCTCTGAGCCCTCTTCTGGACCAGGCCTCAACCTGGACTCCCAAAACAAATGATTTGGTCCACCCACTCCTTTCACATTAAAAGACTTAAATACTAACATTTCTTTTTTTTTTTTTTTTAATTTGAGACGGAGTCTCGCTCTGTTGCCAGGATGGAGTGCAGTGGCGCGACCTCGGCTCACTGAACCTCTGCCTCCCAGGTTCAAGCAATTCTCCTGCCTCAGCCTCCCGAGTAGCTGGGACTACAGGTGTGCGCCACCATGTCCAGCTAATTTTAAACACTAACATTTCTAACAGCTCAAGGTTACCTCCCTAGGATGACCCTAGCCTCCCTTTAAGTGTCTGCCTCTTAAAGCTCAAGGCTGCCAAAGAATCTACTGTTTGTTCTAGCCAGCATCTGAAGATAGGCCCTAACCATCCTCTTAGATCATTTACTAAAAAGGGTTTACAACTGTGAATCCTTCCTCTGTCCCTTTGAGCCGTACTCCTACAACTCAGGAGTGTCTTTTAAAGCCATTCCTTTAAAATGTAACCATCAGGAAAAATAGGGTATCTATTCCCCAGTCACAGTGGCAGCTAACAGGCACAGCTGGCCTAATCACCATATTTTACCAATCTTTTTAGGTTTTCACTTCCTTGACTCTACAGATCCCCTGTTTATCCACTCCAAGTCCCCTGCCATTCTCCCTTTAAAACTCCCAGTCATCTCTGCAAATCGACATTGACTTCATTTCATACTGGACCCTCTTCCCTATTGCAAAAGTGTATTACTGACTAAAATCTGTCCTTAGAACTTTAGCTAGTATGCAGCTTTGTTTATCTTTGACAAAATGAAGACGGAAAGTTAAACATATCCTAATTAGTAAAGACTTATTTATATAGGATCGCTAGATATAAAGTTCTTTTTTAAAAAAGTAAAAACAAAAAAACACCTACAAGTTTCAACTTTGTGAAGGAGTCATAATTCTAGAAGTTAACCAATTACCACTCTGGGGCTAGAAAAGGACCTTGGCACATGTCAAGCCCAAGTCCTTCATTTTATAATGATGAATCCAAGGTCCAAAGAGATTACATGACTTACCCGAGGTGATTTCAATGAGGGATCTGCAGGAGTTTTTTTGTTTTTATAAAGACGGGGTCTCACCATGTTGCCCAGGCTGGTCTCAAACTCCTGGCCTCAAGCAATCCTCCTGTCTCTACCTCCCAAAGTGCGGGGATTATAGGCGTGAGCCACCATGGCGGCCTCTATGATGGATTTGATGAAGGGCTAACTCAGCATGATTCTCTTCCTGACTCCAACATGAAAATATTCTGTTATATTCTCATTGATAAAGCAATATTAACCATTAATCATTCAAGTCAAGATGAGCAGTGAGTATCTACTACCCTATTAAAATACACGCATTTTTTTACAGTTCTACTGTACACCAACAACAGTAAACCAAAGAAAGTTTGTTTGGTGCAAGTACACAGGAGATAGGATTTCATTCAAGGAAGACTGTTTCAACTGTCCTAGGCAAATATATGAAGCACCTTGGTAAGGTGAAACTGCTTTCTCACACAAGCTAAGAAAACAAAACCCCATGCATAAATCCAAGGGAGGGTCAAATGATTTAGTCTTAAAAACAACCAAAAAAAAAAGAAAAATGAAAGTAAATTTAAAAACCCTTTTTCTGCACTTACCAGCAAAGCATTTGGAACAGAGATTCATAGTCTTGCTGGACCTGGGGCAAACAAAAAGAAAAGAAAGAAAGAAGAGCTAAAAACTCCGTATCACTCTAATCAAAACATAAGATGTCCGAAATGTAGGCAAAGAACTTTCTGGCCAGGCAACTGAACTAATAAACTGATAAATTAATAACATTAAGTCCCTAGCTAGCCACCACTCCCCCCTCAACAAAATAAAAATAAAAATAACAAAAATACAAAAACTTGTTTTTTATTTTTATTTTTTACCTGTAAGTTAGCCAATGCTTGCTTTTATTTATTGTGTATGTTAGCAGTTTATATAGCAACAAGTTCAGAAACATAAAATGCCCAGAAGATGGTATGGGAGTCAATTTAAACCACATGATTAACACATTCCCTCTTTTCATACTGAAAAATATACGAAGTTATCACTATAAACAACAAAGACTTTGTAAACGGGTAAAACTTTCTCCTCATATACACAGTCATTTATCTCTATAACATTAGTTGAACTTTAATCTTCCCTATTTCAGATCCTAGTCACATTACGACCTTCTTGTTTAAAATTCTTTCTTCAGATACTCCAAATTATTTTTCATGTCCTTTCATCCATTAATAATAGCTACAATTCACTGAATACTAACTTGGATGGGCATTTCACATACATTATCTTATTAATCATCCCAACATCACTAAGATGGGTATTACCATATTGTTTTGCTTCTAAAATGCACTTTTAAAAAAAATCACATTAGCATTTCTGTAACAAGGAAATACCTTAGAATTGTTTACAAGCGATGAATAATTTAACCTGTTTATGCCAGAGGTTGGAATTTTTGAATTTTGGCAATGAGACCAGGGCAATGACCTTGAGCAGGATATAAATAACCCACATGCTTAGTGTTCCAATAATGGAACACTATGTTACCCCCTCCTCTGCCAAGGTATTATTCAACTTGGGGGGGCGGTCTTAGAAATCAAAGACATACAGTCTCGTCCCCATTACATAGGTGGGCAGCCTGCTCTAGGTCACAAAGCTAGGAACTATAGAAAAATATCTGACCTTGGGTGTAAGCAAACTCCAAAGGCCAACCCAACATCCTTTGTTCACAACACAGCACCTGGCAGCATAGCACTCCAGGGATTACACAGTAGGCAATCAATAAATGACTTTTCTGGCCAGGCATGGTGGCTCACACCTGTTATCCTAACACTACAGGAGGCCGAGGGGTGAGCGGAATGCCTGAGCTCAGGAGTTCGAGACCAGCCTGAGCAACATGACAAAACCCCATCTCTACTAAAGACAGAAAAAATCAGCTGGGAGAGGTGGCACATGTCTGTAGCCCCAGCTACTTGGGAGGCTGAGACACGAGAATCGCTTGAACCAGAGACGCAGAGGTTGCAGTGAGCCGAGATCACACCACTGCACTCCAGCCTGGGCAACAGAGCAAGAATCTGTGTCCAAAAAATAATAATAATAATGACTTTTCTGTTACATTCATCTGACTGCTGTTTCCCTTCCTGATCCTATCCCCAAGAGGACTCATTCTTATAGCTCTCCCTTCCAAAGACCTCCTGGAATGCTCTATGTTAGGCAAGCTGACCTATTTAAAACCTCATTCCTCAGCAACTCCATTTCCAATATTTGAGCCTTTGACCAGAACTGCCCCTAAAAATAGAATAAGCCAACCTTCTTTTGCCCTCTTTACTACGTTTTACAATGAAAGAAAGCCTCCCTCAGAAAGTATTCTCTGATGTTGATTGTTTGCACATGTGCTGGAACTGAAGCCCTAACAGTTAATTGCCACAAGATGGGGGAAAGGGAGTCATTATTTCTGTCCCAAAAAAGATGCTGTCAACAAGTAGATATTCCTTTAGAATCCTGCTTAATATAAACACAAGAGCAATGAGGAAAATTAAGTATCAATAAGTGAATAAGATGAGTAAGTGGATAAAGAGATGTGTTAATGGTAGCATCTAACATTTATTACATGCCCATAATGTGGCAGGCACAATACCAGATACCTTCAACCCCATTTTACCATTGAGGAAACAGAAGTCCCAAGAGGGTATGTAACTTGCCGAAGATTACAGAACTAGTAAGTGAATTAATCTGGTCTAACTCCAACACCTGTATTCTATTCATCATGCCAAACTTAGGCCTCTGCCTCAATATAGAAGCTGAGGGGTATATCTCAGTCCAGAAACAGCGCTCTGGTGGTTTGTGAGAATGTCTATGGAAATCAAGTCAGCTCCCTGAGAAAGTAAAGCTTCTCATATGGAAGAAGCACAACTCCTGCCCTCCCTGACCCTCCAGGCACATGGAAAAACAACCTAAGATTCCCAGTCATTTCAGTTCCAACGCAACGAAGAATTGAGAATGAAGAAAATCCTACATGCCTGTTTTAACTAATTGAACTTGAACTAGGGGTGCCTCTCCATCCTAAAGAGACTCTCTAGTATGGATGCAATATACACACATCTGTGGTTAGCAGAACATTCTCTATTGCCAGAATATTGTGATTGTCCCCTCCCCTCTCATCTCCACTCAACTTCTCTGAAGGGGCCAGAAATCCCCGCCAAAGAAGCAGGTGCCCTTCTAATGTGGTCACTACCTCTGGTCCACGCAATGTCACAAAAAGCCAGATACAACTCATATAACCTCTGCTACTCCCAACTGTCCAGCAGGAATCATGGAAAGCCTTCAGAGAACAACCTGGCAACAAGTGTGCCAGTTTTAACATCTGAGTTTCAGAAACATGGTTAAAAAAAAAAAAAATTGGCAAAATGGCATTTTTCTCAGAGTCCCTTGATCTCTCTTCAGATAGTCTATGTATTTAAAATGCCCACCATACCTATATATTATCTAAATGACATCTATTACACATTCTGGATAGAAATTTTTCAGCAACATGGTTGTCAATCAGGTTATAAAAGAAATAATATAGCTACTGATATTATTACTCAAAACGGAGATGTTTTAAATCTAAAATAAACCAGATTTTGGCTATTGAAATAATGGTCACTTCTAAACAATGCCAGCTTGGATCACATGGGTCAAGAACACTGAATCCAAAGGAACTGGCAGAGACTTCTGGGAACTTTGATCCTTTCTCATGTTGAACATGTGAAACTTGAAGCTAATCACAGGCATACAACTACTCACTACCTAAGAAAACGCATGTAATCAACTTGCATGGTCTTGGAACAGACAACAGAGCTCTGTTTGTGACAGTAAGCATGAAAGGTAAAGCTTCACTGCTCCAGTGAAACTACTCTTATGGGGCTCTCCAATGGATACCACGTTTCTAAAACCAAGGGGTAGTAGGCTGAATAACGGCTACCCAAAGATATCGAGTCTTAATCCTGAAGTTACCTGACTTGGGGGGTGGAGGGTCCTTTCCAAATTAATTAATGATTTTGAGATGAGATTACCCTGGATTATCCAGGTGAACCCTAAATGACATCACAAGAGAGAGAGTCAAAGAACATTTTTATAAGGGAGTAGCAAAGGGAATTCAGAAAGACACCCAGAGTAAACAGCCACGTGAAGATGGAGGCAGAAGCTGGAGTAACAGGGTTACAAGCCCATGAATGCTGGGGCAGCTCCCAGAAGCTGGAAGAGGTGAGGAATGGATTCTCCCTCAGGGCTATCCTGGAAGGAAGGAAGCCCTCCCAGATCTTGGACTTCTAGCCTCCAGAACTTTGAGAAAATAAATGGCTATTATTCTAAGTCACCAACTTTGTGGTAATGTGTTACAGTAGCCTCAGAAAACTAATATACAAGGGTATGTATTCGATCATAGCATATTTCCTCTCAGTAGCATTCAGCCAGATCCATCCTTCTTTCCAGAACACTCTTCATATACCTTCATGTCACTCAAATCCCAGATCAAACAACCCTCTTCCCCCACAACAGCTCCCATTTAGCCACCTTTGCTGCTGCTCCTCCCCTGCAAAGACCCTTAACTGGAGGTCCAGAAACTCAGTCTTCATTACCTCTACTTCTCGTTTAGTAGTGATCTCCCACACTCTTGTGGGTTTAAAATACTGTATCTATACACAAAAGATGCACAAATGTTTACCTTCAATCCCAAATCTCTTTTCCTTGCTCCAAACTCACATATCTAACTGCCTATTTGACATCTCAACATGTGACTCAAACTTAGTATTTCCAATTAGAATTCTCAGTATTTCCCACAAATTTGCCTGACCCATCTTTTCCACTCTATAAATGGAAAACACCTTCTTCCCAGTTGCTCAGATCAAAATTCTAGAAACCTTTTCTTTTTTATTTTTCTTTTTTATTGAGACAGAGTCTAGATCTGTCGCCCAGGCTGGAGTGTAGCATGATTTTGGCTCACTGCAACCTCTGCCTCCTGGGTTCAAGCAATTCTTCATCCTCAGCCTCCCAGGTAGCTGGGATTACAGGCGCCCGCCACCACACCCGGCTAATTTTTGTATTTTTAGTAGAGACGGGTTTTCGCCATGTTGGCCAGGCTGCTCTCAAACTCCTGACCTCAGGTGATCTGCCTGCCTCAGCCTCCCAAAGTGCTGGGATTATAGGTGTGAGCCACCGCACCCGGCAGAAACCATTTTTGATTACCATCCTTCCTGTAGTCTCACAGATAACACTCAGCAAGACGCATTAATTCTACTTACAAATAGACCTCAAATCTATGTATTCCTCTCCTTCCTCAATGCTTCTATGATAGCCACCATTAACTCTCACCTAGGCCACTGTAAATAGCTTTTTATTGGTCTTCTCATTCCCACTCTTGACCCTATACAATTGATTTTTCCACGAAGCCACCATGGTCATCTTTTAAAACAAGTTGGAGCATGTTATTTTCTTGCTTAACACTATCCAACAATTTGCTACTGAGTATAAAACCCAAACTTTTTACCTGGAGAAAAGTTTAAAAACAAAACAAAACAAAAAGCCTGGAAATCTCCTTGTGATCTGACTCTGCCTACTTCCCCTCTTCCTCTCTTATCATTCTGCCCCCTCACTCACCACATTTCAACCACACTTGCCTTGTCTCTGTTCCCCAACTGTGCTGCAGGGCTCGTGCCCATGTTGTTCTCTCTACCCCCAAATCACTGTAATGCTGTCTCTTTCTTGTTACTCATAATCTAGTTCAAACCTCCTCAGTTGCCTTCCCTTGACAACCCAATTTATTTTTTTATTTTTTGTTTTTTTGAGACTGGGTCTCATTTTATTGCCCAGGCCAGAGCGCAGTGGCACAATCATAGCTCACTGCAGCCTTGACCTCCAAGGCTCAAGCCATCCTCCCGCTATAGCCTTCCAAGTAGATAAGACTCTAGGCACGCATTAGTCCATTATTTTTTGTAAAGATGGGGTCTTGCTTTGCTGCCCAGGCTGATCTCAAACTCCTCAGCTCAAGTGATCTTCCCACCTCAGCCTTCCAAAGTGCTGGGATTACAGGTGTGAGCCACAACTCCTGTGGCCTGACTACCCGATTTAAATCAGTTCCTCTTCCTGTTTCCTTCTTTCACAACACATCATTCTTCGATAGCTCACTGCATGCCTGTTTGCCCGCTATCTTTCACCACTAGAATGTAAGTGCCATAAGAGCAAAGACTCCTTTGGTCACTCTTGGTTGGTATTTAACAGGTATCCAATAAATGCTTGTTAAATGAAGAAATGAAATCTCTTTTGCAGGCCTGAACCATTAAAAAAGCAAACAAACAAAAAAAAAACACCTAGGTAGATATTTTAAATGTATTCTGTAGAGGTCAAACACCAGCTAGAAGACAGGTTCTCCACAATTCCTGTGGCTGTCAGCCTGTCATCTTTCTGGAGCTCTGTCACAATGCATTACCTATGGCTGGTAGACAACGTCACCCTATGTATCTGGCCATGATCTGTCACTCAGGAGATAACAGGTGGCAAACACTTTTAAAAGTTTCTTTCTAAGGAGATACAGTGAGAAATCCACTTAAATTTTTTTCTTTTTCTAATAAATAATGTTTAATAGTATGTTCTGGTTTTGCAAATACATACCCCTTGAACAGAATGTAGAAAAAAAACAAAAAAAAACTCATTTATAATTCCCCAAAATAAGAAATACTTATCTTTTTAGATAGATATCCATAATTCAGAATTTATTATATTGACAGTATTGGTTGTTATATGGTATGTTCATAGGTGTTCATTTTATTATGCTTCATACCATATGTACACATTACATACAGTCATGTACTGCATAATGATACTTTCATCAATGACAGATCACATACACAATGGAAGTTCCATAAGATTATAATGCAGCCAAAAACGTCCTATCACCTAGTGGCATCATAGCTGTAGTGTTAGAGCAACACAGTAAACAAACAGACTGTGCTGCCAGTCACATAAAAGTCTAGTACATACAATTATGTATAGTACATAATACTTGATAAAAAATGATAAACAACTATGTGATTGGTTTGTGTATTTACTATACTTTATATCATTATTTTAGACTGTAATTCTTCTACTCACTAAAAACAGAAGAGGAAGAAGTAGTTGTTAACTGTAAAGCAGCCTCAGGCAGCTTGTTCAGGAGGTATCCAGAAGAAGGCGTTGTTATCATGGAGATGACAGCTCCATACCAGTCACTACACCTGAAGACCTTCCAGTGGGAAAAGATGTGGAAGCAGAAGACTGATGCTCCTGACTCTGTGCAGGCCTAGGCTAATTGTGTGCATGTCTGTATGTTGGGGCCTAATTAAAAAGCTTTAGAAGCAAAAAATAAAATATTGTTTAAATAAAGGTGCCAGGCCTGGTGGCATGCACCTGTTGTAGTCCCAGCTACTCAGGAGGCTGAGAAGGAAGGATCACTTGAGCCCAGGACTTTTGAGTCCAGCCTGGGCAACACAGTGAAACTCTGTCAAGCAATAAGTAAAGAAAACTTATAGAATAAGGATATAATGAAAATATTTTTGTGTAACTATATGCTTGTGTTTTAAGCTAAGTGTGATTACAAAAGAGTCTTAAGTTTAAAAATTTTTTAAGTTTATAAGGTAAAAAAGTTATAGTAAGCTAAAGCTAATTTATTATTAAAGAAAATTTAAAAATAAACTTGGTATAGCCTAAGTGTACAGTGTTTGCAACATCTACAGTAACATAATGTCCTAGGACCCTCACATTCACTCACTACTCATTCACTGACTCACCCAGAGCAATTTCCAGTCTTGCAAGCTCCATTCATGGTAAGTGCCTGGGACAGGTGTACACTTTATCTTTCACGCCATATTTTTACCATACCTTTTCTAGGTTTAGATACACAAATACAACTGCCTACAGTATTCAATATAGTAACATGTTCTACAGGTTTGCAGCCTAGGAGCAACAGGCTACATCATATAGTGTAGGTGTAGAGTAGGCTATACCACCTAGGTTTGTGTAAGGACACTCTATGATGTTCAACATTGTTTCCGCAATGAAACCCACTAACAGCACTCTATGATGTTCAACACTGTTTCCACAATGAAACCGACTAATAGACTATGTCCCCATCATGAAGCAATGCATGACTATTTTCTTTTGTGTATATATAAAAATTTCATAAAGAAATGCATAATGAAAATCTACAGATATCATTTTTTCAATTTACATTTCCATTTAATATTTATACTGCTTATTCTTCAAAAACATATTTGTTGCTCTGTAACAATCCATTACATACTAATACTATAATTTAGTCACACCCTTACTACTGTTGGATGTATAATCATTTTTCCCCAGTTTTTTCTACTATAAATATTTCTATAATGAGCATTTTGGGACTTAAACCTTTAATCATAAATCTGTATCTGAATGGCTTTAACACTGATTGTGAGAAGGAGACCTTACTAGACGAAAAAGTATGATTTTGGTAAGTATTGCAAAATTACATTCCAGGTAAGTTCTATATACTATTTTCAACACATCTTTGCCAACAATATTTTATTTTATCTTATTTTATTTTATTTTATTTTACTTTACTTTATTTATGAGACAAGGCCTGGCTCTATTGCCCAGGCTGGAGTGCAGTGGTGTGATCTCAGCTCACTGCAACCTCCGCCTCCTGGGCTCAAGCCATCCTCAGCCTCCTGAGTAACTGGGACTACAGGTGCATGCCACCACACCCAGCGTGTGTGTGTGTGTGTGTGTGTGTGTGTGTAGAGATGGGGTTTTGCCATGTTGCCAGGCAGGTCTCTGACTAGTCAGCTCAAGCAATCCACCTGCCTCAGCCTCCCAAAGTGCTGGGATTACAGGTATGAACCATTGCACCTGGCCAACACTGTTTGTATTTTTTAATTTTTACTTGAGGGCAGAAATGATTATGTTGTTAAATGTTTCTTCTAATTTTTTTTTCAATTTTGAAGGATATCAATGTTTTAATGACACATAAATTAGCCTTCATGCTAATTCATCTTGGGGAATTAAAGTAACAGTCCTAATTTCTGGGAATTCTAGAAACATCTTATTTATAGTATTTTCCTGACACATACACAAGACTACCACTATCTCTCCCCACTCAAGAGAAACACACACATGCAAAAAACTATTTTAATATAAATATGGAAATTTTTAAAAACTCTGTCACCATATCAATGTTCCTCAACAACCTTTTTTTTGTTTACACAACTGGAAGGAAAAACCTAGGGCACAAGAAAAATAAAGAAAAGCATACAGAAAAATCAGTACCAGCACATAAGTATACCAAGCCCTTCTAGTCCTATGGTCCCTGAACTTCTCCAGACTAGACATGTATCATAAAACTAAAAAAATCTAGACTACAAAGAAAGTTCCCTCTTCAATGAAGGGAATCAATCTGCAAAAACTGTCACATTTCTAAAAACTAGTGTGTAAAAACACAATCTGCAAAAACTAGTCACATTTCTGAATTCAACCTCTTCTAATAGACCAGACAATGGAGGAAAGGGGAGGGAAGGGTAAGAGGACAAAGAGAAGGAGAAGGGGCCGAGGAGTGGGATGGTAAAGGAAAGGAAGGAAAAAACAAACCACAATACCTACTACACACTAAAAATCATCCCAGTTTTCTTAGAGATAAAATTCGATTAAAGACTACTAACAATCTGCTTCCTGCCTCATACACATATAGCCAGAAAAACTAACTTTCTACAGCAGCCAGGAAGCAGCCAACAGCTCTACTAAATCATCACTCTCTACTCACCCTAGGCAAACAAGAAAAAGACCAATTCAAACAGATGACATTCTAGCTGGCAATGACAAAGGAGGCTTTCAACGGTGCAACCAGCCTGTCCAAACTGTTAACACATCACTCTAAATGGTTCAGACCATGTCTGCAAATTTTCTTTTTAAGGAAATATTACAATAATGGAGCTGTTAATAAGGGTGTTAGTTTCTATAATGTAACAATATGGATCCTGCTCACTTTAAAAACTAATTTTAGGCCGGGCACGGTGGCTCAAGCCTGTAATCCCAGCACTTTGGGAGGCCGAGACGGGCGGATCACGAGGTCAGGAGATCGAGACCATCCTGGCTAATACGGTGAAACCCCGTCTCTACTAAAAAAATACAAAAAACTAGCCGGGCGCGTTGGCGGGCGCCTGTAGTCCCAGCTACTTGGGAGGCTGAGGCAGGAGAATGGCGGGAACCCGGGAGGCGGAGCTTGCAGTGAGCTGAGATCCGGCCACTGCACTCCAGCCTGGGCGACAGAGCGAGACTCCGTCTCAAAAAAAAAAAAAAAAAAAAAAAAAACTAATTTTAATGTAACAATTTAGATTCCAAGTGGGCTATTGTAATTAGCAGTGGTTTTAGCATTGTATGCCCAAATTCAAGGACAGCAGAGCAAAATGCCTCGATTTTTGTGTGTTTTAAGTACTTGCACTAAAAGTTATAGTGTATAGATGTAAAACTAGTCACATCATCATCTGTGGCCCTGTATGTATTACTAAAAATTTAGTCCAGCACCATCTAACAATTACAGACAAGATGAGGCATGGCCATCAATAAACTAGTCAAAAGAAGAAGAAAAAAAATTAAAATATAAGAATGAAAGCCCCTGTAGAAAAGGAGAAAAAAATACAATGAAGTGATTAAAATGCCAAATAATTTTTCCACATACGAGAAACTTAATGAGGCTATCAACTCTAACACACCCAATATGTATCAATGATTGCAGCTGTCCCACTATATATCCCCAAACGTAAAATAAGGTTTTCTTCCCTAAAGTTATCTTTCAGAAAGAAGGAACTGCTTTACAATTAAATCCTTACTTTTGAGGCAGACACCAACTATTTTATAGTAAGTACTAACAAGGGCCAAAAAAAAAAAAAAAAAAGCTTCAAGAACAACCTGGAAGTGAGAAAGAGAAATCTAAGCATGCAGTCATGTCCAGGGAAATGAATGGTGTTTGGGATTTCAAAAGAGGAATATAGAGTCACAGTCCCAGAGGCATCTCTCCAGTTAGAGTCTGTGAAAGGCTGAGACAGTAAAGTTCTCATCACTAGTCAGAGACACTAGTCAGACATATTGAGGTATGGAAGGATGTCAAGTCAACTCTAATATTGGATACTTTGTCATGGTTACCACAACAAATTAGTTTTATAAAAAGGGGAGGATACAGTTTTAAACAAAGATTTAATACTTATTTCTAGAGAGTGATTACAAATAGTAGCTGCCATTGAAGAAGGCCTCTGAAGATCTTCCAGAAAGCAGTGCAGTAACAGCCTTGAAATGTGAGGAAGATAATAAATGACGTCAAGATGATGACAACTCTTCTAATGTTACATGAACGAATTCTTGTGGCTTGGGATAAATTTTCCAGTGATCGTAACATTTACAGATTTTAAAGTGCTTTATCTCAAACAACTTGGAGGCTGAAAAATGAATATGATATCCTCTGAAAAACCATGGTCAATAACTTTTAAAATGGCCTGGTAAATATTTAATAATAATTTGGTAAATATTGAAGTCCAATGTCTGTGCAGACATGGAGAATTTAAATCTGTTCATAAATGTGGAAAAACTAACATTTTAAAATTTATATTAGGAGCATATACAAATTACATATAATTTTATATAATCCATGACCTTTAAATATACATGCAGTTACCATCAGGACAAAATGAGTGAACATATATATAAGATCTCTTGGCCCAGCGAGGTGGCTCACGCCTATAATTCCAGCACTTTGGGAGGCCAAGGCGGATCATCAGGTGAGGAGATTGAGACCATCGTGGCCAACATGGTGAAACCCCGTCTCTACTAAAAATACAAAAATTAGCTGGGCGTGGTGGCCCATGCCTATAATCTCAGCTACTCAGGAGGCTGAGGCAGAAGAATCACTTGAACCAGAGTCAGAGGTTGCAGTGAGCCAAGATTGCGCCACTGCACTCCAGCCTGGGCGACAGAGACTCTGTCTCAAAAAAAAAAAAAGGCATTTTTCATGTTTTGAAAACACACAGAAAACTTCCCAACCATCTAGTATGAGAGCAATTACCTGAGAATTAAACTGAGAATGACAAATTTAAGAGCGATAACAATGAGTTATTCTCTGGCCTTATTTTTCTTCTTGCTAACAATGTTGCTTTTGAAAATAGGTGGGGTTGGGGGAACAACAACATTTATGGAGCTTAGAGTACTTTTCCCAAAGTGTGTCAAAATCATTAAATATTCACCTGTCCTACCCAAGTGGCAAATATTTTTGCTTCATCCACTCATCTACTCTCATTAAGATAATTCAGGCTTGCAGAGAGAGGCATTCTTTTATCTATATTTATGGTAAATCAAATCAAAGGCATGATAATTTTAGTGAAAGATGAAAAGTAACCTGAAGTATTATTATTAGATCTTTGTCAGAAAATGTGACATAAACCTGGGAGATGATAGAGTTACAAGGGTTCAAACTACAAGGTTAAACAGGCTAGAAAAGAAGCTGTATGGCTGAGAAAGACAAGCACAAGGCACTTATAGAAGCTGGAGGATATCCAAGTAAAGACATCTACACAGGCCAGGCACGGTGGCTCACACCTGTAATCCCAGCATTTTGGGAGGCCGAGGTGGGAGGATCATGAGGTCAGGAGATAGAGACCATCCTGGCTAACATGGTGAAACCCCATCTCTACTAAAAATACAAAAAATTAGCCTGGCGTGGTGGCAGGCACCTATAGTCCCAGCTACTTGCCAGGCTGAGGCAGGAGAAGGGCATGAACCCAGGAGGCAGAGCTTGCAGTGAGCCAAGATCGCGCCACTGCACTCCAGCCTGGACAATAGAGACTTCATATCAAAAACAAAAACAAAAACAAAAAAGACTTCTACACGATGCAACATTTCTGTTCATGTCATTCAGGAAAGATAAAAATACCAACAGAACATCTACAAAACATGGAGGAGGAGAAATCAATATCTAGCAATATGCACATAGAAGAAAAATTTTAATGTATACATAATGTCACTGACATATTTTTTAAATGTCATTTGTACTTCAACATCTTTCATTTGTTCAAATTCCAAACATTTTATACCTTACATCAATCAACTAGGCCATTCTCAGGGAGTTCGTGAAAGAGTCAGGATACCACACCTACAATGAAACTAGAGAAGGAATGGTTGAAAGGTGATGGCAGAAAATAAACTGCTTTCCTTATTCCCAGTCCAATGCTCACTGACAAGTAAAGTTCAAAGTTCAAAATATCCATTTCCTATTTTAATTATTCATCACAAAATACAAGATTGACCAGAGTTTGCAAAAGAAAATTCTCTGGTTATAACCCCCAGCAAAAAAACAGAAGGGAACTCAAGAGTACATCTTTTCTATCTCTGCCCCAAAAAGACTTAAAGTATTCCTGTTCTACAATCACCAGAGATTCTATTGCTTCTTGTGTATCATATTTCATTGCCCTTGTAATCATAAATTTCTAATGTCCAACACACATTCCTCCCACTGTTGTAAACTCCTTTATAATTCTGTCTTCAGGGTAAAAACAGTTGCTACAGGGGTAGTGTTAAGAGCAATGACCTGGTAAGAAAGGGCTTAGTTTGAACGTGGGACCTCGCAACTGGGTTTTGTCACCCATTAAAATAAAGTGAGCTACTTAGACCAGTGACTGCTAATGTTCTATAAATCTATGATCACACAATGATATACAGTAGTCCCCCATTATCCTTGGGGGATACATTTCAAGACTCCCAGCAGAAGCCTGAAATCACGGATAGTACTGAACTCTATATACACTGTGTTCTTCCTATACAAACAGATTTCCTAATTTATAAATCTAATACAGTAGAAGATTAACAACAATACTTAACAGAACAATTTTAACACTATGTCAGCATCACTATGTTTGTGCTTTGGGGCCATTATTAAGTAAAACAGGATTACTTAAACACAAGCACTGAGATATCATGACAGATACCATGACAGTCTACCTGATAACCAAGACAGCTACTAACAGGCAGGTAGTGCATACATAGTGTGGTTATGCTGGAGAAGGGGATGATTCACCACCAGGGCAGGATACAGCAGAACAGCATGAGATGTCATGATGCTATTCAGAATGGTGTGCAACTTAAAACTTACGTTTATTTCAGGAGTTTTCCATTTAATACTTTCACAACATGGCTGACTGCAGGTAGCAGAAACTGCAAAATGTGAAAACATGGATAAAGGGAGACCACTATAATTATACATGGCATACCCTTTTTCTTTTTTTTTTTTTTTTTTTGAGACAGAGCCTTGCTCTTTCACCAGGCTGGTGTACAGTGGTGTGATCTTGGCTCACCGCAACCTCTGCCTCCAGGGTTCAAGCAATTCTCCTGCCTTAGCCTCCTGAGTAGCTGGGATTACAGGCACGTGCCACCACGCCCAGCTAATGTTTTTTTATTTTTAGTGGAAACAGGGTTTCACCGTGTTAGCCAGGATGGTCTTGATCTCCTGACCTCGTGATCTGCCCACCTTGGCCTCCCAAAGTGCTGGGATTACAGGTGTGAGCCACCGCACCCGGCTGGCATACCTGGTTTTATAGCACTATAGTTAACCACACTTTGGAGGTATTGCACTTTTTACAAGTTGAGGGTTTATGGAAACCCTGCATTGAGCAAGTCTTATGTTCCAACAGCATGTGCTTACTTCATATCTGTTTCACATTTTGCATCTATTTGATTCTTCTCTCTTTTCTTATTTATTAGTCTTGCTAGCAGTCTATCTTTTCAAAAAACCAGCTCCTGGATTCACTGATTTTTTGAAGGGTTTTTTGTGTCTCTATCTCCTTCAGTTCTGTTCTGATCTTAGTTATTTCTTGCCTTCTGCTAGCTTTTGAATGTGTTTGCTCTTGCTTCTCTAGTTCTTTTAATTGTGATGTCAGGGTGTCAATTTTAGATCTTTCCTGCTTTCTCTTGTAGGCATTCAGTGCCATAAATTTCCCTCTACACACTGCTTTAAATGTGTCCCAGAGATTCTGGTATGTTGTGTCTCTGTTCTCATTGGTTTCAAATAACATCTTTATCTCTGCCTTTATTTCGTTATATACCCAGTAATCATTCAGGAGTAGACTGTTCAGTTTCCATGTAGTTGAGTGGTTTTGATTGAGTTTCTTAGTCCTGAGTTCTAGTTTGATTGCACTGTGGTCTGAGACAGTTTGTTATAATTTCTGTTCTTTTACATTTGCTGAGGAGTGCTTTACTTCCAACTATGTGGTCAATTTTGGAGTAAGTGCAAAGTGGTGCTGAGAAGAATGTATATTCTGTTGATTTGGTGTGGACAGTTCTGTAGATGTCTATTAGGTCCACTTGGTGCAGAAGTGAGTTCAATTCCTGGATATTCTTTTTAACTTTCTGTCTCGTTGATCTGTCTAATGTTGACAGTGGAGTGTTAAAGTCTCCCATTATTATTGTGTGGGAGTCTAAGTCTCTTTGTAGGTCTCTAAGGACTTGCTTTATGAATCTGGGTGCTCCTGTATTGGGTGCATATATATTTAGGATAGTTAGATCTTCTTGTTGAATTGATCCCTTTACCATTATGTAATGGCCTTCTTTGTCTCTTTTGATCTTTGTTGGCAGCAAGTCTGTTTTATCAGAGACTAGGATTGCAACCCCTGCCTTTTTTTATTTTCCATTTGCTTGGTAGGTCTTCCTCCATCCCTTTATTTTGAGCCTATGTGTGTCTCTGCACATGAGATGGGTCTCCTGAATACAGCACACTGATGGGTCTTGACTCTTTATCCACTTTGCAAGTCTGTGTCTTTTCATTGCAGCATTCAGCCCATTTACATTTAAGGTTAATATTGTTATGTGTGAATCCTGTCATAATGATGTTAGCTGGTTATTTTGCTCATTAGTTGATGCAGTTTCTTTCTACCACTGACAGTCTTTACAATTTGGCCTGTTTTGGCAGTGGTTGGTACTGGTTGTTCCTTTCTATGTTTAGTGTTTCCTTCAGGAGCTCTTGTAGGGCAGGCCTGGTGGTGACAAAATCTCTCAGCATTTGCTTGTCTGTAAAGGGCTCTGTTTCTCCTTCACTTATGAAGCTTAGTTTCGCTGGCTATGAAATTCTGGGTTGAAAATTCTTTTCTTTAAGAATGTTGAATACTGGCCCCCACTCTCTTCTGGCTTATAGAGTTTCTGCCGAGAGATCCATTGTTAGTCTGATGGACTTCCCTTTGTGGGTAACCCGACCTTTCTCTCTGGCTGCTGCCTTAACATTTTTTCCTTCATTTCAACTTTGGTGCATCTGACTATTATGTGTCTTGCTTGGAGTTGCTCTTCTCAAGGAGTATCTTTGTGGCGTTCTTGGTATTTCCTGAATTTGAATGTTGGCCTGCCTTGCTAGGTTGGGGAAATTCTCCTGGATAATATCCTGCAGAGTGTTTTCCAACTTGGTTCCATTCTCCCCGTCACTTTCAGGTATACCAATCAGACGCAGATTTGTTCTTTTCACATAGTCCCACATTTCTTGGAGGTTTTGTTCGTTTCCTTTAACTCTTTTTTTCTCTAAACTTCTCTTCTCGCTTCATTTCATTCATTTGATCTTCAATCACTGATACCCTTTCTTCCAGTTGATCACATGGGCTACTGAAGCTTGTGCATTCGTCACATAGTTCCCGTGCCATGGTTTTCAGCTCCATCAGGTCATTTAAGGACTTCTCTACGCTGGTTATTTTAGTTAGCCATTCGTCTAATCTTTGTTCAAGGTTTTTAGCTTCTTTGCGATAGGTTCGAACTTCCTCCTTTAGCTTGGAGAAGTTTGATCGTCTGAAGCCTTCTTCTCTCACATTTTGATAAGGTTCGCAATATTTCAAACATTTTCATTATTATTACATCTACAATGGTGAGCTATGATCAGTGTCTTTAATGTTACTATTGTCATTGTTTTGGGACACCATAAACTATGCCCATACAAGCCAACAAACTTTTTTTTTTTTGTAAGTTAAAAAAACACAGCGGCCGGGCGCAGTGGCTCATGCCTGTAATACCAGCACTTCGGGAAGCCAGGATGGGCGGATCACCTGAGGTCAGGAGTTTGAGACCAGCCTGACCAACGTGGTGAAACCCCGTCTCTACTAAAAATATAAAATTAGCCAGGCATGGTGGTGCATGCCTGAAATCCCAGCTACTCGGGAGGCTGAGGCAGGAGAATCGCTTGAATCTGGGAGGCAGTGGTTGCAGTGGGCTGAGGTCGTGCCACTGTACTCCAGCCTGGGCAAAAAGAATGAAGCTCCATCTCAAAAAATAAACAAACAAAACATTTTTAAAAAACACACAGCATCAGAGGAGAGTGCAAATGCAGCCTCCCACTACCACAAATTATGCAGTCAAGTTTCTCATGTTTGGAAAACTGCAGGGGTCAGCACATCCAGAGTGCAATGGATAAGCCCAAGACAGCAAACTTCATCAATAAATGTGTGTTCTGATCACTCTGCCACTGGCCATTCCTCCATCTCTCTACCATTTTCTTGGGACAATATTAAAATTAGGTCAATAATGCTACAATGTCCTCTAAGTGTTCAACTGAAAAGAGTCACACATCTCTTACTTTAAATCAAAAACTAGAAATGATTAAGCTTAATGAAAAAGGCATGTTGAAAGCCAAGACAGGCCTAAAGCTAGCCCTCTTACGCCAGTTAGCCAGGTTGTGAATGCAAAGAAAAAGTTCTGAAGGGAAAATTAAAATGCTACTCCAGTGAACATACAAATATGGAGAAAGTTCTAGTGATCAAGACAGAAGATTAAACCAGCCACAATATTCCCTTAAACCAAATCCTAATCCAGAGCAAGAGCCTAACTCTCTTCAGTTCTATAAAGGCTGACCGAGAGAAGTGAGGAAGCTGCAGAAGAGAAGTCTGAAGATAGCAGAAGTTGGTTCATGCAGCTTAAAAAAAAAAAAAAAAGCCATTTCCATAACAAAAATGCAAGGTGAAGCAGCAAGTGCTGTTGTACAAGCTGGAACAAGTTATCCAAAAGATCTAGCTAAAATGAAGGTGGCTACACTAAACAGCAGATTTTCAATGTCGATCAAACAGTCTTACACTAGAAAATGATGCTACAGAGAACTTTACAGTTAGAAAGGATAAGTCAATGCCGGGCTTCAACATTTCAAAGAATCAACTGATTCTCTCGTTAAGGGCTAAGGCAGCTGGTGACTTTAAGTTGAAGCCAGTGATCAGTTACCATTCCAAAAATCCTAGGGCCCTTAAGAATTATGGGTCACACCTGGCCAGGCACGGTGGCTCACACCTGTAATCCTAGCAGAGGAGAGGAGAGGGAAAGGGAGGGGAAGGAGGGGACTGGGGAGGGGAGGAGAGTGGGGAGGGGAGAAGAGAGGGGAGGGGAGGGGAAGAGAGTGGGGAGGGGAGTGGGGAGGGGAGGGGAGTGGGGAGGGGAGGGGAGTGGGGAGGGGAGGGGAGGGGAGTGGGGAGGGGAGTGGGGAGGGGAGGGGAGGGGAGTGGAATGGGGAGCGGAGGGGAGTGGAATGGGGAGCGGAGGGGAGGGGAGTGGAATGGGGAGCGGAGGGGAGGGGAGGGGAGTGGGGAGGGGAGGGGAGGGGAGTGGAATGGGGAGGGGAGGGGAGTGGAATGGGGAGTGGAGGGGAGGGGAATGGGGAGCAGAGGGGAGGGGAGGGGAATGGGGAGCAGAGGGGAGGGGAGGGGAATGGGGAGCAGAGGGGAGGGGAGGGGAGTGGAATGGGGAGCGGAGGGGAGGGGAGTGGAATGGGGAGCGGAGGGGAGGGGAGTGGAATGGGGAGTGGAGGGGAGGGGAATGGGGAGCAGAGGGGAGGGGAGTGGAATGGGGAGCGGAGGGGAGTGGAATGGGGAGTGGAGGGGAGGGGAATGGGGAGCAGAGGGGAGGGGAGGGGGAGGGGAGAGGAGTGGGGAGGGGAGGGGAGAGGAGTGGGGAGGGGAGAGAAGAGGGACAAATTATGGGTCACACCTGTGATCCCAGTGATCCCAGCACTTTGGGAGGCCAAGGCAGGCTGATCACTTGAGGCCAGGATTTCGAGACCAGCCTGGCCAACATGGCAAAACCACACCTCTACTAAAAATACAAAAATTCGCCAGGTGTGGTGGTATACACCTATAATCCCCGATACTCAGGTGGCTGAGGCAAGAGAATCACTTGAACACAGGATGCAGAGGTTGCAGTTAGCCAAGATGACACCACTGCACGCTGGCACTCCAGCCTGGGTTACAGAACGAGACCCTGTTTCAAAAACAAAAACAAAAAACAACAACTATGCTAAATCTACTCTGCCTGTGCTCTAGGGACGAAACAACAGGGTCTGGAAGATAGCACATCTGTTTACAGGATGGTTTACTGAATATTTTAAGCCCACTGTTGAGAACTACTGCTCAGAAAAAAAGATTCATTTCAAAATACTGCTGCTCACTGACAACACACCTGGTCGCCCAAGAGTTCTGATGGAGATGCACAAGGAGATGAATGTTGTTTTCATGCCTGCAAACACAACATTCATTCTGCAGCCCACGGATCAAGGAATCACTTCAGCTTTCAAGTCTTATTAAGAAATACATTTCATAAGAATATAGCTGCTGGCCAGGCACAGTAACTCACACCTGTAATCCCAGCACTTTGGGAGGCTGAGGTGAGATCACCTGAGGTCAGGAGTTCAAGACCAGCCTGGACAACATGGCGAAACCCCATCTCTACTAAAAATACAAAAAAAAAAAAAAAAAATTAGCCAGGCATGGTGGCCTGTGCCTACAGTCCCAGCTATTCAGGAGGCTGAGGCAGGAGAATCACTTAAACCCAGGAGGCGGAGGTTGCAGTGAATCAAGATCACACCATTGCACTCCAGCCTGGTCAACAAGAGTGAAACTCCGTCTCCAAAAAGAAAGAATATAGCTCCCATAGACAGTGATTCTTCTGATGAAACTGGCCAAAGTAAATAGAACATTTTCTGGAAAGGACTGACCATTCTAGTTGCCCTTAAGAACATCTGTGATACCTCTTCATGGGAAAAGGTCAAAAAAGCAACATTCACAGAAGTTTGGAAGTTGATTCCAACTCTCATGGATAGCTTTGAGGGGTTCCAGATTTCAGTGGAGGAAATAAGTGCAGATGTGGTGTAAACAGCAAGAGAAGTAGAATCAGAGGTAGAGCCTGAAGATGTGAATCACTGCAATGTCATAATAAAATCTAAATGAATGAGCAATGAATGAAACTGGTTTCTTGAGATAAATCTCCTCTGAAGATGTTGTAAACACTGTTGAAATAACAAAGGATTTAGAATATTACATAAACTCAGCTGATAAAGCAGCAGCAGGGTTTGAGAGGACTGATTCCAATTCTGAAAGGAGTTCTACTGTGGGTAAAATGCTATCAAACAGCATTACATTTTATAGAGAAATCTTTCATAAAAAAGAGGCAACTGATGCAGCAAACTTCACTGTTGTCTTATTTTAGGAAACTGCCAGAGCCCCCACCCAGCCTTTAGCAACCACCACCTTGATCAAGGCAAGATCCTCCACCAGCAAAAAGCTGTGCTTCACTGAAGGTTCAGATGATTGTTAGCAGATTTTTAAGCAAAAGTATATTTTAATTAAAGTATGTACATTTTTTAGACATAATGCTGTTACACACTTAACAGATAACAGTATAGTGTAAACATAACCTTTATATGTACTCAGAAATCAAAAAATTTGTGTAACTTGTGCTATACTGTGGTGGTCAGGAACAAAAACTGCAGTATCCGTAAGGTATGCCTGTATAATCTATTAAGAGAATTACTAAACTTCCTCGTATTTCTAAGCTAAGTATCTACTATAACATTCAGCTACAGGACTATTTACTAGTTTTTCAGACAGTATTCTCACTCAGAACATTTCTTTCTGATATCCCTGTCATATGCTTACACTGTGAAATACTAAGTACAGTGAAGCCCTGTAACTTCCATAAGCACCATTCCAATTATATGACTTCTTATCAATGGTTTTGAATGCAAAGGCATTATCAGCTTAATGATAACCCACAACACTCGGACCAACTACAAAAGCATTATCAATGACCCTTATTTAACTGGTTTTCTTAGCACTTTGGGATACTTTGTGCTATCACGTGTAGTACAAACTCTACCCCCATACCAAATTTCAACAATGATTTACTTTCCTTAAGAAAATTATCTTGCCCTGATCTAGCTAAATGCCATATGTATATTCGCCAACTTTCCTAAACAATCAGGTATTCTGAAATTTAATCAAGTTTTCTATTGAGCCACCTATTCAATTTGATGCCATTTCACAATCTTAATGAGCATACACTGTGCGCTACCATCTAAGACTCTGGTGGAAGTATTAAAAAGCACTGGGATCAGGATCCGACTGACAGAATTCAACTCAGAGTGCATGGTCCCCCTCCTCAGTGCTGGGGACTGATGCTGAGCCACAGGTAATTGTTCTCAGAGGATACTGATAGTCCTAGGTCAGTCTACCTTCTTAGCCATAAAACTTGCCACCTCTCACAAACATATGCTACCTACACCATCTCACACACACACACACACACACACAGACTGTAAGCTGGCAGAAAACAGATCCATAGCAACCAACCTACATTAGGCACCCTAATGTAGTGTTTCTTGGCAACACTCTACTCAACTGACTGTACTAACCTATGGTAGTGAGGCCCCCATAAAACAGGCTGACATAACCACAGCTTGCCAGATGCCATCTCAGGCAGCAAAGCTATTTTTCAATATACAAGCTCATCCACTCCCACCTGTTGAACTGAATGTCTAACAAGAACCAGTGGTTTGTGTTTCCAAGTCTGCCTTATAATTATACCTGTTCCGTTACTGTAGATAATTTAATTAGTTATAACCCAAACCAGTAAGTGCAAAAAGGACACGTTATTTCTATAAAATCTATGTTGACTGCTCTGAACAGATCAAAAGACATACTGCCAAGCATGGCCAAGACAACTGGGATGTATACAAATCATAAAAATCTGGAAAAATTATACAAAGAAAAGGAAACAGTCAACAGAGTAAAGACACAACCTGCAGAATGAAAGAGAATATGTGCAAACCATACTTCTGATGACCATACCTAACATCTAAAATACACAAGGAGCTCAACTCAATAGCAAGAAAACAGATAACCCAATTTTAAAAATGGTCAAATGATCTGAATAGACATTTCCCAAAAGACGACATACAAATAGCCAACAGGTACACGAAAAAGTATTCAACATTAATAATCACCAGATAAATGCAAATTAAAACTGTAGTGGAATAGTTATCACCTCACTCCTGTTAGATGGCCATGATCCAAAAAGACAAGAAATAATAAGTGTTGGCAAGGATATGGGGAAAAAGGGAACCCTTGTACACTATTGATTGGAATTAGTACACCCAATACGGAAAACAGTATATTAAAATTAAAAATAGAAATACCAGTGGAAGTGAGCCAGCAATTCCACTTCTGGGTATATATCCAAAGGAATGGAATCAGGATGCTGAAGAGGTATCTACACTCCCATGTTCACTGCAGCATTATTCACAATAGCCAAGACATGAAATCAACCTAAGTGCCCATTAATGGATGCATGGATAAAATGTGACATATAAACACAACGGAATACTATTAAGCCTTAAAAGGGAAGGAAATTCTTTCATTTGTAAGAACCTGGAGGACATCATGTTAAGTGAAATAAGCCAGACACAGAATGACAAATACCACATGATCTCATTTACGTGCAGAATGTAAAAGAGTCCAACTCACAGAAGCAGAGAGTAGAATGGGGGGTTGGGGATATGTTCATCAAAAGATACAAAATTTCAGTTAGGAGGAATAAATCCATTGTATGGTGATTATATTTAGTAACAAATTATTGTATACTTGAAAATTGCTAAGAGTAGATTTTAAATGTTCCCACCGCCCAAAAATGATAGGTGTGTGAGGTGTTAATTAGCTTGATTTAGGCATTACAGTGTATACATATATCAAAACACCAAGCTGTACACCATAAACATACAATTTATATTTGTCAGATTTAAAAATGTTTTAATTAAAATATTTTTTAAAATCTAGACAGGGTACCTTCAGATTGCTTCACAAATGTCTTTACTCTCATTTTACTTAATGAAACCAAAACTGGACATTAATTAACAATTACCTAGACACTTACATGCCAGTTACCAACAGGATTAAATGAGTTAAGCATTTTAAACTAGTATATGTTTGACAATTACTAACTCACTGGTATAAACGAGTTAATCACTTTAAACATGTGTTTGACAATTACTGACTCACTGGTATTATCTGCATTTTACAAATGGGGAAACTGAGGCACGGAACTGTCAAGTAACTTGCCTTGGTTCATATGCTAGTAAGAAGAGAGAATGAGGGTTGCAGCCCAGGAGGCCTGGTCTCAGAGGTCACATTTCTACTATGCTAAACTATCACAGACAATGTATTATTTGTGTGGCTTATGCAGAAACAGTGTACGGTTCTCAAATCAGTTGATGACATGCAAAGAACAAGTCATAGACCTACACTGAAAAATGCAAATCATGTAAATTTACGTTTTAAATTAAACACTCAAGTTGTTTTTCAAGATTTCATGCTTTAACACATTTTTTTTTACTTACCTATCAGTTTTATCAATTTGAATAAGAGGCTTCTGCTGTACATTTCCTATGTTCTGGTGTAAGCCAGTCAAAAATCAATGATAGAGCAAAGAGCTACACATTAATTACTGATATTATTGACATGCTATATTCTCTTTTCCCAGGAAAAGAAATATAAGTATTTACAGGCTTGAATGTAACATTTTGAGATTCTACCCATGATTAATCAGCACAACTATAGTATAAGCAATTTCAGAAATGCATAGAACAAAACAGGGAACTCCACCAAAAGCTTTAGCAAAACGTCAAAAAAAAATTCTAAACAAAATTCTTAACATTCAGAAATACATTTAGGCAAAGCACAGCAGCTCATGCCTGTAATCCCAGCACTCTGAGAGGCCAAGTCAGGTGGATAACCTGAGGTAAGGAGTTCAAGAGGAGCCTAGTCAACATGGCAAAACTCCAACTCTACTAAAACTACAAAAATTAGCTGGTCATGGTGGTGCACACCTGTAGTCCCAGCTACTAGGGAGGCCGAGGTAGGAGAATCACTCGAACCTGGGAGGCGGAGGTTGCAGTGAGCTGAGATAGTACCACTGCACCCCAGTCTGGGTGACAGAGCAAGACTCCGTCAAAAAAAAGAGAAAGAACGAGAAAGAGACAGAGAAGGAGAAAGAGAAAGAAAAAGAGAAAGAGGAAGAGGAAGAATGAATGAATGAAAGAACGAAAGAAAGAAAGAAATCTAGTATTGTCAGGTGGATATCTATTCAGAAAGTCTTCCCTCTTAATGGATTCCATTAATTTCTCTACCATCTTGCTGAGTGCTAAAATGCAATCAAGTATCACTGTAAAATCAAAAGTAACTTCTAAACCAAAATCCATCTCCACACTTAACTACCACAACACATTCATAAGTAAATTCCTCTCTGAAAGAGTTAAGTACAAACTACAATGTAACAGACATCTGGGGCATATTTACCCAAGTAAAGAAACCTAAGGAGACAATGTCAAATGTCTTTTCAAATAGTATACAACTTATGAAATTATTTTTTAAAACATTCTCCCAATATAGTAATTATTTCAAGGACCCTGAAACAATCAGGTAAAAAGTTACTGACGAACAAGTTCCCATACGGTTTCAAAGTTTCATCCTACAAATTACTTAATACAAAGAGAAGTCATTCCTTTAGAATCTGGCATTCAATATCTCTAAGCAAGTGATCAAACTTTTCTACACAAGAAAGGGGAGAACCTGACATGTTCACACTAATGGCAATGTACGTTTACATTTTACACTAAAATAAAGCATTTAAGGTATTTTTAGATTTGAGCTATAACTCACTTTTTCACTTAATCACTTAATCACCGGTGTACTAAAATGTACACAACTTCACCTTGATATTAAGAATCCTTGTCAAAATGTTAATCTAAAATGTGGAAGGCTTGTATTCTTCCAGACCTCACTGACAGGAGAAACAAAAAGAAGGGGAACCGTTCTAGATTAAGAGAGACTAAGAGAAATATCAAACCAACTGCGATCCATAAATCATTTGGGGATGTTACATTAGAAAGTGGGGGTGGGAACTACAGAAGACATTTTGGGGACAAGTTTCAATATGGACTATAAAGTAGTTGACATGAGATTACTGTTCATTTTCTTAAGTGTGATAAATGATAATATCATGGTTATGTATGTGAATGTCATTCTCAGGAAATTCATGCTGAAATACATAAGAGATAAAGTATAATATCTACAAATGGTTCTGGAAAAGGTATATTTATAGAAAAAGGCAAAGTACAGTAGGCATATGTTAATAGTGAATCTAGGTGAAGAGTAAATAGGTGTTTGTTATACTATTTACTTCAATCTTTCTGTGGGGTTTAAATTTTTCAGAATAAAAAGCTGAAAGAGGATGTCCTCACAAAGACTTGTACTTGAATGTTCATTATGCATAATAGCTAAAAACTAGAAATGATCCAAACCCCCATCAACTTGTGAATGAATAAATAAAATGTGGTATTATTCACAGAATGAAATACTACTCAGTAATAAAAAAAAAAAAAAAAGAACTACAGATACATGCTCCAATACAGATGAACCACAAAAACATGTTCAGTGAGAGAAGCTAGTCACAAAAGACTATACATTATGATTCCACTTACGAGAAATACTCAGAAAAAGCAAATCAAGAGTAACAGAAAGCATCAGAGTTCACCAAGGGGTGGGAACAGAAAATGACTTCCAAAAGGCCTGAAAACTTTTCAGAAGGATAGAAATGTTCTAATATTGCATTGTGTTAATTGTGGTACAATGCTGTAAGTTTACTAAAAAATCACTGACCTACAAACAGTTAGAATGGGTGTATTTTATGGTATGTAAATTATACCTCAGTAAAGCTGTCAACAAAAAAGTTGGGAGAGGAACATTCTATGATCTGAAAAAAAAAATCAATGTAAAACAATATTTTGGAAAGGAATAAATCTGATAATTTGTTAGTGCAGACGGAGTCAGTGCAAGCATAGAATCAGGCATCAGGCTAAGCTATAAAATAAAAATAGTTTCATTTCTACAAAAAAAATACATTAAAAGGAAGCATCCAATAAAAGTTTACTTAAAATGTAATGAAGTCCAGTCCTTAATTTTATATTCCAAAATAAATTTTTATATTACCAAGTATATATTTCCAAATAAGGCCCCTAGAGAAGAATACATAAATTAATTTCATAATCAAAAGACTGCTTTCAACAACAAAAAGACACCCCAATTAAACAGTGGGCAAAGCACTTGAACAGCCAATTCTTCAAAGAAAAGATATGAATGGTCAAAAATCACAGGTAAAGATGCCGTCATTAGCCATCAGCAAAATGCAAATCAAAACCACAATAAGATACACTTCATATCTACTAGGATGGCTATAAAATTTAACTTAAAAAAAAAAAAAAACAGAAAGTCAGTGTTGCCCAGTATGTGGAGAAACTGGAACCCTCATACATTGCTAAAGGAGTATAAAATGGTACAGCCACTGTGGAAAAACAATTTGGCGTTCCTCAGTAAATTACACATAGAATTACCACAAGACCTAGCAATTCCACACCCACGTGTATACCCAAAAAGTGAAAACAGGTTTTCAAACAAAAACTTATACATGCATGTTCGTGGCAGCTCCACTCACACAGCCAAAGGTTGGAAGGGACCTAAATGTCTATCAACTGATTAATGGATAAACAAGGCTGTTATATCCATACAATGGAATGTTGTTCGGTCATTTTAAAAAAATGGAAGCTATGCAGTAAGATACACACAACAACACAGATAAACCCTGAAAGCATTATACAGTGAAAATAGTCATTTTTTATTATTTCACTCATATGAAAGAGACTGAATAGACAAATCCATAAAGACAAAAAATAGATCTGTGGTTGCAAGCGGATACAGAGAAAAGAACAGGAAGTGGCTCCTCAATGGGTACAGATTTCCTTTGGCAGTAGTAAGAATGTTCTCAAACTAGACAGTGATGACTGCACAACACTGACTATACTAAACACCACCGAATGGTTTACTTCAAAATGGTTAAAATGATTTAAAATGGTGTATATTGTAAGTATTATGCCATAATTTAAAAATAAAACTCTGCCTGTGGGTGTACAACATTTTTAACTTGAACTTAATTACTATAACTTTTCTACCTCTTTTGGCTTTTATGTATACCACAGATCATATTATAGGTATGGCAAAATATTAAACATTTACTGAACACTTGCTACATTGCTACAAACAAGATACATGCTAGGAACTTTTTTGAATCTCAGTTAATCCTAAAAAAACTATAAGGTAGGTAGGTATTATCCCCATCTTATGCTTAAGAAATCATGGCTGAGAAATGAGGCAACTTAACTAATAAGCAATACACCCTAACATTTTTAAGATTAACTTAAATATAAAAGGGAATAAACTAAATGGTTTCTAAGGTAACTTCCAGCAATACAACTCCATGAATATGCCACATTTTAAAAATCACCTTCCCCAAAATGTCCTGACAATAGCTTTCCAGTGAAATATATGAACAGAAAGTGAACACTAATCCTAAAAGATCTTTAGTACGACACATGTTAGCATTTCTTTCCTTCTACCAGTATAAAACATTAATTATTAATTACCTTACTGGCTACCATTTCCAGAGAACCCAAAAGGTCCAAGGTGATTGTCACCAAATTTCAAAGTAAATCATGAAAGGTGGTAGCAGAGAAACTGACTGTATGTAAACACCTACAGAAAGGAAATTATTAAAAAATACAGATTCCTAGGCCCCACCCCAGGATCTAGAGAATGAAAATTGTTGGGTCAATGCCCAAGAATGCTTACATTTTTGAAAAAATCCAAGTGGGCAGCTCAGTTTGGGAACTGCCACAGAAAAGTAAAATTTATATTCTGTCAAAGAGGACATACAAGCCCAGTCAAATTATATTGATTTTGGAATACAAGAGTATAGGATTTATAATCTATGTCAGACCTTTTTACCGTACACTGACATTTCAAAGGATATGATTCTACCCCAAATATACTTGAATCTTTGCACTGATTCATTCATGATACTCAACATACCAAACTGTATTTATATTACCTTTAAGAAATCTTTTAGTGATGAATTCCAACTGCTCATATACATAAATGTATTATACGAAATACACACACGTACACGTTAGAAGCCTTACACAACATGTAGCAGGATTCCTGACACTCTAACCCCAAATAGGTTTTAAATAAATAAACACAAGTAAATCCAACATTGACTGACATCCACATTATGTGCCAGGCACTGTTCTAGGTGCTGTGAATATAGCCAAGAATAAGACATATTCTCACAACACTTATTATTAGCAGGGGCATGAGTCACTAAGCAGGCTACTATGAAAGTAATCACCCCTTTTCATCATTTTCCTTATTTTGCTTTTAGAAGTGAACATTCTGCTTCATCCTTCCCTGGGTCATTATATAATTCTCGCTTTGTCATATCAATCCCTTTAAATTCCAGTTCTCATCTTACATGGGGACAATGTACAGCCAGGCAGCCTCTGTCACTATTTCAAAGCAACTGGAAAGCCCCAGAATCCACATTTCCATTGGGCCGAGACTTTCCAATATGCCTAATAATGATACTTTATGACCTAGAAGTTCCAGTGAATTGGTAGTAAGAAAACACTGATTTGCTTCAGTGGCACTGTAATTGGAATGGTGATTAAATGCATCATGTTAAATTTACCCTGGGCCTTTTCCAGTATAGCAAATATAAAATGAGCTATCAGCATCAGCAGAGCCTAAACCACTCCTTTCTTCTAAAATGGTACTTCTCCTGCATGTTTAAGGTGATATGATAGAACTTCCCCCATTAATAATCAGGTGGCATTACATGACAAACTGTATACACCCACACAAGCTTCCACAGGATGCACACTGCCCAACATGGTTTATTCTATTTAGCAACTTGGGACAACCTTATGTATGTCAGAGCGGCACATTTGCACCACTATAGTTAATGGTCTGTCAGCATTTCCATTATAAAGCAATTTTCAAAGGTTTATTGCTCAGCTGAAGAATCTGCTCTGAGCTCAAATTTGGCATTCCAGAAAAGCAAAAACTGTAGGCTATAGTTGTTTATTCCCTTCCAAATAGGCCAAGTAGTTTGTTTCTTTTTAAAGAAAATCTGTCCCTTTATTTCAGAAACTTTGAGACTATCCACAGAACAACAACCTCTCACCTCATAAAGGGACTATTGTTTAGAATAGAAGCTAGCAACTTACAAGGTACAGAGCATAGATTCCAACTTATTTATAGAAAATATTTTCTAAAAAGCAAGCATATTTTTTATGAACTGCACGTTTAAAATTTTCATCAGTCCTACCTTAGTTATTACATTATTCATGCTATTAGAGAGCATGCTCTGCCACTGATACTAAAATCAATGGATGACTTTGAAATTCTCAATTGTTAAACCTCCTTTATCTCTCCCACCCAAGAACCACAGACTACTGACCTAAGGTGAATGTACATACTCTCGCTATTCCATCTTACTCTACTAGTTAAAGGGAATATGCGCTGTCGAAAGCTTGGTAGCAAGAAAGGTGATATGGCAGGTGATATATGGCAGGAGAAGCTTTGAAAATAATTTAGAAAATTCGGGAAATGGATGATTAGCCCCTGAATGATAAAGTTCCCAGAAAACAAATGTGGTAATCTAGATGACAAGTAAATTAGTGATAAACAATTTTATTCAATCTCTGGAAACCGTTCTATTAGTCTGAAAGCTTGCCAGAATATTTCATGTGTCAAAGAAGAAATCAAATATTCCTACATATTTTGTTGTTGACTTTAACTAGAAAGCTTATTTATACCTTAAATTATAGGATTTTTCAATTATATATGTAATTGTAATTCTGATACAAGTTCAGCCAATAAATAAAGAAGTTTGAACATAAAATTGGTTTTCTAAGCTTAAAAATTCTCATAATGTATCAATAAAGACCCTCAAAACTTTCAAAACTTTCAAGACTGGTGATCAAAGCAACCTTTTAAAAATGAATACTTTTTAGAGAAGTGTCAAGATCCATCCTAAATTACTACACACAGCTTGATATGCTTTGCCAATTTTTTAGCTTTATGTTACTCTGAAATTATTACTATTTAAAATAATCTATGAAACTACTTCCAAACTAAGTAACAACATAGGGTAATGTTTGTAAAATGTTAAGTAAATAGGACATGGCCAGTGCAGTCGTTCATGCCTATATACAGTCCCAGCTACCTGGGAGGCTGAAGCAGGAGAATCACCTGAGTCCAGGAATTCAAGTCTAGCCTGGGCAATATAGTGACACATCATCTCTTTAAAAAAAAAAAAAAAAAAGTAAGTAAAAGAAGTTTGTTGCTGCATCTCTATCAGAAAAGAAAAAGTCTACATTCAATTAAAATTATTTTTTTTCAAAGGAAATGGGATCTAATTCATGATTACAGCTATTGGAAACAGATGTGGAAGCAACAGACAAGTGTGTTAGAAGGGTCTAACACACCTGAAAAGATATGAACAAAATTTTCTTTTATAATTTTTACTGTTATATTTGTTGTGTTTGTTTGTTTGTTGGTGGTGGTGGTGTTTTGAGACAGGGTCTCACTCTGCCACTCAGGCTAGTGTGCAGTGGTGTCATCTCAGCTCACCACAGCCGCAGCCTCAACCTGTTGGGCTCAAGCAATCCTCCTGCCTCAGCCCCCTAAGTGCCTGGGACTACAGGGGTGTGCCACCATGCCCAGCTAATTTTTGTATTAAAAACATAAAATACAATAATTTTGTATTTTTTGTTTCACTATGTCGCCCAGGCTGGTCTTGAACTCCTGGTCTCAAGCAATCCTCCTGCCTTGGCCTCCCAAAGTCCTGAGATTACAAGAGTAAGCCACTGCACCCGGCTATAATGTTAGTATATTCATTTTATAACAAATATTTTATATTCAGATTCCAAATTAACCCCACCTTTACCCTTGGCAGGCAGCATCTATACTTTCCAAATATGCAAATATAAACACTGAATTTAAAAACAGAATTACCAGAGGATACTCAACAAACTAACAGAATATTTAAAATTAACCCTCAATAGCTACAAGTGTTACATGTTAATTGGTTTTATATACAGCACCAGAGATCCAAGCAGGGAATTAAATTACTTTTATCTTTCGCAATTTTGTTCAAGGCCCCAGCAGGAAGGTCTCTCCAGTACTTAACCTAAGAACCTGTGTATACTTTCAGCTTTTGTGAGAGAAACCTCAAGTCAGTCTGCTAGTGGTTCAGATGCAGGAAACAAATGCAGCGACCCAGCACATGGAAGTATCAGACCTTCACTCAGTCTCACTGCTTTCATTCAAAAGGCTGAAGCCCCTCTAAAAGGCTTAACTGAAACATATTGGAAGTTAGTCATTGATGATTTCATTTCCATATTAGAAAGACAAACACATCATTTTTTTTGTTTTTATTGAGACATGGTCTCTCTCTGGATTGCAGTGGCACAATGTCGGCTCACTGCAGCCTCAGTCTCCTGGGCTCAAGCAATTCTCCTCCTACCTCAGCCTCCCGATGAGTAACTAGGACTACAAGTGTGTGCCACCATGTCTCGCTAATTTTTGTATTTTTCAAGAGAAGGGTTTTCACCATGTTGCCTAGGCTGGTCTCGAACTCCAGGGCTCAAGTGATTCACCCACTCTGGCCTCCCAAAGTGTTGGGATTACAAGCGGGAGCCACCACACTTGGCCAACATAGCCTTGTTCACGATTTAAAATAGCCGTAAAAGGTTTTTCTGGATTTGATAACTTTTCATCTCTTACCCATTTACCACTCTAATCACCCTTGCTTTCTCAGGATACCCTTTTCCTTCCTTATGCTATCGGTAGGAATGTATGATTACAGAACCACTACTACTCATTTCTGAGTAAGAAGGCCTGGCCACAGTGAAAGCACCAGAATGAACTGCCAAAAATCAGACAGCTTGTTCCCTTGCTCCCTCAACTCTAATACCACAGTAGCCTATCTTTCAATAAAATTGAATTTATTCCAATAAACGTACTGCATGTTAAAAAAAATTCAGTCGGCACAAAAAAGTACCGTATGCCTCATTCCCATCCCTGTCTTTCAGACACTCAATTCCCCTCTATTAAAAGCAACCACCAGTTTCTTGTAGATCCTTCCTTAAGGCATATCCTATTTGAAACTCTGAATCTCGGCACTCCATATTCTGCCTGCATGCTTTATTTTTCTCCTAGTATTGATCACCAATAAGCCTGCCAACATATATTCTTTATTTACAATTAAATCAATTATTTTATTCTTGCCCCACCCGAATCTGCAACTCCATAAAAGCTTCATGATTAACTCTTCACTGATGTATTTCCAAAGCATGGAATTTCCGCTACCTGGAACATAACGGACTTGTGACAAGTATTTGTTGAATGAGTTAATGACCCTGTTACTACAAATACTAACAAGCAAGTAATGTATTCTTTACAAAATACTAGTGCTTTTCCAAAAAGGGGGGAAAAAATCTACAGAACAAGTGTACTCTACTTAGAAAACTAAATCAGTTTAAAAGTAATGAAAATTGCAACAACTCAATATTGCCCATTATTTGATATTAAAATTTTACACTGAATTTCTACACAAAAGGAAGTTTGCTCAAACACCATTTGTAAGATTAGTTTCTCCTCTTGAAAATGAGATGTCTTCTGCAAGTCTATTCCAAGAGAGTAAAATTTTGAATAGTAATTTCTAATTCTCAAGAGTACTGAAAGGGTGCTTTGCTATGTAATTTTCTCAGAACACAGTATAAAAGAAGTTATAAATAAAAACATTAAGATAATATGGGAAGAAGTTCCCACACATATGCAGAAAACCTTGTATTGCAAGGGTTTCTGCAGTATTGTTTAAAATAGTTACATAACTAAACAACAGTTAAACAGTTAAAACAAGATCAGTAATAACCTGAATGTCCATAAAGAGACTAAAGTATGCTAAATCTATTGAGTATATGACACTACCCAAAAGAATAATTCTACATATACTGATATAAAACAATCTTACCCAAAAGAATGATGTAGTTCTACATATACTGATATAAAACAATCAATAAAACACATCATAAGAAGCTGAACAGCATATATAGTACATGCCCAAACATACACTGCTTAAATGTATAATAATTAAGCACAGTACAAAATGGAAGGATACCCCCCATCAAAAAACACCATGGTTACGTAGGTTGCTCTCAGGGTAATGGAACTGTGAATGGAAGTAAAAATATTTACTTTTCACTGTAAACCATTTTGAACTGTTTAAATTTTTACCATGTGCATTGGTTGTATTATTTCTTCAGAACAGGGCAATTACAGAATTGTAAAGAAAATTTATTTGAAATATGCAAAGAGAATAATGAGCATCTCTAACGTCTAAAACATAAGGGTTAAAATTAGATTAATCCTATTTAAACAGTGCTTATTTCAAGTATTAGTTTACATACACAATTTAAATACAAATATACATCTAAATTGGACAAATGAATAACTTTGGATCATTAAAGCATTCATGAAACCTCAGAAAAAGTCACAACAAAAAAGTAAACAGGCTGGGCACAGTTTAACAATAATAGTGGCTACTCAGCCACTACTATTAAAGGCTAACAATAACAGGTTAATATCACATTAAATGGTGAAATATTGCACGCACTTCCCCAATGCAGGAAAAAAGCAAGAATGTACACTATCACCACATGTACTCAGCATTAAGGTAGAGATTCTAGCAAGTGGAATTAAGCAAGAAAAGTCAAACAAAAATCATAAAGATTAGTGGTGCCCACATCATCAAAAGAAAAAGGAATCTTAAAAATCAGAAATGAATGGCTGGGCGCAGTGGCTCACACCTGTAATACCAGCACTTTGTGAGGCCAAGGCGGGTGGATCACGAGGTCAGGAGATCCAAGACCATTCTGGCTAACACGGTGAAACCCTGTCCCTACTAAAAATACAAAAAATTAGCTAGGCGGCCGGGCGCGGTGGCTCAAGCCTGTAATCCCAGCACTTTGGGAGGCCAAGACGGGTGGATCACGAGGTCAGGAGATCGAGACCATCCTGGCTAACACAGTGAAACCCCGTCTCTACTAAAAAATACAAAAAACTAGCCGGGCGAGGTGGCGGGCGCCTGCAGTCCCAGCTACTCAGGAGGCTGAGGCAGGAGAATGGCATAAACCCGGGAGGCGGAGCTTGCAGTGAGCTGAGATCCGACCACTGCACTCCAGCCCAGGCAACAGAGCGAGACTCCATCTCAAAAAAAAAAAAAAAAAAAATAGTTAGGCATGGTGGCAGGCGTCTGTAGTCCCAGCTACTCAGGAGGCTGAGGCAGGAGAATGGCGTGAACCTGGGAGGCAGAGCTTGCAGTGAGCCAAGATCACACCACTAAACTCCAGCCTGGGCGACAGAGCAAGACTCCGTCTCAAAAAATAAATAAATAAATTAGAAATGCATAAGTAAACCTGTCATTATTCATACATAACATGACTGCGTATCATGGAAAGAAATCTATAAAATATTAGAATTAACTAATAAATTTAGCAAGGTCACTGAATAAGGTCAACATACAAAAATTAATTTTATTTCCTCATTTAAAGCAATAAACAAGTTAAAAAATGAAATTTAAATCATAGTACTTACATCAAAAGACATCAAATACCAAGAAATACATCTAAAAGATGTACAGGGCTGCTACACTGAAAATTATAAAACACTTCTGAGGGAAATTAAAGACTTACATAAATGGAAATATATATAGTATGCTTAGATTCAACAGACTTTCAATCAAAACCATAGCATTTCTTTTTAACTGAAATTGACAGTGTGACTCTAAAATTTATACGAAAATTCAAAGGATGTGGAATAGCTAAGACAATCATGAAGAATAATAAAAAAACTGAAGGACTTATACCACCAGATATGAAAACCTATCTGAAAGTTACAACAATAGAGACAGCATGTCACTGATGTAGAAACAGGCAAACAGACCAACAGAACAGAATTAAAAGTCCAGAAACAGACCCGCATGTGGCTTAACACTACCACAGCAAACCACTAGGGAAAATGGTCTTTTCAATAAATGGAGCTGGGTCACCTTGATATCAGTGTGAAAAAAACATGAACTTTTACCACTACTTTACATCACAAGTAAATGTGTACAGTAGACCCAAGTTTGAAATATAAAACAATAAAACTAGAAGAATGAACTCAAGAGTATCTTTCTTAACTCTGTAATAGGAAAAGATATCTTAAAACACAAAGAATCCTGACCACATAAAACAATGATAGATACTACTGCAAACTGAGACCTTCTGTTCATCAAAAGATAACACTAAGGGAATAAAAAAGTCAACCACAGATTGGGAGAAGATAGCTGCAATACACACATATGGGGTACGTGTCTGGGTATTTGTGTAAAATAAAGAACTATAAATCAATAAGAAGACTGACTCCCAATTTATTTATTTATTTTGTGTGTTTTTGCTATTGTTTTCTGACTGCTTGCTGACTGTTGACTCCCAATTTAAATTGGACAAAAGACTTGAACAAGCACTTCAAAAATGCAAACATCTATGTGGTCAATAAAAAAATGGAAAACAGTTCAACATTCGTAGACATCAGAAAATGCAAATTAAAATTAAAATGCCACACCAATATAATTCCACCAGAGGCTAGAAGACTGGAAATACCCAAGTACTGGCAAAGTGTGGAACGCTGAAATACTAATACACTGATGCTGGGAGAGTAAACTCGTATAGCCACTATCGCAAAAGCTTAGCATAGATAACCTATGACTCACCGATTCCCTCTCATCTATATGCTCTTGATATACGAGGCTGAATTTCTTCCAAGAGACATATAAAGCAACATTCACAGCAGCATTATTCCTAACAAAGACTGAAGATAACCCAATGTGTACCCACAAGTGAATAAATCCATAAACTGTTCTGTAGTCACACAATGGGATGAGAATTACTAACATAAGCAACAACAAAGATGAACCTTACAGACATAATGTTGAGCAAAATACACCAGACATGAAGAAGTGCCTATGATTCTAGTTACATGATGTTTAAAACAGGTAAAACTAAAAGTACAGTGACAGAGATCAAAGTAATAGTCATGTACAGACAAGGCTTTAACTAGAACAGGGCAAGAAGGAGCCTACAGGTGTGAAAGAAATATGCTTTACCTTGCTCTAGCTGTTGATTACACAAATATAGACATATATAGATAGAAATATACATCTATGAAAATTCATTACATTGTAAATTTAACATCATACATGTTATTATATGTAAGTCATATCTAAATTTAAAAAGAGGGTATTATCAACAATATCATGTTAATAAATTTTAAATTTTAAACTTCTAGGGAACAAAACTTACCAAAACCAAAAAGAATAAACAAAATCTAACCAATCCTACAATGAAGAAGAAAACAAATCCAAAATTTAAAACTTCATTAGAAATGAGGAAAACCTCAGTCTCAGTTGGCCTTACTGGCAATTTCTACAAAGAGTTAAAAAATAAATCCATCTTAAACACAGCAGGGCAAGAGAAGGAGCACTCATCCACTCACTTGATGAGATCAGCATAACCTTGATGACAAAACTCAGAAAGGGCATTATAGGTATTTAAAACACACACACAAACACACACACACACACACACACACACACACAACAGAAAGAAAGAAAAAGGAAAAAAAAAAAGAGACCAGCCTCATTCATGAACACAGATACAAAGAATGTAAATAAAATTTAGCAAACCAAAATGGGCAATAAAACACTATGGTACAACAAAGTTGGGTTTTTTCATGGGAGTCCAAGGTTGATTTAACACTCAAACATTGATGTAACAGGCCACAGTAACAAAATAAAGGAGAAAAAAACCTGAGCATCCAATGGATGGAGAAAAATAACTGGATAAAAATTAATATTCATTCATGGTTTTCTGTAAAACAAACAAACAAAAATCACAGGTAACAGAAGGAAACTTTCAGGAAAAAAAGGATACTGTAAAAGAAAAAGAAAAAAAGGTTTAAATAAAGCCAACATGGAACATCAAACCTAATGGTGAAAAGCTGAGAGCTTTGTGCTTCAAATCAGAAACAAAATAAGTATAACCATAACCATTATGATGACATCTATAAATCTACTCAACGTGAAGAAGGACAAAGACTTCTGAAAATAACTAGCGGGAACAAATGCCATAGCTTACACAGGGCCTGGAATACTGCCTGTTCCCATCAGTAAGAATGGAAAACCTTACAATTCATAGGACATAGGGTAGAGTGCTCAAAACAGTTTTGCCTCCGTAGTGGAGTAAATGAACCCTAGATTAAATGTTGATTTGGTACACCATAGCCTAACAAAACTTAGAAAGACATGAAATGATTGAACTCTGCCCAAGAAACTTAACAGCATGCCAAAATAAAGTCAGGAATATTTACAAGAATACAAAAGTATCTATTAAAACAAGGTAAAGTTCACAATCTCTGGTATACAATTTAAACTTTTAACTAGCGTACAAACAAGCACAAAATTATGACCAAGAGTGACAAGAAAAATCAACTCAATCTAAAGTGATCCAGGATTGAAATAGATGATAGAATCAGTAACCAAAGACATCACAACAATAAATATAACTGTATTCCATATGTTCATGTTTTTTGTACTAAATCAAAAAAAAAGAAAATTTAAAAAGTTAAGTCTACACTTACAAGATAGATAGATAGATAGATAGATAGACAGACAGACAGACAGAGACAGATAGATACACAGACAAAAAGAACCTCTGAGGCTGGAGAATCGCTTGAACCCGGAAGGTGGAGGTTGCAGTGGGCGGAGATCGCGTCACTGCACTCCAGCCTGGGTGACAAGGGCGAAACTCCGGCTCAAAGAAAAAAAAAAGAAAAAGAACCTAATAGAACTCCTACAGATGTAAACTACATTGAGATGATAAATACACTGGATAAAATTAAGAGCAGATTAGGCACTGCAGAAGAAAAAAGGAACATGGGCCGGGCGCGGTGGCTCAAGCCTGTAATCCCAGCACTTTGGGAGGCCGAGACGGGCGGATCACGAGGTCAGGAGATCGAGACCATCCTGGCTAATACGGTGAAACCCTGTCTCTACTTAAAAATACAAAAAACTAGCCGGGCGACGAGGCGGGCGCCTGTAGTCCCAGCTTCTCGGGAGGCTGAGGCAGGAGAATGGCGTAAACCCGGGAGACGGAGCTTGCAGTGAGCTGAGATCCGGCCACTGCACTCCAGCCTGGGTGGCAGAGCAAGACTCCGTCTCAAAAAAAAAGAAAAAGAAAAAAGGAACACGAAGACCTAGCAGTAAATAGTCACAATAAAACAAGAGTAAAAAATGAAGAAAATAAAAAGGATGTATGTGTGAGGAAACTTTGAAAGGCTTAATATATGTATAACTGAAGTCTATGAAGAGGCAGAAGGGAGGCAAAAAAAGTTTTGAAGACATAATGGCAGAAATGTTTAAAAACTGATCGGAAACATAAGCCCTTTGATCCAAAAATCTCAACAAAACTAAACACAAAAAATACAAAGAAAACTACACCAACACACATCATATAATAAAGCTGCTTAAAACCAGTGATAAAGACAAATTATTAAAAGCAGCCAGGAAAATCACATTATATATAAAGGAAAGAAGATAAGGACAGTGACAGATTTCTCATTAGAAACATTGCATGCTAAAAGACAGTAGAGCAACATCTTTAGGATACTAAAAGAAAAATCCACCAACCTACAATTCTATCCTCAGTAAAAATATATTTTAAAAACGGAGAAATAAAGACATTTTCAAACATAAATGCTAAAGGAATTCCTCATGAGCAGATCTGCACCACAAGAAATATTAAAGCCAGGTGTGGTGGCTCCTGTCTATAATCCCAGCATTTTGGGAGGCTAAGGTAGGAGGAGTGCTTGAGGCCAGGAGTTTGAGACCAGCCTGGACAACACAGAGAGATTCTGTCTCTACAAAAAATTTAAAAATAAAAAAATTAGCAAGGCATGGTGGCACACATCTACTAATTCCTAGCTACTCTGGAAGTTGAGGTGGGAGGATCACTCCAGCCCAGGAGTTCCAGGTTACAATAAGCCATGATCACACAGCTGCGTTCCAACCTGGGCAACAGACTTAAAAAAAAAAAAAAAAAAAAGAGAGCGAGAGAGAAAGAAAGGAAAAAAAAAAAAAAGAAAGGAAAGAAAGGAAAGGAAAGGAAAGGAAAGGAGAAAGGAAAGCGGAAAGGAAAGGGGAAAGGAAAGGGGAAAGGAGAAAGGAAAGGGGAAAGGAAAAAGGAAAGGAAAGGAAAGGGAAAGGAAAAAGGAAAGGGGAAAGGGGAAAGGAAAAGGAAAGGAAAGGGGAAAGGAAAAAGGAAAGGGGAAAGGGGAAAGGAAAAAGGAAAGGGGGAAAGGAAAAAGGAAACGGGAAAGGAAAGGGAAAAAGAAAGGAAAAAGGAAAGGAAAGGAAAGATTTCAAAGAGCAGGAAAATTATACCAAATGGAAATATGGACCTACACAAAGAAATGAACACAAGTGAACAGACTTTTCTAATTATTCCTAGCTCCTTAAAAGACAACTGCTTTATTTTTTCGAGGCATGGTCTGTTGCCCAGGCTGGAATACGGTGGTACTATCTCAGCTCACTGCAACCTCTGCATCCTGGGCTCAAGCAATCCTCCCACTTCAGCCTCCTGAGTAGCTGGAACTATAGGCACCAGTCACCATGCCCGGCTAATTTTCTGTATTTTTGTAAAGATGAGGTTTCACCATGTTGCCCAGGCAGCTCTTGAACTCCTGGACTCAAGGGATCAACTCACCTCGGCCTCCCAAAGTGCTGGGATTACAGGTGTCAGCCACAGCACCCATCCTAAGACAAATGTTTAAAGCAAAATTAATAACAGTGTAGTATGGATATTATAACATATGGAGAAGTGAAAGTGCATGGCAACAATAACACAAAGTTGAAAGGATAGAAACAGAAGGTCCTGGGCCGGATGCGGTGGCTCACGCCTGTAATCCCAGCACTTTGGGAGGCCGAGGCAGGTGGATCACCTGAGGTCAGGAGTTTGAGACCAGCCTGGCCAACATGACGAAACCCTGTCTCTACTACAAATACAAAAATCAGCTGGGCATTGTGGCATGTGCCTGCAATCCCAGCTACTTAGGAGGCTGAGGCAGGAGAATCGCTTGAACCCAGGAGGCAGAGGTTGCAGTGAGCAGAGATCATGCCACTGCACTCCAGCCTGGGCAACAGAGCAAGACTCCGCCTCCAAAAAAAAAAACGAAGGTCCTGAAATTGTATAGTATCACTTGAAGGCAGACTGTCATAAGTTAAAGATAAAAGTAACCACTAAAATAACATAGTTAAAAAGTAATACCTAGAAGCCTTTTATCAGATTGAGGAAGTTCCATTCGATTCATAGTTTGTTGAATGCTTTTATCAAAAAACTGTTGAGTTTTATCAAATGTTTTTTCTGCCTCTATTGAAATGATGATATAATTTGTTTTTCATTCTGTTGATGTATTACATTAATTGATTTTCAGATCTTAAACCAATCTTATACTCCTGAGATTACCCCACTTAGTCATGGGAAACAATTCTTTTTATGCCTCACTGATTTGATTTACTAGCATTTTGTTCAGGATTTTGGCATACATATTCATAACAGATATTGGAATGTGGTTATGACACTTTTGGTCTTGGTATTTGGGTATTAATGACCTCATAAGTTGGGAAGTGCTTCCTCCTAAACGTGTGTGTGTGTGTGTGTGTGTGTGTGTGTGTGTGTGTGTTTAGAACTGGTATTAATTCTTTAAATGTTTGGTAGAATTCCTCAGAAGTCCATCTGGAGCTAAGTTTTTCTTTAGAGGTGGCTTTTTAATTACTGAATCAATCTCTGCACTTGTTATAGGCCGATTCTAATTTTCTTCTACTTCTGTCTGTTTCAGAAGTTTAGAGTCTAAGAACTTACGCATTTCATCTAAGTTATCTAATTAATCTGTTGGTGTACAATTTGTTCTTAGTATTCTTTTACCATCCTTTGTATTTCTGTAAGGCCAATAGTAGTGTCTCCTCTTTCATTTTTAATTCTGTTAATTGAGTCTCACTTGGTATCTTGTTCAGTCAATTTTGTTGCTCTTTCCTAAGAACCAGCTTTTGATTTCGTTGATTTACTGTTATTTTTCTATTCTCTATTAATTTCTGCTCTAGTCTTTATTTTGCTTTAGGTTTGCTGTTTGCTTTAGGTTTCGCTTGCTCTTCTTTTTCCAGTGTCTTAAGGTAGAAAGGGTATTGATTTGAGACCTTTCTTCCCTCTAACATAGGCATTTACAGCTGTAAGTTTATCTGTAAGCACTACTTAAGCTCCATCCAATACTTTAAAAAAAAAAAATTTAAGAGGATCTCACTCGCTATATTGCTTGCCCAGGCTGGCCTCAAATTCCTGGGCTCAAGGGATCCTCCCACCTCAGCTTCCCAAGTAGCTGGGACTACAGGCACGTGCTACCACACCCTGCTCATCCTATACATTTTGATATGCTATGTCTTCATTTGAATTCATCTGAAAGCATTTTCTGATTTCTTTGACCAGGTAGTTGTTTAAGAGTGTGTTGTAATTTCCAAGTATTTGAGTTTCCCAAATTTCTTTCTACTACTGATTTCTAATTTCATCCCATATGGTCAGAGAAAATGATTTGTATTATTTCTATCCTTTTAAATTTATTAAGGTTTATTTTATGGCCTACTACATTGTCTATACTGGAGACTGTCCCATGTGCCCATAATAATAATATATACTTTAGCAAGGCACAGTGGCTCACACCTGTAATCTCAGCACTTTGGGAGGGCGAGGCGAGTGGATTGCCTGAAGTCAGTCAGGGGTTAGAGACTAGCCTGGGCAACACAGTGAAACCCCATCTCTGCTAAAATACAAAAAAATAGCAGGGTATGGCAGCATGCACCTATAATGCCAACTACTCAGGAGGCTGAGACAGGAGAATCACTTGAATCTAGGAGGCAGAGGTTGCAGTGAGCCAAGATCCACCACTGCACTCCAGCAAGATCCACCACTGCACTCCAGCCTGAGCAACAGAGCAAGACTCAGTCTCAACAACAAAAAAAAGAATAAGGTATATACTTTGTTGTTACGTGAAATGTGCTATAAATGTCTTAGCTCTAGCTGCTTAAACGGTGTTATGCAAGTCTTCTATTTCCTTCTTTATCTTCTGTCTAGTTGTTCTATTATTTATTTATTAATTTAGCCCAGGCTGGAGTGCAGAAGTGGTGTGATCTTGGCTCACTGTAACCTCCACCTTCCAGGTTCAAGTGATTATCCTGCCTCAGCCTCCCAAGTAGCTAGGATTACAGGCATGGCATGCACTGCCACACCCGGCTAATTTTTGTCTCTTAAAGGTGGGGGGGGGGGGGCACCGAAATCTCCAACTATTTGTCAAATTACTCATTTCTGTCCGTTTTGCTTCATGTATTTTGGTGCTCTACGTTGAAACAACCAAAATGCCCATCAACTAATGAATGACTAAACAAAAAATGGTAACAACCATATAACGGAATTATGTTCAGCCATCAAATGGAGAGCAGCACTGATATGACGCAGGCTACAACACAGATGAACCTAGAAAACATTATACTAAGTTAAAGAAGCAAGTCACAAAAGACCACGTATTGTATGATTCCATTTATATGAAATGTCCCAAAGAAGGAAATTTTAGACAGCAAGCGGATATGAGGACTCCGGGTTTGGGGGATAGAGAAGTGATAGCTAAAACATAAAGGGTTGTTGTGTGTGTGTGGTGATAGTTACTATAACGCTTTGACTATTTTCCAGAGTTTTGATAAAGTTGATTCTGACAGTTTCTGCTCATCTTCCGATGTTTCTGTAAAGAGATTAGTGTGTTTGGAGCTGCCTGCTCTGCCATTTGGCTGAAGTCACTTTTAACATACTGAAAACTAGGATGAATTGTCAAGATAGTTTAAACTGTTTCAAAATAAAAACTGAATTACAATAACTACTGCTGTACTATATGCTGATATTCAAATCTCTATCAAGAACTCTACAATACCAGGACTGTGTGATTATCTTGAAATAAACCGATAAAGCAATGTGGTTTTGTGAATTAGCAACAATTATAACTAATCTAATAGTGTTAGTTTGGCCATACTTCAGACACTTTGAGTACCTTTTAATATGTTTACTCCATAAAACTTACTATTAATAATATCTACTATATATTTGTGAAATTGTTTAGAGTATTAACTTTATCTACAAAACCCAGTGATGTAGAACAATACAGATCAGGTGTTACAGAAAAGGCAACCACATCTCAGAGAAATAAAGGGCTTCTTCGTAGCCATTCACATAGCAACAGTGTCAGAACAAGAGAGTTGAGAGCTTCTGGCTCTCAGGTTCACGGACTTTCCATTCAACCAGCAATCTCTCTATTGAGATCCAAATGTCCAAATACCAGCAATCGGGGATCACTCACGTAAGCATCTCAAATCTGATAATAGTCAACACTATAGGGACTCAAACTGAAGTGCTATTTACTTAAAAACACAAAATTAACTAGACAAACTGTTAACTGGGAAAAGATTTATAAGCATACATGTATAAACTTATCATTCAAAATTGTTAATTTCAGAATATTCCAGCAAAGCAATGTTTGTATGTGTTGTCAGCTAGGATATGAACAGAGAAGGAACCATAGGACTCATGCTGTTATGAGCAGCTACATGTCCTTTTTTAAAATACCTGTTTTTTTCTTCCTATCTAAAAGTAAGAATTGAGTGCTAAATGCAAGCAGTAACAAAATACAAAGACTAGTTGCTCAAATAAAATGTCATGAGAAGTACCCTGAAGATGATGGATGGAACACGTCTTAACCTGCCAAATTATTTTACTTTTCTAACACACTTGCAAAAATAATCAGAAACAATAAATCGCTGCTTAAAACATATATTATGTAGCTTCTAAAAATGAAACACATTTGAAAGTCCTAATAATATACATTACACAATAAAGATTATATCAGTAACAATAATAATGTTCTATTGTTTCAAAGTGCCTGGCCAGCTATTAAACCACGGCTCAAATCAGATACTCTAGCTAGTAGCCAAGTACAGCAATGTCCAATGGCACATTCCAGACTCACCAATAGGAGTCATAGTTCAGTATCAAGGACACTGGGTCTCACAGGCTAATGCATTTACTATTTTCCTGTCAACTTTGTATGCCTTTCTTAACTATAACACAAATAAACAAGTTATTAAATTCAATGGCTAAGACACTGTGACCTCTCTTGTCAATGTGGCAGTTAACACTTGGTAACAAACCCAGCTATTACTCTATCCTCCTCATTAATAAAATCCCCATTTTCTTCTGGTGGCCCTAGACACAGTGCCAAGGGAGAAATCAAAATTGGTGTAAGTCACCATAACAATCCATTATTCCTTTTGGCACATAATTGATGTAGATGTGGCTATGTGACCCAGATCTGGCAAATAACATGTAAAGGGAAGTTTCTGGGAGTCGGAAGTTGGCAAAGTGGCAGATGAGTCACTGGGGAAAGTTTTATTCCTCATTAATATAGAAAAGAGAAAAAAAAGAAAGCTCCCTTTTTTCCTCCTCCTTCCTTCTGGCTTTGGATGTCCTCATTTAAGAAGGGCATGCTCAGAGGTGTTGTTGTCATTTTTTAACCGCATGATGGAGAAAGATAAGCAAATTGCAGAGCTGCTGAACCCAACCTGGAACCACCAAATCCAGACTTCTCGTTAAGTGAAATAATAATTGTGTAGTTTATGCTTGTGTTACTCAAAAGATGGTCCATAGACTACTGCTAGCCTGCAAAAAAGGTTTGCTTCCAGTCCACAGTGGGATAAATACAGGAACAGAGAGCAAACATTTAGAAACTTCATAGTATTTTATATTGCTGCAGCATTTTTATTGTATTTACAAAATATAAGTTTGCACTTAATTTTTTTTTTAAAAGGTCAATTTATACAGTAGAAATAGCATTTTTTAGGCCACTTTCAGTTCGCTAGTAAGTCTCTTGCAGCCAAAAAATCCAAAGTCTCAGCAACATCAAAGAGAAAGAAATCTATACAAGTCTTCTTATATCCTCGCCCATTTTAAAGGTAACCTTTCTGCAAACAGTAAAACACATCCAGGGAAATTAAACAAAAATATAAACTAACGTGATCTGGAAAATGGGATTTTGGTCTCCTATCTAATCACAAGGATCCCAGAGCACTGTGGGAAAAAAAGAAAAGGGATATACAATCCAATGCATATACAATTTCACATAATTTGGATTGCATATACAATCCAAATTAAGTGAAAAAATTAAGCTCTAAAAGAATAAAGCATAAATGATTGAACCATTATGTATTCCTACTGATAATGCCATAATTATGCAACTACATTTCAGATGTTAATTCTCTTTAGAATATTATCTGACTTCATTAAACTACTTCAGAGCTAAGTCAAGCTCATCTATTACAGTATTAAAGACTGAGCTACGTGACACTGAAACTTGCAAGTCTGGTTTTAATGACATTCAAATGATGCACAATGAGAAACTTCTTACTCATACACTGAAACATTTTTCTAATCAAACCTGCCAAAATTTTAACCATACTCTAATAAATAGAAGCTGAAACATACATATAAAACAATTTATAGCTGTAGACGTAGGTACTTACCAGAAAGATGTAACACAATTAAGAAAAAAAATCCTTAGCTTACAGTTCCACCTTACAGTTGTTCTTTTTTTTTTTCTACTTAGTAAATTAGGAAAATGCTCAAGAAGAGCCTGCAAATGCCTTCTTAGTCTAGTCAAAAATGACAGATAGATGAGAACATACAAGTCAAAATCTCAACACAATGAGAAGCCCAACTGTACTTGAGATAGCATGACTTTGTAAATGTGTTTGCCAAGGCCATTTGTTTTCCAAAAGGCTTTATGTTAATTTCTCAAAGAATAAACCGTATTCCTCCTTCTACAATCAGTGGCTAAGAGAACTTATCCAGAAATTACATATATGGTAGTTAACAAACATCTTCACAGCTTAATTAGATTAACTCTTGTTGGTTAAATGCTTAACACTACATAAAATAATCATTTAACAGATAAGATGCATATATGGTATATTTACGACAGTTGCATCCAGCACCAAACCAAAGTTTCCCAATCTAAATAGAAGCAAAACTAAAATACAATTTTATATTTGTATCGGCCTTAGCCTAGATAAGAGTCTTCCCATCAGGGAATACAATTCAAGGTGGATTTTTTTCTTTTTATCAGAAGTTAATTCCCAACATCATAAGTTCTGATTTGATTATGACTTTCCTCATAATATACATTAAGGTTACCTAACTTGTTTAAAATGTATTTCTTTTAACAATTTTGATAAAAAGCAAATGCTTCAGTTGGTACAAAGTACTAATGATTTTCATTTTTAAAAAGAAAGTCAAGATTATTACATATTTAATACACATTCTTACATATGCCAAGAACAATAAATGCATTTCTTTTAAACTGAGAAGTAACTCTGATGTGTTTTTACAAGAGAATTACTTCCATTTCTCTGTAATTTCACTGCTTTCAAATCCAAGAGCAAAATGTATACCTAGAATGACATTAAAAAGAAAAGCCAAAGGGGCTTTTATTCATTATATCATAACACTTCTTACTTCATTAAAATATTCTTTATGCTTGATAATTTTCAGATTGATAATACGTTACCAGATTATCAGGTGCATGATATACAACAATATACAACTAACAGTTTTTGGTTCTTTTTTTGAGACAGGGTCTCTCACTCTGTCACCCAGGCTGGGGTGCAGTGTACGTGATGTCAGCTCACTGCAGCCTCTGCCTCCCAAGGTCAAGCAATTTGCATGCCTCAGCCTCCGGAGTAGCTGGGATTACAGGCGTGTGCCACCACATCTGGCTAATTTGGGTTTTTTTTGTTTGTTTGTTTAGTAGAGACTGGGTTTTGCCATGTTGGCCAACCTAGGCTTGAATCCCTGGCCTCAAGTAATCCACCCACCTTGGCCTCCCAAATCTACCAGGATTACAGGCATGAATCACCACGTCCAGACAATTAATAGCTCCTTAATTATAAAATCCAAAACATGGAATTCTCACTTGTAGCATATGCATGGATACTTATGCACAAGTACCTCAGTACCTTCTTAAGCTTTAAAAGGTAATAGCTTTACTGAGCAAGAGTGCTGAAGAGATCAATGTGGAATCAAGGGTCCTTTCCATTATATGACTGTAGAAAATCTCCTGTGATTAGAAATCACTACTTCCTACCCAAACAACTTGTGCTATTTTAAGATTCAGCCTTTCAAACCAACTAGGCTTATATTCTAACAAATCAAATCTAAATTCCTAATTGTACAGACAAAAAACTGAGGCCCAGAGATGCACAAGTGATTTATCTAAGATCACATTACTGAATTTAAACCTACCATTGGTTTCCTTGTCATTAAGTTTGGTTGTAGTAATCAATCAAGGTTGAGTAAAAACATATTCTTCCAACTTTTTTTTTTTTTTTTTTGAGACAGAGTCTCGCTCTGTCACCCAGGCTGGAGTGCAGTGGCACAATCTCAGCTCACTGCAACCTCCACCTCCTGGGTTAAAGCAATTCTCCTGCCGCAGTCTCCTGAATAGCCAGGACTACAGGCACCTGCCTCCATGCCCAGCTGATTTTTGTATTTTTAGTAGAGATGGGGTTTCACCATTTTGGCCAGTTGGTCTCGAACTCCTGACCTCAAGTGATCCACCCACCTCAGCCTCCCAAAGTGTTGGGATTACTGACATAAGCCACCGCGCCTGGCCTCTTCAAACTTAAAACAGTTGTTCAGTTGCTTCTGCTCAGAAGTATACTGACTTCTGGCTGGGCTCACACCTGTAATCCCAGCACTTTGGGAGGCTGAGGCAGGAGGATCACTTGAGTCTAGGAGTTGGAGAAGTATACTGACTTTTTCCGCCCCTCTGCCCACCCAAACAAATTGCATGCCCAATTAAGTGCTGTCTTTTAAAGGAGTAATCTCAAGGAAATTATTCTGGACATCAATGCCATTACTCAAATAAGGTTGAAATTCTTCAGAACTGTCTTCAGATCTACATTTATTTTTATTTATTTTGAGACACAGTCTTGCTCTGTCAGCCAGGCTGGAGTGTAACGGCATGATCTCAGCTCACTGCAACCTCTGCCTCCCAGGCTCAAGCAATTATCCTGCCTCAGACTCCCAAGTAGCTGGGATTACAGGCGTATGCTAACACACCCGGCTAATTTTTGTATTTTTAGTAGAGACGGGGTTTCACCATGTTGGCCAGGCTGGTCTCGAATTCCTGACCTCAGGTAATCTGCCCGCCTCAGCCTCCCAAAGTGCTGGGGTTACAGACGTGAGCCACCACGCCTAGCCCAGATCTACATTTATAAACCATAAAAGGGAATTAATATAAGTGAAGGTAAACTACAAACCAGGCACTGAGTCTCTTATCTCTTATACCAATCCTACAAAGTAGATATGCCTTTGATTTTAGGGATGAGGAAACCAAGGTCATACAATTCTTACGACTCCAAATCTCTGGAAATACTCTTTTCATTGCTCTGTACAGCTACCTCAATGGAGACCTTTAGTATCCTTCAAGCTGACAATTACCCACTCCTTTTTTCCCAATCTTGTCTCTAAAAAACATGTTAATCATTTCTCCTACCCAAAGACATACACAAGCTCCAAAAGATGATTGGCCACCAGAGATGTTCTTCAGTCCCTGAGTACAGATTCAAGAGGCCCCCAAGACATTCTAAGCAATGATGGTACTGTTGGAAAAAAGAGGATCGAAAACTAGATTTCTGAAAACAATCATGTGGAGGTCCATTACAAGAGCCTTGTTAGATTTACTCATCTCAGAAATGGAACTTGAAAGTGGAGGGAAAATATAGATGAATTCAAAATTCCATCCCAAAAATTCACATGTGGATTTGGCAACTAGTCCTATCTGGCAAGGGCTGGAGTGACTGAAGTATGATAAATGTTCTCTATGCAACAGCAACTTGAGGAATCCACTGATAATTTTTCTTCTTCATTCACATCTCTTAGAAAAGTGTTCTGAGTGACATCACTGCATACCTGGAATGACTTTACAATCGAATGTGCTTGTTGGTAATCTTGCCCTCCCACTTCCCACCTGATATTTAGAGTAGCAGATAAATGACAAACGATTTTCATTTGGTCTTTTGGTCTAGAGTATTTCACTGGTATTTTGGTTTGGAGCTTGAAGCCACATTGGAATTACAGCCTAACAATCTCTCAAAGACATGCAACCTTACCTGATGCAATTCGGTTTTTTTTTGGTTTTGTTTCTGTTTTTGTTTTTGAGACGGAGTTTCGCTCTTTTTGCCCAGGCTGGAGTGCAATGGCGCGATCTCTGCTCACCGCAACCTCCGCCTCCCGGGTTCAAGCGATTCTCCTGCCTCAGCCTCCCAAGTAGCTGGGATTACAGGCATGCGCCACCACACCTGGCTAATTCTGTATTTTTTAGTAAAGACAAGGCTTCTCCATGTTGGACAGGCTGGTCTCAAATTCTCAACCTCAGGTGGTTCGCCCACCTCAGCCTCCCAAAGTGCTGGGATTACAGGCGTGGGCCACTGCGTCCGGCCACCCTGATGTAATTCTTAATTCTCACTTTCCTGAATCAAGGTATATTTCACTTTCAATCACTTGTAAAGCCCTGATTAGTCTCTAACAATATCATAACCATTCCAATCTCCCACTTACAGGTGATTAAGTTAAAAATCAATCTCTATTACAAGAGCCACACATACATCAAAACTCTAGATATCTTTCTCTACACAGGAGCTCTAGGGCCCTTGTAAAGCTCTTGGTCATCCAAGGTTTCTCCACCAAGGATGACTATAATCTTGAGAAACTCTGGCTAAAGGTTCCCAGGCCTGGCAAATCTCCTGAACATACATAATGAACTAGTTGGGTGGATGGGAGAAAGGGAAATAGATAATGAAAAGGTATATATCAGGCTGGGTGCGTTGGCTCACTCCTATAATCCCAGCACTTTGGGAGGCCAAGGCAGGTGGATCATGAGGTCAGGAGTTCAAGACCAGCCTGACCAAGATGGTGAAACCCCATCTCTACTAAAAATACAAAAATTAACCAGGCATGGTGGCAGGCACCTGTAATCCCAGCTACTCAGGAGGCTGAGGCAGAGAACAGCTTGAACCCAGGAGGCAGAGGTTGCAGTGAGCCAAGATTGTGCCACTGCACTCCAGCCTGACCAACAGAGCAAGACTCCGTCTAAAAAAAAGAAAAGAAAAGGTATGCATCATTTAGATACGGGGTAGATTTTTCTTTTTTTTCTTTTTTTTTTTTTTTGAGATGGAGTCTTGCACTGTTGCTCAGGCTGGAGTGCAGTGGCATGATCTTGACTCACTGCAAGCTCCGCCTCCTGGGTTCACACCATTCTCTTGCCTCAGCCTCCCGAGTAGCTGGGACTACAGGCGCCCGCCACCACACCCAGCTAATTTTTTGTACTTTTTTAGTAGAGACGGGGTTTCACTGTGTTAGCTAGGATGGTCTCAATCTCCTGACCTTGTGATCTGCCCGCCTCAGCCTTCCAGAGTACTGGGAGTACAGGCATGAGCCACTGAGCCCAGCAAATATAGAGTAGATTTCTAAAGTCTTCACTATTTAAAAATATCTGCAAACAAAACTCATTTGTAGTCTGGGTACTTTCTATACATTCAACAGCAAAGGGTGGGGGGTGGGGGCCATCCAATATTAATTCTCTTTACTGTGACAAATAATACTGCTGGTACAAAAAGATAAAACTATCTTAGGATACTAAACTTACTCTCTGGATGTGCTTTGTACACTGCTTGTACTATGTGTGACTCATGTTATTGACTGTATTGACCAGGACTGTAAAATGTTTTAGTTTTGCTTGTGTTTTTGTTCAAAGAGAGTCTCACTCTGTCACCCAGGCTGTAGTACAGTGGCGTGATCATAGTTTACTGCAACCTCAAACTCCTGGGCTCAAGGGATCTTTCCACTGTAGCCTCCCAAGTGGCTAGGACTACAGGTGTACAACTCTATACCCAGCTAATTATTTTTTTAATTTTTTTGTAGAGATGGGGGGGGGTCTCACTATGTTGCTCAGGCTGGTCTTGAACTTCTGGCCTCAAATTATTCTCCTGCCTTGGCCTCTCAAAGTGCTGGGATTATAGGCATGAGACACTGCACCCAAGCTACATGTTTTAAATATAACCATACACTGGATGGTACTAGAGAAGCATTAAGCAACCACTGGAATGTCCTGAGCAAGAGAAAATGTTTATGGGATAAACACAAAGAAATTCCAAAGTACCACAGTGAACAGACATAGAGACAAAGAGGATTTCTGTTAAGAAATGCCAAAAACAAGTGGCCAGCTACTCCCTGTTCATTACCTTTCTATGCAGCCCAGACCAGGTAGTGGGCTAACCTAGTCCAGCCATGGCCCACATCTCTAATATCCAAAAGGGTGGAAGGGTGGGGGGCACAAACACTCCAAGCCAAACAAATGGGGGTGACAGGGGTTGGGAGGGGCACAGACCAGTGAGGTTGGCATTTCCCAATTATATGGGAATTACATTCATTTCCTTCTCCAAGGGGGAAGTATAGCAGCAGTGTATGTAGCAGGGACTAAACCTTAGGACTAATCCAGAAAAATATACCTTGCCAAGCAATCTTTTCAAGCATCAAAGGGACCCTAGGCCTGGGAGCCCTAACCTTAACAAGTATCCTATCCTTGGGTAAAGGAAGGAGGAAGAGAATTGGGGGGGGGGGGGGGGCGCAGGGAGACTATATCATGCTTCCGATTTGACTACTGCCCCCAAAATAAACAGAATCTGAAGAGCCTAGGGGGAGGGGCTTCATGTGTTCCATCTCATACTGACAAGAAACAAATCATTACTAGTCATTTCTATTTCAGGGGAGGCTAGACTGCCTACATGGCAAACAAACAAAGAGTAATACTTTTGCTAACACAAGGCCTACAGTTAAATCCCACCCCACTCCCACTCCAGCAACATGGCCACCCAACTGGACCACTGAAAAGAACCCTAATGTCAGGGTGATCTTTGCACGAGACATAGAGAACCTGGAAAATTCAACATTGAACACATTCTGCTGCAAAATTAAATTGGCTATTAAGTAGTGAAAAGAACAAAATTGTCATGACACAGATGACATGCTGAGCTCTGCACCTCTGACCTATAGTCTTCATGTGATTATACAGGGAAGTTTTTGAGTTCATTGTACTTCTTCCATATACTAGCATCCAAAGGAACGATTTTTTTTAACTACAATGTTGAAATTCTAAATACAAACAGCATTCAACTCTACCCTTGCCTACCCCTATCCCTGAAGTCCAGCTCTCAACACTGAACTTTTCTTTCAAACCCTAAGGAGCAAGGAACAAAAATCTCTATGAAGGTCCCAAAGACTAAAAATTCTTATTTTTAGTACTCTATTGTTATATTCAAAACCCTATATAGCATGCACTTTTTGGCTAAGGAGCTCTGAAAACAGAAAAGCCTCTGCAGCCTAGCTGTTTTCTTTTCTAATTAGTGAAAGAGGAACCTGTGGAGAGATTAAAGATTTAGCCTGCCCCAGAGCTAACAGCCTCCCCTCCAGCAGCAATCCTACCTCCTGCTGGCCTAAGCAGAAAGACAGAACAGACCATCAAATCTAGATCTCTGGCATTAATAATGACTGACAGTCTTGCCAGCCACCCACCTAGGTCTTTAATTTAAAGACTATCATAGGCTGGGCACAGTGGCTCATGCCTGTAATTCCAACACTTTGGGAGGCCGAGGCAGGCAGATCACTGGAGGCCGGGAGTTTGAGATCAGGCTGGCCAACATAGGGAAAACCCGTCTCTACTAATAATACAAAAAGATTAAATAAAAAATTAGCCAGGCATGGTGGCGTGCACCTGTGGTCCCAGCTACTCCAGAGACTGAGGCAGGAGAATCGCCTGAACCCAGGAGGTAGAGGCTGCCATAAGTATAGATTGCACCACTGCACTTTAGCCTGGGCAACAGAGCAAGAATCCACCTCAAAAAAACAAAAAGCATAACTAAATAAAAATAAAGACTACCATAATCAGCCTTCCCTTGAAGAGTATTTTTTATGAGGTGCTAGCACACAACAGTAGATGACTGAATCATGGACTTTTCAGAATATACACGATAGCACAGTAATTTGTGATTCAGAACTACACAACTTTAAAAAAAAATACTTTCCATTATCAAATATATCCTTCATGAAAGATGTTTTGTGAAGTACAAAACAGACCTGAAACTAAGTTCTGAATAAATAGGCACTGTTTTCTCAAACCTTGTAATATACACTTAACTCCTTTTTAAAAATTTGGTTCAGAAGGGCTATCTCATCCTGGAGGACTTTTCCAACTTGATCTTCAGATTCCAAGTGGCTCATTCTAGTCAACTTCAGGACATCTCTAGTGAAAGATTCTCACTGAACTCCCTCAGCAAGTTATTCCATTGTTTGACTGATTTCACGGTCAGATAAAATTTTAGTATGAGATTAGAACATTTTTCTTTTTCAGTTCCAGAACAAAGTAATTTTTAGATCAAAAAGAATTGCTGCAACATCCCTGCTGACACCATAGGATAAAGCAAAGGAGAAAAGCACTGGTTAATACCATGCAGCTACTGGAGAGTTTATTTCTAAAGCTGTTAATACACTTTTGAAATATGAAACTTAAAGCACCATGATAGCCAGAGTGTGTGTTTTTGTTGCTACATTTTTAAAATTAAGCCCTTTATTGGCTTTTTGTCCATTCACCTTTCTTTTAATACTGAGAAAGGAGAAAAGAAAAACATTTCATGTTAGTAAATGCTTTATTGACCTCTCTTATCTGAACAAAAATGACCCATATCTCACAACCTCTAAAAGCTGGTGAATTTTTTAAGCCAAATATACAAAACATCACACAAAGATTTTGCTTTTAAGCCTTAGAATACAGCCAGGTGGTTGGTACTAATGGTTTGTCTCCATGCAGAGTCTATAACACAGCCCCTTCAAAAGTTCCAAGCCAACATCTTCATGCTATCCTGAAAATAATGCAGTATTTAGTTCAAAAGAAGTAAGTACCAGATATACCTGGTTTCAAGTGTTATTCAGTATTTCATACTCTAACTCACATTCTGAAAGTTCTATAACAGGCAGGATAATATCTTCTACCAATAATGAATTTACTATCATCCAGATTGAGAAAAAGCATGCTCATTCATCCCAGTTACTTGAATACTCTTTTAAAATATTCGCCGAATACAGGCAAAATAAAGTTTCAGAAACACACTTTTAAGTACCTTTAATTACAGTTAATTCATTTAATTGGGTTCTAGTACACAGATATACCTATGTATTTGTCAGTTACACAGAGCGAAAACTCCATTTTCATGGCCACAATAAATAATTAACCCAAGTATGCAAGTCCATGTGGGTATCAAGAATAATAAAGATGGTTCCATGCAATTTCCCTCCTTTCTAAAACCAATCTTCCCCTACCTACTCCCTGCACCACCCCACCCCACCCCACCCCCCAAAAAAAACAACACTTCTGCATTTGGAATTAGGGGTAAAGCAGAAACCTGTTCTTGCCGGACCAAAGAAGTGATATACAAAGCATCCCACCACACACAAAGATAGTTCTGAGCACGGTGGTCCCAACCTATTCTCTCACTCTATCCCACTCTCCAGTAATTTCTCCAAGGTATACTTTGTAAGGAACATAAAACCAACAGTTACACAGGTCACAGGGGTTTGGATGAAGAAAAATCAATTTACTCAGGCTAATACTCAACTACATATGGGTTGGGGATAAAAGGTTCTTCCTCTGAGATTCCTGACTCCAGTTGTGACCAAGAAGGATATTTCACCCTGGCACAAGAATGCTAAATCAATCCAATCCAACTGTAGAATTAACTCACAGGGCTGGGAAAGGTTATTTGGAGCAGCTGACCTGTCCTGGAGTAACAGATACTTTCCTAGCTACTTAAGAACTTCGGCCGGGCGCGGTGGCTCAAGCCTGTAATCTCAGCACTTTGGGAGGCCGAGACCGGCGGACCACGAGGTCAGGAGATTGAGATCATCCTGGCTCACATGGTGAAACCCCGTCTCTACTAAAAAATACAAAAAACTAGCCGGGCGAGGTGACGGGCTCCTGTAGTCCCAGCTACTCGGGAGGCTGAGGCAGGAGAATGGCGTAAACCCGGGAGGCGGAGCTTACAGTGAGCTGAGATCCGGCCACTGCACTCCAGCCTGGATGACAGAGCAAGACACCGTCTCAAAAAAAAAAAAAAAAGAACTTCACCAGGAACACGGAGATTGGGTGCCTGTACAATAAATGACACAAAATTTTTCCCTCTCATTCCATCTCTGTGATTACTAAGTGTCTCTTCCTTGCCACTAAAAAACCTAATCAACTAGGCTAGGACAAATCCTTTTCAGAAACTAAACTAATTCCCAAATCTAACAGCTTGAAGTTGTTTCACTTCTCCTATTTTCAAGAAACTACACAACCAGCAGGACAAACTGCCTCAGCCAGCAGTCCTAGGCAGAGGAGGAGGCTGTAGCTCCCGGTGGTGGGACTCCTGAGCCGCTCAACCCCAGGGCACTGCCGTGGGGTGTTCAGGTCACAGGGGCAGGGCTATGCCAAGCGTGAGGGATCTAGGCCCTGCCTCACCTCTCAGAGCTACATCAAGCACTGGGGAGCCTACAACACAACCCTCTCCTCAGCAGGGCGTTCAAGGCCTGACCTCGGCCTGCCTCTGTCTGTCCAAGCTCATTCAGGATAGGGCTCACACGTAGTGCTGCATCAAGCCCCCTTCAACACTCCAGTGATCTGCCCTCAATCTGTCTCTCCCACTGTCCTACAGATAGTAATGGCAGTGAGCTCCTGGAGTGACTCAAGCTGAGCTGAATGACTCTGTGGAGAACCTCCATAAATCAAATAGGGATTGCATTGGATCGTACTTTCCATCCAGTGTCACAGATTGTCCACATTTGTACGAGTTCTCACACAACTCTCACTGTATTGTAAATGTGTTTCCAATCTGCCTACTTCTCTCTAACTACTGCTGTCACCAACTTTCTAGCCACCATCATCTCCAGCCTGGACTGATACAGTTGTTGTTCCTACCTCCCCTCTAAAATCTATTCTCCACGAAGCAGCCAGATTGATCTTTTTGCACTGTGTAAGTCTGATGAAGTCATTCCCTGCTTAAAACCCTCCAGTGTTTGGTTCACTTAAAACAAAATTCAGACTTCTTAGCTTGACCAAGACTTTGGTTTGGCTCTCGCTTCATTCTATCTCCGCATCTCCTCTCAATATTAGTAGTTCCCAGAAGAAGCTATTAATACGTAGTACTTTGTAGTGTTTGGAATGCTAGCTTTGTTGTGAGCCTCCCTGGGTTTGAATCCCAGCCCCGCCACAAGTAAGCAATATCAAGCATGTAAAGTGCTTAACAAATTATGTTTACGCAGTAGATCCTCCTACCTCAGTAAGTGAAACAATCATCCACTGGACTGCTCAGTGCTCAAACTAGAAACCTGGGCATTATCTCCGACTCCTCTTCTTTCACCTCACATCCAGTTCATCACAAGGCTTGCAAAAACATAGCCCCAAACTGAGTACTTCTCACCATCTCCTCTATTACTACTCTAATCCAAGCCACCATTATCTCACCTGGACTCCTGCTTTCTTCTCTGATACCCTTCAATTCTTTACATGGAAAAAATTTAAAGAAAAAAAAAAAACAAAAAAACTACACAACCTTGGAAACAATCAATTTCCATGATAATCTGAGGTTCACATTAAATATGTACAGGATAAGAAATGAGAAAGGTGTACTAAGGACTTTTTTGTCCTCACAAGGGTGGAAGAAATATGAACAAAGCAATGCTCCCAAGAAAGAAGTGGTATGATTTGTCCACAATCGGGATAAACAATAAATCACCCACCTTATTGATTCCCACTGGTGAAATAAATTTTAAAAATGTCACATGCACGTGTATGTAACTGAAGACCTATACAAAACCCTCCAGCCCTCCTCTCACATACATAAAGTACTTGCATAAATACACAAACATTAAAACCCAGGATCTACGTGTCACTCAAGGAAATGATTGTTGCAGGCACAGAACTAATAGATACATTTCCAGAGTCTCCACAGTGGACAAAGAATATCTTCAAAGCAAAGGAATTTAATAGCATAAAAACAACTAAACATCGAAAATAATCTCAATTAGCCAATGTATATGTATGTGTATTTTAATCTCAAGAGGCAAAAAGATCATGAGATGAGTGTCCCAAGCCAACAGGGTATAAACAATATTTTCCTATCAACATATGCAAAAGAGGCTTACTGCTCTTTCAACCACACTCCAAAATGTCCCTTGCCTCTCAAACAGCCTAAGACACACACCATGTCAGCCATTCTTTACAAGTTCTTAGAGAATGGATTGATATGAAAGACTGACCGGAGATCAAATTAACTATCTCATTACCTCTGACCATTTCAACTACATGAATAAATACAAGAACTGCTACAATGAGAACATATTCCAAATAGCCTTTACAACAGTAGGGGCTCTTTCTTTTCTCTATTTTCTTCTATATTTTATTGGCAGTCAAGAAGTACCTTTACTTTAAAGCAAAGGTCTAAAAAGTAGACTTACCTGCTTTGCCATAATGCTGACTGAGATTACTTCACTTACCACTAACACGCAGGTAAGAAGTTCTATCACCTTTTCAGGAGCTACCAGTAACTCTACTTAACAGGAAATAATTAAGTTGTATCTACTGAAGTTGAAGGCAGAAACAAATCAGTGCCTACAGGATTCTAAAAGTTGTCAAAGGAATGAAAACAAAACTTGGAATAGAAATTTGAACTGATGGCCGGGCGCGGTGGCTCAAGCCTGTAATCTCAGCACTTTGGGAGGCCGAGACGGGCGGATCACGAGGTCAGGAGATCGACACCATCCTGGCTAACACGGTGAAACCCCGTCTCTACTAAAAAATACAAAAAACTAGCCGGGTGAGGTGGCGGGCGCCTGTAGTCCCAGCTACTAGGGAGGCTGAGGCAGGAGAATGGCGTAAACCTGGGAGGCGGAGCTTGCAGTGAGCTGAGATCCGGCCACTGCACTCCCGTCTGGGCGACAGAGCGAGACTCCGTCTCAAAAAAAAAAAAGAAAGAAAAGAAATTTGAACTGATTTCATTTCTGCTGTGCCCTCCCCATCAGAATATTAACTCGATTTAAAATAACCAATTTCCTTTATTTCCTGTTTCACCTTTTCCAATTTGTTACATATATTGAATCAGCAATTTTCCAAACTTTCAAACAGTAAAACTTTCTTTCAAATTAAACCTTACAAAGAACATGAATATAAAATTGAAAAAAAGTTATTTTAGGGTAAATATGTCTCCTAAGTTCAAATGTAAAACATTCATATATTATAAAGCAAATTACTGCTGGGCCTGTAGTCTCCACATCTTGGGAGGCCAAGGCGAGAAAATCACTTGAGCCCAGAAGTCTGAGACCAGCCTGGGCAACATAGTAAGATTTCACCTTTACCAATAAAAAAATAAAATAAGTTTAAAAAGTAGCCAAGCATGGTGGTGCATGCCTGAAGTCCCAGCTACTCGCGAGGCTGAGGCGGGAGGATCACTTGAGCAAAAGAGGTCAAGGCTGCAGTGAACTGTGATTGCACCACTGCACTCCACCCTGGGCAACACAGCGAGACCAGCCTGACAACACAACGAGACCTCATCTCTATTAAAAAAAAAAAGAATCATATACAGAAATTAAATATTATACAAACAAGAATATATAGATGACAACCAAGAAAATCTTGTTCATGAACGTAAGTTGCTGATAACAGATTTACCTTTATTTTAAACAGTTCACCTCAGAGTTTTGGGATGCTCCTTAAGTAGAGCAAGCCAAAAAAAAGAAATCATTTACTTTTAAGATCTTCACAAAAATGAATGAACAGAACAGCACCAACTAACGCATTACCGGTAATCATGTACTAAAATTAAGTTTATTTTTTAAAATAACATCTAAAATAACATTTTCATCAAATGCTTACAAAATCCTTAAAAGCATCTCTACAAAATGCTGGACAACTATTTCAAATCACTTTCTAAGCCTTCTTTTATTACACTGCAACTCCAATCCACTCCCAAAAATATCTCTAATTGGGGGGCCAGGAGGAGTCCGTTATTTCTAAAATTAAAAATAACACTAAAATGGTATTTGAACCTGAATTGTAAATGTCTGAGAAGACATAATCCTATACTCAGGTATATCAGTATAAACTGCTGTCCTTCATATTCAAAAATGAAACTGATTATTGTTCTTCCGGTGTATGTGAAAGGTCCACAAGATTAGCCATCTCATTCAAAGATACATTTACACAGGCCTTTGGAGATGGTAAGATTTACAGGTATCACCTCTCCTACAATCAGATAAGCCAAGGGCTGACAAAGTGCAGCCAGCTGGTAAAGTCCAGCCCTCTAGCCGTATTTTTCAGTCCCACAGCTAAGAAGGGTGTTACAGAGCCAGGCACAGTAGCTCACACCTGTAATACCAGCACTTTGGGAGGCTGAGGTGATAGGACTGCTTAAGTCCAAGAGTTCGAGACCAGCCTGGGCAACAAAATGAAACCTCCATCTCTACAAAAAGGAAAAAAAAAATGGTGTTATGGGTTGAATTGTGTCCCTCCCCTATCCTAAATCCCTGGCAACAAAAATAAGATATGTTGGAGACCTAACCCGCAATACTTCAGATGTGACCTTATTTGGCCATAGGGTCTTTACAGAGGTAATCAAGTTAAAATGAGATTATCAGCGTGGGCCCTAATCCAATATGACTGGTGTCCTACTAAAAAAGGGAAATTTGTATAGAGAGACAGATACATACGGAGGAAAGATTATGTGAACACACAGGGAGAAGATGGCCATCTACAAGCCAAGAAGAAGGTCCTGGAAAAGATCCTTCCTTCGCAGCCTAAGGAGGAAACAACCCTGCCAACAAACCTTGATTTCAGACTTAACAGCCTTTAGAAAGAATCATGAGACAATAAATTTCTGTTGCTTAAGACATCTAGTTTGCAACACTTTGTTACAGTAGCCCTGGCAGATGAATACAAATGGTTTCCACATTTTCAAGTGGTTGGGGGAAAAAATGTTATTCTGAGACATGGAAATTATATGAAATTCAAATTTCAGTGTAGTTTTTCTAGAACACAGTCACATTTCTTCCTTATTCCTTTATGTATTGCCTATAACAAACTGCTTTTGTGTTCACAATGCAGGGGTGAGTAGCTGTAACAGAGAGCTTGTGGCCCACATAGCCTGAAACATGGCACTTTACAGAAAAGTTTGCCAATCTGAGAAAAACCACTGTGTTACAAAGCATCACACTTTATATTGTGGATGCTCCCCCTAAGAAGATCAATCTGTTATCATTTTCCATCTTTCAGCTGACCTTCACGATTCTGCTTTTCTTCTAAAAATTAGGTCAACAGACAATTTACATATTCCTGGACCATCACTCTGTTAAGTCCACTAATGTCAGCAAGAACTTATGTGACTAATAAAACTATATAAAATACCTCATACAACTCTCAATGATAGATCCAAGAATTACAACCACATAAATGATCCCAATAAAATTCAATAAGCTCTAGCAAGCAAGCAAACAAGTGATTATGTATGAATTCGGGCTATGTTTACCTTCTATTATAAAAATACCGATTTATTGACCAAACCCTGGGGTAGCACACAGAAAGAATGATTAATTGTGTTTACATTAACTCTTTAGGTTCCAATTTTTTTGGTTTTGTTTTGTTTTGAGACAGAGTCTCGCTCTGTCACCCAGGCTGGAGTGCAGTGGCGTGACCTTGGCTCACTGCAAGTGCCGCCTCCTGGTTTCACGCCGTTCTCCTGCCTCAGCCTCCTGAGCAGCTGGTACTACAGGCGCCCGCCACCACGCCTGGCTAATTTTTTTTTTTTTTTTTTTTTTTTTTTTTTTTTTTTTAGTAGAGACGGTGTGTCACCGTATTAGCCAGGATGGTCTCAATCTCCTGACCTTGTGATCTGCCCGCCTCAGCCTCCCAAAGCCCTGGGATTACAGGCATGAGCCACCACGCCCAGCCCCAATTTTCTAAAAGCTAAAAACTCAATGTCTGTTAATGCAATGAAACAATTAAGTTCTGCCACATTAGCCAACAGTTTGGCAGCATGTACCAAGGTTGCAGAAATGCATACACATATATACCAAAAGACACATAAAAGAATATTTAAGCAGTACTTTTTGGAACAGCTCCAGACTGGAAGTAATCCAAATGCCCATCAACAGTAGAAGGGATAAACTAATCACAGTCAATACACACAATGAAATACTTTTCAGCAATGAGAATGAACAAATTACATGCAACACAGAATAACCACATAAACACAAAGATGGAAGCCAAACAAAGAGCAAAACCTACGAAAGATATCATTTACGTAAATTTCAATAACAAGCAAAACTAATCTACGGTGCTAGAGTAGGAGAGTGGTACTCTGGAGAGGCAAGTGGGAATAATGACTGAGAAGGGACATGAAGAGAAATGAAAGGGGTTTCTGAGGTTTTGGTAATACTCTATTTCTCTCCCTACTGTGTGTGTGTATCATATACTTCAAAAAAAAAAGGTTAACAAAAAACAAGTTCCACTTCCAGGAGCTACTTCCTAAGATTACTAGAAGTGGAACTGAATATGTTCCTACTGGCCCAACTGTTCCATAGGTAAAAACTATAAACTCTGGACAAAATATAAAAAGTAACTACCCGAAGGCACTGAACAGCAACCAAAAACAGGCAGAAACTGTGAGTCTGCATTGGAAAACGGGAATTGCATTGAGAAAGTTTCCTTTTTTTTTCCTAAATGGCTTTTTGCCTGAGGGAAGGTCTAGGCAAGCCAGGTTGGGTAACAGAATCCGGATAGAAACTACTGTCTTACTGACATGAAGAACCAGAGTTCAGAGTGATTCCATCAGGTGGAAAGTGGAGGGAGAAATCAAGAAAAGGAGAAAGGCAGAAATGGAGAGGTTCAAAGTCTACATATAAACTTGGCCCAAATCTCTAGCTGATCCATGAAATATACATGCATGGGATAGACTACAGCAGCCCAGGTAAGACTAAAAACTGAATAAAGAATTTAGCTGCTGATGATGGTGGGAAAGATGGTTTTCATTTTGAGCCCATTCAAGTAAAATGACTGCTACAACAAAAATTAATATTATTTGGAGGTACACAACAGAAACCAGTATTTCTATAATAAATCATTCACAACGTCTAGGATGCATTTCAAAATTACTAGACATTTAAAGAAACAGGAAAACATGACCCATACTCAAAGAGAAAAGGTGATCTATGCAGACCAACACTATGATAACTTCAATGTGTAATTAGAGAAAGATTTTTTTAAGCTACCTTCACTTAGGTTTCTCTAACGTCAGTATCTTACATAACCCTAATATGGCTATAAAAACCAAGAAATTAATGTTGACACAATACTATCAAGGAATTTATAAACCTTATGTAAATTCTGCCAATCAATCTACCAATATCTTTATTCTGGCCCAGGATACAATCCAAGATCCCACACTGCATTTAGTTGCTATATATTCTCAGTCTCCACCAGTCTGAGATAGTTCCCCAGTCTTTCTTTCTAGACAAGAAATTTTTTTTTTTTTTTTTTTTTTTTTTTGGTGAGATGGAGATTTATTCTTGTTGCAAAGGCTGGAGTGCAATGGTGCGATCTCGGCTCACCACATCCTCCGCCTCCCAGGTTCAAGAGATTCTCCTGCCTCAGCCTCCCAAGTAGCTGGGATTACAGGCAAGTGTCACCACGCTCGGCCAATTTTCTATTTTTAGTAGAGATGGGGTTTCACCGTATTGCCCAGGCTGATCTCGAACTCCTGACCTCAGGTGATCTGCCCGTCTCGCCCTCCCAAAGTACTGGGATTACAGGCTTGAGCCACTGCGCCCAGCCTGTAGACAAGAATTTTAAAGCAGCTACTCTAACTGTGCTCAAGGATTAAAGAGTAAAATAGTCTCTTATAAATGAATAGGAAATTTCAGCAAAGAAACAGAAACCATAAAAGAACACAAATTCTGGACCAAAAATTACGATAACCAAAATAAGAACATTCACTGGATACAAAATACAGATGGCAGGGAGAGTCAGTAAACTTAGAAGAAAGATCACTAGATACTATTAAATCTGAACAACACAGAAGGAAAAAATAATAAAACTGAAGAGTACTGTGTATTACAACATCAAAGGTCTAAACCTACATGTAACAGGTATAACTGGAATTCTATAACCAGAACTAAGAGAGAATGGGGCAGAAAAAAATATTTGGAGAAATAATGACCGAAATTTTCCCAAATGGAGTACAAGATGGAAATTTACAGATTCTAAATCAATGGAACACAAGCAGGACAAAATACAAGTAAAACACTTAAGCACATCATAGTCAAATGGTCAACAATGAAAAAGACACAACTGCTAAAACAGAGAAAAATGACAAATCATATAAGAAAACAATCATAAGAATTACTGATTTACAGTCAGGAGTGGTGGTGCACACCTATAATCCCAGCTATTTGTGAGGCTGAAGCAGATCACTGAAGCCCAGGAGTTTGAGGCTGCAGTGAGCTATAATCGTGCCACTGCAATCTAGCCTGAGCAACAGAACAAGACCCTGTCTCATTCATTCATTCATTCATTCATTCATAAAATAATTACTCATTTCTCATTTTAAAAAACAACTAAGGCCAAAAGACAGTGGAAGGTCATGTTAAACATCTTTTTGTTTTTTTTTTTTGAGACAGAGTCTTGCTCTGTCGCCAAGGCTGGAGTACAATGGTGCGATTTTGGCTCACTGCAACCTCCACCTCCCATGTTCAAGCAATTCTCCTGCCTCAGCTTCCCGAGTAGCTGGGATTACGAGTGCGTGCCACCATGCCCGGCTAATTTTTGTATTTTTAACAGAGGCGGGGTTTCACCATGTTGGCCAGGCTGGTCTCGAACTTCTGACCTTAGGTGATCCACCTACCTCAGCGTCCCAAAATGCTGGGATTACAGGCATGAACCACCGTGCCCGCCCTTTTTTTTTTTTCCCTTTTTGAGACAGTCTCGCTCTGTCACCCAGGCTGGGGTACGACTATAATGACACAATCACAGCTCACTGCAGGCTGAAGTAATCCTCCCACATCAGGCTCACAAACAGCTGGGACTATAGGCGTACACCACCACACCCAGCTAACAACACACTTCTAAATAACAACGCACTTCAAAGAAAAAATCACAAATGAAATTAGAAAATGCTTTGAATTTAATTAAAATAAAAACACAACATACCAAAATTTGTGGAATTCAACTAAAGCAGTACTGAGAGAAAAATGTATAGCTTTAAATGCTAGTATCTGAAAAGAAGAAAGTTATAAAATCTCCCAAGATTCTGGCTCAAGACACTAGAAAAAGACCAAATTAAACCCAACATAGAAGGAAAGAAAGAAAAATAAAAGCAAACATCAGGGCAAACAAAAACAATAAAGAAAATGAACAAAGGCAAGAGCTGATTTTTTTTTTTTTTAAGATTAAGAAGATCAAGACTGGGTGCAGTAGCTCACACTTATAATACCAGCACTTTGGGACGCAAGGCAGAAGAATCACTTGAGGCTAGGAGTTTGAGACCAGCCTGGGCAACAAAGTGAGACCCCCCCATCTCTACAAAAAAAAATTTGTTTAAATAGCCAGGCACAGTGATGTGTGCCTGTAGTCCCAGCTACTCAAAAGGGTGAGGTGGGAGGACTGCTTGAGACCAGGAGTTGGAGGTTATAGTGAGCTATGACCACACCACTGCACTTAAGCCTGGGTGACAGCAAGACCCTATCTCAAAAATATATATACATAAAATAACAAACTTGATAAATACAGATGAACCAGTTTCACAAATGAAAGATAAAATAACAGCCGGGCACGGTGGCTCATGTCTGTAATCCCAGCACTTTGGGGGCGGAGGTGCATGGGTCACCTGAGGTCCGGAGTTCGAGACCAGCCTGGCCAACATGGTGAAACCCCATCTCCACTAAAAATACAAAAACTAGCTGGGCGTGGTGCTCCTGTAATCCCAGCTACTCGGGAGGCTGAGGCCCGAGAATCACTTGAACTCGGGAGGTGGAAGTTGCAGTGAACCAAGATCGCGCCACTGCACTCCAGCCTGGGTGACAGAGCTAGACTCCATCTCGAAAAAAAAAAAATAAAGACAAAATCACTACAGACCATACATATATTAAATTATTAAATGAATAATACAATGTACAACTTTATGCCAAAAAAAATTTGACGACTTAGGCAAAATGGACATATTCCATGAGAAATACAACTTACCAAAATTGACATAATATAGACTACAAAATCCTAATAGCCCTAACTCTACTAACTGAATTTGTTATCAAATGCATTCACACAACGAAAACCACAGGTTCAAATGGCAAATTCTCTCAAACATTTAAGGAACAACTAACATCAATTGAACACAAATCCTTCCAGAAAAATAGAGGAATAAATATTTAACAACTGATTTTGAGGCAAGCATAACACCTCATATCAAATTGTGACAAAGAGAACATGAGCACATATGCAAAAATCTTTAACAAAATACTGCACTAACAAATGGAGTCTAGTAATATATTTAAAAATGATTCATCATGACCAAGTGAGGTTTATCACAGGAATATAAGGTTGTTAAAACAACTCATCAACACCCACACTATAACACTGAAGAAGAGATCTTTCACAAAAATCTCATCACATTCCTCACTTTCTCAAAACTTTTTGGCTTGGTTTTTCGCTTCCCATAACCACATACAAGACAGAAACCTTAACACAGCATGTAATGCTCCTTTCACAATCCCAGCCCCGCACTGCAGTCACATCTCTAGGTAGTACCCTCCACTATGCACCCCATATTCCCACTACAATGGCCATGCCCTCTGCCCAAGACATATCACTCCCCTCCTTCCCTCCATCACAAATGCCAAAGCTCCATCTCGGCCCAGTTTTTCCAAAAGTTTTTCTAACTTTATCAGGTTGATTTCATTACTCCTCTCTCTACACACCCACTGCATCTTTTGTAACTCTCAATTACAGCAGATATTACCACTTCTTTTTCTTTCTATTCAACTATCACTCCTACAGGGCAGGGAATGTCACATTAATAAAGAAGAAAAACCATATTTGAAAATGATGATTGAAATCATCATTTCACAAGATGCAGTAAAAGCATTTGACACATGTCAATACACATTTATGAAGGGAAAAAACTCATTAAATTAAGAATTAAAGGAAATTTCAACCTAGTAAAGACATCTAACAAAAATCTAACAATTAACATCATTCTTAACTTCCAAGTATCAGTAATCTTAGTAGCAGGTGTCAACATTTACATGAGCTTATTTATCTCTCACTGGTCTTAACAACAACCCTGTTTAAATTTGAAACAAAAAAAAAAAGAAGGAAGCTATTGTCCCAACTGGTATAACAGCAACTCTCAGTCAAAAACATTAAAAACATTAAATCATATACTCAAGTAAGAAAGCCAGGGCAAGAATCCAGTCGTTTACCCAAAGTACTTTTTTACTATAGTACACTATCTCTAATATTCAGGTTCATGTCACAATGGACAATTAGTCCCTCCTACAAAGCATACTTCGGAACCTTTATCAAAGACTGAGTACTGGTTCTTATTGTGACAATTCTCAACATTTCCTAGCAATGCCACTAGTTTAGGTAACTATGGTGAATAGGCAGTAAAATACACAAACAGTAACTATATTTCATTAGCTGATCAAAACAAAATTGGACAAGTACCACTAATGTGGAATGAAAACTTTTTAAACACACATTAAGGACCTATAGAACAACCTCAAATCCCCTTTCCTTAAATAGGGGTGCCACAGAGAGGAAAGGACACAATCACTGGTCTGCTCCTTCCCTTTACTAGTCTAAAATGCAGCAGATGCAGCAGAAAAACTGGTAATTTGAAGATGTATTTCTAATACACTACCTGTCAGCAGCAAGCTTAGGACCATAGCTCCTTAACAGAGAAACCAGAGTGACACGGCCACTTCTGAGTTTCTGTGATTCATATGAATTTTTCATGCAGGAAAATATAAATGTTGCCTTCACATCATTCCTTCTATGATTTACCACAGCAAGCAAGTTCCACAATGAGGTTAGATCTGCTTCTTTACTGCACAACATGCACTTCACTTTTCAAAGCACACAGGGAAATCCAAGCTTCTTCAAATAATGTTTACGGAACTATCAAAAAAAGATAGGAAGGATTTTTCTTCTTTAAACTAACTTTGCCATTCAACCGCCTATAGGCCAATCATTACTATGTATTCTCTTTTGCATCCTTTTGGGGCCCCTAAAGGTGAACATTTGACTTTGAGTCACCATTTGTCTGAGACAAGACATTAAACAATTCAGACAAAATAAGCCTTCTCCACAAATGGAGTTGCCTTCTGTGTAAGCATCCCAGGTCTTTATAAAGCAGTCCATATGTTTCATGACAACACAGTGCCCTTTACAGACAAATTCCTAAAAGGCTTCGTGAATTTCTTATCTGACCTTACTATGGCTGAAAGTCAGTGACCACAGAGCTATCTCTCACTGACATTTATGGTGACTGAAGTAAAAATAAGAACCTCTTTTCTTTAAGTGGCACAGAAAATTCAAAGGTCACTGGATAATACACTACCAAGTACAGTGCACCAGTATCTCAGGTACTTCTACACTCAAAATGTCTGTTTTCAACAATCTTTGGGAGTGTCCTACGAAAACCACTTGGTAACCTAAATTTTTAATCAAGCAGTCAACAAAACAGCCTTATCATGACTACTTTCTGGATAAGCCAGTATTTTAATTTCAAACTTCCCTTCAATTCTAAGAATTCAGACATGTTTGGACAGTCTAATAATGTATTAAAAATTAAAAAGCCATCTTTTGACTTAATTCTATTCTTATTAATCATCTAAGAAAAAAAAGAAGTGGGGGTTATCAAGATAATTTAGAGTTCTCTCAAATACCACATCATATAACAATATTGGGCAAACTATACATAGACCAAACCACCTAACTTCACAATACCACCCTCAAATCTAATTTCAGGAAGAAACAAAAAAGACTGGAAAATAAAAGAATGATAATCTCACCTAACCACACTCTAACACACTTTTTTTAAAAGCTTCCCTTTAGCTGAACAATTCCCATCGACTTTCCTACTATCCATCCACCTGAGACAAACAAAGCTGCTACTATCTCCAGGTTAAGGTAGGAGTTGCCACCACAGGGCTTGGGGTAGCTCACACCTAGCAGTCTGGGAGGCGAAGGAGGAGGCAGGAGGATAGTTTAAGGCCAGGAATTTGAGACCAGCTGGGACAATATAGTGAGACCTCCATCTCTACAGTGGTGAAAGGCAAAAAGATAGGAGTTGCCACCAGAGATACAGCATTAGGGCACATAGACCAGAAAGGAAGTAAAGCAGCTAAAGATTCAGGAAGACTGAAGAGTGAAAGCCCCACTCCTAGTTTCATAGTTGGAAAAGAGAAGTTTTTGCACTTTTGCACCTACCATTCGACTTGCAACCTACCTATGGACCACACTCTTTGTGACTCACTCCTATTTAACTCAGCTCTCCATTCCAAATAGCAACTCCCTTGCCTCTGACTTCCTCTGCACCTGCGAAGCTCTAACACAACTGTCCTTCATGTCCTGAGTCTACAACTTAACTCTGAAGTCAACTTATTTTGTCCACCCAAACTGTTCAAACCACATCCCCAACCCACACAGTCACCTTTCACATAGAATTTGTTCAAAGGTACACAGCATTACAGATGTTGCAATGCATGTGAAATATGTAGTTTCTAACTTTTCCTCAAAAAAGGGAAATTCTTCAGAGATAAGGCTTAAGCACAATGACAGCTATTGTTTGATTTGAGTTTAAAAGGCATAATTTCAAGAGAAAAGTGTGTGTGTGTATCTGTGTGTGCCATATTTTACATACAGTCAGCCCTCCATTTAATGTGGATTCTGCATCCATGGATTCAACCAACTGTAGATCGAAAATATTCGGAAAAAGAAACTGCACCTGTACTGAGTGTATACAGATCTTTCTTCCTGTCATTATTTCCTAAGCAACACAACAATTTACACAGCATTTACACTGTATGAGGTATTATAAGTAATCTAGAGATGATTTAAAGTATACAGGATAATGTACACAAGTTTATGGAAATATTAAGCTTGCTTATTTATTTATTTATCTATTTATTTTGAAACAAAGTGTCACCCAGTCTCCCAGGCTGGAGTGCAGTGGCACAGTATCGGCTCACTGAAACCTCCACTTCCCAGGTTCAAGCGATTCTTGTGCCTCAGCCTCCTGAGTAGCTGAGATTATAATAGGCACCCACCACCACGCCTAGCTATTTTGTGTTTTTAGTAAAGACGTGGTTTCACCATGTTGGCCAGGCTGGTCTCAAACTCCTAACCTCAAGTGATCTGCCCGCCTTGGCCTCCCAAAGTGCTGGGATTACAGATGTGAGCCACCACGCCCAGCCATATTAAGCTATTTACATCAGGGACTTGAGCATCCTCGGATTTTGGTATCTACAGGAGGTCCTGGAATCAATCCCCCATGAATACCGAATAATAAATATAGAGTGTATGTGTGTGTATAAACATATAAACATACACATATATATACATATATACACATATACACACACACATACATATTTTTTTTTCTTGAATTGGTCTTCATACAAAAATTGCTATGTCCCCTCTTCTAAACATTTCTCATCATGTTCCACAGGAAAAAATAATCTCTCAGAAAAATCCATAATCCTCACTTAGAATTACGGTTACTACTGCACAGTACTCATATTTAATTAAGAAACCATCATTTTGCTTATCTCAGATCCCCAGATAAGTGTACAATTATGGAGAAGTTTATCTGTAAGAACAGATAAACGGAAATTGTCTACACATGTGCATGTAGAAAGACATCATGGAGATGGATTCAGCCCTCAAAGGGGTTAATCCAAAATTATTCCAAAAGCTCTATTTCATTTGAATTTTTACTTAAATCAAAAGCAGAAATTTTTTAAATTGTCACCAAACTGGTCAAGGTATGATGCATCAATCTCATAACCTGGCAAAAACCTGCCCTTAAATGATCAGGTCAGAAACAGTAAGTCTCTATATTGGTCCTCGTAATACAGAGAGCTCCCAAATAAAATATATGTATTGCAGAGCAATTCAGCCAAATATACAGTCTCTGATTTTCAAATGGCCTACACAAACTTTATGTTCATTAAACATAAGATGCAAATATTAAACACAAATTGTGAGTTGCAAACTCCAATTCACAAACTTTTAGGACAAGCAAAAGTTGTCTAAACAACATATGCTATCCCAGCCACTGCTTGTCACCAGTCTAGTGCCAAATCATGGAGATGGATTCAGATCTCAAAGCAAAAGCTCTATTTAATTTGAGCTCTATTTAATTTGCCACTAGACTTAGTCCAGCCACAGTCCCTGCCCTCATGGAGTTTAGCGTATGCCATCAATCCAATCCATCTACCCATTTTAAACCAACAATGTGATGTGACAGATTCGGCAAATTGTCCAAACGCTACTTGTCCTGGACTGGTTTGTCTCCCAAAAACATATGACTGCCTGGCCCTAATTAAGCAGATACTATCATCAAAGCCACCACTGCTTACCCATTTGAAAATACATTTGAGAAATCATTTTGGCTAAACCAGAAAGCAAAAAAAATCCGTGAAAGCTAAAATTGTCCAATAATAACACTAAAACAGGTCATCATTAAAAAATCAAAGAAATAACTAGTTCTATTATCAGCCTTTTGGTGTGTCTTTATTGTCATTTGAAGGGTCAGGTTGAAAGACAAGTGATGTAGCACTTTTGTTTTTAATAATTACAGTTTAAACTATCTATAGGTTGGTGCAAACGTAATTGTGGTTTTTGGTCCTTAAGAGGGACTTGAGGAACCTACCCAAGATTACAGAAAAGTTTCTTCCACCTAATGAGACAATCTGGCAATTTCCTAGTTTTGTATCTGATTCGATAGAAATATTTCAAAGTGGTATGTGACCATTTTATGTGAAATGTGAGTTTCCTTCTAATAAATCCCTTTGCCTGATCTGGCAAGAGTAAACAAAGCAAATAGGTGAATAAACCTATCCTGATGTGGGAGCATTCTCCCATTGGAGTTCAGTCTTGATCAAAGTGTCAGTGCAGGAATCAGAGTCCTAGGAGGGTTACAGTATCTCCTGACAAGACCTGCCAACCAGAGCAATTACTTGATACCTGCCTTCTGATGTATTTGGGTGAGTCGCTGAGCAAGCCAAGGGGAAGCTGGATGATTAAATAAGAAAGAGGAGATTCTTAGTTAGACAAGGCTTCATCTGAGAAAAAAAAATGTTAACAAATAATCACTTGGAAGTTGACCCAAATATTTTCCCTGGAAAATATGCATTTTTTTTTCCCAGCAAAATTTTGTTAGGGGTTATGTTATTGAGGAATGAACAGACACAAATACGTGGAGATGTTTTGTAATACCATACTATGCTAGACATCTGAAGGCCCGCAGCACATTCATTCATTCATTCATTCATTCATTCATTTATTTAGAGACAGGATCTCGCTCTGTCATTTATTTATTTATTTATTTATTTAGAGACAGGATCTCGCTCTGTCACCCAGGCTGGAGTGTTGTGGCACGATCACAGCTCATTGCAGCCTTGACCTCCCCAGCTCAAGTGAGCCCACCCACCTCAGCCTCCTTAGTAGCTGAGACTACGGCAAGCACCACCATGCCAGCATTTTTTTTTGTAGAGATAGGGTCTCACTATGTTGTCCAAGTCTCAACTCCTGGGCTCAAGCAATCCTCCAGCCTCAGCCTCGCAAGGTGCTGGAATTACAGCCACAAGCCACTGTGCTCAGCCCCTGCAGCAGATTTAAATTCCAGCTCTTGTTATAACTTCGTAAAAGATTATGAAAGTATCAAAATGTACATGAATCAAGTTTTAAGACACTGCATGATGGGTCAATAAGGCCATCTACTGTACCATTTCTTTCTTTGAATTCTTAGGTATGGTTTGGCAGTGCAAGAACTTTGCAACATTAATAAATTCAATAAAAAGTAAACATGGTAAAAAACAACGAAATTAAAATATAACTTAAAAATTAAAATTTTTAACATTAAAAATTCAATATAAAGTAAAACATAGGCCGGGCACGGTGGCTCAAGCCTGTAATCCCAGCACTTTGGGAGGCCGAGACAGGCGGATCACAAGGTCAGGAGATCGAGACCATCCTGGCTAACACGGTGAAACCCCGTCTCTACTAAAAAATACAAAAAAAATCTAGCCGGGCGAGGTAGCGGGCACCTGTAGTCCCAACTACTCCGGAGGCTGAGGCAGAAGAATGGCGTAAACCTGGGAGGCGGAGCTTGCAGTGAGCTGAGATCCGGCCACTGCACTCCAGCCTGGGCGACAGAGCGAGACTCCGTCTCAAAAAATAAATAAAAATATATATATATAAAAAGTAAAACATAAAAAAGTAAAGAAATGAAAATATAACAAAAAATAAAATTTTCTTAGGCTATTTCCTCTTTGAGCACATTTTTAAAAAAGAATTCTGAAGTCATAGCCCAACTTCATTAGAAAAAATGTTATGAATCAATTATTCCATTTCCATCAGTGACAACACTGGGGAAAGATTATAAGAAAATGCTTAAGTATATTTCATCTGGGGGAATGCAGGGCAGCAAAACACATACAACATATTTTCTATTTCTACTTGAAGTAGTTCAATAAGCTTATAAGGCTCTAAAAATGGTGAAATATTAGAATAAAGCTCCAGTTATCCATATGCAATGCTTAAAAAGAAGTATTTCTAAGTAAATTTTGAAGTGTGAAAACCACGTATCATAATACATAAGGCTCTGTGGGTACTAACCAACTCTCTCTGAAGTCATTGCTAGAGGAGTACAGACTTATCTGCAGCCAGATATATGGAGGATGAAATCCTAGAAGTTTCATAATTTGTAAATAGAAATACTAATAATAGTTTTAACCCCTGTAAGTCTTACTTTCTTCACCTGTGAAATGTAGAGACACATATCACACCAGAAGATTAATGTTGGGATCAAATCAAGTAAGTATGTAAGCCCCTGAAACAGTTCTTTTTTCACTGTACCCTTAATAAATCACACGAATTTCCTACTCATCTTTTTTATCATGTTGTTCCCTCAGCCTGGAATGCCTGTCCTTTTCCTCCCCACTCCTGTCTACCAAAACCACATCATTTCTTCAGTGTCCTTTTCTAGTCACTCTTGATACCCACCTTATCTACAACACTATGATAGCCTTTCTCATCTTTGAAATCAAACTTTACTTTCATCATGCTATTTTTTTTTTTTTATTTTTTGAGACAGCCTAGCTCTGCTGCCCAAGCAGGAGTGCAGTGGCACAATCTTGGCTCACTGCAACCTCCGTCTCCCAAGCTCAAGCGATTCTCATGCCTCAGCCTCCCAAGTAGCTTAGATTACAGAAGTGTGCCACCATGCCTGGATAATTTTTGTATTTTTAGTAAAGACAGGGTTTCGTCATGTTGGCTAGGCTGATCTCGAACTCTTGGCCAAGTGATTCGCCTGCCTGGGACTCCCAAGTGCTAGGATTACAAGTGTGAGCCACCATGCCCGGCCTTATGATATTTAACTAGACATTTCTCTCAATTTTATTTAACATTTCACTGGTGTATGGTACAGATTTCCAGCAGAGAAGCTTCAAGCCTTCATGGAGTACCATACCTCATCCTTCTACATCCACCTCAACACCTATCAGTGCTTTACAGAAACTAAGCCTCATCCCATAAATGAATAAATGATCAAATAAAGGAACAGAATTACAAGTTGTTCTGTTTGGGGAAAAAAAAAACTGGGTGAAAAAGGTACCTGATGTGGCCCTCACAAATTGAGAAGAGTAAATCTATGGTATATACTGTTAACTAAAATCTAAATCTACTTCACAAAAAGGAAAAAAAAAAAAAAAAAAGCTAAGTGAATATCCCCGGGCACTGACCACCACTGCAAACAAGTTACAAATGAGGAAAGACATAATGCAATCAATTTTACTCAAAATGATACCCCCTATAACTTTAGCCACTTCTACAGAGAATAAAAATTTGACAGATATTCTCAGGTCTGAATTAGGATTCTGCTTTTCCTAACTCATTGTCTGTCTAGAAAGTCAGCCGTCATGGGGAGTGCAAATTCATTAACATCATAGTCACAAAATACTTATGGCTAACAAATTTTTGAAATTCTGGAATTTCTTTCTTCAGAAACTACTGAAGCCCATGCATTTTAAAATCATAATATTTTATAATATTATTCCTCTTTACTATGTAAATACTCCATAAAACTGCCACTTCTTACCTCAGGTCCTTTTGGGTTATGAGTATATTCCAAAAAAAAAAAAACTCTTTTTTGCCAGGCACAGTGGCTCACGCCTATAATCCCAGCACTTTGGGAGGCCAAGGCTGGAGGATCACCTGAGGTCAGGAGTTTGAGACCAGCCTGGCCAACCCGGTGAAACTCCATATCTGCTAAAAATACCAAAAAAAAAAAAAAAAATTAGCTGGGTATGGTGGCAGAATCCTGTAATCCCAGCTACTCAGGAGGCTGAGGCAGGAGAATCACTCAAACCCGGGAGGTGGTGGTTGCAGTGAGCCGAGATCACGCCACTGCACTCCAGTCTGGATGACAGAGCAAGAGTCTATGTCAAAAAAAGAAAGAAAGAAAAAAAAACCACTCCAGCCTGGGCAACAAAGTGAGACTCTATCTTGGAAAAAAAAAGAAAGAAAGAAAAGAAAAACCCTTTTTAAAGACAGAAAAATAAATCATTATTCATCAAAATTCAAATGACAATGGAGAAAAGCTACTACATTCTAATATGTTACCCAAACTGATTGAGGTACAAGGCCAGTCCCACAATATTTGCAAGCCACTCATGAATTCAATCCTCACCTATCATTGAAATCAAAGCCTCACCTGATGGTCTCCAAGCTGCTGCTATCATGACCCTTCCCAATAAGCAAACATAATTTTTAGCTCATGACCATAAGATATGAAAATAGACAATAAGATCAGAAAATAGGGAGGGCTCTGGAAATTATGTATTTTGCAATATACTATTTAAGGAGCAGCACAGTCTCTGGTGACAACTACAGACAATCATAGCTATAAATGGTATGGGAGTGATGGAGAGAAGAAAGGGTTCAGCAACAGAAGATATTCCAGGCCAAGTCCAAATTGCCAAACACAGAACACTGAAATAAAATTTACACAAAAGTGTGCCAAGATCATCTACATCTACATCCACCTCAACACCTATCAGTGCTATAATGCCTTTAATAGAAAGAACTAATAAGATGGATAGAATCTAAACATAAATTTTCTCTGTTCAGCTAAAAAGTACTAGTATATACATTAACATACTTGATCCTTACAACAATCCTTCTGTAAAGCAGGTAATGGAACTGAAATAAAAGAGAGGTTGTCTTATTCAAGGTAACAAAGCTAACAAGTAGGGGAACCAAAATGCTAACTTGGGCTTTCTGGCTCCAAAGTCAAAGTTCTTTGCATCACAACACACTGCTTCTTGTGTAGCTGACCTGCTCCCACAGACACAGGATTTTTTAAAATAATAATACATGCATAGAAGTATGACATGCACAATGCTGGCCCTGGCAGCAAATCTTCTAGCTCTTCTAGTGTTAAGAAATGGCAGTGCAGTTACTGGTAAAATCAAAAAAGGCTGCTTCTTGTGTCGCTGACCTGCTCCCACAGACACAGGATTTTTTAAAATAATAATACATGCATAGAAGTATGACATGCACAATGCTGGCCCTGGCAGCAAATCTTCTAGCTCTTCTAGTGTAAAGAAATGGCAGTGCAGTTACTGGCAAAATCAAAAAAGGTGTTTGCAGCAGAGCACTATAAACACGAAAGAGCCAATTAAGCATTAATAAATCCTCAAGGAGTGAACACATTGGTGTTTAAAACACTGCCCCAAAAATTGTTTTTAAAAACATCTTAACCTTTTATAGATTTTCTTCACCTTGTTTAACAAAACAGGTTTCACTCATACTCAGGAAATATTAAGTACATAGTGTTAGAGAGATGAGCAATACACGTCTTTTGTGTTCAAATCAGGAAAAACATAACAGGATGTGTTTTATAGTTAATGTTCCATTTTTCAGTCATCTAGGTGGAAAGTCTTTTGTTATATATTTGCAAAATAAATATTTTATGAAAAAAACTACTCTCCACTGCCAGAAGCCATCCTCTTTAAAAGAGCATAAAGCCTCAAAAAGGATTTCAAAGCTCTATTACTCCACACTCTACTCAAATGCTAGTTTTCAATCTTATTCTAACCTTTCAGTACATCAAGCAAAACCCTTCTCACAACCACACGTTGGAATTCTGGTGAAGTCTTGAAGGTCCTTAGTACCTGCTACAAACCACCTACAATCTACCATCCTCTCCCCAGGAAAAGTGTCCCAAGAAGTTCTTCCAGCATAAAGTTGCCAGAGTCTATCAGTGAAGACAACCCTGATATTCCGGTTGTGCCAGGCTGAACCAGCTATTGGTGTCCCAGCAAAGGAAGTCATAGATCGACTGGACACCTAGGGTCAAACTTGGCTCAACAGGGGCAACTACACAGGAATGTTAGAGCAAACTATCCAAAAAGACCCTCTCACAAACACTATGGCACAGAGAGGGCAGGTTACTCGAGTTTACACAGTTTTCCAAGTGATTTTAAGCTCTCTCCATCAAGATTACTCTAACTCCTAGTCTAGGAAGAAGAGGACCCAGACTGAATGCACAATTAATAAGCAGACACTATCCTATACTATTGTACACTCAAAGGCCCATTCCTGAAGGTAACATCTCTTCCCCATAACCCTGAAAGGTCTTTCTAATGTAACTGACCAACTTCTCTAGACATACCAACAAGTTCACTCACCACACCCTCACTGGACCTGGTCACCTGGCATTCAAGCCATCATATAAACTACTGCACTCTTATAGAGGCAGGGGCTGGTAAAGTTATTAGACCATTTTAGGCTATTATCTACAATTTTCTCTTACTGTAATAATCCATAACAATCTCGAGCTGCTCGACAAGTCACCTCCTCAGGAAGACTTCTACAACTGATGAAAATGAAACTCCTTCACTCTATAAATCCTCCATATGTTTAGTTTGTTCCATAAATCACACATCATTTCAATGAATTTTTGAGATTCAATCCAATTTATAAATCCAAAAAAAATGCCCCATGCTAAATAGTATTTGAAATTTGCTAGGCCTCTTAATTTTTTTTTTCTTTAAAAATAGATACTTTTATTCCCACATAGTTTGCCTGGTATGTTTACCTACCATCGTTTCCACAGTACTATGTTTTTCAGACTCACTTGTATTTGCTTCATTTGTCTCCTCAATACAAGGTATGTATCACGTTATATGTTTCTACAGAGCCTAGCACAGTGTTTTATTCTTTTTTTTTTGAGACGGAGTCTCACTGTCGCCTGGGCTGGAGTGCAGTGGCCGGATCTCAGTTCACTGCAAGCTCCGCCTCCCGGGTTTACACCATTCTCCTGCCTCAGCCTCCCGAGGAGCTGGGACTACAGGCGCCCGCCACCTCGCCCGGCTAGTTTTTTGTATTTTTTTCTGGTAGAGACGGGGTTTCACCATATTAGTCAGGATGGTCTCGATCTCCTGACCTCGTGATCCGCCTGTCTCGGCCTCCCAAAGTGCTGGGATTATAGGCTTGAGCCACCGTGCCCGGCCTGTTTTTTATTCTTAACAAATAAACAATTGTGTTGACAAACATAATATTTATCCTTATCAGATTATTATACAGCATATCTGAAGGTGGGCTATTTTTATGATTCCATTATTCTGGATTTTCTAATATAGTTGCACAAACACATAAAAAGGACAGCTATACATGGTGAAACTCCCTCTTTACAAAAAGTAAAAAGGCCAGACATGGTGGTGTTTGCCAGTGGTTTCAGCTATTGGGGAGGCTGAGGTGGGCCCAAGAGGTCAGGCTGCAGTGAGTTTTGATCGTGGCAATGCACTCTGGTCTGGGCAACAGAGTGAGATCCTGTCCTAAAAAAAAAAGATTTGTCAAGAGTTAAGCAATAAATAATACTAATCATCTAGATTTTGTGATGTTTATGTGGGTTGTCAACTTTTTTAATTAATAATTTGTCACATCTTTCTTCATTTGTAATAAACTTTCACTCTCTTAAAAAAATTAAAAACAAATGGACAATTATAAACATGCATTTCGTTTTATGTTCAGTATGTGCTATGTTAATTAGCATTATTAAATATATCCTCACAAAATTATTGTATATAAAAAAGAAATATGTATATTTTGTTATTTATGAAGTGCAAAGGTATTAGGCACAATATCAAGAGAACAAAATCAAATTGTGCCTTGAGGAGTTTAGAACTTAAAAGACAACCTAAAAAATACAAACAGTACACAGGTAGAATGGAGGGTGCCCCTCACCAAATGAAAGGGGAAATAAGGGAAGGTGGAAGTCCATAGGTGGTATCTGCTTCATTGAGCAGGTGGAATTTTGAGTATAATCTGAAGCAGTCACAAAAAGTTATATATGCTGAACACTGAAAGAAACAAATATCTAGCACAGCTAGAAATAGAATATCAGGCTAGCAGAAAAGAGAGTGACATGGATCCAAGAAGAATGCTTCTACATGAAGTCAGGTAGGTAAGCCTGACAGGAAGTAAGACTACAGAAGAAACAGAACCAGCCAGGAACAGTGGCTCGTGCCCGTAATGCCAGCACTCTGGGAGGCCGAGTGGGGCAGATCAATTTGAGCTCAGGAGTGTGAGACCAGCCAGGCAACATGGCAAAACTGGGTCTCTATCAAAAATATAAAAATTAGCCAGGCCTGCTGGCTCGCACTTGTTGTCCCAGCTACTCAGGAGACACAGGCTGGAGCATCACTTGAGCACCACTATATGCCAGCCTGGACAACAGAGTCAGATCCTGTCTCAAAAAAAAAAAAAAACAAAGAAGAAGAAGAAAAAACCAGAACTACCACCAAGGTTTTATGTCAGGAAACAGGTCTAAAAGCGAGAGCAAGGAAATGATGGCGGTTTACAGATCACCCTTGTGTGCAACATCAGCATTCAAGAAAGGTATTATGCCCGAATTACTAACAATGGCATTATTTTACAAAGTTTCTATGCAGAAAGAAAATTCTTCCTAGTTAATCCTTAAAGACTGAGGCACCAAAGAAGTACACTGTGTATATGCAAAGTACATGATGGTCTACATCCGCTCTTCTTTTTCAAAATGGAACCCAGATTTCACAATGGTTAAATCAACACAGTCCCACCACCTGCCCCCAAAAAGAGAAGATGTTAGAGAGAGTACTCACTTCTTTCTTCAAATTTTAACATATTGATTCAAGTGTGCCTGGTAAGAAAAAAAATCTCTAACATCAAAACTAAATTCCTTTCCTCTTTCATTAGATTCAAACCTCTGTCAAAGAATATGGGGTTCCGGGGGACGGGGGGGCAACCCCTGAACTAAATTATGGACACCAATTTCAACTGCTGCCAGGCACAGTGGCTCATGCTTGTAATTCCAGCACTTTGGGAGGCTGAGGCAAGGGGATCACCTGAGGTCAGGAGTTTGAGACTAGCCCGGCCAACATGGTGAAACACTATCTCTACTTAAAAAAAAAAAAAGTTAGCCAGGCATGGTGGCACACTCCTGTAATCCCAGCTTCTCAGGAGGCTAAGGCAGGAGAGTAGCTTGAACCCAGGAGGTGGAGGCTGCAGTGAGCTGAGATGGCACCACTGTACTGGGCAACACAGCGAGACTCTGTCTCAAAAAAAAAAAAAAAAATGCAATTGCCACAAAATCCAAAATACCTCCCTCAGCGCTATCTTGCTTTTTAGAAAGCGAAGATTTGTTGGTATCAGAGAGGATCACCCTCTGACAGAGATTAAAAAGAAGAGGTAATTAGTGAGCACCTATATCATAATCCAGCAAGATCCCAAATGCCTCACCAAAAAAAAAAAAAAAAACTTATTATTTTTCTCCTATAACCTTTCAACTGGTAAAAATTTTGCTTTCTAGACTGTACTCATTACTAACTTATTAGCTTTAGCTTTTTAGACCAAAGACATATATAACTGCAGAGCTTCTGTTAAACATGAAACAACCATAATTAAGTGACTCAATTTCAGGTCAGCCTACTTCTTACTCCAAAAGAAAAAAAGGGGCATTTTAGCCTATGCAGTCTCATTAATAAAATATAGTAGAGTTAAGAGAGAGTTCTAGAATTAAACACAGCTATTATAATCAAGGTTGCCTGATTTCAGATAAGGTACTTGTTTCCTCATCTATAAAGATATTACTAATACCTGTCTCATAGAGTTCTTAAGGAAGAAACAAATAATTAATACACATAACACTCTTAGAACAGTGCCTGGCAAACAGAAAATGCTCAATAAATGTTTTAATCATTAGTAACATTTCTCTAGGCTTTAAAATACATTATAATAACTTAGGGACTGGATCCATCACCACCTCCAACAATCTCTAAAGAGTAAAGGGACTTGAGCTATAAAGTTCGGTAACTTTGTCTTCAAATGTCCAAAACATGTGAAATTAAATCAATAATATGCTTTTCACCTGAATTCATGTCTCCCCTAAAGATGGGACATTCATGAAAATGTTTAATCTGTTGTTCTCCTCCTACCTTGTAGACTTAGAGTGGGTTAGTTCACCAAAAAGAAAGGCAAGCTGGGCACAGTGGCTCACGCCTGTAATCCCCGCACTTTGGGAGGCTGAGGCAGGCGGATCACCTGAGGTCGGGAGTTCGAGACCAGCCTGACCAACATGGAAAAACCCCATCTCTACTAAAAATACAAAATTAGCCGGGTGTGGTGGCACATGTCTATAATTCCAGCTACTCGGGAGGCTGAGGCAGGAGAATCGCTTGAACCCGTGAGGGGGAGGTTGCAATGAGCCTAGATAGTGCTATTGCACTCCAGCCTCGGCAACAAGAGCGAAACTCCATCTCAAAAATTTAAATAAAAAAAAAAATTTTTAAGGCAAAAGCCTTATTTTTATCTGTTTGAGTTTCCTCTACTGAAAATACATTCTTATTATAATCAGAAAATACAACAGACATTGTAAGATTAGCATTTTCCTCCCAAATAGTTTACTGGCAATCAAGAATTCTTATACTATCTGCTTACTTATGCAGGTGCCTAATAAAATAGTTTAGATTCTTAGGGGTTTTAGTATTTTCTTCCTACTTCTGTACCTATTACATTGCTTATGAGCAAAGGCTTGCAAACAAAATGCATTTACTAAAACCATATTATATTTTATATATCAGCAGTTCCCTTTTAGAATATAATCCATTTGCAATTCAACTGTTTAGAACTCAGAATTTATTTTCCCTTAAAAACAATGCTGTATGGCCGGGCGCGGTGGCTCAAGCCTGTAATCCCAGCACTTTGGGAGGCCGAGACGGGCGGATCAAAAGGTCAGGAGATCGAGACCATCCTGGCTAATACGGTGAAACCCCGTCTCTACTAAAGAATACAAAAAACTAGCCGGGCGACGAGGCGGGCGCCTGTAGTCCCAGCTACTTGGGAGGCGGAGGCAGGAGAATGGCGTAAACCTGGGAGGTGGAGCTTGCAGTGAGCTGAGATCTGGCCACCGCACTCCAGCCTAGGTGACAGAGCCAGACTCCGTCTCAAAAAAAAAAAAAAAAAAAAACAAAACAATGCTGTATGATTAAAGTTCCTAAATTAACCCCACAAAAATATTTAACCATAGTATTACTGAATTCTAGTAATAAGAGTTACTGGTCCAGATTCTGAAATCCAGGGTCATGCCACCAAAGAGCAAGAATGAATCCATCTTCTTTTTTTTTTTTAGGCTCAGAAAGGCTGTTGGCAAAATGTTAGTTTGTCTTTGTCTTGGTATCTTTCAGCATCCCTCTAAGTTTGTGCTCCTGGGATCTCATGTTGCCCCTCAGGTCACCCACGGCACCCAATCCAAGTGTGATCTTCCGTGATGCAATCTTAGCCTATTTTCTTCTCTCACCCATCCTACCAGTGTCACTGATCCCACTTAGATATTAAATACAGAATCAGATGAATGAATCAACTCACACTGAATTCCATATGCATTACTATTAATTACCCCTTAATCCTAACGTGGAGCATCTGACCATATAAAATGAAGTGAAATAATCAGGCCACATCAAAATAGACATTGTTGACCTACAAGGGCACCAGTCGCAATCAGCTTTTCACAATTCTTACCTTCTTCTTTCTAAGACCAACAGGTTTTGAAAAGTGCCAGACCTTCTCAACAAAGACATCTATAGTGAAGAAAATATTAGCAGCAGGGAATGGACACCCTTTGAGAAACTTAAAATTTAAGAAGTATACATAAAGGCTGGGCATGGTGGCTCACGTCTGTGATCCCAGCTTCTTGGGAGGCTGAGGCATGAGAACTGCTTAAACCCAGGAGGTGGAGACTGCAGTGGGCCGAGATCACACCACTGCACTGCAGCCTGGGAGACAGAGCAAGACTCTGTCCTTAAAAAAAAAAGAAAGAAAGAAAGAAAAAAGAAAAGAAAAAGGAAATACACATAAGAATGTGTGAAACTAAAGAACTATGATTATTTAGTCTAAATTAACACAAAATACTAAAGGAACACAAAAATTATGTCTGCAGAGGTTGCAAATATAAGAGATTGCAGAAACACATTCCAAAAAGAGAAGAAATAAGAAGGCATGGAGTTTGGAAATGGCAAGATATGTGCATGAAGTGATAAAGACAGTACAATGTGATAAAGTAGGACAGAAGCATGGTTTTGATTAGGTAGACTTATGGGACCAGGCAGAAAAAAGTATCTTCAAACAAACAAGTAAAGGTTAGATTTGAATAGACAAAAAAACTGAGTCACTGCCAGGTAATTCTTTGTTGTGGAGGATGTCCTGTACACCGTAGGATGTTTAGCAGTACCCTTGGCCTCTACCCAATAGACGCCATTAGCACCACTTTCCACCAAGTAGTGACAAGCAAAAATATCTCCAGACATTGTCACATGCCCCCTTGGGAGACAAATCCAACCTCCTCACCACCATGGAGAACCACTTACCTAGTCCAACCCCCTTTATGAGATAAATAAACTGATTTCCTGGTGAGTCACATAACTTGCTACAGTCGCACAGCCTAGTTTTGGTTTTGTTACAGCCAGAATATAAACTAAGCCCAAAACTACTGGTCACAGTAGGCTCTGTGATCTTCCTACATTACAGTTAGAATGGCTACCAGCAATTCTTTAGAAGTTAGATCAAAATTATTTTTGATGCCTAAGATGAACACTTTGTCTGCAATATACAATGTATCAGCTATTGTTTCTGTGCCTTTAAATAATCAATCTTTAATTAACAAAAACAACAACAGAAGTTGAGCTACTGAGGGAGCTCAACCACGCAATGTGCAACTTACACTATAACAGCTGGTCAAATTTCTGTGCACCTGAGTATCTTCTCTAAGCAGCCAAATTTTCCTAATGGCTGGAAATCTGTCCCTTTAGATACGAGGTATTTTTTTCCAATTTTAACTCTCTTGGACAGAAATCTTTACTTTTATATACTGCCTTTCATTCTTGAACAATAATATTAAAAATAATTAAACTCTATTTTAGGATTCAGGGTCATTACAAAATCCATTCATAACTGCTACAACACTTTGAGATCTTCAGAGAATACTGTAAGTAGGGAACAACAATTACTTTTATGTAGCTCAAATACAGTATATGTGGCAAAGGGTGGGAGATGAGGCTAAACAGGATAGTTTGGAGGCAGACTAAGGAGCTTGATTTTTTTTCAAAGAGTAAGAACTTATCCCTTTTTGGTGGGTAAATGACATGAACAGATCTGTTTTCCAAAGGCCACAAATTAATAAAATGGAGTGGGAAAAGACTGGAATCCAACAAGAAGTTCTAATAAGAGGCAACAGGCCAACGGCTGGGCATGGTGACTCACACCTGTAATCCCAGCACTTAAGGAGGCCAAGGCAGTTGGATCACCTGAGGTCAGGAGTTAGAGACCAGCCTGGACAACATGGTGAAACCCCATCTCTACCAGGAAAAAAAAAAACAATAATATTAGCCGGGCATGGTGGCATGTACCTGCCACACCACTGCACTCCAGCCTGGGTGACAGTGCGAGACACTGTCTCAAAAAAAAAAAAAAAAAAAGGAGGCAAGAGACCAAGCAGGAAGCAGAGGCTCACTGAATTAGGGTAGCAGTGATGGCAAGGAGGGAGAGACAAGACAGATATAACCAAGAAAACCAATTTGGTGACTAATGGGGGTGGGAAACAGAGCAGTTATAAAGAGTCAAAGGGCCGGGTGCAGTGGTTCACACCTGTAATCCCAGATACTCAGGAGGCTGAGACAGAAGGACTGCTTTCAAGCCAGGAGTCAGAGACCAGCCTTGGCAACATAGCAAGACCCATCTCTGCCTCTGTTAACTACAGTCATGCATCGCTTAACAATGGGAATATGTTCTGAAAAACATGTCATTAGGTAATTTCATTGTTGTGCAAACATCATTGAGTGTACTCGGAAAAACCTTGATGACATATCCTATTACACACCTAGGCTATGTGGTATGGCCTATCACTGCTAGGCTACAAACCAGTTTATGTGTTACTGTACTGAATACTGTTGGCCACTGTGACACAGTGGTAAGTATTCATGTATCTAAACATAGGAACGGGACAGTAAAAATACAGTAGTCTAATCTTAAAGGACCACCTTCGTATTTGTGGTCTGTCACTGACTGACATGACGATTACCCATTAGATGTGTCATCCTCAGGCAGGATACGTGAGGGCGGTGACTTATTCTCTGTGTGCCCAATGCGTAGAGCCATGTCTGGCACAAAGTAAACAGCAGAATATTTGCTGACTGATTCTCACTCCCAATCCCAGCTTTTATAAGTCTATTAATCCCATTCTAACCTTCCTCAGATAGAAAAACCTCATCTCTTCCAAAAAGCCTCTCTTGACTGGCTCTAAAGAGCTTCAACTGAAATAAAATCATCCTGCTTCTGGTTATGTTTCAATCATCTATGTTTTGTTCTTCTCTAGCTTCCAATTCAGATAAGATACTCAAGGGCTACAAGACAGACCTCCTACTATAGTAATAAACCTACTCAGGCTGTGCCCAGGATGAATGTAATGTTCTCACTAATGGTCCACTGCTTGACTTGTTGTTGAGATAACCACATAGCCATTTTATAGGTACCCGCAGCAAGCAGTGGTGGCAGCAGCAAGGACAGACAGAAGGAAGCATAGAGGAAGGGGTACAGCAGAGAAAGCAATCACATTTAGGTGAAACCAAAGGAAAGGACGGGAGATGGTGGCAGAACCCACAGAGCCTCACTCATCCCTTACTCAGGACCATAACATTCCTTCCCAAAAGAGCACTGAAATCAAGTTCCAGGAAGTTCACCTGCTGCCCTTCAGGACATTTTCCATCTATTATCACAACTCTGTATCACTTTAAAAGGAATGAAGTTTTAAACAAAAATCAAGGCCAGGCACAGTGGTTCAAGCCTGTAATCCCAGCACTTTGGGAGGCTGAGGCAGGTGGATCACCTGACATCAGGAGTTCCAGACCAGCCTGCCCAACATGGTGAAACCCCGTCTCTACTAAAAATACAAAAAATTAGCCAGGCATAGTGGCGGGCGCCTGTAATCCCAGCTACTAGGGAGGCTGAGGCAGGAGAATCAGTTGAACCCGGGAGGCAGAGGTTGCAGTGAGCCAAGATCGCGCCACTGCACTCCAGTCTGGGCAATAAAAGGGAAACTCCGTCTCAAAAATAAGAAGAAGCAGAAAAATAAATAAATAAAAATACTTATGGCACAAGCACAAAATATTATATGATGCAATTCATCCAGGGAAGACAGGTGTTTATAAATTACTTTACCTCCCCATCGCCCAAAGAAGAGGAGAGGGGGAAAAGCCAAAAAGAAAAATGGAATAGAACAATGCAACTCTAAAAGGGGAGCTCTGGCTTGAGAATGTAGTGCATCTATGGTCCTCCCCCATCTCTCCCATCCTCCTCCATCTTCACTCCAGCCTTCTGGTTCCCTGCAGCCCCCGTTGATGAGCAGCAGGAATATAGAATCCAAACTAATTCATCTCAACTTGCAAAGCAGTTTATTTTAATTACCAGAATAACAGAAGACACTATTGGCTGATAGGCCTTAAGACTTCTGTGAAATCTTAGAGTTGATTTTTTATTTCAAATTCCCCTTCCACAGAAAAATATGATGTTTAAAGAACTTCACTTGTCAAAACTAGATCAAAGTTTAAAAAGTTCGATACAAAATAAAGTTTAAAGGAGAAGCTGACAGCTCTCTCAACAATTCTCTTATGCCTGTCTATAATTGTCTTCAGTATCATATAATACCAGACTACCAGCATTGAGACACTAAACATCGGTTTAAAAAAAAAAATTTTTTTTTTTGAGGAAGAAGAAAAAAAACAAAGACAGCAAACACAACCCTCCCAAGTTTTTTTTAAACATAACTTCAACAATAAACTCAGTTACATTCTAAGCGAGACAGCTGTCTCTCCAGTTTATAAGTTTCATGGCTAGTTTAAGTTATGACAACTCAAGCAGTTCTATTTCTGCATTTCCTAATTAAAAACTTACCAGAAAAATAATTTTTAGCCAAAGCCAGAAAGAGGTTAACAAAGAGTAATTTATGATGAAGCTACAGAGACAAAGGAAATACTGCACATATGCAGAATAACCATTTTCCCCATTCAGTGCTGCAGCTCCAGGAATCTAATGATTCTCCATTTATTCAAAAATGAAAATGATTATAGAATTCCCTGGTGTTGACAGCAGGTGATTTTTAACTTCACTGCTGCCTGACAGGCACCTACAGGCTTTACCTGGCCTCAATCTGTCCAGTTTGGAACTGCCAATTAGTAGCTTCTCAAAAGCAAATCTCAATGTAAGCTATTTTTAAAAAGTACTTTTCAAAGTGCCAAATACAATGGACTAGTCAAGCTCAGCATGTTAGAACAAAATAAAACTTGAGTGCCCAATCCAGGCTGCAATTGTCAAAGCCAAGTGACAAAGAGCAAAGAAAGGATAAAATTCTCAAAACAGTAATGATAACTGTACTTTCCTATTAAATATAAAGAATACTGGCCGGGCGCGGTGGCTCAAGCCTGTAATCCCAGCACTTTGGGAGGCCGAGACGGGCGGATCACGAGGTCAGGAGATCGAGACCATCCTGACTAACACAGTGAAACCCCGTCTCTACTAAAAAATACAAAAAAACTAGCCGGGCGAGGTGGCGGGCGCCTGTAGTCCCAGCTACTCGGGAGGCTGAGGCAGGAGAATGGCGTGAACTCGGGAGGCGGAGCTTGCAGTGAGCTGAGATCCGGCCACTGCACTCCAGCCTGGGCGACAGAGCGAGACTCCGTCTCAAAAAAAAAAAAAAAAAAAAAAAAAAGAATACTGCAGCAATCTAAAAGGGATCATCACTGGTAATCCCTGCCCTTTCTCAACTGAGGTTCCACAAGGCAGAATTAGGCACTAATACCCTAAGGCAGAAAAATTAACAAACCTTTCTGTAAATATTTTAGGCTTTTAGGCCACTATATCTCTGTCACAACTACTCAATTCTGTCACTGTAGCACAAAATTAACCACCAACAATAAGTAAATGAGCATGACCGTGTTCCAATAAAACTTTATTTATGGCCGGGCGCAGTGGCTCAAGCCTGTAATCCCAGCACTTTGGGAGGCCGAGACAGGCGGATCACGAGGTCAGGAGATCGAGACCATCCTGGCTAACACGGTGAAACCCCGTCTCTACTAAAAAAAAAAAAAATACAAAAATCTAGCCGGGCGAGGTGGCGGGCGCCTGTAGTCCCAGCTACTCCAGAGGCTGAGGCAGGAGAATGGCGTAAACCCGGGAGGCGGAGCTTGCAGTGAGCTGAGATCCAGCCACCGCACTCCAGCCTGGGCGACAAAGCGAGACTCCGTCTCAAAAAAAAAAAAAAAAAAAAAACTTTATTTATGAGCATACCAAACTGAATTTCATGTAATTTTCACACAAAAATATCTTTCCAAGGTTTTAAAAACATAACATAATTCTTATAAAAAAAATTCTGAATTCATTGGCCAGATCTGGCCCTAGGCAGTTTACTGACCTATTCCCAAGGCATCCTTTATATGTAACAGATTAACTTCTTTCCTGTGTATCTAGACTGGTACCAATTATACATCATATTATGGAGAATAGAGAAAATAATCACTCATATCACTTTCTGTGTATCAATAGCACTCTGTTAATCAACAGTACTCTGAGTGTCTAATATCCTGCAGAGTCTCACTCTGTCGCCAGGCTGGAGTGCAGTGGTGCGATCTCGGCTCACTGCAACCTCCGCCTCCGGGGTTCAAGTGATTCTCATGCCTCAGCCTCCCAAGTAGCTGGGATTACAGGTACACACCACCACATCCAGCTAATTTCTGTATTTTTAGTAAAGACAGGGTTTCACCATGTTGGCCAGGATGGTCTCGATCTCCTGACCTCATGATCCACGCCCCCATCAGCCTCCCATAGTGCTGGGATTACAGGCGTGAGCAACCACGCCCAGCCGATTGATGAGGTTTTTTGGGGCACTTGTTAACTTGACCAAATAACCTTATGTGAGCTGGTATTTTAAAATAATTCTCAAAATACAAAAAACATAAAAAGCAACTTTCACATGTAGTATACTGCCAACGGGTGATATAAATCAAACTGGTGCAAATTAAATCTCTGGTTAATATATCACCAGAAATAAAAATTCTTTTAGTAAAGCCAAGAATTCAACTATCATCTTTCAATCTATTCTTTATCTTCAAATGCAAAACCTACCTGAATAAAAATCACAAGTATACACCAGACACAGTGGCTCAAGCCTGTAATCCAGCACTTTGGGAGGCTGAGGCAGGCAGATCACGAGGTCAGGAGATTGAGACCATCCTGGTTAACATGGTGAAACCCCATATCTATTAAAACTACAAAAAAATTAGCCGGATGTGGTGGCACACGCCTGTACTCCCAGCTACTCAGGAGGCTGAGGCAGGATAATTGCTTGAACCTGGGAGGCGGAGTTTGCAGTGAGCCTAGATTATGCCACTGTACTCCAGCCAGGGCAACAGAGCAAGACTCCATCTGAAAAAAAAAAAAAAAAAAAAAACAAGTATAAATTATAGGATTGCCTCAGATACTTACACACTAGATTTTAATTCCAGCTCCACCTCTTTCTAGATGAGTGAGCTTCAGCAAGTTCCAGACTCTTTACTGTTAAGGAGTAAATATCTGCAATGGTCCAAGAGTAGTCAAAGTGTGCAATTAAACTTATGTGAAAGGATTTGTATACTACATAGTGCTACAGAAATATCAGCTGCCATTATTAGGTGCTCAATAGCTTTCTTCATAACTTTAATACTATAATTTTCCCTTTTATTTTAAAGGGACAAGGATCTTGCTCTGTTCTCCAGGCTGGACTTAAACTCCTGTGCTCAAGAGATCCTCTTGCCTCAGCCTCTCAAACAGTTGCACCTGGCTCAATTTTCCACACTTTTTAATAGCACTTGTTAGTTTCTGCTAAGGCTTGGGTTCTTAGAGGAATATTGTGCACCTAGGAGTATATCTCATCGAATACATTTAAGCAAAGCATAATGTAAGGCACTGTGGTGGAACTAAAGATGACTGAGATGGCCTCAACCCTTAAACAGCTTAAAATGAACTCAGACATATATATATGATGAATCAGGGCTGTAATAGGAACAGGCAAAAGCCAACATGAGTGTCCCATGGGATCAGGAAAAGTTGTACAGGTATTTAATCAGGGCCCGGGTATGTGATGGGAGACACATCGTAACAGAGCAATTCTAAGAGCTGAGGTACAGAGATGAGAGAACACTTCACAAATCCGAGGATGCAGGGAAGTGCAAGTTTTAACATTCCAAAAACAATGTTTCATTTTAAAAATCTAACCAGGAAAAGAAAAACTTTACCATTAGTCTTTAGACCTCTAAAAGGTAAGCATCATGAAGGATAAGCTAAGGGCTCACTTTAAGCTCAGAAGTTAGGAAAATTATGAACCATGCTGATTTCAACCCATTTCATCATTATTTCCCAAAGCACTTTACAAACGTCTAAGAGGATATGTTCCAAGGACGCTGAGTACAAGGAAGGGACAAGTCCAGCCTAGCAAGTCTGTGAGGGAGTAGAGACTGGCATACTCTGTTCTACTGATGATACATGCAACCTGCTTCAAAAACCATTTTCCTAAATGCTGCAAGTGACCACAGTTTACAGCACAAAAAAGCAGTAAAACAAGTTTGTTCTTGGAAGATTAAGCTATACATGCTTCCTTTGAGGAAAAATGGCTAGGAAACCTGACATTCTTCTACAGTTTATTTTCTTATCTGTATCATTAAAAACATTTTTCCCTAACCAAATTTCATTTATGTTTACCCTTCTGCCAACAAAGACAACAAAACAGGTTTACTTTGGAGCTGTGCCTAAGCATGGTAAATTTTAACCCAGAAGAAAATTTTTTTAAAAAAATTTTTTTTGAGTGATAAGGAGGGTGTATATAACACATTATAACACTTAAAAACAACTGCTGTCTGTAATTCAGTTACGTCTCCCTCCCAAGATTGCCACTGAGCCAGTCACACCATCAGTAGAAGATTAAAGATGGCCCCAAGCTCTGTGCTACTCCTCTCACTGAGAAATGGAGTCCAGTTCCCCTTCTCTTGAATCTGGGCAGGCTCCATAACTGCTTTGACCAGAGAATATGGTAGAAGTGACACTATGCCAGTCTCCAACTGAGCCCATCAACTGTGAGAGATAACTGCTTTTTTTTTTCTTTGAGACGAAGTCTCGCTCTGTCGGCCAGGCTGGAGTGCAGTGGCGCAATCTAGGCTCACTGCAAGCTCCGCCTTCCAGGTTCATGCCATTCTCTTGCCTCAGCCTCCCAAGTAGCTGGGACTACGGGCTCCCGCCACCACGCCCGGCTAATTTTTTGTATTTTTTTTTTGTAGAGACGGAGTTTCACCATGTTAGCCAGGATGGTATCGATCTCCTGACCTCGTGATCTGCCCACCTCAGCCTCCCAAAGTGCTGGGATTACAGGAGTGAGCCACCGCGCCCCGCTGATAATTGCTTTTTAACATCCTAAGTATTAAAGTGGTTTGTTAAGAAGCAACAAGTAAGCAGAACCTCAGACAGCAGACCACAGCTCCAGCTCTTAGGCCTTTCACTACACCAATAGACTAAACACGGTTTCACTTGGAAAAGAAAATAACTGGCCGGGCGCAGTGGAAAGGAAAGCGGAAAAGTAAGGGGAAAGGAAAAAGAAAAGGAGAAAGAATCAATCAATCTTGGCCAGGCGCAGTGGCTCATGCCTGTAATCCTAACACTTTAGGAGGTCGAGGCAGGCAGATCACTGGAGCCTAAGAGTTTGAGACCAGTCTGGGCAACAGGCAAAACCCTGTTTTCACAAAAAAAAAAAAAAAAAGAGAAGAAAAGAAAAAAAGAAAAAAAGTCAGGCGTGGTGGTCTTGTTGTCCCAGCTACTCAGGAGGCTGAGGTGGGAAGATCACTTGAGCCCAAGGGGTGGAGGTGACAGTGAGCCAAGATCACATCATTGCATTCCAGCCTGGGCAACAAAGTGAGACTCTGTACAAAAAAAAAAAAAAACAATAGAAAATAAATAATTTTATTGTACTCAGCATTTGTTAGTATTTATTAACTTTGGGAATATGTTCAAATTAGCTTTTCTTTTTCTTTTTTTTCTTTAGAAACTACAAGGATCCACAAGGACAGAAAACTATTACTGTTGGAAATGTTAAAAGAATATGCAATGTCTGACCCAGAAAAGAAAAAGAGGGCTTATTTACCAATGATTGTTGAGTATATTAAAGGTTTTTTCAGTGAGGAAAATGCTAAGTAGTTGCAAAAACAGGCTCAATCCATTACACAAACACTGGTCTCTGAACAGGAATAATGTGGACTGCATAGCTGTCAAAACAAAAGTCTCCTATTAGCTCTCAGATCTGATTTCAGCTTCAGAGACACAGGTAGGATTTTACAAAACTGTATAACAAGCAAAGACAGGAACACTTTTTTTTTTTTTTTTGAGACGGAGTCTCACCCTGTCACCTAGGCTGGAGTGCAGTGGTGCAATCTCAGCTCACTGCAAGCTCTGCCTCCCAGGTTCAAGCCATTCTCCCACCTTAGCCTCCCAAGTAGCTGGGACTACAGGTGCCCGCCACCACACCCGGCTAATTTTTTTGTATTTTTTAGTAGAGACAGGGTTTCACTGTGTTAGCCAGGATGGGCTCGATCTCCTGACCTCATGATCTGCCTGTGTCAGCCTCCCAAAGTGCTGGGATTATAGGCATGAGCTACTGTGCTCAGCCAGGAACACTTTAAAAAAACAAAGGAAAAAAAATCACCTGAAAGTCAAGGCACAGTAGGCTTAAGAAATTAAGATTTTTTTTTTCTTTTTGAAACACAGTTTCACTCTGTTGCTCAGGCTGGAGTGCAATGGCACAATCTCAGCTCACTAGAACCTCCACCTCCTGGGTTCAAGCAATTCTCGTGCCTCAACCTCCTGAGCAGCTGGGATTACAGGCACACACCACCACACCTGGCTAATTTTTGTATTTTTAGTAGACATGGGGTTTTGCTATGTTGGCCAGGCTGGTCTCAAACTCCTGACCTCAAGTCATCCGCCCACCTCAGCCTCCCAAAGTGCTGGGATTACAGGCATGAGCCACCACACCCAGAAAAGAAATTAAGATTTAAAAGATCATCCTGTAGTAGAAATTACAACATCATGAATGAGATTATTTGAAATTGGGATGTGCATGTGGCTAGGGTATCTCCCAAACTCTATCTAAAAATAAAATTAAGGCAACTATAAAAGCAAGGATGGAATATAAAGTTATCTAAGAAAATTCCAATCTATTCTAGTCCTTTTCTTGATGTCAGGTAAGGGTGTTTGCTGATAAGTGATTTTTATAGTAGTAGTAGTAGTAGTATTTAAAAAGCAAATTAGGGTATATATAAACAGGAGAATAGAGAAACTGGTTTATAGTTATACAATGAAATAATACTATTTAAAATATGCAATAAAAAATGAACAAACTGATTCATACAACACTGATAAATATCAAAACCATTACACTGTGTCAAAGAGTATAATGTACACAGCATATGACTCCATTTATATGACTTTCAAAATAGGCAAAACTAATCTATGATGGGAAGAAAATCAGGACCATGGCTGCCTGATAGGGGATGAGAAACAGAGCAGAAGGGACCAGACTGACTAGGAAGGGACATGAGGAACCTTTCTGGATCAAGAGCAGCATTACATAGTATACCTCCTGGTAAAGGTTTGGGTTACAGAGTACTACTCTGTACAATGTTGGTGTCCTCCCCAAAATTCATTTGTTGGAACCTAATACCGTTAAGTTGTGATAGTATAAAGAACTGGGGCTTCCGGGGAGGTAACTAAGTTATTAAGACATCACCCTCATCAATGGAACTAGTGCCTTTATAAAAGATGATGAACCTTCCGCCACATAAGGACACAGCAACAAGGTGCCACTTATAAGGAATGGGCCCTCATCGGACACTGAATCTGCCAGTACCTTGACCTTGCCCTCCAGAACTATGAGCAATAAATTTATACTGCTTATAAATTACCCACGTATTTTGTTATAGCAGCCCAAACTAAGACATATATGTGCATTTGTCAAAACTCACTGAATACTAAATACTATGCTTGAGAGATGTGTTTTTCACTGCATATAAATTGTACTTCAAAATTTGAAAACAAATGTTAAACTCTAGTTAATGATATGCATGCTGAAGTATAGAAGGGTAAATGTATTGAGTCTACAATTTACTTGGAAAATAAAAAATAAGATTACTAGATGGATAAAAGGATAGAAAGCAAATAAAGCAAAATATTACAGAATCTAGGTAGTAAATAAATGGATGTACAATTCTTGATTTTTCACGATAAAATGTTATGGGGAAGGAGAAAATCAGATACTAGAAAAACAGTCTCTGTTTCCATAAAGCTATTACTCAAAGAACTGAAGCTTATCCGGAAACCCTTCTTAAAATACCCTCTTTCATTCATTACCCTCTTTCATAACTAAAGTGAAATATTTACTCAAGATCTCTAATTTCCTCTGTGTTGATTTTTCTATAACCCAGCAGCCCATTAACTGATTACTGACTGTTTCTCAAGTATCTTGAAGTCACAAAGAGGAATTTCTGGACTGAGACAAATTTGTAACACCAGATTCAAGCATTATGATTACAAAGCATATTCTAAAAAATTTTAATAAATTGGTTCTTTGCTGTATTATTAAAATAAGTAATCTTCCTGTTATCTCTGTTTTTTTCTAACCAAATGGTCTCTCTTGTGTTTGGTTAGCAGAACTGCCTCCCCAAAAGTCTTAGGAAACCTTCAATTTAAAAAAGAGTTTCTGGTTTTGGAAAGCAAAAGACCAGATCATTGTACACTGAAAACTACAAAATGTTGAAAGAACTGAACACAGATAAATGAAAAGACATCCCATGTTCAAGGATAGGAAGACTAAATATTGTTAATATGGAGACACTCCCCAAATTCATCTGGAGATGCAATGCAATCCCTACCAAACTCTAAGTTGGCTTCTTTGCAGAAGCTGACAAGCTGATCCTAAAATTCATATGTAATTTCAAAGGACCCAAAACAGCCAAACACTCTTGATAAAGAAGAATGAAATTGTAGAAGTCACACAATTCCTGGTTTCAAAACCTATCACAAAGGAAGTACTCAAGACAGTGTGACATTGGCATAAAGACAGACATTACAGATAAATGAAATAAAATTGGCCAGGTATGGTGGCGCATGCCTGTAATCCCAGCACTTTGGGAGCCTGAAGCAGGCGGACTGCTCGAGCTCAAGACTTCAAGACCAGCCTGAGCAACATGGTGAAACTCCATCTCTACCAAAAATACAAAAAATTAGCCAGGCAAGGTGGTGTGTCCCTGAAGGTCCAGCTACTTTGGGGGCTGAGACAGGAAATCGCTTGAACCTGGGAGGCGGAGGTTGCAGTGAGCTGAGACCACGCCATTGCACTCCAGCTTGGGCAACAAGAGCGAAACTCCATCTCAAAAAAAAAAAAAAAAAACTAGATAACCAAATTAAATGTAAAATAAGAACTAAAACTGTAAAACTATTAGAGAAAATATAGTGTAAATCTTTGTGACCTTGAATTAGGTAAAGTTTTCTTAGATATGATACCAAAAGCACAAGCAAAAACAACAAAAAGATAAATAAGAATTCACCAAAATTAAAACTTTTGTGCTCTAAAGGACACATCCCAAAAAAACATGAAACCACCACCTACAAAATGGGGGAAGAAATTTGCAAATTCTGTATCTGATAACTAGTAAACGGAATACATAAAGAAATTTTACAATTTACAACTAAAAAGGCATATAACTCAATTTTAAAACATGCAAACTATTTAAATAGACATTTTTCCAAAGAAGATACACAAATGGTCAATGGGAATACTTAATGACACTCAAAATCATTAGTCATTAAGGAAATGCAAATCAAAACACAATGGAGATGCCACTAGGTTGGCTATAATCAAAAAGAGCAGCAATGACAAGTATTGGCAAAGATGTGAAGAAACTGGAGTCTTCATACATTGCTAGTGGGAACCCGTAAAATAATGTAGTTGGCTCTGGAAAACAGGGTGGTAGTTTACTCAACAGTTAAACAGAGTTACCATGTGATCCAGAAATTCCCCTCCTACGTATTCAAATATGAGAAGTGAAAACAGGTGTTTACACAAAAACTTGTAAACAAATGTTCACAGCAGTATTATTCATAACAGCCAAAAACCTGAAACAACTCATTATCCATCAGCTAATGAACAGATAAACAAAATGTGGTATATCCATACAATGGAATACTATACAGCCACAAAAAGACATGCAGTACACCACAACATGGAAGAACCTTAACAACGTTACGCTAAGTCAAAGAAGCCAGACACAAAAGGTCATATATGGTATGATTCCACTTATGCGAAATGTCCAGAACTGGCAAATCCATAGAACCAGAAAGTAGATTCACGGTTGGCAGGAGCTGAGGGGAGAAGTGACTGCTATTGGGTATGAGATTTCTTTACGAAGTGATGAAATTGTCTGGAATTATGAAGTGATGAAATTGTCTGGAATTAAGACAGTAGTGATGGTTACATAACTTTGTGAAGAGACTAAAAACCACACACAGTTATACACTCCAAAAGGATGAAATTTATGGTATGTGAATTATATCTCAATATTTTTTAAATTAAGCAAAAAAAAAATTGAGGAACAAAATAACAAATTTACTTTCCACCTGCAAAAATGTTATAAACACTTTCAATCCCTTCGTAATTAGAAAATGATAATCCCAAAGCTTCAGATAAGCCAAGTATCAGCACACTTCAAAGATGCATCTAAATCTGAACCAGAAGTTCAAGAACAAACTTTCTAATCTTTCTGGGTTAAAATACAGCAAGCTGTTCTTGTCTACAAATGTAGCACCACCCAGATAGCAGCCCTGGGCCTCCCTGTCAGTCCCTATGTTTTAAAACAGAAGGGTGTGAAATCAAAACAGCTTCAACCTCAAAGGCCTCCAGGGATATTCTAAAATAAAGTAACATCAACTTGCTATAATATTTACGACACTATTTAAATTGTATCAGTATAATTTTAAACAAACAAAGTGTATCTTTGTGTATATTTACCATATTGGTATGCATGCTGTTCTCTATATAAGCTGTTCTTTAATAAGAGTCTATCGGCCGGGCGTGAGGGCTCACGCCTGTAATCCCAGCACTTTGGAAGGCCAAGGCGGGCGGATCACCTGAGGTCGGGAGTTCGAGACCAGCCTGACAAATGGAGAAATCCCGTCTCTACTAAAAATACAAAAAAAGTTAGCTGGGTGTGGTGGTGCATGCCTGTAATCCCAGCTGCTCGGAAGACTGAGGCAGGAGAATCGCTTGAACCTGGGAGAAGGAGGTTGTGGTGAGCCGAGATTGCGCCATTGCACTCCAGCCTGGGCAACAAGAGCGAAACTCTATCTCCAAAAAAAAAAAAAAAGCCTACCTATACATTAAAAGGACCCATTGTCTTTGATTACACAGTTCCAATGCTGAAATGCTTAAAATTCCCTAAAGTCACAACAGAGCAGTTACACAGCAAAATACACAGAAGAATGTTTACAGAAAATAACACACAGCAAAATAAGATTTTTAGAATATCTGAAAAACGCTATGTGACCTTAATCCTCACACTGTCTCCTCTAATAATTCCAGTATGTCCTTTCTTCTTGTGTCATATTGACACATACAGCATATGTCATGAATAAAATAGCATAAACCAGTATCAGCCAAGAAGTCTGTCCCCTCATCTTACCTCATTCTTCACCTAATTTTTCCTAAATATATATATATTGAGCTTTTCTTAAGAAATACATTTCGTTATCTCCCATATGAATGCCTTCTTTCTACCTCATCCCAATCTATATGGGGGATGGGGAAGAGACAGGGAATATGAATATTAGTATCTTTTCAGCAACACAGATGCAACTCAAAAAGACATAACATACAACTGGAAAGACTTCAGAAAAGACATATGAATATTTACAGGAATCAAAGTCCAGACTAAATAAAAGGGACTTCTTGCTAGAAAAACAAAAGCTGAGAGAGATGGTTCGTCTATAAAATTAAGTCAAATATCAAGAAAAATTAGGTGAATGCAATCTTGTCCGCCAGAACCTAGAAGACTAAGAAGTTGAAGGTCAAAGGTTTTTTAAAAACTACCCTAAAAACATATATATTATTGGAAGTGTTAATAGAAGTGAAAATATAGATTCAAGAGAAGTTTCTTTCAATTCATGATGGTTAGATTCATGAATCATTAATGAAAGGTGTTCATTTCTGGTACACATAGGAGGTAATTACAACAATTTTTCACAAAACATACCCTCGTACCATGCTGGGCCAGAATACTGCTGGGAAGCACAAACATGACTTTAAAAGCATTACTCAAGTTCTTCTAGGACCCTGAAGAAGCAGAGAAGTCCCAATTATCATCTTAACTTGACCACTCTTTGCAGCATGACCCTTCTGCCATTTCTTCATTAAAATATCACCTCCTTTGGTTTCAGTAACCTTATACTCACCTGATTTATCTCCTATCTCAGTGTATCCAACTCCTTTCCAAAGTCATCTTTTTCTACCTGTGTTCCTCAGGGTTCCATCCTTAGTTATCTTTTCACTCTATACCACTGGGTCTCAAAAGGACAGTGACACTTTTTTCAAGGGATGGAAGAAAAACGGTCAAGGATGACCTTATCAGGGACCCACTAAACTGGGGCCAGGGAAAGCAAGAGTAATGTGTTTCTTAGAAAAGACTCCCGGCCGGGCGCGGTGGCTCAAGCCTGTAATCCCAGCACTTTGGGAGGCCGAGGCGGGCGGATCACGAGGTCAGGAGATCAAGACCATCCTGGCTAATACGGTGAAACCCCGTCTCTACTAAAAAATACAAAAAACTAGCCGGGCGAGGTGGTGGGCGCCTGTAGTCCCAGCTACTCGGGAGGCTGAGGCAGGAGAATGGCGTAAACGCGGGAGGCAGAGCTTGCAGTGAGCTGAGATCCGGCCACTGCACTCCAACCTGGGCCACAGAGCGAGACTCCGTCTCAAAAAAAAAAAAAAAAGAAAAAGAAAAAAAAAGAAAAGACTCCCAAAGTGATTCTGACAACTCCATTTCTATCTCACAGAGAATCACTGATCTAACAATACTTCTTATGTGACTCTATCTGCTCCCTTGGCTTCAGCTATGACAATACGCACTCATGTCACCCTAAAAGATAAAGCCCTAGCTTATCCTCTCTCCTAATTCAGACACCTAAGGCATTTTCACACTTAGATTGTCCATAAGCCCTAAAATTCAACATATTTCATATTACTTTTGTAGCATAATAACAACACTTATCAAGAAGGAACTAGATAAACTGATTAAATAAAATCTAGTACATGCACCTACTGGAATATTGTGCTGCCATTTATTATAAAGGATGCTAGAAATGTATATGCTCATTTGGAAAGAATTCCAAGATATGTTAATTAAAAAAATCAAGGTGGGGAATAGTCTGTGGTATGCTATTTGTGTTAGAAAAAAGGACAAATGCAGTACACGCACAGGAAACATACTCAAAAAACATAACCACGACTAAGTGGGACTAAGGCTATGGTCTCCCAGTAAGGGACTAAAACTAGGAGGGAGACATCCTTTTCATAATATACTCACCATTTGTGTGTTTAAATTTTTTACCATACGAATACAGTCACTTTCTAGTTTTTTAAAAAGGAATTTAAGAAAATACAAAACCACGCAGTACATGTACATGTTATCTAAAAAAGGACTCATCCAGAATACATTAAAAAAAAAAAAAAAAAAAAACTTGGCCGGGCGCAGTGGCTCAAGCCTGTAATCCCAGCACTTTGGGAGGCCGAGACGGAAGGATTACGAGGTCAGGAGATCGAGACCATCCTGGCTAACACAGTGAAACCCCGTCTCTACTAAAAAATACAAAAAACGAGCTGGGCGAGGTGGCGGGCGCCTGTAGTCTCAGCTACTCGGGAGGCTGAGGCAGGAGAATGGCGTAAACCCGGGAGGCAGGGCTTGCAGTGAGCTGAGATCTGGCCACTGCACTCCAGCCTGGGCGTCAGAGCGAGACTCCGTCTCAAAAAAAAACAAAAAAACAAAAAACAAAAAACTCTTACAGGCCGGGTACAGTGGCTCACGCCTGTAATCCCAGCACTTTGGGAGGCTGGGGCAGGAGGATCACTTGAGCCCAGGAGTTCAAGACCAGCCTGGGCAACAGGGTGAAACCCCGTCTCTACAAAAAATTTAAAAGTTACCTGAGTGTGGTGGCACACACCTGGGGTCCCAGCTACATGGGAGGCTAAGGCAGGAAGATCAGTTGAGCCCATAGGTTGAGGCTGCAATGAGCCATGACTGTGTCACTGTACCCCAGCCTGCAAGACAGTGGTGAGACTCTATCTCGAACAAGAACAACAAAAAAAGACCTCTTACAAATGAATGAGAAAAAAGTAGATGACCTAATAGAAACTTAAGCAAAATGCTTAAACAGGCACCTCACAACAAAGTTTAGCCAAATGGCCAATGAAGAAAGATTCTCTATTTTATTAGTCATCAGAGAAATATAAATTAAAAGAAAAATGCAATAACTTTATACAACCAAAATGAAAGTGATCATCAATAGCAAGTATTGACAAAATGTGGACTAACCGGAACTCTCATATATTGGTGGTATGAATGTAAACTGACATAATCATTTTTGAAAACTGGTAGTATCTAGTTTTTTTGAAACATACATACATACATGCACATATCATAATATATGCATATATCATTATGCATATGATATATGCATATGTATCATATATCATAGTGTCAGCATTCAATACCACCAAATGCTGACAAGGATGTGGAGCAACAGGAACTCTCATTCACTGCTGATGGGAATGCAAAATGGTACACTCGCTTGTCAAAGTTTTGCAGTTTCTTACAAAACTAAACATACTCTTATATGATCCAGCAGTTGTGTTCCTTGCTATTTATCCAAATGAGTTGAAAACATGTCCACACAAAAACCTGCAGATATTCATAGCAGCCTTATTCATAATTGCCAAAACTTGGAAGCAATCAAGATGTCTCTCAGTAGGTAATTGGATAAACTGTAGTATAATTGAGACATTGGAATATTAATCAGCACTAAAAAATAAGCTAGCAAGCCATGAAAAGACATGGAACTTAAATGCTTATTACTATATAAAAGAAGCCAATCTGAAAAGGCTACATACTGTATGATTCCAACAATATGAAATTTTGAAAAAGCCAAAATTAGGGAGACAATGAAAAGTTGTTGCCAAAGGTTGAAGAGAAGGGAGAGATGAACAGGCAGAGCAGAGAGGGTTTTTAGGACACTGAAATGTTCTATATGATATTATAATGGTAGTTTCATTACACATTGTCAAAATCCACTGAATATACACCACCAAGAGTGAATCCCAATGCAAACTATGGGCTTTGAGTAATAATGATGTGTCACTGTATGTTCATCAATTCTATCAAATGTTCCACACTAGTGTGAGATGTCGATAGTAGGAGAGGCTGTGTGCGTAGACAGTTAAAGGGTATACGGGAAGTCTCTCTTTTTACCTTCTAGTAAATTTTATTGTAAACCAAAAACTCCTTTTTAAAAAATGAAGTCCTTTTTTTTTTTTTTTTTTTGAGACGGTGTCTCACTCTGTCGCCCAGGCTGGAAGTACAGTGGCACGATCTCGGCTCACTGCAGCCTCCACCTCCCAGGTTCAAGTGATTCTCCTGCCTCAGCCTCCCAAGTAGCTGGGACCACACACGTGCGCCACCACGCCCAGCTAATTTTTGTACTTTTTAGTAGAGACAAAGTTTCACTATGCTGGCCAGGCTGGTCTCTAACTCCTGACCTCAAAGTGCTAGGATTACAGGTGTGAGTCACCACACCCAGCTGTGAAGTCTATTTTTTTTAATCTACCAAAGTACACACTTGAAATGTTTACAGTAAACTAAGTCATACTTCAATTAAAAAGTAGAAAAAATCTAAGAAGAAAAAAAATTTTAAGTAATCTGTGATGGTACAAGTTGGGATAGTGATTACCCTTGACAGAGGAAGGGAGTAGTTACCGGAAGAGGATAGGAAGAGGGATTCTTGGGGGCCGGAAATGCTATTTCTTGTTAGCTATTTCTGGTTACATAGGCATATTCACTTTGTAGAAAATTCATTTAGCTATACACTGAAGATTCATGTATTTTTCATTATTTATGTTATACTTCAATAAAAAATTCACATTAAAAAAAAGATACAATGGTAGCATGCCTGTAGTCCCAGCTACTTGGGAGGCTGAGGTGGATTGCTTGAGCCCAGGAGTTCTGGGCAGTACTGCATTATGCTGATCAGGTGTCCACACTAAATTCAGCATCAATATGGCTACCTCCCATGAACAAAGGACCACCAGGTTGCCAAAGGAGGAGTGAACTGGCCCAGGTTAAAAATGGAGCAGGTCAAAACTCCTGTGCTCATCAGTAGTGGGATCATGCCTGTCCCAATGTTTTGGGAGGCCAAGACGGGAGGATCACTTGATGCCAGAGGTTCAAAACCAGTTTGAGCAACATAGAGAGACACCCATCTCTACAAAAAAAAACTTTAAAGTTTGCCAGGTGTGGTGGCATGCACCTGTAGTCCTAGCTACTTCAGAGGCTCAGGCAGGAGGATCACTTAAGCCCAGGAGTTCGAGGTTGCAGTGAGCTATGATCCTGTCACTGCACTCTAGCCTCCTGGGCAACAGAGCGAGACCCTGTTGAGGGGAGAGGGGAAGGGAAGAAAAAAGAAAACAGAAAAGCAAAGCAAGAAACTGTCTTAAGCTGTCTATAATTCGCCAGAAAGTAAACTTAACCTGTCTAAAACAAATCATCTCTCTTACCACCCACTTACCATCTTCTAGTACAGATTCACTGAATCACTTCAACTTAAGAACTTCCGAAGTATAAACTTTCTCCTACTGAACAAAACAATGCGTACCACTGACAGAGGGCACTACTACTGGTCGCTTCTCCAATTTCACTTTGTATTTGGGAATAGATGAATTCACAAATGACCTTTCATATCTACAGTTTGTAAGTGAATGAACTTCTATACCCACCACAAGTGACTGACATCATCTTCCATCTGCAGTCCACGTCAGACCCTGCTGCTTCTCTTCTCCTTTACCACCACTCCCCACCATCCAATCTGTCGCTGCTCTTATATTTAAGCCCCCTCTTCATTCCCCACTGCCAGCCTACAATTATTTTCAGCACCCCGCTGCTGCATTCTTCAGGGTTACTTTATCTAGGGTCCACAGGCTCCCACGGTCCATGGGCTAACTGGTTTCCTTTGAAATCACGGGTGTTTTATTTTATGCATTATTCTCAGAAGGGGTCCACAGACTTCACCAGGTTGCCAAAGGGATCCATGGTTCAAAAAGATTTCATTGCTCTAACTGGTCTCTCTGCCTAATACACTCCAATGCATCCTCCACATTAACTTTTTTGAAATATATTATAAATATCATCTGTTATCCATGCTTAAAATCTTTAAATGCTTCCCAGCTGCTTCCTGATCCTTAAGTTCAACAGTACAGCAATGAAGTATCTTCATAACTGGCCCCTGCTCATCTCCCTAGGTTTCTCTTGCCTCCTGCCATACCCTGCAGCTAACATACTGAGTTGTGTTTGCCATTCTCTTAATTCAGCACACTTTCCCGTTCCTCTGTGCCTCTCTGTACAAGCTGTTCCCTCTGCCTAGAAATCCCCTCCTTACCATCTTCATGTGGTTAACTTCTGCTCATCCCAACTCATGAGAAGCTCTCCTGGCCACCCTCAGTTCCCATGTAGATAAGCTGCCCATTAGTGTTCCTCTCACAATACTCAGTGATCTCCCAGAGCACTTTTCTAACAGTGTTTTGTCAGTTTATTGATCCACCTTCCCTTCTAGACTGTGAGCTTTCTTAGGCAGAAGCCAGACCAAGGTATCCCTTGCCTAGTATAGCTCAAGACACAAGATAGAGTGCTTAACACTTGCTGGAAAAAGGACTGGCTCTGGAAAATGGCCAAAGGTTGGTCAGAAACTTCACCAATTAATGAAGTGGCATCAGTCTGGAGATCACTATAAATGCAAACTACCCATATAAGGCAAGATAGTTCTGTATTTACTAATCTGCCATCAACGATCCTTCTTTCAAGTTGGGAAGCTGGCCTTTAATGAATGTAATTACCATGACCAGGCTCTGTGGCAAGGGCTTGACAGGCATCAGAGCTCACTAAATCTCAAAGCCAACTCTAAGATATTATTTTTTTAAAGATAAAGAGACAGAGAGGTAAACTCACATCTTTGATTCCAATCCAGGTCTTTGATTCCAAAACCCATGCCTAGCCACTTAGCTCAGTTGGTTTTCTGGAGATAAGAGATCAGTATGCTCTTCATCTTCGGAGTTTTGGAGGAGTTTGGGATAGACGAGAGAGGGGGCCCTTCATCAGCCTCTCAGCAAGTAAGAAAAGGTCCTATTCCCCAGGAAGTACTACTGCTACATTATTCAAGATCTAATATAATTTCCCCATATGTATTCACTGTAAAATGTTTTAAAAGAGAAGGGCTCGTATGAGTTGTTTTTCTAAGAACAGCAAGTTAAATAGACGATGGGCAAGACTGTTCAATGCCCCACCAGGCACGGGGGGGAAAAGGGGAGAAGAAAAATCATTCCCAAGCAATGGAATTAACAGGTTGTGGCAATTCCAATAAAAGAAAGGTAGGTTGAGTCTCCATGGCCTGCTGCAAAGAGAAACCATGCAGCATTTTTCTTTAACTGGCTAAGAAGGTACCTATGGTCTTAGCAGAAGAGCCCATGGGGTTCTAACATGATGAAACACCAATTTTGCTGAAAGCTGCTGCTATTTCCACTAAACTTTAGTTTGGAATCTGTATCTCAGCTGTCATCCTGTGATCATTAGCACTTTCCTGTAAGGTCCCAGGGGACTCACATACCACACTTCAAGAAAAGAAAGAACATTTCATTAACCCTAACCACCACCTTTTCACATTAATTACTCTAGCCTTACAGATGAGACCACCTCTCACAGACTGACTAAACGATGGTGGCCACAAAGCTACTTCATTCCCAATTATAATCCCACCATTCTTCTGTCTTCCATGTGTCCCCATCCTCATCCCCCTTGCCCCAGTCTTCGCCTCTGACCACCTTCTGTGTCCTTTCCCTTCTAACTCACCTCCAAATCTGTAGTCTTAAATAGATCTCTGTCCAACGACTTTACTGCACCGCAACTTTAAACACAAACCCAACAGTCTATTCTTCCTGTCCCTAACTCCAACCAAAAACACACACAATGTAAAATTCTAGTTTATTTAGAATGAAAACTACTCATGTAAATTTGGTGGCTTTCAACTATCAGATTACAATATATAATCCTAGAAAGTTTAAAACCAAGGGTAAGAAAATGCAGTCTGTAGGGACATACACTTCCAAAGATCAGGATTTTTGAGATCCCCTAAAGAGATCCTACTATACAAGAGTGCAGTACTCCACAATTGTCACTCAAGATTTTATCTGTCATTTACAAAGACTTTTTCATTTAAGTCAAAGCAACTGTTCCTTAATAGATCCTGCTCAATATTCCCTGAAGAAGATTAGCCTTACAAATAAAATGCATGGTTTAAGCACATATTGGAAGTGCTACAGCATGGATAGGGTTGGGGGAACAGGGTGAGCTAGTTAACAGTGACTGATCCACAGAAACAGGGAACTCAGGCCTCAGAGACTACATGAACATGTCCTCCCAAATCAATAAAAAAATTAAAAGTTCCTACGTGCAAATATTTTTGTGGGTCAATATACAAAAACATTCCTCCATTTATTTTACTTTTATTTTATTTTATTTTTTTGAGCCAGAGTCTCACTCTATTGCCCAGGAGTGCAGTGGTGCAATCCTGGCTCACTGTAACCTCCACCTCCCGATTCAAGTGATTCTCCTGCCTCAGCTTCCCAAGTAGCTAGGATTACAGGCACAGGCCATTAAGCCCAGCTAATTTCTGTATTTTTAGTAGAGATGAGGTTTTACCATGTTGTCCAGGCTGGTCTCGAACTCCTGACCTCAGGTGATCTGCCCACCTCAGCCACCAAAGTGCTGGGATCATAGGCGTGAGCCACCAAGTCTGGCATCCTCCACCTTTTTTTTTTTTTAAGCAACAAAGTCTCATTATGTCACCCAGGCTGGAGTGCAGTGGCTATTTACAGGCTCAAATCCACTGCTAATCAGTCCACAGAACAGTTCTCCACTTGTAAAGGTAAGATAATACCTTTAAGTTATATTAAAAGGAAAAGGCAAACTAAACTGCATGCAGTAAAGTCAAACAATGTAAAGATTTTGTATGTACGGGCAAAGTTTCACACACGAACACATAAAGACTTGAAAAACCTGGTTTTTTAGATTTCAGCAACAACTGAAGAAAACCAATAATACCATCCAGGCCAGGCACGGTGGCTCACACCTGTAATCCCAGCACTTTGGGAGGCAGAGGCAGGCAGATCATAAGGTCAGGAGATCGAGACCACCCTGGCTAACACAGTGAAACCCCCATCTCTACTAAAAATGCAAGAAATGAGTCAGACGTGGTGGCGCGTACCTGTAGTCCCAGCTACTAGGGAGGCTGAGGCAGGAAAATCGGCTTGAATCAGGGAGGTGGAGGTTGCAGTGAGCCAAGATTGCACCACTGCACTCCAGCCTGGGCAACAGAGTGAGACTCCATCTCAAAAAAAAAAAAAAAAGAAAAGAGTAACACCATCCACGCCTCCCTAGGCACAGAAACCAAGAAATCATAAATCCAAAAACAATTCACATTGAAATCAGCATACCTTCTCCTACCTCTGGTTTATTTATTATTATTTATTGCTAGTTAATACTCTTATGACTAGTTTAAGAATAACTATACTATTCAATGTACTTTATGTATCTCATTCATAAATCTTTTCAGGAGATGATTTTGCCAGCCCATTTTTTCTGCCGAAAGCATCCTAGAAAGGGCTGTCTTTAAAAAATGATGATCTGAAATAGATAAAAGTTTTCAAAGCACAGAAATGACAGCAAAGTCCACCACCCACTCTGTGTTACCCAACTTCCTGCCTCCACTCTTCCAGTTAGGTACCATAAGCCACAGAAAATTTTTTTTACTTTCCTGTAAAAAATAAATGAATAAAATCAAGTGCCTGGACAAAGAAGCTGACCACGGGAAGAGAGTATTTGTGATATTCTTGAATGGTCAGAATGCTTCCCCTTCCAGGAAGTGTGGCTATAATTGTGATTATTTTATGCAAATGCACTTCAACTTATCAGTGTGTAAGAGTCCAAGAAGCAGATAAGACATCAACAGCTGTTACTCCACACCACTCCACTTCAGCAGAAATAAATGAAAAAAGACACTCCCAAAAAGGTCCTAAGTACATCACCAGCCTCACTCTACCAGGTAGTTACTAAAGCTTCAATAAAGCTAAGTAGAGCTTATTCACACCTGGAAACAGAATGCTCTGGTGTAGGTTGGCCCTCCTCTTCCATCCAAGGCCAGAGTGGTAGCAAGCAGCATCAAAGACCTCTCCCAGGACATTCTTCTACCCTAATAAACTCGAACTTGCCTATGATATGGGACATCCGGTACAGCTAAATGAACAGATGTAGTTAGCTAGTACATCATCCCTCCTTGAGTTAATAGCTGTAGCCACTTCAGGTACCCGGCACTGTTAGCAGCTCTGTCCCTCAGCCTCATGGATGACATGCATTTTCGTTCACCTGTGCCATTCTATTAGACTGGTGCATCACAGATCAATTTGGTTTTGCCCATTACTGCTGGAAATTCCAATACACCCCACCTTTCTCTATATATAGTAACCTGAATTTACCAGAAAATCCAATCCACTTATCCCTAATCACATATAAAAAGCCGCCATGAGATTTACATTTGTGAAAACAAATATTTTTCCTCCACAAAAGTCATAAAAGCTAACTAGAGCCTATCTACAACCTATCAACTCTCTAAAAGGTGAGTAGCTTCAAAAATTCTTTGAACCAAAAAGAAAATGATTGTTAGACCAACACCTCCCTGTATAAGCCGTGCAGGCTGCCAGTTTAACAGTGCTAAAAGAGCTAAAATGGCTGACTCAAAAGTAACACTTCAAAAAAGGTTCAAATTACAGACTACATTTTAATTCCCATTACTGAAATTTTAATTCCCATTCCTAACCAAAGGAGCACTTCCCAGTACTCTGGATTAACAATAGCATTGCTTCTCCCAGTGGAAATAAACTATGTTAGGGCTGGAAAGAAAATTAGAGCTAAATTAGCTAAGTGCCTCATGTTCAGAATGTAAGGAAAAAAGGGATCTAGAGAGCCCACAAGAAAACAGGCTTGAAAACTCTGGCTGCCCATCAGTCAACATTCTAGAACAGCACTGTCCAACATAACTTTCTTGAAGGATGAAAATGTTCCATATCTGTGTTCCTCAATAGGGTAATCACTAGTTACCGAGCTAGTGAGTACTAAAAAGTAGCTACAGTGACTGAGGAACTAAATTTTTTAACTTTAATCTGAATTTAAACTGCTACTTATAGCTAATGGCTACCATACTGGGCAGTGCCATTCTAGAATACAGTTTTAGATTCTGACTAGTAGACACCTTTTTTTTTTTTTTTTTTGAGACAGAGTCTTACTCTGTTGCCCAGACTGGAGTACAGTGGCACGATCTCAGCTCACTACAACCTCCACCTCCTGGATTCAAGCGATTCTCCTGCCTCAGCCTCCCAAGCAGCTGAGACTACAGGTGCGTGCCACCACGCTCAGTTAATTTTTTTATTTTTGATACAGACAGGGTTTCACCATGTTGTTCAGTCTGGTCTCAAACTCCTGACCTGACCTCAAGTGATCCTCCCGCCTCGGCCTGGCAAAGCGCTGGGATTACAGCCATGAGCCACAGCACCCGGCCAAGACACTTTAAACAAAGTTTCTTAATCTCCTTTTCTGCATATGACACAGGAAATGTCTTATGTTTAAATATCTCACTCAGCAATGTAATTTTGTTACACAGGGACCCAGTCCAGAGCAGGATCACTGTTCCTCCCAAACCCTAGAAAAACTGAGTAACATCAGTGTCATCCCCACAGTTGGAATGAAGGCCCTCTTTTGAAAACCACTCTGACACAAAGTCCCACGAAATCCAAAAAACCAGAATCTGAACGATTTTGCAAGCATTGTATTACAAGTGCTGGGTCAAGACCAATCACTTCCTTCAAGTAGTTTTGCTAAGATATCAACCTTAACCTTTCTTCAAAAACAGAAAAAAATTGCTTTTCTTTTTTTTTTTTGCAGGGGAAGGAACTTTGATAGGCTCTGCTTCCAGCCTCAGCCACAAAGCCATGCAGCCCTGCCAGTCCCAGGCCTGCGTGAAAAAGAAAATAAGAATATTTAACCTCAATTTCGATCTATGATTATTGCAGGAATTCAAAATATTACATCACTTTGCATGGACAGAACCTCCCTATGACCTAATAAAAAATCCAAATGATATTAGTTCTCACTGTCTAAGTATTCTATTCTAAATAAATAATCTTTTTATATACTATTCTTGGTTTCTTTTTAAGGACTTCATTCTTTTCAAACGATTCTTAGTTCTCTGATTTTTAGAGCAAGGAAAGGTTGATTTGTGAAAACTAATGTTAATTTTGATCCCATTAAGGATTATAAAGAGATTCTTAGTCAAAACTGTTCAGTATGATTTAAAGTTTAGAATTCTCTTCCATTTTGGAAGGGAGGGGAAGAGTGGGAAATGGAAAATGGAGAAGAGAAGATGATAAAACCAAAAGAGCCATATGCTAACTGGACCTAACTCTAAAAAGCTATTGCCTCAAACCAACAGAAAAACGACTATGTTTGTTTAAATTAAAAAAGAAAAAAAAATTATTTCCCTGTGTTCCATCACATCAAAGGGACAAATTTCCTATTTTCTGAATCCCCCAAATGTAATCAGGAAAATAGGGCAAGTAGATAAATGAACTGACAATGAATACTTAACTTAAATCATGTTTTATCTTCAGAGGCACACAATACTCAAAGATGCAAAGTAAAACTCCACAAGCAAGCTTTTTTGTTTTTTAAGAGAATGTTTAAGGGGGTTTTATAATCAAGGGATAAGTAGTGACATCAATGGAATGAACATACTACTGATTAGTGATTCATACTGTGTTCACATGATCTTGAACGCCCAGATTAAGCTGGCTGAAGTGTGGCAACATGTTACAATTGTGAGACTGAGACTGAAGAGGCAAAATGAATGTGAAGTCCACACACTGTGAGGAGCCAAGCACACTAGCTAGATAATTTAGACAGTGACAGTGACAGAGTTGATGTTCTACAGCAATTCACTAAGGTTAGGCTCAAAGGGAAAAAATATATGTATTGATTCTAAACTAGTCAGTATCTTATGATTGCAAAAATAAGGTGGAATAAAACAAATCCTGTTATGTTTTCGATCAACTTTCTACTAGTAGCGATTTCGGAAATGAAATTTATTTCAGGAGATTACCCCATCCTTATCTCTACCCATCCCTATCTTAAAGTACATCTCATATCCAGCCAATATAGTTTGTAGGCAAAATGCTTCAACAGACATGATTATAAAAATGAAATAGTAACAAAATCTATTTCCCTAAAGAAAATGAACCCATGTGATATGTTTGTCATGACTTGTTAGAAGAGCTTCTTTTTTAAAAACAAAACAATGAATAGTTTACCTAATAAGCCCCACACTTAACTATTCCATTATTTCCTAAATACCAGACTGAATGCTTACGTCTACTACACTTTAAGCTTATTTACAAAATAGTAATTCCCAAGGTTTCCGTATGTCATTATGAGATTATCTCCAATTATAAAAGCAAAATATCAATAGTAATTATATTTCTGTACTTAAATAAAATTAGAAAACACTTCCGTCTTCCATCCTAATTACCCTGTTATCCTATAATACACATACTATATTCTTATACTTATTTTTCCTCCTATCTTTTCTGTAATAGTCTAGGTCTGTGTATTTGTGAGGAATCTACATGCCTCAGCACTTTTTAAATGTCTAAATAATTTAAAATGCAGCTTCAACAAATACCAGTTATATCTGCATAGTTTAAGTGTTTTCATGTATCTGTATATTTCAACTAAAGAAAATGTACTAATTGACTATTTCATTTCAGATACGACAATTATCAACAAATACGTTTTTTGTCTGAGTACTGAATGCCTAAAATGAGCCAAGAAAATGTTCATATTTCACTGAAAGTTTTAAGTCCATGTCTCAGGGAAAAATTTGTTTTAATCCTAAAAATATGATGTTAATATATATACCGGCTACAAGTGGTGGCTCACGCCTGTAATCCCAGCACTTTGGGAGGCCGAGGGGGGTGGATCACCTGAGGTCGGGAGTTCGAGAACAGCCTCCCCCAACTCTACTAAAAACAAAATTAGCTGGGTGTGGTGGCACATGCCTGTAATCCCAGCTACTCGGGAGGCTGAAGCAGTAGAATCACTTGAACTCGGGAGGCAGAGGTTGCGGTGAGCCGAGATCGCGCCATTGCACTCCAGCCTGGGCAACGAGAGTGAAACTCCCTCTCAAAAAAACAAAACAAAAATATATATATATGTAATATAAACAACTTGCAACGTTATTAACAACTTCATTATCAACTGGTTAATATTCAATAATTTCCATGGTAGCAAAGTTTCCCAGTGGAGATGGTCTCTATAAAATAACTTAATTACCTGTACACAATTACACAATATAAGCCAAGAGGGAGAGAACTGGAAACTAACTGTTACAAGCACTAATGCATTTGAATTGTACACTCCTCTTGGCATTCTTCTTTAACTGCATTTTCACAAGAGAATGCAGTTAAAGCTTTCCTATTCAACCAAGCCCTACTGATTAGTGTCCTGACTGGACAATGCTGGGCAGCAAATCCTGCAGCCTGAGTCACTGGAAAGAGCAGCAATCCTCAAGGAACTGCTGTTAGTCTGCCGGTGCCAGAACATTCTGCTGAGAGGCTCCTCAGCAAAGGGCTGGGTGTGGGCCCTGGCTAGCTGACTTTAGACCTAGAGCTTCCAAGCAGTGCAATGCTACACAAAATTTTTTAGAACATATTCACCTTTATTTTCATGAAGGGAAAAGGCAAAAGATACCTCCTGAATGGCTCTCTATTCTCCCCAGCCATTACACTGGCTCATGCCACAACCATGGCAAATCTGGACTTGGCAACATTCCACGAAAACACCTACATCACATCCATACAGACACACAGAATCATACCCACACCCCCAGGCTACTCTCAAGGACAACCAATAATCTTTCACATTAAAGATATACATCACTCCCTGATCAAAGTTCTTGAGTAGCTCCTCACTGCACTCAGGATAAAAGTCCAAAGTCCTCAGCATTACCTATGAGGGCCCTGTATCACCAATTCCTCTCAATCCCCCAGCCTTATCTCTAGATTGTGATCCCTCTTCACAATCTACCAACAGACCCAACAAACCTGTTCCTCAAATGCATAGTGCTCTCACTCACATCCCGGCCTTCATCCATGTTAGTCCCACTGCCTGAAAGGAATATTTGTTTCCATACTCTCCTTCTACCCTTCCTGCGGGTCTAGGCAAAAGTGTCACTTTCTCCAGGCTACCTTCCTCTACCTCCACCCCAGCTAGGGTAGGTGCCCCTCCTATACAGCACCTGTAAAATGTATTGCAACTGTCAGTTTACTTCCCTGTGCCCCCTGACCCAGGGTATGGGGCCAGCACCTCCTTGCCCACCATTATATCACAGGCATTCAAATATTTGTTAAATATATTCTAAGTTTACTCAGTGAACATAATATGAATGTGGTCCATGCATTAAGGGAAACATGTTCAAAGTCGGTTATGATACGATGGAAACAAGGCAGCAATTTTGTTATGCTTTGGTATAAAATACAAACTACATAATTGTATACAAAAGTCCTTAGGAAAGGTTAAAACATTGCACCAAAAAGAACACTTTTCACCATAAAAATATTAGTTTTGTGGTGAAACTACTACTCCTGCTAGGTAAATTGCAGTTCATAAAAAGTATCAGCGTGAAAGTATCTAAAAAGAAGCCCTGGTTGCTTACAGGTCAAGTACAACATTAGTGTAACTTTTCCTATCTACTGCCACCAAACTCTCTGGGCATTATCAGAACCCTACCAGCTAAAGGTAAAAGGCTGGCTGGACGTGGTGGCTCATGCCTGTTATAAACAAAAGACCTCTGAAACTTTCTACATTACCCTATCACAGAAAAATGATTTACTATTTATTAATTACGGTCACTCATTATTTACAATCATATCGTTTACTGATTTACTTTTTCAAGACACGGTTTCACTCTGTCACCCAGGCTGGAAAGCAAGTGACGCAATCATGGTTCACTGTAGCCTCAAATTCCTGGGCTCAAGTGATCCTCCTACTTTGTCCTTTCGTTTGGCCTACAGTCATTAATAATGATAATCATCATCATTATTTAAAATGTGTAAAATTGGCCGGGTGAAGTGACTCACACCTGTAATCCCAGCACTTTGGGAGTCCAAGGCAGGCAGATCACCTGAGGTCAGGAGATTGAGACCACCTTAGCCAAGATGGCGAAATCTCATCTCTCCTAAAAAATACAAAAATTAGCTGGGCATGGTGGTGTGCACCTGTAGTACCAGCTACTTGGGAGACTGAGGCAGGAGAATTGCTTGAACCCGGGAGGTGCAGGCTGCAGTGAACCAAGATCACGCCATTGCACTCCAGCCTGGGCAACAGAGCAGGACTCCGTCTCAAAAATAAATAAATAAATGTAAAAGGCTATTCCATTTTCTTAATCTCTTTTTTTTTTTTTTTTTCCTTTTTGTGGAGAACGGGGTCTCGCTGTATTACCCAGGCAGGTCTCCAACTCCTGGGCTCAAGCTATCCTCCCACCTCTGCCTCCCTGAGAGCTGGAATTACAGGCGTGAGCCACCACGCCCGGCCATTTTCTTAATCTCTAAGCCTTGATATAAGTCTTTCAATAAAGATTCCATTCATGATAATAGTCCGAAGGACATAAACATGTTGCCAGGAGAGAGACCTGATACATCCTGAGCATTAGCTGCCACTCGCAGCAACTTTCTTCAGGACACATATCTTATAATAAGTTACAATCTGAGGCTTGTGACACAAGATTTTTCCAGGGCAGCAGACTGATGTCATAAACATGATGGTACTAAGCACTCTAAAGAGCTCACCAGCTCCACCCTACACTCCCTGTGTGAAGGGGCAAATTATCCACTCTAAGCCTCAGTTTCCCCATTTAATAATGAGATAATGGTTCCTACCCGCAAGATTCTTGTGGGAATTAGACAGTCCATGAAAGCACTTCACAGGCAAACCAATTATTTTCAAATAAAAATGAAGGGAAGAATAGAAATATTTTCACATTTTTTAGGACTTTACATATGCTATAACTTCTTTTTGACTAATATCCTTCCACAGGGAAATTTTCGAGAAAGTCAGAAAAATGAGAAAATGAAAATCCACTTCGTCATAACCTTGAGATACAACAGCTTCCACAGAAGTCCACATTAAGATCCACTTTCTAATCTTTCTCTGCACTCCCAAAATTACCTTTAATTTCTGTTAACCATTCCTACAATATGGGAGATAGCAAAGGGAAACTACTTCCATACTTCTTCCCAAGATGTCCTCACCAGAAACAATCTTCCTTCCTGCCTCTGTGTCTCCAAATATACTGAATCTTTCAAAAAATAAAACTAAAACAAAACGATAACAGATAAAAAGGACTCAAATCACAAAAGCCGGCCTTTAAAGTCTCCAGCTTTCTTACTGCAGAACTACAGTCATGTGGTACGATGGAGGCACCTGTTAGGTGGCAATCCACGAAGCTTAAAGTGTTACCACGAGAATTTAAACTGTAACGGGGGGAGGAAGAGGGAGCTGATTTCCCACCTCACTTTTTTTTTTCCGCCCTAACACATGATGGCCAAACAATATACGCTATCCACTGTGAACATTTTTATCATTTTTACTTAAATTGAGAAAGAGGGGAATTTGAGAACCAATTGAGGAAACTGGATCTCATATTCCCCAATCCAGGCTGACTTCAGGTTTTGTGTGATTTTCTTCTTCCTTTTTGACAAGGGAATTTTACAAATCTCCTGAAACGTGTTTTACATAAAGGTGAGACCTCAACAGTCTTATAACTTTACCCCAGCCTAGTTCTGGCCTCGGTTTTTACAAACGGGTGACGTGAGAATAGCTTCCTAAAAGCAAATGGGGCACTGGGATATAATCTAGGAAGTGATGATGCAAGTCTCCAGAGGACAGGGAGGAGGGGAGGTGAAAAAGTCAGAGGAAATACCCTCCTAATGCCTGGGCACCAACTCAAGCCCCGGGAGGGAGGAAGGGCTGGCTTCCACATGCCCAGGGAAGGGGCACCCCTGCTCCTCCTGGAGCGGTCAACGCCGCCCCCTCAACCCTCCCCGCCGCCCTGCCCCCCTCACCCGTGGCCCGGGAGGCCCCCGTGGGCCCGAGCTTCAGGCTGGCGGGTCCCAAAGGGTGGTAACGCACCCCCGGAAGGGCCTTCTCTGCCCACCCCCAGCTCCCCACCCGGCATCCCTCCCCGGAACGCGACCCCCACCCCCTCCCCGTAGGCCCGGACTGGGCCCAGCCTCCAGGGTTCCGGCATCCCAGGCCCCGAGGCCTGCCCAGGCAGCCCTGGCGTCCGCGCCCCCGGCCCCCGCCCCAACCCGGCCGGGCACTTACCCCCAGAAGCCGCAGGGACAGCGAGGCGGCAGGCTGGGCGCTTTGCTGCGCTCGCTCCCAGCGTCTCCCATGGTGCTCGGCGGCGGCGGAGCTCGGCGGCGGCAGCGGTGGCGGCGGCTGGGCCCGGGCCCCGCTCTGAGGAGGAGGTGGCGGCGGCGTCGGGGGGCTCGGGGCGGGGGGAGGGGGAGGGAGCGGGCGCGCGGGCGGGCGCGAGTCCGGGGCTCGGAGCCGGGATTCCAGGCCGGTCAGCTGGAGGCGGGCCGCACCACTCGGCCTGCGGAGACGGGGGGGCCGGGGAGGTGCGGAGAGGAGAAGGAGGGAGCCGAGGAGGAGGGGCGTGCGGACGCACCGAGGACCGCGGGGGAGGAGGGACACCGACGCCCTCGACGGCTCCCACCGCCGCTCCCCAGCCAGAGCGATGTCCCGTGCGGTGGCGCGGGGAAGGACCGGAGGTCCCCGCCGGCTCCGGAGTCGCAGCGGCCGCTGTGAAGCCCCGGGCCCTGCTGGCTCCGTAACACCGGCCCCTCCCCCGGAGGCTGCGCTGACCGGACAATGGCCGCTCTGCCCCTCCCCTCTATGCACCCCTCCCGAGGAGTCACAATGGTCTCGCCCGGGGGAGCCACCGCCAAAGCCCAGCAGCTGATCAGCTGGGATCCGGGCGTGCCACTTTGTTCCGCGCCTCAAAGGCGGAGTGCGGAACTGTGGGAGAAACTGAGAGCCTCGGGCTCTCGCCCGGCGACGGGCGACTGAGGCCTTCGTATTCTTAGAACTTTAAAATCTGAAGCAACCTTATCTTCCCCCTGTCTGAAGAAGGGGAGCAGGTTTCTGAGTACTCCGGGGCGCGGTGTCTCCCCCTAAACGCGAGTGGTGCGCTCCAAGCGGGAGGGGGAGGAGCAGATTAGTTGTTTAGGGTAAATTGGGCCAGTGCCTGAGCGGCGGCGCATGCGCCCGCAGACCCCGTAGCCGAGTGCGAGGAGGGGCCTCGGGGAGGAATGCCAAACGCGGAAGTGGAGTTCGGAGTTCCCGGGTATGTTGGAGTCAAGGTCCCTGGAGCTGCAGCTCTTGTTCCTGGGCGATGCCGCGGAGCCTTTCTCCCTAGTTTGCCAAGTCCCTGGGAATCTCTCTCTGTCTTCCTGGTCCCCCCCACACCCAAACAACTCTTCGAGTTCCACCCGGTATACTGGTCTCTTGACAGGAACTTTTGGGAAATGCCCTTCCCGCAGCCCCTTGTCTGGGGCAAGTTCCTTGTCTCTTCCCTCACCGGTGTTGGGGAGTTCCTTGTCTCTCCACTCCCAACCACAGAGCCAGAAGTCCATTGCCTGTGCCCGGGCTAGGAGAGCCTCCCTTCTTCCTACAGCTGACTCGTTTGGTTTTTGGAGGGGAAAGGGGAGCTGTGGCAGAATCAGTAATGGTAAGTGATCAAAGAAGTTTGAGACACTAAGAAAATGAGTCCTTTAACGCTTCTAGTCCTTGATCCTGAGCTCATTCTGATCTCCAGCCAGTCGTGGACAGAGAAACCGATTATTGATGACTAAGTTCAACACAGAGGCAACATCCTTCAGACCTTTTGGAAACCCATCGCTGAGGAAGACTTCCTGGCTCTTAGGAATAGCTGCCGTATACCCTCCCGGCCTGTCGGGTATATGAGAGCCTCAGAGAGAGTATTACCTAGATTAATTTGGTTACCAAATGTTGCTATCTTATTTTTTTGTATACCAAACCACATTTCTGTTTGTGCATTCTCTGTGGGTTTGTTAACATTGATGTTTATTTTGGACTCTAAAGAGCAAGGATCGCATTTAGCTTAGTATGCCACAGATGCTGTTGATGGTGCAGTTAATGATTGCAAAAATCAAGCCACTTAAAGCCAAAACACCCCAAAACGTGAGGGATAATTTATTATGCACAATATTTAGTTTTAATTTTGTGGATTTTCCAAAGCCTTCAATAAGTATATGTGTAAGAAAGTGCATAGAAAAAGCCGGGCGCTGGGGCTCACGCCTGTGATCCCAGCATTTTGGGAGGCCAAGACGGGTGGATCACCTGAGGTCAGGAGTTCGAGACCAGTTTGGCCAACATGGTGAAACCCCGTCGCTAGTTTTAAAAAATACAAAAAATTAGCCGGGCATGGTGGCGCGCGTGTAATCCCAGCTACTCGGGAGGCTGAGGCAGGCGAATCACTTGAACCCGGAAGGCGGGTGTTGCAGTGAACCGAGATAATGCCACTGCACTCAAGCCTGGGCAACAGGAACGAGAGCAAAACTCTGTCTCAAAAAAGAAGAAAGAAAGAAAAGAAAAAAAAATGCATAGAAAGGATAAAGCCATACAGCACACCTTGCTCTCACTGGATTCATATTACCCTTAAATCTTCATTTAAACCGACATAAAATTCCCAGATACGTGAGATACTTAACAGCCTTTGAGTTTAACAAAGATTAAGTGGGACTGTCTCTCTTGGCATCTTGATGATTTTCTTTTATGGACAGAAAAGGAAACTCCACAACTAAAAGGAGAATTCAACATAAAAAGTGATTGTCATTTTCCAAACTGCTTTCCTGTTTGCCAGTTATTCAACAAACATTTATTGAGTACCCAGTATACACAAGGAATTTCCTCAGCACTCTGGAGACTAAAAGGATTAATAAAGTGTAGCATTCACCAGCAGGTCCCTACATATAATGTAGATAATTTGGTTCCAGTCGTCCTCTCAGACTTCATTTTCTGCTCTTCTCTGTTCACCCTGCAAAGCAGACACTAGTTGCCATTCCTCAAATACACCTTGCTTTCTGACATCTCCATTCCCTTGTCCTCCTGTTCCTGACTGCCTCAGCTGCCTTTCCTCTTTATATGTGTACACACACAAGGAAATAATCTTCTGCAACCCAAGGACACAGAGCAGTAAGATCTCATGAAGAACTGAAATAGGTGCCTAATACATCAACAGGGAGCCAAGTGTTTGGTTTTTTTCAGTATCTTTTTCTCTCTGGTTACATATTCTTCCATCTCTGCTTCTCTCTACAAAGCTGCTTTATAATCTCAGCAGAGCTGTTTTCACTGCTTTTTTGGGAACATAATCCAGGTTTACCCAGCCTCACTTCAAGAACAGACAGACTAATTAGTATTTATGAATCCCAATGCCCAGGAACAAGAAACTGGTTCAATTTATGTCCGCTTGTGTACTCTTGGTACAATCACCTTTGACCAACAGGGCAATATGTAGTCAGGTCTCTTTGTTTTGTAATGCAAACATGGCTGCCAGAACCCCATCTTTGTAAGCTGTCTTCTCAAAGAAAGTTATGTACTTGGCAAAGATTCCAAAAAATGTCCACCACAGACCATAAAGGAGTAAATTGCAGCTGAACTTCAAAAGCATAAAGAACAATTGACAGGTTAAGGTTTTTCAACAGACTAACTCCTACTTAAACAAATTCAGACCTGAATTTAAATGAAACTCCTTCAAAGAAGTCATCCGTGACCCAAGCCCCAATCAAAATTAGGTGGCCCCGTTATTATCTTACATGGCACTCTTTTTCTTTATAGTACCTATCACACTTTATAATTAAGTATGTATTTGTGAGTCTCCAGAGATCATGTCTGTTTTGTTTACTGTGATATACACAATACTCAAGGTGCATTTGGGAGGCATTCAATAAATATTTGTTGCATGAATAAAAAGGCACAATAATTTCTTAGTCAATGTGAGACCCACAAATGGATTGGAGTCATAGTTAGACAATCCTGGGGGAATGTCTTAGTTACCAACCCACCCTCCCTAGAAGACATTGAAGTTCTCTGTTGTTTTTTTTTTTTTTTCTGACCTCGTTCATCACAAGGCTGCCAGCTTTTTTGTCACACTGAAGTTGTATGAGATGAGACAGTATTTAGCTGCTGCTTATGACGTTCCTAGCCAGCTAACTCTTTACTCTTAGTTCCCAGTGTCTCTATCTATAGAGCCCTTGATCCAATTCCTATAACAAGCCCACTTAGTTGACTGAAAGCTCAGAGAGGACATAAAATTTCAGGGCATCATCAAATTAGGGGAGCATAGTGTGGGGGTAATTGGCAGAGTGCTTTTGTCGTAATTGTCTTGACTATTTTCTGTCGTGTATTAACGTTCCAGATGAACCTGTGATGTGACTCCTGGGAGTAGTTTGCAATCACCATTGGCCCAAAAGGAGCCATCTATGTGCTCAGTGGGGTCTAGTAAAGGATAATATTAATTCTTCAGCAGCCAGAGCTTTTGAAGTAGAAACTGACGGTATATGGAAAAGAGCCTAGTGTGATTCAAGGTCAGGAGCAAACAATGACTGCCTTCTTGGTAAGAATTCAAAAGACCTACTTAGCCCTGGAAGACTTTACCAAAAAAAGGGGGCTTGTAGAGACCTGAGAGAAAGCAGATGATCCTCCACTCTAATTCTAATCCCTACCCTTGAAACTCGCTCTCAGTTCAAAGCCTGTCATCATTATAATCCATCCTAACCTGGTATTAGCCCCACTGTCCAATCCAAACTCTAGCCTTAATCCTAATCCTAATATTATCTGTAAAATTTAATCTCAGATCCCAACTCTAGTTTTATGAGCTTAACAAAGGCTCTTTGCCTTGCCACTGAGTTATTTTCCCTAGCTCCTTTTTCTTGCATCCCTTGACCCTGACTGACTAATGAGAACAGAGAACCCTGTAACATCCTGGACCCCTAGAGAGAATGAGAGCCAATTTCAATCATCCAGGTTGGATCCAGGGCCTTGGACTGCCAGAAAAGAGAAAGTGGAGCATCTGTGACCAGAGCAAGAGGCAGAGACCCTGCCCAATCACATTTCCTATTGCCTAATTCAGGGACTACTAAGCCTTTGAAAGTCCGGAATACATGCACTCCAAGTCACCTATGTCGACTCAGGAATGTGAGGTACAGTTGGCGTACAGTGGAAGACCTGAGACCCCTCTGCAAAACAATATGGTTAGATTAGACGAGTGGCTTTTACACTGTGTTCTCAGAGAGCAAGAATTCTGAGTTTTGCTCTCCTCTTTCATTTGAGTTTGGTTTTCCAAGGGGGTGAGAGATTTTCTTTCAAAAGGCATTGAACCAGATCCTCTCTTAAGTTTGCTTCTGACCTTTGAGTTTTCTGATGTGCAGTTGATTCTTTTAGTCACTTACGGTCCAGTTGGCATGGATAAACTCTCAGAGCCAAGGGAAAAGAAGGGCAACCAAGCATACCGTCTCCAGCCCGTCTCAGGAAACTAAAAATAAATTAAATAAAATGAAGAGTGCAACAGGGAAAAGAGGGGACGAGGGGAGAAAATGCTGCCATTTCACATCCCATGTTCCTCATGTTCACAAAGCAATTGCTGATTTCCCTGCTGCTCACACCCATCTTGGTGTGAAATTTGATTTTGCTGACTTTTAAATTTATTTTCAAGAATGGAAATAATTGTTTTTCCCAGAAATACTTGACCTTTGTGGGGAAAAAGAAATTCAAACAAAGAGAAAACAGAAGTCCTCCCTAATACTGTCATCCCCCAGAGATACCCTTTGTTAACAGTTTGGTATAGCCCTCTAGGCTTTTCATTTGTGTATGATCATATAAATGGAATCATGTAACACATAGTATACTCTGACTGACTTTTTTTTTTAATTTTGAAATATGTCACGGACATCTTCCATATATAGTTCTGTAGTATAGTCTTGTAGTTAGGGTTCTCTAAAGAAACAGAACCAATGGGAAATTACATGAGATGTATTATAAGGAATTGGTTTACACAATTATGGAGGCAGACAAGTCCCAAGATCTGCAGTGTGAAGGCCTTGGGAACCAGGAGAATCCATGGTATAACCTCTAGTCTGAGTCAGAAGTAGAAGACCGATGTCCCAACTCAAAGGCTTTCAGGCAGAGAGCAAATTCTCTCTTGCTTAGCCTTTTCTTCTGTTCAGGCCTTCAACAGAGTGCATAAGTCCTGTCCAACTTGGGGAGGGCAATCTACTCAGTCTACCATTTTGTTTTAATTCATTCAAACTGCTATAACAAAACCATAAGGGCTGGGCGCAGTGACTCACGCCTATAATTCCAGCACTTTGGGAGGCCGAGGCAGGCAGATCATGAGGTCAGGAGATCGAGACCATCCTGGCTAACACGGTGAACCCCTGTCTCTGCTAAAAATACAAAAAAAATTAGCCGGGCGTGGTGATAGGCGCTTGTAGTCTCAGCTACACGGGAGGCTGAGGCCAGAGTGAACCCGGGAGGCGGAGCTTGCAGTGAGCCAAGATTGCGCCACTGCACTCCAGCCTGGGTGACAGAGTGAGACTCTGTCTCAAAAAAAAAAAAAAAAAAAAAACTGGGCAGCTTGTGAACAACAAGAATTTATTTCTCACAGTTTTGGAGGTTGGGAAGTCCAAGATCAAGCCACTGGCAGATATGATCTGATGAGACCCCACTCTCTGGCTCATAGATGGTACTTTCTTGCCATGTCTTCATATGGCAGAAAGGGCAAATGAGCTCCCTTGGACACTAATGCCATTCATGAGGACTGTGCCTTTATGATCTAATCATCTTCTAAAAGACTCTACCTCCTAATACCATCACCATGGGAATTAGGAGCTCAACATATAAATTGCGGACTATGTGTGTTGGGGGACACAAATATTCAGACCGTAGCAAATGTTAATCTCAACCTCAAAGACACACCCATAATAATATTTAACCATATATCCGGGTACTCTGCGGCCCAGTTAAGTTGACATATAACATTAACTATCACACTAAAATCATGGGCTCCAAACTCAGGCTGCATAAGTTCAAAAGTCAAGCTGCCTAAGTTCAAATGTGGGCTCTGCCACCTAGTAGCTCAGAGACTTGAAGAAGTTACTTAGCTGGTCTGTGTCTTAGTTTCCTCATCTGTAACAGGAGGCATTTGTAGTGAGCTGTGGTTTTTATCTGCCTACTTCTCCCTGCTCTTGAGGGATGCACACACTCACTGGTTTCGTCAGGGAGCCCTATCCTTCTGGACACAGGAATTGGGATTGGCTCAGGGAAAGGCAGGGCCCTCCCTAGGCTGACTTGCAAGCTTTGTCTTCTGAGATCAAGTGGCCCAAAGACCACGTAAGCCTAGAGCTGCTGAGGGACCCACCATCTGGAGTGAGGTTGCCTGGGGAATCGAGCCAACAGGAAGGAAAGGAGAGATGGAGAGAGAGAGACTAAATCATCAAGACATTGAGTCCTTGAATCCAGCTAAGTCTCATGCCAAAGTTGCCCTCTGGACTTTTCAGTGACATGGGCCAATAAATTCCTTCTTTTACCTACACTAATTTAAATTGAGTTTCATTATGTTCCATGAGAAAATCCTGAGCATCCCTAGTAGTATCTACCTCTTTCATAGGTTTATCGTGATGATTAAAGTATATAATCTGTGAGGAAATTTTAGTGTAGTATAGAGTGTATAGTACAAGCTCAGGTCAGGCGTGGTGACTCACACCTGTAATCCCAGCACTTTGGGAGGCCTAGGCAGGCGGATCACTTGAGGTCAGGATTTCTAGACCAGCCTGGGCAACGTGGTGAAACCCTGTCTCTACTAAAAATACAAGAATTAGCCAGGTGTGGTGGTGCATGCCTGTAATCCCAGCTACTTGGGAGGCTGAAGCAAGAGAATTGCCTGGACCTGGGAGGCAGAGATTGCAGTGAGCTGAGATTGCACCACTGCACTCCAGCATGGGCCACAGAGCAAGACTCTGTCTCCAAAAAAAAAAAAAAAAAAAAAAAAACAAGCTCCATAAACACTTACCATTGTTATTTGTTTCTGACTATTGTATGGGTGAATTAAAGAATCTGTTGATTCATTTCTCTCATCATTGATTCATTTGCTTTCATTTATTCATTCAAAAGACACTTACTGAGCACTGTATTAGGCCGTTGTTGCATTGCTGTAAAGAAATGCCTGAGACTGGGTACTTTATAAAAGAAAAGATGGGGCTGGGCGCAGTGGCTCAAGCGTGTAATCCCAGCACTTTGGGAGGCTGAGACGGGCAGATCACGAGGTCAGGAGATCGAGACCATCCTGGCTAACACGGTGAAACCCTGTCTATACTAAAAAATACAAAAAACTAGCCAGGCGAGGTGGCGGGCGCCTGTAGTCCTAGTTACTCGGGAGGCTGAGGCATGAGAATGGCCGAAACCCGGGAGGCGGAGCTTGCGGTGAGCTGAGATCCGGCCACTACGCTCCAGCCTGGGCGACAGAGCAAGACTCTGTCTCAAGAAAAAAAGAAGAAAAGATGTTTAATTGGCTCATGGTTCTGCAGCCTGCATAGGAAGCATAGCATCAGCATCTGCTCAGTTTCTGGGGAGACCTCAGGGAGCTTTTACTTACGGCAGAAAGTGAAGCAAGAGCAGGTACTTTACATGGTGAAAGCAAGAACAAGAGAGAATTGGGGAACAGGGGAATGCTACACACTTTCTTTTCTTTTTTTTTTTTTTTTGAGATGGAGTCTTCACTCTGTCACCCAGGCTGGAGTGTAATAGCACGATCTCGGCTCACTGCAAGTTCCACCTCCTGGGTTCATGCCATTCTCCTGGCTCAGCCTCCTGAGTAGCTGGGACTACAGGCACCTGCCACCATGCCCGGCTAATTTTTTGTATTTTTAGAAAAGACGGGGTTTCACCGTGTTAGCCAGGATGGTCTCGATCTCCTGACCTCGTGATCCGCCTGCCTCAGCCTCCCAAAGTGCTGGGATTACAGGCGTGAGCCACCACGCCCAGCCGAATGCCACACACTTTTAAGTGACCAGCTCTTGCTAATACTCACTATCATGAGAATAGCACCAATCTCAGGGATCCGCCTCCATGACCCAAACACCTCTATCAGGCCCCACCTCCAACATGGAGGATTACAATTCAACATGAGATTTGTGTGGGACATCCAAACCATATTAGGCACCTACCATACGTTAGACACTGTTTTAGGCATTAAGGATACAATGGTGAATGAGACACATGGGTCCCCACTCGGGTGGTACTTATCCTCTAGTGGTACAGGCAAGCAATTAACACTCTTAAAAATGTCCTGAAAAAGGCAGCTTTCCACGCTTTTTTTTTTTCTTTTTTTTTTTTTTGAGACAGAATCCCGCTCTGTCACCCAGGCTAGAGTACAGTGGTGTGATCTTGGCTCACTGCAACCTCCACCACCCGGTTTCAAGTGATTCTCCTGCCTCAGCCTCCTGGGTAACTGGGATTACAGGCACACGCCACCATGCCCAGGTAATTTTTTTTTTTTTTTTTTTTTCCTGAGAGGGAGTCTTGCTCTGTAGCCCAGGCTGGAGTGCTGTGGCGCAACATCAGCTCACTGCAGCCTTTGCCTCCTGGGTTCAGGCGATTCTCCTGCCTCAGCCTCCTGGATAGCTGGGACTACAGGAATGTGCCACCACTCCTGGCTAATTTTTTGTATTTTTAGTAGAAACAGAGTTTCACCGTGTTAGCCAACATGGTCTCCATCTCCTGACTTCATGATCCACCCACCTCGGCCTCCCATAGTGCTGGGATTACAGGCATGAGCCACCGCGCCCAGACAGCTTTCCACTTCTTTTTTTCTTTTCTTTTCTTTTTTTTTGAGACGGAATTTTGTTCTTGTTACCCAGGCTGGAGTACAATGACCCGATCTCGGTTCACCACAACCCCCACCTCGTGGGTTCAAGCAATTCTCCTGTCTCAGCCTCCCAAGTAGCTGGGATTACAGGCATGTGCCACCACAACCAGCTAATTTTTTTTTTTGTATTTTTAGTAGAGACGGAATTTCTCCATGTTGGTCAGGCTGGTCTTGAACTCCCGACCTCAGGTGATCTGCCCGCGTTGGCCTCCCAAAGTGCTGGGATTACAGGCATGAGCCACTGACCCCGGCCAGCTTTCCACTTTTATAAACAATTGTACGATGAACATCTTTGTCCATTTGTCCTATTAATGTCTTGGATACATTTTTTAGGAAAAGAATTTCAGGCTGGGCACAGTGGTTCATGCCTGTAATCCCAGCAATTTGGGAGGCCGAGGCAGGTGGATCACCTGAGGTCGGGAGTTTGGGACCAGCCTGGCCAACATGGTGAAACCCCATCTCCACTAAAAATACAAAAATTAGCCAGGCAGGGTGGCAAGTGCCTGTAATCCCAGCTACTCGGGAGGCTAAGACAGGAGAATTGCTTGAACCCACGAGGTGGAGGTTGTGGTGAGCCGAGGTCAGGCCATCATCGTACTCCAGCCTGGGCAACGAGCAAAACCCCACCCCCCCCCAAAAAAAAAAAAAAGTGGAAAGCTGGCCGGGCACAGTGGCTCATGCCTGTAATCCCAGCACTTTGGGAGGCTGAGGCGGGTGGATCACGAGGTCAGGAGATGCAGACCATCCTGGCTAACACAGTGAAACTCTGTCTCTATTAAAAACAAAAAAAGTTTGCGGGAATGGTGGCACATTCCTGTAGTCCCAGCTATCCAGGAGGCTGAGGCAGGAGAATTGCTTGAACCTGGGAGGCGGAGGTGGCAGTGAGCAGAGATCGCACCACTGCACTCCAGCTTGGGTGACAGAGCAAGACTCCATCTCAAAAAAAAAAAAAGAATTTCAATGCCACTTAACATTCATTGTATATGGCCAAACTTCCCTCCAGAAAGCTCATACCAATTTACACTCCCTCCAATAGTAAACAAGAAAGCAGATTTTCCCATACCTCAGTAGCCTGGAGATACCATCATTCTCTTTAATCGTTGCCAATGCAAAGGTAAAAACATGGCACATAATAGATGTTTTAATTTGCATTTTGGAAGTTATTAATGAGGTCTGGGTTTTTTAATGTATATAAATATACCATTTGAATTTGAATGTACTTTTGTATGGCATTATCTGTTTTTGTCCTTTGTCCATTTTTCTACAGGAGCTTTTTTTCTTGTTTAGATTAAGATATTAATGTTGGTTTATTTTATTTTATTTTATTTTTTGAGACAGAGTTTTGCTCTTATTGCCCAAGGTGGAGTGCAATGGCACGATCTTGACTCACTGCAACCTCCACCTCCTGGGTTCAAGCAATTCTCCTGCTTCAGCCTCCTGAGTAGCTGGGATTACAGGTGCCCGCCACCACACCTGGCTAACTTTTGTATTTTTCATACAGACGGATTTCACCATGTTGGCCAGGCTGGTATTGAACTCTTGACCTCAGGTGATCCGCCCACCTCAGCCTCCCAAAGTGCTGGAATTACAGGCATGAGCCACTGTGCCCAGCCACTAATGTTGGTTTTAAGAATATTAACTCAGCCGGGTGCGTTGGCTCACACCTGTAATCCCAGCACTTTGGGAGGCCAAGGCGGGCGGATCATGAGGTCAGGAGATCGAGACCATCCTTGCTAACATGGTGAAACCCCCGTCTCTACTAAAAACACAAAAAAAACAGCTGGGCATGGTGGCAGGCGCCTGTAGTCCCAGCTACTCAGGAGGCTGAGGCAGGAGAATAGCATGAACTCGGGAGGTGGAGCTTGCAGTAAGCCGAGATGGTACCACTGCGCTCCAGCATGGGCAACAGAGCAAGACCCCGTCTCAAAAAAAAAAAAAAAAAAAGAATATTGACTCATTGTCACATGCACTGCAAATTATTTCTCTGTCATTTGTCTCTTAATTGTATTTAGGAATTTTGGTTTTCAGGATATCTAAAATGCTGAGGAAATATGTGAATTAACCTTGGCTAATGTTTGAATTGCCTACATGGGCACTTTTTTTTAAGTCCTCTATTTGTTACTTAAAGGTAAAAAAGAAAAAGAGAAAATTAAAGGGGGAAAGACAAGATATTGCAGGGATTGTGGAGCAGGCGGCTAAGAGAAATCTTGCCCCCTCAGCCTGCCCCACCCCACCTCATCTCAGGCGAGCTCAGCTTGGAGACCAATAAATGGCCGAGAACTTCATGAATTGACCCAGCTCATCAGGCTTGATGCCAGCCCCGAGCTCCCTGGGGTGAATCATCCAGGACATGTGCCCCAGCCTTCCCTGTTCCTGTCTAGAGGTTTTAAGAAAGCAGCCAGAAGCCACAGCCAGGCTGCCATGTAACTCTGTGAGACCCCAGAGACGGGTCTGAAGTTTTTTTTATCAAGTCCCTTGCTTGTTTGTACAGATCATTTCTAGGGGTGAATGCACCACGTGTGGCTGGGATGGACTCCAAGAAATGACCCAATGAGAAGAACCAAGGGTGTTTGTGAAAAAGAGAGTTTTAGGAGAAAAGGGTTAGAATTCATTATTAGGGTGAAATTAGGGAAGGAACCAGAGTTGAGGAGGTTGGACTTGGGAGTCAGGAGTAGACATTTAGAATGCCAGACAGAATTAGTGGCTCAAGGAAAGGCTTATGACATGGAAAGAAGCTCAGATGCACAGGATGAAGTTGAAAGGTTAAGACTGGTGTGTTCGTTGCCAGGCTCAGTGACTCACGCCTGTAATCCCAGCACTTTGGGAGGCCGAGGCGGGCAGATCACGAGGTCAGGAGATTGAGACGATCCTGGTCAACGTGGTGAAACTTCACATCTACCAAAAATACAAAAGGTAGCTGGGCCCATGGTGGTGGTGCATACCTGTAGTCCCAGCTACTCGGGAGGCTGAGGCAGGAAAATCGCTCGAACCCGGGAGGCGGAGGTTGCAGTGAGCCGAGATTACGCCACTGCACTCCAGCCTGGTGACAGAGCGAGACTCCGTCTCAAAAAAAAAAAAAAAAGGCACGGTGGCTCACTCCTGTAATCCCAGCACTTTGGGAGGCCTAGGCGGGTGGATCACGAGGTCAGGAGATCGAGACCATCCTGGTTAACACAGTGAAACCCCGTCTCTACTAAGAAAAATTAACTAGATGTGGTGGCAGGCGCCTGTAGTCCCAGCTACTAGGGAGGCTGAGGCAGGAGAATGGTGTGAACCTGGGAGGCGGAGCTTTCAGTGAGCCGAGATTGCACTACTGCACTCCAGCCTGGGCAACAGAGTGAGACTCCATCTCAAAAAAAAAAAAAAAAAAAAGATTAGTGTATTCATTTGGGTTCCCCCAGAAGCTGAGCCTGAGACAAGGATTGAGGGGTACGGAGAACACAGCTAGGGATGGTAAGGTGGCCAATAAAGGGTGTATCATCGAGCCAGTTATCATTGGGAGTACTACAGCTCAGTCCCAGGGGGGACCTAGTTCTAGTGGGGACTGTGCAAAACCTCACCTTAAAGCCATCCCATCTGAGGAGTGGGGGGAGGTGGCACATTGAGTTTTATATACCCACTTCCATCAATAGTTGACATAGATCACTGCACTCCAGCCAGCCTTTGCAGGCAAAACAGGCTTCTCTGGTTTCAGAGAAAACCCTCAGGCAAAGACATGCAGAGATGGGCCATTGGAATTTGGTGGGATCACTGAAGTGGTAAGGGCTGAGGGATACGGACCAGCATCTACAGTGTCTTCTGTACCTGGAGACAATGTGTGTGTGTAGATTTGAGAGATGTGATATTTACTAAAATTATCCAGGGGTTTCTTCCTAAGGCTGTGATTAATCAGGTAAGGCTAGTTGTCTTCTGATTAGGAGTTAAGGAGCAGACTTGAGGTTATAACTGAGATTAAAGAATTAGAGTTCTAGTATGAGCACTCAGGATACTCATCCTGCCCCAAGTTACACAGCTTGGTGAGCCACACAGGTGGTGAACCAGGGCAGGATTGGGGCCTGGTCTGTGTTACTCCAAAGCCCAGCAAGAGGACAGAGGGCAAGATGGCCTATTACAGGGAGGGCGGTTTCCGCAGGATCCTTGCCGCCTGCAACTCCTTTCCCAGCAGTGAGGAAACTGGGCTAGAAGGAGGCTGTGCAGCTGCCATCTGTTCTCCCGGATCAACTGCCTGGCAACTGCCTGCCCATATCTGCTCTCTGCTCTGGAGGAGGAGGCATTCCTCCACGGCCCATCGGGCAGGACGAGGAGCCGTGCCCTTGCCAAGGCTGCACCACATGATAGATTCAATGATGATGACTTTCTGATGTGGGGGCTGCTCAGTCATGTAGCAGACCCAATCCCATCTGGTGTATGTTCTTAAAAGGGCTGCTGGAAGAAAAAATCCACATACTGCTCATGCTGGTGGGAGTGTGTGTGTGTATACACATGTGTAGGAGGAGTATGTACACACAGGTATGAGTACACAGGTGTGAAGCTAGATGTGTTTGTATATGTGCGTGCACATGCATATACGGGGGGGGCAACATGAACATTGAGAATTCAAAACTATTGCGTTCAATTTCCTTCTCAGAGATCATTGAACAAATAGGTCATTAATAATTAATAATGCTTCTGGTTTTTTTTTTTTGAGACGGAGTCTTGCTCTGTCACCCAGGCTGGAGTGCAGTGGCATGATCTCGGCTCACTGCAAGCTCCGCCTCCCGTGTTCATGCCATTCTCCTGCCTCAGCCTCCCGAGTAGCTGGGACTACAAGCGCCCACCACCACGCCCGGCTAATTTTTTGCATTTTCAGTAGAGATGGGGTTTCACTGTGTTAGCCAGGATGGTCTCGATCTCCTGACCTCGTGATCCGCCCACCTCGGCCTCCCAAAGTGAATGTTTCTGTTTTTTAAATGCTTTCCACATGGAGTAACTTAGTAGGTGCTTTATACACTTTGGTTATTATAGTTAATATAAATCTTACAAGTGCTACACAAAATAAATTTTATCTTCTTTGTGCTACAGATGAGAAACCAAAGTTTGTGAGGCTAAATGAGCTGTCCACTCAATTTGTAAGTGGCAGAGCCAGGTTTCAAGACCATGTCTCTTATTCCACAGTGCATGATATTTAGTTTTCATCCTCTCCTAAATCTAATCAATGAGAATGAACAAACAAACTAGAGCTACACACTAATGGATGTAGGAATGATTTGCATAAAACTAATGTTGAGCAAAAGAAGCCAGACAGAAAAGAATACCTACTACATGATTTCATTTATATGAAGTTCAAAAACAGGCAGAACTAATCTATGATGTCAAGAGTTAGGAGAATGGTTAGCCTTGTAAGGGGCAGGGAATGACTGGAAGGGGACACTGGAGGGACTTCTGGGGGGCTAGTAATTGGTAATATTTTCTGTCACCCAGGCGGGAGCGCAGTGGCACAATCATGGCTCACTGCAGCCTTGAATGCCCTGGCTCAAGTGATCCTCCTACCTCAGCCTCCCGAGTAGCTGGGACCACAGACATGCACTACTGTGTCAGGCTAATTTTAAAATTTATTTTAGAGATGAGATCTCACTATGTTGCTCAGGCTTGAACTCCTGGGCTCCAGCAATTCTACATCCAATCGGCAATATTGTATTTCTTGATCTGGTGCTAGTTACATGGGTGCATTAAGTTTGCGTGAATTCATTGAGCTGTGTAGGTGTGGTTCATATACTTTTCTATATAAATGTTTCCTCTCAGTAGGAAGTTCAAAATGAAAAGAAAAACCTTGCCAGGTGCTGAGAGGAGTTGAGAGAAAGAAAGCACCACTGGGCCTGCCCTTATGGGCCTTGGCTTCTCTTCTAATCACGGGGACATAGTCTGAGCCTCAGGAAGTTTCCAGGCTGTGGAGGAGGAAGTCTTGAGGTCAGTGGACTCTGAGCTGAGTGCTCCAGGGAAGCTTACAAGGAGAATGAGAAGTGACAAGGAGAGTTAAGTCTAAAGACTGGCACACCAGAGGTGGTCAATATGCAGTGGCCAAGAGAAGACAGCAGCATTGACACCCCGGCTGGATCCTCTACTCCCTGTGGGATGTAGAGAGAACTATTCAACCCCTCAGAACCTTGGTTCCTTCCTTGTGCATTGCAGTCACTGGTAGTAAAGGCTCTTTGAGGATTAAATGACACTATATAGTTAAAACACCTGGCACAGAGCATGGTACATGGCTGGCATTCAAGTAAAGATGTGTTTGGAAAGCGGAAGAAAAGATGCTGTGGAATCTGAGAGCTTCCTCAAATATCAGAAAGGCTGGCAGGTGGAAGATGCCTCGCTCACACTGGATAGCTGCGTGTCCAGAACGAAGTGGTTTATTACCCATGGGGTGGGACCTGGTCTGTGACGGGCAGGCTGGCACAAGGTTGGTGGCAGCAGCTGGGACTAACTGATCAGCTCTACAAGGAAAGTCCCTGGGCTGGGTGCAGTGGCTCACACCTGTAATCCCAGCACTTTGGGAGGCTAAGGCATGAGAATTGCCTGAGCCCAGGAGTTCAAGACCAGCCTGGGCAACATAGTGAGTCCTCATCTCTACAAAAAAATTAATGAATAAAATAAAAAATTAGCTGAGTGTGGTGCATACCTGTGGTTCCACAGCTGTGGTCCCACCTACTCAGGAGGCTGAGGTGGGAGGATCCCTTGAGCCTAGTAGATCAAGGCTGCAGTGAGCCATGATGGTGCCATGCACTCCAACCTGGGTGACAAAGTGAGACCCTATCTCAAAAATAAATAGCTGGGTGTGGTGGTTCACGACTGTAATCCTAGCACTTTGGGAGGCCAAGGCAGGTGGATCACTTGATGTCAGGAGTTCGAGACCAACCTGGCCAACATAACGAAGCCCCCACCTCTACTAAATATATAAAAATTAGCCAGGCATGGTGGTAGGCTCTTGTAATCCCAGCTACTCAGGAGGCTGAGGCAGGAGAATCACTTGAACCCATGGGGCAGAGGCTGCAGTTGAGCTGAGATCGCACCACTACACTCCAGCCTGGGTGACAGAATGAGACTCCGTCTCAATAAAGAAAAAATAAAAATAAAATTTAAAAATAATAATAAATCAATACACTGAAAGTTTCCCTGACAGAGATCCAATAAAAGGGACCCAGGAAAGAAAAGGGCTTAGGGGAGTGAGGACGGTTTCCCCGGCTGGTAGCCCAGTCAGAGAGAACTCTGGGGGAGAGCAGCCTAATTTTATAGAGGCTTATGAAGCCATGTGCTGTGGGGGTGAGAGTTCTTCCCCTGTGAAATTGTTTAGGATCCACCCCTCAATTTTTTCCCAGAAAATACAGAGACTGACAGAATTTGTTTTGAAAACTTGAAGGGACCTGGTTTGGCCAGACTGAGTGAGTATCAGCAACCTGAAGATAACCGACAGATGAGTTACCTAAGAACATGTTCTGACTCATCTCCAAACTCAAATGCCAAATACCCCAAGAAGGTTTATTTCCCAATATTCCTCTTAGAATTTTGCACTTTCTTGTTCATGCTCCATACTGTACATATCACATGGCCCACGGGAACTAGTGCACAAAAAAGAGCCTCGCATCAGTTATTTTCTGCTTACAACAGACACCCCCCAAAACAGTGACTTAAACACAACAGCAGTTTATTTTGGTTTCATTTTTTAAAAGTCCAGCTGATACAGTGGATGGAGGCTGCAGTGGGCTATGATTACATTATTGCACTCCAGTCTGAGTGGCAGAGCAAGACTCTGCCTCTAAATAAATAAATCAATAAACAAGCAAAAAAGAAAAGAAGCCCATAAAAACTCATGCTTCAAAAGATGCCATCCAAAAAATGAAAACACAAACCAGAGACTGGGAGAAACTTATCCAAGATGTATACACACACACACACACACACACACACACATGAAACTCAATAATAAAAAGACAACAATTAAAAATGGACGAAAGGGACGGGCACAGTGGTTCATGCCTGTAATCACAACACTTCAAGAGGCTGAAGGGAGAGCATTGCTCGAACTCAGGATTTTGAGATCAGCCAGGACCACATAGTGAGATAGTGTCTCTACTAAAAATCAGAAAAATTAGCCAGGCATGGTGGCGTGCACCTGTAGTCCCAGCTACTTGGGAAGCTGAGATGGGAGAATCATTTGAACCTGGGAAGCCGAGCCTGCCATGAGCTGTGATCACACCACTGCACTCCAGCCTGGGTAACAGAGTGAGACCTTGTCTAAAAAAAAAAAAAAAAAAAAAAACAGACAAAACATTTGAATTGACAGTTCACCAAACAAGGTATATAAATAGCTACTAGGCACATGGAAAGATGTTCAACATCATTAGTCATTATAGAAATGTAGATCAAAACTACAGTGAGATATCACTTCATATCCACTGGAATGATTGTTACCAAAAAGACACACAGTAACAGGTCTTGGTGAAGATATGGAAAAACTGGAACCCTCATCTAGAATGTAAAATTGTAGGAAACTTCACATGGAATGTAAAATGATAGGAATATAAAATGGTACAGATACTTTGGAAAATCGTTTTGCAGTTTCTTGATAGGGTAAACATAAGTTTACTATACAAGCCAGCAATTTCACTCCTATGTATCTACTCCCCAAGATATATGAAAATATATCCCACACAAAGACTTGGACACAAGTGTTCATATCAGTGTTATTCATAATATCCCCAAAGTGGAAAAAATTGAAACATTCATTCACTTGTGAATGGTATAGCCATACATTGGAATACTATTCAGCAATAAAAAGGACAAAAAACTGGGTGCAATGGCTCATGCCTGTGGTCCCAGCACTTTGCCAGGCTGAGGCAGGCAGATCACTTGAGACCATAAGTTCAAGACCAGCCTGGGCAACACAGGGAGATCTCATCTCTACAAAAAATACAAAAATTAACTGGGCGTGGTGGCACGAACCTGTAGCTCCCGCTACTCTGGAGGCTAAGGTGGGAGGATCACTTGAGCCCAGGAGGTGGAGTCTTCAGTGAGCTGAGACCACGCCACTGCACTCCAGCCTGGGCAACAGAGTGAGACCCTGTCTCAAAAGAAAAAATAAAAAAGAGAAAAAGTACAGATACATGTTATAACATGAATGAACCTCAAAAACACTATGCTATGTTATAACATGAATGAACCTCAAAAACACTATGCTTAGTGAAAGACCACATATCGTATGTTCCATTTGTAAGAAATGTCCAGAAGAGACGAATCCATAGAGGCAGAAAATACATTTGTGATTACCAGTGACTGGGGGTGTGAAAAGAAATGAGGCCAAATGGGCAAAAGATTGTGGTGAGGGCTGCCCCACTCTGTAATTTTATAAAGTCATTCCTGTTGTGCCTTAATTTTTGTTTGGGTTTTTGCTGGTGTTGTGGTTTTAGAGACAAGTCTTGCTTTGTTGGAGACTGGAATGCATGGCTCACTGTTGCTTCAAACTCCTGAGCTCAAGGGATCCTCCCACCTTAGCCTCTTGAGTAGCTAGGACTCCTGGCATGCACCACTATGCTTGGCTAATTTTTAATTTTTTTTTTTTTTTTAGATACAGGCCCTCGCAATGTTGCCAAGCTGGCCACAAACTCCTGGCCTCAAGCAATCCTCCCATCTTGGCCTCCCAAAGCACTCAGACTACAGGTGTAAGCCACCATGCCCAGCCAATTTTTGTTTGCTTTTATCGAAGTATAGTGTATTAGGTCGGTGCAAAAGTAATTGCGGTTTTTACCATTACATGCAATGTCAAAACCGCAATTACTTTTGCACCAACATAACACATACAAAGAAGTGTGCATGTCTAAAATGTACAGCTTGACTTACATACAGAAACACACAGAGACCACACCTCTGTATAACCACCACCCAGATCAAGATGGTGAACATTTCTGGCTGGGCACGGTGGCTCATGCCTATAATCCCAGCACTTTGGAAGGTTGAGGTAGGTGGATCACCTGAGGTCAGGAGTTCGAAACCAGCCTGGCTAACGTGGTGAAACCTCGTCTTTACTAAAAAATACAAAAATTAGCCAGGCGTGCTGGCAGGCACCTGTCATTCCAGCTACTCGGGAGACTGAGGCAGGAGAATCGCTTGAACCCAGGAGGTGGAGGTTGCCATGAGCCGAGATCCCACCACTGAACTCCAGCCTGGGTGACAGAGTGAAACTCCATCAAAAAAAAAAAAAAAAAAAGATAGTGAACATTTCCAGCATCCAAGAAGGCTTTTTCCCTAGCCAGCCCCTCACAAAAGCAATCACCATTCTGATTTCTATCACTATAGGTTAGAGTGTTGCCCATTCTTAGAACATAGAGCAGGCACTCAACGGTATTGGCCACTCTCTGTCATTGGAGGGGGTCTCTCCTAGTGTCCTTCTTGACTCTGTGATTGCACGTGATTGCACTCTAGGCCCAGTGAGGATCACAAATTCTAAATCCTACCTGGGACAGAAAAGCAGCCATGCATGGCTGAAGTGGACTGGGTGCAAGGAGGGACTAGGATGAACCGTGGGGTCCAGGCTCTGTGAAACAAGGACAGCCATATTCGGCTCCAACCAACGTTCCTGAGGTCTGCATCCAGTCAGTGCTATCAGCTGGGAACCCTGGGCTTTTCTCTCTTCTCTTCCTTTCTGGACCTCCGGCCCCACTCCTTTGCTATGCAAAGCAATTCAGCTCCTCTTAGCCCTGGTCTTCTTTTCCAGCCTGGGACTACAGCCTGTCCTCTTTCTCACCAAAATCACCCACGAAGACTGATCGAGGTGTTTTCCTAAATGAAAGAAACATCTACTCAGAAGGCAGGAGGAACTACATTCGCTTCTTAAAACATAGCAGTTTTGTTTTTCCTGCTTTTGTTCCATTTTAGAGATGAAGAAACTGAGATCCAGAAAGGTTAAATTACTTGCCCTGATCACAAAACTCATAGCTGGTTATGCTGGAAGTTGAATCCTGACTCCAAAGTCCGTGAAGTTTGGCTTGTTCATCTCTGTAGCCCCAGAACTTAGCTAAGCGTCAGAACACATGGTCAGAGCTCAATTAGTGCGTGTCCTATTTGGATCTAATTAAAGGATGACTGGCGGGTGCGGGTGGACAAAGAGGTCCTGGGCCCGTGAGCACAACTGGAGCAGAGAGAGGACAAATGGTTTAAGGAGTCGGAGGAGGGTGCTGAAGGGAGAGGGGGCTGGGCCCCCATGCTGGCTGCCTGGAGTGGGCTGCCCCTCCCTGGTGTCTCTCCCTCCTACCTTCCAGCGGGGCTGCTGCTCTGGGCAGAGGCTGCTGCCATCATTCATCAAAGCCCAGTAGCCTGAGGAAGCTCAGGGGCCATCCTGCAGGACACTTTCAATCAACTTTGGTTCAATTTATTCCCTCTAAATGACTCTGAAATGTAAATAAAATTAAATTAATGCTGCTGTATTTGTCTCTGGTTAGGGCTGTAATGGGCTTCAGTAATGCCACCCCTGAGATCAGCTGTGAAGAGGGAAGCTCTGACAGTAGCGGCGTGGCCAGCTTTGTGCCCTCCTCACACCGTCACCCCTCCATCCTCCCTGCTCTGGAGGGACAGACGACACTCTCCACATTCATCAGTGGGAGGGGTGAGAGGCTGTGGCACCTTCACCTCTTCTTTTTTTTTTTTGAGATGAAGTCTCACTCTTTCACCCAGGCTGGAGTACAGTGGCATGATCTCGGCTCACTGCAACCTCTGCCTCCCAAGTTCAAGCCATTCTCGTGCCTCAGCCTCCTGAGTAGCTCGAAAAAGTCCTTCTGTCCTGTTCTAAAGCTCCAAAAATGTGGACAGTGAGGCGGCTGGGGCAGCGGCAATGGGAGTATCTATGGCAAACAATCAGGTGGTCCCAGTAGGCTTGAGCTGAGGCGGAAGAAGAACGGGTGGGCCGAGCGCAGTGGCTCATGCTTGTAATCCCAGCACTTTGGGAGGCTGAGGCAGGCGGGTCACCTAAGGTCAAGAGTTCAAGACCAGCCTGGCCAATATGGTGAAACCCTATCTCTACTAAAAATACAAAAAAGTACCTGGGCGTGGTGGCGGGAGCCTATAATCACAGCTACTCAAGAGGCTGAGGCAGGAGAATTGCTTGAATCTGGGAGGTAAATGTTGCAGCAAGCCGAGATCATGCCATTGCACTCGAGCCCAGGCAATGAGCAAAACTCCATCTCAAAAAAAAAAAAAAGAAAAAAAAAAGTCTCCAGACATTGCCAATTGCTCTCAGGTGCCAAAATTGCTTCTGACTGAGAACCACAGCCCTGCAGGGAAGGTAGGGAAAGGAGGGTGCACGAGAGGAGTGGATGACAGAATCCTACAAGACATGCACGTCTTTCCACTCTCTGTCTCATCTAGCCTGCCCCCAAGATGGCATCAAAAATCTATCAACACTGTTCTAACACAAGTAATACATGGCCATCTAAGCCTTTGGACTAAATACCAGGAACTCTTCCCTCCAGCAACCTCCTCCACTCTCTCCCACTCCAGTCCCCCAGTGTACTCAGCTCGGCCTCAAGAATCAAAAAGCCAAGAAAGGAGATTCCTTTGGGATTCTCCATTAGCAGAGATGCCCTAGGTGAAGGAGGTTTCAATACACTGAGATTCTCCAAGGAGAAAGAAATTTCTTGCCAAGAGGAGATTTCTGAAAGAAATAAATTTCAAGTAGGAGGCCATTTTCCAACAGAAGTAGGGGCCCAACACTTCTGAGTGAGTGGGCTATTAGAATGTGTCGATAACTTCCTATATTCAACTGCCCACACCCCCAGAAGGGGCAGGGCAGGGGCTGGTGGAAAACTCCCATATTCTGCCCCTCGAGCTGAGGCAAGAGAAAGCTAGGAAACGTGAGGAGCATTATCTCCCAGGGTTCAAAGGTCCCGGTGACAAAGGCAATGACAATGAATTTGCCCAGAGAGAGGGAGGACAGAGGCAAGTCCCCATTCCCTGTGTCCTTTCACCTCTCACTTCAGGCTTCTCAGTTTAGAGAACAAACTGTGGGGAAATGATCCTGTGACTTTAACTCTATTTATACATTTCCTAAAGCTTTTATGTGGTCCAGAGGAAGACCTGGCCAGAAAATTCCAGTTTACACAGAGGAAATCAAAGAAAATGTTTATAATCACAGGACAAAGCCTGAGGCCAGACATACCACAGGAGTAGGGAGGGGGATGGGGAGGCATCCCTACCTCCTACTGGATACATTATCACAGAATAATTAAAATCCCACCCCCCATCTTTGTAATTCCTCATAATCTGATTTGTGTGAATGTGTTCGGCTATATTTCTACTTCTTGCCAAAGTCTGTTCCTGGCAGAATTTCTGATTTTGGGAAGTCAGTAAAAAGCCATGGTCCAAAAGTACATTCATAATCTGGAGAATTGTCCATCAACCAGCTTTGTGTCAGTAGGATGTTTATTTAACCCATGGCTGCTGGGCTCATTAACTTATTGTAATGTGCTGATCCAGATCCAACCACTCTTATGCTAAGTCTTTGAACTATTTTTTTTTCCTGCTAATTCTGCCATGTTAGGACACCCTGATGCAGATGATAAAGAATCCAGTGATAAGAACAGATGGGTGAGCACTTCACATATCTTCACATCGCTCCGTTAGCATGGCAGTGACTTCCAAGTACAGACTTCATCCCTTCCAGGTGTACAGAAGAGCCGCTTTGGTCGTTCCATACTGGTAGACAGTGTGCACCAGCCTCTCAGGACAGATGGAAAGGAGTGGGTTTGCAGTGCAGTGGCAAGGACTAAAGTTCCACCCTCAGTGACTCCTCCACCTCCTCTACAGAACCCCTCTTTGTATGGCAGTTTCCCTGGGCCCTTGCCTGCCTGCTCCCTCCTGCTGCAGCCCTGCCTGGGTTGCCCCAGCCTCCCAGCCTCAAATGGAGCCTCGTCCTTAGGAGCTGGGCCTGGCATACGAAGTGAACTTCATGGACTCTCTCTCCCTACTGTGTCCCAGGACGTGGTCAGGAATAATTGTGGGAGTGTAAGGAATCCAGATTTTCCAGACCCTTGCTGGAGAGCTAAGGTTTGAATCCATGCCATTTTTACTCCAAAGCCCTTTTAGGACAAATAGGACGAAGCAAGACTCTCTGCCCACCATGGCACAGCCCTCCTACCCTGTCTCCACCAGGAGCAGGTGTCCATATCCCCAACCTTCTCTCCAACAGCCTCCTTCAAGATGGGGACGTTAGCACTCTGTTGATGGCACAGAGCTTGGCCACTGTGCCAGTTCCCCTTCTTGGACTGTGATGAATGATGAGTGGCTAGCGTGGGAAGTGTGTGTGTGTTTTCTAAGCAGATGAGGGGAGGGGAGGCAGACAGAAACAGGAGGCAGAACGAGAGGCCCAGATAGAAAGGTTGACTGACGAAGAAAGAAAGCAATGGGTTGGAAGGAGAAGAGAATCAAAATGGGACTCTAACAGAGACCAGGGTAAATTGAGAGGAGGCACAGGGCTGAGTTTAATCACCTTGTGCCTGTTTCCTCGAGCATTTAATGGGAACAATAATAGCACCTACTTCATAGGGATATTGTGAGGGTCAAATGAGCTAAGATACCTAAAGTGCTGGAGCAGTGCTAGGTGGCTGGGCCTAGTGGTTCACATCGGTAATCCCAGTGCTTTGTTTTTTTTCTTTTTTTAATGGAGTCTCACTCTGTTACCCAGGCTGGAGTGTGCAGGGGTGTGATCTTGGCTCACTGCAACCTCCACCTCCTGGGTTCAAGCGATTCCCCTGCCTCAGCTTCCCAAGTAGCAGGGATTGCAGGCATGCGCCACCACACCCAGCTAAATGTTTTGTATTTTTGGTAGAGATGGGGTTTTGCCATTTTGGCAAGGCTTACTCTCGAATTTCTGACCTCAGGTAATCCACCCACCTCAGCCTCCCAAAGTGCTAGGATTGCAGGTGTGAGCCACCGCCCCTGGCCTGTAATCCCAGTGCTTTGGGAGGCTGAGGTGGGAGGATCTGTTGAGGCCAGGAGTTCAAGACCAGCCTGGGCAACATGGTGAGACCCTGTCTTTATAAAAATAAATAAATAAATTAGCCGGGTGTGGTGGTGCGCACCTATAGTCCCAGGTACTGGGGAGGCTGAGATGGGTGGATACTAGAGCCCTTAAGGTTGAGGCTGCAGTGAGCCATGACATAGTCACACCACTGCCCTCCAGCCTGGGTGACAGAGCCTGAGCCACTGTTTCAGCCAGGATTGGCTTTTAAGGATTATTAAATGCAGGATAGTATTTTAAGCTCTTCTCAGTCATTTACATCTTGTGAGAATGAGTTTCAACTACTTTCACCAGAGCAGATTTTATAGACAAGGGCAAAAGGGTATGGGACAATTTGGCCTGGGTATGGTTGGCCCTGAAGTGAGGGCTGACAGAGACCCCATGTAGCCAGGGACAGGCGTTTTTTTTTTTCCTTTTTTTTTTTGAGACAGAGTCTTGCTCTGTCACCAGGCTGGGGTGCAGTGGCGTGATCTTGGCTCACTGCAAACTCTGACTCCCTGGGTCAAAGGATTCTCCTGCCTTAGCCTCTTAGTAGCTGGGATTAGAGGCATGTGCTACCACACCTGGCTAATTTTTGTATTTTTAGTAGTGACAGGGTTTCACCATATTGACCAGGCTGGTCTCGATCGCCTGACCTCGTAATCCGCCCGCCTTGGCCTCCCAAAGTTCTGGGATTACAGGCATGAACCACAGTGCCCGGCCTAGGGCCAGGCATTTTATCCCAGACACTTTTCTGTGATTGAACCTGGGCTAGAAGCCAAATAGAAAATGGCACACACCCGAGTCATGCTGTGCATGCGTGTGGGGTCAGGGCCAAGGCTCAAACACTCGCTTTGGGACACACAGTAAAATCTCCATAACCTGATAGGGGTGAGAAAGAACAGTGCAATGGTTACAAAAGTAATCTGAAACCATACTGCCTGGATTCAAATCCTGGCTTCTGAATGTGCAACCCTGACTAAGTTAATGAATCACTTTGCCTTAGTGTCCTCATCTGTCAAGTGAGTGTGATGATAATACCGAATTATAGGGCTGTTTTGGTTGTTGTTTTAGAGATAAGGTCTCACTCTGTTACCCAGGCTGGAGTGTGGTGGCGGTGTCATAGCTGATCGCATCCTGTAACTCCTACATTCAAGCAATCCTCCCACCTCAGCCTACCAAATAGCTGGGACTGCAGACATGTGTCACCACGCCTGGCTTCACAGTGCTGTTTTGAAGGCTAAATGAGCTCATACACTTAAAATGCTTCCAACAGTACCCAGCAGCAAATAAGTTCTTCATATGGCATGGGCTTTTTTGTTTGTTTGTTTGAGACAGGGTCTTGCTATGCTGCTCAGACTGGTCTCTAACTTCTAGCCTCAAGTGATTCTTCTGCCTCAGCCTCCCTAGTAGCTGGGGTTGTAGGAGTTCTCCACCATGCTTGGCTATGGCATGGGTCTTATCATTACCATCATTATTCCTACTATTAGTTGTAAGACTCTGAATTGAGAATAAGGACACCTTAATCTCATCTTGGTCTCTGTGATTCCTCCTCCTTATCACCTACCCTCCTGTGGGGCTAATTACCCAATCCTCTATTATTCCCTAAATTGTTCCCCATTCTTTCCTTCTCCAGGGATGGTCTCCCAGGGACCAAGTTAGTTTACTGTGACCCTGGGATTGGATCGGGGGTCACCTGCCCAAAGCTTTGACATTCAGAGGCTCTACTTAGGAATTTGAAATTGAGAGAGGCTGGGCACAGTGGTTCATACTTGTAATCCTAGCACTTTGGGAGGCTGAGGTGGGAGGATCACTTGAGTCCAGGAATTGGAGACCAGCTTGGGCAACATAGTGAGACCCCGTGCCTAAAAAAAGGCCAAGTGTGGTTGTGCACACCTGTAGTCCCAGCTACTTTGGAGCAAAGATGGAAGGGTCGTTTGAGCATGGGAGGTGGAAGCTGCAGTAAGCTGTGGTTGTACTGTGCACTCCAGCCTGGGTGACAGAGTGAGACCCTGTCTCAAAAAAAAGAAAGAAAGAAAGAAAGAAATGGAGAGAAAGAGAGAGAGAAGACAAAGCTGTCTGTAGGGGGCCTAAGTCAGACTAAATCCAAGGCTGGTCCTATAATCAAAGCTCATTTTGGGCAAAGACTATATATGTTGGGGCCAAGTTGTGGTGGTACCTTTGGATTCCACAAGACACTCCTCTGTCTTTATAATAATACATTTCCCTCTTTATCCTTAAGTTAGTTTCCATTGCTTGCAAGCAGAGTTCTAACAAACATTCTTAAGTGTGTGTGTAATCGTATTCTCTGTTATATTGACAGTTTGCCAGTGTGACTCCTATGGCCTGGGCACTGCTTGAGGGTAATGACTGCACCTTCTATTTCTGTATTCGCAGTGCCCAGCATGGTGTTGGACACACAGCAGATGCTCAGTGCTGTACTGAATGAGTATAGACATTGAGGTGGGGAGAGAGGACAAGTATTTATTAGCACATGTTGTGAATGCCATGCTCTTTTTGTATGTTACCCTCCTTTATCTTCCTCAGAGAATTACTATTAAAATGTTATCTCCATTTTACAGACCAAGAAACTGAGACTTAGAGGGTATATTAGGAATAGGTTCTATTGCAAGTATCAAAGACCCTGAGAGAAGTTTATTTCTCACTTAAGTGAAAGTCCAAAAGTGAGCTGTCCAGGTATTGCAGCTCTGCCGCATCAAGTCCTTAGGGCTTGTTGCTCTATCGTTTCTAGGACGTGCCCCTTGCTATTGTGGTGCAAGATGGTGGCTAGAGCTCCAGCCATCATGTCTTTGTTCCAGGTAGAAGGCAGATGAAGGGAGAATGAAGAAGGGAGCAAAGGGTGAATGACTTTTTTTTTTTTCTTTAATGGAGTCTCGCTCTGTCACCAGGCCGAATTGCAGTGGCATGATCTTGGCTCACTGCAACCTCCAACTCCCAGGTTCAAAGAATTCTCCTGCCTCAACCTCCTGAGTAGGTGGGATTACAGGTGTGCGCCACCATGCCCAGCTAATTTTTGTATTCTCAGTAGAGACAGGGTTTCACCATATTGGCCAGGATGGTCTTGATCTCTTGACCTCGTGGTGAAGAGGCCTGCCTCGGCCTCCCAAAGTGCTGGGATTATAGATGGGAGCCACCTCGTCTGGCCAGGTATGTGACTTTTAAGGAAGCTTTGCTAAAGCTGCCACATGGTACTTCTTCTTATGTCCCATTGGCCAAAACTTAGTTACATGCCCACTAAGGGAGTCTGGGAAATGTCTTCTGGGTGGTCATGTGCTAAGTCAAAATTTGGAGGCTCTATTTTTTAAATTTAATTTTAATTAATTTATTTTTATTTTATATTTTTTCAGATGGAGCCTCGCTCTGTCACCCAGGCTGGAGTGAAATGGCATAATCTTGGCTCGCTGCAACCTCCCCCTCCTGGGTTCAAGTGATTCTCCTTCTTTGGCCTCCTGAGTAGCTGGGACTACAGGTATGCACCAACATACCAAGATGATTTTTATATTTTTAGTAGAGACATGTTTTTGCCATGTCGGGCAGGCTGGTCTTGAACTTCTGACCTCAAGTGATCCACCTGCCTCGGCCGCCTATAAATTTTTATTTTTAAAGATAAAATAAAATTTTATCTTTAATAAAATTGCTGTGTTGCTCAGGCTGGACTGAAACTCCTGGGCTCAAGTGATCCTTCCACCTCAGCCTCCTGATGGGCTGGGATTACAGGTATGAGCCACCACACCCAGCCAAATTTGGAGGTTCTATTGCTATGGAAGAAGAGAGGTAACCCTAGCAGTCTTTGCCACAGAGAGGTTAGGTAACCTAGCTAAGGTCACACAGTGGAGAATTCGCCAAAGGTGGGACTCAAGCCCATCTCTATGAGACACCAGAGCCAGTGTCTCTTGTGGTAAGCCATGCTGCTTCTTCTAATCAAGAGGATAGGGCAAGGTATTTACAACTTTTTAAAGAGAGGGTAGAGTATACTAGGAGTTGGAGATAGGAGAGTTCTGAGGTCAAGATCAACAGGAACTCATGTATCAAAATGCACATACTGAGTCAGGTCCCACAGGGGTGGATTATCTCTCCTTGAGGGGCTGACAAATACCCGTGATGTCACTGGTTGTAGAGGAAGAAGTTGGGGCAAGTCTCCTAGAAGGACCGAGGTCACTTCTTGGGCAACAGCTTCAAGAGGCAGAATCTTATAGCCCAGGTTCAGCCAGGCCCCCAGGGAGGACTAGGAAGGAGCATAGTTTCCTCGTGACAAGACAGTTTGCAGCAGCACTCCGAGGTGGCCCAGTGCTGGACTACGGAGAGGGCTTATCAGCTGCAAAAAGGAAACTGCTGCATTTTGCTCCTAGAATTTAGCCTCAATCACTTCTTCAGTAAAGGCTTTCAGGCTTAAGCCCTTTGGGATTGAGCACGGTTCTGTTTTCCTGAGGGGACCCTCCAGTCAAGGGGAGGCACTCTGGCACTAGCAGGGACAAGAAGCAGAGAGCGAGGGAGGGTGTAGCCTAGGCTAGCAGAGGCAAAAGTGTTTCCTGCGTCAAGCTGGGTGCAATGAGAAGTGTGGGTGCTGAAGATCGAGGGTGCGAGGATGCGAGGATGATGCTGGACAGCTGCTGAATGGGAAGTCTTGGTTCCAGCAGTCTTGCATCCTCTGTCAAGTTCTCCCACTACCCTCTGCCTCCAAAATCATTAACGGTAGTATTTCTAGCTACGTGGCTTTGGGCATAGCAGTTTACTGTGAGCATCAGTATCCATCTATACATCTCTGAGCCTCAGTATCCTCATCTATGTAATGGGCAAAAATACTGTTTTGCGGTAGGAATACAGGGTACCTACAGGGCAGCCTTGTCTGGGGCAAAGCATCAAGGACTCTGGAAATACTCTGTATCTTGATGTGGAGGGCAGTTACACAGGTGTACATACATTTAAAGATTCATCCTGCTGTATGTGCACTTAAGATAAGAGCACTTTACTAACATGTAAGTTATGGCCCAATACAAAAGTTAACAAACAGGCCAGGTGCAGTGGCTCATGCCTGTAATCCTAGCACTTTGGGAGGCCGAAGCTGGTGGATCACCTGAGGTCAGGAGTTCGAGACCAGCCTGGCCAACATGGTGAAACCCCATCTCTACTAACAATACAAACACAAAATAGCCATACATAGTGGCAGATGCTTGTAATTCCAGCTATTCGTGAGGCTGAGACAGAAGAATCACTTGAACCTGGGAGGTGGAGGTTGCAGTGAGCTGAGATCATGCCATTGCACTCCAGCCTGGGCAACAAGAGGGAAACTCCATCTCAAAAAAAAAAAAAAAAAAAACTTTAACAAACAGAAAAGATGCCGCTCATTCTCAAGTCCATCCTAAAAGGTGATGGTGAGGGCAACAGGGCTGGTGAGAGCAAAACATTTTGCACAGGGTCTGCCTGGCACCACGGTGTTCTCTCATCCCCTATCTGCACCTGGGATGGATTTGCAAGATGTAATCTCAAGAAAAGTAGTTGCCCTAAGTCCTCCAGGGAAACAAAACTGGAGTATGACTACTAGGGAGACTTCTCTGACATGCAAATTAAGGCATAAACACAAATGAGGGATGAGACTTCCTGGTTTTAGGCAGGAAAGGTATCATCATTTCCGTTTTGGAATTAGCTGGCACCACGGAGGGTGGCCAGGGTGTAGGAGGCCCGGGAAGGACTAGCATCCAGGCCCCTGACTCCCAGTCCAGTGCTCTTCCCAGAACAGGAATTGCCCAGACGGCAAGGATGTCAGGCCGGGCTCTCCCTGCCCCCATGTGGCCAGCCTGGGAACTCTCCAGTTGCAACGCTGCCAGGACTGCCTGTGCACACATGGGCGAGACAGGCTGCCCCGCCTCCCTATAACTGCACTCCCTGACAACTCAGTAATGAGTCATCCCAAAGGATGAATGAGCTGGAGAACAAACCCTGCCTTCTGGAGGTCGGGGCAGGAATCCCAGGGTGGCTCCCCTGCCTGGCTGCTGCACATTCTTTGCAAACTTGCTTGTCCAGCCCCTGGGTCTGCAGAAGAACAGGGATGGCAGTGTTATCTCTCAGGTGCCCTGGCTGACCTCTCAATCCAGCCACCATGCCCAGCCCCCAGAGCCCCTACATTTGATAGTCCCAGCGAGACTTCCATTCACTGACCAAATGGTTCCCCTACCCTCCCTTAGGCACCTGCTCCCAAGTCCTCTTTCTCCTTCCAGCAGCCCCTTTCTCCCTGCTCCCTGACATGTACTCTCTAACTCAACCTGATTGTCTACTGGGCCCAAACCCTCCTGGCTGAGGTGAGAGCCTGTCAGCGGATCATTCATTACTGATACTCAGCAACCCCATTGCCCCCTGCAAGCTGGTTTCTCCATCTCAATAAATCCCACTTGGTAGCCAGTCTAAATCAAGGCTTGAAAGCAATCTTAGTGTGAATTTCTGGATCTATTTGTTCACTTATCCATTCAACCCTTCAATAAGCATGTATTGAGCGGCCCCTCTGTGTCAGGCATTATGGGGGATACTAGAGGTATAAAGACACAAAGCATTGTCATAGTCCCTAATTTGGCACCCAAAACTGTTCCTTTTTACCCTTTCCTCCTTCCCTTCAAAAACTCTCTTTCTGAGTTTTTCAGCTTATTAGCTATGTGATCTTGAGCAGAAAACAAATAAGAAAAAAAAAAAACACCATTATTATAGATGCCAAGTGCTATGCTAGGTGATTTACATCTGTTATTTAATTCTCCTGACAACACTGCGAGGTAAATATTATTATCCCCATTTTTCTAGGTGAGGCAATGGAGGGTCAGAGACCTTAGTTAAACTTGCCTGAGACCACACAATTAGCAGCTGGCAGAGCCATGGTTTGAACCCAGGTCACTCCACTTCCCCAAACCTCTGTTTCCTCATCTGTAAAATAAATCTGTGCCATACATAAAATCCAGGATAGGTACAGGCTAGTGGGTTTAGAAACCCTTTCTGCTTTTCCCTGCCCCTAGGTTCATGGTGAAGACCTTGGTCAGGGCCTCAGTTGTGTCATGCATGGCACGAAGACCCAAGACTGTAGCTGGACGTTTATAGGCCTGTCCAGGGGGTCCTGAGGCTGTCCTCTTCTCCCACAGATACGTTCATGATGCAGCGTTGCAGTAATCTCATCCCAGAATGGCACAACCCAGTGGAAGGAGGTGGAAATGGTATGTTGCTATTTATTTTAAAAGTCAAATATGTGTCTCAAAGTAATGTTAATGAATTATTCAAATGACAGGTACAAGGATGCTCACAGCAGCTTCATTAAGAATAGCTAACAAGGCCAGGCATGGTGGCTCACGCCTGTAATCCCAGCACTTTGGGAGGCTGAAGTGGGTTGATCACCTGAGGTCAGGAGTTTGAGATCAGCCTGGCCAACATGGTGAAACCCCGTCTCTATTAAAAATATAAAAAATTAGCCTGACGTGGTGGCGGGTGCCTGTAATCCCAGCTACTTGAGAGGCTGAGGCAGGAGAATCACTTGAACCCAGGAGGTGGAGGTTGCAGTGAGCCAAGATCTGGGCAACAGAGTGAGACTCTGTCTCCAAAAAAAAAAAAAAAAAGAATAGCTAACAAATGGAGACAACACAAGTGTCCACTAACAAGAAGTTAAATAAATAAACTGTGATTGGGCCAGGCGCAGTGGTTCACACCTATAATCCCAGCACTTTGGGAGGCTGAGGCAGGTGTATTGCTTGAGCCCAGGAGTTTCAGACCAGCCTGGGCAACATAGTAAAAACCCCATCTTTACAATTTTTTTTTTTTTGAGATAGGGTCTCACAGGTTCAAGCGATTCTCCTGCCTCAGCCTCCTGAGTAGCTACAATTATAGGTGCGCACCACCACGCCCGGCTAATTTTTGTATTTTTAGTAGAGATGGGGTTTCACCATGTTGACCAGGCTGGTCTCTAATTCCTGACCTCAGGTGATCTGCCCCCTCGGCCTCCCAAAGTGCTGGGATTACAGGCGTGTGCCACTGCACCTGGCTACAAAATTTTTTTTTTTTTTTAAATTAGCTGGGTGCGGTGACATGCACCTATAGTCCTAGCTACTTGGGAGTCTGAAGTCGAAGCTGCAATGAGCTATGGTTGTGCCAGTGCCCTCCAGCCTGGGTAACAGAGCAAGACCCTGTCTTGAAAAAAAAAGTTAAAATGAAAAAGTTGTGACACATACATGTATATATATATTTATACAATGAAGCACTACTCAGTAATGAAAATAATTCCTATAATCACATGCAACAATGTGGATGAATCCCACAGACATGATATTGAATAAAAGTAACCAGGCACAACAAAATCACATACAGTGTGATTCCATTTATATGAAGTCCAAGAAGAGACCATATTAATTTATGGCAATAGAAATCATAACTGTGGCTACCTTTTGGCGGGTGTTGACTAGGAAGGGGCATATACCTTTTGAGGTGCTGGAAATGTAGAAATGTTCTCTATCTTGATCTGGGTGATGGTTACATGAGTGTACACACATGTTAAAACTAATTGAGCTATACAGTTAAGCCTTATGCACTTTACTGCATATATGTTATATATCAAGGCAAAAAATAATGGTAATGTTTCCTAGGGTATTACATATGTCTTGCTGCTCCCCCAGATCCCCTGTGCACACTTTCAGCAATGGCCACCCGAAGCAGGATGGGTAAAGGAAAGCTTTGCCTAAGAAATGTGCAGGGAGTGCTGAGCAGGTGGACATCAGTGGTTCTTAGAGAGGGTAGGATGGACACTTACTTGTTCCAGACTCCAGTCCATTTCTAGGAGCAGGCGGGTGCCCTTTTCCCCCAACCATCCCCTAAGTCATCAGTAAGGAATGTTGCCCTGGGCATGCTGGTTTGTGCCCTGGGATTCTCTCCAGACACACTGAACAAATGGTACCACCCATACCCCCATTCAAAGAATGAGCTGCCATATCTCTTTCAAGAAGAGGTGGTGTTCGAGGCCCTTGCTGGCTCTTTATCTCGTTCAAACCTCCAGGGTTTACTGGGGTTTACTGCTGAGGAAACAAGTCCTGAGGATTGAGGAGCTTGTAGAAGATCGCCTGGTGAGTTCGCTGGGAGCTGGGGTTAGAGCCAGCCCTCCTCTCTCCTGGACTGCCTAGGTTGGAGTAGGATACTGGTTTGGGGACGGGCTTCTCCACTAATCTGGTGGTCAAAACCATGGCATATCCGCATGGGTACCTGCATATGGGAAGGAAGATAGGAAGATGCGTGTAGTCACTGGGCTGGTTATGGGGGTATATGGGGTCCTTTGAAAGTTTTGTCTTTCCCCACACCACTCCCCAAGGAAGAAGAAACTTGGAAGCTTTCCTTCTTTTCTGTGTCCATGACAGCAGCTTCCTTACCCTTCCCCCACCCCACAGACCTCTGCTGACCACCCTGAGAAATGCTGAACCCTTTCAGTACAATTTCCCATGTGGTTTTTACTTTAAGACAATTTCCCATGTTTAGTAGCTGGCCGGGAGTGCAGAGGGTAGAAGTTAATGCAATGGAGACCTGGGGTAAGAGGCAGCAATGGAGAGAGGGGGGAGCAAGGAGAGGTGGACTGCTTGCACTTGATGTGGTGCCCTGCAGAACTATGATTATTGGTCCCAGTTCAAGAGAAAGAACACACACAGTTCCTCTACTATGTGGGAAAGAGAGAACAGAGTCCCTGCCCTCTAGCCAGCCCCGAGGTACCGTGAGAACAGACTACCGAGAAAACATAGTTCTGCCCTTTCCTTTATTATACAGTGAAGTGCTACTCAGTAATGAAAAGAATTCCTATAACCACATGCAACAACATGGATGAATCTCACAGACATGATATTGAGTGAAAGTAACCAGGCATAACAAAATCACATACACTGTGATTCCATTGATCTGAGAACTTTACTTCTGGGAAGTTCTCTCTGCTATCTAACTTCCATCCCTCCTGTTTGAGTTTCTTCCCAGCCCTTTTGTTCTGTCCTCAGAGGAAGTAGAGAGCCATCAGGATGGCCCTCCTGTCAGCCTTGGCAGGAGTGAAGGACTTTAGACTTGATCTGTACAGTGGAGCAGGGAGGTAAATGACACTCTCTCTAGGCCCCACCTCCCTGCCTTTCTTCTGAGTCCCGAGACAGCTCTACTAGACCCTCCTCACTTAGGAAGACTCACCTGGCTGCTGTCCACACCAGCCCCTTGGGTCCACCTTAGATCTGGGATGGCACCTGGGGCAACACGGGCATCTCAACCAGGGTGACTGGTGGCTGGGCATCCCAGGAGCAGTGGGTGGCAGTGGCAAGTTGCTCTAAACCAAACCCATAATTCCATACTCCAGGGTGTCCAGACCACTCCTTTATTTATTATTACTATTTTTTTTTTTTTTGAGACAGAGTCTTGCTCTGTCACCCAGGCTGCAGTGCAGTGACACAATCTCAGCTCACTGCAACCTCCACCTCCCAGGTTCAAGCAATTCTTGTGTCTCAGCCTCCCAAGCAGCTGGGATTACAGGTGTGTGTGACCACGCCCAGCTAGTTTTTTTTTTTTTTTTCTTTTTTTGTAGAGATGGGGGCTTCACCATGTTGGCCAGGCTGGTCTCGAACTCCTAAGCTCAAATGATCTGCCTGCCTCGTCCTCCCAAAGTGTTGGGATTACAGGTGTGAGCCACCATGCCCGGCCCCAGTTAATTATTAAATATGTCCCACTTAGTATTAATCATGTCTTTCTCTCCACTCCTATCTCCACTCACCCAGCTCTTCTCAGAGACAATCACCTTATCAGTTTCTTCAGTCTGCTTGTGAAGATTATGTACAGATCCATAAATACATGTATATTCTGTTTTATACAAACACACACTATCCTGAATTTTTTTTTTTTTTTTTTTTGAGACAGGGTCTCACTCTGTCACCCAGGCTGTAGTGCAATGGCATGATCTTGGCTCACTGCAACCTCCGCCTCCTGGGTTTAAGTGATTCTCCTACCTCAGCCTCCTGAGTAGCTGGGATTACAGGTTTGCGCCACCACCCTTGGCTATTTTTTCATTTTTAGTAGAGACAGGGGGCTCACCATGTTGGCCAGGGTGGTCTTGAACTCCTGACCTCAAGTGGTCCACCTGTCTTGGCCTCCCAAAGTGCTGGGATTACAGAAATGTGCCACTGTGCCCAGCCTGTCCTGAGTTCTTGACAGTGTGTCTTGGTGGTGGCTCCATGTCAGCACATATCAAGCTTTCCTCGCTCATTCCCTTGAATGGATTATAACACATATATGCAGCACCTACTAAGTGCCAGGCACTACACATTTGCTGAGAAGTGAAGTTGTAACAGCAAACTAGCCAAAGTTCCTGCCTTCCTGGGGTTTACAGTCAGGGAGACAAAGAACAGAACACAGACAGGTGCCGTTATCTCCTGGTAAGTTTTATAATGGGAGAACTAGAAAGGCAGAGGAGTGTTGGGAAAGGATCCTGAGGGAAGTGACAGTACAGCGAGGTTGGGAATCCGCCAGATGGGGCCCAAGTGGGTAGGCAGGAGAATTTCAAGTTGAGGGAATTTGCACAAGGCGCAGACATAAGACGCTATGATTCAATACGGGGGAGTGTGGGGGGCTGATGGCCCTCCTGTCAGCCTCGGAAGGAGTGAAGGACTTTAGACTTGATCCCTACAGTACAGAGCATCCAGCGGGCTCAAGTGTGATTGACATAATCGGGCTCCTGTTTTGGAAAGATCCCGGTGACTGCTGTGTGGGAGGAAGATGGATGGGATGAGGGGCCACAGAAGCAGCAGGAAGGCCAGCTGGGCACTCCAGCCATAGGCTCCATAGGCTCCATAGGCTCCAGCCATAGGCTCACCTCACTGGCTTGGCAGCCCACCAGGCCGTTCCCACGTGGGCTTGGGGTAATCACAGCCTTTTCTGGCCACCTTGTCTCACCTCCAAAATGAAGCAGGGAGGCGGATTCACTCAGCCCACAGCTCACTCATGACCTCAGCCTCCTGCTGGGTAGACCCAGGAGTCATCCTGGGTCCCCCATCCCTGCCTGCCCACCTCTAACGACACCTTTTCCTACCTGGATGCTTCATTATGCAGACTCTGCGCCCCCCTGCCACCAAACGCTGCAGCCCCTCATCTCTTTCCAGTACTTCAGTGCTGGCCCCTGGTCATCACTCAGCCAGCTCCTTTTTCCTCCCTCTTCCAGTCTTGCAGGTCGACTCCTGTTCAAGAAGCCACTCCCTCTCTCCTGGTGGTTATTCAGCCGATTCTTAGGGTCCCTGTTCTACCCAGGTTTCTCTGGCTCCCCAGCTTATGTCTGGGTCCAAGGACACCCAACTTGGTACCTCTTATGAACAGGAACTGGTGTCTCTCCTATTAGGAATTGTTTTTCCAAGACTGGGGGCTTTCTCTTCCTAAAGTCTCCAGTCTCTATGGGACTGAGTTGACCTTTCCCAAAGCTTCCGGGAGAATATCTCACCCGGTGCTGGTTTCTGTCTTTCTCCACTTTGCTTTGTGCCTGGAAGGCTGCCTTCTACGACTGCATCACTGGACTCTCTTGCCCTCTGACTTCTAGTTGGGTGCAAGCAAGGGGAGGCACTGGCTGTAGATCTGAAGGCAGGAGGAGAGAAAGCCCAGGGCGTCTATCCACCCACTCCCTCGCTGCCAGGCTGCAGTTCGGGCAGCGGCTGCATTTCTCTACCAAGGCTGTAGGCTGCAGCTCCTGTTGCGGAGGCTGCCAGCTCCCATGGCCACAGCTCCCGCTCTTTCCCCCTCCGCCTGGGATGGTAGCCACCCTGGGTGCTTTATCATAGTTTCCTTAAAGCTGCCCCCATCTCTATAAATAGCCTCTTCATTTATGCCCCTTCAATGAAACCTTGGCGTGTTTCCTGTGTTCCCTGCCAGGACTGACTGATCCACTCCTCAACCCCCCACCTCCTCCCTCTCCCTCCACCCTCTTGCGGGGCGAGGGAGTTTGTAGATCTCCCTTTCCGTTTGAGCTTGCACACGTTGCTTATGCTCTCAGTTTTCTGTTGGGAAAAGTGGGAATAATTGTGCGACTTCATTCCCGGGATGGTTGCAAGGAGTCAATGCGTGCTCACGAGTCGCGTGCCTGGCACAGTGCCTGGCATATGGCAAAGCCTCGGTAACCGTTGGCTCCTTCCCCTTGCGAGTGGTTTCCTCCCCACACCAGCCTGGAGCTGACCTGGGGAGAGCGCGCGCTCTGAGAGGGGAACATCGGGACAGAGGGAGTGCTCCTGAGGACAAATCCTGTTTAAAACCACACCTGTGACTGCATTAACCGAGAGAGTGCCTCTCCACGCTTCATTTGCCTTTTAAATGAAGAGTGGGGTGGGCTGTGAGTAGGGGGTCTGCTCATTACAGGAGGACAGAAGAGGCCGCGCGCCCTCCCCAGGCCCACGCTGTCCGCCATTAGTGCAGCCCGGCCCGGCGCTGCTCTCACTCCATTAGCCCTCAGGAATAAAAAGAATGATTTCGTAAGTCAAGAATAATTATTTCGACCAGCTTTCCTCCTCAGCTCGCTACTGCGCCGCCTGGGCTGCGTGTGCTGGCTGACAAATTAATTTCTATTATTTATATTGGGCTAGAGAGGAAGCACAGCCAGGGGAAGGGGGGAACAGGGGGGCTGGGGGAGAAATCAGAGATGGAGATGGAGAGACAGGGTCAGGGAGGTGGAGACAGAGCAGCACAGGGAGGGGCAGAGAGGATCGGAAATGCAGAGACAGAGGAAGGGACGGTGCCTGGAGGAGGATGAAGGAGCGGGGTGGGCAGGCTGGTGAGCTCCGGACTTGGAAGGGCTGGACCTGGGCCCTGGGTGTGTGGGCACACAAGCCGGCTGGAGTCGGCTTCTCCATGAAGATCTGCCAGGGAGCCGGCCTCCCCATCCTCCGCATTTGGGACATGCTCTGGCATATCATTGAGCACTCAGGGCAAATCCTCTACAGGACCCATCAAAATGCACAGAAATGTCTCTCTCTCTCTCCCGGCCTCCCAGTCTCCTGCTAGCCCCAGGCCTCCTCCCTGGGAAACCTAAGAAGGTTTCTTTGAACTCACCCCACCCAATTCAAAACCAGGGGCGGCTTGGAGAAAATGTGCCCCAACCCACGCGTTGCCGGGTGGACACAGGAAGCAGAGCTGCTAGCAGGGTGTGCTGCTGGGGACTGGAAACTCACACCCGTCCCTGAGCAAAGACTCAGGGCCTGTCCCTTCAAAGGGAAAGTGGGCAGGGTCGGCCTCCCCAGCCCCACTTCCTGCCAGGTTGCACAGCCAGTTAACTGAGCTACCCCGGTCTTAGATCTGCAAATTTTAAAATGATATATATTACACATTTATTTATTGACTTTCTCTTTTGTTAAGAAAAATCTTAAGGGTATAGCGGGATGAGTTTTTACATAGTATACACACACTCACATAACACTAACCACTTAGATCAAGATAAAGCACTTCCAGCATCCCCAGAAGCCCCCTCATCCCAGAATCACCATGAGCCATCCCCTCAACACCTTAAGGTAACTGTTATTATTATTATTATATTATTATTATTTGTTTTTGTTTTTGTTTTTTGCTGTAGGTTTGCTCTGTCACGCAGGCTGGAGTGTGTGGCACGATCTCGGCTCACTGCAACCTCTGCCTCCTGGGTTCAAGCAATTCATCTCCCTCAGCCTTCCAAGTAGCTAGCTGGGATTACAGGCACCCGCCACCATGCCTGGCTAAGTTTTGTATTTTTTGTAGAGATGGAGTTTCGCCATTTTGGCCAGGCTGGTCTTGAACTCCTGACCTCCAGTGATCCACCTGTCTAGGCCTCTCAGGTGCTGGGATTGGCCAGGCACCAATAATTCCAGCACTTTGGGAGGCTGAGGTGGGCGGATCACGAGGTCAGGAGATGGAGACCATCCTGGCCAACATGGTGAAACCCTGTCTGTACTAAAAATACAAAAATTAGCTGGTTGTGGTGGCGCGTGCCTGTAATCCCAGCTACTCAGGAGACTGAGGCACGAGTATCGCTTGAATCCAGGAGGTAGAGGTTGCAGTGAGCCGGGATCGCGCCACTGCACTCCAGCCTGACAAGAGAGCGAGACTCTGTTTCACACACACACACACACACCACACACACACACACACACAAAAGTGCTGGGATTACAGGCCTGAGCTACTGCGCCTGGCTGAGGTAATTATTATTCTGACCCCTACCACCACAAATTAGTTTTGTTTGTTGGTGAACTTCATATAAATAGAATCATGCAGTATGTATCTTTTTATGTTGGTTTCGTTTGCTCAACTTATGTCTGTCCATCCATGCTGCTGTTTGTATCGGTAACTCATTATTTTTCACTGCTATAGAGTTCTCCGTCACATGAACATTCCACAAGCCATTCGACCCTTCTGTTGATAGGTAGCTGGATTTTTTTTTTCAGTTTTTGGCTGTTATGAATAAAGCTTCACGAACATTCTAATACCAGTAACATTCTGCACATTAAGAGCAGTGTGACTTTGGGCAAGCTGCCTAACTTCTCTGAGCCACAATTTTCTCATCCCTAAAATGGGAGGGAGGGAATATATTAACTATCGCATTAGGAAATCATGAGGATTAAATGGGATAACACATGCAAAGTGTCCAACACAGTGTCAGTAGGTGCTTAATAAATGTCATTTCTTCTATCCCCATAATCTGTGGGAAGCTGGGAAAGAAGGTTGGTATATAGAATTTCCAGCATGGGACCTGAGGTCAGAAAGACATCTCGAAAGCAACCACCACCAAATCAGCCGGGCATTGTGGCAGGTGCCTGTCATCCCAGCTACTTGGGAGACTGAGGCAAGAGAGTCACTTGAGCCCGGGAGGTGGAGGTTGCAGTGAGCCGAGATCGCACCACTGCACTCCAGCCTGGCAACAGAGTGAGACTCTGTATCAAAAAAAAAAAAAAAAAAAAAAAAAAAGCAATCACCACCACCACAAAGTAATACTAAGAGTACCCATGACCATTTCTCGAGCACTCCCACGGCTGGTACTGTGCTGCAGAATCGTATTGTCATTTCTACAATCTGTGAATCGTCTGCATCTGTGGCAGTAGGCAGCATCTGTGGCTGCTCCCTGAGACTTGATTCTCTGTGGCCTTTCAGTCTTCCTCCAGCATCAGATCGGATTCCACCTTACAGATGGAGAAACTGGAGGCCGGTCGCGGTGGCTCACGCCTGTAATCCCAGCACTTTGGGAGGCCAGGGTGGGCAGATCATGTGGTCAAGAGAGCGAGACCGTCCTGGCCAACACAGTGAAATCCTGTCTTTAATAAAAATACAAAAATTAGCCAGGCATGGTGGTACGTGCCTGTAGATCCAGCTACTCGGGAGGCTGAGGCAGGAGAATCACTTGAACCCGGGAGGCAGAGCTTGAAGTGAGCCGAGATCGCGCCATTGCACTCCAGCCTGGCAACAGAGTGAGACTCTGTATCAAAAAAAAAAAAAAAAAAAATGGGGAAACTGAATCCCAGAATACTTTAAAAGATTTGCTGCAAATCACTCCGTCCATTTTGATCAATTATTTATTGAAAGTAAAACATGTCTCTTTCACTCCTGGGCCTTCTCACACCCAGCAGAGAGTCTGGCTCAGGGTGGATGCTCCTGTTTGTAGAATAGGTGAAAACTGCAGGCCTCTGTGCCTGATCCTTCTTTTTGGGCAGCCTTTATCAGGAAAATATGGCTGCTGCCCACCATCCCACTCTGCACCTGATTTCTCACCGAGAGAGGCCTCTTTGGCCTTAAACTGCTGTGACGAACAGTGGAGAGCTTTACAGCCTGTTCTGAAAGTCAAAGGGGTCTGGCCCAATATACTAAAGAACCCCAGCATCCTGGGATGATGGGAAACTCCCAGGGGTCATCCCATTTGGCCTCTGGGCTGGGGGTCAGTCCCAACTGGATCAGTGGCCTACCTGCCTTCCAAAGCCCTTGGAGAAAGGGCTGCTGTTCCCCATGTTAGGGATGGAGGTAGAGGAGACCTGAGGTTAGGAGGCTGCAGTCGACTGAAGTTCAGCTTGCCCCATTGCCTGGGTGGCCTCAGGCAAATCACTCGGCCTCTCTGGACCTTGCTTTCCTTGTCTAGGACAGGTCCTTTCTAGCTAAGGGGAATACTTGGAAGAGAGGCAGGAGCCGCTTCACTACATTTCAGAGATTTGGTGAGGGGTGTAGTGGGGAAGCAGTTCAGGCTGCAGTAGTTCCACTCAGGGCCTTGGGCTGCTCTCCTCCCTTCCTGGAGCCATTTGGAGGAGGGACCACTCACTGTGAGGTGGAGGGCCGCTAATGAGCCCCCTACGGACCTCAGAGACAGCTCTGATGGCACTAAAGGGCTTCCCTGAGTTTCCTTAAAAGCCCTGATGGCAGAGAAGCCTCCATTAGCAGGAGGATTAATCACCAGACAGATCTTGGCCACTCCCTTCCAAGGTGCCCCTAGCTGCCCTTGCTGCACCCTCAAGTCAGAGAGGATGGAGTTTGGATGTTCCCACCCATGACCTGCCCTATGTTATCCCAGGTGAGACAGCAGGGACAGGAGATGGGAGTCTGTGGGTCTGGGTCTAGAGGACATGGCAGGGAGACAGAGGGACAGGGGATGGGGGCAGAGGGAGGGGCCTGCAGGGAGTGATTGCAGAGAGACCCCCAGGAGAATGTAAAGTAAATGCAAAATAGGCAAACCATTAGTGATTAGTTGCAGGTCAGTCACTCAGGTCCTCTGAGTCGTAAGTTGGCAGCTGTGCACTCCAAGCCTCTGATTGGGCCCAGGGGAGGGTCAGCTGGCATGACCTTGGGGGGCCTGGCCCAGGACTTCCAGCCCCTCAGGTCACCAGCCCTTCTAGGCAGCCTCCCAGGCCACCAACCCTGGGCAATGAGGGATCCAGGCAGCTGGAGGATCAGAGAAACCCCTGTTCATGCTACAAACCGCCCCACCTGCTCCAGAGCCCGGGCAGCCCTCAGCCCCAAGGTGGCCATGCCAATCTCACCCACTGAGGGTACTGGGGCCAAGTTTCTTCTCCCCTCCCCTTTCATAGTGTGCAAATTTCCCTTCTTCCCTCCCCCTCCACCCTACCCTTTTCCCTCTGGCCTCTCAGCCTCTGTCTGAATAGCCCCACTTCCTCCCTCTCTGCACCTGTTAATTATTCCCAGTGACCTTGCCTCAGTACCTTGGATGGGAAATGTACCAACTTCAAATGCCTTTGTGCCTCAGTCACTTAATTTGCACCTGGTTCTCATGTGACACATTCAGAGGGCCCAGCCAGCCCTGGGGTGGGGAGGGAGAAGGGGGACCTGCTCCATCACCTCACTTCATTGAGAATCCCTGCAGCTGCTGATGGGCGCTGCCAGTCACACTTGCCTCTGAGGGCAGCTTGTCCATCTTGCTGCCTCCCACCAGGCCATGCTGGGCACATGAGGAGGGCTTTCCATGCTGGCAGGCCCCAGGGAGATCCTATCACCTTCTGAATATCTGAGCCTGCCCCCAAGACACTTTGAGGAGGAAAATTCTTCCTGGGGTCTCTGCCATGGCAGGAGGAGAGAAGTAAATTAATCAATACTATATTTGCCAAGTCCCTGCCATGTGGCCAGCAGTGTTCTGGGTACAGTGCTATAAAATGAAGTGAAAGAGTGGGTACAATGTATTCAGAGAAATCACCTTTTCTGAAACCCCCTTCCTCAATGTGCTCTGCCAGCAAAACGAGGTCTATAGGCCTGTGGGCCTGAGTGGGGAATTCCATCTCTGGGGCATTCTCTGGGAAAGTGAGGGACCCCTGAAGCAGGTGGTGAGGGAGACCCAGAGGGGAGAAAGAGGAGGCATCTGGCCCAACCTTCACCCCAGGGTGGCAGGGGCCCGAACCAGTGACACTGGACCCCACAGTCTGGCCCTCAGTAGTGGTGGATGTGGGTAGCAAGGGGGCACCAGGCAGTTCTGAGCAGTTATGAATGGAGGACAGCGGGGGAGGAGTCCCTAAAATCCTCACGCCAGTTCCGTGGAGCGCTGACTCCAGTAGGATGAGTTGAGCTTGGTATTTTCCTGCATAGTAACTCCTGGAGTCAGACACTGTTGTTAGGGGTGGCAGTGGTGGTGGTGTTTGTCCCTTATCTGGCCCAGGGACCCTCACCTGTTCCCCAGTTTTCTCCATCATCCTCCCTTTCCTTCTAGGAAGAGAGGCCAGGAGGCAAAGAGGAGGAGCTAGGAGATGTGGGGCTCTCTGAGCCATGAGGAAAGTGGGAAGTCACTGCATGGATTCTCCTCATCTGTAAAATGGGGGTGCTCCTGCCTGCCTCCTGGGGTTGAGGCAGGAATCAGGTGAGAATGGTGAGGTGCTCTGGGGACTTGAAAGTGCTATGTAAGGGTAGGGTCTCAAGTGCATGGCCCCTTCATGAGGGTGGTTTTGCAGGTTCATGGAGAGGTGTAAGTTACAGCGTCCTGGTTCTACCTGCCCTTCTTCTTCTACCAGCCCCTCCCCACCTTCCTGAGAACTCAGGCACCCACAGTGTCTCTGCAGAATGTTTGGTAGCCACTCCCCTTCCCCCACAGCCTCAGGAAGACCCACTCCTCTCCTGGTTTTCCTCTCCCCTCCCAGTCTTCCCCCTGCCCCCTCCACAACACAGCAGTGTCCTTTGTGACATTGCTACGATGGCTGGGAATCAGACCCCCTACCTCCCAGGGGCCTCTCCAGTGTGAGAGCCACATCAGCTTTCCAGTATCCCCCATTGTAGTGGCCCAGACACCCGCTGGCTGCCCCTGACCTTTAAGCAGTGCTAGGATCCTCTTTCAACTCTCCTTCTCGTTCCCCCAGCTTCAGGCCCCGCTGCTCGTGGCCAGCCTTAAGGCTGCTGTCTCTGCAACCACCAGGGGAGGATCAGGTGTGTAGTGACTGGGGCCTGACTCCTCCCTGGGGCCCAGGAGAAATCGAACATCTTCTCTTCCCATCTTTGACTCAGCAGCCTGAGAACCTGAGCCCCCACTTCTGAAACTGGAGCAGAGAAATGTGTGCGGTTGGGAAAGAGCCTGCAGAACTTGGCTGGATCCTGGGCAGCCTGAGGTGCAGGATGCTTGGCTGGGCTGGGCTTGAGGATGGAAGGGGTGGGCCAAGAAAGAAAGATAGACAGGGCCTGGATTAGGGTGCCTTGCTCACCTCAGGCATCAAATTTTAGGGGTGCCAAAAAACTCAGCAATTAAGAGACTTAATATTTGAATGAGCTACTTTTAAAAATCAAAATTAATGCAAAACAAGATCCGTGATTGTGGCAGTCCCCCCTCCTTCAGGGGTCTGAATGATGCCCCCCTCCTGAAGAGTTCTACATGCTCGAAAACTTGTGAATATGCTAAATTATATGGCAAAGGGGAGTTCGGGTGCAGGTGGAAGAAAGTTTGCTAATCAGCAGACCTTAAGGTAGGGGGAGGAGCCTGGGTTGTCCAGGTGGAGCCAATGTAATCATAAGGGTCCTTAAAAGCAGAAGAGGGCGGCAGAAGAATTGGAGTCAGGGAAAGAAATGTCATGGCAGAAGTGGAGTCAGAGCAATGTGATGTGAGAAAGACTTGCCTGGCTTTGAAGATGTATGAGGGCCACTGCCAAGGACTGCAAGCAACCTCTAGAAACTAGAAAAGGCGAGAAAGCAGATGCTCCCCCACAGCCTCCAGAAAGAAATGAAGTCCTGCTGACACCTTCTTTTTAGCTCAGTGAGACCCGTGTCAGACTGTGACTTACAGAACTGGGAACTAATAAACTTGTGTCGTTTTAGGCACTAGGTTTGTGGTAATTTACAACAGCAGCAATAAGAAACTAATACAGTGAAGAACCAAATACCAACCTTTTACATAAAGACGGGATCAGGAGACGCTAGGCCCCTGGCCTGGGGACGACAGCCTTAGTGCTCATGCCCACTCAGTTCAGCCCTCGAACTGCAGGTGAGATCAAGGGGGCAGGGACGACAAGCCAGAGCTAAGAAGGGAGTTGGGGGGCACTATGGCAGCTCCCAAGATGGACTGACTGGCAGGGGCATGGTCTCAGGGTGTGGTGGGGGTGGGGAGATAGGAGGGAGTGAAGACAGGAAAGAGGTGGGAAGAGGATAGAGGAACAAAAGAGCACAGAGGCATGGCTAGAATCAGGCACAGAAGACTCAGAGGGCGGGGCATGGTGGCTCGTGCCTGTAATCCCAGCACTTTGGGAGGCTAAGGTGAGCAGATCACTTGAGGTCAGGAGTTCAAGACCAGCCTGGCCACCATGGCGAAACCCCATCTCTACTAAAAATACATAAATTAGCCGGGCACGGTGGCATGTGCCTGTAATCCCAGAGAATCGCTTGAATCCAGGAGTCAGAGGTTGCATTGAGCTGAGACTGCACAACTGCACTCTAGCCTGGGCGACAGAGCCAGACTCTGTGTCAAAAAAAGAGAGACTCAGAGAATTAGAGCTGGAAGCAGAAGTAAAAAATTAGAGATCTCACTAATTTCTGTTTGGCTGGTATATTCGTATTATATTAATATTCATAATGTTTATAAATGACAATTATACATAGATACTGTTAAAAAGCCAAATACGAAAAGGTTTATAATGAAACAGCCATTTCCACACTGGCCTTCTCAGCCCTGCAGTCCTGCTCCTGAGATGCAGCCACTCTTAAGTTTTAACTGTTTTTGTTTTTTTTCCTAGTATTTTCAGATTCGTATGCAAAAAAATACTTATTTTCCTATTTATGTTTCAGTTTTAAGTATTAACTATTGACTTTATAGTATGGAAGATGAAAAGTTAAGTTTGCTAAACCCAACCCTCCACTTTTTCTCCGCCAATGTAGTTTTATCATTTTATTCCATCTTTTAAATTATTTAATAGAGACAAGGTCTTGCTATGTTTCCAGGTTGGCCTCTGACTCCTGGACCCAAGCGATCTTCCCACCCCAGCCAGAGTAGCTGAGACTACAGGCATGCGCCACCATACCTGGCTCCAGTTTTTTTCACATTTTAATAAATCAATATTCATTGTTTATTTTATTATGATTTTGCAAATATTATTCATGGTTGAGCCAAAAAGTAGACTCTGATTACATTTTAAAAATTGTATTACCCTGCTTCCTGTGGAGTTAATTACTGGCTCTATTAAAAAAAAAAAATCTTAGGTTTTCCTATATATATCACAAATTTGACAAATTCTTTTTTTTTGAGACAAGTTATCGCTCTGTTGCCCAGGCTGGAGTGCAGTGCTATGATCACGGCTCACTGCAGCCTCGATCTTCCGGCTGGAGTGACCTTCCCACTTCAGCCCCCAGAGTAGCTGGGACTAACAGGTGTGCACCACCACACCTGCCTAATGTTTTATTTATTTTTTTTTTTCCAGAGATGGGATCTCCCTATATTGCCCAGGCTAGCCTCCAACTCCTGAGCTCAAGCAATGCTCCCACCTCAGCCTCTCAAGTTGCTGGGATTACAAGAACGAGCCACTGCACCTGGCCCTGACAAATTCTTGAACACTTTGTTTTTTTTTTTTTTGAGATGGAGTCTCGCTCTATCACCCAGGGTGGAGTACAGTAGCGCTATCTCAGCTCACTGCAAGCTCCACCTCCCGGGCTCACGCCATTCTCCTGCCTCAGCCTCCAGAGTAGCTGGGACTGCAGGTGCCCACCACCACGCCCAGCTAATTTTTTCGTATTTTAGTAGAGACGGGGTTTCACCGTGCTAGCCAGGATGGTCTCAATCTCCTGACTTCGTGATCCGCCCACCTCAGCCTTCCAAAGTGCTGGGATTACAGGCGTGAGCCACCGCGCCCGGCCCTCTTTAACACTTTTAAACACATCAGATGATCTAACCATTTTGTTTCTTCTTTAGTGACATCTTTCTGGAAGTGCCCTGTCCTCCATTCAATCTGGATGTATTCTTCTCTGAGACTGCTGCCCAACTCTCATCTTGGGAGTTCTCTTTACACTTATCTTACAAATGCCATCTACCTTTCGCCTGCGTTGTATTACTTCTTTCCTGGGCCATAAAATCTTCTCTTTCTTGATTGACTTCCTCCTTATTTATTTATTTATTTATTTATTTATTTATATTTTTTATTTATTTATTTTTTGAGACTGAGTCTCGCTCTGTCGCCCAGGCTGGAGTGCAGTGGCCGGATCTCGGCTCACTGCAAGCTCCACCTCCCAGGTTCAGGCCATTCTCCTGTCTCAGCCTCCCAAGTAGCTGGGACTACAGGCGCCCGCCACCTCGCCCGGCTAGTTTTTTTGTATTTTTCAGTAGAGACGGGGGTCACCGTGTTAGCCAGGATGGTCTCGATCTACTGACCTCGTGATCCGCCCGTCTCAGCCTCCCAAAGTGCTGGGATTACAGGCTTGAGCCACCGCGCCCGACTGACTTCCTCCCTTTAGTGGAGCATATTTTCCAAGAGATATTTGAGAAACGGTCTACAGGAGACATACATGTTAAGATCTTGGCCGGGCGCGGTGGCTCAAGCCTGTAATCCCAGCACTTTGGGAGGCCGAGACGGGCGGATCACGAGGTCAGGAGATCGAGATCATCCTGGCAAACACGGTGAAACCCCGTCACTACTAAAAAATACAAAAAAGTAGCCGGGCGAGGTGGCGGGCGCCTGTAGTCCCAGCCACTCGGGAGGCTAAGGCAGGAGAATGGCGTGAACCTGGGAGGCGGAGCTTGCAGTGAGCTGAGATCCAGCCACTGCACTCCAGCCTGGGCGACAGAGCGAGACTCTGTCTCAAAAAAAAAAAAAAAAAAAGATCTTGCAAGACTGAAAATGTCTTTGTTCTACCTGCCCTTTGGTTGATAGTTTTGTTGGGTATACAGTTCTAGATAGAAAACCATGTCCTCAGAATTTAAAGTGCATTGATAATTGTCTTCTAGTTTCGACTGTTACAGAAAAAAAAATCTGAGTTCATTCTGACTCCCTTTTCTTTGCAAGTAACGAGTTTTTCCCCCCTCTGGAAGCTTTTAGGGTTTCTTTTATATCCCTAGTGTTTTGAAATTTCATAATGATGTGTGCTTGTAGTGGTCTCTTTCTGTTCATTGTTCTAGATAACCTCAAACATGTGCTGGAAATTTTTCTTTTATTCTTTCTTCCTTCCTTCCCTCCCTCCCTCCCTCCTTTCTTTCTCTTTCTCTTTCTCTTTCTCTTTCTCTTTCTCTTTCTCTTTCTCTTTCTCTTTCTTTCTTTCTTTCTCTCTCTCTTTCTTTCTCTCTTTCTTTCTTTCCTTCTTTCTTTCTTTTTCTTGAGACAGAGTTTCACTCTTGTCACCCAGGCTGGAGTGCAATGGCACGATCTTGGCTCACTGCAACCTCTGCCTCCTGGGTTCAAGCGATTCTCCCGCCTCAGCCTCCCAAGTAGCTGGGATTATAGGCATGCGCCACCATGCCCAGCTGATTTTTGTATTTTTATCAGAGACAGGGTCTCACCATGTTGGGCAGGCTGGTCTCGAATTCCTCACCTCAGGTGATCCATCCACCTCAGCCTCCCAAAGTGCTGGGATTACAGGCGTGAGCCACTGCATCCACCTCTTTTATTATTTCTTTACCTATTTTTTCCCTCTGTAGTCTCAGTTCTTTTTCTTAGTTGCTTATTTAAAGATGGGGTCTTGTTATTTTGCCCTGGCTGTTCTTGAGCTCCTGGGCTCAACCAGCCCTCTCTCCTCAGCCTCCCAAAGTGTGGGGATTATAGGCATGAGCCACTGCTCCCCAGCCTGTTCTTCTTTTTCTGATATTCCTGTTAGTTCTATGTTAGACTTAATTGACTGATCTTTGGATTTTTTATTTTTTTCTCACATTTTCCCACTCTTTGTTTTGTTTTGTTTTTTTCTATTTCATGGGAGATTCCCACAACTTTACCTTTCAACCCTTATATTGAGTTTAAGCCATTATCCTTTGAAATTATTTTTAATTGTTAAGAGCACTTGTTGTCTGTTTCTTTTTATATTATTTTTTATTTCATGGATACAACATAGTCTCATCTCTCCACAAATAATGTTTATATTGCTTTTCTATTTTGTAAGTTTTAATCTGTTTCTTGCATAATTTCTGTTTTCTCATATTTCCTTTTTGCCTGTTTGTTTTGGTCTCTGTCTTTCAAGTTGGAGACTTTCTGTACCCATGTGATGATCCCTGCTGTCTGTTCATATTTAAAAGTGGGTTACTAGGAAATCATTTGACAGCTCCATGGGAAAACTGTCAACTATGTGGGTCTCGTGGAAGGGTGATCAGGTGGAGACCCAGCTGCTTCCTTGGCAGATGCCCAGTGTCGGTATATACACACTTTCTCCTGAGCCAGTCAGTTTCTCCAGGGAGAGATTCTCCAGTCTCCTGCCTGGGGGTATAAACCCGACTGCCAGCATACTGAGAACTGAGCAGAGGGAGAGAGCTGTAGTTCCATTATTCAGAATATAGACTTTCACCTTATCACCTTTTCCAGCAAAGTATCTGCAGCGGGCTGAGTGGTAATCCTCGAAAAGATATGTCCATGTTATAAACCCTGAAACTTGTGGATGTTTTAATATAAACTTTTTTTCTTTTTTTTGAGACAGAGTCTCGCTCTGTCACCTAGTCTGCAGTGCAGTGGCACAATCTCAGCTCTCTGCAACCTCCGCCTCCTGGGTTCAAGCAATTCTCCTGCATCAGCCTCCTGAGCAGCTGGGATTACAGGCGTGCACCACCATGCCTGGCTAATTTTTGTATTTTTAGTAGGGATGGGGTTTCACCATGTTGGTCAGGCTGGTCTCGAACTCCTGACCTCATCATCTGCCCGCATCGGCCTCCCAAAGTTCTGGGATTACAGGTGTGAGCCACTGTGCCCGGCCTAATATGAACTTATTTGGAAAAAGGGCCTTTGTATCCTGGATGAGGTCATCCTGGATTATACAGGTGGGCTCCGAATCCAATGACAAGTGTTCTATAAGCCACACACAGAAGAGAGACACACAGAGAAGAGGAGGAAGGGCATGTGAAGATGGAGCCAGAGACAGGAGTGATGCAGTCACAAGCCAAAGAACACCTGGAGCCACCACAAACTAGAAGAGGCAAGGAATGGCATCTCTTTGGAGCTCCTGGAGGGTGGATAGCTCTGCCAACACCTTGATTTCAGACTTCTTGCCTCCAGAACTATGAGACAATACATTTCTATTGTCCTAAGCCACCCAATTTGTGTTAATTTGTTATGGGCATTCTTGGAAACTTATACAGGGGCTAAGCATGGTGGCTCAGGTCTGTAATCTCAGCACTTTGGGAGGCTGAGGCGGGCGGATCACTTGAGGTCAGAAATTTGAGACCAACCTGGCCAACATGGTGAAATCCTGTCTCTACTAAAAATACAAAAATTAGCCCAAGTATGGTGGCACGTGCCTGTAGTCCCAGCTACTCGAGAGGCTGAGGCATGAAAATCGCTTGAACCTGGGAGGCAGAGGTTGCAGTGAGCCGAGATCACACCATTGCATTCCAGCCTGGGAGACAGAGCGAGACTGTCTCTAAATAAATAAAATAAAATAAAATAAAAGTATCCAGGCATGGTGGTGCTCGCCTGTAGTCCCAGCTACTTGGGAAGCTGAGGATTGCTTATGAGGATTGCTTAAGTCCAGGAGGTTGAAGCTGCAGTAAGCCATGGTAGCGCCTGCACTCCAATCTGGGCAACAGGGCAAGACCCTGTCTCAAAGACAAACAGACAAAAGACCCTGTCTCAAAGTCAAACAGACAAAAAACTCTGTCTCAAAAACAAAACTAAACTAAAAAGGCCCTAAGCAGTGGCTCATGTCTGTAATTACAGCAGTTCGAAAGGCTGAGGTGGGCAGATTGCTTGAGCCCTGAAGTTCAAGACCAGTCTGGGCAATATGACGAGACCCCATATCTACTAAAAATATTTTTAAAAAGCCAGGTGTGGTGGTGTGCATCTGTGGTCCCAGCTGTGTGGGAGGCTGAGGTGGAAGGGTCGTTTGACCCCAGGGGGCATAGGTTGCAGTGAGCCAAGACTGTACCACTGTACGCCAGCCTGGGTGACAGAGTGAGACCCTGTCTCAAAAACCAACCAACCAAACAAAAAAACCCAGCAAAAAAAATCTTATAAGATTGCCAACTTACAGTGGTTTGACTTATAATTTTTTCAACTTTATGTTGGGTTTATTAGAGTATTAAATGCATTTTCAACTTATAATATTTTCACCTTATGATACATTTGTCTGGACATAGCCCCACTGTAAGTTAAGGAGCATTTGTATAGCACCCTGCCTCCCGTTAGCCTGTTAGTCCTGTGACCAGGGGTCTTTTGGTTCAACCTTTGCTGGGAATAAACCTTCAGTCTTCTACTGGGGTGACAGCAGAGTAATTGGCTGAGGTCTGAGGCTCTCATTGTATCTACTAGAGGCTTTTAACTAATATTCCAGTTTTCAGCCTTCCCCTCATTCCCACCTGTAGTGGTACCTGGTGTCTTCACTTGGGCCTTGCTGAGGTTCTCTGGTGCGAATTGTCTGGCTTTTTGTTGGCAAACCCCCTCCAGACCCCCAAACTTGCAGGGTTACAATTCTCCTTTTTATACAGTAAAAATTCATTACCACTTGTATGACTCAGGGTTCTCCAGAGAAACAGAACCAATGGAATATATAGAGAGATACATTAGAGGAGATTTATTATGGAGTTAGCTTACACAATTATGGAGGCTAAGAAGTCCCATGATATGCCATCTGCAAGCTGGAGGACCAGGAAAGCTGATGGGACAATTCAGCCTGAGTCTGAAAGCTCGGGAACTTGCACAGGGGTCAGGGGAGGGGACTGGTGTGTGCCCTGGGGTCCAAAGGCCCGAGGAGCAGGAGCTCTGATATCTAAGGGCAGTAGAGGATGGATGTCTCAGCTCAAGAGAGTGAATTTGTGACTGGGTGCGGTGGCTTACGCTTGTAACCCCAGCACTCTGGGAGGCTGAGGTGGGCGGATCATTTGAGGTCAGGAGTTTGAGACCAGCCTGGCCAACATGGTGAAACCCTGTCTCTACTAAAAACACAAAAATTAGCTGGGCATGGTGGTGCACACCTGTAATCCCAGCTACTTGGAAGCTGAGGCAGGAGAATCCCTTGAACCCGGGAGGCAGAGGTTGCAGTGAGCTGAGATTGCACCACTGTACTCCAGTCCGGGTGATAGAGTGAGACCCTCTCGAAAAGAAAAAACAAAAAAAACAGAGTGAATTTGCCCTTCTTCCATTGTTTTGTTCAATTTTGTCCCTCGATAAATGAAATGATGTCCTCCCACATTGGTGAGCGTGGATCTTTACTTAGTCTATCAGTTCAAATGCTGATCTCTTCCAGAAACACCCTCACAGGTACACCCAGAAATGTTTTATCAGCTCTCTGGGCATCCCTTGGCCCAGACAAGTTAACACATCAATTAGCCTTCATGCTACCCATCTATCAGCTTTCCAACTTCCAAAATTGTAATCTCTCTCATCTGCTATCATTTTTCACTGCTTTGTGTGGTTTTGCCTTTATTTCAAAACACCTTTGACTGCCATTTAGTGGTGTTTTAGGAAGGAGAAGAGATAAATGAGTATACTCAATTACTTTAATCAGGAGACTCACATTCTTAATTTTAACTATTTAAGATTGGTTGCTGTAAGGAAGCTCATGCACTGTCTAGCGTGCCTCAGGCTTCCCAACTCCCTGCAGTGCTGCCTGAGGTCTGCTTTGCACATTTATGTTCTCTACCTGGCTTCCTTCTGCAGTTATCACTGCTTTAGGTACCCTCTAGAGATCAGAATTCCAGAGAACCATGGCACCATGGCAAAGCGGGTATTTGGCAATGTAACTTCTGCCTAATTCTTCCCATTAAAGATATCCTGGAACTGGGCTAGAGAAGTAGAACGAATTAGAGTTAGGAAATTGGGGTAGGAGAGGAGGGAAATAAGGCTGGCTCACTTTAGCTTGGTTGACTTTCTGATTCCTTAGTTGTGTAATCTACTAGCTCCTGTTTTCTTTCCTACTGCCTCAGTTTTCCCATTTGACTAATAGGCACAATCATCAATGCCCAGTGGGATGAGGTTGGCACAGTGAAATAAGACATGAGAAGCCTCTGGCTGGGCATAGTGGCTCATGCTTGTAATCTCAGCATTTTGAAAGGCCAAGGTGGGAAGATCACTTGAGCCCGGGAGTTTGAGACCAGCTTGGGCAACAGAGTGAGACCTCGTCTCTACAAATAATTTAAAAAATTTTTTTGAGACAGGGTCTGGTTCTGTCACCCAGGCTGGAGTGCAGCAGCACAATCTCAGCTCACTGCAACCTCCGCTTCCCCAGTTCAAGTGATTCTGCTGCCTCAGCCTCCAGAGTAGCTGGGATCACAGGTGTCTGCCACCACGCCCGGCTAATTTATGCATTTTTAGTAGAGATGGGGTTTCACCATGTTGGCCAGGCTGGTCTCAAACTCCTGACCTCAGGTGATCTGCCTGCCTTGGCCTCCCAAAGTGCTGGGATTACAGGCGTGAACCACCATGCCCGGCCAAAAGTAGGTTTTTTTTAAGACATAAGAAGCTTCAACAGAAGGAAAGCTGGGTGCTTGGCTATTTTCACCTTTATCTGCAGTGCAACATGTTATCTTGATTGGCAATGAATTGTAATGCTCAGATATATCTACTCCCCATTGCAACTACCTACCTGGACTCCACTGTTGGAAGGAGAGATCTTGATACTAAAAGACAATGATTTCGGAGTCCTGTTTTTGGAATTGGTGTCTCCAGCTGGGAGACCTGACCACCGCACTCTAGGTTCCTCAGCAGTCCCCATACTCATCTGCTCCAATATTGGAAAGTGTGGGAATTTTTCAGCTATGAAAGAGACAAAAGGCAGCAAGAGGGATTCCAGGAGGAGCTACAGATGCAGAGGTGGTTGAGGCTGTTGAAACTGTGAGAGGCCATTGTTTTGGACTGAGCTCCTGCACTAGGCCCCAGCAGACCAGCCCAAACCAAAAATGGAGTCACTCATGCTAAATGGCATATAGTCAAACTGCAACTTTAAGGAAGCAGATCCCAAAATATACCAGTCTTTTTCTGAAAACAGGAGATTCCAGTCTATCTGAGTCAGTGTAATAAGGAACCCCTTCTACTTTACCCCTTGCAGAAAGACAACATGAACTAATCTGATGTTAATCAATTAATTTATTTCTATTGTTCTGTTTCTTTGTTCCCACTTTACAAACCCACTGTTCTGCCATTGCCCAGTGGGAGCTCTCTTTCTATTTTGTAGAATGGAGGCTCCCCTGATTCATGAATTGTGAATCGAAGCCAGCGAAATCTATAAATCTGTTGTAATTTTGCCTTTTGACAAAGCCAGGGTCTTCGCTCATCTCTGTCTGCCAGGGGGCTTCAAAGGGGATACTGAGCAGTTGCTGTGTTTGGGGAGGGAGAGGGAGGTGGAACTTGCTACAATTCTCCAGTGAGAACCAACTAAGCACTTGGCAAAATATGCAGTTCCTTTTTCCATCCCTCCCCTTCTCCCTAAAGCTCCAGGGGCCCCTGACAGATCATACAGTATAGGATGTCTGCCTGATCAGCTGGGGTTTTTTTTTTTTTTTTTTCTGAGATGGAGTCATGCACTGTGACCTGGGCTGGAGTGCAATGGCACAATCTCCGATCACTGTAACCTCCACCTCCAGGGTTCAAGCCTCAGCCTCCCAAATAGCTGGGATTACAGGTGCCCGCCACCACGTCCAGCAAATTTTTTTTTTTTTTTAATTTTTCTATAGAGATGGGGTTTCACTATGTTGGCCAGGCTGGTCTCATGCTCCTGACCTCATGATCCGCCCGCCTTGGCCTCCCATAGTGCTGGGATTACAGGTGTGAGCCACTGGGTCCCACCAGGTTGTTGGTTGGATTAAGTTGAATGGCTGCAGCCAGACCTTCCCTGACCTCCCAGGGGCTGGGACCCAGGGAAACAGGGTCCAGTAATTCAGACCACAATTGTTCTAAAAGGTCAGCTGAGAGCACCCACATCCTCACTGCCCCCAGGGCTGATTCCCCATGGTGCTGGTCCTGGGAAATGGGGGCCAAGGGAAAAGCAGAATCTGACAGTCCCAAGGCCCTACCACCCCTTCCTCTTCTCTCCCCATCTTCCCTCTCCCCTGCCCTTCCTCCACCAGCCCCCAGGAAGCAGTAGACACAATCAGCAACTTTTATTTATTTTTTTAAATAAAAAGGCACTTTAGGGCTTTTACGGAGGAGGCTGAGGCCCATTAAGACACAAATTAAATCTTTGTGGGAACAGCCAGAGTGCGATTCCCTGTGTGAGGAAGGCCCCTCACTGGCACTGCTGCCCCCAGCCCCAGGTTTCCATTGGCCTTGGGCCCGCCGCCCTCCTCTCTCCCCCCAGGATTAAAGTGCATCTCAGCAGCAAGAGGGGAAATTAATCAGTCTTTGTATTAAGTAGGTTATAGGGCAGGGCCGGAGAGTGGTAGGAGGAGAGAGAAAGAAGAAGCAGGTGAGGGAGCCAAGGAGTGAGGGGAGGGTGGAGGAAGGGAGTGGGGCCCTCTGCCAGACAGTAGTCTACTGCTTTATTTAACTCTCTCACCAAGTGCAGGAGGGAGTTGCTATTGCTAGCCCCACTTTACAGATAGGGAAAACTGAGGTTTCACCAAGTTAAGTGACGTGACCAAGGTCATGCTGCTAATGTCAGCTGGGACTTGAATCTCCTTTCAGAGGAGAGGGGAGAAGAAAAGGAAGAGAGAGAAGGCTGGGCACGGTGGCTCACACTTGTAATCCCAGCACTCTGGGAGGCCGAGGCGGGTGGATCACCTGAGCTCAGGAGTTTGAGCCCAGCCGGGGCAACATGGTGAGACCTTGTCTCTACTAAAAATACAAAAATTAGCCGGGTATGGTCGTACACGCCTGTAATCCCAGCCACTCAGGAGGCTGAGGCAGGAGAATTGCTTGAACCTGGGAGACGGAGGCTGCAGAGAGCTGAGATTGCGCCACTGCACTCCAGCCTGGGTGACAGAGGGAGACTCCATCTCAAAAAAAAAAAAAAAAAGGCAAGGAGGGGGATACACCCATTGTTCCCCTTTCCTCATCCCGTCCCTCCACCCCAAGAGCATTGCGCTGCAGTCAGTTCAGGAGCTGGGAAGTCCTTCCTTCTTTCTAACTGCCCTTCCCTGTGACCAGTCACTCTTGAGGGGCCCACAGAGAAGGTGTGTTTTATCTGGGCGGAGCACTGGATGAGTAGGTAGGGGGAAGGGGCCACTAGCCAGTCTACCCAAGTAACCCCTTGGGAGCTGTGCCAGGTGCTGGAGTTTGGAAAAGGGCAAGGGGTAGAGATGGAAAAACCGTTGTCCTTGGAGGCTCCTAGGTGAGGGAGTCAGGAGCCAGTGTGAGGTAGAGGGGCTGGGCTCCCTTTGCCTTCCTCCAACCTGTGCTGACCTGTCATTCATTTGTTCAACAAATGTTTATTCAGCACTTGCTGCGCTGCTGGTGGGGGGCTAAGTGCTTCAGTTAGAGAGCAATAAGAATGAGAATAATGCCACATTTCTTCTTTCTAAGAAGCATATTTTCCCCACAATTTTAACATTTCTGAAACTAGGAAGTGTCTTACAAGCAGCAAATGTTACATTTCCAGCAGTGTTTTTTTTTTCTTAGACATACATAAAGTCATGGTGTGTCCAAAGCATGACAGTTTAGATTTAATGAAAATTGGTAGTAACTGTGCTTATAGTACTTACAACACACCAGTGACTGTCCTCACTGCTCTACATGTATTAACTCATTGGGTCCTCCCAGCCATCTGAGGTAAGTATTATTACCATCTCCATTTTAGAGATGAGGAAACTGAGGCACCAGGAGGTGAATTCTTTTTTTTTTTTTTTTTGAGACAGGGTCTCACTCTGTTACCCAGGCTCAAGTGCAGTGGCGCAATCACAGTTCACTGCAGCCTCGACCTCCTGGGCTCAAGCAATCCTCTCCCCTCAGCCTTACAAGTAGGTAGGACTACAGATGAGTGCCACCATGTCTGACTAATTTTTTCTTATTTTTTGTAGAGATGAGGATCTTGCTATGTTGCCCAGGCTGGTCTTGAACTCCTGGGCTCAACTGATTCTCCAGCCTTGGTCTCCCAAAGTGTTGGGATTACAGGCACGAGCCGCTGCACCTGGCCAAAGAGGTGAACTCTTATCTCCCCGTCAAAAGTGGCCAGCACCATGGACTGCCTTGCAAACACTAATGCCAGGCTTGTAACCAGGCTTTCACAGTGCTACAAAGAGAACACCAGAGAGGATGCCCACCCTGGAAACCTCCCACCTGGAGAAGGCTGTGGGGGCCCTTCCAGTCCTCCCCTCTGTCCCTTCTCCTTGGTGTGTGGTCTGCAGTGATTAATCACAAAAGCACCTGTCACTCCTCTTAGCCTGACAGCTGTCAGCTCAGCCCAGGAGAGGGTGGGATGGAGAGTGGGGTGGGGGAGCCATGGAGAAACTCAAAGAGCTGGAAGTGGAGCATCTCTTCATTTCTCCTGGTCTGTCTCAAGCTGGGGAGGCACCTGCTGATGGGGAAGGTTTACAGTAGAGAGAAGAAAAGGGGAGAGAAGTTACTAGAAATCCCTCTTCCCTTACCACCCACACTCCAAAGCAGGCCAAAAGCCAACTTGGGAGGCAAAGGGCCTGGGATGTTGCTCCTCTCTCCACCAAACCTGTGAACCTAGGCAAATCTCCAGCCCTCAGTTTCTCAATCTGGACAGTGGGATAAATTCTCCACATGGAGACCCTAGATGAGAGACTAAGAAATACCAATTTTCCAGAACTTTCTTCTGCCTGTGTCTTCTCCCTCTGGACTACTCCCCACCCTGCCCCCTCCGCCCCCCAACCCCACCCCACAACATTCAGTTCTACCCCCTCCCCAGCCTGACTCTGCCAAGTGCTGGGAAATGAAGATCTCACCTGCCAAAAGGAACTGGGAGGGGTGCCGAGGGCCCTGCCAGCAGCCCGGAGCTGTCAGGATGGCGATAATTAATTAATCAGTCCATCCAGGGAGGCCCACGGCAGCCTCTCCTGGACACAGCACAGCAGACAGAGACAGCAGCTACTGCAACCAGGTTGCGGCCAGGGAGGCCCTGCCAACCCAGGCCACATGAACCTCGGGTCCTGCAGTCTGAGCTGGGTAGGGGGAGTAGAAAGAAGGGGCTTGTCTTCCCATGCCTGGTGCATCTCACACTTGCTCATTCACTCAACAAATACTACTAAGCACCGGCTCTATGTCTTGGATCAGGTTTGCTGGAAGCAGAACCTGAGACAGGGATTCAGACACCTTTGCTTCCTCAGGGAGTGCTCACTTCTCAGGAATCCCTGGCAGAGGAGGAGGCCGAGCAAGGATGTGCTCTCAACTACAGTCTAGCCTCGGCGTGATCCACAGAGGGCTCTGGAGCGTACCCCACACTGCAAAGTTTTCTCCCCGTTTTCTCCCCGTTTAAGAAGAGGGCCAGCCCCTCCCACTCTCCTCGGTTGGTCGTTACCTGTGCGCTGTGGAGGGTGGGTAACCTCCAGGGCAAGGTGCTTCCCATCAGCAGACAGTGAGACCCCAGCAAAGGGGCATCTGGGAGCCATTAGCAGCCAATATCCACAGTAGCTGAGGGGTGGGTGCACCGCATGGGTGCAGGGGCTCTAGGCCTGGTATCAGCAGGTTGCACTACACCAGTGGTTCTCCAAGTGTGGCCTCCGGACCAGCAGTATCCGCATCCTGTGGAAAATGAAAAATTTCAAGTCCTATCTCAGAAATCCTGAATCAGACATCCTGGGTGTGGGACCCTACGATGTGCTCTGTTTTATTCTTAGCAGCCCCTCCAGGTGCTTCTGGTGCTTGCTCACTTTGGAGAACACTGAACCACAGGGTACAACGGTGAGCAACAGAGTCGCAGTCTCAGTGCTCATGGGACTTAGAGCTAGTGTGGCTGATCGGCAGGTTACATACGAGGCTATTTATGGGTTTGTGGACCCAGGTCTGTGGCCAGTAGCTCAGCTGGTTTGACCAGGTTTTCCACATAGTGGGATACTCCCAGAGCTCCTGCCATGGACCTTCATTCTTGAAGTCATCTATAGCCTAGGACCCCTCTCTTTACACCCATTGTACAGTGTCCTTCCCTCAACACCCCACCGTGGTGCCACTGTGAGGGGAGGACATTCATATTTCGACCAACGTGTTCTGAGTCTCTTCTGGGCTCTTTCTTATAAGCTATGTCTTGGATTCCTCTCTGAAGCAGCTCCTGTGTTGTAGACATTAGCATCCCCGTTTCACAGCAGAGGAAACCGTGGCTCAGACTAACTTGTCTAAAGCGGCACTGTTAACAAGGGAAGAGGCCAGGCATAGTGGCTCATGCCTGGATTCCAAACATTTTGGGAGGCCAAGGCGGGAGGATTATTTGAGACCAGGACTTTGAGATGAGCCTGGGAAACAGTGAGACCTTATCTCTATTAAAAAAAGGTGCAAAAATTTGCCGGGCGTGTTGGTGCGTGTCTGTATTGCCGGGCGTGTTGGTGCGTGTCTGTATTGCCGGGCGTGTTGGTGCGTGTCTGTGTTGCCGGGCGTGTTGGTGCGTGTCTGTATTGCCGGGCGTGTTGGTGCGTGTCTGTGTTGCCGGGCGTGTTGGTGCGTGTCTGTGTTGCCGGGCGTGTTGGAGCGTGTCTGTGTTGCCGGGCATGTTGGTGCGTGTCTGTGTTGCCGGGCGTGTTGGTGCGTGTCTGTGTTGCCGGGCGTGTTGGTGCGTGTCTGTGTTGCCGGGCGTGTTGGTGCGTGTCTGTAGTTCTAGCTATTCCTGAGGTTGAGGTGGGAGGATTGCTTTAGCCCCAGAGGTTGAGGCTGCAGTGAGCTTTGATGACACCACTGCACTCCAGCCTGGGTGACAGAGTGACACTCTGTTTCAAATAAAATAAAATAAGGGGAAGAGAAATCAGGACTTTTGAATCCAAGCTCAGCTACCGTGTTCTGCTAGAAATAACTTTGGCAGAAGCCAGTAATGTGGGTAACCTTCAGGTGAGGGGAGTGGTGGGACACGGGACACAGGAGCCTTCTAGGGCACTGGAAGGACCATATCTTGATCTGGGTTGTGGTAACACACTTGTATGCATAGGTTAAAAAGTCACTGAGCTTTACACCTAGGATTTATGCATTTTATTGTATGTAAATTATACTTCATTTTTTAAAATGCAGAAACCAAACCCTAAACAGTCACAAAAAGACAAATACTGTATGATTTCACTTATTGAGGCATCAACAGTGGTCAAACTCATGGAAACAGAAAGCAGAATGGTGGTTGCCAGGAGCTGTAGGGAGAGGGGAAGGCTGAGTTGTTTTTTAATGGGTACAGAGTTTCTATTTTACAAAATGAAAAAATTCTGGAAAGTCATTGCTCAGCAATATGCGTATACTTAACTCTACTGAGTTGTACACGTAAAAATGGTTAAGATGGGACAGGCATGGTGCCTCACGCATGTAATCCCAGCACTTTGGGAGGCTGAGGCAAGTGGATTGCTTGAGTCCAGGAGTTCAAGACCAGCCTAGGCAACAGGGCAAAACCCTGTCTCTACAAAAAATACAAAGATTAATTAGGCATGGTGGCACGCCTGTAATCTCTGCTACTAGATAGGCTGAGGTGGGAGGATTGCTTGAGCTCAGGAGCCAGAGGTTGCAGTGAGCCGAGATCACGCCACTGTACTCCAACCCGGGTGACAGAGCCAGAGCCTGTCTCAAAAAATAAAAAATAAAAAATTGTATGTTATATGTATTTTATCAAAATTTTAAAAAATTTTTTAAATCCTTAAAAATCTTGCTTTGGGATGCTCCATGAAGTAGAGGCACTAGATGATAGATGGCTGCTCTTTAATAGCACCAACTGGGGATTCACCTCCTGAATGAACTGGTTAGAACTTTAGACTCTTGAGGTCAGCAAAGGCAAGCCTGCTCGCCTATACCCCTGGTGGGTGTTTCATCCTATGCGGAAACCCCTTCTAGTGACGGGAGCTCACTCTATCCATGCTGAAAAGTAACTCAAGATAATGCTGGATACTTAGAAGACACAGACAAACATGAAGGATGCCTGTCCTTCTTTGCATAGCTCTATTAGAAAGTCTCCTTGTAGGCCGGGCGCGGTGGCTCAAGCCTGTAATCCCAGCACTTTGGGAGGCCGAGACGGGTGGATCACGAGGTCAGGAGATCAAGACCATCCTGACTAACACAGTGACACCCCGTCTCTACTAAAAAATACAAAAAAACTAGCCAGGCGAGGTGGCGGGCGCCTGTAGTCCCAGCTACTCGGGAGGCTGAGGCAGGAGAATGGCGTGAACCCGGGAGGCGGAGCTTGCAGTGAGCTGAGATCCAGCCACTGCACTCCAGCCTGGGCGACAGAGCGAGACTCCGTCTCAAAAAAAAAAAAAAAAAAAGAAAGTCTCCTTGTATGCAGTTACTTGGGAGACTGTGGCAGGAGGATCAGTTGAACCCAGGAGGCGGAGGTTGCAGTGAGCCGAGATCACACCACTGCACTCCAACCTGGCGACAGAGCGAAACTCCATCTCAAAACAAAAACAAAAACAAAACAAACAAAAAAAGAAAGTCTCCTTGTATAAAGCCCAAAACTCTGCCCTTGGTCCCTGTTCCGAACCTTAGCGCCATGGAGTATGAGTAACACTCACACAGGACCAACCTGCAGGGTTTTGTTTTGATTTGCTTTGGTTTTCCAGCCCCGCACGTTTGTAACTATTTCTTCTTTGCTGGACACATACTTCCGGTGCCAGGCAGGGCACAGTCATACGGAGATCTGACCTCTGCCTCTGTGTCCTGTTGCCCAACAAGTCAGTCAGCACAGTGGGTGTCAGGAGTATTCCTTAGCTAACATGGAAGTGACTGCAAATCAAATAAACATATCCACTAAACCCAACCTAAATGGATCTCTTACTCAAATTCCCCTGAGCTGGATCCTGTAAATGCCCATGGCCCCTCCAGTACCACCCAACACAAGGGAAAGTGTGATGAGGAGAAAGTTAGAGTGGAAAAGAGACAGGGATCTTAGCTGATCATGGTTCAAGTTTCTACATTTGCAAATTGTATAAAGCCATGTGACCACGTGCACATGTTTGCTAAAGCCCTTCTGAGGATCTTGGAAGGGGCCTGTGTAAGTGAGCAGCCCTGAAGCACAAGCTACGTTAGCTACATGGTGAATCCAGCTCTGTCCGTGGACTGTGAGACCATGGAGGATGGGGTCGCCCTGCAGGTTTTTGACGCTGATCCTCCTCACCCCTGCCCCTATCCCCAGGCTTCTCTTTTGCTGGGTAAATATGATCAGTGCCTTCTGTGATTCCTCAGAAATAGCTCCCTGCTACTGGTCTGACCTGGTGGGTGGTAGTTTGTCTACATTCCTTTAGAAGGGCCCGGAACTGAGTGACAGCTTGCTGATTGCATCTGCCAGAGCAGGATATTCAACTCCACGCATCCATTGATTCCCTCAAATGGCCTTGGGACCAAGGTGTCACAGTTAGGCACTGCCTATCCTTCATTCATGGATTAATCTGGCAACAATTTCAGAGTGTTTCGTTTGCGCCAGGCCCCAAGGTAGGCCCCAGGATGCAGAGACAAACAAGAGAGTCCCTGCCCTTGGGGAGCTTACACCTCCCACTTGCCTAGCTGCAGCTATAACCTCATGACTCCTTCTGCCCCCATCCTGTTCCCACGAACTTAGCTTTTAGCTCCAATCCCAGAGCCTTCCACAGAGCCTCAACTCAATTTCATCTTATTTGATTTGCTCCATTTGACCATTCTGCCAAAATCATTTTGGATCTTGTTTCTGCGTGCCCTGTCCTCTCTCTCCTTCCTGGCTGTGTGTCATCCACGAAGGTGATAAGCCTGCCTGTTATGTCTTCATTGCAGTCCCTGATAACAGTGTTCGACTGCCCAGGCTGAGGACAGAGCCTAGAGGCACTAGGAGTTTCCCTCCAGGTGGACACAGATTCCTTAATCAGTACCCTTTGGAGACAGTGGTTCAATCCACCTAATTACACAGTCTCCCAGGCATGCTTGTCCATTTGTTCTCAAGAACATCACAAGAGTCCTTGTCACATTTCTCAGTGAAGACAAGACACATCACATCTGACATGGTTTCCTTTTTGTCAGTCTGGCAACCCTGTCAAAAGAAGAGTGGATTTTGTTTTCCAGTCACCAACACCAAACTTTTTTTCTCAACTTTTTGCTGAAGAACGTATTTGGAAAAGTCCCCACATCATAACTGTACAGCTTGATGACTTTTCACAAAGTGACCCACCATGTATTCATCACCCAGATCAAGAAATGGAACAATACCACCCTGCCCCTTGAAAGTGCCCTCATTTCTCCTTTCTGTCACTTCCCCTTGCCGGGAGTAACCCTCATGTGACTTCCAACACCATAGACTAGCTTCTCCCATTTTTGAACTTTGCATAAATGAAATCACACAGAATGTATTATTTTGTATTTGCCTTTTTTCCAACATTATATGTGAAGTTCATTGTATGCTATCATAGATGCTTACTCTCATGGGTGCATAATATTCTATTATATGAATATGCACAATTTATTTATCCATTCTACTGGTGATGAGTGTTTCTTCCAGTTTAGGGCTATTATGAGTCATGCTGCTATGACCGTTTTGTTATTTATAATGTGGTGCACGTAGGTACTCCTATGTTGAGTCTGTACCTAGGAGTGGAATCTCTGGGTCATGATGTATCCATTTTGCAGCTTTGCCAGAGTTTTGGAAAGTAGTTGCACCATTTTATATTCCCACCAGCAATACACGGATCTTACCAACATTTGGTATTGTTAGTCTTTTAAATGTTATCCCTTCTATAGCACGAAGTGATGGAAGTGATATCTCACTGGATTTGTATTTCCCTGATGACTAATGATGTAGGGCCCTTTCCATGTGCTTACTGGCCATTTGGATAGCCTCTTTTGTGAAGTGTCTGTTTAAATCTTTTGCTCCTTTTTCTATCGGATTGTCTGCCTTTTTCTTATTGATTTGTAGGAGTTTCTTTTTTACATTCTGGATATGCACTGACTCTACTCTTAACCTCAGCCAATTATTTTTGCAAATGAGTATATTTGATGGCAGGAGGCAGCTGGAGAGTGAGCACTGCTTTAGTGAGAAGCTGAATCACGGAGGAGCTGATGATTCCAGTTGTCATTGTTCGTAATCAGGATGCCATGTTTTTCTTGAAGAGTGATGAGGCTGTATGCAAGATGAAAGAATCCAGGAACAACATGTCGAGGGTAACAGGGCAAACCCAATAAGTTGGTGGGGCGAGATGGCAGGGGAGGGCATCATAGTGTCATGAAAGACTTTGAGGTTAGTTGTCAGAAATGCTGAGCTCAGGCCCTGGCCTCACCACTTCTAGATGTGTGATCTTGGATAAATCACTTCGCCTTTCTAAGCATCTGTTAGGGGATTCTGGATAACAGATAATAGGCCGGGGGCGGTGGCTCAAGCCTGTAATCCCAGCACTTTGGGAGGCCGAGACGGGCGGATCACGAGATCAGCAGATCGAGACCATCCTGGCTAACACGGTGAAACCCCGTCTGTACTAAAAAATACAAAAAACTAGCCGGGCGAGGTGGCGGGCGCCTGTAGTCCCAGCCACTCAGGAGGCTAAGGCAGGAGAATGGCGTGAACCTGGGAGGCGGAGCTTGCAGTGAGCCAAGATCTAGCCACTGCACTCCAGCCTGGGCGACAGAGCGAGACTCCATCTCAAAAAAAAAATAATAATAATAATAATACCCATTTTACAAGGTTTTCTGAGGTTAAATTAGAAAGCCTATAAAAATGTAATATTTTATGCAAATGTCAAATATAGCTTGCAGTTGGGAAGACTGCAGAAGTCTGGCTTAATCTAGTAACTGCTCAATAAATATGCATTGTTATGTTTCTAGAGTATACCAGGTAGACAATCTAGTGATAGAGATTCTGATGTCAGATTACCTGGGTTCAAATACAAGTTCTGTCACTTGTTAGCTGTGTGTCATTAGGCAAATAGCATCTTTGCGCTAGTTTCCTTAGGATAGGATGGTATCTAACCACACAGGATCTGTGTGAATTAAATGAGATAATTTATATAAAGATAAAAAATAATTTATGTATTGACCCATACCAGGCTCACAGAAAGCACACAAATGTTAATTATTGATCAGTAGCTACTTATATCATCTCACATTTTGAACTGAACGAAGCAGAGTTTGTGCTGTCATCGCTTTGCACATGAGGAGAGGTTAAGACAACTGCTAACACCCATGTCCTGTAAGTGCTAGAGCTTGGATGTGAACCCAGGCCTCTGTGGGTCTGTTGCAGTCCAGTGCATCTAACTGGACTGCTATCCAGCTCATATTTGTCCATCCTACTTCCAAGAACACCAGGAAAGCCTTTGTCAGATGCCTCCCTAGATTTCCCAGGATGGAGGGAGGGGAGTGGAAGAGGGGACGCAGCTGCAGGGTGGGTTGGGCATGACTGATCTGGTGTGTGGGAGGGGCTGAGAGATTGAGGCTGGTGATTCCACGAGCCTTAAGCTGCAGATTCATCAGGAGCCCCGCATTGGGGGGCTCTCCCGAGCCCCATGCCCTGCAGCCCGGGATAGCCCCGAAGCTTTCCGTAATGAGCCTGCCATATGGCTGGACAGAGACTTATGACTTCTGGTGGCTGGACTGCCTCCTCCCGCTTGTCCTCCCTGGTTATTTATCACATTTGTCCCTCTCGAGAGTCAGGGCCATCGCTTACACTGTCCAGAACAGCGAACGCAATAAAACCAGTTCTACGGGAGGCTCTGAGCCCTGCCCCCTTCACTGAGGGTAGGGAGGAGGCAGAAGAGCCCTCCTGGTGGGGGTGAGGGAAGGTCCCAGCAGCAATGCCAGCCCGAGTCCAACTACCTAGGAGGTCTCTAGCAGCATTGCCACCACTGTAGTGATGGACATCACTCTCCCCTCCAAGCTAACGTGGCCCTAGCAGGATCAATAACAGCATCCCCACACCCACTCACGCTGTTACCCCCACACCACCCTGGGCACTACTGCCATCAATAAGACCAATGGTGTAATTGGTGACATCACCATCATCCTGCTGCAGTCAGCATCACCACTACCACCATTGTCACCCACAGGAAGGTAATTGCCAGCCTGGCTTCATTATCCACTTTAGCTTGGCTCAGAGAAACAAACAAATCAGAATTTTCACAGCTGTTTCCTGCCTCCACTCCCAACTTCTGCACCACGAGGGACCTCCGCAGAAGAGTCCTGAAGGCAGTGTCCTCCTTATCCAGCATCCCTGGTTCTGCGGAGGCGGACTAAGGTCATGAGAAGAGCTGGACTCTAGACAACCTGATCTTGGACTCCTCTGTGCCACCAACTAGATGAGATGCCCGGAGCCAGTGCCTCAGTAGTCTTATCTGTAAGGTGGGGATAGTGAAATTCACCTTACCAGGTTACTGTAGGGATACGTGTTAAGTATATGGTACATAGTGAGTGTTTAATAAGTGGCACATACAATGATGATCATAGTTATCATTATTCCAGGGCAAAACTGCTCTCCTAGACACTCAGTTCCCTGAATGGAGGCCTCCTTGCCTCTGCCCAGAGACTCTCCTGAGCCTCCCGCTGTCCTAGTCACCTAGCTCAGGACGGTGACTTCTCTCCCCATCTCCTGCTGCCCGACCCAGTTTCTGTGAAAACCCATGTTTCTCATGGAGCAGAGATGGCAGAGTCACATCTACAGGTCTCATCGTCCTATTAGGACAACATCAGGGTAAACATTAGTTATTCACAAACCCAATTACATTTTGATTACTCTGACCCAAGTGAGATTGGGGTTACTCTTACTCCACATTTATTTTTTGGTACAAGCTTCTTAAGTTGCCAGGAGAGGAAAACAACCCCACTGCCTCCCACTCTACCCAGGCAGGAATCTTCTCCTGGGTCCCTTATTTTCTTCTTCCCTGTTCCTAAACGCAGCTGTATCTGGGCACTTGGTCATTCAGTGGGGGAGCAGAAGGGGCTGGTCTAGGGAGAGACGGAATTTCAGTTAGAGTGAAGGGAGAACTGCCAACAGGGAAGGGGGCAGGAGAGGACGGGAGGGAAGTCAGAGTGTCTTTGCCCAGCTGGGGAGACTTGGGAGCTGCGTGCATTTGGGGCCGGGTGGTGGGCTGACCTCCCAATGCCTAGGATGCACTGCCACAGTCTAGGCTGTGCCTCTGGTTGACATGTTCAGACTTGAACTCTGGATCTTCTGTGAAACCTGCCTCTCCCATAGTCTTCTCCATCTCAGTAAAGCCTTCCAGTGGCTCAGGACGAAACCCTTGGTACTGTCCACAGCTCCTTTCTTTCTTTTTCTTTTTTTTAATTTTTTCCTTTTTTTTTTTATTTTTGAGATAAGAGTCTCTGTCACCCAGGCTGGAGTGTAGTGGTATGATCTCAGCTCACTGCAACCTCCACCTCCTGGGTTCAAGCGATTCTTCTGCCTCAGCTTCCCTTGTAACTGGGATTACACACATGCACTAACATGCCTGGCTAATTTTTGTAGAGAAGGGGTTTCGCCATGTTGGCCAGGCTGGTCTCGAACTCCCGACCTCAGGTGATCTGCCCACCTCAGTCTCCCAAAGTGCTGAGATTACAGGCGTGAGTCACTGCTCTGGGGCCACAGCCCCTTTCTTTCACTCCAATGCACTAGCGAATCCTTTGGCTCCACCTCAACCTATGTACATCTCACCAGCTCCACAACTCCCACCCCCTGGTCCAATCCACTGCCAGATGACTGCAGTCCCCAGGTGTCTCTCCCACGATCGTCCGTTCTCAACACAGCCACCAGAGTGACCCTTTTCAGTGTGTGTTGACCAAGTCACTTGGCCATTCGAAATGCCACAAGGGGTTTCTTTCTCTCAGAGGAAAGCCTGAGTCCTTGCAATGTCTCCCAGGCCACCCCCCGCTCCTTGACCAGGCCCCACACACACCCCTGCCTGCTCTCTGGCCAGGCCTCTGATGTGCCTCTGCCCAATCTCTGGCCAGGCCCCCCATGCGCCCCTGCCCACTCTCTGGCCAGGCCTCCATGTCCCCCTGCCCGACTCTGGTCGGACCCCCATGTCCCCCTGCCCGCTCTCTGGCCAGGCCCCCGATGTGACCCCTGCCTGTTCTCTGGCCAGGCCCCCGCGCCCCCCTGCCCGCTCTCTGACCAGGTCCCCCACGCACCCCTGCCTGCTTTCTGGCTTTACCTGCGTGGCTCTTCCCTCACTCTCTGCTCTAGCCACGAAGATGCCAAGCAGTCTGGCCTCTGGCTTTGGCACTTGCTGTTCCTGTGGTTGGGACACTTTCCTCAGAGATAGCCACATGTTTGTGCCTCCCCTGCTTCAGACCTCTGCTCCAGACTCACCTCACCAAAGAAGCCATCTCTGTCTGCCAGGTCCCAGCAGAAAGCAGAAGGCCACACAGATTCAGATCCTGTGAGGAGAGTCTACACAGGTGTGGGCAGGGGGTTTGGTACCCACAGGGATAGTGCAGGACCCCCAGGCAATTGACTGGGAGGGGGGAGAAGGGTGGGTGCAGCTGTCACAAGGCCAGACAGGATGGGGAGGTTGTGGGAGGCAGCTGTTAGAGAATCCCAAAATAAAAAGGGCTCTCTGGAAAGGATGACCAGATAGAGGCTGAGATCCTTGGTCAAGGGAAGCATCCAACGCTTTGCTTCTGGGCTTCTCAGGGACTCCCCACTGGCTGAATTCATGGAAGCCAGAGGGCAGGGAGCCGGGTGATGCAGTCCGTGCAGGCCAGCCTCCCAGGGCACAGACCTGGGTGAAGAAGGGTAGGGAGTCGGTCTGGAGGGGCAAAGGGAGGATGTTCAGGTCATCATCTGAATAGTGACCACATTTATTTAAACATCACCCCCAGTACTCCATCCCTCTTCCTTATTTTGTCTCTTTTTTTGAGATGGGAGCTTGCTATGTTGCGCAGGCTGGTCTCTAATTCTTGGGCTCAAGCGATCCTCCCACCTCAGCCTCTGGAGTAGCTGGGATTACAGGCGTGAGCCACCATGCCCAGCTCCTGCTTGTTTTTCTGTATACCACTTAATACCTTCTTAAAATATCCATAATTTTTCTCCTTACTCACTGGATTGTAAGCTCCACAAAGCTGGGGATTTTGTCTGTTTTGTTCAGGAATGCATCCCCAGTGCCTAGAACAATGTCTGGTATATCATAAATGCTCAATAAATGTATGCTCAAGGAGTGAATCAGTGACCAAAAGAGGGAGGCAGTAGCGGGGAGGGGCCAGGTGACAGCTAATGTGGCCTGAGGTCTCTTCCTACAGCCCAAGGTCTCTGGGTTTCACTCTGGAACTTGCCATTCGTAATAGAGAAAGAATGCATTTGTTTTTCAGGTAATTGGTAGTAACTGACAGTAATTTCAAGTAATTAAACACTAATTAATTCAATGAGTCAGTAATGTATTTATTTATGGTATCTGTGTTTGTTCCCTTATAAATATTGGTATTACTTTTGTCAGGTAATTAAAATCCACTGGGAAAGTCACTGAGGTCCCAGGAGATTGTAGAAGCTTGGCTTGGCCTGGGCCAAGAATGAGCTCTGGGATGGAGGCTGGACGAAGGCCCTGGGCTGGAGCTCATATAGGACGGGCTTAGATACTGGTGAGGGGTTGTGTGTGTGTTTAGCTGATGTTAGTTTGGGGCTGGGGAATGAGAGATGATCAATCACAAAATCCTTTCCAAGTTATTGACTTCTCTTTTATTCCTCTTCCCAATTCAGAAGTATTCTTTTAGGCTGCAATACATGAGGTTCATTGGGGACACTGGCTATAGACAGTCCTCTCCTCCTCAACTTCTTTTCCAAGGAAACAGCAGTGTCCCGAGCCCCTGGACCTCTGCCCTGCGGTCTGATCCTCTTGGCACTAGACCACCCAATTATGGGCTGGATAGAAGATGGAGAAGGAGAGGAAAGGAGATCTTGAAGGACCCAGAGCAGGACCTGAAGGGGGTGGGGAGAGCAGAGGAGATCCTGAGCTCAGAAGAGGCAAGCTTTGGGGGTCTCGATGACTTTGAGCCAGGCAGGTCCCATAGATGGGCTGGCCTGGAAGGACAGCGTGATGGCACTCACAGAAGACATCACCCGCATCTTTTTAGATTCCCAGCCCACACTCCCCTAATACCCTCAAACTAGTAGCGTCAAATGTTAGGGTTTCTCAGAGGCCAGGGTTTTATGAGCCCCCAAGAACTGCTATTCCTTTTCCCGGTGCGGCCTTTCCCCCTCCAAAGTGACAGTGGGGAGGCATTAAGGCACAGACCATGGAGTCAGATGACAAGGGGTCAGATGCTGGGCATGATGTGTTGGGCAAGTGACTTAATATTTCTGAGCCTCAGTTTTGTCACCTGTGAATTAGGGATAATGATGGTATCTGCCCACAGAGTTGTTAAAATGTTTAAATGTGCTCGTGCCCCTAAAGCACTTAGCCCACATGACCTGACAGGTAGGAAGTACTCAATTCACATTAGTTACTAGAATGGCTGATGTAGGTGACTGGCCCCCTGTGACTCGCCTTTTGTGTTCCAGTTTGAGCTCACCTCTAACCTCAAAGAAGCTTCTATCCCTTTTGGTCCTGGCCAGTCTTAAGAATTCTGCTTCCAAGGGCTCAAAATTTCCCCACTTCTTTCCTTCTAGATCTGCAGTGGGCACCTTCTTAGCAGCAGACCTCTACTCCTGGCTCCCAAATGTCTGCAGAGATTCTCTTTCCTCTGCCTCTGCACCTCCCCTGCTGCCCAGTCTCTGGTGCCCAGCTGCACAGTGCCCTCCAGCTTCAAGTTTCTTTTTCTTTTTCTTTTTAAATTATACTTTAAGTTATGGGATATATGTGCAGAACTTACAGGTTTGTTACATAGGTATACATGTGCCATGGTGGTTTGCTACACCCATCAACCCGTCATCTAGGGTTTTTTGTTTGTTTGTTTGTTTGTTTTGAGACAGAGTCTCACTCTGTCATTTAGGCTGGAGTGCAGTGGCCCAATCTCGGCTCACTGAAACCTCCACCTCCCAGGTTCAAGTGATTCTTCTGCCCCAGCCTCCCGAGTAGCTGGGATTACAGGCACCCGCCACCATGCCTGGCTAATTTTTGTATCTTTGGTAGAGACAGTGTTTCACCATGTTGGCCAGGCTGGTCTCGAACTCCTGACCTCAGGCGATCTGCCTACCTCAGCCTCCCAAAGTGCTAGGATTACAGGCATGAACCACCGTGCCCAGCCCTGTCATCTAGGTTTTAAGCCCTGCATGCATTAGGCATTTGTCCTAATGATCTCGCTCCCCTTCAAGTTTCTTACAGCATCTCTATGACCCACTGCCCCCAGCACTCTTGCTCAGTCCCTCTATCTCTGTCTCACTATCTCTGACTCTGTCCCTGTCTTCTTTGTCTCTCATTTCCCCTCCCCTCTCCCGCTTTGTTCTCTCTGTCTCCCTTAATTAGCAGTACTCTGGAACAGAAGTGTTTTTATTATGTTTTATTTATTGAATGGCTCTCCGTTTCCTGTTCTTAATTTAAAAGGCAGATCAATAAAATGCTTTATATTCCTTGTTTAAAACAAAACAAAGCTAAGTTAAGTTGTTCTTTGTTCATGTGGCTCTTCTTTGCTTATTTCTTTCTCTGTAGGAAGAAAAGGTTCCTCACCCACGTTCTCTTCATTGACAAAAACACTTAATTCATTCACTCAGTAAATTATTCAGTAAGAGCCCCAGTTGTGAGACAGGCACTGTGCTGGACTCAGGGAGTATATTAATCTGTTTTCACACTGCTATAAAGAACTGCCCGAGACTGGGTAATTGATAAAGGAAAGAAATTTAATTGACTCACAGTTCAGCATGACTGGGGAGGCCTCAGGAAACTTAAAATCATAGTGGAAGGCAAAGGAGAAGCAAGGTATCTTCTTCACAAGGCGGCAGGAAGGAGCATGAACACAGGAGGAAGTACCAAACACTTATAAAACCATCAGATCTCGTGAGAACTCACTCACTATCACGAGAACAGCATGGGGGAAACCACCTCCATGATCCAATTACCTCCACCTGGCCTCTCCCTTGACATATGGGGATTATGGGGATTATAATTCAAGATGACATTTGGGTGGGGACACAAAGCCTAACCATATCAGGGGACATGGAGATAATATAAAGCAGTGTTCCTGCCCCAAGGGCTCCTATCTAGCTAGGGAAACTGATTTGGACACCAGGACATGCCAGAAAATATTAGAGCTGCTATGTCAATGTGTATGGTATTGGATGTGGTGCAAGGGGGTGGGGAAGGCTTCCTGGGTGGAGAGCAAGTTGGGCTTAGAATTCAAATGTGAATAGATGTCTTGACTTGGGTTCACCCAGAAGCAGATCCTAAAACAAGGAAATGAGCGCAAGTAGTTACTTTGGGAGGATCCCAGGGAGCACTGGCAGGGGAATGGGGAAGAGAGACCAGGAAGAAAGGGAGGAAGTCAATACAGAGTACATCAATGAGAGGTTGCCATTTTGGGCAACTAGGGCTCAGTTCCTCTGGGATCCTCTGGGAAACTATGCAGAACATACCTTAGAGTTATCCCAACTGAGTGGTGAGAGATTTGGGGTATTTACACTCTTGTCACCTGCCATCCATCACGGATGAGGGCTGTCTTGGGGAGGCATTAATTACCCCACACTTCTGGCCTGCTGCACAGATGGCAACATGGACTCTAGTGGCCAGAGAGAGCCTTCAAGCAAAGAAATGCAGGTTGTAGCAGTCAGGCTAGTGTGCACTGAAGCCATAAGAATGAAGGAGTGTGGGCCGGGCACCAATATCACCTGCTATGGCAGGTGCTGGGGGAAGGGATGGGCATTCCAGACAGTTGGAAAGTGTGATCGAGGGCAAAATATGGGGTGACCCCAGGAGGCCACACATAGTTCTGTGTGGTTCCAAAATTCAATTTCAGGAAATCTGCCTTTGTGTAGCCTGGGCCTCAGCTCCCTCATTTATAGAAAGGTGATAAAAATACTTTCCCCACTCACCCAAGATGATTTGCACAAAGCCCCCAGCTTGCACCCTGCCGAACAGAGCCCACTTCAGCCCTTTCCTTAAATTCCTCCACCTCATCTCCTGCCAGCCTGCAAGCCCTGGATATGCGAGGCTATTTATGATGCCCTGTCAATATCTGTCTTGGCGGAGGAGCGTGGAGGGGATGGATGGAGCCTGGGGTCCTATCCATCAGTCACTTGGCTGCAATCTCTAAAGAGATTTTAATTGTGAGCTCAGATTTACTCCAGTCATCAGCAGCGCCCGCCTGCCTCTTTACCAGTAGAGAGTGGGGCCTGCAGGCCCTCTGTGGTTTGCCAAATAGACGTCTTGTAGCAACACTGAGGAAATATTTGCTGCAGTGAAACAATGTGCCTGGTGGAAAGCAATCGCCCTAAATCGCCCCCTGACAGCCTGCCAGAGCCCTACCAGGGGCTCCTTCCACTATGCACTCAGCTTTTTCTCCAGAGTTGTGCTTCTGCTACCTACCCAGGGAAGAGGATGACGGCCTCAAACCTAAATTGGAGGGAAACTGAAGCAGGGGCAGCATTCCCCCTCCTCTGGGCCATGTGGCAGAGGGGACAGTAGGAGAACAGGTGGCAGAGGTGGAGGGTAGTGTGCAAGCCCTGGGTTAGAAAGACTGGGACCAGGCTGGGCGTGGTGGCTCACACTTGTAATCCCAGCACTTTGGGAGATGGAGGCAGGCGGATCATGAGGTCAGGAGTTCGAGACCAGCCTGACCAGCATAGTGAAACCCCGTCTCTACTAAAAAAAAAAAATACAAAAATTAGCCAGGTGTGGTGGCGCACGCCTGTAATCTCAGCTACTCCGGAGGATGAGGCAGAAAAATTGCTTGAACCTGGGAGGCAGGGGTTGCAGTGAGTTACGATCATACCACTACACTCCAGCCTGGGCAACAGAGCAAGACTCCATCTCAAAAAAAAAAAAAGCAAGACCTGGACCAGGCCCATCCTGAGCCAAAGGTCCAGGGGATGTTAGCCCCTTTGACAGCTAACAACCCCTGGGTTAAGAGAAGTGAGCCTGAGTTTGTGCAGCAAGCGATGATGGGAATCTCAGCTTTGGCCCTCTGGGTTTTTGCTTAAGGTTATGTCTTTGGCCCCTCAGCATCCCTTTCTGAACTCTCTTTCCTATGCCTCTGTAGGGGACCAGGGCCCCTTCACCATCAGTGTTTGCTTTGCGGAAATGATCTACTTCCAAAGCTTGTGCCTCCGAGTGAGTTTCATTGGCCTCCTCTCCCAGAGGTGGCCAAAGTCTTCTCTCCACATGTCAGGTCAAAGTGCTTATATCCTGATAAAAGGAGAACCTCTGGGGGAGAGGAGGATGAGGAACAGGAGATGGAAGAGGAGGAGGAGGAGTGGGGGCAGGAGTGGACAAGAGACCCTTCCTAGACTGGAAAGTCACTCAAGGAGCTTCCTATTCTGCCTTCAAGACAGAATGGCCTAAGTGCATATTCCCTTTAAAGCAGCAGGCTATTTTTGTAGAATTTATCCAACAGAAGCAAAACAAATAGAACAAAACCACCAGCCCACAAGAATAGCATACTTGACATCTATTGTCACATTGCTGCTGGTGATAGCAAAAACCCGGAAACCTGAATGTCCATTGATAGAGGCATGGTTAAACAAGTTTTATGGTCCAATTTTTGAATATCATGATGCTGTTAAAAAGGAAGTAGCCTTGCTGCAGTGGCTCATGTCTATACTCCCAGCACTTTGGGAGGCTGAGGTGGGTAGATCACTTGAACCCAGGAGTTGGAAATGAGCCCGGGCAACATGATGAGAACTCGTCTCCACAAAAAATAGAAAACATTAGCCAGGCATGGTGACATGTACCTATGGTCCCAGCTACTTGGGAGGCTGAGGTGGGAGGATCACCTGAGCCTGGGAGGTCAAGGTTGTGATGAGGCATGACTGTGCCCTCCAGCCTGGGTTACAGAGTGAGACTCTGTCAAAAAAAAAATTAATTAATTAAATTTTAAAAAGGACGTATATCTAATTGTTGACTCACAAAATTGTACATGAAAAAATCAAGTTGCAGAGTGGTAAGTGTATTTGGGTCCCATTAAAAAAATCTGGGCCGGGTGCGGTGGCTCACACCTGTAATCCCAGCACTCTGGGAGGCCGAGGCAGGCAGATCACAAGGTCAGGAGATCGCAACCATCCTGGTTAACACAGTGAAACCCCATCTCTACTAAAAATATAAAAAATTAGCCGGGCATGGTGGCAGGCACCTGTAGTTCCAGCTACTCGGGAGGCTGAGGCAGGAGAATGGTGGGAACCCGGGAGGCGGAGCTTGCAGTGAGCCGAGATCGTGCCACTGCACTCCAGCCTGGGCGACACAGCGAGACTCTGTCTCAAAAAAAAAAAAAAAAAAAAAAATCCGTATGTGGCTGGGTGTGGTGGCTCATGCTTGTAATCCCAGCATTTTGGGAGGCCCAGGTGGGTGGATCACCTGAGGTCAGGAGTTGAAGACCAGCCTGGCCAACATGGTGAAACCCCGTCTCTACTAAAAACACAAAAATTTGCTGCTGGGCATAGTGGTGGTCACCTGTAATCCCAGCTACTGGGGAAGCTGACGCTTGAACTTGGGAGGCAGAGGTTGCAGTGAGCTGAGATCGTGCCACTGCAACTCTCCAGCCTGGGTGACAGAGTGAGACTCTGTCACAAAAAAAAAAAGTATGTGTTTGTGGATAGGTAAGGAAAAGCACAAACACGGAGGAGAGTCATACTAAGATTAGGGCCAGCTGTGAATAAAAGGAAAAAAAGACCACAAAACAACAATGTTTAAACAAGATAACATATTTCTTATTTCTCACGTATTTCTTCTTTAACCTTCTGGAGGTGAGTGGTTCAGGGCTGGTGTGGTAGTTCTACTCCAAGAAATCCTCCAGGTTCCCTCTATCTACTATGAGTGGCCTCCATTCCAAGGGTTACCTCATGGCTTAAGACGGCTGCTTTGGCTTCAGCCATCACGTTAGCATTCCAGCCAATAGGAAAGAGGAAGGCACCAATAGTAGCATGTTCCCTCTACTTAAGAGGTCACTTCCTCAAAGTCTCCTATATTATTTTTGGTTATATCTCATTCGCTAGAACTTAATCCTATAGTTACAACCTAACTGCAAGGCAGTCTGGGAAATGTAGTCTTCATTCCAGGTAGCCATATGCCCAGATAAGTTTCTTTTACTTAGAAAAAATTATGGATATCAGGGGACAACTAATCATCTCTGCCCAGGGGAAGGAAACAAGCATTATCTTGATCACTTTAGGGAATGGGTTTGGGAAGGGGCTTAAAAAGCAGTTGAATATTAATATATATTTCTTTACATCCTAAACCTTTGTGTTGCTTGACTTGTTTGAATCATTATTTTAAAAGTATGAGCCAGCTGGGTGTGGTGGCTCACGCCTGTAATCCCAGCACTTTGTGGGGTGGAGGCGGGCAGATCGTGAGGTCAGGAGTTTGAGATCAGCCTGGCCAATATGGTGAAACCCTGTCTCTACTAAAAATACAAAAATTAACTGGACATGGTGGCGTGCACCTGTAGTCCCAGCTATGTGGGAGGCTGAGGCAGGAGAATCGCTTGACCCCGGGAGGCGGAAGTTGCAGTGAGCTGAGATTGTGCCACTGTACTCCAGCCTGGGCAACAGAGTGAGATGGCATCTCAAAAAGAAAAAAAAAAAAAAAGTATAAGCCATGTGCAGTAGCTCATGCCTGGAATCCCAGCACTTTAAGAGGCTGAGGCAGGCCAGGCATGATGGATCACACTGTAATCCCAGCACTTAGGGAGGCCGAGGTGGCGGATCACGAGGTCAAGAGATCAAGACCATCCTGGCCAACATGGTGCGACCCCGTTTCTACTAAAAATACAAAAATTACCTGGGCGTGGTGGTGCGAGCCTGTAGTCCCAGCTACTCGGGAGGCTAAGGCAGGAGAATCGCTTGAGCCTGGGAGGCAGAGGTTGCAGTGAGCCGAAATTATACCACTGCACTCCAGCCTGGCAACAGAGTGAGGCTCCGTCTCAAAAACAAAAACAAAAAATAAAATAAAATAAAAATAAGAGGCTGAGGCAGGAGGATTACCTGAGTCCAGGAGTTTTTGCGCCCAGCCTGAGCAACATAGTGAGATCCTGTCTCAAGAAAAAAAAAAAAAAGAGAGAGAGAGAGAAGAAAAGAGTATTACTTGTATTACTTCTGAAATTTTAAAATCCCCAATAACATAGTCTTATTTTTTAATTATTTATTTTTTGCCCCATTCCAAACGTATTCTTAAAAACCTCTTGCATGGCTCTTACTATTCTAGTATGAATTCTAAATCTCCTAGCCTTATACCTAAGGCCCTCTTGGATCTGTCTGGGTCATCCTTTGAGCTTCCTCCTTCCTCCCTGCAGTCTTAATGTGGACACACTGATTCCCTCACTTTTCCCCATAAACTCCCTGCCTCTGTGACTTTGCATATTCTGGTTCCTGTCTCTAACATGCCCTTCCTGCTCCCCATTTTGTCTTTACAAACACCACTCGAAAGTTGTTTCCCGGGAGAAATCTTCCCTCCTTGTCTGGTCAGTCCTCCTCTGCCTGCGCCTCTGCTGTCTTCAGCACTCTTTTTTTTTTTTGGTGGCATGATCTCGGTTCACTGCAAGCTCTGCCTCCTGGGTTCACGCCATTCTCCTGCCTCAGCCTCCTGAGTAGCTGGGACTACAGGCGCCCACCACCACGGCGGCTACATTTTTTGTTTATTTTTTTGGTATAGACAGGGTTTCACCAAGTTAGCCAGGATGGTCTCGATCTCCTGACCTCGTGATCTGCCCACCTCGGCCTCCCAAAGTGCTGGGATTGCAGGTGTGAGCCACCGCGGCCGGCCCTTCAGCACTCTTTCTGAGCATGCACTGTGCCGTCCGGTGGTTTATCTCTTCTGCATCCACTTTCCCCACTAGGCCAGGGGCTCCTCCAGGACAGGGACTGCCACCCATTTGTTCCTCTGCTTGGGCACTCATGATAGCACCTGTTATATAGTGGATAAATCTGCCTGATGCTCTCCGCAAGCATTTCTCTCATTTGTCTTCACATCAACCTGTGATGTCAGTATCATTATTGGCCCCATTTTACAGGAGTGGGTGCAATATTGTGCAGTGGTTATAGATGAAAGCCAGCAGCCCTGGGTTCCAGTAATAATATTTAGGTAAATTACTTAACTTGCTAAAGTCTCAGTTTCCCCGCTTATAAATTGGAGTTCAGGTCAGCATGCCATAGGCACTCAATACATGGTAGAGATTCCTAGTAGATGCCTGGGGCTGGGATCTTTCTCTTTTCCCTGCACTCTTTACCCTTCTTCCAGCTGGGTAGAGTCATGTCACCCACACCCCCTGCCCAGCCCTGCGGCCAGTTCTCAGGTCATGTCAGGCCAGGCCCAGCCTATCCTCCCACCAGCCCTGATGTGGAAACTGGAGGTACAAGGCAAGAAGGAGGAGGGTGGAAGTTTGATGGCCCTTAAGTGACCTAATCCTCTCCCAGTGCATCCTCCCAGAGGGCACAGCCTATGCAGTGTCCCTGGTACTGGCTCTGGTTCCCTTCCTATTGATTAGAAGGGACATCCTACCCACAGGATATCACATCATTCTTTTGGGATGGGATGAGCACTGGGCAGAAACAGTTCTTCAGGACCCTGAAGAAAACAGGTGCCCAAAATGGGGAGAGACTTTTACCCCACAGTCCCCAGTGTCGGCCGACATCCTCCTCAGCAGCCTGCTCCACAGCCTCTGGCTGGGCAGCCCTCACCCATCCTCAGGTACCCATTCACTGGGTCTGCCACCCCAGGAAGAGAGAAATCATCCTGAACTTTGGGGAGAGGGACACCTTCAAGAAAAGTTTTCCATGCAGAGGAACTTTAGTGGAGGAGGGAGATTCAGGTCTGAGTGCAGGAACCCTGTAGACCTGCTCTGTAGATGTGTGACTGGACTCTACATACACAGGCTAGCAGTGGCCTCTTGGGAACCCCTTAGCTCCTCTTCTAAGTCCTGTGCGGCCAGAGGACATCAAGCCTCCCAACCCCCTCGCATACATTGTAGGCTATGGCGAGAAAAATGTGTCCTCTGACACCGGCTGTGTCCGGAACCAGCTTCTCATTCAGTGGCACCTTCTGTGCTGGGTGAAGTGGCAGTCAGCAAACTGCAACCAGGTTCTGACTTTGGTCACACACACCCCCTGCCACCAAACAAACAGGAGCAGAGGCACCTGAGAGACAGGACTGGGGGAATGAGCATGAAGGATTCTGGAAGGATCCCCTTTCCTCCTCTCAGGTGGACCGTGGCTCTGCAGCTGGGAGTACTGAGAAAATTGTCTGTTCATCTCCTCCCCTCCCCTCCCATTGTCTTATGGGTGAGGTAGGGGAGCCAGTGACCTAAGGCAGGTGGCCCTTCACTGGCCTGACTAGGTGACTTTTGGGTTCTGTGCTTGGAAGCCCTGGCTGTCACTTTTGTCACTTGTTTTCCCAGTTTCTGAGATTGTGTCTTTTTTTTTTTTTTTTTTTGAGACTGAGTCTCGCTCTGTTGCCCGGCTGGAATGCAATGGTGCGATCTCAGTTCACTGCAACCTCCACCTCACAGGTTCAAGAGATTCTTGTGCCTCTGCCTCTTGGGTAGCTGGGACTACAGGCAAGGGCCACCATGCCTGGCTAATTGTTTTGTATTTTTATTAGAGACAGGGTTTCATCATGTTGGCCAGGCTGGTCTTGAACTCCTGACCTCAGGTGATCCGCCCACCCCGGCCTCCCAAAGTGAGCCACTGTGCCCTGCTGAGATTGTATCTTAATAGCCAAGCCCTAACTGTTCCTCCAGAGTGCCCCCTCAGATGGACGGGGGTGGCGTGGGTGTAGGAACCTCGGCCTCCTCTACCAGAAAGGGGCCTCCTGAAAGCCAGCACCTGTGTCCTCTGGCAGATGGGAAATCCAGCAAAGGCTGGGAGAGGACAACTCCTCCTGTCACACTGGACAGTGATTCCCAGAGGATGAGTCCTGCCTGCCCCAACAGACTGGACAGCCAGCTTGGCCTCAGGGGTCCTCCGGCTGGGCTGGGGTGGTTTGGGCAAGAGGAGGCAGGAAGGGGGCTCTGGCGCCTGTCCTCTGTTTGCACCCAAATTGCCTCCTTCACCTTTCCCAGGTTGTGTTTACCTTGTCCTCCTCCCCCTGCACTGTTCTCCCAGCCGATCTGATTGCTGTAATTAGTTAATCAGTAACTGGCATAATTTCCCCCTGATTAATGCAGGAATAATCACCCGCCAGGGCTGCCAGCAATTTGCTTATCAGAGTCACTTTGAAACAGCTTTGAAAATGAACGATTGGCACCTTCCTCAGGGTTAAAATTAGAGCCCAAGGAGGCCGCCCTCTGCCGTGGGCGTCTGGGACTGTCGGGACCAGCAGGGGAGTCCCAACTCCACTGTCGGAACCAGGGAACACCACGGTTCCCGTGTCTGGCTGTCTCCAGAAATGTTTGCTGAACGGGGAGAGTATGGATACTGTTTCTTCCCACTGTACACCGGCTGCACAGGGTTCCCAGGGACACAAGGGAGACAGGTGGAAGTGCTGGGGTTCCCTCCGGGATGAAGCCAGCAGTTGGAGACAAGGACAGGAGACTTGTCCTGGAGCAGAAGGAAAGAGTAGCCGATAAAGGGGCAGAGTGATAGGGCCAAAAGGAGGGTCCAGCTCTAGATAGTAATAATAATAATAGTAATAGCAAAATAGCATCGTTCCCACCTTTTATGGAGTAGAGGAACTGTACTACTTCTTCATATACATTATCTCATTTCATCTATTTTTCTTTTTTTTGAGAGGGCATCTCACTCCGTCACCTAGGCTGGGAGTGCAGTGGCATGATCTCGGCTCACTGCAGCCTCCACCTCCCGGGATTAAGCGATTCTCGTGCCTTAGCCTCCAGAGTAGCTGGAATTACAGGCATGCGCTAGCATGCCCAGCTAATTATTTTGTAATTTTAGTAGAGATGGGGCTTCGCCATGTTGGTCAGACTGGTCTCGAACACCGTGCTGGTATTACAGGCATGAGCCACCACGTCTGACCTCATTTAATCTTCATGCAATAATAATAAACACTTAATGCGCACATACTATGTACCAGTACTGCTTTACTTTTACAATTTTATTTCCCCCTACCCCTTTTTTTCACTCTGTCAACCAGGCTGGAGTGCAGTGGTGCAATCATAGTTTACTGCAGTTTCAACATCCTGGGCTCAAGTGATCCTCCCGCCTCAGCCTTCCAAGTAGCTGAGACTACAAGTGCACGCCACCACATGCACCAACACACCTGGCCAATTTTATTTCACTTTGTAGATACACGGTCTCACTATGCTGCCCAGGCAGCTGGTCTGGAACTCCTGAGCTCAAGAGATTCTCCTGCGTTGGCTTTCCAAAGTGCTGGGATTACAGGCATGAGCTGCTGCGCCCCTCCCCCGCCACTGAAATTTTGTTTTTAATTATGGAAAATTTAAATAAAAAGAGAATTGCAATAATAAACTCCTATGAATTCAACACCCAGTTTCAAGTTATCCACATTGTTTTAATGTTGTTTTATCTATCTTGCCCTCCATTCTTGTCCTTTTTGTTATTCAAGTATTTTAAAACTAGTCCCAGACATCATATCATTTCACCGGTAAAATGAGATGCAGGTAGTAAGAGCCTCTTCCCCATAAGACTGTTAGCAAGGATTTAATGAGATCATGCATGCTCAGATCATAAGCACACAGACACTCCATAGGTATTGGTTATGATTATTAAAGCAGTGGGGGAGAGTTAGTTCGTTTGCTTGTTTAAATCTGTAGGGTCTAGAGGAAAAGTGAAAGACAGCCAAGGTGTGCAGCAGGTATCCTGTGCACTGGTTACTTGCCCAAGTCTGGTGAGACAAAGCGCTCACACACACAAGTTACATCAGGCAGGTTTATTACTCACAGATAGGCAGTAAGGGCAGCAGAAGCCCAGGAGCCATGATGAGCTGATCTCCCAAGACCCAAGAAAGCTATCCTGGGTGAATAGAGTCTTGTTTGTGTGTGCCGCACTTGCACCATAGCTGAGAGATTCTAGAAAGCAGCGTGCCCTGGGTTTTATATCCTGGAGGATGTAGCAATCGCTGGGCTAAGCAAGAATGGGCATCCTGTTTTTAAGAGGCACCCAGCTGGTCTAGCTAGTCCCTCCTTTTCTCAGGATGTTGCATTCTCAGCACATTCTGCAGTTATTTCTGAGAACTACGAGGAAGAAAGGGGAGAGAACTGGTTGGTCCAAGGCCACCCAGGGAACAATCCTACACAAGCATGTGCAAGAATCTCCAGGTGCTGGTGCAGGAGTTGCTCAGATAGGTCTTGGGGGTACAGAGAGGCAAGGCTAGTGTGATTGTTATTAACATTTCCTGTGCCTGTGGGTTGTTGCAGGGATTTAATGAGATCCTGCATGCTCAGGTCTGCAATGGAGCTGTGATGGGGGACCAAGGGAATGATCACAGAGAATGCTGCATCCTTACAGCTGAGCTGTGGCCCACAGCGTGTTCCATTTGGCTCATGATGTATATTCCTTTATCTCTAGCTCTCCTTCATTGGCTTGAAGAACTGAGGGATGAGGGACAGGCTGGTAATCAGGGACACTGGAGGGGACTAGTTTCAATTCTCTCAGATGGGGGCATCACGGCATTGAGTTGCGAAATCTGGGCAGTCCGTTGGGTACCTCTTTGTGCTGGAGTGCTAGAGGTGCTGTGTCATATTTGCTCCCAGGCACACTGCTGGGTAATGAGGGAGATGAGAAAGAGATGACAGAAGCTGTTGCCCCTGTCCACATGGAGCCCACAACCTGGTTGGAAGACAATGAGTTAAGCAGCGATCTATACCAAGACAAGCATGATCACGTGGCGGCGTGTGGTTATCCAGGTCCGTTTCCGCACCTGGCCTGCTAGGGCCCTGACTCCTGAGCATGGGAATGCCACGTGTGCACGTGTTTGTGTGCACATATGTGTGCATGCATGTATGCACACACGTGGACGCACACTTCTGGCTTGCAAATGAGCTGTCCTGTGCACACATCATCAAGGAACACCTGTCACAGAGAAGCTTTTGTCAGGGTGAGAAATAATAAGTTAATTTAGAAACACTTCTCTGTCAAATAGGTGAGACTGTATGACTAGCTACATTTAAAAAAATAACTTAAATTCCACAAAAGAATTTTAAAATGGCCTTTATTTTAAATGAATCAAGCTGTTTTCTGTGCTCGGGGAACTCCCATGGCCAATTTGCAGGGAGTACAAGCAAATAAGCTTGAGAGATTAGGCAAGGGAGCCAGTGTCTCCCTGACCCTGGGTAAGCCACACTTTTCATGGGCGAGGAGCTGGGTTAGCCCACTCCCTTTGCACAGCTTTGGTATTTTGTATCCATCTTCTTCCTTGTTAAAACCTGACCCTCTCCACTTTGTGGACACGAACTCATTCACTTCTTTTTCTCTTTTTTGTCTTTGAAACGAAGTTTTACTCTCGTTGCCCAGGCTGGGGTGCAATGGTGCGATCTCAGCTGACTGCAATCCCTGTCTCCCAGGTTCAAGCAATTCTCCTGCCTCAACCTCCCAAGTAGCTGAGATTACAGGCATGTGCCACTAGGCCTGGCTAATTTTGTATTTTTAGTAGAGATGGGGTTTCACCATGTTGGTCAGGCTGGTCTCGAACTCCTGACCTCAGGTGATCCGCCTGCCTGGGCCTCCCAAAGCCCTGGGATTACAGGCGTGAGCCACCTCACCCGGCCTGAATACATTCACTTCTCCTCATGCCTCTTTGATGGCTCTTCCCTACTAGCTCCTTGTTCTGACCTCCCCTTAAATGCAGGCAGCCCCCTGAGACTCCATCCTCAGCAGAGTTCGCTTCCCGCACCAATGCCCCCTTGTGTGATCTCTTTGATCGTCTTGTCTTCCAAGTCTTTTATTACCACCAAGCAGACAACACCCAAATAATTCCCTACCCCTTGTTCTGATCTTTCTCCAAGGACGCCAGACAGCAGACAGCAGTTCCCCTTGCGTACCGGACACTTCTACTAGACTGTCCTGCTGGAAACTCAAATTCAATTTGTCTGTATCAATTTGTCAGACTCTTCCTCTGCAAATTAGATTATCCTTCTGCAATCCCCAAGCCTTCAACCAGCACCACTGCCCTTTCAGTCTCTCAATCCAGAAACATGGGAGTCACACCCTGTCCCCGCCATAACCGTGGGGGTTCAGCTCTTAAATACCTCTTTCTTCTACTCGCTTCTCACCCTCCCCACTGAGCACTCTTCCAGCTGGAGTCTCAGACATCTCACAGGGACTCTGCCTCTCATCTTGTCCCCCTCCCATCCACCCTTCAAACTCTAACCAGGGTATCAAGTCCAGACCACTCAGGAAGGCAGATGTGAGCTCTTTATGACTGACCCAAACCAACTCAATCCCTCATCTCCCTGTAATCGCTCCCCTCTCCCCGAGCCCTGCGCTCAGGCGTCAGCCCTGTGTTTGACCCCTCCAAATCTCATGTAGAAATTTGATCCCCAGTGTTGAAGATGGGGCGTAATGGGAGGTGTTTGGGTCTTAGGGATGGATCCCTCCTGAATGGCTTGGTGCCATCCTCACAGTAATGAGTGGGTTCTCACTCTATGAGTTCCCATGAGGGTTTTCTCCAGAGCTGGTTGTTAAAAAGAACCTGGCGCCTTCTCCTGCCCTCCCTTCCTCTCTCTCACCATGTGACCTCTGCACGAACCTGCTCCTTTCCCTTCTGCCATGAATAGAAGCAGTCTGAGGCCTCATCAGAAGCAGATGCTAGTGTCTGCAGAACTTTGAGCCCAGTAAAGCTCTTTTCTTTATAAATTACCCAGCCTCAGGTATTCCTTTATATAGCAACGCAAAACAGACTAAGACACCCTGCATGTGGCAACTTTCCCAGAACACACCAGGCATCTGCATACATTTGTCCCTCAGCCACTGTGATTTCTACCTATCCCATTCCTACTCTTTTATTAGTTAGCATTAGGTTCAGCTGCCAGCAATAGAGACCCCAAATAATAGAACTTAAGACAGATGCAATTTCTCTTTCAAATAAAATTCCATATAGTCTTCAGGGACCCAGGCTTATTCTAGTTTACTGATTTGTCTCAAGGGTATGGTTCCCATCCTCATAATCCAAGATGGTGGCTAGGGCTCCAGCCATTACCTCTGTGTTCTTTTTTAAAACATTTTAAAAATTAATTAATTTATATATTTTGAGTTGGAGTCTTGCTCTGTCACCGAGGCTGGAATGCAGTGGTGCAATCTCAGCTCACTGCAACCTCTACCTCCCAGGTTCAAGGGATTCTCCTATCTCAGCCTCCCGAGTAGCTGGAATTACAGGCACCTGCCACCATGCCCGGCTAATTTTTTCTTTTTTTTTTTTTTAATGGAGAGAGAGGTTTTCACCATGTTGGCCAGACTGGTCTCCAACTTCTGACCTTACATAATCTACCTGCCTCAGCCTCCCAAAGTGCTGGGATTATAGGCCTGAGCCACCACACCTGTCCTAACTCTGTGTTCTAAGCATCAAAGAGGACAAAGGCATGTGTGGCTGCTTTTAAGGAAACCTACCCAAAGTACCATGCTGCATTTTCACATACATCCCACTGGCCAGCGGCAAAGAAGCGGTGTGACATTTAGTCTTTATTTTGAATCATGTACCTGGCTAAAAATCTGATCTGGGATTGTATTACTACGAAAGAAGGAGAGAGAGCATATTAGGGAAAAACTAGAAGCCTCTAATGTCATTTGACAGAGGCCCATTCAAATGCCTCCTCCTTTAAGTGCCTCCTCAGATCCCCAAATGGAATTAGCTACTTATTCCTGAGCCTTTATCTGCAGGTTTTACCAGATCTCTCTGTCATCTACTGCAGTCAGTTCTGGAGTTGGTTTCCCTCCTAGGTTATAAGTCCCTGGGAGACAGGAGTAGTGCATTCCATAACCTTGAACCCCCCCCTTCTATAATCTTCTATAACCTTGAGCTAGTTGCAAATGGGGCAGGGAAGGTGCTCAGTAAACATGTGTTGACCAAATGGAACTGGCTCCTAAGCATCTCAGGGCCTTCCTCCTGGGGACCAGTGGTGTAACTTTGGAGGTGCCTGATAGGTGTCAGGATCACAGCCTGGAGCTGATGCACGTATGGACCTATTCTGTGTTTATGTCTTATTTGCTTTTATTTAATAGCACTTTGTGGAGGTATAACTTATAGACGTTAAAGTTCTCTAATCTTAAGTCTAAGCACAATGACGTATTATAAATGTACACATTCACGTTGCCACTGTTCCGAGCAAGAGGGAGAACATTTCCAGCACCTCAAAAGGTGCCCTTGTGCCCTTAGTAATAGCCCCTGCAAAGGGAACCATTGTTCATATTTTGTGTGTGGCTTTGGCTTTATTGATACTTGTCTTAACTGCAGCAACAACAGGCTGCTTAGTGGTTCTGAGGAAAGCCTGGGCTGGGAAGCATCTCTCTCTCCAGCTCCAAGTCCTTCCCCAACTCTCTACATGCCAGTCAAACTAGACTTTAAGTTCCTTTAACTCACTCAGCTTTCTCTGGCCGCAGGACCTTCGCACATACCATTTCATCTTCCTGGGGTGCTCTTCCCCACATGTGGCCTATCTCATGCCTGTTCGAACTTCAGGTCTCAGCTCAGACATTATGCTTCATAAGATTGTACCTGCCCCCACTCAGACTGGGTTCTTCACTCCCACAGAACACTGAACTTTTCCTTCTGAAATGATGATCACTCTTGTAATTCCGTAATTCCCAGCATGCTGGTTGGACACATTCTAAAGTGACCCTGTGCCAGAGAGTCATGCCGTTGTATAATCCCTTCCCCTTGAGTGTGGGTGGGACCTGTGACTTGCCCCTAGTCCATAGACTGTGTCAAAGCTTAAGAGATTTAGCAGCTCGGCCAGGCGCGGTGGCTCAAGCCTGTAATCCCAGCACTTTGGGAGGCCGAGACGGGTGGATCGTGAGGTCAGGAGATCGAGACCATCCTGGCTAACACGGCGAAACCCCGTCTCTACTAAAAAATAGAAAAAACTAGCCGGGCGAGTTGGCGGGCGCCTGTAGTCCCAGCTACTCGGGAGGCTGAGGCAGGAGAATGGCGTAAACCCGGGAGGCGGAGCTTGCAGTGAGCTGAGATCCGGCCACTGCACTCCAGCCTGGGCGACTGCGAGACTCCGTCTCAAAAAAAAAAAAAAAAAAAAAAGAGATTTAGCAGCTCAAAATTAGTTGATTGTGATTTAATAAAAAATGGATATTACACTGCGTGGGCCTGACTTAATCAGGGGAAAGGCCCTAAAAGAGGCACTGATGCCCTCCTTGAGGTGAAAGACTCCTGTTGGCCTTGAAGAATCAAGCCACCAAGCAAGGAAATGAACTCTGCCAAGGATCCTGAGGGAGCCTGGAAGCAGATTTTTTTCCAGTCAAACCTCTGCTGAGACTGCAGCCCAAAGCTTACCTAGGTGTTGTGCTCACGGTCTCACTTGGCGGAGCCTTTCGAGACCATAGGCAGAGGGCCCAGGCTAACGACGCCAGAACCTTTGACTCACAGAAACTGAGATAACAAATGTGTATTGTTTTAAGCCTCTAAGTGTGTAGGAAGTTGTTACACAGCAATAGCTAATGAGTCCATCTTCCTTTACCTCTAGAATGAGCTCCTTAAGAGCAGAGACCTTGTCTTTTTCTAAGTTGGAGATATCCCTGTTCTCTAATACAGAGGTTTCCAAACTTTCTTGGGTCACAGTTCCCTTAGTGTCTTAATTTTATTTTCTTTTTTTTTTTTTTTTTTTTTTTTGAGACGGAGTCTCGCTCTGTCGCCCAGGCTGGAGTGCAGTGGCCGGATCTCAGCTCACTGCAAGCTCCGCCTCCCGGGTTCCCGCCATTCTCCTGCCTCAGCCTCCCGAGTAGCTGGGACTACAGGCGCCCGCCACCTCGCCCGGCTAGTTTTTTGTATTTTTTAGTAGAGACGGGGTTTCACCATGTTAGCCAGGATGGTCTCGATCTCCTGACCTCGTGATCCGCCCGTCTCGGCCTCCCAAAGTGCTGGGATTACAGGCTTGAGCCACCGCGCCCGGCCAATTTTATTTTCATGATGCCCCTAGATCAACAGAAATATCTAACATTTCCATTTATTAAGTAGCTTTATCCAAAGAACTTAATATGTATTTATATCCTAATAATTTAGTAGACATTTGAAAAACAATACACATAAATTGAAAGAAAACATACATATTTTTATTTATTTAATTTTTCTTTTTCTTTTTTTGAGACAGGGTCTCACTCTGTTGTTACCCAGGCTGGAATGCAGTGGTGTGATCATAGCTCACTGCAGCTTCAAACTCCTGGGCTCAAGCAATCCTCCTGCCTTGGCCTCCCAAAGTGGTAGGATTGTAGGTTTGAACCACTGCACCCAGCCAATATTTTACTTTCTTTTTTTTTTTTTTTGAGATGGAGTCTCACTCTGTCATCCAGGCTGGAGTGCAATGGCACCATCTTGGCTCACTGCAAGCTCTGCCTCCCAGGTTCAAGCGATTCTCCTGCCTCAGCTTCCTGAGTAGCTGGGATTACAGGTGTCCGCCACCATGCCCAGCTAATTTTTGTATTTTTAGTAGAAACGGGGTTTCACCATGTTGGTCAGACTGGTCTTGAACTCCTAATCTCAGGTGATCCACCTGCCTTGGCCTCCCAAAGTGCTGGGGTTACAGGGATTAGCCACTGCACCCGGCCTTATTTCATTCTTAATTGTAGTTACTAACTTGTAGAATCTGTGTGCCTGTTGGCAAACCTTTTGTTTGCTTTTGTTTGTTTTTGAGACAGAGTCTCGCTCTGTCACCCAGGCTGGAGTGCAGTGGCACGATCACAGCTCACTGCAACCTACACCTCCCGGGTTTAAGCGATTCTCCTGCCTCAGCCTCCTGAGTAGCTGTGATTATAGATGTGGACCACCATGGCCCAGCTAATTTTTGTGTTTTTAGTAGAGAGGGGGTTTTGCCATGTTGGCCAGGCTAGTCTCGAACTCCTGACACCAAGTGATTCACTCACCTTGGTCTCCCCAAGTGCTGGGATTACAGGCGTGAGCCACCACACCCGGCTCTATTGACAAACCTGGAAATCAGGCTGAATACCACCATCCTCATCCTCATTTCTTGTTTGCATTGATTTTCGCATCAATGAAAATCTATCTTTGCAAAGATATGACATCACCAAAAGAAATGTACGTAGTGCAATCTCATGTTTAGTATGAATGTGAACTACTCGAGCTTGTGTGGTGTTGCTGCTTTCTTTGAAAATTTAAGACCGGGTGTTGTAGCTCGCACCTGTAATCCCAGCACTTTGGGAGGCCAAGGTGAGGGGATCGCTTGAGCCCATGAGTTCAAGACCAGCCTGGGCAACATGGCAAAACCCCACCTCTACAAAAAATACAAAAATTAGCTGAGCGTGATGGCACATGTCTGTGGTCCTAGCTACTCAGGGTGCTGGGGTGGGAGGATCACCTGAGTCCAGGGTTGTCGAGGCTGCAGTGAGCCGTGATCATGCCCCCGCATTCCAGCCTGGGTGACAGAGTGAGGCTCTGTCTCAAAATATAAAAAAGGAAATTTTAAAATATCCCATTGTGCCCCTATGAGTTCACTGTGGTGCCCCGGGGTACCTTGGCACAGAGTCTGGGAACCATGAACTTGCTAGGTACATGGGTGTCACTCAGCAAACAGTCATGAACTGAGTGACTGAATGAGCAAAATAACTGTGGCAGGAAGGGAACCCAGAGAGGGACAAAGAGAGGTTTGGGGTGGAAGGACCTCTTTATTTTCTCCTAGCACAGTGGTTCTAGAGGGCCATCAGTCAGAGTCCAAACAGGAAAGCGGAAGCCACTTCAGATGTTTCCAACAGGAGGAATGCAATACCAGGGGTTGGTTATACAAGTGTTGAGACCGTGGAGAAGCCAAATAACGGATGATGGGGTCAATGTGGAGACTAGTGAGAGTAAGAAACTCTATGGCCCTTGAGTCTGCAAGACATAGGGAGGAAGGTATTAGTGGGCCCCCAAGGAACCACAGCAGGCCTGTCAGGCAGCAGTTGAAGCCACGAAGGAGATGCAGCAGCTGCTAAAGATGCCAACCAAGACAAAGTGGTGGGGGGAGGAAGGGAGCAAATACCCGGCTTTTCCCTTCTTCTTGTCTTCCAATCTCATCAGCGCCTCCTATTGCCCCAAAGTGGCAGAAAACTAGTTGGCACAGAGCCTGATGAATGCAGGTTGCAGGTTGCAGTGTCACCCCCTGTTACTGAGACGAGTGGGGGAAGAAATGGACATTAAAACAAAACATTTGTTGGCTGGACACAGTGGCTCACGCCTACAATCCTAGCACTTTGGGAGGCCAAGGTGGGTGGATTGCCTGAGCTCAGTAGTTCAAGACCAGCCTGGGCAACATGGTGAAACCCTGTCTCTACTAAAATATAAAAAATTAGCCAGGCATGGTGGCGGGCGCGTAGTCCCAGCTACTTGGTAGGCTGGGGCAAGAGAATCGCTTGAGCCTGGGAGGCGGAGGTTGCAGTGAGCCGAGATCATGCCATTGCACTCCAGCATGGGACACAGAGTGAGACTCCATCTAAAAAAAAAATAACAACAACAAAAGTTGTCATGGGACAGAGACTGGGCTCTGGTAGGAAGGTCATCACCCCCAGGCTCTTGGCCTGGCTTGGGACCAAGCAGACATCCTTCAGAGAAGGGCCAGCATGTCCAGGACTGAACCACAGAGGACACCCTGTGTTCTCCCAGACACCAGGGAGGCCCCTCTTTCCAAACCTGGTACTGAGACTAAGCCCAAATTACACAGCTTTGAAGCTAGACCTGCTGCCAGCTGGCTGTGTGACTGCCATCAGGTCACTCAACCACTCTGATCTCTGGTCTCCTCAGTGTCAAAAATAGGGCTTGGACAAGACGGTCTCTTGGGTTCTGCCTATCTTAAGCATCCTTCAATGTACAACCCAACCAGACTGTGAAGGAGGAAGAAGTACCAGAAGGGCGACCTGTAGGTGGAGAAATGGGTGGGCAAGAAAGCGGGGCCAGGTTCTACCCATTCATCTGTAAAACAGGGTGTGTAGGTAGGTGGGTCACTGCAGATCACAAGCCTTTGAACCTCAGGCCTTTCTTGGCAGGATCCGTGGAGTTGTCTTCTTTCTGGAGCTATTATCCAGGGCCAGGAGCTTTCTCTGGAGGGAGAGGAGTCCCAGGACAGTCTATCCCATGGCCTCTCTTCTTAAAGACGTAGAGAGAACTTACTGTCTGAGAGAGGGCACCATCTGACTCTAGAGGCATTTGCAGTGATCTCAGGGAGGGGACTGGAGACTGGGAGGCAGATTAAAGGGGCCCTGAGAGATTGAAAGAGATTGAAACAGGGATGTGAGGAGGGAGCTGGACCAGAAGTTGTCAAATGTTTCAGAGGCCTGGAGAATTTCAGGGCTGGAATATACCCCCTACCTAGTGCAGCACTCTTACCATACTGATGAGGAAACCAAGGTCCAGAGAGGAACAGTGACTTGCTTAAGGTTCCTGATCTATTTCTAACCAGCCTCTGGACTCCCAGCCTGGTTCTTTGCTAAACGAGAGCTGTCTCCCACGTCAAACCCAGATCAAAACTCACTTGTTCTGTCTCTTTCTGTCACAGCCTTTAGGCTGTGCTTTGGATTACCTGTTGCTGTTGCAAGTGAACCAAGCAGTGAATTTGCATCAAAACATGGGTTTAGGCTGGGCACAATGGCTCACGCCTGTAATCCCAGCACTTTGGGAGGTTGAGGTTGAAGGATCACTTGAGCCCAGGAGTTCAAGACCAGCCTGGGCAACATAACGAGACCCTGTCTACAAATTTTTTTTTTTTTTTTTTAACTTAGCCGGATGTGGTAACAGGCACCTGTAGTCCCAGTTGCTCAGGAGGCTGAGGTGGGAGGATTTCTTGAGCCATACAGGTGGAGGCTACAGGGAGCTGTGATAGCACCACTACACTCCAGCTTGGGGGACAGAGTGAGACCCTGTCTCAAATGAAACAAAACAAAAACAAAGACAAAAACATGGGCTTAATGTGCAGTGCTACCAGAATATCAGTTCCATGAAGCCCAGGATATTATCTGTTTTGTTTCCCACTGTATTCCTAGCACCCAGAACAGTGCCCAATACCTCATAGGAGGTATTCATCCCCTCTTGGAAATCAGAAACCTGTTGAAGATGATGTTCTAGACACAAAGTGCATCCAACGGTAGATGTTTCGGGTTTTGGTTAGGGGAGGTATTTGAGGTTTCCCTCCCAAATCAGGAGGGCTATGTTCCCCATGTTCATCCTGAACACCCTGCCAATGACCCTGGGAAGACGGTTCAGTCCTTCCTCAGTCCCCCTCTCTCGATATCTCAATATCCTCATCTTTGAATTTCTCCAGCTGGATCTGCTCCAGTGTCTCTTTTGCTCCATCCTCCCCACAAATGCAGAGGATCAGGAGAGCAGTAAAAGACTCTCCCTCCCTCTTGGCCACAGCCTGGCATCACCATTGGAGCTTTTTCTTCTGAAGGTGTTATTTTCTCTCTCTCTCTCTCTTTTTTTTTTTTTTTTTTTTTTTTACAGAGTCTTGCTCTGTCGCCCAGGCTGGCGTGCAGTGGCACAATCTCTGCTCATTGAAACCTCCACCTCACAGGTTCAAGTGATTCCCCTGCCTCAGCCTCCCAAGTAGCTGGGACTACAGGCACATGCCAGAACGCCTGGCTAATTTTTTTTTTTTTTTTGTAGTAGACACGAGGTTTCACCATGTTGGCCAGGATGGTCTCAATCTCCTGACCTCATGATCCATCCGCTTCGGCCTCCCAAACTGCTGGGATTACAGGCATGAACCACCGTGCCTGGCCTGAAGATGCAGTTTTCAAGATGCAGGGCTGCATTCTCAAATGCCCATTTGGCATCTCCTCTTGCAGGGTTGCTGTGGGTTGAGTTGTGTCCCCAAAAAGATATGCTGGGGGTACCCGTGAGTGTGACCTTATTTGGTCAAGTTAAAATGTGCCCATACTGGATTGGGGTGAAGCCTAAGCCAATGACTGGCATCCTTCTCAGAAGAGAGAAAGCTGGACACCAACTTGGACACAGACGTAAGGAGAACCCCACGTGCCCACAGAGGCAGAGCCTGGAGTGACGCATCTATGAGCCAAGGAGAACCAAGTGGTTGGTTCTGGCAACCATCAGTAGCTAGGAAGATGCAAGGAGGGATTCCTCCCTAGAGCCTTTGGAGGGAGCATGGCCCTGCTGACACACCTTGATTTTGGCCTCCAGAATTGCGAGATAATAAGTTTCTGTTGTTTTAAGCCACTCAGGTTTGTGCTGTTTGTGATGGCAGCCCTAGGAAACCCATACAATGATCTGCTGGAACCTCTTGAAGGTACAGTAATTCTTTTCATGACATCCCCCCTGGTCTTTAACCAGGCTTGAAAGATCTCAGCTCCATCCTCATTTATTATTTGGCAAATCCTTGCCAAGTCTTGTCCTTTTGTACCAATCATCTGTCTTTGTTCTCCCTCTCCCCTGCCACTCTCTCCATTTAGACTCTTAATCTGGACTCTTATTTTTGTTTCTATTTATTTATTTTTTTGAGACAGAGTCTCGTTCTGTTGCCCAGGCTGGAGTGCAGTGGCGCGATCTCAGCTCACTGCAAGCTTCGCCTCCTGGGTTCATGCCATTCTCCTGCCTTAGCCTCCCCAGTAGCTGGGACCACAGGCGCCTGCCAACGCGCCCAGCTAATTTTTTTTGTGTATTTTTAGTAGAGACAGGGTTTCACCGTGGTCTCGATCTCCTGACCTCATGTTCCACCCACCTTGGCCTCCCAAAGTGCTGGGATTACAGGTGTGGGCCTAATCTGGACTCTTATAATCCCTGCTTTAAACCATTTCACATAGGAGTGAATAAATAACTTTCCATCATATAACTGTCACATGATGCCCCACTGCCCCCAGCTGAAACCCAAAACAACACCTTTGTAGGGGCCCCTGCTGATGGCCCACTGGCTCCCTTTAACCTGGTGGGGATGCTTGTGCCGCTGCTGTGGGTTTTGACTGATAACAACGCAGAACTGCTCCATCTTTGGAGAACTGCCCTGGACCCTGGGACCCATCGTGTCCAGGAATTTATGCACCCCCTTGGGGGCAGCCCACAGTCAGTGGGGCACACAAGACTATCTTTCTTGCCTCAAGCAGGGCTGAATCTGTGATGGAATTCATACTCCAGAGCTCCCTGAGGAATGGGGCTGAAGCCAGACTCCTCAGGAGACCACATCCTTGCTTAGCCCCTTCCCCCACCCTCCCCTGCTTCCCTTCCTGCCCCTCTCCTGAGAGTTCTTCCTCAGTGATCACATCACGTGAGTACCTGTCTCAGGCTTTGCTTTTGGGGAGTCCACTTAAGAACACCCTCAATAGAGCAATGGGGTTACTTAGTAAAACCTGCACTCCTTCACCCGGCACTCAAGGCTCTCTGTGGTCAGACCCAGAGCACCCACTTTCCCCACCTTGTTCTCATGTCCCTCTTCCTTTGGTCTAGGTGCTGAGCACAGTAGATCATTGAACTGCATACTGAGATGGAAACTTGTTCCTCCACTTCTCACCTCCAGCCTTTGCTAGGCTCTTCCTTCTGTCTGGCCTTCCTCCTCTGCCTCCCTCAACGACGCACAGCGAGGGTAGCAGGAAGTTAAATTGCATTATTTCTGTCTCAGTTGAGGTCCCAAAATCAGCAGGTGCCAACTAGTCCACAACCAAAGTGAGGTTAGAGACAACCCCAGCAGCACTTGCAAAAAAGCTGCCGAGAGCTAAGACTCCTTCGGACTATTCATCTCTAGGCCATAGAGAAGTTGGGAGGCTCCGGAGCTGGAGATTCTGAAGAGAGAGGTATTGGTGAGCTGAGCGGAAGGTGAGATCTGCTGGCTGGGTTTAGGACTCATGCCTGGGAAACCTAAAGGTAGGGGCTGCACCTGGCCTCCTGCTTAGATGGCAGATGAGTCTGCCTTTTTTTTTTTGAGACGGAGTCTTGCTCTGTCGCCCAGGCTGGAGTGTAGTGGCCGGATCTCAGCTCACTGCAAGCTCTGCCTCCGGGTTTACGCCATTCTCCTGCCTCAGCCTCCCGAGTAGCTGGGACTACGGGCGCCCGCCACCTCGCCCGGCTAGTTTTTTTTTTTTTTTTTTTTTTTTTAGTAGAGACGGGGTTTCACCGTGTTAGCCAGGATGGTCTCAATCTCCTGCCCTCGTGATCCGCCCGTTTCGGCCTCCCAAAGTGCTGGGATTACAGGCTTGAGCCACCGCACCCGGCCTATGAGTCTGCCTTTTTAAGAACAAAGGGCGCCAAGGATTTCTCATGGAGCATCTGGGCGCTGGTTGGGGTTGGCTTGTATTCTTTCCAAAGGGGTGGACCAGCAGGTGCCGAGATTGCAGGCAGATGAAACGACAGCTGGATAGTGCCACACCCATGTCGGGGACTGATGACAGGCGAAAACACTCAGCAAAGCACTGGGAGGGGGTGTCTCCAAAGAACCTGTGAAGGCCTCCATGACAGGACGGGGCAGCGTTATCCACATGCTGAGCCCACAGAAAGCCTTGCTAGAGTGTGTGACCATACCAGGTAAATACATCCTTTGTTGCTCTTTCTTTCCCCCATCCCAAACTTGGAGGGGCAGAAGTGGCCTGGTGGGTGGGAAAGGGGAAAAGGAGCTCTACTGGGGAAAGTGAAGAGAAGCAAGGAAAACGTGTCCCTCCCCTCCCACCGCAGTAGGCTGGCCAGGCCCCACCTGGGGTGGGCCGACAGGGAGACCTTTGTATTCATATGAAGGGGCTCCCTGGCAATATGTAGACTGGATTTTAAAAAAACAGACAAGCAGTCTGTAATCCCAGCACTTTAGGAGGCCTAGGCGGGCAGATTACCTGAGGTCAGGAGTTTGAGACCAGCCTGGCCAACACGGTGAAACCCCCTCTCTACTAAAAATACAAAAATTAGCCAGGTATGGTGGCACACTACTATAATCCCAGCTACTCGGGAGGCTGAGGCAGCAGAATTGCTTGAGCCCGGGAGACAGAGGTTGCAGTGAGCCTAGATCATGCCACTGCACTCCAGCCTGGCCAATAGAGCGAGACTCTGTCTCAAAATAAATAAATAAATAAATGAACAAAAAACAAAAACAGACAAGCGTTATCATGCAAAGTTTCAAACACATCCCTGAGTAAAGAGAATACTATCACGGACTGGTATATTCCAGGGCTCAGTGTCAATAGTAACCAGCACATGGCCAGTCTTGTTTCATCTGCACCCTACTTTTTCTCCTTCCTTTTCCCTTAGGGGATGTTATTTTTTTGTTGTTTTCCATTTTTTGTTTATTCTTGCTTTTTTTTTTAAGATGAGGTCTCACTATGTTGCCCAAGCTGGTCTCCAATTCCTGGGTTTAAGCAATCCTCCCACCTTGGCCTCCCATAGTGCTGGGATTACAGGCATGAGCCATCACATCTGGCCTAATGGATGTCTTAATTACCAAATGAAATAGATATTTTATTTTTTATTATTTTGAGACAGGGTCTCACTCCGTTGCCCAGGCTGGCATGCGGTGTCACAATCTCGGCTCACTGCTGCCTCAACCTCCCGGGCTTAAGCGATGCTCCCATCTCAGCCTCCTGAGTAGCTGGGACTACAGGTGCATGCCACCACGCCTGGTTAATTTTTGTATTTCTAGTAGAGATGGGGTAACGGGGTTTCGCCATGTTTCTCAGGGTGGTCTCGAACTCCTCAGCTTAAGTGATCCTCCCACCTTGGCCTCCCAAAGTGCTGGGATTACCGGTGTAAGCCACCGTGCCTGGCCTGAAACAAACTCTTCTTTTTTTTTTTTTCTTTTGAGACGGAATCTCACTCTGTCACCCAGGCTGGAGTGCAGTGGCACGATCTTGGCTCACTGCAACCCCAGCCTCCTGGGTTCAAGCAATTCTCATATCTCAGCCTCCCGAGTAGCTGGGATTACAGGCATGTGCCACCACGCCCGGTTAACTTTTGTATTTTTAGGAGAGATGGGGTTTCACCATGTCGGCCAGGCTGGTCTAAAACTCCTGGCCTCAAGTGATCTGCCTGCCTTGGCCTCCCAAAGTGCTGAGATTACAGGTGTGAGCCACCATGCCTGGCCTGAAACAGATTTGTAAATGCAAATGAACAAAAGGTTTTTACTGCCTCTGAGCAGTTTTGTCTCTGTGTGGCCAAGGGGTAGTGGCTTCTCCTCCCTGTGCTGTAGTTTTTTTTTTGTTTTTTTGTTTTTTTGAGACGGAGTCTCACTCTGTCGCCCAGGCTGGAGTGCAGTGGCCGGATCTCAGCTCACTGCCAGCTCCACCTCCCGGGTTCACGCCATTCTCCTGTCTCAGCCTCCCGAGTAGCTGGGACTACAGGCGCCCGCCTCGTCGCCCGGCTAGTTTTTTGTATTTTTTTAGTAGAGACGGGGTTTCACCGTATTAGCCAGGATGGTCTCGATCTCCTGACCTCGTGATCCGCCCGTCTCGGCCTCCCAAAGTGCTGGGATTACAGGCTTGAGCCACCGCGCCCGGCCTGTGCTGTAGTTAACGCAAGGTCATGATCCCTGTCCTTCTGACCTCATGTAAGAGGCTGGTCATGGACCAGCATCTTATGGTCTTGTGCCAGGTGGATGGCTGAGATGGTGATAATGACAATGATGATGACAATGACGGTTACCAGGATCAGAGAATAAGTGGATGGTATACGGGTGGCATGCCGTTGGTGTGGGTGGCATGTGAATATAACGTGTGCGTGTTGTGTTGGTGGTATGTGGGTAGAGTGTGGCTGACATGCAGTTGTGTGCTGGCATGCGGTTGGCATGTGGGTGTCGGCCAGTTCGCCTGGGCTCAGGGTATGTGATGATTTATCTGATTTGCCTTCCCTTGTGCCTTCCCTCTCAGCGGCAGCCGACTGCATGTCATACATACCAAGGTTCTTATTACATCAAGAATTCATAATCATCCCAAAATATTCAATGGGGATATGAAATATTTACACATGAGGTGCCAGACGATGAAACGAGCCTGTCTCCAGACCCTGGCAGAAACCTCTCTCCTGCAGGGACAGGAATGGGGCTGGGAAGGGCTAGGGCTATCCTTGTGGGTCTCCATCTCTGGGGCCTCCGAAGCACATACTGGGTGTCCTTGTTTGGTGGGGGGCAATCAGATCTCCGGCCTCCTCCCTGCCCCTTGTGTGGCCTCCACTCCCTTAGTCTCCCACAGGGGCAAGGTGCCTCTGCTTGGCGGGGCAAGTTCGGGGGAGCAGTGAGACAGGAACAGAGAGAGGGGCTCGACCTAGATCATAGAAACCCAGAATCTTGGAAACGGAAGCAATCTCAGAATTGATCCACACCTCTTTCCTCAAAGTGCTGCAGGGATCCTTGTTTATCTGCTTGCTTGACTCCAAAAACAGAGAGCTCACTCCCTCATTTAATAGCTGGAGACTTGTGGTTAGGAAGCGCTCCCTTGTATTGCAGTGCCTACAGGCTCCACTTGCCAGCCCTCTTCAGCCCCTCTGAGGGGTCAGCTTTGTCCATCCCCCTACCAGTCTGGGTCCTCAGTGTCTTGAGACCCCCCCAGCCCTGTCTGCTGCACGGTGAGACCCCCTAGCCCTGTCTGCTGCACGGTGAGACCTCCCAGCCCTGTCTGCTCCATGGTGAGACACCAGAGCACAGATGGGCCCCTGAGCAGCCGTAATGGTCTTGTCTGTTTAATTACTATGCAATTAGCCTAATGCATATTTTAACATTGCACCAGAGCTGCTCATCAATCATCCGCAGCCGGAGACAGACAGACAGACAAACATATAGTCGGTCTGCAGAGTCTGGAGGAAGAAGGTTTTGTCAGTAACTTTTTAGGGCTCAGCACCCCCAGAGGGTTATGGAGCAGCCTGGAGGGCTGTGCCATTGTTGAAAGTACTAACCTGATTTCCTCCAGCTTCCGTGGTAGGAAAACGAGGCCCAGGCTTCTGTTTCCCCATTGCAGCTCCACCCCAACTTGGGCCAGCAGAATTGCTGTGGCTTCCCGCTGGTAATCTCAGCTTCCCAGGGATGCTGTCTCCCCCAGCAGGCTGGGAATCCTTTGAGGATACGAATCCCGTCTTCTCTTTCTTCTGTCTTTTCCCTACTCCACCTGAATCTAGCTAAGAACGATGATCTAGAACAGGAAGGGCATTGGACTGGGAGTCACTGAACGCATGTGTAATGTTGACTGAGCCATGTCTTCTGAGAATGTGTTTTCACCAGAGTGGAGTGGAGACAACAGTGGCTGGCAAGCTCTGTGATCCATTTCAGCTCCCCCACAGCCTAGCTGAGTGACCTTGGGAAAATGTCTCAACCTCTCTGAGCTTCCATGACCTCAAATGCAAATGATTCTACTAATATCTACCTTATGGGGCTGGTAGAGAATTAAATGAGTTAACACTGGGCCGGCACTTATACTTCAGACACAATCTTTCCTCCCTCGCTCCCTCTGTTCTATCTGACTACTGAATTCACAGGTCTCTTCATGGACTCTGACCACTTTGCTGGTGGGTGGGGAGATTCCCAGAATACACAGGACCCTTGTTGCCAGTGCTAGGTGGAGCCCCGAGTAGGGAGAGCTGGGGAGCCCTGGGGTTTGTGTTCAAAGGTGGGGTGCAGCCTCGGGTGGGTAAGGCAGGGCATTCCTGACGGACATATCTTCCATGAGGATAAACTGGAATGTGACACTGACACTGTCAGACCCTGAGCAGCGGAGCACGGAGGAGCCTAAATATTTCATGATCAAATTCATCAATAATGGAGACAGAGACTAAATTACATAACTGTCACCTTTCCGTTAAATAATATTTTCTGCAGGGGGCTGGGCGGGGCCATAAGGCCTTTATTGCAAGTCATGAATGATTTAGGCCAGCAAATAAAGGGGATCAGGAAGAGAGAAAGAGACAGGAATTCTTTTAAGATCAGCTGACACATCACACTGGGATGGCTGGAGGGAATCTGCAGGGTGTGAGGGTCGTGGGGAAGGGTTACTGCGGACATTTACAGGGAGGTGCTGGGGGCTGGGTACACACCTTCCAGAGCCGGGAAGGTGATTCATAGACTGGCTCTTAGTCTCACTGTCACATTGTTCATTTTACATGGACATGAACAGAAAGAAGCTCGGAGACAACCAGAAAGCAAGGGCTACGTCTCCCTATCAAATAGAAAGGAAGTCTGTTGCAGGGCCCAGTCTACCCCACCAGACCAATGGCTTCCTGAGGGCAAGAGGCATGTCTTCTCAGTCAGAGTTGAAGCCTCTATAGACAGGAACTGTGTTTTTCCCCATTACACTGGGGACTTCCAAAGCCAGGGCAGGGGCTGTGCTATCCCTTACAGACCTGGGGCTTCCCGAGGACAGGGCATGACCTGAGTGCAGGCATTTTGGAGTACAGGGATTCCTGCAGGCCAAGTGTCTGCCCTTCCAATCAGAGCGGGGCCCCTGCTGGCAGGGATGGTATCTCCTCTGTTAAGCTGGGGCCTTCTTCAGGTCTTGGCCTATGCCCTCTCCATCTGCTTTGGGAAGCCCTGAGGGCAGAGGCTGTGTCCCCCTACTCAGACTGGAAGCTCCAAGGAAAGTACCTCAGTCCTTTCTCGCTTCTCCTTTGTGTAGTGGAGGAAGGAAGGGATGAGGGGAACCGGCGCCGGGTCTCAGCAGCCGGCCAGCCCTCTCCTCCCCAGAGAGGAAGGCTCGGTGGGCATGTGTGCAAACTCACCCTGCACTGTCAGCCCTCCGTGGGAAGGGTGAGGGTTGGGAGCGCTGGGCCCGCTAAGTGTATAATTACACAGTACTTGGGGTAATTTTCCTCTTCCTCAAGAAGCGCACGTTGGCCCTGATTTTCCTATCTGCAGATTGTAAGCTCGTAATTAGCAGCAAATTACCCACACAAGTGACAAATTTTTGTGCTTTCAAGTAAACAGACAAAATACCCACAGTTCATAAATTGCCTCTTGGTGCAGCAGGCACCTGGTTCCTGGAGATGCCCAGCCTGCCCACACGTGTCAGAGAAGCCGGGCGGAGAGCCAGGGTGAGGACCGAGGCTGCAGCCAGCGGGCTTACGGGTTGACCAGTTGGTCTCTAAAGTTGGAACTTCCTGCTTGCTGACCAGCACCCACAGATCAGAGTCCTTGGCCCAGATCAGCTTCAAGGTCTCCAACATAGATGTGGAGTACTAGGGTAGCAGCACCAGCCTCGAGGATGAGAAATAGATCCCTATGCCCCTATCTGTGTCACTGAGGAGCTCATGGAAACCGGCTCTGCGTCATCTCTCAGTCAGTACAACTTCTCTGGACACCAAACGCCTCTTACTTGCTTTTGAACATGATTCTTAACTTTGTTTGAATCATGGACCTTTTGGCAGCCTAGGGAAGTCTCAGAACCCCTTCTCAGTGTAATATTTCAAATGCAAAAAATAAAACACACAAGAGTACAATGTATTGAAACGCAGTTCTAGCCTCATGCCCAGGGTTGGAATCCTTCTTGCCCTAGTTCTAGCACTCAAAAGAAGCCTAAACTTCAGCATCAGGTAGATTTGGGTTCAAACCCTGACTCTGCCACTTTCTGGCTGTGTGACCCTGGGTGAGCCAGGTAACTTATCTGAGCCTGTTCCCTCCTAGGTGAAACAGGTAATAGTAGAGCCTGGCTGGACGTGGTGGCTCACACCTACAATCCCAGCACTTTGGGAGGCCAAGATGGGCAGATTGTTTGAGGCCAGGTGTTCGAGACCAGCTTGGGAAAAATGGTGAAACCCTGTCTCTACAAAAAAATATAAAATTAGCTGGGCATGGTGGCATGTGCGTGTAGTCCCAGCTACTCAGTGGGAGGATCACTTAAGCTCGGGAGGTTGAGGCTGTGGTAAGCTGTGATCATGCCACTGCACTCCAGCCTGCACAACAGAGCAAGGCCACCCTGTCTCAAAAAAAAAAAAAGAAAAGAAAAGAAAAGAAAAAAGCCTCCCACATAGGACTGTAAGGATTAAATAAGATAATGTATGTAAAATTTCTACCAGAGTCTCTAGCACATAGTAAGTTCTTAATGTTAAGTATTAACAATAATAATGTTTCAGGATTTTGATGATTCAGTTCTTATTCTTCTTGCCCTTCCTCTTCGTGTTCATTCATGTCATTCCCACCACATTCCCAGATTTGACTAGCGCTCGTTTAGTAAGAACTGATTTCCTGTGCTCCTGGATACACCCAAGTTCCCTAATCCCATCTGAAAACTACAGTGCTCCTAACCTCCTGGAGAGGAGATGCCTCACTACCGGAAGCAAATAGGATCCAAAGCTTCTACTCTGTCACCCTTCCTGAGCTCAGCATTCTCATCACTAAAATGGGGTTAATAATACCTACTTCACCAGGCTGAAAAGGGGTAATATTTGCAAAGTGCCTGGTAGAACATCTGGTATACCTGGTGGGCCACTGGAACTGTACCTGTGATTAATGTCATTGTCCCTGGTAATCCATTACTTTGGTGGTCCCCAGTGAAGCACACCTTCCAGTATTCACACCCTTGTGTACGCCTCTCTCACATTGATTCTGGGCTGGCCTTGAGCGCTGCCTTAACCAGTAGGACATGGCAGAAGTGATGTTGTGTCAATTCCTGGCCTAAGCCTTAAGAAGGCCCTGGTGTGATGGAGCTGGCTTGTATCAGCTTGCAAGAACTGATAGTTAAATTTTCTAGAATTTTATGAGCATATTAACATCAAGTTGGTAACTTGAAATTAGTACTGGTAGAAATATTTACACCACAGAGATTGGCAAATACTACACATCAGGGATCTTTCTTTCCTTTTTATTTTCTTTGTTGTAAAGTCAGATACCAGCACCCCACTGCCTGGTAACTTTCACTTTAGAACTCTGGTGAGCTCTGAACCACAACCTAAAATGCTCTGCTATTCTTTAGGAAAGACTACCCATGGAAAAGCCTAGTGGAGGGGAGGAAGCCCTGAGACCACATGCAGGAGAACCAGGGAACCCAGATACATGACCCAGTAGAGCCATTCCAACCACCTTCAGCCTTCTGAGCCCTCCTAGCTGAGGCACCCATCTGTGAATGAAGAAATCATGAACTTCCAGCTCTGGGAGACGTCACATGGATCCAAGATGATCTGTCCCTACTGTAACCTGTCAGAATTCTTGAATCACAGAATTCTGATCAAACAAAACACTTACTGTTTTAAACCATTACGTTTTGGGGTGCTTATATGTGGCATAGATAATCAAGCCATCTATCCTTGAGGCATAGAACCAGGTGGTCCCATGTCTCCTGCGATGGTCTCTTCATTCTGTGACTTCTCATCACTTTCTGCATTATGTGGGTTCCAGGAAGCCCAAAAGAGAGGTTCCCCAGCTCTCTTCACCTCAACAGGGGCAGCCTCCCTTGCCCTGAGCCGCCCTGATCTTCTAGGGATCCCAGGAAGTGTCCCCACCCACATACCGCCCCTATCCCATATATGCAGACAGGGGGATGTGGAGTGAGGGATTCTTCTGGGGAGACTGGTGTGGAGCTGAGAGAGGAACAGAGCCCCCCTCCCTTCCCTGTTGACATTTGAAAAGGACAAAATTGGAAGGAAGGTAAATGCTACTCTTCTCTTCTCCCAGGGAAGGAGGTGGCAGACACCCAGCGTTCTGTTTGCTTCCAGTTTAGCAAGGGTACTGGGGCGTTAGGCACCTAGTCGCTGCAGGATGACAGGGTGGCTGCTGGTGGGCTTGGCATCCTCCAACCGAGGTTGCTTGGGGCTGGTGTCTGGCAAAACTGCCCTCCCTATCCATCCAGTGCCCCTGTGCCTGGGTGAATCCAGTGGTCCCAACCACAGGGGATGCCACCAGTCTGCACAGTGTCCAAATTTCTGAGACTAACTTGGGGGTTTGGGGAATGAGAAACTGGAATCCCTAAAAATTCTTGGGAACTTTTGAAATCATATGTTATTCTATATTTCTCATAGCACTTTATTTTACACATTTTATTTTATTTTATTTCATTTTATTTTATTTTATATTTGAGATGGAGTCTTACTCTGTTGCCCAGGCTGAAGTGCAGTGGTATGATCTCGGTTCACCTCAGCCTCCACCTCCCGGGTTCAAGCGATTCTCCTGCCTCAGCCTCTCAAGTAGCTGGAACTACAGATGCACACCGCCATGCCCGGCTAATTTTGTATTTTAGTAGAGATGGGGTTTCACCATGTTGGCCAGGCTGGTCTCAAACTCCTGACCTCAAGTGATCCACCCACCTTGGCCTCCCAAAGTACTGGGATTACAGGTGTGAGTCACCTCACCTGGCCAATTTTACACATTTTAAATAATGATGATGATTATCATTATTAATGACTGTGGCCAAACGTGGTGGCTCATGCCTGTAATCTCAGTGCTTTGAAAGAACAAGGTAGGAGGATCACTTGAGCCCAGGAGTTTGAGACCAGCCTGAGCAACAGCAAGGCGTTGTCTCTAAAAAAGTTTTAAATTATCCGGGTGTGTTTGTGCATACGTGTGATCCAACCTACTTGAGAGGCTGAGGCAGGAGGATCACTTGAGCCCAGGAATTTGAGGCTATAGTGAGCCATGATTGCGTCACTTGCTTTCCAGCCTGGGTGAAAGAGTGAAACTGTCTTGAAAAAATAAATCAGTAAACAAAATGATTGTAAATAATGAGTGACTGTAAATAATAAATAGTAAATCATTTTTCTGTGATACGGTGATGTTAAAAGTTTCAGAGGTCTTTTGTTTATAAAAAAGATATATTAAATTCCTGACTCATTATTTCTATGAGCCAATATATTTTAACAAGATTATATATTTTAATAACATGTAAATTTTCTCCCTACCTGATGTAGACATTTCATAAGAGAAAACATTAAAATAAGGGAATATTAACACACAATTAATACCAAATAAAAATCATTTAAAAATTGAAAGCTAACACAAATATTTAATATTAAAATTTTTTCATCTTAAATGTACATTTTATTTTATTTATTCATTTTTTTTTTTTAGAGACAGGCTCGCTCTCTGTCACCCAGAGGGAGTGTGGTAGCATGATCTCTGCTTACTGCAACCTCCTCATCCTGGGCTCAAGCCATCCTCCCACTTCACCCTCCCCAGTAACTGGGACTACAGGTATGCATGATCATGCCCATCTAATTTTTGAATTTTTTCTAGAGATGGGGTTTCACCATGTTGCCCAGGCTGGTCTCAAACTCCTGAGCTCGAGCAGCCTTCCTCCCTTGGCTTCTCAAAGTGCTGAGATTACAGGCATGAGCCACTTCACCCAGCCTAAAAATGAAAAGTTTAAAACACACAAAGCAATAATTAACCTAACAGTCTTTTTAAAAAGTTTTTATCTTATTTTATTTTTAGAGACAAGGTCTCACTTTGTTGCCCAGGCTAGGGTACAGTGGCACGATCATAGCTCACTGCCGTCTCGAATTCCCTGGCTCAAGTGATCCTCTCGCCTCAGCCTCCTGAGTTGCTGGGACTACAGGCGTGGGCTACCACACTCAGCTAAGATTTTAGCCTGACACTCTTGATCTTTGCTTTGTAACAAATATCCCAGATGTGGAAAAAAATATTTTGCGTTGATATGGGTTGAATCATTAAGCATGTGTCTAAGCGCATCTTCAAGTTGGGTGTTCAAGCATGTGATAGGTTATATGCTTCAACTAAGCTCATTTATTTATCTTTTAACCATGAAAGTACTTTGCTTGCCCTGATTTTCTTTTTGTCACTGAAATAGATATTGCTTTTGTTAATTCAGACTTTAGATCAGTTTCTGATTTTGTATCTGAGAATTCTATCACATTCCTATCTTCTTCTCTTTGCATTTCTCCCGTAGCAAATATTCAAATGCTGGAAAAGGGGAGTGACCGTGACTGCACAGTGTTTGAAGAAGGTAATATTCAGATCCCCTAGCAAGGTTCACAGTAAGTACTATATGTACTACAATTGCCAATTTAAGGGCTTATTTTGTTTCCAAAACTTATTTCTTGAAATATTTCTCACAGGATTGGTATTAAGTATACTGTACTTATCACCTATTAATATTTATTTTATTTGTAAGAATGACTCACCATTGGCAGCAGACAGGGCCACAAACATGCACTGATATAAGGGCAACAACTCCCAGTCAGGAAGACTGACTGATTAGACGGTGACATTCTTGCCTATGAACTCCTAGCCCAGCTCCCAGACATATGGACTTTAACCTTCAACTCCATGTATCAGGGTTTCTGGCTCTTGCTTTCAATTTGACATCAGTTGATTCCTTTGAACAAGTAACATCTCTATGTTGATTATGAAGCTCTAATTCTCACGAGAGAATTATAAACTTTTTTCCATTTTTCAGATTTCTTGACTAACTTTTCTGGGGATTTTCCTCGGAAATGTTGCATTGTAACACTAGGTCTATAGCATGACTGAAGGGAGGTGAGCTTCATCCAAGCAGTGTGAACTCTTGACACACTTGTTCTAGACAGGATGGGATGCTGTTGCCCAGGGTTGGAGAGGTCACTAAAGAGAGAGTTGGGCTCTGGTAGAAAAACCACCCAATACTTCACTGGTTCCTCAGGGTTCCGCCTCCCCTGCTGCACTCTTACAAGGCAACGTTCCCCAGGGACTGTCTCTAGCTCTCTTCTTGTCTTCATCTTCATGTTCTCTGGGGCACGGCATCCATGATCTTGGTTTCAATGCACCGGTGAAATCCAAATTCATGTCTCCAGCCCAGATCTCTCTCACTCTTTTACCTAAAGACCCATTTGCAAGTCTTTTCCTTCCCATCCACATGACTCCAAACTTTCCTGGTTTAGAAGACTAATATCCAAGGTAGGAATGCTTCCACTGAAAGACAATAATGGTTCCATTGAACTGGAAGGTGAGATTGTCACCAGGCCCTTTTAGTTTGTCATGCAAAAAGGGAGATCATAGTGTTGTCTGGGATGACTGACCCTAATTATGAATGAGAAACAATGGGGCAGGGAAGGGTAGGACTTGTAGGACAAGTAGTTCTAAGTCAGGTGGTAAAAGTTAACGGAGGCTGGGCGCAGTGGCTCAAGCCTGTAATCCTAGCACTTTGGGAGGCCAAGGCAGTCAAGAAGTTAGTCAAGACCTGAGGTCGGTTTCTCCATGACCAACATGGAGAAACCCTGTCTCTACTGAAAATACAAAAAGTTAGCAGGGCGTGGTGGCGCATGCCTGTAATCCCAGCTACTCAGGAGGCTGAGGTAGGATAGTTGCTTGAACCCGGGAGGCGAGATTGTGCCACTGCACTCCAGCCTGGGCAACAAGAGCGAAACTGTCTCAAAATAAAAGTTAATGGAAGGCCATATCAACCTGAAACAGGCAACACCATCAAAGGCTCAGCCTTCTCCGGAAAGGTTAAGATGACCTTAACCTTCTTTGATGACCTTGACCTTAACCTCACCAGATAAAGACCTATGAGTAGCTGAGGTACTCGTGAAGACAAGTGGGACATGGGATGAAATGACAAATACCAACTATAGCCTGTGATCAGTTGCAGAAACAACAATTATAGTATCCACCCATAGTGTACTCCTTGCTTTTCTTATGGATATATTTATCTCTTTTAACCAAATTTCCTTATTTCTCCCATCTTTATTTCCTATTATTTTTATATAAGGATATTTTTGATAGCTATATTAGCAATTGATTGCATAGATTCTAGAAGTTTGAAATGGAATCATGACAGAATTAGAGGGACAATGGACCTCTGTGGTCATCCTGGTGTAATTACTGATAGGGACATGCGTTGTCCCCCTTTGGGGAAAAGGGCAAGTTTTCATTGTGCGGAATAATGACATCATGTTAGGTTTTGGTGGTGGTCACCGTGGCGGGGAGATCTGAGAAGGAAGAAGGGTATATATTAATGTTGGGCAGCCAAGAGGTGGACTGCAACAAACATTTGTCATTCTTCTTGGCTGCCTGGGGCTTTTTTAAACCTTCTTTCTTTATTTGGAACCTCCATCTTATGTGTCTGCCTCTCCCCTAAGTAGAAGCCAGAAGCTTACTTTCCTAGGCTCCCTTATACCAGGTATGTAATTTAGGCTGCGCCAAACAAAAGTATCCAGGGGAGTCTCTGAAGAAGCATGGCCTCTATTTTGGAGACTGTAGCAGCAGAGGCACCCAACTTCCAGAGGCTGTGATGGCAGAAGTTCTAGGGAGTACCACCCCTTAGACCTGGGCAAGAGGAGTCCCTGCTTTGGCCCATGCATTTATAGAGTCGTACTTTGGTCCTCCTCCAGCCACATTCCTCCCATCAGGGTCAGGAATCTACAGGACCAAGGGACATGCCTACCCAGAGCCCACACCTCTACTTCTACATCATGCTTCGAGAACCAGGATCCCAGATTTCCTGTCCAAATGACCTTATTCCCACTTCCAGGGCCTGTACAGGCCTCTTTCCTGAGTCTGTCTTCCAAAGCTAGATCACACTGCAGTGGTATGCCCTAAAGCCTGAGAGGCAGCCTAGGGGCGTTTGTTTGTGGGGGATGTGAAGAGAACTTAGGCCAGTAGGCAGGAATGTCTACACACAAGCCCAGAGGCCCCTTGCAGGGCAGGACAGGGCCAAAGGGAAGAAAGAGAAGGGGCAGGGGCTGGAGGTGGATTCCCTGCACCACCCCTTTGTAGCACAGTTCTGAGGATTCTGAGTCTGAACCTGACCTTCCTGGCTGTTATAAAGGTTTATGTGTCAAGGTGTAGAATCTGTAGAAGATTGTATTTTCTAAAAATGGTAACGGCAGTGTGTCATCTCGCTTGCTCTTTCAGATCTTTACATTCCCCACCAAGAGGCAGAGTCTACTTCCCCTCCCCTTGCATCTGGGCAGCACTTTGTGACTGCTTTGATGAACAGAGTGTGACAGAAGTGGTACCGCATGACTTCGGATGCTAGGTCATGAAAGGCAATCCAGCTTCTTATGGGTGTCTCTTTCTTAGGAAACTTGCCCTTGGAATCCATCCATCATGCTGTGAGGAAGCGCAGACCAGTCCTCACAGAGAGACACATGGAGAGGAACCGAGGCCTCCAGTCAACTACCAGACATGTGAATGAGTAAGCCTACAGATGCTTCCAGTCCCCAGCCTCTGAACCTTCCAGCTGAGGCCTCAGCATTATAGGGCAGAGACAAACCATTCAGGATCTGACTTCCTGATCCACAAAATCTAGGAGCATAATAAATGTTACTTTTATACCTCTAAGTTTTGGCACTTCTTATTCAGCCGTAGTAACAGGAACAGATTCTAATATATTTCATTTAATAGATTGTGAGCGCTGAGATTTTGAAATATACTTGGATATAGAGTGTGAGAGTCTCCATTTGTCCTCCTTCTCTGAGCCTCCCAAATATTAGGGATGATCTCTAGAGTTCAGTGCCCAGTGTCATTAGTACAGGCTGCAGAGTTTGTGCCAGTTGTGGGGGTAGATGGGCATCCACAGCAACAGGTCTAGGGTGTCATTTGGATACTGTTCCTGACTGTGGTTTCCAGGCCTCGTCCTCTAGTCCTCCTAGAGATTGTGTGAACTACCTGATTTCCTTTGTAAATTCCTTTTTTGCGTAAAACAGCCAGTGTGATTTCTGTTGCTTGCAACTTAGAAACCCTGATTCAGACAGAAACTGTTTCCAAGTTATTTCACTTTGATTCAGTTCAAAAGACATTAACTATCTGGCACATGGCTGGCCATATTTTTGGCAATAGTAATAGGAAGATGAAAAAGACAGAATCTTATATTAGATAATAATAGCTAACATTTTTTGAGCGCTTGGATTGAGCTAGACACTGTGCTTGGCACTTCTCCTGCTACATCAAGATTCTCACAACCACTTTCTGTGATAGGTACTACCATTAGCCTCCTATCACTGGAGATCAGGAAACTGAGACTCAAAGAGGTTAAGTAACTTGCCCAAGATCACACCATTAGTAAACGGTAGAGCTGGAGTCAGAACTTATGACCATCTGACTGCAATGCCTGCTTTTAACCATCTGCCTCCAGGCAACATCTGTGTTTGGTGGGACAACACATAGATAATGTCATTACAATTTCAATGAGTTAAGAGTATTATTCTAGGAGCATGAAGGAGAAGCATATAGTGGAACTCCAGCAAGACTTCTGGGAAGAGATGTTGCCTGAGCTGAGTCATGAGGGATGTGGGGGGCTGGTCAGACGAAGGACGATGGGCAGGACTCCACACTGTGCGAACCACATGTACAAAGGGCCAGAGGAATGAACTGGCATGCCCAGAGTGGCCATATTGCAGTGCGTGGGCTGGGAGCAGAGGGGAGGAAGGCAGGGTGCAAATCCCACAAGCACTGGTGCTAAGCTGGAGAGTCTGAACTTGATCCTGAAGGCTGTGGAGGGACACAGAGGGATTTTCAGTGGATTTGTGATTCAGAAATCTCCTCTGCCAGCACAGGGGGTTGGCTTGTAGCATGTGTGGGCTGGAAGCAGGAAGCCACTGCATAATCCAGAGGAGAAATGAGCAGGGCTGCACCGAAGCCTCAGTGATGGGAATAGGAAATGGATGGAAGGATGGAGATGAGAGTTGGAGGAGGCAGAGCTGCTGCATTTGAATGTGCATTTGCAGAGGAAAGGAAAAGCCCAGGGTTAGGTTCCAAGAGTCTGCCTGGGTGATGAGAGAATAGCGAGCCATTCACTGAGATGAGAAACACGGGAGAAGGAAAGGAGTTGTGTGGTTTTCTTTGTTGTTGTTTGTTTCTTTTGGTGTTGTTGTTGTTTTGTTTTGTTTTGTTTTGTTTTTGAGATGGAGTCTTGCTCTGTCGCCCAGGCTGGAGTGCAGTGGCGCAATCTCAGCTCACTGCAATCTCTGCCTCCTGGGTTCAAGTGATTCTCCTGCCTCTGCCTCCTGAGAAGCTGGGATTACAGGCATCCGCCACCATGCCCAGTTAATTTTTTGTATTTTTTTTTTTTTTTTTGAGACGGAGTCTGGCTCTGTTGCCCAGGCTGGAGTGCAGTGGCTGGATCTCAGCTCACGGCAAGCTCCGCCTCCTGGGCTTACGCCATTCTCCTGCCTCAGCCTCCCAAGTAGCTGGGACTACAGGTGCCCGCCACCTCGCCCAGCTAGTTTTTTGTATTTTTTAGTAGAGACGGGGTTTCACCGTGTTAGCCAGGACGGTCTCGATCTCCTGACCTCGTGATCCGCCTGTCTCGGCCTCCCAAAGTGCTGGGATTACAGGCTTGAGCCACCGCGCCCGGCCAATTTTTTGTGTTTTTAGTAGAAACGGGGTTTCACCATGTTGGCCAGGCTGGTCTTGAACTCTTGACCTCAGGTAATCCTCCTGCCTTAGCCTCCCAAAGCGCTGAGATTACAAGCGTGAGCTACTGCACCCAACCAGGGTTGTGTTTTAAGCAGCGAGCTGGGCAGCTTCAGGGGGCTCAACCAGAATATACAGCTCACGATGGCTAAACAATTACCAAATGCAGGCAGCACTCCCGTTCTTGGGCTAAGGGCCAACCTCACTGGATGTGGTGTAGATCCAAGAGTTAATACTTGTAATTACTGTAGAATAGTGCCTCTCACAAAATAAGCACTCTGGAAGAATTTGCTGTTATTTTTACTACTGTTAGCTTCGTTTTACAGACAAGGAAACTGGTGCACAGAGAGGTGATATAACCTGCTTAAGGTCACACAGCTAAGAAGCTGACAGTCAGACTCCAGAGAAATGCCCCTGGCCCCACGACACGTTGTCTGTGGGTCACTGAGTGGTAATCAGAACCATGGGATGGATGAGCTCATGAGGGGGCAGTGTGACAAGCATAAAAGCGGGGGCCAAGGTCCTGGGCCAACTAGGGAGACCCTGGAGCTCACAGTGAACCTGTTCACCACAGAAATGGTGCTGAGGGTCCTTCGCTGGAAAGTGGAGATAAACATAGCACCTCTTAAAGGGCTGCGGTGAGGGTGGAGGGAGATAATGCTGCACATGGACGCCATAAAGCTTAGTTATTAGGATTAGTGGTGCTTGTGTTTGCATCTCCAGTCACTAGGAACCTCAGTTTCCTCCTCTATAGACTGGAGACCCTAATCACATCACAGGGTTCCCACGATTACATGAGCGAATACGTGACTGCCCTTTGAGCACTGTGGAATGTTCTACAAAGTGGTGTATAGTCATCCACCAGCAATGGATCAGGAAAGAGAGAGTGGGAGGCTGCCTTGAACTGATGGGCAGCTCAGGCCCTCATCAGGCAATCGGGTGAGGTTGGCAGGGTGGCTGGGACGATGCAGGCCAGGCATGGGCTGGCACCGGCTCACCAGGCCTGTGAGGAGTGATTGAGGCTGATAGAGACTGAGGCCTCCCCCATGCCTCTCCTATTTCAAGGTGAACAGTGTGACATTCAATGGTGCTGCATTCTGGATGTGCTGTTGCCTCTGCACATGTGTGTGTATATGTGTGTAGACATGCACACACGGGGGAGCCCCAGCTAACTTTCAGAGTCAGGAGGTGGCACATATGAAGTCATTGTCGGGAAACCTGCTTCTTGGATGAATTCTATCCTGACCTCCTGCAACATTCAGTAAAGGTAGTTGGAGTCCTTTAGAGCATTTGGTCTGTTTGGGTGTCTGTAAGCCAAGCCTGTGCATGTGGGTCTGTAGAGGCCAAGAAACAGTGCCAGTGAGCCCCACAGGGAGTGACAACAGGGTCACTGTCACCGCAAGGTTGCGGTGGTTATATACCGTGGCATATGCTGGGGGTGCCAATGGTGGTGGTGTTGAGGGTGGTTCAATGGTGGCCTCTTGGCTGCCCCTTTCGCAGACTGCAGCCGTTTTTCCTGCAGGTCGGGCCTTTCCTTGAGAAGGAATGGTGATGAGGGGGAGGTTGGGAGGAGAAGCAAGGAAGAGGAGAGGTGCCTTATCGCTCAGTACCTCGTGTTCTAACAGCAGCCCCTCCCTGACAGCCCAGCTTTTGCAATATCAATTTTTTCCTCCAGAGAGCAGTTCACTTTTGCTGGTATGATCAGGAAGGTAACAAGTGGGGAAAACTCCCTCCTATGGCATTTTAATCTAGGTGGGGTGAACACAGTCTGCCCGGCCTCCCTCCAGACCTTTGCTTAAATTGTCCCCACCACCTGGAACACCCTCCATTGAGGCAGACATCTCACCTCAAAGCCTCAGCCTCAAATATGCCTCCTTTGTTAAGCCTTCCTAGGTCTCACATGACAGAACTGATTTCTCTGTTCTTGCTGTGCTCCTAGGTTGCAAAGGTGATTGTGTAGTAGCTCTGGATGACTTTGAGGCCAACAAATCTGGGTGGGCAAGATTGTGTTACACCATAAATTGGATCAATGTCCTTCTCTGTTTTAGACTGTCAGTCATTATGGTTTGACTTTGTGTGGCCTGAGACGCCAGGGCCTGCTACAGTGGTGTGTTGGTAAGTGTTCAACAACCACCTGTCTGGGGGAAAGGTCTTGCTTTGTAGCCTGAACGTGGAATTGAGAAGAGATGCTGCCAGCTTCTGAGCTGGTATGACTGAGAGTACACAGTTGCTGATTCATCTCTCTGAACCATAAATGTTAACATCAGCTAGTGCCTAGCACATAGTAGGCCTTCAATGCATGGCTGAATGAATAAATGATTATATAAATGAATAAATGAAGCATTGGGTGGGTAGGTAAAATTCAATGAAGTGGCTAGAGCAGTGGTGACTCCTGGCTGGCTTCGGGGTGGCGAGGGCAGGAGAGAGGGGGTTATATCCGTCGGGCAGAGGCATTGGTGGCCAGCACCAGGCAGATCCAAGATGTCACAGCCCACCCCCCAGAAGGTCCTCCTGCCTCCCCTAGGCTTCCCCAAATGCCGAGGCTGCTTTGCATTCTCTCATAAATAACCCGTAACGCTGCTGAATGCGGTTTTCTTGTTGGGGGTTTTGTTTCTTCAATCATGACAAAAGCCGCACTAATGAGTTATTGGAAAAACCAAGCCCTGCTCCAGGCCAAATAGGCTGGGTGAGCACAGAGGGGGAGGTGCTGAGCATGGCAGCCAAGGCTGGGCAGGAGGCTGAGTGAGTCTCTGAAGAGAGCTGTCACGCAAGAGGGGATTTAAAGCACCCCAATAGCTTACAAGTGCCCAGGGCTTTACAGTTCGCACAGACTCTCTCCAGGAACCCTCCACAGCCTGGCTGGGTGGGTATCATTAACACCCCACTCCTCCAGGGTTTTCCACCTCAGGGCCTTTGTACCTGCTGCTCTCTCTGTCTAAAACGCCCTTGCCTCCAGCTAGTCATCTGTCTCCCCCCTCACTTTACTCGGCTTCCCAGAGAGACCTTCCCTGCCTAAAGTGACATCATCCCTCATTCTCCACCCCCTTGTCCTAGTATCATTTTGTTTTCCTGGCACCCATCATCACCTGATGGCTTGGGTTAGATTTTCCCAGAAGCAGGCCCTGAGACAAGGATTGCAGGGCAGGTGGTATTTGGTGACTCCAGGAAACACCCACAGGAGAATGGGGGAAGTGAAATAGGGGAGGGAGGGCAGCTCATAAGGGGTGTAGTATTTATCCAGTTACCACGTGGGGAGCTGGAGCTCAGTCTCACTGGGGAACTCTGGGGGACAGTGTGGGACATGTCCTCTGGGATGTCCTGCCTGAGGGGTGAGGGAGCTGGTATTTATGCAGCTCCTGTGAATCACGGTCTGAGGGCTGCCCCTGGGGACCTCAGGGTCCTTGGCCCTTCTGGCTTCCATGCCTTTGGGCAGGCACAGAAGGTCTTGGGCAGGGACGTGCAGTGATCCTCCCATTTTCCCATTTAATCCCTCTAATAGCCCTATGAGGTGGGCACTATTTTTTTTTTTTTTTTTTTTGAGACAGGGTCTCACTCCGTCACCCAGGAATGCAGTGGTGCAATCACAGCTCACTGCAGCCTCAAACCCCCAGGCTCAAAGGGTCCTCCCAAAATCAAGTCCAGCCTGGGCAACACAGGGAGACCCCATCTCTACAAAAAAATTTTAAAATTAGCCAGGTGTGGGCCAGGCGTGGTGGCTCACGCCCGTATCCCAGCACTTTGGGAGGCCAAGGTGGGCGGATCACGAAGTCAGGAGATTAAGACCATCCTGGCTAACACGGTGAAACCCTGTTTCTACTAAAAATACAAAAAATTAGCCAGGCATGGTGGCGGGTGCCTGTAGTCCCAACTACTCGGGAGGCTGAGGCAGGAGAATGGTGTGAACCCGGGAGGCGGAGCTTGCAGTGAGCCGAGATCACACCACTGCACTCCAGCCTGGGCAACAGAGCGAGACTCTGTCTCAAAAAAAATTAGCCAGGTGTGGTGTCATGCAACTGTGGTCCCAGCTATTTGAGAGGCTGAGGTGGGAGGATCACTTGAGTCCAGGAGTTTGAGGCTGCCGTGAGCTGGGATCTCACTGCTGTACTCCAGCCTGCGTGACAGAGCAACCTTGTTTCAAAGAAAAAGAAAAGAAACTGAGGCACAGAGAGGGTCCTCAGGGTCATGATGCTGTTTAGTAGCAGGTTGGTACTTATTACTGTTTAATGTTCTTTCCCATGTTTCATTCCCCCACGGTCTGTGCAAATGAACATGTGAACGTGTGGGAGAGAATCTGTGTGTGTGTTCCTCATTTGCTCATTTGTTCATCACGCAGAGCTCAGGAACCTGTTGTCCTCTATAGATAGAATATAAATTATATAAATAATGTTAATATCATCTCGATTATGTAAAAAGCTGTGTATAGAATAAAGAGGGAAAGGACAGATAATACCATTTTAACGATTATCGTGGGTGATGGGATTATAGGTGATTTACATCTGTTTCTCTCCAGTTTTCTACAAGCAGCGTGTATTATTTTTACAATCAGAAATAAATGAATGTTATTTTCAAATACAGTTTTTTTTTAAATTAAGTTCCTTTTGTATTTCCCCTGCAGCCTCCTCGGTGTGCCAGGCAGTCAGGCCTCACCTGGGGTTTAGCTTTGCCTGGCCAGACCTCCAAGAGGCCTCCTGTGTGTGGTTCTCAGCTCAGACCCCTTCATCCAGAGGCCCTCAGATCCCTCTGCATTGGAGTGCGTTTAAATTTACTCTGCAACATCCGCATGCAATAAATGTCATACTGTGTTTTTTAAGTCAAATAAATTCTGATCCCAAATCTCCAATTGCCACAGTGCTGAGAAATCAGCCTTAGTTATGTTCAGGGGGATTCTCTAGGGTCACAGAAGAATCTGGGACCCAGGAAAAGAGGCCCTGTGCCTTGTGGTTGCCATGGTAGTTGACTCCTATTGCTGTGGCTCCTGAACCCTGGGTCAGGTCTCGGTCAGGTCCCAGGCAGGCCCTGCAGCCCTGGACACCTCTGAGAGGTATTCCCAGCAGCCCTCTCGATGACCACATGTGGGGCCCGAAGACCCTCAGGGCCTCAGGACACAATCAACCCCCTCTGGCACTGCAGGCCAGAGGGACACAAAGGCCTCATCTCTGTTGCTTCCCAGCTTGGGGAGGCCCCATCTCCCTTCTCCTTCCACTTCACTCTCTATCAGGAGACCTCCACCTCCTAAACCTAACTGAGTCGGGGCAACCCTCTGCTTTGACAACAAAACCCAAAGCTACTTGAGGCAACCCACCCAGCCCCCCTGGAAAAAAAAAAAAAAACCCAGACTCAGACACTGACTTCAGTTCTTTTCTTGGGATGGAAAATGGAAGGTCGTTATTCCAAGCGCAATGGGAAAACACAAAACAAAATTTCAGGATAGATCCTGGCTGCACAACTCATGCCTGAACCTTAATTTAAGGTTTCTCAAGCCTCTCCTTGCCAGGTCAACCAAAGACACAGGAGCACGTATGTGCCGGGGGTATAGGATGGAGTCAGGGCAGCCCTACCTCCTCCTTTGTAGAATGGGGGTTGGAGATGGGAGATATTGAAGGGAAGCCCAGGAATTGGAGTCAGAGAGACTCGACATGCGGACCCAAAGTAGATGCTCAGTAAACTCCTCTCATATGAATAAATCCAATCTTGGGCACAGTCCTTCACATCTCTGAGCCTTACCATCTTTATCTGAAAAATGGGCATCCACTCAGTCAACAACAATTTCTTGATTACCAGGCACCCTTTAAAGTATGCGGGATATAGCAGTGAACACGACAAAGATCCTTCCTGACAGAAGCTCCATTTTGTGGGTAAGACACAATAAAGAGGTCATGTCATATCCACTCCAGTAGGATGGGTTGGTACCCAGCCTCTGTCCCCTCATCCTAATTTCATTGCCCTTAGCGGACTTCTAATTGCCTCCCCACCGCAGCCTCCCAAAGTGCTGAGATTACAGGCATGAGCCACTGCACTGGGCCCCTCAGTTTCTTAATCTGTACAGTGAGGTTGAGGAAACCTCAATTAACCACCTTACAACATTTTCGGGAGGGCCAAATTCGGAAGTCCCTTATTGGCTGTAGTGATATCAGTAGGCCATGCGGTGGAATAAAAACAACTAGGAGCCTCAGCATCTGGCATTTAATTTGCTGTGTGGCTTTGAAGCAGTTCCTTAGTTTTTCTGGTCTTCAGCTACCCACTTTGTTAAATAAAGGACTGGCTTATGATTCCTAACAAACTAACAATGTTTAGTACGCTTACTATATGCCAGGCACTATGCCTAGCACATTTCATATACATTTTCTCATTTAATCCTTCTAATAGCCCTATGAGGTTGGCACTTTTTTGTTTTAAGACAGGGTCTCACTCTGTTGCCCAGGCTGGAATGCAGTGACTTGATCATGGTTCACTGCAGCCTTGACCTGCTCAAGGGATTCTCCTGCCTCAGCCTCCCAAGTAGCTGGCACTACAGGTGCGTGTCACCATGCCTGGCTAGTTTTCTTAAATTTTTTATTCACAGAGATGAGGTCTCCTTATGTTGCCCAGGCTGGTCTTGAACTCCTGGGCTCAAGCAATCCTCCCACCTCAGGCTTCCAAGATGCTGGGATTACAGGCATGAGGCACCATGCCTGGCCTTGCACTATTCTTATGGAATGTGAGATACAGAGAGGTTAGGTTACCGGCCTGCGGTCACTCAGCTAGTAAGCAATAGCGCTGGGATGAAAATTAAGGACTCCTGAGCACTGCTCTCCAATAAAACTCCTGTGATGAGGGTAATGTTCTATATCTTTGTTGTCCAACACGGTAACCGCTAGTGTGACTGTGAGCACTTGAAATGTGGCCAGTGTGACTGAGAAACTGACATAAATAGCTACTAGTAGCTATGCCTTGGCCAGCGCAGCTCTAGTGTGCCAGCTTTTGGCCCCATTCTACGTGAGAGGCAGCACCAAGTAGTGGTGAAGAGTATAGACTGTCTCTGGAGCCAGATTCTCTAGTTTGATAGAACACAACTTACTAACTGTCTGTGACTGAACCTCTCTGTTCCTCAGTTGCCCTCCCTCTAAAATGAAGATGACAAAGGTGGTCATGAAAGCAAATGGCCTTTATGCTGGGCATTTGATACTTATGAATTTTAGTACACTCCTTCAGATAAGCCTTGGGTTAGGTGATGAAAAAGGGGACGGATGGACAGGCCGGATCATTCTTTAGTGACTGAGTGGGCCGGTGCCTGCGGGTTCCTTCCAAGCCTATGCCAGGCATGGATCCCAAAGGCCACCTGGGATGGTGGGCATGGAGGATCCCCAAGGAGAGCCACATAATAAGACGAGTTAATCAAAAGGGCAGCGAGTTCCCAGGGCTCACGGCTCTCGTCTCACAGCGAGCATGCGCAGGAGAACTGCCCATGGCTCCTTCCCCCAGTCTCTCTCTGAGCCATCCGCAGCGTGGCCTGCAAGAGTTGGGGCCAGACCAAAAGCGACCTGGAGGGTGAGGGGCCAAGACAGGAGCTGGGGGCGGGTGCTTGGGGGTGGGTTGGGAAGAGAAGGAGCGAGGGAAGTGAGGTACAGGGTAGGATGACCCGCCAGCTTGTCCTGGGGTCAGGTCAGAGCCGAGGGAGTGGCAGCAGGGCCCCCACGTTGCACTGGGGGTGGCAGGACGGGATTGAGGGGAGCGCCACGTCCGTCGTATCCTATGTGAATGGCGCCCTCTGTAGTTTATGCTACGCAGCGGTCGCGGGTGTGCTGAACACCTCGAAGTCCACGCCAAATTTCCCGCCCCCCTCCACCCCCTTTTACGTGGATCAAAAAGACCTGATGGCTAAAGGAAAAAGAATTGGCTGGGAGGGTTAAACAGAAAGGGAGCAAGAAGAGTCTCGGGCCCTGTCCCTGGGGCCCGGCCCTGGCCCCTCCCCTCCCAATACCGCAGATTGGCCGCCCCTCCTACCCTTTTTCTTTCACCTCACACCCCAGTCGGGCTTTTCAAGCTGGAGAACATTTGATCCTGCTTCCCGCGGAGCTGCCGGGGAGAAAGTGAGAAAGACCAGCTCAGCGAAACTTGATGCGTTCCACTGGGGCTGCTGAGGCCTGGGAGCAGATGCTTGAGGACAGAGCCACCCTCAGCCTGGCAGAGCCCCCGTGCCTCCAGGAACGCACCTGATTCAGACCTCTCCTCCCAGACAGCATCCCAGAAGGAAGCAGCAGTGGGGGGTTGCTAACCCCCTGCCGCTTGTTTACAAGGGGGTTTGCCAGAAGTTCTGGGCCTCACCTGCCTGCTTCCCCTCCCCAAGAATCAGTTTTCCTTCAGCCTGTACATAACTCAAACATTTCTTGGATCTTCATTATTTGTATTTGTCCCTAATCTACCTATTGTCTGGATAATTTGGGCCTCCGTTATCCTGGTAATTTAGGTCTTGCCCAACACCTACTTTTGTTTGAGTTAGTTAGTGTAACAAACTCAGCTCATTTTATTTTATTTTATTTTATTGAGACAGGATCTCACTCTGTCACCCAGGCTGAGTGCCATGGTGTGATCGTGGCTCACTGCAGCCTTGACTTCCTGGGCTCAAGGGAATCCTCCCATCTCAGCCTCCCAGGTAGCTGGGACCACAGGGGCATGACGCCATGCCCGGCTTATTTTCTGATTTTTTTTTTTTTTTTTTTTTTTAGAGATGAGGTTTTATTATGTTGCGCAAGCTGGTCTCAAACTCCTGAGTAAGAGCAATCCTTCCACCTTGGCCTCCTAAAGTGTTAGGAACTCAGGTGTGAGCCACCACGCTCTGCCCCGTTCATTTTAATGAGCATAAATCAAATAACTACTGTGTGCTCAGCTTGGCACTGGGTATTGTGAGTGATCCAGGCATGAGTAGGACGCTCCCTCTATCCTTGAGCTCACAGCACACATGGAAACAGAGCACAGAGGATGAATGCCCACTCTAAGCCTGGGGTGGAGGGGTGTCATCCATGATGCCAGAGTAGCAGGTGGGGCCTTTGGAGAGGAGCTGATCTCTAGATGCCCTGCAGTCTCCTTAATCAGAGGTATCTCCCTAGGGGAGGTCAGTGGAGTCAGATGGGGCTGGGACTTCTGGGGTGAAGCCTGGCTTCCAGAGAAATGGTGCTCTTCCCTGTGGGTGCCAACAGCTGCATGCCAGTTTCACAGCATTTCCTTCAAATAGGCCACTTTCCCAGGAGCCCAGAAGGACATTTGCATTAGGAGAAAATAACCCAAATAAAACACAGACTACTTCCCTTGGGTTTGGCTGAAATTTGGAAGGCTGCAGGCAACCAGGCTTGGAGAAAGTTTAGGGGCCAAGGCGGGTGGATCACCTGAGGTCAGGAGTTCGAGACCAGCTTGGCCAACATGGTGAAACTCCGTCTCTACTAAAAGTGCAAAAACAATTAGCCGGGCGTGGTGGTGGGTGCCTGTAATCCCAGGTACTCATGAGGCTAAGGCAGGAGAATGGCTTGAACCTGGGAGGCAGAAGTTGTAGTGAGCTGAGATCGCACCACTGCACTCCAGCCTGGGCAACAAGAGCGAATCTCTATCTCAAACAAAACAAAACAAAACAAAACAAAACAAAACAAAAAAACAAAAAAAGAGAGGATAGGAGGACGGCTGGGTGTGGTGGCTCATGCCTGTAATACCAGCACTGTGGGAGGCCAAGGTGGGAGGATCGCTTGAGGCTGGGAGTTTGAGACCAGCCTGGGTGACATAGAGAGACTTCATTGCTATAAAAATAAAAAATAAAAATTAGCCAGGCGTGGTGACGCGGGCCTGCGGACCCAACTACTAGGGGTACTAAGGTGGGAGGACCAATTGAGCCTGGGGGTTTGAGGCTGCAGTGAGCTCTGACTGCACCATTGCACTCCAGCCTGGACAATAGAGAGATCTTGTCTCAAAAAAAAACTTTTAGTAAGAGCCTAGAAATCAGAGTCACCAGCCGGTGCCTTCCTAGTTCTCCATCCTCTTCACTCTTACCCATGTAGTGAACACTTGGTTGCTGTTATAGAGTATCTGTCCCTAGATCTATAGCCTAGCTCCATTTGTATTCCAGGATCTAGAACCCTATAATAGCAGTCTTCCCCCATCAGACTACGGGCCCATAGGGCCAGGGCTGTCTCCTCCATCAGACTTGGGCCACTTGAGAGCAGGGCTGTATCTTTAGCTGTTGGATGCCTCCAGCACAATGGGGTGCCAAATGAAGAGTCAAAAGAACTCCACTTTTCCAGCCCGTTTGCTTTTTCCCAGACCCACCCCAGTGGGGAAGCAGAGCCTGGTAAACCAGTGTTCCTTACACCTGCTCAGAGTGGGAAGACCATATATTTTTCAAGTCAGTATTAAAACAAAATTACTTGTGATCTACTGAACCATCAACTCACAAAAGTTAAACAAAACCTCCCCTTTTCCAACATTAGCGTAGACAAAGGAAGCCCAGGTGACCCTCACTTGGGAAATGGTGGCTTCACATATCAGGCCTTGGAGAGAGCTCACAAGGCTTTGGAGTCTAGTGCTGGGAGCAATCTCAGAGGTGGTCCAGGCACATATGCTCATTGTGGAAATAAGAATCCAGAGGCCAAAAGGCGAAGGTCACACAGTGAGTCAGGGTGTAGTTGTAACATAGTGGCCAGAAGTGGGAGAGGGGCTCCCGTCTCCTTTGCGTTCTTCCCCACACCCAAGATTCTATGACTGGTCACTTCTGTCACGCCCTGTTAAGCCAGTCAGCAAATGTCTGCTTGCCTCAGTCTTCACATCTGTAAAATGGAGGGGGCCACATGTCTTAATTTACCTCATGGGAACAATTTTTTTTTTTTTTTTTTTTTGAGACGGAGTCTCGCTCTGTCGCCCAGGCTGGAGTGCAGTGGCCGGATCTCGGCTCACTGCAAGCTCTGTGTCCCGGGTTTATGCCATTCTCCTGCCTCAGCCTCCCCAGTAGCTGGGACTACAGGCGCCCACCACCTCGCCCGGCTAGTTTTTTGTATTTTTTAGTAGAGACGGGGTTTCACCGTGTTAGCCAGGATGGTCTTGATCTCCTGACCTTGTGATCTGCCCGTCTCAGCCTCCCAAAGTGCTGAGGCTTGAGCCACCGCGCCCGGCCCCCTCACGGGAACATTTTAAGGACCAGGTAGGATAATGGATGTGAAATTCCTTGGAAAGTTTCAATATGAGGGCACCTATGGAGATGTTGTAAAATAATTTACAAGACAATCTAAATAAATTGGCCTTTCAAATGTGGGCATGGTTCCTAGTCTTGCAATTTAGCCCCATCAGTATTCATTAATCAACTCATATGATAAGGATTTACTGAGCACCTACTACTGGCCAGGCACAGTGCCAGCTGCCGAGGATACTGTGGCACCCCCTTCAGTTTATTCCCTACACAGCAGCCAGAGTGAGCCTGCTAAGTTAAAGTTAGATCCCTTCCCTGCTCTGCTCGAGACCCTGTCACAGCTCTTCTCATTGCGGTCAGAGTAAAACCCAACATCCTGCAATAATCCCAAGACCCGAATGACCTGCCCCCTAAATCTCTCTGATCTCAGCTCCTCCTACTCTCCCCTCACCTTCTCAGCTGCAGCCACATCCTCCTCACCACCACAGGGCCTTTGTCCTTGCCATCCCCTCTCTCTGCAATGTCCTCCCCCTAGATACTGGCATGGTTAGGTCCCTCTCCTCTTTAAGGTCATGACTGAAATGTTAGTGGGGTCCTTCTGGATACCTTCTCTGACAGTTCAGCTCTTACATTTCCTACTCCTTTCCCTAGCTTTGGTGTTCTCCTTCATACCCTGTACTATCCAAATACCTTATTTTCCCCATTTGTGTAGTCTATTGTCTGTCTCTTCACTAGACTATAGCTTCCACAAAGGCAGGGATTCTTGTCTGGTTTATTTACATTGAGTCTGCTGTGCCTAGGGCAGTGCCTGGCACATAGTAAGCATTCATTAAATATTTGTTAAATGAATTAATGGTGAACATATAGACAAGGTCCCTGCTCTCACACAGTCTGTATTCTACCAGCAGAAGGTCTGCCGGGTGTGGGATGAGGAGGGGGGTGGTGTGGGCTACACACCCTGAGTGACATATGTCTACAGGGCCCCTTTTCTCCAAGGGTATCATGGTGGGATTGCATTCTTACCAGTCTTGAGCCACCACAGTTTATAATAGGAGTTAACAGCCTACTAATTAGCAGCTGAAGCCATTAATTGGCTATTTGTTAGAGCCCGAATTAATAAACTGGTCTTTCGGGGGGTCATAATTCTCCCGTTCCTCGCCCCTCCCAGTCATCCTTCCCCCACACGACCAGAAAGTGTCTTGCAATGAGATTGAATCAATACCTGCCACTGTATGATTTTCAAGACAATTTCTCTCGCAAGGCGATGACACCATCTAGCAAAGACTCTTCCTCTCTCTCTCTCTCTCTCCTTCTCTCCTCTTCCAGGCTGTCACTCGCCGGAGGCCAGCTAGTGGCAGGAGGAGATGGGAGAGCTTTCTAGTAACATGCTCTCACAACAAACCGCAGTTGCCCTCCGCGCTCAATGCCTGGAGCCCCTGGTTCCCTGGCCCCTGGCTTATGGTCAACAGCGAGTTCCTGAAACCTCCTGGGGCCCAAGTGCTAGGTTTTCTTTGAGGCAAAAAATACATTTTTTCCTCTAGAGGGAAGTGACCTTAGAATGATCTTGGGTGGAACCCAAAACTTGGCAGCTGGGTGCTGACCACCAAGCCTCCAGACAGCCTGGCCTCAGGCTCATCCTGTGCCCTATGGCCCATGTCAGGTCTAGCAGTCTAGCTCTCATGTCCCCCCTACCCTTCATGCAATTTGGGGGCCAGAGTATTGTTCTCTGTGTCTGTAAAGGGAACAGGAAACACTTCTTGTGGAAACGTTATTAGATACTTAGGCCCTTGCCCCTCTTCAGTATAGAACAGTGGGAGAGGGCAAGATCTCCGAGCCAAGCTACTGAGGTCAAAGCTCAGTCTGGCCCCTTAGCAGCTGAGTGAGCCACTACATCTTCCTATGTCATTCCACGAGAATAACAGCCCTGTCTTACATAGCAGTTATGAGGATTAAATAGTTAATACAGTGCCTGGCATATGGTGTCAGCTGTTATTCTTATTACTCTACTTTTCTCTAGGAAGAGAGGGATCTTACCTAGTTTATATCTGGGGAAACTGAGGCCTAGAGAGGTTAGGACTGGAACACAGGACTGACGTCCAGGGCTGTTTCCCTTCTCTGAGATTGCCTCCCATTGTCAGACACTGGGCTCTGTTGAGGTAGCAGGCAGGGCACACTTGGGGGAGGAGACAGCTGAATTTACAGGCACACACAAACAGGCTGTCAAGGTATTTACACTGCATACAATTAGCTGTAGAGTATTCACAAGTGGATTAGCTATAGCAAATGTTCAATCTCAGCCTGGCTAATTTGGTCCTCTGTTCCCCCAACCCGCCATCATGAACCTTCTCTCTCCTCCAGGCTAGTGTGTGAGTTTAGAGAAGGCAAAGTCAAGAGAATGTCAGCTGAGTCAGTGCAGTTCCCTGTCCCCAGTAACTCACCCCAAAGCCAAAAAGGAGCAATTGACTGCTGTTTGGTGTTGGAACAGCTAATTGGAAAATCAGAGGGCAGTTTCCCATGATATGGAGAAGTACACATTCAGCTCAGAATGGGCAAGCCACAGCGGCTGTGATCACTCCCTGAGAGCTTCCTGGAAGGGGTGGGGACTTCCAGGAATCCTCTAATAATGGGAAGAGGATGACAATAGAAGAAGCTAGTCCCCATCACTCTCTCAATTGGCACCATTTCCTTTTCCGACTGGATGGGGGGGGCGGTGGGTAGGAAGAGGCATGGTGGCTGTGTATCTCTGTGGGACAGAAAATGAAATTTTTGCCTTTGAGGTAACAGTCGGGGGCTGGCGAGTGAAAGGATGGCTACTTTGAGGGTATCCCAGGTCTGTGATATCTGGCCATGATGGGCATCATTCGTGAATTCACTGAACACGTCTGCAGCTAGCATCTGCTGCGTGCACCGCACTGAGTCTGGACCCCCTATCAGCCTTGGACCCACGGGGCAGAAAGGAGAGAGAAGAGGGAAGAGGGCACAAGGGAGGCGCAAACGAGTGGAGGTGGGCTAGAGAACAGGAGTCTTCGGATGTTCTCGGGCTTCCCGAGAAGGACAGAAAGGGGGCTGAGAAAGGGAGATGGAACCCCCCATGCCACCAGGCACTTCCCGACACCTCCCACTCCCCTCCCAGCAGTCAGGAGCGCGCGCTCTGGTGGGGCTAAGCCCTGGAGAGTCAGGGGAGGAGGGATCCAGCAGGAAATGGGCCTGGGAAAGGGGTGGTTCATTATTATTATTTTTTAAAAATTTATGTTTCAATTTATAGGCAGACAAATTAACCCTTTCGGGGTGTGGAGATCTTTGAGTTTTGACAAATGCATAGAGTCGTGGAACCACCATCAAGATATTGAGCAATTCCGGGGGTCGAAGCGCGGGGGGGTTGTAGTCTCCCAGCTTGTTAGCTGCTGTGATTGCGCTCCCACGGGCCGACCTAAAACAATTCTTGCGCACACGCTGAGATAAAAAACGGCGACAGGTGGAGCAGGTGAGATTAGCAGGACCCGGGTTGGGCGCGGGGGCGGGATCGGAGGCGCGGGGGAGGCCACCCGCCTGGCTTGCCAGGCTACGCCACTCCCCGCGGGCGTTTGGGAGGAGCGTTCTCCGCACCCCTGCTCCGCGAGGGCTCCTTCGAGCCGGCTGAGACCCGACTGCCGGACTCCAGCAGCTGGAGCGCGGCCCGGGCTCGGCAGCCGGAAGGAGGTGTGCCCCCGGGGCGCTTGGGGGCGCCTGAGGTCCCGAGAGGAGGCAAGATGGGGAGAGTGGCTAGCCGAGGAAAATGTGGGGTGACTTAGGGAAGCTCTGGCGGAGGGGTCGTGAGAGCAAACCTATTGGCAACCTGTGGGCCGCGGCAAAGGCAGGAGCTCTCAGGGCGACCTTTCCGCCAGCTGCTCTGGCCTGGCCCCCGCACCAGACGCCTTTAAAGGGGCGGGGGCCTCCTGAGCCGGGCAGACAGCCTTGCAGACCCACAGCCGCCGCCCGGCTCGCGCGGCTGCAGGACCCCAGTAACCGCAGGCGCCCGGCCTTTCCCCGGGACCCCCGCTTCAGTCCCGCCTCCCCAAAGTGCAAAACATTTACGAAGTGTGCAGTGCCCTGAGAGCTTGGGTCCCCGGAGCGAGCGGCCGTGCTTGCCCCGCGGGCTGCTGGCAATGGTGCTTCCGGCTCGGCCAGCTAGTCTGGGTGTGCAAGGCTGGCGAACAACGAGTGTGCGAGCGCGCGGATGCAGAGCCCGCGCCGAAACCCAGGTCCCTCCGCCACTGTCCTCGGGATAGATGGATCCATTTCTGCTTTCTGACATTTTCCTGCTGGGCGGGGTTGCGGGGGGAATGTTAGGGGGCGGAGAGAGTAAGAGAGGGAGGGAGAGGAGAAAAGGAAGGAGAGGAGAGGAAGGCAGAGAGAGGAGAGAGGGAGAGAGAGAGGAGGAGAGAAAAGAGGAGAGAGAGAGAGAAAAGAGAGAGAGAGAAAAGAGAGGAGAGAGAGAAAGAGAAAGAGAGAGAAAGGCAGGCAGTCAGCTTCCCCCAGCCCTGTTTTGTTTTCTCTAATTGGTCCTGGGGGAGGCGAGGGAATTGGACAGAGGCTGGGCCAGGCGAGCTGGGCTGCCTTTAATTGGCTCCTTTTTTTAACTGGAGGGGAATCAAACAGGAGAGCGAGCGACAACGGGTGGGAGAGCGAGAGACCGAACGAGGAGACGCGAGGAGGAGGGAGGAGGAAGGGAGGGAGGGAGGCGGGAGGAGAGCGGAATGAAAACCTCGGAGGGGCGAAAAAGCAGCACAGCAAAGCCCAAGTTGCTGAGCGAGCGGAGCGCTCCCGCGGCCCGGAGCCGAGCGGCCGCCGCGCCCAGGAGCCCGGCCCGGCCCCGCCCGCTCTGGGCCCCCGCAGGCCAAGGCCGCCGGGCGGGGGCGGGGACGACCAACTTGGGGTGCGGCGCAGCCCCGGTCTCCCGAGAGCTCGGAGCCCGGGAGCGCCACGGCCGCGGCCAGAAGGCGGGAGAGGAGCGAGGCGAGCGGAGGCGGCCCGCGCCGCAGCCCCGGCCTGGGGGAGAGCGCGAATATTTTTCAAAAGACTCAAACTTTCCTCCTTTCCCCGTTTTCTGGGGCCCCTCTTGCCTGGAATTGCACTCCAGATTCCCGCGGGGCGCCGGGCTGCTATTCCTCCCCCGGGTTTCTCGGCGACTCGGCTAACTTCACGGACCCGGGGACCCGCGGCGCTCGTCCCTCGGCCGAACCCAGCCCGCGCTGCTCCCCGGATCAGGAGGGCCGGACCCGGGGCTCCTTCGCCGCCGCGAGTGCGTTCAGCCTGGACCCCTGAGTCGGGCCGCTGAACCCACGGCAGCGGCCGCAGGACTGGAAACAGCGGATTAACTCGAGCGGAGCCCCGGCCTCCTCGACTCCGCTCCGCTGAGGGGCGGCTCCAGTGCGGGGAAACGACAAGTTTGTCAGTCGTCCGTGGCCTGTTGGATCGAAGCGCCGCCGCCGCCGCCGAGAGGTCCCCGGCGCCCAGCATCCCGCGCGGACAGCCCTGGGGACCCGCGGCGGCTCGGCGGCCGGGCTCCTCGGGTCGGGGCGCTGGCTGCTGCGCCGGGCGCCCCGAGGCACCCGGGGCTGGGCCAGCGCCCCCTGCGTCCCCACGCGGGCAGCGACCCCGCCGGAGAAACCCGGGTCGCCGCCACCTTCACCTCTTCAATCTCCTGGTCTTCGTCGCCACTCTCTCTGTCACCTCTCAGGGAAAGGGGGGACATAGGGGCGTCGCGGGGCCCCGGCGAATGCGCCCCCCGCCGCCTCTCGAGCTGCGCCGCCTCGCGGGGATGAAGCACCGGCCGTGAAGATGGAGGTGACCTGCCTTCTACTTCTGGCGCTGATCCCCTTCCACTGCCGGGGACAAGGAGTCTACGGTAAGAGCCCGCGTCCCGCTCCACCTTGGCTTAGCTCCGCGCGGAAACTTTGCAAGAGGCGCAAAGTGCGCGCTGCCGGGGTTTGGTGGAGACCTCGACTCGGACTCTGGAGTGGATGCTCGCGTCCCCGCCCTCTCCAGGGCGCGAGGAGACCGAGCTAGCGGCTTCGGAACACAGGGGCGGGTCGTAGGGTCTGGTGTGAAGCCGGGATGTCAGGGGGAGGTACCCACTTTCCCACACCCTGCTAGAGGCGGGAATGATTAGGAACCCTTGAGAGCACCCGGTCGGCTCGGGAGACCCGGACAGACCCAGCCCAGGACTGGTGCGGCGACTTGCACCGAAAGCTCGTCCTGCCTCGGCCTCCGGAGTGGAAGCCAAGCGATGCATGAGCCGGAGTTGCCGCGCGGCTTGCGGGTGAGCCGGCTGTCAGCACCGCGGCCCTGCGGCGGGCTCGCCTTCCCCGCTGTTGCTGCGGCTTCGCTTCTTCTACTCACGGCTTGACAGCCTGATCAGGATGCTGACATTCCCTGGCTCCGGCGCCTACGACCCCGGCATCCCTTTTCGGACCTTCCCTGAACCAGTTCTTCCCGTCTCCGGTTCCTAGCTACAAACCCCAGCCCCACCTTCCTTCTTCTTGCGCGCACACACAGACACATTCAGCCACTATCCCCGGAAAACGCAAACACGGCACGCACCCACCGGGATACGTGTCCAAACTCTGCCTCCTGCCACGCAGCCTTGCTCCTGCGTCCGCACGTCTCGCTCTGGTTTCCAAGGGAGACTCTGGTTACCCCTTCCCCCTTCCATCCTGTGGGTTTTCCCAGGGAAGGCCCCCGGGGCAGGCATCATCCATTCAGTCACCTGGCTCAGCTTCCCGCAGTGCCTTAACCCCACAGCACTGAAAGTCATTCTCAGGGGCCCAGTGGCCGTTACTTTGCTTTCTCTTGACTGCAGGATGGCTTGTCCAGGTCCCTTTTTAGTGATGTGTGGCTGGGGCGGGCAGGATTCTCTCTCTCCTTTTCTGTTGGGTGGAGGGACTAATGATTCCTCTTTTAGATCCAGGGGAGTCTGACCTGTTCTTTGTGGGGTGGTATAGGCACTGACTACTGGCTGCCAGCCTCAGGTGCTGAGGCTAAAGCACCCTGGAGGGTGCCTGGCCGTCTGCCTGTGCCTGGCAAGAGGAAGGGGTGTCCTGAAGGGTGTCTGGGAGGTGACATGCTCCTGGCCCTACCCAGCTAGCTGGCTTGGGCTTAATTCTCTGGTAAGACTAGCCTAGGCATCTGGCCAAACTCTGCTTCTTAATTAGTTTGTGTGTGTCTTACTGCATGGTCCCTCACAGATGCCAGCAAAGGCAGGAAAGAATGCAGCAGGGACTGGGAGAGGCTGGATTTGGGGGAGGAGGCCACGGGGCAGGTCCTGGAGGCCTTGGCCTCTCCAGAGCAGATGAGGTTTCTCTGCCCTGGGGTTTCTCTTTCTTCTTTCTCCCCAAGTCTTCTTTCTCCCCAAGTCAAGGTGCCTAAGAGAGGTGCTGCTGAGGTCTTTGCCTTCTCAACACAGCCCTGGGCTGGGGAGAGTGATGGAGAGCCCTTCCTGCATGCTGCTGTCCTCCACCCTACCCTCCTTCCCTGTGCCATTGCATGCATTTGGCAAGACCCATTCCTGGTCATCCCTGTCTTCTATCCCCTCCAGCTTCTCTAACCTCTAGGCTGCTTGGGGCTCATCTTCAGGAGGTTCCTCTGTTCCTAGTCTAGTAAACCCAGCAATGAGAGTGGGGTTTGGAGTCAGGGGCAGTGGACCCTCATTTCAGAGTACTCTAGGGCCAGGATTCAGCCATAGGCTTATCTATACCCTTTTCTCTCTGTGTTTTCTCCCCTCCCTCCTGTGCCTAGGTCCCAGTTGCTCTCACTCAGAGCCAATCAAAGTGGGCTGGGTGTGCTGGGCCCAGGGGCCGATCCCGGGCCCTTGGGTGACATGCCACTTTTCCTTTGAGAGCTTGACTTCAGGCAGTGTTGAGGCCTCAGGGGAATTGCTGGGTTTAAAAGTCTTTATTGAGGTGGATGAAGGTGGGAGAAGATTTAGGAGGAGGAGCAGGATGACAGGAGGTCACTGAGTTGCTTGTGATGCTAGAATCTTTGGCCACATTCAGCAGAAGGGAGGATCTCTGTAGGACCAGGACTGGCTTAAGAAGTAGGTCAAAGACCTGGGACTAGTTCTTCTGGCCCCCTCCCCAGCAGTCTTTCTGTACCCACAAAGCAGAATAAACAGCATGAGAGTGAAGGCGGCACGTAGGGACCAGGGATGGCCACTCCAGCCCAGCATCGCATCCAGCACCTAGCACGGTCCCCGTCATAACAGCAGGAGCTCGGCAGGTGTTTGTTGAATGAAGAAACGGCCATAGTTGGAGGCAGGCTGGAAATTCTTTCTCTCTCCATGAGAAGTCTCTCTAGGACTTGGTTTCCAGCAGGGTAGTGGGGCATTGTTTAAGAGTCTCTGCTTAGGGCGAGTCCCAGAGTCCCAGCCTGCAGCCCTAGAAGAGAGAAGAGGCTAGAAGCCTAGTATTGCCCTGGCACTGGGGAGGGAGGCAGCAGGTCTAATTCAAGACATAGGAGAAAAATGTGTATCCTGAGGAGGGATCCCCTGCCCCTGCCCCTGCCCCTCTGCCCCCAGGCCTGTGTGGATAAGGGAGGGGCTGAACAGAGGGGAGGAAGACGAGCAGGCAGTGGAGGGCAAACCTGACGGCATTCGGCCTAGACTGTGTATCTCTGCTGAGGCTGGTAGGAGGCAGGTGCCTAGAACCCTATGTCCTGCTTCCCACTGAGGTCCACCACCTGCCCTAGGATCCATGGTCTGCAATAGGGTTGGGGAGGCGGCACTCTCAGTTTGGCCAGGTGGCTTTGTTCTTCTTTGGGGCACAGATGCTACAACAGCCAAGTGCTGGACCAGATGGTCCATTTGGAGCTGGTTCTCCCTCCCTCCCTCGCCTCCCAATCTCCTGGCCCAGTTTGTTGTCCTCTGGGGTGGATCCTGTAATCTGTTTTCTGGCAAGCCAGGGGGCTGGGCTGGCCCCAGTGGCCTAGTTCTGGGGCAAAGGCAGTAGCCAAATGATGGAAGAGGAATATCTTGCATGCGGATAGTGTCCAGGAACACCCCGCCTTCTGTCCTGGCTTCTCCTCCTCTCATAGCAGTTGGACCACAGGTCGGTGGGATTCCTCTCCCTTACAAAAACATAACAAACCCCTGAATTATTTAATATGCAGAAGTGGGAATTGACATTATCCTTAAGATAGGTTGTTTGCAACTTACTGGTGGAAGTCAAAATATTTCACCAAAGGTGTCATCAGAAACTACTATCCTATGCTAATTTTTGTAGGAACATGAAGACAGATGTTGAATAATTTGACAAGAGCAACATAGCTTACAGAATTATCACCAAATCCGTTTTTTTCCCTCCTCTGGGGAGTACGGAGAAGGAATTTCAGGAAGTGAGTGTCCCAGTGTCGTCTCCTGGGTGATGATCTGGGTGTGGGTATTTGAGGTTTTTCACTGGAGTTCCTACCCCATGCCTTGAAGCTTTGGTTCCCTGGGGCTAACTGAGGCTTGGGGTTCTCTTGATGTCCTCAAGAAGCTCTGTGCTTCTGTTCTTTCTTTCTTCTCACTTACAGAAATTGCACAAGCGAGGGAGAGCACCTTGTGTCCACAAATCCAAGCTGCTTTGTTTGCTTTGCTGGCGTTACCTCCCCACCCCAAGTTGATTTTGGCCCCTTAGCCAGCCTGAGGGCTCCCCAGACCCTTGGTGTCAGGCTGGAGAGCCCCCGCTTTAGGGTCAAGATTCTTATGACGTCCCGTCCTACATTACAGGATGAAAGCTGTGCTTCATGGTTGGGCGGGGACTCTAGGTCAGGGGAGGAGGTCGGTTAGAGGGGATTTTATTAGCAAGAAAGCATCCTTGAGGGGGTGGGCAGGGGATAGCTGAGAGCTGCTTGGCTAGGCTTGGCTGTCAGCTGCTGGGGCCAACGTGGCAAAGCCTCATTTAGAGCCTGGTATATTAGCTCTGCTTTGCTGGAACATGGAGGGACAGGCTTGGAGGGACAGGCTTGGAGGGGAAGCGGGGTGGAATCTGTAGGCAGAATGGAGGGAGCTAATCACAGCCGCCAAGGCCCAGCAAATGAATGATGCAGGAAATCAATACCTGGGGGCGGGAGTGGAAATCCGGGCAGTGGTAGCAGCCCCAGCTTCTCCCAGCTGCCCAGGAGGCATGGAGGAGGGCCTGGGAGGAGTGAGACTGAGACAGAGGCAGGAATGTGGAAGACACCCCCACCCCAAATGCCACTGTCCCCGTGTCCCTGCCACTCCCCCGCCACCCCCCACTTTCATCTCATGGATGGGCTCATGGAAGGTGAACTAGGAGATGACCCACCCAGTGAAGACAGAGGACCTAGGAGATGGAGTCTTGGGCTCTCACTCCTGAAGAGCCCTGCCTCACCTCCCACCTCTGGACACCTGAGCCTCACATGGTCCCAGGTCCCCAGTGTGTGTGTAACTGCCTAGGGGCCCTGCCCTATGCGGCTGCTGCTGCCGTTCCAGATGTGGCCAGCAGGGGGAGGGCTTGGCCGCCGCATTGCTTCTTGCTTTTCCTGGGCTCCCGTGGGCCTCACCCTATCTAAGGGATGAGTTATGCTCATTCCTCAACCTGGGGCTGAAAAGGGCTCCTCAGGGCCTTCTGGAATTCCAAGCCTCCCTCCAGCTCCCACGTACCCACCCCGGTGTCCCTAGCACCTGCCCGTGGCCAAAGCCAAACTTGCTGTGATCTCAGATGAATCAGGTTTTCCCTAGGCCCCAGCTGGATGCTGGGGCTCAGCTTAGCCTAGTGGGCTCTTGCTCTGGTAAGGCTGTGGCAGGGGGAATGGGGGTGCTTGTGCCCATGCAGAAACGCCTCTGTATAAACCTGGCACATGGCCCCTCTTCTGCATCTTCTCCCCATGGTCAGAAGACCCTGCTTTGCAAGCATACATCTGCTGCTAGAAGGTACTATGTACCAAAGGGCTTCTCTGGCATTTAAATGCTGATACAGGAGGCAAGAGCAAGGCTTAGCTCAAAGGAATGAATATTTTTGTTTTTCAACAATGAAATCTCGTTTTTCCTCAAGTCTATGAATAACACCATGAGTAACTGCTGTGAGTAACATAGTGCTCTTTGCAAAACAATCAAGGAATACATAGAAGTATAAAGAAAGAAAGCAAACCTCACTTGATAACCCACTATTCATTTGGTCATGGTTTTTTCAGGCATCCTTTTGTGTGAGGGGGAATGAACCTTTTAGGGAGGATTGTTTGTTAGAACAATAATCCCTTATAAGTGTGTAAGTGCCACATGACTTACCAGGCATTTTCATGCCTCTGCAGCCTTTGCTTCCATGACATTCTGAGAGGTCAGCACAGGGGGTACTATTGTCTCCATTGAACAGATGGGAAAACTGAGGTTCCAAGAGTTTTAGTGACCTGCTCAACATTGCACAGCTGGTAAGAAGTAGCGCTGACTCAGTCCCACTGGATCTTCTGATTTGCGGGGAAGGAAAGCAGTGTGGTGTTCCTTTCACTCATCATTCATTAAATGTTTACTGAGCCTCTAACTCGAGCAAGACCCAGTTCTGGGCATTGGCAGGGCTACTGAGATGAATAAGATGGAAGGTGAAGGGGAGTCACATGTAAGATGGGGGAAGATTTTGATAAATGTCATGTAACAAGGGCAGATAAAAGGTTGTGAGAATCTGAAGGGTGAAGTAATTGCTTCCAAGGCCTTGTAGAAAAGGGAGCATTTGAACTGGCCTTGACAAATAGAAGTAAGGATTGAGAGGGGCATCCCTGGTGGAGGGCAGATTGTGGCAAACGCCTGGAAGCTAAGGAACCCAAGTGTGTGAGGAGTTCGTGAGCTGTTCAGTTGTGCTGGAGCATGAGCTGAAAGGGAATTGGGGCTGTTAGGGCTGGAACAGTAAAGGAATTTTTTTTTTTTTTGAGATGGAGTCTCACTCTGACTCCCAGGCTGGAGTGCAGTGCCACGATCTCGGCTCACCACAACCTCTGCTTCCCAGATTCAAGCAATTCTCCTGCCTCAGCCTCCTGAGTAGCTGGGACTACAGGCACACTCCACCACGCCCAGCTAATTTTTGTATTTTTAGTAGAGACGGGGTTTCACTGTATTAGCCAGGATGGTCTCAATCTCCTGACCTCGTGATCTGCCCGCCTTGGCCTCCCAAAGTGCTGGGGTTACAGGCGTGAGCCACTGCGCTGGGCCAGGAATAATTTTAAACATTGCTAACATTGACTGTCCAACCTGTGGTCATGAGTATGCTTTATCTTCAGTCTCATCACAACTCCTTGAGAAAGTCATTTATCAGTCCCTTGTCCAAGTGGCAGACCTGGACTTGAACCCAGAACTGCTCATTGCAAAGCTGTAAGGAGGATGTCAAACAGGGAGCTGGGTTGATGCAAGCCATATTATGGGCTAGGTAGCCATGCCGCTATGTGTGGGAAGAGGCCATGCTGGACAGACTGTCAGGCGGCTTTGCAGTTGTCCAGGGGAATCATAGGGAGCTTTGTGGGCATGTGCAGTAGGTGTGTTCCAGGCAGAGGAATAGCCACTGCAAAGGCCCTGGAGTAGGAACCTGCCTGGCCTGTTGGAGCAACAGTAAGGAGTCCAGTGTGGCTGGAGCAGCATGAGCCAGAGGGAGGGGAGTAGAAGGTGGGGCCAGAGAGTTAGTAGGTCCAATTGTTTGGAGCCTTGAAGGCTATGAAAAGACTCTGGATTTTGTTCTGCATGAGATAGGGGACTATGGCAGGGTTTTGAGCAGAGAAGGGACATGAACTGACACCTTTTTAATAGAACCATTCTGGCTGCCATGTAGAGAATAGATGGTAGGGGTTTGAGGATGAAGGAAGGGAACCAGTTAGAGGCTGTTGCAAAAGGCAAGACACAAGATTGTACCATCATTAAGCACTGAAAGTGTATTGGAAAGAGTTCAGGCAAGGAATAGGAGCTACAGACGGCTCTGAGATTTGGAGCTGGGAGACTTGGCACACAGTGATAACAGGTTGAACAAAAACCACTGGAAGTCAGACGGGTTTGGGGAAATGAAGTAGTTAAGAGCCTCGACTTCTGCATAAGAAACCTGGGTCTGAATCCCAGTTCTGCCCCACACCAGCTGTAAAAGCCCAAGAAGTTACATCTGTTTTCTAAGCCGTGGCTTCTCCGCTTGTCAGATGGAGATCATCGTACTCACTGCGTGGGTTTGTGATGAGACGGTGCCTAAGAAGCTCTGAGCACAGTGCCTGGCACATAGCAAGGCCTCAGTAAATAGTTTTAGTGACAATGTGAGTGAAGTTTTGAACTTCATGGGGTTCTGGTGCTGGAATGTCTGGGGGGGATATTGACAAATCGGGTGGACATGAGCACTGAGCTCAGGACAGAGATCAACTCAGGAGAGGTAGATTTGCACATCTGGATTTATGTCTGCAGAAGGATGTGGGTTGAAACCATGAGGTGGAATAAAATTGCCAGGGATTAGAGAGTAGAGAGAAGGGATTGGGCTGAGGCCAGAGCCCTGGGGAGCACCAACGTTTAGGGGGCAGGAGGAGGCCTGAGAGGGGACGTGGACCGGAAAGTCTGTGGCAGAGTCTGTGAGAGGAGGAGGTGCAATGAGAAAGGGCCACTGGGGAACTGGGGAGCTTGGGGGCAGCTGCAGCACAGAGTGGGGATCCTCAAACTTTCCTGTGCACAAGTCTCCCCTGGGATCTTGTGGAAATGCAGATTCTGATTCAGCAGGGCTGGGGCTGGGCTGAGATTCTGTGTGAATCTGGATGGTGCGGATGCTGCTAGACTGGGGATTGCGTTACGCATAATGAGGGCTTCAAGTAAGAAGACTGGACTCAGGTTGGAGGGCCAGGTGGGCAGCCTACTGCCTCTGAAGGTCCTTGCCCAGTGGCCTCGCCTCTCTAAGCCTCAGTTTCCCCATGTGAAGGCTGATTCAGGCACACTTACCTCTTGGGATTACAGAGAAGCCCGGGAGTGATAGCACTTTGTAAACTCGAAGGTGAACTATGAGGACTCTGTTTCACGAGCGCAGAGGGGGTGGCAGGCAGATGGCAGGGAGCTCCGGGTGTGGGTGGCATGTGGCAACAGGAGGTATAGGCTGCGCTTTTGAGAAATGTGGAAGGCCAGGGAGGCTGGAATAGCAGCTCCCCTTCCCCAAACCCAGCCTTTTGCCTGTGAAAGGCTGGAGCTGCAGGGGTGGGTGACCTTGGTGGCTGGGTGATGGCTTGAGCAGGCTCAAGGGCACTGCTTGGCTGGCTTTGAAGATTCCACCCTAGACTCTTCTTGGTTCTTTTCCAGTCCCAGAAACTCAGCTGAGATACGTTAATTATCTGGAGGACTGGAAGCTGTGTAGAGAAGTGCTTCTCGGCCCTGGCGCATGTCAGAACCACCTGGAGAGCTTTTTCAACAACAGACGCCCGGCCCCACCCCGGGCCTCCTGAATCAGAAACCCTGCAGGTGGCGTCAGGGCATCTGTGGTTGTAAGAGCTGTTTAGATGATGCTTGGGCACAGCTGGTATAGACGGTGTGTCTGAAAAACCCAGGCCGAAACAGATGTCTTCTTCCCTTGGACTTTCTGAGGGCATTTCCTGGTTTTCCAGGTCACTGCCCAAGCCTAGTTTCAACCAAGTTCATCTGAACCTGGAGTCTTAGGAAAAAAAAAATCCACTGATTATTTTCTAAACTGTGAGCAGGGAGACTTTCTGGTTTAATGGTGCTAACTGGAAGGTCCAGGCCAAGAGTCTGGGAGACTGGCCCCTCTTCTGGCTTCTAACCAAGGGACTTCCAGTCCCAAACCTAGAGAAATGAAGGAGTCTCCTTCAGAAACACAGTTGTCTTTGATTTTTAATAGGTAAATGATGGTACCTTTTTGAAATGTGGTCCTTTTGTTGATTCTCTTTCCTGTTTGGTTAAGAAGAAAGTGAGGCCAGGTGCTGTGGCTCACACTTGTAATCCCAGCACATTGGGAGGCTGAGATGGGAGGATCACTTGAACCCAGGAGTTCCAGACCAGCCTGAGCAACATAGTGAGACTCTGTCTCTATTACAAAAAAAAAAAAGAATGAAAATTTCAGAGCTGAAGAACAAAGTAGCAATTCAATGTAAAACCAGCAAAATTTATTTTATTTGAGACAGGGTCTCACTCTGTCTTGCAGGGTGGAGTACAGTGGTGTGATCATAGCTCACTGCAGCCTCGATCTCCTGGGCTTGGGCTAATCCTCCCACCTCAGCCTCATGAGAAACTGGGACTACAGGCGTGCACCACCATGCCTGGCTAATTTTTTTTTTTTTTTTTTTTAGTAGAGATGGAGGTCTCACTATGTTGCCCAGGCTGCAAAGGTTGGGAACCCTGCCTTTTAACATTTTGCCTCAAGGTCACCAAAAGGCTGATGGGGCTCAGCCATCATGACACAATCCAGGAAGGAAGACAGCGGGAACGTTTAAAAGGCAGGCCTGTCTGCTGAGTCTGCTGTCTTTAAGGAGCTTTCCCAGAAACACCCTACAGTGACTTCTGCTTACATCTTACTGGCCATTCTTAGCTTCAAGGGAGGCTGAGAAATAGGGTTTTTTTAGATGGGCACATTCCCATCTGAAAAAATATCTGTATTCTGTTAGAAAGAAAGGGAAGTGAGTATTGTGTGGGTAATGAGCAGTCTTTGCCACAGACACCCATTTTAGGGGCAGTTGGTGTTTCTTGAATGAGAGGGGATTTAGATAAATGTGAATGACTGCTCCCCTCCTCACTCACCCCACTCTGCCAGCCTATCCTCACCTCGCCCCACTCTGCCAGCCTAGCTCAGGTAGGGGTGGGGCGCGGGGGGTCCTGGCTGCTCTGAAGATGCCCAGAAGAGACCTGAAAGAAGACAGAGACCCAGAGGAGGGAGGTGACTTGCTTGGGTCACTCAGACATTCAAGTGAGAGTCCCACCAGCTTCCTGTCTGCCAGCGAGCCAGACACTGTCTGTTCACACGTCCATGGGATTGTTGATTTCTACCGGTTGGTACCTCTCTACTAGCAGGTGTCTCCTTTCAGTCCCAACAGCAGAAGAGCTCTGTGGTTCCAGAAAAAGCAGCCTCCTGATTTCTGGGAACAGAAACGGCTGGGCTATGTGAGAGGCTCTGGTCCAGAAGTGATCTGACTCATCTTTCTGCCTCTCAGCAGGCCCACTGCTGTTTGCTCAGGGTCTCTGGTCCTTCATTTTGGGAAGTTCTTCCCATTGACCTTATTTCAACTTGCTGTAACAATTTATCAGAAAGAAAGATTCAGGAACCGAGACCTCTGAGTTGAACTTGAGTAACTCCTTGGCCCTGAGACTCTCCCCAAGTGATTCTTTTTTTTTTTTTTTTTTTTTAATTTTTTGAGACAGAGTCTCACTCTTTGCCTAGGCTGTAGTACAGTGGCACCATCTCAGCTTACTGCAATCTCTGTCTCCTGGGTTCAAGTGCCTCAGCTTTTGAGTAGTTGGGATTACAGGCGTGTGCCACTACACCCAGTTAACTTTTTGTATTTTTGTAGAGATGAGATTTTGCCATGTTGCCCAGGCTGGCCTTGAACTCCTGATCTCAAGCAATATGCCTGCCTCGGCTTCCCAAAGTGCTCAGATTACAGGTGTGAGCCACTGTGCCCGGCTGCCAAGTGATTCTTTAGAAACTCGTGATGAAGGCATTTCCCCCATCTCTGAGAGGGATACTGGGCAGATAGAGATGGGGAAATGAATTGAATTTCAGTGGCCTCATCTACTTGGGTTTGATTCCAGTGTTCCAGTAACATGCAGAGGTCCTTGAGGAGGCCAGGTTACCTTCTGGCAAGATACATAAAGCCACAAGGCAAGCTGAAGTTCTGTGCCGTGGCAAGACCTGAATTCACTTTTCTTTCTGGAATGAGACCACAGGGTAGACACAGAGAAGGCCATGAGGAAGGGCACAAGGGTATGGCAAGGAGTCAGCTGCCAGCCAGTGGCCTTCAATGACCCAAAAACAGATCTTCCAGATTGATTGCAGGAAGAAACTGAGACCACAGAAGGCAAGTGGCTTGTCAAGGGCACACAGCAATTAGGTGCCAAGGCTGAAGTTAAAAGCCATGTCAAAGGACTTTCTACAGCTGGATCTTTCTCATTCTCTTGTGTCACCTCCCAGGCTTAGGAGAATCCAGGACATGTCTGCATGGCATTTATAATCTCATTGTGTGCCCACATCTCTATAATCCTTCCCCCTCCCCTGTGAACCTCATTTCTTATTCTCAGACCTCATTGCATCCAGACTACAGAAGCTGGGGCTCATTCTGGGTGTAGTACTCTAGTTAGATGTTAGAGGCCCTTATTGGAAATGTCGGGGCACCCCCCCACCCTTGTGGGTGGGAAAGTGAGCCTACTTGGTAGTGTGAACTGGAGGTTGCTGCCAGTCTCCACCGGGTCCAACATCTTGTTACACTGCCTACAAGTTCCGCTTTAGAGTTATTAACAAGTTAGCTGGCAGAAGCACTGCCACTGTTTCCAGAAGGTTACTTTGGGAATACCCGACAGCCCTAAGCCTTCTCCCCATGGCACAGGTTGGTTGATCAGATGAGTTGGATCTTGAGCCATGAGATTCAGGCAAGGAGGTTTCCAGGGGAGTGATGGGTGGAGGAAGAGGATGATGGTGGGGTATTTGATATGTGTGTAGAGGGGTCGTTAGGCAATATGTGGACTCTGTGTTGTGGCCATGTGAGAAATTTCATAGTGGACACCATGGACAGTCAAAACACACTTGGACTCATAGTCTTCGTTTGGGTTCCCCCAGAAGTAGACTCTGAGATAAGGAGCTGAATGCTGTAATTATGTGGGAGGTAAGTCCAGGAAACTCTGTCTGTTCCTGGATGGAATGGGGAACAGAGGAATGGGGAAGCAAGACAGGGAAGCAAAGGAAGCCAATGAAAGATGCCTTATCAAGTCAGTGACATCGTTGTCCCATGGGGGAACTCTGGCACACTGTGAAACACACACTTCAGTTATCCCACCATGGGGTGAGGGAGCTGGGGCATGTATACACCCACCCTGTGTCTGTCATTGGACGAGGCTGCTTCTGGGGGTGTTAATTCCCGGTACTCCTAAACCACTGCACACACAGGCAGCGCGAGCTCTAGTGGCCAGAGATGGCCCTCAGGCAGAGAGGTGCCCGCAGGCATTGGCAATTGGGAGTTGGCTGGTGGCGCACTGAAGTGTTTAGGAAAGGGGGTGCAGGTGGGGCAGCAACACTCTGTATTGCATCTTACCTAAGCCATGGTCTTGCTTTTTCAGAGCCAGCCTGCTGTGTGGAGCTCTTTGTTTTTAGATCTCATGTTCTGGGCTGCATGTACAAGCTTCCATTCCAGGCTGAAAACTCTTCCCCTGCAGCCACCAGACCTGCGCACTGCTCATTTGCTTCCTTGGATTTTGGAGTCAGAAACCAAGTGTGTTGATTTCTCCAAGACTCTCCTGATATAATTCAGGCTCTCCCTGAAGGATGCCTTATACCTGCAGAGGACGGGGTTGAGCATCACTAAGGACGCACCCAGAATCTACAGGGTCCTTTGGGCATTGCCATGAGAGGCACCATGCTCTCCATCCCACTGAATTTAAAACCAACATAGAGGTGGGGACAGTCTAGCCTAGAAGACCACTCCTTCTCCCTGTAGACAGGATTCTGGGTGAAACAATTGTTAGGGGTCAGAGAGTAGTAAGGTCGACTGCATTCTGTCTACTTCCCTGCCCAGGAGCCAAGCCATGGGCTGTGACCAGAGTGGCCTGCACCCCTGAATATACCTGAGCCTCATGAGTTTGGCTCAGAGCAGCACTTCCACCCTGTTGTATATTTGTCTCTTCTCTAACAACTGGGACCTGAGATTAATTAATTCAATATGTATTGAACCTCCCCTATGCGCCAGACTCTGTTCTAGGTGCTGAGGATACAGCAGAGAGCAAGAAGGAGATGATCTAGAATCACAGACTCATAGAGTGACAGAGCCGGGGTGAATCTTAGGGAAAATCTAATCATTTGTCAGGAGAGAAATCTGAAGCCCAGAGAAAGCAAGAGAAGTTCTCAGGCCACACAGCAGAGAGGGGGCTCAGCCTGGAATCATGGAAGGTCAGAGGTAATGGGCTTAGAGGTTGCCTGTTTCTACCTGCTCAGTTTTTTTTGTTGTTGTTTTTGTTTGTTTGTTTTTTGAGGCGGAGTCTCTCTCTGTCGCCCAGGCTGAAGTGCAAGGGCATGATCTTGGCTCACTGCAATCTCCGCCTCTTGGGTTCAAGGAATTCTCCCTCCTCAACCTCCCAAGTAGCCGGGATTACAGGCACCCGCCACCACACCCAGCTAATTCTGTATTTCTAGTAGAGACAGGGTTTCACCATGTTGGCCAGGCTGGTCTCGGACTCCTGACCTCAGGTGATCCACCCGCCTCGGCCTCCCAAAGTGCTGGGATTACACGCGTGAGCCACTGTGCCCAGCCTACCTGCTCAGTTTTTAGAGGCAGAAACCAATGGTCAGAGGTGAAGGGTCTCACCAAGCGGATGGCCCTGCTGTATCTGCCAGTGAATACTCTCTTCTCTTCCACATCCATCTCCCAAGCCAGATCTAGATTCTCATTTCCTGAGGGGTGTGTATATGTGATGTGGGCAAGGGCAGTAGGCAGGGGACATGAGTACTTTCTTTTGATCAAGCCATGCACCTCCTTTACTGTGCCTGCTGGCAAAGTGGCCTCAAGTGATACTAGGAAGAGCTTGCTACTGAGGGATGCCCTGATATGCTCAAAGCACTGACACCCTTGTCTGGTTCACTCCCTCCTTTCTGGGGACTTCAGGGAGCAGGGGCTGCAAAGTCTGGCTGGGGTGAGGGTGGGCTTCATCCCTGCATTGTCCCCTCCCCGTCTTCTGCTGGAGATCAGTGCGTATGTGTATCTGTGTATGGGGGCCACTGGTATGAGATAAACTTCTCTCGCTGGGTATGTCAACAGAAGCTGTAATATATTCCTCCGGTTCTCTCTGCCTCATGCGAGTGCACATTATTTGTATTTTTTGTGCATGTAATATACAATGGCATGTGTGTGCTGTAGGTGTATTTATGTGTGACGATGTTGCACAAAAGAACATGTATGTATGTGTAGGGAACTATGTATATGTGTGGTATGGGGGCCTGCAGACCTCTTTGGGGGCTTCTCTGGGTCCACTTTTATCTCACTGCCCTCCAGATGGCCTTTGCCTTGGTTGCAAGGCAGGGGGTGGGCACAGGCATCCAGCATCCTGGGTCATCAGTCAGGGACTTATGTCCAGCCTGGGTATGACTCCACCACCCTTCCCAGGAGACCTGAAGTCGGGGGCAGGGGCGGGCCGAAGCTGGCCTGGAGCTCCTGGCTAATTTTCCTGGCCTCGATCGATCCAGCAGCTTCTCCTGAGTCTATTAGCAGTCCGCAAGTAAAAATATCCCCCATCGCGAGCCCTGACCTGAGACAGGGAGGAATCCATAGCAATTTGTTCAAACAGAGGAAAGCGTTTCCCTCTGATTTGTATTCCAATTTATTCCAGGCAGGAAGGGGGTCAGGGTAGGAGGGCAAACCCAGGCACTGCCAGAGCTAGCCCCAGACCCGTCCCCTTTAACCCCCCATGCCAGCCTGGGTGGCAGCTGGACCTGCCCAGGGTTCCTGAGAGTGGGGGGCTGAGGAGGAAGGGTGGACCCCAGTAGGGGACAGGGAGGGAGGTCCGCCAGCCTTCCCAGCAGGCCCTGCTTGGCTGGAGAGCTCAGTTGTGGATTTGGTTTTCACAAAACACAAAGCCGCCTGCTTGGAGCCTCTCTCCCGGGCACTGGGGCCTGCGCCAGGTGTGCACTCACCCGCTGCACCAGTGCCAGATTGGGGGCTGGGCTGGGTGTGTGGAGACAGTGGCCCCAGCTGGGCTGAGGGGCAGGGGGGCTGCTGAGGCCCAGAGGGGAGCTGGCACCTTTGAAAAGTGCTGGTGCAGCGTGGAGAGCTCCGGCACGGCCTTCCAATCCAGTGCTCATGCTTCCTTCCCAGCCGGAGCAAACTGGGGCTCTCTGGTGTCCTAACCAGGGACTCTTTTGAGCACCTACACTAGTTACAATTCTGGCTGTATTAAGTCCATGCTGTTTGCCGGGCACTGGACTAGTGCTGCTGCGTGTCTAGTGCTTGCAGGGTCTGGTCTTCACCTGCCTCAGTTTCCTCACTGGTGTTCCTCCCACCCTCTGCATACCTCTGTCACCTCCTTCATGCATCTCTGCTCAACCCTTCTCACTTCCTCTTGGGAGGTGCTTCTCCCTTCTAAGGGTAGCCCTAGTGGCTGAGGGTCTCAGGGCTGATGCCTCTGAGAAAGCTGGCTTCGTTTCTCCCAGATTGCTTCCTTTGACCCCACTTTGCCTTCCCCGTCAGGGCACAGGCCTCCACAGAGTGCCATGGCAGCTGGAGAGGAGGATTCTGGGAAGGGTCAGGCAAGTGGTCCCGCATAGCTCACCTTCTGTCCCCACCTTTGCCTTCCCTGGTGTGTTAGCGTCCCCCGGGGAGGGGAGTAACCAGAGAAGTTCTTCACACTGAGGTGTCAGCAACTAGCAGCTCTGAGGTCAGCTGTCGCACATGACTTGCCAGGCTCCATGACACCATCGAGATCTAATTTCAGAATCAAGTAACTAAATATAACGAAGTCGATGAATAACCATCTCTCGTTCAGGTAGGGAGGCAGTGTGGCCTGAAGGATAGGACTAGAGGCTTCTGAAACAGACCTGGGGTGGAGGTCTGCTCGGCCACTCACTAGCCATGTGATCGTGGGCAGGTGTTGCACTGTGCCTCACTTACCCCATGCACAAGACAGGGTCAAGACTGGTACCTTCCTCAGAGGGCTGTGATAAAGGGGAAATGAGGAATGCATGGGAAGCCATGTGCCTGGCATGTGGGAGTCAATGACCGCCACTGCTCGGAGGAGGGTTTGCTAAGTGAGTGATTCCACCGCTGAGGCCAGGCTCAGGAAGCTGCCGCTGTCATTGGTTGAGGCACAGAGGCTGCCACCAGGGAGGCGGCATGGGAGGCTCTGTGTACAGGCACGTGACACAATATTGGGACAGAGAGGGAACAAGACTGAGACCCTCGCCCAGGAGGTAGGGTAGAAGAATTCCAGTCCTCCTTCCATTTTCCGTTTGGGGAAGTTTATAGCAAGAATCTTCCCTTTTAGCTACTGTACAGGGCTGGGAGACAGGTGTTTTGTACCAGCCCTTTACTGCCACCCACCCACTGTCCATTTCAGACCCCATTTTCCTCCCAGGGGGCAGCCTCCCTCCTCCCGCATCCACAGCCCTCAGCTGTCTCCTGATAGGGGCTTTGCTGTCCCTGGCTGTGATTGAACTCTGGTCCAGTTGTCCTTCTCCATCCGCAAGTCCTTTTTTCTCCCCCAACCTACTCAATTTCAAGTCATTTACAAGTTGTTCAGAGGCTCAGCATTATAATCAGATCCTATGGAGCCTGCCACTTATGTGGTTTCTAAAATTTTAGGCAAAAAAGGAGAGGAAACCCTTCAGTGATGGAGAAAAAATGAGAGACTACTTAAGCAGGAGGGCAGGTATTGCGTTTCCCAATTTATAAATATACCTGATGCTAAATAAAATATGTTCCTAAACTTTATGTTTCCTGAATTGATGCTTGAAAAAATAGATTGTTCATCCCTTTAAGGGATTTAATGTGCTTTTGCTCCCAGGGGTGCTCGCCTTTTGAAAAGGATACAGAAAGAGAATAAACAAGTGACTATTTAATATGCAGGGTGTTGATTTGATCAGGGAAAGGGATTGAGTGTGATGGAGGTGAGGGCAGGCGGGCTGTCTTAAACAGGGAGGCCAGGGACGGCCTCTCAGAAGAGAGCTGAAGGAAGGGATGGAGCAGGCTCAGGAAAGCTGGGGAAGAGCAATCCAAGCAGTGGGGAGGGGGTGCGGCTGTAAGTGCAAAGGCCCTGAGGTGGGAGAGGGCCAGGCCTGCTTGAAGACTGACAAAGAGGGCAATGTGGCTGGAGTGGGGAGGGCGGTAGAACGGGAAGTGGGGCCGGGAGCAGATGGCAGAGGGCATGGCAGGCTGTTGAAAATGCATTGGCTTTGACTCCAAGTGGGATGGGAGTCATGGCAGGGAGAGCAGAGGAGAAATGGGATCCTCTGCCTGCACGTGGAGAACAGGCTACAGCAGGCAAGGGAGGAAGCAGGGAAGACCTATCAGGAGGCTGCTGTCATAATCCAGGCAGGCCTCAGTAGTGGGGGCTAAGACTAGGGTGGCATCGCAGGGGGGCAGATTCCCGACTGGTTCTGAAGGTCAAGCCGACAGAGCTTGCTGGTGAATTGGGTGTGGGGTGTGGGAGGGGAAGAGAGGTCATGGATGGCTCCCAGATTTCTGGCTGATACTTGGTTAACGGGAGACAACGTGTTCCCACTAATACAGGTGTGAGGGGGTGAGGAGTGGCTCCCAACCCTTGGGGGTACTGGGGGGCAGTGAAAGTTGGCTGCTGGAGGTCAGTGGATGGAGGAGCCATAAAGCTAATGAGGTCCTTGTTACATTTCTGCTCCCTGGTTCTTTAACCTCAGAGCTAATTTTCCTGTGGTCTCCTGGGTTGAGGCCAAGGCCTGGCCTGGAGGAATCAGGTAACTCCATATGTAGAGATGGCTTTAGGGGTTACTAGAAGTTGGGGTGCAGCACCTCTATCTCCCCCTGCAGCTGGGTGGGGTGTTTTCCATGAGCCGGAGCTCTACCCACAAACCCACAGTGACCTGAGGTCAGGGGGGTCAGAGTCTGCCTGGCTGTGGGAGAACCCCCAGAAATGCTATCCTTCCCTTCCTTTCTGTGCTACTATGGCCAAGGCCTCACAAGCTCTCAAGCTGCAAGATTGATTTGTTTTCATTGCTGTTATTGTTATTATTATCCACTTAAACAACTTCATAGGAAAAAAAGAAGCCCAGTGACTATCAAACATTAACCATTCATTCTAAACTCCCTGCCCACCCCTGTCAATGTATTTTTACATAGCGGTAAACAGTGGTCCGTTCTGCTTTCTCGGCTGACTTTATCTCCTACACACGTCTCCTGTTATTGACTGAGCCCTCAGACCTGTCACTTTAATGGCCGCAGGGCACCCCCTGCATCGATGTGCTAGAGTTCGGGTCACCGATTCTCTGCTGCTGAGCGTTTGGGTGGGAGCCAATTTCCCTTTCTTTTAAATAGCTCTGCCATGAATATCCTTATGTGAATTACTTTTTCCTTTTAAATTATTTCCTTGGGGCCGATTCCCCAAAGTGAGATTGCCTAATAGGTCATAGGATAGGAGCAGTTTTATGGTTCTCATTTCGCACTGCCGGGTTGTGTGACAGAAAGTTTGAGCTGGTGTTGTGCACAGCCCGGCCACAATGGATTTTATCATTTTAATTTATTTTCACTGGTTTAATAGGTGCATTATGGCCTGCTTTTTAACTTCCAATTTGCACCTCCTGAAGCCATACTTGGGTCGTTTGGCACCTAATAATAATAAGGCCTGATCTATGCAGAACTTTACAGTTTACATGATACTTTCTTAAATGTCATCTCACTTAATAAGACGCTATGAGCCTAATGTTATTGGCCTCTGTTTTATATGGAGAAATGGGGGCTTAGGCAAGTTAAATGCTGGAGTGGAGCTTCTAACTAGTTCTTGCAGGTTTGGTTGCTTTTCTTTTCTTTTCTTTTTTTCTGTTGAGACGGAGTTTCACTCTTTTTGCCCAGGCTGGAGTGCAATGGTGCAATCTCAGCTCACTGTGACCTCCGCCTCCTGGCTTCAAGCAATGATCCTGCCTCAGCCTCCCGAGTAGCTGGGATTACAGGCGCGAGCCACCACACCCAGCTAATTTTGTATTTTTAGTAGAGTTGGGGTTTCACCATGTTGGCCAGGCTGGTCTTGAACTCCTGACCTCCAGTAATCTACCAGCCTTGGCCTCCCAAAGTGCTGGGATTACAGGTATGAGCCATCATGGCCAGCCAGGTTTGGTTGCTTTTCTATTGCACTATGTGGAAAGGACTCCCTGCCACCTATCTCCGTCCATTCTTATGTGAGGGCTCAGGGTCCCCAGATGCCCACTGCAGCCCAAATCCAGTGCCTTAGCCTCATTTTCTCCCTTTGGCCCCTACATCCGGGCCTATGCCAGAACCCCACGCTGAGCCTGCTTGAGGGTTGGGGTTTAGCCCTGTGGGCCTTGGAGACAGCCATGTTCCATCCCTTTGCCTCACTGGGCTTTTTGATCGGGTGGTGCTTTGGGGATTTCTTGCTTTAGCAAAGCCACTGCCATCCCCACATCCTGGCCCAGGCTCTGCCTTCTGGGTTGGAGGCCTGGATCTGGCAGTGTGTCTCCAGTCCTACCCTGGTGGTGCGCTATCCCTAGCGACTGTGCTGCAGACTCCTAGACCGGGGGCTGTCAGGCTCCACTCTGGAATAGGAGGACCTTCTCAGAGCAGACACACTCTGAAGCATGAGTCTAGTTTTATTCCAGCCCCTTCCAACTGTACTTCTAGCGTATCTACTAGGCAGCATGCACTGTGCACAGGGCATTCCATTCTCAGTGGGTTTCACACTCACAATAGGGAGCCCTGTTATGTCCATTTTATAGTTAGGAAGCTGAGGCTCTAGACTAGATGGGTAAATGATTTGCCTCAAGTCACCCAGAAATTACTGTTTCCGTGGGCTTGGTTCAATAGGTATGCTTTGACAGGTGCAGGCTTGGTCAGATCTAGACCCTGGGCTGCTGCCAGGGACCGGTGCCAAGTGAATCACAGTGATGGGGTCTCCAAGACCAGCAGAGCTTGGTGGGGCTAGAACTTTCCTTTCTGGGATCCAGGAAAGGAAATTTTACATGAGTAACCATGAGTAACCCTCCTTCCATGGGTCCCACATCCCTGGGCCAAGAAGGCTCAGACGTTGGGATCCTAGGAGTCATTCTCTGCCCTGATGGGTGGAAGCCTCTCTTTTCCACTGTCATCTTACATATTCTCACGGGGAGAGCTTTTCCTCCCAGTGATTACTACTTTCAGCCCACCTTAATGTTCTGATCTCTCAGGATTACAAACTCCTGGTAATCCTCCAAAGTAGACCTCATTCAGTTTCACATTTTTTTCTTGCAAGACTTTGGAATAGGTTCCTAGAGCATCCCGGGCTATATTATTAAATGGAAATGGAACTGAAATTTATTAAGTACCTGCTGACTACAAGTCATTGTGCGATGTACCCGATATGCATTTTCTCATTGAATCCTCACGACAACCCAAAAGTTATCTCCACCGAAGCCTGAGATGTAGTATTATTCCCATTTTGCAGATGAAGAAACTGAGGCTAAAGGAGGTGAAACAACTTTCCCAAGGTCACTTGGTCACTGAGTAAAAGGCAGAGCACTCCTCCCTACCACTCATCCTATGTCGTTGAGCAGCCCTCAGATTTGCATTTAAAGCCTCTGATCAAGCGTTGCCCAACTCGTCCTGCCTTTACTGATTGGAGATGACCTATGTCCCCTCGTCATTAACGGTTTTTTGTTGTGTTTTTGCTTTTTTGAGACGGAGTCTCTCTCTGTCGCCCAGGCTGGAGTGCAATGGCGCGATCTCGGCCCACTGCAACCTCCACCTCCTGGGTTCAAGTGATTCTTCTGCCTCAGCCTCCCAAGTAGCTGGGATTACAGGCACCCACCACCACACCTGGCTAATTTTTTGTATTTTTAGTAGAGATGAGGTTTCACCATGTTGGCCAGGCTGGTTTTGAACTCCTGACCTCAAGTGATCCACCCGCCTCAGCCTCCCAAAGTGCTAGGATTACAGGCGTGAGCCACCGCGCCCGGCTGTCATTAACAGTTTTAATTCTGGCATCCTGGGACCCACCAGGAGAAAGTCCCTTTATAGTTTTCATCAGGAGACCTAAAAGTCCTCATTAAAGGGCTTTCCTGGTGGCCTTCCAGACACCCTCTAGTTCTAGAAGTGGGTGTGCAGATTAGACTTCCATTGATAGACAATGAAGATTCTGTGAGCATCACCTGCCACTCTCCATGCCTGTGTGCCTTCCAGTGAGATCAGGATGTGGGCACAGTGGTACTGAACACCCCCAGGGAGTGGGACATAATGGACCGGCCAGCACTTACAGCAGAGGAGAGTTGTAAGGGCGCCAGCCTCTCCCAGAAGCTCCAGGCGCCACAGTGGCAGTGTCTGCAAATGGAACAAGGCCGTGCAAACTGTAGCAGGCTTGCATCTGACTATGAAAGCAGAGCTTGTTTTTGCACTCAATTGTGGTTGCAGGGTGGCGGCCTGCACACTGAAGCTTTCAGCTGTGGCTGGTTGCCGTATTCAGTGACAGCGCCCTTGTACCCAGAGGTCAGAGACACATGCACTCTGGTTAGGGAGAGATTTTTGCAGCCAAAGGGAAGGTTGCCTGAATATGGGTTTGGTTTTGATGAGCAAAAAAGGCCTTGTATCAGGGAACAGGCTTTGATATGGTTTGCAGCAGGGAGAGGGCAGAGGTTCTTCGCCCAGAAGGGCTATGCCTCATTTGGCTCTGTGTCCCAGCGCTGAGGGCAGGAGATTTCACATAATAGGTGCTCAGAAAATGTTACAAAGCCAATTAATGAATCAATGGCAAATTAAAAGGTGATTGTGTGTGCCCTTTGAGGGACTGAGAGGACAGGGAGCGAGAGGGAGGATGGGAAGGGAATGGACTCAAACATGGGTCTAATGACCGAAGAGAGAATGACCAGAACTGGATGGGCCAAAAGTCTGTTGCTGCTTTCCCTCAAGATGCTCTGCATTAGGGCAAGGCTGGAGGAGATGGTGTGGGTGAGTTGGGGCTGTTTCAAGCCGGCTTTCCTAGCACAGAACTGGAGCCCTCTCCAGCCTCAGAGCACCCCTGAGAAGTCACCTGGTCCACCCCGGCTGGTGGTGAACAGAGGACAGGCTCCAGCCATCTCTGCAGAGAGCGGGACTGTGGTAAGGGCAGAGCAAACCCCGATGCAGTGAGCACAGAAGGGCAGGGTTAATTTTCCCGAGAGGCCCACGCTCGATGGCTCACAGTCTGCAGAGAGGCTCGGAACATCATCCCTGGCAGAAGGAGGCCCAGGTGGAGCAGGCCAGGCGCCTGCCCAGGAAAGCCTCCTCCCAGGTCCCTGGCCACCATTCTCTGAGCAGCTAATTAAAAGAGAAAAGCCTGTTAATATTTCAGCACTGTTAACTCTGCTAAATTATTCAGTGTCCATTTGCATTACATGCATAAAAGGATCAATAAACGCGTGCGTACCAGGATCTGGGAGGGCGAGAGGTGTCACGCAAGGGAGGGACGGTTTCTGAGGATGCTGCACAGCGTCGGTCCTACCAGGAACGCGGAGACTCCGTCCTGAGCTGTGAGCCCTGCACTGGGCTAGGCACTTGGGAAGTGGAAATGCATGGGGGTTAGCATGAAAGATGGAGAGTCAGACAGGCTCCAGACCAATGGGGTGTCCTTGGGTAACTTATATAACCTTGCTGAACCTCAGCTTCCTCATCTGAAAAGTCCAAACCGTAATAGGCTTGTTAGGAGCAATAAATACGATAAAAGATATAAAGCACTCAATATATTGCTGGCAGAGTAAATGTCAATAAAGGGTAGCTATTGCAGTTAATGTTATATTATGGGGATGGGGGTGGGGTGAGGCCTGAGACAGCACAGCACTAGTCTCTAGTTCACTGCAGTCCCTCCCTGCTCCCTCTCTGCCTCTCAGTAGGCCTTTATAGGCATCGTTCTTATTCAGCTTTTCTAGCTACTAGCTTCCCTAGTGCAGAGCCTGAGTGCCATAGCTCCCTGTTACCTCAGAATCAAGTTTAGCACCTCATACTGATAAGGGCTTGTTGAATGACTGTCTGAAGGAAACCAGGACCAGAACACAGATCGCAATTCTGTACCTCTCCATCCAGAACACTCAGTGATGCTTCTGGGAGGTGGCTAAGGTGGTGGCACTTGCTATGTCATCTGTGGGCAGATAGAACTAACTCTGGGCGGGGAATTTTGCAGCCCTTCCTTCTCCTTTTGTTTCCTTGCCCCTCCCTAACCCTGCTCTTTGGTCGTTTCCCAGCCTGCAGACTCACTTCCCCTGAAGGAGCCGGAAGCAGGAAGAAGGCAACGGTCCTCTTCATTGATTATTGGCTGAGCTTTTGTTTTTTTGAGATAGGGGTCCTGCTCTGTTGCCCAGCCTGGAGTGCGGTGGTGCAATCATGGCTCACTGCAGCCTCGATCTTCTGAGCTCAAGCAATCTTCCCTCTTAGCCAGGATTACAGGCATGTGGCACCACGCCCAGCTCATTAAAAAAAATTTTTTTTATAGAGATGGGGTCTTGCTTTGATGCCCAGGCTGGTCTTGAACCCCTAGCTTCAGGCAATCCTCCTGCCTCAGCTTCCCAAAATGTTGGGATTACAAGCATGAGGCACTGCACCCAGCCTGAAGGAACTTTTGTTTTTCTTTTGTTTAGATGGAGTCTCACTCTTTCACCCAGGCTGGCATGCAGTGATATGATCTCAGCTCCCTGCAATCTCCACCACCTGAGCTCAAGCCATTCTCCCACCTCAGCCTCCCGAGTAACTGGGAACACAGGTGTGCACCACCATGCTGGCTAAGTTTTTATATTTTTGGTAGTGATGGGGTTTCACCATGTTGCCCAGGCTGGTCTCGAACTCCTGAGCTCAAGCGATCCTCCCACCTTGGCCTCCCAAAGTGCTGGGATTACAGGCCTGAAGGTGCTTTTAATCAAGGTTTTCCATTTGTCTCGCTGTCTGTCTTGTTTGGCCCTCACCCTAGTGTTGTATCCATGTGCATTTGGCAGTACCCCTACCTGTGGCTAGCAGCTGGGCATGGATTCTCTTATAGGGGATGGGGATCTTTGATGAAATTCCCCCATTCCAGTGAGAATTCTCTTTGGATCCTTAGTTGGCAGGTTGGAGTTTGTCTTAGTCTGACTCCCTGAGAGTTTGTGGCTTCCTCACTGGGCCTACTGGGTTCTGGAAGCCCCCACCCATACCTGTACACTTTGGGTGTATACTTTTTGGGGAGGAAAAGAGTAAGCTGATAGGCCAGGAGCATTCCGCCTCGGCTGTGCACATCAGGATGCTGCCCCAAAGGTGACATGTCTCAGGCCACTTGGCTGTTCTCAACTAAGGGGCTGGGGAGGGGCGTGTTAACTCCTCAGCTGTCAGTTTTGTATTAAGCTTTTCTCCACTAGTTTTACAAAACATTGCTGTCTCTCAGGATGTTGAGGTGCTCTGCGAAGAAGGGGGTTTATGGCCAAATACATTTAGAAAGCACTGAGTGAAACCAAGTTACATGGATGTGTTTACTGCAGGACTTTTCAGAGCCTTTAATACTATACTTTGTGTGCTAAGTCTTTCTCACAGAGAGCGAGAGAAAGAACATGCAGTGTCCTTACTTGACAGTGAAGATCGTCTGTGATGGACTGTCAGTGAACACTCTGTGGCACACAGGTTGGGAGAGGCTGTTTTCCTTTTCCATGGGGTTTTGTTGATAGAAATCAGGAGAGTAAAATAGCAAAGTCTCATAGACCAGAGGCAAGGAAACATACTTGGTTCTGAAATCCTGTTCAGTTTTTTATCCACCTATTGGATGATCAAATCCAGCCATGCCTCTGAAATTCCTGGGGACAGTGAACAGAGTCCCAAGTTAGCAGGTGGAAGGCCTGGGTTTGAGTCTTGGCTCTGCTGCTGTCTCAGCGAGTGACTTGGACGAGACATTTCCTCTTCCAGGCGTTGGTCTCCTTCTCTGCCAATGGGGCTAAGTGCGACTTTCCCTTTCTGCTTCACAGAACTGAGGCAAGGAGCTTGGAAAGGTACAGTGGACCCCAGGAAGGTACCAACCCTCATCATCTGTGACAGAGAAGGCAAGGTCCTCTCATGCAAAGGGCTTGAAGGCTGCAGGGGATGTGTGTTCTTGAGAGGAGTGCAGGATCATTTACAGAATAATAATGCTGGCTGACATTTTTAGATTGCATACTGCGTACCAGGCACTGTTTTAAACACTTTACTTGAGTTTCCTTATTTATTCCTCACAACAACCCCATTTTGCAAATGAGAAAACTAAGGCTTAAGTAACTTGCTGAAAGCCACACAGCCAAGTGCACTAGTACCATGAGAAGGGGGATGTTTGGGGAAGGGCTCCAGTCCTTCCCACTTTCCAACCCCTCTGAAGCCCTGCACAGCCCTCAGCATGAATTTTGAACATATTCATGAAACACCCCTACCCGTTTAATGTCTGCTTGGAGCATTTCCACCCCTGGGTTGCATGTGTAGGGTGCACAGCAGGTGGTCCCCTTTCCCTATCTCTTGCTCCTATTTCATCATCTTGGGAGCTGTCATTTATGGAGAGAGCACATACTATTTGACCAGGTGTTTTACATATATTGCATTAACCCCTCATACCAGCCCTGGGAGAAGGCATTATTGTTCTTATTTTATAAATGAAGAGGCCGAGGCTCAGAGAGGTTAAGTAATTTGCCCAGCATCACACAGCATCGCCCAGCTAGTGGGTAGCAGAGCCAGGAATGGGCCCCAGATCGTGTGACTCCACAGCTGTGTGCTTTCCATCTCTCTAAAGCAGACCTTTTCTCTCTCCACAGTTCCTTATCACATCCCCCTGTTTTCGAGTCATCATAGCATTTAACACACTCTGAAACCACCCTGTCCATTTCTGTTTCCTTTTTTGCTGTCCATCTCCCCAGCAATGCTCTTTGAGAGCCATCCCTTGTTTGCTTTTCATGACAGTATCTCCAGCGCCCAGCACAGCGCCTGGCCCAGAAGCACTTATTGTTCGACAGACTGAATGAAAGGATTATGTCATGGTGTATCTGGAAACAGCCCTGCCCAGGTTGCCGTCCGAATCAGGAGATGCTGCTGCAGGCAGTGCCTCCCTAGGGTGTGTGGAGCTGGATGGAGGCTGAGGTTCAGTGGGCCAGGGACCCTTTGGGGTTTAGGGTCAGAAATATGGTTCTGGCCATTCCAGGGGTGACCTGAGCCAATGGGAGGCTGACTCATGTTAAGGAAACTCAGTAGGGGGTGGTGAGCAAATTGAAGGCCAAGGCCAAGGGGGACTAGGTAATTTACTACTAGTGAGGACTCATTTCAGAAGGAAAACTGTACCTGGAACCAAATCAGCAATGGGAAGTGGCTCATCAAGTAAGAGTGAGAATAAAGGGAGCTGGATAACTGTAATAGTAAATGGATTATCCTGGATAATCTCAATGGTTAATACCATCCCAGGACGGTAGATGTTGTTTTCTAAAAACTGAGGTGTAATTTAGAAGGTATAATATGGTGAAGTCCAAAGCAGATACCTTGATATGCTTTTACTTGTGTATCCAGACACCGTACAACCACCACTCAGATCAAAATGTCCAACATTTCCATCTCTCTTCTTCTCCCCATGAAAGTTCTCTTGGCCAGGTGCGGTGGCTCACGCCTGTAATCCCAGCACTTTGGGAGGCCGAGGAGGGTGGATCACAAGGTCAGGAGTTCTAGACCAGCCTGGCCAACACAGTGAAAACCCATCTCTACTAAAAATACAAAAATCAGGTGGGCGTTGTGGCAGACACCTGTAATCCCAGCTACTCGGGAGGCTGAGGCAGGAGAATTGCTTGAACACGGGAGGCAGAGGTTGCCATGAGCTGAGATTATGCCACTGCACTCCCGCCTGGGTGACAGAGCTAGACTCCATCTCAAAAAGAAAAAAAAAAGTTTTCTTATGCCCTTCCCAGCAAATAATCTCCCACCCCACCCAAGGGCAATCAGTGTTAGGCCTCTGTTACCCTAAGGTAAGTTTTTCCAGTTTTAAGTTTTGAGTAAATGAAATCGCACACCATGTATTCTTTTTTTTTTTTCTGTCTTTGGCATTACAATACACTGTATGTTGTGTCTGGGCTCTTTCACTCAAATTGCGCCTGTGAGATTCAACAGTGTCATGTCTCTACAGCTCACCTTTTTCACTTACGGTGAGTATTCCTTTGTATGAAGATACCAGAACTTATTTGCTCATACAATTCTTGATGGATGACATGTAGGTTGTTCTTGTTTTGAGCTATTGTGAATAAAGCCACTGTGAATATTTTTGTGCTTATTGGTTGGTTGCCATAAGTACTCATTTCTACTGGGTACATATCCAGGAATGGAATTGCTACATCATGGGTTATACACCTATTTACCTTTAGGAGGTACTGCCCAAATTTCTTCCAAAGTGGTTCTAGCATTTTAGAGTTGGGTGGTCATCAAAGGGAGCTGGATCATCTTTTTTTTTTTAGACAGAATCTCACTCTGTTGCCCAGGCTGGAATGCAGTGGCATGATCATAGCTTATTGCAGACTTGAATTCTTAGGCTCAAATGATCCTCCTGCCTCAGCCTCCTGAATAGCTGGGACTGCAGGCACACACCCCCATGCCTGGCTAATTCTTGCAGTTTTTGTAGAGACAGAGTCTCGCTATGTTGCCCAGGCTGGTCTAGAACTCCTGAGCTCAAGTGATCCTCCCGCCTCAGCCTCCCAAAGTGCTGGGATTGTAATTGAGTCATCACATCTGCCCAGGAGCTGGATAATCTTAACAATGTCATCTCTGATATCCACTCATGGCCCCATCTCCAGTGGGGAAATACACCTGTCAGGTGACTAGAGGCCCTGTGTCTGCCGATCAGGCCCCATCTTCCCTGGCCTGTACTAGCTTGTGCCCTGAGAAAGTCCAGCTCTCCAGCTCTTTTTCAGTATTTCTTATCTGTCACCAAAGCTTCTGTCATTACAACACTGCCTTGCTACAGGCAAGCCACAGTGTCCAAGCTTACAGCTTATCTTCCATTGGAGCCTGTTAAATCGATGTCTTCCTTGTTGAGAGGCACCCCAGGCCTCTTGGTCTTATCAGCAACCAGCATGCACATCATCTTTTGGTGGGTTGTTTCTTGATGAGATTTCCTGAGGACTTCAGCCACAGATGGCTATCTCTTTCACGTATGGTGATGTTCATGCATTTTTATTGCATGAGGTGACAGTTTTGGGCCCAGTTCCCAGATTCTAGAGTGCATCTTATATAGGGACGACTATGTGCTGATTACAAAATTCATAGAAAGTGTGAGTTGAAAAAGACCTTAGAAGCCATCTAATCTACCCTTCCTATGGGTAGGGAAACTGAGGCCCAAGATGGTGAACTGGCTTGCTCAAGGTGTACATTGCTTGTCTCCTGACAGCCAGCCAGGTTCATTCCTCTGTGGCAGCCAGGCAGGCAGGATGGTCACCTGGACACTCAGACTCTGGGTTGGTAGCAGCTACCACTGTTTACCAAACCCGCTACTGTTTGCAGAGACCCTCACTGTTAAACATAGCCTGTGTCACTCCCAATTGCTGACCAAGTTTAGCGACCTGCTACCAGGCTATCTCTGTGGACTCTACCTCTGTGATTAGTTCATGTCTGTCCCATCAGTGTTGGTGGAAGGCCCTACTTGCAGCATCTGTAAAACACATTACGACTCTACTAAGCATTTTTCATTTATCCTGTGTTATCATCACATCTGCCATTGTGAGTTCTTAGGGTTGGTAGTGTTCTCTTCATTTTAGAGATGAGAAAACTCATGTCCAAAGGTCACTAGAGGTTTACTCTGTGTAATATAATTTGGGACTTTGCCCTGTCAACTAGCACAGAGCCTCCCTATTCCCTGAGGCCTGGTTCAAAAACTACCTCTTCCATGGAACCTTCTGTGGTTCTTCCTCCAGAAGATGGTGATGCCTGTTTTCTGACATCCTAGGGCCTTCTATATCTCTCTTATGTCCCCCAGCAACTTCACCATGGGATATCCTTATAAATCCATTCATTCAGTGTTCGCTGAGTACCTGCTATTTTCAAGGCCTTGTGCTGGAGATCCCAAGATAAAGCTCAAGGTCTGGTAGGCAGAAAGACAAGAATCCTGAATTTGACAGAAACACAGGCCTGATGCTTTGTTGTTGCACTAGGGGAGTGATGCACAGTGTAGACACATAAAGAAGGAAGGTGTCTGTCAGTCGTGGGACATTTCCTGGAGGAAGTTGTACATTTTCTGTATCGGCTTTATCTTCTTCTTATCTCTGTTAACTGAGGAATCATGAGAATTATAAATTCAGAGAAGAGAACTTTATTTCTTATAGAGGGTTGGGTCCTGTGGCGTGGCCATCCTGACAGGCTGGGAAGTGTAGCCTCTGGCAGAGACTGAAAGCAGTCACTTTGAAAGAGGAAAGGTGAGACAGGAATTTCTGCTGAACAGGTGGGCCAGGTATACATTTTCAACAGGTTATGGGAGGAGCTATGTATATTCCCAAAGGGGGATGTACACATGCATAGTAAACAAACGTGCATGTTACATACATCTTATGTTTACTTTGGGGTGCAGACAACATTTAAATGCACCATAATCTGGCCTGTGTCAAAAGGTGACACAGAAGACACAAAGGCACTTAGTGGGCAGCCTCTGTCAACTGGCCAGAACCAGTCCATGGTTGCTGGTCTTTTATCTGGAGAAAGCTACTGAAATCAGTCTCTTGTCTGATCAAAGGTGTAGTTATGGCTGGTGGAACAGGAGGCCAGTTAGTCAGTGTCTGGCAGTAGATGGTCTGCAATTGTTTCAATATTGCTTATCTCCAGGCCAGTGCTTGTTTAGCTGCTAGAGAAAACAGAAGGCCTTGTGGCAACTAGAACATGGCTTATTCTTTAAGTGTAGGGGGTGTGACTTATTCTGGGCCTGGCATGACCTTAGGTCCTGTTTGTAATTTGATATCTCTTAGCCACAGAGTCTGTTCTATCACTCTTATGATTTCTATTTTAACACCACCGTGCCCCTCTTTAGAGCAGGGATGTCGTCTGTACCTCCTTGTGTTCCTTATACCCAGTATCAGCTCTTCTACCTTCACTCTCTCCCTTCTCAGCTGTGAGCAGAACCCGTGAAGTTGGGGTCTTTTCCTCTTCCTAGAGTTTAAGCACTGGGGGGCTGGGACCTGGTTTGCCTTTAGGACAATGGGGCTAGACAATGAGGCAGGGGCTATGACCTTGGCAAGTTCAGTCATTTCCCACTGGGCCCATCCAGCCACATCCTAGCTTTGGTCCCCCAGCCTGGGTCACAGCCCAGCCCTGGGCACTGTGAGAGAGGTCAGGGAGGAGCCACAGCCTTTTGCCAGCTCCCAGGCCTCAAGTTCTGTGAGCACTTCTGTGCCTTGGAGAAGAAGCTGGACACAGCCTCAGAGAGCAATGAAAAAACAATGAAGGCCTTCGGGGAGGGCAGTGTGCAGCCGGATGTGTGTGTGTGTGTGTGTGTGTGTGTGTGTGCCTATATGTCTTAGGTTTGGCTCTCTAAAAGCAAAGCCTGAGATGGTTGGGGCTGGGGAGTTATGGTTTAGGCAAGCTATTTGCTGGGAAAATGCTCTCAAGAGAAACTGAGGGAATGAGTGAGGCAGCCAAGCAAAGATGTGGCTCAGGAAGCTTAGCCTCAGCCTGTTTCCAGGGGAGCTCTGGAGTATGACAGCGCCATAGTCACCCCACCTCTGTGTGTGTGTTTGTGTGTGTGTGTGTGTGTGTGTGTGTGTATGTGTGTGTGTGTGTGTGTGTGTGTGTGTGTGTGTTGCAAGGGAGAGGGGGGTTATCTCCTAGGCATTTCTGGCCAAGGCAGCTCTCTTGACTAAAGGCAATTCCCTGAGGAAGGCGAGTACCCTGAGCTGTCAGCAGCTGGGGATGGATGCACCTGTCACCTTGGGGAGCTGGGAGGGGCGCCGACGGCATCCACTGCCAGGACTGCTAAGATGGTGATGCTGAGTGACGACCGGTCTGTACAGATGACAAAGCCCCTTCACACAGCCCACTGAAAAGCACAGCTCTCTCGCAAGGGGTTGAGGAACTGTCCCTTTTCTGAGTTCCTGGCCCTCCTGGTTCTAGCCTGGGGGTCCTGGGAGGATTCTTTCCTGGGCTCAGCAGGGGCAGGCCTCTGAGGAATGGCCTGGAGAGATCTGGGCTGACTCGTCCCCAACACACTCAGGAGGGAGCCCCAGACTTCTGGCCTTGGCGCCTCTTCTCTAAACCTCCTCCATCCTCTCTTGCCAGCTCCAGCCCAGGCCCAGATCGTGCATGCGGGCCAGGCGTGTGTGGTGAAAGAGGACAATATCAGTGAGCGTGTCTACACCATCCAAGAGGGGGACACCCTCATGCTGCAGTGCCTTGTAACTGGGCACCCACGACCCCAGGTAAGCCCCCAGCCCAGCCTTGCTCAGGCCCCTCCTGCCCTCACCTTGCCTGGGCTCAGCACTTAAGAAGAGACAGCAGGATATGAGGACTCATGATGCATCACAGCATGGAGGCAGAGAACAGGAGATGGGGGCTGGGGAAATAGCTGGAAAATTAACTCTGTGGGGAAGGGCTGGAGGCTATGGGCTCATTCACCTGAAAACGTTGATGGCTGAGGGGAAAAATAGAACGCCGGTTGTTCAATTCCACTCCATTCCACGGATCTGTTGAGCAGACACATCCTTAGATGCACCTTCTAATGTGTCTGCAGGCAGACCATGTGCTAGGCACCGTGCCAGGCACTTTCTCCAGTGTTTTCCCCTTGGAGCCTCACAGCTGTGCAGTGAGGAAGGCATTAGTGACCCCGTTTTGCAGCTGAGGAATTTGCGACTCAGCGAGGTTGGGTAAACTCCCAAGCGCACGTGGCTCTTGTGAGGATGGAAGCAGACATTGAATCCAGAACCAGTGTCCTCTTAGCTTACTCTGCTTCCTCCCAGCATGTCCATCTTTGATTTGGGGACTCCAGGAGTGGCAAGTAGCATAGAAAATGGGATCTCTATCTACTTCAGGCTTCTGGAAGGCAAGCTTCACACCCTTGAGGTTTAAAGAGCCAAAGCAATTAGAAAGAAACAGAAAATAAGAATCTGGGAATGCCAGATAAATTTTGTCACAGATGAAGTGTATGGCTCAAGCAGGAAGCAGTGGCCCATGATCACTGAGCGCTGAGGGGAGGAGGTGGGCTGAAGGGATGGGAGGAATTTGCTGGTGAGCTGCTGTGACCTTTATAATAGCAGCAGAAAGGGTGTCAATTGGATCCTAGAAAGGACAGTGAAATACAAAATTCCTTTTCCTGGATCATTTTGGGAACATAGATGGCTTTAGTAGGTTTGGCCTTGAGACAGGCAGATGGACAAAAAACTATGATCACTGCTGCTGCTTCTCAAAGGCATGTTTTAGAAGGGAAAACAATGCTGCTGGATTTAGGTCGACGTCTGTGTCAGGTGTGACCACTAAAGGATGGATGGTCCTCCCCACAAGCCAGTGAGGCCGCTGGGTCATTTCTCCCTAAGGCTGCACTGGCCATCTATGTGTGTCTCCTTATGTGTCCCTGTATGGGTCATGTGTGGTTGTGGCTATGTGTATGTGTACCTGGTTTTCTATTTCCATCAGTGGCTTCGTTCGTTCTACCACCCAGGCGCAAACCCTTGGGCTCATATTTGGCCTTGCATCTTCTCGTTCCTCACATCTAGCCAGACTCTGAGGCCTTGTTTTCTTTTTCCTTTTTTTTTTAGATGTGATCTCACTTTGTTGCCCAGGCTGAGTACAGTGGCAAGATCATAGCTTACTGTAGCCTTGACCTCCTGTGCTCAAGTGATCCTCCCACCTCATCCGACCAAGTAGCCGAGACCACGGGTGTGTGCCACCATGCCTGGATCATTTTTCCTTCTTTTTTTTTTTTTTTGTAGATACAGGTGTCCTATTTTACCCAGGCTGGTCTTGAACTCCTGGCTTCAAGCATTTCTCCTACTTCAGCCTCCCTAAGTGCTGAGATTACAGAGCCACTGTACCGGCACACCTTTCTTTTTATGTCTCTTGCGTGGGTCTCCTCCTCTCTTTTCTTCATTAGCCCTCTAGGTCAGCCTATCAGTCCTGTCCCTTGGTCCATTGCAGTAGACTCTAAACTGACCTCCCAATCTCTCACCTCACCCCTCCTCCCATCTATTTTTTTTTTTCAAGACAGGGTCTTGCTGTGTCACCCAGGCTGGAATGTAGTTGTGCAATAAGGCTCACTGTAGCCTTGACCTTCTGGGCTCAAGTAATCCTTCCCCCTCAGCCTCCCAAGTACCTGGGACTACAGGCATGCACCTCCATGCCCAGCTAATTTTTTTTTGTTTTTGTTTTTTTGTTTTTTGCTGCAGAGACAGAGTTTCACCATGTTGCCCATGCTGGTCTTGACCTCCTGGGCTCAAGTGATCCTCCCACCTCACCCTCTCAAAGTGTGGGGATTATGGGCATGAGCCACTACACCCGGCCCCCTTCAATCTGTTCCTGCACTTTGCTACCAGAATGATAACCCCTGTTGTGCTACATCATATCACTCCCCTGCTCAGAGACGTTCAATGGCTCCCCTTCATTTACCAGATTAATTCAAGCTCCTAGGGATGGCATTGAAGACCTTCTACAATCTGGCCTCCACCTGCCTCTCTTGTCTGATCTCCCACTGCCACCTTCCTCACACCCTGTGCTCCAGTTAGACTTGCCTCCCCATCATCCCCAAGTACAACCTTCCTGCTTTAGCTGCAGTTGCTTGCCTCTCCTAAAATGCCTTCTAGCTTTTTTGCTTGTTTCATTATAAGCAGTATTTATTGAGTACTGCTACATGCAAGCAAAGTTATGGGTCCTAAAGATGCCCCTATAGTTTCTATTCTCATGGAGCATCCAGACTACTAGAAAAACAAGGAAAATACCATCTCATGACCCACTTAGTGGTCAAGATGGGGGACTGAGGGAACATGGAGTGCCTCACTCCAAACAAGCTGTGAGAAGGAGGGATATCTGGCGGCCAGAAATGCAGACAAAATCTACAGTGATGGCAGGGAGCAGAAGTTGAGGAACCTAGCCCGTGAAGAGACTGGCACTGCATACACACTGTACTGATAGTTGTATTAACACACAGATAAGGGGTATGCATTGAGGCTGCAGGTCCATCCATGGCTGGGAGCTGGAATTGAACTCTACCTAAAGCTGGAAGCTCAATAAGAGTGGCATCATCTATGAATGAGGACCAGAAGATCTCTGTCCTACAGCCCAGAGTCACTGCAGGGAACAGACTGTCCTTCAGGGTGTGGATATAAATGCAGCCACCTATGATATAGGATAACCCTAAACCTGTCTGTATTTTGCAATATCCAAATAGTGAGGAAACCCTAACCTGAGAAACCAACAAAAAAAGTTTTAGAATCTATGAACCCATGATCTTGGGTATAGGCAACCGCCTATACCCAAGTAGTGAATGAGATCTGCACCACAAACAGGACCATAAAGGTCCAAATAGGACTTCTATGGAAGATGATCTCACTGAGTACAAACCTGTGGAATAAAATTTTAAAATATTAAAAAATACAGTGCCAGAAGAGTTAGTCCATAGACCCAACAAGGTGAATAATTCACAACTGAGGAACTAGAGAAAATAGAGCAATTTGAAAGGATCTTCAAAATTAAAAAAATTTTAAATATTGGAAGAGATTATGGAAGGAATAGAATCCATAAGACAGGAGATTATAAACCCTGATCAGTTAGGTACAGAAAGAAGCAAACAGAAATCCTAGAAATAAAAATATAGTCTTTAAAAAATTTGGCCTCAGTACTCTAGAGATAGCTAAAGAAAAAATTAGTGAATTGGATAATAGATCTGAGGAAATCAGCCATGCATTTCCAATGGAGTCCAGGGAAGACAAAGAGACAGGAGGTGTGAAACAGAAGTTGAGAGACATGGAGGATATAATGAGAAGCTACAACATAAATTTAGCCATTCAAGAAGGAATGAATAGAAAAAGAGAGGAGGCAATATTTAAAGAGATGAAGGGCCAGGCTCAGTGGCTCACACCTGTAATCCTAGCACTTTGGGAGACCAAGGTGGGAGGACTGCTTCAGACCAGGAGTTCAAGACCAGCCTGGGCAACATAGTGAGACCCTAACTCTCCCCCCCCAAAAAAAATTAGCCAGGTGTGGTGGCACACACCTGTAGTCTTAGCTACTTGGGAGCCTGTGACAGGAGGATCCTTGAGCCCAAGAGTACCACTGCACTTCAGCCTGGGTGATAGAGCAAGACCTCATCTCTAGTGATAAAAAAAAAAAAAAGAGAGAGAGATAAAGACTGAGAATTTTGTAGAATTGAAAAAAGGTAGGAACTCTCATGTGTATAAAGCATACCAAGGCTTGAGCAGTATGTAAACAAACCATCCAAACAAAATGTTTTATATAAACATAAAACATCAAGTACAAAAGGATCAAATGTTTTCATGTCCCTATTATCTCTCCAAAGCACTCTCTGATCTGGTGTGTCTTGCCTGAAACTGCCTCTAACTTTTCCTAGGTTTTGTAACCTCTAGCTCCATGTGGGTAGAGTCAAATATGGGCAGGGGACGAGAGCACCAACACTGTGGTCCCGGGTGGTCCCTCCCTGCATAAGAAAGGTTGCCTTTCACCCCTTCTCCCCAGCCTTACTTTTCTGGCCTCTGGCCTGACCTGTTCATCAGGTTTGGGCTCCCTGCCCTGTCTCTGTAATAAGCAAGCCTCCCTACTTAAAGACTGAAGTCTGTACCCACTGCCCCTGCCTCTGCCCCACTCCTTAGACTTAGTTATCTAAAACTGGTCTGTTTTACTTAAAACTCTGGCACCTTGAGTAATAGGCTCAGGTTTCTCATGCAATCCTTGATATTTCTCTATAATCTAAGACAATATTAATAATCATAGAAATTTGTTGAATGACTAATGTATACCAGACACCACACATAGGTGATTTATACACTTCCTTTGTAAACCTCATAATAAAACTTTGCAGAGTGAGTATCATGGTGTATTAGTCATGTATCACTGCATAACAAATACTCCAAAACTTAGGGGCTTCAAGCAATATGTACTGTCTCACCGTTCCTGTGGGACAGGAACCTGAGAGTAGCTTAGCTGGCTGGTTGTGGCTCAGGGTTTCTCACAAGGCTGCAATCCAGGTGTCAGCCAGGGGTGCAGTCGTTGAAGGATGACTGAGACTGGAGGATCTTCTTCTAGGCTAACTCACGTGGTTGTTGGTCTGAGGCTTCAGTTCCTCCCCAAGTGAGCCCCTCCACTGGGCTGCTCAGGACCTGATAGCTGGCTTTCCCTGGAGTGACTGACCAAGACGGAAATCAGTCTTTTTTTTTTTTTTTGAAACAGTCTCACTCTGTTGCCCAGGCTGGAGTGCAGTGACCTGATCTGGGCTCACTGCAACCCCTGCCTCCTGGGTTCAAGTGATTCTCCTGCCTCAGCCTCCTGAGTAGCTGGGACTACAGGCACACGCCATCACCCCTGGCTAATTTTGTATTTTTAGTAGAGACGTGGTTTCGTCATGTTGGCCAGGCTGGTCTCGAACTCCTGAGCTCAGGTGATCCGCCCGCTTGGCCTCCCGAAGTGCTGGGATTAGTGGCTCACTGCGCCCGACCGAATCCATGCTCTTAACGACAGCGCTGTGCGCCCCATTTAAAGCCTCTTCCCTCTGATCCCGGATTCCCCAGCTCTTGACCCCGTGGCATCCTACCCCGTCTGTGCATTCCCACGAGTCTCTCTGGGTTCGTTTCCTAGGCCTGCGTGTGCCCCACGTGCGCTTGTGAAAAAGTATGGGACAAAGGGGGTGCCGTTGCAGGGCACTCAGCGCTGAGGCCCCCACCCCGTGCGAGTCTGACAGTCTGACTCTGCCCCGCCTGATGGCCCAGGTACGGTGGACCAAGACGGCAGGTAGCGCCTCGGACAAGTTCCAGGAGACATCGGTGTTCAACGAGACACTGCGCATCGAGCGTATTGCGCGCACGCAGGGCGGCCGCTACTACTGCAAGGCTGAGAACGGCGTGGGGGTGCCGGCCATCAAGTCCATCCGCGTGGACGTGCAGTGTGAGTTGAGGCCTTCCTCTCCCTGGGCCCTGACAGCCCAGCCTGGGCCAGAGGGCACCCCGGGGCTGAGGTGAGGTGGGGAAGTGGGGACGGGATGGGATGGAGAAGCTGACTTCGGTAGAGGAGCCTAAGAGGTATGGGGCGGTGTGTACCACCCTCTACCATCTACACCTTCGCACCTGTAATCCCATGTGAACCTTGCAACATCCCTGTGAGGTGAGCAGGGAGGGCAGGATGGGTTGATTTACACCCCTTCCACAGATGAGAAAACTGAGGTCCCATGTGATTTGCCCACAGACATGGTGTGAGGTAGCCTCGGATCTGAGATGAGGACATAGATCTCTTCCCCACTGTCCACTGCCTTTCCCACAGTACCTCATATCTCTGCTTTTGTCCTGCGGCAGCTCTGAGATTTCCCTCCTTACTACATTACATACAGAACCAAGCCCCATTCCCTGAGTCCTTGCTGCTAGCTGCATGAGAAGCCCCCAGTCCCTACCTGTTCTCCATGGGTATTCCTTTAGCCCCAGGAGCCTCTTTTCCTGAGTCATCCATCAGGCTGAGTCAGGTACCCAGAAACTGTTGGCCCAGCCCCAGGAGCCTGTGTGGCACCATTTTAAGGCTTAGAATGAACCTACCTATTAGCTATACATCCTCCCACTCCCTAAGTGGGACTCAGTAGAGTGGTGAACAGTGGCATCCCAGACCTCTCTTCTGTCCCTCATCAGCCAGCCAGCGTCCTGCCGACCCCTGGAGCTGAGGGCCGTTTCTCAGGTTATTGGCCCTGGAACAGGCTGGCAAGCATGGCCTGGGCCCCACCAATGCTGACCTCCTCTCATGACCGTGGTGGTGACTTCTATCCCAGTGGGCTGTGGAAGGGGCAGAATGATGGGCTGCTGGGACATTTGTTGGAGGATGTTGGAATGTGTACTGTCAGTGCCTGTGACTCACAGCCACACATTAAGATCTCTAGGGGACCCTTTAAAAAAACGGATGCCTGGGCCCTACTTCCAGAGATTCTGATGTAATTGATCAGGGGTGGGGCCAAATATCGATTCTTTCTTAAGCTTTTTAATTATTTTTTTTAAATTGAGGATTAATCGATAGAGTGTACTAATCTTAAGTGCAAAGGTTAATGATTTTTTACATGTGTGTGTAAACAACTTCCAGTTCAAGAGATAGAACATTTCCATGACTCTAGAAAGTTCCTTCATGCCCCCTCCCAGTCAGTAATTCCCCCCGGAGACAACCATTGTTCTGACTTTTGACACTACCCATGAACTCTGCCAGGCATCAGTATTAAAAAGAAAATCTCCATGTAATTCTCTTGTGCAAACAGGGCCAAGAACTACTAAACTACCTTAGTTTGCCAATGAGGAAACAGGCCCAGAGAGAGAAGGGACTTAGGTGGGTTATACTACAAATTAACAGCTAAACTAGGATTTGAAGAAGCAGCTGCTTCCTCCATTCCATGATGGGAGATTGCAAAGCTAGACACCCTCATGCAGGTCCCCGGGAGGCACAGCTCAGAGGAAGTCTGGGAAGGCATCAAGTCCTGTCATCTTGGCCAGGTGCAGCAGCTCACACCTGTCATCCCAGCATTTCGGGAGGCTGAGGCGGGAGGACCGCTTGAGCCCAGGAGTTCAAGATCTATCTGGGCAATATGGTGAAACCCCATCTGTACAAAAAATTCAAAAAATTAGCCAGGTGTGGTGGTGCATGCCTGTAGTCCCAGTTATTCAGGAGACTGAGGTGGGAGGATTGATTGAGCCCAGGAGGTTGAGGCTGCAGTGAGCAATGATTGCACCACTGCCCTTCAGCCTGGGTGACAGAGTGAGACTCTGTCTCAAAAAAATAAGAAAGAGGCCGGGCTCCGTGGCTGACGCCTGTAATCCCAGCACTTTGGGAGGCCGAGGTGGCCAGATCAAGGTCAGGAGATCGAGACCATCCTGGCCAACATGGTGAAACCCCTTCTCTACTAAAAATACAAAAATTAGCTGGGCATGGTGGCGTATGTCTGTAATCTCAGCTACTTGGGAGGCTGAGGCAGGAGAATCGCTTGAGCCAGGGAATCGGAGGTTGCAGTGAGCCAAGATTGTGCCACTGCACTCCAGCCTGGCAACAGAGCGAGACTCTGTCTCAAAAAAAAAAAAAAAAAAAAAGTAAAAGGAAAAAGTCCTGTCCCCTGCCTCTAATAGGTTGGTTAAGCTTGCAGGGCTGGGAGGGCATCTGGCAATCTGGAAATGTCTGTTGAGGACAGCTCAGCTCTTCCTAAGGGCTGCCAGGAGCCTGAGCCCCCCAACCTTGGGGTGACCCAGTCCTGACTTCATGGGGGCTGTGCCCTTGCAGACCTGGATGAGCCAATGCTGACGGTGCACCAGACAGTGAGCGATGTGCGAGGCAACTTCTACCAGGAGAAGACGGTGTTCCTGCGCTGTACTGTCAACTCCAACCCGCCTGCCCGCTTCATCTGGAAGCGGGGCTCCGATACCCTGTCCCATAGCCAGGACAATGGGGTCGACATCTATGAGCCCCTCTACACTCAGGTCAGGACGGGCAGCTGGCTCACCCCACATTTTTTCTCCTGCACCCAACAGGGGAGGGGGGCATGGGGCTGAGTTTTTCGGACTGCCTGACTTCAGCAAGTCTATTCTCACTTTGGAAACACACATTCCGACTGGAGTTCAGACAGCCCGGGGCAGAAAAATCGGATGGAAAGTCCAGGGAGCAGCAGTGAGGACAGGAGTGTCCCTGAGGCAACATGTCCTCCAGAAACATTGCTAGTTAGAAAAGACACCCTCTAGGGGCAGACAGGTCATCCCAGTCTGCTGCTGGGTGGGAGAATATTGGGAACCTATGGCCAGGCACAGCAGGACCTGGGGGCAGGGAGATGACTCCTCTTCCCATGGGCCCTGGTAGTCCCAGGAGATGGTGGTGATGCCATTCTGCCAAGGAGGGCTTTCAGCGATGCCTGCGGGCCAGCCCCATATTTGTGTGGGTTGTAAGAGCAAGTTCTCTTCTTACCCCTCCATTTCCCAGATTGGAGAAACCAAGGCCTGGTCCTTGCCAGTGTGCACCAGGGCAACCTCAGACCCAGAGAAGCCCATGATGAGGCACTGCCAAGGCTGTGGAGAGTGTAGCATCCACCCCAGGCTCAGGACCCCTGGGGCTAAATGGTGAGGGTGGGGGTGGGGGTGGGAAGAGAGGAATTAGGTATTTGTGGTAGGCTCTGGTGCTGGGTAAATGAGTATGTGGGACCCCTGGAGACTCAAGCAGGCACCTCACCCCAGTGGTCCACTGCTACCCAGGGGGAGACCAAGGTCCTAAAGCTGAAGAACCTGCGGCCTCAGGACTATGCCAGCTACACCTGCCAGGTGTCTGTGCGTAACGTATGCGGCATCCCAGACAAGGCCATCACCTTCCGGCTCACCAACACCACGGGTACAGGCGTTTTCCTCCCTATACTCCTTCCCTACCTGAGCTAACTCCCAACCGGGAGATAGTGCCCCACCCCACAGGGACTCCAGGCATGGTGCCACTAATGTCTGGCCCCTCCCCTCCTCTTCCTGCTCTGTCTTCTCCCCTCTCATCTCCCCCAAGGGCTTCTCCAGCCTCTATGGTTTTTCTAGCCCCCTACTCTCCCCAACATCCAGCCCTGCCTCACAGTCCCCTAAGATCCCACTCCTTGTCCTCTTAGCACCACCAGCCCTGAAGCTGTCTGTGAACGAAACTCTGGTGGTGAACCCTGGGGAGAATGTGACGGTGCAGTGTCTGCTGACAGGCGGTGATCCCCTCCCCCAGCTGCATTGGTCCCATGGGCCTGGCCCACTGCCCCTGGGTGCTCTGGCCCAGGGTGGCACCCTCAGCATCCCTTCAGTGCAGGCCCGGGACTCTGGCTACTACAACTGCACAGCCACCAACAATGTGGGCAACCCTGCCAAGAAGACTGTCAACCTGCTGGTGCGATGTACGTGGCCTCAGAAGGGGTGGGAGGGAAGCTGTGAGGCAGACAGGGTCCCTGGTCTTTGGGAGCTACCAATGAACTAGGAAAGCGGCCTGTCGGCTTCGCTTTGCTAGGTGAAGCATGCAGAGGATGTTCCATGCCATTCGATTTGCCTGCAATTCAGCTAACTGCCAGCAGATGGCAGAATGAATAAAATTTGTATAAAGCTTTATTGAAAGTTTGACAATCTACATTTCCAAATGTAACCTCAACAATCCAAGAAATAGGAAGGGCTAGGATTGATTACCTACTTTTTTTTTTTTTAAAGATTGGGAAACTGAGGCTGAAAAAGCTAAATGGGGACATTCTAGGTTTCAAGAGTAATTTCCTGGCTTTCTCCCTGTAGAGTAGTTTCTATGTGATTAACTGAATTTAAGTGAAAATAATACACATTTCCATATGCCCTATATGGAAATCTTTATTAGGGAAGTATTTAAGTGAATCTGAAGATAATTACTAAATGTAAAAAATGATACAAAACTTGGAGCACAGTCTAAAGAAGTATAAACATTTTTCTTATTAAACCTCAGCCTCAGTAATTAGCTGCCCACTATGATCTTGATTTTGACACTCTGAATTAAAGAGAAAACTTTAAATTTTTCTGCTTGTGCGGCTTTAGGAATTTTTGTTTGTTGCTTTTCTTTCTTTCTTTTTTAATGTATTTTGGCTACCTGAGAGCATTGATTCAAGTTGCCCTGAATATACACTCCCTGTTTGGTTTTGGTTGTTGTTTTTAAAGATCCAGGTTTGTTTCCAGCGCTTTAGCACTTGAACATTAAGTACAGCTTCTGCCAAACTCCACTGAGAGTCACTGATTACATGGACTCTCTTCATCTCTCACTGAGCAGTCAGTCTCTTTCTGACTCTCCTCACAGAAAGAAACTAGCTCTCTGTGACTTTTTACTTAATCAGAGCAAGAAAGAAGGTTAAAAATTGTGGCTAATGACTACTTTTTCCTTCGATCGTACTTTTCCCATCACAAGATTATTTTTCTCCACCTGATTCCATTTGGCCTTTTAAGCCTGGGTTGGTAAGATCTCAATTTACATCAAATACTTACGGTCACCTCTTAGGGCGGCTGTAGAGCCCGCCTTTCCCAGAGCAGACCTGACTTGTGCCTGTTGTGCCAGTGTCCTGTCCAGAAGGTTGGGTACCTGATTAAAAACTCAGTTTAACTCTTGGCTTGTTTCAAACATGATCCACATTTTTTTTTTTTTTTTTTTTTTTTTTTTTTTGAGATGGAGTCTCGCTTTGTCGCCCAGGCTGGAGTGCAGTGGCACGAGCTCACTGCAAGCTCCGCCTTCTGGATTTACGCCATTCTCCTGCCTCAGCCTCCGGGTAGCTGGGACTACAGGCACGCACCATCACGCCCGGCTAATTTTTTGTATTTTTAGTAGAAACGGGGTTTCACTGTGTTAGCCAGGAGGATGGTCTCGATCTCCTGACCTCGTGATCCGCCCGCCTCGGCCTCCCAAAGTGCTGGGATTACAGGCATGAGCCACCGCGCCCAGCCATGATCCACATTTTTTAAAGAGGCCAGACCTTTTTCTTTCTAAAAGCTATGTTTTTATGTAATTGCATGTGAAGTGATTGTATTGGTCTCTTACTATAAAAATTACACACGCTTATTACAAAGAGTCAAACAGCACAAAAGGGTGAAATGTAAGAATTAAATTGTTAATTCTCCTCAGTTCCACTCTCTAGATAGAACCACTATTAGATTCTAGTGCATGCTTCCAAATGTGTATTTTGCATATTTAAGGTTTAAAACAATGATAAAAAACAAAGCATTGTAGTGGTCAAAAGCTCAGACTCTGAGTTTGAATTCAAGATTGGCTACTTTTTTGGGCAAGTTACTTAAACTGTCTGAGCCTCAGTTCCCTGCTTTGTAAAATGGGGGTAATAAAGCATCTCCTTCAGAGATTCTGGGATGGGTTAAACTAGTAAATCCATGTTGAGTGCCTAGAACAGTGCCTTTCACATAGTGTAAGTTCTGTTTGGTAAAACCTGCTTTTCTGCAGTGACCTTTTTGAACTTTTAAAGCACATCTGAACAAATGAAACAATTTCCAAGCAGAGAAAAGTGATAGTTTCACCTGGGAGAGTTGTAGCCCCTTATCCCCAGAAGGGCCAGTTAGAGGGGAGAAGCTGGGTCTGGGTTGGGGTGGGACATGGACCCCTGGAGTCAGGCCAACCCCAGCTACCCTTCCCTCCCCATCCACTCACAGCCATGAAGAACGCTACATTCCAGATCACTCCTGACGTGATCAAAGAGAGTGAGAACATCCAGCTGGGCCAGGACCTGAAGCTATCATGCCACGTGGATGCAGTGCCCCAGGAGAAGGTGACCTACCAGTGGTTCAAGAATGGCAAGCCGGCACGCATGTCCAAGCGGCTGCTGGTGACCCGCAATGATCCTGAGCTGCCCGCGGTCACCAGCAGCCTAGAGCTCATTGACCTGCACTTCAGTGACTACGGCACCTACCTGTGCATGGCTTCTTTCCCAGGGGCACCCGTGCCCGACCTCAGCGTCGAGGTCAACATCTCCTCTGAGACAGGTGGGCAACTGGAGGGGCACTAGGGAAATGTGAGGGGGTGGAGAGGCCCACAGACAGGAGGTAGTGGGGAGGCAGCGGCTTGGGAAAGGGAAGCCAGAGTGAGGAGGCCACCATTTGTTCATGCCACATGCTTTTACTGAGTCCCTGTTAATATGCCAGGCACTGTGCTAGGCCCTGGGGTAGAGTGGTGGGCAAAACAGGCTCTGCCCTCATAGAGCTTAGGAGAAAAGGCAAACACATTTCAGATAGTCTCACAAATAAATATATCATTGCAAACTGCATACATGAGAGTCTGGAAAGAGTTCCCTGAGGGCAGTGCAGCCTCAAAGGGAGAGACCACGCACCCTACAACTGTAGGGTGTGTAGAGGGCTTGGGAGTTGGAATGTCTTAGAGCCAGGGCAGGGGTCCAGAGGTGTTTCCTCCATTTGGCTCATAGGCCTGATGCCTAGGGCATGGAAGTGTCTTAAGGGCCTGGAAAAATAAAATAATTGGCTCCAAAATACAAAGAAACAACTGCACAATTAAAGCCAATAAATGCATAAATGTTTATAGAGTATATATTATACTAACTAGATCACTGGACCTCAGCTGGCCTTATAGAGCTATTTAAAAATAAGAACTTTATATTTAATGTAGAACATGGGTACATTTTAATTTGTTTGATGTGATGTGCAATGGGACTCATGGAAGTCTTCAAAAAGACCCTCTGATTGAGCAATGTGTTGGGTTGCATTAAGTTCTGCCATGAATAAAAGAAATTAGCAGTGTTATTAACAGAAATAACCCTAACTAACAGTGGCTTAAACTAGCTAGATGTGTATTTCTTCCTCATGTGAAACTTTGCTGGTAAGCAGTTAGGGCTAGGATAGGGACTCTGCTCCACCAAGTCCTCAGGGCCCCAGGCTCCCCCTGGCTTGCTCTTCCATCATCCTTAGCTTGTGCCACATTGCCCATGATGGCAGTTCCAGCTGCAGCTATTATTCTGCATTATTTTCTGCAGGAAGGAAAAGAGGGGTACAGCTTCTTTTAAACACCCTCATTTTCCTTGGTATTCCATTGGCGAGAATTTAGTCGCGTGGCTGTAGCTAACGATAATGCAGGCTGGGAGATGTAGTCTTTATTCTGGGTGGCTGTGAGCCCTGCTGAAAGCCAGGTATCCTATTACTTAAGAATAAAGGGCAAGGATGTTGTAGGACAGACTAGAAGCCTGTGATAACACACTAAGGCAAGAGAAGATGAAGTCTTTAAATAGGCCAGGGCCCGGAGTAGGACAGAAGGACCAAGAATGGATATATTTAGAAATGTTTAAGAGGTGGAATCCCTAGTACTTATTAGTTCTGGGGAACACGGAATATAGGCCAGGCTGACTTCAGGTCTCTCTTTGAGTTGGAAGACCCTGAGGTGGAGACCCAGGAGGTGGAGAGGATTTGGGAAAGTGAATTCTGCTTTGGAAATACTGGGGACCAGTGGGAAGTCTGGGATGGGAGAGAGAGGCTTGCACCTAGGGGGAGGTAAGCAGGAGCCGGAAGGCAGAGCCCAGGGGGGAGCTCCAACTCCACTGCTACCTCTCTACCGACCACCATCACCCCCGCAGTGCCGCCCACCATCAGTGTGCCCAAGGGTAGGGCCGTGGTGACTGTGCGCGAGGGATCTCCTGCCGAGCTGCAATGCGAGGTGCGGGGCAAGCCGCGGCCGCCCGTGCTCTGGTCCCGTGTGGACAAGGAGGCTGCACTGCTGCCCTCGGGGCTGCCCCTGGAGGAGACTCCGGACGGGAAGCTGCGGCTGGAGCGAGTGAGCCGAGACATGAGCGGGACCTACCGCTGCCAGACGGCCCGCTATAATGGCTTCAACGTGCGCCCCCGTGAGGCCCAGGTGCAGCTGAACGTGCAGTGTGAGTCCACCAAGCCACTCGGACTACCTTCCCAACTTTCCTTCCGGCTCCCAGCTGGCCTGTCCCCTCTTCATCCCCTTACCCACCCCAGTCCAACCAGACCCCACCACCTACTCCTGATACCCCTAACGCTCCTTGACAACCCCGTGCTGTAGAACACGGAGGTCTGTGTTCTTTACTGCACTTCATCAAGTATCTCCCATCTTCATTTTCAGGGGCCCGGTGAACAAAAAAAATTACTTGATTTTGACAGGTGGAAATGGGATTTTGAAGGAGGAGGAAGGACCCTCAAGGGGAAACACTGTCTGATAACAAGATGATGAAAATTACCATGTGCCAAACACTGTTTTAAGAGTTTCAATGCGCTAACTCATTTAAACCCCCGCAGCCCTATAATAGATTCTATTATTCCCCCATTTTTACAAATAGGGAAACCGAGACACGGAGAGGTTGAGTAACTTGCCTAAGGTCTCACAGAGTCAGGGCTGGGATTTGAACCCAGCCCATCTAGCTTCAGCGATTATACGCGAAATCCCTGAGTTGTCCTGCATTTCATTGCTTGGGTGGGGGTGGGGCGAGGGGTCCACTTAGGGCGTGACTGGAGGCCGGGTCTGGGAAGCATGGCTGGTGGGAATGGCCAGGAGGGAGTGGGTATCTGCAGGTTGGGAGGTACGTGCGTGGCCATTGGAGGGATGTGTTGCGAGTGTGCATCCGCTCTGGGATTTTTCCTGGCGGGGCTCATGGCAGTAGAGGCGAGCGCGTTACCTCCCCACGGGCCGCTCCTCAGACCCCACACGCTGGGGAGAGGCACCGCTGACCGCTGCTCCCGCCCCTAGTCCCGCCGGAGGTGGAGCCCAGTTCCCAGGACGTGCGCCAGGCGCTGGGCCGGCCCGTGCTCCTGCGCTGTTCGCTGCTGCGAGGCAGCCCCCAGCGCATCGCCTCGGCTGTGTGGCGCTTCAAAGGGCAGCTGCTGCCGCCGCCGCCTGTTGTTCCCGCCGCCGCTGAGACGCCGGATCATGCGGAGCTGCGCCTCGACGCCGTAACTCGCGACAGCAGCGGCAGCTACGAGTGCAGCGTCTCCAACGACGTGGGCTCGGCTGTCTGCCTCTTCCAGGTCTCCGGTGAGCGTCCAGTGGGTCCCTCCCCACCCACCACGCCCACCAGGGGCCAGGCTCTGCCCCAATCCCAGCCCGGGAGATTCTTTCCCTGGGTGGGCCCGCTGACCCCCTTGAAGCCCACCTACTCCAGGCTTAGCCCGGGCCTTTCCAAGACCTGCCCATGCCAAGGCCAGGCCCCGCCCTGTGCCGCTAGTATACCAACCTGGGCCTCCCAGCCCCGCCCTCCAGGTGCGGGCCATGCCCCTCCACTTACACCCTATCTTGAGGTTGAGGCCTTCTCCTTCCAAGGCCTGCTTATGCCTATACCTGTCCTAAGCCCCGCCTATTACAGCTCAGCCCGCTTCCTGGGCGTCTGACAACTGCGCCACTTCCAAACATAGCCTTCCCCAGGCCTAGGCTTCGCCTCTCTAACTACAACCAAACCAGGCCTAGACCCCTTCAAAACCCATCCAAGCCACGTCTAGGCTCCTCCGCCTGCGTAAGGCATAGGCTCCACCCCTTTCAGTTTGGTCCAGTCCCAGCTTTGCGCTTCCGGCCGATCCAGCAGCAGGCAGCATTTCCTCCAGCCCCACTCCCACCAGCGTTAGAGCCCCTCAAGCGCTGGCCGCAGCCCCATCTCAGCCCCTCCCCGCTCGTCCTTGACCCCTGAGGCTACAGATGGGGAACCGCTTCGGGGGTCTGAGGTGTAGTTTAGGGGAGAGCAGACGCCTCTCAACAGCTTCTCTGGAACGTTGTTGCGGGAGCACTGGGCCAGACAGCACACGTTTCCTGAGCTGGCACCCTAGAGGTGCAGGCCCTTCGGTGCCCAGAAACCCCTCTCAGCCCCAGCTCTTCTAGGCATTCTCAGGTGGGCTGTCAGGGGCTGCAGATGGCCATGGGTGGGTCAGAAAGGGGTGGAAGTGGTAGTGAGGGCGGCCTGGGGGAACACAGGGGGGCTGCCTGGGTTGCTGATGTCTTCCTCCACGTGGGGAGAGCCGCCTCCCTGCCAGAGCTGGTGGCAGCACCTCTGGAGCAGAGCCTGGGGATGTCTGTCCCCCATTCCATGGCATACACAGCTTTCCCAGCAGCCCCCAGCTGACTGGGTGGCCCTGCAGTTTCTGTTGGAATCCCTCACTCAGCAGCAGGGGGATAGGACGGCAGGTCACTGGCCCTCTCCCCACCTCCCCACCATCCAGCCCTGCCAGCCAGAGGCCCCTGTGACATTTCCCACCTCCTTCCCTTCTCCCCTGTTCTCCCACACTTTCCCTGTCTCCCCACTCCTCTCTCTGTTCCCCTCCTCTCCCTTATCTTTCTTTCCTCCCAATATCCCTGACCCTTCTTTGTGTCTTTCCCCCACTCTCTTTCCCATGTCTTCCCTCATATCCCTTTTCTGTGTTTTCCTAAATTTCTTTTTACTCTATTTTTTCTGGGCCTGCCTTTCTCTTCTCACCAATATCACCTCTTGGAATTTCCAATCTCTGTCTCCATCTCCCACTTTCCCTCCTATCCCATTCTCATTCTCCCCAATCCCCTCTTCTCCGAACATTCCCCAATCTCACAATATTCCCTTTCTCTTTGTTTCTCCATTCCCTCTCTGTTTTCCACCTCATCCTCTTCCGTTTCCCTTTCCCACACCTCCTTTCTTTGTGTCTCCCCCGCACCCTCCACGGCCCAATGCCCCCCTCCCCATCCTCTTAGCCAAAGCCTACAGCCCGGAGTTTTACTTCGACACCCCCAACCCCACCCGCAGCCACAAGCTGTCCAAGAACTACTCCTACGTGCTGCAGTGGACTCAGAGGGAGCCTGATGCTGTCGACCCTGTGCTCAACTACAGACTCAGCGTCCGCCAGGTGGGCCAAGGGGGAGTGGGGGCCTGGGGGCAGGTGGAGGGTGGGGTGGCTGACCCTGGAAATGCTCATCAAGGCCAGAGGAAGGGTCAGAGGTGGGGCTCAGACACGTTGACCCTTTTAGAGAGTCTCCCTTAGGGAGAAAAGTTTTGGACATAGCAGCAAGAGATTGGACGTTCTAGGGATCTGTCCCTTCTGGACCCAGACTCTAGGCACAGCTATGAGAATTGGGCAGGCAAGGGTCTGCTGGGTTCATAGAGGAGGGAGCCAGTGCTACTCACAGAACATAGAATCTACTCTTGGATCAAGAGCTTAAGAAGGGGTGTGGGAGAGGGGAGGGTCAGTCTCATCCAGGGGGTCTCCACCACGCAAGGCCAGGGTCTCTCTGCTGTTCTCGTGCCCAGTATGATTCCATGTGGTTCTGCTCAGCCCAAGAGGTGACTGGTGGGAGGGTAACAGTGTGGCTCTGGGGCAGACTGCCTAGGCCAGAATCCAGCTTTGTGTACAGTAGCTACAGCAAGCTACTCTCTTTGGCCTCAGTTTCCTTATCTGTAAAATGGGGGATTGATTATAATATTTTGCCTCATAGGATTGCAATTTTGAGGATTAAATGACTTAATAATGGCAGTATACTTAAAACAGTACCCCACACTTATTAATGGTTCAGTGTGTTGCTATCATCATTTTTATTATGAAGACGGCCCTGGGAGGTGGGCACGGAAGAGGTGATTGTCCTGTGTCAGAGTTGAAGAAACTGAGGGGCTGACTTCCTAGGCATCTGGGAACTCCCTGTACTTACAGTTGAACCAGCACAATGCGGTGGTCAAGGCCGTCCCGGTCCGGCGTGTGGAGAAGGGGCAGCTGCTGGAGTACATCCTGACGGACCTCCGTGTGCCCCACAGCTACGAGGTCCGCCTCACACCCTATACCACCTTCGGGGCTGGTGACATGGCCTCCCGCATCATCCACTACACAGAGCGTAGGTGACAGTGGTGGTGGTAGGAAGGATGGGCCCATCTCATGGCCAGGGACCCCCTCCACCATCCCCATGCGGTTCCTAAGCTTGGGGTTCCCCACCATGTACTCTCCTACCTTGTCACTGCAGGCCAGACCCGCTGGCCCCCAGTTCTGGCTCTGAGGACCCTGTCCTCTGGTCCCAAGCAGGGTATCCTCTGCAGAGCCCCACACCTCAGTTCTGACTTGGTTTCCCTGCTTGCTTTCTCAGCCATCAGCTCTCCGAACCTTTCAGGTGAGACTCCCCAATCCCCCATGACTTCCCCTTCCCTTTAGGGACACAAAGGCTCTCCCGGTGAGAGAAAGGAGATAGGCTATCCTTGAGACAGTCAGAGAGAAAATGAATTCCCCCTGCGTTTCCATGGGGTACGGCCAGAGGCTAGAAGGAGAAGCAGTGTTGGGCTGGAGATGTTTATGTCTGGGATTATTCTGGGGTTTAAAGGCCAGGCAGGTGGGGAGAGGCTCACTGTCCCAAAAGAAAAAAGGAGAAGCTGGGCTCATCTACACCCCCTGTTGCCTGAGTCAGGGGTTCTTAGTCTGTGACCCATGGACCTCCAAGGAATCTATGTATAGAATTCAGGCAGTCTATGAACATGGAAAGGCATACAATTAATTTCTTTTTTTTCTTTTGAGATGGAGTCTCACTCTGTTGTCCAGGCTGGAGTGTAGTGGCACAATCTCGGCTCACTGCAACCTCTGCCTCCCGGGTTCAAGTGATTCTCCTGCCTCAGCCTCCCAAGTAGCTGGGATAACAGGCATGTGCCACCGTGCCCGGCTGATTTTTGTAGTTTTAGTAGAGACGAGATTTCACCATGTTGCCCAGGCTTGTCTTGAACTCCTGACCTCAGGTGATCCACCTGCCTTGGCCTCCCAGAGTGCTAGGATTACAGGCGTGAGCCATCATGCCTGGCCTCAATTATTTCTTTATTTTCCCTATCTTCTAGCAGAAATTTAACATCCCCTTCAATGATGAATGGAGGACCCAAACCACAGTAGTAAAATCAGGACCTGTGACTTTGTCAGCTGTAGAAATCCCATGTTTTCACCTCACCTTACAGTTGTTCGAGATATCTCTAAATATCATTTATATCCATTTGTATTTCAAAACTATAGTAGTTACTAGGCCTAACACTAGATCTTGTGATTTAATTAGATACTACAGAAGCCTACTTATGATTTTATAACAGATTGAAAAATATTTTGACAACGGTATTTCGATATAATTGATTTTCTTTATAATCCTATATATTTCATTTTATGTGTCTAAAATCATTATTCTGAGATTGTCCTTAGGCTTCACTAGGTGCTAGAAGGGACTATGGACAAAAAGGGTTAAGAAGTCTTGTTACGGCAACAACTTTGCTGTGGGCCCCGTGTCTGGTCTTTTGAAGCCTGGAATCCTGGATGCCTTGCTTGGATGCATGGGAGCTGCCTCTGCAGGGTGGCGATGGGGCGAGGCTGGGCCTCAGGGACTGAAGAGGCTGACTGTGTCTCATTCCCCCATGAAATGCAGACAACACCTGCCACTTTGAGGATGAGAAGATCTGTGGCTACACCCAGGACCTGACAGACAACTTTGACTGGACGCGGCAGAATGCCCTCACCCAGAACCCCAAACGCTCCCCGAACACTGGTCCCCCCACTGACATAAGTGGCACCCCTGAGGGTGAGGACCTGGCCTGCTGCCAGAAGTGGAGGATTGCTTCAGGGGGTCGTCTAGGCCCAGGGCACCCCAGACTGGGGATGAAGGGAGATAGCACCAGTCTGAGGGAGACACAGTCCTGTCCTCAGGGAGCCCCGGTCTGAGGGGAGACACAGCTCCGTTCTCAGGGAGCCCCAGTCTGAGGGAGATGCAGCTCCATCCTCAGGGAGCCCTGGTCTGAGGGGAGACACAGCCCTGATTTCAGGGATCCCTGGTCTGAGGTGAGTCGCAGCCCCATCCTTAGGGAGCCCCAGTCTGAGGGAGACGCAGCCCTGTCCTGATAGAGGATCAAGAGGAAGAAGAATTACAGTAGAGCCAAGAACCCATGAGCACTGACCAGACTCGTGTGCTGTGCTGTGCTGTGAGGCAGGGTGCGTGGGGTAAGGCACCTCAGGTTCAGCCCGCAGAGGCTTAGGCAGAGAGGGAATCAGGTAGGAAGAGGCCCGGGTGTCTCGGGGGAATCAGGTAGGAAGAGGCCCGGGTGTCTCGGGGGAATCAGGTAGGAAGAGGCCCGGGTGTCTCGGGGGAATCAGGTAGGAAGAGGCCCGGGTGTCTCGGGGGCTATTGGCGCATCTCCCCGTTCCCCACAGGCTACTACATGTTCATTGAGACATCAAGGCCTCGGGAGCTGGGGGACCGTGCAAGGTTAGTGAGTCCCCTCTACAATGCCAGCGCCAAGTTCTACTGTGTCTCCTTCTTCTACCACATGTACGGGAAACACATCGGTGAGTTGGGGGACCAGGTAGTCTCCACCAAGTGTATGCTGGAGGATGGGAGGGGAGTGGGGTCCACAGGAGGCCATGGACTGGCCCATGTGAGGCCTGAGCTTCTCCACTTGGCTAAATGAGAGGTTCTTGGAGGGGTCTGCACAGAGAATTGGCAAGAGGAGAAGTTGAAAGCCAGCTTGTCCGAGGTTTTGAGATGATCAAGGAGTCCTGAGCCTGCAGATAGAAAAGACTCCAGCAGGGGACGGACATGGTGGCTCACACCTGTAATCCCAGCCCTTTGGGAGGCCGAGGCAGGCGGATCACCTGAGGTCAGGAGTTCAAGACAAGCCTGGCCAACATGGTGAAAGCCCATCTCTACTGAAAATACAAAATTAGCAGGGTGTGGTGGCAGGTGCCTGTAATCCCAGCTACTTGGGAGGCTGAGGCAGGAGAATCGCTTGAACCCGGGAGGTGGACGCTGCAGTGACCTGAGATTGCACCACTGCACTCCAGCCTGGGCAGCAAGAGCAAAGCTCCATCTCAAAAAAAATAAAAGACTCCAGCAGGATGAGATAGAAGAGGAGGGGATGGAGAAGACAACTAAGGGAATGCAAATATGGAGTGCCTGCCAGGTGATGTCCTGGGTGTGCCGAATCCCTGGTTGCATTAACCCTTACAGCCACCAGATGAGGGAAGTGTTTCCATCCAACTCAGAGACGTCAAGCATTTGCCCAAGACCACACAGTAAGCTAGATCTGTGTGACTTCTCCAAGCCCTAACCATGAGATCGGAAGGGTGCTGCTTTGTGGGCAGTGAGAGGAAGTCCTGCTTCCCAAGTGTGGGAGTGAACATAAGGAGTACCCTTTGGCAGGCAATGGTACTGGTAGGAGTGTCACGTAACCAGTGAACTCATCTGTCAGCCATCACTTCCAGAGCTCCTACTCAGTGCCGGGTATCAGGTGCTTGTGAATGAGGTGGACGAGTTCCCCATCCTCTTGGCATTTACAGGCAAGTGGGAGAGACAGGTATTAAATAACCCGTGCTACCAGCTGGGAGTTAGTGACCCCTGCAGCAGTGGAAGGACAGGGGCCCAGACTGGTGGTAACAGGGAGACCTGACTGACTCCGCGGCATGGTCATGGGAGACTCTGCTGAGAACATGATGATTTTTTAAAAATTGTTTTTGTTTGTTTACTTATTTATAGGAAAGGTAATACATTTCACAAAGGCCAAAAGGTACAAAAGGGCACATAATGCAATTGCCCTCCCATCCCAGTCCATCTGCCAAAGGTGATCAATAGACTAGATTTTAGGGCAAATTTTCAGAGATACTTTATCCAATAGAAACCAGTACATCTGGCCAGGCAAGGTGGCTCACACCTGTAATCCCAGCACTTTGGGAGGCCGAGGCAGGCGGGACACCTGAGGTCAGGAGTTCGAGATCAGCCTGGCTAACATGGCAAAACCTCATCTCTACTAAAAATACAAAAATTAGCCAGGCATGATGGCAGGTGCCTGTAAGGAGGCTGAGGTAGGGAGGATTGCTTGAACCCAGGAGGTGGAGATTGCAGTGAGCCAAGATTGCACCACTACACTCCAGTCTGAGCGACAGAGTGAGACTCCATCTCAAAAAAAAAAGAAAAAAGAAAAGAAACCAGCATATACACATATATATATATATATATATTTCTATTTCCTCCCATTTTACACATACTGTCCTATACTTGCTCTTTTCCTCTGAATTGTACATCATCTTGGTGATCATTCCTTGTCAGTCCGCAGAAAGCATCTTCATTGTTTGCCTCAGATGTAATGGTAGAGGGAGTGACTTTAAGCAAATGTAGATCTAAAGGCTCATCATGGAGAAGTTTCCACAGCTAGGGTGATGGATCAAGCTGAACTGATGAACAAGAATGGAGTGGGATAGAAGGTTCTGTCTCCACTGGGGCCCCCAAACCATTTGCACAGATCTTTTTCCCATGGCTTGGTCTGGATGTCCAATAAGAAGCTTCTTCTAGGGTAGGTGAGGGTGGATGACCAGGACTCCACCACCCTGCCCAGTCCTCTCATTTCCATTTGGCTTCCCCAGGTAGGACAACCAGTTCATTTTGGTTTACCCCATCTTTCCAGTTTTAGCACTGGGTATGATTTATGTGGTGAATAAAGCTGGCTCTTAAAACTCAAGATTTCTCTAATACTGATGCTTAGGACAAAGCTCAGAAAAGAAAAAAAGAATGAGTGAGTTTAAAGAAAGATATTAGCACATGTGTTATATAACTTGGTCAAGATAGCGAGAGGGGAGATTGTGGAGGCATTAGCCTGGGGGTGCTCGGCCCATTTACCCACAGCCATAGGGACCTGGAATTCTGGGGTAACTGAGGGGTGCTGGAGGAGGAGGAGGAGACCAGAACTTGGCTAAGAGTGCCCAGGCAACACCAGTGCCCCCACCCTGTCCCTTCCAGCTCAGCTCCAGCCCCCAGTGGTATGAAATATCCGGCTCTGAGGGAAGGGGAATCAATCTTAGATGGTGCCCGTTGGCTGGCACTTCCCACAGACAAAGCTGTACCATCTGTGACACCAGATAGACAGACCCCCTGGTGGGAGAGAGCCACCAAATGTTACCTGCCTGGTATGAAAGGAGTTGGCTTGGACCAAGGAGAGCCAGCAAGACACAAGGTCTGGGGACAGCTGGTGCCCAGAGCTGCCAGGCAGAGTAGGAGGGGAGGAGGGAAGAGGAACTAGGATAGCAAGAAACACCCCTCCTGCATGGAAAGCCAAGCAAAGGAGCATATTGAAGGTTCCAGGCATACGGAGGTACCCTCACCAGCAGGGGATGGGCCCTTGAGAGGCTGTGCCAGCACCCAGCAGAACAGGAGGTACTCACCCTGGCTTTCACAGGGCCCAAGCCCCAGTGTCTTCCAGGATCCTCACCAGCCCCAAAGAAGTGACTTTCTCTTCTCCCTCCTGGAGATATGCCCGCTGTCCCCATCCCTCTGGGATCTAGCCTCAGTTCCCATACCATTTCTTCCTCCTCTACTGCCCTGCCCCAAGGACCCTGATGCAGAAGCCTGCTTTTTCACCGTCCCCTTCCCTCAGCACCCATAAGCTCCAGTGTATCCCCTGCTCAGGGGCTTCCTGACATCCCTTTACAGAGGACATCCAGGGCCCAAGACCCCCAACCTTCTGTTTGAAAAGGGCCTGCTCAGGCTCAGTGGCTCATGCCTGTAATCCCAGTGCTTTTGGAGGCCAGGAGTTCTAGACCAGCCTGGGCAACATAGCGAGACCCCCATCTCTGCTAAAAAACTTTAAAAATTAGCTGGGTGTGGTGGTGCATGCCTACAGTCCTAGCTACTTGGGAGGCTGAGGTGGGAGGATTATTGAGCCCAGAAGTTTGAGGTTGCAGGGAGCCATGATTGTACCACCAAGATCCTGTCCCCACCCCCCACCCCCCCAAAAAAAGAATGAGCTTTGCTCAATACACTCCTCCATATCTTTCTTGCCACATCTAAAACCAAACAGAGCTGTATGCTGGTGCCTGGATAGACTCCAGTTTTCCAGCCTCTGGGCTTTTGCTCAGCCTGTTCCCTCTGCTTAACATGCCTTCTTACCACATTCCCCTGGCCAAATTCTTCCCATTCCTCAAGGCCTGTCGAAAACACCACCTCCTCCAGAAGTCTTCCTAGGTTTGAGCTGGGAGCCCTCTATCCTTCCTGTGAACTCTGAGTCCTTAATGTACAGCTCCCCAGGCCCAGATCACTCTCTGCTCTGTGGTATGGTAGTCCCTGGGATTCACATCTTCTCTTCCCTATTTGACTCCTTGCAGGAAGGTCTGTGTCAAAATTCCTATAAGTTCCCAATAGTTAAATTCTAAATGAAGAATTTTCCATAACTCTCATCAAGGACTTCCATAGAATCACAGAGTTGGAAGGACCTCAGCGTTCATGAAGACCAAATCCTGTCAATCATTCATTTATTCATCCATCTATTCATTCACTTAACTAATTGAGCACCATTATATGCTAGACAGTGTTCTAGGACACTAGGACAAGACAAAGATCCCTGCTCTTGAAGCGCCTACAGTCTACTGGTGCCAAGCCTTATAAAGAAAAGAATGCAGAAAAAAGAATAGAGAGCTATTTTACATGGGATGGTCAGGGACTTCCTTGAGGGAGGGAAGAATGTTCCAGGCTGGGGCAACATCACAAGCAAAGGCCCTAAGGCAGGAACTGGCCTCAAGTATTGAAAGAAAAGCAAGGATACCAGTTTGCTGTACCCGAGTGGGAGCCAGGAAAGAGTGGCGGCAAATGAGATCAGAGAAGCTGACAGCGTCCAGATCAGGTGTGGAAGTCCAGGAAAGGATGGCGATGGGAAGCCTCAAAGGGGACTGAGCAGGGGGGTAATGTGACTGGAGACAGGGGTCCCCTCCACAGCACCCCTGCTGGATAGTCCTGTCCAAGGACAGGATGCTCCCCCAAGACAGCCCACTCTTTTGCTGGGCAGATCTGATACATCCAGGGTCTTCCTTAGATGGAGTTCAAATCTGCCTCCTGCAAGCTTTCACTTGCTGGTGTTTATTCTACCCCATGGGGAATGCAGAGCATGGACGATCACATAGACTGTCCCCTCTGGCCTTCTCTTTCCCAGGGCCTTACTGGACCGAACATACTTCTCTTGCCAACTGGATATTAAACGTTTCAAAACTCCTTCATCTACCTCCACAAGTCATGTACTGCCAACAGGGACACACTGTTTTCTTTGGAAATCCTGCTGTGTGCCCAGACAGAGGTCCCAGCGCCCTGGGACAGCTCCCTTGTCTAGAGGGGAAGGATAGGGTGTGTGTGCATGTGTGTGTTTGTGGGTGGGGAGATTAGCTGATTAGCAGGGCAGGACAGAAGGACAGAAATGAAAGAAAATTTGCAAGTCATCCTGATGAACTGAAATCCTGCTGAAGTCTTGTTTCCCACATTGAGGGTGTCCCTGCAGGAATGGGACATTGCACCCAGCTGGCCATGGGGAGGAGGTCCTGTCAACAGGGACAGGGCTGCAGGATGTGGTGGGAGAAGAGGGCTTGGTAAATGGGGAAAGGTGAGGATGGCCTGGCCAGATCTCACTGCCGACTGTCTTCACACCCACCACAGGCTCCCTCAACCTCCTGGTGCGATCCCGGAACAAAGGGGCTCTGGACACGCATGCCTGGTCCCTCAGTGGCAATAAGGGCAATGTGTGGCAGCAGGCCCATGTGCCCATCAGCCCCAGTGGGCCCTTCCAGGTGAGTCCGCAGGGCCCAGAGGACCCTCCCCAGCTTCGGTGGTTGCTGTGGCCAGGAAGCACTTAGGAAAGCCTTGTCCTTCTTCCTGGGGGCTAAGGATGGAAAGAGTCAGGCTAGGGGGAACTTCCAGGTAGATTAAGGGGAAAGGTGGGGTTGGGGGAGCGCTCTGGTCCCCAGCAGAACCTCCTCAACCCTTGCTCCCTGCTTTCTGACCCCACCCCAGATTATTTTTGAGGGGGTTCGAGGCTCAGGCTACCTGGGGGATATTGCCATAGATGACGTCACACTGAAGAAGGGGGAGTGTCCCCGGAAGCAGATGGATCCCAATAAAGGTGCAAGATGGGAAGGAGGTGGGGGAGCTGAATCTGGAGGGAGCTGTGTGTGGCGGGGGTTCCTGTCTGTTGGGGGAGGGTGTTTGTGTCTGAATAGGGGTTCAGAATGTCTGAGTGATGGGAATCATGTGGCTCTGACTGTGTGAAGGTGTGCTCCACCCTCACTCATTCTGTGTGCATGTGTAAACAATGAGAAGCCCAGCCCCCACCCTCGTGGTGAGCCTACTGACCTGTTCATGGTATCAGAGCGCCTCCTGTGCCTGTGTCTGAATACATCTGTGCGTACCTCTGGCTCCAGAGGTGAACGTGTGCCTTCCAGGGCCAGAGGTTTCCAATACTAACAGCTCCCACTTACTGAGCAATTACTGTGTACCAGGCAAGGCACACAAACTTGTATATGCACGTTTCACTTACCTCACAACAGTTAATCCTCAACAACAGTCGTTTGGGGTAGCACACACCGTTGGACCCATTTTAAAAGTGAGCAAACTGAGGCCCACTGAGGTTAAGTAAATTGTTCCAAGTCTTAGTGAACCTGAAGCCTGGCAGGCTGAGCTAACCCCCACTCCACCCCACGCCATCTCATGTCTGTGCTGTGAGTTTGTCTGTGTGCACTGAGGCCAGTGCACACCCTCAGGCCCTCCAAAGAGGTGGGCAGAGTAACAGTGCCCTGATGCTGCCGACCTGCCTGCCACTTCCTGCCCCTGCCAGAGCTGACCAGAGCCCTGGCCTGTCTCCTCTTTCTTTCCTGTTGCAGTGGTGGTGATGCCGGGCAGTGGAGCTCCCTGCCAGTCCAGCCCACAGCTGTGGGGGCCCATGGCCATCTTCCTCTTGGCGTTGCAGAGATGATGAGAGCTGTGTGGCCCCCCCGCAACTTTGCCCCCGGCACACCAAAGTGTCCACATTGTACCAAAGACTGACCCCTGCCAGCTGGGGTGCCCAGGGGCAGGGCCGGCCTGCCAGGGAGGGGGCCTGCATTGGCTGCAAGGATGAGCAGAGGACAAGGACAGAGGCCAGGCACTGAGGCCCTGCAGACAGCTGTTCCACATGCACACACGCACACACTCATGCTCTCACACACAGAGATATTAAAGCACAAGTTTCTATCCGACCTGCCAGCACCTTCTTTACTGCGAAGACAGGGGACTTGCCTGAATGGCATCTGCCAACCCAGGGACCTTGGCGCAACATAGGCCTCGTCCTTGCTGCACTCGTGGTGTGCTTCTGACTTTCCCCTGTCCCCTAACTCAAGGCCGAACTCCAGCCTGGTGGCTTTGCCAGAAGGGAGCCAGAAGTGGGGCAGACATGGAGCCCCTCCCTTGGTCAGACTCTGGGACTCCTGAGATGGGAGAGACAGGGATCAGAGGCGGAACAGGTGGGACTTTGCAAGCTCTGTGAATGTCCCACGTCCAGGGGACAACCAGGAAGGTAGGGCACCTGCTGCACACAACTTTGTCCAGAGTGAGCACTGGATGGTGGAGACCACAGGTCACCCCAGATCCCCTGACCTATTTCTGGGACACCATATTTCCCTCCTCAGTGTGCGCCCTTTGAAGGGACCCAGCACAGGGTCTTGGGCCTGGGCAGTCTGAAGACTGACACCTTCCCCACTCCACCCCACAAGCCATGGGACTCCTGAGAACACGGTTCCCTCCTAGCCTCAGCCGCCAGCTGGGTCTCAGAGGAGCTGGGGGAGTGGTGGCCAGCCCGTTTTCTGGGGTGAAGCTTGACTTTGAGAAAGGCAGAAGGGAAGTCCTGCCTCTGTGATTTGGTGCCCCCATATCAGACAGCGAATTTGAAGTGGAGAGAGGCCTTCCTTTCTTACCTACTTGGCACGAAAGGGTGCCCTGGGTAGGAGGGTGTGTGCAGGGCAGAACGCCAAAAAGCACTGTCTAGTCAAAAGTTCCCTTCTCCACCCAGGGGCAGTGAAGGAGGAGGGGCTTATAGAGCTGGGATTGGTGGAGGGAGCAGGTGCCAGTCCCCTCACTCTCTGGGAGCTGTGAAAGGGCTCCCTGTCCTTGGGTCCTGGGTTAGGCGCCTGAGATTGACATGATGGGATCTAGATCTTTCCTCCTTGGCATCACCCCTGAGCCCCCACCCAGCCGTCCATGGGAGAGAGAAGGCCCAGCCCCTTCTAGAATGAGTCTTTACGCATGCGTGCATATGTGTGTATGTGTGTGTGCCCGTCTGTGTCTAGGTACCACCGTGGGTACCTCGTTGAGCAGGAGTGTGTGCAATCACACCTATTTGCCTGTGAGACTGGATGGAGACCCAGTCGTTTCTGTGAGTGTCCATGTACGTCAGTGTGTGTGCCCATCTTCCTGAGTGATGTGTTTGCTTGTAGGATGCTGGCTGAATAAATGGTGTCCAGCCCTGCTCTGTAGTCTCAAGCTGCCTGCGATGGCCTAAAATTCCACCTTTCATCCCCTATGAATGACAAAGAACTTACAGATGACCTTATTGAACGCAAGCACCTTTGGTGAGGAGTGTCACAGGGCTCCTCCTGGAGCATTTGGTGGGGACAGCTGCAGAGAAGAGGCCTGGAACTCGGGCAGCACTGCAGCGCCAGGAGGCAGGCGGGGAACCGAGGCAAAGGCTGCCCATCTCCTCCCCCTGCCAGGCCTGTGTGATCATTATCACCAACAGCTGGTGGGTGGCCGGGCCAGGATGTAGCGGGGCCTTCTGATGCCTGATCAGCATGGCTGCCTTCCTGGCCCAGTCGAGGCCTCCGTCTGAAATGAGTCGCTCCAGGTTCTCAGCATACACTTCCATCGCGTCTGTTGGGTATTGTTCTTTAATTGTCCCATCTGTGCAGAGTCTGTTGCCCCAACTAGACTGTGAGCTCCTCCTCAGAGCCTTCCAAGTCCTCCCTCCACCTCCACCACCTCCCGCTTGTGCCTAGCACAAATGGGCCTGGTGTGGAAACCACTCCATTGCCCAGTGGAATGGATTCTGTAATGAGTGGTTCCTGGCCTTGCCTGCAGAATAGAATCACCAGAGTCCTTTAAAAAGCATTGCTGCTTGGGTCCCACCTCAGAGGCTCTGATTTCATTGGACTGGAGCACACTCGGACATCAGAAATGTTGAAAAGCTTCTCAGGTTCTCCTGACAGCAGGAACCACTGGCCTGGCACCTCCTGGGTGCTTCCTCTGTGCCCTCGCTGGGATAGGCATTGGAGCACCAGAGATGAATAGCCCCAAGTGCTTCCTCTTTGGGGTTCCTAAGGCACCCTGTGCCTGCTTCCCTCTGAGGACCTTCCAATCCATCTGCCCCGCAACCCTGGCTACTCCAACAGGGGGACTTGTCTCCCTTGTTCCCCTCAGGATCCATACAGCCTGCCACAGTAAAGGTGCTCAGTACATGTTGGCTGGGCTGAACTGCATACATGTGGCCCCCAGATTCCTGGTCTTTATGGGTGGAGGGCACAAGGTCGGGGGGCGGGGGAATGCTACTGGAGGTCTCAGTGGGTGCAGACAGCCCTGCCTGGAGGATGGCTTGACCCGGGGTTGACAGAGTGTGTCTGCTGAAACACTGAGGTCCCCACGTGTGAATGGGTGAGTTTGATGTGTATGTCTGTGTGTGCCAGCAGGTGGGTGGGGGATGTGGGTGTCAGTGTATGCCAGTGGGCACTGTGAGTGTCTAGGCACGTGCTGGTCTGTGTGTGTTTGCATATTCCTCAGCAGAAATGAGTGGCTTTGTGTATCACCAGGTGACTTGTCAGTGTCAGTGTCTGTGTGTGCCTGTGAGCCAGCATCTCTGTATCAGTGTTGCTCATGCTGTGTGTCTTTGTGTGCCACGGTGTGTCCGTGTCTGTTGATGGGTGGCCCATGAGTGACCCCCGCCAGGGGAGACAAGGCTGGCTGGATCCAGCACATCTCCCCAGTGGCAGCCTCGCCCTCTGGGTCAGGGTGACTGAGGCATTTTGTGGCCTTAAAATGGGGTGTTAGCCCTCAGGATGCTGGGGCCCTTCCATCCCTTGTCCCCTTCATGTTGGTGAAAAGCACTCCGGGGGCCGGGTGCTGTAGAGCAGCTTATGGAAATCTCAGCTTGGCTATCCTGCCCTTGGGGCCATAGACGGGCTCCTAGGGTACTGAGTGAAGCCTGAAGACCAAGCCCCTCCTCCTGGAATGCTCCTTCCACCCCTGCCTCTTGGAGATGGGCCTGACACCTCTTTCCCATTCATTCTCCTTTTCCCTGTGCTCTGGGAAAGCCCCTGGCTCAGGCTGTCAGAGTGAGGATGGACCTCAAAAGTTTGAACCCCTCGTGCAGATGAAGAAGCTGAATCCCAGAGTGGGGAAGGGGAGTGGCCCAAGATCACACAGCTAGTTTGAGTAGAGCCAGTCTTGGGAGAGCAGGTACTACAGCGCTGGGGGTGTCACACCACTTATCACTGCCCCTGAGGTCTCCTGCCAAACAACTGCAGGGAGTTTGGCTAACAGTCCTGTCTCCAGGGTGCCGGTGGGGATGTTATAGATGTTGCTGGGATCCCACCCTGGGAGAGATGCTATCTCCCGGCTCTAAATTCTGGCCTCTCATCCGAGGCTGCAGACCCTTCTGCCCCATGGCAGGCCTGGGTGCCACACAGAGGTGGCCACCCTCCCGCCAGTGTCTGCAGCTGCCACCCCTCTCCCAGGCCCCCAGAGAGAAGACACCCTGTTTCCCCACCTCTCCCCTGTGATTTCACAAGAGCTCGGGCTAGGAGTGCAGGTCAGCATGTCCTCATGTGCTCATCCTCTTCACTTCCCCAAAGACCAGGAGGGTCATGGGTGGGGCGTGCAGAATCTTCGTGTTTTTTCTCGCTGGGCAGCTCGAGGGACTGGGGAGTATTCCCAGGGTCTTTCCTCTGCTCTGGAGAGTCCCTGCAGAGCCACTGACTGAGGCTGGGTTCAGGGTTCAGGGGAGTCCTCCATGCTTCCAAAGGCCGGGAAGCACCTGCCTCTCTATCGAGTCAGTGCTGTGCGTGTGTGTCCGAGAATGTGGTGTGTGATGTGTGGAGTGTGCGTGTGTGTGTGTTGGGGCAGAAGGACCACTCTTTCCTGGGGATCCCTTGACCCTTATAACTAGAGGGGACGTTAGGGAGCATCTAATCTGGTGCCCGCATTGTACAGGCGAGGTCCAGAGGGATAGCATCTGCCCACCCCACCCCTTGCCCTCTCGTTGCCTGCACTCATTTCCCAAGGACCCTCCCAGGATAGGAATGCCCTCCTTCCTAGCCCCCTCCCACCCTCCTCCCAGCCACCCACATAATCACCATCTCAGCCCAACTCTGGTGGTCCTCTAGGCCCCAGTGGTCTCCATGCATCCTTCCTGCCCCAGAGTAGCCAGCTCACCAAGGCCTTTATCCCCAGCCCAGGAGAAGGGGCAGGGAGGGAAGGGGCTGCTCCAGCCCTGAGGCCTCAAAGACTTGGGAGAAAAGCCAAAACTCCTCATGCCCAGGCCCACGTGTCTGACCACCCCAGCCCACCCCACCACCAAGGTAAAAGCACAACAGGAGACCCCCTTATTAATGGGTGAAATGTATTGGGGTTGTTTTTTTAGTCACACGACCCCGTCCTCACCCCTTTGCCTTGCTGTCTGTCTCCACCCCAGCCTCTGTTCCCCATTTGCCTCTCTTTCACCTCCAAGCCCCCAAATGTAACCTCTAGTTGCGGACGCGGTTGTTCTATCAATAAAGCTGCAGTGTTCTAGCGCTCAGCGTCAGCCGTGTGTGTTGGCTGGGCAGAGTGGGCCAGGGGTGGGGGCCGGGGCACTGGAGGGCTCCTCTCAGCTCCCTGGGGGCGGCCTTTCTTCTCTTTGGCACCTTTCGACAGGGATCCTGCTCTGTGGCCTGGACAGTGAGGACCTGCATCCTGGTCTGCTCCCAGCGAACTTGTGTCCTCGTTCGTTTGCTCATTCAGAAAATACCAACCAAACACTGCCTTTGTGGAAGGCCCTGTGTAACGGGAGAGATGGACAGTAAGCTAATAATAACACCAAGACGCATATAATGATGTGTACAGTGAGGGCTGGGAAGGGAAATTGGTGCTATGAAAGAAGGTAAGAGGAGGGTTCTTACTTGGGTTGGGGCTTCAGGGAAGACTTCTCTAAGAGACATTTAGGAGAGACAGAATGATTGGAGTTAGCCTGTTGGGGCTGGGAGAGGCTTCTGAGCAGAGGGAACAGAATATGCAAAGGCCAACAGGGCCCAAAAACTTAGAAGACTCAAGGAAGGGGAGTAAGAGCAAAGGAGGAGGAATAAGTTTGGTATGGTGGTTGGAATGCCCTTTTCCCTTCTCGGCACCCAACCCTACCATCCCTCCTACACGCTCGGAGTCCCTTCCCTCTTAATCTCTATTCTGGCCCTATAGACCCCACCCTGCAACCTACTTGGGGCTGCCTCCCTTATTCACCACGAGCTAGCTGCATCCTTGCCCTAAAATCAAGTTATGCCAACCTTTCCCTTTACCCCAGACCTCTCAGAATTCTAGAATTTCAGAGCTGGGAGGTCCTTAAAGGTCACTTATTTCAACCATCTACTCCTATATTATAGGAGAGATGGGCTTGCCAAGGTCATGGGGATAGGCAGTGATGAGCATTTGCAAAGTGCCCCAAGTCAGGGGTGTGGGTGTCATGATGTGAACTACATCATATCAGGTGAATGATGGGAAGAGTCTTTCAGGTTACAGTGATTCGGGTAGTTGATTGGGTAGTTTCACTTCCATGTTCCAGATGGGGAAACTGAGGCTCAGATGACAAGACCAAGGGCTCCCTCTCGCTACCACCTAAGTTTTATTGGCCCTCATGTTGGGTAACTTCTTGTTGCCACACCTGGCCTTTCTCTTCTAATAGAAGAGAAAGGGACTAAGGGACTCACCACCGCTGTAAGTTGGCTCATTGAGCACAGGAAGAGAAATCCGGTCAAGCTCACTCAAGTGCAGGAGCATTATTGTGAGGACAAACACAGTGAGGGGGATGAGCACTCAGAAATCCAAACAGGAGTTGCAACAGGGATGGTTTTCCTGAACCAGATGGGCATTTTGGATTCAAGGTAGCTCTAGGATCATCGTCTACAGAAACTGCTGGTGCCTCACCTGTGGTAGAATAAAGATGGCTACAAATCCCTTGTTATCCTTTCTGTAGAGAGGCAGCGTCTAATTCCCGTCCTGTTGAATCTGGGTTGCTCTTAGTGCCTTGTTTGTGCAATAGAATGTGACATACTGAGTTGAAGGTTTGCAATAGAATGTGACATACTGAGTTGAAAGTGCCTTGGAGCTTCAGCTCAGGCCTCTTGGAACGTTCTCTCTGGGAGCCCTGAACTGCCACATAGGATGTCCTCTGAGTTGCTCTGAGACCACCATGCTAGAGGGGCTCTGGCTGACCATCCCAGCTGAGTTCAGCCTTCCAGTCATCTCCACCAAAGCACCAGAAGATATGGGAGTGCAACCACCTCAGACCTTCTAGACCAGCCCAGCTGCCACCTGAATTGCTCAGCCAAGCTCTGTCCAAATTCCTGACCCATCGTCATGAGATATAATAAAATAGTTGTTGTAAGCCCCTGCGGGTGGGAGTAGTTTGTGACAACAGCAATAGATGACCACCCTGGCATGACTCAGTCACTCCCCAGCATCTGCTGCTTTTTGTCCACGCAGTTCCTCTCCTGAGTCATGGTGTCGGCTTCCTCATAACTTCAGCTTTCCAGGCATCAGGACCTCTCCAACTCAACTCTCCTTCATGGCCTTCCAGTGGCAGCTGCCAGCATTCACTGACTCAGCGCTCAGGATAACGGGCTGATTGGACGGGCCCCCATTTCAGGTCCAGCCACACATACATCATTGGGCAACCTGTGGGTTGGCTGCCCTTGAGTCAGATGCCACCCTGATCCAACCAGCTGGGCTGGAGGAAGGGGTCACGGACATGAAACAAGGCTTCCTAGGGGCTGCCATTTCTAGGCAGCTTGTGGATGGACCCACTTAGGAGGGGCAGGAAGCTGGCAGGCACCGAAAACACACCTCCTTGCATCTTCCCTCTTTCTCCCCTCCTCTAGTGGCCATTCATTCCCAGGGGCACAGTAATGCAGTGTATGTCCCATGAAAGTCCTCCAAGTGACCCTGTCCAAGGGCAGGTCCCATTGCCAACTGTACAGGTAGGTCAGGTAACTTGCAGCAACCGTGTCCTGTGTTATAAGGACTTTGACATATATATTTTTAAAGAACATAGGCAATTTAGTTAGTTTATTTATTTGTTGTTTAAGACAAGGTCTTGTCCTGTCACCCAGGCTGGACTGCAGTGACACAATCTTGGCTCACTGAAACCCCCACCTCCCAGGTTCAAGTGATTCTCATGCCTCAGCCTCCCAAGTAGCTGGGATTACACGCATGTGTCACCATACCCAGCTAATTTCTGTATTTTTAGTAGAGATGGGTTTTCACCATGTTGGCCAGGCTGGTCTCAAACTCCTGGCCTCAAGTGATCTGCCCGCATCGGCCTCCCAAAGTGTTGGGATTATAGGCGTGAAGCACCGCACCCAGCCAGGACTCTGATACTTTTATTTTCATGTTACAGATGAGCAAAGTGAGGCTCAGAAAGGTGATGTGGTTACCCTAGCTCAGAAAATTCAGAAGAGGAAGAACCTAGAGGGAGATCTAGGTTTTTGACTTCTGGTGCGATGTACATTCACATCAGCCAGAGTCCCTCCTCTTCTTCCTCTCCTTGGGGATCACTCTGCTTTTCCCCAGCTCTTTCCCAGGGGCTGGGAGAAGCAGGCCCTTTCCCTGTGAGGCCCAGGCTGCAGTCCTCTGCTTCAGATGGAGACCGTGCCTGTTCCTGCTTTTCTATTTCTAGCTGCCTGACCTTTTTGCATGTCCTTTGTTGAGAGCTACTATAACAGCTTTTTAGAAAGGGGTTGGGTATAGATAAATCCAAGAAAAAAGTCGAAACTCTCCTCCTTGAAGTCACCCCAAACCCAGGTGGAGGCATCCTTCCATACCATTTCTTGAACCCCCACTCCCAAATTCATCTTTCCTGGGCATGTGGCCCCGTCAGCGCCCAGCGTGGTTTCCTGTTCTGAGGTCCACTTGGCAGGGCCCCCGAATGCAACTCCTCCCACCGCATCCATCACCCTGTCTTGTCAGCTGTTTGGTCTTCTCTAAAGATGTTTTGAATTGCCCATTTTTCTCAGGTCCCCTGGGGCCAGCCACAGCTCAGCAGAGTGGACCCGGCACTCTGTGAGTCCTCATTCCATCTATATACGCTGCCCTCCCTAAGCAGAGTCCCTCTCTGTCACCCCCCGTGCCGTTCCCCCAGAACCACCCGCCGGTTCACTCTCATCTGAGAGGCGGTGAGAAATAGAGTAAAACATGAGTCAGAGAGGCTGAGAGTGCCGAACATCCACACAGTGGGAGTCTCTGCTGCCATTTAAAGATATCCATAATATATTGTCGAGAGAGAATGGCAGATTAGAAAGCGCATGCCTGTTACTATCTTTTTTATATAATAACATCTGTGTATATGTGAGCATATGCATTTTTTTGGTCTGAAAGACTATTCACTGCAATGTGAATAGTAGTTATCTCAGTAGTGAAATTTCAGATGCTTCTGACTCACATCTTTAGGTTTTCTGTATTGCCTGAATATTTTTACATGAGCATGTATTATTTTTAATAACCAGGGAAAAAAATCTATTTTCTCAAGAAAATAAAAGCCAGAAGTCATCAAGGACTATAGATTAGAAATAAAGGTCACTTTCTGTTCTTAGTATTATTTTTATAACTGTACATCACAGAGTTTGGGAAAGGACTTTGAACTCGAAATCTTTTCCTGCTGATTTATTCAAATAAAAATGCTCATGCAGTGGAGGAGGAGGGGGGAAGAATTGGGTTGAGTTTACCAGGGCCAAGGAGGAGGGGATGTCGAGCCAAGCTTTGAATAACAGAAATTCCAAAGAGAAGAACACAACCTCCAGCAACCAACACTAACATTTAGTGTTATATCTGATGCCCATGCAGTGTGTGTGACTGTGTGTGCACGAGTATGCATGTATGCTCGCACACGTGTGAGTGGATGTACATGCCCACACATGTGAGCCTGCGGCAGCCTTGACCATGTAATAAGTTATGAAGCAAGTGGCTAATTGAGATGCCCATGGTCAGCGGTTGCTGCAGTCAGAGTGGGAAGGACCCAAGAAAATATAAAAACTACAGCTCCTCTGCCTGTCCAACTCCTCACCTTCCTCCTCAGCCTCTCTTGTCCTCACCCAGACTCAGACTCAGGGCCCAGGAGGGGAAACTGAGGCATAGAGCGAGGGAAGCAGCAGGGAGGAGGACCTGGTCAGCCAGAACTCCTGTGTTCTGTCACTCTATCTGAGGCCTCCCTTTCACCCTCTCCCTCTTTTGACTCAAGAATCCCAGGTCCCTGGAACCCCCCAAAAGCAGGAGAGAGGGGGAAGAATCAGTCAACTGAGGATCAGTATTCTGGACTACTAGTTAGTAAACCCAAATACGCATTTAAAAGTTAAAGAATAAGCCCGCCCATGTGCACAGGTCTTCCAACTTTATACTGATTTCTCCTTTTACCCTCTCATTATCCCTGAGAAGACGTCAATAATGCCCACTTTACAGGTGAGGAAACAGGCTCAGGAAGAGGAATTTGCCTACATTCACATGGCTGAAAGGCTACAGCTGGGACCAGGAGCTGGTCTCTTAACCGACCACTTGGTGAGCTTTCCATAGCTACCTTTATGTCTTTAAAAAACATGTTTCAAAAGTAATATCACCCAAGCACCGTGTGTTCATTAGGGGAAAAAATCTAAGGGAAGAATAATGACAATCACAGTGCTTTCAGATGAAGTTAGGGAGGTCCTGAGTCGGGGATGGGTGATGGGGGCTGCCAGAAGGAATGGAGCTCCCTCCCCTTGGCGGCACCCAGGGCTTTTTCCTGGAGCTAGTCCAGAAATGGGTGCTTGAGGCAGCAGGTGGGTTCTGAAGAGGCTAGGTAGAGACAGACATTGGCAAAGAGGAGCCTGGTTAACAGTACAGGCCTCAGAGCTTCACAGACCTGGATTTGAATCCAGGCGCTTTTCTCCACTTACTAGCTGTGTGACCATGGACAAGTTACTAAACCTCTCTGAGCCTGAGTGTTTTTCTCCATCTGTAATGTGAGAATGAGAGGAAGGATGAAATGAGATAACTTGTCTAAAACACTTGGCACAGTTGCTGATGCAGAACAGGTGATTAGCAAGTGTTAACTTGTCATCATCGTCATCATCATCATCGTTATTTGGAAGGGCAACATTTAAAGCACCTACCGGGCGCAGTGGCTCACGCCTGTAATCCCAGCACTTTGGGAGGCTGAGGCAGGTGGATCACTTGAGGTCAGGAGTTCGAGAGCAGCTTGACCAACATGGTGAAATCCTGTCTCTACTAAAAATATAAAATATAAAAATTAGCCGGGTGAAGTGATGGGTGCCTGTAATCCCAGCTACTCAGGAAGCTGAGGCAAGAGAATCGCTTGAACCTGGAAGGCGGAGGTTGCAGTGAGCCGAGATCGCGCCATTGCACTACAGCCTGGGCAACAGAGCAAGACTCCCATCTCAAAAAAAAAAAAAAGAAAAAGCAAGCACCTAAGAGCCCACTGCAGCTTGTTCACAGATGTGAAAACCTGGGTATCCATGGGCTGGGAGTGGGAAGAAACTCCCCTTTCCCCATGGCTGGGCCAGTCCCCAAAGGCTCCCTGAAGGAGGTCCTCTTCAAAGTTAGATAGACAAAGGCCAGGAACACAGATGCAGGGAGGCAGCTGCTTGGCTTTGAAGGAAACCAGGGGCCTTGGAGATGACCAAGGGTCCAGACGGGCCTCTTGCTCCCCCTTCCTCTTTAGGACACCTGGGGCATTGGCAGCCCCCGGCAGCACTGGCATCTCCCTTCCTCTCATGAATATGAGCCATCTCATGAGGCCTCGCGCCAGATAAGCTGAGTGTGTGAGCAAACTCACCCCACAGTGAGGGGAGCGGGATGGGCCGGTCCATGCAGCCTAAGGAGGGCCTGCAGGGAGGAGGGAAGGGGGCAAGAATTGGGACCACCTCTTTCCTAGACTCCTCCTCCACCCTACAGGCAGAAAGCCCCCTTGGAAACGCTCAGGACCTTGACTAGAAGTGTCTAGGGCTTTTCCTGATGGTAAAAGTTCTCAGAAGGAGATAAGGAGATTTCCAGGACTTTCCAGGGTCCACCACTCATTTATTTCATTATTGCACTGCTCATACAAGTTTTTTTTTCTTTTTAAAATCTAACTTAATCTTTGCTACTGCAGCCTGGCCAGATGCTATCACACCAAGCTCCTCTGTCCCTCCAGCATCCTCCTGGCTGACCTGCCCACCGAGAGGCAGGTCGCAGGCTTCCCTGCCCTGTGTGGGTCCCATGTCCCCGGTGGAGCCCTGCACTGCACCTGCTGATCTCTCCCTGAAGATGAGGGCTAGAGGCTGGGTCCTGTTTCCACAGAAAGAAGGAAGGGAGGAGGGAGAGAAGTTGGAGAAGAGGTAAAGAGAAACAGAGGCTGAGCCCAGACAGTGGGAAGAATACTGTGAGGAGGAATGCCTGGACCCACATTCTGGCTTGTGAGGTTCAATAAGCCAGCCCTTTCTCTGGGCTTGAATGACCCTGTAAATTGGGAGAAGGCTGGGGAGGCTTGAAGCTGAAGGTTCCTTCAGCTCTGGGATTCACTGAAATGAGGGAGTGGGGTGTCTAAGCAATGCAGAGAAAGGGGGCCCCCACAAAAGGGTAAATGGAAAACAGGACACAGCCCTGCTTCTGTTTGTAGTCCTGAGCGTCTCTGTCCCCACCCCAACACTGGGGACCCCCATTACGCATGCCTAAGTGGGAGCTCTTTAACCTTCTCCCGCTTCCCACCCCTATCCCTGAACCGGTCCCCATCCCCGCCAAGAGGCAAGCAGGTGGTGGGAGCTGCAAGACGGAGACCGGCGGCGTTTTGGCTGGTCTTGGCTGGGAGCCCGGTGGGGCGTGGGCACCGAGCGGCCTGCTGGCGACTGAACGGGGCGGGTGGAGCGGGCGGCGGCCTCCAGGCTTCGGGCTCCGCGCCCAGGGGCAGGCAGCCTGCTCCGCGCCAGCGGCGTCGGCCCGGAGATGAGCGGGGTCTGGCTGCATCCTGAGGCAGGGGGGTCTTGGCGAGGTGCACTGGGTGTCAGGAGCACTGGAGAGCCCAACCAAAGTCAGGAAGGACAGAGCTAGCCCCTAGGGAGGATGGCCGCAGGGTGTGGGAGGCTGTAGGTGGACCTGGGCTGGGGGCTGCTTGGAGGGAGAATCCTGCCCTCCATGAAGCCCCAGAGGCATCAGAAAAGCCCTGTCCAGCCAGGACCCTCTACCCTGGCGGTGGGCATGGCGCAGTCCATCCAGAAGGTTCCCAGGAAGTCACTGGCCTTGCCCTGGACACCCTGTCCTAGAGGGAGGAGTGAGGGTGGAGGTTGGAGAAGGGCGGAGTCTGTCCCTTCACTCCCTTCACCCTGAGTCCAGAGATAAGGACAGGATGGGGGATGGGGGTTGGAAAGTCCCCCTTCCACTCTCCCTAGGGTGGGAATTTGAAGGTTTTTTGTTTGTTTGTTTTTGTCTAAAACTTGAAGAGCAGAGAAGGTTCTGGATGGGCCAATCTCACCGTGCCACTACCCTCCTTCAGGACGACTCCCCGGGGGGCTCCAGTGGAAACGGCATTGGGGGATTGGGGAGTATGTGGCATCCGGGTGACTTCTGGCCTCTGGACTGGAGGGAGGCGGGGTCCAGATCCCCATCCTTTGGTGAGCAGGCCCGGCACTGAGGAGGTTGTTCCCCCTCTTCTGCCAGCCTTGGCCACACCTTGCCCCCAGGGCCTGTCTGGCACAGGGCCACAGCTTTGGAGGTTTCCACACATCTCTTTTCTTGTCTCTCTCACTCACCTGTCTCCATGGGAACAGCCTTCAGGGCTGGCAGAGGTGACTGAAGTCTGTGGCCCTCAGACCTGAGAAGGGTCTGGCCTCCCTGGCTGGTGAGAATCGAGTCAGTTTCAAGATGCTGCCAAGGTAATAAGGAGTGGGGAGAACCTGTAGCCACCCCCTTCAATGGCCGGCCGGATTCCTCCTTACAATATCCTTCCAGGCTCACTTGAATTCTGCCAGTGACCAGGAGCTCAGTGCTTTGCCAGGCTGCTTATTCACTGCCAGCCAGTAAGCAGTGAGGACTATCCCCTCCCAGCCCTCTGTATCCTGGGCCATGTTGGGGGAAAGGCCACAGAAGAACGGAGGCAGGAGCTCTGCACCTCTCAACGTTCCAGAATGCACTGAGAAACCCCAGGCTGTTGCCCTTGAGTCACTCCATGAGGCTATGACTCTGTCTTGAGAAATGGTGTCATGCCCAGTGGGAGAGGCGAGACGGGGATCCTGGGGTCTGGGTTCTGGTCCAGGCTCTGCCATGGATTTTCTTCTCATTTGTGGGCCTCAATCTTGCCACCTGCAAAATGGGAGGAATTAGGATTGAATTATTTCCTTAGGGCCTTCAAAGTCCTGACTTCCAGTGTTCTGTGTTTTATTTGCTATTAGGGTAAAGGATCAGGCATAAGGAACCATCACCAATAGCCCCAAACAGGTTTTTTGTTTGTTTTTGTTCTTTGTTTTTGTTTTGTTTTGTTTTGTCTGTATCTCTTGGTTAGCAGAGATGGATTTCTGTAACACATCTAATTCCAGGGTTGCTGCCTGTATGTGGGACAGCACCTTTGTCTGTCCCCATAGGCCTTGTCCAGGTTCTTAGGCTTTTCTGAGTCCTGTTCTTTTTTCCAGAAACTGCATCTTCCTCAAGCCATGGTGGATTTCTCTGTCTTCTTTTGTCCCATAAATTACCCCAGCCCATCTCCCAGGTGCCCTGTGCACCCTGAATCCATCCCTCATCCTGACTCCAGGAACTCTGGCCTCCTTCCTGCCTCTAAATCCCAGAGGCACTACCTTTCTCTCCACTGTCTGCTTTTCCCTTCCTGGAACCTAATTCTGGGAGTTCTCCTTCCCACCAGGGCTGAGGAGAACATAGTTGCATTTTTTTCTACGTGGGGTTTGTTCATTCATTCACTTACTTAGTCACTGTGGCAGCCACTGTTGGCTGCACTAATGAGGAGACTCGGGAGGATAATCCTATCTTGTCCCTGTGGCCCTCCCCCAGCTTCCTGCCCATGAGCATGACTATGTGACATCATCGTGACTGGAACAGTGCTAGCCGACCTGTGACCGTGATGTGTCAAGTTCAAGAATAAAAATCAACACTGTGAAGACGGTGAAGCAAAAAGGTGGAATGAGCCTGGGGTCCCTGATGACTGATTTGCTGTCAAACCAACCCTGAAACCACCCCCCTCCATACTTCCTGTTGAGTACACAAATGTCATACAGTTAAAGCTTTATAAATGAAGTATTGTGGTCTTTTGCTGTCACTATAACAGCAAAAATTTAGACATTCACGTAATTGGCCATTCACTTACTCATGAATTCACTCACACATGTATTCACCTTCTTGTTGCATTGATTAGGATAGAGATTCAGATGCCCTAACAGAGATCTCCAAATAGCAGTGGCTAAATTAAATATAAATGTAGTTCTCTCTTATGTAACAGTCTGGCTGTAAGTTGTCAAGGGCTGGGATGTCAGCTCCAAGATCTCAGGGACCCAGGACACTTCTAGCTAGTTGCTCCAACATCCCTGGGGTGTTCTCTTGTCCATATGGTTGGTCCAGTATGTTTCACCAGCATGTCACACTTCAACTGGAGGGAAGGAGGAAAGGTAAAGGGAGGGCCTGGTTCTTTTTTAAAGATATGACTCAGAAGTTAAATATCCCACACATTGCTCACATCTCATTGACCAAAACTTAGTTATATGGCCACTCCTAGCTGCAAAGGAAGCTGGGAAATGCATATTCTATTCTAGGGTGCTGTCTGTCCAGCTATAAATTACGTTTGTCTTGCAATAAAAGAAGGCGAGAAACAGGTATTGGTGGGGGGAGGAGGGCAATTGGCAGTCTTATTAATTTTTCTCATTCACACCATTCATTCATTCATTCATTCAATAAATATATTGAATACATACTATGTCAAAAGCACTGGGTGAGATGCCAGGATCCTAGATTTCAGGTTCCTCACGGTCTAGAGGGAGGATAAGGCAAGTCTAGACATTCGAATCCAACAAATTTTGTGAGCACCTGCTCTGCCCATACATCCAAACTGAAAAGCAAAAAGCACCAGTGACATTATGTTTTAGGTCAGTCACTGTCCCCTTTGACTACCTGCCCCCTCATGTCCCCTCTTCCTGACCCCAGGAAGGGAGGTCAGTGACAACAGCAAGTGAGAGCACGCCCCTCAGAACAAATGTTTGCTTAGGAAAATCCTTCTTTGTTCCTGACTAGAATCCTGTTTGCTGAAATGTGCTCTCACTTTTTGTTCTTGGGCATGATGGCCATTTGTTCTTGGGCATGATGGCCTTGGGGCCTCATCAGATGCTAGCAGTGTGGGGAGCAGTGGAGAAGACACGGACCTCCTAGCAGTGGTCCTGCCTGCCAAAGAAAGGCTGTCAGTTTCCCACCCTTGGGGTAGCATGGGGGCTCAGTGTCTTTGGGAAGCAGAGATTCTGTGAGAATGGTCCCTACTGTGTGCCTGTTACACAGCGAGTGCACCGTGGGAGTCTGATAAATGGATGGATGAAGAATCAGTGGATGCACTGTCGGTGGATCGTATTTTTCAATATGGACCTCAGAAATATTTCTGGTCCTATGTTAGCTCTTCCATGACCTGGAAACTCATCAAAAGGTAGATCTGTTTTCTCTCCTCTTGAAATGGGGCCGATTTGTGACTGCCTCCATGAATAGAACATTTTTGCAGAAGTGATACTGCACAGCTTTGTAGGCTAGGTCATAAAAGGCACATAGCTCTGCCTGTGTCTGTCTGTCTGTCTGTCTTTCAGGAGAGCCCAGTCACCATGCTAAGAGAAAGCACAGGCTGTATGGAGACACCACATGTTTTGAACAAAACCCAAATAAAGTCTCAGCCCATAACCCGCATCAGCCCCAAATATGTGAATGAGTGAGTTTGAGATCATTCCAGCCCCATCCTTTCAGCCAGCCCAGATGTTGCTGGGTGAAGTAGAGAGATCTTTCCCACACCACATCCTGCCCAAACTGAAGAATCTTGAGCAAAAGAAATGCTGCCATTGTTTTAAGCCACTAAGTTTTTGTAGTGGTTTGCTCTGCAGAACAGCGTGGTAGATTTCAAATGTCCACAAATTCTTTGCAGTGCCTCCCACCAAGAGATGGCGTCTATTTCCCTACCTCTTGAATCTGGACTGGCTTTGACCAAGAGAATACACCTGCAATGATGTTGCGCAACTTCTGTTTTCACTTTCTTGCTGCCCTGAGACTGCCATGTGAAAGGGCCAAACTATCCTGCTGGATCCAAGTCCAGCCAACAGTCAGCACCAACCTCCACACATGTGAGTGAGTTCACATTAACCATCCTGCCCCAGTCAAGCCACTGGCTGCAGCCACAAGAATGACCCCAGGAAGAGCCCAGACCAGATCGCTGACCACACAATTGGGAGTAAATAACATCGTTCTTGTTTTAAGCCACTTCGCTTAGTACACATCAATAGATAACTGATCACATCAACTCCCTGTTTCCCAAGAGGTATTTTGCATGCCCAGGGTTGTGCCAGGTGTGGGGATGGGCATAGTAGAAAACGATATTCTAGTCCTCCAAGAGTGGATTGCTTGGTGAATCAAGGCTCACACTGGAGTAGATTGCTAGTTGACAACGCAGATTCATTCTCCCTTCCTTGTGCTGATGGAACTGCAGGCCAGGCGCTCATGGCTGCCCAGCTGCACCGTGCTTCCCAGCCTGCCTTGCCAAGCGCTCTCCAATGGCAAGTGAAAGGACATGATGGAGGCTACTTCAGTCCCGAGGCTGCAGGGCAATGTGGCTGTCCTTCACCCTAGGGGAATGGTGGAGGAACAAGATTGAAGGAGCCAGGGTCTCCACATCACCTTTGGAGAAGAGCTGCTCACCACCCTAGACTCAGGCTGCTATGGGGGAGGTTATAAGCCTCTCATGCGTATCTGGGTTTCGGATTCTCTATGACAGGAATTTAGTTTTACCCCCGTAGTACAGCCAGTCTCTCCTGCAAGGCGGCCTTCAGTGCCCATGTCTCTTCTCCAGACTGGGAGCTTGGGCTGGGGCTGAGGACTGGGAGGCAGTGGGTAGTGGGTGGTGCTTCCTTCCTGCTACAGCATGAGTCCAACAGAGCAGGGACTGTTGTTCTTTCTGTTCACAGCTATATCTCCAATCCAGTGCTGGAACACAGCATGACAGATAGATGGTTAATAAATATTTCTTGATGGGTAAGTGAACCAGGGCAGAAATAGTGTTTCCTCATAATTCTAGGGGATTCCTAAGGACAAAGCTTGTATCTCCTGCCTCAGGCTCCGAGCTTCTCTGGTACAGAGGCTGTGTCTCCCTCAGACTGGGGCTCCCTGAGGACCGGGCTATGTCCCCCTCAGACTGGGGTTCCCTGAGGACGGGGCTGTGTCTCCCTCAGACTGGGGCTCCCTGAGGAGGGGGCTGTGTGTCCCTCAGACTGGGGCTCCCTGAGGACGGGGCTGTGTCTCCCTCAGACTGGGGCTCCCTGAGGACGGGGCTGTGTCTCCCTCAGACTGGGGCTCCCTGAGGACGGCGCTGTGTCTCCCTCAGACTGGGGCTCCCTGAGGACGGCACTGTGTCTCCCCTCAGCCTGGGGCTCCCTGCATTAAGGCTTCCTCTTCCCTGACTTTGCAGGTTTGGAGCAGAGTATTTGGGCGGCTACGCCACACAGGGCAGGACTCGGGTCTGTCCCCACTGTCTCCCTGCCAGGGCCCCTTGTGGCGTGGGTAGCGACTGTGGCGGGGGCTGCAGATGGCATCCAGTGATGCTCGAGGGTGGTTAAGCACCCTTGGAATGAAGTTTAGGCTCATTAAAGCTTGTTCAAGAAAAGAGCCAATTAGGGAGGCAATTTTCCTTGAGCAGTCTGAAGAATGGAGTAAAACGGTGGCCGATCAGACAGGAAGCCAGCATCCGGCCCCAATTCGGCTGGCCTGCTGGGGGCTCTAGTCCACCTTCTTACCTCCTGGGAGCCCCCAGACACCTGGATGTGAGCCAGTGGGTAGAAATGGGGCAATCAAGCCCCACAGAGAGCCCAGAGCTCTGGAGGTCTCCAGGAGCAGCCCCTCTGCCCTGCAGCACTCCACAACTTAACTCCAGCTTCTCAGCCTCACACTCCTGGCTGTTGGGGAAGTTCTTCTTGATCACTAATTGCCTGCTTTGGGGTTGAAGTTTCTTTCTATTATATCCTTTGTGAGAAAGGAAAATAGGAAGCACTTTTAGGAGAGGCTCAGAGGCTCCCCTTCACCTTCCCTTCTCCTCCGCGGAAGTCTGTACCTTGTCACGGGCAGATGGAGGAAAGGTGGTTTTCTGGGAGTTCTGTGTTGGCCAGGACTTGATGGGAAGCAAATGAAAGAAACCCAGTTGAAATGATTGAACGAAGGCAATAAAGTGTTTGACGAGAAGAGTTCAGAAGATCTCTCATAGTCAAAGGAAGGGAGCCACCGGCAGGAAGGAGAGCCTTGGAGACATCTGGAACCCAGGACTGGGACGCTGCCACCGCTCTATTTGTGCTCTGGCACCTGCTCCTGTGCCTATTGGCCTGAGTGCCTCAGACCCTCTCCCTCACATGTTAGGTGATGTGCTGCTGGCTGCAGCCCCCTTACTTTCTCGTGTCTCATGGTATTGCCATCAGATAAGAGCTGAACATGTCCCAGCTCCAGTTTGAGAAATCCTAGGGAAGAATTCCTGTTGGCCCAGCTTTGAGCATTGGCCCAGCTTTCAACTGCACATCTGATGTCCAAGGGGTGGGGACCCATGATGAACACCCTCTAGTAGAACCACAGAGCTGGGGTGCTGGGGTCAGTTCCCCAAAACAAGAGGAATGCCAATCCCAGAAGCAGGGCGCTGGCTAGGAAGACTGTATCATAGTTACCAACTACAGGGGCAGAGCTGTTTCCTCCCCTCACTGTATGGCTGGCATCTCATCTCCTTTATTTCTCAAAACAAGCATGAAGGAAATTTCCATTAGTGAAGCCCCCATCGCTAAAATCTAAAAAAAAAAAGACTGAAATCACAATACCTTGGGAGACTGAGTTGAGCAGGTTGTTTGAGATCAGGAGTTTGAGACCAGCCTGGTCAAGATGGTGAAACCTTGTCTCTACAAAAAATATAAAAACTGGCCGGGAGTGGTGGCTCATGCCTGTAATCCCAGTACTTTGGGAGGCTGAGGCGGGTGGATCACGAGGTCAGGAGTTCCAGACCAGCCTGGCCAAGATGGTAAAACCCTGTCTCTACTGAAAAATACAAAAATTAGCCGGGGGCGGTGGTGGGCGCCTGTTATCCCAGCTATTCAGGAGGCTGAGGCAGGAGAATCGCTTGAACCTGGTGGCGGGGCAGAGATTGCAGTGAGCCGAGATCATGCCACTGCACTCCAGCCTGGGTGACAGAGTGATACTCCATCTCAAAAAAAAAAAAGAAAGAAAGAAAATATAAAAATAAGAAAGCATGGTGATGCAGACCTGTTGTCCCAGCTACTCAGGAGGCTGAGACAGGAGGATCTCTTCAGCCCAGGAATTGGAGACTGCAGTCAGCGAGGATTGCACGACTACACTCCAGCCTGGGAAACAGAGTGAGATCCCCATCTCTAAAAAAAAAAATCATGATTTACAGATGAGGAGATTGGGGCTTAGAGAAGTTAAATAACTTGTGCCAGCTCACACAACTTTTAAGTGAGAGAGTCAGGACTTGAACCCAGAACATTTGGTGGCAGGATTTGGTGAGAAAGGAAGGGTCTATGTGATAAGGTGAAACTTGGATATGTGAAATTAAACTCCTAATAGCAGACAGTCTGTGCCAAGTGTCCAAAGCAGAGTTGAAGGCAGCCAGAGCCAAGAGGCAGAGTTGGGCAGGCTCCAGGAGTCAGGGTAGGCTTCCTAGAGGAGGTGGCATTTGCAAGCACAGCAGGATGGTTTGGGCTGCTCTGGAGAGAGGTCTTGGGCAAAGGGCTGCAGGGATTAGTAGTCCAAAGTTGGGCTGGTGCATTGCAGGGAATACGGTGAAGGGACCCGGGTGGGCCTGACAGCAGCTGCTTCCGTGGTCAAGTCAGAAGCCTGTGCCACCCAGGTCAGGGAGGTGAGCTGTGGAGACCCTGCAAGCAGGGCCAGACTTCACCCTGCTGGCACTAGGACATTGGGGATTTTTTAACTAGAGGTGTAGACAGCAGGAAAACAGCATTTCTGGAGGATGGATCTGGAATACTTGTTGAGCACAGCAACCCACAGCCTAAGCTAAGGGGAGGGGCAAAGCAGCCGAAGTCAGGATCTCTGTCCACCCTGTGCCCCATCCCAAGGCAGCGTGGGGCTTAGACTTGGAACCGAGCCCTCCAACTAGTCTAGCCACCTTGGGGGAGCAGTGCCTAGCACAGTACCAGACACACGGTAGGTGCTCAACAAAGAGGGGTAACTATTACCCAGCCCACTGGGGTGACAGTACTGCCAGGACTCCTGGTAGCCTGGGGTGGTGGATGGAGGCTGTACAACTGAGTACTACCAGGACCACCAGGAGGTAAGTCTGGAGAGCAGAGATGTCTGGTTGGGTCATTGCTGTAGCCCCACCACCCTGCACATAGCAGGGGCTCACCACATTTTTGGTGAGTCTGCAAGGTAGGCCTCACGATCCCCATTTTACAAATGAGGAAACTGAGGCTGGCAGAATTAAAGGGAGTTGTCCAAGGCCACACAGCTAGAAAGTGAGGAAATCAGGTTCTGCTGATTTTCCAAACCCAGCTTTCCCTTAACCAACACCCACTGCTGTCTGCCTGGAGATGGGCGGGGGCCAGGAAGATGCTCTGCCTCCCCCATCAGACTCAAAGGTGAGAGGTCTGTTTCATTCTCTCTTTCCCTTTGTTGGTCCTTGCTCAGGGTTCGGACTCTTTAGACCCAGATGGAGGCCAGAGGAGATCTTCAGAGCCACCTCGATGACCTGGGTCCATGCCAGGCCCCCGTCACTTCCTGGGGAGTCTGAGGAAGGCAGCCTCAGCAGGGGGCGGCCTGCTAATTAGGACATGGTCTTTATGACTCACTATTCTGAGATGTCATTTTCTAGACTTGGGGTTGGGGGTGGGAGTGGAGAAGGCACACACAGAGTTGTTTTTAATTACATTTGGTTTGCTAATTTCTGATAGAAAATAAATATTTACCGGGAGCCATATTTCTTCATTTCACGCCGGCTGACTTCTGAGTTTATCGGGAGCCCAAACAGACACCTCCTGCTCACCTCCCTGCCTTTCCGAGTTCCCACCCCCGCATGGAGTCACACATCCGGAGCCTGGAGGAGGGGGCGGAAGGGAAGAGATGGAAGGAGTTGGAGAGGCAGAGGGGGCCAGGCCTGGCTTCTGTGGGCAGCAGGGCTGAGTTCCAGTGTGGACAGAGTGAAGAGGATCTGAGGACATGGAGATGCTCCTCCCTCCTCATCCTCATGTGGGCGGTGGCCAGCTCATGGATGGGAGTCTGGAGGTCGGGTGGCCTCAGCTCTGTGCCAGCCAGCCCCGAGCCTGTCCTCCCTTCCTGGGCCAGCGTCCTCCTTCCTACTGGGATGATCTCCAAGGACACTTCTGCCTTGCGCATCCTAGGATGTGGTGATTCTGGCCCCCAGTAGCATCCCTCCAAGGACTGGCCTCTGAGGCCTGTTTGGGTAATACGGACGGGCAGGAAGATTCAAAGGTCATCCTGTCCACTCCTCGGCCTCCTGATGGGCTTTGCAAGGGAGTGGGAGGAGAGAAAGGAGTAAAGGAAGGAGAGAGGGAGAAAAGGGATGGGGAGGAGAGGAGGGAAGTGAGGACTGAGTTCCCCAGGCAGAGGGTAGGAGGCTAGGATGTGGTCCCCAGGAAGTAAGGACATCTATTCTTCTCTCTGCTGAAGGTCCAGGCCTTTAGGTTTACAGGACACACACATCAAAGGGGGTGCCTCTCTGATGCTGGAGAGGGAAGAGGATAATAGAGGCCCCTTAGTTGAGGGGTGGGGCCCTCAGCAGAGTGAAAAGATGGAGTAGAGAGGGTTTCTCGATCTCAGCACTCAGCAATTCTTGATTGTGGAGGCTGTCCTGGGCACTGTAGAATACTTAGTAGCACCCCTGGCCCTACCCAGTAGATGCCAGTAGCATCTACCCCCTGCCCCCAAGTCATGACAACCAAAGTTGTCTCCAGACATTGTCAGATGGTGTGTGTGTGCGCACATGAGTGTGCAAAGTTGCTCCTGATCAAGAAGCCCTGCTTAGGATAAGGGGAGGTGAGGCTGGGAAGGAGATGAGAAAGGGAGAAGCCTCAGGAGGATGAGGAGGAGCTTGTGGGGACTCTGGGCTGAGTGGTGAGGCGGCCCCCTGAGAGATGGGGAAGAGATAAGGAGATTTGGAGGCTGTAGAGTGTAGAGTCCCCTGCCCCCAGCCTACCTTATAAATCCATGTTAAGTCACGATTGGTTTTTTTTTTTTTCCAATTACATTTCAATTTAGCTCAATTACTTTTCCATTATTGTTCAAGCGACTCAGTTTTAATTGAAGCTGCTGGTTCTTATCTCTCTCATTCTCCCACATACAAGGAGGGAGGGAGAAGGAGGGTGTGGGTTAGAGGGAGCCCAGGTTGGTGGGGTTCTCAAGGCAATGGGCGTCTTCAGCAGAGAGATCAAGGCTTCCAGAGGTGCGGCAAACTAGGAGCTCTCTGGCACATTGCAGAGTGGTCAAATAAATCTGCAGGGAGAACAAGAGAGCTACAAAGAAGGAAGGGTGTGATCATGACATATACCAAATACCAGACATCGTTACAGCCAAGGTACATTTAGTCAGCACAGTCCTGCAGCGGATGTACTATTACATCCCCATTTTACAGATGCAAAAACTAAGGCCCAGAGAAGTTAATGAATTCATTCTGAGTCATGATCCTGATAAATAGCAGAGTTGGGAGGCAGTTCAGTCCCCTGGCTCTTCAGTTTGTGTGCTTAACCCCAGGTTACACTCAAACCCTCTCGCATGGTTATGTCCACTGGTCCCTCCCAATACCTGTCCCCACTCCCAGACACCCCCTCCTTCCCTCCCTCCCAAGCTCTGAGTCTGACTCAGTTCCTTCTAGGGCATTTGGCTTTCCATCTGTGTCTAATTCCTGTCCAGGCTTCAAGACCCAGCCCTCCCTACCTTTTCCAGGAAGTCTTCCCTGATTGCCCTTACCCTCATGTATTCCTACAGCCCTGAGCTGCTGTCTACCTACCTGTGTTACTAGCTTCTGTGGGGCTGGGGATGGCAGCAGGGAATAGGGTGGAGGATTGGGAAGGCAGTGCTTTTGAGTTGGAAAGATCTGAATTAAGCAACCTGCAAGCTGTGTGACTTGGGCAAGTCATTTAAGCTCAGTGAGTCTCCACTTTCTTGTCTGTAAACTAAGTATTAATAACACCATCTCTTGGCAGTGAGTGTTCTGTGAATTAAATTAAATGAGATGAAGTCTGTAAAGCACCATCAACGGGTAAGAGGCCTAAACGGAGTAAAGTGGGGGGTTCCTTATGTTGACCCTGAGATGCAGGTACAGTAATATCAGTCCCCCAACTTCACAGATCAAACAAATGAGCCCCAGAGATGTGCTCAAGTGCTGTAGGGAGGTAGAAGAGAGACTGGGCCTGGGATCACATTTTAACCTTGAATGTCATTAATTCTGTGGCAGAGGAGATGGGGGAGGAGGGATAAAAATAGCTCTGAACTTTCCGGCCCATGGGAGTGACGAGCCTGGACTCTTACTCTTCCTTCACCTTCCTTGCTCTGCCCGGGAGCCCAGTGGAGTCAGAGAAGGGCCACGCTGTGACTCTCATGGTGGGTGAGTGATAGCAGTAAGAGTAGGCAAGCCCCCTGCCATGCGTTTGTGGTGTGTACATGGTTTTCTCGGTTGAGAGATGCTTTCCACTAGAACTAACAGCATATTAGACCAAAAGGGGCTTTAAATGGTTTACTTTTTTTTTTTTGAGAAGGAATTTCACTCTTGTCCCCCAGCAGGCTGGAGTGCAATGGCGCGATCTCAGCTCACTGCCACCTCAGCCTCCCAGGTTCAAATGATTCTCCTTCCTCAGCCTCCTAAGTAACTGGGATTACAGGCATGCACCACCATGCCCAGCTGATTTTGTATTTTTAGTAGAGACAGGGTTTCACCATGTTGGTCAGGTTGGTCTTGAACTCCTGACCTCATGATTCACCCACAGCCTCCCAGAGTGCTGGGATTACAGGCGTGAGCCACCATGTCTAGCCTGGTTTTTCTTAAGTAGCGAAAAGTCCAGAGGGGTTGGTTCCTGAGCTGGTCAATGACTCAGGCTCTTCACAGATCCCTCTGCTCTGCAACCTTCAGTGTGTTCATAGTGTCCATCGCCTCATGGTCACAAGATGGCGGCCAGAGCAGTTCCTCACAGCCTCACAAGACAACATCCTGAGCTGCAAGGAAGAAGAAAGAAAAAGAGAGCTCTCCTCATGCCCTCTGTCCTTTCATCAGGGAGAAAATTCCTTCCCAGAGACTGTCCTGCAGACTTTTGTGTCTCATTGGCCAGAACTGAGTCATACAGCCACCTCCGCCTGCAAAGGAGTTCAGGAAACCCAATCTCTGGCACCCTAATCTTAGGGTGCACCCTGTGGCGGCCTCAGTTTGATGTGGAGAGGGTCTTCCGGAAGATCCCTGACTTCAGGCCTTGGTGGACTTCAATTTCTGTCCCTCTCTTCTCAAGCCTCCCTTGATTCGAAGCCCAGTTGAGCAGTATCTGCAAATGGCCTCAGGATAAACAGCTTCGGTGCTCACCTCTCTGGCTAGATGCTTTCATTCCCAAATTAAGTTGGTATTCCCTGTTGCTTTCTCATCTTTTTGAAGCATTTAAGTTTATTTTGTTAAAATATATTTTATCCAGCACTTTTTGTGGTCTTTAGGACGGTTTATCTGAAAAGTGCTAACGCATCGTTACCTGGGACCTGGACTCCAGCATACGGCAAAGAATGTCATATTTGACCCAGACCAGTGACTCATCCTCCAAGGCTGGGTACACGGCTGAACCTCAACAGAACGGAGGTCCTCTGAGAGGAGAAGGACAAATGGCTGCCATGTCCACAATCTACAGCCATTGTCATGGTAACAATCATGATTGCCGAAACCACGAGGGCAGGGCCTCAGGAGGCAGCTGAGAAATATGCCTTTTTATCTGTACTTTGAGATTTATTGATATTTTCCTCCAACAAGCATTGTATTCATTTTTTTAATTTTGAGATGACAGACTCACAGAAGAGTTGCACGCACGGTACAAAGAACTTTTATTTTCAGAACGATTTGAAATAAGTTGCAGACCCGATGCCCTATAACCTGCGAATACTTCACTGTGTATTTCCCGCACACAAGGGTGTTCTGTGGCGTTACTACCATCTGATCCTCAGACCCCATTCATGTTTTGACAGTTGTCTCTCTAATGCCTTCTATAGCAAAAAAAAAAAAAAAAAAAAAAATTCAGTCCGGAATCACATGTTGCATTTAGTTGGCATGTCTGTAGCTTCCTTGACTCAGAAACAGTTCTTTGATCTTTTCCTTGACTTTGACAACTTTAAAGATTACAGGCCAGTTATTTTGTAGAAAGTTCCTCAATTCGGATTTGTCTGTTTCCTTAGGATCAGATTCAAGTTCTGCGTCTTCGGCAAGAATATCACAGAAGGGATACTATGTTCTTATTGTCTCTTACCAGGTTTCAATTTGTCCCATTCCTGATGATATTCATTTCCAGCAAACATGTTTTGGAACAGGTCTATAAGGCATGGCCTTTGTCTTCTCAGAGTGTCTTGCAGCTGCTGTCCAGACCTGCACACAAAAAACAAACAAAGGCTAGGGCAATCCTGTGCCCTGCGATAAATTGCACATTTCAGACAATTTCATGGTTTATTCATTTAGGGGAGAGAGCAATCAGAGAGGGCTTCAAAGAAAGACTGTGATTGAGTATGGCCTTCAAGAATGGGGAGGGTTTGTCAGAAACTGAGGAGAACCATTCTAAGGCGAGAGAAAGAGTATACGAAGAGGCTCAGAGCTAAGAGCAAGGCATGTGTGACAGAGACAATGTTATGTACTCAACAAGCTGGTCCTTTCTCTTGAGCACACAGAAAGACTTCATTTCCTAGACTCCCTTGCAGTTCAGTTGGGCCACGAAACTGAGCTCTGGACAATCGAATATGGATGAAAGGAATGAACACTGCTTCTAAGCTTTCCATCCTTTCCAAATCCTTCTGCATTCTCCTCCACAGTCTCTCCTTCTCTTGCATGGTAACCTTGGAGATGGCAATTTGAAGATGATGGCATCACTATTCATTGTCTCCATCACTAGATGGAGACAGCCTGGGTTCCTACATGTCTGTGTGGAGCAGAACTCTACTGCTCCCCCACTGCCAGCTACATTGGATTGTGTCATCGGTGGGGAATTAACCTTGGTTGTGATAAGCCACTGAGATCTGGGGGTTATTTGTTACAGCAGCCAGCATACCCTGATTAATCTAGTATGTGATGGAGACATCAGGGAAACCAGTCTGGTTAGCACAGAGTTGTGTGGAAACATATAAGGAAAGATACATCCAGCTGGTAGTGGTGCCTTGAGTGTCTGGCTAATAAATTTGGATGATTTTCAGTAGGAAATAGGGAATAACTTAAGGTTTGTGAATTGGGGAAAAACATGAAAGAAAGTGGTGTTTAAAGAGGAGGAGGGCCGGCCATGGGGGCTCACGCCTGTAATCCCAGCACTCTGGGAGGCTGAGGCGAGCAGATCACTTGAGGTCAGGAGTTCGACACCAACCTGGCCAACATGGTGAAACCCTGTCTCTACTAAAGATACAAAAGTTAGCAGGGCATGGTGGTGCATGCCTGTAGTCCCAGCTACTCGGGAGGCTGAGGCAGGAGAATTGCTTGAACCCAGGAGGCGGAGTTTGCAGTGAGCTGAGATTGCACCTCTGCACTCCAGCCTGGGCAACAGAGAAAGACTCCACGTCAAAGGAAAAAAAAAAAAAAAAGAGGAGGTGGTTTCTGGGATAGCTTAGGCTGCGGTGGAAGAAGCAGGAAGGCCATTTGGAGGCTGTTATGGTCGTCCAGGTAAGGGATGGTATTAAACAGGGTTAAGTTCAGGTTGACTGAAAACTCCCAAATAACAGTGGCTTCATCAGGATGAACACTTATTTCTCTCACATAAATGGAGTCGGGGGTTATCAGTCCAGGGAGGTTACTCAGGCCCCTTCTGTCTTGCTGCTCTGCCCTCCTCTGTAGATGGCTTCTGGTTTATGACCTGAGATGGCTGCTCGAACCCCAAAGATGGGAGGTTCGCATCTACTTTCCAGCCAATAGGGAGGAGAAGGGAACAAGGAAAGTGGCGCTCCTCCCTTTAGGGACACGCCACAGAAGTTGCATCTGCCAATTCTGCTTACATCTTCATCAGAGTTGCAAAGGAGGCTGGAAAATTCAGTCTTTATTCCAGATGACCCCAGGTGCCTGCTAAAGTTGGGAATATGAGGAGAATGGATTTTGGGGGATAATTAACAGTCTCTGCTTAGGGTGGCATTGAGATTGCAGAAATAAGGCGAGATCCAAGAATAACTTACAACTGAACAAATGGTCTGAAGTTCAAATCCTGATTTCCCCATTTTACTAACTATGTGATTTAGTCAAGTTCCTTAACTTTGTTTTTTTCATTAAAGAGGAATGATACTACCTCTACCGTTGGGAGATTAAATGAAATATTAAGTGTTAAATATTTGGTACATAGAGGATGCCCAATAAATAGTAACTTATTTAGCTTCTGAGGGACAAGAAAGGAAGAGGGGAAGAGGAGGTTCTAATGGCAAAAAATTGAGGCTCATTCATTCATTCACACATACACTCATCATCCCTTTATCAATATCCCAGCCGCAGGGCTGAGCTCTGGAGATATTCAGGAAACAAGCCTCTGGTCCCTTTGAAGAAGTTCCCCAGCCACAGAGATAGAGAAGTAAACAGGCAATTAAAACATGCCAGGGTGGTTCCAGGCACAGTGGCTCACGCCTGTAATCCCAACATTTTGGGAGGCTGAGGCAGGTGGATCGTGGATCACCTGAGGCCAGGAGTTCGAGACCAACCTGGCCAACATGGTGAAATCCCATCTCAACTAAAAATACAAAAAAGTTAGCTGGGTGTGGTGGCATGCACCTGTAGTCCCAGCTACTCAGGAGGCTGAGGCATGAGAATCTCTTGAACCCAGGACACAGAGGTTGCAGTGAGCTGAGATCGTACCACTTCACTCCAACCTAGGCAACAGAGCAAGACTCTTTCTCAAAAAAAAAAAAAAAAAAACAAACAACAACAACAAAACATGACAGGGCGGAGAGTCTTGGCCCACAGGCTCAGCCAAATTTCTAACTCTCTCGTTCTTAGTCCTCCCCAAGACAGTGGCAGGAGCTCCCCAAGGTTCTGTCTCAGGCCCAACACGCCTGCTCTGCTGGCTCTGCCACCCTCAACCAGGGAGATGTAAAGTCATCAGTGGGGAAGAGTTCTCCTCTTTTGTCTCAAGGCTGAAGGGAACTTTCCCTCTGAATACAAAAGAGGATGAGGATGGGGCTGGATGGGGGAGGGGAGATACCTGGGTGTTTGCATCAGTGTATGTTTGTGACAGCTTGTGCCTTGGAGTGGTTGTTGGATGACTTTACAGGCGAGGTGGTCCTCAGAAGCAGACTGACAAGATGGCTGCCATTGTCATGGGGTTCCCTAGTGGTAGAATTCCAGACATTGGCTGAAGGAGTTTGATTTTTCCCCTTATAAGAATTTGGACTCTGGTTCTGAGAGGATAGAGTAAACACACCTCTATGCTGTGTCTCTCACTACATGAAACCATAAACCCTGAATTCATGGAGGAAATATCAGAGGATTCCGAAAAATACATGACGGCAGGTGGATTAAGAAAGAATTAGGAGTTTCGCCCCTCTGGTATTACCAATCCTGGAGTCAAAGGCAGCTGGAAACTCAGAAGTGCACAGAAAGAGCTCCATGAGAAACTCTCTCTTTTTGGACCAAGGAGTAGAAGAGGATCTCTACCGGTCAGCAAGAGTAAGGGAAGTCCTGGTTGTTGTTGTTTTTTCTTTCTTTCTTTTTTTCCTTTTTGCTGGCTCCAGTTTCCAAATACTGTAGTAGCAGTGGTGACGGCTGTACAGCAGTAGCAAATAGAGGCAGCTGGGCAGGTGCCTAAACCTATAAGAGAGGGAAGCTCTTATCTCTGATCAGAGAAGCTGTGACCCCCAGGAGCAAAGGGTGAATTTCCAGGGTTTTTTTTTTTTTTTTTTTTTCCTTTTGTTAGTCTTCAAACTGAGTGCAGTGGCACACATCTTCGGTCCTAGCTACTCGGGAGGTTGAGGTGGGAGGATTGCTTGAGCCCAGAACCAAATCTGGCCCACTGCCCTTTTTCATAAAGGAAGTGTTAGTGAAAAACAGGTGTACTATGTTGAATAAGATCCCCCGAAACTTCATGTCCTCTTAAAACCTCAGAATGTGCTGGGCGCGGTGGCTCATGCCTGTAATCCCAGCACTTTGGGAGGCTGAGGCGGGCGGATCATGAGGCCAGGAGATCAAGACCATCCTGGCTAACATGATGAAACCCCATCTCTACTAAAAATACAAAAAGTTAGCCGGGTGTGGTGGTGGCTGCCTGTAGTCCCAGCTACTTGGGAGGCTGAGACAGGAGAACAGCGTGAACCCGGGAGGCAGAGCTTGCAGTGAGCTGAGATCGCGCCACTGTACTCCAGCCTGGGCGACAGAGCAAGACTCTGTCTCAAACAAACAAACAAACAAACACTCAGAATGTGACCCTATTTGGAAACAGGGATTTTGCAAATATAATTAGTTAAAATGAGGTAATATTCTCGTAGGGTGGGCCCTAAATAAAATAAGACTGATGTGCTTCTAAGCAGAGGAGAAGGCGATTTGGACCCATACATACAGAGAGACACAGAGGACAAGAGGCCACGTGAAGACTGAAGTAGACGTTATGCTGCCATAGGCCAAGGAACTCCCGGGACTGGAAGAGGCAAGGAAAGATTCTTCCCTAGGGCCTTCAGAGAGAGCATGACACGGATGACACCTTGATTTCAGCCTTCTAGCCTCCTGAACTGTGAAGGAATATATTTCTGTTGTGTTAAGCCTCCTAGTTTGTGATAATTTGTTATGGCAGTCCCGGCAAACAAATGCAATGGCCATGCTCATTCACTTATGTGTTGTCTATGCTGGCTTTTAAACTTTTTTTTTTTTTTTTTTTTTTTTTTGAGGCGGAGTCTCGCTCTGTCACCCAGGCTGGAGTGCAGTGGCCGGATCTCAGCTCACTGCAAGCTCCGCCTCCTGGGTTTACGCCATTCTCCTGCCTCAGCCTCCCAAGTAGCTGGGACTACAGGCGCCCGCCACCTCGCCCGGCTAGTTTTTTTGTATTTTTAGTAGAGACGGGGTTTCACCATGTTAGCCAGGATGGTCTCGATCTCCTGACCTTGTGATCCGCCCGTCTCGGCCTCCCAAAGTGCTGGGATTACAGGCTTGAGCCACCACGCCCGGCCCCGCTGGCTTTTAAACTTTAATGGCAAGGCTGAATAGTTGCAACAGAACCTGAATAGCACCCCCAAACCTGTACTGTTGTCTATCTGTTCCTTTACTGAAAAAGTCTGATGGCCTTTGACTTAGATGAAATCGACCAAGTCCTTAAAAAACACGGACTACCAAGTATGCCCAAGAAGAAATAAAAAACCAGAATAATCCTGTATCTATTAAAGAAATTAAATTTATAGTTTAAAACCTTCTCTAAAAAAGAAACCTCCTGGCCTGCATGTTTTCACTGATGAATTCTACCAAACATTTAAATAAGAAATAACACCAATTCTACATGATATCTCCAAGAAAACAGAGGGGAACACTTTCCAATTCATTTTATGAGGTTAACATGATCCTAATACCCAAACCAGATGAAGACAGAAGAAACTACAGACTAACATCTCTCATGAACATGGAAACAAAAACCTTACATAAAATACTAGAAAACTGAATACAGCAATACAGAAAAAGAATAATATATCATGACCAAGTGGAACATGTCCTGGGAATGTCGGACTGATTCAATATTCAAAAGTCAATCAGTGTAATCCAGCACATTAACAGAGCAAAGAAGAAAAATCCACATTGTCATATCAAACTGAGCTAATACGTGTCTGTTGTTTTAAGCTACTGAGATGTGTGAGAATCTGATACTCAGCCCCAGATAATTAACACAACACAGTTGACGTCCCCTCTCTTCCTCCCCTATTCCTGCCCCACCATCTCACTCCCCAGGGGTAACTGCTGGCCTGAATGTGTTGTTTATCTTTTCCATCTGTTTCTTGATATTTTACTCCATATGCACAAATCCCTGGATGATACTTGATATATTTTACATGTTTTAAAAGTCTGTATAAATGATATTGCATTGGGCCGGGTGCAGAGGCTCACGCCTGTAATCCCAGCACTTTGGGAGGCCAAGGCGGGCGGATCACCTGAGGTCAGGAGTTCAAGACCAGCCTGGCCAACATGGAGAAACCCCATCTCTACTAAAACCACAAAAATTAGCCAGGGATGGTGGTGCATGCCTGCAGTCCCAGCTACTCGTGAGACTGAGGCAGGAGAATCACTTGAATCTGGGAGACGGAGGTTGTGGTGAGCTGAGATGGCACCATTGCACTCCGGCCTGGGCAACAAGAGTGAAACTCCATCTCAAAACTAACCAACTAAATAAATAAATAAACAAACAAATAAATGATATTGCATTGTATGCAATTCTTCTGCTCTTTGTTTTTCTCTTAATATTGTATATTGAGGTTCATCCATGTTATGTGTGTAGATCTTGTTCACGCATCCTTACTGTGGTATAGCATTCTACCGTAGGATTATGCTGCAATACATTTATTCATTCTTCTATTGATGGACATTTCATTTGTTTGCAAATTTGTTGCTGTTACAGTGTTGCTGGAAGCCTTCTTGCACATGTCCCTGTGTGTAAATGTGTGGGAATTTCTCTAGGGAAAGGGAAAGCTGCCTTTAATCCTTTGGGTGTTAAGATGTCTTTTCTCTGTATGAAGTGATCACAAGTTGTGGGGTGTGCATGTGGTGTATGAAGGCTGGGAGAAAAATTAATAATATAACAACAAATGGCAATGACCACAGGTCACTGAGCCCTGTGTCCCGGAACTATAGTGCCTCCACTGGAAGGGGATATCAATGCTGTTGATTTCGCGTTCCGCCCCCGGGAATCTCTGTCTCCCTCTCATCTTCTGCCTTGTCTGTGAAGCTTCTTTCTCATTCACTTTCCCCCCCAAGCTCCAGCAACTTATGGCAAAGGCTCAAGAGAAGACATCATGGCCAGGTGCGGTGGCTCACACCTGTAATCCCAGCGCTTTGGGAGGCCGAGATGGATGGATAACCTGAGGTCAGGAGTTCGAGACCAGCCTGGTCAACATGGTGAAACCCCGTCTCTACTAAAGATACAAAAAATTAGCCAGGCATGGTGGCGCACACGTATAGTCCCAGCTACTCAGGAGGCTAGGGCAGGAGAGTTGCTTGAACCCGAGATTGTGCCACTGCACTCCAGCCTGGATAACAGAGCAAGAAGCTGTCTCAAAAAAAAAAAAAAAAGAGAAGACACCAGGAAGCAAGAGAGAAGAGAGAACCCCCACCCCAGCCTCCACCATGATGAGCCATGATGAGGGGCTGCAGGCTGCAAATGAGCAGGATTGAGGAAAGAATGTGAGGCCACCAGGAGGGTAAAGAAGAGGCAGCAATCTTAATAGAAGGAAAGGGGCACACAGGTGAGGAAAAGGCCCTCTTTCTCTGCAGAGCTCAAGAGCATTTCTATCTGGACCAACATGACCCAAAGTGTGCACGAGCCTATCACAGGTCCCCTGCAATGCCACAACATACACACACACAGCAATACACACACACACACAGGTAAGTGAGCACACACACCATATGCACAAATACGCATGTATAGAAAGCACACACACCTGTGCACACAGTGATACACGTACAAGACATGCACACACCTCAAATGTACATGTGCACACACACTGCTCTCATTCTTTCCGGGTCAAATAAGAGTGGAAAACATTTTAATCCTGAATCCTGTCTTGTAAATCCCAGTGCCCATCAGAATTTCAAAGGCTTTGAGAAGTTCAGCATTCAAGAAGCTCCTCTCCTTCTACTGAGAATCCCCTTCACCTGTTTCCTACTCTTCACTTCCTAATGGGGTCCTTAGTGTTATTTGTTTTTTAATATAGATATAGTTTGTATTGTTTCTTATAAGTACTGCGCGCTAACTGATTGCACCACTGGAGCACTGTATTGTTTCTTTAACCGATTTAGAAAAATGATCCATTACCAAAAAAAGTTTGATAATGCATAAGAGTACAAAAATGAAGTAAAAATCACAGAAAACTACTGCTAGCATTTGGATATTATCCTTCTAGCATTTTTTCTCATAAATATGCACATGCACTTCTCTTTTTCATAAATGTTTCATGACTTGGTCTTTTTTTCATTCGATAAGATACATTAAAATCTCTTAATGATTGCATGGTGTTTCATATTATGAATTGTGGCAGATTGTATTTTCCAGACATGACTGCAGCAGTGTCTCCCATCTCACAAGCTCCTCTAGAAACTTGCCATTCCTTCATCAATAAGCAAAGTCTGTTTCCCTGCCCCTGGGCTGACCTTTGTGACTACCTTGACTACTAAACACCATGTGATCCAGAGGCTAGGTTTAAAAAAAAATTTCTGCCTTGTCCTCTTGGAATACCTGTATTTGGAACCCAGCCACCATGCAGTAAGGAAGCCCAAGCAGTCATGAGGAGGGTCCTGTGGAGAGGAGCAGAGACCCCTGGTCCACCGCCCCAGCTGAGCCCCCAGTCTAGCCAGCACCAACTTGCCAGCCATGTAAGAGAGTTGCCCTTAAGTGACTCATCCAGCCCAAATCAAGCTGTCCCAACTGGTGCCACACAGAGCACAGGGCTGCCTTGCTGAGCCCTGCCCAAATTGCAGCTACGTGGGAAAAATAAACAATTGTTGTATTAGGCCATCATGTTTTGAGGTGGTTTATTTCACGGCAATAGATAACTAGAACATGGACGTATCATACTTTATGTAAATATCACACAATTTTTGTATATTTTGGTTGTTTCCAGTGCTCTTGCATTGATGTTTAGCTTTCTTCTTCAGTCATACTGTCTCCCAGATGGCTGCAGCCCTGTCTTACATGTTTGAGGCGTCCAATAGTAGGTTGGGCACACACAGTAGGAACTCAATATGTGGTTATTGCAGGAGTTAGTGAAGGGGCATGGAGGGTCTCATGGGGATCTAGGGGAGAGTCCTGCCTTCCTTCCCTTTGCTCCTGGGACATGGCCTTTGGTCTGCTCTTGCTAAGGCATCTGCCTCACTGCCTACGTCACTGGCTCCCATGGGTCCTTGGGAAGGGCAGGCAAACATAATGGGGGCAGGGGACAGAAGTGTCCTGAAGGGGTGATGGAGAGCACAAATGAAGGTGCCCCCTTCTTGTGTCATTTCTCCAGGGGAACAGGGACTAACCTCTGAGTCCACAGACTTCTTCCAGAGCCTGATCTCCCGGAATGAGCAGGGGACAGGGCGGTACAGAGCTGGCTTGGTGGTTTGGGGAGAGGATAAGCCACAGCTACTGACAATGATGCTGATGGGCCTGCTGGAATGGGGACTGTGGCCTCTCCCCCGGGGGCACAATGTCCCCTACACACACATGCCCACACACACATGCATGCACACGTGCACTCATTTCAGCCTCCTGCTGCCACAGGGAGACTGGGGTATCCTGAGCTGGCCCAGATCATGGGCCACCTCTCAGGCCACCTGGGTCTCTGGCCACCTTCTCTGCCTGTCTGCTGGTGCTAGGCTGTGAAGTGGGAGCTGGGTCAGGACTGGGTGGTAGAGGAAGCTGCCTCAGAACCAAGCAGCCAGTGAGCATGTGGGAGGGAGGGAGCGGCAGGAGCTGGAAGACACCTGCTGCCTCGCAGCCCACCTACCTCTGGAACATTTTGGATGGGGAATCTCCTTGCCATCCAGAATCAGGCCCACCTCTGAGCTCAGACTGCTGCTGCTTCCAACTTAAGGCACTCTCCCCAGCAAAATGAGGATCATCTGAGGCCACATGAAGAAATATGGGGGGCTTTTTCATTATAATCCCTGAAGCCAGCTTCCAGAACCTTTTAACAGCAGAGGTGGGAGAGACCTCAAGACAGTGGAATCCAGGGCTTTGCCTACTTGAATGTGCACATGAATTTCCTGGGATTTTGTTAAAATGCAGATTCTTACCCAGTGAGTAAGAACTGAAGTTCTGCATCTCTAGCCAGCCCCTGGGTGATGTTGACACAGCTGGTTGGTGAGCCCCGCTTTGAGGAGAAAGGCTCTTATCCATTGCTTCAAGCTCAGGGCCAAGGGAGGCGAACTGACGGGCTCCAGGCTGCAGAGGATTAGAATGCAGGCCTTGCTCTGACCCACTCTGCACAGCCCTGGGTGGGTTCCACATTCCTCTTGGATAGCTGCCCGCACCAAGGGAGACAAGCTGGGACCCCCTGCTGGATGCTCCAGCTGAGACTGCAGACAAGCACGCGCTGCTGGGGCGGGGGTAGGCCCTGTGGTGGGAAAGCCGCCTGGGCTGGGGAGCCCTTCCCTACCTCCAGAACAGGGGAGGCAGCTCTGTCTGCATCAAGACACCATGTCTAGGGCACCTGGCCAGGAAGAAGGAGGGGATGAAGTAGCCTAGAGATGGCCTCTCAGCTCCCACAGCCCCATGTCATCCCAGGCTCAGCCCACCGGCTATAGGCGAGAGGGAGGGCCCTTGTGTTCACACACACCTCCATAGTTAAGTCACTTGGCAGCCCTCTTGTAGATGACAGGCAATCTGCCCCTACTCACTCTTGGCCCAGCTGCCCCCATCACAGTCTAAAGTTTAGACAGGAAGAAAGGCCAAGGAGCCCAAGCCCCAGGGGCAAGGGACAGCAGCAGGACAGTTTCTGCTCCGAATGCATTCAGATCTACTAACTTCTGTGGACTGAATGTAGGAGAGAATGGCAGGGAGCCCCCAGTCTGTGGATGGAGGCAAAAAGCCTACCTTCAGGGAGCTTCTAGTCCAAAGGGAGATGAACTACCCCTGCCCTCAGAGAGACACTGATTGAGAGAGAGAGGCAGAGCCCCTACTCTTAGGGAGTCACCAGTCTGAGGGAGGAGGCACAGTTCCTGTTCTCAGATCACTCCTGTTCTGAGGGGAGCTCTCACTTTGGCTTGTTGTCAGTTCCGCAAGAGGTGGGGGCAGAAGAGGTAAGAATATGAAAGCTCTCTGATTCCAGACTGAAAGTCTGTGGAGATTATTGTGGCATGTAGAAAACTTTGATTTTTTGCTTTTGCTGGTAATGGACTGAAACGGCAGGAGAACTGGAAGCAGATAGCAGGAAGGACCTCCTCCCACCTGTGAGAAGTGAGGGCACCAGTGTAGGTGGGGTTTGGTACAGGGAAGGATCTGCTTCCCCACCCCCACCTTGTTTGGACACTTACCCCTGAGGCTCAGGTGTGATGCAGCGTTGGTGGGTGAATGGTTTGGCTCTGTGTCCCCATCCTAATCTCATTCCAAATTGTAATCCTCACTAGTCGAGGGAGGGACCCCGTGAGAGGTGACTGGATCGTGGGGGCAGTTTCCTCCACACTTTTTTCTTGTGAGAGTGAATGAGTGCTCACAAAAGATGCTGGTTTTATAAGGGGCTCTTCCCCTTCACTGTCTCTGTCTCTCTCTCCTACCGCCCTGTGAAGAAAGGTGCCTGCTTCCCCTTTGCCTTCTGCCACTGTAAGTTTCCAGAGGCCTCCCCACCCATACAGAACTGTGAGTCAATTACATTTCTTCCTTTATAAATTACCTAGTCTCAGGCAAGTTCTTTATAGCAGTGTGAAAATGGACTAATACAGTGGGGTTTGGAGGAGGGGAGATCACCTTTCAAAGCTTCTTGAGGACGGTTTGGAAGTGCAGTTCTTGAGAACAGACAGGACCTAGCAAGAACCTCTGCCCAGGTGTTCAGGACAACAGAACCTTCCCCACTTCCCTGAAGGCTATAGTCCTCATCAACAGCACCCCAACTGAGAAGCCCCTCCCCATTTCCTCCACCATCAGCAGCACAATGGCCAGACCACTAGGCTGCCATCAGGAGACCTGGGTTCACTTCCTAGCTCTGTTTCTGATTCGCCATGTGACCCCATGCCCTAAACCTCTCTGAGTCTCAGCCACCTCATCCACCACAGGGAGAAGAGAGGCCAGCACCTGGGACTCTTGTGAGTTAAATGTGATGCTGTCAGTGAAAGCAGCTGGTAGGGCTGTAAATCATCCCTTAAGCACAATGGGCAATCACAACAGTTTAATTGTGATCATGCACCTTACTAAGGTGACAGCATCCAGTATCTCCTGTCAGGGTAACGTGACACTGCCTGACTTCTGGGATCGCAGAGTCTCAGGCAGAAACACAGGCCTTAACACACAGGCTCCTCTTGATAGCCAAGGCCCATCCTCAGGAAGCCATTTAGGTCCCACTGGGCCCCATACCTCCAAATTTCAAGCAGCTCCACCAGGTGGGTCCTGGGCTTGTGGAGGGCAGTCAATTCACCTGCTCAGCCCCTCCCCCAGGCCCCAGGAGCTGACAGCCCAGAATACTGAGCATTAGGTAGTCACTGTCCTCTTTCTGAAAAACACAACTCTATTAAAATAACAGCATGATTTTGTTAATTTTTCTCCATTGTAAGTGAGTAACTAGGAACCAATTCATTCAGCTCCCTGCTGCCTGGTTGAGTTTCCTAAAATCCCACTTGGCCCTTGTCACTGCATTTCCTTCCCCAAGAGCTTTCAGTGGCTCCCAAGCTCACGGAGGATGAAGCCCCAAATCCTAGGTCTGAGATTTTGGAACCTGCCCCATCTGGGCCCTCCCTACTTCCCTGCACTGACAGGACTTCACACTCTGGATGAACTGGGCTGTCTATTCCATATCCTTGTCTTTGTCTTTTTCAGCTGAGCTCATTTAAGGCTCAGCAAATCCAGTTTCCTCCATGAAGCCTGCTTTGATTGCCATAGTCCAGAGTTTCTCCCAGTGGACTTACACTGTTGGCATCATAATCACATAAAATGCATGCAGGGAGGAGGGGGTGTGAGACCTATTGGCTCAGACTCCCAGGAGTGGGTCTGGGAGTTTGCTCATTTAACAACCCCTACCCCATCATGCTCCACTGCCCAGCCCTTGGTAACTCACTGACCTGCTCTGAACCCTTGTAGCACCCAGGCCAGGACCTCTCACCCAGATATATCACATGATGGACGTGATGGGCTAGACACAACAAAAGCCCTCTCTCTATAAAACACCAAATCCTTCATAAACCATATTGAATGACATGGGGTTTGGGAGAAGTCAGGGAAATCTTCAAGGCTGCCTTGAAGGAAAATGTTGATATGGGCTCTATGTGGGGCTAACTGTAGGAAAGGCAAGGACACTAACCTGAGACTCCTGTTTTAAGGCAGGAACTCAAGTGGCTGGTGTCCCCTGGCTTCCCGCAAAAGCTATTGCAAATTGTCTCTGAAGGAAAACATTTCAATTTAGTGCCCCAAGATTCCCACGGGTGAGGATTAAGTGAAACAAATTCACTATCAAAGTTCACCAAATTCTGGAGAGGATGTGGAGAAATAGGAACACTTTTGCACTGTTGGTGGGAGTGTAAATTCGTTTAACCATTGTGGAAGACAGTGTGGAAATTCCTCAAGGATCTAGAACTAGAAATACCATTTGACCCAGCCATCCCCTTACTAGGTATATACCCAAAGGATTATAAATCATTCTACCTTAAAGACACATGCACACGTATGTTTATTGCAGCACTATTCACAATAGCAAGGACTTGGAACCAACCCACATGCCCATAGATGATAGACTGGATAAAGAAAATGTGGCACATATACACCATGGAATACTATGCAGCCAAAAAAAAGAATAAGTTCATGTCCTTAGCAGGGACATGGATGAAGCTGGAAACCATCATTTTAAGCAAACTAACACTAGAACAGAAAACCAAACACCAAATGTTCTCACTCATAAGTGGGAGTTGAACAATGAGAACACATGGACACAGGGAGGGGAACATCACACACTGGGGCCTCTCAGGGGATGGGGAGGCTATGGGAGGGATAATTTTAGGAGAAATACCTAATGTAGATGATGGGATGACAGGTGCAGCAAACCACCATGGCACACGTATACCTGTTAACAAACCTGCACGTTCTGCACATGTATCTCAGAACTTAAAGTATAATTTTAAAAAGAAAAGAAATGGAATGAGGGATAAGATAATTAAAAGGCAATTAAACCTAAAAAAGAAAAAAGAAAAAAAGAAAGAAAATGAGCCACCAGGAGTGACAGCCAGCAGAAATCATAAATGCCAGATTTCAATTCTCAAGGAGTTCAGATACTAGGGTTATCAGACACTGATTACAAAATAATCATGCATAAAACATTTAAAGAAAGAAAAGATGGAACAGCAAAGATGATCATGCAACAAAAGACTCAAAAATAATGAGGAAGATTTTTAAAGAACTGAATATACCTTATAATAAAAATCAACTCAACAGATGAGTCAAACAGGGATTCCACGTACCTGAAGAATTAGTGGAGACTTTGATTACAGCACAGCAAGTCAAGGAAATGCAGTATGAAAGAGGGGCTAAGCGAAGTGGAAGCTAGAATCTCAGAAGAAGAGTGAAGATGGAGAAAACGAAATAATTGAAAATGGCTGGAAATTTTCCAATTTAGATGAAACATGTGGACTCATAGAGACAGGAAGCACCATGAAAAGCAGGATAAGTTAACAAGGCTCATCTAGACCACCTGGTGAGGTCACCTGAATTTCATGGATTCAGGGCCCAGTAGGTCCTAACTCGTATCCTGAAGATAGGCTTTGGCTATTGAGAGAAACTCACTGTGCAGAACATCAACAAAAAGACAACATCCTCAAAGGAGCTGGAGAGGAAACAGATCTCATGCCATGCTTCCATGTCAGTTCCCTGCATAGGAGCATTGCCTAGTCTCTCCAGCCAGACTAAAGTCCCTTCACACCCAGGCCTCCATCATCTGTGTGCCGTTAGGTGCATCACTCATCCTCCGAGCCTCAGGTTTCTCACCGGTCAAAGGGTTGAGGGGCATGTTGCGATATGGTCGAAAAGAGTGTTGTTTTTGGAGTCAGGCAGACCTGGGATACACTCTGGCTCTACTACTAACTCGCTGAGGTCATTTCTGCTTTCCTGGGGCTGATGCTAGGTCATTGGCGTGTGTTGTTTATGTCGAAGTTAAAAAGAATGAAGAGCAACATGAGAAAACACCCAGGTAAAGATTCTGATGTTCAAACTATTCATTTAAGTTCCCACTCTGTGTTCAGGCATTCCTTACACATCCTCTCGTGGAGCCCTCAAAACACCCCTGGAAAGTGGCTGTCATCGGGAGAGGGGCCAAGGCGTGAGAATATCTTCCCCCTCAGCTCACGCTGTACTTTCAAGTGCCTGTGCAAGCCTCCTGTATCTTAATTTTCTTTCCCCTCCTTCCTTGCTGGCTGCCACTCTCACTCTCTCCCTGACACCAGCACATATTCCGATGTACTTCATAGGTGTCCTTGAATACGTCTGCCTATCCTTGCTAAATGTGTCGTGTTGGTTTCAGAGAAAACGTGTTTATAATTTCCATCAATGATGTTGTGCTATGGACCTTCATTCTCTTTCTGTATTTCCTCCTCAACATTCTATTTTTATTTTTATTTTTATTTTTTTATTTATTTTTTGAGATGGAGTCTCGCTCTGTTGCCCAGGTTAGAGTGCAGTGGCGCGATCTTGGCTCAGTGCAAACTCCGCCTCCTGGGTTCACGCCATTCTCCTGCCTCAGCCTCCCAAGTAGCTGGGACTACAGGCGCCCGCCACCACGCCTGGCTAATTTTTTGTATCTTTAGTAGAGATGGGGTTTCATTGTGGTAACCAGGATGGTCTCAATCTCCTGACCTCATGATCCATATGCCTCGGCCTCCCAAAGTGCTGGGATTACAGGCGTGAGCCACCATGCCCGGCCAACACTCTATTTTTAATATCTATCCCTGTATCTGTCGGTACACCTAGCATGTGGCTTTTCATTGCTGTTTACCATTTCATAGTACGCGTAGCATCCCCGAAGCAGCAGGACAGTTTTCTGCTCGGAGTGCATTCAGATCCACTCAACTCCTGCGGACTGAATGTAAGAGAGAATGGCAGAGAGCCCCAGTCTGAGGATGGAGGCACAGAGCCTGCCTTTAGGGAGTTTCTAGTCCAAGGGGAGATGCCTCCCCATCCCCACATTTCACACTTCACAGGTGAGGTGACCAAGGCTCAGAGAGACTAGATGACCTTGCCCAATGTCATACAGCCAGTGAGGGGCTTGCTTTTGTCAGAATCTTCACAGCAGACGTCTATCCCTTCACAGATTCAAAGACAGCAGCTTATTGCCTCTTCTCCCTGGGCCCATGGACCTACCTACCTGTTCTGGGCAAAAAGAAGATCTATTCCTGGGCCTCCACTGGCCTCCAAAATACCCCACTTTTCCTGATGCCTAGGTTCTTAAAGGCCCCATCCTCTTCTTTTAAACCTGTTCAGTGGATTTCTGGTTTTTTGTTTTGTTTTTTGTTTTTTGAGACAGAGTCTTGCTCTGTTGCCCAGGCTGGAGTACAGTGGCGCAATCCTGGCTCACTGCAACCTCTGCCACCCAGGTTCAAGTGACGCTTCTGCCTCAGCCTCCCAAATAGCTCGGATTACAAGCACCCACCACCGCGCCCAGCTAATTTTTGTATTTTAGTAGAGACAGGGGTTTCACTGTTTTGACCAGGCTGGTCTCGAACTCCTGACCTCAAGTGATCCACCCACCTCGGCCTCCCAAAGTGCTGGGATTATAGGCGTGAGCCACTGCACCCAGCCATCAGTGGATTTCTTTTACAGTATTTAGCTTGACGTATTTAATTAGGTAACATACTTTATTTGAATAGGTAATACCATTGTATGTTTCAATATTAGAAGATATGAAAGAGTATACAGAAGTGAAATCTCCCTCTCTGCTGATCCCTAACCACATAATTCCCCAACCTGAAAACAATGACAGTTACCAGTATTTTATGAATCCTACCAGAGATATTTCATCCATATGCAAAAATGTTTACATGATGTTCTCAGCCCCACTTTATGCAAATGCTAGCATACTCTTTATACTTTCTACATTCTACTTTTGTCATATCAGACTGTGTCTGTAGGATTTTTCCCTATCAGCACTCTCTAACAGCTTCTGCTTTCTTTTCTTTTCTTTTTTTTTTTTTTTTTTTTTTGAGACAGAGTTTTGCTCTTGTTGCCCAGGCTGGAGTGCAATGGCGTGATCTTGGCTCACTACAACCTCCGCCTCCCGGGTTCAAGCGATTCTCCTGCCTCAGCCTCCCGAGTAACTGGGACTTACAGGTGGCCACCACGCCTGACTAATTTTGTATTTTTAGTAGAAACGGGATTTCTCCATGTTGGTCAGGCTGGTCTCAAACCCCCGACCTCAGATAATCCGCCCGCCTTGGCCTCCCAAAGTGCTGGGATCATAGGCATGAGCCACTACACCCGGCCTCTGCTTTCTTTATGGCTGTGTAGATTCCATTGTATGAATGTACCATCATTTTTTCAACTAGATCCCTACCAATGGACATCAGATTGCCCAACCTTTTCATTTTAAAAATGCTACAGCAAACACCCTTATGCCTATCTCCTTTCTCCTGGAGGCAGTGGAGTGAATATTACGACGCCCTGCTCCCAGGAGCAGGCGTTAGCTGCTGAAAGCGCAAAGCTGCAAACCTCTTCAGGAACTGCCCTTCACTGACTCTTAATCAGGGCCATGTCCCTCCCTGGGGTATAGACATCCACTGAGGGATCCAGAAGGGGCCCTTGCCTGAGTTTGGGATGTCTCTGCAGGGCTGTCCCCGCGCGGAGCTCCTGTGGGATCTGCATTGCAGAAACCTCTCTCTCTGCTCATCCTGCCTCCTTTGATCCCCTGCAGGCGTTGTTCCCAAGAACATTCCCCAATAAATCTCCTGTATGCAAATCTCTGCCTCAGAAATTGTTTCCAGGGAATCCAATCAAAGACAGCAAGTCTGCTTGTAGGGTAAATTCCTAGTTAGGAAATCAAAGAACGAATGTTTATATGTGCTTATAAATTGGGTAGATTTCAACATATTTTCAAGGGACTGCACAACAAGCTATGTATGCAGCAAGCATGCAATAACTGTGCTGAATGGATCCCTTCCACTTGACCAGGGCTAGAGTGCTTTTGTACAGATGGTCACAGGATTTTTCGGCACCCCTGTGTGACAGGCAGCTGGGGAGCTGGGCTGGGAGGGGGCTGCTTGCCCAGGATGGCACGGCTGGTGTGGCAGAGGCAGGGTCAGCCTGGTTCACAGTAGATGTGAAGTCTGGGGCCAGTGGATGCCCACAGTGGGACTAGGGGAAGGAGGCAGGGGGCACTGTAGGAAGGCACACACAACGGAGTGTGCAGCCAGAGGTTCCAGGCCTTGTGAGCCTGCACCATGTGGGGAGAGTCCTAAAAGTGGCCCCAAGGTCGTCTCCTTTTGGTGTGCTTGGACCCTTGGAGTTTTCCACTGGAGCTGGAAGGGTGGTTCCTCATGAGGTGAAGCAGGCAGTTGCTAAAGGAAATAGACCCCAAGTCAGGTAGGGGTGGGGATGGGAAACTTTCTTTCCTTCCTTCCTCTCTAGAGGATTCTTTCTCTGTCCCACCCAGGTTATCTCCTCAAAGGCAAATCTAAGCCCAGATGTAGAAAGGGAGGCAGAAAGGGATAGAGAGCCTTCCTCGTGTTCATGCCTGTGCGTGTTCCAGCCTTCCCCCTCCGCAGCTCCTCCTGCAAAGGGCTATCCCATGCAAATGGGCCATCTGAGGCATTCAGTGACTGTTCAACATCACCAATACGTTAGCCTCAGAGACCGGGCTCCACCCGGGGCCTCCTGACCTCCACCTTAAACCCAAGTTTCACACCCTGGTATGGGATGGAGGCAGGGCATAGCAGGAAGGGGGCAGGCTGGGAGCCTTTCCCCCAGGGCTGCTCCACCCTCAGAAGGTCAAGCTCTAGGGTCCCAGCTCAATGCTACTCATGAAGGAGGGCAAGCAGACCCCGCACCCTCTTTCATCTCGATACTGCCTCTTGCCCCAAGCCTGGACTGACAAAGTCCCAGTCAATCACAGTGTCATCACCAGGCCACTGCCCACACAGTGTCATCACCAGGCCACTGCCCAAGGAGTTTCCAACTTTAGGGACTGCAGCAGTGGGTGAGGGGAGGGCAGAGTTCACAGAACCTCTGAGGCAGGGTCCTGCCCATCTCCCATCTCTGATGCCCCCCAGACCACCCAGTCTCCCCCACCCTCTCTCTTCTCACCCGAGCTTCCCCTCTCCTCAAACTCTCGAGGCCATGGTAAGCTGTTAGACGCCAAGAAAGACAAATTCAGACTCACGTGAGAGCCGAGTACAAGCTCTCCACAAGCTACTCAAATGTCTGTCTGACTTTTAGACTGCACAAAAATAGTTTTATGCACTAAAATAACCTTTGTAAGCATTTATAACAGTCCTGACGTATGTCCAGCCCTGACAGCTAGCTTTCAACAGGGCTCTCTCTACTCCACACACCCTCAGCCTGCACGGCCTCCACCTCCCCTGCTCCTCTGCCTTGCAGGTCATCCTTTGCATGCTCCAACCCTCCTCTAAGAACCCCCCCTTTAGGGTGCCTCCACCATCCTCCCAGGGGAGAAGTGCCCCCTCTCCCACCCAGGAACCCCTGCTGATACTCAGTGTCATGGGTTCATTACTGTGCCCTACCTGCCCCTATCAAATTTATTTTCTTTTTCCTTTTCTTTTCTTTCTTTCTTCTTTTTTTTTGAGACAGAGTCTCCTTCTGTTGCCCAGGCTGGAGTGCAGTGGTGCGATCTCAGCTCACTGCAACCTCCACCTCCTGGGTTCAAGTGATTCTCCTTCCTCAGTCTCCCAAGTAGCTAGGACTACAGACGTGCGCCACCATGCCCAGCTAATTTTTGTATTTTTAGTAGAGACGGGGTTTCACCATGTTAGCCAGGATGGTCTTGATCTCTTGACCTCATGATCTGCCCGCCTTGGCCTCCCAAAGTGCTGGGATTACAGGCATGAGCCACTGTACCCAGCCCCAAATTTCTATATTGACATCTCAACTCTCAGTATCTCAGAATGTGATCTTATTTGGAAATAGTGTCATTGCAGACATGATGAGTTAAGAAGAAGTCATACTGGAGTAGGGTGGGCCCCGAATCCAATAAGACTGACTCTTTATTTTTAAAATAGCCATATGAAGAGGGAATAATGCAAAACCCCCAAATACAAGGCATGCCACAGTTTGCCAGCAAATCACCAGAAGCGAGGAGAGAGGCCTGGAAAAATTCTCCCTCACAGTCCTCAGAGGGAGCCAGCCCTGCCCACACATTGGTCTTTAACTTCAAGCCTCCAGAACTGTAAGAAAATAAACTTCTGCTGTTTAGGTCACCTGATCCGTGGTACTTTGTTAGGCCAGCCCTAGCAAATGAGTGCTCTCAGTGAGCACTTAGTCTGCACAGGCTAATACTCAGCTCCTCACCAGGGTGAGCTAATGCATTCCTGGGTGCTGTGAGCTAGGTGCCTGTTACCCTCATGTACACTCTGGGAAACTGAAACTTAACGCTGCTAAATGGTAGAGCCAAGACGAGGACGCAGGCCTCCAGAGCCTGTGTTCTTAACCACTAGCCTCTATGTCCTTGGATGATGATGATGACAATGATGATGACAATGATTGATTGATAATGGTGATGATGGTGATGATGATGATGATGGAAGGAAGGAAGACCTACAGAATCCCTCCAGGCTCTGACCTCAGTGCTTGGTGATTCCCACAGCAACGCGAGGGAGAAAGAAATCCTCCCTCCCATGGCCTCAGGGGCTTGTCCAGGCTCCTATAGCCATAAAGAGGCAGGGCCGGGATCTGATACAGGACCTCCTGTCTCCTATAGATAGACACCCTATTGCAGTTTGGTACAGGTGTGCACACCGGTCTTCTGGCCCAGCTGCGTGTGCCCTGCCAGACAAGAGGAGCTGAGCAGCCAGGTCTCAGTGCCCTGGGGCCCAAAAGGATGTTGAACACACAGCAGGGACTCCATAAATGCAGGTGGGAAGAGAGAACCCACCTGTGCTTCCGCTGAGGCCTCCCTGGCCCTCATAACATTTCACACACAGCTCCAAGTATGGACGGAATTCTCGTCTCAGCCTGCTAAATGTCTGCCTAATTTTCCACTCTATTGACAGACTCCATTTTACTTAACTGGCCCCTACTGTGTAGCAACTGGATGGTTTCTCATCCTCTCCTAAACTAAGGGGAGGTGCCAAGGATGCCCACGCTGTGGTGTCACTGCATTCCGAAGGAGCCTTGAAAGAACGTTTCTGTGCCACTAGCAGCAGCAGGCCAACTGTGGGGAGGCTTGGGGACAGGCCTGGGTCTGTCCTCGGGGCTCAGTAGGCATCACCCTGTTCCCAGTCACCCTCTGGTCCTGTCCTCAGCCCTGGGACCTTGCTTCCACATGGCCTGCCCCCACCCTGACCCGCCCTGCTCTAATTCCCCACTTTCTTATCTGCTCCGCTTCTTACTTCTTCTAATCTTCCCTGGAATCAGAATCCCAGAACCCTCTGGGTAATGTTCACCAAACCAGCACTGAACCAGGAGCTGGGGATTCAGCCATGCCCTGAAGAGACAGCCTGCCTGCTCATGGAGCTGACATTCCAGGGTGGGGAGAAGGGAACGAATGATATGGCAGGTGGCCACCAGCGCTGTGGTGACCAGAGGGGAAGCTGGTGGTCTAAATAGGGTGGTCCAGGGAGACCTCTCTGGGGAGGTGAGCAGAGAGCTGAACAAAGAGAAGGAGTGAACCATGTGGACATGTCAGGAAGAGCTTTCCAGGCCAAGAGAACAGCAAGTGCAAAGCGCCGGAAAGGCTGGTATCGGGAAACAGCAGAGGCCGGTGTGGCCAGCGTTGGGGAGGGACCAGTGGCTGCATGGTGCAGGGCTTCTGGACCCGCCTAGCAGCCTTGGCTTGTATGCTGGGTGAGATGAAAAAGTTTGCACCGGTGTGGGGCCTCAGCAGCCTTGTTTTAAAAGATCCCTCTGGCTGTGATGAGAATAGACGATGGGGGTACAAGGGTAGAAGCAGGCGCAATCACCCAGGTCAGCGGTGGCCCAGGCCAGGTGATGGCAATGGGCATGTATGCAAGTGCCCACACACTGACACACAGACATACACACACTCACTCACACGACACACACACACTCTCACGGCACACACATGACACACACACACTCACACGACACATGACACACCCACAAACACACAGAGATACACACATAGACACACAGATACACATGGACAGACACACACGGACACTCTTAATCATTCCAAATCTATGTTGAAGTCAGGACTGATATCATGATCACCTCTAGAAAGAGTACACACAGGCACACACACACTCCTAATCATTCCGGATCTATGTTGAAGTCAGGATGGATATCATGATCACCTCTAGAAAGAACCCCAGAAATCCTTTCCCATCCACATTTTCTAGATGACAAAACTGAAGCCCAGTGAGGGGAAGAGACCCGCTGGTCACACACTCAGTTGGGATCGTAGACCTGGGGTCTCTGTTCAGACCCTGCTCCTGTGCTCTTGCCCCAGCATCTCTCTCTGCCTCTTAAGCTTTTCACTGTGTGTCCCTTCCCCTCGTTGTCCCTCTCCGTTCCCGGTCTTTGTCTCTCTATCTCTGCGGATGCCTTCATGCTGATTTCTCCTCCTGTCAGGCCTAATTTGGAACATTAATTAGTGATGAATTAGCAACGTAAATCCCAGCAGTTGCCGTCGCCTGGTACCCACAGGCTCTTGGAAGGGACCTTGCAAATCTGATCTTAATACCTCTCGCCTCCTCTCCTAGGGCAATTACTTCTCCCATCATTTGTCTGCGGAGGCTGTGTCCAACCCCCACCCTCCCAGCCCGGCTGAGGACAACAAGTTCATCTTTGTCAATTAATTATTGAACGGTTTATTTCGCACTGGGAGGCGATAAGAGAAGGAAAAGCCGCATGTTGTGAAATCATCACCGTAATGATACAGCCCCTGCTGTATCGCTCAGTGTCACAACGCCGCAGGTGCCTGTGGGAGGCAGGGAGAGAAGGAAAGGGGCAGAGGCCCCAGGAGGGAGGCCTGACTGTGTGGTCTTAGGACAGCCTTTGGGCCTCTCTGAGTTGTGTTGGACAGACACACCCATATGGAGCTTGTGGAGCCCACCTCCACGTGAGGAGGGGATCCACAGAATTAAGGTCATAGGTACACAGGTGCAGGCCCCTGCTTCTTCAGCTGAGGTGATCAGACTATAGGAGGGCTGAAGATGTCCTTACGGTCCTTCCCACCTGAGCTTCAGAGGCCCACAGCAGGCCAAAAATACAGTGGCCTGGTAGAGGGTCTTTGATACTCTAACAGAAAGCCCTTACGACGACCTGCAAAGCCCAGAGCATCTGTCCCAGCCCCAGCCCTCACCCCCAGCCTTTTACCTCTCACTTCATCTCTGATGATTCCCACTTTTGCTTATTCCACTCTAATCACACGGATCTCTTTGCTACTCGCTGTACCTGCCGGATATACACCCGCCCCAGGGCCTTTGAACATGCTGTTCCTTCTGCTTAAAGTGCTCTTTCCTCAGAAAGCTGAGTGGCTCTATCACTTCCTGCAGGTCATCCTCAAGCACCAGGTTTCAGGGAGACCCACGCTGAGCATTTCATTCAAAAATGTGGTGGGGACCCAAAAACAAACTGTCTCTATCTCTCTTCCTGTTTTATTTTTCTCCAGAACACTTCATCACATTTCATATATGATGCACTTTACATATTTGTCTATTCTCTGTCTCTTTCTCTCTTACAGAGCATAAGCTCCACAAGGGGCTGGGATTTTCGTATGCTCATCCTCCAGCACCCAGCCCCTGCATTTCGCCTGTGTCTGCAGTGCTTAGAACTGTGCCTGGCACAAAATAAGTGCAGAGTTTATTACTGAATGAGTGAATGAATGAACAACTATTTGTGTGGAACAAAGCCTGGATGTGGAAAGGACAGGGGTGAGTTCTTTTTCTTGGAACAGGCCAGCAAGGGCCACCGCAGGACCAGGAATTTAGGAAGACTCTTGGCACAGATGGGAGGTCCTGGCCAGGAAGGAAAACTGCTGGAAAAATCATTTTAAAAGCAAGTGTTCCAGTTGATTTCGTGTCTGTGCATGCCTCGAGGCTGGCATGTTTGATGCTGCCCCTCCATCGGTCACATGCAGAACGGCCTCCAGCCCTTCTCAACTCTCCCCAGGGAGGGCACAGGAGCATGAGTAGTTGTGGACACTTTGATTAACTCCCCAGCAAGAGTCCCTACGCCTGCGTCTCCTTCTCTCCCAAGGCTGTAATGGGGGGCAGTGAGCTGAGGGCTGGGGGATGGGTGGAGTGAAGCTAGGGCCTGGAGGGGTGGAGGTGACTGAAGAGGGGAGTGGGAGGAGGGAAAGGGCTTCTGCCCTACCATGGGGAGATAGGGAAGATGAGTAGGTAGATAATGTGGGGGCGGGGGGGTTACTTGGTGATATGTGTGGGGAGGTATTGTGGTCAAGAAGGCAGCTCTCTCTCTGGGACAGAAGGAGATGCAGAAAGAGAGACCTCCAGGGGGCTTAGGTAGGGTTGGGGTCCCTGGTGGCCCAGCTCTTCTGAACAGGACCCTCTCTCCCTGTGCTCTTCACCGCCCTCTTCGCAGAAATATGCTGCCTCTCCCCCAAGAAACGAAGATGGTGATTTTTTAAAGCCAGTTTTCCCCCAAATCTCTGGAGATGCTGGAGCTGTTGTTTCCATGGAAACCTTCCCACCAACCTCAGGGAAGGAGGAGCTGGGCAGCCGCCCCTGCCCCCACCACCCCCATACCTCCCTGGCTCCAGCCTGCAGGGGGCCTCAAGTTGAAAATAATCCCCCTCCCCCAGATTTTCCCAGCAGGGGCTCCGCTTCACAGAGGGGAAGGCAGCTGGTTTTGTCTCTGCTGCTCAGGCCTAGAAGTGGGATCACTAAAACCCAGGCAAGAGGGAAGCAGGGCTGCAGCTGGGGCAAGCTCTGTCTTCAGTCAGCACCAGCCCGGGAGTGACTGGCCAGGGAAGGGCCCAGGGGCAGGATCTCTCCTTCCCAGGAAATCCCCAAAGATGCCTGTTTATCTCTGGCCCTGTCCATCTCTGGGGAAGTCCCATTCCTAGTCCCCAGTCCCACCTGATCTCATGAGGGATTGTGGCTTCAACTATAAAAACAACAAAACAAAACAAAAAAGCGCATCTGACTCACTCAAATCAGAAAGGAATTTACTGGGAGGACACATCAAGTAGCTCCTTGCAGCCGGGCGCAGTGGCTCACACCTGTAATCCCAGCACTTTGGGAGGCCAAGGCGGGCAGATCACCTGAGGTCAGGAGTTCGAGACCAGCCTGGCCAACATGGTGAAATCCCATCTCCACCAAAAATACAAAAGTTGGCTGGGTGTGGTGGCGTATGCCTGTAATCCCAGCTAATTGGGAGGCTGAGATAGGAGAATTGCTTGAACCCGGGAGGTAGAGGTTGCAGTGAGCTGAGATTGCACCACTACACTCCAGCCTGGGCAATAGAGGGAGACTCCGACTTGGAAAAAACAAACAAAAAAGAAAAGCAGCTCCTTGAATTGATGGGAAGGTGAGAAGCAGGCTTGGAAAACTGGCCAGAAGCAAAATAGGCTGGCTGAAGGGGAGGCAGGCAGTCATGGCCGGAGATCGCCCAGCTAGGGCAGGGGACATTGCCGCTTCTGAACACTGGCCACCTGAAGACACCCAGCTCATCTGGACACTGGCACATTGTGAGCAATTTGTGACAGTCCCACTTTTGCATACCACTCTCTCCAGGTCAAGATCCTAGGCAAAGGGAGAGTAGGAGGAGTTTTTTGGGAGCTGTTTTGTGTCCTGATTGTGGTGGTGGTGACATGAATCTATGCATGTGCTAAACATTCATAAAACAGCCAGGCCCAGTGGCTCACACAAGTAATCCCAGTGCTTTGGGAGGTCGAGGCAAGAGGATTGCTTGAGCCCAGGAGTTTGAAACCAGCCTGGGCAACATAGCGAGACTGTCTCTATTATGTAAATAATTTTTAAATATAAAAATATAAAACATCACAAAACTATACACCAAAATAATTACATCAATTTTGCTCTACGTTAATCTTTAAAATAAAATCCTGGACAAAAGTGCCTTACTGGCCACAGTGGTTTGTGTGCCCACAGACCAGTTGCCAGGTCAGGGAAGGGAGACCCTAGGCGCTATCTCGGTTCACTGCAACCTCTGCCTCTGCACCCCTTTGGCTTTCAGAATGAGTTGGGGCTCTGCCATCCAGATTCACACTGTGGGAAATTCTGCTACGAGGGAGGGAGTTTGGATATGGGGCAGCCAGCAGATAGGCATATATCCACTTCCCCCGAGGCGCCTTTGGGTCCTTGGGAGCTTCTGAGGAAATACCCCCCCGACCCCACTGCGATGGCCACCCCTTCAGTCCAGCCAGCAGCCCCTGAAGGGGAGGAGCGACGGCAAGTTTCCTAACCAATGGCCACAGGGGAACATGATCACCGTGCTGGAGCAGGTGCACATGCTCAGGCTCTGATACACGTTCACACAGCCCCCCAGCATCAGTCTGGTCGTCAGGAGACCTGAGATTGCATCTGGACTTTAGCCCTAATGTACTGCATGATCTTGGATAAAGCCCTCTCCCCTCCGGGCCAAGTTGTCTCCTCTGTGGAATGTGGGGCTTCTCGATGGTGTTGTCCAGCTCTGGCACAGTGGGCACTGAGGACGGTGTTGTCCAGCTCTGGCACAGTGGGCACTGAGGACGGTGTTGTCCAGCTCTGGCACAGTGGGCACTGAGGACGGTGTTGTCCAGCTCTGGCACAGTGGGCACTGAGGACGGTGTTGTCCAGCTCTGGCACAGTGGGCACTGAGGACGGTGTTGTCCAGCTCTGGCACAGTGGGCACTGAGGACGGTGTTGTCCAGCTCTGGCACAGTGGGCACTGAGGACGGTGTTGTCCAGCTCTGGCACAGTGGGCACTGAGGACGGTGTTGTCCAGCTCTGGCACAGTGGGCACTGAGGACGGTGTTGTCCAGCTCTGGCACAGTGGGCACTGAGGACGGTGTTGTCCAGCTCTGGCATAGTGGGCACTGAGGACGGTGTTGTCCAGCTCTGGCACAGTGGGCGCTGAGGCACTACAACAAATTGAGCTGGCTCTTAGGAAGCCTGGGTAAGTCCCTACCACTGTCCTGGACTGTAGTGGGTGGGCAAATGACCACATGTCGCAGGGAGAATCCGCAGGTCCTCCCGACGAGGAGCACTCTTATGCCAAAGGAGGAGGCTCAGACCAAAGTAAGGACACTCCCCCTCCAGAGAGTAGGAGTGCAGCCTGGGTGATTCCCCTCCTGTTTGCCAGTGCGTGGATGGGACTCTGGGAGCCTGGGGATGGGAGGTGCAGCGGGTTTCCCAGGCCTGGACCCAAAAGGCATTATATCCTCTGAGAACTCAGCCTCCAGGGCAGTGGGGGTCTTGAATCAGGAGTTTTTAACAAGCTCAGAGCTGGGCTTCACACACTCCAACTCTCAGTGTCCAGGCTTGTGGAGAATGTCCTCCCTATAAAAATGCAGCTTCTGATTGCTGCAGCTTATGTGTGGAGCAGCTGGAAGGGAGAACGTCTCAGACCTGGATGTCCATGAGCGTGCATCCGAGCTTCTCTCCCTTCCTCTGAGCCACTGTGTCACCCTGATCCCCCCACCACTTTAAGCACCTCTTCCAGTCCTTTCCTTGTCTGAGGAGCTTGCCCTCCCCCTGGCATCATGTGGGTGAATGGGGGTCTTGAGAAGCGGTGGGAGGAGCTCATACTCCAGGGGGTCTTGGGAGGCTGAAGGCAAGGGGAACAGTGACAGCGTGGCTTTCTGCACAGCCTGAGAGACTGGACCAGATGACAACAGCGAGATGGCTCGGGATCCTGGCAGAGGAGGCAGGGCTGGGATGCACACATACCTGGGGCCCTCTCTCCTACCTTCACATGACCTTGGACCCTGCTCTCTCCCTGCCCCCCTGCCCACCTGGAGCCCTGCTGCCTGGCCTGGGCCAGGATCCCAGAGAGGAAGGAGGGGAGGGAGGGTGGCAGGGGCTCTCCAAGGGGACTGCCCTACATGGCAGGAGGCGGGCAGAGGAGGGAGGGGAATGTGCCACAGGACAGCACAGGCTTCCCTGAACTCATTCACCAAAAAACCATGAGCCTTTCCCATGATTTTAAAGGTATCCTGTTGACCCGTCATGTTGCTATGGCTGTATGAGAAAGCCATGTGAAGATGAGACCAAGAGAGGCAACGCCGAGTGTCAGAAAGGGCGCCTCTCTCTGGCCTGCTCTCTCAGCAACCACAGGGCCCGTTCTGTTCCATCCCCACCCTGGCTGCTGGGTACCCGGCTCCAGCAGCTCAGGGAGGCTGGGGCCCTCTGCCCTGGGTGTGGCGATGGAGAGTGTGAAACTGGACACCAGGAGCATGGAGAAGGGAGAAAGAGGAGAAGCCCATTGGGAGCCAGCATTTTCCAAGGCCCTTTGTGCTGTCATGGCAGCAGAGGTGGAAGGTCCATCCAAGCTCCTTGGCTGCCGCCAGCTCATGGGGAGGCACACAGATTAGCAAGACAACCCAGCTAATGCGGTCAGAGAGGGTGAGCACAGAGTTGGCAGGAGGAGGCGCCGGCCCCATCAAGGGAGGAAGACGCAGCAGTGAGCCCCAGGGCAGAGGCCAGGGAGAGAGGCAAGAGGGGAGTTCAAGGGGCACCTGGAGGCCAGGAGGGGTGCCAGGGCAGCATAATTACACCTGTTCAGTGTGAAGCCTCTAGGATTCCTTCTGCTGTGCATCCACCTGCTTTATATGAGTTGATTAGGAGTTTGATTCTTGGCACAAAGTTAGGATGATGAAAATGCATTCTATGCTATTCAGTCTGGTACTGTTAGCCCACATGTGGGTTCTGAGCACCAGAAATACGGTGAGGATGCGGGGGAGCTGAGCTTCCACCTGTATTACTTTTTTTTTTTTTGAGACGGAGTTTCACTCTTGTCACCCAGGCTGGAGTGCAATGGCGTAATCTCGGCTCACTGCAAACTTCACCTCCGGGGTTCGAGTGATTCTCCTGCCTCAGCCTCCCCAGTAGCTGGAATTACAGGCGTGCATCACCATGCTTAGCTGATTTTTGTATTTTCAGTAGAGACAGGGTTTTACCACATCAGCCAGGCTGGTCTCGAACTCCTGAACTCAAGTGATCCAACGGCCTCGACCTCCTAAAGTGCTGGGATTACAGGCATGAGCCACCGCGCCCTGCCCACTTGTATTACATTTTAATTAATACAAATGCAAATATAAGTAGCCACCAGGGCCTCATGGCTCCTGTGTGGGCAGCAGAGTACGGACACACTGGGGTACAGTGGTGATGTTGGGGAGACAGACATTAAACCAATACCCGTTGGTCTAGTGTCAGGTTGTGATAATTGCTATGGAGAGAAACTGAGTTAGAGGGATGTTGCCAGCTGCTGTTCTAGAGAGGGTGGTCAAGGAAGGGTCTTGTAAAAAGGTGACCTGTGCAGAGACTTGTGAGCAAGAAGAGGATGTCCCTGGGGCATTCGCGAAGGCCACAATGCCTGCAGCACTGTGGGAAATGAAGTTCAAGTGGATCCAAGGACCAAAGTCAGTCAAGCCTTGCAGGCATGGAAAGGACTGTGGGTTTTATGTTACGAAGTGAAGCCCGTGGTCATTGCCACAGCTGACAGGACCAGGAATTAGCACCTGAACCTACACTGGTAAACCCAGCTATCTGCTGCACCCGATCAGCTGCCGCTGCACACCACTGGAGCAGTTCAGGGAGAAAACCAACAGCATGCTCACTGTATGTCTCTGGCTGTTTCCTCTTTCTACTTCCCCTTCCCCACCAGTGAGTCTCTGTGTTCTGCTCATGCCAGTTCCCCTTCTCCCTGTCTCTGCCCGCTTCTCTCTGGGCTGGTCTCTCTGAGACTCTGTTCCCCTGGCTGGCATGCCCTCCACCTCCCCTGATGGTTCAGCAGAGATGAAGCGGGCCTGACTCATGGGTGCGGGGTAATGTACTAGTGCAGGGGAGTGGTGGGGCCCAGTCTGGGTGCTGGAGTGAGAAGCATTAAGGCCTTAAAGACCCCTCATTCATGCCCAGGAGAAAGGCTGTCCCAGCTCTGGGAAAGGGTGATGGAGAAGGCTATGGGAGGGGAGTCCTGTTCTACAGGCAGAGCCAGGATTTGCCCAGGACCCCAGGAACAGGGTAAGCAATGCTCACCATTTCCCAGGTAACCAAGATAGAACGACCCTTCCCAGCTCCTTCCCAGTTCCTTCTTAGCCTCCATCTCAAGGAGACGCAGGGGTAGGGGCAAAGGGTGTGCAGGAGTTTCTGTCTACCCAGTGGGTCTCTGAAGAGAGAAACGGAGGGGTGGCGTGTATCAGTTTCCTTGTTGCAGCTTTCACAAATTACTACAACCCTTGTAGCTTAAAGCAACACACATTTATTCTTTTATAGTTCTAGGAGTCAAGAGTCCAAAATGAATCTTACAAGGACTGAGAGCAGTGGCTCACCCCTGTAATTCCAGCACTTTGGGAAGCTGAGATGGATGGATTGCTTGAGCCCAGAAATTTGAGACCAGCCTGGGCAACATGGTGAAACTCCATCTCTACATAAAATACAAAAAATTAGCCAGGCGTGGTGGTGCATGCCTGTGGTCCCAGCTACTTGGGAGGCTGAGGTTGCAGTGAGCTGAGATTATGCCACAGCACTCCAGCCTGGGAAACAGAGTGATATCCTATCTCATAAATAAATCAACCAATACATCTTCTGGGGCTAAAATCAAAGTGTTGACAGGACTGCATTCCTTTCAGAGGCTCTGGGGAGGGAGGTGGGGGGCCCATTGTTGGCCTCTTTCAGTTTCTAGGCGCTGCCAGCATTTTTTGATTTGGGGTGACATCACTCCAATCTCTGCTTCTACCACCACGTCTCTGACTCTCCTGCCTCTTCCATTTATGGGGACCCTCGTGATGGCCCTGGCCCACCCCAATAACCCAGGATAATCTCTCCCTCTCAAGATCCTTAATTTAATCATATCTACAATGTTCTTTTTCCAAATAAGACAGCATACACAGGCTGCAGGGATCAGGATGTGGACATCTTGATGGGGGCTGTGTTCTGCTTATCATGGGGGCTCCACACAGGGTAGACTGCTTCAGCCCCGTGAGGACAGAACCCTGTCTTTTCTCACTGCTGTTCCTGCCTCTAGAGCTTGGGCAGAGTCACAGGATTGCACGGGCTCTGGAGCCACCTGCGTTCATTCCTGGCTCTGCCTCTTCCTAGTGGTGATCCCTGGCACCATCTGTGCCTCAGTTTCTTTGGTGTAAAATGGGGATAATAACAGTACTACCCTCAAAGGTTTTTGATAAGGATTCAAAGAGTTAATTCATGTAAGGTGCAGAGCAGCATTCCTGGCACGTTCATAAGGGCTCCGGATGGAATGTGCAGTGCCCAGCACATGGTGAGCATCATTACGATTGCAGCTCCTTCTCTAATGCTTCCCATGGGCCCAGCCCTGGGATAGGCCTGTGTCAACCACCGAAGAAGGTGGGACATTGCTTGTGCTCAAGGAATTCAGACTTGCATCAGGAATACAAAGGCTCGGCCGGGCGCGTGGCTCATGCCTATAATCCCAGCACTTTGGGAGGCTGAGGTGGGTCAGGAGTTTGAGACCAGCCTGGCCAATATGGTGAAACCTCCATGTTTACTAAAAATACAAAAATTAGCCAGGCATGGTGGGACACGCCTGTAATCCCAGCTACTCTGTAGGCTGAGGTGAGAGAATCATTTAAACCTGGGAGGTAGAAGTTGAAGTGAGCCGAGATCATGCCACTGCACTCCAGCCTGGGTGACAGAGAGAGAAACTCTGTCTCTAAAATAAAACAAAATAAAATAAAATAAAGGCTTATAGACACATAGAACTTTACTTTTTCTGGAAGGACTTCTAAAAATTATTTCACAAATGTTTATGCTCTTACATTTTCTTCACGATACATCTGTGATCATCACTGGTGCAATCTGCCAAGTCTCTCCAGCTCGCCACCTTCTGGGCAGGTAGCAGAGTTGCACTCGCTGCCTCCACGTGGGTGGGCCAGGCTCTAGGACTGGTCCTGGCCGATGAGTTGTGAGCACCATGAAAGTGTCACTTTCAGGCTGTGGCATTTAATTCCTGGTGAGAGCAAGACCTTCCAGCGTCCTCTCTTTCCCTCTGTCACGGGGTCTCTGTCAGCCAGTGCTCTGAGTGACTGCCATGAGCACAGCCTCCTGCTGATCCACGACAAACATGGAGAATAAGAATTAAATTGAGCTGTCTTGGCCCTGAAATTTAGGAGTTGCTTGTCACCTCAGCATAACCTAGCCTCTCCTGACCAATTCAGCAACTAAACTGGTTTACAGAGGAAAAAATCCAATCAACACCATCACACTATTATTGATGACTCACCATTCAATCACCATCTGTGTACCAATCTGTAACTTAAATCGTTGCGATCCACATGAACATCTACTTTTGTGCCTACTTTTCCACTTAACTTTTTTTCCCTATGTGTTTCTATCAGTTAGAACTTGATTTGACGATTAACGGCAGAAAATCCAAATTAACAATGACTTAAATACCCAGGGTTACTTTAATCCCTCAAGTAAAAAGTTCAGAAGTAGGCAGTCCAGGGCTGACATGGTGACCTGGTGATAATGAATCAGGTTCCTTCTTTCATGTGACTCTGCTGTGCACAGCCAATGCCTTCCTCCAAATGGCCCAAGGTGGCTGCTGAAACTCAGATGATCACATCTGCATTCCGGCCTTCAGCGGGAAGGAAGAAGGCTCCAGGAGGGGCATGCTCCTCTCTGTAATGACACATGTCACAGATGACTGTTCTGTTTATATCCCTTTGGCCAGAACTTGGTCACAAGGCCACACCTAATTGCAAGGGAGGTTGGGAAATGGAATATCTCTTCTGGGCAGCCACGTACCCTGCTAACGTTTTTTTCTAAGGGAAGAAGAGAGATGGATCCAGGGAGGCAACTGGCAGTTGCTGCCACAGTGTGAGCTGTTATTCCTTCACATATAAATTCCATGGCTTAATGACCAGTTTGGACCTTTCTAATTTTTTTCACATTCCAGATAATCATATTAGTGCAAATTGCTTTTCTCCATTTGTGTTATTTTTTTGAGATTTATTTCCAAATGTGTGATAACCCGCCAAGCTGAAGGGCATGACTCGTTCTCTCCGGCAGTAGCTGCTGCTACGTTTTGCTGTAGCTCAAACAATAGAGCTGCGGAGAAATTGGGAGCCAATGTTCCCGTTTCCTCCCAACCAGGCCAGCATTGGCTCATACTGTTTGAATCTCTTTTAATTAATTTTACACGTGTGTTGTTTAAGGATGTTTCGTTTTCATGTTATTCATTGGCAGTCAGCTGAGATTTGGGCCCAGGGCTGGTTTCCAGTCTATATTTTCTCACATATTAACTTTTTTTTTTCCAACTGGAAGGAAATCTTTAATGCCCGTTTTAGAGCTGAGAAAACTGAGGCCCTAAGGATGAAGTCACATGCAGTTATGGCAGAGCCAGTACTGCACCCTAGCTTGGACTCCTAGCCCAGTGCTCCTACAAACAGCCTGTTTAAAGGATAAAGGAGGTATATGATGGAGGCTGAAATGCAGTGAGAAAGCACTGAATGGGAAACTGTGGGCCTCCTTAGGTGAGGTTTGTTCTGACTAATTAACCCTCATGGCTTTGTGCAAGCTGCTTCCTCTCCCTGGGCCTCACTTTCCCCAAATGCAGAGTAGGAAGGGCGGAGCAGACCCTCTCCAAGACCCTTCCAGCTCTTGATGGAAAGTACAATAATCAGTGCTAGGACAACTGAGGAGGATGGGGTAGGAAGCTGGGGAAGACAGGGGAGATCCATGGGGCCTAGGGAAGGTGGCAGAGGTCAGGGATGGGGGTCTGGAGAAGGCAGGCTGGAGCCAGGGTCTCGTCTGCCTGCCTGTGTTTGCACTGTGCTGTCACTGTGTCTGTCTTAGGTTTGGGCTGAGGGTAAACATCCACAGTCTATTTGGGTGTGCTGGTGAGTACTGAGTATTAGGATGAGGCAGGGTCACTCTTACCCCAGGGAGGTGGGGTATAGCCGGAGGTGCTTCTCCTGCAGTGACAGGGAGAGTGGAGGAATCTGGGGCCCAGAAGAGGAGGCCTCCTCAGGCCTGGCCCCCTGCCCATTCTCACTTCTCACAGGAGAGAGTGCTGCCCTGACGCTCCTATGGTCTCTTCTCAACACAGCAGCTACAGAGATTTCTAAAAAAAATTAGCCAGGTGTGGTGGTGCATGCCTGTGGTCCCAGCTACTTGGGAGGCTGAGGTTGCAGTGAGCTGAGATTATGCCACAGCACTCCAGCCTGGGAAACAGAGTGATATCCTATCTCATAAATAAATCAACCAATACATCTTCTGGGGCTAAAATCAAGGTGTTGACAGGACTGCATTCCTAAGTACAATGGATCCTATTCTAGAGCTAAAATTGTATTACTCATCAGATCCAACCCTCCCAGAATGTTTTGTAAATATGACAACAGAAGCACAGAGGGGGAAAGTCGCTTTTTCAGGTCCCATGGTGAGTTAGTGGCAGAGCCTGAACAAAGTCCTGACTGCCGTTCTATTTTATCTTGTCACCACAAGCACATCTATTATAAGATAGGCCAGAGACACCCATCCTGCCTGTGGTAAGGGGCCTCGACACAGCCTTTCCAGATGTCCCTTCTCCTGAGAGGAAGCAAGGCGGGTGAGAGTGTGGGCCCCGCGGAGCTGTCCTCTGTCTGGTTAACAGTGCTTTTCAGTGGCTGGCAGAAACCTGAGGGAAGAAAAGAGATTATTATAAAGTGCCTGTCATATGTTGGCACTGTGCACCTACCAAGATATTAAAATGGAGGTTTCCAAGTCATTGACATATAGTAGAGGTGAAATTTCAAAGTCAGATCTTACACACAGAATTTACCAGGGAAACATTCGAGAACCAGGTGCTTAACTCGGAGCACCCTCAGTTAAGCCAAATAAATATAAGGAGGGTGGATAGCGGAAAAGGGAGGATGGGTGAAAAGATTACTCTAGAGAGAGCCCTTGCTATGCCGTGGATCCCATCTCACACCCACCAACATGCCTGTAATAAAAAAGGCAGATCGTAACAAGCGTTGATGAGGAAGTGGAGGAATTGGAACCCTCATATGCGGCAGAGGAAAACTATCTGGCAGCTCCTCAGAAAGTAAGTTACCCAGGAACTCTACTCCGGTGTAAATACCCAAGAGAAATGAAAACATGTGTCCACACAAAAACTTGTACATGAGTGTTCATAGCAGCATGAAGTCACCGTATTCTAAAAGTGGAAACAACTCAAAAGTCCATCACTGATGAGTGGATAACAAAATGAGATCTATTCATACCATGGATCATTCGGCCACAAAAAGGAATGATGTACTGATACATGCTGCAGCATGGATGAACCTTGAAAACACCATATGCATCGAGAATTAAACATTAAGTGAAAGAAGCCAGTTACAGGCTGGGCGCGGTGGCTCATGCCTGTAATCCCAGCACTTTGGGAGGCCGAGGTGGGCAGATCACGAGGTCAGGAGATCGAGACCATCCCAGCTAACACAGTGAAACCCTGTCTCTACTAAAAATACAAAAAAATTAGCCGGGCATGGTGGCGGGCGCCTGTAGTCCCAGGCAGGAGGCTGAGGCAGGAGAATGGCGTGAGCCTGGGAGGCGGAGCTTGCAGTGAGCTGAGATCGTGCCACTGCACTCCAGCCTGGGGGACAGAGTGAGATTCCGTCTCAAAAAAAAAAAAAATTAGCTGCGTGTGGTGGTGAGTGCCTGTAATCCCAGCTACTGGGGAGGCTGAGGCAGGAGAATCATTTGAACCCAGGAGGTGGAGGTTGCAGTGAGCCGAGATCAAGCCATTGCACTCCAGCCTGTGTGACAGAGCGAGATTTCCTCTCAAAAAAAAAAAAAGAAAGAAACCAGTCACAAACGTCAACATATTGTTTGATTCTGTTTCTTTTTTTTTTTTTTTTGAGACAGAGTTTAACTCTTGTTGCCCAGGCTGCAGTGCAATGGCATGATCTCGGCTCACCGCAACCTCTGCCTCCTGAGTTCAAGTGATTCTCTTGCCTCAGCCTCCCGAGTAGCTGGGATTACAGGCACCCGCCACCATACCCAGCTAATTTTGTATTTTTGGTAGAGACGGGGTTTCTCCATGTTGGTCAGGCTGGTCTCAAACTCCCAGTTTCAGGTGATCCACCCACCTCGGCCTCCCAAAATGCTGAGATTACAGGCCTGAGCCACCAGTTCTGTTTGTATGAAAAGTCCAGAGAAGGCAAATCTCTAAAGACAGAGAGTAGCTGAATGAATAGCCTAGGGCCAGCGAGTGGTGGGGGGTGGGGGGATGGGGAGGGACTACGAATGTGTATAGAGTTTCTTTTTGGGGTGATGAAAATGTTTTAAAACTGATTGTAGTAGTGGTTGCACAACTCTTCAAATATACTAAAAGAACACCAAATTGCGCATTTTAAAATGGCAAAGTTTATGGTATGTGAATTATATCTCAATAGAGCTGGGATTTTTGTTTTGTTTTGTTTTGTTTTTTTGTTTTTGGTTTTGTTTTGTTTTGTTTTTAGTGACTGCAGAATCATCACATACCCAGGAGAGAGTAGAACAGTCTTGGGCCTGCTGATGTCTTCAGTGTGGTCAGGAAAAGACAATCCCCACTGAACAAATTTAAAAGAGACCGTTGGATACAATTTTTCAAAATTGCACCGCGGTTCATCACACCCCTTCGATACACAATGTCTTATTTAAGGGTGCTTGTCCCACCAGTGACTGAGTGCTGGCAGGTTCCGGTTTTGAAAAGACTTGACAGGCTGTAGTATAAAAAGATAAAAAAGATTGGGAAAAAGGTAATCTTGTGTTCAATATCTGCATACATTCGGAAAAAGAGCCAGGCATGGTGGTGTGCACCTGCACACCCAGCTACTTGGGGGCTGAGGCAGGCAGATCGCTGGAGCCCAGGGGTTTGAGGATGCAGTAAGCTATGATTATGCTGCTGCATCCCAGTCTGGGTGACAGAGCAAGACCCTGACACAAAAACAAACAAAAAATGGAAAAACAGAAACAGAAAGGAGTGAGGATATAAGGTACAACACAATTTTGTGTGAAAAAGACCTGATCTGAATTGATCATAAATTCGATGTTGCTGACCATTTGATATGATAGCCATAAAAGCTTGCTCTATGTTAGATTATATTAAAATAAATAAAACTGCTGGACCAAAGGAGGTGATAGTCCCTATGTGGTAAGAACTCAGCTCACACATTGTGTTTTGTTCTGGGCATTATATAAGAAGTACCTGGCAGGCCGGGCGTGGTGACTCATGCCTGTAATCCTAGCACTTTGGGAGGCCGAGGCAGGCAGATTGCTTTAGCCCAGGAGTTCAAGACCAGCCTGGGCAACATGGGGGAAACCCTGTCTCTACAAAAAATACAACAATTATCTGGGTGTGGTGGCCCAGACCTGTAGTCCCAGCCACTTGGGAGACTGAGGTGGGAGGATCACCTGAGCCCAGGAGGTCGAGGCTGCAGTAAGCTGAGATCGTGCCACTGCACTCCTGCCTGGGCCACAGACTGAGACCCTGTCTCAAAAAACATAAAGAAAGGAAAGAAACAGAAGGGAATCATTCCCAGAAGGCTCCCTGTCTCCAGCAGTGTTCCCCTCTGCATCCCATTGGCTGGAACTGGGTCACATGCCCACCCTTGAACCAATCACTAGTAAACGTCGACAGGATTACCTTGGTTGGTTTAAGCCAAGAGTGTTTCATCTCTTGAGGCCAGAGCATTGGTCCTCTTCATGGAGCATGCTAAGGCAGAAGGAGGGATGGCGCTAGGTTGGTAACTAGGTAGGTAATCAGCTATATCAGCCACATGTTTTGTTCCTTTCCTCCAGAAAGTTCTGGGCATCTCACAGGAACCGAGGGATGTCCTGCAGCTGTGCTCAGGGCACTAGAACCAGCAGAGGCCCTGGGTGGGCAACAGCTCCGCTCGTCCACCAGCCTCTCTGCACCGCATGACCTCCTCTCTCAGGCCAAGCATTGCTTCTCTCCACTCTGCCTACTCATGGCCTCTCCTCCCCAAAGCTTCAGTGTCTCCAGCCCTCCTCAGCCTGTGTCAGGATAAAGCCTCCCACCATCAGCAACTTTCCTCTGAAATCCTTCATTCAAACTCTCAAAAGAGGAAACCCAATTGCCTGGTCTATGAGCTCGGGTCACGGGTCTGAACTGGCAGTCTTGGGGTCAGGGGCCACCCTCCCTCTGGCAGCGGAGGCTAGGAGGTGCGACTGTGAGCACAGATGGTGCAAGGGCAGCAGGGGCTGGATGGGGGTGGGAGGACGTTTTTATGAGGGCCAATGCAAAGTCAGGACGTTTTTATGAAGCCAGGCACTGTGATGGGACAGAATTGACCCAGATATGAATATCAACATAATGAAAGCAGGATGCTATGGTCTGAGTGTCTACACGCCCCCCTAAATTCACATGTTGAGAGCTAATCCCCAGAGTGATCGTGTTAGAAGGGGGGGTCTTTGGGAGGTGATTAGCTCATGAGGGCAGAGCACTCATGAATGGGATTATTACCCTTATAAAAGAGACCCCAGGGAGCTAGCTAGTCCCTTTTTCCAGTTGGGGACATAGCTAGAAGGTGCCATCTGTGAGGAAGAGGGCCCTCACCAGGCAGCAAATTTGTTGGCGCCTTGATCTTGAACTTCCCAGCAGCCAAGACTGTGAGAAATAAATTTCTGTTGCGTATTGAGCTACCCAGTTTATGGGGTTTTTATTATAGCAGCCTTACAGACTAAGCCATGGGGTGTGTTCACGCATTTGAAGAACGGTAATTCAGTCCAAGATTGAGGCGAAACCTCCCCTGACGGGCATCTTGTGGTGCCCCATGGGCTGGCACTGAAGACAAGAGGCCCTTCTATCCTCCTTCCCCACTCTTCTCAGACAGGCTCAGGAACCACCACTAGCACAAAGTGCATTCTGGATGGGGGTGTAGTGGGTGCTCTTGGGCTCGCCCACACCCCCTTACCAGGCCCCAAAATCGGCATCTGCTGCTAACAGCTCACAGTGGCCCCCTTTTCTGGAGAACTGCTCTCAGCCACCTTGCCCTCATGCCGGAGAGGCTCCACTCCTCTCCCACCCGGGCTCCTGGCAGCCAGTGACTGCCTGATGCTGGGATAAGAAGCCACCCTCTTGCCTCCAGGGGCCAACTCTGTGATGCTGTCCATGGTCCAGAGGTTGCCGCTGGCTCAGGCCTCGTCCTCACCCAGCTTGGCCCCCAGCCTATCCCGACCCCTTCACTCTTACACAATAAGAGGCACACTAAGAGACAATAAGTCACTTGCAAAGAGTTCCCGTGGCAGGCTCTGCTCGAAGGGAGAAGTTAGACAAGGTGACATCTAAGACTTGTCCACTCTGAGATTCAGGAGCCTGGGATTCTCTTCCATCTCACAGGAGCTCTCCAGCGGCAAGCACGGGGAGTGCAGGAACCCATCTCCTCCGTCTTCCTGGTTCGTCAGTCACTCCATAGACATTCTTCGAGCACTCACCGTGTGCTGGGCTCAGTAAAGAGTTAAGAGGCACAAGACACAGCCTCTGATTTCGGAGGCTTAAAGATGTTTAGTGAGGCAGGTGGAGACTATAAAAAGGGAAGCAAGCAGCATACACAAAGGCCTGGAGCTGGCCCAAGCAGACGGGAGGAAACGCAGCAGCCAGGAAGGGCTCCCAGGAGAGCTGCGAGTTGAGTGCACAGGACCTCGGAGAGGATTAAAACTTCGACAAAGGAGGAATGATCGAGAGCTTGGCTGGCCCAATGCATGGGCCATCTGGTCAAAGAGGAACTCTCTGTAGAGAAGCGAGGGAGATAAGGTGGAGGCGGCAGGTTGCTGCCTGGGGGTACCAGGAGGGACAAGAGTGGAGGATGAGATCAAGGTTCGGAGCCAGAGTGATTGGGAGAAGGAAGCTCAGAACGGGGAGCCCCTGGGTCTTGTCCATTTGTCATCTCCACTTCCTTCCCCCAGAAAGCCTTGCATAGTGCTGGGCACATAGTAGGTGTTTTATGTTTGCTGAACAGGACTCCTACCCATAGGGGCCCCCTTCTGCTCCGTCTCTTCCCTGGATCCAGGCTCCTCTGAGCAGGAGCAGGGGCTGTGGAATGGGAATGGGGGTAGTGGGTAGAGCCTTCTAGGTCAGCATGACCTGGTCCCCAGAGGATCTGGAAAAGAGCAGGCCCTCCCTCTCCATCCCAGCAGGGATTTAATTAGGAGAGCTAATTAGTGGACTGGGAGCAGGAGATGGAGGCAGTGGCGCCTGTGTGTGCAGGAGCGTGCAAGCTGAGGATAATTTCAGGCTCACTTTCCACAGGGAATGAAGCTGTGGGGAGGGGGCTGCGGTGAGTAGGACAACAGCCAGGGCTCCCACACTGGGCTGGCTCTGCCCCTCCACTAGGGCCAGCAGACTGGACCCCCAGGGGCACACCCACACTGACATCCATGCTCACACGCTCACCCTCACAGTCACACACTCATGCACATGCACACATTTATACACGTACCCAATTCATACACTTCCCCTCTCACACCTTTACACATAGTCACACACTCACACAGACATCCACATACAACCACGTCACCCAGTGACGTGCTCGCATACACACCCACAGTCACAGACACATTCACATGCTCCTATGCCTGCATTCACACACACGCCCACAATGACTCACACACATCCACACACTTACACACTCACACACAGGGTCAGTGGTGAACGCACACACTTGCCTACATGCTCACACATATACTCATGCACTCACATATGTTCACACACACACTGGCATATGCAAGCATGTGCGGGGCAGCAGTTTTGAACTGCAGGGCTCCACACGCACGCCGATCCCTCTTAACTGTCCTAGAATGCTCATCTCAGCTCTACTCCAGGGCCATGAACACAGCCTTGCCCCCTGCACCATACAAACTCCAGCCCTCTGCTCTCACCCTCAGCCCTTCCACAATATCCTCTCCCACCCTGTGGCTTTTTTCAAAGGAAAAGACACTTCTCAAAGTGGATGCCACAGTCTCCCTTGCTTCTGTGGCCAGCACATCCCAGTAGAGGGAAGTCCTTCCTGCCAGCTACCATCAGGCCAGTCCAGTTCTCCAAGACAGAGAATGTTCTCACCTGACAGCACGGGCCCCAGAAGAGCCCCATAGCCGCACTCTGGGGCCTGAGATCTAGTGACTCTGAGTGACCTTGGGCAAGTTACCAAACCTGTCTAAGCCTCAGTCTTCTTGTCCGTAAAATGAGCATGACGATGGTTCCAGGTTGTGTGAGGAATATGTGAAGTTATATGTATACCCTGTTTAGCACAAAGCCCGGTGTGCATATGTGCTCAGTAAGTTCAACGCTTATCATCCTGGGGGCCAAGCCCAGCACTCCCAGCTCCCACTCCCCAGCCAGGGCTCAGTTTTCCCCTCTGGGCCTGGTTGCCTCTTCCCTGCCTTCCTCATCTCAGAATAAGAAGACAGGTTATTAGTACAAATTTGATCAAAATGACACATGGATTAGCATGTACGCTGCAAAGTCTAATTCTGTTTACTGTTCTAGGGGAGCATGCAATTATTACAGGAGCTGGGACAGAGTGTTTTTAATAACATTTCTTGTTAAGATTTAATTACAGGAAATTGTATTTTCTTAATCACTGAAAACTCAACTGGCTAGGAAAAGAATCGTGATAATTTTGTTTGCAGTTTATTAAATCCTTAGGATATTCTTTCTCTTACATTTGCTTTTATTATATGCTGCTGCTAAGTGCTTTTTAACCCTTGGAGCTGTGAAGAGGGAGGCCTGCCAGCCCCTGCCTCTCCTGTCCCAGGCCTTTCCCTCCTGGCAAACTCAGATGCCAATAACCCCAGAAACCAAGGTAACTTAGGAAGGGGAGTTGTTTGGTTTCCTGTCCAGTAGGAAGAACAGGTGTGTTCTTCTCCTTGTCTGAGGTTAGTGGGCTGAGAAACCATCCCCAGAATACCTGGGCCTCCCATCAGCCTCCCCTGGAAACACAGCCCTGAGGTGTCCCCTTGCCCAGAACCTTCGAGGAAATTTGCAAAAGTGACAACATCTTTCTCAGGCCCATTCCGGAGTCTGGAGCTAAGGGCAGTGCCCTGAGGATAAGGTGGCACTGCTGCAGCTATCTGACCCCTGCCAGGTCTCTTTTGGACAGGGCAGAACTGTGAGTGAAGTTTCCGCCCTGTATCTGGCCTCATACAAGGCCTCTTTCCTGCTGGCTGTTGTGCTAAGAACTGGGATACAGAAATGGACACGACAGAGCCATGCCCAGTGTGTCCCAAGGCCCTTCTGCTGTTGTGCGAGCATGAGCAGGGTATGGGGAGACAAGGGGGCCGTGGAGAGAGGTTTCCACTCAGGAAACGGGATGTGGGAAAACCAGAGGCACAAAGGAGCCAGAGTCTAACAGTTCCTCCAGGAAACCGTGCTTAGGGGAAACTATACAATATCACCAACGACGTGAGGAGTGATGCTTATAAAAGCAACGCGAGACACCAATCCCACAAGGGATTTTGCTGCCATGGCTAAGTAAGAATTCCTCAGTCAAAGGAAAGCATTTCTGACTGCAAATTTCTGTGATCCCAGAAGTGCATGCGTGCACGCGCACGCGCACGTGTGTGTGTGTGTGTGTGTGTGTGCATGCTCACAGGGTGGTGAGGGCCCTCTTGGCCTCAGTCTGCAGCTCCATCTCCATCTTTACCTGGCCCCACCACTCGCTAAGCCTGGACCATGTCCATACAGTCACTGCAGCCACAGGCAGCCTTTCCTCCAGAGAGCACCACCTTTTCGGTCAACAAGTTCCACTTACGTCTCTCCTGCTGCAAATCAAACTCAGGTCCTCTTGATCTTTTGGGAGGTGGGGGAAGAGGGACAAGGAGATAATGAATGGAATTCTCAGCAAAACAGCCGCATCTGACACATCGCTGGGTCTTTCCACTCTCTTTTCAGCTGTGAGCCCCCAGCTCTCTTAACCATCCCCCAGAGGCCTCTCTGTTCCCTCCATGTCCCTTTGGTCTCTTTGTTCTCTCGGGCTGGGGAAAGCAGGCCTGACAGCGTTAACCCCATGGCAGAGTGCAGGACATCAAAGAGGCTGCAAGCGAGGTGATGGATAATAGATAGGTGGAAGCATGAATGATACATATGCAGATAAATGATGGATAATGGGACCTGCATGATATATAGGCGGCTGCCAGAGTAATAGATGGGCAGATACATATAGATTGATGGAGGGAGACAGTTTCAGACAACAAACACAGGGGCAGCTGGAAGGACTGATTCCAGAGTTCTGATAGATGCGTCGCTGCTAAATAGGCAAGGAGAGGAGAGGCAGGACAGGCACCTAATGAGATAAGACAGTGGGATGTACACCAAGAGGGGTTCCTAGGCACAAGGGGCTAGAGGAAAGGTAACCATCAATGGATGGACATCCAGAGCCTTCCACTGACCAGTGTCCCTGGTAGGTGGCAGGATGGAGGGGGTGAGCTGAAGGAGCCCCGGTGCGTAGATGGGTGATGGATGTGTGGAGAGATGAGGAATGGCTGGGCCCATTCCTCATCGGGGTCCTCACTTCCCTGACCTCTCTCTGCCCAGGGCTGGGCTTCCAGGACCCTGGGTGCAGCCGGGGCGGTGGTGGGCTGCTCCGATGGTGGCCGCACGGGGGCGCCCACGGCCGGGGCACGGCACAGAGGGGCGAGGAGGGGGTGCGCGCTGCCGCCTGTCCAGCATCCACCTAGAGTTTGTTTCCATGACAGCGGAGCCCACGTGACCCCTCCCCACTCCCCTTCTCTCTTTCCCTTCCTAAAGTCCCTGGTTGAAAACTGCTCCCCAAGGAAGGGCAGAATAAAGGCTTCTTGCTGGGCTGCTTTGCCTAGCATCGGAGCAAGTCTTTGAAGCCCGGCCGCCTCCCAGAGCTGCCAGAGCCAGTGTGCGCCTTCTCTGTCACTCCCTCTGCTTGTCCCTCTTGCCCTGTTTTAAATCATTTGCTTCTCACCACCCACCGCCCCCAGTCCTCAGGGTCTTCCTGACGCCAGCTCTTCTCCAGAGCCAGCTAGTATGGAGCGGAGAGACGGGGAGGGAAGCTATTGTTCTGGAAAGGGCAAAGCTAACTCCTGGAAGCACAGGGGCTGGGTGGGATGGGGGGTGCTGGAGCAGATAAGACCCTCTCTCAGAGGAAGCTGCTGCTGCTTCCAGCAGCCCTCCAAGGGACCTGCCCAGCCCAGCTGGGGTGAGGGGCCTGTCACAGCCTGACACAGCTCGGCAGCCCCTCCCTAGCCCCCTGCCATGGGCAGATGCACTCCTGCCTCAGCTCCGTCTCCCAGGCAGGTGGCGCACAGCTGCAGAGGAGACAGCAGGCGCATAAGCCCCGGCAGCAGCAGCCTCAGGGAAGGCTGGGGTCTGGAGGTGGAGCTGTCACGACAGGAACAAAAGACTTCTTGCCTCAGCCCAAGGTTACATTGTGTCCACTGGAAGCCAGATGCACAGACTCAAGCCCTCCAGAGGAGACAGGCGCTGCTGCCTCAGAGATTTGCCTTCACAGTTCTTTTTAGTAACCACTTATTACCCTACCCCAGGGCCTCTGGAAACAGAAAACCTTGTAGAACCTTATCCAGAGAGCCCAGCCAGAGAGGCACAGAGAGGTGAAGTGACTAGCTCAGCACACCACAGTCTGGCAGCTGCAAGGCTGTAGCCACCATCAGACCCAGGGGATTCTCAGTCCTGAAGAGTTAGGAAAACAGCAAAACAGCAAGGAAGGAGGAACGCAAGGCATGCTGAGAAGGTTCCTGGAGGGAGGGGGTGTTTTTTAGGTACCGGCTTCCCCTCCAAACAATGGCCAAGTCCTGTCCTCTGCTTCACATACCAGATTCCCCTTGAGATTAAAAACAAACAAACAAAAAATAAAACCTGGCTACTGTGCCTCTGTCTGGAAGAAGTGACACCACTTTAAGAAGCAGTGAAGGTTGTCCAGGAGTGGCCAGTGGTTGGAGGGGCCAGAGAGAGAATTGCAAGCCGAAGGGACGGTGTAGCAAAGGCAGAGAGGCATGGAGTGTGAGGGGAGTGGAGACAGCTCTATAATCCCAGGGCAAAGGTGCAAGAGAAAGAGGCAGGGCTCAGATCATAGAGTCTTGTTCGCCATCCAACAAGCTTGCAATAGGGAGCCATTGAAGGGTTTTGAGCAGGGGAGTCACCAGTTCAGATATGTAATGTGGAGATGTATTGGAGTGGGTGTCAGAGACTGGGATGTCAGTTAGGAAGCTTCTGCCACAGTCCAGGGAGGGGAAAACGGGATGGGATGATGGGGAACCATGTCAGAGTAATAAGGATTGAGTTGAGGGAAAGGGAGAGTCAATACATATTTTGGACATCCAAGCATCAGCACCCAAAAGGATGAAGACAGAGTGAGCAAAATCACAGTCAAGGCCGACTTCTGGATATGTGGCCTGGGTGTGGGTGAACCGCAGTGCCAGCCTCTGAAAGGTTACATGGGAGGAGGAGCAGGCTGAGGGGAAGAAGTCCAGTTCGGAACACACTGAGTTTAAGGTACCTGAGGGTGTCCATATCAACTTCCAGGAGGTAACTGAGTATTCTCTCCTGAGCTCCATGGGTGAAGGCTGGACTAGCAATGTACATGGTGGCTGAAATCCCAAGGGCTGTAGAGGCAACTACCCAGGAGAGAGAATAGAGCAAGGGCCTAAGTCAGAGAAAGACCAAGAAGGAACTGTCAGAGAGAAAAGGAAGCTGGTGGAGCACTGTGTCGCGGTGGGGTCAGGAGAGAGGGGCTTTTGAAGGAGGGAGACCAATCAGATACAGCAGAAAGCACCAATGAGAAAAACACAGGTGTTTCCCATGAATTTGGTGCTGGACCTTCTATTAACAATTCCAGTCCGGCAGTAAAGTCAAGATATATCCAAACTGAGTGATTCAAAGAGAGTTTAATGAAGGTTCAGGCCAGGTGCAAAGGTGTGGGCAGGGTGCAAGGACATCAACAGGAGATGCTGAAGCCCCAGGGCTTGGAACAGCTGGGCCCAAAGGGACATGGACAGAGCCATGGGGAGGGCCTGCGGGAAGGGAGCTGTAGCCTAGTGTGGAGAGACACAGCAAAAAGCCAGTCCCCTGAAGCCCCGCAGGGAGCACATCAGGAAAATAAAGATCTTGGCTTCACTCTCCTCCTTCTGATCTTCTGTGGGCCTCTCCCTTGGTGGGCCCTCCTTGGCACAGGGAGCCTGGGCCATGCTGGTCACGGAGGTCGGCCTGGGAGCACAGTGCTGGTGGAGGAGGATTCTAAGACAGAGAAGTCTGCCTAGTCATTGGCAGCTTATCAAGAGCATATTCAGGGCTTGGAGGTCACAGAAGCTTTGTTGTTGAGAGCTCAGGAAAGGACAGAGAGGAGAGGATATGAAGACTTGGATGCTTGGGACCCAGGGAGGGTGTTTTGTTTTGTTTTGTTTTGTTTGTTTTGTTAGAGACAGGGTCTCACTATGTTGCACAGGCTGGAGTGCAGTGGCACAATCATAATTATAGCTCACTGCAGCCTCAAACTCCTGGGCCCAACTGAGCCTCCTGCCTCAGCCTCCCAAGTAGCTGAGATTAGAGGTGCAAGCCACTATGCCTGGCGAGGGAGAACTTTTTTAGGATAGGAAGTATTTGAGTAGGTTTTGACACAGGAAAAGGAATGCAGACACACTGGGGGAAAGGGAGGTGAGAGTTGGAGGCTGACTCAGGAGGAGGTGGGTGGGGAGTGGGGGCAGTGAAGAGCTCTCTGGGAGGAGGGACAGAGGGACTTGATCAGGGGGACAAAGGCCCATCCTCTGCTTCCTCCTGAAAAGGCTGCAGAACAGCCTAAAGCCAGGGGGTGGGTCTTTCGGCGCCGGAAAGGGGAGTGTCTCTCTGCCAAGGACCTGGGCAAGGGTCCAAAACAGAGACACACAGCCCAGCCCAGGCCTGAGTGGTGACTGGAGGGTATGGAAGTGTGAGAAGAGACTCCCATAGTCAGAAGATTCAGAAGCAGTTTCTGGAAAGAACTGGGATCCCACCAATGGGGCCATCCCAAATCTCCCTCAGCCAAAGTTTGAGGAACCGAAGCTCACATTCAGCCCAGGTAGCAATTAGAAAAACTGCTCTTCCCCCCCCACCCCGCCTTTTTTTTTTGAGAAGGAGTCTCACTCTGTCGCTCAGGCTGGAGTGCAGTGGCAGGATCTTGGCTCACTGCAACCTCCGCCTCCTGGGTTCAAGTGATTCTCCTGCCTCAACCTCTTGAGTAGCTGGGACTACAGGCACACGCCACCATGCCTGGCTAAACTTTTTGTATTTTTAGTACACGGGGTTTCACCATGTTGGCCAGGCTAGTCTCGAACTCCTGAGCTCAAGTGATCTGCCTGCTTCGGACTCCCAAAGTGCTGGGATTACAGGTGTGAGCCACCATGCCCGGCCAGAAGAGCTGCTTTCTAAAGCACGTACTAGAGGAGTCTCTTACCAGGATGATTTAGCAACCACAACATCTATGGAGAACTTCAGTATACGCATTAACTTAAATGTCATGAAAATCTCATGGAGCAGCTCTTATTATTATTAGTCCCATCTTATAGATTAGAAAACTGAGGCTCTACAAGATTGTATGTTTACATGGGGTCCCACAGCCAGTCAGAAGTGCCAGGATTCCCACCCAGGCCTGCCTGACCCCCAGCACCCTCCTAGAACCACTCCAGGTTGGGAGGGGTAGGGGAGAGCTGGCCTGGGACATTCTCACCTAACAGAAGGCCCAGAAAGCCCCAACCCGGGCTTTCTGCAGTTGTTTCTGCTTGAGTGGAATTCCCATTGTGTTGTGTTGCCGTCCTCTGTAAAAGTTACCATTGAAGGATAAAAGACTTGGTGAAAATCTAAACGGGTTTTCTGCTTCTGTTTCTGAACCAGAAGAAAAAGAAGTAGTGAAACCAGGTGCTTCTTGGCTGATCAGCCTGGGAAGACAGAATTATTAATAACCAGAACCATTTCAGTGGCCAGTAACAAAAACCCAATTCACATTGGTTTAGGAAATCATAATAGCCCATGTCAGCTGCTCACCATGTACTAGGCACTGTTCTGAGCACTAATGTGAATCCACTCATTTAATTCTCAGAAGTATGCTGTGAAATTTACACTATTATCATCACAGAGAAGACAGAGGCACAGGGATTAAATAAGGTGCTCATATCACTTAGCAAGATTGCAGCCCAGGCCGCTGGGCTCCAGAGTCCACCACAGCCTTGGAGAGCAAGCAAATAAACACACCAGTCCATGTCATTATTGAGACCAGGCGGCACTGGATCCAAAATATCTTGTTCCTTTCTCTCAGCTTGGCATCTTTCGGCCTGGCCACTCGTCCCTTCATGGCAGGGACAGCTGTACATCTCACCCCTTCCTGTGTCTATCACCCCAAAGGGAAGGGGCGCTCCACTTCCCTGCTTGCTCCAGCAGGAAAATCCTGGGGAAGGTGTCTGAGTGGTCTGGCCCAGGTCACACGCCCATCCCAGAACCAGTCACTCTGCCTGGGGCTCGGAGAGAGGGAAATTGTGCCAGGCAGCCAAAAGCAGTAGCCACCCCAGGAACACTCAGGGAAGAGGGTAGCAGCTACTGGGAAGAGAAGACTTGGAGGTTAAAGCTAGGCATGTGGTTAGGAGGCAAGCGGGACCCAAGATCTGACCCTTTGTGTTTCTACCTCAAACAGGAGGTGAGACAGCAGCAGAGGGAAACTTTCCTTCTTCAGCACTTGCTGGGTGTGTAGCAAAAATACCAAGACTTGTATTCACACACGCTCACTTCTAAACACATGTGCTTGTTTATGTGTTGAATAAATATTGGCACGTACACATGCTTAAACACACATCCCTGGACACTTTACACTCCATACAGACACCTCTACAATCACAGGCCTGTATACTCTATTGGTCAGGATAGGCAAGGCTATGCTTCATTAACAAACAACTCCAAAATCTCTCCCGCTTAAAACCATAGGGCTTACTTCTTGCTCACACGACATGCCAGTCACAGCTTCTGCACATCATATCACCCCAAGGCCAAGGCTGATGGAGAAGCCACCAGCTCAAAGCTTGCTGGTCATAGTGCCAGAGGGAAAGAAAGACCTCTGGAAGGTGTTGCATTGGCAATTGCATTCTTCTGCTGGGAAGTGACACTTTCTCTTCTGCCCATTGGCCAGAACTGGTCATATGGCCCCATCCAACCACAAGGGGGCCAGGGAGTGCAATTTGGAAGCCGAGACCCAGAAATATTTAGCAAATAGCACTAGTGACTATCACACACACACACACACTTACTGCCTTTCCCACGGTCTCCTTATTTTATCCTTTTGTCTTGGACTCCTAAACAATTCCCTGTCCCCAATAATCAGGGTGGAAAGTCTCCTGCCAGGAGCCAGAGGTCATGGAAACTTGCGTTCCCTTTTATTTCAGCCCTGTCTGCTGCCCTGAGTCTCCCCGTCTCACTCTGGGCCCCATCATCCGTCTGCCTCCACGCCCATTCTTCTGAGCCGCCCCTGCCCCAGCTTCTGCCTCCTGCCAAGAAGAGATAAAAGAGACAGCTGCGTATTTATTCAGCGCTACTTCTACTTCTCACTGCTGCCCCACCACTTGCTTCAAGCTCCCCACTAGCATCCTCCTCCCTTTCTTCTTTCTACGATTGCCTTGAGAGCGAAGTGTGAGCTGGTGGCACCGAGAGAGGTGGCTGCTACAGAGGAACGGAGGAACGAGGGGTGGCGGGGATGTCAGGGCCCTTGGGGGTGAGCGAAGCAGGCAGACATGAACAAAAACTCAGAGAGGGCGTGAGATACAGAATAACACAAGTGGACAGCGACAGAAAAGAAACACAAAATGTGGTAGAGAGAAGCAGAGACGCAGCAAGGGACAGAGGCAGATGGAAAGAGACACAGATTGACAGAGACAGAAATAGGTGGAACAGAGACAAAGAGACTGGGCCGGAGGGGTGAATGCAGAAAGAGCAAAGAGAAAAGATGGAAGGTGGAAGTGAGGATGTTTAGGGTGTGTGTGTATGTTGCTGTACAGCTCTGTTTTTTAAGCCACACTTTCACTGAAATGGATTCATGAAGGCAGGTGCTGTGCTATCTTTAAAGATAGGGAGAGGATGTGGCACTTTTCAAGCCAGTGGTGCAGGTTTAAGGCCAGGCCATAAGCTCAGGGCGCTGGCAGGGTTTCCCTGTGGCCAGTTCCACAGCATTGGCTCTGTGGTCAGAGGAGGCTGCAGGTCTGAGCTGTGAATGCCTCCTCAGTGGCCTGAGCCGCACTTCTGCTCCAGCTGCAGCTCTGACTGCGGCAAGGAGACCCCATGAGAGAAGGGAGAGGGGTGGACGCAGTCCCTGCCCTGTGCAGGGGCTGAAGGGGACCCAGGCTGAAAAGGGAGGCCGATTCCTGTCTTTAAGGAGCCCTGAGTCTGAGCAGAGGTTTGAGCCTCATTCATTTCTTCAACACATAGTCCTGGTTCCCTACCCTGTGCCCTGTGCCAGGCCCCAAGATGCAATGGAAGACAAAAGCCACGTGCCCTGTAGGTTTTAGCCTAATGGAGGAGACAGACCACAAACAAACCGCAGTTATATAACAACAAACCAGGTTCGGTGCTACAAAGTAAAAGGGCATCATCCGTGAGAAAATCTTGGCAGTGGGGACTTCTTTACACTCTGGAAAGTCTCTCCAAGTAGGTGATATTGTGGCCAAGACCTTCCAGATGAGAAGGAGCCAAGTAAGAGGAAAAGTAGGGGGTGGCATGGGGTGGGAAGTGGGGACAGCAGCCCAGGTGGCAAAAACAGCGCAATTCATAATGCGACACCCAGCGTGGGCACTACTCCAGGGGAGCCCACGGCGTCAGAGTGGGTCAGCCAGCTGTTCAGGAGCCGGCAGGGCAAGCCTCCATGGACTGTGCATTTGATTTTAGGGACAATGGTGAGAGACATGAGTGGTGTCCACGCTCTCATGCTGGGCACCTACAGTGTGCCAGCCCGAGCTGGGGGCGGGAGCCTAGCTCAGTTGTTGTGATAGAAGTAAGAAGACGTCGGGGCAGAGGAAACCAAAGAATCTGATCAGGTCAGTCCTTGTTAACTCCCTCAGCAGCTCCCACCACGCTCAGGATAAAGGCCAGACTCCTCAGGAGGGAGGCAAGGCCCTTCCACCCTGTCTGTTCCCCATCTTCTCCCTCTGGCTATTCCATGTGTGGGACTCAACGCTCCCTCCAGGGCCTTGCAGTGGCTGTGCCCTCCGTCTGGAACACCCTCCCCACCGCTGTCTCCTCCACCTCCTGGAGATCTAGCCATCCTTCAAGACTTAGCTCCACGCTCCCTCCTCGTAGTGAGGTTTTTGCTGAGCCCAGCCCCTCCCTAGTGAAACTGGCCATTCTTCTTTGGGCCTCTCAGTAACACATATACCAGAATACTTCACCGCCCTTGTCTGTCTGTCTGTCTGTCTTACAGCAGAGGCTATGCTGTTGGCTCAGAACCTTCAGGTGAATCGCTCACCTGTGCTGCTCAGGTAGCTGATCAGAGGCAGAGGGGTTGTTCCAATGTCCACCCCCTCAACACCACCTCAGGATAACTGGAACTGAGCCCTCACCTTGTCAAAAGAAGAGTACAGGGACCAGAGTCTGGGAGATTAGCCTAAGACATATTTCGAGGCAATTAATGCCACTCAGAGTTCAGAAGTAAGGGCAGGGTCGTGGCTTGGTGGCAGAGAATCAGGGGCTTCAAGTTGGGAGACGGTGGGCTTAGGGGTAGAGGGTGTGCCAAGGACTCAGGGTGGTGAGGCAGGGACCAGGAGAGAAGGCCAGGGGAGGAAAGCTGCTGCCCATTCTGCCATCAGGTACCAATGACTCAGGGCAGAGTCCATCTGGGGAGGGCCAGCGTGAGAGTCCATCTGGGGAGGGCCAGCGTGAGAGTCGGCCTAATCCCAGGAAAGTGAATCTGCCACGGAGAGATTTGTATCCAATTTGCCATTGTCTCCCTCTAGGGACTTCCTGCTCTGCTAAGACAGAGGCAAAGAGAAAGCTCACCCCTGGAGGTGACCTCTTTGAGTCTCTCTGGCTGTGCTTCTATTCCGAGGAAGACCTAGGCGTCTGCACCATAGCATCTGCTCAGGAAGACCTGAGCAGGCGGCAGGGAACAGAGGTGAGAAGTCAGGACAGGTGGGGAAAGGTCAGGGGAAGCAAGGCAGAGGTTAAGGGAGGCCTTGGGAGAAGACAGGATCATAAAAACCATGGAAATGCAGGAGGCCCCAGCCCAGCACCATGGGGAGGCTGCACAAGGAGGCCCACAAAGCCCCCGGAAGACGTAAGCCAGGGCCAGAGAGGATATGGGGCCAAGGCTAACTGCACTGACGGATGGTGGCTTCTCTTTCCCTGGGCGCTCCTGCGGGAGAGCAGGATTTCCAAAGTGCAGTGTGGCTTGGGTCCCCATACACCAATCCGCAGAGGACCCTATGACTAAGTGAGACCTCCTGGGCCACCAGACCGACCTGTCAGCATCCACTGAGGTGGGGACTGCACTTGGCACCTGGGCAGAAGGTCCCAGTCCGCCCTGAGTCTGATGGCCAAGATGGCCACATCTGGCTCACCGTGGACACCAGGGCAGCCAGGCCTGAGTCAGGGCAAGGGCCTAGGTCAGAGGGAATGGGAGGCACTCCCACCAGATCATGAGGCCTGGACAGCTGGACAGGGATCAAGACAGTTGCCAGGGAGGGATGGAAAAAGAAGCGGTAACGCCACTGCTGTAACGGGTTAGCCCCATGTCAGTGGCTCAGCCTGTGAAAGTTCGTTTCCTATTCAGTCACAGCCCAGCGCCAGCTCTGCTGTCAGGGCGGCCTCCCCCAATCCCTCCCTCTTCTGGCTCTGCCCCCTTGAAGAACTCCGATTTTTTCTTGTGCAACTGCCAGGCAGGGAAGATCAATTCTTGATCCTTCCATCTGAAAGCAGCACACCACGCCCTGCACACAGTCCATGGGGAAGAACTAGAAATTCAGCCCCACCTATATATGAAGGGGTCTGAAAAATGGGGTTCCCGGCTGGGCAGCTACTTCTCAACCAGACACTCCACACCAAGGAAGAGGGAGCCTAGATTTGTAATGGACTGTGGGCCAGGTCTGCCTCCGGTACCAGCATCCACTGGATACCTCTTCTGGGCTGGGCTCCTCATCTTTGCAGCCACTGTTGAAAATGAAAGACAGCTAGACCCATTTTATTTTTTATGTTTTTTGGGGACAGAGTTTCCTTCTTGTCGCCCAGGCTGGAGTGCAGTGGCGCAATCTCAGTTTACTGCAATCTCTGCCTCCCGGGTTCAAGTGATTCTCCTGCCTCAGCCTCCCGAGTAGCTGGGATTACAGGTGCCTGCCACCACACCCAGCTAATTTTTGTATTGTTAGTAGAGACGGGGGTTCACCATGTTGGCCAGGATGGTCACGATCTCTTGACCTCGTGATCCACCCGCCTCGGCCTCCCAAAGTGCTGGGATTACAGGTGTGAGCCACCATGCCCAGCCAGGGCTTTTCTTGATGTTAAAAGTTCTCAAGAGGAGATGAGGAGATTTCCAGGACTTTCCAGGGTCTCACACTCATTTGAGAGTGCTGAGATTACAGGCGTTAGCCACCACGCCAGGCCGAGACCCATTTTGCACATGAGAAATGGAAGAAGCTCAGAGATGTCCAGACTCAGCCGGCGGCGGCAAAGCTGGCTGTGAAGCCGGGTGCTCGCAGGCCAAGGCCACGTCACTTCCTCTTCCCAGCTCACCAGGTTGTTTCTCTAGAAAATGCCCAAGAGATGGAGACAGACAAAAAGGAGGAAGTAAGGGAGTAGTGAAGGGGAAAAAGAAAAGACAAGGGAGAGAGGACAAGCCAGAGAGAGGCACAAATGGAAAGAGAAAATCTCAGAGCCTCACAGTAGTGAAGCTTGAGATGAGAAAGAAAGGTCACTCCGTCTCCCCACCCACCCTACCTTCTCCTGCAAAAATGAGTTGTCTTCCAGGGAGGGCCGCTGGGTACCCCTGTTCCACACCTCTGCCGGCTTCAGGGTCAACCCTAGGTCACCTCCCCTGAGCTACCCCTGCTTGGTCTCACCTCTTTGTGGGAAGGTCTGGCTTTAAATGTGCCCCAGATACCCAAGTTCAAATCCAGCCTCTGCATTTACTACTGACAGACCTTGAGCGGTTGAGGGGCTCAGTGAAGATGCGACGGGTGAATGAAACCACTTTGTAAACCCCAGCAAGAGATGTTCTGGGGTGCCTGTTCTCAGGGCTGAAATGGGGAGCAGCTCGGGGACTGGGATGGCAGCATGAAGCCCTGCTGGCTTCCTGCCTTAGACGGCGCCCCGAGGGAGGGACAGGAAGATATAAATAAGACATTTAAAGGCCTCTGTGCTTCCCAGCTGCCCTAAGTCAGGAGTGGCTTTCCTGACGCGGAGGGTGGCTTGGGAAATGAAAAGTGAATGGGTTGCTAAAATGTTTTACTTCCCTGGTGTTGTCGGCGAGGCTTTAATGAGGAGCCATGCATCACTTGGCCCCTCACCCTGGCAGATGATAAAGGGCCACCACTCCCCGCGGACCTCAGAACAACCCACCACTGCCTGGCTTGTAAATTGTTATGGCCCAATGAAGAGCTCACCCTTAAATGTCACTCACCCAGCAATTAAGGTGAAGACAGGCACAGGGACTTGCCAGTGGCACGACTCAAGGTAGGGGCTGGCAGGAGTGGGCCCTGCAGGATGGGGTGAGGAGCAGACTCCTCCTTGGGAAGGGCAGTTGGATTCCAGGTCTGGGGTTAATGAAAAGTGCCCCCTGCCCCCTAAGTGATCATTATCTTCAGTAATGATCCCCGCTCCTGGGGGAGGCAGGGAGGAGCACACTGAAGAGCTGTCATTAGAATGGATTGGCTAAAGAATTCGGACCTGGCGTGCTGGCCTAGGGTCCTCAGCCTCTCCCCATCTCTCTTCCCCACTCTGTCTCCCCTCAACCCCACCTGTCTTCCTCCTCACCTCCACCTCTCTCCCTGCTCCCTGCCAATCTTTCTCTCTCACCCCAGTTGCCTGCACGGTTCACAGGTTTCTCTTTGCCCTGTGGACCCCAGGGCAGACTGAGAAGGAATCTTAATGAGTCTGACTCAGGCCGGCAACACGCAGGCTGCCCTGCTTTCTAGCTTTACTTTCTAACTTTGGGGGCACGGAAAGGTCAGCTTCCACCTCTTCCCTGGAGGCCCTTCTCCAGAAGACGGTAGAACTTCAGGCGCCTTCCAGGAAGAAGGTGAGCTTCAGGTGCTTCCCAAGCGTGACCCTCTTCCCTCTCCTGTAACCTTTTAGCATTGTGGAACAAATCTCACGTCCAGAAAAGGGCATGAAACAAATGTTCCATTAACAAATTCTTTCAAAGCAGGGTAGCTACCACCTCAGTCATGGACCAGAACCTCGCCAGCACCCAGCAGCTTGTGGATCCCTTCCCATTGACCTTCTCTTCCCCAGGGGTCCCAGGCAGTCGCTTCCTACCTTTCTCTGTTTGTGTGTTCCCTCAACAATGTGGTTCAGTTTTCCCTGCTTCTGAACTTTATATAAATAGAGTCCTGCCAGGTGCAGTGACTCACACCTGTAATCCCAACACTTTAGGGGGCCAAGGGGGTGGATCACAAAGTCAGGAGCTTGAGACCAGCCTCACCGACATGGTGAAACCCCATCTCTACTAAAATTACAAAAATGAGCCAGGCTTGGTGGTGCGTACCTGTAATCCCAGCTACTCGGGAGGCTGAGGCAGGACAATCACTTGAACCCAGGAGGCGGAGGTTGCAGTGAGCCAAGATTGCGCCATTGCACTCCAGCCTGGGAGACAGAGCAAGACTCCGTTTCAAAAAAAAAAAAGAGTCCCATGTCATGCATTCTTTCGTATCTGGTTTCTTTCAGCCAGCCTGGCAGTGTTTGTGTGACTCATCTCTGTGGCTGCGGGAGTCATGGTTCATTCATTCTCATTGTCCTAGAGAGCTTGTCACTGTCTGCATGCTACAGCCCTACCACCCATCTCCCCAGCCCACATGTCACCAGCTGCATCATCTTCAAGTTTTGGGGCTCCTGTGCAGGAGGGATGTGACTGATTCTTCCTGCCAGGAAATTCCTCTTAGGTCTAACCTCTTTCTCCCTCACCTGCGTTTTGCCGGTTTGCTGCCTCTGATGAAGTCAGGGGAGAGGGAAGATACATCAAAAATAACACATCAACAGCATTTGCAAGGCATTTTTCAGTATATGAAGCACTTCTTAATACACTAATTAAGTGAGATGGTCATTGTTTTGACGAACGGAGGCAAGATGGTGCATTTCCGGGTTTTTCATCACCAACTTTTCCCCGTGTGCGCGAGGATGCAGCTGGCGCCAGGGAAGGTGCAGACCAACCAGGCATGCGCCAAGTGATGTCAATCCGAAGAGATCAAGATTTACCTGGTGGCACCTGCGGCGCCTTCCCCCCCCCCCCCCCCCGCTCCCCTGACGCGTCCGTGCCCCGCCTATTGCCCTTCCACTCCTAGAAAAGCCACTCCCGGCAGATGCACGGGGCGGGCTTCCTCAGCCCCTACCTTTGTTGGGACTGCATTAGGAACTCTGCCCAAGAGCTCTACTGGGTGACTCTCTCGGCCTCCTTTGCCGGAGGCCAACAGACTTCACCCCCATACCTTTTTCTCTGGAGCTAGATGACCAAAGAATAAATTTGCAGTTTTGCTTTTAGCCTTGCCTACTCGCTGGTTCTTTTGTGCTCGCTCTGGTGGTCTTAGAAAAACAAATCAGTCATTATCGTCCTGTTCTAAGCATTTTGTATTTTTAACTCATTTAACCCTCAGAACCACCTTTGAAGTAGGTGCCATTATTATCCCTATTTTATAGACATGGGAACTGAGAAGTTAAAGAATTTGTCCAAGGTAGGGTTGTCAGATAAAATACAGAATGAGCAGTTACATTTGAATTTCAGATAAGCAAGGAATTTTTTAAAGCATAAATATATCCCAAACATTGCATATTCAATTCAAATGGGCAGCCTGTATTTTTGACTTCCTGAATCGAGCAACCCTAGTCCAAGGTTACAGCTCAAGTCACAGTAAAGCCAAGATTCAGACCCCGGCTCCTACCCCACAGTCCTGTGCCCTTAGCCACTGCTCTCCTGTTACAGTGGGACCACACTAAGGCCCTGGCCTCCAGGGAGAAAAGCAGATGCATTTGAAACTGTTGAGTAAATCAAACAAGCAACACCAGGAAACAGATTTGCTATGGAGGCTAAAGGAGAGGGAGGAATTAAGAAAGGAGCTCAGGCTGGGCATGGTGGCTCACACCTGTAATCCCAGCACTTCAGGAGGCCGAGGCAGGAGGATCTCCTGAAGTCAGGAGTTCGAGAACACCCTGACCAACATAGAGAAACCCCTTCTCTACTAAAAATACAAAAATTAGCCGGGCGTGGTAGCATGCACCTGTAGTCCCAGCTACTCGGGAGGCTGAGGCAGGAGAATCACTTGAACCTGGGAGGTGGAGGTTGCAGTGAGCCGAGATCATGCCATTGCACTCCAGCCTGGGCAACGAGAGGGAAACTCTGTCTCAAAAAAAAAAAAGAAAAGAAAGAAAGAGGGAGGGAGGGGAGAAAAGGAAGGAAGGAAGGAAGGAAAGAAAGAAAGAAAGAAGGAAGGAAGGAAGGAAGGAAGGAAGGAAGGAAGAAAGAAAGAAAGAAAGAAAGAAAGAAAGAAAGAGGAGGAGGAGGGAAGGAAGGAAAGAAGGAAGGAGGAGGGAGGGAGGGAAGGAAGGAAGGAAGGAAAGGAAGGAAGGAAGAAAGGAAGAAGGAAGAAAGAAAGAAAGCTCAGTCTCTGGCTCCAGTAGGCAAGATTCAGACAGGAGTCTTCTTGCTAGGAATTGCCTAGCTCAGAGGAGGCAGGGCATCCCCCAAGGCTGGGTCACCTGGGGCTGGTGGCCAACCCCTCCAATCCTCATTCTCCGTCTGGTCTGAAGGGATTTGGCTCAGCCCTGCCTGGCTCAGATACTTCAGTGCTTCCATTTCTCACATGGCCCCAATTTCCAGCCTCAAAATTCACAAACAAACCACCTCATCCAACTGCTAGGCTCTCACCAGGGCCTGCCCTCTACCCTCCATGGGCCCTGTGCCAGGGCGAATTGCCCTCTTTGGATGGGATGCAACAAAAAGCTTCCCAACTGTAAAAATCACAAAATGAGTGGGATAGTGTCAGAGGCTGCAAATGTGGATATGTGCTTTTATTTTGCATAGAATAATGCATTTAATTACTTCTTCCAGGGGAAGCCTGTTTGGAAGATAGTGAAGGCAATGCTAATAATAACACTTTGCACCGAGGGCCTCAAACGCAGAGGAAGAGCCATGAGAGCATCTCTTTTCTGTTCCCAAGAACTTGAAAGCTCCTGCGAACACTTGTGCCTTCTTCCTCAAGAGGCAGAGGGAATTGTGAAGAAAATGCTGCGGGTTTTCGCTTTTAACTGGCTGTTTTGATCCTCTGCAGCTGCTAGGATATAGGACCCCCAGAGAGACTGGGCGGGGTAGAGGGTGGTCATTGTCTGGTGGAAAGAGTGTGGAGCTGGGGGACACATCTCTTCTTCTCCTTCTTTCTACCATACCCCAAAGGGCAGGGCCAGAGGGAGCCCCCTAAAAATGCCTGCCCTGGCTGAGGCTGTCTCATGTACAGAGCACTGCACAGTGAATCCGGATCATCTATTTTGCCAATTTGGTAAATTATGCTTCTTCTTTGGCCTTGGTCCTGCCCAAGGGTGTTAGGCAAATTACTTAACTGCCCTGAGCCTTGTGTTCCTCATCTGTAAAATGGGCTCGTAATGATATCTGCATAGAGGCATGCTATGAGAGTTAGATGAGTTAGATCCTATGAATGGGCTTAGAACAGCGTCTGACCCATAGAAAGAGCTCATTAACAATATCAATTATTATTTTCTGAGCAATGAGGAGTTTGAAGCAGATCAGGGACCAAGGAGATAAGGGTGCGGAGGGTATAAGGAGACCTGGTGTGAGGCTTTAGGGAGCGGAGCCAGCTGTGGAGCCCGGAGACAGCAGCCTGTCTAAACAAATTCAAATGTAAATTCTAAAAACGCTCTGCAAGCCAAATACAATGGGTCTGTGGAGTGTGCAGAGCTCTGAGACCAGCAGTTTCAACGGGCTGAGCTTTACGGTCCCTTCTACCATGACAAATCTCTGTTATTCAAGTTCAGGCTCTACCACTCAAATATGGAACCAGCAGTGCCTTAGGGCCCTTCAAGTCCAACCAACCCCTTCACCCATTTTACAGGTGAGGAAACTGAGACCCAGAGAGGGGAAGTGGCTGTTCCTCGCGCAGGGCACTGTCCCACATGGCCTCCTAGCTGGCTGCTGTGTGCTCTTGGGGAAGTGGCTCCAGGCTGGGTTTTGCCTTTGCTTTGCACCCCTCCAGGCTGGGTTTTGCCTTTCCCATAGAAGGAAGAGCTTGGATTGGATGCCAACAGAATGTGGTGAAATAAGGATGAGTTTAGGAGCCAGAGAGGCCTGGATTTAAATCCCAGCTAAAACCTGGGCAGGATCCCTAGCCCCCAAGCCTTATCCCCATCACCTCTATAGGGCTTGGTCTGTGGAGATACCACTACTCTAAGTTGCTTTACTTGGAGAAAGTCATTTATTCCGGGGAAGTGAGTCCTATTATTACCCCCAATTTACTGATAAGGCAACTGAGGCCCACAGAGGTCAAGTAACTTGCCCAAGGTCATGCATCTTGTAGGGTTGACTCTGGGAAGTGTTCATGTCTGTTGTGCAGCCCAGGGCCCGGCACATAGTGTGCCAGGCACTCAGTGAGCATCAGCCCCATCCCCAATCTGGTCAGTGACTTCTAGGATGATGTCAACACAGCCAGTACTCCCAGGAACCAGGAGACCTTTCACACACACTGCATGGCTGTGGATTAATCAAGTGTTGTAACCAAAGATTGGAAAAGAGATTAGGGGACTCGGCTCCTGGAGTGGAACTATTAAAAAAGAAAGAAGGCGTTCAGCTCTGCTACAGAGGAGTGAGGAAATAGGGCCCAGGCCTCCTCTTAGATGCTGGGCAAACACCGGGCGAGGGAGCGTCCCTAACCAGCTCAATGTGTCTGCTGTTGGCCATAAAGATGGGGCTTATTGGCGCTATGGTGCCGGGAGAACCGAAGAGTAACAAAACGGCCTCTTCGGAGGGGGATAAAGAGGCAGGTTTATTACCTTCGACAACGAGGGATGCTCAGGACCACAGCCAGCCCCTCCTGATGAGGAGCCACAGCCCACCCCACTGGGTTGCGAGGCCACCCTCACCCCACAGTCTCTGGACCTTTGCTCTCAATTGACTACCCTGGCAGGAGCCAGAACAAGCCCCCTGACCTGTGCAATCCTCCACCCTCACCCATCCAGGCACAGTCGCTCCCCGCTTCCTCCGTCTCCCTCAATGCTTGGCTTGACTGCCTGCATTGAAATTACTGGCTGTTGGACCTTGGGCAAGTCATCTCACACATTGGGGTCTCAGCGGCATCATCTGCAAAACAGAGAAATAACAGAGGCCAATTCATGGAGTCGATGTGGGGATCAAGTGAGGGCTTGTGATGCGCTTAGCCCAGTGTGTGACGCTGAGGAAACCCTCAGGAAAAGTCGCTTACGATTATTATGAACAGTTCGGGCCTCACCGCACGTTGAGTTATAATCTGATGATTTGATGTCCCCGATGAGACCATGGGCTCTGAACTCTCATTTCCTCATAACAACCCATGACATAGTTATTAATGTCCCCATTTTAAAGATGATGACACTGAAGCTCAAGGAGGGCCCCAAAGTCACACAGCTTGTACCAGACAGGAGGCAGGTCCCAAACGTGGACTCTGTGGTCCTTCCACTCTGTTGCAGGACCTCAGCCTGCTCGAGTGGCCTTTGCGGCTCCCAGCTCTGCGGCCTCAGCTTGCGCTCTGTGCAGTGAATAGTTAAAGATGCTGCTCCAGGACTCAGGCAGGAAATAATGAACGGAAAGCAGCCTCAGTTTAGGAGGGCTCAGAAGCCAGAAACCAGGTGTGGAGGCCCCTGGGATGTGGGGAGCCAAGGGGCCAAGAGGGCTCTGAGCTGTGAGAGGGAGCTGCCGCCACTCCCGGCAGAAGCACCAGCCCCAACTGCTTCATCACCAGACGCTGTTGCTGAGAGGGCATGTGCAGAGATACAGGGACACTCACAAGTACAGAAACACGGAGATACACACGCAGAAACAGACCGCCACACACAGAGATACACATGCACACCTATGCACACTCATCCTCCTGCAAGCCTATGTTAGACGGATTGTACCTGCTTCCTAAGGAAAGAGACTGGATGCTGTGACCAGAATGCCTGGGGGCTCCTTGTCATATAAGAGAGATTTGGGCAATTGTGGAAAGTTCAACTCACAGGCCAGTACTGCAGTGGGGTGAGGTGGGTTCCCTAGTATCCTGTTGAGGATAGAGGGTGAGAGATCAGAGAATCTTAGGGTTAGTAGATCTGGTCCTGGCTGACCAGCATCCAAACGATTATAGGACCCTCCCCTCCCTAGAGGTTTCAGACTTTCATGGATATCAGATCCACCTAGGGTGCTGATTTAAAAATTCGGACGCCTGGGCCGCCCCATCAGAGATTATTATCCCCACCTGGCAGGAATGGAAACTGAAACCCAGAGAGGTTAGGTAACTTGCCCAGGACCACACAGCAGGGCTGGTATATGGGCACTCCAGTGCCCAAGCTCTGAACCACCATGCCAGGCTGTTTCAGGCACCTGCAGACCCAGGTGCAGACATTTGAGGACACACCACAACCAATTGCTGAGGGGAGCAAGATGGGGAGCAGGGTGCAGAGCTGGACACAAAGGTCCAGGACCCCACTCTCAGAGCTCTGTTCCCACGTGGGCCAGGAGACTCAGAGAAAAACCTGAAGTCCAACCCCAGCTGCGTGAACTGGCTCGACAAGGCTGCGGAATGCAGAGGCAAGTGCCTAGTGGTCAGGAACACTGGTTCCAGAGTTAGCTGGAGCTGTGTGACCTTGGACAAGTGATTCAACCTCTCTGAACCTGTAGTAGAACCAGGATAACAACAGTTCCCACCACATGGGGCTGTTGTGAGGATTAAATGAATTAATACATGAAAAATTAGCATCTAGAGGTGGCATCTGGGTGGGCGGCAGTTTAGTCACCTACAGACTCAGCTGTGGGGTAGGGGCTAGGTGCATGGCCAGAGAGCTGTCTGAGGAGGATTGGTCCATTCCTCTTGGCCCATCCTGTGGCAACTTGAAGCCAGTATGATTCATCTTCCCCTCCAGGAGAGGGACGGAAGGGAGGCTAACCCTGGCTCCAGATGCAGCCGAGCTAGATTCTTCTGCCCTGATCGTGGGCTGCCACCTGTACAAGGCTGGATGGACCTGCCAGCCTCAGAGGGCGGTTAATTTACAACCCGTACTGCTCCTTGTCCATACTGGGCCAGAGCGGCCTCAACCCCCAACCCCTCAGTCTGCCAGCAGAAGAATATGCGAGCACTCCTGGGAACAAGTTCCAGCTCGAGTTCCTTCCTTCCTGCTTCTGTCAACTCCATCCCTCCAAGCTTTGGCCTCCCCTCAGCACCTCATCCAACTGGCAAACTTCCGAGGAGAGGCAGGACAGTGAGCAGGTGCTCTGCCCAGGCTGCCTGGGTTCAACCTCCAGAGCATACCAGCTCTGCAACCTTGGGCAAGTCGCTTAGCCTCCCTGTGCCTCTGTCCTCAGCTATACGATGAAGATAATAATAGAAGCCTCTTTTTCAGGATGATGCGGTTATGGGTGTTACAGAGCTCTGGTCCGCCAGTTCCCGCTGCGAGTCACCGCTGTTCGCTCACCAAGAAACAAATTGGTCAGGAAGCTGCACTGCAGCTGTGGTGTTGTTTTGTTTTGTTTTTTGTTTTTTGTTGTTGTTGTTTTTGAGACGGAGTCTTGCTCTGTCGCCCAGGCTGGAGTGCAATGGCGTAATCTCGACTCACTGCAACCTCTACTTCCCAGTTTCAAGTGATTCACCTGCCACAGCCTTCCGAGTAGTTGGGGTTACAGGCGCCTGACAACATGCCAGGCTAACTTTTGTATTTTTAGTAGAGACAGGGTTTCGCCATGTTGGCCAGTCTGGTCTTGAACTCCTGACCTCAAGTGATCCACCCACCTCAGCCTCCCAAAGTGCTGGGATTACAGCCGCGAGCCACCGCGCCTGGCCCAGCTGTGGCTTTTAAGGACACCAGAGAAACACTCATGGAGCCAGAGGTGACAAATCATGGAATTAGAATCACCCTAACCAGCCACAAGGAAAAATCCCTGGAGGTGTGTGCTGACTTGAGTGGAGGCACCAAGGAAAGGACTCTCGAGAGTGACAGGACCAGTTCTGATGCCTCTCAGGACTTTGAGAATCACCCTAAGAAAAACTTGTGGTGGGCTGGGCGCAGTGACTCACACCTGTAATCCTAGCACTTTGGAGGCCGAGGCGGGTGGATCACTTGAGCCCAGGAGCTCAAGACCAGCCTGGCCAACATGGTGAAACCCCGTCTCTACAAAAAAATACAAAAATTAACTAGGCGTGGTGGCACACATCTGTAGTCCCAGCTACTCAGGAGGCTGAGGTGGGAGAATCGCTTGAACCCAGGAAGCAGAGGTTGTAGTGAGCCAAGATTGTGCCACTGCACTCCAGTCTGGGCGACAGAGCAAGACCTTGTCTCAAAACAAAAAAAAACCAAACAACAACAACAACAACAACAAAAACTTGTGGTGAAGGTTCTAAGATGCAGGATGTATTCCAGATAAGAACCCATAAGTGACTCATTGACTTGCACCACCTTCCGAGGTTATCAGCTCGTTACTTCCATTAGTAATGTGCCCAGGAGTGAAGGCTGAAGTCACCATTGCAGATGCTTAGGTCAACTATTGTAATAAATTGATTACTAATTGTTAAAAAAAATATATAGCAGCCACTTCCTAGTGCTATTGTTAGGATTAAACAATCCTACGGACAAAGGTTTCCAGCAGCCCCAGGCACAGGCTACTGGCTCAGTGATTGTTCTCAGCTGCTGGAACCCCTGCAACGTGGTGGGTGTGGGGGAGGGGTCAGGGTGTCAGGGAAAGAGATTGACTCAAGGCCTCCAGGCCTCAGCCAGGGGAGCAGGGACCTGGTATGTAACTAACTGGTCATGAGGGAAGAAGAGCCATGGTGGTGGGGGGAAGGGCTGAGGGTACCCAGAGGAACAGCCGAAGTCAGGACCGTCGTCTGGGGGGAAGGAAAAGAAAGTTTGCACTGAGGCTGTTCTGCCTGGCTCCCGCTATTCCTCCTTTCATTCTTTCTTCCCTTTCTGCCCCACTCCTGAGGGAGAGACAGACATGGAGAGAACCGTTGTCAGGCTTCACCCTGCTCCCTGGGCAGGCCTCGGGCCACCAACCATTCTTTTAGGGCCTCCAGCCCTCTAGATAGGCTGGCCTACGACTCCACTGGGACAGAGTGGCCATTGCTGTAGAAGGCAGGGCTGTGTCCCCTCAGACTGGGGCTCCCTGAGTCAGGGCTGTGTCCCCTCAGACTGGGACTCCCTGAGTCAGGGCTGTGTCCCCTCAGACTGGGGCTCCCTGAGTCAGGGCTGTGTCCCCTCAGACTGGGACTCCCTGAGTCAGGGCTGTGTCCCCTCAGACTGGGGCTCCCTGAGTCAGGGCTGTGTCCCCTCAGACTGGGGCTCCCTGAGTCAGGGCTGTGTCCCCTCAGACTGGGGCTCCCTGAGTCAGGGCTGTGTCCCCTCAGACTGGGGCTCCCTGAGTCAGGGCTGTGTCCCCTCAGACTGGGGCTCCCTGAGTCAGGACTGTGTCTCCCTCAGACTGGGGCTCCCTGAGTCAGGGCTGTGTCCCCTCAGACTGTGTCTCCCCTTAGACCGGGGCTCCCTGAGGACAGGGCTGAGTTTCCTCCCTGGGAGTCACCTCATTTATCTCCTGGAACAAGACTGACCTCTTGGGTGTTCTAGGGAGGGAAAGGATGTTCCATATACTCAAAAATTCCTTTCTTCTTGCCAATAGGTGGGCCACAGAATAGAGCATTAAAGGGCCTGGTAGAAACTGGAAAGACCTGGTAAGGGCCATGGAGTCCACGCTTGGTGGTGGGGGCTGATGGAGGTTATGTTGCGGACATACTCTCTTCCCTGGTCCTGGCCTTGGCCACAGCCAACAGCTTTCTCAAGCTTGCACCAGTTTCAGGGGACAGGAAGGAGTGTGAATGGCTCCCCACTGCCCAGCCTTCTTAGGAAGGAAGCCTCCTGTGGTTTAGGGGTCTGAAAGACCGTCTCCACACAGAAAACACAGGGATTTATTGAGCTTCAGGGGCTGCCCACTTCGTGTCTGTTGAATAAATAATTGCAAACTCACAGGCCAGTTCCTCCCCTAGCCTAGACCACTCACCTCTGCCAGCCTCTGTCTTCCCAAATCCCGCAGGGCCAGCCCGTGTTCCCCAGTCGGCCCAGCCACACATTGTCTCAACCTCTCTGTCCCCTCATTGCACTGAAGCCTGGCCTCCACTCCAGCCCAGCCTTGTCACTCATTCAGGAATGATCAGGCTCCACCACCAGAGACCCTGGTTTAATTGGCTGGTGGTGGGGCAGCAGGACATTGATTCCTTTTCATTCCCCAGGTCATGCTAACACGCATGCTAGCAAAGCTGCAAGTCTAAGCTGTGGGCTCCTCCAGAGGAAGGGGAGCTCCCTTTAATCTCTAAATCCTAGTGTCTAGCACCGTGCCTGGCTCATAATAGGTACTCAATAAATGTTTGTTAATCAATGACTGCCTAACAGATGGGCCATCCCCTTCCTGGAGCTGCCTGAAGGTTCCCAGGACTGGAGTCACTCTTCCTGTCCAGCAGGCAAGCCAGTGATTAACTCTGTTAATCTCTGTTGCCAGACAGAGCTGGTTCAAATTCTGCCACTTCCTCGACCTTGGGTAAGTCAAACCTCAGTTTCCTATCCACCACTGGGGCTGATAACAGCCCCATCCCTCGGATAGTTGTTTTGAGGCTGGAGAACACTTGTGTGAAGGCTTAGCTCAGGCAGTCTGTGTTAACCTGGGTCCTGGCAGGAAACAGATGGGTCATTCGAACTGTTCAGGAGTTTACCAGAGGGGTTGTTTGCACAGGTGTGTGCTGGGTTGAGGAAAGCAACAAGGAACAATGCAGAACGCCTGGGCCAACTGCGCTAGGGAGCTGGCCATCCACAGGCCTAGAGAGGAAACAGGAGGGAGCCGTCAAAGGCACCCAGAGACAAAACTATGCTGTAGGCCAGGCGCGGTGGCTCACGCCTGTAATCCCAGCACTTTGGGAGGCTGAGGTGGGTGGATCACTTGAGGTCAGGAGTTCAAGACCGGCCTGGCCAAGCTGGTGAAACCCTGTCACTACTGAAAATACAAAAGTCAGCTGAGCATGGTGGCAGGTGCCTGTAATCCCAGCTACTCTGGAGGCTGAGGTGGGAGAATCACTTGAGCCTGGGAGTTGGAGTTTACCGTGAGTCGAGATCCTGCCATTGCACTTCAGCCTGGGCGAAACAGTGAGACTCGGTCTCGGAAAAAAAAAAAAAAAAAAAAAAGCTATGCTATAGGAGAGGGGCCATGACAGGTACCGTGGACATTGAGGAGGCAGCCACTGCCATCCCAAAATATCTACCCCAACCTCACTCACCTTCCTCCCTCCAGTCTCCAATCATTGGGTAACACCACCTAGAGAAGGTCCCAGGATGCGATCCACAGAGTCAGCCTCCCGGGGCACAGTGCAGGGCAGAAGAGGGTGGAGAGGGGATTTGGAGGGGCAAACGGAAGGTCTCCAGCACTGACATCGGCCAGCGCTGATTAAATAGTATTGCTATTATTACTGTTCATTTGGCCCGTGAACCCTCTTGTGATGTCTGACCTTGATATTTAACTTGATATTTAACTGTATTGTATGTACACACGGGGTCTCGCTGGCCTAGCGGACGGCCTAAGGGCGGGACCAGGCCCTCGCAGCAGGTGCAGCAGGTGCCCCGTGCACACTGGAGGAAGAAAAGACTACATCTTTGCACCACAGCACACTTCCACGTTCAGCCACAGGCGTTCACGCTTTTGACAAGCCATCAAATGGCTTTTCAATAGCAAGCTTCATTAAAATGGAAGCACATTGCTCTAGTATGCAGATGGGGCCACTTTATTACTTTTTAATTTGTTTACAGAAAGCCCACGTTTAGTGTACGCCATCTTTGCAAATAGTAACAAATGGGCATGTTCGTTGCCTCCAAAGCTGTGGTGTCCCTGGATAAATAGACCGAAACCGTGTTGGAGCACTGTGCTTGGTTACTCTTAATAGAATCTGACACGCTTTTCAAAATGTGCGGAAGGCTGGAGGGAAGGGGGTCACAGTGTGTGTGGCGTGTGACTTTGGGCTACTCTAGTCCCTCTCTGGGCCCTCTTTTTCAATCTACACAGGAAGTGACCAGGCCCAAATAGAGCCTTTGCAGCTCTCCTCTTCCACGACTTCAAGATTTCTCTACCTTTACCATCCTGGAAGCTACAAAATTCCTGAACCACCCGCCTCCCAACTCCCAAAGGAAGCCCTCTCCACTCAAATGAGGTAAAACTTACAAATTACCAAATTCATTTTGAAAATGGGTCAAATTGAATGGAGAATACTTAATGGAGCATAACTATTCAAGTAGCAGTTAAACACTCATGCGATAGACCCCAAAGCACCAATATTCTCAAACTGGGCAGGACCCTCCAATTCCAATTTCATTCATTATTAGCTGTGCAGTGTTGCTTAACCTCTCTATGTCTCAGTTTCCTCACTGGTAAAGTGGGGATTATAATGATACCCTCCACCTGGGTTTTCGGGGGCATTTGATTCCTTTTTTGTGGTTTATTTTGAGGCAGAGTCTTTCCCTGTCACCCAGGCTGGAGTGCAGTGGTGCGATCACGGCTCACTGCAGCCTCAAACTCTTGGGCTCAGGGGATCCTCCCACCTCAGCTTCCCAAGTAGCTGGGACTACAGGTAAGCACCACCACCACTTCTGACTAAATTTTTTAAAGTTCATTTTTAGAAATGGGGTCTCACTAAGTTGCCCAGGTGGTCTCAAACTCCTGGCCTCAAGAGATCTTCCTACCTCAGTCTCCCAAAGTGCTGGGACTCCAGGCATGAGGCACTGCACCTGGTGGGGATTCGATTCTGCTAACCTTCCAGAACAGGTGTGGCATCAGCAAACAGTCAGTAACTGTTCATTACCGTCATTGCCCGTATGCACGGTAGCAGTAGTACTTCCATTAAAGAGAAAGGACTTGGGATTATCTGTGTTACATAAAGTGGCCCGTTCAGCAGAATCTGTCCTGTCCTGACCACACCCAAGGAAGGATGCTTGCCCTTCCAGTCACTTTCTATCACACTCCCCCAGTTTCTTTTTTTCAAGGCACTCATCATCATGAAAAAAACCCTTTTGATATATCTTCCTATTTGTTATCAGTCTCTCTCCCTCTCACCATGGGCTCCATGAGGGCAGGGACATTGTGTTACTCATGGCTGTCTCCCCAGCGCCTAGAACAGCATTTGGCAGTTTCTCCATAAATGTTCATCAAATGAATGAGCGTCTACATCCGCAAAGTATGTGGTGTTGCGCAGACATGAGCTCTGGGAACGAAGATGCTTGTGACAAGGGCACTGGTGAAAGTCGGGCCCATGCGGAAGCCACACTACACACAGGCGCCCCCGACCTCTGAAGTCTGGGTTCTTGGAACTATCCATTAAGTGGATTTATAAAACAAGATCAGAAAAGAATGCAAGGAACAAAACAATATCCTAATCCCTTTATCTCCTGGGCCTCCCCTGCAGGGGCCTTGGATAAGGTGACATCTTGTCCTGAAAAAGAGTTCCCAGGGTGCAGAGGCTCTGTGGTGAGGAGGATATGCCATTTTGGGTGACTGGCGTGTTACAGTTTTAAAAGTTATCTTGGAGCTGTCACCTCACCTGAGATCTCCTCGTGAGAATGGAAAACCCCCACGCCCTCTCGGTGTTGTTGCCCTCCTTTTACAGATGTGGAAGCCAGGGAAAGAGGCAGAACTGACTCGCCCTTCTGACAGCCTACCCACAGCTCCTGCTGATAATACTTCATGGCCTCCTCAGAAAGGAATATGAATAATCCCGCTAAGGCAAGGGACAGGATGTGTGCATTTCAAATAAATGTTCAGCTATAGGAGAATGAAACTAAAAGGAATGGGCTATTCTCAGTTAACCAGTGTATACTATTAGCCAGAAACACACACACACACATACACACACACACTGGCTGGAAGTATACACACAGTCTGGCTGGAAGTATACCTTAAAGCATCCCATTGGGTGCCCTCAGAATTTCGGAAAGTCTATGTCTGTAATTGATCACTCTAGCAAAGATGCAGGAGACAACATGGTAAAATACAAAAGCCACTTCTCCTGAGAAGGGTTCAAAGGCATTCTGTTATTATCATACACAGTCATAACACTCAACACTTAATAAGTTTGCACTAACTATGCACCAGGTACTGTTTTAAGCCCTTCAGACCACAGCAACCTTGTGTTGTATGATTTTCCCCACTTCTTTTTTTTTTTTTTTTTTTTGAGATGGAGTCTGTCACCCAGCCTGGAGTGCAGTGGCGCAATCTCAGCTCCTTGCAACCTCCACTTCCTGGGCTTAAGCAATTCTCCTGCCTCAGCCTCCCGATGTAGCTGGGACTACAGTATTTTTAGTAGGGACAGAGTTTCACTATGTTGCCCAAGCTGGTCTCAAATTCCTGACTTCAGGTGATCCACCCGTCTCAGTCTCCCAAAGTGCTGGGATTACAGGTGTGAGCCGCTACTCCTGGCCATTTGTCTCACTTTAAAATGAGGACACAGAGGCACAGAGAAGTGAAGGGACACCCTCAAGTTAACAAACCTGGTAGGTGGCAGAGCCAGGATTCACATCCAGGCAGACAGGCTCCTGGGCTCACACTCTTCACTCTTACAGCCTATTGTCTCTCCAAGGGAAAAATCTTAGGAAATTTTTTAAAAAGTAAAAATATACAGTATGGTATGGTTTGGCCCTGTGTCCCCACCCAAATCTCACGTTGAAATGTGATCCTGAGTGTTGGAGGTGGGGCCCGGTGGGAGGTGATTGGATCATGGGGGTGGTTTCTAGTGATTTAGCACCATCCCCCTAGTGCTGTCTTACGAGATCTGGTTGTTTAAAAGTGTGTGGCACTTCCCCCTTTGCCCTTTCTCTCCTGCCACCATGTGAAGAAGTGCTTGCTTCCCCTTCACCTTCCTGAGGCCTCCCAGCCATGCTTCAGCCTGCAGAACTGTGAGTCAATGAAACCTATTTTCTTTGTTAACTACCTAGTGTCAGGTAGTTCTCTAGAGCAATATGAGAACAGACTAATACATAGCAATATGGTAAGAATCCATCTTATTGCTAAAATTCTAAATCACAAAGATAATTATTAGTACTGAAAGTGCATGACTGTCCTGTTGGCTGTAAAACCTTCCATGTAATAGCATTATCGGCAAGTGAGGCTACAGAAGATGGCCCAACATTTTGGCTGGTGGACATGATGGAAAGAGCGTTTGGGCCACGGTTATAAAACATGTGTCCCAGCATGATTACTCCTGGGTCTCAGAAATGGTGCACTCATCTCACCCCTGCTGTCATTTTACATATAAAGTATGTGAAGCCCAGAGAGGTTAGGTGACTCACCAGAGGTCACCCAGCAAATTATGGGGAAATCTAACCACTCAATTCAATGAATGCCTAACATCACGTCTACCATTTGATTGAGTTATGTTCTTTGCATTAGAAGCCAGAGAGAAGCCCAATGCCAGATCAGGATGGGCCAAGTTAGCCCGCAAAGGGCTAGAACCAGTTCCTTCCAGGGCTCCAGTCACAGCCCAGGGCTATTTTCTGCCTAAGTGCAGCTGCTGCTGTGGGGTAGTCACTTAAGAGTTTTAGCCCTTGGCTCTCCTCAGGAGAGGAAAAAGGAAAGACCAGACGCCTACTGATCCTTTTGTGTGAGGGCCAATGAATACCTCACACCTTTCAGAAACTTCCAAATAACGCTCTGCCTTCCAATAATTCTAGGAGAATGGAAATTGACTCCCACCTGCCTCTCCTACCACCATTCAAGCTAATGGCTCGGGGAAAGGCCAGGGACTGCTTCTCTGTGTGTCTGCAGCCTCCTCCTCCTCACAGGCCCAGGATATTGATCATCTCCATCAGTGAGGTCACAGGACTGGGTGGGGAGGAGGCAGCTGCCCCGCAGGGGAACCTGAAGACAGAGATCTCCAGCCGTGCAGCTGGGAAGTGGGGAGAGCAGAAGAAGGGGGACCACGAGCCTCTCTGAGGGTCTGTGCTGGAGGCTTTCCAGTGAGGTGACAACGGCTTATTACAGCTAATTTCCTTCCCTTTGCTAGAACCAAAAATCCATAGGGTTTTTGCTGCATATTTGTGTATCTGGCACTCTCAGCTCACCTCCCCTTGGGGACCATAAGAGATGCAGAGGAAAGAAACAACATGGCCTTCCATCATTTCAAAGTCAGTTCCAGAGTTAATAATAAATTAAGAGCTGGGGGCGGGGTGGAAGCCTAGATGTGACAGGCCCACTCTTGCAGCATAGACCAGCCCCTCTGGGAACACCTTCTGGAAGTCAGCAGAAAAAGTAGGTGCCCTGGGGACCGAAGATGCTGAGGTAGCTTCCCTACTGTGGAAGGCTTCCCCCTGGACCTCAGGTTTCTGTGGTACCCACGCCTGTGGGTGCCCACACCAGGATGGATGGGGATGGAGGTGGGAAGAACTGGAGAGTATTCTCTTCCACTTCTCTCCGGAGCAGACACCAGCCCCATCAGGGCACCCAGTAGTCCCACAGTCTCTGAGGAGGGGGAGCATAGCTGTTTCAGAGAGAACAGGAAGACTTCTCTCCCTGGAAGACGACTGAACCCACTCACCTCTGAGGAGGTTTCCAGACCAGCAGCCACGCCAGTTGGAAATCCAACAGTCCCAAATGCCTGCGTGATTTTGTTATTCGTTCTTTAGGTCCTAGGAAGACTATCTCCCAGACTAGAAGCTCCCTGGAGACCAAGGCCTCTGATATCTGACTGGAAGCTCAATCAGTTCTTGTCAGAGCTAGAGCGTGAGGGGACTGGGAAGCAGCAGGGAGGATACTAGGCAGGTTTTGCCCCAAGAAGGTGGAGTGGGGGGTGGACAAGATCACTGCCCTGAAACATCTGAAGGGTGGTCCTGTAGGCATGGAGTTCACACCTAGGCCAACAAGAAGAGCTAGGATGAATGAGAGATGACACAAGGGACTCGACTTGGGATCCAGAAAAGGGCGAACTTTCTGGGAGTGGCTCAAAAGAGGCAGTGAGCCTCCCACTGCAGGGGAGGGGGGGTGGGTGCTTCTTGGGAGGGGTCTGGAGCACAAGGTGGTGGTCGGACCAGGCAGCTGTTAAGATCCTTACCAAGCCCAAGAGTCAGTCCATGATGGATAGATGTTCCGGTCTCTTCGGCCCCTACACCTAGAGCTCCCCCTCCTAACCACACAGAGAGGGACCAGAGGCAAATGTGCAGGAGGACACAGGAACCCAATCCCAGCCAGGGAGGCCACCAAACAAATCAATCAGGCAAACAGCCACAGACAGAGGATGGACACAGCGGTGGCTGGTGTGGGGATCTGTCCTCCTCTTCCCCACCCCATGGCCTAGAGGACAGTCCCCGTGTCTGCCAGTTGAACAGGCTAATAAGTAGGAAAATCAGTCTTTCCTGCCAATGGAGAGAGTGTTCTGTCCTCTCCACTGCAGGGGAGGGAGGCCTCAGCTCATCCTGCGTGCTACAGGGGACCCACTCATTCTTCACAAGGAAAATGGGACAGCGCAGAGCCCAGGAGTGACTTGCCCACAGCCACACAGCTCACACGGCTGGTAAGAGGAAGGGGCGAGGCAGAGCCCAGGACTCCTACCCTACTGCCAGCCAGTATTCTTTCTCCTGCCCTTGCCTGCCCCTGTGGCACCATCTGCTCCTATAGCAATTGGGATTCCTTTTAAAACATATGCTCATCTCAGGCAGGTCCCAAAGTGGATGGAGAAATGATATATATGTTCTTTGCTGGCCCAGGAAGAGCTGGCAGAATGAGCGCTTGACATTCCTGGGATACCAGAAGCATTCCTGGGATGCATGGTCCCCACGCTTCCTTCCCACTACCATATTCTCTCCTGAGAACTGCGGAAGCATGGATTTGTCATTCTTCTCCTCCCTGTGCCCATCTGCTTCCTTCCATGAGCCCCTCCACACCTTGAAGGCCAGGCCAGCTCCTCCAGTTCCTGATGGGCTGTTAACAAGACACTTGGAGGCCAGACCTCTATGCACACTGCTGAGGAGACCAGGGCAGTTCAGGACTGAACACAGCCAGATGAGTTCAGCAGAGACCATGACCTCTCCCCACCTGCGAGGACCAGGAACTAGTTCTGGAACTAATCCACATCTGAACCCAGACCCCTGAAGTCCACCCTTCTTCACCCACCAAAGCAGACACCTCGGTTCCACAGACTCGGCCCCTCCTCCACTACCCAGACACTGTCTGAGGCTGGAGACTGGAGGCAGTGACCTCTGGGAATCCCTTGCCTGAGGTTTCTGGTTCCATCAATCCCAGGGAGATGGAGAAGGACAGCGGATTTCCCTCCAGGACTCCCACGGATACCGACCTGAGCACATCAGCTAAAGTCCTCGCAGCAGCGCGTTCACAGGCTCCGGAACAGGGCCTGAGGGTCCTGTCCCCTCCCCCACCCCTGCCCCTCCTCTCAGACCCAGGGCAATTTCCCTACAAGTGTGCTCACGCTGGGCCCTCTGAGCCACGGCGCCAATTGATGGGATTTCAATCAGAAATCCATCTCCCTTAAGGACCGCTTTGGATAAAAGCAGAAGTAACCTGCAATCTAGATGCTGATGCCAAGCCATAATGGGGAAGCCGGAGAGAAGCCGGGCCCAGCTCCGGCCCCAGCCCCCAGCTAGGGCGAAATCAGGCCTCAGCTGAAGCGGACTCAGCTTCCAGGGCCCGAGGAAAAGAGGGTAGCCTGAGTTCCCTCCATCTCCGCCACCAGCCGCCGCAGGCTAAATCCTCGAGCCTGCCGTTGGGGTTAGCCGGCTGCTAGCCGTATTAACAGTTGGCCAGTGGCCAGGGACCAGTCTTGCACCCCTGGGCAGGCCCTCTGTGTGGTTCCCAGCGCGCGCCCAACAAAGGCCCTTATAGGCCGGCTAAGGAGGGTCTGGGTGTCCTTAAGAGCCAGGAGGAGCTGCGGGCTCAGCACTTGTTCCCACCTACCAACCCCCAACCTCATCGCCAGCTGCTGCTTCCGCCACTGAGTCCTCTCCGGGCTATATTGCGGTCAGGAAAGGGTCACTCCGAGAGAGCGGGGCTGCTCCATTGACCCGCCCCCGCGCCTCCAGACCCCTCACTGCAGGCGAAGGCGGGTCTGTAGGGACAGGAGGGACCCCGCGGAGCGCTGTTGGCTCTGGTGCGCAGCATGGACAGCCTCCCTGGTAAATAATGCACGCCTCCTGGGCCAGGCTGCAGCAGGTAGTGTATCAAAGTAATATCGCGCTGCGAATTGCAGTGTAATCGCCGTAATTTAGGGCCCCGTGGGTGAGCCCGTTTCGGAAGGGCTGCGCGCCCGGACGGGCAAGGTGACTCGAGCGTCTGCGCCGGCTTTGACCTCTGGATTTCCTCCAAGCTAAGTGAGCCCATAAAAAATGGAGACGCCCAGGCTGTCTCCCAGCAAATGGGGTGTGGGCAGAGAGATTGTATTATCTATCCAGACCCGGTGAGATGGATGCACCTGCCGGGAGAAAAGCGATGTCACTGCGCGCACAGCCCTGCAGGTTGGGTATCCGCGTGCGGCGCCCATCCTCTCCCAGGTGGCCGAGAAGGCCGGGCGATGTGTCGGCTGCGCCCTGCCAAGAGCTAGATGTTTTCATTAGGACTTGGGCGGCCCCTGCCGCCGTGAGCTGGAGGATCCGTGCCTCCCACGAGCTGCTCAGCAACCACCTTCCAGGGCCCCCAGGACCTGACTGCGCCATGGCCGCTCCTCCTCCCTCCTGTTGTGCTGGGAAGTTGGGGTATTAATATTCCTGCCCAGGGCCTCCTGGGGGCCTGCTGCTCGTCTCCCCTCCCCCAGTTCTCCTAGGGAAAGTCATTCTGAGGTGGAGAGATGATAGCAGGAAACGTGTTTGCAGGCTCCCTTCTAACTTCTTGATGGGAGCCAGTTGGAAGCCCAAAAGCTGTGTTGTCTCTCTGTGCTCTGCTCCTGGTGACCTAGAAGGCAATAATCATGAGCCTGTCTCAGGAAAGACAAAGAAATGGAAAAACTTATTAGGGGCGGCAGCCCCGTCACATTGCATCAGCAGAGAGCCTTGTGTCTGCGTCCCCACCCCGGTGCCAGGCAGGGTGTTCTGAGTATCTTTAGAAGCCCCTGCCCCCACCCCATGCCTAATGCCCCGGATCCAGGAGTTACTGGTTCCTCCTCACCCATCTCTAAATCATTTTACATCCCTCATTGAAGAGCTGGGGCAGATACCCAGGCTTCCTAGTCTGAGAATCTGCTGATATTCCCCAGCCCTCTTCCACACCCACCTCCAGCTTTTCCTTTTGCCTAGGTGGTGGGCTCTGAGCTAGTAGGGACCTTGGAAACCAGCAGTTCTGGTTAAACAAGCCAGAGTGCATCCTTCCCGCAGAACATTCTGCAGCAAGAATGAGGGAGATTTATGTGTATGGGGACATGGAAAGAAGTCCAGGATATATTGTTAAACGGAAAAAGCAAGTTGCAGAATAGCATGTAAAGTACAGTCTCATTTGTGTTACATTTTAAATAAAGGCTATATATACTCACATGCTTGCATATGCATAGAAAATGTCTGGAAAGATAAAAAGAGACTGTTAGCAATGGTTGTCCCACGGGATAAGGAGAAGCAGAAAGGGGCTTTAACCTCTCATCTTACATTATGTACTGTTAAATTTTTTTAACAATTGTATTACTTTCATAATTTAAACATAAATCTTTCCCCTCCCCCCCCACAAAAAAACAGCAATCTCTCAGTGCAACCCCTTCTTATGAAACTGAGGCCCAGAGAAGGAAAAGGACTTTCCCAAGTTGCATAGCACTTATAGCTTGGCCTCAGCCCTGGTCCTGCCCTCTCCTCACCCCAGGCACACAGCTCTGCCAGCCAGACCCACCAGACCCATGAGGGAATCATGAACCCCCCCTTCCCAGAGCAGGAAGGGCCCCTGACTGGGGTGCGACCTTACTTGAGGGAGCAGTCAGATAAAGGCAGGGGATCCCAAGACGAGAATTAGAGACGGATTTGGAACCTGGCTGGATGGCCTGCACTTGCCTGTGACCTTATCCAGCCACCGCCAGCCCAGTCTTCTGACACAGCTGGCTTCTCTTGGTCCAGGGTTGGCCAGGGTAGGGACTGAAGGTTCATGCCTAGGGTGACCTACCATCTTGATTTGTCCAGGACTGAGAAGTTTCCTGTGACATGGGACTTCCATTGCTAAAACTGGGCAATCCTGAGAAAACAGGAACAAGCTGGTCACCTTTGTCTTGCCAGACATGTCCGCAGCAACCTGCTAAGAGCCTGGCAAGGACACCTCTGGGTAACTCAAGGGCAAAGATTCTAGAATGTTGTCTCTGGGCAAAGACAGCCAGCCCCTGCTCTGACTTTTCTGAAAAATATGAAGCTGCAAGAGTTAATTTACATTTTGTCAGTTGTGCTTTCTCCTTGCATTCGTCCATACACATGCGCGCAAGCACACACACACACACACACACACACACACTGCTCTTACTCTCCCTTAGTCTACTGAGAGGCATGTCCACCGGGGCCCTGAGATACCACCCAGAGCCCACTGAGTCTCTTTGAGCAACATAATCCTCAAGAAATTGTAGAGCCTATAATTACACATGGGATGCGGCGCAATTTCTCATCTCTCCCTCCCCACCCCAGGAGACAAAAAGGAAATTTCACACCCTAGTGAGCCAGGCTCATCTTTTCCTCTTTGATGCCAGCCTGGGGTTAAAAAGCAGGGACAGGCGACACACACCTCCTTTGGGGCCTGATTCCTTGGCTGATTTTGAGATTCAAAGCATGCATCTTAAAGATCATAATCTGATTGTGCTATGCCCGCCTTCCCGGCCGATTAATGGCCTCCTGGCTTCCGCACTGCAGCACCCAGTGCTCTGCAGAAAGCCACCTCCCACACCCCAGCCCCACCTGAGTCTGGTAACCCAGAGGAGAAAAGGCTAAGGCTAAGCAGGGGGCATGTCAAGGAAGGAACAGAGATCTAAGTTCAAGTCCTAGTCCTGTCGCTAGCTAGCTGTGTGACTTTAGATAAATTGCTTGCCCTCTCTGGTCTTTGATTTCCTCACCATGAAATGAAGATATTGACCTACATGGTCTCTAAGACCCTTTAGACCCAATAAACCAGACTTCCTTGGTTAAAATCCTGACTTCTCCTTCTAGGTGGGTAAACTTGGGCAAGTTTCTTCACTTTCCTATGCCTCTGTCTTCATCCACCTCATTGTGTTGTAGGAAGAATTAAGTGAGTTAACATTTTAAAAGTGCTTAAAACAGTGCCTGGCACATGCCAAAGCACTTGTGGCAGGGACATTGGTGCTCTGTCTTTATATCCCTGGCACTCACTGGTCCCATGCCTGGCTCTTGAACTCCAAGCACCTGTGGTTCTCTGCCCTCCTGATAGGTTTCTTTGATTCCCACACTCCTACCCTGTCACTCCAGTGTCCTTGCCCTGAGCTCCAGGCAGGCTGGAAGTACAAGGAGTTTAAATGACTCAGAGTAGCCCTCAACCTGATAACTGTAGGGAGTTGGCGTATAAATACTCCAGCAGTCCCTCTGAGACAGCTCTGAGGCTTGTTCTGCACAGCCTCACAGAAGTATAGCAGGATTGAGCCCTGTGCCCAGGAGGCTAACTGCTCATTCCCACACCTTTTACTGTCTTCCTTCCTGCCCCGGCTTCCCTACCCAGTGCTCCCCAGGATCACTCTCCAATAAACTACTTGCACCCAAATCCTTCCCTCAGTTATTACTCTGTGCTAATGCACTTTACAAATGTACCTTCGTTCTTGTTTTCTTTTCTTTTCTTTTTTTTTTTTTTTTGAGGCAGAGTCTCGCTCTGTCGCCCAGGCTGGAGTGCAGTGGCCTGATCTCAGCTCACTGCAAGCTCCGCCTCCCAGGTTTATGCCATTCTCCTGCCTCAGCCTCCCGAGTAGCTGGGACTACAGGCGCCCGCCACCTCGCCCGGCTAGTTTTTGTATTTTTTAGTAGAGACGGGGTTTCACCGTGTTAGCCAGGATGGTCTCGATCTCCTGACCTCGTGATCCGCCCGTCTCGGCCTCCCAAAGTGCTGGGATTACAGGCTTGAGCCACCGCGCCCAGCCTCTTTTTTTCTTTTCTTTTCTTTTTTTTTTTTTTTGAGACATTATCTCACTTTGTCACCCATGCTGGAGTGCAGTGATGCAATCATAGTTCACCACAGCCTTCAATTCCTGGACTCAAGAGATCCTTCCACCTCAGCCTCTCAAGTAGCTAGAACTAAAGACATGAGCCACCATGTTTGGCTAATTTTTAAATTTTTGGTAGAGGTGGGGTGTTGCTATGTTGCCCAGGTTGGTCTCAAACTCCTGACCTCAAGTAATCCTCCTACCTCGGCCTCCAAAGTGCTGAGATTACAGGGATGAGCCACTGCGCCTAGCCTACCTTCGCTCTTCACAAGCACCTAAGAAGTGAGTGTGATTGTGCCCATGTTACAGATGTGGAAACTGAGGCCAATGGAGGCTAAATGCCTTGCCCCAGACCACACGGCAGGTGAGCGGCCCAGATGGGATTTGAAGCCATGTCTGTCTGACTCCACAGACTCTACATCTCCATCTATCTCCCTCTTTTCCCTCTGAGGGGCTAGACCTTGCTTCAGAGATGGAAACCTCATTCCTTCAGAGGTACAGCAGCAGCTCCTTTGCTCCAGGCAGAGAGCAGAGGCACAGGGCTAGGGCCATCTGTGATATTTTCTCCCTTTCCAGTCACACTCATAGAACCCTTGGGTGGCACAGTCCCAGGCAGAGCAATCAGGCAGTTGGTACCACAGCCCCAGTTTCCATGCAAACACGTGGAAACCCTTGAAGGAAAGTGACCTCCCAAAGTGCCAGGGTTGGACCGAGCTGCTGCCTGCCCCAAGGCGGTGCAGCACTTCCTGGTCCCCAGCTGAGCCCCCGTCTCAGCCCCTGCAAGTGTGTGCTGATGGCAAGAGCAACAGGCCATATGCCTGAGACTTGGGGAGCCAAGCCTCACGTCATCCCCTCAGCGTAGAGGAGCTTACTTCAGACCTGGCCTTATTAGTTTCTGGCTTTATACATAGCAATAGCTTTTATAGGCACATGGTTCCAAATCCACAAAAGCCTTCCTCTTTTCCTGTGCCCCAGCTTTCCTCTCTGAAGACAATAGCCACTGTCACTGATCTGCTATGAGTCCTTCCAGAAATAGTCTATGCACAGACAAGCATATAAATGCAGTCCTTCCAGAACATTCTTCTTTTTCTCTAGAACAAAATGTCTTGGAGATCTTTCTGTGTGAGTATAGAAAGAACTTCCTAATTCCTTTTTAAAGCTATATAGTATTCCAGTGTATTTATGTCCCATAATTTATTTAACTAGTTCTCAGTGAATGGAAATTTGAGTTATTTCCAATCACTTACTAACATAAATCTTGTACATAAGTTATTTTACACACTTGGAAATATAACTGTATGAAAAATAGCTAGAGATAGAATTACTGGGACAAGAGGAATGCACATTTGTAATTTTAAAAGATGTGACTGGCCGGGCGCGGTGGCTCAAGCCTGTAATCCCAGCACTTTGGGAGGCCGAGACGGGCGGATCACGAGGTCAGAAGATCGAGACCATCCTGGCTAACATGGTGAAACCCCGTCTCTACTAAAAATACAAAAAAACTAGCCGGGCGACGTGGCGGGCGCCTGTAGTCCCAGCTACTCGGGAGGCTGAGGCAGGAGAATGGCGTGAACCCGGGAGGCGGAGCTTGCAGTGAGCTGAGATCCGGCCACTGCACTCCAGCCTGGGCGGCAGAGCGAGACTCCGTCTCAAAAAAAAAAAAAAAAAAAAAAAGATGTGACCAACGGACCTCCAAAGGTGCTGAGCCATTTACACTCCCACCGGTTATGTGCTGCGCTGAGGCCCAGCTGCATGCCAGGCATGGGTGTGCATTATCGACTTTGGTCTCACTACATTCCTGGGGGGTGGCGCTATTATCCTTATTTGATGAGAAAATTGAGAGTTCAATTTTGCCCAAGAAGACCCAATAAACCTTTTATTATTTCATTACATGCTAGGGTCTGTGCTTTACATTTATTATCTTATTTAACCTTCATAAAGCACTATGAGGTAGGTACTTTTACCATCACCGCTCATTTTCCAAGTGAGTCTAGTATTGGAGCTCAGAGAGATTGTGTAGCTTTCCCAGCATCACACAGCCAGTGGTAAGTGACAGAACCAAAAGTGAGCCTGGGCTCTCCCTGCTCCCACCAGGAGTCTATCACTGGCTTCCTGCTTCCTGCCTTATGTGTACATCAAACTCCTCTAGTTTGAGGGTTGGGGGTTGCGCAAAGCAGAGTCCCCTGGAAGCACCAGAGAACCGAGGAGTCAGCGATGGCTAGAAGGTGAGAGCTGGAACGATCATGAAAGGGGCAGGGAGGGTGGGACTGGAAATATGAGGGGTGGTTGCCTCGATGCTTGGGAGAGGTGGGGCTGCTGGGATGCTCAATTGTTGTACCCTGCCTGGGATATTCCTTTCCCCGACATGTCCATAGTGCCCCCCATTGAGAAATTCTGCATTTCATTTTGCAGATGCAGAAATAAAGGGAGGATCCCCTTGGAAAAGGCACAGGAGTCTTGCATTGGAGGCAAAGCCAGGACGAGAAATGGTTCTGCCGGGAATCTGGGTCCCACCCCTCCAGGACCAGCACTCTGAACTCTGCGTGGGGCTGCCTCCTGCACAACTTGAAACAAAGTGAACCAGACCAAGCAGCCTTCGTGTGGGAGGAGGGCTCACTTACCAAGCACCTGCTGGATACACATAATCATTTAAGTTCCATGATAGCTCTATCCCTTTACAGAAGAGAAGATTGGCACTAAGTCCCCCAGCTGAAGGAGGGTGTTGGAAGGCAGATTTTGGGAGGCCTGAAACCGAAGCAAAGGGCTTTATGTTGACTGCGATATTGAGTACAGTGAGTTAACAGGGCTCTAGAACCAGGTTCTTGAACCAGGACATAACTTACATGACTTGATCAAATTCGTGCTTTAGGACACTCACGCTGGTGGCAGCGCTTTGCACATGCCGTTCCCCCTGCTTGGAATGCCCTTCCCAGACTTGTGTGCCCCAAGAACTGCAGCTCCAAGCTCTCTGTGGAGCATCCCCTGAACCCTGATCCCCCCGAAGGCAGGGGCTGCGTTTTAGCTTTTCATCCCCAAGCTCTGGTCTAGTGTGAGGCACATCATGGGAGCTTCCTAAATGTTTATGGGATGAAGGAATGGAGTGATGAAGGCCTGACGGAGACAGTGGCAGCGGGAAGGAAAGGGAAATGTGAGAACAAGGGAAAGGAAGACAGACAGGGCCCCTTGACCGGTTAGCTGTGATGAAAACAGCTTGCACCTTTTATAGCAACTGTTGTATACCAGTTTTTATAAGGGAGGCACTATTAGCACCTGCATTTGACAAATGAGGAAACTAAGACTTGAAGAGAGTACACAGCTAGTTGGTGCTTGAGGTCATATAACTCGCAGGCAGTAGAGCCAAGCTTTGAACCCAGGCAGGCTAACCCAGGATTCATGCTCTTAACTTCTGGTCTGTTTTGTACAACTTACAAGGGCAAGCAGGTAGTAAAGTCAAAACCATCCATCCTGGAAAACTGGATAATGATGCTCAGAGTTCTGGGTCTTCTGATCTCTAATCCATTGCACTGTCTGCCAGGTGACCCCCCTCCCATTCATCACCTCCTTAAAGGCTCAGCCCAACACCCACCAGGATCCAAGCTCAGTCTCCACAGAATGTGCTGCCTGGACAGAGACTCAGTGTGCAGACATGGGGGTGGGGGACATGTGGAAGCGCAGACAGGAATCTGGGTCCCACTCCTCGGGCTCTTGGCCTGCCCCAGCAGGCTCCAGGCAGGAAGCCAGTCCAGCCTGCTGTGCCCTCTCTGCTGCGCCTCCTCCCTCACCCAAGTCACACTCCACACGCTCAGGTTCCTTTGTGGTGGGTGTTTTGATTAATTTTATTCTAATTAATTCAGTAATCTCAAGCTGTTTGCAAAATCTTGCACCGAGCGCTGCTCTGTGATGGATCTGCAGAAGAGGCTACAGACAAACACCGGATTCATGTCGTTTCTCCTTTGGCACTATATATATCTTATGGCTGGGAGAGAGTGGGCTGGGGGAGAGCAGCAGGACATTGCCTGCCTGTCAGCTTTTCACTGTCATTCCCCAAATGCCCTCTATTTGCCTGCGGCCAGGGCGTGCAGTCTGTGGTTGGGGCACGAGGACCCCGAAGGCTTTCCTACAGGCAGGAGGGCTTGGTGGCAGGGCTTTGAGCCCTACTCTGCCTCTTCCTCTTTGTGGAGCCTCAGATGGTTTGCTTAACCAGCTTCAGCACCCTCACCTAGAAAACGGAGATAAGCCAGGCACGGTGGCTCACGCCTGTAATCCTGGCACTTTGGGAGGCTGAGGTCGGTGGATCACAAGGTCAGGAGTTCAAGACCAACCTGGCCAAGAGGGTGAAACCCCATCTCTACTAAAAATACAAAAATTAGCCAGGCCTGGTGGCAGGCACCTGTAATCCCAGTTACTTGGGAGGCTGAGGCAGAAGATCACTTGAACCCAGGAGGCGGAGGTTGCCGTGAGCCAATATCACGCCACTGCACTCCAGCCTGGGCAACAGAGCAAGACTCCATCTCAAAACAACAAAAAACAAACAAACAAACAAAAAAGGAAACGGAGATGAAACGCCTGCCCTGGCCACCTCAGAGGCATTCAGAGCCGGCTGGAGTATTGGGACAGGCTTGGGAAACTGGAAAGACCTTAGAGTACTGCTGATGTCTTTACTGGAGAAGCCGTAGAAGGTGATGGGGAAGACTCAAACCAGATTTCCTGGGTTTGAATCCTGCCTCAACCTCTTACTAGTGGGGAACTTTGCAGAGGTTACTTCACCTCTCTGTGCCTCAGTTTCCATGCCTGTAAAATAAGAGTGAAAATAGCACCCATCTCAGGGGGTTCATATAAGATTAAATGAATATGAGCAAAGCTTTTAGAACAGTGCTTGGCATGGAGTCAAGCACGATACAGGATAACTACTATTATGGTTATCTTAGTTGTCTTCATCCCTTCAAAATCTTCCCAGTGCATTGTAAATGCCTTCTCTGGTTAGCCAGAACGCACCTTGCACTCCAGTCTCAAAGCACGCATCCTTCCCTCATTTCTCTGAATGTGTTAGTCTTGGCCCATAACTGGTTTCCTCTCCAAGTGGCCAATATCTCTCACCTCAGGTCCATAACTCCCACCATGGTAGGATTAAGGGGGCTCAGTCCATGAGTGTTCCAGTAGTCCTATCCAAAGGGACTTGGAGGCAACAAGATGATTAGAAGGGAGCTCATCTTAAAGCTGAGTCTGCTAAGTATACACATTGATTTTACTTAAAATCCAAATACAGGAAGGTTTTCAAAAATTGAGGCAATGTCAATTATGTATAGGAAGGGTTATTTTTCTTTTCTATGGAGGGATATTGGGAGGGACATACGGAAATGGGGGACATCCCTCCCAGTACACTTTTGGCACCTGTACTCATGCCATGAAGAGGAAAACAACTGACCCAACCAACGGGGCAATAGAACAGGGTGGGAAGTGATGCTTTAGGTGGGTAGTCAGGGAAGGCCTCTCTGAGGAGGTGTCAAGCCCTGAGAAAAGGAAGAAAAGCCCACTGTGTGACAATATGAGTAAAGAGCACTCCAGGAAGAGGATACAGTGTGCAAAGGCTTGAGGCAGGAATTAGCTTAGGGGTATTTGGGAGACAAAGAACAGCAGCTGATGGGGACAGCATGATAAATTAGAGTGACGAAGCCACAAGGTCCAGGCCAAGGGCTATCAGCCATAATAAGGAGCTGGATTTCATTCTAAAGGTGCTGGGAGCCTTTGGAGAGTTTTAAGCCAGAAAGTGACCAGATTTCATTTATGTTTTTAAAAGATCATGTTGGCTGCTGCTCTAGCATTCATCCATCCATCCTTCTACCTGCTTATTAACAAGATTTCCTGCATACCTACTGTGTGCTAGTGTCTGTGCCAGGCACTTGCAGTTAGGAATTGAGTAGGATATTGCCCTCCCTCGTGGAGCTCAGCATGGATGAGAAAACGATCTTCTGGTGCTTTCAGAAGCAGGGGTTGAGTGCATGGCAGAGCTGTGTGCAGGGTGTGCACTGTGGAGGAAAGGACTGGGGCCCTGGGACTGGGGACAGGAAGAGCTATTGAGAACCGTGGTTCTCCAAAGTGAGTGGTATCAGAATCCCCTGAAGGGTTTGTTAAAAACAGATTGCTGGCCGGGCGCGGTGGCTCACCCCTGTAATCCCAGCACTTTGGGAGGCCAAGTCAGGCAGATCATCTGAGGTCAGGAGCTTGAGAACAGTCTGACCAATATGGTGAAACCCCGTCTCTACTAAAAATACAAAAATTAGCTGGGCGTGGTGGTGCACACCTGTAGTCCCAGCTACTTGGGAGGCTGAGACAGGAGAATTGCTTGAACCTGGGAGACAGAGGTTGCAGTGAGCAGAGATCATGTCACTGTACTCCAGCCTGTGACAGAGTGAAACTCTGTCTCAAAAAAACAAAAAACAAACAAAAGATTGTTGTGCACAACCTCCCTCCAACCGCTACACAGATTCTGATTCAGTAAACCTGGGGTGGGCCTGATAATTTGCATTTTTAGCAAGTTTCTAGCTGGTTCTGATACTGCTGGCCCAGGGACTACACTTTGAAAACCACTGTGTAGGAGGATCTCAACTTCTATGGACCAGAAAGAGCTATTTCCAGGAATTTATCTCAGCACCCGAGGTGTGGACAGCTCCCCAACTGGCTCTTCCTTGTCATCCACCACTCAGGCCTGAGACAGGGAGCCTGCTGAGGACAGCATTTCCCCGCCATCTCCCTCCACCCACCACCCACCGCTTGGTTTCCTCTCAGAAACCAGAAACCCCTGCCTCTCCTTGCTCCCTCCCTGGGAAGCACATCCTCAAACTCTGTCCTACAACCAAAGGAGCAATTTCACTCTCAGCCACCTTCACTGATTCCTTTCAGGATGCAGAAGACCTCAGTTAACCCTGCACCCATCTCCTGGCCAGCCAACTGCCCCCATCTGTTCCATTCCCAAAACTGTGCCCTGGGCTTGGGGACCCCCCCACCTCTCCCACCTCTGTCATCTGCATGCCACAGGCCTGATTCATTTCACAGCTACGTGGTCAGATGTCTCCTCCTCCCCTTCTCCTCTCCCTGCCCTCATCTTTCTCTGAGCTCTGAATGTCCCCTTTTTACCCAGTCATATTTCCCCAGCCCCCACCTCTCCTCACTCTTTTGCCCATCCCATCTGTGATAAATTTGGCAGATTATCCTGTGAAAGCCTAAATTATCAGTGTTCCTGGTCACTTTGGCCCTTAGTCCTTTAGAAAGACAGTGTTGAAATTGCAAGCATTCATCAGAACCTGAATTTCAAAATTTCTAAAAATTCCCTAATTTGAGGTTGTCTCAACTAATCTTCAAGACCAAAACTCTCCTTGTATTTTTCAGTGGGCAGTTGAGCCCAATCCTTACTCCTCCACCAGATTGTAAACTCCCTGAGAACAAGAAGCTCAGCCGCTCAACTCTGAGCCACTCAGCCTAACACAGCGCCCAGCTCCTAGTAAGTACCTAGGAGGTGGCCACTTCATTATTACTATTACCATGATGGCATTGTGGCTGTTATTATTGCTATCTGCTCTGCTGTCCTCATGCCTTGCCCAATGCCTTGCACACAGTAGGGTCTCAGCAAAGTCTTACAGGTACACAGATGACAAATGCATAGTCGTCATCCTCACCTCACTGCTCTTGCCTCCTACTGCCCCATTCGCCTGTAACAGCTTCTCCTTCATTTGCCTTTTTTTTTTCTTTTCTTAACTGCTGCTATGTTCTGAGCCAGAGTATTTGAACGATGTTTGTGCAATAACTCCCCACCCCCACGCCCAGATCTTCGAGGCCTAGGAGATTAGTGTCAGGAGATTTGGTGGGTAATGGGTTCTGGGCAGTAGAAAACAGCCCCCTTTACAGAGATACAATTATACAGGTTATACTTCCCTGAGTTCAGACACAGCCACAGACCTGGGGGAACCTGGTGTCGGCACAGATGGTGCATGGGGCCACATTATATGGAATATTCTCCACTTGCTATAAAACTGTTGACAAATATAGGAAATGAGATGTTTTCCTTTTCCATGTTTTTTTTTCTTTTCCTTAGCCAAACACTGCAGGCCCTCATGAGTCACAAAAGTTTTGAGATATTACTTAGAAATATAGGAGGAAAACTCCATATTTCCCCCTGTCAAAGGTTTGGTTTTCTTATTTATTTATTCGCATGCCACTGGGTAAATTGAACCCTGAGCAATATTAAAAGGAAATAAACATATCTCTCAGCTGCTCACCAGAGAGCTGGTTATCAACAACCCTCCCCAGGTGGGGACAAAGTTGCAGTCTGGAGGGGGGTGGGGTCCAGGGGCCTGCAAAGCGGGGGCCCTGCAGCTCCCCACTCCAGGCAAGTCGAAGCTTCCTCTCCCCTGGTCAGCCGCCAAGACCCACAACTGATGCACACATCCACTCGGTGTCCACAGCAGCTCCCAGAAGGTGGAATGACTTCATTTTCATTTCCACCTTTCCAGTACCTGTGCCTCTTACTGACCCATTCTAACACACACAAGAACACACACACACACACATATACACACACGCGCACATCAGCAATGACTAACAAGCCCCAAACCATAATGGAATGTCATTTCAGAGTCCTATCTGCATGGTAGAAATCAGAGGGTGGGATGCCTGAGAGTGTTCATATGACCTGTTCACAGTCACTGAGAATCGATACTTACTTTGGGGAAAGAAAAAAGTATACATTAAAAAAATTATATATATGTGTGTGTATACACACACACACACACACACACTCAGATACATATCGGTGGTGGTTAGATGGATTTTTCTCACCCTGAAAACCATGACAGATGAGTTTTCTTTGGGCCTCTATGCACCTTAAAGGTGCATTTAAACTCACTAAATTAGAATCTGGATTGGTGGCGGTGCCCACCCAACCCTGGCCTCCTCTTCCCCTCAGCAGAAAGGCAGCCAACCAGGTTCTCATTCAGAATTTAATCTTGCCTGAGTGGCGTGACCACTTCTGTCTCTGCCCAGTTTCTCTCTCTCTTTTTTTTTTTTTTTTTTGTTGTTGTTGAGGTGGAGTCTCACTGTGTTGCCCAGGCTAGGAGGCAGTGGCGTGATCTCGGCTCACTGCAACCTCCACCTCCTGGGTTCAGGTGGTTCTCCTGCCTCAGCCTCCTGAGTAGCTGGAATTACAGGCACACACAATCACGCCCAGCCAATTTTTGTATTTTTAGTAGAGACAGGGTTTTGCTTTGTTGGCCAGGCTGGTCTCAAACTCCTGACCTTGGCCTCCCAAAGTGCTGGGAGTACAGGCTTGAGCCACCACCCCCAGCCTCTGCCTGGTTTCTGCGATGAGAAAGCTGGGCCATCTCCCCAGGGGAACAGGTCTGGACTAGGTGAGTTTACAGGGTGAAGGCAGAGACCCCACTGCCCTGGAGTCTTCAGAGGGCCCATCCCCCACTGCAATTGAGTCAAGGTTGATGGGATCATGACAAGCAGTTCACCCGGGATCCAGAAACACAAAACTGTTCTGACACCCATTCTGCTGCTCAAGAACATGCACTGGCTCCCAATTACCCACAACACTGACGCTCCCTCTCAATGGCAGACCACAGATGGGGACTGCCTGGAGTTCTGGGTGGAACAGATCTCTGAGGCCTTGTGTGGGTTCAGCAGGGAGACTGCGGTGATCAGTGATTCATGTCTGCCATGAATGAAGGAGGGGAGATTGCAGCCACCCATACTGAATATCAGTCTTCCCTGGACTACAGAACTAAGTCTAAATGCCTCTGCTGTTCTACCAAACTCCTCCACCATCTGACCCCTCATTTCCTCTCCAGCGTCATTGCCCACTCCTCTCCAGCAAAGCCACCCTGTTACGCCAAGCTTTGCATTGTACTTGGCACACACCACCTCAGACCAACCTCTGTGCCTTGACTCAAGCTGCCATTCCCATGCTCCTGCCCCATCTCCATCCTTCCAGTATGAGTTTAGTTCCTAGCATTTCTTAAGGTCCAGCTCAAATCCTCCTCCTCCAGGAAGCTTTCTTTTTCTTCTTTTTTTTTTTTTTTTTTTTTTTTTGAGACGGAGTCTCGCTCTGTCACCCAGGCTGGAGTGCAGTGGCCAGATCTTGGCTCACTGCAAGCTCCGCCTCCTGGGTTCACGCCATTCTCCTGCCTCAGCCTCCCCAGTAGCTAGGACTACAGGCACCCGCCACCTTGCCCGGCTAGTTTTTTTGTATTTTTTAGTAGAGACGGGGTTTCACCTTGTTAGCCAGGATGGTCTCGATCTCCTGACCTCGTGATCCGCCTGTCTCGGCCTCCCAAAGTGCTGGGATTACAGGCTTGAGCCACTGCGCCCAGCCCCAGGAAGCTTTCTTAAGTGCTCCGATCCATTCCAGCTTTCAAGGCACTCAGGAGCATTACCACATATTGAAATAGTCAGTGTTCGCAGAGTTTCCTATTTCCAAGTACTCATCTCATCAACCTGTTTGGAAACACACCATCACCACCACCAGTGAGAATCACATCTGGGTCTTTTTTTTTTTTTTTTTTTTTTCCAAGACAGAGTCTTGCTCTGTCACCCAAGCTGGAGTACAGTGGTGCAATCTCGGCTCACTACAACTTCTTCCTTCCAGGTTCAAGCAATTATTCTGCCTCAGCCCCCCGAGTAGCTGGGATTACAGGTGCCTGCCACCATGCCTGGCTAATTTTTGTATTTTTTAGTAGAGACAGGGTTTCACCATGTTGGCCAGGCTAGTCTCGAACTCCTAACCTTGTAATCCGCCAGCCTCAGCCTCCCAAAGTGCTGGGATTACAGGCGTGAGCCACTGCACTCAGCCCTTTCTTTTTTATCCTCCACAGCATTTCACACGATGCTTGCCAGGAACCAGCCTGGCCCCAAGCACTTACTGATGTCCACAGGTTTACCTAGGTGCTTTAAGATCCTTAGGGTCTCAGAAACCAAATTTGTGGGGCCAGAGGTAAAATCAGAAAGGTCAACCCTGGACTGAGAGTCCCCCCACACCCAAGTTCCATTCCTGACTCATTGTGCAACCTGTGGCTTATGGGCAGGGCCACTTAACTAAATGTCTAGCCCTCGATGTGCCCGTCTGCAAAATGGGCAGCTGTGTTCTGCTCCCTCCCCACCCACCACACCAGGGGCAGAATTTTAATCTCTACCCTTCCACTGACTAACCAGCGGAGCCAGGGACCCGCCCTCCTCAAGCCCCAGGTTCCTCCCCTGTGCAATGTAATGTTCCCAGTAATGGAGCAGGTGTGCGGGGCAGCCCCCTCCCTTGAAGGACAACAGCAGGCCGCTGGGGAAAGGTGAGGCATGGGGAGGTAGCAGAGACGTGAGCCCCAGCGTCTCATTTTTGGTGGGCTTTCCTTTCCCCAGAGCTCTCTTTCTCCCCCTTCTCTTTTTTCTCCCTTTCCCTGGGGCCAAGAAAAGGTTTGGGAAAACAGATGTGTTCCACAGGCTATGGGTAGGGGACCCTCACGCCTCCCCTGGCTGCAAAGATGCCTCTGAGGTCTGGAAGTCAGTCACAGGACAAGACAAGGGAGATGGGCAAGGCTTGAGGCCCTGAAGCCTCCCTTTGGACTTCAGAGAGGGCCTGAGAAGGCAGGCAGGCCCCGGGGAGAATCAAAGAGGGGCACAGAGAACATGTCAGCCAGGCCAGGAGGGCCCTGGCTCCATTCACCACAGGCCCCACCCGGGCAAGTGCCCACAAATCCTTCTTGACACCACACAGGAACCACAAGCCCCTCCTTTCCCCCCATTTACTGCAGACCACAGCTGCTCCACTCCGCCCTTCCCCCTGGAGCCACCACAGATGGTGATGACAGAAACTACGGGAAATATCTGTGGCTCCATTAACTGAGGAAAGCAGGGCACAGGGCACAGGGCATGGTGCAGCGAGGGCACTGGAGTGCAAGGGTGCTAGAGGCAATAGTGGGCTCTCCAGCAGACCATCCAGGTCAAAACCCAACTCTGCCTCACATAAGCCGTGCGACCGTAGTGAGTCATTTGACCTTTCTGTACCTTAGTTTCCTCATCTGTAAGACAGAGGTGACTAATGTGGGGACCCAACTTGCACGAGTTAGCCCTCAGAAACAATTTGGATCGGGCGCGGTGGCTCACACCTGTAATCCCAGCACTTTGGGAGGCCAAGGAAGGCGGATCACGAGATTGAGAGATTGATACCATCCTGGCTAACACGGTGAAACCCTGTCTCTACTAAAAATACAAAAAATTATCCGGGCGTGGTGGCGGGCGCCTGTAGTCCCAGCTACTTGGGAGGCTGAGGCAGAAGAATGGCATGAACCCAGGAGGCGAAGCTTACAGTGAGCCGAGATCACGCCATTGCACTCCAGCCTGGGCGACAGAGCGAGACTCCATCTCAAAAAAAAAAAAATCAAAAAATTAGCCGGGTGTGGCGGTGGACATCTTGAGGCAGGAGGAGCACTTGAGCCTTGAAGGTTAAGGCTGCAGTGAGCTATGATTGCACCACTGCACTCCAGCCTGAGCAACAGAGAAACACCCTGTTTCTTTTCTTTTTTTCTTTCTTTCTTTTTTAATGAAGAAAGAAAGAACGTACTGCGAACAGTGCTTGTCTTCTTTTTTTTTTTTTTTTTTTTTTTTTTTTTGAGACCGAGTCTCACTCTGTTGCCTAGGCTAGAGTGCAATGGCACCATCTCGACTCACTGCAACCTCCACCTCCCGGGTTCAAGTGATTCTCCTGCCTCAGCCTCCTGAGTAGCTGGGATTACCACCACACCCAGCTAATTTTTGTATTTTTAGTAGAGACAGGGTTTCACCATGTTGGCCAGCCTGGTCTTGAACTCCTGACCTCTGGTGATCCGCCTGCCTCGGCCTCCCAAAGTGCTGGGATTACAGGCGTGAGCCACCTCACCTGGCCGAACAGTGCTTGCTATCACTATAGAAGCCACTGGGATGTGAGCCCCAGAGGGTACAGACTTCTACCTCTTTTATTCATGGCTTCATCCCTGTATCTAGAACAACATCCAGGGCACAGGAAGCACAAATGTTTGTTGAATGAGTGAACTGGGGAGGGGAGCACATGGATCAATCAGCGGCCGCCACACATGTACTCCAGTCAAGGAGGCAAACGCACGTGCTGTAACTGTCAATACAGGCCTTTCTTTCTGCAAACGTGGAATGTTTACTATGTGCCAGGCAATGTGCTGTGGTGTGGCTGGGGCACAGCATAGGGATGAATGAGGCAGGGGCCCTATGGCAGAGACTGCTTGTTGTCCCCATTCCACTCTCCCCTTCTTCCGTAGTCCTGGAATTCTCGGCCAGGCACATAGCCATACAGAATAAAGACCAGATTTCTCAACCTCTCTTGCAGCTAGACATAGTCCTCTCACTAAATTCAGACCAATACAGTGTGAAGTGTCAAGTGATAGCTTCTGAAACTCCTTAAGGGATGGCTGGCACTCACTCTTCCCCCAGGTGACTGAAAAGTAGATGAAATGGCTGGAACTGAAGCAGCTGCATTGGACTGTGAGGAGACGGAAGTCACCCCCCACAGCACAACAAGATAATAGGAGCCTGGGCCTCAGAGGACCATATCAAACAGAGCCACCAACCAGCCCCATACTGCAGACTTTCAAGAGAGGAAGAAATAACACTGCTAAATTGCATGGGCCAATATTTGGGGTTGTACTATTCATGACCTACAGCCCATGCTAAGGCTAACTGATACGGATGCCTCACTAGAAGCTCACAATCAGCGGGGGGAGGCACACAAAGAAACAGACCAATCCATCCCTCAGAGTGTGGTGAGGGTGTATAGACACAGAATATTGTGGGAGGAAATGCAGGGGTGGGAGGGGATCTAGGAAGACTTCCTGGAGGGAGTGACATCTATGTCAAGTCCCGAAGAATGGGGAGGCCTTTGGTGGGAGGTGGAGGGAGAGGGAAGAAAGTGATATAACTGAGATAGATACATGCAGAGAGTTGGGGAGTTCAGGAGTGAGCAAGAGAGAGAAAGAGAGAGAGACAGAGAGAGAGAGGTAAATTTTATCCCAAGGGACTGAGAAAGATTTTTCCGAAGTGAATGGAACAAGGCTCTGAATGATGAGAAAGACTTAGACAGGTTGAGAGGAAGAACAGTCCTGGCTAAGGAACAGCAAATGCAAAGGCAAAGAGGCCACGACTGGACATGGCTTAAGTGTGGTGTGCTCAGGGAGGGGATAGGAGTGACGGCAGATGTTGGGGAGGACTTGGAACTATGTACCGGATGCTTCGTATTTTAAGTGTGTAACATGCATTAGCTCGCTTACCCTCACAACCCTCCAAGCTAAGTGCAGTACTATCATAGTCTCCTTGCACAGATGCAGAAACCAGGCACAGGCAGATCAGGCCGCTTGCTCAAGGATGCACAGCAGTGCCCAGCAGGGCTGGGAGTGGAGCCTGGGCAGTGGGACTCCTCAACCCGCATGCTCCACTCTCACAAGGCAGCGGGATTTGAGGGTACCCACCGCCCCTTCCCTCTCCTGACCTGAGCACCTGTGTCCACACCCAGCATCCTCCGAGGCTTCCTGTTCGTCCATGCTGGCTTATAGACACATCAGGAGGTTTTGATATTGGACGTGGAGGGAAAGGGAAACGTAACAGCAACAGGAAGGCCCACGGAAGTCCAGAGCAGCCAAAGAGAAAGGCAGATCTCAAAAGGGAACTCTCGGGTTTACTCAGACACAGCCCTCTTTTCATTTCAGGGGTGAGAGTTCCATCAGGAAGCATCCTGTCTCCCATCTTACATATGTGCTAAGGAGATAGCAACTAATTATATACTAATGTGTTTCTGACATTGTCTCGTTCATAACCCTCACTTCAGTCCTGTGAGGCTGACAAGCTGACTCTCACTTTATGGATGAGATGAAGCACAGAGAGGGTGAATAACTTGCTTAAGGTTGCCCAGCTCATAAATGAGGGAGCCAGGATTCACCCCAGGTCTGCCTGATGCCAAGTCCACAATCACAGCCACCTCACTCTTACAAGTCCTCAGAAAGGCTCTTTCTACATCCGTGACAGAATTCTGTTCAGACACTGTGGCCTCCTCCCGCTTCTCCTCCCCTCCCCTCCATCCTGCTGCCACAATCTGTAGTCAGCATATGCCTCAAAAAGGCGACAAAGCCACAGACGTGTCCTCAGAGGTTTTTTTTTAAAAATGTAGTTTATTATGCAAGAGCTGAGAGAATCGTTGCTAGAAACACCCCTCGCCTTACTTAATCCTGGCACGTTGGAAAACCCATCCGAAGACATGAATCTGAGCCTCTGGGGCACCGAAGACCTTGGACTGGTTTTCTCCTCCATCCCCTGCCTCTGGAAGGAGGCCTCTTAAATACAGTCTGAGACAGAGAAGGGCCTTTCTGAGATGACACGTGTTCCCCTTGCTCTGTAGGGAGAGGCCCAAACCAGGAGTGCCCAGCTGCACAGCTCCAGGGGCACCATTCCCACAGAGTACAGCGTACCTGCGTCCTGCAGCTGCTGCAGGTGGCCTCCCGTCTCCCCGACTGTCCTCAGTCCTCCAGTGCCCCATGGTCCAGTCCATCCTGCGGGAGCTTTGCGCTGGCTCCAGGCCTGCCCACTCCAGGCCTTGTGGCATCTTAAGCCCAAACTTGAGTCTGATGGATGGCTGCATGCTGAGCAGCACACGCGTGTCTGGAGTCTTTCCCAGGAGAAGCCCCAAGTACAGCCCAGTAAATCAATAAACAAATTAATAAGCAAATACTGCTGTCTGCTGAGCCGAACTGGGACTCCTGGGCGAACAGATTTAAAATCAACAACAGACGGCCACAGGGCATGCTGGAACCGGGCACCATACCTGGGTGGAATTTTCAGAGCCTCCATTCTCCAACCCATCGCTCTCAGGACTAGAAACACAGTGGGGGGTGAGGTGGGGGGACTCCTGATTTGGGGCCGGCAGGGAGCAGCACAGGACAGGCTGTTGTCTGGGAAAACTCCCCGCCAGCTTCTACTCTCCCTCACTTGCTCTAGTCTGTTGCTTCCTGCCAAGAGGAGGACTTGGTGCACCCCTGGCTGGACCTTTGATCTAGGTACCACAGATGGTGATGTGACCAAGGAGCCCCAGTCACGTGGGGCACCAATTAAGCCGATTGGCCCTTCCTAGCTGACTCCCAGCCACACCGCAGCAGCTTCTGTTCATTTCTCGGCGGGCTGCAAAGGCAGGGAGAGGGAGGCCAGGCGGTACAGGGCTGATCCCTGTGGATGCCGTCTCATCACCTTGTTGGTGAGAGAGCAAGCAAGCAGGGCACATGGGCCTGGGGAAGACCACAAGGCCAGGTCCTCCAGGCAGAGAGGCCCTGGCAGAAACCTCTGTGCCAACCCCCTCCTGTCCCCACATGCAGAGGCCTGCGCCCTGCAGTGCCCAGGAGGCCAGGGTCAGGAAGCAAACAGAAATGCCTGCATGCCTGCAAATAGACTCCAACCGACCTCAGGAGAATTTCCAGCCAGCAGGCCTGTGGCGCCCTTTGCTGAAAGGGCCTTCTGAATGCCCGAGTCTTCTCTTTTGTGCTCACAAATGCCACCCAATCACAGCGGCTGCGAAGCTGCATAAATAAGGCAGAGAGAGTGTCTGCCTGGGGCGCTGGCCTCTGGGCTGCCTGCCAGGGCTGTCAGGCCGCCCAGACTTCAATACCAACAGACTTAAGGGACAAGAAAACAGCTCCAGTAAAGGCTTGGAAGCTCAGGAGGGAAGTGACCTGCCTTGTGAGGCGACAGAGATCAGTCTGCTCAGGGCCTTCTGACGCGAGGCTGTTGCAAGGCCCATGCCCCGCAGGCTCTGCCCCACCGGGTGGGCACGAATGGTGCCCAGCAGCTGGGGAAGCAGGCCTCGCAAGCGTCGCCCTGCTGCGTCCCACACCTCGTGCTGCTGATGAGTGGGGTCCACCCTCTCTTTTGCAGCCCATGGGGAGGGGCTCATCAGGCTGCCAGAGCTCTCAGCAAACACTTCAGAAAGAAGGGAGGATGCTGCCAGGCGCGGTGGCTCATGCCTGTAATCCCAGCACTGTGGGAGGCCAAGGCAGGCGGATCACTTAAGCCCAGGAGTTCGAGACCGGTCGGGTCAACGTGGCAAAACCTCGTCTCTACTGAAAATACAAAAATTAGCCGGGCTTTTTGGTGCACACTATAGTCCCAGCTACTGGGGAGGCTGAGGCAGGAGAATCGCTTGAAACTGGGAGGCAGAGTTTGCAGTGAGCTGAGATCATGCCACGGCACTCTAGCCTGGGCAACAGAGTGAGACTCTATCTCAAAAAAGAAAAAAAAGAAAAAAAGAAGGGAAGATACCAGCCAGCCCCAAACACCTCAGGACACTTGGAGAATTCTGGCCATGAAACTCACCTGCTGGAAAACTCTGGTGACCCACCAGGCCCACAGAACATTGTCAAGACCTTTGAGAACATTCTAACATTCCTTTGCAGAGTCTAGCAGTTATTGGTACCTGCTGTGTCCCAAAACACCTTTGAGGAAGGTGTCGGGTGGTGACAGTGAGGAAGACAGATATGGTTCCTGCCTTCCCGGAGTTGCAGTGAGGGAATCAGGGCTCTCAGATTCACAAGGCGAGTTGTGGTTTCACTGGGCCTGGAAGACCGGGGAGCATCTCACCGGCTGGGGCAGCAGCAACTCATTGCAGGTGGTGGGGAGGGAGGGCGAGAAGGAAGCCAGCCTGCTGGGGGTTGTCTGGGCAAACAGAAACCTCTCCCACCTCCAGGCTGACCAGGAGAAAGGCAAAGCCCCAGGCCCTGACTCTGCCTCCCAGGCTGCCTGTCCTAGGGCGCTGCTCATTCATTACCACAGTGCTGCCAAGATAGCCCTGGCCTGGACTCCGTCCCACACCAGTTGCCATGTGAGAGGAAAATAACTGGAATTTGGGAAAAATGACAGAGAAAAGAGAGATTGGCTTCAAGGGAACGGGCCCTGAGTGTAACTTTCTTTCTGGCCCTGAGGAAGATGAGAAGCTGCACAACGTGGATTGGAGCGCAGGCCCTGGAGCAAGTCCTGGCTCTACTCTACATGCTGTGTGGCTTTGGGTGAGTCACTTGACCTCTCTGTGCTTCAGTGTCCTTGTTTGTAAAATGAAAGTAAAGACAGTTCCAGTGTTCACAGGGCTGTTGTGGGGATTAAATGAGTGAATGCATATTCAGTGCTTAGAGCTACTCTCAAGACATAGGAAGAGCTATACACATGTGACTCATGATTACTCTCAGCGAATAAGGTGGCTGGACCTCCCCAGGGAGGCAGGCATTCTGGGCTGGAGCACGTCAGCCTTGTACGGATGGGCTAAGAGGAGTGAGAAAAAAAGACAGTGAGGGAGGTAGCCCTGGAGCTATAGGCAGCCCCACCTCCCGGATGAACACTGGAAGAACAGGGAACCCGCTGACCCAGATCGGTGTGCAGCGTGACACAGGCACATGCACTTTTTACATGTGTATACACTCAGACAATCACCGTGAAGATCAATTTAATGTTCCTGTCACCCCAGAGTGTTCCTTCAGGGCACTGGCCTTTGAACTCTGTGTTCCTCAAAGCAGGAAAAACACACCCCCACAGGGCGTGAAAGAATCTACTGGGGGCAGGGGAAATGGAATAGAACTTCCACTTCTAACTATTTGACCACATGCTTTTCAACTCCCATTTTTCTGTATACTCTATAATGCACATATTAGCACAATTGCACATTTAGAATTTACTAATAATAAGTGTACATTTGCTAGGGATACACGCTGAGTATCTCCTGCTTACCCCTGAGTTCCTCACCTCCTCCACCTCCCTGCTCTGAGGCTGCCCTGCATGGTCTCCATCTCCGGGCTCCCTGCCCTCAGGTGTCAGGTAGGATTTGGCTAAGGGGAGGCTTGGGGAGATCAGAGGACACTGGCAAAGTGCAGTTGGGGAATTGATTCCACCGCTCCATCCCCGCAGGGCACCGCAGGCAACTCTTTCCTGGAAGCTGCTTACAAGTTGATTGTCTCCTTCCAAATTTGGCTCAGCACCCCCTCCCCTCGTGGCATGGCGGTCACAACCCTGTGGCGCAGCCAGCCCCTGCTTACTGCACTGTCCCTCCTGGCTTCCCTGCACTCGCACCTTTATAAAGAGTCCTTTGTGAAGAAATCTGCTCATATTACCCTAATTGAAAAGTGGCATCTGTCTCCTGCTGGGACCCTGACCTGATATGCGGCACATCCTCAAAAATATTCTACCCACAGGGGTGTGTGAGCCAAGTGTTTGGAGATGACTGTTAGTGCGCTGGATGGTCTCCATTGGTGGTTCAGGGCGGCTTCTCCTTCCCAGGGGAGGAGTGGAAGGAGCCACTTTCCGCGTTTGCGCTCAGCTCCATGTTGGAAGCAGCAAGCACTAAGATAGTCAGTGGAGTTTACTGAGCTCCTGCCTGTACCTCGCCAAAGGGTGCCTATATTCCAGGAGAAGGATGCCCAGGAAGTTGCGGCTGTGCCCTCCTGCCTACAGAGCCTGCTGTCTCAGTCCCTATTTCCTGTCTGGGGATTCGGCTCTCCCTCAAGGGGCCAGCACTGGATTCGTGCAGGGTGCTGGTAGCACCGTGATCGCAGCCTCACCCTGCGCAACGTGAGGAGACTTGAATAAAGGACCTCTACAAAGATGGAGGCAGGGTTTAGGGAAACCAACATGGGGAGCCCCTAGGGCTAGCAAGAGTGGGGAGCCCCCTCTGAGAGTAGCTGCCTGATAGCAGCTGCAAACGGGGTCAGAGGGACACGGCCACCCTGTGGTGACCTTGCAGGAGGGACCTGGGGTAATAAATTCCCTGTCCTCACTCTCCTCCCTTCCTCCAAACCCAGCTGCAAGCCAGAGGGCAAGGGAGCCCTTGGATGCAGAGAAGTCAGCATTCCAGGCCAAGAAGGAGGGGAAGCCGGGTGTGGAAAGGGGATTATGTGTCAGAAGGGACAAAGGGAAGGTTTCCTGGATGCACTGCGAATGACCTCTCTTCCACAGAGGCCTGGCCCCTACCCATAGGGCTGCTCCTTACCCCTCAGGCGCTCACGGATAACCATATCCCACCTCCACACAACTTCCCTACAGGAATGAGAGCAGAGGGACTGAGCGGTGAGGAAAGGCGGGCGGCGGAGGCTGGAGGAGTGAGCTTGGGCGGATCAAGGCGTGCTTGGAATATCAGATGAAGAAGCCTGAACTTTCCCCATAGGCAGAGCCGTGTCAAGCAGCCGTGCAGTGATCTGGCTAAAGCCAGGCCTGAGCAGGTGCCCTCGTGGAGGGGATGCAGGCAGGAGGTGGAAGGAGAGCTCTCTGATTCCTTACTCAGCTCAAGGACAGGAGGCAAGGAGACAGGAGGCTGCTGATACAAACGCTGGTGCCTCCAGCAAGACATTTAGGAAGAGCCCCGAGCCTTTGTTCACTGCCATATACACAGCTCAGCTCAGGCTCTGACTTCTCCTCCAGAACGCAGGCTTCTGGTGTTGAAGGCTCTGAACTAGTTGGGAAGATGCAGCTGGCAGAGAAGGGGACAAGGGAGCTCTCTCTCCCTCAGCCCCAAGGAACTCAGAGCCGGCTCTGACCCACTGTGCATCTGACGGACTGTGCTGCTCTAGGCAGGCTCCTGCCTTTCTCGGGGTGGCAGTGTGCTCATCTGGAAAGCGGCAATAAAGCACCCACTTACTGGGGTTCTTGGAGGGTGGAATGTGACAGCACAGGTGACAGTGTGTGTTTCCCATCAGAAGAAATGCGGGGGTTGGGGGGCAGGCAAGTGCCACTTGATGGGAAGCCCAAAAGAAACGTTAGTCGCTACACATGTCTGATGGAAATGACAGCACCTTTCCTTCTCCCCATGAGGGTTTACCGAGCATCAGTGGGGGCCCTTGCCCTGTGGGCTTCTTGGCGCGCAGGAGATGGGGGTCTGCTCTTGCAGGCTGCAAGTGGGGCTGCAGACAAAATACGCACAAAAAACAATGTGAGAACTCTACGAGGCTGCATTCATCGTTGGGCTGAGTGGAACAGTACAGGTTTCCGTGTATAGGAATCCCAAAAAGGGGGAAATTGGTCGGAGGAGACAGGGAGTTTAGCTAAGCAGCGGGCAAGCCTAGGAGTGATGGAGTTGTGAAGGGGGTAAATAAATTTTCGTTCATTTTAATTGTCAGGGGCTATTAAATATTTGTGTATTAGAGGTTTTTTGTGATGGGAAAAAATAGTAACTTGTATTTAGTAGTTTTAATTGCATAGTAAGATATAGTGCAGGTAGCATGGTTGTGATAGTAATAAATCATGTAGAGACTTGGAGAGGTCAGAATTCCATGACAGGAGTCACCCAGGTAAAGGCAGGTGCTGGGAGCAGAAACATCGCTGAGGAGGGAGGTGGGCAGGGGGCAGCCCTCTCTCCACCAGCGAGAGCTGGCCGGGAAGGGCTGCATACAGGTCCTGGGGTCCGTGCTCTTCCACACCACACCATGTGTCTTGATAACAAAAGACGTGGAGACCTCACCCCAGAGAAGCCTCTCAAAGCCCTTGCGCGTCCTGCTGACTTTCTTTCACCTCCTCTGAGCCAAGCCCCATCCCTGAATCAGGCCGAACAGCTGCTTTCATCCTCCAGGTGGCTGAAATCAGCAAGAGAAAGTGACAGCTTCCTGTCAGTCCTGGAGTTCCTATAAATGCATTCATTCAGCAAATATTTAGTGAACATTTCCTATTATCCTCCACTACGCTAGGCCCTGGGGATCCATCAGTGAGGAGATGGAGCTACATTCTAGTAGAGGAAGACAATAAGCAAAACAAATAAGCAAAATATACAGGAAATGCTATGGAGAAAAAGCAAGGGGAATAAGGGAAATTCAGAGGGGGTTCAATTTAAAGACAGTAGCCAGGGAGGGCCTCGTGAAGAAGGCAACTTTTGAGTGAAGACTGGAAAGAGGGGACGGAGGGAGCCATGTAGGCTTCAGGAGAGAAGGCATGCCAGGGCCAGGAGTAGGGTGAGAGAGTGAGGCACCTCAGGGACAAATGCTAAGGAGGTGTTCCCTCTGGGGTCGTGTTGCAGCCCTGCTCCCCACCACCCTCCCTATTGCGAGCAGGCTAACTGTTCTCAAACACAAATCTGATCACAGTGGCGCAAAAGCTCAGAGCTGCCCAGGGGCTCGCCTTGGCTTTGGTATAGAATCAGACTCCTGGGAATGGCCCAGAGACCCAGCTGTCCTCCCAGTCTCCTCTCTCCATTCCCTCCTCCCCGTGCATGCCATGCCTCGTCTTTCTCATGCCTCCACCCTTGCAACCTGGAGCCTGGGCCTGGAACACCCTTCCCCCGCCTCTATGTTCTCCTACCTCTTCTAACTTTTTTTTTCTATTAATATTGTAAATATTTAGGACCTACATAAAAGGCATAAATAACAATAAAATTAATCCCCTTGCACTACCACCTCCACCCAGCTTAAGGAAGAAAACATTACCCACGCAATAGAGGCCCCCTGGCACCCGTCCTAAGCACATCTGTCTCTCCAGTGACTGGGGCTGTCACTATCTTGCTTTTTATATTTACCATTAGTATAGCACAGGTTTGAAAGTTAGATGTGCTGTGGTTTGAAGATTTGTTCCCTCCAAAACTCACGTTGAAAAATTAATTACCATTGTAACGATATTAGGAGGTGGGATCTTTAAGGGGTGATTGGGCCATGAGGGCTCCACCTTCATGTGTGGGTTATGCCATTATAAAAGGGCACATTCAACCCCCTCTGGCTCTCGTTTGCCCTTCCACTTTTCACCATGCAAAGACTAAGCCTTCCTCCCCTCTGGAAGTCACAGCATTCAAGGCCCCATCTTGAAATCAGAATCACCAAATCTGCTGGCATCTTCATATTGGATTTCCCAGCCTCCAGAACTGCAAGCCAATAAATTTCTTTTCTTAAATTCCCCAGTCTGTGGTATTCTGTTATCGCAGCACAAAGGGACTAAGACGAGCAGTATGTAGCCCTGTTTTGAATATTCTGAATATTTTCAAACTTTAAGTGAATGGGAGCCTCTGGTTTACATTCCTCTGCAACTTGTCCTTTCATGTAACATTATGTTGGTGAGATTTATCCATGTTGATATGCGTAGATCTAGATCAGAGCTCGGTAAAGTTTTCTGGAAAGGGACAGATTGTTCATATTTTAAGGTTTGTGGGCCCAACAGTCTGTTGCAGCTGCTCAACTCTGTCATTATAGTGTGAAAGCAGATACAGACAATATGTAAATGAATGAATGTGGCCATGTTCCAATACAACCCTGTTTACAAAAATAGGCAGCAAGCTGGATTTGGCCCATGGGCCATAGTTTACTGATCTAGGCCATTTGTTTTCATTGCTGTATAATACTTCATTGTATGACTATAACACAGTTTATTGATCCATTCTTCTATTCATGGACTGGTTGAATTATCACTCCCAATTCTTTACTCCAGGACTGTACAGGACTATACATTCACACCCTTTGATGTACAGAGTAGATGGAGAATATATCCCCATCCCATTGACTCCGGCTTTGGCCTAATGGAATTTAACCAAGCAAATGCTAAAGAATGTGATGCAAAAGGAGGTTTTTTGTTGTTGTTCTTGTTGTTTTGAGATGGAGTCTCACTCTGTCACCCAGGCTGGAGTGCAATGGTGAGGTCTTGGCTCACTGCAACCTCTGCCTCCTGGGTTCACACAATTCTCCTGCCTCAGACTCCTGAGTAGCTGGGACTACAGAGGTATGCCACCACATCTGGCTAATTTTTGTATTTTTAGTAGAGATGGAGTTTCACTGTGTTGGCCAGGCTGGTCTTGAACTCCTGACCTCGTGATCTGCCTGCTTTAGCCTCCCAAAGTGCTGGGATTACAGGCGTGAGCCAATGCACCCGGCCGCAAATGGAGGTTTTTCATGTGCTTTTGTGGTTTAGTTTGGCCTCTTGCAGTCCTGCCATTTGCCATAGAAGAGCATTTTCCCAGTAAGCTGTTGTCTTTTCAGCCTGAGTCCCCAAATGAGAGCTACTTGTAGCCAGTGTGAACGTGAGTTCACCCCAGCTCACCTGCACTCCTGTGTGCAAGAAATAAATGTTTGTCCTTACAAGCCAATGATATTCTTAGGATTGTTTGTTACACAGCTTTATTGCAGCAGTAGCTAATGAATACAATGGACGTTTACATTTTTTATTTTTTGCTGTTGCAACAAAATTCACGCTCATATACCTCAACTGGTGCACAAATGCATCTTCAACTTTGCTAGTTAATGCTGATTTGCTTTCCAGAGTTTTGTACCCATTTACACTCTGCCAGCAATGTCAGAGTTGTCTTGGTTCTGCATTCATGTCAACACTTGGTTTTGTCAGGTGTCTGCTGATCTGTGGCTGTAAAATTCCATTGCCCATCTAACTCTTACTCATCTTTCTCTTCCTCTGGGCCTCCTTCCCTAATGCCCCCGTCTGAACTGGGTCCATATACTCATTGCATCCATAGCTCCTTACACTTACCTCTTTCACAGTCCTGGTATTGTATTTATCTATTAATCTGTCACCATACAGACAGACCCTGTCCCCCAACCCAGGCACTCAGCAAATAATTGTTGAATGAAAGTTTCATGAGACACTTCAATCAAGCTGGTCAGCTCCTGTCCTAGGGAATGTATAACTGAGACAACTACCTCATCAGAGGTACAGCCCTCATATCAAGGTGTGTCAAAGGACAGAGACTGATTGCTTTTCATGTGGTTATCACACTTGGGCTTTGAATGTGACTTGTTTTTATGCTAAAAATGCAATCATTCCAGGCTGGATCTCAGAGAAATTGCAGTAGCTAGAGAGATGTGAGTGAAAGCTAAACCCTAAGGGTCTAGGAAGGTTTTGTGGGCAAATGCCATCTTTAAAAAGCAGGTTAGTCGCATAATAAATAGCTTGCATTGCTGCACACTGCTCTAAGCACTTTACATGTACGAGATAAATATCAAAGGAGGAAACTGAGAAAAGTAACTTGCCCTGGGTGCACAGCTGGTGAAGGCCTCACTGTAGCCACTGTCACTCCCTCACACCAAGGTAATTGCTTTAGAGATCAAACAACTTGACACCTGCCAGAACTACCCCCACCCCCCCACCACCTACCCCCATGCCCCACCACCAACTACTCCAACCCCACCACCACCTACCCCCACCCTCACCCCCACCTACCCCACCCACCACCTACCTCACTACCCCACCACCTACCCCCACCACCACCACCTACCCCCATCACCACCTACACCACCCACCACCTACCCCACCCACCACCTACCTCACTCCCCCACCACCTACCCCCACCACCACCACCACCTACCCCCACCCCCCACCACCACCTACCCCACCCACCACCTACCTCACTCACCCACCACCTACCCCCCACCCCCACCATCACCTACCCCCCTCACCACCTACCTCACTACCCCACCACCTACCCCCACCCCCACCACCACCACCTACCCCCCACCACCTACCTCACTCCCCCACCACCACCACCTACCCCCACCCCCACCCCCACCATCACCTACCCCCCTCACCACCTACCTCACTCCCGCACCACCTACCCCCACCCCCACCACCACCACTTACCCCCACCCCCCATCACCACCTACCCCACCCACCACCTACCTCACTCCCCCCCACCTACCCTACCCACCACCTACCCCCACCCCCACCCCCACCCCCACCTAACCCCACCCCCATCACCACCTACCCCACCCACCACCTACCCCCCCCCCCCCACCACCACCTAACCCCACCCCCATCACCACCTACCCCACCCACCACCTACCCCCATCACCACCACCACCTACCCCCACCCCCATCACCACCTACCCCCACCACCACCACCTACCCCCACCACCACCTACCCCCCCCCCATCACCACCTACCTCACTCCCCCACCACCTACCCCCATCACCACCACCACCTACCCCCCACCACCACCACCACCTACCCCCACCCCCACCACCACCTACCCCACCCACCACCTACCTCACTCACCCACCACCTACCCCACCCACCACCTACCCCCACCCTCACCTACCTCACTACCCCACCACCTACCCCCACCCCCACCACCACCTACCCCCCCACCACCTACCTCACTCCCCCACCACCACCACTTACCCCCACCCCCACCATCACCTACCCCCCTCACCACCTACCTCACTCCCGCACCACCTACCCCCACCACCACCACTTACCCCCACCCCCCATCACCACCTACCCCACCCACCACCTACCTCACTCCCCCCCACCTACCCTACCCACCACCTACCCCCCCCCACCCCCACCTAACCCCACCCCCATCACCACCTACCCCACCCACCACCTACCCCCACCCCCACCACCACCTAACCCCACCCCCATCACCACCTACCCCACCCACCACCTACCCCCATCACCACCACCACCTACCCCCACCCCCATCACCACCTACCCCACCCACCACCTACCCCCACCACCACCACTTACCCCCACCCCCCATCACCACCTACCTCACTCCCCCACCACCTACCCCCATCACCACCACCACCTACCCCCACCCCCCATCACCACCTACACCACCCACCACCTACCCCCACCACCACCTACCTCACTCCCCCACCACCTACTCCCAACACCACCTACCCCCACCACCACCACCACCTACCTCCACCCCCCATCACCACCTACACTACCTACCACCTACCTCACTCCCCCACCACCTACCCCCACCACCACCTACCCCACCCCCACCACCACCTAACCCCACCCCCATCACCACCTACCCCACCACCTACCCCCCACCACCTACTCACTCCCCCACTACCTACCCCCACCACCACCTACCCCACCCCCACCCCCACCTACCTCCAACCTTTGGATGGCATGAGTTTGTTTGGTGTGTCCAAGGTCACCTTTAAAGAGCAGAATTTTGAAAAATCCATGGGTAGACGTCTTTGCTGCCAGTCAGCATGATGGAAAAACATGGGTCTTGGAGCCGGGAGGCGGGTTTTAATCCAAACTTGGCCACAATCTTAATTTAGATTGTTTTGGTTGTAAGGAAAAGAAATCAATAACTTTAATAACTTCAAAATCCCCAAAATGAAGAGGAGAGATGTGCTGTAAGGAATGGGTGGTGCTCGTAGGATAATCAAGGGTTGGAACCAAGAACCGGACCATTGATATAACCATACTATCATTCTGCCCCTTCCTCCCTGGGCTAACTATGATCTGCATCTCGTCCTAGGGTCAGATTCCCGGGATTTAAAATCTGATTGGCCCGGCTTCAGTCAGGTGTGTTCCTCTGATCCAATCAGCTGTGACCGGGCAGGTGGGATCACACAAACCTCAGGAAAGGGGGCCTATTGTGAGCTAGGCAGATATTCTCTAGAAGGTGCCTAACGCAGTTACTATCAGTAGATCTTAGGGAAGATATCTTCCTTCCCGGACTCATGGTTCTCATCTGTAAGTGAGAGATTTGATCTGTGTCTGGTTCATCATTACATCTACTATGCCTGTTTAATAAATGTTAAATAGACTACAATGATCTCTATATCGGCTTCTGGTTCTGACCATCTGTCTTTTAGAATTTTCATAAGTAAAGTGTGTGGGTACGAGGAGCTTGCAACGAGGGAGAAGCAGGGGAGAAGGAGGGTGTGCTGAAACTGGCTAGGGATGCCTGGGGACTTCAGCTTAAGCAGTCTTTTCTCTGGGCATCTTTCCAGGGCCAATCCTCTGTCCCCACCAAGCAGCATTCTGGCCAGAATTTGGCTTCTCTAATAAACACTGTCCCTGGAGGGACAGTGCCCTTTACAAGCTATTAAATTGGCCACCTGACAGTTGCCAACACAATGCCATTTGAGAAGCATAGTCCAAAGTGGGGGGACTCCGGATTTGATTCCGGTGTCCAGAATCCAGACTCTTCCACTTATTATGTGACCTAGTGGGTCACAGCCCTCTGAGCATCACAGTCTTCGCTGCCCAGACAGATATGAGAATCTTTGTTCTGCCTTATTCATAGAACTGTTTGAGGGATATTGTGTATAAAATTATCCATAATAATTGAACTATATTTGTGGTGTGCTAACTAGATGCCAGGCATAGCATCATGTGCTGAAAAGGATTATTATGTACAATCCTCACAACAGCCTTATGAGGTAGCTGCTACTATGATCTCTGTTTCACAGATGAAGAAACTGAGGCTCAGAGGTTAAATAACTTGCCCAAGGTCACACAGTTGATGAACAACAGAGTCAGATGCCGTGCTCTGAACCACTAGGCTCTAGTACCTTTGTTTGTGGTCCAGTTGTAGACAGACACAACATTATGATTACTTCCCAGGGCCTAAGACCTCTCAGATAAGCTGAACGTTGAGACCCACAGAGCTAGGAAACCAAAACTTGGATACCAGAGAAGCAAACTTCTGGGTTTATTCCTTCAGTCTAAAAACTACATGAATCAAAAAATCTGTGGGCTGTAAATGAAGTAACTCAGCTCAAATTAGCTCGTTCAAAAAAGGGAATGTGTTGGCCTCCACTCTCCGAGGGGCAAAAGTGAGGCTAGGGCACCTGGAATTCAAGTTTCAAACAAGCACCCCCAGGGCAATCTTCCTCATTGTCTCTCACTGTGGCTGCCCTGTGCTGGCTGCCTGCCCTTTCATGCTCCATGAGCTTCTTCTCTGGAAGAGAACACTGCTGCCAGCAGTTCCAGCATCACATGTCAGCTGCTCTGCAACCAAAGCTAAGGTGGGATTTCCTTTCCCAGCTACAGGTGAAACAAATCTCAGGGAAGGATTCTTATTGGCCCAGCTCAGATCATGAGTCCTCCCTTCTGAACCAATCACTATGGCTAGGGACATGTGGTTCTATGATTGGCTCCCCAGCTTAGATCATATGCCACCCATGTGAATAGTGGGAGTGGGTCTGTTATAAGAAGATAGGGTGAGAGGGAGAGATGGCCACACCGATGTGAAATCTGGGGGACTCTCTGAAGCCTGGGTCACCCCAATTTGTATCCTTTCCAACTGGCAACAGCAACCTTGGTTTTCTCCTTCCTCAATCTATATCTACTAAGAAGTCACCTAATAGGCTGTTAGTTTCATATTCTTGTTTACCTCAGAGAGACCTATATGGTCTTTTATATAGAAAGAGGGGGTGAGTGTCCTCTTCCGCCAACTAGTTCATTCACGGATGTACCTCAACTTTCATGTCTGGAAAACTGGGGCAATGGAGCCTGCCTTACTTTCCTCACAGAGGTATGTGAGGACCTACAGAGTTAATGGATGCAAACACTGCTGTAGAACGAACAAAGTGCCATATTTACAAATACAGGATCTATTTATTGATTTATTTACACTCCTTTGTGTTTCAAAAAAGGATTTGAGATAGCTTACCAAAATGCACACAATATAGTGGGATAAAAATAGTAAGGGTACAGAGCAGAGGGAAAACACGGGTAGAAAAATCAAATAAAGCTAGGGAAAATTCTTGTACCTGGAAACTTATGCTCAAAGTCCCCGAACAAGTTTGGTTCTGAGCTTCCTCATGAACAAAGTGGGAAACATGATCAGCTACAAAAAATAGAGTAGTCACAGGATAAGAGAATATCAGTATGCCAGGAAAGGCCACAGAGCTTAGCTCAGCACCAATGTCTGGTAGAAATTTCTTCTCATCAAGAGGATGCTGCAGGGTGGGCAGGGCGCGGTGGCTCATGCCTGTAATCCCAGCACTTTGGGAGACTGAGGCAGGCGGATCACCTGAGGTCTGGAGTTCAAGACCAGCCTGGCCACAATGGTGAAACCCCGTCTCTACTAAAAATACAAAAATTAGCCAGGCATGGTGGTGGGTGCCTGTAATACCAGCTACTTGAGAGGCTGAAGCAGGAGAATCACTTGAACCCAGGAGGCGGAGGTTGCAGTAAGCTGAGATTGCACCAATGCACTCCAGCCTGGGTAGCAGAGTGAAGCGAAAAAAAAAAAAAAAAAAAGATGCTGCAGGGTGGAGTGGTCTGCATATTCAACAATATTTAGAGATCCTTTGGTTTTCATGTCACTGGATGTCTAACTCTGTTTCATGTGGATTCACTGTCTACAATTTGATTTATGTTAACTGAAAACTGGATACCAACTAAATAGCAAGCACATTCTTTTCCCCTCCCTCCCTCCCTCCCTCCCTTCCTTCCTTTTCTTTCTTTTTGCAGGGTAACATGAGGTTGGGTGCAAGGAGTGGTACATGAGTTTTCCCCAGTGAAGTATGTGGACAAAAAAGTTCTAGCATCTTGGCTTAGCCGAAATGTATAAAACTCACTAAGACATAAAACTGTTCCAAGCAGGCCATAAAGGCACTGCTGCCTTTGCCTCAGAACTTGGGCTATAATGTGCTGTCCTGGAACAAAATGCAAACATAAATCAGCTTTCACAGTATTTTTAACCACCTACAAAATTCTTCATTTCCTGCCTGAAATGCTTCTGACAGTGAGCGATGCCACTCTCCCTCATTCTTGTTCTGAAAAGGTTCCCTTCGGGCAGTGATGGGGACCCAAAACTGGGCCCCACAGCTCAGGCAAGCCCAGGAGGCATGGGATAGAGGAAATGATCTCCCAGGGTCTCTAGGACGAATAAGCCAGGGATGTGGCTAGCGTATAAAATGCTTTTGTGCAAAGTCGGAAAGGGCGCCCCTTCTTGGCACAGGAAGCCCTGTGGGTTCCCCCCTGGGATGCCCTCTCCTGCATCTTTGCCTGACGCAATCTCACCTGTCCTCCTGGACCCATAGCCTCCACAAAGCCACCCCCAAATACCCATCCCATTCTCTTTTTTCTGTACTCCGAATGCAACAATAGCGAGTGCCAGACAGCTGGCATTTAATTATATGATGTCTGGCATGCACTATTTCATGTTGTCAGTCTGTCACTCTAACTAGATTAAAGAGATCTTGAGGTAATCGTTAGTTCTTACTTTATTTGTCTCCCTTACAGATAACGAGGAAGCTTTATGTCTGCATACCTTACAAATAACAAGGTCATGAAAAACAGGAGCCTAGGGTGACTGTCTCGTTCTCCTCACTGTACCCATTGAGCAGACAAAATTGAGAGCCAAAGAGGAGGCTTGACTTGCCCAAGGTCATGCAGTGAGAACTTGGGCTAGCCAGGAACGACTCCAGTTCTCCTGTCTGTCAATGCAATGTTCTACTTCCCTGAAACACTTAGTTCTAAAACCCCCAAATAGGAGGTTCAGAACCACAGCTCCCTGGGGTAATAAAGACAGACAGACAGACAGCTGGCCCACAGTAATCCATCTGCTCATGGGCAGAATTTCCAACACGGAGGCAAGTCAAGCTGCTCTAAGGCTCAGCAAACAGCCTCCATGGGAATCCAAGCTGGGTCTTTGTATGAAAGGACCTCAGTGGGGTACCTGGAGCGCTTGCATCCTCCCTGACACCACACAGGTCACTATTGTCTTTGATGTCTGGGGCAGAGGAAACCCGTAATTGATGGTCTCAGCAGGAAGGACACGTAGACAGGTGGAGAGGGCTTGTGTTTGCTAGGGGCTGCCTTTTGCAGTGAACTATGCACCCTTGATAGCAGGAAACCACCCAAGTATTTGCCCCAAATTTATGATAACAGATACAATAGTGTCAAAGCTGACAGAAACTGAAAACAAAATAATAACAAAAAATACCCATGGCAACAATTGCTAAGCAAAACCCTATAACGACAAGCTGGCAGCAGCCTCATCAGTCCTGCTGAGGCTCTCCTGGGCACTCACAAGCCACAGCACCGGGCACTTCGTACTTCTCGCAAACACCCTATGAGTTTGGTATGATGTGCTTGTTTATAGATGTGGAAGCTGAGGCTTAGGGGGCTGAAGTATCTTGCCTCACATCACAGGCTGCTAAGAGGCAGAGCTGGGACTGACATCCAGGTTGATCTCCCTCTAAAAGCCTCCCCTTTCACTAAAACCCACATGGACTGTCATTCCAACCCCACTTCAAGCATTTCTTCCCATTATCAGACCTGTGAGACAAGGTTTGGTTGGGAAAACATGAGGCTCTTCAGAGAGACAGACAACAGATTGCCCATCATTTCATGGACAAGGGACCGACATGAGGCGCACCCAGATCTCTGTGGCTTTTTCTTGGTGCCAAACAAATGCAGAAGGAGCCACTTCTCAAAGAACACAGTGTTTTTCTTCCTCTTCTCATCTCCCCTGGGCCGGTGCCTGTGATAATTGGGAAGCACAGAGTCTGGTTTTTCTGGGATTGGAACCAATGCTGTGAAGAGAGTTCTGACAATAAATGTTGATTGACAGTTGATGGACAATGTTCTTGAATCAGTTTTTCCTGTGCTGGGTGTTAAGCTGAGAACTGCACTAAGCAACTGCTCAACAGCCTGCTTCCTGTTCAGATAGAATTTACTACACTCTCTCTCTGTGGGCCTCAGTCAGGCAGCCAGGCGAGATGGTATCTCAGGCCCCTTCCAGCTCCATCACTCAATGTCTCTATCAGGAAGAGAACACAGATCTGAAAACATTTTTTTCCCCTAAACACTGAGTTGGGGTTATTTTTCACACACACAAACACAGGCACCAACAGAGATAACTGGTCAGGAAATAAGGAGCTTTGATTCTGGTCTCATACTCTTTGACCTAGTAATTCTACTTCTGTGAATTTATCTTAAGGAAAGAATCCAGAGGACAGAGCTGTGTGCACAAAAATGTTCGCTTTCACAATATTTGGAGTTACTGTCAATAAAATGATGTCCAATGCAACAATGGGAGAGACTCACTTGGTGGCACATGAGGCCACCGCAAATGATAATTTCAAAGACACAGAAAAACATCCTTGGCAGTGTTTTTCAAATTGCAATTCACCCTCCATTAAGGGGTCATGAAATAAACCTAAGAGGTTTCCTGCCACCAACTTGCTTTTATTTTTATTTTTTGAGATGGAGTTTCTCTCTTTCTCCCAGGCTGGAATGCGGTGGCATGATCTCGGCTTACTGCAACCTCTGCCTTCCAGTTTCGAGCGATTCTCCTGCCTCAGCCTCCCGAGTAGTTGGAATTTCAGGTGCCCACTGGCACACCCAGCTAATTTTTGTATTTTTAGTAGAGACGGGCTTTCGCCACATTGGCCAGGCTGCTCTCAAACTCCTGACCCAAAGTGCTGGGATTGAGAGGTGAAGCCAGCTGGACTTCCTGGGTCAAATGGGAACTTGGAGAACTTTTCTGTCTAGCTAGAGGATTGTAAACGCACCAATCAGCATTCTGTGTCTAGCTAAAGGATTGTAAATGCACCAATCAGCACTCTGTAAAAATAGACCAATCAGTGCTCTATGTCTAGCTAAAGGCTTGTAAATGCACCAGTCAGCATTCTGTAAAAATGCACCAATCAGTGCTATGTCTAGCTAAAGGATTATAATACACCAATCAGCACTCTGTGTCTAGCTAAGGGATTGTAAATGCACCAACCAGCACTCTGTAAAAATGCACCAATAAGTGCTCTGTGTCTAGCTAAAGGATTGTAAACACACCAATCAGCACTCTGTGTCTAGCTAACGGATTGTAAATGCATCAATCAGCACTCTGTAAAAATACACCCATCAGCACTCTGTGTCTAAAGGATTGTAAACACACCAATCAACACTCTGTAAAATGGACCAATCAGCACTCTGCACAATGGACCAATTAGCACTCTGTAAGTGGGGACAAATAAGGGAATAAAAGCTGGCCACCTCCCAGTCAGCAGTGGCAACCCACTCAGGTCCCCTTCCATGATTGTGGGAGCTTTGTTCTTTGGCTCTTCACAATAAATCTTGCTGCTGCTCACTCTTTGGGTCCCTGCTACCTTTAAGAACTATAACACTCACTGTGAAGTCAGCAAGACCAAGAACCCACAAGAAGGAACCAACTCTGGACACAGGATTACAGGCCTGAGCCACCATGCCTGGCCTTGTTTTTTTAATTAAATAGGCAAGAATAGAAAATAACAGAGTGCATCACAGGCGGTAAAAGTACTTACTGTGAAACTTTGGTTTTGGTTTCATGGATTATTGGGCCATGGTATAAAATATATTTTTTATCATGGGGTCACAGTCAAAACATTTCAAAGGCCGTAGGTCTATGGTGTACAGTATAGTAGGATTACAACAATATAAAATATTGTGTGTGAGGCCAAGCCTGGGAGGAATAAACAGAAGCAAAGAGTAATCGATAAGGTTGGTAGAATAAAGGATGCTGCTTCTCAGTTACATGTTTTCTGTGATATTTGTAGGCTGTTCTTACAATAAAACAAAACAAAACAAAAAGAAAAGAAGTCAAGACACAAAGGAGAAATAACAACAGAAGGTCATTATCAGATTCCACTGGCGAGGAGCTCAGGGCTCCTGCACCGGCCTTGAAGGATGGACAGAATTTGAATCAGGGGCGTGGCCTAAACAGACACAGAGTTTTTGCTGAAACACAAAACACACTGAAAGAGAACATGGGGTTAAAAAAGGATCTAAGTGACGCAAAGTGGCTTAAAACTGGGGAAGAAAGGGGCAGGTCCACTCCCGGTATCCACTGTGCCACCCTGTACCGACTTTTCCTTCCTCCACCCACCTAGGCTGAGACCTCAAGCGAGAGGTTGCCCCTCATAAACATGTCCGCACCAAGCCGGCCGCGCCCCTCAACAAGATGGCGACGTCAGCAGCCCCACCTCCCGCTGCCTCGGTGGCCAATGAGGGAGAAGCATGAAGGCTTGAGCATGCGCATAGCGACTTGGTGGGCGCGTCCAGTGATAACTTGGGGATCCGGGCAACTAACATGACTAAAAAGAAGCGGGAGAATCTGGGCGTCGCTCTAGAGGTGAGGGGAAAAGTGGGGTTTGGGCCACCTTGTTCGTTGCCTTCTCCTGGCTGCGGGATAAGGGATGGGCTGGGCTGTAGGTGGGAGGAGGAGCCAAGCGGAGGTAGAGAGGGCGACGCGGCTTGGGGAGAGGGACAGGAGGGGTGAGAAGGCCCACGGGGTTCCCGGAGGCAAGTTCGCCCATCGTACCGGATGGGCGAACCAGACTAGAGGGCATCTCCAGAGAGGAAGAGACATGGAAGTGAAGGGGAGCCCCAAAGACGGCCTGGCATAGAAATGAGGGAACTCAAAGCGGGGGACACAGAACAAAAGGGATGGGTACAGAGGTGAGGGAGACCCCAGAGAAACAGAGACCTGTAGATGAGGGGAACTCCCAAAGGGCTAGGACGCAAAGATGAGGGAGCCCATTCTGGTGTATATTACTAATGGTTTAAGTATCCTCTAAAAGGGGAAATTTTTCCTCCAGAGTATGGAAGCTTGTACCTTCAAAATTACTTTGGGAATATGTAAAGATAATTCGGTCTCACGCGTCCGTGTGAAGAGACCACCAAACAGGCTTTGTGTGAGCAACATGGCTGTTTATTTCACCTGGGTGCAGGCGGGCTGAGTCCGAAAAAAGAGTCAGCAAAGTGTGGTGGATTATCATTAGTTCCTATAGGCTCTGGGATAGGCGGTGGAGTTAAGAGCAATGTTTTGGGGGCAGGGGGTGGATCTCACAAAGTACATTCTCAAAGGTGGGGAGAATTACAAAGAACCTTCTTAAGGGTGGGGGAGATTACAAAGTACATTGATCAGTTAGGGTGGGGCAGAAATAAATCACAATGGTGGAAAGTCATCAGTTAAGGCTGTTTTCACTTCTTTTGTGGATCTTCAGTTGTTTCAGGCCATCTGGATATATTCGTGCAGGTCACAGCGGATATGATGGCTTAGCTTGGGCTCAGAGGCCTATCTGACAAATTCTGGAATTGATGTGACTGAATGGCTTAAAAATAATTTGCTGCATATAGAAGGGAAAGAAAACATGCATACTGAGCAGCCACTATGTGCTACTTTCATTGCATTATCAGTTAATCCTCACTGCAAGCCTGTGAGGTTTGTACAGATGAGGAAATTGAGGTTTCAGGTGGAACCCAGGCTGTGATGGTGGAAGTGCTGGAGCCTGGGAATCAAGCACAGGTGGTCTTCCTGGAAATTCATCTTGCTTCCCCTGTTTCCCTTCCCTTAGGGCATCCTCCTGGAGGTTGCAGGAGAGGTACCAGGTCATAGTCTTCTTCAGGCTTACTAGTAAGTTCAGTGATTCTCAAACTTTAGCATGCATAGAGTCACAGCGCTTGTTAAAAGTGGAGAGCTGAACTCTTCCCACACCCCGAGTAATCCAGTAGGACTTTGATGTGCATTCTTAACAAGGAATCTGCTTTTTTTTAAGACAGAGTCTCGCTCTGTTGCCCAGGCTGTAGTGCAGTGGCATCATCTTGGCTCACTGTAACCTCTGCCTTCTGGGTTCAAGCGATTATTGTGCCTCAGCCTCCCGAGTAGCTGGGATTACAGGCACGTGCCACCATGCCTGGCTAATTTTTGTATTTTTGTAGAGACGGGGTTTCACCATGTTGGCCAGGCTGGTCTTGAACACCTGACCTCAAGTGATCTGCCCGCCTTAGCCTCCCAAAGTGCTGGGATTATAGGCATGAGCCACCATACCCGGCCAGAATCTACATTTTTTTTTTTTTTTTTTTTAGAAGCCACGCACACCCTGTGGTGATGCAGGTAGTTTTAGTAGCACCCCTTGAGAAATATTGGCCTATACTTGGTAGGAAAAAGGTTGATGGAAATGTGAAGAGGATGGTTTATGAATGCTGAAATGAGATGGCACTGCATGGTGGGAAGAACATAGACTTTGTAACCTGTATTAGGGTACAATAAGCTGCAGTAACAGAGAAACTCCAAAACTCAGTGGTTTCAAGAACAAGAAAGTGAGTTTTTTTCTAACAGGCTAGAGCAAGGGGCAGCAGATGTCTGCACATGCTCAGATAGTAACTATTTTAGAAGAGACATGGTCTCTTCTAAAGAGCCAAATGGTCTTGGTTGCAACTACAGTTGATCCTCATTAATCACAGATTCCACATTTGTGAATTTCCCTAATAGCTAAAATGCATTTGTAACCCCAAAATCAGTACTCTCAGTGCTTTTGTGGCAAATGCAGAGTAGTGGGAAAAAATTGGAGTCGCTCAAGGTCCATGTTCTCAGCTAAAGTCAAACAGGTGATGCCCTGCCTTGTTTCAGCTGTCCTGCTGTAAACAAGGGCCCTTATTGTGTTCTATTTAGTGCCCTGTTTTTTGTTTTTTTTCATTCTCGTGTTTTTTATTGGTGATTTTGCTGTGTTTTGCTTTTGAGACGGAATCTCGCTCTTGCCCAGGCTAGAGTGTAGCGGTGCACTCTTGGTTCACTGCAACCTCCACCTCCTGTTCAGGTGTTCCCCCCTTCCCCTGCTGCAGCCTCCCTAGTAGCTGGGATTAGCCCACCACCACATCCGGTTAATTTTTGTAGTTTTGGTAAAGACAGGGTCTTGCCATGTCGGCCATGCTGGTCTCGAACTTCTGACCTTAGGTGATCCGCCCACCTCAGCCTCCCAAAGTGCTGGGATTACAGGTGTGAGCCACCACCTGATTTCGCGGTTTAAAGTGCCCTGCCCACACCCCCTCCGACCCCGGACCCCCAACCCCCGACCCCCGAGTCCCCGAGCCCCCCCGCCTCAAGCATAGGGCTGAAGTGCTGTCTGGTGTTCCTGAGTCCAAGAAGGCTGTGATGTGTGGCAGAAGAAAACAGGTTTCTTAGATAAACTGTTCAGGCATGATATAACTCATGTTGGTTGTGAGTCCAGTGTTAATGAATCAACAATATATATTGAAGAAGGTCACTTTAAACAGAATCACACATGAAACAAGGTGGCAAAAATGTGTCCGTAGGCTTGCAGGAACCCAGCCTGGTTCAGTATTTGCTAATTCAATATTGGAGGCAACTTTATAGGACATAGCTACCAGGAATAACAAGAACCAACTGTATTCAGGCTAAGAAGTATGTAAATGAAGCAATATGTAAATGAGTGGGTGTGTCAGTGTTCCACTAAAGCTTTATCTGCAAGAACAGGCATTAGACCATTTGGCCACAGGGCTTAGTTGCCAACTCCTGGTCTAGAGTACCAGGTCTGTGGTGGTTCTGCCAGATTCCCTTCCTCTGTGGCTCCACCATATCTCAGGATCTTGTCACCTTATCAGTGGAACCAGGGCGTACTCCACTGATGTGTCCACTGGCAGAGAAAGAGGAGAATGGAGGAAGCATACCCACTGTCCTGGGCCCAAACTGCCCACTTTCCATTGGAAAGAACTAAGACCCCACCTGACTGCACGGGGACCAGGGAAACGCGTTCACCAATCAGGAGGCCACATAGCCAGCTACTGTTTGCTTACTATGGAAGAAGAGACTAGTGTGTTTTCACAGACAGCCTGTAATCTCGCTGCAGCTGGCACCTCACCTCACAGTGTGGTTGTGAAGATTAAATGAGACATTGTGTTAAGTGCCCAGCACGTGCCTGGCACGGGATTGGTAATCAATACACGGTAGCTCCAGCCTTTGTATTTCTTTTGCATCCTTCCATCATGGCTGAGTCAAACTCGTTCTTGGGCATTTATTTGTTCCCTTGTCTATAACATGAAGGACTTGAATTTCACCAGGGGTTACAAACTCCTTGACTGTGGCCCAAATGCAGATCACAGATGTCTTCTGTTTGGCTGACACAGATTTTTAAGTTTTTATTTATTTTTTTGAGACAGGGTCTCGCTCTGTCACCCAGGCTGGAGTATAGTAGCGTGATCTTAGCTCACTGCAGCCTCTGCCTCCCGGGTTCAAGTGATTCTCGTGCCTTAGCCTCACGAGAAGCTGAGACTACAGGCGTGCACCACCACGCCCAGCTAAGTTTTGTATTTTTAGTAGAGATGGAGTTTTACCATATTGGCCAGGCTGGTCTCGAACTCATGACCTCAAGTGATCCGCCTGCCTTAGCCTCCCAAAGTGCTGGGATTACAGGCGTGAGCCACCACACCCAGCTGGATTTTTAAGTTTTTAAACTTGGTGGGGGATGTATTCTCCAAGTGCCTTATACTGGGGCAGATTCCATTTTTTTACCCTCTCCATACCACTGTAGATATTTATATTTGCTATCTTGGTCCCTAAGTTTACTTTTTGCTTGGATATTCGAAGATTTGACATCTGTAACCGTGTGCCTTGGCAAAAGCCTGACATCTAGCTGGCTGTCTCCCCACCTTGCTTCTCAGTTGCCCCCAGCGGGTCTAAGTATTGAATGTGCACTGATGCTTAGTAGCAGTAGATATTGTCCTCTTATTAAAAGTCTTGTGCTCAGAGCCAATGAAGTGGTGATTTAATCAAAAATGTTTATTAATCTGACGAGTGCAATAAAACCCCCACAAGTGAGTGATCTCAGCACCTGCAAACAGTCTCCACTTGTAATGAAGCAATTACCAAGCAGGCAGCACTCACCCGTGGGGCTGGCTCAGGCCAGCTGTATAAGCAGTCACGTCTTAGGACGACCAGGGCACCCTCTAGCCTCCTCAGAGTGGTTCCTTTTATCCAATTCATTTGCCACCATATGAGATCTCAGAGTTGGAAAAAACTGTGTATTAGCTTCTGATAATTTATTCTTAATAAGAAAAGAAAATTAGAGGTCAAATGAGAAATCACCCACCCAGTACTGATTTTAATGTTGTGTGGGAGGAAGGAAATGTTGAATTCCAGTCTAAACTGATAGGAGAATTTTGACTGATGTGAAACCTTTTTGTGTTTTCAGATCTCTGATAGTAATGAGCTGTTCCTTGGTCATAGCACTTTTCTTTTGTAGCTGGGCTGTTCAAACTGGTGTCTTTAGATGTTTGGTCTTGAGTTAACAGATGTGTAGTGTCTTAGCCAATATCTTAAAGCAGATAACTTGGTTGGATCTGACCCCTAGTACAGAAAGTCTATCAATTTGGAAAGCTTTTGGCTACAAGTTAAAGAAAACTGACCTCAATGATTTAAGCAAATGGGAGTAGACTTTTCCCCCTATAGAAATTTGTAGGGGCCAGGCACATTGGCTCACGCCTGTAATCCCAGCACTTTGGAAGGCCAAAGTGAGTGGATCATTTGAGATCAGGAGTCTGAGACCAACCTGACCAAAATGGTGAAACACCCTTTCTACTAAAAATACAAAAATTAGCTGGGAGTGGTGGTACACACCTGTAATCCCAGCTACTAAGGAGGCTGAGGCAGGAGAATTGCTTGAACCCAGGAGGCGGAGGTTGCAGTGAGCCAAGATCATGCCACTGCACTCCAGCCTGGGCAACAGAGACCCCATCTCAAAAAAAAAAGAAATTTGTAGAAAGGTGGCTACTGGCATTGGTTTAAAAGTTCACCTATGACAGGGCTGATATTTCTGCATTCTATTAGCTGTTTCCTCATGGTCACAAGATAGCAGCCACAGCTCCAGTCATAATATTAAACTTTAAGTCAGGAAGGAGGAGGAAGGAACAACACCATCCCTTTTATCAACAAAGCATAAGCTTCCCCGGGAATCTCCTAGCTGACGTCTGGACCGTCTCATTGACCAGAACTGGGTCATGAGTAAGCCTAGCTGCAGTGAGGCTGGGAGAGCATCTGCTGAGGTTTTCCACCTTCTGGAGTAGAGGTGGGCAAAGGAGCTGGGGTGGGGAGTTGGTGTTGTGTTGGCCAGTTGACAGTATCTGCTGTAAGGAATAAAAGCTAATGCGAGTCATTGAAAATTCACTGGAATCCTTACCAGAAAAAGAGGGCAGGATCGGCCGGGCGCAGTGGCTCACGCCTGTAATCCCAGCACTTTGGGAGGCCATGGCGGGCGGATCACCTGAGGTCGGGAGTTCGAGACCAACCTGACCAACATAGAGAAACCCTGTCTCTACTAAAAATACAAAATCAGCCGGGCATGGGGGCACATGCCTGTAATCCTGGCTACTCGGGAGGCTGAGGCAGGCGAATGGTTTGAACCTGGGAGGTGGACGTTGCAGTGAGCCAAGATCACGCCATTGCACTCTAGCCTGCGCAACAAGAGCGAAACTCCGTCTCAAAAAAAAAAAAAATAGGGCAGGATCACTGACCATGTGGGAGAAGTGGTAGGCTGAGGGGAGAGAATGGCCTAGGCCAGGAAGAGCACCGGAAGGCTTGACACTTGTGGTTATTTGTATGATGCCAGCCACTGCAGTAGCCTCTGTGGGGCAGGGCGGGCAGAAGCACCAAGTGTGGAGCACTGCTTTGGAGCAGGCTGTGCACAGGGCTCAGGGGAACCTCCCAGTTTCCTGAGACAAGGGTTAGGAGCAGGTGAGTGGACTGTCAATAAATATTTGCTGAAGTGGCTCGAGTGGCAGGAGGAAGCATTGAACCTTCCACCCTGACGTCTGGGCCCAGCTGAGTGACTGGGTGGCCAGAGGTGAGGAGGCCACAGTAGAGCAGGTGGTTAGACGCCACCTTGCTGGGAGCCCAGAGCCCCAAGCCAGGGGCTGCGGCACGCAGAGAACTGTTCAGGGGCCGCTGACCATTAAATGAACCTCACCTGCTGCCAGGCGGGAGCGACAGGTCGCCATTGGACAGGTGATTTCTCGCGGCAGCCTGCGTCTGGCTCTGCGCCACTTGACGGGGGTCAGGAGACTAAAACCTCATTACCTAGCGCGGCTGGATGGCGGCGTGTGGAGTGGCTGTCTGCCAGCATCTTAATTAATGAATTCATAAGGCTCGGGGTGGATGCCAGTTCTTGAAAAGTGCTTTGAGCCTTTCAGCGATGAAGAAGCTTTTGCTAATTTATCAAAAAATAGATATCGGGGGGAAAGAAGAGAAAACAAACCCCACACCACCCTCCGGCCCAAGGACAGCAGGGGTCTTCGGGCGCGGACTGACTGACTTGTAGGGCTGGCTCGGCCTCCGTCTCCGCACCGGAAGGCGTCGGGGCTCGCCTGGGCTGCAGCGGCCCCCTCGCCTTTCCGACCTGGCATGGGGGTGCGTGTCCAGGCAAGTGACAAGCCCCTAGGCTCTCCCTGCTCTTCCTGAAAATTGTTCATTGATTAAAAACTGGGAAGGTCAGCCGTCTTCAGCTGCACGCTCTGCGAGAGAAATCCTCACAGAGCCTGTTGATGTGGAGAGCCATGGGCGGAGGCTTGTTTTCTGCCCCCACAGAGCTCTGTGAGCTGCCTCCACAGAAAAACATCCCTTAAACGATGTGGGAATAATGGACCCTTTGGGGTTTGAGGCTGGTCACCTGGAAGATTGAGGCCCAAGACCCCCGTGTGACTTGCTGTGGAGCCTGAAGGCCCCAGATGGAAAGCCCCTGCACTCTTGCCAGAGACCATCTGGGCAGGCACTTGGCTGCTTTACCCATTGTAATAAATGTCCTGGGGTCTCCTGACGTGTGAAAATGAGTGGATTTTCAAAAATGTAGTTCCCAGGCTGCTGGGGCTGGAGATGAAACAGCTGACACCACTCTCCTGGCTGTGGATTAGCAAGTGAAAGGGAAGGCTTCAGTACTGCTGGGGAAAGAAGGGTTTATCAGGCCCAAGTAGCCCACCTTTTTCCTTCTCCAAACTGGATCTGTTTTGAGTGAATCTTGGAGGGTGCTTTGACAGTCTAGGTGATCTGGGGCAGGATGCCTGGGATGTTTGTGAAGCTTATTGAGTTGGCTCAGTGTAAGGGCAGACGCTGGGCTCCTGTCTCCTCTGTCTCAGCAAACACATTTCAATCAGGGCTTTCCCTCACAGAGTATCCGTTATGTAGACAGAAACTGAGCACAGCCTTGTACAAGATTATTCCGAGTAGAGAATCTGCTGAAGCCAGATCAGCGAGCTTAGATGGGCTTCAGCTGGGATGTGGAATGACTGTTCTGCAGAATCCTTCTTTGTCATGAATGGTTTCATGAGGGATTTTGGAGAAAGAGCTTGAAGTGGTGGAAAGAGCATAAGCCCTGAAGCAGAAAAACCCAGATTCAGGCTTCAATTCTGCCCCTTCCCAGTTACACGACCTTGGGCAAGGTGCTGAAGACCTCTGCATGGGAGCTTGCACCTCTGTTAAGATGCAGATGGGCCCTTGCACAGTGGCTGCAGACACAGGAAGCTGCCCACAGTCTGCCCAGCTCCAGGGAGGTAAGGTGTGGAGGTTGTGTCCAGGAGCTAGGGGTCCCTCAGAGCTGGTGAGCGCTGCCTTCTCCATGTGGCATGGTGGTTAAGGGCACAGACCTGGCCACCTAGCTCCCAGACTTAATGCCTGTGTGACCCTGGACAGTTACCCATGTCTGAGTTCCCTCATCTGTCAAATGTGGATGCTAATGCCGCCCACCTCACAGGGTTCTTGCAAGCATTACGTGAGTTAATCGGTGTAAAGCATGTAGGTCAGTGCCTGGCACACAGCACACACTACAGAAGTGTTGCTGCTGCTGTCACTGTTGTGGTTCCATTTTGTCTGGACTTTTGGTTTCCAGAGGCTGCTTACACTCATGCTGTCATGCAGACACTGGAGACTCCGTGACTTGAGCTTGGCTCAGCTGCCGTGGCACCACGCTCTTTATTGGAAGGTCTCAGTGCCCAGTAAGGACCTGGCCAGCCAGGTGCAAGGTATGCCCCATGGCCACTGCCTGACCCTATGGCAAACCTGTCACTCACTGGCCAGAAGCTCATAAGAGTAAGGCCGGAGAGACAGCAAACAACTTCCTAAACCAGAAAGCAGAGTGGCCTGTGTGGCCCAGCGCCAGGCCCTGGGGGTGCCTTCTGCCCTTTCCCAGAAAAAGGTCTGGCCCTAGACAGTGGCTCATTAGGGAGTAGGCAGAGAGCCACCTCCCCGGCCATCTAGATGCTCTGTGGGAGCACCATTCAGTAGGAGAATGGAGTGAACGGTAGCCAGTGGCTTGAACTGTCTCATGCTTGTTGGCAGAAGAAAAGCATATGAGGCCCCCAACAGCAGCCAGCCCTGGAGCTGGCACCCCCTTAGCTGACCTGGCCAGGATGCTGGGCGGTTATCTGTGCATGAGTTGGCAGGAAGTTCCCTGCCCCCAGCGAAGCCTCTGTGGGGCTGATTCTGAGAGGGCCTACACTCCTGAAAAGATGCCTCACGGGGATTTCAGACGAATTTTACAGTTTCTCTTAACACAGTGGTTTTATGGCATATAGGACCCCAGGGAGACTTCCTTAAAGCTCCTAGAATAAGGTGATATTCCCCAAGTCAGGCAGCAGAGGGGAGTTAGCTTATCTGCCTGGGGGCTGCTGAACTCCAGGCCCGGGTGCTTGCAGGAAGAGTCCCTTCCCCTGCTGCTGGGCATGAAGAAGCCATTTCTGCTCTTGGCACTTGCCAGCAGGACTGACGGCCCTACTTGGCTAGGGCCTTGTCCCCAGCACCCCTCAGGCCTACAACACAGTCTCTGCGGCCTTGACTGCCGGGCTGACTTTACATCTTCTCATTCTTCTGCACAGAGCACCCACTCTGTGGAGGGCCTTTGGTCTCATGGGTCTCCTCGCTGAGCTCACTCCTCCACCCAGCAGGCCTCAATTCCCTGCCCCAGGCTCTGATACTGAGAAGCAGCAGTTCTCATACTGACTTAGGCAGCATCACTACGGGGCTTTTCTGTTTAAAGAAAAGACTTGCTAGGTCCCAGTCCCCAAGGCTTCCCCTGGGGCGTTTCCCACCTTTCTACCTGAGGGAGGCTCCTTCGCCATTCCCTGCCTCATATGCCTCTTTTTCCTTCCTCCTCCCCTCTTCCTTCGTGCTCTGTGTCTCCCCTGCCTAGGCAGACCCCCCAGCCATCACCCCAGGCAGTTTTTAGCCACTGCTGGTCTCTGGGTAAAGAACAGACTTTCCCCCAGGACACCCTTCACACTCGTCAACCTGTTCCTTGGCCCCCTGGACCACTTGCACAAGGCTTCACACAGGTCTTCACACAGCGCCTCCACGGGCTCAGGCTGGGCCAGATGCCAGGAAGCACAGTGTGCTGGCTTACAGTGGGTTCATACCACCGCCTCTCTTACCTCCTGGGGTCCCCAGAGCCCCTGCAGATCGCAGCCCTGCGCCCCCTGCTGACTCATCTCAGTGACTGGGACACAGTGCTCTTTTCCCGTGTAAAAATTGACCTTGGTTTTCTGAGTACAAATGTAATGCATGGGTGCTTCTTAATGTTATTGTACAGCAGGGGGCACCTGCTCTCTGCCCCTACACTGTGCCTGAGTGCCGTCTAGGTCTCTGTCTTGGCTGTCTCCACTTTGCTGGTCACAGTCACAGCCAGAAATGCTGCCCCCTGATAGCTCCAGGCAAGTCCTGGCACCTCAGCCAGCCATGCCTCTTCCTGCCAGGTGGCCCTACTATGCAGCCTGTTGGGCGGGAGTCCTGGGAGCCCCCATGGCCTTCAGAATATAACTTACCCTTCCTATTGGGCTTGGTTGGATCCCTTCCATGGGGCCCCTTCAAGCTGCCTAGAACCATGGTGTGGGTGAGCTCTGGCTCTGGCTGCTGGGCCTCACCTGCTGTTCCACATTTTCTCAGATGCCCACTGATGCCCAGACTGCCCTGAGGCTGTTCCACCTTGGACATGGCTCCACGCCTCTCACGCTAGGATTCTACCAGGCGCCATGTCTGCAACCTGGCCCTGGCTCCAGAGGCCCACCCTAGCTTTTTCCCCAGGCAGGATCGCAAGGTTCCCACCATGCCATGTTTAGAGCAAGCGAAGCAAGGTGGCTTATGGCCTGTTGCTGTCCTGACATCTACCTTGGGGGCCCTCCCTGCTGAACCCTTTCATGGACTGGGAATGGCCACATCCAAGCTAGAGGGGCCCTCCTCTCCCCGCTGCACTGCCAGTCAGCAACCCATGGAGATTCCTCTCTACCTCATACTCCTGCTGCTGTTTTTTGTTTTGAGACAGAGTCTTGCTCTGTCACCCAGGCTGGAGTGCAGTGGTGCGATCTTAGCTCACTGCAAGCCTCTACCTCCTGGGTTCAAGCAATTCTTCTGCCTCAGCCTCCTGAGTTGCTGGGACTACAGGCATGCACCACCACACCTGGCTAATTTTTGTATTTTTAGTAGAGACAGAGTTTCACCATGCTGGCCAGGATGGTCTCGATCTGACCTCATGATCCACCCACCTTGGCTTCCCAAAGTGCTGGGATTACAGGCGTGAGCCACTGTGCCCAGCCACACCCCTGCTTCTATCACCTTCTCTTACTCTTGCCATGGACTAATTAGGTTTTCTTTTTTTCTCCAAAGATCCAGTGCAAACCACTCTCTGATAATAAAGATGGCAAAAATTTACTGAACTCTGACCGTGTAAAGCATGTTCTGGGCATCTTACCTGTATGGCTCCATGTCATCCTCACGTAACTCTTTGAAATATGAAATGTGGTTATCTTTGTTTTACACATAAGTCAACTGAGCACAGAACTAAGGGACTCACCCGGTCATACCACAAGTGTGACAGAGCCAAGGGCACTGATTATAGCCCATGCTCCTTACCACTCGCTCACCCGAAACCACCATTCCAGGCTTCTGGGCACTTGAACTCCCAACTGCTTGCCCAGTTCTGGCACTTCTAGAATCTTCTCGACATTTGTCTCCTTATCTGGTCCTAATCCCCACGTCTTCTCTCCTGGTCGTGGCTGTCTTGTCCTCTGCCTTCAGCCTGGTAGTGGCAGGGAGAGAGCTAACTCCCTCAAATATGAGCAAAGACTGCATATTTGCCTCAGGTCGTCTGCAAAGTGCATAATCCGTGTGCATGCAGTTGAGAGTTGGCTGAAAATCCAAGTCGGGACTTCCTTTAAGACCCCCTTTCTGGGTCCTCTCCCACCTTTCAGGCCCATCCTGCTGTGTCAGCTCTGCTCTGTAGCCCCCACTCCTGACCCCAGCCACAACTAAAAGAGGCATCTGGACCTCCCTTCCCTCCCTGCCTCTGCAGCCAGGTCCCCCGGAGTCTCTCCACCCATGTTGACAGCTGGCTCCTGCTTCAGCAAATGCTGCAGGGTGTTTGATTGTCAGCTTCCTGAACCAGGCCCAGTACTGGGGACCCAGCAGGGTCACCTTCTGAGGATGGGTTTGTGGCCTCTGAAGAGCCTCTTGACAGTTTTAGCCTCCCCTCACTCAGCCCACATCAAGCAGCTGGGTTATAAAGAAGGGGAACTTGCTATTTAGAAGGGAATCAGAGAGAGCTGTCAGCAGGACATAAATATTCATAGAGGGAGGTTAGAACTTGAGTCCCTAAAACCTTGATTTGTGTTCGACCGTTTAAGCCTCATTAAAAAGTGGCAAATGAAAGTGGAATATTCAGTGGAACTGCAGATAAATTGGGCTTGTTCAGATAAAGGCCCCCGACTGCCAGCTCTGCAGGCTCTGCCCAGAGCATGATAGCAGATTGGCTTGGCCACTTGTGGTTTGCCAACCTCAATTTTAAGATTTTGCTTAGCATGAGTTCCTGGCCTTGCTCTGGGGGCAATTACCACTTGTTTGGGCACTTGGTAGCCTTCCAGAGGTGATGAGGGATGGAAGTCCCCAACCTGCTCCCTCCCCAGAATGACATGCAAACCAAGGCCTGGCTCAAAGGCTGTAAGGAGAAATCTCACCTAGGACTAAGACTTGCACTGGGCAATCTGCAAAGTGCATAATTTATGTGCATGTCTAGTTGTTTCTCCTTCTAGCTTTTTCTAGCTTCTGTGGACATGAGGAGGGAGGGTTTCAGACTCTTGCTACATGAGACCTAAACCGTCTGTCCTAGCCCCTCAGTTCCACCCAAGCTCAACTCCACTCATTGTGGCTAAAAATACAAAGACTGCAGCAGGCTAGGCCTTGTGGTGGGCACAAAGAGGAGACAGATGGTCACTGTTACTTCTAGGACAGAAGCTTTAGACTCAGGCCTCTGCCAGGACCAGGCAGGTCACATATATAAGTGGAATGGGCCGATCTGTGGGCTAGACCTGACCTACGGGCTGCCAGTTGGCACCATCTAGAGACCCTTAGAGTTTGGGAAGATAGGGTTTGGACACAAACAGGAGGGCAACAAAGAATGCACTCAGCCTCATGAAGGAAGGACTGGTTAATCTGCCAGGAGGAGGAGGGTGGAATGCACCCCCTCCCCTGCCACAGCCAAGGGCAGCAGGGAAGCCTGGTGGAGGAGGTAGGGCATCAAGAATTAAGCTTTATTTGTGCTCCAGTGGAATCTGGTTCCCTGATTGTGGTTTCTACACCATAGGAAACTGAGTCTCAGGGTATTGTGGGGCTGGGCTGTGTGCTGGGGGTACTGCTGTAAAGGGGAGGCCGCATGGTGGCCTGAGACACTGGCATGGGGCTGCCACTCTTCCCTGAGCCTGGCTTCCCAGTGTTCATTTCCCTGCTGCGCAGGTTCCAGGTAGGCCTTTGGCCTCCCCAGGGACAGTCCCATCTCCTGGCTGGGTCTGTTTCCCAGGACTGCCCTCCTTTTGGGTGCCCATTAGCAGATAAATGACACAATTAACCAGGCAATTAACTCAAGGCTCTGCGGTTGCTCTCTCTCATAGGGCCCTGCCTATGGGGCTGGGGGTGGCAGTGGTGTTGCTGCAGGGCAGGGAGTGGATGGTGTGTCATTGCCAGGCCTTCCTCGGGAAGAAGGAAAAGTGGCTGACATGGAAGTGGCTGAGATGGGTGTTGGCCAGAGAGAGAGGCAGAGGTCCAGAGACTTGGAATGTGACTCCCCTGACACCCAGCCCCAGAATGCCTGCCACCCTCTGACCAGCCATCCTGGGAGGCAGGGATCTTACCTGCAGTCATTTATTACTAACCCTGCAGGGGCTAACTCCAGAAGCAAATGGGGCAGAGAACTGGCTGAGACTGATAAGGAGAGGAGTGTCCCACCCTGACTCCTCAGAAAGTCATTCCATTTGGGGGACCCCCATTCTTCCATTCATGAAATAGAGGTCTTATTTGCCATGTCTCCTACGGAAGTGATGAGAATGAGTGAAGTCAGAGGTGGGAAATGGAGCATTATGGGGCTCCGAAGCACTATTCAGTCAGCTGCTGGGAGGGTCACAGAGCCCCCCGAACCCTTCCACCCAGTGACACCCAGGCTCGCGCCAGCCAGAGAGATGGCCAGCTAAACACCTGGAGACTGAGTCAGACACAGGAAGATGGACTTTCAATGCCAAATGCGTGGTGCCAGGACCCAGGTTTGGACAACCCAGTCCAGTATGTTATTAAACATTTCTCCACAACTCAAATATTTCCCCAAGAACACTTCTCTGAAACTCTAATCAAACAAATGGAAAAAACAGATACCTTAACTATTTTGCTACCTTGATGGTAGGTAAAGTTTTTGCTTAAGAACCAAGTCAGGGCCGGGCGCGGTGGCTCAAGCCTGTAATCCCAGCACTTTGGGAGGCCGAGACGGACAGATCACGAGGTCAGGAGATCGAGACCATCCTGGCTAACACGGTGAAACCCCGTCTCTACTAAAAAATACAAAAAAAAACTAGCCGGGCGAGGTGGCGGGCGCCTGTAGTCCCAGCTACTCAGGAGGCTGAGGCAGGAGAATGGCGTAAACCCGGGAGGCGGAGCTTGTAGTGAGCTGAGATCCGGCCACTGCACTCCAGCCTGGGCGACAGAGCGAGACTCCTTCTCAAAAAAAAAAAAAAAAAGAACCAAGTCAGAAAGGAATAAAGGTGTTTTTGAGGATTTTTCTCAGTAATTTTTCTTGATTCTCACAGAAAAATGTTTATTTTTACAACTTGAACTACTAAGTTATTAAGATGCAATATGTCAATGAGAAAAACACCTTTGCATTGCCCCAGATGTCTAATCACCTGGCCCCACATGTGTGGAGTGTTTGGAAGCCAGAGTTTCTTCACAGCGTCTCCGCCACTTTAGGATACACCTGTGGGGAAGGTGCGTGCCGTGTTCAGGGTTCTGGTTGCTCCTGTTGTGGGCCCAACTGGGGCATCATGCTGGGGAGACACAGATCAAGGGGCTGCTTCTCTCCGCCCCCAACCTGTGCTTGGCCCAGAGGGCTGGGCCAGCTGTGAGACCCTGGGCAACACCCACTGCTGTTTCCAGCGTGGCTCAGGCCACTGTCCTCTGCAGCTCAGAGCTGAACCACATGGAAGCAAAGGACAGCAAAACAAAGATACTCCAGGGAAGATAGGCCTGGGTGCCCTGCCCCTGTGAAAATGAATGGAGGCAACACCTGTCCAAGAAGAGTCCCGGAGGCCCTGCTTCCCGGTCCCAGTGTTTTGAGAGCTAGAAGCCTCAGCAGCGCACCTCTCTGTGGCCTTTGTTTCAGATTGATGGGCTAGAGGAGAAGCTGTCCCAGTGTCGGAAAGACCTGGAGGCCGTGAACTCCAGGCTCTACAGCCAGGAGCTGAGCCCAGAGGCCAGGTAATGCTCCTGCCCAGCTACCCCACCCTTCCCCATCGGGCCCCCACCCCTTGTATCTATCCTGGGTCCCCCAAAGTAGACCTGAGGCAGAGGGTTTAGATCCCTGACACCTTAGCTTCAATGTACCCCCCTCCCCCAAACAAGACCCAAGCCCTGCCAACCTGGCATGCCAGCTGCCCCTCAAGTGGGAAAAAGGAAAAGGATTTGGGCCATGAAACTCCTTCCCCCTCACAGGAGGTCCCTGGAGAAGGAGAAAAACAGCCTAATGAGCAAAGCCTCCAACTACGGTAAGAAAGTTCCTTTCAGTTACCAGCCCCAGCCTCCAGTCCCCAGAGCCAAGAAGGGTCAGAAGCCCAAGGGGCCTGACAAGGCAGCAGGGAGCAAGGGGGTTCTTTGGGAGGGAGCCAGCCCCCAGAGGCTGCAGATACCCCTGCTAGGCCCAGCAGCCTGCGAGAGAGCAGGGTTGTTGCTTTGTTCTAAGGGAGGATGAGACGGCCTGTGGGTCTGTCTGCTCTTTGGGATGAAGGGATGTGGCCGTGGCCAGGTCTAGAAGACACTCATTGACCCAGACATCGGAAGTCTGCTCTCACCCCAGCCCAGCCCACCCCACCACACCCTCCCAGGAAAACCGTGCAGTGGAAGTGAGGGGTAAAGGAAGCCGAACCTCCCATTTGGGTACGGCAAGGGCTCCTGTGGGTGGAGCGATGCCGCCACCTTCTGGGCGCTGGGGGCAGAGGCAGGTAGAGGCCAGGCCTGGCAGGGCACTAGAGGGTGGCTGGCAGGCTGGTGGGCTCCCTGCTGAAGGCTGGGAAGGACCACGGTCTACAGGTGCTCCTCAGACTTGTCTGTTCTGTTCTCCCCTGGGGGACCAGGCCTGGCCAAGAATCAGCCCCAGGAAGGCGCTAATGGCAGGGAGCCCCCTAGAAGTGCTGGTCTGATGAATGCCGTAGGCACAGTCCACACGTACCGGCCCTGCCTGGAGTTCAACATGTCTGGCCCGGTGCAGCCTGGGCCCTGGACTCAGTCTGGCCTGCCCAGAGTAGCTTTGCAGGTGTCTCCTCCCACTGCCCAGCACAGACAGGGATGGGACATCTGTTTCCCTTCAAGTTTAGCGGTTTTCACACAAAACCACACCACCACTCAATTTAGCCCTCACAGAGTACCCTCTACCTGCGTGTCACCTGGAGGGGATACTTATATACATAAGTATGGCCACAGAGCAGCAGGACTGATTTCCTCTAGAGTCAAGACCAGCTGCCTCACGGACAAAAACTGCATCTTAGCATCCCTAGATTCTGCTCAACCAAGCACCCGGCAGAGGGCAGGGACTCAGGAAACACGCGGCCCCACCTGGCACCTCCTCCACTGTCGGGCCCAATGAGGCCCCAGGTGCCCTCAGTTTCTGAGGTGGATGAGATACCTGGAAGGCTGAGCACCACACAGCCAACCCCATGACAGGCTAGCGGACTCACCTGGCGATGTCACACCACCTCCTAGCCGGGCTTTCAGGTGTGGCATTTTTGGTGACTCCTCACCCACCTCATCCTCGACCTCAGCCACATTTAAGGAGCAATAGTTGAGCAGCATTGGGCACTGGGACTTTTATTAGGCTGGGTCTGTAGCCAAAAGGGTGTCAGGATTTGGACAGATTAAGAAGGGCAGGGTCATTTTTATGGGTAAGGAGGTGGCTGGGTGCGTCTCTGCCCTCAGCAGTGTGTACCCACTCACTGGAGAGGCAGAGCAGAACAACAGATGGGCCTAAACTGCCTGTCCCATTCCTATCACCCTCTTTCCTCCCAGAGAAGGAACTGAAGTTTCTTCGGCAAGAGAACCGGAAGAACATGCTGCTCTCTGTGGCCATCTTCATCCTCCTGACCCTCGTCTATGCCTACTGGACTATGTGAGCCGGGCACTTCCCCACAACCAGCACAGGCTTCCACTTGGCCCCTTGATCAGGACCAAGCAGGCACTTCAAGCCTCAACGGGACCAAGGTGCTGGGGTGTTCCCCTCCCAACCTAGTGTTCAAGCATGGCTTCCTGGCGGCCCAGGCCTTGCCTCCCTGGCCTGCTGGGGGGTTCCAGGTCTCCAGAAGGACATGGTGCTGGCTCTTCCCTTAGCCCAAGGGAGAAGCAATAAAGAACACAAAGCTATTCCCATCTGCTGAGTACATGTCATGGTCTGACTAGCAGAGGGTGGGGGCCGGGGGCAGGAAGGGGCAGCAGCAGGGGCCGCACTCAAGAATCAAGGAAGAAGAGATGTTCAAGGGAAAGCTCTGGCTTACAATTCAGAATAGAGGAGAAGGCCCCTAGCTCGAGTGGGAAGTAAGGAGACAGTGGGAAGCACTTCCCAAGCCAAATAGTGGGAGTTACTTCCAGGGCTTGGGCACTGCTGGGGCTGAGCAGCAGACATTGTGCCACCTGTCCATCCCCCCACTACACACTGTCATGCCATCCAGCCAGTGCCATTGCTTGTAATTATGGGAGAAAAAGTGCAGTCTGTGCAGTGAAGGGTGGCTTGGGGACCTGAAGTGGTCATGTGGCAATCCTGGGGGAGTGCGGAGTTAATCCATCTTCGACAGGCAGGCAAGGCTGGAGAGGCTGCGAGCGGGCAGCAAGAGTCATGGTAATGATCAGACAGACTTACGGTGACAGTGGCCAGTAAATCAGGTAGGGTTTGTAGTGAGAAGGAGGGGTGGGGCTGATCAGAGGAGGAGCTGTGGCAGGAGCAGCAAACTCAGATATCCCCTTTACCCTTCCACCCCCCAACTCTAACTCCTAGCTTAGGAATAAGGAGGGGAGCAGGTAGGAGGCTGCAGCAAGGCAGAACAGAGGAAGGGCGTGGATAGCTGAGATGAAACCAATTAAGTAGGAAAAACAAGGGACAGAGTTGCCCAGGGAGCTAAGGTCATCCACGAAGGACTCTTGGGGCTAAAGTGAGGAAGTCTAGCAAAGTGAAGGAGGACTTTGGGAGGAACCAGCACCAGGGCGATGACTAACTGGTGGAGAAATCAGCTGGGAACAGAGAAAGGAGGTGCCTGCAGCATCTGCATCCCCCGCCCCCAGGCACAGCCCCCTGCAGGCAGAACCAGCTCTCCTTGGAGGGAAGGCAGGCTAGGGTCAGTGAAACCATCTCTCCCTCCCTCTTTCCCCCAAGTCTAGTGACACTAATTGGTCTGACGCCTCTGTTATTTTAGTCACACAGACTGATCTTGGATTGTCACAGTGCCACCATGGAGTGAGATGTGTGATTTATGTAAGGGGGGAAGGTGCCTCTCTGCCCTCCCGGGGCTGTGGGTTCATTCATTCTGCAGTCCCTGCTTCTAACAGGAGCTGCATAATTTCCCCCAACTCTTCTTTGGGCCCCTTCTTGAGCAGCAAGCAGCAGCCCTGGGAGCCCTGCAGGGGCCCAAGAGCTTGGACAGGCTCCGATTAAACAAACCCTCTTTTCTCTCCTCTGCTTTGAGTAGCGCTGCCTCCCCTTCACTTCTGACCCAAGCTGTTTCATCCAAGTCAGTCTCAGACCACAAAGCACTGAGGACAAACAGCAGCAGCCCCAACACAGAGCCACACAGGCATTAAAAATATGTTTATCTTTAATGATCCAAGATTCTGCAAGACACACTGATATACCCAGAATTGGGTGGAAATACAGCATCTCAGCTGTGCTGCTGCCAGCCTGGGGGTGGGGAGCTGGATGCTGGCTGAAGGACCCCCATGGTGAAGTCGATTCCAACCTCACGGGAGCCTCAGTGCCCTATCGCCATGGAAACCAGCCTGGCACTGGGATGGGGCCCTAGGGAGCCTGCATGAACATCTCTGAGAGGTATTTCCCATTAAAAACAACCACAGGTGCCCTCCCCCACCCCAAGCTACGGCCCAGCTCCCCCTCCTCTCAGCGTTGTCAGACAAGATAAAGGAAATGGGAGTGACCACATAATGACAAACAAAAGCAGATTGTACCTCCTATTAGGGAAGAAAAAGGAAGGGAAAGGGTAGCAAGGGAGCTGCACTTCCAGCTCAGAATTCTGTCAAGACCCTAGAGCGGCTATGGCAGACAGTGGTGCATGACTGTCAGAGGGCAGCGCTACCCAAACCCCTGGAGGTACCCTTGGTTACTGGTGGGGCCACTGCTGCTGTGGGGGAGAGAAAGACAGGTCTTGGAGGCTGCTTCCTGCCATCTAGCGCTGCCCAGTGTTTGGACCAAGAGGGGATGGGACCTAGGATGGCTCTACAACTCCATACTCAGTACGAAAGAGGGCTCCCAGGATCTCAATGTGGTATCAGGGACGGATGGCCCACACTCCCTCCTTCCCACCCTGCTGGACTGTCAGACCTCTGAGCTAGGAAGAACTTCAGGCAAGGCCAGGATGAATGGGGGAAGGAGACAAGAAAATCGTCTCCAACTTGGCATCAAAACAGTAAGTTCAAAGAAACAAAACCGTGATTTTTTATAGCAGGTTCTCCTGGCCAGCTCACGACAGCAGGTCTCCACCCACTCAGGGATGGCCCAATAAAAAGTTGGGCAAAGCAAGGGCATGGCTACCCTCAGGGCAGTGCATGGAACTCAGAAAAGTGAGTCTACAGGATGCAGGAGAGAACAGCAGAGCCCACAGCTCTGCCACTCTGACACGTCCTCCATCGGCCCCACGTGCCCTAGGCACTGACCTCATACCTGCCTCAGGAGCAGCTTCCTTCAGGCTGAGTCCTGGCAGGGGGAAGTTCCCAGGCAGGTGTCCCAGAAGGAACGTGGGAGTGTTCTCTGCAGGGCCCTGCCTGAGCTCTTCAGGGGGATGGGGAGGAGGCCACCCACTCCTCATGCCAGGTGCAGTGCTCCCCAGTCCCTTTTCAAGAGGGGGAAGAAGCCAGCACTATGGGCCCCAGGTGGCCCCGTCTCAGGAATGACAGGGCATTCTGCAGGGGTGGCGCATCCTGAGGCTCTTAGGCCCTGTGCATCTGGATGAAGGAGAGGACATCCTCCTTGGACAGCTTGTCCTGGTCCTGGGGCTTCTGGGAGTCATGCACACGAATGCCATCCCCCCACTCCCAGAAGAGCCGGCCATAGTAGCAGATGCTGGGAGGAGAGGGAGGGGAAAGAGGTTAGGGGACTGCACCCAGATGGCATAGGGTCAAGTATTCTTAAGGGTGTCGGGCGCAGGGATCTGTCAGTGACTTTAGTTGAGGGTCTTCCCCCTGGCAGGCAAAAGGTACCCAGTAGGCCCTAGCTCTGCCCTGCCTCCCAGCACCAACTTTTCCCAACAAACAGCTGTTGCTGCTAATTGCATCCAACTGGATTCCTACAATGACTGATATTCCTGGCTTATCTGTCTGTGCTTCTCTAATAGAACAGTATTAGTAGTGTGGTGACAGAAAATGTCAGTGGCTAATTACAGGCACATTAGGGCTGCTGGGGAAGCCTATGACCAACAGTCTAATGGACACCGGGTCTTAAAGAGGGACAGCTGGGACCTTGAGTGCCAAGGGGCAGGGCTGTGGGCCCTCAGCATGTTCCCACCATCAGGCCAGTGTTGGAATGTCACCGAAATGTGGCTGCTCCATGGGGTGGATACGCTGCCCAGATGGGCCTTCACAGCCAGGTCCGTAACCATTACGGCAGGTCCAGGCATCATGCTTCCCTCACCAGCTCTACCCAGGCCCAGCCACACCTGCAGGGGGCTGCCATCCCCACAAAGGTGTTCTCAGGCCTGTGCTCAGGGGAACCCCTACATGGGCAACAGTCTCAGGAACCAGGGTGTGCCCCAGGACAGCTGGCTGACATCCTGCAGGAGTACTTGAGGCTGCTAAGGAGGGCAGGCTTGGAGGAGAGCTACTTACTGAAATGGGGCAATGGAGTCTGCGGGGAGGTCAAAGGTAGAGTCCTTGGTTTTCTTGTTGTAGAAGAATTTCTTCTTGAAGCTTTTGCTGAATCCCATAGTCCAGGGCTCTGACAGGAGGAAGAGGGGATGAAGCCCAGAAGGGGACACAAAGCACTTGTGGAGGACAGGTGCGTGCCTTCCTCCACTCCTGGTGGTCCTATTCCTGCCTCTCCCCAAAAGCAAGCAGGGAACAGCCCGTGAGGCAGCAGCCTTCATCACCAGCCCAAAGGGGCTCCAGGAGAATGACTAAGCCGTGACTTCTCAACGACCCCACCCCAGTCTTGCCAACCTGCCATCAGGGTGACATCTCTAGGACTCTGACAGATATAGGACTCTGTTAGCCAGAGGGCTCTGAAGAAAGGGGGATGCAAAATGGAAGAAGCCAAGCTTGACTTTCTGGATCTGCGCTGTCTACTGAGAAGGCCCTTTTCCTGCCAGGAGAACAACACGTGCTTGTGTACAAGTTGAGCTCCTCTCTCTATTCCCTAACCAACTCCCAGGGCCCATGGAAGAACAGAAGAGGCTCAGGGAACACTGTCCCCTAACATACACCTCGGAGAAACGCCAGCCTAGCTGCTACCCACCTTAGCTGGGAGCCCTTCGCTCTGGCTCAGGTAGGGTCTGGGCCCATCACCTGGTGGGGAGAGGGGAGAGGGGAGGGGATGGCGGGAACAGTCCCTCCTCACCCACCATTCACTGTCCTGACGATGTAGAGGCCCATGGGTACAAAGTGCCGGTCATCACGCCCTGTGTAGCTGAGCTTTGGGGTGCCACTGGAGCCCTTGATGATCTTCATCTCCAACCTGACTTCCCCAAGAAGGTATGTACATGAGAGAGAGAAAAGGCCCTGGCTGATAAAATTAGTCTCTGACTAATAAAATCACCCCAACTGTAGTATCTGATCCTGGTTTGCCTTAAGACGAAACTAAGGCACAGAGCCGAGTGAGTGGGTGGCCATGCTGAGTTTAGAATTCAGGTCCTGAATTCCTACTCAGGCAGTGGAGGCAGGGGAGTAACAAATGACCCTGCTGTGTCACTGCTGCTTGGAGGATTTCAGGGTAACACCAGTAAGGGTGAGATCTGATACCATGGGTGCCCATGGCAATGCGGCCACTAAAGCGTTAATGTAACCTCCACATAAGCACACCCAGGAGACTGAGATCTGTGAGCACCCGCACACCACTAAGAACATGAGGACGCATTTATGCCCCTTCTACCCCTCCAGGCTCAATTTCTCTCAGCACCGGGAGCTGGGATTTATGGTATTTCAAGCAGCTTGCTGCTCTGCCCCTCGCAGGGCCCATCGTAACTGTGACAGCATCAATGAGCCCGTATTTCTGCCTGACACAGCCCACCCGGCTCCCTCCTGATAGGATGCTGAAGCAGCTCTCAGCCGGGGGGCTCTTGACTGCAGCGGTGCTGCAGAGAGGCAGGTGAGGTGAGGGGACCACTGGAGCCAGCGCACCACCCCACCCCTGACCAGTCTCTACGAAACAGAGGATGACTCCAGGACATGGCCGCACCCCCACCTCCTCTTGAATCTGAGTTTCACCGGTCAAGTCACTCACCTGACAAAAATCTTCTCCATCTCTTCCAGTCTGTACACCTCTTTCACCCTGCGGGTAGAGGGACAGAGACAAAGGCTTCCTGGGGGACATTCTCGTCCAGGAGGCAGCTGGGAGGCAGGAGACTGCACCTGACCTTGGCTTCTGCCCCAGGCCCTCCCTGAAACCACCCAGCCCACCGGCAGCAAGGACACCGAGCCTGCCCTGTGGCTGTTCTACACAGACAAGCCCTGGGTTTCAGAGCTGCCAAGCAGCTCCTCAGGCCTGTGTCAGGGCAACTTGGGAGTGAAACTACAGATGCTGGAAGACAGGAGGGAGAAAGAGGAAGAAAAGTCTGGCAGACAAAGATGTCTCTGTCAGCATTCTCACCCCCAAGGCATCTTCACCATCACCAGAGGGGAGAAAACCAAGGAGTAGGCTCTTGCCCAGGTCTGTCCATGTGGATTTTAGGCCTTCCATAACACGTTACTGCTAAACAGTCCTAATAGTCCTATTATCCACAGTGGGTGGGGAAACCCTAACAAGGATGCAGGGCTCCTGTTTGACGCCCACGCTCAGCTCTTGGGGGCCCTGAACATGTCTTTGGAACTGCTAGTGGGGAAGGTTCCCAGAAATCCAGCAACCAAACCACAAGCAATGAAAGCAAGGTTTCCCCCGGGAGCTGTCTTTCAGGACCTAGCAGACAGGACATTTTAAAGCGCAGACAGAAATTCCTTTGGGACTTTTGCATGCCACCTATAAAGTGCATTCTCAATACTGAATTTAATTTTAACTAAGTAAATTTATGTTAAAAAGAACAAAAACAATGTAGATAAAGTGTAACTAGATACCTCAGTCTCCAGCCACATGAAGCCCCCAAGAGCAGGGCTAAACAGTACCCTTTGGCAATAACCTCAGACCTCAGCCTACCCTGGAAAAGTGTGTCCTCCATCTGTCTCCTCCTGACTCTGTTCTCTTCCTCCTTTCCCTCTCAGGGTCCTGGAACCTTCCCACTATCTAACATTACAACAACCCTGGCCTTCTCCCTCAGCACTGGGGGTCCCATTCCCTCAAACCATTCTTCTCTTTTTCATGTTCAAAATTCCCATTCCCTCAGCACCCATTTCTTACCTGAAAAAAAAAATAAAAAGGCCAGGTGATGTGCTAACAATGCTCAAGTGGGAACAGGTGATTCATGAGGTGGGCTGGCACTTTCAGAAGCACGTGCATCTTAACAACAAGGATGCCTTAACCCCTCAGAATGAAGTTCACCCACTGCCAGGCAGGATGGGGAGATGCTCTGGGGCAAGTCACCTACCTAGCACCCTCACACAAACTTCTCAGCAAGAATGGTCTTGTCTCTAACACCAACTTGCCTAGTGCCCTCCACTGAGCCCTCCCATCCCTCACTGGACGGGAGCAGCAGGTACTGGCCAGAAAGAAGCATGGAGGGGAGGGACCCCACGCTCACCTGATGGGATTCATGTCAGGCCGACTGGGCTTGGAAACGGCTTTCACAAATTTCTCGGCAAGCTGAATTCTACAATCCAAACAGTCTCTCTCAGAGGCAAGCCAAGGATGCCTCCACCAGCACCCCTACCCCCAGGGCATTTTCACAGCTCCAGTCAGAGAACCTTCTGAATCTGCGGCAAGACTGCTCCAAGAGGCAGCACCCACGTCCCCCAGGATGCCCGCCCTGCCCTTCTCCACCGACGTCTTTATTCATGCCCCACCCCTGTGGATTCTGACCTCTAATTTCACTATGTCGGTTGGTTTTCCTGAAGTGTGCCTTCAGCTGTGCTCAGTCACCTCCACTAGAACTTCAAGTATCATCTTTATTATGTCTGCCCTGTCACCCCAAAGCATGGACACCACAGTGCACCCACTCAGATGAAGCAACTTAAATGGGACCACTCAAGCACAGGATATTTCTTCCAAGGAGTACCCCTCTTCCCACAAGGTCACCCTCTTGCTCAACCTTAAATACCTCAACCTGAGCAGCTGTGGCAAAATGGAGTGTGCTGGTATCTCTGATAACCAGGGCCCAAGCCCTAGCCAACTCTGAAGTGGCAACACCAATTCTCACCCTGACTTTGGGACCACCCAGTGGGTGGGAGAGGGAAACTCAGGATGTGGACAAGCAGAGAAGCCCTGGGTGAGGGGCCACACCTCAGGAGGCTGCTGTCCTCCCAAGCTGCCCTGGCCTACCCCCACCCTCCCTACCCTGGGGCCCAGGTCAGACCGCTGGTTAAAGTGCTGCTCCCGAACATCGGTGCCATTCAGCACAAGGACATCGAGGATGTGGATGGCACTGATCTTCCGCTGGGCCTTCCCCTAGAAGGATAAGTAAGTACACTGCCCAATCTGCCAGGCGTCAGCCTTCAGGCCCCACTAACCCCCACCATGGCATGCTGGCTCCATTCCGCCTATAGCCAGGGGAAAGGTAGGGCTCTAAATATTAGCGGGATATTTCTCTTGTCTCCCTCCCAGCTGCTTGTCAGAACGACTGGCCTGGGCTTCTGAGCAGGGTAAGATCCAAGGCATTGGTGATGAGGCCCCTTGAACCTCAAACCCAGTGAGGTTGCTGCCATGGCACTCCAGCCAGGATCTGGCTTATACCCCTTGCCAACTGTTCCTACTGACTGTTCTGAATGTTACCATATAGATTTCATACTCATGGCTCCTGAGAAATAACAAGTCTCTTCTTTCCCAAGGGATCTCTGGTCAAAAGCTAAATCAGCTGCTAAAAAATATCCAGTAGACTCAGTAGGGCCCTCAATGCACAGAGACAATCAAGGTCTCCTCTGACGCACAGAGACTGTGCTCCTCCTTACCTGAACCACTGTGGCTTAGAGCAACTGCTCCGGGAGAAGAGTCATTATAAACCCTTAGCCCAGCCTTCGGCCCTGTCAGCCACCACACAATGTAACCAAGTTAACTCAGGGCAAAAGGCCAGGTTCAGCAGCTCCCTAGTCCCCTAGCTGCAAGGCCAACACTTGAGCAGAACCATCTCTGACCTCCCCTTTCAGCTCATGCACAATTTCCACAGATAGCAGAGTGTCCCGAGGCAGCTCTGTCTTCAGGTCTAGCTTGATCCAGCGGTCTGACTGGCGGCCATCCCACGTGTAGATCTGGGATTTCTATAGGCAGAAACAGTCGGGTAAGGAAGGCATGGACATCGAAGGATAAAAGGCTTACTTCTCAAAAGAGCTTTTAGTTGGCAGCTACAAACTGATAGGACTGGGAAATGTCAGAAGAAAATGTCTATGAGAAATTAAATCCATTATACTTTAGTGATAATGATAGTAGTGTTCTCCAGTGCCTCTGCAGAAGAGAAGCAGAGATCTGGCTCAGCCTTGGAACAGGCGCAGGGCACCACTCAAAAGACCTAAGTCCATAATTAGTGGCCCTCAAAAAAGATCCAATTTCGTGTATGTCTAAGGTGGGTTTGTTGAAGAATCCAGAGAGCAGAGAAGGAGAGAGTAAGTAAAATGAGAAAAAGACAGTGTGAGAGGACACAAAAGATGTAACTGAGGAAGACAGGATCAAATTATATAGAAACACAAGTCAAGAGTTGAAAGAAAAAGCAATGACTTTACCCAGTTAAGTAAGATAAAGAGCTTGCCAAGGCTCTCCCTCACCTCATTTTAGACTCCAGGGGGCCCAGGGTAAGGACAGGGAGTATCTTTGCAAGACGGGGGATGGCATGGGGTGGTGGTGGTGTTGCAAAGGAATGGCTGCACGGGCTCAAGCCAGATTAGCCTGCTGACCACGCTGCTAGCCTGGGAAGCTCTATATCACAAGAAAAGCGGCAGTGTTCCCTTTAGCAATGCACAGAGTTGAAGAAACAAATGAAAGAATGAATGAATGACACTTGGCAAACTCAGAGGAAGAAAGGAAATAAAGTTTTAAGAAATACCTTCACTAGAGTTAAAGCAACAGCTACTTAGTGCCAAGAGAACATGTACCAAGTGTGGCAGGCAGCAGTCCAGATTCCCACAAAGGGCAAATCCACCATCCCGAGCAGGGCAGGAAGCCAGGTGCAGACTTACCCCCAGGCCGATGAGGAACTTCTGCTCACTGCCAGACACCATGCAGCGGTAGTCAAACACAGGGCGGATCTTCTCCAGGGTTTTAGAGGTGAGCAGTGTGGGCTTGTAGCTGAAGATGTCAATCTCAGTGCCCTGCAGCCACGAGTCAGAGAAAACACTGTCAGGTTGGGGGAAGGGACAGTATGGGTGCCTATATGGGCTGGGGGCAGGCTCGACAAGGCAAGGGACAGGAAGCACTGGCTCTCTGAAATACGCTCACCTGCACCCCCTTCTCTACCTAACTGTGCACTAAATGGGATCTATTTCCATCTACTTGGAATGTTCCTGTAGGACCTATTAGGAGAGGCTGGAAAAGTAAAGAACACTGAGTCCCCAAGTACAGATCAATTTACCAGACCTATAAGAAAATGTCACCAGAATATAAAAGCTGCCCCTTCAATAAAAGTAAAAGCAAGGATTCTCCAGCAGTTGGTTTGAGAACAGTTTAGTGATCTCTTTACCCCATTTAGAAAATTGTACACATACAATTCTTTGGAGGGCATCTTGAACCTCGGTCTCTACTCCCTGACCCCCACAAAACCAGCACAATTGCCCATGATCTGGGCCAGATTTAAATGAGGCCCAAGTAAAAGCTGGAGGTTGAGTGGTAGGAAGAAACAGGGCAAAAGAACTCTGAGGACCAGGTCACCAGAAATAAGACAAAGAAGCTGGGGTTTAGGCCAACCCTGCTGTGGGCTTCCCTGGCAGCTCCCTTCACCCTATGCCCAGCTCCCTTGTCTAAGATCATCCTATACTCTGTGTCTCTTTTGTAGGCAAATCCCACAGGACCCTGAACTTGCCAGGGTGACAGAGCCAGAACCACCCTTTGGGTGGCAGGAATGCTGAGCACAGGCACTGAAGATGAGAATCTACCGTTGGCCTGACTGCTCTTGGGGAATTCAACACCCTATACCAAAGGTTTCCCACTGTGGCAGCCTTAGCTCTGCCCCTTAGAATCCATGAGGGGCATCTGCACAAACCCTCTGGAGGCCATGCATTTGGGGCCTCAGTGATACTATCCACATCTAGAGACAGATCTCTAACTTGAATTATTTCCACCACAGACACCAGTCTTACCTGGATTAGCTCAAAGAACTTTGATTTGGGGTCAGAGGAAGAAGGAGCCACACGAGCCTGGTCTGGGATCTGAAATAAGACAGCAAAGAGCCTTGACTTTCAAATGCCCGTTTGACCGAGGCCGTGTATGAGTGTACGCAGGTGGAGGATAGGGTCAGACTGGGGAGGAGGAATGGCACACAACAAAGGAGGCTAGGCTGACAGGGATGGAGGTGGATAATTCACTCACTGCTCCCTTTCAGACCCTGTGGCAATGCACCCCAAAGGCTACTTCCCTTTCTCTGGGGCTCTCTGTGGTCAGTGCTGCTACATGGGGCCACCAGTTGCAAAACTGATGCCAGTCTACCTCCCCACACCCCGCCCCTTAGTCCTTTCTGACCCAGCTGCAGGGTCAAACCTGCAGTGAAAGGGCCAAGGAGGTAACTACCAGCAATGCCGAAAAGTCAACCTCTGGGATGCTGTGAGGGTAGCATATATTTTTGGATGCGGAGAGACCCTAAGGTGACAGGATTGGGAGTTAACCCCATTCTTCTCTACGGCTTCCCTGCCCTGAAGCAGCAATGGGCTGGGGGAGACACTCACCCCCCAGAGTCGGAGGCACTCCTTCCGGATCTCTGCCTGTCGAGGCTCACTCAGTGTCCTGGGAGTATGAAGCCAGTCAGTGATTAAAATCTCTACGAGACACAGGAGTGCCCCCAGTGCACCCCTCACATCCCATAGAGAGGAGGCCTGAATGAATGAACATGTGAGTGTACACACAGACACTATGCTGCCACTGGCCCAGCGTGATTACAACACATGCAAGGCTCTCCTTTTGAAGACAGGAGCTCAAACATACATGAAATGGGATTACCTGCCCTTCTCACCACAATGGGAAAGGAGAAAGTGCCCTCCAGACCACCTGGATGCCAGGGTCCTCTCTGACACCCCTTTTCAATCACCCATCAGCATGTTCTAGCTCCTCTTCTGCTGACACAGGCCATACTAAACCTGTCTCAGCAGATGTCACCATGCCCCACAAGGCTGAATTAGCTTATGTTCACCCCCTACCAGAGGTTTCTCTGATCAGTCCTACCTCTCCTCTCTTGATCACTCTTTACTCTGTGTCCCCTGAACATTATGTATTCTACTTGTGCTATGTCACTGTATAACCCTCTGATGCACTGTTAATAAACTTTCCTGTATCCTTTTCCTGGGTTACTGTTATCTGCCCAAAGACAGTGTAAAGTATTTGGGGACAAGGTTCATGTCATATGCTTCTCTGGCATCCTTCAGAGACCACAGCAGAGTATGAGATAAGAGTAGGTGTTTTAAAATGTTTCTTGAAATGAAAAAAACAACCAGCTTGGGGGGAGGAGCAAAGCAAGATCTTCCCTTGAAATAGGTGGTTTCTGGAAAGTGGGCAACACTCACGTGTCTTGAACAAAGGCATGGATTTTCGCCAGAGCTTTGATCTGCAGACCACAGTGGCTAGAAGAAAAAAAAAAATTGTTTGATCTCAGGATTACCAAAAAAGACAGGTAACTGACATCAGGACAGAGAGGTTAAACTGGAGCAGTGGCCATCTACGTTTGGTGAAGGAGCTGGAGAGTTGAGAAAGAAACCCACACCCCACCCCACAGTGCAGTTATGTGGGGCTTACTGAAGGATGAGGGTAGAACAGGAAAACCAAGTCACTCAGTTCTTAGATCCCAAGTCCTACTAAAAGGAAGCTTCTAATCCCACCCTTAAATCATCTGAGAGTAGAGGTGAGCTCATTCAAAGCCCAGACTCGGTTCAACTATAGACTAAGCTTACTCGACCCATGTATAGTAACAGCTACCCTTTCTACTTTAGTCTTCACTGTTCTTTACATACAATGCCTGGCATTTAATAAAAAATTATGAGGCATATGATGAAGCAAGAAAATGCTACCCATTGGCAAGAGGGAAAACAAGCCAACCGAATAAGACCCAGAGATGGCCCAAATGTTGGAATTCTCAGATGGGGCCTTTAAGATAACTGTGATAAACATGTTAAAAGATCTACTGGAAAGGGTGAATGAAATATATAAAAAGGTGAAGATTTTCAGCAGAGATATAGAAACTATTTTTTAAAGGCAAATAGAAATTCTAGAAATGAAAATATGTTCGAGATGAGAAATTATTTTGCTGGGATTGGCAGACTGAACACAGTAGAGGAAAGAACCAGTGAACCTGAGGACAGACATGTCAATAGAAACCCAAACTGAAACAGAAAAGAGGAAAAAAAGTGAAAAAAAAACCAAAAACGGATCATCTAGGTATTGGGGACAATAGCAAACTGCTTAACATAAACATAATTGGAGTTCCAGAAGCAGAGGAAAGAATAAAACAATATATTAGGCTGGGTGTGGTGGCTCACGCCTGTAATCCCAGCACTCTGGGAGGCTAAGGCTGGCGGATCATCTGAGGTCAGGAGTTTGAGACCAGCCTGACCAACATGGTGAAATTCTGTCTCTACTAAAAACACAAAAACTAGCCAGGCATGGTGGTGGGTGCCTGTAATCCCAACTACTCGGGAGGCTGAAGCAGGTGAATCACTTGAACCCCAGAGGAGGAGGTTGCAGTGAGCTGAGATTGCACCACTGCACTCCAGCCTGGGCAACAGAGTGAGACTCCATCTCAAAAAAAACAAAAAACAAAAAAAACACCAATAAAACATATTGACAAACTAATGGCCAAGAAATTTCCTGAAGTGTTGAATGAAATCAATCCACAGATCCAAGGTCAGTGAACCCCAAGCAGAATAAATACAAAGAAAACCACATATAAATGTATCAAGGTTGATATACTAAAAATAACAGATAAAATATTAAAAGCAGCCGGAAGGGAAAAAGACACATGACATACAGGAAAACAACAGGAATAATGGCTGACTTTTCATCAGAAACAAGGGAGGCAGAGAACCATGGAATCATATCTTTAAAGTGCAAAAAACATCAACCTCAAACTCTATACCCAGTGAAAATATCCTTCAAAAATGAAAGGGAAATATACATACATACATACATATATATATATATTTTTTTTTTTTTTTTTTTTTTTGAGACAGAGTCTTGCTCTGTCGCCCAGGCTGAAGTGCAGTGGCCAGATCTCAGCTCACTGCAAGCTCTGCCTCCCGGGTTCACGCCATTCTCCTGCCTCAGCCTCCCGAGTAGCTGGGACTACAGGCGCCCGCCACCTTGCCTGGCTAGTTTTTGTATTTTTTTTTTAGTAGAGACGGGGTTTCACCATGTTAGCCAGGATGGTCTCGATCTCCTGACCTTGTGATCCACCCGTCTCAGCCTCCCAAAGTGCTGGGATTACAGGCTTGAGCCACCGCGCCCGGCCTTTTTTTTTTTGAGACAGAGTCTCACTCTATCACCCAGGCTGGAGTGCAGTGGCACGATCTTGGCTCACTGCAACCTCCGTCCCATGGGTTCAAGCAATTCTCTTGCCAGACAGTTTCACCATGTTGGCCAGGCCAGTCTCAAGCTCCTGGCCTGAAGTGATCCACCTGCCTCGGCCTCCCAAAGTGCTGGAATTACAGGCATGAGCCACCATGCCTGGTCTAAATACATTATTTTTATTTATTTATTTAAGATGAAGTCTTGCTGTCTCACCTAGGCTAGAGTGCAATGGCACAATCCCCAGCTCAATGCAACCTCCGCCTCCCAGGTTCAAGTGCTTCTTCTGCCTCAGCCTCCCGAGTAGCTGGGATTACAGGTACCTGCCATCATGCCGGGCTAATTTTTGTACTTTTGTAGAGACGAGGTTTCACCATGTTGGTCAGGCTGGTCTCGAACTCCTGACCTCAGGTGATCCACCTGCCTAAGCCTCCCAAAGTCCTGGGATTATAGGCATGAGCCACCACACCTGGCCTAAATATATTTTTAAATACACAAAAGCAGGGAATTAGTCTCCGGCAGACTTGTACTATAAAGATAGGCTAAAAGAAATTCTTTAGGCTGAAGTGAAATGATTCCAAATGGAAATCTGGTTCTACAGGAAGGAATGAAGAACACCAGAAAGGGTAAGTATGTCAGTAAATACCAAAGACCTTTTTAAAAAAAAGTAGATATATATGTGCATGCGTGTGCATCTTTAAAAGACTATAAGCAGTTTAAAGTAAAAATAGTAATTATATAAACTAGGGTTTATATAAAAACAAAAACACAAAGACAAAAGAATAGCATGTATCGTGTTGTAAGGTTCTTACACTGTTCATAAAGCAACGAAATAGTTTTGGAAGGCAGACTGATTAATTAAAGGTGCATATTGTAATCTCTAGAGCAACAACTAAAACATAACAAAATAAAGTCATCTAAAAAACCCCAAGGAGATAAAAAGAATACTAAATAATACTGAATTATTTAAAAAATACTGAATTAGTTATTAAAAAATACTGAATTAGTTATTAAAAAATACTGAATTAGTCCCACCAAAAATGGAAGGAAGAAAGGAAGAGAAGAACAAAGAACAGACAGGATAAACAGAAATCAACCAAGACGGGATTTAGAGCCAAACATTAATAATTATACTCAATGTAAATGTACCAATCACCCCAATTAAAATGCTGAGACTTCTATACAGGTCAGACTGGACAAAAAGGTAAGACTTACCCACATGTTGTCTATAAGAAACACATTTAATCATAAAGACAAAGGTAGAAGGACAAAAAAAGACCATACAAACACTAAGCTAAAGAAAGCTTAAGTGGCTATATTAATGTCAGATAAAGCAGACTTTCAGACAAGGAGTATTAATGGAAATAGGGTATTTCATAATGATAAAAGGTCAATTCATCAAGAAAACAAAACTGTCTTAAACGTGCAGGTGCCTAATAACAAAGATCCCAAATAACTGAAGAATTGACAAAACTAATGGGAGACACAGACAGCTCAATAATCATAAAGACTTTAACAACCCTCTTAGCAACTGACAGAATAAGTACTCAAAATATCAGTGAAGATTTAGAAGATCTGAAAAACACTATGAACTAACTTGACCAAATTAACATTTATAGAACATTATACCAAGCAACACCAAGATAGAGCATATGATGGGCCATAAAATAAGCCTCATTAAGTTTCAAAGGATCAAAATCATACAGAATACATTCTCTGAGAATGGTGTGACTAAATCTAACAGGTATCTTAAAAATCCTAAATTATCTGAATATTAAATACGACATACACATAATCTATGAATCAAAGAACAAATCATAAGGAAAAAATTTAAAATATATGAGCCACAGGATAATTAAAAGACACACATCAAAATGTAGGAGATTCGGCTAAAGCATCCTTTTTTTTTTTTGAGACAGGGTCTCATTCTGTCATCCGGGCTGGAGGGCAGTGGTGCAATCTTGGCTCACTGCAACCTCCACCTTCTCGGCTCAAGCAATCCTCTTGCCTCAGCCTCCTGAGTAGCTGGTACCACAGGTATAAGCCACCATGCCCAGCTAATTTTTATACGTTTTGTAGAGATAGGGCTTCAACCATGTTGCCCAGGCTGGTTTCAAACTCCTGAGCATAAGTAATCAACTGCCTTGGCCTCCCAAAGTGCTGGGATTACAGGTGTGAGTCACCGTGCCTGGCCCTAAAGGATCCTTGAAGGGAAATTCATAACATTAAAAAAATTATATATATACACATATATATGTGCAGAAATAGAAAAGCCCATCCTAAAATTTATAAGGAATCTCAAGGGACACCAAATAGCCAAAATAATCTTGAAAATGATGAGCAAAGTTAGAGAACTCACACTTCCTGATATTAAAACTTCCTACAAAGCTACAGTAATAAAAACTGTCTACTACTGGCATAGAGACAGACACATAAACCAATGGAAGAGATAGCCCAGAAATAAACTCTTATATATATGATCAAATGATAGATGCCAAGACCAATCAATGGGGAAAGGGCAGTGTTTTCAACTAATGGTGCTGGGAAAACTAGATATTCACATGCAAATTGACCCTCACCTAATACTATACACAAAAATTAACTTAAAATGAATCAAAGATCTAAATGTAACAAATAAAACTGTAAAACTTGGCCGGGCACAGTGGCTCATGCCTGTAATTCCAGCACTTTGGGAGGCCGAGGCAGGAGGATCACGAGGTCAAAAGATCGAGACCATCCTGGCCAACATGGTGAAACTCTGTCTCTACTAAAAATACAAAAATTAGCTGAGCATGGTGGCACACACGTGTAATCCCAGCTACTCGGGAGGTTGAGACCGGAGAATTGCTTGAACCTGGGAGGCAGAGATTGCAGTGAGCTGAGATTGCACCACTGTATTCCAGCCTGGCAACAGAGCAAGACTCCGTCTCAAAAAAAAAAAGAAAAAAAAAAAAAGAAACTGTAAAACTCTTTAAAAACATAGAGGAAAGATTAATGACATTGAATTTAACAATGATTTCCTGCATATAACACCAAAAGCACAAGGAACAAAAGAAAAAAATAGGTAAATTGGATTACATCAAAATTTTAAACTTAAGTGCATCAAAGGACACAGTCAATGCAGTGGGAAAAAAAACCCCTACAGAATCGCAGATATTTTCAAATCACATATCTGACAAGTGATTAATATCCAGAATATTTAAAGAACTCCTACAATTCAACAACAACAAACAAAAAAAACAATTAAAAATAGCCAAAGGTCAGCCAGACATGGTGGCTCATGCCTGAAATCCCAGCACTTTGGGAGGCCTAGGTGGGCGGATCACCTGAGGTCAGTTCAAGACCAGCCTGGCCAACATGTTGTAACCTGTCTCTACTAAAAACACAAAAATTAGCTGGGCATGGTGGCAGGTGCCTGTAATCCCAGCTACTCACAGGATTTGTATCCAGAATGTAAAATAATTCCTGCAACTTGATAAAAAGGCAAATCAATTTTTTTAAATGTTCAAAAGACTTGAAGAAACACTTCATAAAAGAAGATATACAAGTAGCCAATAAGCACACACAAAGGGGTTCAATATAATTAGTTGTCACAGAAATACATATTGAAACCACAATGATATAACACTATACCCCACCAAATGGTTAAAATAAAAGACTGATAATACCAAGTGCTGACAAAGATGTAATCAGAACTTCATATTCTGCTGGAAGGAGAATAAAACAATGTATATAAATTGTTTTATTGTTTTTATATATAATATACAATTTTTTTTTTTTGAGACGGAGTCTTGCTCATTGCCCAGGCTGGAGTGCAATGGCGCGATCTCAGTTCACTGCAACCTCCACCTCCCAGGTTCAAGCGATTCTCCTGTCTCAGCCTCCCCCAGTAGCTGGGATTACAGGCATGTGCCACCATGCCCAGCTAATTTTATATTTTTAGTAGAGATAGGGTTTCACCATATTGGCCAGGCTAGTCTCGAACTCCCGACCTCAGGTGATTCACCCACCTTGGCCTCCCAAAGTGCTGGGATTACAGGCATGAGCCACGGCACCCAGCCATAATATACATATTATATGTATACTATATACATATACATTGCTTTATTGTGTGTGTGTGTATATATATATATATGATACACACACACAGTGTTTTAGAAAACTATGTGGTATTTTAAAATAAACATACATCTCCTCTATGATCCAGAATTTCCCACTCAGGTATTTACCCAAGGGAAATTACAACATTTGTCCACCCAAGCTTTGTATAAGAATGTTTTTATCAGCTTTATTTGTAACAGCCCCAAACTGTCAAGTGGCCATTGACAAAAGAATCCCCATACAATGGAATGGAATACTAGTCAGCAAGAAAACCAAACCAACTAACACAATATGAATGAATCTCAAAAACATGATGAGGAAAAAATCCCAGACACAAAATACAAAGTTCTAGAACAAGCAAAACTAACCTGTGGTGATAAAAATCAGAAGAGGGGTTACTTTGGGGTTGCCTGAGTAGGGGCACAAGGAAATTTCCTTAGGTGATGGAAACGTTTTTTATCTTTTTTTTTTTTTCTCTGTTGCCCAGGCTGGAGTGCAGTGGCACAATCTCGGCTCACTACAAGCTCCGCCTCCTGGGTTCACGCCATTCTCCTGCCTCAGCCTCCTAAGTAGCTGGGACTACAGGCACCTGCCACCACGCCCGGCTAATTTTTTGTATTTGTAGTAGAGACAAAGTTTCACCATGTTAGCCAGGATGGTCTCGATCTCCTGACCTCGTGATCTGCCCGCCTCGGCCTCCCAAAGTGCTGGGATTACAAGCATGAGCCACTACGCCCAGTCACGTTTTTTATCTTAATAGGGATGGTAGGCTACAGGGCTATATGCATTTGCCAAAACTGATTAAAGTATACACTTAAGATTTACATTTCACTTACAGAATTATACTTCCACTTTTTTAGAAAAAGAAAAGTGGTTGGTTATAGAGTTGCTTAAATACTCTGTGCTACTGGAACCATTAAAAAGAAGTCCAGTTCTGCCATGCTTCTACACACACTTGTTCAGCCAAAAGACATGTTCCATAACCCAGAAGTGTTATAAAGCCCTAGCCAGGCTGATCCCTGGGCCTGTTTGCTTCCTCATCTATAACATGCTGAAGTTTACTGTCTGCTCCACTTTGGTGCCTACCATTGCTATCAAAATGAGGGAGCTTATATGGTAGTACTGTGGAAAGTTAAAACACAAGGCAATACTGGAAAAATAGAAGAGAACAGGACAAAGACTTCCTCCCCTTCTGTGATTCTCCAGGGCCACCTATATCTTCAAACTTCTCTGGGGGACTTAAGGTTGGACCCTTAACTAAGGCCTTTCCAATACCTGTTTGGCCCCCTAAGAGAGCACTTTCTGTTGATTAACTGCTACTATACAACCCACCAACCTATCTCCAAGCACTTTTTTCTAAGGCCTGCCCACTGAGAAAACTAAGCCAAATATCACAACTTCAAATTATTACCACTAACAGGGAGTGGGGAAAACAAAGAAGATACAGAAAACAGCATTTGGATCACCAGCTGGGAAACTCATGAGCTGGCAAAAGTTTGGGCACTTCCAAAGCATGTTATACACATGCTTTCCATCCATCTCCTGCCTCCAAACAGGGACTTCTCCAGGCAATAAGTATGATGGCCTTCTACAAACAGCAGCAATTAAAGGGAAATTACTCCTGCCTCCAGGGACACAGGCTGCTCTCTGTCAGCTATACACAGGCTCCTGCGTATACACAGACTCCTGTGGGCAGGCCTATACTAGCCAGGCACCTACCTGCCACCCTTGGGATAGGGCCTGGCAGCAGGATGGGGGTCCCTGAGGGTAACTAACCAAAGTCCCAGGCAGCCCTGGAACCAGCAGACCATACTCAGTTGCCAATTTGTCAGGGTTGACAAAGTGATACCAAGAGCCAACCATTCAGTCTTTCACTCTCTGGTCTTCCTTAGGACCTCAGTGGTACCAGCAAAAACCAGTCCGTTGGCTTACCTCTCATTGGACCGTATCATGTAGTCAGTAAATTCATGGTCTCCCTTGATCACCTCCAGGGGGACCACCAAGTTGACGTCGGAATCAGTGTTCCGCAGCTGATTGAGTTTAATATTCACTGCGAAGAGGTAATCCCGAACGTCATCTATGCCCACCTTCAGGCCCTTGCACACCACATACCTGGCAGGAGATACTCTGTCACTCCACCGAGCAAGGGCTTCCTCCCCATACATTCCTTTCCCCCAACCCCTTGTGGAATCACAAAGCTTAACAACTTCCCTATTCAACCTTAGGCCTATGCACAAAGAACAACACAGACCCTTTGCGCGCTAAAGTTCCCCTCAAATCCTTCCCTGTTAAGCTCTATTTCTACTCTCTATGGCAGTAGTTCCTAACTTCCCTGTGACAGACGGGCTGCGTCACAATCACCTGGGGAGTCTGTCAAATTACAGACCTAATGAATCAAACTCTCCCAGGAGAAGGTCCAGAAATATGTGTTTGTAACAAGCCACCTGGCAATTCTGATTAGTTGCGTTTTCTCTCACCTTGTGTGTGGGCAGTGTCACACTGGGACCCCAGCAGTGCCTCTGGATAGCAGCTCCTTGCCCCTTCCCAGCCCATGCCCCTCGAAGTGTCCCTGCTATTGGTCACCTTCTCCTGGACCAAGCTGAGAGTCCCTCACATAAGCATGGAGAATAAGGCTTGGGAGAAGGAGGCAGAAGCTGAACTGGCACATCCCAAGACCAAAAGACCCAGGAATCCTGAATCCTGTTGGCTCTCATCACTTCTTTAAAGTCAAGGTTTTAAATGTAGCTTAAGAGGTCATGCCAGAGAGATGCACCATGATTTGCTGTTCTCACATTTAGCCAACGAATCTGGCTAATATAGAGAGAAAGGCTTCACCTCTCTGAGTTGGCAGGACGGCTGGTAATAGGCTTGAAGAGACAAACTCGTTCAAAGCAGCAGTACAGCAGGTAGACAAGCCCCACACTAAACGGTGTGAACAGGTCAAAGGTTTTACAGATGAAGTGGCCTCCTAGATTAGAGAGAAAACACCAAAAGCAGCCAATGGGTCTATTCCAAGAGATGGGTGAAGTAGTCTTGGGAGTAAATATGACAAAGTCAAGGAACCAGCACCTGGGTCCGTTAAAAGTCAGAGACAATTTAAGGGGGAGAACCAGTTTTGGGGGGGACTTTGAGGGTTCTTTCTCCCTAAATTACTCATTTAGCTACCTGTCAGCTAACACAAGCAGATTTTTTTAACTTCCCCTCCAACCCCTTATACATGCTCTTGTCCAACAGGGCCTCTAGTGGGTCCTGGGGTGAGGAGACAGCTGAGGAAGTGTCACCTGTCCGGACAATGGACAGCGCCATGAGGAACTGACACAGAAGCAGCTGCTTGCTGAGGATCTCCTGCAGGTTCTCCTGCCCCTCCACCGAGAAACCCTGAAATGAGAGCACAAGGAATGGGGTTGGAAAGAGAAAGGAGAGGGACTGAGAATAACATCACTACCTCATCTTCATCAAGAGTTCTTGAAGTGTTTTCATTGATCACCATCTGACTGATGAAGAAGCAGCTTAGTGTTGAGTTATTTTAGAAGGTCACTGGGCTTGTTAGATGGAGTAAGCACAGGACTCAGACCTACCACTGGACCAGCTCCACTTTCCTGCTCTATCATTCCCAGGGGATGGAACCAAGCCTACTTTTCCAAGGAGATGGTCTAGAAAGTATTTTAACTCATGGGAATCCCGGGAAGAGTAAGGCAGAACAGAGTCAAAATATTGGCTAGTCAGAGGTCAACCACAACATAAGAAACAGAATGCTCTGGTGAGTCCTAACAACACCAGGGAGTGAGTGCAGTGAGAAAACTCACTTCGGCTTCCCACTCTGGTGACAGGAGAAAAGTTAACCTTCCTAGTTACAGTAATCTTTCTCTGTTGACTCAGGTTTTACTTACAATACTCCCTTTCCCGTTCTAAGACCACAGTGCCTCTTCTCTCCAGCTGGCAGACTCTCTGGCCAGGGTATTTACCGAAAGAATGTGTAATGCTATTTCTAGAGTGGTCTCCCTCCTTGTGAGATCCCAGCAGGAGACAGAGAGTCAGGCTTACATAAAAGTAAAGGAGGCCAGGGGACATCGGGTGGCAGAGTGTTGTTAAATGGGTATAGTTTCTGTTTTGCAAAATGAAAACTTCTGAAAATCTGTTGCACAACACTGTGAATAGACTTAACACTGCTGTTAACACTGAAAAATGATTAAGATGATCAAATTTGTGTTTTTTACAATAAAATATAAAAATAAAAAGGACGCTGACCTCTATTAAACAGGCCCCAACCAGGCCAGGTCTCCCTGACTCAGTTCTACAAAAGTGATAGCTAAAGGACTCAGAATAAAAAATGTTTAGCAGTGTCTTCCAGACTTAAAGATGCTTCTCAAAATGCATGTCTAATTATGGAGTCAATTAAAAAAAAAAAAAAAGCCTAGGTCACCCCTCTACACTGCTGAAGTGCTGAAGCAGAAAGCCCTTGAGTTCGCAACTCTATAGCTGCCACACTGCAACAGCTGCCTCATAAGCGCTATCAGACTCCCACATCTGCTCAGCTAGAGCAGCCCCTCCCTCACAGCCAGCCCCAAGCCTGTCATCTGTCGTTCCCTGCTGTGCACAGTGCTTCAGTGAGCCTGGGCATCTTTGGATATCACGCTGACATCCTGCCCACCTTCCTTCAGTAGCCACACAGCTACTGCTTGAGAGGCCACCCTAAGAGCCCCAGAGGCTTTTCTCAACTCTAGCTATATGACCCTGGAGCAGCTGCCACATTGTCTGTCCTTCCTCTAGAGTAAGTGGTGGCTCACTCCAGAAAGGAATGCCTGCATTGTCAGATTAATGGGTGAGAGCTTCTGCTGAACAAAGCTGCAATGGGCTTCCCTCTGTGCCTCAAGCAGCTGCCTGTAGACAAGGCCTCTTGAACTTTCACTTTAGCCCAGCCCTGACAAGAGCCTCCCATGGATTCCCATGCTGCCGTCTTTGGTTAGGTGGCCATCTGTCAGCCTATGAGAGGCTTACAGGTGACCATGTATAGATAGCCTCCACCAGGAGCAACACCAAGATCACCCTACTCCAGGCAAAGGTATCCACAACATCAGTCTCTACAAAAGTATCATTTAAAAAATGTACAGAAAGAATAAAAATGCATCCCCTACAATCTGAATTGTGAAATACCACCTTTGGGGGCAGCTAAAGAACCAGACAAAACAAACAATTCTCAAACCTCTAAAATAACAAATCCTTAATGCATCAGTCTATGGAAAAAAGGTAACCTACCCCATCAGCCATCAGAAAGTGGACACCCTTGCGATCTGTGTTATCCAGGACAAAATTCCGAAAAGCAGAGATGTTCTCTGGGCGGGTGATATCTCCATCTCCATCAATCCCACCCTCACCTGTCAGAATACAAGAGTCATAGTGAGTTCATCTGCCCTATACATGTCAGGAGCTGGGACACGAGTGCTCTGGGACAGAGAACACAGGCATCAGGTGTCTCAAGAACTAGGGCCCATCCTACAAGGCTCCCTTACAGTGATGGACCAGGAGGAAGAATAGTACCCTGTTATAATGAAATACAGTCCGAAAGTAGTTGACCAGCCAAAAGTCATCAACTCTTGGAACTTTCTCTTCAAGACCCAAATTGTGTTTAAGGCACCAACATCTAGGCATCAATTTTTTAATAAGGACTGTTTAGAAAGGACTTAGGATTTGCTGCCAAATTACAATCAACATAGAGCAGAGGGACTGCTGTGGGTTGCCGACCTGTCTGCAACCCAGTGCATTCCACACCTGGCACAGAGGACTAGAGATGGGCATGGGTTTGTAGTTGTTAATAACCCTGCCAGTTCTCAGCCAGAGATCAGGCAGCTTCACTATCTCCTGCCACCACAAAAGCAGAGCACTCCTGAAAGGAGGAATTAATAGAGCCTTGATGAGAATCTGCTGAGGGAGTGTTTGACCCGTATTCTACACGCCCAGGGTAAAAAGGTATAGTCCAGAGGAAACCAAGATTCTGACAAGAACTGTGAAGCCCAGGGTAAGAGACAGGAAAGAAAACACGGCATGTGGATAACAACTGCTTCTGACCTGAAGTCCCCATAGAGGGGCTGTCCCTCATATCTCCTAGTACCCTCCTCAGTGTCCCTACCATAATAGGGTTCGAAGAGTTCACTGGAAGCAGAGTAGAAGTCCTCCAGCTTGAAGTCATTAGGGCCCTTCAAAGTCATTCCAAAGCCCTTTGCATGCCACTTCTTCCTCCACAGCACATACTCTGAGAAGCCACCTGGGCCTGCACAGACGTCGGCAAAGTAAAGAAGCTCAGCTTCCCGGTCCTTCACCAGTGGCTTCTGCAAAGGGAAATGGAGGACAGGAGAGGAAGGAAAACAAGACAGCTCAATGGGGAACAGGAAGGAGAATGCAGGGAGAGTAAAATAAGCCTTTCGGCAAGTACAATCCAGAGCTCCCACCAGGGCCACAGCACCCAGGAAATGTATCTTCTGGTGATCAACACCCTTTAGTGTTGCCTCATCCACTCTCAAAATACCCACAACACCTATCACATCACCAGGCCTAGCTCAGACTCCTCATAAAAACATCTTCATGGAGCCGGGCATGGTGGCTCACGCCTGTAATCCCAGCACTTTGGGAGGCCAGAGACGCGGACAGTCTGAGGTCAGGGGTTTGAGACCAGCCTGGTCAACATGGTAAAACCCTGTCTCTACTAAAAATACTAAACATTAGCCAGGCGTGGTGGCGCACACCTGTAAACCCAGCTACTCGGAAGGCTGAGGCATGAGAATTGCTTGAACCTGAGAGGCACAGGTTGCAGTGAGCTGAGATCGTGCCACTGCACTTGAGCCTGGGCGACAGAGCGAGACCCTGTCTCAACAACAACAAAAAAAATCTTTATGGGTATCTGACTGTACATTTTTTATTTCTCAGAGTGTTTTCCTCACCATATACTGCCTTTCAAGAGTCCTACTGAACAGAATATGCCCCACATTACAGATAAGGAAAAAGAGGCACCAAGATACAAAGTCACAAAGTAATCTGTTCACAGCCAGTCTGCAACAAAGCTAAATTAGGGTCCAGTTGGCCTAACCACTAGACTCACGTCTTCCTGTCCAACCAAAGCCTGGGGGGCTCTAACATCACCCTCTCCCAGCCACAGGAACCTCCCTTTTCCCATCATAGCCTCTGTCTTTCCTTCTCCCCTTCCTCCTTGGCTCTCCCAACCACCTTTTAAAAAATCCCAAATAACTTTTTATTTTGGAATAACTTTAGATTTACAGAAAAGGTGCCAAGATAGTACAGAGTTCCTGTACCCCTCAGCCAGTTTCCAGTTTTGTTAACACCTTACACCATGGTATGTTTAGCAAAACTAAGAACATTGGTACCTTACTATTAACTAAACTCCAGACTTCATTTAGATTTCACTAATGTTCTTTTTCTGTTTGGGATCCAATCCTGGACACCACATTGCATTTGGTCTTTCTCCTTTTTTGCACTCCCTTTCTTCTTCTCCTGCCCAGTGCTGGGTGTAGGGCTGGGGCAGGGCACAGTCAGAAGCTGACAAGACAGAGAGGGAAGGAAATACTGGTGTGCAGCAACAGCAGCTTCCAGGCAACCATCAGAGCACCCAGCAAATTCAGGACTGACTAACCATCATTTGAATTTTGGCATAATTACATTTGTGGCCCCTTGAATAGCTTTCGCTCTCTCTCCCCAGCATTTTTTTTTTTTTGTAGCAATGAGGTCTCACTCAGCCCATGCTGGGGTGCAGTGGTGCAGTAATAACTCACTGAAACCTTGAACTCCTGAGCTCAGGCAATCCTCTTTCTTCAGCCTCCTGAGTAGCTGGAACCGCAGGCACACATTACCACGTTCAGCACATTTTTTTTTTTTTTAGAGACAGGATCTTGGTATATTGCCCAGGCTGGCCTCAAACTCCTGGACTCAAGCAATCCTCCCACTTCAGCCTCCCACAGTGTTGGAATTACAAGTGTAAGTCACCATGCCCAGCCTAGCTTTATCTCTTAACCTCACATTTATGCTGAACCCAGTACTGGCCCATATTGTATGTTTATACTTCTCTTTTACGCAAATGCTAGGTATGCTCTTACCCACACCTGAGCCCTAGACAGTGAAATTCTACCCACCCTCCACAGCAGAGAGGATGAACCATTTGCACTGGTGACAACAAAAAGTTGAGTCATACAAGTGGGTAACTGCAAAAGACTAGAGTTTGCCTCAGACCATGATGAACACTCAGCCAGAAGAGGCTCAGGGACCTCAGTCTTCCCTCTCTACAGGTTCGGCATGGCTGAGTACTGGTCTGAAGTTCTGCAGCTGCTAGATAACGATTAGAAAGCTTTAGGGGAAATAGTCCCAAGAAAGAAATAGAAATATTAACGTTTACAACCCAATCACTTCTTGGTGAGATGGGCCTTTCTTCTGATGACAGCTATCTAGCTTTATCAAAATAGTGAAAAAGTCTCTGGAGAAAGTAGGGACTTTAGCTAAAAATAAATGTCATCATCCTGTGATAAGCCCACTCCAGGCATGCTGGGTCTTAATCATTCTTTCTCCACTTCCCTACTAAGCCACCCCAGCATTCTTGGTTCCTGAGCCATCAATTATTCATCTTTCTGGATTATATTCATTTGCACACAAAAAAGACCTAATGGTATTTACCAAGAACACTATGTAGCATCTTCGAGTCAGCGTGGTGGTAATGAGGCAGGGGTCACAAGTTTAAGCCCTACACATACTGCAAAGAGGGAAAACAAGGTTCCTTGCCACCGGCCGTGCCCTCTGAGTGAACCACTGGTCCAAAGGAAGACTGGGAGAAGGATGCAGAATGATTGATGCGAGCACCTCACCCCTGAAAAGGGGGCATGAATATGACCTCATTCTGTGATTTCAAGACGTATGGTCGTTATAGGTCATGGCCAGGAAGTCTTTTCACAGGAAGGACAGCTGGGGTTCTCAGCCCTGCTACTTACTGCCTGTGCAGTCAAGGACAAGTACACAATATAAGTCATTAAGCTTGAGCTTGCTCAGTTATAAATTGGGACTGATGCAGGTATTTCTCCAGGCTGTCGTAGGACTAAATAAAGTATCCTATATTGAAAAGCTTTACAAACTGTGAAGTATTAAACAAATTAATGCAAGATGATATTGTACTCAATCAGATCAACTTCCTCAGAGTCAAAACTCTCATCCCTTTCCACATTTTTCTCTTTCCAGTGGTGAGTACAGCAGCACTCCGAGTATACTCAATGGAAATTAGACAAATGATGCCTACATTCCTTTGTCTTCTGCAGTGCTTCACATACAATGTATTCTTGTCTCAACAACATCCCCAGGCACACAAACCCCTGATATAATGTAACAGTTTATAATATGCTTCCATATACTCCAAGGATCTATATTTCCCTCCTTCCTTTGTCTCTTCAGTTCTTGCTTACAGCTTCTTTATTTTCTGCCCCTCACCCCCTTTCTCCTTTACCATAACCTGCAGCACCACAGACCTACTTAAAAACTTCACAGTTGGCTAGGTGTGGGAGTTCACGCCTGTAATCCCAACACTGGGAGGTCAAGGCAGGCGGATCAGCTGAGGTCGGGAGTTTAAGGCCAGCCTGACCAAAATGGAGAAACCCTGTCTCCACTAAAAATACAAAATTAGCCGGACGTGGTGGCGCATGCCTGTAATCCCAGCTACTTGGGAGGCTGAGGCAGGAGAATCCCTTGAACCCAGGAGGCAGAGGTTGCAGTGAGCCGAGATCGCACCATTGCAGTCCAGCCTGGGTAACAACAGCAAAACTCCGTCTCAAAAAAAAACAAAAAGAAAAAAAAAAAAACAACAACTTCAGAGTCTGCTCTCTCCATCACCTGTTATCACCTCCTAACCTCTCCACATTCCAAGCTTCAAATTCTCCTGCTCTTAGTCTACAATTTGCCTGATCCAAGAGCCACTATGACCCTACCAAATGTGGGTGTGTGCCTGGGCCTTCAGCCACTCCCTCTTCTGCTGGGGACTGTTCTAGTGTCTCTGCTTGCCTGAAAACCACACCAAACCTGTTGGGCTTGGCTGTATCTCTGGTCCTCAGGGTAAAACGGAAATGAAAAGAGAGAATAAAACACTAGGGGCTCATGAGAAATCACTTTTTTTATAGTGGAACGTAGAGAAACATCTCTGAAAGGGCAATTCTCCGTGGCCACTAACAATCAATTCAGGTCAAGAAGCTGCCTGAAGCATTACGAACACGGCTGCCTTTTCCTATGTAACTGACGTCTCTACCCTCGACCTGAATGGTACAATCCTGATGCCTACTTCATTTTCATGACAGCAAAAGGCAATAACCAGATACCAGCTGCTGGAGGCATTTATATTCAAAAGCCAAAAAAGACACTGTGACTTCCCATCAGCTTGACAGAGCTCCTCTGCCAGGCAGGGGTTTAAAGGAAATCATTTGGAACTCAGAAAATTAAATCAACATCATATCAACCTAATTTTCTCAAGATGCTAATTCCAAGAGCCCTTTTGTGCTGCCTGCTGGTACTGGGGAACGAGGAGGGAGACCTGGGAGCGAAAAATGAGTAGTGGCTGGAGGGGCTACATGCCAGTTTTGCCAGCAAGGAGGAAGCAGTTACGTAGGTGGAGCTGAAACATTAAAGAACTTGGAAAATAAGTTTCTTTAGCCAGTGGATAATCAGGCGGTCTAGTGGAATGAGGGTGAGTGAAGCAGAAACAGGTTTTGGGATAGCTGGCTCCTGGCCCTGTCACGGTCAAAGAAAAGTAACTTTCTAGGACCAGGTAAAAATGCCTTGAAACCCTGAAGGTTATTCTAGAATGAAATTTCCTTTTTTTCTTTCTCTATCACTATGGAGAGTCTATGTTCAGAGAAATGAGATGCAGCAGAGTAGAAAATCATTTTGCTTTACCATTTCTTGAAAAGGGCCAAAGCCTTATAATTACGATCCCACACAAAGCTTGTTCAAAGAGGCCGAGAAGGAAAGTGGCTCAGTCTAAAATTACAGTCTCAGTGCTGGGACAACTCTTAAGAGCCTTTTGGTTCTACCCCAGCCCTCTGGCAGGTCAGTACAGCTCATTTCAGAACGAGGCAGCTGAGGCCCAAAGAAGGTATAAACTTAAGTAATCCCTCCTGCTTCATAAATGCTATGTCCCTCCTCACCACATTCCAACAACAGAGGCTAGATTTTCAGATACAACACTGATTTTAAATAGATCAGTGAAAAGGCCCACTGAAATGCCCACATTTCATCCAACACTCAAACCATATTTCCCAGTATCCCGCTCTCATACCAGAAACAGCACCCAAATCAGGTGATGTCACCAAGTTTCAATCTGGAAAATAGCTTGCTATATAAAAACAATATTCACCCTTTCACTCTACCTTCTGTAGGGTTAGGGGCTCGGATTCCAGGACTGAAGCCCTGGAGACAACTGCTTCACTCCTGGGACCACAGAAGCACTGTGGGACCCTATCTGAGGAGCTCAAAGCAAAATATCTCCATCACACAGAATACTCTCCTAGCATTGAACAAATGGCAATGGCTGAGCCACTGAAGCTTAAACCCACTTAGCACCATGAATTCAGAAGCAGAATCTTGTTCTCACCCCGTAAGAGTCCCGCGGATTTGTGAACATGCGATCAAACACAAAATCCATGTTAGCCATCTTCATTGCTGCCCTGCAATAAAGCAAGACAGAAAAGTACTGGATGTACTAGGCTCAACTGAAAAGGTAGAGCAGGGAGCACCAGGGGAGGGGAGGGAAATGTCAGCAAACCTGTTTAGAAAGAAGACTCCTCGGATCATCTCGTAGGGATTGGCCCGAGTCCGAGCTCGCCGCATCTCTTCCCCATCCAGGACATCAAACACGCTCTGCCCAGAGAATCAGAACCTCAAGGTGAGCTCCAGGATAGGAAAGGGATCTTAAGAGCATGCAGTGCCCAACTCACAGCCCTCCAAGGAACAAGGTTCCTGTGGCATCTCAGCTCTGAAATGTCTCACTGTGTGACCCTAGACAGGTTGCTTAATCACTTGCTCAACTACCTTGCTGGTAAATTGGTGAAAAAAAACAACAAAAAACAAAAACAAAACAATGTAAGCAGGTGCCTGGCACATGGCAAATGGTTAAAAAACAGCACCCGCTGCTACACACAGAGCCACCTCTGGAAATTGCTAATCCTCATAGTAAATCTGTTTCTCCATTCCATACCAGCAGCTACTCTCCAAGGGATCAAAGTTCTGGTATGAAGGCTTACCTGACTAGAGCTCACTTAGAGAGAGGAGAAACAAACAAACAAGACCAGCATTTTCTGATGGCATCTACCACACAGTAGCGATCCCTTCTCTCAAACTTCCCTGACCAATTTCCTCTCTAAAGAAATCCTCACATTACCTGAGTTCTAGTCACCTTATGGATATTCCCAACCCTATGACTGCCAAAAAATAAAATCTGTGAGGCTAGTCTGAGGCCTGCCTTCTTCACCAACCCATTTCCTCCTCAGAGTTCCCCTGACTCATTCTGCCCACAGATAATGTGATTCTCAATTAGGCCAAAAAGTATCAAGGGGAGGCTAACATTTACCCAGGTACTTCACACCCACTATTTCATTTAGTTCTCACAACAACCCCAAGAAATGAGTATTTTCTCCTCATTTTATAGATGAGGAAACTCAAACTCAGAGAAGATAAAGCAACTGGGCCAAGTTCACACAGCAAAAAGTTGCAGATCTTGGATTTGAATCCCGGTCTATCTGATGCTGAAGAATGACTCCAAACCTTTTGCTACACCAGGCCCTCTCAGGATTACAATGAAAAGACCCACTGAGGTTAGGCGGATCCATTCTTGGCTGCTGACCACAGGGACAGCACAACACCCACAGGGCAGAACAGTCACCCGGAAAAAGGATAATTTGCAGATATGAATCAAGCTATGCATCTGATCTCCAGTAAAAATCTTAACTTTAGCCTTCCCACAACCAATTCAAAGGAGAAATGGAAAAGTCCAGCAAATCACCTCCCACAAGGTTTTCATATCTGGTTGTAGCCACAAGACCTTACCTTACACTGCAACACACTATGAAGCAGCTCTTCCCCACAAAACTCTGTTTCATCTTCAATAATCATCTTTCTCTACAGGGAGAAAAAAGCAGTAAGTAATGACCACATATGACTGCAATTGTCAGGGATGAAAGAAGAAATTAGGGTTCCAAGTAAGTAGAGCAAAAAGGGACTTGGTTCTCTGCCAAGAAACATTAATCCCTGAAGGGTGGGAAAGAGAAAATCCTAAACCCCTCTGGCTATTCTCCAGATGGCTATGAGATGAAGCACCCCCTCACCCCCACCCCGGAGCTCTGAGTAGAGCACCATATGGACACAAGACTCATGAATGCTGAGGCTGGGAACACCAAACAGGAAGGAGATATTCAAGCTATCTAACCCTGGAGCATGGAGGCAGAAGGATGGGGAATGCCTCAAAGGACAAAAGCTTGTCCTTCCACCAGGAAGCCTCTCACTCTGTGATGAGTACAAATGCATGATACTAGGCACTGACCTGGTAGCATTTCAGAAAAGAGGGATGTTAAGGGGTCTCACGGGGATATCAAGTGCAACCCCCATATGAGTGAAGCCACCTCTAAACTAGTGAAACTCAATCTCTTTGGTCTCAGGTTTTACACTCTTAAAAATTATTGAGGATCCTAAAGAATTTTTGTGCCTGTAATCCCAGTACTTTGGGAGGCCGAGACGGGCGGATCACGAGGTCAGGAGATCGAGACCATCCTGGCTAACACGGTGAAACCCCGTCTCTACTAAAAAAAAAAAAAAAAAAAAACTAGCCGGGCGAGGTGGTGGGCGCCTGTAGTCCCAGCTACTCGGGAGGCTGAGGCGGGAGAATGGCGTGAACCCGGGAGGCGGAGCTTGCAGTGAGCTGAGATCCGGCCACTGCACTCCAGCCTGGGCGACAGAGCGAGACTCCGTCTCAACAACAACAAAAAAAAAATATTTTTCAATTCAGTTTAAAAGACTAATGTTAACATAAATGCTTTTCAGAAATATATTTTCAGAAAAATAACCATATTTCAAAAAAGAAAAAAATTAGTGGGGACAGTGGTACTGTTTTCCATTTTTGCAAATTTCTTCAGCATCTGGCTTAACAGAAGGACAGCGTTTCCTTTCTGCTTTTTCATTCAATCTGTTGTAATATCACATCATAGCCTCTGGAAAATTCCACTGGATACTTGTGAGAGAATGGGGGTGAAAAGTGCAAATAACTTTTCAATATCATTATGAAAACAGTTTTGCCCTTGTGGACTCCCTGAAAGGGTCTTAGAGATCCCCGGGAGCACATATACTTTGAGAACTGCCCTCTAGACCTATTGATTTGGTGGCCACCTACTTTATTCTCACAATTTTCCAGAAGAAGATTAAACAAATTCCCTCTGTAACAATTCCCTCATTACTTTCTGAGGACAATGTCCTTTCATCTAGCAGTGATCAGAATATACACAGATATGTATGGTAAGCCACTTCAAAAGGCATCCATGAAGAAGACAGAGGTTACACATTTTGTCTGCCTTACAATTTAAATGACTCGGAGAAAAGAAAAAGCCCTGCCATATCTCCAAGGGGCATACTTGTAAAGCTCATGACACTCCCTCCTGACACAGCTTTATTCCTACCAACGTGAATGGTCAGATTCACATTTTTCTTAAACTGCAAGTATATGTACATACCAGACTCAAGCAAGTGAAGTCAAGAGAGTGCCAAGAAGTCAGGGTACGTCTTCCTGAAAGCCTACCTTTCCCACGACCATCCAATCGCTCATTTCCTGAGTGTCAGGAATTTCAGTAGTACATTCTGGAAACCATGACACCTGCTCACAGGCACTGGGCTGCAAACAAAAGAGAGGCTAGTAAGACAGGTATGACAGACCCTCAAAGCTAAACCCCAACTCATCAGGACTTCCCCAAAACAATCAAAAGGGACTGAGATAGACCGAAAAGGGTGCAGGTTGCTGAAGCCAAATGCAGTGGTCAGACATGAGAAGTGAGAGCCACAATTCTAAAGTTTAACTTCTAAAGGCCAGCTCCAATTCTGCTTAGAATCCTTACAAATTTCTCAAACCTAAGGTTTCTTTCATTTGTTCCCTCATTATTTAACGAATACCTACTATGTGTTAAGCACTCAGAATGCAGAGTTAAATAGGACATGGTACTTAGCAAAAGGGGTTTGCAATCAGAGCAGTGAAGACACAGAGAAGTAAACAGGCAGTTATCACGTATGATGTAGGTCTATGACAAGGTAAGTATATCAGACTTAATGGCAATGAGTCTCATCTCCTGATTCCTTTCAAAGTGTTATTCACAAAACAATCCAGAAACTGGTAAATAGGATTCCTAGCCCATTCATTCTAAGACAGAACAAAAACTGACATCTCTAATGGCTGCTTCCTCTTAATTTTTCAATTACTTTCCTATCAGGCCAAAACAGTGCATTAGGATCATCTGCAGTGCTTCTAAAGAGTACTGATACAGCTGGGTGTGGTGGCTCACGCCTGTAATCCCAGCACTTTGGGAGGCTGAGGTGGGCAGATCACTTGAGGTCAGGAGTTCAAGACAAGCCTGGCCAACACAGTGAAACCCCGTCTCTACTAAAAATACAAAAATTAGCTGGGCGTGCTGGTGCACATCTGTAATCCCAGCTACTTGGGAGGCTGAGGTAGCAGAATCCCTTGAATCCGGAACGTGGAGGTTGCAGTGAGCCGAGATTGCACCACCGCACTCCAGCCTGGATGACAGAACGAGACTCCGTCTCGAAAATAACGTAACATAACGTAACGTAACATAACATAACATAACAAAACAAAACAAAACAAAAAAAATAATAAAATAAAATAAATAAAATAAAATAAAATAAATAGTACTGATGCCTGGGGCTGGGCACAGTAGCTCAGGCCTGTAATTCCAACGCTTTGGGAGGCCAAGGTAGAAGGACTGCTTGAGGCCAAGAGTTTAAGACCAGTCTGGGCAACACAGCAAGACCCTGTCTCTACCAAAAAAAGTCTAAAAAATTAGCCAGGCATGGTGGCACAGGCCTGTAGTTGCAGATACTCAGAAGGCTGAGGTGGGAGGATATCTTGGGCCCAGGATTTCGAAGTTGCAGTTAACTGTGTTTATGCCACTGCATTCCAGCCTGGGCAACAGTGCAAGACCTTGTCTCAAATAAAATAAAAACTAAAAAAAAGTACTGATGCCTGAGACCCACCTCCAGAGTATAAGATTCTGCTGGTCTGAGGTGAGGCCTGGGGATAAATTTTCAGAAGTCCCCAGGTGATTCTACTGTGCAGGCAGCGCTAAGTGCCACCAGGATAGAGAAACATGAAATATAAAACCTAAACAGATGGCTAACCTGCATGGCAGCTTCACATATTAGCTCCCGAGCAAGTGTGGAGAAGAGATTCACCATTGCAAATTGAAGCAATGTGATTAAAAGTAATATTACATGCTCTGAAAGGCATAAAATGGTATCACAATGCAAGGTCTTGAGGGCAAGCCAACCAGCATCAACAGAGAAAAAGTTGAAAAGAAAAATTACTGAAGCCTTTTGTCCATGAATCTGGCAGTGAATCATGGCTTCTTCTCCTGGTCAAATCTATCACATTTAAGCATAAAGGTGACAGAGTTGGTTATAAATTATAAACTCTAGAGAACAAGAAGCTCATAAACTTGGAAAGAAAAAGCAGACTCAATCAATGTCCCAATGGAAGTCTGACTATTATAACTACCTACAGAGTGGACTTTGTGCAGAGGGTCATACCCTGTCCTCTACATTCCTAGGCTGCAGTAGCCACTAAGCACATATCCTGTGGTAACTGCAGGATTGGATATCCACCCTGGACACCCAGACTCACCTGCTGTAAAGAAGTGGCTGCCAATTGACACTTGATCTCTCTCTCTCTCTCTCTCTCACTGCAAGGCGGAGCTTGCAGTGAGCCGAGATTACGCCACTGCACTCCAGCCTGGGCGACGGAATCTTGCTCTGTCGCCCAGGCTGGAGTGCAGTGGCGTAATCTCGGCTCACTGCAAGCTCCGCCTCCTGGGTTCACACCATTATCCTGCCTCAGCCTCCGGAGTAGCTGGGACTACAGGTGCCCGCCACCATGCCCAGCTAATTTTTTGTATTTTTAGTAGAGACGGGGTTTCACCATGTTACCCAGGATGGTCTTGATCTCCCGACCTTGAGATCCGCCCGCCTCGGCCTCCCAAAGTGCTGGGATTACAGACGTGAGCCACCGTACCCAGCCCCACTTGACCTAACTTTTACTTACAAACTTTTACTTACTTTGGGGCTTTTTTTTTTTTTTTTTTTAAAGACAAAGTCTCGCCCTGTTGCCCAGGCTGGAAGGCTAGAGTGCAGTGGCGCAATCTCTGCTCACTGCAACCTCTGCTTCCCAGGTTCAAATGATCCTCCTGCTTTAGCCTCCCGAGTAGGTGGGATTACAGGTGTGAGTCACCACGCCCAGCTAGTTTTTGTATTTTTAGCAGAGACGGGGTTTCGTCATGTTGGTCAGACTGGTCTTGAACTCGTGACCTCAAGTGATCCACTCGCCTCAGCCTCCCAAAGTGCTGGGATTACAGGCGTAAGCCACCATGCCCGGCCTATAGGGTGATTTCAGATTTTGAGTTTAGCAAAGTTAGTTCAACATCTGCCCCACTGAAAGGATGTGATTCTTGTTTTAACACGAATGAAGACATAGAAACCACCAGGTACTTCTGAGATGAAAGCCCACAACCAGCAACCAGCAGCAGGTATCTACACTATTCCGCATTGCCAGTCTACTGGTCTCAATGCCCACAACTACAAGTCAACAGCGAGACTGGCCCCAGAACCCAAGAGCTCCTCACTCGTCAGAATCTTACTCAGAAGACTTATTAGGCTTTTATCACGTGCAGATTCACGTAACTTCTTTCCTGAACTGGAACATTAGGGAGACAAATAAAATATCAATTTTCCAGAGTTCAGAGCCACATTTGAAGCTGAACTACAGCAACTGTGCAGAAAGCTAGATGTTTGAGTTCCATTTTCTCTAGTTTCAACTCTGTAATGGTAATATCTCAATGTTATTTTTAGGTGTTTTTACTGTACCCACTACAGATCCTTTGTGGAGTAAGACAGGACATAAATAAATGAATAAAATAAAATCTCGCATTATCTGTGCCATGAAAAGGGATAATGAGAGTTTCTTTGGATCTTCAGGGTGAAAACAAACTGGTACCCAAGTAAACAGACTACACCCATGGTAGAAAAGCAATGTGGCATAAAAAAGCACCCATTTGGAACCTGGATGGCATAAACCTGTGGAGGTACAAGGATCTTCTTAGAAGGCACCTACTCCAGTCACTCACACAGTGAGAGAGTAGGTGCTCCCTCGGCCTGCTTGAACACTTTCAGCAGAGAGAGCATACTGCCTCACAAGGTATCCTAGTCCACTAGTGGAGAGCTATAACTATTTATCAAAGTTTTTATGGAGCCAAACTCTGCCTTTCAAGCATCTTCTACCCATTGGTCTTAGACAGTCCTATAATGCAACAGGAAATCCACATCCCACCATATCTCCCCCAGCCTTCTGTTTTCCATTCTGGATATTCCCAGTACTTTCCATGTAAAAACTAATTCCACTTTGCTCGTACTGCCTCTGGAGATTTCTAGTTTGTTTATATGGCTTCTTAAAGCCATGCATCCAAAAACACAAGTGGCTTTTCCATTTCCTCCTCCCTTTAACACTTACCTCTGGCTCATCTCGCCAGTCCACGTTCAGTTCCTGGTCAAAGCCCCGGAGTGTCAGACCCAGGCCTCTTCGACCTTTCTGACTGGAAGCCTCAACGATGTCCTTCCGACCCTGGCTGTATTTACCCAATCCTTCACCTTCCCTGAAGCCCATCTTGGCCTGAAAAAGTAATGGAGCACAATTAATTAAGTCCAACAGACATTTTTTTTTTTTTTTTTTGAGACGGAGTCTGGCTCTGTCCCCCAGGCTGGAGTGCAGTGGCGCGATCTCGGCTCACTGCAAGCTCCACCTCCTGGGTTCACACCATCCTCCTGCCTCAACCTCCTGAGTAGCTGGGACTACAGGCGCCCACAACCACACCCGACTATTTTTTTTGTATTTTCAGTAGAGACGGGGTTTCACTGTGTTAGCCAGGATGGTCTCGATCTCCTGACCTCGTGAACCGCCCGCCTCGGCCTCCCAAAGTGCTGGGATTACTGGAGTGAGCCACCATGCCCGGCCCCAACAGACATTTATTTAACCCCATCACATGCCAGACAGTGTGCTAAATCCTAAGAAATAAAGACGAGTAAGGTCTAAAGTTTGTCTTAGCCTAATGAAGAAAAGAAGCATAAATAAATAACTACAGTATAACTGTGGGTCCAGTGGCTGGCTGTTCTGGAGGTTAAAGTCTATGGCAACCAGAAACTGGATAAATGAGAAGGGACCTCATAGCCGTAATTAAAAGCACCCAGAGTAGTTAATGAATCTTATTGGACATCTGCTAATTTGTCTGATTAAGTGAGAAATAGATCTAGAGTAGAGGTGATAAAGAGAACATAATTTAAAATGGAACCACTTCAAGTAACTTGTACCTTACCCTTATCCAGTCAAACCGCCTTACTAGGCAAGGATAACTGGCTTTGCAGGAGCCCACTTAAGAGATTAAAAACTGGCCTTATATAAAAGTGAGGTATGGGAGGTGCTATAATACCCTGGGACAGAAACAGTTATTTAAATGCCACAACTATCTATAAGTTCTTACTAAACTTTAGAGTTACTGGGCCCAGGTATATACCCAAAGATTAGAGACTTGAATCCCAAACCCCACAGACTCCTGCCTAATAAAAAAAACTCCAATCCTAACAAGATCTAAATTTCCCTGGAGGGTCTGTATTCCCTCTGAAAGGGGAATTACCAGCTAAAGAGCTGAATGGAATTCCTATGGTAGCCACAAATATTTCTCTCAGGTCAAACAGGCTAACTGAGTCACAAGCCTTTCCATCTTTAACTTCCCCAAATCTTATGCCTTGCAAACTAGAATCCTGACCTATGGCTTTAGCAGTGACAATTCTCATTCTTAAATGAATCCAAGAGAAAATGGAGGGGTCAACTATAGTATTTCTTTCTTTTTTTTTTTTGAGACGGAGTCTCACTTTGTTAATCAGGCTGGACTGCAGTGGCGCGATCTCAGCTCACTGCAACCTCCACCTCTCGGGTTCAAGCGATTCTCCTGACTCAGCCTCCTGAGGAGCTAGGATTACAGGCACCTGCCACCATGCCTGGCTAATTTTTCTGTATTTTTAGTAGAGACGGGGTTTCACCATGTTGGCCAGGCTGGTCTCGAACTCCTGACCTCAAGTTGATCCGCCTGCCTCAGCCTCCCAAAGTGCTGGGATTATAGACGTGAGCCACTGCGCCTGGCCCAATTATAATATTTCTAAAGCTAGACAGAAGGTAAACTTGGATTTCTCTAACGTTTGCACATACACTAAGGAATATGAGCAGGTCTTCCTAGTCACATTCTCCTTGTGATATATCAATTTGGTATGAAAGCTGGGAAAAATAATTGGGCCTTCTTTCAGAAAAAGAATAAATGGAATACTTCCATTTATTTTAGGCATCTGGGAGTGAACAGGATTTTAGTCATTTCTTTTGACACCACTCACTAGAGCAAATATTCACAGCATGAAGCTTCTTCACCCACTGACAAACATCCATGTTTAGGGAAGTATATTCACATGCTAATAACAAGAATTCATTACTATGGATATGAAAAGGTGATCCAGTCCAGACAGGACAGCAGAAACAGGCCTAAGTAGTCACTGCCCATAGATGATACAAACATGATAGATACTTCTATCAAGAAGTGGGTCACACTCTGCTAAATTTCAGTAGCTGATAAGCAAAGGAAAAACCTATGGCCAAATTTTTCTTCTTTTCATACCAATACAAACTGCCCTTCTTTCACTCTGCTGGTGGGGCTTGAGAAACCCAACCCAACTGCTGACATACCATAAGCTTCTGGGAGACGCTATTATACATGGAATAGCGAGAAGAAGTTCCCTCCACAAGGGAGTCTGCTTTGAATGCATCATCAAAAGAGTCAGAGCTGTGTTGTTTCCCCTCGGTCTCACTATCAGACCCACTAAGGCTTGTAGTAGATGCTGAAAAAGAAAAAGGAAAATGTTTAGGTAGGTTTATGGCACAAAATAGCCTCCAGAAGTCCAAGTTTCATTTATTCAATTACTGTTCAGTATACACAACACACACATAAAGTTCATTAAATGACCTAAGGTCAAATCTATTCTCTACCTCTTACTAGCCAGGTAATCTTGGGCAAGTCACTACTGAAAGTTCCTAATGGACTTGACACAATGGGGGCTCAAAAATAACAGTTTTCCTTCCCCACCCTTTCAATTTCCTCCACTACAAAACTGGGATGGTAATACCTGCTTCACAGGATTGTTTAAAGATTAAATGAAATAATGTATTTGCAAATACGTTGTTGGCTAGGCATGGTGGCTCACGCATAATCACAACACTCCAGGAGGCTGAGGTGGGCAGATGACATGAGGTCAAGAGTTCAAGATCAGCCTGGTCAACATGGTGAAACCCTATCTCTACTGAAAATACAAAAATTAGCCGGGTGTGGTAGTGTGTGCCTATAATCCAAGCTACTTGGGAGGCTGAGGCAGGAGAATTGCTTGAACCCAAGAGGCAGAGGCTGCAGTGAGCCGAAATTGTGCCACTGTACTCCAGTCTGGGCAAAAACAGTGAGACTCCATCTCAAAAAAAAAAAAAAAAAAAAAGAAGTACATTGTCAAATATAAAGTGTATTTACTGAAGATATGATTGTTATTTCTGCCGCTGGTGGTTATTATTTGAACATCAGTATCCAAACATTGATGCCTGATTCCATTTTCAACAATTCCATTATAAGGCTAACATTTTTATTTCTTATAATTGCAAAAAGAACTTTTGGAAGGAACGATATACAAGAAGACCAATAAAAGTGATTACTCACACATTCAGGGTTTAGCACTTGGAGGCAGAATACCAAAACAATTACTTGGAACTAGTGAAAGCGAAAGTGAAACTTGACTTACATTTTTGTACCACGAAAGTTTACACTGGCTATCTTTTTATATTTTTTGACTTACGAACCATGTGAACATATTATCTATTAAAATCTAAAATAAACATGAAAATACCAACTTAGCAATGTGGCATAATTTCTTTGAAGAAGGGACACCACTCAGAAAGGGTGTTGATTCAAAACTTGGCTACTTGTGAGTAGTGAGGGACAGTCACAGAAGGCAGCATGTAAAACATTTTTTAATAGACCCGAGGTGGTCACTATTCAGGTATTTCTAAATTGAAGAATACATTATAATTCTGAAGCCAATCTTCACTGATCCATCCATTTCCCTATCAGAACCAAAACCTGTTAAGGGTTGACATTCAAGAAGAACAAAGCTTTCCCCAGCACTCTAGGCCTAACTGATTATCCCCTCCACTGTGCTCCATCCAGTAGTACCAGTGCCATTGGCACAGCACTCATCATATTGCGTTAGAGCCAGTTATTGTTTGCCACCTGCTGGCCCCACTGGACAGGGTCACTCCTGGAGGGCAGGAACTGTGTCACAGTCTGTACCCAACACCTGGACTGAGGTTTTCCATTTAATAGAAATTAATTAAATGATTACCGTAGTAAATGTAAAGATGTGTCAGCCAAGTGTCACTTTCCTAAGGACCTACAGAGTATATGACTCCTTAAGACATTTTCTCTTACAAATAGTGCAAGCTGTTCAGGTATTAAAAGTTTAAGGATGAGAATGGGATCTCTGTATCTTAACAGAGAATGGAGCCCTCCTGGGGTTATGATTTAGCTTCTCCACCAGTAGGGAATTAGGACATCTGTCATAGTTCAGAACACTGATACTGTTTAAAAGATCAGACTACTATACTGGTTCAGCACCTATTCTATAAAAGACATGCTACATATAATGGGGTACTGTGCAAAAGTAACAACCCTCAGAGAGCTTAAAAATCTAACAGGTAAGATAAACATGCATTTTCAAGGATATAACATTTTACAAAAGAAAGAAAAGACAGGTGAACATGCGTGAAATAATAAAAACCAAAATTCTGGCTCCTAATAAGTTAGCAAGGAGAAATTTTGGTTGAGAATGTCCCTGTATGAGAGGCACAAAATTCTGCCCTTCCCTTTAAGGTGGCTGTCCAATTCTCTTAATCGAGTTGACTTGCTTACATGAACCAATCTGGCAAACGCCACAGAGTGCCAGAGTGTGCCACTCAGAAAACCCAGACCATTAAGAATGAGTAACCATGGAAACCGAGAGGTGAACTCATATTTCTTTTGTTTTGCATTTTCCTGCATTTTCTGCATTTGTGAGACACAAGAATGTATTAGTTTGAAAATTAGGGGCCAGGCACGGTGGCTCACGCCTGTAATCCCAACACTTTGGGAGGCCAAGGTGGGAGGGTCACCTGAGGTCAGGAGTTCAAGACCAGCCTGACCAAAACGGAGAAACCCCATCTCTACTTAAAATATAAAATTAGCCAGGCGTGGTGGCACATGCCTGTAATCCCAGCTACTCGGGAGGCTGAGGTAGGAGATTCACTTGAACACAGGAGGTGGAGATTGTGGTAAGCAGAGACCGAGCCATCACACTCCACCCTGGGCAACAAGAGCTAAACTCTGTCTCAAAAGAAAAAAGAAAAAAATTTAGGGTAAAAGAAAGCTATAAATAAATACATTACCATTCCAAGCCTTGGGAAGAGGTTGGTTCCTTTCCAGAGAAATCTTCCAAGAGCAGCAAATCTGAGTGGAAAGGCCTTCTAAATGGCTCAAGACTGTTCTAGGGCCTCTCGTCTATTCTCCCACGCAGAGGAGAGAGATGCACTCTGCAACAGAGTGCCCACATGCTAAAGAACTGCACTTCCAAAGGTGTAGATTCTCTTCACCAGTTGCTTTCATGCCTTCAACCTGTACTGCTTAATACAGAAACAGGTGGTACCAGGAATGTGGGCAGCTCCCTAAGCACAGCCCTAAAGTTCCTCTTGGGCAACCCAGGGATCCAGGGCCCTGACTAATCACAAGCTACAATGCTAAATCAGTTGCTATTCCTTTCACCAGCAATCTGGACATTCATAGGTCTACCTATGAAAAAGTCTGCCGGGTGCGGTGGCTCAAGCCTGTAATCCCAGCACTTTGGGAGGCCGAGACGGGCGGATCACGAGGTCAGGAGATCGAGACCGTCCTGGCTAACATGGTGAAACCCCGTCTCCACTAAAAAAATACAAAAAATTAGCTGGGCGAGGTGGCGGGCGCCTGTAGTCCCAGCTACTTGGGAGGCTGAGGCGAGAGAATGGTGTAAACCCAGGAGGCGGAGCTTGCAGTGAGCTGAGGTCCGGCCACTGCACTCCAGCCTGGGCGACAGAGCGAGATTCCGTCTCAAAAAAAAAAAAAAAAAAAAAGAAAAAGTCTGAAAACCTGGTATCCTCCTCAAAGGAGACTGTGGCCTTGCTCCAGCTCTAGAGAGTTGTCACGCTGTTAGACTTGCCTGAGGCCCCAACAATGAGCACAGAAATAGTGCAAATAACATTCCTGGGCACACAGGGTTCCTGCCACCCTAAGATCTCAAAGGCAGAGCTTTTGTTTCCTTCTGTCTTCAGCATATCTCTGGGCAAAAACAAAAGGGAGAACCAAATTTGAGTGGAAGGCTCACTAAGCAAATCAGTGGTGACTCTGGTGTAAAATTCCAGTACCAGACTTTGGCACAAAGATTTTTCCCTCCTACTCTTCCTCCCAAGGTGTCACCTAATGTACATTGTCCTTTCCAGGTTCTAAGAGTGGGGTTAATGTGAGTAAAATATCACCCTACTAGGCAATTCCTTGTAAGATCAAGAAGTGTGCTAGATAAGCAAATAAGTCTTATTTTTTTATTTTATTCACGTGGTATAGGAGGCCACTTCTTAGCTTGACATGCTTTAGGCCAAAGTTCCCTAGATTATTCCTGATGTCCACAGACTGCCACAGCCACTACTCATTCTTACTCAGGGGCCTTTGAGGCTACTCTTTTCATATGAAAGGGAGACAACTGTCACTGCTGCAGCAGGAACTAAAGAGGAGACTTAGCTTCTCAAGACTGATAAAGAATTTAGCAAACAATGAGCAGATAATTTTGCAATGAGGTCATAAATTAATAGGAGTAATAAGGTCAGTCTATTAAACTCATTAGTTTCATTAAGAATTTGCCAAAGCTGGACAGCATTCCCATTTACCTCCCGGGGAACTCCCCTCCTAAAACCTACCAGAGAGCCCAAAACAGTATTTAGAGTTTTAAGATTTCTTCTCCACCTGATAGAAATCACTATTAAGTCATTACAAGGAAGAAAGATTCAACTTTACAGAGGGAACAGAGGTCTCCTGGCTGTTGGCAAAATTTTTCACATGGCAATACAGCAATGGGACAAACATGCCAAAATTAAAAATGGCAGTGACAAGCTGGGCACAGTGGTATGTGCCTGTAGTCCCAGCTACTTGGGAGGCTGAGGTAGGAAGACCACCTGAGCTCAAGAGTTCATGGTCAGTGTGGGCAACATAGTAAAACCCTGTCTCTAAAAACAGAAAAAGAATACATGTACTATGTTTAAAAAATGACAGTGACAACAAAGAGGGGCAGCTCCAACCACTAATGGCCAAGGTGAGCAGCACACAGATACAGAAAAATAAATTATGAATTTTAATAAACATCACATGCTGCTTAACAACCGTTGTGAAATAAACTCATTCCTGCTTAAAGACTCAATTTCTCCTTCATGCCAGACAAATGGTAACTTGTTAAAGCAATTTAAACAGATACCGATAAAGGAAGCTTTTGATTAAGGTCATGAATCTGGGCTGACAGGAAAGCGATGGTGTTTCAGGGCAAATAGCCTATTTAGGAAAGAATTAAACCTCGTGGAGAGGAAGGCGCCTTTAATGTGATACTGGTGAAGGAGCCCGGCAACTTCCAAAGGAACTCACTGCAGCAGGGCCAGGAGCCCACATCAGATGCACAGCTAAGGAGAGAAGGAGTTTTCTTAGGGTCTAGACCATAGTTTCCCTGTGAAAAACCACCAAAAAGAACAAAATGACCTCATCTGCCTCTCCTTCCCTCAAAAAGTTATTTGACAGCAAATTTGCAAGAATGTATTTACACTTGAAAATGCCTTCAAACTCCTTTGAAAATACTCAAAAGATCACATGATGCAACAGTGGCCCTGACAACAACATCCCTTTTCCTCTTTACTCTGGCCAGATGTCAGTCTTTGACCTGGCAATGTAGCTGCCATGTGAATAATGTAAAATAAACACACTGATTAAACTAAATAGATCTAATAATGAGTCATCACACTGATTTAGCAGACACAGACAGAAATAGCAACTACTATTTTGTTTTTCTAATTGTCCTCCCTAAAGAGTATTTTTCAATCATCCACTTGAACATTATGTTCAGGTAGAAGTGACTGCAGTAAATGGCAACACCCCTGCTTTAATAGAATGATTTGAATATGAAAGCTGCATATACATTTCAGGGGATATGTAGACAGCAAATCACCAGGGTATACCGTCCAGGGGACACCTAAGAGAATTTGATACAGAACACAGACGATATAAATGCTAAGTACTTAATGAAATGATCTTCTGCAGACTGGAGGAGACTGGCAAAATGAAAACTGTGATGCAAGTTAAGCTTCTTGGAAAAGATAGTATTGTTGCCTTTTATCAGTTCTATTCAGTAACTATTTACTGAGCTTTTGCTCCAGGCTAGGCATGGTGGGAAAAAAGGCACAGGGAGCAGTTCTGCTGATAAAGATACTGCCCTCAGTTTCTGTGTCAATGCAGAGCTGCCCCTTCCTAAAATAAATTAACCTAGGGAAATCTATAAATGTTGGTTTGCCTCTGCCTCCCATCTTATTTTCTGCAAATGAAAGGACCAAGTGGCACATATAAGGAACTGGACACCCCTGGATTTCCTTTTTTTTTTCTTTTTGAAACAGGATCTTGCTCTGATGCCCAGGCTGGAGTGTAGTGGCACAATCTTGGCTCAGTGCAACCTCTACCTCTTGGGTTCAAGTGATCCCTTCCACCTCAGCCTCCCGAGTAGCTGGCTCTACAGGCGCATGCCACCATGCCCAGCTAATATCTGCATTTCTTGTAGAGATGGGTTTTCACCATGTTCCCCAGGCTGGTCTCAAACTCCTGGGCTCAAGCAATCCACCCACCTCAACCCCCGAAAGTATTAGAATTACAGCATGCGCCATCATGCCCAGCCTGGATTTCCATTCTACACACACAACAGCAATAGTCAAGCCTGACTGAGTCATATAGTACCACTTCCAGAGAAGGAGCAAGAGTAATCTCAATTCAGTCACAAAAGTTTGAAGTTTAAATCAGAATGGTTTCCTTGAAGGATCCTTACCCTTATACACTTGTCTTCTTTTACCTGGGAGTTGTCCTTTCCTTACTTCAAAGAGATGTTATTTGAGAGCAAATGTCCCCCAAGATCCACTTAGAACCAGGTATCACTTGTTCCCCAGACATGCTCTTTTTCCCTTACAGGCCATTTCTCCCAATACCCCTATCCAAGGAGATTCTATCTTCACCAAGTTGCTCAAATTCCAGGTGAGAGGTAAAATTCCCTTTCCTCAAGAATCTCCAGAACCATCGCGTCCAATAAGTTCTTGCCTTCCTACTCAGGAACTTCAATTCCTACCTACCCTGGAATCTACTGTGACTTTAAAGCAGAGGTGTCCAATCTTTTGGCTTCCCTGGGCCACATTGGAGGAAGAATTGTCTTGGGCCACACATAAAATACACTAACAGCAGCTGATGAGCTTAAAAATAAATAAATAAATAAATAAATAAATAAAATCCCCAAAAAATATCATAATGTTTTAAGAAAGTTTACAAATTTGTGTTGGGTCCCATTCAAAGCCATTCGGGGCCACATCAGCCCACGGGTCGCAGGTTGGACAAGCTTGCTTTAAAGGTGTGAATACCTCCACACATAAAGTTGCAAGTGAGTCTCTTATCCAGCCTGGACTACAGCCACACCAGTGCTCCATTCACTGTACCACCTGTCAAGCTTCTTCTCTCTGGACCAGCTTCTCAGTAGCAGCTGATGAGTAACTGCCCTTCAATAAGCTTATCACTTGTGAATAAACTGTATTTCCTACTACCTTCGAAGGGTGCTTCACACCTTTTCAGTCACCAATCTGTTACGAAATTTCATTCCAGTTTCCCAGTGATCCAACAGAGGATCCAATATGCAAGCCTGCTGGTGTGCTGGGTTGAATATGGTATCCTCCCCAAAGCCTGTAAACGTGACCTAATTTAGAAATAGGATCTTTCCAGATTACATCAAATGTAATACTAGATTACAGTGGGCCATATCCAATGACTGATGTCCTTATAAGAAGAGGGAAATTTGGATACAGACACACACAGAGGAAAGATAGAGGCAGAGATTGGAGTTATGCTACCACAAGCCAAGGAACACCAAGGAATGCCAGCAGCCAGCAGAAGCTAGAAGTGGTAAGGAAGGTCTTCCCAAGAGCCTCTGAGGGAACATGGCCCCACCAATACTTTGATTTTGGACTATTAGCCTCCAGAACTATGAGAGAATAAATGTCTGTTGTTTTAGGTCACCCAGTTTGTAGTAATTTGTTACAGCAACCCTAGGAAACTAATACAGCTGGCAAGTCAAGGTAAACGCAAATTTACCTTGAGGTATTTGAGGCAAGCTCCCAGAAATTTTACCACTTTTCAGAAAGCATCTATGGAAACTGTGAAGAACCCTAAAAGGCAGGCAAAGCGAAATGCTAGTTTCAACCAGATTAGTGAAATCCTTCGACGCTTAATGCAAACAGTGAACACAGCAATGCTCCAGTACAGTTGGATGTTTCTGACCACGACTGCTGAAGGAATTGAGAAAACAGTATGCATGCAAAAAAGTGAAAATTAGCTCGATGACTGCAGCAAGAGGCCCTCCCTTACAAAAGAGCCCCAGGATCATTAACAGCTATTCAGGGCACAGAGCACTCAATGCTCACCACTACTTCTTCTAACTGGTTTAAGGCAGCAAGAGTGCCACCTACTGAAGGACAACCAACAGAAAGCAACTTCTGGAAAAATTACCATTTTTTATTTAAAACAAGTTTCCCCACTCTTAGTAGGAGAATGGCGGAAGGGAAAAGAGTCTATAGCCAACATCTCTCTGTAGAGTATTCTTAATTTTCCTCAAGGGACCAAGGACTATAGTCTGCTCCATCCAGACACTGTGTGTTCAAATAACCAGATGGCCAGTGGCCTCAGGCCACACAAGCACACGTACCTTTTGCTCCATGACTGACAGAGGAGGGAGGTTCATCGTCGGAAGTGGAGCTGAGGCTCAGAGCAAGCTCTGCAACTCTTTTTTTCTGTTTCTTGATGGGGGCAGTGCATTCTGGGTCAGTTCTCCTCTTCATCATTAACTGTAACCATAAATCCAGAGAGTCAGCTGCCCCTGGGTCAGCGCCACTCGGATCAGAGCAGGGATTCCAAAGTGTAAATCATCAATGGGATGAGATTTGGCAACTCTACACATCTTCCAGTGCCAGCACTTGAATAGCCTCTTCCTCAGAATGAGGTCTAGGAAGGATGCTGGCCAGGTGCTGGTTTTCAATAATAGCTGTTTTACTGGAAAATGTGGTGCTCACAGACTGAGACAGCTCTGGGCCACTGGTGTCACATAACAGAAAGTCCATGGATCAACTCCACAAGCCACTGGGGGAAAAAGCTTGGTACTTGTAGTTATTCTATACTTTTGATGCAATACTGGCCATGCATGACAATGTACACTGAAAATGAACTATAAAACCTAATAAATATTAACCAATATTTCCAAGGTGAAGGGACCATCCCAGAATGACTGTTTCATCAGCATTATTTTACCAGAACAATTAAGAAATTACATATCATAAAAATACTCGTTTTAGTTTACTACATAACATTTGAAAACATCAAAGAATTGGGAAAGTTTTTAAGCAGAGTAAGGAATGGAAGCAGTGAATGGCTTAAGACTGAGGAAACACAAGAGTGGGAAAGTTATTGGGACTGGAGGTAGTTATCCCATAGAACTGAGTTACAAAAACAACAATTTTAAGGACAGAAATCCACCTCCACAAAAAAGGATGGAAACCGGTTGGGAGTGGTGGCTCACCCCTACAATCCCAGCACTTTGGGAGAAGAGGTGGGCTGATCACCTGAGGTAAGGAGTTCAAGACTAGCCTGGCCAACATGGTGAAATCCCATCTCTACCAAAAAAACACAAAAATTAGCCAGGTGGTGGCACATGCCTGTAGTCCCAGCTACTCAGGAGAACGGCTTGAATGGCTGAGGCCGAGGTTGCAGCAAGCCGAGATCACGCCACTGCACTCCAGCCTGGGCGACAGAGCAAGACTCTGTCTCAAAAAAAGAAGAAAGAAAGAAAGGAAACAGGCACCATGCCACCATCAATCATCCATCCTCATGGTTAGGTACATGAGAGGTAAGCACAAGAAAAAAGAGATGGAATGAAGTGATTATGAAACCCTGAAATCTTAAGCAATGATCAAGTTAAAGAGCAAGCAAGAGTAGTGAATACAGTGTGGCTTACACACAACTGATTGGCTGTAGAGAACTCAGAAAAGAGGACTCAATAAAGGGTGGGCAACCGGCTGGGAAACAATCCATAGGGAAGGCAAGGTGCAGCAAGAAACTATTGAAACCCCAAAATGTCACTGATCCCCCCCAACCTCATAAAACCCTGGATTACATGTTTCAGTTCTCTCCAACTCAAGGAAGAGCCAATTAATCCAATGCACAATCGCCACCTTCCTGAGAAAGCAGCCTCTTACTAGACACAGGCAGGGGGTGTCCCAGGGAAGAACCGGAGACACTGAGCAAACAGAAAGCGAGACCAAGCTAAGCCACATTTCACTTTAAGCCTGTAGTCTTAAATACCCGCAAAAGGCCCCCAGGGTGAGCTAAAGGAAGGTTCATCACAGAACTTGCTTCTAGCCATTGCAAGCACCAAAAGCTTTTAATTCTTAAGTAACTCGGGGGGAGACTGGAAGTACAGCAAACTCAAAGCGGATTGTGTTGCATAGTTGTGTGAAAGGCAAGAGAGGCGGATGCTCCTCCTCAAACCACATCACCTTAGATTTGGGCCTTCCAAATCATCTCATCAAACCCTATCATCTTCCACTGGAAAAGACTGCAGCCGCAGAGGGGAAGGCCACACAGCTAACCAGTGCCAAGCTCAAGTGACCCACACAAGCCAGAAGAATGCTCTGGCAAGGAACTTCTAAGCGGAAGGCAAGTGGCCTGGTTCTACCTGCTGCTTCCGCACAGAAGGGGTTCAAATCCCCTCTGCAGTCTTCTCTCCCAGGGCCTCGGTTTGGCACTGCCACCCCTAATCACAGAGAGGAGAGAGAAGCTCCCATGTTCCCCGGCCAGTCCCTTCATTTGAAGATAACGTGAGCGTGTGAATGTGTGCGCAGAGACGTGTCAGCGGCAGCTCGGGCTCCAGGGAGCCGGCGTTGGGGGTGGGAGGAGGAGGGAAGACATAAGGGGCCAGAAGGCGAGGAGAGTCACGACCGCGGGTGGGGGGCCCAGGCGGCGGTGGAGGGGAGAAGGATGCTGAGCCCGCGCGCCCGCCCGCTCGCTCCCCCCGGGCCGCGCGTCGGCACTCACGCTGAGGGGAAAGAGTGAGCTGCCGGGGAGCGGAGGGGGGTGGTCAGGCCGACACTGTCGCCGCCGCTGCCAGAGCCGCCGCCTCCTCCCTCAGTTTCGTTTCCCCACAAGCCAGCCCAGGTCCGCCAGCCGCGCCGTCGCGCTCGGGTCCAGTACTGCGGGCAGCGCAGCCTGATGACGTCACGGACAGCGCCGCACCCCGCTCCTCCCCCGGCCGGGTCCTGGCCCCGGGAAAGGCCGCTGGGGTTCTGGCCCGCTCCGCCCTTTAGCCTGGGAAGTCCAGGGGCGCCTGCGCGGAAAAGTCGCCGGGAAAAGGCTGCAAAAGCAAAAGTCAGTGAGTAGCACCTCCTCCGGCTCTGAGGAAGAGAAAACCAATACAAAAATTGTAAGTGCTAGGTGCCCTCACACGACCTCGTCTTACTTAATCTAATCATTACCTTCATTTTACAGACTAAGAACAAGTTCCGAGAGGCAGATGGTAACCTGGTTGAGGGCAAGAACCCAGTGTTCTTATTCCCTGCTGTATCCCCAACATCCAGCCTATGGGACATCTCAACAGATTTTGAACGAAGGACGGGAGAAAAGAAGGAATGCCGCCCATAGCATCTTACCATATGGACACAGATGGCTCTCCATCCCAAACCTCTCTTCTGATTTTCAGGCCATTATGGCCAAACGTCTGTTGGACATCCTCACTCAGTCACCTCAAACCCCATGAATTCAAATTTCACCTTATGTTCTCCCATCAGCTCACTTTTTTCCTGGGGAAGGGCGCTGCCATCCATCCTGTTGAGCCAGCTAGAAATCTGAGGAGTCTCCCTCTTCTGCATACGCCAAAGCTTCTCATACACTTAATTGAGTTTATCTCCTAATTGTCTTTCAAATCCATCCATTCACCCCCATCCCCATTGCCACGATTCATGCACTCACCCCGACTCAGCAGAATTTCTCCAGTAATCTCCAAACCCCCGTGACTGTCTCCAGTTGTGATCCCTCTAATGCGTTCTTCACAAAACCAAAGTGATTTTTTAAATTTTCAACATCTATGAAAAGAGAATTTAAAATTAATGAAACCTGATCCTGTCACAACCCATCAATGATTAAAATCCATCAATGATGTCCTATTGCTCTTAGAATAAAGCTAATGTCTTTAAAATGGCCTCCGATACCCTCCAGTATGACGCCTTCTTCAGGTATGCCTTGTACTGCTATCCCTTAGTTCTCCCCATGCTGACTCCTGAATTTATCAAACATGCCATGTCTCGGCCAGGCGCGGTGGCTCACGCCTGTAATCCCAGCACGCTGGGAGGCTGAGGCGGACGAATCACCTGAGGTCAGGTGTTCGAGAACCAGCCTGGCCAACATGATGAAACCCCGTCTCTACTGAAGATACAAAAAAAGTAACTGGGCGTGGTGGTGCGCGCCTGTAGTCTCAGTTACTCAGTAGGCTGAGTCAGGAGACTCGCTTGAACCTGGGAAGCGGAGGTTGCAGTGAGCAGAGATTGCGCTACTGCACTCCAGCCTGGGCAACAGGGCGAGGCTCCATCTCAAAAACAGAACAGAACAAAACAAAACATGCCATGTCTCTTAAGAGTTCAGCCCCCTGCCTGGATCATGCTTCTCCTCTTTGCTGGGCTAATGTCCATTTATCCCTCAGGACTCACTTTAGTGTCCTTATCTCGAAATATTTCCTGATGTCACAAGTCTAGGTTGGGAGCCCCACCTGTGAGCTCCTAAAGCATTCTGTCCCTCCACTATCAAAGCAGTTACCACAGTGTTGTGTAATGGCCTGCGGACTCATCTGCCTCCCCGACGCAGCTGTAAATTCTGTGCAGGAAAGATTGTCTGTCTGTATTAAATTCACAAGATTTAAGAGGCTGGTGGTCAGTGCTCAATAGATATTTACTGAATCTGTGGAAGTGTGGAATATGAATGAAGGTTGAGTAATATGTTCAAGGTTACAGAGCTAGGAAGCAGCAAACAGGTATTTACCTAGTTCTCTATGTTCTAAAGCTTAGTGTACTTCCTTCCACCTCACTAAGGCTTCTTAACATGCTCTGCGACATGAACACTTTTGGTAATCTTGTGGAGCTTATGGACCCGTTCTCAGAATAATTTGAAGGGTATAAAATAAGGTATAGGAAATGAGTTATATTGAAAAAGTTAACATATTTAGCAAATTTAATGATTTAATTTTTATGTAAAGCATTAAATAATGAGAGCATGCATTCAAAATATAGTCAAGTTAAAGTTAAATTTTATTTTTTTTTATTTTATTTTATTTTTTTTTTTTGAGACGGAGTCTTGCTCTGTCACCCAGGCTGGAGTGCAGTGGCCGGATCTCAGCTCACTGCATGCTCTGCCTCCCGGGTTTACGCCCTTCTCCTGCCTCAGCCTCCCAAGTAGCTGGGACTACAGGCGCCCGCCACCTCGCCCGGCTAGTTTTTTGTACTTTTTAGTAGAGACGGGGTTTCACCGTGTTAGCCAGGATAGTCTCGATCTCCTGACCTCTTGATCCGCCCGTCTCGGCCTCCCAAAGTGCTGGGATTACAGGCTTGAGCCACCGCGCCCGGCAAATTTTATTTTTTAATATATATGAGTATACCAAATGAATAGTGCTGGAAAAACCAGATAAATATATAGAGAAACATGAACTTTGATTCTTTTTTTTTTTTTTTTTTTGAGACGGAGTCTTGCTCTGTCGCCCAGGCTGGAGTGCAGTGGCGCAATCTCGGCTCACTGCAATCTCTGCCTCCCAGGTTCACACCATTCTCCTGCCTCAGCCTCTGGAGTAGCTGGGACTACAGGCGCCCGCCACCACACCCAGCTAATTTTTTTGTATTTTTAGTAGAGACGGGGTTTCACCGTGTTAGCCAAGATGGTCACAATCTCCTGACCTTGTGATCCGCCTGCCTCAGCCTCCCAAAGTGCTGGGATTACAGGCGTGAGCCACCGCTCCAGGCCCACTTTGATTCTTACTTTATGCCAAATGCAAATTAAGATAGATCATAGACCTAAACATAAAATCTAAAATGATAAAGCATAAAATGATAAACATAAAATCTAAAATGATAAAACTTATAACAGAAAACATAGGAAAATATTTTTGCAGACTTTGGGTAGACCCAGGGAACATTAATCAGAAAGAAGAATAATGATAAAATGGAGTTCATCACAATAAAAGGCTTCTACTCAACAAAAGACACCATTAAGACATTGAATAATCAAACCACAGAATGAGAGGAAAACATTCACAATACATAAATCTGACAAATGACTTATCTGTAATATATATATGCACATATATATGTGCATATGTATATATATAAAATACCCAAGAATAAAAAGAAAAACAGAAATTTTCAATTCTTGTCAAAATGGAAACAGCACATTTCATTCTATTTCTCCCACTGAATGTAATTTAAAACCTTAGAATGCATGGAACAACTATCTGAGGATTCTGAAAAGTAAATGGTAAAGCATAAAGTAAATGGCTGGAATATGGAGAAAGGAAACCAGAAAAGTCAAAGAACTGTCAAATCAAGAGCGAGTTTCGGCCAGGCGCGGTGGCTCAAGCCTGTAATCCCAGCACTTTGGGAGGCCGAGACGGGCGGATCACGAGGTTAGGAGATCGAGACCATCCTGACTAACACGGTGAAACCCCGTCTCTACTAAAAACACAAAAACTAGCCGGGCGAGGTGGTGGGCGCCTGTAGTCCCAGCTACTCGGGAGGCTGAGGCAGGAGAATGGCGTAAACCCGGGAGGCGGAGCTTGCAGTGAGCTGAGATCCGGCCACTGCACTCCAGTCCGGGCGACAGAGCGAGACTCCGCCTCAAAAAAAAAAAAAAAAAGAGCGAGTTTCTCAATTTTTCTCCCCTTCGTTTTCTCCCAGCTTGTACTAAAAGGCAACCTAAAATGCACATATTTTACACAACAATGTGAATATAGTTAACACTGCTGAACTGTACACTGTTAAATTACATTTGGCTTAAATGTGCCTCCATACATAATGTAATCTAACAGTATGTAAACAAACTGTAACCTAACTTGAGAGTATATACTTTTTTTTTTTTTTTTTTGAGGCGGAGTCTTGATCTGTGGTCCAGGCCGGGGTGCAGTGGCACAATCTCAGCTCACTGCAACCTCCACCTCCTGGGTTCAAGTGATTCTCCTGCCTCAGCCTCCTGAGTAGCTGGGACTACAGGCACATGCCACCACGCCCGGCTAATTTATGTATTTTTAGTAGAGACGGGGGTTTCACCATATTGACCAGGCTGGTCTCGAACTCCTGACCTCATGATCTGCCTGCCTTGGCCTCCCCAGAGTATATTCTTGTAACAAGTAGCTGAATCTAGGCTAATCATAGCAGGTAAACTTTCAGTCAGTCATGGGGATGCAAACTGCCAAAATATATCCAAATAAGGCAAATGCCAAACTGTAACAATCAGGTTATTTTTGTATGTCACTTCCTTTTTCTGTCTACGAGTACTGTGTGCCTCCATTGGTAGGTAAAGCTCTCTGAACTTTTACTGCTTTGGGATGCTTCTCAATTCATGAATTGTTTCTTTTCTCAAATAATCTCTGCTAAACTCTATTTATGTAAAGTTTTTCTTTCAACAACACTTAAAAATGGTTAAGATGGTAAATTTTATGTTGTTTTTTTCACCATAATTTAAAGAATAGCTATTATAACCATAACCTAAAACACAGGAGTGAAGACTCTTAAAAAATGAATAGAATATAGTGAGTCTCTGCAGAAAGAACCAAATGGAAATTTTAGAATTAAAAAGTACAGTAACAAAAACAAAAATTTCACTAGATGGGTTCAATAGCAGAATGATGATGCTGGGGGTTGGGGGAGTCACTAACTTGAAGACAGATCAATGAAAAGTATCAAATGTGAAAAGCAAATTGAAAACAAAAGAGTGAATATACCCTCAGGGACCCAGGGAACAATACCAAATGATCCAATACTTATGTCATCAGAGTGCTACAAAGAAAAGGAGGTAGAAAAAAATTTGGCGCTAGAAAATATTTGAAGAAATAACGGGGCTGGGCGCAGTGACTCATGCCTATAATCCCAGCACTTTGGGAGGCCAAGGTGGGCAGATCACCTGAGTTCAAGACCAGCCTGACCAACGTGGTGAAACCCCGTCTCTACTAAAAATATGAAAAATTAGCCAGGTGTGGGGGGCATGCACCTGTAATCCCAACTGCTCGGGAGGCTGAGGCAGGAGAATCACTTGAACTCGGGAGGCGGAGGTTGCAGTGAGCCGAGATGGCGCCATTGCACTCCGGATTGGGCAACAAGAGTGAAACTCTATCTCAAAAAAAAAAAAAAGAAAGAAAAAAAGAAATAATGGTTAAACACTTCCAAACAATGGCAAAAGGCATAAATTTTCAGACTCAGAAAGCTCAGAATTTCCCAAACAGTAAATGCCCAAAGAAATCCACTCCCCTCAAGCCTGTAATCCCAGCACTTTGGGAGGCCGAGACGGGCGGATCACGAGGTCAGGAGATCGAGACCATCCTGGCTAACACGGTGAAACCCCGTCTCTACTAAAAAATACAAAAAAATTCGCCGGGCAAGGTGGCGGGCTCCTGTAGTCCCAGCTACTCGGGAGGCTGAGGCAGGAGAATGGCGTGAACCCGGGAGGCGGAGCTTGCAGTGAGCTGAGATCCGGCCACTGCACTCCAGCCTGGAGGGCAGAGCGAGACTCCATCTCAAAAAAAAAAAAAAAAAAAAGGAAATCCACTCCCAAATGCATCATAACCAAACTGCTGGAAACTAAAGCCAAATAAAAACAGTCAGAGAAAGTTGTCAGAATCAAAATGGAGTCACTAATGTTTAAAACTCTGACAGGCCAGGCGCAGTGGCTCACGCCTGTAATCCCAGCACTTTGGGAGGCTGAGGCAGGTGGATTACCTGAGGTTGGGAGCTCAAGACATGCCTGGCCAACATGGTGAAACCCCATCTCTACTAAAAATACAAAAAATTAGCCAGGTGCAGTGGCGCACATCTGTAATCCCAGCTACTCAGGAGGCTGAGGCAGGAGAATCACTTGAATCCGAGAGGTGGAGGTTGGAGTAGGCTGAGATCACACCACTGCACTCCAGTCTGGGTGACGGAGTGGGACTCCATCTCAAAAAAACAAAACAAAACAGAAAAACAAAACTCTGACAAAGAGAGCCAGGGAGGCCCACGAAGGGAGGGTTCTCATGCATAAATGTTTGATAACAAGAACTATCACAAAAGACTCTGCAAAAATCACAATCTTCCACAAAAGTCATCACAACCTAACAACAGCAACAACATACTTCTGCAAGGACATCTCCTAGCAACTGCCTGTCCAAACTTGCAGTGACACCACTCTTGTTATTAAGGATCCTTGTAGTGAAGGATCATTGTCTCGAAACATTTATGTAATCCTCCTCATTTTTCCTCAAAAATGTTTGGTCTTCCCTTACCTGTCTGAATACACACGTTATTTACCGTGGCATCTGCATTCCCGTTGCAATGCTTATTCCTGAATAAACATCAGCTTCTTTTTTAGAGAGTTTCTCTCTCAATCTCTCTCTCTCTCTCTCTCTGTTATTTAAGTTGACAAAACTATGTATCCCACTTAGGGGAAAAACAATTAGAATGACTATGGATCTTACATCAGAAAGCATGGAGGCCAAAAAAGTAGTGACACAAAAAATTTCAAGTCCAGAAAGAAAAGAACAGTCCACCTGGAATTCTATATCCAGTAGAAATATCCTTCAAGAATGAAAGCAAACTAAAGTGATTCTCAGAGGAAGAAAAACTAAGAGAATTCATCACCAGCCACACTTTGTAAAATAAAGCCTAAAGGAAGTTATTCAGGCTGAAAAGAAATGATAGCAGAGTAAAACTAGAAATGTCAGGAATGAAGGAAAAGCAATACAAATCATAAATAGCTAGGTAGATATATAATAGGCTATTTTTCTCCTTTTAAGTTCTCACAAATATACCTGATGATTAAAAGCAAACCATGGCTGGGCACGGTGGCTCACACCTGTAATCCCAGCACGTTGGGGGGCCCAAGATGGGCAGATCTCAAGGTCAGGAGATTGAGACCATCCTGGTTAACATGGTGAAACCCCATCTCTACTAGAAATACAAAAAATTAGCTGGGCGTGGTGGCGAGCACCTGTAGTCTCAACTACTTGGGAGGCTGAGGCAGGAGAATGGGGTGAACCCAGAAGGCGAAGCTTGCAGTAAGCCGAGATCGTGCCCCTGCACTCCATCCAGCCTGGGCGACAGAGCAAGACTCCGTCTCAAAAAAAAAAAGAAAGCAAAACATATAACATTGTCTGATAAAGTTGCCAGTGTGTATAAATGTAACAGGTATGATAACTACCACATAAATGGGGGAGGGTGAAGGGATCTATAAAGCAGTAAGGTTTCTACATTCTACTGAAAGTGGTAAAATATTAATTCTAAATACACTGTAAAAGTTATTCTGGAGTTGCCCTTTTTGGAAAGGCAAAGTAAGGACCTCTGAAATATAATCTTCCATAAAAACAAAGAGAATACCAGCAAAATTGTCAAAATTGGGAGGAGAGGATTCTGGGAAGATGACAGAGTAGGAAGCTCCAGGAATATGGCTTCTCACCTAGACAAAAATTGTGTTGGCGGAATCTGTCTGATGTAACTATTATGGGACTCCGGAGTCTAATAAGGGCTTGCAACATCCAGAGGAAGGCAAGGATGGTAAATTGTGGTTAATTTTGGTTCATTTCAGCTCTTAGCACAGCAGCAGCCACTCATCCACCACCACTCAGTCATATGGCAGACAGCTGTGCACATGTTCCTGGAGCAGCTTACAAACAGCTTGTGGGAGCCAGGGTAGGCAAAGAGGACTTTGTCCTCTTATTATGGGGGATCCATGCCCTGATCTCCAATTGCTGCTTCTTATCACAGAGGTATAAACAAAGCATGCAACTTTCCCTATTTGTTGCAAGCCTCTTGCCCTCTGGCTGAAGTGACTTCTGGAGATTTAAAGGGCTGGTGACTTCTATTTCCCCCTTTCATTTTTGCTTTTTCTCCTTTTGGGAGCCAGACATTAAAGACTAAGACATTAAAAAATAGGCCGGGCGCGGTGGCTCAAGCCTGTAATCCCAGCACTTTGGGAGGCCGAGACAGGCGGATCACGAGGTCAGGAGATTGAGACCATCCTGGCTAACACGGCGAAACCCCGTCTCTACTAAAAATACAAAAAATTAGCCAGGTGAGGTGGCAGGCCCCTGTGGTCCCAGCTACTCAGGAGGCTGAGGCGGGAGAATGGTGTGAACCCGGGAGGTGGAGGTTGCAGTGAGCTGAGATCTGGCCACTGCACTCCAGCCTGGGCAACAGAGCAAGACTCCGTCTCAAAAAAAAAACAAAAACAAAAACAAACAAACAAACAAACAAACAAAAAATGACTACATATATGGAGCAAATTAGAAAGTGACTGAGCTGGCCCAGGGAAAGTTTCCAAAAAGAGCTGAGGAAAATTGGCCAGGTGTGGTGGTGCGCGCTTGTAATCCCAGCTACTTGGAAGGCTGAGGTGGGAGGATTGCTTGAACCTGGGAGACAGAGGTTGCAGTGAGCCAAGACTGTGCTACTGCACTCCAGCCTGGGTAACAGAATGAGACTGCATCTCAGGAAAAAAAAAGACCTGAGGACACCTTAACTCTATACCTCAGGCTCATCCTTGGCACAGAAACAACCTGCACTAATCAAAAAATAAAAATTGAAAAATAAAAACAAATACAAAAAAACAGCAAGTCCTGGGGAAGGTGAGGAACTGGCTTTCCAGAGTTACCATCTTATTAGATGCATATGTCCAATTTTCAACAAAAATTCACAAGGCATACAAAGAAAACAAAAAAGTGTGTCACATTCAAAAGAAAAAATAAATAAACAGAAAATGTCCCTGTAAAAGACCCGATGGCAGATCTACTAGACAAAGACTAAAAAAAAAAGTCTTAAGATGCTCAAAGAACTAAAGGAAGATGCGGAGAAAGTCAAGAAAACAATGTATAAACAAATTGGAAATATCAACAAAGAAATGAAACCCTAAAAAGAAACAAGAAAAATTTCTGGAGCTGAAAAGTACAATAATCAAAATAAAATATACTCACTAGAAAGATTCAAAGTCAGATTTGAGCAGGTAGAAGAAAGAAGTAGTGGGCTGGGCGTGGTGGCTCATGCCTGTAATCCCAGCACTTTAGGAGGCCAAGGCAGGTGGATCACCTGAGGTCAGGAGTTCGAGACCAACCTCACCAACAAGGTGAAACTCCCGTTCTACTAAAAATACAAAAAATTATCTGGGCATGGTGGCAGGTGCCTGTAGTCCCAGCTAGTTGGGAGGCTGAGGCAGGAGAATTGCTTGAACCCGGGAGGCGGAGGTTGCGGTGAGCTGAGATCGTGCCACACTGCACTCCAGCCTGGGCAAAGGAGCGAGACTCCATCTCAAAAAAAAAGAAAAAAGAAAAAAAAAAGCAAGAAGTAGTGAACCTGAAGATAGGACAATGTTAATTATTGAGTCTAAGGAACAAAAATAAAAAAGACAACAAAACAAACAGAGTCTAAGGGGCCTCTGGGACACCATGGAGCAGACCAACATATGCATTGTGGAGTGTCAGAGGGGCAGAGAGAATGTTTGAAGAAATAATGACTGAAAACTTCCCAAAATTGATGAATATAAAGATTCAAATTTGATGAATATATTCAAGAAGCTTAACAAACTCCAAATAAAATAAACTCAAAGATATGCATATTGAGACACATTACAATCAAGTTTAGAAAGACAGAGAGAATCTTGAAAGCAGCAAGAAAGAAGCAACTCTTCACATACAAATGATCACCAATAAATTAACAGCAGAGTTTTCATCAAAAACTCTGGAGACCAGAAAGAAGTGGGCCAATATACTCAAGAATATATTGCTAAAACGTGGTGGCTCACACCTGTAATCTCAGCACTTTGGGAGCCCAAGGCAGATCATGAAGTCAGGAGTTCAAGAACAGCCTGGCCAACATGGTACAACCCCATCTCCACTAAAAATACAAAAAAAAAATTAGCCAGGTGTGGTGGCACACGCCTATAATCCCAGCTACTCAGGAGGCTGAGGCACAAGAACTGCTTGAGCTCGGGAGGTGGAGGTTACAGTGGGCTGAGATCGCACTACTGCACTCCAGCCTGGGTGACAGAGCAAAACTTGCTAAAAGAAAAAAAAAAAAAAATCAAGAATTCTATATCCAGAAAAACTGTCCCTCAAAAATGAGGGAAAAATTTCCCAGCACTTTGGGAGGCCAAGGCGGGCAGATCGCGAAGTCAGGAGTTCAAGACCAGCCTGGCCAACATGGTGAAACCCCATCTCTACTAAAAATACAAAAATTAGCTGGGCAGTTGGTACCTATAATCCCAGCTACTCTGGAAGCTGAGGCAGGAGAATTGCTTGAACCTGGGAGGCAGAGGTTGCAGTGAGCTGAGATTGCACCACTGCACTCCAGCCTGGGCAACAAGAGCAAAACTCCATCTCAAAAAAAAAAAAATAATAAAAGTGAGGGAAAAATTAAGACATTCCCAGATAAACAAAAGCTGAGACAGTTTTTGTTACCACTGAATCTGCCCTTCAAGAAATGCTCAAGGAAGTCGTGCAGGGTGAAATGAAAGGACACCAGACCATAACTTGAAGCCATATGAAAAAAATAAAGTTAATAATACAGGAGCCGGGCGCGGTGGCTCAAGCCTGTAATCCCAGCACTTTGGGAGGCCGAGATGGGCAGATCACGAGGTCAGGAGATCGAGACCATCCTGGCTAACACAGTGAAACCCTGTCTCTACTAAAAAAAACTACAAAAAACTAGCCGGGCGAGGTGGCGGCGCCTGTAGTCCCAGCTCCCTGGGAGGCTGAGGCAGGGGAATGGCATGAACCCGGGAGGCGGAGCTTGCAGTGAGCTGAGATTCGGCCACAGCACTCCAGCCTGGGTGACAGAGCGAGACTCCGTCTCAAAAAATAAATAAATAAATAAATAAATAAATAAATAAATAAAAATAATAATACAGGTAAATACACGGATGATTATAAAAGCTAGCATTATTGCAACAAAGGTTTGTAATCCACTTTTTATTTTTTATATGATGTGAGAGATGAATACATTAAAAAACAGTTATTAGCCTAAAACCCAGTATTATTTTAACTTTGGTTTGCAACTCTATGTTTTGTTTTCTGTATAATTTAGGAGACTAATGCATTTTAAAAATGTTAGTGATACAGGAAGTAAGAAAAAGGTACTTAGGCAGATAGTGAGGGTAAGGGAGTCCTCAGTAAGGTTTTCCTTTTAATTAAAAGCAACCCCCAAATCATTTTCTTTTCTAACAAAGAGCAGCCTGTAAAATCAAGCTGCAGACATAGACAACCAAGCTAGAAGCTTGCACAGGTGAATGCTGGCAGTTGTGCCAATAAAAAAAATGCTACCTGTGACTAGGCATGATCAAAATGGTGGGTCCATCTTCTCTTCTCTTTGCCAGCAATGTAAGCACAGACAGTGTACAGTAAGGAACAGACAAGATGGCACTGTCCAAGTGGAAAGTCCATTTACATAATAAGATTAGGGTGGGGCAACCAGCCTTCCCCATGTGCTATGTAAATGTCACACCGGTTGAACCAATCTGTGAGCCCTATGTTAATCAGACACCGCCTCGTCTAGCGTGCCTATAAAATCTGCTGTAGTCTGCCGCAGGCCACCTTTTACCTTTTGGACACCTCTCTCTCACAAAAGACAGACCTGCTCTCCTCTCTCCTTTCTTCTGCCTGTTAAACTTTACACTCCTTAACCCACTCCATGAGTGTGTGACAGTGTTGTTAATCTTCTCAGCGTGAGACGACGAAGCCTACCCAGGTATTTACCCCAGACTACCAGGCTGCTTCATTAGTTTATGTTTAGGGACACACAATGTATAAAGATATGTAATTTTGTGACATCTACAATGAAAAGAGGTGAATTCAGTGTTGTATGTAATGAAGCAGTTTTCGTATGTTATTGAAGTTACGCTGGTGTAAATTCAAATTACAGTACTAACACAGGATTATCATATTAAATGTAATCCTAATGGTAACCATAAAGAAAACAGCTAGAGAATATACACAGATGCCGGGCGCGGTGGCTCAAGCCTGTAATCCCAGCACTTTGGGAGGCCGAGACGGGCGGATCACGAGGTCAGGAGAATCCTGGCTAACACTGTGAAACCCCGTCTCTACTAAAAAATACAAAAAACTAGCCGGGCGAGGTGGCGGGCGCCTGTAGTCCCAGCTACTCCGGAGGCTGAGGCAGGAGAATGGCGTAAACCCGGGAGGCGGAGCTTGCAGTGAGCTGAGATCCGGCCACTGCACTCCAGCTCGGGCGACAGAGCAAGACTCTGTCTCAAAAAAAAAAAAAAAGAATATACACAGAAAGAAATGAGAAAGGAATTTAAACATTTTACTACCCCAAAATACATAAAGCATAAAAAAGGACAGTAATGCAAGAATGAGGGACAGAAAAGCTATAAGGCATATAAAAACATATAATGGGCTGGGCATGGTGGCTCATGCCTGTAATCCCAACATTTTGGGAGGCTGAAGTGAGTGGGTCACTTAAGATCAGGAGTTTGAGACCAGCTTGGCCAACATGGTGAAACTCTGTCTTTACTAAAAATACAAAAATTAGCCAGGCATGGTGGCACCTGCCTGTGGTCCCAGCTACTCAGGAGGCTGAGGTGGGAGGATTGCTTGAACCCAGGAGGTGGAAGTTGCAGTGAGCCCAGAGCATGCCACTGCATTCCAGCCTGCGTGACACAGCAAGACTCTGTGTCAAAAAAAAATTAATTGAATTGAATTTAATAAAAATGAAAACATATAACAAAATGACAGAAGTAAGTCCCTCCTTATCAATAATTACTTTAAGTATAAAGAAATTAAATTTTCCAATAAAAAGACGAAGATTGGCAGAATGAAAAAAAAAAAAAGCCACATGATCCTTTATATGCTGTCTACAAGCGACCCATTTTAGATCCAAAAACACAAATAGATTGAAAGTGAAAAGATGGAAAAAGATATTCCATGCAAATAGTAACCAAAAAAGAGTAGAGTGGCTAGACTAATATCAGACAAAATAGATTTTAAATCAAAAAGGGTTGTAAGAGACAAAGAATGATACTACGTATTGAAGGTTCAATACAGCAAGAAGATAAAAGAATAGTAAACATTTACATACCTAATGACAGGTCATCAAAATACATGATGCAGGCCAGGCACAGTGGCTCACGCCTATAATCCCAGCACTTTGGGAGGCCAAGGTGGGCAGATCACCTGAGGTCAGGAATTCAAGACCAGACTGGCCAACATGGCAAAACCCCATCTCCACTAAAAATACAATAGCTGGGTGTGGTGGCATGCACCTGTAGTCCCAGCTCCTTAGGAGGCTGAGGCAGGAGAATCACTTGAACCCATTGAACCCAGAAGGCAGAGGTTGCAAATGAACCAAGATTGCACCACTGCACTCCAGCCTGGGTGACAGAGCAAGACTCCATCTCCAATATATATATATATATATATATATTGTGTATATATATGTATATACACATATATGATGCAAAAACGGACAGAATTGAAGGGAGAAATAGGCAGTTCTACAACTATAGTTGGAGGTCTCAATACCCCCACTTGCAATGATGGATATAACAACCAGATGAAAGGTAAGAAAATGCAGGAATTAAATAGTATAATAAACCAATCAGGTCAAACAGACATGTTCAGAACACTGTACTCAACAATGACATAATGCACATTCTTCTCAAATGCACATGAAACATTCTCCAGGATAGACCATATGTTAGGCCACAAATTAAGTACCAATAGATTTTAAAGATAGGGATCACACAAAGTATCTTCTCCAGTCACAGTGGGATGGAATCAGAAATCAATAACAGAAGTAAAACTGGAAATTTCACAAATTTGTGGATATTAAACAACAGACTCTTAAACAACTAATGGACGATGAAGAAAACATAAATGAAATTAGAAAATACTTAGGGGGCCGGGCGCGGTGGCTCAAGCCTGTAATCCCAGCACTTTGGGAGGCCGAGACGGGCGGATCACAAGGTCAGGAGATCAAGACCATCCTGGCTAACACCGTGAAACCCCGTCTCTACTAAAAAATACAAAAAACTAGCCGGGCGAGGTGGCGGGCGCCTGTAGTTCTAGCTACTCAGGAGGCTGAGGCGGGAGAATGGTGTGAACCCGGGAGGCGGAGCTTGCAGTGAGCTGAGACCTGGCCACTGCACTCCAGCCTGGGTGACAGAGCGAGACTCTGTCTCAAAAAAAAAAAAAAAAAAAGAAAATACTTAGAAGTAAATGAAAATAAAAAACACAATACACCAAAACTTATGAGATGCAGCAAAAGCAGCGCTAAGGGAGAAATTTATAGCTATAAAGGCTTATATTAAAACAATAAAAAAGATCTAAAACCAGCAACCTAACTTTACAGCTCAAGAAACTACAGGCCAAGCACGGTGGCTCACACCTGTAATCCTAGAACTTTGGGAAGCCAAGGCAGGCGGATCACTTAAGGTCAGGAGTTTGAGACCAGCCTGGCCAACATGGTGAAGCCTCATCTTTACTAAAATACAAAAATCAGCTGGGTGTGGTGGCATGTGCCTATAATTCCAGCTACTCAGGAGGCTGAGGCAGGAGAATTGCTTGAAACTGGGAGGCGGAGGTTGCAGTGAGCTGAGGTCCCGCCATTGCACTCCAGCCTGGGGGACGAGTGAAATTCGGTCTCTTAAAAAAAAAAAAAAGAAAGAAAAGAAAAGAAAAAGAAAAAAAGAGAGAGAGAGAAAGAAGCTAAGGGGAAAAGAACAAACTAAACCCAAAGCTGGCCTAAGGGAGGAAATAATGAGATTAGGGCAGAGATAAGGGAGATAAGGAAAATACAGACCAGAAAAACAATAGAGAAAATTTGCCGAGCGAGTTGGTGCGTGCCTGTAATCCCAGCTACTTGGGAGGCTGAAGCAGGAGAATCACTCGAACCCAGGAGACAGAGGTTGCAGTGAGCCAGAATCGCGCCACTGCACTCTCACCTGGGCAACAGAGCAAAACTCTGTCTCAAAAGAAAAAAAAAAGAAAGAAAGAAAGAAAGAGAAAAGAAAAAGAAAAACTATAGAGAAAATCAATGAAGTCAAAAGTTAGTTCTTTTAAAAGATTGACAAATCCCAGCACTTTGGGAGGCTGAGGTGGGTGGATTGCCTGAGCTCAGGAGTTTGAGACCAGCCTGGGCAACACGGTGAAACCCCGTCTCTACTAAAATCCAAAAAATTAGCCAGGCGTGGTGGCGTGTGCCTGTAGTTCCAGCTATCTGGGAGGCTGAGGCAGAAGAATCACTTGAACCTGGGAGGCGGAGGTTGCAATGAGCCGACGTCACACCACTGCACTCTAGCCTGGGCGACAGAGCAAGAATCCGTCTCAAAAAAAAAAAAAAAAAAAAAAAAATTGACAAAATTTATAAACCTTAATCTAGATGAATGAAGAAAAAAACTAAAATGATTAAATCAGAAATGAAAATGCAGACATTACTACCAATTCTAGAAAAACAAGGATTATAGGGCCGGGCGCGGTGGCTCAAGCCTGTAATCCCAGCACTTTGGGAGGCCGAGACGGGCGGATCACGAGGTCAGGAGATCGAGACCATCCTGGCTAACACAGTGAAACCCCGTCTCTACTAAAAAAATACAAAAAACTAGCCGGGCGAGGTGGCGGGCGCCTGTAGTCGCAGCTACTCAGGAGGCTGAGCCAGGAGAATGGTGTAAACTCGGGAGGCGGAGCTTGCAGTGAGCTGAGATCCGGCCACTGCACTCTAGCCCGGGCGACAGAGCAAGACTCCATCTCAAAAAAAAAAAGAAAGAAAGAAAAGAAAAAGAAAAAGAAGGATTATAGGAGCAATTGTATGCCAACGAACTGGATAACCCAGACGAAATGAATAAATTTACGCTGGGCGTGATGGCTCACGCCTGTAATCCCAGCACTTTGAGAGGCCGAGGCGGGCGAATCACGAGGTCAGGAGATCGAGACCATCCTGGCTAACATGGTGAAACCCCGTCTCTACTAAAAATACAAAAATTAGCCGAGCTTGGTGGCGGGCGATTGTAGTCCCAGCTACTTGGGAGGCTGAGGCAGGAGAATGGCGTGAACCCAGGAGGCGGAGGTTGCAGTGAGCTGAGATCCTGCCATGCCACTGCACTCCAGCCTGGGAGACGGAGGGAGACTCAGTCTCAAAAAGAAAAAGAAAAAGAAAACCCATAGAATAGGAAAAAATTTCAAATTATAAATCTGACATGAGTTTAATAGCCAGAACATATAGATACTCTTAAAACTCAACAACAGAAAGACAAAAGACTTGATTAACAAATGGGCAAAAGACCTGAATAGACATTTCTCCAAAGTGGATATACAGATAGCCAATAAGCGCATGAAAAGATGTTCAGCATCATTAAAGAAATTCAAATCAAAACTACAATGAGATACCACCTCACACCCAAAAGGATGACTACTATTAGAAAAAAAGAAAAAGTGTTAGCAAAGATGTGGAGAAATTGGAACCCTCATTTATGGCTGGTGGTAATGTAAAACGGTACAGCTGCTGTGGAAAACAGTATGGCAATTTCTCAAATACTTAAACATAGAATTGCCATATGATCCAGCAATTTCACTTCAGGGTATATACCCAAAAGAATTGAAAGTAGAGTCTTGGCCGGGCGCGGTGGCTCAAGCCTGTAATCCCAGCACTTTGGGAGGCTGAGACGGGAGGATCACGAGGTCAGGAGATCGAGACCATCCTGGCTAACACAGTGAAACCCCGTCTCTACTAAAAAATACAAAAAACTAGCCAGGCGAGGTGGCGGGCGCCTGTAGTCCCAGCTACTCTGGAGGCTGAGGCAGGAGAATGGCGTGAACCAGGAGGCGGAGGTTGCAGTGAGCTGAGATCCTGCCATGCCACTGCACTCCAGCCTGGGAGACGGAGGGAGACTCAGTCTCAAAAAGAAAAGAAAAGAAAACCCATAGAATAGGAAAAAATTTCAAATTATAAATCTGACATGAGTTTAATAGCCAGAACATATAGATACTCTTAAAACTCAACAACAGAAAGACAAAAGACTTGATTAACAAATGGGCAAAAGACCTGAATAGACATTTCTCCAAAGTGGATATACAGATAGCCAATAAGCGCATGAAAAGATGTTCAGCATCATTAAAGAAATTCAAATCAAAACTACAATGAGATACCACCTCACACCCAAAAGGATGACTACTATTAGAAAAAAAGAAAAAGTGTTAGCAAAGATGTGGAGAAATTGGAACCCTCATTTATGGCTGGTGGTAATGTAAAACGGTACAGCTGCTGTGGAAAACAGTATGGCAATTTCTCAAATACTTAAACATAGAATTGCCATATGATCCAGCAATTTCACTTCAGGGTATATACCAAAAGAATTGAAAGTAGAGTCTTGGCCGGGCGCGGTGGCTCAAGCCTGTAATCCCAGCACTTTGGGAGGCTGAGACGGGAGGATCACGAGGTCAGGAGATCGAGACCATCCTGGCTAACACAGTGAAACCCCGTCTCTACTAAAAAAATACAAAAAACTAGCCAGGCGAGGTGGCGGGCGCCTGTAGTCCCAGCTACTCTGGAGGCTGAGGCAGGAGAATGGCGTGAACCCAGGAGGCGGAGCTTGCAGTGAGCTGAGATCCGGCCACTGCACTCCAGCCTGGGCGACAGAGCGAGACTCCGTCTCAAAAAAAAAAAAAAAAAAAGAAAGTAGAGTCTTGAAGAGATATTTGTACATCCATGTTCAAAGCAGCATTATTCACAATAGCTAAAATGTGGAAGCAACTAAATTGTATATTGGCAGATAAATGGATAAGCAAAATGTGATATAAAAATACATACAATAGAATTCATTCAGCCATAAAAAGGAAGGAAATTCTGCAATATGCTATAACATGGAGGAACCTTGAGGACATTATGCCAAGTGAAATAGACCAATCACAAAAAGATAAGTACTATATGATTCCACTTACATAAGATACTTGGAATAGTCAAAATCATAGAGACAGAAAGCAATAATGGTGATTGCCAGAGGCTGCAGGGAGGAGAAATGGGGAGTTAGTGTTCAATGGGTGTAGAGTTTCAGTTTTACAAGATGAAAAGAGTTGTGAATGGCTGGGCATGATGGCTCACACCGGTAATCCCAGCACTTTGGGAGGTCAAGGTGGGAGGATTGCTTGAGGCCAGGTGTTAAACAGCGTAGGAGACATAATGTGACCTCATCTCTACAAAAAATAAAAAATCAGCGATTTGGTAATGCACACCTGTAGTCCTAGTCACGCAGGAGGCTGAAGTGGGAGAATCACTTGAACCTAGGAGGCCAAGACTGCAGTGAGCTATGATCACACCACTACCCTCCAGCTTGGGCAACAGAGTGAGAACCTGTCTCAAAAAAAAAAAAAAAAAAAGGCCGGGCACAGTGGCTCATGCCCGTAATCCCAGCACGTTGGGAGGCCAAGGCGGCGGGCAGATCGCCTGAGGTCAGGAGTTCCAGACCAGCCTGGCCAACATGGTGAAATCTCATCTCTACTGAAAATACAAAAATTAGCTGGGCATGGTGGTGTGTGCCTGTAGTCCCAGCTACTTGGGAGGCTGAGGGAGGAGAATCCCTTGAACTCAAGAGGTCAAGGTTGCAGTGAGCCGAGATCCCACCACTGCACTCCAGGCTGGGCGACTCTGTCTCAAAATAATAATAATAATAAAATAAAATAAAGAAAGGAAAAGGCCGGGCGCGGTGGCTCAAGCCTGTAATCCCAGCACTTTGGGAGGCCGAGACGGGTGGATCACGAGGTCAGCAGATCGAGACCATCCTGGCTAACATGGTGAAACCCCGTCTCTACTAAAAAATACAAAAAACTAGCCGGGCGAGATGGCGGGCGCCTGTAGTCCCAGCTACTTGGGAGGCTGAGGCAGGAGAATGGCGTGAACCCTGGAGGCGGAGCTTGCAGTGAGCTGAGATCCGGCCACTGCACTCCAGCCTGGGCGGCAGAGCGAGACTCCGCCTCAAAAAAAAAAAAAAAAAAAAAAAGAAAGGAAAAAGAAAAGAGTTGCAGAGATGGATGGTGGTGATGTCCACCCAACATTATGAATGTATTTCGTAACTTTGAATTGTACACTTAAAAATGGTTAAGAGGACAGTTTCATGTTATGTGATTTTTGTTTTGCTTTGTTTTATTTTGTTTTTTTAAGATACAGGATCTCACTCTGTTGCCCAGGCTGGAGTGCAGTGACACAATCATGGCTCACTGCAGCCTTAACTTAATAGGCTCAAGAAATATTCCTGCCTTGGCCTCTCAAAGTGCTGGGATCACAGGCATGAGCCACCATATCTGGCCATGTTATGTGTATTTTACAACAATAAAAAAAAATGGAAAAAAATCTAGCCTCAAGCAATAGTATCTGTGGAAAAAAAAAACCTGTCAAAATCAACAGGTTTTTGAGATGGGGTTTTGCTTTTGTTGCCCAGGCTAGAGTGCAACGGCACAATCTTGGCTCACGGCAACCTCCGCCTCCTGGGTTCAAGCGATTCTCCTGCCTCAGCCTTCTGAGTAGCCAGGATTACAGGCATGCACCACTATACCCAGTTAATTTTGTATTTTTAGTAGAGACGGGGTTTCTCCATGTTGATCAGGCTGGTCTCGAACTCCCGACCTCAGGTGATCCGCCCACCTCAGCCTCCCATAGTGCTGGGATTACAGGCACAAGCCACTGCACCCGGACCAAAATCAACTTTTTCAGAACTCTGGAAAATATCAAAGGCTTGCAAAATTCGAAGAGTGTTTATTCAACAATAATGGCTTAATCTCAGTAATACAGAACTTTGTGATATTTCAACTTGTTAGAGTTCCAACCCTTTTTGGCAGCTCCATGCTCACCTTCAAAAACAACAGCGTCGCAACTATGATAACTGTGAAAACCAGCAATGAAGCCACCACTAGAGAGGACAAAAATGGGTTTTAACTTCCCAAAAGCCCCACTCCCAGAGAAATTGTGAGAAGCTCTATTCTTAGAGCTTGTCTTATTTTACCTAACTCAGGGCTCACTCTGTGCAAACAGTCCTGTCTGCAGAGCATTGTCAAAAATAATTAGCAGCAATTGTTTAACAGTGCAGCTGCCTGAGGCAGCATTACCTATTGGTGCTAACAAAAATATTCAAAAGAAAAACCTGGGGAATGAGACGTCCATAGAAGGCTCAGAAAAGCCCTGAATATTCCAAGAGAGCTAGAAGGCTGCATGCATGTGCAGGGCTACACAAATGCCCAGGAGAGATCTGAGAAGGCCCTAATCTCTCACCTTTGACTTTGAGGCTCTATACAATAAAAGCATAAAGTGAAGGTTAAGACACAGTTGTATACTGCCTGCCAGAGCATTGAAGCCATATACCAACACACACAGAGAGACCTTCAAAAAGGCTGGGAGATTTATTGGTTCATGGAATTTATGGAAATCTGTCCAGTCGTTAGGCAACCACTGAGCTTACCAAGAAGAGATTCAGTACACAAGCATGAAAAAGTACATAGACTGCAGAATCAGTCCAGGAAAGTGATTAAAAAAAAAAAAAAAAAACCAGCAACAAAACAAACCTGGGTGATCTGATTTCCACAGGTGCCACGTTATTTTAAATGTTGGGCTTTCAACAAAAACTAAAGAGACACACAAAGAAATGGTAAAGTATGACCCACAGACGGGGGGAAAAGCAGTTAATAGAAAGTGTACCTGAAGAAGCACAGACATTGAACACATTAGACAAAGACTTTAAGTCAGCTATTATAATATGTTAAAAGAATTAAAGGAAACGATGTCTAAAGAATTAAAAGAATGAGGACAATGTCCCACTAAACAGAGAAAATAAAGAGATAAAAATTACTTCTTTTTTTTTTTTTTGAGATGGAGTGTCGCTCTGTTGCCCAGGCTAGAGTGCAGTGGCATGATCTTGGCTTACTGCAAGCTCTGCCTCCTGGGTTCACGCCATTCTCCTGCCTCAGCCTCCCAAGTAGCTGGGACTACAGGCGCCTGCCACCACGCCTGGCTAATTTTTTGTATTTTTTAGTAGAGATGGGGTTTCACCGTGTCAGCCAGGATGGTCTCGATCTCCTGACCTTGTGATCCACCCTCCTCGGCCTCCCAAAGTGCTGGGATTATAGGTATGAGCCACCGTGCCCGGCCAAAAATTACTTTAAAAAGAACCAAATAAGACTAAATTGTCTTATCCAAAAATTTTTATGTTGAAGCCCTAACCTATATCATGACCATATTTGGAGATGGGGTTTTAGGAAGTATTTAAAGTTAAATGAGGTCCTAAGGATGGGCTCCTAATTTGATAGAACTGATCTACTTATGAGAAGAAGAAGATCACTCACTATCTCCTTCTCCCCTTCCCATTCCTCCGTCCCCCTCTTCCTCCATGTGTACACAATGAAGAAAGACCATAGCACACAGAGAGAAGGTAACCATCTGTAAGCCAGGAAGAAAACTCCCACCAGAACCTGATCATGCTGGCTGCAGAACTGTGAGAAAATACATTTATTTTGTTTAAGCCACCCTGTCTATGGTATTTTGTTAGGACAGCCCTGACTGACTAAGACAGCACTCAACAGCAGAGTTGAATTGTCAAAAGAAAGGATCATAAAACTTGAAGTCAAATGAGATTATCCAGGCTAAGGCACAGAAAAAAACAATAGTAATGAAGAAAAATGAACAAAGCCTCAGACACCTATGGTACACCAGCAAGTGTACCAACAAACACATAATGGGAGCCTCAGATAGAGGATAGAGGAGCAGAAATAATATTTGAAGAAATAATGGCCAAAAACTTCCCAAATTTACTGAGAAGCATTAATCTGCACAACCAAGAAGCTCAATGACCTCCAAGTAGGATAAACTCAGAGATGCACACTGCATTGTCAAAGTGTCAAAAAACAATAAGAGAATCTTGAAAGCAACAAAAGAAGCAACTCATTACATATAAGGGATCCTCAATAAGATTAACAGCTGATTTCTCATTAGAAACCGTGGATGCCAGAAGGCATATTCAAAATGTTGAAAGAAAAAGGATCTCAACCAAAAATTTTTTAAATCACTCTCACTAAATTTGTCTAGCTTATTAATATTTTCAAAGAATTACTTTGTTGTTGTTTTTTTTTTTTTTTGAGATGAAGTCTCACTGTTGTCAGGCTGAAGTGCAGTAGTGTGATCTCGGCTCACTGCAACCTCCACCTCTTGGGTTCAAGTGATTCTCCTTCTGCAGCCTCCCAAGTAGCTGGGACTACAGGCGCCTGCCACCACACCCAGCTAATTTTTGTATTTTTAGTAGAGACATGGTTTCACCCTGTTGGCAAGGATGGTCTTGATCTCTTAACCTCATGATCCTCCTGCCTTAGCATCCCAAAGTGCTGGGATTACAGGTGTGAGCCACTGCGCCCAGCCACAGCTACCTATTTTTAAAGAGATGCTGTCTCACTGTGTTACTCAGGCTGGCCTTCATCTCCTGGGTTCAAGTGATCCTCCCACCTGAGCCTCCCACATAGCTGGGATTACAGGCATATGCCACTATGCCCAGGTTCAGCCAAGAATTCCATACCCAGCAAAACTATCTTGCAAATGTGACAGAGAGGCCAGGCGCCATGGCTCATGCCTGTAATCCCAGCATTTTGGGAGGCCAAGGCAGGCAGATCATGAGATCAGGAGTTCAAGACCAGCCTGGACAACATGGTGAAACTCCATCTCTACTAAAAATACAAAAATTAGCCAGGTGTGGTGGCTCATGCCTGTAGTCCCAGCTACTTAGGAGGCTAAGGCAGGAGAATCACTTGAACCTGGAAGGCAGAGGTTGCAGTGAGCCGAGATCATGCCATTGCACTCCAGTCTGGGCAACAAGAGTGAAACTCCATCACAAAAACAAAAACCAGAAAAAAGTGACAGATAAATGAAGACATTTACAGATAAACAAAAACAAAAAAGAGAATTTGCTGTTAGCAGATCTGCCTTACAAAAAATATGGAAAAGAATCCTTCATGCTAAAATGAAAGAATACCAGACAGTATATTGAATACACACATACACACACACACACACAAACACATACACACACAAACACACACACACACACAAACACACACACACACACACACAAACACACACACACACAAACACACACACACACACACACACACACACACACAGATGTTCCTCAACTCAACGTAGGGTTAGACCCTGATAAACCCATCATAAGTTTAATTATCGTAAGTCAAAAATGCATTTAATATCCCAATAAACCCATTGCAAAGTCAAAAAATTGTCCATCAAACCATTGTATGTTGTCAACTGGCTGCCCCAAATCTATTTTGGGAATAGGATCTGGAAAGAAATTATACTCAGAGTTCTCTGTTTCATATTCTCTTCCGTTTTCACTCTTTCCTCCTAAGTGGAAAATCAAGTGAGAAGCAACTTGAGAAGATGGATTTTTTTCTTCTTTTAAAAATAAATAAAATGAATATCAAAAATAGTCAAAATTCACTACAGCAATTAAAATTGAGTATTTAAAATGTTCAAATAATCCAAAAGAAGGCAAGAAAGGGAAAACAGAAGTACAAAGAAATAGAAAACAAATAGTAAAATGGTAGACCTAAGCCCAAACATATCAATAGCTGCATTACAAGTCAATAATCTTAAAAAAAAAAACAATTAAAAGATATATTATAGAAGGACTTTTTAAAAATCAAGAACCAATTTCATGCTGTGTACAAGAAACTCACTTTAAATATAAGGGTATAAGCTGGGTCTGGTGGCTCACCCCTGTAATCCTACCACTTTGGGAGGCCAAGGCAGGCAGACTGAGCTAAGGAGTTTGAGACCAGCCTGGGCAAAATAGCGAAAACCCATCTCTACTAAAAATACAAAAAATTAGCCAAGTGTGGTGATATGTGCCTGTAGTCCCAGCTATCTGGGAGGCTGAGGCAGGAGAATCACTTGAACCTGGGAGGCAGAGGTTGCAGTGAGCCAAGATCGTGCCACTGCACCCCAGTCTGGGTGACAGAGCAAGACTCGGCCTCAAAAAAAAAAAAAAAGAAAGCTGACGTGGTTATAATAATACTAATCAAAGTAGACTTCAGAGTGAGAAAAATTACCAGACATTAAAGAGAGGCATTGTATAATGATAAAAGTAAAATCATCAAGAAGGCATAACAATCCTAAATATGTATGCACATAACAATAGAGCTTCAAAATAAATGAAGCAGTCTGGATGTGGTGGCTCACACCTATAATCCCAGAACTTTGGGAGGCCCAGGCAGGCGGATCACTCGAGCTCAGGAGTTCAAGACCAGCCTGAGCAATATGGTGAAACCCTGTCTGAAGGGGTGGCCTGCCCCTCTACACCTGTGGGCGTTTCTCGTTAGGTGGAACGAGAGACTTGAGAAAATAAATGAGACACAGAGACAAAGTATAGAGAAAGAAAAAGTGGGCCCAGGGGACTGGTGCTCAGCACACCGAGGACCCACGCCGGCACCGGTTTCTGAGTTCCCTTAGTATTTATTGGTAATTATCTTTGCCATCTTAGTGGCAGGATAATAGGATCATTGTAGGGAGAAAGTCAGCAGTAAGACATATGCTCTGTGACATGAATAAGTTTAAGGAAAAGTGCTTTGCCTTGATATGCATATGTAAACATCTCCATAAACCTTTTTAGTGCATAAAGAGCAGCATTGCGCTAGCAAGTCCCGCCTTTCGCCCTAAGGCGATTTTCTCCTTTCTCAGTAAACAGAACATACAATTGGGTTTTATACCGAGATGTTCCATTGCCCAGGGATGGGCAGGAGACAGATGCTTTTCTCTATCTCAACTGCCAACAACCGCCAAGAGGCCTTCTTTCCTCTTGTACTAGTCCTCCTCAGCACAGACCCTTCACGGGTGTCAGGCTGGGGGACGATCAGGTCTTTCCCTTCCCACGAGGCCATATTTCAGACCATCACATGGGGGAGAAACCTTAGACAATACCTAGCTTTCCTAGGCAGAGGTCCCTGCGACCTTTGGCAATGTGCGTATCCCTGGGTACTTGAGATTAAGAGAATGGTGATGACTTTTAACCAGCAAGCTGCCTTCAGGCACTTGTTTAAAAAGCACACCCTGCACAGCCCAAAATTCTTTAAACCTTGAGTCATCATAGCACATGTCTCTTGCAAGGACAAGGTTGGGGGTAGGGTCACAGATTAACAGCATCACAAATACAGAACAAAATGGAGTTTCTTATGTCTACTTCTTTCTATGTAGACACAGTAACAGGCTGATCTTTCTTTCTTTTCCCCACACCTGTCTCTACAAAAGCTGGATATGGTGGCATGTGTCTCTATTCCCAGCTACTTGGGAGGCTGAGATGGGAAGATCACTAGAGCCTGGGAAGTCAAGGATGCAGTGAGCCAAGATTGTGCCACTGCACTCCAGTCTGGGCAACAGAGCAGGACATTGTCTCAAAAATAAATACATAAATAAATAAATAAAATTAATGAAGCAAAGACTGATAGAAATGAAAGGAAAAATTAACAACTCCACAAATATTGTTGGAGAGTTCAATATTCATCTCTCAGTACTCAGTGGAATATTAGAGATAAATCAGCAAGGATTTATAAAAACTGAACAAAATCATCAACCAGCTGGATCTAATTGACACTTATAGAACAATCCATCCAATAACAGCCACAGAATACACATTCTTTTCAAGTATGTGTGTGTACCAAGATAGACCATATCCTGGATCATAAAACAAATGTGAGTAGATTTACAAGAACTGAAATCATACAAAGTAAGTTATCTGACTATAATGGCATTAAAGGAGAAATTAATAACACAAAGATAATGAAAAAATCTTCAAATACTCGGAAATTAAGTGATTTAATTTAATAGTTAACTTAAATAGTTATTCAAAACACTTCATAGGTCATAGAGAGATCTCAAGAAAAATTAGAAAATTAGAAAATGTTTTGGTCTGGGCATGGTGCCTCACACCTGTAATTCCAGCACTTTGGGAGGCTGAGGTGGGCGGATCACCTGAGGTCAGGAGTTTGAGACCAGCCTGGCCAACATGAAGAAACCCTGTCTCTAATAAAAATACAAAAATTAGCTGGGCACAATGGCACATGCCTGTAGTCCCAGCTACTCAGGAGACTGAGGCATGAGAATCACTTGAACCTGGGAGGCGGAGGTTGCAGTGAGCTGAGATCATGTCATTACTCCCGCCTGGGCAACAGAGTGAGACTCCTTAAAAAAAGAAGAAAGAAAGAAAGTGTTTTGAAAAAAATGAAAATAAAAAAACAACATGTCAAAATTTGCAGGATGCAGCTAAATAATGCTTAGAGGGAAATTTTATAGTATTTAATTGTATTAAAGAAAAGAAGAGCCAGGCATGGTGGCTCATGCCTGTAATTCCAGCACTTTGGGAAGCTGAGGCAGGTGGATCACCTGAGATCAGGAGTTTGAGACCAGCCTGGCCAGCATGGTGAAATTCCATCTCTGTTAAAAATACAAAAATTAGCTGGGTGTGGTGGTGCATGCCTGTAATCCCAGCTAATGGGGAGACTGGGGCAGGAGAACTGCTTGAATCTGGGAAGTGGAGGTTGCAGTGAGCCGAGATCGTGCCACTGCACTCCAGCCTGGGTGACAGAGCAAGACTCCATCTCAAAAAATATTAATTAAGAAAAGAAGAAAGGTCCCAATTCAACAAAGTGTCTACCTTTAGAAATTAGAAAAACAAGAGCTAATAAACCCAAAGCAAGGAGAGGAAGGAAATAACAAAAATATAAAGATAAATTAATAAAATTCAAAACGGTAAAATGAGGGAAAAAAACCAAAAATCTGATTATTTGAAAAGATTAATAAGATTAATAAACTTATTGTCAGACAGAGGAAAATAAAAGAGGATACATATTGCCCGTATCAGGAATGAAAGAGGGGAATATCTCTACAGACATTACAGTCATTAGCAAGTTTGGCCGGGCGCGGTGGCTCATGCCTGTAATCCCAGCACTTTGGGAGGTCAAGGCGGGCAGATCACTTGAGGTCGGGAGTTCAAGACCAGCCTGACTAACATGGAGAAACCCCATTGTACTAAAAATACAGAATTAGCCGGGTGTGGTGGTGCATGCCAGTAATCCCAGCTACTCGGGAGGCTGAGGCAGGAAAATCGCTTGAACCCAGGAGGCAGACGTTGCGGTGAGCTGAGATGGCGTCACTGCACTCCAGCCTGGGCAACAAAAGCAAAACTCCGTCTCAAAAAAAAAGTAAAAAAAAAAAATTAATGAGGAATACTGTGAACGTCTTTACACACATAAGTGGACCCATTGGTAAGGGCCAACTTCTTAAAAACTGCAAACTACTAAAACTCATCCAAGAAGAAATAGATAACTTGAACAATCCTATATCTATTAAAGAAATTGAATTCATAATTTTTAATACCATCTTCAAAAATTGAGGTCCAGATAGCTTTGCTGGTGGAGTCCACCAACCATATAAAGAAGAAATAATACCAGTTCTACACAATCTCTTCCAGAAAATAAATTAAGAAGGAACACTGTGGCCAGTGGTGGCTCATACCTATAATTACAGCACTTTGGGAGGCTGAGGTAGGCGAATCACAAGGTCAGGAGTTCGAGGACAGCCTGGCCAACATAGCATAACCCCGTCTCTGCTAAAAATACAAAAATTAGCCAGGCATGGTGGCACGTGCCTGTAGTCCCAGCTATTCGGGAGGCTGAGGCAGGAGAATTGCTTGAACCTTGAACTTGGGAGGTGGAGGTTGCGCTGAGCCAAGATAGTGCGCCACTGCACTCCAGCCTGGGCAACAGAGTGAGACTTCGCCTCAAAAAAAAGAAGAAAGAAAGAAAGAAACATTTTCCAACATCTCTTATGAGGCTCAGCATCACCTTGACACAAAAAGCAGATAAAGACAGTAGAGTGAAAGAAAATCACAGACCAATATCCTTCATGAATAAAAAACAAATATCCTAAACAAAATACTAACAAATCAAACCCAGCAATATATAAAAATAATTATACACCATGGCCCACTTGCAAGACTGGTTAAATATTCAAAGATCAATCCATGTAATCTATCATATTAACATACTTAAGTATCAAAACTTCATATTAATTGCTGCAGAAAAAGCATTTGACAAAATTCAACATCCACTAATTATTAAAAATTAGTAATAAAAGGGAACTTTTATAACCTGATACTGAAGGATATATGTGTATATTCATATTGGAGTGCAAATATATATATAGAGAGAGAGAGAGAGAGAGAGCTAACATCCTCTTCAAATCCTCATGGATGTCCTAGACAGTGAAATAAAGGCAGGGGAAAAGGACATACAATTGGCAAGGAAAAAAGAAAAATGCCCTGTTCAACACATTACATGATGAATTCACAGAAAAATCACAAAGAATCTACCAAAAAAGCTCCTAGAATTAATGAGTGAGTTTTCAAAGTTTGCAGAATCCAAAGTCAATAGATAAAGATAAAGATTTCTATACGCGGCTGGGCGTGGTGGCTCACGCCTGTAATCCCAGCACTTTGGGAGACCGAGGCGGGCGGCTCACCAGAGGTCAGGAGTTCGAGACCAGCCTGGCCAACGTGGTGAAACCCTATCGCTACTAAAAATACAAAAATTTGCCGGGCATGGTGGTGCACACCTGTAATCCCAGCTACTCAGAAGGGTGAGAAAGGAGAATCGCTTCAACCCAGGAGCCAGAGATTACAGTGAGCCAAGATTGCCCCACTGCACTCCAGCCTGGGTGACACAGCAAGACTACATCTCAAAAAATAAAAGAATATATATGCATATTATATATTATATATATTTATTTTATATATTATATATTTTAAATATACTTATATAACATATATGTTTCTGTATGCTTGCAATTAATAATTGGAAATTAAACACAATTTTAAATGATTTATAATAGCTTAAAGAAAATGAAATATTCTAACAGAACTTGTGCAGGATGTGTCTGCTAAACAATATAAAATGCCAATGAACTAAATCAAGGAAGACTTATATAGAGAGATATAAAACATTCATGGATTAAAAGACTCAATATAGTTAAGATGTCAATTATCTCTAAGTGATCTATTGATTTAGTACAACTCCAGTAAAAATTCCAGCAAGAATTTTTGTAGAAATAGATACACGGATTTTAAAATTTATGTGGAAAGGCAAAGGAACGTGGATAGCCAGCAACAATTTTGAAAAAGAAGAATAAAGCTGGAGGATTCATACTACGCAATTTTAAGACTTGCTATAAAGCTACAGTAATCAAGGCAGTGTGGTGCTATAGAGTAATAGAAACATTATCCGTAGGACAGAGAACAGAGTTCAGAAATTGGCCACAAAAATACTGCCAGTTGCTTTTCCCCCCTTGAGACACAAAAATACAAACCAATTGCTTTTTAAAAAACTTTTTACCAAAAACGGGTACATTTCTGATCAAACTAATTGCTTTTTGACAAAAGAGCAAAGGAATAGACTATTATTCAGCTGTAAAAAGAATGAAAGCCTCTCATTTGCAGTAACATGGATGAAATTGGAGGCCACTGTTCCAGGTTACTCTTTTTTTTTTTTTTTTTTTTGAGATGCAGTCTCGCTCTGTTGCCCAGGCTGGAGTCTGGAGGGCAGTGGCACGATCTCAGCTCACTGCCACCTTGGCCTCCCAAAGTTCTGGGATTACAGGCGTGAGCCACTGCTCCTGGTCACAACTGGAAGTCTTGTACATTACATGGGAATACAAAATGGTACTGGCAGTCTGGCTAACAGTTTGGCAGTTTTTTATAATAAAACTTAAGCACAGGCTTATGAAATGACCCAGCAGTTCCACTGAATTGTTTAATAACTAGAATCTTATGCTTACAGATAAATGAAGCTTATGCTCACAGAACAATCACAAACAAAATTTTTCAGCAGCTCTTTTCATAATTGTCAAAATCTAGAAACCAAATGTTCAACAGGAGAATAAACAAACTGTATAAAACTATACAATGGAATACTATGCAAGCAATAAAAATGAACAAACTGTTGACATAAGCAATGACGTGAAAGAGTTTAAAATGCTGACCAGAAGAAGCCAGGCTCCAATTGTTATATACTGTATGATCCCATCTACATGACCTTCGGGAGAAAGCAAAACAACAGGACAAAGAATACATCAGTGGTTGCTAGGGGTTAGAGATGCGGAGGCGGGGAGTTTGACCACAAAACAAAGGGGAATCTACGAGGGATTTTTTAGGGTGATGAAACTGTTTTACATCTTGATTGTGGTGGTGGTTACACAGCTCTACATATGTATTAAAACTTATAGAACTGTTTACCAAAAAGCCAATTTAATTGTATTCTATTAGTTATCAAGAAAATGCAAATTAAAACCACCACAATGAAATACCACTTCCCACTCACTTGAATAGCTAAAATTAAACATACAGACAAAACCAAATGATGACAGGGTATGGAGCAACCATAATTCTCACACATTACTGTGGGAGTGTAAAATGGCACAACTATTTTGGAAATCAGTGTGGCAGTTTCTCCTGAAGTTAAACATACACCTACTCTATGACCCAGCAATTTCACCTCTAGGTATTTACAATAGAATGAAAACACACAAAAAGGCTTGCACATGAATGTTCACAGCAGTTTTATTCATAATCACCTCAAAAATAAAACACTATGCAAAAACACCATGCACAGAATAGTATATACGCTATGATTTTATTTATATGAAGTTCAAGAAGTGTCAGAACAAATCTGTGGTGATATTTGAGCAGTAGTTGGCTCTGGGACAGAGGAATTAACTGAAAAGAAGTATAAGGGAACTTGGTGGGCTGCTGGAAATATTTTATACTTTGATTGATGTGGTGGTTACACAGGTACATACATTGCCAACACTTATGGAACTGTTCACTTTAGATCTGTGAATTTGGGCGCAGTGGCTCACACCTGTAACCCCAGCACTTTGGGAGGCCGAGGCAGGTGGATCACGAGATCAGAAGTTCGAGACCAACCTGGTCAATATGGTGAAACCTCATCTCTACTAAAAATACAAAAATTAGCCCAGTGTGGTGGCGCATGCCTGTACTCCCAGTTACTCAGGAGGCTGAGGCAGAAGGATCACTTGAACCCAGGAGGCAGAGGTTGCACTGAGCTAAGATCATGCCACTGTACTCCAGCCTGGGCGACAAAGTGAGACTCCGTCTCAAAACAAACAAACAAATAAACAAACAACAAACAAACAAAAACTGTGACTTCACAGTATGTAAAATTTAACTCAATAAAAACACTTAACATATATATGTGTGTATGTATGTATGTATGGTAAAATTTATAAAGGAAAGAGATTTAATCAACCCAGTTCCACGTTGCTGTGGAGGCCTCAGGGAACTTACAATCATGGCAGAAGGCAAAGGAGAAGCAGGCACCTTCTTCACAGGGTGACAAAACAGAGTGAGTACAAGCAAGGGAAACACCAGATGCTTAGAAAACCATCAGATCTCACGAGACTCATTCAATTATCACGAGAACAGCATGGAGGAAACTGCTCCCATGATTCAATCACTTCCACCTGGTCTGGCCCTTGACACAAGGGGATTATGGGGATCATTAAATGATTCAAAGTGAAATTTGAATAGGGACACAGAGCCAAACCATATCAGTATGTATGTGAGAAGGCTGTTACTTAGCTTAAATAAGAAAATTAAATTGTAAGATGATGTTTGACAATGAATGTTTTGTTACACATTAAATCAATCTTCAATGGTCGTAAGTGTTGCAAAATCCCCATTTGTGGATTCAAAAACTATTGTTGCAAACAGAATGAAAGTTTCTGGACCTTGTTAAAAATCAAGGCAAAAATAATCCTTTATTAAGGAATTCAATAATTTTTCAAGGATTTTTGAGTTAAACTTCAACTATATTTTTTATCCTAAGATATATTAATTCATCTTCAGTTAGGTCAACATCTTAACATCTTTGATTCAGTTTGTGTAAGAAATAAATAGATTGCATGTCTCTGGGTCAACTTAGAAGCCATCAAGATAGAAATAGCCTTTGGAAGATTTCTGAAGTGTTCAAGAAATGTACAGATTTCTCTTTTCAAAGAAAATGACAGAGAATTGTGTGTTACAACTCCATCTTAGAACAGCATATCCTCCAGCTTCTTTCTCATTGGCCACTTAGCCAGGAATCTTTTTAATATTTTCAGTAGTATCTATAACGTTGATGTCATAACATTGAACTGAAGGTTCAACTCATTCAGATGGTTTAAAGTATCTGCCAAGTAAGCCAACACATTGATAAAATTCCTTTTCTTGTAATGTCCCAAGAGTGGGTTTTCTTTTCTTTTGCTCTTGTTTTATTTCAGTTAAAGTAAAACTTCAGTCCTTAGTTTGAAAAAGTGCTTCAAGGCATATTCTCATAAGGGCAGCAAACTTCTGTGTGGAGAGAAGCAATTCATATTTTGCTCTCACCTCTTAATGGAAAATTTTTAACGTGTTTGACTCAGAGACCTGCCTCTGATAAAGTTGATGACGTTTATGGCTGTTGACACACCTTATTTTTCAGGATTGTTGAAGGAATCTTTCTTGTCCGTACATGTCTCTGTAAAAAAATATAATAATGATGATGTCTATGTGAAGAGTTTGCTTTCTCATTAAAGTAGGAAAACTAGATGCAATATCAGGCATTGCAGGAGCTCCATCTGTGCAGAGTATGAAAGTCTTCATTCCAAAGTTTTATTTGGCAAAAAATCCTTTCACCATTTCCAAAATGAACAGGTTTTGTAGTTTCCAAAAGGACTCACAAAACAAGAATTCTCTTTGATGATATCAGCATGCATACTGCATACAGAAACAAAAAGGGAGCTGGCTACATTGACAGATGTCTGCCAGGACACATATCTTACTTAGATGCCCTTTCAAGCTGGGCAGATGTGATACACTCTTTCAATTTTTCTGATGTCATACTTCAACTCACATTAATTGTTATAGACACAACACCACTCTGCCCTTGTGTCCCATAACGTTCAATAATAGAAGTTAAAAAATATAACATATGATTTTCATCATTTGTCATTTTCTGTGACATTTCATTCTAAATTGGGTTTGTAAAAAATATGCAAAGTAGGCCAGGCGTGCTGGCTCACGCCTGTAATCCTAGCATTTTGGGAGGCCAAGGAGGGTGGATTGCTTGAACTCAGGAGTTTGAGACCAGCCTGGGCAACATGGTGAAGCCCCGTCTCTATCAAAATTACAAAAAATTAGCCGGGGGCCAGGCGTGGTGGTTCATGCCTGTAATCCTAGCACTTTGGGAGGCCAAGGCGGGTGGATCACCTGAGGTCAGGAGTTCAAGACCAGCCTCGTCAACATAGTGAAACTCCATCTCTACAAAAATACAAAAATTAGCTGGGCATGGCGGCATATCAGCTACTTGAGAGGCTCAGGGAGGATAATCTCAGCTACTTGAGAGGCTCAGGGAGGATAATCGCTTGAACGCAGAAAGTGGTGGTTGCAGTAAGCCAAGATTGTGCCACTGCACTCCAGACTGGACAACAGAGTAAGACTCTGTCTCAAAAAAAAAAAAAACAAAAACAAATTAGCCGGGCATGGTGGCATGTGCTTGTGGTCCCAACTACTAGGGAGGCTGAGGCCAGAGGATCACTTGAACCTAGGAGACAGAGGTTGCAGTGAGCCAAGATCGCACCACTGCACTCCAGCCTGGGCGACAGAGTTAGACTCTGTGAAAGAAAGAAAAGAAAGGAAAAGAAAAGAAAGGAAAGGAAAAGAAAAGAAAGGAAAAGAAAAGAAAGGAAAAGAAAAGAAAGGAAAGGAAAAGAAAAGAAAAAGAGAAAGAGAAAGAGAGAAAGAGAGAAGAAGAGAAGAGAAGAGAAGAGAAAAAGATAGGGTGGGCAGGCAGGCAAACTAAAATACAAATTTTGATCCAATTTACTTGTTTTAACTTTTTTATTTTGAAATAATTCCAGACTTACAGAAAATTTGCAAGAATAATACAAGGAATTTCCATATACCCTTGACTTAGATTCTCCAGTTGCTAACATTTTACCACATTTACTCACATGTTCTCTCATATACATCTCTTTATGTATACATGGTTTTCTGTATTATTATTTTATATACACACATACTTATCTCTTTATGTAAGTAAACACTGTTTTTGTGAACCATTGAAAGTAAATTGCAGGCATAATGCCTCATTATCCCTAAATGCTTCAGTGTTCATGTCATAGAAACAAGGATAGTCTGTTACTTAACTACAGTACAATTATAAAAATCAGGAGGTTAACACTGATATGACACTTGAATCTATATTCATATTTCACCAGTTGTCCCACAGTGTCCTTTGTAGTAAACAAGAAATTTTTTTTTTTTGAGACGGAGTCTCGCTCTGTCACCCAGACTGGAGTGCTGTGGCCGGATCTCAGCTCACTGCAAGCTCCGCCTCCCGGGTTCACGCCATTCTCCTGCCTCAGCCTCCCGGGTAGCTGGGACTACAGGCGCCCGCCACCTCGCCCGGCTAGTTTTTTGTAGTTTTTTTTAGTAGAGACGGGATTTCACCGTGTTAGCCAGGATGGTCTCGATCTCCGAACCTCGTGATCCGCCCGTCTCGGCCTCCCAAAGTGCTGGGATTACAGGCTTGAGCCACCGCGCCCGGCCGAAATTTTTTTTTTTTGAGACAGAGTTTGGCTCTTGTTGCCCAAGGCTGGAGTGCAGTGGCATGACTCAGCTCACTGCAACCTCTGCCTCCCAGGTTCAAACGATTCTCCTGCTTCAGTCTCCCGAGTAGCTGGGATTACAGGAGCAAGCCACCACGCCTGGCTAAGTTTGCATTTTTAGTATAGATGGGGTTTCACCATGTTGGCCAGGCTGGTCTGGAACTCCCGACCTCAAGTGATCCACCCGCCTCAGCCTCCCAAAGAGCTGAGATTACAGGTGTAAGCCACTGTGCCCAGCTGTAAATAAGATTTTTTTCCCCAAGGACCATTTCAGGATTATATATCAAATTATATGTAATGCCTCTTTAGTCCCCTTTAATCTGGAACAGTTCCTAAATTTATCTTTGTCTTTCATAATTTCGACATTTTAAAAAAGTTATCTAGTCAAAAGTCTCCACCAGGTGCAGTGGTTCATGCCTGTAATCCCAACACTCTGAGAGGCTGAGGTGGGAAGATTGCTTGAGCCCAGGAGTTTGAGACCAGCCTAGGCAACATGGCAAGACTCCATCTCCACAAAAGAAAATAAAAAATTACCCAGGCATGGTGGCATGTGCCTGTAATCCCAGGTACTTGGGATGAGGCAGAAGGGTCACTTGAGCCTGGGAGGCGGAGGCTGCAGTGAGCCTTGATTGCGCCACTACACTCCTCCTGGGTGACAGAGCAAGACCCTGTCACAACAACAACAACAACAACAATAAAAGGAAAGTCTCTCAATTGTATTTGTCTGAGTTTTCTCATGATTAAGTTGGAGTCGTGCACTTTTGGCAATAATACATTGAAATGATAGTGTCCTTTCCATCAGGAAGGGCATGATGTCAGTTTGCACCATTACTAGTGAAGTTAACTTTGATCACCTTGGCTAGGCACAGTGGCTCACGCTTGTAATCCCAGCACTTTGGGAGGCCTAGGTGGTCGGATCATCTGAGATCAGGAGTTCGAGACCAGCCTGGCCGACATGGTGAAACCTCGTCTCTACTGAAAATACAAAAAAATTAGCCAGGCATGGTGGCAGGCACCTGTAGTCCCAGCTACTTGGGAGGCTGAGGCATGAGAATCGCTTGAACCCGAGAGGTGGAGGATGCAGGGAGCCGAGATCGCACCACTGCACTCCAGCCTGGGTGACAGAACAAGACTCCATCTTAAAAAACAATAACAACAACAACAGAAAAAAAATCTGCACTCATATGTTTATCACAGCACTATTTCCAACAGCAAAGTTATGGAATCAATCTGAGTGTCCAACAGTGGATGATTGGATCAGAAAAATGTGATATACACACACGATGGAATACTACTTAGTCATAAAAAATATAAAATCGTGTCTTTTGTAGTAACATGGATGGAACTGGAGGCCCTTATCTTAAGTGAAACAACTCAGAAGCAGAAAGTCCAATATTGCATGTTCTCACTTATAAGTGGAAGCTAAATAGTATGTGTACGTGGACATAGCGTGTGAAGGGACAGGCATTTAAGACTTGGAAGGGGAGGGAGCAGAAGGAGGATGGTGATGAGAAATTACCTAATGAGTACAAGGTACATTATTTGGGTGATGGATACTAAAAGTCAAGACTTCACCACTAGGCAATGCATCGTATAACAAAATTGCACTTGTGCCCCTTAAATTTATACAAGAGAAATTAGTTTAGGTGCTGTGCTGGGGGCCAAAAAGGACAAATATAGGTGAGATAGTTGCAGGAAAAGGGCAGAAATCAAAGAAGATTTTTGCAACATTTCATGACAATGTGAGGCGGAAAGTTAAAGAAAAATAAAATTAAAAAGAAAGAGAAATAAGCTTTCCTGTATTAGGCTGACTTGACCTAGAGGCAGCAACAAGCACAGGCCAGACCGAGGAAAAGTCTTAATAATATTATCTGATGTGCTCTGGAACTCTCCTAGCACTCCCTCAACATAGGGAGAAGAAAAACAAATTTTCTTTTGTTTTATGGTATGAGTTTATAGATTCTTGTTCTCTGTAACTAGTAACTTCAAGTATCCTGTTTTATCTAGTAAGTACAATGAAGGTCATGAGAAGCCGGAGCAGGCCTGAACTACAGCTGCCTGGGCACCGTAGTGAAGGTTATGAGATAAATCAGTGCAAGGCCCTTTAGCGCAAAACCTAGATAACAGACATCTGGGTTGCATAGCAATGGTCATGTGCAATCCTCAGTTATGAACCTGTTACAATTTAATTAACTGTCTTTGTCCTGCCCCTGTATCCTTCTTTTACGCCACTGTAAGCTTGCCCACTCCCTTTTGTGAAGTGTGTATAAAAGTCAAGTGCTGTCTTTGTTCTGCGCCCAGTCTTTGGACGTTAAGTCTGCTGGGTCTGATCGCACTCAATAATAAAGATATCCTCCTGTATACACCCCAAGGTCTCTCTCTGGTCCTCCTAATTCCACAACAAATGCATAATTTGTTCCTGCTGTTGCAGCTGAAAATTAAAGAGAAAAGAGAGTGGGAAATTAAGAGATATAAGAAGAATATATTATTGAAAATGAAGAGTTCCTATGGACATTTTGTTTAATACTTACTCTTATTTTTAATATCTGTAAGACAAATATAGCCACAAGAGCAGTATATTGATGTATATACATATATATGTATGTGTACACACACACACACACACACGCACACACACAGTTGGTCCTCCATATCCATGGGTTCTGCATCCATAGATGCAACTGAGTGAGGAACAAAAATATTCAGAAAAAAAATTCTACAAAGTTCCAAAAAGTAAAACTTGAATATGCCATGTGCCAAGTACGATGTTGAATCCACACAAACGAAGTGATGTGTAGGTCTTGTTTAGGTATTATAAGTACTCTAGAGATTAAAGTATATAGGAGGATGTGCATAGGTCATATACAAACAGTATGTCACTTTATATCAGGGACTTGAGCATCTGTGGATTCTGGAACCCATGGGGAGTCCTGAAACCAGCAATCCCCCACAGATACCAAAAGATGACTCTGTGTGTGTGTGTGTGGTGTGTGTGTGTGTGTGCGCGCGTGTGTGTATGTGTGTTTACACTGTTCTTTGACCCTGCAGAAAGCTTCCCCAGACCCTGGACCTGGACCTGGATAAGTACTTTCTACTTATCAACTCCCTCCTGGTTTCATTTTCCACCTTAACCAGCCCTGAATCCAAGTTCCATCACTTCATTAACCTCTATTCATCTCCAGAGTACCCCATCACCAAAATCCCAACCCTGGGTCCATCCAGCTGCCTTTTCTCCAGATGTAGGGTCTGCCGGGGAAAAACCGCACAAAAGTGCCTACTGGTGTCATAGACACCCATGGCCCCCTCATCACCATGCCCCCACACAGCCCAACAATCCTTCTGTTTCCCTTGTGAGCACTCCCCTGTTCTCTGCAGTAGCTATTTTAGACTGTCTTCTCCTTCTTCCAACCTTCCATCCAAACACCTCTCTCCCTTCACACTTGTCAGAAGATCCCTTTTCAACTGCACAGCATAAATAGAAACCATCAGTAAGAAAATTCCTCAACTTCCCTCTTCCATATTTTCAGACTTTTCTCTCCATCTCTATTCTATTTTTTCTCTTCTCCTCCTGAAATATAGTAAGTGCTTATTTTTCACTCACTCCCTAATGCAAGGAAAATGGTTGTTTTGCCTCTACTATGCCACTAAAACTGCTCTTCCAACACCTTCCTGGTTGCTAAACCTGTTGCCATGTTTTTAAGATCTTATCTTACTTGACCAAACAGCAACCTTTGACCCGTTTGACCATTCTCCACTTCTGGAAACACGGCTTTGCTATACTGGTCAGGGTTCTCCAGAAAAACAGAACCAACAGGAGAAAGAAGGAAGGAAGGCAGGCAGGAAGGAAGGAAGGAAAGAAGGAAAGGGAGGAAGGAAGGAAGGGGAGAAAGAAGGAAGGAAGGAAGGAAGGAAGGGGAGGAAGGAAGGAAGGGGAGGAAGGAAGGAGGAAGGAAGGAAGGGGAGGAGGAAGGAAGGAAGGAAAGGGAGTAAGGAAGGAAGGGGAGGAAGGAAGGAAAGGGAGGAAGGGGAGGAAGGAGGAAGGGAGGAAGGAAGGAAGGAGGAAGGAAGGAAGGAAGGAAGGAAGGAAGGGGAGGAGGAAGGAAGGAAGGGGAGGAAGGAAGGAAGGGGAGGAAGGAAGGAAGGAAGGAAGGGGAGGAAGGAAGGAAGGAAAGGGAGGAAGGGAGGAAGGAAGGAAGGAAAGGGAGGAAGGAAGGAAGGGGAGGAAGGAGGGAAGGAAAGAAGGAAGGGAGGGAGGAAAGAAGGAAGGGATAATGAGGGAAGGAGGGAAGGAGGGAGGGAGGAAGGAAGATCCATTATATGGAATGAGCTCACACAATTATGGAGGCTGACAAATCCGAAGATCTTCAGTCAGCAAACTAGAGACCAGGAGAACTGACGGTGTATATAGATCTAGTCCAAAGACCTGAGGCTTGAGACCCAGCCAGAACTGATGTCTCAGTTCAAGTCAAAAGGCAGGAAAAAAACTGATGTCCCAGCTCAAGGCAGTCCGGCAGGAAGCAATTCTGTCTCACTTTCCAGAGGGTCAGCCATTTGGTTCAGCTCAGGCCTTCAGCTGTGGATGGGGCCCATCCACATTAGGGAGGGCAATCTGCTTTATTTGGTATAGATTCAAATATTAGTCCTATCGAGAAATACCCTCACATACCTAGAATAATGTTTGGCCAAATGCCTGGACACTCCATGGCCCAATCATGTCAACACAGAAAGTGAATTATCACATTTGCCCTCTTAGCTATGTCACCATTTTTATCTCCTACCTCTTGCCTCCTACCCTTTATCGTTTTCTGCAAGCTGCTCCCTTGAATATCTGTTATCCTCAATGTTCTGTCTTGGGTAATTTTTCCCTTGCCCACTCTCCCTAGGGATTTCACCCTCTCTCAGGACCGCAATGACCATCTATACATCCATGAGTCTCACATTTGTATGACCAGGCCAGCTCTCACCTCTGCACTCTCAACTCTGTTGAGAAGCCACAGAATCCTTATGATTGACACGTTCTCCTCTGCCCAAGGGCAGCAGCTGCTTGATGTCCTGATATGGGCAGTGATTTCATACGTTCACTTATTGGGGCATTTCTTTTTGTCAATGTCAACCACAAGGGTTACTTGAGTACATTTCACATGTGAATTTTCCCACAACTGTGAGAGGAAGGTCTTGAAGCAACAGCTCTCCTGCCCCAGCACTTATGCTCTCCCAGTTAGTGGATACTTATCTTGACAACCAATTACGTGGATGCTGGAATGGGTGTGGGTGTAATAGCATATGGCACACTTAACAACATGTGACGATTTTCTTTTGGACGTTGTGAAAGAGTAAATTCTCAAATCTACACAATCTAGAACAGTTTTAATCATTTCCAGCCATGGCTATGAAAGGTGATGTCCAGAAGGCTATGAGGAAAAATCTCAATTTGTGTGAATAGCAGAGGGGAGCATACAAGTCAGCATACATAGGGACTCTGTAGATGTTCCATGAAATTTTCTCTTTTTTTGAGATGGAGTCTCGTTCTGTCGCCCAGGCTGGAGTGCAGTGGCGCAATCTCGGCTCACTGCAACCTCCACCTCCCGGGTTCAAACGATTCTCCTGCCTCAGCCTCCCAAGTAGCTGGCATTACGGGCATGTGCCACCATGCCTGGCTAATTTTTTGTATTTTTAGTAGAGATGGTGCTTCACCATGTTGGCCAGGCTGGTCTCGAACTCCTGACTATAAGTGATCTGCCTGCCTCAGCTTCCCAAAGTGCTGGGATTACAGGCATGAGCCACTGTGCTGGGTGAAATTTTCTTTTTGACATCCCAAAACAGAACTCATGCTTGCTCAGCATCTCCAGTGTCTTCCCCAGACGTGTTCCTCTCCCTGAGTTACTTCAGTGAACACTATTACTGAGATTGTTGTCCAAGGCAGAAACCCATGGTCATCTTTCCCTCCAGGCTCTCCCTCACCCCCACATTCAATCAATCATAAATCTTGATCTCTCATTGCCTTCATTTCTCATCTATAAAATGTGAGACCCTGTCTCTACTTAAAAAAAAAAAAAAAAAAAAAGAGTTCCTCATCTAAAGTGCTGGTAACAATGCTCAACCAAAGTTATTGTGCTGCTACTAGCTAACATGATTATTTATCTCCTCAAAGTCCACAATCCAGTCACACAGAATGCCTTTCACTTCAAGGGGCCAGGCTGTCTCTCACCTCCACACCCTCCCACTTCCTTGTCTGCTCCCCAGCCCTATCCTCTCCCCACCCTTACTCTGCTGACCCCTAGTCATCCTTCAAGTCTTTACTAAGATGCCACATGCTCCCGGAAGCCTTCCATGCTCCTCAGTCTGGGTTAGTTGTCCCCTCTCAGCGCTTTCTTGGCTCCAAGACTATGCCTACGAACACTTGTTACTCTGTGTGTTCTCCGCAGGACAAGCTCCAGAAGGTCACACATTGTGCCTGTCTTTTTTCAGGGTTGTAACCCTAGTAGCTAACACAGTGTCTGGCACGTTAGGTATTTGGTAACTATTTGTGCAATGAATGAATGTGAACACTTCTTCCCCAGGGGTTCGGAAGCTAAGTTCTCCTTAGAAGGGACTGGGCAACTCCAGGAGAGCAGGGAAAAGTGAGTAGTCTGGCCAGGCATGGTCGCTCACGCCTGTAATCCCAGCACTTTGGGAGGTCTAGACAGGTGGATCACGAGGTCAGGAAGTTGAGACCATCCTGGCTAACATGGTGAAACCCCCATCCCTACTAAAAATACAAAAAATTAGCCAGGCGTGGTGGCGGGCACGGCACCTGTAGTCCCAGCTACTCCAGAGGCTGAGGCAGGAGTATGACATGAACCCGGGAGGCGTAGCTTGTAGTGAGCTGAGATCATGCCACTGCACTCCAGCCTGGGCAACAGAGCAAGACTTCATCTCAAAAAAAAAAAAAAAAAGAAAGTGAGTAGTCCTACCCTTCATATTCAGGTACGGGAAGAGAAGGTAGGGGAGACTCCTTTCATCCCTTGAATTTTAGGACCTGACCTGTGGCAGAAGGGTAAGGAGATTTTCCAAATGGGAGGAGGATAGCCACAGCAGCTCTGTGAGGATTGTACACTTAGAAACAAATTACATGACTAGAGGCATTCACTGGGAAACCGGCCTGCTCTCCAGGTTAACCCTCAAGCCCCATACTATGATCTTTGAGTCAAGGGCAGCTGCCAGCTCCCAGGTCATAGCATGCTTGGGAGGGATTTTCCCCAAAATCAGGAAAGACGCTACCCATGACAGCCTGTGCCTTTGCTGGAAGAAGTCAGAGCTGCCTTGCATGGCGGGAACCTCCTGGGTAGAAACCATGTATCCCAGGGGAGGAAGCACTAATATCCAGACTCACATGGCTCAGGGTGAAATGTAGTTCACATCATTCAGCACTGTCTCCAGCTCTGGAGAAATGCCCAGTGCCCCAGCCACAATGCCTTTTTTCTCTGTTAAAAGAATTCTTGTAGGAGGTTGGAGGTGGTAGTTCATGCCTGTATTCCCAGCACTATCGGAGGTCAAAGTGGGAGGACTGCTTGAGGTCAGGAGTTCAAGACCAGCCTGGGCAGCATAGCAAGATTCCGTCTTCACAAAAAATTTTAAAAATTAGCTGGACGTGTTGGCATGTGCATGTAGTCCTAGCTACTTGGGACGCTGAGGTGGGAAGCTCACATGAGGCCCGGAGTTCAAGACCAGCTTGGGCAACATAGTGAGATCTTGTCTCTACAAAAAATTTTAAAAATTAACTGGGTGTGGTGGCACATGCCTTTTGTCCTAGCTGTTCAGGAAGCTGAGATGGGAGGATTGCGTGAGCCCAGGAGTTCAAGGCTGCAGTAAGCCATGATGGTGCCACTATATGCCAGCTTGGGTCAGAGTGAGAATCTTGTCTCTTAAAGTAAAAAAGCTTGAGGCCGGGCATGGTGGCTCACGCCTGTAATCCCATCACCCCATCACTTTGGGAGGCTGAGGCAGGTGGATCACGAGGTCAGGAGTTCAAGACCAGCCTGGCTAATATTGTGAAACCTCATCTCGACTAAAAATATAAAAATTAGCTAGGTGTGGTGGCATGTGCCTGTAGTCCCAGCTACTCAGGAGGCTGAGGCAGAAGAATTGCTTGAATCCAGGAGGCAAAGGTTGCAGTGAGCCGAGATCGCGCCACTGCACTCCAGCCTGGGCGACAGAGTGAGACTCCGTCTCTAAATAAATAAATAAATAAAATAAAAAAGCTTGTAGAAGGCAGGCTTGAGGAAGTACAATGGAGCACACTGACTGACTGGCTGTGCTGAGGACTGAGGCTATGCTGGTGGCAATGACATCCTCCCTTGCCTCCACCCCTTCTACCAAGTGCCTATCTTATCTACATTGACAGCTATGAGGAAGGAAATGGGGGCTATTTACAGGGGGCGCCATGACATCTACTTTCTCCCTGGTCTCTGGGATAAGTTCTGGGTTCCAGTGGTTATGGTACTGATGGTCAGCAGCAACTTGGTTGAGAAAACTGAGAATTCTAAAGGTGTTGGTGATACCAAAGGTGCCAAAATGTGGCCTCAAGTTTTGGGAAGAGCTGTTCTCCTGCCTCTGTAGTGACACTGCTACCATGCTGGGCAATTCCAGAGCACCAGGAAGGAGAAGCATTCTTAGACTGAATGGTGGCTTTCTCACAAGAACAGGGAAGACCTGGGGTGAGCAGGCTTCAGGAGTCAACCACGTGGGGCGATGCCAGCGATGCTCTGGTGAATGTTTAACCACCTATCCAGGGGTGGGGAAAGCTCCAACTTACAGCATTTGCCAATTTCCATGGTGTGAATCCTCCCACCATGGCTGATTTCAAACTACCAACATGACCTCACTGAATGCAGAGTTGGGAAGAGATGCACACCATTAGCTGCAGAACCAGGGCAGCACTGGGAGAGGCCCAGGGAAGACGGGGAGGAATTGAGATCAGGAGAGCACTCTCACAGCCAGGCTGAAACTCACAAAGGCTCATGGTCCTGAAAACGTGTCCAGCCCTATCCACCACTAGGTTAAGTTTGGTGTCAATATTCGCATCAGAAACATTCAGCTGTGCTTACCTTGGCTGAAGTATCTGAGGCTTCCACAGAGGTCTTCTGGGTACCTGCCTATACAGGACAGTGCTGTGTGGTGCTTCAGGGCCTATTCTCCATGCTAAGAGGCCAAACTTGCCCTGAAACCTGCCACAGATATGCCCTTGAAGGCCCCTGGGTAGAGCTGGGTAGAGGCCCAGGAGAGTTTGATCTCTAAGGAGCTGGTCCCTACATCCTGAGAGCCGGTGGGTGGTGGTAAAAGCAGCAGACTGCAAACGTTTGGGGCTACCCAGGTCCTAGAGATGTGAAATGCCAGCTCCGGATCTCAAGGTGGGCCAGCGTAGCCTGCTGGCTCTCCTGCGTGGAGGCTGAGGAATGTGAGGAAACACCCACTATTGCTAGCTCAGTAGGCAGCAGTGCGTAAACCCTCCCACAGCATCTGATAAACCTTTGAAACGCTTCTGACACCTTACTAGAACATCAGCTCACAATGGTTGTGTTTTGCTCATTGCCATACCAAACACCTACAGCAGTACCTAGTAAGAAAATGGGCATTTGATAACTATTAATGAATTGAATTTATTGGATACATGCAGAGTATAAATAGCCCCAAATCACAGCAGGTTGAAGTATTCACAGAGCCTGAAGGAAAGTGGATGGCAGAGATAGTGGCTCTGGAAACTGGATGAGGTGGGCATCTGGAATGCAGTAAAGCAGCAGCAGGCAGGAGATACTGCTTGGTGACTAAATGAGCTCAGGCAGCCCATCACTGCTACATTGTTTGGGGATGCTGTAGACAAAGGAATGACAGCATTGGAGTATTTATTGAATACCTATCGCAAGCTCAGCCCTTTCCTAGGATTCATATACTTTTCTAAATGGAAGAATCAAGAAAATAGTTCATTATTTCTCCTTAATACAAGGCCCCATCATCTTCCCAGGAACCCCACACTCCCACTGCCTCAACTCCCATTTGTGGGAGAAGCTGAAAAAGCTGACCAGGCAGGAAGTTTTTTTCTCTGAATGAGGCTAAGTAGGGTTCACAACAAGCCCTTGGCCTATTGTGACCAATGGCAGATCCTGTTCCAATCAGACCCCACATTTAGGAACAAGTCTGCGTCTCAGAGCAAGAGACAGATTCCAGGATTCTCCTTATCTTAGATTAGGACCACAATACAAAGTAGACATTCCTTCTCTTAATTTCTATGTCAAATTTAGCTAATCATTGGATTCATCAGAAGCCTAGGGGGTTGAATGTCGAGATAAACATACCTAGAGTACCCCATGTTTCTGGCTTATCTCTCCACGATGAGGTGGAGAGATTCCAGCCACAGAGAAAGGCTGTAAAGAGCAATCAGACAATTGGAGAGAGCTACCAATCCAGACACTCCAGCAGCTATGGTGACTGCCTAGATGGTCACTCACAGAGGAGGAAAAAGTAGTGAGAGAACTGGAGATAAGGGGGAAATCCAGGTCTTTCTATGCAACAGCAGCTTCCAATCAGAGAAACAGATGATGGGTATCCAGCTATCCAATCCACAAAGCACAAAGTCCCCTGCTTTGGCACAGCCTGATTGTTGGGATGAAGCATGCCTAGAGGTAGAGTGAGCCCTTTCTAGGTTAACACAACCAGATATGGGACACCTGCCATTCACTGCAAAGTGCTTCACATAGCTGGCCGCATTCATCTGCTTAATAAAACCAGATAATGAAACAACCCCCCTTTTCCAGGTCCCCCGAGTCCTGCTGTAAAGAATGTGCCTTTAATTAGAGCCAGACTGCACAGCACTGGGGCTCAGCTATACTACAGTTTGATGCTGCAAGGCAGAAAAGTTACTATGTATTTTCTAGGCAAGCAAAATGCAGATGATGTTTAATATCAGGTATCTCTCCAAGGAAAGAACATTCTGCAGCTGAGACAAATAATGCAAGTTTGTGTTAATTTTTGGTTTGTCTTTTAAACATAGTACATTCAGGCCTTTGTTTGTGATCAGTGCAATAATGACAGATAAAATTATTTAGAGATGAAGAAACCAAAATGAAGATACAAGGAGGTTGTGTAACTTGCCCGAGGCCCACACAGTTACTAACAGCAGGGCCAAGATTCAAATTCTGCTAGTCTGGCTTTTAATGTTGTTGTATTGATTTATTATTCTTTTTAGTCTATCTTTAAGAGCTCACTTTCCTAGATGTTGTGGAACATTTGAGAGGGATATGGTATTCTGAAAGGAGGGGCTGCAAATCACTCTATGTCCAGCAGCTGTGGGATGGAATGGTCAGTCTGTGAGGTCAGTCTCTGTACATAGTCTTCAGGCTCAAGTCAAGATGACTCTTCTTGGCCAGGTGCAGTGGCTCATGCCTGTAATCTCAGCACTTTAGGAGGCCGGGGTGGTAGCATTGCTTTAGCCCAGAATTTCAAGACCAGCCTAGGCAACATAGTCTCTATTAAAAAGTAATAAAATAATTTTTAAAAACATATTTTCTTTTTAGAATATCTTTTCTCTAAAGATGTATGTACAAGGTGTTCACTGCAGCATTGTTTTAAGAGTAAAAAGGTTTGAACCAACCTAGATTTCTATCAAAAATAAGCCGGAAAAGTAAATGATGGTGCAAATACACAATGAAATAACAGGCAGCTGTAACAAAGAAAGGAAACTATGTACTGACATGGAATTGTTGACAACATATATCTGAAAATAGCAAGGTACAGAATAGTGTACAGTTTATCATTTGTGCAAAACAAGGAAAAAGACCACATGTGTATTTGCTTGTGTGGACAGGGAAGATCTCTGGAAGAATACACAAGGAACTGCAATACTTGTTGCCTCTGAGTGGGAAGTAGTTGCTGTGGGGAAAGGGTGAGAGGCATTTCATTCTACGCCATTTTGTACCTTTTATTTCAAACTATGTGAACATATTGTCTACTCAAAAAGTGTACGTCTGTAACTCTACTAAAAATGAATTACAATATGTAAACTAAAGACAGAACATACAAAAGTTGACATATACCCATGCAATCTATAAACAAAACACATTTATGGGGAAACAAGAAGTTATTAAATCAAGGTTGTAACAATCTTTTCCTTTTGCTATTTTTCCAGAATTGTTATGATGTGGTTATAGTAAGTAATTTTAAAGCAATTTTTCCATGTTTAACTTGACTTCCTCCATGATTCTACCAGTATTTCAATCAGTAATCATGGGCAGAAGAATGGAAATGAAGACTAAGGACTCCAGAATCCTCAAATTCACAATATATTCAACAAAGAAAAAAATCCCTGCCATCCTTAAAAAGTTGGCAAGTCAATAGTTTCCAACCCTTTATGAAAATACATGGGGTATAGGCTGGGAGTGGTGGCTCACAGCTGTAATCCCAGCATTTTAGAGGCCGACGCAGGTAGATCACTTGAGGTCAGGAGTTTGAGACCAGCCTGGCCAACATGGTGAAACCCCATCTCTACTAAAAATACAAAAATTAGCTGTTTGGTGGCACTTGCCTGTAATCCCAGCTACTCAGGAGGCTGAGTATTTCAATGTAATCACTTGATCCTGGGAGGCAGAGGTTGCAGTGAGCCAAGATCACACCACTGCACTCCAGCCTGGGAAACAAAGCGAGACTTCATCTCAAAAAAACAAAAAAGAAAATACATGGAGTATAAAGAACTACAAAAGAACGGTTCTTGGCTGAGCATGGTAGCTCCTGCACGTAATCCCAGCATCTTGGGAGGCTGAGGCAGGAGGGTTGCTTGAGGTCAGGAGTTCGAGACCAGCATGGTCAACATAGCAAGATTCCATCTCTACAAAAATTAAAAAAAAAAAAAGAAGTGGAAAAAGGAATGGTTCTCTAGCTAGGCAGTAAGAAGGCAGAGGGAAGCAAATCATTAAATTATGTAATGCACAGTTTCACAACCCGAGTAGAGGGCTCCTAGTTTCAAATAACCATTCTTTAATTTCTCATATTTTTTCTCATTCTCATCACAGGAAACCAAGGAAGCCACAGGCTATCCCTAACCTTCTATCTCCTAAACATCAAAACTAGTTTCCTTTCTGTTTAAAAAGGGGATGTTGGCCAGGCATAGTGGCTCACGCCTGTAATCCCAGCACTTTGAGAGGTTGAGGCAGATAGATCATTTGATGTCAGGAGTTTGAGACCAGCCTGGCCAACATGGTGAAACCCCGTCTCTACAAAAAATACAAAAATTAGCTGGGTGTGATGGCATACGCCTGTAGTCCCAGTTACTCGGAAGGTTGAGGTGGGAGGATGGTTTGAGTCTGGGAGGTGGAGGTTGCAGTGAGCTGAGATTACACCACTGTACTCCAGCTTGGGCAACAGAGTCAGATCTTGTCTCAAAAATAAAAATAAAAAATAAAGGAGAGGTGGAGAAAAGAGAGACTTTTAATTTAAAAGAAAAATAAAGAAAAAAGCACATCAAGTTGTCATAAAATCATTGCCTGTGTGTTTATGACGCAGGATAAAATAGATTTGGAAACATTCAAATGCCAGCTGAAGGAAAGGAGTTCTTCCCACCCCTGAAACAAGGTAAACAGTGACCCACCTCTGTAATAAAAAGGAAACATGACAATCAGGGGGTTAACAGAGCTCGTCTGGTGTGGCCATGGTCTGCGGCTCGGCCTCTTAGGCTGACATTCACTTGAAGTCTATCATCTGATATAGTCACTTTCTTGGTTGTAATCTATGAGCTGCCAGTGTTTACTTGTGAGACTGTCTGGGAGCAGGAAGGGAAGGAAGGTAAATACACCAAAGCCCAGCTGAGCAACTGACAGGTTTTACATTTTATTTCCAGGAAATGAGATAGTATTTTCACAAAGAAGAGGTAAGCCATCCATTCAAAATAGACACCGCCTTCAGAGGCAGCCACGGGATACACCCAACCTATCCAAAACAATTGTCAACGGAGGTGTTTCTGAGGTATCAAAACAGTAACAACAACAACAAACAAAAAACAAAAGAGAACTCAAATAACTCATTCGACATGTAGTGAGGCAGAGTCTATAAAGTACCCTAAAGCAGTTGGGTGCCGGGAATCCTGGTGGTGCTTCAGCCAATGATGGCAGCAGGGCAGCCACTGTGGAAGGCAAGTGACTGAGGGCTTCCTAACTCAATCTCTGTCCCACAAGACTTCTCAGTTGACCTTCAGAGCAGCAGAGTCACGGCTAGAGAGAATGCTCCAGACCATCTCAGGCTCCCATTGCCTGGCAGTCTTTCAAAGGCCCTTAGAGCATGGTCTTCAGAACAATCTCTTTGCTTTGGAGGAAAAGAAGAGAAATAAATAAATGAGGAGCTGGCATTTCCCTTCCCTGGACTCCCTGCTTCCAGCCTTGCCACTCTGTCTCTTCCTCACACAGCAGCCATAGCAAACTGAGAAAACAGAAGTCAGATCATGTTACTCTCGCTCAAAGCCCATTCCTCATTCCTCTCATAGTGACAGTTAAAGTCAAAGTCCTTTCAAAGGCCTACAAGGCCCTACACAATCTGCATCTTGCCCAAGCTTCCTCTCCTCATCTCCTACCCACTCCCCAGTGTTCACTCCACTCCCCAGCACTGGCCTCTTTGCTGCCCCTCCAACATACCAGCACGCTCCCCCTTACCATTCCCTCTTTCCCCACATGGCAGCATGGCCACCTCCTTCAGAGCTTCCCTCAATAGTTCCTGCTCAGAGGTGCCTTCCTTGATTACCCTATCAAGCATTGCCAAGGCTTTCACCATCACCCCTTCTCCCCTTCTTGCTTGATTTTTCTCCACAGCACGAATCACATCTAACTTAGATTTTCACTTTTTATATCCTCAGCATCTAGAACAGTGCCTAGCACAAACCTGGCCCTCAATAAATCTGCTAAAGCATGTTAAAGGAGGGAATGAATTATATACAAGAATAGACAGGGAGAGGCGGGAGTTCTTCCTGTGTCTAGAGAGGAAGGGGACAAGAAAGGCTATTTACTTATTAGCCTCCAGGCTTTTCCAATAGCTTCTGCTTCCTTGATCCCAGAAAGGTGGGGATCCTGGCCTACGCCAAAGGCACAATAAAGTCACCGAGCAAATTTTCCCCTTTCTCTGAGACTGAATTCTGGAATGCTTTGGTAGGGGATTGAAAGGACTACAGAAGTTATTCGTCTCCCACTTCTGGGTAGCCTTTGAGGTGGTGGGCCTTGGGACTGGGCATGCCTTCAGCCTTGGAGAGAGAGAACCAAGTGGGGTTCCCTCCCTCTTAGCTAATGGTCTCAGCTATTAGCTCACAGAAGAATACAGAAGCCACAAGAAAGAAATTACCTCGACGCCCCTCAAGCAAACTTCCTTGCCCCACCTCCCACATGAAACTCTTCCTTCTGTACAACAAAGAATGTGTACCCTTCTACTCTTCAAGACTAATTCCTTTCTGAGCTCTGCACTCCCTGTCTTCCCCTGCCTTCCAAAGAATCACACCCTATCCGCTATCTTGGTTTTCCAGCATGCCCTTCTCTACCGGCTCCTTTCAATCAGCAATTGAACACGCTTGAATCTCGTCTTTAAAAAACAACAAAAACTCCATTTCACCCTACTTCCTCCTCCAAATACAGCCTTCTTTTGGTGGTGGTCCTCACCATCTTAGTCACAGCCAAATGTTGTGAAGAAGTTGTCCATTCTTTCTGTACTCCCTCATCTCATACTCACTCCCCAATCACTGTAAACTGGCTTTTTTTTTTTTTTTTTTTGAGACGGAGTCTCGCTCTGTCGCCCGGGCTGGAGTGCAGTGGCCGGATCTCAGCTCACTGCAAGCTCCGCCTCCCGGGTTCTCGCCATTCTCCTGCCTCAGCCTCCCGAGTAGCTGGGACTACAGGCACCCGCCACCTCGCCCGGCTAGTTTTTTTTTTTGTATTTTTTAGTAGAGACGGGGTTTCACCATGTTTGCCAGGATGGTCTCGATCTCCTGACCTCGTGATCCGCCCGTCTCGGCCTCCCAAAGTGCTGGGATTACAGGCTTGAGCCACCGCGCCCGGCAGTAAACTGACTTCTGACTCCACCATCCCCCATGACTTATACTAGATAAAGTCACTGATATCCCACATGCCTGCACACTCAATGGGCAATTTTTCATCCTTATCTTGTTTAATGTCTCAGTAGCATTTCATATACGGACTTCTCACTTTATAACTCTTCATAAACACGTATTTACTGAAGAGCTACCATGTGCCAAACACTATTCAATGCCCTGAGAATACTACAAGGAGTAAGATAAAATTCCTGCCCTCAAGGAGTTTAGAAATCTAGAGGCAAGAGTACACTAACAAATATTATTTCAATCTGGTAAATGCTTTCAAAGAAATAATAGGGCAATGTCTAGAATGTAATGAGGGGGTCTACCATAGACAACCGTGTGGCCAGGAAGGCTCAAAGGACACCATGTAATGTCTTTTTTTTTTTTTTTTGAGACGGAGTCTCGCTCTGTGCCCCAGGCTGGAGTGCAGTGGCCGGATCTCAGCTCACTGCAAGCTCCGCCTCCCGGGTTCACGCCATTCTCCTGCCTCAGCCTCCCAAGTAGCTGGGACTACAGGCGCCCGCCACCTCGCCTGGCTAGTTTTTTGTATTTTTTAGTAGAGACGGGGTTTCACCGGGTTAGCCAGGATGGTCTTGATCTCCTGACCTCGTGATCCGCCCGTCTCGGCCTCCCAAAGTGCTGGGATTACAGGCTTGAGCCACCACGCCTGGCCTGTCTTTTTTTTTTTTTTTAAAGAGATGGGGTCTGGCTCTTTTGCCCAGGCTGGAGTACAATGGCACAGTCACAGCTTACTGGAGACTTAAACTCCTGGGTTCAAGGGATGCTCCAGCCTCAGCCTCCTGAGTAGGCAGGACCACAGGTATGTGCCACCATGCCTAATTTTTTTTTTTGAGATGGGGGTCTCACTGTGTTGCCCAGGCTGGTCTTGAACTCCAGGCATCAAGTGATCCTCTCACCTCAGCCTCCCAAGTAGCTGTGAGGACAGCCGTGTACCAGCTCTAGTGTCATTTGTTGCCTGCCCCACATACCTCTTTTTCTAGCTCTCTCTCTTTGACCGTTCATCAGACTGTCCTGTAGGCCCTTTTTCTACTACTCATCCCCTAATGTTGGTGTTTCTCATGGCTAAGAACTTGCCTTTTGGCTCTTAATACCACAGAGAGGGTAACAGTGGTTCATCCACTTCCATGGCTCATGATCCCCAAACCTAGGATCTCAACTTGGCCTGTCCTTCAGGCTCCAGATCCACACGTTCAAATACCCACTGAACAGCTCCACTGATGCCCTCAGGTGCCTTAAACTTTTCAGTTGAGAACTAAATTTGTCTGCCCCAACTACTCCTATTTTAGTAAATGCATCATCATCAACTCAGGTGCCCCTAATAGAAAGAAACCCGGACATGATCTGAGCTCCCCTGCACTCCCCACAGCATATCAGTCCCACAGACCTGTGGATTCTACCTCCTTAACTACCTCTTGAATCTATCCACTCTGGCCATCCCTGCTGCTACTTCTCTAGCCTAGCCACCATCATCGCTGGCCATGATTACTGCCTTTATTCTTGTTTCCAGAACCATGTAGTCTCTTCACTACAGCCAGACTAACCTATCCAGAAAAACACAAACATCAACAGTCAGATCTCCACTTAGTATCATCTGATAGTTTCCCCCTGCCCCTAGACTAACTCTGCAACATGTGTGTAACACCCTTCATGACCCAGTCCTGCCTACTTTTCCAGGCTGAATGCTCAATATTCTCTCTAGCACTCTGTACTTCCCTCAGCCCCTACAAACCCCTTGCTTTTGCTTCTTGTCCTTCCACCTAAAATATACACTCCATGTCCTTCACTGACTCAGGGAAGACTTTCCTTGACTCAGCACCCTTTATTTCACATATTGTAGGATTTTACTATAAGGAGCCTAGGGCCTGCACTTAGAGCAAAAGTTCCACGAGGGGAGAGGTTGCACATGGCCTCTTTGCTTTTATCCCCAAGCACTTAGCATTTAGTAGGAGCTAAGAAAAAGGAAAGACCCAGGACTGGGCATGGTGGCTTATGCCTATAACCCCAGCACTGTGGGAAGCTGAGGGCTGATTCAATGAGCACAGGAGTTCGAGACCAGCCCAGGCGACACAGTGAAACCCCATCTCCGCCGGGCGCGGTGGCTCACGCCTGTAATCCCAGCACTTTGGGAGGCCGAGGCAGGCGGATCACAAGGTCAGGAGATCGAGACCATGGTGAAACCCCGTCTCTACTAAAAATACAAAACAAAAATTAGCTGGGCGTGGTGGTGGGCGCCTGTAGTCCCAGCTACTCGGGAAGCTGAGGCAGGAGAATGGCGTGAACCTGGGAGGTGGAGCTTGCAGTGAGCCAAGATCGCGCCACTGCACTCCAGCCCGGAGGACAGAGCGAGACTCCATCTCAAAAAAAAAAAAAAAAAAAGGAAGAAACCCCATCTCTGCAGAAAATACAAAAAATTAGCCAGGCATGGTGGTGCACACCTGTAGTCCCAGCTACTAGGGAGGCTGAGGTAGGAGGATGCTTGAGCCCAGGAGGTGGAGGTTTGCAGTAAGTAAGCTGAGATCATGCCACTGCAGTCAGCCTGGACGACAGGAAAAAAAAGGAAAGACCCAGAAGAAAGGAAGCAAGGAAGAGATTTTCTTTGGGGTTGGTTCTGGTTCAAGTTTAATGAGACAAGGGTAAAAGCAGTCTAAACTCTCCAGGGTACAAAAAGTAATTGAAGTAGAAGCCCTAGCCAGGAAAAGGAGCATGTCTGGTTATATCAAGAACCATAGCAGTAGGCAGTTGGACAGAATATATATCCAGTTGATGAGGTATAACCAGACATTCTCTATGATTAGTTCATAGAATATCAACTTATTTGAGCTTGCTCTAAAAATACTCAGTGTTCATCTAGGGTTAACCAAGAAACTCAAAGAAAAGTTGCTTTGGTTAATGATGCTACTCTATATTTGCACAGGTAGTCTCCTACAATAGACATTCCTGGAAGTAGGTATGAAAAATCATAAAATTACATGTTAGGAGGGAAGGAGGATCCATTTTTTAGAGGGCCAAAATAACTGTATTATCACTAAAAATCAAAAAAGGGCAGGAGAAAATTTTACTGTGGGAAATAGCAATGAACAATCTGAAGTGTCTCCTGCTAAACACCAGAGATGGCCAGAACTGCTCATGTTCCATCTCCAGGCCCTTTTCCCAGCCTGATGGACAAGCTAGGCTGGTGGGCTGACAGCTGGGCTGCAGCCTCCAGCAGCAATGGGATCCCACCGTGGCCAGCAAGCACTGATTTTCACTCTCAGTACAACATGGTGCAGGGCTCACTGGAGTCACTGACTCTCCTGCATTGGACTCCTCAGGGTGTATTTAAAGCTATCGTAGCCCAGCAGTCAAAGTCAGCCCTGGATCTCTCAACCGGGGCATGCATGGTTCCCTCAAACTCAATCTTCCATACATTTAGGGTGCACTGAAAGATGATTAATAGCATCTAGGAAGGCCACTCTCCTAAACTGTGAAAACTTTTCTGGGTGCCCGCAAGACGGTAGCAGCTTTTGGTGAAAGGGAGAAGACACTCTACCACAGAGCACGAAGTCAGAGAACAGCCTTTTGACCTCCAGATGGAAGGACCATTCGGAAATCACAAGGATTACAGAGACAATAAGGAATTCAAGGTTCTAGGACTTTCTGGGTTGCTACTCCATACAGTCCAATTAATCCCACAGCAGACCTCTACTAAGTTTCACTAGGTGAAGAGTTCCTATGATGCCCTTGTCATTTCAAACTGTGTATTCTGAGGTGTCAATAAGAGTGATGGGGGAAAAAAAATTAGACCAGGCACAGTGGCTCACACCTGTAATCCTGGCACTTTGGGAGGCTGAGGCAGGTGGACTGCTTGAGCTCAGGAGTTCGAGATCAGCCTGGGCAACATGGTGAAACCCTATCTCTACAAAAACTACAAAATATTAGCTGGGTGTGGTGGCACGCACCTGTGGCCCCAGCTACTTGGGAGGCTGAGGTAAGAGGATTACCTGAGCCTGAAGGCCAAGGCTACAGTGAGCTGTGATCACGCCACTGCACGCCAGCCTTTTTCAAGAAAAACAACAACAAAAAAAAGAATGACAAAGGAAAGAAATTCAAAAGAGGAAAAACCACACCTTGATGACAAGGAAGGATACTAGGACACAAAAGAAGAGAAGGAAAAAAGAAGGGGGATGAATAGGGAAGTGGTGAGAGAGAAATTAAAAAGCTTCTAGTAACAAGTCTGATAATGTTCCATCCCATCACAATTTTGCAAAGCATACTTTTTCTTTCCTTTTTTTTTTTTTTTTGAGACGAAGTCTCGCTCTGTTGTCCAGGCTGGAGTGCAGTAGCGTGATTTTGGCTCACTGCAACCTCCGCCTCCCAGGTTCAAGCAATTCTCCTACCTCAGCCTCCTGAGTAGCTGGGATTACAGGTGTGTACCACCACGCCCAGCTAATTTTTGTATTTTTAGTAGAGATGGGGGTTTCACCATATTGGTCAGGCTGGTGTCAAACTCCTGACCTCGTGATCTGGGGCCCCTCAGCCTTCCAAAGTGCTGGGATTACAGCTGTGAGCCACAGTGCCCAGCCTGCACACATTGTTTAAAGTAAAAAAATCTTAAGAGCCAGACGCAGTGGCTCACGCCTGTAATCCCAGCACTTTGAGAGGCAGAGGTGGGCGCATCACCTGAGGCCGGGAGTTCGAGACCAGCCTGACTAACAAGCAGAAGCCCTATCTCTACTAAAAATACAAAATTAGCCGGGCGTGGTGGCGCATGCTTGTAATCCCAGCTACTTGGTAGGCTGAGGCAGAAGAACCACTTGAACCCGGAAGGCGGAGGTTGTGGTGAGCTGAGATCGCGCCATTGCACTCCAGCCTGGGCAACACGAGAGAAACTCCATCTCAAAAAAAAAAAAAAAATTCTTAAGAATACAGTGTTATATACTATTTGAGTACAAGCATGTGGGCACTTCTGCCTCATCCTGACTTTGCCACGATCCATTTTCTCTTAGACAAACACTGTCTTATACAAGGCAGACAGAAATGCTGACTTCATGCAAATGACCCTGATTCTCCAGGGACAGAACTGAGTAGGTTACAATTACCTGCTAACAAGTACTCTCTCTACAAGAGAGAGGATTACTGCTGCCACTCCCTCAAAAATCCCTTTAAAAGGCTGTCTTTCAGCAAAGGAGGATGGGCAATATCAGGGAAAGCCTTACAGGTGGGCTGACAGATACTCTTCAGAGCTTGGGCTTTGCCAGTTTCTCCTGTCCTGTGTTGGGATCACCCTCTACTTAGCCTATAGGAAGCTGGCAAGAGATACAGGCCATGTGGTCTGACCTGGATACATCTTCCCAGACACCCCCAACCTCTGGAGGGGACTTTGTGTCACAGATTTACACAATAGTTCACAAACAACTCTCCCCACCTCACACATGTGAAGGCCATGGCACACTCTAACTAGTAGCCACAATTCACTATTATAGTAGCAAGGGGCCAGGCGCAGTGGCTCACACCTGTAATCCCAGCACTTTGAGAGGATGAGCGGGGCATCCCAGCACTTTGAGAGGATGAGGTCAGGAGTTGGAGACCAGCCTGACCAACATAGTAAAACCCCGTCTCTACCAAAAATGCAAAAATCAGCTGGCTATGGTGGTGTGCACCTGTAATCCCAGCTACCCAGGAGGCTGAGGGAGGAGAATCACTTAAACCTGGAAGAGGAAGGTTGCAGTGAGCCAAAATCGCGCCATTAAACTTCAGCCTTTCAGCCTGGGCAACAAGGCAAGACTCCATCTCAAAAAAAAAAAAAATAGTAGCAAGGCAGCTAAGGAATATAGTTTGAAAAAGCCCCTTGGTTGAAAATCACTGTTCTAAAGGACCAAGGAGATTTTATTTCTACACTGCTTGTTATTTTCTGAGTACAACCCAAAGAAACTGCTAGGAAAAGCAAAACATAAGAGTTTTAACACTCTTGTCAACCAACTAACATTGAATGAGAACGAAAGAAACGGGAGGGGAGCAGCTGACAGAAGACTGCTCTCTCACCTCACCAGCTCTAGAGGGAGATCATCTATAGGGGATTTCAAAAAAACTTTTCCATTCATTAAAAGTCTCATGTCAATATCCCAGAGAGCCACAGTGACTCATGATACAGGACAGTCTGTTATCTGTCCTAGCTCCAGAGCATCCATCTCCAACTCAGGACCCAGCATCCTAACATTCCCATCCTCCTCCTCTTCTCTGGTCTCACACAAGAGATCAATGGCTAATCAGTTATGAGACTCTACTCCTCCCACTGACATATGAAGCTTCAATAACCAGCCCAGGAGGCCTAGAAGTGAGGCTGCTCTTGGTGAAATCAGAATACAGGCATGTCTGCATGGGCAACCCCCTGCTGCCACAGGCAGGCAGGTCTCCTCTGAATTGATAAGAGCAATTCCTGCTCCAGGGCCTGCAGTGTTAGGACTCTGACAATTATAGGCTTGCCAGTCCTAGTTCCCAGATCCTAAATTTGGTCCTTTTTAAAAATTCCAATGCAACAGGGATTAAACCAGCTTTCAATTGGCCGTGGAATATGGAAGGAAGGTTGGTATTTAAACCGAGAATTTTCTGTAAACCCAGTGAAGCTGTTGATAGCTCTGGCATGTCTTTCCCTAAATCAGGTCTCAGAAAACCTGTCTGTCTCTAGAGAAAACTTCAAAGCTGCATTCGGTGCGATAACTACAGAAACCAAGATGGGTGCCAGAACTGCTCCCAGCCAATGCATTTAACAGGGAAGCTGACTCATTTTACTGTGTAGCCCTCTAGTGTTACCAAAAAAGTGAGAGACACCCTCTTTAGCCTTTGGAGAGAAAAAGGGTATCTGTTATTACTCCACAGAATTAACTCTGTGTAATAGGAGTCAGACGTAAACTTAGGACACAGGGCCCAAGGCCCTTCTTTTCCTTTTTTTTTTTTTTTTTTTTGAGATAGAGTCTTGCTCTGTTGTCCAGGCTGGAGTGCAGTGGTGCAATCTCGGATCACTGCAACCTCTGCCTCCCAGGTTCAAATGATTCTCTTGCCTCAGCCTCCCAACTAGCTGTGACTACTGGTGTGTGCCGCCACGCCCAGCTAATTTTTGTATTTTTAGTAGAGATGGGCTTTCACCATGTTGACCAGGCTGGTCTCGAACTCCTGACCTCATGATCCGCCCATCTTGGCCTCCCAAAGTGCTGGGATTAGAGGTGTGAGCCACCGTGTCCAGCCTTTTCTTTCCCTAATGTTTTGTGAAGCCATTTACCATGCTTAGATTGCAGGGAAAGAACTTAGGTGGTAGACTGGGCGAAGAAAGCCCATGGGTGTCCCTAGGTCTGCCTCCAACCCCATCCCCCGACTCAGCAGACTTCAGTTCAAAGGCCACAACCTGATCTTGGCCAGATCTGGGTTCCCAGATCACTGCTCCTCTCAAAAAGGGAAAGAGGGAAGAAAAAACATTCGCAAAGCCTCCATAGGTACTTTCTAAGCCTTGGCATCATGTGAATATTATGTCTCGTGTGGGCCACACTGGGAACTGGGGCAGGGCAGGTCACTGCTTCTCATGCCTGTGTTTTGCTTGTGCTACTGTCTCTGCTTAGAAAGCTAACTGCCTAGGGAACCTTTAAGGCTCATTCAAATGTCATTTCCTTGATGAAGCTTTCTCCCATACCTGCACCTCCCCAGGCCAAATCAGATGTGTCCCCTCCTTTGAAGTTTCATAGCACCCTGATAAGGAACTCATCACACTATCTACTTGCCTTTCTATCTTCTCCGCCAGACTGTTCATGCTGTAAGGGATGAGATAATGTCTTATTTATCTTTTTCTCCTGAGGCCTAGTGTAGTATTCCTATAAATGCTTATGGAGTGATGGGAGGTGAAAAGGAAGAACAATGGGATTCTGCCAGAATCAAGTAGCTCTTGGAGGTGAAATTCTGTGGGGGCTTAAATTTAGGCACAAAACCCAGTAGCATACAGCTGTTAGTAAAGTGGTAAAACTTCAGTTCCAAACAGCCAACTTTCAAAGGCCGCTCTGCCCTCCCACAGGTCAGAATGTATTCCTTGGGCATAACAGGCACAGACACACATCCTGCTTGGCCTCTGCAACAAGCCTGCTGCCTCCATTCTGGCTGACCAATCGAGGGCTAGTTTCAAACTACAGCTGCTTGCAAGTCAGATTCCTGGCCCTACTATCCTATTTATAACTCACTGTATACTCAACTCAAGGTTTTTTCAACACCTGCACAGCAACAGAAGTGTCTTGACAACAGCACCATCTAGTGATTGGTACAGCAAAACGTCTGACTGTGTGTGTTTTTTAAAATCACATCTTTATTTTACCTCCACAACCAAGGCACACATACGTAGCCTCCCACTTCCCTGCTGCTCAAGTAACAGTTGAGGTTAATTCTATCTCAACTCTTCCTCTCATGCATTATCTTTAACTCCCTTTACTCCTCCCCATTTATTCCACCTCTTCCCTAGTTGAAGAATTGTTTATCCAACTCTCTTTCCAAAAAAATTTGTTGAAGTTTGGAAGTAAAAAAGTCCTTTCTTGAGGGGTAGGGATTCTCACACCCACTCACCTTTTCGTTCCCTAATGAGAACAATTCGTCGTTCTTTCACTTCTGAGCTCAGATTATTTACCATTTTATTAATGCAATTGTCCAGAACCAAAGAGTACGTTTTGGACTCAATGTCCTTCCGACAAATGGGGCATTCTATCTTCCGCTTCATCCATTCATTGATACAGTAGGAGCAGAAACTGTGGGCACAGTTCAAGGTGACAGCCTACAACAGGAATGTGAACACACATATCAGAACTTTCATGCTTACTTTCTCAGGATGCTTCTGATCTCAAAGTTAGGCCAGGAGTGAATTTCAAAGGCCAAATGGAAAATCAACTACAATCCCATCTTGAGGGCTTACAAAGAGTATCAGAATCATTCTTGGGGTTGGGCCAGGCGTGATGGCTCATGCCTATAATCCCGGCACTCTGGAAGGCCGAGGTGGGTGGGTCACCTGAGGTCAGGAGTTCGAGACCAGCCTGGACAACATGGTAAAACCTCGTCTCTACTAAAAATATGAAAATTAGCCAGTCATGGTGGTGCACACCTCTAATCCCAGCTACTCAGGCGGCTGAGGCATGAGAATTTCTTGAACCCAGGAGGTGGAGGTTGCAGTGAGACAAAAATCACGCCAGTGCAGTCTGGCCTGAGTGACAGAGGGAGACTATCTTTAAAAAAAAAAAAAATCGTTCTTAGGGTTGGGAAATTTTGAGCTTTATGTTAGACAATTCTTTTATTTTCTCAAAGTTAAGGGATTTGTCTGTTTCAGTCCACCAACTGAGACCATGCTCCCAGTGTGGGCTGGCCACCTTGCAAACAAAATGTTACTGGATATGAGTAGGACTAATAAGTGTGTGAATGCTTACACCTGTAATCCTAGCACTTGGGGAGCTGAAGAAGGTGGACTGCTTGAGCCAGGAATTCAAGACCAGCCTGAGACATGGTGAAATCCCATCTCTACAAAAAAAAAAATATATATATATATATAGCCGGGCATGGTGGCACAGTCTGTAGTCCCAGCTACTCAGCAGGCTGGGGTGGGAGGATCACTTCAGCCCGCGAGCTAGAAACTGCAGTGAGCCATGACGGCGTCACTGTACTCTAGCGTGGATGACACAGTGAGACACTGTCTGAAAAAAACTAACAAACAAACAAAAACAAACAATAAATATTATTAGTTTTCACCAATCTGATGCTTTTGTAAAACAAATTTTTCAAAAAGAAAAACAAATTTATGTCTTGCTAATTAACATATGAAAGGAAACACATACTAAATTTTCAGTACAGAGAATTATATAAGATATCATTTCTAAAACTGAAAAAGTAAAATAATATAGAAGGCAACTAAAAATGCTGGGCAAAAAAAAGAAACGAAAAAAGTAAAAATATAATGGGTTTATTGACAATGCCTGAATATCTAAGTAAACGTGCCAATGAAGAGAGAAAGCAAAAAGAAGCCTGTATTTGTGGGGCTCCTCTGAGTAATCCCTCTGGTCAATTTCTGCCAGAGCCCTTTTCACTCTGGAGAATACAAACTTTTCTCTTTGTTACTTTTGTTTATGCACATCTCCTAAGATACAAGGCTCTTGTATCTTATGCTCAAAAGTGCTCATTCTTGCTCTTAGGATAACAGTGCAAAATAACACTGATATTACGTATTTTTCAAATGCCAAGTTGAGCACAGAAGCTAGGAAACATTGTGTTTATTATATAAGACAAGCTCTCATAAACAGTTCTCATAAACATAGTTTTCAACCTATGTGATAAAAATGAATCATCTGAGGCTTACTGTATCCCAGCACTTTGGGAGGCTGAGGTGGGCAGATCACCTGAGGTCAGGAGTTCGAGACCGCCTGGCCAACATGATGAAATCCCATCTCTACTAAAAATATAAAAAAATTAGCCGGGTATGGTGGTGGGTGCCTGTAGTCCCAGCTACTCGGGAGGCTGAGGCAGGATCACTTGAACCCAGGAGGTGGAGGTTGCAGTGAGCCAAGATCACACCATTGCAATCCAGCCTGAGCGACACAGTGAGACTCTGTCTCAAAAATAAACAAATAAATTAAATAAAACATATTTCTGAGACTGATTTTAAGAGGTAACCAGTAAAGTAGATAAGATAGTATTCTGTAAACAAAACACAGGTCAAGTTGTTTATGTCTTATATGTCTCTGCAGATGCTCCAGGTTGGCTAACTCATCATTTATTTCAACCCGTTTCTTGTCTTCCTCTTCTAGAGTCCATAAGCCTTGTCAAAACAACACAGAGCTTCTCCAAAGTAGAGAATCAGATGACTAGAAATTATGGGGGAAGTTACGATCTGAAGTCTAAGTGGACCCAGAGCAAAAGAAAAAGGTCTGCCCAAGAGAGATTTTTCAAGAGGCTAACAGACCCAACCTCCCTAAAGATCACCTGAGAAAAGAAAGCTGTGCGTATATGCGCTTTCCTTTTTTTTTTTTTTTTTTTTGAGACGGAGTCTCACTCTGTCACCTAGGCTGGAGTGCAGTGGTGCGATATCACTTCACTGCAACCTCCGCCCCCTGGGTTCAAGCAATTCTCCTGCCTCAGCCTCCTGAATAGCTGGGATTACAGGTACATACCACCATGCCCGGCTAATTTTTGTACTTTTAATAGAGATGGGGTTTTGCCATGTTGACCAGGCTGATCTTGAACTCTTGATCTCAGGTGATCCGCCCACCTTGGCCTCCCAAAGTGCTCGGATTATAGGCATGAGCCATTGCACCCGGCCTACATTGTTTTTTTCTTTTTCTTTTTTTTTTGGGGACGGAGTCTCGCTCTGTCGCCCAGGCTGGAGTGCAGAGGCACGATCTCGGCTCACTGCAAGCTCCACCTCCCAGGTTCATGCCATTCTCTTGCCTCAGCCTTCTTTTTCTTCGGCCTTGTTCTGTTGCCCAGGCTGAAGTACAATGGTGTGATCTTGGCTCACTGTAGCCTCAGCCTCCCGACTAGCTGGGACTACATGCACACACCACCATGCCTGGCTGATTATTGTATTTTTAGTAGAGATGGGGTTTCACCATGTTGGCCAGTCTGGTCTCAAACTGCTTCCCTCAAGTGATCCTTCTGCACTCGGCCTCCCAAAATGCTGGGATTACAGGTGTGAGCCACTGCGCCTGGCCTTCTTTTTAAAGGAGTCTGAAAAGCACTGTCATTTAGTAACTTGAGTTTAACACTTGTGGTCTAAGGTGAACTGGTCACAAATGGCAGAATTTGTTAAATAAATAAATAAGTCAGTGCAAAAATATGATAGGCTAACAAATGGTAGAGGTTTCAAGTTTCCATAAGGAGCCTCAGAGTCCCTGAAATATACTCAGCTTGGGCCCTGAATTCCCAAAGTGACATTTTAATGGCGTTTACCCCCTCGTTTAAAAGGCTGTACTATAAGCATATTCTCAGCATTGGGCCCATTCAGAGTAAAGAAAGAATAGCTTTTACTGAGCAGCTTTATTCTGAAACTTCCAAAATCTAATTTGGCCCTGTTTTCCCCTCAACAACAAAGAGATAAAGGCTTCACTGCAGCTAAAAATGTTAATCATACCAAATAAACATTTAAGAACAGATGAAATGCCAAAAAAGGACAGTGAAGGGAAAGAAGATTATAAAAACAAATGAGAAATGGTCACCTCTAGAGGTCACTTTGAAATCAAATAGTTATAAGTTCCTGGAAGAAAATCTCTTCAGAATGTTCCCCTATAGTAGAAGCAGGCTGTATAGCCCAGGCTCCATTCAGGGTTGGGAGAATAAGAAGGGGTCGGCCAGGTGTGGTGACTCACACCTGTAATCCCAGCACTTTGGGAGGCCGAGGTGGGCAGATCACCTGAGGCCAGGAATTCAAGACCAGCCTGGCCAACATGGTAAAACCCCATGTCTACTAAAAATACTAAAACTTAGCCAGGGGTGGTGGCATGTGCCTGTAATCCCAGCTACTCAGGAGGCTGAGGCACAAGAACTGCTTGAGCCTGGGAAGTGGGGGTTGCAGTGAGCCAAGATCGCAGCACTGCACTCCAGCCTGGGTGACAGAGTGAGACTCTCTCTCAAAAAAAAAGAAGGGGTGAGCAAAAGAAGGGGTGAGCAACTTCATTACCTCAATGAAGTATTCTGAACAAATAATACATTGGAGCTCATTCTCTAGCACATCATTCATGTGGCTGAGAACTTCTTCCTTCTGTGCTTGCACCTTCTCCTTCTCTTCCTGCAAGACACACAATCCTACCTGTCATTCAGACAACCAACAAAAATGCAAAAGGGGACAGGGAGCAGGGTTATTTAGAAGAGGATTCAGTCTTAATGAATGATTCATTCTGGTGTAGCAACATTAAGAATAGAACACTTTCCCTAAGGGTTATTGTTAATAATTGTTTTCTAATACAGAGCACTAACCTCCTTTCTTTCCTCTCCCTACTTGCTATGGTGTGAATGTTTGTGTTTCCTCCCAAATTCCCATGTTGACACTTATTTCAAATGTGATGGTATTAAGACGTGGGGCCTTTGGGAGGTGACTAGGTCCATGCTCATAAATGGGGTTAGTGGCCTTTATAAAAGGGGCCCAAGGAGAGCTCGTGTGCCCCTTCCACCATGTAGGGACACAGCAAGACTCTATCTATGAATCAGAAGATAGCCCTCACCAGACACCAAATATGCCAGTATCTTGATCTTGGATTTCCCAACCTCCAGTACTATGAGAAATAAATTTCTGTTGTTTGTAAGCTACGCAGTTTATGGGTCTTCTTTGTAGTAGCCTGAATGGACTAAAACACCACTTTTTTAGTATTTGCTTTGCAGCTTCTGTCTCCTTCCCCAAAATTAGTCAAATGAGAAAAATGCAGGTGGTATACTAACCACACCAACCACCCAAGACCAGATGGGACATTAAGTAGTTTATAGCAAGCCATAGTTCAGATGTTACATAAGATCATCCCAAACAATTTAAAACTCACTGGACAAGAAAAGAGGCATGAATAGTCCAGAGAGGCAGGAAACTTGAATTAGTTATAAAGTTAAAGTGTTCTTCGCAGCTGCCTTTTCTATAAAGTAAGGCACACCTCTGGAGGCAGAAGGCTGGAGAAAGACCTCTTGAATTACCTTCAGGCTCCATGCTCTATGATACCTACCACTTCCCATTCCTGCAGAGGCCTGCAGTAACATCTCCCCGGCTTTCCCCAAGAGTGTGGACACACTTTTTAAGGCGGATCCTAGGTATGCTCTCTTGAAGCAGACATTTATTCACCCCCAAAACAGAAAGCATTAAGAGCCCCTGAGGGGGACAGGATAGGCCATTTGAGGTATATTTGAGTGGCTGGCTCATTTTTCATCTTTTGTTTTCTTTTCCAATCAAAGCAAAGACTGGCAGACTGCTTAGGGAAGTGAAGAAAGTCTGGACCCCCTTAACTATAGTCAAATTCCCTGAGAACTTAAGAATCACTGGGTTTAAAAAGATGTGGTAGTTTCTTGGAGGTTGGAGAGGAAGGTATTATGTGATTTAAACAGGAAATCAAACCAACTAAAGTCCCTCCTTCAGCTCTAGGTCTGTACATGGAGAGGGTGGGATGAGAGATGCAGTCAGACTCAGGTATTAATTTCAGGTCAGAGGTTGCAAATTGGTGGCCTGTGGACTGGATCCATCCTGCAGACTTGTTTAATTTGGCCTTCACATTAAAGAAAACACACACAAAAAGCTGAAGTTGGTGCCAATATTTAAAATTTGGGATATTTCACTTAAACATTTGGACTTTCATCTGCTGTGGAAAAATCAGAAGATCTGACAACACTGGGCCTGCACTTCTGGATGGCAACAATTGGCTGAGCAGAGAAGAGTTGCCTCCTGGGATGGGGGTGTGGGCAAATACCCCATCCAATGAACCACAGCCCACACAGCTCCCTACTGTGTTCTCACATTCAGGCCACTTCACTCACTTGGATTACCAGTCTGGCCCTGGTGGGCATTTAAGTTTATAACCCCTAATTCAAGAGTTCTCCTGATCTGACATAGGAAGGAATAGTATTAAGTAATTCACTTTACTTTATGTAATTCAAATTTCATAGTTCAGGAGGAACTATTTCTTGACTACAATATTCCTCAGTCTGTATCAGTGACACACCCTGAAGGAGTACCCACCATAGACAAAGGACTAGAATGCAGGATGCAAGTGCCTTATTCCCAGCATTTTGCTTCTGAACAAGGGAAGGAAATAGATCTTGTCTGACAGGCAGAGCCTTCTATAGACCTCTATAATCTTATAGATTATTTCCCCAGAGGCAAGGAGCAGCCATAATTTCTCTCATACTCCATAGCAACCCTTACACTGTTGAAAATGCTGAGTTGCATGCACTAACCAAACTCTAAACTTCCATCTTCTTTCCAGTACCTTGGTCTGCTCTAATTCTCTGTTCTTGGCTTGAATGATTGCTTCAAAGTCCTTCTTGCTGCGATTTAGCTCTTCCATTAGAGCCCAATGCTGCAAAAACATAGCAGATACATACTCAGGATGAACTACAATGCAACCTCCCTTTTAGCCACAAACATGCCTGTTCTCTCCCTCTAGTTAGTGACTTTGGTTCAGGGATCGATAAAATGGCAGTTTCAAAATAATACCTTTATTCCATCGGGCTATGTTACCTACCTGCTGCTTTTTTTCAGGGGAGAGGGCAGTTAGGGAAGGAGGCCACCAAATGCACCGGGGCCTCTAACACTAACCCATCATTGGTGGCCATCCATGTCAACTGAAGAACTTACACTGCGTCCCAGAGTCTGCTTCTATAGGTTTGGCTTGGAGCCCAGATATGTGCTTTTTTTTTTTTTTTTTTTTTTTGAGACGGAGTCTCACTCTGTCGCCCAGGCTGGAGTGCAGTGGCCGGATCTCAGCTCACTGCAAGCTCCGCCTCCCGGGTTCACGCCATTCTCCTGCCTCAGCCTCCCGAGTAGCTGGGACTACAGGCGCCCGCTACCTCGCCCGGCTAGTTTTTGTATTTTTTTTTTAGTAGAGACGGGGTTTCACCGTGTTAGCCAGGATGGTCTCGATCTCCTGACCTCGTGATCCGCCCGTCTCGGCCTCCCAAAGTGCTGGGATTACAGGCTTGAGCCACCGCGCCCGGCGCTTTTTTTTTTTTTTAAGCCATGCAAGTGATTGTGGGAACAGTATTTAAGAACTAGTAAGTAGGCGGGGCGCAGTGGCTCAAGCCTGTAATCCCAGCACTTTGGGAGGCCGAGACTGGCGGATCACAAGGTCAGGAGACCGAGACAATCCTGGCTAACATGGTGAAACCCCGTCTCTACTAAAAAAATACAAAAAACTAGCCGGGCGAGGTGGCGGGCACCTGTAGTCCCAGCTACTCGGGAGGCTGAGGCAGGAGAAGGGCATGAACCCGGGAGGTGGAGCTTGCACTGAGCTGAGATCCGGCCACTGCACTCCAGCCTGGGCGACAGAGCAAGACTCCGTCTCGGGGAAAAAAAAAAAAAAAAAAGAACTAGTAAGTAATTACAAGCTATTCAGAACTGGAAGCGGCTTTTATGAAATAATCAGGAAGAAATGGGAATCAGCGAAATTAGATACTCATTTTTATTGAATTAAAAAAATCTTTAACCTATTTATTCTACAAATCACACACTACATGCTCATAAGATAATGCTGCCTGAACCCTGCCAGTGTCTTCTGGAAGAAGGCACACCCAGGAGCTAACAGCTCATTCATTGTGACTAAATGCCTATGCTGAATGTCAAGAGGTTCCACATATATGAAACATAATTTATGAGCACTCTCATGCTTAAGGATAGCTTATACTTTAGAATCTCACCTCAAATTCTTTTTAAAAGAAGGTGGAGTAAAGGTAAGTATTTTTGAAAAGATATTATTCAAGAACCAAATTTTAAAATGTGTGATCTCCTGACAAAAAAAAAAAAGCAGTTATATCAGAAGGCCTGGGTCTTCAACTTGACTTACTAATGAGATATGTGCATTTTAACCTTCTCATCTATAAAATGGAAAATACAGCCGCCATGGTGGCTCATAATACCTGTAATCCCAGCACTTTGGGAGGCTGTGCTGGGTAGATCACTTGAGCTCAGGAGTCTGAGACCAGCCTGGGCAACATGGTGAAACCCCATTTCTACCAAAAACACAAAAAATTTGTCGGGAATGCTGGCACGCGCCTATGGTTCCAGCTACTCAGGAGGCTGCAGTGGGAGGATCACTTGACCCCAGGAGGCAGAGACTGCAGTGAGCTGAGATTGCACTGCTGTACTCCAGCCTGGGTGACAGAACAAGACGCTGTCTCAAAATAAAAATAAAAATAAAAGGAAATGGGAAAATAGGTGCTCCCTCCTACCTCAGTGTTGATAAGAAAATAAAATAATAGGTATGAAAAGCAGTCAGAGAAGTTTCTTGAGCCATATATAAATGCATCTTTTTATTTTCTTTTCCACTCAAAGACTGGCAGACTGCTTAGGGCAGTGAAGAAGGTCTGGACCCATTTCTAACTATAGTCAAATTCCCTGAGAACTTATGAATCACTGGGTTGAAAAAGATGTGGTTGTTTCTTGGAGATTGGAGAAGAAGGTATTATGTGATTTAAACAGAAAATCAGTTATAAAACACCATTATAGGCCGGGCGCGGTGGCTCAAGCCTGTAATCCCAGCACTTTGGGAGGCCGAGACGGGCGGATCACGAGGTCAGGAGATCGAGACCATCCTGGCTAACACAGTGAAACCCCGTCTCTACTAAAAAATACAAAAAACTAGCCGGGCGCGGTGGCGGGCACCTGTAGTCCCAGCTACTCGGGAGGCTGAGGCAGGAGAATGGCTAAACCCGGGAGGCGGAGCTTGCAGTGAGCTGAGATCCGGCCACTGCACTCCAGCCTGGGCGACAGAGCGAGACTCCGTCTCAAAAAAAAAAAAAAAAAAAAAAAAAAAAAACACCATTATAAAATCAGTTTTTAAATAAACTATAAAGAACAGCTTTCAAAAGGATCAGCATGGTGGAACAAAAAACCACCACCGCATGAGTGGCACGTCCCCCAGGCATGATGGTATAGAACCATGACCTAAAAGTATCATTTTTTTTTTTTTTTGAGATGGAGTCTTATTGCCCAGGCTGGAGTGCAATGGCACCATCTCGGCCCACTACAACCTCCACCTCCCGGGTTCAAGCGATTCTCCTGCCTCAGCCTCCTAAGTAGCTGGGATTACAGGCATGCATCACCACGCCCGGCTAATTTTGCATTTTTAGTAGAGACGGGGTTTTTCCATGTGGGTCAGGTTGGTCTTGAACTCCCTACCTCTGGTGATCCACCTGCCTCGGCCTCCCAAAGTGCTAGGATTACAGGCTTGAGCCACCGTGCCTGGTCGAAAAGTATCACATTTTAAGCTAATAAATCCATGGCCAAGTATCCCACGCAAAATGATAGTGTGCTTTCCTGTCTCAGGAGAGGGTGCAGGGTACTCAGTGATCCCTCAGCGATTTCCAACTAGCAGAACCACATTCTTTTTCAATTTCAAAACAATGTCTGAATATTAACTTAATAATGCTCCAAATGGGAAACACGCCTACTCTCCCACCCTAGAAAATAAACAAGCTCAAAAAATAAAATTCTAAAACGATTGAATTAATTTTCATCTAATTCTTTCCAAAGCTGTTTGTGCAACCCTCAAGGAGATCAAGGTAGGCACCCTGTCGTGCTTATAATACAATATGACTGTTAGCACTGTAAGGTTGGGAAGTAGGTTTACGATAAAAGAATAAATTCCCCTGAACAAATTCCTATGCGATTTGCTCACTCTCTCCAGTGAGATCTGAACCATCCTGACTAAATGGAACTACTAATCATAATACATAAAAGGTAGAAGACAAAGTAGGTTTTAAAGATGCAAAAGAGCACACAAAAAAATAATCAAATGAGAGTAGTCAGGTTAAATTAAATAAATTACAGGTAATCTTTTCGGAGAATTTTAGTACTGTTGAGCTTTACTTTTTCAATAAATTGATATGTTTTGTTGATTGTTAAACTGCACATTCTCAACCTGGCCTAAAATGCTTAACTGGAACATTCTCGAATTGTTTCTGGTTGGCTACAGCTCAGGGACATTGTGGTAACAGAGGCCTTCACGGGCCTGGTGGCCAAGTCATATCTCATATTTTCCCTCTGCTGCCCTCACCTTTCTGGAAGTGGAGCCACTTCCCCAGAGAGCCTCTTAACTGCTAATGTTCCATTCCATCTTCACCAGAGCAACTTCAGATCAGATGAAAATCTAAGTTTTCATGCTGAGTTCTGGCATGTTTGTAAGGCTCCAAATCTCTGATGTGATGGTGTGAGCAGCTGCAACCTGCTCTGTTTACAGACTGGAGATGCCACAGAGGTATGCGCTAAGCAGCAGAGGCAGTCAATGGTCATGTGATGCCTGGTTGCTCCCCACTCCACAGCCCACTATAATCTTAGTACTATGGCAAAGTTACCTCCTGCAGAGCCTGGGCCAGCTGTTGCTTCAGGTCCTCTTCTCCTTGTGCTATCTCCAAACCCTGCAAAGCCAAAACAAAATGGAAGGTTTCTCTGCAGGGAAAAGAAAAAAGGAACACAATCCAGCAACAAGCAGAGCAGTGTGAGCATCTGGAAACAACAGGGGTGAGGGAGCAGGTGGAAAATCTCCTGTTTTACTTCAAGCTGTTGGCAGTAAAGAATTTGAGCAGAGTTATCTGCTCAAATGCTGCACACTTCAGGACTGTAAGCTTTAAGACACCAATTGGATTATTCTGGAAATACTATGGCCTAACAGTCCAAGCCTCCTTCATGGACTAGGCCATGATTCCCAAAAGGATGTAAACTGAGAACTTCTGAGTCCCCAAATAACTATAAACTCAGATGTATTACCCAATGCTGGCACTCACAACATCTAGCATGCTTCTTTTCCCTCTACTCTGGCCACCTTGTCTCTCATTCTGAGTCTTTACACTTCAGTTTATATACTGCTCTTCCTCTCTCCTTGCCTGAGCTTGTATTTCCTCATCGGCCCCCTCCAATGTGGAAGCTTTCCAGGTTATCATTAACCTATTTTAGCCAGCACCTTCCAAAAGAACTTCTGGGCCCTTCTGTCCTTAAGAATTACCTACCCATTTAATATGCCAACTTAAAATTGTTCTCTAATTTACTATATTGACTGAAAAGTATTCTCTGATTATATCATGTGTATGATACATCTTGCCTCCTCAACAAGATAAATTCCTTAATGGCAAAAACCATTTGTTAAGCATCTTTATAACTGCCAGAATTCCCTAGTACCAGGCAATTTGAGTACTTAAAAAAAAAAAAAGTGCGAAGCAGCAAGGGTTTAATGAGCCTCTAACAAGTAGTAGGGGGTAGGATAAATCCCTAGGGCTTGGTGGGCAGAGGGAGATGCAGCTGATAAACAAGGGACTAGATACACTTCACTATGAGCAATATGTACATGACCTACTCATACCCAGAGAAATTATCCAAACTGATCCTTTTGCCTTTAACATTTTGGTTCAAAAAAAAGATTTTGCAGCTATACCTTGAGGCATGTCCAGAGCAGCCACAAATATTAATCAACAGTAACTTGTTCCTGAACGTATTAGCCTTTACAGAGAGTTCTGTCCTAGTGAAGGTGTGATATACTAGACACATAGACATAAACCACCCTCTACTAATTTCAAGAACTAGTCTAGGCTGGATAAGGGAAGAAAAAGGTACACGCAAGCAAGGAGTGTATACTCTCAAAAGACCTATTTAATCCATGGCTTTTGCTAATACTACCAGTTCAAGGGGATGGCAGAGATCAGAATGAAATTTATAAATTGCTCAGAAATAAGCCAACACTACCTCTGGTTGTTCCTTACCCTGAGCAACCCAAACAAAAAAGTTTATTCACTTTAGTTGTGACTGGTCCGTGTGAGTTCTAAGTCAACAATAGGGAATTCTTGACATTCAATATTATCTGAGCAACTGGGTGGGAGTAAAATGTGTAGTTCCTGCCAGATAGGAAATGACATTTTGAGCAGGGACAGGTCTACTCTAGCCTAAAGCTTTGTGCAAGAGTTTGTCATCGAAGCAAATGACTCAGGGATGGAAACACATTTGGTCTTACCTTTACACAGCTAAGACAGTCATTATTTTACCTCCCTACTATAAGCACTGTGGAAGGTGGTTTATCATTCAACCCAACAATGCAGTCATGGTGCATCTGTCCCATCACATGCTGGCTGCTCAAAATAGAAACAAAAACATTTTCTGCCTTTTTAGCCTCTCACCTCCTGGGTTAGCTACAGAGTTAACTAACCTTTATAGCTAACAAACTGTCAGGTACAAGGGCAGAGGAACCAGCTGACCTGTACTTGCCCTGGGACTAAGTGATTTGGCCTTGGCCACAGAGCAAAGATAGGTAAGTCTTGAAGACAACTAATGATTTAATTGGACTATACTGTGGTTTTGTGGCATCTTGACCTTCACCTAACTTCCCCCTGAATTCATGTTGGTTCTGAGTTGCCTCAGCTTTGCATCCTGAGATAAGTTATGTCCTGGTTGGCTCTGCTGGTCACTTTACCCTATCTTGGCACCCCATCTCTGGCTCTTGATCTCATCAGCATGCTGAAGCCTTAACCCTCTACTCAATCTCCTTCCCTGATCTCAAAAGTTTACTGTTCCCATTCCATTTCTTGTCTTTGGTGCTCAGAATTTGGTACCTGGCCCAGAAACTGAGAACTCTGGCCAGAGGCTCATGAAGTGCCTGCCCTACTCCTGAAGACCACTCTTGCCCTTCCCTTCTGTGTGGTACCTCAAGATGCTGTTCCTCTTCCTGGAAAGTCTTCTCTAGTTGCTCCACTCTTGCCTGCTGCTGCGCCTGCTCTGCACACAGCTGGGACTGTAAGTCCTGCAGTTCCTGCTCCATTCGCACAATTTTCTTTGAGTTCCCTTTTTGGGTCTGCTTTTTCACATTCATAACGGCTTCATGTTTTTCTTGCATCTGTATTTTCAGCCTCAGAATCCTGGACATGGTCACCTTAAACATATGTAAGCTTCTCTGAGATGCTGAAGAGTTTGAGGCTTTCTGCTCATGATGAACCTCTGTGACTACAGGGAAGCCAGGGTAAATGGGAGCCCCTGTGGTCTTCTTACTTGGCTCAAGGGCAGTCAACTTAGGATCCAAATTTTCAGAGGGTGTACTGGCCACTTCACCTTTCCCCTGTGATTTCACTGACTGACCAGATTCATAAGACACTTTATTTATTTTGGATTTCAAATTTGACGGGCCTTCAGCTCCAGGACCTCCTAATTGATCCAAACTGAATTTCCTTTTAGTTCTCAATTCCTTATTTTTTTCTATCATCTGGTCATTCTTTGGGGAAAGACAAGGATATATTGTCTCCCAGTCTTCTTCAGTAACTTCATATTCATACTCTGCATTCTCCTTATTTTCCAGAGGCACTCCAAGTTGGATGTAGTCCCCCTGATGAATGGAATAGACCCTTAAAGGTTCCAGACGTGCTCTGTTCAGCCAAACACCATTTAGACTCTGGGGAAAGTGAAAGACAGAAGAAATAAGCTTCGTGATTTTCGTCTTCTTAATGGAATCTCTCTCCTGCTGCTGTAAAACCTTCTGCCTTTTCAGAAGGAAAACTCTTGATAACAAATAGAAAAGAAAGATTCATAAACTACCATCCCTAGAAACAGCATTCGTTAAGCAGTGCTTTGGCTTTTTACCTGTATTTCACATTCATGCTTCCACAGAGAACTGCCATATTAACAGGCAGGAATCACCTTATTATTGGTGGATAATTTACTCAAACACATGGAATAGCATTAAAGGAAACTGAAATTGGCTAGCTCCTATTGACCTAAACTGCAGCAACGTCCCAAAACTAGAAAAAATGTTATTAGTGAAGAAAGCAGTAGTTAAGGGTGAGGTCCATGAAGTAGGTTCAAATGCTATCTCTGGATGTGGTTCCTTAACACACTGGTAAACAAGCACGCACACATAAATAAAAAAAAAAGAGAGTACTAAATCCGGTACTGGGGTCAAATGGCAGATGGGATCTGAGCCACTTAATACCAACAGGGATATATGGGCAATACAGGATAATGGATAAGAGCTGGAGCTCTGGACTCAGATGCGGGTTCATAGTCTGCATGGCATTTGACAATTCACTTAACCTCTCCATGCCTGTTTTGTATGCAGACTAGGGATAGTACAGTACCTATCTCATACTGTTCCTGTGAGGAATGAATAAGATAATGCATGTGAATCACTTAGCACAATGACTCACATAGAATAAATGCTTAAGAAATATTTACTGTCTGAGAGTGGTGGCTTACATCTGTAATCTCAGCACTTTGAGAGGCCGAGGTGTGTGGATCACTTGAGGCCAGGAGTTCAAGACCACCCTGGCCAACACAGTGAAACACCCTCTCTACTAAAAATACAAAAATTAGCCAGGTGTGGTGGTGGGTGCCTGTAATCCCAGCTACTTGGGAGGCCAAGGCATGAGAATCGCTAGAACCCAGGAGGCGGAGGATGCTGTGAGCCGAGATCGTGTCACTGCACTCCAGTCTGGGTGACAGAGCGAGACTCTTGTCTCCAAAATAAATAAAATAAAATAAACTTTTATGGTTTTAAAGAAGTCATAGTATCGAGGTTAAGAGCACAGATCCTGGAGTGAGACTACCTGGGTTTGTAATGTGGCTCTATCGCTTAGCAGCTGGGTGATTTTGGCCAGGTTTCTTGACCTCTTTATGGTCCAGTTACTGCATCAATAAAATGGAGGAAAATAAGTCTCCCCTCATGGGGTCTGTGTGGATTTAATGAGATAACATATGGCAATTATTTAGACAGTGCCTGGGCATCGTGTTACATAAGTGTTCACTACTATTACTATGCCTTGGTTCAACTGATTCATCAACAATCATTTCAATTCTATGCTCAATGTCATGCAAGGTAAATATATTGAGTGGAAAAGACATGAAAACTTTCAGCAGCTGACTGTGGAAAAGACAACACAAGGGCACAAATAAGTAAATATGGGATTACATGGCATAGCCTATAAATGCAAAGGAATATCATGTGCAGCTGGAATAGCTAAGGGATGCTAAATGGAGATGACAGGTCCTAAAATAGACTTGAAACAAAGGCAAGATTCAGAGTTGAAATATACTGGTGAGCATTTTAACCCATATCAAGGACTTAAGTTCAGGGGATAGGCCAGAGATGATGCTCACTTCTGAATTGGAACCAAGATTTATGTTTACACTGGCAACTACAGCTACCTACTTTCAGTTAGAAAAAAATCCCCAGTCAATACAAATATGAGGGACAGGGGGCTTGACCACAAGGCACAGAGGGTAAAGGGCAAGTAGAGATCAGATCTCAGCTCTGGTTTGGCATTAGGCTCTTGTTTCCAGTTTTATCTTCTATTACTTGGTTTACACAGAAAGAAAACACTGGCATAGATACATACAGAAAGATTAGTCTTTTTTTTTTTGAGGCGGAGTCTCGCTCTGTCGCCCGGACTGGAGTACAGTGGCCGGATCTCAGCTCACTGCAAGCTCCGCCTCCCGGGTTTACGCCATTCTCCTGCCTCAGCCTCCCGAGTAGCTAGGACTACAGGCGCCTGCCACCTCACCCGGCTAGTTTTTGTATTTTTAGTAGAGACGGAGTTTCACTGTGTTAGCCAGGATGGTCTCGATCTCCTGACCTCGTGATCCGCCCGTCTCAGCCTCCCAAAGTGCTGGGATTACAAGCTTGAGCCACCGCGCCCGGCCAGAAAGATTAGTCTTAACCCACTGTGCATTGGGTCTAACCTGGTTCATCTAGGAAACCTCCTCACACCCTTTCTATACAGCCTGAGAAACTATGGGGAGTCATAAGTTTTACTGAATTTTGAAACAACATATGAGAAACAACAAACAAGAGGGATGGAGCCAGAACAATCTATCCGAGAACAATTTTAGAGCAGGACAGTCAATTTTAGATTATATGCAAGAAAAAGGTGTCAGAAAAAGTAATAAGACACAGAAGGCCACCTAGTGCCAAAGTACAGAAATTTAAGGAAAGTCTCCAAAGCTAAGATAAGGTAAAATAAATAAATAAGATTACAGAAGCAGCCCACAGCCAAAGAGAATAAGAATCCCTCAGAAGCTGGGGCAAACTTTCACAATATGTTGCAGACCTCCATTAGATCCTCTACATTAACCCATTGCCTTCAGAGCCCTTTTAGAAGCTGGAAAGTAAACTCAAAATTCTTCCATCACGTTTTGTCCTTGAATCCTTGTATATTTACCCATTCATCACTTCTTGGTGACATCTAGTGGTATAATTTAAACCAAAGCCCTGAGTCAGCTCTGTTCATGTAAGGAGACCAGAAAAGGACAAACGTCCCATGGCTGTAGAAGAACAATCAAGTACTGCTGGAGATGATCTCAAATACAATGGTTTAAATAATCAGGCTCTGTTCAAGGCTTTCTTGATGTTGGTTTTCATAACTACCCACTTGAACAATGTTAGCAGCAGAAAACGATACCCAGGTCTGCCTGATGTCTCTTAGCCACCAATGGGAAAAAGGTGGGATAATACACATCCGCTTAGATGGGAATTACTTCACTAGATGCTCAATCTCTGTCCAGCTGCTTTTAAACAGTTTATTGAGGAAAGTGGAAACTCAAAACCAAAAGGCAATGTTTTCTTGGAGTGCTTTAGATAATTTATGTAACTCAGTGGTTCTCAACCCTGGCTATACAGTAAAACCACCTGGGAAGGTTTAAAACAAAGAGTGGTGCCTGAGTTTCACCCTCAGAGTGAGTTAACTGGTCTGAGATAGGAACTAAGTATCAGTATTTTAAAAGTTACATTTATATACCAACACATACAGTTGCGTAACTACAGCAAGATACACTGCCCCTTCGTAGTCAACCTTTCCCGCATTCCCAGGCAACTACTTATCTGTTCTCTTCCCTTTCCTAGAATGTAATACAAATGGAATCTTATTATCTACACTTTTTTTTTTTTTTTGAGACGGAGTCTGGCTCTGTCGCCCAGGCTGGAGTGCGATGGCCGGATCTCAGCTCACTGCAAGCTCCGCCTCCCAGGTTCACGCCATTCTCCTGCCTCCGCCTCCCAAGTAGCTGGGACTACAGGCGCCCGCCTCGTCGCCCGGCTAGTTTTTTTTGTATTCTTTAGTAGAGACGGGGTTTCACCGTATTAGCCAGGATCGTCTCGATCTCCTGACCTTGTGATCCGCCCGTCTCGGCCTCCCAAAGTGCTGGGATTACAGGCTTGAGCCACCGCACCCGACCATTATCTACACTTTTGAGTCTTGCTTCTTTCAATTAGCGTAATGCCTCTGAGATTCATCCATGCTGTTGCATTACTAGCAGTTATATTTTATTGCTGAGTAATATTGAAGGTAGTATGGGTGGAGCACAGTTTATCCATTCCCTAGTTGTTTTTTTCCAGTTTCTGATGAATATTAATAAAGCCACTACAGGCGGGGTGTGGTGGCTCACGCCTGTAATCCTAGCACTTTGGGAAGCCGAGGTGGGTGGATCACCTGAGGTCAAGAGTTCAAGACCAGCCTGGCCAACATGGTGAAACCCAACTCTACTAAAAATACAAAAATTAGTTGGGCGTGGTGCTGCACACCTGTAATCCCAGCTACTCGGGAGGCTGAGGCAGGAGAATTGCTTGAACCCAGGAGGTGGAGGTTTTGGGGAGCCGAGATCGCACCATTGCACTCCAGCCTGGGCGAAAAGAGCAAAACTCCATCTCACAAAAATAAATTAAAAAAAGAAAGCCACTAGAAACATTCACATACAAGTTTCTGTGAGAACATAAGCTTTCATTAATCTTGGGTAAATACCTAGAAACAGGATCACTGGACAAGTATATATTTGACTCTTAGAAACCACCAGTTTTTCGGCCAGGCGCGGTGGCTCAAGCCTGTAATCCCAGCACTTTGGGAGGCCGAGACGGGCGGATCACGAGGTCAGGAGATCGAGACCATCCTGGCTAACACGGTGAAACCCCGTCTCTACTAAAAAATACAAAAAAACTAGCCGGGCGAGGTGGCGGGCGCCTGTAGTCCCATCTACTCCGGAGGCTGAGGCAGGAGAATGGCGTGAACCCGGGAGACGGAGCTTGTAGTGAGCTGAGATCCGGCCACTGCACTCCAGCCTGGGCGACAGAGCGAGACTCCGTCTCAAAAAAAAAAAAAAAAAAAAAAAAAAAAGAAACCACCAGTTTTTCAAAGTGGAGGTTGAGGAGTTCCAGTTATTCTGCATGCTTGCCAGCACTTAATATCATCAAGTCTTATTTCAGCAATTGTATCATGTATCCTCAATATATTTTTTAAACTCTTTACTAAAGTAGAACATGCAAACATAAAAGTGCACGAATCATAAATGTACCAACTAGATGAACAGTCACAAAATGAACATCATAGCGTTAACTACCACGAGGTCAAAAACAAAACAAACCCCACATTATCAGCATCCCAGAAACCCCGTGTGCCTCCTAGTCAGTAGCCACCCTGGCAATAAGGTGACTACTATCCAGTTAATAGCACATGTTAATTTTGCCTGGTTTTAAACATTATATAAATGGCATCATATAATATGTGTTCTTTTGTGACTTCTTTCACTCAATATTATGTGAGATTTATCCATGTTATTAGATACAGTAGTTCATTCATATTCACTACAGTATAGTGTTTCAGTATAAGATTATTCCACAATTTATCCATTCTACTGTTGATGGACATTTGGGCTGTTTCCCTGGGAGTGAAAATACAGTGTCAAAAGCTATATACACTGAACTTTAATGAATAATGCCAAATAATTTCCCAAAGTAGCTGTACCAATTTACACTCCCAACAGAAGGGCAAGAGCATTCTATCGCTCCATATCCTTACCAATACCTGGCATCACTGGTCTTCAATTTTAGCCACTCTGGTGAATGTGTAGAGGTATTCCATTATGGTTTTAATTTAAATTCCCCAAATTACTAATGAGGTTGAACAACTTTTCATTGGATACAAACTTTTGTGAAGTGCTTGTCTCTTGCTCATTTTTAAATAGGGCATATCTTTTTCTTATTGGAGTTCTGCATATAACTCAGGATAAGCCCTTCATTGACTATAATATGTAGCAAACATCTTCCTCTGAGTTTGCCTTTTACTCTCTTAATGGTGTCTTTTGACGAATGAACGTTTTTATTGTACTACCATCAGTATTTTTAAAAAGTACCCCAGGTGAGAGCAAAAACTGGAAACAGGGTTGATAACCACTGCTCTAGTTGCTGAGGACCAGAAGAAGCTGGACTGTCCCAAGCAGCAAAGATTGTTCACATAAGAGTACACTTACCAAAGACTTCAAATGCCAGATTCTGCAGAAGAACAATAGTAGGAATCACCAGGCAGCAGGTGAAAAGCAACAGGAGAGGAGGGTAAGAATGGGAAAGGCTCAAGTAAGACGTGACCGAACCTCTAAGGCATTTCATACTGTGACTTTAAAACAACCAATTTTCTGAAAGAGCTGGATACCAATACAAAGGATGGCCATCTGAAGAGCTTATGAATTGACCAAAACCTACACAACTAGAACTATCCTCATACTGTGTGCAGAGTTAGCTGTCCTCCAAGGGTTTTTTTTCCTATATCTTAAGCCAATTTTAAACCAAAATAACATTTCTTGCAATTTTTGTAACTATACTTAAGCTCTCACTTTCCGGCCATTCCAGCAGATAAGAGAATGCAGCTCTGAGTGTTAACTTATTAGAAACACCTATCTCTTGAAAGAGACTTGGCAAATGACTTCAAACACAACCACAGCAATAATATCCTACAGCTGAAATTCAGGTCCCTTATCAGCAGAAGAGGGCTGCCATGGCATCATGCCAGGAGGAAGCCAGAAAGGGGGCATCTGTAATCAAAAGAAAAGTGCAGAGGGGAGGGGGGATTTACTTGTAAGAATTGTTCCATCAAAACACCCCAGTCCTAGCTTCTCTTAAAAATCAGTTATCTCACAATCACAGCTAAAAAGTTTAAACAGGTTGTTAAGAAACCTATCTTTCCTTTCTATTGCCTGAGTGAGACCTCAGAAGAATCACATGATAACAGCAACCCTAGAAGGAAGGGTACAAAGCAAACATTGGAGAGCGAGCCCGGAGCACAGTCATGATCTGATCTTGCACAGGCTGCCTCTGTATCCCTGTGGTTGACATTTAAATAACACTAAAGTTGATCAGCTGTTGGCTTCCCAACCTATGAAAATCTGCTAATCCCATAAGTGGATCACATCTACTGCACATAATTAAGAAAAGCAGCAGCAGAAAACTCACCTCTATAATACTGTAATCCCAACTCTCATACAGCCTACTCTGATGAGGAAAACATCTTTTCCTAAGCTGTTTTGATATACACTATTTCAGAGGCTTTAAAATCTTGCAGCTATATTTTAAATATGCATAATTAATTGTTTGACGTCATAAAGCCAGTATAGCAAATTGCTTACGTACTTTACTGGTATTTGCACAGGGCATAGCAGAGAAACTTAAGTCCTGGCTCATTATAGAGAAGGACTTGGGCAAGACAGTTTATCTCTCTGGGCCTCAGATTCATCTGTCTACATAAGGGGTTAAAGTAGATAATGCCAGTGTCAATTTTTACCCCACTCATGGTGCATTGCTGAAAGTGCTGAACCTATTTACTTAGCATTTGTGTATTGTCTCCTTCAATACAGTGCCAATTCAACTTAATTCTACAGCAGGAAGATACTTTACAACAGCTTAAATCTAGCAGTTTTATGCATGCAAAATGAGGCTGCTGGACAGACCTGTGGGATATCCTTCCTTCTAATGGTACCTTTAAAATCCTAACTGGGGCAGTGAAGCAATATGAAATGGTACTTAAAGACATGTTATGCTTCCTAAACATGAACTGTTTATGTTAGAATTTCTCTCACCTCATAGTCTATATTTTTATCATATATCCTGGGTGCTTATATATCTGCACTTTAGGTATTTTCTTTTCTTTTTTTTTTTGAGACGGAGTCTTGCTCTGTCGCCCAAGCTGGAGTACAGTGGCCGGATCTCAGCTCACTGCAAGTTCCGCCTCCCGGGTTTATGCCATTCTCCTGCCTCAGCCTCCCAAGTAGCTGGGACTACAGGCGCCCGCCACCTCGCCCAGCTAGTTTTTTGTATTTTTTTTAGTAGAGATGGGGTTTCACCGTGTTAGCCAGGATGGCCTTGATCTTCTGACCTCGTGATCCGCCCGTCTCGGGCTCCCAAAGTGCTGGGATTACAGGCTTGAGCCACCGCGCCCGGCCCTTCTTTTCTTTTTGATAGAGACAGGGCTTCACCATGTCAATCACACTGGAGTGCAGTAGCTACTCACAGGTGCAATCCCATTGCTGATCAGCACAGCAGTTTTGACCTTCCCTCCTTCCAACCTGGATCAGTTCACCTTCCTTAGACAAACAGGTGGTCCCCTGCCTCCAGGAGGACACCATATTGATGCCGAACTTAATGCAGACACCAGAACAGCGTAGCACACTATAACCCAGAACTCATGGGCTCAAACAATCCTCTTGCCTCAGCTTCCCCAGTAGCTGGGACTACAGGCATGTACCACCACGCCCAGCACATTAGGTACTTTCTAATTGCTGGGCTTTATATACTATTGCACCTCCCTCAACACATTTACCACTAAACTAGTGGTTTTCAAATGTGTCTAAAGGAGAAAAACCCATTATTCAAAGGAAATCTTCAGAACACCAACATTTAAAACATGTTTTAAAAGCCAGGGGAGGTTGCTCAGATTGAAAGGAATGAGGAAGGCAAGGAGCTAAGTGCAGTCAGATCAGTTTCTCCCTTCTCCCCGTTCACTGAGCCGTAAGTGTACTCCAGAAGCATTAGCGGATTCTGCAGATTCCCAGGGTCTCTGGGAGCTTCACCTCAAACAGGCTGATTTGCCCAGTAACTTAGTCTAGTTTCTGGAATAGGACCTACTACCCCAATTCAGGTATTCTCTTCAAGGTAACAAACTTCAACCCAAATCAAGAGAAATTATTTTAGTATAATCTAATCTCTGGAAGCATATGGAAGTGGCTGCGCCTCTGGAAAAGGAAACTGGATGGCCAGGAAAGAAGAAGTTATACTTTTGAATTTTATACCATGAATTACCTATGCAAAAAAAAAAAAAAGTAATTTAAAAACAAATAAAAGTCATTAGGATTCTGTGAATTCTCGTACCTTGTTGTCCATAATTGTCCACTGGCCCTCAGGATTCTGCTTCAAAACACAGTGGTTTCGAGAAATCATCAGGGGGCAGATTTTTGATACCAGTTGGTATGTGACACCAAATCCTCGTCCTACAGTCACCTGGGAAGACAACAACAATGTAAGAAATACAATCAGTCATTGTGCTGAAAAGGGAGTGCCTTTACAAATCTCGTCAACCAGCAGCATATGCAGGTCCTGACTTATGAAATCAGACACCTGTGGAACCAAAACAGTGCATCAGCTATCTCCCCTTCAGCTGCCATGAGAACCACCAAATAGAAAAAGGCAAACAGCTGTGACAAGAAGAGAACGCTGAAAAAGAGTTATCCATGTATCTCAGGGTTGGCAAGATCTTGAAAGGTCATCTGGTTCAGTGACCATGAGATGGAGGAATTCTTTCTACGCATCCCATCAACTCATAAATACTGCCAGTAACTTTATGTAAGGCAGGCCCTCCAATTTTTAAAATGTCTGTGACTTGGCATCTTTCTCCCTGTAAATTCCATCCATTGGCACTGGCTTTGCCCTGGCACCATCAGGAAATCTCCAATCCCCTTTCAATGTCACAGCTATAAAGTGAACCCTGAGTTTTCTTTTCCTGACTCTGTATTCCCAGTTACTTCAACTTAACTCCCAGGGGATGGGCTTGAGTCTCTTTGCCATTCTAATGAGTCTGTGAAAGGACTGCTGGTTTATCTTTATTCTTGGAAGGCATATTAAGAAAAATAAACTTAATTTCTATTACACAGTCAAACACAAGTGTTACTTTCCCAGTTCTAGAAATTATCACTGGAGCATATAAATTGCATTAGCTTTCACAGCAGATCTAGTACACTGCCAATGTATCCTCCAACTTAGGAATGATTAAATTTCTTGGTCTCCCCCTCCTCCAAGAAATGCTATGCTAAGTCATGTCTCTTCTGTTCTATACTTGATCGGATGGAAAACCTTGGATTCAAGCGCAGGACCTTAGATTGATTCCTACTAAATTTCACCTTGCTAGTTCAGCCTATCAAACCAATTTGTCAAGACCTTTCTGAATTTTTAATCTGCCATCAGATGAGACATACTTAATATCCCTTCCACCAAATTTATATGATATGATGCCTTCTATACCTTCTTTCAAGACACAGAATGGGATGCAGCCAAAGGCAAAGTTTTCAGGAAAGCCTAGTAAACACTAATCCACACAGCCTGGATATACCTTTGGCCAGTTATAATTCAACCAAAAGTCTTTGCATTGGAGTACATATTCTCTGTCTTATCCACAAGAACAGCTTGAGAGCTTCTGGAAAAGGTTGAAAAGAAGCGCCAATTCACATCTATCATACTTTCCTGTTGGACCAGTCTAGTTCATAACAACCCTGTGAAGGAAGGAAATGAAATTCTTCTGAGATCCAGATCACAGAATTCCCTGCTTATTCTTCTTCTTCTTCTTTTTTTTTTTTTTGAGACGGAGTCTTGCTTTGTCACCCAAGCTGGAGTGCAGTGGCGCAATCTTGGCTCACTGTAACCTCTGCCTCCCGGATTCAAGCGATTCTCTTGCCTCAGACTCCCACGTAGCTGGCATTACAGGCATGCACCACCATGCCCGGCTAATTTTTGTATTTTTAGTAGAGATGGGGTTTCACCATGTTGGTCAGGCAGGTCTCCAACTCCTGACCTCAAGTGATCCACCTGCCTCAGCCTCCCAAAGTGCTGGGATTACAGGCGTGAGCCACCGCGTCTGGCTCCCTGCTTATTCTTTTTAGTGCACAAATGACCTCTTTAATGACCCATACCACAACCTTAACTGGGAACTTTAAACCAACGTTAGCTAAAAACTGCCCTCTTCTCTTCGTTTGAAGATCTTTCAGAATCATGCGTGTCCTCCTCAGTCCCTCAAAGACCACTACGACTCACTGACCTAATCTATTCCTTCCCACAAACTCTCATCTCAGTATTGACAATACCATCCAATCAACTATTCAACCCATAACCCAGAAGTCATCTTTGATTCATCTCTGTCCCTCATCCCCACACTGAAATCACTGGTAAATTTTATGGGCTATAATCCAAATATGTCCTAAGTCTGTTCATTTCTATCTCTACAGCCACAACCTTAGTCCAAAACACCTGGCCTCCTACTGTTTCTGTTCCCACTCTAGCCCCCATAAACTTTATAGAGTAACTGGAATAGAAATGTAAACATTTTAAATCAGATCATTTTCCTTCTTTCCTTAAAACTGTCCAGTCATTCAAACTTCCTTCCATGGCCTATAAGACCCTGAAAGTCCTGAGCCCCTCTACTCTTTAGTCTTAACTCATATCACGGTGCCAACATTAGCTGCTCCAGTCCCTCAAACATTCTTCTTGTTGTTGTTCCTTAAGCCCCTCTCCCTGAAGTGCCAGCCTACCCGAGGGTCTTTTCACTTAGCCCCCTGCTAAGAACACTCTTCTCTCAGATGTTGCATGGGCTCCTTATCTTTCATGTTTCAGCTACTCATAAGCCTACTCTGATCACCACTGTCTAAAGTTGGTTGTCTGCTTCCCATCATATTTCTTATTAGGATGCTCTTATCACAAACCAAAATTATCTTGCTTATTTTACTTTTCCCCTCCGTGCACTTAACAGAATATAAATTAGATAAGCAGGGACTTTATCTGTCTTGTTTACCACTGTGTTTCTATACCCAGCATAGTGTTCAGTTAAGTATTTGAGAATGAATGAAAAAATAACGAGGTCTTGCATGAGTCCTCAAGATTTTAGGGTGGGTGTTTCTATGTCAGAAGTTAGAGACTGTATTTATTACCACTGGAAAATATGGAGCAGCAGCTGGAACTCATACGGTCTCCTTGTTCCTCTCTAAAATGTTGTGGTGACCACTCCACCAATACTGAGCACAAAGTTTTTCAGTTCTTTCACACTCTGCCAGAATTATATTAATTATAGAAGTTCCTCTGAATACACATATCTGTTAAAATTGGAATGGTTAGGGATTTATCTGTCATCCATATTCCGTAAAATTTCTATTTAGGTAGCTTTATCTCTTTTTTTTTTTTTTTTTTTTGAGGCGGAGTCTTGCTCTGTCGCCCGGGCTGGAGTGCAGTGGCCAGATCTCAGCTCACTGCAAGCTCCGCCTCCCGGATTTACGCCATTCTCCTGCCTCAGCCTCCTGAGTAGCTGGGACTACAGGCGCCCGCCACCTCGCCCGGCTAGTTTTTGTATTTTTAGTAGAGACGAGGTTTCACCGTGTTAGCCAGGATGGTCTCGATCTCCTGACCTCGTGATCCGCCCGCCTCGGCCTCCCAAAGTGCTGGGATTACAGGCTTGAGCCACCGCGGCCGGCCCAGCTTTATCTCTAAGAGAGGAAGCATCTCATATTACATGCTAATACTGGAGGGGAGACAGCCAGACTGCCATTGTGAGTAGCCTGGGGAAAACAATACCAAAAAAGTGGAAGAGTGCCTTTTTCTGAAACTGCCTCCAACAGACTCTGAACCCAGAAAAAGGAATCCTTTTATATCCTTCCCTGCACTGCCTGGTCTTAGAATTTACCTTGGTACTACTGATATTTCTCCTATACTATAGTTAAAGAGTGCCGTGAGGTTAACTGGAAATCTCAGGACCACTCAATGGAACACTAAATTTCCCATGGGAACTGACTGCCGACCTATATGTGAGGGGTTGTTTTCATTTACAATAGTTTTGTAAGCATTTGAGCTTACATACATTATTGATCTAAAAGATCATCTTGTCCTTGCCCACCTTCACAAGACTATCTCTTTCCTCCTGGGCACAATTCCTACTGTTTCTCAAATAACAAGTAAATATGGCCAGGTGCAGTGGCTCACACCTGTAATCCCAGCACTTTGGGAAGCCCAGGCGGGTGGATCACATGAGGCCAGGAGTTCGAGACCAGCCTAGCCAACATGGCGAAACCCCGTCTCTACTGAAAATACAAAAATTAACTGGGCATAGTGGTGCACATCTGTAATCCCAGCTACTTTGGAGGCTGAGGCAGAAGAACGGCTTGAACCAGGGAGGTGTAGGTGTGATCACACCACTGCACTCTAGCCTGGGTGACAGGGAGTACTCTGTCTCAAAACAAAACAAAACACCCCACAACAAAAGCCCCCAAACCAGTAAATATAACCATCCTTTCCCTTTTTTCCCTTAGGGCAGAAAATTTAATGAAAACTAAATACAAGAGAAGAAAAGGAAAGAGAAGGTTCTGTTGTTTTTCCCAAAGGCCTAGATACTTTATAGTACCTGAGAACTAGCTAATTTGCAATAAATCTCCACTGGTTTTTCCACCAAACTCTACGCATTGCTTTAACAAGCTTAAAGCCACTTATTTAGACAATTTACTACAGTATTCCCACTAATGAAATGAAAGGAACTCTATTTTATTATTTTATCCACAACATCTGAGACTAAGAACTGGAAAGGCAGGGAGCTGACCTACCTTTGCTGTTATAATGTTATTAGCATACCTCTTAAAGTCTTGTGCAAAACAGCTTGTGCTACGATGTGGGGACATTACAATAAGTACAACTTCTTCTCTTGCCTTTGATTCAGACTTCTTTTCAGGCTATGCTACGACCTGACCTTGCAGGCAGCCAAGCCTGGCAGGCTTCTCCTACACACAGGTCCCTGAAGCCAGCCACAGTCTTTCCACTGTGTCTTTACCATTCACTCGGTTTGCACGGGTCCCTCCCCATAGAAGTGGCCCCACAAAGAACTATCAAATGGTTCAGAATATGTCTAAGAGTGCTTTGGAGTCTTCCTGCCCTTCCTACAGGTGCTTTAATTCTTCCTCCCCATCCCACCTGCCCAAGACTGCAGTACTACCAAGCTATTCAGAAGAGTCATAAATTAATCCACAACAATTGAATCTAAAGGAATAACACTTGCCCACTAAGTTACCTTATAAAGTTGTGTGTATGCAGGGATCACACTAAGTAATGTATGTGAAATTAACTAATAGTTATACACGAAAACAATTTATTTTTGTGTGTAGTAGTCAGGTTATCATTCAGGTGTTCGTGTTTTAATTTGTTAAACTTCTCACAAACATATGCTGTTGGAAAGGGCCAGGCAGGGAAAGATCAGTGCTCAAGCTAAAAGACTGAATGCTTAATGTGGACTTTTAGGCACTAATACCTGGATAGAAGAGGTATTTGGGGGCAGAGATGTTTTCTTGGTGTTCCTCAAATCACAGCACACAAGTAACCCTTTATAACATCCCCTAATCAAGCAAAATTTGAGCCTGGACACGAATTCCTCCTCTGACTTGAAGAACTACTGCTCTGGGATGGAATTAAATAATCCACATCTTGGCACTTGATCATACAGCCCATATGGATGTTCTTAGACTGCTTCATTGTGTAAATCCTCTCTCCCCACTCAAGCCTTAAACTCTTCGAGTGCAGAAATTTTATTTGTCCTCATTGTACACCAAACAATGTTAAATACTCAATAAATACCTACCTGGCAGACTGAATTGAGGCGGTACGGCTTAGAGGAAAAATCTACCTGAACATACATTAAGACTTAAAAGACTTACTGAATTTACAACATCATGACCACCAACCACCCACTTTTACTGCAAAGAGAACTTTTCATACAGATTATTTCCAAAACCCAGGTGGTTCCCAGGCATGACAAGCTTGTCCCTGACCCAGTTCTCCTTCTCAACCTGATTGCAATCTAACTCCCTCCTCCCCTCTCTCGCCCTTTCAAGATGCACCACGCTGGTGCACCTTTCCGCTTAAAAATTTTTTCATTTGCAACTGTATTAATAAAGACGACAGGCAGCCTCTGGAGAGAACTCTGAATCCCTGCCCGACCCACCTCAGGGAGGGCCACTCGGCCGTACCGAGCCTCACCGGAGAAAGGTGGCCCCAGCTCAAGTTGCCCATGTTCCTCAGAGTTGGGAAGGAGGAATACATTTCTACGTGAAAGTTTGATTGCTTTAAGGGACAAAGCCCAAAACTTGAATCGTTTTCAAAACAAACTCGAGAAAGTTCACGCGCCGGGCCCTGCCTCGGCTTCCCTGCGGCTCGCGGCCCCCGCCACCGTTCCCCGACCTGGGGACCGCGGGGCTCCGTGCGCCCTAAACCGGATCTGGCCAGCCCCCGCCCTCCCCTCCTCAACACCCCCACGTCTCCTCACATTCTCTGCGCGTCCCTCTCCTTCCCGGCCCCGGCCCCGCTACCCGCTGGCCCAGGCCTCTCTGGACGGGGCCAGCTTCTCGCCCCACAGGCCGCGGGCCAGGGCCTCTGTCCTCTCCCCAACCCTTGTGGCCCCCCAGGGCTCCCCAGAGCCGAACTCTCTTTTCTTTCTCTCATTCGGCTCCTATTTTTCCCCCAAACACCTCCCACCGCAGACCCTTCAGTCGCTCGCGCCAGAACCGCTTTCTCCCTTCTCTCCCCAGGAATCCACCCCCAACAGACACTTCGCTCCTCTTCCTGGTGCCCGCCTCCTCTCTGCCATTCATTCAGCGCAGCAAGACACCTTCCTCCCTCCCCGGAGCCCCGCTCCCTCCAGCCCCTGCCCTCCGCCCCACAGGACCCCTTCCCCCGTACCTCGCACCCATCTTCCAGCAGCAGCCACCCGGCGCTCATTCCCACCCGCCGCAGGCACCAGCTCCGGCCACCGGCGCGGTCTCCTGTGACGAAGAAGCCGGGCTCCCCCATCGCCTACTCGACCCCGGGGGCAGTCAGCACTGAGCGAGACCCCGACCCAGGTTCCGGCTGCCTCTGTGCATCCTCTCAGCTTCCATATCTAAACAACAGACAGAAGCAATCACCACACGCTCGCGATCGCTGCGAATGCAGGCTCCGCTTGCCCGCCCTCGGCCAGGAAGCAGGAGCACTGCGCCTGCGCAAGAGGACGGCGGCCGCCCTGAGGAAAAGAGGGTGAGTTAGGAGCCAATCCGGCCCTGGGCGGGGCGGGCATGACGCGAGGGCGCTGCTCCCCTCACAACTTCCCTCGCCCCCACCAGAACCATCACCTCAGTCCTAGCCGCCCCAGACTGGAACCTCTCCTCACCTTTCCTCTTTTTAAAAAAATCATGTAAAACTATAGCCCACTTTTAAACAACTTTAAACTTTCCATCAGATTTAAGTCTGCCTAGTCTGTTCCTAAATAGTCTCTATTTTGCACGACCTCCTTATATTACCGAAGTAAAAAATAGATTACACTAGGCAAATCTACAAAGACACAGAGCACAGTTACCTGGGGCGAGGTGTGGGAGCGGGGATTGAATGCAGATGGGCTTGAAAAAATTGGAGGAAAGCGATAATAGAAATGTTCTAAAAGTGGATTGTGGTAACAATTGCACAACTGTGTAAGTTTATTAAAAAGTCTTGGAAGTGTGGCCGGACGCAGTGGCTCACGCCTGTAATCCCAGCATTTTGGGAGGTCGAGGCGGGCAGATAGCTTGAGTTCTGGAGTTGTGACCAACCTGGCCACAAGGGGAGACACCGTCTCAAAAAAAAAAAAAAAAAAAAAAAAGGGAGGAAGGGCGAGGAAGGGAGGGAGAGAAAGAAAGGAAAAAAGAAAAATTAGCTGGGTGTGGTGGTGCACACCTGTAGTCCCGCTACTCGGGAGGCTGAGGTGGGAGGATCACCTGACCCCGGGAGGCAGAGGTTGCAGTGAGCCGACATGGCGCCCCTGCATCCCAGCCTGGGCGACAGAGTGAGACCCTGTAAGGTGAAGTGAAGGAAGTGTACACTTTCAGTGGGTGAATTTTATGGCATGTAAATTATACTCAATAAAACTGTTAATTTTATTATTACTATTATTGATTAGAGACAGGGTCTCACTTTGTCACCCAGGCTGGAGTACAGTGGCGCTATCTCGGCTCACTGCAACCTCCGCCTCCGTGTTCAAGAGATTCTCCTGCCTCAGCCTCCAGAGTAGCTGGGATTACAGGCATGCGCCACCAAGCCCGGCTAATTTTGGTATTTTTTGGTAGATACCGGGTTTTGCCATGTCTTCTGGAGTCAAGCGATCCAACCGCCTCGGCCTTCCAAAGTGCTGAGATTACAAGCATGAGCCACTGAGCCCGGCCAACTAAAAAAGCTGTTTTTAAACTCAGCCTCTCATTTGGATTTTCCATATAGTGTGATAGCTGCTGCCTGTAGTGAGTACCTCCAATGGTTGAGCACCTTTTGTCTTTTCTGTTTTCCAACACCTAGTTAACAATTTCTTTTCTTTCTTTCTTTCTTTCTTTCTTTCTTTCTTTCTTTCTCTTTTTTCTTTCTTTTTCTTTCTCTCTCTCTTTTCTTTCCTTCTTTCTTTCTTCTTTCTTTCTCTTTTTCTTTCTTTCTCTTTTCCTTCCTTCCTCCTTTCCTTCCTTCTTTCCTTCTCTTTCTCTCTTTCTTTTTTTTTTTGCACAAGGGGAATGAAGGAAAACAATTTTCCTAAATAAAATTCTGTCAAAAAAACAGCCAGGGCTGGACATGGTGGCTCATGCCTGTAATCCCAGCACTTTGAGAAGCCAAGGTGGGCGGATCACCTGAGGTTGGGAGTTTAAGACCAGCCTGACCGACATGGAGAATCCCCATCTCTACTAAAAATACAAAGTTAACCCAGCGTGGTGGCACATGCCTATAATCCCGGCTACTCAGGAGGCTGAGCCAGGAGACTCGCTTGAACCCAGGAGGCGGAGGTTGCGATGAGCTGAGATCTTGCCATTGCACTCCAGCCTGGGCAACAAGAGTGAAACTCCATCAAAAACAACAACAACAACAAAAACACAGCCAGACATGGTGGCTCACTCCTGTAATCCCAGCACTTCGGGAGGCCGAGGCAAATGGATCACCTGATGTCAGGAGTTCCAGACCAGCGTGGCCAACGTGGTGAAACACCATCTCTAGTAAAAACACAAAAATGATCCGGGCATGGTGGTGAGCACCTGTAATCCCAGCTACTGGGGAGGCTGAGGTGGGAGGATCCCTTGAACCTCGGAGGCAGAAGTTGCAGTGAGCTGAGATCACACCCCTGCACTCTAGCCTGGGCGACTGAGCAAGACTCCATCTCAAAAAAAAATACACAAACAAAAGAAAACAACAAGAAAAGAAAATATTTACACTAAATGAATTACACAGTGTACAATAGTAAATGGCTAACTTTGACTGAGTGCTAAGTGCCAGGTACTAGGCCAAGCACCCTACGTACTTTATTTGTCCTTTGCAAACAAAAAGAAAAAAGAAAAATTAGCCAGTTACTAGTGGTTACAATTATAATCCTTACGTTAGAGATGATGAGAAATGAGGCACAGAGAGGTTTTGGTAATCTTCCCAAAGTAACAAATGAAATGGCGGAGTAGGATGTCAATTCAAGTCTGTTTCAAAAGTCTAGTTTCCTAACCATGGGTGCAATCCCAACCTGGAATGTTTTATCTGTGTTGCGCAATCAGATCAAGACATGCAAGCCCTGACATCACAGAGGGCCAGGAACACTGGTGAGAGTCATAGCTGCACTCATGGAGATGCTTCCCTAAGCTGTGCATAGGTATCTGTTGGTGCCCCCACCCCACCTTAGCATTCTATCCCAGGAACAGCAAGCACACCTAGAAGCCGCCCTGACATTTAGTCTGTGTGTCTCCTTAGGCTTCTCTTGGCTGTGGTAGATTCTCAGACTTTCCTTGTTTTTGATGACCTCAACAATTTGAGGAGTACCAGACAGATATTTTGTAGAATGTTCCTCAATTGGGATTTGTCTGATGTTTTTCTCATGATTAGACTCAGGTTATGGATTTGGGGAAGGAAGACCACATAGGTAAAGTGTCATTCTCATGGAATCATGTCAAGGGTACATGTTATCAACTTGAACTATCTCCGTTGGTGTTCATCTTGTTCACCTGGCGTTTCTTATTTCTTGATCTGACAGTGCCACGCAGATAAAACTTTCCACATTGGGATTGCAACCATGGTTAGGAAATCAGTCTTTGGAAATCTAGGTAGTTTTTGTCAGGTTTCTCCATTGTAAACTTACTTTTTTTTTTTTTTTGAGACCGAGTCTCGCTCAGTCGCCTAGGCTGGAGTGCAGTGGCGTGATATCCGCTCACTGCAAGCTCTGCCTCCCGGGTTCACGCTATTCTCCTGCCTCAGCCTCCCGAGTAGCTGGGACTACAGGCGCCCGCCACTACGCCCGGCTAATGTTTTTTTTTGTATTTTTAGTAGAGACGGGGTTTCACCATGTTAGCCAGGATGGTCTCAATCTCCTGACCTCGTGACCCGCCCGTCTTGGCCTCCCAAAGTGCTGGGATCACAGGCGTGAGCCACCGCCCCCAGCCTTTTTTTTTTTTTTTTTTTTTGAGATGGAGTTTCACTCTTATTGTCCAGGCTGGAGTGCAAAGGCGTGATCTCGACTCACTGCAATCTCTGCCCCCCGGGTTCAAGCGATTCTTCTGCCTCAACCTCCCGAGTAGCTGGGATTATAGGCACACGCTACCACGCCCGGCTAATTTTGTATTTTTAGTAGAGACGGGGTTTCACCATGTTGGCCAGGTTGGTCTTGAACTCCTGACTTCAGATGATCCACTCTCCTTGGCTTCCCAAAGTGCTGCGATTACAAGCGTGAGCCACCACACCCAGCCTAAATTTACTCTTTTTTTCTCTCTCTTTCCACACTGTACTCTTTGGGATGAAGTCACTATTCCTAGGCCAAATTTAAGGAGTGAGGAATTCTGCTGCACTTCCTTGACTGCAGGGTCTCTACAGAAACTGTCTGGAATTCTGCATGAGAGTTTGCCTCTCCTCCCCTGTTATTTATTCAATCACTTATTTGTGTCAGGCCGGGTACGATGGCTTATGTCTATAGTTCCAGCACAGCACTTTGGGAGGCCAAGATGGATGGATCACTTGAGCCCAGGACTTCAAGATGGGTCTGGGCAACAGAGCAGGACCCTCTCTCTACAAATAATAAATTAAAAATTTAGCTGGGTGATGGTGGCATGCACCTGTGGTCCCAGGTACTTGGGAGGCTGAGGCAGGAGGATCGCTTGAGCCCAAGAGGTCAAGGCTGCAGTGAGCCACTGCACTCCAGCCTGGGTGACAGAGCGAGACCTGTCTCAAAAACAAATAAATAAAATGAAAAATATATCAGTGTGAACCCATGGATATTTATTTTATACTTTGGGTTATAATCTCATACTGCTTTATTTTGTTTCTCAGATTGTTCCTACTTTGGCCATTGAGAGCTCTTTCAGGTGGCTATGGTGTCCTTTTGACATACTCCCATTGTTGTGTTTTGCTAAGTACTTCCTTACTTTCTGTCACAAGATGCCCTAGACCTAGAATCAGCTATTTTTTTTTTTTATTGTTTTATTTATTTATTTTTTGAGACGGAGTCTTGCTCTGTCGCCGGGGCTGGAGTGCAGTGCCGGATCTCAGCTCACTGCAAGCTCCGCCTCCCGGGTTTACGCCATTCTCCTGCCTCAGCCTCCCGAGTAGCTGGGACTACAGGCGCCCACCACCTCGCCCGGCTCGTTTTTTTGTATTTTTTAGTAGAGACGGGGTTTCACTGTTAGCCAGGATGGTCTCGATCTCCTGACCTCGTGATCCGCCCGTCTCGGCCTCCCAAAGTGCTGGGATTACAGGCTTGAGCCACCGCGCCCGGCCTAGAATCAGCTATTTCTCCAAGGATCTCTGGTTCCTTTTTTGGAAAATGGTATTAGAAACCAAGAAACTCTCGGCACTAGGTGTAGTCATTGCTAGTGGGATGTCGTTGTTTCTAGGCCTTCTCAGCTGACACGGCAAATAAATATATGGGTGAATACTAACCTTCTATATACACATATTTATAAATGTTTATGCATATATACACATTTGTGTTATATGTGTGTGTGTATCTTTAAGCTAGGCATGAGTTCATTCTGATGTCTTACCACTCTAATCCATTCCCAGAATCATCCTAGTTATCTCCCCTTGTTTATCTGTAACCTTCTACTTCAAAAGTGAGAACCCAGAATCCCACCATCTGCCATCCCTTGACTTAATCTTCCATTTCCAGTATACATGTGTAGTGATTTCAGAATTGTTAAGCCATACACTTGTGGAGACAACTTTATCACGTATAGTACAGTACTTGTATGCAGGTCTTTTGACTTCGGTCTTACAGACTCCACTCATTTCCAAAGTGGCTGAGGTCAGCACCCTTTTCCCTGAAACCCCTTCAGAGAGGTTGTTTCATACATTTGTAATAGAGTTAGATTAGATTTTTTTTTTTTTCCGAGATGGAGTCTTGCTCTGTTGCCCAGGCTGAAGTGCAGTGGCCCAATCTCAGCTCACTGCAAGCTCCGCCTCCCGGGTTCATACCATTCTCCTGCTTCAGCCTCCCGAGTAGCTGGGACTACAGGCGCCCACCACCATGCCCGGATAATTTTTTTTTATTTTTAGTAGAGATGGGGTTTCACCATGTTAGCCAGGATGGTCTCGATCTCCTGACCCCGTGATCTGCCTGCCTCGGCCTCCCAAAATGCTGGGATTACAGGCGTGAGCCACCATGCCCGGCCACATTGTTTTGTCATAGTCTATTCTATGTGGGATCCTCTGACCTGCTAAATGATTGCTTAGAATTTGTATACATTTTACATTAATAATGATTGACTAATGTATACATTAAGGTTAACATATACGTTAAGGTTCACTCTTACTGCAAAGTTCTATGGGTTTTTATAGATGCATAGTGTCATGTATCCACCATTACAACATCAGAGAAAATAGTTTATCACCCGAAAAAAAAATCCTTCGGGCTTCACCCATTCAGTCCCACTCTCACCCACTGTACCCCACCTCACTTGTTTTAACTAAGTATCCTGGAGATTACTCCATAACCATATATACATATATTCCTCCTTTCTCTCTCTCTTTTTTTTTTTTTTTTGAGATGGAGTCTCGCTCTGTCACCAGGCTGCAGTGCAGTGGCATGATCTCAGCTCACTGCAACCTCCGCCTCCCAGGTTCAAGCGATTCTCCTGCCTCAGCCTCCTGAGTAGCTGGGATTACAGGCACGTACCACCATGTCTGGCTAAATTTAGTGCTTTTAGTAGAGACAGGGTTTCACTATGTTGGCCAGACTGGTGTCAAACTCCTGACCTCATGATCCACCTGCCTTGGGCTCCCAAAGTGCTAGGATTACAAGCGTGAGCCACCACGCCCAGCCTCTCTTTTTTTAATTTAATAATAATTAAAAAAAAAATCCCTCAGCCTCCCAAAGTGTTGGTGTGAACCACCGTGCCCAGTCCCTCCTTGACAGCTGTATATTGCTCTATTGTGTAGATGTTGATGGCTGTTGTGAGACCTTCGTTCTTGTCTTCTTAGTTTAAAAGAATTTAAACAAGAGACACACAGCAGGAGATGCAACATAGAACAATTTATTGCAAAGGAAAAAGAATATTTTGAAAGTTAAGTGCAGAAGAGGTAGTCCACCCTGAGAGAGGATTCAAGGTGGGGCAGCCAAGACTGGCACTAGGGAGACTCCCTTTACGGGAGACTTACATCCTTCTTAAAGGATTGGAAAGAGGTGTTACTAGGAAGCATGCTCCGGGCGGTCCTCTGGGTGCACATGTGCAGTAGCCGTGCCTGCCTATTCATTCCCCACGTCTCATTAGCACCTCACATCTCTACCCAAGGGTGTGGTTTTTACTATTATGATGAGCAAAGGGTCAGTCTGAGGACAGGTAAAATCAAAATATGCATGCTGTCTACAGGGGAAATTCTCTACTAGAGACAGCTTTGCTTGAATGAGCTTGACTACAATGTGAATGCTGGGGCTTATTGTGTTGACTGTACAGTCACCATGGTGACCATGGTTGTTGCATCCTGAGGACATGGTTACTTCCTTGAGTACCTATCCTGCTTCATAGATAATACCATTGTTTATTCAACCAGACCCTTGTTGATATGCAGTAGGGCTCTTTCCGGTCTTTTGCTGTCACAAATAGCCCCGCCATGAATTCACAGACACCACTTTTGAGTGCCTATTATATGCTTATCGTATATCGTCTTATTAATCCTCACTACCATCCTGCAAGTTATCCTCATTTTGCCTATGAGAAAACTAAGAATTTCTTGAAGCTTATGTCTTGTTTTCCATTGCATTCCTGACATTTTATTGAATGAATAAATGTAACTCAACTAGTAAATGGCAGTGCAGGAAACAGAAACCAGTGCTGTAAGCCTAGATCTATCTGGCCCCAGAGGTTGCATTCATTATGGTCTAGCACTAGAAATGGCCATCCACAGGGAGTGACCAAGATGATTATATCAGGATATTTAATTAGTTTTTTTTTTGTCTTTTTTTTTTTTTGAAACAGAGTCTCCCTCTGTTGCCCAGGCCTGAGTGCAGTGGCATGATCTCAGCTCACTGCAACCTCCGCCTCCCAGGTTCAAGCAATTTCTGGCTGATTTTTGTATTTTTAGTAGAGACGGGTTTTCACTATGTTGGTCAGGCTGGTCTTGAACTCCTAACCTCATGTGATCTGCCTGCCTTGGCCTACCGAAGTGCTAGGATTACAGGCATGAGCCACAGTGCCGGGCAGTTTTGTTTGTTTGTTTGTTTGTTTTTTTTCTTCTTCTTCTTCCTTTCTTCCTTGTGTTTTTTTTTTTTTTTTTTTTGGTGGCGTCTCACTGTGTTGCCCAAGCTCGTACTGAACTCCCAGGTTAAAGTAATCCTACCTTGGCCTCCCAAAGTGCTGGGATTACAGGGGTAAGTTATCACACCTGGCTTCTAATTAGGTTTTTATCTAATCCTTTCAAAAATGCCACTTTTGTGATTATTTTATAATTACAAACAAGAACAACATAGAAGATATGTATAGACTTTATATGAATAAAGAAACATGCACATATTGGGTTGCAGTCTCAGACATTTGTTTGTTACTAAGGGTGCATGACCAAAACAGTTTGAAGACCACTGACTTCTGTCTATGGCCATATCACCCTGAACGTGCCCGATCTCGTCGAGACCACTGACTTCTAAGATTTGGGGATTTTATCAACTCTACCTCCCCTATATATTCCCTTTTAACAGTGGCTCTTAACTGGGGGTGATTTTGCAATGTCTGGGGACATTTTTGGTTGTCATGATGTGAGGAGAGGTGCCACTGGCATTTAATGACTAGAGGCCAGGGATGCTGCTGAACATCCTACAAATCACAAGATAGTCCCCACAACAAGAGTTATCCCATACAAAATGTCAACAATGCTGAGGCTGAGAAACCCCGTCTCGGCGGATCACGAAGTCAGGAGATCGAGACCATCTTGGCTAACACGGTGAAACCCCGTCTCTACTAAAAAAAAATACAAAAAACTAGCCCGGCGAGGTGGCGGGCGCCTGTAGTCCCAGCTACTCGGGAGGCTGAGGCAAGAGAATGGCATAAACCCGGGAGGCGGAGCTTGCAGTGAGCTGAGATCCGGCCACTGCACTCCAGCCCGGGCGACAGAGCAAGACTCTGTCTCAAAAAAAAAAATAAATAAATAAACCCCGGCTCAGCCTGGCGCGGTGGCTCAAGCCTGTAATCCCAGCACTTTGGGAGGCCGAGACGGGCGGATCACGAGGTCAGGAGATGGAGACCATCCTGGCTGACACGGTGAAACCCCGTCTCTACTAAAAAATACAAAAAAAAATAGCCGAGCGAGGTGGCGGGCACCTGTAGTCCCAGCTACTCGGGAGGCTGAGGCAGGAGAATGGCGAGAACCTGGGAGGCGGAGCTTGCAGTGAGCCGAGATCACGCCACTGCACTCCAGCCTGGGCGACAGAGCGAGACTCCGTCTCAAAAAAAAAAAAAACCCCGTCTCATACCCACCTCAAGAGGGAAAACTGAAGTGGGAAAAGACAGCAGGATATGGAAAAGTAAGTAGGGGGTTATTTACGTGAAACTGACAACTGTCACATTATATATGCTCAGTTAATGTCAATTAAACAGAACTGAGGAATGTTAGAGCTGACTGTGGACAGGCTTGGGGAGTGGGGAAGGAACATGACAAGAAGGAGAGAAAGTACAGGGCAAGAAGAAGAAAGGGAAAGGGATGAGAAAAGTATGGAAAACCTGAGCACAGTGGCTCACACCTATAATCCCAACACTTTGTGAGGCCGTGGTTAGAAGATAACTTGAGCCTAGGAGCTCAAGACCAGCCTGGGCAACATAGGAAGATTCTAGCTCTACAAAAAAAAAAAAAAAAAAAAGTTTTTTAATTAGTCAAGTGTGCACCTCAAAAAAAAAAAAAAAAAAATTGTGCACCTGTGGTCCCAGCTACTTGAGAGACTGAGGTGGGAGGATTGCCTGAGCCTGGAAGGTCAAGGCTGCAGTGAGCCATGATTGTGCCACTGCACTCCAGCCTTGGTAACACAGTGAAACTGCAAAACCCTGTCTCAAAAAAAGAAAGAAGAGAAGAGAAGAGAAAGAAGAGAAGAGAAAAGCGAAAAGAAGAAGAGGAGGAAGAGGAAGAGGAAGAAGAAGAAGAAAAGGAAGGAAGGAAGGAAGGAAAAAATAAAAGAATTATGGAAAGGAAGTGTGGCAGGTCACTCTTTTAAAAGATGATTACAAAATCTCCCATCCCTCTTGCTCTTACCATGTAACACTGACATTCCTCACATTGCAAGGTGGAGTTTATATTTCCTCCCCTTGAATCTAGATGGGCATGGGACTCCAACAGAAGTAATGCTATGTCATAAAAGGTGATATAGCTTCCACCTGGTCTTTTTGGGATGTTCACTGCTGGAACCTAGTCTACATAAGGAAGTGGAGAGATCACATGAAGAGGCCACATGTAGATGTCCTGCCTGACAACCCCAGCTGAGGTCCCAACTGACATCCAGCATCAATGGCCAGTCGTGGGAATGAAGGTTCCCCTGGATGACATCAGCCTGACCCTGAATCATCCCCAGTCCTCTGTGTCTTCCAGCTGAGGCTTCAGACATTGTGGAGGAGATCCAAGCTCTGTTGTACCCCACCTGAATTCCTGACCCACAGAGTCGGTGAGCGTAATACGATGGTTGGGTTAAGACATTTAGTTTTGATGTGGTTATGCAGCAGTAAGAAACTAGAACAGAAAGGGTGCAGGGACATGCTGGGGGCTCTTTGACAGTCATTGGTTGTGTGCTTTATATATTAAGGTAATGCTAGCTGCGGTAACAAACAAACCCCAAGTTTCAGTGGTTTAACACAACAGAAGGTTATTTCTTACTCACGTATTTGTTCAGTGTCCCTAGACAGTGGACAGCCTTCCATTAAGTCATTCAAGTACTCAGACTACTTTCTTCCTGTAGCTTCTCTGTTCCCTAGGGCTTGGAGTCCTCTGCATCGAGAAGGCAAAACAGGGGAAGAGAGAATGGAGAAGGTACACTTGCTTCTTCATTGTCTTGTCAAAGTGACATACACTCCTTTGGCTCACATTTTACTGGAGAGAACTGGTCCATGACCCCACCTAGATCTGAGGGAGGCTGTGAAATTCAGGCCCTAGTTGATTAGTCCTTCCCAGAAACAACTCTAAATTATGGGAAGAGGAGCATGAATTCTGCCAGACTTTAGAACTCAGGTTAACAAATTAAAATGATGATAATAACATTATCTCTCCTATTTCCTTTGTTTTTATCTCTCTGGACTAGAAGTAAAAGGATAGAATTTTTGCTCACTCCATGGCTTTTGTGTAAGACCAGCTTTTAATTCAGTGGTAAACTAGAGGCTACTGTAGCATAGTAGTTAGGCACATGGACTCTGGAGCCCCGCTGTTCAAATCCTAGCTCGGCTATTTGCTACATGAGACCTTGGGCAAGCTTCTTGACCTTTCCAAGCCTCAGTTTCCCCATTTGTAAGATGAAGGTGATGCTAAGTATAGCACCTAACTTATAGGATTGTTTTGTAGGTCAATTCTTGTAAGATACAGAGTAAGTACCAATAATGGTCAGCTACCATTTTGTGGAGGAAGGGAGCATTGGCTTCTGCAGATACAAACACTATCTCCCCATGCCTTTTCTACACTCTCTCATCCAAGAGACATAAAAATAAAAGCTTCCTCCTCTTTAAATTGTTGATGTTATAAAGTAGAAATCTCTTCAATCAATGTTATACTTTTTAAAAACAACCCATGTCCAAGCAAGATGGGTTTTTTAAATGTCTAAAACACATAGTTCCCGCTGTGAGCAAGGGTCGGTCCACTTTGGGGGCATAGCTCTGCCAACTGAAGTGTGGTTTCCCTGTGTGTTTCAATAAAGGCGAGACACATAATGGAATTTTTCATTATGTTTTCAAAAGATTGAGCGGAGAAGAAAAGGGTCTTGATGTAGCATCTCAAGGAAAGTCCTGTGTTTCTCCGAGTACTTTCTATCTTGAGACCACAGGCCAACTTTTCAATAGATTGCTGCATGTAGCCATCTTGTGGGTGGGGTGGGCAGTGAGTGCTCAGATTGGTACCATAGACTTGGAGGAATTCAGGGTGACTGGGGGAGATGAAATCCCAGATGGGATGATGCAGCCTGAGTGTGTGGTAGGGAGAAGTAGGGAGGTGGGACTTAGGGCACCACATTCTTATTCATTCTACCTTTTCTCTCCTTTATTCTACCACCTTCTCGTCTCCACCCATCCCCAAAATGTAAGACTCCACACTGAAGGAATCAAGAAAAGATGTCTTTCATCTTGGAAAAGGAAATGTTTTAGAAAACCAGAAGACGGCCGGGCGCGGTGGCTCAAGCCTGTAATCCCAGCACTTTGGGAGGCCGAGACGGGCGGATCACGAGGTCAGGAGATCGAGACCATCCTGGCTAACACGGTGAAACCCTTTCTCTACTAAAAAAAATACAAAAACTAGCCGGGCGAGGTGGCGGGCGCCTGTAGTCCCAGCTCCTCGGGAGGCTGAGGCAGGAGAATGGCGTAAACCCGGAAGGCGGAGCTTGCAGTGAGCTGAGATAGGCCACTACACTTCAGTCCGGGCGACAGAGCGAGACTCCGTCTCAAAAAAAAAAAAAAAAAAAAAAGAAAACCAGAAGACGACGAGAAGGGGAAAAGTAACCACTTGCTTTGGTCGGCTTGTGTGTTCAGTGCTATTTTATGTAAACATAGGGTTTCAAGTATAGAGCTGTAAGATACTTCTGATACCTTCGATCAAGTTTATTATATTTCAGAAGTACTTGTAACAGGTAATCAAATTTATGATATTCTGGAGGTGTCTGTTTTTTTTTTGAGATGGAGTCTTGCTCTGTTGCCCAGGCTGGAGTGCAGTGGCGTGATCTCGGCTCACTGCAAGCTCTGCCTCCCTGCAAGCTCCGCCTCCCAGGTTCAAGCAGTTCTCCTGCCTCAGCCTCCCGAGTAGCTGGGATTACAGGCGCCCACCACCACACCAGGCTAATTTTTGTATTTTCAGTAGAGACAGTGTTTCACCGTGTTAGCCAGGATGGTCTCGATCTCCTGACCTCGTAATCCACCCGCTTCGACCTCCCAAAGTGCTGGGATTACAGGCATGAGCCACTGCGCCCAGCCTGGAGGTGTCTTTGATCAATAATTAAGGTGGATATTTTGGAGGTACTTAAAATTAGTAACCACCTTTTCGGTGGGGGCCCTGTTTAAGCATCTACATCCTTTAACTTGCCAAGGATCAGTATCCAGATAAAATATTTATTACCAGCCAGGCTGGTGGCTCATGCCTATAGTCCCAGCACTTTGGGAGGCAGAGGTGAGCAGATCACCTGAGGTCAGAAGTTCAAAACCAGCCTGACCAACATAGTGAAATCCCGTCTCTACTAAAAATACAAAATTAGCCGGGTGCAGTGGTGGGCACCTGTAATCCCAGCTACTCTGGAGGTTGAGGCAGGACAATTGCTTGAATTTGGGAGGCAGAGGTTGCAGTGAGCCGAGATCGTGCCACTACACTCCAGCCTGGGCGACAGAGAGACACTTCATCTCGGAAAGAAAAAAAAATTCATTACCCAGCTGATTTTATTCAGGAAGAGGGGAGGAAGGAAAGAAGGGAGGGGAACTAAAGGGGGCAGCAGCAGCAGAAGGCAGTGAGAATCAGGCATCAATAATGACCACTTTGTTTTCCTCTGAGTTGGCTTCAGGCTGTTTATTTTGCAAGTAACATGTGTATCAGGCACCTAATATAAAATTTAGATTTTGGATGACTTACAGTTGCTTCATATCACTTTGAGTTGGCTATTTTTGGACTACAAAAGATTACAAAGATCCCTAACTCCGTTCACCTTTGTCAAGGGTTGAGGAAGGGGAGCAGAGAGTCAGGTGTTTCTCACATGGAGAACCTGGAGTTCTACAATTAAAGGTGATTATGCAATTCTTATCACATTTTTTGACTCGCAAGTTTATTGTATCATCAGTTGTGGTATATATTATTCATGACTTGCTTAAATGTGCTTATTTCAGCTAGTAGAAGCCTTGCCTCTCCTGTTTCAGTGACAGTGTTTAGAGCTCTGTTTTTCAAACTTAGGTTAACGCCGAGTAATGAGTCTTAGCACTATTTATTTATTGACAAGTTCTCTCTCTCTCTCACCAAGGCTGAAGTGCAATGGCAGGATAATAGCTCACTGTAACCTCAAACCTCTGGGCTCAGGCAATGATCCTCTCGCCTCAGCAGCATCTCAGGTAGCTAGGACTACAGATGCGTGCCACCGTGCTGGGCTAATTTTGGCTTTTGTATAGATGAGGTCTCACTATGTTGCCCAGGCTGGTCTCAAACTCCTGGCCTCAAGCGATCCTCCCACATGAGCCATCACACTGGTCTCTTAGCACCATTAAAACATAAGAACAACAAAACCGAGAAGGAATACAATAGAATAAGTAAGAGGCCATCACACACAGCATTGTTTGTGAAACACTGATCGTCTGTGTATGAGTGTGTGTGTGTGTGTGTGTACTGAGTCTCAATGTAAAATGTGTTTTTTCACTATAGGTCGTGGTCACAAAGAAGTTGGGAGGTTTCCAGTACCAGACAAAATGGAGTAAGGCACTGCAGTCTCTGCCGCTGATCACAACTAAAAATTCTGGACAAAATGCAACTAAGGACTCTGAAAAGTAAACAAGCAGCCAAATTATGGAAAGGAATCAAAGCTTCAGGAAACTATCTGTATGGGGTGAGTTTCCCCCAATTTTCTTCTTTTCTATCACAGCTTTGAGATGAGAATAGGTCCAGTTGGGGAGCTGCATGGTAGCGGAGACAGCAGAAACTCTGAGAGAAACCCCATCTCTCTGACCAGAAGACTTAGGAGAAGGGTCCCTGTGAGCCAGAGAGTGTAGAGTGAAATCCCCATTAAAACTATTTCATTTTCTCTCTCCTACATCCGTCCCCAAGATGATGAGACAGAATTTGCAGTTTGAATCTCATTAGATTGATTGCCTGTGAAAACAAACAAAACAAAAACAAAGTCAACACTTTTTTTTTTTTTTTTTAGACGGAGTCTTCACTCTGTCCCTGAGGCTGGAGTGCAGTGGCACGATCTCGGCTCACTGAAACCTCTGCCTCGTGGGTTCATGCCATTCTCTAGCCTCAGCCTCCCGAGTAGCTGGGACTACAGGTGCCCGCCACCACACCCAGCTAATTTTTTGTATTTTTAGTAGAGACGGGGTTTCACTATGTTGGCCAGGATGATCTCGATCTCCTGACCTCATGATCTGCCTGCCTCAGCCTCCCAAAGTGCTGGGATTACAGGTGTGAGCCACCACGCCTGGCCCTACACTTTCTAAAGCTGAGGTGAGCAAACTTTTTCCACAAAAGGCCAGATAATAAATATTTTAAGCTCTGTGTCATACAGTCTTCCATCACAACTACTCAACCCTGCTATTGTAGTGCCAAAGCAGCACAGTATGTAAATGAATCAGCCAGGCTGTGTTCCAGTACAACTTTACGTATAAAAACAGGGGGAAGGCTGGATTTGGCCTGCAGGTCATAGTTTGCTGACTCTTGCTGTAGAAGAATTTTAACAAGATTCAGAGTCTCACAACATATTAATACTATTCAAAATATCCAGGATGCAATCCAAAATTGCTCAACAAAGCTCTAGAAAATGTTATCAATTTTTATGGGAAAAGATGATCAAAAGATGCCAGCACCAGAGAGGATGTGGAGAAATAGGAATGCTTTTACACTGTTGGTGGGACTGTAAACTAGTTCAACCATTGTGGAAGACAGTGTGGTGATTCCTCAAGGATCTAGAACTAGAAATACCATTTGACCCAGCAATCCCATTACTGGGTATATATCCAAAGGATTATAAATCATGCTACTATAAAAACACATGCACACATATGTTTACTGTGGCACTATTCACAATAGCAAAGACTTAGAACCAACTCAAATGTTCATCAATGATAGACTGGATTAAGAAAATGTGGCACATATACACCATGGAATACTATGCAGCCATAAAAAAGGATGAGTTCATGTCCTTTGCAGGGACATGGATGCAGCTAGAAACCATCATTCTGAGCAAACTATCACAAGGACAGAAAACCAAACACCACATGTTCTCACTCATAGGTGGGAACTGAACAATGACAATGAGAACACTTGGACACAGGGCAGGGAACATCACACCCCAGGGCCTGTCATTGGGTGAGGAGTGGGAGAGGGATAGCATTAGGATAAATACCTAATGTAAATGACGAGTTAATGGATGCAGCAAACCAACATGGCACATGTATACCTATGTAACAAACCTGCACGTTGTGCACATGTACCCTAGAACTTAAAGTATAATAATAAAAAAAGCAAAAAAAAAAAAAAAAAAAAAAAAAAACAGATGCCAGCACCAATATGACCAAGAGGTTAGAATTATCAGATAAAGACTTAAAACATCTATTGTAAGTATGCTGGATGAAATAATGGCAAACACACTTGCAATAAAGGGAAAGCTAGAAGCTCTCAGCAGAAAAATAGAAACTATAAAAAGAACCAAATGGGAATTTTAGAACCAAAAAAACACAGTATCTGAAATAAAAATTAACTAGATGGGCTTAATAGCAGAATGGAGACCACAGAAGAGGAAGTTAATGAACTTGAAGATAAATGAAGAGGAATTATCTATTCTGATGAACAGAAAGAAAAAAAGATTGGAAAAATAATGAACAGTCTCAGGGTCTAATGTTCATATCACTGGAGTCCCAGGGGAGGAATAAAAGATTGGTGCAGAAAAGGAACTACTTGAAGAAATATGCTCAAATTTGATGAAAGATATAAAATTACAGATTCAAGAAAATTAGTGAACCCCAAACAGGATGAATGCAAAAGATGAACAAACTCCAGAAAACAAACACAAACAACTTACACTCAGACACATAATCAAACTCCAGAAACTTAAAAAAAAATCTCAAAAGCAGTCTGAGAAACAATACAGAAGTTCTTGAGAAAATTAAAAAAATAGAATTATCAGCAATTCCACTTCTGAGTATATACCCAAATAATTGGAAGCTGGGTCTTGAAGAGATGTTTGCACACCCATGTTCATAGCAGCATTATTCACAATAGTCAAAAGATGGAAGCAACACAAGTGCCCGTCAACAGATGAACGGATAAACAAAACGTGGTATATACACACAATCAAAATTTAACCTTAGAAAAGGAGAGAAATTCTGATGCATGCTAAAACGTGGATGAACCTTGAGGACATTGTGCTTAGTGAAAGAAGCCAGTCACAAAAAGACAAATACTATATGCTTCCACTTCTATGAGGTAGCTAGAAAATTCAAATGCAGGCCGGGCGCGGTGGCTCAAGCCTGTAATCCCAGCACTTTGGGAGGCCGAGACGGGCGGATCACGAGGTCAGGAGATCGAGACCATCCTGGCAAACACGGTGAAACCCCGTCTCTACTAAAAATACAAAAACTAGCCGGGCGAGGTGGCAGGCGCCTGTAGTCCCAGCTACTCGGGAGGCTGAGGCAGGAGAATGGCGTAAACCTGGGAGACGGAGCTTGCAGTGAGCTGAGATCCGGCCACTGCACTCCAGTCCGGGCGACAGAGCGAGACTCTGCCTCAAAAAAAAAAAAAAAAAAAAGAAAATTCAAATGCAAAAAGACAAAGTAGAATGGTGGTTGCCAGGGGCCGGGGGCAGAAGAGAATGGGAGCTGTTGTTTAATGAGTATAGAGTGTCAGTTTTGCAAGGTGAGAGTTTTGGAGATTGACTGCACACAATGTGAATGTGCCTAACACTACTGTATACTTATAAATGATTAAGATGGCAAGTTTTCTGATATGTACATTTTACCAGTTATTTGTTTTAAAAAAAAGTCAGAGGGCCGGGCGCGGTGGCTCAAGCCTGTAATCCCAGCACTTTGGGAGGCCGAGACGGGCGGATCACGAGGTCAGGAGATCGAGACCATCCTGGCTAACACCGTGAAACCCCGTCTCTACTAAAAATACAAAAAAACTAGCCAGGCGAGGTGGCGGGCGCCTGTAGTCCCAGCTACTCCGGAGGCTGAGGCAGGAGAATGGCGTAAACCCGGGAGGCGGAGCTTGCAGTGAGCTGAGATCCGGTCACTGCACTCCAGCCCCGGCGACAGAGCAAGACTCCATCGCAAAAAAAAAAAAAAAAAAAAAAAAAAAAAAAGTCAGAGGAAAATAATGAATTAAACACAGAAAATTATTCAATGACTGTGGATTTCTTTTTCTTTTTTGAGATGGAGTCTCGCTCTGTCACCCAGGCTGGAGTGCAGTGGTGCAATCTCAGCTCACTGCAACCTCCACTTCTTGGGTTCAAGCGATTCTGCTGCCTCAGTCTCCTGAGTAGCTGGGATTACAGGCATGGGCCACCATGCCCAGCTAATTTTTGGTAGAGACAGGTTTCACCATATTGGCCAGGCTGGTCTCGAACTCCTGACCTTGTGATCCCCCCACCTCGGCCTCCGAAAGTGCTGCAATTACAGGCATGACTGCGGATTTCTTATCAGAAGCTATGGAAAAAAAGATGATGGAACAACATGGGTAAAGTGCCAGAAAGTTAAAAAAAAAATCCGTATCAAGAGAAAGTAGATTTAGGATGAAGGCAAAATAAAGGCATTCTCAGATGAAAGACAACTTAGAGAACTGTTGGCAGATCTGTTCTAAGTGCTAAAGAAAGTTATTTAGGCTGAAGGCAAACAACTATACCAGAAAGAAACCTGGAACTTAAGGACTGAAGGAAAAACATGACAGGTAAAGTGTCCCCTTCAGTTCCTTCAAATATGTATGACTGTTGAGAACAAAATGATAATAGTATCTGGTAAGGTTTTTAATGGATGTATATGTAATTCATGTAATGATTATAAAGGAAGGAGAGATTAAGGACCTAAATGGTTGTAATACTTCTGAATTTTAATTGAAGAGATAAAATATAAACTGTAAACAGACTGTGAACAACTTCAGGTATGTATATTGTAATCTTCAGAGCCATCTCTTAAAAAAATATATATAGTCAAAAGCCAACAAATATGTTATTCAGATAATTCAAAAGGTGACAGGAAAGGGTGAGGGGAAGAAAGGGAACAAACAGAAAAAGAAATAAAATGGTAGACTAAATCCAACCATATTAACAATAGTAATTGCAAATGGTTTAAATACACCAATTAAAAACAAGAGCTTGTCAGACTGGATTGGAGAACAAGACCCAACTACATTGTCTTTAAGAAATCCACATTGAGGCTGGGCACAGTGGCTCATGCCTGTAATCCTAGCACTTTAAGAGGCTGAGGCGGGTGGATCACCTGAGGTCAGGAGTTGGAGACCAGCCTGGTTAACATGGTGAAACCCTGTCTCTATTAAAAATACAAAAATTAGCAGAGTGTGGTGGTGGGCGCCTGTAGTCCTAACTACTCAGGAGGCTGAGGCAGGAGAATCGCTTGAACCCAGGGGGCAGAGGTTGCAGTGAGCTGAGATTGACCCACTGCACTCCAGCCTGGGCAGCAAAGCAAGACTCCATCTCAAAAAAATAAAAAATAAAATAAGAAATCCACATTGGACATAAACAGATAGGTTAAAAGTAAAGGAAGGAAATTAAGTTTGGAGACCAGTGGTTTGAAGAGGTTTGGGCTTTCCTTTCAGATAGCTGGGTTGGGTAGGGCAGGTTTAGTGGGGTCACTATTGAGACAAGCTTAGTATCCATACAAGCAAAAGTAGCCCAAGGTCTGGCTCCCAGATTCCCCACAATGGCTCTCACTTCAGGCAGGGACTGTCACACTCACCCTGCAGAAACCACAACACCTGCAGAACCAAACTGAACAGGGATTCTCCTTGCTTCCAAGAATTCTAATTCAGCCTTTGCCAAAGCAAGGGGATGCCTTTCTTTGGGAGATGCCTTGGTTGGCCATGGTTGTGGGCGTGTGGCACCTATCCTGGCAAGTTGGCACAGGCTCAGAAGACCCTGGTCTTGTGGTACTGCACTTTAGGCTGATTCTGTGGGAAGCTCATCCTTTTCGTCAAGAATCTAAAATCATCACCGTGGCGTCTATGGCAGCTTCCAAAACTGTCTCCAACGAGGAAATGAGTGTTGGACGTCCTGAGAGAGGTATGAAAGGCTGGGTTACGGGGGCTTAGTTTTTGCCTCCAATCCTCAAAGCTTTACATAACTGTTTTGAAATGCAAAGTCCAGTTCAAGGCAAGCCAAATGCTGTCAACAAGAGGCTCTTGCCTCTAGAAGCAAATAAAGTCACTGTTTGAGGAATCTGTGCCACTATCCCTTTGCAGATCAATACAAACAGAGGCAGGGCCTGTTTCAAGTAGAATCTTGTAGAGATTTAAATTGTAGAAATATTGGATAAACTGTAGGCTAGAGTATGCCAGGATTAGTTCAGAAGATTTCATCAATTTTCTAGTCATGATCAAACAAACCTGTCTCAGAAAATGCTTGACTTCCTGCATAAATGAAAAGCAGCATGTTTGAATGAAGACTAGTTCAGATTATTTTTAGCCTCAGGAACAATTAATAGTTTCAGTTCAAATAATATCAAGTAGAAAGTATTTGTGTTTTATGACAAAGGTTAAATTCCAAATTGTGAAGAGTGACTTAGATTTTGAACACACATTCCCTTTCTGTATGCTTATGGGAAAGTCTGTTTATTGTCAACTTATTTTTGTAAGTTCTTATTGTAGAGACTGTTACCTGAATCCTAATGTCTGTGTTCCCCTTCCTCCATATTACCAGAATCCTTTTAGCCAGGCATATGGTTGCCTGCAATGGACTCATCCTCCCAACCTCTCCTGCAACTAGGTGCAATCTACCATGGACTAAGTTCTGCTGTGAGTTGTAGGAGGAAGTACGATGGGGCACCTTCCTGGAACCTTCCTTACAACACTGCTGGCACATTTCCTTTTTCTTCTTTGTCGCCTCTTTAATTCATCCTGTGGCTTGGAAAGTTGGTGTAAAAATAGTTGGAGTGCTGGCTACCATCCTGACCATGAAGACATAGGGAGGGAGTCCAGGTTCCTAAGCACTTTGTGAAACAGTCCTCTTACTAGCCCTGGATTGCCTACTTTTGGACATTTATGTGAGGGAGAAGTAAATTCTCATCCTGTACAAGTCACTGTTATTTATTTATTTACTTATTTATTTATCTATAGAATGAGTCTCGCTCTAGTTGCCTAGGCTGGAGTGCAGTGGTGTGATCTCGGCTCACTGCAACCTCCGCCTTCCCGGGTTCAAGCAATTCTCCTGCCTCATCCTCCTGAGTAGCTGGGATTACAGATGCCCACCACCATGCCTGGCTAATTTTTTTTTGTATTTTTAGTAGAGATGGGGTTTCACTATGTTGGCTAGGCTGGTCTCAAACTCCTGACCTTGTGATCCGCCTGCCTCGGCCTCCCAAAGTGCTGGGATTACAGGCATGAGCCACTGTGCCCGCCCTATTTTTGTTTTTTGTTACACATAGCTGAATTTAATTTTTATATGGTTCCTAATGACTGAAACCAAGAAATACTCTCAAATAAATCCTAGGAAGGAATTCTGGGTGGAGAAACCATTCCAACCTGTCCTTTGTAGATGAAACGTAATCAGCTACCTTTCTTGAGATATTTCACAGTAAGGTTACCAAGAAAAAAAACCAACAGCTGACAACCAAAATAAGACTTAAAGACAATCTTACATGGCGGCCGTCTTAGTTCTTTCTGCTTTGGTGGAAACGCACTGAACAGGCAAGCCAGGACACCGGTCCTCTGGTTCTTACTCTGATGACTCTGATGCTGTCTTCCTTGGCCTTGGCTTGGATTTTCCTCTGTGAATGAGGGGGTTAAACTAGATATCTCCAGGTTTTCATCCAGCACTGAAATTCTAGTCTGTTTTCTACCCTCCATCAGATAACATACTCCTTTTGGATGAATCAACTAATCCATGTAAAGTGCTTATCAAAGTGGTTGGCAAGTTAACTCTTTTTAAAGGTAGTTTCATTTACCAAGTTACTCATTTGTGTAGTTTCCACAGTACCTTTCACAGATGGATGTTGGGTAAGTGTTTGCTGGCTGTCCTCTAAGAATGCCTTTTGATTCTCTGCTGATCCCCTGCTCACCTCACAGAAGGCCTGACTGCACACCTGCTAGTATCAGCAAGAAAAACTCAGGAAGAGGAGACTCTTTAGGTTCCATGAACACACAGGAGAAAAACCAGCAGATGGAGGAGGAAATACACCATTTATTTACAATTCTTTTCACTTTATCCACAATTTCCCATACAAACATAAAAACTAAAAAAATAAAACCACCACTTGGGAACACAAGTGTCTTTCTTTAATTAGTCCAGTTGAGGGGACCACTGAGGCACACCGAAGGGGAAAAGGAAGAGGGTCGGGAAGAATGCCTGAGAAACAGCTCCAGATGAGAAACCTAACTCACACTTGTGTGGTGGGCCTCACTGGCAAAGAGACTCAAGGGTGTTACCCACCAGGCTTCCCAGGAGGATGACAGCTGCTGGCCCCCATCCCCCCACCCTCCACTACCAAATAGCAAAACTCAAACAAGGGGTCACACATCTCATGAGCTGTGTGGGGAGTGAAGGTGACAGTAAGGGACAAGGAGTGCTGCTCTCTGAGAAGAGCCCCAAACCCGAGGGACACACAGGAAGCCCCTTTCCTTGGCACAGTCTTCAGTCACAGCTTCTGTCCTGAATACAACGCTGAACTTGAAAATGTGAAAACAAAAGCCCTCCCCAGATTCTGGGGAAGGTGGGAATAAAAACATAGAGAGGGCTTGCCCGCCTCTGCAGTCCCTTCTTGGGGAGGCTGCTAGGAGCAAAGGGAAGATGCTCCAGGAAAGTCTGGGGGTTGGAGGGCAGGGTGAAGAAAGGGGCAAGGAGGACTCTGAGACACTGATGCTTGGGATGGCTCCACCTGCTCAGCCACTCACTCCAGCAGCCTCCAGTTCTACCCCTCACAGCAGGACACCCAGAACCAACCTGGAGGCGCTGAAGCCACCTTCCTGGCAACTTCCTCTGTGCTAGTGACCTAGATTGCTTTCACATGTTGATGCACATTATAAATATAAAATCATATCTGCTACAAAGAGGACATATATTTGTACATCTTTACCCATATACATAATAACACAATTTACACATAATATCTTGGAGTGGGTCATCATGGAAAAGGAGTTTGGAGAGGTAAACAGCCCCTTCTGCCTCCCTGGCCCTGATCCCTCTTCAAGGGATGCTTATACACTTGGTCACTGGGGCCCTTCCCAACTAGTCTGATGGGGCTCATCTGGACACAGAAATTCAGACATGTGACTAAATGCTGATGGGTGTGTATACACATTCACACCCACACACACATGCAGACACCTGGTGAGAAAAGGAAAAATAAAATTCCTAGCTCTTGGGTGTAGGCCTCTTCCCAGAGTTACAAGCATCAGTGCCTCCTCCATCTAGAATAATGGTTTTAAAAAGCTACCCCTCACTGGCTCAGACTAGGGCAGAAGGGGAAGGGCTAGGAAACCAGGGAGAGGGAAGAGGGGCCAGGAGTCTTTTGAAAATATAAGGCGTTTTTGACCTGTGATCAAATCAAACTATGTTCACACAAAAAAAGCAATGGTTATCAGTTGGGGCCTGTCCTCGTAGGGACAATGTGAGTTGACACCCTGAGCCTTCCCCTTCTTTGTCCAGTTTCTTTTAAAGGGGCAGACAACCCTGTACCACCTTTTCTGTCCTCTCCCAGAACTGGGCCCATCCACGCGGCATGGAATACTGACAGTGGTCCAAGTGACACATCCAGAGACATGGAGTGGTGGACGCCAGAAAGTTAAGACCTGGGCGGCGGGTGTGAGCTTTGTACAACAGGAGTGGTTCCTGGCCGGGGTCCACGGCTCGCACAGTGGCCACAGTGATCAGACTGCCATCAGAGAGGAGGGCAGTCTGGGTCCCCGGAGGAGACAGCACCTATCGGCGGTAGTGATTCGGGGCATCGGCAAACATGTACTTGAGTCTGTACGCCTCGGCGAGAAGCAGCCCAATCTCTTCGTTGCCCCAGTGTATTGTAGGGAGGTTCTGCAGCAGCATGAGGAGACCCTGGAATACAAGAAAGGACTTTTATATCATACCAGACTATAGACCAGCGGACCAGCGACCCCATTCTTAGAGACCAAGGCCTAGAATGGGGCCCCTTCCTCCTGGCTCACACATCCCAAAGAGTCCAGCCTCCTTCCTCCCAACAGCACACAGCTTTCAGTTCTAGTTCACCTCAGGAAGCCCTGCAAGCCTCTGCTGATTCTCTAGTCCGCTAACATCTGCCTCTTTAAAAACAGAAAAACATAAGTAGGGAATGACAACAATAAAGATGTTTAAGAGAGAAAAATAATCACATCCAAATATACCTCTCTTAATCTTAAAGTATTCATTTTCTGTCTTTTTTTCACATGCATATTTCTTTAAATAGTTGTAACAATAATTATGACTTTTTTTTGAGACAGGTTCTTGCTCTGTCACCCAAGCTGGAGTGCAGTGGTGCAATCATAGCTCACTGCAGCCTCGAACTCCTGGGCTCAAGTGATCCTTTGACAGAGTTAAAATATAGCCCGGGCGCGGTGGCTCACGTCTGGAATCCCACACTTTGGGAGGCTGAGGCGGGCGGATCGCGAGGTCAGGAGATCGAGACCAGCCTGGCTAACACAGTGAGACCCTGTCTCTACTAAAAATACAAAAAATTAGCCAGGCAAGGTGGCACATGCCTTTAGTCTCAGCTATTCAGGAGGCCGAGGCAGGAAAATCGCTTGAACCCGGGAGGCGGAGGTTGCAGTGAGCCCAGATCGTACCACTGCACTCCAGCCTGGCGACAGAGCGAGACTCCATCTCAAACGAAAAAAAAAAAAAAAAATAAAGAAACGGACAAAATATTTATAACATTTATAGAAGATAAAGGGTTAATATATGCAATCCATAAGGAATGCCTACAAATCAGTTAAGAAAGAAGGCGAACAACCAAATGGGAAAACAGACTATCCATGTGACTAGCTAACGCACTAATGCCAGTGGCCACTCACACTGTGATGACTTACAAACCCTGCTCCTAGCTGATCTGAATACTCCAGCAGCATCCTGCAGTGCTGAGTGGAAAGGTCTTATGCATCCTTTACAAGATTTCCTCCTTTAGTACTAGAAGTGTAGCTGGGCATAAAGCTGCCCAAGGCACATCACTGCTATGTGTGGCCAACACAATTAGGTTCTGGCCAATTCTGGATATGAACAAAAATGATAGGTGTAACTTCCAGGTTTTGCTCTAAACTTCTCTCCTTCCTAGAAAATGGATATGAATGGAGGAGTAGAAGTGTTCATCTTAGACCATAAAATTAAAGCATGTGTTGAAGATGGCAGAGTAATAAGACAAAAGAAATCAGAGTCCCTAACACTCCAAAACCATAATGTTAGCCCTGGACTGCTTACACTTAGACTGTTAGTTGAAGGGAAATAAACAACCATCTTGTTTTAAGTCACTGTTATTTTGAGGTCATGGTTATAGTAGACAAGTTTATATCATCTTAAATACATACTATATCTATCAAAATAAGAAATGCACATGGTCTTTGATCCAGCAACTCTCCTTCTAACTATCCTAGGGAAATAGTCACACTATTGTGTGTACAAAGGTATTCACTGCATCATTGCTTCAAATAGTGAAAAAGGACACTAGAAAAGCATCTGCCAATGTGGGAATGGTGAGATAAACCATGGATTATCCACATCATGAGATGCAAGGCAGCACTTGAAACAAGTGAAGCCGGTCTACATGTATCAATATGGGAAGATATAGAAGACATTTTGGAAAGAATAAAAAAGGCAGTTGCAGAAAAATATTTACAGTATGATCCCACTTAGGTAAAAGAAAAAACACAACAATCTATTTGTGTATGTACATGTACATATAAACATTTTAGAGAAGTGGGAAACTGTTCACAGTGGTTACCCTTTGGGAGGGAAGCCTTTCACTTTTCTCTCATTATACTTATGCATCTTTTAAAATAAAATCTTTGTATATTATTGTGTTATGAAATAACTTTCTTTTGAGTAATAACTACTCTAGGCTGGGCACAGTGGCTCATGCCTGTAATCCCAGCGCTTTGGGAGGCCAAAGTGGGCCAATCACTTGAGGTCAGGAGTTCGAGACCAGCCTGGCCAACATGGTGAAACCCCATCTCTACTAAAAATACAAAAATTAGCCAGGCATTGTGGTGGCTGCCTGTAGTCCCAGCTACTTGAGAGGCTGAGGCAGGAGAATTGCTTCAATCTGGGAGGTGGAGGTTGCAGTGAGCCGAGATTGCACCATTGCACTCCAGCCTGGGTGAAGCTACTCTGTGGAAATTTTGTTTACTAAAAAGTAAAAAAAAAAACCCAGAAAATAAATTACCCATAACTTCACAATCAAGAGGAAGCCATTTTAAGACATTTTGGCGTATTTCCTTCCAGTCCTTTTCCTATACATTTTACATACTTGAAATATTTTCTCTATATAATTTTGAATCTATTCAGCATTTACCATAAGCATTTCCTCTAATATTAAAAATTCCTTGTCGATATTTTCAATAACCAAAGAATCTTCCATGATGTAAGATGTACCATAATTTACATTCTCCTGTTTTGAGCATTTAATTATTTCTGGTTTTTCACTATAAAAAATTATAATGAACATCTTTATGCACAAAGTCTTATCTTGGATTATTTCCCTAAGCCAAATTCCTAGAAATGAAATTACTATTTCAAAGGGCATAAACTTTAATTAATTAATAATTAATTAATTTAGAGACAGAGTGTTGCTCTGTTGCCTAGGCTGGAACGCAGTGGCATGATCTCAGTTCACTGCAACCTCCGCCTCTCCTGCCTCAGCCTCCCGAGTAGCTGGGATTACAGATGTGCGCCACCACGCCTGGCTAATTTTTCTATTTTTAGTAGAGATGGGGTTTCACCATGTTGGCCAGGTTGGTCTCAAACTCCTGACCTCAAGTGACCCACCCGCCTTAGCCTCCCAAAGTGCTGGGATTACAGGTGTGAGCCACTGCGCCTGGCCTGCCACAAACATTTTAAAGGTTTCAACATTCAACCACAAAATATATTCCAGAAAAATGCTCATTTCCCTAGATCTCTACCAGCACTACTCTCATTAAAAAAAGCAAACTTTGCTAATGCTAATGTCTTCTCTTTGATCCCCAAGCCTGAGAACAGTACTCAAAGCCGTAAGTCACTATGGTGGTGAACCGCCCGAGGACTGCACATCCCAAGGTCCCCACTCTCCCCTCCATGGTTGCTGGATCTGCTTTCTCCAACCCTCCAGGCAAACCCCTCCAGTCACATGGTTACAGAAATTCACTCAACCAGACCAGTTATTCAACCAGTTATTGATATTCACTCCACCCAGCAGATGCTCTGCTTTTAAAAACTCTGCCTTTAGCTGATCGGAACATCTTTGGAATACTTCCCTCTCACAGGAGTAATTCTCTCTTGGTTCTATCCTGGCCTCAGTCCTGTCTGCCTCAAAGTTTTTTTTGTTTGTTTTCTTTGAAAGAGAACCATCATTTTGGCCGGGTGCGGTGGCTCAAGCCTGTAATCCCAGCACTTTGGGAGGCCGAGACGGGCGGATCATGAGGTCAGGAGATCGAGACCATCCTGGCTAACACGGTGAAACCCCGTCTCTACTAAAAAATACAAAAAAACTAGCCAGGCGAGGTGGCGGGCGCCTGTAGTCCCAGCTACTCCGGAGGCTGAGGCAGGAGAATAGCGTGAATCTGGGAGGCGGAGCTTGCAGTGAGCTGAGATCCGGCCACTGCACTCCAGCCTGGGCGACACAGCAAGACTCCGTCTCAAAAAAAAAAAAAAAAAAAAAAGAGAACCATCATTTCTATCTCAACTTATTTTTTAAAATGCTGACCTTGGACTATAATACATGCCCCCACCCCCACGCCACCATGAACTCCCTGGCCTGTGGTCCCTTTGACTCATCTCTCCTGCTTCCTACCTCCTTCCCGCAACGTGCCCCTATCCCACAACAACTGGAAAAGGCGTTGCCTCTTTTTGCTAACTTTCTCCTCAGGTAGGCAACTTCTATCCTAAGTTAGGCAGGCTCTCTTATAATGCTCTCAGTCTTTTCTGTACCTTAGACTCTTGGGCTGTCTGGGGAACCCCATCCATCTCCTCAGAATAATGGTTTTAAATATAATACATAAAATAAAATGCATATTAATAAAAAAATTTTTTTTTTGAGACGGAGTCTCGCTCTGTCGCCCAGGCTGGAGTGCAGTGGCCGGATCTCGGCTCACTGCAAGCTCCACCTCCCGGGTTCAAGTGATTCTACTGCCTCAGCCTCCTGAGTAGCTGGGACTACAGGCACGAGCCACCACGCCCGGCTAATTTTTTAAAAATTTTTAGTAGAGACGAGATTTCACCATGTTAGCCAGGATGGTCTCAATCTCCTGACCTCTTGATCCGCCTGCCTCGGCCTCCCAAAGTCCTGGGATTACAGGCATGAGCCACCACGACTAGCCTAAGATTTCTTACTGGAATTTTCTAAATTTTTCTATAATGGTTACATACACTTGCATAACTGATAACAAACAAGAACAGCCAACAAAGGACATAGCTCTCTAGAAGAGAATACTTTTTTTTTTTAAGGCAGAGTCTCGCTCTGTTGCCATGCTGGAGTGCAGTGGCGATCTTGGCTCATTGCAACCTCCAACTCCCAGGTTCAAGCGATTCTCCTGCCTCAGCCTCCCGAGTAGCTGAGATTACAGGTGCGCACCACCGCACCTTGCTAATTTTTGCATTTTTAGTGGAGACGAGGTTTCACCGTGTTGGCCAGGATGGTCTCGATCTCCTGACTTCGTAATCTGCCTGCCTCAGCCTCCCAAAAGTGCTGGGATTACAGGCGTGAGCCACCACACCTGGCCAAGATACTCTTTGTTGAGATGAGATCTACCTATAATTTCAATTCTTCCAGTCTTAACAGAAACCTCTCAAAAACTTCCAAATAATTCCACCCCTGGACAAGTGAACGTCCCCACTTCCCCCAAGGGAAGTGACGCTTAGCCGTAAGGAACCACTCTGCCACCTGGTGGCTACGCCTAAAACTGCCACATCCCCTCCTCTAGCCCCTACCTAGTCTACCGCCTGCTGTCCTCATGCTGCAACAATGGGAAATCCTGCCCAATGGATTAAAAAGTAGAAACTCACTTTGGGAGGCCGAGGCGGGCGGATTGCCTGAGCTTAGGAGTTCGCGACCAGCCTGGGCAACACGGTGAAACCCCGTCTCTACTAAAAAATACAAAAAACTAGCCAGGCGAGGTGGCGGGCGCCTGTAGTCCCAGCTACTCCGGAGGCTGAGGCAGGAGAATAGCGTGAATCTGGGAGGCGGAGCTTGCAGTGAGCTGAGATCCGGCCACTGCACTCCAGCCTGGGCGACACAGCAAGACTCCGTCTCAAAAAAAAAAAAAAAAAAAAAAGAGAACCATCATTTCTATCTCAACTTATTTTTTAAAATGCTGACCTTGGACTATAATACATGCCCCCACCCCCACGCCACCATGAACTCCCTGGCCTGTGGTCCCTTTGACTCATCTCTCCTGCTTCCTACCTCCTTCCCGCAACGTGCCCCTATCCCACAACAACTGGAAAAGGCGTTGCCTCTTTTTGCTAACTTTCTCCTCAGGTAGGCAACTTCTATCCTAAGTTAGGCAGGCTCTCTTTATAATGCTCTCAGTCTTTTCTGTACCTTAGACTCTTGGGCTGTCTGGGGAACCCCATCCATCTCCTCAGAATAATGGTTTTAAATATTAATACATAAAATAAAATGCATATTAATAAAAAAATTTTTTTTTTTGAGACGGAGTCTCGCTCTGTCGCCCAGGCTGGAGTGCAGTGGCCGGATCTCGGCTCACTGCAAGCTCCGCCTCCCGGGTTCAAGTGATTCTACTGCCTCAGCCTCCTGAGTAGCTGGGACTACAGGCACGAGCCACCACGCCCGGCTAATTTTTTAAAAATTTTTAGTAGAGACGAGATTTCACCATGTTAGCCAGGATGGTCTCAATCTCCTGACCTCTTGATCCGCCTGCCTCGGCCTCCCAAGTCCTGGGATTACAGGCATGAGCCACCACGACTAGCCTAAGATTTCTTACTGGAATTTTCTAAATTTTTCTATGATGGTTACATACACTTGCATAACTGATAACAAACAAGAACAGCCAACAAAGGACATAGCTCTCTAGAAGAGAATACTTTTTTTTTTTAAGGCAGAGTCTCGCTCTGTTGCCATGCTGGAGTGCAGTGGCGATCTTGGCTCATTGCAACCTCCAACTCCCAGGTTCAAGCGATTCTCCTGCCTCAGCCTCCCGAGTAGCTGAGATTACAGGTGCGCACCACCGCACCTTGCTAATTTTTGCATTTTTAGTGGAGACGAGGTTTCACCGTGTTGGCCAGGATGGTCTCGATCTCCTGACTTCGTAATCTGCCTGCCTCAGCCTCCCAAAAGTGCTGGGATTACAGGCGTGAGCCACCACACCTGGCCAAGAATACTCTTTGTTGAGATGAGATCTACCTATAATTTCCAATTCTTCCAGTCTTAACAGAAACCTCTCAAAAACTTCCAAATAATTCCACCCCTGGACAAGTGAACGTCCCCACTTCCCCCAAGGGAAGTGACGCTTAGCCGTAAGGAACCACTCTGCCACCTGGTGGCTACGCCTAAAACTGCCACATCCCCTCCTCTAGCCCCTACCTAGTCTACCGCCTGCTGTCCTCATGCTGCAACAATGGGAAATCCTGCCCAATGGATTAAAAAGTAGAAACTCACTTTGGGAGGCCGAGGCGGGCGGATTGCCTGAGCTTAGGAGTTCGCGACCAGCCTGGGCAACACGGTGAAACCCCGTCTCTACTAAAATACAAAAAATTAGCCGGGCATCATGGCGTGCACCTGTAGTCCCAGCTACACGGGAGGCTGAGGCAGGAGAATTGCTTGAACCCGGGAGGCGGAGATGGCAGTGAGCCAAGATTGCGCCACTGCACTCCAGCCTATGCGACACAGCGAGGCTCCGTCTCAAAAAAAAAAAAAAAAAAAAGGAGAAACAATAATTATGGCTGGGGGATGAAGGTGCTAATCACAAATCAGGAGCTTTTATCTAGGGGCAGGGAAGAGACACTACCAGGGCAGGGAACAACTGAAGATTTGTTACAAAGCCAGTTAATGGGAGCACTTAAGTATGACATGCACTCAGATGAGATACTACAGTCAAGAGGAGGAGAAAGCTTGTAGGGCAAGCATCAGAGATGCCCAATTAATAGAAAGGGAGCAAACGCCTTTTGTAGAAAACAGCTGGAAATAGCAGAAAAGGGCCAAGCATAGTTATCGGCTGAAAATCCACACAGGAAAAGACAATATGGCAGAGAAGGACTTTGAGCCATATGTGACTGGTGGAAAAAAAAAAACAATTAGATAAGAGACCAAAGGCAAAGGGATAGTGGGTAATAAGCAGAGATTTTGAAAAGGGAAAGGCATAAGAAAATTCCACTAAAGACTGTCCAATAAAGGTGGCAGAATAATTGAGGAGGAAGACAAACACCAAAGATAATCAGTATAAAGGCAATTATTATTTATTGAGCACTTATTATGTAACAGATGGGGCTCTAAATGTTTCACATGTACTTTGTACTAGTTCGTTTAATTCTACATCTACTCTATGAGATACGTATTATTACCTCCATTTTACAGATGAGGAAATTGAGGCACAGAGGTTCAGGAACTTGCCTAGGGTCACAGGGTAGTGCTGGCCAGGGATTTGAGTCTAGACAATCTGGGCATGTGCTCATAATCACTAGACTATATACTGCCTGCCCTGGCATGAGAAGTAAGGCATAAAGCAGAAGGAACAAAAAGAAGAGAAGTCATAAAAGAGGCTGTTTGAAGGAAATCTAGAAGCATTCACTTTTTTTGTTGTTGATTTTTACTTTTATGTAGTCATTAAGTCCTTGGACTCATAGTAAGGCTTGATGCCATATTGGTGTCACACTGCTAAGCAATCCAAAGCATATGTTAGCCTTCTATTTCAACTTCTTTGTTTACTAATGTATCACTGGACCCAGCAGGCAGCTCACCCAGACAATCTTAGTAAGGATTTTGGTGCATAATAGGCCACAGTCCTTACAAAGTATCCAGTTTGTCTTATAGCTGAGAGGTGTGAACCGGCTGCAGATGTGTCACAGCTAAATTCTTGAATGGATTTTTATTATCAGTGCCACCTCTTCCTCTGCCTCTTCTTGGTCTTTCCCAGCCACCAGTGTGACCCAGCTGGTGACTAAGAGTTGACTAATTTTACTCTGCAATAAGGGCTGGCACAACCAAAGACAGGATGTATAATGATGAGCAACAAAAGAACATTAAATATGTGCTACTAAATAAGATACTGTATATAGAATCACTTTGCAGTACTGGAACATTCTTTGCAAATGTAAAGTGTATTCAAGCATGTAAAAATACCTTTCTAGTCAAATACTTTAAAACCAACCTCTTCTATTTTGAGAATCAGTGAGGAGGCAAAACATTTCCTCTGGTCCCAATACAACTTTTCAAAAACATGTCCCTGCCATATAAGCTTGTTGAGAGTCAAACTTTTATTCATTGGCTCTTCCTGAATCTAGGCATTTGACAAAGTTTCCTCTCAAAGAAAGCTGTGTAGTTTCCCTCAATGGCTTGTTTTTGCTCATATGTCTAGGAATTGTGCCCTTTCTCACACCAGCTTATTTTGGGCAGAAAGATCTTCAGTTCCCAGGGTTCCCTCCGAACTCTTGTGTGCAGGATTCAAACTGGCAATTCACCAAATGTCTGTAAAGACAGGGCCCCCATTTGGGCAATGTTCCACAATCGCACCCTTGAGTTCATGCAGAAGTGGTGGGTGGATGCCATCTGGTTCCAGGGATTTATTTACATTTAGTTTATTATTGAGGTCTGGAACATCCTGCAGGCTTAGCACTATTTAATAACCCCGACCTGTCTCCTACAAGAGAAACCTTCAGAGTGGGAATCTCTCCAGTGGTTTCTTCCAGCTGACTCCCTTGTCATTTCACTCACTCACTCACTCGAGATTAACTCTGTTGTCCACTGATGGCTCATTGCACCCTCGACCTCCCTGGCTCAGATGATCCTCCCACCCAACCTTCCTAAGTAGCTGGGACTACAGGTGTGTGCCACCATGCCTGACTAATTTTTAAATATTTCCCTATGTTGCCCAGGGTGGTCTTGAACTCCTAGGCTCAAGTGATCCTCCTGCCTCAGTCTCCCAAAAGTGCTGGGATTACAGGCATGAGCCACTGGACCTGTCCTCTTTTTATGTATTTAAAGAAATGTTGATTATTAGTCCTTAGAGTGCCCTGCATGGTGCTTCTCAAATTCCGTCCTGAGTCCTCTGAGGCCTTGCTGGTGCTGGCCGACATACTCCTGGGCTTCCATGTTCTAGGCTTCGCTGCTGCTGCTTTCCCGAGATGACTTTTTAGAATAGAGTAACCAGGTATTTGCTCAGGCACCTGTCCCCTCTGACTCAAGCAGACACTCTTCATAGAACTATTATCCTAGAGTCGGTTTTCAGGCCTCCTATGGGTTGCTTAATACTATACAGATTGTCTGCCTGCTGCTCATCTAAGTGCCCACAACTGGGCACAGCTTATGCTCGTCTACATGTGCAGTGAATTTTTGATTTTTGGAGGTGTTCCCCTGCTCCCTGTTGTAACCCCTTGGTTTTGGGTTGTAATTATGTGTGCTGCAGTGACCACGGGGAAGCCCCCTGTCATGTCTTTCCTCATCACAGAACTCACTCAACCAGTTCCTGTCCCGAAGTCTGACATTAATCTGCTTTGGGAAGTCTTCCCCAAGTCTGACATCTGCAACCTGCCTTGATGGCATATTCTGCCAATGGCTGTTGGGAATAAAAACATGTTTTTATTACAACCAGCTGTGGGGATAGCAGGCCTCTCAGCACTCACAGGCTCCAGCCGTATTCCCTCAAAAGTTCCCTTTACTTACTTCCTTTTTCTTTTTCTTTTTTTGAGACAGAGTCTCACTTTGCTGCCCTGGCTGGAGTGCACTGGCACGATCTTGGCTCACTGCAATCTCCGCCTCCCAGGTTAAAGCGATTCTCCTGCCTCAGCCTCCCAAGTAGCTGGGATTACAGGTGTGTGCTATCACGCCTGGCGAATTTTGTATTTTTAGTAGAGATGGAGTTTCACCATGTTGGCCAGGCTGGTCTTGAACTCCTGACCTCAGGTGATCTGCCTACCGTGGCCTCCTCCCAAAGTGCTGGGATTACACGCATGAGCCACCATGTCTGGCCTCTTACTTCCTTTTTCTAGGATCAGAGTGGAAACAGGAGGCCCTGACAGGCCTCCTATTGCTAGCCCTGATGGCCCTGTCCTCTGGGCAGATACAGTCCTCGTCGGGCTCCCCGCTGGGTAACAGAAGCTCCATTCACTTCCTTAGTAGTACATAACTGTACACTGTGGTAATGAATTGTGATTATGTAAAAATGACCCGCATCAAAATGGGTAGAAAACATCTATTTGTCTATTTGGTAGGTAGATTTGAGCACTCTTACACTGTCTCCACCATTTACTTTCCTTCCAACCTTTTGAGGGTGGACTCATGACATAAATCTTAAGCGTGCAGGTTGATGACTTTTTACATAAGTACACACCCAATTAACCACCACCCAGATGAAAACAGAGAACACTTCCTGTGTCTCAGGGACTCTTGCTCCTCCCCAGTCAACATGGCCTCCCCAGCCACTGATCTAACTGAGGCCTGAGAGCTCCACCAGGGCCCAGGCAGGGCTCTACCGCTCCACAAATAGGCCCAGAGCTGCTCTTCACCCATAACCTGCACCAGCCCAGTGGACTCCCTGCTGCAGTCCGCCCTGGAGCATTAGAGCCTCTGCTTCCCCCAGGGATGCATGCGAGGTGATTTCAGGCCACTTGGAGGGAGAGCATGAAAGGGCAGCAGGAGATCACGGATCTTTCTGGCAGTGGAAGGAGAAAAACCCAACAGCCAGAATAGGAGGAGGTCACAAGGAAGACCTTGGGAGGAATTCTTTTTCAGTTTTAAAACAATAGGTTTTTGTTGTTGTTGCTAAATGTTTCTTTGTGAGAAGAAAGCCTGCTAGCAATCTCCAATGTAGGGGGATACATGGGGAAGAAGAAATCTTGAGGTGGAAACATAAGCAGATCCTTGCCTGGGAACAGCCACCATGTGAATTTAGCTCAAGAGCTCCAGGAAGCACTTGGCAGGCCTGGGACTGACAGGCAGCAAAACACAGTGGTTCAGAGAGTACCATTCACTCGGGTGACCTCGGCCTAGTTACTTAAAAAAAAAAAAAAAAAAGGCCGGGTGCGGTGGCTCAAGCCTGTAATCCCAGCACTTTGGGAGGCTGAGACGGGCAGATCACAAGGTCAGGAGATCAAGACCATCCTGGCTAACCCAGTGAAACCCCGTCTCTACTAAAAAATACAAAAAACTAGCCGGGCGAGGTGGCGGGCGCCTGTAGTCCCAGCTACTCGGGAGGCTGAGGCAGGAGAATGGCGTGAACCCGGGAGGCGGAGCTTGCAGTGAGCCGAGATCACGCTACTGCACTCCAGGCTGGGCGAGAGAGCGAGACTCCGTCTCAAAAAAAAAAAAAAAAAGGGCTAAGATTTAGCTGCTATGAGATTGAGTCTCACAAAACTGCCAATATTCAATCATTCTGATCTACAAAAACAATTGCATATGATTCAACCTAACATTATTATTACGATTCTATTACACTAGCCCAGGCTGAGGGCAGGAATTGTCGAGAGTCCCCTCCTACCACGAGAGGCTTTGGCCCAGCTCTGCTGACAGCTCTCATTTCAAGCCGCCCATGGGCCCCGGAGGATCCAGCCGTTCTGCTCCCAGAGTCCTGTGTGCAAATGTGCCTCAGGCTCCTTTGTCCAGCGGTCTCAGGAAGGAAACCTCTCAGTGTTATCTCCTTTGTCAGTTTTTGGTCCCTCTGCCAGGCAGTGGCCACAGACAACTGCTTGGCCAGGGAGAAGCACGCACCCTTGCTGCTGGGGGGTTTTGCCGCAGCTAGGACCCAGCCCTTTGCCCCTGTGTTCTCTGACGCCACCTCTTCATCCCCGTTTCCTCATCCAGGTCAGCAGTTTCCCCCAGTATGAACCTTGTATGGTTTACTCATTATGTTAAAAACCACTTAATTAGAAAAGTGGGTTTTTAAAGCTCACCTCATTAAAGGTAGTATTAAAATCAACGATAATAAGCTCACTGTTTGGAGGACTATGTATCAAGTACACTATTCTAACTGCCTCACATGTATTTGTTACTTTAATCTCATCATAGCCCAAGGAGGCAGGTCCTATTGCCCCATTTATAGATAAGAAAATGGAGGCACAGAGAAACAAGTTACTTACTTACAGCTGCATGTTTAGGAAAGTGGGAGAGCTGGGATCTGACCCTAGGCAGTCTGGCTCCAAAGACCATGATTTAACCACTGTACTATTGTGTACAGTCCCCAACCTTGACAGGAAGCTATCTGCTTCCTCTCTGAACCCCTTACTGGCTTCCCTTACATCTAGCTCTTTTTCCCTGTTCTTTAAGTGTAATCAATTTGCTGGTCTGCTAAAACTGCTGCAACTACTACTTTTATTTCTGTAACCACTTCACCTGGTTTTTCTTTGAGTCACTTAAGGTGGCTTTTAGCCCTAAAACTTCTCTTCCAGGCTGGGCATGTTTGGTTTTTTACAATACCTGTATTCATCTGCAGAGCTTCCTTCACAGGGATTTCACAAGCAGCCCTTCAGCAGTTAGGATACAGGTGCCTACTTTCTCTGTGAAAGTCACACCCAACAGGTCAACCTTACACAATGCTTTGTGCCCTTGTTCCTCACACCTCTGCCATGATTCTGTCTCCTAAAGGGCACTGCCTGTCTAGCCTAACACCCAGGCACATCTTCTTCTTTTATCATTCATAGGATTTTAGAACTATGGAGGTGGGAGGAACTTTTCACCTTATCCAGTTTAATCGCCCATTCTACTTTGTCTGAAAGAAAGACGTGAGACTCCTCCACGAACAGGATTAATCGAGGTGTTAATAGAGCAGCAGACAATGGTCCCAATGCTGTTCTGTTGGGTATTGCCGAAAGACCTCAGACCTACCAGATAACTGAAAATGCTACCCAGTAAAGAACATCTCTAGGATTAACATAGCTGTAAAGTCACAGAGCATTGTCCTCTGTTCTGCCGATATTGTGAACTGCTAAAAGCCATTCCAGGAATCGTCTGCACCTCCCTGAGCTGATCTGGGAAGCACTTTTATCACATATGGCAAAGCTCTGTGCCTGGCTCATGATAACTAAATTAAACTTCATGCTCTTATTATCCGGCTCCACCTCAACCACATTATCAAAATGGACAGCTCATCCCGGCATACAGCCATTCCAGCCCCTTGTCCTCATTTATCCTAGAATGCCACACGTGCTGCTCACTGGCAGAGGCCATGGTTCTTAATCAGTAGCCTGAAGCCTCGGCACCATGGCTAGCATCTACTCACAGAAATCAACGCATCCGCTCTCCTTTTTCTTCCAAAGCCCTTACTTGGGCAAGCTGGGTCCTGTCTTTCCATCTGTCTACTAAATAGTCTTCTCTTCTTTTGCCGCCTAACACCAATCACAGAGTGGTAATGCTCAGGGATCACATGGAGACACTGCGGATCTTCAGAACATCTACGTTATAGTTAGAACTTATAAAAGCATTCAACTTTCTCTGGCCTTTCCCCCTGCTTTTAAAATAAGTATATGCCTATTAAAAACAAACAAACCAAAAAAACTCTCAGTTCAGAAACATGCAAAGCATAAAAGCAACACAGCCCCCACCCCCAACCCCAATGATTCTCTCTGGAGAGCCTGACAATCTCTCTCCTCAATCCGTATTTCCCTGACCCTGGAACAGCTCCTAGCCCACTCATCACGTAACACAGGCCCTTCTTGAGTTTTCTACATAGGGACTCTGAAGCACCCCCACCCCAGGGGTTCCTGGAAGCTGTACTCTCGCTGGTCATCCCCTCTCAGCCTCCTCTGCTCCCTGACCTCTTCATGTAGTCACGTGAGAGTGTGTCAGGGCTGGGGCCCTGGTCCCCTTCTCTGTCCATCCTTCCTTCCTTAGGGATCTCATCCAGTGTGTTGGCTTTAAGTAGCGTCTAGGCAAAGGCTCCTAAATTTATAGGTCCAGTCCAGATCTCTCTTTCAAACTCCAAACTCAAGATATATTTGCCTAGTCTGCATCTCTATTTAGACGTCTAATGGCACTTCAAATCCAGTATGCCCAAAGCTGGACTCTTGCTGTCCCCACTGCAGCCTTCTCTATAAACTATAAAGCCATCCAGACTCACCCCTTTCTGTTGTACTCCACACCCAATTCATCAGGAAATGTTGTTGGCTCTATTTACTAAATAGATCCAAAATCTGGCCACTTCTTACACCTCCACCGTCACCATCCAAGTCCCACCACCTTCATGTCTCATCTGGAGGACTACCGTAGCATCCTGGGTGGTCTCTATTTCCACTCTTGCCCACACCTACAGTCTACATAGAAGCCAGTGTGGCCCTATTGAAACATAAGTCAGATTGTGCCACTCTCTTCTGCTCATGGCTCTCTTAGAGCTCCTCTTCCACTCAGAGTAAAAGTCAAAGTTCTTACAGTGGCTACAAAGTCCTCTGTGATCTGGGTCCCTGTGACTCTTCTGAACTCACCTCTTCCTACTCTTCGCTTGGATCACTCTGCTCCAGGCCACACCAGTGACCGCCATGATTCCTTCCGTGGCTCAGGCATGCTGCTGCCTGAGGCCCTTGCACTGGCTGTTTCCTCTGCCTAGACACAATTCCTGCAGATGTCCAGGTGGTTCGCTCCTTCACCTTCCCCAGGTCTTTCCTCAGACGTCACCTTCTCAGTGAACCTATCGAGACGACTTTATTCGAAATTGCAACCTGTCTCTTCTCTATCACCTAATAAAACCTTTACCCTGCTCTACTTTTTAAAAAAAGATTATTTCTTAGCACCTTGACATTCTTTTTAATTTACTACTTACTATGATGTTTACTGTATGTCTCCCCACAACTATCAGAATATAGAAACTTTATGAGAACAGAGACCTCTCTCTGTTTCACTTCCTAATACAGCCTAGGTCTTTGACAGTGCTGGCATGTGGCAAGCATTCAATAAATGCTTGTCAATGAGTGACTGAAAGATCTCTCAGGCCTGCCCAGTCACTCTGCAGCCATTCTGGCACAAAGACCCTTTTCACACTGAAGAACCCTGGGCTCCAGTGACTTTCTGCCAACTAAGAGGGATGACCCCTTCAGAGCACCCCTTCTCCCTTCCTACTCCCAGCCAGGTACCTGCTGTGGCACCTTCTGTGTGCGCTGCCCACTGAGGGGCTAACTCCCTTTCTAATGTTCATTCCCTGCCCACACTAAGCTCTTGGCCACTCACCTGAAAGTCCTCCTCATCCAAGATCTCTTTCCTCCACTTGATCAAGAAGGCTGCACACACATAGAGATGAAAGTGGGAGAACCCTTCTGGTTCAGACTGGGAAGCAAAAAAATAAGAGTTAGGTCTTCCAGCCCTGACAAGGATTCAGCTCTGGTCCTCTCAGTTCCATTCCTACTGGGAGGAGGGAAACTCTTTCACGGCTGGGGAGATGGAGTTGTGAAGAGACTTAGCAAAGGCCCTGCCCTGAGGCGAAAGCAGACATGGAAGTAGAAAAGGGGAGAAGGGGAAACTTCTAAGCAGCTACACTCTACAACTTGGCAGGGAGCTGGACACCTCAGGGACAGCCTGGCACAGAGAGGCCAGGGAATCCCTCCTACCTGATATGTGTCCCACAGGCGGATGGTGCAGCGAAGAGGAAGCTCCCGCATAAGCAGGTTGTTCATCCAGCGGAAGGCAAACTGCAGGTATTCTACCTCGTACCTCCTGAAGTGATTATGTACCTGCTCTGAAACAGGAAGCATCATTGGGGATCATCATCCTAGGGGACTGGACCCTGACAGGGCCACAGGAGCCAAAACAGCAGCCCCCACTTCTTACTGCCCCTCCCATGGGTAAGCAGACACAGAGGGGCAGACAGGCATCTGACTGTCCTTTATGTTTGATTCCATCATCTCACGGCAACACTGCATGGTTAACTCAGCCCAGCAGACAGAACCATTTTAACATCCCACAGCAATGTTCTAGGAGCCCCACTTCCTTCGCGGGGCCGCTCTGGCCACAAAGCAGAGGATATGAGGTTCACTTGGCTACTCCACCTTAGTACTCATCAGAGAAGGAGCCAGAATGGAAAAGGACCATGGAGGTCACCTTGGCCACCCTCCTACTGGCAAGGAACTCCTCTTCAGCATCGCCGCCAGATGGCTAGCCAGCAGGGATGTGAACACTGCCAGCGAAAGGGGCTCACAAACTCCACTCAAGGGCAGCCTCTTCCACTGATGTATGAAGTGATTCACCAGAAAGCGCTTCACCATATTCAACAAAACCAGCTGCCTCCTCACTCCCACCTCTTGGTGTTCGTGTGGTGTTCTCAGGTAAGCCCAAATAAACCTGACTGCTGTTCTACATGACAGCTCTCCAAATAACGCTTAGTGGGATTGTTTTCTAAATTACTGTCCTCAGTTTCCTAACCTATAAAACGGGAATAATCACTCACACCTCAGAGGGTTTCAGGGAAGATAAACAAGAAAACACAAGTAAAGTGCTTACAGTGGCACCTGGCACGTGGTAAATATTTCAAACAATTCTTAAAAGAAGAACTATTAACAATGGTTATGGCCAGGTGCCGTGGCTCATGCCTGTAATCCCAGCACTTTGGGAGGCCGAGGTGGGCGGATTGTTGAGCCCAGGAGCTCAAGACCAGGTTGGGCAACATGGCAAAAGCCTGTCTCTACTAAAAATACAAAAATTAGCCAGGCACCGTGGTGCACACCTATAGTTCCAGCAACTCGGGAGGCTGAGGTGGGAAGATCCTTTGAGCCAGGAGGTCCAGGCTGTAACGAGCCAAGATTGCACTCCAGCCTGGGCGACAGAGCAAGACTCCATCTCAAAAATCAACAGTTATTTCTGGGGAGAATTTAAGGAGAGGAAGGATTCCTACCTTATCACCCTGGCTGGAGTACAGTGGTGCGACCTTGGCTCACTGTAGCCTCGACCTCCTGGGCTCGAGAGATCCTTCCATCTCAGCCTCCTGAGTAGCTGGGACTACAGTCGTGTGCCACCATGCCCAGCTACTTTTTAAATTTTTTGTAGAGGGGGGAGGGTCTCACCATATTGCCCAGGCTGGTCTTGAACTCCCAGGCTCAAGTGATCCTCCTGCCTCGGCCTCCCAAAGTGCTGGGATTACAGGTGTGAATCACCATCCCCAGCCTGTTTAAATTTTTTTAAATGAGGAAGTATTACTTCTACAATGCAAAGAAACATCCAAAATATATATACACTTAAAAATCCACTATTCCAAAGTACTATGCCTTTATGTATCATGCATTTGTAAGGGCGGAAAAAATAAGGATAGGGCAGACAGTGGCAGAAACCACAGCATCTGCTTGTTGGAACCTGACTGATGACCAGCCTCTGGCAGCCAGCTTATCCCCCAGAAGAGGGCAGCATACACCCTGTGCTAGGATAGGCTCCGGTTGAGGGATGTCAAGAGACCTGCACCTGGGGCCCCACCATAAGGGCTAACAGCTGGGCCAGAGTGATAAGACACAGCGGAAAAAAACATTCCACATGTGACATATGGGAAGTAACTGTGAATAAACAAATGGGTTCAGAAGATTGAAATGCTGAGTCAAAAAACAGAGTGAGTGGAACAAGTCAAGGAAGGTTTTCATGAAAAGAGAACCTGGGAAAGAAGAGAGAAAAATATACAATGTTGGGGTTGGGGGTGGGCAGCAGGTAGGGAAGAAAGGCTTTGCTTGGGTGAAGCAGAAAATCCAATGAGTAGGAAAGCCTGGGAATAACATTTGTTAGCTGGTGTCAGGACAGGCAGAGTCCTATGGGGGCTACTACAACTTAACTAGTGTTAGAGATCCCACCAACTTCTCTCCCAGGGCCTCAGTTTCTTCATCAGTCAACAGCAGAGCTTCCTGAGTTGTCCTTTCGTTCTAACATTCTACAACTCTAGGCTAAAGCTGAGGAATTCCATAAGGCTGTTCCTCAAAGACATGTGCCTTAGGAAGAGCCACATCTCAATTTCCCCAGTCCACACAAGTCCTGGGAAGCTGTGTAAAGTCCTGCTCGGGTATCAGCCAGGCCCGAAGACTCCGTGTCAAGCCCAGGAGTTCTGAGTTACATCACAACATGAAGGACAAGGCCGGATGACAGGCTGGATGCTGAAGGCAATGGAGAGTCATGGGAGGCTTCAGAGCAGAAGAGGGATGTGGCCAGAACAGAGCTGCAGAAAGATGCAGTTGTGTGACAGATAGTTTGGAAGAGGAGAGTATGGAGGAGGCAAGTCCTCTGAGAAGGAAGCTGGACCAGAGCTGTGGCTGGGGAAATGGGGAAGGGGCGTACTGAGGAGAGCTGCTGAAGGAGAACCGATAGAGACTGGTGATAGGAAACCAAGGGGAAAGAAGAACTTGAGATAACAGCACAGTTCTCACTTTGCCTTCCTCCTGAGATGTGGAAGGATGCTGGTGCTGCCAGCAGCACTGAGTGCACTGGAAAGGGTCATGGCTAGGAAGACAGCTGAGGAGAGGACCCACAAGTACAACCGGCTCAAATCAGAATCAACTGTGCTATTGCTAGAGAACTCTTCTCCCTCTGAACCTACCATCAATCCGGCTGACAAGCTCTTCCAGTGCCTTCACCTTCTTCTGGATCCCTGGTTGTGCAAAGGTGTAGTTATCCTGCAAATGACATAGAGCCCAGGATGAACATGGACTCTAACTTGTGCTACCACCTGACATTCACTGAAACAAGTTTAAAAGTTCAGGCTGTTTTCCCAAACTAGTACCAATGGCCAGTGACAGTGTTCTGGGAAACAAAGAAATCTACAGAACAACAGTGTAGGGGGAAAGCCCAATGGAGCCCTACAGTGTGGAAGCAAACCAACATGCTTGGGGTGCAGGGCAGAAAGGAGCAGTCTACTTCAATGACAAAGCCAAGGCAATATGGAGATTTCTGCAGACTCCAAGGGACATGACACCATCACTGTTTTGTTTTTGTTTTTGTTTTGAGATAGGGTCTCACTCTATCGCCCAGGCTGGAGTGCAGTGGTGTGATCATGGCTCACTACAGCTTTGACCTCCTAGGCTCAAGCGATCCTCCCACCTTAGCCCACTGAGGACCTGGTACTACAGGCACATGCCACCACGCCTGGCTAATTTTAAAATTTTTTGTAGAGATGGGGTCTGTCTATGTTGCCTAGGCTGGTCTTGAACTCCTGAGCTCAAGCGATCCTCCAGTCTTGGCCTCCCAAAGTGGTGGGATTATAGGCGTGAGCCACCGTGCCCGACCCACCATTGCTGTTTGAAAGCTGTAAAGCTAATGAAGAAGGATAGAGAGGGACCAAAAGGAGGAGGAGCCATAGTGGGTGGGTGGGTGGTCCTGCCTGATACAGAAGAGCAAGAGTGAAACCAAAGGCCTGCTGGGAGCCCCTGGACCTAGATGCTCCCACAAGGGCAGAAGCAGCTCACCTGGATTCCATCCAATAGCTTGCTCATGCACCAAAAGCTGTCAGCCTCAATGCTTCGCAGCATGTCTTGGGACAAGTTGGTCACGTCAAAGTTCTCCACATCCTCTTCTGTAAAACAAAAGGTGAAGAAAGTCCAGAGGTCTTATCTAAAAATAGAGAGAGAAAGATAGATTCGAGTGTCTTCAACGGGGTCTTTAGCGCCAAGTGAGGACCAGGCTAACCTGATGTTAAGAAACGAGGGCCTGCCCCTCTACTCTCTGTGTCAGGTGGACAAATGTGTCCCAGGGAGGTTCTTGAAGATCTCATTACAACACTGGACAGGCCATTTCTCACACTAGTCCCATCAGGTTCAACATATCTTTCTCTTCCTTGGTATTTGTTCACTCAGTTTTAGAATATGATACTTCAGGTCTCATGTTCAATGAATTATACTCAGCTCCCTGAAGATGGCCTGGAAAATGTCTTTGATTTCAGCTCAGTGAGCTGTCTAGCACACTCTCACTCATACGTAGGGAGAACAGCTAGGATCAGAAAGCCCCCACAGTTTATTTTAAAGATGGAATTCCCAAGTTCTGGTAAGGCAGACCCACAGTCTTGCCACTCAGAGGAGAAGGTATGCATGTAAAGGAAAATGAGTCAAGCCTGTGAGTGCTTCTAGGACTTAATTCCAACAAGATGGTATTTCTCAAGATGGATTCTGCAAAACATCAATCCTACACGACACTCAAAAAAAGGGGGGGGTCGGGTTCCACAGACAAATATGGTTGGGAAATGATGCATTAGATATCCCCATCTTGGAGATTAGCAAAGATCACAGAACACAAAAGGGTTTGAGAAGTTAACAGAAATTCTGCATTAAGTAAATCTGCTTAACTTTGTTTATCCAGCATTTCCCAAGTTTATCTAGCCACGAGACCTCTTTGGAGAGGATTATTTGTTAGCTTCTCATGGAAACCTCCCACTGAGTAACAGGAATGAGAATCTGTCTCGTCTGAGATGCAAGTGAGGAAAACATAAGCAGCCTTCCAGAAACCCGAAGAAGGAAAAGGCTATGTGATGTGTCCTTCCTAGCCCGTGTTTAACTCCCCCTCCCTGTCACAGAGAGGTGAAGTAGTAAGAAGCGCTGTATTTGCCCAACAAGAAAGGCCTCTGTGTATGTCTGTCAGAGGCCACACACAGAAACAGTCAAGCCCTTGAGTTCTCCACCAGACAGCTTTTCTCCTCAGACCTACAACCCCTATTCTGGAAACAGATGTTCACTGCAATCCCTTGCGCTACAGAGACATAGGCATCAGACAAAATGTATTCAGAATCTAGCTTTTTCTTCTTTCTTTCTTTCTTTTTTTTTTGAGACAGGATCTCACTCTGATGCCCAGGCTGGAGTGCAGTGGCATGATCTCGGCTCACTGCAGCCTTGACTTCCCAGGCCCAGATGATCCTCCCACTTCAGCCTCCCAAGTAGCTGAGACTACGGGTGCACACAACCACGCCCAGCTAATTTTTTGTAATTTTTGTAGAGATGAGTTTTTGCCATGTTTCCCAGGCTGGTCTCAAACTCCTGGACTCAAGTGACCCTCACACCTCAGCCTCACAAAGTGCTAGGATTACAGGAGTGAGCCACTGTACCTGACCCCAGCCTTTTCATTTCTAAGAATTGTTACTAAGACCTATAACTGAACCTCCTTGAGATAACATGTAACAACTCTTGGATTCTCATCCTGTTTGAAGAGCCATTTTTAAAATGAACATGGAGGCTGGGGAAAAAAAAAAATCCTCTTGAGAAGGGTGGGGTGCTTTATCAGAAAAGCTATGACTCTACGAATGACCTAAAAAAAAAAAAAAAAAAAAAAAAAAAATCCAACTTGAAGGCCAGCTGCAGTTAATATACATAAAGTGCTAAATACAGTGCCTGGCACACAGTAGGCACAATATAGCTATCTTAGATGAAATTTATTAGGAACTTGTAATGATATAAAAAAGCATGTCACAGTATTAAGGAGAAAAGAGGGGAAAAAGTATTTATGGCGTACTTTCTTACTGTACATACAATATTTATATGTTTATATAAGCACAGAGGAAAGACAAAACATTGCAAGGTTTACAGTATTTATTCCCCAGGTGGTAAGAATGAAGGATTTTATTTCCTTAAAGCTTTATTGGACTTTTCAAAATTTCTATAATAAGCAGAATTTTTATAGTCATTTTACATGCACAGTATCTTAGAAAAAAAAAGAGCCACAACTGACTACATCTGCCGTTTATCACCAAAAAAGAATAAAGAAGATTTTGTAAAACAACACTAAACTTGAAGAAACTAAAAATCTAGATAGCATATAAAGATCAATTTGAGAAATCACATTTTATTTTTGAGACAGAGTTTTGCTCTTGTCACCCAGGCTGGAGTGCAATGGCACGATCTCAGCTTACTGCACCTCTACCTTCCAGGTTCAAGCAATTCTCCTGCCTCAGCCTCCCAAGCAGCTGGGATCACAGGCATGAGGCACTACACCTGGCTAATTTTGTATTTTCAGTAGAGACGGGGTTTCACCATGTTGGCCAGGCTGGTCTCAAACTCCTGACATCAGGTGATCTGCCTGCCTCTGCCTCCCAAAGTGGTAGGATTACAGGTGTGAGCCACCATGCCCAGCCAAGAAATCATATTAAAAAAACTCTTCCAGGAAATATCATTTTTCTTTTGCTCCTATTATTCCTTTTATTATTTTTCTTGCATTCCTATTATTCCTTTTATTCTTTTATTGTATTCTAACTTAAACATTTACTGTGTAGTGGTTTTTCTGTTTTTTTATGTATGTAAGTATATATAGATATTTGTGTTCTTATATATGGAAGTATATATACACATTTTTAAATATATGTAAGTAAATTTTATATATAGATCTACAGATCTAGATATCTATATACAGATATAGATATATATATCTATAGCAGTCTCTAGATCTCTGTAGATATCTATAGAGATATACTTACATCTATTTAATATAGGCAAAGCTATATTAAAATATAATTATATTATATATAATATTTCATATACATGAAATATAAATTTCATATATGAAATACAATTATAAACTATATAAAATAATTATATATTTTATAATATATATTTACATATTAAGTTTAAATTGTTTTACCTAATATTTTACATTATGTTTTATATTATATTTTAATATTATATAATTAATTAATTTAGTTAAATGATACTGGGCTGTAAAACCCAGTTCAGGATCTTCCTTTGACTTTTTGCTTCATGTTACATTTCTAAGGTCTGTGTTCCTGTACATGCCTCTAGTTCATTGCTGCATAGTGTGCTTCCATCACACTTTATCCATTCCCTCAGGGATGGCTATACCCAGGTTGCCTCCAACTCTTATGACCATAAACAATGCTCCAAGGAACTGTCTCCTTTGAGAACTGCTCTGGGTCACAGGCTCAGGCAGACTCTTCTTCAGGACTAGCCTCACAACAATGCACAAAGGAGGAGAGCCCTTTCCCTATTCATGAGCATGACTTCTAATCCATCCTAGGCAGCAGCTCCCTCTTTATGAGAACAGGGTTGTTGGAAAAAAGTGAAACCCACAAGGAAGGATCGAGACAAAAACCACCCCCACTCCTCATACACATTTCCCAAAGGAAGATCCAGAGCTCCATAATAAGTTGAAGGGTCTTTTCCAACTTGGGCATTTTAGGATTCCAGAACATTGCAATGTAAATACAAGCAGAATTGGAAACCGCACATGGCAGGGTAAAAAGAGAGCAAGAGCCCCAGTTCCTGGGGGCAACAGGATCATCGCTGTCACATCAGCCCTAGTGACCTGTGGCTTTTTTGTCAGACAGAATAGCAAGCACATGGCTAAGAGAAGACTCTGGAGCCAGACTGCAGAGCTCAAGTCTTGGCTCTGTCACTCAGTAGCTATGTGACTTTGCACAAATGACTTTACTTTCTGTGTCTCAATCCTCATCTGTTAAAGTGGTAATATCGGTACCAATGTCATAGGATATCTTATGGATTAAATAAGTTAGTTAACATATGAAAAGTGCTAACAACAGTGCCTGGCACAAAATAAGCATTACATAAAAGTTAGCTGGCATAATTATTATTGTTACCAAAGGAACAAATACACTTCTATCTTAGTTCAGCCGCTGGCACTTTTTTCTTTTTTTTGAGATGGAGTGTTGCACTGTCACCCAGGCTGCAGTGCAGTGGCGCAATCTTGGCTCACTGCAAGCTCCGCCTCCCAGGTTCGCGCCATTCTCCTGCCTCAGCCTCCCGAGTAACTGGGACTACAGGTGCCCGCCACCATGCCTGGCTAATTTTTTGTATTTTTAGTAGAGATGGGGTTTCACCATGTTAGCCGGGATGGTCTCGATCTCCTGACCTCGTGATCTGCCCGCCTCGGCCTCCCAAGTGCTAGGATTACAGGCGTGAGCCACCACGCCCGGCACTTTTTTTTTTTTTTAATTAAGAGACAGGATCTTACATTATTGCCCAGGCTGGTCTTGAACTCCTGGGCTTAAGTGATCCTCCCACCTCAGCCTCCCAAAGTGCTGAGATTACACGTGTGAGCCATCATGCCCAGCCAGCACTGATATTCTGGATCTATATTATTCATAGCCAAACTTAATCCTAAGTGATGTACCTGCCATCCCAAAACATACTTTAAAAATAAGTCAGTTTTAAAAGTTCTCTACTTCTGCCTTTCGTCTTAAGGAGGAAAACCTGACTAACAACATGAGGTCATAAGTTGGTAAGGTGCCATGCTCGGTAACTGTACCCACTCCAAACCTTTAGCCATCTAGGGAGCAAAGGGAACAACAGACAAGGCACTGAACCCTATTTTGGGGCCCTGAATTGGGGGCTGTTGTTTGCCCATTAGCCCTTCGTTTTCACAGCCAGTGAGATAGCTCCCCAGCACTTCAGAGAGTGGGAGGGAGGGTTTAGTTCTATTTTTCTGCCTGCTGGGAGGATAAAATTCAAACATTTAGTCAAAAACTGTGAGCTGAGTACACCAGCAAAAAGCAGCAGAGAAAGGGAGGAGCAAATGCTCTCTGAAGGGCTTCATTCAGCATAAACAATCTGTTCAGAAGGATCATTAAGCGTCCACTTGAGGAAATTCAACATATAATTGAAGCTGAAATGGGAAACCGTGCCAGCAGTGTAGTCTCGAGCGAGGGCAGCATCTTTGGTTGTCATGACAGAGCATACAGCAGCAGGACTCAGATGGGAGGAAACGAGATTTGAAGGGATATTTTATGGCTATTTTAAGAGGCAAGGCATCCAAAAGGAGGAAACCCAAAAGCTCTTCATAAAAATCAAATTGGCCACTCTGGGCCTGACAAAGAACATGCTTATTTATTAGCTGATGAAATATACTTGAGTGATGGCTCCAGTCAACTGTTTAGTTTTTTAAGAACTCTGAGCCCCAGTCCTAAAAAATCAGCTTAATATATGCCTGAAAAATTCCCTGACAGCTTTGGGAAGAACTGGTTTTGCCTACACCGACAAGAGTAACTTGTCTATTCACTGCTCTAGGCATTTCCCAGGAACCATCTGTGATCTCAGGGCAATTTCTAGATGTGATCTGGTGGGCCAGCATGATTCAACCTGACCAGCCGGACCAAGAGGCTCCAACGCCTCAGCTGCAGATAGCCTTTCTGTTTTCCAAAGCCTCTGGTTTACCTGACCCGGGTCCTTATTGTTGTTGTTGTTTAACTGGACTCATAAGAATACCTTGTGTAATATTTTCTGGTAACAGGCTGGGTGCTGCAACTCACGCCTGTAATCCCAGCACTTTGGGAGGTCCAGGCGGGTGGATCACAAGATCACGAGTTCGAGACTAGCCTGGCCAATATGGTGAAATCCCGTCTCTACCAAAAATATAAAAATTAGCTGGGTGTGGTGGCGGGCACCTGTAGTCCCAGTTTCTCAGGAGGCTGAGGCAGGAGAATTGCTTGAACCCGGAAGGCAGAGGTTGCAGTGAGCCGAGACTGCGCCACTGCACTCCAGGCTGGGCGACAGAGAGAGAAGACTCTGTCTCAAAAAAAAAAAAAAAAAAAACAAAGAAAAACAAAAATGTCTGCTAACAAAAGTAAACTGAGAAAAATAGAAAATCCTTTTCAACCATACATCTAAAGAACCCCTTAAAACAGGAACAAATATTTCATCCAGAAAAAAACAGTTTTAAGAAAACCGTCAAGAATTCATCTTATTACTTTTTTTTTTTTTTTTTTTTTTTTGAGACGGAGTCTCGCTCTGTCGCCCAGGCTGGAGTGCAGTGGCCGGATCTCAGCTCACTGCAAGCTCCGCCTCCCGGGTTTACGCCATTCTCTCGCCTCAGCCTCCGGAGTAGCTGGGACTACAGGCGCCCGCCATCTCGCCCGGCTAATTTTTTGTATTTTTTTAGTAGAGACGGGGTTTCACCGTGTTAGCCAGGATGGTCTCGATCTCCTGACCTCGTGATCCGCCCGTCTCGGCCTCCCAAAGTGCTGGGATTACAGGCTTGAGCCACCGCGCCCGGCCTCATCTTATTACTTCTATGTAATAATTTTAAACTGGTTCAAGCGCTATATATAAACGCAATATATATATTGTTGGGTGTTATGCATCTGGCATTTTCAGGCAAGTACCTCATGGGAGCAGCTGAGACAATAACAGCACTGCAAACCTGTAGGCATAGAGAGGGTGGAGAGGCCCGTCACTGAACCTGGGAAAGCCAAACCACCTGACAAAGACAGGGGAAACTGGTCTCTGAGAGAGATGGCCACTCCAATGAGATGGTTGGAGGAAAGACTTATTCCGAGATTCCCACGGAGAAGAGACCCACTGGGAGGTAGTTCTGTTTCGCGAGGCCCATGTTTCTGACTGTCAGAGGAGATGTGCTATTTTGAAGATGCTGCTTAGTTGACCATACAGCATTCTGACACTGTGCCTGTCAATCAGGGTGGTGACTATTAACTTGGAATAATACATGAACTCTGGCTGCTCAGTATTAGGGATAGCACAGGTATACATGTATCATGATGCCCTGGTTAAAATTAATTTTAAAAACCAATGTACCACCAAGTTTTCACTATTTTCCTTAAGTTGCTGTATTACTTTTATTTAGCAAACATTAGTTACTGCTGGTTAAGTCAGCCTCCTGACATTGGCTATAGGATCCCAGATTATACGAGCCCAAACTCTGAGTATTCGGGCTATGGGGTAAAGGAAGAGGAGGCAAAGGAAAGGCAAGGTCCAGCACATACTTAACCTTCCAGGACCTGCCCAAAGACCATTCCCAGAGATGGGCAGCCTGTTACTAAGATGCTGTGGATGTGAACAGACTCTGGGAGGCTCAGGACCCCCAGCGCCAATGTCAGCTGTTCATACCTCAACTTCTCCTGTTATGATTTCTCACTTATCCCTGGGGTCAGATAAGGGACAGAGAGCAAATGCGTACCACACCCTGCTCAGCTCACTGCCAGGGTAGAGGACCAGGCTAAGTCTTATAGTCTCAGAAATGATAAGCCACAACTTGCCCTTGGAGAGCTCATCTCCTGCAATGATAGGAAATGCAGCACTGGACACCCCACCAAACGCACACACTGTCCTCAAATGTCACTGAAAGCAGCTCAGCATCCTGGCTGGGCTGTCTCCACACACTGCTGGGAAGACCCTCAATATTTTCAGCTGCCTATCACACAGGAGACTACTTCCTCTATGAAGATGGGGCCAGGAGGCAGCTTGAGTCCCAAATAGGGTGGCTGCTAAAAATTCAGCATCAAGCCCACTCCCCACCAATTCCCTCCAAACCAACAACATTAAAGTGGAAAGTTCTTACGGTATGATTCAATTGAGATAAAGCTTAGAAATAGGCAAAACTAATCTAGGTGTTAGAAATCAGTAAAGTAGTTACCCTTGCAGGGGCAGGGGAGGAGAGGACGGGGTAGGGACTAGGAGGGAACACAAGGGGACTTCTGAAGTTCTAGAAACATTCCATGCCTTGCTATGGGTGCTAGTTATTTTGGGGAAATTCATCGAACTGGGCATGTATGACAGATGCACTTTTCTTTTTTTTTTTTTTTGAGACAGAGTCTCGCTCGCTCTGTCGCCCGGGCTGAAGTGCAGTGGCCGGATCTCAGCTCACTGCAAGCTCCGCCTCCCGGGTTTACGCCATTCTCCTGCCTCAGCCTCCCGAGTAGCTGGGACTACAGGCGCCCGCCACCTCGCCCGGCTAGTTTTTTTTGTATTTTTTAGTAGAGACGGGGTTTCACCGTGTTAGCCAGGATGGTCTCGATCTCCTGACCTCGTGATCCGCCCGTTTTGGCCTCCCAAAGTGCTTGATTACAGGGATTACAGGCTTGAGCCACCGCGCCCGGCCGATAGATGCACTTTTCTAAATGTACAATTTAATATAAAGTTCACATTTTAAAAAGCAGAAAAGGAATATCCTCTTGAGACAATAATAAAGTTTGTCCAGTTTCATCTCTGGCCTAGCCAGACAGGGAAGAACAGACTGGGCGAGCTGATGTCATGTGCAGTGTCAGATGTAAGATGGAAGATGCTGCCTCCCAGGACTACAGCAGTGCCCTGCACGTGTGGATGCTCATCAAATACTTGTTGACTAAGTGGTGGTGCTCCACCTCCATCTCTTAGAGGAGAGAGAACTTCGGCTAATTCAGCACAGAATCAGAAAAGTGTAACTCACTGCCCTCCAGTGGCCAAGCCTGGTGAAACTGTACTCATTTCTGGGTATTCTGCAATTATCATGGAATTTTCATTCTCTCATTCATCTGGACATGTGTGGAATGCCTATTTTGGACGCCAAAATGAAGGTACTGGGGATATGAAGATGTTTAAAATACTCTTTCGTCTCAAAAGTGCCACGGGAGAAATCTACAGAGTGACAGAAATAGCAATACTGGATGCCGGGGGTCAGGCGGACCCCAGGGAAGGCTTCTAGGAGGAAGGGGAGTCTTAAAGGGTGCACAAAGATTAGCTCAGGAGATAAAAAGGTGGTGCAGGACAAGGCTTTACATTTACAATGTCCATTTTGGATTGCTGAGTTTGAGGGGTGAAGCAGAGAGCAGGTCACAGGGCCTTTACATGCCAAGTTAGAAAACCTGGACATTTAACCTATAGGTGATGGAACGCTAAGGAAGGATTTTTGTCAGAGGAGTTGTGTGGGCGAGTCTGTGTTTGAATGGTGTGGAAGATGGGTGTGAAGGAGATAAAACCGGGGGTGGAAAACATGCTTGGCTGGTTCAGCAATCCAGGCCTGACCTGGGGCATGCATAGTGGGAATGAAGAAGAAGCATATCAAGAAACATTTAGGACATGAAATCATCAGAGCTTTGTAAATGATTGGATATCGAAGAGCAAGGAAACAGAATCATGAACAATTCTTAGCATTTCTGACTTAGGTGACAGGAAATGCTGCCAACTAAGAGAAAAGGGTGCCTGGGTAAGGGAAGGAGAAGAGCCAAACACAGAGTCTGAGGAGCCTAGGAATAGCAAAGATTGCCTAAAAACAACTGTTCCCTTCTTCCTCCTCGGTAACAGGACCCCTAAGGGTATTGGCCACCTAAGACAGACTGTTTCTCAGCCTCACTTGCTGCTAGGTGTGTCCACAAGATTAAGTGCAGACAAAAGAGAATCAAGCCCGAGTCATGCACCACTTTCAGAAATGTTCTTAAACAGAACAAGTATGCCTTGCTTCCTTTCCTTCTCTATACTGGCTGGAATATAGATGTGATGGCTGGAGCACAAACAGCTCTTGGATCATGAGAAAGAAACCACATGCTGAAGATTGCAGAATGAGAGAGAGGAACCTGGATCTCTGATATTTTGGAGCAGCAGATAAGCCCCAGATCACTTACCTCTGGACTTTTAATGTGAGAGAAATAAGCTTTTCCATCTTACTTAAGGAACTGTTACTTGGGTTCCCTGTTATGTGCAGCCTAGCTAATCCTAAGTGATCATCTATGACATAATCAGGTGGAATGTCATGCAGGGAACTGGACACAAGTCAGAGGTCTGCGGAGGACTTCCTTTCTGAGAGTTCCACTGCCGTCATGCTTCCAGGTAAAATCTACGGTGAAAATCCTATTGTGCTATTTCATGCAGAGGAAAAGAGAAAAGGTTACTTGATAATTGGTGTTGCATTTTGTACCTAAAAATATCATGAGATACGACTCTTCTTTTGAAATAGGAAACATCATGAGTCCTGCTCTTCTACATGACTTCCTTATATGAATCACTTCTGTTGTTCCTGTTAAGCAGTTTATTTTGATGATGGCTACATGGTCAATTATATTGGACCTTAGTAGTTCAGAGCTAGACTAATATTGCCTAAGCCTAAAAGCTCTTGGAGGAAAGAGTTCAGAATTATACCAGTCTCAGAGATAAGACTCCAGAGACTTTATCTCCACAGGGGTGACCCCCCACACCTGCAGCATTGTCACCACTAGACCCAGACACAGCTGGCTTATCTGCAGAGGACCGACTTTTACAGGAGCAGCTGGCTTCAGCAGATAAAGAAGCTGCTTGGCGGCAAGGCTAGAGCTATAGACAACTTCTCTATCAAGTCACAGGGGAATCACTGGAACTCACTGTTTCCAACTACTTTACAAAAAACATGACATAAAGCATGAAGCATGCTCAGGTACTAATTTTTAAAAGTGATACAGGTGGTAGAGAATAGGTAGGGGAAGAGATATGACAGAAGCCAAATAATGTCCCAGTGGCATGTGGACCCCACGGCTCTACTAGGGCAGATCCCCCACGCTGTGATTCAGTGAGATGGGGCAGTGGGGTAGGGCTGCCTGGAGAGACCTGCCCAGGATAATGAGGGCAACTGCTGGCCTGTTCCATGAGAAAGACACTTGAGGCTTCCTACAGTAGGGAGAGTCACACCAGGAGGGCCACAGCAAACAACCTTTGACAGCAGCGGCCTCATCCAGATATGCCACCATGAGAGAAGTACAGAAGAGAAGCATTATTGTCCAGACAAAAAAATGATGCTTGATGGCCACAATGTTGTATCTATCTCTGTTCAAGACACCCGTGAGGGTGAGAAGTCTGTATTTCTTTGAAATTTAATTGATACCCAGCAAGTGACAGGTAAATAAGATGAAGTACATCCATATAATAGAATATTTGGCCCTAGAAAAGAATGAAGCACTGACACGTGCTACAACATGAATGAATGTTGAAGATATTATGCTAAGTAAAAGAAGCCAGACACAAAAGACTCCATACTGTGTGGTTCCATTTATATAAAATGTCCAGAATAGGGAAATCCCTAGATACAGAAGATTAGTGGTTGCCCAGGGATACAGGGGCTGGGAGGCTTAGGGGTGATGGCTAAAGAGTATGAGCGTTCTTTTTGGGGTGATAAAAATGTTTTTAAATTGATGTGGTGATATACAACTCTGTAAATATACTAAAAATTATTCACTGTACCCTTTAAATGAGTAAACCGGTTTGGCATATGAAGTACATCCCAATAAAGCTGTTCCCAAAAACCCCACAAAAATGGTAACTTATAAATTTATTGCAACTCCAATAAAAATTGTATTAATAAAAGGTTCCCCACTCCTAAATTTGATAAAAGTTGATTCTCAAGCTCAACTGGATGAACCTGGAAGACATTATGCAAAGTAAAAGTTGGTTTACAAAAGGACACATGCTGTAAGAATCCACTCATATGAGGTATCTAAAATAGTCACAAACATAGAAACAGACAGAGTAGTGGCTGCCAGGGGCTGGGGAAAGGGGAAACAGAGGGTTGATGTTCAGAGGGTACAAATTTGATAACTGTATGCAAGATGCATATGTTCTAGAGATCTGCTGTACAACAATGTGCCCACAGCTAACGATACTGCATTGTGCACTTCAAAATTCATTAAGAGGGTAGACCTCATGTTAAGTGCTCTTATCACTATAAGAAAAAGATAAAAAATAAACAAAATTGAAAAATAAAGAAGTTCACCTGGAAGAACAACCAAGACAGTATTTTTTGAAAGGATAATGAAAGAGACTGGCACTGGGGTGGGCAGAGGGGGGGCGGAATTAAAAGAAAAAAGCCACTAATAAAGAATAATTGGCCAGGCGCAGAGGCCCATACCTGTAATCCCAGTGCTTTGGGAGGCCGAGATGGGTGGATCACTTGAGGCTGGGAGTTCCAGACCAGCCTGGCCAACAGGGTAAAACCCCGTCTCTACTCAAAAACACAAAAATTAGCCAGGCATAGTGGTGCATGCCTATAGTCCCAGCTACTAGGGAGGCTGAGGTGCGAGGATGGCTTGAACCCAGGAGATGAAAGCTGCAGTGAGCCGGGATTGCGCCATTGCACTTCAGTCTGGGCAACAGAGTAAGACTCCATCTCAAAATAAATAAATAAATAAAATATATAATAATAATAATTTAACAACTTTATAAACTCAAAAAAATCTAAGCTGTGTGGTACTGGATAGAAATGGAGACAAATGAAATTAAACCAACAAAGCAGCAGACCCATGTAATTAAATGTATGTAATATTATGAAGAGAGATTTCACATCAGTGAAAAGATGGTGTATCATTTATAAATGGTGTCAAAATATTAGCTATGCAACTGGAATAGTAACTATCAATCTCAGTTCTCACCATACAAGAAAATAAATTAGTAATGGAATTTAAAAAGTTAAATGTTAAAACCACCAGAATATTAGAAGAAAACATGGGAGAGTATTTTTGTAATCTTTTTTTTTTTTTTTTGACAGAGTCTCACTCTGTCACCCAGGTTAGAGTGCAGTGGCGTGATCTCGGCTCACTGCAACCTCTGCCTCCTGGATTCAAGCGATTTTCCTGCCTCAGCCTCCCAAGAAGCTGGGAAAACAGGCAGCCACCACCATGCCCAGCTAATTCGTGTATTTTTGGTAGAGACGGGGTTTTGCCATGTTGACCAGATTGGTCTTGAACTCCTGGTCTCAGGTAATCCACCTGCCTCAGCCTCCCAAAGTGCTGGGATTACAGGCGTGAGCTACCGTGCCCGGCCAGTACTTTTGTAATCTTGAGGTGAGGAAGGAAAGGGTTCCTAAGCAAGATACCAAATCCAAAAATCCTAAAGGAGAAGCTGCCTCCTTCAAAGGCTTCATCACAGTTTGCAATTATCTGGTGACTTGTTTGTGAGCCTCCCTACCAGACAGGACTTGCCACAAGGGCAGGCCATGTCTATCTCCTGGCACACAGTAACAACTCAATAAATACTTGTTGGACAGATCTGACTGCATAAAAATTAGTAAGTTCTACATAAAGAGACACAGTTAGCAAAGTTAAGAGATAAATAATGGTCTGGGGAAAATATTAGGTTGGACTATATAAAATCCCCATGTTGGGGGGTAAAAAATGGTTGAGTATTAACAATTTATATGATTCAACCTAATATTTTTAACACATAGCAGATGAAGGATGAATTTATCTAATATACAAAAAGCTCTTACAAAACAAGACACGTCAATAATCCATTAGAAAAAATAGGTAAATGATTAAAGCAGCAGACCACAAAAGAAAATGATAATACAGATGAGAAAAGACACATAGTATCACTGACCAGAAAGTAGAAACAAAAACTGAAATACAAACCATAGTTTATCTGCTAGACAGGTAAAAAACACTAGACTTCATCCATACACAGGTTTTGCTAAGGAGGTGAGGAAAAGTGCATCTACATATTAGTGGCTGGAGTACAAAGTCGTATAAACATTTTTGGATTATAATTTAGTAGTATCTATTTGGCATGCTTTTAGGATTAGTAATTTCACTTCTAGGACTCTTTCAGAGAAATATATATTTTAACAAGTGCACAACAAAATATGTACAAGGATATTCACTGCAATGTTACTTATAACAGCTAAAAACTGTAGGCAACTTAGGCTGGGCGCAGTGGCTCACGCCTGTAATCCCAGCACTTTGTGAGGCTGAGACGGGCAGATCACAAGGTCAGGAGATCGAGACCACTCTGGCTAACATGGTGAAACCCAGTCTCTACTAAAAAATACAAAAAATTAGCTGCATGGTGGTGGGCACCTGTAGTCCCAGCTACTCAGGAGGCTGAGGCAGGAGAATGGTGTGAACCTGGGAGGCAGAGCTTGCAGTGAGCCGAGATCGCGCCACTGCACTCCAGCCTGGGCAACAGAGCAAGACTCCATTTCAAAAAAAAAAAAAAAAAAAAAAACTGTAGGCAACTAAATGTCCTTCTAGAGAAGAAAAGTTAAATAAACTGGTTAAGCCTTATTACAGAAATAATGGAATTGCTGAAAATAATGAAGTGGATCTGTATGTTCAGGCTTGGAAAGCTTGCTATACGACATTTTTAAATGAACACAAGCAAAATATAGAAAAGTATGAATAGCTTGATTTCATTGTTCTGAACCCAGTAAAGAAAAACAATGCATGCAGCTCCATCCATACATAGGAAATGGTCTGGAAGAACATATAACAATAGGTTAACAACTGTAGTTATCTTGGGGGTGTGTGCGTGTGTGTTGTAACACTTCTATGTTGTTTTGATTTTTTTTTTTATTATACTTTAAGTTCTGGGATACATGTGTAGGACATGCAGGTTTGTTACACAGGTACACACATGCCATGGTGGTTTGCTGCACCCATAAACCTGTCATCTACATTACGTATTTCCCCTAATGCTATCTCTTCCCTAGGTCCCCAACCCCCACCAGGCCCCGGTATGTGATGTTCCCCTCCCTGTGTCCATGTGATCTCATTGTTCAACTCCCACCTATGAGTGAGAACATGCAGTGTTTCGTTTTCTGTTCCTGTGTTAGTTTGTTGAGAATGATGGTTTCCAGCTTCATCCATGTCCCTGCAAAGGACATGAACTCATTCTTTTTTATGGCTGCATAGTATTCCATGGTCTAAATGTGTGACATTTTCTTTATCCAGTCTATCATTGATGGGCATTTGGGTTGGTTCCAAGTCTTTGCTATTGTGAACAGTGTTGCAATAAACATACACGGGCATGTATCTTTATAGTAGAATGTTGTTTTGATTTTTTAAATAAGCATACTTCTACTACATTTTTTTTTTTTTTAAAAAGATGAGCAATAAGAAAGGTACTGCCTGCTTTAGAGCATTAAATATAATCAGTGAAGCCATTAGAAGTTCAAGGACAAGGATTGAAGTTGAGATTCCACCAAGTCATATAAAGAGCACAGGTATTAAGACCAAAATACCTAGGTTTGAGTTTGAGAAGCTCATTAGACCCCTGAGTCTTGGATTTTTCACCTTATAAAATGGCTTGATACATCTACCTTCAACAGACATTGGGCCCTACTAAAGGAAATCAGGTATGTCCAAGATCTTTGCAAATAGTGAAGTACTTTAAAAACCAGTGTAATGTTACTGCTTGGCCAGAAAAACAAGGGCTACAACTACAAACTCCTAGGGAAAGAGAGATGGATGGGAGCTGGAGGATTAGGAGAGACAGCCAACTATAATATGCAGCTCTGATTTGGACCCTGATTCAAACTGTTAAATAGATTTATGAATACGACTGTATACTAGATTACATAAAGGAGCTATTACTACTTTTTAGATGCGATAACTGCATTATGGCTTTGTGTTTTAAAAAATGTCTTTGGCCAGGTGCAGCGGCTCACGCCTGTAATCCCAGCACTTTGGGAGGCTGAGGCGGATAAATGGCTTTGAGTTCAGGAGTTCAGGACCAGCCTGGGCAACATGGCGAAACCCTGTCTTTACAAAAAATACAAAAATTAGCCAGGCATGGTGGTGCGAGCCTGTAGTCCCAACTACGGAGGCTGAAGTGGGAGGATTACTTGAGCCCAGGAGACGGAGGTTGCAGTGAGCTGAGATTGTGCCACTGCACTCCAGTCTGGGCAACAGAGTGAGACTGTCTCAAAAAACAAATAAAAAATTATGATATATATACGTGTGTGCATGCGTGTGTGTATGTGTGTGTATATACATATATACCTTTCAGAGATACATATAAAAACATTTATGCATAAAATGATATGATGTTTGACATTGAGATTTGCTTCAAAATAATTCACAATGGTGAGGGAGTAGAGAATGGATACAGGTTTAGATAAAACAAGACTGGGATCAGGCATGGTGGCTCACGCCTGTAATCTCAACACTTTGGGAGGCTGAGGCAGGAGGACGCATGAGCTCAGGGATTCAAGACAAGCCTGGGCAACGTGGCAAAAACTTATCTCTACAAAAAATACAAAAAATTGGCCAAATGTGATGAAACTCCCCTGTAGTCCCAATTATTCGGGATGCTGAGGTGAGAGGATCACTTGAACCAGCAGGTTGAGGCTACAGTGAGCCATGATCATGCCACTGCACTCCAGCCTGGGTGACAGAGTAAGACCCTGTCTCAATCAATTAATTAATCAACAAATAAATAATACTTTATTATTTATTATTATTTTTTGAGATGGAGTCTCCCTCTGTTGCTCAGGGAGGAGTACAATGGCGCGATCTCAGCTCACTGCGACCTCTGCCTCCTGGGTTCAAGCAATTCTCCTGTTTCAGCCTCTCCAGTAGCTGGGATTACAGGTGCATGCCACCTTACCCCACTAATTAGTAAATAATACTTTATTATTAAAAAATGCTAACAATCATCTGAGCCTTCAGCAAGTCATAATCTTTTTGCTAGTGGAGGATCTTGTCTCAATGTTGATGGCTGCTGACTGTCAGGGTGGGTGGTTGCTAAAGGCTGGGCTGGCTGTGACAATTTCTTAAGACAGTAATGAAGTTGGCCACATTGATTGACTTTTCCTTTCACAAAAGATCTCTCTGTAGCATGTGATTCTGTTTGACAGCATTTTACCCACAGTAGAACTTCTTTCAAAATTAAGTCAGTCTCTTGCCTGCCACCATGTAAGACATGACTCTGCTCCTCATTTGTCTTCTGCTATGATTGTGAGGCCTCCCCAGCCACGTGGAACTTTGGCTGGGGAACAGACCAGGGAATCAATGGCTTTGGAGAGGAGCCAGGAATTAAATCTCAGCTAATGAACCTTATTCAGTCTGTAAGAATTTTGATGAGAGTGCCGTTGATAATAGTAAACTCAACTGCAATTGTGTTTATCTTATTATTTGGATGAGTATCAGTGGAGGAAATGGAGACTCAGAAGACATGTCAGCAGAAGTTATTACCTCAGTCATTACTGGAAATCTTAGCTGGCTGACCTTGCACTTGACAAGAATGTAACGCTGAAAATAAAACCAGACTTTCTATTTGTCTGAAAAAAACAAAACAAAACAAAAAAATGAAGTCAATCTGGCCAGGTGTGGTAGCTCACTCCTATACTCTCAGGACTTTGGGAGGTCAAGGCGGGACTGCTTGAGGTCAGGAATTCAAGACCAGCCTGGGCAACACAATGAGAACCCCATCTCTACAAAAAATAAAAAAATTAGCTGGGTGTGGTGGTGCACAGCTGTAGTCCCAGCTACTCAGGAGGCTGAGGCAGGAGGATCACTTGAGCCCAAGAGTTTGAGATTACAGTTTGAACTATGATTACACCACTGCACTCCAGCCTGGGCAAAAGAGTGGGACCCTGTCTTCAAATAAATAAATAAATAAATAAATAACATTTAAAAAAAAATTGGAGTCAACCTTCTCAAGTCCTGCCACTGCTTTACTAATTGAGTTTACGTAATATTCTAAATCCTTTGTTGTCATTTCAAATGTTCATAGCATCTTCACCAGGAGTAGATTCCATCTCAAGAAAGTATGTCAGCTATAGCTTTACTAAATTACTAAATATATCTCTTAAATAGTAAGACTCAGAAGTTGAAATGACTCCTTGATCCACAGGCTGCAGAACAGACATTGTGTTAGCAGGTATGAAAACATTAATCTCCTTGTACATCTCCATCAGAGCTCTCAGGTGTCTAGGTTCATTGTCAATGGACAGTGATATTTTGAAAGAAATCTTTTTTTGTGAGCAAGAGGTCTCAACAGTGGCCTTAAAATATTCAATAAACCATGCTATAAACAGATATGCTGTCATCTAAGCTTTATTGTTCCACTTATAAAGCACAGGCAGAGTACATTTTGCATAATTCTTAAGGGCTCTAGGGTTTTTGGAATGGTAAGTGAGCACAGGCTTCAACTTAAAGTCACCAGCTGCCTTAGTCCCTAACAAGAGAGCCAGCCTGTCCTTTGAAGCCAGACTCTGACTACTCCTCTCTAGCTATGAAAGTCCTAGATAGCAGGCTGGTCCTAGTGGCTACTACGTACTTATAATCCCAACTACTCAGGAGACCAAGACAGGAGGATCACTTGAACCAGGAATTCAAGACCAGCCTGGGCAACATACTAAGACTCCCTCTCTACAAAAATTGTTTTTATAAAGTTAGCCGGGTGTGGTGGGTGTGCATCTGCAGTTCTAGCTACTCAGGGGGCAGGAGGATTGCTTTAGTCAGAGTATAAGGTTACAGTGTGCTATGATCATGCTACTGTCTCTTAAAAAAATAATTAAATTTAAAAAAGAAAGTTCTGGATGGCATCTTTTTCCAATAGAAGGCTGTTTTGTCTATACTGAAAATCTGCTGTTTAGTGTACCGCCTTCATCAATGATCTTAGCTAGATCTTCCAGATAATTTGCTGCAGCTTCTCCATCAGCACTTGTTGCTTCACCCTGCACTGTTATGGAGATGGCTTCTTTCCTTAAACTTCATGAAAACCAACTTCTGCTAGCTTCAAACTTTTCTTCTGCAGCTTCCTCACCTCTCTTAGCCTTTATGGAGTGAAGAGAGTTAAGGCCTTGCTCTGGGTTAAGCTCAGGATTTAAGGAATGTTGTGGCTGGTTTGATCTTCTATCCAGAACACTAAAACTTTCTCCATATCAGCAATAAGGCTATTTTGCTCTCATATTATTTGTGTGTTCACTGGAGTAGCACTTTTAATTCCTTCAAGAACTTTTCCTTTGCTCACAATTTGGCATGCTGGCACAAGAGGCACAGCTTTCAGCCTGGCTCAGCTTTTGACCTGCCTTCTTCATTAAGCTTAATCACTTATAGCTTTTGATTTAAAGCGAGAGATATGTAACTTCCTTTCCCTTGAACACTTACAAGCCACTGGAGAGTTATTAATTGACCTAATTTGAACATTGTTGTGTCTCAGGGAATAGTGAGGCCCAAGGAGAGGGAGATGAGGAAAGATCAGCTGGTGGAGCAATCAGAACACACACAAAGTTCACTGTCTTATATGGAGGCAGTTCACGGCACCCTGAAATAATTACAACAATAACATCAAAGTTTGCTGATCACAGATGACCATGACAGATATAATAATAATGAAAAGTTAAAAATACTGTGAGAATTACCAGAATGTGACACGAGACACAAAGTGAACACATGCTTTTGAAAAATGGCACTGATAGACTTGCTCAATGCAGGGTTGCCACAAATCTTCAATTTATAAAAATGCAATATCTACAAAGCTCAATAAAACAAGATATGCCTGTACCAAGATTAGAAAGCAGTCATATCTATCACAGGAAGGCACACTGCTTGATGGGGTTGAGGTAGTAATGGGATGGGCACCTAAAGAAAGTGAAGACAGGCTTGGAACAAAATACAAATATAAAAAACAAAGCTAACAAGATAATTAAATATCTAATCAGAACTACAGCTGCTGAGGATTATTTTTAACTGGCACAACACTGTTAGCAAGATTTCATGACAGCATTTAGACTTCAAATGTAAATTGATGAATGGGTTAATACCATCCTAGGCTCATTCTTCAATACTATTTTAGAAAATTATTACTGCAAGAAGCAACTAAAAAATCCCAACAGATCAGCTGAACTGCTCTCTTGATAAAATTACACAACATAGTAGAATTATGCTGCTTCCATAAGTTGGTCTATTAAGGCGGGGGGGGGGGTGGGGGGAAGATGTAAAAAGTCCTCTAGAAAAAGCCTTCTTAGTCAGTTGCCTTAATTTTCCAAGACTGCCTCATGAAAGACCTCATCATCCCTCTGAGCCCCATTGGAAAACCTGGATAGGATAGACCAAGTGAGACATTTCTTACGCTGTCCTCTCCAAACGGCTCCACTCTCACCCATTTCTCATCACCCAACCCCCTAACCCCCCAAATGGCTTCCTCCAAAAACCACAATCATCCACCACCCTCAGAGTCTAAAGAAAATGGTTTTAGTCCTAGCTCTGCCCCTAATAAGGAGACAGAGAATCTCACAACTTCTCAGTGAAATGAGGAATTACATGAATGGCTTTCTAAGATCCCTTTCGATGTTCTTATTCCTACATGAGGTTCTCCTTAGCTAAGGAAACAAAGCATCAGGCCGTGGCAGATGGGTTTTCCTGTGACTCTCTCAGCAGAAGTGATTAAGGAAACCAAAACAGAGAAACACAGGATCCTCAACTCCTTTAAGACTCTGCTTAACTTAGGCTGGCTGGCAGAGGCTGGGACTACAAGAAAACCTAACTGCTGCCATGAAATCAAATCTCTCTCTAAAGTGACAAGAACCCAGTGGGGTGAGAAGTGAAGAAGGAGTGGGGAGAAATCAAGGTCTTGGAGTTCTCCTTGGCCCATTCCATCACTTCCCGTATGTGCTGGGTTCTGGTGCCACAACCTTTTGTCCTCTGCATGTCCACATCCTGCTCCTAAGATACAGCAAGTGAACTGGAGTGTGTAGGCCTGATGTCCAATCTAAAATTCCAGTTTACATGGATGAGAGCCTGAGTCGGAAACAAAGTTCAAAATAATCCTAAAATAATCTCAAATAAACTATAAAACTACAAAACATATCAATGTGGTCATTCTTGTGACAAAGCAGATCTTTTAAGGTGAGATCTGTGACCATCTTAAGAGATAAATTCCAGGCAGCAACCGCTGTTAAAAGTCGTTTTAGCTGTGTATTCCAAAGGCACTATCTATTTTCTAGCAAGACATACCCACTGGCTGGACTCTTGGGAAAAACAGACAGACAGACGGCAGATAAGAAAGAGCAACAGCTTGTTCAGCTTGGTACTAATGCTTCTTACCCACATATTCTGAGAGGAAGACGACAAAGAATGGAGTGACCAGGTCATTAATTCCCTGGACATACCCACTGGCAGGGTGGCGGATGGCCCAAATAAATAGAATTCTTTCAAAGATCTAGGAAAATGAGAAAGAAAGACACGAGTGTTAAATCATGGGGACACACTCCCTCCCTCCGTTTACCTACTTCACTATTAACCTCTGGGTTGGCTTGGAATTTTTTGGAAAATTTAAAAATACTGTGGGATAAAGAAGTATATAAATGCAAAAAGTTTCTAATACACTAATTGTTTTCAAGTAGGGGTAGATACTTCTTGCCCTTTCTTCATTTTTTCATTATCTGGTCACCATAATACGAAATTGGGAAAAGGAAAGAATTGCAAACCAAATGACTTAGAAAACATTTGGGATGAATGCTGTTAATTCAGGCCACCACATTCTCATCTGTAGATACTGTTTTCTATTTCCAAGAGCAAGATATCAGAACATTCTAGTTCTGGTGCTTTTTTCTAAAATTTTTGTTTTTGTCATTATAGGATTTAGAGAGGAAATACCTTCTCTACTACCCTCCACTCTCCCTGCTGAGAAGAAAGGAGGTCTAGATTTAATTCTAACCCAGCCTGACTAGGACCAAGTGACAGACTGCACATTGCAGGAAGTCACTTCACATATCAGGATACAACTCAGACATCTGCTAAGGATAGGAAGTCAAACAAAATCCTATGGACTCCTACAGCTGGGTATTTGAGAACAGAGAAACCACCCAGGGCCCCCATGGGAAAGACCCTGGGGTTTAGCATATTAGACACAAGAAGCCAGAGGCCTAGGCTGGGGACAAAGGAAAGATCTTTATAGTCCCTTTACAGAATCATGCCCTGTCCCACTCAACTATACTCTCCTTGCTTTCATTAGGCCCTCTGAGTTTCTCCCCACCTTCTCTCAACCTGATGATACCCATTGCCTGGTTTCATCCTGGTGACAACAACTCCTGAGTCTGACACATTCTTGAGACTGGTTTTGACTGGGCTGCCTTATGTCTCTGTGAATCACACCAGAGAGATGGCAGAGGTGATGGTGAGTACATGCAGATGATAGGGTAGGAGATTAGAAAGCACGTGGACTCAGGAGAATCTCAGCCAATCACCTCAGCATCAGAATGAAAAGGCCCTCTCAAGCAGGTCAAGGGAGAAAAACCTCCCAGGGAGACCAATAAACAGGAAATGGTTATATGGTTTTTGAAGATGGTTATCTAGTGTAGGAGGGACACAGAGAATCTAGAGACATACAAAGGATGCTTCCCAGCCCCTCTGTCATAGATAGTTGTGTCTACAGCTGGCAAACAGAGCTGAGAAACGGCTTCCTTCACTGTCAACACTGCTGCCTTCACAGGCAGTGAGAACAAAGCCCTCCCTGGAAGGGAGCTGGCCTCTCTGCCTTCACTAGACCTACCTATTTGCTTTGTGCGGTTGAGGAAAAGGCACAGCAACCTCATTTGCATTCAGCCCAACACTCTAATGGGAGCATTCTTACACTCTATTTCCTCTCTGTTGCTAAACGACCCCTCTATCTTGAAAACACAGCCAAAGCTAGAACCATCATTTTCAGGAAAATCTCAAGAATTCCCTGGCTCACTCTCTTTCTTTGTACTTCTTGTGACCTGGGTCTGTCTAGATGCCTCTGTTAAAAAGCTCCTCCAGGTTGGTCTTTCCAAAGGACTTAGAAGGGCTTCTACCCCATAGGATCAGCTCTTTGTAAATACTCATATCCTTGGCGCCTGGCTGTAACAATGGCCAAGTACATGGAAGCTAGCTGTTCAGAATCAGGAGACCTGCAATCATCCTGTCTAGTAAGGGCGGGACAACACAGACACACTCACACGGTCAAAGTGAAGTGGTCAAAGAGATGGAAACTGAAGAGCACCAAGCCTGGTAATCAGGGGAGACCATGGGATGCTCACTGTAGAAAAAGTCTGGGATAATCCTGCCTTAGAGAGAGGAGTGGATAGGAGAACCCCTGGAGGTTTTCCTATGTCTCTTCTACTAGTGTGGGTAATTTTTACATACTATAGTCAATTCTCAGGTACCTTTCCGGTTTTCAAAGCAAGCCTTTCCGTATTCAGTGTTACTTAGTTCTTTGCTTCTTGGTTGGCATTTTTACTAGACTGGATGGTGGCTCACGCCTTGTAATTTCAGCATTTTGAGAGGAAAAGCAGTAAGAGTGCTTGAGGCCAGGGGTTCAAGACCAGTCCTGGGCAACAAGGCAAGACCCCATCTTTACAAAAAATTATGAGAAAAAAATTAGCTAGGTGTGGTGGTGCATGATTGTAGCCCCAGCTACTTGGGAGGCTGAGGCAGGAGGACTGCTTGAGCCCAGGAGGTAGAGGCTGCAGTGAGCTATGATCACACCATTGTACTCTAGCCTGGGTGACAGAGTGAGACCCTGTCTCTTAAAAAGTTAAAATAAAAAAAATTAAAAAGATGACTGTAGCCTGCTAGATGAAATGTAATTCAGGAGAAATTGGAAAGAATACAGTTTGAGTTCCCATATTGTATTCAGGATGCACTACTAAGAGAAGCCACCAGCCCCCAACCTTTTTTTTTTTTGAGGTAGGATCTTGCTTTGTCACTCAGGCTAGAGTGTAGTGGCACGATCACGGCTCATTGCAGCTTTGATCACCTGGGCTCAAGAGATCCTCCCTCCTCAGCCTCCCAAATAGCACAGGCACCGTAGCACAGGCACATACCACCATGCCTGGCTAATTCTATAACTTTTTTGAGACAGAGTCTCGCTATGTTACCCAGACTGGTCTCAAACTCATGGGCTCAAGCAATCCCTCTGGCCTTGGCCTCCCAAAGTGCTGGGATTATAGGAGTGAGTCACCATGCCTGGCTGAGAAGCCTTTTAAACTGACTACTTTCCCCATCTCCAAATTTAGAGTAAGCATGCACAGGTAAAAGAAAAGTCTCTGAACATCTCCAAGTTAAAATGAGGAATAAGCAATGCTGAGCCGTGGAAAACTGTATGGGACGATAAAGGGACCGTGAATGGGTTTTTAGCTTCCTATGAGCTGAATCTTATAGTTAAAATAATGGTGTTACCTTCAAAATCTTCTTTATGCTATGGGTAAGACATGAGGGACCCCACCAGTGAAGACATCTATATTTAAACAAAATTATAAATATAACCCAAAGTCAAATAGAAATTATTTTCAGCATTTTAACCACCATCCCTCTCTATTATGAGAATGGCAAGTTCCGTTAAAAGAGCACTAACACTTAGTGTCCTGGCTACTGTAAAGTTGCAAAGGAAATCCCTAATCTTAAGAGGTTTACAGTTACTGCTTGAGTCAAAACATAATAGTCCCACTGACACCTTCCATGTACTTCATTAACTTGTTAGGTCTCAAAACATAACTACTAATCCCACTTCTAAATATATACCCAAAAGAATTTAAAATAAAGACTCAAACAGATAGTCACATACCCATACTAGCAGCAGCATTACTCACAATAGCCAAAATGTGAAAGCAACCCATGTGTCCACTGACAGATGAATAGCTCAACAGTATGTGTTACATATGCACAACGGAATATTATTCAGCCTTAAAAAAGGAAGGAGATTCACACATGCAACAACAGGCGTGAACCTTGAAGATATTATGCTAAGTGAAATAAGCCAGTCACAAAAGGATAAATATTGTATGATTCCACTTATTTGAGCTACCTGAAGTAGTCAAATTCTTAGAGACAAATAGAATGGAGGCTGCTGGGGAAGCGAGTTAATATTTAAAGGGTACAGAGTTTCAGTTTGGGAAGATGAAAAATGTTCTGGAAGTGGACGGTGATGGTCATACAACAATGTGACTGTACTTAATGCCACCGAGCTGTACACTAAAAAATGGTTAACATAGTAAATTTTTTATTATGTATATTTTACCACAATTTAAAAAATCACTACTTCCGGCTTGATAAAGTAGAGCAAATACAGGAATAGGAATTCTAAGATGTGGGTTCTTCATTCTGCCACCAGGTAGACTCAAAATTCTGAGCAAGTTCCTTAGCCTTTCAAAGTGTTATTCCGCTCACAGATTTGTTATGAAGATGAAATGAGAATGCATGAAACCGTGCTCTAAAGGAACCAAAGCTGCATATATGAACGTAAGGTACTATTATGATTAGCCGCAAACCTGTAAACAGGTGCCACAGAACTATGCGGGGCGAAGTGCCAAAGAACATTAAGTAATTCCCTCACCTCCTGTACAAGTGGTTGCTGGAACAACGGAATGAGAGGATTCGTCCTTGGAATGTCAATGTGAATCTGAAAAAGAGAAGGCATGTCCAAAAACACAAATGCCAGTTTGTTCTTTTTTGTTGTTGTTGAGATGAAGTCTCGCTCTTGTCCCCCAGGCTGGAGTGTAATTGGCACTATCTCGGCTCACCGCAACCTCCGCTTCCAAGGTTCAAGCGATTCTCCTGTCTCAGCCTCCCAAGTAGCTGGGATTACAGGTATCTGTCCCTATGCCTGGCTAATTTTTGTATTTTTAGTAGAGATGGGGTTTCACCATGTTGGCCTAGCTGGTCTCGAACTCCTGACCTCAGATGACCCACTCGCCTCGGCCTCCCAAAGTGCTGGGATTACATGTGTGAGACACCGTGCTCGGTCCAGTTTGTTCTTTTGACAAGTTTTTTTTTTTTTTTTTTTTTTTTTTTTAAGAAATGGGAATCAAAGTAGTAAGAAAACACAATTTATCTTCAGAAAGAAGTGACTGACACAGAAAAAAAATTTAGTTATACCTACCTGCCCATATGGAACATGTTTCCATGATAACAGTAGTTTATTAGGAAACCTCCCAAAAGAAACCACTTAAGTCAAATGGCAATAGGCTTCACAGCCTGAGGGTTTTTTCTTATTGCTCTGAAGTCTGTTTCACTCTGGGCTGGCGTGTATGTAGCAGGTATGATCCAAGTAGGTACCCTTCTTTCAGAATCTTACTCATCGACAGTTCCTAAGAACTAGAAGAGCTCAGAAAGCTGCATAAATGTCCTAAAATAGGGAACCAGAGATGAACTTGTTTATGAAGTCACGACGTGTAAGAAGTGGGGAAAGGCCAGGGGCGATGGCTCACGTCTGTAATCCCAGCATTTTGGGAGGCCGAGGTGGGTAGATCACTTGAGGTCAGGAGTTTGAGACCAGCCTGGCCAACATGATGAAACCCCATCTGCACTAAAAATACAAAGATTTGGGCTGGGTGCGGTGGCTCACACCTGTAATCCCAGCACTTTGGGAGGCTGAAGTGGGTGGATGGATCACCTGAGGTCAGGAGTTCGAGACCAGCCTGGCCAACATGGCAAAACCCTGTCTCCACTAAAATTACAAAAATTAGCTGGGTATGGTGGTGTGCGCCTGTAATCCCAGCTACCCAGGAGGCCGAGGCAGGAGAATTGGTGGAACCTGGGGGACAGAGACTGGAGTGAGCCGAGATTGCACCACTGCACTCCAGCCTAGGTGACAGAACAAGACTCTGTCTCAAAAAAAATAAACAAAATATTAGCCAGGCCTGGTGGCACATGCCTATAATCCCAGCTACTCAGGAAGCTGAGGCAGGAGAATCACTTGAACCCGGGAGGTGGAGGCTGCAGTAAGCCAAGATCGCGCCACTGCACTCCAGCCTGGACAACAGAGCAAGACTCTATCTCAAAAAAAAAAAAGTGGGGAAGGACCAAAAGGAGTTGGCCTTCAGTAACTGAAGCTGAAAGTTCTTACTTCTGTTACCTAAGACATCACTATGGTCCATTTCAACTCGGGGATTTCCCAATGCCCAGTCTAGCTATGCAAAAGACTGTGTCAGCAGCAGCAGCAGAGGCTACTTCAGTTCTTGAAGCTTGTTGTAGATAGCTGCCCACCTTTCACTTTCTGCGACCCCTGGCCTACTCTTCTCCTCCCTCCATGTGTGATGTTGGGAGCAGACCTTTCCGCAGACCATGAGGACCATTATGGGCAGACGGAAGACTCCCTGACAAGACTACTGATAGCTACAGCTCCTACAGACAGTCACAGAGGGCGAAACAGCACTGCAGCTGCCAGAAAGACATACTGATGTCATAGTCCAGAGGGACTGGACCACTGCTAAGTGAGCTTGTCTTTCCTCTCCATACTCAATAACTCTTACTACTCACAGTGTGGTTGGTGGACCAGCAGCAGCAGCATCGCAAGGGAGCACATTAGAACTTCAGATTTTACCCGAGACCCGCTAAATCAGAATCTGCATTTTCTCATAATCTCTAGGTGAGATCGTATCAAAATCCTAGGTGATTTGTATGTACATTAAAGTTTGAGAAGCACTGCACTGACTAGTGCCAAAAAAGTCTGTCTCTTTAAAATGGCTAAAATCAGAGCTGCTGAATGAAAAGAGGGGAAACAGTTTTGAGGATAAATTTAACTCCTAACCAATATACCACAGCCTGAGGACTTGGAAAGCCTGTACCCTGAGAGCACTACCATGAGACATACCTAAAGTGTATGACTGGTAAGCAAAGAGGCAGCAGGTGATGACTGTACCTGTCTGTAGGTATCCTGGTGATGTTCCTCATTTCGAGAGTCATAATACTGTTCAATGAAGCCAAAATATTCCTCCCGCTTCCGCTGCAGGGTCAACTTCCTCCTCTCAGTGTTTGCTGGGAGATAGCCCTATAGACAAGACTGCTGGTCAGATGGGGAAAGACAATGGTTGGATAAATCCTTAATTTTTATTTTAATCTATGCAGTGGTTTGGAAACTATCAAGAAGGAAAACTGCCAAGGGTAAATCCCTTTTTGGTTCTGGCCACCCATTTTTTGCCCTCTTCTCATTGAATGAGATCCACATGTGAGCAGATGAAGCAAGGCCAGCTTTCCCAGGATTATTTACTCCCTTGGCCCTGCACCGTGCTGGAGCTTGAGCCACTGGTGAGCACTCCTCAGCTCCCAGAGCTGGCACAGTACAGGAGTGAATGTAGGTCAGTGGGAGGGAGCTGGACCCAAGTCATGGCCTTGGAGGGCTGCGTGTGTCCAGGGCCATACTTCTGAGAAATGCAGGGATATAGCAACCTCTACAGCACATCTCAGCAGTGTGCCAAGTAAGTTGGTGCCAGTTACATTCTTTTCCAGTGTAACTTTCAGAATTACCAGCTTAGGAAGCAGCTGAATGGAATCCGTGACATAACAGCTACAACACTCAGACAGAACTTCTGGCAGCAGCCCCCAGCCTAGCCAAAGCTCCAGGCCAACTTTCATTCTTATCCTTGGTCTAGATCCCACTCTCATTCTTGTATTTTCTGTTCCCCTTCCGTTCTCACCAAATCTACTCTGAATAGCATTCAAACTGATTAGAAGTGGCAGAGGCAATGATTATATGGTTGCAAGAGCAGAGGTGGGGCGAGCAGTCAGGAGACAGACCCTTCTTCTTGAAAACATTTATGTAATGCATTCCACAGTGAGTGCCTGGAGAGTAGGGACTGTGGTTTATTCATTTTTGTATCTGCTCAGAGCATCTGGCACTATGCCTGGCAAACAGCAGGCCCTCAATCAATCCTCACTAGATGAATGAATGAATTTTACAGGCTCAGGAAACCCAAGTGTTCCTATCGTAGCGGTTGGCACAGTGCTCTGTACTTGGTGAAAGCAGGACTAGTAAGGCTTCCAAGGGAGGCCCATTTATCAACTCTTCACAGATCAAAGTGGGTTTCAACTTTTGGTTATTCCGACTGAAACAGGAGCGAAGCACAGGGAATGTTTGAGCTTGCTCAAAGCTCACTCTATTCTTCTTCCTCGCTGTTAAGAACATGAGACCACGACTATTGGTACAAGTCTGTGTACCTCTACATGTGTGTGAATAAACTCTCAAGAATGTGTTTCTTTATGCACAGAAATAGGACTACAGTCCCATAGTTCTGTCATATCCAGTAGGACTAGAGAAGTCTATTGAGTTAAGACCAATGTGTCCAGACTAACCTCATCAGGCAAGAAGGGCTGTGTGAGGCTCACACTTCTCTACACAGTAGGTAGAACTCACCGACAGGAGTCTCCAGGTTACAGGTCGAACCTCCCTGGGAACCCCTGGCCAGCTACACTTCCTCAGTTCATCTGTAAACAGAAAACAGCCTTGTTAGGTGAACTCTCCACAAATGCTCTAAAGCAAACCGCAACCAGCACTGCCTGATGTCTCCTTCCATTCATGTAAGACCACCACCACCACTTGGTACCCATAAGCACAGGGAAAAGCCCAAAACAGCCCTGAGCAGCCAAGTGCCAAGGACATGGCCTTGCAGTAGCAGTCCTGTCAGCTCAGAGATGAAAGTTAGAAGGGAAGAGAAAGACCAGTGGGTGTAGATTTCAGTAAGAGTCACCATGAGATAGGGGAGATCAAAGTCAGAATAGGTGCACTAGGGTCTACAGGCCACAGAAACCAGTCCCACCTAATTTGGTCCATAATCTCTAGTAACATATGTCTGACTTAATACCTGCATGTCACTGCAATGGGCACCAGGTCAGGAGAAGCTAGAAAAGTAAAAGAAGGAAGAATAAAGAGCAGTAGCTTCCAGGTCTCCGAGAATTTCCAGTCACCAAAAGCTCCTACCTTGCCTGGGCCCACAGGGACTCACCTAAGTCAGTGTTGTGGCTGGAGAGAAGCTGACGGAATTTTTCTAGGCGGGTTTTCTCCCGGACAGTCATTGGGGGGGCCCCAGAAGCGTTCTGATCCGAGATCCGGGCAACGAGGGGGATGATGGGCCGGAGAGGGAGTGACTGCTGTTTGTGGAGTGGGTTCCTCAGGCATGTATCACCTGAGATCATTTGAAAAAGAAACAGAACGGGCTGTGTGAGGAGCATGGATTCTGAGAAGCCTTAAACCTAACTGTTCAGCATCGTGTCTCCTCCCCAAGGCCGTGGCTGCCTGTGTGCACTGCCTGAGGTGCCCAGCTGAGGGGCAGCGAGGGGCCAGAACCCAGCCACGCTCCATTCACTGCCCAGAGAAAGGGCTGCATTTATATCAAACACACCAAGGCACCTTAGGTGCTAACAGAGACTCCAGATGCTGCAGCAACTTTTGAGAACTTTTTTGGTGACTCTAAAGGAAAATCAAATGTTTTCTTTCTACCCCAACTTGGAACTTTTCTTGGTGCCAAACAGTGAGTTTAGTTTAGTCTAAGGCAGAGTTTTCCTTCCCATTCCACATCCCAGAGCACATAAGGAATGATGACAATGCAGATGATACCACAAAGCACAAGGCTGCAATAAATGGAGGTGGTTGCTCTCCACAAACCCCGGAACCCCCGGCTGCTCCATGGACTAAGAGGATCAATATCTCCACACATCCTGTACCCGGTTCTTGGCCCATCAGTGTGCACTGGTGAGAAGCTCTGGCCTAAGGCAATCCTGCCTTTGGTGGCTGCAGTTCCTTGTGCGCCTACATTTCCCACCAAAATGAACCAGTTCTTAATTCTGCCAGGATATGACTGAAATAACAAAGACTCAAACTGAACTCTGTCATGTTCTTGACATTTCTAGACTAGATGGTGGGTAGGGAGAATAAGCACTACAGGACTCAGATATATTGATTGTTTCCTATGTATAAGGCATATAGGTCACTTTTACATATGACCTCTCATTTGATCCTTAGAACACATAGTAGGAATGTATAACTATTTTACAGACAAGAAGCTGCAGCTCAAGGAGGTTAAATTATTTGCAAGTGAGAGGTGAAAAACCACCTTAGGTAAGCCTGACTCTGAAACTCTTGTATTACCACAAGCAAAACTCAGTTTTCAATTCTAGTTGTGCTTACATGACTGCCTCATATTCTTTACACGGCTGGGCCTTAAAAAGTAGTAGTCACAACAAAAATTAAACAGTGAATATCAACCAACCAGTACTACTAGAAGGTTTACAAAAACAACTTCCACGAGGCAGTTGGCTGGGAAGCCTAGTGTAACGAGAGGACTAGAAAATGCAGACACACTGCAAAGCTGAGACAGATGTAAATCTCTGCTATTACCTATTTACAGACAGATGCCCGCAGGAGAAAACCTCCTCAGGGAGAATGCTCTGGGCTGGGCCGGGGAGGTCCTGGCTGCACAGGGCAGCTCATTATGGATCACAGTAGGGGCCTTCCTCACACTGGGAATCTCTGGAGACCCTCCATCACCATGTGTAGATACCTTCCACAGCCTGCAGCTGTGGCCACCTGGTCAGTTACACTGAATGCCTATCTGTGCATGACTGAAGGTTCACGCCAGAGCCCAAATCAGTGATGGAAAATAACTGTGGAATGATTGCAAAGACCTTACAGCCATGAAAAAAGTTCCCTCAGAACATGAGCCAGGGCTCTGATGTTCTTTTACTTCCTTTTCATCCTTTACCCGCTCACCGCTTTAACTCTCACTGCAATGACAAAGCTTCCCTCTCCAGTTCCCAACATACTTTCATAAAACCCATTAGGGCAACATTAAACACAACCATGAATATTTAAAGGAATACACTGAGAGTCCTCAAAGGTCTAATAAAACCACCATCACATCAACCGTTACTCTGGCCAGTTTCCCGAAAAGAAACAGAGAGGCCTCTACTTCCATCCCACCCAACCTGATGGGACCTGCCCGATGGTCAGGAAGCTGAGACCTGGGGCCTTTAGGCACATTTGCTCCCTCCCTCAGGAACAGGAAGAGACAACTTTATGCTAGTAGCTGTTCCCTAGGGCTGAGAAAGTCAAACCACAGTGGCCAAACAATTGTGAAATTCAGCCACTAACAGCTTTAAATACATTAGTTAATATTTCTAAACCTGACCAGGCCTAAAGCAATGTGAAGCAATCAAACCAAAAGTTTTGGACTCCGCCACAGGGAAAGGAGGAAGAGAAGAGGAGAATGGCAAACACCACCTGGGTGTTAGAAAGTGAAGGCCCAGGTTACCAGACTGGGCAGCCACCACTGTGGGAGGGGCAAGGATAGCTTGTGACCACTCAGGCTTCATGATGCCATCTCTCAGGTTTGAATTTACCACCCCACTGAATATTTATTGAGTGAGGCCACAAAGAAAAATCGCTTTTATTTAAAATGCACGCTGCTGAGAAGGCTGAGGCTATGAAGGGAGCAGGAAGGACTTACTAGAGTTTCTGGACAGCTGGGCATCACTGCTGGATTTTATGACCTTGTAGTTGGCAGGAACATCCGATGTCGTTGACTGGGACCGTTCTGGTTTTACCCTCAGCTTGCTGTGGTTTTCTAGAACTTGGGCTGCAGTTGCCAAAGCAACTTTTGAGTTCAGAGTTTGGAAAGAAGGTGAGGAAAAGTCCTCTTCCTCATCATCGCCAATGTCCCAAGCATCACTGGTATTCCGTGCAAACTCATGAAAACTGGAGGCCTTCTTATTCTTCAGAGGAACTGTGCTGACTTTTGATCGTTCTTTAATGAAACTTCAAGAAAGGAGACACGATTACCAAGGAATGGCCTGACACATCTGACCACCTGCATTTGCTTATTATTATAATGTTAATAAATTACAAACTACTCCATACATAATCATTAGCTTCTTCAAACAAAAACAGCCCATATCCATTCTTCATCTAGATACATCCAGACCAGCCTGAGATCGCAGAGACAGATGTAGCAGAGACAGCCAATGGTCACCAAACATCCCATGTGCTCTTGTATACTTCCTGGCCCCCATGCACTTAGGTGAGGCCATATGACCAGTTCTGGCCAATGGACTAAGAAGAGAAATAAGGCGATTACTTCCAGGCAAAGTAGAGAATAGGTGTCAGTTCTGTATAACCTCTTTTTTTTTTTTTTTGAGACAGAGTTTCTGTCACCCAGGCTGGAGTGCAGTGGTACGATCATGGCTCACTGCAGTCTTGACCTCCTGGGCTCAAGTGATCCACCACAGCCTCTTGAGTAGCTGGGACTACAGGTGTGCACTACCATGCCTGCCTAATTTTATTATTATTTTCTGTAGACACAAGGTTTCACTATGTTGCCCAGGCTGGTCTTGAGCTCCTGGGCTCAAGCGATCCTCCCACCTCGGCCTCCCAAATTGTTGGGATTACAGGTGTGAGCCACCATGCCTGACCTATAGCTTCTCTTCTATCATGATGACTGGCAAGATGGTAGAGACTCCCTCAGCCTAGGTAACTGAGTGACTATGTGAAGCAGCAGTAACTATGTTGAGGAGCCTGCCCTCTGCCCTTACCCCACCCCCATTTTAGACATGTAGCATGAGCAGGAAATAGACCTTTACTGTGTTAATCCACTGAGATTTGAGAGTTGATCTGCTATCACTTAGAGTAGCACATAAACTACAGCCAGAAAACGAGATAATTTTAGGTAGTCCACATATGTAGCATTAAACCTTAAGTCCCAAAATAAAAAAGTTGTTCCATTTTTTGCTCTTTCGTTAGCCTTGAGAAGAAAGTTGAAGTTTGGTGCTATTCTGTCTTTAAGACCATTTTCTAAGTAGGTGCCAAAGTGAGAGCAGCCTCAGAATCAATATATTTTCTAGCAACAAGATCTGGCTCCAAATTTAATAAGACTGTTTGGTTTTTCACTGGGTATTTATATGGTTCTTTTCTTTTAAGAGTCAGGGCCTTGCTCTGTCACCCAGGGTGGAGTGATGGAGTGCAGTAGAGAAATCTTGGCTCACTGCAGTCTTGAACTCCTGTGCTCAAGCAATCCTTCCACCTTAGCCTCCTGAGTAGCTGGACTACAGGCGCACACCACCATGCTTAGATTTTTTTTCTTTTTGAAGAAATAAGGGTCTCATGTTGCTCTCGCTAATCTCAAACTCCTGGCCTCAAGTGATCCTCTCACCTTAGCCTCCCAAATTGCTGGGATTACAGGCATAAGTCACCACACCCAGAAGTTACTTCTTGTTTATGACAAATGTTATTTGTTTTCTATTTATAGAAATTATAATATTTGTTTTTTAAAACAAGTCTATTTGAGTGGCCAGGCATGGTGGCTCACGCCTGTAATCCCAGCACTTTGGGAGGCGGAGGCAGGAGTTTGAGATCAGCCTGGCCAATATGGTGAAACCCCCTCTCTACTAAAAAATACAAAAAATCTCTACTAAAAAAATATAAAAATTAGCTGAGTGTGGTGGCACACGTCTATAATCCCAGCTACTCATGAGGCTGAGGCAGGAGAATTGCTTAAACCTGGGAGGTGGAAGTTACAGTGAGCCAAGATCACGCCACTGCACTCCAGCCTGGATGACAGAGTGAGTGACACTCCATCTCAAAAAAAAAAAGAATTATAGGAGACAAGTACCCAAATCAAAGAAAAGAAAACTGAGGCTGCATGTTCTGGACTCATCCACCATGCTTCTCCTTTGTAAAAGGGGACCTGATCTACCATCTGCAGTACCACCTCAGCGGATTCACTGTCGAGAACAAACATGCAGCTGTGTAAGAAAGGTCTGTCATCTAATATACTGCCCAGGAGTATGTGGATATTACTGTTTTCCTCCTTAGGGGCATGTGTACATCAAGACTGCATAAATACTGGATGTTTTCAGAATTCTTTAAACAATCATCAAATTAAGAAATTGAATTTTAACTCAGGTCAAAGAGCTGACTTGAAGCTGATGGCCTGACATGGGGTGACATACACTCACAATAGGACTGGATGAACACACTACAGCGAGACAGGCCAGGCTGGCTGTCAGGTTCTAACAGATGCCGACTTCTGAGAAAAATGAAGACGGTTAACCAGCTGAGGGGTGGGTACCAGGGTATGTGTTGTATTTTTCTTCATACCCTTTTTATGCATTTGAAGGTTTTCATTACAAATATATATATATATATATATTTGTTTGTTTGTTTTGAGAAGGAGCCTTGCTCTGTCACCCAGGCTGGAGTGCACTGGCATGATCTAGGCTCACTGCAACCTCCACCTCCTGGGTTCAAGCGATTCTCTTGCCTCAGCCTCCTGAGTAGCTGGGACTACAGGCATGCACCACCATGCCCAACTAATTTTTGTAGTTTTAGTAGAGATGGTGTTTCACCATGTTGGTCAGGCTGGTCTCAAATTCCTGACCTCAGGTGATCTGCCTGCCTTGGCTTCCCAAAGTGCTGGGATCACAAGTATGAGCCACCGTGCCCGGCCGGTTTTCATTACATTTTTGAAGCAGATGATGATTCAATATATTTGAAGTAGATTAAGAATTGGAATTTATTCAAATGAAGACTTGCCAATAGAAACTGGGAGGACACTTTCCAACACAATGAAGAAGAAAGAAGGGAGGAAAGCCTGTCATTCCCCGTGACATAAAGACATGAGACTCAAGGCAGACCATTTTGAGGCTGCCAGAAATGATTTTAAGGACACCAGCCCACAAAACCCAAAATTCAACCAACCAATTTAAAAGGCAGCTCTACCCTGAGGAAAGAAGCTTTCATGGAGGAAGGGGTTGGTTTCACCTAGAAAAGGGAAAGAGTCTGAGGACAAAACAAGGTTGGTGAGAACCACCCACAAGAATGAAAGAGAAGGCCGGGCACAGTGGCTCACGCCTGTAATCCCAGAACTTTGGGAGGCCGAGGCAGGCAGATTACCTGAGGTCAGGAGTTCAAGAACAACCTGACCAACATGGTGAAACCTCGTCTCCACTAAAAATACAAAAATCAGCCAGGTGCAGTGGTGCACACCTGTAATCCCAGCTATTCGGGAGGCTGAGGCAGGAGAATTGCTTGAACCCAGGAGGCAGAGGTTACAGTGAGCCATAATTGCGCCACTGCACTCCAGTCTGGGCGACAGAGCAAGACTCCATCTCCAAAAAAAAAGAACGAAACAGCAAAGCAAGAAGTGAAAGGTACTTTGGTTTACCACTGACAGAAGGCAGAGAATCCACAGACCAGGAACAATAAACAATAATGGGTAAATTTAAGGCTCTAAAGCTTTTCCATGTTTACTAGTTATACTCTCTCCAGAGGAGATACATAAATTCACACATAAATATTGGCTACTCACTGGCTACCAGACCCTATATTAAATTTTATATATACCCATTTTCTCATCTAATGCCCATTAATAATCCTATGAGGTGGGTATTGAGCAGGCAGTGAGGTCTGGGCTCAAATCCAGGTCTACCTGACTCCTGAGCCAGCGTGTGCTGCTAACTACTTACTCTACCTAAAAAAATGCAGCTAAAAAGAAGAAGGCCAGGGCCTAGAAGGATCTGTAGCCTAGGAAGAGAAATCACCAAGTAAACTGAGCCACACACCACCACAGCTGTAATTCTCCCCAACTATACACAGCCAATAAGCCTGACTCTTACATCCTGTAGGAAAAAAAAAATCTCACCTTGTAGGAAAAGACTTAGGTCTGACACACATTGCCTATTCTGAGTAGACAGGAAAGAAGCCACATCTAGGCATGGGCTCCTGATAAGAGAAATGCCGCCCCTTTCTGTTGACCCCAGTAGTTGCAGCAAAAAGTTAATCCAGGTAACTCCAGCTAGGGATGCCTTCAGTTTATACATTCCATTTAAACACAGTTCGAAGTAGTTTATACTTAACTCAAGGTAAAAGAATGCCACAGTGTGGCTTGAAGTCTAACCAAGATTATTTATTATAATTATTATGATTGAGATGGATTCTCACTCTGTTGCCCAGGTTGGAGTGCAGTGGCGCAATCTTGGCTCACTGCAACCTCCGCCTCCCGGGTTCAAGCAATTCTCTTGCCTCAGAATCCCCAGTAGCTGGGACTACAGGCACATGCCACTATGCTCGGCTAATTTTTGTATTTTTAGTAGAGACGGGGTTTCACCATGTTGGCCAGGCTGGTCTCGAACTCCTGACCTCAGGTGATCTGCCCACCTTGGCCTGCCTCCCAAAGCGTTGGGATTACAGGCATGAGCCACCATGCCCCACCTTAACCAAGATTATTGAAACACAACTCTATCAAAATCACAATCAAACTGGCCTCTGATGAACACCTTCACCATACCTCCTTACAACTGTACGACAAATCACAGTTTAGAAAGCACCTTTGCAGATACTTCACGCAATCCTCACAAATCTGTGAGGTAAGTCTTACTATCTCTACCTTATGAATGAAGAAACTAAGGCTCAGAAAGTTTCAGTAATTTGCCCAAGGTCATGGAGATGGTAAGTGGCAAAGAAAAAGGTATTCAAGAAGTGTAGGGAATACTAAAAATTTCAAAAACCTAATAAATGGCACATTTGACTTGGTAAAGTACTTGGTGATGAGTACCTTAGTAACACAAACACCTAAGGGTATGTTGAAAAAGAGTGGCCACAGGTTACACTGGTTAGGAGTATAAAAGATCAAACATTCTGTAATTTGATCATACTACACTGTCTTACTGATACAGCTGTTCTACTTAACAGAATTTTCTAGAAAAATGTTTGACACTGGCAAGTGATATGAAGTAGGTGGAGAAATTTAGTAACAATCAAATAAATTCAGGTATCTTAGTAACTAGTGTGGCTTCATATGAACTAGTTTTATAACTCGGAATTAGGACCTAGCATACTTGAGCATCAATTCAGAAAACAATAAACTTAGACGCTTGTTATACCATCAAGTGGCCAATGGAGCTGCTCAGCAATGAGACTAGTTTTATCTGAGCTATAAAAATTATTGCAGGCAATAGTATCACTAATAGTAATCATTTGGCAAATTAAAGTCAATACACATGGACAGGGAATGACTTCCTGTGCTTGTGCAGTTTAGATGATTGAAGACCCAATGTAAAGGCTTCTGCTGTGATATGTATTAACCACACAGTAATTAATGATGGGCTGAAGTGGAACGATAATCATGTAGCAGAGAAAGTCATAAAAATGTCCTAACAAAGGTACTAAAATAGAAGCGATAAATGTTTTATGGCAACAATCTGAAATTGTAAAATGGTCTGGTGCAGAGGTAGACGTGGTCCCATGTTGTAAAATATCAGTATCAAACCACCACATACATGAAAAAGGGAACCAATTAATCCAGTGACAATTAAATTCCTCCCAAACTGTAAAGCTAAGTAATTACTCCTACTGAAAGCGTAACTGAAACTCTGCTGAAGGATCAGTGAAAATATTCACGATTTTATATCATTAACAGGTGAGAAAATAATAGTATATAAAGTTTGCCTTGGCAGTTTGGGATATGGAAATATTCTTGAAGATCTGTCCTAAATACAAAATTAGGAAAAGCTCAGTTGATGACAGGTGCAGACAAGGTATGGTGATCTTGATCAAAACATAAAATGGACAGTATACTCAATGCCTTATATATGAATGGATGAACAGATTTATAGGTCAGCCACATGTTTGTCAAAGGTTGTGCTAGAACAGATCTATTAACAATCAATAACTCCTGACTGTGACCAGAATGGTTGTGGCTACATGTAACATAATACTCAACTATGATCCTTAAATCGTAAGACCACAATGTAGGTCTAGGCTGCTGTCTTTGATATTTTCGTTTGTTGTTGTTGTTGTTGTTTTTGCCTCGGGGTTACAAGTTGGCTGCTATAGCTTTCAGAATCACACTCACACTATCACGTTCAAAAGCAGGAAATGTGAGTGGCAGCAAAAAGAGGGTTTCTTCACAGAACCATCTCCCATTCTGACCAAAAACGAAAATCTTTCCAAGAACCCTCCCCCAGGAGACTTTCTTTGGCCAGAACCAATGAGATGAGACCACTCTATGCCAGTCACTGGCATTACTAAAGAATTATCATGAAAGGCTTAAAGCAATCTTAATACCTCCCCTAAGTGCATTGTTGCTTACTCAATATCTGAACAAAATTATGGTTCTTGAGCATGAAAGAAGCAGGCACAGGGAAGACTATCAGGTAGGTAACCATTAGTGCGTGCCTCACTGGCCAACAGACCAGAAAGTCGATTCTTGATAAAACCAAAGAATAGCAGAATTCATTCTATTTAATGTGACAATCACACAGATATCACAGAAAACATGCTCCCCTTAAGAGCTAACAGCCAGATACGGTGGCTCACCCCTGTAATCCCAGCACGTTGGGAGGCCAAAGCAGGCTGATCACTTGAGTCCAGGAGTTTGAGACCATCATGGGCAACATGGTGAAACCCCATCTACACTAAAAATACAAAAATTAGCCAGGCATGGTGGCCCACGCCTGTAGTCCCAGTTACTGTGGGTGGGGTTGGGGGTGAGGCATGTGGGAGCTGAGGCAGGAGGATGGCTTGAGCCCCAGAGGTCAAGGCTGCAGTGAGCCCTGATCGTGCCAGTGCACTCTAGCCTGGGCAAGAGAGCAAGACTCTCTGGAAAAAAAAAAAAAAAAAAAGGCCAGGCACAGAGGCTCATGCCTGTAATCCCAGCACTTTGGGAGGCCAAGGCAGGTCGGTTACTTCAGTTCAGGGGTTCGAGACCAGCCTGGGCAACATAGCGAAACTGTGTCTCTACAAAAAATACAAAAATTAGCCAGTTGTGGTGGTGCACACCTGTAGTCCCAGCTACTAGGGAGGCTGAAATGGGAGGACTGCTTGAGCCCAGGAGGCAGAGACTGCAGTGAGCCAAGATGACACCACTGCATTCCAGCCAATAGAGCGACCCTATCTCAAAAGAAAAAAAAAGACGACATAACAAAAGGTGCAAACCAAGGAACATTAAAGAAAAGCCTGCTGTTTAAGTAAATGAGATAGTTTCATTCCTTCATTCAATAAATATGTACTCAGTGCCTACTCTGTGCCACATGCTGTTCTAGAGGCTATGAGTACAGTAATGAACAAAACAAAGCCCCTGCTCTCAAGAAATCTATGCAATAGTGGTTTCTGATTTAAAAAAAAAAAAAGTGTGTACCTTGCAGACAAGAACAGCAGTCATGCTTCCTCAGTAATTCAGAAGACTGTGCCTTATACATACACCAAATCGCAAAAAGGAAACAAGTTGGTAAAATTATAGAAAGTGCACCACATACTCAGCTAGGTTATTTCTAAAATTTTTAAATACTGATAATGCATATTTGATATAGCATTCTTCTAGGTATTCAAAATACTTTAATGTATATTATCCTTTTTCTCTTTTCTTATTTTAAAAACCACTTTATTTATATATTTAGAACAGTTTTAGGTTCACAGCAAAATCCAGAGGCAGGTACAGAGATTTCCTATATACTCCCTTCTCCCACATAGGCACAGCCTCTCCATTATGAACATCTGCCACCACAGTGGTACATCTGTTACAGCTGATGAACCTACACTGATACGTTATAATCACTCAAAGTCAGTAGTTTCAATTAGGGTTCACTCTTGGTGTTGTACATTCTGTGGGTTTGAACAAATGCATAATGACATGTATCCACTGTTTTTTGTTTTGTTTTGCTTTGTTTTTTGAGACAGAGTCTTGCTCTGTCGCCCAGGGTGGAGTGCAGTGGCTTGATTTCAGCCCACTGCAACCCTCAGCTCCCGGGGTCAAGCAATTCTCCCACCTCAGCCTGAAGGGTAGCTGAAATTACAAGCGCCCACGACAAGGCCTGGCTAATTTTTGTATTTTTATTAGAGATGGGGTTTCACCATGTTGGCCAGGCTGGTTTCAAACTCCTGACCTCAGGTGATCTGCCCACCTCAGCCTCCCAAAGTGCTGGGATTACAGGGATGAGCCACTGCGCCCGGCAGTATCCACCGTTTTTATAGTATCATACAGAGTAGCTGCACTGCCCTAAAAATCCTCAGTGCTCCACTTATTCATATCTCCCCTCAACCCCACCCCTTGGCAACTGATCTTCTCACTGTCTCCCTATTTTGCCTTTTCCAGAATGTCATATAGTTGGAACCATAATTATACATTATCTTGACTTCCCTATTAAGACACAGGCCCCAGGAAAGTGAGAACCTACGTCTGTATCTCCCAAACCATTCAGCTTTCATTACAAACAACAACTTTCCCAGAAACTAGTCTCTAAAATTAAGCATGCCCCCAAATAGAGGCCAAAGCTCTTAGAAAATCTCACAAGATGACCTACCCCCTCATTTAAGTTTACTGTGTATCAGTGATGGTCCGTGAGAGACAGATGGGATAAAGGGATAATTGGGGGTGTGGATACATAGCCACACACCTTGGATTTAACTACAGTCTGTTGCATTTGAAAATAATTTATTAGAGTTCTAGAGATATAGCCTCCTAAATAGCTTTTATTTATTTATTTTTATTTTTTTGAGATGGCATCTCACTTTGTTGCCCAGGCTAGAGTGTAATGGCATGATCTCAGCTCACTGCAACCTCTGCCTCCTGGGTTCAAGTGATTCTCATGCCTCAGCCTCCCAAGTAGCTGGGATTACAGGTGCCTGCCACCACACCCAGCTAATTTTTGTATTTTTAGCAGAGACAGGGTTTCACCGTGTTGTCCAGGCTAGTCTCGAACTTCTGACCTCAAGTGATCCACCTGCCTCGGCCTCCCAAAGTGCTGGGATTACAGACATGAGCCACCGTGCCCAGTCCTAAATAGCTTTTAACTCTTCTGTACATATGCCTGGGTCTCTTTGAATGTGTCAAAGGGAAAGAGGAACTAAAGAATGTCAGCCTACAGTTATATTCTGTTGCCCTAGTTCTCATAGTAAAAGTAAGGAAAACGTGGCAGACCTACCTATATTCAGAAGCAGTGAGCCTCGGAAACCAGATCTCCTGCTAAAAGATCTGGAAGTCATCAATCTTCTGGTTTCAGGGACATTTAATCAATAAAGACATTTTGACCATTCTCTTTTGACCAAAGAATCCAATACCAAACCCTACATATACCAGTTCCCAATATAGGAAAACACAAAATCTCTAATGGATGTTAATTTCCCATTTAGCAACGGACCATTTGGAAGTAAGAACATTGCTCATCTCCTGGTACAAAATAGGGCAGAAGAGAAGCTAAAAAAGGTCAAAGTGGAAACTGTCATTTCAACAAAATAGGGGAGGGCATAGGGGTGACAGAAGTAGATAGATAAAAGGAAAATGTCTTGACTTACTTTTTGGTGAGCCGAGGGTCAAGAGGAGGATGCTGTGCTCCATATACAGGCTGGATACTAAAAGCAGAAAAAAAAAAAAGGAAGAAATAAACTGTTAGTTTAGTTGGGAAACTAAATATGTTGGCTGAGAGCCATCTGCATCACAAAATTGGATGGGACTTTGAGAAATAGGTTATCTCTAATAACTGTACTCAAGTCATCCCCCAAAGAGAGCAATCTTCCCTTTAAAAAATATATTTGATAATGTTCATTTTCCCTGGTGAAGTTTCAGTGCCTTACACACCTATGTGTAAAGAAGGCAGGATGGAAAGGTAACGGGCTTTAGAGCTGGAGAGAGCAGAATTCAAATGCCAGTTCTGGCACTCAGTACCACTATGAACTTCCAGCAAGCTTTTTGACTCCTTTGAACCTGTTTTCCCATCTAAAGTGGGAATACTGCCTACTTGAAAGGCTCATTGGGGTAAAAGACAGTGAAGGTTGACCTAAGGAACTCATACACTGCAGGAGGGGTATAAAGTGACATAACCACTTCGAAAAACAGTTTGGGCATATCTAGGAAGAATGAAACATGCATACCCCAAGACCCAGTATTTTCACTCCCAAATAGGTATCTTAAGATAAATACATACCTATATGTATTAGGAGATATATATAAGACTATTCAAAGCACCATGGCTCCTCTTAGCCCCAAATTAGAAATAACCCAAATGTCCATCAGTAATGACAAGAAAAATCAATTGCAACACATTTATACAGTATAACACTATATGGCAATCATAATATATGTGAAGTAGGGCTTCAAGTAACAATGTGGATGATCTTACAAATGTCATGTTGAACAAATGAAGTATAAGAGAATAAATACTGTATGATTCTATTTACACAGACTTCAAAAACTGACAAAAGTAGTTTCTACTGTTTAGGGATGCATGCAGAGTAATATTATAAAGAAAGAAAGGGGCCGGGCGCGGTGGCTCACGCCTGTAATCCCAGCACCTTGGGAGACTGAGGCAGGTGGATCACGAGGTCAGGAGATCGAGACCATCCTGGCTAACACAGTGAAACCCCGTCTCTACTGAAAATACAAAAAAAAAAGAAAGGAGTAAATGATATAGTTCCCTCTAGGGGAAGGAAAGGAGGAGGCAGCAAATAGACACAGAAGTTTCTGGGGGTGTTCACTTTGTGATGATTCATTAAGCCATCATACCACACATTTGTGCTTCACGTACTTTTCTGTAACATATCACAATTAAAAGAAAATGAGCTGGATGGGGTGCCTCACACCTATAATCCCAGCACTTTGGGAGGCTGGGGCAAAAAGACTGCTTGAGCCCAGGAGTTCAAAACCAGCCTGGGCAACAAAGTGAGACCCTGTTTCTACAAGAAAATAAAAAATTAGCTGTGCATGGTGGTGCACATCTGTAGTCTCAGCTACTTGGGAGGCTGAGACAGGGGGATTGCTTGACCCCAGGAGTGTCCAGACTGCAGTGAGCACACCACTGCACTCCAGCCTGGACCCTATTGGAAAGGAAAGGGAAAGGGAAGGAAGAGAAGAAAGAAAATGAGAATAAATGACTTGAGAATAACTATATATCAAGCCAAACTATTGTTTAAGTATAAATGTAAAAAAAACCAAAAAACAAAAAAAACTACTTTCAACATATAAGAACTCAGGGAAAATATGTTCCTTAACTCCTGCCTGAAGAAGCTGTGAGAGAACAAACTTTAATCATGAGATAGAGAAACCATGGCAAAAGGATTGGTGGGGAGCCCTGAATGAATCCAACCTTACAACTAGGTTTTACATTTGAGGCAAAGAGAATGTAAAAGTAATATAATTGACAAAAGTTAAAAGGAGGAAAAAATGGACAAATGAAGTCCATTGACTTCTTCATCTTTTACTGACAGGGCTCAGAAGATATTTAAAGCAGATAGCTCAATGTGCAAATCTATGTCACTACCCGCTTAACATTAAATCCTAATGTAGATTTGCAAATGTTAATAGAGGAATATGTATGTTTTATGATAGAAAATAAAACCAAGAAAAATAATATAATCAACTAGAAGGAGGTGGAAAGAGAGCGGTGAGGAATATACTTACTAATTTCATCATTGCTCATGGTAGAGAGTCAACGGGTACTGTCTGAAGAAATATCGTATAAAGTTACACTGATAAACATAATCACTAGAATAAAAAGATAAATCTTCCAAATTATCAGAATATATATATATATGCCCTCCCCTCAAAAGCAAGCACAGTCCACATAGTGAAAGATTTTTTTAAGAAGAAAATATTTTTAAAAGGTCAAGCATGGTAGCTCACATCTGTAATCCCAGCACTTTGGGACACTGAGGTGGGAGAACCGCTTGAGGCTAGAAGTTTGACCAGCCTGAGCAACACAGCAAGACCCTATACCTACAAAAAATTTAAAAATTAGCCAACTGTGGTGGTGCATGCTTGTAGTTTTAGCTACTTGGGAAGCTGAGGTGGGAGGATTACTTGAGCCTGGGAGTTTGAGACTACAGTGACCTATCATCATGTCACTGTACTATAGCCTGGGCAACAGAGTAAGTCCTTATCTCAAAAAAAAAAAAAAAAAAAAAGGCAAGGCGCGGTGGCTCACACCTGTAATCCCAGCACTTTGGGTGGCCGAGGCAGGTGGATCACGAGGTCAGCAGATCGAGACCATCCTGGCTAACACAGTGAAACCCTGTCTCTACTAAAAATACAAAAAAAAATTAGCCAGGCATGGTGGCAGGTGCCTGCAGTCCCAGTTACTCCAGAGGCTGAGGCAGGAGAATGGCGTGAACCTGGGAGGCGGAGCTTGCAGTGAGCCAAGATCACTCCACTGCACTCCAGCCTGGGCGACAGAGCAAGACTCCGTCTCAAAAACAAACAAACAAACAAAGAAGATGAAGAAAATATTAAAAATTGAACTAAAACTAAATAACTAAATATATCAGTTATTCCAATAAATATAAAGGAGCTAACTTACCTATTAAAAGAGAAAGGATAATTACCAACAGGAAAGTAGTTAAATAAATTACAGTACATCTTTTAAAAAGAATGGTGCAGTTCTGGCCAGGTACGGTGGCTCGCGCCTGTAATCCCAGCACTTTGGGAGGCCAAGGTGGGCAGATCACCTAAGGTCAGGAGTTCAAGACCAGCCTGGCCAACATGGCGAAACCCCATCTCTACTAAAAAATACAAAAATTAGCTGGGCATGGTGGCAGGCACCTGTAATCCCAACTACTCAGGAGGCTGAGGCGGGAGAATCACTTGAGCCCGGGTGGCGGAGGTTGCGGTGAGCCGAGATCGTGCCACTGCACTCCAGTGTGGGTGACAGAGCAAGACTCCGTCCCAAAAGAAAAAAAAAAAAAAAAGAATGAGGCAGTTCTATATTCACTGACATGAAATAAACTCAGACATTAACTGAAAAAAGATGCAGAACTATATGTATGACACCATTTTTGTAAAAATCTTTAAAATAGATATACGCATTTTATGTATGAATAGGTCTATGTATTCACAGAGTATCTGAAAAAGTACAAAAGACACCGGTAGCAGCAGTTTGGAATAGGAACCAGATGACTGGAAGATGATGGGACACCAAAGAGACTCAGTTTTCACTGCAAATCCTTTCTGATTTAGTATCATGTACAAGTATCACCTTTATAAGAAATAAGCAATCTTGAGAAGGTTAGAAGGTTCAAGTGGGATGATATGTCAAAAGCCCTTCAGCATAATTCCTGGTGGGTGGTAATGCTCATTTAATGTTAAGCAAGAAGTGACGTAGATTTGCAAATGTTAGAACACTACCCAGCAAACACTCAGTGCCCAAGAAACGCTGATTTTCTTCCTGCCTCCCATTTTTATAATTTAATCCATACCCAACATTTAGAAATTGAAACAAACTTACCAAATACTTGTTTCACATAACAGAGGTGATCCTCAAGGATGCTTTTAAATAAAAATTAGCCAATTCAATCACTTTCACATTAATTTCTATTAAGATTTCAGAGGAAATCTTATATATAATCTTTAATGTATGAATACAGTCCCTACCTCTTTAGCTATAAGAATCTTTACTCCCTAAACCTCTCTGGAAGATTAATATGTGTAAGCAAACTATTACATATATTACTACAGAAATACAAACAGAAATACAGTAAACAATACTAATGGATGTGTTTAAAGGGTTTCCTAGGCAGAGAGAAAAAAAGAGGAATCAAAGAGTAAAGGGAAAGTTCTGCTGAGAGAGGAAGGGGGTGTTAGACACAGACACCCCCACCTACTGCAAAAAAAAATCCCAAAGAGCTACTGATATGCACATTAGCAGCTGCAAATGACCTAAGAGTATACCTGAATTATTCAAGTCCACAAGCCCTCCTCACAGTAAAATATAAAATCAGAGGATAAACTGCACGAAGATCTCAACAAGCCGGTTAGGTAAGGTGACTGGGTAGAAAAATAAGAGAGGGTCCTATAGATCCTCTCCTTAAAGGAGTATTACCATCTGCGAGTAACCCATGCAGAAAAAAAGCAAACCTAATTTGTGTAGGCTGAAGGGCCAGAGGCCATCAATTACCATCTAGGAAAGGAATCTTACAATCACAGTAGACTATTTTTTTAAAGCTGTCCGCCCAAGGTGCTGGCATAGCCAGAAAGGCTAAGATAAATGATGGACTTCATCAGCAAAGGCATCAGAGCCCAAATTGAATTTGTTAACATATTCTTGAACTAAACCATTACGTATCTAAACCTGGAACACTTTGTATAATAAATCAGTTTATTGCAGCTTAAAAAAGACAGGCAAGAAGTTAGAAAAGAGAAACCAAGATGATCACAGAGACTAAATGGAGATAGACCAGAAGAGCCCAATGATTAAGGTGCTCAATTTCCTGACATTTACAATTCACTGTCTATACCATCCCTACTCCTTCCAAACCCAAACTCAGCTCTAAGAAAGGCTGATCTCCACTCCACCTTCCAAACTTATTAAACCCATTATTAAATAAGGCTCTTTTCCCTACTTGGAATGCTTTTCTATTTTCTACATCCCTTTTCAAAGCTGTATCCATCCTGCAACATTCTCTTCAAATTCTACACCCCTCATGAAACTTTCCATATCCCTACCCCCAGCATCTACTAACTCATGTCTTCTCTAGTTCCCTAACATACATAAATCAGGGCTATTACTTTTTTAAAATAAACTAGATTTAGATCATAATATAAGACACAATCAGGGCTGGGCGTGCTGGCTCACACCTGTAATCCCTATACTTTGGGAGGCCGAGGCAGATCACTTGAGTTCAGCAGTTTGAGACTGGCCTGGCCAAAATAGCGAAACCCCGTCTCTACTAAAAATAGAAAAATTAGCTGGGCTTGGTGGCACACACCTGTAATCCCAGCGACTCAGGACACTGAGGCACAAGAATTGCCTGAGTCTGGGAGGCAGAGGTTGCAATGAGCCGAGATCATGCCACTGCACTCCAACCTGGGTGATACAGTGAGACTGTCTAAAAAAGAAAAGAAAAGAAAAGAAAAAAGACACAATCAGATAAGCACTTAACATTCAGCCTAAGCAATAAGACGTTATACAGTCAAAATCCCAGCTGGGGGTGGCTCACACCTGTAATCGTAGCACTTTGGGAAGCCGAGGTGGGGGAATCACCTGAGGTCGGTAATTTGAGACCAGCCTGACCAACATGGAGAAACCCTGTCTCTACTAAAAACACAAAATTAGCTGGGCGTGGTGGTGCATGCCTGTAATCCCAGTTACTCGGGAGGCTGAGGCAGGAGAATCGCTTGAACCTGAGAGGCAGAGGTTGCGGTAAGTCAAGATAGTGCCATTGCACTCCATCCTGGGCAACAAGAGTGAAACCCCGTCTCAAACAAACAAACAAACAACAACAACAACAAAACACCCTGGCATACCCCTCCCTCCCTTCCTAGGAAGTTGCTCTACTGGATTCGGCATTTTTCACACTCATTTTTATATTTTCATTTTCTGTGTATGTATCCCTAAATAATGTATGATTTTGCGTGTTTTTTAAACTTTACATAAATAATATCACACTGTAAATATGACTTATTTTGGCTCTAAATCATGTTACTTTAAATTTTACTAAATTCCATGGCTAACTGGCTGATCTCTCCAACACAAGTTAAAAAAATACAAAACATTAACTCTAACACAAGTGAAAAAGCATTTGACATTTTCAAACACAAAGAAAAGTACAGAAAATGATATGATAAACATCCATGAACCCATCACTCTGATTTATAAATGTTAACATTTGTCACATTTCATTTAAGAAAAAAAGTGTTAGGCCGGTCATAGTAGCTCACGCCTGTAATCCCAGCACTTTGGGAGGCCAAGGCAGGTGGATCACAAGGTCAGGAGATCCAGACCATCCTGGCCAAAATGGTGAAACCCCATCTCTACTAAAAATACAAAAAAATGAGCTGGGCATGGTGGCGTGCACCTGTAGTCTCAGCTACTCGAGAGGCCAAGGCACGAGAATCGCTTGAACCTGGCCTCGGAAGTTGCAGTGAGTGGAGATCAGGCCACTGCACTCCAGCCTGGCAAGAGTGGGACTCTGTCTCAAAAAAAAAAAAAAAAAGAAAAGAAAAAACAATGTGTTAGACTACTGAAGCCCCAGTTGCAGTCCCTAGTCCTGTTCCTTCACTTCCCAAGAGATAACAATTACTCTGAAATTGGAGGGAACTCCTCCCATCTGTTTTTATACCTCTACAGATATTCATATATCCATAAACAATGCACAGTATTTTTTATGTTTTTAAACTTCACATAAAATACAGCACATTGTACATATAATTCTACATCTTGCTCTTTGCATTCAACAATGTGTTTTCACCCAATTCCACGTTTAAGTTTGTCTGATTACAGATGTAACATATGTTTAGTGGAAAAACCAGAAAGTCAATCATACACAGCCTCTTCTCCAGGGAAGTCATGATGCCAAGCAGAGTTTTTAGTGGTGCCATATCTTTTCCTGTAGCCCCCTTGCCACCTGGCAGAGCATGACACATATCAGCAGGTACTTAACAATATTTAGTAAGTGAAGATTAGATCTCTACAAAACCTAGGCCTCTGCTTAAGCTAGACCTAAAAACCAGAGGTTAACACACTGCATCTTGAAGAAAACACACCACATATGCAGAGAAAAGAATGGCATGGAATATGCTGCCACACAGACAAAATGGAACAAAAGTTCTGATTAACCTCCGTCACTCTCTTTAATAAAACCAACACCATAGAATGTACTGACATAGCTGTTTTGACCAGTTGGAACAGTGCAAACATCTTGGTAGGAAAAATCAACAGGTGTCTGTTTAGCACTGATAAAAGAGCTAGCACAAATATGTGGAAAAGACCTATCAAATTTAAATGCCAAATGTGTTGGCAACTGATCTAGGTTCACATACTCACTCCACATTAGTCTTCCAGAACAGGTGATCTATGCTGTTTCAATGATAATTTGGTATCTTCCAGTGACTCACTCTACCAGTAAAACATCTCCAAGCCAAGAACAGGTTGTAATGTACCTGCCCAGACAGGCTATGACTTTTATACTAAGTCTCCTGTCAGATTCATTATTACTTTAGGATCGGGTTCAAGTCCTCAACTTGGCCTCTCCTTCCAACAATGAAGGGCCTGGAAGACTCAGGTAATTTGGATTTTGGCCAGACACAGAGGCTCACGCCTGTAATCCCAACACTTTGGGAGGATGACGTGGACAGATTGCTTGAGCCCAGGAGTTCATGACCAGCCTGGGCAACATGGCAAAACCTGTTTCTACGAAAATACAAAAATGAGCCAGAGCTGGGCACGGTGGCTCACACCTGTCATCTCAGAACTTTGGGAGGCTGAGTAGGGGGTGGATCACTTGAGGTCAAGAGTTTAAGACCAGCCTGGCCAACATGGCACAACCCCCTTCTCTAGTAAAAACACAAAACTTAGCTGGGCATGGTGGCATGTGCCTGTAATCCCAGCTACTTAGGAGGCTGAGGCAGGAGAATTGTCTAAATCTGGGAGGCAGAGGCTGCATTGAGCCAAGACCATGCCACTGCACTCCAGCCAGGGCAACAGATGGAGACCCTGTCTCAAAAAAAGATAAATAAATAAAGTGATTTTTTTTTCTCCTGTGCCCATGCTCTAGACACACACACACACACACACAGATCAAAGCTCTTTTTTTCCCCCCACAAGTTTGCGCCACCACGCTCAGCTAATTTTTTTGTGTGTTTTTAGTAGACACAGAGTTTCACCATGTTGGCCAGGCTGGTCTCGAACTGCTGACCTCAAATGATTTGCCCGTCTCAGCCTGCCAAACTGCTGGGATTACAGGTGTGAGCCACCACACTCAGCCAGACCAAAGCTTTTCAATTTCAGTTTCAAAAACTAAAGCAAGGAGAGAAACAAAAATGATAGCTACTATCATTGTAACTATCATTCTTGTAATAGCTAATATTATTATGTACCTCCTAACCAATTATTATGTATTATCTCATTTAATCCTCATAACAGCCCCATGGGGCATATACTCTGTCCCTATTTTAGGGATGAGGAGACTGATGCACTGAGGGGTTAATTAAATCCCATAAGATCACATAGCTAGAAAGTAGAGCTGGGTGGGATTTGAACCTAGGCAGTCAGATTTCAGAGCCTGCATTTTTTTTTTTTTTTTTTTGAGACGGACCCTCACTCTGTTGCCCAGGGCTGGAGCGTAGTGACGCAATCTCAGTTCACTGCAACCTCCGCCTCCCAGGTTCAAGAGATTCTTGGGCATCAGTCTCCTGAGTAGCTGGGACTACAGGCGCACACCACCATGCCCAGCTAACTTGTATTTTCAGTAGAGATGGGAGTTTCACCATGTTGGCCAGGCTGGTCTCGAACTCCTGGCCTCAAGTGATCTACCCTCCTCAGCCTTCCAAAATTCTGGGATTACAGACCACCACACCCGCCAAAGCCTGCATTCTTAACAACAATGGTACAGATTGCCTCTTATCTTCTAGGCATCAACACAATGACCATTTGACGTGCTAGGTACACAGGGCTCATGTGAATAACTCAGAGAACTTAAAAAGATGTTTAGTTCCACCAAGTTATCACATGACCTAGCAATTCTACTCCTATTTATCAGCAGAATAGAAAATATATATCCAAACAAAAACCTGTGCATAAAAGTTCATAAAAGCATTATTCACAATAGCCCAAAAATGAAAACAATTCAAATGTCCATCAACTGATGAATGAAGAAAATGTGGTATATGTACACCATAGAACATTATTCAGCTATAAAATAAAATGAAGTACTGATACATACTACAGCGTGGACAAGCCTGAAATCACTGCACTTAATAAAAGAAGCCACTCACAAAAGGCCTCATATCATATTATTCCATATATATAAAATGTCCAAAAGAGGTAAATCCACAGAAACAGAAAGTAGATGAGTAGTTACCAGGGTCTGGAGTGGGGTGGATGGGGAGTGACTGTAAACAGGTATGTAGTTTCTTTTCGGGATGATGAAAATGTTTTGAAATTAGTGGCGATAGTTGCACAAAACCATCTGTACTATAATGAATATACTAAATACCACTGAAATGTACACTTTAAAAGAATGAATTTTATGGTATATTAATATCTCAATAAAGCTGATATTTTTAAAAAGAATGTTTCATTCATTTGTAACTTGTTATTTTATGTAATAAAATTTCTATTTGTTGTCACTAAGGTTGTTGGATCATGATCAGACAGGAAGAATCTTGTCATCGCTTTGATTTTTCACCTTTCAATTTGCAATGAAGAGTAAAGTAGTTTCATTTCCAAGTTGCCATGCATCTAGTACAGTCATTTGTGTCATTTCCCCACCCAGGAGAAAGCTTTTCTTCCCTAAGACCGAATGAGTACAGATGCAAAAGTTCTATTCTTGAGAAAATGCTCTAATATTTTCTTTAAATCAAAGTACCTTTCTATCTAAAAGAACTTTAGTTTTCTCCCACGACCAGAGGCTCATGAGCTTTACTGCTAAAAGCACACAGCTGAAAAATATTTCTCTTTACCAAGTAAGGTACTAAAAATTATTATGAATTGTGACAATATTTGAATACCTTAAAACAAACTAGGAAGACAATGAGCTGGGGTAAGGATCTGAGTAACATTCTTTTAAATGTTTACTTGCTCTAATAATGACAGTAATATTAATAACTACTGTCTTTTGAGCAACTATAATGTGCTAAATAAACACTGTCCTAGGTTCTTTACAAATAGGGTATTTCACTTAGTCCCCACAAACTCTGAGGAAGGTATTTTTATTTCTCATTTCATAGATAAAGAAACTGAGGCCTAGATAGATTATTTGTCTTGGTCATACACACAGGAGAGCCCAAATAGTAACCCAAGTCTTTCTGAACTCAAAAGTTCTCTATTTCTCTATATTCTTCAAAATGAAAAGGGAATCTAGAAACTTGAAGAAACTGAAAAGACTTCTCTTCCTATCTCAGAAAAGTAGTGCTTTAAAAAAGTTGACTGTTCTTATAGTCAAATACAGGAAATACAGGAAAAAAAGATTGTTAATAGCAACCACCAGTCAGAAGGCACAGAAGCCCATGCCATGTCCCACATCTCTTGCACTGCTTCCTGATACAACTGTCTTCCTATTGATTCTGATTATAATCTTAGGATGTCAAAATTTAATGATCTCACTATGGAAAACCCCGGAGAATAGCAGTTAGCACAACTAAAGAGCTCACTAAACCAGGAAGGAAAAGGAATCAGTTGGCAGGAAGTGGTGCTTACCTAAAAACACAGAACATTTTTAACAGTAATATCAACACTGCAAGTCCATAGCACTTTAATCTGAAGTTATCTTTTTATTATTTAATGAGCATTACTAAAAGCTGATTTCCACCTATTCTCCACATGTCTACTAGGATCCTTAATAAAACAAACCTCTTGGTGGGGTATGGTGGCTAACGCCCGCAATCCCAACACTTTGGGAGGCCAAGGCAAGAAGATCACTTGAGGCCAGGAGTTAGAGACCAGCCCAAACATAGACCTTGTTTCTATTTCATTGGGGAAAAAAAAAAAGTAAGGCTCTAACTCAGCCACTATTGACCCTCATCTCCCTCTTGCTTAAAAAAAAAAAAAAAAAAAAAAAAAAAAGTCACGAGTTCAAAAGATCATCCCAGAAGGAAAAAACCTGAATCCATTAGAAAAGGTAGCACGTGGGACACAACCAAACATGAATTTCATCACCAAGTAGACTGTGGCTGGCAGAAATCTTAAGATTCACGACTGAAATACACACTCTTCCTTATACTTCTCAGGACTTTGCCCAAAATAAACTGAAACAGTAAACCAACAGTAGACTGATGAATGGATAATTTGCCAAAAGTCTCAACATACACCACAAAGAGGGTGGGAGTAGTCTTAGGAGGTCTGCTCTCCAGCTAAACAACTGAAGAATGAAAGAATTTAGTGCATTTGCACAAGAAGTGCATTACAATACAGGGGAGGAAGAAGTCACTTGGGGTTGGACAAATCCTTAGAAAATGCCAAAGGAATAAGCTGATTCTGTGGTCGCCTTGTAATAATTTCTAGTGGGAAAGGCCAACTCAAGATGAAGTAAGGTCGGAGTTGAGAACTGTCCTCACTTTTCCTGCCTAACCCTTTCGGCAGGCGACCCCAAACTCCCACCAGAATCCTTCGGGTAAGTGCCGAGCTGGGGGAGCAAGCCATCGTCGAGCGACCAACCACCTGTGCGTGGTGGAGACCCCTGAGAGGGAGTCCTAATTAGAGTGGAAAGCAGCTCTGGGGAGGAACCCCCGAGACCAGGGCCGACACTGACTACTCACCCAACTCCACTCCCCTTTACGCCCAATCTTCGGCCACCTTCCCGCTGAGGTCACCCCTCCAGACACCTCCGCCCCCAGACCCCGGTCTACACCCACATCCAGCCGTCCCCAAAGCTCGCTGTTCGCTCCTCTGCCTGACAGCTGCCCTGCCGCCAACAGGCAGCCCCAGCTTCCCCAAACCAGTCTTCCGGCCTCGGTGGCGCCCCAGGGCCGCGGGATTTAGGGATTAGGATCTGGAAGGGTTTGGTCCAATCCCCTCTCCCTCTCAGCGTCCTGGGCTCACCTCCCCGGCAGCTTAGCGCTCCTCTTCCAAAACTGCTTGCTGTTCTCAGCGGCCATTGCTCTGGCAGGGGGAAGGCCTTGTAGGCGGGCCAAGGGGTTGCCTGGCGAGATGCCCCCAGACCCCGCAATCTGAGGGCCAACCCAGGCCGCTTCCCCGCCGCTGTTCACCCGCTCCCAGCTCCTGGGGACGCCATCTTGGATGTGGGCACCCCTACACCCAGCACGGCTGCCATTGGTGGGCTGCGCAAGCCATGGACGGGCCGACCAATTGGGAGCCGGAATCCTGCAGGCCGCTGAAGCCAACCGGTAACGTCAGGGTCTGGGCACACAGGTGGACGGGGAAGGCGGAGCTTGGACGAGCAGAGAGGCGGGGCTCAAAGTTCCTAACCCGCGAGAGGGAAGAAGCAGGTAAAGTAAGGGACCTATGGGAAGGAAGAGAGGGAATTATCTTCTTCGTGAGGAATGAAGTTCCTGAGTCTAATATTTTTTGGCAAGGCAGGGCATACTATGTATTTATATATAGGAATCTTTGACCTAAAAGTAAAGGCCCATGTGTTTGTTGTGGCCCATTTTTAACATCTCTCAACTCAATGACACTCTGGTTATTACCCTCCCTTCCTCGTTCCGTTTAGATGTCCATTCGTTTTTCTGAAGGTCAGCAGGGACCCGATAGCCCGGGATTGCTAACTGCTCAACACGTGAGCAACGGTTCATCAGAGTCTCCCTCTCCCTCTGTTTATTGAAAACGATTGAAGGACTTGTGCTGTGGGTGAAAAATTCAAATGATCTAATCCCTATGTCAATCCATAACTCTCACTTTCTGACTATGCTAACGGTGTATAGGAAATGGTTTATCATAGCTGTCCAACTCAGATTACCAAATACGATTTCTTTGAAGGACACAGTATAGCTCCATCGTGTGAATCACAAAGTTAAGGATGTATCTCCTCCTGGCCCCACCAACATCCTTAATTTCCCTTGTTAATCTGTTATAAATCTTGCACCCTTGAATTTATTTTCAATCTCATTTTCCCAGACAATGAGATTTAATATTAGCATTTTGAATCCTTTGAATGTCTTGTCGGTGTTTTTTGCTGTTTTTGAGTTTCTGTGGTATTCCGTGGTGATTTGGGGAGAGAGGGAAAGTGGGCACCAGTCCAGAGTGGTTTTTGTCCCATCGAAGGACTGTTGAGGTGGGTTGCGTGACCCCCACTCCCACCCCCACCCTCCATTTACAGCTACCACATGTACTTCCACATATTGGAGAATACTTAAAGACCCGACCCCCGACGGGTATGTCCTCCAACGATGGTTTCTACATTACTCCCATTTTCAAGCTTCTTTTGTCCCCTAATTTTAGAATTATAGGATTGGATGACGAGGGCTATTTTTACTTCTTCTGAATCTTTCATGCTTTTATACACTTTCATCTTGTTTTCTTTATGGGCATTTAACCCAGAAAAAAAAGAAAGAAAAAGTCCCTCTATTCTTTTAATCATTTTACCTGCCATTCTCTGGCACTTCTTTTCCCTAGGATGCAGTGACCAGCACTGCACACTAAGCCCAAAGAGGGATGTACTGAGGCTTTGTTAAGGTTGATGTTTTGTCTTTATTCTGGACAGCCAGAACTTTTGCTGGCTGTTTGGGCTTTAGAAGAGTTGATGTCTTGAAGGAGTAATCTAAAACAACTTCTAGATTCCTTACCTTGGTGGCAACCAGCAGTTCAGAGTTCATTGTCTTAAAGGTATCCTCTGGATTGTCTTCCCCTATGTGAGCTGCCATACACTCATCCATGTGACAAGATACCTGCCACTTTCCAGCTTACACACATGGTTTTAGAGACGTTCCAGAAGCTGTTCCCTATTGATTTGACATTTTACTATGTGGAAAGCAAAGTATAATTTGTGTACCTAGAAATATCTCAAAATACTCCTTTTTCTTAATCTTTTATGAAATGTTAAATAACACTGATTCCCAGGGGATGTTGCTAACAGTGCTCAACCCAGAGAAGCCCTATTATTTCTACACTTTGTTTTCTATATCAGTTTCCCCTCCAAGATTTTTTAAAAATTCACAAGAGTTTCCTGGTGATGACTTTTTAAATAGTATTTGGTAGGGAAATTGAGATTGTTGGAACCTTTTTCACCACTACCAGTTGGTCACCCTAATCTTCACTAACCACACACCCGCTTACAGCAGCCTGCTATTGGGCTCCCTGCTTCCACTCTTACCCCGTTAGAGTATATTCCCCATACAGCAGCCAGAGAGACCTTTCTTTTTTTTTTTTGAGACCAGGTCTTGCCCTGTCACTCAAGCTGGAGTCCAGTGACATGATCTCAGCACACTACAACCTCCACCTCCCAGGCTCAACCAATCCTCCCACATCAGCCTCCTGAGTAACTGGGACTACAGGCACATACCACCATGGCCAGCAAATTTTTTGTATTTTTGTAAAGATTGAGGTTTCACCATGTTGCCCAGGCTGGTCTTGTACCCCTGAACTCAAGCAATCCATCAGCTTTGGCCTCCCAGAGTGCTAGTATTACAGGTGGGAGTCATCACACCCAGCCCAGAGACACTCTGTTAAAATGTAGACCATATCATGTCACTCCTCTGCTCAAAACCTTGCAATGGCCCCCACTGTACTTGGCATAAAATCCAAGCTCCTTAAAGACCCTACATGACTTGGCTCCACTCACCTCTCCAGCCTCATCTCATTACACTTTCTTTCTTGCTTAATCTGCTCCAACCATGCCCATTGGTCTTATTGCTGTTCCTTGAACACTCTAAACATGTTCCTACTTCAAGGACTTTGCATTAGCCATTTCCTCTGCTTGGACTTCTCTTCCCCTAAATGCCTTGCTTCCTCATTTCATGCAGGTATATACCCAACTGTCTTTACCTTGTAGAGACCCTCCCTAACCACCCATCTTAAATACTGGCTACACTGCTCTATTTTTCTTTTTCTTTCTTTCTTTAGCTTTTGGACACAAGGTCTCACTCTGTTGCCCAGGAGTGCAGTGGCATGACCACAGCTCGCTGAAGCCTTGACCTCCTGAGCTCAAGCAGTCCTCCTATGTCAGCCTCCCAAGTAGCTGGGACCACAGTGCATGCCACCACACCCAGCCAATCTTTTTATTATTTGTAGAGACAGTCTCCCTATGTTGCCCAGGCTGGTCCCAAACTCCTGGGTTCAAATGATCCTTTTCAGTCTCCCAAAATGCTGGGATTACAGGCATGGACCACTGTGCCTGGCTCTATTTTTCTTTCAAGCGCTATCACTACAGGCCATATTATGTACTTGTTTGCTGTCCATCTCTATCCGCTAGAATAGAGGCCCCCTTTCTGTGGCCTGTTAGGAACCAGGCCACATAGCAGGAGGTGAGCGGCGGGTGGCATGCAATCATTACCGCCAGAGCTCCGCCTCCTGTCAGATCAGCAACAGCATCAGGTTCTCATAGGAGTGTGAACCCTATTGTGAACTGCTTATACAAGGGATCTAGGCTGCGTATTCCTTATGAGAATCTAATGCCTTGTGATTTGAAGTGGAAACGTTTCATCCTGAAACCCCCCTCCCCCAAAATCTTCGTGGAAAAGTTGTCTTCCATGAAACTGGTCCCAGATGCCAAAAAGATTGGGGACTGCTGCCCTAGAATGTGAACCCCACTAAGACTGGGACTTTGTTTTGTTCCCTGCTGTATCCCCAGCACCTAGAATAGTGTTTGGCACATAGTGAGTGCTTAGTAAATGTTTACTGAGTGAAAGAAGGAAGAATATAAATATTTCTTGTCTTTCAATTCTATGTTGTTCACATATTTTTTTGTTAGGAAAGATGATAGAAAAAGTGTTTCCTAACCCCTAGTAGGATGTGTCCACTTTACCAATGATTCTACATCCTTGCCTACACTCTTGGTTGAAGAACAGTCTTCTCTGAAAAAGATTGCATTCTTCAAACTCTTTTGCAGCTTTAAAGGAATGTGCCTGTACCTGGAATGATGAGGGAGGGAGGCCACCCACCTAGTCAGGAGATCAGTTGGTAGCTCTCATCAAAGAGCTGATAGCTATGACAGCCACCCTTGCCCAGCAAGAGGTGTAAACCATTGGTTTGAGGTTCCCGAGAGGTCCTTAGAGGCCTTCTGATGGAGGTCCTTCTTGGCAGACATTCACTGGTCCACTAGACCAGTGCTTCCTATACTATATTGCACATGTGAATCACTGAGGATTATATTAAAAACCTAGATTCTGATTCAGCAGGTCTGAGGTGGAGCCTACAGCTCAGAATTTCTAACAAGCTCCCAGGTGACACTGACGCTGCTGATCCATGGACCTCACTTTGTAGATCTTCTGTTGCTAATATGGTATGGCCTGTGATTGTTGAATTTATCTCAAGAGTTTATTCTGAAACTATAAGTAGAGGCTTCTCAATACTGTTTACCTGCAACTTTTTACTTTTCCCCCTTCAACTTCATCTTCATTCAAAAGAGGGTTAAACAACTTAAAATGGGGCAAACTATAGTTAAGGGATGAGATATGCCTGGGTTGACTGTGGATTCAAAAGAGGTAGGCGTATCCCAACCCTTAGAGAAAGTTTTATGAAAGAGATAATCCTTGAGTAGGGACAGAAAAGGAAGGAGAAAGGCCTGAAGAAAGTGACTATAGGAGGAAAGTCACTTCAGGACAGGAGCTCCAATGGGAAGATAAAAATAGAGAAAAAAACCTTTGGACTTACAGAGAGATCACTGGCAGACTTTAATCTTAGCAAAGGAGTGGAGTGAGGCCGGGCGCGGTGGCTCAAGCCTGTAATCCCAGCACTTTGGGAGGCCGAGACGGGCGGATCACGAGGTCAGGAGATCGAGACCATCCTGGCTAACACGGTGAAACCCCGTCTCTACTAAAAAAATACAAAAAAAAATTAGCCCGGCGAGATGGCGGGCGCATGTAGTCCCAGCTACTCGGGAGGCTGAGGCGAGAGAATGGCGTAAACCCAGGAGGCGGAGCTTGCAGTGAGCTGAGATCCGGCCACTGCACTCCAGCCTGGGCTCTGTCTCAAAAAAAAAAAAAAAAGGAGTGGAGTGGAAGGAAGAAAGTAGACACTGTGATGAGGGGAAGGGTTAAGAAATGAGAGCAAGAAGCAGCCCTCACAATGCACTGTGCAATATTAGGCCACCTAAGAGATAGTGAGGTCAAGCTGGGATTTAACAGCAAGAGAGCTTTACAGTATCTTAATGACCACTGTAAGTGCCAATGCAGAGATCAGTTACATTAAGAGAAGGCAAGGGGATAAGCAAAAAGACTGAAAAAGCAAGAGGTTATAGGAATAGAGGAAGAGAGAGTTTTCAGAATTTAGGGGTGAAGGGAAAACTAGGTATTTCATTCCTAAGAATTTATTCTAAGAAAAGAAGTTGGCCGAGCGCGATGGCTCACGCCTATAATCCCAGCACTTTGGAAGGCCCAGACAGGCGAATCACGTGGTCAGGAGATCAAGACCATCCTGGCTAACACAGTGAAACCCCTTCTCTACTAAAAATACAAAAAATTTAGCCGGACGTAGTGGCGGGCGCCTGTAGTCCTAGCTACTCGGGAGGCTGAGGCAGGAGAATGGCGTAAACCCGGGAGGCGGAGCTTGCAGTGAGCCGAGATTGCGCCACTGCACTCTAGCCTGGGCGACAGAGAGAGACTCCCTCTCAAAAAAAAAAAAAAAAAAAAAAAGAAGTTACCATACCTGGCAAGAAGAAAGGGGGAAATCTCTGTGTACAAAGATATTCTTTGCCTTGCAACCAGTAATAAACAGGAAAAATGAAAAGAATATGAAGATTTAAACATGAAAAGGCAGTTACGTAAATTATGGTGTGCAGTTTATAAACTTGAACCATGTTGTACCATTGAAGAGGACAAATTTGAATGCTACATAGCACATCAAAAAGGTGTATGAAATGATGTACAGCAGGGAAAAGGTAGAATATAAAATATCTTTGCATGTTTTCAGTAAGAATATATGGGTTTTGTCAAAGGTTGGAAGAAAACGTGGAAAAAATAAGCAAATTTTGGTAGAGGGTAGAATTATACATCTTGGTACTTCTGGAACTCTTCTTTAATGTTACCATTTTATTTATTTATTTATTTATTTATTTATTTTGAGATGAGATGTTTTTGAGATAGAGCTCTGTTGCCCAGGCTGGAGTGCAGTGGTGCGATCTTGGCTTACTGCAAGCTCTGCCTCCCGGGTTCGCGCCATTCTCCTGCCTCATCCTCCCTATAGCTGGGACTACAGGCGCCCGCCACCGCGCCTGGCTAATTTTTTTTTGTATTTTTGGTAGAGAAGGGGTTTCACCGTGTTAGCCAGGATGGTCTCGGTCTCCTGACCTAGTGATCCGCCCGCCTTGGCCTCTTAAAGTGCTGGGATTACAGGCGTGAGCCACCGCGGCCGGCCACCATATTTTTAATATTATAAAATATACATCGCCTGGGTACAGTGGCTCACACCTACAATCCCAGCACTTTGGGAGGCTGAGGCAGGTGGATCACTTGAGCTCAGGAGTTCAAGACCAGCCTGGGCAACATGACAAAACCCCGTCTCTATCAAAAATACAAAAAATTAGAGGAGTGTGGTGGCACACATTTGTGGTCCCAGCTACTCAGAGGCTGAGGGGGAGGATCACTTGAGCCCAGGAGGTGGGGGTTGCAGTGAGCCGAGATCGTGCCACTGCACTTCAGCCTGAGTGACAGAGTGAGACCTTATAAAAAAAAAAATGTATATATATACACACACACACATACACACACACCCCTCACGCCCCTCACAACATATACATGTTGACATATATGTGTATGCATCTATATGTGCATACAGGTATATGTTATGTATGTATACATATATGTATATATGTCAACCAGGGGTTGACAAACTTCTTATATCAAGGGCTGAATTGTAGATATTTTTAGACTTTGCCAGCTATATGATCTCTGTTGCAGCTATTCATATCTGCCATTGTCGTGTGAAAGCAACCATAGACAATAAATAAGTTCTCGGGGCTGTGTTCTAATAAAACTTATTTTATCCACATTGAAATTTGCACTTTATGTTACATGTCATGAAATATTCTTCTTCTTTCAAGTTTTTCAACAATTAAAAAATTTTTATCTCCTAGATCATATAAAAATAGCTTACCAGATTTGGCCCATCATCGGTAATTTGCCATCTCCTGCAATAAATAATAAATAACAAATAAGAAAAAGATTAATAAACAAAAAATCTCAAAATATAATTAAAGCTCCATTTTGTTCCTCTCTGATCTCATTCCCCTCCCTCTCTCCAGTGGAAACCACGATCCTGAGTTACAAGTTCAGCATTCCCATGTGTGTTTTAGAGTTTTATTACATATGTGTGTATCCATAAACAACATGTTTTTCATGTTTTGAAACTTTATGAATAACATCATACTGTACATATGCTTCAGCAACTGGCTTTTTCACTCAACATTCTGTTAATACATTGAGCTCTAGTTTACTCATCCTAACTGCAATATATCATTCCATTATGTGAATATTCCTCAATTCTCATTTCCAGTTATTTTTATTTTGAGCATTGCTCATTCAACATTCTTTTACACATTATCTCATGGAAATTTTTCTCTAGTGCAGTTTTTTTTCAAATTATGGTTTCTCAACTGTCTTAGTCCATTCAGGCTGCTATAACAAAATATCATAGATCAGTCTTTTTGCAGTTCATAAGCAAGATGAGTGGGTGTTCATGCCCATGTGTGAGATGTGCCTCCCTCAAACCTTGTTAAGATGTCAGCACGTTAGCTGTCTGACATGAAAAAATAAAAAACAAAATATCATAGATTGGGGAGCTTGTAAACAGCAGAAATTTATTTCTCACCGTTCTGGAGGCTAGGAAATACAAGATCAAGATGTCAGCAGATTTGGTGTCTGGTGAGGGCCCATTTCCTGGTTCATAGGTAACACCTGCTGGCTGTGTCCCCACCTGGTGGAAAGGGTCAGGCAGCTCTTTGGAGCCCCTCTTAAAAGGGCAGTAATCTACCTTCATCACCTCCCAAATACCCCACCACCTAATGCCATCATATTGGTGATTAGTTTCAGCATATGTGTCTAAATCCAATTTTGAGGGGACACAAACATTCCACAGCATCAACTACTAGTGAGTTAAAGTGAACTTAAAGGTTAGGACCTTTAATGAAATAGGATAGACAGAAATAGAAAAGATCAGAATGTGTTGCATGTAATATAGGCATTGTTTTGCAAAATTTTTTCCCAGCTTTTTTACACTTACACATACATATACATGTGTCTGTGTGTGTGCGCACGCCTGAGAGCGAAAGATACTTGGTTGTGATGTAAAATGTACTTCTCAATGAGAGGTTGTGATCAGCATGTTTGAAAAGCAGTGCTTTAAAGTACAGTACTAGGAATATCTAGGAAAGGCATTGCTGGATCACAGAACATGTACAACTTCCACTTTACTAGATGGTGCCAAATGTTTTCCAAAATGGCTTTTCCAGCTTATCCTCACAGCAGTGAGTGTGAGTTTCTATTGCTCCATGTCCTCACCTGTAGTAGAATTTTTTCATGGGATGTTAAATATATCATACACACAAAAGAATTTATAAAACTGATGTGCACAGTTTGATTAATAACATTTGCATTCGTGTACCCACTCCCCGTGCTATACAACAGGATATCACCAATACCTTAGAAGCCTCTTAGGGGTCCCTTGCTATGGGCATTCCCCTTTTCTCTCTCTTTCAGATGTAACCACTCTGCAGAATTTTGTATTAATAATTCCTTTGTTTTCATGTTTTCTACCTATATTTGTAACCTTAAGTAACATACTATTAATATTGTATGTATCTATTCTTCTGTTGCCTGCTTCTTTTAGACAATAGTATGATCTTGATATTTACCTATGTTGATGAGTACAGGTATAGTTCACTCATTTTCACTGTTGTAATAGACCATTTTATAATATCATTTTGTCTATGCTGCTACTGATGGACATTTGGTTGTTTCACATTCTGTGCCACTATGAACTCTGCTGCTACAAACTTTCTTATATGTGTCTTCTGGAGAAGTGAACAACTAGAAAGATTTCTCTAGGATGTTGACATGGAAGTGGAATTGGTGGTCTGGAGTGTATGCATAAGTTCACCTTTGCAAAATACAACCCAACTGTTTTTCAAAGTGGTCATACTACTTTACACTTCCAACCACATGGGATGGGAGTTCCATTTTTATTTCCTGTAACATGGTTTCAACAGTAAATAAAATTTGGAGGGAAAAGGTGGTTTAAAGTCAGATCCTGAGGGAAGGACAAAATGTGGTTGAACAGGAAGCAGAAAAGTGGAAATCTTAGTCTCTGTACAGTCACATAGAAATCTTCCTTCCAAAGGCCGGGCGCGGTGGCTCAAGCCTGTAATCCCAGCACTTTGGGAGGCCGAGACGGGTGGATCACGAGGTCAGGAGATCGAGACCATCCTGGCTAACACCGTGAAACCCCGTTTCTACTAAAAAATACAAAAAACTAGCCGGGCGTGGTGGCGGCGCCTGTAGTCCCAGCTACTCGGGAGGCTGAGGCAGGAGAATGGCGTAAACCCGGGAGGCAGAGCTTGCAGTGAGCTGAGATGCGGCCACTGTACTCCAGCCTGGGCGATAGAGCGAGACTCTGTCTCAAAAAAAAAAAAAAAAAAAAGAAATCTTCCTTCCACTAGGTGTGGTGGCTCACACCTGTAATCCCAACACTTTGAGAGGCTGAGGCAGGTGGATCACTTGAGGTCAGGAGTTCGAGACCTTCCTGGCCAACATGGTGAAACCCCGTCTCCACTAAAATACAAAAAAATTAGCTGGGCATGGTGGCAAATATCTGTAGTCCCAGCTACTTGGGAGGCTGAGGCAGGAGAATTGCTTGAACCTGGGAAGTGGAGGTTGTAGTGAGCCAAGATTGCACCACTGCACTCCAACCTAGGCAACAGAGTGAGACTCTGTCTCCAAAAAAAGAAAAAAAAAACAGGAGAAGAAGAAGAAGAGGAAGAAGAGGAAAAGGAAGAGGAAGAAGAAGAAGAAGACGAAGACGAAGACGAAGAAGAAGAAGAAGAAGAAGAAAAGATTCCTTTCTTCCTTTCTATTATCATAAATTTCTACATGGCACAAAATCAAAATCTAAAAATGGATATGCTTAATTGTGGCCACAAAAAAAGGTATGTCTACATTAAAATCCCTGGAACCTGTGGATGTTATGTTATTCAGAAAAAGGGTCTTTAACAGATATTAAGTTAAAGATTTTGAGATGAGATCATCTTGGACTGCTTGGCTGGGTCTCAAATCCAATGACAAGTGTTCTTTTATGAGAGAAGATACAGACAGAAGAGAAGGAGGCAGTGTGACCATAGAAGCAGATTGAAATGATACAGCCACAAGCCAAGGAATACATGGAGGCACCAGAACCCAGAAGGGGCAGAAAAGGATTCTCTGCTAGAGCCTTTGAAGCATGAGTTTACTTGATTTAGTAATTTACTTGATTCAGCCTCCAGAACCTTAAGATAACAAATTTCTATTGTTTTATGCCACTGTGTTTGTTGTATTTGTTGCAGAGAAGTCCTAGGAAGCTCATGCAGGATAAAGAAAAACTTGATCTCCCTCACAACTTTTTGCCCATTGCCACCTATTTCTGCTCCCCAGAGGCAACCACTGTTACCAGTTCCTTGTACACCATCCTTATAGAGATATTCTTAAAGAGACCCCTAGTAATTGGCAGGAACATTGAAAATCATTTTACAGATGAGAAGACTGAAGCTCAAAGAGAGGAAGAGGCTTGCCCGAGGACCCTCAGGCTAGCCAGCGGCAGATGAATAGCAACCTATTTCTTATGCTCCTTTAATGTAAGAGAAGTATCTAGAAGCAGATTTTGATATTAGGTCAGAGAGAAAGATGAGCAAGGTATTGGGTGAGTGAAGGGAGGGGAATGCCGTGAAGGTGAGAATGGGGGAAAAATTATGATTTTACCTTAGGTTGACCTCAATTCAATGCAGCACTGCACCAAATCATTGCCACACACTATAGATAGAAATTAGTTCTTCTAACTAACTTTTATTCAGCATCTACTATATTCCTGGCACTAAACTATATTAAGAACTATAAACATACAGCCCCTGTCCTCAACAAGTATATAATCTAGTAGAGGAGTCTGGTTAGTAAGTAAAGCAGCATGACAAGTGATAAAAATGGAGGTGTATACTATAATATGTCCTAAGAATACACAGAGTGGAGCATGATCCTCTCTGATTGGGAAGCTGAGGAAGGCCTTAAAAGATTAGTGTGATTTTACTAGGTAGAGAGGGAGGGAAAAGCATCCTAGGCAGAAGGATGAAATATACATGGAACTATGGATGTCTACAAGGAGAAATTACGTATGAGAAACTGTAGGAGATGCTGTCAGTACCTCACCCACATCCCTCATCCTCTTCATGTGCTAAGTGCATCTCTTTGCCTGAAGGCTCTTCCCCCAGCTCCCAAAAACTATAGAAAACCATGCTGTTCACACTCATGACATACTGGAAATGTCTAAGAGTTAACTCCTGGGAGCAGCCCTCAACTAGTGACTGACTCTCAGGAGTTTGTAGATAAACACCCAAGTTCCTTCAACACTTAGCGGGGATAATTCTGAGGTGTGTGTTTCTCAGAGTTTCTTTACAGGATTAAGCTCCTGTTGTCCATTGTGGTAGTTGGCTTAATAGTTTGCTCTTGCCAGGTTCACACCTGTAATCCCAGCACTTTGGGAGGCCGAGGTGGGTGGATCATGAGGTCAGGAGATCGAGACCATCCTGGCCAACATGGTGAAACCCCGTCTCTACTAAAAATACAAAAATTAGCTGGTTGTGGTGGCGTGTGCCTGTAGTCCCAGCTACTTGGGAGACTGAGGCAGTAGAATTGCTTGAACCCGAGAGGCAGAGGTTGCAGTGAGCCGAGATCGCGCCACTGCACTCCAGCCTGGCAACAGAGCGAGACTCCATCTCAAAAAGAAAAAAAAAATCAAACAAATTTCGCCCTTTATTGACTGCCTTCCTTCCCCTGTATCATTTCTACCTCTTTCCCCACTCATGTTTCTGTCACCTCCAAATAAACTACTTTCACTCAAATCCTTGTCTCAGGGTCAGCTTCTTGGAGGATCCAAACTAAAACTAACCATAAGTAGTTCTACATGGTAAGACCAAAGAGTACGAGGAATGGTGTGCAGGGGCAAAAGACACTGCAGCAGGGGCCTATCATAGTAGACTTCTAAGGCCATATAAGTCTTATGTTACCTTTTCCTCTAGGCAATGGGACATTCATTGCCAGTTTAAGCAGGGACATGACATGAACAGATCTGCACTGTAGAAGGACCACTCTAGTCACATAGCTAACTATTAAATGGCTTCTGCTACACTTAGAATGAAATCCAAACTCCTAACCATGCCTGAGAGGTACTGCATGACCCGGCACCTGGCTGTCTCCCCATCTTCTGAGAATGTTTTTTTTTTGAGACAGAGTCTTGCTCTGTTGCCCAGGCTAGAGCGCAGTGGCACAGTCATGGCTCACTGCAGCCTCGACCTCCCATGCTCAAGCGATCCTTCCATCTGAACCTCCTGAATAGCTGGGATCACAGCATGTGCCACCACATCGGCTAATTTTAAAAATTATTTTGTGGAGATAGGGTCTCACTATGTTGCCCAGGCTAGTCTCAAACTCCTGAGCTCAAGTGATCCTCCCACCTCAGCCTCCCAAAGTGCCAGGGTTACAGACGTGCACCACCATGCCCAGCCTGAGAAATGTCTATTCCATTTGGCAATTGTGGGTTGGCCCTAATGGCACAGCAGCATCAGAAGCTAGATGAAGAGTAGAAGTAGACTAGATTATTGTTCTCAGTTTCACTCCCTCTTGCAGTGCATGAGAGTAGATGGAGTATACTTCCCTGCAAGACTTCTGGCCAATGGAATGTGAGCAAAAGTAACAGTTTGCCTCAAGAAGTTTCCACTCCCATGCCTGCAGTATGAGAAGACCATGCCCTGGGGAGCTACTGGCCCAACGAAGATAACAGACGTGGGAGCTGTCAAAAATCCAGACTGAAGCCTGGAACCCACTCCAGGCAACCTTCAGCCTGAAGCTTGAATAAGAAAAAGAGATGCTTGTGATTTTAAGCCACTGAATTTTGCATCATTATTGTGGCAAGAGCTAATTACTACAGAAGAGAATTAGAGGAGAAGTAGAAGAGAAAAGTGAGCTAAGAATACGCTTTCAAGAAGCTTAGCTGTCAAGCAAATGAGAGCCTGTTGGCTGGGCGCAGTGGCTCATGCCTGTAATCCCAGCACTTTAGGAGGCCGTGGCAGGTGGATCACCTGAGGTCAGGAGTTCGAGACCAGCCTGACCAACATGGAGAAACCCCTTCTCTACTTAAAAAAATAACAAAATTAGCCGGGCTTGGTGGTGCATGCCTGTGATTACAGCTACTCGGGAGGCTGAGGCAGGAGAATTGCTTGAACCCGGGAGGCGGAGGTTGCGGTGAGCCGGGATCGCACCATTGCACTCCAGCCTGGGCAACAAGAGCAAAACTCCGTCTCAAAAAAAAAAAAGAAAAAAAAGAAAAAAGAAAAAGAAAAAAAGAAAAGAAAATGAGAGGCTAGTCGATCTCCTCCTCCTCCTCCTTATGCTCCTCCTCTTCCTTATTGTCATTGTTGTTCTGTTTTGGTGTTTTTGCTGCCCATGATATAAATCCCTTTCCCACATATGGAGAATTTCCCACTCTCTGAAACTCTGTGGGAAACAGAGCCCACCTCCTAGTATTATAGCTTAAAACGCCAGCTACTTATTTTCCCAACCTTCCTGTGCTCTAAGTCATGGCACATGTTGTAGGCTCTGCTAATAAAATACACCCACTCTAGACTTTGAATCAGGAGGAGTTTGTGATGCAAAGAAGCAGAAGTAGCACAGAATCCATTCCACTGATGGGCAATGCCAGCATGGCAGCAACCCCCAGTTTGGGAGAATAGCTGGGGCAGCAGCAACATTCAGGATCTGGTGCTGGGCTTCTCAGTGTAACTATGGAGTCAAATGCTCATTAGCAGCAGTGGCAGTGTCTTCAGTGACCCAGCTCTGTGGTGTGATGTTGGGGCTATCTACCACCCTGTAAGAAAAAACCTCTGAACATAGTGTGGTAGATTTGTTACATTAACGATCTTAATTCTTCACTGGAGGATCTCATCTTGTTGGACTTCCTCATTCTAACTGGGCTCACCCTTTTGACTTACTTTGGTCAATGGGATGTTAGTAAACACTACCCAAGCCAAGGCTTGCAAAGCACTTGTGTGATTGGCTTGTCTTACTGTTGCTCTCTGCCATTGCCATGAGAACATGTCTAGGCTTGCCTGCTGGATGATGAAAAACATGTGGAACTAGGCCAAGTCTCCCTAAGTTATCCCAGCTGAGGCCATCCTAGTTCAGCCAACAGCCAGTTGAGCCTCGGACATATGAATCAGCTGAGCCAAAATCAACAGAATTGCCTGGCCAACCAACTGTTGACCCCAGACACTTGAGTGAGTCCAGCTGAGATCAGCTCAGGTCAGCCCAGCCCAGCCCAGCCCAGCCCCAGATAAACTGAACCTCACAAATTTGTGTACTAAATACATGTCCATTGTTACATGCCACTGTGGTTTTATGGTTGTTTATGTGATGTTATTTTGACAATATACAGCCAACATACATATGATTCTCCAGATTTCTCCACAAGTCTATGAGCTATGGTTTTTCTGCTTAAATCAGCCAAGAGATGGCACTTGTTGCTTGCTCTGACTTACACAGAGAAAGACTGAAAGTAAATTAGAGAGAAACATGGGGTCAAGGGAAAAGTTGAAGTAGGCGAGACTTCAGCATGTTTATGGGCCAAAGATTGGAGGCAGTTGTATTTGTTAGGCTATAAGTGTAGCTGGAAAATAATAGTGCTTTAGACACGATAGAAGTTTACAGTTTTTCTCCCTCATGTGAAAGAAGTTTACAGTTTTTCTCCCATAGGGGTTTCAGCCTCTGGTGAAACCACCTTTGCAAAATTATGACAGTAAGAGAAATCTGACACAGTTGACTCCTTCTCACTTCTAACCTCCAAGTTCTCCTTGTTCATTCCTATGCATAAGCCAGACTTTGGAAAGAATTTAGTTTACAGTTTAACCTTAAAGCAAGGATGAAAATAGCCCTTTCCAAAACTAAACCACCTTTGTAAAACTAATAAAAGGCCACAAGTTTAGGATTATGAGAGGGCCTGAGTTCTACTAAAATGTAGGTGGAGTTAAATGATAACCAGCCATTGTTCCAGAGGTCACAAAATTTGTAACTTCCACAGTACCCCTGTACATAACATCACTACTGTAGAACCTAAGATTGGCCTTTTGAGATGCCTTTTCAGACTTGCATTTCTGAGGACTGGCTGACTCCATCTGGGCTCCTGACTCCTGACTGAACCGGTCCTGTGCACCCCCCACCCAGAGGCAGACTCAGCACACAAGGACGGTTTTCCGCATCCCTATGATGGCATCCCCCACCAGTCAGCACCACCCATTCCCTAGTCCTCTGCCCACCAAACTATCCTTAAAAAACCCTAGCCAGGCGTGGTGGCGCATGCCTGTAGTCCCAGCTACTCGGGAGGCTGAGGCAGGAGAATCGCTTGAAACCAGGAGACAGAGGTTGCGGTGAGCCAAGATCACGCCATTGCACTCCAGCCTGGGCAACAAGAGCGAAACTCTGTCTCAAAAAAAAAAAAAAAAAAAAAAAAAAAAAAACTAACCCTACCCTCTGAGCCTTTGGGGAGATTGATTTGAGTAATAACTCCATATCCCGTGTGATATGGCCAGCCTCATGTCAATTAAACTCTTTCTTTACTGCAATGCCATGGTTTCAGTGAATTGGTTTTATCTGTGTAGCAGGCAGGATAAACTCCGTCTCATTAAAAAAAAGAAAAAGAAAAAGAAAAAAGAAAAGAAAAGAAATTACCACTGGGCAATTACACTGGGATGAAGGACAGGGAGAACATGACCTTTCTCTTCAATACCTGGTGGTTTCCTCTATTTTTTTCCCCTTTCAACCCATTCTCAGAACTTGGTCACATGACCACACTCAGCTGCACAGAAGGCTGGAAAATGTAAACCTTATTCTGGCCAACCGAATTTATAACTAAACTCCCTGTTTCAGAGTGGAAGAAGGGGCAAACAGAGAGTAGTAGCCCTTGCCAAATTAAAGAAGATGGAATAATTAATGGAACAACAGCTCTATGGTAGACTTTATGAGTTATTTCCTTCCATATTCTTTGTTAAGGGGGCTCTTTTTTTGTAGGAGGCAGGGCGACTGTGTTTACAATGTGGGTATAAATCATAATTTGCCTAAACAAGTTATGACAATCCCATTCAGCTTTGCCAGGAACTTGCCTTCCCAGACTCTCCTGCAGCTACATGTGCCATGTGACCCAGTTCTGACCAATGAGCCATAAAAATAAGACTGCTAGGGGTTTTCTGGAAAATGTTTTACTTCCTATGGAAGAGACAAACATGGAGGAGAGCTTACTGGCACACTCCTGCCTAGGATACTGGTGTGAGTCACTGGGGCAGTCAGCTTATGACCACAAAAGTAAGGCCAAAAGAATTACAGATGCCAACCTAGAGCCCTGACACCTTTTTGAGGATTTGAATATCTTGAGAGATGAGCAGGTGGAGAAGGAGAGAAAGAATATTTGAGGAAGTAGGAGTATTCGATGCATGAGAAGGAATGCTTAGCAATACCCCTGGAAAGTTGGGTCCCAGTCAGATCTTGAGGGCTTTGTATGAAGTAGTGTGATTTATTGTCAGAATTACCTCTTTCCAAGCTGGGACTGGTTTCCCTGTTTGTCAGCTGATTCACCACCAAAGCATGACAGGCTTTTCTCTTTGTAGTTTTTTTTTTTTTTTTTTTTTGTTGAGACGGAGTCTCGCTCTGTCGCCCAGGCTGGAGTGCAGTGGCCGGATCTCAGCTCACTGCAAGCTCCGCCTCCCGGGTTTACGCCATTCTCTCGCCTCAGCCTCCCGAGTAGCTGGGACTACAGGCGCCCGCCATCTCGCCCGGCTAATTTTTTGTATTTTTTTAGTAGAGACGGGGTTTCACCGTGTTAGCCAGGATGGTCTCGATCTCCTGACCTCATGATCCGCCCGTCTCGGCCTCCCAAAGTGCTGGGATTACAGGCTTGAGCCACCGCGCCCGGCCCTCTTTGTAGTTTTAAGAGGACTGCCCGTCTGTCCCCGTTCAGAGAGTTGAAGAACTTTTGTTTTGGAAAATCTAGGCTCTTGAAAGCAAAGATCTAGATGATATGGATGAGTAGGGAGTGCTGATTTGAAAAGTTGAGGGTGAGTAGAATGGTTCCCAACTTCCTACAGCAAGTGGAATTTCCTTCCCATGGAGGGTATAGAGAGGTACAGGTTCTGCCCACTGTGGGGGCCTGTGTTTGACTCCCTCCCAGACCCCATAGTGGCAGAATGTCTGATGGGTTAGCTGAGTGAACACTTGCCTGGGGACTGAGCTCTAAGCCATTGTCTCCAGGGCTATGAGCTGTGGGACCACGGAAGTGTGGACATCAAGCCCTTCACAGTGACCGCACTCTTGAAGTCTAGAACTCTTCCCTCAGATTCCAAGATTGGGTGAACTCAGGGGGTTCTGTGTGACTCCATCAAGGGGCAGGGAAAGAGCAGGCAAAAAAAAAAAAAAAAAGAAAAAAGAAAAATTGAGATCGAATTTTTCCCTAACTCCTTGAGGAAGCAGGCCAAAACAGACTTCATATCACTTTTTGAAAATAAAGACAATGTGGTAAAGCCATCTTTTGTATTAGTGTTCAGTTACAGTGCAAATTTACACTGTTAAATACAAAGTCAAGGGAAATCAGTGAGAAGAGGTTATAAATTATCTTAATGACTTTTTAAAAAAGTTGATGAAGTTTTAAATAAGAAAATAGGCCAGGCGCGGTGGCTCAGGCCTGTAATCCCAGCACTTTGGGAGGCCGAGACGGGCGGATCACGAGGTCAGGAGATCGAGACCATCCTGGCTAACACGGTGAAACCCCGTCTCTACTAAAAATACAAAAAATTAGCCGGGCGCGGTGCCGGGCGCCTGTAGTCCCAGCTACTCAGGAGGCTGAGGCAGGAGAATGGTGTGAACCTGGGAGGCGGAGCTTGCAGTGAGCCGAGATCTGGCCACTGCACTCCAGCCTGGGGCACAGAGCGAGACTCCGTCTCAAAAAAAAAAAAGAAAATATAGAATGTATGCCTGTAAGAATTCAAGCTTATATATACACAAAGTGTCTGTTTGTTTTTTAAAAAATATAATTTAATTGGCCTGGATATTGCCAGACTAGAAAAAAATTCAATCTCTCTTATCACTGGGGATCCCTCTTGCTCCCAGGGATGCCCCAGAATCAGGTGTAGAACCTGGAACAGAAAACCTGTAGCATCATTGGGGGTGCTGACAGCTGCCTCATGCCAGCCCAAGAATGGGGACCTTGGAGCCTGCCAGCACCCGCTTCTAGCCCCACATGAGTTGTAGGAATCCTTACTGAGGTTGGAGGATGGAAGTTGGAATCCCTAGTACTCAGGGTCCGTTCCCCTCTCCAGGTAAAATGCTGAGGTGTCCCTTTTGAGGTCCTGCTCCCTCCTTGGAGCTCTGAAGCTAAGAAGTGAAGGGTCTCCATATTGCCTACCACGTAGACAGCCACCTTTTTTTTCTTTGACAAAGAGTAATACCTTTAGCCTGGGCAACATAATGAGACCCCGTTTCTGAAAAACAAAAAAAAATTAACCAGGCATGGTGGTACACAGCTATAGTTCCAACTACTTGGGAGACTGAGGCAGGAGGATCAGTGGGGTCCAGGAGGTCAAAGGTGTAGTGAGCCAAGATTGTGCCACTACACTTCAGCCTGGGAGATAGAGCAAGACCCTGTCTCAAAAAAAAAAAAAAAAAAGTAATACTTTTATTATATATAGAACTCGTGCACATTGAAAAAATGCTAATATCCTAATACATTAATATATTAAGTAAAGACATAACTTGCAAAAAGGTCAATAAAACTGGTTAACTCTTCATAAATGTTCAACCTTAGGAATAATCAATAAGATACAAAAATTAAAATGTTACTTTTCACCTACTACTAGGTTAAATGAAGAGAATAAATCAAAATAGAATCTTAAAATAGTAATACCAAATGATAGCAAATATATGCTAAAACAGATATGTACATACATTTTTGATGGAAGAGTGAATTAGTAACAACCATGTGGTGTTTTGTTTTAATGTCTTTTTTAAAATTTATTTTTCTGTTTTAAATTAATCATGTTTCTCAAATACACACACATACATGTATACATACATAGAGGTGTGATAGTCGGCCTCAAGTTTGCCTCAATAATCCCTGCCTCCTGGTATTTACACCCCTATGTTGTCCTCTCCCCATAGTTCCCTGCAGAGTCAGTGAGTGTGACCAATTAAATACAGCTGAAGTGATGGATATCACTTCTGAGATTACTAAGATAGTGCAGCTTCCATTTTGGTCTCTCTCTCTCTCTCTCTCTCTCTCTCTCTCTCTCTCTCATCACTTACTCTGGGGGAAGCCAGTGGCCATGTCATGAGGAAATTCAAGTGGCCTATAGAAAGGTCCAGGAGGTGAGGAACTGAGTTCTCCGGCCAACAGCCAAGAAAGAACCGAGGCTTCTTGCCAACAGTCAGAGAGAGAGAGAGCTTGAATGGAGCTTTCCTCCCACAAGTAGAGCCTTTAGATGGCCCCCCGCCCTGGCCAACAGCTTGACAGCAGCCCTGTGAGAGACCTTGAGCCAGAACCACCTACCTATGCTACTCGTGGATTCCTGACTTATGGAAACTATGAGATAGTAAATGTTTTATATCATAAGTGTCTAAGGTTTGAGGTAATTTGTTACAGAGCAATAGTGACTAATACAAGAGTTCAGAGGGCAAAATAGTCACACATACTTAAAGGCTTTAAAAAGTCCCAGCAGTTTTCTGTCTCACCTCTTCTTAGCCACCCAGACACGCTCCCCAGAGGCTACTGCCCAAGTGCTAGGCTGCCACTGCCAGATTTCCTGTTAGGAGAAGAAAATAAATCTCTAGTTGTTTAAACTACTATTGTTTGAATCTCTGTTCCTTGCAGCCAAACACTTTTTTTTTTTTTTTTTTTTTAATGAGCTAGGGTCTCACCATGTTGCCCAGGCTGGTCTCAAAGCCCTGGCTTAAGTGATCCTCCCACCTTGGCTTCTCATAGTGTTGAGGTTACAGGTGTGATCCCACAGTGCCCAGCCCCAAATGCACTCTCAACCAATGTAAATGAATCAGGCTCTAAAGCGTTATAATGTGTTCGTCGTCATTGTTATTTTCCTCCCTAACCCTGTGTTGCAAGAGATCCATCTGAAATGAGCTGGCAGCAACATATTCTACTGAGATCACAAGTCAACTTGTGAGAGCAATCGAGAATATAAAGTTCTTACTATGATTGAGTAAATCTAAGATGCCAGCAACTGCAAAATGCATCATTATCTTAGGTACCATTGAAATACAAGTATCATTAATTACATTATGCTTCAATGCTTTCGCATATCTTAGAATTTTATTTATTTATTATTTATTTATTTATTTTTGAGACAGAGTCTTGCTCTGTCACCCAGACTGGAGTTCAGTGGCACGATCATGACTCACTGCAGCCTCAGCCTCCTGGGCTCAAGCAGTCCTCCCAACTAGTTGGGACTACAGGCATGGCCACAAAGCCCAGCTAATTTTTGTATGTTTTGTAGAGATGGGTTTTTGCCATGTTGCCCAGGCTAGTCTCAAACTCCTGGGCTCAAGTGATATACCCACCTTGGCCTCCCAAAATGCTGGAATTACGGGCATGAGCCACTATGCCCAGCCCATGACTGAATTTTTATTGTATACTTATCAAAATAATTTTTAATACTTATTTAGACATAGGGCTTTTGTTTTTGTTTTGGAGACAGAGTCTCTGTCACCCAGGCTGGAGTGCAGTGGCATGATCTCGGCTCACTGCAACCTCCACCTCTTGGGTTCAAGTGATTCTCATGCCTCAGCCTCTCTAGTAGCTAGAATTACAGGCGTGCATCACCATGCCTGGCTAATTTTTGTATTTTTAGTAGAGACAGGGTTTCACCCTGTTGGCCGGCTGGTCTTGAACTCCTGATCTCAGGTGATCTGCCTGCCTCGGCCTCCTAAACTGCTGGGATTACAGGCATGAGCCACCATGCCCAGCCTAGACCTAGATTTTTTAAAATCATATATCAATACTAAGAAGAATACTCAGCCTCAAGAGTAATCAATAAAATGTAAAAAGTAAGTCTCTCCCTTTCATATTGGCATCCTTAGCCTACTTGTTTTTGTCTTCATGCTTGTTGCTTCAGTAACAAAATAGCTGCTGAGGCTCCAGGCATCACACCACGTTCAAGGCAAGAAAAATGAGGAAGTGAGAATGGTGCCAGCCACATCATCTTCTCTTACCAGGAAAGGCAAAAGTCTTCCTAGATCTCCCAGCAGGTTTCTGCTTATATGTCATTTGCTAGAACTGTGTGCCATGAACACCCTGGATACAAGCAAAACCTGGAAAAGCACATATTTTGCCTGGGTCTGGGCTCATTGCCATCCTGAGAAAAAGCAGACTTCTGGTAGCAAAGAAGGTGGAAATAGGTATTGGGAAGGAAGTTAACATTGTCTGCTACAACACAGCTTAACAAATAGTTTTATATGCATAATAAATAGTAGCTACTCCTTGGCATAAAGTAAGAATAATGATAACAAAAATACTTACATAATTATATTGTGTAAGTGCTTACTATGTGCCAGGAACTGTTCTGAATGTTTTAAATATGTTAACTCATTTAATCTTCACAGCAGTTTTGTGAGGTAAATGTTACTATCCTTGGTTTTTGGGGGTTTTTTTTAGTATTTTTAATTCTACTTTATATACATACAATTAGATTGATCATAATCCCTGGTTCATGACATACCCTCATTGATCCATGCTTGGCTCTCTTTTGCTTACTTTTTAAATATTAGTTATTTTAAATAATATATAGGTACCTTCAAATCCCCTATCCAAAATAAAATTAGGGTCTGGTCAGCAATTTGCATCTGGCTGTATGGTACCCCCAACATATTTTACTTCCTCCCCTGGACAAGGTGATCATCATCCAGAATTCTGAGTTCATTATCCTTCATTTTGCTTCTCATACAGTTTTATGGTTTTCTTGCATCTATATAAAGTCTTAAAAATATGTGTGTGTAGTGTGTGTGTATATATATAGAGAGAGAGAGGATCGTTTTTAACTGTATGTCTTTAGTACTTTTTTCACTTTATATTACATTGTTAAGAGTGTACCATATTGTTGTATGTTGCTACAATTGTTCCTTTTGACACCTGTTTAACACTCCCATTGTGCAAATATGTAGCAGTTTATTCATCCTGAAACCATTCTTTATTGAAGTGCCTATAACATTCTTATTGATTTTCTCTTTTCTGGTTATTAACTGGTCTAATTCTGTCACACTCAAGCTTTGCCATTTGATTCTAACAGTTTTCCAACATCCTTTTTAACGGCTGCATGAGGTCCTGAATCTTCTGCAAGACTTGCAATAATTTCTTGCAAATGACTTGGCTTGTGTTGTGTGTTGTCAGATATTTACATTGGGCTACCAGGGAGAGGCTGACCGATAAGGATTTTGACTTGATGGGGCTTAGTGCACACAGAGAGCCCTCCGTTTCAGCAAGGGGAACATTGAGGGGCTGAAAGAGGCAGGGAATGTCAATTCACTTGTGAATATTTTCTTGTCATGATGACTTTTATTTCCCTGGGCAACCTGGCAAATGTGGGAGAACTTTGATTATGAACACTCAGATACACAGAAGTCCCTACATCGTGGCAAATTCTTTAACACTTCTCCCACAAAAGGTAGAATCTGATTCCTCTCCCCTTGAATATGGCCTTGGTGACTCACTTCTAAAGAATAGCGTCCAGGAAAAGTGTTGCTATGGGACTTCTGAGGCTAGAATAAGAAAAGGTGATACAGCCACCATCTGGCTTGCTCTTTTTGGGACACTCATTCTGGAGAAGCCAGTCATCAGACTGTGAAGGTACCCAAAGGAGCCCACACAGAGAGACCATGGAAAAGCCCACGTGGATGGGAACTGAGGCCTCCAACTGACAGCCAGCAGCAATCGCCAGGCATGTGAATGGGTCTTCTAGGAGAGGCTACAAAGTTTGAGGAGCAGTAGCAAGTCATCCTGGACATGCCCTGTCTAAATTCCCCACAATGTACAGAATTAAGCTAACTGTGCTCTGTCTAAAGTCCTCACCCACCGAATCCATTCACATAATAAATGGTTATCTTATGCTACTAAGTTTTGGGGTAATTTGTTATACAAACTAATAAAATTATTTAAAAAAAAAAAAGTAACTGACACATCCAATTTAAAGATGAGCAAGCTGAATCTTGGAGAGAATAAATTCAGAGTACATTTACTCTGAAGCCAAGCCAAGATTGAAGCCTGGCCATTTGACTTGAAAATTTGCTGATCTCAACCTTGACAGCCTTCCTATAATAGTCTATTATTCCCTTTCATTTTCAGGATATCCTTGGTTACTCAGAACACAACTAATTAGCTTACTCTCTCATCCCAGGATTGAACCTAGGAGGGCAATGCTACCACCAAAAAAATACACATGCTCATACTCTAAAAATAACCCACTCAGAAAGGGTTAAACTGAGCTGCAGATTGGCCAGTGATAAATGCTTAGTTCTGGGCCTAAAAAACAAAGAGTATTTAAAAATAAATGGCCGGGCACAGTGGCTCATGCCTGTAATCCTAGCACTTTGGGAGGCAGAGGTGGAAGAATCACTTGAGCCAGGGAGTTCAAGACCAGCCTGGGCAACATAGTGAGACCCTGTCTCTGTTTTTTTTTTGTTTTGTTTTGTTTTTAAATTAAAAATAAAATAAACATTACACACTTTTTTGAGTTCAAACATGATGTTAAAGTGAGATGAAAGGATAAAAATCAGTTTTCTTTTTTTTTTTTTTGAGACGGAGTCTCGCTCTGTCACCCAGGCTGGAGTGCTGTGGCCGGATCTCAGCTCACTGCAAGCTCCGCCTCCTGGGTTCACGCCATTCTCCTCCCTGAGCCTCCCGGGTAGCTGGGACTACAGGCGCCGCCACCTCGCCCGGCTAGTTTTTTGTAGTTTTTAGTAGAGACGGGGTTTCACCGTGTTAGCCAGGATGGTCTCGATCTCCTGACCTCGTGATCCGCCCGTCTTGGCCTCCCAAAGTGCTGGGATTACAGGCTTGAGCCACCGCGCCTGGCCAAAAATCAGTTTTCTTTTACAATGTTTTGTTATGTTAAAAATTTTTTATCCATCTAGCTTTATTTTTCTAGTATGAATATTTTTTTAAACTCTACACAAAGATACTGCTATGGTTTGAATGTGTTTGACCCCTCCAAAATTCATGTGTTGAAACTTAATCCCCATAGTGGTGGTATTAAGAGATAGGGACTTTGGGGCAGGGATTAAGTCATGAGGGTTTCTTCAAAAATGGGTTAGTGCTTTCTAAAAGGACTAGAGGGAGCTAGTTTAGGTCCCCTTGCCCTTCTATTTTCCTCCCTGTGAGGACACAGCAACAAGGCATCCTCTTGAAAGCAGACAGCAGTCCTGACTAGACACGAATGCTAGTGCCTTGATCTTGGACTTCCCAGCCTCCAGAACCATGAGAAATACATTTGCGTTCTTTATATATTACCCAGTCTCTGGTGTTCTGTTACAGCAGCATAAATGGTCTAAGATATCTTTAATTTAAAATAATTTAAAATGTTGCCAACATTCCAAGATGGAATTGGAATCACTTCCAATTGTGTAGTATTTGAAGTAATATATCCTTTCCAGAAATTTTCACAAATAAAAAAAGCTTTGTTCTATCCCCGGCTACTTCTCATGATAATATTTTTAGCTCTTGGTTTAGACTATGATAGAGTTATCCAGCTGTCCTTCCACATTGCCAGCTTTAACCATTTTTGCAGTTAAGAAGATACTGTATTTTTTAAAAAGCCCACACCAGCATAAGGGTAGCCAGTGGGATTTATTTAATTATCTGGGTTTATTAGGAATTCATGAAATAATTATATTTTCATAAATTCATTTTTATTAAAAGTGTGCATGTGTGCATAATATTAATATGTAAACCTTATAATAAAACCAGCATTTCTCTTTTCTTTCTACCCTATCCCTATTCATACTTTTCATAGGTAACCACTTTCAATTCTTCTATTTCCCCTTCTATTTACCTCTTTATCTCAAAATTATATGTGTATACTGATATTTCTTTTCTTTTCTTTTTTTTTGAGATGGAGTCTCACTCTGTCGCCTAGGCTGGAGTGCAGTGGCACCATCTCGGCTCACTGCAACCTCTCCCTCCTGGGTTCAAGTAATTCTCCTGCCTCAGACTCCTGAGTAGCTGGGACTACAGGCACAAGCCACCACATCGGCCAGATGTGGATTTCTTATCCTCTACACACACACTCACTGCCTTTCCTACCAAACTCTTAACTGTGTCATCACTAGTGGCTATCTCAAGATTACAACTTCATAAGCACAGGTACTCCTCAACTTAGGATGAAGTTATGTCCCAAGAAACCCATCATAAGTTGAAAATATTGTTAAGTCAAAAATGCATTTCAGTGGCCAGGCACGGTGGCTCACACCTGTAATTTCAGCACTTTGGGAGGCCAAGGCAGGTGGACCATCTGAAGTCAGGAGTTTGAGACCAGCCTGGCCAACATGGAGAAACCCCATCTCTATTAAAAATACAACAATTAGCGGCCGGGCGCAGTGGCTCAAGCCTGTAATCCCAGCACTTTGGGAGGCCAAGATGGGCGGATCAGGAGGTCAGGAGATTGAGACCATCCTGGCTAACATGGTGAAACCCCGTCTCTACTAAAAAATACAAAAAACTAGCCGGGCGAGGTGGCGGGCGCCTGTAGTCCCAGCAACTCAGGAGGCTAAGGCAGGAGAATGGCATAAACTCGGGAGGCAGAGCTTGCAGTGAGCTGAGGTCCGGCCACTGCACTCCAGCCTGGGCGACAGAACGAGACTCCGTCTCAAAAAAAAAAAAAAAAAAAAAAAATTAGCTAGGTATGGTGGTGCATGCCTGTAATCCCAGCTACTGGGGAAGCTGAGGCAGGAGAATCGCTCAAATCTGGGAGGCAGAGGTTGCAGTGAGCCAAGATCATGCCACTGCACTCCATCCTGGGTGACAGAATGAGACTATCTCAAACAAAAAAAAAAAAGAAAGAAGGAAAAGAAAAAAATGCATTTAATACACCTAACCTAACAAACATCATAACTTAGCCTAGCCTACCTTAAATGTACTAAGAACACTTACATTAGCCTACTCTTGGGCAAAATCATCTAATACAAAGACTATTTTATAATAAAGTGTTGAATATCTCATGTAATTTGTTGAATTACTATACTGAAAGTGAAAATCAGAATGGCGGTATGGGTACTCCAAGTATTGTTTTTACTGAATGCATATCACTTTTGCACCATTGTAAAGTAGAAAAATTTTAAGTCAAACCATTGTAAGTCAGGGACCATCTGTATTGTTTTTTGTCCAAAGGAGATGTGATGGTTTTTGGACTATGATGAGAGCAGTGGAGATGGTACTACGGTTTGAACGTATATGGCCCTCCAAAATTCATATGTTGGAACTTAAATCCCAGTGTGATGGTAGTAAGAGGTGGCGCCTTTGGGAAAATGATTAAGTCATGAGGGCATCACCTTTGTGAATGAGATTAATGCCCTCCTAAAAGATGATTCAGAGAGCTGCCTCTTGCCCTTCCACCTTCTCCCATGTGAGCATGCAGCAGCAAGATGCCACCTGAAAGCAGGGAAAGCCAGCCCTGCTGGTGCCTTAATCTTGGACTTCTCAGCCTCCAAAACTGAGAAATAAATTTCCGTTGTTTATAAATTACCTAGTCTGTGGTATTGTGTCATATTGCATGAATGGACTAAGATGGATCAGAAAAATAATGATTCAAGAGATTGGTGGGAAGGAGAGTTGATGGAACTTGGTGAGTTCTTTTGGATGTTGAGGATGAGCAAGAGGAAGGTACATGGGGAAATGGGTAGAAGAGGGTTAATATCATTTACTTAAAGAAAGACCAGAGAAACAGCAGGTGGGGGTGGGAGTTTGGCACATGCTAAGTTTGAGCAGCCCCAAAAGAGTTCCCAAATGGAGGCATTCTAGTTGAATATGTCAACTGAAGCTCCAGACTGAAGACCAGATTGTTTTGGGAGTCACCAGTGCAGTGGACATCGCATTTGTTCTCTGTGTAGATGGCAGCCTAACTACAATGAGGTTACCAAAGAAGAGAGCATAAAGTGAGAACAGTGTCTTGGTTTGTGCACTGGGGGAGACTAGCCTTTAGGAATAAACAGAACGAAGCTAATAAAGGAGCCTGAGAAAGAGTTGCCAGACAGGTGAGAGAAAAACAAGGTGAGTTTGGTATCAGAAGTCAAGAGAAGATGTTTGAAGAAGTAAGGAGTGGTCAACTGAAATGATAAATGGAAGGTTCCGGGGAGGGCAGGAGCGTGGGCTCTGGAACAGAGATAACAACATGGTAGAGGAGGAAAGATACTTCCTCTTTGTAACAAAGGAAGGGAGTGTGTATGTGGAAATGGGGTTTGTGGATTCTGAGACCAAAGGTTTGGACTAGCTGTTGCAGAGAACAGGAGAGGAAGTTAAACAGAGAAGGGTAGTAGGATTTCCCAGCAGTGTTTAGGACCAGTTAAACTGGTGACCATTAATAGGGTATAAAACTATTGTCAGGAGGCTGAGACAGGAGAATGGCGTGAACCCAGGAGGCAGAGCTTACAGTGAGCTGAGATTGCACCACTGCACTCCAGCGTGGACGACAGAGCGAGACTCCGTCTCAAAAAACAAAACAAAACAAAACAAAACAAAACAAAAGTGTTACATAGGACCCTTAGTCTAAATTATCCTTGAAAGTTTGGAAAAAGTATATAGAAAATCCATCATGGGCAGGAGCCTTGTGGTAGAAAGTTCTCCTGACTTTTGCTATTTCAGCATGTTATTCTGTTTGTGATCTCTAATTCTATTTGCATCAACCTGGGGAAATTCTATTTTTTGGAACAAGGCGTCCTTTTGTGCCCATTAATCAAATCTATTAGCCCAGATTTAAGAATAAATTCCATTTCACCCCTCTCTCCCCCGCCATGAAAGACTTACACAAGCAAAAAAGAAAATACCTCATAAGGTGACTTATCCTTCAGCTGCCCAGTTTCAGGGAAGGAGAAAGCAGATAGTTCGGTGCATGCAAGCTTGAGATTTTTGCCTGGGTCCCACCTCCAGAGATTCTGATTTCAGTAAGTGTGGGCTAGGGACTGAGATTCTGTAATTTTTTTTTTTTAGCCACACAGTAAGGAAGACCTAGGAAGCAGGGGTCTGAGGAAGAATAATGGTCTGAAAGTGGGAAGAAAATCCAGGAGCAGAGTAGCCCCATTTCCTGAAAGAAAAAAAAAATTGTAAATTTCTCTACGCATTGAAAATATAAATATGGGCCGGGCGCGGTGGCTCAAGCCTGTAATCCCAGCACTTTGGGAGGCCGAGACGGGCGGATCACGAGGTCAGGAGATCGAGACCATCCTGGCTAATACGGTGAAACCCTGTCTCTACTTAAAAAATACAAAAAAAAAACTAGCGGGGCGACGAGGCCGGCGCCTGTAGTCCCAGCTACTCGGGAGGCTGAGGCAGGAGAATGGCCTAAAAAACCCGGGAGGCGGAGCTTGCAGTGAGCTGAGATCCGGCCACTGCACTCCAGCCTGGGCGGCAGAGCGAGACTCCGTCTCAAAAAAAAAAAAAGAAAGAAAAGAAAATATAAATATGTATATATATTATATATAAAAGATAAAAGATAAAACACCCAGGCAGCATGAGCTTTCTGTTGATTTTTTTTGTTTGTTTTTTTGTTTTTTTGAGACAGAGTCTCGCTCTGTCGCCCAGGATGGAGTGCAATGGTGCAATCTCGGCTCACCTCAACCCCACCTCCCGGGTTCACACCATTCTCCTGCCTCAGCCTCCTGAGTAGCTGGGACTACAGGCACACTTTACTAAGCCTGGCTAATTTTTGTATTTTTAGTAAAGATGAGTTTTCACCATGTTGGCCAGGATGGTCTTGATCTCCTGACCTCATCATCCGCCTGCCTCGGCCTGCCAAAGTGCTGGGATTAGAGGCGTGAGCCACTGCGCCCAGCCTGATTTCTCAGAAATTAAATGGAGGCCAGGTGTGATCGCTCATGCCTGTAATCCCAGCATTTTGGGAGGCTGAGGCAGGTGGATCACTTGAGGTCAGGAGTTCAAGACCAGACTGGCCAACATGGTGAAAGCCCATCTCTAAAAAAAAAATTAGCTGGGCGTGGTTGCTTGCACCTGTAATCCCAGCTACTTGCAAGGCTGAGGCAGGAGAATCACTTGAACCCAGGAGGTGGAGGTTGCAGTGAGCAGAGATCATGCCACTGCACTCCAGCCTGGGTGACGAGATGGAGTGAGACTCCATCTCAAAAAGAAAATAAATAAAAATTAAGTTAAACTAAATTAAATGGAATTTAGTGACAGTGATTTAACTAGGTTCTTGAATTGATTTGGTTTAATCCCACAGCCTAACTTAAACAACAACGACAAAAAAAAAAAAAACCTTTGTGTTGTTATTTAGTTTCACTGAAAAGAAAACTCATCGTTAAAACTCTTTTCAAAAAAATTAACTTAATTTTTACAAGACAACTGCCCAGTTGTAGAGAGGCAATTTACCCAGGTCCAAAGAAAAATTCAAAGGCTGTTCTGCTTAACTGTGTTAAACAGAATTTTGGCCCCTTTATTGGTTTGCTAGGGCTGCTATAACTACATATCATAGAGTGTCTTAAACAACATAAATTAATTTCCTCACAATTCTTGAATTCTGAGATCAAGGTGTCAGTAGGGTTGGGTTTTTTTTTGAGGCTTTTCTCCTTATTTTGTAGATAGCCACCCCCACCACCCCCACGCCATGTTTTCACACGGTCATCCCTCTCTGTGTGTCTGTGTCCTAATCTTCTCTTCTTGTAAGAAATGTCAGATTAGGTCTGACACTAATGATATAATTTTAACTTAATTACCTCTTTAAAGACCCTACTTCTAAATACAGTCACATTCTGCAGTGCTGGGGGTTAGGATTTCAACATAGAATTGAAATCCCTGGCGAGGAGAGGCACAATTCAGCCCATAACAGACCTTATGGCCTTTGCCCCCTCGTATCACACCTGTGAGTATGCAAAATGGACTTTGCAGATGCAATTAAGGTTAAGGACCTGAAGGTAAAGAGATTATCTTGGATTATATAAGTGGGTCCAGTCTAACCACACGAACCGGTAAATGGAGAGAATTTCTCCAGTTAGAGTTTCTTTTGTGACAGAAGAAGTCAGAGAGCTTCCAAGCGTGAGAAGGGCTTGCTGTACCACTGCTGGCTCTGAGAGCCCAGGAGCAAGGCCTGGAAGGAGGCCTCTAGAAGTCAGGGGTGGCCCTCAGCTAACAGCCAGTAAGGAAATAGGGATCTTCATTCTACAGATGCAAGGAACTGAATTCAGCCAACAAACTGAAGGAGGCTGGAAGGGGATTCTTCCCTAGAATTTCCCAAGAATTGTCCCGCTAGTCCAGGATACCTCCATTTCTACCTTGTAAAACCTGCAGCAGAGAAACCACCAGTTGAGTACTGAGGCAACTGGGACTGGTGACCCGCAGAACTGAGATACTATTATAACTTTGTGTTGTTTTAAGCCACTCAGTTTGTGGTAATTTGTTATGGCAGCAATAGAAAGCAAATCAACAACCAACTGCTGCAGAGTCAGCACATTAAGGAGAGGTACTAGAAATTAAATCTATAGATGACTGTAACTTAGAATGAGCCAAATAGTAAAATGAATCTAATGAAGTTACTGGTAAAACTGAAAGTTGCTAGGGATCCACCCACTTTGGTCTCCCAAAGTGCTGAGATTACAAGCATGAGCCACCGGCCTTATTATTATTTTTTGAGATGGAGTTTCACTCTTGTGAAAATTGCAACATGGCCCTCAAATATGTTTTGTCTGAACAGCACAATCGATTAAGGAAATTTGAATTCAAATACTTTCAGGCAGGTGGACACTGTCCTAATTGCTACAATCTCTACCACTCCCTAGTAACTTTTTCTTTCTTTGTTTTTTCTTTTTTGAAATGGAGTCTTGCTATATTGCCCAGGCTGGCCTCAAACTCCTGGGTTCAAGTGATACTCCTGCCTTAGTCTCTCAAGTAGCTGGGACTATAGGTGCAAGGCACCACACTCAGCCCTAGTATCTTCATACCCCTCAACCTCACCCATTTATTTGACTTGCCTAGCTCTGGAAGGCCTTCGAGTTTGAGACTCTTGCTTTAGAAGTCTCTTTATCTCACTTGACAGAGCAAATGTGAAATTTTCCATAACATGGAAACATTAACTCTTTTTTCTGTGTTCTTATTTGTGACTTTTTAAATCTCAGTATTGGATCATTTTTTTCCCTACAAACTTTTTTCCTCTATATATATCTCAAGATACATACAAAGCCAATATTAAATTATGTTTTAATTTTGCAAATTAAAATATTTACTTCATATAAGCATATCAGTCAAATGAGATTGTGTAATAATGATAAAGATAATGATAATAATAAACATTTAGGCTGAGTGCAATGGCTTACACCTGTAATCCCAACACAGCATTTTGGGAGGTCGAGCCAGGTGGATCACGAGGTCAGGAGTTTGAGACCAGCCTGGCCAGCATGGTGAAACCCCATCTCTACTAAAAATACAAAATTAACCGGGCATGGTGGTATGCGCCTGTAGTCCCAGCTACTTGGGAGGCTGAGGCAGGAGAATTGCTTGAACCTGGGAGGCAGAAGTTGCAGTGAACCGAGATCCTGCCACTACACTCCAGCCTTGGTGACAGAGCGAGACTCCGTCTAAAAAAAAAAATTGTCTTAGCTTAGAGCAATCAAGAGTATACACTTAGAAGTTTTGCAGCATAGATGGGAAAAAGAATGGGAAGGAAGGGTAGGAAGGAGAAGAACTAAGAAAGAGAGAAAGAAGAAAGGAGAAAGGAACATAATGACCCTGAGAGAGTTAGTGAGGAAGATGACTCAGATGAGAGACAATGGAGGAAGAATTGCCAACATTGACCAAAGGCCTACTCTAATCAAGGCCTTACTCTAGCCAAGGCCCTCCTTAGGAGCTAGGGGATGGATGGAGTCTCTGGGCTCAGTGAATTAAAAAAATACCTGAAACACACAAAGCACAAGTAGGTTGAGTATGAAGGCAAGTGATTTGGTTTTGGAGGCAGAAAGTTGTGAATTCAAATCCTAATTTTGCTGCTGAGCAGATATACAGACGTGGACAAAATTAATTAGCTTCTGTAACACTCAATATCCTTATTGGTAGCCATGAAAATGATTATTATAAGTATAAAATATTTAAATAACACTTTAAGACAATATATAATAAAATATGTCATAAGACAATACATGAGTTATTACCAAGTTAATTGTAAGGAAATGGTGATCTTGGGTCGGGTGCCGGGGCTCACGCCTGTAATCCCAGCACTTTGGGAGGCCGAGGTGGGTGGATCACGAGGTCAGGAGTTCGAGCAGCCTGACCAACATGGTGAAACCCATCTCTACTAAAAATACAAAAAAATTAGCCGGGTGTGGTTGCCTGCTCCTGTAATCCCAGCTACTCAGGAGGCTGAGACAGGAGAATCGATTGAACCCGGGAGGTGAGATCGTGCCACTGCACTCCAGCCTGGGCGACAGAGCAAGAGTCTGTCTCAAAAAAAAAAAAAAAAAAGAGAGAGATGGTGATTTTGAGATACAGGGGAGATATCTCTTTATGAGGAGATGGTGAATAAGCATAGACTCAGTGAAATAAGCATGTAGACAAGAAGAATCTGCTGGATTCTTCAAAAGAGCAAAGTCAAGGGAGGTGCTAGATCCCAGTGGATCACTAGTTCTCATTACACTTCTTCAATAAAGAAGTTTAGGAAGTATAACATGGTACAAGCTACGCCACTGCAGCAAAGAAACCCCAAAAGACAATGGCTTATTTATGATGGGAGTTTATTTCTCTTTCAAGTAGCAATGACCCACGGCTGATAGGGTAGGTCATAGATCAGTTCCAATCATAGCTAAAAAACAGGAAGGGGGAAAGGGAGAGGGTGAGAGCACTCCTAATTGTTTTATGAGCTAGACTGTAAAGTGGCACACATCACTTCCATTAGCATCCCATTGGTCACGGGGCCACATACATCAGCAAGCGAAGCTGGGAAATGTAGTCATTAGCTGGGTGGCCATGTGTCTAGCTAAAGGTAAAAGTGAAAAGGGAGAAATGAATATTGGGAGACAATTATCAGTCTTTGCTAGAGATAGACCAATGGGAGCCCAAAATTTTAATGAGATTTTTAAGAAGTACAAAGAGGACGTTTACTATATGTGTTAGTTGGATGGGAGGCAACGAACAACACAGGAAGGCCAATTACGCCACAGTATGCCACAGGTATGAGATTAGATTACATGTCTTTTTCCACTCTATTTATTTTTTCCTTAAGGAACTCAGGTATACAGAATTGAATTATTCATAATCCTAGGTCATAGGAAACAGCCATCATTAGTACATGCACTTTTGTTCTTTTATTTACTAATTTGTTTTTTAAACTATGATGAACACTTGTGAATTTCTCATTCAATCCAAGAAACAGAATAATACCTCACAATGATCTATGTGCCCCTGCCCCTGTCCCTGCCCTTTGCACTGCAGAAATAACTACAATCCCAAATTTTGTATCTATTATCCCCTTATTTTTGGTAATCTTTTTTTTCTTTTTTTTAGTCAGAGTCTTGCTCTGTCACTGAGGCTGGAGTGCAGTGGCACAATCTTGGCTCACTGCAACCTCCGCCTCCCAGGCTCAAGTGATTCTCATGCCTCAGCCTCCCGAGTAGCTGGAATTACAGGGATGTGCCACCACCACACCTAGGTAATTTTTGGGTTTTGTTTTTGTTTTTGTTTTTTTTGTAGAGATGGGCCATGTTGGGCAGGTTGGTCTTGAACCCCTGTACTCAAGCGATTCACCTGCCTCAGCCTCCCAAAGTACTGGGATTATAGGCATGAGCCACCATGCCTGGTCTTCCCTTACTTTTATAATAAAGTTTTATTCACATATATATGTATGGCCAAAATATATATTCTTAAATTTTACTTAGTTTTGATTTTTATGAAAATGTTGGCCGGGCGCGGTGGCTCAAGCCTGTAATCCCAGCACTTTGGGAGGCCGAGGCAGGAGGATCAAGAGGTCAGGAGATCGAGACCATCTTGGCTAACACGGTGAAACCCCGTCTCTACTAAAAATACAAAAAATTAGCCGGGCGTGGTGGCGGCGCCTGTGGTCCCAGCTACTCGGAGGCTGAGGCTGGAGAATGGCGTGAACCCGGGGGGCGGACCTTGCAGTGAGCCGAGATTGGGCCACTGCACTCCAGCCTGGGCGACACAGCCAGACTCCGTCTCAAAAAAAAAAAAAAAAAAAAGAAAATGTTATCATACTATGTGCTCTCAATCTTGAAAAATATTTTAGAAAAATATTTACAGTGGCTCATGCCTGTAATCCCAACTGCTCAGAAGGTTGAGGTGGGAGGATGACTTGAGGCCAGGAATTTGAGACCAGCCTGGGCAACATGGCGAGATGCTATCACCCAGGCTGGAGTGCAGTGGCGTGATCTTGGCTCACTGCAAGCTCTGCCTCCCGGGTTCACGCCATTCTCCTGCCTCAGCCTCTGGAGTAGCTGGGACGACAGGCACCTGCCACCACATCTGGCTAATTTTTTATATTTTTAGTAGAGACAGGGTTTCACTGTGTTAGCCAGGGTGGTCTCAATCTCCTGACCTTGTGATCCGCCCGCCTCGGACTCCCAAAGTGCTGGAATTACAGGCATGAGCCACCGCACCCAGCCAAAAAAAAATTTTTTTTAATGAGCTGCATGTGGTAGTGTGCACCTGTGGTCTCAGCTAGTTAAAAGGCTGAGGCAGGAGGCTCTGTTGAGCTCAGGAGTTTGAGGCTGCAGTGAGCTATGATTGCATTACTCCACTCTGGCCTGGGCAACACAGCAAGACTCTATTTCTATAAATAAATATATATATATATATATATGAAAAATAGGCTAGGCGCAGTGGCTCACACCTGTAATCCCAGCACTTTGGGAGGCTGAGGAGGCAGATCACCTGAGGTCAGGAGTTTGAGACCAGCCTGACCAACATGGTGAAACCCCGTCTCTACTAAAAATGCAAAAATTAGCTGGGCATGGCAGCACACGCTTGTAATCCCAGCTACTTGAGAGGCTGAGGCAGGATAATTGCTTGAACCCGGGAGGCAGAGGTTGTGGTGAGCCGAGATCATGCCACTGTACTGCAACCTGGGCGACAGAGCAAAATTCTGTCTCAAAAAAAAAGAAAAATATTTTAGTTGAGTATAGAATCCTAGGTTGGCAGGGTTTTTTGTTTATTTGTTTTGCTTTGTTTAGCACAATTAAAATATTATTCCATGGGATTTTTGTTTCCTGTAGAAGTCTGTAACTGTTGGTCTTTTAAATAAAAAGTCCATTGGCTGCTTTTGAGATTTTCTTTTTGTGTTCGATAGTTTGAGTACCATATGTTTTGTGTAGATTTTCTTTCATTTATCCTTCTAGCAATCAGGTTTCTTGAATCTGTGCATTGGTGTTTTTTTTTTTCAGTTGTGCAAATCCTCAGCTATTTTCTCTGTAAATAGCTACCCCCATTTTGTCTCATCTCTCTTTCTCTATCAGAACATCTTATTATATCTTTCATGTTTCTTAACTTCTCATTCATATTTTACATCTTTTTGTCTCCCTGTGCTACATTCTGGATAATTTCTCGTGATTTATCTTCTGTTTCCTGGTTAACTAATTATTCCTTAATCTGTGTCCAACCTGCTACCGTTTATGTCCACTGGATTTTTAATTTCAGATACTGAGTTTTTCATCTCTAGAAATTCTATTTGGTTCTTTTTCATATCAGCTAGTGATGGCAGAGGCTACTGCCATCACTCCGGCTGTCACTCCAACTGCAGCAAAGAGGCGCGGCTGGGGCTGCACACTCCATGGAACCGGTGGAAGCCCGGCCCCTTCTAAGTGAAGGCGGGAGCTCCCCGGGTGCTACTGCAGCTGCCCACACCACAGCCGTAGACCCGCCTCCAGCTCTACGCAGCAGGCAGGAGCCCCGCCCTCTTCGGTGGGCGGCAGCTGCCCAAACTGTGGCTGTGGATCCAAGCTTCCCTGTGCTCTTGGAGGAGGGCCGGGAATAGGCAGGATCTGCCCTCCCAGGTGCAGCTGCAGCTGCCAGGACCCACGGCTGCAGACCTGGGCCTCCCACTTCACTGAGCAGGCAGGAGCCGAGGACTAACAGGAGCTCCCAGGTGCAGCTGCGGCTGCCCTCCCAGGTGCAAGATCCGGGCGTCTCTGCAGCCTGCACCCTCGGGGGCCCCAGAAGGACCCGCTCCCCGGCCTCCTCCCATCCCTGCAGGCTCCGGAATGTCTGCTCCTGCTGCCTGGTCTCTCTCCAATCCCGACACCTGTTCAAATCTCGGAGCTGGGTTGGGGCAGACTCTTGAGGGGCCGCGAATGGCAGCGGGAGGCATACTGATTCCTGGGTGGAAGAGGGCGGGTCCTCAGTAAGGCCCCACTTCAGGCCAGGGAGAGCCTGAAGGCTGGGGCCAGGCCGCCAGTCCTGCAGACCTGAGTGGGAACTCGTGGTGCCTCTTCCAGCCTGCCCGTGGCCGCCCATGGACCAATCTGCATGCACTTCCTCCCCTCTGAGGTCCATGAAAGACCTGGGCTTAGCCAGAGCAGAGCAGAGGATGGCTAGAGGATGAAGAGGGCAGAGAGATGATAGGACGACCAGCTGCAAAGAGGAGCTATCCTCTCTGCTGATAGCAGGAGACAATGGGAGGACCAGCTACAGAGAGGAACTACCCTCTCTTCTGAGAGTGTCAGAGACCTGCAGAGACGTCAGGACTATCAGCTGCGTAGAGGAGCAACCCTCTCCAGGGCCTTCTCCCTGCTGAGAGCAGCAGATATTGGCATGACTTGCCCACAGAGAGGAGCTACCCACTGCGAGTCTCCTTTGAGCTGATGAGCACTTAAAGCTCATCTTCATCTAGTTTACCCTTCTCTTGTCTGTGTACTTCATCTTGGACACAGAACAAGAACTCAGGAAAAGGTGCCTCTGGCCACAGAGGTTTCTAGCCTTTTTGAGGGACTTCTCAAAAAAAAAAAAAAAAAAATTCCACTTACATGACATAACCAGAATAGTCAAATTAATAGAAACAGAAAGTAGAATGATAGTTTCCAGGAGCCGGGGCAGGGGAAAACGGGAATTTGTTGCTTAATGGGTGTACAGTTTCCGTTTTGCAAGATGAAAAAGTTCGAGAGATTGTACAACAAAATGAATATACTTAACACTACTAAACTGTCTACTTAAAAATGGTTAAGACGTAAAATTTTATCTTGTGTATATTATATATCTGTGTATTATATGCGGATGAATTACACTACAATAAAAGTAAAACAAAAATGTTAAATAATGCAAAAATATAGTAACCATAGTTGTTTTATGATCAGATACTCCTGCAGTTCCGTTTTGCTATCTGTTGTTTCAGCTCACAATGCCTTGTTCCCTTACGTGCTTGGTTATTTTTCACTATGTACTTGTCCTTGTCCCTGAAAAACTGCTGATGAAAATTCATAGAGAATGAAGACCAGCATAGAAGTCCAATCCTCCAGAGAGGGTTTGCTTCTGCCAGATACTTAGACACACTTTCAGTTTAGGACTACTTTAAACTAGAATTATAACTTAAAGTTAAAAAAAATTACTTCATGTAATATGGACTAAAAATCTACCAAAAAAAAAAAAAAAAAGGCCAGTTATGATTACAATGTCTCAAGGAGAGTTTTCTCCCTACCTGCTCAGTGTACTTTTCTCAGTGTACAAGCCAACTTTTCTTGGAGTTTCCTGGCAGAAATATGTAGGGGAGGTTTACTTCTGATTCACCTTTCCCCAAATCGTAGGCCTTTGGGGATGCTCACAACTAATACAGGAAAGACTCCTCACCTTGGTGGACCCTGAGCTTTGATTTCATTCTTCTTTACCCTGCATTGCTGTCATAATGAAATCCAAGTTTGCCTAGATTGGCAAATAACCTCAGAGCAAAATTTACTTCCTTCCACTTGGGCAGCACTTCTATACTTCATATTTTTAAGCTATTTTATCCAGCATTTTAAGTTGCTTTGTAGCAACATGTCAGCCCAAATAACCTAACCAGTCAGAAGTCCCTCTACTTTATTTCCTGTTTCATTGACTTATGCTTTTCTATTTATTTTCTTCCTCCTACTTGTGTATTGTTGTTACTTTCCCTCTAACTTCTTGAGTTGAATACTTAGCTCATTATTGCATTTTCTTTTCTATTATAAGGCTAGTCTACCTTAAGGCTCTAAATTTCCTTTACAGTATACATCTTTCATTGTAATCCATACTTTGATATGTAGTAGAGAAGCGATTGCCCGAAGCCAGTTGGCGTCCACCTGTTTTTATCATCTCCACCCAGCAGGGTTCTTGTGCTGCCCTGGTTATATTCTGAAACATCTGCACTAAGGTCTGAACAAGTACAGGCAATTTTCGCCATCTGGGCAGCAATGGTAGCCCAAGGCAATGCTAGGAGAGTTAACAGCATAATTTTTTTTCTTTTTTCTTTTTTAAATTTTTTTTGAGATGGAGTCTCGCTCTGTCACCCAGGCTGGAGTGCAGTGCTGCGATCTCGGCTCACTGCAAGCTCCGCCTCCTGGGTTCACGCCATTCTCCTGCCTCAGCCTCCCAGTAGCTGGGACTACAGGCGCGCATCACCATGCCCGGCTAATTTTTTGCATTTTTAGTAGAGATGGGGTTTCACCGTGTTAGCCAGGATGGTCTCGATCTCCTGACCTCGTGATCTGCCCGCCTCAGCCTCCCAAAGTGCTGGGATTACAGGTGTAAGCCATGGCGCCCGGCTTCTTTTTTTGATACAGGGTCTTGCTCTGTCACCCAGGCTGGAGTGCAGTGGCGTGATCTCAGCTCACTGCAGCCTTGACTTCCTGGGCTCAAGTGATCCTCCTGCCTCAGCCTCCCAAGTAGCTAAAACTATAGGCATGCACCACCACACCTGACTAATTTTTGTAGAGATGGGGTTTCACCATGTTTCCCAGGCTGGTCTTGAACTGCTGGACTCAAGCAGTCTTCACACCTCAGCTTCCCAAAGTGCTGGGATTACAGGCATGAGCCACCGTGCCCAGCTAAGAGCATAATTTAAGCCATCTTTTTCTAACTCAGCTTTTTCCAACACTGGCTACCTATGAAAATTACTAGGAAGTTTTGAAAAATACTGCTGCCTGGGTCCCAACCAGAGAATGTTGTGATTGGTCTGGGGTGGGGCCTGGACTTGAGTACTTTTGGTGATTCTAAGGTGAATCCAGGGTTGAGAACCACTGCTGTAGTTTTTTTTTGATTGTTTGTTTGTTTTTTCTTTTTTTGAGATGGAGTCTCGCTCTGTCGCCCAAGCTGGAGTGCAGTGGCGCGATCTCGGCTCACTGCAAGCTCCGCCTCCGGGGTTCACGCCATTCTCCTGCCTCAGCCTCCTGAATAGCTGGAACTACAGGCGCCCGCCACCATGCCCAGCTAATTTTTTGTATTTTTAGTAGAGACGGAGTTTCACCATATTAGCCAGCATGGTCTCGATCTCCTGACCTCGTGACCCGCCAGTCTTGGCCTCCCAAAGTGCTGGGATTACAGGTGTGATCCACCGCGCCCGGCCCTGCTGCTGTAATTTTATTTGGTCATTGCCACCGACTTGACTGAATCCTCTCTCTTCCCCACCCCCAATCCATTTTAAACAGCTTCTGTCTTCCCAAGGCTATAGTTTCTTGGTTTTCATATTGCTGTGTATGTTTCTCCAAGGTGGACTGGGAAAGGAGGCAGAACCCTGGTAATTTACTATGTTGGCAGGAACTAGAATTCCCCCTCATGTTGTCTGTCTTCACAGGAGGTCTCGGCATGAAACAGCAGCAGTGGTGTGGGATGACTGCCAAAATGGGCACCGTGTTGGCAGGGGTCTTCACCATCATGGCCGTACACATGTATCTCATCTTTGAACATAATCACCTAGGGCATGGCAATTGCACTGAGATCACACTAAAGTACGAGAGTGCAAGTGACATCATAAATGACTTCATCATCTGCTGGAGTTTTAAAATCGTCCTCTTCCTCTCTTTCATCACCATCCTCATCAGCTGCTTCCTCCTGTACTCAGTGTATGCCCAGATCTTTAGGGGCCTGGTCATCTACGTTGCCTGGATTTTTTTCTATGAAACCGTAAACCTCGTAATACAAATCCTCACCAACGACGACTTCAGTGTTACAGAGGTCAGAATCATGCGCTGGTTTGGCTTGGTGTCTCGTACCGTCATGCACTGTTTCTGGATGTTCTTTGTTATCAACTGTGCCCGCATAACCTACAAAAACCAGAGCCAGGGCAATATAATTTCCTACAAGAGACGAATTTCTACAGCGGAGGCTCTCCACAGCAGAAATAAAAGATTATCAGTTTTGGGTGGGCTCAGTAGCTCACACCTGGAATCCCAGCGCTTTGGAAGGCAGAGGTAGGTGGATCACCTGAGGTCAGGAGTTCAAGACCAGCCTGACCAATATGGCAAAACCCTGTCTCTACTTTAAAAAGTAGAAAATTAACCAGCTGTGGCAGCACACGCCTGTAATCCCAGCTACTTGGGAGGCTGAGACTGGAGAATCGCTTGACCTGGGAGGTGGAGGTTGCAGTGAGCCGAGATCACGCCACTGCACTTCAGCCTGGGTGACAGAGCAAGACTCTGTCTAAAAAAAAAAAAAAAAAAAAAAAAAAAAAAAAGTAGCAGCTTTATTCACCACTATAAGCAATCATGTTGGCCCTTTTCTTTCTCCTGAGAGGTAGGTATCTCAGGTTCCCAGGGTAGTTCTATTTCCTTTTCTTCCCCCCACTTTTTCTTAGCAGTTCCGCAAGCAGAAACCCTACTGCCACTCTTTCAGGAGAACATGGAGAGAAAATGTGATTATAATCACAACTGGAGCATCCTGCTCATTGAGGGTATTTAGTTAAAGGATATTGTGAGTTATCAAACCTTCTGTGAACTCCACCTTTCTACCACCTGATGGGTCAAAATGAACGGAATAAGATGAAGCTGAATTGCAGTATGGCAATCCTTTTTTCTTGGCATCTTCATTAGCCTTCAACCCACAGCTCTTTAACCCTGGGATAAGTAAATCTGTATTTATACCTCAGATTTTTGTAGCACAAAGGATGTTGTTGGTCCTGGGTGGGTTTGTGCTATCATTTCCCCACTATTCTTCCGGTTTTTTCCAGATAAGAAGAATAATAAAAATAGAGAAAATTCGTCTGTCTTGAATTTCCCCACCCTTCCCAAATTTGTCAAGGAGTGTGAAAGGCATTTCCTTAATCAAAAGATATATGTTAAACATATTTCTGTATCTGTCACTGTGCTGTACTCTGTAGTGTGAACACTGTACTGAACATTGTGTATATACCATATACAAAAATGTATAAGATATGAATGATTATGAGAATTTTGTAGTTTAGTGGAAGAAAGTAAATTATTGTTTATGAATCAATTAGCCAATCATATAAGACAGTATATGATTACATGCTATCACAAATAAACAGACATCACTTTGCATTCAGGTTCAGAGACTGTCCAAAGCACGTTTTTTATTTTTGAGACCGAGTCTCGCTCTGTCGCCCAGGCTGGAGTGCAATGGTGCGACCTCGGCTCAGTGCAACCCCCGCCTCCTGGGTTTAAGTGATTCTCCAGCTTCAGCCTCCCGAGTAGCTGGGATTACTGGCACAGGCCACCACACCCAGCTAATTTTTGTATTTTTAGTAGAGGCAGGGTTTCACCATGTTGGTCAGGCTGGTCTTGAACTCCTGACCTTAGATGATCCACCTGCCTCAGCCTCCCAAAGTGCTGGGAGTACAGGCATGAGTCACCCACTGCTGCTATAGTAACTGAGTAATTTATAAAGAGCTGAGATTTATTTTCTCACACTTTTGGAGGCTAGAAGTTCAATACCAAGGTGCCAGTAGGTTTAGTGTCTGGTAAGGGCCTGCTCTCTCTGCTTCCAAGATGGTGTCTTGTTTCTGTGTCCTCCAGAGGGCACAAACACTGTCCTTACATGGCAGAAGGGATGGAGAGGCAAAATAAACTAGCTAGTTCCCTCCTGCCCCTTTATAAGGTCACTTACTCCATTCATGAGAGCTCTGCCCTTATGATTTAATCATCTCCTAAAGGCCCCATCTTTTAATGCTGCTGCATTGGGGAATAAGTTTCAACATGAATTTTGGAAGGCACAAACAGTCAAACCATAGTACTCACCATTTGCCAAGCTGTACTCATCATTGTCTTCCCCGCTGCCATCCTAAGTGCTCTCCTGCCCCTGTCTCCTCACCTCAGAGGATGGGCTGCTCTCCATCCAGGTGCTCTTCCCAGACTCCTTCTCCCACAGCCCCAGGCCCCAAATCTGTCCCCCAACATCCATCTGCTGCCTTACTTCACCTTATTTCCTTCCATGGCCTCTCAATTACTCTGCCTACCTCCACCTTTGATCCCTTTCTGACCCATGGCCCTCATAGCACCAAGAAAGATTTTTCTAAAATGCAAATAGGGCCAGGCGCAGGGACTCACGTCTGTAATCCCAATACTTTTGGAGGCCAAAGTGGGTGGATCTCTTGAGGTCAGGAGTTCAAGACCAAGCTGGCCAACATGGTGAGACCTCTTCTCTACTAAAACTACCAAAATTAGGCGGGTATGGTGACGGGCACCTGTAATCCCAGCTACTCGGGAGGCTGAGGCAGGAGAATCACTTGAACTTGGGAGATGGAGGTTGCAGTGAGCCATAATTGCGCCACTGCACTCCAGCCTGGGCAACAGAGTGAGACTTTGTTTCAAAAATAAATAAATAAATAAATAAATAAATAAATAAAATGCAAATCTGATTATGTCTGTCTGTCTCTCTCTCTCTCACACACACACACACCCACACCCACACAGCTACACACCCTGAAGAACCTCTCCTTTACCTTTCAGAGAAACATCCACATGGCTGGTAGCAGGTAAGGATCATTCCTGATCTGGCCCCCAGCCAACCTACACAGCCTTCCCCTCTGCTCAAGCCAAGCCAAACTTGCTGTTTCCAAAATGGCTTTTGCCTGTCCCTGTGCCTACCCCTTTGTGTTGTTCCCTTTGCTTGGGGTGAAGTCCCTCCTTTTTCTGCCTAGTTAATGCCCGTGTCTTTTAAGACCCAAGCTCAGCTATTGCCTACTCCAGAAAGCCTCCCCGATTGTCATCCAATGATTTTCATCTCTCTCATTGTTACATCTTGACAGTACTGAGCCATCTCTTCCTCTATCACATTTATCACATTGCACTATAAGTTTTCTTTTTCCTTTTTTTTTTTTTTAGACGGAGTCTCGCTCTGTAGCCCAGGCTGGAGTGCAGTGGTGTGATATCAGCTCCCTGCAATCTCTGCCTCCCGGGTCCTGGTTAAGCAATTATTCTGCCAAGTAGTTGGCGCGTGCCACCATGCCCAGCTCATTTTTTGTATTTTTAGTACAGATGAGGTTTCACCATGTTGGCTAGGCTGGTCTTGAACTCCTGACCTCGTGATCCACCTGCCTCATGTTTTCTTTTTTCTTAATTAAAAGCAAATTTTAGTCATTTGTGTTTTTATTTGTCTAACTTCCACACTCACATATTTACCTGTTTATCTCCAGTGCCAAGCTCATCCCCCAGCACGTAGTAGATACACAATAGATGTTTGCTGAGTGAGTGTTGAATGAGTAGAATGTACTAGAGGACCTTGGCCAGTGGCAGAAAAGAGAAGTTAGGCCATTATTATAGTGACTCAGGAGAGAGGTGTCAAGGGTGGAGACCAAGGCTGGGGGAGCAGAGCTGTGGAAGCAGTGGGGTTTATATACACATTTCCTTGAAACTTGCAACATAGACATAAAGCAAAGGAATAAAACTGTGTGGTTCAGGGCCCTGTTTTTAGACAATTCAGGTGAGTACCCCATGGGTAGTGGCTGCTCTGAAGGCTACCCTGTGAACCGAGCAGAGGTGAGGTTTCATTGGTGCAGACGGGGAAGTATGAGTGTAGCTATCCACCAGACAACACATTGCCTCCCTCCTGGGCCCTCCAGCCAGGTTCTAGGGTGCACTGAGAGTTTTGTGTATCAGGAGTCACACAGGGTTGGGAGGATGGTGGGGAATAAAGCATAAGAATATTTGGGATGAATCTGGAAAACGTTATGCTAAGTGAAGTAAGCCAGATACCAAAGGACAAATGTTGTATGATTCCGCTTATATGAGACACCTAGAGCAGGCACATTCATAGAGACAGCAAGAAAAATGGTTAGTAGGGACCGGGGGAAGAGGGGAACGGGGAGTTGATGTTTATAATGGGTACATAGTTTTTGGTGGGGATGATGAAAAAGTTCTGGAGATGGCCAGGCATGGTGGCTCATGCCTGCAATCCCAGCACTTTGGGAGGCTGAGGCAGGAGGATCACTTGTGGTCAGGGGTTCAGGACCAGCCCGGCCAACATGGTGAAACCCTGTCTCTACTAAAAATACAAAAATTAGCTGGGCATGCTAGTGCACGCTTGTACTCCCAGCTACTTGGGAGGCTAAGGCAGGAGAATCGCTTGATCCTGGGAGGCAGAGGTTGCAGTGATCCAAGATCGTGCCACTGCACTCCAGCCTGGGTGACAGAGCAAGACTCTGTCCAGAGAGGGGGAGAGAGAGAGAGAGAGAGAGAGAGAGAGAAAGGAAGTTCTGGAGATGAATAGCGATATGCTTGCACGACAACGTAGTGAATGTACTTAATGTCACTGAATTGCACCTTCAAAAAGGGCTAAAGTGGTGAATTTTACATTCTGTATATTTTACTGTATTTGGAGTTGATCCAGTGAGTGAAGAGGAGAGGACAGGAGAGAGGCTAGTGGTAGTCTGTCTGTGCTCTGCCTGGCTGGACAGGACCCGTTCTGGTCACCTCAGAGAGAGGCCAGGTCAGGCTTCCAACAAGTTATCCCCCATTGGACATTCATCAGCCAGAGGACAGCCCTGTGTTCTCCTCATGTGTGACTGTGCGCCTTCCTTTGCCCCACAACAGAGGTAGCTAGCCAGTGTAGTGAATGAAAAGGAGAGAGGTTTGCTCAGGAGTCCTCTGAATTGGGAGCCAGTAAGAAGAAGATACAGGCTGTAGAGGAACATTTGTACTGGGGCCCAGCCTACTCCAGCCTTGGGTCCTCCATTATCAACATGCCCTCAGCAGGATCAGCTTGGGCACCAGCTTCCTGCTGCCTGCCGTGAGCTGACCTCTAGAGCTCAGGTGTAACATAGGTTGCAGCTGGAGGTCTGCCTGCTGGGCCTTCACCTGCACAATGGTGGCTCATTATTAAGGCATTTTGGCCTTGGGCAGAGAAGACAGTAAGTCTTGCCTGGCTCCATAAACCTCTACCCATTCCACTCCTGCTGGCCAAACCCTATGACTTGGAGACAAGGCTGAGCCATACCCAGGGAGCAAATCAGGGAAATTTCTAAGGGCTTGGAAGGAAAGAGTCGGGGGGCAGGGGATGTCAGGGTTGATTCCAAGCCCTTGAGGAGCCATGAGAGTTTTCTGACTTCAGAGAAGCAAACTCCCCAGAAGGGAGCTTCGTTCATACCATCATTATTCCCAATACATACAGGAGCCTCTGAATTCCCACAAACTTACATCAACAGGAGCACTCTTTTTGCCACTTTAAAACAAAGCTGAAGCTGGAATAGCAGAATTGGAAGCTACTTAGGAGAGTCCCAGGCCAGTGATACATTCATTTCCCAATGAGGTGGTCACGTCTAGCTAGTTAGGTCACAGCAGGGACTAGACCCCATGTCTCTTAACTTCCAGCCTATTGCCTGTCCACACACCATCATTGCTCTTAGCTCTCCTATTTATATATAGTGGCTTGGGGGATCTGTCTAAGGCTACCTCTGCCATCTTGTCATGTGTCTTCATGATTTTCTTCCTGCAGGAGGTGCTCTGGTAAAACAAGTATAAAATGAATGTCAGGATGTTGTCCCTCATGGTGGGCATCTTCTCTGTCCTCAATACCATCCAGTTCTTCATCTTTGACGTGAACCAGATGACACACATTGGCTGTGAGGCCAAGTTCCACATCTACGTGGACTCAAAGTCAGAGCTAGTCACTTGGATCCTGTTCCACAGGGCTAGCATCAGCACTGGCCTCTCCCTCACCACCATCGTCATCAGCTGCTTCCTCCTTTATTGTATCCACAAGAATATCTACAAGGGGCTGCTGATCTATGCCATGTGGATCATCACTTATGAGTGCATCAACTTCTCCATAGTCCTGCTCCTCAACAGGATCATCGAAGATTACTTCAAGGAGCTGAGTTACTTGCACTGGATCTTCCAGATCTCACACATGCTCCTGCACTTTTTCTGTCTGCCCTTCATCGTCAAGCATGCATACAACCTTTACAAGGAATCCCAGACTGTGAGCAGGAAACGCCGCCACATGCTCTCCTCCACCACTGCAGTGAACTCATGACCACCTGTCCGTCTGGGAATGTTGTACCGGAAATTAAACTGAACCATGCCGGGAAAGGTGGGAGGGAATGGTGCTCCTCAACAATGGAACCTCCCCACCCTGCCTGGCTTCTGTTGATGCTGCTTGGTTTGTCAGGGCTTTTGAGTTTTATGCACTGAGGAATGACTCTCAGGAGAGGGCAGGTTGTGCGGATCAATTATTTTACAGATGTGTTGCGTGACTTGTTTTAGCAGTTAATGATATGTGGCCTTGTGCTTACTTAACCGTCTCACTGGTGTCTGTTTTTGCCTCTCACAGTCTCCTCTCCTCTGCATTTCCTTAGTTTCTAGTTCTTCCTTTATGGATTGACCCACAGATGCCAGTGCTGCCGAGTCCTTTGGAGCAGTGTTGTCCAATAGAGCTTCCTGTGCTGATGGAAATGTTCTCTATCTGTGCTGGCCACTAGCCATGTGTGGCAACTGAGCACTTGGAATGTGGCTATTACAACCCAGTAACCAAATTTTAAATTTTACTCTTTTTTAGCTAATTTCCATTTCAATAACTATGTATGGTTGGCTCAAGACTAGCCTATCGGCCCAGCATGGTGGCTCATGCCTGTAATCCCAGTACTTTGGGAGGCCAAGGCAGGTGGATCACTTGAGGTCAGGCGTTCAAGACCAGACTGGCCAGCACGGTGAAACCCCGTCTCTACCAAAAATATAAAAATTAGCCAGGCGTGGTGGTGGGTGCCGGAAATCCCAGCTACTCAGGAGGCTGAGGCAGGAGAATCGCTTGAACCCATGAGGCAGAGGTTGCAGTGAGCTGAGACCATGCCATTGCAGTCCAGTCTGGGTAACAAGAATGAAACTCCATTTCAAAAAAGAAAAAAAAAAAGTCTACCCTATTGGACAGCACAGCCTCTGGAGATTCACTTTACTCCTGCAGTAACCATAGAAAAGACCCCTTTCTAGAGTTATGTCTTACCCTGCTTCCCTCATACTTTTCAGAAAGCAATTTCTCATGTTGGTTCATAATAACATGGCAAGAAGGATCCCCATTTAAGGAAGTGCCAGGATTTCTCAACTGAAGCACTACTGACATTCTGGACTGGATAATTCTGTCCTGCAGGGGCTGTCCTTTGCACTGTAGAATGTTTAGCAGCATCCTTTGCCTCTACCCACTATTTTCCAGTAGCATCCACCTGTCCCTCATGCTGTCACGACCAAAAATATCTCCAAGGGATTAAGCCCACCCATCCCCTCCTGGGCTGGCGGATTATGTAGTTTTCAAGTCAGATAATAAAACAGGATCGGCTGGGCAAGGTGGCTCATGCCTGTAATCCCAGCACTTTGGAGGCCTAGGTGGGTGGATCACTCGAGATCAGGAGTTCAAGACTAGCCTGGCCAACATGGTGAAACCCCCTCTCTACTAAAAATACAAAAATTAGCTGGATTTGGTAGTGCCTGTAATCCCAGCTACTCGGGAGGCTGAGGCAGGAGAATTGCTTGAACCCAGGAGGCAGAGGTTACAGTGAGCTGAGATAGCGCCACTGTACTCCAGCCTGGGCGACAGAGTGAGACTCTATCTCAAAAAACAAAAAACAAAAACAGGGACGGGAACGGTGGCTCATGCCTGTAATCCCAGCACTTTGGGAGGCCAAGGCTGGCAGATCACAAAGTCAGGAGATCGAGACTATCCTAGCTAACATGGTGAAATCTCATCTCTATTAAAATACAAAAAAATTAGCCAGGCGTGGTGGTGGGCACCTGTAGCCCCAGCTACTTGAGAGGCTGAGGCAGGAGAATCACTTGAACCCAGGAGGTGGAGGTTGCAGTGAGCTGAGAGGGTGCCACTGCACTCCAGCCTAGGCAACAGAGTGAGACTCCATCTCAAAAAACAAACAAACAAAAAAAAACAGGGCTGGGCGCGGTGGCTCACGCCTGTAATCCCAGCACTTTGGGAGGCCAAGGTGGGCGGATCACGAGGTCAGGAGATCGAGATCATCCTGGCTAACACGATGAAACCCCGTTTCTACTAAAAATACAAAAAAATTAGCTGGGCATGGTGGCGGGTGCCTGTAGTCCCAGCTTCTTGGGAGTTTGGGGCAGGAGAATGGCGTGAACCTGGGAGGCGGAGCTTGCAGTGAGTGGAGATCACACCACTGCACTCCAGCCTGGGCAACACAGCAAGACTCCTTGTCAAAAACAAACGAACAAAACAAAAACACAGGACCAACCCTTTGAAAAACAAAAAAACCCCCAAAAATATCTCCAGGCATTGTCAAACATCCCCTGGGGTGGGGGATGGGGGGTCAAAGTTACCCCTAGTTGAGAGACACTATTGTAAAGCAACAGGCCCTCAGTGTTGAGAGCTGGCAGGCCCCTGCCTTGAACTAGGAGCGCCGTTTTTCCTGAGAGCTCTTCACATTCACTAGTTGTGCAGTCTTCATCCTAACGCTCCTGTTTTATGGTTTGATGAAACTGAGGCTCACTGGGCTTCAGTGATGAGATCAAGGTCATATGGTAGCAAAAGCAGGACTTGCATCTCATCATCTGACTTCATACAGGAAAGTTGGCTCCCTGATTCATTCTTACTTTTACCAAGATAAAAAGGAAGCACCTCCTTTTAGGGTAGTTCCTTTTCCCTTGAAAAATGTTAGGAGTGAAGTCAAGAGACATGTTTGTTTTGGCCATACTCTTCCAAATCATGAGCATAAGAATGTCAGTAGCTGGCTTTTACTGAACACTCAGAGCCAGGTACCATTCTATGGTACTGGACTCTTCCCACCATCAGTTTGAACCTAGGCCAGTTCCCCGAATGACCACAAGATGGCAGTCAGTAATAAGCTTTTGCTTAGAGCTGTCGGCCCCTAAACCAAATCCTCTAAGGGTGGCTGTTTAGGATTTACCGAGCTTCCAGCCGATGATTGGGAGCTAATGTGTGTGTCTCTGTCCCAGTCTCACAAGGCATGCCTTGTCTGATTGTGACTTGCTAGTACCAGAAACACAAAATATAAAACATGGGCCAACTTCTGGATTCTGATTCCCCATCCCGGTTGAGGTCGCTAGGGTGGGAGGTGAACCTGGGCAACATTGGGGAGCTGGAGACCTCTGTGTTGAAGAAGTGTAGGGAGAAGCAGAGTTCCAGGAATCAGCTCAACTGAGAGTTACTTCAGTTAAGAAAGTTTAAGACACTCAAACGCAAGGTTGTGCTATCCTCTATACCAAGACTCCTCAAAAGCATGGTTGCCTCTGCCTTCACTTCCTGGTCTCCTGTTCTTTCTAGAACCCATCCAGTTAGGTTTCTCCCCCACTGCCCCACTGGGACTGCTCTTTTCAAGGTGATATCCACACTGCTCAAGCCAGTGGTCAGTTCTCCACCTTTGCTGACCTGTCCTGCAGTGACTTTTGACTGCTGATCCCTCTCTCCTGCCAACAGGTTTCCTTGGCGGCTCCTCTGCCTCCGTCTCCATCCCTGCCCTGCCGCACTGGCTCCTTCTCCTCAGTCTCCTTTGCTGGCCTCTCCTCATCTTCCTGACCTCCAAACACTGGAGTGCCCCCGGCTCAGTCCTTGGTCTCATTCTCTGTCTCATTCGCTCCCAGCTCACCTGGTCCAGACCCATCACTGATAAGCCCCATATACATCTTCAGCCTGGACCTCTCTCCTAAACCCTGGCTTTGTTTATGTAGTGGCTTTCTGGATGTGGCAGCCAGCTCTAACATGGTTCCTAGAGATCCCTGCCAACTGATATTCACATTCATCACCTCTTCTTAGATGTGGGCGGGACCCAGTGATCCTCTTCTAGCAAAGAGAACATAGCAAAAGCGATGGGGTGTCCTTTCCAAGGTTAGGTTACAGAAAGACGATGACATCAGTGCTGTCCGCTCCCTGAGGGAAGCTGGCTGTCATGTTGAGAGTATCTTTATGGAAAGGCTCACACCGCCAGGAGCAGAGGTCGCCAGCCAAGAGCCCGTGAGGAACAGAATCCTACCAACAGCCCCATGAGGGAGCTTGGAAGCAGATCCTCCCCTACACAACTCTTTTTTTTTTTTTTTTAAATATAATACGGGGTCTCCCTATATTGCCCAGGCTGGTCTTGAACTCCTGGCCTCAGGCAATCCTCCCACCTTGGCTTTCCAGAGTGCTGAGACTATAGGCATGAGCCAGTATACCCAGTCAGGATACATTTTGGGGTGGATACTGTCGTAGAGACATTTTCGTAGAGATGTGACATGTACTAGTTATCAAATTACCCCAAAATTAGCAGCTTAAGACAGCACATTTATTCTGTCTTAGTTTCTGCAGACAGGAGTCCAGACACAGCTTGCCTGGTTCTCTGACTCAGATTCTCTCAGGGTCTCACTCAGGATGTCTCTACTTTTATTTGCTTTTTAGAGACAGGGTTGCACTCTGTCACCCAGGCTGGAGTGCAGTGGTGCAATCACAGCTCACTGCAGCCTTGAACTTCTGGGCTCAAGTGATCCTCCCACCTCAGCCTCCTGAGTAGCTGGGAATACAGGTGTGCCACCACATCCAACTAATGTAAAAACAATTTTATTTTGGCCAGGCGTGGTGGTTCCCGCCTGTAATCTCAGCACTTTGGGAGGCTGAGGCGGGCGGATCACGAGGTCAGAAGATAGAGACCATCCTGGCTAACACGATGAAACCCCATCTCTACTAAAAATACAAAAAAAAACTAGCCAGGGATGGTGGCAGCGCCTGTAGTCCCAGCTCCTCGGGAGGCTGAGGCAGGAGAATGGCGGGAACCTGGGAGGCAGAGCTTGTAGTAAGCCGAGATGGCGCCACTCACTCCAGCCTGGGCGACAGAGTGAGACTCCGTCTCAAAAAAAAGAAAAAAAAAATTTTTTTAAAATTTTCTTAAAATGTGGGAGTGTAGCCTGGCATGCTCACACCTGTAATCTCAGCACTTTGGGAGGCTGAGGCGGGCGGATCACCTGAGATCAGGAGTTCAAGACCAGCCTGGCCAACATGGTGAAACCCTCTCTACTAAAAATACAAAAATTAGCCGGACATGGTAGCGGGTGCCTGTAATCCCAGTTACTCAGGAGGCTGAGGCAGGAAAATCGCTTGAACTCAGGACGTGGAGGTTGCAGGGAGCCAAGATCACACCACCACACTGCAGCCTGGGCAACAAGAGTGAAACTCTATCTCAAAATAAATAAATAAATAAACAAATAAACAAAAATTGGGGAGTGAATCCCAATCCACACTCCTGATTTTCTCCCATATACCTGCCCTAACCCCCAGTCTTTGCCACCTCTACCCTTCCATTGCTCAAGTTAAAGACCCAGAAGGCATCCTTGAGTCCTCTTGTTCTATCAGCCTGTATCTAACCCCTCAACACTCCCCATCAACCCACCCTTCAATACAGATCCATATCCAACCACTTTATATCACCTCCCCTGCTACCTCCCTGGCCCAGGCCATCACCATCTCTTGCCCAGGCTATTGCAGTAGCAGCTCCTGACTGGCCTCCCCACGCCACTGTGTTCCCTTTACGGTCATACAGAGATTCTTCTTCTCCGCCCAGCCACCAGAGGGCTCCTACTGAAACCTGAGTCAGATCATGTCCCTCCTCTACTCTGCTCCTAACCTGCCAGGGCTCCCCACCATACTCAGAGTAGAAATCCCAATTCCTTACCACGGCATGCCAGCTGCTAAATAACCCAGCCCCTGTCACCGTCTGATGTCCTTTCTAACCACTTTGTCCGCCCCGCCTCCCTCTGCTGCAGCCATGCTGTCTTCCTTTCGGTCCCCCTAACACAGCCAGCACACTTCAGCCTCGGGGCCTTTGCACTCGCTGTGCCTTCTGCCTGGAATATTCTTACTCCAGCTATTCACCAGCTTCCTCTCTTGCTTAAAAGGCATCAGAGAGGCCTTCTCTACCAACCAGTGTGAAACAGCCCCTCCCTACCCCACCCATGTGTCTCTTTCCCACTTATTCTGCTACATTTTTTCATAACATGTACTATCACCTGACTTACTCTATACAGTTGCCTCTCCCACCACCCCCCAAAAATGTGAGCACCATATTTACTTCACTGATGTTTTCCCAGCACCTAGTTCAATACCCAGCATGTAGCAGGTGCTTGATAAAGATTCATGGAATGAATGGACATAGACTCTCAGTTTTGTTTTTGTTTTTGTTTTTGTTTTTGTTTGGAGACAGAGTCTCTGTCACCCAGGCTGGGGTGCAGTGGCACCATTGCGGCTCAGTGCAACCTCCGCCTCCCAAAGTGCTGAGATTACAGGCATGAGTCACCAGGCCCGGCCTATGAGGGGCAAATTATTACTGCTCTTTCAGTCTCCTGTTCCTGCTCTTTTCTTCTCTCATTCAATTCTGCAGTCTCTGGTGAAGAATCTAGACACAGGTAGGAAAATGCCCACAAAGGATACGATTTCAGCCCCTTATTCCTTTCTTCCTTTCCCAGTCCTGTTCCCTTGTACCAACTGCTGCCACTAGACGCACCACCTCATCTCCATCTCACCAGTGGAAAACAAGTCTTTCTAACAGTGCAGATGTCCCTGGGAAGAGCAGCACTCTAAGAGCTCTCACCCACCCCTGACACTTTCAGTCCATGAAGATCCCCCAGCCTTCCGTCCTACTTTTCTTCATACAGTTTATTACTGTGTGGCAGACCCTGAATTAGGAATTGAGGAATACCTGGGGAAGCAAGACACAGCCCACATTCCAAGGGGCTCCCAGCCTAGTGAAGGGCCAAGCCACTTGGGCTATTTGGACCCAGGACGATGGGTGCTAGAGGAAGCACTGGGGGCCGCAGGAGGAGGCCTTGGAGGTGGAGAGTCAGGGAAGTCTTCCTGGAGGAGAAAACCTGTAAGCCGAGTCCTGGAAGATAGTATGATTTAGCCCTTAGGAAGGAGGGGAAGAAGGCTGGGTGCAGTGGCTCCCGCCTGTAATCCTAGCACTTTGGGAAGCTGAGGCGGGAGGATGGCTTGAGCCAGGGGTTCAAGACCAGCCTGGGCAATATAGTAAGACTTCATCTCTACAAAAAATTTAAAAATTAGGCCGGGCACAGTGTCTCATGCCATGCCTGTAATCCCAGCACTTTGAGTTTGGGCAGATCATTTGAGTTCAGGAGTTTGAGACCAACATGGCCAACATGGCGAAACCCCATCTATACCAAAAAATATAAAAATTAGCTGGGCGTGGTGCCGGATGCCTGTAGCCCCAGCTACTCGGGAGCCTGAGGCAGGAAAATCGTTGGAAGCCGGGAGGTGGAGGTTGCAGTGAGCCGAGATCGTTCCATTGCACTCCAGCCTGGGGTGACAGGGCAAGACTTTGTCTCAAAAAAAAAAAAAACTAAAATTGGCCAAACATGGTGGTGCGCACCTGTATCCCAACTACTTGGAAGTCTGAAGTGGGCGGATCACTTGAGCCTGGGAGGCAGAGGTCGCATTGAGCCAAGATTGCACCACTCCCTCCAGCCTGGATGACAATGAGACCCTGTCTCAAAAAAAAAAAAAAAAGAAAAGAAAAGAAAAAGAAAGGAGGGAGGAAAAGGAAAGGTGGCAGCCTGAGAAGGTGCAGGTACCCCTGGGATAGCAGATCTGTACGCTCTTTTCAGTCATTTCCACCTAGGGTTACCGGAGGGGCTGTGTGCAGGGGATGATAGTGTCAAGAGGAAGCATGCAGGCGTGGAACTTCCCCAGAGAGAAGAGGGTCTCCGCTTTCCCACGGCCTCCGCTCTTAGGTGTCTAACCACCAAATATTTCTTCAGCAACTTTCCCACCTGACTGTGGCTGCCTTTAACTCCAAGTCATTTCTAGCAATAGTGTCCCACGGAGGACAAACTTCATTCTCTGTCAGTTTCCCCCCACTGGTTCAAGATGCGTCAATGTTTCCATGAGGTTTACTTCTTTTCACCTCGCAGCCTTCACTCTCCATTTCCCTGGCCTCCTTTCCCCTAGTCCTCCCCACAGGACTTGCTACCTTTCTTCAGTCTCTCTTTTTTTTTTTTTTTTAATGTTTTTGCTGTGTCACCCAGGCTGCAGTTTAGTGGCGCCAGGCTCTAGTGATCCCGCTTCAGCCACCTGAGTAACTGGGACTACAGGCACATGCCACCACACCTGGCTAATTTTTGTATTTTTTTGTAGAGACAGGGTTTCACTATGTTGCCTGGGCTTGTCTTGAACTTCTGGGCTCATGTGATCCTCTGGGCTCTGCCTTCCAAAGTGTTGGGATTACAGGAGTGTACCACTGTGCCTGACCTCCTCAGTGTCTTCTGACTGTTGGTCTGTACACACGGACTAAAGCTTTGCCTGCCCCCCACTCCCACTGCTTCACTGTCTCCACCCAGCAAGTGTTTTATGAAGGGCCCTAGGAGCCAATCCTGGAGGAGGCTGCCTGGAGACAAGGACTGAGCCCCTGACTCCCAGACACACAGGGAAGATGCGCAGGGAAGATGCGCCGGGAAGCGCTCTCAGCCTCCCTCCCATGTCATCCTCTCACCAGTTATTAGTAAAACAGAGACTCCTTTAAATGCTTACTTTTTTCCCACAAATAAATTATGATTTTATTCCCTGGGAAATAGTTTTTACAGATGCCTCTGATCATATTTTGTTTCATTAACAAAGGATTTTTTTGTTTTGTTTTATACCTATTTTGTTATTATTTTTTTAAATTTTATTTTAGGTTCACAAGCACATGTGCAGATTTCTTTTCTTTTTTTTTTGAAATGGAGTCTCACTCTGTAGCCCAGGTTGGATTGCAGTGGCATGATCTCGACTCACTGCAACCTCCGTCTCCCGGGTTCAAGCGATTCTCCTGCCTCAGCCTCCCGAGTAGCTGGGATTACAGGTACTCACCACCACGCCTGGCTAATTTTTGTATTTTTAGTAGAGACGGAGTTTCACCGTGTTGGCCAGGATGGTCTCAATCTCTTGACCTTGTGATCTGCCCACTTCAGCTTCCCAAAGTGCTGGGATTCCGCACTTTTGTTGTCGTTGTTTTGTTGTTTTGAGACAGAGTCGGCCTCTGTCACCCAGGCTGAATGAAGTGCAATGGCGTGATCTCGGCTCACTGCAACCTCTGCCCCGTGTCCCGAGTAACTAGAATTACAGGCACCCACCAACATGCCCGGCTAATTTTTGTATTTTCAGTAGAGATGGGGTTTCACCACGTTGGCCAGGCTGGTCTTGGACTCCTGACTTCAAGTGATCTGCTAGCCTCAGCCTCTCAAACTGCTGGGATTACAGGTGTGAGTCACTGCACTTGGCTGGATTTCACAGTTTTGTGATCCTCACCCTTCTCCAAACTTCCACCCTCTAGTAGGCTCCAATGTCTGTTGTTCCCTTCGTTTCCATACGTACTCAGTATTCAGCTCCCACACTTAAGGGAGAACATGCAGTATTTTTTTTTTTTCTGTTCCTGTGTTAGTTTGCTTAGGAAACAAGGGTTTTATGCATGTGTGTTTGGTGTATGATGTGTGTGTCTGTGCATCTGTGTTGTGTGTGTGAATGTATGCATTTGTGTGTGTGTGTATGTTCGTAATCTGGGTTTGTGCATGTGCATGTTTGTATTTGTGTCTGTTGTATCTATGTGTGTATGTTTGTGCATCTGTGTTTGTCTATGTGAATATGTGTGTGTATTTGTGTATGTTGTGTTTGTGTGTATGTTTGTGTGTCTGTGTTTGTGTGACTGTGTGTGTATTTGTATATGTTGTGTCTATGAGTATGTTTGGGTATCTGTGTTTGTGTATGTGAATATGAGTGTGTATTTGTGTATGTTGTGTCTGTGTGTATGTGTGTTTGTATGTCTATGCTTGTATATATGTGTGTGTGCTTGTGTGTATGTAAAAGACTGAGTTAAATAATTACTTGGTAGCTTCTGTACTGGAAGGGATTAAAAAGAAATAATTATCTGGTGATTATTAGAAATAACTTTCATATTAAAGATACACAAAAATTTTTTTCAGACTTTACATGTTTTTAAAATCTCCTTCTGCCTCCTACCAAGGATACAGAAATGTATCCTGTGAGCGGCATCTTATTTAAAATGTATGTTTGGTTTCTCTCCCCCTGACAGTGTGGCACTGACAAGATGTCTTTTGTGAATGATGTGATGGAGAATGGATTTGAAGTCAACCTGCTTCTCAAACGGAGTTTTGGGGGAAATAAAGGATTCCTTTCAGAGGCATTGGGAGAAAGTACTTATAAAAGTGTCCCAGTGGCTGGGCACAGTGACTCATGCCTGTAATCCCAACATTTTGGGGGGCCAAGGCAGGAGGATCGCTTGAGCCCAGGAGCTCAAGACCAGCCTGAGCTGGTCACTACAGGGCAATGTAGTGAGACCCTGTCTCTAAAAAATAAAAAATAAATAAATAAAATAAAAAAACAAGAAAAGGCCGGGCGCGGTGGCTCAAGCCTGTAATCCCAGCACTTTGGGAGGCCGAGACGGGCAGATCACGAGGTCAGGAGATCGAGACCATCCTGGCTAACAAGGTGAAACCCCGTCTCTATTAAAAATACAAAAAACTAGCCGGGCGAGGTGGCGGGTGCCTGTAGTCCCAGCTACTCGGGAGGCTGAGGCAGGAGAATGGCGTGAACCCGGGAGGCGGAGCTTGCAGTGAGCCAAGATCTGGCCACTGCACTCCAGCCCGGGTGACAGAGCAAGACTCCATCTCAAACAAACAAACAAACAAACAAAAAAACAAGAAAAGAAAAATAAAAAGTACCCAAGCAATTAGGAGTCCTGTCAATTCAGCAAATAAACATTTAGCAGCTCGTTTTCAAGCATTTCCCAGCTCCCAGCATCTTCCTCTCCAGCCTCCTCCCTGCTACCAGGACCTCAGCCTGGCCCCACCTGCCCCACCCTTTGATCTGAGGAACTCTTGCATTTTTTGGCCTGATTGGGATTATTTTATTTAGCATTTGATCACCTGTGTACAATAACCATCCACCTTCTCCACCTTCTGACATCCTGGAGCACACCTATGTTTCCCAAACATATGCCTTCACACCTTCTTTCATTCATCAAAGTTTATTCATTCATCAAAACGTATGGCTTGTCAACTAGATGCCTTGTGCTAAGTGAGGCAAAAATAAAAAGCAAAATGCAGTCTTGGCCCTGAATCAAGTAGAGAGCGTGTCAGGAAGTCATTACAGTACTCTGTGATAAATCAGGTAAGAGAGGAAGTCCAAAGTGCTATGTTATCTCTGCTTGTCAGTGATTCATTCAATGAATCTTTATTGAGTTCATACTAAATCTATCAGGCCCAGTTCTAGATATTGGAGTGACAGAGGTGAAGAAAACAGATAAATTCTGGCTCTCACAAAACCTACATTCTGAGCGGGAAGACAGATAGTAAGCAACAAAACATGCACATCTATATAATCATTTCAGCTATGATAGGTGCTGGGAAGAGAATAAGACAAGGTAGTATAATTGAGAGTTTGGTCCCAAATAACAAGACGTTGCCAGTCCTAGTAGTTCTGTCCTCTCGTGATTGACTGGCTCAGGAATACGCTCTTGACTCACTGGAGACGGGCAGCCAGGAGGCCTTTGGACACCGGATGTCTCTCTGGGGGAGGTGATGCTTAACACGACTGAGAAGGTCTGTGGGAAGGACATTTGAAGCAAAGGGCAAGTGCAAAGTTCCAAGCAAGGGGAGCAAGTCTAGGGTGTTCAAAGAACAGTCAGGAAGCCAGTGGCTGGGCTGGGCGTGGTGTTTCACACCTATAATCCCAGCACTCTGGGAGGCCGAGGCAGGCAGATCATCTGAGGTCAGGAGTTCAAAACCAGCCTGGCCAACACGGTGAAACCCCATCTCTACTAAAAATACAAAAATTAGCCAGGCATGGTGGCAGGTGCCTATAATCCCAGCTACTCAGGAGGCTGAGGCAGGAGAGTCTTTTGAACCCGGGACATGGAAGTTGCAGGGAGCCAAGATCGCGCCATTGCACTCCAGCTAGGGTGACAAGAGTGAAACTCTGTCTCAAAAAAAAAAAAAAAAAAGCCAGCAACTGGAGCACGGTGAGGAGGGCATGGAAGACAAGGTGAACCAGTATGCCTTTCAATCCCTCTAATGTACCTTCCTGGGCCTCAGAGCAGAAAGCTAAAACCAACATTCTGGATGCCTTGGCAGATACAGTCTTGGAGGCTGCACCTGGAGAGTGAACTTGGGAAGGTGGAAGTGAGGCAGAGCCGATCTTCCTGCTGCCTTTGACTTTGCTGCTGGCAAGTAAGGTCATGGAGACTCCCTGGATCTCTGGAGCAACGTTCCAGTGTTTGATCGCTAGCTTAGTGAGCAGCTCTAGCTTCCTGATTCCTGTCTTCCTATCGGGAGCAGTGGCAGCGGCTCTCCTAGGGGGCCAGTTCAGTGGTGTTCCTTCAGGAGTTACTCCCAAAGGCCAAGCATGAAGCCTCCCATACCCCTCCTTCCAAGGATGTTGAAGGAAGCAAGTCCCTGTATTAAATCTCTTTCTGCTGCAAATACCTGGAGTGGTCTCTGGTTCTCTGCAACTGGGCCTGGGGGATGCAGAGGTTTGGGGGGGACCCAGCTCTCATCCTCCAGGAGACCCCACCATTAAGCAGAGAAGAACCCACTAATCCTACTCTCTGTTTCCCACGACAGGGTCAAGTCCTTTTTCATAATGAAACATTTCTTTTTTTTTTTTTTTTTTGAGGCGGAGTCTCGCTCTGTCGCCGGGACTGGAGTGCAGTGGCCAGATCTCAGCTCACTGCAAGCTCCGCCTCCCGGGTTCACGCCATTCTCCTGCCTCAGCCTCCCGAGTAGCTGAGACTACAGGCGCCCGCCACCTCGCCCGGCTAGTTTTTGTATTTTTAGTAGAGACGGGGGTTTCACCATGTTAGCCAGGATGGTCTCGATCTCCTGACCTCGTGATCCGCCCGTCTCGGCCTCCCAAAGTGCTGGGATTACAGGCTTGAGCCACCGCGCCTGGCCGAAACATTTCTTCTAACTGCAGGGTAGTTCAAACTTGGTCAAAGAATTGTGGGCAGTCTTAATAAACATAAATCCACAAGTTTCTCTTTGCCACGTTTGTTGAATTGCTCAAATAATTTTTATTTTATTTTACATACTTTTTTTTAGAGACAGAGTCTCCCTCTGTTATCCAGGCTGGAGTGCAGTAGTGTGGTCACAGCTCACTGCAGCCTCACACCCCTGGGCTCAAGTAGTCCTCCTGCCTCAGCCTCTCAAGTTGCTGGAACTGCAGGCACATACCACCTTGCCTGGCTCTCCCTGCGGAAGAGGTCTCGCTTTGTTGCCCAGGCTGGCCTTGAACTCTTGGCCTTAAGTGATCCTCCCCACTCATCCTCCCAAAGTGCTGGGATCACAGGTGTGAGCTATTGTGCCTGGCCTCAAATACTTTAAGTAGAGGTGGCAGGCTTGATTTCCTTGGGCCATCTATTTCTGAATAGGTTACACTTGGCTAGATGTTCAATGACCTGCTCATTATTACACTTTTATAGACTAGCCAGGTATGGAGGTGATACTGGTCTGCATTTCCAGGTGACTTACCAATGAAAGTCAACACTTATAGAGTGCTACTGTGAGCCAGACCTGGACAAAAAGCACTGAGGGAGATTTTCCCTCCAGGTGCTTACCGTTTAGTGGAGAGAAATATGTAAATAAGCCATCAGAACCAACACTGATTGAGTGTTTACCAGGTACTGCTCCAAATGCTTTACATGAATGAACCAACTTATTTTTCAAGACAGTGAAATAAATCATATTGTTTTTCCTATTTTACATATAAGGAAACTGAAGCCCTGTGTTCCTGCCCTCGAGGTGCTCACAAGGTAGGAGGGAAAGCTGACAGCTAAGTACATTAATTGTGATATGGAATAATAAAGGGTTTGGGGGTACCAAGGGGTAGGTTAACTCTGTAGGTGACTTACTGGTAAGAAAGCCTTCTTTGGAGAGGTGACACACAAGCTGGGTTTTGAAAAATGAAAAATGAAGACAGTCTGCAAGGTCAATGGTTGTGGGGTGGAAGGTAGGTCAAGGGTCAGGGTTAGGGCAGAAGGCATTCCAGATGGAGGGCATGGCAAGTGCAAAGACAAGGTGGTGTGGAACAGGATGGTGTGTTGCAGGAAGTGGGAGCTCAGTTGGGTTGCAGCAGTGCTAGTGGGTAGCAGCTGGAGGGGAGGCTGGAGAGTGAGCAGCTGCCATGTCTTGAAGGGGACGCCTGTCTGCCGCCCGCTACCTCTCATCACCCCCAGCCCCCACTGCTGTGCTGAGTTTACATTTTTCTCTGGGGCAGTGGCAAGGGTTGTAATTCATCCATTAGAGTATTGTGAAATCAGTTAAGCAGGTCAAAAAGGAATAGAATGGAACAGGCTAGACTGGAATAAAATAAAGATGCAATATTCTCGTATTAAGAGCAAATGCCATTCTGAAAAATGCTTCCATTTTATATATTGTGATAGAGGCTGCAAGTTTTCCATCAATCCATTCTCCTCTTCTGTATCTTAATAATCAAATCCCTGGCTGGGCGCGGTGGCTCACACCTGTAATCCCAGCACTTTGGGAGGCCGAGGCGGCAGATCACCTGAGATCAGGAGTTTGAGACCAGCCTGACCAACATGGTGAAACCCCGTCTCTACTAAAATTACAAAAATTAGCCAGACATGGTGGCGTATGCCTGTAATCCCAGCTACTTGGGAGACTAAGGCAGGAGAATCACTTGAACCCGGGAGGCAGAAGTTGCAGTGAGCCGAGATAGCGCCACTGCACTGCACTCCAACCTAGGCAAGAGAGCAAGACCATCTCAAAAATAAAAATAAAAAATTAAATAAATAATCAAATCCCTGAGTCTTGGTACTTCGGATTCCCAGCTAGAGACTACATTCTCCAGCTTCCTCTGCAGTCAGGTGTAGAAATGTGACTAAGTCCTGACCAATAGGATGTGAGCAGAAGTGGTGTGTGTCACTTCTAGGTCACACTCCTAAAACAAATAGGTATGCACGCCTTTGTGTCTTTGTGTCTTTCTGTCCTTCCGGGGGCTGGGATGCAGACATGCTAGTAGGAACTGGAGCAGCCACCTCGGGCCTGGAGTTGGAAGCTGTGTATTGAGGGTTAACACCCTGAGGCCTGAAAAGCCCAGCCCTAGACTGTAAAAGAGAAGTCAACTTATGTGAAAGAGAAGTGAATTTCCACCTTATTTAAGGCACTGTTACATATCTGTTACATTATCTCAAAACAATCCCTAATACACATACGCACATACATGCACGTGTGTATGTGTTCATATATGTATATATGCATGTGTTTACACACACATATGACAAACTATACTGTAAATTATATTTATTACTATGGCTTTGTGGGGGGAAAATAAAGAGAAACTACCTGCCTTTAAAAGATTTTTTGGCTGGGCACAGCGGCTCATGCTTGTAATCCCAGCATTTTAGGAGGCCGAGGCACGTGGATCACTTGAGGACAGGAGTTCAAGACCAGCCTGGCCAACATGGTGAAACCCCATCTCTACTAAAACTACAAAAAAAATTAGCCAGGCATGGTGGTGGGTGCCTGTAATCCCAGCTACTTGGGAGGCTGAGGCAGGAGAATTGCTTTGAACCCGGGTGTCGGAGGTTGCAGTAAGCCAAGATCCTGCCATTGCACTCCAGCCTGGGTGACACAGTAAGACCCAGTCAAAAAAAAAAAAAAAAAAAAAAAAGGTGAGCAATGCAATCAGATTCATGTTCCCAAGCTGAAAGGAATCTTAAGGATCACTTAGCCCAGTTATTCCTTCTTATAGATGGAAAATCTGAGCCCATTGAGGTTAAGCAAATTATTCAAGGTCCTGAGGCTCAGTGGCAAGAGCTAGTTTGCGAACCCTGATTTCTGAATCCAAGACCAGATGTCTTCAGTGTCACCAGGTGACAAAGATTCATTTATCTTGCTCTCTCTTTCAATCCTCAAATACATTTCAACATCACTTTATTCCTCTAATTTTCTAATTAATTTAATTCAATTCAACAAATATTTATGTATAACCCTATTATATACTAGGTTATGAAGACAGAGGAACAACCTTCATAAAATTCTCCTTAGCTAGTATCAAAAATAGATACAGAAGTAAATATTTATTGGGTTTATGCATGGATTCATACATGTACATATCTTTCCTAGCTCTAACCACTGACAGGGCATAGGAGCAATGATATCCTTGTGGCAACTGAGCACATCTAGAGCTCAGATTTTTTAAAAAATAGATTTGGGGGGTACAAGCTCATATTTGTTACAGGGATATATTGAACAGCTGGGCTTTAAGCATGACCATTGCCCAAATAGTGTGCATTGTACCCATTAAGTAACTTCTCATCCCTCACACTCTTCTCATCCTCCTCCCTTTCCAAGTCTCCAGCGTCTATTATTCCACCCTCTGTGTCCATGTGTACACATTATTTAGAGCCCACTTATAAATGAGAACATGTGGTATTTGACATTCTGTTCCTTTTTTTTTGAGACAGAGTCTCACTCTGTTGCCCAGGCTGGAGTGCAGTGGCACAATCTCGGCTCACTGCAGCCTCCGCCTCCCGGGTTCAAGTCATTCTCCTGCCTCAACCTCCCAAGTAGCGTGTCACCACACCCCGCTAATTTTTATATTTTTAGTAGAGATGGAGTTTTGTCATGTTGGCCAGGCTGGTCTCGAACTCCTGACCTCAAGTGATCTGCCTGCCTTGGCCTCCCAAAGTGCTGAGCCACCATGCCCAGCAGGACTTTTTGTTTCTGAGTACTCCACTTCAGATAATGGCCTCCAGTTCCATCCATGTTGCTGCAAAAGAAATAATTTCATTTTTTTATAGCTGAGTAGTATTCCATAATATGTATATTTTATTTATATATAATAGCCATTTTGACTAGTATAAGGTGATACCTCATTATGGTTTTAATTTGCATCTCTCTGGTGATTAGTGATGCTGAGCATTTTTCATGTGCTTGTTGGTCATTTGTATGTCTTCTTTGAAAAGTGTCTGTTCATGTCATTTGCCCACATTTAAATGGAGTTATTTGTTTTTTTCTTGTTGTATTGTTTGAGTTCCTTGTAGATTCTTCATATTAGTCCTTTGTTGGATGCATACTTTGCAAACATTTCCTTCCTTCCTTCCTTCCTTCCTTTTTTTTTTTTTTTTTTTCAGGATCTCACTCTGTCACCCAGGCTGGAATGCATGGAGTGTAGTGGCATGATCATAGCTCACTGTAGCCTCAAACTCCAAGACTCAAATTATCCTCCCACCTCAGCCTCCAGAGTAGCTGGGACCACCAGTGCATGCTACCATGCCTGGCTAAGTTTTTCATTTTACTGTTTTGTAGAAATGGGGTCTCACCATGTTGGCCAGGCCAGCCTTGAACTCCTGGGCTCAAGCAATCATCTCACCTCAGCCTCCCAAAGTTCTGGGATTATAGGCATAAGCCACTACACTCGGCCTGCAAATATTTTCTCACATTCTGTAGGTTGTATGTTCACTCTGTTGATTATATCTTTTGCTATGCAGAAGCTTTTTCATTTAATAAAGTCTCATTTGTCTATTTTTGCATTTTCTTTTGAGTTCTTACTGATGAATTATTTGCTTAGGCCAATGTCTAGAATTTCCCTAGATTTTCTTCTAGAGTTTTTGCAGTTTCAGGTCTTACATTTAAGTTTTTAATCCATCTTGAGTTAATTTTGTATATGGTAAGAGATATGGGTCCAGTTTCATTCTTTAGCATATGGCTATCCAATTTTCCCAGCACCATGTATTGAGTAGGGTGTCCTTTCCCCAGGATAAATTTTTGTCAGCTTTGCAAAGACCAGTTGACTGTAAGTATGTGGCTTTTTTTCTGGATTATTTATTCTGTTCCATTGATCTGTGTGCCTATTTTTACACCAGCACCATGCTGTTTTGGTTACTATAGCCTTGTAGTATAATTTGAAGTCAAATAATATGATACTTCCAGCTTTGTTCTTTTTGCTTAGGATTATTTTGGCTATTTGGACTTAAGCCCAGGAGGTTGAGGCTGCAGTGAGCCAAGAATGTGCCACTGCACTCTAGCCTGGACAACAAGCAAGACCCTATCTCTTAAAAAAAAAAAAAATAGCCTGAGCGCAGTGGCTCATACCTGCAATCCCAGCACTTTGGGAGGCCGAGGCGGGTGGATCTCAAGGTCAGGAGTTCAAGACCAGCCTAGTCAAGATGGTGAAACCCCATCTCTACTAAAAATTTAAAAAAATTAGCCAGGCATGGTGATGGGCACCTGTAATCCCAGCTACTTGGGAGGCTGAGATAGGAGAATTTTTTGAACCCGGGAAGTGGAGGTTGCAGTGAGCTGAGATCACACCACTGCACTCCAGCCTGGGTGAGAGAGCGAGACTCCATCTAAAAAAAAAATAAATAAAAATAAATAAAATAAATAAATAATATAAAAATAAAAATAGTTTTATTGAGACCTGTTTTGTGGCCCAACGTAAGGTCTACCTTGGAGAATGTTCCGTGTGCTGATGAGAAGAATGTATATTCTATTGTTGTTGGGTAGAATATTCTGTAAATGTCGCTTAGGTCCATTTGGTCTAAAGTCCAATTTAAATCCAGTGCTTCTTTGTAGATTTTATTTCTCGATGATCTATCTAGTGTGTCAGTGGGGGTGCTGAAGTCCCCCACTATTATTGCATTCCTGTCTATCTCTTTTCTTAGGTCAAGTAGTATTTGTTTGATGAATCTTGGTGCTCCAATGTTGGGTGCATATGTATTTAGGATTGTTGTATCGTCTTGTTGAATTAATCCTTTTATCATTATATAAGACCTTCTTTATCTTTTTTTTTTTTTTTTTTTTTTTGAGACGGATTCTTGCTCTGTCGCCCGGGCTGGAGTGCAGTGGCCAGATCTCAGCTCACTGCAAGCTCCGCCTCCCAGGTTTACGCCATTCTCCTGCCTCAGCCTCCCGTGTAGCTGGGACTACAGGCGCCCGCCACCTCGCCCAGCTATTTTTTTGTATTTTTTTAGTAGAGACAGGGTTTCACTGTGTTAGCCAGGATGGTCTCGATCTCCTGACCTCGTGATCCGCCCGTCTCGGCCTCCCAAAGTGCTGGGATTACAGGCTTGAGCCACCGCGCCCGGCCTATCTTTTTTTTTTTTTTTTTTTTGAGATGAGTCTCACTCTGTCGCCCAGGCTGGAGTGCATTGGTGCGATCTCGGCTCACTGCAACCTGCGCCTCCCAGGTTAAAGTGATTCTCCTTCCTCAGCTTCTTGAGCAGCTGGGACTACCAGCATGCACCACCACGCCCAGCTAATTTTTTATTTTTAGTGAAGACGGGGTTTCACCATGTTGGCCAGGCTGGTCTCGAACTCCTGACCTCAGGTGATCCACCCGCCTCAGCCTCCCAAAGTGCTGAGATTACAGGAGTGAGCCACCGTGCCTGGCCTATCTTTCTTTCTTTCTTTTTTTTTTTTTTTTTTTACTGTTGTTGATTTAAAGCCTGCTTTGTCTAAGTATAGCTACTCCTGCTCACTTTTGGTTTCCATTTGCATAGAATATCTTTTTCCAACCCTTTACGACCTTCAGTCTATAAGTGTCTTTATCAGTTAGATGGATTTCTTGTATATATGATTGGATTATTTTTTCTTATCCACTCCACCACGGATTTGGCTTTTAAATAGCATTCTTCAATAAAAGAAACCAAGGTTTCTTGGAGAAGTAGTTGATTTCACTGCTGGGAAGGGAAAACACAGGAGGAACTCGGAGTAGTTTATGGTGGCAGAGAGAAAGTGCTCAAAAAAGGATGGGAGCTCATTGAAAGGACTCAGGAACCAACCTGAAAGAGCTCCCAATGGCTAAAGCTGAAGCAGTTTGAGCAACCAAATAATTAACAATAGTAATGGATTCTATAACCCATAGAATAAAATACATATCCATGAGTCCATACTGATACAAATAACTGAATAAACAAAATGACCTTCTTTACTTATCTAGATGACTGGAAATGTGAGAATGTCAATACTCATAGCTGTGGGTAGGCTTGAATAATTATACTTTGTAGTATCTGGAATTAAAACCACTTGTAGGCCAGGCGCGGTGGGTCACGCCTATAATCCCAGCACTTTGGGAGGCCAAAGCTGGCAGATCACCCGAGGTCGGGAGTTCGAGAGGAGCCTGACAAACACATGGAGACACGCTGTCTCTACTAAAAATACAAAAATTAGCTGGGTGTGGTGGTGCGTGCCTGTAATCCCAGCTATTTGGGAGGCTGAGGCAGGAGAATCGTTTGAACCCAGGAGGCAGAGGTTGCAGTGAGCTGAGATCATACCATTGCACTCCAGCTTGGGCAACAAGAGCAAAACTCTGTCTCAAAAGAAAAAGAAAAAAAAAAACCACTTGTAGTAGACAAGTGGTTTTGTCCACCACAAGTGGCTTATCTCTGCCACTCAACAGTCTTGTCATCCTCACCATCTATAAAATGGGAATAAGATCATCTATCTTGCTTACGTCATGATTCTCCAAAGAAATAAAGTATATAAAAGGAAGTGGCTGGGTGAGGTGACTCACACCTCTAATCCCAGCACTTTGGGAGGCCAAGGTGGGCAGATCACTTGAGCTCAGGAGTTTGAGACCAGCCTGAGCAGTGTGGCAAAACCCTGTCTCTACAAAAAATACAAAAATTAGCCGGGAGTGGTGGTGTGTGCCTGTAGTCCCAGCTATTCAGGAGGCTGAGGCAGGAGGATCACTTGAACCTCAGAGACAGAGGTTGCAGTGAGCTGAGATTGTGCCACTGCACTCCAGCCTGGGAGACAGAGCCAAACGCTGTCTCAAAAAGAAAAAGAAAGTAAAGGGGGAAAAATTTCCTTAATCATCAAGTACTCCAATCACCTATGTCATAACATAGTTGATACTCCTTATTTGTGGATTGTGTATTTATGAATTTGCCTACATGCCAAAATGTATTTGTGACCCCAAAATCAAAACTCATAGTGCTTTCACAGTCATTGCAAATATGTGCAAAGTGGTGAAAATTTTGAGTCACCCAGCTGGGAACAGTGGCTCATGCCTGTAATCCCAACAATTTGGGAGGCTGAAGCAAGAGGATCACTTGCACCCAGGAGTTCAAGATCAGCCTGGGCAACACGGCAAGACCCCATCTCTACACACACACACAGAAAATACAAAAATTCGAGTCACCCAATGTGCATGAGTTGCTCAGTGTTCCCCCCTGAGGTGGAACAAAGCAATGCTCTGCCTCCTTGTTTGTGCTCTCAGACTGTCAACAATTGTCCTTTTGGTGGTATATTTAGTGCCACAGTTTTTGCATTTTTGTGCTCTTTGTTGGTGGTTTTACTGTTTAAAACAGGCCTTGCTCTTGCCCTTCCTCTTTCTGCTATGTGAAGACACAGTGTTCCTCCGTCTCCTCTCTGGATGATACAGCAACAAGGTGCCATATTGGAAGGAAGCAGAGAACATCCCTCGCCAAATAATCAGTCCTGCTGGTGCCTTAATCATGAACTTCTCAGCCTACAGAACTCAAGAAGGCCATCACCATATGTGAGCTGATCGATCTTGGACTTCCAAGCCTCCAGAACTATGCTGCTCATTTGAAAGTATGATTACTGCTGTTCCAAAACAACAAAAGCTTTGCAGGGAATTCATCCGTGAACAGTAGCAGAAACTTTCATTGCTGTATTAATTATCCCATGCAGAATTTCCGGATTCAACAAATCTTTTTACCCTGTTCTTAAAAGCACCATATTACTAAGAATAGGAGTGTTCCACCTCTTTAAAGACATGCGTCTGTACGTATCTTTTATATATTGCTTCTCATTTTATGTCATCTTCAGAGCTTTATTTTAAATATTAAATGTCTCTTAACTAATGTAGAATAAAAACCAGTAACCCATTTAACAATTAAAAATAAATTAAAAAAAATAATAAAATAGCTCTCAAGGGCAGTGCTGTGGTGCTATCTTATCTTTCTACGCACAAGAAGCTATAATGTGCCTTACAGAGAAAATATATGTGTCAGATAAACTTTATTAAAGCATGAGTTATAGCACTGTTTTATATATACACACACACACATATATACACATATACATATATACATATACATATATACACACATATACATATATGTATATATATGCATACACATACATTGGAGACAGGGTTTCACTGTGTCACTCTGTCTGGAGTGCAGTGATGCAATCACGGCTCATTACAGCCTCAATCTTCCTGCCTCAGGCTATCCTCCCACCTCAGCCTCCCAAGTACCTGGGACTACAGGTGCACACCACTACACCCAGCTAAATTTTTTTAGTTTTTTTGTTGATATGGAGTCTCACTATGTTGCCCAGGCTGATCTTGAACTCCTGAGTTCAAGCAATCCTCCGACCTTGGCCTCCAAAAGTGCTGGGATTACAGGTGTGAGCCACCACACCCAGCCAACAATTTATATTACATAAATGTCTTTAAACAGAAACACTCATATTATAAAATAAGGTTATGTATAGATTAGTTGATGAAAATGTTGTGACCAGAGGCTTGCAGAACCTAACCCTGTATTTCCCCCAGGAGTAATGGTTCAGTAATCACTAATTCAGTGTTCATGGCAACTTTATAGAACATAACTACTTCAAATAATAAGAGTCAACTACATTTAGTAAAACATTCCATGTTCCTGGTCCACCTGTACTTGTTTTAATATAGTCTCAAGTATTCCTTACATAGTAGGAAAATGTATTTATCTAAGGCTCCTACCAGTCATCTAAGCATTGAAGTTTGCTGGTTTGTCTACCACTTTCTAACCCCTGACAGATATCTGATTAGCTGGGCACTTTGTGGTCCTAATTTTTCTCAAGTAGGTTGATAGTTTTTCCTGATTTCTATATTCAGTTTTTGCCAATTTCAGAGAGAAAATACTTACCCTGGTGACAGACACTTGATTGTTTTTCAAAAATTTCCTGTCAGTCAGGTGTGGTGGGTCATGCCTGTAATCCCAGCACTTTGTGGGGCTGAGGTGAGAGAATCACTTGAGGCCAGGAGTTTGAGACCACGTTGGGCAATGTAGCGAGAGCCTGTCTCTGCAAACAAGATTTTTTAATTGGCCAGACATGGTTGGTGTGCACCTGTTGTCCTAGCTACTTGGGAGGCTGAGATGAGAGGATCGCTTGAGCCCAGGAGGTTGAGGTTACAGTGAACTAAGATTGTGCCACTGCACTTCAGCCTCGGTGTCAGAGCAAGACCCCCACCTCTAAAAAAAAAAAAAAAAAAAACAGAAGAGTTGAGGCCAGATGTGGTGGCTCATGCCTATAATCCCAGCACTTTGGGAGACCAAGGTGGGATGATCACTTGAGGCCAGGAGTTTGAGACCAGCCTGGCCAACATGGCAAGATCCCATCTCTACAAGAAATACAGAAATTAGCTGGGTGTGGTGGTGGGTGCCTGTAGTCCTAGCAACTCAGGAAGCTGAGGTTCGAGGATCACCTAACCCCGGGAGGTCGAGGCTGTGGTGAGCCGTGATTGTGCCACTGCACTCCAGCCTGGGTGACAGAGTAAGACCCTGTCTCAAAAAAAGTAAAAAAAAAAAAAAAAAAATTAAAAATTAAAAAGAAGAAAAGTTGAAAAAATAGTAAGATGAGCACTCATATACCTCCACTCCAGTTAGATACTTAGATGCCACGATTGCTATCATTTTGTCAGTTTACCATGCTCTCTCTCTCCACACGCACTTTTCTTTTTCTTTTGCTTACTTCTTACATTTGAAATTAAGTTTTGATTTAAAAAAATGAAATCAAAATACTTCACGTCAAAATATGTCCTGCATCTCCTAAAAATAAGGACATGCTTTTATACAATGACAATATCCTTAACACACCTAAGAAAAAGAGCAATAATTTTCTAATATCTTCTAATATCCAGTGAACATTCAAATTTCCCCAGTTGTGCCAAGAATGACAGAAACATGACATTGAATATCCCCAACTGTATAGTAGCCATATATTCAAACCAAAAGTCTGGGCGCGGTGGTTTATGCCTGTAATTCCAACACTTTGGGAGGTGGAGACGGGTGGATTACCTGAGGTTAGGGGTTCGAGACCAGCCTGACCAACATGGTGAAACCCTGTCTCTACAAAATACAAAAAAATTAGCAGGGCGTGGTGGAGCATGCCTGTAATCCCAGCTACTAGGGAGGCTGAGGCAGGAGAATTGCTTGATCCCAGGAGGCAGAGGTTGCAGTGAGCCAACATCGCGCCATTGTGGTTCAGCCTGGGCAACAGAGAGAAACTCCAGCTCAAAAAAATATATATTAGGGTGTATGGCCAGCCAATGGATTTATTGGACAACAAGCCAGAGGATCCCTTTCATTTCTCTAAGGCCTCCAAGAGCAACCGTCCACACCCTGCTTCCTCTTCCCCTCACAAAGGGGCTCCTGCCCCTCCAGAGAGCAATGCCCCGGCCACCGTGCCGCCCCAGGAGTGTCCCGAGTACAGCTTCCCCTTGCCCAGGAGAACACACGGGGCTTCTCCAGGATTCTTCTTGGCCTCATTTTTATGATCCTCATTCAGTTAATTCCATTTCGGGAAATCCCAAACACAAATTTTCTCTTCTTTTTTATTCCTTTTGTAAACCCAAAGACACCCTAATTATGACTTGTCCAAGAGGTTTACTAGTAGCATACATTTATTAAGGAAGAGAGAATCCATACAGCCAAGCTTTCAGGATAAAATAGGTATAATAAGCATCTGGAGGTTCCATCTGGTCATTTTAAAGTACTTTAAACCTCTTTTAGCATCCACCTCTGTCACACTCACCCATTCTCCACCAATTAAACTTGCTGTGCTACAAAAGCATCAGTCTTCAAGAGACAACAGAAGCTATTTCTTATTATTTGATTATTATTTTAGAATTATTTTTATTTTTAATTGACACATAATCATTGTATATATTTATGGGGTACAATGTAATGTTTTTGTACATGTATACATTGTATAGAAATCAAATCGAGGAGAAGGAAGGAAACATCTTCTGATTTCCATGGTATAAATACTCCTGCCATGGCTACCAATGTGATGTCCATTGGCTCATGAAACTCCTGAACATTTTTCACAGTCAGTTTTCCCAAGCTGTCACAAGCTGGCTCCAGCACAACACGGGGCAAGAGGGTCTAGAAACCAGGTCATCTATCAAATAGTCAGAGGACCGACACCCCTTGACTGGGAATGAAGAGATTTCAGGGGAACAAGTCAGGAGTCCTTAACTATTTGAAGACCTGTTGTAGGGGAGAGTTATCAGATTCATGTAGTCAGACAGTGGAGCTAGGACCAAAATACAAGGTAGGCCCAGCTCAGTGGCTCACATCTGTAATCCCAGCACTTTGGGAGGCTGAGGCAGGCAGATCACTTGAGGCCAGAAGTTCAAGATCAGCCTGGCCAACATGGTGAAACCCTGTCTCTACTAAAATACAATAATTAGCCCCGAGTGGTGGCACATGCCTGTAGTTTCAGCTACTCGGGAGGCTGAGCCAGGAGAATCACTTGAACCCGAGAGTTGAAGGTTGCAGTGAGCCGATATTGCGCCATTGCACTCCAGCCTGGGGGACAGAGCCAGGCTCCCTTTAAAAAAAAAAAAGAGAGAGAGTCGGGCGCGATGGCTTATGCCTGTAATCCCAGCACTTTGGGGGGCCAAGGCTGGTAGATCAGGAGTTTGCGACTAGCCTGGCCAACGTGGTGAAACTCCATCTAGACTAAAAATTCAAAAATTAGCTGGCCGTGGTGGCAGGCGCCTGTAATCCCAGCTACTCGGGAGGCTGAGGCAGGAGAATCGCCTGAACCCGGGAGGCGGAGGTTGCAGTGAACTGAGATTGCGCCACTGCACTCCAGCCTGGGCAACAGAGTGAGATTCCTACTCAAAAAAAAAAAAAAAAAAAAAAGAGAGAGAGAGAAAGAAGGTAGCAGAAGACAAATAACAACTTGAAACAAGGAAGACTTTTCTAACTGTCTTGGGAGGGGAATACACTCAACTAAGGGAGAATGCCTATCTATATGGTGGTGCTGATTCCTGCACTAAGGAGGGAACTCTAGACAACAAGATGGACCAAGATGTAAGGCAGGAGGGGATGGGGAGATTGACTGGAAAGAGCAAACTCAAATGTCTGAGTCCACAATCCACTGTTGTGTCTGAGTTCTAGAATCCCAAAGTATTGTTTTCATAGCAATTGTATAGTATTTCAGCCACCTCATGTGTTAACTCAGCATTTGAGGGCAGAGCTGAGAGCTCAACCTCCATTTGTAATGTGGTTTCTATAGGAAGATGTGTTGGATTTCAAGCAAATGATACACAAACAAATTTTTGAAACATGACCCTTCAGGAGCAGAGAACTGCCTGCTCTTCTTTTCACTGGTTCTTAAACTCCTGAACACATCCAGCTGTCCTCATGCTACTGTTCCTGGGTTTGGGGATTAAGTCTATGTTTGTCTTACTAAATTATCATTTTGTAAACTTCAAATTCCCGGATGAGTTTGACCAGACAGGAAAGAAGGAAACCCAAGACCTGGCGCCTTCGGAGTCAGATTTTTCCAACCTAGGCCGAGGCGGGCAGATCACTTGAGGTCAGGAGTTCCAGACCAGCGTGGCCAACGTGATGAAACCCTGTCTCCACTAAAAATACAAAAATTAGCCAGGAGGCCAGGCGTGGTGGCTCACACCTGTAATCCCAACACTTTGGGAGGCCGAGGCGGGTGGATCATGAGGTCAGGAGTTCAAGACCAGCTTGGGCAATATGGTGAAACCCCGTCTCTACTAAAAATACAAAAAAACTAGCCAGGCATAGTGGCACATGCTGGTAGTTCCAGCTACTCAGGAGGCTGAGGCAGGAAAATCACTTGAACCCAGGAGGCAGAGGTTGCAGTGAGCCAAGATCGTGCCACTACACTCCAGCCTGGGCAATAGAGGCAGACTCCGTCTCAAAAAAAAAAAAAACAAAATTAGCCTAGCATGGTGGTGCACATCTGTAGTTCCAGCTACTTGGGAGGCTAAGGCAGGAGAATCACTTGAACCTGGGAGGCAGAGGCTGCAGTGGACCGAGATCGCACCGTTGCACTCCAACCTGGGTGACAGAGGGAGACTCCGTCTCAAGGAAAAAAAAAAAAGAAGATTTTTACAACCTAGCTTTATTAGTTTGTCTGAAGTAAATGCCTAGGTTGATAGATAATCCTGCCTCCTCCCTGCTTCCCAAGAAACCTGCTGTGACACCTGCAGCCAACATTCTCTTTTTAGGCCTCCAGTAGTAATTTGTATCTCTATAAAGCAGACAACATGTTTTGGTGCTGGGTTACCATTTACTTTATAATGTTATTATGTATCCTCTCATCTGCTCTCTAATTGTTCCCTGTACCCTACACCTGCCTTTTCATAAAACTGTATGCTTTGACCTTACATTAACCTATAACATACTCATCTGTTAGAGCCTCCAAAAAGCCAAGAACAGTAGCAACACAGTGTGGGTTTTTTTGTTTTTTGTTTTTTTGAGACGAGGCCTTGCTCTGTCGCCCAGGCTGGAATGCAGTGGCGTGATCTCAGCTCACTGCAGCCTCCACCTCCTGGGTTCAAGCGATTCTCCTGCCTCAGCCTCCTGAGTAGCTGGGGTTACAGGTGTGTGCCACCACGCCTTGCTGATTTTTAGTAGAGACGGGTTTCACCACGTTGGCCAGGCTGATCTTGAACTCTTAATCTCAGGTGATACTCCTGCCTCAGCCTCCCAAAGTGCCGGGATTACAGGTGTGAACCACTGCGCCTGTCCAGCAATGCAGTGTGTAAGGAAAGACTCTAAAGTTGGCGACACATAAACTTAGAATTCTACTCTGCCATTTACTAGCCATGTGACCTTGGTAAATTATTCCATTTTGGAGTCTTGATTTACTAGTCTCTAAAAGGGAAATGACTGTACACTTATAAAGTGTCTGTCACATGCTAGGCACCCAATAAATCATCATTCCCATAAATAAGCACATGATGTATGACACCACTTAAATAAAATCCTACAACAGGCAAACCTAATCTACGGTGACAGAAAGCAGATGTGTGGTTGCCTGGGGCCAGTGAGGATGGGATGGGGAGATTGACTGCAAAGGGCCCAGGGAACTTTTGGGGGAGGTGGAAATGTTCTATATCCTGATTGTGGTCATGGTTACAGGGGCCTGTACGTTTGTCAAAACACATCAAACTGTGTGCTTAAAATGAGTGCTATTTAGTGTATGTAAATTACCCCTCAATAAAGTTTTTTTTAAAAAACATGTATTATCTTTTTTTTTTTTTTCCTTGAGAGGAAGTCTTGCTCTGTCACCCAGGCTGGAGTGCAGAGGCACAACTTTGGCTCACTGCAACCTACACCTCCTGGGTTCAAGCGATTCTCCTGCCTCAGCCTTCCGAGTAGTTTTCCGAGTAGTTGGCATTACAGGTACCCGCCACCACATCCAGCTGATTTTTGTATTTTAGTACAGACGAGGTTTCACTGTGTAGGTCAAGCTGGTCTCGAACTCCTGACCTCAAAAGATCCACCCACCTTGGCCTCCCAAAGTGCTGGGATTACAGGTGTGAGCAACCGCACCTGGCCATATTTCCTTTCTTTCTCCATCAATTAAAATATGTTGGATTTGGCTGGGCACAGTAGCTCACGCCTGTAATCCCAGCACTTTGGGAGGCCGAGGTGGGTGGATTACCTGATGTCAGGCGATTGAGACCAGCCTGGCCAACATGATGAAACCCTGTCTCTACAAAAAATATAAAAATTAGCTGGGCGTGGTGGTGCGTGCGTGTCTGTAACCACAGCTACTTGGGAGGCTGAGACAGGAGAATTGCTTGGAACCTGGGAGGAGGCTGCAGTGAGCCAAGATAATGCTACAGAACTCCAGCCTGGGCAACAGAGCAAGACTCTGTCTCAAAAACAAAAACAATAAAATATGTTGGATTTAGGAACACATTCTAGTGCCAAATATACATTTTAAGTTATCTTTCATTTTAGATTATTCATACTATCATATACTTTCCCCATGGATTGATGCAAATAAATGAGAATCAACTTGATCGCCCAGCTCACTTTCTTTTTATTTTTTGTTTTTTGTTTTTTAGAGACAGGGTCTCACTCTGTCACCCAGGGTGCAATGCAGTTGCACTATCGTAGCTCAGTATCACCTCGAACTCCTGGGCTCGAGTGATCCTCCTGCTGAAGCCTCCCAAGTAGCTAGGATTACAGGTTCACGCCACCATGCCCAGTTTATTTTTATTTATTTATTTATTTTTTAAATTTTTTTTTTTGAGACAGAGTCTTGCTCTGTCGCCCGGGCTGGAGTGCAGTGGCGGGATCTCAGCTCGCTGCAAGCTCCGCCTCCTGGGTTCACGCCATTCTCCTGCCTCAGCCTCCCGAGTAGCTGGGACTACAGGCGCCCGCCACCTCGCCCGGCTAGTTTTTTGTATTTTCAGTAGAGACGGGATTTCACCATGTTAGCCAGAATGGTCTCGATCTCCTGACCTCGTGATCCCCCCGTCTCGGCCTCCCAAAGTGCTGGGATTACAGGCTTGAGCCACTGCATCTGGCCTATTTTTATTTTTTAATAGAGATGGGTTCTCACTACGTTGCCCAGGGGGTTCTTGAACTCCTGGCCTAAAGCTATCTGCCTGCCTTGGCATCCCAGAGTGCTGGGACTACAGGCGTGAGCCACTGCACCCAGCCTCCAATCTCACTTTCTAACTGACTTGCAGTATAAAATTGGACCGATGTGTCAAGAGGAGTTGGAAGGAGCAGACACTGGGGCCATGAGAAAGTGAAAGTATAAAGATACCACACATTTTTTGAAAAATCACTAACTTAGAGGGGACAAGTATTTTTCTTATGAAATACTAAAAGCTTATCACAGGCCCAGACATAGTGGTCCATACCTGTAATCTCAGCACTTTGGGAGACTGAGGCAAGAGGATCACTTGAGTCCAGGAGTTCAAGACCAGCCTGGGCAATACAGCAAGACCCCACCTCTACAAAAAAAATTATAAAAATTAGTCAGGCGTGGTGTGCGTGACTGTAGTCCCAGCTATGGGGAAGCTGAGGCAGGAGGATTGCTTCAGACCAGGATGTTGAGGCTGGAATAAGACATGATTGCACCACTGTACTCTAGCCTGGGTGACAGAGTGAGGCCCTGTGTCAAAAAAAAAAAAAAAAAAAGCTTGTCACAAAACAAGGTGATCGTGGTGACAGCTCAGATTAATGATGTGGCCTGAGGGAGCCACTTTTTTCTTTCTTTTCTGTTTCTGTTTCTTTTTTTTTTTTTTTTGAGGTGGAGTTTCACTCTCTTTGCCTAGGCTACAGTGCAATGGCGCGAACTTGGCTCACTGCAACCTCCGCCTCCCAGACTCAAGCAATTCTCCTGTCTCAGCCGCAGCCTCCTGAGTGGCTGGGATTACAGGCACCTGCCACCACATCCAGCTAATTTTTGTATTTTTAGTAGAGATGGGATTTCACCGTGTTGGTCAGGCTGGCCTCGAACTCCTGACCTCGGGTGATCCACCTGCCTAGGCCTCCCAAAGTGCTGGGATTACGGGTGTGAGCCACCATGCCTGGCTGGGAGCCACCTCTTTTCTACTCAGCAAGTTTTCTTCCCCACTCCCACTACTGCCTTCTCATAATAGCTCCTGTTTCCCTCTATCTTGGAAGGAACTTTTCTGGAATCTGCACCAGAACATTTTCACTTTCATTTCATTGACCTTAACTTTGTCATGTGTCCAAAGTTGGTTGCAAGAGAATCTGAGGAATTTCCTGTTTATTCTTAAGGAAGGACTCACGACTTGCTAAAAATAAGCGGTTCTAAAGTAAATAAATAAATAAATAAATAAAAATTTGGCTGGGTGCAGCAGCTGACACCTGTAATCCCAACATTTTAGGAGGCCAAGGCAGGAGGACTGCCTAAGGTAAGGAGTTTGAGACCAGCCTGGGCAACATAGCAAGACCCCATCTCTACAAAAAAATATAAAAAATTAGCTGGGCATAGTAGCATGTGCTTGTAGTCCCAGTTGCTCAGGAGGCTGAGGCAAAATGACCATCCGAACCCAGGAGTTCAAGGTTATAGTGAGCCATGAAGAGAGGTGAAAGAAGGAAATGGGGAGCTGAAAGGATCGGGGCAGAGGCAGACAAGGAGACAAGGAGGGAGCCAGACCCCAGAGGGAAGCATGTGGTGTTAGCTAGCTGAGGTAAGACAGGTGGTAACTCCAGGAATGAGTATGTATGTACAGGGGCACACACGTACACAACACCCACACCCACCATATGCACATGCACCGCCCTGCCACCACACACACATAGACACCACCTTCTTTCACCCCTCACACCACACACACCAAAGAGACACATTTGCACACGTACATACACCATACACGCCTATACCACACCAGAATCCGCATCACGTACACAACACTCACTGCCAGATCTATCGATCTCACTGGGAGGACACTGACACCAGATCTTTGCTTTGCTGCAATGCTTGTCTATTTGCTGGCATCACTGGGAACCCTGAAGAGACAATGGGCAGACCTTGGTTCTGTCTACTTACACAGGAAAAGGAGTTCACAGGTGTTTACAGCATGGTGCCTGGTTCAATGTGGGTGCTCCATGAATGGAAGGGCAACATGGTCCCTGCTTCTGGCTCCTGGTTATTTTACAAGGGCAAAACCTTGCTGTGTATATTGATCTCCTAAGCGATTTAACCCAGGGGACAGACATCTAAAGACTGGCTTCTAGCTGGGAGCGGTGACTCATGCCTGTAATCCCAGCACTTTAGAGGCCGAGGCGGGTGGATCACCTGAGGTCAGGAGTTCGAGACCAACCCGACCAACATGGAGAAACCCCGTCTCTACTAAAAATACAAAATTAGCTTGGTGTGGTGCCACATGCCTGTAATCCCAGCTACTAGGGAGGCTGAGGCAGGAGAATCGCTTGAACCTGGGAGGCAGAGGTTGCAGTGAGCTGAGATCACGCCATTGCACTCCAGCCTGGGCAACAAGAGCGAAACTCCGTCTCAAAAAAAAAAATTCCATCAAAAAAAAAAAAAAGACTGGTTTCTGCTGGCCATAACCCAAATGCCTCTTCATGCAATGGAATATTCTAGAGTGAAAATGAATGACAGCTACGTTATAACATGCATGAGTCCTTATAACATAATGCAGAGTGGAAAGAACAAGTTCCAGATCACTACCTACATGCATGATACTATTTTTATAACTTTCAAGAATAATTGAAACTAAATAGGCTGGGTGTGGTGGCTCATGCTTGTAATCTCAACGATTTGGGAGGCCAAGGCAGGAGGACCACTTGAGCTGAGGAGTTCAAGACCAGCCTGGGCAATGTAGTGAGACCCCCCATCTCTACAAAAAAATTTTTTAAAAAGTTAGTTGAGGCTGGGCGCGGTGGCTCACGCCTGTAATCCCAGCACTTTGGGAGGCCGAGACGGGCGGATCACAAGGTCAGGAGATCGAGACCATGGTGAAACCCCGTCTCTACTAAAAATACAAAAAATTAGCCGGGCGCGGTGGCGGGCGCCTGTAGTCCTAGCTACTCAGGAGGCTGAGGCAGGAGAATGGCGTGAACCCGGGAGGCGGAGCTTGCAGTGAGCCGAGATCGCGCCACTGCACTCCAGCCTGGGCGACAGAGCGAGACTCCGTCTCAAAAAAAAAAAAAAAAAAAGTTAGTTGAGCATGGTGGTGCACACCTGTGGTCCCAGCTACTTGGGATGCTGAGCTGGAAGGATCACTTGAGCCTGGAGAGGTCAAGACTGCAGTGAGCCTTGATTATGCCACTGCAACTCCAGTCTGGGTGACGGAGTGAGACCTTGTCTCAAAAAAGCCCCAAAAGGGCCAAGTGTGGTAGCTCGCCTATAAGCCCAGCACGTTGGGAGGCCAAGGTAGGTGGATTATTTAAACCCATGAGTTTGAGAGAAGCCTGGGCAAGATGACGAAGCCCTGTCTCTACGAAAAATACAAAAATTAGCTGGGTGTGGTGGTACAGACCTGTAGTCTCAGCTACCCGGGAGGCTGAAGTGGGAGGATCGCCTGAGCTCAAGAGTGGGAGGTTGAAGTGAGTCGAGATTGTACCATGGAACTCCAGCCTCAAGGACAGTGTGAGATACTGTGTCAAAAACCACCAGTAACAATAACAAACTAAATACAGCTAGAGCAATCACATAAGAGAAAGAAATAAAGGGCATCCAAATTGGAAAGAATGTTTGCAGATGATATGATCTTATATTTGGAAAAACCTAAAGACTACACACACATACACACACACACACACACACACACACACACACACACAACTATTAGAACTGATAAAATCAGCACACTTACAGGATACAAAATCAACATATGAAAATCAGTAGCATAGGCTGGGCGCGGTGGCTCACGCCTATAATCCCAGCACTTCAGGAGGCCAAGACGGGCAGATCATCTGAGGTCAGGAGTTCAAGACTGGCCTGGCCAACATGGCGAAACCCCATCTCTACTAAATATACAAAAATTAGCCAGGTGTGGTAGCACACACTTGTAGTCTCAACTACTTGGGAGGCAGGAGAATTGCTTGAACCCAGGAGATGGAGGTTGCAGTGAGCCGAGATTGTACCACTGCACTCCAGCCTGGGCAACAGAGCAAAACTCCATCTCAAAAAAAAAAAAGCCAGGCGTGGTGGCTAATGCCTGTAATCCCTGCACTTTGGAAGGCCGAGGCAGGCAGATCACCTGAGGACCTGAGGTCGGGAGTTCGAGACTAGACTGACCAACATGGAGTAACCCCGTCTCTACTAAAAATACAAAATTAGCCGGGTGTGGTGGCACATGCTTGTAATCCCACCTACTCAGAAGACTGAGGCAGGAGAATCGCTTGAACCCGGGAGGCGGAGGTTGCAGTGAACCGAGATCACACCATTGCACTCCAACCTGGGCAACAAGAGCGAAACTCCGTCTCAAAACAAACAAAAAAAGGAGCATTTTATATGCCAACTGTAAACAATCTGAAAAAGAAATTTAAAAGTAATCTCATTTATAATAGTCACAAATAAAATTAAATACCTAGGAATTAACCAAAGAAATGAAAAATCTTTATCATAAAACACTGATGGAAGAAATTGAAGAGGACACCAAAAAATGGAAAGATACTTTATGTTCATGTATTAGAAGAATTAATATTGTTAAAATGTCCATACTACCCAAAGCAGTCTACAGATTCACTGAAATCCTTATCAGAATACCAATGACATTCTTCACAGAAACAGAAAAAATAATCCTAAAATTTATATGGAACCACAAAAGACCCGAAATAGCCAGAGCTATCCTAAACAGAAAGAACAAAACTGGAGAAATCCCATTAGCTAACTTCAAATTATACTACACAGACAAACCTGCGCATCCTGCACACATATCCCGAACTTAAAAGTTGAGGCCGGGTGCAGTGGCTCACGCCTGTAATCCCAGCACTTTGGGAGGTCGAGGCAGGCGGATCACGAGGTCAGGAGATCGAGACCATCCTGGCTAACACGGTGAAACCCCATTTCTACTAAAAATACAAAAAATTAGCCAGGCATGGTGGTGGGAGCCTGTAGTCCCAGCTACTCGGGAGGCTGAGGCAGAAGAATGGCGTGAACCCAGGAGGCAGAGCTTGAAGTGAGCGGAGATCGCGCCACTGCACTCCAGCCTGGGCAACAGAGCGAGACTCTGTCTCAAAAAATAAATAAAAATAAATAAAAGTTGGAAATTTAAAAAATGTATATTATACAGTCAGGCATAGTGGCTCAAGACTGTAATCCCAGGACTTTGGGAAGGCAAGGCGGGCGGATCACCTGGGGTCAGGAGTTCAAGACCAGCCTGACCAACATGGTGAAACCCCATCTCTACTAAAAATACAAAAATTAGCCAGGCATGGTGGCAGGTGCCTGTAATCCCAACTACTCGGGAGGCTGAGGCAGCAGAACTGCTTGAACTTCCCAGGAGGTGGAGGTTACAGTGAGCGGAGATTGCGCCATTGTATGACAGCCTGGACAACAGAGTGAGACTTCATCTCAAAAAAAAAAAAAAAATTGGCAGGGCTCACGCCTGTAATCCTACCACTTTGGGAGGTTGAGGCAGGAGGATCACCTGAGATCAGGAGTTCGAGACCAGCCTAGCCAATATGGCGAAACCTAGTCTCTACTGAAAATATAAAAGTTAGCCAGGCGTGGTGGCGGGCGCCTATAATCCCAGCTACTCGGGAGGCTGAGGCAGGAGAATCACCTGGGAGGTGGAGGTTGCAGTGAGCCAAAACTGTGCCACTGCACTCCAGCCTGGGTGACAGAAAGACTCCATCTCAAAAAAAAAAAAAAAAAAAATTATACTACAGAGTTGTAGTAACCAAAACAGCATAATACTGGCATAAAAATAGACACATACCAGCCTGGCCAACATGGTGAAACCCCATCTCTACTAAAAATACCAAAATTAGTCAGACATGATGGTGTATGCCTGTAATCCCAGCTACCCGGGAGGATGAGGCACGAGAATTGCTTTAATCCAGGAGGTGGAGGTTGCAGTGAGCTGAGATTGTATCACTGCTCTCTAGCCTGGGAGACAGAGTGAGACTCTGTCTCAAAAACAACAACAAACAACATTTAAAAAAACTAGACACATAGACCAGTGGAACAGAATAGAGAACCCACAGAACTCAGAAACAAATCCAGACACCTACAGTGAACTCATTTTCAACAAAGGTGCCAAGAACATACGCTGGGAAAAAGACAGTGTCTTCAATAAATGGTGCTGGGAAAACTGGATATCCATACACAAAAGAATGAAACTAGACCCCTATCTCTCACCATATACAAAAATCAAAATGGATAAAAGACTTAAATCTAAGACTTCAAACTATGAAACTACTACAAGAAAACTTTGGAGAAACTCTCCAGGACATTGGTCTGGGCAAAGATTTCTTAAGAATACCCCAAAGGCACAGGCAACCATAACAAAAATGGACAAATGGGATCCCATCATGTTAAAAAGTTTCTGCACATGATTGGGCACAGTGGCTCATGCCTGTAATCCCAGCACTTTGGAAGGCTGAGGCAGGCAGATCATCTGAGGTCAGGAGTTTGAGACCAGTCTGACCAACATGGAGAAACCCCCTCTCTACTAAAAATATAAAATTAGCCGGGCCTGGTGGCGCATGCCTGGAATCCCAGCTATTTGGGAGGCTGAAGCAAGAGAATCGCTTGAACCCGAACCCAGGAGACGGAGGTTGCAGTGAGCCGAGATCAAGCCATTGCACTCCAACCTGGGCAATAAGAGCCAAACTCCATTTCAAAAAAAAAAAAAAAAGCTTGTGCAGCGGGGGTTGGTGGCTCACACCTGTAATCCCAGCACTTTAGGAGGCCAAGGTGAGAGGATCATTTGATGTCAGGAGTTCGAGACCAGTCCGACCAACATAGTGAAACACCATCTCTACTAAAAATACAAAAATGAGCCAGGCATGGTGGCGTGCACCTGTAATACCAGCTACTAGGGAGGCTGAGACAGGAGAATCGTTTGACCCTGGAAGGTGGAGGTTGCAGCGTGCCTAGATGGAGCCACTGCACTCCAGCCTGGGTGACAGAGTGAGACTCCGACTCAATTAAAAAAAAAAAAAAAAAAAAAAGCTTCTGCACAGCAAAGGAAACAATCAACAAAGTAACAAAGGGAAGAGGCAACCCAGAGAACAGGAGAAAATATTTACCGACTACCCACCTGACAAAGGATTAAAAACCAGAATATGTAAGAAGGTCAAACAACACTATAGGGAAAAAACCCAATAATCTGATTAAAAATGAGCAAAAGGGCCAGGCGCGGTGGCTCATGTCTATAACCCCGGCACTTCGGGAGGCCGAGGCGGGCGGATCATGAGGTCAGGAAATCGAGACCATCCTGGCTAACACGGTGAAACCCCGTCTCTACTAAAAATACAAAAAAAATTAGCCAGGCGTGGTGGCAGGTGCCTGCAGTTCCAGCTACTCGGGAGGCCGAGGCAGGAGAATGGCGGGAACCTGGGAGGCGGAGCTTGCAGTGAGCTGAGATTGCGCCACTGCACTCCAGCCTGGACGACGGAACAAGACTCTGTCTAAAAAAAAAAAAAATAAAAATAAAAAAAATGGGCAAAAGATTTGAATAGACATTTCTCAAGAGAAGACATACAAAGGGCAAACGGGCGTATGAAAAGGTGCTCAATATCACTGATCATCAGAAAAATGCAAATCAAAACTATAATGCGATATCTTCGCACCCCAGTTAAAGTGGCTTTTATCCAAAAGACAGGCAATAATGAATGCTGGTGAGGATGTGGAGAAAAGGGAAGGAACCCTCCTACACTGTTGGTGGAAATGTAAATTAGTACAGCCACTATGAAGAACAGTTTGGAAGTTCCTCAAAAAACCAAAAATAGAACTATCATATGATCCAGCAATCTGACTGCTGGGTATATACCCTAAAGAAAGGAAATCAGTGTGTTGAAGAGATATCTGCACTTTCATGTTTGTTGCAGCACTGTGCACAATAGCCAAGATTTGGAAGCAACCTAAGTGTCCATCAACAGATGAATGGATAAAGAAAATGTGGTACATACGCACAATGGAGTACTATGCAGCCATAAAAAAGAATGAGATCCTGTCATTTGCAACAACATGGATAGGATTGGAGGTCATTATGTTAAGTGAAATAAACCAGGCACAGAAAGACAAACATTGCATGTTCTCATTTATTTGGGAAATCTAAAAATCAAAACAATTGACCTCATGGACAGAGTAGAAGAATGGTAACCAGAGGCTGGGAAATGTAGTGGGACCCTGGTAGGGAAGAGGGGATGATTGACGGGTACAAAAAATAATAGAAACAATGAATGTGACTATAGTCAGTAATAATTTAAGAGTATGTTTTAAAATAACTACAAGAGCATAATTGGATTGTTTGTAACACAAAGGATAAATGCTTGAGGAGGTGGATACCCCATCTTCATGATGTGATTATTACACATTGCATGCCTGTGTTAAAACATCTCCTGTACCCCATAAATATATACACCTAGTATGTACCCCAAAAATTACAAATTAAAAAACAATTGGCCGAGCACAAATTGTTCACACCTATAATCCCAGTATTTTGGGAGGCCGAGGCTGGTGGATCACTTGAGATCAGGAGTTTGAGACCAGCCTGGCTGACATGGTGAAACCATATCTCTACTAAAAATGCAAAAATTAGCAGGGCATTCTGGTGCATGCCTGTAATCCCAGCTACTCGGGAGGCTGAGGCAGGAGAATCGCTTGAACCTGGGAGGCAGAGGTTGCAATGAGCTTAGATTGCGCCACTCCACTCCAGCCTGGCCAACAGAACGAGACTCCATCTGAAAATGAAATGAAATAAAATAAGATAAAATTAAAAATACTAAATACTACATCATCTAGGGATACATACCTATAAAATAAAATTTTATTTTAAAGTCAGAGAATGCTGCTATGCTGTTAGCCGGGTGCGGTGGCTCACATCTGCATTCCCAACACTTTGGGAGGCCAAGGTGGGTGAATCACTTGAGCTGAGAAATTTGAGACCAGCCCAGGCAACATGGTGAAATCCTGTTTCTATAAAAAATTTAAAAATTAGCTAGGCACAGTGGTCACGCCTGTAATCCCAGCACTTTGGGAGGCTGAGGTTGGAGGATTGCTTGAGGCCAGGAATTCAAGACCAACTTATTCAACATAGTGAGATACTCATCTCTACAAAAAATTTAAAAATTAGCAAGGTGTGGGGGCGACATGTCTGTGTCTCAGCTTCTTGGGAGGCTGAGGCAGGAGGATCACTTGAGCCCAGGAAATTGAGGCTGCAGTGAGCCTCGATTGTACCACTGTACCTCAGCCTGGGTGACACACTCAAAATAAATACATAAATAAGCCAGGAGTGGTGGCTTATACCTGTAATCCCAGCACTTTGGGAGGCCGAGGTGGGCAGATCACCTGAGGACAGGAGTTCGAGACCAGCCTGGCCAACGTGGTGAAACCCTGTCTCCACTAAAAATACAAAAATCATGGTGGCACATGCCTGTAATCCCAGCTACTTCGGAAACCGAGGCAGGAAAATTGCTTGAACCCAGGAAGCAGAGGGTGCAGTGAGCCAAGATCATGCTATTGCACTCCAGCCTGGGCAACAGAGTGTGACTCTGTCTCAAAATAAATAAATAAAATATAAAGTAAGAGAATGCCAAACACAAAATTTAGGACAGTGGGTTGTATCTGATGGAGGTAAGAAATGGACTAAGAGAGGATTATATAGATAGATGAATGTCATTGTTAATATTCTGGTTCTTGAGCTGGGTGGTGGGTTCACTACCCAATATGATAAAAGGTAATAACAACAGGCCGGATGCGGTGGCTCATGCCTGTAATCCCAGCACTTTGGGAGGCTAAGGCAGGTGGATCACCTGAGGTCAGGAGATCGAGATCAGCCTGGCCAACATGGTGAAACCCTGTCTCTACTAAAAATACGAAAAATTAGCCGAGCGTGGTGGCAGGTGCCTGTAATCCCAGTTACTTGGGAGGCTGAGCCAGGAGAATTACTTGAACCTGGGAGGTGGAGGTTACAGTGAGCCGAGATCGTGTCATTGCATACCAGCCTGGGTGACAAGACTCTGTCTAAAAAAAAAAAAAAAAACAAGAAATCATATATATATATGTGTGTGTGTGTGTGTGTGTGTGTGTGTGTGTGTGTATAACAAAATACCATTCTTGGACCAAGGATGAGAATATATGATGAACCAAGGATTATGATGAATCCACTTCTGTACATCGGATGTCCTGTTACAATAAATAAAAATAAAGACAGTCCTCTGGGCTTGCCCCTAGTTCTGCTTATTTTTATTTTTGCACTTCCTCCCACAGCACTGCTGAGGGGACACTGCAACCTTGCTCTTGGCAATCGGGGTTAGTAGCGCAAGGCTGGGCAGGAAATGAACTGGGGGATGAGGCCATATCTTTTCTAACACTGTTCTCGATAGGTCTTTTGTGGTGAAGGTTTCCAAGAACCAGCACAGCAGTTGAAGGAGCTGAGCAACATTTACAAGAAATGTGCCCCTGCCCCACCCCAACCCCCCTTGGGTCCCCTTTCTTCTCCCTTTTCAGCCTCCAACTCTTCCTCCCCAGCCAGGCCCAAGTGAAAGATAGTTTACAGGAGTTCATAATGACTATTTCCACAGAACAGAATGGCTTACCCAACTCTGGAGTCTGGGGAAGAACTGCTCTCACCTCCAGATCCTGGGCCCTGAAGGGGCCTTCAGGTGGCTAATCCACACAAATGTTTGCAGTGAGCCAAGATCGTGGAGTCCGGATGACCATAGAACACAGATGGACTGGGTTCAAATTCTGACCTGACCGCTACCTAATATGTGGCCTTTGGCATGATACTTTACTACTCTGCACGTCGTTATCCGTATCTGTGAAATGGGGATACATAACTGCATCAAGCCAGGGTGGGTGGCATGTATCTGTACAGCCAGCTATTCAGGAGGCTCAGGCAGGAGTATTGCTTGATCCCAAGAGTTTGAGGCCAGCTTGGGCAACATAACAAGATCCTCATCTCTAAAAAATAAAATAGGCTGAGTGCAGTGGCTCAGGCCTGTAATCCTAGCACTTTGGGAGGCCAACACGGGTGGATCACCCAAGGTCAGGAGTTTGAGACAAGCCTGGCAAACATGGCGAAATCCAGTCTCTTCTAAAAAAAAATACAAAAATTAGCTGGGCATGATGGCACATACCTGTAATCCCAGCCACTCAGAAGGCTGAGGCAGGAGAAACGCTTGAAACCCGGAGGCAGAGACTGCAGTGAGCCAAGATCATGCAACTGCACTCCAGCCTAGGCGATACAGCGAGACTCTATCTCTAAATAAATAAATAAATAAATAAATAATAAAATAAAAATAAAATAAAACAAATAACAGTGTCTTCCTCTCTACTCTCCAATAGCGTCATAGAGAGTTGTTGTAAGGATAAATAAGTTAAATGCATGCAAAGCATGCAGAATAGTGCTGGGCACATAGTAGGTACTGAATGTTAGCAATTATCACTAAGGAACTACTACATGCCTGGCACTAGGTTAAGAGTTATCAGGCTGGGCGCCGCGGTGGCTCACGCCTGTAATCCCAGCACTTTGGGAGGCCGAGGCGGGCAGATCACAAGATTAAGAGATCGAGACCATTCTGGCCAACGTGGTGAAACTCCATCTCTAATAAAAATACAAAAATTAGCCAGGCGTGGTGGCGGGCGCCTGTAATCCCAGCTACTCTGGAGGCTGAGGCAGGAGAATGTTTGAATAAGGAGGCAGAGGTTGCAGTGAGCTGAGATCACGTCACTGCACTCCAACCTGGCAACAGAGCCAGACTCTGTCTGAAAAAAAAAAAGGAGTTATCAAAGATGTAATTGAGACCAGGCCCAATGGCTCATGGCTGTAATCCCAGCACTTTGGGAGGCAGTGGCAGGAGGATCACTTGAGCTCAGGAGGTTGAGGTTGCAGTGTGTCATGATCACACCACTGCACTCCAGCCTGGGCAACATTGCATGACCCTCAAAACAAACAAACGGCCTGTAATCCCAGCACTTTGGGAGGCCGAGGCGGGTGGATCATGAGGTCAGGAGATCGAGACCATCCTGGCTAACACGGTGAAACCCCGTCTCTACTAAAAGATACAAAAAATTAGCGGGGCGTAGTGGCAGGTGCCTGTAGTCCCAGCTACTCGGGAGGCTGAGGCAGGAGAATGGCGTGAACCCGGGAGGCAGAGCTTGCAGTGAGCCGAGATCGCATCACTGCACTCCAGCCTGGGCGACAGAGCAAGACTCCGTCTCAAAAACAAACAAACAAACGCATTAGCTAGGCACCGTGGCACCCACCTGTAGTCACAGCTACTCAGAAGGCTGAGGTGGGAGGATTGCTTGAGCCTGGAAAGTCAAGTCTGCAGTGAGCCCTGATCGAGCCACTGCACTCCAGCCTGGACGACAGAGCAAGACCCTGTCTCAAAAAAAAAAAAACTCCGAAAAAACAACAACAACAAAAAATCAGTCAATGGGACCATAATCTAGTGTAGAGATTAGTAAATTTTCTCTGTAAAGGACAAGATAGTAAATGTTTTCAGCTTCACCAGCCATATTGAGTGTCTTAACTACTCAACTCTGCCATCATATCACAAACGCAGCCATAGACAATATAGAAATGGACAAGAATTTTTTTATGAACACAGACAATTGACTTGTATATGTGTGCACACGTGTTTTTTTTTTTTTTTTTTTTTTTTTTTTTAAGACACAGTCTCACTCTGTTGCCTGGGCTGGAGTGCACTGGAGAAATCTCGGCTCACTGCAATCTCCACCTCCTGGGTTTAAGCAATTCTCCTGCCTCAGCCTCCCTGGTAGCTGGGACTACAGTTGTGCACCACCACACTGGGCTAATTTTTGTATTCTTTGTAGAGATAGGGTCTCACCATGTTGGCTAGGCTGGTCTTGAGCTCTTGACCTTAGGTGATCTGCCCACCTAAGCCTCCCAAAGTGCTGGGATTACAGGTGTGAGCCACCACAGCTGGTCTCTTTTTTTTTTTTTTTTTTTTTTTTTTAAGAGATAGAGTCTTGCTCTGTCATCCAGGCTGGAGTGCTGGAGTGCAGTGGTGCAATCATTGCTCACTGTAACCTCAAACTCCTGGGCTCATGTGATCCTCCTGTCTCAGCCTGCCAAGTAGCTAGGCCACCATGCCTGACTAATTTTTATTTATTTTTTGTAGAGATGGGAGTCTTGCTAGGTTTCCCAAGCTGGTCCAGAACTCCTGGCCTCAAGCAATCCTCCCACCTTGGCCTCCCAAAGTGCTGGGATTATAGGCATGAGCCACTATACCCAGCCAAGTATTATATAATTTTTACATATCACAACATATTATTCTTCATTTGATTGATTTTCAACTATTTAAAAATGCAAAATCTAGCCTTAGCTTGCAAGCTGTACAAAAACAGTACGGGGACCAGTTCAGGCAGCAGGCCATAGTTTGCTGATTCCTGGTCTAGTGCAGGAAAAACATTTAGCGCACGAAGATTTCTCTGCTTTATCTGCATGTTTGATGCCCATTTTATAGGGAAACAGGCTGAGGCTCCATCCTTCAAAATCCAGGTGAAATGCCACCTCCTCTTTTAAGCCTTCCCAGATCACCTCAGCCAAGGGCAGTAATAACTCCATCTGCTGCCTCCTACATGATAAGCACAAATATATTCATCACTTTTAAAAGCTTATCGGCCGGGCGCGGTGGCTCAAGCCTGTAATCCCAGCACTTTGGGAGGCCGAGACGGGCGGATCACGAGGTCAGGAGATCGAGACCATCCTGGCTAATACGGTGAAACCCTGTCTCTACTAAAAAAATACAAAAAACTAGCCGGGCGCGTTGGCGGGCGCCTGTAGTCCCAGCTACTTGGGAGGCTGAGGCAGGAGAATGGCGGGAACCCGGGAGGCGGAGCTTGCAGTGAGCTGAGATCCGGCCACTGCACTCCAGCCTGGGCGACAGAGCAAGACTCCGTCTCAAAAAAAAAAAAAAAAAAAAAAAAAAAAAAAAAATAAAAGCTTATCATAGGCTGGGTATGATATTCCACACCTGTAATCCCGGCACTTTGGGAGGCCAAGGAGGGAAGATCACTTGAGGCCAGGAATTAAAGATTAGCCTGAGCAACATAGTGAGACCCTGTCTTAATTAAAAGATAAAGTTAAAGGCTGAGCACAGTGGGTCATGCCGGTAATCCCAGCACTTTGGGAGGCCGAGGTGGACGGATCACCTGAGGTCAGGAGTTTGACACCAGCCTGACCAAGAAGATGAAATCCCCTCTACTAAAAATACAAAAATTAGCCGAGCATGGTGACAGGTCCCCGTAATCCCAGCTACTTGGGAGGCTGAGGCAGGGGAATCGCTTGAACCTGGGAGGCAGAGGTTGCTGTGAGCCAAGTTCACGCCTCTGCACTCCAGTCAGGGATACAAAGCAAAAATCTTCCCTCAAAAAAAAAAAAAAAAAAAAAATGGACCGGGCGCAGTGGCTCACCCCTGTAATCCCAGCACTTTGGGAAGCCAAGACAGGTGGATCACTCGAGATCAGGAGTTCAAGACTAGCCTAGCAAGCATGGTGAAACGCCATCTCTACTAACAATACAAAAATCAGACAGGTGTGGTAGCACACACTTGTAGTGTCAGCTACTTGGGAGGCTGAGGCACGAGAATCGCTTGAACCTGGGAAGTGGAGGTTGCAGTGAACCAAGATTATACCACTGCACTCCAGTCTGGGTGACAGAGTGAGACTTTGTCTCAAAATAAACAAATTATATATATATATAAGGTTTCTAGATAAGTAAGCTCAAGGCTGATTCCCAAGTCAATGCTTTTCACCATTGCTCTCTATATTCTTCTGGCCGTGACATTGATGCCCCACGGACTTATTAGTTATCTGATTCCCTTTCCACGCTACATGTCAAACTGCCCCTGAGAAGAGACTAAATATGACCTTTCACCCTCCCCCTAAAACTCTTAATATCTTGCACCCAACAGGAGCGTGATCTGTCTTTATTTAGAGATACTTCCTTCCATTCCCCCTAAGCAGTCTCATTAGATGGGGAAACTGCCAGAAACTCACTTCGAGAAAGAGAAGGGTGGGTCCTTGCCTGATTTCGTTAATAGCTTGCAGCAACTTTTAATTATCCAAGTGTCAGCTTTACTGCAAAGGATGAAGCATGCAACCCTCAGGCTCCAAGATGTTGGTAGTGTGTGTATGTTGTGTGGGGGATGGGAGATATTAGAGAAAAGGGGAACCTCAGAAAATCAGCCCCCCAGAACCAAGACATCCTTCCTTCCTCTTTATAGCCACATGGGGGGCTAAGCTGAGATATGGGATCTAGTCTAAGCTTAAGGGTAGACACACACCAGAACCCAATGAGGGGTGAGGGGTATTGTGGTCTGCACCCTCCAGCAACCTGGAGGGTGCATGTGGGCCAGTGTCCAAAGGGTGTGTGGATGCACTGAGGGTTGGGAGCATGAAGACCCCAGGGAGGGAGTATTATAGCTGTGGATATTTATAAAGAAACAAGAAACCAACATTTACCAATACTTACTATATGAATTGACAGTGGCACTCCAGTGTGCTTTCAAAATATCAGGGTGTATCCAGGCCACACGCACAAAGTGGATTCATGGGTCTTGCCATCCAGTTTAAACTAAACTCATACAAAATGGACAAAGGGCCTATTAAACAGATCCCTGCAAAGAAACCATGGACTAAAAATACTAATTATCCAAGAATAAGCGGTAAGAAAATGGCAGAGCTAACATTTCTCCTACTCCCAATATTAGCCCTTTGTCAGACACATCAGAGGGGGAAACCTTAAGTCAAACACACATTTCTACCCATCCCCTGTTGTGTGTGTGTGTTTTAAGTGGGGTTACCTGTTGCCCAGGCTGGAGTGCAAGAGCGTGATCATAACTTACTGCAACCTTGGAGCTCCTGGGTTCAAGTGATCCTCTTGCCTCAGCCTCCTGCGTAGCTAGGACTACAGATGTGTGTCCCAACGCTCAGCGAATTTTTACTTATTTTTTGTAGACCAGGTCTTATCTGGTCACTACTTTAGTATCACCACACCGATCTATATTTTTTCTATGCTGCATAATAAATTATACTATTGTTTAAGACTAGGCCGGGCGTGGTGGCTCATGCCTGTAATCCCAGCACTTCGGGAGGCCAAGGCAGGCGGATCATTTGAGGTCAGGAGTTCCAGACCAGCCTGGCCAACATGGCGAAGCCTCATATCTACTAATAAAAAATTAGCTGGCGTGGTGGCACATACCTGTAATCCCTTCTCAGGAGACTGAGACAGGAGAATCACTTAAAACACGGCAGGCAGAGTTTACAATGAGCCTAGATTGCGCCACTGCACCCCAGTCTGGGCGACAGAGCAAGACTCCGTCTCAAAAAAAAAAAAAAGGCCGGGCGCAGTGGCTCAAGCCTGTAATCCCAGCACTTTGGGAGGCCGAGACGGGCGGATCATGAGGTCAGAAGATCGAGGCCATCCTGGCTAACACGGTGAAACCCCGTCTCTACTAAAAAATACAAAAAAACTAGCCGGGCGAGGTGGCGGGCGCCTGTAGTCCCAGCTACTCGGGAGACTGAGGCAGGAGAATGGCGTGAACCCGGAAGGCGGAGCTTGCAGTGAGCCGAGATCCGGCCACTGCACTCCAGCCTGGGCGACAGCGCGAGACTCCGTCTCAAAAAAAAAAAAAAAAAGAAAGAAAGAAAGAAAAATAAAGGCTGCAGAGCGCGGTGGTTCACGCCTGTAATCCTAGCACTTTGGGTGGCTCAGGGAGGTGGATCACAAGGTCAAGGATTTGAAACCAGCCTGGCCAACATGGTGAAACCCAGTCTCTACTAAAATACAAAAATTAGCCAGGTGTGGCAGCAGGCGCCTGTAATCGCAGCTACTCAGGAGGCTGAGGCAGAACTGCCTGAACCTGGGAAGTGAAAGTTGCAGTGAGCTGAGATGGTGCCACTGGCAGTGGTATGCCAGTTAGTCCAGCCTGAGTGACAGAGACTCAGTCTCAAAAAAAAAAAAAATACTCAACCTCACACTAAAGGTGAAGGAAACTTGAATCAGGAACCGAGAGTTAATATACGCAATAGTTTTTCAATAAACTTAACATGTTCCAAGGGGACATGCTCAAAATGTTTTACTATCAGTGGGAGAAAATTGATAAAAACTTCAGTGGTTAGTTTGGTAATAGGTATGTATTTGTTATCTCTAGATCAACCCTGTCCAATAGAACCTTCTGCAATGATGTCTTATGTGAGGTGGCCACTAGCCACAAATGGCTATTGAACACTTGAAAATTGTCACCATGTATCCTATTTGCATAGCTTTAAAATTTTAACTTGGAAAAGATTATTTTATTAGGCCCCCCACGCCAGATATTGCCCAAATCTTGGTAATACTGGTCCTACCCCTTGATCATACATTCGTTTCGGGAAGGTGACTATCCCAGAAATCCCAATGGTGAAAGAAGCCAGATTTAGGCCGAAAATTCCTTTCTCCTCCTACAATTCTTTGGCACTTACCAAATGCTCAATAAATGCAGGTTAGCAATGCCTCTGCATAGACAACGATTGGAAGCCATGAGTTAAGACAAAAGATTTTTATTCAAAAAACGCCAAGTATAAAAAAAAAAAATAAGATCTCTTTTATTCCCCTGTACAGTATTTCACTCAGATAAAACCAGCAGGCTACCTGCTGCTCAAAACACAGCCCCAGAGAGGATCTGGAAGGCACACCATCCAGAACTGCTTTTCATAATTATCCTATATACACAGTCAGCAATGCCCCTCCCCACCACCCACGGAGCCGGGACCCACCTGGGTAAGTAGGTGAGGGGCCCCACAGAAGTCAGGGAGCTGCAGCACTGTCCCGCCTGAGTCCCGTCACCCCACAAACAGAGCAAGCGTCGCAGCCCTCCCCCAAAAGGTCCCCAAGTCAGAGGAGGAAAGGCGGAAAGAAAACTAGGGCAGCAGCTATGGAAGCTTGGAACAGGAAGGGAACCAAATAAATAAATAAATAAATACATAACATTGACCTCCAGGTTAGAATGCGCATCTTTCAAAACAAGAAACAAAAACAGGTAAAATAACTTAAAGGCAAAATTTCTTAAAAATTAGATCAACTACAATCTTTTTGTATACTACCATGCCAACTGTACACACATTTACAGCTTTTCTGTTGATTTGCATTGTTTGTGCATTTTGTGTGTGTGTGAGGTCTTGGCTTTGAAACAGTTAAGTAAAAACCAAAAAGGAAGACCAGTTCACTCGGAGTTTTACTAAAGGAGGCAGAAAAAAGGGCAGGTGGCTCAGCGTTTGGCCCTGTAGCCTCTTCCATGGCACCTTTCATATGAAGGAGGGGGTGAGGGAGGACGGGAGAGAAAAATAGGGAACCAAACCCAGGCAGATTTTTGGAGAAGCAGCAGGTAAAAGAGGCAAGTTCAAGTATTTCTCCCAGCACAGCCGGAGTCCCCACAGAAGGCACTCAGAAGAGTCGGAAGAGGTGACAGGGACTTAAAATGGTGCTAGTCCTATCCCATCCCAACCTGTTTCCCCCCTACCTGACCCATCGCGGCATTCAGCAGAACTGATAAGGAAACAGCTCCATGGTAGGGTTCTGACCCACCCCCACCCCCCACCCCCGGGGATATTTCAGAGTCCAGCCATGCTGGACACCTATGAGAAGGAGAGAGTATCTATGGGAGGAGTTGAGGCCTAGGACCCCTGGAGAGTCTCTCTTCCCCACTGTTGAGAGGCAGCCTCCAGGGGCCTGGGGTCTGGAATGAGTTGTAAATGTTGTTCCTGTATCAAGCACTGTCCTGCTTGGCGAGAAGTGTCACTGGTACTCGGGAAGCTGGAGACAGAAGATTCCCCTCCCTCGGGCATCTGACAGAGAGGGGAGGACCTGCCAGAAAGGCTGCTATTTGCTGGGCCCCGGCGACAGGCTGTGGAGGTGGATCTCAGCAGTTTCCTGGGGCAGGAGAACATCTTGCATCCATGGATGGTTCTGGATTTCTTCAAAAGTTGGCCTATCTGATGGTCTCAGGGCCAAGCACCATCTAATGAGATGCTGACACTCTGCAAGAAAGGAGGACAGACAGAGGTTATGAATGACTCAACTTGTTTTTACACTGCAAAGGTCTTCCCCATTTGCTTCTCAGAGGCCCACAAGTCTGGGGTCCCAGGAAGGCCAAGCACTTTCTAGAACACTGTGCTGGGTACCCTTCAATGGGAAGGTATTGACTAATATCTGGGTCCTTCAGTCTGCTTTCAGCTAAAAACAGACTCTCCTCTTAAACCTGTGGTTTTCAAACTTCAATAGTGGGGGCCTTTCCCACAACACCCACTCACCAGAAATAGGAAAGATGATGACAATAGATTTTGATGAGACACCACTGAGCATGATGAGATGATTCAACTCACCTACCAACTTACAAACATGAACACCACCCACAGTGAGGTCACTGGTACCAAAATATTTGGAAGTACTGACTTAAAAGTAGAAGCTAAAAGAGCTTTTAACTTTTTACTCTTTGGCAAAACAGCCAGGAGTTATCAGGTTTCTGTTGGTACCTTTAAAAAACTTTCTGGGGAAGCCAGATTGTCTTTTCTTCTTAATAGGCTCACACATGCTGTTCCTCTGACCTCCTAAGGAAAGCTCAAGTGCAAACCATGTGATTTATGAGGCCAGCTCTCAAGTGTAAATCACTCACCTACAATTTTAAGCCAAGGGTCAGGGCATCTACTGGAGAGCGAAGTTCTCCAGAATTTCAGACTGTCGCATGAAGACTAATAGCCCCACGGAGACCAATAACCCCATGGCCAGGGGCTTCCATCAGTTACCTGAAGAGACCCTCTGCCTGAAGAAAACTTGACCCCTGATGATCTCTTCGTCATGCTCGAAAGGAATATCTCCACACACCATATCATACAGCAGGATCCCCAGGGACCAGACTGCCGCCGACCTGCCATGGTAGCGATGGTAGCGGATCCACTCTGGAGGGCTATACACTCGGGTCCCTATGAGCCAAGGGAATAGAAAACACACTTTTAGCAAAAATAAGCACAAAGCAACTAGATAATATATATGACTCTTTCTTTAAAAAAAAAAAAAAAAATCCCTTCTCTCAGGAGCTGGGTGAACTCCATTTTTCTCCCTGGGCTAAGGAGAGTGGAGGCGCAGCTTATGGCATCTCTCCAACCCAAAGCATTACCTGCCTCTCTCCTAGCCCAAACCATAAACAAATTCTTTACAAACTGCTCCAAGAAACAAACACAGCTGGCCGCAGATCCAAAACCTGAGGCTGTGAGGCAGGACCGCCTGCGTAAGGATGAAGGGATGCATGTCTGCACAACCAAGAAAGGTATCCCATAGACTATCCATCCTTACGCTGCATTCACCACAGCCCAGGTGAGATTCTCATGGCCGACAGGATCCAAGCAAGGATGCTTGCACAACATCCTAAGTCAAGGGTGCCCTTTGGGAGGCCTTCCTCCCCACCCGACGCGCGCCGGAGCAGACACCCACACCCTTTCCTCCCTAGACTGGAAAGGTAGACAGAGCTGCAGGGTTGGTTTCAGACCACGTGATTCCTGTTTACAAACTTTGGATAGTAAAAGAAATAGGAGGGGCCATGCCGCTGGTGCTCACCAGGGGGCAGCAAAGACTTGAAGGAAAAAACATGGGAGGACCCGGCCAGCCATTAACTGTTAAATACAAAAAATGCAGCCCAACCCAGCGTCCTCCAAGGGCAAATAAACATAAACCACAAGCCCGAGTCACAAGTTTTGAAAGGCTGTCGTTTGTTAGGTTAAGCCGCTCAAATGATGACCCACCCTCCGCAGCTTTGATCTCAGGCTCTCCATTCCTTCTTTTCTGAAAGAACCCGCTCCAAGCCCCTCCCTAGGATAGGTTTTCAGCCTCTCTGCGGAGACACCCAACTAATTTTCAAACCAGAGACAGATCTTATTTCACAACATTCATTCCTGACTCTCTCACCCCATAACACTAAAAAAAAAAAAAAAAGAAAGGCCACCAATAATAATAGTTCCTATTCCTTAACCTTCCCTAGATCAGAAAGGAGGAAAGAACTGCAGGTCTAAAACTACCATACAGAAAACTAACTCCCTTATAAAACAAAACAAAAATTACAAAACCCGCATCAATTTCCACCTCTTCCCCCGCCCCCATCCTTTTACTGGCGGGGAAACTGGGTCAGACTTTAGAAAAATCTGGGCTACCGCCGGTTGCCCACAACCTCTTATTCATCGGGAAAGCTTGGAACTCACTGAATTCCACTTGAAGAATAAAATCATGCCAGAAACATTACAGGTTCAGCTGGCTGAAAATCCCCGGCTTTACTACGCTGGGAGGCTCTCCTGCGTCCCACCCCGGCTAGCATCGAGCCAGGCGGCCCAATGACCTTTACAAAAGGCTGGCGCGGGAGACTGGCCGAGGCCTCCGGGCTGGGCCGGGCCGAGTCACCTGGGCAGCTCCCTCCCGGGCCTGGCTCACCATCGAAATCCGTGTAGACGGTGTCCTTGAGCAGCGCTCCCGACCCGAAGTCGATGAGCTTGAGCTCGCCGCGATTGAGGTCGATGAGGATGTTTTCGTCCTTGATGTCGCGGTGGAGCACCCCGCAGTTGTGGCAGTGTCGCACGGCCTCCAGCACCTGCCAGAAGAAGCTGCGGGCCAGCTCCTCTTGCAGGGCCCCCCTTTCCGTAATAAAGTCGAAGAGATCTTGCACCGGCTCGGGTCTCTCCAGGATCAGGACGAAACTGTCGGGCCTCTCGAACCAGTCCAGGAGCCTAATGACGCCGGAGAAGCCCGAGCTCACCTTCTTCAGCAGGACCACTTCCATGGGCACTCGGGTGCCATTGGGCTGCAGGGGCGAGAGGGCCGCGTTACGGCGGGAGTCGGGGGCGCCCCTCACCCCACCCACTCATTCTGGGGGTCGCTCCTGCAGGGCACTCACCAGTTCTCCCCAGTCGGAAATCCGGTCCTTCTCCACGTGTTTGATGGCCACCTGGAAGCCCCAGAGTCTCCGTCAGGTCCCCTCGCCTGGGCTAATACACGCCCGTGCGCCCCCCGCCTGGCGCGCCCTCCCCACCGCGGGGCGCCCACTCACCGGCAAGTTGTCGGAGACGCGGATGCCTGAGTAGACCGAGCCGAAGCCGCCGCTGCCCAATAGCGGGCCCACCTGGTACTGCGACTCCAGGGGCTCCTTCTCCTTGCCTAGGAAAGGGGGAGAGGCACGGGGACTCAGTGCCGGCCCGCGAGCCGCCAGCTCCTCACCCAGGAGATCCCGCCGCCGCCCCGCATCCCCGGGCCGGAGGCGGGAGGGTGCTCTCACCCGGCGCCAGCTTGGTGGCGTGCAGGTCGTTGCAGGGCGCGGCGCGCAGGTGGGCAAGCGAGTTGATTTTGGACAAGAGCATCCCAACCTCCAGGATGACGGCGCAGGGACGGTGCCCCGAGGAGCTGCAGCAGGAGCCGGAGCCGGAGCTGTGCCGATGGCTATGCCTGGGGCTGTGGCTGTGGCTGCGGGTGGCGTTGCGGCTGTGGCTGCGGCTGGCGCGGAAGGCCGAGGGCGAGTCGGAGGACAACTGAGGGCGCTGCCGGGACTGGCGGCGGGAGGGCGCGCCAGCGGGGTCGGGCAGCGCTGAGAGCGGCGGGGTGAGCGGCTAGTGGGGCTCGTGCGGCAGCGCCGCGGGGCAGGAAGCTCGTGGCTGCTGCTGCTGCTGCTGCTGCGGGTCCCGCCGCCGCCGCCACAGACTCCTCTCGGGCCTCCTCCGCCACCGCGGCCGCTGCAGCAGACGCCCGGCTCGCCCCGCAGCCAGGAGTAAAGGGGAGGAGCGCGCCGGCGGGGAGGGCGCGCGGGGAGGGCGCGGCGGGCGGGGACGGGGCGGGGCCTCTCCGGGAGGCCAAGGCGGGGAGCAGGGCTGCCTGGCCGGCAGAGGGAGGAGAGGGGGTGGGGAAGCGGCGGGACGGGGCGACTCCCCTCGGCCCCCGCCCCGCGCGCTCCGTGGCCGCACCCCGGCCCCGCCCCCGCCGGCGCATCTCCACCAACCAGGGGTCGACTGATCTGCATAACTCGGCGCGCCCCGCCCCCGCCCCGCCCCGCTCTCGCGGTCAGAATGGTCTCTACGCCGCCACGACGTGGCGGGAAGGAAAAGGCGCCAAAATGGAGGGGGAGGGGCGCGGGGCGTGAGGGGAGGCGGGAGCTGGGTGTAGGGCCGCGAGGGAGGAAGGATGGGGAGGGGCGTATCGATTCAAACCCAAACAATAACAAAGCCATCAAAGGCCGCCCGAGGCCGGCTCTGCGGCTCTCTGTTTCGCGGAGGTTTTTGGGTCAAGGGCTCGAGCCGGAGCATAACAAGTTGAGCGGAGACGACGGGCGTTGGTGTGTCAGGCGGGGAGGCCGGCGCGCCGGGTGTGGGACTGTGTGTGGGGATGCCGACGAGGGTGGTCTTTCTGTGTGACTCAGACCCGAGACCTCCAAGTCGGCTGGGGCGGGCTGACGTCGCGCTGTAGGCTGGGGGCGGATTCTGGGGGTTTGTGTGTGGGGGGCGCGTCGGGGGCGAAGGATCCGCAGGACATGAGTCACGGTGGGAGTGGAGGAGTCAGGCCTGGAACATAACTGGAGGCGGGAGCCCCGCTCCTGCGGGAAAGGGATGCAGCCCTCGGTCGCTCCGGCCGGCTAAAAGCTCAGTCGCAGGATTCCCATTTTAGAAATGCAAAAAGGCACCAGCGAATCCTGATTCCTGGGAAGGGATGTGTGTCAAAGGGCCGGGTAAAGAGGAAATCACGAAGCAAATGTTGGTGTTGTGATGCCAGATGCTGCCTCAGCCCCTTCTGTGAGGGCGGAAAATTCCTCATCTAAAACGAGGGTGGGAGAGTGCGCTTGATTTAACCAGTTTTCACGTTGTAGTCACCTTTTCATCAGCCTGTTATTACCAGGAAGGCAATACCAGCAATTATTGGCCAACCCCAAGTCTTGTCTCAAAGGAAACCCCCCACCCTCTGCCTCCCTTGGAAATAACCCGGAACACTGACCAACTCCACTTGCATCCTTTGTCCTTTTAAACTTCATGTAGAGTTGATAACGACGTGTGAAATGAGTAAATTAAAATACTATATAATCCATAAATTGAATTGTTAGTGGCCTAAGTAATTGAAAGCTAACTACATTATATTTTAATTTTTTCAAGTGCCTGCCTGCCATTTAAAGGAAAAATTAGGATCCCCTATAGCTCGTCAGTAGTGAATTTAAATGTTTCCTTTAAGAGTTTTCTACAGTGCTTGCTTTATAAAAGTGCCCAGATCCTCCAGAACTTTTATGAATTTATCCTGCGAAATATTACATATTTTCCTTTTGTTTGTGTACTGTGACCAAACTCATTCATTTTTTATGACTAGGAGAAAACCCAAGGGAACCAGAATTACTCCCTTTCTGCAGATAGGAAAATGGAGCATAAGTAGGATGGCACAGGGTCATGCAGCAGCTGAGAGAGGAGATGAAATGACCCAAATTCAACTCCTGAGTATTCAAAGCTTTCTGCTTTTCAGGGTCTAAAACTGTCCTTGGCACTGAAGAAGTTATCATTAAATGTATGTGATTCCCACTTCCATCCCTGCTACCCTCCCTTTCTCAAACCCTCAAATGTAGTCAAACAAAACTATTCCCACTTGTTCCCACTCACCTAACACTTGACAGACCCTTTGCCTTTGCAGAAGCAATAAACCTGTCCTGGGAGTGCCCTCTCTACCTCTCCACTTTTATTCAAAGCCTTTCCACCCTTTAGGAAACAATTGTAGTTCTACCACAGATTGATGAACAAACTTAGAGCATTGGTTCACCGCCTACTATCTGACAATCGGGATTTGTTTTTTTAAATCCTTTTTGTTAATTTACTTTTCCATTATACTTTGTCTTCCTATTCCTTGAATGCATACTTTTTTTTTTTTTTTTTTTTTGAGAGGGAATCTTGCCCTGTTGCCCAGGCTGGTGCGCAATGGTACGATCGCGGCTCACTGCAACCTCCACCTCCCGGGTTCAAAGGATTGATTCTCCTGCCTCAGCCTCCCAAGTAGCTGAGATTACAGGCACCTGCCACCATGCCCAGCTAGTTTTTGTATTTTTAGTAGAGATGGGATTTTACCATGTTGGCCAGGCTGGTCTCAAACTCCTGACATCATGATCCGCCTGCCTCGGCATCCCAAAGTGCTGGGATTACAGGTGTGAGCCACCGTGCCCAGCCTCCTTGAATGCATACTTTATCCAACATTTGTTGATAAAAGAGACTATAATGGATCCCAACAAAAAGATCATAATTAAAGTTGATTTATACCAAATTTAAATGAATTAAGTGGGCTTAGGGAACATAAAGGTTGAGAGCAAGGGCTTTAAACTGAGTTAGCGTGGTTTCAATTCTGGAATCTGGTAGCTACTAGTTATGTGGCATTGGTTAAGTTAACCTTATTAAGCTTTAGACAGAATGGAGATAATAACAGCACCTACCTCATAGGGTTGTTGTAAGGAGCAAATAAAACTCTTGTTTGTAAAGCATATTACCCAATACAGAGTAAACTTCTAATAAATATTAGCAATGATGATGGCAATAATGTTGATCGTGGTTATGACGATGATGTTTTTCCAAATGGTCTTATGCCTTGAAGGTATCAAAGGTAAAATACTGTATTAATAGTTGGATTTTTAACCATTTGGGGAGAGATGTGATTTAAAATAGTTGTTTCTAGTAGGTCTTTTAGGCCTTTTAGAAAAAAAAAAAATCAAGTTCAACCTTTTTCACTTTTTCTAGGTCTTTGAAGGACTAAATATTTAATTAGTTAGAGCTAAAGTGATTAACATTTAATCTATGTGCTTTATATGGTGGGGGCTTCACAGCTGGAAGTTACAAAACATGGACTTTGCTTGGCATACAGCTTTGATTTACTTAAAATTGCTTTAAAAGATAATTAATAAACATTCAGATGTGTTGTGGGTCAAAAGTTACTCCTCGAGAGCAGGGAACTTGATGTTTTGATTGATCGAAATACAGCCTTAATAAAATTTAGCACTATTTGTGCTATCTCAAAGAATCTAACAAAGAATCAGAAAAATCACCCTAATAATTAAATGACAAGTGCTTTTGGAAAGGTAAAAGGCCATAATCATGCTAACATTTCTCTGGGAAGAGCAGCATTTATTAATATTAACTTGAATAATATCCAAATTAATCCTTAGGTGGTTTTCATATTCTGCCTGATATGGGTTTAATCAAGTCATTGTCAAAGGAATGACTTCATCCAGGGACTCTATGTTTATGCAAAAAAATAAATAAATAAAGCAATGACTTCAGCAATTTCTGTAGTCACGGAATTTTTTTAAAAAACAAGTTTAGAAGAAAGTTTGAAAGGGATATCTGTACACAATTTTTTACAGTGTCTGTAAGTCTAGTCAATGCATTTATATAACTAGGATTGTATAACTAAGACTCTATATGCTATTTATGATTAATCAGGTGGAGATATATTGAGTCTATATCACTCATTTATCTCCTAAAAAAAAGTACTTAGTTTTTTATTCATTTTATTTAGTTTATTTGTTTTTGAGACAGAGTCCCACTCTGTCACCCAGGCTGGAGTGCAGTGGTGTGAGCTCAGGTCACTGCAGCCTCCCCCTCCCGGGTTCACGCCATTCTCCTGCCTCAGCCTCCCAAGTCGCTGGGATTACAGGCGCCCGCCACCACCCCCGACTAATTTTTGTATTTTTAGTAGAGAAACAGAACCAAAACTGACTCTTTCTTTTTTTATTGTAATTTTCATTTATTTATTTTTGAGACAAAATCTGACTCTGGTCACCGAGGCTTGGAGTGCAGTGGCACGATGGATCATGGCGCACTGCAGCCTAGACCTCCTGCGCTCACGCCATCCTGCTGCCTGAGCCTCCCACCTAGCTGAAATTACAGGGGTGAGCCACCATGCCGGGCTAATTTTCACATTTTTTGTAGAGATGAGGTTTACCATGTTGCCAAGGCTGGTCTCAAACTCCTGGGTTCAAGTGATCCATCAGTCTTGGCCTCCCAAAATGCTGTTTTTGTTGTTGTTTGAGATGGAGTCTTGCTCTACCTAGCAGGCAGGAGTGCAGTGGCGCAATCTCGGCTCACTGCAGCCTCTGCCTCCCGGGTGCAAGCGATTATCCCTGCCTCAGCCTCCGGAGTAACTGGGATTACTGGCGCCTGCCACCACACCCGGCTAATTTTTGTATTTTTAGTAGGGACGGGTTTTCACTATGTTGGTGGGGCTGCCCTCAAACTCCTGACCTCAGGTGATCCACCCGCCTAGGCCTCCCAAAGTGCTGAGATTACAGAGATTACAGGTGTGAACTGCGGTGCCTGGCCCAAAGTGCTGGTATTACAGGCATAAACCACTAAACCCAGCCAAAAACCTTTTTAAATTGAAATGATTGTGGTAGTGGGAGACACTTAGGATATCCACCATGTCCCAATTTCAGAATCATCAGGGAATCTATGTAGTCATTAGAACTAGTTATTTTCTTTTCTTTTTTTTTTTTTGAGACGGAGTCTAGCTCTATCGCCCAAGCTGGAGTGTGGGGGTGCGATCTCGGCTCACTGCAACCTCCATCTCCCGGGTTCAAGCAATTCTCCTGCCTCAGCCTCCTGAGTAGCTGGGACTACAGGTGCCTGCCACCATACCCGGCTAATTTTTCGTATTTTAGTAGAGACGGGGTTTCATCGTGTTAGACAGGATGGTCTCCATCTCCTGACCTCGTGATCCGTCCGCCTCGGCCTCCCAAAGTGCTGGGATTACAGGCGTGAGGCACCATGCCCGGGTAGTTCTTGTCCTTGACAAGGATATGATAGTTATTTCCTTTTTTTTTTTTTTTTTTAAAGACCGAGTCTCGCTCTGTCGCCAGGCTAGAGTGCAGTGGTGAGATCTCCGCTCACTGCAAACCTCTGGCCCCTGGGTTCAAGAGATTTTCCTGCCTCAGCCTCGGGAGTAGCTGGGACTACAGGCATGGGCCACCACGCCCAGCTAGTTTTTGTATTTTTAGTAGAGATGGGGTTTCACCATGTTGACCAGGATGGTCTCAATCTCTTGACCTTGTGATCTGCTCGCCTCGACCTCCTAAAGTGCTGGGATTACAGGCACGAACCTCTGCGCCTGGCCTATTTCAGTTTTATAAATCTATTTTAGCCAGCAAGATTGGGAAAAGAAAGGGTTATTTTACAACAAAGTATATTTAAATTAATTACCAATTCATTTATTTTTTAGAGGAAATAAAAGTAACCTAGATTTATTTTTGGAATTTTGCACATTAAATACTGACAGTTTGAGTAAAAATAATATTTACTGAAGGCATTATGCACAAAGATTTTATAGTTCCTGAGTATTGCTGGATAGATGAAAAAGGAGTAGCTTAGAACATATAAAGGCTACAGGAAGTCTGGAGACTGTTATAAAATACCTTATTAGAAGACTAGGAAAATGTATGCCTCAGATCAGAAGGACCAGGCAGACACATGAACAAAAACGCTGCATGTCTAACTAACAAAGAAAAGGGCCATCGTGTCTGTGCGTGTGTGTGTGTGTGAGTGTGTGTGTGTGTGAGAGAGAGAGAGAGAATGTCTTCTATCTAGGAGCTTGTGAGGGGATTGTCTACCATCTTTTAAAAGTAAAATAAAATTGCTGATGTAAGACTTTGGAAAAGCCACAAAGTTTATCTAGGTGAAATAAAAAAAAAAGTGCAAAAAATATTTCATGGAATATCCTTGTAAGCACTACAAAGAAAGTGATGAAAACATTTCTTTACTGTGTATCTAATTTGTCATCTAATAGTATATAGTCTTATTTTTCTGTATTTGTCTCATCTCTACAACTAGATTATAAATACATTGAAAGCAGAAACCATCATCCTTTAATTGAACATAAAGGCTAAGTAATGAAAATCATTGGCGGAGGGGCAAAAGAGATAGGTACTAAAAGCCAATATTGAGCATCAATGATGTGCTAGGCATTGTTCTATTTATATCCTCATATCAATCCTATGACGTGGGCATTTTTACTATCTTCATTGGTTTACAGATAAATAAACAGGAACAGAGATAAGTAATTTGCCCAAGGCTACACTGTTAAGTGGCAGAGCAATCTCCTACTCACCATGCCATTCTGCTTTTCCAAGGAACACAAAATGAGTTTAAGAGATTTAACAGCAAGGCACAGTGGCTCATGATTGTAATCCCAGCACTTTGGGAGGCTGAGGCTGGTGAATCACTTGAGCCCAGGAGTTCAAGACCAGGTAGGCCGATATGGCGAAACCCTGTCTCTACAAAAAATACAAAAATTAGCTGGGTGTGATGGCATATGCCTGTAGTCCCAGCTGCTTGGGAGGCTGAGTTAGGAGGATCTGCTTGAGCCCAAGTAGCAGAGGTTGCTGTGAGCCTTGATCATGCCACTACACTCCCACCTGGGCTATAGAGTCAGACCCTGTCTCTAACATACAAACAAAAAAAGAGATTTAACAAGGTCTTCTGTGATTAAGTTCTGATAGTATCATCCACAAAGTCAAGGTTCAGAGGAGGCTGAAGAGGTCTGGGGAGGCTCCATGGAGGATGTAGATCTTAGGTCTTAATGAGTAAAATATAAATAGGTAGGAAGGAGAGAGAGAACAGGGTGAGTAAAGTCAGGAAGTGAAGCGAAAGATGCTTTGTGTTATGTTTTTTGTATTCCCCAATGCACGTGAAATGAATGAATAAAAGTTTTTTTTCTTTTTTTTTCTTTTTGAGACGGAGTCTCGCTCTGTCACCCAGGCTGGAGTGCAGTGGCGAGAGCTTGGCTCACTGCAACCTCTGCCTCATGGGTTCAAGCGATTCTTCTGCCTCAGCCTCCCATGTAGCTGGGATTACAGGCGTGCACCACCACACCTGGCTAATTTTTGTATTTTTGGTAGAGACAGAGTTTCACCATCTTGGCCAGGCTTGTCTTGAACGCCTCACTTTGTGATCCATCCTCCTCGGCCTCCCAAAATGCTGGGATTACAGGCGTGAGCCACTGTTCCCAGTCTCAAAAGTTTTTAAAATCAAAATCAAGAAGCCAGAGACAGAACCAGTAGGAGCTCCTGATGTCATGTTGCAAAAGGTGAAAGAAAAAGATGATAAGAGATATTATTTCAGTCTTTTTTTTTTTTTTTTTTTTTGAGGCGGAGTCTCGCTCTGTCGCCCCCACTGGAGTGCAGTGGCCGGATCTCAGCTCACTGCAAGCTCCGCCTCCCGGATTTACGCCATTCTCCTGCCTCAGCCTCCCGAGTAGCTGGGACTACAGGCGCCCGCCACCTCGCCCGGCTAGTTTTTGTATTTTTTTAGTAGAGACGAGGTTTCACAGTGTCAGCCAGGATGGTCTCGATCTCCTGACCTCGTGATCCGCCCGTCTCGGCCTCCCAAAGTGCTGGGATTACAGGCTTGAGCCACCGCGCCCGGCCTTTTTTTTTTTTTTTGAGACGGAGTCTCGCTCTGTTGCCCAGGCTGGAGTGCAGTGGTGCAATCACAGCTCACCACAACCTCCACCTCACAGGTTCAAGTGATTCTCCTGCCTCAGCCTCCCCAGTAGCTGGGACTACAGGCACATACCACCATGCCCAGCTACTTTTTGTATTTTTAATAGAGACAGGGTTTCACTATGTTGGCCAGGCTGGTCTCGAACTCCTGACCTCGTGATCTGGCCACCTCAGCCTCCAAAAGTGCTGGGATTACAGGCATCAGCCACTGCGCCCGGCTATTTCAGTCTACTGAAGAAGAAACTAGGAAGATTCTCTATTCAAATAATCCTTTGATGCTTATAGTTTAGGAATATTTGCTTATATCATGGTTAATACACAGAGTGTTCCAAGTTCCAAATGATAAAAAAGACATGTAGTAACATTATTGGATGAAATCTACTCAATAATTTGGAGAAACTTACATTTTCAACGTATACTTCCTCTTTTCCAACTGTTTTACTTCTCTTTTTAGGTGGCATGCTGCTAAAACAAACATGACAGCTCACCACAGCCAGAACTAGAACAACTATACTACAGATACAGAGCTGTTTTTTATGGCCTTCGATGTATTACTTTGTCAGAGATTCTTTGCATGTCTAAATACAATCTTGCTCACTCTGGAGAACTAGGGAGCTGTGCTGTTCCCTTTATAGAAATGGTGTCACTTTTCTCTGGATAGGTTAAGTTTGCTTCTGTGTTCAGTGATGCTACTTTATTAGAGAGACACCCACTCACTAGATGAGAAAATCAGACTTGGCAGTCATCAGGGTTTTATCTGAAGTTACTCTTGTAAATGGGAGTTATGTTGGCAAATAGCTGGTCCTCTGATGCAGGGCTGTAAAGACAACACAGATTACATTCTCTAACCCAAATTGCACACACATCCCCAAATTCTGTCTGTCCTTTCAGACCAACTCAAGGCCATATGGACTTCTTACAGCTTTCCCTGACCACTCCAGTCAATAGTTTTTAAACTCACAGCAGTTACTTATAATACTAATCTGATACGATCATATTCTTTTGTTATCTAAGTATTTACTGTCATTGTAGCACCTTTTTTTTTTTTTTTTTGAGACAGAGTCTCGCTTTGTCGCCCAGGCTGGAGTGCAGTGGCGCGATCTCGGCTCACTGCAAGCTCCGCCTCCCGGGTTCACGCCATTCTCCTGCCTCAGCCTCCGAGTAGCTGGGACTACAGGTGCGCACCACCACTCCCGGCTAATTTTTTTTGTATTTTTAGTGGAGACGGGGTTTCACCATGTTAGCCAGGATGGTCTCGATCTCCTGACCTCATGATCTGCCCGCCTTGGCCTCCCAAAGTGCTGGGATTACAGGCGTGAACCACCGCGCCCGGCTGTAGCATCATTTTAAGGAGCAGCAAGCATTAATTTAATACCCACTTTGAAAGGACCCATGTTTCCCCAATGAGACTATCAGCTCCTCAAGTGCAGAGATCATACTGTAAAAAAATTTTTTGGCCAGGCGTGGTGGCTCACGCCTGTAATCCCATCACTTGGGAGGCTGAAGTCAGTGGATCATGAGGTCAAGAGATCGAGACCATCCTGGCCAACATGGTGAACTCCCATCTCTACTAAAAAAATACAAAAATTAGGTGGGCATGGTGGTGTGCGCCTGTAGTCCCAGCTACTCGGGAGGCTGAGGCAGGAGAATTGCTTGAACCCAGGAGGCAGAGGTTGCAGTAAGCCGAGATCATGCCACTGTACTCCAGCCTGGCAACACAGCGAGACTCCATCTCAAAAAAAAAAAAAAAAAAAAAGAGAGAGAGAGAGAGAAGGGTCTTACTATATTGTCTAGGCTGGCCTTGAACTCCTGGGCTGAGTGATCCTCCCGCCTCAGCCTCCCAAGTAGCTTGGACTACAGATGGATGCCATGGTGTCCAGCTTGCAATGCACATTTTATTATTATTTTTTTTTGAGACGGAGTCTTGCTCTGTCACCCGGGCTGGAGTGCAGTGGCCGGATCTCAGCTCACTGCATGCTCCGCCTCGCGGGTTTACGCCATTCTCCTGCCTCAGCCTCCGGAGTAGCTGGGACTACAGGCGCCCGCCACCTCGCCCGGCTAGTTTTTTGTATTTTTAGTAGAGACGGGGTTTCACCGTGTTAGCCAGGATGGTCTCCATCTCCTGACCTCGTGATCCGCCCGTCTCGGCCTCCCAAAGTGCTGGGATTACAGGCTTGAGCCACTGCGCCCAGCCGCATTGCACATTTTTAAAGACCACATAGTTCCCTTTGAGAGGTGCTAAACAGATACCTTTTAAAACAGAATTGAATTAAACCCCAAAGAGAACACATCTAAGACACTGAATTTCCCCTGCCTCAATCTTGCCCCTGCCCCTTTTATTTTTTTATTTATTTTTTATTTTTTGAGACAGTCTTTGTCTCCCAGGATGAAGTGCAGTGGCACGATCTGGGCTCACTGCAACCTCTGCCTCTGGGTTCAAGCAATTCTCCTGCCTCAGCCTCCTGAGTAGCTGGAATTACAGGCACCCACCACTATGCCTGGATAATTTTTGTATTTTTTAGTAGAGATGGGGTTTCACCACATTGGCCAGGGTGGTCTTGAACTCCTGACCTCAGGTGATCCGCCCACCTCGGCCTCCCAAATAGCTGGGATTATAGGTGTGAGCCACTGTGCCCGGCTCACTTTTATTGTATATTATAATGAAAAGATGGATAGTTGTTTGCTCTTTTAAAAATATAGACTTCATAGCTGGGCGCGGTGGCTCACGCCTGTAATCCCAGCACTTTGGGAGGCTGAGGCGGGTGGATCACAAGATCAGCAGTTCAAGACCAGCCTGGCCAACATGGTGAAACCCCATCTCTACCAAAAATACAAAAAAATTAGCTGGGCGTGATGGCGGGCACCTGTAATGCCAGCAACTTGGGAGGCTGAGGCAGGAGAATTGCGTGAAACTGGAAGACAGAAGTTGCAGTGTGCCGATGTTGTGCCACTGCACTCTAGCCTGGGCAATAAGAGCAAAACTCCATCTCAAAAATAATAATAAATAAATACATAAATAGACTTCACCAGGTATGGTGGCTCATGCTTGCAATCCCAGCACTTTGAGATGCCAAGGTGGGAGGACTGGTTGAGATCAGGAGTTCAAGAGCAGCCTGGGAAGCAGAGTAAGACCCCATCTCTACAAAAAAATTTAAAAATTAGGCAGCCGGGCGCGGTGGCTCATGCCTGTAATCCCAGCACTTTGGGAGGCTGAGGCGGGCAGATCACTTGAAGTCGGGAGTTCGAGACCAGCCTGACCAACATGGAGAAACCCCATCTGTACTAAAAAATATATAATTAGGCGGGCGTGGTGGTGCATGCCTCTAATCCCAGCTACTCGGGAGGCTGAGGCAGGAGAATTGCTTGAACCTGGGAGGCAGAGGTTGCGGTGAGCCGAGATCACGCCATTGCACTCCAGCCGGGGCAACAAGAGTGAAACTCCGTCTCAAAAAAAAAAAAAAGGCCGGGCGCGGTGGCTCAAGCCTGTAATCCCAGCACTTTGGGAGGCCAAGACGGGCGGATCACGAGGTCAGGAGATCGAGACCATCCTGGCTAACCCGGTGAAACTCCGTCTCTACTAAAAAATACAAAAAAACTAGCCGGGCAAGGTGGCGGGCGCCTGTAGTCCCAGCTACTCGGGAGGCTGAGGCAGGAGAATGGCGTAAACCCGGGAGGCGGAGCTTGCAGTGAGCTGAGATCTGGCCACTGCATTCCAGCCTGGGCGGCAGAGCCAGACTCCGTCTCAAAAAAAAAAAAAAAAGTTGCTAGGCATGGTGGCACTTGTGTTTAGTCCCAGCTACTCGGGAGATTAAGGGGAGGATTACTTGAGCCCAGAAGGTCGAAACTGCAGTAAACTATGATCATGCCACTGCATTCCAGCCTGGGCGATGGAGCAAGAACCTGTCTCAAAAAGTATATATAAAATAAAAAATAGCCGGGCCCGGTGGCTCACGCCTGTAATGCCAGCACTTGGGGAAGACAAGGCAGGAGGATCACCTGAGGTCATGAGTTTGAGACCAGTCTGGCCAACATGGTGAAACCCCATTTCTACTAAAAATACAAAAATTAGCCGGGCCTGGTGGCAGTGGCCTGTAATCCCAGCTACTCGGGAGGCTGAGGCAGGAGAATCACTTGAACTGGTGAGGTGGAGGTTGTAGTGAGCCGAGATCGTGCCATTGCTCTCCAGCCTGGGACACAAGAGCGAGACTTCGTCTCAAAAAAACAAAACAAAACAAAATACAATCAGGATGTAAGGTAATGAACGGAAAGACAATAGAGTCCATGGATAATTTCCTTCAATATGTGTCCAAAAGAAATGAATGGGGATTGAAACAATGTTAAAAGTCGAACATGTAGGTGAGTAGTGTCAAAGAAGAATGGCTGCTAAAAATGAGAGCTTTTAGTGGAGAGGCAATATGGAGTAAGGGTTAACCTTAGCTTAAAGGGAAACTACAATCTTTATAGCAGTAAGATAAGAATTTTTTTTTTTTTTTTTTTTTTTTTTGAGATGGAGTTTTGCTCTGTCACCCAGGCTGGAGTGCAGTGGTGCAGTCTTGGCTCACTGCAACCTCCGCCTCCCGGGTTCAAGTGATTCTCCTGCCTCAGCCTCCTGAGTAGCTGAGATTACAGGCGCCTGCCACCACACCCAGCTAATTTTTGTATTTTTGGTAGAGATGGGGTTGCACCATGTTGGTCAGGCTGGTCTCGAACTCCTGACCTTGTGATCTGCCCTCCTTGACCTCCCAAAGTGTTGGGATTACAGGCATGAGCCAGTTCGCCCGGCCAATAAGAACCTTTTGTATCTTGCAGTGATACTGACTGATTTGGTCAATTAATGAATAAACATTTACTGAACAGCTACTATGTTTAAAGTACTGTGCTAAATACATGGAGATATATAGAGAGGCAAAAGATATGGTCCCTGATTATATATTCCTGATTAAGGAATCATATATAGGCCAGGCGTGATGGCTCACACTTGTAATCCCAGCACTTTGGGAGGCCGAGGCAGGAGGATTGCTGAACTAAGGAGTTGAGACCAGCCTGGGCAAGAGTGAGACCCTGTATCTACCTAAAATTTGTATGTGGGGTTGGTGTGTGGGTATGTGTGTTGTGGTTTTGAGACAGTCTCACTCTGTCGCCCAGGCTGGAGTGCAGTGGCACAACCTCGGCTCATTGCAGTCTCAACCTCTTGGGCACTAGTGATCCTCTCACCTCAGCCTTCCAAGTAGCTGGGACTACAGGCACATGCCACAATGACCAGCTAATTTTTGTATTTTTTGTAGAGACGGCATTTTGCCATTTGGCCCAGGCTAGTCTCAAACTCCTGAGCTCAAGTGATCCACCAGCTTCAGCTTCCCAAAGTACTGTGATTACAAGCCTCAGCCAACACATCCAGCCCCCTAATTTTTTTAAAAATTAGCAGGGCGAGGGCCGGGCGCGGTGGCTCAAGCCTGTAATCCCAGCACTTTGGGAGGCCGAGACGGGCGGATCACGAGGTCAGGAGATCGAGACCATCCTGGCTAACACGGTGAAACCCCGTCTCTACTAAAAAAAAATACAAAAAACGAGCCGGGTGAGGTGGCGGGCGCCTGTAGTCCCAGCTACTCGGGAGGCTGAAGCAGGAGAATGGCATAAACCCGGGAGGCAGAGCTTGCAGTGAGCTGAGATCCGGCCACTGCACTCCAGCCTGGGCGACAGAGCTAGACTCCATCTCAAAAAAAAAAAAAAAAATTAGCAGGGCGCAGTGGCATGCGCCTGTGGTCCCAGCCACTCAGGAGGCTGAGGTGGGAGGATTGCTTGAGGTTGCAGCGAGCTATGATCACACCACTGCACTCCAGCCTGGGCAACAGAATGAGAACCTGTCTCAAAAAATTTTTAAAAATCATTTGAGATGGGGGTCTTGCTCTGTTGCCCAGGCTAGTCTCAAAATCCTGGCCTCAAGCAATCCTCCCACCTTGGCCTCCCACAGCGCTAGAACTACAGGTGCAAGCCACCTTGACTGTCCTAATCTCTATTTTACAGATAACCAAAACCAAATCTCAGAGACAGGAAGTAATTTGCTGAAGTTCTCATAGCATTTGCAGAACAAGGATAGTGAACTCAGACTTTATTGCTACCCTAGGATCTTATAGAGATATAATTAGTAATGAAAGGTGGTATTTGCCAAGTGGCAAATTAATGGCATAGGCAATGCATATTTTTGGCTGTAATATGTTTACAAGTTTAAGGTCTAAAAGCTAACTAGAACTTTTCCTGGGGAATTTTCAGGTGCAAGGGGACTTTCCCAGTTGTCTCCTCAACTGCTTTAGCATGAAAACAGAAAATGGTCTTGTCTCCGTGCACCTGTGCCACCTCAATCATACACATCACACGTGTTCTTGATATCTCTGGCTCAGTAGTTCTGAAAGTGTGTGGTCTTTGGACCAGCAGCACCTGGAAACTTGTCAGAAATGCAAATTCTCGGGCCCACTGCCTACCCACTGAATCAGAAACTCTGGGGGTGGAGCCCAGCAATCTGTGTTTTAATAAGCACTCCAGGCAACTCCAGTGTACCTTGGGGTTTCAGAACCCATGGTCTGTCTAATGGCTCTCCAGAGAGTTTATGAACTCCTTGAAGGCAGAGACTGTGTCCTGGCAGTTTTTGTTTCCCTAGCATCAAGCCTTGAACACAGTGGATATTAATAAATATTTCTAAAACTGAACCACAGGAGTGAATATGGCTCGGCAGATAACCAACATCCCATTATCCAACTCTTTTCATATGATGATTAATACTTTTAGGTTTACTTTATGTAATGGATTGAATTGTGTCCCCCAAAGTTCATATAGAAGTCCTAACTTCCTAGTACCTCAGAATATAACTGTATTTGGAGATAGGGCCTTTAAGAGGTAATTAGGGTAAAATGAGGTCATATGTGTAGACCCTAATGCAATATGACTGGTATCTTTATAAGAAGAAAAGATGAGGCCGGGCGCGGTGGCTCAAGCCTGTAATCCCAGCACTTTGGGAGGCCGAGACGGGTGGATCACGAGGTCAGGAGATCGTAGACCATCCTGGCTAACACGGTGAAACCCCGTCTCTACTAAAAAAAAAAAAAAAAAAAAAAAAAACTAGCCGGGCGAGGTGGTGGGCGCCTGTAGTCCCAGCTACTCCGGAGGCTGAGGCAGGAGAATGGCGTAAACCCGGGAGGCGGAACTTGCAGTGAGCTGAGATTCCGTCACTGCACTCCAGCCCGGGCGACAGAGCGAGACTCTGTCTCAAAAAAAAAAAAAAAGAAACCCCGTCTCTACTAAAAATACAAAAAAACTAGCCGGGCGAGGTGGCGGGCGCTTGTAGTCCCAGCTACTTGGGAGGCTGAGGCAGGAGAATCGCTTGAACCCAAGAGGCGGAGGTTGCAGTGAGCCAAAATCACACCACTGCATTCCAGCCTGGGCGACAGAGCGAGACTTCATCTTAAAAAAAAAGAAAAAGAAAAAGAAAATACAGGGGGGACAAGGCATGAGGATTGCTTGAGGCCAGGACTTCAAGACCATCCCGGGGAACATAGTGAGACCCTGGTCTCTACCAAAACATAGATAGTTTTAAAATTAGCCAGGCATGGTGGTATGCACCTGTAATCCCAGCTACTCTGGAGGCTGAAGTGGGAGGATTGCTTGAGCCTAGGAGTCCAAGGCTGTAGTGAGTCATGATTGTACCACCGCACACCAGCTTGGGCTAGAGTAAGACCCTGTCTCAAACAACAATAAAGAGGGATAAAAAAGAAAATACAGAGAGGAGAAGACAGCCATCTGTAGTCAAATACTCTACCCCGAGAAGACTGCTGTCTACAAGCCCAGGAGAGAGGCTTCAAAAGAAACCAACCTTGCAGACATCAGGACCTTGGACTTCTAATCTCCAGAATCCTACGAAAATTTAATTACTGTTGACCGGGCGCGGTGGCTCAAGCCTGTAATCCCAGCACTTTGGGAGGCCGAGACGGGTGGATCACGAGGTCAGGAGATGGAGGCCATCCTGGCTAACGCAGTGAAACCCCGTCTCTACTAAAAAAATACAAAAAAAAAAACTAGCCGGACGAGGTGGCGGGCGCCTGTAGTCCCAGCTATTCGGGAGGCTGAGGCAGGAGAATGGCGTGAACCCGGGAGGCGGAGCTTGCAGTGAGCTGAGATCCGGCCACTGCACTCCAGCCTGGGCGACAGAGTGAGACTCCGCCTCAAAAAAAAAAAAAAAAGAAAGAAAGAAAATTTAATTACTGTTGTTTAAAGCACCCAGATTGTGTAGTCCTTTGTTATGACAGCTCTAGCAGACTAACACACTTTATGAAAAATTTTACAGCAGGCACAGTGGCTCACACCTGTAATCCCAGCACTTTGGGAAGCCAAGACAGGTGGATCACTTGAGCCCAGGAGTTTAAGGCCAGCCTGGACAGCATGGTAAAACCCTGTTTTTACAAAAAAAAAATACAAAAATTAGCCAGGCTGGTGGCACATACCTATAGTCCTAGCTACTCTGGAAGCTGAGGAGGGAGGATCACTTGAGGCCGGGAGGTGGAGTTTGCAGTGAGCTGAGATTGTGCCACTGTACTCTAACATGGACAACAGAGCAAGACTCTGTGTTTTTCACTTTTTTTTCTCTCTTTTTGTTTGAGACAGGTTCTCACTCTATTGCCCAAGCTGGGATGCGGTGGCATGCGATCACAGCTCACTACAGCCTCCACCTCCCCAGGCTCAAGTGATCCTCCTGCCTCAGCCTTCCGAGTAGCAGGGGCTCCAGGCATGTGCCACCATGCCCGGCTATTTTTGTAGAAATGGGGTTTCACCATGTTTCCCAGGCTAATCTCAAACTCCTGAGTTCAAGCGATCGCCTGCCTCGGCCTCCCAAAGTGCTGGTGTTATAGGCATGAGTCACTGTGCCTGGCCAAGGCTCTGTCACAAAAAAAAAGAAAGAAAGAAAAAGAGAGAGAGGAAGAAAAAAGAAAGGAAGAGAAGGAAGGAAGGAAGAAGGAAGGAAGGAAGAAGGAAGGAAGAAGGAAGGAAGGAAGGAAGGAAGAAGGAAGGAAGGAAGGAAGGAAGGAAGGAAGGAGCGAGCCGGGCGTGGTGGCTCACACCTGTAATCCCAGCACTTTGGGAAGCCGAGGAGGGTAGATCATGAGGCTAGGAGTTCGAGACCAGCCTGGCCAACATGGTGAAATCCCGTCTGTACTAAAAATCAAAAAAATTAGCTGGATGTGGTGGCAGGCGCCTGTAATCCCAGCTACTTGGGAGGCTGAAGCAGGAGAATTGCTTGAACCTAGGAGGCAGAGGTTGCAGTGAGCTGAGATCACACCATTGCACTCTAGCCTGGGCAACAAGAGCAAAACTTGAAAAAAGAAAGATTTTACAAAAATACTGACTCTGAAATCCAAGAACTCCCATCCAAGCCCAGCCTATGACAAGACAATCTTATTTTGGGGTGAGTCTTAATAGTCTTTAGATGTTAGCCATTAAAGTGTTCAAGAAATTACTCTTTTTTGTTTTTTTGAGACAGAGTTTCACTCGTGTTGCCCAGGCTGGAGTACAATGGCACAATTTCAGCTTACTGCAACCTCCACCTCCCGGGTTCAAGGGATTCTCCTGCCTCAACCTCCCAAGTATCTGGGATTACAGGTGCCTGTCATGATGCCCAGCTCATTTTTTGTATTTTTGGTAGATACAGAGTTTCATTATGTTGACCAGGCTAGTCTTAAACTTTTGACCTCAGGCAATCCACCCGCCTCGGCCTCCCCAAGTGGTGGGATTACAGGCATGAGCCACCGCACCGGGCGAGAAATTACTCTTTCACGCTCAACATGAGTATAGGTTTTGGAGTCAGACAGAGGTGGGTTTCAATTCTGACTTAGCCACTTAGGAGTTGTGTAATTTTAAATTCTAAAGACTCAGTTTCCTCATCTGTAATTTGAGGCTAATAATAGCTCTCTCCTAGATATAGCTCAATAATTGGCAATTATATCATAGGTACTTAGTACGGGGTGACTTAAAAATGATAATTAACTAAATTATTTCTTTTTTTTTTTTTTTGAGGCGGAGTCTCGCTCTGTCGCCCAGACTGGAGTGCAGTGGCCAGATCTCAGCTCACTGCAAGCTCCGCCTCCCGGGTTTACGCCATTCTCCTGCCTCAGCCTCCCGAGTAGCTGGGACTATAGGCGCCCGCCACCTCGCCCAGCTAGTTTTTGTATTTTTAGTAGAGACGGGGTTTCACTGTGTTAGCCAGGATGGTCTCGATCTCCTGACCTCGTGATCCGCCCGTCTCGGCCTCCCAAAGTGCTGGGATTACAGGCTTGAGCCACCGCGCCCGGCCAACTAAATTATTTCTATTGGTCCTCTCTGGGAGATGGGATTACTGTGAAATTTTACTGTAATGTTTGAATCAGTTCAAAAGACCATACAAAATGGCAATGATATTTTTCAAGACAAAAACAACTGAAGACTCAAGGATAATATAAATCAGAATAAGAATGTCAGAGGCCGGCCAGGTGCAATGGCTCACGCCTGTAATTCCTGCACTTTGGGAGGCTGAGGCCGGTGAATAACCTGAGGTCAGGAGTTCAAGACCAGCCTGGTCTTGACAGTGAAACCCCGTCTCTACTAAAAGTACAAAAAATTAGCTGTCGCGTGGTGGTGTGTGCCTGTAATGCCAGCTACTCAGGAGACTGAGGCAGGAGGATCGCTTGAACCTGGGAGGCTGAGGTTGCAGTGAGCCAAGATTGCACCACTGCACTCCAGCCTGGGCAATAAGAGCAAAACTCATCTCAAAAAAAAAAAAAAAAGAATGTCAGGGGCCAAGCACAGTGGCTCATGCCTATAATCCCAAAACTCCGAGAGGCCAAGACAGGCAGATCACTTGAGGCCAGGAGTTCGAGACCAGCCTGGCCAACATGGCGAAACCCTGTCTCTACAAAAAATACAACAATTAGCCGGGCATGGTGGCACACACCTATAGTCCTGGCTACTCAGGAGGCTGAGGTGGGAGTATGGCTTAAGCCTTGGAAGTTGAGGCTGCAGTGAGCCAAGATTGCACAATGGCACTCCAGCCTGGGTGACAGAGCAAGACCCTATCTCAAAACAAAAAAAGAATGTCAAAAATGTAATGGAAAGATACAACACTGGCCAGAAGCAGTGGCTCACGCTTCTAATCCCAGCACTTTGGGAGTCTTAGGTGGGCAGATCACTTGAGGTCAGGAGTTTGAGACCAGCCTGTCTAGTATGGCAAAAACCTGTCTCTTCTAAAAAAAAAAAAAAAATTAACCAGGCATGGTGGCGTGAGCCTGTAATCCCAGCTACTTGGGAGGCTGAGGCAGGGAGAACCTCTTGAACCTGGGAGGCAGGAGTGAGCTGAGATTGCGCCACTGCACTCCAGCCTGGGGGACAAGAGCGAGACTTCGTTTCAAAAAAAAGAAAAAAAGAGAAAAGAAGGAAAGAAAGAAAGAGAGAGAAAGAAAAAGAAAGAAAAGAAAGAAAGAAAGAGAAAGAAAGAAAGAAAAAGAAAGAAAGAAAAGAAAGACAAAGAATAATTGAATTATCTCAAACCGGTGAGTAATTAAACTATAAGTAGGAATTACTGGCCAGGTGCCATGGCTTATGCCTGTGATCCTAGCACTTTCGGAGGCCAAGGCATGTGGATTGCTTGAACCCAGGCAAAACTTCATCTCTACAAAAAATATAAAAATTAGTTGGGCATGGAAGTGCACACTTGTGGTCCCAGTTACTTGGGAGGTTGAGGCTGGAAAATGACCTGAGCTGGAGAAGCTGAGGCTGCAGTGAGCTGTGATCATGTCATTGCACTTCTCTGGGTGACAGAGGAGACCCAGTCTCAAAAAAACAAATACAAAAAAGTATAGAGTATTGATTTTATCTTTGTATCCCCAGATCCTAATATGGCACCTGGCATTTACTATAAGTTCCACAGCTTTTGGTTGAATGAAAGAATGAATGGCCTTCTACAAAGATGATTATTCTAATTATACAGAGACATTTCAACCCAACTATACTTACACAGAATCAGTGGCTCTGTAGCATTTTGACGTTGTGCAATCAAAACTTTAATTTTAACCTGGAAATTCCACTTTGGGGAAATAACCTAATAAAATAACCCCAAAGGAAAAAGAGTGTTGTGGTTTTTTTGTTTGCTCGTTTGTTTTTAAAGAGTCTTTATTGTGGTGACACTCAAAATAGAGAAATCCTGGGATTGTCTTTAGAGCCTCCCCAACCCACATTCTACATCTCCCCTCCGGAGTTTTGATCAGACCTTCCCAGCTGCCCTTAAACTGTTCTGACCATCCTTGCCACCCTTCACCTGACTGGCCCAGTACCCCATACTTCAGACGTTTTGGGATCAGCATTCTCATTAAAACTTATTTGTTTTGTGCCTGCCTGTCTTTGAGACTCTACTCAGTCAACTAATCTGATAAATTAATTTAAACTGGGATGCTAATGAGTGATAATGGCTGAATATGAGTCTACTCATGGATAACAGTTGCATTTCAGCAGCACCTTACTCTGGGCATAAGTCATACATTTCAGGCATGTGTCAGGGCCATTGGGAAAGATATTTTAAGAAGGGGGATTTCCTCAAACCCCTCAAATTACACCATGTAGACAGCTGTCTATCCTGTATGATCTGGCCAACTTCTTGGCATCCAGTTATCATCTCTGAGGGGACACTAGAGGAAACAGTTCTGTTCCTCTTCTTAATAGGGCTTGGAAGTAGTGACTGGACTATTTATATCACTTAAAGGAAAAAGGCATTTACTCTGGAAACCACCCAGAAAGCACACATTCCCTAGGCTTAGAGAAGACCCTTCTCTACCTACAATTGTAAGAGCAAGGAACAATTCAAATCAGAAACTACTAATGCCCCTATGATTTGCTGCAAAATAAACTCTGAAACAATACTTTTTTTGAGACTTCCTCTCAATAATAATAATAATAATAAGCTTCACAAGTGAGAAAATCCTAGACATCAATATGAATTTATACAGATACGCACATGAAGGACTACTGAACCCGATCATAAAAATAGCCACCTTTTGGCCGGGAATGGTGGCTCACACCTTAATCCCAGCACTTTGGGAGGCTGAGGTGGGCAGATCACCTGAGGCTGGAAGTTTGAGACCAACCTGACCAACATGGAGAAACCCCCATCTCTGCTAAAAATACAAAATTAGCTGGGCGTGGTGACGCATACCTATAATCCCAGCTACTCGGGAGGCTGAGGCAGGAGAATTGCTTGAACCCGGGAGGCCGAGATTGCAATGAGCAGAGATCGTGCCATTGCACTCCAGCCTGGGCAACAAAAGCGAAACTCCATCCCCCAAAAAAGAAAGAAAGCAAGCAATGAAACCCTTTAAATCTGATCTCCAGGATCAGGGAAGGCTTCAGAGAGGAGGCAGCCCAGATGTGGGTCTTGAAACAGGAAAAGAAATAGAAGAATCAGTCAGTGGAAGGACAGGTTGGGAAAACTCAAATTTCAGCAATAAGAAGAAACATGTGCAAACATCCAGAGGCATGAATTTGCATGGACAGAAAAAAAAAAAAAGGTCACGCTGTAGTAAGTAGGGTGCAAAAATTTTTATTTATGTATTTACTTTTGAGACGGAATTTCACTCTTGTTGCCCAGGCTGGAGTGCAATGGCACAATCTCAGCTCACCACAACCTCCGCCTCCCAGGTTCAAGCGATTCTCCTGCCTCAGCCTCCTGAGTAACTGGGATTAGAGGCATGTGCCACCACGCCCAGCTAATCCAAAAATTTTATAAGCACAAAACAGAGGAAAAGGTTGCATTATCATTGTGAAGTTAAAGAAAAATGGTTAGTTTTTCAGTAGGGTCTGTGCTATCAGAAAAAGCACATAAGGTAAAGATAGTGAAATTCATTATGTACACAACAGAGGCTCACTGAAGTGAGAAAGTCCAAATGATCATGAGGCAGTCACTTCCCAGCTGCCCGACCTCCAACACTTTACCCCCATTTGAGAAGGGGAGTGGGGGCTTAGTAGAGAACTAATTATCAGTTGCAGTTACATTTGAAATTCCCATTATCATAGACTTTTACCTTGCTGCTGAGTATGGTCCCTGGAGGAAAAGGGAGTGGAGATAAATGCAACTGAATAAGTAGCCACAGGTGATCATGAAGAGCTGTGTATGCCTTTTTTTTTTTTTTTTGAGATGGACTCTCACTCTGTCACCTAGGCTGGAGTGTGGAGTGCAGTGGTACAATCTTGGCTCATTACAACCTCCACCTCCCAGGTTCAAGTGATTCTCCTGCCTCAGCCTCCCAAGTAGCTGGGACTACAGGCATGTGCCACCAGGTCCGGCTAATTTTTGTATTTTTAGTAGAGACGGGGTTTCACCAATTGGGCCAGGCTGGCCTCGAACTTCTGATCTCAGGCGATCTGCCCACCTCGGCCTTCCAAAGTGCTGGGATTACAGGTGTGTGCCACCTTGCTCAGCCTGTGTGTGCCTTTCTGAGGAGTATGATTTTTATCTGAAGAGTGGTAGAGGCCGGGAACGGTGGCTCATGCCTGTAATCCCAGTACTTTGGGAGGCCGAGGCGGGCGGATCACCAGGTCAGGTGATCGAGACCATCCTGGCTAACACGGTGAAACCCCGTCTGTACTAAAAATACAAAAAAAATTAGCTGGGCGTGGTGGCAGGCGCCTGTAGTCCCAGCTACTTGGGAAGGCTGAGGCAGGAGAATGGCTTGAACTCATGAGGCAGAGCTTGCAGTGAGCCAAGTTCGTGCCACTGCACTCCAGCTTGGGCGACCGAGCAAGACTCTCTCTCTCAAAAAAAAAAAAACAGTGGTAGAAGGTTGTGGAATGATTTTCAGCAGGCCCACCTACTATAAAAGCTTTCCTGAGCCACCACCATGTGTGTAGTTATTTGCACTCATATCCCCTTAGATTCAATACTCTGACTTACATTTTTAATTGTTATTATCCATATATACAATATGCACTCTTAGGCTGGGCACAGTGGTTCATGTCTGTAATCCCAGCACTCTGGGAGACTGAGGCAGGAGAATCACTTGAGGCCAGGAGTTCAAGACCAGCCTGGGCAACATAGAAAGACCTTTTCTCGGTTGGGCGCAGTGGCTCACGCCTGTAATCCCAGCACTTGTGGAGGCTGAGGCAGGAGGATCACGAGGTCAGGAGATTGAGACCATCCTGGCTAACACGGTTAAACCCTGTCTCTACTAAAAATATAAAAAATTAGCTGGGCATGGTGGCGGGCGTCTGTAGTCCCAGCTACTCGGGAGGCTGGGGCAGGAGAATGGCATGAACCCGGGAGGTGGAGCTTGCAGTGAGCCGAGATCGTGCCACTGCACTCCAGCCTGGGCAACAGAGTGAGACTCTGACTCAAAAAAAAAAAAAAAAAAAGACCTCTCCTCCACCAAAAAAATTTAAAAAATTAATCAGACAGGCCGGGCACAGTAGCTCGCGCCTGTAATCCCAGCACTTTGGGAAGCTGAGGTGGGTGGATCATGAGGTCAGGAGTTCAAGACCAGCCTGGCCAACATGGTGAAACCCCATCTCTACTAAAAACTGTAAAAATTAGCTGGGCGTGGTGGCACATGCCTGTGGTCCTAGCTACTCGGGAGGCTGAGGCAGAAGAATTGCTTGAACCTGGGAGGCAGAGGTTGCAGTGAGCGGCGATCGCGTCACTGCACTCCAGCCTGAGTGATAGGGCGAGACTCTGTCTTGAAAAAAAAAATAAATAAATAAAATTAAATAAAATTTAAAAAGTAAAAATAAAAAATTAACCAGACATAGTGGTGCACCCCTGTCATCCCATTTACTCGGGAGGCTAAAGTAGGAGGAAGATCGCTTGAGCCCAGGAGTTCCAGGCTGCAGTGAGCTATGATGGTGCCACTGCAACAATGCCTGGGAGACAGATGAGACTCTGTCTCTAAAACAAACAAATATGCACTCAAAATATATTTGTTGTTTGAAGGAAAGAAGCAAAGGGAAAGGAATCATTTGAATTCCTCTTATTTCATAGTTCAGTCAGTCAGAGTTGAGTTCACCAGGTGGATGAGCTGATAAAGTTTTGTAGAGGCAAAACAAAATTCTTTTTTTTTTTTTGTATTTTTAGTAGAGATGGGATTTCACCATGTTGGCCAGGCTGGTCTTGAACTCCTGAGCTCAAGCAATCCGCCTGCTTCTGCCTCCCAAAGTGCTAGGATTACAAGCATGAGCCACCACACCCAAAGCAAAATTCTTTTTAGGGGGGGACGGATTCTGGCTCGGTCACCAGGCTGGAGTGCAGTGGCGTGATCTCTGCTCACTGCAACCTCCAGTTCCCTAGTTCAAGTGATTCTCCTGCCTTAGTCTCCCGAGTAGCTGGGATTACAGGCATGCACCACCATGCCCGGCTAATTTTTGTATTTTTGGTACAGATGGGGTTTCACCATGTTGGCCAGGATGGTCTCGATCTCCTGACCTTGTAATCTGCCCACCTTGGCCTCCCAAAGTGCTGGGATTACATGTGTGAGCCACCGAACCCGGTGCAAAACAAAATACTTAATGGGTTTATAAATGTGAATGTGACTTATACAACCATATTTATTCAAATGAAACCTCTACTTTCCTATCTGCTTAATTCTATTGAACTCAAAAGTACCTAGGACTATGGGGACACAAAGCCAGTGGGAGTGCTAAAATTTGTAAATATAATGTTAATCGGCTGGGCATGGTGGCTCACGCCTGTAATCCTAGCACTTTGAGAGGCCAAGGCAGGTGGCTCACTTGAGATTAGGAGTTCAAAACCAGCCTGGGCAACATGGTGAAACCCCGTCTCTACTAAAAATACAAAAAAATTAACTGGGCGTGGTGGCGGACGCTTGTAATCCTAGCTACTCGGGAGGCTGAGGCAGGAGAATTGCTTGAACCCAGGAAGCAGAGATTGCAGTGAGCCGAGAATGCACCACTGCACTCCAGCTTCGGCAACACAGCAAGACTCAGTCTCAAAAAATAATAATAATAAAATAAAATAAGGTTAATCATGGATAGATTAAGTTACCAAGTTAAAGTGTTTTGTAAAATAGAGGAAAGTGATAAGATTCATTAGTAGAGCTAATTCCTCTGTCAATATCCTAGTCAAAGCCCTTAAACCTACAAATCTCCCTACATTCTCTAATGGTGGGTTCCTAGATTCTACAGAAACCAAACCAGATTGTGAAAAGACCCCATTATCTAGACCAGTGCTTCTCAAAATGTGGCCCTTGCACCAGCAAAGATGGAAATGAAAATTCACAGGCCCTACCCCAGCAAGCCAATAGAATCAGAAAGTCAGGAGTTGGAGCGCAGCATCCTGAATGTTAACAAGCCCTCTGATGCTGAATGCTCAAGTTTAAGCATTGTTCCCAGGCTGGATGCGGTGGCTCATGCCTGTAATCCTAGCACTTTGGGAGGCTGAGGTGGGTTCCAGACCAGCCTGAACAACATGGTGAAATCCCGTCTCTATAAAAATACAAAAATTAACCAGGCATGCTGACTTGTGCCTGTAATCCCAGCCACTCAGGAGGCTGAGGCAGGAGAATCGCTTGAACCCAGGAAGTGGAGGTTGCAGTGAGCCGAGATCATGCCACTCCACTCCAGCCTGGGTGACAGAGTAAGATTCTGACTCAAAACAAACAAAAAACAAAACAAAAAAAAGAACCACTGTTCCAGGTTACTCTTTTTTTTTTTTTTTTGAGACACAGTCTCGCTCTGTTGCCCAGGCTGGAGTCTGGAGTGCAGTGGCACGATCTCAGCTCACTGCAACCTCTGTCTCCTGCGATTCTCCTGCCTCAGCCTCACGAGTAGCTGGGATTACAGACAGGAGCCACCATGCCCAGCTAATTTTTGTATTTTTAGTAGAGATGGGGTTTCACCATGTTAGTCAGGCTGGTCTCAAACTCTTGACCTCGTGATCCACCCGCCTCGGCCTCCCAAAGTGCTGGGATTACAGGCGTGAGCCACTGAGCCCAGCCCCCAGTTACTCTTATCTCTTAAGGCCCTCTGCAAGGAAGAGTAGAGTGGAGATGGGGACTACGGAACCTATTCCCATCTCTTTGGGGATCTATATTGTCTATTGGTTTGTTTTGCCATTACCCTAATACGGATGGAACGTAAGGCCCATTAGACAAAACATGAACCAGACCTGTTCCATGGAACTGTGAAGTCAGTTTTCCTTGGCTTTGCTTTTGGTCATTTAAAAAAAAAAAAAAAAATTATTGCTTCATGAGACACACTGGTCTCTGAACTTTTCCCTTTTCTAGTAAAAGTACAAATTCCAGCTGGAGCTCTTGACCAACAACATCTTTCTACAGAAGTTGCTGTCTTCGGTGCTTTGCTGAGTTCCAGAGATAAGATAAATAATTTACCAAATGTAGGTTTCTGATTACTCACTCTATTAGCATTTAGAGCAGAGAGCTCTGGCCCCTGGGGAGTTTGATTCGTTCAGATGCAGCCCATCTGCTTTTGTTTTTTTTGTGGGGAGTTTTTTGGGGGTGGGGTTGCCTGGAAAAGCCAGGGAGCTCCCAGCATCCCACACATACTTTAGGGATGAACTGCCTAAATCTTATGGGTTTTACTGGAAATTCTGGGGAATGCTATTTTCTTATTATTTAAAAAATACACAGCTGCTAAGGCTCATTTTCCTTTCCTCTCCTCTCTCTTTCTCTCTCTTTTTTTTTTTTTTGAGACGGAGTCATGCTCTGTAGCTCCGGCTGGAGAGCAGTGGCGCCATCTGGGCTCACTGCAACCTCCGCCTCCCAGGTTCAAGCAGTTCTCCTGCCTCAGCCTCCTGAGTAGCTGGGACTACAGGCGCCCGCCACCACGCCCAGCTAATTTTTTGTATTTTTAGTAGAGACAGGGTTTCACCTTGTTAGCCAGGATGGTCTCGAACTCCTGACCCTGTGATCCGCCCCGCTCGGCCTCCCAAATTACTGGGATTACAGGCGTGAGACACCGCGCCCCGTCCTCCTTTTTTTCTTTTCTCTTCTTTTCTTTTCTTTTCTTTTTTTTTTTTTTTTGAGAAGGAGTCTCACTTTGTCGCCAGGCTGGAGTGCAGTGGCGCGATCTCGGCTCACTGCAACCTCCGCCTCCCAGGTTCAAGCGATTCTGCTGCCTCAGCTTCCTGAGTAGCTGGGACTACAGGCGCCCGCAACCACGCCCAGCTAATTTTTTTTCTTTTCTTTTCTTTTTTTCAGAAGGAGTCTGGCTCTGTCGCCCAGGCTGGAGTGCGGTGGCGCGATCTCGGCTCACTGCAACCTCCGCCTCCCACGTTCACGCCATTCTCCTGCCTTAGCCTCCCGAGGTAGCTGGGACTACAGGCACCCACTACCATGCCCAGATAATTTTTTATATTTTTAGTAGAGACGGGGTTTCACCGTGTTAGCCAGGGTGATCTCCATCTCCTGATCTCGTGATCCACCCGCGTTGGCCTCCCAAAGTGCGGGGATTACAGGGGTGTGCCACTGCTCTCAGCCTTCTCTCTTTTTTTCTTTTTGAAAGATGAGCAAAAACAAAACCCCACAATTTATTTTCAGAGTGTACAAAATAAGATATCTGAAAGGGTATTTTCAATCTTGTGCAATTTATCCTAAATTCATGCTGCAGGTTACAAGATTAATTTCAGGGAATTTTATAGAAAAGATTAACTAGAGTTTCTCCTAAATCAAATGACACTGTTTTGGGGGGAATGAAAGTCTATTATATGAATGCATCACTCTTCACTCATATAATTTCTGAAGTATAGTTGCAATATCGGTAGTGACAGATAGGTGTTAGAAAAGGTTTGTATCTGTAGTTATTCCACAGGCTCTTTATGGCAAATATACGTCATTATTATTTTACACCAGTCTTAAAGGTAAACTGGGTTAACAGAAGAAATCACAGCAAAAACCAGCAGATTCTGTGGATGGTCCATTCATTGCAAATATAGAGAGGAAAAAGTTTTGATAAACCCAAGAAGCCACGAGTTTTACATATATTAAACGCTCTTCTGATTCTTTCAGTATAATCTGATCAACAACTTACTTTATTCCTTTTTAAAATAAATATTAAACTATGTGCCTGGATGATAGAACGTAGTGATGAGTGGGTCTTATTTTGGTGATCCTTAAGGAATAGAAATTCCATGTAGTCTCCCATGTTGGTTTTTTGTATTTTCATGAACTTAGTATTTTTTTTTTTTTCTTTTGAGAGGGAGTCTTGCTCCTCTCCCAGGCTGGAGTGCAGTGGCGCTATCTCGGCTCACTGCAATCTCCGCCTCCTGGGTTCAAACAATTCTCCTGTCTCAGCCTCCTGAGTAGCTGGGATTACAGGCACGTGCCACCACGCCTGGCTAATTTTTGTATTTTTAGTAGAGGCAGGGTTTCACCATCCTGGTCAGGCTGGTCTCGAACTCCTGACCTCGTGATCCACCCACCTCGGCCTCCCAAAGTGCTGGGATTACAGGCATGAGCCACCGCGCCTGGCCTTCATGAACTTTCTTTTTTTTTTTTTTTGAGACGGAGTCTCGCTCTGTCACCCAAGCTGGAGTGCACTGGCCAGATCTCAGCTCACTGCAAGCTCCGCCTCCCGGGTTCACGCCATTCTCCTGCCTCAGCCTCCCGAGTAGCTGGGACTACAGGCGCCCACCACCTCGCCCGGCTAGTTTTTTGTATTTTTTAGTAGAGACGGGGTTTCACCGTGTTAGCCAGGATGGTCTCGATCTCCTGACCTTGTGATCCACCCGCCTCGGCCTCCCAAAGTGCTGGGATTACAGGCTTGAGCCACCGCGCCCGGCCTTATGAACTTTCTTAATGCTAAGCCAGGATTGTACATGCTACTTCCTATGGTGAGCACCCTGTGAATAAGTAAAATAATAACATCTCACCACAAACCTGAGTGTTGTTTTTCTGTCAGTGATTTAGTAGAAAGTTGATTGTCTCCCAATACCAAGTCACATGAAAAGTCTCTTGCGTGGAAGTTGAGAGTTGTGGGTTGGTTTGGGGCATGGCCCTAGCTGAGTAGTTAGCTCCCATACAAAACAATGATGTTAGAAAAGAGAATACCACTAAAAGGGTGAGAAAGGTAAAGTAAGGACACAAAAGGAATTCCTTGTGCCTCACAGCTCTGGGTCTAAAGCAATTAAAGAGTGAAAGGTGTAAAAATGCTACTTGCTACCTATTTTGTGTTTCTCTGGGAGATTAACCTACTTTCTTGGCTCATTTTCTTCTTCCTACATCAGCTGGTATAAAAGCTGTGGTAGCTGGCAGCCTCAGATGACTCCATCAGCATCTGTTATCTCAGTTTTGGGCCTCTCAGGGACACACAATGTAATTTACCTCTTATTTCTTTTGCTTCCTCCCCACAGCAGGTAAAAACTCTGCCCCGAGCTTAGACACATTCTCCCCTGTCATAAGAATCTGCTCAACCAAGGACAGTGAGTTAACAGTGGGTGCGCGCACTCTTTCTTCTCTCTTGTCTTCTGACAGATCCAAGAGGCTGGAGTAGTAAATCTGAGAAAAGCAGCATCTAAGTACACACACACACTCAGAAGGAGAGCTCAGACTCAGCCACTTGCTCTCTACTTCTGCTTCCCGTATGCTGCATTTTAGAAGGTTTCATATTGCTCCTGCAACATTTTTTTTTTTTGGTTAGTTGGATGGCTGAATGAAACACAACCTTCCCTGCAGACATCAAAGCATGTCTCCAGCATAGCAAACCCTCCATCCAGCCTTTCGTCTCTCCGGCTACATTCCAATTTAACCCGGGCTGCCTTGCATGATAATCAGGCCTAATTACCACTTTATCCCTTGATTGTTGTGCTGAGTTTTGGAACTGCAGAGTTCTTTTCTCAGCTTCAGTTCTGCCTTCTCTTACCCTCCCTCCTATTATTTAGCATACCCAGGACTGAGATTTAGCCATTCTAATTAGCAAATAGGTGAAAAGGGCTGGACTGTGCCTTTGGAATATCAGGGCTCTGTCCACTTAGTAAACTTGAATTCCTTTCACAACTGTGGGAAGACCTTGCCATAGACAGGATATTCTGAATACCACAGGAGCTTTAAGAGATTTATTACTAGGTTAAAGAGTAAAACAAAGGCCCTGAGATGATATCCTCATTCCCCAGAGGTATTTTCCTACCTTCTCTCTTACCACACACACAGGCACAAGATCTTTTACAAAATGCTGAAACCAGGAAGGAAGGGGGTGTAAACTGGGGCTTTTGGAACCTTTTTTCTAATTCTTTCACTTGCTACAATGCATTTGAATGCCTTCGTTTCCCTAACTGTAAAAAGAATCACAGCCAAATAATTGAAAAATCGGAACACAACTAATCCCATCTACCTGCAGTTTAAACCATCCAGGTAGATGATAATTTATGTTTTACTTTAAAATTGTTTTTCCTTCCTTTTTTTTTTTTTTTTTTGAGATGGAGTTTTGCTCTTGTTGCCCAGGCTGGAGTGCACTGGCGCAATCTCGGCTCACTGCAACCTCCACCTCCCGGGTTCAAGCAATTCTACCCCAGCCTCCCAAGCAGCTGGGATTACAGGCGCCTGCCACCATGCCCGGCTAATTTTTTGTATTTTTAGTAGAGACGGGGTTTCTCCATGTTGACCAGGCTGGTCTTGAACTCATGGCCTCAAGTGATCTTCCTGCCTTGCCTTCCCAAAATACTGGGATTACAGGCATAAGCCACCATGACTGGCCTAAAATTATTTTTAATTTGTTATTTTTATTACAAATTTATTGAGTACCACGTGCCAGGCACAGTGTTAGATACTGGGGATTTTAAGATAATAGGATACAATTCTTGCCCTAGTGAGAACACACTGAACAGTAAAGGTAGGTGAAGGGAACCTGGACGGTCTGGAGGGTCTAGATATGAGTTTTTCAAAAATATGATCTGAGGGAAACAAAATTAGCCTTGAGGTGACTGATAATTGTTGAAGTTGGGGATTGAAACATGATTGTTTAACATTACCATTTTGTCTATTTTTTCCATGTTTGAAATTTTGCATAACAGAAAAGTTAAGAAAAAAATAAAAACATGTAATCTGGCGCCATAATCTGTAGAACCACGTGGAAGAGACTGATTGAAACACAGATTCTCTGGCCCCACCACAGTCCTAGTCAGTTTCTTGATGGGGTTCAGGAATCTGCATTGTAAATAAGGTCTTCATATGAGTCCTATGCCTACTAAAATTTGAGTTCCTTGGCAGAGGAGACAGTACATTCCAAGACTGGAGGCAGAAGAAAGAAGGAAAACTATTTTTTTTTGGGACAGAGTCTCACACTATTGCCGGGGTGGGAGTGCAATAGCATAATCTCGGCTCACTGCAAGCTCCGCCTCGCGGATTCAGGTGATTCTCCTGCCTCAGCCTCCCGGGTAGCTGGGATTACAGGTGCCCGCCACCATGCCTGGCTTATTTTTTGTATTTTTTAGTAGAGACGGGTTTCGCTATGTTGGCCAGGCTGGTCTATCAACTCCTGACCCTGTGATCCGCCCACTTTGGCCTCCCAAAGTGCTGGGATTATAGGCGTGAGCCACTGTGCCCGGCCGGAAAACTATTTATCAGAGAAGAAAAACTCCCTTGGAAACCACTTAATGAGATTAGACAATTTCAGTACTATGTAGAGGACCTTTGGAGAGCCTGAGTCTAGGCCAAGTCATTTTAAATTGTAATGTGCACGAGAATCACCTGGGGAGCTTGTGAAAATGCAGCAGGTTAGAGTGAGGACTCACAGCCTGCATTTCTAGTTATCTCCCTAGCTAGCCGCTGTTGCACTGCTGCTGGTCTGGGGATTGCACTTTGATTAGCAAGGGTTGGGGTAACCTCAGTATTTTACAGATAAGAAACTGAGGCCTAGAGAGACAAATACTTGCTCTGTTGTTGCAGGCATTGATTCTATCATTTTGTGCTATCTCCTAAAGATGCTGAGCCTTGGTAGGAGCCTATTACCAGTTGGATGTCATGAGCAGGCGGCACTTAACATAAAGATTGCAAACGCGGGGCAGTCTTGGAGCTGAGCTGCAGTACAGATTTCTTCTAAGCACCTTGGGAATGGTCCAAGGAGTTGCAATGTGGCTGTTCTGCCACAGTCTGTTATTTCTTATCACTGTTACTGCATCTTCCAGGTCTGGTCTCTTGAATTCTATGAGAGTTCTTGGGCAATCATTAGACCTATTGAATGCATAACCCTATGCACTAACATGTGCCCAGATTTATCATATATATATATATATATATATATATATATATATATATTCTTGTTGTTGTTGTTAAATGCTGTTGCATTGAGCAAGTTTTGCAACTCTATCCTGAGTTGCAAAGACAATATGGGTAGTAATCTATTAAATGTACTTCCTAATATTGGGACAGGACTGAACTCCTTGATACAGGAAATTCCATGTCACACAAAGCTAGTAAGCTCAGGGAACTGATTATCCCAGGTGCGTACAGATTCAAAACTGCTTTCTCACCCTCCTTGAAGGATAGATAAGATAGTTAAGCATCCTTAAGGAAAAAGGATGCTTGGGGGGTACTTCCTAACCTTTGAGGAAGAGGTTGAGGTTGACTCAAAGAAGCTGTCCCTGTCCTGTTTCCTCGTCAGTGACAGAACTCAAGACAGGAGGACCAAAGAATTGACCGGGGGGCATGTTTCATGATCACCAATTTCCAGGTAGTGAAGACTCAAGACATTTCTTAACAAAAAACATTACCAGAACCTCCACCCCCCACCCATACTCCCCTACACATTGTCTGCCTATCTTGAAGCATCTCTTACTCTGGTCTTGAAACAATTTCTGTTGAAATGACTCTGAGTTAGAACACCCCGTGATCTTTCCTAAAGACCTGAGCATGTCTCCTTGACATGCATCGCATTTACGTGTATATCTTTTCCTTTTGATCCAATGACTCATTTTCCCTGAGCCCTTTTATCTAAAAATGCTAAAGAGGGGACAAATGATTGGTAAGCAGAATCTCCTGGCCACTGCAGTCCCAATCAGAATGAGGTTTGAAAGGTTTTCTTAGGCTCAGAGTCCAGGGAAAAGTTAACTTTCGGTTCTCGGCATGTGGACTTAGGTTTCTCTGCCGGTGAGGAGTAAGGATGTGGAATGAGCAAACTCCCTGGGAGGTGGGGGGTGGGGAGGGGACGGGGCCTCCCTGGAACCTCGGGCCATTAGTAATCTGCTTTGTGAATGGAGTTAAAGGAGGAGGGGGCTGCACATACTTGGAATTCTTTCATCTGGGTGGGCTCCTTCTCTCCAAACTTTCAGGATGTGGGAAATATAAGATGAAAGAAGCTGCATTTCCAGCCTATCAGGTTACAGCGTGGAAAATGGAGAGGAAAAGAAGTAGGGGGTGGAGAGGGAGGCGGGAGAATGCCTCCCCGAGAGGGGCCAGGGAAACCCAGTTTGAGAACTAGCTGGGGAGAGTGAGAAAGAGCGCTGGGGCGGTCAGATCACGTTTCACATCACATCAGAGCTGTGGAATTTCCTCTCTTCTGGGGGCAGCCCTGTGAAGATGAAGTTGGTTTAAGGTTAGTCGGTGATGAATAATAGCCCAAAGGCGACCGATGAAGGGTGTTACTAAGTGACTGGTGTTTACAAGCAAAACTTTCGTGGTGGGGTTGGGAGGTGGGAGAGGGAGCCATCTTCAGTTTGAATTGTTCACCAAATTCTGTGACCCGAGAATGGAGTCCATGTATGGATTTTATTTGTGTCTGACCTCTGTGGTATGCAGAGTCTTGAACACTCGGGCTGAGAAGGGGAGCAAAAGAAATGGGAAGGTAATTAGAAAAGGCGGGAGAACCTCCAGCGTGGGTAAGGGATCCAGGGCCCTCCGGGCACAATCAGAGTGTCTGCTTTGTGTCTCTGGCGTCCCTGGGGCGGTCCTGGCAGGATCTGTTTCTGTTCTACTTAATCCACGTGCTCCACACCACTCAATTGTCACCGCCTAGCTCTCCGAGGACTTTACCTCCCCAGAGATGAGTTTATTTTTTAAGAGTGCCCAGGCGGCTGTCCCTCCTTATTTTCTGTTATGAGAAAGAAAGCTCCACCCTGGGTGTGAAACAGAAGTGTGAAACTTCTGCGAGGCTGGGTAAATGGTTCCTGAGGCCAGGTACACCCTCCTTAGGGAAAAACAAAAACAGGGGAAGACCACTGGGGTCAAGTTTGGACCTAAAATGAAATAAAGGACAGCGGGAGGGAAAATGGAACCAGCAACTGGGCTAGTGGTGGCGTGTTTGCAGAAAAAGAATGTTTATTAAACCCTGATTACCAACCACAATCGGGCAATGTATTGTTCTAATATTACGACGAATAGCAAGTTATTAGACGGCATATAAATCATCACATGACAAAAATATTGCTTGTTCTGACAAAATTAGAATACAATAAAATACACTTGTCACAAACCATACCAAGCTTCATTTCATCTTTTTTCTCCTGTTTCAGAAAGCTGTTTAGGATTTTGCAGCATATCAGGGTCATCATTTTCAAACATCTATTAGTGCCATATTGTAGTCGCGTGAGAGGTTCAGTTAATAAAGATTTCTGGTTGATAGATGGCTAGAGCAAACAGACTTTTGCACTATCTTCTCTGAATTGCTACTGAGTTATTACAATACATTGAGTCCATATTTTATCACTTTACAAACCATACACTCACATTTTCCCCTCCTCCCTCCCTTTCCAAACACTACCACCTCGGACAGTTTTGAGAAAAATAAATAGAATATTTCCTCCTCTTTGCATTAACTCCTCACAGCTCCCTTTCCAACAAGAGCTGTAGCCTTGAACCTTGCTGGACTCAGCTCCATTGCCTAATCCTTGCTGGTTTTGACACCCACAGTTATTTTCTAAGACTGGCTTTTTTTTTTCTTTTTTTTCGTGAGACCTGTTAAATTTGGGATAGGTATATTTGAACTGGTCCTTCTGGATTTCTCAGCGGTTTCCTAAGAACAGGTAAGGGTAGTAACTTAAGTGGTATTTCCTGTGTGCCCAAGTGAAATAAGTCAACAGCATGTTTTTCTAAGTTGAAATGAAAATTAATTTTTTTTTTTATTTTGAGATAGAGTTTTGCTCTCTCACTCAGGCTAGAGTACAGTGGTGAGATTACGGGTCACCTTGACCTTCCAGGCTCAAGCGATCCTCCCACCTCAGGCTCCTGAGTGGCTGGTACTACAGGTGTGCACCACCACGCCTGGTTAATTTTTTTTGAGGGGTGGGGGGTATTTTTTGTAGAAACAAGGTTTTGCCATGTTACCCAGGCTGGTCTCAAAGTCCCAGATTCAAGTGATCCACTTGCCTTGGCCTCCCAAGGTGCTGGGATTACAGGTGTGAGCCATTACACGCAGTGGAAAATTATTATTACTATTTTTGAGACGGAGTCTCACTTTGTTGCCAGTCTGGAGTACAGTGGCACGATCTCGGCTCACTGCAACCTCCAGCTCCCTGGTTCAAGTGATTCTCCTGCCTCAGCCTACCGAGTAGCTGGGATTATACGCACTTACCATCACGCTCAGCTAATTTTTGTATTTTTAGTAGAGACGGAGTTTCACCATGTTGGCCAGGATGGTCTCGATCTCCTGACCTCATGATCCGCCTGCCTCAGTCTCCCAAAGTGCTGGGATTACAGGCGTGAGTCACCACGCCTGGCTGGGAAAATTAATTTTTGAAAGTCCTGTAGTCAGCCTAGTCCACCGTAGCCTGCTGTTGACCTTAGTATTGGAAGAACTAAGGACTCAAATGTTAAAATTAGAACTGACTTTCAGTACTGGCCTTACCTACCAGCTAGGCACCTTATTTTTATTGAATGAACACTTATACAACATATACTAGGTACCAAGCACTGTTCTAAGCATTTTAGAAATATTTGCTTGGCGAATACTCATAGTGGTGTTATTGTAATACAATACTATTATGAAGTATGTTGTTATTATCCTCATTTTACAGAAGAAGAATCTGAGATGTAAAGGAATTTGCCAACCTATGAACCTGAGTTTCAGCTCCCTGCCCTAGCATATTCCCCATTGGCTGGAGGGATATAGCCCTGTTTCCACATCTACCCGCATGCAACTTTGAACAGATCACTTGGCATTGCTAGGAGGCATATGAGGGGTATGAAACTGTAGGCGGCAGGGGAGACAGGGCCTTTACACACACATGAAAAAGCAAAGAGCATGTACTTGGTACACTTACAGGGAGCCAGAGGAACGGCAGATTTCTTGGGCTGTTCCTCCCACCCCCATCCCTGTGTAGAGCAGCATGTTTGGGTTACTTCAATACCTTCTTATAATTCAATTCACAGCCTCGGCCGTGTACCATTTCCGTTTCCTTGAACTGCATCTAGACATGATTCTGGTCCCCACCAGCTTCTGACCTCATTACTCATTCTGTTTACAGCTTGGCCTCACCCTTCAGACTGCCCTGATTTCCCAGATAGGAATTTGGCTGCCCTCACTGACTAGGATTCAGATGTTCGCCCCAGCCACACTGCACCAGGCCCTCCTGTGTCCACACCCCTCCGCTCAGGCTGGCACCCTGGGACCCTCACCTCCTTCCCTCACTGAAACCGCTGTCAAGGATCGGACAGGGCTCTATAAAATACATCTTACCACGGAGCGTTTGGGCAGGATTACGGAGGATCTTGAAGGAAACTTGGGAAACTCTTGAAGGATTTGGAGTTGGGTGATAACGTGATGAAGGGGTATAGATTAGAGGGAGGTAAGGCTGGAGGCAGGGGCCTCCATCAGTGAGCTATTGCAGTGACACAAGTGACCCAAGGAAGGGCTGAGGGGGCTGCCCTGTCGAAACAGAAGCAAAGTGTGAATGGGAGACAGAAGATGAGTCTCACAACACCTGGTCATTGCCTGGATTTGAGAGGAATGGGGTGAGGAGAGTCGCACACCGTGATTCTCCAAGTTTCCCCTATGAAGCATCTGGGAAACTGATGACTCAAGGGCAGGACCAGGGTGCTTGTGAGGCAGTGGAAGAGCCTGGCCTTGTGACTGGCAATCAGGAATAGGCTCAACAAGTGTTTACAGAAGGAGGTATATTTATATCAAACCTCTAGATCTTGTCATTAAAAGGTTAATGCCTGGCTGGGCACTATGGCTCACGCCTGTAATCCCAACACTTTGGGAGGCCGAGACAGGACGATTGCTTGAGCTGGGGAAGGTCGAGGCTGCAGTGAGCCGGTATCCTGCCACCGCACTCCAGCCTGGGTGACAGAGTGAGGCCTATCTCAAAAAAATAAAAATAAATAGCATGAGGTTTTTGGGTTTTTTTTTTTTTTTTTTTGAGACGGAGTCTCGCTCTGTCGCCCAGGCTGGAGTGCAGTGGCCAGATCTCAGCTCACTGCAAGCTCCGCCTCCCGGGTTTACGCCATTCTCCTGCCTCAGCCTCCCGAGTAGCTGGGACTACAGGCGCCTGCCACCTCACCTGGCTAGTTTTTCGTATTTTTTAGTAGAGACGGGGTTTCACCGTATTAGCCAGGATGGTCTCGATCTCCTGACCTCATGATCCGCCCGTCTCGGCCTCCCAAAGTGCTGGGATTACAGGCATGAGCCACCGTGCCTGGCCTCCATGTACCTTTTTTCTTTTCACCTCTCTTATCTCCTTAGCAATTTAGGTCAGAACAGGAAACTGTCCCCCAAAGAGAGAAAAACTCTTAAAAGTAATTGAAAAAAATGTTTTTGTGTTCATGTTTGACCATGCATATATATATTTTTTGATATAGAGTTTTTTTTTGTTTTTTTTTTGTTTTTGTTTTGTTTTGTTTTTGAGACGGAGTCTCGCTCTGTCGCCCAGGCTGGAGTGCAGTGGCCGGACCTCAGCTCACTGCAAGCTCCGCCTCCCGGGTTTACGCCATTCTCCTGCCTCAGCCTCCCGAGTAGCTGGGACTACAGGCGCCCGCCACCTCGCCCGGCTAGTTTTTCGTATTTTTTAGTAGAGACGGGGTTTCACCAGGTTAGCCAGGATGGTCTCGATCTCCTGACCTCATGATCCGCCCGTCTCGGCCTCCCAAAGTGCTGGGACTACAGGCTTGAGCCACAGCACCCGGCTGAGTTTTTTTTTTTCAGACGGAGTCTTGCTCTGTTGCCCAGGCTGTAGTGCAGTGGCGTGATCTCGGCTCACTGCAACCTCCACCTCCGGGGTTCAAGTGATTCTCCTGCCTCAGCCTCCCAAGTAGCTGGGATTACAGGCTCCTGCCACCATGCCTGGCTACTTTTTGTATTTTTAGTAGAGGCGGGATTTTACCTTGTTGGTCAGGCTGGTCTCAAACTCCTGACCTCATGATCCACCCATTTCAGCCTCCCAAAGTGCTGGGATTACAGGCATGAGCCATCTCGCCTGGCCGACGTGTACCTTTTCTTTTCACCTGTCTTATCTGCCCAGCAATTTAGGCAAGAATAGGAAAGATTTGTCTCCCAGAGAAAGAAAAACTCTAAAAGTAATTGAAAAAAAAAAAACGTTGGCCGGGCGCGGTGGCTCCAGCCTGTAATCCCAGCAGTTTGGGAGGCCAAGGCGGGTGGATCACGAGGTCAGGAGATCGAGACCATCCTGGCTAACACGGTGAAACCCCGTCTCTACTAAAAAATACAAAAAACTAGCTGGGCGAGGTGGCGGGTGCCTGTAGTCCCAGCTACTCGGGAGGCTGAGGCAGGAGAATGGCATAAACCCGGGAGGCGGAGCTTGCAGTGAGCTGAGATCCGGCCACTGCACTCCAGCCCGGGCGACAAAGCGAGACTCCGTCTCAAAAAAAAAAAAAGAAAAAGAAAAAAAATGTTTTTGTGTTCATGTTTGACCATGCATATATTTGTGTTTGTTTTGTTTTTTTGATACAGAGTCTTGCTCTGTTGCCCTGGCTGGAGTGCAATGGCGTGATCTCAGCTCACGGCAACCTCCACCTCCTGGGTTCAAGTGATTCTCCTGCGTCAGCCTCCCAAGTAGCTGAGATTACAAGTATTGCCACCACACCTGGCTAATTTTTTTTTTTTTGAGACGGAGTTTCGCTCTTGTTGCCCAAGCTGGAGTGCAATGGCTCTATCTCGGCTCACTGCAACCTCTGCCTCCTAGGTTCAAGCGATTCTCCCACCTCAACCTCCCAAGTAACTGGGATTACAGGCACCCGCCATCATGCCCGGCTAATTTTTTTTCTATTTTTGTAGAGATGGGATTTTGCCATGTTGGCTAGGCTGGTCTTGAACTCCTGACCTCAGGTGATCCACCCACCTTGGCCTCCCAAAGTGCTGGGATTACAGGCGTGAGTTACCGCACCTGACTGCTTTAAGGTGATTTATAATTGATATGTTGGGCCTTCCCTATAGATTAAGTTCCCTGCCCCCCCACCGCCCCAAAACAGAGTCTTGCTCTGTCACCCAGGCTCAGGCTGGAGTGCAGTGGTGTGATCTCAGTTCACTGCAACCTCCACCTCCCAGGTTCAAGCAATTATCCTGCCTCAGCCTCCTGAGTAGCTAGGATACAGGCGCCCACGACCACGCCTGGCTAATTTTTGTATTTTTAGTAGAGTCGGGGTTTCACCATGTTGGCCAGGCTGGTCTCTAACTCCTGACCTCATGATCTGCCCACCTCGGCCTCCCAAAGTGTTGGGATTACAGGCATGGGCCACAGCGCCTAGCCCAAATCAAGTTTTGATCGATGGGAGATAATAGTCCCAGCAGCCACCATGTATTTTTCCACTGGTAGGTGCTGTGTTGATGGCCTTGTATTCATTCTCATTGAGTCCTCTCAGTGACTGTTACATATGCCTATCCCCGTTGGACAGATGAGGAAATTAAGACTCAGGGATTAAGTGACTTGCCCAGCAGTAGCTGCGTGTTGATTCCTTTTATTTTATTTTATTTTTTTGTCTTGTCTGATTCCAAGCTGACATTTATTGAGCACTTACTACCTGCCAGGTTCTGTACCATTGCTTCACAATGGGTCCTTAGGACCACACTATGTGAGATAACTATTCTTATTATCCTCATTTTTCAGGTCAAGAAGCAGGCTCAGAGAGGCCTAACTTGCAAATATCACACTACTAGGAAGTGGCAGAAACAGGTTGTGACCCCAGGCAGTGGGATTCCTAGCTTTTGACCACTGCATTTAGTCGTTAAAAACCCAAGACAACCTCTCTATAAGTTAGTGTTACTCCTGAAGTGATCCCAGGGAAGGACTCTCAGGATATGTTAGATCGAGACTCCAGGCTTTGCCCTGACTGTCTACAGAAGGGAGAGCTGGGTAGGATAGGGCTGGGATTCTGAATTGGTTAATATCTGCACAGAGGAGGGCAGAATCAGCTAAGCCATGTTCGGACTGCTCTGTGCATGCCCTGGAAATGCAAGCAGCCCTCAGCTTCTGTGGCTGGCCTGGATGGCTGGCAGCAAGCCTGCAGGAGGGAAGCCCCGTCTCTGGGAGGGACAGCCAGACCCTCAGGCAGTGGCTTCCCCCTCGCTGACCTTTAGCTGGAGCTGATGAATTGGCAGCAACTGCATGACATCAGGGAGACATTTTCTTCTTTGTGAGCTCAGAGCTTCCATTTAAAGATTCCTCAGTCACAAGACAGAGGCTGCAGAAGCCCGGGCAGCACTTGTGGTGGCAGCAGGTGATGTGCACTTGCTCCAAGTCCTCCAGAAGTCTGCGTAATCCCCGGGATTCCGGGTGGCCGCTGGGATGGCCATGTAAGGTGTGGTTGTTGGCCTTATTTATCCCTGTGGCGCTGCCAGCTCTTAGAAGCCCTGCAGGGAAGGGATCATGGGAGGGTGGGGCAGGTCCCATCAGCTGGCGCCTGGGAGTCACCAGCTTCCTCCAGCAGTTTCCTCTGCCTGGCCCCTCTCTCCGTTCTTGTCTTTACCCCTGGTGAAAACCAGCACTCAGTTTAAAATTAAGTGAGCTCAAAAGTTATCCAAACATGTTTGTCTTGACTTTTGTATGTGGGGCAGGTGGAGGGAAGAGAGGCTGCAGTGAGTCAAGATTGTGTCACTGGACTCCAGCCCGGGTGACAGAGCAAGACTCCATCACACACACGCGTGCATGTACACACACACACACACACACACACACACACTCTTTTCCCTAAACTTGACGGTGGCAGAAGGAATCATTATTTTATTACAGCAAAAGGCAGAGTTGAAAGGGAAATTAGATCTCTAAATACTCCAAGCTCCTCATTTTACACAGGAGGAAACTTCCAGCTCAGAGAAGGGAAGGGACTCGCCCAAGGTCTCACCACAAGTTAGTGACAGAGAAAGGACCAGAACTGATTACCGTGGGCAGGTCAGCTTTTCTCTCTGAGCTTCGTTCCTCCATTGATAAAGTGACACAGTGGAGTTTGATGATGCACAAGATTTATCTCCAGATCTCAAAATATAGAACCATAATTGAGTGACTCTCTCAGGCTCCCTGGGGGATCCTAGAGGATCCAGGAGAGCAGAGCCCTGGAGAAGGCAGTATATATGGTAAAGAAGGTGGGGACTCTTTGATGAACAAGTAACTCCAGAATCTTGGGACAGATGATTCATTACCTTGGCTAGATGCCTCTTCACCTCAGTCTCTCCCCTGCCCTTGCCCTTGCAGAAAAGCATTCATCCCAGAACAGCCATCTTCCCTCTTTCCCCTTCTTCCCAACCCACAGATGTACGTATTCCCTAGTTTATGATTATTTGCTGGGCCACTATTACTCTAGCTTATATATTTATAGCTTTCCGGTAACACTCATCTAGGAATCACTCAGGGTGTCAGGTATTAAGTACTTTATATTATCACATTTAATCCTCCTACCTCCATCCTCTGAGTTAGGCTATATTATCCTCAGTATGTAGATAAATAAACCCAGGCTACCTTGAGTGCTGTGGCTTACACCAGTAATCCCAACACTTTAGGAGGCCAAAGCCAGAGGATCACTTGAACCTAGGAGTTCGAGGTCAGCCTGAGCAACATAGTGAAAACTTGTCTCCATAAAAAAGAAAGAAAGAAAAGAAACTCAGGCTCAGAGACTTACATATTTGCATATTCCTATAGTTAATAAGTGGGGAATCCCTAAAGTGACCCATATTTGGCTGGAGACTAAGGACTAGTTTATTTATTTATTCATCCTTATTTTAAGATGGAGTCTTGCTATTTTGCCTAGGCTCAAACTCCTGAACTCAAGTGATCCTCCCTCCTCAGCCTCCTCGTGATGCCATCACTCCTGGCACTGAGCTCTAGTTCCTTTTTGTATGTGTGTGAGACAGTCTCACTCTGTTGCCCAGGCTGGAGTGCAGGGGCGTGATCTCAGCTCACCGCAGTCTCAACCTCCTGGGCTCAAGCAATCCTCCTGCCTTAGCCTCCAGAGTAGCCGGGACTACAGGAATGCACCACCACACCAGGCTAATTTTTTGATTTTTTGTAGAAATGAGGACTTGCCATATTGCCCAGACTTGAACTCCCGAGCTCAAGAGATCATCCTGCCTCAGTCTCCCAAAGTGCTGGGATTACAGGTGTGAGCCACCACACACTTAGTTCTTTTTTTTTTTTTTTTTGAGACGGAGTCCTGCTCTGTTCCCCAGGCTGGAGTGCAATGGCATGATCTCAGCTCACTGCAACCTCTGCCTCCTGGGTTCAAGTGATTTTCCCTGCCTCAGCTTCCCGAATAGCTGGGACTACAGGCGCATCTGCCACCATGCCCCGCTAATTTTTTTTGTATTTTTAGTAGAGAGGGGTTTCACCATGTTGGCCAGGCTGGTCTTGAACTTCTGACCTCAGGCGATCCACCCACCTTGGCCTCCCAAAGTGCTGGGATTACAGGTGTGAGCCCTCGTGCCCAGCCTAGCTCTAGTTCTTAACCACTGCCCTGGATTACCTCTCTGGCAGCCCTGAAGCTCTGGCTGCGGTCTATTAGTTGGGTTGGATGTAGTAGGTGCTAATGAGACTGTGAGGGTCCAGTATATTTGTCCTAACTCGAGGCCAGAGACTGCACCCTTGAATTTGACCCCTCATCTCACAATGAATACTCAGGATTGCAGCTCGGCACAGGGAAAAGAAGGGGGATCATTTGTGACTTTCATGACTACTGGACAAAAATTTGAAGTGATCAGGTATCATTTTGTTATGCTGAGTTTCCTAGTAGCTAAAGAGGACACAAACCCACCAAGTTGTTAACATTGACACACTACATTATACAGATCTGTTTGCAGACACTTCCTAGTGTAGCAGTTTGAATATCCTATAACTGAACTCCGTAGTTTTGGCACTAAAGTATCTTTCGGCTACCCTGAGTCATGCTCTTGTGGCACCTCCAGCTGGTCAGCAAGTCACACAAAGTGGCGTGGAGATAGTTGCTGAAAATGCAATCATACCCTGTTTTTGTAGATTCCAGGGATCTGCCAGGAAAGACAATTCTCGAAGAGGTGCCATCAAACGTCTGAGGGTTGAGAGGCCAGGTGGGTGGGACTTGGTGTGAGGACATGCAGGTACCCTCAGGGACAAGCCATTCCTTTGTTCTTTCCTTCCACATACTCTTACTGAGCACCCATATAGGCAGGTTAGACCCAAGACTGTATTGGACCCTGAAAATTCTGGAACTATGTTAATATGTTACCTCTGGAGACCAACATATAAGCAAACTATTATTATACAATGTGAGACATGCTGTCTTAGAGCTATGAGCCCTTGGTGGAGGGAGCAATTAGTTTTGCTGGGCCAGGGGTGAAGTGCTGGTCTGGGAAGGCCTCCCTGGGAAGGTGTCCTTTGAGCTGAATATGGAGATAAGAGAAGGAGGGGAGAGTACATTCCAAACCCAGACAGGAGCTAGAGCAAAGGTACAAAGGCCTGCATGACCACAGCCTGATCAGGGAAGTTGGAGTCCAGCATGTTCTACAGAGAGCTGGCTTGTCTTTTTATGCAAAGAACTTTTGCAGGTATCAGTCTATATCATCATTATCGTCAAAGCTTACATTTATAGACCTGATTCTGTGCCAGACACTCTGCAAAGTACTTTACTCACATCTCCTTTTATTTTTATTTTTTATTTATTTATTTTTTGAGATGGAGTCTCACACTATCACCTGGGCTGGAGTGCAATGGAGTGCGATCTCAGCTCACTGCAACCTCTGCCTCCTGGGTCAAGCGATTCTCCTGCCTCAGCCTCCCGAGTAGCTGGGATTAGAGGTGCCCCACCACACCAAGTTAATTTTTGTATTTTTAGTGGAGACAGCGTTTTGCCATGTTGGCCAGGCTGGTCTTGAACTCCTGACCTCAAATGCTTCACCTGCCTCAGCCTCCCAAACTGCTGGGATTACAGGCGTGAACCACCGTGGCTGGCCAGAGGGTGGCCTTTTAAATATGGGGAGTACATGCAGTGGGGATGTTAGGATTGAAAATTAATCAGGTTTAGATTTGGAGGGCTATAAATGCCAGGCTGAAGAGTTTGAACTTCATTTTGTAAAGGTATAAAGAAAAATGGAGGGGAAAGGAATGTCTGTTCTGCCTGAGCACTGAACTAGCACACACCTTATCACATTCAGCCTTGGTGAGCAATGAAGGTTTTGAACACAGCACAGATATATTTGAAGACGGTGAACTGTATGGGATGCAGGATGAACGGAAGTGAAGGAGTTTACAAGTGGGGTTCCAGTTTGTAAGTTACGTCAAAATCCACTGGTGAAGAGTAGAGAGTTAGAGCCTAAATTACAGTGATGACAATGGGATAAAAAGGAAATATTGGCCGGGCGCGGTGGCTCAAGCCTGTAATCCTGGGAGGCCGAGACGGGCGGATCACGAGGTCAGGAGATCGAGACCATCCTGGCTAACCTGGTGAAACTCTATCTCTACTAAAAAATACAAAAATCTAGCCAGGTGAGGTGGCGGGCACCTGTAGTCCCAGCTACTCGGGAGGCTGAGGCAGGAGAATGGCGTACACCCGGGAGGCGGAGCTTGCAGTGAGCCGAGATCCGGCCACTGCACTCCAACCTGGGCGACAGAGCAAGACTCCATCTCAAAAAAAAAAGGGGGGGGAATATTTAATTTTATCTATTTTTGTTTTGTTTTGTCTTTTAGAGACAAGATGTCAGTATGTTGCCCAGGCTAGTCTCAAACTCCTGGCCTCAAGCAGTCCTCCCACCTCAGCCTCCCAAAGCACTGGGATCACAGGCATGAGCCACCATGGCCAGCCCTGGCCCTGGGACATTTTATATAAATATGCAAATATGTGATAAATGTCTTTTTACAGTGAAATTATTCTTAAGGTTTTTGGAGAGAAAATGTAGAAAGGCTTTAACTATATAAAGTATATGTGATTTTCATAAAATTAATGTAGTTGTAGTGAACTGAAACTGACAAAATATCTTTTTAAACATAAACTCTGGTTCATCAGTTTTCCACATTGATTTTTGGATATTAGTTTTTTTTGTTTTTTTTTTACTATGGACCCCACCTGAACAGTTATAATACATTCTCTTGCAAATATTTTGAGCCCAGAATGCCACTTGTTGCCTGTACCTGAATGAAACTCAGATATCTGAAAGCTTGAATTGGAGCCTAAACTTAGCCCCCTACTGACTTGGAGAAGAATCTAAACTTGGCAAAATGCCTCCATCTCTCTTCAGGCAACAGTCTAAAAAGTAGCTCCCCTAGCCCCCACCCCCAACTAATGAACTATATCTAATAGCCTCTCTTTAGAGAGTCCTTTGAGAAAGAGATGGCGTTTGTTTTTGACCTCATTATCCATTTCAGCCTGTCCTTGATGAAAATAATCGCCCCTTAGGCAGGTACATTCCTCACATTCCTCTCCCTGTGAGCTGCTAAGACGTCGTTAACCCCAGTGACCATGGGAAAACGCCGCTGTCTGCTTCAGAGAGTCTAAGGGGAGTGGGCCCAAGATAACAAGAGGTGAAGAGGTCAGAGTGGGAGCCCCTTTCATCTTTTCAGGCTGTTTCCAACCCAGACAAAGGATTCTGTCCAGGGGTGCAAAGCCCACGCGGCTTTATTTTATGGTCTGGCCCTGAAAGGGGGCTGGGAGGGCCGTGTCTTATCTGGATATTGTTTTGGAGGCAAATGCCGGGCTCCCGGGAAGTCCTCGACTCCTGGGGGAATGCTAAGTGGAAGGAAGGGCCAGGCCCCCACTTGGGCGGAAGAGACCACCCAGCTACTCAGAGGAGGGTGTGAAGGGCTTGAATGGAACGAGCTGCCCTGCAGGATTTATCATTCAGACAGTGAGATTAAGGGTGTGAGACTGTTTAGCTGCTTCAGATCAGGGTAACTATTGCATTTGCCGCCATAGAGAGAAAGGGAAGGGGGAAAGTGGTGGGGGAAGGGAGGCTGGGGTGGTGTGGAGATGGACAGGAGGCAAGGACAATTTGGAAATCTGTGGGGGAGGGGGAGATCCGGATTTCCTCCCACCTTGCCGCTAACCTGCTTTACACTTTGGGCATGTCATTTCTCCCTTTTGTAAAATGAAGGGATTGGAAGGATACCAGAAGGTGCCTCAAGGGGCTGCCTTGGAGTAAAGGGAGGGGAAGGCTTGTGCTGCTCCACCTCCTCCCCCATACACTTTCCCCTAACTTGCCTCATTGACTGTTTTATTAGAAAAGCAACACAGCGGTCGGCCAGGCGCGGTGGCTCACGCCTGTATTCCTAGCACTTTGGGAGGCCAAGGCGGCGATCACGAGGTCAGGAGATTGAGACCATCCTGGCTAACATGGTGACACCCCGTCTCTACTAAAAATACAAAAAATTAGCCAGGTGTGGTGGCGGGCGCCTGTAGTCCCAGCTACTAGGGAGGCTGAGGCAGGAGAACCGCATGACCCCAGAAGGCGGAACTTGCAGTGAGCCGAGATCGGGCCACTGCACTCCAGCCTGAGCGACAGAGTCTGTCTCAAACAAAAACAAAACCAAAACACAGCCACATTATCAATCACTGAAAGTCAAGAACTTGCCATCTCACCAAAATCCTTCCCCAGTACCTTCATACAATAATGATAGCCTTCAGGATGGGCGGATTCCTTTCTGTCTTTTTCTCAAATGTCTCTCTATATATTGACATCTCTGTTGTACACATGAAATTTTGTGTCGTGCTTTTGCTTTTTCCAATAAATTGTTCTTTCCAATAAATGTACAGTGCTGGATCCCTTTTCTCACACATCCTAAGGGTCATAGCCCACACTCTTATAACAAAAGACAGGTTAACAAGCAAAAAGCGTAACACATTTTTTTGTTTGTTTATTTATAGAGACGGGGGTCTTGCTATGTTGCCCAGGCTGGAGTACAATGGAAATTCACAGGCTCAATGACAGCTTTCTACAGCCTCGAACAATTGGGCTCAATTGATCCTCCTGCCTCAGCCTCCTGGAGGGCCTGGCAACAAACTTATTTATTTATTTTTTCTAGATACTGGGGTCTTGCTCTGCCCCAGGCTGGAGTGCAGTGGCACCATCATACCTCACTGCTGCCTTGATTTCCTGGGCTGAAGGAATCCTCCTGCCTCAGCCTGCATAGCAGCTGGGACTACAGGCACGCACACGCCACCATGGCCGACTAATTTTTAAATTTTTTTGTGGAGATGGGGTCTTGCTATTTTGCCCCGGCTGGTCTCGAATTCCTGGGTTCAAGCGATCCTCCCGCCTTGGCCTCCCAAATTGCTGGGATTACAGGCATGAGTCACTGCACCCAGCCCAACAAATTCATTTAACCCAAGTTTTTCTTGATGTAGGAGCCTTCAGAAATGAAGACCCAAAAACCCAGGGAAAATGGTCTGTTTTTTTGCGTAGGTTGGGTGAAGAATGGACAGCTGTATAGAAACGTGATTGGACAAAAGGGGGATGATCTAGTGGTAACAGACCTAGAGGGAGGCTCAGCAAGGCCTTCTGTGCAGATTTATCTTGGTCTCCCTGTGTAGCATTCCTTCCTCCAGGGCCTGGGGCAGGACCTTCTGGAATGAGGGTCTTCAAGGGAGAATGGAGGCTGGGTGCGGTGGCTCTTACCGGTAATCCTAGAACTTTGGGAGGCCGAGGTGGGCGGATCACTTGAGGTCAGGAGTTTGAGACTAGCCTGAACAACATGGTGAAACCCTGTCTCTACTACAAATATAAAAATTAGTCGGGTTTGATGGTGTGCGCCCATAATCCCAGCTACTTGGAGGTTGAGGCAGGAGAATCACTTGAACCCAGGAAGCGGAGGTTGAAGTGAGCCGAGATCACGATGCTGCACTCCAGCCTGGGTGACAGAGCGAGACTCCATCTCAAGAAAAATAAAAGAAGGGAGAAGGGAGAGAGTGACCTTTTGGGTTTTAGGGCTTGCTATGGGGGAGAGGGATTCTAGTTTCCTAGAATTTCCTTTCTTTCCCCTCCCCTCCTTTCTTTCCTTTCTTTCCCCTCCGCTCCTCCCCTCCTTTTCTTTCTTTCTTTTTTTAATAGGTCGAGTCTTACTCTGTCACCCAGGCTGCAGTGCAGTGGCACAATCTCAGCTCACTGCAACCTCCGCCTGCCTGGTTCGAGCAATTCTCCTGCCTTGGGCTCCCAAGTAGCTGGGATTACAGACACCTGCCACCACGCCCAGCTAATTTTTGTATTTTTAGTAGAGACGGGGTTTCACCATGTTGCCCTGTTGGCCAGGCTGGTCTCAAACTCCTGGCCTCAAGTGATCCACCCGGCTTGGCCTTCCAAAATGCTGGAATTACAGGCCTGAGCCACTGCGCCCGGCCTTGGGATTCTAGTTCCTTTTTTTTTTTTTGTGAGATGGAGTCTCTCTCTATTGCCTCCTAGGTTCAAGCAGTTCTCCTGCCTCAGCCTCCCAAGTAGCTGGTATTACTGGCATGTGCCACCACGCCCGGTTAATTTTTTTTTTTTTAATTGAGATAGAGTCTCACTCTGTTGCCCAGGTTGGAGTGCAGTGGTGCGATCTTGGCTCACTGCAAGCTCTGCCTTCTGGGTTCCCTCCATTCTCCTGCCTCAGCCTTCCTAGTAGCTGGGACTACAGGCGCCCGCTACCACGCCCAGGTAATTGTTTTGTATTTTTAGTAGAGACAGTGTTTCACTGTGTTAGCCAGGATGGTCTCGATCTCCTGACCTCGTGATATGCCCTCCTCGGCCTCCCAAAGTGCCGGGATTACAGGTGTGAGCCACTGCGCCTGGCCATATGCCCGGTTAATTTTTGTATTTTTAGTAGAGACGGGGTTTCACCATGTTGGTCAGGCTGGTCTCGAACTCCTGACCTCGTGATCCGCCCGCCTCGGCCTCCCAAAGTGCTAGGATTACAGGCCTGAGCCACCATGCCCGACCAGGATTCTAGTTTCTATAACCTGCCTTGGGGAAGAGGAATTTTGTTTTCTAGGACTTGAGGTGGAAGAAAGAAGGGTGAGAAACAGGAGGGCAGGAGGTCAGAAAGAACTGACTTCTGAGGCTGCTTTGGAGGCCTTCCAGCCTCCTTTAGTTCATGCCAAAGTGCCATACTTTGGGGTGTTGTTTCTGAGCACCAGCAACATCTCCTGTTTGCCCCTCCAGATTGCCCTCCATCTGCCTGCACCCTGCTGGGTGCTCCAGGAGGCTGCTGTGTGCTGCTCCCCTGCCCTCCTCTGGCTTCTGGTTGGGTTTGAGGGATATTCCTTCCCCTTCTTCCTCCCTTCCAGATCACCGAAGACTAACAAAGTCCCTCCATCAAAGCCTGCGACTCCTGTCTAGGGGCCCTTGGACCCTCTCCAGGTAGTTCTCCCCTCATGTTCCAGCAGGGCCCCCCTTCCCCCTTGACACCTGGCCTAGCCATGGAAACAGCGCCCCTCTGTTCCGTCACTTTTCCAGAGCCACCCACACCTTTGTAAATAGTCACTTTATTAGACCCTTTTCAATTTTCCCAATTTTGAGCGTGCCATCTGTTTCCTGCAGGGGCTCTGACTGTCACGGGATATATATCATTGGTATTTTCCACATTACCACGTGTAATCTGTGTGGACCATAGCTGCATAGCATTGTGTTGAGCATATATACCATAATTCAGTTAACCATTCCCTTATGGGTTCACATTCAATTGGCCTCATTTTTTCTGTTTCAAAACCTCAGTGAAATACTCCTTGCCTGGACTTTTTGTTTTTTGAAACGGAGTCCCGCTGTGTCCCCCAGGCTGGAGTGCAGTGGCGCGAACTCAGCTCACTGCAAGCTCTGCCTCCCAGGTTCACGCCATTCTCCTGCCTCAGCCTCCCGAGTAGCTGGAACTACAGGCGCCCGCCACCACCCCGGCTAATTTTTTGTGTGTGTGTGTGTGTTTTTTAGTGGAGACAGGGTTTCACCGTGTTAGCCGGGATGGTCTCGATCTACCGACCTCGTGATCTGCCCGCCTTGGCCTCCCAAAGTGCTGGGATTACAGGCGTGAGCCACCGCGCCTGGCTCCTTGCCCGAACTTTCTTTCCTGTCTGGGTTTAGGTTCACAGCAGGTGATTGGTCCTTTCTACAGGTATGTTTTCTGCTGTGGTCCTTTGCTGCCCTCACGAAACTTAACAGTTGACAGGACAAAATCGAGAAACACTGTTAGAGCAACAATGGAATACAACTACATGAGATGATTAGAAATTCAAAGATAGGCCAGGCACGGTGGCTCATGCCTGTAATCCCAGCACTTAGGGAGGCCGAGGCAGGTGGATCCCTTAGGTCAGGAGTTCAAGACCAGCCTGGCCAAAATGGTGAAACCCCATCTCCATTAAAAATATGAAAATTAGCAGGGCATGGTGGCACACATGTGTAGTCCCAGCTACTTGGGAGGCTGAGGCAGGAGAATTGCTTGAACCTGGTAGGTGGAGGTTGCAGTGAGCTGAGATTGCGCCACTGTACTCCAGCCTGGGCAACAGAGCAAGACTCCATTAAAAAGAAAGAAGGAAAGAAAGAGGCAGGGCACTGTGACTCATGCCTGTAATCCTAGCACTTTAGGAGGCTGAGATGGGTGGATCACGAGACCAAGAGATCAAGACCATCCTGGTCAACATGGTGAAACCTTGTCTCTACTAAAAATGCAAAAAAATTAGCTGGGCACGGTGACGCACACCTGTAGCCCCAGCTACTCGGGAGGCTGAGGCAGAAGAATCGCTTGAACCTGGTGGGTGGAGGCTGCAGTGAGCCAAGATTGCACCACTGTACTCCGGCCTGGGCGACAGAGCGAGACTCCACCTCAAAAAAAAAAAAAAAAAAAAGAGAGAGAAAAAGAAAGAAAGAAAGAAATTAATTCAAAGATAAAAGATAGATGAGAAATAGTTGGTTGGAAAGAGCCTTGCTGGCTGTCTGCACTGTCTCAGGACAGGGCCGCCTAAAGTGGCATTTATCACTGTGGCTAATTTATTTGCCAGAGTCCAGGAATTGGACCCTCACCTGATTTTGTCTGGTTTTGTTTGATTACTATATAAAATAAGAATGCCAGTTGTTTAGTTTACGAGTAGAAAAAAAATGTCTATTCTAATGTCATGTGGACCTGAATCTTTGCATCAAGTAGAAGCCAAGTGATAATAGGAACATTGTTTGGGGAAGCTCAGGTACATTGCAAGGAATGGGCAGATGACTTGAAAGCTTTAACGACATCAAGCTGTACAGGCAGACTCAGCCATTCCCACAGTAGGGACTGCCTTGCCCATCTTATGGGATGCTAATAAATATTCCACGCCTGTTGGCCAAAACTCCCTTCTCTACGCTCTGGATAGTGCTCTATAAGCACTGTCACCTGGAGTGACTCCACCTTTTCCCAGCCTTTGACCCTGCATTTAAAGGATGCCTTGCAACTTTTACCTGCATGGGAATCACCTGGGGATCTTGCTAAATGCAGATTCTGATACTATGGATCTGAGGAGGGCCTGAGATCCTACTTTATTTTTATTTTTAGAGACAGGGTCTCATTCTTTTTCCCATGCTGGAGTGCAGTAGCACAATCATAGCTTACTGCAGCCTTGAACTCCTGTGCTTGCTTAAGTGATCCTCTTGCCTCAACCTCTGGAGTAACTAGGACTACAGGTGCACATACCTGGCGTTTTTCTTTCTTTCTTTCTTTCTTTTTCTTTTGGAGACGGAGTTTCACTCTTGTTGCCCAGGCTAGAGTGCAATGCCGTGATCTCGGCCCACTGCAACCTCTGCCTCCCGGGTTCAAGCGATTCCCCTGTCTCAGCCTCCCAAGTAGCTGGGATTACGGGCATGTGCCACCACACCTGGCTAATTTTTATTTTCAATAGAGACGGGGGTCTCTCCATCTTGGTCAGGCTGGTCTCAAACTCTCAACCTCAGGTGATCTGCCTACCTTGGCCTCCCAAAGTGCTGGGATTACAAGTGTGAGCCACTGCACCCAGCAAGAGCCTGCATTCTAAATATGCCTCAGCAGATGCCAAAATGTGTTCAAGGAATATGCAATGGAGTCTTCTAGAACGGCTGAGTCTCTTTAAAACAATGTTTATCTCTGTTCTAATCTCCATGAGGTGGTTGCTTTACAATTTATTAGGGTGGTGCAAAAGTAATGGTGGTTTTTCTACCCCCTTTACTTTTGCACCAATGCAATAATACTCAGGTGGGAAATTTTCTGTTTTAGTTGCTGGTTGAGGAGTCACCTGGGTGAGAGGGGACCTTTGCGGTAGTTCCCTAATGCAGCAGGAAGAGATCCCTGAGGAGGTGAGCTCTTCACCTGGAGCTGAAGGCCTGAGGGTCCCACTTTGATGCTATCTCCCCATGCCCAGGAACTACAGACCAACCACTCACCCTGCACTATTTTTTTTTTTTGAGACGGAGTCTCACTCTGTCACCCAGGCTGGAGTGTAGTGGGGTGATCTTAGCTCACTGCAACCTCTGCCTCCTGGGTTCAAGCAGTTCTCCTGACTCAGTGACCCGAGTAGTTGGGATTACAGGCACACACCACCACGCCCAGCTAATTTTTGTATTTTTAGTAGAGACGGTGTTTCACCATTTTAGCCAGGCTGGTCTCAATCTCCTGACCTCAGGTGATGCTCCCGCCTTGGCCTCCCAAAGTGTTGGGATTACAGGTGTGAGCCACCGCACCCTGCCTCACCCTGCACTTTTACCTAAAACTGGAAAACTCAGCCCACCTGAAATCTTTGTTTCCTCTTTTCTTTGTTTTTTTTTTTTTTTTTTTTTTTTTGAGATGGAGTCTCACTCTGTCGCCCAGGCTGGAGTGCAGTGGCACAATCTCGGCTCACTGCAAGCTCTGCCTCCCAGGTTCACGCCATTCTCCTGCTTCAGTCTCCAGAGTAGCTGGGACTACAGGTGCCCGCCACCACTCCTGGCTAATTTTTTTTTTTTTTTTTTGTATTTTTAGTAGAGACGGGGTTTCACCGTGTTAGCCAGGATGATCTCGATCTCCTGACCTCGTGATCTGCCCGCCTTGGCCTCCCAAAGTGCTGGGATTACAGGTTTGAGCCACCACACCCGGCCTGTTTCCTCTTTCTACAGAGGAAGTAAAACAAAACCTATATAAGTGTTTGTGAAATGATTTAGCTTGAGCCTTCAAAGCCAGCCCCTTCATAACTTTAAATGAATAATTGAGTAGACTATAGATGGAGGAATTAATCACCACCATATTACTAAAGTTGCCTTACATTTTAAGAATACTTGACAGTTTTCAGAGCATCTGAATATCTACAATCTTTTAGATCTTTTCAACAACCCTGGAAGGCAGAGCAGGCGTTATGATTCCCTTATGATCTCCATTTGCTGGATAAAACTGAGCCTCAGAGAGAGCAAATGACATATCCAGGCTCAACTAGCTACTGGGCGGTAAAATTTGGTTCAAAGTGGTTTTTCTTTTTTCTTTTTTTTTGAGACGGAGTTTCTCTCTGTTGCCAGGCTGGAGTGCAATGGTGTGATCTCGGCTCAATGCAACCTTTGCCTCCTGGGTTCAAGCAATTCTCCTGCCTCAGCCTCCCGAGTAGCTGGGATTACAGGTGTGCACCACCATGCCCCCCCAAAATAATATATATATATATTTTTTTCTGAGACAGAGTCTCACTCTGTTGCCTAGGCTGGAGTGCAGTGGTGTGATCTCAGCTCACTGCAACCTCCACCTACCAGGTTGAAGTTATTCTCCCACCTCAGCCTCCCCAGTAGCTGGGACTACAGGCATGCACCACCATGCCCAGCTAATTTTTGTTTTGTTTTTTTTTTTTTTTGAGGCGGAGTCTCGCTCTGTCACCCGGACTGGAGTGCAGTGGCCGGATCTCAGCTCACTGCAAGCTCCGCCTCCCGGGTTTACGCCATTCTCCTGCCTCAGCCTCCCAAGTAGCTGGGACTACAGGCGCCCACCACCTCGCCCGGCTAGATTTTTTTTTTTTTTGTATTTTTAGTAGAGACGGGGTTTCACCGTGTTAGCCAGGATGGTCTCGATCTCCTGACCTCGTGATCCGCCCGTCTCGGCCTCCCAAAGTGCTGGGATTACAGGCTTGAGCCACCGTGCCCGGCCTAATTTTTGTATTTTTAGTAAAGATGAGGTTTCATTATGTTGGCCAGGCTGGTCTCAAACTCCTGACCTCAGGTGATCTGCCCACCTCAGCCTCTCAAAGTCCTGGGATTACAGGTGTGAATCACTGCACTCTGCCCAATTTTTGTATTTTTAATAGAGACGGAGTTTTACCATGTTGACCAGGATGGTCTTGAACTCCTGACCAGGTGGACCTCTGCCCACCTCAGCCTCCTAAAGTGTTGGGATTACAGGTGTGAGCCACCACGCCTGGCCGGTTCAAAGCTTTTATTTATTTATTTACTTCTTTATTTTCAGACAGAGTCTTTCTCTGTCACCCAGGCTGGAGTACAGTGGCTTGATCTTGGCTTACTGCAACCTCTGCCTCCTGGGTTCAAGCGATTGTCCTGCCTTAGCCTTCCAAGTAGCTGGGACTACGGGTGCGTGCGTCACCACGCCTGGCTAATTTTCCTATTTTTAGGAGAGACAGGGTTTCACTATGTTGGTCAGGCTGGTCTCGAACTCCTGGCCTCACATGATCCACCTGCCTCAGCCTCCCAAAGTGCGGGGATTACAGGTGTGAGCCACCATGCCTGGCCTGGCTCAAAGCTTTTATTATTTATTTATTTATTTATTTTATTTTATATTCTCGCTCAGGTTGGGGTGCAATGGTGAGATCTCGGCTCACCGCAACCTCCACCTCCCAGGTTCAAGCAATTCTCCTGCCTCAGCCTCCCGAGTAGCTGGGATTACAGGCGCCCGCCACCATACCTGGCTAATTTTCGTATTTTTAGTAGAGACAGGATTTCACCATGTTGGTCAGTCTGGTCTTGAACTCCTGACCTCAGGTAATCCGCCCTGCCTCGGCCTTACAAAGTGCTGGGATTACAGGCATGAGCCACCGCGCCCATCTCAAAGCTTTTAAATGCTCATCATGAGTCCACATCTTTTGCCTCATGTGCTATCTGTTGCCGTCCCTGACATGCACACCACATTTGCCCACACGTTATTAAAAATTGCCCAGGCCGGGCGCGGTGGCTCAAGCCTGTAATCCCAGCACTCTGGGAGGCCGAGACGGGTGGATCACGAGGTCAGGAGTTCGAGACCATCCTGGCTAACACGGTGAAACCCCGTCTCTACTAAAAAAAATACAAAAAAAGCTAGCCGGGCGAGGTGGCAGGCGCCTGTAGTCCCAGCTACTCGGGAGGCTGAGGCAGGAGAATGGCGTAAACCCGGGAGGCGGAGCTTGCCATGAGCTGAGATCCGGCCTCTGCACTCCAGCCTGGGCGACAGAGCGAGACTCAGTCTCAAAAAAAAAAAAAAAAAAAAAAAAAATTGCCCAAGGACCCAGAGTTGGGAGCAGACTTGGTACTGCAACTGGTATTTTCCCTCTTAGACTGAGTCTCATGTCTTCTTTTTTTTTTAAACAGGGTCTCACTCTGTCGCCCAGGCTGGAGTGCACTGGCATGATCTCGGCTCACTGCAACCTCCACCCTGGTCTCAAGTGATCCTCCCACCTCAGCCTCCCAAGTAGCTGGGATTAAAGGCACGTGCCACCATGCCCGGCTAATTTTTGGATTGTAGTAGAGATGAAGTTTCATCATGTTTGCCAGGCTGGTCTCAAACTCCTGACCTCAAATGATCTGCCTGCCTTGGCCTCCCAAAGTGTTGGGATTACAGGTGTGAGCCACCACACCTAGCCAAGGGTTGCATATCTTCTTGACTTTCCATGTAAAAATTATCATTGTAACAGTTTTGTGCCTCTTCCTCCAGATGTTCTACGATTTTGACCATGCTCATTCTCGCTGCCATCATCCTCACTCAGGTTTTCATCCTCACATGTGAATTATTGCATGGCAGTCACTCAGGTCATTAAGACTTCAGCAAACACTCATGGAGCCTTACTACGTGTCAGGCCTGTGCCAAGCTTGAGGATCGGGCGGACTATATCCTTGGCCCTGCCCTCAAGGGCTTTCCAGGGAAATGGCCATATAGAGGTCTGAAACAGGTCGCTACAACAGGACGCGGAAAGGGCACTGATGGGGAGATGTGCAGGGGCCTGAGGAGGGCCAGGTGGCGGCAGGCTGTTTCTTTCCGTTGGTCTTCAAGCCTTCGGGTTCTCTCCTGTCACACGCACTCAATGTTGTGTGTGTCCACTGGTCAAGATCCTTTGGTGATGTTACAGCGCCAAGACTTCAGCCTGGGATTCAGTGTTCTCCACTATCTGGCCCCTGCATCTCACTGTTCCCCAGGACGACCTTCTGTGCCATTTGCAACTGCCTCGCAATTGGTGCAGGTATTTTTCACACAGCTTCCTATCATATCGTCAAAGAATCACAGTAGTAACCACAGTACTACTCATTGCCTGTCTATGGCCCTCTGCTAAGGACTTTGCTGTGTTATTTTATGTAATCTTCACAACTCATTATGGTAGGGGCCATCTTCCTCATTTTGTAGACGAAGACACCAAGGTTCAGAAAGTTCAAATAATTTGCCTAAATCGTACAGCTGGAGTAAGGCTGAGTAGAACTCGGCCCCCCGGTCAAGCCCAAAGTCATCCTACTATTCCCCTTCCACTCCACTGTAATTATACGAAGGAAAGAGCAGAGGTTAGGGGTCAGTGATTTTCTCCCTTCATTCTTGCTGCTCCCACACCTGAAATACTCCTTCTTTCCTTTCCTTTCCTTCCTTCCTTCTCTCCTTCCTTCCTTCTCTCCTTCTTTCTTTCTTTCTTTCTCTCTCTCTCTCTCTCTCTCTCTCTCTTTCTTTCTTTCTCTTTTTTTTTTTGAGACAGAGTCTCGCTCTCGCCCGGGCTGGAGTGCAGTGGCCGGATCTCAGCTCACTGAAAGCTCTGCCTCCCGGGTTTACGCCATTCTCCTGCCTCAGCCTCTGGAGTAGCTGGGGCTACAGGCGCCCGCCACCTCGCCCGGCTAGTTTTTTGTATTTTTTAGTGGAGACGGGGTTTCACCGTGTTAGCCAGGATGGTCTCGATCTCCTGACCTCATGATCCGCCCGTCTCGGCCTCCCAAAGTGCTGGGATTACAGGCTTGAGCCACCGCGCCCGGCTCTTTCTTTCTTTCTTTCCTTCCTGCCTGCCTGCCTGCCTGCCTGCCTTCCTTCCTTCCTTCTTTCTTTCTTTCTCTTTCTCCCTTCATTCTTGCTGCTCCCACACCTGAAATACTCCTTCTTTTCTTTCTCCTTCCTTCCTTCCTTCCTTCCTTCCTTTCTCTCTCTCTCTCTCTGTCTCTCTTTCTTTCTTTCTTTTGATGGAGTCTCACTCTGTCATCCAGGTTGTTGGGGTACAGTGGCGCAATCTTGGTTCACTGCCACCTCTGCCTCCCGGGTTCAAGCGATTCTCAGCCTCCCAAGTAGCTAGAACTACAGGCATATGCCACCACGCCCAGTTAATTTTTGTATTTTTAGTAGAGATGGGGTTTCACCATATTGGCAAGGCTGGACTCAAACCCCTGACCTTATGATCTGCCCACCTCAGCCTCCCAAAGTGTTGGGATTCCAGGCGTGAGCCACCGCACCCGGCCAAAATATTCACTTCCTCTTCCAGCAGTGAATGAAAGCTGAGAGACAAATGCCTTCCCCTTTTCATCCCTTGACAAACAGTTTGGAAGCCGCTTAGCTGGTCCTTTGGGGTCAGGCATCTGTCTCCCATAGTGGTGGGCAGCTCAAGAATGCTCTCTTGAATTGTGTTCCTTTTTTTTTTTTTTTTTTTTTGCTGTTTAACTTCTCCTGTCCCTCTTTTCTGCTCTTTGGAATTTCATTCCCATATAAGCTACCTACATGCCAACTGTTTATTAAGGTTGCCCTCCTAGGGGAATGTGGGCTATGCCACGTGACATTCAATGCTATGAGACTAAATGAGATCAGCAACAGATTAAGATAGGGAACAGATCCAAGGACTGAATCCTGCGACCCTCCAACGTTTGTCGTTTTTAGAGATAGGGTCTCGCGCTGTTGCCCAGGCTGGAGTGCAATGGTGTGATCATAGCTCACTGCAGCCTCGACCTCCTGGGCTCCTCCCTGTTTCAGCCTACTGAATAGCTGGGACTATGGGCACGTGCCACCATGTCTGGCTCTCTCTAACATTTAGAGATGAAGGAGATGAGGAGAACTTAGCAAAGGAGACCTTGATGAAATAATCAAGAGAATATAGTGTCTTGGAAGCCAAGAGGAAAAACAAAAAATGTCTCAAGGAAGGAGGAATGCTCAGCTGATCCTTCACCTTCAGTCAAGGAAGGTGAAGATTAAGTGATAGCCTTTAGGTTTAAGCACACTAGAGGGGACTGGCAATCTTAACGAAGAGCAGCTTAGGTGGAATTACAGAGTGATACAAATGGGTTCAAGAGAGAATGGAAGGGGAGAAAGTACCATTGTCCCTTATCCATCCTTCAGTATCTGCTGGGGATTGGTTTCAGGACGCTGCTGAAGATTCCAAAATCCATTTTTTTTTTAGAGATGGGATCTCACTATGTTGACCAGCCTGTTCTTGAACTCCTGGGCTCAAGCAATCCTCCTACCTCAAAAATCCTCCCACCTCTCAAATCACTGCGTTTATAGGAGTGAGCCAAGGTTCCTAGCCCCTAAATCCTTGGGTGTGCAAGTCTCTTATGTAAAAGAGTGTAATAGCTGGGTGCGGTGGCTCACACCTGTAATCCCAGCACTTTGGGAGGCCGAAGCAGATGGATCACTTGAGGTCAGGAGTTCCAGAACCAGCCTGACTAACTTGATGAAACCCATCTCTACTAAAAAAATACAAAAATTAGCTGGGTGTGGTGGGGGGCACATGTAGTCCCAGTTACTCAGGAGGCTGACGCAGGAGACTCTCTTGAACCTAGGCGACAGAGGTTGCAGTGAGCCAAGATTGTGCCATTGAACTCCAGCCTGGGTGACAGAGTGAGATGCCATCTCAAAAATAAATAAAATAAAATGGTGTAATATTTGCATATAACCTACACATCCTCTCATATACTTTAAATATTCTCTAGATTAATACCTAACACAATGTAAATGCTCTGTAAATAGTGTAAATAGTGTTATACTGTATGTTTTTATTTGTATTATTATTATTTTTTGAGACAGGGCCTCTCTTTGTCACCGAGATGGGAGTGCAATGGCACAATCACGGCTCACTGCAGCCTTGACCTCCCTGGGTTCAGGTGATCCTCCTGCCTCAGCCTTCCAAGTAGCTGAGACCACAGGCATATGCCACCATGCCTGGCTAATTTTTGTCTTTTTGTAGAGGTGGGATTCCACCAAGTTGCCCGAGCTGGTCTTGAGCTCCTGGGTGCAAGCTGTCTGCCCACGCTGGCCTCCTGAAGTACTGGGATTACAGGCTTGAGCCACCATGCCCAGCCTATTTGTATTATTATTATCATTTATTATTTAAAGTAGCAGGATTTGATCTGTGGGCTTTAATTTGCCAACTTCTGCTGCACAATGTTTGAATGCTTTCTGTTGGTTTTTTTGTTTTGTTTGTGATGGAGTCTCACTCTGTCACCCAGGCTGGAGTTCAGTGGCATGATCTCAGCTCACTGCAGCCTCTGCCCCCCGGGTTCAAGTGATTCTCCTGCCTCGGCCTCCCGAGTAACTGGGATTACAGGCACACGCCACCACACCCGGCTAAGTTTTGTATTTTTAGTAGAGACGGGGTTTCACCATGTTGGCTAGGCTGGTCTCAAACTCCCAATCTCAGATGATTCGACAGCTTCGGACTCCCAAAGTGTTGGGATTACAGGTGTGAGCCACCACACCCAGCCCTATTTGTACTTTTTTTTTTTTAATTGTTGGCTTCTTTTTTTTTTTCTTTTTTTAAAATTTTTTAATTTGTTTGTTTTGAGATGGAGTCTTGCTCTGTCACCCAGGCTGGAGTGCAGTGGTGCAATCTCAGCTCATGCAGCCTCCACCTCCCAGTTCCAGCGAGTCTCCTGCCTCAGCCTCCCAGTAGCTAGGACTACAGGCACATGCCACCATGCCTGGCCAATTTTTGTATTATTAGTAGAGACGAGGTTTCACTGTGTTGGCCAGGCTGGTCTATGAACTCCTGATCTCAGGTGATCCACCTGCCTCAGCCTACCAAAGTGTTGGGATTACAGGTGTGAGCCACCGTGCCCGGCCTTTTTCAAATACTTTTGACCTTTGGTTGGTGGAAGCCATGGATGCAGAACCCACGGATATGGAGGGCCGACCACATAAATAATTATTTTATGGAGCTTTCCTATGAAGGTGAGTGGAGAAAGGGGATGCAAGCTGGAGAGGATGCTATGGTTTGAATGTGTCCCCCAAAGTTAATGTGTTAGAAACGTAATCTCCAATACAACAGGGTTGTGAGGTGGAACCTTTAAGAGGTGACTAGGCTGGCCGGGCATGGTGGTTCACGCCTGTAATCCCAGCACTTTGGGAGGCCGAGACGGGCAGATCAGCACGAGTTCAGGAGATCAAGATCATCCTGGCTAACACAGTGAAACCCCGCCTCTATCTACTAAAAATACAAAAAATTAGCCGGGTGTGGTGGTGCATGCCTGTAATCCCAGCTACTGGGGAGGCTGAGGCGGGAGATGGCGTGAACCTGGGAGGCCCAGCTTGCAGTGAACCAAGATCGCGCCACTGCACTCCAGCCTGGGTGACAGAGAAAGACTTCGTCTCAAAAAAAAAAAAAGAAAAAAAAAGAGGCGACTAGGCCGCGAAGGCTCTGTCCTCACAGATGGATTAATGCCATTGTTGCGGCAGTGTTTTCTCATTAAAGGATGAGCTTGAGCTTGGCCCCCTTCCTTCTCCCATTGCATTCCCCTCTCTCTTGCCCCTGGGATGCCTTATGCCATGCTATGATGTGGCAAAAAGGCTCTCACCAGATGCCAGCCCCTTGACCTTGGATTTCCCAGCATCTAGAACTGTGAACCAAATCAATGTTTTTTCTTTATAAATTACCCAGTCTCTGATATTCTGTCATAGCAGCACAAAGCAGACTAACACATAGGGTCAAGAGCAACTTTTTAAAAAAAGATGAGTGAAATTACAGCATATTTATGTGCTGATGAAAATGATTCATCAAAGAAGAGAAAACATGACACGAGAGAGGATGGAGAATGACTGGAGTGAGGGGATGGGATCTCGTGCTCAGTGAAGGTGTATGCCTTAGATAGGGGCATAGACCATTTATCCCTAAACTACAGAAAGGAAAGCCGAGCATGTGGGCAAATTCTCCCATCTCATGACTTATTGAGTGATTGACTTGCAAGAGATCATTAAGACTTTGAGTCTGTGCTGCCTATCCTTCCTCTCCATTTTGCAGATGAGACATAGAGGGAACTAGACTTACCAAAGGACACACCAATGATTATTATGTGTGCACCAATGATTATTTGTTTTGTTTTTGAGACGGAGTTTCGCTCTTGTTGTCCCTGCTGGAGTGCAATGATGTGACCTCAGCTCACTGCAACCTCCGCCTCCTGAGTTCAAGTGATTCTACTGCCTCAGCCTCCCAAGTAGCTGGGATTACAGGCACCCACCAGCATGCCTGGCTAATTTTTTTTTCTTTCTTTTTTTTTGAGACGGAGTCTTGCACTGTTGCCCAGGCTGGAGTGCAGTGGCACGATCTCAGCTCACTGCAACCTCAGCTTCCCGGGTTCAAGTGATTCTCCTGAGCTGGGATTATAGGCGCCTGCCACCACACCTGGCTAACTTTTTGTATTTTTTAGTAGAGACGGGGTTTCACCATGCTGGCCAGACTGGTCTCAAACTCCTGACCTCATGATTCGCCTGCCTTGGCCTCCCAAAGTGCTGGGATTACAGGCATGAGCCACCGCGCCCAGCCATGCCTGGCTAATTTTTTGTATTTTTAGTAGAGATGGGGTGTCATCCCAAAGTGCTGGGATTACAGGCATGAGCCACTGCACCTAGTATGCATCAGTGATTATTAGAGGCAGAGCTGGAATCAGAATCCAAGACCTTTCTTGCACCACCCAGCACATTCGGGTTCTCTCTGTGGTCAGATGTTCTACCTGCCCCACCTGTGCTCTGGGTAGTAGATGCATAGTGTAGGGGCCTCCAAGAAGACACTGGAAGAAGAAAGTGGAGAACTGAACAAACTTCAGAATAGGATCAATAAGCCATGGGGTTAGGTGATTTGAAAGTCTACTGATGAGTCTAAGGGATCTCCCTAGATGTATTTAGGAGTAACCGAATCACTGTAAGGAAAGCTATAAACTGGCAAACTGGACTCAGAAAAATCTGTCAAAATGCAGAAAGAGGATAGTGTAAATCCAAGTGCAAACAGAAGGGCATGGATCCTTCCGGAATATAGATTCCTGGTTTCAAATGTTCCATCAAGCTTTGTTTCCTGATGTGGGGTTTGGAAACATAGTCCCTTTAAGCTTAGATGGAGTTGAATGCTGCAACTCCATTCAGGATTGGATGATGAGTTTCCAGAAGGGAGAGGCCGCAACAAAAGAGGCACAAACAAGCTGGTCCCATGAAGGAGCCAAACACCAGATTTCACCTTGCCTCCAGGAAACTTGTGAAACCACTGCATTCTCTTTCCCCTAATTCCACTTATTTCAAAACATTCTCTGAGCTGTTGTGCGAGGCACTATGCTTAGTGCTATAGGTATGGCTGGTAACAGAGAGGTGGAGGGTGGTGTACAGAACAGATAAACTGAAGGAGGTCCCACCTTCCAATTTTTATAGCCTTCTAGTAAGAATGAGCGATTCACACATTGGACTGTGATTTCATGCCCACTACTCAATCTCCCGATTACTCATTCTGCTTCTCAGTTAGCTCTGTGCTGGACAGGAGAGGGCGTGTAACATGGAGGGGAGTCTGTGTCTCTAGTCACTGCAAAGATAACTCCCTGACTGTGGATTCAAAGATATAAATTATAAACTGCTATTGGGTACAAATTATTCCCATATGAGCTTGTTGAGTGTGATCCACTTATCTCTAAGGCTGATCGCTAGTTAAATCCTGCCCAAGTAGCTGAAAGCCTGTTTGTTTTACGACAAACAGGAGACAGGGGCCCTGCTGAAATTCGGGTGTAGGATTGAACCTTAAGCCAATGCTCTAATATGTTTGGAGAATTCTTTTTTTTTTTTTGAGATGGAGTCTCGCTCTGTCGCCCAGGCTGGAGTGCAGTGGCCAGATCTCAGCTCACTGCAAGCTCCGCCTCCCGGGTTCACGCCATTCTCCTGCCTCAGCCTCCCAAGTAGCTGGGACTGCAGGCGCCAGCCACCTCACCCGGCTAGTTTTTGTATTTTTTAGTAGAGACGGGGTTTCACCGTGTTCGCCAGGATGGTCTCGATCTCCTGACCTCGTGATCCACCCGTCTCGACCTCCCAAAGTGCTGGGATTACAGGCTTGAGCCACTGCGCCCGGCCTAGAAAATTCTTAAGTGGGTACAGTCTGTTTCAGCTGTCTTCTACCTCTGCACCAAAGCAGTATTGCAAGAGACCCACAAGGTCAGGGTTCTGACTTCCAACACTCAGGCTGTTGAGGATAGGTGGAGGAGATGAGCTGGAATGTCATCAAGAGATAATCCAGGAAACGCTTCTCTGAAGAAATTACCACGATCTCTTCATTTCTGCAGCCCTCGGCAGTTGTTTTCAAAGCATTTGCAGTATCACTGATTTCATGGAATCCTCACATCGCCCCACGAAGTAGGTGGAGCAGGTTTTATTATCACTGTTTTGCAGCTGAAGAGACTGAGGCCCCAAGAGGTGGCATGACTTGGCCCAGGTCACATGGCTAATAAGCAGTTGAGCTGGAGCTCGAGTCCAGGTCTCCCGAGTGTGAGTCGAATGCCCAGGTGTCAGCCAGCCATTCCTCGGCGGCTCCGCTGCCTCCTCAGCCCCCTTGGCTCTCAGATGAGAGGCCTGGGGTGAGAGCATGGGCTTCACTCCCAGGATGACCTGGGTTTGAGTCCCACCTCTGCCCTAACTAGCTGTCTGACCTCAGGCAAGTTGCCAAACCATCTCTGTGCCTCTGTTTCCTTGTCTGCAAAATGAGCAAAATAACAGTACCTCCCCATCAGGTGATTTGGAGGAGTAAATGAGATATCAGAGACAGAACAAAACACAACGTCTGGCATAGTTTGAGGCATCAATAAATGCTATATTACCCCCTCACCAAAGTCTGTTTTCCTCGAAGACGCAACCCGGAAGAGAGTACTCAAGAATCTTGCAGGCAAGGCACCGTGGCTCATGCCTGTAATCCCAGCACTAGCACTTTGGGAGACTGAGGCAGGAGGATTGCCTGAGTTCAGGAGTTCGAGACCAGCCTGGGCAACAAGGCAAAACCTCATCTCTACAAAAACTACAAAATGGGCAGGGCGCGGTGGCTCACACCTGTAATTCCAGCACTTTGGGAGGCCGACGTGGGCAGATCACCTAGATTGGGAGTTTGAGACCAGCCTGACCAACATGGAGAAACCCTGTCTCTACTAAAAATACAAAAATAGCCGGGCATGGTGATGCATGCCTATAATCCCAGATACTTGGGAGGCTGAGGCAGGAGAATCACTTGAACCCGGGAGGCAGAGGTTGCAGTGAGCTGAGATTATGCCACTGCACTCCAGCCTGGGCAACAAGAGCGAAACTCCATCTCAAACAAAAAACAAAAAACAAAACACGGAACTTAGCCGGGTGTGATAGCATACGCCCTGACCCTGGAATTCGAGGCTACGGTGAGCCGATTGTGCCACTGCACTGCAGCCTGGGTGCCACAGTGAGACCCTGCCTCAAAAAAAAAAAAAAAAGTCTTGCAGAAGGCTCCCTGATTTCCTTCCTCATCATTTCTTGCCTTTGCTCCCTCTCACTTTGTGATAATGCTACCTCAAATTTGTATGGGCCAGGCACAGTGGCTGATGGGCACAGTGGCTCATACCCGTAATCCCAGCACTTTGGGAGGCTGAGGCGGGCAGATCACTTGAAGTCAGGAGTTTGAGACCAGCCTGGCCAACATGGCAAAACCCCATCTCTACTAAAAATACAAAAATTAGATGGGCATAGTGGTGCACGCCTGTAATTCCAGCACTTTGGAGGCTGAGGCACGAAAATTGCTTGAACTTGGGAGGCAGAGGTTGCAGTGAGCCGAGATCACGCCATTGCACTCCAGCCTGGGTGAAAAACAAAATAATAATAATAATTTGTACATCCCTTTTTACTTTATTTTTCTTTCTTTCTTTCTTTTTTTGAGATGGAGTTTCACTCTTGTTGCCCAGGCTGGAGTACAACAGTGTGATCACTGCTCACTGCAACCTCCACCTCCCGTGTTCAAGCGATTCTCCTGCCTGAGCCTCCTGAGTAGCTGGGATTACAGGTGCCTGCCACCATATCCGGCTAATTTTTGTATTTTTTTAGTAGAGACGGGGTTTCACCATGTTGGCCAGGGGCTGATCTGGAACTCCGGACCTCAGGTGATCCTCCTGCCTCAGCCTTCCAAAGTTCTGAGATTACAGGCGTGAGCCACTGTGCCCAGCCTCTTTTTACTTCTCTTTTCTTTTCTTTTTTTTTTTAGACAGAGTTTTGCTCTTGTTGCCCAGGCTGGAGTGCAATGGTACAATCTCGGCTCACTGCAACCTCCGCCTCCTGGATTCAAGCGATTCTCCTGCCTCAGCCCCCCGAGTGGCTGGGATTACAGGCGTGTGCCTCCACACCTGGATAGTTTTGTATTTTTAGTAGAGACGGGGATTCTCCATGTTGATCAGGCTGGTCTTGAAATCCTGACCTCAGGTGATCCGCCCGCCTTGGCCTCCCAAAGTGCTGGGATTACAGGTGTGAGCCACCATGCCCAGCCCTCTTTTTACTTTTCAAAGTGCTTCCCCACTCAGCACCTCTTGGGAGCCTCCCGTCAATCCTGTAAGATAAAGAGAACCAAAATCTTCGTTCCCTTGTTACAAGTGAGAAAACCAAGGTGAGAGAGGTGAATTGACTGTGCAAAGGCAACACCTCTGTTAGCCGAGGAGCTGGGACTCTTCTTTCGGTTTTGATTCCTTGCTGGAAATATTTGTGGAATTGTGTGGGTTTCCTTTCCTACCTTTGGAATTGGGAGCTAAGGGACCCCCTCATGGACTTTCTTCAAACTCAGGATTATCTTTGAGAACCCAAACGGTGAGGAGAAAAGTGGTTTGCCTCCATGAGACTCCCCGATCCCACTCAATTTCCCTGCACATCAAGACCTAGGCCTGGGGATTGGAAAGGTAATCCAAGGTAAGGGGTAAATTCCATCTGTGGTCAAAGACCAGCTCTGAGCTGGCTTCCCATGAGCAGGGGAGGGTGGAAAGGTCAAAGGGTGGTGCTCTTCCTCAGAGTCCAGCGTCAGCTCTGCTACTTGATATCTGAGAACACCTTGAACAAGGCAAGGTTCACTTCAGCTTCCCCATCTCTAACAGGAACACTGGATTAGATAATGTCTCAGCTGACTTCCTGATAACACGAAAGAGATTTGCTTGAAGATAACAGTGACACATTATGCACTTGAGAAACTTTTATTACAGAAAATTTCAAATAAATTCAAAGTCAACAGAATAATATAATGAACCCCCATGTATAGATCCCTCAAATTCAGCCATCATCAACATTCTTTCTTGTTTCATCTCTACCTCCACCACCTCACCCACTTAATGGTTATTTCTTTTCTTCTACATGCAGTGGGAAGGGCTTGCTTTGTTGCCCAGGCTGGTCTCAACCTCTTGGCCTCCAGTGATCCTCCCACCTTGGCTTCTCAAAGTGTTGGAATTATAGGCACCTGCCACCACACCCAGCCTGGTTATTTTATTATTATTATTATTTTTGAGACAGAATCTCACTCTGTCACCCAGGTTGGAATGCAGTGGCGCGATCTCGGCTCACTGCCTCCTCCAACTCCCAGGTTCCAGTGATTCTTGTGCCTCAGCCTTCTGAGTAGTTGGGACTGCAAGCACGTGCCACCGCACCCAGCTAATGTTTGTATTTTTAACAGACAGGGGGTTTCGCCATGTTGGCCAGGCTGGTCTCAAACTCCTGGCCTCAAGTGATCCTCCTGTCTTGGCCTCCCAAAGTGCTGGAATTACAGGCATGAGCCACCACGCCTGAACAACCTGGTTATTTCTTATAGTCTTTTTTTTCCCCTTCTAGTAAAATTTACATACCTTGAAATGCAGAAATCTTAACTGTGTAATGTTGACAAAAGGATCCACCCATGTAACCAATGTCCATCATTGGCAAATGTATTACTATAACTGAATTTATTAACAAATTAAACATTTAAATATGACTTTAGCACACTAGGGGTTCGCAAATGCTCTCTTTTTGGGACTGGCTAGGTTAGCATCAGATCTGCAGTCTTAAGTCATTATTTTCCTTCCTGCCTCTATGCACGTTGTCATCCTTGTGTGTCCCTGGAGCTTATGGCTTTCTCCTGCATGCACCTCTATTATGAGGCTTTTATCGTCTTAGCTACAAATTCTTATAAACTTGCTTTTTTTCTTTCCTATACATTTATCCTTCTCCGAGTTTTTTCTTTTTTTCTTTTTTAGTTTCGGTCTTCTATAACCTCTTTCTCATACCTGTTGCTGTTTTCTCCTCTAGAGTTCTTACTTTTCTGTATTCACTCCACCTTCTCTGATCTCACTGTCCTTTATCTTTTGGTCTGTTTATATGCTGGACATTAGACACTGAGCCATAACCCCAGGGTCCAGCCCAGGGCCAGGCACTTAGTCAACAGTGAGTGAGTGAATGAATGAAAGCAAAGGACGACATACTCTGGAACCATCTGCAATCTGGTTACAGTAATGTGGTCAGCTAAGGAACCCTAACCCGTTACCCTGGACCACATCTTTCTCTTTGCATTGAGCAAGAAGCTATTTATCTGCCCTCTTGGAAGCTCCAGCATTTGAAAGGAAGGAGGCTGATTTCCTGACAAAATGTGACCCAAAGGACCATCCTCCTCCTACTCCCCATCATTTAAAAAAAAAAAAAAAAGAGCAAGCCGGGGCTATCAGGGATACTTCCTGTTTTCCTCTCTTGAAAGCATCCTGGATAGATGAAACTGAAGGATCAAAGGGACTGCCTCCTCTGGGGCCTGGGGACTGGCAGAATGGCTTTTAACCCTCTGCTGTCTCCCACATGTGAGTGGCATGCGCAGTCGATGTCTTATAGTTCCCTAGTAGATTTTAACTTCTTTTGGGCAGGGGCCTTGGCATTCATTCATTCATTCATCAAACATTACTGTACTCTACCAAATCCCAGGCTTTGAGGATCTGGGGATATAGAGATGAATATGACAGTCCCTAGCCTCATTCATCTAACAGTAATGATCCCATGTGCTAACATGATCAAGCATTTTCTCCCTGTGAGGCTCTTACTACATGCTTTTCATGCATTTGGTCCTCACAACAAGCTGATGGGGTATTCTTGCCCCCATCTTACTGATAAGAAAAGCAAAGCTTCTGAAGGTAAAATAACCAGATGCAGGCTTATGACTGGTAGGTGTCAGGGCTGGGGTTAGAGCTCAGTGGTCTGAGCAGAAACCATATTTATAGCTGATACACTAGCCTGCCCCTGGAGACCTGCCTCCATGTTTGAAACATGGCAGTGACTTTATTGCTAGTAATTTTTACAAGTGCATTTTATCTCTGGGCTTGGTCAGGTGGCTTCTGGTGAACAGGTTTGTTTACATCCGACTTACTGTATTATATTGTATTAGAGCAGAGGTGAGTCAGCTTGCGGCCCCCTGAAGAGTGACAACAAGGCTGGAAAAACCAAGAGACAACCTTTGGCCCTGTTTGGGGAACAAAGAGAGCGTCAGGCTCTTGCTTCCCCTCTCTCATTTCTGGAATAGATCAGATTCCACAGATTTGTTTTGTTTTGTTTTTTGTTTTGTATTACATTTTTTTCAAATCTTGGAAAGAAAGCCAAAGGAGGCTGGGTGCGGTGGCTCATGCCTTGGAGCCTAGCACTTTGGGAGGCTGAGGTGGGCGGATTACTTGAGGTCAGGAGTTTGAGACCAGACTGGCCAACATGGTAAAACACCGCCTCTACTAAAAATACAACAATTAGCTGGGTGTGGTGGCAGGCACCTATAATCCCAGCAACTCAGGAGGCTGAGGCAGGAGAATTGCTTGAACTCGGGAGGCAGAGGTTGCACTGAGCCGAGATTGCGCCACATAGTGAAACCCTGTCTCAGCTAGAAATACAAAAAAATTAGCCAGGTGTGGTGGTGAACGCCTGTAATCCCAGCTATTCTGGAGGCTGAGGCACAAGGATTGCTTGAACTTGGGAGGCAGAGGTTGCGGTGAGCTGAGATCACACCACTGCATACCAGTCTGGCCGACAGAGTGAGACTGTCTCAAAAACAAAACAAAACAAAAAAGGAAAGATATTTTCTCCATTTTTCTGGAGAGGAATCGAGGCTCAGAGTAGTTAGTTAATATACCCCAAATCACACAGCTAGACAGAGCCAGGATTTGATCCTAGGTTTGACTAACTCCAGACCCTCCACTTTAATCATTCTATTTCCCTGATGCTAAAGTTGGCAGAGAGAGGAAGAAACTCCCTTCCTGCTGAGGTTCCTGACAAACAGTAGGGGCAGGTGAGGGTAGCAAGTAACCTTGAGATCTGCTGGTTAGGGACGCCTGGCACAAAAGGATCTTAAGGTGCCTCTGCTTCTGCAATTCTATCTCTTTAAGACCCAGAGTTCCCATGCCAAGCCTGCTCTGTGATCCTCAGAGATTTCAGGGGTGGGGAAACTGGGTTGAATGCGCTGACATACAAGCAAAAAAAGACCTCAGCATTTTTGCCTCGCCTCGGTGGCTCCGGCCTTTTTAAATTGTTTTTCCTCTCTCTCTCATTTATTTATTACTATGCTATTCCTTGGTCCTGCTGCTGTGTCAATCCTGATAAAAGCAAATCACCCCACAAACAGGTGCAGCTGGGAGCTGCCCCTTGGACAGCTGCCAGGGAAATGTGATCGCTCAGCTGGGGTGACCTGCCCCAGCCCAACCCCCTCTCAGGTTCCAGCCCAGGGCATGTGTCCTTGGGCAGTTAATGTCAGTCCACATGTCACAGCCCTGGTATCCCAGTTGGCATTATGGACTCCTGCTGGTGTGTGTGGTTTGGGTGGGGTGGGTATATGCAGGAGAGAAGGGAGGCTCCCAGGAGTCTATTTTCTCTTTCGGTTTCTTCCAACAAATTCAGAAAATACAATGTCACCAAGTCCCCTTTGCAAGTATTTGAAAATATTTCCTAAGAATATCACTGCCTTATTTCCCTAGGTAAGAAATATTTTTTCCCATTCCCAAATTCACACACACATGCAATGTAATGATCCGAAAGAAATTTTTTGAGTATCTCCCAGGGCTTAGCTGTGGGTTCACCTAAATAAACATTTCTTAGCCAACCCTGCTATCCAGAATGCATTTTGATGCTACCAAGCCATGTGACTTTGACTCTGGCTTGGAAAAGATTTTATTTCATTTCCCCTCCCCCCATTTCAGTGTTTTGTCCCCAAGCATCATTTCCCCACTTCCCTAGGGCACCAGCCTTTCCGGAAATGCCCTAGCTCTGCGTGCAGCCTCCGCCTCCCGGTGTGGAGAAGGCGGTGACAGCGCCGCGCAGGAGCCGCAGAGCTGGCCTGGGCGGAGGGCGAGGGGCCGGGGCGGCCGGGCCAGGCTGCCCGCCTGCCGCAGAGCAGCGCGCAACTCGGGGAGGGAGGAGGTTGCCATGCAAATGACGCGGCGTCCTGCGGGCCCCCCTTACCCGGGGGCCCTCTGGTTGCCAAAACAGAGCATTCCCCAGAACAGTCGCCTGGAAACGAGCGCTGTCATAGCAGCCTTGAGCTCAGTAGCAGCGAGCCAGCTGTGCTGCCACGAGGAGCTGGGTCAGGATGTTCAGACCTCCTCAGCACCCCCTCCCCACCCAGTCTCCACCTCGGGGAAGGGAGTGGTGGCTTGGCCCACCGTGGAGGGGAGGGAGGGCACTAATTGGATTGGAACACTCCTGAAACGCATCAGCTGCTCCTCCCTGGGGGAGGGGGAGAAGGAAAGCGGCAGACTGTCTTTGTGATGGGCTCAGCCTCTCCCTCCCTGCAGCCTCGCCCTGACCTGGTCCTCACCGGCCTCTACCCACCTATGGCTGTCCTGGGGCACAATGGCAAGATCTTTGTAAAATGGAGGAGGCAGACACCGGATCAGATAAACACCAAAATGAAATTCAGCCTTGATATGAAGGGTACTGTGGTGATGCTACCGGGATCTGACCTGGTTTGGAAGGGTTAGGGAAGAATGCAGGTTTGCCACAGCCCCCATGTCAATACTCTAGTTACTTCTTCCCTTAACAGCCCCCGTCTTTCCAGCACCTTTTCTCATCAGCTCACCTTTTGCCAGCCTGGTCTTCCCTAAACCTTGGGAGCATTTACTTTTTCCTACTTCATTTGGCACCCAGAGAGCTGCCTCATCATTTAAGCGTGTGTGTGCTCACCAATTAAACTACAATATAAACTTTAAAGAGGCAGGACCCATGTTATCATTGTCATGGCCCACCTTCACCATGAAGAACGAAACAGGCCGGGCACAGTGGCTCACACCTGTAATCCCAGCACTTTGGGAGGCCGAGGTGGGTGGATCACCAGGTCGGGAGATCAAGAACATCTTGGCTAACACGGTGAAACCCCGTCTCTACTAAAAATACAAAAAAATTAGCCAGGCATGGTGGTGGGTGCCTGTAGTCCCAGTTATTTGGGAGGCTGAGGCAGGAGAATGGTGTGAACCTGGGAGGCGGAGCTTGCAGTGAGCCGAGATCGCACCATTGCACTCCAGCCTGGGCAACAGAGCAAGACACTGCCTCAAAAAAAAAAAAAAAAAAAAAACAAGACAGAGTTCCACAGACCTGCTTGAATTTAGGTGCCAGTGATCTTTGTCAACATAGTCATCACCCTGGGAGGCCTCTGGCATTGCCTTTGCAACAACTGTTTTAGATTGGCCTTCAGAGACTAGTAAAACCTCTTCTGGGACTGGAGAGGGGAGGAGATTCAGTGACAGCCTGAGTGACAGTAAGCCAACAGGTGGGCTACAGAGAAAGTGGACAACTACTCGGGACACACCGAGTGCTTCACGTGGTTCGGACGCGGCACACCAGCGCTTATAGGTGTGACTTAAGCATGTGTGTGCAAGGGAGTCCCCTTCCTTCAAATTCCTAAGGGGCCTTGGGAGTCTTATGTACCCAAACAGCAAGTCTTCATTCAACCTGCCTTGATAACGCAGCATGTAAATGTGCAATCTCTGTCTCCTCCCTCTTCCTTTCCTTTGAGTTCCTGCTGTCTGCCAGGCACTGAGCTAGGCACTGGAGGTTCAGAGAATGATTAAATTAGTATCATTCTGTATTTATGAGAAAAAAATCCTAAACCATATGTGGGGGCATTTGCCGTGCCTATAGTCACCAGCATTTTTTGATCAACTTTCCTATTTTGGGTTTTTCCCACATCATAAATCCCACTTCCCCAAAGTAAAGGCCAGAAATTGACCTTCCCAGATGTCCTTGCAACTAGTATGTAAGCAGGTGACCTAAGTTCCACCGATCAGATGCACCCACATGAAATTTTTTTTTTCTTTTTCTTTTTCTCTTTGAGGCCGAGTCTTGCTGTGTCGCCCAGGCTGGAGTGCAGTGGCCCGATCTTGGCTCACTGCAGCCTCCGCCTCCCGGGTTCAAGCAATTCTCCTGCCTCAATCCCCTGAATAGCTGGGACTACAGGCACATGCTACCAAGCCCAGCTAATTTTTGTATTTTTAGTAAAGACAGGGTTTCCCCATGTTGGCCGGGATGGTCTTGATCTCCTGACATCGTGATCCACCTGCCTCGGCCTTGCTAAGTGTTGGGATTACAAGGCATGAACCACTGTGCCCAGTCTTTCTTTTCTTTCTTTTTTTTATTTTGAGACAGAGTCTTGCTCTGTCACCCAGGCTAGAGTATAATGGCGCAATCTCGGCTCACCGCAATCTCTGCCTCCTGGGTTCAAGCAATTCTCCTGCCTCAGCCTCCCAAGTAGCTGGGGTAACAGTTGTGCACCATCCCTGGCTAATTTTTGTATTCTTAGTAGAGACAGAGTTTCACCATGTTGGCCAGGCTGGTCTCGAACTCCTGACCTCAGGTGCTCTGTCCACCTCAGCCTCCCAGAGTGCTGGGATTACAGGTGTGAGCCACCACACCTGGCCTGTTTTTCCTTTTTTAGACAAGGTTTTGCTTGAACTCCTGGTCTCAAGCAATTCTCCCTCCTGAGCCTCCCAAGTAGTTAGGACTACAGTTCTACAGTTGTGTAACACCAACCACATGAGTTGTTTTTTGTGTTTTGAGATGGGGTCTCACTCTGTCACCCAGGCTGGAGTGAAGTGGCACAATTTTGGCTCACCGCAACCTCCGCCTCCCAGGCTCAAGTGATCCACCTCAGCCTCCTGAGTAGCTGGGACCACAGGCACGCACCACCACTCCCAGCTAATTTTTTTGTATTTTTCGTAGAGATGGGGTTTCACCATGTTGCCCAGGCTGGTCTTGAACTCCTGAGCTCATGCGATTGTGCCCAAATTGGCCTCCCAAAATGCTGGGTTTACAGGTGTGAACCACTGGCTTCACATGAGATTTTGATTTGGAAGAAAGCAATTGAGGAAGAAAACATCCTGGGAAAGGGGGCTTTCCATCCTCTGAACCCCACACCCATGGCTGTGCCCATTACTCAAAGGCATGCAGTTGGCTCGTGTTGCCTTGTGATATGGTTCCTATTATTACCCAAGAGTCCTATTTTACCTTGAGCAAGGATGACATGCACATTTGTGACTCATTTCATATTGTTCTGCCCTCTCCCATTTCCAGACTCCCAGAGGCACTGACTGTCCCGTGGCTGACATGTGCACTGCAGCTATTTTTCACATGGGCACAACCCCTCACCCAGCATACCGTCAACTCCACGGTGTCTTGGGATTGCAACTTATGTGATTTTTGCCAACCCCCTTTCCTACAGCTTTACAAGAAATAGGATTTTTTTTTTTTTTTTTGAGGTGGAGTCTCGCTCTGTCGCCCAGGCTGGAGTACAGTGGCTGGATCTCAGCTCACGGCAAGCTCCGCCTCCTGGGTTTACGCCATTCTCCTGCCTCAGCTTCCCGAGTAGCTGGGACTACAGGCGCCCGCCACCTCGCCCTGCTAGTTTTTTGTATTTTTTAGTAGAGACGGGGTTTCACTGTGTTAGCCAGGATGGTCTCGATCTCCTGACCTCGTGATCTGCCCGTCTCGGCCTCCCAAAGTGCTGGGATTACAGGCTTGAGCCACTGCGCCCGGCCAAGAAATAGGATTTTATGATATGCTTGTGGAAAATGAGAATCATATTGTTTATTTTCAAATTGATGACCTTCTCCATAATAAAATTATAAGCATTTGCAGGCATAACCCATTCATTCATTCATTCAGCATTTAATGAGTGCCTGTGATGTGCCAGGCATTGTGTTGAGTGCTGGGACAGAACTGAGTACAGCACAACTCCTCCTCACAAGATGTTAGTTTATTAGCAAGAAACAGATAGCAGGCTGGGTGTCATGGTTTAGGCCTGTAATCCCAACAATTTGGGAGGCTGAGGCCTGAAGATTGCTTGAGCCCAGGAGTTAGACAGCAGCCTGGACAATACAGGGAGACCTTGTCTCTGCAAAAAATAAAAAAAATTAGCCAGGTGGAGTGGTGTGCACCTGTAGTCTCAGCTACTCAGGAGGCTAAGGTGAGAGGATCACTTTAGCCCAAGAGGTTGAGACTGCAGTGAGCATGATCACGCCACTGCACTCTATCCAGGGTGTCGAAGCAGACATATAAGTGGGGGAAAGGTGGTACAAGAGCTCTGAAGGCCAATGTGCAGAGTAGAGAAGGGAGTGGTTTGTTGGGTGCAGAAAAGACTTTTTCATAGGAACAACATCAAGTGCTTATTCTAGGACAGCTTTTTTCTCAGGACTTAATGTATATTCATTCACTTAATGTTCACAACAGCAATAAGGCAGGTGTTATTAATACCCTATTTTTTTTTTGAGACAAAGTCTCACTCTGTTGCCCAGGCTGGAGTGCAGCGGCCCCATCTTAGCTCATGGCAACCTCTGCCTCCCGGGTTCAAGTGATTCTCCTTCTCAGCTTCCTGGGTAGCTGGGATTATAGGCACCCACCACCATGCCTGGCTAATTTTTGTATTTTTAGTAAGAGTCTCACCATCTTGACCAGGCTGGTCTCAAACTCTTGACCTTATGATCCACCCGCCTCAGCCTCCCAAAGTGCTGGGGGTACAGGCGTGAGCCACCACGCCCAGCCAATACCCTATTTTACAGGTAAGGGAACCAAAGCCCTGAGATGTGTAATGTCTTGCATGGTTGCACAGCTGGTGAATTGCAGAGCTGGGATATGTCCTTCATACTTTAACATCCATGTGCTTAACTGCTGCACTACACTGCCTTGAGCAGATTCTGGGAAGTGAAAAATTAGCGATCAACAGGCATCTTTACAGGCTCAGGGCATGGGGTGGCTGCCTGTTTTGTTCAGCTGGGACATGGTGCACTGGGAAAAATGGTATGGTGTAGAGGGCGGCCATCCAAAATACTTAAAAGTGATAGGTGAGAACTCACTACCACAAGCTTGGACTTCAGTTGCTCTCTTTGTTCCTTGATGGATAATTTCACTCCTTAAGAGTGGTTGACCTAGACAAAATTGTAAGGTTGGCAGAATGGACTTCTCCCTAGGCAGATATAATTTGCTTTGGAATCTCAGGGACTTGGGATCTGGTCCCCACTCTTCCCTTGACCAGCTGAATGACTCTGGGCAAGTCACTCAACATCTCTTATCCTCAGTTCTCTCCACTGGTAATTGAGAAGAATAATCTCATAGTGTTGACATAGGATTAAATGAGATAATGCATGTCGATCAGCTTGGAATGCAAACAAGCCAAAAGTAACATTTATTTAAGTTTTAAGTTCACAATATCTTATCTACAACTCCAAACACCTAAAAGCTCTGAAAACAAAACACATTTGGCAACAAAACCTGAGTTTTGTTTGTTTGTTTGTTTGTTTTGAGACAGAGTCTTACTCTGTCACCCAGGCTGGAGTGCAATGGCACGATCTCGGCTCACTGCAACCTTCGCCTCCTGGGTTTAAGCGATTCTCCTGCCTCAGCCTCCTGAGTAGCTGGGATTATAGGCACTCGCCATCATGCCTGGCTAATTTTTGTGTTTTTGTAGAGATGGGGATTCACCATGTTGGCTAGGCTGGTCTTGAACTCCTGACCTCAGGTGATCTGCCTGCCTCAGCCTCCCAAAGTGGTGGGATTACAGGCTTGAGCCACAGCACCCAAAATTTTCCATGTACTTTTTCACAGGAATTTTAAAGTATTTATTTAAAATATTTGATGCCATCCCAGATTCTGCTATGGGCATTGCAAAATATGTGGTGTGGCACTGTGTTGCTTTTCTTTTTTTTTTTGAGACGGAGTCTCGCTCTGTCACCCAGGCTGGAGTGCAGTGGCCGCATCTCAGCTCACTGCAAGCTCCGCCTCCCGGGTTTACGCCATTCTCCTGCCTCAGCCTCCCGAGTAGCTGGGACTACAAGCGCCCGCCACCTCGCCCGGCTAGTTTTTTATATTTTTTAGTAGAGACGGGGTTTCACCGGGTTAGCCAGGATGGTCTCTATCTCCTGACCTCGTGATCCGCCCGTCTCAGCCTCCCAAAGTGCTGGGATTACAGGCTTGAGCCACCGCGCCCGGCCAACTGTGTTGCTTTTCTAAAATCCAAAAGACTTGTATTACAAAACACATCTGACCCAAAGGCATCAGATAAGGGATTTTAACTAGCATTATCTCATCTTTAGACCACTCTCTCCAGTCCCCCTCTTACTCTAACTGTTCAAGTGGCCATTGGGCATCTAGAATCAACCCTTCTCTGCAAAAGGAATACACATATACCCACATACCCTTTGGGTCTCCCCACACAATTGTCTCCCTTATCCAAGCTCCTTTGCTCCCACTATTTCTTCAGTCCTGATTTTTGCCAACCTCACTGAATTTAAATTCCCCCCATACCCCTCTACCCCCATGCCCTGGTCAAGAAAACAGATTTTAGAGATGGCGCCTTCTCTGAATTACTCTGGTAGTATAGGCCCGGCCAGTTGTTACCTGCCTGTGGGCTGCAGAATTATTCCAAGAAACTCTATGTCTATTTGAACTCCAAATACTGTCTGCCAACTGTGTAAGTAATGTCTGGTGCGTAACTGTGCTACTCCTTTTCAGCTGTGCTGAAGGCCTGATTGTTTTTTGTCACAATGAATTTTCCCCGTTGACCAAAGCCCAAAATAACAGCTTCTCTTGTTTGCAAGGCTGCGGTCACTTCCAAAGGGAACAAGGGGTCTTCAGGCTGGGGCAGGTTGCAAACCACTGAGCTGGGCTGTCTTGGCAGTGTGCCATTCCTCCTTGGTGGGGGGGAATCATGAGACCTGAGGTCAAGTTCCAGCTCTTCCCTGGCTGGTTAGATGATCTTGGAGGCAGACCCTTGTGACTTGGAAGGCTTTGGTTTCCTCATTCTGGAGCAGAGATCATGAAAATTATTTGGCAGGATTGTGAAGAAGATTAAATGAGATAATGAAAGGACTTTGAAAACTGTGAAGTGTTGCACAAATGGAAAGCTTGTGTTGTTTTTTTTTTTTTTTTTTTTTTTTTTTTTTTTTTTTTGTTTTTTTTTTTGAGGCGGAGTCTCGCTCTGGCGCCCAGGCTGGAGTGCAGTGGCCGGATCTCAGCTCACTGCAAGCTCCGCCTCCCGGGTTCACGCCATTCTCCTGCCTCAGCCTCCCGATAGCTGGGACTACAGGCGCCCGCCACCTCGCCCGGCTAGTTTTTTGTATTTTTAGTAGAGACGGGGTTTCACCGTGTTAGCCAGGATGGTCTCGATCTCTGACCTCGTGATCCGCCATCTCGGCCTCCAAAGTGCTGGGATTACAGGCTTGAGCCACGCGCCCGGCCGCTTGTTGTTGTCTTAACATATTGTCAACTTTTTTTTTTTTGGATGGAGTCTCGCTCTGTTACCCAGGCTGGACTGCAATGGCGTGATCTCGGCTCACTGCAACCTCTGCCTCCCAGGTTCAAATGATTCTCCTGCTTCAGCCTTCCAAGTAGCTGGGATTACAGGCACCACCATGCCCGGCTAATTTTTTGATTTTTAGTATAGATGGGGTTTCACCATGTTGGCCAGGCTTGTCTCGAACTTCTGATCTCAGGTGATCAGCCCGCCTCAGTCTCCCAAGGTGCTGGGATTAGAGGCGTGAGCCACCGCGTTTGGCCACATATTGTCAGCTTCTTAAAGGTGGGAATGGTGTCTTCTGTTTTCTTCAGTTTCCTCAGTGGCACTCCCCATCCCCATTCTGCAATCAACACGGGACTGGCTATAGAGATGGCCTTGTATAAAACACTGCAAAGTAACTTGCACAGTGGCTTAGCAAATAAGAGGTATTTAATAAATGGTAGTTAATATGCATGCCTGTGCCATCCATTGTGCAGAGAAGCAGTGTAGTGCAGCGGTTTAGAGCACGGACCCTGGTATTAATCCATTCTCTGCCACTTGCTGGGTTAGCACATGTGACCTTGGGCAAGGTTAGCACTAATAGGCCCTAATATTCTCATCTATCACACATGGCTGATGATAATAGTAGTTAATTCATGAAGTTGTGAAAACTGAAAGGGTTTAGTCTATGTAACAGAGCCGGGCACGAATCGAGCACTCTGTAGGCATCGGTTGTTTTTGTCTTTTTTTGCAACAAGATCTCAATCTGTCGCCTAGGGTGAGTGCAGTGGCGCAATCATGTCTCACTGCAGGCTCGACCTCCTGGGCTCAAGTGATCCTCTCACCTCAGCTTCCTGAATAGCTGGGACTACAGGTGCATGCCACCACGCCCAGCTAAGTTAAAAATTTTTTTTTGTAGATACGGGGTCTTGCTATGTTGCCAAGGCTGGTCTTGAACTCCTGGCCTCAAGCAATCCTCCCATCTCAGTATCCCAAAGTGCTGGGATTACAGGGGAGCCACACACAGTTGTTATTTAACTATTATTTGCCAAACGATTCTTTAAAAGGTGGTCAGTGCCTGGGCGTGGTGGCTCAAGCCTGTAATCCCAGCACTTTGAAAGGCCGAGGTGGGCGGATCACCTGAGGTCAGGCGTTTAAGACAAGCCTGGCCAACATGGCAAAACCCTGTTTATACTAAAAACATAAAAATTAATTGGGTGTGGTGGCACGTGCCTGTAGTCCCACCTACTCAGGAGGCTGAGGCCCGAGAGTTGCTTGAACCTTGGAGGCGGAGGTTGCAGTGAGCCAAAATTGTGCCACTGTACTCCAGCCTGGGAGACAGAGCAAGACTCTGTCTCAAAAAAAAAAAAAAAAAAAAAAGGGGTGGTCGGAGAAAATCGCCAGACAGGAAGTCTAGCTTCTGGTCTTTGTTCAGCCTCAGTAAGGTCTTCAAAGAGGGTTAGATGCTCAGGCAGCCTCTCGGGATCAGCACAAATCATGCAGTGGTGAGATTCAGGCTTGGGTGTCATTTCCCCCAGCTGTGGGCGAAGATCCTAGACCAGACCAGATATCAGTGGGTAAAAGGTGTGCCTGTTTAATATTTGGATAAATACCACAATTGTCCAACATACAGAAGCTTCTGTCTGCACCACCTCCTGTCAGAACAAGAATGCCTATTTTCCCATGCCCTAACCAACTCATATTTTTAAGCATTTTATTAACTTTTTGACTAGGTAATGTTTGCAGATGGCAGAAAATTTAAAAAGATAGGGAAGGGCATGCAGTGAGAGGTCTCTACGTTCCAGTCGCAGCCATCCCAGTCCTGGCCCCAGAACCACAAACTTTGATCTCAGCCTTCCTGGTAAATGGAAAGTGGTATCTCACTCAATCAATCTCACAATTACATTGATGTGAAAACAAATTACTATATATTAGGGAGTAGAATGTTGCATGTGAATGAACTTTAAGATAAAACAGGAGACTTCAAAGGCATTTTATGCTCAAGGGTGGGGCAGGGCGGGGAGCGGCCCTTCTCTTGGGGGAAACCTTGGTACGGCTCTGTGTGTTAGTCTGTGGAATGAATGCTGGACGGTGCCCCCACTCATCTCGATCACATTGAGGTTTCCCTCATCCCCAGTCACCTGTTTACCATACATCCCTCTGGGCTCTTCCTGCCCTTGGCCTGGTCACCACCTTGCTGCCTTACCTTAAGTCAGTCACCTCCCACTCTGGGCTTCCTGACTTGTAAAAAGGGGGCTGGACTAGGCCTCATTCCAGGTGTAGCATTCCAAGACTGATCAACTAATTCACATTAAGGTGTAGATGACTGATAACAGCTTAATGTATTACCTCTCCTGTGGGTGGAAACATTTTAAGAGATGCAATTTCTCATCCTCCAAGAATGAGTGTGCGTGGTGCAATTTCAGGTATGGTCACAGGTGTGTGGGGACGATGTAGGGGAAGGGGTCCCTTTCCTGGCACCCCTCCAGTGGTCACTGTAGGCCCCCACCTGCTCCAGCCAGGGGTGGTAGCAGCCCTGAGGGGAACAAACCTGCTGGCTTCTCTCACACCACACTCCGCATTCATTTCTCTCTGGCAGTGGCCAAGAGCAGAGTTTTGTCATACAGAAAAATGCCTCATCAGGGAAACCCACGTGTGTGGCCTGGAAAACTACCTTGTCCCCTGGGGCGAGGGGTGCGGTGGAGGTGTTAGCAGCTTGATTTCCAGGTTCTCAGATCAGTTCTCGTCCTGGGTGGGTGAGGAGACCCCCACTGGAGGGCCACTGGCCTTCCGCCAGAGCAGGTGGTCCTGCCATACCTGGATCCAAGACGTCTGCTTTTTACGGAGAGAAAGAGGCTGTGTCAGACGCTGTCTGGTTTTGTTGGCTGAAGGAGGTTTGGTTTGGCTTCTGCATTTTCAGGGAGGGCTGATGGCCCGCAGCCACGAGCCACTGTTAGCCTGCGAGAAAGAGGAAAGGCATTTCTTTAGCTGTGAAGTCTAGGCCGGCTGCTCTTGTGCAGTGCAGGCCACTGCATCCCAGCCTGCATTCCCCACTAACCCACTGGGCGCTCATGGGGCGCCGTTTTGTCCCACTACTGTCTGGGCCTTTCTTCAGTGGAGGCGGCTGGGGAAGCCAGTCTGTGCTGCCCCCAGGACAGTGGTGGGTGGGGATGGACACAAGGGGCTGAGGGGCCCAGGTCAGATCAGGGAGAGACATGCTTCGCTTTTGGGCAGAACCTCCACTGTTGCATCCCCTCCTCCTTCCTGGACCAGAGCAGTTTCTCCAGACCTGATGATGCTTAACCTATGAGCCTCATCACAGAGCATTCAGAGCTCTAGATCCTCCCTATGCAAAGGGTGGTCGATGACCAGCCTCATCCGCCTCACCTGGGAGCTGGTTACGCTGCAGGCCTTAGGGAGGTGGGAATGCCATAGAAGCTCTCTGGGGAGGCCCCTCTGAGGGGGAGACTCATCACAGGCCTGGTTCAACAGAGAGAGATGGGCACTGGGAAAGGAATGCACAATGGGGCTGCGTGTTGAACTAGGGAGGTGACTTTTCTTTTCTTTTCTTTTCCTTTCTTTGTTTTCTTTCTTTCTTTTTTTTTTTTTTTGAGATGGAGTTTCCCTCTTGTCGCCCAGACTGTAGTGCAATGACGCGATCTCAGCTCATTGCAACCTCCGCCTCCCTGATTCAAGCAATTCTCCTGCCTCAGCCTCCCAACTACCCGGGATTATAGGCGCCTGCCACCATGCCCGGCTACTTTTGTATTTTTAGTAGAGACGGGGTTTCACCATGTTGACCAGGCCGGTCTCAAACTCCTGACCTCAGGTGATCCACCCATCTCAACCTCCCAAAGTGCTGGGATTACAGGCGTGAGCTACCAACCCCAGCCTTAATTTCTTTCAAAACGGTTTCTTTTAGTTTTATTTTCATTTTATTTTAAATAGGCAATCCACTCACACAGTTAAAATTCTAAGGGCACAGGAGGGTATGTAAGATACAATTTCTCTTGCAGACTTGTTTCCTAGCTGCTTCCCCTCTCAAAGGCAACCCATGTGGCCCACGGACATTAGATTATGCCAGTAAAAACATGCATCTGTGTGTGTGTGTGTGTGTATTCATACTCACTAGACCTCTTTTTTTTTGTTTGTTTGTCAAATGATCCTTTATTGAAATATTTTCCTTTGTGCTTCTTAACTAACTGGGCATTCCACAGCACCACTGTTGATGTCATCTATGATGCCATGAGGGTGGCAGCCATCAACATTACAGCCCACAGACTGGGCAGTCCCCAGGATTTCTTTAATGGTTCCAGTGAGTTCTTTGGCTAAAGATCGGTGCCGCATCTGTCGAGGAATGTTGATGATCTCATCAAAAGTGACATTCCCACTATGTTGAATATTTTCCTGTTTCTTTCTGTCTCTTGGTGGTTCCTTGAGGGCTTTGATGATCAGGGTGGAGGCAGAAGGCACCACCTCAATCTGGGCCTGTCTGTTCTGAATGGTCAGTTTCACCGTAATCCTCAGGCCCTTCCAGTCACCCATTGCCTTGGCAATGTCATCACCAGCCTTTTTTGGAGACAGGCCCAGGGGGCCGATCTTGGGGGCCAGTGCAGACGTGGCACTGACTTCACCCACAGTGCACCTCAGGTATATGACTTTGATCTCGTTGGGGTCACACTTCAGCCGCATGGTGGAGGCAGCTGTTGTCGGATGAACCCAGATTCTGGACAGCCAAAGAAAGTTGCACCTTGGCCTCCTCTGAGCTGAGAGCCGAAAAGCTCACTAGACCCCTCTTAAAAAATTCAAAGGTTGGCTGGGTGGGGTAGCTCATGCCTGTTATCCCAGCACTTTGGGAGGCAGAGGCAGGCGGATCACAAGATCCGCCACTGCACTCCAGCCTTGGCAACAGAGTGAGACTCTGTCTCAAAAAAAAAAAAAAAAAAAATCAGAGGTTGGCCCATGGCACACAGTGTATGAACCTTACTTTTCTCACCTAGTATGTCTTGTAGATCATTCTATATCAGTATGTAAAGAACATCCTAGATATATATTTCAGATGAATATTATTCTACTCTAAAGATAGACCTCAATTTATATAGCCAGGACCCTACTGATGGACTTTTAGGTTGTTTAATAAATGTAGCCGAATTTTAGAATCTTAGAAAATGGAAGGTCATTTAACCCCAACTCCTACCACCCTGCCTAGGTTTTTTTTTTTGTTTTGTTTTGTTTTTTGGTAGAAATGAGGTCTTGCTTTGTTTCCCAGGCTGATCTTGAACTCCTGGCTTCAAGCTATCCTCCCGCCTCAGCCTCCTTCCCAAAGTGCTGGGACGCACCCAGCCCTGCCAAGGAATTTTTTCACGATATCTGACTGCATGCCTGAGACCCAGCTGCAATGTCACCTCCTCTGGGAAGCTCCACCTTCCTCTCCCTGTCATCGCCTTTGCACATACCTTAGCCAGAGCCCTAATCACATGATATTATTTAGGCAAAAGCGTGATAACTTTGCTTTTGTATCTTCTCAGCCCCGCCCCTATTGCAGAGCACAGTAGGTACAGAACCAATGTGAATTGACAGTCCTTGAGAGGGGACGCCTCCAAATTCTGCTGCCTGAACACTTCCAGTAACAGGGATCTCACTTCCTGAAAAGCTCATTCTGCCTGTGAAAGGCGGTATCAGACAGTCCTTTGATGGAGCAAAGTCTGTTTCCCATTGGCTCTTCCCTCTGGGTTCTAGTGCATCTTCTAAACACAAATGTAATCCCTCTTCCGGATATTTAAGATAACCTCATTTCTCTAAGCCAGATACCCATCCCCCTAACCTCCCCTCCCCCGTTTCCTTTGGACTCTGGTTGCAGATCCTGGGCCTTCTAGCATTTTTCTGCAGACACTTTTTGATTTGTAGTATGATTCATTTAAAAGTGATCTCTGTCCGGGCATGGTGGCTCATGCGTGTAATCCCAGCACTTTGGGAAGCCGAGGTGGGCAGATCACTTGAAGTCAGGAGTTTGAGACCAGCCTGGCCAACATGGTGAAACCCTGTCTACTAAAAATACAAAAATTAGCCAGATGTGGTGGTACATGCCGTCATTTCAGCTACTTGGGAGGCTGAGGCACGAGAATCACTTTAACCCAAGAGACGGAGGTTGCACTGAGCCACGATCATTCCACTGCATTCCAGCCTGGGTGATGGAATAAGACTCTGTCTCAAAAAAAAAAAAAAAGTGATCTATTACACATCTATCAGAATAGCTGAAATTAAAAAAAAAAAAACTGACCATACCAAGTATTCACCAGGATGTAGAGCATTAAAACTCTCCAGCACTGCTGGTGGGAGTATGAAATGGAACAGGCACTTTGGAAAACAGTTGGCAGTTTCCTAAAAAGTAGTTAAAGATACAGCTTTCATGTGACCTAGCCATTCCACTCCAAAATGTTTACTCAAGATAAATGAAAGCATATGTCCATTCTAAGGCATATGCTCCTAGCAGCTTTATTTGAAATAGCCAATGTCCATCAGCAGTGAATATATCCATGCCATAGAATTTGACTGAGCAAAACAAAACCTACTTGAACAGGTATTGATACAATGACAGTGAACAACATTGATGAATCTCAAAATAATTATGCTGAGTAAAGAAGCCAGATGAAAATTAATGAGTCTATCTCTATGATTTCATTTATATGAAATTATAAAAAATGTAAACTAGTCGTCACATCTGTAATCCCAGCACCTTGGGAGGTCGAGGTGGGAGGACTGCTTGAGCCCAGGAGTTCAACACCAGCAGCCTGGGCAACATAGTGAGACCTTGTCTCTCTCTCGTTTTTTTTTTTTTTTTGAGACAGAGTCTCACTCTGTGTTACCCAGGCTGGAGTACAGTGGTGTGACCTTGGCTCACTGCAACTCCACCTCCCAGGTTTAAGTGATTCTCCTGCTTCAGCCTGCTGAGTAGCTGGGATTACAGGCATGCACCACCACACCCAGCTACTTTGTATTTTTACTAGAGATGGGGTTTTGCCATGTTGGCCAGGCTGGTCTCGAACTCCTGACCTCAGGTGATCTACCCGCCTCGGCCTCCCAGTGTGCTGGGATTTCAGGTATGAGCCACCATGCCCAACCAAGACCTTGTCTTAAAAAAAAAAAAAAAAAGCCGGGCGCGGTGGCTCAAGCCTGTAATCCCAGCACTTTGGGAGGCCGAGACGGGCGGATCACGAGGTCAGGAGATCGAGACCATCCTGGCTAACACGGTGAAACCCCGTCTCTACTAAAAAAATACAAAAACTAGCCGGGCGAGGTGGCGGGCACCTGTAGTCCCAGCTACTCTGGAGGCTGAGGCAGGAGAATGGCGGGAACCCAGGAGGCGGAGCTTGCAGTGAGCTGAGATCCAGCCACTGCACTCCAGCCTGGGCGACAGAGCGAGACTCCGTCTCAAAAAAAAAAAAAAAAAAAAAAAAAAGCCAGGCGCGGTGGCTGAAGCCTGTAATCCCAGCACTTTGAGAGGCCGAGACGGGCGGATCACGAGGTCAGGAGATCGAGACCATCCTGGCTAACATGGTGAAACCCCATCTCTACTAAAAAATACAAAAAACTAGCCGGGCAAGGTGGTGGGCGCCTGTAGTCCCAGCTACTCAGGAGGCTGAGGCAGGAGAATGGCATAAACCTGGGAGGCAGAGCTTGCAGTGAGCTGAGATCCGGCCACTGCACTCCAGCCTGGGCGACAGAGTGAGACTCCGTCTCAAAAAAAAAAAAAAAAAAAATTAGCTGGGCTTCATGGTGTGCACCTGTGGTCCCAGCTACTCAGGAGGCTGAAGTGGGAGGATCACTGGAGCCCGTGAATTGCGGCTGCAGTGAGCTGTGATTACACCACTGTATTCCAGCCTGGACAACAGAATGAGTCCCTGTCAAAAAAAAAAAAAAAAAAATCTGATCTTACAGAGTTATTACCTTTCAATGAATGGTATATAAAGGAAATAACATTGCAATTGGTCCATCATGACACTCAATGAAAAAAAGCTACTTTTATAGCTTGGTCACTCTGGCCTGTCATAGTATTTTAAAATCTTCATTTCTGCATATGGCAGACCTCTCATCTTGTAACATCTTTATATTTGATGAGCAGACCTACATGCTTTCATTAGAATTTCTAGCACAAATGCTGAAATGGACCAGGTCAAAACCTGCCCCATGGCACGTCACCATTGAGTCTCCTCCAGATCCTTGGGTTAGGAGAAATGAGTTCAGTGTCACATTTTAAAGTGCGACAGCTAATATGCCAGCTAATGTAGAAGATGTCAGAGGAGTGTAGTGTGGGATGAGCTTGAAAGGGGAGCAGCAGCTGTAGTAAACAGCATGGTGGTTCCTCAAAAAATTAAACAGAGTCACCATATGAGCCAACAATTCAGTTTCTGGTTATATACCTCAAAGAATTGAAAGCAGGGACACAAACAGATATTCATATGCTCATGTTAATAGCAGCATCATTCACAATAATCAAATGGTAGAAGTAACTCAGGTGTCCATCAACAGATGAATGGATCAGCAAAATATGGCATATACACATAATGGAATATTATTTAGCTTAAAGTAGGAATTTGCATAATGGAATATTATTCAGCTTAAAATAGAAACTTGGTATGTTTTTTGTTTGTTTGTTTTGAGATGGAGTCTTGCTCTGTTGCCCAGGCTGGAGTGCAGTGGCATGATGTTGGTTCACTGCAGCTTCCACCTCCTGGGTTCAAGCGATTCTCATGCCTCAGCCTCCCGCGTAGCTGGGACTACAGGCGCCCACCACCACACCCGGCTAATTTTTGTATTTTTAGTGAAGACAGGATTTCACTATGTTGGCCAGGCTGGTCTCGAACTCCTGATCTCAAGTTATCTGCCTGTCTTGGCCTCCGAAAGTACTAGGATTACAGGCGTGAGCCACCACATCCGGCAAAACAGAAACAGAACATTTGAGCTTTGAAGACATTACGTTAAGTGAAATAAGTCAGACACAAAAGAACAAAAACATACTGTACGATTCCACTTATATGAGGCGCCTACCCATAGAAGCAGAAAGTAGAATGGTGGTTGCCAGGGGCTGGGCCGGCGGAAACAGGGAATGGGGAGTTACAGTTTAATGGGTATAGAATTTTCAGTTTGAGAAGCTTAAATGCTCTGGAGATGAATGGTGGCACTGGTTGCCCAACAATGTAGATGCTGCTGAACTGTACACCAAAAAGTGATATCAACGGTATATTTTATATTATATATATTTTATCATGATTTTTTCTTCCTTTTTTTTTTTTTTTTTTTTGAGATGCAGTTTTGCTCTTGTTGCCCAGGCTGGAGTGCAATGGCGCGATCTCAGCTCACTGCAACCTCCGCCTCTGGAGTTCAAGTGATTCTTCTGCCTCAGCCTCCTGAGTAGCTGGGATTACAAGCACCCACCACTATATCCAGCTAATTTTTTTTTGTCTTTTTACTAGAGACAGAGTTTCACCATGTTGGCTAGGCTGGTCTCGAACTCGCGACCGCAGGTGATCCACCCCTCCTCGATCTCCCAAAGTACTAGGATTACAGGAGTGAGCCACCACACCTGGCTTATCATGATTTTAAAAGGGGGAGGAGAGCAGCAGCCTGCTTAGCAGTAGGGAGGACCTGGCTATGGTTTGGTAGACAGCTGAGTTGGGATGAGTTGGAGAACAGGCTCACCTTGTCAGAATTGGGAGGTGACAGGAGAGGAGGCTGAGCATGCTCTGCTGAGCCTTGAAGTCCAGATTGAGAAGTTAGGGTTTGAGATCTGAGTCACTTCTTGGGTCAAGTCTTTGTGTCCTGGTTAAAAAACAATTTCCTTGGGGTGGAGTAATCTAGGAGCTCTAAATGTAGCAGGTTAAATTAATGCAGATGGTTTAGTCATCAGCCATGGGTAGGGGGTTTATCATCAGAGAGTGGGGGCAGGTGGCATAGGACATTATCCAGGGGTCTGATAGCTCTGGGCTTGTGTTGTGATTTCTCCATTCCCTGGCAGTGTGCTCTAAACTAGTGAGTGCCACCGTTTCCTCATCTGTAAACTGGGGATAATAGTGACCTTGTGTAACAGGGTTAAAAGGAAAAAGAGTTATATGCTAAGTATTTGCCACTTCTGTCTTCTTTCTCCTGCCAAGGAGGAAGGATGGCAGCTGGCCTGTTCAAATGCTGTTTCAAGAGAGGTGAGGCAGAACAAAATCCAGAGTAGATCAAATTTCTTTGAACAAGAAAAGATGAAGGCAGGGCGTGGTGGCTCACACCTGTAATCCCAGCAGTTTGGGAGGCGGAGGCGGACGGATCAGTTGAGGTCAGGAGTTCACGACCAGCCTGGCCAACATGGTGAAATCTCATCTCTACTAAAAATACAAAAATTAGCCAGGCGTGGTGGTGCACACCTGTAATCCCAGCTACTCAAGAGGCTGAGGCATAGGAATTGCTTGAATTCAGGAGGCAGAGGTCACAGTGAGCTGAGATAGTGCCACTGCATTCCAGCCTGGGCTGTCTCAAAAAAATAAAATAAAATAAAATAAAATAATAAAATGCAAATATTTGTGGCTATTGGCTACCATACTGAACAGTGCAGCTCGAGAGAGAGGAAAGTCATGGGGACCTAACACTCCTTTAAAAACACTCCTTTAACCTAACCTAGTGGCCTGATATCTCAGGAAGGTGTTCTGTCTGCTCTTTGAAGATATCCAGCCCTCATCTCTCCAGTTCCCAGATCTGTCTTCTTGTAGAATAACTGAGCATTTTGTTAAGCTCCTAAAATGTGTCAGACATTTTGCAAATGGAACCCAGATGTACTGAACCACCTGGAGGCCCATCCCAGCATTCAAAAACAGCTGAGATTCCAACACTGCTTAGAAAGCACCATAGTAGGTCTCTTCTAAGAGTCTCTTGGGGAAGCACAGAGAGGAAACTATTTCACAAAATACAAGGGGCTTCTATCCCTGCCCAAGTCCCAGTCCTCAGCACAGCAGCTCAGCTTCTCTCCTCCCACACCCCGGACCTAGTTCTGCTGCTGCCTTCTTGCTCTGTCACCCAGGTTGGAGTGCAGTGGTGCGATCTTGGCTCACCACAACCTCCGCCTCCTGGGTTCGAGCAATTCTCCTGCCTCAGCCTCCCAAATAGCTGGGATCAAGCAATTCTCCTGCCTCAGCCTCCCAAATAGAGATGGGATTTTGCTATGTTGGTCAGGCTCACCATAACCTCCGCCTCCTGGGTTCAAGCAATTCTCCTGCCTCAGCCTCCCAAATAGCTGGGATCAAGCAATTCTCCTGCCTCAGCCTCCCAAATAGAGATCGGATTTTGCTGTGTTGGTCAGGCTGGTCTCGAACTCCTGACCTCAGGTGATCTCCCCTCCTCGGCCTCCTAAAGTGCTAGGATTATAGGTGTGAGCCACCATGCCTAGCCAGTATTTGCTTTTTAATTAAAAATGGAAAATAAAAGTAAAACGATGGTTCTCATTCACACTTAGCCATACATCAAGTGCCCGATAGCCACCTGTTTTTTTGTTTTGTTTTGGTGTGTGTGGTGTGTGTGTGTGTGTGTGTGTGTGTTGAGACGGAGTCTCACTCTGTCGCCCAGGCTGGAGTGCAGTGAGGCGATCTCGGCTCACTGTAGCCTCCGCCTCCGGGGTTCACGCCATTCTCCTGCCTTGGTCTCCCGAGTAGCTGGGACTACAGGCGCCCGCCACCATGCCAGGCTAATTTTTTGCATTTTTAGTAGAGACATGGTTTCACTGTGTTAGCCAGGACGGTCTCAATCTCCTGACCTTGCGATCCGCCCGCCTCTGGCCTCCCAAAGTGCTGGGATTACAGGTGTGAGCCATCGTGCCTGGCAATAGCAGCATGTTAATAGTGGCCACCATATTGGACAAAGCAGATATGGAATCTTTCCATCAGCATGGAAGGTTCTGTGGGACAGCACTGTACTAGAAAGATGAGGAAAAAGCCAAGTAGGTTGGTTTGTTTATACCCTGCATTGTTCCTCAAAGGATCTGAGGCAGCTGAGGACAGCCTGAGGCCATCAGACCAGAGCCCTGTGGCTGGAGTGGGGGAAGGTTGGCGTGTGGGTTGAACCCAGTCAGGAGTGGAGCCACAGAGAGAAGCAAGGTCCCAGTTGGCTGAGCTCCAGGACCCAGATAGGAAATGGGAGGAAGGTGGGGGTGGGGTTTTTGTGGGAGTGAGTGTCAAAGGACAAGGCCATGTGCAATCAAATGTTGAGCAATGAGTCTGCTGCGGGAAGAGGCTCCCCCATTCCTCTTAGCAGTGTATGGTTCTCTGACCTGTTTAATCAAGGAGTCTCCTGTGTCCTGCTGTTCTCAAGTACAGATTCCAAATTCCAGCTAATCAGATGCAATTACAGGATATTGTTGGGTGCAAGTTCTGACTTGCAGCACCTCGGGTAGGATGCCAGGCCTGGGTCCCTGCACACCGCCTGGCTGGTATGTTTTCAGCAGCCGTCCTGGAGGTGGTGGGGCCAGGAGACGTCCTTCCTGGTGGCGGTGCTGAGAGTGGAGAGGGTGAAGGGAGCCAGGCCTGGGTGGTATCCTGCAGCACTTTCAGAGCAAAGATCTGCTCCAGGGATGGATTCTTCTTGAGGGCAAATCAGAGTTTAAAAAATATTCATTAAAAGTGACTTTGTGTTAAACTCATTTCTGGGGATTAAAGAAAAGCCAAACTTATATTAAGATCATTTTAATTTAAGCTTTGTTGGGAAGTTCGAAGATATCGCAGGGTGGGTTGGAGTGCCAAGGGAGCAGCTTCTTATTGCTTAATTTGAGATAATGTATTCCCGTAAGTTTTATTTTTACTTTTATTTTGAGGTATAACAGACTCACAGCAAAGCACACTCATCTTTACTGTACAGCTTGATAAATTTTTACATATGTATGTACCCATGCAATCTCCACCCAGATCAGAATAGGGAACATTTCCATTATCCTGAAAGGTTCCCTCACCTCCCTCCCGTCCATCAGTCTCACCCCCCAGAGGTAATTGCTGTTCTGATCTACCACCAACAATCAGCTTTGCCTGTTCTTGAACTTCATATAAATGGAATTGTACGATGGGTGCCCATTTGTTCCCTGACTTCTTTTGCTCATAAGCCTGTGAATGATTTTCTTTCCTCCTTCCTTCCTTCCTTCCTTCTTTCCTTCCTTCTTCCTTCCTTCCTTCCTTCCTTCCTTCTTCCTTCCTTCCTTCCTTCCTTCCTTCCTTCCTTCCTTCCTTCCTTCCTTCCTTCCTTCCTCCTTCCTTCCTTCCTTCCTTCCTTCTTCCTTCCTTCCTTCCTTCCTTCCTTCTTCCTTCCTTCCTTCTTCCTTCCTTCCTTCCTTCCTTCCTTCCTTCCTTCCATCTTTCTTTCTGTCTTTCTCTTTCTTTCTTTCTTTTCTTTTTTTTTTTGACAAGGTCTCGCTTTTTCACCCAGGTTGGAGTGCAGTGGCATGATCACAGCTCACTGCAGCCTCAACCTCCCAGATTCAAGCGATCTCACCTCAGCCTCCCGAGCAACTGGGACTATAGGTGCGCACCACCACGCCCAGCTAATTTTTTTTTTTTTTTGTAGAGGCAGGGTCTCACTATGTTACCCAGGCCAATCTTGAAATCCTGAGCTCAAGTGATCCTTCTGCCTCGGCTTCCCACTATACCCAGCCAGCCTGTGAACTTTTTTAGGATAAATGTTTATAGCTACAGATTCATAGTCCTTTACCTGAAACCCCTGGGGCCAGATAGGTTTCTGAATTCAGATTTTTTCACAGTTTAGAAAAAAGCCACGGTGCGCACACTGTATATTATGAAATACCCACCACAGGATCTGGGGCAGCACCTGGTAAACACATAAATATTTTTAAGCAAAGTCCATGAATATTCACACACTAAATGGTGTAAATAAAGTCTGTAAATAGCCTTGCGTCAGTTGGGGGCCATTTTGTTGCCAAATAAGTTCACGTCAGGTTAAGTTCTGCAGTCAAATGTGTTATGATAAGACTTGTTTTATCATATGGTTTTCAGAAGTTCAGGGATTTTGAAATTGAGAATAAGGGATGGTGGACCTGTTAGTTCTGGACTAGCCTTTGGCTGTGTGGTAGACAAATCCCGAGTAGTCTCCCAGGCAGAGGGAAGGTTGCAGAAACTGGCTGCCTCATAGGAATATGGACTGCACTGTCCACCAAGACAGCCTCTCCCAACCACAGCTCTCAGAAGGTCCAGACGTGAACTCCTGACACCGAAAGCACATCTTTGCTGTGTGGGTATTTTCCTGGGATCTCTACCTTTGCTTAGATTTTCAAAAGAAACCTAATACTTAAATATGGTCAAGAGCCCCAGCTAGAAAGCATCCTTGAGATCAAAGAATTGCTTAGCTAGAGCCCTCAGTTATAGACCTGAGTTTGTTTCTGAGGGACATGAGTCTCAAATGAATAACGTTTCAGTGATTGGCAGTGGAGGGGAGTGAGAAGGGGCAGACACTGGAGATTGAGAGTGTGGAGAAAGATGGGGCAAGAGAAGTTAGGATGAGTGTGAGGGGAGCCAAGAAGAGAATACACACAGGTCTCCATGCAGGACTGAGCACGGGAGAGATCATCCCAGGGGTTGGGGGTTATGTCTTCAGTTTAGGAGCCTGCATGGAGCATCTACTTAGGTGCAAGGCACTCGGGATGCAAAGATGAATAAGAGCTGCTCCCTGACAGTGGTACCTATTTATGGCTGTATTGCTCCTCTCTGAAGAGCTCTCTTTTCATTTTCTCCCTCCCCTCTCCACCCCACCTCCCTACCAAAGAAAACACACACACAGCCAGGAGTGGCCTTGAGGTTCAGGCCGCAGGCTCCAGACCTTTTGGACTCTTTCCTCCACTCCCAATCAAAATGCTTGGGTCCAAGGGGATCACGGAGGCCAGGAGTTTGAGACCAGCTTGGGCAACATTGCGAGACCCTGTCTCTACAAAAAATTTGTTCTTTTTTTCTTTTTCTTTTTTTTTTTTTTGAGACAGAGTTTCCCTCTTGTTGCCCAGGCTGGAGAACAATGGCGTGATCTCGGCTCACCGCAACCTCCACCTCCCAGGTTCAAGTGATTCTCCTGCCTCAGCCTCCTGAGCAGCTGGGATTACAGGCATGCACCACTGCGCCTGGCTAATTTTGTATTTTTAGTAGAGATGGGGTTTCTCCATGTTGGTCAGGCTGGTCTCGAACTCCTGACCTCCGGTGATCCGCCTGCCTTGGCCTCCCAAAGTGCTGGGATTACAGGCATAAGCCACCTCACGCAGCACAAAAATTTAAAAGTTAGCTGGGTGTGGAGGTAACACGCTTACTCCTACTCAGGAGGCTGAGGCAGGAGGATGGCTTGAGCCCAAGAGGTTGAGGCTGCAGTGAGCTGTGATTATGCCACTGCATTCCAGCATGGGTAGAGCAAGACCCTGTTTATTTGTTTGTTTGTTTGTTTGTTTCAGACAGATTTTTGCTCTGTTGCCCAGGCTGGAGTGCAGAGGTGCAACCTTGGCTCACCACAACCTCCACCTCCAGGGTTCAAGCAATTCTCCTGCCTCAGCCTCCTGAGTAGCTAGGATTACAGGCACGGGACACCATACCCGGCTAAGTTTTGTATTTTTAGTAGAGACAGGGTTTCACCATGTTGACCAGGCAGGCCTCGAACTCCCAATCTCAGGTGATTCGCTCACCTCGGCCTCCCAAAGTGCTGGGATTACAGGCGTGAGCCACTGTGCCCAGCCGACCCTGTCTCTTAAAAAAAATAAAAATTAAGGCCTGGTGCGGTGGCTCAGGCCTGTAATCCCAGCACTTTGGGAGGCCGAGACGGGCGGATCACAAGGTCAGGAGATTGAGACCATCCTGGCTAACCCGGTGAAACCCCGTCTCTACTAAAAAGTATAAAAAACTAGCCGGGCGAGGTGGCGGGCGCTTGTAGTCCCAGCTACTCGGGAGGCTGAGGCAGGAGAATGGCGTAAACCCGGGAGGCGGAGCTTGCAGTGAGCTGAGATCCGGCCACTGCACTCCAGCCTGGGTGACAGAGCGAGATTCCGTCTCAAAAAAAAAAAATAAATAAAAATAAAAATTAAAAAGCCTGGGTCCTACGTCCCGTGTTGAGAAAGGCCTGTGTAAAGGAAGGAATGCATTCTTTGCTGACAGCAATGTGCAGTTCATCAGGTGATAGTGTTGATTGGAGGCATGGAGTGGTGTCACTGGAGTCTAGTTCCTCCCTCCTACTTAGTTGTGTGACCTTGGGCAAGTCTCCTGCCTTGAGCCTTAGTCTCCTCATCTGTAGAATGAACTTAAGTCTATACTCCCTGCCTTACAAGGGTATTGTGAGGATCAAAGGGGAGAATATGGAGGAAGACGTAAGTGGTAAGTCTTGCCCAGGTCTGAGCTGTGCTTGCGATGTGCTTACTGTATTCCCACTCAAACAGGGAGATTTCATTCTGCACTTTAACACCTCAGGGATTGTACAGCTTCCATCCCCCTGCTAGGCACCCAGGGGTGCTATAGGGCTGTATGGTCTCATAGGTGACTCAGGAACAGATTCTCTGCACCCCAAATGTGGTTTCACTCTCAGGTTGCAATGGTTCTTTGGGAAATAATAGTTGTTCATGGATGTTCATTACAGTGTTGTTTCTGATAGGCCAAGAAAAGTTATTTTTCACTATAATCCCCAAGCCCACTGTAGTACAAGCGCTCAAGAAATGGATAAAGACTCACAGACCCCACTTTCCATCCTCCTCAATGTGTCCTTTTATGGTAATGGGGTAGACCCTTCCCTAGCATGTAAGGATTAAATAAGGAGCTGGGGCAAGAGCCATGTGTAGCCTAGAACCTGAGAGTTTAAAATGGTCTTCAACATGAGCAACAGACCTATTTCTTGGAATGTTTCTGTACAACAAAGATGGAAGTATGTGGCCGGGCACGGTGTCTCACGCCTGTAATCCCAGCACTTTGGGAGGCCAAGGGGGGCAGATCACAAGGTCAAGAGATTGAGACCATCCTGGCCAACATGGTGAAACCCCATCTCTACTGAAAATACAAAAAATTAGCTGGGCATGGTGGCACACACCTGTAGTCCCAGCTACTTGGGAGGCTGAGGCAGGAGAATTGCTCGAACCCTGGAGGCGGAGATTGCAGTGTGCCAAGAGTGCATCACTGCACTCCAACCTGGTGACAGAGCGAGCTCTGTCTCAAAAAAAAAAAAAAGATGGAAGTATGAGAATGCCCATCATATAACAGGGTTATATATATACACACACACACACACACACACACACACACACACATATAAATAACAGGGTTATTTATAATAGCAGTACATTGAAAACAACCATAATAATGTTCATCCATTGAGGGATGCTGGAATACACCGTGGCATACACATGCAATTGGCTTCTCTGCAGCCTGATGAATAATACATTTCCTACATGATGTTCCACAGACTCAAGTCCCAAGAGGATCCCTCAAGATATTTCATGGTGAAATGTGTTTAAGAAGTGCCAGTCTCTGCTTGATGATTCAGAACACACATTAGTAAATTAGAGACTCCAAGAAGTCCTTCAGCAAAGCAGCCCATTTAAGTTGGCGTAAGCCTATGCATCTCAAACAGTTGGTGGAAGACTCCCAATTAATAGCAAAATGGCCCTAGTGTTCTATGGAGCCAATTTGGGAAATACCTGTGTGGCAGACGCAAGTGGAAAGAGTTGAGTGAAAAATGCAGATTTTGAGAGTCTTTGCGGCATGGTTTAAACAAACAAACTTATGTATATTTGTATTTGAAAAACATCTAGCAGGATGTACGCCAGAACTTTAATAGTAGTTGAGGCCATGGGATCATAGGTGATTTTTATTTTCTTCTTTGTTTTCATCTTTTAGGTTATTTGGGTTTTCTAAATTGCCTTTCATCACTGTATATAACATTTTATTTTATTTTTTTAAGAGATGGGGTCTCACTCTGTTGTCCATGCTGGAGTTCAGTGGCTATTCACAGGAACAATCATAGCATCATTACAGCCTGGAACTCCTGGACTCAAGCAATCTTCCTGCCCTAGCCTCCCAAGTAGCTGGGATTACAGGCACGTGCCACCATGCCCGGATCTATGTCACTTTTATAATTAGTAGAAAAAAAAAAAGCAAAAAAAAAAGCCAGTTGTCAAGAAAAGGAGCCAGGGACAGCTGAAGACACTTTCATAGTGCTGCTGCGCCTAGAGGAGCTGGGGCCTCCAGCTCCAAGAAGAAGCCAGGTCCTTATTTAGTCAGAGACATCCCAAGAGCTCACATTCCAGTGGGAATCCTTCCCAGAGCATTCCTCCTCCAGCACCGCCGCGGCCAGCTGCAGCCTGGCTGCTCCCTCACAGGGCCTCCCTCTCCTTTGGTAGCAGCCGCTGCTGGCCCAGGCCAGGCTGCACATCTGGACCTCATTAAGAGCCGCCAGCACCAAAGCCGGCACATCTGGCCGCCGCGAGACAGAGTGCACGGCAGGGCAGCAAAGGGGCAGGGGCATGTCAGGACAGGGCTGCCCATGTGGGCTTCAAGGCAGCCAGGGCTCCTCTGAGACATCTGGAAGTGGGAAGGTGGTGGGCGGCTGGCCGCAGACGGTGCGCTGCTTGTTGGCGGGCCTGGCCCTGGCCCCTCTGGATGCAGCAGAGTCGTGCCCTGGCTGGCAGAGGCCTTTTAGGCTGAAGGGGGCAGGTCTGGCAGAGAGACAGGTACTCACGACTCCAAGCACAGTGCTCTTGCTCGTGGGGAGGGCTGGGACTGGGGGCAGTCTCAGGACATGTTGAAAAGAAGGATTAGACAGGAATGGGGTTGCCTAGCTTTGTGGTAGCCGAGCTTTGTGGCTGCAGGTCAGGAGGCAGGTTTTCTACATCGGAAAGGAGAATTCCCTCCTCTGAAGTGAGAGAGGAGGAAGTCAAATGAGGCACCTTGGAAACAGAGCCTGCCTGCTGCCTGCTGCCTTTTCCCTACACGGGGACGTGCACAGGTACCTGGCTCTACCCCTGTGGCGCCATTATTTTTCCCTTTGGTGCCTGTGAATCTAAAGCTTTGTCAGCCCTGCCAATTCTTTCTTTGCGACAGCAGCAGCTGCTCCTAAGATCCTTTCCAAAGTCAGGCAGAGATCAAAGAAACCAACTAGTCAATCGAATGTAAGAATCTACCAGTCCTTCCCCTTTATCCTACAACCTTAGACCTCAAATTGGTCCCGCATGAATGGTACCCTCCAGATTCTCCTGCCTCTGCTCTCCATCTTTAGCTCCTGCCCACTATAGCAAGGGGGTCCACGTACCCACACTAGTGCCCTCTGAAGAGGACACAGCAAGAAAATTCTCAGATCTAGTGGGTGCCAGCCACTAAGGTAGAAGCGAAGGGACTACTGGAGAAAGTAAAAGGGCTTCACAGTAAACAGATGGGTCCAAAACCCAGCTACTTAACTTCTTTGAGCACTAGTTTCCTCATCAATAAGATGAGGATAATACCTCTTACAGAAATAACTATTTTAGGTTCTGTAATAGAATTATAATAGAGTTTGGCTGGGCATAGTAGCTCACACCTGTAATCCCAGCACTTTGGGAGGCCGAGGTGGGCAGATCACCTAAGGTCAGGAGTTTGAGACCAGCCTGGCCAACATGGCGAAACCCCGGCTCTGCTAAAAATACAAAAATTAGCCAGGCGGGGTTGTGGGCGCCTGTAATCACAGCTACTCAGGAGGCTGAGGCAGGAGAATCGCTTGAACTCTGGAGGCAGAGGTTGCAGTGTGCTGAGATCATGCCAGCCTGGGTAACAGAGTGAGACTCTGTCTCAAAAAAAAAAAAAAAAAAAGAAATATAATAGAGTTACATGTTTCTCCAATAGAAATGTAATGTAATTATATTTGTAATTTGCAGGGGGTATTTTACACTTTTCATTCTGGAATGATTTTAGATTTATAGAAAAGCTACAAAGATAGTACAGTGGGTTCCAGTAAACCCTTCACCCGCTTCTCCTAAGGTTGACATCTTGCATAACCAAGGCACATTTGCCAAAACTGAGAAATTAACATTGGCACAATACTATTAATTAAACTACAGACTTTTTTCAGACTTCACCAGATTTTCCAACACATATGTGATTTAAATTTTTCTATTAGGCACATTTAAAAAAGTAAAGAGAAACAAATAATATTAATTTTAATAATATACTTTATTTAACCAAAAATATCCAAACAATTGTCAATCAGCATTAATCAATATGAAAAACATAATGAATGAGATATTTCACATTCGCTCTCTTTTTTTTGTTGTTTTTTTGAGATGGAGTCTCAATCTGTTGCCCAGGCTGGAGTGCAATGGTGCAGTCCCGGCTCACTGCGACCTCCACCTCCTGGATTCAAGTGATTCTCCTGCTTTAGCCTCCCAAGTAGCTGGGATTACAGGTGCCTTCCACCACGCCCAGCTAATTTTTGTATTTTTAGTAGAGATGGGGTTTCACCATGTTGGCCAGGCTGGTCTCAAATGCCTGACCTCAGGTGATACACCCGTCTCAGCCTCCCAAAGTGCTGGCATTACAAGCATGAGCCACCATGCCCAGCCCACATTCTCTTTTTTAATGGCAAGTCTTCTAAACCGGTGTGGATTTTAAGCTTACAGCACCTCCCAGTTTGGATGCTAAATTTCCCCTGGACATACTTGATCTGCAATTAGGTATTCACAAAATGTAGAGTGGAAACAGTAGATTCACATGCCCAAGTTGTTAAACATACTTAAAAGTTTTCTGATAATGGAATTATCAGTTTTTAAATTTAAAATAAAATTTTAAAAATGCATTTCCGGGTGGGCGCGGTGACTCATGCCTGTAATCCCAGCACTTTGGGAGGCCAAGGCGGGCAGATCACCTGAGGTTGGGAGTTCGAGACCAGCCTGACCAACATGGAGAAACCTCGTTTCTACTAAAAATACAAAAATCAGCCGGGCGTGGTGGCACATGCCTGTAATCCCAGCTACTCGGGAGGCTGAGGCAGGAGAATCACTTGAACCCAGGAGGCGGAGGTTGCGGTGAGCCGAGATCATGCTATTGTACTCCAGCCTGGGCAACAAGAGCGAAACTCTGTCTCAAAAAAAAAAAAAAAAAAATGCATTTCCTCAGTCGTACTAGTGCTTGATAGTCACATATGGCTAGTGGCTGCCTATTAGGCAGCCAGGTTTAGAGGATTAAATGAGATGATGTATGGGAACAGTAACTAGCACATGGTAGGTGTTCAACAGATGGTATCTATTGTTGTTCCTGAAGCCTAGAGTTGCTTCTGATGAAATCCAATTTCTAACGTAATCTTTCATGCGTATCCACTGCCAGGTATAATGGAAGGATACAGAGAAAGATCTTGGTCAGGGAAGAGAAAAAATGGAGGAGGGATGAGATGAAGACCCTCGTACTTCTGTAGCCCTTTCATGGGCTGGGCTCCCACTGAGGAGCACCTTCACTCTCCTCCATTCAATGCTCCTGACCGTCTTCCTTCAGGGCAGGCACTGTTACTCACCCCTGTGCACAGATAGAAAACCCGGGCTCTGAGATTTGAAGCAATGGGAAGGCAGGGAGCCTTGAGTTCCCACCCAACCACTCCTGGTCTCGTTCTGAGGTATGGATCCTCGTCCCCTCTTGGGGCCTCAGTTTCCCCAAAGGGGTTAAGTAAATGAGAGTGAGGTTGGTTTGGATTACTGGATCAGTCCCTGAAATTTTAGGGTTATTCAAACAGGGGACATTTGGCTGGCCCTCACCTTGCAAAATTCGCCCAATGCTGATTTGTAAATAGGTAAACAGATGAGAGTAAGAGAAAGAGAGAAAGGAGAGCGAGAGTGAGAGACAGCGCACATGCACTGGTTTTTCAGTTCACAGTTGGGGGTGGGGGCTGCCATGTAGTTTGCAATATTTGTGTCCACAGCAGTCTGGGACACCCTCTTCCAGTCTTGAGGTGCCTAGGAAACCTAATTAATTATGGAATAATGGAGCGCAGCTTGTGCTAATATAGAATCAGGGCCGAGGGAGTTAGGTGTCTCAGGGGATATTTATAACAAGCTGTGGCAGTCTGGTGAGTCACTGCTGTGCTCTCCAAGAGGACACACCTGCCTCCGAGAAGAGGAGGCCGTCACTCTCCAGTCAGGCCCCTCTTCCCGGGCAGGGCTGGAGACACACACACTGTTGGGCAATCCTCTCCACTTCTTTAGTCTCCCCTGGGACACCAATCATTACACCCCATCCCTCCTCCATTTCAGCAGAATTTCCCAGCAACCTCCCACTTCCCAGACTGAGGCTGTGCTGTCCACTGATGATGCTACAGATCATTTGTACCCTGGGAACATCTCATTCCAGAGAGATTTCTTCTGGGAAGGTTTCCTACGGTCAAGCCAAGCTACGCAGCTAGGCTCTTGGGCAGCTTCCATCCAGGGCCAATTCTTCCCGGACATAGAAAGGCAAAGTCTAGAGAGGGGAAGGGGACAAGCATTTGTTGAGCCCCTTTTCTGTGCTCTTAGGCAGAACACTTGGCATCCTGTAAACTCACTAAAGTGTCACAATAAGCTGTGTAGTGGGTTCCATCATCCATGTTTAACAGATACAGAAACTGAGGCTTAGGGGAAAGCAGCTAAAAGGAATACACAGCTAGAACGTGCCAGAGCCAGAGTTCTAAGCCAGGCCTGCCTAACACCATCCCAAGCTATAGGACTAGTGGTACAAAACACTTTACACACACACACTCACTTAATTATCAAAAAATTGAGTTGAGGGCAAAGTCAAACAGAAAAGGACATATAACCTCCCAACTAATAGAGGGAAAAATTCAATAGCAAAAAGAAAAACCTAAACAACAACAACAACAAAAAAAACCCAATACCAAAAGAAGGGGGAAAAAGGAGAGAAAAAGGAACGTAGAACAGATGAAACCAATAGCAAGCAGAGAGTAGATTTAATCCCATATGTCTATATATCTGTAATTACATTAAATCTAAATGGACTAAATGCTCCTATTAAAAGATAAAGATTGTCAGGCCGGGCACGGTGGCTCATGCCTGTAATCCCAGCACTTTGGAAGGCCGAGGTGTGTGGATCACGAGGTCAGGAGTTCAAGACCAGCCTGACCAAGATGGTGAAACCCTGTCTCTACTAAAAATACAAAAAATTAGCCGGGTGTGGTGGCACACACCTGTAATCCCAGCTACTCGGGAATCTGAGGCAGAGAAACGCTTAAACCTGGAGGGGCAGAGGTTGCAGTGAGCCGAGATCATGCCACTGCACTCCAGCCTGGGTGACAGAGTGAGACTCCATCTCAAAAAAAAAAAAAAAAAAAAGATAAAGATTGTCAGAATGGATAAAGAACAAATCCCATCTCTGGGGTTTACAGGAGATACACCCAAAGCATAAGGTACAGGAAGGTTGAGGGGAGAGCCGAAGTGTGAACCAGGGGCTTTTCAGGCTGCAGGACACACTCTCTCTTCCAGATCTCAGCCCTCTGACTCGTCCCTTTCCTGTCTTGGCCTCAGATCCTCAGTGACTTCTGGCCTCGCAGTGTGGTTCAATGGAGGGCACTCAGGCACTGGCATTCGATGAATCAACCACGTGACCCTGGCCTTTCTTAGGCAACCTGAGCCTTCATGTCCTCCTCTGTAAAATAGAACAAAGATTCATACCTCACAGGGCTGCTGTAAGAATTAGAACCAGGGCCGGCGCGGTGGCTCAAGCCTGTAATCCCAGCACTTTGGGAGGCCGAGACGGGCGGATCACGAGGTCAGGAGATCGAGACCATCCTGGCTAACATGGTGAAACCCCGTCTCTACTAAAAATACAAAAAACTAGCCAGGCGACATGGCGGGCGCCTGTAGTCCCAGCTGCTTGGGAGGCTGAGGCAGGAGAATGGCGTAAACCCAGGAGGCGGAGCTTGCAGTGAGCTGAGACCCGGCCACTGCACTCCAGCCTGGGCGGCAGAGCGAGACTCCGTCTCAAAAAAAAAAAAAAAAAAAAAAAAAAAGAATTAGAACCAGAAAAAAAAAAAAAAAAAAAAAAGAACATGTTCATGGCATCTGGCACACAAAATTCGAATTATGTTAATTTTTTGCTATAATGTATTATAATTTTACATGTGCCTATGTAGTAGATAAGGCCCTATGGGTTGCCCCTGACAGTCTGAGAGAGTATGAGAGCCTTTTTCATGTGTGTTTTTGGTGAGGGCTGTGTGTATGTAAGGTGCATCCACTCTTCCTCCCAGGAAATTCAAGTAGGGCCAGGAGGATGGGGTAACTCTAGGATGCCCTCTTCCTGTTTGTTTGCAAACCTGACAAATCTGTTGCTTTCTGTCTTTGATTAGATCATACTCCTGTTCAGACCCTAGCCTTGGCGACTTCCTACTGTTTGTGTGCCTGCCTGCCTGCCTGCCTTCCTTCCTTCCTTCCTCTCTCTCTCTTTCTTTTCTTTCCTTTTTTTTCAGACCGAGTGTCACTCTTGTTGCCCAGGCTGGAGTACAATGGCATGATCCTGGTCACTGCAACCTCTGCCTCCCGGGTTCAAGTGATTCTCCTGCCTCAGCCTCCCGAGTAGCTGGGATTACAGGTATGTGTCACCACGCCTGGCTAATTTTGTAATTTTAGTAGAGATGGGGTTTCTCCATGTTAGTCAGGCTGGTCTACGAACTCCCGACCTCAGGTGATCTGCCTGCCTTGGCCTCCCAAAGTGCTGGGATGACAGGCATGAACCACCGTGCCTGGCCTGCTGATGGCATGCTTTCTGCCCCTTCCTTCCAAGTGTGAACTCGCCCCTGAGGGCAAACCATTCAGCCCTTCCTGCATCCCATGCCAAGCTTGGTGGGGTCTCCTCACCATCCCCATCGAAGGCTGCCCCTCCTCCTTTGTTATCCAGCTTCACACTCCCTGATCTGCAATTCTAAAAAGCAAAAACTCTAAAAAAGCAGACTCCCCCCCACCCCCTCAACAAGTTTGGTATAAACTCATTTGGCCACAAACCTGACCTGACCTGGTGTGAGGTTATTTAAAAATCTTTACGTTGTCTCTCACTGCTCAGACATTTTCCTGCAAAAATTTGCTGGGTTTAATTAAGGGCACTGCCCAGACCCTACTGGAGTATTATGTAGTGTCAGCACATGCATCGAGTGACCTTTCTGAAACCGCAAAGCTCTGGCCCCAGGGCTTCGGGTGAGGGCGTGAGCCTGCCACAGTGACAGCCTGAGGGCCCTTTCTGTGCAGTGCCTTCTGGACTTATCTCCTCTCCTATTCACAGCTCTGTTAGGTGGGCATCAGTCACTCCATTGCACCAATGAGGACATTGAATCCCAAGGAATCCAGCTGGGAAAGTAGCTGAGCCAAGTCCTTCTGAGTGCCCAGCCTCCCCCACTTTCTCTTTTCTTTACATCAAGCTCCTCTCCTTCCCTCAGGGGCCAGCCCTCTGCTCCCCCGCCCCCTTCTCTATCCTGTTGATGCTCCTGGGACTTTCATGTATTAGAATGCCCAATTTCATTCATTTAACATTATTTGTTACGGACTTCTCACACTCCATGTGCACATAAACATCTTACAACACTGATCCTAATTCACCAGCTCTGGGTCTGACATTCTGCCTCCCTAACAAGCTTCCAGGTCCTGTTGGACCCCACTTTGGGGAATAAGGGGCAAGGGAACAGGTAAGCACACAGAGTTTGTTTCTGGTTTTGTTTTTGTTTTTGAGACAACAGCCTGTCGCCCAGGCTGTTGTGCAGTAGCACGATCTCCACGCACTGCAACCTCTGCCTTCCGGGTTCAAGCGATTCTCCTTCCTCAGCCTCCCGAGTAGCTGGGATTACAGGTGCGCACCTCCACGCCCGTATAATTTTTGCATTTTTAGTAGAGACAGGGTTTCACCATGTTGGTCAGGCTGGTCTCAAACTTCTGACCTCGTGATCCGCCCGCCTCGGCCTCCCAAAGTGCTGGGATTACAGGCATGAGCCACTGTGCCTGGCCTTGTTTTTGTTTTGAGTCAGGGTCTCACTCTGTTGCCCAGGCTGGAGGGCAGTGGTGCAGTTATGGCTCACTGCAGCCTTGACCTCCCAGGCTCAAGCTTCCTGAGAAGCTGGGACTACAGGCACGCGTCATCATGGCTGGCTAATTTTTATATTTTTTGTAGAGACGGGGTCTCATTATGTTGCCTAGGGTAGTCTCACACTGCTGGCCTCCAACAATCCTCCCACCTCAGCCTCCCAAAGTGCTGGGATTACAGATGTGAGCCACCACCCCCTGATAGCATACAGAATTGAATAATAAACACAATTCAGCGGTGGCAGAGGCAGGATTTGAACCCGGCAAGCCTGGCTCCAAAATCTGTGCTGTTAACTACTATGCAGCACACAAGTTGGAGGGCTGGACCCTGTCTGTGGAGTGTGATGAAGCAATCACTGCAAGCACAGCTGGCCATGCCAGAACACTGAGGGGAAGGCTGGGCTCCTTTGTGTAACACAATTAATTTTCTTTTTTTTTTCTTTTTGACATAGAGCCTTGCTCTGTTGCCCAGGTTGGAGAGCAGTGGTGCCATCTCAGCTCACTGCAACCTCCGCCTCCTGGGTTCAAGTGATTCTTGTGCCTTGGCCTCCCAAGTAGCTGGGACTACAGGCGTGCGCCACTACGCCCAGCTAATTTTTGTATTTTTAGTACAGACAGGGTTTCACCATGTTGGCCGGGCTGGTCTTGAACTCCTAAACTCAGGTAATCCACCCACCTCAGCCTCCCAAAGTGCTGGGATTACAGGTGTGAGCCACCGTGCCCGGCCTCAGCTCGCAGTTTCTCATAGCTGTTCCTAAGCACGCTTCCAGTGAACTGTGGACTGAGAAACCAACTGACCAAGCTCCTTAGAATTATATATAAAGTAAAGGTTTATAGGTACCGAGAGAGGGAACAGCAGTTTTTTGAAGACAAGCATGCTTCAGCTGTTTTGCATGGAATTTATGAGATTCAGTTTGGTTGCTTATTTACATATATTTGCTAATTTCCTGGTTCATGGCTATGTTTTTGAGAGTTGAGGAAGCTGGATAAGCATCCTTTCTATCTGTAATTTTCAAATCTGCAGAGAATCCTAATCCATACTTGGAGGGTGGGATTTGGACCTCTACATTTTGCAAAACTGCATTTGGAACCATCAGCACTTATTGAGCACCTACTGTATGGTCACAAGTGCTGGACACTATGGACAGAAAACCTATGCAGTCGTCATGCATTATGTTACTACACAGCCCTCATGCATTACAACATTTGAATTGCAGTAGACAATTTGAAGCACATGAAGCAACTAAGGCCAGTTCACCTTCAAACAGAGAAGGCTAGCGGCAGTGGTAGCACAGCACAGTGAAGGCATCTTCTGGGAGGGAAGGAAGACCACTCAGTGTGATGAAAACAGCCTGGACATGAGGTCAGCAAACCTGGTTCTGAGTTTCTCCTCCCTAATCTACCTGCCAATGGACGCATATCCTCTCTGAACATCAGTTTCTTCATCTATGACGTGGGGATAAGGTGTTCTCCCTCCCGCGTGTGTTGTGATGAGAGAATGCCTGGGAAAGCACCATGTAAACTGTAAAGTGCTGTCTGCACATGTGCAGTGAGGGTCCTGCAGGCTGCAGGGAGCACAGACCCACTCTGGTTACCTCCAGTGATGAGGCTTTATTGTAAAGCTAAGCAGCAGGGTGGGAAGCCGGGGAGGGCCTCGGCAGACAAAGAGCAGCCCTCCTGGAAGAGAAGAACCTCCTTCTGGAGTCCTTGGAGGCTCAGGCCAAGGCCAACTACGGATCCTTTCTGCCTGATGTCTTCTGCTACCTCTTGGCTTCCACCTCCTGGCCCCTGCCTACTACCTTCTCCTGTGTAGCCCTCGCCTATGGCTCACTTTGTGGTCCTCTGGTTTTCAGGCAGTCCCGTGAGAGACAGTCTGATGGGCCTGATAAGTCACTGTCCAGTGTAGAAGGTCTCCACTGGGCAGTCTTTTAGCTGGGCTGCCCCTCCCACATATCCAGTGCATAAATGGCCGCCTTTGTGTCAGGCCAAACCTTTGCCTGGGCAGTTGTGGCCAGGGTGTGGACTCCTATGCCCCAGCAGTGCACGGGAGCGCCTGTGGGGGCTGTGGGCATAGCTCACAGGGCGGGCTGTCGATCCGTCACAGAATGTGAGGGGTTTTCATAGAGGGAAGATGGCACTAACACAGTTAATTTGTCCAGCAAACAGCACCTGCCTGTCACATCTCACATGCCACTCAGTGAGGGCCAACTGCAGGCCACGTTGTACAATCCTGGAAGGCTGTGGTGCCCTCGGTCTCCACATTATTTGGGTTTCCCTAGTGGATGACACTCTCTTCTCACTGCCCATCTGCCCCCAGGCACTGGCATTCCTGTGTGTGCTCCCCAATCCCGTGACTAAAACCTGCCCTCAGCATTTCTATAGAGGATGCTCACTGCAGCATTGAACGCAGTAGAGAAAGATTAGGACCAGCTTACATGTCCAGAGTGAGGGGAGTGGTTACCTATGATTATGTATCTTTCTCTGACTGTGCCTGTATGAGGGGACTTCATAAAGTTTGTGAGAAAATGGGACTAAAGGATACAAATAAAAAATATAAACTTATTTCTTAACATAAGCGCCATCAAGTATGAAATACTTCTGTAAGTGATAATACCAGCCATGTAGTCCATCCCTAAAGGACTGAGCGTCCCGGGACTTTCAGTGTGTCAATGCAGTCTTTTGAATACTATCAACTGAAGAAAAATGGTTGCCTTTTAAATATTTTAAAATTTATGTTATTTATTTATTTGAGACAGATTCTCACTCTGTTGCCCAGGCTAGAGTGCAGTGGAGTGATCTCGGCTCACCGCAACCTCCACCTCCCAGGGTCAAGCAATTCTCGTGTCTCAGCCTCCCGAGTAGCTGGGATTACAGGAACCTGCCACCATGCCCAGGTAATTTTTGTATTTTTAGTGGAGATGGAGTTTCATCATGTTGATCAGGCTGGTCTCAAACTCAAAATCCCAAAGTGCTGGGATTACAGGCGTGAGCACTTTGGGAAGCCGAGGCCGGCAGATCACCTGAGGCCAGGAGTTTGAGACCAGCCTGGCCAACATGAAACCCAGTCTCTACTAAAAATACAAAAAATTAGCTGCGCGTAGTGGAGGACACCTATAATCCCAGCTACTCAGGAGACTGAGGCAGGAGAATCGTTTGAACCTGGGAGGCGGAGGTTGCAGTGAGCGGAGATTGTGCCGCTATACTCCAACCTGGGCGACAGGGCGAAACTGTCTCCAAAAAAAAAAAAAAAAAAGTAAACAAAAAGAAGTTTTAAGGAGCCACACTGAGATGTCTGATGATTTCCCATGGAAACTCTTGAAAACTTGCCCTTGTGTGACGAGAGGAATGAGCAGGAGCATTGTTGTGGTGGAGAAGGACTCCTTGGTGAAGCTTTCCCAGGTATTTGTCTGTAAAAGCTTTGGTGAACTTTTTCAAAACACTCTCATAATTAACAGATATTATTGTGATTTGGCCCTCCAGAAAGTTAACAGGCAAAATGCCTGGAGCATCTCAGAAAACAGTTGTCATGATCTTTGCGCTTTTATTTTTTTATTTATTTGTTTTTTGAGACAAAGTCTTGTTCTTGTCACCCAGGCTGGAGTGCAATGGTGCGATCTCGGCTCACTGCAACCTCCATCTCCCAGGTTCAAGTGATTCTCCTGCTTCAACCTCCTGAGTAGCTGGGATTACAGGCACCTGCCACCATGCCCGGCTAATTTTTGTATTTTTAGTAGAGACGGGAGTTTCAATATGTTGGCCAGGGTGGTCTCAAACTCCTGACCTCAGGTGATCCACCTGCGTCGGCCTCCCAAAGTGCTGGGATTACAGGTCTTTGGGAGTACAGACATGAGCCACCACGCGTGGCCGCTCTTTTATTTTTATTTTTTGAGACAGTGTCTCACTTTGTCACCCAGGCTGGAGTACAGTGGCATGAACATGGTTCACTGCAGCCTTAACTTCCAGGCTCAAGTGATCCTCCCACCTCAGCCTCCCAAGTAGCTAGGACTACAGGCGCGTGCCAGCATGCCTGGCTAATTTTTGTATTCTTTGTAGAGATGGGGTTTCGCCATGTTGCCCAGGCTGGTCTGAAACCCCTGAGCTCAAGCCATCCACCCACCTTGGCCTCCCAGAGTGTGGGATTACAGGCCTGAGCCACTGCCCCCAGCTGATCTTCACTCTTGATGGTCCACTTTTGCTCTTTCACCTCTTCGTAGCCATTGCTTTAATTATGCTTTGTCTTCAGGATCGCACTGGTAAAAGCCCTGTTTCATCTCTCGTTCCTGTTACAGTTATTTGAAGAAATGCTTCAGGATTTTTTCTTTTTTTTTTTTGAGATGGAGTCTCACTGTATCACCCAGGTTGGAATGCAGTAGCATGATCTCGGCTCACTGCAACCTCCACCTCCTGGGTTCAAGTGATTCTCTTGCCTCAGCTTCCCAAGTAGCTGAGATTACAGGCATGCACCACCACGCCCGGCTAATTTTTGTACCTTTAGTAAACACGGGGTTTCACCATGTTGGCCAGGTTGGTCTCAAACTCCTGACCTGAAGTGATCCGCCCGCCTCTGCCTCCCAAAGTGCTGGGATTACTGGCATGAGCCACCGGCCTGGCTGCTTCAGGATCTTGATCCCACTTGTTTGAAATTTCCATTGAAAGCCCTGCTGTTGTCCGCAGCTGATCTGGGCGCAATGGCTTCTGGGCACAAACTTTGGAGTAGAAAGTTTGCTCACCTCTACTTTTTCAGTCAGAACTATTTGAGGTGTTTCAGTCAGAACTATTTAAGGTGAACCAGTTGAGATGTCAGTGGTGTTGGTGGTTGTTCCTGCTGTAAATCATTGGTTCTTTTCAATTAGGGTGTGTACAAGATGAATTCTTCACAAATTGCTGTGGATTGGCTGCCGCTGCAGGTTCCATCAACCTTGTTTTGTCCCTTCTTAAAATGAGTTGGCCAGGCGCGGTGGCTCATGCCTGTAATCCCAGCACTTTGGGAGGCCGAGGCAGGTGAATCACCTGAGGTCAGGAGTTTGAGACCAGCCTGACCTGGTGAAACCCCGTCTCTAGGCTGGGTGAGGTGGCTGTGGCTTATACCTGTAATCCCAGCACTTTGGGAGGTTGAGGTGGGTGGATCTTGAGGTCAAAAATTCAAGACCAGCCTGGTCAACATGGTGAAACCCCATCTCTAGTAAAAATACGAAAATTAGGCAGATGTGGTGGCGGGTTCCTGTAGCCCCAGCTACTTGGGAGGCTGAGTGAAACCCCATCTCTACTAAAAATACAAAAATTAGCCAGACGTGGTGGCACGTTCCTGTAGCCCCAGCTACTTGGGAGGCTGAGCGAGACTCTGTCTCAAAAAAAAAAAAGAAGAAGAAGAAGAAGAAAAGAAATTCCATCTCTATTAAAAATACAAAAATTAACTGGGCGTGGTGGTGGGTGCCTGTAATCCCAGCTACATGGGAGGCTGAGGCAGGAGAATCACTTGAACCTGGGAGGTGGAGGTTGCAGTGAGCTGAGATCACGCCACTGCACTCCAGCCTGGGTGACAGAGCGAGACTCCATCTCGAAAAAAAAAAAAAAGAGAAAAAAAGAAAAAGAAATTATCCACTTGTACAATAAACTGCTGATTTTGGGAGGGCATTTTCCCCATACACTTCTTGTAAAGCATCAGTGATTTCACCATTCTTCAACCCAAGTTTTACCATAAATGTGACATGTGTTCTTGCTTCAGTTTTAGCAGAATTCATGTTTCTCTGAAAGGAGCTCTTTTCAAACTGAGAGCTTATCTTTCTTAGTGCCTAAAACTAGTTTTTTGTTTTTATTTCTGTTTTTTTGAGACAGGGTCTCACTCTGTCACCCAGGCTGTAGTGCAGTGGCAGGATCACGGCTCACTGCAGCCTCGACCTCCTGGGCTCAAGTGATCCTCCCACCTCAGCCTTCCAAGTATCTGGGACCCCAGGTAAACACCACCATGCTTGGCTAATTTTTTTTTTTTTTTGAGACAGAGTCTCGCTCTGTCACCCAAGCTGGAGTGCACTGGCCAGATCTCAGCTCACTGCAAGCTCTGCCTCCCGGGTTCATGCCATTCTCCTGCCTCAGCCTCCCGAGTAGCTGGGACTACAGGCGCCTGCCACCTCGCCCGGCTAGTTTTTTGTATTTTTTAGTAGAGACGGGGTTTCACCGTGTTAGCCAGGATGGTCTCGATCTCCTGACCTTGTGATCCGCCCGCCTCGGCCTCCCAAAGTGCTGGGATTACAGGCTTGAGCCACTGCGCCCGGCCTCTTGGCTAATTTTTAAATTTTACGTAGAAAGGGGGTCTCCTTATATTGCCCAGACTGCTCTCGACCTCCTGGGCTTAAGTGACTCATCCTCCTTGGCCTCCCAAAGTGTTGGGATTATGGGCGTGAGCCACTGTGCCCCACTGCCTCAAACTAGATCTTCTTTGGCCATGTTATAACTTTAGTATGACCCTATTTTGGTGCAAAAGAAAAATTGAAATTCATGCAGGTTTTTTCATAATACACATTTTTTATGAACTTTTTGAGGACCTTTTATATACATTAAAACTATATGCACAAGAACATTTAATGACATAGTACAATAATAAAGGAAAGTTCTCATTTTGGCATCATTAATATGTGTATATAAGAAAGTGCCTGTGTACATACATTTATACACTGTACATAATTTACATAGAAAAAGACTGGAAAATTTTATATCAATATGATAGTTGTGGTTATCTCTGGGTGGTTTTTTTTAATTAAAAAATTTTGGGGGGCCTATGATCTCAGCTTTTTGGGAGGCTGAGGTGGGTGGATCACTTGAGGTTGGGAGTTCGAAACCAGCCTGACCAACATGGAGAAACTCCGTCTCTACTAAAAATACTAAATTAGCCGGGCATGGTGGCATGGGCCTGTAATCCCAGCTACTCAGGAGGCTGAGGCAGGAGAATCACTTGAACCTGGGAGTCAGAGGTTGAGGTGACCCGAGATCGTGCCATTGTACTCCAGCCTGGGCAACAAGAGCAAAACTTCATCTCAAAATAAATAAATAAATAAATAAATAATAAATACATAAATAAAATAAAACATTCTTTTGGCTTTATTATAGTGGCACACCTCTATAATACCAGCATTTTGGGAGGTTGAGATGGGAGGATTGTTTGAGGCTAGGAGTTTGAGACCAGCCTGGGCAACATAGTGAGACCTCGTCTCTACTGAAAACTAATGAATATATTTTTAACATCTTTTTTTTTTTTTTTTTTGTAGAGATAATGTATTGCTATATTGCCCAGGCTGGCCTCGAACTCTTGGGCTCAAGTGATCCTCCTGCTTCAGCCTCCTGAGTAGTTGGGACTATAGGTGTGTACCACCATACCTGTCTTCTGGGTGACACTTTATAAGTAAGTATTATTATTATTTTTTATTTATGCTTTTCCCTTTTTTCCACATTTTCTACAAGACATGTGTTACTTTTATAATCAGGAAAACCATACCCATAAATATCATCATCTTTTTTTTTTTTTTTTTTTTTTTTTTGAGACGGAGTCTGGCTCTGTCTCCCAGGCTGGAGTACAGTGGCCGGATCTCAGCTCACTGCAAGCTCTGCCTCCCGGGTTTACACCATTCTCCTGCCTCAGCCTCCGGAGTAGCTGGGACTACAGGCGCCCGCCACCTCGCCCGGCTAGTTTTTTGTATTTTTAGTAGAGACGGGGTTTCACCGTGTTAACCAGGATGGTCTCGAACTCCTGACCTCGTGATCCACCCGTCTCGGCCTCCCAAAGTGCTGGGATTACAGGCTTGAGCCACCGCGCCCGGCCTAAATATCATCATCTTTTTAAAAAGCCAAACCATGTCCTCAGGAAAGAAAATGACAACTTATTTTTTTACTATCCCATACTTTTTTTTTTTTTTTTGAGATGGAGTTTCATTCTTGTCACCCAGGCTGGAGTACAATGGCATGATCTTGGCTCACTGCAACCTCTGCCTCCTAGCTTCAAGGGATTCTACTGCCTCAGCCTCTTGAGTAGCTGGGATTACAGGTGCACGCCAACAGGCTCAACTAATTTTTGTATTTTTAGCAGAGATGGGGTTTCGCCATGTTGGCCAGGCTGGTCTCCAACTCCTGACCTCAGGTGATCTGCCCACCTCAGCCTCCCAAAGTGCTGGGATTACAGGCATGAGCCAATGCACCTGACTTCCTATAATCTTAAAGGATTCACAATTTCCATGTATTTTCAGGGAAAACGAAGTTTTCTGTTGAAGGAATGATGTCTAATGGTGGAATTTTGGGTATCAGTGATCTGATGAAAAGGTGTCTGAAGGGTGGCAAAGCCTCCTGGTTGCTTTGAAATCAAACCCCAGAGGCCTCCTTCTCTGGTCTGGCTGGGGCGAGATTGTAAGGGTGACCAGAGGTGGAGCCAGTAAAAGTGTCCCAAGTGGGTGGAGCCAGGAAACTCCCCAGAGTGCCTTGTCACCAACATATTTCATACTTAAAAAGAATGAGAGTGAAATGGACATTTATGTTTTCAATCAAAACAGTGACTGAGTTGAGTTTTTGTTTCCCCTCTTGGGAAAACCCTGCACCACTCCTTCTAAAGGAAGGAGAAGAAGAGAGAAGGCATTTTAGTAACTGCTACTGTTATGACCTTGGATGGGGAGGGAAGAGATGAGAGGGAGAAGACAGCAGCATTTGCTTATCAACTTTTGTACTTTATACAGTTAAAAAGAGACAGCACTAGGTCAGGTGCGGTGGCTCACGCCTGTAATCCCAGCACTTTGGGAGGCCAAGGCGGGAGGATCACGAGATCAGGAGTTTGAGACCAGCCTGGTCAACATGGTGAAACCCCCATCTCTACTAAAAACAGAAAAATTAGTGAGGCGTGGTGGTGCACGTCTGTAATCTCAGCTACTCAGCAGGTTGAGGCAGGAGAATTGCTTGAACCCAGGAGGCAGAGGTTGCAGTGAGCCAAGATCACGCTATTGCACTCCAGCCCAGGCGACAGTGCAATACTTCATTTCGGGGGTGGAGGGGAAATAAAAAAAGATAGCACTATGGGTGATTTTTATTTATGCATTTGTGGGGTTTTTTGGTAGTCCTCAGTTTGTCTATTATGAATACAAGATACTTTTGTAATCAGGGATAAAAATGTCATAATGAAAGGGCCAAACAGATGTGGTTGGGCCATCCTACTGCTCTGTCTGCAGGCCACTGACCACCTTCACTCTAGGCCAGAATCCTCAGGCCCACTTGGGCAAGAGTGAGTAACAGGGCAGAGAGCAAGCAGCCTTGGTCCTCTGCCCAGCCCACTCCAGCCCCTCTGGCCTAATGCATCTCTAATCCCCTGGACAGCAGACCTGCTCGGCTCCTGTAGACGGCATGGCCCTGTGTCCCCCAGCCTGACCCTGTCTGTGCCTCCCTGCATGGTGCCAACTGCCAGGTCTTTCTGCTTAGCTGGACTCTGGCCTGACCCTCCTGACCAGCCCTTTCCAGAGGCTGGAAATACCCCCACGTGACACTCACTGGCACATGGTGTTTAGCTGAGTATTCATTGCAGCAACTGCAATCTCAAGAAAGGCGCCTGCAGCCTTCAGGACTGTCTGGAGTTTATTTGGCTGCGATGATCGAGGCTTGCCCTCTCAGCAGCAGGTGAACACTGCACAAGACCAACAGAGAACCACGAGCGAGATAGGGTGCCCAGCCCCAGTTTACCAGGCCACCTGCAAAGGCAACACAGACTTTGGTGTCCTGAGACACCTGTTAAATCCTGCCTACGAGAATTGTAATCCCAGTTGCATGATCTTAAACACATCCCTCTGATCTGTAAAACAGAGATGATGATGATCTTTTTTTTTTCTGAGACGGAGTTTCGTTCTTGTTGCCCAGGCTGGGATACAATCAGCTCGCTGCAGACTCCACCTCCTGGGTTCAAGCGATTCTCCTGCCTCAGCCTCCTGAGTAGCTGGGATTACAGGCGTGTGCCACCACACCCGGCTATTTTTTTATTTTTAGTAGAGAAGGGGTTTCTCCATGTTGGTCAGGCTGGTTTCGAACTCCCAACTTCAGGTGATCCATCCGCCTCGGCCTCCCAAAGTGCTAGGATTACAAGCGTGAGCCACTGCACCCGGCCGATAATGATCTTTTTTATCCAGTTACTCCATCGGGAGCACATAGGCTAATGTATATTAAAATGCTTTATGAGCTGAAAGTGCTTAAATGGTATTTCCTGTGAAAATTCATCATGGTGCTTTGAAAAGTTGTTTTATTTATTTATTTTAAATATTTATTTATTTATTTTGAGACAGAGTTTGCTCTTGTTGCCCAGACTGGAGTGCAATGGCGTGATCTTGGCTCACCGCAACCTCCGCCTCCCAGGTTCAAGCAATTCTCCCAAGTAGCTGGGATTACAGGCACCTGCCACCTCTCCTGGCTAATTTTTTGTATTTTTAGTAGAGACAGGATTTCACCATGTTGGCCAGGCTGGTCTTGAACTCCTAACCTCGGAAGGTTCGCCTGCCTTGGCCTCCCAAAGTGCTGGGATTACAGGCTTGAGCTGCCTTGCGGGCCTATTTATTTACTTTAAATCAACTAGTTTGATTTAAAGTGTTTGATACCCACTAACTGCATGTGCCCAGCATTGTGCTTAATTCTTCCAGCAAGTCAAGAAGTACAAGATGAGTATGGCTTGTTGCCAAGGAACTTATGCTCAATTGGAGGAAATGGAGCACTCATGTTGAAAGCCCATTTCCTTTCTGTCAATGAGAGGGAGCACTCGGACTCTTGTAAATCAGTTTCTATCACTGGGCCTAGTTTCCTCAGCTGGGAAAAGGAAATGGCGATGCCTGCCTATAATCCCAGTATCTGGGGAGGCCGAGGCAAGAGGATTGTTTGAGCCCAGAAGTTTGAGATCAGCCTGGCCCACGTGGTGAAACCCTGTCTCTACAAAAAAATACAAAAATTTACTGGGTGTGGCCACGTGCGCCTGTGGTCCCAGCTACTCGAGAGGCCAAGGTGGGAGGGTCACTTGAGCCTGGGAGGTTGAGGCTGCCCTTGTCACCAGGCCCTGGTGTGTGAGCCGGACAGGGTGCGGGTAGCCAAGACGGTCCCCTGTCAATGCAGACAACAGCAGGAGAGAATCAGAGCTGTGCAAATGGTCCTGGCTGAGCCCAAAGGAGCGCAGGACTCGGGAAGTGTTGCTTCCCCCAGTAGCAGGGTCTAGGGGCACCTGCCTGGGCTAAGTCTTCTCCACAGGGAGCAGGAGGCTCTGCAAGCCAGCTGCCCTGTCTCTCCTCCTCCTCCGGGCCTGCCACCCTCTCCACACACAGCAGGGTCTGTGGGGGTGGAGGCTTTTTCCAGACATGTATTTAAGTGAGGAGAGAAAACAAGGCGAGTCGCCTGGGATTTGCCAAGTCAGTAGGCAGGAACACAACCCAGGAGACCAGAAATAAGACGCTGGTGAGGGTCACCCTGCTGTCCGTAGCTGGGGACGGTTTATAGCCCGTGCGGAACGCGTTATAATCACACTTTTGTTTGAGGATGGCCCTTGATCCCTGGGTGTTGCTCTCCTGGTTGGAAGGTAGCAGAGCCCTGATTGTGGGCAGTGAGTAATGGTGACTCAGGGAAATTCACAAGGACACAGGGAACACCCCCAAAGTCATCCAGGGACATGCCCTGGTTCCCCCTGCCGGTCAGGGAGCCAGAAGTTCTGGTCCCCTTTGTGAATGAGGAATTTCTAAAGTTTTCTCTGGAACTTTGGCAGAATTCTACAGGACCTTTCAGGGGAAGCATTAAGCTTTGAGAATTTGGAGGAGGGGGAAATTACTAAAAAATTTAAGGCTTTGTATCTATTTATGAATTAGCTTCTTTTCTCTCTCTTTTTAAAATTTTTAATCTATTTATTTTTATTTATTTATTTGTTTATTTATTTTGAGACCAGGTCATGAGACTGGCTAATTTTTTTATTTTTGGTGGAGACACGGTTTCACCATGTTGCCCAGGCTGGTCTCGAACTCCTGGCCTCAAGTGATCAACCCACCTTGGCTTCCCAAAGTGCTGGGATTATAGGCATGAGCCACCACACCCGGCTTTCTTTTCTTTTTTAGCTCCTAATTATATTTGTCTCTTATTCTTATTGGGCATTTGTTACCTTGTATGACAAATGATTCTCCAGAAAACAAATTATGACAATAATAATAACAGCTAACATTTATTCACCCCTTATGACATGCTAGTACTGGTCTCTCCGTGTATTTTTGTGTTTCATCAAATCTACAGTTCCATCAATCATTAGACATAGTGTTATTTGTGTACCACTAAACGATGCAGCCGATTAATCCTTGACATGCCATTGATTTTCAGACTCACGCTGATTTCAGAAATGCTAAAATGGAGATCAATTTTAATCATCTTAGAATCCATGAAATGCAGTAATTAAATCTCAGTTACCATCCTTACCTTACGGATGGGTAAACTGAGGGACAGAGAAGTTGAGTAAATCTGTCCCAATGTTACCCAGCAAGTATGTAGTGGAGATGACAGCTGAACCCAGAGTTGGGCTCCAAAACCTGTGCTCATAACCACTGCACTACATTGTGCCTAAGGAAGTCATATCACCGGCAAGACAGGAGGAAGGACACAAAATAACAGAGGGAAAGCTGGAGCCACCCTCCACTCCCTTCTCACTATCTCCAGGGCCAGTGGCCACCAGGTCCTGCTGATGTCTCTTCCAAAAGCTTCTCCCAGATCGTGCTCCTCCTCTTGCTCCCGGCAGCTGACTCACTGGTTCTATCCTTCCTTGCGTCTGCTTGGACTATTGCAGTAGCCTCTAAGCTGCTGCCCACCTCCAGCCCCGCCCACTCCCCCAACATAGACGCTGGAGTGACAGTCGTCTTTCAAATGTGAGTCTGATCTTGTTATTCTGCTTGGAAGCATCTGAGGGATCCAAATCCTAGTGCACGTTTGCTTGCACCCGTGGCAGCCTCTGTTCTAGGCAAACCCCAACATGGTCCAAAAGCCCTTGTGGAGGCCATGGTCTCACAGAGAAGCAAGACCCCACAGTGGGCAGTTATGATACGATGTGAAGCACACTTCAGTGGGGGGCATGCTGGGCCCATGGGAGGAGCCCCTGCTCTGGGACCTCAGGGACCACTTCGTAATGTCTAAGCCAAGACTGCCAGGATGCATGGGAATTTACCAGGCAAAGGACAGTGAGGATTTCCAGGCAGAAGGAAGAGCAGTGCAAAGGTCCAGAGTAAAGAGAGAGGTCGGAGCATGGAGTGTCAGCTGGGGCACAGGCCCGGCTGAGCCTGGAAGAGGACAGGCTGGGGTGGGTTGAGTGAGGCTGGCTCTTACAGTACGGGCCTCACCTTTCTCTTTCAGCCTTAGCTCCTTTCTGCTTCTCTTCCCACCAGATCCCCCTGCAGCAGGTACCTGTGTCCTGAACAGTCTTCCTCCTCTTCACATGTGCTCCACAGGCACCTCACACCTGCCCAGCAAACTCATCCACCCAGACCCTGCTAGAAGGTAGCCTCCCGGAGAAAACACCCCTGATCCTTGAGTTATGTCTCCGAGCTCCAAGCTGGGCAGAAGACTGAGGGGCTGGTCTCAGGTTCAACTGGGGGATTTGGGAGCATTTTGACAGAAATCAACTGAGAAAAAGCCAAAGTTCTTACAAAGGCCTATAAGACCCCACAAGTCTGCACTGCCTCCACCTCTCTGACCCCATCTTCTGCTACCTGCCTTGTTGCCAGCTTGCTTCAGCTACGCGTCTCCTGGCTGTTCCTGAGACCACCCCGACTTCCACCCCCACCTCAGGGCCTTTGTACTCGCTGTTTCCTGGTACAGCTTATTTCTCCCTCATCTACACAGTTCCCTTCTTTACCTCATCAGATTTTGCTCAAATACCACATTCTCAGAAAGGCCCTCCCTGAACACCCTATTTAAAGGCATGGCCCCCATCTCACACTCTTCCTGGCTTTGTTTTTCTCCACAGCACTCACCAGCTTCTACAGCTTATGTGATTCACTTATTTATTTGTTTACTGTCTGACTTTTCCCACAAGAATGTGAGTTCCAAGAGGGCAGGGATTTGGGTCTGCCTGGTTCACTCTGTAGCCCCAGCACCTCACCCAGTGCCCGGCATACAGTAGGTGCTCAGTAAATATTTGTTAGTCAAATGAATGAATTCTGAGCTCTGACTGTGTGCCTGGCACACTCTGCCCTGGACACCATGGAGGACAGGGAGCTGAGGGAACGAGGTCTCTCCCCCTCCGAGGGTGCTGGCTGAGCTGGTTCCAGCGGGCAGTGGGACAGGTCCCTGACAGCCAGGTGAGTCCGGGTGAATCACCACTAATGAGATGGGGAGGGCCACGCCAAGCGGCTTCCCACACAGGCAGCCGACAGGTCACTGCCTGTCGCCAGGAAACTCCTCAATAAGGATTGAACAGGACCCTGGGCTGGGGTGGAGGAAGTGCCCGCCTCTCCTGGAGACCCCACCCATTCCTGAGGACTGAGTCGGCTCACCTGGGCTCCCCCACCCCCCAGGCCTTGGCAAGACGCTGGTTTCTCAACCTGGCCTGAGATTTCCTTCCTAAAAGGAGTTTCGCTCGCTCAGCCCCACGCCCCTCCCGGGCAGGACCTGTTTGTCAGCCAGCCCTGTCTGGGTCCCTGAGACTACACAGGGAGGACAGCTGAATCTGGAAAACCCTGGGACCTCCCCGGCCCCAGCAGCCCATAGGAGGGTCGGTAGACCAGAGCTTATTCAGGGTATGGACAGACCAATGGGGCTCATTAAATCCAATAGGACAGTGTGGGGTGGCCTCCGTGACCACATTCCACCCACCCCGCCGGAGCCTGGGACCCACTAGAGTGCCCTGAGCCCAGGCCAAATGACCATCCCAGGGCAGGGCATGGCTGTCTCATCTGCACAATGGGCAGAGCCTCCTGCCCTGTGGGTGGCTGAGGGCCGGGATGAGATCATGGGTATACAGAGTGAGGAATGCAGGTGGGCAGCCAGGCCTCCACCCCGAAGCTCAGAAGATGTGGCCAATGTGGCCCATGTTTGGGGAGGAAGATGTCCAGCCCTCGGCTCACAGTGAACTTGGCCAGTCCAGCACCACCTCCCTCCCTTCCTCCAGGGGGGGCACTTGAGGCCCCACCAGGCCCTCCTGCCCCAGAACCCAAATAGCCCCTTGCTGAATTGCCTCACCCCAGCCATCTGTGCAGGCCTAAAGCCGCCACCTGTAGTTACTCACATCACACTCATACGTTGATAGCATTCAACAAATGTATGTGGTCAGTCATCAGGCGTCCCAGGAGCACTCCTGGCTGCCGGGCACGGGGTGGGACCAACGACGCAAAGACAGTGGGGCAGGCCCCATCTCAAGGGGGACACAGTTTGGGGAGGGTAATCACACAAATATAACTTTCATAAAAACACCAGCAGGGTGCATGCACACACACACACACACACACACACACACAATCTATGACAGGCTCCCTGGGGGCTCAGAGAAAGGAGTGGTTGGCCTGGCAAGGTGAGGTGTCAGGTGGAGCCTCGTGGGAGAGCTGCAGGTTGAGCAGGGCTGTCCCTGTGCCTGGCTGACCTGCCTTTGTCATGTAATCCTCACAACAGCCCTGTGAGGCCAACAGCACAGGGTTCACCATGCCCATGTTATGGGTGAAAAACTAAGGTTCGAAGAGGTGAAGTGACTTGCCCAAGGCCTCAATGACGGTGAGTGCCAGGGGTTTATCTGGAATTCCAGTTTCCTGACCCCCATGCCGTGGTCTCTCCTGCTCTGCTGTGAGTTCCTTTCTCTCTTCATGTGTCCATTTGTACAACGAATCCAACCTGGCTACTTACTAAGTGCCAGGCAGTATCTGCAAGCTGGGGACCTTAGAGACAGTAAGGTATCACCCAGGCAGGGGAAGCCACATGCACATACCCAGACAGTGCAATCTCCCATTCAGGTCAACATTCAGCAGATGTACGGTGGAGCACCGACCGGGAGCCACGCAGCACAGCAGGTGCTGGGGATGCAGCAGTGAACGAGACAGACAGAGCGCGGCCCTGGGGAGGCTTTCTTCTACTGGCGAGGGCAGAGAATAATCGCAGAGTGAGGGAGCACGATGCAGGATGAGGGAAGAGAGAGGGGCCCGGGTGCTCCTTCAGACGGGCTGATCAGTGAGGGCCTTCCCAGAGCAGGTCCTATTTGCTTGTAGTTGTTTTGAGATGACAGTTGAGCAGAGGAGCCCTGTGGATACCTGAGGAAATATGCCAGGCAGGAGTAATGTCAAGTGCAAAGGCCCTGAGGCAGGAATGCACTTGGAAGTGTTCTGAGGAGCACCAGGGAGCTGAGTGGGTGCAGGGGAGTGGCAGGACATTAGGTAAGGGAGGTGATGGGAGTGCGGGAGGCACAGGTCCTAAAGGCTTTGTGGGCCATAGTAAGGGCTTTGCTTTTACCCCACGTGAAAGAGCCACTGGACGGTTGTGAGCTCAGGACTGACCTGATGTACCCTAGGTTTTGAAAGGATCTCTCTGACTGCTATGGAGAACAGACTACGGAGAACACACTCTATGGAGAACAGACTCTATGGAGAACAGACTCTAAGGGGGCAAGTGACAGGGAGGCAGAGAATCCAAGAGGTGGCTACTGAGATAACCAGGTGAGAGGTGGGCCAGGGTAGTGGTGGAGTGGGGAGCTGTGGTCACATTCAGGATGTGGAGTTTTTAAAATTAATTAATTTGTTACAGGTGAAGTCTCACTCTGTTGCCCAGGCTGGAGTGCAGTGGCACGACCATAGCTCACTCCAGCCTTGAACTCCTGGGTTCAAGCAATCCTCCCTCAGCCTCCTGAGTAGCTGGGACCACAGGTGTGCACCACCATCCCCAACTGGGGATGTTTTGAAAGTAGCCCCATGAGGCTACTAGGACATGAGGTATGGAAGAAAGTGAGGGCTGAAGAACAATCCTGGCTCCAAGAGCAGGAGGGCAGCTCTGCCCAGGTCATGCTTGGCCTGAGGTGCCACATCTTCTACCTGGAGTGTGGCATGGGACATGGCACTCTGCAGGTTGACCAACGTGGAGTTTGGACAGTGTTGGGCCCTTCTTCCCTGCCTGGGTGCTTGGGCCTCCTCGTTTAATCTCAGATGTCATGAATTGGGCTAAACAGGGTTTCATGTGAGTTGGGCTGAGCAGGCTGTCGTCTCCCTCCCACCCTGGGTGGAACCATCAGCCAGCACATTTTTGGAAAGCGTTTTGTCCATATGCATCAGGAGTTTTAAACTTTGATGCCCTTTGACCCAGTGAATCCCTTTCAAGGAAGTTCCTCTGGGGAAGCCATCTGAAATGCAGACAGTGCTGACGCATCAAGCCCTTCACAAGGGGTTGTTTATAATCACCAAATAAATAAATACACAGCCTGCATGTCCAACAGTAGGGAGTGTTTAAGTCAAGCAGATATAGTCTGGCACCTTGTACTGGGTGGTTGTGCTGTGCTTAAATTCACGTTTCTGAGAGTTTTAACATCAAAGGACAACACTTATGCTATGATGTCAAGTGGATACCATGGTATGCATGAGGTAGACACATAGACAAGAAAAAGAAATAGACTCATACTGATTGACTCAAGTTTGGATTACTATTTTCATTTTTCTTCTTTACAGTTTTCTGCATTGTACTAATGTTCTAAGATGGACATGCTGATTAGCTCTGGCTGACTGAAGTTTGGATTACTATTTTCATTTTCTTCTTTACAGTTTTCTGCATTGTACTAATGTTCTAAGATGGCCATGCATTACCTTTCTGACTTGAAACTAATATGTAAAAAGGGGCCAGGCATGGTGGCTCACACCTGTAATCCCAGTACTTTGGGAGGCCAAGGTGGGAGGATCGATGGAGTCCAGGAGTTCGAGACCAGCCTGGGCAACAGAGTGACACCCCTGTCTCTGCAAAAAATTAAAGAATTAGCTGGTTGCATTGGTGCACACCTGTGGTTCCAGCCACTCAGGAGGCTGAGGCGGGAGAATTGCTTGAGCCAGGGAGGTTGGGACTGCAGTGAATTATGATCGAGCCACTGCACTCCAGCCTGGGTAACAAAGTGAGATCCTGTTTCAAAAAAAAAAAAAAAGAGGGGGGGAGAAAATATGCGTTCCTAGAAGCTGGAGCACAGTGTTTGCCAAGCCAGGAACTGAGAGCCAACTAACCCATCCTTTCCAGGGCTCCAGGGTCCACCTGCTCCGGGCAGGGCCGGCAGGTGCAGTCAGGATGGGGATTACGTTGATAGCTGTGGTGGGGAGAGCCAGGTCCAGAGGCCCATCCTTCTCCCTCTCCAGCCACCCCCGTCATGGGGGTGTGTCCCCCCTTGGGCCCCCTGCAGCCCTTGGAGTTTGCCCCTCTGTGTCTTCGCTGGAGGCTGATGCTTCCTGCCTTGTGTATAACCCTGTGGGTCTCTCGTGACTGCCACCAAGCATCCTGTATGCACTGGTCCTCACAGTGTAGTCCCCAGGCCCGAAGCATCAGCACCACCTGGGAACTCTTTAGAAATGCAGAGTCACAGGCCTCTCCCCAGACCTACTGAATCTGCCACTCCTCTGGAGTCGGGGCCTCTGTGTTTTCAAAAGCCCTCCAGACATAAAGTGTGAGAACTGCTGCCTTTTGGTAGGGCCCCACTGTGGCCCATGTTTTACACTGATTATTTCATTTTACAGATTGCCATGATTCCTACTTAACAGACAAGGAAACGAGCTCAGAGAGGTTAAGGAACTTGCCCGAGGCCACACAGCCAGCAGAGACAGGGCTGGGAGTGCGAGCCCATGCCTTTACTTCGACGCTCTGCAGCTCTGCAGCTGCATGGACGTCAGTGCCTCCTGCGGTGTCTGGGTCCAGTTCCGCGCTGAGCACACAGATGGCCCTACTCACATGGGTTGGACTAGGGTTTTGACTGCTGGGTCAGAAGACCAGGCTGATTCCCCACAAGACCCAGGCTGCCCTGACCCCCAGTAGGAGGAGGGAGCTGGGCTCCCTGTGCCTGCTGGGGCCCCTTCAGTCTTGACAGCCACCGGCGATTTGGACCAACGAACCCGCAGAGGAGGGGCGCAGCGCCACCTGCTGGCTGGCGTCATGGGTGATGCTGGGGACAAACGCAGGGATCCACAGACACACGTCTCAGGGACACCATGGCAGGCGTGCACGTGTCTCCTCCTGCCGCACGCGGGTGCACTTGCCCACACGTGGATGTCTGAGCATGTGGGCACGTGGGGCTCTCAGCCACAAGGCCTGGTAGATAGCACTAAATTCACCCATTTACTTATTACCTCATCAAATGTTCATCCAGAGATGCCAAACCCACTGTTGCTGTTACCCGGGAGCCTACAGGCCTGGTGATGGTCAGAGCAACCACCAAGTGATGCGGACAAGGGTCTCTGGGGGATATGCTCAGTGAGGTCATGCAGGCAGCACCTACCCATCTGGACTGGGGCTCCGTCTCACAGGGTGAGCAGGAGAAGGCTGGGAGAAGGGGGCAGAGGCTCATCACAGCAAAGCCTGGAAGAGGAGCTGGAATGGAGCATGGGGGTCCCTGGCACAGGTCTTGTGCAAGGCCATGCAGGCTGGACCCTGTCCCCACAGTGGTGGCCGGACTACGGTGCCACACCATCCTGACATGTTTATACTAAAGCTTAGTAGAAATAAGCTTAGGGACCCTTTAGGACCCAAGGGTCTCTCGGCCCCTTTGGGGCTGGCCTGGGATGTGATCTGTCCCTGTGCACTGTCCCCCTTGCCACAGCAGCTGCCCTGGGATGTATCAGGGATGGGGAGAGGCATCCCCAGTCCCAGAGAAAAACCTGTTTCTGATCTCTGAATGGACGCAGCAGATAGCAGTCACCGTTAAGTCAAGTATTCCTGCATGCCCAGCAGAAGACCTTTTTCCTTAACCTACTAGGCCATCCAAAGCAGCTCACATAGTGTGACCTATTCCAAAACACAGCTCCGCGTGCCTGTGAGGTCCCCCAGGACCCCACGGGAGACTCAGTGCCTCTCTGGGGGCTGGGGGCTAGATGGATGAGCTTTGCTGGATGGTGGGCATAGCTGCGGGTCCAGAACGCAGACACAGGACGATCCTGGTTGGAGGACTGGTGAGAGTGGGGAGGGACCCACTGGCAGAGCTGAGGGGTTGGTGGCTCCCAAACAGGAGCTGGCAGGTGGTGCTGGAAGAGGAAATGTTGGCAGCTCCCCAGTTCTGCCCATGGGCTTAGATGGAGCCTGCGACTTTATCAATGGCCAGTCCTCACTAGCCTGGCCCCTGGCCCGGCCCCTGGCCTGTGGTTTTGCTCAGCAGTGCAGCGGTGGCGGCTTCCGAGAAGCCCCACCAAGACTTTCCTGTCAGGGCAACGCCAAGTTCCTCTTATCAAGGAAGGGGAAGTGGCGGAGTTTCTCCTAAGGCCTTTCAGTTTCTTTCTAAGAAGGTGGGTGTTCCAACCCCCAGGCCCTCAGTAGAGCCAAGTGTTAAAAGAAGAGAGATTGACCTTTGGGGGCTTTCCTCACCCCAGTTCTAACCGAAGCTCCTTTCTTGGGGCTCATAGTGGACATTCCGAAAGAGGAAATGAGACACGTGCATTCCACAGGCCCCTTCCCACGGCCCCTCCTTTCTCCCTCCTCCAAGGACACACTCCTTGATACCCGCCCCCCCCAACCAACACACACACTTAGGAAGGATGGTCCTGCTACCCTTGGGGCATCCCAGCTAGAAAACTTGCTTCTTCTACCTTCAAAGCTGAACTCTTCTGAGTCCGGCTTCCTCAGGACCCTGATGAGGGACTAAAAATCTAACCCAGGGCTGGCCACGGCAGCTCACATCTATAATCCCAGCTCTTTGAGAAGCCAAGGCGGGCGGATTGCTTGAGCCCAGGAGTTCAAGACCAGCCTGGACAACAGAGTGAGACCTTGTCTCTTAAAAAAAAAAAATTAAAAAATTAAAAAATTAGCTGGGCGTGGTGGTGTGTGCCTGTAGTCCCAGATACTAGGGTGTGGTGGGAGAATAGCTAGAGCCCGGCAAGTCGACACTGCAGTGAGCTGTGATCGCACCACTGCACTGCAGCCTGGGCAACAGAGCGAGACTCTGTCTCAAAACAAAACAAAAAAACAACTAACCCAAACAAAGAGCTGACAGATGACACTGGCTTAATGCAGATTCCAGTCCAGGGGATATGCCTATATTGGAGGGTCACAGCTTTCTGAGGGGCAACAAACCACGGGCGCCCAGATAATTCCAAGCACACCCTCTTCGGAAGACTTGGCTTGATGGCCAAGTGCATGTCCTGACATTCTTATAACAATAGTCACCATTGATTCTAAGTGCCTATTGTGCATCAGGTACTGGGCCAAGCATTTTACATTAATTTCCTCCTATAATCCCCACAATGGTGCCATGACAAAGATACAATCATGATCCCACAGTCAAGCAACCTGCTCAGCTCACACAGCTCATGAGCCCATTCTTCCTCATAGGCCTCTTCTCAGAAAGGTGGGGAAGGACAAGTATCAGACCTTGACAGGAGTTGGCTGGGAAGGTCTGGTCTCCAATTTCCCACAATTGTCAAAGCCAGCTGTGCCTCTCCCAGAGGTGAAGACCCATCCATCCAGTCGTGGCCATCTTGGCTGCACTAATGTGGCTGTGGCTGGGGCCTTCCCCAAGTCATTAGGAACTCTTGGTGCCTTCTTTATTTTCCTCCCAGAGATGTTGTTTTAAGGTTTTTGCTTTGTTGAAGCATGTGTTATGGGGACAATGAGGGGATTCCCCTAAACCGTGATGCTATTCTGTTCAAAAACATTTGCCTGGAGGTCCACAGCTGTGTGACTCATGCTGTTTGGTGGCAGAAAAACTCACAGCTGCAGGGGGGAGGGTTAGGGATACTTACAGGGTGGCCAGGTTTAGTAAATATAAATGCAGGATGCCCAGTTACATTTGAATTTCAGATAAACAGCAACATTTGGGACACCTTCGTGCTAAACAACTTATTTGTTATTTATCTGAAATTCAATTGTAACTGGGCATCCTGCATTTTATCTGATAACCCTAGATACTCAGCACCTGGGACAAAGCTCCAGCCTTCCCCCTGGCTTCAGCAGGGTGCTGCCAAGAGAAGGCAACGCAACAACCAAACCTGGGAGAAGTCCACTGGCCTGGGGTGAAGACAGATCTGAGGGTCTCAGTGGTCTGAGGAGGGTGGAGACACTTTGCTTCCAGGTTGCCCCCTGAGCAATTGCAAAATCTCATCCTCAGCCCAGGGCTGAGTTCCACGTTCAAATTCCACAAAGTGCAAGGATGCACCTGAAGGTCACCCTTCATTCTCAGGGCCTCAGTTTTCTCTTTTTTTTTTTTTTTTTTTTTTTTTGAGACGGAGTCTCTCTCTGTTGCCCAGGCTGGAGTACAGTAGCGTGATCTCGGCTCGCTGCAAGCTCCAGCCTCCTGAGTAGCTGGGACTATAGGCACCTGCACCACACCTGGCTAATTTTTTTTTTTTTTTTTTTTTTTTGAGACGGAGTCTCGCTCTGCCACCCAGGCTGGAGTGCAGTGGCCGGCTCTCAGCTCACTGCAAGCTCCGCCTCCCGGGTTCACGCCATTCTCCTGTCTCAGCCTCCCGAGTAGCTGGGACTACAGGCGCCCGCCTCGTCGCCCGGCTAGTTTTTGTATTTTTCAGTAGAGACGGGGTTTCACCGTATTACCCAGGATAGTCTCGATCTCCTGACCTCATGATCCGCCCGTCTCGGCCTCCCAAAGTGCTGGGATTACAGGCTTGAGCCACCGCGCCCGGCCTAATTTTTTTTTTTTGTATTTTTAGTAGAGACGGGGTTTCACCGTGTTAGCCAGATGGTCTCCATCTCCTGACCTCGTGATCTGCCTGCCTCGGCCTCCCAAACTGCTGGGATCACAGGCGTGAACCACTGTACCTGGTTGGGCCTCAGTTTTCTTATCTCTGTAATGGGAAGAACTTTTGGATTCTGTGATGGCGAGTGACCCTCTTAGCCCTTAACTTTTCTTGCATAGTGGAAAATCTGCTGGAAGCAAGCAAAGGTGTGAGTGAGCTAGCCAAGAAGCAGGTGTAGAGAGGAGGAGGAGGCCATCTCAGCTTGGAAATGGGCCGCCCCTCTTGCCCTACAGCACTGCACGGAGACTGGGCCATTGTACCTGGATATTGGGGGGTTTGGAGGGCTCCCCTGGGTCAGGCACACCAGTGCATGCCTGGAGTTCCTTAGAAGGGACCCCAAGCATGGCCCACAGCTGGGTCCATAACTGAGGTGCCCCAGCCATGAGCAGTGGCAAAGGCCCATGGCAACACCTGAGCCACAGCAGGGAGGGGACCATCATTAGCTTCAAAACTAGAGAAGTAAACTATTAACAGTGAAATTACTAAATGACTACCAAATGTTAACTAGACAATTGCAACTTAACACCTATGGTTTATGTAAATTATATGTAATGCATGTGGGTGCATTTGAATATATTTGACACACAGAAGCATGTGGCCTCGAGAATAAGAATGCTTGGGCCTCTAGGGCCCTTGGAAGACAGGCTGGGGATATGGAGACAGTGAATTTGCTCCAGCCCAGAAACCACAACCCTGGGTCTAATAGCAGCAGGGTGGTGGTGAGGGAATGAGCTAGAAGCTCTGGGGATAGAGATGGGGTCTGGTCTGGGAGGCAGGAAGACCCCTCTGATAGGAATGTCAGATAGATGAAAGCAGGTCCTAGAAGGTCCCTGCAGAGGTTACTGGTGAGACCAGATAGGGCCTCAGGGCCAGGCTGCAGTTCTGCATAGGGACCTGGGCCCCACCAGGAGCTGAGACCCGGGATCTCCAGGCTCGTGGTGTGGTAGGATTGCTTCTAGACCTCTGCCTGCTGGGAAGGCTGGGGTGCAAACCTGCAGCCTGCAGTGAAGGTGCCTGGGGGCTGGAGGTGCCCAAAGTCCCCATAATTGCCATCAGCTCTATACCTCAGAGGCACCACCAGAAGATAATACCCTTTGTTTTGGACAATGGACATTTTCTCAGTCTTCTATAAAGTATACATTAAAAAGTGTCTTCAGGGCCAGGCATGGTGGCTCACACCTGTAATCCTAGCACTTTGGGAGGCCAAGGCGGGCAGATTGCCTGAGCTCAGGAATTCAAGACCAGCCTGGACAACACGGTGAAACCTTGACTCTACTAAAATACAAAAAATTAGCTGGGTGTGGAAGCGTGCGCCCTGTAGTCCCAGCTACTCAGGAGGCTGAGGCAGGAGAATTGCTTGAACCTGGGAGATGGAGGTTGCAGTGAGCCAAGATCGCGCCACTTCACTCCAGCCTGGGCAACAGAGCAAGACTCCATCTCAAAAAAAAAAAAAAAAGAAAGTGTCTTTAGGAAACATGATGTCTTCATTTACTGAGGCTGCCATAACAAAGTATCATAGACTGGGTGGCTTAAACACAGAAGTTTATTTTCTCACAGTTCCGAAAGCTGAAGTCCAAGAGCACAGTGTCATCAGGGCTGGCTTCGGAAGCCTCTCTTTTTGGCCGGGAGCCGTCTTCTCTCTTTCTCTTCACGTGGTCTTTCCTCTGCACATGTCTCTCCTCATTTCCTCTTCTGATTGGATCAGGGCCCATCCTCATGACCTTATTTTACCTTAATTACCTCTGTGAAGAGCCTGTCTTTAAATGCAATCACATTCTGACGTACTTGGGGTTAGGACTTCAACATAGGAGTTTTGGGGGCATACAATTCAACTTGTAACACTTATGATTTTTTTTTTTTTTTTGAGACAGAGTTTTGCTCCCAGGCTGGAGTGCAGTGGCACCATCATAGCTCATTGCAGCCTCAAACTCCTGGGCTCAAGCCATCCTCCCACCGCAGCCTCCGGGGTAGTTGAGAGTACAGGTGCAAGCCACCACACCTGGCTGGTTTAAAAACAATGTTTTAGAGATGGGGTCTCACTATATTGCCCAGGCTGATCTCGAATTCCTGACCTCAAGTGATCCTCCTACCTCAGCCTTCCAAAGTGCTGAGATTATAGGTGTGAGCCACTGCACCCAGCTGGCCCCAGCCCACTTTTGAAGTTATGATGTAAGTACAAACAGTGGGCTGGCTTTGGAAGTGCAGATTGGATACTGGTCGCAACACTATCTTATGGAAATTCTGGCACCTCCCATGCCTACTAGTTTTGATTAGAGGTAGTTTAGGGACACAGCCTGCACTCAGGATGTCCCCTCTGGACATGGCCACCACTGGTCAGCTGGACTGGGAGGGGGTCAGTGTTGTCACCGACATGGTAGGACTTTTTAGAACAGGCCCGGCAGCTCTCTCTAACCAAACGAAGTATGTCTGGTCATCTTTGACTTTGAAAACTCTGTTCTCTTTAAAAACAAAGTTTCAAATTCTCTATCTGGAGCTGCTATTTATAGAATCATCTATGAGCCCTTAACAAATAAAAGACAAATTTGTGGCATTTGTGTTTTTACAAAGTAGCACATTTATTGTTGAAAAACACAGGTGAAAAAGAAGAAAACAAAATCAAAAGTAATTGGACCTCCCAGAGATCAGTGTTAACATTTTGATTTCTGTATGTGTCTTCATCTCTCTCTGTGTCTTAATCTACATCTCAATCTACACTTATATAATTAAATTGACTTGAAAGATAAGATTACATGGCGGCATGTCATAACTTCTTATCAATAAGTATATCATGATCACTTCACAGGGCATGGAATCATTTTCTAAGAGGCTATTTAAGACGGTGGCCGAGTATGAGAATGGCAGAAGTTATTCAACAGATTTCCTATTGTTGAAAAATGGGGTTGTTTTACCTTTTTCACAATATCAAATGAAGCTGTGATAACATCCTTTAAGCTAAATCTTTGCCATGATCATTTACTAAGGATAAATTCGTAGAAGTGAAACTTCTGAGTTAAAGACAAAGCATTATTTTAAAAGTTCAACTTTATTTACTTTTGAATAGATAATATATAGTGTATATATACACATTACAAAATATATGTATATTATCTCTATGCATATGTACATATATACCTCTCTCTATATGTGTGTGTATATATATAGTGTGTATATATATATGTAGAATATATATACACACACACATAGAATATATATACACACACATACACACAGAATATATATATATATCTTCAGAGGCAGGATCTTGTTCTGTCGCCGAGACTGGAGTTCAGTGGTGCAATTGTAGCTCACTGCAATTCAAACTCCTGGGTCAGTGATCCCCCGCCTCAGCCTCCCAAATAGCTGGGACTATAGGCATATGCCACCATGACAGGCTGCTTTGCTTTGTTTTGTTTTAATTTTTAGTAGAAACGAGGTCTCTCTATGTTGCCCAGGCTGGAGTGCAGTGATGTGATCATAGCTCGCTGCAACCTTGAACTCCTGGGCTCCAGTGATCCTCCTGCCTCAGCCTCCCCAGCAGCTGTGACTACAGGCACACATGCCACAATATCCAGTTAATTTTTGTATTTTTTATAGAGACGAGGTCTTGCTATGTTTCCCAGGCTGGTTTCGAACTCTTGGCCTCAGGTGATCCTCCCGCTTCAGCCTCCCCAAATGCTGGGATTACAGGCGTAAGCCACTGTACCCCACTATTTTTTTTTCCACAAATAGTAGTTGCTGTGGTTTGAATGTGTCCCCCAAAGTTCATGCGTTGGAAACTTAATCTCCAATGCGACAGTGTTGGGAAGTGAGGTCTAAGAAGAGGTGATTAGGTCATGAGGGCAGAGCCACGATAATGCAATTATTGTGGGAGTGGGTTAGTTATTTTAAGAATGGGCTTATTATAAAAGTGAGTCTGGGGCAGGCACAGTGGCTCATGCCTGTAATCTGAGCACTTTGGGAGGCCCAGGCGGGCAGATCACGAGGTCAAGAGAGCGAGACCATCTTGGCTAACACAGTGAAACCCCACCTCTACTAAAAAATACAAAAAAATCAGCCGGGCGTGGTGGCATGTGCCTGTAATCCCAGCTACTCAGGAGGCTGAGGCAGGAGAATTGCTTGAACCTGGGAGGTGGAGGTTGCAGTGAGCTGCGATCGCACCACTGCACTCCACCCTGGGTGACAGAGCAAGACTCCGTCTGAAAAAAAAAAAAGTGAGTCTGGCCCTCTTCTGCTCTCCTGCTGTTGCCCTCTCTTGCCCTTCCACCTTCTGCCGTGGGATGATGCAGCACAAAGGCCGTTACCAGATGCCACCATCATGCTCTTGGATTTCCCAGCCTCCAGAATTATGAGCCAAATACATGTATTTTCTTTATAAATTACCCAGCTTGTGGTATTCTGTTATAGCAACACAAAATGAACTAAGACAGCAGTATCCTTTATGCTATTCTGCACTTTGCGTTTTTCACTTAAGAAATTATCTTGTAGAGCTTTCCAAGTCGGTACTGCATAATATTTTATTATATGCATCTATCATAATATATTTAAGTAGTCCCCTATTGGCTAGACACAGTCCCTTATTGATAGTTATGTATTAGTTATATATGACTGTATAACATATTATCCAGAAGCTCAGTGGCTTAGAAATACAATAAAATGGGCCAGGCGCGGTGGCTCACACCTGTAATCCCAGCACTTTGGGAGGCTGAGATGGGTGGATCACGAGGTCAGGAGATCGAGACCATCCTGGCTAACACGGTGAAACCCCATCTCTACTAAAATTACAAAAAATTATCCTGGCACGGTGGCAGGCGCCTGTAGTCCCAGCTACTCGGAGACTGAGGCAGGAGAATTGTGTGAACCTGGGAGGCGGAACTTGCAGTGAGCAGAGATCACACCACTGCACTCCAGCCGGGGCAACAGAGCAAGACTCCATCTCAAAAAAAAAAAAAAAGAAATACAATATAATTATTTTCTCATACTGTTTTTGCTGGTCAGAAATTTGAGAAGGATACATCTGGGCAGTGCTCACTTAGGGTCTTTTTTTTTTTGTTTTTTTTTTTTGTTTTTTTTTTTTCAGGGGAAAGCGCGAACGCAGTCCCCCACTACCACAAATTATGCAGTCGAGTTTCCCACATTTGGGGAAATCGCAGGGGTCAGCACATCTGGAGTGCAATGGATAAGCCTCGCCCTGGGAAAACCACCTTCGTGATCATGGTATCTCTCCTGCCAGGTAAGTATCACTTGGGGTCTTTAATGTGGCTGTAGTTAGATGCTAATTGAGGCTGAAGGTATCTGAAGGCTCCACTGGGACTAGAAGATCTATTTCTTTCTTTCTAAAAAAATATTTATTATTACTGTTTTTGGAGATGAGGTCTCAGTATGTTGCTCAGGCTGATATCGAACTGGGCTCAAGCAATTCTCCCACCTCAGCCTCCTGAGTATCTGGGACCACAGGTGTGTGCCACTAGGCCTGGCTAATTTTTCATTTTTTTGTAGCAATGGGAGTCTCACCATTTTTCTCAGGCTGGTCTCAAACTCCTGGGCTCAAGCAGTCCCCTACCTCAGTCTCTCAAAGTGCTGGAATTACAGGCATGAGCCACCATACCTGACTCAAGAAAATCTATGTCTAGAGTTACTCACTCATCCAGCTGGAAAGCTGGTGCTAGCTGTAGGTAGGGGGACTCAGTTCCTCTCCATGTGGATCTCTCCACAGAGCTGCTGGAGTGTCCTCTGGAAGCTGTCCAGGAAGCTGAGGCAGAAGCTGTGAGGCCTTTTATAACCTATCCTTGGAAGCCACACCCCTTTGCTTCCACCACATTCTATTGGTTATGGCAACTACAAAGGTTTGCCCAGGTTCCAGCAGAGGGAATTGACCCCACCTCTCAAAGGAGGAAGCTAACATCACATTATATGAAGAGCATGGGAAATGGGATATATCAGTGCTTCCATCTTTAGAAAATACAATCTGCCATAGGTTATTTCCAATATTTTGCTATTACCATATGTTAGTAAGTAGATTTTAAAGACTTTCTATATGTATTGCCAAACCTCCTTTAGAAAGTTGTACTAATTTAGATTCCAACCCCTTGTGATTGAGAAAGTCAATTTCTCCATGTCCTTACTAGCACTAAGTTTATCTTTTAATTAAAAATCTCTGCCAATTTGATATGCAAGAAATGGTATGTCATTGTTTTAAGAAAATTCTTTCTAAGAAAGCATAAGAGCTAAATTTGAGTAGCAGTATCTATATTAGTTTGCTAGTTTAGTTGCTATATTAGTTTCTGCCATAAGAAAATACCACAAACTGGGTCGCTTAAACAACAGAAATTTATTGTCTCATAGTTCTGGAGGCTGCAAGTCTAAGATCAAAGTGTCACAGGTTGTTTTCTCCTGAGGCCTCTTTCCTTGACTTGCAGACGGCTGCCTTCTCACGGCTGCCTTTCCTCTGCACATGCATCCCTGACGTCTCTTCTTTTCCTTTCCTTTTCTTTCTTTTTTTTTTTTTTAGATGGAGTTTCACTCTTGTTGCCCAGGCTGGAGTGCAGTGGCGTGATCTCAGCTCACTACAACCTCCACTTCCTTGGTTCAAGCAATTCTCCTGCCTCAGCCTCCCCAGTAGCTGAGATTACAGGCGCCCGCTGCCACGCCTGGCTAATTTTTGTATTTTTAGTAGAGACAGGGTTTCACCATGTTGACCAGGCTGGTCACAAACTCCTGACCTCAGGTGATCCTTCCGCCTCAGCCTCCCAAAGTGCTGGGATTACAGGCGTGAGCCACCGCGCCCAGTCTGCCTCTTCTTTTTCCTATAATGATACCAGTCATGTTGGATTAAGGCCCTCATGACCTCCTTTAATCTTAATTACCTCTTTAAAGGCCCTATCTCCATATATAATCACACTGGGGACTAGGGCATCACCATATAGATTTTGGGGGGACATAGTTCAGGCTATAGCAGCACCTTTACTGATTTGCTGAGTAATCTTGGGACAGTCACATATCTCTCTGAACCTCAGTTTTCTTATCTGTTTAATGGAGATATACAACATTTCCTCTTCCTCTTTCTCAAAGGGTTGTCATGACAAATTAGATAGAACCTGTGGAACTGAGCATGGTGGCTCATGCCTGTAATCCTAGCACTTTTCAAGGCCGAGGCAGGAGGATTGCTTGAGCCCAGGAATTTGAGAACAACCTGGGCAACATGGTGCAATCTCATCTCTACAAAAAAATTTTAAAAAGTTAGCCAGGCATGGTGGCATGTTTCTGTGGTTCCAGCTACTCAGGAGACTGAGGTGGAAGGATTACTTGATCCCGGAGGGTCAAGGCTGCAGTGAGCCACGATCAGGCCACTATACTCCAGCCTGGGCTACAGAGCAAGATCCTGTCTCAAAAAAAATAAAAGGAACATGTGAAAGGGTTCTGGAGAATATAATTATTAACGCATAAAATGCTTACAATTTAGGTCTCAATTCTGAGTTTGCACAACATGAGATACCCTTTGTTGACCTGAGTAGTACATTGATAGTATAGATGGATGTATCAGTTATGTAATGCTGTGTAACAAACCATCCCTAAACTTAGTAACTTAGAATAGCTGTTTATTATTTCTTGCAATTCTGTGGGTTGGCTAGATGGTTCCTCTGCCGTTTTCATTCACATAGCAACAGTCTGCTAACGGCTTGGCTGGGTTAGGTGGTCTAGACTGGCTGGGGTGCCGCTTGGGCCTCTCTCTTCCTGTGGTCTTTCAGGCCAGGTTCCTCACGTAATTATGAAAGCACTCCAAAAGCACAAAAGCAGAAACCCAGCCTCAGAAACTGCCCAGCATCACTTTTTTTTTTTTTTGAGATGGAGTCTCACTCTGTCACCAAAGCGTACAACGATGTGCTCATAGCTCACTGCAATCTTGGTCACCTGGGCTCAAGTGATCCTCCCACCTCAGCCTCCAGAGTAGCTGGGACTACAGGACTACGCCTGGCTAAATTTAAAAAAAAATTTTTTTTGGCCGGGTGTGGTGGCTCACACCTGTAATCCCAGCACTTTGGGAGGCTGAGGCGGGTGGATCACCTGAGGCCGGGAGTTCGAGACCAGCCTGACCAACATGGAGAAACCCCATCTCTACTAAAAATACAAAATTAGCCAGGCATGGTGGTGCATGCCTGTAATCCCAGCTACTCGGGAGGCTGAGGCAGGAGAATCGCTTGAACCCGGGAGGTGGACGTTGCGGTGAGACAAGATCGCACCATTGCACCCCAGCCTGGGCAAAAAGAGCGAAACTCCGTCTCAAAAAAAAAAAAAAATTTTTTTTTTGTGGAGGTTGGGTTTTACCATTGCCCAGGCTGATCTCAAACTCTTGGCCTCAAGCGATCCCAGCTCTGCCTCCCAAAGTGCTGGGATTTCAGGCATTAGCCACCATGGCCAGCCTGTTCAGCATCACTTCGGCCATATCCTATTGGTCACAGCAAGTCACAAGGCCAGCTCAGATTCAAGGGGAGGTGAAATAGATTCCACCTTGTGGTAGCGGAAGCAACAAAGTTACATTGCAAAAGAGCATGGACACAGGGAACTTGATTTTGTTTGGGGCTATTATTGTTACAATTCTCCATGGGGACCCTTTGCAAAGCCCGTATGTATCAGTCCCCATACTGAATCAGCCTACCCCACACATTCTCCCAGAGACTAGTGGACTTTGCCCTGCCCTTATTCTTTTGTGTGTGTGTGTGTGTGTGTGTGTGTGTGTGTGTGTGTGTGATGGAGTCTTGTTCTGTTGCCCAGGCTGGAGTGCAGTGGCGCAGTCTCGGCTCCCTGCAACCTCCTCCTCCCGGGTTCAAGCGATTCTTCTGCCTCAGCCTCCCGAGTAGCTGGGACTACAGGCGTGCACCACCAGGCCTGGCTAATTTTTGTATTTTTAGTAGAGATGAGGTTTCACCATATTGGCCAGGCTGCTCTCGAACTCCTGACCTTGTGATCCACCCGCCTCAGCCTCCCAAAGTGCTATGATTACAGGCACAAGCCACCGCGCCCGGCCAGACTTTGCCCTTATTCTTGGCAATGATCCAGTGTCTCCCAATTTGCATCTAAGCCCATTCTCAGCCAGTCCAGCTCCAGAACCCTGCCCACTGGCTGTGGCTCTGGTTTGGGGCTCTGTTTCTACCCTCTGGCCTTGCTGATGTACCTGGGGATTTGAATTTGCACCACCCTGCTAGCCCTCCCACTCCTGACTAGCCCCTACTCTGTTTCCTGGAACTCAGCCCAGCCCAGCTCTCTCAGCTGCCTTCTGGCAGGGCCAGACCTGCTCTTCCCAAGAAGTTCATACAACACCAGTGGATTCTCTTGACCAATTTCCCAGGAAAACTGCTTAATACATCTAAAAGGACAAAATAGTTCTTTCCACTTTGATTCACCTCAACTTAATAAGCTCCAATAATTCAGGCCTTTGAGAAATTCCACAATTTATGCTCCAAATTTCAGTCACATTTTTGTGTGTGTCTTACACATGTTCTTTAGAACTCATGAGTTATTGCTAATATAAATCTGTGTGGTTATTATTGATAAGAGCTATAAAGGAAGAGGTAATAGCAAGACGGCAGAATCTCACAGCACAGTTTATTGGGAGGGCTGCCGAAAAGTTAACATGAATCACGTTTTCCTAACTGAATTGCATTTTCTGATATAGCAGCAGGGCTTGCTGCCTAAGGACCTTCAGAGGGCTGTAAAGCCAAGCATCATCGAAGTGTTTGGTAATGAAGGTTTCAATTTTTACGGACCAACTCTTTTGTAAGGAGCACTTTTTGGTAAATTTATTAATTCGCTAATTATTGAAATGATTCTAGCATTGTAAGTTGTATTGTTAAGTAAAAAAAAGGTACACAATTGACTAGTTACGTATCTTTTGTGTAAAAAGGTGAGAAAATTAATATAGTATAATATGATATGATATAACATAATATATAAAGTGTGTGTATCTCCTTTCTTTGGAAGTGTCTGGAAGAAACCAGTAACATTTTCTCATGGAAGAAAAAATGAGGCTGGACGCAGTGGCTCACGCCTGTGATCTCAATACTTTGGGAGGCTGAGTTGGGCAGATGGGTTGAGCCCAGGAGTTTGAGACAAGCCTGGACAACATGGTGAGACTCTGTATCTACAAAAAATACAAACAATTTGCCAGGTGAGGCTGAGCTGTAGTCCCAGCTACTCAGGAGGTTGAGGTGGGAGGATCACCTGAGCCTGGGAGGTTAAGGCTGTAGTGAGCCGTGATTGTACCACTGCACTCCAGTTTGGGTGACACAGCAAGACCCTGTCTCTCCCCAACCACTTCAAAAAATGGGTGTCTGGCAGCAGGATGGGAGGGAGATTTTCTAGTTTACCTTTTGTACTTTTTGAATTGTACCACGTGAAGGTATTGCCTATCCAAAATTAAATCACTACTGTAGGAGTGGGTACTGACTGGGAGGGGGCACAAGGGAGCCGTCCGGGGCCCTGCACATCTTCTGAGCCTTTGTCCTGGATCTTGATGGTTACGTGGGTGAACACACATGAAAAGTCATCAATCCATACACTTAAGTTCTGTGCATTTTATTTTGAATTATGCTTCACAAAAAGTGATGTATTTTAATGAAATGATAAAATACAGTCAGCCCTCCATATCTGTGGGTTCCATATCCATGGATTTAACCAACCATGAATCAAAAATATTTTTTAAAATGGATGTTTGCATCTGTACTGAATACATATAGACTTTAAAAAGAATCATTATTCTCCCAGCCTGAGGAACATGATGAAACCCCATATCTACCAAAAATACAAAAAATTAGCTGAGTGTGGTAGCAGTGTCTGTAGTTCCAGCTATTCAGGAGACTGAGGTGGGAGGATTGCTTGAGCCTGGGAGATGGAGACTGCAGTAAGCCAAGATCATGCCACAGCACTCCAACCTGGGTGAGGGTGTAAGACCCGGTCTCAAAAAAAAAAAAAAAAAATCATTCTCTAAACAATATAGCCTAACAACTATTTACATACAAACATACACACACACACACACACACACACATATATACACACATTTTTTTTTTTTTTTGAAACACAGTCTCACTCTTGTCACCCTGGCTGGAGTGCAAGGGTGTGATCTCGGCTCACTGCAACCTCTGCCTCCCAGGTTCAAGTGATTCTCCTGCCTCATCCTCTTGAGTAGCTGTGATTACATGTGCCTGCCACCACACCCGGCTAATTTTTTTTTTTTTTTTTTTTTTTGAGATGGAGTCTTGCTCTGTCACCCAGCCTGGAGAGCAGTGGCGTGATCGCAGCTCACTGCAACCTCCCCCTCTTGGGTTCAACCATCCTTCTGCCTCAGCTTCCCCAGTAGCTGGGATTACAGGAGGGCACCACCACACTGAGCTTATTTTTATATTTTTGGTAGCGATGGGGTTTCGCCATGTTGGCCAGGCTGGTCTCGGACTCCTGACCTCAAGTGGTCCGCCCACCTTGGCCTCCCAAAATGCTGGGATTACAGGCGTGAGCCACCATGCCCAGCCTATTTGCGTATTTTTTACAGTATATTAGACATTATCAGTAATCTAGAGATGATTTAAAGCATCAGTCCCCAAACTTTTTGACACCAGGGACTGGTTTTGTGGAAGACAGTTTTTCCATGGACGGGGGCATAAAACTGTTCCACCTCAGATCATCAGGCATTATAGTCTCAAAAAGAGTGCACAGCCGAGATCCCTCGAATGCTCAGTTTGCAGTAGGGTTTGCGTTCCTCTGAGAATCTAATGCCGCTGCTGATCTGACAGGAGGGGGAGCTCATGCGGTCATGCTAGCTTGCCAGATGCTTGCCTCCTGCTATGTGGCTCCATTCCTAACAGGTACAGGCTGGTACCGGTCCACGATCTGGGGTTTGGGGACCCTCCCGATTTAAAGTATACGGAAGGATGGGCATAGGTTACATGCAAATATGATACCATTTTATATCAGGGACTTGAGCATCCGAAGATTTTGGTATCTGCGGTGGGGAGTGGGGGGTCCCAGAACCAATCTCCCATGGATAGCAAGGGATTATTGTATATTACAAATAATTTTATTTATTTATTTATTTATTTTACTTTAAGTTCCAGGATACATGTGCAGAGTGTGCAGGTTTGTTACATAGGTATGCATGTGCCATGGTGGTTTGCTGCACCCATCAACCTGTCATCTAGGTTTTAAGCCCTGTATGCATTAGCTATTCGTTCTAATGCTCTCCCTCCCCTTACCTCCACTCCCCCAAAATAATTTTAAAAATAAAGTCAGACCAGGATATATTGCCTTGTTCCACAAAAATAAATGTGTTTCTAAAAAGTTTACTCAAGCCCGTTTCTAGAAAGCGAAGCATAACTTCCAACTGGCTTCCATTGTAATGTCTAAGATGTATTAATGTACTGACTTCATTCAAGGAGTGCCAGTACTGGCGCTGGTCTGAGCACTAGGAGCCTGCTGGGGTGAACCCACCCACTCTCTGAGTCTGGCTTTGATGATGGAAAGGGAAAAGGAGAGGTGAATTGAGTCTCCTTGAAAGACTTGAGAAATTAGAGCCCAGCACCAGGCGCAGTGGCTCACGCTTGTAATCCCAGCACTTTGGGAGGCCAAGGCAGGAGGATCACCTGAATTCAGGAGTTCAAGACCAGCCTGGCCAACATGGTGAGACCCCGTCTCTACAAAAATACAAACATTAGCCGGGCATGGTGGCGTGCGCTTGTAATCCCAGCTACTCGGGAGGCTGAGGCAAAGAATCACTTGAACCCAGGAGGTGGAGGTTGCAGTGAGCCAAGATTGTGCCATTGCACTCCAGCCGGGGTGACAGAGCAAAACTCCATCTCAAAAGAAAAAAAAAAAAAGAGAGAGAAAGTAGAGCCCAGCAGAGAACACAGGAAGAGAAGTCAGCACTGCCTGATCGCCTCTACATCTGGGAGCTCGCTGGGCACTGTGCATGCTGGTACAACAGAAGCGACAAAGAATTCTTCTGAGAGGCAAGAGAGGAATTCAGAATTGGAAAACAGAACCATATACTAATAATCCACTCATTTGCTGAGCACTTTACCATTTTCTTTTCCTTTTCTTTCTTTCTTTTTTTTTGTTTCTTTTTTCACTTTTTAAGACAGAGTCTTGCTCTGTCGCCCAGGCTGGAGTGCAGTGGCATGATCTTGGCTCACTGCAACCTCTGCCTCCCCAGTTCAAGTGATTCTCCTGCCTCAGACTCCTAAATAGCTGGGATTACAGGCATGTACCAGCACACCTGGCTAATTTTTGTATTTTTAGTAGAGACGAGGTTTCGCCATGTTGGCCAGGCTGGTCTCAAATTTCTGGCCTCAAGTGATCTGCCCACCTCAGCCTCCCAAAGTGCTGGGATTACAGGTGTGAACCACCGCGTCCAGCCCACTTTACTATTTGCTATATCCTTTTACACCTGTTACATAATTTGACTTTGAAATCACCCTATGAACGGATGGGGTGCATGTTCATCATCCCACCTTGTGAATGAGGAAGGAAGCTGAGACCTAGAGAGCAAAGTCACAGGAGGTGACAGAGCCTGTATTCAAACCCATGTCTTACAATTCTAAGTCTGATGTGCTCATTGCTGCTTTCCAGAGAGGTCTCAGATCATCTACACTGAGCTCTGGCTTCCCTATTTACCAGCTGTGTGATTTTGGGCAAGTTGCTGAACCTCTCTGTGCCTCCCTGTTCTCATTCTGTACAATGGAGCTGGTATAAGGATTACATGAGCCAATAAAAAGAAAGCACATGGTAAATGTTCATCAAAAATTAGCTTTTGTTTTTATTCCTAGAAAAAAAGAAAGTAAGACATGATGAGAATGGCAAAGATAAGAAATCTGAGAATCATAGAAGTGGGTGAGAAGAACAGTTCTAGCATGTCAGTGTTCAGTTCCCCCAGGCAGTAAGAGTAGGAATAGGGTGACCAGGCAGAGGCCAGGGCAGGCCAGCAGTACCAGTAGGAAGATGCCCTCACCCCCACCGTGGCCTTCAACCTGATGAAGCTCAGTGTTTCCCTAGGCCCAAATCTAGCTGGCAGCCAGCCCAGGGCAAAGATTGAGGACAGGAGTGGGGAAGAGATGGATAAGGCATGTTGGCCACCCTCGAGGGGCTCATGGTCTGGTTGTACGATCAAGACAAGGCTATGTGAGCAAAGATGGCTTCCCTCAGTCTCCCCTGAATGCCAGGTTCCCTGTCCAGTGAGGTGCTGGTGAAAATGAAACAACTAACTCTTTGTTGGGGGATGACAGGTCAGAGGGGCTGATACGCCGATTATCATGTTTGCCAATTTCCATGGTGTAAATACTCTTATTGTGGCCATCTTCAAAAGAAGCAGGTCCCGGCATCAAGCCATGAGGGCGGGACAGGCAGTAAGGTGAGGACAAAGGTGTGGGGTCACGGTCAGAAGTTGGAGACCCGCATCCTGGTCTCTAAGAGAGTGCACAGAGATGCTACATGCCTTGGACACATCATTTTACCTCTTTGACCTCCAGGCAACCTCAAGGAAGAAAATGAAAACATACCGTGTTGGAGGGTGGACAGAGCTGGTGTGAATCCAGGCCAGAGGGTATTTTTCAAGCACTTGCTATGTGCTAAGCCCTGGGATACAGAGATGAATAACAGACGGTCGTGCTGGGGAAGTGGGTAGATGTGAAAGTCCCATGACCTCATCGACACAGTGGTGGCAATGATTAGTAAGTACGAGGTGATGGCCTTGCCATGTCTGAGTCACACAATTCATTCTGTCAGTCCCCAGATCTTTTGTTTTGTTTTGTTTGAGACAGAGTCTCACTCTGTCACTGAGGCTGGAGTGCAGTGGTGCTATCTTGGCTCACTGCAACCTCTGCCTCCCAGGTTCAAGTGATTCTCCTGCCTCAGCCTCCCAAGTAGCTGGTACTACAGGCATGCACCACCATGCCCGGCTAATTTTTATATTTTTTGGTAGTGACAGGGTTTCACCATGTTGCCCAGGATGGTCTCAAACTCCTGACCTCATGTGATCCTCCCGTCTCAGCCTCCCAAAGTGCTGGGATTACAGATGTTAGCCTGTATGTATTTCTTTATATCAGAAACTTTTAAAAGGTCATGAGCCCTATACACTCACCAGAATGTCTAAAATTATTAATTAAAAAAAAAACAAACTTCAAACCTGACTACACCAAATGCATGAGCAGGGGGAACTGTCATACATTGCTAGTAGGAATGCAAAATGGTACAACTGATAATGGAAAACAGCGTGGTAGTTTCTGATAAAGTTAGACACTTACTCAGTGACCCAATATTAGGTATTTACTTGAGAGAAAAGAAAATGTGTGCTTACACAAATACTGAACATGAATGTTTGTAGTTCATAGAAGTATTATTCATAATTGCCCCAAACTGGAAATAACCCAAGTGTACTTCACCTGGTAAAGAGATGAACAACTGTGATATGCCCATGCAATGGAATACTACTCAGCAATGAAAAAGGAATGAACTACTGACACGGGGAACAAAATGAATGAATCTCTCAAATATATAATGCTGAGTAAAGGAAACCAGGCTCAAAAAGCTGTGGTGCCATTTAAAGGACACTTGGAAAAGGCAAAATTATCAGTCAGAAACAGATCAATGGTTACCAGAGGCAAGGAGTAGGGGTGTGTGTTGACTACAAAGGGTGGCACGGGGACACTTATAGGGGGATTGTGGTGGTGGCTGTATGACTGTACTCTTCTGCCAAAACAGAAAATATACCAACAAGGGTGGATTTTACAGTTGGTAAATTACACCTCAGTAAACCTAACAATGACAACAACACAAAGGTTGTGCGCCCCCGCTTCCCTCTCCTGACGGCTACCTCATTTTGTTCCACAGTGAAGCCAGTCCCCATACTCCCACTCAGACTAACCCCCTGGAAAAGCTTAGGTATCAGTGCCGCAGAATTGACTCTGCTGTCACCGAGCCAGCTGCCTTCAGCATCATTGGCGAGTTTTAAAATGCTGATGCAGGGGCCAGGTGCGGTGGCTCACGCCTGTAATCCCAGCACTTTGGGAGGCCGAGGCGGGCGGATCACGAAGTCAGGAGATTGACACCATCCTGGCTAACATGGTGAAACCCTATCTCGACTAAAAATACAAAAAATTATCCGGGCGTGGTGGTGGGCGCCTGTAGTCCCAGCTACTCAGGAGGCTGAGGCAGGAGAATGGCGTGAACCGAGGAGGAGGAGCTTGCAGTGAGCCGAGATGGCGCCACTGCACTCCAGCCTGGGCAACAGAGCGAGGCTCCTTCTCAAAAAAATGAAAAAAGAAAAGAAAAAACGAAAAAAAATGCTGATGCAGGCTGTGCGCAGCGGCTCATGCCTGTAATACCAGCACTTTGGGAGACCGAGGCGGGTGGATCACCTGAGGTCAGGAATTTGAGACCAGCCTGGCCAACATGGTGAAACCCCGTCTCTACTAAAAATACAAAAATTAGCCAGCCATGGTAGTGCACGCCTGTAATCCCAGTTACTTGAACCTAGGAGGCAGAGGTTGCAGTGAGCCGAGATGGAGCCAGCGTGGGCGACAGAGCGAGAGACTCCATCTCAAAAAATAAACATGAAAATAAATAAATAAATAAAATGCTGATGCTGTCCGGGCGCGGTGGCTTATGCCTATAATCCCAATATTTAGGAGGCCATGGCAGGAGGATTGCTTGAGCCCAGGAGCTTGAGGTCAGTCTGGACAACATAGTGAGACCCCATCTCTACAAAAATTTAAAAAATTAGCTGGGCGTGGTGGCATGCGCCTGTAGTTCCAGACCTTCAGGAGGCTGAGGAAGGAGGATGGCTTAAATCCAGGAGGTCAAGGTTCTGATGGGCTCTGATCACACCACTGCAGTCCAGCCTGGGTGACAGAGCAAAACCCTGTCTCAAATAAACAAACACCCTACAAGAGGGAAGTGGCCTCAGGTTGGAGGCAGGCAAGCTGCTGAGCCTGTGGTGGGACAAAAACCTGTGACTCATCCATGCTTCCTCCTTTCAGGGCAGAGCCCAGCAATGGCTAGACCTGCTGAGAGCAGCTGAGGGTGTTCTGGCCACTGCTGGGGCCACTCCATGTGACCTGCTGACCACTGCCACCCCCTGGTGGTCTCTTATGAAAAAGCATCCTCACCCACCAGCGAGGTGGGGATGAGAGAACAGGGATGCTCCTCCCATCCCTCTTCCTCCCACCATTCACCTTTCCTTCTTGTCTTCCCATCTTTTTTCACTCTCTTTCCCTCTCCTTTCCTTCTCACTCTCCTCCCCTCTCTGCTTGTCTTATTGTTCTGCTACATGATGGAAAGAGCTTTGACCTTAGTTCACTGGGTTAAAACCTGGCTCTCGCATCTACGAGTTACATGACCAATTGAACCAATTACTAAACCTCTCTGAGTCGGTGTTCTCATCTGGAAATGGGGATAACTATGGATGGTAAAATGACATAATCCACATAAAACACCTTGCACAGAGCCTGGCCCAATAGATGTTTATTATTATTATTACTACTATCATGACTGGCACTTGATAGGGGCTAAACCATCAGTTGTGGTAGTTTGCTTTCTTTATTCTTCATCCCAGGTAACCCAGGCTGTATATTAGACTCGTGCGTACTCTTAAAAAGTACGCATGCGTCAGGTACGGTGGCTCACGCCTGTAATCCCAACACTTTGGGAAGTGGAGGTGGGAGCATCACTTGAGGCCAGGAGTTTGAGACCAGCCTGGGTAACATGGCGAAATCCCATCTCTACAAAAAATTAAAAAATTAGCTAGGCACAGTGGCACACACCTATAGTCCCAGCTACTTGGGAGGCTGAGGTGGGAGGATTACCTGAGCCCGGGAGATGGAGGCTGTAGTGAGCCATGTTTGTGCACTCCAGCCTGGGCAACAGAGTAAGACTCTATCTCAAAAAAAAAAAAAAAAAAAAAAAGACTCCATGCCTCCCCCATCTCAGACCAATTAAATGGTTGGTGGTGCTTCAGTACAGGCATTGTTTTTTACATTTTTAAAATTAATTACTATGTGTTTTTTACCAGTACTCTTTAAAAGCTCCCCAGGAGACACAAATGAGCCGCCCCAGTTGAAAACCACACTATGGTACCACCAGTCTGGGGACATGGGACTTTCCCAGTTTCAGCACTGGAAGTCCCATGGCCCAGGAACCCCCTCCCCACAAGGCAAACTGAGACACTTGGTTGTCCCCTTTCTAGAAAGGAATGGACCCATATTTTCTGCATCCCAGATCGGGACACATGGCCTGAGCATGGATGGCTGAATCAATTCTGTGAAAGCACCACTTAGGGCAGTGGGTCCTGAGGCCACAGGGTCAGTCTGTGGCAGGAGCTGGGTTCAGGGTGGGGAGAGGTGGGCAGGAGAGCAGCTGGCAGTGGCTGGCAGTGGCTCAGTCGGACAGGTCCCCGTCGTTGGGCCAGCTGGGACTGCATCCACTGGCCGCCCGCTCCATGGCCTTCACCCAGCGGCCCTTCAGCTCCTCTGTCTCGGCCTTGAAAGTGTAGAGTTGGCCTGACTGCTGTAGCTGGAAGACCCGAGGGTCCCCCTGGGGCCCAACGGTCACCTGGTAGCCCAGCAGGGGGATGGAGGTGTGAGCCCTCATGTCCTGGGGGGAGGAGAGAGCAGTGGGCCACTGTCCCCTCTCAGTCCTACTGCCCCAGATAGCCATTGTGAAGGTAACAGCCACTCACGCACAGCTCACACCTCAAACCCCCATGGGTTGGGGGTGGGCTGGTGAAAGCCATTGAGGAGGAGGAGAGAAGAAATGGCTGCCTCTGAGGGCAAAGCAGTGGTGACCTAGAGTCAGGGCCCAATTCTGAAACTTACTAACCTTGAGACTCCAGGATACCACATCCTCATTGGGCCTCAGTTTCCCTATCTGACATATGGAGCTAGCAATATTCACCCCTGACCCCCATCACACACATGCTGTGGGAAGGCCAGGGCCTGGTGGGGGACGGGCAGGTGGTGGCCTTACCTGAGGGGCAGCGTAGACATAGAGCACGAGGGGGTCATCCCGAGGGATCACACACCAGCCCCGGGGGCCACTCTTGCCCCACTTGTCCCCGATGAGCTGCAGGAAGCTGCACATCAGGCTCTGGTCAGGCGTAGCTGAGGACCCTTTCTAAAAGCAGAAGGAGGGACTGTCAGGGAGCAGAGCAGCCACAAGTGCCAGATGTTGGTCTGGGGGCTTGACAATCACTATCTCCAATCCTTACAGCAGTACTGAATGGAGAGGTCCTTGGTCCTTGAGACTCAGAGAGGTCCCATCAAGTGCCTGTGATCACACAGCTAGCTGGCCAGTGGCAGAACTGCGGTCAAATGCCAGCCTGCCTGAACCTGTCGTGTGTGTGCCCACAAGGGGCAGGTGCCAGGAGGGTGCCTGGAGCTGCTCCAGGAAACAGAATTGGGCCCTGAGAAGGGGCTGAACATCTCCAGGGGCAGGCTGTTGTTGCCTAGTGGTCAGGGGGTCCTGGGCCTGGAAGAATGGGGAGGACTGGAAAGGGGACAGATGCTCATGGAAAGAGGCCAACTTTTTTTTTTTCTTTTTTTTTTTGAGACGGAGTTCCATTCTTGTTGCTCAGGCTGGAGTGCAATGGTTCAATCTCGACTCATTGCAACCTCCACCTCCTGGGTTCAAGAGATTCTCCTGCCTCAGCCTCCTGAGTAGCTGGGATTACACGCATGCACCACCATGCCCAGATGATTTTTTTTTTTTTTTGTATTTTTAATAGAGACGGGGCTTCACCATGTTGGCCAGGCTGGTCTCGAACTCCTGATCTCAGGTGATCCATCCACCTCGGCCTCCCAAAGTGCTGGGATTACAGGTATGAGTCATCCCACCTGGCCAAAAGAGGCCAACTTGAACCTGGGAGTGAATCTCAGCTGGCACAGGCTTGACCTTCTCCCACCTCCCAGAGACAGTGGGATGTCAACCTGGCCTTCATGAGGGAGGGGCAGTGGATGGTGGTACCGATGTTGGGCTGGGTGACATTGTATTTGTGGTGCTTAGCTGAGCACACTTGTACCCCCACAAAGGAGCACCTGTGGGGGCAAGTGTGGCTCAGTGAGGCCCCCAGGGTGACAGGAAGAACATCTGTGGCTGAGATCAGACAGCTGGCTCCTAACTTGCTGCGTGATCTTGGGCAAGTCACTTCTCCAGCCCTGGGTCTCCATGGGATAAGACCGACTGGCTCCTGGAGTCCCTTCCAGTTAGAATGGAGTCTCCAATCTGTCTGACCTGGAGCCTCAGTGTTCCCATCTGTAAAATGGAATCAGTGACCAGCTCTTGTCACCCTGGGACTGTTGGGGCAGGACGTGGGGATGTGAACAGGAGCTGTCCAGAGGGGGCGTACTATTGGATGGGGACATAGAGGAAGTGCAGAAGAATGTGGACGACAGCTTGCAGCCAAAGGGTACCTCCATTTGGTGACAGGCTCTGCACTGCCTGGGCTGTGGGGAGAGACCTGGGGTCTGTGGGCAGAGAGAGGAGGAGGGAAAGGAGGGAGGGTGTGACCACGGCTAGCTTGTTCCTCAGCATTGGACAGTGTCAGCCCAGGGTGGTTGCTGGGCACACATTCCCTGAAAAGAGGATGGATGGTGAGCGTGGGGACAGTGGCCCTCACCTCCAGGATGCCCCGCCTCTTGTCCTCCTTGGCCTCGGGGAGCACGTTTCCGGTGAGGAATGTGTAGCAGTGGAGGCAGACTCGGTTGGGTCTATTGTCGTTGTATTTCAGCTCAGCCCGGTAGTCAGAGCACCTGGCACACACCACCTGAGGAGGACACACACAGGGGGGCGTGGGGCTGAGACCAGGCACCGGAGGGCTGGGCTCCTGCCTTGGCAGGCAGGTGAAGGCATGAGAGCAACCAGGGACTGGGGGAGGAAAAGAAAGCTTCGTGAGAGGAATGGAGGCAGAGCGGGAATGGTGCCCAATGCTGGTGAGGCCCAACTGCCTGGAGGCTGCAGTGCATGGGGAGCTCGGGCTCGGGGCTCTTAGGCTGAGAGTTCAAGACCCGGCCCCCACCGCGAGGGCCATAACTTCTCTCTCCTTCAGGTTCCCCCCGAGTGAGGGTAGCCGTGAACCCAAGGGCTTGCCCCAGACAGACCGCTGGCATCTGATTCACTTTTCCAAGTGCTGTCCTCTCTGCCATCTCACCTGACTCTCCCAAAGACCCCACCAGGCAAGCAGGGCCCAGCTTTTGTCCTCTCCTGACCCTGAGAGCCACACTGTTAACTGGCAGACCGGCCCTCCACAAACAGGGTGTGTCTTTCAAGACCCACAGTTTAGCTTTAAGACTCAGGTGGACTTTGTATTCCGCGCCATCATGGAGTCAAGTGTATTTTCCTTTTTTTTTTTGAGACAGAGTCTCGCTCTGTCGCCCAGGCTGGAGTGCAGTGGCCGGATCTCAGCTCACTGCAAGCTCCGCCTCCCGGGTTCACGCCATTCTCCTGCCTCAGCCTCCCGAGTAGCTGGGACTACAGGCGCCCGCCACCTCGCCCAGCTAATTTTTTGTATTTTTTAGTAGAGACGGGGTTTCACAGTGTTCGCCAGGATGGTCTTGATCTCCTGACCTCCTGATCCGCCCGCCTCGGCCTCCCAAAGTGCTGGGATTACAGGCTTGAGCCACCGCGCCCGGCCGAGTCAAGTGTATTTTCATCTAAAAATGATAGGCTGGTTGTTTTTACATGGGTACTCTGTGGAGCAGGGCCCACCCTCAGTTCATTACGAAGACATCCCCCCAAGGCTGACATGGATCATGCTGGGAGACCAGGTAAAAGGGGCCTGGGAAGACTCAGAGAGGAACTCTGGGTGCCTCAAGGCATGACTGCAAGGAAGACTTGGCACCACGGGAAGCCCAGATGTGGGCTTGGAGATGGAGCGCAGGAGAAAGGGGCAGAGCAGGGAGTATTGTTTGTCAGGCAGCCCCAGCCCTCAGGGAGCTCCTCTGTGTGCCTAGCACAGAGTGTGGCCTGGCAGGGACGTGGAGAAGAAGGCCTGGCCCTGCCCCACCCTCACAAGGATTCCCGTCTGGCAGGCAGGGAAGACAGAAACTGGCACCCGAACCACCGAAAGGATGACTCACTGGCTCAGCAGGCACGAAGGTCCGCCTGCACAGGCACGAGAAACCCGTGGTCAGGGCACAGCCCCACACAGGGCTTCGGCTACCTGAGGAGCATTTTATTTTTTTATTGAGAGATTTCAATGTTTAAATATAATTAGTAAATTTTTTTCCTCTAACAACTTTTAATTTTGAAAAATTTCAAACTGAAAAATTGAATAAATAATACAATGATACCACCCACTGAATTCACTAATTATTAACATTTGTGCCACATTTGCTCTCTGTCTCTGTGTATGTATTTTATTTTTTTCTGAACCATTTGAGGATAAATTACAGTCATCATGACACCTCACCCTTATATATGTAGCTGGTGTCTCCTAAGAACAAGCCATTCTTCTACCTATCCACGGTGTCATGGTCACACTCAGGAAATTTCACATTGATACAATATTATTATTTTTATTTTTTTGAGATGGAGTTTTGCTCTTGTTGCCCAGGCTGGAGTACAGTGACGCGATCTGGGTTCACTGCAACCTCCACCTCCTGGGTTCAAGCGATTCTCCTGCCTCAACCTCCCGAGTTGCTGGGATTACAAGTGTACACCACTACACCTGGCTAATTTTTGTATTTTTAGTAGAGATGGGGCTGTTGGCCAGGCTGTTCTCGAACTCCTGGCCTCAGGTGATCCACTCACCTCAGTCTCCCAAAGTGCTGGGATTACAGGTGTGAGCCACTGCACCCAGCTGATACAATATTATTATCTAGATATGTTACAAAATCAAATTTCTCCCAGTGGTCCCAAAAGCGACCTTGATGGCTTTATTTTCCCCCAGAAAGAATCCAAGCAAGGATCATATATTTAATTCAGTTGTCAGAATATTTTCTATCTTAAGCTGGAAGGCAGCTACATGTGTGTTGTTATTCTTTGTGCCTCTTTGTAGTTCACTATTTTAAGTAATTTTTAAAGAACTACTTTCAGTCACAAGTGTGAATCAGTTCAACTCTTATTTACAGATGTGAATCACCAGGAACAGTAGCCAATCCCCACATCCTTTCTGTTTGGCTTTGGGATGTAACTCATCACTGACATCTGAATGCAGGTGTGTTCCCAGTCCTAGAAATGGACTGTGTCCTGATTGCAGTTTAACACGTTTTGGGGACACCTCCCTGACTGGCCCCAACCTGTCCAGTTAGACTCCTCCTGTCCTCTGGAGGTCATCAAAGACTGAGGTTGCAAAGGGCTTCTCTGTTTGCAGAGTAAACAGAGGGGGTTGTGATGTCAACAGAGTACAGCTCAAGTACAGCAGAGGCTTAAAAAGCAAAGTGAGATCTGCCTCTGATAACAGGGCCTGGGTTGATAAGAGGAGGAACTGGAGGGACACAGTTCCTTCCTCAAGAAGCTGGTAGCTCACCCGCACTGGATGCCCTACCTGAGCTACGGAGGAGGGGGAAAGAGAAAGAGAAGGAGAGGGAAGGGAGAAAATGTTTTTTGGTCGAATCCTCACTGCCACACTGGAGGTGGGTTTCATGACCCCCATGGTGGAGGTAAGGAAGCTGAGGCCTGAACCAGTAGGCAGAGTTGGCAACAGAATCCATCAGGTGCCAGGGTGCTGAGAGTTTGCAGAGAAGAGAGGACAGTTAGCCAAAGCAGGCAGAGAAGAGAGGATGACAGGGGTAGGTGGGTGCATAGTGGGCATGGGCCTGGTGAGGTGGTGGGGCAAGGCCTGAGGGGGTGTGGGGCTGGATGCCCCTCCACTGGAACTGGAGACCATTTCCTAGCTCTGGGTCTCAGGGTCATGGAAAATGATGATAAGAAGGCAGGTAAATTCATAGGATCAGCTTCAGAGGTGCCTTGAACAAGTAATTAAATCCTCAATGGGTCTCACTTACCCATTTATAAAATGGGAGCATAGCAGCCCCCTGAGGTGTGCTGTGAGGGCCAGATGAGCTCGTGCCCAACACCACTGGGCTGCACTGGTTGAAGCCAGCAGATTTGGCCAGGATGGGGACAGCAGGGCCTGAGCTGGGAGGGTAGAGGCCCAGGTGGGGCAGGTAGAGGCCTAAATGGGATAGGTGGAGGCCTGGGTGACACAGGTAAAAGCCTAAGTGGGACAGGTGGAGGCCTGGGTGACACAGGTGGAGGCCTAGGTGGGACAGGTGGAGGCCTAGGTGGGGCAGGTAGAGGCCTGGGTGACACAGGTGGAGGCCTGGGTGACACAGGTGGGGGCCTAGGTGGGGCAGGTGGAGGCCTGGGTGACACAGGTAGAGGTCTAGGTGGGACAGGTAGAGGCCTAGTGAGGCAGGTGGAGGCCTGGGTGGGACAGGTGGAAGCCTAGGTGGGACAGGTGGAGGCTTAGGTGGGACAGGTGGAAGCTGAGGTGGGACAGGTAGAGGCCTAGGTGGGGCAGGTGGAGGCTCAGGTGGGAAAGGTGGAGGCCTGGGTAGGACAGGTGGAGGCCGAGGTGGGACAGGTGGAGGCCGAGGTGGGGCAGGTGGAGGCCTGGGTGGGACAGGTGGAGTCCTGGGTGGGACAGGTGGAGGCCGAGGTGGGACAGGTGGAGGCCTAGGTGGGACAGGTGGAGGCCGAGGTGGGGCAGGTGGAGGCCTACATGGGACGGGTAGAGGCCGAGGTGACACAGGTGGAGTCCTAGGTGGGACAGGTGAGGCCTAAGTGGATCAAGGGGAGGCCTAGGTAGGAAAGGTGGAGGCCTGGGTGGGCAGGTGGAGGCAGGAGTGCTGGCAGGAGTACTCACGTAGCCGCAGGCCCGGCAGTGGTGGCGACGGCGCGTCAGAGCGTTGAAGGGCTCCTGGCAGCGCATGCACATGGTCACCATCTTGTCCCGGACCCACTGTGGTGCTCGGAGGCCCAGCTCCTCAGACTGCAGCTGTGGGTTAAGGGGAGTTGGGCAGGAATGGGCCCTTGGTGACCCACTTCTGCCCATCCTCCGAGGACCCGAGGCCCCGTGTCCACCTGCTGTGACAGGGATTCTGTGTGTTGGGCTTCCCTGGGGCTTTCACAGGAAGCTGACTGACCTGATCGAGGCCTTATGATAGGTTAGTTACCATTATTCCCATTGTATAAGTGAGGAAACTGAGACCCAGAGAGGTCAAATGACTCAGCAGTCACCCAGCAAGCCAGAGTTGAGCTCAAATCTGAACTCAAACCACAGATATCCTCCCCAGCCCCTACCCCACTCGCCTTCCATCTTCCCTGAGACTTTACATTTGTCAGACACTTTCAAACCCAAAACCCTGCTGCTCCCTGCAGCTGGAGCTGCAGAGATATGAAACCCTTCCCCATGACAGCTGTACAGAGAGGCTCCCAAAGGAAGTGTTGCTAATGGGGAATGCTTAGGCACTGAGTCGGGGGATGCACTGTGAGGGCTTCCCCTGGTCCCTTCAGTCTCTCCTGGCAGGTGACATTCCCTGTCCTTCCAAGCTGGTACAAGTAGAACAGAGAGGGAACAAGCTCTGTTTGGGTTGGTGGCTCCAGCAACGGATGAAAAAGCTTTCATTTACCTCCTGCTCCTGGATGTCTCCCTCAGGCCCCTGGGCCGCAGCCTTGAAGGTTTCATTCCGCTTCTCAATTTGGTCAATGGCTGCTTGGAAGGCCTGGGGTGCAGGGAGGAGGAGGGTTGGGGCTTGAGGTGTGGGAGGGAGGGGTTGCTCCTCTGTCCATCCATCCACACATGCGACAGACAGGGCTGAAAGCCCGCTAGGTGCCAGGAGCTGGATTCTACACACACACAGGCTACCTCATCAGAGGAGAAACTACCAACCCCAGGTTACAGGTGTACAAACTGAGGCTCAAAGAGGGTAAGTGACTGGCCCTGGACTGCCCAGCTGGGCAATGAGAAGCAGCAAGATAGGAACCCAGATCCATCTCCAAACTACCACAGAGCAGCTCCTTAGGAAGAGCAGGGAGCAGCTGGGCACACGCAGGTGTGGGAGCGTGCACACACACACACGCATGCACACACAAACATACACACACACAAAGACACACACACATGCACGTACACACACCCATACACACAAACACAGACACACACACACAAACACATGCACACACACGCATGCACACAAACACACATATACACAAACACACACATGCACACACATGCATGCACACACACAAACACACACAGACATGCACACACAGATGCACACACATGCATACACACATGCACACACACACATGCATACACACACCACTCCCTGACCCTCAGCCCGAATAGGCTAGGGAGAATCCCAGGAGCTTCATCAAGATAACCCATTACTGCGAAAGAAAAAAAAGAAAGAAAGGAAAAAGCCTCCCGGAAGCCCTGGAGCGTTCCCATACCTGCATCCAGGAAATCATTTCCTCCTGGGACCTGCTCGGAAAGTGAACACAGGTGTTGAGGAGATCAGCCCCTCCCAGTTTTCCTGCCTGGCCCTGGGCTGCCACCCCAGCTCCTTTACCGGGCCTGCAGCTCCAGGCTGCGCTGCTTCCCAGACACCAGGAAGGAGTAGGGGAACTCAGCATCCATCAGCTCCCGCACCTGCCGAGAGGAAGGAGGCAACTGGCTCAGACTCGCCATACCCCAGGTCCCAGGCGCAGCCCTGTAGAGAGGAGGGAGGTGGATTGTGCCCAAGGGACATTCAAATTCGAGAGACAGGGATGCAGAGCTTGTTCTCCACCTCCCTAATCCTGTTGAGCCAAGCGAATGCTCCTACAACTGGGCCTCCCTCCAAGCAAATGGACCTATGGCTCCTGGAATTTTAGCAGCAGCTAAGTTGACCCAGTGTGAGGTGGAGATGACAATTTCTGACAATAGATTCAACAAAAAAGGGGCAAAAGAAGGATTCCACCCCAGGTTTTCAGCCCCCAAGGGTAAGATGGAAGAACATCTATTTCCATCCTACCCCAGAGTCCTGTAAGCACACTTCCTCCAGACAGTGTGGAGAGAGATTTGCAAAGAGAACCGAAGACACAGGCCGAGAGCACAAGAGCCTCTGTGTGGGGGAACTTCGTTGCCATTAAATTCCTCAAACACTTGAACTCCTCTGCTGCCTCCCATGCAGTGGCCAGGTCTTTGCGCACTTCCAGGGCAGCTCACCATAACCCAGACAGCACTGAGTACAAGCACATCCTTCCCCAGCTTAGTCCTAGTCTGCAGCCTCACTCTCCAGTCTTTGCCTTAGAAGGGGCTGATGTGATTTGGTATTCGATGCCCTTGGCACTGGAGAGGTGGTCATGTGGAAAGAGGTATTTGGGAAAGAGCCAAATACCTCTTTGTGTGCAAGGGATGAGGGGCTGGATCTGGGCAGAATGGGACAAACCTGTGGCTCAAAGGCCAGTTAGGAAGCAGCCTCATAGATGGTCCTGGCCTGCCCAGGTGCACTGGAGAGACAAAAGAGGTTTCTAATTGGGTCAGGGAGAGGGGAAAGGGAAAAGAAGGGAGAAATCCCAGGTTTGCAGTCCAGAAATAGGAAGAAATGTCATGCTTTTGACAGAAAAAAGGGAACTGGGAGCTCCTGACCTGAGGGTCTAGGCTGCCCCAGGGATGTTCATACAGAGGCTTCCAGCTCCCCAGCAGGTTTCAAGAGGAGTTTCCCAAGCTCTGCTGAGCTGAGCCTCAACCACTCTCCCCAGGGCTGGGTCAATTCAATCCCCTGCTAGTCTATACTGTACCTTTGTAATAATTAATACAGGGCAGCCTTCCTCAAAACACTTTACTGACATCTGTTGGCAAACTGGCATAATACCTAGATATTGTTAGAACAAGACATTTGACTGCCATCTGCCGGACAATTCTCACTACAAATATACCATCTATGATACTGTATCAAAATCTGCTACTCTGCAGTTGGCTGCAGAAGACAACCTCTTAGATGAGGTATCCTTGTGCAGTGTACAACCTGCACAACTGTACGTGGAGCCCCTGGATATGTGTGCCCACACCCCTTCCTTCTTCCCAGGCTGGTCCTGTGTGGGATGGCAAAAATACTAAGACCAAGTCAGACCTTGGGCAGAATCAGCTGCTGTGAACTAGGCCTCCCTGACACCTAGAAAGGAGGAGGCCAGAGAGTCATAGGCCCATAGGAACCATCATGATGGTCAAAGGTGAGATTTGCCTCCAAACCTCAGACTCAGAAAATAGGTCCTGCACAGAAGTAGGGTGAGTGGACAGCTCTGCACTTGCCAAGCCCATGCCATCCAGGAGAGGGTGCTCTGCGGCTGCTGGAGTATCAGACATGCTAGCCAAGACTAGTAGACTCCAGAAACCCAGCACACACAGGGCCAGTGAGCTCTCAACACACACCCAAAGCATCTGATGCTCTCAGGCTCGGCTCTCTCTGTTTTCTCTCTATGACTCTGTTTTGGTTTCTATATTTCTTAGCCTTCCTATCTGTCGATCTCTATTTTTCTATGCCTGGGCCTCTGACAGTCCTTTGGCAGGGCCACCTGTCTCCATTTCTCTGTCTGTAGCTCTCCATAAACCTGCCTTTCTCAGCCTCATTCACCAAGGACTCCAGACATACAAGCCTGCACACGCCCTGGTCTATGGGACATTCTGGTCCCTTTAGGATGAAAAGCTAGATGCCAGGGCCAGGGCTGCACTGGTAAAAGACTTCAGTCAGCGCAGGTGTAGGGGTGAGCAGTGAACCCGTGTTCCCTCATCAGCCTTCATCATTCCCAGGCTGCACGCCACCCCCAGGCCCTGGATTGCTCTAAATGCCAAGCAATCCCAGTCAGGAGCAGGGAAGGGGCTCTTTTGCTGGGGTCTCTGGAGGCCCCAGGGGCTCTAGAGGGTAGAGCATTCTGGTTCAACTCCTGCCTGCAACTCCCTTCTGGGGCTGAAGCAGGTAGGGGTGATGGTGGATGAGAGTGCCAAATGGGCCAGACCAGACCTCTGCTTCTTCCAGCCCCAGCCCTCAGGACACACCAGGACTCAGGAGCCAGCAGAGAGGGCTGGTTAGGAAGCTTCTCTGACCATGTCCTCCATGAGGCCAGAAATTCCATCAGAGGTGTTAACCCTCTGGATTGAAGCCTTAATAGGCGACAGCAAAGCGTGGTGATTAGATGCAGAAGCGCCAGCCTTTGTTACACCTGCGTCTGAATCCTGGCTTGGTCACTCAAACTAGCATTTGCGATATGACCTTCAAGCAAGTTACTCCAGTTAGAAAGGTTTTCTAGGGCCTTGGTTTTCTCATGTTTAAAAATGGGATTAAGTACAGATACACTCACACACAGGCAGGCTGTACCAGGCTCTTCACTGCAGCCTCATTTGCAGCTGCTGACAACTGAAAACAATCTGAATGTCTCTCAGCAGAAGACTGAAGACATTCCGGTGCATCCGCACAGTGGGACGCAATGCAGCGGGGCAGAAGGATGAGGAAGCTCTCAAGTACAGGGACACCTCAGTCTCCAGCATTTGCAGTTAGTTAAAACAAGCAAAGTGCAGAAAAATGTGTAGAGTATACCACTGCTTCTGGTATAGATGAGGAAACAATCCTATTATATATTATTTGTTTGCTGGGCGAAGACCACCTCCGGAAGACCTCACGAGAAGCAAGGGTTGCCTTCAGGAAGGGGAACGAGGGAATAGAGTGGGGAGGAGACTTCCATTGTATATATTTTTTATATTATTTGACTTTAGAATGTGTATAATCTGTATTTTTTAAGTAGTAAAATTAAAATATTTTTAAAAGATAAATACAGGCTGGGTGTGGTGACTCACACCTGTAATCCCAGCACTTTTGGAGGCTAAGGCAGGTGGATCACTTGAGGTCAGGAGTTTGAGACCAGCCTGGGCAACGTGGTGAAACCCCATCTCTCCTACCAAAAATACAAAAATTGGCCGGCATGGTGGCTCGCACCTGTAGTCCCAGCTACTTGGGAGGCTGAGGCAGGAGAATCACTTGAACCCAGGAGGCGGAGTTTGCAGTGAGCCGAGATTGTGCCATTGCACTCCAGCCTGGGCAACAAAGTGAGACTCTGTCTAAAAAAAAAAAAAAAAAAAAATCCAGAAGATTCTAACAGCCTCTGCATCATGGGTCTGTTAGGAGGATCTGGTGGTTCCCCCGTGGGGACACCCAGTCAATGGGCTCCATGACGGACTACTGGCCCTGCTCATTTGCCATAATCTCTGGATGAAGTAGATGGGGACACACATAAGCCAGCCGCTGAGCTGACACTGGAGACCTTTCCTACTCAAAATGTGGTCTGCGCTCCTACAGTATCAGTGTACACTGCCCAGGACACATCTCATTTCATTTAATTCCCACAATCCTGCAGGTGGAGTCAGTTGTCAATCCATCTTGACTGGGAGCTGGTTAGAAATGCAGGATCTCAGGCCTCCCACCACCTAGACCTCCTGACTCAGAACCTGCATTTTCACAAGATGCCCAGAGCATTCTCACACACATGAAAGTTTTCAAAGCAGTGGTATAAACAGTAGGGAAAGCAGAGAAAGGCCCAGCTGGCTCATGCACGGCCCCAAAGGGAGGGCCAGGCATGTGGGAAGCTGGGAAGGACGGAGCAGGAGGGCTAGGAGCCCAGAGGGGAGAGCTCTAGCCCCACACTCTTCCATCTCCACATTTGCCCAGGCCCTGCAGGGGTTTGGTTCTCTGATTGAGAACCTGGTTGGCCCCTCCTGTTACTCCCTGTACTTAGTCCCACCCTTGAGGTGGAGCCCAGTGGTGTTCAGGGGGCCTCTTACCTTCATCCCGGCCACATCGATGCGGGTCCTCACCTGGAACTGGGCACCCACCTGGATCACCCTGGGCACGCAGTAGAGCAGCATGTTGTTGAACTGCAGGAGACACAGGTGTGAGTGGCCCGTGGCAGGGCAGGGAGGACGGCTAGGTGGGGCTTCTCTGAGGGTGGGCTGAGCACCACTGGACCCCCTCCTCTTTGACCACACTCTGGCCAGCTCGCAGGACGTCACAGGTGATGATGCGGGTGATGAGGAAGGGGCTGTCAAGCTCCCGATTCCCCTAGGATGGTTACTGAAGGGTCACCCTACAACGGACCATAGCAGACCTCCAGAAAGCTACAAGGCCTTTCTCAACAGGGGCTCAGGATGGTAGGGGTTTACAAGAGGTTTTAGCTCCATCCCCCAGACCTCTAGGCAGGACCGCCTTTCCAGATCTCAGGAGATCCCCCAGCTTCTTCCATGCAAATCCAGGGCAGTTCTTCCTAGTAGCTAACCTTACTCCCTCCTGCTGTGTACTCTCTAGAGCACAGATTAATACCACAGGCTTTGGAGCCAGACCAGGTTCAAACTCTGACTCTGTTGCTTCCTAGGACATGTCTGGGAAACCTGTAGGATGGAAATCTCTGAGGCTTGGAGGCAGCAGGTGACCTGTCCAAAGTCATCTGGGTGCCAAAGCAAAAAAGGATAGAGAAGCAGTCTCTTCCCTGTCCCCCTGCAGTGCCAGGTAGAGGCCAGGTAGCATGACTCAGGCCAGAGTGGCTCCTCTTCTCTCCCTGGTGTGGAGAGGAGCTCCCAGCACCCTCCTACCAAGAAAAGATAGCGCTCCATGGGGTCGTTGCGGCGGAAGGAGATCTTAAAGACCGGGCCCTCACGGAGCAGGGTGTTAGAAGGGTCTACTATGTCGTCCTCGAGGCCCAGGCGCTGGTACACCTCCCACAGGTCCTGCAGCCGCTCCTGGGGGGTTGGGGTGCATCCTCAGTCAAGTCTGGGCAGGGCTCACCTGCTTCTGGAAGGCTTGCCTTGTGGGGACGGGGATTGGGGTGTGAGAGCAAGGGCAGCAGTGGGATAGATGTCATGGGTGGGACCAGGCTGAGACTTGCAGGGAGGGGGACAGGGCTCCAGGGGAGGGCGGGCTGCTCACCATCTCAGTGATGGCTGCATTGGAGTGCTGGGCAGCTGAGAAGATCATGTCCAGGGCTTCTGAAAGGGCAGGGCCAGAGTTTATTCCCTGAAAATCGGGGCTGGTGGCTGGGACAGGAGGTCCTTGAAGTTCCACAAAGGGCCCTCAGGACCTGCCATGACAGCCCCTGGGAGCAGCCCTGCCTGTGCAGCCCAGCCATGGGGTGTCTGAATGGTGGCAGCCTCCCAGGGCTGAGAGACTGGAAGCCACTGAACGTTAGTCATTAGGTGTTTGGCTTTGGTGACTCTCACTGCTCCCCAAAACAAGCCAGACCTAGAGGGTATAATGGAAGGAATATGGGCTTTGGCATCATATAGGCATGGGTTCAAATTCCAGTTCTGCTACTTTCTGGCTGTGTGACCTTGAGCAAGTCACTAAACCTCTCTGGGTCTTAGTGTCCCCATCTGTGAAAAATGGCTAATGCTATGGATAATGTGTATGAAGTGCCAGCACTTGATGTTGATGACTGATGGTTGTCATAACTATTTTAGCAGGAGCTCAATAAGTATATGGGAATGACTTAGGCCTCCCCAGCCCTCTGGGACCCCTGGGGGTGTCCTCACTCTGAGCATCGGCCTGGTCTGGGGCCTGGGCTGGCAGCTTCTGGACGTACTCCTTGAGCAGCAGCTCGTAGCGTGGAATTCTCTGCACTGGTTCCAGCATGTGGTGCTGCAGGGTCAGGCTGCCCGAAGCCTCACTGCTCTTGGGGAGGGATGCGGGGAACAACAGGGAGAGGGTGAGAGAAGGGAGGTGGGTCAGGCTGCCCCTGAGGGCCAGACAAGTGGGCAGGGGCCTGTGGAAGCAGCTGAGCCTGGGAGATGCCCTAAATCACTCAAGGCAACCTGAGCCACTGCATGCTGGGAGTGGCAATGCTGACTCCAGCCCTCCTGCAGCCTCACCTGGATGCGAGTGAGAACCTCCTGGAAGAGTGGAGACTTCTCGGTCCAGGTGGCCAGCAGCTCAGCCGCTCGCTCAAAGTTCTTGACATACTCACTGTACATCTTCAGGAAGGGGGCCAGCTTCTGTATCACGTCGCCGATGCGGGGGTTGGCTGTCCTGCAGGAGGGGCACAGGGATTGCCCTCAGCCTAGAAACCTCCTCTCGACTCTAGGTAGGGCCAGGCAAGGCCAGGTTCCCTGAATCCCCCAAAGCAAGCTTTTCATGGCAATTCTGGGTGTGGGCGGGGCACAGGGGTGTCATCCTCACAAGCATGTGCCCCTCTACTCCTTAGACTATACGCCTCTTGAGGCCAAAGGCTGTTCTGGTCCCAGGTTGGCCTCATCCACAAGGCCCAGCACAGTGTTGAGCCCACAGCAGGTGTTCAGTAATTGCTCAATGCTTCATTATGTAACAATAACAAGGGCCACCTGCCAAGCACTACCCAGAACATGCTGCATGTCTCATTCCATGTAATTCTCAACCCTGCAGGTGGGGACAGCCACTAGCCCATCTTAGAGGTGAGGAAGTGGAGGCTCAGAGGCGCAAGAACTTCTCCAGGATTGGCCGGCCACAGTGGCTTACACCTGTACTCCCAGCACTCTGGGAGGCCTGAGGCAGGCAGATAGCTTGAGCCCAGGAATTCAAGACCAGCCTGGGCAGCGTGGTGAAATCTCATTCCTTGCCCCCGATGCTAAAAAATATATATATATATAAAATATGTATTTAAAATAATATATATATAAAATATATAAAATACATAAAATGTCATAAACATAAAATGTTTTTATAAAACATTTATTTTATAAAAATAAATACAAAAAATAAAAAAAAACTGAAATATATAAAATATAAATATATAAATATATATCAAAATATCAAAATACACAAATATATAATACATTAAAAAATATATAAAACAATAAATATATAAAAATTTATTATATATAAAATATATTATATATAAAAACATATACATATAAAATACATAATATAAATACATTAATATAATATATATGCATATATGAACATATAAATATATAAATATGTATATAAATATATAAATATGTATATATTTACATATACATGTGTAAATATAAATATATAAATATGTATATTTATATGTTTATATACGTATATATAAATATGCATATATAAATATATAAAAAGATATATATTATATATTTATACATATAATATATAAATGTATCTTATATATAATATATAATATACTATATGTTATATATAATATATAATATGTTATCTATTTATACATATCATAGATGTATATATTAAATATATTATACATTTAAATATATAAATATATATTGTATATAACATATTATATATTTTTATATTAAATACATTGTATGTAATATTTTAAATAATGTATATATTTTATATATCTATATATAAATATATAGATATACATATTTATATATACATATTTATATATTTAATGTATTTATATAATGTATATTATATAATATATATTTTATATATGATACATGTATTATATGTAATACATGTATTCTATATATATTATATATATACACACACACACAGAACTTTTCCAGGATCATCCCATGGCAGGACTTGCTAGAGCAGAGCAGCAAGGAGCCATGGTCTGGGAGTGAGGCTTCCTGAGCCTGATTCCCGAGATGCACAAATCATGCTAGCTCTGTTCCCAGGCAAGTCACTTAACCTTTTTGTACCCTAATTTTCTCATTGAAAAAAATTGGAATGATGGTAGGAGATCTTATAGGGTTTTTCTTTTCTTTTCTCTTTTCATTTCTCTTTTTTTTTTTTAAGACAGGGTCTCATTCTGTCTCACAGGCTGGAGTGCAGTGACGCGATTTTGGCTCACTGCAACCTCCGTCTCCCGGGTTCAAGTGATTCTCCTGCCTCAGCCTCCCCAGCAGCTAGGATTACAGGCACATGCCAAAGTGCCCGGCTAATTTTTTTGTATTTTTAGTAGAGACAAGGTTTCACCATGTTGACCAGACTGGTCTCGAACTCCTGACCTCAAGTGATCCACCCACCTCGGCCACCCAAAGTGCTGGGATTACAGGCATGAGCCACCACGCCCGGCCTTTTCTTTTCTTTTCTTTTCTTTTTTTTTAAGGCAGGGTCTCTCTTTGTCACCCAGACTGGAGTGCAGTGGGACGATCATGGCTCACTGCAGCCTCGACACTCCAGGCTCTAGCAATTCTCCAACCTCAGCCTCCTGAGCAGCTGGGACTCCAGGTGTCTGCTACCATGCCTGGTTAAGTTTTGTATTTTTGGTAGAGATGGGGTTTTACTATGGTGCCCAGACTGGTCTCAAACTCTTGAGCCCAAGTGATCCACCCTCCTTGGCCTCCCAAAGTGTTGGGATTACAGGCGTGAGCCACTAAACCCGGCTATTCTTTTCTTAAAAAAAAAAAAAGAGTTTATTATAAATGTTTTAAGCAATCTTTAGTAGCCATCTCTGAAAACAAGAGGGTTTCTTGCACAACCATGATGCCATCATCACACAGCAGGCTGATATGAAGATTGAGTGAGTTAATAGGTGGAAAGTCCAAGGCCAGTCCTGTAGGAAGCCCTCAGTTAGCACTGGCTATTTTCACTGTTCCCAAAGTCACCTGGTCACTTGACTTGGCCAGGTCCTGATCCACCCCTTTCCCCAGGAAGTAGTCTGCACACATACAGCCTCTCAGGGCGCATTCACCCAAGCCCCTCACTGTGCAGACAGACCAAGCCCCGGGGAGGAGACTGTCATGGCCACACAAAAGGGCCTGGCCCTAGGAGGCTGAACCCAGTGCCCTGGGGGCTCTCCCCACCTCCACCTGGCCAGGGCTGTGATCTGAGACCTCAGGGGCTCCCAGAGGACCTCACCAGTCATCCAGGCGCCGCTGCAGCTCTGGGAGGAAGAACTGAGAATGGAACTGATAGATGGAGGAGATGTTGGAGAAGATGATCCTGACCACGTCCTCGGGGAAGGCCTTGCTCCTGCGGGCCGCCCTCAGCAGCTCCTGGAAAAACACCTGTAGCCGCCACCATTGGTCACTCACTGCAGTGACAGGGAGCCACCCACACACCAGCCTACTGCATGCTTCCACCTTCCTGATCTCCCGGCATCCTCACAGCAACCCCAGGAAGAGAAGGCAGGGGAGGTTGTGTTCTGGCCATTTTACAGATAGGCAAGGCAAAGCCTAGAGATGCAGGGACTTGGCCAAAGACTGGAAGCTGATGAATGCCATAAACAGGCCCAACTTGGGTCTATGGAGGTCTTGGACTTCATCAAAATAGAGCTCCCTGCCACGATGAATAATCCTCTAGCCTTAGGAGTCTTTAAAAACTATGAAAGGTAAGGTCATTGTGAGGTTGTGGGCATTGAGATGACAGATGAGGATACTGTGCAGGCCTGCAAGGGCCAGCTGGTGTGTTCTTTGCTATATTCGGGGGCCAGCCTGGGCACCACGGGCAGAATAGGGAGTGCTGTTAACAAGACCTCCTGATTCTACCCCAACCCCAGTCGTTGAGGTTGAAGGGCTAAGGCTTCCACTCAGCTCTGGTGAGCGGGGTGGGAAGGCTGAGAAGCAGTTGGGTGAGGAGACCCAGGGCTGGGGCTCTGGACGGGGGTGTCCTGGCCACTGGCCTGGTCTAGCAGGTGGAGGCGCGCCACATAGGCCTGCTCTGTCTCCAGCAGCTCCTGGACGATCTTCTCTGGCTCCTGCAGATGATTGGAGGGGAGGAAAGAAGAAAAAGGGGAAAGACAGCTTTGGTCTCCTCTGATGGGGACCTCAGTTCAGTCTCCAAAGTTGCTGCAGTGAAGCACACCTCCCGGGATTCATGCCTCCCGCAGTGCATCTGGGCCGGCCCTGGGATGGCTTTCACAGAGCATGCAGCTGAGTAAGGCTGTGCCAGTCCTCAGCCTTAGCCTTAAGAGGCCTGGAAGCTTCCACCTGTGCTGTCTTAGGAGCTGTGAACACTACATCAAGGGGTCTGGCACCTCTGATAGGGAGACCTCATGGACAGGCCACGTGGAGTGGAGAGGCCTGGAGAATACACGGAGAAAGAGCCCAGCCCTGCCAGCATCCCAGCTGAGCCCAGTCTTCCGGCTGTCCCTGCCCAGATGCCAGACTTGTGAGCTGAGCTGTCTTGGGCATTCCAGCCTCAGCCACCCTCTGACTGCAGCTACTTGAGAGACCCTGTTAGGAACTAAACTGTGTCCCCCAACCAAATTCCTGTGTTGAAGCCCTAACCCCCAATGTAAGTGTATTTGGAGATGAGGCCTTGAATGAGGTAATTGAGGTTAAATGGGATGATAAGAGTAGGGAACTAAACTGGTAGGATTAATGTCAGAAGAGGAAGGCACACCAGGGATGACCAAGAAATGGCCATGTAAGGACACACTGAAAAAGTGGCCGTCTTCAAGCCAAGAACAGAGACCTCCCCAGAAATCAAACCTGCTGGCACCTTGAACTTGGCCTTCCAGCCTCCAGAACTGTGAGAAAATAAATGTCTGCTGTTGAAGTCTAGGGTATTTTGTTACGGCAGCCCAAGTAGAATCATACAGACCCCCAAGTGAGGCCAGCAGAAAAACCTCCTGGCAGCGTCCCAGGCAACTCACAAAATGTGAGAAATAATAAACAGTTACACTCAGCCCCTACGTTTTTTCTGTTTTTTGTTTTGTTTTGTTTTTTGTTTTTGAGACAGAGTCTTGCTCTGTCACCCAGGCTGGAGTGCAGTGGCATGATCTCAGCTCACTGCAATCTCCACCTCCTGGATTCAAGTGATTCTCCTGTCTCAGCCTCCTGAGTAGCTGGGATTACAGGCGCCCACCACCATGCCCGACTAATTTTTGTATTTTTAGTTGAGACAGGGTTTCCCTGTGTTGGCCAGGCTGGTCTTGAACTACTGACCTCAGGTGATCCACCCACCTCGGCCTTCCAAAGTGCTGGCACTACAGGCATGAGCTACTGTGCCCAGCCAGCTGCTACATTTTTGAGAAGTTTGTTCAGCAGCAATTGAAAACCAGGACACATCACTATAACCACCATCCCCATTTTACAAATGAGGAAACTGGCACAAAGAGACTCAAGTGACTTGCCCAAGGACACACAGTTAGTAAGCAAAAGTGCTGGGATGTGACTCCAGGGAATTTGGGTGCACAGTATTTGCATGTCAACCCTTGAACTCTACAGATGAGAAAACTGCAAGCCATAGAAGAAATCAGACCGGGCTTTAGTCTAAGGGCCGGACAATTCACACTCAGACCTCTATTTCTAGGTTGAGATTGTTGTCTCCTCCAGTGGGTAAACTGAGGTCCCACCTGAGAAGAGTAATCAGGTTCACAAGCTGGAGACTGTTCCAAGCTGTGTGGCCTTGAATAAGTTCCTTAAAACTGTCTGTGTTTCAACTTCCTTGTCCAAAAACCTCCTACATGAGGGACTCGCGAAGTGATCCAGCACGGTGCGCAGCAGGCAGCCAGTGAATCAAAGACAAGTAAGCATGGGGAAATCTAGCTCCCAGCTGACCTCTGGTCACACAAGATCCCCACCTGGGGAACAACTGGCTCTGGCTAGGGATGAATGTGGAGGAGAGGTCAGGGAGAGCTCCCCACCACAGCACCCCACACCTCTACCCCAGCCCTCAGGCACCTGCATCCCCGATCCTGAGAGGGTCACAGGCTGGCAAGATTTCCTCCAGGCTCCGCTGGACAGCTTGTTCTTCAGGGAGTTCAGGTACCTCCTGCTGACTGTCCTGGGCTCAGACCCCATGGCCTCCCCAACATTCAGCTTCTCCCATGGACCTGGGGACTTGGGAGGCCTGCACTCAGGGTGGTGATGCATGTCCTCTAGCCTGTGGCCTCTGGGTGCTGCTTCTGGAGTCCTGAGGAGAAGAGACAGACCTGAGGGTTTCCTCCCTGGAGATCAGGGAAAACAGCAGCAAGTCCCTGGTGTGGATGTGGTTGCCTGGTGCAAATCTCCAGTGCAGGGGACCCTGGGTGCCTGGCTTTCTTTGGGAACATGCTAAGTAAGACTTTCACTTCTCTCCCAACACATTCTTGGGGGTAACTCAGTGTTCAAAATGAGTCAGGGTGGACTGTATATTATTTTCTGGGGAACTACATACTTCCTTGTTTAAAATGAAACCACAGTGTCCAGGAATCCTTTCTGTATATAGGGGTTTTTAAGCGGTACCCCCTGGATCATCCTCACCTTTGGACCTCACCTCTGTTTTCAGTTTCCATATCAGTAACCTATACATCAAGGGAAGGCGGAAGCCACAGAACAATCTAAAGTGAGAGCAGGCCTGCAAAAGCTGGGGCTTTTCAATGGGATCAACACTCTCCACATGTACAGAAACAGGAAGACCCAGCCCAGCAGCAGATTCTCTGTTCTCCCAGGGATGGGCCTTCATAGGGCACCTTTATTGCCCTGTGTACTGGGTTCTGCAAGCCAGTCAAATTCTTTAGGTAACAGAGCCCACCCTTGCTGAATATACCCAGCATTGTCTTCAGTGTGGAAAGGCTCATGATGACAGCACAGGGCAGGCATCCTTATGAGAAAGACAGGCCAGGAAATGGAAGGCCAAACAAATGCGAAATCTCCAAAACTCCGCAAGAAAGGTTTTCATTACCCATATTTTGCAGTCAAGGAAACTGAGGTCTCGACAGGATAAGTAACATGCGGCTCGGAAGTGGCAGAGGTGGGATTCAAATCAGGCAACTGCTTCCTGAGCCTTCACCCTAACCTGCCCCTCCCCATTTGAGTAAAGGAGAAACAGGTCCGCAGAGTCAAAGTGACTTGCCCCAAGTGACACATTTGGGTTTGTGGCAGTGAGAGCATTGGGACCTAGCGCTGTGTGGCTACTCCAAGGCTCTTCCACCCCTCCCTGGCACCCCAGTCCCTGGTTCCTCAGTCTATGGGTCTGCAGCTCATGGGCGTTGCTGGTTCTCAGGCTTTCTGTTCTACATGTGGTTTCGGGTTCTGCATTTCTGTTCTGGTGCCCCTGGCCAGTTTCTGTTTCCTCTTAGACCCCTCAGTTTCAGATCAGCTGAGGTGCTGGAGACCTCATAAGGAAGCCCAGGCCAAGGCAGTTGGCATGGGTCCCCTCACTCTGTAAGGAGTGGCTCTCACCCTCTGGGACCTAACTCCCGTCTGAGGGCTGCCTGCTCCTGCAGGAGTGTCGCCTGGGCAGAGCAGAGCATGCTGAGGGGCTCCACCCAAGTGTGCCTAGTCCACGTCAAGCATGTTGAGTGAGGTGGTGCCATCCACCCACACCCAAGGGGGTGGTGGGCCAGGAAGGTGGCTCCCAAGAGCTGTCCTTGGTGCTGAACAGGACGAGCTTGGCAAAAACCCTGGGAAAGGCAGGGGAGAATCACCCACCTCAGGAAGTTGAGGACTTCTAGGTTTACATCTATGCCATCTCCACCCTGAAGCCTACAGAAAAAGTTGCCTGCCATGAGTGCCCTCAATACAGCATCCGGGTCATTCCTAGGACATCTATTGTCTTGCATCTATTGACCTTGCATCATGGTTATTGGATGAGTTCAGCATCCAAATACAGAAACGCTTCTTCATCCTCTACAGTTCCTGTAGGATGCTGTCCTGTGCCGCCCATGTCCCTCCTTCAGGAGTGAGGCCTCCCCACACCATCCCCACCAGCTGCTGGTAGTACTGGGGGCTGATGGGTAATTTATTGGCTGAGTCCCTCTCTGGGAATCACTCTCCGGAAGAGAGAGCTGCCTCACCCAGAGTGTCTTGTCCAGTTCACATGGAGATACAAATACGCAGCCCTCTGCCTCAGTTGGAACAACCAAGAGGCATCCCAGCTCCAGAGCTCCCTGGGACAGGCTGAGGCCTCTGTGGCAGGTGCACTGCAGTTCAGAATCTCCCCCTGCTCAGCCCTGCTTCCCTCACACCCACAGCTGTTGTTCCCAAAGTTCTCCCTGATAAACCACCTGTGGCAAACCTCTGTCTGAATCTATATCCAGGAAACCCTACCTGGGATAGCCCCTAACACAGTCCTGAGCTTAAGAAATGCCTGCAGAATGGATTGATGCCACATATAACACACAACACACACACACACACACACACACACAAACACACATGCTCCCAGGGCTACTAATGACTCCACGCATTTGGCCCAGCCTTTTCCCTCCAGATAGACAGCCCAGCATTGCCCCGGATACTTAACTGAAAGCACTTGGCATCCTCACTTCTCTGTGTCTCCATTTCCTCATCTACAAGATGGGAACAGACATACAATCTACCCCTGTTAGGCTCAATGATTAAATTAATAAGTAGGGACATGAGCCTAGAGTAGGGAGTGCCCTATCAGTAGGCTGCCCATACATTCTGGTTTGCCTCATATGGTCCCAGCTTTACCTGTAATGCCTCCCCTGCAACCACCACATTTTATTGGCATTTACTTTCAGTTTCAATTGTGTGCTGAGTGACAAATTATATGGTTATCCTAATCATAGGGAGTGAATGCTTGGTGAATAGCTACTTTTTCTGCGAGGTGCTGGCAGGCACTGGGTGAGGTCCTGTGCCCACACACGGGCTTTGATCTGCCCGTGCTTGCTCGTAACCACGCCTGTCTGGACTCTCCCAACACATACTGGCACTCTCACACCTGCCTGGCTCCTGGTGTCCCACCGACACTCTCCCATGCTCCAAGGAATCCGTGACCGAGGAACGTGGGGCTGCCCCAGCAGGAGGAGGGTCCAGGGCAGGGCCCAGGGAGAGAGCTGCCAGAAAGGTTGGAGGGTGGCTGCCAGCCCACCATGGTGACCCTCCCACCCCAGCCGCCCATACCTGCTATTCTCCAACACAGTGACCAGGTTGGACACAGACACCAGCTTCTCCTCACTTGCCTCCTTCAACCTGCCAGTTTCCGGGGTGGATCTCAGCTACCCTTGAAGCAGAGAGAGAGGCCTCCAGCTAGCACATGCAGCCACCTTGGCCTGGGACAAATAGGCTAAATCACCTGTGAATCTGTTCTCATCTTTCTTGAGGCTCAGCAGGTCTGCTCTTGGCTTCAGAGTGAAGAAAGAGGAAGTGGTTCCAGAGCCACCCCGCAGGGGAAAAGCCAGCGCTCCCACAGTGGGAGGAGCCTACTCAGGCCCCACCTCTCCTCCATGGGGGCTGACCTTTCACGCCTGTTGACCCCAGTTCCGGAAGCCACCTAAGAGGTGGCAACAGGGCCCAGAGGTAGTTTCTGGAGCCCAGTCTGGGCTGGTGCAGTGGTTCGCACCTGTCATTCCAGTGCTTTGGAAGGCCGAAGCAGGAGAATTGCTTGAGCCCAGGAGTTCAAGACCAACCTGGGCAACATAGTGAGACACCGTCTCTAAAAAAAAAAAAAAGGGCCACCTGGAGCCAGACCCTTGGCTGGTTTCTTAGCCTAGTGGTTCCAGCCAACCACACTTTCTCCCTCGGGGGTCCAGTGGCTTTTACTTGATCTCTTTCTCAGCACCTTTTCTGCATCTGCCCCTGCTCACAGCTGTAAGGAAACAGCGTCTTTTTTATTCTTTAGAGACGGAGTGCAGTGGTGGGATCTCGGCTCACTGCAGCTTCTGCCTCCCGGGTTCAAGCTATTCTCCTGCCTCAACCTCCCAAGTAGCTGGGATCACAGGCGCCCACCACCATGTCTGGCTAATTTTTTGTATTTTTAGTAGAGACGGGGTTTCACCATGTTGGTCAGGCTGGTCTTGAACTCCTGACCTCAGGTGATTCTCCTGCCTCAGCCTCCCACAGTGCTGGGATTATAGACGTGAACCACCGTGCCTGGCCAGGAAACAGCTTCTTTTATTTAAAATAATCACAAACTTGGTAAGGGTGGCAGGGAGTACCGTGATGTTCCCACCTCACCACTGGGGTTCTCTCATTTTAGTTGTTGCTGTCATCACCTCGTCACCCCAAGGGAGGGCAGTTTCCTCCCCGAAACTCAGAGGATAATAATAGCTAACATGCACTCTTTTTTGTGCTTTATGAGTATTTTCTTGTTTAATCCTATAATGACCTCAAGAGGTAGGTACTATTCCTATCCCTGTAGCAGGACGAGCCACAGACAAAACTCCTCAGACACCGGATTAAAGAAGGAAGTGGTTTATTCAGCCGGGAGCGTCAGCAGATTCGCATCTTAAGAGCCGAGTTCCCTGAAAAAGAAATTCTTGGCCTTTTTAAAGGCTTACAACTTTAAGGGGTCCACGTGAAAGGGTCGTGATAAATGGAGCTTGCGTGGGAAACGTGACTGGGGTCTACCCGCATCAGCCACCAGAACAAAAAGTTTTACAACGCTTCTTTCATACAGTGGCTGGAATTTACAGATAACAGAAGTCGTTTAGGTCTGGGATCGATGTGAGTAGTATTACTTTTTGTTTTAAAGTCCTAGGGACGGGTGGTGGTGCCAGGGTTGTCTGGCTATTCATCTTACTGTTGTTTGTTTCTAACGTTTTGCTTTCTCTCTTTCCTCCCGTCTTGTGAACTAGGCAAGGTGGCGGGGAGGAGGGCAGCAGGAGTAGCAGTGGTCTCCTTTCTTATCCCCACTTTACATAGGAAGAAACAGAATCAGAGAGGTTAAGTAACTTGCCCAAGGTCACCCAGGAAGAACACAAGAGAAGCTGGATTTCCAAAGCAAAGGTGGGTGTCCTACAGTTCCAGTAAATGTTCATTGGGAGCCTGGATGACCATGTTCTTGCTGCTCCATCCCCAGGCCTCCCTGCTCCTAGGACATTGGGTTGTCTTTGCCTGTACCACCTGGTCTCCCGGCCTTTACAGAACAAATGGCCACTGACTCTGTTCCCCTCCTTCAAGCCCCACAGTCCATTCAGGGCCCTCCCACTGGGCTCTGGTCCAGCCAGAGCTCTCCATTGAGCCTGGTCTTTGTCCTGGAGTGCAGGGCCTGAGCCTCGGTGTTCTTGGTACGTGAAGCTCTGGCACAGCTTCGCGCTCCAGCAACTGTGAATCCCTGGGGCCCTCACACGCCCAACAGCTGCCCTCACCCCGAGCTTTGCCTGAGTGGTTTCTCCCACCAGATGCCGGGCTCCTGCCCCAAACCCTAAGTCTCACTAATCGTCTGTTTTTATTTTTTACTTTTTATTATGGAGAATTTAGAACATATGCAAAACTAGACAGAATTGTATAATGCATCCCATGAACCCCTAATCCAGATCATATAAACCGCAACTCACAGCCAGTCCCCTGTCCCTGCTGCAGTCACATCGACTCTGCCTTCTCATGTCATTTTGAAGAAAATCCCAGATGTCAGATGACATTACCCATAAACATTTTAGTGTGGTTCTAAAAGATAAGAACTCTTTTTTTTCTGAGACTGAGTCTTGCTCTGTTGCCAGGCTGGAGTGCAGCGGCGCGATCTTGGCTCACTGCAACCTTCGCCTCCCCGGGGTTCAAGCGATTCTCTTGCCTCAGCCTCCTGAGGACTACAGGCTTGAGCCACCACACCTAGCTAATTTTTGTATTTTTAGTAGAGAAGGAGTTTCACCGTGTTGGCCAGGCTGTTCTCGAACTCCCAACCTCAGGTGATCTACCCGCCTTGGCCTCCCAAAGTAGTGGGATTACAGGTGTGAGCCACTGCACCCGGCCAAGAACCCTTTAAATAACTAAATATACACACACATAAATGTATATGCATATATACACCTGTATAATAGTAATGTTGTTTTATACAGACATACATGTTTTACATGTTATAGCCATGTGTATATACTTATGAATAATAATATTACCGTTATCATACCCCAAAAAATATTTAGCAGTAATTCCTCAATATAATTAAATATCCAGGAAACATTCCACGTGCCAATTCCTCATAAATGTTGAATTAAAAAAAAAAAATCAGGCCGGGTGCGGTGGCTCAAGCCTGTAATCCCAGCACTTTGGGAGGCCGAGACGGGCGGATCATGAGGTCAGGAGATCGAGACCATCCTGGCTAACACGGTGAAACCCGGTCTCTGCTAAAAACTACAAAAAACTAGCCGGGCAAGGTGGCGGCGCTTGTAGTCCCAGCTACTGGGGAGGCTGAGGCAAGAGAATGGCGTGAACCCAGGAGGCGGAGCTTGCAGTGAGCTGAGATCTGGCCACAGCACTCCAACCTGGGTGACAGAGCGAGACTCCATCTCAAAAAAAAAAAAAAAAAAAAAGTCAGAATCCAAATAAGGTCCACACATTCCCTGAGCTGTCACACGGATGAATTCACCTTTCATCCACAGGTTTCCCGGGTTCTCTGTTTTCCCACACAGTATAGTGGAGGGGACACTGGGTTGTTTGTCCTATAGATCCCACAGCCAGGACTTTGCCCACTGCAGCACCATAGCCTGGATTTCCTGTCGATGGTGGTTAGGTTTAGAGGCTCGGTCAGAATCACCCTTAAATGCCACTTCCCTGGCCTGGGGGTGCCTCCCTCCCTGGTGTTCCTCTCCCAGGTTTCCTCCTCTGCCTCCCACCAGCCTGTCTGCTCACTGAGTGGCTTGCTCCCTCCAAGCGGCCATACCTTAGCATGTGCACTTCCTGGTGGGTCCCCAACCCCAGCGCCCTTCCTGCATACAGGGGGGTCTCAGAAGGCGTGTGGAATGGACAGACATCACCCCCCAAGCCTCAGAGGATTGTCTCACCCCTCAGCTGCCAGTGCTTTGAGCCTGAACAATGGGACCTGCCCTTCCCGTGGGGGCTGGAGGGTGGCTAGGTGGGCCTTCAGGAGGCCTCTAATATCCCAACCCTGAAGATGGCACAGGCACCATCAGAGCTGCTTCCATCCAGGAGAAAGAGGCCAAGATGTCTACACCCCCAAAACAACCTTCCCTCATCATCCAGGGCTCTGCCTCCCCTGTCCCCTGCCACTCTGACTTGGGCCCCTCACAGTCTGCCAGCCTTTCTGCCTGTGCCTGCAGGCACCACCTGAGGCTCAGCTGCGGCCTTCTGGTCTCCTCATTCACACACACCTCCCACTCAATTCAGAATTTACCCTGGAGGTCCCACTGGTGCCTTTTCCTGCCCTTCTACCCAGCGGATATGTCCAACACCTTCAGGATATCACCAGGTAGATGCCTCCCTTTGCTTCCAACTCAACACACAACTCTCTAAAGCCAGCACCACTATTTCACTGAAGTCATCCCAAACTCACTTGGCAGCCATCAAGATCCTCCTGGTTGACACTTTCAGCTACTTCTTCCCTACATACACCCAATCTGCATTGGGATCCAGACCTGCCGGGTACTATGGCTGAGCTAAGCTGAGCCACAGCCCCAGAATCCCCTTCCCTGCATGGTGTGGACTACTGTTAGCCATGGATGCAGCAGGGCTGTTTTGTTCCTAAGTTGGTGCAGGGCTCCAGCCCTGTTGCAGCTCACGCATGTTGATGTGGGTCTGTTTCTTCTCCACTGATCTTCTTTCTTTTCAGCTGTCCAGCTCCTGGGCCAGGTGCATGCTTAGCTACAGGACAAAGATAACCTGTGTCATCAAAGTTGATGGCTTGCAGGTGGCCACCTCTCCATCCTCCAGAGTCCCAGCTCTTCCTCACTAGTTTACTTCCTCTTTGCTCCCCCTGCCTCACTGCCAGCTTCTCCTCCCCACTGCCTGCCCTGCTTACTTTAAACTCAGAAGCATTAACTCTTTAAGCAGCTCCCACACTGTATAAGGTCAAATTCTGTATCCTGTATTGGATCCCTGCAGTTCTGGCTTGGGCATCCCTCCCTCACACTCTCTCCCTCCCACCTTCCCCCATCTGAGCTAAAAGGAACTGAGCTCTTCTATCTTCTGTGTTGTGTCACTCCCGGTCCTTCTGCTTCTCTGTAACACCTGGGACCAGTAACAGAACGTCACTTTCCTCTTCTGCCACATGGGGATAATTATACTGCCAACCTCCTGTGGTTGTTATGAAGATTAAAGGGGATAATAATATGTAGAAGAGCTTAGAGTAAGGCCTGGTACTGAGTAGACACTTGGTGACTGTTGGCTACAAGCATTCTTACTCTTGAGAGAAGCCTTTGCTATAGCTCTGCTCTGCCTTGACCAATCAGTTCCCTTTGCCTGAAGCACTGATCCTCAACCTTTTTGGCACGAGGGACTGGTTTCTGGGGTTGCGGGGGCGGTGGGGGGGAGACAGTTTTGAGATGAAATTGTTCCACTCAGATAATCAGGAATTAGTTAGATTCTCATAAAGATGGAGCAACCTAGATCCCTCACATGCACAGTTCACAACAGGATTTGGGCTCTTATGAGAATCTAATGCCACTGCTGATGGGACATGAGGCAGAGCTCAGGTGGTAATGCTCACCTGCCACTCACCTCCCGCAGTACGGCCCAGTTCCTAAAAGGCTACGGGGCCCCTGGCTAGAGTGTCTTCAGTCTGTCAACAGCCTGTTCACTTCCTCCATGGAGCCCTCCTTGATACCTACTGCTGGAAATTCCTTTTCCTCCTCAGAGACCTGGTGTTCCTCTCTTTAATTTTGTCTTTTCTGCCCTATTCATTAAGTCGCGCATTCAGTAGATAACTGTTTCTTGAGCACCTACTATGTGTCAATACTATAGTAGAGATCGTAGATTAAACACATTCCCTGGCCCTTTAGCTCAAACTCTAATAAGGAAGATGGGCCTGTTAAGCACTAAAATAGGATGTGATGAAAGCTTTGAACAAGGGAGTTATGAACATCCAAAGAAGGGTCATCAGAAGGCTTTGTGGCAGAGGTGACCTTGAAGGATGAAAGATGAAGGATGGGCTGTGTGCGGTGGCTTACACTTGTAATCCCACCACTTTGGGAGGCTGAGGCGGGCAGATCACGAGGTTAGGAGTTTGAGAGCAGCCAGGCCAATATGGTGAAACCCCGTCTCTATTAAAAAAAAAAAAAAGCCAGGCGTGGTGGCAGGTGACTGTAGTCCCAACTACTCGGGACGCTGAGGCAGGAGAATTGCTTGAGCCTGTGAAGTGGAGGTTGCAGTGAGCCGAGATCGCGCCACTGCACTCCAGCCTGGGTGACAGAGTCTCAAAAAAAAAAAAAAAAAAAAAAGATGAAGGATGAAGAATAGTTAACTCTGTGTGGACAAGACAGGAAGGGGCATTCAAAGCAGAAGGAACAGCGTGTGCAAAGGGATATGGGCTTGAGAGACCATGGCTAGACTGGGAAGAACACAGGGCTTCACACACATGGGAAGTGTCCAGGCCCTGGGAAATGGTGGAACCTGTGGCTGAAGGGGTCCTGGAAGCCTGGCCTACTAGGCTTTGTCTGCCAAACTGAGGTGCTTATAAGGTTAGGGGAGTGAGTATAGCGTTTTCAGCAGAGTAGCCCCTGATTCAGTCTACAGATCTCCCTCTGAGCAGGGGCAATGTCTCCATTTCAGGGCTCTTGGGGTCTTTGGCATGAATAAACTTCTTGCTTTTTTCTCCTCTTCTCTGCTTTCAAGCCCAAGGGAAGATGGAAGAGCTCAGTTCCCTGCAGCTCAGATGGGGGAAGGTGGGAGGGAGGGTGAGGGAGGGATGCCCAAGCAGAACGGCAGGGCTGGGCGGGGCCACAGCTGGCAGAGCTCTACCCTGGGGTGCAGAGCGGCTTTGTGTGCAGACTGGAGGTGCCCAAACGACCTCTTGGGGCAACTTTGGGAAAGCAGAAGGGACATTTGGAGGCTGCCAGGGAGGAAGTGTCACAACTGAGGATCAGGAAGCTATGAGTGTATATGTGTGTATTTGTGGGGTGTGTGACACATGTGTGTATCTGGTGCGTGTGTAGGTTGTGTGTGTGTGCAGGTGCATGTATGTATGTGTGCACTGTGTGTATGAATGGTGTGTGTAGCAAATCTCCAGGGGTTCACAAAGTGTAGCCTTTTCAGGAGACAGTGAGGACTTCCCAGAGGAGCATTTATCCTCAGGGTGACAAGGCCTGGGAGGGGACAGGCTGGCATGTTCCCAGGCTCCCCCTTGCCCACCATCCCACCTCCAGCCTCAGTCAAGCACACAGCACCTGCCGAGGGCTTAATGGCCCGTGACAGACAGGTCTGTGAGCTGGATGATGTGGCTCCAGGGAGGATGCAGGCAGCCGGCTGAAACCTGTGCCAGAGGCTGCTGCAGCCCTTGCCACCCCTCCCAGTCTCCGCCTCACCTCCTCCTACTGCCCACTCCCGCCCCTGCTTTTGGGAGGCCCTGGTGAGGGCACTGTCTGGGTAGTCACATGGTGGGCGGAGGTCACACCGCCAATAGGAGGAATGGGCACCAAGGGCCTCTGATGCCTGGCTTGGAGGGAGGCAGGTGACCAAAGCGGGGCTCCCTTGAAGACTCGTCTCATCTGTTCCCTCCCCCAAGCAGCCAGAATTGTTCCACTCTGTCCCTCTGCCGGAAATTCCACTCTTTGACGAGGCTTTCTTCTGGGAGGGTGCTGGCCCCTTCTGTGGAAAGCCTGCTGGCCTTCCTGCTTTCACCTTTTCCAGGAACCTCACTATATTTTGCCTGCTATATGCCCCTGAGGTGTCCTAAATGTTATTGTCAACCTGAGGAGTGGAATTATTCCGAGTTGGTTCAGTCCTGTGAGGAATATAGGGAGGCAAAACCCGCCTCTCTCAATACAGGCTCCTTGCGGCTCACTGCCCAGGAGGATCTGCTTTGAGAGCACAGCCCAGATAGCAAAGGGGTGTCAGGCCTGATGTGGGTGGCAGATGGGTGTCAGGCCTGACGTGGGTGGCCAGAGGACGTCAGTGAAGAACATAAACAGCTCTTTCTTCTTCAGCGTGTGAACCATCTAGTTTCAAAGTTGGCATTCTCAAGGATTGGGCAGGGCTTGTGCCAGGCCCTGGCACCCACCCTGCTATTCAGGAAGGACTCAAGGTCACCAGAAGCAGAGATCAGGTGGGGCCCAGGGAAGGAAACCAAGAGTGAAATCGCAGGCGGGCTGAACCCACAGTGAATGCGCAGGCTGGCAGGAGATATGCCCCCGGGACACTGGGAGATGGTAGAGGCAAGGATTGTGTTTCTAGGGAAGGAGAGGGGGCCTGGCAGAGCCAGGGCTGGGGTCTGGGCAGGAGGCGCCAGAAGGGAGCCAGTAAAGCAAGGCCAGAGCCCAGCAGTGGTGCCAGGCTGTGGCCGAGAAGGCACCCGGAGTACAAGCACTCGGCCGCCACACAGGGGCCTCACACCCGGCGACAGCCTCCTTCTCTATCTAAATAGGTGTGGGCCTTTCTTGGGGCCCTGACTGCGTGGTTCTTCGCAGCAGCTCACAGAGAAACATGAGTGGCTTGGAGAGAACTGACAGGTTTCCAAGTGGAGAAAGGGAACAAATTGTTCCTGCACAGCCAGCCCGCTGCCCTCCCCACTCACAACCTTTCTCCCACGACCCATTTCCCCACCTGCACTACCTCTCTGCTATCTTCCCACACAATAGCATGACTTATTCTCTGCCTGTGATTCCAGCATGAATGCATCTTGTTACTAGGCTCCTCTTGTACCTTCTTCCAGGGAGCTGTTATGTAACAACCACACAGAAGCCCACTAACAGACCATTGCTCCCATCAAAGAGCTGCCAAGTTCCCGCCCCTCCTCCCACCAGGTCCCTTCCTTCTTTGCTCTCAGCAAATAGCCCCTGTGCTGGGACCTTGGGAAACAAGGAGAAATGAAGCCTAAATCCCATCCGAGGCCTCAGTCCTCACAAGATCCAGAAGAGGCAGGACCTTGGCTCATTTGTCTCTGGGTCCCCAGAAGTTAGCACAGTGCCTGCCACACAGTAGGCCCTCCACACCTCTTTTCTGAGGGGGAGCAGGACGTTCCAGCATGTGGGAGGGGGTTGCGGAAGGTTCTGTTTCCTCCGCCTCTTGCCTTCCCTGAGTTTGGCTTTTGGTCTTTCCTTGGACCAGCTCCCATCAAGCCAAGCCCCGGACCTGTTCCCCACCCCCACCCAGGGCCTGGGCCTCTGACTTGACAAATGCATCTCAGTTGCCCACCAGCGCTGGCCTCAGGGCTCCAACGTGAGTGAGCCACCCTTCCTTCTGTCACGCTCCTATTCCCTCTGTCTGATTCCTAGGGAACAGAAGAAAAAACAAAACAAAAAAACCCCCAAACATTCCCAGTCCTCTGCAGGGCAACTCAGGAAGAAAGCATGCTGGATGACTCTAGCCTCAGTTTCCCCACTCTTTTCCAGGGTCCCTTCTTCTGGTCTACATTAGTGATACATCTTTTTTTTTTTTTTTTTTTGAGACAGAGTCTCGCTCTGTTGCCCAGGCTGGAGTGCAGTGGCGCAATCTCTGCTCACTGCAACCTCCGCCTCCCAGGTTCAGCCTCCCAAGTGGCAGTCGCCTGTAATCCTAATTTTTGTATTTTTAGTAGAGGCAGGGTTTCACCATGTTGGCCAGGCTGGTCTTGAACTCCTGACCTCAGGTGATCCACCTGCCTCAGCCTCCCAAAGTGCTGGGATTATAGGACATTAGGGATAGTCTAAATCAGGATAGTCTGATTGCTGTCTCACTGGGTGTGACTGCCATGTCCACAGCCAATGGCCTGCAAAGTCCAACTCCCTGACCTCATCTAGGTCACTCTCACCTTTCTCTTGGCTCCAGGACCTTGGCTTTCTCTCTGCCCTCCACCCCACCAAACTCCCACCTCAGGGCCTTTGCTCTTGTCCTTCCTCCTATCTAGAGCTGTCTTCCTGCAGGCACAGTGGCTCACACCTGTAATTCCAGCACCTTGAGAAGCCAAGGCAGGAAGATCACTTGAGACCAAGAGTTCGAGACCAGCCTGGGCAACATAGTGAGACATCTTTACACAAAATTTAAAAATTAACTGGGTGTGGTGGTCAGCACCTGGAGTCCAAGCTACTTAGCCAGGTAGGAGATCGCTTGAGCTCAGGAGTTTGAGGCTACAGTGAGCTACGATAGTGCCATTGCACTCCAGCCTCAGTAACAGAGTGAGATTCTATCTCAAAACACCCCAAAACAAGGAACTCTCTTCCACCAGATATCTGCGTGGCTCACCCTCTGGTCACCTTCAAATCTTTGCTTAAATGTCACCATCTCACTGGCCTTTCCTTTCCTCTGGAGACTCCCTGAGCTGCAGCAGCACCGCACCTTCCCAGTGTCCCTCCCCTGCTTAATTTTTCTGATGTATCACTTTCTGAGATACTGATTTATTTATTATATTTGTTGTCTGTCTCCCCACTAGAATATCAGCTCCATGAGGGCAGGCACTTTTGTCTATTTTGTTCTCTTGTCTATTTTGTTCCCAGCATCTGCAACAGTGCTTGGCACGTGGTAGGTGCGCGGTGAATATGGGTCAAAGAATTACGGGAGAATTCTTGCTTTCTATCTCTCCTGAGCTCTCACAGAACAGAGGCTCCAGGACACCCAGCTTCACTGTGAGTCAAAGCTCATGCTGCCTCTGGCCTCTGCTGGAACCGCAGGCCCAAGTCTCCCATACAGGATGCAGCTTCCACCTGGTACCCAGTGGGGGTTGAGGTGTGGCAAGCCACACTTCCCTTCCTGCCCTGCCCCTTTATTAGAGGTAGGAATTACAACCTAGCTAGGGAAATGAACTTAAAACTGGATGCTACATGTGACTTTTCCCTTAATCTGAAGGAAAAAGCACCTTAAATGGTGCCTTCTTAAAATGGGGAGGGCCTGCCTTGGTCTCTCTTTGAAAGTGTTATCTTCTGTGCATCTATGACTCCCCCAACCTGGGAGACATCACTCTCAGGTTGCAAGATGCCAGCCAGATGCAAGCCAGCATCCTGGCCACTGTAGCCCTTGCCTCTGAGCACGCCATTGTTTTTTGTCTGGAACAGCGGGTCCCAACCCTCCAGCACATTGGAATCATCCAGAGAGTCTTACTCAAATATTTTAGTTTCAGACCTCATCCCCAGAGATTCTTAGTCAACTCTGGGCTGAGAAGTGGGCTTATTTAATATTAAAAACAATAACAACAACAACCAACCACCCAACTCCTTTGGAGATTCTAATGCTCAGCCAGGATTGGTAATCGGGTGTCCAGGCAATTCCTTGGCTGGATGGTGGCGACCTTTTGTGTACCAAGTCCCACGGAGCACCCAGAGTGAGCATGAGTACCCCAAGATGCCAAGTCTGGTTCCTCCAACTGGGGAAATTGTGGGTGTGCATGGGTATTCTTCAGTTCACCCAAAAGTTAACTGTTGACACAGACACACCCCAAACTAGCTTTCACAGTTGACACAGTCTAAGCCAGGATTTACAAACTCAAATGACGACTAGAATCACACAGATAATGTATCAGGTTGCAGCAGGTGCATTGTTAAGATGCGGATATTATGGGTGGAGAATCCACGCCCTTCTCACGGGGCAGGTTTTTACCCTGTTATAACCTGTTGTTACCAAGAGGGGATGCAGACACTGTGGTGCCTGAGTTTGCTCTTTGCTCTCCCCAAGAGAAATCAGGATTCAGGAATTTTAAATGAAATAACCCATATTTTTTTCTTAAAAATCCTGATCTTGCGAATGGGTTGCTAACTTCATCCAAACTACCACACCTTGCAAGGCTGACCCCACAGTGGGGTATTTCATATTATCACTTTATTTCTTTATTCTTTTTTTAGATGGAGTCTCGCTCTGTCATCCAGGCTGGAGTGCAGTGGTGTAATCTCAGCTCACTGAAACCTCCACCTCCCAGGCTCAAGTGATTCTCCTGCCTCAGCCTCCCAAGTAGCTAGGATTACAGGCATGCACCATCATGCCCAGCTAAGTTTTGTATTTTTAGCAGAGGCAGGGTTTCACCATGTTGGTCAGGCTGGTCTCGAACTCCTGACCTCGAGTGATCTGCCCACCTCAGCCTCCCAAAGTGCTGGGATTACAGGCGTGAGTCACCACGCCCGGCCTCATATTATCACTTGAGGACCATGTCAGTTTCTTTACATCATCCTTAACATTCAGACTAATAGGAAATGGTTATTTGCTCCAGAGTAAGACGCTGTTTAATGTATTCTCAGCTCCACCAAGAATCCCTGAACCTTCAAAATAAAGGGTTGTTGCAGTGATGAGCCAGAGTTGGCTCACACTGGCTTGCGAAATTCATTTGTGCCCAGCTCTTCCCAACTTCATGCTCAGTGACATCACATCAGCAGCTTGAAATCAGCCATGGCCAGAGTGTTTATATCAGATGAATTGGTAAGTGCTATAAACCAGAACATTTTTCCCCCCTAGATAGCCAGTTGTTAAATGCTTGCCAGCACCGCACTGCTTATAAGGATTCAGACTCTTTGCCAAAGAGTTGTGGAGAAGCAGTAAAGAGAGTCGTCCATTTTTCTGATTACATTAGGATTTACATCCTAATGTAAAGTCCCTTCCCTTTAAAACCCCCAGATGCCCACTAAAATGTGAAAATGTATTCTTAAACTTTAACAACTTTAAGAAAACATTAAAATATATTCTTCCTTAATTAAAGAATAATGTTCGCACAATAAGATGCCCAGATTTGGCTGGGCGTGGTGGCTCAAGCCTGTAATCCCAGCACTTGGGGAGGCCAAGGCAGGCAGATCACAAGGTCAGGAGATCAAGACCATCATCCTGGCCAACATGGTGAAACCCCGTCTCTACTAAAAATACAAAAATTAGCTGGGTGTGGTGGCGCATGCCCATAATCCCAGCTACTCAGGAGTCTGAGGCAGGAGAATCACTTGAACCAGGTAATCAGAAGTTCCAGTGAGCCGAGATCACACCATTGCACTCCAGCTTGGTGACAGAGAGAGACTCCATTTCAAAACAAAAAAGCCCGGATTTTTAAAGTACTGTCTAACGGACTTCTACTATTACATATATTATGTAACCACCACGCTGATAAAGATGAAGAACATTTCCATTCTTCCAGAAAGTTGTTCATGCTCCTCTCCAGTCAGTCCTCCACCATGGGCATTTGATCTCTCTGTCTAGTGTGCTCACTCCGCCTTCCACCTTCTGCCATGGGATGACCCTCACCAGACACTGGTGCCATGTTTTTGGACTTCTCCACCTCCAGAACTGTGAGAAATAAGTTTCTTTTTTTTTTTTTTTATAACTTACCCAGTCTGTAGTATTCTGTTAACAGCAGAAAACATCAGGTGAGGCCAGAACACTCATGCTGCCCTTGACATCACCTCAGTTCCCTCCTGACTGGATCAGTATGATGTCAAATTAATTGCAATGGTGGGTACTTACTATTTTGCATTTACTTTTCATTACAACATATCCCACAGGATTCCAGGGACCTAGGATGGTCTATATTCTTGGCAATTCTCAAGATTTACAAGAGTCTTATTTCTTGTTAACTTTTTTTCTTTTGCTTGATCCTATCGGGCACATGGATCTTCCTAAAGTTTTGATTCTGTAATTAGTGCTACCATAAAAGACTGTACAATTTTGGAGAGTGTTTCTGCTTAGTCATTCATTTTCTAGTAATATTTGTTGTGTTCCTATCATGTGCCCGGCATTGAGCCAGACTTGGGGTTCAACCATGAATAGAACAGTCCTGGCTGTCAAAGAGCTTACAGTCTAACAAGGAAGACTGACAAGAAAACAGGCAGTCACAGTGCAGTGTGGTCAGCACTGTCAGGTGGCATATGCAGGGGGTGGTGGCACCAAAGTGGGGGGCACTACCCAAGCCCAGAGCGAGCAACTTTTTTTGTTGTTGTTGAGATGGAGTTTCACTGTTATCGTCCAGGCTGGAGTGCAGTGGCGCGATCTTGGCTCACTGCAACCTCTGCCTTCTGGGTTCGACTGATTCTACTGCCTCAGCCTCCTGAGTTGCGGGGACTGCAGGCATGCGCCACCATGCCCAGCTAATTTTTGTATTTTTAGGGGTTTCACCATGTTGGCCAGGCTGGTCTTGACCTCAGGTGATCCACCCACCTCAGCCTCCCAAAGTGCTGAGATTACAGGTGTGAGCCACCGTGCCTGGCAGAGCTAACTCCTTTACAGCTCTAAAGATTTATTGCCAGACTGCTCACTAGCTTGATTGCTGAGGAAGATTTTCTTTCATTAAATCATTTCAGTGAGTATACTTTTCATTTCTAGATGTTCTGTTTGGCTCCTTTTCAAATACACCTGTTTTCTTTTTCTGTTGTTTGTTTCCTTTACAATTCCTATTCTTTTTACTAGTACTTCCTATTCTTTATCTTTGCCTTCATTTGAAACCTGCTTTTTTCCTTTAATGTTGAGATGGTACTGTTATCTCAAGTTCTTCCTGTTTTGTCTATTCTGTCTCATGATGGCATGTTTCTTTGAGTGGCTCATACTTTTATTGTGAAGATTCTTTTTTTGTTCTATAGAATGAGACCACCACTTCTCCTGTTGTCTTTCCCGGCTTTTCCCCGTCTCCCCTTTTCCCTAGTTTATAAGACAGGAGAAGGGGGAGAAAGCAAAAAGTTGGAAAGAAACAGAAGTAAGATAAATAGCTAGACGACCTTGGCACCACCACCTGGCCCTGGTGGTTAAAATAATAATGATAATATTAACCCCGACCAAAACTACTAGTGTTATCTGTAAATTCCAGACGTTGTATGAGAAAGCACTGTAAAACTTTTTGTTCTTTTAGCTGATGCATGTAGCCCCCCGTCACGTTTTCCACGCTTGCTTGATTTATCATGACCCTTTTACATGGATCCCTTAAAGTTGTAAGCCTTTAAAAAGGCCACGTATTTCTTCTTCAGGGAGCTCAGCTCTTAAGACGCGAGTCTGCCGACGCTCCCAGCCGAATAAAAAACCTCTTCCTTCTTTAATCCGGTGTCTGAGGAGTTTTGTCTGCGGCTCGTCCTGCTACACTTTCTCTTGGAGTCTCTATGAGCCCTGAGTTGTAGAAATACAGTCATCGTGCAGTTTAACATTTGCTTTTGCTTGGTACCCTGCGGGTCTAACTGGTTTAGCTGATCTATTTTCCTTCAATTTCTTCACTTGGAGAAATTGTTTGATCATTTAGAAATACTTTACTTTATGTGCATAGTCCTATGTCTGGTGCTGTGGAAGATACAAAACAATGCAAGACAACACAAAGTTGCTGCTTTACATGAAACTACAGTCTGAAAGGGCCAAATACAGTATAGGCCCAAAGTTAGGTGACCATGTAAGGCAGAGTAAAAGGCTCAACGGTGAACAGCCAAGTTCAGAAGGAAAAACAGACAGCTGGAGAAAAACGGGGACAAAAAGCCCAAAGAAGGAAAAGGTTCCTGTGAGGAAGTTTCAGAAGGATGGGGAAGTAAATCATCCTCCCCTACTCCCACCCCCAAACTAAAACCTATCACCTCTTCTTCGTAGAGAGTTAGTGGGGCACTAGGAACTTGACTTTCAGGTCCTTATTGAGAAAGCTAAACCAGAACCTAGGCAAAAGGAAGTCATTTAAGGTGCTCCTGGGGGATGTTTGACGAAAATTGTGTTTGATGGAGAAAACACAGCAAGTTGAAACGGCAGGCTTTGCAAGTGATCTCACTAGGACAAGCCTGGGTCAGGGAGGCCAAGGTGAGGAAGACAGGGGGTGTGGCATGCTTTGAACGTGGAAAGGGCATAGTGTTCGTTACCAAGAGTGGGAAAAGGGGAGGTAGCTTTGTAGGAGGTAAGGCAGGAAGGGAGTCAGAAAGGACAGACTGGGAAACCTGGACTAACAGTAAAAGTGACCAGAAGGCAGGTGTCTCACAACGAACTGGCTATAGGGTAAGTACCGACAAAGGGACCAGGTCTTCCATTGCTGTGTCCCTGCACACTCTAGGATCCATTCAAACAGAAACTTTTATTGCGAACCCCCACAACTAGCAAGGTTCTGTTGTAGGTATTGTTGCAGGGTGTAGGGCACGTTTACAAACAGGAACAGGGCACTTGCTGTCCTATCTTCCTCGCAGGGTTCTTGTGAGGATTGCACTTGAATCAACACGTGTAAAGCATTTTAAAAAGTGCCTGTCACACAGTTCCTGCAAATTAAGGTCTACTTGTGATTATTCACTTGTATTAACTAAGAATCAACTACAGGCGCCCAGCAGTGCCTGCGTGTGCTCACACTGAGGGACTCACTAAAATCCTCAGGATCTAGTGAGGGAGACACTCAAATACTTTAGAGAAAAACAAATTTTACAACCACGGACTCTGAGGAAGGCGTGCGAAGCCTCCACAGTTGGGGAGGGTGCCCCCAGTCGCCGAGGGGACATCTGGATTTGCTCTGGTGGGGAGAGCATTCCTGGCAGGGGAGATGGGAAAAGGGTCGGACAAAGAGGCTGGGACCGCGGAGGGGCTCGGGTTCAGGGTCGTTCTGCAGCAGTAGATTCAGCTCGCGCAGTTCCACGCAGGCCGCGGCGACGGGGATCCGGGCCGCAAAGGGGCGGGCAAAGAACTGCAGAGAAAACTCCCGAAGCCAGGGAGGGGGCTTGGAAGCGCCTCAGACCATATTGGGGACGTCTGGCAGCCGGAGGCACCGAACCCCGCCCCCGTGTGCTCTGGGCCTCCCGGGGGAGCGCCCCGGCCTGCGGCAGCCGCCACAGCTCCCGAGCCCGGGGCCCCGGCTGCCCGCCACCATTGATCCCCGGCCCGCAACCCAGTGTCCTGCTAGGCCCCCACCGGCCCGGGGGCCACATCCGGCGTGTCCCACCAGCCGCGCCACGCTCCCGAGCTCCCCCGCGGCCAAGAGTGGTGCGCCCCGGCCCTGCCCCCTGACGCCGGCGAGGGGCGCGGCCTCCGTCACGTGACGGGGAGTGACCTCGCCGCCGGGTGCCATGGGAGCTTCGGACCCGGAAGTGGCGCCCTGGGCTCGCGGCGGTGCCGCGGGGATGGCGGGAGCCGGAGCTGGAGCCGGAGCTCGCGGCGGAGCGGCGGCGGGGGTCGAGGCCCGAGCTCGCGATCCACCGCCCGCGCACCGCGCACATCCTCGCCATCCTCGGCCTGCGGCTCAGCCCTCGGCCCGCAGGATGGACGGCGGGTCAGGGGGCCTGGGGTCTGGGGACAACGCCCCGACCACTGAGGCTCTTTTCGTGGCATTGGGCGCGGGCGTGACGGCGCTCAGTCATCCCCTGCTCTACGTGAAGCTGCTTATCCAGGTGGGGGACCAGAGGCGCCGTAGGGAGATGAGAGGCTGATGTGAAGGTGACAGGCCAGGATTTGGAGGATTGGGGCGGGGAGTCAATGGCGACGGATTTGGGGAGAGGGGTGGGGACAGCGGGTTTGGGGGGCCGACGTGGGTGGAAGGGGAGGGAAGCCGTGTGGGAAAGCAGGGGTCACGGGTTTTAGGATGCAGAAAGGAGACGAAGGGGTTAGAGTAATAGCCGATTTGGGAGAGGGTGGAAGGAACAAGCGATTTGGGGGGTGCCAAGGAGGGGGCGATGGTCTGGAAAAACGTATTTGGGAAATAAAGGAGTGGGGACGATGGACTTGGGATAGGGAAGGGAACGAATTTGGGGTAAGGGAAGAAGCCACAGAATTGGGGGAGGGGCGAGAAGTTTGGGTGAAGAGATGGGGAGGAAGGTTGGGGGCCCGGGCGAAGTGTTTAGAGACTGAGGAGCACATATTTGGGGTAGAGGGGAACGGGGGCTCTGGATTTGGTAGAGATGGATTTAAAACGTCTTGGGGTGGGGACAAAGTGGGCGCCAGGGCCAGAAATTCAGGAGGGAAAGAAGGACACCAGACTGGGGGTGGACAGAGAAGACTGAGGTCTTGGGTTTCATTGTGATTTAATTTGGTGGGAGAGTGCGAAGGCAAAGAATTTTGCAGGGGAATGCTATCGGTTTACCGGAGATGGGGGCTCTGGATTTGATGGCGACGACAGATTTGGTAGGAGGAGGGGACAGGGTGACGCGTAGTGGGGGAGGGGAACAGATAGGGCCAGCCTTGGGGGAGGGGAGTGGCAGCGATTTGTCTAGAGAGGGAAGCTAGGAGCAGGCTTTAAGCGGGGAAGGGGATGACGCATTTGGGGGAGGAAATGGAAGTCAATAGTTGGGGTCAGAGAGGAATCACAGTGCTTGTATCTGGGAAGATGAGGAGAAGGGGTATGGGAGTATTGGAATTGGGCAGAAGGGATAGTGGAGACATAGGTGGCAGGATAGGTAGGGACTACCAGAAATTGAGACCGAGGTAGGGATGTCTCTAGAACGGAGGGATGCATGGGCACTTGGCAGATTTGGTGGTGGCCGGCTATGCGGAACAGATGAAGTGTGCTGCTTGAGAGGAGTGAGCTGGAATGAAGGGCATGTGGAGGTGTGAGAATTAGGTGGGTGTGGCTGGGATGGGTACAGTTTTGATGGGGGTCATTAGGCCAGAATGTTCCAGTTAAGAAGAGTGGGAGGAGGGAGGTTAAAAATTGAAGTGGAGACCTATCCAAGATTTCAGTTGAGGCAGGTGGGTGACAGATTTTACCGTCTCTATAATTGAACCAAGAGAATGCAAAATACAACTGGAATGAGAAGGCCTTGAGAATGAGAGTAGTTGAAATCTGGGATCTGAGGAATGGTAACAGATTTGTGGGTGTGACCAGGAATATGACAAGGAATGAGGAGCTTCAGTCAGGGGCATCAAGGTGCCTGACTAGACCCTAATTGTGACAGATTTGAAAACTGTTAATGGCGGAAGGTATAGACCAAGACTGGCATTTGGTTGTGATTTGTGAATTGGCTGTCTTACAGGGTTAAGATTGTATTTACAGCAGTTGAACTTGAAGTTTGGGAGATAAATTGGTGCTTTGGAACTGGTGGGACCTGAGAAGTGAGGGTTCTGGAAACTGATGGAATGAGACTGAGTGAGGGCTAGGATTTTAGGGTACAGGTGGGAGAGTCTGTGGAGTGAAGGATGCTAGAGCACAAGGGCTCAGCGTGAGGGAAATGAAGAAGTGTCTTCATCATTTGGACGACGGCAGATCTGGTTTGAAAGAACATTGAAATAAGGGTGGTTTGGGAAGGGAACGGGGTAATGAAGGACTTTAAAGCGTGAGAAGAACTAGATGGTGGGCGGGTAAGGATGGATGAGCCCCATTGAAGGACCAGAGGTGCCTGTCTGATTTGAACCCCGTTGGTGTTGAATGTAACATATATTAAGGTAAGATCTTCAATGGGTATAGCTTGGGAATCAGAGTAGTATCTTGCAGAAACACAAATTACTGGGAGTGGGGGTGTCAGGAGTGGAGTGATAGATGGGGGATTAGGTACATAAGAATGCAGTGCTTTAGATCAGGGCATGTGGCTGTCAGTTGGGAGTTGGAGATTTTAAGATGACAGACTGTCCCTGCTGGTATCTGATATAGGGCCATAGCATTTGCCATAGTTAGGACTGGGTTAACAGATTTGAGGATAAAATTGGGTTTAATGACTTGGGAACAAATAATTAAAACTTGAAGGTGAGAGGAATGGGGGTGAGATACAGCCAGTGTGCCTATGATAACCCAATAGAAGTGAAGAAAGTAGATTCAACAGATTTGGGAGCCACGGGGATACGGGATAACATTACAGATTTAAGGGTGAAATTGGGGTCAGTGGGATTCCCAAATAGTGTTGACTAAACTGGATAAGGACAGCAAAAGAGCAGTGATGGCGATTTGGAGTGGAGGTATAAAGGAGTACCATCTGTATTTAAGAGAACACAGATCAAGACAGAACTTAACTCAATTAACTTAGAACAACCGTGGAGCTTTTAACCCAGAAGGGAAAAGGTTTAGAAGGGAAGTACTCACTGCCTGGGTCAGCTGACTCCCCCTTTCCTCCTTTAGCTCCACTGGGTCAAAATTTTTTTCTTTTAAAGACAGTCCCCATCATAGAGGAGTTTTTAAATTTACAATCGTTAATCTGTTAGGCATCTCAGAATCACATCCATAGGAGATAGCCTGAACTTTCAAAAGCACTTGCTTGATAAAGGCAAAAGGGGACAGGGTTGATCCCAAAAAGCACTGGAAGCATACCTAATCCAGTTTACAAGGTAGCACTTTCCAACCTGCCACTTCTACCGCCTCCCACAACTGCTGACCAAATCCCCTCCCACATCTCAGAGGAATCACTCTGGTCCATGGGGCCACCTGGCCTGCTTAGAGGGCACAGGGCTGGTATCCTGGCCCCTTGCCAAGGGAGGAAGGGGTCTTCTCACTCCCCACCTAGGTGCTGGTCTCCTTGGCACCTTGCCTCCTCCCTGGCAACAGGGGCTCTCACCCCTTAACAGGGACTTCCTGCTCCTCACGTGGATATGGATGGTCCTTCACTCACCCATGGGTTTAATAAATATTTCAGGCCAGGCCGGGTGCGGTGGCTCAAGCCTGTAATCCCAGCACTTTGGGAGGCCGAGGCGGGCGGATCAAGAGGTCAGGAGATCAAGACCATCCTGGCTCACACGGTGAAACCCCAAACCCGGTCTCTATGAAAAAATTAGCCGGGCGTGGTGGTACGCACCTGTAGTCCCAGCTACTCCGGAGGCTGAGGCAGGAGAATCGCTTGAACCCGGGAGGTAGAAGTTGCAGTGAACCGAGATCGCACCACCGTACTCCAGCCTGGGCGACAGAGAATCTGTCTCAAAAAAAAAAAAAAAATTTCAGGCCAGACGCAGTGGCTCACGCCTGTAATCCCAGCACTTAGGGAGGCCAAGGTGAGTGGGTCACCTGAGGTCGGGAGTTCGAGACCAGCCTAACCAACATGGAGAAACCCCATCTCTACTAAAAATATAAAAAATTAGCCGGGTATGGTAGCAGGTGCCTGTAATCCCAGCTACTCGGGAGGCTGAGGTAGGAGAATCACTTGAACCCAGGAGGCGGAGGTTGTGGTGAGGTGAGAGCGTGCCATTGCACTCCAGCCTAGGCAATAAGAGTGAAACTCTGTCTCAAAAATAAATAAATACATACATACATACATACATAAATATTTCAGATATAAGAAGCATCTGTACAGCAAGAACTGTCATAGTTCTTCAGAAATGAGGGGGTCATTTTTTCACAGGGATGTAGGGTGATTGAGGAGAGAACGCAGCTGAGGATGTGTTTGAGGAGCACCTGGAATTTGAGGTAACAGTTTGCTAAGCCTGGGAATGGGAGGAATAGACGTGGAGGTGTCTGCAGTAGATTTGGTAAGAAATTTGAGTTTGGGGTGCACTTTGGAATGGACGACTTAATGGCTGACCTGTCTGAGGTTTGGGTATGATGTGTTTTCTTATTGCCACATTTGGAATTGAGGTTGGGGTGAAGTTTTTCATTGGGAGATGAGAATAACTGAGATTTGTTCTGAGATGGGAGTAGGGTTTGAAGTACATACAAACGGAGGTTTCTACTGGGAATATCTGGGATTTGAATGTAAGAATGTTGGGGTGTGGGTGTGATTTGGACTGTGGTCGGGCAGTGTCTGGGACCAGGCATTTCTGTTCATTGGGAGATTACGTGCTGCCGATGGTTAGAGACACTGACGAGCTTTCTGGTGTTTTGATAGGGAAAACACGAACAAGAGCCACATTAGAATTTGTGGGAGAAGAGTTAGGCAAAGGGGATGGGAGGTGTGAGGAGAGGTGGTGAGGCTGAACGTCCCTTTGTCTTTGTTCATTCTGAAGGTGGGTCATGAGCCGATGCCCCCCACTCTTGGGACCAATGTGCTGGGGAGGAAGGTCCTCTATCTGCCGAGCTTCTTCACCTACGGTGAGTGTGCCTCCCGAGCAGGAGAGCCCGCGCCAACAACAGAAAAGAGGCCTCAAGTGGGGAGCAGAACCAGCTGGCCCTGGGGAACCCACCGCGCAGCACGGCATGCAGAGTTGAGCTGGAACAGAGGAGGGGATCTAAGCATGTCCAGAGAGGGCATGGTGTCGGGGTGGGAGCAGGTGAACCATACAGCTTTCGTCCAGCTCCTCTGCCTGTATCTACCAGCTGCCAGCCCAGACAGTAGGAGGGGACAGACGCAGGTGCCTGAGAGAGGACACTGGTCCCTGTTATTTCTGTTGCCCCGGGTTGTGCCTGGAACAGGTGTGGGGTGATTTCCTTTTGCCCTGTGAGCAACCTGGCCCTGCTAGTCCAGTAGAAGGCCTGTGGGGCTCCTCCTGCGTTCTTTTCTTTCATCCCACCTGGGTGTCTTGTTTCCCCTGCATTCCTCAGGCAGTGAGGGGTGCTCACTCACTCTGGTGTCTCCATCTGTTAGTTACAGAATGGTGTGCAGTGAATTGCAGCTTCACTTCTGTGTGCTGCGTGAGCTTGGGCGGGCCACTTACCTGCTGTGGCCCAGCTGCACCCCTTGCCTGCAAAGTAAGGTCAGCTTCTCCTGCCCAGGCCTTCCTGCAGGCTCCCCATCTGTCATCAAGAAGCCCATCTTGCTGCCTCTGCTGCCCATCCCCTGGCCCACAGGTGCCGGCTGGCCAGGCCTTCTCATGTTCCTCTCCCAGTCCCCACCCTCACCAGATGACCATGATGAGGGCCTTCTTTAAATGTGCCCTTTCTCTCCATGTTCACAGCTGGAGTTCCATTCCAGGCGAGTCCCCTCAAGTTTCCTGCACCTCTGCTCTTACCTGTTTGGTTGTCTAGAATGTTCTCCAGAATCTATCTTTCTGTTGAGTAACTTGGGGCTTGGCCTCTGTGTTACCTTTTGCACTTCACATGCTGTTGGTGAATTGGGTGTCATATTTCTCTTCCAGTTTTGTCCCTGTGTTGTTGAGTGTAGAGTCTAGGGCCAGGTGGAATGTGTCATCTTGTGAGGAAATGTGTTTGTGTTGTTTTTTACTTAAAAATTGTCAGCGTAGTCGAGTGGGGAATGACAGAAGTAGGAAGGCACCCCACCATTGCATAGTGAGGCAGTATACAGAGAGGTAAGGCAGCCCAGGTGGAAGGCTGCGGCCCTGCACGGGGCCTTCTCTGTATCTGGTTGCACGTGCTGTGTTCTGAGAGGCGAGGTTAGAGCTCAGATCATCTCTATTCATGTGACACAGCCATTCCCAAAAGGACATAGAGCAGAGGGAACTCGACCCCCATCTTATTGCCTCTTGTGAGGATGAGCAGAGTTCTGAGGTGTGCCCCCAGGCTTGTTTATATAAATGTAGCTTTAATCTAGGTGTGAGCAGATGTCTGTTGGGGATCTCTGGACACTAGGCCTACTTTGGAGTCAGGGAGGGGACTCGCCATTTGGCTCTCTGGTACAGTGTGGACAGTGTCTGCTCCTCTGCTTGTCATGGCTGAAAGTACTGCAGCTGTCATGACATTCTCTGGTGTAGAAGAAAGAACTTCCCAGAGGGTTTCCAGGCACTGCAGAAAGACCCGGAATGAGGGGGCCCCTGGCCAGCCTGAGGCCTTAGGACCCACAGAGGCCCCTGCAGGTGTTTCAGCACGCCTCTCTCCGCTCTCACTTGTTCCCCAGGCCCCTTGGAAATGGAGAGAAATGAAGGTCCTTACTCCATTTTTTTACAGGTGGGCAGATGGAAGAGGGTAGATGTTTTGCTCAGGATCACACACAGAGGTCCTGAGGCTCCCTCTCCTCACTAGGATCCACCCTCCCCCACAGCAAATTTTCCTCTGTTTGTTCAGTCTGTGAAGTAGGGCACCTTGCCAAGTCACCCAGCATCCCCTCCCCTCCTCCTCCTCTCTTTCCAGCCCACCCCCGTCTCAGGAAATCACATATACAGGTAACAGGTGTTCTCAGCCTCGTGAAAAACCCATGCTAGCTGTGACGTTGAATTGCTGGGCTGGCAGACATCTGGGAGGAGCAAAAGGCATATTTGCTTCTTCCTGCCTCAGCGTGGTGCCAGAGAGCTAAAGTCATGGTCTGAAAGAGGGAGCATGCTGTCTGAGAGAATGTTCTGCTAGCTCCCAGATGCACAGGTTTATAAAAATACCACCTGCCATTTAAAACATGTTTCAAGTGTTGATAGAAAACAATGAATCGTATCCTTAGAAAGATAGACCCTAGTGAAAGAAGCACTAACTCACACAGGTAGGGTCTAGCTACCATAACATTTCAGTTTATTCTATGGATTGTTCATTGGTACTTCTGTTTTAGTTACTTCTCCATAGACTTGTTTTTCCCTTGACTAATAAATGCCAACAGGTACCAGGTGGTATCCTGGGTGTATCACAGTAACAGGGTGGAGACTGCCCTGGCCGTGGCGTGTGCAGGGGGTGTTCTTGAGCCTGTCTTCTGGGAGCCCTTCCTTTTCCTTTTTCCCTCCTTTAGGTTGCAGACTTCATCATTCCCTGTGGGCAGTTTCTCTGTGTTTCCTATTTTCTTTTCGTCAAGAAAAACATAATTTTTAAGCAACAGAATTGTTTTCTGTGTTGCAGCATTTAAGTTGCTGAGTTGAGAAATCATGACTGAGTTTGCCAAGTAGAGTTTTTAAAGCAAAAAGAGAAAGGAAGGAGGGAGGGAGGGAGGGAAGGAAGGAAGGAAGGAAGGAAGGAAGGAAGGAAGGAAGGAAAAGAGAGAGAGAGGGAGAGAGGAAGGGAGAGGGAGAGAAAATGGAAGGAAGGAAAGGAAAGGAAAGGGAAGAGAAAGGGGAGGGAAGGGAAGGGAAGGAAGGAAAATGTATGAACTTGTTTGTTAGAAATACATTTTGAAGCTTTTACTAAAAGAAATGGGCTAGAAGACATTTGGGGGTTAGGGCCTGACCGCTTCCAGGTCCTGGACAGATGTTCCCTTCTGTGCCTGTAGTCAGCAGTTACCTGAGGGACAAGCCAAGCCTGGTCTGGGTGTGTGTGACCCAGGAGTGGGTGCCCCTGAACTGGGTGTAACTCCTCTACCACCTCTGTTTTCTTACAGCCAAGTACATTGTGCAAGTGGATGGTAAGATAGGGCTGTTCCGAGGCCTGAGTCCCCGGCTGATGTCCAACGCCCTCTCCACTGTGACTCGGGGTAGCATGAAGAAGGTGAGCCCACACAAAACCAGGAACGGTGGCCCGAGGTTTCCTCATACTCCCAACCACTCCTGCAGCAGCCAGTTACCCTGGTCCTGCCTCCTTCTTCCCAGACCGTTGGGGACTTCACTCCAGCCCCATGGAGAGAGCTCCCACCCCACAGGTCTGCTTTCCCACGGCTGTGACATCAGATGGTGGCTTTCTTTTTCCCCCACACTCCAGACCTGGAGGTCACCTGAGGTGGGCCCAGCCAATAGACACTGCAGAGGAAATATTTGGAGTTGGTTCCTGCCGCCCAAGTCCCTGAAGAGTTCCATGGAAGAGGCGTAGCTGAACTTGGTTCTTTCCCTTCTCTGTTTCAGGTTTTCCCTCCAGATGAGATTGAGCAGGTTTCCAACAAGGATGATATGAAGACTTCCCTGAAGAAAGTTGTGAAGGAGGTGGGTGTTGAGAGTCGGAGAGGGAGAGGCGCGTGGTGGGGAGCCTAATGATTTCTCACCCCCAAGTTGGGCGGGTCATTGACAAGTGGAAGAGTTGGGTCCTCGTGCATGCATGGGTGGGATGGTAAGGGAAGGAGCCCTGGCCTGGATGCGCAGGGAACCCCGGAAAGCCTTCTCAGCCATTGTTGGGCCTAGCCTGGGACCCGGCAGCACTCCTGGGTGGGGGACTGGGGAGTGGGGCAACAGGTGGAGCCATCCTTGGCAGTCCGACCCCATGTGCAGTCTCCGGGACGGGTTTCTCCCTCCCAAGCACTTGTAGCTCCCCTCGAGGGCCAGTTCCAGAGACAGGCCGCGGGTGGCAAGTCCCCACCCCATGTTCTCTTCCAGACCTCCTACGAGATGATGATGCAGTGCGTGTCCCGCATGTTGGCCCACCCCCTGCACGGTAAGCTCCCACTTCCCCGAGACTCTCTAAGCTGGGGTCGGGGCGTGGGGTGGGCGCGCCCCTCGTGGACTGTAGATAGACAGTCTTAGACCGGTTGGGAAGTGGTAGTGGGGTGGGAGGTATTCTACTGGAACCCACCCCACTGAGGAGAGATTGGAATTCTTTCCAAAGGGAGGTGGGGCTCTTCCCAGGCAGAAGAAATGGGGCGCTGTGGTCATGGGATGTGACAGGGAACCCCAAAGGCCTTCTTCCTCTCCTGCTGTCTGAATAGGCCATGTTGTTCAGTGGCCACTCTGCACCCGGCACCTGTTGGCTGGGGCATCATGAGGTTTGGCCCATCACATCACCTGTGCGTGTTTTGTTTTTCCTCAGTCATCTCAATGCGCTGCATGGTCCAGTTTGTGGGACGGGAGGCCAAGTACAGGTGGGTAACTCTTGGGACAGGCAGGGTGGCCCTGTTACCTTTTCAGAGTCTGACAGGGCAGGCTGTGCTGGGGTTGGTTGCTGCACCTTTTCTGCTCTAGTCCTGTGCGAGTTCAGCCTGCTGCCTGGCTTCTGAGGAACGTTGCAGTGGCTTCCATAGTCTGTCCAGGGGCATTTGCTCTTCTCCATCTTATCAAGGGCAGCCCTAGATGAGCCTAGATGCCTTTGCAGAGGGGTGAGTGGGATTGTAGTCAGCTTGGATTAGGATTTGTGGCACCAGAGCTGATTCTGCCACTTAGGACTGAGCTGGGGTCTCCTCTTGGACTCCCAAGATAATGCTGTAATGATTTTTCCGGCCGTCATAGGCTGATAGTTCTTTTTATCCCCTGTGAAGAAGCCATCCATCTCATGGGCTTGGGGTTCATTCCTTCAGTTGTGTACCAGACCTTCACCTAGATCTGCTGTGTGCAGCCCTGGGCAGGTGCCAGGGGCATATGTGTTGACAGAGGTGCGTCCTGGAGGCATGTGGCAGAAGGACACACCTGGGTTGCCCTTCCTCTCTTAAGATTCTCATTTCCTGGGGTCAGTGTTTTTTGCAGCCGTCCTGTGGGGCCACCACCCCAGGAAGCTCAGCTGCCACGGTGCCTCATTTTGGGGTCATTCATGGGAAATTGGCCCATTCCCCTAGACTGAAGTATGAGGTCAGTAGTTGGGACCAGGAGGGTATAATCTGGCAACCACTGTTTTGAGAGGTGGGGCTGGGCCTGACAGGGCTGGGATGATCTGGGTCCAGGACTACCCAGGGCTTTGCCTTCCACTGGCTTCCTCTGTTAGGTTGCCCCTTCCACCTGGGCTTTGTACAGCCTCCATTCAGGACAAGCCAGCTGCCATTTCCAGCCACAGGTCACAAAGGTTGTTATTGAGCTTCCTTGGCATTTCACACCTAAGAACCCATAGCCTGTCCTCTCATCTCTAACAGGCTGCAGTGGCCAGGGCATGAATCCCCGGCTCCCTGCTGAGGAGTGGCAGATGTCTTCTCCTAGGCTGGTTCCAGTGCCGCCTCCTGCAGGGCCCTGTGTTCTTTCTCTGCCCTCTGGGAAAGTAATTCTCTCTGCTCACTACCGCCTTCTACTCTTACTCTCTTGGGCAGGCCTGTGGGCTCCTCTGCTGGAGGGTTGTTTAAGCAGAGATAAGTGTGAGGGCCAGGTAAGAGAAGGGTCTGCCATCTCTGCAGCAGTGGCTGAAGTCGGGAGATGCATTCCTAAACTCCGATCTCACAGAAAACGCCAGTATAGCACTGCTAGTGGGCTGTTCCCGTGGGTGGTTGGGCTACCCCGGTCTCCGTGAACTGTGTAAACTCCTCCTCACCCCGGCCAAGTGCTCTCTGTGCCTTTCTACTTGGTTCTTCCTGGTAATAATCCTCCCCACCCCGCCAGGACTGGCTGGATCTGAGCAGAGCTCCGGGGCTCAGCCCCACACCAAGGGGTGGGCTTCCGTTAGGCGACTACATGACCCTGTATCTCTGTCTTGTCTTCTTCACAGTGGTGTGCTGAGCTCCATTGGGAAGATTTTCAAAGAGGAAGGGCTGCTGGGATTCTTTGTGTACGTGAGTCTATATACCCCATAGCTGGCCACAGGTCTGGCTCTGCTAACACGTGTCCTCAACCTCTCAGACCACAGCTGCTGACCTGGGACTAACCACATGGCCCTGCCCTAGCCTGAGTGCTGCAGCCAGTTCTCTAGAGCTCCATGGCGTGTCCAAACTGCTTAGCCATTTTCAGGCATGGCTCATGTAAAAGTGGAACTGTGTGTCTAGTACATGGGGAAGATGAACTGACCAGCCCCACTGGGCTTCATCCAGCTGCGGTGGGTGTGGGGCTGGTCTTTGTGAGCTAAGTCACTGCATAGTCCTTGGCCTCACTGCTAAAACATGACTGAATATCTGACTTGGACTGAGGGTGGAGCTCTGGAAGCTCACAGGCTGACCACAGCCAGTGGATTCTGTTTGACATTGCTTTTCTGACAAATTAGTTGTTGACGTTGACATTTAAGATATGTTGCACAAAATTCCACATTTCTGGCATCTCTTTGAAAAGTCAGAAAATCTTGTCCTGCCGGGTGATTCTTTCTGTAGAGCAGCCATTGGCCAGGACCCAGGACTTGCTCCTTTGGCAGGGCACATGGTCTCCAGGGGCCACAGACACCCTGCACTTCGTCACCTCACGTCCAGTTTATTTCACCTCTAAATAAAGCGCATACTGAAAAGATTATGTTCAGAAAGAATAAAGCGCAGACAGAACCCAGAAGCCAGGCTTGATGGCTGTTTTTTGATTTGCTGTTCTAAGGTCTAGGCAGTGACGTAGATGCTGACAGGTACATTACAAATGTGGTAGACACATGGTATACAGCAGTGTCCGCTGTACTAGACACAGGGCTCCTTACTGTTCATAAGAAGTCTTTATATCATGGTTTTCCAGTTTGTCAGATGTTTTTTATTTATGGCCCCTTGTTTAACCAAGAAATGACTACTTGTAGGTGCATGTGCATGTATGTGTATAGAATACAGAAATATATATACAGTTCTCAGCAGGAGGCGATTTTGCTCCCCAGGAAACACTGGCAGTGTCCAGAGACATCTTTTTTTTTTTTTTGAGACGGAGTCTCACTCTGTCGTCGGGGCTGGAGTGCAGTGGCCGGATCTCAGCTCACTGCAAGCTCCGCCTCCCGCCTCCCGGGTTCACGCCATTCTCCTGCCTCAGCCTCCCGAGTAGCTGGGACTACAGGCGCCCGCCACCTCGCCCGGCTAGTTTTTTTGTATTTTTTAGTAGAGATGGGGTTTCACAGTGTTCGCCAGGATGGTCTCGATCTCCTGACCTCGTGATCCGCCCGTCTCGGCCTCCCAAAGTGCTGGGATTACAGGCTTGAGCCACCGCGCCTGGCGTCCAGAGACATCTTGTAGTTGTCACAACTGGCATCTAGTGGGTAGAGGCCAGAGACGCTGCTAAACATCCTACAGTACACAGGACAGCCCCGCAACAAAACTCTGATTCAGCCAGGTGTGGTTGCTTGCATCTGTGATCCCAGTTACTCAGGATTAGTCTCAGTGGTTTCTGCAGCTGTCTGGAGGCCAAGGCAGGAGGATTACTTGAGGCCAGAAGTTCAAGACCAGCCTGAGCAACATAGCAAGACTTCTGTCTCTATAAAAATGTTTTTCAAAATTAGCTGGGCGTGGAAGCACTCACCTGTAGTCCTAGCTACCCAGGAGGCTGAGATGGGAGGATGGCTTGAGTCCCGGAGTTGGAGACTGCAGTGAGCTATGATTGCACCACTGCACTCTAGCCTGGGTGACAGAGTGAGACCCTGTCTCTTGGGGAGAAAAAAAAAATTATTCAGCCCAAAATGTCAATAGTGCCAAGGTTGAGAAACTGATTTATATTCATACACACATATATGTATGTATAAATATTTATACATATATATATTTGCACAGGTACCTGGTAACAAACCAACATTCGTGACATGCCTATCAGCATGTATGTCACTGCCTAGACCTTAAAACGGCAGATCAAAAAACGACTCATCAAGCCTGGCTTCTGGGTTCTGTCTGTGCTTTATTCTTTCTGAACATAGTCTTTTCAGTATGCGCTTTCTTTAGAGGTGAAGTAAGTTGGATATGAGTTGACGAAGTGCAGGGCACCTGTGGCCCTCAGAGACCGCGTGCCCTGCCAAAGGGGTAGCCCCTGGGCCCTGGCCAATGGCTGCGCTACAGAAACAGCCACCCATCTTGAAACACTGCACATGACCACCTCTGGCATTTTTCACACTGCGTAGTTCTCTTCTGGTGTGTGAATAGGATTCCCGCAGAGCAGATGCCTACTCTTCGGGTTCTTTTTCGCCATGTGATTTTGGAACAGGTGATACGCATACATGTTACAGTGCATAGAAAGCACGAAAGGGTATATAGCACGTAGTCAATCTGAGCACAGGCAGGAACAACAAGATTAGAAATTGCATTCACAGAGCTTCATTTTTTGAATACTCCTTATGGATGTATTACCTATATTCTTTTGAGTTTTTCAAATATTTTATACGATTTTTTTTTTAATTCAAAAATAATAATTCTGCTTTTCCTCCCAGGAGACAGCCATCCTTCTCCTGGAGAGCCTCCCAGGGCACTCCATACCTAAACAGGCAAATACACTGAAAAACACACAAGAGGCACATGGGACCCACTGACCTCAAACTGGCCTTTTATCCTCAGCACTGCGTCTTGAGGAACTTTCCTTAGCAGTTTAAAGGCCATCACTTAAAAAGTTAGCCCTCCTTGTAAATGCTTGCATAGAATCTTTTTGATAGAATATTTTCAGGGGCGAAGAGAACAGATGCATTGAGCAATGTATCTTCTGGGAGTTGGTTAGGTAAAGAGGCCAGGAAAAAATTACCGACACGTCGACACTGTTGTTATCTGCATTTGGAAATTGCAAATTTGGCAGTATTCCCATCTTGATCCTTGGCTTCTGTGGTTTGAAAACTGCTTGAGACTGTTAACTAATTTGTGGCATCCAAAGTGCCATAGAACACCTCCCCATGGGAAAAGGAGCACTACCTTCCGAGTGTGCATAGCTGCTGGCCCCTGCAGGCTTCCTTTCTAAGGCTGTGCCATTGGATATGCTAAGATTTTGAACTTGGAACATCCCTGCCTGCTTCCTGGGTGTGGAGCCCCCAGGGACTGCTCCTCTCCCTCTCCTGCTCATCTCTGCTTACCTTGTTTTTTAGTGGATTAATCCCTCACCTCCTGGGCGATGTGGTTTTCTTGTGGGGCTGTAACCTGCTGGCCCACTTCATCAATGCCTACCTGGTGGATGACAGCGTGAGTGACACCCCAGGGGGGCTGGGAAACGACCAGAATCCAGGTTCCCAGGTTGGTTGGAACAAGGACTTGTCCTTCTTTCCGTGTACTGCTGATGCCCAGGGTCTGGGACAAACTCGAGGATTCTGGGATTCTGAGCATCAGGCCCGGAGGGTGAGAGAGGACCTCTCATTGTCCCTGGGGTCATCTTTGTCTAAGGGGAGTATGGCCACGAGAGGCGAGATTCCAGATTAGTACCCAGACCTGGGAGGAATTAATGGAATGCTTGTCCCTGGGCAGCCTTAGAAACCGACCCCAGCTTATCTAAGGCTGCTCCGAGGCAGTGACCCAACTAGGGCTCAGGAAGTCAGAAGACAGACCAGCTAATAGTGAGCACCCTTTGACCGTAGCATCACATCTTTTGCTTTTCAAAACCCTTTTGTGAACATTGTGGCCTTTGATCTGACGGCATCCTAGTTGTGAAGGGAACAGGGCAGGTAGAATGTTCCGTTTACCAACACAGAAATTGAGACCCAGAGATCACAAATTGTGGAGAACTCTGGGCTCTCCAGAGTCACTCAGCTAGAACTGACAGGGCTGGAATTAGATCCCTGGCCAGGCTAAGGGTGCATTCCTCTGAGTGTTTTCAGATCTGCTAGGAAGTATACAGCCCAGGCTCACCCTCCTATTTTGTTGGCTGTGGTCTACACAGCCTAGCATACATAGACCTTTCAGCAGGTCAGGTCAGGCATAGGAAGGCCTGGTCCTTCTACACAGCACTTGTTGAAGAAGGCCGTCCAGGTACCGGAGGGTTTGACTGGTTCTGCCTGAACCAAGATAAGAGGTGGGGAGCAGCGATGGCTGGGGATTGCAGTGTCCAGACAGTCTCACAGTGGGGACCGCCAGGCCCAGGAGGCTAGGAGGGCCTGGGGACCTGTCCGCCAGGATCGCCTGGGTGGGAAGGGGTTCCTGTTCCACGTGTGTGTGTGTCTGGCACCTGTCTGTTCTGTGTGGTGAGGAGTGCCCCATCCCAGCTGGGAGCCTCTGCTTGCAGGGAGACTGGCCACTTGACCTGGGCAGGCGAGTCTTAACTGGCCTTTCAGTGTAAGCAAATTAAAGTGGCTCCATAGAGACCCACCCCATCTACAATCACAGTGGCACATTCCTGCAGTTCTGCCTTTCTTGGGGGCCTTGTGGGTGGGTAAGCTGTGCTGTCACATACAGAGCAAGGGTGGCCAGGAGTGCACGGCTCAGTGTTTCTCATCTAGGTGGGCAGCTGTCTGACCAGAGGCTGCTGTGCTTACATCAGCAATTACAGCAGTCAACAGATTTGTTTAAAGTGTGTTTCGAGTGCTTTTCTGTGTGTGGCTTAAAGGCCGAGATGAGGCTGCCGGGCTCTCAAAGCCACTCAAGCAGACCTCTGAGCAAATCTCTGCCCAAGGCCCCAGGGCATCGATCTGGTGGGATGGCCGCTCCATAGGAAGCTGAGGCTGGGGGAGCCACCTTTTCTCACTAGGAGCTGTTTGCTTCAGCAAAGCAGGATTTGAGGAGTTGGGGTCTGAAGGGGGAAAAGCTTGCTGAGGTGGAGGTGGCAATAAGCCTGGAGTTGCCCTCACCTCACCCCACAGGCCAGGATTTGTCTTTGGGTGTCAGGGTGCATGTCTGTCTTAGCGCCGACTGCGTGCCAAGCCCTGGATGTTGATCAGGCAGACACGGGTTCAGCCCTTGAGGCTCACAGTCTGGTGGGGTTGCACAGGCAGCGGCAGCTGATCCCTCTTACCGGGTCTCCTTCTCAGGACTCCCTTCAGTCCACTTACCCTGCTTCTGCCCCCTGGCCTTCTCTGGGCAGTGACTGTGAGGCCCGACAGGAAAGGCACGTGCGGCGTGCTTGTGAGGAGCTGAGCACAGAGGGTGGGGTGAGGGCATGTGGATCTGAAGTCTGCGTCCTGAGGTGCCTATGGCAAACCGCTCCTCCTTTCTGTCTCCTCAGTTCAGCCAGGCCCTGGCCATCCGGAGCTATACCAAGTTCGTGATGGGGGTAAGTCGAGCCAGCTGTCCGTCCTTCCCACTGCCTTGCGGACCCAAGTGGGGCCTAGGAGGCCAACCCTGGTAATGGCTGGAGGCAGGTCTTGGTACAGGGTGTTGGCGTGGTGTGTCTCTGCTCGCCGGGCTGGGGTGGGTTACTGGCACTCATGCCTCTCTGGATTTCAGATTGCAGTGAGCATGCTGACCTACCCCTTCCTGCTAGTCGGCGACCTCATGGCTGTGAACAACTGTGGGTAGGTGTGCGCCCTTCTACTTGCCACTCTACCTACCAAGGCTGTGGGGTGGGGGAGACCCAGCAAGCCCTTGCAGCACTCTGCCCCCTCCCACCTGCTCTGTGTGTAGGCTCAGCCTGCCAGGCATCCTGGCTTCCGCTGGGATTTCCCAGCACCCCCTGGGGTGAACTATGGTGCCAGGGTGTGGACGGGTGGTAGCCCAAAGGCGTTCCTTCTTGAAGTGGCTTTCCCATGGCTGGCTGTCTTCCACTGTTCTCTGCATCTACACTCTCCTTCCCGGGCAGGCTGCAGGCTGGGCTTCCCCCTTACTCCCCGGTGTTCAAATCCTGGATTCACTGCTGGAAGTACCTGAGTGTGCAGGTGAGCAAGCACTGGATGGAGGAGGTCTTTCCTGTTCTTTGCCACATCTTTCAGCTGAAATGATTTTTGTGGATGCTTCATTGCATGTAAAGATAAGTGGTTTCATGGAATCTAATATTGTGAGGAGACACTTGGTATCTATAAGGCATTTAAGTTAAGTTTTCATCTTACCTAATTTCAGAAAGGATTTGAGGTGGCTAAGTGTGAGTTTATTTTAAGATTAAACATCAGACAAGACCTTTTCTACTTTGAGTCTTAAAGACTCTTAGGATAAGGATAAGAGAACTCTGGCCCAGGTGGCAGGTGGTAAAGCCCAAGAACTGCTTCTCCTTCAAGTAACATGGGCTGGAAATTTGAGGGTTGTAACCAGTTGAGCTGAGTTCCTGGGTTGTTAGGGCGGCTGGCATTGGAGACCAACTCCTCCCTCCTGCAGGACATTCCTGGGCCCAGGAAAGCCTGTGGGTGGAGCTGGGCCACGTGGGGATCTGGCAGCAGTACCAGCCTTGGGTTCTCATGTTCTGTGCCGAAGCTACCTCTCCCTGGCTGGAGATCTTGGGCCCAGCAGTCAGGTCCAGGCTCTGGTCAAGGGCGGAACCTTGCCTTTTCCTGGCCTTAGTTTGCCTCGCAGTGAAATGGGGCAGTGGCCTGGAGGGAGCCAGAGCGCTGACTGGCCTCAAGGCTGAGAAGAGGACAGATGGGAGGGAAGCAGGGAGGAGAGCCACAGTTCTTCCCAGTGGCCCTGGTCAGTGTAAGTGTGTCTCGTCCTCCCTGTGAGCATTGAAAGAGTCCCAGACCACTTGGGCTCTGAAGCAAGAGCCTCCTCTCTAGTGCTCTCCTACAGAGTAGCCCCAAAGACACCCCTGGGCAGGACATGAACCGCTCCCTTCTGCTTTGACACAGGCAGATTCTGCCCTCCAGGGATATAGGCCGAGGCTGCCCACCCCGGAGCTGGGTCTTTGAGCTCCTGGACCCTTCTTTGCCTGACCCTGGCCTTCCTCTTGGAGGGACAAGGAAACGTGGCCTCCCTTTCACTCACCCTATTTTTCCTTCTGGTCCAGGGCCAGCTCTTCCGAGGCTCCAGCCTGCTTTTCCGCCGGGTGTCATCAGGATCATGCTTTGCCCTGGAGTAACCTGAATCATCTAAAAAACACGGTCTCAACCTGGCCACCGTGGGTGAGGCCTGACCACCTTGGGACACCTGCAAGACTACTCCAACCCAACAACAACCAGATGTGCTCCAGCCCAGCCAGGCTTCAGTTTCCATATTTGCCATGTGTCTGTCCAGATGTGGGGTTGGGCGGGGGTGGGGCTGCACCCAGTGGATTGGGTCACCTGGCAGACCTGGGGAAGATGAGGCGAGGTGAGGAGTTGGGAGAATCCCCATACCTCCCAGATTTGCTGAGTCTGTCTTGCGCAGAGGGCCAGAGAATGGCTTATGGGGGCCCAGGTTGGATGGGGAAAGGCTAATGGGGTCAGACCCCACCCCCTCTACCCCTCCAGTCAGCCCAGCGCCCATCCTGCAGCTCAGCTGGGAGCATCATTCTGCTTTGTACATAGGACGTGATCCCCTGGCACATGGCCACCATCATGTCTAGGCCTATGCTAGGAGGCAAATGCCAGGCTCTGCCTGCGTTTTTCTCAACACTACTTTTCTGATATGAGGGCAGCACCTGCCTCTGAATGGGAAATCATGCGACTACTCGGAATGTGTCCTCCTTATCTAATGCTCATCTGTTTAATGGTGATGCCTCGTGTACAGGATCTGGTTACCTGTGCAGTTGTGAATACCCAGAGGTTGGGCAGATCAGCGTCTCTAGTCCCACCCAGTTTTAAAGTTCATGGTAAGATTTGACCCCATCTCCTGCAAATAAATGTATTGGTGATTTGGAGTTTTGTGGGGAGTCTCTTATTTTTGTAAGCTTAAAAATCTATCTATAGAGTCTGTCTTTCCAAGTCCTTCCTGTTGGTGTGAGAAGGGGCTATAAAGAGGCAGGGCAGGGGGCTGCCCGATTGGAGATGTAGGTACCAGAGCTTGGTGTAGCTCAGTCTCCGGGGAGACATTGGGTGATGAGGCTGGGGTGTCAGTTTCCACAGCAGCAACCAGTGCGCAGGTCTGTTGCCGGGAGACAGGCCTTTCAGAAAGTGTTCCACCCATACCCCTGACTGTCATATCTCAGCACTGTTCGAGGATGACGTATCTTCAGGTTTTACGAAGTTGTCACTTGGTATAGTGGCCATGGTTACATCAGAACGGGCAGACCTCCCTTCCATCGAATGGTTTTTGCCCAGCACTGGGGTCTGTAAGCAGACAAAGCTTATACATATTTTGAGGCCCAGCTAGGTTCCCCCAGGTATTTCTCTGCCCTTGCTCAAGGTGTCCTGGCTTGTGAGAGCTGGGGTCTGGTAGCTTTTAACAGTGGACTCACGGACAGTTTCACTTCACATGTCCTCGTTTCCCAGGAACACAGGAGTGTGCCTGTGCGGGTGTTATGTAAATGTACACTGGTTGAGGCCACTAAGGTCTCATAACTTTGTCACCCATATTAACTTTTCTAGGGAAACGCCCCAGAGGGCTAAGGTAGTGGGAGGAACACATGCGGGGGTGGGCAGGGCAAGCCTGTGGAGAAGGAGGGCCTTGGGTTCCCAGGTCCTTCAGAGGGGAGTCTGCCCCATGGCCTTTCTCCAGCCTAGTGTGCTTTTCCAGAGGCGGACCACTTCTGGGGTGTCTTTCCTTCCTGTTGCTCCACCCTCAGATCCTGTTTTTGCATTGATTAGTTCCTAAGGCCCCCCCTAGACTGAGGGGCACCTGTATCTCTGGAGCCTGAGCTAAGCTAGATCTGAAGAGCTCCTCCCAGAAGTTCAGAGAGGCTGCCCGGAGTACAGAGCAAGGTTTTGATGGCCTTGGCCAGTCACCTCAGGGAGGACTGCTGTTGTCCCCCAAGTAATTTCCTGAATTTCGGGGTTTCAACTTCATTTCCCAAGCCATCTTCCACACCCAGAAATGGCATGAAAATCTCTTTTGATACTGTGTCCCAGTTATTGGTTGAGCAAAGTACAGATTTTTAATAAAACAAGAAGTTTTCAGGCCATTCAAATTCTTGTGTGTGTGAAATGCTTCTAGACCCTTTGATCTTTGGGGGCTGAGGCCCTGTCCATCTGCCTTCCTAGCACTTGGCATGTTTCCTGTTGACTAGTCCTGGAAACTAGGATGTTGGGTCCTCATCTGAGAAAGGAGATTGGGTGGCATTGGGCAGGAGGAGGACTCAGCTGCTGGCAAAGGGAGGGGTGACAGGAGGAGGAGTGTCCTGTGGAGAGCTGATCACCTCCCCTCCTGGGAAATCTCATCCAATGGACAAAGCTAAAAGGCCTCTGAAAGGCCTTTGGGGACTTCCTTATATATACCCCTAGGTATATATCCAAGATAATTGGAAACTTATGTTCACACAAAAGCTGGTACATGAATGCTTAGAGTAGCATTATTCATAGTAGCTCAGGAGTGGAAACAGCCTGAGTGTCCGATGACAGATAAATAAAATGGAAATGTTCTATAGAATGTAACAGATACTCCATAGAATGGAATATGACTTGGCAATAAAAATGAAGAAGTTCCGATTCATGCTATGACACGGGTGAACCTTGAAAGTATGTTGGCTGAGAGCAGCGACTCACAACCATAATCTCCGTCCTTTGGGAGGATTGCTTGAAGCCAGGCGTTCAAGACCAGCCTGGGCAACATAGTGAGAACTTGTCTCTACAAAAAATTTAAAAATTAGCTGGACATGGTGGCATGCACCTGTAGTCCCAGCTGCTCAAGAGGCTGAGATGGGAGAATCACCTGAGCCCAGGAGTTGGAGGCTGCAGTGAGCTATAATCCTGGGTGTCAGAGCAAGACCTGGTCTAAAACAAATTATATGTATTTATATGGTAAGTGAAAGAAGCAGTCACAAAAGACCATAACATATATGATATGTCAAGAATTTATATGGGATGTTAAGAACAGACAAATCCATATAGATAGACTAGTGGTTGATGGGGGCTGGGGAGGTTGGAGGGAAATAGGGAGTGACTGCTAATGGGTATGGGTTTTTTGGGGGGGATGATGAAAATGTTCTAAAATTGTGATGGTTACACAACCTTATGAATATAGTAAAAACCATTGCGTTGCATACTTTAAATGGGTGAATTTTATGTTATGAGTTATATCTGAATAGAGCTGGAAAAAACATACTAAGTAGGCTAGGCGTGGTGGCTCACACCTGTAATCCTAGCACTTTGGGAGGCTGAGGCGGGTGGATCACCTGAGGTCAGGAGTTCAAGACCAGCTGTTGACCAAACTCTGTCTCTACTAAAAATACAAAAATTAGCCAGGCGTGTTGGCAGGCGCCTATAATCCCAGCTACTTGGGAGGCTGAGGCAGGAGAATCACTTGAACCTGGGGGGCGGCGGTTGCAGTGAGCGGAGATCGCACCACTTCACCCCAGCCTGGGGGACGGAGCAAAACTCTATCTCAAAAAAAAAAAAAAGTAAAAGAGGGGCGTGTCCTCCTTGGTTACAGGTTGGTTCCCAGCCCTGCCCTGACTTGGGTGGTGTCCTGTTTGACTGCTCACCCTCCAGCGCTGGTCTGGAGACTTGCCCTGCCCCTCCCTACCACCCAAGCCACCCTCAGTCACCCACCACTGCTACCCCAACATATGTGTGCCTTTCTGATCCTCAGCACCTCTGGACGGTCCTCCTGTGCTCCCCTGGGGAGGGTCTGGGACTCCAGATCCCTTTCTTAGGACTCTTCCAAGCACCTGGGGCTGGCAGAGCCTTGCCTGACGTACATTTCTGACCTTGTGTCCCAGACAGGCCTGGGCAGCAGCACCCCTGTGAAGAGGCCGCATGCCCTGCTTTGATCCTGGGCTCCAAACCTGTCTAGGCCCCACTGGTGACTCCTGAAGCTGGGAGAGTCAGTCCAGCACCCTTGGCCTTCCTTTGGCTCTTCCCCTTCCTGGCGGCCACCTGTGATTAGGGGGAGGGGAGAGTTATAGGAAGGAAAAGAATGGTGTGTCCCAAAGAGGAGACACTAAATGGAGTGTTTTATTTATTTATTTATTTTTTGAGGCGGAGTCTCGCTCTGTCGCCCGGACTGGAGTGCAGTGGCCAGATCTCAGCTCACTGCAAGCTCCGCCTCCCGGGTTTATGCCATTCTCCTGCCTCAGCCTCCCGAGTAGCTGGGACTACAGGCGCCCGCCACCTTGCCCGGCTAGTTTTTGTATTTTTTAGTAGAGACGGGGTTTCACCGTGTTAGCCAGGATGGTCTCGATCTCCTGACCTCGTGATCCGCCCGTCTCGGCCTCCCAAAGTGCTGGGATTACAGGCTTGAGCCACCGCGCCCGGCTAAATGGAGTGTTTTAGAGGAGGGGGATGTGAAAGAGAAGGAACAGTTGCCACAGGTTGGACAGGTTTTTATTGGACAGTCAGGAGTTGCTTTCCTTCCCTGTCCCTGCCTCCCCTACCCACAGAACCCCACTCCAGTGGGGCTTGTCCTTCATCTGCCCCTTGCAATCCCCGTCCCCAGCTACGCAGGTACTCAGGGAGAGCACGCATACTGTGTGGGCAGACAGCCCCAGGCCAGGTAGGCAGTGAGCTCCCTCAAATCCTCCCACCCCCAGGACTCAGGAGGGAGGGGCAGGAGAGGTGTGGGCCTGGTGTGCAGTCCTCAGGCGGCCCCCTGCGCTCGCAGTCAGCCAGGCCTTGTGCCTCCAGGATGGTGTGATGAGGCACATGCCCCGTAGCCTTTCCCTTCCAGAGGGCCTTAACCAAGAAGCATCTTGTTTAGGGGCTGGGGACAGGGTGGGGAAGATGACAGGAGGACAGCTGACCTCTTCACCCTGAGAAGGCAAGAGGCACTTCTGAGGAACAGTCCTGGACTCAGATGGCTCAAGGAAGAGGCCAGGGGACTGGAAGGGGCCCAGGGGTTCCTGGGAAGCCTGAGATCCTCTGTCTAGGAGAGAAGCTGATAGCCACAGGACAACCTGAGAGTGGGCACGTGTGAATACCCCTCAGAACAGCCTGCAGCCAGCTGAGGGATGGGCCTACCCAGACAGAGCCAAGGCACTCCTGGGGCAGTGCCAGGGGCTGCCCCTGTAGACGCCTCCCAGGAGGACAAGAGTGCTGGCCTGGAATCTGGCCAGAAGTTGGGGTGAAGGGGGGCTGCTGGGCCACAGAGCAGGACCTGCCCAGGAAGCTGTGGCCTCTCACTTGGAGGAAGACAATCTAGGTGGGCATGAGGCCAGGGCCCCCCGCACCAGGCCTTGCCTTTGAGTGGTATCCCCTTCAGAAGAGTCCAGCCAACATCAGGGGAAGCAGGAGCAGTAGTCCCAGGAGAGGGCCCCACACATGACCAGGGCCTGGGTTCAGCCCTGACACGACGCTAGGCTTGTCAGGGCCCTCTGCACCTGTGGGAAGAAAGCGGCTTTGCCTCAGCCTAGAGACGGCTGTGCCTGCTGTCCCGCCCACCCCACCATGCAAGGAGGTGGGGCAGCAGCCAGGGAGGAAGCTCTTACTCACAGGGCGCATGCCCCACCGTGCTCATACCACCTACAGCTGGGGCAGGACACTGCCATTCCAGAGCCAGGAGGGGAGTGGGACCGATGCCATGGGCCTTACCTGGCAAGGACGACTGCAGAGCCAGGGCACGCCCACCCATGGCATTAGCGGTGGCAGAGGTATTGGGGAAATTGGGCAGGGACTTGGAGGAGGTGTGCCCCGTGTGGTCCAGTGTGGCCTGCAGCTCACCTGGCTTGTCCTGGGCTGGAAAAACTGAGGCCAAGACCTCACTGGAAGGAGGCAACTCAGCCTCAGCCTCTCCCTCAGCCTCAGCCTCCTCCTGGGCATGGGGTAGGAGCTCCCTTGCCCCTGTCAGGGGCATCTTGGGGTCCAGAGAGTTCTCTGGGCTCCCAAAGGGCACTTTTGTTTTGTCTGTCACTTTGTCTGCTGATTTTGGGATAGGAACATGGGTCGATTCCGGAAGATAACTGGCTCCTCATCCAAGGAGGGCAGGCTGTGAGCTGCCAAAATGGAAGGCACCTCAGTTGTTACAGAAGGTGGAGCCTCTGTTGCCATGGAGGGCGGGTCTTTTGTTGCTAAGGAAGTTGGGGCCTGGGTTTCCACAGCAGGCAGAGCCTTGGTTGCCGGGGAACCTGAGACCTCTGTTACCAAGAAAGCCGGAATCCCCGTTGCTAGGGAAGGAGTACCCATTTTTCTAGAGTCTGAGGCTTCAGTTGCCAGGAAGGATGGGGCCTCAGTTACCAGGTAAGGCAAATCCTGGGCGTCTTCCGGGCTTCCGATGGGTTCTGATAAGACAGAGGAGAACTGGCATGAGTGCTGCAAGCAGGACCTCACATCTCTCACCGCACCGCAAACCAAGTGACGCGATCAAATGTCCTACTAGGACACACAAACACACACATTCTCCAGCCGATATGCCCCTCATTGAAAATAAAAGTTACAAGCCGGGCGCGGTGGCTCACGCCTGTAATCCCAGCACTTTGGGAGGCTGAGGCAGGCGGATCACCTGAGGTCAGGAGTTTGAGATCAGCCTGACCAACATGGAGAAACCCCATCTCTACTAAAAATACAAAATTAGCCGGGCATGGTGGTGCATGCCTGTAATCCCAGCTACTTGGGAGGCTGAGGCAGAAGAATTGCTTGAACCCGGGAGGCAGAGGTTGCAGGTGAGCAGAGATCGAGCCATTGCACTCCAGCCTGGGCAACAAGAGCAAAACTCTGTCAAAAAGAAAAAAAAGAAAAAAAAAGAAAAGAAAAGAAAAGAAACGCCACTTCTGGTGATTGACACAGTTGCTCCTCCCGGTCCAAGTCTCTCTACATTCGTACTTGCCCTTTTTCAGGGGACTTCTCCAGCGGGATCCCTGTCCCTCACAGGGCTCCTCCTCCGGCAAGGCCGGCCCCGCCCTCTTGAAGTCCTCTGACCGTGCCCACCGGCCTGGCCCCGCCCACTCCTCAAGACCCTAACGATTGGCCACGTCCACCTCACGCGGGCCCCCCCGAAGCCGCCAGACTTTCTAACATCCTCCCTTTGAAGGGTTGAAATCCGGCCACTTGGAACGACAGGGCGCCAAAGTGGCTGCGCGTGGAGGGCTAAGGGAGCCGCCAGGGCCCCCAGGTGGTCGCATCCAGCCCGGCCCCTCCCCCGCCCACGTCCCGCTCAGTCCAGCGAGGCTCTTAGACCATCCAGTCTGCATCGCATCCCTTCCACACCCCCTGCCCCTACCCATCCACCCGTGGACTCACCACAGAGGGAGTTCTTGCAGCCATAGCCAGAGGGACATTGGGAGCACGGAGTCCCCTCCTGGTAGGGCCGTTTCCCCTTCACGTTCCCCCTACAGGAGGTCAGGAGGATGCTGAGGGGAGGGGCTCGACCTCTCCCAACCCTCTCCCCAACTCCTATACACACATCTACTCTGGATGTGCCCTTGGGTCTCCTGACTGCCAGCCACTGACTTGCTGGGCGATCTTGGGCTCCTCGTGGCCCTCTCTGGCCGATGAGAGCAGACCACCATCGGAGCCTTCACAGCTCCCTGGATGGTATAGCTCCAGACTGACCCCTCTTCTCCCACTCCCTCAGGCTGTGGCCAACTCTGCCCTCCCCTTAGCTCTGCCTGTGCCTTCCCCCTCCATGTCCAGGGTTCCCCCCGGCACTCACGGGGGCTCATAGTTGCACACCAGTAATTCGATGTTGGTTTCCTCAACACCCTGGAGCTTCTCACAGAAGTGGGAACCGCAGCCGATCCTCTCTGTCTTGGCCCAAACCACCTGAAGGAGGGCAAACCTGGCAGCTCAGCCCCATGCGAGATGGCATGGTGCCTTCCTGGCATCCCACTACACCCGCCTTACAGGGGTGGGGAGAAGAGGCACCCTATAGCCTGTGACATTCACTTTCCCAAAGCCATGCAGGTTCAGGACAAAACTCTGACCAGGCGGAGGGATGGGGGAGTTTGTCCCTAACCGTCTACGCTCCTCCGCTAACCACACACACCACTTTGCCAGGCCTCTTTTCCTCTCAAAACCTTCCCTCAGCTCCAGGACTGTGATATACCCTCATTAATTTTTTCTGTGGGCTCTTCCTAGAGGCCCTTGCACTTTAAATGAAGGGTATATGCAAAGGAAAGAATCTCAAATGGTAGAATTTTAGACCTCAGCAATAAGGAAAGTCCAAGGTGGGGAGCAGGAGGAGCCATTTTGAAAGTGGAACCTCCCCCAAATCACAAGTGAGCAGGACCTGTTCTGGTTGTTTCTCAGTGTGGGTCTCTTAGCTGCTAGAATGACTTCTGTCTTTGTCAAACAAAAAGTCCAACAACATTTGTGTGCTGCCATGGGGTGAGACCAGCAGCCTTTCCTTGCTGGTTCTAGGCCCAATCTGCCCAGGAATCTCTGCTGACATTAGCTGAAGGTCTCCCCGGTGTTGAACACCTTCTGGGCAGAAACAACTCCAGAGTGCATGCACCCTCAGCCCCAGAGAAAGCTGGGGCGGAGCCGCGCTGACTTACTCCCTGCTGGGTCCTGATAACAATCCCTGCAGAAGCAAGTGGGTGAGGGTGGAGGGAGAGGGAGGGGTGGCAGGATCCAGAGAGAAAGGGCCAGGAAGGGTGCTGGGCCCTCACAACTTTCTGACCTGGGTGGGTGCTGCTGGGATTTCCTCCCTAAAGATAAAGACTAAAAAAAAAAAAAAAAAAAAAAAAAGATGAAGACTAAAAATAGCGTGAAAAAGAAAGGGAATTGGTGGACATGGGTGGGAAGATGGTAGGTTTCTTTTCTTTTAATTGTTTGTCATGTTACTATTTGTACAACACATAAGCACTGGCAGGAGAAAAAATAATTCCGTAACACTAATGTTAATTCCCCTACACACACACGCACACACACATCTTATCCGCAAGCCCAAACTTTCAAAATGCCGTGAGAATCCAGACAGCAGCAAAGTGTGACTGGGGAGCGGGAAATTCTATCAGAAATCTCCCTGAAGCCTTCATTCAGCCACAATTTGCTCTTCATCGTTATGCATAATTGTTAAATGCAAAAGAAAAACTAAACAAAATTGTCTATTTGCTTTATTAGTCCCTGGCAGATGACAAGTAGCAAATTAGACACCATAATAAATGCAAAGGAGCCACAGAGAGAAGTTAAGGGACTATCTGCTACTAGGGCAAACAGCCCTGCACTATCTGGGGGAAGAGGGGCAGGACCACTTGGAGCACCGTACAGTATTGCCTAGGTCAATAACCACAATCCATAAAACTGGCTCTGTGACACCTAACATGTCCCACCGCCCCCACTCCTTTTTATTTATTTATTTTTTTGAGACAGGGCCTCCCTCTGTCGCCCTGGCTGGAGTGTAGGGGCGCGATCACGACTCACTGCAGCCTCAACCTCCCGGGCTGAAGTGATCCTTCCACCTCAGCCTCCAGAGTAGCTGGTGGGCGCCACCGCGCCCAGCAAAGTTTCTTGTATTTTTTTGTAGGGACAGGGATCTCGCCATGTTGCCCAGGCTGGTCTCCAACTCCTGGCCTCAAGCGATCCTCCCAGCTCGGCCTCCCAAATTGCTGGGATTACAGGCGTGAGCTACCGCGCCTGGCCTAGCGGCCTAGGTTTTCAAAAGACTGTAGAGAAGCCGACTCCGTCAGAGGCTTAGACAGCGTATTAGCTGCAGTGAGAGGACAAGATCTGCAAACTATCTGAGGGGACCTGGAGTGAGGCCCGCCTCCTGTAGCGAGGACGCTTAGGAACGGTGAAGGTAGAGGTGGCCCCGCCCACGGAGCACGTGGCCCCACCCCCACGCCGCGAGGCTCCGCCCTGCCCCGCCCGCCGGGCCCACACCTGCGTGTAGTGGCCGCACATCTGGCCCGGGCTGCAGGTGGCGGCGCTGAGGTTGTAGTGCTCGCGCTCGTGGTGCCACTCCTCCATGGCCAGCGGCACGTCCAGGCCCTGGTCGGTGATGGCGAACAGATTCTCGCCGCGCCGCCCGCGGTCCTTGTTGTGGCCCCACACGCACTGCCGTGCGTAGGCCTTGGCGAAGGCGGCCAGCTCCTCGTCCCATCTCTGCAGGGCAGGTGAGAGAAGGGAGGTGAGGATGCCCACAGATGCTGTGGGGACCAAGCAAAAGGTCGAGGAAGTCGTGGGGGAAATCCTTCCGGCACCTCCTTAGCGGGGTGACTCTTGGGCATGGCCTGAAACAGGTCTCTGCTCTGGGTAGGCTTCTGTGGGCAGGTAGAGGACGCCATCCCAGGCCGAGGAGCTGGACCTTCACCAGCTGTGTGACTGCACGGATTGTCTAACCTTTCTGCACCCTCAGAGGGCTGAGGAGTGGATGAGATGGTGTTGGTGACAGTGTTATTATAAAAAGCCTCATGTGAAAAAAGTGGCCGTACATGCCCCTGCCTACCTCCCAGGCCTCCTTGAACTTCTCTGAAGAGCACAGGATGTCCGGTGAGATCGATGTTGAGGGGCTGGGTCGTTTATTCAGCCCATTTCACCCCCATTCAACCAGGAACCTGACTTGAGGGCTGGCACCTTCCTCTCCCTCTAAGCCCCCACCCTCCCTTTGGGACACCCAGCCCCCATGCCTTTACCCTCTGCAGGCTCCCTCCCCAGTGCTGTTCCTAATTGCTCCCAACCCTTGTCAATGGCAACCCCCTTTCTCCAAGAAAATTAAGTGTCTCTAGGTGACACTGAATGTCACAGGCCTCTCACCAAGGGGCCTACTTTCAGAGCCTTGGTAACCCACCGTCAGACCCCAGTGACAGTGTTCTCCAGCGGGGACCTCAGGTGAGATGGTGGGAGGGGAAATTTTAGGTTCAGGGCCTTTGAGATTGTGTCCCTGGCTGAGAGGCAGGCCGAGTGTGGGTGAGAAGAGGGATTAACAAGGCATCCAACCCAAAGGATTGAGGAGGGGAAGCCTGGATCCCATTAAATGCTGTCCTTGGCTTCTCCTGGAAATCCATGGCCTGGAGGCAGCTTTTGCTCCACCCTATGGGGGCCCAGCCAGCTGTGGGAGCCAGACAGCCCATAAAGCGCCAAGAGCTTGGGTGACCCTGAGGGGAGGTGGCTGTGTGGCCACACCCACTCCCCACCCGCTCAAGGCTTTCAGGAGCCGCTGTCTGGCATGGGGATGGGTGCACCTGGCTGGGATGGCTCCACAGCTGTGACCTTGGGTGAGTATCTTTCCCTCTCTGGACATTTTTGTCCTGAATCACTGGTCCCTGAGATTCTCTCAACTCTGGCAACAGTGGGAGATTGGGAGTGGGAAAGGGGCAGGGCGCTGGGGACCAGGGTCAGGGTGTCTGAGACGACCTGTGAGGTGCCGGGCTGGACTGTAAGTGCCGTCAGGATAGGGCATGGATGGATCCCCAGTGTCTGGTGCAGTACTAGCACATAGTAGGTGCTCAACAGATACTTGTCAACTATTGATGACTGAGACAGGGCCCTGCTTAAAGCAGTCTCCCCCTACAGAGTCTGCCTGTAATTTCCATTCTGACAAGATACCTGGAGCCCCACCATTAGCGTCATTGCTTTGGTCTTAAGGATTCTCGGTCAGTCATCCAGAGCCCCCTGTGGAGTTGTAAGACTCAGCACCCACCCACATTGGCCACATGGTCACCATCTAGAAGCAAATCCATTCATTCATTCATTCGTTCATTCATTCATTCAACAGTCCTGGGCATTGTGTCAGCCCTGGGACAACAGCAGGAACCAAGAAGCCCAAGCTTCCGTTGACATAAAAGTCATTTGGGCCACCACATGGTAAATGACAGATGTGCAACAAGTACTATAGGGCACCAAAGAGGGCCATCTAGCCCAGCCAAAGGTGGAGAGGGAGACACCAAAAAGATGAGGCATTAGCCAGCTGGGGGGAGAGGCGTCCTAATCAGAAGGCACACATCAGCAAAGGCATGAAGCTGGGAAACATTTTGGCTGGGAAAAGACAAGCTGTTCAGGTTACAGAAGAATAAAGGGCAAGCGAGAGAGGAGGATGAAGAGCTAGGCAGGGGCCAGAACACACAGAGCCTTCTCAGTTAGGAGCCGGAGCTTTATCCTGAGGCAGTAGGGAGCTGTGGGAGCCACTGAAGGATTTTGAGCAGGTCAGGCCCATGTGTTGGATTATTCTTTCTGACAGCAGAGGCCAGAAGCTGGGGAACAGGTAGGGGCTATCCTAGGAGTCCTTGGGTTCAAGAATGAAAGAACCCTGAACCAGGGTTGTGCCAAAAAGAGAACGGGGTAGGGGGAACGGTTACATTTCAAGGACAATTGAACCTTCGGGGGGCAAAACTGGCACTGATTAGACCTGGAGGCTGAGAGGGAAGCGTTCATGATAACCCCCACCTGTCTCACCCTGGATCCATTCCCTCTTTTGTGTTAATCAGACACTTATTGAGCACTTACTGTGTGCCAGGCATTCTTCTGAGTGCTTTACACATATTCACTCATTTAACCCTACAACTACTGTAGCTACAAGGGAATTATTCCACTGTTATCCCCATTTTACAGATGAGGAGACAGGCACCAAGAGTTTAACTTGGCCAAGGTCACAAGGCTAGTAAGTAACAAAGGCAAGATTTGAACCCAGGCCATTTGGCTGCAGAGTCCCTGCCCTCGCCACTACTGAGGTTGAACCTGAGTCTTGTCCTGAATGTTTCCTGGCATCCCAGCCCCAGCCTCATCTCCTCCTCCTCCTAACACTCCCCATTAGGCAGCAGCATATCCCCTCAGTATCCCAACTGCCTCCCAGAATGTTGCCCCGCTCCAAGGTGCACCTCTGTCTGAGAAGCAGCTCCCAGCCTGTGTGGCCCCCGTCTCAGCCAGCAAGACTGCAGGGCATCAGGGATCTACAGGTGGGGAACCTGAAGCCCAACCATGAGGTGCAGGCCTCAATCAGGGCGCTGTTGGCAGAGCTGCGTCTGCCACTCCTGGTTTGTTGTCTCCCTTTCCTGGATGACCAGGCTGGCACAGCTGTGAACAGCAGTGCTGGGTGTGTGCAGAGCTCTTCCTGATCTTTCTCACATGTCATCCTGTCTGACGCCCAGGGCAGGAATCGCCAGCCCCATGTTTCCATCTGAAGGGAAAGGGGTCCACCCAGAGTTAATTCAGTCAGATCACATGGGGCTGCGGTTAGAACTTAGGTTTGGGGCCCCAGGCTCACTGTTGTGTTCCCCAAGGTGCATCTGTTCTCTCAGGCACCAGCTCCAGGGGTCCCTGATCCCTAAACACTGCCCAGCAACCTCCCCAGCCAGGAAGGGGGTGAATTTCTCACTTTATCTCCTTTAATCCTGCATATAGACAGCCCGCCTCTCACCCTGCCATAAATAGCTCTTCCTAAGAGAAGTAACCAGCCCTAAAATGTCTCCTGTGTGCATGTACATGTATGTTTACTACATCTGCGTGTTTCACCAGACATAAATAGTATTTTTACATGTCTTCAGACTTCATGTAAAGAGACCCTACTGTGTATTTTTTAGAGATTTTATTTCCTCCCCCATTCAGTAGGATATCTGTGAGATTCAGTCCACACTGGTATATACGTAGCTCTAATTCTGACCGCCTTTTACAGATGAGACACGGGATCGGCAAGGTTACAGGACTTGCCTCGAATCACAGGTTTTGTAGGCGACCAAGACAGAATTCGGACTGTATGATCCAGAGCCCTCTCTGCTTCTGGATCCTGCTGTCACCTACCTCCTTAGCACCTGCATTCTACCCCAGGTGCCCATGCCCATCCTGCCGCCCTGCTTCCTCTTGTCCTCTTCTTGGCAGGTGTGTGAAAGACCGTTTTCACAAAGGTGTTAAGAACTTCCGGGGTTCCCCCACCGAGGGCACATGCATTTGAGGAAGTGCTGGGGAAAGGTCATTGGAGTGGGAAGCCAGGGTTTTGGGTCTGGCTCAACCAGCTGTGTGACCCCAACAAGTCCCTCTGAGCCTCACTTTCCTCATCTGTATTATGAGGTTGCTTATAGGGGCCTGTGAATTTTATTAGGCGGGTGCAAAAGTAATTGTGGTTTTTGCCATTAAAAGTAATGTAACATAATGTCAGGGACTCGGGGACTCTATCACTGACCAGAGAAAGGAGAAGAATTCTGAAATAGCTTCAGCATGTGGAGCAGGGTAAGAGGGCCTGGTGACGGACCCTGGCCAGCACCCCTTCTATCCCAGCCAGCAAGCGCCGTGGCCACACTTACCATGTGCAGCATGTCTGAGGCCGGTGGGGATACCTGGGCCCGGTAGAGGTTGTGCAGCTCCAGCATCAGACGTTTCTCCTCGTCTGTGAGGGCTCCAGCGGGGCCTGTGGTGGCCACCAGCAGTAGCAGCAGCGGCAGCAGAAGCATCAGGAAACTGCAGGAGCCGTGCATGGTGGCCAGCTGTCTCTCCTTCTCCCGTGCAGGGGTCTGGCAGCTGGATTTAAAGTCCTTCCCACACAAGCACCACCCTGGCTGGGGTGGGGCAGTGGGGGCTGTGTCTGAGGCCCAGCCCGACTCACACAATGTCTCAGGGAGGGCTGGGTGCCTTGGGTCCCGACCAGCATCAAGTGCACTCCCCTTGGAGTCCTTGGCAAAAACCTCCTTTCTCTCGGTAACGGGGGCTCAGGCCAAAAGCTGTTTGAGTTCCTAAGTTGTGGACAGATCCTTCAGGGGCAAAATCATAGTAACCTCTGCAGAGCTGTGACTGGTTGCACCCAGGTCACACCCACTGTGTGTTGAGGATAGATAAGAGAAAGGAAACCACAGACCCTATCCGCAGAGGAGTGGGCAAGATGAGGAAGCTATAGGCTTTTGGAAGGACAGAGGAAGACCAGATGTATTTGATAAAAGGCCGAGCCAACCTGAATCAGAATCCTGGTTCTGCCCCTTGCTATCTGTGTTTTGGCAGCTTTCTCAAGTGAATCAGTGACAGTAATAGTACCTACCTCATAGGACTGGAGGGAAGATTCAATGACATATAATGTATGTAAAGCACCTAGTATGGTATGTGGCACAGAGTAGGCCCTCAGTAACAGTAGACAACCCACCCATGTGGCTTGGGCCTTAGCAGGCTACCAGCCCCATGGGGAGGCAACACTCTTGCCTGTGGGGGGAGGGGCCAAGGTCTTCCCCACTCTACCTGTATTCAGGAATAAGGCCTTTCACTATGGCAAAATTTTGGCTTCCAGGTGTCCTCTCTGAATGCAGGTGCTTGACATGCTCATTTGGAAGTGGGATGCTGGGACTCCTGTGCTCTGAATACATAGAAATATAATGTGTCTGTTTCTTAAATCAAGAGAGAGCAGAAAAGCAGGAGGTTGAATGAGCTGATGCACCAGGAGCTCTGAGGGGAGGGTATTGGAAGGGAAATAGGCTTTGCAGCCAGGTGCTGGCATTATAATGACCTTGACCTTGCAGGGGCCATGACCTAGGCCTTGGCCTTCATGAAGCAGGAAGCTGGAACCAGTACTCTTGAAGACAGCTGGGATCCTTGAAGCCTGCTTCCTCAATGAATAGGGACCTAGAAAAAGCCTACCCACTGGCTTTGGAAGATGACAAGAAAACCTGTCCCTGCCTGAGTCTCCAGGTAAAAGTAAAAATAAAACCAAGATGGATTACACACACACACACACACACACACACACACACACACTTATTAGAATTAATAAAGTCAGCAAAGTTGCAGGATACAAAATTAACACATAGAAATTAGTTGTTTCTATACACTAATAATGAAAAATCCAAAAAGGAAACTAAGAAAACAATTTCATTTATAAAAGCAATGAAAAAGAATAAAATTATTACCAATAAACTTTTTTTTTTTGAGACGGGGTCTGGCTGTATTGCCCAGGCTGGAGTGCAGTGGCATGATCTCGGCTCACTGCAACCTCCACCTTCCGAGTTCAGGTGATTCTCCTGCTTCAGTCTCCCGAGTAGCTGGGACTACAGGTGCCCGCCACCATGCCCAGCTAATTTTTGTATTCTTAGTAGAGACGGGGTTTCACCATGTTGGCCAGATGGTCTTGATCTCTTGACCTCGTGATCCGTCTGCCTTGGCCTCTCAAAGTGCTGGGATTACAGGTGTAAGCCACTGCGCCTGGCCCTTAGCAATAAACTTAACCAAGGAAGCAAAAGACTTGTACACTGAAAATCACAAAATGTTGCCAAAGTGAAAGAAGACACAAATAAATGGAAAGACATCCTATATTCATGGATTAGAAGACTTGATATTGCTGAGGTGTCAACGTTGCCTGATGCAATCTACAGATTCAATGCAATCCCTATTGAAATGCAAATCGTAATATTTTTATAGAAACAGAAAAATCCATCCTAAAATTTATATGGAATCTCAAAGGACCCCAAATAGTCAAAACAATCTTGAAAAAGAACAAAATTGGAAGTCTTACAGTTTCTGATTTTAATATGTAACCACAAATCTACAATAATTAAAATAGTGTGGTATTAGTATAAAGACAGACATTTAGACTAATGGAATAGAATAGCCCAGAAATAAACTCTTACACATATGGTCAAACGATTTTAGATAAGGGTACCAGGACCATTCAGTGAGGGAAAGGCAAGTCTTTTCAAGAAGACTTAGAAAACTGGACTTCCACATGCAAAATAATGAAGTTGAATCTTTACCTTAAGTATATTAAAAAATTAACTCCAAAATGGATTAAAGACATAAACATAAAAGCTAAACCTACAAAACTCTTAGAAGAAAATGTAAGAGGGACTTCCTGGCATTGGATATGGCAAGGATTTCTTGGATTTGACACCAAAAGTATAGGCAACAAAACAAAAAATAAACTGGACTTCATTAAAATTAAGAACTTTTGGGGGCTGAGCATGGTGGCTCACGCCGGTAATCCCAGCACTTCGAGAGGCCAAGGAGGGTGAATCACTTGAGGTCAAGAGCTCGAGACCAGCTGGGCCAACATGGTGCAACCCCATCTCTACTAAGAATACAAAAATTAGCTGGGTGTGGTGGCGGGCACCTGTAAGCCCAGCTACTCGGGAGGCTGAGGCAGGAGAATTGCTTGAACCTGGGAGGCAGAAGTTGCAGTGAGCCAAGATCCAGCCACTGCATTCCAGCCTGGACGACAGAGTCTCAAAAAAAAAAAAAAAAAAAAAGGACACAATTTCCCAAGAAATGGGAAAAAATATTTGAAAATCATGTATCTGGTAAGGGATTAATATCTAGGACATATATTTTGTTTTTTGTTGTTGTTTTTGAGACAAGGTCTCACTCTGTCACCCAGGTTGGAGTGCAGTCTCGTAATCTTGGCTACTGCAACCTCCACCTCCCAGGTTCAAGTGGTTCTCCCACCTCAGCCTCCCAAGTAGCTGGGACTGCAGATGTGTGCCACCACACCTGGCCAAGTTTTGTATTTTTAGTAGAGACAGGGTTTCGCCATATTGGCAAGGCTGGTCTCGAACTCTTGACCTCAAGTGATCTGCCCACCTCGGCCTCCCAAAGTGCTGAGATTATAGGCATGAACCACCACACCTGGCCAATATATAGGATATATTTTTAAAACCCGTACAACTCAACAACAACAACAACAACAACAACAATTTGAAGTTGATTCAGTGGCTCAGCACTTTGTAATCCCAGCAGTTTGGGAGGCTGAGGCGGGCCGATCGCTTGAGACCAGGAGTTCAAGATCAGCCTGGCCAACATGGTGAAACCTCATCTCTACAAAAAATACAAAAATCAGCTGGGCATGGTGGCATGCACCTGTAGTCCCAGCTACTAGGGAGGCTGAGGTGGGAAAATTGCTTTGGCCCAGGAGGTCAAGTCTGCAGAGAGCCGAGATCACACCACTGCACTCCATCCTGGGCAATAGCGGGAGAGCCTGTCTCAAGAAAAAAAAAAAATTGATTAAATAGGCAAAGAACTTGAAAATTCACTGTATACTTTTTCAATTATTCATGCAGTTATTCATCGTTGAAAGACATTTCTCCAAAGAAGATATACAAGTGGCCAATTAGCACATGAAAAGATGTTCAACATCACTTACCATTAGGGAAATGCAAATCAAACCACAGTGAAATACCACTTCACACTCATTAGGATGGCTATTATTAAGAAACAAAACAAAACAGAAAATAGCAAGTGTTGACAAGGATATGGAGAAATTGAAACCCTTGTACATTGCTTCTGGGAATATAAAAGGTGCAGCCACTGTGGAAGACAGTGTAATGGTGTCTCAAAAAATTAAACACAGAATTACTATATGAGGCAGAAATTTCACTTATGGGTATATACCCAAAAGACTTGACCGGGCGTGGTGGCTCACGCCTGTAATCCCAGCATTTTGGGAACCCGAGGCGGGCGGATCGCCTGAGGTCGGGAGTTCGAGACCAGCCTGACCAACATGGATTTACTAAAAACACAAAATTAGCTGGGTGTGGTGACGCATGCCTGTAATCCCAGCTACTTGGGAGGCTGAGGCAGGAGAGTCGCTTGAACCCAGCAGGTGGAGGTTGCAGTGAGCCGAGATCATGCCATTGCACTTTAGCCTGGGCAACAAGAGCTAAACTCCGTCTTAAAAAAAAAAAAAAAAAAAAAACAGCAGAGACTCAAACAAATATATTTCTACACCAGTGTTGATAGTAGCATTAGTCACAATAGCCAAAAAGTGGAAACAACCAAAATGTTCATCAATGAATGAATGAATGGAGTAGTATACACAAAATGTACGATCACATATACAATGGAATATTTTTTTGTCTTAAAAAGGAAGGAAATTCTGACACAAATTACAACATGGATGAACTCTGAAGACATTAGGCTAAGTGAACTAAGCCAGACATGAAAGAACAAATCTTACATGATCCCACTTATATGCAGTACCTAGAGTAGGCAAATTTACAGAGACAGAAAATAGAACTGTGATTGCGGGGGGCTGGAGGAAGGAGAAAATGGGGAGTTAATGTTTACTGGGTGTAGAGGTTTGGTTTCCGAAGAGGAACAAGTTCTGTTGATGGATGGTGGTGATGGTGACAACACTTTGAATATTCATACTTAATACCACTGAACTGGACACTTAAACATGGGTAAGATGGTAAATTTTATGTTCTATATTTTACCACAGTAACGACCATCACCACAAAAACAGGAATTCTTAAATTGGCCCGGAGTACAATGAGAAAGGAAAAATCATGTCTGGAGGGGCCTTCACAACCCAGGCCACTTGAGCCACCATAAGAAAAAAAAAAATCCGACTTTAGCTCACAATCAGAAAGTATCAAATGCATCAGGAACTGAGTCACCGTGAGCAACAGACAGACAGCATACATCACAATAGGAGAATTTCTGTTCCCGAAACTTGAGATAATAGAACAATCTGGAAAAGACTTCAAATAACTGTATTTACAATGAATATGGAAATACATGGGTAGCTGAAAAGAGGAGAAGAAAGACTTAGGGGGTAGTGGGGAACAAGATGTGGAAGAGAATCAGAAGAATTCAGGAAAATGGGTTAGTCTGGGGAGAAAGGGATGCTATTTGAGAAAAATCCGAGTGGAGGAAAGAAGACTGACCAGATTAGACTACAGCCCAGACTCCTGGGCAGCTGTCCCAGGGTGTTCAGGTGGCAGAGCCATGAGATGGATCTCTTTCCTCCATAGATGGGAGAACTCAGTGAGTTCCTGACAACTTGGGCTTGAGATAGAAATAAGGGGACTTAGTGGCCAGGCGCGGTGGCTCACACCTGTAATCTTAGCACTTTGGGAGGCCAAGGTGGTCGGATCACCTGAGGTCAGGAATTGGAAACCAGCCTGGCCAACATGACGAAACCCCGTCTTCACAAAAAATACAAAAATTAGCCAGGTGTGGTGGTGTGTGCCTGTAGGCCCAGTTACTCAGCAGGCTGAGGCAGGAGAATCACTTGAACCCGGGAGGCGGAGGTTGCAGAGATCACACCACTGCATTCCAGCCTGGGCGACAGAGCAAGATTCCAGTGAGAAGAAAGAAACAGAGGGAGAGAGAGAGAGAGAGAAGAGAGAAGAGGGGAGAGAGAGAGAAAGAAAAGAAGGCCGAGCGCAGTGGCTCACACCTGTAATCCCAGTACTTTGGGGGAGGATCACGAGGTCGAGAGATCGAGACCATCCTGGCCAACCAACATGGTGAAATCTTGTCTCTACTAAAAATACAAAAATTAGCTGGGCATAGTGGCGCACACCTGTAGTCCCAGCTACTCGGGAAGCTGAGGCAGGAGAATCGCTTGAATCCAGGAGGCGGAGGTTGCAGTGAGCCGAGATTGCGCCACTGCACTCCAGCCTGGGCGACAGAGTGAGACTCTATCTCAAAAACAAAAAAAAAAGAAAGAAAGGAAGGAAGGGAGGGTGGGAAGGGAGGGTGGGAAGGAAGGGAAGGAAGGGGAGAGAGAGAGAGAGAGAAAGGGAGACAAGAGGGAGGGAGGGAGGGAGAGAGGGAGGAAGGAAGGAGGGAAGGAAGGAGGGAGGAAGGGAAGGAAAGAAGGAAGGGAGGAAGGGAAGAAAGAAAAAGAAACACAGGGCTGGGTGTGGTGGCTCAGGCTTGTAATCCCAGCACTTTGGAAGGTGGAGGTGGGCAATGGCTTGAGCCCAGAACTTCGAGACCAGCCTGGGCAACGAAGTGAGACCCTTTCTCTGTTTCTAAAAACTTTAAAAAATTAAAATGAATAAAATAAAATAAACACAGACTTCCCAACGAGTTAAAGTGCTGACCTGACCTGGGAAGTGCTGGACTCAGGAGTGGAAGGACACAGTTCTCAGATGCTCCCGGGGTGGAACCAGGCACTAGGTACTACAGGTTGCCCTGGTGTAGTCACCTCTGTGGCCTCTGCCTCCAGTCATGCCCCTTCAATAGCAGGGAAAACAGCTCTGCAGGTGCAGGACAATGGGCAGCATTCGTTCACTCAACAAACACTTACAGAGCTTCTCATTGTGCCAAGTGCTGAGCTGGGTGAACAAGAGCAGGAAACCCACCAGCAACCATGAACAGTGTTGTGGATGAGAGTGTGGGGCTTACCGGCTGGGTGGCCTGGGGCAGGTGATTTCTCTGTTCACTGGCCTGTTTCCACATCTGTACACTGGGGAACAGAACCTACCTCCTAGGATGGTTGTGAGCATTAAATGACTTAGTACATGGGTAGGGCCTGTGATCACCCCCGGAACATAGTAAGTGCTCATTGAGTTAGCCAGTATTCACATACAGCAGGTCCTTGAATAACGTCATTTCGTTCCATGTCTTTTCGTCATGACATTGGTAAGAAAAAAATTTGATTCCTGCAGGGGCCACTGTCTGTGTGGTGTTTGCATTCTCCCCACATCTGCATGGGCTTTCTCCCACGTCCCACAGTTGTGCACACTAGGCTCATTGGCGAGTCTGCATGGTCCCAGTGCGAGTGAGTATGGGTGTGTGAGCACCGTGACCTGTCCAGTGTAGGTTCCCAACTGGTGTCCTGAGCTGCCAGAATGGGCTCCAGCCACCCACGACCTTGAACTGGAATAATTGGGTAAATAATTACCTCACCTGCCTTTCTTTCTTTCTCTTTCCTTCTTTCCTTCCTTCCTTCCTTCCTTCCTTCTTCTTTCTTTTCTTTCTCTCTTTCTCCTTTTTTTTTTTTTTTTTTTTTTTTTGAGATGGTATCTTGCTCTGTCGCCCAGGCTGGAGTGCAGTGGCACGATCTCAGCTCACTGCAATCTCCACCTCCCGGGTTCTAGTGATTCTTGTGCCTCAGCCTCCCGAGTAGCTGGGATTACAGGTGCCTGCCACCACACTCAGCTAACTTCTGTATTTTTAGTAGAGATGAGGTTTCACCAAGATGGCCAGGCCAGTCTTGAACTCCTGACCTCAGTTGATCTCCCCTCCTGGGCCTCCAAAAGTGCTGGGATTATAGGCGTAAGTCAGTGCACCTGGCCTAATTATCTTGTTTTTCTTAATTTTTCTTAAATGTATATATAGCTCACATTCATTTCGGTGTTTAATATTAGAAGTGTTTGATCTTTAGAAGTCTGGTGGTGTTTTTGTCACCAGAAATATATCACAGGAATTCTATTCATTTATATCAATTAGCCTAAGGTAAAATTGGTTTTCTCTTAAAGCTACAGTTTCCAAGAATCTCTCAGCAACTTAAGTGAGAACTTACTGTATTCGTTATTAGATGTCTTCCACCCACAGGTGGAAAAGTTTTCATAGCCTGAGGCTATAGCAAAGAAAAACAAATACAGCAACCTGACTTGGCCTTTCCCCTGGGGAGGAGCTGCCTTGGCCTGGGGGAGCTCCTAGGAAGGGAGGACACACCCCACTCTGAGGGACAGGGGCACTGGTATAAGTGGTGCCAGGATGTGGGCTGGGGAGGCCTCCTGGGAAGGGCATTTATTTGGAGGCAGAGACACCTAGCTTGCCTGAGACAGGAGGGTGAGATGGGAATGAAGACTGGGAGGCTGACCAGAGCCAGCCAACGCATGTGGGGACCCAGGTGTGCAGACAGAATCCACTCTGCGTGTGCGCACTTATACCTGGCTCACAGAGCTTCTTCCACTTGAGTGACCTCACCCACTCCTCACAGGATGGCTCTCCGAGGTGGGTCTCACTGTCACCTGCATAAGGAAACGGACACTCAGAAAGGTAAGGTGATTTCCCCAGTATAGGTCGGGGAGGGTCTGGAGCAGTGACAAAGTGGTGGGACCAGAGCCAGGGACCTACCACTAGGAAAAGAGAGAGGTTAAGGCAAGCAGGTGGAGGAGAGAGAGGAATGGAGGAGGTGTAGTTAGGTGAGGGTGAGAGGGAGGAAGAGAAGACAGCATCAGGGTAGATGGTGTGTTTTATCTATAAATCCAGACTTGGGGAAAATAGATTTTCTTCTGTATTATTATTTCTGTATATTTTAAATCAAGTTTTATTTTGAACAGCAGTATAACTCCGTAGTAAAAAAAATAAGCCAAAGAGGAAAAAAAATAATTCCACTTCTGGCATTTGCTTCTAGTCTTTGAGCAGGTGGTCCACAGCCACTCAAAGTGTGGTCCACGGCCCGGTGCTGGTCTGCCGGGGATTCACCACTGGTTTTCAGTACAACAGGCCCAGAAAATGGGAGTGAATGTTTAGAAACTCTTACAGCCATTGGACATGGTTGTTTTCTGCCTGTTGAATCTATGATTTAAAAGTTGGGCTTGTATTTCGTGTATCCGCTTTTCATTTCATTTTTATTTTTTATTTATTTTAATTTATTATTATTTTTTGAGACAGGGTCTCGCTCTGTCACCCAGGCTAGAGTGCAGTGGCACAATCTCTGCTCACTGCAACCTCCGCCTCCCAGGTTCAAGTGATTCTCCTGCCTCAGCCTCCCAAGTAGCTAGGATTACAGGGATGTATCACCACACCCAGCTAATTTTTGTGTTTTTAGTAGAGATGGGGTTTCACCGTGTTGGCCAGGCTGTTCTTGAACTCCTGACCTCAGGTGATCTGCACCTGCACTGTCTTGGCCTCCCAAAGTGCTGGGATTACAGGTGTGAGCCACTAAGCCTGGCCTAATAACTTTTTATTTTGAGATAATAATAGACTCACAGGAAATCACGAAAAAAGGTACCTAAAATCCCATGAGCCCTTTACCCAGATTCTTCCAATGGTGACATCTTATATAACAAAAATACAGTACGCAAACCAGGAAATGGACATTCATTTTCCTAATGGGTAATGATATTGAATATCTTTTCCTGTGTTTTCTGCAACCCACATATCTTCTTTGGTGGAGTGTCTGTTCATGTCTTCTAGTTCTATTTGGATTTTTTTTCTGTTGAGTTTTGAGAGTTCTTTATGTATTTTAGATACAAGTCCTTTGATGGATATGCATTTAATCATTTATTTTTATGATATTTTATAAAACTTTACATTTGGGATGGACTGGAAATTTTACAAAATCAAACTGGTCAATCAATCACCACTGGTAGTTTGAGAAGCAGTCTTAGCGTCTTCTTACCTTAATGAAATAACCGCACCTGCACCATATTGGGTCCTGACTTTTTTCCCCAGATAATTTATTATAAATAATTTCTCCAACTTGCTCCATATCTTTATAACCACCACTTACAAGGTTTGCAAACCTTCCATAGAGCAGCTGTACTGAGATTTACTCAGCCAATTCCCAAGGTTAGACATGACGTTATCACCCATTTCAGGGTCTTACAGAAACTCTGAGTCACTCACCTTTGGTCACAAGGCTTTTTCAAACATTTTGGATAGAATATTCTTAGTTTCCATTCTCACCATGGGGGTAGTTCAACTTGCTCCTTCGTTAGAATTTAGGCATCAAGGTCAGACCACATTGCTGGTTGGCCACATTCTGTGTTCTCACGGAAACAAAAGGTCAGCGGCACTGAATCCAAACCACCCGAGCAACCCGGCGTTTCCAGTCCCAGATGCTTGACCGCACGGCAACAGTGGAGTCACTAAGAAATTTTCCTTTGGTTCTATCACAGCAAACTCCAAACCAGGGGTAGCAGTCATTTGAAAAATGCAGAGACTATTTTAAAGGACAGACAAATGCCTCAGATAGCATCAGAGAACAATGCCTAAGGGGCATGGATGGAAGCCAGTTTGCACAAAATGCTGAAAATAGGTAGTTCTGAGCAAGGGGGTCATGGAGAAGAAAGTGCCAGCCCTCCATTCCTTACACCAACTAGGCAGGTGCTTCTTCCCCTGCACCCAGGCTGACCCCTCACCTGGAAACTGCCTCCCTCTTGGGTTTTCACACCTGTCTTGTCCTTTTGTCCTTCCCCTTCTCCCTCTCTCCCTCTTTTTCTCTTTCTTTCTTTCTTTTTCTTTCTCTTTCTCTTTCTTTCTTCTCTTTCTTTTCCTTCTTTCCTTTTATTTCTTTCTTTCTCTTTCTCTCTTTCTCTTTCTTCTTTTCCTTCCTTCCTCCCTTTCTCTTTCATTATTTCCTTCTTTTTCTCCTCTTTCTCTCTCACTCTTTCTCTCTGGTTTCTCTTTTTTCTTTCTCTCTCTTTCTTTCTTCGGTTTGTTCTTTTGACAGGATTTTGTGCTGTCATCTGGGCTGAAGTGCTTTCATGCAGTCTCAGCTCACTGCAGCCTTGTCCTCCCCAGCTCAAGCAATTCTCCTGCCTGAGCCTCCCAAATGGCTGGGACTCCAGGTGTGTACCACACCCAACCAATTTTTGTATTTTTTGAAGAGATGGGGTTTTGCAGGTTGATCTGGAACTCCTGGGCTTAAGTGATTCTCCCACCTCGGGCTCCCAAAGTGCTGGGATTACAGGCATGAGCCACCATGCCCGGCCTCACACCTGTATTTCTGAGTCAGCTGCGCCCACCCTGCCTCCTTTTCTTTTCCCTCTCTCCTGAATTGTGGTATTGCTCCTCCTCTGGTTTCTCTGCTCCTGCTTCTCTGCCCTTCTCCTTAGCCCTCACTTTGTTTGAGGCAAGCCCTAGATGTGAGGTCTGCAGCTTGTCATGGACCAACCCCCTGGGCAGGTCTGACCCTTCCCAAGACTCCTTTTGTCCAGCCTTTTTGGGAAGTAACCATAAGGGGAACAATTTGGGAATGGCCCCACCTAAAGGCTAGTCTTTGCTGTCATTACAGGGCTTATGTCTGGGATCCTTACAGAGACTAGAAGCGTCTCCCATCCCCCTCACGGTGGCACTTCCTGGATTGTTGAGCTGCCTCTGCCTTTTTGTATTCGAGCTACAGCCTTGCCTCCCCTGTTCCATCACCCTGACAACCCCTCAGCACCTCCCTCCTGTCAGCTCCACAGCCAACTGAGGTGACACCTGTTCGTGGAAACTCTGTGAGCCTCTTCTGTATCCATATACATGATGTAATGTTGCTTTGCATGTTTCAAAACATCAGTGCTGTTCAACAGAACTCTCTGTGGTGCTGGAAATGTTCTCTGTCTGTGCGCTCCAATATAGCAGCCACAGACGGCACATGGCTTTTGAGCACTTGAAATGTAGCTAGTGTGACTGAAGAATCGCCTTTTGAATTTTTGAATTTTGTTAAACTTTAAATAGCCACATGTAGCTAGTGGCTACCACACTGAACAGCACAGCCTAGATACTTCTAAACCTTGTTTTTTTTTTCTTTCTTCATTTTTGAGATTTGTTGATGTCAAGGCATGCAGATGTACACCATTCATTCTCCCTGCTGTGTGGTCCATCGTCTCAATATACGGCCGTCTATTTATCCATTTTCCTACTGATGGACATGGGGCTCTTTTCTTTGTTTCTGTTTTTTTTTTTTTTTTGCTGATACAAATGATGCTGCAGCGATCTTTTTGTATATGTCTCCATGCGCCTCTCCTAACGTCTCCATTTACCCCCACGGTGGACGGTCCCATGAACCCATGCCCAGGTGACTCGGTAGCCTCCTAGGTGCCTACGCAGCCCAAGTCTCTTGTGCCACCACCCCCGACCCCACACCCACTCCTCCCCTGGCACTCGTCAGGCCAGTCAGCTGGGGTGATGACTCTGGAATATCACTTTCATCCTGTGCCTTTCCTGCTCAGGAACCCAGCACGGCTCCCATTGCCCGAAGCATCAGACCTCAGCCCTTTGCTTGGCCTTGGGCCCCCACCATCGGGTCCTACCTTATGACTCCCTGTGTTTCCCAGCATCCTCCCTCAGCCTCCACTGAGCCAACCTCCTTCTGGTCCTCTGCACACATCCTACTCTTCCTACCTCTGTGCCTTCATTTTTGACGGGAAGCCCCCATGCCCTCATTCTGGAATATTTCGCTTCCTGTCCCTCCTCCACCTACTTCCATCCACTCAGATCTTTCAGGGCCCAGCTCAGGCCTGGCCTCCTCTGGGGCAGATTTTCATTCTGCAGCATTCATTCAGGAAGCACCCATGAAGAGCCTACCAGGTGCCGGCCCTGGTCTGGGGCTGGGACTAGAGCCGGGGCAGGATGGCCACAGCATCTGCTCCATGCAGCTCACAGCCCGGCCTTGGCTGGCAACTCCAGTCTGCCCCAGTTTCCAGCTCTCTGCATTCCCCTTGCAGCTCAGCATGGATGAAGCTTTGGAATCCAGAGAAGATCAGGGTTGGGATTATGGCTGGGGTTCAGTAGGAGTGGGGGGCTGGGGGTGGCTGGTTTCCAGGAGACCTGAAAAGGGGGCCTGGAAGTGGGAAGATCAACCCCAGTGCAGGACCGGCCCTTACATCACAGGATCACCACCGAGAGCCTGGAGGTGCGTGATCCTGTCAGCACCACCAAGGAAGAGACTGACTCCATGCGCAGGAATGTCAGGGTGTAGATGACACTTCTCTCCCAGAGGCACACTACGTGGGAAGCCAACTGCTACAGTCTAAATGTTTGCTTCCCTCCAGAATTCGTATGTTGAAACCCCATCTCCAAGGTGATGGTACTAAGAGGAGGGGCCCCTGGGAGGTGATTAGGTCATGAGGGCAGAGCCCCCATAGATGAGATTTGTGCCCTTATAAAAGAGACCCCAGAGAGCTGCCCCTCCCCTTCTGCCATGTTAGGGCACAGTGAGGACACTGCCATCTATGAACCAGAGCGCAGGCCCTCACCAGACATTGCGTCCGCTGGTGCCTGGATCTCTGGCCTCCAGAACTGTGAGAAATAAATTTATGTTGTTTATAAGTAATTAGTTTACGGAATTTTGTTATAGTAGCCCAAAGAGACAAAATACCAACTTATTAGAAGGTTGCCTGGTGAGCAGGAAGGCAGAGGAAAGTTCTGCTTGCTATAGAATCTGAAGCTTGTTGAATCTGAGGCTTGCTATAGAATCTGAGGCATCACCACCTGTGGCACCATCCATGCAACAAGAGTAGGCCTGGCCAGGGCCAGGACACTGATGCCAGCCACCCAAGGACACTGTCTCCTGATCAGATGGCCACTGCCAGCCTCTGTCCATGAGGTTTCCCCTTTCTGAGCTTCCATTGGTGGCCACCGCCCCTCTTCTGATGGGCACTATCTTTTTTGTTGTTGTTGTTGTTGTTGTTTTTGAGATGGAGTCTCGCTCTGTCACCCAGGCTGGAGTGCAGTGGCACAATCTCAGCTCACTGCAAACTCCACCTCCCGGTTTCACACCATTCTCCTGCCTCAGCCCTCCGAGTAGCTGCGACTACAGGTGCCCCCCACCACGCCAGGCTAATTTTTTGTATTTTTAATACAGACAGGGTTTCACCATGTTAGCCAGGTTGGTCTCGATCTCCTGACCTTGTGATCTGCCTGCCTCGGCCTCCCAAAGTGCTGGGAGTACAGGCGTGAGCCACCGCGCCCAGCCCTGATGGGCATCGTCTTTAACATTCCTCTGTGCTGTAGCTCCATTCTGACCACTTGAATCTGGAAATCGTATCTTAAGGTGACTTTGTATATCTCTGTTTTGATTCATTTTGTATTGTTTTATGGTTTAATTCTTAGACAGCATTTTACTTCCCAATGTGTAGTTCTTACAATGCACCTTACACTGGCCCCTGTGTCTCAACAAGATTATAAAACCTTAGGGGGCCAGGACCATCTTCCTTTCTGGCCCAAGGTTGGACATCTGGACAAGAGCTCAACACACACAGCCCTTGATGCTTTGCTCTGCTCTGGACTTGGGATGCCTAGAGACTGGCAGGCACAGAGGGTGTGGCGTGGCTGGGAGCTGAGCGGTATCTTCTGGGCCAGGACAGTTCTCTCCGAGGCCTCCTGAGCATGCGGTCAGGGTTGTACAGCCTCAGTTTTGTCCTCAGCCAAAAAGGGATCTGTGTTGGTGGAAGGAGAATGTGGCTGTCTCCACTCCTGTGAGCTGCCTGAGGGAACAAGAGGGCAGGAGGGAAACAGAGCACCTCTGGAGAGCACCTCAGGGCCCAGCCCCAGAAGGAACTAGGCATGGGTGAAACCGAACAAATGAGCTTTGTCCTCACCCCTCAAACCTAGGCCAGACAGGTGAAGAAAAGCATTGAATGCTGGGAGTCATCAGCAAAGAGGATAAGAGTTAAGCTTGGGGCTGTGGGGAGACTGGATATCCTCTGGGTGATATCCAGAGAGTATATCATCCTGAACAGAGGCTTCAGGATGGAATGGGGCAAGAAGAGAACTATGAAGGGGTCAGGTAGCAGACACGGACGGTGTTTCCACACACTGAAGAGAACTGGGTGAGTTCTGCTCCTCATTCAGCCACCAGCTACGGGCCTCAGCTTCTTCCCTATTCATAAGGAAGCAGGGGGTGGTCAGAGAATCTTCTGGGTCTAGTCCAGCTCTGCCATTGGTGGCTTGGAGGAGGGCTGTCCACAGAGGAGGGCAGAAGCAAACACTGGGGGATGTAGGCTGATAAGAGGGAAAGGGTATTTGTCTGGGCGCGGTGGTTCATGCCTGTAATCCTAGCATTTTGAGAGGCCGAGGTGGGCAGATCACGAGGTCAGGAGATCAAGACCATCCTGGCCAACACAGCGAAACCCCATCTCTACTAAAAATACAAATAATTAGCTGGGCGTGGTGGCGGGCACCTGTAGTCTTAGTTACTCGGGAGGCTGAGGCAGGAGAATGGCGTGAACCCGGAAGGTGGAGCTTGCAGTGAGCCGAGATCGCACCACTGCACTCCAGCCTGGGTGACAGAGCGAGACTCCGTCTCAAAAAAAAAAAAAAAAAAAAAAGGGAAAGTGTTCAGCAGCCTGGCGTCAAGTACCTGCTCTGTGCTGGGACACAGCTGGGCATTTTGCACACACCGTCTTGGGTATCTCTGTGCTGACCCCTTGAATATGGCATTTATTTGCTGCATTGATTTAGGGGTGAGGAAACCAAGGAGCAGAGGGATTGGCAGAACCTTCCAAAGTCACTCTCCTGGTAAACCAGAGCTAGGATTTGTACTGAGGCCTCTGGTCCCCAAGTCCCCAGGCCTCCACATTGGTGGGTGGGCTCCTGAAGGGTAAGTGGCCCTGTGTCTGGGTATGTGCCTGAGTGGCTGAAAAGGAAGGGGTTATTGAGTTGGTTTTTAGATTAGTGCTGTGTTTCTTGTATTTGCTAGGCTTTTTTTTTTTTTTTGAGATGGAGTTTCACTCTTGTTACCCAGGCTAGAGTGCAATGGCGCGATCTTGGCTCACCAAAAACTCTGCCTCCCAGGTTCACACAATTCTCCTGCCTCAGCCTCCCAAGTATCTGGGATTACAGGCATGCACCACCACACCCGGCTAATTTTGTATTTTCAGTAGAGACGGGGTTTCTCCATGGTGGCCAGGCTGGTCTCAAACTCCCACCCTCAGGTGATCCGCCTGCCTCAGCCTCCCAAAGTGCTGGGATTACAGGCGTGAGCCACCGAGCCCAGCCTATTTGCTAGGTTTTTGCTAACTTGGTTCTCAGTAATTTTCCTTAGTGGGGGTGAAAACTAAGGATTTTTTTTTTTTTTTTTTTAATGAACAGATATGAGCCACTGTGGCTGGCCCTCAATCAAGAGTTTAAAAACCACAACTCAGAAATAAAGTAGTGATGGCAAAAATACTGGTGGTGAGCCACAAAATCATTTAAAAAAAAAAAAAAGGGAAGATAGAAAATGGTAGGCAGTGAAGAAAATCCTACCTCCTGATTAGGACAGAGTGAAGAAAGGGAAAGTCAACTGGAGGTCAGGAAGGGAAGTACAGTTTCAGTTGTTTACCTGTTGAGGAGATGCCTCAGTTACAAAAGAGTGAAAATGGGGGCGTTTCATGGCAAGTACTCAATGGGTTGCCTAAAGCAATACTTTTAAAGTACAGTAAAATGTTAACATTTGTTAAATCTAAGTAGTGGCTACAGATACTTTTGTTGAATTAGGAATGTACCCATACTTTACAGAAGCAAACAAAACGTCTGGCCAGAGCCAGAAGCATGAGACATATAAAAGAAATGACATGGCAGATACACAAACATATGAAAGGAAAACAGTGAAAGGAAGGAACATGCATGTGATTGATGAGAGCCAAGTCCAGAAGAAAATGTAATCCAAGGAACAGGAAAAAAAAATTCCCAGTAGTAGTCTGAGCTATAGAAAAATGTAAAACAACATGAATTCAAGAGAGTAGGCACTCAAAGCTGAAACAGATGAAATAACAAGGAAAGAAACTGATAGCACTTCTTCAAAACTCATACATGAGAAATAGCAAGAAAAGGAACAGATATGGCTAAAAATCAATCTGATACCGAGGAAAGGCCTCAGATAATCATGGTGAATGAAAAGAAAGGAGACATGCATTAAAAACAGAGATAGCTATGAAAGGTATAAAAAAGATCAAAACAATGAAAAAAAAGAATAAAAATAGAATTTAAAACAGAAAAACTAACACATGGAAAAGAAAAGTATTCATAAAGAAAATACAAGACATCTTCCCTAGAATGAAGAATAGAATTGCAACTCTAAAAAGCACACTTTGTTCCAGGAAAAACTGATAGAGAACATGAAAGAATTATTCAGACATATAGATTTAAAAAGAGAAAGAGAGGAAGAAAAGAAAAAAAAAGCCAAGGGAATATCTCGTTAGAGGATATCCTCTTAGAGGGGACTCTTTGGCTGGCGTCAGCATTGTCCCTACCAACAGTCAATGCCAGATGACAATGGAGAAATGTATCCAAATTCTGAGCAAAAGAAGGTGTCATGCAAGAATATTTACTCAGCCAAAGTGTACGCAACTATAAAGACCACAGAAACATTCCCTAACGCAGAAAATACAGAATTCATGAGCCATCCCTGAGTCATTCTTAATGGTGCAATTCAGTCAATCAAGAGTTTGTTTGTTTATTTATTGAGACGGAGTCTCGCTCTGTTGCCCAGGCTGGAGTGCAGTGGTGTGATCTCTGCTCTCTGCAACCTCCGTCTCCTAGGTTCAAGCTATTCTCCTGCCTCAGTCTCCCAAGTAGCTGGGATTACAGGCACCCACCATCATGCCCAGCTATTTTTTGTATTTTTTGTAGAGACAGGGTTTTGCCATGTTGGCCAGGTTGGTCTTGAACTCCTGAACTCAAATGATCTGCCCGCCCAGACCTCCCAAAGTGCTGGGATTACAGGCATGAGCCACTGTGGCTGGCCCTCAATCAACAGTTTGAAAATGACAACTCAGAAATGAAGAAGCAATGGCAAAAATACTGGTGGTGAGCGACAAAATCAGTTTAAATATAAAATGAAGGCCGGGTGGGGTGACTCATGCCTGTAATCCCAGCACTTTGGGAGGCTGAGGGGGGCAGATCACTTGAGCTCAGGAGTTTGAGACCAGCCTGGCCAACAGGATGAAACCCCGTCTCGACTAAAAATACAAAAATTAGCCAGGTGCGATGGTGTTTGCCTGTAATCCCAGCTACTCAGGAGACTGAGGCATGAGAATCACTCAAACCCGGGAGGCGGAAGCTGCAGTGAGTTGAGACTGCGCCACTGCACTCCAGCCTAGGCAACAAAGTGTGATTCTACCTCAACAAAATAAATAAAAATAAAATAAAATAAAATGAAGTCCCAGCTACTTGAGAAACTAAGGCTGGAGGATTCTTTGAGGCTGGCATGAACAACATAGTAAGATCTTGTTTAAAAAAAAAAAAAAAGACTAACTATGGTGAGAATTAAGGTTTCAGAGCAGAAGGAAATGCATAGACTTTAAAAACAATATCAATACAGGAATAAACAAATTGAGGAGAAAGAGCAAGCTATTTCCTCATCTTCAGAGCCTTGAATTATACCATCTAAAAAGGAAACCTTATTAAGAACAATTCTAGTTTCTTAATGTTTCTCATAATATTAACTTCAGGGAGATCTTTTAGGAACTATTAAATTTTGTGGGGAAGAAACACCTACTTCAGTTTCTTTTTCTCTTGTTAGATTCACCTAAAATTAGATTCAGAACTTTTCTTTTTAAAATAGCATTTTAATATAAGCATTTCTATTTAGCCTTCTACCTAGAAATACCTTAGACATACCTAGAATGCTGTTCACCTAATGTTAGTATTATCTCTGGGTGGTTTTTGGTTTTTTAAGAGACAAGGTCTCGCTCTGTTGCCTGGGCTGGAGTGCAGTGTTGCAATCACGGGTCACTGCCGTCTCAGCCTCCTGAGTTCAAGCGATGAGGCTGAGGCTGGGACTTCAGGTGTGCATCACCACACCCGGCTAATTACATTTTTTTTTTTTTTGTACAGACAGGGTTTTACTATGTTGCCCAGGTGGGTCTTGAACTCTTGGTCTCTCACCTTGGCCTCCCAAAGCATTGAGATTACAGCTGTAAGCCACTGCACCCAGCACTGAGTGGAGGTTTCCATAAGATCACCCAAACTGTCTTCAGTTCTTTATAATAAGAATGTATCATTTTTACAAAAATATATAGAGTCATTATTCTGAAAAAACAAGATTGGTGAAACGTCTGTCTTCAGCATGGTGTCTAGAGGCTTGTCAGTTGGATTTAGTAAGAAACCCTAAACGACGTGTGTCATGTCACAGGAATGTGCAGTAATAAGATGGAATTCAAACTAAGCAAAAAAAGGACATACTGAATTTCAAAAACATCATGGACTAGGAATTATAACCTCTAATTAAAACAGCCTGGGTGCAACTTGATCTATAGATTCAATGCAATCCCAATCAAAATCAAACACAAGCTATTTTGTGGATATCAACAAACTTATTCTAACATTTAAATGAAGAAGCAAAAGACTCAGAATATCCAACTCAATATTGAAGAAGAAGAACAAGGTAGAAGACTGACACCACTCTGACTTCAAGACTTACTATAAAGCTATAGTGATTGAGACAGCGTCCTATCAGCAAAAGAATAGACAAATATATCAAAAGACCACGAGAGAGAGCGAGCCTAGAAACAGATCCACATAAAGATACTGATTTTTTTTTCTTTTTTGAGATGGAGTCTCGCCATGTTGCCCAGTCTGGAGTGCAATGGCTCGATCTCGGCTCACCGAAACCTCTGCCTCCTGAGTTCAAATGACTCTCCTGCCTCAGCCACCCAAGTAGCTGGGATTACAGGTGCCTGCCACCATGTCCAGCTAATTTTTGTATTTTTAGTAGCGATGGGATTTCACCATGTTGGCCAGGCTGGTCTCGAACTCCTGACCTCGTGATCTGCCCACCTCAGCCTCCCAAAGCGCTGGAATTGCAGGCATGAGCCACCGCACCTGGCCAAAGATACTGTTTTTTTTTTTTTTTTTTTTTTTTTTTTTTTTGAGACAGAGTCTCGCTCTGCCGCCCAGGCTGGAGTGCAGTGGCCGGATCTCAGCTCACTGCAAGCTCCGCCTCCCGGGTTTATGCCATTCTCCTGCCTCAGCCTCCCGAGTAGCTGGGACTGCAGGCGCCCGCCACCTCGCCCGGCTAGTTTTTTTGTATTTTTTAGTAGAGACGGAGTTTCACCGGGTTAGCCAGGATGGTCTCGATCTCCTGACCTCGTGATCCGCCCGTCTCGGCCTCCCAAAGTGCTGGGATTACAGGCTTGAGCCACCGCGCCCGGCAGGTGCTGATCTTTGACAGAGGAGCAAAGGCAATACGATGGAGCAAAGATGGTCTTTTCAACAATGATGCTAGAACAGCGGGACATTAACATGCAAAAAATGAATCTATACCTTCCACAAAAATTCACTTGGAATGAATCTAAATGTAAATATAAAATGTAAAAGTATAAAACTCTTAGAAGTTAACACAGGAGAAGGCCCTAGATGACCCTGGTTATAGAGGTGACCTTTTAGATACAACACCAGAGGCATCATCCATGAAGAAACCAATGATAAGCTGGACTTTGCTGAAATTAAAAACTTCTGCTCTGGAAAAGACAATGTCAAGAAATGAGAAGACAAGTCACAGAACTCTTATAACTCAACAGTAAGAAAACAACCAACCAGATTATAATTTAAAAATGAGCAAAAGATCTGGAATCCTCACCAAAATAGATATACAGATGGTAAATAAAAAAACATGTTCAACATCGTATGTCATTAGGAAATTGCAAATTAAAGCAGTAAGGTGTTACAAACCTATTAGGATGGCCCAAACCCAAAACACTGACACATGCTTGTGAGGCTGCAGAGCAACAGGAACCCTCGTTGCTGGTAGGACTGCAAAATGGTACAGCCACTATGGGAGACAATTCAATGCTTTCATAAAAAGCTAAACATACTTAGGCCAGGCGCGATGGCTCATACCTGAAATCTCAGCACTTTGGGAGGCCAAGGTGGGCAGATCACGACGTCAGGAGATCGAGACCATCCTGGCTAACATGGTGAAACCCCGTCTCTACTAAAAATACAAAATATTTGCTGGGCGTGGTGGTGGGCACCTGTAGTCCCAGCTACTCAGGAGACTGAGGCAGGAGAATGGTGTGAACCTGGGAGGCGGAGGTTGCAGTGAGCCGAGATCGCACCACTGCACTCCAGCCTGGGGGACAGAGTGAGAGTCCATCTCAAAAAGGAAAAAAAAAAAAAAAAGCTAAACATACTGTTACCATACGATCCAATTATTGTACTCCTTTGTATTTACCTATATGAACTGAAAACGTATGTCCACACAAAAGCCTGCAAGTGAATGTTTTTAGTAGCTTTATTTACAATTGCCAAAACTTGGGAAGCAAACAAGATGTCCTTCAGTAGATGGATACATAAATTCTGGTATATCCAGACCATGGACTATTATTTGGCACTAAAAAGAAATGAACTATTGAGCCAGAAAAGATGGTGAGGAAACATATGTGCCTATTACTAAGTGGAAGAAGCCAGTCTAAAACGGCTACAGGCTGTATGATTCCGACTATTTGACATTCTGGAAAAGGCAAAACTATGGAGACAGTAAAAGATCTGTGGTTGCCAGGGGTTAGCAGGGACAGAGGGATGATCAGATAGAGCTTAGAGGATTTTTAGGGCAGTGAAACTACTCTGTATGATACTATAATGGCAGACATATTATTATACATTTGTCCAAACCCATATAGTAAAACACCAAGAGTGAAGTGAACCTAATATAAACTATGGACTTTGGGTGGTAATGACCTGTCAGCGTAGGTTCAATGACTGTAACAAATGCACCACTCTGGTAGGGATGCTGATCGTGGGGGAGGCTGTGCACATGTGGGAACAGGGGATATATGGGAACTTGCCATACTTTCCACTCAGTTTTGCTGTGAACCTAAAACTGCTCCAAAAATTAAAAAACAAACAATAAAAACCCCAGCCTCTACGTTTCCAGGAATTAGGATGGTCCAGTAGAGGAGGGGTACAGGAGATGAGAAGGGGAAGCGAAGGAGTGAGATGAGGCAGGAGTGGTGGCCAGGACTTCTCCTGTGGGCAACGGAGAGTCACTGACGAGCAAGGAAGGGAGGTGACCAGACATCGGGGCAGCTACACGGACGGTGAATTGGGATAGGGAATGTGCGGCGAGAAACCAATGAGGTAATTACTGGCAGAGTCCAAAAGTGAAGCAAGCTCCTAGACGGAGACAGCAGCAGTGGAGCTCGGTATGTGATAAGGTGGCAGGATTGTCCTGAGCTTGGTCCTGGTCAGAAGCAGAGGCTGAGAAAAAAGAGAAGAACCCCTTGCAGCTGCCACAGCTGCAAGGGACATGGTGATGCAGAGGTGATTTGGAGTTGGCAGAGATGACCTCCGGACACGTGGATGCACAGGGCTACTGCTCAGGTGAGAGGTGTGGGCCGAGCATAGACTGGAGGTGATCTGCCCATGGCTGGAAGATGAAGCATGGAGTTGAGATATCCCAGGAAGAAACCGCGGGCAGAACCGTAGGAGAGATCAAAGTTTCAGAGACAGGCAGAAGAGGACGATCCTACAGAGGAGACAGAGTGGGAAGAAGAGGCCCAGGAAGGGGAGTGAGCATCACAGAGGCCAAGGGAGGGAGGGAGGGAGGGGTTCTCTACAAGTCAGTGTCAAATGCTACAGTGGGGTGGAGAAAGAAGGGGATTGAAAACAGGCTATCTCGCCATGTTTTAACAGGAAATCCAGCCCTTCCTCCCTGCCCCTTTTTTAGGGAGGCTGAATTCCGGTTTGCAAGCAGGTGAATGAACAGAATTGTGGAAAGGGATGGTTCCTAAAGAAGATATATTAGGGTTGGAACAAACAAGAATGGACATTTTGTAAAAACAAGTATTTTAAAGTGGACTCCAGACTTCTTAACTTACAACTCGAATAATCATTTAACAGGATGTGACCTACCATCAATAAGACAACAGCAGAATAAATGACAGCACACCCACACCATGGAGTATTAACCATTAAGAAGAAGGGACTGGAGCTCTACCAGCTGACCTGAAGAGAACTCTGTGAGGTGTTGAGTAAGAAAAGCAGGACACAGAAAGGGCCTGTCATATGATCCCATTTTCGGTAAAGCAGTAACAAAACCTTGTTTATGATTAGACAGCATGGAGGAAATTATGGAAAAATACACAGCAGGGTATGGCTGTGTATATATATCACAGTTACCTGACTAGGAAAAGGGGTGGGGTGACATGAGGAAGAGGTAGGGGCAGCAAGTAATAGAGAAAAATTAAACAGGACACTTAACAGCATATAAGAAATGGTCATATTTATGCATTTATATGAAACTGTATATATATACACACACATATATAAACATATACACATATAAAATGGTCAAAAAATGAACACACACACAAAGTCTTGACTCAAATCCACCGAGTTAACTGAGTGCTAAGAGCAGCCTGTCATCTGGGGGCAGCTGGGGTGAGCCAGCAAGGGGCCTCGAGTCCTGTACACGTGCCTGGCTGTCCCGCAAGAACCAAGGATGCCGTGGGTGAGGCATCACTCGGAGGGCATCTGGGCTGTGTGCAGCAAGCTGGTGAAAAAGGTATCCAGGGGCTCACCTGCATTCTGGGTGAAGTGCGTGGACAGGGGAGTGGGAGGGTATTAACCCTCAGGGGAGGACTGAGATTTGAGAATTCATGGGAACAGCAGATGAGAAGCCGCTGTGGGTAAGGTCTGGGGTGGGGAGAAAGTGGAGGCTGTGAGTGCAAGGACAGTGCTGGGTGCAAATGTTAGAGACCAAAGGCAGGCGGGCAAAGAGGAGCCCCACAGGCCGGCCTCACGAGCAGGATATGGCTAGAAGTCTCTCACGTCATGGGAGAAGAGGAAACAAGAGAAAACTGGAAATTAAAGAAGGACACCAACAAGATGAAAGTTCTTATCAACCAACACTTTTAATTGCAAAAAGTAAAAACCTTCATTACATGAAACTTTAATTTACATACATTCTTCACACGGTGGAAGTCTTTACCAGTTTGCAGTATCCTGCACTAGAACACGTAGGAAAAGCTCAAGCCATTCGGAGCCCCTGTGGCTGGGACAGTTGCCTGCCTCCCTCTGCTCCCTGGGACCATCCAGGCCCACCACACCCTGCTCCCTGAAGGAGCTGCAGCTGCCCCTGGCACCTGCCCCTGATGATGGTGGGGAGCGCTGTGCTGAGTCCCTAGCTTGCCTGTGCCTCCTCCGTCCCTGGCCCTCAGCATTGGTTACTGACCCCCCACCTGGGGTGGGGGTGAAGGAAGGGAAGACTGCAGACAGCATTTTTCTGAGGGTCAAACTGTGGAAACAAGCATAGGGGAAGGCTGTCTGCGACAAGATGGGGCTCTCTGGGAATGCCATGTGTCTGCTGGCTCCTGTCACCTTCCTGGAAGGGTCCACAGTGCTGAGGGGTTGCAGTGTGAAGAATGGGATGCTACTGTGAGTAAGGGTGGCTGCACAGGTGACCCCCCTGCCCCAAGGAGCTGCTGTGGGGAGCGATGGTGTCAATGAAGTCTGGCACAGAGGAGATGTCCCAACTCCCCAGTTTCTGTCTGAAACTCAGAACTCAGCTGGGTTCCCTTCTCCACACGGTGCTTGCCGCCGTGGCTCATGGACTGATGGCTGCTGCCTGCCTGACAGACACACTAGGTAGAGGCGGAAGGGTCTCTGGTCCAGCCCTATCAAGTCCTGACAGTTCCAGGCCTCCACTTAGTTATGTAACATTCCTTCCCTCCACTAGTCTGAAAAAGTCTGGACATTTCACGGTCTCCAGGGAGAGGAAAATGACAGATGTATTTAGCACTAATGCTCAAATTATGCAGGGCAGGGAAACCAGAGACACTGAGGGACCTGGACAACAGACAAGCTGGCTAGACGGTTTCTCTTCAAGGCCAGCATTTAGTCATACTGTGTCCACGGTGGGTGGACTTGGATGTGGTGCACGAGAGAGAGAGCACCTGTCCATCTCCCTGACATGCTTCTGGAAGAGGCCGCTGGGGATGTGGAGACCGGGGGTGGGGAGGACAGGGAAATGCCTGCTGCTGGTGACACAAGCACATTCCCGGAGGCTCCCATGTTTCATTCGCTACAGGGCTGTCTCCATAAGCGCCTTCACCCTCCTAGCTTCCTGACGCTGACACGCGTCGGTTCTGTACACAACATCTGTAGGTCCAAACATGGAGAGAATTTCAGCCTAAAGTACAATTTTAAAGCACATCTCTCACACTCCCTTCCTTCAACAAATTCTAGTGGGTGATGGGTCACCACTGAAAGGTAATGAGTGTGGGACTTCTATACTCAAGAGAGCTTTTCCTTTATTGTTCGGAGAGCTCAAAATCCTAAGAGGCCCTTCTGTTTAATAACTGATTCTCGAAAGGTGGACAAAATTGCCTCTCTCTGTGCAAACAGACATGCACCTTTCCCTCGCTTTCTCCTACAACCTGGCTTTCTCCTTTATGGACAAGGAGATGCAAACATTTGCTTTGGGGTGTGAACATTCACTGTGAAAGTGATTGGGTAATGAGCAAACTCATTCCAGGCTGTATTAAAATGACTGAGGCCATCACCTGCAGCTAAGAAATGGGAGTTTTTGTTTTAACATAAATGTACACTGAGGCCTGTGCTGGGTTTTGGTAGACGGGAACAGAAAATCAAGAATTGAAAAACAAGTGATGTAAACTCCAAGGGGACCCACAACTGGAATGGGGCAGAATCCCTCCCCTGTCACACATCTGAAGAATGTGGAGACAGGAAAATGGCTGGACACAGTGTGTTTCAGCTACATTTACTCTTAAAAAGAGTTTTCAAATGGGGAGAGGAAAAGTGAAAGGATTTTTATAAAAGTCATATGGTTAGATTCTTTCCTCCTCCACTTCTGCCCAGCAGAGTTTTAAAAACAAACTCAGCAGAGTTTTAAAAACAAACTCTGCAGAGTTCCTGGCTTGCTGTTCCCCATCCCTGGGTTCTCCCACTCCAACGGGGACATATGTGAGTCAACGACATCCACAGCTCTCTTCCTGGGTACCATGCTGTGATGCAGCAGGAAAATGATGAGCTATGGAACCAGCTACCCACCTGCCAGCAGTTAACTGCTCTCAGCCTCCACTTATTTCCTTGTAAAATGAGGATCTAACACCTACTTTACAGGATTGGGTGAAGATTAAAGGAGATCATGTCTATCAGGCACTTTGTAAACTGGAATGTATTAGATAAATGTTATTATTCCTTTCTCTCAGAAAGCGAGCCCCCCAATCTTCCCATTTCATAGACTGTTTTGTATTTCACTGAATAGTGGATTTCTGTTTTCATAAACCACTATTATTATTTTTTGAAACAGGGTCTCATTCTGTCACCCAGGCTGGAGTGCAGTGGTACAATCACAGCTCACTACAGCCTCCACCTACGGGGGGTAAGTGATCCTCCCACCTCGGCCTCCCGAGTAACTAGAACCACAGGAGTGTGACACCACACCTGGCTAATTAAAAAAATGTTTTTGTAGAGACGGGGTTTCGCTATGTTACCCAGGCTGGTCTTCAACTCCTGAGCTCAAGCAATCTGCCTGCCTCAGTCTCCCAAGTGTTGGGGTTACGGGTGTGAGCCACCACACCTGGCACAGCTACTTTTTTTTTTTTTTTTTGAGAGAGAGTTTCACTCCGTCGCCCAGGCTGGAGTACAGTGGCACGATCTTGGCTTACTGCAATCTCCGCCTCCCGGGTTCAAGCAATTTTCCTGCCTCAGCTTCCCGAGTAGCTGGGATTACAGGCGCCACCATCATGCCTGGGTAATTTTTGTATTTTTAATAGAGATAGGTTTCACCCTGTTGGCTAGGCTGGTCTTGAACTCCTGACTTCAAGTGATCTGCCTGCCTCAGCCTCCTAAAGTGCTGGGCTCACAGGTGTGAGCCACCGTGCCCAGCTTGAATCACTTTTATTTTATTCTCTCTCTTCCCTAAAAAAACTTGAGGACAAGCTCTGCCTCTTTTCATCAACCATAATTAAGTATGGTATCCATTCACTACTTGACTGTTGGAGAGCTCAGGACATTTGGACAGAAATGCTTCAAACTGGGGCCAAAGTAGCCTGTCTCCTCAGAGAGCTGACTTCTGGGCACAGGCATTGCTATGGTGGGAGGCTACAAGAAAGTGAACCTAACTCATGCGCAGAGGTCATCGCCATGTCACCTCCTAGTAAATGCTCAATAAACTTATAAATCACCCCCTCTTTAGAGCCCTACAGTTTTGTTCTTATTGTGGTGGTGGAGGTGGGGAATTGGTGAGGTGGTCCTGTCGTCACCCTGCAAGCTTGCTTTTTCATCCTGACAACCCTCTTTCCCACACCAGGTCATGCAGAGGGACTTCTGCTGCTTCTAGCTAGACGGCAGGGGCATCCTGTGGCATCCTGCTGCTCAGGGCCTTGATCATTAGAAAGGGACTGGCTGGCAACCCCTAGCCACTCCCGTCGCTCTGGCCACTAGTAGATTCTGTTTATCAAAATTAACTTGAGAAGTTGAACTGCCTCTGTCTATCTAGAAAACCCTCTTTGGAGAATTCTCTCCTAATACAAGTTTACATTCAAGTCTGAACTGGGTAGATTGTAAGTAAAATGAGTAGTGTATGCATAAAAGTCTCTACTTATCTTCTGCTACAGTCTTTTTTTGTTGAAGTACAAAATGGGGCTTAGGAGACTTTCCCAGGGGATGCCTCAGAATACCAACACATGCAAGGGTTTCTTTGTTTTCAAAGTTTTGAGCTTAAGTGGGTATTTTATGGACATTTAAGATGTGAAGGGCAGGAGTGAAATGGGGGAAAGGAACACAGAGTCACTCACGGAAACAAAACGGAGATCTCAATAATCAAAATAGTTGCTTTGTTCCTAAGAAACCCTCTTTTTTGTTAACGGGTCTAATTTTTAAAAACTCTCAGAGGCCTCTAAAGCACTTGTTTACATGTAGCCCTTCCCCATGTGCGGCCAGGGTAAGGACACTGCAGAAGGCTGTAAAAGCTTACACAAAGCCGTCCTCTACATGATCCCTCTGACTTAAAACCTCTTAAATCATAGCTGCTTAACAGCATGACTTTTATATGTACACACGTTTTGTTTTTCCTGTATTCATCCACACAAGGGGTTGATTAAGAAAAAATTCCCTCAGGTACAGTTCATCCTAGTTTCACCGAAGCCCGTGGAGGAGGCTCTGATGTTTCCACCCTGAGCTCTGTGAACTCTGCTTGTCCTCTGCAAGCCCACAGACAAACAGGCCATTCAAGTGCTCAGTGCTCCCCACTGCTGGTCATGAGACCCACAGAGAAAGAGGGCCTGGGCGATGAGATGCAGGCTCCTCCAGGAATGAAGAGGGCTTCACAACCATCTTCACTCGTCACTGTCTGCCTCTGATCCATAATTCTGACACAGACACGTACTGTATCCATTTGATTTCTGCAATTCAGAAGCAGACGCCAAAGTGTAGATTGCTTTTTCTTCATCCTGGCATTGGCATGACCAATGGCCAGGTATCTAGTGGTGTCAATAAAAGAATAATAGAGAAAAAAAAAAGGGAACAGGAAAAGAACATCCTTATTTACACCATTTGATTGCTATATACCGAAAGCACTTGGGAGAAAACAATGCACACAGTGAAGCATCCAATCAGAAACACACAGCTTTATATTATTACAAAAAAGAAAAATACCTCACCTTGTTTTTGTTTCCCAGCACAGACAGAAATCATTTTAAGACAGAGGATCACACAGTCAGTTGTACACCCAGCTGACAAACACTTTGGGTCTGGATTTCCTCCCCCAACCACATTACAACATCAGCTTTGACACATCTGTAAAACATCTTCTCTGCAGAAAGTCAGACCCTAAAGATCAAACCCAGGGAGGCACCCTCTCCCCAGGCCAGCTACTCTAACTCATAACCCTCTGAAGACACTTGGTAAAGGCAACACAGCTGACAAGAGCAGTGCTGCCTCAGCAGTAGTGGGCTCTGGCCCTGCCAAGGCAGGGAGGACTACAGCCAAGCTTCCAAGAAGCCATTCAGACAGGCAAGGGAGAAGGGGAGGGAGTGCAGTGGGGATATAAGAACCTGATGAAATGGAAGAAAGCATTACCTTGGGAGTTACCACTTTGAATTATTATATGATCAGACTCTAGCCTGGCAACATAGAGACTCCAAGTGCCACAGACAATGGGAAAGAAGTGTACTTCTTGAATGCAATTCAAAGTTATCTGACCTTTTTTCACTGGTTCTAGATTCCATTTTGTTTGGGAAACTACAAGAACTTGTTTAATCAGCCGTGGCTTTCCAAAAAGTAGAGTGATGTGGCCAGGAAGATGGGGACGAGCAGGCCCACCTGGGAAAGGATGGCTCTGACATCAGAACCTGTTGGCTGCCCTCTCCACTGCCAGGGAAGGAAGCTGGCAATGCAGGCAAAGGAAGGCACCAGCCCTGTTTCCTGCCTGAGGGGCAGCATCAAGGTCATAGTGCCCAAAGGCCCGGAAGAGGTCAGTCTCAGATGGGTGCTGGCAGAGTCCTAGCCAAGTGGCCAGGCTGAATCCTTCCTGAGCCATCTGCAGGAAGAGTCAGGAGGGCTAGGCCCTGGCCACTGCCTTGCAGCTCACAGCTGGTTCACACATGCATGCAAAGGGCAGGTAACTAAGTAACCAACCCCTGAAAAGCAGTTTCATAGTTTTTTATTTTTCCCCTTTCAACCTGGTTTTCGGCTCTGGAAGCTGTTCCTGTGCACAGTTCTATTTCCTACAGTTCTGAGAAAGTGGTTCCATCGCAGATGACCAAAGGCTGGACCCCTCTGGCTATAATGTAGACCTTCCAGTGAGTGGTGCTGGCATAGCCTTGAGGGGAAATAGCAAGAGGAAAACATGTAAATGTTAGTGGGTGGGCACACCTGTGGGCAGAGCAAGGTGGGTCTGCCAGAGCTGGCCCTCAGGGTGCACTGCAGAGTCAAAGACAAATCTTTTTCTATTTAATTTAGTTTCTTTTCTTTTTCTTTTCTTTTCTTTTTTTTTTTTTTTAAGAGATGGGGGTCTCACTATATTGCCCAGGCTGGTCTTGAACCCCTGGGCTCAAGTGATCCTCCTGCCTCGCACTCCCAGAGTGCTGGGATTACAGGTGTGGGCCACCACTCCTGGCTTAAAGACAAATTGCTCTGAAAGTCTTTTGGCACTTCCTAGCATCAGTATTCCTAGTTATTATCAGTCCTCTTTAAATGCTTTATCACCGCCCCTCACCCAGGGAACTATGAATCACAATTCAGCAGGCTTACAAAGGCAGGATGCTCTAGATGAGGCTGCTGTTGGGCATCAAGTCTCAGCTTTTACAGCAAGAAGACAGAATAGATTCTGAGGGGGCATAAGACCTACTAGCCAATTTTCCTGTGTCTTTCTATAATGCAGTTTCATTACACAACATCCAGATTAACCTAAACCTAAACCAGCATTGCCCAAATTGGGTTCAGCAAACAGTAGAGTCCTGTAAGATATTCCAAAGAAAATAGGTTCTAGAGTACTATGGGCCCTGCTCATCTTTAAACGAAGAGCACTGAGTAGAATTCAACTTTTACTTGGTGACTCCGGAAGGGTCATGATGGGCAATGACTGTCCTGTACAGTGACTGCAGATATTGTACCTGACCCCCGAAAGGTTTTCTGGTGATCTGGAACCCTTCCTTCCTCCATCTCCACAGGACAATGTACGTTTTGTCAAAAATCACAGAACTTGCATGTCGTGGTGCCATTCTTAAGGGTCCCTACGGTAGAGGAACCCCGTCTGTCCTGCAACACTGAATCATTCTTCTTGGCCAGGGTCTGCTTTCCTGTCCTCACTGTTAACCATGGCAGCTACAGTCATCACGTCTATTTCTGTCACTGCTTCAGGTGCTCGCTGGCTTCCCCACCCCTCCCTGCCCCCATTCTTCTCCCAGACTTGCTCTCCTATTCTTCTTCTCTTCAGTCACCATCCCTCTCTGTGTTCTGTCATGTGACTGGCCTTTTAAAGACACTGCCAACTACAGGGATCCTTTCTTTCTAGTCAACAAACCAGCCAGGCACAGCACAGCAGGTATCACGCACTGGATGTCAGGCTAATCTGGACTATCTGTACCAGCATTTGATGCTCAAGCTTTCTTGATCACTGCCAGACATTTTTTTCCCCCTAATTCTGTAATTGGTATTCCGGTTGCTTGTGGGAGCCGGAAGTATGGAATTCAGATAACTAAGGTGTTTCTGTAGTTGTCTGAATTGCTCGGCATTTGTAAAATATAAGACAGAAACTTGTTCAAGCACAACCACATGCTCCAAACCTAAATATGCCAGAGAGATTTTCACAATAGTCATCTCTTGTGTTAAGAGTCACTCCATTACAGGAAAAAGGTTCAGAACAATTTCCATACAAGAATCCTCCTTTTTGTAGGAAGTTTCCCAAGAGCCAGGCCAGCTGTGCTCCATTATTAGTTAATGCTTGATTTGTACATTATTTTTATTCTTCATTTCTAAATTGAAATAAAAGTTATGTAACTTAAATTAAAACTTGGCATAGCTTGCAGTCCAATTCCTACCCTCATATAAGATGCAAGGTTTCTAGGGATTTGGGGGTCTTCTGAATGGGTAAAATTCAAAGAAATCAATTGGAAAACCCAGTCTGGGCTCTGCCAGAGACTCCAGATCTTGCTTAGGTTTCGTGAGGCAGGAAAAGCAAGGAGGTCAATGGTGACACTTGCTGATTTATTTGCTTCTTCCAAGAAAACTCGGCTGTCAAACTGATTGCTACTGACAGCAGTGGATTCAAACCTGTTTGGAACAGATTTTTAGGATATAAGGCACAGGACAAGTCACATTTGGGAAAACACTGAGCCAGGGCCAAAGGTGAGGTATCAATGTGAGGCTGTGACTTGGCTGTGGTAGCCACACAAAGGTAACATTTCCTTGTGTGACCATTGCCCTTATATACTGCTTGGTATTGGTTTATTTGCAACATGGGTGTATGTTCCTGTAGTCCTGGATTGTCCCTCTCCTGGCTTGACTGTGTTCAAGCAGGCACTTAAGACCTGATGCTCTGCTCAACAGATAGTGGGGCCTTGGGGTGGTCACCTCTCCTCTCTGGGTCTCAACCTTTTCATCTATAAAACGACGGATTGGTCTAAATACTTTCCAGAATCCTTCCTAACTTGAAGTTTCTATGATCAATAGACACAGGCATTCTATATGTTGTATGTACAAGACATTTCTTTCTGCTATGTTTTCTCATTAAGTTGTTTCATTTCTTTCTTTCTTTTTTTTTTTTGAGACGGAGTCTGGCTCTGTCACCCAGGCTGGAGTGCAGTGGCAGGATCTCAGCTCACTGCAAGCTCCGCCTCCCGGGTTCAGCCATTCTGCTGCCTCAGCCTCCGGAGTAGCTGGGACTACAGGTGCCTGCCACCGCGCCCGGCTAATGTTTTGTATTTTTAGTAGAGACGGGGTTTCACCGTGGTCTCGATCTCCTGACCTTGTGATCCGCCCGCCTCGGCCTCCCAAAGTGCTGGGATTACAGGCGTGAGCCACCGCGCCCGGCCAAGTTGTTTCATTTCTAAGCATAAATGTTGAGCCTGTTAATAGAAGAATGTTATTTTTGATTCTACTAAATAAAACTTCTGTGAAGGCAGTACACGATTCTTATTTTTTTTTTTTCTTTTTGAGACGGAGTCTCGCTCTATCGCCGGGGCTGGAGTGCAGTGGCTGGATCTCAGCTCACTGCAAGCTCCGCCTCCTGGGTTCCGGCCATTCTCGTGCCTCAGCCTCCAGAGGAGCTGGGACTACAGGCGCCCGCCACCTCGCCCGGCTAGATTTTTGTATTTTTTTAGTAGAGACGGGGTTTCACCGTGTTAGCCAGAATGGTCTCGATCTCCTGACCTCGTGATCCGCCCGTCTCGGCCTCCCAAAGTGCTGGGGTAACAGGCTTGAGCCACCGCACCCGGCCTGGCAGTACACGATTCTTAAAATAGCTTTTGAATTAAAAACTAAAAAGATCCATGGCTGACTCTGCCCTCCTGGGGCCCTACATACCGATATCTCCCGGCTCTATTGGCATGGCCACAGACTGACAATGTCTTCGGCACTGGAAGGGAGGGATGAGCTGCAACATGGCCTCACCGCTGCCCATGATAAATAGGTCATGCATCTCATGCATCTGGAGGAAAGAACGAGGAGGGGAGGAAAAGGAAGGCAAAGAAAACAAAATAAAACCAGGGGCTTTAGTAAATAAAAATGCTTTCACATATGGCTCTGAGTTTTCTAGCCGAGCAAAGAGGAAATAGAACCAATAACAAAAATTTGCAATTATGTCCAAAAGACAAAAACAAACTACTTCTCCTAAGAATGGCATCTCTTGGTACTAAGACCAGAGTAAAATCTCTTCTATGGGTTCTCCTAAAGAGGCACTGTGTGATTTAGTGGGCAATCCCCTCAGCAAGAGCCCCAGAGCAGATCTGGCATGAGCTTCATAATTTGCAACTAGTTTTAGCCACAGCTTCAAAGTAAGCCAAAGGAAAATACCTAATTGCAATTTAACAAAGGTAGTTCTAGCAGAAACCAATAAATGGTGGCTGAAGTATACAACATTCTGAGATTCTGGGTTTGATGAAAACTTTTTAGATAAATAGATAATCGGGACATCCTTTGGACACTCTTCCATGGAATGTTATTTCTTACTACCAGGGCTCTGATGAGAATTGTGCAGCAGTAAGTTTAAGTTTATACTGCCTGGCAAGACCCAAGGGAGCAGGTACGCCATGCTACTGATTAAAAACTAATGACACTAAGACTGGCCTCTGATTCTGAAAACTAAGGAGACAACCAGCATATGCACCTGCACAGGTAACTACTGCCCCTCTGAGGGCATGCTACTGCCGGCAACGGGCATTAAATGCAACCTGCTATGTGCCAGGGAAGGAGCTGTGAACCCTGGGGATGGGGCTGGGACCAGGGCAGGGAATAGGGATAAAGAGAGGGGTCTTGCTGGGACATTTCTCCTTACCTTGATGATGACAGAAAACCCCTAGGGTCTCTTCTATCATCTCTTCCTCCTATCTCCTGCCCTTCAGAGAAACCCTTTATACGCCCATATAAAGTGGCAGCCAGAAGTCTGACTCCCTGGGCTATGTCTTGGTTTTTCTCTTCACCACTCACGGCCTCCAGAGTCTTGGGTTTGGCCCCATCTTCCCCTGTCCCCAGTCCTGGTCTCTCTGCTGCTGCCACAGGCCTTGCCCATCATGTTTTCATGGCAACAGTAGTGCCATTTCACCTGCTAATGTGGTGACAGGGACAAGCCTGGTCTTCAGCCAGCCTGCAGTTGACTGGCACTCACATTGGCGGAAGCCTTACCATCTGTAGTCCTCACAACAATCTCAGAAGGACCAAAACAAGTGGCTGCATCCTTCTTCACACAGGCCTGAAGCGGGTAGGGACATAGTCATCCATTCCCAGGATGGGAAGAAACAGACGACAGGGTGGCACAGGCCAGCCCTAGGCCACACTGTGGAGTGGGTGAAGTGGGCCTTGGAGCCTCTCACCTTCTCCCCGAGTGCCACTTAACAACCAGCTCCCCACTTCTGTCTTAAGGCTGCCTTTGGATACTGGGCCCACAGACACGTGACTTTAACAGGGCCCAGGGCCCAGGGATGTGGACAACAGGGTGGGGTAACAAGGCTGCAGGGAAAGGAGAGCTTGGGCCAGGGTGGGGAAACAGATTCTCTAAGAAACCAGGCTCTCAGGAGTTTTGCCTGTTTGGCCACTGCCCTTCCCAGAACATCCTCGAGAACCACAGTATGACTTTGGTAAGCATTTGAGTAACTCTGTATTTACTCCTTTGGCTGGGCTCCTTGGTGTTGCGCAGGCTGGAGAAATTAACTCTGGTATTCAAGTGGTAAAACCAAGAGAAAGATAAAGGCCGTGTCCCAGAATTATATTTATGAAGATGAAATCATACAAGGGCCTGGAATTCTAGCCGGCGACAGCAGGATAAACTTCTTTAAAATCCGAGGCAAGAGCCCAGCATCTCCACCCCAGTGCTGGCAGACAGAACTTCTTACTTCTAGACAAAATGATTGTTTTTATAGACTTTCAAATTCCTTTAACACAATTCAGCAAATTTGGAGCCAAGCAATAGTATCAGGAGGTGGAAGCCATGGTCCAGAGTTGGTAGGGGGCCACAGTTTGGGAAATTTTTGTTTTTTTTACACCAAGGAAAATGCATGCTTTTAATTCTCCCAAACCAATCCGGGCTCAAAAACCTTCCTTAGGAATGAGACTTAACAAAAGGAGCAATTCAGAGAAAAGTAAACAGACACAATGCAGAACAGCTTCTCCCAGTCCACTGGCCCCAGAGAGGTAACTTTGGCTCTGAGCACTTGGCCCCAGACTGAAGTGGGAAATGATGGGGGCAGAGTGGGCTTTTCCACCCCAGCCGGGCTGCCTGCCTATCAAATCTTTCCCAGGCTCCCACACTTTTTGCCTTTCAAGTTCTCTACCTGAAATCTCTTAATTGTTTATTTCTGGCAGAAACCACCCTGGGGGTTAGAGGGTAAAGGGTGTGTCCTTGGGCAACTCACTTAATCTCTCTGGGGCTCAGTTTCCTTATCCACAAAATGAAGAAGTTATTCTATTCTTCAAAATGAAGAAGTAAAGCTATTCCTTTATAGCTTTCTTTTCTTTTTTAAAAAAAACAGAGATAGGGTCTTGCTATATTGCCCAGGCTGGTCTGAAACTCCTAGGCTCAAGCAATCCTCTTGTCTCAGTCCCCCCAAGTGCTGGATTAGAGGCGTGAGCGACCACCATTCATGGCTGCTTGCCTACTTTCTAATTTAAGGTAGGAAAGCCAGACTAATTGTACACTGAAGTCCTTCAAATTTTAAGATTTCACTTCTTTTAATATAGAAAAGTAGCTTGCCTTAGGTGTTAGGCGCAGGAGGCAGATTTGCAAGGTAAGTAGACTTTCTGGAAACCTGCCTTCATGACAAGGTGTGCCCCTGCAAGTCTCCTGGCTAGCAGCAGGAGGGGAGAACTAGACTGTGTGGGTGTCCCTTCAATTCATCCTCTACGCCAATATGCAGGGAAGGCCTTGGTTATGACATCAGCCCAGATCCCAAGTAAAGAAAATTCTAGATCCAAGTCCTCTCAAAATTTCCTACCTTACTCCCCACAACAGGTTCCGGGTGAAGAAGGAAGCAGTTGTTTAAAGAGGCATCTTTTGGAAATGGCAGGTGAGTGAAAACAGGAAAAAGCTCACGTAACATTTGTGATCTGTTCAGAGGTCTTCTCCTGTAGAAGTTTGAAATAGAAAAAAAGTATTTAACTGGTCAAGCCAGTCCATGACTAAGAGAGAGCCAAGTAAGGGTGGGAAAACCGTGGGCGGTGGGTAAAGAGGGAAAAATAGGAGTACAGTATCTTAAGTACTAGGTCCCTGAAGAATAGTTGCACAGAGTCAATGAAGTATAACGTGCACACAAACAGGCATAAACTCTACAGCCATGATTTGAACATGTGGGTGGAGTGTTTCTAAACTGCAGCTAAAACAATATATAGAGGAAGGAAAGAAACAATCTATTCATTCTATCTTGGAGAAGACTGAAGTAACAGCAGGCCAGGAGGGGGAAGGGAAGAAGAGAGAAGGAGGAAGGGACAAAAAGCATGACCCTTCTTCTGAGGCAGAGGGAGACGCAGGGGGAAGCCTGCTCAGCTTGTTCAACTGGGCACTCTAGCACGCAAACAAACAGCATATTTAAAGAAAGATAGAAGTATTAAGACATTAACAAAAAGCCTGAAAAAGCCATTTTAATTATTTTGGAACAGTTCTAAGATGGAAACTGGCTTTCTTTTCTTACTAGGCAGCAACTTTAACCACAAACAATGAACCATGTCTTCCGCTGGGCACAGGAAAGAAGAGCAGGACAAACTGGGGTTTCGATCATGGCTGGGTAACCTTAGGCAAGTTACTTAACCTCTCGGTTTCCCATTTTTCTTTCTTTCTCCCCACTCCTTTTTTTTTTTGAGACAGGGTCTCACTTGGTCACCTAGGCTGGAGGGCAGTGGTGTGATCACGGTTCACTGCAGCCTCAACCTCCCAGGCTCAAGCTATCCTCCCAACTCAGCCTCCCAAATAGCTTGGATATTTTTTGTAGAGATGGGGTCTCCCTACGTTGCCCAGGCTGGTCTCGAACTCCTGGGCCCAAGTAATCTACCCGCCTCAGACTCCCAAAGTGTTAGGATTATAGGCATGAGCCACCACGCCTGGCTACTGATTCCCACTTGTCTGATCTGAAAAATGACAACAATCATTCCTACTTTCCAGAGTTATTATCAGTGTCCCCAGTAAGCCACAGACACTAAGAACCAACGCACACTGCCTGGCAGAAACAAGTGCCAAAAAATGCAATTCTCCTTCTAATATTTGCACTCTCTCTTCAGCCCCGGCATGAGGCCACATTCTACATAAAATGCTAAATGCATACTTAGAAATAAATTATGACTCTATTAGACAAACTTGCTGTCTCCCGCTGGTGGCGCCCCTCCTTCTGACACACCTCTTCATCCATCCCCTTTCTCTCTCATCATTGGTTTATCAGTGGAATCCCAGCATTGGATTTGTAAAATGCTGGGCCTGTGGTAGTGGCTCAGTGATAGCTATTACTGTTTTGCGAGTATTTCTGGTCTGCCCCTTTCCTACTCACAAGCTAAGTGCCCCCATAGCCCACCCCCACCCATTTTTTTCTGAGACAGAGACCTCATTCTATTACCCAAGCTGGAGTGCAACAGCGTGATCTCAGCTCATGGCAACCTCTGCCTCCCAGGTTCAAGTGATTCTCATGCCTCAGCCTCCAGAGCAGCTAGGATTACAGGCATGTACCACCACACGTGGCTAATTTTTGTATTTTTAGTAGAGATGGGGTTTTGCCATGTTGGCCAGGCTGGTCTCCAACTCCTAGGCTCAAGTGATCTGCCTGCCTCGGCCTCCCAAAGTGCTGGGATCACAGGCGTGAGCCACCATGCCCGGCCCTTTTCACACTCACCATGGATAAGGAAATGGGAACCACCGTTCAGGAAAGCAGCGCCACCACTTGGCGAAAAACCCTTCAGTGAAGCCTTCTGTCACCTCAGGGTACTGGCACAAAAAATGCTGAATCTCCTCCGACGACAGGGGCTTTCCCGTCTTGGCAAGGGAGGAAACAAAGTAAAACAAAACAACACAGAGTTACTTGTCAGAAATTTCCTAGAGCTTGACCTAGCCTTTAAGCAAGCAGCCAATCAGTGGGAGACTCAGGCTTCTGCTCACCTTGATCACCAATGGATGGAGCCTCTCAAATTTCCCTGGGGCATCTTCCAGGAGCATCACCTTCAGGGGTTTTTGGGCACAGCCAGTGCAGTTGGCAGGAATGGGCTCTGACTCATTCTGCTCACAGTCCTTTGTCCACCAGGGGTCTGAGAGAGGAAGGGATATGGAGAAAGCAGATACTGAAAGAGCACAGCTGGTACATCCAGTAGCTCCAGCAATGAAACAAGAAAGGAAAGACATCAGAATGACTTTATTTATTTATTTATTTATTTATTGACAGAGTCTCACTCTGTTGCCCAGGCTGGAGTGCAGTGGCACTGTCCAGCTCACTGTAACCCCAGCCTCCTGGGTTCAAGAGATTCTCCTGCCACAGCCTTCCGAGTAGCTGGAACTACAGGTGCAGGCCATCACACCTGGCTAATTTTTGTATTTTTAGTTGGAGCGGAGTCTCGCCATGTTGCCCAGGCTGGTCTTGAATTCTTGGGCTCAAGTGATCTGCCCACCTCGGCCTCCCAAAGTGCCGGGATTACAGGCGCAAGCCACCGCATCCAGCCCATAATAATTTTTAAAACACACAATGATAAGCCCTGGAGACCGCTGAAAAGGTAAGATACACATGAAGCAGCCTCTGAGGAGGGAGTAGAGGACAGGGGCAGGAAGGAGAGGTACTCTTCTCTGTATACCTTTTTACACTTTGTGGAAAATATCTTTTAACTTGTACATGCATTTCCTAAATCAAATCAACAAATAAAGCATAACAGCTAGGAAAAACTTTCAGCAGTGTGGAGCTAAAGACGTACTTCTCCCAACATTTTCTAACCTATGACCCATAGGGCTGAAATGTCTACAGCACAGGGGGGCTGGTGTGGAGAGAAGGGTGACCCCTTCATCGCTGTGCCCTAATGCACTTCTCACACATGCTGGATGTGTGCCTAGACCCTTGGTTCACAAGGACACATGGGAGCCAGGACTCTGGGAAGGAAGAGTGAGAAAAGGGCATAGAAGAGGGAAGGGATGGAGAGGGTAGACAGGACTTTTCTGGAGCCATCTTTGGAATAAAGTGAATTGTATCTGTCCATAAGACAGCCCTCTATCCCAGCTCAGGAGGGGGTGGGACCGCCGGCCATAGTTTCCAGCCCCACATGCTGGTCAGAAATGGAAGACTCCCAACCCAGACCCCGCTGTGAGTGACAGCAGCTCCCTGACACGCCTGTCTGGTTTGGCTCCTTCTCTGAGGGGCTCTTGTTTCTGCACAGCCTTTCCCAGCTTCCCTCTGTTGCCATGCTGTTTATAATGTTATTTCATTATTTCTTGTTTACTTTCTGTTCCATTTTGGATTTCATCTGTGTTCTCTGAGAGATGTGTTTGTTTTAAACTCTGCTTTGAATCTAAAATGTTTCAGAAGATGGTTCTGATTAAAACCCAATGGAAACCAAATCAGGAGAGAGCCTACAACAAATGATAACAGACAACCAAATGTGGCTGAAACGAAGTCAAGTTTTTAAACCAATAAACATACTTGGAAACTGACTCTTAACCACAAAACATTTTCTGTGGTTGGCAGTAAGCGCTTTATCCTTGTTTTCTCTGAGGCAGTAGTAGTGGGGCATAGGAAATCCTCGTCAGGGAAGGACCGTGTTTGTTCTTGGCCAGTCTCCTGAGCATCCTCCATCTCTTGCAGATAGTATCTGTGTTTCTGGGAGGCAATTGCCACCTACCTTTCTCAGCCAGTCTCAACCTGCAGGAAGATTATTAGCCAGAGGATTACTGATACAGTCTGCTCCTGCGAGGGCACCTCTCCTCCCACAGTGCTCCGGGGGTAGCTGACACCCTGTAGTGCCACCTGTTTCAGTGGCACACTGAGGCTGCAAAGTTGCATTTTTCTTCTCCAATATTTTCAAATGTTTCTTATTCAGGGTCAAATATGATAAATTCTTGCCAATATGCAAAAACTCTGGGTAATGGACACACCATGAGGCATAATCATAACAACATGTTACAATTATATAGCATTTCAGTTTCCGAAGTACTTGCAATGGAAGGGGAAGGAGAAAGAAAGATAACGCACTGAGTGCTTGCCCTATGTTAGTCACTTTCCCATGTTACAGCATTTAATTTTCACTGTGTAATTACTGAGTAGGAATCACTATTCTCATTCTGTGGATGAACAAACTGAAAGTCAGGGGTGACAGGAAGTTCCCGAGGTGCCAGAGTGTGGCAGGAAGAACACAGGAGATGCTGGGCGCACAGTGGGGGTTTGGGTAAGGAAACAGGCTGCAGAGGGAGATGTGGTGAGGGCTTCCAGGGCTTGAAGCATGTCTGACTCCACTCAGAACAAAAAGAGGAACTGTTGGAGGCTTCTGAGCAGGAATTTCTTGATGTTCTAGGAAGATTATTCTGGATTGTGATTAGGGTGCCCTAGAAGAGAGAGGCTGGGAAAAGGAAGATCTGGTTATATTTTAGTTTTGCCCGTTTTTAGGGAAAAGGGGGGGTTCCACTGTGATGAGAAGTGAAATATAATGAATGAGGCAGTGAGAATGGAAAAAAGGGGTGGATTCTAGAAGCAGTGAGGATGAAACCTACAGCCCCAAGCAGCACTACTGTGAATGTCTGCACGACACTGTCCTCTTGGTCAGTGTCATCATAAACCTGCAGATCCCTGCTATCGTCCATGTCTAGTGCTCATCTAGGGAACGTCATCTCCAGATTTATTATGACACTTTTCTGTAGTAGTGTGTCATATTCCAACAGAATCAGTTAATTATGACAATCTTCCCAGGAGATGAGAGTAAAGCACCACGAGAAAGGGGCACCTTCCTCGAATTTGTACAAAGGTGCTGCATGGGCTAGCAGCGAGCAGCTTTTTTTTTTTTTTCTTTTTTCTTTTTGAGACGGAGTCTTGCTCTGTCGCCCAAACTGGAGTGCAGTGGCCAGATCTCAGCTCACTACAAGCTCCACCTTTCAGGTTCCCGCCGTTCTCCTGCCTCAGCCTCCCGAGTAGCTGGGACTATAGGCGCCCGCCACCTCGCCCGGCTAGTTTTTTGTATTTTTTAGTAGAGACGGGGTTTCACCGGGTTAGCCAGGATGGTCTCGATCTCCTGACCTTGTGATCCGCCCATCTCGGCCTCCCAAAGTGCTGGGATTACAGGCTTGAGCCACCGCACCCGGCAACGAGCAGCTCTTAACCTAAGAGGAGAATTATTTTAACTACAACTTATTTTTTTTTTTTTTTTTTTTTTTTTTTTGAGACGGAGTCTCGCTCTGCCACCCAGGCTGGAGTGCAGTGGCTGGATCTCAGCTCACTGCAAGCTCCGCCTCCTGGGTTTAGGCCATTCTCCTGCCTCAGCCTCCCGAGTAGCTGGGACTACAGGCACCCGCCACGTCGCCCGGCTAGTTTTTTGTATTTTTTAGTAGAGACGGGGTTTCACGGTGTTAGCCAGGATGGTCTCGATCTCCTGACCTCGTGATCCGCCCGTCTCGGCCTCCCAAAGTGCTGGGATTACAGGCTTGAGCCACCGCGCCCGGCCTTTTTTTTTTTTTTTTTGAGATGGAGTCTCACTCTGTCGCCCAGGCTGGAGTGCAGTGGCATGATCTCGACTCACTGCAACCTCCGCCTCCCGGGGTCAAGCGATTCTTCTGCCTCAGCCTCCCAAGTAGCTAGTAGCTGGGATTACAGGTGTCTGCCACCAAACCCGGCTCATTTTTGTATTTTTAGTAGAGATGGGGTTTCACCATGTTGGCCAGGCTGGTCTCAAACTCCTGACCTCAGATGATCCACCAACCTCAGCCTCCCAAAGTGCTGGGATTACAGGCGTGAGCCACTGCGCCCAGTCCAGACTAATTTATTTAATTTTAATTTTATTCTGAGCTTTAGATATTCTTGGGATTTCCAGGTAGAGATGCCTTTAAAAAGCAGGTAGAAGAAAACCCAGTAAAGGGAAATCAAGAAAGAAAAAGAAAGTAGGAATAGCAAACTGAAAGAAAAACTTGGAGGTGGTGTTCCTTGAAGGTCTAAGAACACAAGTAAAAAACTGTTAGTACTAAAAAGAGAATTTAATAAGGTGACAGAATACAAGATACAAATTTTCAGATACAGATTTTTACAAGATACAGATTTTCTGTCTGTTTTGTTCACCGCTTTGTTGAGAACAGTGCCTGGCATATACAGCAAAGTCTCAAAAAACATTTATTGAATGAGTGAATGAAGTTGGGGAGAGGGAGGAAGGGATGGAAGGAGGAAGAGAAGGAGGGAGGAAGGCAGGAAGGCAGGTAGGAAGACTGATTTTTCAGAAGTTTTAACAATAGAATTAAGTCCATGGGGAGAAAAATCAAATGAGCAATCTGGATTCACAGAAACCTCAAAATAAAGATTAAATAAATATAACCTCATGATTTCTTACATTATAAATGCACCCGAGAAAAACCTGCAAAGCCCATGACAAAGTTCCCGTGACGTTAACTAGTGTGTGCTCAATATTTAATCAGGCTGTTCTCTGGAAGCTTGTTTTTGCATAGCACCTCTTCTAGCACCCTGGGCATGAGGCAGGGGTGAAGCCTTGACAGTGAAGGAGGCTTTTGCCAGGTCCCTGCATGTGTGGCACCATGCCCAGAGCCATTTTCACACACTGCAGAGAGGGAAAGAGCCCAAGAAATCATTTCACCAACAGCCTTGCCTCCAGGAAGCAATGCATTTGAACCACTCCAAACCATACACAGAGTCTACTTTCATGAGTTCTCACTTGTACAAAAATTTGTTTCTAAATGTGAAAATTTATTATCAAAAACACAGCAAAGGAAAAAATTAAAAATAAATAAACAAATGTGAGACTTTGGATGTCAGTCAATCCCGTTGCACATTAGTTTCCTCATCTTTGAAATGAACATAAAAACAGTATCTACCTTATGTGACTGCTATGAAGACTGAGAAATACATATAAAGTACACGGCACAGTACCTGGTATACAGTAAGTGCTTGACAGAGCTATTATTATCACAGAAGGTAAGCTTATTTTGCAAACAAAAGAGTAAGGTTTTCCTTGAGGTCTAAGCAGTTCATCTTTGAGCACAGATCTGGACTCTCTAAGTCTCACTAGGTTCTTAGTTTGAGGCCAATAAATGATCTGTTATCTCCAAAACTTCTTGATGTTGCTGGATCTGCTTCTTCCTTTGAAGGTCAATGGATGCATCAAGTTCCAAATGTGTGCCTTTTCCCTGTATGTGAGAACTGTCCCAGGCTTCCTCAGTAAAAATGAATGTGTTATTTTTAAATTGGCCAGAAAATGACCAAAGTAAACAAAATAATTGGCCAAACATGCTGGTGCTTGGCTTGACTGAGGGCAGAGATGGCAGGCAGTAAGTGTGGTATCTTGGACAGAATGCTAGAGGGGGTTAAGAAACTAGGGTTCAAGTGTGATTTTGTCACTTTTAGCTGGGTAAGCAAGCTCTTTTACCTCTCCTGGCCTCAGTTACCTCTTTTATAAAATGGGGTATGTACCAGATTAAATCTAAAATTCTTTTTCAGCTTTAAGACTCAATGATTCCTTGGAAATGGTAAAAACCAAGGGGATGGTTGGCAGGAGTAAAGGGACTATAAAGATATGAGTCCAGGAGGGGAGAAAAAAACTAAGAATGTGAATGTAAAGAGAAAACTCTGGGTAAGAGGAAGGATTAAGTCAGTCAAATATTATCCATAAGGGTGCAGACTAGGAGGATGAGCTGGACTGAATGTCTAAGACAAGACCAGGTCAGGAAAATCCTAAAGGGTCCGTAGCTTGAAAGACCACTTATCTTTGGAACAGCCAGAAAGAACATTGTCTCTTCAGGGACTAGGGAGTTAAGAGAAAGTAACTGATGATCTGAGAGCGAGAGAGAGTGTAGAACTCCAACATCAGACTTAAAGCTAGACTCTTCAGGTCTACTGCATGGCTACAGACTACTCACATCAGAGGTGAAGGGCTCAGACTCTGAAGACTGGCTGCCTGGGTTCAAATCATGGCTCCATGACTAGACTTGGGACCTTGAGCAAGTGACCCAACCGTACTGTGCCTCAGTGTCCTCATCTGTAAAATGGGCATAAAACCTGAAGCTACCCTATAGGGATGCTGTCAAGATTAAATAAGCTGATACATGGAAAGTCCCCTGAACAGGGTCTGGCATCTGGTAAGTAATAAACAAGTATCAGTTTATTTACTTATTTTTTGCTGCAGAGTGGGATGTTTCTATGACTCGCTACGAAGTCACTTCATTCTTCTTATTGAGAGCATTTAGGGGCAGAATTTCCTATCTAAGGCTGAAATCTAGAAAAAGAACCCCACTTCTGTCACCTTTTTGTTCCCTGGGTGGGGTCGGGGGAAACTTCTAGTCACTGGTGGTGGTACCTCTTATATATCACCAAGGCTGCAGCTGCCCTCCATCATTCCTGAGGTGCCACTGCAAGGAGCATCAGATGACCCTGGGAGGGTGAGACAGGCCAGCACTTCAGGAAACCATATGGGGTTTCCTTTGGGGAATCTGCCACACCATTCTCCCCTTGCATTTACTTTAAATGTACAGCTAAGTAATCCTAACTTGAAGGTAGTTGTTTTCTGACACCAGGACATTAAAAATGATCTATTTTTACTTTTCCTGCCCTCTTACAGGCCCAGATTAAGTTGCACTTAATTCTCCCTCATGTGTTTCTGTTGACCCTTCATATAATTATGCATTTTTAACTTTTCTTCCAAATGCTATGCAAAATGCTGTTAGTTTCACATGTCTACAACTTCCCAGAATTATCATACATAGGAAAATATGGTGCTTCCATGTCCACATTTACAAGTAAAAACAGCACTTTAATAGAATCAACAACATTAAAGAGCTAAAGCCACACCCTTCCAATGCTCACTCGCTCTCTCTACAACTGAGCTCCAAGGACTTGTTTTATTTCCATCTGCAAGGCAAAATATTGATTTGAAGTGGTCCAAATAATCCAGCTTGTTGACAAGACACTAATGTTTCTGGAATGTTTAAACTATGATTTAGAGAAGGAGCAAGCAGTGTTCATTGACGATGCCCCATTTCTCAATTCAACAGTGTATGGAGATTTACTTTATAGGACCAGGGAAGAAGATAATGCCATCAACCAGATCGGGAAAACTCATCAGGAGTTGCTGTTAGGGAGGCTGTCGGGGGAAGACAGTCAGAAACGAGACTGGTGTGTCTGAGGAAGAGGCACAGACTGGCCCAACTGACAAGTTTCTCTCGCTGTTTCCTCCAAATGCTCTGAACTGTTCTGATAGGAGTTTGAGACTGCATTTTTTTTTTTTTTCCAGCTCTGTTGATGACATTTCAAAAACAACCTTCCCAATAAATTCAAGGAAGTTATATCTGGAATTTTCAAATGAAATATCTGAGCTGTTGATTTTTAAAAAAACAAAAACTCATGAGGTGGAGTTCTTGTCTTACAATGTTCCCTTCCTCTGAGTTTGATATAATTTTGGAAACCTTTCCATGACTTCCTCAAGTGTACAAAAATAGCTTTCAATGAAGACCCAATCCAAGGGATGATTTTTATGACTGATTAGGTCTTAAAGAATGACATTATGATTATAAAACTTAAATACATTTTTTCTGAAAGCATTTTTCCTAAAAGTTATGACACATTCTAAAAGTTTCAGAACATGGTTACACAATAAATTCTATAATCCATTTGTGATATTAATATACATATTATTCTACATTGCCAAATAAGATAAACATCACCAAAAAAATCCCAAAATAGGCCGGGCGCGGTGGCTTATGCCTGTAATCCCAGCACTTTGGTAGGCCAAGACGGGCAGATCACGAGGTCAGGAGATCGAGACCATCCTGGCTAACACGGTGAAACCCTGTCTCTATTAAAAATACAAAAAAATTAGCCGGGCGTGGTGGTGGGCGCCTGTAGTGCCAGCTATTTGGGAGGCTGAGGTAGGAGAATGGTGTGAACCTGGGAGGCGGAGCTTGCAGTGAGCTGAGATCACACCACTACACTCCAGCCTGAGTGACAGAGCGAGACTCGGTCAAAAAAAAAACTCAAAATAATATCCCCCTTTCTCAAAAAGTAAATTTCTTTACACTTACACACACACACACACACACACACACACACACACACAATTGGAGGCAGGGTCTCGCTATGTTGCCCAGGTTGATCTTAAACTCCTGGACTCAATCAATCCTTTTGCCTCAGCTTCCCAAATTGCTAGGATTGTAGTTGTAAACCACCGCATCCAGTCCGAAAAAGTAAATTTCAACTCGTATTACATGTTACAGTATTCTCAAAAGGAAACCCCTCAAATAGTCTGTCAAACTATGAATTCTTATGCCACTGATGCACTGTTACTAAATTTATGTGTTTTTAAAATTCGATTTACTGGCAAAATTGATATACTTTTGAGCATTAAATTAAATGAGCTGCGACAGACAGAAGGACTAAACTGAAAGAGTGGGATATACTTAGGCAAAAACCTAGCCCAATAGGCCAAGGACTGTTAGAGGACCTTTAGAAGCAAGCTGAACTCAGTTGCTTTCAATAAACCAATACCTATGTACTAAATATGCATTATGGACAGGAATCACAGGAGAGAAAAGGATGAGATACAATCAAATCCTTTTTATGGGCAACACATTCGTCCCCATCATGTGTGTTCTGGAATTTGGGGGTGTGAATTTGGCTCTACCAGATGTTCCTCTAGCAAGTTTCTTAATCTCTCTGAGTCTTGGTTTCTTAATCTGTAAAACGGGGATACTAAACCCCATCTCACAGAGTTTTAGTGGGGACTGAATTAAAGGAGACAATATAGGAAGGGTGCCTCTCATTAGGTATCAATAAATGTTACTTCCTTTCCTATCATATACTGTCAAGAAAACTATATCTAATAAGTAGTAAATGTTGCATTTTACCTGGAAAGGGTCTGTCTTCATCACCCCCATGCAGAGGAACTCCCTTGTTTTCTGACATGTACTTCTTGGTAATGGGCAAGGACATCAGCCTAATGTGATGGATGAGTGAGCGCCAGGTGTGAGCTCCAGAAAGCACTGGCTCAGGTGCTAATGGGCTGAAAGGTTGAATCACAAAGTAGGCAGTGAGCAAGATTAATCCCAAGGTTGCGAGAACCTACAAGGAAAGACAGAAAAGGCATTAATAATCATCCCAGCAAACAAATACCTGAATACCAAGAAAAACAAAACAAAACAAAATAGGCCTCTTCTGCTATTTCCAATGTGCCTTAAGAACCAACCCATTTTCATAAACAAATCACTTATGTTTACTTCTGGAAGAATTTAGAATTTGAGAACTATGGGGACTGCAAGGCTCACCAAGCTGCTACCATATAATCAGTGTATTTTTAAATCCACCATTTAAAAATACACAGAGGGGGCTGGGCGCAGTGGCTCATGCCAGTAATCCCAGCACTTTGGGAGGCCGAGGCAGGTGGATCACGAGGTCAGGAGATCAAGACCATCCTGGCTAACACGGTGAAACCCCGTCTCTACTAAAAATACAAAAGATTAGCCAGGCGTGGTGGTGGATGTAGTCCCACCTACTTGGGAGGCTGAGGCAGGAGAATCACTTGAACCTGGGAGGCGAAGCTTGCAGTGAGCCAAGATCGCACCACTGCACTCCATCCAGGGTGACAGAGCAAGACTCCATCTCAACAACAACAACAACAACAACAACAACAAAAACACAAAGGGGCTGGGCGCAGTGGCTCACACCTGTAATCCTAGTACTTTGGGAGGCCAAGGCGGGTGGACCACCTGAGGTCAGGAGTTTGAGACCAGCTTGGCCAACATGGTGAAACTCCACCTCTACTAAAAATACAAATATTAGGCCGGGCACAGTGGCTCATGCCTGTAATTCCAACATTTTGGGAGGCTAAGGTGGGTGGATCACCTGAGGTCAGGAGTTCAAGACCAGCCTGACCAACATAGTGAAACTCCCATCTCTACTAAAAATACAAAATCAGCCAGGCATGGTTGCGCATGCCTGTAATCCCCGCTACTCGGGAGGCTGAGGCGGGGCAGTTGCTTGAACCTGGGAGGCAGAGGTTGCAGTGAGCCAAGATCATGCCATTGTACTCTAGCCTGGGCAACAAGAGTGAAACTCTGTCTCAAAAGACTAATAAATACATACATAAAGGCTGGATGCAGTGGCTCACGCCTGTTACCCTAGCACTTTTTGGGAGACTGAGGCGGGCAGATCACTTGAGTCCAGGAGTTTGAGACCCGTCTGGGAAACATGGAAAAACCCCACCTCTACAAAAACTAGAAAAATTAGCCAGGTGTGGTGGCGCATGCCTGTGATCCCAGGTACTTGGGAGGCTGAGATGGGAGGATCACCTGAGTCTGGGAGTTTGAGGCTGCAGTGAGCCATGATGGCACCATGGCACTCCAGCCTGGGCAACAAGAGTGTGACCTTGACTAGAAAAATAAAAATTTGGCCAGGTGCGATGGCTCAGGCCCGTAATCCTAGCACTTTGGGAAGCTGAAGCAGGCAGATCACTTGAGGTCGGGAGTTCAGGACCAGCCTGACCAACATGCAGAAACCCTGTCTCTACTAAATTTTGAACCTGGGAGGCGGAGGTTGCAGTGAGCTGAGATCATGCCACTGCACTTCAGCCTGGGCAACAGAGCGAAATTCGGTCTCAAAAAAGAAAAAAAAAGAAAAACACAACGAGGACAGGCGTGGTGGTTCATGCCTGTAATCCAAGCACTTTGGGAGGCTGAGGCAGGTGGATCACCTGAGGTCGGGAGTTCAAGACTAGACTGACCACCATGGAGAAACTCTGTCTCTATTAAAAATACAAAATTAGCCCAGTGTGGTGGTGCATGCCTGTAATCCCAGCTACTGGGGAGGCTGAGGCAGGAGAATCACTTGAACCCAGGAGGTAGAGGTTGCGGTGAGCCGAGATCGCGCCATTGCACTCCAGCCTGGGCAACAAGAGTGAGACTTCATCTCAAAAAAAACACACACACACACAACAAACAAACAAATAACAATAATAATAAAATAAATAATAATAAAATGCAAATATAATTTAACAATAAATATGCAGCTTTCATCTAGGACCTTTAACGACACAGTCAAATTTCCTAGTAACACATGGTAACAAGAGCAAAGGCCAATTCATTCACAGAAAAACCAAGGCTCGGTGGTGGGATCAGTCAACAATAGCATTTGTGAAGAATGTTGAAGAGTTTGTGCTCTGTTGAAGCAATTACCAACTCAGGAAATATTTTACCTTATACACAACTATAAGGAGAGGATACTGTGGGGGGGGCCTCTGAGGTTCATTCTTTTCCAGCAGTTGTCTGATAAATTTTTCAATTGCCTTCTCTGACATGCCACACTGATGGCCCGTCTGTCTCACCAAATCAACAGTCTCTGAAAGTTTGTCATAAATGCTGAGCTCGTTGGCAGCAAGATCCATGTCTTCCAATATAAAATCCCTGAGAGAGACGGAGAGAAAATAAATGTAAAAAGAAAGGTGGTTTATTTAGGTACTTCCTCTTCAAAGTTACTTGACCATCTGTAGAGAAGGACCTGTTTTGTGTTTTCCGCAATCCTCTACAGACCAATACTTTTATCAAACACAATGAATACGTAGAGACAATGTCAAATTGCCAAACAAGTTTTAAAATACTAGTTAACTGTGGGCCAGGAACAGTTTACAGACCTGCACTAGTTCTCAAACACTGAGGAGCACTGGTCTAGAGCACAATATGTCCTAATGGGACTCTGAAGCACTAACGACATCCAAAAAAGATTTCTGACACCAATGATGGGAGATCTGCTACTGGTGATTTCCTAAAATAAAAAAAAATGGATTATGCATAGTGTTGTTGATCAATTATTTCTTTCCAATTATACCAGATAGACTTTTAGCAACACAAGAGGAAGAACTGATCACTGAAGATTACTGAAGGTGACTGACTTTGAGCAACAGGCTGATAAGCTTTGTTCTTTGCAGAGCAAAGATTGCAGACAACACAAAAACCATAGCATGCGGCTTGCAGTCCTCAACACTTTTCTTTCTACTTTTTTTAAAATTTCTTCTAGAGCAAACAGTCCTCATGCTTTTCTATAAATACAATTTTAGAAAATAAAGGGCATATTTTATTTGTATTTTATATACTTAAAAGACTTAAGATTTTTAACTAATTTAAAAATTCAATTTGTGTTCTTATAGTTATTTTACAGCCAGATTGTTTCATCATGTCCAGAGAACAAAAGGTAAAAAGTAACGGGGCAAAGTAGAGTTCTCTCTGTATCATTTGTAAAATGAAATTAAATAGTTCCAAGGCTGGGCGCAATAGCTCATGTCTGTAATCCCAGCACTTTGGGAGGCCAGGGCAGGAGGATCGCTTGAGACCTGAAGTTTAAGACCAGCCTGGGCAATATAATGAGACCTCACCTCTACAAAAAAAGAAAAGAGGCCAGGTGCGGTGGCTCATGCCTGTAATCCCAACTCTCTGGGAGGCCGAGGCAGGCGGATCACCTGAGGTCAGGAGTTTAAGACCAGCCTGACCAACATGGAGAAACCCTGTCTCTACTAAAAATACTAAATTAGCTGGGTGTGGTAGCGGGTGCCTGTAATCCCAGCTACTCGGGAGGCTGAGGCAGGAGAATCTCTTGAACTCGGGAGGTGGAGGTTGTGGTGAGCCGAGATCACGCCATTGCACTCCAGTGTGGGTAACAAGAGTGAAACTCCATCTCAAAAAAAAAAAAAAAAAAAAAAGAAAAGAAAAAGAAAAGAAAAACAAATTTTAAAAATCAGCTTGGCCTGGTGGCACACACCTGTAGTCCCAGCTACTTGGGAGGCTGGGGTGGGAGGACTGCTTGAGCCTAGGAATTTGAGGCTACAGTGAGCTATGATCATACCACTGCACTCCAGCCTGGGAGACAGAACGAGATCCCATCTCTAGAGAAAAAAAATAAGACAAAATAATTAAATAGCTATTTTAAAAAGTGTTTATGTTACAGAACAATAACATTTTTCTTCATTTACAGGAGGAAGAAGAGTGCTTCTTTGGGTTTGTGCTCTCTTCTACTGGGCTTTATGTATTTATTTATTTTTAATACAGAGGGTCCTTTTATATCACATACTTCATTCCTACAGTACTTCTAGCCTCAAAAAGTACTGGCATAGTACATGTGTATTCTCTCAGTAAGGAGATACTGCCACCTGTAGGGTGGAGGACATAGTCACGTTGTTACAACACAACCTAGCACACACCAGCACATCTCCTCTTCCAGCAATGTGCCTCCCAATCACTCCTGTCTGGTCCTCTTTATGACTATTAAGTGTTTAGTTCATTAGGTCTTAACCTGGCTTGCACATGAGAATCACCTAGAAAGCATTTCATAAATGCTCATACCTGGGCATCAACTCAGACCAATTAAATCAGAATCAGAAGACTTCTAATGGTGGATTAAAGGGCACGCAATCTAGACTTTGAGGAACCGGGGGAACGAGAGAAGAGCCCACCACACTATACCCCCCACATTCAGATGAAAAGACAGTACAAACTACAGTTGAGACTTCAACAACATGGGTTTGAACTACGTGGGTACACTTAAAAGCTGTTTTTTTTCTACCAACCCAGGATTGAAAATACAGTATTTTCAGGATGCAAAAACTGCGTATACATATACAGAGGGATGACTTTTTGTATAAACAGGTTCTGCAGAATTGATTGTGGAACTTGAATATGCAAGGATTTGGGTGTATGTGGAGATCCTGGAACAAATACCCCACATATACCAAGGGACAGCTATATATTGTTTAATGTATTATTTTCAATACATGATGCTAGGACCACTGGATATCCACACATGAAAAAATGAAGTTGGACCTTTCTTTTCTTTTTTTTTTTTGAGACAGAGTCTTGCTCTGGTCGCCCAGGCTGGAGTGCAGTGACGCAATCTTTGCTCACTGCCACTTCTGCCTCCTGGGTTCAAGCGATTCTCCTGCCTCAGCCTCCCAAGTAACTGGGATTACAGGTACCCACCACCACGCCTGGCAAATTTTTTTGTATTTTTAGTAGAGAAGGGGTTTCACCATGTTGGCCAGGCTGGTCTCAAACTCCTGACCTCAAGCAATCCACCCACCTCAGCTTCCCAAAGTGCCGGGATTACAGATGTGAGCCTTTCTTTATACTATACATAAAAATTAACTCAAAATGGATCAAATACCTAAATTTATAAGCTAAAACGATAAAACTTCAAAGAAAGCACAGGGAGGGAGGCTTCATGATTCTGGGATTCAGCAATGGTTTCTTAGATATGACACCCAAAAAACAAGCAACAAAAGAAAAAATAAATTGGACTTCATCAAAATTAAAAACTTTTTGTAGAAGACAAGGGGAGGGGAAAAACTTTAAAAATTCTGTGTCTCAATACCATCAAGAAAGTAAAATGACAACCCACAGAATGGGAGAAAAATTTTGCAAATTATGTATCTGATAAGGGGGTGGTCTATATGGAATACATCAAGAATTATTACAAATCAGTAATAAAAAGACAACCAAATAAAAAAATAGACAAAGGATTTGAATAGCCATTTCTCCAGAAAAGATATAGAAATGGGCTGGGCGCAGTGGCTCACGTGTGTAATCCCAGTGCTTTGGGAGGCCAAGGTGGCAGGATCACTTGAGGTCAGGAGTTCAAGACCAGCCTGGTCAACATGGTGAAACCCTGTCTCTACTAAAAACATAAAAATTAGCTGGGTGTGGTGGCGGGCACCTGTAATCCCAGCTACTTTGGAGGCTGAGGCAGAAGAATCACTTGAATCTGGGAGGCAGAGGTTGCAATAAACCGAGATTATACCACTGCACTCCAGCCTGGTAACAGAGTGAGACTCCATCTCAAAAAAAGATATACAAATGACCAATAAACACACAAAAAGATACTCAACATTATTAACCATCAGAGAAATGCAGATCAAAATCACAATGAGATACCATTTCACATCCACTGGGATAGCTACAATCAAGAAGTCAGACAAAAAGTGTTGGTAAGGACATGGAGGAATTGAAACTCTTGTAGACTGCCGGTAGGAACATAAAATGGTACAGCCACTACAGAAAACAGTCTGGCAGTTCCACAAAAAGTTAGGCACAGCTACCATATGACCCAGCAATTCCACCCCTAGGTATGTACCTAAGAGAACTGAAAACATATGTCCACACAAAAACTTATGCACAAATGTGAATAACACTATTCATAACAGCCCCCAAATGGAAGCAATCCAAATGTCCATGAACTGATGAAAGGATAATCACAATATGGTAGATCCATATAATGCAAAATCACTGGACGATAAAAATGAATGCAGTACTGATATATGATACAATATGGATGAACCTTGAAAACACTATGCTAGGTGAAAGAAGACAGTCACAAAAAATTACAGATTATATAGCTGCATTTACATGAGAAGTCAGGAACAGAGACGTCTTTTTTTTCTTAATACCTTTTTAACAAACCTGCAAGGAATAGGCAAATCTATAGAGATATAAAGTAGATTTCCAGATGGGAAGTGACTTATCTGAGACCACCCAGTCAGTTGTCACCTGAGCCTCATCTGGACCTCACATTCTTTTCACTAAGCCATTTTTGATTAGCAGCCAGGAGGATGGATTAGAAAGCATTAAGAGCCATACTAACAATAACACCAAAAAACCCCCAGAAATTAAGATGCAGCATTTCCAATTAAAAATAAGTCAGGAGTAGACGATCGCTGGAAAATGAGATCACAGCTGATTTTTATTTTCTTTGTGATTTTCACATTTCTCAAACTTTTCCTGTATCAATTTTGTAATCACAAAATTCTCACAGTCACTTCTAAGGAACACCATTGGGCACAAAATGAGTCAGAGATGTACAGCAATGCATGACTGTGGCACCACAGGGAAGAAGCAAGGCATGATTTGCCATGCCAATGACTTTCTGGTTCTCCATAGAGTTGTATTCAAATATTACAGCTGGAAAAATGAAACAGCACTGAACTTGGAGACAAGCTTTGCCAACTGCTAGTGAGATGACTTCAGTTAAATTACTTGGTCTATTTCTGCATCCAAAAAATAAGAGGATTGGATCACAAATTTTAGAGTCCACTCTAAAATTCTAAGAATCTATGAACACTTCAGGAAGGAGAAAAATTCAATTCATTAGAAACTAAAGACTCATGTTCAATTGCATTCCTATTCCTGTTCCCACCCTATATGCCAGGTGCCTTGCTAAACACTCTAGAAACATTATCTCAGTGAAACCACTGTGATCCCATAAGGTAGCTGTGATCGATTCCATTTCATACATGTTCAAGGCTCGGAAAGGTTTCATAACTTGCCAGGATGTGAACCCAAGTGTCCTGAATTCAGGGTTGGTGCATGCTGCCTCCCTTACCAAGTATTTTCCTATTCTGAGCTGGCGGTTCGGAAACCATGTGTCTCTTGATCACAACCGAGCGGCTGAGAACTGCAAAATGATTGACTACAATGATTCCTGCAAATAGAGCAAAGTGATAACTTATAATTATAATATTTTTCACATCTTGGATCTGTGATTAGTGATTCTGAGATGCCATTTTCCTGTTTAAATTAATAAAGACATTCTATGAAAGCAAGCAGGAATAATATTCATTTAAATACATTACAATTCATTATCTAACAATACCCAGTCAAAACCCATTAAAACTCAGTAGAGGACCAGAATGGAAAGGATCTAGAAAGGACTTCTAGAAAAAAAATTCCAGTGAAAAACTAGCGTGCATGTTGGGAGGTGGGGTCACATGCAGGTATCCCTGAGGCAAAAGAGAACATCACATTGGTGTGCTGGTAGGAGAATCCTGAAGCAGACTGAAGTACAGGTGAGGAAAATCATCATCATTTTTGATGGCTGTTTTGCAACCTTTGTAAGCCTCCTCATGTCTCTTTTTTTTTTTTTTGAGACAGAGTCTCACTGTGTTGCCCAGGTTGGAGTGCAGTGGTGCAATCTCGGCTCACTGCAAGCTCCGCCTCCTGGGTTCAAGTGATTCTCATGCCCCAACCTCCTGAGCAGCTGGAATTACAGGCTGGGATTAAAGGGATGATCTTTTTTGTTGTTTAATTACTATCATATCCAACCAAATGCCAACAGTATCCCTCTAGCAAGACAATACAAAATGGCACATGCCACCATACCCAGCTAATTTTTCTATTTTTCGTATAGACAGGGTTTCACCATATTGGCTAGGCTGCTCTCAAACTCCTGGCCTAAAGTGATCCACTCACCTTGGCCTCCCAAAGTGCTGGGATTACAGGCATGAGCTACTGCGCCTGGCCTGTAGGCCCTTTCCATATATACATAAAAATCTTTTTTTTTTTTTTTTTTTTGAGATGGAGTCTCGCTCTGTCACCCAGGCTGGAGTTCAGTGGCCGGATCTCAGCTCACTGCAAGCTCTGCCTCCCGGGTTCACGCCATTCTCCTGCCTCAGCCTCCCCAGTAGCTGGGACTACAGGCGCCTGCCACCACGCCTGGCTAGTTTTTGTATTTTTAGTAGAGATGGGATTTCACCGCGTTAGCCAGGATGGTCTCGATCTCCTGACCTCGTGATCCGCCCGCCTCGGCCTCCCAAAGTGCTGAGATCACAGGCGTGAGCCACCGCGACTGGCCTAAAAATCTTATTAAACTCCCAGTTTGTATCACAAAAAAAAAAAAAAAAAAAAAAAAGGTTTCTTTTCTTGTCGGGTAATTCAAGTTAGAATGATATTACAACACTGAGTATATTTTTGCAAGCCGTGCATCCTTCTTTCCAGAGATTGTGACACATTTCTCAAGTTATCAGAAAGGTAGTTAACGGCAACTTGACAACGTTTCTAAGAACACCTGTGGATTTTGATGATAAGCCCTCTTTCTGGCTTTGGTTATATCAGTAGTCCTAAACTGGAAAAGATTCTGTCCCCAGGGATGCCCGGAGACACTTTTTACTGTCTTGCTAGGGGGACACTACTGGGATTTGGTTGGATACGATGGTAATTAAAGAACAACAAAAAATCTCATCCCTTAAAAAAAAAAAAAAAAATCAAAGCCGGGCATGGTGGCTCACACCTGTAATCCCAGCACTTTGGGAGGCTGAGGCGGGCAGATCATGAGGTCAGGAGATCAAGACCATCCAGGCTAACACGCTGAAACTCTGTCTTTACTAAAAATACAAAAAATTAGCCGGGCATGGTGGCGGGCGCCTGTAATCCCAGCTACTCGGGAGGCTGAGGCAGGAGAATGGAGTGAACCTGGGAGATGGAACTTGCAGTGAGCCGAGATCGCACCACTGCACTCCAGCCTGGGTGACACAGAGAGACTCCGTCCACCAAAAAAAGAAAAAAAAATCAAACACAAGGTCATTGCTATGCATCAAGCGTGAGAGGATTGAGTGAAATCAGCTGAGGCTTGATGGCAATCCATTTACCTGCAGAAAGTAGTTCCAACTCTGGCTGAAGTGAACTTTGCCACAGGGTGAAATTCTGAAGAGTTAGCCTGATTCTAACAGTGGCATAGACCTGCAAGGGCACAGGCAGGATCACTAGAGGACACTACTTTAGAATAATAGTTCTCAGGGTAATTCTGCTCCAAAGGGGACATTTGGCAATGTCTGAAGACATTTTTGATTATCAAAACTGGACAGGAGTTGGGCATAGCAGCACATACCTATAGTCCCAGCTACTCGGGGGGTGCTGAGGCAGGAGGATCACCTGAGGCCAGCAGTTAGAGGCTGCAGTGAGTTATGATCACGCCCGTGAATAGCAACTGCACTCCAGCCTGGGCAACATAGGAAGGCTCCAGGTTCAAAAAAAAAAAAAAATTAAAAATCAACAAACTGGAGGAGTACTATTAGCATCCGGTGGGCAAAGACTAAACATTCTGCAATGCACAGGAGAGCCTCCTCCCAGCCCTCCTCAAAACGAGGTTGAGAAACCTTGCTTTCAAGAGAGGCCTGTGGGAGGTAAGCCAGAGAGTTGTTTCACTTCTGGAGTACTTCAGAAAGAGGAGAAGACAAGTGAGAGCTCTGATGAGATTTCTCCACAATTCCTTCTGGGTCTCTGTCTATGAAGAAACAGGGTAGAGGCATATATGACAGAACAACTCGGCTAGAACTTACCAATACAAATGTTTGTTTAAAGCAGAAAGCAAGTTAAGAGAAATGTAAACTTCTCTTTTGTCCTGTGTAACAGACAACTAATTCCTCTATAGAGATAAGGAAGTTCTGAACACTCATATGTCATTACCCTGGAGTCTCTGTTTTCTGAAGAGCTATGCCAGCGAGGCAACTCTAAGATAGAAAACTGATTCATCTAGTTAAAGCACAAAAGGGGAAACAGTACAGTTCAAAAGAAAGTTTCAAAAGTCCATCAAGATATGTCCAATCTTCAACACTAGGAGCTATATTCACAGTAAATTAAATTTTCTTTTTTCCCTACTTGGCTCTTTAATATTACACTACCCATGTAGTATGGTATCCATTCTTTAGTGTTATGGATATATTCCATTCTATTTTATCCAGTGATTCCCATTAATTAAAGATATGTTCTAGTAAAGAAAAAGTGCTCCTTCAACCATTGTGGAAGACAATGTGCCGATTCCTCAAGGATCTAGAACTAGAAATACCATTTGACCCAGCCATCCCATTACTGGGTATATACCCAAAGGATTATAAATCATGCTGCTATGAAGACACATGCACATGTATATTTATTGCAGCACTATTCACAACAGCAAAGACTTGGAACCAACCCAAATGTCCATCGATGATAGACTGGATTAAGAAAATGTGGCACATACACACCATGGAATACTATGCAGCCATAAGAAAGGATGAGTTCATGTCCTTTGTAGGGGCATGGATGAAGCTGGAAACCATCATTCTGAGCAAACTATCGCAAGGACAGAAAACCAAACACCGCATGTTCTCACTCATAGGTGGGAATTGAACAATGAGAACACTTGGACACAGGGTGGGGAACATCACACACTGGGGCCTGTAGTGTGGTGGGGGGAAGGGGGGAGGGATAGCATTAGGAGATATACCTAATGTAAATGACTAGTTAATAGATGCAGCACACCAACATGGCACATGTATACATACGTAACAAACCTGCATGTTGTGCGCATGTACCCTAGAACTTGAAGTACAATTAAAAAAAAAGAAAAAGTGCTCCTTAGATTATAAGAACCACTACGAAGAAACAAACATCAATTAAAAGGAAAAATAACTGATAAAACATTAAAATGATTAATATGATTTAAAATAGTAACTTAAAACTACAATAAATGCTTAAAATTTACAATCAAGGTACAGGCAGGGCACAATGGTTCACACTTGTAATCCCAATACTTTGGGAGGCTGAGGCGGGTGGATCACTTGGGGCCAGGAGTTCGAGATCAGCCTGGCCAACATAACATAGCGAAACCCTGTCTCTACTAAAAATACAAAAATTAGCCAGGCATGGTGACGCACGCCTGTAATCCCAGCTACTTGGGAGGCTGAGGCATAAGAATTGCTTGAAGCTGGGAGGTGGAGGTTGCAGTGAGCAGAGATCACACCATGGCACTCCAGTCTGAGCAACAGAGTGAGACTCTGTCTCAAAAGAATAAAGAATTTAAAAATAAATGTAGTGTATACATACAATGGAATATTATTCAGCCTTAAAAAAGAAAGAAATCAAGATATTTGTAACAACATGGATAGACCTGGAGGACATTATACTAAGTGAAATAAGCCAGACACAGAAGGATAAATACGACATGATACCACTTGTACAATTAATCTAAAATAGCTAAACTCATAGAAGCAAAGAACAGAATGGTGGTTACAGGAGGCTGCAGGCAGGGGGAAACGGGGAGGTACTGGGCAAAGAATACAAAGTTTCAGTTATACAATATGAATAACTCCTAGAGACCTACTACACAGCACAGTGCCTAGAGTTAACAATACTGCATTGTATATTTAAAAATATGCTAAGAAGGCAGGTCTTACGTTAAGTGTTCTTATTGCTAACAGTAATAATAAATAAGAAGGCAGGAGGAAACTTGGAGGTTGATGGATAGGTTGATGGCACAGATTGTAGTGATGGTTTCACAAGCGTATTCTTATGTCCAAATTCATCAAGTTGTACACATTAAATATGTACAGCTTTTTGTACAAAAATAGTACAATGAACATCTGGACATCCTTCACTTAGATTCACCAGTTATCTCCATTTGGCTCTATTTTCTTTCTGTTTTTACCAGAACTACTTGAAAGTTACTTGCAACACATTATGAAATCATTTCTAAATATTTCAACATGCATCTCCTAAGAATAAGGACGTTATTCTATACAACCATTGGCATTATTACCATACCCATTAAAATGAGTAATTCTCTTAATATTACCTAATACTCAGTCTATAGTCAAATTTCTTTAACTATCAAATTTTTTAGAAAGACCATATAGCTATTTACAAATCCAGGATCCAACCAATGACAACACATTGAATTTGGCTGCCGTGCCTCTCTTTAATCTACGTAAATCTAGAACAAGTGCCCAGCATTTTTTTTGTGTGTGCCTTTTATGATATTGACCTATTTGAAGCAGAAGTCTCCACATTTTAAGCTTACCTTTACTTGCTTCCATCCTCACCTTTTACAGTTTCTACTATTAGAAAAATGCCATAATCCTTCCTTTCTAAGTTTCTGGTACTGTTTCCCTCCCTTCCTCCCTTCAGAGGCAAGCTCCTTTGGGGGTTGGGGGGAGAAAGTCACTCACTTTCTTGTTTCTCAGGTTTCCATTCATTTATTAACCTGTTGAAATCATATTTCTGCCTCCTCACTCCAACAACATTGCTTTCACTGAGGCCACAAATGGCTTTCTAAACGCCAAGATCGAAGGACTTTTTTTTCAGTTATTACCTTATCTGAACTCTCTGCAGCAACTGCTGTTGCTACCCCATCATCTCCCACAAGTGTACTCAAACCTTAACGTAATTCTCTCGTTCTCTTCCCAAGTGCTGGTATCCACCACAGTTATCCTTGATCTTCTTATTCCCTCCAACACTTCGACCACCAGCTATTAGTGATTCCCTAATCTCTTCTCCAGTCTACGACTCTCTCCAGGGTTCAAGGCCCATTTATCTACCTGCCTACCAGACACAATGATCCAAGTTTCCCATACCTCCCTATATGTAATGTGTCAATAACCGAACTTACTGTTTTTCCCCTTTAACACATTTCTCCTACTGCACTCCTTTTCTTAATGGAAACACTAATCCTCCAAATTTAAAAACTATTCTCCTCCTACCTCATTCCCACCAATGAAACTATCACTAAGTCCTCTTGATTCAGCCTCCTATATAATTCTCACATTCATCCCCTCCTCTCTACCTCTACATTAATGGCACAGTTAAGGCCCTCAACGTCTTTCCTATGGACCAACGCAAAAAGTAGTTAATTTCTATACTTCCAGTTCTCCTCTTCCCCAATCCATCCTCTACCTTGTCCAGTTTTTTATTTTTCATTTTATTTTTATTTTTTGAGACAGGATCTCACTCTTCGCTCAGGCTGGAGTGCAGTGACACAATCTCAGCTCACTGCAACCTCTGTCTCCTGGCTTCAAGAGATTCTCGTGCCACAGCCTCCTGAGCAGCTGGGAGTACAGGCGCATGTCACCACACCCAGCTAAATTTTGTATTTTTTTGGTAGACACTGGGTTTCACCATGTTGGTGAGACTCCTGACCTCAAGTGATCCGCTCACCTTAGCCTCCCAAAGTGTTGGCATTACAGGCGTGAGCCACCGCACTTGGCCACTTATTTTTTTGAAACACAAATTGGTTCATGCTAAGCACCTTCCAACACACCTCATCATCTACAGGAGCAGTATAGCATGGCGACTAAGAACACAGATACTGGAGTTGGAAAAAGCTGGGTGCAAATTCTAGATTTTACCACTTAGTGTGTGGCCATGAGACACTACTTATCCTCTCTAAGCCTCAGAGTTTTCATGTATAAAATGGGGATAATTATTTCTACCCCACAATGTTTTAAGAGAATTATAAAATGATGTAACACATTTGTTCCAATAGCCAGACAAATTAAATACCTAATAACAATCATTTTAAGATAAAGTCCCAAGTCAAGCATGGTGGCTCATGCCTGTAATCCCAACACCGGGAGGCTGAGGTGGGAGGACTGCTTGAGCCCAGGAGTTCAAGACCAGCCTGGGCAACACAGCAAGACTTTGACTCTACAAAAATAAAAATAAAAGTAAAAATTGTCCGAGTGTGGTGGTACACGCCTGCAGACCCAGCTACTCGGGAAGCAGAGGCGGGAGGGTAGCTTGAGCCCAGGAGTTTGAGGCTGCAGTGAACCAAAATCGCACCACTGCACTCCAACCTGGGTGATGGAGTGAGATTCTGTCTTTTTTCTTTTTTTAAAGATAAAGTCCAAATTACTTACCATGGCCCTTTATGATCTGGTCCCTGCCTACCTGTTCAGTTTCATTTCCCATCAATCCTTCTTCACATTCTACACTGTCACACTGATTCATACCTTTTTGCTTTTGCATATACAATTTCCTCTGCCTAAAAAGCCTAATCTCCAGTGCTTTGTCCAGTAAGTGAACTCTTTAAGACACTGACCTCAGTTTTGTCCTATGAACCTCTAGGGCTTTGTATTACATCTATTTTCCTGTCTACTTCCCACCCTAAATAGTGTTTCTTGAAAGCAGAGATAAATGGAGAAAACACAAAAAACTAAGGACATGGGAATTCACCTCAGATGTCGAATCAGATCAATGTTGAACAAATTTATAGTTATTCTGAACTAAATGTAACTCATGGCTCATGGTTTATTCACGTTTTATTCTTTCATTATTTTTTAAAAATGCAGAGGTCGGGAGGCTGAGGCAGGAGAATGGGGTGAACCGGGGAGGCGGAGCTTGCAGTGAGCAGAGGTCGCGCCACTGCACTCCAGCCTGGGCGACAGTGCGAGGCTCCGTCTCAAAAAAAAAAAAAAAAAAAGGCAGAGGTAGCATCAATGTGATGAGGGTTTAACGTTAGCAGGTTAGGAATCTAGCATTTAGACTTTGTTTTTGGTGTGTGGAGTAGCTGTCGAGGAACAGGTATTCAAAGCAGGTCTTGAAAAATGCTTCAGTCCAAGGCAGAAAAGGTCTGACAGAGAAACAGGACCTCTTTCTGGTATGCAAGTTGGGCTATGTGAATCTTTAGTCAAAACTTCAATGTAGCAGAATTGAATTTATTAGTTTTTATTTTAAAGGCACGTTGTTCCCTAGAGGGAAATTTTGACAACTCAAATTCAAATAAACGAATTTGTTAAGGGAGAGACGTCTATAGAAGATTCCACCACAGGAACTACCAAATGAGCAATCAGAAAAGCCAAAATACTAAGTATCTGGAAGTAGTCTCTGTTATAAAGGGATTGATGACTAAATACTTTAAAAGAAACATTTGCGAATACTATGGCTATGAGGGCTCTAAGACTAGAAAAAGTGTGGCCTGCACAGTTAACAGACATAAAATACTACAAAACACGACGCAGGCAAATTTCCTTCTACTAAGAGGTGATTACAAACAAGTATTTTACTTGTGTCAATAAACCAAGTCATATTTCTTTCTGAAATCCAAGATGCCAGGTTTATCACATACCAAGTACACGCTTGAAGAAAAAAAAAAATTATTGCCCCCTAACAATTATTAGAAAAACATCTTTCAGAAGGGGGTGGGGAATCTAATCTTAATTTCTTAAAAATTCCGTCAAAAGGGCAGAAATCTGGACTTCATTAGCAACGCTCAAGTTTTGGACACTGCTGTGATGCCTGAGAAGCAAGTTCAAGCAAGGTCGACCTCGTTTTGCTCTCCCCGGAGGAGTCAAGGAAAGTGACAGATGTCTTAAGGGAATCGACCCCGGGGGAGCTGCCAGGGGATGCTGTCAGTCTACAAAACCGGAGAGGCTCAGAAAAGGGATCAGCGCTGGGATAGAGGATGGTAGCAGCGGCGAGGAGCGGCTGTACGAGGATGTCAGAGACGGGCGCGGCGGCGAGGCTGTCACAGGGCGGCCTCCCCCCACCCAGCCTCGGGCCCCAGTCACTCACATGCGGGGCTCGCGCCCCCTCGGGTTCCTCCCGCCTCGCGGACAGCTGCCGCCGGGCAAGGAGGATGGACTTCCTGTTTCCCGGAGCACGACCCGGAAGCAACCCCCCACTCCATGGGCGAGGCCTTGTCCCCTACAGTAGTTTCACCTCTGGTCCAGCGCTTCCGCCCAAAACGGAACACTCACCGTCGTGGCGAGCGCGGGAGCTCTCGCGATATCTGAAGAGTGCAGGTTCTTGCTCCCCCTGGCGTCCCTCTCCCGCTCCAGCTCTTTTCGCCCTAGTCCTAAATCCTTGTCTCCCTTATTTACCTGGACTGACACACAGACTTCATAGCTGAACTGATCCACTGAACGAGCATTTATTGAGTCCCGTACTATGTGCCAGGCAGTGTGTTAGGCATTAAGGGATGGTAGTGGAAGGGACACAAATGAAGAGCAGCCCCTTCCTTCCGGAAGCTCTTACTCTTGAGAAAGACAAACAAATCCCTCCAATTTACAACTCAGCCCACTCATTACTGAGAGCTTCCTCTGTTGATAAAAACTTCAGCCAAATTAAGTTTAAAGGAGTTTAATTGAGCAATGAAAGATTCGCGAATCAGGCAACCCCCAGAATCGCAGCAGATTCACAGACTACCAGGGTGCCTCATGGTCAGAACAAATTTATAGACAAAAAAAGGCAAAGGGAGGTACAGGAATCGGAAGTAGGGTACAGAAACAGGTTGGTTACAGCTCAGTGTTTGCCTTCTTTGAACGCAGTTTGAACATTCAGCAGGCTGTGAGTGGTTGAAGTAAGGCCACTGGGATTGGCCACCACTCAGTTATTATTACAGGTGTATGCTATTAGGTTTTCAATTTTGTTTGACTATTAAGCTACATTACAGTTCATCCACAAGGACTGAAATATAGAAGGACAGAGTCCTTCTCAGGCCATATTTAGTTTGCCTTAACAATTCCCCTGTTTTGGTCATTTTCTCAATTTTGAGAGATTGACCAAAACCTTAGTCATTGATGTTATCACTGTCATAAGTGTACCTATATGGTTTTGAAACTCACTAGGAAACAGTAGAACAGTGGGTTTTGCAGGGAGCGAATAAGGACTGAGTAGAGGGTACCTCCTTATGCTGGAACATCCTGTTTACAGGAGAAAAACAAAACCTGGTTTGTTTCAGCATTCATGTGTTTTTTTTAAAGCCTTAGTTTGATTATGTCACATTTAGCATGAGTGACTCCATTTTAGTTTGGTTTGGTTTGTTGGGGACTAGTGCATGAGCTGAGTCCAAAATAATGGCCTCCCATAATTTTGTTCAAAAAAAACTTTCGTGGCCGGGGGCGGTGGCTCAAGCCTGTAATCCTAGCACTTTGGGAGGCTGAGACGGGCAGATCACGAGGTCAGGAGATTGAGACCATCCTGGCTAAAACGGTGAAACCCCGTCTCTACTAAAAAATACAAAAAACTAGCCAGGCGAGGTGGCGGGTGCCTGTAGTCCCAGCTACTCGGGAGGCTGAGGCAGGAGAATGGCGTGAACCCGGGAGGCGGAGCTTGCAGTGAGCTGAGATCCGGCCACTGCACTCCAGCCTGGGCGACAGAGCGAGGTTCCGTCTCAAACAAAAAAAAAAAAAAAAAAAATTCCCACTTTCAGCCAGGTTCTTACTTAGGTGATAGTGTGACCAGAACTTAGGGCCTTAGCACCACTCTCAGTTACCACCATTCTGGGTTTCCGGTCTCAGCATGTCATTCATAGGTTACTGTGCCCTCATGGTCACACATTCTTTCAGTTTTCATTATTCCAGTTGAAGAGAGACTATTTGACATTCTACAGATGGCTGCATGGAAGCATTTAAAACCCATTTAAAACCTTTGAGAGAATACAATGCACCAGGGAGACTATTATTATGATTATCGGGCGGATAATAGCAAGAGTTTGGAGTATGATCCTTACACAGGGTCCCCATAAGCCAAACCACCTAAAATTAAATAGATAAAAGAATGACCTAGATGAAGAGTCTACTTCCTTGACTAAGTGGTCTTTTCACTAACCCCCTACAACTGAATATTTATTTTTATTGTATTTACTTTTTGAGAGGGAGTCTTGCTCTGTCACCAAGGCTGGAATGCAGCAGTGCAATCTCAGCTCACTGCAACCTCCGCCTCCTGGGTTCAAGTGATTCTTCCACCTCAGCCTCTTGAGTAGCTGAGATTACAGGCACCCGCCACCACGCCAGGCTAATTTTTGTATTTTTAGTAGAGACAGGGTTTTGCCATGTTGGCCAGACTGGTCTTGAACTCCTGACCTCAGGGGATCCACCCACCTCTGCCTCCCAAAGTGCTGAGGTTACGGGCATGAGCCATCGTGCCTGGCCAGAATTGTTTATAATTTACATTTGCTTTTTTCTCCATAGGCCACAAGTGTCAGCAGCTGCACAGGTACTTCTCTGTTTAGCCAATTCTATTATTTAGTATAACTTTCACAGGAGAATTTAAAATCTGTTGTAGAACGATAGCCTTTAAAGTAGAATTTGCTGTAGAGCCTATTATGAGGGAGACATTTCAAATTATTGCCTCTTTTATTCTAAACCATGGGAAAAGGACCTAACAAATGATGTCTTTCTAGAAGAATGAAGGCCTCTTGTCAATGTTCTCTTTAATTCATGATGTGGGTTAAGAGGAGTTTTGACTGATTATGAGGCAATATATGTACCACTAAAGTTTGTTACCTACATTGGGCCTTCATCTTTTATCTATTGAAGTATAAGGTTATTCATGTTTAAGGCTGGTTGCAAAATCCTTCACAAATAAAAGTATACCCTATAAGTGCATATAATAGACCCCCTTTTAATTTCTATTGTTTATAGAGGCATAAACAAGGAAAAAATATTCAAAGATAAGAGTCTTGTGATAGTAGAAGTTTTGATCTATGATCTTGGAAAAGCTCTTCACATCAAGGATGCCATCTTCTGGGGATAAACTTTTCTGGTTAGTTTTACTTTAAGGGTTCCAATGGGTGTACAGTTCCAGGAGTGTGGAGGGACCCTTCTCAGTTGTGAGATTATGAACCCAAGGTTTAAAGCTCCAAAGTTTTGCTGTAGTGTGGATGGCAAGGACAGTCTTTCTCTTTCTCTGGTGTTCTCAGACGATCCAATCTGCAGGTTCTAGATTGTGAAGGGATTGTCCTCAGTGAATCATAAAAAGTTTTCTTTGCCTAGTGAAAATACACTATAATCTACATCAGCCCTGTTGCATGGGAAAGCTTTTATACAACCAGAAAACATGCATTGAAAATGACAATTGAATGAAATCCCTTTATAAATGTTTAAATGGCCCATCAGGTAGCCAAATGCATCTGAAGCTTTGATTGTCTTTCCAGGAATATGGAACCAAACACTGGATTTAAACTATTTCTGCAATGTATAAGTCACCACATCAATATATTAAATTTGGATTATTTTATCTTTTCCAGAACCTTTAATAACAAAAGCTTTAAGGACTCAAGAAGGACAAGGTGGCTGTCCTGGTTCTTCATGAGTCCATGCTTAACACTGGACTTATGTTCTCTTGAATACCAGTTGTTTCTCCAATTTAGGTGTATAGCACTGATAAGTAATGGGTTATCATAGGTAATTTGACTTAGACCATGGAGTTCATTCAAATTGTATATTTAAACAATTTTAGTATTGGCTAATTTAGCACGATAATCTAGAGCTTGATTTTGAAAGGTTTGTTAAATACCCAAGGTTTAAAACACTGGATATTACAAAATAGAATCTTAGGTTACCGGCCAGGCATGGTGGCTCACGCCTGTAATCCCAGCGCTTTGGGAGGCCGAGGCGGGCGGATCACGAGGTCAGGAGATCGAGACCATCCTAGCTAACACGGTGAAACCCCGTCTCTCCTAAAAATACAAAAAAATTAGCAGGGCATGATGGCGGGCGCCTGTAGTCCCAGCTACTCAGGAGGCTGAGGCAGGAGACTGGTGTGAACCCGGGAGGCAGAGCTTGCAGTGAGCCAAGATTGCGCCACTGCACTCCAGCCTAGGCAACAGAGCGAGACTCCGTCTCAAAAAAAAAAAAAAAAAAAGAATCTTAGGTTACCATAAGTCATTCATTTAGCCAAAATGATAACCTAAAAAATTGTAAAGGATAAAACAGTATTTTGATAGGAAGGAGACTTAGCTTTCCAAACAAGATCCAATGAGGATAGCATGAGGCCAACTGACTGTCTCTTTTCTTTCCTTCCCCCACCTTTTTTTTTTGTAGTTTACTTAAAAGGTAAACAAAAACCTTTCATTATCTTTTAATATTAAATAAAAATCCTTTCTAAAAGAGAAAACCAAATTTTATGTTTCCATTAGTGTATTTTTAATGTTAAAGCTAGTTTTTAATAACATTTTATAAATCTATTCAGTTTTAATTAGTTTGACCATAAGGTAAGATTTTTATAAACCTTTTATAATCCTTTACTATTTTTTTTCTCAGAGCAGAACAATCTTCTAAGAAAACTCTCTTGTGCTTTTATTCCAATGTCCAATTTATGGAAAAAAAACTGAGTAATGCCATTTTAACTTTAGCCAATATGTTCACACATAGAACCCTTATAATTAATTGTTTTTTTTTTTTTTTTTTTTTTTTGAGATGGAGTTTTGCTCTTGTTGCCCAAGCTGGAGTGCAATGGTGTGATCTTGGCTCGTTGCAACCTCCGCCTCCTGGGTTCAAGTGATTCTCCTGCCTCAGCCTCCCCAGTAGCTGGGATTACAGGTGTGCAACACCACACCTGGCTAATTTTTTGTATTTTTAGTAGAAACGGCATTTCACCATGTTAGCCAGGCTGGTCTCGAACTCCTGACCTCAGGTGATCCACCCACCTCGGCCTCCAAAGTGCTGGGATCACAGGCATGAGCCACCGTGCCCAGCCTCTATAATTAATTTTTTTTTTTTTTTTTTTTTGAGACAGAGTCTCGCTCTGTCGCCCAGGCTGGAGTGCAGTGGCCAGATCTCAGCTCACTGCAAGCTCTGCCTCCCGGGTTTACGCCATTCTCCTGCCTCAGCCTCCCGAGTAGCTGGGACTACGTTAGCTGGGACTACAGGTGCCCGCCACCTCGCCCGGCTAGTTTTTTGTATTTTTTAGTAGAGACTGGGTTTCACTGTGTTAGCCAGGATGGTCTTGATCCCCTGACCTTGTGATCCGCCCGTCTCGGCCTCCCAAAGTGCTGGGATTACAGGCTTGAGCCACCGTGCCCGGCCTATAATTAATTTTTATAAACCTTCCACAATTGTTCAAACCTTTAGCTTTATTTAATTTAAAACAATCCTTTAACCCTCCAACCTAGGCAAAAATTTACATTCCTATATTTTCTTATAATCTCTTACAAAAAACACATTTCATTCTCCTTATATACCTTGCATGTAAACCTATTTTTTCAGTAGTCTCAATTACATATTACAATGTTAACTCTTAGCAACTTTTACTTTTGGCGAAAACCTTGGTAAGTAAGGGATTTTAATTATGTACTCGGTGTGGAGCCCAGGACCCAGACAGAAATGCAGAAAAAGGTCCGACTCTTTCCAGCATCTAACTCCAGGTGTCCCAGGTCTTACCTAGCTGTGAAGCAGGCAGGCTATACAGTTAAGAGTCATGGTGACATTTTATGAAGCATTTAGGAGGCCTAATCACCTTTAAATTGTACAACATTTCCGGCATAAATTCCTTTTCATAAATTCTTTCACAAGTTACACAGGCTATGTATGATATGTTTAGACTTTCTGACTTGCCCTAAACATCCCTCTTTTTAAACAACTAGTCATTTTACTTTAGGACAAGAATTTACCATACAACATCCTTTCTTAAATAAAACCTGTTTTCTTTATACTCTTTGTATAGCTAGGGGGCATGGCTAATTCCATATATCCCCAGGCCTTATTTAGAATTTAACGTCTCCAAAATAAGTCGAACAATTTTCAAAAATCAAAGCAGTATATGACCTTAAAGCATATAGCAAAGCTAATATCTGACCTGCATAATTCAGACAAAATGTCTTTATTTTATCAATAATATTTAAAGCTGTTTTTATTTCCCAAAGATTACTAAAGTTACATGAACTAAAAGGCATTACAGTTTTTATTTTGCTTTCAAAATATTTAAGTGCTTCTTTTTGCTTAAGCCAATTAATTAGAGCTCTTTTATATAAGCATTACACACAACACATATGTAATTAGACAGACAGAAGAAGATTACTATAGTAGTTGTAAGATTTTTCATTTGCCAGTTTTTAAGTTTCTTAATTGGTTAGTGGCTTGGAAGAACAGGGCCAGGAAAAGAGTTTCTGGTGCCTCCTGTTTTTCCCATGGATTCCAGGCCATTAGAGCCTGAATATCCACTTTTAGTTAACCTGACTTTTAACCATAGCACTCTTTAATAAAGTCCTTTTAAAATTTCTTATTACTGATTTTACTCAGGCCAAATGGCTGATATTTCTGGCTTTTGAACTTTACCAAAGGTAACCTCCTAGGTGCTCAAGGAAGGAAAATTTAAGATAGTCTGTGGAGGAGAAAAGACTAGACAAGGTTATACAGATATTAAACCAGAAAGAACTTACTTCCTAAGCAGGGAATGAAACTGGAACTGCCAGCGTGAAAGGCCAGTGAGCCACAGCACAGAGCAGTCTCTACTGCCCTTCCCAGAAGGAGTCTAGAGTAGTTAATTTTGAGCTTGCAGAGGCTTTAATTTTTAGAGCTAACTATGATTAATCGTAAAATTCCTGTTCCCTGGAAAGTGGAGAGCAAGAGAAAGTACTGCCATGTGGTTACAAGGTCAAGCTCCCAAGGACATAAAACAAGATGAAGACCCCATCCAGTTTTTTTGTTTGTTTGTTTCAGGGACCTGCTGGAAAGTTTGTTATTGACCAGAGAGCTTATGGGGTCCTAAGCCCATGTTTTATCCTAAGGTACCCCTTGACCCATAAAAACAAATTCATAGCACAAATACATCCGTTTAAGACTAGCCTCAGAATTTTATTCACGTTAATCAAAACCTTACAGAAGAGATAGGTAAATAAACAGTGACTTTTACCATTCATTCAACCATTTGCACAGAGAGACAGAAGCCAAAAATCTGGTAAGAAATTCTTATCCTTTTGCCAGCATGCCAGGCTTCTGGGTTCCCTTTCCCTCAGTGGCCCCAGTGACCCAACTTGCCACACCATCGCACTGGGGGCCAAGCTGCATCATAAAGGAAAAAAAATTTTTTTTTCTGACCAGAGCAAAATACATGTGATAAAACATAGACATCAGCCACTCTGCTTAGCACCCAATATCAAACCGGCAAGGTTTATATTTGCCTTCAGATGGGCCCCATCATCTTTAATCCAGTCTCTGACTAGGGGTTTCAACACGTGGTCTCTGGGCAAGCTGGTTGCCCTGAGTAATAGAAAAGATAAAAAAGGGAAAGGAAAGAGAGATCCGAGAGGAAGCTTACCTGTGATCCCCAGGTGCTGTGAGAGATCAGTGGACACAAGTGGGCCCTGCAGGTACCTTGCATGTTCACTCAGTGCTCCTGGCGGTCGCTGGAAGCTCCACTTTGGATCCCACTCCTGACACCATCTGATAAAAGAAAAATTTCGGCCAAATTAAGTTTAAAGGAGTTTAATTGAGCAAGGAATGATTCACAAATCGGGCAACTCCCAGAATCACAGCAGATTCACAGAGACTCCAGGGGTGACTCATGATCAGAACAAATTTACAGACAAAAAGGTAAAATAAGGTACAGCAATCGGAAGTGAGGTACAGAAACAGCGAGATTGGTTAAAGCTCAGTGTTTGCCTTATTTGAACGCAGTGTGAACACTCAGCAGTCTATCAGTTATTGAAGTATGGCTGCTGGGATTGGCCCACATTCAGCTATTGTTACAGGTATATACTATTAAGTTAGGTTTTCAAATTTGCCTGACTATAAAGCTAGCTTACAGTTCATCCACAAGGACTCAAATATAGAAGGACAGAGCCCTTCTCAGGCCATATTTAGTTTTCTTTAACAGTGTGACAGACTGTACTAAGCACTTTCAATTCATGGAGCCACTTCAACTCTATGGCATAAATAGCCCCATAACATCCTCATACAAACAAAACTAAAGTTTATGGAGAGGTTAACTTGCTCAAGATTTTACAGATAAGGAGTGGAAGGATTAGCATTTGAACCCAGACTCCTTATTCTGCCCTGTGTGTAGTGCCAAAGCTCTTAACTGCTTTCTACAAGAAACCTGCAAACAAAATACTACCGGGTTCAGACTAATGCTATAGCTACAAAGGTAGTGTGACAGTGATGTAAATGTATGAAACCAATGAAACAGAATAGAGACCAAAACCAGAAAACATATGGACACTTGATTTATGACAAAGAGGTGAAACAGAGGAGTGAGGAAAGGATAATGCTTTCAATCAATGGTGATGGGTCAATTGTATATCCATATAGAAAAAAATGAAACTTGATTCCTACCTCATACCATACACCAGAATAAGTTCTAGATGCATTGCAGATCTGTATGATAAAAACAAGGCCGGGCGCCGTGGCTCATGCCTGTAATCCCAGCACTTTGGGAGGCCGAGACGGATGGATCACGAGGTCAGGAGATCGAGACCATCCTGGCTAACACGGTGAAACCCCGTCTCTACTAAATATACAAAAATTAGCCAGTCGCAGTGGCGGGCGCCTGTAGTTGCAGCTACACAGGAGGCTGAGGCAGGAGAATGGCTTAAACCTGGGAGGTGGAGCTTGCAGTCAGTGGAGATCACGCTCCAGCCTGGGCGACAGAGTGAGACTCTGTCTCAAAACAAAACAAAACAAAAAAAAACAGAATTATAAAGCTACAATATTGAGATGTGCAATAATGTCTGTCCAACACTGAGATGTTCTGCAAGAGAGAAAATGCATATGTTGGACAACATTAAAATTAGAAACTTTCCAGTGTTATATTCTGTCCAGGATATATAAGGAACTTTACAAATAAGAAAACACAGCCAAATAGAAAAATAGGTAGAAGATTTGAATATAAAAAGATATCACAAAAAGGATATCTAAATGGCACACATATGGAAAAATAATTCAACTTCATTAGTCATTAGTTGTTAGTGAAATTACTACTGAGGTATTGTTATAGAGGCTTCAGGATTCCTTAATGAAAAAGACTGGCAATACTAAGAGTTGGCTCAGAAGCAGAGCAACAGCAATTCTCACAGGCTGCTGGTGCATACATAAATTGCTACAGCCACTGGCTGGGCATGGTGGCTCATGACTGTAATCCCAGCACTTTGGGAGGCCGAGGCGGGCAGATCACAAGGTCAAGAGATCGAGACCATCCTGGCCAACATGGTGAAACCCTGTCTCTAGTAAAAATACAAAAATTAGCTGGATGTGGTGGTGTGTGCCTATAGTCCCAGCTACTTGGGAGGCTGAGGCAGGAGAATCGCTTCAACCCGGGAGGTGGAGGTTGCAGTGAGCCGAGATCGTGCCACTGCACTCCAGCTTGGTGACAGAGTGAGACTGTGTCTCAAAAAAAAAAAAAAAAAAAAATTGCTACAGTCACTTTGGAACAGTCTAGTGTTAACTACTAAATTATACATGTTACCTATGACCCAGCAATTCTGCTTCTAGGTATATACTCCCAAAAATTCATGCACAAGTGCACTAAGATACATACACAAATATCCATCACAGCACCATTATACATTGTGGTACGTTTGTACAACAGAATACTACACAGCAAGGAAAAATGAAAAATGGCCAATACATACAACATGAATACATCTCACAAACATATTGTTAAGGAAGCCAGGCACAAAAAAAAATATGTACTTTATAACTCTATTTATATAAAATTCAAAAACAGGGAAAACCAATCTATGATATTAGAAGGCAGAGGTGGTTTACCCTTTGGGAGGAAGGAATGGGTAATGATTGGTAGGGGGGCTTCTGTGGAATTGGAGACATTTTATTTCTTGATTTGATTTGACCCCTCATGGCTTCTGGCTAACTCCAATTTATTTTCTGGATCTCAACCCAGGCTATCACTCCAGGGGAAATTTTTGACTGTCCAAACCTACTCTGGAGTAACCAGAGCTCAGGGAAAACTGTGTGTTTCTTTTTCTTTTTCTTTTTTTTTTGAGATGGAGTTTCACTCTTGTTGTCCAGGGTGGAATGCAATGGCAAAATCTCTGCTCACTGCAGCCTCCACCTCCCGTGTTCAAGTGATTCTCCTGCCTCAGCCTCCCAAGTAGCAGGGATTACAGGCATGCACCACCATGCCCAGCTTATTTTGTATTTTTAGTAGAGACAGGGTTTCACCATGTTGGTCAGGGTGGTCTTGAACTCCTGACCTCAGATGATCTGCCCGCCTCGGCCTCCCAAAGTGCCGGATTACAGGTGTGAGCCACCGCACCCAACCTACTGTGTGCTTCTTATTACAGTCCTCATTCCACGCTCCTATAGCTACATATTTATTTGCCTATCTCTCCTAGAATGTGAGTTTCTTTAGGGCAGGGCACTGTGTGTGTGAGACTCATCTCTGTCTCCTCAGTGCCAAGTGACTGGTAGGAGCTGCAGTAAAAGATTTAGGAAGAAAGTGATCATGATCTTGGGGGTGGCTTTTCAATATTCAGACATTGGAGCCTGGGAATGGCACATGCCTCCCAGGATATACAGTAAGGAACTACATAAAGTCCAGAGAAGGGCAACTCAAATTAACAACAGACTAAACAGACCAAGGATTAAGACTTTTTCATCCAGCTCAAGGGCCACAGGGTGGGCATGAACTTCAGATTGCAGGAGGTGTAAAAATTATACTTTAGCATTTATCAGTTTAAAATGTAGTGTTCCGTTCATTATTCATTCAACAAAAGCTGAGCACCCTGTGCTCAGTACTGTGCCAGAAGAGCACAAAGATGAAGGATGCCCAGCTCCTCTCTCAAGGAGCTGTCTAGTTTATCTTTACAACCTTGTACATCCTTATTCCTTGTTGACAATTAGGGACACTACAGTTGAACTGTCGTTAAGAGCACAAGTGCACCAGCTGTAGTACTTTAAGCAAGTTATTTAATGTGTAAGGCTCAGTTTCCTCAAAGCAAAATGGGAATAGTAATATCTACCTTGTGGGGTTTTGAAGATTAAGCGTGAAAACACGCAATAAAATGCTTAGCTTGATGCCTGGCACATAGTAAACATTCAACCATCATTATTAAGTGGTGTGCAAAGCATTTACAACGTAAGTTTAGTTACTCTATTTCACTCTTGTCTTCCCTCCAAACATTATAGCTCCTCTAATTTGCTTCTCTTCCTCGGGCCCTGCGCAAACCCTCCTAACAACTTTCAGGTACCATCTATCCCAACCAATGATGTTAAGCCTTGTTCTTGCTCTGATCCCTTTGTCCTGCTTTCTCCTGTCTCTTCCTTTCTTTATCTCCCATTTTCTTCCTGCCCCTTCCCTCTCTCTTCTCCTCAGACTCCTTGTCTTTGGATTCTGCAGGCTCAGATTTGCTTTATGCCTATGGAAAAACAAGTATTTAACTGCCGAGTCTGTTTTCAGATCTGAAAAATGGGAATAATACTATCTACTTACAGAATTGTTTTGTGGAGTAGATGAGATAAGAAAGTGCAAGCACTGTGTACATCGTACAGCACCTTACAAAAATTCTTTACTGGCATCTCTAAACTGTTCCCTTTCATTCTCTGCCTCCCCTTCCCGACCCTGCCCAATTGTGAGACTAAGAAATTCTTCGAATTTAATGTTAGGACATAACGCCAACCAGATACTAGGTTTTCTGGTTGTTCCCGCCTTCCATGCCTAAACGAACCAATCAGATCGCCCAGAGTGGCGCTACTTGGAGACCACCGCGAATGAAGTTTGCATTTTTCTCTGTTCTCGTGCCCAGCTTCTTCTCGCCTCCCACCTCAGCTTCCCGGCATTGGAAGAAGGGACCGTCCTCTTCCTTGTCCTGGCCACCCAAATCCTGGTATCGAAAGGGTTGAACGGCGGGGACCGGAAGTGTGCAGCAGCGGCGGGTCCCCAGCTAATCGACGCCGGAAGTAGCAATTGTTAGAGAAGCATTCCGCCGCCGGCTTCGCTATGGCGGCAATTCCCCCAGATTCCTGGCAGCCACCCAACGTTTACTTGGAGACCAGGTGAGGGGGTTCGGGCCTCTGGGGCTGGCAGAGGAGACACGGAGCCCGGGCCTCACCACGGGTCTCCGTTCCTGGCGCATTCCTCCGGGAGGCCGGCCTCCACGTGGAGGGGCGTGGAGCAGCGGCCGAGACGGCCCCCAGAGAGTTGAGAGGGGACCGCCATCGCCCGCGTCCAAGCTCCCCGCGGTCTTGTGCTGAGGTCTCAGCAACAGCTGCCTGATTGTCCTCCTTCCTCCAGTCCACTCATTCATTCATTCATTCATTCATTCAGCGTGTAATGAGTCCGCAAGCCAGGCACATAGGATATGAATTCTGAGGATATAGCGGTAGATAAAACACACACAGCCCTGCCTTTAGGAGCTTATGGTATAATGAAAGAGACAGACATGTAAACATTACGTGATAAGTAGTATAGTTGTAGAAACAAATTCCAATAAAATACAGGAAGAAGCACATTTTCCCCACTATCAAAGAGTGATGTGGTAACAGCCTGCTAGCGCCATGCCCCGCTGTATGTCATCTCATTTAGTTTAATCTTAGCAACCCAAATCATGAAGGTATTATTTAACTTTCTCCCTTTCAATATTAGCAGGAGGAAACGCCAGAATTGACAGATTAAAGCCTTGACCAAAGCCACACAGCTAGTAACTGGAAGAACCTCGTTTGGAGCCTGGTGTGCCCGTCTCACCTTGCCAGTTCTTTAGCTCTATTCATTCCATTGCCTCTTTGGAAAAAGCTCAAAGTGATCTTTACAAAATAGGACAAGGAAGGGATCCTGCTCAAACACCTTTAATAACGTCTTACTGCTATAACAGTATAAAGTAAAAACTTATTAATCCTGACATTCAAGGTGATTTTTTTCATCTGGCCCTTGTCTACCTGCCATTCCCCCTTCAGCAGCCAGGGACCAGCTAAGGTCCTCTGCCTTTCTGTTCTTGCCCATTGCTGTTTTCAGCCACAGCAGAGTTCTGTCAGTCCTCTCTGTATTTGCTCATGCTGTTCATGCTCCCTGGCCATCTTGCCCACCTTCTTATACGGTAAAATTCTACATCTTCAGGCTCCAACCTGTAGTTTCTGAATTCTCCTGTTGGTATTTTTTAAAGTTGCAAAATAAATCGTTAAATCCAAGCAATGTGGACATACAGAGTAAGAAGTGAAAGCCACCTCCTTCCTGAAAACACTATCAACGGTTTGTTGGATGATTGTCCAGACCTTTTTCTATGTACACATAAACCTCTCTTTTATGTTTTTTTAACCAAAAAAAATGGGATCATATGATCATACTCTATGTATGTTTTTTCTGTAACTTGGTTTTCTTTCACTCAGTAATTCAGCTAGCTGCCCATAGGATGGATAGTTGATATTTTAGGTATTTCCTATTTCAAGGACATTTAAGTTGCTTCCTTTTTTTTTTTTGGCTATGACAAATACTGAGATGAACATCCTTGCACATACTGTATCCTTAGGCAGTTTTGTATATTTTCCTAGAGGATACTTGGAAGTTGAAATTGCTGAGGTATGCACATTTCAGAATTGTATATGTACTTCCTGATTGTCTTTCCAAATGGCTACTTCCTGTATGTTGAAAATATCCACCAGAATGTAAGCTTCATGAGGGAAACAGTGCCTAAAATAGTGTCACACGCAGAGTAACTGTTAGTCTGTGTTGAATGGGAGCGGTGTGAAAGATGAATTGCAGTCAGGAAGGCTGTTAGCTATTTTCTAGCACATTCCTCATATACTGATAGAGTGTTTACACTGTGCAAGGCACCGGGCATTCAGACTATAAAGAGTTGACTCAGTTCTCACATCTGGCCTGGTGCCATAGCTCACATCTGTAATCCAGCACTTTGGGAGGCCAAGGCAGGTAGATTGCTTGAGCCCAGGAGTTCAAGACAAGCCTGGGCAACATGGCAAAACCCCATCTCTACAAAAAAATACAAAAAATTAGCTGAGCTTGGTGATGCGTGCCTGTAGTCCCAGCTACTCAGGAGGCTGAGGTGAGGGGATCACTTGAGCCCGGGAGGCAGAGGTTGCAATTAGCTGAGATTGTGCCACTGCACTGTAACCTGGGTGACAGAGGAGACCCTTTCTCAAAAAAAAAAAAAAAAAATTGTCACATCCTTGGAGCTTAAAGTCTAGGTGTGTGTTGGAGTAGAGGGGAAGGCACCTGTCCTTTCTCTTGCCTCTTCCTTATCTTTTAGTAGTACTGGGGAGGAAAAAGCACTCATCCTATTGGGTAGGTGCAAAGATTCAAAGTTATCAGGTTTTGCCTTTGTTATACTCCCTCCCAAACACAAACTGTACCTTTTATTAAAATTTTTTGAATAGGTAATATATTTACTTGGATCAAAAATACAAAAGTTTTTAAAAGGTATTCATTAAACATCTTCCTATTTTCCATCTACCCAGTCCCTACCCCCACCCAGAAACTTCTAAATAAATATGAACTCCTGATATTTTAATGTCTCTTTTTTAAAAAAATTAAAAATTAAGTGTAATTATTTTTTTCCTAATTTAGGGGTTGGTTATATGGTTTCAGATAATCAGATATATATATAGAGAGAGAGTATCAGAATTTTGAGTTCTCCATGCTTGTAATTTTGCTGAAAAGAAGTACCCAGAACACCTGCATGTTTTACTCAAAAAAGATAATTGTTTATATTACTTGCATTGTGGTGTTTTCCTTTGCTGAGCATGAAATCCAGTGGTTATCACAATTTCATGACTTACAAGCTTGAAAATCAAGAGTCCTGGAGCAGTCCCATAATATTCCTGTCTGCCCTGACCTTGTTCTTTACTGGAGCTGTTGTCCTCTTCCTCTGCAGCATGGGAATCATTGTGCTGGAGCTGTACTGGAAGCATGCTCCAAAGACCTGTAAGAACTTTGCTGAACTGGCTCGTCGAGGTTACTACAATGGCACAAAATTCCACAGAATTATCAAAGACTTCATGATCCAAGGAGGTGACCCAACAGGGACAGGTACAGTTAAGTCAACATTAGTTAAGCCAACATTAGTTTATGTTTTCTTTTTTTTTTTTTTCCTTTTTGTCTTTTTTTTCTAAAGCCAACATTAGTTTCTGAAGTCTCTCATAAATAGGCGATAAGGCAGCCAGAGCTCTCTTTTCCACTCACTAAGATCTGTGTTGGTTGATTCTGGTGACTACTCCTTCCTTCATCAAACACACATGTGTGGAATTGACCAGAAACCAACCTTTATTCCTAGGCTTGGTAAAGTTTTTCATAACTTACATGTACTGCTTACTAAGAACAAATAATATTTGTCTGAATTATAGTGATGCAAGTAGTCTGATCAATACAAAGGAAAGACTTTATAATATTTTGAGAATAATAAAATCCTGGATTCTTTTATCGATTCATTCATTTAACAAATGGGTGTCTGTTTTGTGTCAGATACTTTTTTAAGCTCTAGGGAGATACCTTTAAAGAAAGAGACAGAATTCTTGCTCTCTATAAAGCAGGAAAAGGGTGTGGGAATGGAATTTTAGTAGAAAAGTCAAGGAACTCATCTCTGACATTATTGGAGAAGAGATCTGAAGGAAGTAAGAAAGTGAACCTTGTAACTCGGGGGAGAACATTTTGGATGGAGGGAAGAGCAAACACAGAGGCCCTGAGGCAGGAACCTGTGCTGGAAATCATAAGGTATGATACCTTATAGGGCATGGTAGAGACTGGGTTTTACTCTGAGTAAGATGTGAGCCTTTGGAGAGTTTTGAGCAAAGGAATGCTGTGATCTGATCTATGCTTTAAAAGGATCACTCTAGGCTAGGCACAGTGACTCACGCCTGTAATCCCAGCTCTTTGGGGGCCCGAGGCGGTTGCATCATTTGAGGTCAGGAGTTCAAGACCAGCCTGACCAACATGGTGAAATGCTGTGTTTACTAAAACACAAAAATTAGCCAGGCAGGGTGGTGGGCACCTGTAATCTCAGCTACTCAGGAGGCTGAGGCAGGAGAATTGCTTGAACCCAGGAGATGGAGGTTGCAGTGAGCAAAGATCGTACCACTGCAGTCTAGCCTGGGTGACAGATCAAGACTCCCTCTTAAATAAATAAATAAATAAATAAAGGATCACTCTAGCTGCTGTTTAGAGAATAGATGTAGGGCAAGATGTGACCACTATGTAAATAGTTGTTGTACTATGTTGTTTGGGGAGTAATGACGAGAAAAATAGCTCTATACATGTTCAGTACAGATGCTTGATATTTTCAGTCGTGGTTAGTTGAATCCATGAATGTAGAATCCACACGTAGGGAGGGCCAACTATGCTCGTGAGTAAGTCATTGGATAGGAATATGGGGTTCAGGGAAAGACCTGGTATGGAGGTATTAATTTGGGAGTTACTGGCACTTAGATGGGGTTTATTAGTGAACTGGTGGAACACTTACTCATTTCAAGGGCCCTTGCTTCTCAGTTTGCTTTTTCTCTGCTAATAGCTGCTCGTTTGCCTTTAAACAAGTTTGGCTTTCTCTGTGGCAGTGTCTTTTCTCAGTCTTGTTCTTTTTTGTCATTCTCAATTGTCTCATGATTTATCTAAACTATGTCCAGAAGCATTCAGGTTTTTTTTTTTTTTTTTAATGTATGTGGATGCATTTCAAAATACAGAATATATAAGAAAGCAGAGAAAAGGGGAAAAATCATTCATAAGCATAGCTCCTAAAGATTTCTAACCATCATTAACTAATCCCTCAATAGCCCACCTTTCAGAAAGGAACAGTGTTAACTTTTGGTGCCCATCATTCTAGACGTCTTTCTTTTCAGATGTCTGGTTTAAAGGATAACAAGATAAATGGAAATAGTTTCAAAAATAGGATATATTATATATGCTATTGTTTTTAAAGCAGAACATACTACATTTAATTTCATATATATAGAACAGAATGTTTGACTTCCTACAATGAAAGATGAGGCAATTAGTACTTAAATTTCTACCCATTCTTATCTTTCCTCGACCTTAATTTTTGTCGTTAGTCTTATTATTATCTGTTCTGCACTCATCATTCCTTCAGCTACAGTGTGGGTCCTACATTTCAGTGTATTTCGTGTTCACAACTTACTTCACTTTCACCTTTGCAAGTGCTGGAGGGCAGGATTTCTTGTCTAGTGGTTTTTTGTGTTTTGTTTCAGAATGCTCAAGGATCACAATTGTCCAGTGGTTTTTTATTATTAGAGCTGGAATGTGTTGTATTTTTAAGCTCATTTATGTTTGAGAATTTCTGCCTGTTACCTTTATACTTGAAAAGAGATATCATGCTGGCATGCTCAGCCCCCTCACTGTGCGATACACTGTGCCGCCTTGGGACCTCACAGAGTCCCCACCAGCAAGAAGGCTCTCACCACATGTGGCCCCTTGACCTTGAACTTCTCAGCCTCCACAACTGTAAGAGATAAATTCCTTTTTTAAAATAAATTTTTTAGGCCAGGTATGGTGGCTCACACCTGTAATCTCAGCACTTTGGAGGCTGAGGTGGGAGGATCACTTGAGTTCAGGAGTTCAAGACCAGCCTGGGCAACATAGTGAGACCCCCATCTCTACAAAAAACAAAAAATTAGCCAGGCATAGTGGCATATGCCTGTAATCCTAGCTACTTGGAAGACTGAGGTGGGAAGATCACTTGAACCTGGGAGGTTGAGATTGCAGTGAGCCATGATTGTGCCCACTGCACTCCAGCCTGAGTGACAAAGTGAGACCCTATCTCTAAATACATAAATTAATTAAAATAAAAGTGTTTAAAAGGAAGAAAAAAAGACCATAACTGGGTATACTGAGATCTTTTTAGACATTTCTGATCAATTGCCTTCTGGTTTGGTTTTTTATTGTTGTTTGTTTTTGTTGTTGTTTGGTTTTTTTGGAGACAGGGTTTTGCTCTGTCACCCAGGCCTGGGCTCGAGTATGGTGGTACAATCGTGGCTCACTGTAATCTCCATCCCCTTGGATCAAGCATTTCTCCCACATCAGCCTCCCAGGTAGCTAGGACTACAGGCATTCACCACCATGCCTTGCTAATTTTTAAATTTTTTATAGCGTTGAGGTCTCACTGTGTTACTGAGGCTGGTCTCAAACTCCTGGGCCTAAGCGTCCCTCCTGCTCCGGCCGCCCAAAGTGTTGGGATTATAGGCATGAGCCATCATGCCTGACTGCCTTCTGGTTTTTGAATATGGTTTTGGAGAATACTGAGGCCAGATTTACTCCTTCTTTCAAATCAGGGGTAATTTTTTGATTTCTATTTCTGAATATTTACTCTGTTATACTTACTGGATTTTCTATTTCAGGAAATTAGTTATTTGTTTCATCACCTTTGCCTTCCATATTTATCACATTTCTTTTGATTGTGTGATAGGATTTTTTTTTCTTTTTTTCCTGTATTCACTAAAATAATCTCAGACCTTTAGTCTGTGCCTTACTCAATTTTCAGTCATGTCTATTTTGTTCTTTACTGCTCTAGTTTATCTCTTAGCTCATTACTGGTGCCATTTGGATCTAAATTTGTTTCATTCGCTCTGCAATCTTTTCATCTTATTCTGTGGTATATTATCTTGTCTTTGAGCTTTTGTTATATTAGATTTTTACTTCTCTTGAATCATCCATAGCTTGAGATAGCCATGGAGAAGCCACTTTCTCCCAGGCTGAGTTCCTGGATTTTCTTTTCCTTCCTCTCCTCCTTCTTTCTGTCCTTCTGTTGGTTGTAGTATGTTTGCCTAGTTTCCATGCCATTTGTTTTCATCTTATCCATGCTTGATGTCAGCACCTACATTATCCCCACCTTTTACTTGCTCAGATACAGTGTAAGTGGAGTCTCCTTGTCATTCTCCCCACTTATGTGGAACTGGTTGTCTTCCCCACTTCAAATGTTAGGTTGCTGTCTCTCTATTCTGTTCTACCCTGAAGAGGTGTGGGAGAGAACCGGAGCTCAGCTCATGCTGAATGAGCCCCTTGTGGGAGGGCTAGCCTCTGTTCTGTCTTCCCAGACTCCATTAAAATCTTGTCCCAGAGCCCCCTCCACCAGCCAGTGGTCTCCCTCTGTCACCACTCCAGGATCTGGGTAGTCCTCAAGGATGGCCCAGCACCCTGGAAGGTGGCCAGCCCTGCTTGCCTGCCCTGCCACTCCCGAGCATCTGTGATATGCATGGGCTTCTACCCTCAAGGGCTTTCCTTAACTTTTTCAGAGCTGCTCACCCACTCCCCTGTTGGCTTCTCACAATCGGAGGGTATTTATGAGAATCTCAGCATGACATTTCTTTTCTGGTTACTAGTTTCAGGGACTACAGGTGGAAGAATTTTCTATTTTTTCCTCTCGGCTGACTCTTTTTACAATTTTAGCATGTTTGTTTCCCTTATTTGGTTGATGCTGGTGAACTTTTGGCTTTTTAATTTTTAATTTTTGTGTCTTCACTTTATTAGGTGTTGGGAGCATGTGGTAAACGTGCCTGATAGCAATAACTGAAGCATACCCTTAGAATGACCCTGTATGGCAGACGCATCTGAATGTGTGTTCTGAGCTAGGGAATCCAGGAGTAGCCAACCTGGAGGTTCCTTCCTTGTCTATAAAGGGACATCTGAGCCCCTGGCTCGTCCTTTGAAACATGGGCCGCACACAGGTTGAGGCCCCGAGTTTTGGGTTGCGTGAAGTTTGCCAGGTGGAGATTGTTAGGGAGAAGATGCTAAGTGGAAATGCTATGTAAACTGCATGCTTTTTGCAAGCCATTGTGGTTCTCCTGTCCAGCCCGCCACCACTGGACTCTCTCCCCTGTATGTAAGTCCCCAATAAAACCCCATGTCTCATTTGCTGACATTAGGTCTCTTTGGCCTATTGAACCTGGTGCCATCCCCATTGGAGTCGATAGGGGTTCGGCACAACAGGGAGGCAGAGTCTAGTCCTGCTTCATTCTACTTTCTTTGTCTGAAAGGGTTCCATCGATACATCGATGTACTTTGCTGTCTTCTTCCTCTCTCCCCATCATGTTGTTATGAAATAAATTTTAATTCTTAATACCAGTGAACCGAGAGTCCATGATTAAGGTACAAGTATTGGAAGTGACTCAGGTGTGAGTTGCTCATGCCAGAGCTTTTCTATATTTGTGTAGTTGGTTCATGATCCTTCATAATGTCACATTTCCATGGTGTAATTTTAATGAAATTGAATCACTCAAAAGATCTTCAAATAACTGCACCCAGCCTCAAGTATAATGAATGATTGAGCAGCCCACTGGCAAGTCTGTGGTGGAAGGCAAACAGGAGTTAGGCTCTCCTGGGTCACTAGTTCATATTTTCTAGCTGATTAGGTGACGCGTTTTTTGCTAAACATCTCAGATGGGCAGCAAGTGACATCCTGGGCTCTTCAGCAAGTTGATGTACCACTTCCATTCCTCAGTCTGACTACTGTGGAACCATTCTTTCCACATGCTTTCTTATAATACATCTTTGCCAGATGCGTTGTCAGTTCAAATACCCTTTGACTTCCTGCTTCATTTCATTTTAAACCATTTTTCTACCTTCAGCTTTCCCATATTATAATAACTATAGGGGCTCTTTCCTTAGCCCTCTGAGTGTCTTTTATCTGTTTCTACTAACCTTTCTCTCCTCTCTATAACACATAAAATCCTGGCAAGCTCTTCCTTTAGCTCTTCCTGCTCTGCACTTGGCCTCACAGTGCTCGCCAGCTGCTGTGATTAATTATATGCTGATTATCCTGTGCGTCACTCTCACTTTGATTTCATCTCTCCTCTTAGTAGCCCCAGGAACACCTGAAATTTAACGTGTTGAACAGCAAGCTCTGTTAATTTTATTCATTTGATGAGTATTTGCCAAGAGTCTGCTGGGTATCCTGTGCTATTCTAAGGCCTATGAGAAGCACTTAAGCATTAAAAGCCAAGGCATTTTCTTTTTCCTTGCAGTTCCCTGCCCTGCCAGGAAACAAACTATTCATTATAAGAAACAACTAGAATGGGGTAATATAAATATGCAAATGTATGATAGTATGATATGGATTATATGTATAATATAGGTTGGAGTAATTCATAATAAGGGGAAAAGTACAATGGAGGGAGATTAGGATGGGAAGGAGGCATATGCGAGATGGGTCTTGGGAAGTAGAGGGAAGGGCATTTTGGATTTAGGAAGAAGAGTGGGTACAGGGCAGGAGTGACAGAGGCAGGGGTAGGGGGGGAGCCCGCCACCCCAGGTGTCACATCTTCCACTCCAGACTGGCTCTTGTGACATCACCCAGCCACCTCTCCACACCCAGAACAAATGCATCAAATGTGATTCTAAGGCCCCTACCAAATTTATAGATCTCCGAACTGCCTGTTTGGGGGACAGTAAAGAGCAGTTAGGGGGCCAGTTAATGGAGACTCCTAGACAGAGGAGCTCAGATTTGATTGCGCATGACTCAGGGACCATTTGGGACTCTTGAGCCCAGCTGGGATAAGACATATCTGAGGAAATTTCGTCCAGCTGTGGACTATGGCAAGCCAGTGTGGTGCAGGGTGGAGAGCAGGACTGTGGAGCTTGGGCTTACCTTGTGCTTCACATGAACACTTACTAAACGTAGAGGAGTTGCATTACCCTGCTGAGCCAGCTCACCTGTCTGGAGTGTGGTTACACGCACCTCCCAGGCTGGCTGTGAGTAGTAAATGAGCTGATGTTGGTACAGTGGTTAGCATGGGCTTGACACAAAGTGGGAGCTCAAACAAATGTGACTTTTATTTATTTTGATTGTTAATTCATTTAGCAAATACCTATGAGACTCCTTCTGTAGGCCAGGCACTCTTCTAAAAACTGGGGATATAACAGTGAATAAGAAAGCCCTTGTGGAACTCTCATTCTGGTGAGAGATGGAGAATGAAAAAGTACATAATAAACGATCAGGGATGGCAGATGATGTGGAAAAAATAATGTACTGCTGGGATGGAACAGGATTTCTCAACCTAGGCACTATTGACATTTAGAGCTGGATGATTCTTTGTTGGAGGGGGTGCAGTCCTTTGCATTGAAGGATGGTTAGCTTCATGCCGGCTTCTACCTACTCGATACTGATAGAACCACTCAGTGTGACAACCAAAATGTCTCCAGACATTGCCCACTGTCGCCAGGGGTCAAAATCACTCCCCGTTGAGAACCACTAGGCTAGAGGGTGCGGGAGGGGCTGGTTTGGAGAGTGTGGTTAGGGAAACCTCTCTGACAAATAGAGAGCATTTTAATATAGTTGTGAATGAAATGAAGTGGTGATCCATGAGACTGTCCAGGCCAAGGGCACTCGGAAGAGAACAGGAACTGGAGGCCTTAGACCAGAGTGTGCCTGGCAGGAAACGGCACAGGGGCCAGTGTAGCTGGAACACCTGAGAGAGTGGCGGGAGAGAGCTCAGAGAGTAGCAGAGTGCCCGATTGTGGGGGGTCTTGTAAGCTGTGGTGAGGATTGTGGATTTTGTTCTAAGAGTGATGCAGTGTTGATGGAGGGTTTCAAGCAGGGGAGTGCTGCGATTAGGCTTGTTTGAAAAGGATCCCTCTGGCTACCTTGTGAAGAATAGAGGGTGGGGAAAGAGGGAGGCAAGGCTGGAAGCAAGGAGACCAGCGGGAAGATTTTATTCTTATTCAAGCTGGAGATGGTTGTCGTTTGAACTAGGGTGATAGCAGCTGTGTTAGTTCTGGTCCTCTGGGAAGCAGACACCAAGATAGAAGTTTATTGGGCTAACACCTGTGAAAGATAAAGGGGCGGGGAGCCAGGGTTGGAAGGGAAGGTCTTCACACAGCAGCGCAGGCCTGAGTAACACCTGTGAAAGCAGAGGCGTGCAGGAGGAGCAGCTGCCAGTGAGCAGCTAGGAACACCAGGAGAATGTGGAGCCGTGGAAGCCAAGGGAAGACAGCAGCTCAAGCAGAAGGGTGACATCGAGTGTGGATCAAGTAAAGTGAGCGCTGAGGATTGACGACTGGGTATAGCCACGTGGAAGTCACTGGCGACCTTGACAAGAGCAGTTTCAGCGGAGCAGTGAGGGGCAAAAGTCTGAATGGAGCATGTTCCAGTGAGAATGGGGAGAAGTGGAGACAGTGGGTGTTGACAGCTTTTTCTTTTTTTTTTTTGAGACGGAGTCTCGCTCTGTTGCCCAGGCTGGAGTGCAGTGGCCGGATCTCGGCTCACTGCAAGCTCCGCCTCCCGGGTTTACGTCATTCTCCTGCCTCAGCCTCCCGAGTAGCTGGGACTACAGGCGCCCGCCACCTCGCCCGGCTAGATTTTTGTATTTTTTAGTAGAGACGGGGCTTCACCGTGTTAGCCAGGATGGTCTCGATCTCCTGACTTTGTGATCCGCCCGTCTCGGCCTCCCAAAGTGCTGGGATTACAGGCTTGAGCCACCACGCCCGGACGTTGACAGCTTTTTCAAGGAGTTTTTCTGTGAAGGGATGTAGAGAAATAGGATACTTGGAAATAGAGTTTTGTTTTTTAAAATAGGAAATATCAATAACATGTTTAAATGCTGACAGGAATGATCCATTAGAAAGAGAAAAATTGGTCTACTAGAGGGGGAGGTTGTAGTTGCTGAGTTCTTTAAAGGTGAGCAGGATTGGGTACTTGGTGGTGGGATAGTCATGGACAGTTTATTCACAGTGTTTTAGGGAAGGGAGGTGGGTAGAGGTGTAGGAAGGAAAGGGGCTTGGGTGGTGAGAGCACGGGAAAGTTCTCTTCTGAAAATTCCTTCTTCTCAGTGAAATAAGAGGTAAGGTTCTCAGGCCGGGCACTCTCAGAAGACTGCTGACGGACAGTGTCTGTTAGAGGCTCTCTTGCCAGAAGAGAGGCTTTGATTGGTCAGTTACCCTCTGGTGTCAAGTGACCCACTGGATCTCCTTATAGGCCACTGCCCATCTGTGGGACTGGATATTAATCTATTGTCCCATCAACTGTGGCGTGGGAGGGGCCGGGACAAGTAGCACCAAGTATGGTCATCTTGGTGTAAGACACTGCATCATGTCCCATGCCTTAGACATCATTTTGACAGGTTTCCACGGTGACTAAGAGGAGGAGGAAGGGACATCACAGGAGTCATGGGGACAAGAAAAGGGTTTTTTTGCATTTTTGTTTTTAAGAAACACCACAGGCCGGGCACGGTGGCTCATGCCTGTAATCCCAGCACTTTAGGAGGCCGAGGCTGGCGGACCTGAGGTCAGGAGTTTGAGACCAGCCTGACCTCAACATGGTGAAACCCCATCTCTACTAAAAATACAAAATGAGCCAGGCATGGTGGCGAGTGCCTGTAATACCAGCTACTCGGGAGGCCGAGGCAGGAGAATCGCTTGAACCTGGGAGGCAGAGGTTGTGGTGAGCCAAGATGGCACCATTGGACTCCAGCCTGGGCCGCAAGAGCAAAACTCTGTCTAAAAAAAAAAAAAGGAAAAGGAAAAAAAAAACACACACACACACAGATCATAAAGAAGTTAAGGAATTTTAACTGCAAAGGTTCTGTGCACTGGAAGGTCCCATTAAAAGAATGAAAAAAGTTAACTGGGAGAAGGTATTTGCAAAACATTCACTGACAGAGGATTACTGTCCATAATATACAGTTGAGCCTTGACCAACATGGGTTTGAGCCATGGGGGTCCATACAGGTTTCGCAGGGCCCGCAGCGGGACTTGAGCATGCAAGGATTTTGGTGTCACAGGGATCCTGGAACCAATGCCCTGAGTATACCAAGGGATGACTGTATGTATCAGTTCCAAAATGTCATACCACTGATTGGCGGTTCACAGAGGGGACAAGCGAAGTAAGCCAGTGAACATGAAATTATGCCAAACTTCAGAGAAATGCAGCTTAAAACACCACAAGAGGTCTTGCACTTCTCAGACTGACAGAAGTACCTAGAGCAGTAAGAGTGAGCGTGCTGCGGGGAGGGGTGCACATTGGTTCATCCTTTTCAATAAGGCATTTAGAAAAATCTAGCAATGATGAAATACTCAAACTATGACCCTGTGTATCCCCTGTGAGGTATTGGCCCCCGAGAGCTCTTGCACTTGTGTTTCAGAGACAGTATAAGACTAGTTTTTATAGCATGGTCGATAATAGCCAAAACATTGGAAAGATCCTCGGTATCAACACCAGAAAAGATAAGACAGAGCATTATGGTCATGCAGTGAGGCAAACACTACAGAGGTCCGCCTGGAACAAAGTAGGTGAGTCTCTCAAACAGTGGTGAGCAAAAAGCTATTTGCAGAAGAATATATAAAGTGTAATACCACTTATGTAAACTTAAAAACATGCAAAACAGCAATACTTTTTTTTTTTTTTTAGGGATACATATATGTGTAGTAAGGAAGTAAGGAAGAAAATGCATGGAAATGCCAAATTCTTGTCAGACTGGTGGTTACCTGAGAGGAAAATGTGATTCTTTGAATCAGCTGTTAGCTTTTAGGAAAATGAGTGCTGGGGAGAGCTGCAGTGGGGTGTGTGCATGGGGTCTTAGCTGGATTTGCAATACTTTATTTCTTGGGGGCAGAGGTGGTCATAGATGTTGGTCATATTATTCTTTGTATGTTTGTGTGTCTGAAATAAATACATTGAATAAATGATCCCAAGAGAGGACAGATGTCAGAAGAGGAAAAGAATCTCTCTCTTTTTTTTTGGAGACAGACGGGAGTGCAATGGCGCAATCACAGCTCACTGTAGCCTCAACCTCCTGGGCTTGAGTGATCCTCCTACCTCAGCCTCCTGAGTAGCTGTAGCTGGAACTACAGGCACACACCACCATGCCTGGCTAATTTTTGTAGAGACAGGTTTCACCATGTTGCCTAGGCTGGTCTCAACTCCTGGGCTCAAGAGATCTGCCCCCTTCAGCCTCCCAAAGTGTTGGGATTACAGGTGTGAGCCACTTGCACCTGGCCAGAAAAGAATCTTGAACGTTCTTTTCTAACCTGTAATCAAAGGTTAGAAAACAGGTCTTGGCCAGGCGCGGTGGCTCACGCCTGTAATCTCAGTACTTTGAGAGGCCGAGGCTGGCAGATCATGAGGTCAAGAGATTGAGACCATCCTGGCTAACATGGTGAAACCCCGTCTCTACTAAAAATACAAAAATTAGCTGGGTGTGGTGGTGCACGCCTGTAGTCCCAGCTACTCAGGAGGCTGAGGCAGGAGAATCACTATCACTTGAACCCAGGAGGCAGAAGTTGCAGTGAGCCGATATCACACCACTGCACTCCAGCCTGGTGACAGAGCGAGATTCCATCTCAAAAACACACACACAGTAGAAAACAGGTCTGTGCCTATCTTCATTGTGTCTGTGCTAGACCAGGCACAGAACCTGCAAAGCTTCCAAATTGTTGACTTTCTAACTGATAATTGACATCTGCGTAGCATGCTCTGCACTGGAGAGCTTTTTAATCATTCTCTGTACCTCTGCCACCTCTCACCTATTCCACGTGCCCAGAGGAATGTTTGAATTGGAATGATTTGTCTTTCTGACATTTTGCTGCAAACCCTACTGAGTTGAATTGGGTTATGAAAAGATAACATTATGAGTAAGATATTATGAAAACTCTGCCTGTTGAGTAAAGGGGGTCTCCATGCTCTTTCCTCCTGTCTCCTCTGATTCCCACTTCATCTGTGACTCTTTTTTTTATTTTTTTGAGACGGAGTCTCACTCTGTCACCTAGGCTGGAGTGCAATGGCGCGATCTCAGCTCAATGCAACCTCCACCTCCCGGGTTCAAGTGATTCTCCTGCCTCAGCCTCCCAAGTAGCTGGGATTACAGGCACGTGCCACCACACCTGGCTAATTTTTGTATTTTTAGTAGAGACAGGGTTTCACCATGTTGGTCAGGCTGGTCTCAAACTCCTGACCTCATGATCCACCTGCCTCGGCCTCCCAAAGTGCTGGAATTACAGGTGTGAGCCACCGCACCCGGCCCATCTGTGACTCTTGACCTACCTATTCCTTACTGTACTTCTTGTTTGTGGTGATGTTTATGTGATGGTTTTCCATTCCTAGAGGGCAGAGCCCTGGGGGTTTTTTTCTGACAGCCCTCAGGTTGCAGGGATCACACTTTGAAGGCTCAGGCCACAGATTGACAGTGTACTACTGAACTGAATCCTTAGCTTGCTCACTCAAGTCCTGCACGCAGAGCCTGGCCTCTGTGGCGTCTGGCCCCACAGCCCTCTCCCTCTCTCTAGTCTCTGGTAACCCCAGCCGGGAACCTTGACTCTAGTGGTTGCCAAAGGACCAAGCAAAGGGGAGGATCAAGTCAGAGGGAATGTATTGGTTATATAATTGCTGTTTGTATACTGACAGGTTGGAATTTTTGGAATGAGTTTTACACAGTTTAGTATGGTTCAGTGTTTTTCCAGAAGCATAGGTAGCCTGGGCCAAGTGGGAGGTTTCCCCTAGACTGTTAGGATTCACCCCCATTCTTGTTTGCATGAGAACATCATTTTCTTCCGGAAAGGAAACGGGGGCTGTGACAGGCTCCCTGTGGTGAAGCCGACTAAAAGGTAAAGCAAAAGATTTTTACCATGGAAACACCTTAGCCATGCCCAGGGGCCTTGGGGGTGGACTTGGTGCTACTTTTATAGCAGGCAGTAGAGGAAGTGAGCTGCCAGCACTGGGCTGTGGGGGAAGCAGAGTACCCATTGATCAATCCAGTGTTTACTTTGTTCTAGGCTGTTTTGTCTTGACCGTTCAACTTGGAGAAACCAATGTAGTTCAGTAAGGCATATGATTGACTACATAATTGATCAGTATTCGTTAAGAAAGTTACCTCCTGTTATGACATGTTTTCCTGTGAGAAAACCATGTTTAACTTACATCCTTTTTTTTTTTTGAGCCAGTCTTGCTCTGTCACCCAGGTTGGAATGCGATGGTGTGATCTCAGCTCACTGCAACCTCCACCTGCTGGGTTCAAGCAGTTCTCCTGCCTCAGCCTCCCAAGTAGCTGGGACAACAGGTGTGCGCCACCTTGCCTGGCTAATTTTTTTTTGTATTTTTAGTAGAGACAGGATTTCACTACGTTGGCCAGGCTGGTCTCGAACTCCTGATCTTGTGATCTGCCTGCCTCGGCCTCCCAAAGTGCTGGGATTACAGGTGTGAGCCACCGCGCCTGGCCTAACTTACATCCTTTTGCTCTTAGAACAAAACCTACCTGAGCTTAGGATATCCAGTCCAGCACCCTGCTCTTGTGGACATAATATAAATAACATTTGGTGATGATGCTGCTAGCAAATAATTCCCAATCCCATGTTTCTTCATTTTCTCTGTATTCCTTTATTTAGAGTCAAGGTTTTGCCTCTTGCCTAAACTGGAGTACAGTGACGTGGTCATAGCTTATTGTAACCTCAAACTCCTGGGCTCAAAGCAATCCTCCTGCCTCAGCCTCCCAAGGAGCTGGGACTACAGCCATGTGCCACCCACCACATCTGGCTGAATTTAAAATTTTTTTTGTCAGTCAGGTGCAGTGGTTCATGCCTATAATCCCAGCACTTGGGAAGCTGAGGAAGGAGGATTGCTTGATGCCAGGAGTTTGAGACCAGCCTGGGCAACATAGTGAGACCCCATCTCTTAAAAAAAAAAAATTCGTGGAGTCAATGTCTCGCTCTGTTGCCCAGCTCAAGCTCCTGGCCTCAAGCAGTCCTCCCATCTCAGCCTCCCAAAGTGCTGAGATTTTAGATGTGAGCCACCACACCTGGCCCTGTTTTCTCTTTATGATGTACTGCCTCACCTCTCAGTGACTCTGCCTACTGTAATGTCCCTTTCTGCCACATTGCCACTTACCACTGTCCCTATTTCTCCTTCAGCTGGATAGCTTTAACTTAAATGAATTTTATTTTCCATCATCTAGGTTAAGGGTGGCAAATAGGTTTCAACTCTTGGGCTATTACTGATTAATTAATTAATGGCTGCCTGAGTTCTGGGTTGGTAACATTCAGAGGCAAATCTAGCTCAGCAGGGAAGAATACTGATTGATTAGCAATGTCTGTGATGGGCACAGGGTTGGGACTTGGGGCACTCATGTCTAAAATACTCATAAAAATGTTAAAAATCAAGAAACCTCTTAACACATCAGATTATGAATGGTGGTTATCTCTAGATGGTTAGGTTACAGGGGATTTTAGCGTTCTTTTGATAACGTTCTATGTTTTCTACCTTTTTGATAGTGAACATGTATTATTTTAATGTGCAGGAAAAAATAGCATTATTTTGAAAAGGAAAGTCTTACCGGAATGAAACCAATGACTTGAATATGCTATTAGTGCTAGATTCTGTAGTTGCAATATGCCTAGCAGTGGGGTAGGTGTCACTCCCTTTTCCTTTCCTCCACTCTGAGAAATCCTTTGACCCTGGGCCATCATTCTTGCTGTGAGATAGAATGTGTGACTGACTGATTCATGTATCATCTTCTAATCGGGCAGGTCGAGGTGGTGCATCTATCTATGGCAAACAGTTTGAAGATGAACTTCATCCTGACTTGAAATTCACGGGTAAGTGTATAATTTGGCTGGACTGGTTAGGGATGGGGGTTTTAAAAGCTCACTCTTTTGGCCATGATTCAAGGTGAATGCCTGACACCGTGGCATGGTGCCAGATAACTGCCCAGCCATGGCGCCACAAAGTGCCCTGGTGGATTAGAGAAAGCGGCGCCTCTCACAAAGTTCTGAGCAATTCTGAGTGCTGGTCGGGGTGTTCTAGACTCAACTATTTGTTAAAGGTCATAGGATATCAAAAGTGTCCTCAAAGAAACAGGAAACCTTGCTGGGTTTTTGAGGGCAGTCAGGAACAGGGTCCACAGTTAGTGAGGAGCATCAGGGGTCAAGGCTGGGGAATAGGTGAGGATAAGGAAGATGAAGTCGTCAGAGTAGTGTAGTGATGGCCTTTGTACAGGGCAGAAAGCCTGCCCTGAGTCTTTGTCCGGGTCTGGATAGAAGCCAGAACAAAGTCCTGGCTTCTTTTTCATCCCTAGGATGGGACAGCAGCTCTACACTGGACCTGTGGGGTTATTTATACTCTTTCCTTTCTTCCCTTTTCCCACCAGGGGCTGGAATTCTCGCAATGGCCAATGCGGGGCCAGACACCAATGGCAGCCAGTTTTTTGTGACTCTCGCCCCCACCCAGTGGCTCGACGGCAAACACACCATTTTTGGCCGAGTGTGCCAGGGCATAGGAATGGTGAATCGCGTGGGAATGGTAGAAACAAACTCCCAGGACCGCCCTGTGGATGATGTGAAGATCATTAAGGCATACCCTTCTGGGTAGACTTGCTACCCTCTTGAGCAGCTCTTCTGAGATGGCCCCAGTGGACCAGCTTCCAGATTACATAGAATGACATGTAATGCTAAATTTCATTTTGGCTTTGCAAATCATGAAGCTTAGGAGGCCTGGGGTCTTGGGTGAGTTAGAGATGGAAGTACATTTTAATAGGATGCTTCTTCTCTCTTCCCCCAGTGCCTAGGTTGCCAGAGCATTTGCACAAATGCCCCTGTTTATCGATAGGTGACTACTTAATACACGTGACTCATAATGCTGCTTCTTGTGCATGTCTGCTCTGATATACTTCAAACAATGTAGCAGACACTGTCATTTCTCGTGGTTTTGCCTAACCAAACTTCTTCCTAAGGAGATTTGTATTCTGGCCTACACTGCAGTCCTTCATTGTTGACAGCCACAGAATTCCAAACCAAGTAGTGTCTATCAGCCCTTTTAACTCTGTGCACACCCTATTTCAGTTTTATATTTGTTCTTCTAGGGAATGTATGCATCTCTATATATATTTTCCCTCTCAAAACCAGAACATCAACACTGCTGTTTCTGACACTTCAGATATCCCACGCAAAGCCACATTGAATTTTTGCCAAATGAAAAATGCATCCAACAATCAAGTTTCTAAGAAGGTGTCAAGTGGGGAATAATAATGTATAATAATCAAGAAATTAATTTATTAAAAGGAAGCAGAAGCATTGACCATCTTTTTCCCAGAGAAGAGGAGAAATCTGTAGTGAGCAAAGGACAGACCATGAATCCTCCTTAAGAAGTAGTCCTCTCAGAAAGGAGAAGCGCCACTCAAGTTCTTTTAACCCAAGACTTTAGAGAAATTAGGTCCGAGATTTTTATATGTTCAGTTGTTTATGTATAAAAATAACTTTCTGGATTTTGTGAGGAGGAGTAGGAGAGGAAGGAAGTTAATACCTATGTAATACATAGAAACTTGCAAAATAAAATGCCATTGGTGGTTGAAATTGCTGTTGTGGTCTGATTCTAAATATTGTATGAGGTTCCAATGGTCATTTTAATCCCAGTCATTTTAAGTAGTATTACAGAGATCATATGTTCAAGATTTCCCATCATTTTAGGCTTGTGGATCTCCAGTAGACTTAAGAGCAATTCTAACTTAAAAAGGGCAGAACCAGAGAAAGAAGTTAAGTGACAGAAATAGACATTTCTGAATAAGGGGTGTATGAGTCCATTTTCACATTGCTATAAAGACACTACCTGAGACTGGGTTATTTATAAACGAGAGGTTTAATTGACTCACAGTTCCACATGGCTAGGGAGACCTCAGGAAACTTACAATAATGGTGGAAGGCAAAGGAGAAGCAAGCACCTTCTTTACAAGGTGGCAGGAGAGAGAGTGAGCACAGGGGAAACCACCATATTTAAACCATCAGATCTCGTGAGATCTCCCTCACTATCATGAGAACAGCATGCAGGTGGAAAATGCCCCATGATCCAGTCATCTCCCACCAGATCCCTCCCTCAACACAGAGGATTACAATTCGAGGTGAGATTTGGGTAGGGATACAGAGCCAAACCGTGTCGGGGGGATTGCCTGGAAGTGAACCAGGTGGATGTGCTGCGACCTGCACCATCCCTGGAATTTGCAGAGGGCCCACCTGCACAGTGTCATGGGACCAGAGGCAGTATTTGTTGTGGTGTTTGCTTCCTTAAGCTGGTAGCTCCTTGAAGAGGGGATTATAACTTTAATGTTTCTTACTACTAGATCCATTTTGGAAATGGTGATTTACTTTATGGAATGGCCAAACAAGGTTCTGTTCCCCAAGCCTTCCCTACCTTCAACCTCTTTCTCTACCTTTCTCTTTTCTCTCAGTAGCAAAAAAGCAAAACCCAACAACAAACTATATAAATGACTTCGTAACTTCCCAGAGATGGTTTTTGTATGCAAAGTAATGTTCTACACTCTGGAAAACATAGAAATATTATTTCTTTCAGCCTGAACTGGGTGGGCATAATTGGATCTGCCTCTGAGAGCAAGGAATAGCACCTGTTCACTAACCTCCCAGATTCGTAATCCTGAAGATCTCCACTTTCATCCAGGGCACGGGGGTGGTGGAAACATATCATGGCTCCTCTGAAGCAAAGAAGGTTCTGCACGCCTTGGGAGGAGAGCCACACGGGCACAGTTCCTTGTTTTTGGAAAGGGACACCAAATACATGTCAAGGCAGTCACGTGGGCCTGGACCAGTTTTCATCGAGGATATGACCTCAAAGAGCGAAGCTTGAATTGCTTCACAATTTGTGGTTCTGCCAGTTAGCCAGAGTTGTAGAAGTTCCTGTTTCCTTATAAGGGAAGCTTGTCTAAAAGGAATCCTGCTTAATTCTTTGGTCATATGAGTGTTTACATCCTGTCAGGATTAGTACCATTGAGACAGGTCTCATAAAAGTGGGGTGTACTAGGGATAGCTCATTTTTGTTACATCTCGTCAGAGTGAGGATAGCTTATCAGGAGAAAGCAAGGGTAAGTTTAAAACTTGTATAGAGATGATCAAAGATGGGTATGGAGGACCACCGAGGGCTCATCAAGGCACAGGAGAGATACAGCTCTCTGCTGCTTCTCATGTGGGAAGAGAAAGAGATTCTAGACATTTGGAGAAGGCGTAAAGTTGGAAGTAGATAAACCAGTGGAAAAGGCTTTCAAACAGGCGCCCCTGGGATGATGGATAAGAGAAGCCTGGCACTCAGACTATAAAGAATATGGTCCAAGGGCCCTAGCCCAGGGCTTCTCACACTTGACTACATGCAGGAATCACTGAGGGAGTCTGTTAGGAAGCAGCTTCTGACTCAGCACTCAGCCAGAGTCTGCAGTTCTCGCCAGCTCCCAGGAGATGGTGACTGCCGGTCCAGACACTACCCTTTGAGTAGTGAGGTCCTAGAGGTCACCCATGTCCAACATGATTTTCCTAAGAGCAAGGGCAGTCAGGACCATGAGCCAATCTTCTGCCTCTTGGAGCAGAGCTCTCCACCTCATCCTGGTGATCTTGGAAGAGTGAAGAGGTTCAAGGCACAGGATGAGCTTCAACAGCTGCTGGCTTTGGCTACCAGGATTGAGCTTTATGAAAGTGTTCTTTTCCCACGACAGTACAACATGGACTTCAGACCCTGGTATGTGGCACTGAGATACCCTGTGTGGACACCAGGGTGGGTAAGATTGTGTGGTCAGTAGACATCACAGAAAATGCAGGGAAAAGAGCATCAACAATGATGACATTGAGGGAAAGAGCTCTGGAACTTGACTGTTGGGGTTCAGATCCCAGCTCCACCACTTACCAGCAGCATGGACTTAAGTTTCTTAATTTCTCTGTGTTTTAGTTTCTTCCACTATAAAATGAGAATAATGGGCCACACCTCAAGGGCTATTGTGAAGATTAAATGAGCTAGAACAGGTATTTAGAACAGGAACTGGCATTTAGAAAACACCCCCAAAATGCTAGTTGTTATTACCAGTGGCCCTTGAAGCCACCACACACCTCTCCTGCCTCTTCAGCTCGACATGTCCACAGCCTGACCTGTCTCAGCCTCTCACCTCACAGTCTGTCCCTCCCACCTCTGAGAACAAGGACCTTCTCTTACTCCCCTCTGTGAGTCTTCTCAACACCTTTGTAGTGCTTTGAGGTTATTGCTGAATGCATCAAATAAAATGTTCTCCATCAGAAAAAGATTGAGATCCTCTTATAGAAATCACTGTACCCCAACTCTCCAAACCCAGGCTTCAGCTGGTATGGCAGCCAAGCCTTTCCACTGAGCTCTCTGGAAGTCCTCAGCCTGATGTATTTTTGGATTGTGTCTCCAGAATATGTCAAAATAGCGTTCCCCACACAAACACGATTGCTACCCCCAGATCCTCGAGCCAGTCAGAGCCGTCACTGGGGCCCCTTTTGGCGCCACATTCTTGCTACATGTGGAGGAGGGAGCATTGAAAAGCACGTTAAAGCGGTGGAGTTTACTGCCTACAAAGAAGCACTTCGTGGTCTCAGAGTCCTGTCGCCTAAAGAGTGAGTTACTACTTTCTAGGTAAATGCCAAGATAGGGGAATCTTCCAGCAACACTCTTAAAGATGAGAGAAGCAAAGTGGGAAGAAAACATGTTAGGGTCTCACCCTAAGGTTGGCTTGGCCTGATTTGGGAATTGGGTTCCCGATTGTCCTTCCAAACGGATAACTCAAGATACTTAATTGCATCTGAAACCACAACCTTGCCAGTTGTGGGCAAGGTTTATGGACAGAGGGCTGTGAGGGCTTTTTGTGACCTTGGATGAATCACTTTACCTCTGGAACTTGGAGTGCTCATTCATTAAGGGAAGATTTGAACTAGCCCCCAGTTTGGGAATCTAGGTCATTCTGAGAAGATTCCTCCAGCTGCCAAGTTTCCATTTAACATGCTATTTTGGAAATTTGCCACTAGAGGCCACTGTGAATATAGTTTAGCCTTGCAGCTTTTTCAAAAGGCAGAAGCCTGCGGAAGCCTTTCATGAGTTACTAAGACATGCCTGCTATTTCTTGGTTGTGGAAAGCCAGCAACTGATCAGATTGCCAGAGGGTAGAGTTGAGATGTCCGCCTGGCACAGAATGAGCCTGTAAACGTGCTCCGTTGGCACAGGCCGGCCAACCTTCTTTATTGTCTACAGGACTGGATGGAGGAGCCCTCTGTGCATGGAAAGGGTGGCTGAGTCCTGTGACTGGGTGCTGGTTCTATAGCGTACCTTCTAAAGGGCTAGTTCCCTCTTGGCTGCTTATTATTCTGCTTTACAGTTGAATTCATTCAGTCAACAAGTAATTTTGGAGCTCCTCTTGTACATCCACCACCAGTAAATATTTTCATAGAATCAGAGAAAGTCAATGAAAAGGAACCTTAGAGGAGAGCAAAAAGTTATTGTCCCTTCTGTGTTTCATGGTCTGTGGATGCTCCTTGTACGTATTTTTCTCTCAATCCCCCAAACCAGCCTCCCGAAGTTGATATCATTATGCCCAATTCCTGGATGAGCAAACTGAAGACCAAAGGCAAGTAGCACAAAGCCTTGTGCAGACTGAATGGATGGAATAAAGGGCTGGACCTTGCAAAGCTAATAAAAGGCAGGATTGGGGCTTGAATATGGGGAAGTTGGATTCCAAGTTCTGCTCTTTTCCTATGATCTCCACCTTTGACATACAGAGGAGGAAGATGAGGTGCAGGAAAAGAGTAATTTGGTGGCAGGGCAGAGGTTAAAACCTGAATCTCTTGCCTTACAGGCTGGGGGTGTTCAACTGACTTCTCCATCCTACAGTGTCCCCAGTCCAAGCTGGCTGGCTGGCCCTAGCCTTAGCTGTCTCCACGCTCCTTCCAAGCAGAGCCTGAACCAGGCCTGTGGAGACGCAGCAGGAGGGAGGGCACACAAATGACCTTCATCAGGATGTTTATTGGACCACAACTGTATTATCCTCACCACTCAGCTAATCTCATAGAAATCACTTTCCTCTCCGTGAGGATCTGGCCACAACTCCATTAAGAGCTGCTGCCCTGCATACCTGTGAGGAAGCTCTTGTACAGCAGAAATGGAAGTGGAGAGGAGGGAGAAGTCATATTTCTACTTCCTCATTACACTGACGGGAACAAGTGGCAATTTCACATTCACTGTATAAGAAAGGCCCTCAAAGGAAAGGGAGTTCAAAGTTCATGATTTTGGGGGCAACATTCGGCTCTGAAGGAAATGTTTCCTTTGTGCTTCCCTTTTTTTTTTTTTGAGACAAAGTCTCGCTCTGTGGCCCAGGCTGGAGTGCAGTGGCGCGATCTCGGCTCACTGCCAGCTCTGCCTCCCGGGTTCACGCCATTCTCCTGCCTTAGCCTCCCAAGTAGCTGGGATTACAGGCGCCCACCACCACGCCCGGCTAATTTTTTGTATTTTTAGTAGAGAAGGGGTTTCACTGTGTTAGCCAGGATGGTCTCAATCTCCTGACCTCGTGATCCGCCCACCTCGGCCTCCCAAAGTGCTGGGATTACAGGCGTGAGTCACTGTGCCCAGCCTGTGCTTCCCTTTTTGAAAGCATTTGTGTTGCTGTTTAAGATCAAATAAGAGAAGGGAAGGAATTTGTGTTTGGGGAACTCAACGAGGTGCCAGGTACTTTATACATATTATCCCATTAATCCTCTCTGAAGAGCTGTGGACACAGCATCACAATGCCCCTCTCATAGATGAGTCCATTTCATAGATGAAAGCACCGCCTTAGTTGGCTGGGCCTTGGCAGGGCTGAGCTAGGAGTCTATTCTCTCCCTCTATTGCACTCTCACTTCACACAGGGATGGTTTCCCTACCATTCTTTTTCCCCTTCTCACTCCAGCTGAAAAAATATGGAAACTAGTTTTCAAGCCACGACTAGTTACTGTCTGACTTTGGTAACTTCCTTTCCCAAGCCTTAGTTTTTCCATCTGTAGAATGAGAGGCCCAGACTCTCATTCTAACTGCATCTAGTTTAAACCTCTATGATTTTATAATGGTAGTTTTCTCCCAGAGAGCTCCCAGCACATCCTCATCTCATCGGAATCTCATGCCAACTCTGGAAGGAATGGTAGTATGGTTATATTATTAATCCCATTTTTAAGCTGGAGGAAGAGACCAGAGAACCCGGCACTCTGTTGCAAACTCCCCCGCTGGCCCCCGCCTCAGCAGGCCAGTTATCTCCGAGGAGCTGTCAGCAGCAGCTCCCGAGCCTGACACCTGAGCCTCACCCAGGCTCCTGACAGAATTATCAGAGAACTGGGGAAAAAATACTTCCCGTCATTGGGGCAACGGTTCTTAGCCAGAGGTGGAGGAAGCAAGATGTGAAGTGTGTCTGATGAGTTCCTCTCCCAGGGTAGGGTCAGAGCTAATAAAACCCAAGGAAATCTGGGAGGACTGCTGGAGATGCGAGCAGGCGAGCCCTGGGGGCAGGGCCACTGGGACTTAAGCTTCTGCACAAAGCCAGGCTTGTGGCATTTTGTGCACGTTTCAGTTACCTTCGGCAGCCAGGCAGGAAAATACAAGCAGCTTGGCATGAAAATGAATTTAAAGCTTAAAAGAAAAAAAGTGTTTCACCCTCAGTGGCTTCTCAGGCTGCCCGGGACAGGTACAGCGAGGGGAGGCAGTTTCCAAGGAGCAGTGGTGACAAAGAATCTAAAGGCTGGAGTGAAATGTCAGTTCCCTTCCCCTCCCACACACATGGCCTGAGGGAGGGAGGGGCGGCGTCCTGCAGCTTGAGCCGAAGACCCTCACAGCCGCTGGAGCAAGAGAGAAAATCAGCTGCTCCGTCTCCGCCCTTGATGCCAATCGGGAGGACATCAAGTGTTGGGAGGCTGAGACTTCAGGGTGGGACCTAGTTTGCTTTTAAGCATCTGAAGAAATGTGAGGACTCATTTTCCATTTCCCAAGATGCTCAAACAAGAGGAAATGAGTTTACATTGAATGGAGAGAGAGAGTTCAGGAGGCCTAAGAGTAGACTGGCTGGCTATGGGGGTAATGTACTTAAATGAAATTAAACCCAGCACAAAGAAAGAGAAGGAGGCTGAGGCTGAGGCTGGGAAAGGCCAGGCTGTGGAGTACCAGGGTAAGAAGGCCCAGTCCCTGCCTTCAGGGCACATCCCCTGCCAAGGGAGAAAGGGAAAACAGGTCCACCACAAGTGAAGAGTTTGGGTGTTCAGTGGAAAAAGAAACTTGGTTAGACTGGGAGAATCCAGGCTAGCTTCTTGGAAGAGATGGTACTTGAAACATGGATAGGATTTGGGCCGGGCAGAGAGGAAATGGCAGGAAGAAAGGCCCAGGGGCAACCATATGGGACTGGTTCCAATTGGATATACCTGGTAGTGAGGGTGGGGCAATGAAAGGTCACTTTGGTCTTCCTTGTGCCAAATGGCACAGATGGCACATCTCTGCTTATCAATCAACAGAAAATCAAGGCAACCCATCCCCCTTTGAAGGAGCTGAGGTGAAGGAAGAAAGGATCCAGGAGACTGATTCCAATCAGGGTGTCTATGAGCTCTTGGCTCTAATTGCTGCTTATTAACCAAACAAACAATGTTGATTGAATTTCTTTCCTTCTCTAGACCTCAGTTCCCAGATCTGTAAAATCTAGGCGAGTTGGATTATCTTTAAAGTCCTTTGCAGGACGGAGGCCTCTAATCCCATGACTGACAATATTAAGCTAAATACTGGGTTAAATGTGTATGAGGTTGGGGGTGGGGGAGGTTACAGACTGGGATGTCTACACTTGGACATAGTGAAGAGTGGAAGGGTCACAGCCTGGGCATAGATACTGTGGCACTGGGCTAGGCCCTGCAGACGTGTGAGGGGCTCAGATCTGGGCCTGGGCCATGGCAGAGGCTGAGGCTTCTGGACAGGCCCCTGAGCCAGGCCAGGGAGCAGAGGCACTGCCCTAAGGAGCAAAGACAGCAGCTTTGGACACACATGGTTCTAGGTTTGCACCCTGTCTCTGCCGCTGACCTGTGTGAGCTCGGGCAAATTAAATTACTGAACTACTTTGGGCCTTAGTGTCCTTATCTGAAAAGATGGAGCAAGTAATGCCTATTATTCTCCTACAGATTTCCTAGAACATAAACTCAAAATTCACGCTGTAACCCCACTGGACCGAGCTTCTGAGGAGACTGTGTCTCCCTCATCTCTCTCTCCCTCATGGTGAACTATGCACAGCACATGGTACAGAGGAGCACAGTTTTGTTAAGTGGGACAATGAGCTTATTGTCAGGATTAAATATGTGATGGAGGCCAGGCGCAGTGACTCACACCTGTAATCCCAGCACTTTGGGAGGCCGAAGTAGGAGGATTGCTTGAGGCCAGGAGTTTAAGACCAACCTGGGCAACACAGTGAGATCTTGTCTTTAAAACATTAAATTTAATTTAAAAAATAAGGTTGAGTGCGGTGGCTCATGCCTGTAATTCCAGCACTTTGAGAGGCCAGTGCGGGTGGATCACGAGGTCAGGAGATCGAGACCATCCTGGCTAACATGGTGAAACCCCGTCTCTACTAAAAGTACAAAAAATTAGCCGGGCGTGGTGGCGGGCGCCTATAGTCCCAGCTACTCGGGAGGCTGAGGCAAGAGAATTGCTTGAACCTGGGAGGCGTAGGTTGTAGTGAGCTGAGATCATGCCACTGCACTGTAGTCTGGGCGACAGAGCAAGACTCCATCTCAATAAATAAATACATTTTTAAAATAAAAAATAAATGTGTGATGGATGTTAAATTCTTACATGCTTATTGCATGGTGGGTCCTTAGTAAACACATAAGAATCCCTTCCCTTCTCTGTGGTGTTGGTCACAATGTGATAGTTGTTAAACAACAAGTAAACAGCTGAATTCATGACAGATGCTGAATAAATGTTTGGGGGTGGGGAGATAGATAAGACGTGTGTGGTAGGGGAGATTCAAGCCCTGTCTGAGACTGACACGTGGTCACCAGGGGTCCTCATGAAGGAGTCACTATTTTGGAAGCCAACAGTGGACTTGGACATAGTCACCTCACAAACTGGGCACCTACCATGTGTCAGGCCCTGCCCTAGGAGCTTGGGATGCAACAGTGAACAAGACAAAGTCCTTGCCTGCAGAAAGCTTCTATCCTAGTGGGGGAAACAGACAAGGATCACGCTATAAAAAAAAATAAAGGTGCGTAAGGGAAATGAGAGCAACACGGTACTGTGTTGGGCAGTGTGGCCAGGAAAGCCTCTTCAAAGAGAGGGCATTGAGGCAGAGACCTGAGGGGCCTGAGCAACCCAGGGGAGAGTGGTCCAGGCTGAGGGAGTAGCAAATAGAAAGGCCCTGAGGCAGGTGCCTGCAGGGCCAGTGAGGGGCCAATGTGGCTGGAATAGAGTCAGTGTCAGGGAGAAAGAGGAGATGAAGTCAGGTCACAAGCAGAGTCCAAAGTCCAGCACGCCCTTTTTCCGCAGAATGAGATGGGAGCCAGGGGAGGGTCTTAAGCAGAGGAGCGACACGACCTGACTTTGGTTCTAAGTGGATACCCTGGTTGCTGTGAAGGTTCTGGTCTCTAGATTGTAAGCACGGGGGCCTCCCTCACTTGGAAAAGCAGGAGTGGCTGGAAGGAAGAGGAGGCCAAGAGAAGTGAGCAGGGAGCTAGTGCCCACCAGGTTGCAGACAGATGCCAGGGCCAGGCAGGGTGGAGGGGTGGATCCTGGGTGCAGAAAGGGCTACTGGGCTGGCCGCAGGAGGACCATGGGGCTTCTTGCCCAGATAGAACATGGACTGAGCTAGCTGACACTGTGACATGGGGAGAGGCAGAAGGGAGGGGCTGCATGGGCTCTGGTTGGGATGGTGGGTCATTAAGCAGGGAGGCTGCCACCCTTCCAGCAGGAATGAGGGACTGGAGACATGGAGAGCCCCGTGGTTGGCCTCTTGCCACACCTTCGGAGACAGGTCCTCATTGCTCTTTGTAACCTGGCCTCGCTGTTATTCATGGAGTTTCTTATCAAGGGAAGAGTCGGATGACCTTGAGTCCATCACTCACCTTCTTTAAGCTTTTCAGTAAAAGAAAGAGTTTAACCTGGATGGTCTCCAACCAAGCCCCTTCTAGGATTTCTATTAATGGGTGGAATCAGACACTGCATCTCCGCTGCCTCTCTAGTGCGATGATGGTTTCAGTTCCCGCCATGCCCTGTCTTTCCTTCTCTCCCTGGGGCTACCATGAATAGTGGTGCAGGGTGTTTAGGGCACAAGGGCACCCAACCGAGGGCGTCAGTGGGGGCTCAATCCAGCCCACGTTCTGCCCAGCAAACTGTGTGCCCTGCCTGACTCAACGTTGCATTTACCCAGAGTAAAGAATGCCTTTTTCTAGTTTGTTCTAGGTGCAGCATGGGCAGCCCCACTTTCCTGTCCCCTGCACAACCCCGCTTCTGCTCTTCTGTGCCCTTTTCTCCCACCATCCCCAGCCTCAAACAGGGGAGAGGAGGGCAGCATTTACAAGTAGTGCTTCGGGAGGGGTGAGGGGACAGCAGCTGTCTCTTCTGTGAGGAGCTCTGCCCCCTAAGCCCGGTGGTGCTTTTCCTCTCCTTATCAATGCTGTGAGTTGCCTCTCAAAATTGCTCTGCCGTCATTAACACCGTGGATTAGGTCAGATGAGAGCATGTTTGCAGTCTTGGATGGCAAAGGCAAAACGCTGATGCTGATTATTCCAGATCTTCTGGGCATGGCCCATTCCGTGCTTGACGTTCTTAATCAGAGGGACGAGCGGTAGTTACGTGGCGGGTGGGCCGGGGCCATGCTTGTTTCTAATCTGGCTGCCAGGCACAGACGGCACGTCTGCAGCACCTGCCAGCCCACGCACTGGCCTGCCTGGACATCACAAGTGACCAGGGTTACTCGGCACTATCATATCTCTCAAAGAAGAAACAACTCCTCCAATGGCAACATCTGTGGAGCTGCTTTTGAACCATCAGCAATTCATTTGAGCAAGAGCTGGGAGCATTTCTCCCCTGGGCCTGATCAGTAAGTTTTGTTTTGTTTTGTTTTTTCTTGAGGCAGAGTTTCACTCTGTCTCCCAGGCTAGAGTACACTACTGGCGTGATCTCAGCTCACTGCAACCTCCACTTCCCAGGTTCAAGCAATTCCCCTGCCTCAGCCTCCTAAGTAGCTGGGATTACAGGCATGCACCACCATGCCAGGCTAAATTTTTTGTATTTTTAATAGGGACAGGGTTTTGTCATATTGGCCAGGCTGGTCTCAAACCCCTGACCTCAGGTGATCCATCTGCCTCAGCCTCCCAAAGTGCTGGGATTACAGACGTGAGCCTCCGTGCCCAGCTCCTGATCAGTAAGTTTTATGTTCTGGTTGGCCACACAGCGGCAGGGTGTCTTTCAGACCGCCCCTCCTCCAGTGTCCCCTGCTGAAAAGGCTCTGTGCCCAGCGGAGGTTGTGACCTTGCGTCATGGCCCCTCACCTCCTAGCCTCATATTCTACCTCCACCAACCCTGACCCTGTGCTTCAGCCACACTCCAGCCCCCAATCACAGATCTCTGGCCCTTCCTCATGCTGGTCCCCTGCCAGGAATGCCTGCACAGCCTTGTCCTCCAGGCAGAAGTTCATCATCTGCAGCAGCCGCTGCGTTGCCAGTGCCCACCGCAGCCCCTAACTTTTCCCACTTCAGTGTGCTCCAGTCCCACGCCAGACTGCATTTCTTTGCCTGAGGCTTTCTCTGACTTCTGGAACCTGCATTGCCTCTCTGTGCTGGTTAGGCCAGAAGTGCCAGGAAATTAATATCCTCCAGAAGCAGCCCTCAGCCACTGAGCCAATGACTGGCAGAAGTTGGTATAAACATATCCCAGCATCCTCACCCCTCTGCAGCCTAAGTTTGAAGTGTGTTCTACAGTCTCCCAGAGTTCTGCAGCAGGACTATACCCTAGTTGCCTATAGCGATGACTGGCTTGATAAAGCACCTTTTATTGTCTACCTTCCCTTCCCCGTCTCACCTCTGCCCTCATGAATGGATTAATGCCCTTATTAAAAGCATTATCCCTGAGCTAGGCCCCTTTTTGCCATATTCTGCCTTCCACCATGTGAGGAAGTGTTTGCCCCTCTGGAGGACACAGCAACAAGGACCATCTTGGAAGCAGAGACCTGGCCCTCACCAGACGCCATACCTGCCAGCACCTTGATCTTGAACTTCTCAGCCTCCAGAAGTGTGAGAAATACATTTCTATTATTATACAAATAATATTTATGATTCTAAACTATTTTGTTATAGCAGCAGGAACAGACCAAGACACCTCCCAAATGTACGACTCACATACAAATCTTTGTCTCAGGGTCTGCTTCTAGGGGAAACAAACTTCTAAGACGTCAATGTCCATCTCAGCATCACTTCCTTTTTGCATTTTCCCCCGACCCTGACCCTCCCATCTTCCCATTCCTGGGGCAGAACCATTGGTCACTCTTCTCTGTTCCCAGAGCACATATTTTTTTTTTGAGATGAAGTCTCGCTCTGTCACCTAGGCTGGAGTGCAGTGATGCAATCTAGGCTCACTGCAACCTCTGCCTCCCAGGTTCAAGCAATTCCCCTGCCTCAGCCTCCCAAGTAGCTGGGATTACAGGCACCTGCCACATACTCGGCTAATTTTTTTGTATTTTTGGTAGAGACGGGGTTTCACCATGTTGGCCAGGCTGGTCTCAAACTCCTCACCTCAAGTGATCCATTCGCCTCAGCCTCCCAAAGTACTGGGATTACAGGCATGAGCCACTGTGCCTAGCCTCCCACAGCACTTTCTACCTACCTCAACAGCATTCCTCATGCTGCATTGTGGTTTCTCCCTCTTCATGTCCTGGGGCCCCCAGTAGCCTGGGAACTCTTTGGGGATAGATACTGTGTCCTTTTTGCCTTTTTATTCGCTGAGCCTAGGACTGCACCTAGCACACAGCATGTGTCATATACTTACATATCTTTCTTTCTTTCTTTCTTTTTTGCCAAATAGCCAGCAGTGAAAGTGCAATGACTGAAAGGGAATGGAGTGACACAGACAAGTGTCTACATTTTTCTAGAAAGAGACCCTGGGGCTCCTACTCCAAATGCTGTCACTTTGCAAGGTTACTGGGTAGAACTTCCATCTTACTACTCACTTGCTCAACAACTTGCAATGGCTCCCTATTGTTGCCTTTCCCAACAGGCCTCATTTCATGGATGACTTTCCATTGTCTGGCCCTATCCTAAGAGACAGTGAAGCCTCTTGCTCAGAGTCAGGCTTTGGTCTCAACGGCCTTATTTCACATTCTCACTATGCCAGTCCCCAGCTGGGTGATGATGAGTAAGTTACTTAGCCTCTCTGGGCACTGGCTTCCTTACTTATTAAATGTAGATAATATTCGGTTGGTGCAAAGTAACTGCAGTTTTTCCCATTAAAAGTAGTAATATCTCACTTATAAATTATTTTGAGAATTTAAAATCATGCGCAGTCCCTGTGAATATGCTATAAACCACTGATTTATACAGTTTAAAATGGTAATTTTATGGTATGTGACTAATATCTCAAAAAAAAATTAAGCATGGTGTCTGGCCCAGATCTTTGAAAATTAAACGATGCTAATTATTGTTATGAACAAGGTTTCCCAAAGGCCCTATCACTGGGCCAGGCACACAGCAGATGCTCAGTAAATACTCCTGGAATGAATGGAGAACATATTCCACAAGTATGCTTTGATCATTGTTTATGCCAGGTATGTGGGAGATGGGGAACATAGAGATTCCGAGTTCAGTTTTGCATCCTCAGGAAGGGAAGACAGAATTATTATCGTGGAGTGGGGCCTCCTGACCCAGCCGTGCCAGGCTGGGAGAGGAATTACAGCCTCTGCCCCTTGCTGCCTGTTCCAGGAGGCAGAACCCAGTCCAGCTGATTCCGAGCCATGGGTAAATTGTCCTAGGCAGAGGAATGTGTTCTTGTATTTATCTTTGACTGACAGTATCTGATGTTCTGGGAATTGACTTCAAACAGAATCCGGAGGAGCCCCTTATAGTCCCGCTGCCACAGACAAGGCCCAGAGGGCGCAGCTCTGCCCAGCCCAGCACCAGGTTTTTGGCCTCCGCGCCAGCCCGAGGCACATCAGCTTCGATGTGCCAGGCGGTGGATGAGGAAGTGGACGCTCCAGCTCGGCAAAGCTTAGGCTGAGGCTGAGGATGGGCTAGAGTCGAGTCTAGGTTTGCAACCTTACTCAGGGAGACGCCTCTGCGCTGCAACCTCAAGCCCGGGAGGGCAAGGCTGGGCTGGGGGGGGGATCGAGAGGGGCTTGGCTGGGAAGAGGACTGCAGGAGAGGTGTCCCAACTCTCCCCTGGCTCCCCAAGCACACAGCACGCGCCTACTCGGTGCTGGTTGCGTAGAAGCCCAGGGAGCTCGGGCCGATCTCCCAGTCTGGTTGCCACCAGACTGGGTGGCAGGAGCTTCTAGACCTGGAGGCTGGCTCAGTCGTGTGGTCACGACGGGCGGGGGAGTGGAAGGGCGCTGGCGCGTGGTTTCGGCAGCCGACTTGGCGAGGCCGCGGCTGGCGGGAACCACGGATGGGGGAGGCGCCCATGCACCGACCCCACCTGGGCCACTGGGAAACCGAGGTAGTTCCTCCTGGCACTGGGGTCGCCCCCACACACCTCCCCAGAAGGAGATGTAGGGTCTGTTTCCGGACTGAGACCTGCCCCCGAGTAGGGCGCACACTTAGCAGAGACCCTCCTCCCCAAGCCCCTGGGAAGCGATCTTTTTTGCACACCTCCCTCCCACTTATGCCCCCTCTCCGCCCTGCATAGATCTTTCTCAAAAAGGCACCCCTTGGTTCCCATAACCCTCTCCCTCCCCCAGGATGGAGTCCCCTGATGGGAGATAGGGGTGGTGAGTGGGGGCAGGAGCACATGAAGGCGCGCGCGACCAGGACCACTTCTTGCTGTCACCATGTCCCCAGCATCTGGACCGCGTCCCCCGGCCCGCCACGCGCACACACACACACACACGCGCGCACACACACACACACACCCGCGCACACACACACGCTCACACTTACCCTGCGCGCAGACCCCGCCCGCGGCCCCGCCCCGGCCCCTGCGGGCGCCCCCTCTGGCGCTCCCGGGTGGCGGGAGGCTGCGGCTTCGGGCAGATTTGATTTTCCCGCAGCCCGGGCGCCCAGGAGCCGAAGCCCGAGCCGAGGAGGTGGCGCTCGCAGCCGCGTCCTAGCCCCGTCGCCGCCGGCGCCGAGACCCAGGGAGAGGCGGCGCAGCCCGGGCGCTCCGGGCTCCGCGCTGCCGGCGCCCCGCCACCCCCGCTGCCAGCGCCCCATCCAGCGCCTCCCGCCCCTGACGCCCCTCTCCGTGTCTCCTGCATCCCCTCTACCCCTGCCCACGGACGCGCGTCCCTCTCCGGGTGCCCCTCTCCACGACTCCGCGCGTCCCTCCCGGTGCCCTCTCCCCGCGCCCTTCTGCCCGCGCCCCTCTCCGCCTTCCCCGCTGTGGCCCCGCTCCCTGGGCTCCTTGCCCTTCCCCGCTGGGCACCTAGCCTTCTCGCGGCGTCACCCGAGCCCCCACCTCGATCCGCGGCCCCCGCTCCCTCCGCCCTCTTCCCTCTCTCACTTCCCACGCCCCCTCTTCGCGCTCCTCTCTCCTCCCCTTGCCGCCCAGCCCTGGCTCTGGAGTTGGGGGAGAGCCCAGGGCTCCAGTCGCTCCGGAGGAGGCGTGAATCGCGCAGGGATTGACTAATTTGGGGTGGGGGGTGCGGTGGGCGATGGAGCAGCCTGAGGACATGGCGTCGCTGAGCGAGTTCGACTCCTTGGCGGGCAGCATCCCGGCCACCAAGGTGGAGATCACCGTGTCCTGCAGGTGAGCCTCCCGCTGGCCGGGTCCCCTTGCCTCCGGCTCTGGTCACAGAGCCCCGAGGCCCCTGCCGCTTCGATCCTAAACCTCCGCGCGCCCCCTTGCCAGAGTGTCCTGGTCTCCAGGACTGCCCCTCTGCCGATCTGCCAAGAGCCCCTGTCCAGCTGCGGGTGGCGACCGCAGAATAGGAAGCCAGGCTGGGGTCATATCCCAGAAAGTTTGCGCTCCAGGCTGTTGCTTCGAGGAGCTACCAAGACACAGGAAGAGGGGGTCCAGGCACCCAAGTGGGGAGAGGCAGTTGGTAAAAGGCTGTACTGTGGTCTCTGCTCAGGCTATCTCTGATCACCTCATCCCCAAATCACGAAGTGAGTAATATGCCCTCATCCCTCCCAGGCTTCTCCAGCCTCTCCTTTCTATGCCCTCCTCTCTTCTCTCTTTGCCCCTTTGCCCCATCATCCCGATCTCCCCTCACCGCTCTCCCCCACCCCACTGTCCTAGACTCTAGGATTTTAAAGCCTTCCTTCATCTCCATCAACAACGAAATCGACTCCTGGAAAAGGATCAGATTGACTCATTCATACTGAGGTGTGGATACATGATAACAACTTAAAGTGGTACCATTAAAAAAATAACTTGGGTCAAAAATGTTAAGCCAAAGGAGTAGAACACTGATTGTGAAATTGTAGAGTCCAACAGAGGAGGAGGGGGAATATTTTTGTGGGCTACCACGCCCAAATCTTCACTCATGTCACACAGGGTTTGGGGGTAACTTCTCTGTCTAAGAACTGGGTCTGCCCCCAGGTTCTCCTAGCTGGGGGGAAGGCTGCCCCAGGCAGTAAGAGGGTATGGGTGGCAAAGGGGGATTTTTCCCTAGTTCAGTCTCTCTGTGGCTGGCCTAGGATCATGTGCTACAACGCAAGCATCACCCACTTTGAGGTTCCCCCACAGATGCCATGCCCCCTACCCCAAATAACTGGCAGCCTTTCTAGAGCCCTGGCTGTGCCCTTGTTCCAAATCACCCATCTCATCCTCTTCCAGGCTGCCCCTCAGTCAGACCCTTCATGTGAGGTAACCTTGTTGCCCCCTAGCCTGTATTACAAAGTTGTGGCATTGATGAGGTGTAGGTAGAGCCAGAGAGGCTAGGAAGGGGCATGAAAGAGGGAAGGACCCAGGGTGACTTTCTCTTGAAGACTTGGAAGTAAGTGGGAGTGAAGGCTGATCTGGTTGAACGTAGCTGCCCCCCTAAGCCAGGCCCTCTGGGGGTTCCTGTAATAGCTCCCAGGTCCCATACACCATGACTTCAGGATCATCTCCCACCGCCATTTGCATCTTGTCATTACTCTGCTGGGAGATTCTTGATGGCCCATTAGCTCCAGTCTCACTTCCTCAGCCATCAAAAGCAGCACGGCCTCCCCTCCCTTATCCTGCACGCACATCCCTGCGCCTGGGGCTCCCTCCCAGCCTTCAATCATGCCTGTCGTCTTCAGTTGTCTTGGGATCCTTCCCACCTCCAAGCCTCTGAACAGCCCATTCCCCATCCAGATTTCACTCCTCCTTTATCTCTGCAAGTTCATGACCCCCTCCCCCCGAAAAACCTGGCTTCATGCTCCCCACTTCCAGGCATCCTCTTAATCATGAGGTACACAGCTCAAATCACTGTCTTCTGGGTCCCCTGGGCCCTAGGTACTCAGCCTGGGCCACAGGGTCACTCACATACTGAGGATGAAACCTCTAGAGACATCTCAAGTGTGCAGACGTCATCCCTCCCCCCTCAAAGCAACTGTGTAAGCATTTGAGGGCAGGGATTCTCACCCTGAGTCAGACCCATGCACCCTCTACTCCAGTGGAGAGGAAAGGAGATGGAGAGCAGATATTGTGGCTTTGGAGTCAGACACCTTGAAACAGAATCTCTGCTTCACCACTTGGGGCAAACTTTAAGCCTCAGTTTCCCCCACTTGTCAGGTACAAACAATAAGCAGCATGTACTCATGGAGAAGCCTTGTTCACCAAGGTAGCTCCTGTGTTTAGAGCAGTGCCTGGCACTGTGCCAAATACTGTTGGAGGAATTAACTTGCAGGAGTAGAGGAGCATGAAGCACCCAGCAAGCTACTTTGCACTTGCTTGGCACACAGTAGGTGCTCAGTAAGTAGCTACAATGATCACCAGAAGGTGGTAGCACCTGGCCCCTCCTGACTGCCTTCTGGAAGTAAAGATGTCCAAAGGACTCAAACCTCTTGCATAAGAGGCCTTCCTGGGGGATGTGGTTCTGGGGCTGACTCTGGGTCAGTTCCCTTTTGGGGGACGTGATCCATGAGCTGAGGAAGACCCTGACCTGGGCCCTACTCATATTCTCCAGAAAACCAGAGGTAGGGGGAAGTGGGTTTTGGTGGGGAGGGATGAAGAGGGAGCAGTCACTTAGAACAGAGGGGAGGTGAGAAAACAGTCTGGGTGGCCTTGAAATTGTAGATGCATCTCTTTGCCTCAGCCTGGCCCAACTATTCAGGTTCCAGAACAGAGAGAGAGGAGGAGGAGGAAAAGGAGGAGGAGAGGAGCACAGGGAGGAGGAAGAGATGCAGAGAGTGGCTTTCTCCAGCATATTCTTCACTCCACGGTCACCAGTTAAAGAGTCAAGTACCTCCCCCCTGCACCCTGTGGTTAGTGCTATCGGGGCCCCAGGAGAGGATGTTCTGGGATGCTTGGCCTTCAGCATCTAAGTGACACCTGCTGGTGGGCACAGAACAGTAGGGCAGTCAGAGGGGCTGGCAGGGTGAGAACTCCAGAGGGTTTCAGGATAGGCAGCTAGGGTAGAGGGGCCAATGTTTCAGGAAAGATGATGAGTTGCCACCTCTGGCTCCCAGGAACACTTGTTTCCACTTGCCTTCCTCCTCATGAAGGGGCCTACCACTTCCTGCAGCCCCAGGAGCCTTCTGCTCTGTGCCTAGGGGAGGATCTAGCACCTGCTGTGCCCATCCTAGGGCTCAGCTAGCTAAGCAAAGTTGCCTGGCACAGGGGCACATCTGAGTCAGAGCACAGGGCCACCATGGGGCCAAGTCTTCACTGAAGGCAAATGACACTGTGGGATGGATAGTTTCAGGCCCCTGATTCAGGTAGAGTACACGATACTCCCAAACAATTATTTTTACTGACTATAGTAAACTCAGGCCCCAAGATTAGAAAGCCTTTGGTTATTTGGCACAATGGTTATGAATGTGAGCCCTGGATTCTGTCTCCTTGGTTTCAAATCCCAGCTGTCTTCCTATGACCTTGGGTAAGCTACTTAAGCTGTCTATGCCTCAGTTTCCTCATCTGTAAAGGAAGCGTAATGATCCTTATCAGTTACGAGGCTTAAATGAATTAATCCAAGAATAGCGATTGATGTTGTTGCTTATTTGACACCTAGAAGTTAATAAAAATTTGCCTTTATAGCTGGCTCCCAGGGTCTGTGTGTGTCCTGGAAATCTGATCAATCTAGAGATTTTTTTTTTTTTTTTTTTGAGACGAAGTTTTTGCTCTGTTGCCCAGGCTGGAGTGTTAAAGCGCAAAGGCGCTATCTCAGCTCACTGCAACCTCACCTTCTGGGTTCAAGCGATTCTCCTACTTCAGTCTCCTGAGTAACTGGAATTACAGGTGCCTGCCTCCACACAGGGCTAATTTTTGTATTTTTAGTACAGACAAGGTTTCACCATGTTGGCCAGGCTGGTCTCGAACTCTTGACCTCAGGTTATCCACCCGCCTCAGCCTCCCAAAGTGCTAGGATTACAGGCGTGAGCCACTGTGCCCTGCACATCTAGAGATTCTTAGGGGTTGTTTTGGGAGTGAGTAGGGCAGATGGTTTGTGGAACTAGATACCAGTAGACATTGTAAAAAATGTGACGTTAAAGACCCTCCTCCCTTGAGCCAAGAGCTCTTCCTTCCTCTGACGGCCTGTTCTAGACCCTTCCGGACTGTGCGAGCCATCCTGCAGAGTCAATCAAAACTTACCTGTCCGCGGTTCCATTATCCAAAGGCCCCACTATTTTTCAGGTCTCCATGCAGGAATCTGGCCCAGCATGTTGGTTAGAAAGAATGATTTGCATTTTTTACATAACAAGAAACCTTTGCACTTGCTCAGGGTCCTGCTGGAGAAGCGATGCACAGTTCCACAACGTGGGTTCCCAAGACCCAAGGAAGATGGGGCGGGGCAAGCTGAAAGCAGCCGATTGCTTAGCCCTGCTGACTGCCCTCTCCCCACCAGCTGGTATGGGGCTGGTGGGCAGCTGTTGTTCTGCCCCAGAGATACTGTTTTCTGCTCTCTGTTCGGGTTGGTGTTTTGCCGCCCTGGAGCCCGAGAGGCAGCCCGGCTCAGGAGCTGTGCCCTGGGCCTCTTAGGAGGGGTGTGAATAGCTCCCAGCGCTTTCTTCTGACAGGCAGGGAGAGGGTGGTTTGGGGGAGGGAGGAGCCTGGGGGAGTGCGGCAGCTGTCAAAGCCAGTGCTAGGAAAAGAAGTCCACTTAGCCACTGAATACACCAAGGTACTCAGGTCAGTGGAGCTAGGGGAATAATAACAGCGGCATTTACTGAGTGCCTACTGCATGCTAGGCACTTTACATTGTATTAGGCTGAACCGTATGCAATTTCTACACTCAACTTTTTAATTTAATTTAATTTAATTTTTTTTGAGATGGAGTCTTGTTCTGTCACCCAGGCTAGAGTACAGTGGCCCAATCTCTGCTCACTGCAACCTCTGCTTACCGGGTTCAAGCGATTCTCCTGCCTCAGCCTCTTGAGTAGCTGGGATTATAGGCATGCACCATCATGCCCGGCTGATTTTTGTATTTTTACTGGAGACAGAGTTTCACCACTTTGGTCAGGTTAATCTCAAACTGCTGACCTCAGGTAATCCGCCCGCCTCGGCCTTCCAAAGTGCTGGGATTACAGGCATGAGCCACCACACCCAGTCGATCTGTTTTTAACCTATTCAAATAAATAACACCACTTGTTTTTCTTTTTTTTTTTCTTTCCTTCCTTCCTTCATTTTTTTTTTTTTTTTTTTTTTTTTTTGAGCTAGAGTCTCTGTTGCCCAAGCTGGAATGCAGTGGTAGTGGTAGAGTCATAGCTCAATGCAGTCTCCAACTCCTGGGCTCAAGTGATCCTCCTGCCTTAGCCTCCTGAGTTGTCAGGACTACAGGCACACACACCACCACACTTAGCTAATTTTTAATTTAAAAATTTATTTTTATTTTTTAATTTTTTGTAGAGGTGAGGTCATACTCAGTTGCCCAGGCTGATTGGCTGATCTCAAACTCCTGATCTGAAGCAGTCCTCCAGCCTGTGCCTCTTAAGTGCTGAGATTAGGTGTGAGCCACTGCACCTGGCCTCACATAATACTTTTACATAATTCAAACTAAGATTATTATATTAGTTCTCAATTGCTACGTGACAAATTACCACAAACCTAGTGGCTTCGAACTACAGCCATTTCTCATTTCCTAGTTTGTGTAGGTCAGAAGTCCAGGCATGACATAAAGTGGCTTTTCTGCTCAGGGTCTCACTAGGCTGGAATCCAGGCATTGGCAGGGCTGTGGTCTTATCCAAGGCTCTGAGTCCTCTTCCAAGCTCACTAGTGGGTGTCAGAATTCAATTTCTTGCAGCAGAAAGATTAAAGTTCTGTTTTCTTTCTGGTTATTGGACCAGAGTGACTCTTGGCTCCTAGAGGCTGCCCCCAGGCCCTTGCCACATGGCCGCCTCACAGTATGGCAGCTCACTTCTTCAAGGCCAGCAGGAGAATCTCTCCCTAAACTGCTATGACAGAGTCTTATGTAAAGTAACTGTAATCACAAGAGTGAATATCTGATCACCTTTGTTATACAGCATAACCCAATCGCCTGAGTGACTAACCTATCATACTCCCAGGTCCCGCCAACTCTCAAGGTAAGGAGATTATACAGACGTGTGTGCCAGGAGACTGGAATCTTGGAGGCCATCTTATATTTCTGGCAATCACAATTGCTATGTCTTTTAAACTAGGATAGATAGATAGTAGTATTTTCTCTTTTTGTTGATTAGGAATTTGAGGCTCAGAGAGGTTAAGAGACCTGCCCAAGGTTACGCAGTGAGTACATTTTGGAGAGAGGGATCCAAATCCTATTCCCTCAGACTTCAAGGCCTTGAGGGCTTCTTGAGATTGGAGGTTGGGTTCTCCAGGAGGATGGTGGTGGAGGCCTGAGTACCAACTGTGGTAGGTGTGACCAAAAGGTAGGCACTCTCTCCCCGGGGATGGGAGAGGCCTTCCTTGCTAACAGATGCCTCTGGTTCTGAGCAGCAAACCAGAGAGAGTCACAGGATGGAAGTCAGCCTTCAGTGCCATCCAGACCACACAGTAGTAGCTTACCATCCCTCCTCTCCCAGCTCACAGTTCACCCTGTTCAGACTCAAGGTGATCACTGGAGATGTTCTACTCTTGGGAAGAGAGGGTAGGGAGGAGGCTGGGGAATTAGGCTGGAAAACTCTGGGGCAAAGAGGAGTCAGGCTTGGGTAGGAATGATTCAGAGGTAGGTAACAGAAAATCTGACTAATGGTGGCTTAAACCTGAAAGGCATTTATTTTTCTCAGATCACAGTGAGTCTGGAGGTAGGTTATATCAGGGCTACTTTGTCAGCTCACTTTATCATCAAGGACCCTGTTGTCTGCTATCATCTTAGCAATAGGCCTCATTGTTACAAAATGGCTGCGTCTGCTTCAGGCATCACAACTGCATCCAAAGATAGGAAGCTAGGCACGAGGCCAGAGTCCTTTCTCTGAAAAGTTCTTTTTACCGGGAAAGTACAATCCTTTCCAAAATCTCTCAGCAAACTTTCCTTTCTATTTCAGGGGCCAAAGCTGGATCTCATGTGCACTCCTAGACTAGGGACAGGGGCCATCTTCCTGGATTTCAGGGAGTCGTCATCAGATCTAAACAATGTGCATTCTGTCAGCAGGAAGAGAGTGGGCAATGTTTGCTGGATAGGCAACCATGGCATCTACGGGGCCATTTGGAAAGCCAGGAGGCTTTCCAAGAGCCTAGAGTTTGCATCTCTGAGGCCTGCTCCTCAGGGTTTCCTATAGTCAATGGACGGCGGACAGTATTAGGTGACTGATTCTCCAAGCACCGCTTGGCTGGACCCATGACTGCCTCTCTTTCTGCCAGTTTGCCAGCCAAGAATAAAAAGGCTTAGTGTGATTTCAAAACATTACAAGGTTCCCTAAGGTCTCTTCTGCTGGCCTCACACAGACCTCACAGTAGCAACAGGATAGCTTTATACCTTAGGGTATGCAAGAATCCTGACCAGGACACTGAAAGTCAGTGCCACTCCTGGCTTATCTTCTCTGGGATCCTGGCCAGATGGTTTAAGCTCTCCAACCTCAGTTTCTCCATTTGTAAACCGGTGAAAAATACTGGTCCTGTCCACATCCTCTGTCTTTATTGTTCTCAAGACTAAAGAGATTAAGTCTGTGACATTCTATATAAACTGCAATGTGCTAAATCAGCTTAATTGTGGTAATAGGTACCAATAACTGAACACTACTGACGACACATTCATTTATTTGATAATTGATATTGATCTTCATTTGCTATTGAGAAGCTTTTTTTTTTTTTTTTTTTTTGAGATGGAGTCTTGCTCTGTCACCCCTCCCTGGCCAACATGGTGAAACCCCGTTTCTACTAAAAATACAAAAATTAGCCAGGCGAGGTGGTGGGTGCCTGTAATCCCAGCTACTCGAGAGGCTGAGGCAGGAGAATTGCTTGAACCTGAGAGGTGGAGGTTGCAGTGAGCTGAGATTGCACCACTGCACTCCAGCCTGGGTGACAGAGCAAGACTCTGTCTCAAAACAAAAAATAAAAAGAGTCCGGGTGTGGTGGCTCTAGCCTGTAATCCCAGCACTTTGGGAGGCCAAGGTGGGCAGATCACTTGAGGTCAGGAGTTCAAGACCAGCCTGGCCAACATGGTGAAATCCCATCTCTACAAAAAATACAAAAATTAGCCAGATGTGGTGGCATGCACCTATAATCCCAGCTACTCTGGAGGCTGAGGCAGGAGAATAGCTTGAACCCGGGAGGCAGAGGTTGCAGTGAGCTGAGATTGCACCACTGCACTCCAGCTTGGGTGACAGAGTGAGATTCCATCTCAAAATAAATAAATAAATAAATAGAATTCTGGTCATCATGAAGAGAAGGGAGTGGTGAAGGGTAGAGAGAGGCAGGCATGGGAGCACATTGCTAGGCAGAAGACTACTGAGGCCTCCAAGTGAGAGATGATACTGATGGTGGCATGGGGAGGAGTGAACAGATTTGGGGTATATTTTGAAGTAGAAACATTTAAGACTTGATGATGGGACAGGAGGGGGAATAAGGGAAAGAGAGGAACTGAGTGTGTTTCCTACGTTTCTGTTTGAAGCTGTTGACTTTACAGCAACTCCACAGGCAGGTATGTGACCCCACGCCCAGATGAGGAAACTGAGATGAAGTAGCTTGTCAGGGCCACATGTGGCCATATGGGGACTCCAGTTCAGATGCATCTGAGGCCAGAGCTCCTGCTGTCTTCCCTTGGCCATGTAGTGTGAGAGGGACAATTATTACAATAATTAATAACAATAAAAAAGCAAATTGCCCCAGGAAGGAGAGCTCTTTAAGCCATGTGAAAATTGCTTTTTAGACCTCGGTGAGGTTGCTTGGCAGCGAAACAGAGCACGCGGGTGAGAACGGGATCTGAAAGGGGAGATGGGTAAATGCCAGGGGCTACGTGCCAAGGCCTCTCTCCTCCCAGCTCCCGCCCTGCTTTCCTCGGATTACTTCTGCCTTTTAGGTCTGGGAGCCGGGCAGGAGGAGATGGGAAACCCTCCAATTCTCCTCTTCAGTCATTTGTTTGGGAGCAGCTCTGAGAGGCTGAGGATGGGAAGCAGGACAGTGAGGATAAGAGGGAGCATTGCTGGCCCAGATGGGGCTTTGGGAGACCTTGGCTTTGGTAGTGCAAGCACTCCCCAGGGCACCTTTAAATGAGCTTGAGTTTCAGAGTTCAGAGTTCAAATTTCTGCATGCCTTTTGACAAGCCGGTGACACCAGGCACATCACTCAGCCTCAGTGGCCTTGCCTATAGAATGGGAGCAAAGTCTACTTTCTGGCATTGATGTGGAATGTAAATAGAGTGTCACAGGCTAGGTACATAACAAAGGACTTGGCACAGATTATATACTTGATGGGTGTCATCTCTCTCCCACCCCGTTTGCCAGATGTTTATGGTGAATTGCTCTATGCAGAAATGGGGTGATGCTGGTCAGTACCTCAGGGGCCTCTGTGGGACCATTAGGATTCCCGTTGTTGTTGTTGTTGTTGTTGTTTTTGCAATTCCTACACTCAACTTTCTCAACTTTTTTTTTTTTGAGACGGAGCCTCACTCTGTCGCCCAGGCTGGAATGCAGTGGTGCGATCTCGGCTCACTGCAACCTCTGCTTCCTGGGTTCAAGCGATTCTCCTGCCTCAGCCTCCCAAATAGCTGGGACTACAGGTGTCCACCACCATGCCTGGATAATTTTTGTATTTTTAGGAGAGACTGGGTTTCACCATATTGGTCAGGCTGGTTTCGAACTCCTGACCTCAGGTGATCCACCTGCCTCAGCCTCCCAAAGTGCTGGGATTACAAGTGTGAGCCACCGTGCCCAGCCTTCTGTTTCTTTTATTTATGTTTTTGTTTGTTTGTGTTTTTTTTTGATACAGGGTCTTGCTCTGTCACCCAGCCTAGAGTGCAGTGGTGTGATCACAGCTCTCTGCAGCCTTGACCTCCTGGGCTCAAGAGATCCTCCCACCCCAGCCTTTTGAGTAGCTGGGACTACAGATGCACACCACTACACCCAGCTAATTTTGTTTATTTTTTGTAGAGACAGGGTCTCCCTATATTGCCCACGCTGGTCTCAAACTCCTGGCCTCAAGCGATCCTCCTGCCTCAGCCTCCCAAAGTGTTGGGATTATAGGTGTGAGCCACCAGGCCCAGCCAGGATTCCCGTTTCTACCTGACCTTGGCTCTCCTGTCCCCACTCTCTCCTCAAGGAAGGCTGTACAACCAGTGGGCAGTGGTGGGCAAGGGTAGTAGGGCTTGGGTCCTGCTAAAGCCAAGCTTTAGGGAGCGGAGAGGGGAGAATATGGAGCTTTCTTAGGTGCCATCTTCATTCTCCACAGGCCTTTATTGAGCACTTATTGTATGCCAGGCATTGCATTGCAACTTACTATGTGAGTTTAATCTCAGAAAACTCCTGGGAGGGTGGGACTGTTATTACCCCTTCTTTACACATGGGAATACGGATGCACAGAGAAGCTAAGTGACATGCCAGAGGCCATACAGCAAGTAAGGGACAGAGTTGGGTGTTGCATCCAGAGAGGAAGCTTGAAGTCTATGCTCTCAATGCCCCTACTTTTCACCCAAGGTTGGAGGGATGCTTAGGGTGAGTTGTTGGGAGGAAGATAAGCCATCTTTTCTTGACCTTTTTAGACTCATGAATGTCTTTGAGTATCTAATGAAAGCTCTCCAGAAGAATGTATCCATATGTATGGTAGCCATATATACCAATATGCCATACTTTGCATATTGGGGACCCATGACCTCCATTAGGGGTCCTGCTGCAGGAAAATGTTTCTTTCTATGCTGCAGCCAAAGCCTTTGCTCAGTGCATTGATGCAGCACTAATGGGCTTTGTTTAGAGACAACCAGGGATGGTCAGTTCACCCAGCATCTCAGTTCAAGGGCAAACATGTCTCCTCTCTGGCTGAGGATTCCCTGAGGCAGAGGCTATGTCTCCTGGTCAGACTGGGCTCCCTGAGGGCAGGGTTGTATCTCCCTCTCAGACTGGTACACCCCAGCCTCTACCCATACCTTTCTTTCTTTCTTTCTTTCTTTCTTTTTTTGGTTTGTTGTTGTTTTAGAGATGAGATCTCACTGTGTTGCCCAGGCTAGTCTCGAACTCCTGAGCTCAAGTGATCCTCCCTCCTTGGCCTCCTGAGTAGCTAAGACTATATGTGCCCAGCCTCTTTCTTAAGTCCCCCCAGATGGGAAGTGTTACCCTGTGGCCCCTCTTTTAGCACCTGCCAGGGGCTCTCATTTTGCCCTTCCAGTGCTTTCTGTCCTTGCTGTGGCCTTGGAGACTTCTGACCTCACAGTCCAGTGAATGACCGTTTTCTCACTGCCAGTGAATTGGAAATGGTTCCTCAAGGGTAAGCGGGGAGGAGAGGGGCTCTTGGCTCTGCTTCCTTGGCCTTGATTTAAGGGACAAAAGGAGCCAGGCTCCAGGCTGCTGTGCAGACAGCGGAAGGGTTGTATGCTCTTTAAAAAAAAAAATACGTTTTTCCGGTTAAAAAAAAATTTCTCTTTGTGCTCTCCAAAGACAGAAAGTGGAGAAAAAGTACTTGTGGTCTGGTCTTGTCTGTGCCCTGGTGTCTCGGGCCCTTCCTCAGGGCGGAAGACCCGGTTTCCTCCCCCAGGCTTTTGGCTGTGTGCCTGTGGGCAGGTGACTCGCTGACCCTGGGCCTGGAAGTCCTCAGTGGATGAGGGTGAGGATCAGTGGGGGAAGGAGCTTTACCTCAAAGAACCTTCTGGTGCTGCACATGTGTGTGGTGTTGTCTGTGACTTTGCAGTGGGAGAAACTGAGGCCCTAAGAGACAGTGTCTCAACGTGGTATTTGGACGGCTGCCATCAGAGACATAATAGTGGGATATCTGGGGGGCACTTGTGTAAACATAGCTTCTGGAGCCCTGCTTCAGACCTACACAGCCAGACTCTGGGAACAGAGCCGAGGAACTGTCATTTTATACCCGAAGGCAGGGGTGAGCCCCAGAAGTGCGAGGCCCATTGTTCATGGGGAGAAGCCACCTGTCCAAAGCCAAGATAGGAGGTTTGGCAGGCCCTGAGGCTTCTGTCTGGACAGGTAGTTAGGGAGAGGGATGGATGGAGGCACGTGTGGACGAGGTATGGGATTAGAGAGAGTGTAGGGTGCAGGGACCTAGGTGAGAGGCAGAAGGCCCTCGAGGCTGAGAGTGGGGAATGGAAGGGAGGCTGAAGAGGGGCTGAGTTGGGGAAGGGACTCAGAAGGGAGCCCTGGAAGTGTGTGGAGGCGGGCTTCTTCCTCGGACCTGCGAGGGCGGAGGTTGCTTGTGCTGTGCTTGTCACCAAGTGTGCCTGAGCATCCACCGGGAGAGTGACGGCTCCGCTCAGCACCAGGCTGAGGACGGCTGAACTCTCTGACAAGGCTGATGAGGCCCCAAGTGCTCCACATATCGAATCTCCACAGCAGCCCTGAACTATTTTTACTCCCCCCACCCCACTTTACAGATAGGGAAACTGAGGCACAAGGTGAGCAAACCCAGCTTGTCTAACTGCAGAGCCCATGCACTTAACTACTACATGCCACAGCTGAGAGAAAGTGCAAGGGGCTGTCCCTGAGCTTGACCGTGCGCCACCCAGGTGGGGAGACAGAGGCTTCACTCACTCATCTGGCCATTCTTTTTGGTCGTCCTTCATCCATCCAGCTTGCCAGGCCACTACTCTGACTCAGGTGCTAGGCTGGCCTGTGGTAGGGTGGGGAACCCTGCCGTGGAGGCATGCACAGCCCGTGTGAGAGACAGATACACCCATGATTTTGCAACCGAGCGTGTACAGAGTATGTAATGGGATCCTACAAGTCACAGGGCTGCACACTACAGGCCAGAGAGCGCTCAGGGGAGAGGAGAGGAAGTAGCTGTCCATCAGTGTCCAGGAAAGTCAAAACTGAGGAAGGATAGGAATAGTCTGGAAGGATGACAAGAATAATTTCAGGAGAGTGGAGGAAACAGGGTTTGCTTTATCCTTGGGTGCTGGTTGCCAGGGTGACCCATGTTGCAGGACTCGGTGAGGGTCTTGAGGTCACTGGGCAAGGAGCCAGGTGGTTAGACTCTGTTTCTTAGTCTAGCTGTGTGCCTCTAGCCCACCTGGGAAGTGGGCAGGACCAGGAAAAGCCCCATTTACTTGTCTGATAAGACCTCCCCCTCCCGCCCCCCATAACACATGCGCGCAAGCACACACACACACGCGCCCGCACGCACACAAACACACACATGTATCTAGGCTGACATCCAGGGTCTCACTCTCTCCCTAGCCTGGATATGACCAGACCCGAGTTCTAGAGCCACACTTGGAGGAGACCTAGACCTTGGAGGAGTCCAGTGTTGCCCTTCGGAGTCTCACAGTCCTGATTTGTAAAGGAGTTGGGAAAGGTGACCTCGGAGGTCCTCTCCAGCTTGAACATTCGAGGATTTTATGTCATTGCTGAATTTCATTATAGAATTCAAAGATAAACCTAAAGCGCTTGCTTTAGTAGAGAAGTCCCCCTCCTCCTTATCACTTTCAGCTCCTCACTGTGCCTCAGGTTCCACTACTGCAGAGTCATCTTTGGTCTCAAGGCATTTGTCCTTTGTTTAAATCAGGATAGATACCCCTACCCCCAAATTTAGCACACTTCAGGATGAGAATGTAGGCCCAGGGATGTCAGCCCGCCTCGGTGTGAATGATTGTATGTAGAAGTGGTGTCTTTGAAGAGACTGTAGAGTAGAGCTGTCTCCAGGGTGAGTGAAGTAGCAGCCCCTGCTGCCAACTTCTCAGAGCTGCCTTGTGTGTCATTCATCTGATGCTGTCTGTGGAGGGCTGGGAGGTTTATCAGATGGTTTCCAGAGTGACAGCTGACTGGGAGCAGGTCTGGTCTGGTGGAGGGGCTGGTTGGGGCCAGGAGAGAGGTGGTTGCCTGTGGGGTCAGGGAGGCCCAGCTGGGGGCGGCTGCCTTTGGGGAGTGGCCCCTGGATGTAGAGACTGGAGTCGGGGAGGGGTGAGAGTTCTCCAGGGACTGGTTTCCTGAAGCTGTTTGGGAATTCCTCTCTTGGGGGCATCTGTGGGAATCTGCTCAGGGACTGGAGCTGGGGGGATTCATGAATGCTATCTGGGGCTTCCCCAGGCACCAAAGGATGCCATGTGTAGGCCTCAGGTTACTGCTGCGTCTGTCTGTCTGTTGGTTGATCTTTGGCTCCCACCTTAGGGTGCGGGGCATGAGTGGTAGGGCTGATTATGGGGTCAAGTTGCCCGACAGACTGTCACTGCTGAGGGCTTTGGTGACAGTGACTCAGGGTAAGGCCTCCTTCTAGACCTTTCTGTCTCTACCACTGCTTGCTGTGGGCCACGGCCGCCCTTTGCCTCTCCCTAGTCTTTCGTGTCCCCATCATGGAGGAGAAAGAGGAACAGATCCTCCTCAGGGCCTCATCTAGCTCTGACATTTGTTTGTTTTGTTTTGTTGTTGTTGTTGCTGCTGCTGTTTTGAGAAAGGCTGGAGTGCAGTGGTGTGGTCTCAGCTCACTGCAACCTCCATCTCCCCGGTTCAAGTGATTCTCCTGCCTCAGGCTCCTGAGTAGTTGGGATTACAGGTGCATACCACCACGCCAGGCTAATTTTGTATTTTTAGTAGAGATGCGTTTCACCATGTTGGCCAGGCTGGTCTCGAACTCCTAACCTCAAGTGATCCACCTGCCTCAGCCTCCCAAAGAGCTGGGATTACAGGCGTGAGCCACTGTGCCTGGCCTAGCTCTGATATTTGAAGTTGGCTTTCACGAAGCAACACAGACCAGTGTTGACTGTTTCTTTTCTCTGGAAAGCAGTTCAAGTGGCAGGGGCACCTGTTGGGGGGTTTGGGAGTGGAGAAGGAAGGTGACGAGATACCTTGGACCTCTGGAAGGGAGGCAGGACAAGGCTGAGATGGTTGGGAAAAGAACCAAGACTTGAGGGCAGTGTTGGCAGGAGCGGCCACACAGGCAGGAAGGGCTTGCCTGGCAGCTCGCCAGGGGAGCAGGGAAGGGGAGACCTGGTCAGCATGGGATGCATTCATGGGTAGGTCTCCTGGCGGCCCCTGGGGCTCAGTCCCTCTGGGACTTCGGAGAGACTGTAGGGCAGAGCTGTCTCTGGGGTGAGTGAAGAAGCTGAGCAGTTCGTCCTCCAGCACCTTCCTGTTGGTTGAGTGCTGCCCTTTGGGAGCATAAACTTTCGGACAGCCTGCCCAAGAAAGCCCTCAGGCGAGAAATAGACACAAGAGGAAACCATGGGTGTGTACAGGAACTGTGAGGGCTGAGGGGATCCAGGCAGGGCATCAACAGCCTTCAAGACTGATACTACCGTCTCGTTGCACTGATGAGGAAACAGGCTGAGAGAGGTCGAATGACTTCCCGGCCGGAGACGGCGTTTCCACTGGCATGTGTTGCTTCCTGACAGCAGCAGGTCACTGTGAAACGAGCGATACCAGATGTGCAGGATGTAGGCACTTCCCCTCCACTTCCACATCTGTAAGATGGGACAACGCCTGCCCAGGACCAACCTTGAAGGGCAGCATGAGAATCGGGGAGCTCATGTTTGTAAAACAGCGCACTGCCTGACCCGTCACCGGGACTCAGTAAGTGGGAGCCTTTATTGCATGGAGGCAGGACAATGGGAACTTAGCACCTGTTGAAAGACAGTTCTGTCCTCAAATGTTGTGTCCATCATCTTGCTGCTGTGCCGTCCAGTCTGATTATCAGGGCCATGTATTAGCCTTAGCCCCGGTCTTGACCACAGAAGGACGTTATCCAAATGAGTCTACTTCCCCTGGGAGGTGTAATTCATTAATCCATCAGCACAGATGAGACCATCGAATAAACTGGCTGTAAGTAGAGCCTTGAGAAAATGGGAGACTAGATGGATATGTTCTGATTGCTTTATTTTATTTTTTTGAGAAGCAGAGAAATGATTAAAGGAGAGCTTCCAGAAAGGGCTAAGACACTGGGCAGTTTGGGAAATCGCCCCATGGTGAGGGGCTGTGTGACACAGGGCACCAGGGACAGGGCACCTACCTGGAGCGCTTGTGGTGATAATGGAGGTGGGAGGTAGGGAGCTCTGCACACCTTAGGCCGGTGAGCTGAGGAGCCTCCAGGGCCTGCCCAGTGCCTGGCTTTTAATGAAGTCTAATAAACGATTGTGGAACTCTTTTGCTTGAGGCAGGCCAGAGGCAGCCTCCAGGTCTCAGTAACAGCCTGAATCCCTTGAGGTCGCCTCCTCTCAGCTGGCCGTGCTAACCCCTCCTCTCTCCCCCTCTTTCAGGAACCTCTTGGACAAAGACATGTTTTCCAAGTCCGACCCACGTAAGTCCTGCTCTGACAGTAAGAACGGTAACAATAATAGTGACAACGCTATGACTAATTACAGCGGCAATGCTTGGGCCCTTACTGAGTGCTAACCATGTGCCAGGCGCCGTTCAAAGTATGTCAAGCCTGTTTAATGTTTCGCCCATAGTGTCTGAGAAAGATAACTGCGGAGATTTGACCGTTCCCAGCCCACATGCTTGTGAAGCCTCCACACAACAGAGCAGGCTGGGAGGAGCTGGAGGTCTGGGGCCACAGGGTCCCAGAGAAACCAGTATGCCTAAAAGCTCCAATTGGCTGGCGGGTGATCTGGTGGGATGAGCACTGACTTTGGAGTTTCCAGGTTCTAGCCTTGAGCAGTGCCACCCAAGTGTGTGACCTGGATAGGTCTTTGGCCACCTCTGAGCCTGTTTTCCCATCTGTAAAGTGGGGCTGATGATAATCAGAGGCCTCATGAAACTGCTCTGGGCTGTAAAGGAGCAATGCGGGTTTCTGATGCTCTCCCCCACCACACCTCTGCCTGTCCTCCATCACGCCCACCTGTCTACCTGCCTCACACTTCAGACCCTTGCTGTGGCCTAGAAGCCAATGGCCCCGAGCCTCCTCCTAAAGGTTGCCCCTTCCAGGCACACCTAGTCTCCCTTCTCCAACGCAACCCCTCTGAATTGGTGCATCTAGAACCCTGTCCAGGCTTGGGGGGCCAGATTCCTAGACTCACTCACCAAGATCTCAGTCACCCCAGGAGACACCCTCTACCCCTACCCAGATCCAATACTGCTACCCAGGCTGGGTCTGCTGAGGCGCCTGCCCATCCAGGATCCTTTTCATCTGGGACCCCTCCTTCCTCTTGGCCTGAGGTATTAATCCATTGTTTCTCCTCTCCCCACAGTGTGCGTCATGTATACCCAAGGGATGGAGAACAAGCAGTGGCGGGAGGTAGGTGCAGTCCCTTCCCACACCAGAAACACCAGCTTGTTCCTGTCTGTCTGCCTGTCTGACTCTAATTCGGGAGCAATTTCCCTGACATGTTTCTAACTGCAGCATCTAAGCCCTGCTGAAGGCTAGCAAGGTATGCAAACCATGGAGTCCCATCCGTGTTGTTGCATGAAGAGACTGAAGACGGAGGGGATGGTTCCTGCCCTTAGGAAGCCCCAGTCTGAGGGGAGACATAGCCATGTCCTCAGGGAGTCCCAGTCTCAGGGAGACGCAGAAGGAGTCCGTGCCCATTAAGAGCTAGTGTGCTGGCTGGAGGCATGAGTGCAGCTTCTAGCACCAGGCCTCATCCACAGCAACCTTCCTTCCCACGGTTTCTAAGGTGAGCGTGGCTTCAGTGAAGTGACTTCCCTGCTCAGAAAATTTTGTTGACTCCCTTCTGCATTGAATCAAGTCCCAGCTCCAAAACCCACCCTGGCTTCCAAAACACACCCCAACCCAGGACAACGCCCTTTGCCAGCCTCATCTCATTTCCAATCCCCTCCCCACCCCCACTCCATGTGCCTTTTGTCCCTTGTAACAGGGAGTCGGGGGAGAGGGCTGACTTAAAGGGCCCACTCCCAAGAATGGCAGGGACATTTGTGAGGTGAATGGGGTCTCCTAGATACCCTCACTCTATTCCCCACCCCGCGGCCAGAGGAATCCTATTAAAACCCAGGTCAAATTCTGTCTCTTTTCTGCTCAGAGTCTTCCCGTGGCTCCCATCACGCAAAACCACTGTGCCTTCATGGCCCCCCAGTCCCCACACGTTGTGACTTCCTTTCCCTGCTGACCTAATCTCCTGACGCTGAGCCCCTCCCCACTCCACTCCAGTCACACGGCCCCTCCCGCCTCAGGGCCTTTTCACCTGCTCTTCCTTTTTCCTGGAGTGCTCTTTTCCCACATGGCTTAGTGGCCCTTCCATGCTTCCCTAAGGTTTTAACTCAGATGTCACCCTGTGGAGGCCTCCTCTGGCCACCCTGTCTGACGTTCCAACCTTCCAACACTTCTTATTCCTCTTAACCGGTTTTTATTTGAGACGGTCTTCCTCTGTCGCCTAGGCTGGAGTGCAGTGCTGTGATCACGACTCACTGCAGCTTCAAACTCTTGGGCTCAAATGATCCTCCGGCCTCAGCTTCGGGTATTTAGGACTGCAGGCACATGCCACCATGCCTGGCTAATTAAAAAAAAATTTTTTTTTCTTTTATAGATATGAGGTCTCAGCATGTGTCCAGGCTGGTCTGGAACTCCTGGACTCAAGCAATCCTCCTGCCTTTGCCTCCCAAACTGCTGGGATTACAGACATATGCCACTCTGCCAGGCTACTTATTTATCTTGTTTGTCATATTGTCATGTGTCAGCTCCATGAGGGCAGAGATTTTCATCTGCTTTATTCACAACTACATTCGGAGCGCCTAGAACAGTCCAGCAGACAGTAGGTGCTTAATACATGGTTGTTTAAAAAATGAATGGATTAGGAATTAGCCAGGCGTGGTGGCGCGTGCCAACAGTCCCAGCTATTTGGGAAGCTGAGGCAGGAGAATTGCTTGAACCCAGGAGGCGGAGGTTGCAGTGAGCCGAGATTGAGCCACTGCACTCCAGCCTGGGCGACAGAGCGAGATTCCATATCAAAAAAAAAAAAAAAAAAAAGAATGGATTAGGAAAGGGAGCTGGGCCTACAGAGGCTGACAAGGCCATGGTGGCTGTTGCCACATTGCTACCTCTGCCTCCTCCCTCCCTCACTGAGTTCTCGCGGGAGAATGTTTTCAGGTGGAAAGAGGAAACAGAGGAAGGGGAACTAGGTGAGGATGCGGGGTCATGGGAGCCTCTAGCTCCTGTTTGAACAACAAAACCTCCCTCCTTTCTCTTGGAGAAGAGGATCTGGCTGAGCAAGGACAAGGTCGAAGTCCGGGAGGTGAGGGGCCGAGGGAGGAATGTTGTTTTCTTCCAGGGTGGGAGGTGGGGTGCGCTTGCTGGGCGGGGGAGCTGAAGCCAGCTTGCAGGGGCCTTCATGGCTGCCTGAGCTGGCTGGAGATTGCACTTCCTCCAGGTGATCAGAAGAGGCACGAGAATGGGAGGAGAGGTGATTTACCCAAAGGTGTGGCCCTATTGGCCTTGGCAGCCCCACCCCATGCCCATCTCCACTGACTCCTGGGAGGGAGGCTGGTGGGCTCCTGTTAGAGACTCTGCCTGGGCTCTCCACTAAGAGATGGGTAGGAGGCAGCTGTGAAGAACAGAAGGATGCAGGCTTGTCCCCAGGGTCCAAGGAAAGGGGAAGGGAGGGGGACAGTGCACGAAATGCCGATGCCGAGAGCCTGAGGGTGAGGAGGCCTTCCCAGACTTAATAAAGGCTTAATAAAGTCTTAAATAAAGTCTGAGTGACACTTCAGTAACCCAGGCTTTGTTAATGAATTTCCCTTCTTCGTTGGTGGACTGGCTGGAACTGTCTCCCTCTGCCCCCGGTCCCCAGACTTGGTGGGACCAAGAGGCTGAAAGGGTGAAGTTTATTCATGAAACATGTGGGAAGTTCATCTGTAAAACAAATAAAAGAAAGAAAGAAAGAAAACATGTGGGGGCCGGGCTCAGTGGCTCACGCCTGTAATCCTAGCACTGTGGGAGGCAGAGGTGGGTGGATCACTTGAGGTCAGGAATTCAGGACTAGCCTGGACAACATGGAGAAAACCCATCTCTACTAAAAACACAAAAATTAGCTGGATGTGGCCCATGCCTGTAGTTCCAGCTACTTGGGAGGCTGAGGCAGGAGAATTGCTTGAACCCGGGAGGCGGAGGTTGCAGTGAGCTGAGATCGCGCCACGGCACTCCAGCCTGGGCGACAGAGCAAGATTCTTCTCAAAGCAAAAACATTGCCATTGCACCTGTAATCCCAGCTACTCGGGAGACTGAGACATGAGAATCGCTTGAACCCGAGAGGCAGAGGTTGCAGTGAGACAAGATCGCGCCACTGCACTCCAGCCTGAGTGACGGAGTGGGATCCTGTCTCAGAAAAAGCAAAAAACAAAAACAAAAAAAATGTGGGAAATATTTCCACAGGGGCTGGGCTAAAGTTTACTATTCCACCCTGTCCAAGAGTCTATGCCAATTAAAGCATAAACCAGATTGCTAGGGAAACATTTAGCCTGCTTAAGTGAACTACTTACTTTTGAGGCCTTTTGGCTGTGCTTCATAGAAACCAGGAATGTGTTAATGTCTTCGTGATTCTTGAAGGAAAGTCTGGAAGGGCTCTTCAGAAGGGCATTCTTTGGCGAGCCATTAATTACATTCTGTAATTGAGAGCTGTCTCCATTTGGTTGAGGGTTTCTAATTATCCAAGTCACATCTTGTTACTACCCCCACCGCAGGGTGGAGTAGAGGCCAGACCGGTGGCCTTGGTGTGGAATACACCTGTGCTTGCTCCTGACTCCAGCCTTTTCTGGAGGTGGGACCTAGAGCAAGTTACTTAACCTCTCTGCACCTCAGTTTCCACATCTGGCATCAGAAGGTAATTCCTACCTTATAGGCCTGTAGTGAGGGTGAAACGAGATGACGGAAGTAAAGTGCCTTGGTGCATGGTCAGTGCTTAGTAAATATTCATTATACAGCATCATCCAAAGTGTTTGGGGCCTTGCTAGTTGCTCTTCTCATCTCAGTTAGTATTTGCAACAGGAAGCATTTATGAAGTGCCAGGCAATATACCAGAGGCTGGGGAAGATAGGGAGATGGGTCAAAAGAACAGAGCATCACCAAATGTATGAATTGGAACTAGATATGCAGCCTGGGAGGGGAGACGCATGTGGATGAACAATCCTAAAAGGAAACGATGAGAAGGGAAGTATGGATGGAAGAAAATGGGAATTCAGGGAGGGAAAGTCGCAGCCGGAAGGCCACATTCAACTAAGGCATTTTGACAGGTCATTTGGATTTTTTTTTTTAATGGAATTTGAGCCCAAACACAAGCCATTTGCCTGGGGTGCATGATGTGGAGCAGAGGAGGTATGGGTTGGAAGGAACTTTCAAGATCATCTGGCTCAACCTCCTCATTCTACAGATGGGGCAGGACTGGCCTCAGTCTGCAGAGGAGCTGAGTTGAGCTCGGTTTCAGGTTTCAGTGATGTGCGAAGACAAAACCCAGGGGCCCAGTAGCATCCTGCGCTGTTGAGGGATGTAATAAAGGGGTGGATAGGGTTCAAGAAAATCAATGAAAGATGGTGAGTCTCAAGGGTAGCAATAAGAGGGAGCCATTACCACTCCAGGCCTGGGGAGGAAGGGGAATCCTGGTTCCTGGAACCCCAAGGGACTTCCAAATGGGACCAGGAGCCCCAGTGGAGGGACGTAGTCAACTCAGGCAACCTCACTCTCTTCCTGCCTCCTATCTCCTGCTGGTGTCTCCCATTGGTGGAACCTCACTAGGAGACCTAGGGCCAACAGATCACTGGGGCAGTCAACTTGGGTCAGCCTTCCTGGGCACAGAGCAGTGTGGGGAAAGGCTGGGAGTGGAACCAGAGGGGCCAACGGAGGCCGTGCAGCACAGACAGAGGAGCATGGCTGGTGTTCAGGATGTGAGGCTTGCAAGATAGAGGAAGAGTCAATACAGGGAGTTCATGGATGTCAGGCTGAGGACAGCTGGAGTTGTAGAGTGAGAATATCAGAACAGAAGGGTCTGTAAAAATCAAGGAGGCTGACCTCGTTTATGAGAGGTGAGCAGGACCCATGCCCAGACTCCAGGAGTGAAGATGGCAGAGCTCAGCCACATGGGCCACCCGTAGGGCACATGCTGTTTCACACAGCTTTATTTATTTATTTATTTTTGAGTGGAGTTTCACTCTTTTTGCCCAGGCTGGAGTGCAATAGCATGATCTCGGCTCACTGCAACTTCTGCCTCCCAGGTTCAAATGATTCTCCTGCCTCAGCCTCCCGGTAGCTGGGATTACAGCTGTGCACCACCATGCTCAGCTAATTTTATATTTTTAGTAGAGATGGGGTTTCACCATCTTGGCCGGGCTGGTCTTGAAATACCTCAGATGATCCATCCGCCTCAGCCTCCCAAAGTGCTGGGATTACAGGTGTGAGCCACCACACCCGGCCTTCACACAGCTTTTTGTGGAGAAAGGAAGATGCATTTAAACATACTGGGGATAGCCTAGCCAACATGGCAAAACCCCGTCCCTACTGAAAATATAAAAATTGGACAGGCATGGTGACGCACACTTGTGGTCCCAGCTACTTGGGAGGCTGAGTCAGGAGAATCGCTTGAACCCAGGAGACAGAGGTTGCAGTAATCCTAGATTGCACCACTGCTCTCCAGCCTGGGCAACAGAACACGACCCTGTCTTGAAAGCAAACAAATAAACATACTGGGGATGGGAGAGGGGCTGTAATTCCTTGCTTGATTCTCTGTGCGACCCACAGAGGAAAGTATCAGAAATGGAGAATTAAAGAAAAGTCCAGATTGTCTCTATGGCACTGCCCCTGGATGGAAGACTGCCCTTGCAAATAAACAGGAACCATTCCCGCCACTCCTCCATCTAGTTCATTGCCCTTCAGGAACAAATCACCTCTCTGTTACCACAATCTTGGCCGAGAAATAATAATGCTGTGATCAGAGGGGGAGTCAAGTGCAGGCACAGCACTTTCTCTGTAGTGGGGTTTGCATGAGGCTGCAGATAAGCCAATCCCGGGAGGGATGAAATCTGCTCTCGTGGCCCCTGGCTGCCGGCTTTCAGCTGGTTTTAACCATTTGGATCATTTTTATGCCTTCTGAGAAAACTCCATCTTCCCAGCACCTAAATATGTCACCACATTTCATGAAAATTGACTCAAGATGTAATTTTAGCCTAGAAAATCAAGCACTGTTTGCATCAAGGCGGGCCAGGGCCTGCTGCATGTCCTGGGGAAGGCAGGATGGCCAGGTGGGAAGAGTCCCAGAAATGCTCTCACTGGGAAGAGGGACACGAGAGGGAACCCCTCTAGGTTCCCCATTTGAAAAGTGGGTATGGAGATCCCTACCCCTCTCTCACCAGGCTGCTGTCTTGGCTGAGGGCCTGTTGGAAAAAGAAATGGGAATCACAGAATCTTAGGGTGTCCGGCAGATCACCCCATACCACTGCAGTCATGTGGCCCCAGCCACCACACCCACATGTCCCTGCCAAAGCGCTCAGTCTCTTTTTTGAGCAAAATTATCCTGTTTAACTTTTCACCAGCAGCTGAGATTGATGGTTCATCTCTAAATATTCTGAACCATCTTCCTCCGGGCAACTTGACGTGTGTCTTCACATAACCTTGATGCTGCGAGCATGTGTTGGGCACCGTCTCAGTCTGTTCAGGCTGCTATAACAAAAATACCATAAACTGGGTAGCTTATGACCAACAGAAATTTATTTGCACAGTTCTGGAGGCCAGGAAGTCCAATATCAAGGCACCAGCAAATTCAATGTCTGGTGAGGGCTGGTTCCATCTTGCTGTGTCCTCACATGGTGGGAGGGATGAACACACTCTAATCCCATTCATGAGGGCTCTGCCCTCCTGACCTAATCACCTCCCCAAAGTCTCACCTCTGAATACCATCACAGTGAGGTAAGAATTTCAACATAAATTTCGGAGGGACACAAACATTCAGACTACAGCAGCACCTACTATGTGCCGGGGGATGAATGCTGGGGGTGCAAAGGGGGACCAGACACTGCCTACAACCGGAGGAGCTCACTTTCAACCCAGGGAGATGATACCAACAACAGTAATGATAATGGCAAACACACGACAGTAACGTGCCAGACACTGTTCTGTTCTTTTTGAGATGGCATCTTGCTATGTTGCCCAGGCTGGAGTACAATGGCACAATCACTGCACACTGCAACCTCCACCTCCTGGGTTCAAGCGATTCTCCTGCCTCAGCCTCCTGAGTAGCTGGGATTACAGGCGTGCGCCACCACGCCTGACTAATTTTGTATTTTTAGTAGAGATGGGGTTGGTTTCAGGCTGGTCTTGAACTCCTGACCTCCAGTGATTCACCTGCCTAGGCCTCCCAAAGTGTTGGAATTGCAGGCATGAGCCACTGTGCCCGACCATAGACACTGTTCTAAGTACTTTACCTGCATTAACTCAATGAATCCTCACAACAGTCCTATGAAGGAGGTATTATTATTATTGGCCCTATTTGACAGAGGAGGAAACTGAGGCTTTTTATATCACCATTTCCTGTCCCTTTACCAACCTGAGCACTCGTCCTGGACAGCATGTGTCCCCGCCATCCCCTTCTGCAGCCCAGAGCATCATGAGCTGGCTCCTTCCACACAGGGGCTCGCCCTAGATCATCACTGTCCTCCCTGCTGGCCTCTGCATGTTATGTGTCTGCTTCTGAGGATTGCACATCTAGCGACACTACCCGGTATCCCGCTGATCTTTTGGCAGGTGTTTTTGACTTAATTCATATTGAGTTTGGGGACTTCTGTATCTTTCTCCATGAGTTGCTGTCCAAATAGCATTGCCAAGTTCCCTACCTCAGACTTGGTGATGAGTTTTTGAACCTAAATCTGTGATTTCACATTTATTGCCATCATGTGTCGTTTGTTGGATTCAGTCCGTTGTTACAGTTTATGGAGACCAAGGTGAATTACGATTGTGCATTCAGCATCTTGGTCATGCCTCTTGGTCCTGGGTCAGCTGTAGTCCTCACCCACACAGATGACAAGGAATTGAATGGGATGGAGTGCTGGGTTCCTCCACGAGAGACCTTTTCCCAGATTGGCCTCAGTTTTTTAATTGATCTTTGGGGTAGGTCGTTCAGTTACCTATGTGCTGTATTTTCCCATTTGGTGCCTAAAGACATCATGAATAACAGTCAAATGTATTTGTCAGATAAGGCCTGAACTTGATGTCCAAAACCCTGGGTTTTCATACCAGCTCTGACATTTACTAACTGTGTGACCTAGGTGAGTTATTTATCTTCTCAAGTCTCAGCTTACTAATCTATAAAATGAGGCTGAGAGACCTTCGTGGATAGACTAAGGTAATGCTTGTGAAAATGCCTGGAAATACTAACTGCAATCTACCGTCGACCTGGGCTCTCCATAACAGTGGGAAAGGCCACCCTTGGAGGTCCTGTGAACTAAGCCAACCCTGGTGGCACTGGAGCAGCGGCCTGCGTGGTGCCATGCATCATTCTGAGGAGCAGGGTGTTCTAGGTGGAGGGAACAGCAAGTGCAAAGGCCCTGAGGCGGGAGCAAGCTTACAGCATTTCAAGGACAAAAAGAAGGCTGGTGTAGTCTGAGTGGTATGAACAATGAAGACAGTGGGCAATAAAGTCACACAGGTCATCAGTTTCAGATCCTGTAGAGGCCATAGAAAGAGTTCCAATACTGATCTAAGTGTGATGCTAAGCTATTTGAAGGTTTTATTTTGTTTTGTTTGAGATGGAGTCTTGCTCTGTTGCCCAGGCTGGAGGGCAGTGGCTGGATCTCGGCTCACTGAAACCTCTTCCTCCCGGGTTCAAGCGATTCTCATGCCTCAGCCTCCCAAGTAGCTGGGACTATAGGCATGCGCCACCATGCCCGGCTAATTTTTGTATTTTTAGTAGAGGCGGAGTTTCACCATGTTGGGCAGGCTGGTCTTAAACTCCTGACCTCAGGTGGTCCTCCCACCTCAGTATCCCAAAGTGCTGGGATGACAGGTGTGAGCCACCACGCCTGGCCTATTTAAGGGTTTTAAGCAGGGGAGTGATGCAGCCCGGTTTATGTTTGAGAAAGACCACCCTGGCCACTGTGTGCAGAGTGGACTGCAGGGGAAAGGGCAGAAGCAGGAAGATAATTTGCAGTCTTGTGGAGGTTTTGGAATAAGACTGTGGTGGGCAAGGACACTGGGGATCCAGTTTGTTCAATGCCAAGAGTTTAAATCTGAAATGAAATAGCCTTCTGCCTGCCAGGCCTTGAGCCCAATTTAGGCTCCCTGTTGACCTGGCCTTGGTCATTCCACACAGACCATAATCTAAAGATATAAAGGAATGAGTGGACCATCAGCATTGCTAAGGCACAAAGCGGAAGGCAGGCCTCTCTAAGAGGTGGACTCCATGGCAAGCTTGGGGTTGTCTTTCTGGACTCTCCCCTTTTTGAAGAGAAGTCTGCCTCTGCAAAGAGAGGTCCCTCCTGAGCCTTAGGTCACTTGGAAAGCCTTTAGTGGCCTTTGCTTTTGTCATGCAGCTGAATTTTCAGGGCTCTGACTCCCCGTGATCAGGGTTAGGCAGTCCAGGGCCAAAGCTTTACTTTAGGGACTTAGATGGGTCTATGGGCACCAACTCACAGTCTTAGGGTTAGGGCTTTAAAACCTGCTTTGGCACAGTGAGGTGTTGTCTGGGATGTCCCTTCGAATCCTGACTTTGCCATTTTCTCCTTAACCTCTCTCTGAGCCTTAGTTTTTTTCATCAGTAAAATGGGATCCCAATGCCTGCTTAGTGGACTGTGGTAGGGACCACATGGCAGAATCACTTAGCAGTGTCTGCCTGTGATCAGGACTTGTAAACATTCTTTTTATTATTATACAGTACCATCAGACAAGCTGTAAAGAGGCTATATCCCCTTTCCTGCCCCTCCTTAAATAAGAGGGTGACTGACATGCCTTCTACCCTGTACAGTCTCCTCATCAGCAGCACCCCATTGTCTCCCTTGGCCCTCACCACACCCAGATGAGGAAGCAGAGCTCAGAGGGATCCTGGCTTCGCTCAGCAACTCAGCTAGAAAGTGGCAGAGCCGGGATGTGAATGTGGTTTTCCAAGTCGGGGTCCCTGGTTTTCTCCTCTGCCCAGGCCACTGACTTTCAAAGTAGGCTTCTCTTGTTTGTTTGTTTGTTTGTTTTTGAGACGGAGTCTCACTCTGTCGCCCAGGCTGGAGTGCAGTGACACAATCTCGGCTCACTGCAACCTCCACCTCCTGGGTCCAAGCAATTCTCCTGCCTCAGCCTCCCGAGTCGCTGGGATTACAGGCACACACCACTACCCCTCAGCTAATTTTTGTATTTTTAGTAGAGACGGAGTTTCACCATGTTGGCCAGGCTGGTCTCGAACTGCTGAGCTCAGGAGATCCGCCTGCCTTGGCCTCCCAAAGTGCTGGGATTACAGGCATGAGCCACTGCACCCAGCCCAAAGTGTGCTTTTCTAGCCCCAGGATTTGAGGGTGACAGCTCCAGGACCAACCGTGAATGTGTGTGTAGCCCCTGCCTCCCTTTCCTTCTTCAAGCAGAGGTGTTCATTATTTCTGTGTAGTACATTAGACACGAGCCTGAGATTTCATTTGAAGAAAGGAGTTGGCTTTTCTAGTAAACCCTGAGTTCTAGGCCAGGTCCCCTGGTGGCTGATAGGTCTATTTGCTTTTCAGTGTTAGTGTCCAGGTGCACTTTATAGTTGTGGCTGAGCTGTTGAAACTGTGCACTCCAAAGTCAAGTTTAAACATGGGCCTGCCACCTGCCCAGCTGGGGGATCTCGGCTGAGCGCTTAGGCTCACAAGCCTGCTGTGAGGAGAAAATAAGCTAATTCGTGTAAAGTGCCTGGCCTGCAGAAAAAGCTCAATAATAGCTCTTCTTATAAGAAGCCCTAAGTGAGAAACTAATGCTTTATCTGGAGGAAGGAACCATTGACAGTATCATTTCAGACATCGTGATGCCATTGGGCAGGAGTTATCAATGTTTTGGGGTGAGCTGGGGGACAAGTCCCAGGGCCCCCTCGATGATGCTTGGCTTCCTTTAGGGTGGGGACTGCTCAGGGCCCCCCACCCTCTACAGTCAGACCTTGGGCTGGAAGGCTGGGGGTGGGGACAGGGCAGTGGAGAGTATTCTGTTGGTAGCTTGGCAGCCAGGCTCATCGTAAAGGGTCATTCCCCAGGAGCTGGGATGATTGAACAGATTATCTGGAACAATGGCTAATTAGGAACTCAGCTTTTTGGCAGGAAGTCTTTCATTCTAAGCTTGGTAAAGTTTCACACCCTACCCTGGTCTCTGGGCGAGATACGGAGGCTTCTCTGTCCAGGCCTGAGAACCGGGAGCCTGGGCTCCCCTAACTCAGGGCCCCTGTCTCCACCTCTGCCCTGCCTTACCTGGAAGCCATAACAAAACAGGCAGCCATTTGGGAGGTCACCGAGCCAAATAAACGAAAGGTGCCAAGGTCATGGCTCACTCCCTGTGATTTTAGGCAAGCCCCATCTCTCTCTGGACCTGGTTTTCCTCACTGCAACAAGGAGGGGCGGCCACAGAATTCTGGACTCCTTCAGTGACAGAACCAGAGAGAACTTTCCAGACCCAAGATGGTGGCCCGCCTGGCATGGCCAGATCCTCCCTGCTCCTCCAAATCCCCAGGCCCTCCTTTCCTGTCCACAGATCTCAAGCCACTCTTCCCAGCCCCTGGGCGCCCCCACCTGGCTCCTGTTCCCAGGGCTAGCGTGGAAAGCACATTCCCTTTTTCCGTTTCTATTTGAGTCAGGTAGCTTTCTGGCCTCTAATTTTTTTTTTTTTTTTTTTTTTTTTTTTTTGAGACGGAGTCTCGCTCTGTCGCCCGGCCTGGAGTGCAGTGGCCGGATCTCAGCTCACTGCAAGCTCCGCCTCCGGGTTTACCGCCATTCTCCTGCCTCAACCTCCCGAGTAGCTGGGACTACAGGCGCCCGCCACCTCGCCCGGCTATTTTTTTCTATTTTTTAGTAGAGACGGGGTTTCACAGTGTTAGCCAGGATGGTCTCGATCTCCTGACCTCGTGATCCGCCCGTCTCGGCCTCCCAAAGTGCTGGGATTACAGGCTTGAGCCACCGCGCCCGGCCGACTCTGGCCTCTAATTTTAATCCTGGTGAACATGATTCATGAGGGGCCAGGGCTGGGCTCTGCAGCGAGGCTTTTATAATCCCCAATTAAGGAGCCATCAATAATATATGAAAAGTGTAGGGGGAGTTATGGCTGGGGAAGGGTGAGAAGCTTGTGAGGTGGAGAGCAGTCTGTCAGCTACAGCCTCCTATCCCACTGGCACAGCCCCTGGGGGCTTTGCAGCTGGTGCATGGCTCTGAAGCTCCATCCAGCTGTAATTTGTAAAAAGGCAAGAGCTGCCTAAATCCAGGGCTGTGAAGATTGTTCAGGCTTGCAGTGAGCCACCCATGCATGCCTGAGGTAGGGGCTGTGGTGAGCACAAGGGATGCTCTGCCTTTCTCACTCCTGCGAGTCCTGGCCCTTCCTCACCCACCATGGGTTGCCTCTGGGAGGGCTTCTCTGGTCTCCAAGAGCTCTTTTCCTTCATCAGTAAAGTGTGGATGATAATAATTTCATCTCCACGGGGTCATTGGAGGGATTACATGAGATCATGGATGTGTGGAAGTGTTTTGAAGTTGAGAAGTCAGGATACCAAGCAGAAGGAGGAGGAGGAGGAGGATCGGGAGGAAGAAAGAAACCTGAGCAGGGGTGTCCACAGACTTCTGGGTGACCCAGGGCTCCACTCAGCGCTGGAAGCCCCACCGGCTGGGTTACTGTCAGCATCCGTTTTCTAATGAGCTGTGTGACCTGGTCAGAACAGCCCCCCTGCCCACCTTCTCTGCCTTTGTTTTCTTATGTGTTAATTGAGAGGATTTGGTTCCTTCCAGCTCTAAAATCAGGTCCTAGGTCAATTTAGGTTTTTTTGGTGGTTGTTTTGGTTGTTTTTTCTTGTTGTTGTTTGTTTGTTTGTTTTTGAGAGAGGGTCTTGCTCTGTCGCCCAGGCTGGAGTGCAGTGGCGTGATCACGGCTCACTGCAGCCTCAAGTCTCCTGGGCTCAATTGACCCTTCTGCCTCAGCCTCCCAAGTAGCTGGGACTACAGATGTGTGCTTCCATGCCTGGCTAATTTTCTTATTTTTTGTAGAGATGGGGTCTCACTATGTTGCCCAGGTTGATCTCAAACTCCTAGGTTCAAGCGATCCTCCTGCCTCCCAAAGTGCTAGCCCAACTTGTAAATATTTTTAAAAGGAAATCACAGGAGAGTTGAGGACTATCTCTCTCCTTCTCTCTGTCAATCTCTCTCTCTCTCTCTCTCTCTCCTCTCTCTCTCTCTCTCTCTCTCTCCCCCACCTCCTGTCTCTCTCTCTGTGTGTGGGGGCTTCAGGGAAAGGGATAGAGGTTGGGCAGGGTGTTAGGTCAGGGACACTCACGTTATCACCTGATCTGTGGGTCCACCCAGACCCACAGGAAGTGTTAACAAGGGAGCCGGCACAGTAATCCCAGAAGTTCAGAGACTGCGTTAGGGAGTAGAGAAACTATAGGGATAAAAATTGTCAGACCTAGTCCCAGCCTCCATTCACAGCATAAGCCTCTTACAGGTTAGTTACCACCCAGGCTTGCCATGGCGATGGGAGAAGGCAGTGCTGCTCTCTGAGAGGGAGGTAGAGGGCCTGCCTGGTGGGGTCTGTGGTCCTGGAGGGAAGCAGCCCCTCCCAGAACCATGGAACTGAGGCTGGGCAGGAGTGGGAAGAAATACCCTAACCTCTGTCTCTTCCAGTCTCCCATCTGCCAGTGCCTCCCACTGGCCAAACCCCACTGGAAGCCACAGGTTGAGGAAACAATAGTGATCCTGTTCAAAGGGAAGCAATCTCCTGTAGGATGAAGATTGGAGCTGGGGTGGGCAGCAGGCAGCAGCGCGAGACTCTCCAGCCTCCAAATCAGCCCAGGCCCAACTGCCAGCCCCAAGAGCTCCCTGCGGGCTGGGCGCCTATGTCTTGACAGAGGCTGGACCCTCCTGGCCCCGTAGTTGGATGTGGGGCAGGAAGACCTTGCTTGCCCAACCTGGGTTCTCAACCTCAGCCCTGCTCTGGGCTTCCCTCTGAGGGTGGTCTGGCGACACAGCTGCCTACCTGCCCCATACATCCCAGCTCTTCTGTGTGGTAGAGTCCCAGGGAGTCACCTAATTTAGTCTCCAAAGAAGTTTCAAGTCTGCCCCCACTTTGAGGGTCTCACTGGAACTGATGGTATGTAATTAATGCTGCTTAATTGATATTCATGGAGCTTAGTCATAGAGGTTTTCGGAGCCCTTGGGAGCATCTTTTGGGGCATGTCAGCCTTTTCCACTGAGTTTTGTTGCCAGGAAGAGAGCCTTTCAGAAGGCAAATTCCCTCATTTCTAGGCTTCCTTCTCATTTGTACTTTTTCTTTCCTTCTGCCCAGTAGGAGGCCGTCCCAGCCCCGGGAGTCAGGGAGGTCCCCTGTCACCTCCCCTGTCACTCAGCCTCCTGCCTAGTTTTCATCCCTCAACCTCCCCAGTGCACACTTGCCCGCCTTCCCTAACAATTCTCTAGGGCTCTCTGCATCACATCCTGCATGCAGATCTCTGGGTATCCGTCAGCCTTTGTTCATCAGAATTCCTGTGCTTACCAGTGTTTGGTGGTCTGTGAGCAAAGTGATGATCCCTCACTCCCAGTATCCTCAGAGCCCAAAGTATGGACAGAGGGTGCAGAAAGGCTTGAAAGCATGGACTGTCACGCCCAGGGAGCTGGCAGAATGAACAGGGCTGGCTGCGCTCCGTGTTACAGGTGGTGGGGGTTTAATCCCCCTGCTCCATCCCTAAGCAGGATTTGCTGTACAGCACTTAGATTGCATGCCTTCCTGTGGTTCCCAATGCTCGACTGCTAATATCTCATCTCTCCAAGTCCCTTCTGGCTTGAAAACTCTATAAGTCTATGTAGAATGAAATACAGCCGCCAAAATGATTTTTTTAAATGTCTCTTCAGTTGTGTTCCTGCCATCATTAATGGGGTGTACATTGGGCCTGACAGGACCTGGTGGCTTCTCAGATTTTAAAATCCAAGTTTTAGCATTTTTTCCCCTTTGTTATTCATCCAAGTAATGAAGGCTATAAAACATCTCCAGTAAGTTCCCAGATTGTGGATTTTGCGGTTGTTTGTGATCTGCATGTCTTAACTACCTCTGAGTCTTAGTCATCTTTCACTGTCCAGCCTAGCTCGTGTGCCCCTTTCCTGCTCTAGGAGATATTGGGAGTGGGCTTGCAGTGTCCTGTTTCCAGGGGAACTCCATTTTCTTCTTAGGCAGAATCAATCTCTAGGGTATTCCCCTCTATTGAAGCTGCAAGTGCCATTTTAAAAGCAGCCTTGTCATCTTCCTTAATGGGTGTTTTCCTTGGAGCCTATGCTGGGGATGGGGTGGGGTGGGGAGGGAAACTGCATAAAGGATGCCTGCTCCTTCTGGGTTGGGGCTTATCTAAAACCCTGCTAGAGGGATGCTTTGAGGTTGTTGAAGGAGGAAGGCAAGTGTATTGAGAGGAAGGAAGTCAGTCCCTTCCTTAAAGGAGGATTTTCTCAAACCTGGGTGTTTACCTGGAATATTTTGCAGGAAAGCCATTAAGAGACATGTTCCTTTTGTCTGAAGGCAGGAGGTATTCATCAAGAATAAGAGCAAGAGAGGAGAAGGCAGGAACTCTTTTGGAACAGGGGTTATGCATTGTAAGATTGTTACTGAATTTAGGGGATGGGAAAGGAACCCAGTCTTATTCAAGTTGATGTCCTCTCCATTGCTTGACACACACTGGGACTTGCATAAATGCTTGTGAAGTAAACCTCATCTTTATTTGATTTTCATAATGCTTGATGACTCCTCACAGTTAGATGCAGTAGAAATATAATGGGCTTTGGAGTTAGATATACTTGAGTTTAGGTCCCAGCGCTGCCTTGCTATGTGATCTTGGGCAAGTTACTTAACCTCTCTGATTTTTAGTTTCCTCGTGTGTAAAATACCTCACAGGATTTTTGTAATAATTGAATGAGATAACTTAATGATCCATTAACCTGGTGAGCATTTAGTAGGGGCTCAGTAAATGTTAGTTTCCTTCCCTCCTCCTGCTATATTCTCATTTGTTAGTGGTTCTCAACTCCATCGGCACATTGTGATCAGATAGATCACATTATGACCCCTTTTTTAAAGGGAACTTTTAAAAAAGCAGTTGTTCAGGCCCCACCCACTGAGATTTGGATTTAATTGGTCTGTGGTGGGGCTTGAGCAAGGATATTTTTAAAAAGCACCTGTTAAAGCATATATTTTTTAAAAAGGTAAAATCATGACTACCACGCAAGTATAAAATTAGCATGACAAATATTTATTATCAAAGCTTGTTAATTAATGAGGAAACTAGTAAGGTGTTGCAACCAGTTCAAATAATTCAAACAACACACACATATAGACGATCAGGAATGCTGAAATGAATTTACACATAGATGCAAAATTGGTCAATGTCCATATGGCACAAAATGTTTAAAACCGCTCCTTGTGCATTGTATGTATTCAATAAACAGCAGCTGTTACGATCTAAACTTGCGACTATGTATTAAATGCTGTGTTAGGTCCTGGGCTGCAAAGATGAGGAGAACTTGGATTCTCCTGCTACTTGAGAAGCTCACAACCTAGAGGGGTAGAAAGAGACTCCGTAGATCATTATCAGGTCGCGCAGTAAGTGCAGCCTTAGAGATGCAGGAGGACAATGGGTGCACACAGGAGGGGTAGGGAGTTGGAGAACAGGATGGCCAGGGAGCTAAGGCTCCAAGCATTAGGAATTGGCACATGTGGGGGGGCCCCTTAGGAGGCTGCCATGGTAGTCAAGGTGACAAGGTGAGAAAGTGATGAGGCCGGACCAAGGCCACAGCAGAGGAAGAGATTTAGCAGATGAGATTGATTGGAACATGAGATTGACTCGCCAAGGGAGTGAGGGGCAACAAGATGCCAAATCGAGTGCTGCATGTTACCTGGAGTGGGAGCTTCCCTCTCCAGTGAGATGGAGTCTTTCTCTGTCGCCCAGGCTGGAGTGCAGTGGTGTCATCTCAGCTCACTGCAACCTCCACCTTACACTGGGTTTAAGTGATTCTCCTGCCTCAGCCTCCCAAATATCTGGGACTATAGGTGTGTGCCATCACGCCCAGCTCATTTTTTGTGTGTGCGTGTTTTTTTTAGTAGAGATGGAGTTTCACCATGTTGGCCAGGGTGGTCTCAAACTCCTGACCTCAAGTGATCCACCCGCCTCAGCCTCCCAAAGTGCTGGGATTGCAGGTGTTAGCCACCATGCCTAGCCCCTTTGGAAGTTTCTAACTTAATTCAGGGTAGAAGGGACACTCAGGGTAAGCCCCAGGTAACCCAGGGCCTCATCTACCACACGTGTGAGGGGCCCATGTGCTGGTGTTTTCCTGGACTGCAGAGCCCCATCAAGGAAGACTGACACTCTGACACTCAGGATTATTAAAAATAATAAACAGCCCATTTAAAATATTTTGCTTTGCACCTGCCTGTCTTACTGGTAAATATTGTAACAAACAGCACCCCTGCCTTCATGTAGCATACAATGTGGTGGGTTTTTCGTTCATTTGCTTTTGTTTTGAGAGACAGGGTCTCTATTGCCCATGCTGGAGTGCAGTGGTGTGATCATAGCTCACTGCAGCCTCACCCTCCTGGGCTCAACCATCCCCTCACCTTAGCCTCCTGAGTAGCTGGGACCCCAAGTTCATGCTACTATGCCTAGCTAATGTTTTTCGTTTTTTAATTATTATAAAATTTTCCATCGTAACCTTTTTTTTTTTTCTTTTTTTGAGATGGAGTCTCGCTCTGCTGCCAGGCTGGGGTGCAGTGACATGATCTCAGCTTACTGCAGCCTCCACCTCCTGGGTTCAAGCAATTCTCCTGCTTCAGCCTCCCAAGCAGCTGGGTCTACAGGCGTGCGCCAACACACCCAGCTAGTTTTTGTATTTTTAGTAGAGATGGGGTTGCACCATATTGGCCAGGACGGTCTTGATCTCTTGACCTCATGATCCGCCCGCCTCAGCCTCCCAAAACCTGGGATTACAGGCGTGATCCACCGGGCCCAGCCACATCATAACCATTTTTTTTTTTTTTTTTTTGAGACGGAGTCTCCCTCTGTCGCCCAGGCTGGAGTGCAGTGGCCAGATCTCAGCTCACTGCAAGCTCCGCCTCCCGGGTTCACTCCATTCTCCTGCCTCAGCCTCCCGAGTAGCTGGGACTACAGGCGCCCGCCACCTCGCCCAGCTAGTTTTTTTTCTTTTTTGTATTTTTTTAGTAGAGACGGGGTTTCACCGTGTTAGCCAGGATGGTCTCGATCTCCTGACCTCGTGATCCGCCTGTCTCGGCCTCCCAAAGTGCTGGGATTACAGGCTTGAGCCACTGCGCATACCATTTTTAAGTGTACAGTTCAGTAGAGTTACAAATGTATTTGCATTGTTGTGAAATAGGTCTCTAGAACATTTTCATCTTGCAAAACTGAAACCCTTATCCCATTAAACAACTCCCCCTACACCCCTCCACCCTGCCCTTGGTCACTGCCATTCTACTTTCTATGTCAATGAATTTGGCTACTTTAGATACCTCCTGTAAGTGGACACATACATTATTTGTCCTACTGTGACTGGCTTATTTCACTAGCACAATCTCCGCAAGGTGCACCATGTTGTAGCACATGACAGGATTGCCTTCCTTTTTTAAGGCTGAATGATAGTCTATTGTAAATGCAGTGGTTTTGAATATCACCTCTTAGCCCCTCACCCCTTTTTTGAAACAAAAATTTTGCTCAAAATGTCTACTGTATTGAGCAGATACAAAAGAGAGCTGCTTTGATGGGATGGTTGGCCTGGACTCATGCCCACTCTGCCCTCCTCTATGGCTTGTGGAGCCTGCAGGAGACTTGGATCCCAGTGGACCGCCACCTAGCCCAGTGGTTCTCAAAGAGAAGTCCCCAGACCCACGGTATCAGCATCACCTGAGGACTTCTAAAATGCAGATTCCAAGGCTCCACTCTAGACCTACTGAGTCAGAGTTTCTGGAGTGAGGCCCTCCACAATCTGTATTTTACCAAGTTCTCTAGGTGATTCTGATGCCCAAAGATGGGGTGTGATTTGACCTAAAGTCATTTGCAAAACTGATTGGGATTCAATTATTGACTGCCTATTATGTACAAAATTTTAGAATATCAGCTGCAAGGGCAACCAAGACAATTCAGTCTCTGAATTAGTTAGCTATTGCTGAGTAATAAATCACCCCAGAATTTAGTGGTTTAAACAACAGGCAGTAATCTGAGTGTAGCTTTAATGGGTCCTCTGGCTCAGGGTCTCTCTCACAAGGTCACAGTGAAGGTGTTGGCCAAGGCCTCAGTCATCTCAAGGTTCAACTGGGCAAGATTTGCTTGCAAGCTCACCCACTGGTTGTCGGCAGGATTTCAATTCTTATGGATGGGCAGATTGACAGCCGCTGTTCCTCACTGGTGTTAGCCTGGGGCCTCCTCCTTTCCTTGCCGCCCTCTTCATAAGTCAGCTCACAACATGGCAGCTGGTTTTATTAAGTGGGCAAGCAAGACAGAGCAAGAGAGAGTGCCCATACGGAAGTCATCGTTGTTTATAACATAACCTTGGAGGTGACATTCTATGATGTGTGCGATACTCTGTTCAGTACAAGTGTGTCACTAGGTCCAGCTCACATTCGACAGGAGGTGATTATGCAAGGCATGAATACCAAAAGGTGGGGATCTTTTAGGAGGTGGTCTCCTACGGTCCCTGCCTCTGCCCTTGTGTTTGCAACTGGGGAATCAAATAAGTACACACCTAATTGTGGAATCAATTCTCAGAATGGTGGTCATGGAGTGGGCACAAGTTCGGGGAGGCTCAGAGAAATAAAATTCTCTGGTTGGAGGAATCAGGAAAGCTTCCTGGAGGAGGTGGTATTTACATCAGGCCTTGAGGGAATGAGGATATGTCACTGGCAGAGACAGGGAGGCCAGGTGAAGGGAAGGGCCTGCTCAGGTATGAAGACCATCAGCTTGCATGGAGATGGGGAGAAGCCATGTGGGTTGGAGCCATACTGTACGTGCCTTCCACTGTCAGATGGAAGAACTCATGCTTTGATTGGGAGGGGATGGATGTCAGGAGCCTGGAGAGACAGGGCTTTCATAACTGCCAGAACCAGGACTAAGGGGCTCTGAGCCCAGTGCTCTCCCCGGCCCTACCAGCCCGGTCCTGAGGTTTACCCTCCAACTTCTCTTGCAGTTTGGGCGCACCGAAGTCATCGACAACACACTCAATCCCGACTTCGTGCGCAAGTTCATTGTGGATTACTTCTTCGAGGAGAAACAGAACCTCCGTTTTGATTTGTAAGTGGAAGATGGTTGGGGGAGGTGGTAGGAGCTGAGATATTAGCGGGAGCCCAGGTTGGCCTGGGATAGAAGTGGCAATTAGCTGAAGTCGGCCTGCACCCTCACCAGGAGAGACAAATTTAACAGTTTGTCTCAGTTAAGTTGGGGATGGCATCAGGCAAGCTTCTTGGTGCCGGGGAATGTCCGCTGAGGAAAGATCCTGAAGGCTACTCTTGGCTGTGCCTCTGGGAGCCCTTTTCTCCCCTAGTAACCAGGAGGGAGCCACTGGCTGCTTCCTCTGCCTAAGCGTGTTCTGGGAGAGGGTCCCTGCAGCCTCCCCTCCCGCAGAGGTGGCCTGGCTGGTGGGGCTCAGGCATCTAGCATCCATTGGAAGATGAGAGTGCCTTTCTCCTGACATGAAAGATCAGGGTGGGATTTCAGGCTTGGTAAACAGGCCGGGGAGTTTGTGATGTTGTTTTTATGGGGTATGGGATGGTTTGAAAAGTCTTTGCCCCACAGAAGAGTGGTCAGAGTGGGAAAGAAGGGGGTTTGGCACCTTAGGGAGCAAAGGAAAGAATGCAGTGGAAGGAAATAACTTTGGAGGGAATGATGGGAGGTATTGAGGCTGAGGAGAGTCAGCACAGCCCATTGTAAAGAAGTCACCTGGTGACATTTTGAAGAGGGCTGATAAGAGAATGACCATCTCTCAGCAGGAGTCATCTGGGCCTGGCATGGCTGTTTGGCCACAGAGATGCCAGTGCAGGGGTGGGAGATGCTGGGGGAAGGTGGCAGGTGAGGCTCCAGGTGAGCAGACCCCAGGTGAGGGGAGGAGGCCAGCTGCATCACGCTGCCTGGAGACGGCTGAGGTGAAGATGTTAATGCCTCCCTCCTTCTTGAGTGACCAGGCCCGTGGGCAAGCTGGGCAGGCCTGGGTAGGGTGAAGCCATAAGGGAAGGTCAGAAGCAAGGTATTAGCACCACGGGCAGCCAAGGCTTGGCTGCAAAGAGCAAAGATGGGAAACTCTGTAAGTGAGGGGAGCGAAAGGTAAGGTGGCTCAGCCACCTGTGAACCAGCCGGGCCGACAGAGTTCACTGATTTAATTTTTTCCATTTTTAATGAGGTGTAACATACACATGGTGAAGTGCATAAATCTTAACGCCTACTCCACGATGCATTTTTACATCCATTTCCACCCCTCTGATCATCACCCAGCTCAAGGACAGAACATGTCCAGCACCCAGAAGGCTCCCTTTCATGCCTTCCAACAATTACTCCTGGAAATATTCACTGCATTGGGACCTGTTTTTGGGGGACAGGGGCCCTGACTCAACTTGAGAACCCAGGCAGGATTGGGCAGAACATCCACAGCTACCTTCATGATTTCTGTGTGTTCCCTGCAGATACGACGTTGACTCTAAGAGTCCCGATTTATCCAAGCACGTGAGTTCTGCCAGTGACCGCTCGGCAATTCCACAGTTTCTGAAATGCCATCCTTCGGGTGGGCCCGGTGCTTTGCTGGGATGGAATGTGTGTCCGAGGCTGCGCCCTGTCATTTAAGGGCTCTCACACTTCCAGGAATTGGGTGATGGGGGAGGTGGGATAGCTGTGAGCAGAGTGGGTGACACTGGTCTCTTCTGTTCCCTGGACATGCAGGATTTCCTGGGCCAGGCCTTCTGCACCCTTGGAGAGATTGTGGGGTCCCCTGGGAGCCGCCTGGAGAAGCCCCTCACGTGAGTGTCTGGGTTGCTTTCCCAGTGGTGGGCCAACTTCCTGCCCATTCAGCTGGGGGCTGGTTCAGGGCGGGGGCAAAGCAGTCAGCTGGCTATGACTGGCATCTGCAGGGTTGTTAGGAATACAGAGACCCCACGCATCACTGCTCTCATGGGGCTTCTAATCCAGGTATTTCAGGGGAACCCAGGCTGGGTTATTAGAGCCCCATCTCCTGGGAAGGCTCAGGAGGGAATAGACTAGACACCATATAATCTATTCCCACCCTGACCCCTATCATAGTGTGGAAGAAGAAACTGAAGCCCAGAGAGGGGAAGTGACTTGCTCAAGGACACACAGCTAGAAAGAGGGAGAGCTGGGATTTGAACCCAGGGCTCTACACACATAGCATATTCCTAAGATTGTTCACAGCTTGTAGGCCAGAGCTGGCTACAGTGAGGCCCCTCCCATCCCATCCTGTCCCTGGCAGTCCCTGAACTTAATTTGCTTTTAGAAAAAAGCTGTTGCTCTGAAGCAGGCTCTGGGATGAGGAATCCCAAGGCTTCTCACAGTGGAGCCTGAGGATGTCTTCAGGGGCAGCCAGGGCTGGCCAGGTGGTAAGGGTGACCTCTCTCGTCCCTATTTCTCAGGAAGTCCCGGGGCAGGGCCCGTGCCTGTATAAACAATTCTTACCTTTCCCCACACTGGGGAATGCTGGTCACCAGTTTTTGGTGTCCGTGTTTCTCTGGACGGCCACCCTCACACTTTGCATTTAAATAAACTAATTTAACTGGATTCCGAGCCTTTTGAATATTTTAGGTTGACACTCATGGGCAGGGCCCAGGAAAGAGAGGGCAGACTGGGATGGGCATCCAGGCCACAGGGCAAAGAGCCCAGGAAAGGGAGATCATTAGCCCCCCGCTTGCTTCTGCCAAGTTCCCACTGGACGCTGTCCCCTCACCATGATCAATCATTGCAGTGTGAACCGGGCACGGTGGCTCACACCTGTAATCCCAGGGCTTTGGGAGGCCAAGGCAGGTGGATAGCCTGAGCTTAGGAGTTCAAGACCAACCTGGCCAACATGGTGCAACCCTCTCTCTACTAAAAATACAGAAAAATTAGCTGGGCATGGTGGTGCACACCTGTAGTCCCAGCTACTCGGGAGGCTGAGGCACGAGAATCTCTTGAACCCAGGAGGTTGCAGTGAGCCGAGATTGCACTACTGTACTCTAGCTTGAGCAACAGAGCAAGACTCTGTCTCAAAAGAATAATAATAACTGCAGTGTGTGTGTGTGTGTGTGTGTGTGTGTGTGCGTGTGTGTGTGATCTCTCTTCCAGATCCTTGCCCGGGACCCCCAGTAACTCATGGTCCCTGGGCTCCTGGAAATGTTTCCCTGGCTCCCAAAAGGTCTCATCTCTGGGTTCCTAGAAAACAATGAAAATAGCTATCATTTATTGAGAACAAGGGGAAAACCCCTGTTTTGGGGGCCTCTGTAGCTTACAGCATTTGAGGGCCTCTTGAAAAACAGGATACAAAATTCACATTCATATTTGGTAGGCCCCTCCCTCTTAGGACATATTTCTAACAATTTTTATTCATAATTTTATATTCTTTCTCTAGGAACATCTGCCCCTGTGCCCACTTCAGTGTTAACCATGTGCTAAGTGTAGCACACCCATTAGCATCTGCTTTTCCCAGCAGCACCCCCACCCATGGCTTTACGTGGGTTGCCAGGTTGGAGATGCCCTACTAGGGAGGGTGTCTGTGCTTCCCAACTCCCAGCTGCCTGGGTCCAAAACCACTAGTCATTTGGGTCTGTTTCCTGCCTGCTGTCACCTGGTCCACCGTTGGTGACAGGGAACTCTTTCTGGGGGTGGGGGAGTATTGAGGGAGGCTTGCTATGGAGACAGGTTTTGAAACTGAGGCTTAAAGGACAAGCAAGATCTAAAATAATAGAGGTTGGCCGGGCACAGTAGTTCACGCCTGTAATCCCAGCACTGTGGGAGGCCGACGGGGGTGCAGATCACCTGAGGTTGGGAGTTCGAGACCAGCCTGACCAACGTGGAGAAACCTCATCTCTATTAAAAAATACAAAAATTAGGCCGGGTGCGGTGGCTCAGGCCTGTGATCCCAGCACTTTGGGAGGCCGAGACGGGTGGATCACGAGGTCAGGAGATCAAGACCATCCTGGCTAACACGGTGAAACCCCGTCTCTACTAAAAAATACAAAAAACTAGCCGGGCGAGGTGGCGGGCACCTGTAGTCCCAGCTACTTGGGAGGCTGAGGCAGGAGAATGGCGTAAACCCGGGAGGCGGAGCTTGCAGTGAGCTGAGATCTGGCCACTGCACTCCAGCCTGGGTGACAGAGCTAGACTCCGTCTCAAAAAAAAAAAAGAAACAAAAAACAAAAATTAGCCCAGTGTGGTGGCGCGTGCCTGTAGTCCCAGCTACTATGGAGGCTGAGGCAGGAGAATCGCTTGAACCCAGGAGGCGGAGGTTGCAGTGAGCTGAGATCATACCACTGCACTCTAGCCTGGATGACAGAATGAGACTCCCTCTCAAAAATAAAATAAGATAAGATAAGATAAGATTAAATAAAATACAGAGGTTGATGGCAATATTGGAGGGGGAGGTGGACCTTTTACCTCATCAAATATTTTACGTGTCTTAGTTTAGTTGTCTTCCTGACTAAACCCTGTGAAAATCTCCTGTTTACTGGACACATATTTTGGGCCAGGCATGAGGGTCGTCAGTATTTTGCTTGTGAAATCTGTGTTAGTTCACTGGGGCCGTTGTGGCAAATGCCACAAACTGAGTGGCTTAAAAAACAAAAATGAATTTTCTCACAATTTTGGAGGCTAGACATCAGAGATTAAGATGTCAACAGAGTTCATTTCTTGTGAGGATGGCTGTCTTCCTTCTCATCTCTGTGTCTTCACGTTGTCATCTCTCTGTGCAGCTCTGTGTCCTAGTCACCTCTTCTTATGAGGACACCAGCCATTGGATTAGGACCCACTGCCATGACCTCATTTTACCTTAATTACCTCCTTAAAGACCCTATCTCCAGGCCGGGCACGATGGCTCATGCCTGTAATCCCAGCACTTTGGGAGGCCAAGGTGAGCGGACCACCTGAGGTCAAGGGTTCAAGACCAGCCTGGCCAACATGGTGAAACCTTGTCTCTACTAAAAATACAAAAATTAGCTGGGTGTGGTGGTGCATGCCCGTGGTCCCAGCTACCCAGGAGGCTGAGGCAGGAGAACCACTTGAACCCTGTAGGTGGAAGTTGCAGCGAGCTGAGATCGCGCCACTGCACTCCAGCCTGGGTGACAGAGCAATACTCTGTTTCAAATAAAACATTAAAAAAAAAATTAAAAGAAAGACTCTATCTCCAAATATAGTCCCATTCTGAGGTCCTGGAGATTAAGATTTTAATACATGAATTTTGGGGGATACAGTTCAGTCCATGTCATGATCTCATGTGATTCTTCCAGTAGTCTCCCCATCTCACAGTCTGGATGCGGAGGCTAGAAAGGGAGAACAGGGGTTCCCAAACTGCAGCGGGCACCAGGGTCACCACAGATTGCTGGGTTCCACCCCGCAGAGTTCCTGATCCCGTGGGTATGGGCTGGGCCTGGGAATTTACATTCCTATTAATAACGTTCCCAGGACACGCTGGTGCTGCTGGTCTGGGCATCCCACCTTGAGAACCACTGAGGGAGAGGAATTTGCCCAGAAGAAGGGCTCTGCTTGCTCTGGCCTGTGACTTTAATCCTGTTTCAATGACTTCCAGAGCAGCTGCTTGTCTCCAAGCATCTGGATGCCAAGTGTGCTGGCCTGTCTGGATGGGGGTACTCAGCTCATAGCATGCTCTCTCTTCCCCTCTCTCCACAGGATAGGTGCATTCAGCCTGAATTCCAGGACGGGCAAACCCATGCCAGCCGTGTCCAACGGGTAGGTCACCAGACATCTCTGGCCCTGGAGTCCTTAGACATTCAACCAGCTCTGCAAAGGGGGCCTCAGAGTCTGGGCCTCGTCCCTGCTCCCATCCCTGTGAATCTGGCCCTGATCCAGGGGACAGAGAGTTCTAGGTTCCTCCTTAGGCACCCAGGCTCTTGGCCCTGAACAGAAGCCCCGACTTAGCAGTGAGCCCCTCCCCCATCCAAGCTTGAGTTTGGGCATCTCAAGCCCGGGTGGCTCCTGGGACTTCAGGGAGAGGGTGGGGCTTACAGGTGGGGGATGTCTAGGGGGATGTCTAGGAATAGCAGGGCTGGGCACTCTCTGTTCCCTTCCTCTATCCCTGGCCTGGTTTCTCTGGGCCCCCAATCCCCACCCTTCTCTCCCCCTTTCCTCCCCTCTCTTTATCCTTTCCCCCCTGTTCCCCTTCCTTGTTTTGGCTGCTGGATGTCCGCCTCCTCCTCACCACAAAGTAGATCCAGCTGAATCCCCACTTTTCACGTTTGCTCGTTTGCTAGCCAGCTGCGGTGGGCCAGCCTCACTCCACCACCCTGACCATCTGGTTTCGGCTGGCCTCATGCAAATGTGGCCAACGCAGAGCCTCCCCCTCCTTCCCTCCCCTTCTTTCCCGGTTGGGGAGTTCCCACCCTGGCTTCTTTCTCACGCCCACTCGCCCACTGGGGCTGGGGGTGGGGGAGTGCAGGGCAGGGAACCTCTGCCTGCAGGGGCCTCTGCTGAAGGGCATTTTATTGGGGTAAGCAGAGCTCCCCTGGCCTTCCCTGAGAGCTGTCAGGAATTGAGGTTGCAGCAGCTGGATATGCCACTGGGCCAGCTGCAGGTGGGGAAGGGGCCTCCAGGGGGCCGGGGATGCTCACAGCCCAGGGAGAGCATGAATGCTAATTCACCCGGAGAGTAGAGAAGCAGCAACTGGGGAGGCAGCGGGAGGCAGACAGAGATACAGAGACAGGGAGGGAGAGAGAAAGGAAGGCCAAGAAGGTGGGAGCAGGTTGGGGCTGGAGAGGAGGGAAAGAAGGATCGGAAATAGAAGAAGGACTCAGAGGCAAAGAGAGGAACAGATGGAGAAACATGGGGCGGAGGAGGCTGGCGTGGAGGATTCTATCTCCCTGGGCAAACAAATCATGTCTTTACTACCATGAAGGACTGGACCAGGGGGTGGGGAAGGGCTTTGAGGCACTCAGCTCAGCTGCCCAAGTCTAGAGGGACAAGCTGGCAGGCACTGTCCCCTGTCCGTGGCAGGGGATGCCCCAGATGTGGCCCCTGCTCTGCTCACCTGATTTGGAGAAATCTGGGCTGTCCTGTCAACGCCCCAGGGCCAGCTTCCCTTCCTCCCCTGCCTCCTCTATTTGAGAGCCTCTCCCTCCAAGAGCTGGTGCTGGGAAGAGCTCCATCAGTGGTTCTCAAAGTGTGTTCCACAGACAGCATGCTGGTGGCCCTGTGGCTGGCCTGAGGTGTGAGGCTGGATTTTACCAGCATTGCACAATTGTGAAGCAAAGGGTGCGGGGAGGGGGATGCTGCTCACTGCAGACCTTCTCTGTGCCAGGCACTGTGTGGGTATATACAGTCACACTCATTATATAGCGGAGAAAACTGAGGCTCAGAGGTACAGGAATGAGCCCAAAGTCACGGAGCTACTGGACAATCCGACATTTTCCTCTCTCTCCCAGTGGCCCCTCCCCCACCTCTGGCTTAGTCCCAAACATCGGAGTGGGCTGGTGCCCAAAGCCCATCTAACCAGGGGAAGAGGTGGTTCAGGTCCCCTGGGTGGAGCCCCAGCTGAAGAACTTGCCCTCCTGGAGGGATGTGCTGGGGTGGACCGACTTCACGGACCTTGACCTGGTTGCCCATTTCACTGGGGAGCTGCATGGTCGGCTGGGATCTCTCACTCCCAGGGAGACCCCAGCCAAGGCACTCAAGGGGACGTAGCCATGGGAAAGAGCCTGGGCAAGCTACCAGCGAGGGTCCACCAGCCCTTCTGCCTTCCTGCCTCCCACGACACATCAGAGTGGCTCAGAGCTGGACTGTCCTGGGACTCTGGGGGTCAGCTGGGTGTGAGGTGGGGTGGCTAGCCCATGAGGTCTTTTGCCCACAGAAGTGGTCTTTGGATGGAAAGTTTGAGAACCACTGGTCTGGAAGCCTCCGGGTGAGTCTGGATGCTTTTCCAATTCTAGGACTTTCACTGCAGGCACTACCCTTCCTGGTGGGCTCTCGGGGAGCAGGGGGTGGGGCAGCTCCAGGCTTGGGGACCCGGCCCCAGGAAGCAGTGCACTAGGCCACACTGCCACAAGGATTTCGGGAGACTCTGTCTTCTCAGGGGCTTTGGGGCAGATCTGCTGGATGGTAGCGGGAGGGGGAGGCTGGGCAGGGGCTGATTGAGGGAGTATCAGGTTTATGGCTCTGTCTTTGTCTGGCTTTCCATTCTTTCATCTTCTCCTCTCCCAGTGGTGTCCCAGGAAAGAAATGTGGCACCATCATCCTGTCCGCTGAGGAGCTCAGCAACTGTAGGGTGAGTGGCAGAGGACTCCAGCACAGGACGTGGTTGGGATGGGCGGTGACGGAGTGCAGGTTGGCCTCCCTGAGCCCCTGGAGGGAACCAAGGGTAGACAGGGCTCCTGAGGCTGACCTGGCTGTCATAGAATTCTGCAACATCGGAGCTAGTGGGTGTTTTCCCTTTTTATAGCTGAGCAGACTGAGGCCCAGAGAGGAGAAGGAACTCACCCACAGTCAGCAGCAGAGCCCAGCTGAGCTCCGTCCCCTGGCTCCCATGCCAGGGCTCCCTCCCCTCCCCATCACGGCCGCCACTCACGTGTCCTTGAGCCGAGACTGCCTTGGCACCAACACTGTGGCAGCAAAGACCTTTTCAGTCTTGAAGGAAGCCTGGGTGCTTGACATTTAGCTGTCATTTTTCACTTTCATCTCTGGAGTAGGGTGACGCCCTGCATGGGGCGAATGGAGTGTGTCTGTGCGCGTGCGTATGTTGGGAAGAAGTCTGCAGTAGCAGGCAGCCTTGGTCTTGCTTTTTCTGTAGGACTGTTGGGGATCAGGAGATGGGGACAGCTGAGCACACCAAGAAGGGGCTCAGGGGACCTCATGATTAGCTAATGATAAAGTATCATAATGGTGATGGTCAGTATTTGTCAAGAAATAGGCACTTTACATAAGTTATAGCTGCTCTTGACAATCATCCTAAGAAGTAGGTACTAAAATGTTACTCCCATTCTATGGATGGGGAAATTGAGGCTCAGAGAGGCAAAGTCACCTGTTCAAGGAAGACAAGCAGCAGAGCCAAGATTCTACTCCAGGTCAGCTTGATTCTAAGATCTGGGCTCAGCCCCGAAACCGCTGCTATCTTAGGTTACTAAGAGTGGCTATAAAAGTGGGAAAGTGGTGGAGCTTGGAGAGAAGAGGAGGAGGCTGGGACAGACGCAGGGAGGGGCAGGGTGCAAGCGCAAACAAAGCCTGGGCTACCCTGGGAACACAGCTTCCCACGGGGCTGGGAGGGATGACCAGGAGAAACAAGATTTTCCTACCTTCCTGGGAGGTCAGTGCTACGGATCAGCTGTCGATCAATATTTACCCTACTAGAAATTTAAACAGATTTTTAAAAAATGTATGTATTAATTCCTTTAAAAATAACAATAGTTGAACCCATTATGGGTCAACATAAATAACATATATTTTGAGGTCGGGTGCAGTGGCTCATGAGATTGCAGCCTCAGCTCACTGCAGCCTCTGCACTCCAGCCTCGGTGACAGAGCAAGACTCCGTCTCAAAAAATAAATAAATAAAATAACACATTTTGAAAAACAACAATAACTTACAATAATCATTTAATGAGAAGAGTGGCCATGTTTTACATTTTTGCAAATCTCCTTAATGTCTGACTTAATGGAAGACATCCAGGTTCTCATGGCTGCTTCTGTAGTCAATCTATTGTGAAATCCCTGTCGGATAACCTCTGGAAAACTCTTCATCTTTGCATTATTATGAAAATCGTTTGGACCCCAAAGATCCCCCGGGATTCCTGGTCCATACTTTGAGAGCTGCTGGTATAGAGATATAACAGTGTTAGAGAACATTAATTGAGTCATTATTTTGGGCCATACACTGTGCTAAGCGGTTTACATGTATTGACTTACTTATCTAAGGTATTATAATACATAATGTAGTGTGTAGTATGATGTGTTATAATATCTGATGAATTATGGTCCTCATTAATTTTCCTCACTTTTATAGATAAGGAAACCGAAGTACAGAGAGGTTAAGTGACCTGTCCAGGGTCAAACAGCCCCTGAGTAGAAGAGATTTGAAACTTGGCAGTTTGCTTATAGAGCCAAGGTCTTTAACTACTGGGCTGTGGTGTTACAAACTCTGTTTCCAAGGACTTCCAGTGGAAGAATAAGACACATGAACACAGTATCAATAGTACAGGGCAGTATAGAGATGACCAAAGAAATTCATATGCAACTGCTCACCCTGGTTGCTCTGCGTATCTGTTTATCTCAGTGGATCTGAAGGCACTTGGCAGCGGGAATGAACCCCACCCAATGTGTACACCCGGGGCAGGACTCGGGGTGCAGTAGGCGTTCCTAAGGCTCCATCACGAATATGTGACTGAATGCTTAGAAAGCACAGACCTTGTGTTCAGCACCAGGTCATGGACAAAACACATATGTCCGCTGAGGATCTGGATGCCACTGGAGTTCAGACAAGGGAGAGAATTCAGTTACCCTGTGGAAGAGAGCAGTGGCAGCTCCCAGAGCCTCCGTTCTCCACCTGCAGCTTGGCGCTGATAGGGTTAAAGGAGTTCATGAATGTGAGTGTGTCTAACAGATGCCTAGGAAAGGGTGCATCTGAATTCTTTGAACCTAAATTCAGTGTTTCCCCAAGCTTCTAGCCCAGCTGGTGACTTCCTTCCTAGTTTATAACCAAATAAAGTCACATACATGAAAGCGCTTTGGAAATTCTAACGCTCTAGACAATGCTGGGGGCCGTTACTGGTCTAGCATTCCAGGGGCTGGTAAGCAGTCTTAGGTTTAATACCTATCAGGTATTAAACCCTCCCTCTTCCTCCTTCTTCCCCAGTCCTCCCTACTCCTTCACCCAGGGATGGCAGCAGTTTTCTTGATTTAAGCTGTTCCAGCACAAGGGGTCTATGTCGGAGGCAGGGAGCGCCCTCCCTTCCTCCTGAGATTGTCAGCTCCTTTTCTTCTGGGGCATCTTTAGCTGAGTTCTGTCTCTCCCTGGAATCCTTGCAAGGAAAAGAGACTAATTCCCAGCATCTGGCTGAATTAAAATAATTACATCTGAACAGCTTTGCTTCGTCTTTCCAGCTCAGCATTCAGTGGGAGGATCAAAGGAAGAGGGTGGGGTCTGAGAGATGATTTTTCACCAGAGCAGGGCTTCCTGCTCAAATGAATACATTTTGCCGAAGTAGACAAACCCTCTCTCCATCCATGGGGACGGCGTGGGCGGATGGGAACCAGCAAAGGATGACAGTGGACTCCAGCGTGTCACCAGCATAGTTTGACAGGTTATAGAAAAGCCTTGTTCATCTGGAATTTAAATGCCAAAGAAGTTCCCACAATCAGAATTTGATCCAAATACTATCGAATGGTACTTGATGTTGGCAATGATGAGGCTGGTCTCCCGAAAGGCCTTCTGAATCACCCAAGGTTCAGTTCTGCTCAGCAGTAAAGCGATTGTTACTGCCTGTAATACTGGCCAACATTTGTTTACCGAGACTCTCTTATTTAGTCTTTTTTTTTTTTTTTTTTTTTTTTTTTTTGAGACGGAGTCTCGCTCTGTCGCCCGGACTGGAGTGCAGTGGCCAGATCTCAGCTCACTGCAAGCTCCGCCTCCCGGGTTTACGCCATTCTCCTGCCTCAGCCTCCCGAGGAGCTGGGACTACAGGCGCCCGCCACCTCGCCCGGCTAGTTTTTGTATTTTTAGTAGAGACGGGGTTTCACCGTGTTAGCCAGGATGGTCTCGATCTCCTGACCTCGTGATCCGCCCGTCTCGGCCTCCCAAAGTGCTGGGATTACAGGCTTGAGCCACCGCGCCCGGCCTATTTAGTCTTATTTGATTCTGACCGCAGGGCTAGGGGGCTGGGTAGGTGTGAGTGGCCCTGTTTTATGGATGCAGAGAAGTTAGTGGCCTGCCTAAGATTGCTGGGATTCTAGCTCAGGCCTTGGACTCCTAATCCTCAGTCTTTCCCTCACCCTTGGAGCCTCCAGCCCTCACAGTACAGGGAACAGTCACCGACCTTCTGTTCCTTGTGGGGCTATTGCCCTCAACAGGCAGGCTGGCTTTGAGCAGTGGAGGCTGGAGTTCACGCCTATAATCCCAGCACATTGAGAGGCCGAGCAAGGCAGGAGAATAGCTTGAGCTCAAGAGTTCGATACCAGCCTGGACATCGCAGTGAGAACCCCCTGATCATCTCTACAAAAAAAATTTTTTTTAATTAGCAGGGCGTGGTGGTGCGTGCCTGTGGTCCCAGCTACTCAGAAGGCTGGGGCAGGAGGGTCACTTGAGCTTGGGAGGTCATAGCTGCAGTGAACCATGATTGCACCACTGCACTGAAGCCTAGGGAACGGAGTGAGACCTTGTCCAAAAAAAAAAAAAAGTAGGGCTTGTTGTCAATACAGAGGGTTGGATAGCTCTTTGCCCTTCACTTCCCAGCCCCTTGGTTCCCCCTAGAGACCTGTCAGCCACCCAGACCTGCGTTGCTCTGGAGTCAGGACTTTCCAGCTCAGGATAATATGTCCATACCACCTCCTAGTCAGGTCCCTCCACCCAACTGGCCATCCCAGCCAGGATAGTGGTGGTGGTCATGGAGGAGGCAGTGATGGAGTGTGCCTCACCTCTCTCAAGCAAAAGGAGTTAGAACTTCACACCATAACTGCCCCTGGGGGCCTCGCCACCCCTTAGATGTCACCAGCGTGCTCATGTATTCTTTCATTTCAGTTCAGAAAATATGCTTTGACTGAGTCCCTGCTCTCCCAGAATTTTTAATTTAGTGTGAGAGATGGAAATGCCAACCAGCAATCACATTAGAGCAGTGGTCCTTAGCCCTGGTAGATCCAGTACCTCTTCTTACAACAACTATTTGATCAGACTCTTGACTATCCTGAAAGAAAATGTATAGATACTATGTAATATGCCAATATATAGAGACAGGTGGGAGAATGAGCCCTTCCAGTTACCTGGGGAAGATTGGTCCAGGCAGACAGAACAGCCTGTGCAAAGGCCCTGGGGCAGGAGTGATGGATGATGAGTCAGAAAGATGAGACTGTAGGTGCTGATGGTGGGAGTCGGGGCCAGATTGTGTGGGACCTCAGAGCTGGGGAACTTAGCAGCCTGGATCCCAACACAATCAAAACTTTCACTGTTCCAAAGACAAGCTTCAGGGAGAGGCCAGTTTCTGTACCTGAGAGATGAGGGAAGAGGGAAGAGCCATGGAGAAAGAGAGATGAGAAGGAAAAGTCAGGTTAAGTGGGGGAGGTGGTGAAGGTTCTTTGAGACTCAGAAGTAAGCAGGTTGATACATAGGAGAGACGTGTGTTGTGACTGGAACCGATATGAGCATCCTGTGTAACCAGCATTCAAACATCACCCTTCTTAAGGTTAGTTTGAAATTTTTTGGTCTTAGAAATAATTTATCTGGCCTTAAAAACCAAAGCAAAACAAAAACATTTTTTCCTGATGCTAAAAAAAATAACGTGTTCATTATGAAAGAGTCGGAAAATATAGAAAAATATAAGTAGCATGGAAAAATCACTCAGAGATAATCACTGTTGACGTTTTGATGTGCTTCCTCCAAGGCTTTCTTTGAGTGTCCATGTACGTAATTTTTCTTATCATTGATGTAATATAGTATCTAGTTTTATAGCCTGCCTTTTCCTATATCATTATACATTTTTAGAAAACATGTAGTTGATAGCTGCATATTATTTCTCTATTGTATGGATGGGGCTATAATTTATCAAAGCTGTTCTTTTTAGGAAACAATATAAACAATACTATAGTGAACATCCTCATATCCAAATCGTCCTGTTTTTCTTTTGAACTTCAGTTGAAGGATTTTGGTTAGTATCCCAGAAACACAGGCTCAATGGGTGGGAGGGAAAACGGTCAATCTGGGGTTTTTAGCCTCTGAATGACCAAATCAACAGATGCACAACTGATTGGATTGTTTGGGAAGTCCGTCATTAATAAACAAAGAAAAGCCAGCTTGGCCTCAACATGGTTATTACAGTCAATGCATAAAGACAGGCCCAGCCTCTTAGACCAGCTTCTGTGCCCACCATCTGTGTATGAATAACCTCCAGCCTGTGGGGTGTTCACTGACGTCCCAGGTTTCCTGCTTCTGCCGTCCTATCGCATGAGCCCAGCTCCAGCCTCTTCTTCCTAGAGGGTCCTACTCACAGAATCACCCCCAGCTCCTGGTGTGTTTCCTCCTGCTGGAGTGCTGAATTTCAGAGTTGTGACTAATGATTCCTTTTCTTTTTCATTGATGTCTTATTTTTTTCTGACTAAAAAAGATAATATGTTAATTCTAGGAGATTTGGAAAATCCAGCACATTTTAAGGAGAAGACAATAAATGTACTGTGGCCCCAGCCATCTATCTAAAAGCTCTTCTTTTTAATTTTTTTTTTTTTTTTTTTTTTTGAGATGGAGTCTTGCTCTGTCACCCAGGCTGGAGTGCAGTGGCACGGTCTTGGCTCACTGCAACCTCCACCTCCTGTGTTAAAGCAGTTCTCCTGCCTCAGCTTCCCGAGTATCTGGGATTATAGGTGTACATCACCACACCTGGCTAATTTTTGTATTTTTAGTAGAGACGGGGTTTCACCATGTTGGCCCGAGCTGGTTTTGAACTCCTGACCTCAAGTGATCCGCCCACCTCGGCCTCCCAAAGTGCTGGGATTACAGGCGTGAGCCACAGCGCCCGGCCTAAATTTTTTAAATTGTTATTTTTTTAGAGATGGAGGTCTCACTATGTTGCCCAGGCTGGTCTCAAACTCCTGGCCTCAAGTCATACTACCGTCTCAGCCTTCTGAGTAGCTCGGATTCCAGGTATGAGCCACTGTTCCTGGCTTTAAAGGTGCTTCTTAGGGCATGTAAGTTGTAGGGCACGGTGATTAAGAACTTAGGCTTTGGATCCAGACCAAAAGCCACTGCTTACTCCCTGTGTGACCCTGGCCTTTTCTTTTTCTTTTTTTTTTTTTTTTTTTGAGACGGAGTCTTGCTCTGCCACCCAGGCTGGAGTGCAGTGGCCGGCTCTCAGCTCACTGCAAGCTCCGCCTCCCGGGTTCACGCCATTCTCCTGTCTCAGCCTCCCGAGTAGCTGGGACTACAGGCGCCCGCCTCGTCGCCCGGCTAGTTTTTTGTATTTTTTAGTAGAGACAGGGTTTCACCGTATTAGCCAGGATGGTCTTGATCTCCTGACCTCGTGATCCGCCCGTCTCGGCCTCCCAAAGTGCTGGGATTACAGGCTTGAGCCACCGCGCCCGGCCGACCCTGGCCTTTTCTATGCCTCTGCTTCACTTATAAAATGTCTTCATTTAAAATTTTGATATAGCTTTTGCATTGATTTTGATTTTTTCAATGTCACATTAAAATTTTTTTTTTGATGACTGAGGTTTTGGGCCCCCTTTAAATTTGACACTCACCTCATACTTGTTCTGAATCTGGAAGCTGCCAGTGAGACCCAACAGCCTTCTTCTGTTCTCCTCCTGCTGGGGGTTGCTGCCCTGTCCCCAGCCTTCAGCTCACCTGCTAACTCCCCCCTACCCCCTGGCCTGACCTCTAACCTTCACAGCCCTCTTCAGGGCAGGGATGGCTAAGGTGCCAGAGCAGGCCAGGCCGCCCTGGAGAGCAAGGCTGTTTGCTATTGTCTCCCCAGCAGCCCCATTAACATGCGGAGAGATGCAAATGGAGGCAATCCTGATGTTTTCAAAGAACTTAATATGTTTTTTAAAAAGATAGGGTGAAAGACAGAAATTGCAGGAAATTATATATTGCAGGAGCTGCTTTATCTTCTCTGTGATTGATTCCAGTGATGCTTCTGGTGGGAATGGAGTTTCTTTTTTTCTTTTTCTTTCTTTTTTTCCCCTCTCTCTCTCTCTCTCTTTGTTTTTGAGATGGAGTCGCCCAGGCTGGAGTGCAGTGGCCTGATCATGGCTCACTGCAGCCTCCACCTCTCGGGCTCAATCCTTCCACCTCAGCCTCCTGAGTAGCTGGGACTACAGGCGCACACCACCACACCTGGCTATTTTTATGTATTTTTAGTAGAGATGGGGTTTCACCATGTTGTCCAGGCCGGTCTTGAAATCCTGGGCTCAGGCGATCCTCCCACCTCGGCCTCCCAAAGTGCTGAGACTACAGTTGTGCGCCATGATGCCTGGCCAAGGGGATGGCGTTTCATGAGATCAGAGAGCATGGCTCTCAGGCTGAGGCTGTCAAACAGCTGAACCTCTGACTCTCAGCCAGAATTTGCTGGTCTGTTATCCTGCTTGTCCTGTCCATCTTATTGCCACTTTCTCCAGCCTCTTCTTGGGTTCACATCTATATCAAGGGGTTGAACTATTCACAAGCTCCCACTTGTTTCTATGACTGTTGATGAAAGGCAGAGCGACCTTCCAAAGCGCAGCCCCCAGGCGGTTAGTTACATACTCTTGGTCTCAAGGACTTCCTTGTGGCATGGGTACCCATGAGGGAGGAAGTTTGCCTTCGTTTCAGTCTAGAAATTTCTCTGAAGGTCTGTTTTATCCCCCACAGATTCTACAACAACACAGATGATCATAGTAGGCTTTTGGTAAATGTTCCTGAGTCTAGATTGTGTTAGGGAGGGCAGATAAGGCTAAGGAACAAAATCAGCCACCAACCCCCAGCAATGCCTCACTTATCTGCCATCAGGGTTAGGGGGAGAAAGTGTGGCACACTGGCGAATTTTTCCAGTTAGCTGAGTTTCAGAGCCAGTCTTTTTTTTTTTTTTAATTTTAACTAGTTTGCACAGAGGCCTTTCTAAAACGGATTTCACACTTCTCTGACTTCTCAAACAGAGGTTAGAATGTAATTAAACTTATCTTGATGATTTGAGGTCATCATTTGGAATCTCAGTTATTAATCTTTGGAGCCAGACTGTCTTGTTCCCATCTCAGCGCCTCTTACTAGCTGTGTGACTTCAAGCAAGGGTGTTAGCCTCTCTGTGCTTTGGTTTCCTCATCTTTAAAATGGGAATAATAGCCAGGTGCGGTGGCTCACGTCTATAATTCCAGCACTTTGGGAGGCTGAAGTGGGCAGATTGCGTGACCTCAGGAGTTCAAGACCAGCCTGGGCAACATAACAAGACCCTGTCTCTGCAAAAAAATTTAAAAATCTAGCTGGGCATGGGGCATGGTGGCACACATCTTCTCAGGAGGCTAAGGCAGGGGGATCGCTTGAGCCCAGGAGGTTGAGGCTGTGGTGAGCAGAGATCACACCACTGCACTCCAGCCTGGGTGACAGAGAGAGAGAGAGAGACCTTGTCTGAAAAACAAAAAAGGAATAACAACAGTGCCTCCCTCATAGGGTTATTGAAAGGATTCAGTGAATTAATACATATAACATTATATCTACCTACTATAGCATGTACTAGGTAGAACCATTTTTTTTTTTTTTTTTTTTTACTTTTATTGCAAGTTCAGGGGTATATGTACAGGTTTGTTATGTAGGTTAACTTGTGTTACGGGGGTTTGTTGTGCAGATTATTTCATCACCCAGGTGTTAAGCCTAGTACCCAGTAGTTATTTTTCCTGATCCTCTCCTTCTTCCCACCCTCCACCATCCGATGGGCCCCAGTGTGTGTTGCTCCCCGCTGTGTGTCTTTGTGGGTAGACCCGTGTGATATTGCCATTTTCATAGGCAAACAACAGCTGATTATTGGCAGTTTCATGCGGTTCACCCCAGTATGAGGTGGCACTCTGCAAGTGTTACCTCCTGCTCTGTGTGAGGCACTGTGGACCAGGATGTGACACAGGCCATCTCCTTTCGCCTTCTCCACAGGCTTACAAGGGGGCGCTATTCTTCTACGTTACCCAGCCTCAGAGAGGTTAAGTTACCCACCGGGGGCTGCTCAGCGGGGAGGTGGCAGAGCTAGGATTCCAACCAGGTGGCCCTTGGCTCCTTTGTGCCGTTTTGTGTGTGTGTGTGTGTTTTCATTTTATTATTTGAGACAGTCTCCCTCTTGTTGCCCAGGCTGGAGTGTAGTGGCGCGATCTCGGCTCACTGCAACCTCCACCTCCCAAGTTCCAACGATTCTCCTGCCTCAGCCTCCCGAGTAGCTGGGACTACAGGCATGAGCCACCACACCCGGCTAATTTTTGTATTTTTAGTAGAGACAGGGTTTTGCCATATTGGCCAGGCTGGTCTCAAACTCCTGAGCTCATCAGGGGATCCATCCGCCTCGGCCCCCCAAAGTGCCGGGATGACAGGCGTGAGCCGCCGCGCCCGGCTCTTTGTGCTGTTTTTCGCCATCGGGTGCTAGGCTGAGACAGCAGCCCTCCCAGGAGAGCACTGAACGTCCCTGGAACTTACGGCCTGTCAAGTTCTTTTATTCTTTTCTAATATTTCTCCCCCATTCCTGATCTCACAGGGACTGAGGGCTTCCTAGGAAGCAAAACTAAGACTGTTGCCTCTGGGTTTTGTGGCCTCTGTTTTGTTTGTTTCCAGTGTATGCATTTTATAGTCAACCTGTGCAGGCTGAACAGGTCCTCGGTGGCTTGCCTGTGTTTATTCAGGCAAGATTGTCACTCAGGCGACCTCCAGATTCGTGCGAGGTCACAAACCCTGGCCAGGGCTGGGAAGGCTGGGGGGGATCCTGGCTTTCCTCACTGTCCCCTGAGTGTCAGTGCTCCCCACAAGAGATGGCTATTTCAGTGTTCCCCACGTGGCATCAACTGCTCAACTTAAGAGGATCGTGATGGTCGTCCCATTCCGCACTCCACAGACGAAGAGACTGAGGCTCTGAGAGCTCGGGTGACCTGCTCAAGGCTATGCAGAGCCAGGACTGGAGCTCTAAGCTCTGAGTTCCTTGCTGGGGCCATCCCCGCTGCTCTCCTGGTCACAATCTGGGCCTCTTGGTGCTTTTCTGATGCCACTGTGGGTCACCTCTGTGGGAAGGAGACAGGGCCAGCTTCACAGGCGCGCGGCCTGTGTAGTCACACGGGGACCTGTGCTTGGTTTAATGCTCTACTGTCACTATCTTGAATCTCCTGATTGTTTTTGAACAGAGGGCCCCTCGTTTTCCCTTTGCACTGGGCCCCCCAATTTATATAGCCAGCGAGTCGCCCATCAAGTCCTGGGCCACGTTCCTTTCCCAGGCCATGGATGGGGCTCTCTAGGGGGACATTTAAAGTACTTCCATCCAGCATGGGACGGGATTAGAATTTTCTCCTGAGGAGGGTGTGCCTGCCCTGCTGCTTTAGAAGCCTAGAGATTTTTCTGGAGGGGTAAGAGTGAAAACTCTGAAATCTGACTCTCTGAGTTACACACTGTAGGACTTTGGGTATATGATTTAACCTCTAAAAACCTCAGTTTCTTCGTCTGTAAAATAGGGAAACAAGAGTTATTTTGTATGGTTGTATAAAGTATGAAGGCTTAACACAGGTCCTAGCATCTAGTAAGTGTTCAGTAAGTCAGCTGTTCTTTTATTCCAGGCCTGAGGTCCTAGATTTCTCTGGAGGCTCAGGGATTCTTGGAGCTTCTGGGGCCTTGGAAGCCCCCAATCCAGCTTCCTTCTTCCTGTCTGGTGGGCGATGATGAGAGGCATAATACAAGCCATCATTACCTGGCATCTCCTTGGGCAGGTCATTCTGTCTCTAGCACCACCTGTCCTTACAGCCTCTTCCTCATCCCAGGGTAACAGGAATGCAGCCCCTCCCTGCCCACACAAGTCCAGAGTCTGAAGAATCAGCAGATTCTAAAGAAAGCAGGGAAGTGGTGAAATGTAATTTTTTCTCTCTCAGAGGGGCAGAGTGGTATACTGGAAGAGGCATGACTTTGGAAGTAGTTTATTTATGTGTACATTTTCTGCTTTACCAGTTACCAGCTGGTGGTCTCGGGCAAGTCACCTAACTTCTCCAACCTCCAGCTTCCTCATTTGTAAAAAGTAACAAAGGATTATTTTGAGGACTAGATATGATAAGGGGTATAAAGTGCTGAGCTCAGTGACTGTCCTACACAGACGGCATCTAATAAATGTTGAATGAGTGAGTGAGTGAATGAATGAAGGGAGACTGTGTTTGTTGTCATCAGATGTCCCTGAGGGAAGGCATGTGAGGTGTTGGAGGTGGGAGTGGGGCAGGGACAGAGGTCACACACACTGTGACTGGGTGGGGGAACAGGTGTTCAAATAATAATAGCTCACACGCACACAGCGCTGTACTCCTATGAACTCATTTTTTCCTCATGAGCCTATAAGATAGGCACTGCCATTACCCTCGTTTTACAGGTAGGGAAACTGAGCACAGAGAGGGTGAATAACTTGCCTTGAGTCATGCAGCTAAGGAGGAATGGGACTGGGACTGAAGCAGGCAGCCTGGCTCCAGCAGCCATATTCCTAACCACCGTAGCCACCACTCAATCTTGTCACTGAGACCTTTGACCTCATGGGAGCTACGTCTTCTTCTCTGCCACTGTTTTGGTCCTCACTGGGCTATGGGTCAGCCTTCTCAAGACACTCCCCCTCATTAAGAGGAAGGGGGATGTGTGAGGGAACAGAGTGACCCCAAGAGCAGGGCAAGTCCTGGCGTCTGGACACCAGAGCCCTGAGCTTAGCCGGTTTGAAGCCGATTTGTCAGGATGCAGAGTTTTCAAATTGCAGAGGCCACACGGGAGGGGTGAAGGGGATGACAAGGACGTCTCTTCCCAATGACCCACTGGCCCCAGCAAGCTGAGGGGCTGAGAGGTCCAGAGATCCGCACCAGGGCCTGGACACCTTCTCTGTGTGTTGGGTCAGCTGGGGCAGGGAGCAGGGCTGGGGACTCAGCAGGTGGGTTCTGCTTGGTGTACTTGGGGAAGCCACTCCCTGCTCTGAGCCTTTGGCTTCTTAGCTGTGAAATGGGCCACAGACCTCACTGTATCTACCTGAGAGCACTGGGTGAGCCTCCTATGAGCTGGTGGGCGTGAAAGTGATGCTGAAACTCGAACTTCCTCCAGGAACCACATATGAGTGTGAAGCGGTGAGGCAATGTGGCCAGAGAGAGGGCTTTGGGGCTTGCAGATCAAGCTCACACTGGCCTTGGGTTTGCTCTGTCACCTTTCTGAGCCACTCAGTGAAAGTGTAATGAAACCATGTGTGTTCACATCAAGGGGTTGCCACGTGCCTCACTCTGCCAAGTACGTCACACCCTTGATCTCATTTAGTCCTCATGACAACCCCGCAAGATGTGTGCTATCATCAGCCCCATGTTCCAGAGGGGAAACTGATGCTCCAAGAGGTCACCTACCTTGCCCTAGTTCACACAGAGAAAGTGGCAGAGCTAGGATTCAAACTGAGGCAGCTGTGGACTCCACATGCTTCCCCACCCAAGTGGTCTGCTAGGCCTGCTGGGGGGCTGTCTGAGGATGGAATAAGGGCCTGGCACTTAGTCAGTGCATTCCAACCAGGGCTGGTGCCTGGACTCCTCGTGCTTGCCAGGTTCCGGGAGCTGTGCTTCCACCTTCTCCTGCCTCACACCCTGTTCTCCCTCCCTCCCACCAGGATGTTGCCACCATGCAGTTCTGTGCCAACAAGCTGGACAAGAAAGATTTCTTTGGGAAATCTGACCCCTTCTTGGTATTCTATAGAAGCAATGAGGATGGAACGTGAGTTTTCTGGTGGCACTTGTGCACTGTGCCTTCTTGTCCCTTCTGGAGTCAAGGATGGACGGGTGGTGGTGACTTACCGGGCAGGGTGGCTTGGGCCCATCTCCTGCTCTAGAGAGGGCAAGGGCTCCAGGTGGAAGTCCAGGACCCCAGGGTAGTGCCCTGGGCACCTAGGTGTGGTCAGTGGAAGGTCGGGGCAGCCTCTAAGCTGGTGGTGCCATTCTGTGGGTCTCAGCATAGTACTGAGGGGTGGGGGCTAGGTATTTGGAGGGTAGGGGGACTAGGCAAAAACAGGGCAGGAATAGGGGACCAGTCCCTCATGGGAAACCTCTGATAGCTCCTTCATTCTATACAAATCAGCTCCTATCTCCAAGCCCAGCCTCCTGTCCCCACAGCCCTCTGAGCAGCCCGCAGCCTGGCCCCTACTACTGCCCACACAACAGGGCCAGTCTGGACCCTTTCCCCTGCCTGGCCCCACATAGGCTTCATTTGAAAATCCAGACTTTGAAGCCCCTGTTTCCTCCTCTCTTCTCCCTAATCTAGAAGCCACCCACAATAAGATGGAAGCGTACACAACATGTTGGCAAATGTAGGTCAGCAATATATGCCGGGAGACAGATTCTGAGTGGAAGGTCTGGGGACCTAGGTCCTCCCCAGCAGCCTGTTGTGTGACCCTGGGCAAGTGAAGACCCCTCTCTGGGCCTGTTTTCTCATCCAGTCGGATTACGGAGTCGCCACGGTCTCTTTAAGCACCACAATTCTGGCGGGCTGTGGCCACTTACCGGCTGGATTCTGCAGAATGAGGAAGTGATGGGGCCAGGGAGGTTAATTAGAGAAGCGCTGCTGGAGAAGGGAAACTTGGAAGCGGGTTTTGAAGGAGAGGAAGAAAATGCGTCCCCGCCTTGCGGGTAGGGGGAGCAGGGAAGAATAAAGGGCTAGAGAAGGGAGAAACGTTTGGGCAAAGCAAGTGTGCCCAGAGGGCAGAAAGACCCCCCCAATTCCCCTTGAAATTGTGTGGGGGGGTGGGGGGGGGGCAGGGGAGTGGCGAGGAGGAGATGTGTTTCAGTTCAAGGGAAAACTGATTTAAAAATCAGTTTTCCTGAACGTACAAAACAAGGGAAATTAGGTATGATCATTTGCATACAAAAGGATTCTTTGTCTCACCAAAGGACTCCCAGAAGGATTTCTTTAAATAATTCTGTTGACTTTGACTTGACTTGATGTGGGGGAGGAAAAGGCCTGCATATTGTTCTGGGCATCCACACAGGCCCCCTCCAGAGAGGCAGAGCCAGGGTCAGGCTGGGCTTGTCTGGCTGAGGCCGGCTGGGAGGAGGAGAGGGATTTGCGGGCAGGAGAGGGGTGCACTGCAAAGGGTGTTTGGGAAAGATTGCTCTAGCAGAGTGATGTGTAGGATGAGTGGGGAGGGTGCGGGGAAAGGGAGAGCCTTGTGACTGACATGGTGAACAGGTGGGAGGTGCTACCAGCTCCCACCCTGGATCTGTGCCGTGGAAATGCAGGGGAAGGAAGTGGGGAGGGGAGGAAGGGGGCAAAAGGACAATGAGGGGACCTGGTCGGCCGCACTTGGATGGGGACCGAAGTCAGAGCTCTCTCCCTGGCAGTGGAGCCAAGGGAACCCAGAGTGCTTGCAGAGCAGCGGGGGAGCTGGTCGATCAGACCAGGGAGGTCGTGGGAGTTTATTTGGGGCAAGTTTCATTCCAAGTGTGAACTGGAGCATTCCGGGGGCAAGGAGACACTGATCCCTGACGGGGATCCCGTGTGACACTGAAGAAACTGATCCGGAGGCCCGCCTAGAGGTGGGCCAGGCAATGGCTGCGCTGGTGAGAACAGAGCGGTCACTGAGGGTTTGCGGGGAGAAGACTGGGAGGCCTGCAGAGACACCCCCAGTTAGGAGGAAGGTCAGTGAGGGAGCCAGGAGAGGGAACTGTCACACCAGCCACAGGAGGAGGGAGAAGGCAAGGGGGCACCTGCTGTGCCCCTGGAGCTGCACTTAGAACACCTGGTCAAGCTTGGCTCTCAAGCGAGAGGAGGGAAAGGGAGAAGTCAGTGGTTCCAGAGGTGGGAGGCTCCAGAGGGCCCACAGGGGTCTGTGTGATGGTTGGAGGGTAATATTTGGAGCCCAGCAGGGCTTCTGCACAGTATCATCCTCTCTCCCTCCAGGACCACCCATTTCCTACTCCTTGTTGTCCCTCCAGCTCTCCTCCCCCCACTGCCCCAGGCTCCTCTTCCTGCCTCACCTGCCTGCCCCAGCCCTGGGCAGCTGCGGCCCCTCCTGCTCCCATCTCCATTCCCATCCTCGCCACCAGCTCTGGGGTGTGTGAGGAGGTCTCCCACATGCATCTCCACACTCCAGTGGGTGGGTGAGAAGGAGCAGAGAAGAGAAATGCTAAGCCATAGTGACAGAATGACATTTTGACTTGAAAATTGCCAGAGAAGAAATGACACCGGCTGTGTGGGTATGGGCGGAGCCCAGGCACTTATTCAGCTGACCTTTCCAACCAGGGATGTAGCTGGGGCTGGTGGTGGGAGATCTCAGAGAGACGCCCCTGCCCCCGGCTCAGCCCTGGTAGTGGCTGCCCATCCATGTGGCAGGGCTGGCTTCCAGGATGGGGCCAGGCAAGCATGGCGTGGGGCATGGGCAGGGACACCCGATTAGGGCCCATCTGGGATAAGTCAATTCTGTACTTTTAGTTTGCAAAGCGGGTTCATGGATTCAGATGGGAAAAGCAGAAAGGGTCTTAGAGCTCATCTAAGTCGGGGGCTTTAATTTCATTGGACTGACATACCAGTGAAAGCTATGGAAACTCGCCCCCAAGAAATATATTGATTCATTTGTAAAGAATTATTGAATACCTACGAAGTGCCAGGCACTGTTCTAGGCACTAGGGATGTGCCAGTGATCAAAAAAGACAAAAATCCTTGCTCTTATGGAGCTTACATTTTAGTGATGGATCATGAGCAGAATAAATAAGGAAAAAATAGACTATATCAAAATGTCAAATGGTGACAAATGAAATAGAAAAAAAAAGTCTGGGAGGAGTCTAGGGGATGTGAGAGGCAGGAGACCAGGCAGCTGTCAATTTTAGACATGGTAGTCAGGGAAGGTTTCGTGGAGATGGCGTTTGAAGGTAGTGAGGAGTGAGTCATAAAGATGGAAATGGGGGAGAGAATATTCCAGGCCAGGGGAGCAGCAGGCACAAACAACCCATACACCTAATTTCTCCCAGTGTTTCCGGGATTCACAGACCCCTAAAGTTTATCTGCTCATCCTTCTGTGGATTGCAGATGGAGAATCTTTGATAGAGGGTAACTGCCTGGGTTTACAGGTGAGGAGCTGGAGGCCCAGAGAGGGGAGAGCTTGCTCAAGGTCACACAGTGAGGTGGCCCCAGAGTAGGGGCTAGAACCCAGGGCTCCTGACACCCTGGGATTTGTCCCCACCTCCAGGTCCTTACCTGGTGCAGGAACCCTTTCTGCAGCGTCACCAGCAGATGGCCGACTAGTATCAGCTTGGCTGCAGCTAGTGACGGGCAGCTCATCACCTTTTGAAGCCATCATTTCCATCGTCTGGGAACCAGAGATGTGAACCAGTTGACTCCTCTGTTGACCTGCATTCACCTCCCTTGGGTTTGGGCCTGACAGCCTTCCCTCTCTTCTTCCTCACCAGGTTCACCATTTGCCACAAAACGGAGGTCATGAAGAACACCCTAAATCCAGTCTGGCAAACTTTCTCCATTCCTGTGAGAGCCCTCTGCAACGGCGACTATGATCGGTGAGATGAGAAAATGTCCTTTCTTTTTCCCTTCTGCTCTGGGCCCGCCCAAGCACAAGTGAGGGAGGCTGCATTCATATCAACATGGTCAGTCCCGTCAGCAGGAACCAGGCCTTCTGTGCAGTGGGGGATGCCCTGCACAGGCTGGGGCTTGGTGAACCTCTCCACTCTTCCTCTGCTGCACCTGGCAATGTCTGCCTCTTCACAGCCTCACAGATCCTCCTCTCCCCACCCGCCCCACCTCTTTCCCCTCTGTCTGGCATCCCCAGTGGTGGGAAACTCCCAAGGCTAGGGGGATGGGAAGTGCCAAGGATTCCAGGGAAACCCAGATGGGTGCCCCGGGTGCCCAGGCCTGGAGCTCAGCAGCTTGTCTTTTCATTGTTCCCAGTGGAGGAGCAGATGGCAGCAGGGAAGCAGGGTGTTGATGCAGGCAGAGGCAGCTGGTCCCAACTCCTGGCCAACAGACTGGGGAGTCAAGATCCCAGGGATACATCCTGCCAGCCTAATTGCCATAAACAAACGGGGTAGGGGTGGAATGCAAAGAGCTCCTGGGATTTCTTTCTCTTTTTTTGGACAGGGTCTCGCGCAGTCACCCAGGCTGCAGTGCAGTGGCCGTGGCGCCATCACAGCCCACTGCAGCCTGGACCTCCCAGGCTCAAGCGATCCTCCCATCTCCGCCTCCTGAATATAGTTGGGACTACAGGCACCTACCACCAAGCCCAGCAATTTTTTTTTTTCCAGTACAGACTGGTTTCACCATGTTGTCCAAGCTGGTCTCAAACTCCTGAGCTCAAGCAGTGCACCTGCCTCTGCCTCCCAAAGTGCTGGGATTACAGGTGTGAGTCACCATGCCTGGCAGATTTTTTTGTTTTTTAATTGAGATGGAATCTCACTCTTTCACCCAGGCTGGAGTGGAGTGGCACGATTTCAGCTCACTGCAGCCTCCGCCTCCTGGGCTCAAGCAATCCTTCCACCTCAGTCTCCCGAGTAGCTGGTACCACAACCATGCACCACCATGCCCAGCTAATTTTTTGTGTTTTTGGTGGAGATGGGGTTTCGCCATGTTGCCCAGGCTAGATTTTTTGTTTTAACATATGCCTACTCTTATTACATGTTGGCTATCATCTTCATCATCATTTCAGTGTAGATTGTGGAGTGTGGATACCATACACCTGGTTGCTAATCCTGACTCTGTGACCAAAAAGCGCCATCAACCTGGGCAATCCTTGACCTGTCTGAGCCTGAGTTTCCTTATCTGTAAAATGGGTATTTAAATGTCTGCCTACTATACAGGACTGCATTGACGCTCACACGACACAACCTACACAACGAGGCTCTGGTGTGCCTAAAATACCAAATTTAGCATCTCATCCACAGATGTTTAGGGAACCCCTGTCATGTACCAGGCACTGTGCTAGATGCTGGGAAATCAGCAGGGAACAAACGTGCAGTCTTCACCCTTCACCCAACCTCGTGGAGTTTACATGCCAGTAGGGGAGGCAGACATTAATCCAATAATCACATAAGGAAACATGTAATTATACATTGTAGCAAGTGCCCAGAGACAGTGGGGCCACCCAAAATGGGAGCTGTGAGGCTGTGTTGGTTTCTGTTGAGTCACGAGAACCCATGCCCGTCTCCTGGTGATTGCTGCAGCTCAGGTGGGTGAGCTGGTAGGGGGCTCATGGGCAGGGCTCTCTGGACAGCCAAGAAAGCTGGGCCTCTTCAGGTCACTCCGACAGGAACACTAGGGTGTCGAAACAGACACCTCAGGTCAGGTGTGGTGGCTCACACCTGTAATACCAACACTCTGGAAGGCTGAGATGGGCTTGAATCCAGGAGTTCAAGACAAGCCTGGGTAACATAGCAAGACACCCATCTCTACAAAAAAAATTTGTTTAATTTAAAACTAAACTTAAAAAACTTAAAACATTACAAAAAATTATCTGGGCATCGTGGCGCACATCTGTGGACCCAGCTACTCAGGTGGCTGAGGTGAATGGATCATTTGAGCCCAGGAGTTCAAGGCTGCAGTGAGCTATGATCGCACCACCACACTCCAGCCTGGGATGCTGTCTCAAGAAAAAAAAAAAAAAAAAAAGAAAGAAAGAAAGAAAGAAAGAAAGAAAACCTTAAAAACAAAAAAAGAGAATAAACAAGCAAACAAAATCACAGATACCTTGGGGCAGCTGGGAGCCTGACAAGGCATGTTAAGGGGATGAAGGGCAGATGAATGGCCTCTAGGCACCCCGTTCCCCTCTGAAGAAATCCCCAGGCTGCCAGTTTGAGACATGAGCTTGCTCTTTTTCCTGCCTCTTGGCTGGGACAGAAATGCCACAGTCTGTTCCACAGGTGGTCATTGAGTGCCTCCTGTGTCCCAGCGTGGCGCCTCTAGCTGTGTGGCATTTGAGCGAACGGAGTCGCATTCCCATCTTTAGGGAGCCTGTGGTCTGACCACAGGGAGCACAGATGCGCACATGTATTTTAGACAGATAAATAAGTGCACAAAATAAGACTGGGAACAAAGACTGTCTTAGCGCTGCAGTCAAACAAGCCTCTGTTACACGTCTAGCTGGCTCCTGGGGCTTCTAGAGTGGTGAGGGGATGGGAGGACAGGCTGGTTGGAGCAGTGAGTGCTAAAGAAGGCCCAGGAAAGGCTAGAAAGTCAGGGGAGGGGGATCCTGGGGACAGGGACATGGGAATAAAGGGAGATGGAAACAAAGTGAGAGGAAATTCAAGGTAGGGGGATGGGAGAGTGGGCCAGTTAAAGTCTCACAGGGCAGAAGGAATTGGGGATCCCTGGCACAACCGCCCTGAGGTTGCTGGGGGGCCCAGCTGACCCCCCACAACCCTGTATCTCTAGGGAGGAGCTCCCAGGGTTGCAGAAGCCAGCTTTGTCAGGGACAGTGAAGGGAGCAGCAGGGCTCAGAGGCCTGGCTTCACCACTGGGCCATTGGAGGAGGTGGGTATTTATATGGTGGGAGGGGCAGGCTCCCACCTCCCTCTCTGAGTCAGAACCTAGCCTCATCTCCCTGCAGGATGGCTCTGCCCCATGTCCAGAAACAGATCTGCCATGATGTGACAGACAGTAGTGTTAATCAAGGAGGCCAGGCATGTCACTCTGGCTCTGAGAGCGATCAGGCCTGTCCCCCTACCCCCCAGCCCTAGTGTAACCCTGTAACCCACGCACCCAACAGCCACTCAGGAGGTGCCAGCATCGGAAGGCCCTCCAGGGTAGGCAGGGGAGGGCCCTGTGCAGGAAAATGAGGCCACTGTCCCCTCCATCCAAGGCACTTCTGGGAGCCTCACAGAACCATAGTTGATTTAACCCAACAGCCGTGTCTTCCAAGCCAGTCAGGCCCCAGGCACTGTGTTGGGTGCTGTGGGAGCCTATTAAGCTATTGGACCCAAGCCTCCCTCTTAGGTTGCTCCCAGGCCAGTGGGGAGACAGACAGGTCATAATAATAGTGAAGACTCCTACAGCACTTAACCATGGGCCAGGCCCTGCTCTAAGTGCTATGTATAGGAACTAATTTAATCCTCCCAACAATTAGCTCGCTGGAAAGAGGTGCTGGTGCTATCCACATTTTACATGTAAGGAGACAGACAGGCCCTGAGAGATTAAGTAACTTACCCAGTGTCTTGCTGCCAGATGATGGTAGAACCAGGATTTGGACCCCGGCAGGCTGGCTCTAGGTTCTGTGTTGTTAATCCCTATGCTCTGTTGCCAAATAGCCAAGACATGGCATGACAGAACTGTGACCAGGGTACATCTGGGGGAGGCTTACTAATGAGCACCTTGCTCAGGGGTTAGGGGCAGTTCTGCTTTCTGATTAGAGGTAGGGAAGCTGCTTGGATTGGTTTTAGTCCTCAAAGCATTAACGTCCTTCTGGCTTGAATACCAAATAATTCAGAGGGGAGAGGAGAGGGGAACAGCAAGAAGGAAGAGGAAGACCCAAAAGGCCTTGATACCTGCCTGGGTAAGGGAGTGAAAGAGGGGAAGGGATAATGGTTCAGCGTTCAAGGGCAGGAAAAGGCGGCACCACCAACAGAAATGGGCAGTGTGATCGGGAGCCAGATTCTCACACACACAGATTTGTGTTATGCAGTTCTTTTCACAGCTTATCTGCAACCCATTTTTTAAAAAATTATCCGTCATAAGTTATAAAGATTATGTTTGTTGTTTGAACACAAGCTGCTGCTGTTGAGAGACTGGGGAAAGAGAGGTAAACATGGTTTCAGCCACATTGAGTGGAGGCAACTGTGGACCAGGCACAGCTAAAGCAGGAGGGGACAACAGTCTGGGGGTCCCCAGGGGGGAGGTGGCCAGAGATCTGGTGCCCTGGGAGACCCTGTGGGAGGTGCCAGAGGCCAGGAGCAAGAAAGAAGAGGAGACGGTCAGAGGGATAGCAGGAAACTAAGAGGAGGGCGGCACGGTCAGGGAGCATCCCTTCCTATTGTGAGAAGAGGTACAGGAGGATGAGAACCGGGCCTGATGAGAAAGGGCAGTGTTCTTGGAAGGATGGGTGCAGAAGCCAGGAAATATGATTACAGTTACTGAGGACTTAGGACATGGACCAAGTTGTATTCTAATTGTTTTAAATGCATTATCCTATTTTGCGAATTTAAATTTTACAATAACCCTAGGAGCCGGGTACTAGCGCTATGCCCATTTTACAAGGGAAATAGAGGAGAAGATATTATATAACTTGCTGGAGTAAGGAGAAGCTGCATTTCCCTCCTGTTGAAATTGCCTCTGGCCTGGCCCTCTGGCCTGGAGTCTCCCTGCCTTTGCCATGTGTCCAGTCCACACAAGGCCAAACCTGAGTGACCCAGCTGAGCAGAGCTGAAGTCACAGGAAGTGGCATCAGGGTCAGAGACAATCCAGCCTTCCAGTGGGGTAAAGTGGGGTGATGACAAAAAGCACTTCCCCTGCCTTCCTGGAATTTGCCCTACTCTCTTCATCGTTCTGTGACTTGAGGATTTGTCCCTGTTAAACCACAGTTGTCTGGGTCAGGCTGCTCACACCTTGATGCTGAATGAGTAGATTTGAAAAGGGTGTTCAGCGTGTGGAGTCCTCACCGGGAGAGAGGAAAGGAGTCAGCACAGCTTCCCACTTCTGCCTGGCACTCTTGGTGTATGACTTGCTTCTCTTTTGCATCGGGCCGCAGACGAGCTTCCAGGAGGGCCAGGCACCCTGTCAGGCACCTCCACAGATAGCCTCGATGAAGGGTGTCTTATCATTCTCGGTTTTCACATGCAGAAGCTGAGGCTCAGACAGGAGGCACAGTCACTGCGGCACTGCCCCGTGTTGCACAGTGCAAGCTGGGGGCCGAGATTGTTGCCAGTCTCACTGCCTGCCCCAGGTGAGGCCCTGATGCTCCTCTTCCTGAAGAGTTGAGTGTTGGACTGACTCAGGTCCATTTAAGGCAAAACCCCTCAGGGCCTGTCAGCTCTCGGGACTTGTAAGCCTGCAGGGAAACCTTCCCCCTGCCAGGCAGAGGCTCATTAGGAGGCAGACCTTACAGTTCACCTGGGAGGAAACTAGAGAGAGAGCTGGTTGGTGTGCAGTGGGGGGCAGCCTGGCGTTTTGGCTGGTGTCTCTCATCCCTGCTGACTTGACCAAGCTCACACATATCTGGCTCTGTCATTGTGGCCCTAGGTGTCCAGAGGCCCAGGTCACTGACTCCTGGCATCACCACTGACCAGCTGTGTGACTCAGGGAAAGCCACATACTCTTGTCCTCCTTTTGTGATTTTGTAGAATGAAGGTATTATTACCTTCACAGCCCATTTCATAAAGTTGTTAGGAGCTCTCAGTCAGCCAACAAATATGTATACAGCACCTGATATAGGCTAGGCACTGTTCTAGAAGCTGAAGATACAGCAGTAAACAAACAAACAAAAATCCCTGGTCTCATGGAGCTGATATTTTCAAGAAGCATCGGAATTGTTTGGGAGACAGGAGCTTGGATAAAGGGATAGAGTGTTTTAGACAGGAACGGAGCAACATGTGTCTAGTGCTGACTGTATGTGGAGATACTTTACTTGCACAGCAACTCCAAAGTGGGTGTGATTTTTCTCAATTTGGAAAGGAGGGGAGTGTCTGAGGGTTAAGCCAGTGGCTCAGGGCAATAGACCTAGTACTTGGAAGAGCTGGGATTGCCAGCCAGGGCTGCTCACCCCAGAGCCGAAGGTCTTTTCTGCCCACCTTGCTACCTCCTAGGTTAGGCCTCAGTTCTAAGCCTTTTTATGCCAGATAAGGTGTTCATTTGGTGGTCTGCAGAAGCCCATTTCATTTTCCCACACCCAACAAGCCTGTTCTTTTGGGTGCTGGTCCCAGAAGTCACGGTCAGCCGGACCGCAGCTTTTGTTGGCCCTGTGCTAAGGGGTTAGGAGCCAAGTCCAGCAGGTGACAAGTAGCATCTGCAATGACTTCAGGCAGCCCAGCCAGGGTGGTCGGCCACAGAACTGTGAATATGGCTGGGCGTGCTTGTTCACGCCTATAATCCCAGCATTTTGGGAGGCCAAGGTGGGAGGATCACTTGAGGTCAGGAGTTTGAGACCAACCTGGCCACCATGGTGAAACCCCATCTCTACTAAAAATATACAAATTAGCTGGATGTGATGGCATGCACCTGTAATCCCAGCTACTCAGGAGGCTGAGGCAGGAGAATTGCTTGAACCCAGGAGACGGAGGTTGCAGTGAGCTGAGATTGTACCACTGTACTCCAGCTTGGGTGACTGAGTGAGACTCTGTCTCAAAAAAATAAAACAAAACAAAACTGGGAATAGAGTAGTGAAAGCCTTATTTGTCTTCTCCCCATGGCCTTCCCCTGTCTCTGGGCACTATTTCTCTCACCTCCTTCTCTCCCAAGGCTGGAGTTGCAGCCTTTGAGCTAATCTGACCTCCAGGCTGCAGCCATCCCTGGAGCCTTAATGGAGGCCAGGCCGAGTTTGCACAGGAATCTCACACTCAGTGCTCCTGGGTTGCAAGTTCAAATCCCCTGGGGAATTTTAACACTTCCCATGCCCAGGTTGTACTCCAGACCAATTGATCATGAATCTCTCGGGTAAGACATTGGTGTCAGTATTTCTAAAGCTGACACCAATGTGTCATCTTGGGGGATTCCCATGTGGAATCTTGGGGGGATTCCAAAGTGCAACCAAGTTTGAAAACCAGTGCAGTCTTCTAGAGAAGGTCAGTGGCTCTGGCTGCAGGCTAGAATCTATCAGAGAACTTTTCAAAACTACCCAGGCCTGAGTCCCATCCACACCAATTAAATCAGGCCGTCTGGCCTGGGATTAAAAGTTTCCCCAGTGATTTTGTGGGTATCCAGGACTGTCACCACGACTGGGGTCCTCCTCCAGCCTCTGAGCATGTGGCCATCACCCATCTAGTCACCTGATGTTGGTGGTCAGAGGACAGCTATTCTTTGGTGGGGTCTCTGAAGGTCCCCTGCAGAGCTTAGCAGGCTGGGGAAGGACTGGGAGGCCACTAGGCAGGGGTAGAGAGACTTCAGCCTTGTGGGGTCATGACCGAAGTCCTGGACTGGGAGTCAGGGACTTGCTCTTCTTCTGGCTCAGACCCTCAGCTGGGTGACTCTGGGCAAGTCACTGGAGGCTCTTAGGGCTCAATTTTCCCATCTGAGAGTGAAGTGGAGGCCATCACTCCAGAACACACACAGCACAGTCACCAGGGAAGCCTTGCAAACAGATTGCTGAGTCTTGCCCAGAGCTGGGCCTGGGAGTCTGTGTCTGAAAAGCTGCCACTGATTTGGCCAGGCAGTCAGGCTTGAATCGAGAGTTGCAAAGCCCAAGTACCTGGGCTCAAGTGTCCCCTGATTTAAGTAAATTTTGTATGTAAGACTATCAGAGGCCAGGCACCGTGGCTCATGCCTGTAATCTCAGTACTTTGGGAGGCCCAGATGGTTGGATCACTTAAGGTCAGGAGTTCGAGACCAGTGTGGCCAACATGGTGAAACCCCGTCTCTGCTAAAGATACAAAAAATTAGCTGGACTGGTGGCACATGCTTGTAATCCTAGCTACTCAGGAGGCTGAGGCAGGAGAATCACTTGAATCTGGGAGGCAGAGGTTGCAATGAGCTGAGATCGCGCCACTGCACTCCAGCCCGGGCAACAGAGCAAGACTCCATCTCAAAAAACAGAAACAAAACAAACCAAAAATCCTATCAGAGAGCAGCCAAATGATGAAGTGGAGAGAAGGAGGCGTTTTTGTAGAGACCCTCCCATGCAGCAGGCAGGCTTTACTGGCTTGTTCTTGTAGCTGTTCTGCAAGGCCGTTATTACTTCTCCTTTCAATGGTGGTTTATGGCTCAAGGAGATTAAGTGACATTTCAGGTCCCATAGTGAGGGGCCCAGGTCCAAGCCTAGGGCTGTCGTGGTCTTTCCACTCTTTCCAGCTCATCAGCCCACCTTCAGGGGCTTAGGTGATTTTTTTCCCTTTCCACAACAATTCATCTCAAAGAGACATGGTTTTTTGTTTTTCACAAGAATTTAAAGGATTCCTTTAAATGGTGGGCTTCTATGCCTGCCCCATTGTACAGGAGTCCTGTGCACAACCTATCGGGCATTCCTTGGTTCAGAACAGTTTCTGCCCTGCTGCGGTGGATCTGTCCTCTACCCCCAGTCCAGAGGAGGCTCATCTGAAAGGAGACAGCGCCTCCTCCTGGGGGGGCCACAGAAGCCCAGGGCTGACTCCTGGCAGGCCTGAGGAGATGGGCGAGATGATGGGATGTTAACAGAGACATGCCCAGGGAGCTGCCTCTGTGCACCCCACTAAAAACTGAAGGCTGAAGAACCCAGCTCCCCAGGCCCTTCCCACCTCCCCAGACCTGACCCTGTTGTGGGACCCTTGCAGCTCCCCTGTCCCTGGGCATCCCTGGAGGACCGAGCAGCTGGCACCAAGGGTTAACTGCAACCCTCCACCTCCCTCCTCCAGCTCTGGTCCGCTAGCCTGTTGCCATGGGAACGTGGCTAAAAATAAAATGGGCTCTCAAAGCCCATCCGCATGCATAGGAGTCAAAACAAACTAATTAAAGCAGCCAGGCTAAAATATGAAGATAATTACACCCTCACTCAGGAGCCAGTCGTGGAGATGGAAAAGCTCAGCGGGCCATCCCCAAGCCAGGGCCCTGGGCTCCTCCCTGATGTGCAGGGCTGGCTCCCACACCCAAAGCCCTCAGATCATCAACAAGCAGTCTTGTTCCCCTCCCCTCTACCCTGCCAGAGCCTGAGATCCAGGGAGCATCACACTCCCACTCTCCCGGCTCCTCCACCCCTGGTAAATCCACAGTGCGGCTCCATGCTGGGCTTAGGCCCCTTCTGCAGTGGCCAAGAACAAGGTGGGGTGAACTGAAGTCTGCAACTGTTTTTCCCACATGCTGCTTGAAATTCTGGGTGGTCCCTACGCAGCCCTGGCTGCCCTGTTCCTAAGGCCTTTCCTAAAAGACCTCAAGGAGATCTTTATCTCTCAGGCCGCTGCCTTCCCACCCAGGGCCCTGGGGCCTAGAGGGAGTCCTGGCCTCCCCATCTGGTCTGGGAACATGAAGAGGGCCCCATCCTCAGCCATGTGGGTGTGGGGTTGGGCCCATCCCAGCAAAGGCCTTTGTTTTGCAGGACCATCAAGGTGGAGGTATACGACTGGGATCGGGATGGCAGGTAAGCAGGCAGGAGGGCGAGAAGGTGGCTGGGGATGGGGACAGCCACTGGGGAGGGGTTTGGGCCCTGCCCTCCTGGGGAGCTGTGACCAGGCTCCCACCCGCAGCGGCTCTGGGGGTGAGGGAGCCTGGGTGTGTGTGTGTGTGTGTGAGGAGTCCTCTGCCACAGTAGCTCCTCCCCATCCAGCTCCAGGGAGGCACCAAAGGACCTCTGTCCTACAGGATATGGTGTGAGGGGCATAAGAGGCCTCCTTTTCCCCTTTGCCCAGGGGCCTGCCAGTACCCGCAATCTCCCCACCTGTGGCAGAATTTAGGGCTTTCTGAAGAATGCATGTTCTAGGGCACTAGTGAACCTCAAGCATTCATGGACACATTTTCTGTGTGAGGCCTTGGGCTAAGAATTGTGGGGCGACCGAAACACAGATGAGCCCAGCCCTCAGAGACTCCCCGCAACCTGGCGGGGAGGCCAATTGTACCCGTACAGCCCTCGGCTCATCAGAGGAGCTGTTCGCAGAGAGCCAGGACTGAGGGAATGGGCTGTGGGAAGGGTGAGCTAGGAGGCGTGAGTGGACTCATGGGCCATGAGACAGTGCCTGCGTAGGGCTGTGCCTGGCTGCTGGGAGGATGCTCCCCACTCGGGGTCTTTGGGAGGCCAGTACTGCTGGGAATCCATAGAGGAGGACAAGAGCAGGCCTCTCGACGTTTCAGTCCAGAAGCCTCCCTAGCTTCTACTTGTCGGTTGAGCCAAATCCAAACATGTCACCCTGACTTGTGACATTTCCATTCTGTGACACTGCCAAGGAGTGACTTAGGAGGACTTCAAGTGTCCTCCGGTACCTCCCAAGTCTGTGATATGGACAGGGGGTTTGTCTCATCTTACGTAAAGTGCTATGCAAATACAGCTCCAGGTGAGACCCAAGCCCCCTTCCAAGGAACTCGCCTTCCCCTGAGGCCAACCATCCTGCAAGAAACTCCAGAGCCGCTATGCCCTCCCCTCCTTGCCTCTCAGCTACCTCACGGTCAGCTTCTTGTTTCCACCTGCAATTTGCCTAGTCTTACCCTGGCGTTCCCATACTTCTTTGCCTGGAATAGTCTCCTCTTCTGTGGCAGTTGGGGCCAGCCACCGGATGCCACTGGGTCCCACCATGAAGTTGCTCATAGTCAGAATGCTGAGAGCTGTCAATATGTAGACACAGTACAGTGTAGGCTCATGGGGGAGGGGCGGGGCCTCAGAGACACCTCTTGGGCATGAGTCTCCGGCTGGATGCCCCAGGCCAGCACGTTGGCCACGGCCCTCTGGCAGTAACCGGGAAAGCTAAAGGAGCCAACCTTTAGCTTCAGTGGGAGTTCTGCCGCGTACAAATCTTGGCCGTACTTAATGTAAGCACTCCAGAGGTGTGGGCACGGCAGAAAACACTTCTAGACACCCAGCTGGACATCGCTTTATTGTGCTTTAAAAATAATCTTATTAGAGAAGGGTTTAATGAACACCTTTAAGCCCATCACCTGAATTTAACATTTGTTCAATTTTATTGTATTTGCTTCATCTATGTTTTGCTAATGTAGCTTAAATTATAGACATCATGGCATTTTACCTTTAAATACTTCATTGAAAATGTCCAAAAAATAAAAAATGTCCCACTTACTCACAAATGCCATTATCATACTTGACACATTGAACAATATTCTTTCTTTTCAGAGATGGAGTCTCGCTCCATCTGTTGCCCAGGTTGGAGTGCAGTGGCACGATCTCAGCTGACAGCAACCTCCACCTACTGGGTTCAAGCGATTCTCCTGCCTCAGCCTCTGGAGTAGCTGGGATTATAGGTGTCCCCCACCACGCCCAGCTAATTTTTGTATTTTTAGTAGAGATGGGGGTTTCACCTTATTGGCCAGGCTGGTCTCGAACTCCCGACCTCAGGTGATCCGCCTGCCTTGGCCTTCCAAAGTGCTGGGATTATAGGTGTGAGCCACCGCACCCAGCCACGATATTCTTAAATACCATTCACTATTCATTTTATATTCAAATTTCCCCAATTGTCCCCCAAATACCCTTGGTCAAACAAGGATCCAAGTAGAAGTGGGTGCCGTTCTTCCAGGGCCCTGTTCTTTGCTGGGTGACAATTGGGTATCTTCCTCTGAGGGCAACACTGGGCTCTCTTCCCACGGACCCAGCCTGTCTGCTGGCATGTGCCCCTGGAGTGGAGTCTCAGGTAGAATTGGGAGCCAGAGAAATATGGATGTGTGCAAGGCTGGGGCTGGGCAGAGGCAGAGCCCAGCCTGGCCTTGGTCTCAGCAGCCGTCTTCCCTTGCAGCCATGACTTCATTGGGGAGTTCACCACCAGTTACCGGGAGCTGGCCCGTGGGCAGAGCCAATTCAACATCTATGAGGTGAGGTGGGCACCCGAAATCCGGGGTTTGCACTGCTAAGTGGCCCAGTCACTGAGGACTATAGTGAGCCATGCACTGGGCTGGGGGCTTTGTGTTTCCCTGAGAGATAGGCGTTATTGTCCCATTCTACCGTTAAGGAGACCAAGTCTTGGAGAAGTGTGAGAACTTGCCCAAAGTTCCACTGTTCAGTAAGTGGCAAAATCAAGACACAAACAACCTGCTCTTGGCTGATTCCAAATCACTGAGTTATAGTGCCCCTATAAAGAGCGCTTCCCACAAGCGAGAGAGATAGGAGCACAGGGGGGACCAGTGTACAAAGGTTCTGGGCTTGAGACCTGAGGTCCTGAGTTCAAGGTGGCCTTGTGCTTTCAATCAGAACAGTTTCAGGGCCTGCTGAGTATCTTACCTGTTTCAGTATGAAAACTTCAAGAGAATGAGGTCAGGATACCGTCTTTGTTCTAGCCCCAGAGCTGGAGAGCCTCGGACAAGGTAGCTGATCTCTCTGGAGGTGTAACAGTAGCATTTGCCCCCAAGGAACAATATCTGCGTGTGTGTGCGTGCGTACATGTATGTGTGTGCATGTGTGTGCGTGTGTGTATGTTCTCCCTCTTTTTTTTTTTTTTTTTGAGATAGGGTCTCAGTCTGTTGCCCTGGCTCACTACAGCCCCAATCTCCCAGGCTCAAGCGATCCTCCCACCTCAGCCTCCCAAGCAGCTGGGACCACAAGCATGCACCACCATGCCCGGCTAATTTTTTAAATTTCTCGTAGAGACAGGATCTCACTATGTTGCCCAGGCTGGTCTTGAGCTCCTGGGCTCAAGCAATCCTCCTGCCTTGGCCTCCCAAAGTGCTGGGATTACAGGCCTGAGCCACCGCGTTCCACCGTGTGCTCTCCCTCTTGCAATTCCATCCCCACCTTCCAAATCTAGCTCCCGTCCTGCTCTTCTGAGAGGTCTTCCCAGCCACTCTTGTCCCCGTGCTTTCTTTCTTGTCTGAGCTTCCACAGACGTCATGGTTCATGCCAAAACCACTTAGTGGCAGATACTTATAACCCAAATAACTGCTTGGCTTCATATCCTGACTCTACCACTTACTAGCTATGTGACCTTGGCTAAGTCCCCGAACCACTCTATGCCATGCAAACTGAGAATTAAATAAGTTAATGGAACAACGCCTGACCCACAGGTCAGCACTGTCTTCTGTCATCATCTGCTGAGCACTGTGCACCCAGAGACTCACACTTTAAACCATCCTACCATCCTGGCGCTGTCCTCACGCTAGCAGCCACTCAGCCAGCAAAGTTGAAGAGCTGGCCTTGAGTTCTATCACTGAATCCAAATCCCATGCTACGCCTACTCCCTTGCCCTGTATGTCGGTTCTGAGTGGGCAGGTCTTGTGTTCCAAGTAGACTTTCCAAGGGCCAGTGAGGTGACAGACCTCTCTGTTGCCTCCTCTCACTGGCCAGGGCACTGCTGGGCACATGGTAGGTGCCTGTTATACATTCACATGCTGAAGGAGATTGAACATGGCTATTGTAAAGATGGAGTGTGGATGAATTTCTTTGAAAGGGCTCTAATACAGTACATTGCTTTGTTTTCTGCATCTGCAAAGAGAGAAGCTGTCTTTGTCCCTGCTCTCCCGCCCCACCCCAGGCAAAGAGAAGCAGACGCCACCGTTCTGTGGCCTCCTTTGAGGAGCTTTTAGGGAGGTGAAGGGAAGGGGTCAGATCTCTCGGAGCTTGGCTTGTAAAGGTGCTTGACAGGTGGGGAAGGAGCCGTTTCTCTCAGGCCAAGAGCAGAAAGCATTCGATTGACTTGTTTTCTCAGTTGTTGATCCCTGCTTCTTTGTAATCAACAAGAGAAAGTACCACACTGGGAGGCGGAAGCACTGTCTTCACACTTCGGAAGGCCATCAGCTGAAAAACGAGCTCAGCTCTGGCAGTCCCGCAGGGAGGCAGGTTTGGGGCAGGAAGGCTTTGCTAGAATCAGAACTGCCTGAAGAGGAAAGAGGCTTCAGCCAATACAGACCCCTGCCTCGGGCCCTGGCATTGCCTTGGTGTCAGGCTCCTATGTCCAGCTGTCTGCTGGCCCCTCCTGGGGCTCAGCCTTCCAACACTGAATGCATTGGCTAAACCTCCCACAGCACTCCCCTCTGCCTGGCCAGCCAGCTTCATCTCAAATATTCCCATCATGGGGGCTCAGGGCACCTGGTGAGTCATACTTAACATCCCCATCCCTCACTCCATATCCAGTCCACGACCAAACACTGCCCTTCTACCACCAATGTTTTCTGACATGGTTCCCTTCATCTCAGGCCACCACCACCAACCTCATTATCTCCCCCGTGTGGGGCTTTGCCACAGCCTCCTCACAACCTGCTTTCTTCCTTCTGTCCTCTACATGGTAACCAGAGTACTCCACCAAAATAGTGATCTGACCACATCACTCCCCTGCTTAAAACCTGTCCAGGGCATTCCACCCACCACCTTAGCCTGGTTCGCACACGGGAGGTGGGAGGCGATACTGAAAGATGTTCCACCCCAGCTGAGATCCACTGACCTACAGGGTGAAGTCCAAGCTCCTTCGTTCAGGATGCCGTTTCCCCAGCCAGCCACCCGCAATCTGTGAATGCATGCTTTTCATTTTGTTTTGTTTTGTTTTTTTTTGTTTTTGAGACGGAGTCTGACTCTCACCGAGGCTGGAGTGCAGTGGCACAATCTCGGCTTACTGCAACCTCTGCCTCCGCCTTCAGGCTCTAGTTATCCTCCCACCTCAGTCTCCCAAGTAGCTGGGACCACAGGCACACACCACCACCCTGGCGATTTTGTGTGTGTGTGTGTATTTTTGGTAGAGACTGGTTTTTGCCATGTTACCCAGGCTGGCCTCTGATTCCTGAGCTCAGGTGATCCACCCGCCTTGGCCTCGCAAAGTGCTGGGATTTCAGGTGTGAGCCACCACGCCTGGCTGTGCATGTAAATAGAAACGCACATCGCATGCCTTTGGAGGCCCCTAGGAGTGGCCCCTGCCCCTTCCCTCTGCCCATTCCCACAATCAGCCCTGTCCTGCCATCTGAGGCTCTCTGAACCGCCGTACTGTCTCAGTCTACAGGGCTTGATTCACATGGGCGCCTCCACCTCCTGTCTTCTCCTGGGTAGGAACTGTTGGTCCATGGAGCCTCCCTGTGGGTGTTCCTCCTCCAGGAAGTTGTGTCCACCTGCACACCTGCTGCACCCCAGAGCCTGGAGTGGACACTTGTCCATACTCCTGGGGTCCCCTCTGGCTATTTTCTGTTTGTGACACTACCCACTCCCTCAAAGACCATGAAGTCCTCAGGGTGAGGGTTGTGTTGCACTCACTGCTGCTCTCCTGGCTCCTAGGAGCCCTTCAGTGCCCACCACCCCACCCCACCTAATGTGCATAGGAGGGCGGATTCCAGACCTGATTCAGACCGGCCTGACCACCAAGAAGAGAGAAAAGAGGCGACTTAGTGGAGGGGTGGCTCCTGGGCTGGCCCCTAGGTGGCGCTGGCCCGCCTGCATGGGATTCACCATGGCAGGACTGGAGAGGCTGAGGCTGGGGGCATGAAACCTCAGGGTAAACAGGGATCTGAGAATGAGCATTGCTTTAACATTAAAGCAGTTATACTAGAGAGTGGAAATGTGGAGTACAGGCTAATTTAAAGATAACATAGAAAGCTTAGAAGAAATGTGCTTGTGGCCAAATCTTTGGTTACTCTCAGGACTCCAGGTTCGTTCTCCCCAGCTGGGAGGGCTATGTTGGAGCAAAAGTTTGAGATGCTCTCCATTCTGATAGTTCAACACCCTCAAGGGAGAGATCGGGAAACTGAGGCACAGTGCAGCACTGGGGCTGCCATTTTGCCCTCATCTTAACAGCTTGCCTACTTAAGCTGCTTTCCCATGAAAGTGTCTGTGAGCACCTCACCCTCTGGGTAGCCCCATGGAGGGGGCATCCTCCAGTGCTAAAGAGGGTGCTCTGGTCTTCTCTCCCAGGCTCTCTCACCATCTCGCCCAGGCTCTCAGCTTCTACCTGCACAGCTTGCCTGCCCTCCCACGTGAACTTCCCACCTGTGCCCCAAATCCAGCTGCTTCCATGTCTACCTGGCCACCCCAACCCCTCCCTCTCTTGAACCTCTATAGCCACTCTCAGGGCCCTGGTCACTTCTTGACAGTGCTGTTCCCACCATAGCTCATCACCTGTCCCAATACCCCCAAGTCCTCATTACCTCTCGTAGGGACTAGTGGTGGCAGTAATAGTAGTAGTAATAATTTTAAAAAATAGCAACTGAGACTGGGTGCAGTGGCTCACACCTGTAATCCCAGCACTCTGGGAGGCTGAGGCAGGAGGATTGCTTGAGCCCAAGAGTTTGAGAATAGCCTGGGTTACGTAGTGAGATCTTATCTCTATCAAAAAAAAATGGCCAGGCATGGTGTCATGTGCCTGTGGTCCCAGCTACCTGGGAGGATTGCTTGAGCCCAGGAGGTCGAGGCTGCAGTGAGCTATGATCCCACCACTGCACTCCAGCCTGGGCCATAGAGCAAGACCCTGTCTAAGAAAAAAGCAACAGACACTTATAGATAATACTTACTACATTCCATACTCTTTTCTAGGCACTTTGCTTGCAATGGCCCACTTAATCCTCATACCTTTCCAGGAGGCAGGTACTTCTTATTCCCATTTTACAGATGAGGAGACTGAGGCACATTGAGTTTAAGTAACCTGCCTACGGTCACACAGCTATTATTAGGTGGCAGAACCAGGCAAATATTTCCTGGATGTGCTTCCTCCTCCCCTCACACTCACCTCCACCAGGCCCCAGTGTCCTAGAGCCTGCTCTGATTTTGTCTTCTACCAGCTTGGAGGTCATCAGAGTTCCCTGCAATGCCCTTCAGACATTTTTCACTGGGCATTCTAGGCTCTCCTCCAACCAGCCCAACTTACTGTTATACCCTGTGGTTCTGCCATCAAACTGGGCCTGGGTTCTATGCATTTCTCCCACAGAACCTCCTCTGACATCCATCTCTCCATGCCCACAGCCTTCCTGTCCCTCTAAGTCTGCCTTCGAAACTGTCTGCTCCAGGGACCCTTTGCTGACACTCCCACCTAGAGTGGTCTTTCCTTCCTCCAACTCCCCTGACACTTCTGTGATCCCCCTTTTTCCGTGGCCCTTGTCACTTTTTGCCCTGAGGATATATCTTCTCTCTCCACCAGAGGTGATGATTCCAAGGGAGAAGAAACATGTTTTCACCTATCCCATAAATATATGTCAAAGAGATCTGTTTGTATCTGTTATCAAGGTGGCACCAATGTATGTACCACTAGCCTGGGGGCAGGAAACCTGGTTTCTAATCCTGTCACTACCCAGATGGCTGTGTGACCTTAGGCAAATCACTTGGTGTCTCTGAGCTTTAGTTTCCTTCTTTCTGGAAGTAGATAGCAATACTCACCCAGACAGAAGAGACCATGGTAAAGATCAGCTGACGGCCTCTGTGGCAACAAAGACAGGGAAAGGGGAAATGAGTTCACCAGAAACCAACAGGCAGCACAGGAGGTGTGAAAATTGCCTGGATTTGTTTGATGGGACATTAAGGAAAAGCTGTGCCTTAGACTTCCTTTATTAAAAACAAAACAAAGAAAAACTGGTGAGGGTCAAATGAGAATACAAATACAGTAAGTGCGGAAGTCTGGTGGGGGTCCGCAGGCTGTCTTTTTTTTTTTTTTTTGAGACGGAGTCTCGCTCTGTGGCCCAGGCTGGAGTGCAGTGGCCGGATCTCAGCTCACTACAAGCTCCGCCTCCCGGGTTTACGCCATTCTCCTGCCTCAGCCTCCCGAGTAGCTGGGACTACAGGCGCCCGCCACCTCGCCCACTAGTTTTTTGTATTTTTTAGTAGAGACGGGGTTTCACCATGTTAGCCAGGATGGTCTTGATCTCCTGACCTTGTGATCCGCCCCTCTCAGCCTCCCAAAGGGCTGGGATTACAGGCTTGAGCCACCGTGCCCGGCGAGGCTGTCTTGTATACTGTAGGATGTTTACCAGCATCCCTGGCCTCTACTCACTCCCTCAGTTGTGAAAACCAAAACTGTCTCCAGATGTTACCAAATGTTCCTGGGGGTAAAATCACCCCTGGCTGAGACCGGTGAGTTAGCCACCAACAAGCCTTCTCTGAGCACCTACTCTGAGCCTAGCCCCATGATTTGTCTGACACAGGTCTGGTTTGGAAGTTAAAGCTTACACTCAAAGAATAGCTAAAGAGGTTCTTGCTGCCAAGTAAGAGGGATGGTGATGGAGAGGGGAGCCTCAGAGACCCTGGGCAGCCCTTGGGCTGGGTCCCAAAGGAGAAACAGGGGAGATTGGAATTGGTTGAGAGAGGAAGGGGTTGCATTTTGGGTGAGGGGAGCAGCCTTAACGAACACAAGGGACAGATACGGACAGGGCCGCTTTGTAACATCAAGACTTCTTTGGCTGTACTGAGTGGAGGGTGTGTTCCAGGGAGCAGTTGGAGAGAAGGTTAAATAAGTGTTCCTGGTTGATCGTGGGACCCTGGGTCTGATCGGAGAGCCCAGCTGTGTAATCCAGACTCAATACCAGTCTCCCACAAAACCTCCTTAAACCCGACTCCCCTGGCCCCCATGGTCTTCACACCCCACACTCTAATGGGGCTGGGCTTGGACCACACCCAGGGGTGGGTGGAAGCCCTCAAGACCCACTCTGACTGCCTGGAAGCACGCCTTACCTGGTAACTGCTTTTTCCTGCAGGTGGTAAACCCGAAAAAGAAAATGAAGAAAAAGAAATACGTGAATTCTGGCACAGTGAGTAGCCACACCCCTCTCTGCAGCCGGGTGTAGACATTCTGAGCCCCAAGCTAGGTCTGGTATCAGGGAGGCCCGTGCGTCTGTGTGTGTGCACAGGCGGAGTGTGGGAATCAGACGTGGAAGAGAGATGGGGTGGGGAGGGGTGGGGCAGATGGAGCAACAGCCGGGGGAGGGAGTTGACTTGCAGACCATACAACAGGCGCTGGCTGTATCTACCATGAGGAATCGCAGAGACACCCATGGGACTTCCTGCAGGAAGGAAGAGGAAGAGAAGTCGTATTTATTGGGCCCCTACCTTGGGAAATTCCCCATGTCGGTGCTTTTCACAGGTTGTTGACCTGAGAGGCAGATATTATCATCCCCTAGTCATGAAAGAGGAAACCAAGGCTGCAAGCAGGAAAGTGACTCAGCCAAGGTCACACAGCTAGAAAGTAGTAGAGACAGGAGTCAACATGACATCTCACTCCAGAGCTGGTAGCTGCTACGGGCGCTGCCCCTGCTTAACTGTGACCTTCCTGGGATGACACGCCAGCCTAGTGGCTTCTGGGGGCTGGTCTTCAGGACATTCGTATGTTTATTCAACAAATATTTACGGAGTGCTACTGTGTACCAGGCACTGTTCTAGGCGCATCGGATACAGCTGGAAACAAGACAGACCCAAATCCCTGGTGCTTATATTCTAGTGGGGGGAGACAGAACAAACACACACACACACACGCCTGTGTGTGTCAGTTGATTATGAGTGCTATGGAAAAAGTATAAAGGGTAAAGGGACAGGCAATGGAGGAAGTATTGAGGATACTGGGAAAAGGGAATTCCAGCATTCCTGCTGTAGAGAACAGCACGTGCAAAGGCCCTGAAGTGGAGCTCACAGTGCATTTCTAGAACAAGCCACTGTCTGCAGTGCAAACACACCCAAGTTCATCCTCTCTGTGTTCCTTCCTCACTCTAGAGGCCCATGGCTAGTGCAACCAAGCCTGGTCATTTGAGTCAGGCAGACTGTATCTCCAGACCTAGAAGAGGTCTTCGGGAGCTCTGGGGTTCCTCTGAGGAACCTCATTTTCTCTGTCTGTAAAGTGGGACTCATAAATTATCCCCACCTTGCCACTGCACAGGGCAGCTGTGACCGACACATGGGAGATGCAGGCTTGTGAGCTGTCAGATTACTCTGCTCATTCAAAGGGGACTGAACACCACTTCTTTGATTGTAACTGCTTCACAGACTGGGGCTTGGAATCATATTTCCTTTGTCCCAGGCTGCGGCGTTTCTTAGTGGGGAGGCTGTCAGCGTTTGGGCAGGAAAATTCTTCATCTCACAGGATGTTTAGCACCCGTGGCCGCTGCCCATAGCTACCAGTAGAGTCCTAGTCATTATGAGAACCCCTAAAACTCTCCCACAGCTTCCCAAATTCCCCTAGGAAAGACAGCACCCCCAGCATTCCCCAGCTGGGAATAAAAAGGTTCAAAAACCACTGCTCTCATCCAGCCTTCTTACTTTAGAGATGAAGAAACTGTGGCCTGGGGAGGGCATGTGATTGGTCCCAGGTCACACAGTGAGTTGGAGACAGAGCGGGTCCTTGTCTCTTGACTAGGCCCAGGTCTCTTGACTTTCCTTTACTCCAGCATTTCCCTGTCTTCACCAGGAAAAATCACCCAGGATGCAGAAAGCTTGTTGAAATACAGACGCCCAGGCCTGTTCCCTGGGATTCCACTTTAGGAGGCCCAGGAATCTGTGTTTAGTGGGCCTTTCATCCCTTACTTACGGTGCACAGAATCCCCCGGGGATCTTGTGAAAATGCCAAGAATCTGCATTTCTGCATTTCTACCAGGCATCGAGGTGATGCTGATGCTGCTGGTCTAGGGACACCACACTTTGAGGAGGGGAAAGTCTGCTTTCACCCTTCACCCTGAGAGCCCCTGGGTGAACCCACATGGTTAGGGCTGTTAGGGCATTGCTTCGTCCCGGGGGCTGGAATAGGGAGTGGTCATTCCGTGCAGATCAGACTTACGTGAAGAGCTAAAAATAAAAAGATCTCTGAAACGTTCATGCAGCTCCAGAAACTCTGCTATAATGGGTCTGGGCTGCAGGATGATGGAAGAGCTCCCCAGGGCATCTCATGGTCATCAGTCAGGGTTGAAGCCACTGCCGTGGTCCACTCCTAGTGAGTCTGAGCTGCCACACTTGGAAGGAGGCCTGTGGTTCCTCCAGGTGCCTAACACCTTAACCACAGTAGGTAGGGGGCTTACTGCCAAGTAAGGGTGGTGCTCTCACCTGGCCCTCCCAGTGAACCTGTAAAAACGGCTGAATCTTCATAAATAGGGGATTCTCAAACTACCAGATAGGAGTTCGTTCTCTTACACAGGTGAAACATCCTCTGCCCTAATCTTGCCTCATTTAATTGGCCTAGGATGCCAGGCTTTCATTTGTCTCCTTGATTCTAAATTGTTATGATACTGAGCTGCCAGGTAGCTGCCTGTCGTGGCAAAGCCAGAGCTAACTTTGCCAGGGCATAGGTTAAAAGGCCTCTGCTTCGGGGAGGGGGCCTGGGATGGTCAGTTACCTCTGGGGAAAGGATGGGCTGCTTATGAGTGAGGGTCTTGGGTCTCAGAGGGATGAGATGGGACCGGTAAGATTTAAGATAAGCACAGTCCAAAGAGGCACATTTCAGGACTAATAGCTCTAGGCACATGGAAGCCTGAAGCTGGTCAGCACTGGCAGTTTGTTAGGTCTATGTCAGGAGGGCCCCCTTGTCCTCCACACCCCACCCCAGGCCCCTGGGGCTGGAGAGCCAGTGCCCACTTAGAGGAAACTAATGCCCTGGGCTTGGACTCCAGCTCCACTGACACAGATGGGACCTTCCATCCAGGTCAAGAGTGCAGGCTCTGAAGTCAGACACACCCTGGTTTCAGATCTCCTCTCTGCCCTGGCAGTGTCCTTGGGCACATTGCGTCACCTCTTTGAGTTTCAGTTTCCTTGGCTATAAAGTGGGGATAATAATAGTACTTCATGGGGTGGTGTGGGCAGTGCGTGCAATCATGCATGCAAAACTGGCACATGCCGAGTGTTTTGTCAATGTCAGCTCTCGAATCGTAACCCATCTCCCCTGACCCCAGGCTCCCCACTGACTAAGCTCCCTTTTGTTTTCAAGGTCACCCTGCTTTCTTTTGCTGTGGAGTCAGAGTGCACCTTCCTTGACTACATCAAAGGAGGGTGAGAAGAGATACAGCCAATTTCATGGGCCTTGGGGAGAGGGAAAGGGCCCCACACACCAACAGGACCAGCTCTGGCCCCACCCTGGCCTCTTCAAAGCCCTGGTTGAAGGCTGTAGTGCTGGGCTCTGAGCAAACCCTGGTGTCTGGGCTGAGACAACTCACCCAGAGCCCTGCACATCCCCAGATCCCGAGCAGCTTGGAGGGAACTCCTGAGCCAAGGAGGCTGGCCTGGGTCATGTCAGGTCTGCATGCAGAGACTGGACCTGGAGCTGGTAGGGACTCCGTGACAAAGAGCCAAGGACTTGAGGAGGTAGAAAGAACCCTGCAATAGGAGTCAGGAGGCCCAGGCTCTAGAACCCTCTTTGTCATTAATTTGCTGGGTTCCTTTGGGCGAGTCATTTTTCCTCTCTGGGTATCCGTTTCCTCCTCTGTACACAAAGAGAACAGGGTAGGTAAGTGTTAAGGTTCCTTCCAGCTCTGAGCTTCTGACATCTCTGATCTGTCTGGTTGGGGGAGGGGACCATGATTAACCTGCTCACTGTTATTAGGGCCCTGTAAGGGCAGTAGGATTGGGCATAAGCCAGGGATTGGTCCTGGGGCCAGCAGGTGGTCAAACACGAGTTTAAGGAGCAGAAAGAACCACCAGGGACAGTGTCTAGGCCCAGACAGATGGAGGAGCCAGGAGGCTCCAGCCAGCAGCTCATGGAAAGAGCCTGGCTGTAAGGATAGAGCCTACTCAGCGTGCTCCCTGCCAGGACAGGTGCCAGGTCAGGGTGTGGGCAGCCAAGAGCCCGCAGGTGAGTGACTGCACTTGTCTGGAAAGGAGACAGGCAGAAGCAGCTGCCAAAGGCTCATCCCAGCCAAGCGGGCCCTTGGCTGCCTGGTTCTCCAGGGCAGAGGGAGAAGTCAGGTCCTGGGAAGCCACACCCACTTTCCCATGACAACACTCCCTGCTGCCTTGAACTTGCAGTCTCAAGGCTGCAAGCTCTCCTCCTACCCACTGAGCACACACCCTGCCTCCAGTCACTTAGGGGCTCCTCTGCTCTTACCTGTCCCTCCTCTGGGCTGACTCCAGACCCTGCCTTTGTACTCTTCCCCCATCAAAATTGCTTCCCTCTGAATCCCATTAAGCAGTCACCCCTTACAGTCCATAGCACCTGGCAACTCTCAAACACCCCTCATCCTGTTTGTTTTTATTTATGTTTATTTTATTTTATTTTATTTTATTTTGAGACAGAGTCTTGCTCTGTCACCCAGACTGGAGTGCAGTGGCACAATCTCGGCTCACTGCAACCTCCGCTTTCCGGGTTCAAGAGATTCTCCTGCCTCAGCCTCCCAAGTAGAGTAACTGGGGCTATAGGCATGTGCCACCACCCCCGGCTAATTTTTGTATTTTTAGTAGAGATGGGCTTTCACCATGTTGGTCAGGCTGGTCTCAAACTCCTGACCTCAGGTGATCTGCCTGTCTTGACCTCCCAAAGTGCTGGGAGTACAGGCGTGAGCCCATCCTGTTTATTTTTCTCATTTGCATAGTACCCCCAACTTACAGAACACAGTGGGCAGGATCAGGACAGTTATCCCCATTTTACAGAGCTTGCCTGAAGCCACACGCCTAGATGGTGGCAGGGTTCCTTCTCTCATAACATGCTGCCTTTCATTCTGTAGTAATGAATCAGTCTTGGCTGCCTGACTCGCAGTTAGCAGGTGGGGTGGGATGAAGATGGAGGCTGATGAGTTAAAGGGCTGGATGCTGTGAGGTTTCATCGAAAAGGAGCCCTCAGAGGCTGAGCTAAGCTGGTGCCACCCATACTGGGCAGGTTGTAGCCCCAGAGCTAGCCTTCTCTTTAAACTCTCTGGAAAACCTCAGTGAGGGAGCTGGCTGCAGGGACTGAGAGCCTGGCATGCATGCCTGGGCAGGAAGCTGATGTCTAGGGATCCTCTCCTCCCTGGCCTCCCTCACCCGCCACCTGGACCCAGGAGGAAGGGTATGGGTACCCTGGCCTCACTGTCAGAGGAGGAGCTGGTTGCTCAGCACCCTGTGTTCTCCTCTTAGGCAGGAGAGACTAGGCTGCTGCGAGTAATTTTCCCACAAGAGTATCTGCTTTCCAATTGCTTCGTTTCCCGAGGCTTTTCAGAACCCAGAGCAGAGGAGGACTCGTTAAAGTAAGGCCTGCCTTTCCCCTCACCCTGTATTTGGAAGAGCCAGTCCAACAGTGTCCTTCCGGTATAGTCCCACAGCCCAGAATCATCCTCCCAAGAGTGGCCCTGGGAGCAGGACTTTGACCTCCAAATGTCTCCCTACCTCTAACAAAGGCATGTGTTCTATATTCCACACTGAAAGGTGACAACAAACAGCAGATGAGTGTGGTAGGTCAACTGCTGTAACACATAATTGTCTAATCTCAAGCCTTCATACAAATAAAGGTCTGTTTTCATCTGTGGGATGGCAGGGTTGGGTGGGGAGATGATCCATGCAGTCATTCAGGAACCCAGGCTCTTGCTAGCTTATGGCTCCTTCTCTCCTACTGCCTGGAATCCTCTGGATGCTCTGCCCCCAGCCAGCAGAAGAGGGTAAAGAGGGTGGGGATGACTGTCTGTGGCCAGCAGACCCTGGCTTGGGTCTCCTGCTAACCATGTCCTTGACATTTCCCTGGGGGTTAGGGTTCCATGAGCAGCAGCTCAGCTGTATCACGTGGTTTCTGATAGGGACCTTCTGTTGATAGAGCTGTGGTTTCTGATAGGCACCTTCTGCTAAATGCAAGTGAGGTGAGGCCTACCTGATCTTACATCATCCATAGTCCCAACAGAATTACTAGAACGGAGTTTCCCCTAATGTGATCCCAGCCTCTTGTCCTCGTAATCCCCGGAATCCCTGGATGAAGGCAGTGGACGTTTGTTCAAGAGGCAGATTCTGGGCGCCACTCCAGACCAACTCAATTGGCATTTCTGGGGTGGAGCCCTGAAATCTTCTTAAGCAAGTGTCCCTGGTGATTCTATGCTCACTGCCGTATGAGCACCATAAGACTAGACTTTATCAGGGACTTGTGTTTATCAGCTTTGTTCTGTTTGGACCTGGCACAGAACCTGGAACAGCCAAGCCCTCAGAAAGTCTCAATCCTGAATCTGAATCCTCAAAACCTAACTTTTTATCAGAGAAAATGTCAAACACATGCAAATGTGGAGAAAAGGTATAATCAACCCCCAAGTACCCTTCACCCAGCTTCAGCCATTACCACATCACAGCCAGTCTTGTTTTGTGCACTCTCCCCTTCATTCAGTTATTATTCTTTTTTATTTTAGTGGGTTTTTTTTTTTGAGGTCTCACTATGTTGCTCAGGCTGGCCTTGAACTCCTAGTCTCAATTGATCCTCCCACCTCAGCCTCTTAATATCCAATTTGAAGTAAATCCCAGCCATCATATTTTATCCCCAAATGCTTTAGGATGTCTCTCTAAAACATAAGGACTCTCTCTTTATAAAACATAACCACAATACCATAACCACACCTAAAAAATTAACAATTCCTTAATACTAAATATCTAGTGAGTGTTTATATCTCCCCAATTATCTTATAGTTTTAAAATGGGTTTGTTTCAGTCAGAAATCTAGGCAAGAACCATAGGCTGTGATTGGTAGGTTGGTCTCTTAATTGTCTGTTCATTTATTCCCCCCAAGCACCTGAATGGCTTGCTAACACAGATTCCTGTACCCCACCAAGGGAATCTAATATTCAGCCAGATGTGGTGGCTCACACCTGTAATCGCAGCACTTTGGGAGGCTGAGGCAGGAGGATTACTTTTGCCCAGGAGTTCAAGACCAGGCTGGCCAATATAATGACACCCCATGTCTACAAAAAGAAAAAAAAAGTTAGCCAGGTGTGGCGGTGTGTGCCTGTGGTCCCAGCTACTCAGGAGGCTGAGGTGGGAAAACTGCTTGAGTCCAGGAAGTTGAGGCTGAAGTGAGCTGTGATCACGCCACTGTGTTTCAGCCTGGGTGACAGAGCAAGACCTCTTTTCAAAAAAAAAGATTGAGGAGAGCTACATGGAGTCTGAGAGGCCCAGCATATTCCCAGGAGATGGTGCTGCTGCTGACTCTGGTAGTGCTTCTACAGAGTTTCCCAAGGACTGGATTTTGCTGGCTGCATCTCCTGTGGTGTCATTTAATGTGTTCCTCTGTCCCCTGTATTTCCTGTAACTGACTAGACAGCTCTGGAGCCTCAAGCAGAATCAGGTTCAATTTTTTGGTAAGATAACTTCATGGGTGGTATTCTATACTTTCTCTAGGAGATGCATAATGTCTATTTGAATCTCTTTTTTGTCAAATGAGTTTTTGTCCCGAATCTCACTCCAAATTTGAGCCAGCAACCCAATGAGACCCAACCTCACCCAGCCTACTCGGGTGGGCCCAGGGGGCAGGGTTTGTGGAGGAAATAAGTGATCATAGCCGCATGCCCACACAGAACACAATCATCTTCAAAGAGCTTTCGTGCTGCCTAACTCTTCTGATACTCATTGACCCTTTTAGGGGGGCATAGCTGGCATTACTATCTCAGCACTCCAGAACTAGAAAGAGATGAGTGACTTCACCAAGGCCACATACCTGGCAAGCAGCAGAGCCAGGGTGGTAGCCAGTGTCTAGCACTGTCCCCTCTCCTACAGCCCTGCCTCCCTCCAGGTGACTCCCCTGCTGTTCTCCCTCTTCTAGGACCCAGATCAACTTCACTGTGGCCATTGATTTCACTGCCTCCAATGGTGAGTTGGGGGATGGACAGAAGAGCAGGGTGGGAAGAGAGAACTTTTAAGGGCTGCGGTGTCTGGCCCTGGCTGGGATCACGATCCTCATACTCTCTGGCCTCTTCCTCACCAAAGAGGAGGTACCTAGGTCTGGAGGAACAAAGATACAACCAAGATGGCAGAGGTATCCCCAGGTTGGACCACTGACATAAATCTGGGCTCTGAACCACAGCCTTGTCCTTGAGGAACACCCAGTCCCCTTGGGGGAATGGGATCGTGTGTACTCTGGGCCTATGGAGAGCCCTGGAGATGTTTTCCCCCGGGATCAAATCCCAGCTCCTCTGTGCGGTCCAACCCACAGGCTGGAGTGGAGAACCACAGCCAAGACTGAGCTCTGTGATGTTCAGGGAGGCAGGATCCAGCCCAGGGACCCTGGTCTTTACCTGGCTGGGGCTGCCCTGGCTTCCTTCCCTCCTCCCAATTTCTCCAGTGTCAGCCTGTGGCTGGGTCACTAGGAGCAATCACAGTGCCAAACTTTACATGATTAGAAACATCACAACCTTCCTTGGGCTCTGGACTCTATTAGGGGTGCTCAGTGCTCATTTTTGCGCCAATCAAAAATGCCCAGGTCTTGCCCTCAACAGGTGTCAGGAGCCCCTCTTATAGCTGTAGGTCCTAGCATCATAGAGCACTGGGCAATCAGAGCCGGGAGGGGCTTTAGTAATAATAACACTGAGGATCGTTATCATAGTGTTGATAGCACCTGTTTAATACTCACATCAATCCTATGAAGTAGGAACTATTACTGCTGTGATTTTACAGGTGAAGAGACTAAGGCTAAGGTTAAGGAACTTACCCAAGATCACATAGCTAGTAGGAGGTAGACAGGATTGGTATCTTGGCAATCTGTGCTGTACTCCCTCCCATCAATGAACAAATAAATTAAATATAGACTATATTAGTAGTGAAGAGGGCTCTGGGGGGGAAATCAAGCCAGGAAGAAGGATAGGAAGGATTGGGGGAGGCTGTAATTTGTAATAGACTGCTTAGAAAAGATCACACTAAGGAGGTGACACTTAAGCAGAGACCTGAAGAGGCCAAGGAGCCGGCCATGTGGACATCTGGGGAAAAGTGTCCCAGGTAGAGGGAACAGCCATTGCCAAGGTTCTGAGGTGGGAATGGCGAGGGGCTGGTGAGGCTGGGACTGGCGAGTGACAGGGAGGAGGGTAGGAGATGACCTGGAGGCCAGCTCATGTGTGCCTTGCGGGTTCTCGTGAGGACTTTGGGTTTCATTTTGCGGGAGGTGGAAGCGTTGAGCGTTTTGGGCAGAGGAGAGGCATGATCTCTCTGAGGCGGATAGGCTCAGTCACTGCCGTGCTGGGTATGGGCTGGAGGCACAAGGGTAGAAGGAAGCGGGGAGATCAGTTAGGAAACTGCTGCATCCTATAAGCAAGAGGGTGGTGGTATGGGGAGGAGGAGAGAATGAGGAGGGATTCCGGATCTGTTTTGCTGAAGGATTTAATATAGGATACGAGAGAAAGAGAGGAGTCAAGGATTAATAAAAGTTAGGGGTGCTCTTGGACACTCCCTTCTTCATTCTGAACCCAGGGTAACTTGGTGGGTCCAAATGGTCAAAGGTTCCCATGTCCTGTATTGCAGGGAACCCCTCACAGTCCACATCCCTGCACTACATGAGTCCCTACCAGCTGAATGCCTACGCGCTGGCGCTGACCGCCGTCGGAGAGATCATCCAGCACTATGACAGCGACAAGATGTTCCCTGCCCTGGGCTTCGGGGCCAAGCTGCCCCCCGATGGCAGGGTGTCCCACGAGTTCCCGCTGGTAGGAGGTCCCGCTGGTGGGAGAGAGGACTGACCAGGCTGGGGGTGTGGTGACAAGCTGGGGGTAGGGGGACATTTCCCTTCCTCTGAGCCTAGGGACTTAAGGCTCAGCCTCAGTGGGGGTAGACTGCCTGCTGTGTGTAGGGGGGCTCCAGAAACCCACCCCCTTCCCTGATCACAGATGCTGCCCCCCACATCTGAAGCTGCCTGCCCACAGCTGGCTCTGGCCTCCTTGTTCCTGACAAGACGCAGGCGGAGGTGGAGGCGAGCTGTGGCTGACCCATCCCTCAGGGCCCCAGCAAAGCGGACAAGGTGGTGTGGGTTGGGTATCCCTGAGTTGGTCTGAGATGGGATGAGGTGGATCCCCAGGGTGATGTGGAGCGCAGCAGCATCTGGGCGGCCTGGGCCCTGTGGAGATGACTGCACAGGCCACCCCTTTCCCTGGCTCCCATGAGCTGGGGACACTCAGGCACAGCAGACGTCCCTCGCATGCCTGAGGGTGCAGAGCACTGTGCTGGGCCCAGTATGCATGTGAACAGATAAGCCACAGGTCCTTCCTGAGTTGCTCAGACCCACTTGGGCAGAGTGGGTTTACCCAAGGTTCCCTGACGAAAGCAGCCAGGGATCTTGGGGCGTCTCTGAACAGGTACAAGGAGCTGGGTAAGGAGCAGGTTTGGACCCAGCTCACCTGAAGCATGTGTTGCTTCAAGATGGGCCCTGGGAGCTCCCTCCCCTGCCCCACCATCCCACACCAGAGAGGAGCTGGGGCAGCCCAGGCCTGCTGGCCTCCCCACCTGGGCTCTGTTCCCATACATTGCACACCCCCGTCCTTTCTTCCTGGGCTCAGCCTCCCCGCCCTCTGTCCCCCAGAATGGCAACCAGGAGAATCCCTCGTGCTGCGGCATCGACGGCATCCTGGAGGCCTACCACCGCAGCCTGCGCACGGTGCAGCTCTACGGCCCCACCAACTTCGCCCCCGTGGTCACCCACGTGGCCAGGTGAGTGCCACTGCCACCGCCTCCAAGCACTCACAAGGCCTCCGTTTCCACACAGGCTGCCTCTGGGTGGTGGGAGGGGGTGTGTCTTCCCACACACTTGCCTTTCAGGGAGCCCTGACCCTGAAGAGATTCCCCCAAGAGCTGTCATCCTCCAAAGTGTTCAGGGTCCTTGTTTAGCGGGGAACATGCCCAGAGGCCCAGCAGACAGACCTCAGTCCCTGCCTGCCCCACCCAGGAATGCAGCGGCCGTGCAGGACGGCTCCCAGTACTCGGTGCTGCTCATCATCACGGACGGGGTCATCTCAGACATGGCGCAGACCAAGGAGGCCATTGTCAACGTAAGCAAGGAGTGTGCGGTGGGGAGGTGGTTTGAGGGGTGTCTTCCTCCCCCTTAGGGGAACCCTGGGAGTGTGCCCACCTCCTCGACTTTAGGGAAATGCTTGGAGGTGACTTGGGCGGTGCTTCTCCTTTCCCTCCCTCACTGGGCCCCACTGCCCTCATCCACCTCCTGGCCTCTAGCTGCAGAGTCCGGTGCTGGATAGTGGATTCTGGGGAGTGGAAGGGTGCCCCGATCATGAGAGATCTGGCTGGTGAGCACTGTTCCCACCTCTTAGTCACAGTGGGTTGTCTGCTCCCTCCAGACCCCGATGGCTCCCTCATTAACCCATCTCTAGGACTACTTGCCCCTTCCCCAGGCCGACCTGGCCAGGTCAAGGGAGTGGAAGGGGAGGCTCAGGGTTGGGGAAGCCCAGGAACACGGCTCTCTGAGTCAGTGGTCTCCCTGTAAGAAGGGATAGGGGTGACTCACCAAAGCAGACCTATGACGCATTCCCCCCACCACCCTCCCTCTCTCCTCCGGGCCACAGTTTGGTTTCCCTTGCTTTTTATCTGAGTGCCCTCCCTCTCCCTACCCCCGTACCCCCTTTTCTGTGTTCCTCTGTCTCTCCATGTTCACGCTCCCATTTCTTTTCTGCCCACCCTTTCCTGTCCCTGCCCCTGATTTCTCCTTCCTTTTAACCGGGTCCCAATTGGGTCCAACCTTCCCCTGCCCCCTATGCTGTCTCCCAGGCTGCCAAGCTCCCCATGTCCATCATTATCGTCGGCGTGGGCCAGGCAGAGTTCGACGGTGAGTCCACCTGCTGCCCTCCCCTCCTTTCCTTCCCTAGCCAAGTACCCCTGCCCCCACCCCAGATGTTTCCTCAGAGGCTGCGGGCCCCTGGGAATGATCCCTCCCGAAAGAGTAAGAGCCCCCGCCTGGGCGTGTGTGTCTGGGTGAGTGTGCAGGGTGTGGGGTGCGTTTGTTTGCGCAGGGAGGGGTGTGTCAGATCTGGGTGTGCACCCACACCCACATCCCAAGGCTGTGGGGAGGAGGCCCCAAGTCACTTCTTTCTCCTCCAGCCCTGGGAGTCTGGGGAGGGTGGGGAGCCAAAGCACTGGGCTCGAAGTCAGAGGCTCACCTGATCGGGCTCCTCCTGGCCCCAGCCTCAGTTTCCACGTCTCTAACACGGGGCATGGGCCAATGGTCTCAGCCCCAGATTGGCCTGGGATGGAAGGACAAGTCCACTCTCCTGCCAGGCCCAGGGGTCCACCATTAATCTCACCTCCCCATGACACTGCTCCCCTCACAGCCATGGTGGAGCTGGATGGTGACGACGTGCGGATCTCCTCCCGGGGGAAGCTGGCTGAACGCGACATTGTCCAGGTGAAGCCCAGACTTTGCCTGTCCCACAGGAAATTCAAGAGCCCCTCTAGCCAGGTGGACCTCACACCCCCTTTGGGGGCTTCCCTGGGGAAGGGCCTGGGAGGGAGGCACCGAGAGCCCCAAAGTGCCCCAGTCGTCACCGAAGGGAGTAGGAGTCACTCCTCAGCCATGCTGTGCTCTGGGCTGGGCCCCTCTCTGTCACGCCTGGGACACACTCCTAACATTGTGGGTGCCCAGCCAGAGGCCAGAACCCTCTGCCAGCCCTTCCTCAGCCCCCAGGCCTCTGTGGTCAGCCTCATTCTGTTTTTTTCTGCCCCTTGAAGGCCGAGGCAGTGTCTTTAGCGTTGCTGCAGCCTTCTCCAAGAATGGGCATTGCTTGGTTAACTGAATCAATATAAGCATCTCCATGAAGGATGCAAATATAATGAGCAGAAAGATCTTTGTCCTCAGGGAATTTCCATGCAGTCAGGCGGAAGAATGCACCCTCCGCAAGCACTTCCCCCACTCATCCCCTGCAGAGGAGGCCCTAGTGCTTAGAAGATGCAGAAGACAAAGCTGACATCCTCCATACCCCCGTGTCTTAAAAATTGGGGCCCAGTATCCCAGGGGTGGAGACCAAACACAGGGGCTGGAAACCAGAGCGAGGACAACCTGGGAGGTGGGACCAGCCCATGCCAAGGCCTGGAGGCAGGAGTGAACCGGAGGAGGCGCTCAGGATGGAGGACACCCTCTGGGAAGAAGCCAGATGGGCCTGGCATTAGGCATTGGCCAGATTAGCCCCAGAGAGAAAAGGAATGAAGAGAGGCCAGAGAGAGAGAGAGGGCTCTGCTGGACAGGTCGGGGGAGACCCAGGAGGGCACATGCCCCAGAAGTCAGGGAGATTCAGTTGGCATTTCGGAAGCACCTACTGAGTGCTGTGCTTAGTGCCGAGGTAGAGAAATCTTGTTCCATGCTGTGTCCTGGTGTGGAATAGGGCTCAGTATTTGTCGAGTGAATGAAAGAACAGTGACTATGACTACAGTTACTTACTGCGCAAACCCAGGGAGTTGGGGGGTACAGTCCCTCAGGTAATTCACAAAGATGGGGGGATTGAGTCAAGTGAGCAGAGGCTGGGAGGGGCGTGGGGATGCAACCCCAGGCCTGGAGATTTTGGGGACCAGGGTCCCACAGGAGGCACTGCCTGACCCTGCCCTCCCGTTTGCCAGTTTGTACCCTTCCGGGACTACGTGGACCGCACAGGCAACCACGTGCTGAGCATGGCCCGCCTGGCCCGAGACGTGCTGGCAGAGATCCCTGACCAACTGGTGTCCTACATGAAGGCACAGGGCATTCGCCCACGTCCCCCACCTGCAGCACCAACCCACTCGCCCTCGCAGTCCCCAGCCCGCACGCCCCCTGCGTCCCCCCTGCACACACACATCTGAACCTGGTCTCAGCAGGCAGGTGGCTGGGGCCTGGGAGAGGCCAGGCGAACAGGAGGCCGGGGCCCCAGCCTCCCCGAAGTCGGCCTGCCCGGCCTTTGGGGCATCTGTGTGCCTGGGAGGCTGTCAAGGGGTGGGACTTCTGAAGACCCCTCCTCAATTTCTTGGCCTCACTTATTGCCCAGACCCAGGGAGTTAGGGGCGCACAGGTGACAGCGGGGTACACAGAGACCTCGCCCTTCTCTTCTTCACCAGTACCTGGCTCTAGCCCAGTCAGGAAGGTGTAAACAATAGGGGTGATTGGGGTCCCTGTCGCCCGCCCCCGGCAGTCCTATTTGCTTCCCTGTCATCCTGAAGCCTGGGCTCGGCCTCCTCCAGCCCCCCATCTCCGTCCCATCCACCCATGGTGTCTACTGTCACTGACCCCCGCCCTGTGGTCTATCCTGTGCCCAATTTCCAGTGAACCCCATGAAGCTGATGGGTTTGCAGGAAGGCCTGAACATGTGCCCCCTCCCAGGGACACTGGATGCATTGGGAGCCCCGGGGACCCACGGGGTGCTGTCATCATGGGCCGTCAGCCATGTGATGGGCCTGAAGCGGAGGCTGCTCAGCACAGGGCCCTTTCTGGTGCCTCTTGAGCTCAGTACGATGCAAGTTCTAGACACACAGCCTGTGGAGGCCTCTCCCTGGTGTGGGCCCACAGGCACTTCCACGGTTGACTCCTGGCTTCAGGAATCCCCTCCTCCCTCCAGAGGCTTCCCAGGGCCCTCGGTGCCCACGCCTCTGCCCACCTGGAGGCCTGAGTAAGGAGTGGCTCAGCCCCATGCTCCCACACCGCCCCTGCTCTTTGCCCTGTATCCCACGAGGCTAGGAGACAGGAGCCCTGGTTTTGAGCCCTGCCTCCCCCCACTGCCTAATGTGGGAACCCAAGCAAGGCCCTTCTACCTTTTGGGCCTCAATTTCCATGTCTGTATGACAAGAGGGTTGACCAGATGGCCCCAGGTTTTCCTTTAGATCTGACATCCTGAGGGTCATTCATCCCATGCCCAGCTCCCCCACATCCTACTCCTAACTGATGTGACCCTACCCGAGGCCGCCTTGGCTTTTGTGTCACCCTGTCCCATCCCATCACCCCAAACACACCCTAGTCCTTCAGCCTCGGGCTCTGGCATCTGAGCCTGAGCGCCTGCCCCTGCTGTGGGAAAGGTGGGGAAGAAGGGGATCTCCCTCCTGGGCCCACCCAGCCGCCTTTGCCCACTCGGGGAGCAGGTCATGCATGCCAGTCCCTGTTGCCGCATGGAGCTCCTCAGCCCACTGACCTCTCCATGCCTGGTGCAGGCCAGGCCCCCGTCTTCTGCCTGCCTCTGCTTCCCTGTCATGCATGGTGGTGGTGTTTCTACGGTGTCTGGTTCTGTGCCCGTCTCTGAGACAGTCTCTGTGTGGAATTTGCCTTAAACTGAAGTAAATTTGGTTCTTTTAGTAAAGCATGATGTTTTTCTTTCTTCTCTGAAAAATAGCACTGACGTTGCTGTTTGACAGGGTCCACGTTCTCCTCTGTGGCTTCCTTCAATTGTTTGGTTCAGTAGGATTTACAAGCAAAGGCCACGTGCCACGCTCTGTGCTAGGCATTGAGGATGCAGCCATGAACAAAGCACAGGCCCTGTCCCCACACAGAGCTTACAACACACACACAGACAGTATGGGAGAGACACAGAAAACACATCAACAAATAGGCTAGTAACATCATATCAGGTGGTGGCAAGAGTTCTAAAGACACATGATGGAGAAGGAGGGTGATGTGTTCCATGAGGTGGTTGGAAGGGCCTCTCAGAGGAGGTCGTGGTTGAGGTGAACCCCCAGGAAGTGAGACAGGGAGCCACGCTGATATCTGGGGGAAAGGGGCTCTAAGTAGAGGGACCAGCAGGTGCAAAGGCCCTGTGGTAGGAGCATCCTTGGTGCGTTTGCAGGAGAGCGAGGCCGGTGTGGCTGGAGCTGAGTGCAGGAAGGGAAAGTGCTAGAGATGGGGTTGGAGAGGTGAAGAAGCCAGAATGAGTGGGCTGTGTAGGCCATGATGAGGCCTTTGGCATTTACTGAGTGAAACGGGAAGCCATTGAGGAGGCGAGAGAAGTGAGTAACATCATCAGAATTTCCTCTAAAATAAATGGATTGCTTTATTGCATTTGATCACTCATTCACTCATCTCTCAACAAGTATTTACCAAACATGAGTGCCAGGCCCCACTCAGGCATTGGAGACCACGCTGGAGATGCACACACAGAATTGCACCCTCAGGGGTGCCCTGCTCTCGGGCAGTGAGCAAGGAAATCCTACAACCATGGCGTACTGATGCCAAGCCATCAGGGGCTGGGTAATCTGTGGGCACCAGAGTCACTGTGCCATGAGGAGTCTGGCATCCCCTGTGCGTTGGGGTCATCACTACCATCCCCGCCCTTGTAGGGTCATCGCGTGGCCAGAGTGACGAGTACATAAGGTTGCACGTGACTACGTGACATGCACCCAGGACCCACTGCATTTTAGGTTGCCCAAGAGACACTGTTTTCCTCTTGTTCCTCTTCACATGTAAATCCCTGTGGCCATGAGGGACCAGGGATCATAGCAAAAGGGGATTTCTCCCTTCTCTGGGCAAGTCTGTTCCCAGATTAGTCCTCCAGGCAGCCATTCCCACCCTGAACATCACAAGAAATTTGGAACTAATTATACCAAAGTTTGGGACTTGTTTACTTCTTATGATTTTATAGTAAATGGGTGCTGATTCACGGTTGTCCCTATAATTACATGTCCCTGTGACTTAGATTCTGATACGCTTTGAGTGGGAACGGGGTGGGGTCACAGCTTGGAAGGAGGGAAGTTCCCGTAACCAGCAGCTCGTGTCACCTCACCACAGGGGCCATGGGAAAGTGTCAGGAGAGGGTGCTTGCCTGGCAGAGGGACTGAGGCGCAGAGCCACTGCTGGGGGCGGGACGGGACGCCAAGAGCATCTTTGCTGTGCCCGACACCGTAACATCTCGTGGATTCTTTCCCAAGGTGTGGTCCACAGAACACTGGCTCCCTGGCGTGGAGCTTGGGAACCTGCCTGCTGTGCTTCCCTCTCGAGAGTCTCAGTGGCCTTTTGGGTATTCAAGGCTCTGTTAAGTCCTACAGCAAAGGGACCAGTTTGATCTGGTCCAACCCAACGTTTCTCAAGCTTTGTATCACAGAGTCAGTGTGTGTGTGTGTGTGTGTGTGTGTGTGTGTGTGTGTGTGGTGTGTGTGTGTGTGTGTGTTGTGTGTGTGTGTGTCAATGGTAACACCGTCACCAAGCAGAACGTGCTGTCTTGGGAATTTCAGTAGAGACAGTCTCCCAGGTTTCCAGGCTAACACAGAAGACTGAGGCCTGCCCTGAGCAGGCCAGAGGGAGGGCACCGAGGGTGGGAAAGATGGGGACCTCAAATTGGGCTCTGGAGAGAAGAAAAGGGCTCTGAAAGGGATCCCTGCCCCAGGTGCTTCAGGAAGAGAAGCCACAGGGAAGAAAGGAGGGCTTCAGACATTCACAGTCCCAGACTCATGGCTGCATGGTTGACTGGATTTTTGTCCCCCTGTTGGACTGAGGGGTGTGTGGAACAGAGCTGGAGTGGTGGGCAGAGAGAAGAAAGGCTGTCCTGCCTCTGAGCTCACCGCCCAGGCTGTGGCTGGTCCTCTGCTCCCCCTACTTAATCTCCTGGCCTTCAGGATTAAGGACCGTAGGCTGTTACCCCCCAGATCATTCTCCACCCACTTCTCTGCCTTTGGAAGCCCCTCTGCCTTCCTCTTGTCCACTCACCTCAAATGCCCCTGAATGAATACAAATAAAATAGTAATAGTAGCAATGACCAGCACACATATGCACTTACTAAGCATCTTTCTAAGCACTTGACATGTGTTTAGCAAATTCATCTTCATAACAACCCTGTGAAGAAGGTATGTACTATCATCATCCCATTTTCCAGATGAGAACACTGAGACACAGAGGCTCCAGATCACACAATTAGAGAGCAGTGGAGCCTACAGGTATCTGAGCCTGAAGGTGGAGTGGGAGGATCCACCTGGTTACCTAGAGATGTGAGCTCTCACTGAGCCATTTAGTTGCCTTGTGCCCTTGGTTGAGCCCTCTGCCCTCTGGGTCTCAGTCTCTCCACTGGTAAAATAGAGGGGGTGGGCTATCAGGTCCCTAAGGGTCTTCCCATCTCCCTTGAGTCTCAGCCCATCCATCAGCCTATACTCTTAGACCCCTGCCAGGCCCCATAGGCCTCCTGGGGCCCTGTCATGGCCAAGCTGGACAGTCACCATCACTGTGGCTGCCACTCCCACATCTCTGGGATGCCTGGCCGTCATCGGCCTGCAGAAGAGGTCCCTGAGTCCTGCCCAGAAGGGGCGGGAGAGGTAGAAGCAGAGAATAGGGCTGACAGCGCAATTGGAGTAGGCCAGGATGGTGCAGAGGCTGGAGGCCACAAAAGCAGCCGGTGTGGCAGGCAGGTGGCCCATGGCTGTGTTCTCTTGATGCTCCTGGATGCTCTCTCCCATGGGACCTCAGGGCTGTGTCCACAGGAGCCAGCCCACGTGGCTGAAAGAGCAGCCCAGCCCCAGCATGCATGGCAGGAAGGCCAGGGCTCCCAGCAGGCTGAAGTAGCAGGAGGTCCCAGCAGGGTTCAGGAGCAAGAGGCAGGCCTGGGTCTCGGGAGCCCCCACTGTCTCCTCCTCCACTGCCACCCTCTGGAACAGCCAGTTGGGCAGGGATGCTGTAAGGCCCAGGGCCCACATGGCCCCACAGAGCAGCAGGCAGCTACCCCAGACGGCTGGGAAGTCCAGGTCAGGCAGGGCCACAGCCACGTGATGCAGGAGAGCCATGGCCACCATGCTATAGAAGGTGCAGAACACGGTGGCTGTGTTGATGGCCTGGCTAATGGTGCAGATGGCAGGGCCCAGCCACCAGTCGTGCTGCAGGAAGCTCAGCAGCAGCACAGGCACCATGCAGGCCACGAAGAGCAGGTCAGATAGCGTGATGTTCATCATGAGGTTGCGGGTCCGGGTGTGGAGCGGGTGGGGGGCGCCCGGGCCCCGGCCCACCACCAGCAGCATGAGCCCATTAGCCTACAGCCCCACCAGCAGGACAAGGCCACAGACCCCAGCAAAGATGAGTCGGAGCCGTCACTCAAGTGTGGCCGTGAGCTGCGTGTCGAATGTGGCATTGGGCTCCATTCTCCTGTTTCAGACACACAAGGACAAAGCAGAAACCAGTCAGCCCCAAAGGCCGCCTTCCCCGTTCCTGCTGAGCCTCCTTTTGTCACAGACCCCTACATGTAGTGGGCCCAGATACATGCCTGTCCTTGGCACACATTAGCCCCAGCAGACCTCATGACAACCCCAGGGGATGGACTCCATCAGTGCCCTGGGTTCAAATCCTGCCTCTGCTACTTGCTAGCTCCAGTACCCTGGGAGTTATTTATTTATTTATTTAGAAACAGAGTCTTACTCTATCACCCAGGCTGGAGCGAGATCTTGACTCACGGCAAACTCCACCACCTGGGCTCAAGTGAGTCCCATGCCTCGGCCTCCTACAGTGCTGGGATCACAGGCCTAAGCCTCTCCACCTGGCCCCTGGGAGAGTTACTTAATGTTTCTCTACCTCAGTTTCCTCAGCTGTAAGAAAGCAAGGAAATAAAAGAAAGAAAACAGATGTCGATAGTAACTGTCATAAGTGATAAGACTAGGGTAATTTTCATTTTCTTCTTTAAAATTTACTTCTAAAATTTCTGCAGGGAGTACACATTGCTTTCATAATCTGATAAATATATATGTGCATACATACACACACACGTATCTATTTTTTGACAAAACCCTGCCCTGTGAAACAAGCAGGTTTAATCTGAGGTTCAAATGGGAAAGTGGATCTGAAAGGGCTTTGAGAAGGTGGTTCCCAAGCGTCTCTGCACATTGGGACCTGGGGAGTTTCACAAATACAGAAGCCTGGGTCCCACCCCCAGAGCCATGACATAGTTGGTCTGGGCTTTGGCATTTTTGAAAGATCCCAAATAATTTGAAGGGCAGATCAGCTTGGGAATCACTGCCCTCTAGGTTATGCTGTGCAGGCCCCTGGCAGGATGGGGGAGTCTGCGCCCAGCGGTCAGACCTTTCTCCTCACCCACACTGTGTCCCACATGTCAAGGGCAGGGGGAGCCCCCGACTGGGAGGACTCTGGCTAGAAGATGGGATGTAGACATACTCGAGTCAGCCCAATGGCTGACGTCACCACTGGCCGCCCTGCAGGCCAGGCCAGGGCCCGGGAGCTCTAGCTGGAGAGAGGCTTGCCTGCTAACTCAGTACATATTTCCTGAGCATTTGCTCTGGACCAGGTTGTGGGAATCCAGCAGCAAACAAGACACAGCAGAGGAGTCCTCGTTGGAGTTGCCCTCCCCTTTTCTCCCACACTGGGGTGGGGACTGGAGACACCCTTCTCCTGCAGGCTCAAAGCCAGGTTTGAAGGAGTCTGTGAGTCCCTCCTGCAGAGCCCCAGCCTGGGGGACTTAGCTTGATCTCTGGGGCCCCAGGGCAGCAACGTGCCTGAGGGCAACTGAGGAAAGACTGGAGAGGGGGCCTCTGTGAATTCTGATGTTGACCACCCTCCCAGGTCCCACCGGCTCCCCGGACTGCAGGAGGAGGGGAAATGAAGGACTTGTCCTGGATGAAGGCTGTCCTCCAGCCACTTTCCTGGCATTTGTCACTGGCATTTTTGTCACTTTTTCCTGGCATTTTTGTCACTTTTTCCTGGTCCACACCCACCAATGACATGGACTATTACTGGAGAGGAATTGGCAGGGAGCAATACGAGGCTTCAGGGACCTGGCCTCTGCTTCCCGGAAGCATCCTCATCTTCCTGTAAGGAGTTGCATAACTTCAGGGCTAAGTCTGTGGGTACTGGCGTTTGGGTTTAACACCGTTTCCAGCACTTACTTGCTACATGACTATGGAGAAGTTACTCAGCCTCCCTGTGCAGTACTCTCCTCTTCTGTAAGATTGGGGAATACGCCTGATGGTGTGAGGGCTAAATGAAGTAACAAGAGCTAAGTGCTCAGAACAGTGCCTGGCATGCGGTAGGCACTGGGTAAGGGAAGGATGTCATTCTGCCCCTGCTCCCCCTCAGTTCCAAAAAGCCCTCTTCTCTTAAAGCTCCTGCGCAGCCTTCATTCTCTCCCCTTGCCCTCCCTTCTCACTCAGCAGCCTGAGTCCCATCAGCCCAGTCCCACCCTCCTTTTCTTAATCAGACTCTGGCTAAGCCTAAGCCAGAGCCCCCTTGGCTGACATGCCCCAAGAACTCACCATTTGCCTGGAAGTTCACTCTGAAGTCTACCTCAAGTTTCTCCTGCTGCTGTTGTTACCTGCTTTGTGCTACTCTGAGTTTTCTGGGTCCTGTTCTCTGCCTTGTGAGCCCTTTGACAGTAGGAAAGGCTGGTGGTCCTTACACAGTTGTGCCCTGCCCAGCAGGTGGATCTGGCCCAAGAAAGCCAAAACAGGGTTCTGGGCAGTGTGGAGTTTCTCCCAGAAGTCCACCTCCTGGGACTCTGAGTTGCCTGAGGCCAGAGCAGAGCTGAGATGAACCAAGGAGGTCTGGGGCCACTCCTGTACCAGGCCCCAAACAACAGGGGCTATGTCTGCTCTCCTGTCTCTCCCAGGAGTCACACCCTGCCTATCTGCCTCATTAACTCTCTGGCCCAAAGGACAGAGATGTTGGTGCCTGCCAGGTCCCTGGGCCCCAGAGAAAGCGCCATTAGCAACTACAGGACCTGTCTCACATCCTCACCCAGGGCCAGCGTCACTCACTCCAGCCCACACCCCTCTCTCTCTCTCTGAGCACACCACAGTCTAGAAACTGCTCAGTTCAGGCGCAGGCTTGTGGGCTGCAGGAGGGGACCTGAGATGGGAGAAGACATTGGGGTAAAAAAGGATCAGCGAAGCACCCAGTAAAAGAATCAGCTAGAGGCCGGGCGCGGTGGCTCACGCCTGTAATCCCAGCACTTTGGGAGGCTGAGGTGTGCAGATCATGAGGTCAGGAGATCGAGACCATCCTGGCCAACATGGTGAAACCCTGTCTCTACTAAAAACACAAAAAATTTGCTGGGTGCGGTGGCGGGCACCTGTAGTCACAGCTACTCGGGAGGCTGAGGCAGAAGAAGGGCGTGAACCCAGGAGGCGGAGGTTGCAGTGAGCCAAGATTGCGCCACTGTACTCCAGCCTGGTGACAGTGTGAGACTCTGTCTCAAAAAAAAAAAAAAAAGAGGCCGGGCGCGGTGGCTCAAGCCTGTAATCCCAGCACTTTGGGAGGCCGAGACGGGCGGATCATGAGGTCAGGAGATCGAGACCATCCTGGCTAACACGGTGAAACCCCATCTCTACTGAAAAATACAAAAAAACTAGCCGGGCGAGGTGGCGGGCACCTGTAGTCCCAGCTACTCGGGAGGCTGAGGCAGGAGAATGGCGTGAACCCGGGAGGCGGAGCTTGCAGTGAGCTGAGATCCGGCCACTGCACTCCAGCCTGGTCGCCAGAGCAAGACTCCGTCTCAAAAAAAAAAAAAAAAAAAAAGAAAAAAGAAAAAAAGAATCAGCTGGACCATGGGAATCATCCACATGGAGTCTGGAGGTTGAATGGGGTCCGTTAAGGGAATCTAATCCAACTTTGGCGGATTCAGATGCTGGGATCTTCTCTACCTCACCTTTTGCCAAGTATTACCTGGCTTCTGCTTGTGTGCCTCTAGTGATAGAAGGCTCACTGCTGCTGAGACGTTCCTTTCAGAACTGAGAAGAGGGGTTGGGAACAGGGTCTAAGACTATGTGATTCAACAGCCCTCTGTTGCTCCCTCTTTCTCCTTCGTTCTCTCTCTAACTCTGTTCCTTGAACTGTCTTTGCTTGTCCCTCTATGGGGTTTCCATTGATTCAGCCAGGAAATTCCCCAGTACCTGAAGGATTACAAAATACCAAACTCAGGCTAGGGGCGGTTGGCTCACGCCTGTCATCCCAGCACATTGGGAGGATCACTTGAGCCCAGGAATTTGAGACCAGCCTAAGCAACATAGCAAGACCTTGTCTTTGCAAATCACTAAAAAATTAGCAAGGTGTGGTGGCACGTGCCTGTGGTCCCAGCTACTTGGGAGGCTGAGGTAGGGGAATCGCTTGAGCCCAGACAGTTGAGGCTGCAGAGAGCAGCGATCACGCCAATGCGCTCCAGCCTCGGCAACAGAGAGAGACCCTGTCTCAAAAAACAATCAAACAAACTCAGTGCCTGGCACATGTTGTATATTCAATTTGTGATGATGGTAAGATGTGACAGACATACAAACACAGTCCATGGCAGTCTCTCTAAGACTCTAAAGCAAGCTCTCCGAGGGCACCGGAAACCCCAGCCCTGGCCAATAAGGTGCAGCCGCCATTCAGAAGGTGAATATTATGGAATTCTGGAAACTTCTGCAAAAGCTACAAAGAAGAGTATGTGAATGATTCTGAATCTAGGCTCCCCAGCTGTTTGGACCCCCAGCCACACCCTAGCTGCCCCTCAAATATATCCAGAGACTGACAGCTCAGGCCAAAGCCCTGTGCCTGGGGACACCGTGGCATTGGAGCAGGGGATGGGACCCTCAAATGTGACCCCTGTGAGGTGTGTTTCGTATCATGGGGAAAGGGAGTGAGGTCGGGGCTCTGCAAGACAGGAGGGCATCAGGGCATATCACAGGCCTTCGGATCATTATTCTTCCCAGGAACCGAAGAAAGCCCATGCTTGCAAATAGAAATAGCGAGGGAGACCAGGCCAACAGCACCCTGCCAGGCAGAGTACAGAGAAACCGCTCTAACACTGAGCAAGGTGATTAACAGGTTACACCAGTTAGGAGCCAGCAGCACCCAAGGGAGCTCCTTGGAAAGTTTCTGTCCTCCTCCTCATCTCTTTTTTACTGATTATGTAATGAATATCGTTATTGTTGAAAATCTGAAAATACAAATATGTGTAAAATCGAAAGTAACACCCCCCCCACACACATTCTCGCTATAATTTTATCACCCACAGATGTGTGGCCAATATTTTGGTGTATTTTCCTTAAGTTGTTTTTCTGGACTTTTTCTTTCTTTGGAGAGTTTTACCATACTCCTGCCCCGCAAGCCTTGTTCACTCAACAAAGCCCTCCTTTGGAGTTTGAAAGGCAGAGGTGATGCAGCCCTGGTTTGGGATCCGAGTCCTGATTTGAGAAGGGTTTTCGTGAACCTCCAAACTGGTCCTCTGTTTCGTTGCTGTCCAGGAACGAAGAACAGGAGCTGAGGGACAGGAAACCATGCGGGTGTCCATCCTACCCGGGACAGGACAAGTGGTCAGGAGCAACAACCGAATTTCTTGGGCTGCCTCTTGGGGGTCACCTCCACCAGCGAGCCCTTCAGGCCTTCTTCTTGCATCCTGAGTGACCTATGTGACAATGCCGAGCATCAGTCTTCCCTCTCACCTCCTAGGGGCAGCATGGATGGGCCCATGGGTGCAGCTGGGGGCTGGGAGGCTGCACCCGCAACCCCCACACCAGCTCTGCCTCTGCCCTGCATTCCACATGAGACCAGAAGAATTGAGTCACTGAGACTTTGACCTTCTCTTTCTGGCCTACTATGTGCCAGGCACTGTGCAGGACTCTGACTACGACAGAGAAGCCACTATTCCCTCCCTTGAGTAGTGAGACAGACAGACAGGAAAAGGGGTGACTGCAGCCCAGGAATGATGGGGAGGCACACAGGGACTTCACACCAGGTCCTGGAGGGATCTGGGGAGGAAGGAGATGGTGACCGAACTGAAAACTGAGCCATGGACAAGGTTTGCCAGCAAAAAGGATGGGGGAGGTGCATCCCGGGCAGAGGGCTATGGCTCAGTGCCAAGAGAGAGCTTGGGGGCTGGGGAAGCAAAAGAAGCCCCTCCCTTTCTTCATGATGTATTTACTGCGTGCCAGACAGTGCCCATCTGATCTAGCTCCCCTCATCCCTCACTCATTGTATTCATTTTTGGAGCACCTGGGTCCCAGGCATGGGGAGAGGGACTGAACAGAACAGACATGGCCCTGCCTTCCTGGACAACAAGAAAACAGATAAATGCATATACCATTAATATGTGTCATGTCAAGAAGGGCCATGAAGGACACAAACGGGCTGGGATCCAAAATAGTGGTGGGAGGTGGGTGATCAGGGAAGGAGTCTCTAAGTGGCTGGAACTTAGTGAGTGTGTGTGTGTGAGTGTGAGTGTATGTGTGAGAGAATGTGAGTCTGTGTGGGTGTGAGTGAATGATGCGTGTGTGTGCAGGGGTACGGGAGATGGCACTAGAGATGCTGCAGGCCATTGCAAAGCATTCAAATTTTATTTTAAATCCATGGAAGCTACTAGAAGTTTGGGAGCAGAAGAAAGACACTCCTTTCCTCAGCCCTCTTTGCAAATGAAAAAACTGAGGCTCGAGAGCCTAAGTGCCTGTGGGGAGTGATTCAGCGAAAGAGAATGGCAGAGCTGGAGTCAGGAGACTCTCAGTGCAGGGCTCTCTCTCCCTGCTCAGACTGGTGAGCCAAGGTCTTTAACTAGGTGCTTCCCCTACCCATTTCCTCAGAATGGGCCTTTCAGTCTCAGCTGGGAGTCAAGAGGGGGGCTGGAGCTGTCCCAGAGGATTCGGTGGGGTGGTGGGGGGTGGGGGTGGGGCGCGGAAGCGGCAGCGGGGAGCGGGTGGGCAGCACTTACCTGGCCAGGTTTACCACAGGCTCCAGGATGTTGTGACCCAAGGCGGCACTGCACTCCCCAAAAGAGACCCCCAGTTCCTGCAGGCCAGACAGGGAGGGGCATATGTGCCTTGGGAGAGACAACTGCAAGGCCAGGCCATACCCCGCCACTAAAGTCCTGGCCATCAGAGTCCCAATGCATCCCTAAGCCGACCTCAGTGGCGAGCAAGACAGCCCCGTCTCAGCGTGGGCCACCGTCCCTGGATGAAGCCCTCTGCCCACTGTCCCTTCAGCCCGGCTGGCCAAGGTGTCAAAGAATGCACTGAAACGACATTTCACAGCCTTTGGAGTAGCGTGGGAAGCCTGCATCCCAACTTGGAGAAAGGTCTCTGGAGACACTTTATAAATGTTAGTTATGTTTTTTAATTTCAAAAATATTTCATTGGGAGAATATTGGAAGATACAGTATAAGAAAGTACACGCTCAATATCTAAACCACTGCTGTTAGTGTTTGGGTAGATACTGCCATTCTGTTTTATATAACCCTTTTATGGAGTGGGGGCTAAATGTCCTGTACAGTTAGGTTAAACCAGATGAAATTGCTATTTTTGGCATGCCCCAGTCAAATAGCAGCAATTTCATATGTTTCAACCTAACCTATATCTAGATTTGCAGTTGCTTATATGATTTTCTATTATATTGTAAGCATTTCCCCCAAACCCTTAAATATTTTTCCAAGACAGGATGCTTAATGGCAAATACCTCTCGTATGAACATCCACAATTTAACCACCAATTGCTGCCAAATGTTTGTTCTTATAAATAATATTTGAAAACCCTCATATAAACATGTGCGATTGTACGTTATACATGGGTATCCATTAGGTGTTCCTTTAGGGATTATTACTTCTGAGTCTTCCCTTAGGATAAATTGCTAGAGGATAAATTACTATGTCAAAGGGTTGAGTTACTACTTTTAAGAAAAAGGCCGAGCACGGTGGCTCACGCCTGTAATCCCAGCACTTTGGGAGGCTGAGGCAGGCAGATCACTTGAGGTCAGGAGTTCCAGATCAGCCTGGCCAACATGGCGAAACCCCGTCTCTACTAAATATACAAAAATTAGCTGGGCTTAGGGGCACGCGTCTGTAGTCCCAGCTACTAAGGAGGCTGAGGTGGGAGAATCGCTTGAACCTGGGAGTCGGAGGTTGCAGTGAGCCGAGACCATGCCACTGCACTCCAGCCTGGGCGACGGAGCAAGATTCCAGCTCAAAAAAAAAAAAAAAAGGAAAAGAAAATAATTCCTTTCAGGGAGGAGCCACAGTGATGACCTCATGACTTATGGGAAGTGGGAAGAGAAACAGGAAGAAAATACGGTATGAAAATGCCAAGAGGGGTTGCGTGAGAGGTGGGGCGAGGAGTGATTTTTCCCTCTATTTTTATTCTCTCCAGATTTTCTGGAGTGTGGTTAAATGCTATTCATGAATAAATAGTATTCACTGTCTGGCAGTGGAGCTTTTGATGTAATCATCCCAAGGGAGAATTTGAGTCTTAAAATAGGAGAACTTAGAAGGCAGCACGTTAATTAGAGACCAGAGATAAAATTAAAATTTGATTGGGAATTTTAAGCAAAGCTTTTAAAACCTTTTTACTCTGAAACTATTTCTTATGTAGGTGGGGACATGGTGTGGGAATGTGCTAATTCAACAATGAGGTTCAGTATCACCCCCGCCACTCCAGCCTCGGGTTTCGGCTTAACGTACATCTCCAGAGGCTGGGGCTGTGTGGGAGGCAGAGGCGGCCAGGCTGCTGTTCACTCTGAGCAGGTCTTTGGTTGGGGCAGGGGCAGAAATGGGCCATGGGTTCTTCTCGGCTGCCCAGGTCAAGTGATGCCTATCCACTACCTGCCAGGGAGGTGTCTGCCAGTCCACACATGGAGACGGGCTGATGCCCAACTGCTTACCTGGGCCAGTTGCTGCCCAGCTTCTGTGGACACTTGCCTTTCTTCCTCACAGTCCATCTTGTTTCCCAGGAGAAGGATGACCACCCCATCCGACCCTGCGTCCTGCACACAGAACATGTTCTCTCAGCCACACCCACTGTGTGCCAGGCCCCTGGCACATTTGCCCTCCTAGAAGCTGAAGTGTGTCCCCCATGTTCCCACTCTCAGGCCACATCCACTCCATATCCTTCTCACCTGGACCCTTTCCCCCATCCTTCCTTTCTGCTGATAAACGTCTCACCTATTTTCCAAGGCCAACCTTAAGAACACCTCCCCCAGGAAGCCTTCCTGGATTGTTCCTGCCCATGCCCTCTCTTCCTGCCTGTGTTGAACAGTCCAGCACTTGATTATACATTTTCCCAATTGTTTCATGAATAATAATAATAATAGTTTCTGATTAATGAGTGATTGTTATACACCAGGTGCTATGCTGAAATCAATTATATCAGTTAATCCTCACAGCTCCCCTATGAGAGAAGTCAGGAAACTGAAGTTCAGAGAGCTCAATTCACTTGTCCAAAGTCACACAGTTGGGGTGGGTGGGATTCAAATCTAGGTCCTGTCAGACCCCAGTGCTCAGCTCCCTCTTCACACATTACCTTATCCTGCTTCTTTTGCTAAACTAGAAACTTCCAGAGAGAAGACAACATGGCTAACTTCACACCCTTCTGCTGTGCTAGTACACACTGCAGAATTTCAATATATATGCTTTGAGGAAGTATGCAGGGAAAAACTAGAGATGTGTGAACAGAGGAATTATCACGTGGAATGGCACTAGAACTACATTAGCCTCAAGTGTAAGAAGAAGACATGATAAACAGAGCTGCCATATGTAGGAAGAGAATGTTCACAGGATAAAGGAAGTAGTTGGGTTTCAAGGCTATACTATGTAGTTGTGGTTTCTTTGCACTACTGCATTCCCAGCTCATCCAACCACATGCCCTCAGTGGGTGGTGTCACCCATATGTCTGTCATGTCATTTGTAATCCTGGGAGAAAAGAGGGAGTGGCAGGATATAACGTCCCTCTTGACTGGAGGGACTGGGACCAACCCCAGCAGCCATCTGCTCACCTGGAGACAGTCTAGCCAGTAGCGCACGTGGCCAAAGCTCTCCTGGGAAGTGATGTCATACATGAGCACTACCCCATCAGCCTTGCGGAGCAGCTGCCGAGTCATGCTGTGGTACCTGCCCAGAGAGTTTGCATGAGGCCACACCAGGCATCCGGACCCCAGGTCCTGGCCTCTGCAAAGTGGGAGAAGTAAACTACCCTACTTCTAATTGCTTCCCACAGAGCATGTCCGCATGCTTTCCTTCGTAGGGTGTAGTTATTGTTGACGAGGTCACAGTTCTCATGGCCCAAATTTCAAAAGGTCTCAAGGAGAACTCAGTGAAAAGTCTCCTTCCTTCTGCCCCATCCTGGAGCCACCTAGTCCCCCTCCCCAGAGGCAACCAGGGTTATCAGTTTCTTAAATATTTTTCCAGAGGTATTTTATGTATATACATATATATACACACACATATATACACCCATACACATACATCTTTCCGCCTCTATTTTATACAAATACAGTGTAAAACATTCATCATACTCATTAATATTCAGTGTTCTACATTTTGGTTTTTTCCAGTTAACAGGATGTCTTGGAGAAATTTCCTATTGGGCTGGGTGCATTCCCAGCTCACACCTGTAATCCCAGCACTTTGGGAGGCTGAGGCAGGAGGATCATTTGTGGTCAGAAGTTCCACATCAGCCTGGCCAACATGGTGAAACCCCGTGTCTACTAAAAATATAAAAATTAGCTGGATGTGGTGGCGGGCGCCTGTAGTCCCAGCTCCTCAGGAGGCTGAGGCACAAGAATCACTTAAACCCTGGAGGCAGAGGTTGCAGCGAGCTGAGATCACGCCACCACACTCCAGCTTGGGTGACAGAGCAAGCCTCTGTCTCAAAAAAAAAAAAAGAGAGAGGAAAAAAAATCCCTATTAGTACCTAAAGACAGTCCTCAGTCTTTGTGTGGCTTTACAGTGTTAGATCGGGTGGACTGAGCCTACTTTATTTAACTGGTCCCCTGTTGATGGACATTTAGGTTGTTTCCTATGTTTAATAATACAAGTGATAGTACTATGAATGGTCCTGGTCCCTGTGTTATTATAGTCATATATGAGTCTGTCTATAGAACGAATTTCTAGATGTGGAACTGCAGAATCAAATAAGATATGCCTTTTAAGTTTTGATGACTGCCCGGTGCGGTGGCTCATGCCTGGAATCCCAGCACTGCGGGAAGCCGAGGCAGGCAGATCACGAGATCAGGAGTTCGAGACCAGCCTGGCCAATATGATGAAACCCCCATTCTACTAAAAACACAAAAATTAGCCAGACGTGGTAGCAGGCACCTGTAGTCCCAGCTACTCAGGAGGCTGAAAGCAGGAGAATTGCTTGAACCCAGGAGGTGGAGGTTGTGGTGAGCCCAGATAACGCCTCTGTACTCCAGCCTGAGCAATAGAGCAAGACTCCATCTCAAAAAGAAAAGAAAAAAAAGTTTTGGTCACTACTGCCTAGGTTGAAAGCAGAAGACCAGCATTTTCAGAAGGACAGGTGATTGGGTGACTGTCCACTAATGACCATGTTGGGACAGCCCTAATATATGCCCTGCCAGGCTGAGGGACCTCTGGCTCTGCTGGCCTCTCTCCCCTGCCTTGGGCTTGACTCATCTCTCCTTCCCTGACCTCCTGAATCCTCGGGGGGCAGTTGCCTCCCGCCCATGTTATTGGGGCTGCTGTGTGTCCCTCTATACCCCTACACTCAGCCTAGGTTCCTGACACCACTGATACACATTGCCTGTTACCTCTCTTGGCCAGCCGTGTCCCAGAGCTGCAGCACAAAGCACTTGTTGTCCACCAGCAAAGTTTTGACCCGAAAATCTACTCCTAGGACACATAAAGAGGGGTGAAGCCTACTAAGTTACCATCCAGGACTCCTAGCCAAGGCCTACCCCAGTATACACCTGTTCCCTGTACCAGCTGCAGTGCGATAGAGCCCTTGGCTGCTGGGCTTCCCTTCGGCTCTGCATTCCATCTATCCTCGAGGACCCACTTTCTCCAGGAAGCCTTCCCAGACCTCCCTGCCACACTGGCAGTTCGTGCCAACACAAGGCACCTTGTCTACGATGTTCATTCCTTCGGCCACCCAAAATACAAGTTTCGTTATTTTATTTTTACAGTACTCCTTGTTCCATTCCCTAATTATTGCATGCACCTTCCCCTCTCAACGAGACAGCAGGGAAGACAAGCAGCCCAGAGGGGCATAAGGAATGCTGGCTTCAGGCCACTGTTACACTGGTTACAGGACCTCAGGCAAGTCATTTCACTTCTGTGAGCCTCTCTTTCCTTGTCTGCAAAGTGGCAAATTAGAAAGACATACACTGCAGAGTCGCTGGAGGATTAAAATGCTGTTTTAATTAGCCGGGCGTGGTGGCGCATGCCTGTAATCCTAGCTACTCGGGAGGCTGAGGCAGGAGAATCACTTGAACCCAAGAGGCGGAGGTTACAGTGAGCTGAGATCGTGCCACTGCACTCCAGCCTGGGCAACAAGAATGAAACTCCGTCTCAAAAAATAAAATAAAATAAAACAAACAAATAAATAAATAAGGCCAGGCGCGGTGGCTCACGCCTGTAATCCCAGCACTTTGGGAGGCCAAGGCGGGCAGATCACGAGGTAAGGAGATTGAGACCATTCTGGCTAACACGGTGAAACCCCGTCTCTACTAAAAAAAAAAATTAGCCGGGCGTGGTGGCGGGCGCCTGTAGTCCCAGCTACTTGGGGGGCCGAGGCAGGAGAATGGCGGGAACCCAGGAGGCGGAGCTTACAGTGAGCGGAGATCACACCACTGCACTCCAGCCTGGGCGACAGAGCGTCTCAAAAAAAAAAAAAAAGAAAGAAAATGCTGTTTTAAGTGAACAGACCCAGAAAAGAGGATAAAACTTCTGGTGTGGAGGCAGGGCCTTTAAGGTAGGTGGCCTTAACTTTGGGGGCCCAGCTAGGGCAAGAAACTTAACCAGGTCTTCAATTCCCTGCTTTCCTCATCTGTAAAATGGGGATAGATATGGAAAATGTACATTCAAATATAACTCCGTTGGCTGTAATTCTCTATCTGGTCCTGTCCTCAAATACAGGCAGGGTAGAGATCTTATGTTGTGAGGTAGTGGGGTGGGGCAAGAATGGAGGGAAGGTGACGCCAGGTAGGGAAGTAATTGACCCATGAAGGCAGGATCATTTCCTGTGGTATTTAAACCGGAATAGATGATAGCCACCAGGGGGCAGCAAACCGTAGCTGGGATTGGGACAGACCTGGACCAAGTACTTGGATATCGGGTACTCCCAGCCGGCTAGCAGTGCATGCCGGCTTGCCTGGTTGGTTGGTTGGTTGGTTGGTTAGTTCACAATTATGCAGCTTGTGTTTCTCTTGATTGAATTTTGTGGGAACTTCTCACCACATAATAAAGGGGCAGGCTCCGTTCTAAGGAAGGCTGTTGTAAGGAATAAGACATGTATGGAAGATGCCTGGTGCATGGGAGGTGGTCAGTAAACGGTAGCTTAGGTGACTAATAATGGTAGCCTTGGCCAGGCACGGTGGCTCATGCCTGTAATCCCAGCACTTTGGGAGGCTGAGGCGGGTGGATCACCTGAGGTCACCAGCCTGGCCAACATGGTGAACTTCATCTCTACTAAAAGTACAAAAATAAGCTAGGTGAAGTGACACACACCTGTAGTCTCAGTTACGTGGGAGGCTGAGGCAGGAGAATCACTTGAACCCAGGAAGCAGAGGTTACAGTGAGCAGAAATTGTGCCACTGCCCTTGAGCCTGGGGGACAGGGCAAGACTCTATCTCAATAAATAAATAAATAAAATAATGGTAGCGTGGTAGAACCTGTGGCCCCACTCAACATCAGGCCAGCCTGCTATAGGTTTCCTCTTCCTGAGGAAATTGCATTTTTAACTGGCTCCCAGGTGAGGCTTCCTGGGCAAGAAAAGTTTGAGAACCTGCCCCAGGCCTCTCTTGTGGGGAGCTGTCATTTACTGACTGGTCTGGCACTGATCCTCAGTATGTGCCCTGGTCTAATACAAAGACAGGCGTGGCGTGACGTCTTTGTCCCTAGGTGGGTCTCCCCTCCATTCTCTCGGGTTTGCTTTTCTGTAGCTTTGTACAGGGTTCAGTGGCCGCATACGCTGATACTTTTAGGGAGGGAAGGCTCTCTGCTTTCAGCCATTTCTTTCAGGAGCCACTGAGTTAGACATGATCAAATATTGACTTACAATAGTCATAACAATCATAATAACTAATACTTATTGAGTACTCACTACATGTCAGTTATTATTCTAAGATCTTGACATATCAACTCAACTAATCCTCAACCGCTCTAGGAAGGCAGCACTACTGTTGTCCCATTATGCAGACAAGGATTTGGGGCTTCGAAAGGGTTAAGTCATTTGTCCAAATTCAGACCCCAATAAGTGGCAGGGCTAAAATTTGAATTCAGGCACCTGGGTTCCTGATTTACCACACTCTACAAATACATTCTGTGTAAAATATCCAGCTTGCCCAAGGTGACTTCCTGCCAGACCATCGCCGCCCAGCCTGGAGCTAATCATGAGCAAATCCAACCAGCACAGACCCTGCTCTGGCCTGCCCACGGGCCACATGAGTGAAAACTTGCTTGTTTTCACCATCAACTCTCGCAGGCACCTAAATTGCAGGGTGCATTGTTGATGTGGCACATTATAAGCTAATCAGATCAATGCAGAAAAAGCAAATTACCTGTAATTAGAGACGATTAGTGAAATAGTAAGGTTATGCCCATATAAAACAATGTCTAATGCAGGGCCCGTGGCCAGGGCAGAACCTGCAGCTTCCTCAGGGATGGCTTGGTCTGGGCCTGCTGCCACTCGTTGGCCCTGGCCCCTGCATCTCCCCTCCTCCCTGCCGCCCTCCTCGGTGCCCTTACCCACGGTAGCTGTCAATCCGGTGGCGAAGGAATTCTGGTGCAGCAGGTGCAGGAAGGATGTTTTGCCCACGTTGGAGTCTCCCAGAAAGATGACATGGAAGAGGTAATCAGGGTTGGCCTGGGGTCCCCCTGCAGCCATGGGGTCTCCCGCGGATGGGGTCAGCCCAGCCTCCCTGGGGTCCGTTCCTGGATCTTCAAGCCTGCTCTCTGCCCTTGGTTCCCCGGAGTGAGGGGGGCCTTGCTCTTCTGCGTGAGCAGTCATGAGGGATGGCCTGGGTTGGGCTTCCTGCTCAGCCATGGCGGGAGGGGTTCGTGTGGGTTCCTTGGGTCCTGCTCCAGCCCCAGGCTGAGCCCCTCCAGGAGGAGAGCCCCTTGGAGGTGCTGGTTTTCCAGGAGCGGGGGCTTCTGCTTCCACCTGAGCCTGTGGTGTGGCAGATGGGGGAGAAACAAGCAGAGAATCTTGCTGGGGGAGTTGCGAATGCGCAGTTTCCAGGCCGTGAGCCTCAACTGACTGCTCTGAACTGAGGTCCTGTTCACCTCGGCCCTCTTGTTTTCCTTCCTCAGACCTGGGTTCCTCTTGTAGCCCCTGGTGGGGGAGGGCAGGCAGCTCACCCAGCCCAAGGACCCGGCCATGAGCTTCTCTTAGCCCCTCAGGAAGGCCCTCCTGCACCACTGGGCCTGCGTGGCCCTGCTCCAACCTCTCTGTGGGCAGCGGACCCACAAACTCCAGGCCCTGGAAGGGTTCAGTTGGCCCCAGGGTGAGGTCTCTGGCCCTCTGGGCCCCTGGTCTTGGCTCAGAGCCAGTGGCATGCAGGTTCTGCTGGAGGGTATCTCTCTGCCTGGGCGGCTTGGCTGGGCCCACTCCTGTGAAGGCAGTTGTGGGCGAGGGTCCGGGCTGGGTTTCCGGCTCAGTCATGGTGGGAGGGGTTTGTGTGGGTTCCCGGAGTCCTGCTCCAGCCCCAGGCTGAGCCCCGCTGGGAGGAGCCCAAGACCCAGAGTCCTTGTCATCTGGGTCTGAGGCCTGGATCTGTTTGCTGGACCCAGCTGGGGCCTGGGGAGGGGGAGGGGGCCCATCCTCCAAAGGAATGAGCACTTTGAATGCAGGTGCCACCAGGCTTCCTGAGAGACCCCAGAGGAGGCGGCCCTCGGGGGTGGACCCCGGCTCTTGGTTGGGGTCCAGGTCGTGCGGTTCGACAGGCTGCTCTGCACTAATGTCCTGCTCATCTGGGTCCACTCCTTTACTGTCCTTGGCGCTGAAAGGCACCCCAGGGGGGGTCCTTGGAGCCCCATCTGGATCTGAAGATGGCTCCTGACCAAATAGTAAAGCCTGTGGCTCTGAGATGGAGATCTGCCTGACCACACGGGGTGTCTGGGGGCCTGAGGTGGCTCTTGGGGTCGGGGGCGGGCTCCAGCAGAGCTGCAGGGCTCCATGCGGAGGGCTGCCAAAGTTGCTCAGGAGCTGGTCCCAGTCATCATTGTCCCCAAATAGCCCAGGCAGGGGGTCCTCCTCAGGGGAGACAGCCTGAAGGTCTGGGGTCTTCTCACCCACTCCAGGCACACTGGAAAGGAAGCAGGGAAGCAAAGATCAGGGGAGGGGCAGGTAGGTGGTGTCACACCCATCCTACCTGCAGCCCTCACCATCGCTTGCTCTCCCCATGGCCAGGCCTCCTCCCAGTCCTTGCTCAGGTAATCCTTCTCACCTGGCGTGTGCTCCCCACTCCTCCTCCTCATCCAATCTCGTCCATCCTGAAGACCCACATGAAGCCTCACCTCCTCCAGGAAGCCTTCCTTGATCATTCTGGCCCATCCCACTCCTCTGAACTATAACAAGTAGAGTGAGTGCCTACTAGGGATCTTGCACTGCACTAAGCCTTTGTGTGTGTGTGTGTGTGTGTGTGTGTGTGTGTGTGTGTACATGTACACCCACACACGTGCATGTTTTAATTCTAGCTATGTGGTCTTGGGCACAGGTGTTTCCCTTTTTTGTGCCCCAGTTTCCTCATCTCAGAAATGGCCGTGATAGTTCCAGCTTGGCAGAGGGTGGGGTTTAAGGAAGGAAGCTGTGTGTGCACTGTGTGCTAGCTAGATCCTTAGAGAACTCAGAGTTCCCCACTGGTTCCAGGAGGCCCCTAGAGTCCACCTCAGTCCAGGGATAGCAGCCACTTGCCTCCGTTTCTCCTCCACCTGCCAGGACACCCGGCCCCTGGCGGCATCCAGGCGCTCCCTGGTCACCTGCAGCTGCCCCTGCACCTCCTCCAGCCGCCCAGCCAGGTCACGCTTGGCCTCCTGCAGCTGCTGGTTCTCTGAGGCAGCCTCCTGATGTGTGCTCCTGAGGTGGGAGAGCTGGGCCTCCAGCTGCAGGGTGGAGGGTGAGGCGGAGAGAAGCCCAGATGCCCTCCAGGGCAGCAAAAAACCTCCCAAGGCCATTGTGAGACACAGACTCCCACCCCCTGTCCAGGCTCCTGGAGACCCAGCTTAAATCAGAGTAGGAGTGGGCGGTTATCCCTCCTTGGCCTAACTAGCTCCATTAGCTCCTGTCCAGGAGGGGCATTGGAAATCCTGAGGCAGGGAGGGCAGGGAGACTATGTGAGAAACAAAAACCAGCAGTGCCACAGAGGCCCCACACCTAAACCAGATCCCACCCTCCACTACTCAGAGCCCTGCAATGGCTGCTGGCTCCTGAGACCATCTGGTCTACAGGGGGCTCCTGATCCAACAGCAAATCACATGACCGAGGGAGGGAACGCTGCCTGGCCAGGTGCAGGGAAAGGCAAGCTCTTGCAATGGCCTCCGGGGCCCTGAACAGTCTCCCTGCAGCCTCCTCACCTCCCCTCATGACCCTCATCTCCTTTCCTATGGCTGTTCCCTCTCAGTCTGTTCCAGTCCACAGCTCTGCTTACTGTTCCGTGAACTTCCACAGCGCATGCCCGCTCAGGGCCTTCGCACCTGCTGTTCCCTCTGCCTGGATGCCCTTCCCCAGCATATCACACTTCTTCAGGTCTTCGCTCCAATGTCATCGTCTCAGCCAGGCCTTCCTTGGCTCCCTTCTCAACTTACTTGACTACGATTTCAACTTCCCCAACTCTTCTATCCCCCTTCCCTGTTTTACTTTATTCTCCTTAGCACTGATCACCATCTCCTATATTATGTATGTCACCTGTCTCCCTGACTAGATGGTAACTCTGTGGGCAGAAGTTTGTGTCTGTCATGATCCTCAGAACCTGGAACAGTGTCTGGCACATAGTTGGTGCTGGATAAGTAGTTGTGGGGTGACGGAATGAAGGTTTGGAGGGGAGAGGCTTCACGTTCACAGGCAACAGGACAAAACGGCCCCAGGTGTAAACCCTATCTCTTCTCTTGGCAGGAGGGTCCTGCCTCGATTTCCAAGAAGCAGCTGCAGAGGCACCTGGGAAATCAACCTGGTAACAGGGCCAGCCCAGGCCATGGTGAGGAAGGCTCGGGGAATCTTGTCCCAGGCTGAAGGGATGCTTGTTGTCCTGGTTACAGCAGAGGACAATTTTACCAAGGTCAGAGGTCTCCAAGTTGAGGAAGGAAGAGACAGTGGGGCAGGGTCTCAGACCCGAACACTCAACCACAACCACAGTGCCACCTGTAAGTGACTACAGGCTATAAGACCTGCAGTGTCAGGGCAGCAGGTAACCTGACCCTAAGCAGGAAGCTAGGTCAGTTTCAGAGATGGAACAACTGATGCATAAACTACTATGTACCAGGCACTGTCTTAGGCCCTCCCATGTAGTACCTCTAATCATCACAGTACCTACTAAGGCAGGAGTTCTGATTTCCATGTCTCTGATAGGAAACTGAGGCTCATAGATATTAAAAACCTGTTTGGAAGTGGGTTTCTGGGAAACCCCGTCACTCACCTCCCTCTGGCCCTCAGCTAGTCGCTGCACCTCGCGCTCCTTGGCTTCTAGGACGTCCTGCATCTGGGAGGTGAGGGCCAGGCCCCGAGAGTCGCTCTGTGGAGTAGGTAGATTCAGCCCTCACCCTGCAGACTCTTAAGAGCCAGCCCGGCAGGCCAGCCCTTCTCACACTCCACCTCCACCACCTGGGGTGCCTGGGCCAGGATGTCCCAGCAGGGAGGGTTCTCAGGACAACTCCCCCAGTTCCAGCCTAGATTGTGGCAACAAGGAGACTTGGCAGAGATGGGAAGGGGGCCCAGGTTCGACATTCCCCACCCCATCTCTCTGGGGAACACAAGCTGCTCAGGGGAGAGGATTTACTCCAGCAGCCTCTTGCGCCCCACCCTGGTCAGTCACAGGCCCCACTCCTTAGCCAGCAGAGGTGTCCCAGGCAGTGGGAAGGAGGCAGGCTGCCGGCAGGAGCCCACCTCAGCCTGCAGCTGCTGCTTCTCCTGGCGGATCTGCTGCTCCATCTCCTCATAAAGCTGCTGGACCTCGCGGTGGTGGTCAGAGTCACACCTGGGAGGAGGAGGAGTTGGGGCCAGGCAGCCCATTAGCGCCTCTGGGAGCCTGCTGCTGGCAGGGGCAGTCTGGGCTTGGGTTTGGAATCCATCCTATTGCTTTCCTCACTCTGCCAGCAGTCACCGACCTCTGTCACTCTGAGAACAGCCATCCCAATAACAACCCGCTGACTCATATGACTTTGACATTGGTCCTGCTAATCCTACCATGCCGACCCTTGTAACCATCACCAGTTCCCCTGGCCAGGGTCTCATTGTCCTCATCACCCCATCACTCACTCCCACCTCCCTCTTTCACCATCCTCCTGCCCCTATAACCCAACTCCAGGGTCACCACATGCATTGCAATCTACGGGAGCAGGCCCCTGGAGTTGGGCGTTACAGCAGGTCCTGTACCAAGACACACCCTGCCATTCCCACTCCGGCCATTACTAACTCTGTCCTCCCCACCAGGTCCCCTGAGCCACCTCTTCCTCCAGCGCAGCTCTGCCCTATCCAACTCACAGGCCTGACTGTAGAAGGAGCTGGGGAAATTCAATCAGATTCCACTGGAATGTGAAGAGCACCTACTTCAAGTCAGACACCCGGCCGGGCCCCCCACTCACTTCCTCAGGGTCAGCTCCAAGGCCTCCTTGTCTGCCTGGGCCTCCTGCAGGCGGCTGGTCATCTTGGCCAGAAAGCCTGCCAGGTTGCCTGCCAGCTGGGGCTCCTCCTGCCGCAGCTGCCCCCACAGCTGCCAGATTTCTGTCTGCCTGGGGAGGGGAGGACAGCCAGAGATGGGAGGGTCAGACACGAGGTGGGATGGAGAAGCAAGGGGAGCCCCACTCCTCAGTTTCCATGGGGGAGCCCCACTCCTCAGTTTTCACGACAGCACTCTAAGAGACTTTGGTGCCTGGGCCAAATCTATTGACACCCTACAAGATGCAACTCAAACGCCACCTCCCCCAGGAATCGTTCCCAGGTGTGCCCTCTCCCTTCTTGAACCCCTGCCACACTTTGTCTCTCTATGATACTGTAATAGTGGGATGGGAGGATTTGGGATCCTGATGGCCCAGGGCTTCCATCTGCCCTCTCTTCTCTCACTCTGAGGCTGTGTGACCTCCAGCAAGTCCCAAGCCCTCTCTGGGCTCATTTGTAAATTGGGGTGGGGGCTGATACCTGCCAAGCAAGGTCATTGAGGAATGAGAGACGCCTGATGAAAGCACCAGCTCAGGGCCTGCTACACGGTTGGCAGCCGATAAAGGCTGCTTTCACATGGATTTAATTAAGTCGTGAGGACGGATGCCAGAGGGCTGAGCCTAGGCCAAGCTGCCAAGTGAATAAAAGGCTCCCCACCCCCTTGCCCTGCCAGTCTACACCCTAAGTCCCACCCTGCCTGCCTCACAGCACCTGGCCCCACCCTCCAGGAGCCAAGCGTGAGGAATCTCGTCCTCACAGAAGCCCACGGGGGCGGTGAGCAAACCTGGGCCAGTGGGTGAGGGTGATGCCCCCACTGGTTCTAACAGACCCTGGGGGTCCTAGAGAGGGATGTTTGCAGGCAGGGCTCCCTTTCTTTCTCTCTCTCTCTCTTTTTTCTTTTTTTGAGACAGAGACTTGTTCTGTTGCCCAGGCTGGAGTGCAGTAGCATGATCTCGGCTCACTGCAACCTCTGCGTCCCAGGTTCAAGCGATTCTCCTGCTGTGATTCTCCTGCCTCAGCCTCCCGAGTAGCTGGGATTACAGGCATGTGCCACCATGCCTGGCTAATTTTTGTATTTTTAGTAGAGACGGGGTTTCATCATGTTGGCCAGGCTGGTTGGAACTCCTGACCTCAGGTGATTCACCCGCCTTGGCCTCCCAAAGTGCTGGGATTACAGGCGTGAGCCAGGCCAGGGCTCCCCTTCTCTAAGCAAAGGCAACTCCTTATACCCAGAGCCTCAGATGGATGGGAGGAAATGCACTTCTGCCTCCAAACCTGTTCAACCCGGGGCACAAAATGCCTGAAATCACCCCGAACTCCAGGAATCCTCACTGAGTTAAGAAAGGCACCCGCAGGGATTCCCATGGTTTTAAGAATTCAAGGGCCCTTGGGAAGCTGAGCCCACTCGTTAGTCCTCCTGAAGAGTGACTCTACAGGGCAGGATAGGGCAGGGAGGTGCGGGGGTGGGAATGACTCCCCATAAGCAGGCATCCTCTGCATGTGGTTTTAACCCCACCACAGCTTTTAGGCTCATTCTGCAGCCCAGGAAACAGAGGTCAGAAGCGAAGCCATCCCTGTAGTCACACAGCTAGCCAATGGCCAAGCCGGGATTTGCACCTGGCTCTACCTGGCACCTGCCCCCTTGACTCTGTGTCCAGGAGACCCCCTGCTGTCAATGGCTGGCAGAGCCTCTCCCCATGCACATGCTGCCCTGGCCTTACTTGGGAAGTAAGCGTCCAGTCCCCAGCTGCTCTATGAAGGCAAGGAACGCCTCCTTCTCCTCAGCATCGGCCTCCTCCAGAGCTGGGAAACTGGTGGTAGCAGACACCCGCTTAGAGGGCAGTGGCTTCCTTCTGCGGAGCCTGTGGGAGCTCTGGCTGGAGCCAAAGATGTTTTCTGTGGACAGAGACGGACAGAGGGGAGCACAGTGGTGTTGGGCCCAGGTGCCTGGCCTCCCACCCAGCCCTGCTCCAGCCCTCGGGGAAGGAATTCTACCTGTGCCAGTCACATTTATACAGGGCTACATTCATATATTTCTCAAATCAACCTTAGGAGTCTACTTAAGGTAGTCATTTTACAGATGAGCGTCTGAGGCCCAGAGACACCAAAAGACTTGCTGGAAATCACACCACACCTCCAAGGCGGTGACCAAACTCTTCATGCACTCAATCAAGGGATATGTATTGAGCATCTATCTACATGACAAAATTAACCAAAATCCCTAACATGGAGCTGACATTCTAGTGCAGGTTGAAAAGAATATATATATATATGTATGTATGTATGTGTGTGTGTATATATATATGTGTGTGTGTGTGTGTGTGTATATATATATATTTTAAGCCAACTTGCTAAGTGAGCCAAAGGAATATAGGAATATGCAGGGTAATTTCCACTGAGAGACTGGGAGGATCGACTTAGATGAGGTGGCTAGCAGTGGCCTAAGGAGGTGACACTGGAACTGAGATGTGAATCCCAAGAAGGAGCAAATCCTGTGCACTCCAAGAAGTGTGTGCCTGGCAAAGAGAACAGCACTGCAGGTGCCCTGAGGCAGGAGCCGGGCTAGCAAGATGGACGGGGTGAATGGCACTGAGTGAGCCAGCGAGGCTGGCAGCGTCCGGAGGGTACAGGCCCTGCAGGCCCCAGGAAGGGGCTTCCGGTTTGTCCCACAGGCACTGGGAAGTTCCTGGCGTGGCAGTCATGATTGGATTTGCGAATGAAGACGGCCCCAAGGCTGTGTGGACAACAATGCTCCCTCTGGGCTGCACTCCCACCGGCAATTCCTCTTGCCCAGCCCTTGAGTTCTCCTCCCAACTCTCAGCTTCTCCATTGCCAGAACTGGAGGAGCCTCCCGCTGGAGTGGGCCCACGCGTAAATGCAGATTCCTGGCCTCCTTCTCTGCGGGTCTCCAGGTTTTTGGAGCCTCAGCTGACCTGAGAACTCTGGGTGGCTTTGTGGACACTGAAGGCTGATCTGTGTCTTGCAGGGGCTCTGTGAAGACACCACACCTTTCATTGTCTGGGCCGGAAGGTCTTCCCACGGAGAGGATTAGCGGGAGGATTGTGCCCTGCTGGTCCTGGGCTCCCTAAGTCTTGTCAGCCCTTCTAGAGAGGCATGTGCTGGGGCGGCCCTGCCCAGTGAGGGCTCAGTACCTGGAAAGCCCCCACCCCTAAATATCACCCTCTGCTGCTCCCTGGCCCATGGAATTCCCCTAACCAAAGCCACAATGTTACGGAAACAAATCTGTGGTGTCAAGACCTCTGGCTCAGGAGAAGCCTTTTACTGAGGAGAAGACATGGGAGGAGCAAGCCCAGAGGCCTCTCTGGAGGCAGGGGGTGGGGGCGTGGAATGCACGGGCGGAGGGCCCCGGAGCACTCTGGCAGCCAGGGATGTGGGGTGAAAGTCCCTGGGAAAAGGGTTGCCTTTCTAACGACCCAGTCTAGCCCCACGCAGGGCACACTGCACGGGACACCTGGGTGCCCAGAGGCCCTCCAAGGACAGACATACTGAGTCCAGAGCTGAATTCTTCAAGTGACAGATGTCCCTTCCGCTCCACGTCCACCCAGTCGAAGATCATCTCTGACTCCTCCTTGCTGCCCAGGAAGCTGAACTTGGCCACCTGGAAGGAATGGGCAAGGTGGGCAGGTGTTCCCACCGGGGAAGACTCTCACCCTCCAAAACGGAGAGATGTTTGCCTTCAGCCACCCCTACCTCACCTCACCCTAATGTCAGAGTCCCCCCAGTAACCTGACCCAGGGCCTAAGCTTGACGTTCCCAACCCCACCCAAGGCAGCCCTCCCAGCAGGGCCATGAACTGGCTCCAGTCCTTTTCACTGTCTCCATCCAAAATCAAAACGTACCTGTCCTAAGTCCCATGTCTTTAGGAACTTGATAAAGGACAGCAGCCAACACTCCCCAGAATGTCGTGATCAGTGTCCAAAAATTATCTGAGGCCGGGCATGGTGGCTCATGCCTTTAATCCCAATAGTTTGGGAGGCCGAGGTGGGCAGATCACCTGAGGCCAGGAGTTCAAGACCAGCCTGGACAATGTAGTGAAAATCCATCTCTACTAAAAATACAAAACTTAGCCAGGCATGGTGGCAGGTGGCTATGTTCCCAGTTAATTGGGAGACTGAGGCAGGAGAATCACTTGAACCCAGGAGGCAGAAGTTGCAGTGAGCTAAGATGGTGCCATTGCACTCCAGCCTGGGTGACAAGAGTGAAACTCCGTTTCAAAAAAAAAGTCAATGAGTTACATAAAATCTTCTATAAGAGTTCAGTTTATATATCACAGCCTACAGGTCATGATTTTACCTTTTTGAAAATTATAACAAGTTTTGGACTAAGGTCTATGGAGACGGCCCAGTGGGCTCATCTGGCAGAACCAAGTAGCCTGCATGGCTGCACAAGCACATGTCATGGGCTCTTTTAGCCCACGCGCTTTGGCTCTCAGAGGGAATCCCAAGCATAATAGGACTTGGAGTTTGCTGATTCTCTGTTTCTCCAGTTACTTTGTTTTCTTTTTTGCAAATTTCGTGTTTTTATCTGGGGCTGCACATGAATGATAAGTTATTCCCCATTGGTGGCAGCGGTGATGGTCTGGTCTAAACCAGTGATGGTCTTTATGTTCTATTTGGTGATCTCTGGGGGATGCATCATGGAGACCTAATGCCTGTTGGTTGAAAAATAACAGAAAAACTGGTTTGCTAATCGTTTTGTTGTTGTTGTTGTTTGTTTTTCTATTTGTGATCTCAAGTTAGTTAAGAATTCCAGGCTGGGCGCAGTGGCTCATGCTTGTAATCCCAGCACTGTGGGAGGCCGAGGCGGGCAGATCACTTGCGGTCAGGAGTTGGAGACCAGCCTGGCCAACATGGTAAAACCCCGTCTCTACTAAAAATACAAAAATTAGCCAGGTGTGGTCGTGGGTGCTTGTAATCCCAGCTACTCGGGAGACTGAAGCAGGGGAATCACTTGAACCTGGGAGAAGGAGGTTGCAGTGAGCCAAGATTGCACCACTGCACTCTAGCCTGGGTGACAGAATGAGACTGTATCTCAAAGAAAAATAATTTCATATCCACTGGGAAGGAGAACAGCTCTTTGAGATCTGAATAGGTGAGTTTCATGTTGCTGTTCACGTTTTTTTTTTTTTTTTTTTTTTGAGACAGAGTCTCACTGTCATCCAGGCTGAAATGCAGTGGCGCAATCTTGCCTCACTGCAACCTCCACCTCCCGAGTTCAACCTGTTCTCCTGCCTCAGCCTCTTGAGTAGCTGGGATTACCTGCGCCCGCCACCACACCTGGCTAGTTTTTGTATTTTTAGTAGAGACGGGGTTTCACCATGTTGGCCAAGCTGGTTTCAAACTCCTGACCTCAGGTGACCCACCCACCTCAGCCTCCCAAACTGCTGGGATTACGGGTGTGAGCCACCATGACCAGCCTGCTATATTTACTTTTGATCTGTGGCTGAAACTGTAGAAATGAAGCAAGACATTCTCTGTGTGTCTGTATATCCATACGTCTGTAATAGAAAGGCCTTTAACTCTTTTTTATTTTATTTATTTATTTTTTGAGATGGAGTCTCACTCTGTCACTCAGGCTGCAATGCAGTGGCGCAACCTCAGCTCACCACAACCTCCACCTCCTGGGTTCAAGCGATCCTCCTGCCTCAGCCTCCTGAGCAACTGGGATTACAGGCATGTACCATCACACCCGAAAGGTCTTTAACTCTTATTGTCAGCGTGAAATGCTCTTGTACACCTGGAAGGTATTAATAACTTAGTGTACTATGTCTCTTAAAGGAGTTCTGTGTTGATTAGTTTATAGAGACAAATAAGTGATTATATAAATCTAATGCTCCTAAAAATAACAGAAAATAACTGAAATTTGAGTGCTTTAAATGTGTTAGACTTAAAACAATTCTTCTTAGAAATCGCTAGCTCAGAAAATTTTTCAGGAGCCAGGTCCATATAATTAACATGATTCTTTGAACAAATTAGACTGGTTTAATAATTGTTTTGAGAAAGCACATATAATAGCTATCTGTCTTTTCTGTGCTTTATGTTAAGTATAATACAAGTATACATTCTGTTTTTCATAAGTCTATATTTATTTTCTGTGAAGAAACTAGTTAATCTAGATTTCCTATACTTGTCATTTCGACTTTCAGATCAAATAAGTCAACTTTATCTTTACACATGTTTAAGATTATAAACATGTAAATTTGTGCCCCACTAAATTGATTAATTATTCTAACAAATAAATTTTGTATCAACAGTAATTATATTTTCTAGTGTGTTACCTTAACCACAGTTTCCAAGATTCTTAATTAACTTTAGAATTTTAAATTAATATTGAAGTACATTAATTAATAAATAATTTTTGACTATCTGGATAATTTCTAAAACAAATTTAATACTGAAACATTGGCTGCTAATCATAATTTTAAGTTGATATATTTTTTACTTCTTATTTTCACATGCTAGAAAGTAGTTATATCTTTGGGTAATGTTAACAAATAAATTCATTATTTTCTGCTTTAAAAAGTTGTGCAGGCTGGGTGAGGTGGCTCATGCCTGTAATCCTAGCACTTTGGGAGGCCAAGGCAAGTGGATCACCTGAGGTCAGGAGTTCAAGACCAGCCTGGCCAACATGGTGAAACCCCCTCTCTACTAAAAACAGAAAGCTTAGCCACACGAGGTAGCGCATGCCTGTGATCCCAGCTACTCTACTTGGGAGGCTGAGGCAGGAGAATCACTTGATCCCAGGAGGCGGAGGTTACAGTGAGCCAAGATCACGCCACTGCACTCTAGCCTGGATGAGAGAGCAAGACTCCATCTCAAAAAAAAAAAAAAATGTTGTGCAAAAGAAAGTGGTGGAGACTCAGATATTTGCCATATTCATAGCAGTATTATTCACAATCGCCAAAAGAATCCACCCAGGTGTTCACTGACAGATAAGAGGATAGACAAAAATGACATATATGTACAATGGAATATTATTTGGTCTTTAAAAAGAAGAACATTTAGACACATGCTATGATACAGATAAACCTTGAGGACATTCTGCTAAGTGAAATACACCAGTCACTAAAAGACGAATACTGTATGATTACATTTCTATGAGGTACCTAGAGTAATCAAAGTTATAGAGACAGAAAGTAGAATAGGGATAGCCAGGGGTTGGGGAGAGGGAAGTATGGGAGTTAACTATTCAATGGGTGCAGAATTTCAGTTTGGCAAGATAAAAGAAGCGTTGGAGATGACTGGGGAAATGGTGGTACAACATCGTGAATGTACTTAATGCCACTAAATAGTACATTTTAAAATAGTTAAAATGATAAATTTTCTGTTATATATATTTGACCACTTTCTTTTTAAGTTGTGTTAGGGATACTCAAGGCTGTAGAAAGTTGGCTTATGTGTATTTGTGAGCTTTGCTTGTCTGCTAAAATTCTTGTATAAGACAGTTCTCAATTTACCCTTAGTTCTTCCTGTGAAAGAAGTTAATTACACTGGCTAAAAGTGCAGTTAATACAGGCTGGGCATGGTGGCTCACATCTGTAATCCCAGCACTTTGGGAGGCCTAGGCAGGTGGATCACTTGAGGTCAGGAGTTTGAGATCAGCTTGGCCAACATGGTGAAACCCTGTCTCTACTAAAAATAGAAAAAATCCTTCTGGCATGGTGGCGGGCATCTGTAATTCCAGCTAACTGGGTGGCTGAGGCACGAGAATAGCTTGAACCCAGAAGGCGGAGGTTGCAGTGAGCTGAGATTGTGCCACTGCACTCCAGCCTGGACAACAGAGCAAGACCCTGTCTCAAAACAACGGCAACAACAACAAAAGTTCAATTAACTACAGATGCTTGAGGCTTTACTAGGAGCAACAGCGACAGAGAAACAAAACTTTGTCTGCAAGGAAAATGGGATGCATTGTTGTGTGAAAGTGTCTGGTTATTCTAGAACATGAAAAAGGATAAAAAGGCAAAACTTGAATGGATATAGAATGTTGTAGAAAGTTTGCTGAAAGAGAATTTTATTTGCCTTGATTTATAATGCCTGAGTCTGAAAATAAGCTATGAAAAGTATTAACATTTTGCCAAATTTGGCGCAGTTTTGGTGGGCTTAAAAATTGATAATAAATAGGCTTGGCACAGTGGCTCATGCCTGTAATCCCAGCATTTTGGGAGGCCGAGGCGGGTGGATCACATGAGGTTAGGAGTTCAAGACCAGCCTGACCAACATAATGAAACCCATCTCTACTAAAAATAAAAATAAAAAAATAGCCAGACATGGTGGCAGGTGCCTGTAATCCCAGCTACTCAGGAGGCTGAGGCAGGGGAATCGCTTGCACCCAGGAGGCAGAGGTTGCAGTGAGCCAAGATCACACCATTGCACTCTAGCCTGGGTGACAAGAGTGAAACTGTCTCAAAAAATAAAAATAAAAATAAATAAATACATAAAAATAAGTAAAAATAAATAAATAATAAATAAAAACTCATGAAAATTTTATGGCCACGTGTTCTATTAATGCATAACTAGAATTTGGCTTTATCTCTACTAAAATAATAAATTGGTCTTAGAGCTCTCAGCAAGGGTTAAAAAGAGGCCACTGTTTAGCTTCTGTGTAAGCCTCCCAGATAACAGAGATTCCCTATCTCACCAGAATCATTTCCTCTGCTTTGTTTTGACCTTATTATGTCTTAAATTTTTTTTTTAAAAAGCAAAGGTATCTCTCTTATAAAAAAGCTATCTACTCTTGCAATCATATTACCTTCTTCCATATTTATTTCAAAATCTTTTATTTTATTATTACTTTGATTAAATAGATAAAAAGTAATATTTCTTGGTCTCCCATGACCTCTTAATCTATTGCCCAAATCTTCTCTAATGGCTCTTTTGATTTTGCCTTCCCAAGATCAGATCCTAAATTTAGAAAAAAATACAATAAAAAATTTAAGATATCTTTCTCTATATTTTTTAAATACTTCAACACTATTACAAGAACATCATGGGAAGAACAATCAAATCAGAAGAGACGTTCAGGCTTTCCTAGGCTAAATTTTCATGGGCAAAATGCTATTAATATCAATATTTCAGAAATTGCATGCTTTATGGGAAGGTCCTGGAGATTTCTCAGTGATTTTGCTATTTATAATATGCTCTTTTTTTTTTTCTTTCTTGAGACAGGGTCTCACTCTGCCGCCCAGGCTAGAGTGCAGTGGTGTGATCATGGCTCACTGCAACCTTGACCTCCCAGGCTCAAGCAATCCTCCCACCTTAACCTCCCACGTAGCTGGGACTACAGGTGCACACCACCACACCTGGCTAATTTTTTAAAACTTTTTATAGGATGGAATCTCACCATATTGTCTAGGCTGGTCTTGAACTTCTGGGCTCAAGTGATCTTCCTGCCTCAGCCTCCCAAAGTCCTGAGATTACAAGCAGTATGTTTTTATCTTCAGGGGAAACACTGATCAAACCATGATGAAATAGTTGTGCATCGTACCCCAGGAGAGAATTTCACTCTCCTCCATTCTGATACTATTAGGTAGTGTAATAAATAACCACAGCCTTTCAGTCTCGTTACTGGACACATTTCTCCTTTCCAATGCCTGCCTGAAGCCTCTGTTATAAGCTGCAGGCCACAGATTGCATCTTCAACAAAGAAAAACAAACTCAAAGTCTAGACAAAAAGGACTGCACCAGGTTCTGTGAACTACTTATGCTTCACTTGGTGTAGGCTTCCAAGCTGACAATGGATGACCTTCTGACTGAGTGAGTAGACTGAGAATTCCTACAACTGAGTCCAAAAGCAGACAGCTTACCCAAGATCCAGCAGAACAATAATTAATTACATGGCGTTGATTGAACAGCTGAAGGAAATCTAGTTACGGCTCTTTGTGGCAATACAGTTGATATTATTTTTTATTGTTCTACTTTAATAGATCTGTGAGGAAGTTCTTTCCTGGTCTTGAGCTGTCTCTAACCCTCAGTTTAGTAGATTATACGTTTTTTGTGTTTTTGAGACAGAGCCTTACTCTGTTACCCAGGCTGGAGTGCAGTGGCGTGATCTCGGCTCACTGCAATCTCCACCTCCCAGGTTGAAGCGATTCTTCTGCCTCAGCCTCCCAAGTAGCTAGGATTACAGACACATGCCACCACACCTGACTAATTTTTGTGTTTTTAGTAGAGACAGTGTTTCACCATGTTGGCCAGGCTAGTCAGGAACTCCTAATCTCAGGTGATCTGCCCGTCTCTGCCTCACAAAGTGCTGAGATTACAGGCGTGAGCCACGAAGCCCTGCCAGATTATACTTCTGTAAACTGAAATTCAACGTTTCAAGCGGTATCTGAATCTCATTGATCCCCTCATGATTCAGAAACCAATACTTTTAAGCCTGGGCAACATGGAGCAACCCACAACCCTGCCTCTATAAAAAATACAAAACATCAGCTGGGCATGGTGGCGTGTGTCTGTAGTCCCAGCTACTCAAGAGGCTGAGGTGAGAGGATCCCTTGAACCCAGGAGGCGGAGGTTGCAATGAGCCAAGATCGCACCATTGCACTCCAGCCTAGGTGAGAGAGCAAGACCCTGTCTCAAAAAAAAAAAAAAATTTACTTTGACAGACTCTCCTTACTTTCCATGACAACATAATTATTTGCACAGGTTCAACAGAATCTGTCCTCCTTTTTTTTAAATCAAGATATAATTGGATAAATCAATTGTGTAATCAAGGCCCTACCTGCAGTGTCTTTTATGGGATGTCCTCATTTAATCAGGTGTGACAAGCCTACTATAAGGAATGCCCATGGAGTCAATCCCTACAAAACCCTACCAGGAAGCTGGCTGGAACCACATGGATTGCTTCCTGGCAGAAGAGGGACCTTAGAAAAATCAGAGACCTCAAGAAGAGAGGAAGTCATTTAAATTTACAGGTGATACAAGTGACAGCTGGTGAAGAGAGTATCTTGGGCTTGCTTTTCTAGCCTTAGGATAGAAGTTGGGTGACCAACTCATCCTAGTTTTCCCAGGACTTTCCAATTTTAGCACTCAAAGTCCCATATCCCAGGTACCCCATTAGTCCTTGGAAAACTGGAACAACTGTCACTCAACTTCTATCCTAAGGCTGCCGCTTGGGCAACATAGCAAGACCTCATCTCTACAAAAGTTTAAGAATCGGCCAGGCACAGTGGCATGTGCCTTTAGTCCTAGCTACTTGGGAGCCTGAGGCAAGAGGATCTCTTCAGTCCAGGAGCTTGAGGCTGCAGTGAGCTGTGACTGCACCACTGCACTCCATTCTGGGTAACAGAGTGAGATCCTATCCCTTAAAAAAAAAAAAACCAACCTAAGATTATGTATGAAAGCTTCTAGACAGAAGCTAAAATGTCTCAATACTGTCGCTATTTGTAGGGCAAATTCAAAGAGTCTCATGTTTAATTATATCCTTGTTGCTCCTATGGAAAGAAGCCAATGTAATGACAGCAGCATTTTATACATCAAGAAAATTTTGGAGATTATCTATGATCACAGAAAAATTATCTGGCCAGGCGTAGTTGCTCATGCCTATAATCCTAGCACTTTGGGAGGCCAAGGCAGGTGGATCACCTGAAGTCAGGAGTTCGAGACCAGCCTGGCCAACATGGTGAAACCCCTTCTCTACTAAAAATAAAAAAACTAGCCAGGCGTGGTGGTGGGTGCAGGTAATCCCAGCTACTTGGGAGGCTGAAGCAGGGTAATCTCTTGAACCTGGGAGGCAGAGATTGCAGAGAGCTGAGATCACGCCTCTAAGATCGAGCTGAGAAGAAGGGAGGAAGAAAGGAAGGAAGGAAGGAAGGAAGGAAGGAAGGAAAGGGAAGGGAAGGAGGGAGGGAGGGAGGGAGGGAGGAGGAGAGGGGAGGGAGGGAGGGAAGGAGGAAATCTGAAACTTGGATATGAGGCAAACAGAATGCTGGCACAACCCATTGTTTACCTTTCATGAAAAGTCCCAAACTTACTGAAGCTACTAGTAGAATAGATAGCCTGAAAGATTTATGGCCTGTTAGATATTAGCCATTTTAAGAATTTAACTCAGTAATTTCATCCTAATACTTTTCTGTCAAATTGCTGGCTTCTCAAATGCTCTTTGAACCAGTCATAACATCTTACTGGTTCCCCCATTCTTTTTTTTTTTTTTAGAGATGGAGTCCCGCTTGTCACCCAGGCTGGAGTGTAGTGGTGTGATCTTGGCTCACTGCAAGCTCCGCTTCCTCAGGCTCAAGAAATTCTCATGCTTCAGCCTCCCAAGTAGCTGGGATTACAGGCACCCAACACCATGCCCGGCTAATTTTTGTATTTTCAGTAGAGATGGGGTTTCACCATGTTGGCCAGGCTGGTCTCGAACTCCTGACCTCAAGTGATTTGCCCACCTCGGCCTCCCAAAGTGCTGGGATTACAGGCATGAACCACAACACCTAGCCACCCTAAGACTCTTTACGGGGACACACAACCGTGGCTGATCTTATGTTTCATTGACGTTTACAGTCTTTGACATGGTTTGATTTCCAGGGCTCCGACTGCTTCCCAAAATAAATGTCCTTGCTCAATGAGCCAAAAATTATAACATTTGCAAATTACTTATTTGGCTTAAAGTCCTTTCACTGGTTAAAAGACAAATGTTTCTGGAAAAGGGCAACACGTAAAGCCTTACCAGTCATTTTCACATTAGTATAAACACATCCCTAGCGTTTTCTGAGAGCTCTAAATGAGAGAAAGGGGCAGGGGTAGGCCTGCCTTCCTGTGATGGGGGATTGGGGATGTCAGGAGCTACGGAAAGGGGATTCAGAGTTCAAATGGGGGCCTTGGGCTCACCGCCAGGTCCTCGCGGGTGACAAAGCCCCTCTCCTTGGCACCGCAGTCCTGGAAGAAGGCCTGCAGTTCTGCTGCTGCCTGAGAGGACCAAGACTCTGGCTCTGGGGCCACCTCAGCATCTTCACCATCAGCCGGCTCTCTTGTCTGCCGCCGCCGGCTGGAGCCCAGCTTCCGGACTTTTCGAGATGTTCTCTGTCCTGGCTCCATGGTTCGTTGGCCCTGGGGACAGAGGAGTGAGGGGCACTGGGCTGCTGGACAGTCACACCCTCTCATGGCTCAAAACCTTCCCCTGGCTCCCATCACCTCTGGAAGAAAATCCACTGTGGCTGCCAAAGCCCAGCCTGATGGTGCCCCGCCGGGTCCTCTGACCTCGTCGCCCAGCCGCCTCATGGCCTCTCATCCATTCTGCTCAGCACCTTTGCCCTTTCTAAGTTTCTGCCTGGAATGCCCTTCTCCAAGCTCCCCTCCTGCCCTCATCTCTTCAGGCTACTACTCAACTATTGAAGTCTTCTCTGACCATCAGAGAATTTATCCTCCACCCCATGCAGAATCTCTCTCACGTTTTGACCTGGAGGGTGGTTACGCAGGGTTTTCCAGGATCTAGTTGTCTGAAGGGCCATAAGCAGCTTCCTGAGCCATCTCTCTGGTGACTCTTCTCACTCATTGACTCATCTCAGCTGCATCAGGGATCCTTCCACTGACGCCTCCTCCCTCTCTCAGCCTCACCTCCCCTCCAGCCTTTTTTCTCCAGCACCATGTCTCTAGTCCTTTGACACATGCAGCATGGAATCAGTAGCGCCCCTGTGCGGCTCTTAGGGCCCCACATCATGTGGCCTCAGCTTCATCCACCCCACCCCTGTGCCCTTAGGGTCCATGGCAACACTACTGAACCACTCATGGTCCCTGGAATTCCTGATTCCCTCCCACCTTGTTCCCTTTGCCGCCCTAAGAGAGTGAGACTCCACAACTCTCTCACTCCCTTACATCGTTAATACCTTTTGCTTCCTCACTTTACAGACTGCCTCCTCCAAGAAGCCTTCCCTGCAGTTACCCCGCATTCAAGCTGGGCTCAGTGCTCGCTTGTCTGTGACCCTGCTGTGGTTTGAATGTTCCCCAAAGTTCATGTGTTGGAAACTTGATCCCCAATGAGGCAGTGTTGGGTGGTGGGGCCTGGTGGGAATTGTTTGGGTCATGGGGGCACCATCCTCATGAATGGATGAATGCCATTATTGTAAAAGCGAGTTCCTTATAAAAGGATGGACTCAGACCCGCGTGCTCTCTGTCGTCCTTCTGCCTTCCCCCAGGAAGACATCATAAGAAGGCCCATGCCAGATTCTACCTCCTCAGTCTTGAACCTTCTAGCCTCCCGAACGATGAGGAAATCCATTTCTGTTCTATGTAAATTTCCCATTCTATGGTATCTGCTATAGCAGTACAAAACAGACCAAGGCAGGCCCCATGCTGCCCTGGCTGTGGATAACACTGTTTATCTAGGTCCATACTGCTCCCCGCCCCTTAGCACATGTTAGGTGCTCAAGTAAGGGGCGTCAAATTCATCATTCATTCACCAGTCACTGAATGTCTTAGTTCAGTCAGTCAATTGATAAGGATTTGGATGGTTGGGGATTCATCCAGCTGAGACCCCTGGGGTGAGGAAAAGAGAGGCTGTGGTCTGGAAGTGATAAAGTCTGAGCCTGCCTTGGGGGAACAAGTCTGGGGCCCATAAAGCTATGGGATGAGAAGGACTTGATGTCCAGACAGGGCAGCTTCCTGCAGGTGGTGGGACTTGTGCAGGTTCTACAGGAGGCATGTAGGATTTGGAAGCAGTAAACAGTGTGTGTGAAGGAATCGAGGCAGAAGAGCAAGGCTCATGCCCAGGAGATGGAGGAGACATCTCCCCTGGGAGTTCTCTGTTGACGCCGAAGGCCACAGACAGGCTGGGTGGAGTGGTTCGAGGGCTCTGCTTTAGGCATCATGGGCTCATTCCAGGGGGTCATTCCACAGCCTCCCCTTGGGCAGGCTTCCCACGGGGAACTGCACCGGCTCTACAGAACTTGGATGAAGCAATTTCTCATCCTGAGGAGGCCCCAAACTTCAAACAGAAGTACATTCTCTCTCTCTCCTCTCTCTCTCTCTCTCTCTCTCTCTCTTCAAAGTCTGTTTCAGATGCAGGTTTTTTTGGTGTTTTTTTTTTCTGAGACGGTGTCTCGCTCTGTCGCCCAGGCCGGAGTGCAGTGACACGATCTCAGCTCACTGCAAGCTCCACCTCCCGGGTTCACGCCATTCTCCTGCCTCAGCCTCCCGAGTAGCTGGGACTACAGGTGCCCGCCACCACGCCCGGCTAACTTTTTATATTTTTGGTAGAGACGGGGTTTTACCATGTTAGCCAGGATGGTCTTGACCTCCTGACCTCGAGATCCGCCTGCCTCAGGCGTGAGCCACCGTTCCCGGCTGTCAGATGCAGTTTTAAGATCATAAATGTAAAACCACAGTGGTGTGCTGGGGCTTGTGAGGGCCGACTGTGCACACCTCTTCCTATCTCGGCAGCTTGGAATCAGCCACTGTGGGAGTACTGGCACCGTGGGAATCAGCAAATGCTATGAATCAGGTCTCCTGCCCCCACCACACAATAGTAACCAGCACACCTCTTCTGAAGACTTCCATCTGCCCCAACCCTTCCCACCCTCTGTCATGCACATAAGCAACAACCATTTACCGAGCGCCAACTGAATGCCAGTGCAGTGCTAAGCAGGCCCGCCACAATCCATATGTTTCCTTTAAGCGAATTAGGAAAAGGTATTTCCTGCTGGCAGACACAGCCCAGTGCCAGGGCTCATGGTTTGACAAGTGGAATGTGGACTGGATTCCAGTCCCCATGCACCTCCTTGGCTGGGCATCCTTGTGCAGGACACACCCTGCACACCCCAGCAGAGTCCCTGGCCCTGCCGGTAGAGGTGTGACTAACTCCTGGTCTCCCCTGGGGGACCTCACAGCCTCATGCAGGAGACACAAACATAATTACAGTGCAGCACAGAAGGAGCAGCACACCTGTGTGTCAGGTGCTGGGAGAGCACTGAAAAAGGAGCAACTCACTGATCAGGGTGTCAGAGAGGGCTTCCTGGGGGAGGTGACGTAGCTTAGCAGTGAGCTCCAGGGCAGGAGAGATTATACAACCCTGATGCCCTCATAATGCCCAGCCTTGCTTAGGATGTGTACTGGGCTCTCAACCGACTTCCTCTGCTGACTCACTGTCCCCAGAATGTGGAATGTTCTAACAGACAACTGAATAGAATCAGAAAATATCAGGGCCAGACACGGTGGCTCACACCTGTAATCCTAACACTTTGGGAGGCCAAGGCAGGTGGATCACTTGAAGCCAGGAGTTTGAGACCCGCCTGGGCAACATGGTGAAACTCCATCTCTACCAAAAACAAAAAATTAGCTGGGCATGGTGGCGTGCACTTCAAGTTCTAGCTATTAGGGAGGTTGAGGAGGGAGAATCACTTGAGCCCAAGAGGCAGAGGTTGCAGTGAGCCGAGATTGCACCACTGCACTCTAGCCTAGGCAACAGAGCGAGACATTGTCAAAAAAAAAAAAAAAAAAAAGTCTTTCTAATAAAAAACAGGGAGGCTAAAAAGCCAAGAATGAGGAGTAAGATTCTAGGGGTTAGAATAGGGCAGTCCCCTTGCTAATCTAACTGGCCTTCACCTGGTATCTCTCACCCCTAATTCACCCCATGTTGCCCCATGGAAATAATGACCACATAGACACCCCTCCTTGGGTCTAGAGGCCTTCCACACCTAGAAAGGCACCATCTATCTCCATCCCCCATCCCCCTAAGAGGGGAGCCGCTTCCCTCCATGGGCCAATGACCCTTCTTCAGTGGCTAAAAGGGTTTGGCCGAGCAGTTCCAGCCTTGTAGGTTACACTCAAAGACAGACTCCCTGTAGAATAGAAGGAGATTAAGAAACAAAACAACAACAACAAAATAAGCTGGGCATGGCGGCCTGTAATCCCAGTACTTTGGGAGGCTGAGGCGAGAAGATCACTTGAGCCCAGGAGTTCAAGACCAGCCTGGGCAACATAGCAAGACCCTGTCTCTACAAAATAAAATAAAACTAGCTGGGCATGGTGGTGTGCCTGCAGTCCTAGCTACTTGGGAGGCTGAGATGGGAGGATCACTTGAACCCAGGAGGTCAAAGCTACAGTGAGCTACGATTCACCACTGCACTCCAGCCAGGGTGACAGAGTGAGATTCTGTCTCAAAAAAATAAAAAAGGAAAAATAAAAGAAAGACTTACTGAGCCTCAGTACTAGAAGAGGGTCAGTCCCACTCTCTTGACCTGGAGTTGCAGAAAAGGAGGTTCATCAGAGAAAGTGACTTCCAGTCCCATTGCTGTGAAGTCAGACAGACCTCTGCTTCTCCCAGCTCTGCTGCCCATGGGCTGTGCAACCTTAGGGAAGTCAATCAGCGTCTCTGTGCCTGAGCTTCCTCACTGGAAACTTAGAACTAAGATCTCTCACACAGGGTTGCTATGAGGATTAGGCAAGATAATTAAAGTTGAAACATCAGTTCCCATTCCCCAGCATGGCCCACCTCCCTTTCCAGCTTCACTTTCTCTTAGCACTTGTCACCTCCCCAGAATAGAGAGCCTTTTGCTCATTTTTGTTGTAAATTTTCCTTCTCCTTATGCTGATACAGAGGCCTCACCTGAGCAGGGAGTTGACCATTCTGTTCACTGCTCTATCCCAAGAGCCTAGAACAGCGCTTGGCACACAGTTGGTACTCTGTAAATATTTGCTGAATATATGATCCACATAAAGCACTTAGGAGTGTGCTTGGCATCCGTGACTACTGGGTAAAAGTAGCAATGACAACAGTGGTGATGACATTGATAAAGGTGAATTCTATTTGAGGCACATAAAAGCCAGGTTCCATGCAGATACAATTGATCCCATTTGACAAATGAGGAAACTGAGGGAGGTTCCAAGAGGCAGAGTGACCTGCCCAAGCCGTGATGTCAGTGGTAGGACTACACCGGATTCTGCTTTTCTGGTTGGTCATGGGATGGACTTCCCCAAGGTTACATCCTGGAGAGGTGGCTCTTCCCTGGGCAGAAGGTCCCTCTGGGGATGATAAACGCCCAGTGGAGTAGCCCTGAGCAGGACAAGGGCTTTGGAGCAGGGTGGGCGTTGACAGGCTTGGCTCCTGTGGTGACGCCCAGTGTCTCGTGTACTTCTGGCAATGGAGATAACATGGCCAAGGGAGAAAGATAAGATTCCCTGTGCAGAAGCCTCCGGAAGCAAAGTGCACTGTGATGTGAGTGTCACATCACAGCCTACCGAGCTCCCACAAGTGTAGGAAGTAAGAATCCTGGAAGAAATTCCCTGCAGCCACATCCTAGGACATGTGGTGTTCTTGACATTCCTTTCTGGGAGTTCCTAGCCAAGCTGCACCGCCACAGTCCATTTCCAGAAGTCCCCTGGCATTAATAAGAAAATAGCACCTTCCAGATACCTCACCTGCCCCACCCCAGCATCTGCCCTCTCTGCCAGTCAATGCTTCTCTCCAGGAGGGGCACTCAGCCACCTGCTCCTAGCCTGTCAGGTGGTCTGGGGCAGGAAGGCAGCAGATGCCCTCCAGCCATCACCACCTCAAAATCAGTCACTTGTCACCATCAGGTGGGATGGTGCACTCACCCCTTGTGCTTCATATTCAGATCCCTGACAGCACCCCATGGCCTGACAGCATACCCTAAAAACAGCCTGTGTCCCTTCTAGGCCAGGCCTGGTCCCTCAGCGACAGTAAAGACATCCTTCAGTCAATCCACAAATGTACACATGCAAATGTGCACGCACACACACCCTCCTTGGCCATCACCCTCACCCTCCACTCCCTCACCGTCAGCCTCTCGGTCAGACACAGCACCCCTCACGGCCATTCCATCATTCCATTCTGCATGTGCAAATGCCATCGCCCAGCACACATCCCTCCGAGTCAGCCAGCAGGGCCACCCTGCCAGCGCCCTTCTCCTCCACCACTTTCCCCTTAGTGCATCCTCATGCCTCACATCGTTAAGAGTGGGGGACCCCTTCATGGCTAGGACACACATACAGCCCCTCAGCATGATCACTTCTCCCCACATCCCTCACCTAAGAAATCGCATAAAGCTTGAAGCCAAACATGAGAGCAAATGAATCCCACTCCCAAGCATCCAGGGGAATCCACTCCCACTGTGGTGTTCTGTGAGGCAGCAGGCACCACAGGCTGCCCACCAGGAAGTGGAAGCCAGAGAAGAAGGGTGGGGCGGGGCAGTGGCACATTACAACCTGGCATGGGCCCTGCCTGGGGCCTCCGGGTGTCCATCACGCTCTCACCAAATGGTGCTTAGAACTGGGCCTGCTCTGCACTCGGCTGGCTTCAATAGCTATAAATAATAGCCATACTCGCTAAACCCCAATTGCCCAAGTCGGTGGGCCTGAGAGACCACCTAGTGTCTTGTTCCAGTCTACTTATCCTCACTTCTCCCCTCCTAATAGAGAAACTGAGGCTCTGAGAAACCAGGTGACTTGCTGTAGGTCGCACAGCCATTTACGGGTAGTGATGCACCCCAGCCTCCTGCCCAAGTGCCTTCCCATCCCCTCCCTTAGACCACGCAGAGAGCTCCAAATGCAGGGGAAAAGAGGGCTCTGCCCCTTGCACCCTTGACATAGAAGCTAAACAGGGACCCCAGCTCCTTCCCCCATCCTCATCCTTCCAAAGAAAAAGAAGCATTGCAACCTTAGGATGGCTCCTACCTCTCAAAGGCTCCCAGTGGAACACGCAGCCCTGGGCTCTGGGACCTGGTGGTGGGGTGACTGCTGCCCTACAGAGCCCACGAGCTCTAGAACTGTTAACAGTCTTGTCTTGCTTAATCGCCCTTTCCGTTCCCCAGCGAGCCAATCTCCTGTGCTCATCTATAGAACTTCCTGTGGAAGCGACCACTGGCGGCCCTTTCACAATTTTGCCTGGCACCCCCAGGCATCCCTGCCCTGATTGGTGCCTTGAAGTGGAGAATGCTGGAGCTGGCAGGGAGGCCCTCCTAAGCAGAGGCTCCGAAGAGTGAGATGGACTGCTCAAGATCACCTAGCCCTTAGTGGCACAGCCAGGACTGGGCCTGAGTCTCTGGTTCCCAAGGCAATGCCTTATCCCAGACAGCAGCAGGTTGATGAGCACAGCCGTGGCTGAAGCTAAGTGTATGGGATGCCCCGGGAGAACTGCCCACCCTGCCTCACTGCAGGCCCTCACTCTCGGACAGTGTCTTTGAGCCTCAAGGGAGGCTTTATATCTAAATCACATTTTAGGAAACAATCTAATCTGATACCAAAATACATTGTAGAGCTACAGCCATCAGAACAGTGTGGAATTGGAGCATGACTATAGATGGATGAATCAGTGGAGCAGAATAATGAATAGACAGAAATAGGCTCGAATATCTGTGGGAATTTAGTGTATCATAAAGGCACCATTTCAAATCATTGGAAAACAGATAGTTTATTCAATAAACTGTGTTGGGAGAATGGGGTAGGTATCTGCAAAAAACAAAGTTAGAGCTCTAACTCTAAAAGCATTCCAGATGGATAAAAGCATAAGCATTTTAAAAATCAAAATCACACAATTATATGTTGTTTGGGATTTACTTCAAAAGTATTGAAGAGTGGGGAGAATAGGTAGGACATAGATGAAACAAGACTGGCTCTGGCCCTGTTCTGATCCCTCCTGGAACTGATGAGGGTACTGCGGGCTCATTATGTCCTTCTACTTTTCTGTATGTTTGAACAAATGCCATAAGAAATCATGGCATAGTTCATTTGCCACGGTTGCAGAAGAAGGAGGGAAAGAAAAGGAAGAAAGAAGGGAGGGAGGGAAGGAAGGAAGGAAGGAAGGAAGGGAGGGAGGGAGGGAGGGAAGGAAGAAAGAGAGAAAGAAAGAAAGAAGAAAGAAAGAAAGAAGAAAGAAAGAAGAAAAAGAAAGAAAGAAGAAAAAGAAAGAAAGAAAGAAAGAAAGAAAGAAAGAAAGAAAAGAAAAGAAAAGAAAGATCTGTCATGGGATAGCCTGGGTGTGGTGGCTCATGCCTGTAATCCCAGCACTCTGAGAGGCTGAGGCAGGAGGATCGCCTGAGCCCAGGAATTCAAGACCAGTCTGGACAACATGGTGAGACTCCGTCTCTATTAAAAAAAAAAAGAAGAAGAAGGAGGAGGAGGAGGAGGAGAAGGAGAAGAGGAGAAGGAGGAGGAGGAAGAAGAAGAAGAAGAGAAAGAAGAAAAAAAGGGAAGAAAGAGATCATGGGATAATTTTTAAATAATCTTTGATTAGGCAAGACCCTTCCAGATATATCACAAAGCATTAGAAGCCACAAAAGAAAATATTGAGTCATTCAACCATATGGAAACTTTTTAAAAATAAATAAAACTGAATGGCAATAAAAGGTCACCATTGACAAGTCAAAAGGTAAATAAACTGTGAAAAAATACTCACATATCATAGAAAATAAGTTAATTTCCTCCCTCTGTAAAGAACTCCTATAGATCAATGAAAGACCAATAATGCATTACAGAAACTGGCACCATATATGAATAAACAATTCATGGAAAAATAAATATCAATGGATTTAAAAATATGAAAAATGTTTATAAAAATAATACATTGAGATATCAATGTAGTTTTATTCAGCTATTCAATTAGTAAGACCAAAAAAGTGATATACTATATCATACAGGATGTAGGAAACACATTCACACAATATTGGCAGGAATATAAACTGGTACACCTTTCATGAAAAGAAATGTATAATATCTGTCAACATTTAAAATGCAAAAATCTTTCTACCTAGCAATTTCACTTTCAGTCATTGGTTCCACAGATGATATACAATATGACAGTATGGAAGGATATTCATTACAGCATTGTCTGTAGTAGCAAAGGATTGGAAATGATCTAAATTTCCATCAGCAGGGAGGTGGTTAAATGAGCTCTGATACATCGGAACATTGGCATACTCTGCACCCGTGAAGAAAATGAGAAAGATCCAGGTGGACTGATATGGAATGACCTTCAAGATATTGTGTCATATGAAAAAAGTAAGGTGCAGAACAGTGAGGATAGTATGCTTTTTATGAAGAAAAAAGTGTATGTGTATGTATGAAATATATGCAATAGATAAGGGCCATGATATAGTTAGGTTTTATGTCCTCACCCAAATCTCATCTCGAATTATAATTCCTATGTGTCAAAGGAAGGAAGTGATTGGATTATGGGGGCAGTTCCCCCATGCTGTTCTTGTAACAGCGAGTGAATTCTCACAAGATCTGATGGTTTTATAAATGGCAGTTTTTCCTGTGCTTATATAATTTCCTCCCCTGCGGCCATGTGAAGAAGGCCCTTGCTTCCCCTTTACCTTCCACCATGATTTTAGGTCTCCCGAGGCCTCCCCAGCCATGTGGAACCGTGAGTTCATTAAAACTCTTTCCTTTGTAAATTACCCAGTTTCCGGTATTTCTTTATAGCAGTGTGAAAATGGACTAATACAGGCCAGGTGAGGTGGCTCACGCCTGTAATTCCAGCACTTTCGGAGGCTGAGGCAGGCAGATTGCTTGAGCCCAGGAGTTAAAGACCAGCCTGGGCAACAAGGTGAAACCTTGTCTCTATAAAAAAAATAAACAAAATTAGCCAGGCGTGGTGGTGCATGCCTGTAGTACCAGCTACTCAGGAGGCCAAGGTGGGAGGATCGCCTGAGCGCTGGAGGTCACGGCTGCACTGAGCTGTGATTGCACCACTGCACTCCAGCCTGGGTGGCAGAGTGAGGTCCTGTCTCAAAAAAAGAAAAATAATAGATAAGCACACACATTCATATATGTTTGTAAATGCATAGAATATTTCTGACAGGATATACAAGAAACTAGTCAGAGCTGGGCTGGATAGAAGTGTTGGGATGGAGGAGGGGGGCAGATTTATGTTTCACTCTTTACTTTTAATGTATTTTATGTTTTTACTATCTGTATACATTACCTATCCAAAAAGAAACTTAAAAATAGTGTGTACATATACAAAGAGAGACTGATGAAGGAAACATGGTAAAATGTTAACATTTAGGAACAATGGTAAAGGGTATATCGGGATTATTTTATCATATTTGCAACTTTTCTGGATGTATAAGATTATTTCAAAACAAAACGTTTTTTAAATTAATAAATTTAATTTATAAACAAATGAATATTATCACAACCAACTATCTGAGGACATTGATACTCAGAGAGTTTCTGAGGCTTTATTGAACTAAATAAGCACTCACTTATTTTTTATTATTGTTATTTTTGAGACAGGGTCTCACTCTGTTGCTTAGGCTAGAGTGCAATGGCACAGTCATAGCTCACTGCAGCCTCCCGGGCTCAAGTGATCCTTACACCTCAGCCTCCCAAGTACTTGGGATTATAAACACGCACTACCACACCCAGCTAATTATTGTATTTTTAGTAGAGATAGGGGTTTCACCATGTTGCCCAGGCTGGTCTGGAACTCCTGGAGTCCAGTGATCCACCTGCCTTGGCCTCCCAAAGTACTGGGATTACAGGCACAAGCCACCGCACCCGGCTTATTTATTCAACAAATGTTTATTAAGCACTTCTAGGTGCTGGACACTGTGCTACGAAATACAAAATGTAGAAAGTGTAGAATACGAAAATGTAGAAAATATGAAAATGTAGAAAACTGTAGGGAAAACAAGCCATATGTAATATAATGCCAAACAGTGGTAATTGTTTGGAAGAAAAGCAAAGCAGACGGAAGGGCTAGAGCGGTGGTGGGAGGTGTATTTTAGATGAGGTGCTCAGGGGAGGCCTGAGGAGGTGATGCTGGAAAGAATAAGTGAGAAACAAGATCTGGAAGAAGAGGGTAGAGGGGGAGGAAACAGCGAATGCGGAGGCCCGGAGGCAGGAGCAGGCTTTGTGTGCAATCGAAACAGCAGTGAGGAGAGCCCTGTGGAGGGAGCACGCGGGGGAGGGAAGTGCCGGCGGGCGGCGGAGATGGAGACAGAGGTAACAGGCAGGACCCGTAGACAATATGGGCCCATTTGGAGGGCCACACGAACCGACTTAGGTTTGAAAGGGATCCCCCCGCCCCCCCGCTGCTTTCATTCTGGAGAAGAGACTGTACTAGGCAAAAGCAGCAGCAGGGAGACCCGTGAGGAGTTAACATAATCCAGACAAGAGACAGTTGCTTGGCCAGGGAGGGCAGCGGTGGAGGTCATGATGAAAGGTGGCTGGACTCGGGATATGTACTGAAAATAGGGCCAATAGGGCTTGCTGCTGTATTTGGGCAAATGCAACAAATCCAGGACCTTCTTTCCAGCAAAAGACTCTCTCCACTCCTCTAAGAACAGAGTGAGGTTGGATTTTTAAGACCCAGCCCTCGGGATCTCAAGGCATCCTCAGTTCATTTGTCCCCCAAACCTCGCCGGCCCTGCTCCCCACCATGGAAATAAAAGGGACATGGAGAAGGCGAGAGTGGTCACACCCTCTCGGGTGGAGCCAGAGTGCCAAGGAGTCCTGCAGATGCTGAGAACTCAGCCTGGCCTTGTCCTCGGCACCAGCACCAGGGAAAAAACCTGCCAGGACATACCAAGTGCTAGGAAAAAAATTAGATCCAGGCACGTTTGGAAATGATGGAGCTAACTGTTGTATACAATGTTACTGAACTGAAAAACACTGTGCTCAGAACTAGGTTTTGCAAAAATTGAATCAATGGACAAGGATCAAGGGCAGTGAAACTGTTTTACAATTAGGAAAGTTTTCACACTCACTAATTTTTAATTCCTTACACGTGCTTAAAGACTCTTCACAGCTTGTTAAATCCTGAAGCAAGATATTCTCCATTCTGGGGCCCGGCAGTGAGAGCTGAGGTGCAAGCTAGGACCTGAGCCTCCCTGCCTCCGGCTACTGGCTCCAAAATAGCTCAAGAAGCTTAGGCAGGTGGGCAGTCCCACAGAAAACCAGGGTTAGGGAGCTTGCTTCAAAGCTGCATTTGGGTAGCGCTTTACGTAAGATTGAGAAAACCTAAATTACATCAAAGACTGAGGAGGTGCACAGAAACAGATAGGTCCCTGCAAACGTCCTCTTAGAATTGTCACAGCGGCAATGACCCTGGGCGAGGCACTTCCCCTTTCTGGTGTATTGAGCAGGCAGTGTGATCTGGAGTCATCAGCCTGGACATTCTGGCCCCTCACCACTTCCTAGGGGTGTGAGCTCAGGCACTATCTGGCCCACATCTATGTTCACCTAAAGCTTTGGTAGATAGTTCCTGGCAGGCTAATGATTTCCCACCTCAAATGTCTTCATCCCTCTGGTTTTCTTCAGCATTACAGGAATTTGTTCCACCCTGTGAGGAGCAATCTGGACTAGGCCCTGGAGGCAGCCCTATCAGTGATGGACAGTGCCCATAGATACGTAGCCTAGGTAGCCAGATAAGTACTCCAGAGAGAAAATTGTAGGGTATGTTCCACACGGTTTCCTCGAGGCTCCCTAGCAGGTTTAAGCCCCAGTTGCACACAGTGGAACTTGTTCACTGACACCTTTATTGGCCTTCTCCTTTCTCACATTCTCTACTTTCCTGCTGTGCCTCCAGGGACTACCTCCCAGGTAATCCACCTGCACACAAGTCCTTGTCTCAAGTTGTTTGGGGAGTGGGGGTGGTAGGGGTGACTAAGACAGTTTCCAGAAATGGCAGAAGCCGGATGGGCTTCTGAAAACAGAAGTCACCCGTGAAGTGACAATGTGGACCCAAATGCTGGTGGTAAGTAAGGTGGTGATAACCCTTGGCAGACTACAGCATCACAATGTCCACAATGTGTGTAGTGGATTGGGAAGAGGCACAGGTAAAATTTCAGGAGCAACATTGACTTATGCCATAAGTCTAACACTTGAAAGATACAGGGCAATAGTAATGATAAGGATTGTGGGGTTGGTTGGCTTTTGTTATTTGCCCTAGAAGCCTTGAAGAAAGACAACTCAGGGTATGTTGTGAAGACAGGAGAACTCCATAATAGCATTCTAAATGACCCTTATCTCTCATGGCCCAAGAGTAGGCTGTGCTGAAAATCAGGCCCAGGATCTGATTGTAAAAGGGGTGAAGCTTCAAGAGAGACTAAAAGCACAGCCTCAGCAGACCTACTACCCCAGGGTCAGAATTCTGATAGGGAAAGAATGGGGCACTAGGACTTGAATGGAGATATTTGGATAGATGCACTTGAGAAGCTTGTACCCTCAGCTTCCTTGAGCCTTCTAGGCCTGTAGAAGGACCCCTTCCTTTACTAGAGAACAATCTCCCATAACCTGAAGACCACACTAAGGACTCACTTGAGGTGAATGTCTCACAAGGTGATGCTTATCTTCCTCAAGATCCTTCCCTCTTGCCCTCACTGCCTCTAGACCAGGATCAAAAAACATTTTCTTAAAAGGCAAGAGAGTACATATTTTAGATTTGCAGGCCATGTGGTCTCTGTTGCAACTATTCGATTCTACTTTTGCTCTTAAAACGACAGTGCAAAAACAACCATGGACAATAGGTAAACAAATAGGTGTGTGTGCATTCCAATAAAACTTTATATACAAAAACAGGCAGCTGGTGCATGAACTATGGTTTGCCTACCCCTGTTCTAGACCAGTAATTAGGGTCAGGTCTTACCATTGCCCAAGCAGGAAAGTATATAGTCCCCATTGCTGGAGGAAATAACTTATTCACAACAAAAACTGCAGGTCTGGTTGATATATATTAGTAGGAACAGGAAAACACATATAGGAGGAGATTTTGAGGATGTGGGACTGGGGCCGGGGGGAGCTGAGGAATACAAAGCTAGATAAAGAGGGTTTTATGGAGGGACCCTTATTCTGACTCAGAATTTAACATCCTGGCGAGACCTCTGGAGCTGGTCTTAACACACTACTGAATTGATCCTTAAGGTTTAGACACAATGATGGCTGACAGTCAGTGAGGCAGCAATGCTGAAACAGCCTTCGAAGAGTACTAATGAGGGATTAGAAGGCTCAGAGAGGAGGGCCCAAAAGGCCTTCCTTTTGCAAAGCAATAAAGAAGTGCCTAGTGAAAGGAGCTCAGTGCTGGTTCTCCGCCATAGCCCAGGTTGACAGAGGAGATACTCCCATGGAATGCCATGGCCACTGTCAATGGAGACATTAAGGTTCTGGAAGAGAACCACATAGGGCCACTTAATCATCAGAGGCAAGGTGGACACAATTACAATGACAGGCAGCAAGGCCTGAATGGTGACCAGGGTTCTTTGATCTGCAGGGCTCTGCAGCAGTGGAGTCCCTAGGGCAAGAGAGCTGAGCATTTAATGAGAGTCTTGCCTGACTTAACCACAAAAATCAAGGGTGAGTGATCAGAGGCTGATGTCACCTGCCGACATAGAAAATTGCAATATCTTACCTAGTTTCCAGCATTGAGCCAGTTCTGACCCAGGACACACTGATGGAAGAGAAAGATCCATAATGCCACTATAAATATATAAAATAAATGTTTCCTTGATTCTTCCCGAAAGTGCCCTCTGGCTATTTACCAGAGTAGCTGTACAGTGTGGAACAGGGAATAACCAGATCATTTGAGGTCTGTTAGATAAAGGGTCTGAGCTTTCATTGCTTCCAGGTGACCCAAAATGCCATTATAGCCTCCTTTTAGAGAGGGGGCGCCATAGAAGGCCAGATGATAAATAGAGTTCTAGCCAAGCTCATCTCCCAGTGAGTCCGTGGACCTACTCTGTGGTTATTTCCTAGCCCTTGAGTGCAAATTGGGATGCATAACTTAGCAGATGGCAGAACTCTCACATTCTGTCACATTCTCACATTCTCTCTCATCTGTGGAATAAGAGCCATCATGGAAAGAAAGACCAAGTAGAAGTCTCTAAAATTATCCCGCTGGTCAAGGTCGTAAATCAGAAGTAATAGCATATCCCAGGTGGGTAGAAATTAGTGATACCCTCAGAGACTTAAAGGATACTGAGGTGGTCCCTATAGTATCTCCATTGGTTCCACCCCATACTGCCCCTATCAAAACCAACTGAAGCATGGTGATTGGTGATTATCCACATGGCAGCCCTAATCACAGCCATGATCAGATACAGTATCCTTACTATAATGGTCTACACAGCCTCTGATGGTAAGAAGCCAATACTGCGACAAGTGTGTTCTTTTCAATCCATGTCAGGAAAGGGGATCAAAAGGGGTTCACATCCACTTTCCCTACAACAATTTAGAGATCTATCAAATTTGTAAAGTTTTAAGTGGTCAAATAAACTGGGGCATTGCTGGGTCATTCCCTCTGTGGTAAAGGACAACTTAGTGTATCTTGCACCTCTTACCACTTTTTTTTTTTTTTTTTTTATATTTTAAGTTCTAGGGTACATGTGCACAACGTGCAGGTTTGATACATAGGTATACATGTGCCATGTTGTTTTGCTGCATCCATCAACTCGTCATTTACATTAGGTATTTCTCCTAATGCTATCCCTCCCCCAGCCCCCCACCCCCTCTTATCACTTTTTAATTTGGATTTCAGAGGCAGTGTACTAAAGACCACTCCAGCTCATTTATTGAATGATCTGGTAAGCTGCCATGTTTAAGTGGTGGCCGGAGCGAGAGAGGGTTCTGGAACAGGTGCAGGCTATGGGACAAGCACTTGGGTCACATGCCCCAGCGTATGCCCTGGTCCTGGACTTTTATCTGTGGAGGAGCAGACAGTGCGAAGTCTCTGGAAGTCCCCTCTGGCAGGGAGAGTCTCGTTTCAGAACTCTATGATTCTAGTAGAAAGCTCTGCCCTGTGCAGCAGAGAATTATTCCACATTTGAAAAGTAGTTCTGGGCCAAATTGCAGTATTGGGAGCAAATAAATGATTATTGTTTTAAGCCACTCAGTCTTGGGGTGGTTAATTATTAATAGATAACCAGAAGATGCATGTAACAGTACCTTGTTCTTTCTAATGTTGGACAACTTTCCACTATATAAATATACCACAATTTGCATATCTATTCTGTTATAGACATTTTAGTTATTTCTAGCTTGGGTCTGTTAAGAATAATGCTGCTGGAAACATTCTTTTTGTTTTTTCTTTCTTTTTTTCCTTTTTGAGAGAGACAGGCAAGGTCTCACTCTGTTGCCCAGGCTGGAGTGCTGTGCTGCAGTCAGGGCTCACCGTGGCCTCGACTTCCCAAGCTCCTCAAGTGATCCTCCTACCTCAGCCTCCCAAGGAGCTGGGACTACAGGCACCCTCTGCCACGCCTGGCTAATTTTTTTTTTTTTTGTAGAGATAGAGTCTCGCTATGTTGCCCAAACTGGTCTCAAACTCCTGGGCTCAAGTCATCCTCCTGCCTCAGCCTCCCAAAGTGCTGGGATTGTAGGTGTGAGTCACTGTGTAGAACATTCTTACATGTCTTTCAGTAGAAATATGAACTCATTTTCTCGAGAACAGATCTACAAATAGAATTATTGGTTAATGAGGTAGCCATAAAGGTAGGCATCTTTAGAAGATATTGTCAAACGGTTTGTATTTATTTATTTATTTATTTATTTATTTGAGATGAATCTCACTCTGTCACCCTGGAAGAGGCTGGAGTACAGTGGTGTGATCTCAACTGACTGCAACTTCTGCCTCCTGGGTTCAAGCGATCCTCCCACCTCAGCCTCCCAAGTAGCTGGGATTACAAGCGTGCACCACCATGCCTAGCTAATTTTTGTATTTTTAGTGGAGACGGGGATTTCACCATGTTGGCTGGGCTAGTCTCAAACTCTTGACCTTAAGTGATTTGCCTGCCTCAGCCTCCCAAAGTGCTGGGATTATAGGTGTGAGCCACTGCACCTGGCCCAAACAGTTTTTTTTTTTTTTTTGAGACGGAGTCTCGCTCTGTCTCCCGGGCTGGAGTGCAGTGGCCAGATCTCAGCTCACTGCAAGCTCTGCCTCCCGGGTTTACGCCATTCTCCTGCCTCAGCCTCCCAAGTAGCTGGGACTATAGGCGCCCGCCACCTCGCCCGGCTAGTTTTTTGTATTTTTAGTAGAGACGGGGTTTCACCGTGTTAGCCAGGATGGTCTCGATCTCCTGACCTCGTGATCCGCCCGTCTCGGCCTCCCAAAGTGCTGGGATTACAGGCTTGAGCCACTGCGCCCGGCCCCAAACAGTTTTTTAAATAAGAGCTCCAATTGCTCTACAATCTTGCCAACACTTGGCATTGTCAGTCTTTTTAATTTTAGTCATTCTGGTAAGTATATGGTGGTATCTTATTGTGGTATCTTAATTTGCATTTATCTGATGAGTAATGATGTTAAGCTGTAATATATTCTTTACAAAAAGATTACATAACAAACCAAAATGTTGACAGTGGTGATCTTTGCAGAGGTGTGACAGTAGTTTTTGTTTTGTTGTTGTTTTCTGCAGCATAGTCTTTCTGTTTGCTAAGTTTTCTGAATTCTCTAAATTTAAATGCTTATTTTTTAAAATTATTTTTTAAATGATGAAACCCTTCCCAAAAGCCCATTTATTTATTCTTATAATAAGGTATAGGCCGGGCGCGGTGGCTCAAGCCTGTAATCCCAGCACTGTGGGAGGCCGAGACGGGCGAATCACGAGGTCAGGAGATCGAGACCATCCTGGCGAACACGGTGAAACCCCGTCTCTACTAAAAAATACAAAAAACTAGCCGGGCGAGGTGGCGGGCGCCTGTAGTCCCAGCTACTCGGGAGGCTGAGGCAGGAGAATGGCGGAGAAGCTCGGGAGGCGGAGCTTGCAGTGAGCTGAGATCCGGCCACTGCACTCCAGCCCGGGCGACAGAGCAAGACTCCGTCTCAAAAAAAAAAAAAAAAAAAAAAAAATAAGGTATAATGACCACAATAGTAATATTGCAAGTAAAGTCACTAAGAATCATTTATTGAGCACCTGCTGTATATTCAGCACTGTGGGAGGAGCTGTGAAAGACACAGAACAGTACAGGGTGTGGTCCCTGCCCTCGAGAGGTTTACAGTCTAGGTGGAGAGACAGGGGAACCAGGACACATGGGGAATTGAGAGAAAACAGTCCAGGCCAGTATGTTACAGGAGCTGGAAGGTGTTTGGGGTCAGACCCCAACACCCCAAGTGCACTAAGCACTTCAGTTCCTCCAGGGGCTCAATGTTAGTGCCAGGAAAGACAACCACTCCCAGACCCATAGGAGCCCACGTGACATGCCCTGTCTACAGCCTCTACTGCCACCATCTTAAAACATCTGACTCCTTGTTCAGCTGCTAATCAAAGTGCAATGAACTGGGGAGGGATGGGGTGGATGAGGAAGGTCGCTGGACGATTTGAGGGGCCAGTGTCTCCCTCCTAGAAGGATCTACTCCCATGGGGTGTATGATGGCATACACCCCTAACACAGAGATAACGCCACTCAAGGGGGCCTGTGCCACCACACGGGACCCTCACCCCAGAGCTAAAAGAGGAGGGGGTAGTCGCTGCTTGAGCTGCCTGAGGTAGAACTAGGGCACCCTTCTTGTGTGTCCCTTCCCCTTCCAGTCCATTGAGCTGGGGATGGGGGTGGGATGGGCACCTCAGAGCCACCTGGAGCTGAGAGGGTACTGGAGGAAAAGGACAAGAGGAAGGGAGAGCAGCAGAGGGGAACTGCAGAGCCCAGCTGGAGAAGAAGGGTAGCTGGGGCTCCTCAAAAGTTACAGGGGGAGCCAAAGAGGGAAAAGGTCCAACACTGAGACGGGCTTCCAAGTGCAGGTCAGAGGGGCCATGAGGGCAGGTGGGGTGGTCTGCTCCAGGACCCCACCTTCCCCTTGCCTTCAAAAGACAGAGGGGGGTATCAAAAGCCAGGAGGGTACCAAGTCCCCAGCTCAGCCCTAGGCTGTGCTCACCTCAGGGTCACTCTGCCCAACCTTAGAGGAGGTGAGGGGACTCCAAAGTTTTTGATGGTGCCCCCACTCAGTGAGGCCCCTTCAAAGTGCCATCTGTTTATTTCTCAAATTAAAAAGAATTCAGTTCTGAGTGTCCAGGAAAGGGGGTGAATTTCATAACCCCCTGTGACAACGAGGGGAGGGAGCCACACCCCTCCAGAGGGTACCACCCAGCGGATGAGCGGGGAGGAGGAAGTAGCTGGCTTGAAGCCGGCCCACCCGACCTCCAGGAGAGAGGAAACGGAGAACACGGGATGAAGAGGCTTTAAATAGTATTTCATAAAATAAAAATGCCCAGCACTCTTAGGAACCTCTCATTCAACTGCTTAGTTTTTGTTTAAATAATTCTAAGGCCAGAGGCTGGGAGGCAGGGGGCGTCCAGGGTATGTACATGAGGAGGTGTTTAAATTAAAACACAAATAATAATTAAGACACACAAACTTAAAAAGACTAAGGCAGAAGATGTAGAGAGGGCCTTTGAAGTCCTCGCGCTTCCAGGACTGCAGGCCTCCTGTGGGCTGATTAGGGCTTCCTCTTGGAGAAGATCAGCCGGCGTTTGGAGTGGTAGAAATCTGAGGAGAGAGAGTAGAAGTCAGCCAGGCCACGAGGAAGAGGACGCGGCGGAGCTGCCCACCCAAGGCAGACAGCGGGAGGCCAGGACACCCTTCCCTGCGGCCGACAGGGTCAACTGCTGAAGATAGGAAGAACTCGGGGAATGCCCACTCTGTCTCTTAAGGGGTATTTATGGAGTGTCCCACCATGCTTCACGGATGTGATTTCGTCAGTCACCACACCTGCACCCATGGGTCTGCTCTAAGCCAAGCTGCCCGGTAGAGGAGCCACTACTAGCTCCGTGTGCTTGTTTAAACAGACTAAAATCAAATCAAATGAACAATTCAGTTCCTCAGTCACATGAGCTGTGTGTCAAATGCACAACAGCTGTATGTGGCTCGTGGCCCCTGCACCGGACACTCCCATCCCTGCAGAGTTCTACTGGACAGTGGTGATCTAGGGATTCTGTTACGAAATCCATGAAAGTGTTCAGCACAATGCGGGGCCCATAGAAACGTTAGTAGTTGTTATTATAATCAGTCCTGACCCAACTGCAAATTCCCTTTGAGACCTTAGACAAATCACTCTACCTCTCTGAGCCTGGTTTCCTTGCCCTAAAAGGATGGCAAGGGGCCGGGCACGGTGGCTCATGCCTGTAATCACAACACTTTGGGAGGCTGAGGCAGGAGGATTGCTTGGGCTCAGGAGTTCAAGACCAGCCCAGGCAACATGGTGAGACCTTGTCTCTACCCCAACTCAAAAAATTAGTGCTGTGCCTAGTGGTGTGCATTAGCAGGCATAGTGGTGTGCGCCTGTAGTCCCAGCTTCCCAGCTACCCAGGAGGCTGACGTAGGAAGATCGCTTGAGCCCAGGAGTTTGAAGTTGCAGTAAGTCATGATCACACCACTGCACTCCAGTCTGGCCAAGAGAGTTAAGACACTTGTCTCAAAAAGAAAGGCGGGGAGGGTGACAAGAATGTCTTATGGTATAACATTGCTATAAGGACTAAATAAATCTACCTTAGAAGCTTGGCAAAGGGCCTGGCATAATGAACATTCCCAATAAATGTTAGCTAGTTGGTCTTTGCTGCCTACTTGCTGTGTGACCTCAGGAAGGTTGCTTCCCCTCTCTGGGCCTGTTTCCTTCTACCTAAGGAGCACTCTGGACTAGGACCAGACAGGTCAGCCCTTGGACCATGGATTCTGAGAATCCTGGTCCTTTACAATGTCCTTCCCTGTACATATCCTCACCTGTCATGCTGGTCTGCCGCCGTTTTCGACCCTGAGAGTCTCCAGGTCCACCTGGGGACTCTTCAGGCTGCTCCCCTGAGCGAGGCACAAGGGTACAAGATAGCGACAGGTCCACATGGTCTTCCTCTGCTGTCCCCTGCAGCAGAGCAGGCGAGGTGCCAGGCCGCCTGCCTCCTCCCAACTCATCCCGGCCCCGCCGGGGCCCTGTGGGAAGGTAGAGCTTGGGCAGGCCAAGGCCCCGCACACGCTCCCAGGCGAAGTCACCCTCCAGTGGTGTCTCGGTGACAAAGTCGAAGTTCCATCGCTCACGGGCCTCCTGGATACAGCCCGCCATTAGCGCATCACAGTCGCGGCTCAGCTGCTCGCTGTCCACTGGGCCGAAGAGGCGGCGGCAGGCCTTGCTGCCGCATGGGTTCGGACGGACATTCCCAGCCTGTTCTGACATGGTGCCTGCAGCAGAGACACAAGGAAGGTCCTGGTCACCGTGGAGACTGGACACTATGTTACCTGACCGGGCTTTGCTGTGTCACCTCAGGTGACGTCTTCCTACCAGAGGGTCTCTCTCACTCCTTCCAGTTGGTCTTCCTGCCTCCTTCCCACAGGAGGCCTGACCCCCACCAGCAGAGCGCAGCCAGCCTGGTACCCCAAGGTCACTGGCAGAGCAGGCAACTGAAGGGTAAGCTAATGTCAACAAAGGCAAATTTACTGCAAGAGCAAGGACCAGGGTCCCGTTTGCCACCAGGTATTTTCAGCTAAAATCAATGTGTTTTCCCCCTAGAGGTGTCCCTCATGGGTGTGACTGCCGCCCAAATACATGTGAATTGCCAGAGTCCAGCAGTTTCCTAATCCTAGCCGTGGCCAGGATGTCAATTCTCGGAAGAAGAAACAGTCTGACAGTTCCTCCAGCCTCCTGAATCCCCCTACCCAGATCCCCAAGTAGGGTAACCCTGCTCGACCAAGCAAAATTACCCTGGACTTTGGAGCAAAAAGCACCCGGGTTGTGGTCCTAGCTCTGCCAGTTACTACGTAAGCTTTAAAAAACCACTTAATATCTCTAGGTCTCAGTTTCTTCACCCACAAATGGGGCCACGTACAAGTTTAAAGAGCATGGCTACGGACACATACTCAAGCAATTGATCAGGGAGTCCATGCAGCAAGGCAGACAGAACAGAGCTGAATGAAAGGCTGTGTCTTGGTGGTTAAGCAGGAGAGCTCTGGAGTCAGATCACCTGGGTTGGAGTCCAGGTTTTACTAGGTGACCCTGGGCAAGCAACTTAACTTGTCTGAGCTCTATTTTCCTCGTCTATAAAATGGGGATAGTAATGGTGACTGTCTCAGAGGATAGACATGAGAATTAACTGAGTTAATGTAGGTAACGTGCCAGCAGCACCTCGTATACAGAAGTGTATGGAAAACAGAAGTATGATTATTCCTCTCTGCCTTCAGTGTTATTGAGCCTCCTCCCTATCACTTCCCCCTGCCAACTACCTCCTTCAGACAGCGGCTGACAGGTGCTGTAGGCTGCGGGCCTTTCCCAAGGATGTCGTCAGGCGGGTGGCCTAGGGCTAAGGAGTGGCAGGGCGGGGCAGCGCAAGGGATGATTTCTCCCAGGCTGAGCCACATCCTGCCAGGCACATCAGGTGATCTGCAGTCTAGACACCTGGCAGCCTCTGCCCGGTGTTGCCTGTGTCCAAGGAACCCGTTTTGCAGGCAAAGAAAATTAAAGGTGGCTGGTCTACCTGGCTCCTCTCCTCCCACTTCAGGAGAGGGAAAACGGAGGGTGAGTTTGCCCATGAGGGAGCCCTGGCACCTACCTGCCTGCTCTGGCTTGACTCCAGGGCTGAGTGACTGCACGACCTTGGCAGCAACTGGGTTTTCCTAGGGACAAGTCCCAACTTGCAGGCTCTGGGGGGGAAGCTCTGCTGAGTCCTCCTGAGGCAGGAAGCCCGGGACACATGCCACATCTGCTCCACCCCACCTCACCCCACTGCTTGTGATCAGTGGGGCCCACAGTTTCACATCCCAGCTGGTTGGGAGAGGAGGCTCTTGGTAACTTCACACCAAGTTTAAACGGCAGGAGACGGAAGAGATACGAGACTTGCCTCTAAGTCATACAGCTGAAAAGGCCAAAGGCCACTGTCCCATAAAGGGGTCACCCAGTACAGTGGACAGAGCCCTCAAATAACCTCTGTCCACCCTCCCCTAGGCATGAGTTGGGATTTATTTATATATTTTTTATGTTTGAGGGCTGTTCTAAGCAGTTTAAAAGTATCAGTCCTCCTAAAAAGTGGATATCTATTAGCTCCCTTTATACAGAAGAGGCAACTAAGTCTCAGAGAAGTTAAGTAACTTGACCAACATTACACAGTTCACAAGTGGCACAGCCAGGATCTGAACCCAGGCCTGTTTGCCCTGAGTCCTGTGCTCTAGTGTTGAACCCCACTCCCTCTCTAATTTTGAGGTTTCTTAACCAGAGAGGCCCATCAGAATCACTTGGGGAGGCCGGGGCAGTGGCTCATGCCTGTAATCCTAACACTCTGGGAGGCAGAAATGGGAGAATCATTTGAGCCCAAGGGTCCAAGACTAGCCTGGGCAACACAGCGAGACCCTGTCTCTACTAAAAATAAAAGTAAATAAAAATTAGCTGGGTGGCTGGGTGCAGTAGCTCACGCCTGTAATCCCAGCACTCTGGGAGGCCAAGGCGGGCAGATCATCTGAGGTCAGGGGTTCAAGACCAGCCTAGCCAACATGGCAAAACCCCATCTCTACTAAAATTACAAAAATTAGCCAGGCGTGGTGGTGTACACCTGTAGCCCCAGCTATTTGGGAGGCTGAGGCAGGAGAATTGCTTGAACCCAGCAGACGGAGGTTGCAGTGAGCTAAGATTGTGCCACTGTACTCCAGCCTGGGCAAAAGAGTGAGACTCTGTCTCAAAAAAAAAAAAAAATGCTGGGCATGGAGGGTCACACCTGTGGCCCCAGTTACTTGGGAGGCTGAAACAGGAGGACTGTTTGAGTCCAGGATGGTGCCATTGCACCCCAGCCTGGGTGACAGAGTGAGACTCTGTCTCAAAAAAAAAAAAAAAGAAAGAAAAAAGCACCTAGGGAGGTTTTTCAAAATATTGATTGCTGAGGCCCTGCCTCCTGAGACCAACTTAATCCAAATCGAAGATTCAAGCAAGTGTTTGGCACCATTCCTCGATGGGCACTCTTGGGGTGCCAGCCAAAGGGGGACACACTGGTTTGTTTGAAATAGACATTCTTGGTCTCAATACATCATAGGGACAAGGAGGAGGAGCCCGCCTAGGGCTTCATCAAGGAGCTGGATATTCCCTGGCTCCCGGGAGCTCAAGACAGGACTAGGATCTACGCAGGTACCCTCTCCTCTTCTACCACCCATCCTTCTCTTATGGCTCTTATAGGCCTCTCCTCCCCATCAAAATCTGCTCATTTAACTTTCAGCCCAAAGAAAACAGAAACGTAAACCCGTGTTTTACAAACAACTGAAAATAGCCTCCTTTATTGGCCTTGCTGCCTTAGACTTCAGCCATATTTTAATTTCCAGTAAGAGCTCAGTAAATACTGTTGAATCTAAGGAGTGCTCCTTTGAAGGGGTGGTAATGGCATAGGGGTTATTCTCGGATGAGACCAGGAGCAGCCGCGGCGATTCGCGCCGATCAGCCCCACTCCGCGGGAAAGCCGGTGTGCTATTCCCGCCAGGGCCGGGAGGGGGCGCCGGCCTCCAGGAAATCACGCGCGGGGTGGGAGGTGCGTGGGCAGAGCCTCGGACCGCGGGAGGGAGTAGTGATGAGTCAGTTTCCTGCAAGGCGCTGCTCGCCCGCCAAAACTCTGCTTCCACTCCGGCTGCGCGTCACCCTGGGGTGAGGAGGGGGAGTATGGGAGGGGACGGGTGGGGGGGCGCCGCGAACACGTCACGCTGAGCCGGCCAGGCTTCCGAAACTCCCGCCGCTGTTGGGAAACCGCGCGCTCTTGTGCCGTCTCTGACACACACACACACACACACACACACACACACACGCACACACGCGCGCGCGCGCGCCGGGAGCCGGCCCCTCCACCTTATCTCCACGCCCAAAGCACGGGATGAGTCAGATCCCTGGAAAATAAAAATAGACGGGAGCAACGAAAACAAAACCGCTCGCAAGTCCTCCCAGAAACGCGACGTGGAGGGAGGGAAGGAGAGGGGAAGCTGCCTGGGCGCCCCAAGTTCCAAACCCAGCTCCAAGATGCTTTTCCTCACGAAGAGGGCGCAAGTGTCCCCCAGGGGTTCTGGACCGAGAGGACGCGCTGTGATCCGCGCCAGGCGGCGGCGCCCCAGGGGGCGACTCGCCCCCCTGCTCCGCTCAGCCCTGTCGCTTTCCGAGAGGGAATCTGAGCTAGGTCGGGGCGCCACCGAGGCAGCTGATGGAGGCCCTGAGCAGCGTCGTGCCCCCCAGAATCCCCACCCCGCAAAGACCTGACCCCTTACCACCTCCCACCCAGGCGTGGGCTCCGCTCTCGCCCCGGAGTCCAGCGCCCCGACCCGAGGGCAGTCTGGGCCGTGATTCTCCCGGCAGCGGTGGGAAAGAGTTAGAGGAGACCCTTGCCCTTCCCCGACTGACAGGCTGGTTGGAGCCCGCCCAGCGCAGAGTCGTGACTCCCCGACTCCTAGGGCGCGCCGCGAAGCGGGGACCCGACGCGGTGTCCTGGACCTCCGGTGCTCTGCTTCCCTGGGAACAAGCTGTTCCAGCCAAATAGGTCACTGTGCCGATGGGAGAACCGAGACCGCGAAGGGGCAGGGGAGAGGGCTTTGGGAGTCCCACTGTGCCCCTTCCCGGGCGGGGTTCTGACCTCATACAGTCCGTTCCCTGGGGTCTCCTTGTCACAATGAGTCACCTCCTCGCTTGTCCTTAGGGGACGTGTCCTGGCACATTCCCAAGGGCCGGGAAACAGCCCGCGCTGACCTCAGTGCCCAGCCAGGTGGTGGACACAGTGGCGTAGAGGACCTGAACCTGGGACCTGGGCCAGGGCGGCGCCAGTTGGATCCGAGAGCCGCCTAGGACCGATCCTAGACGAATTTACTCCACTCCGCTTTCCTCGCCCCTCCTGGGCCCCTCCAGGGACACGGACTTCATCCCCAGGCCGCGAGCAAACTGCGCCTGGGGCCTGCAGCCAACCGCAGCCAAAGGCGAGCTCCCAGAGCGGTCCGGTCCACGCCCTCCCTCGCCCCAGCTGGGTTTCCAGGGGCGGGGAGCGTGGCCGGGGATCCCTGTCCTTGTAATCCCGCTCTCTGCCCGGGGTCTCCGGCACATCCTGACCCCCGTCACCCGCGCACTTACAGATACCGTGTGCGCAAGCCGAGTGCGCACCGACCCACGCCCGTCATTCACCTGCCACAGAAACACCTGTGAACGCGGCGCACACCCGCGAACACGCATCCTTGCGGACACGCACGGACACACGCGGGCACGCTCGGCTCGGCTCTGGGCCGCCGGCCCGGGGTCCCCTGTTGTCTGCCGCCGCTCTCTCACCTCCTCTGAGTGCCTCGGTGCCTCGGCGAATCCGCGCCCAGCTCTGGCCCCAGAAGGAACTGACTTCGGCAGCTGCTCACACCTCAGCTGGCGCAGCTCAGCGCGGCCTGATATACCACCGCCCCCCCACCCCGTCCGGGCCCGCCTCAAGGAGGCGGGACACGCGCTCGGCCCACCGCGCCGCCCGGGACCGCCCTCCCCGGGGCCCAGGCTCCTGGCTGCCCAGCGCCGAGCCAGCTGAGCCTGGCCGAGTTCCAGCAGGCCAGCCGGTCCGGAACCTCGCGTGCTGCAGGAGGGCACTTCCCTCCTCCCCGAGTCCCTCGCCTGCGTTGGTGCGCTGGACACATTTCCCCACGAAGTGAGCCACAAATCTGGCTTTTTTTACTTGGAGAATGAGTTGGCACTCCCCAGGAGGACACAGCACTGTTAGAATGAGCCCCCTTTCTGGCCCACCGTTGACCCACTCTGGGGGTCGGGGAGTCCGACCTGGCAGGCAAGGATTTACCCAATGCAGCTGAAAAGACCAGGAGGATGACATTAATAAATAAAAATTCATAAATAATAAAAACGATGCACCTCTCTGCAATTTCCAGAAAAGTTCCATAGTATCACCTCTATTCCCACTGATCCCTCACTAGGTCACCTCTCCCAGAAGCATCTGGAGCACCTAGACACCCCAACAAAGCATCTTGAGGCCAGAATGCTTTTCCAGTCCCGTTTATTTCACAGATGAGGAAATTGAGGTCCACTGAACTTAAGTATACAAAGTTGTTGATTGTCACATGCTTCCAGGAAGGAGGGAATTGGAGACACTACCAGAAAAGGGCCACCTGATCTCCAGGGAAACGGAAGAATTGGACATTGAACCAATCTCTGTACACCCTACACTCACCTCAACAGACGAAACCCCTGTGGTTGCAGCAGCTTTGTTGGCCAGGAAGGGGAGGATTTGACGAGTGAGTTGTCTGTCTCCTGAGTACTCCCCACATAGCCCCTGTACACTTCTGGGGAAACTGGGGCTCAGAGAAGTCTAGTGACCTAACTCAGATCATGCAGCAAAGAAATGACTATAGTTGGAACACAGGCCTTTTGCCTCCTGCCCAGGACTCTCTGCTTGTCATCCTTTATTTCTGTGGCTCCAGAATGACAAAAATGCCAAATAACCCTCATTTGCAGATGATTTATGAAGATGACATAAATAAAGGACAATTCTGGAAGTGTCTACTGGTGCTTCTGACAGACACAGAGATGAATGACATGTCTATCCACTCCCATCTACCCCACACCCCTGCCCTCCCTTGGACTTCACCTTTGCCTCCTTTCTGAGCCTGAAACATCTGCAGTTTTGCTTTTAAAAAATTGCAGAGGATGGATTGTTCATCTGAACAGAAATCCCACTAAAAAACAGAACCTAGGCTTGGAGCAGCTACAATCACTTACATCTCAGGCTGCTCAGAGTCTGGAAATCTCTGCCCAGACATGCCCAGTCTTCTTCCTTTAACGCAGCTGACCTCGGGGAGGACAGGCTTCTTTCTCCTCTGCTGTGGGGATAGCAGCCCGTAGGGGTAGGAGGACACAGCAGTAGACCCCCTTGGCCTGCCTGGTCCTAGAGTCAGGCCAGGATTGTGGCTAAACCCCAGAAAGGCCACAGCACGGCCTCAGGACCCCACTCTAAGCCCCACTGCTGTCTGCACCTTCCCTCCTATACATTCAAACCATCCAAAGGGTGGGTTGTCAAATGTCCAGCAGAGGACAGGCATCTCCTCCCACTGTCCTGAAGCCCCTCTGCTTTCAGGCATTTCAAATAGACTAGACATTGTCTGTTTACTTTGGGCGAAAAAAAATTTTTTAATAAAGGCTTGTAATGAATTATTTAAAGTTTTGTGGTACTGAGCTTCACAATGAAATAATTCTTTTTGTTGTTGTTTTTGGGAAAGAATTTTTTTTATAATTTCTAGCTCACCACCACCACCACATTCAATGTTTCTTAAGTACCTACTAAGTGTCTAGTACTATTCAGTGCTTTAAAAAAAAAAGTTTGCAACCATGCACTTGAATGTGTACACAGACACACTCTAAGGGAGGACCTCTGCCCTGAGGAAGGCAAGGGAGTAGGTTGTTAGAAGTCACACACAAAATCTGACTCCCAGCACACATTCACACAAGCACACATGCACCAGATTCCAGCCCTGTCCCAAGCATCTGCCGGCAGATCACATACCCTATTCAGTGTAACAGGCCAAGGTCTACCTGGGGTCTCTAGAGGTCGCCTGTCTCCTACCATTCCCTTCCTCACCTGAAAACAGGCAGTCCGAGGACAAAATAGCCACCAGCCTCTTCTATGCCAGAGCTCAACATGTTGGGACATGTTCCTGACGGTCAGAAAGCCAATCAGAGCCACAGCCTGCTGCCCAAGCATGTTCCCAGGAAGCAGGCAGCATAGGGATGGAGGGAGGCTCAGCATGGGGAACAAGAGCGCCCAGACCAGCCCCCTCCCCAGACTGCGGTGGAGCAGCGTGGGGTAGGGGAATGGTGAAAGGTGGAAAGCCCAAACCTGAAGAAGGAGGATGTGAGGAAGGCTTAGTGGTGGCTGCAGGAGCTGCCTAGGAAAGGAGAGGAAGTGCTGGGAACAATGTCACCATTTCTCAGAAAGAGACTGGGGAGTCCCAAATAGGGGCAGTCAGCTTTCAGAGGAATTCACCTCCACACAGGCTCCCAAGAAGTGAGACCCCAGAGAAGAGGCGGAACAAAGATAGAACATTATTGAGCAGAAGCAGCCTTGGCTTTTTGTTTTCATTTTGTTTTTCTGTTTTGTTTTGTTTTTTGAGACCAAGTCAGCAGTGGCACAATCTCAGCTCACTGCAGTCTCCGCTTCCCGGGTTCAAGCAATTCTTCTGCCTCAGCCTCCCAAGTAGCTGGGATTACAGGCATGTGCCACTGTGCCCAGCTAATGCTTGTATTTTTTTTTTTTTTTGCACAAAAAGTTGGATTTATTGTTTCTGACAAGTGCATAGTAATTTTCAGCTTGCTCATGTTCCTAGCATCACAAATCTGAAGTACAATTTTGCTTCTCAATTAAAAACATACTGGCTGGACGTGGTGGCTCACACCTGTAATCCCAGCACTTTGGGAGGTCGAGGCGGGTAGATCACAAGGTCAGGAGTTTGAGACCAGCCTGGCCAATACGGTGAAACCCCGTCTCTACTAAAAATGCAAAAATCAGCCGGGCGTGGTGGTGGGCGTCTGTAGTCACAGCTATGCAGGAGGCTGAGCAGGGAGAATCACTTGAAACTAGGAGGCGGAGTTTGCAGTGAGCCGAGATCGCGCCACTGCACTCCAGCCTCGGCGACAGAGTGAGACTCCGTCTCAAAAAAAAAAAAAAACAAAAAACAAAAAATAAAAAACACAAATCTTTGTGTAAAATGAAAAAAAAAATCAAGGCATAAAAATTTCATTGTGTTCTACATTTTTAAATACCATCCTTTGTCTCCTTTAAAAGATTTTCATCCATTCATTCAAAAATCTTTTAAGTTCAACTGTCCAATTTAAGACAGAGTGAAGACATTTTTGAGTATCTGAACTAAGCACTGTCTTGACTGAAACGAAGTAAGATGTCTATGAGAGTTCTTGTGGGCCTCCCGGTCATGCCTTTCCATAGATAGGGAACCTCATCTTTGTTGGGTCATCATGCCTGCTGTGTCTAAATGTGCCCACTTAGGATGAGTCACGAATTCTCTCAGGAATGCCGCAGCTGTACATGCCCCCGCACATCTCTATTTTCCAACGTTGTTAACATCCGCCAGCTGGCAATCTACAATCTGTCTTGTATAATGTTTGAAGAGAGGCATCCTCCAGACGCGGTCCCCTGTTTCAATGCTGGCCTCAAAGAGCTTGTTCCAGAGCCAGGATAAATTGGTAAAGACCCCAGTGGCACCTGACCCCAAAGCTATATCCAAGGCACCTGTTAAGGTGGTAGCATTAAGGATGATCTTCGGGTTAAACGTGTGCACGTAACAGAGCACATCAGCCAATATGAGCCTCCCCTCGGCATCAGTGTTATCAACCTGAATAGTCTTCCCGTTCCTGGCTCTAACAACATCCCCCAGCTTGTTGACCTTGCTGCTAGGCATATTTTCACAAAGAGGGGCCAGACCTGTAATATTAATGGGCAAATTGAGCTTTGCAGCAGACACAATGCCTGAGCATATAGTTGCAGCTCCTCCCATGTCAGCCCTCATGAGGTCCATATTTGCAGAAGCCTTGATGGAGATACCACCACTGTCAAAGGTAATTCCTTTCCCAACAAACACCAGAGGTGGCTTGTTTGCATTGGGGCTGCCTTTGTAGTGAATTTCCAAGAAGACTGGGGGCTCGTCAGATCCTTTGGCCACACTGAGGAATGATCCCATTGCCTGTTCCTCTATCCAAGACCTGGGTCTGATATGAACCTCAGTACTATTAGCACTTTTGAGATTCTTCTCAATAATTTCAGCAAATCTGGTTGGCATCATCTCATTGGCTTGTGTCTCCATCAAGTGACGTGCCAAGTTCTGCCCACAAGCAAACAGAACTCCTTTCTGCCAGGCCTCCTGAGCCCCACTTCCATAGAGCTTCGCCGACATGGTCATCTTCTTCTTTTGCTTTAGGTCATCGTATTCATAGAGACCAAGCACCGCTCCCTCCTCAGCAGCCTGAGTGTCTCCACAGGGTTCCACCTCCACGGAAGAGAGCTCCAGGTCTTGAATCTGCCTGCATCCCGCTGCAAGAGCAGCTCTGATGTTTTCTTTGCCTTCACGCCAGTTTTCCTGTTCGTCGATTCTGGCTGCCTTTATGCTGAGGCCAACTAGCAGCACGCTGGGGAAGTCCTGATGCAGACCACAAAAGGTTCAAGTCTTGCCTGCCTTCAGAGGTGGTCCAGATATGTTCAAAGTTTCTCTCAGCTTTCCAGCTATCAATTTATCAAAATTCTCTCCTGCACTTGTGAACGGTGGCACATCATCTTCTTTTTCTTTGGAATTGATTCCTAAAACAAGGCCCTTCGTCAAGTCTGCGGTGGGGGAGACCCCAGCTCCCGAAACATCTCACGGCCAGACATCGGATGACGACTCACCCCGCCTAATGTTTGTATTTTAGTAGAGACAGGATTTCACCATGTTGGCCAGGCTAGTCTCCAACTCCTGACCCCAGGTGATCCACCTGCCTCTGCCTCCCAAAGTGCTGAGATTACAGGCATGAGCCACCATGCCTGGATTTTTTTTTGTTTTGTTATTTTTTTTAGAAGAATGACTTTGGGAACTAACACCCTGCCCTGTTGGGGGCTTTACCCAGTCAACATAAGGATCAGGACTGAGCATACATTAAGGCAGGGAAATTTGTGACAGAATTTGTGCAACACAAACACCTCCAGATTCCCAAGCCTACTACTGCCTAAGCCTGAAATTTCACCATTAGAAATTCATTTCTTGGCCGGGCGCGGTGGCTTAAGCCTGTAATCCCAGCACTTTGGGAGGCCGAGGCGGGCGGATCACAAGGTCAGGAGATCGAGACCATCCTGGCTAACACGGTGAAACCCGTCTCTACTAAAAAATACAAAAAACTAGCCGGGCGAGGTGGCGGGCGCCTGTAGTCCCAGCTACTCGGGAGGCTGAGGCAGGAGAATGGCGTGAACCTGGGAGGCGGAGCTTGCAGTGAGCTGAGATCTGGCCAGTGCACTCCAGCTTGGGTGACAGAGCGAGACTCCGTCTCAAAAAAAAAAAAAAAAAAAAAAGAAATTCATTTCTTTAGGTTGGTCTGAGTGCGGTGGTGTTTACAACTAATTGATCACAACCAGTTACAGGTTTATTTGCTCCTTCTCCACTCCCACTGCTTTATTTGACTAGCCTTAAAAAAAATTGAAAATAAAAATAAATAGGCCTGGCCAGGCATGGTGGCTCATGCCTGTAATCCCAGCACTTGAGAGGCCAAGGCACGTGGATCACCTGAGTTCAGGACTTTGAGACCAGCCTGGCCAACATGGTGAAACCCGTCTCTACTAAAAACTACAAAAAAATTAGCCAGGCATAGTGGCAGGCACCTGTAATCCCAGCTACTTGGGAGACTGGGGCAGGAGAATTGCTTGAACCTGGGAGACGGAGGTTGCAGTGAGCCAGGATTGCGCCATTGCACTCCAGCCAAGGCGACAGAGTGAAACTCTGTCTCAAAAATAAATAAGTAAATAAATAGGCCTGGCATGGTGGCTCACACCTATAATTCCAGCCCTTTGGGAGGCTGAGGCAGGCAGATAATTTGAGATCAGGAGTTCGAGACCAGCTTGACCAACATGATGAAACATGATGAAACCCCCGTCTCTGCTAAAAATTCAAAAATTAGCCAGGTATGATGGTACATGCCTGTAATCCCAGCTACTTGGGAGGCTGAGGCAGGAGAATCACTTGAACTCGGGAGGCGGAGGTTGCAGTGAGCTGAGATTGCGCCATTGCACTCCAGCCTGGGCAACAAGAGCAAAACTCTGTCTCAAAAAAATAAATAAATAAAAGAAAAGAAAAGACTTGTATTCTTACTGTGAGGCTCTGTTCTTCATTAAATGTGATCTTAAAAGCAAAGTGCTTAGCCTGGCACATAGAAATCACTCCATGAATATTAGTTATAATGATAATTGCTGTGCATCCCTAGGAAAGGCATCCCTTGGAATTTAGTAATTATCTGCATTTTAGTGGATATCTTAGGTAGGTTTCCCAGAAAACACATAAGAGTTTTGCTTGAAGGAAGTTTATTGGGGAGTGCATTCACAATCAACACTTGTCTGGATATAAAAGCAACAGAATTGGGCAGAGAGAAGACGTGGTGTCTGCTGGAGGCTGGAGGCCCGGAGAGGCCTTGGCTGATCCCACCAGGACCCCTGAAGCTGGGATGGTCCCGCAGAGTTCGCTGAGTTGAAGCGTGAGAGCTAGGTCCTTACACCCTGGGTTTCCAAACAGTCATCTGGATGTGGATGTGGCTGCCCCTGCAGTAGGGGAGTGCATGACCTCAGGCAAGAGAGCTTCCTCCTCTAAGGCCAGGGAAGGACTTGGCTGTAAGCATCAGCAGCCAACACTCATGGCAGCCACTGTGGAGGACAAGTGCCTGGCTCTTGCAGAAGGTTCTGGGTGGTGCAGTGCAGAGGGAGTAAGTTGATCAGATCATTTAGGGACTAGAAGGCAGTGAGGAAATGCTGTGAACACAGGCCAACTGAGGGGTGAAGGCCTCTTTGTGCCTTTGCACAAATCTTTCTCTCTTGGTAAAATGAGTGTCCCTGACCAACTTGCCCCATCTCCACTGCATTCTCCACCTTTTGAATTCCTATTGATTCTTCATGACCCAACACATGTGACTTGGGGTAAGGCCTTCTCCGGGCTCCCTCTAGCTCCCAGAGCTCCCACTGAGCAAGACTCTCCACTGTGCTTTGCCCACCTGCTTGGTTTATGTGTCTACTGAATCCTCTGAGCTGGGCACCTGGAGGGGTTGAGCCCATATTTTATTCATCTTTGTACCTTGGAGAGGTCTACCAGCTTCAGCTGGGAACTCAGTGAATGTTTATTGAAGGGTCATTTTTGGCCTGTACTCTGAGGTTAGGCTTCAGTGCTGCTGCTTCCGAGCCCTGTCTTTCATTTATTCATTTGTCTGTTCATTCATTCATTTGTTTTAAAAAATAATTAACACTCACCGCTCAAACCAAAAACTAGAATATTACAAATCACTGATACTTTCTTGTGTGTTCCACCCCTACCCCAAAGCGAACACTACCTTGCATTTTATCTACAACTTTCTTTTGTTTTAAATAGTTCTATCACATGTGGCCAAGACAGTAATGCTCAGCCATTTTTCCAGATGTTCTCCATTTCCCAGCCCCACTTACAGTGTAGATGGGGTCATGTGACTGGTCCTAGCTGATGAAATGTGAACATAAGTGACATTTACCTTTTTAGAGCTAAGGCCAGGTGAAATTCTCGAGCCTTTCTGTCCTTCACAGTTGTGGCAAAAGTGAGGTCTCGTGTCTCAGATGGTGCAATGGTGCCACTACAACATGGTAGAGCCTCCATCAGCCTGGATCCCTGAGTGAATGTGCGGAGCAGAGTGCCCCAGCAACTTCTATGGGATATGTATATAAGAAAAAAGTAACCATTTGTGTGTGAAGTCACTGAAATGTAGAGGTTATTTGATACTGAAACATAACCTAACCTAATATTTATGCATATGGTTGTGGGTGGTTGTGGTTTGTGGAAGTCAATGTCACCCAGTGAGGTATACCTCTGGGTATTCACACTCTTTTGTAGTTGCCTCCCCTTGAACATTTCTGGCTTGTAACTCTTTTAGCCAATAGAATGGGACAGAAGTAACCCTGTGCCCATTCCAGACCTAAGCCTTAAGAAGGTATAATAATTTCTGTTGCTTTTGGAATCTTAGGGACCTTAAGCCACCATGTAAGAAGTTCGATTACTCTGAGAGCAACATGCTGTGAGAAGTCTTGTGGAGAGGTCACATGCAGGATAACCAAGGCCCACTAGCTAAGAGTTCCAGCAGATCTCCCAGCAAACAGTCATCATCAACTTGCCAGCCATAAGAGAACTATCTTGAGAGTCGATCCCCACCTCCAGTTGAACCTCCACAGGTGGAGCCAAACCCCTGACTGAATTATATAATGTGAGCAAATAAATGATCGTGGTTGTCACTGTGTTTTAACATGATTTGTTAGGCAGCAATATATAATTTAAACGTGGTTCAATCATTTTCCGATTTTTATTTTTATTTACCTATTTGTTTTGAGACAGGGCCTCACTCTGCCGCCCAGGCTGGAGTACAGTGGTGTGATCATGGCTCACTGCAGCCTTAACCTCTCAGCCTCAAGCAATCCTTGCACTTCAGCCTCCCAAGTAGCTGGAACCACAGGTACACACTAAGGTGTCTGGCTAATTTTTTTTTTCAATAGAGATGGTGTCTCCCTATGTTACCCAGGCTGGTCTCAAACTCCTGGGCTCAAACTTCAGCCTCAGCCTCCCAAAGTCTTGGGATTACAGGCATGAGCCACAATGCCCGGCCCATTTTCAGTTTTTTAAATATCCAATTATTCATTCTCCTATCAATGGGCATTTGGGTTATCGCCAGTTTTTGTTATTATACATAGGGCTACTAAAAGTATTTTGATTCATGTCTCTAGGGCACATATGTAAGCGTTTCTGGACATAGGAGTTGAATTGCCCCATAATCACTCTCAGAAGAAGCATGATTGAAGAAGCAGCCACACCAGGTATCTGGGCCTCACTGTCTACCTGTGCCTTTTAGGATTATTGGAACAAGTCTAGAACCCTGAACACATTGGGGATTACCATTGCTTGCATTTTTGTGTAGAAACAAAAAGTAATCCAAAGAAATGAAGCCCTAATGGAGGAATTTCAACGATTGTGACACCTGAGAATAGACATTTGGCAGCAAAGGGAGCTGCTCACAGATTCTGAATTCAGTCCTTTGAGCTGCCTTCAAAGCTCCCAAGACACCCTCTCCAGGCCCCTTAGCCCACAACAGCCTTCTGGATGATCCCAAAATAATAGGAACTGTGCACTTTGATTTTTTTTCTTCCCTAACATATTTTTTAAGCCCCTCCCAAGAAAAAGCCTCAGCATAGGCTGAGGGGCTTGGGTTCGGGGCCTCTGATTGCACAGCAGTGTGGAATCTCACTGGTGTCAGGTTTCAGATCCATTCTCTCACTCCTCACCGTCCATACACTCCTCCCTCCCCCATCCAGGACAGGTGTATTAGACTCTCATACAGACAGAGAAATGGAGCCCCTAGGAAGTGCTGGCTTCGGCTGAGGGGACACAGACCGGGGTCAAGGCAGATCCAGGGCTCTGGCTGTGGCCCCAGCCCTTCTGCTCCCCGTGCCATCAGCTGCTTGTCCTTGCCTCTGCTTCCCTAGAGTGGCTCTAAGTGTCATCTGTAATTGTAATGCCACTGGGGCCACTGTGGAATGTGACAGCTGCAACCCCCACGCCCCAAATGCTAGTGGTCACACTGGAGCCAAGCTCAGAGCCAGGGAGGAGGTGTTATTCCCTATTCCCTATCCTCAGTGGTTTCTAACAACCCTATACCTGCTGGGAGGAATCATTGCTGATGTCTCCTCCAACATCCATCCTAGCAGCTTAGGATTGGACTTACGAAGAAAAGTCAGGGTGTGTGATAGGACGACATTAGCTCCTGTAATAAACAAACTCTCACATTTCAGTGACAAGCCAATACAAGTTTATTTTTCACTCACATATGAATCCAATAGAGGTATTCAGGTGGGCAGGTGGCTGCCCTCCATGTGGTGATTCAGGCTCTTAGTTTCTTTCCACCATGTGGCTCCACCATTCCCTGGGGCCTCGTGATCTCTGATTCTAGCTGCAGGTAGGGGAAAGTGCCAGAGAAGCCACGTGCATTTCTTCACACCAGGCTCAGAAGGGACTGGCATCATCTCCCACCCACGTTCCATTGGTGAAAACTTGGATGCACCCCGGATGCACAGGTCAATGTAGTTCCCAGAGGGCCGCGCAGATTTGTGAGGACCCACTAGCCATCTCCATCACAGCTGGGAGCACAGCAGACAGGACTCCTTCCTCTCCCCTGTCTTCCGGTAAGAGGGTCTTTTCCTGCTGAGTCTCTGGACGCGGCCACAAGAATAAGAAGAATGCCACCTGGGCAGAACATGAACTTGGACCTCAATATCTGCATGTCTAAAATGGTGCTTTCATAGCTATAATCTTACCATTCCCCAGAGAGACTGAGAAAAATGAGGTAGGCATGATCCTCTTCAGTTCCCAAAGGAGGAAACCAGGCCACAAAGAGACAGTGAGACTAAAGTTACACAGCAGGACCCCATTTCCTCCTGGTACACAGCTTTTCCTTTTTCTTTCTAAATTAGTCAACATCAAAGTCTGAGAAGTCACTGGACTTAAATGCAAGAAAATCCCTTAGTCAGCAAATCCACCTGAAAATCCCCTGAAGGCCTGGTAGAAGGATTATTAAGAAGAAAAGTTCTTTTACTGCCAGAAATGCAGGTACATAGACCCTGACAGTTTCTTTTCTTTTTCTTTCTTTCTTTTATTTCTCTTTTGAGACGAAGTCTTGCTCTGTTGCCCAGGCTGGAGGGCAGTGGTGCAATCTCAGCTCACTGCAACCTCCGCCTCCTGGGATCAAGCGATTCTCCTGCCTCAGCCTTCCTAACAGCTGGGACTATAGGCACATGCCACCATGCCCAGCTAATTTTTGCATTTTTAGTAGAGACAGGGTTTCACCATATTGGCCAGGCTGGTCTCGAACTCCTGACCTCGTGATCCACCCACCTCAGCCTTCCAAAGTGCTAGGATTACAGGTGTGAGCCACTCTGCCCAGCCTGACAGTTTCTTAATGGGGTGTGTGGGACTCCGGGAGGGTGGGGGCTTGCTGCAGTGAGACTTCAGGGCAAGCCCAATTCTCCTTTCTCCCTTTTGAATATGCCTGAAATCACCCCCATTGGACCTTCCTCCCTCTAGCTCAGTGATTCTCAACATAGGGGTGGGAGAACCCCTTGTGCCAAATGCTCAGGTCCTGTATACATATAGATTCTCTCTGCAAGAAGACACGAGAGGGGCCGCATACTGCATCACTCCTGTAATCCCAGCACTTTGAGAGGCCGAGGCAAGTGGATCACTTGAGCCCAGGAGTTAGAGACCAGCCTGGGCAACATGGTGAAGACCCGTCTCTACAAAAAAATACAAAAATTAGCCAGGTGTGGTGGTACATGCCTGTGGTCCCAGCTACTGGGGAGGCTGAGGTAGGAGCCCAGGAGGTCAATACTGCGGTGAGCCAAGATTGTACCACTGCACTCCAGTCTGGGCAGCAGAGTGAGACCCTGTCTCAAAAAAAAAAAAAAAAAGAGAGAGAGAGAGAGAGGGACAAGAAACGGTGGCAATGGCTGCCTCTGGAGAGAGGAGCAGGTCCACTGTGTTACCCCCTCCAGGGCACCATTAGGAAGTCTGGGTGGACAGCACTCCCTGGAGTTGTGCTGTGCACAGCCTATCTATTTTGGGGTGTAAAGTAGGCTTATTCTTCTTAATATATATTTTAAAATTGTTAATAACATCTTAGATAATAGTTAACACAATTAAAATATATATTCCATGTGCCAGCCCTATCTGAACCTACTGAATTAAAATTGGATGAGGGACCGCCGGCTGCACAAGTGTACAGATATTTTGAAAAAATCTCCCCAGGTGATTGAAAGCTCCCCACCCTCCATCCTCAAGGCTTGGGAAACCTGATTTAGTCTCTCCTTGCACAGGCCCCCCTATCTCACTTCTAGAAGTCTCAATGGACCCTTTCACCCCTGGGAGAGTGAGTGAACTAGGAATAGATTCTGCCACTGAGCAGGGAGGAGGGAAGGAAGGAAGGAGTCAGGGTTTGGGGTGGAAAGGCTCAGGGCTGAGTGAGCAGGAGGCCAGTTTTGCCTCCTGGGGAGTTGGGGCCTCCCACTTCCCTGCAGCCCTGAAACGCCCTCCCCACACCCGTGCATCGCCTCGAATCAGCAACTCTGGCCGGCAGATCTCCCGCTGGCCTTGCCCGGGCTTGCCTTTTGTTGCATTGTTGCATCATCATGCGGCCTTGCTGGGTGCCAGAAGAGTAAGCCACCCACTCAACGCTGGAAGAAAACAGCTAATTATATCACCAAGAGACCCAGGGCATATGGTCACTCTCAGCTGGCCCAGCCTGTTTCTACTTGCTTTTCATGATTGTTCTGGATTTTTTCAAAATAACAGTAACTACCAACCAGGAAAAAAAATCACCCCTGACTGTGGCGCGTGCTGCTGAAGTAAGAGCTTTAGTCTACCTGCTACTCTAGGAGAGACCTACAAAGCCCTCTGAGCTCAGAAAACCAAAAGCCAGACTCCCAGACTAGGGTTCAATAGACAAATGGCTCTGAGAACAGGATACATTGGAATTAGCAGAATCCGAAAGACAAGCATTGCTTTGACAGCATCACAGTAATTTATTTTTCCAAAAACTTTAAATTTCTATTTGTAGTTTAGTCAAAAGTGCAGAGCGTTTTGTTTGCCCATAGTTTCCTGTATTTATTTTTTGAGTAGATAATACATTCCATGGTCCACAGTCAAAAGATGCAAAAGGCTATTCAGTGAAAACTCTCCCTTCTACCCCTACCCTCCAGCTACCCGTTTTCTTCCCAGAGGCTGTGGCTGCTGGCTTGTGTCCCCCTCCCAGAGATAGTCTAAGAACATCCAGGTCCTTCAGCTAAAACCCTTGGGCACAGATGGGTTGCAGAATCTAGAACTTTTTTCCCATTTTAGACAGGTAATAAAGTGCATATAGCCTGTATTCCACAACACCAGCAGGCTCCACCTAGGGAGACCAGTCATCCCAGTTTGCCCCAGACTGTTCCAGTTCCACGTCCAGGGAACCCCTTCAGTCCTAGGCAAACCAAGGCAGTAGGTCCCATTAGGTGTGGGCTGTAATGTATTCATACTAACAGGGATAATTAAAAACTGCAAATGGCTTCACTTTCTTTTAGCTCTGGTTTTGCTACCAAATAAATTTGCCACAAACCAAAGAAAAAAAGTTTTGGTTTCCAGAGTCTTTTGGATTTGGGAATTGTGGATGAGGGACTGGGGACCTATAGGCAATATACATATATTTTTAATCTGTTTGAATGGAAACACAGTGTTGGGCACATTGTTTTTTCACTCAATTTATCTTAGTGGCTTTCCACATCAGTACATAGAAATCCTGCCCTTTCCTTTGTTGCTGCATTGGACTTCATCACATGGGTGAACATTTAGGATGTCTCCAGTTTTTTGTTGTTACAAACACATATAAAACACATATAGTTTTACATGCCACTAACAACATGGAGAGAGGGCAGAGGAGGAATGGGATCTTCATTTTTTTTTTTTTTTTTGGAGACAGGGTCTCACTCTGTCACTCAGGCTGGAGTGCAGTGGCACAATCTTGGCTCACTGCAGCCACCGCCTCGCGAGTTCAAGCGATTCTCCTGCTTCAGCCTCCTGCGTAGCTGGGATTACAGGTGTCCGCCACCACACCGAGCTAAAGTTTTTGTATTTTTAGTAGAAATGGAGTTTCACCATGTTGGACAGGCTGGTCTCGAACTCCTGACCTCAGGTGATCCACCCGCCTCAGTCTCCCAAAGTGCTGGGATTACAAGCGTGAGCTACCGCGCCCAGGCAGTGATCTTAATTCCTAATGCTTGTTTATGACCGAAAGTTTAAGTCCAAGCCTGCTCAGAAGTTGGGGGGCAGAAACAAGACCTACTGAGGTCTCCCAGACCAGTTGCCCCGCCCATGCACCTACATCACAAAGAGTCACTCCCATTCAGAATGATTTTTCCAAAGAAGAAGACAACTTACATTCAGACCTACTGTATTAGTCAGGGTTCTCCAGAGAAACAGAACCAATACAAGAATATATTCAGATAGATATAGACATAGATAGATAGATAGATAATGTTCCTCAATTTTATGATAAAGTAAAAAATTCATAAGTCAAACCACCATAAGTCGGAGACTATCCATCTATATGTAGGCTCACATGGGCAAAAATACCACCCAGGGAGGTCTCTGGTCGGCCAGGTCCAGTTAATGAAAGGGGCTAGATTTCAGCTGATGGGGCTGTGGAAATCTGAATTGGGAGCCCCCTTCCTAAAACCAAGAGAAGATCCATCCATGTGTAGTGAGGCTGAAGTTTATGCGATGACAGAGGACTTCTTCAGGAAAAAGAAGGCAATTATACTGGGCGCCTCCATCCAAATGAGAGTCCTAGAAGCTTCGTTTCATCAGTTTCACCATCAACCCACCTCTGTGTGTGGCTGAATAAAGATCAGGGAAGTAGCGGTCTCTGGGGGGTGTGGGTAACACCTGGGGGGCCACAGTGCTAAAACTTGAAGGACCAGAATAGCCGGGCTGAAGGAGGACAGAGGAGATGCAAGAGAGAGAGAATGGGGCCATCCTGCAGTGCCCACCGCAACCATTTATGCATCCTGGACCCCAGGCTGGCACTACACAGGGTGCTGTGCTATTCCTCACCCTCATTCTCTGCCTCCACCAAGAGTAACAGGCTGGGCGTAGTGGCTCACGCCTGTAATCCCAGCACTTTGGGAGGCTGAGGCGGGCGGATCACTTGAGGTCAGGAGTCCAAGAACCAGCCTGGCCAACAAGGCGAAACCCTGTCTCTACTAAAAATACAAAAACTAGCTGGGTGTAATGATGGGCGCCTGCAATCACAGCTACTTGGGAGGCTGAGACAGGACAATCGCTTGGACCCAGGAGGCAGAGGTTGCAGTGAGCTGGGATCGTGCCACTACACTCCAGTCTGGGAGACAGAGCAAGACTCTGTATCCAAAAAATAAATAAATAAATAAAGAGTAATAATAAAAATTAAAGTAGTTCACACTTACTGAGGCCCAGTTCTAAGTACTTTATCCATAGTTACTTGGTTAATTTTCACCATTACTCATTTCGGGAATGAGGCACCATTACTTTTATCCCCATTTCACAGATTAGGAAACTGAGGTAGAGATAGAGATGAAACCACTTCCCAAACCAGACAGAAACAGAGCAAGGATTTGAACCCAGACAGGCTGGCTCCAGAGGCAAAGCTCTTAACCACTAACGACCATAACCACTGACACCCAGGTTGTGATTATCCTGTATGGGTTGCTCTTCTGAGTGTTCACATGTATCAGCTCAACTAATTGTTACAGGTACTGTTACTATCTCCATTTTACGGATGAGGCGACTAAGACACAGAAAGGTCAAGCCATTTGCCCAGGTCACACAGGTGCAGAAGAAGGATTTGAAACCAGGCAGTGTAGTTCCAGAGTCCATGTCCTTCTGCACTGAACTGTACCTCTGTACCATGTCTAGAGCTAAGAGCAACAATGACTATGGCTTCCAGCCTCCACATCACATGTGGTGTCATCACTGGAGAATTTAATAAGCACTCAATAAATAATCAATGAATCCTCCTCTGAAACAACCCTTTTCATGATATTAAAAAAAAATCATATTCCAAGTACATTGAAGAACATCTGAAGACTTTAGAAAGGCTCCAAGAAGAAATGCAAGTCACCCTTGATACAGCAGGGATAAGCACCACTAATGTTTTGATGTCTTTCCAGCTATTGTTACAAAATAGGGATCCTACTCTATGTTCTGTTTTTTCTTCACTTATCAACAGATCACAAACATTTTCCCATGCCATTACGTTTTTTTCCCTCAACTTCCCCAGAGGAGTGCTCTGTGATTACCTATGAACCAGAATGCCCCCCACAAATAGCCCCCTCCTCAGGCACAGACCCCTACTCCCCAAAATATGCCCATCCTATATGCTGAACCCTTTTTTACTTCCTGTCATCTCTGGAAAGCTTGTGTAATGCCTCTACTTTCCTTCTTAGAGTCAAGGTCTCCTCCACTTCTGCCAAGGACATGTCCCATGCTTCTCAGCACCCTCTACCTCTTCTATCATGTTTCCCCTCACTAAGTCACTGACCCTTCTCACACCATCCCTCACCCAGGATCAGAACTATTCTATCCTGTGCCCCATTCCCACAGGTCTTGCTAGAGACAATCTAATTCTGTCAGCAAGCTGGCATTAGGCAATGTCTGTTGCAATGCACAGAGTGACAGGCAAGACAATGCCAGTGAAGGTGCTGGAGGCTGCAGCGTGGGAGTCCTTCCCAGGGACACAGGTGCATTTTGAACATGGGTCTTTGAGGTACAAAGCCTTAACCTAAAAGGGGACTCTCCTGGTATCATTTCAGGCTACCAGGCAGGGCCTGCAAGTGCTATTTTGGTGCAGGGAGTTCTTTTGATGTACCTTAAACCCCAACAGGGAGGCGGAGGCCTAATCCACCCCTAGGGTGGGGCAGCCTTGGCGCCTTGCCCTATTAGGAGGGAATGAAAGGCTTTTGAAGGTTGTAGCTCAAGACGGGTGGCTTCTTGATTCCAACCATGGTGTCTCAGCCAGGATGGGAAATAAAGCAGGGTGTGCAGACAGCTGACAAGAGAGGAGGAGTCTGGGTAGGGGAAGCAGGGGGATAGGACTCCTCCCAGACCTGATCTGTCTGACCTGGACTTCTCTGGCATCGCTGCCATAGCAGCACCTATGCTCATATGTTTTTGTAAGGATCAGATGAGGTAAGTACAGTAAAAGTGCTTTGCCAAGGGTAAAACCCTAAAGTCAGGTGTGGTTAGGCCTCTCTGCTTCTTTCCTTTTTTTGGAAGGTGTTGACAGCTCCTCATTGTTCTTAAGGCGTTTCCTCCCTGAAACACATTTCGCCCTCTAGACAGGAGGTGGGGGACTTGGTACTCAGGGAGGCACACCTGGGTTCCCTTAGCTCCGGGCCACTGCAGCTCCCATCTCTATTCCCGCACAGCAGCTCAGGTTTTGTGTTTTTTGAGACAGAGTCCTGTTCTGTGGCACAGGCTGGAGTGCAATGGCGCAATCTCAGCTCACCGCAACCTCCCCCTCCCAGGTTCAAGCGATTCTCCTGCCTCAGCCTCCCGAGTAGCTGGGATTCCAGGCGTGCACCACCATGCCCAGGTGACTTTTTGTATTTTGGTAGAGATGGGTTTTACTATGTTGGCCGGGCTGGTCTCAAACTCCTGACCTCAGGTGATTCACCCGCCTCAGCCTCCCAAAGTGCTGGGATTACAGGCGTGAGCCCTGCACCTGGCAGCAGCTCAGGTTTTATAACTGGTGTTTACTGGGGTCCCAGGCATAATTCATCTAAACAATGTATAGGGTGACTAACTGTTCGGGATTGCACAGAATTGAGGGGCTTCCAAGGGCACAGGACTTTCAGTGCTAAAACCGTGCCAGTGCTGGGCACACAGGGATGGCTGGTCATTCTAGGTGTATGTAGGGAGGTGTAGGTCAGATGTGGGTGTGATTTTGTTTGGCATGGTACATATAAGTAGTGTGTGCTGAGGTGTGGTTACACGTGTGATTATTCATGTTTGGCGTAGAGGGTTTAGGGTGGATCTGGTGGCACATTTGGATTTGTGTGCTGGATTTACTTTGCTATGTATGTGTCCATGTTGTTTGTAAGATGCATGTATGTGTTAGGGCTTGTATATATGGTGTGTTGGATTTAGTGTACATGGGTAACCTTCATACGCATGCCATTTGTGTGCGATGAATGTGTTTTTTCAGCAGTGGTGTAAATGTATGTTTTGTATTTGGTATAGTGTGGAATGTACATATCATTTGTGTGAGGAGGGAATAATGCCCGTGGCGTATATGTGTCTGGTGTGAAACTCGGTATGTGGGTGCTAGTGACTCATGTAGTCTCTTGCCTAAATGCAGGTGTTTGTAGTGTGTGCATGTATAAGCACTAATGTGTGTATTGTGTGTGCTGTGTTTGGTGTGTCAAGGGACATATTCATGTCATTGGTGAGCAGAGTTGAGTGTTGTATATGTATTGTGAGTTGTGTTTGGTGTGGAGGCTGAGATGTGTGTGTCATCTGCATGCAGATGAGTTTGTGTGGCCAGCAAGATGTCGGGTGTGCAGTGGTGCATGGCCTTTGTTGGGCTCAGAGAGACGTGTGTCATTTGCGTGTTGTGTGTGGAGGTGAGTGCTAGTGTATCTGTGCCGGGCGTGGGGTGTCCGAGTCTGCACGCTACGCACATGTGTGGGTTGCAGCAAGGCGCTGAGGGCGAAGGTGCGGCGGGGGCCCAGACGGTGTGACCTCAGGCGGTGTGACCTGGCGGGAGTCCAGCGCCGGAGCTGCCGCGCCGCGGGAGGCGGGGCATTCTGGGAAGCGGCCACGCCCACCGCGGGGGAGGCGGGGACCCGGGGACCCTGCCGCGGCGACGCTGTGGTCGCTGCTTGCCTCCTGAGCTCCGGCCGCTGTTTACCTCTTACTACTTAACAGTGACTCCTAACCAACCAGGGAACTATTGGGAATACCGGACGCGGAGGCTCACGCCTGTTATCCCAGCACTTTAGGAGGCCGAGGCGGGTAAATCACGAGGTCAGGAGTTCAAGACCAGCCTGGCCAACATGGTGAAACCTCGCCTGTACTAAAAATACAAAAAAGTAGCTGGGTGTATTGGCAGGCACCTGTAATCCCAGCTACTCGGGAGGCTGAGGCAGAAAAATCGCTTGAACCTGGGAGGCAGAGGTTGCAGTGAGCTGAGACTATGCCATTGCGCTCCAACCTGGGCAACAAGAATGAAACTCAGTCTCAAAAAAAAAAAAAAAAAAAACGAAAAAACAAAGCATTGTGGCTCCTGTCGTCCGTGTATTTCCTCATTTCATCCTCCCAACCGCCTAGATGGGAGTTGTTATCCTCCATGGGAGTCGTTATCCCCCGCTTCCCGCACCGCTGAGTTCCCTGGGGGTCCTGGAGGTGAGGGAGTCCGCCCCATCCGAGTCTCGAACGTTCGCTGGTTGTTAGCGAATTGACAGGAGAAAAACACCGCGGGGAAACTGAGCTCCCTGGATAGCGGGACCCTTAGGGTCCCCGCAAAACCGATCAGGTGCTCGCCAAAATCTTTCCCCAGAGACCTTTCTGAATTTCTCCCCAAGGCTGGAAGAATGAGGGTGTTAGGTAAACCTGTATGGTATAATATGATGCTTCCAAGAGGGTATGTAGCTGAGTTAGGACAGTAAAGTTGTGAATTGTCCAAAATTAATACTTTTTTGGATTGAGGGATTAACATCACTTTAAAAACTCCAAATGCTCATACTTTGGATTTGCTTCTGGTAGGATCTACCTGCTCCTCCACCTCCACCTTCTTCCTTCCATCCTTCCACCTCCTGACTTATTTTCATGTGTATTTGATCTATTAGGTGGAATCATATGAAATTGCCCTTGATGTAGATCAATACTGATCAAATACTTGAAATTTTGTATGTCCAACCTAATACATATGGAAAGCTCTTTTTAGATACACTAGCACTCACCTCCACATGCAACACACAAATGACACTCATCTCTCCATGACCAGCAAAGCCCACACACCACTGCACACCCCATCACATCTTGCTGGCTGCACACGGAGCATGCGTAAAGCACAGCACCAACGCATCTGCATGCAAATGAAACATGCAAGGGAATTGTTTGTGTTTGATGAGAGTTGCTAGAGTCCTGAGCATCACACTGATTGGAGCAGCTTGCACTTACTCATGGCTGGAGAGGTGGCACGTGGTGTGCTGGAGCCTGCTAGTACTGGCTCACCAGGCAATTGTTAAATACTTGGGAACTTTGCCCAGCCAGTTGGTAAGCCACTGGTAGCTTGACATTGTCCATGAGGGAGAATTTACAGCATGGAAACTTGGGCTTCCCTCCCCAACCTCCTGGGAGCTGGTTTATCAGCACACTACTGGTTGTTTGGCTCATATGAGGCCACATTAAGTCTCAATGAAATCAGTTTCCTCAGAACCATATAAATCCCCAAATACAAATTGAGAGTTGTGGGAAGAGTGGAAGGGATGCTGGGTAATCGATTCAGGCTGCTATAACAAAGTACCATAGATTGAGTGACTTATAAGCAACAGAAATGTATTTCTCATAGTTCTGGGGACTGCAAGTCCAAGATGGGGGTGCCAGCATGGTTGGGTTCTGGCAAGGGCCCTCTTCTGGGTTGTGATCTTGTTATGTCCTCATATGAAAGAAAGAGAGAGTCAAAGAGTTCCCTGGGATCCTTTTTATAATGGCATTAATCCCATTCATGAGAGCTCCTTCCTCGTGACCTTATTACCTCCCAAAGGCCCAACCTCCCCACCTCCTTACACTATCACATTAGGGGTTAGGATTTCAACATATGAGTGTTTGGGAGGACACAAATATTCAACCCGTTATAGGAGGCAATCAACAAGTTCAGTGGTTGTAGGAGAAAACACTGGAAATTTGGGAATGAACCATGTCAGTTCATAACTGTAGCACTTTGGATAATATTTATTAAACATATGCCAGGCACTATTTGAAGCACTTTATATATGTTAATTCATTTGATCACCACAATAACCTTATGAGGTAGATATCATTAATATCCCCATTTTACAAATGGAGAAACTGAGGCTCAGGTAACTTGGCCAAGGTTATACAGCTAGTAAGTAGTAGAGCTTGGCTTTGACCCCAAGCGGTGTTAACTCCAGGGTTGCATGCTCTTGACTGCTACGCTATGCTGCCTGTATTATATTTTTTAGGTTAGGTTGCAGAAGCAATCCCAAAATCTGTGTCCTAAAATAATAAAGGTTTGTCCTTGTTCATATTACATGTTAGCTGTCTGTCAGCTGTGGTTCTGCTTGACCTGTCTTGTTCTGAGACCCAGGCTGAAGGAACAGCCCTGTCATGGTCCCAGAAAAAAGACCAATTCCAGGGCTGGGCGCGGTGGCTCACGCCTGTAATCCCAGCACTTTGGGAGGCTGAGGTGCGCAGATCATGAGGTCAGGAGATCAAGACCATTCTGGCCAACATGGTGAAACCCTGTCTCTACTAAAAATACAAAAAACTAGCCAGGCGAGGTGGCGAGCACCTGTAGTCCCAGCTACTTGGGAGGCTGAGGCAGGAGAATGGCATGAACCCAGGAGGCGGTGCTTGCAGTGAGCTGAGATTGCGCCACTGTACTCCAGCCTGGGCGACAGAGCGAGACTCCATCTCAAAAAAAAAAGAAAAGAAAAAGAAAAGACCAATTCCAGTAGCATGTGATGAATCTGAAGAGTCAAGTAATGTATGGCATACAGTATTTTTTTTTTAATCACATTCCATTGTTCAAAGCACCACATCACATGGCTGAGCTTGACTCAGTGGGGGCTGAGGAATAGATTCTTCCTCCTCCCAGGCGCTGCAAGTCACATGGCAACCTGTTTGGTAGTGAATAATTGGGAACTGTTTCAGGATAGGTTCCCCAGAAGTGGACCCTGAGTTAGGGACTGTGGACAAGTGATTTATTAAGGATGTGTTCCTAGGAGAATCCATAAAAGGAGTTTGGAGAGCAGGACAGAGGAGAAGACGAAGCCAAGAAAGGCTATAATTTCAGACAAAGTCCTGGGCTCAGCCTGCCTGGAGTTTAAATTACACCTCAGAGTTTATCTCAAGGCAAGGAAGGTGGGCTTTCATGTTTCCACAGCTGTCAAATTGGTTAAGTACTTAAGATGGGCTAAGTACTGCTCCAAGGGGACATAAGCAACTAGTTTCTGAACCCGGGTGAAGCAGTTCCAGTAGCCCTAGAGTAATCCTCCAAAAAGAGTCACAGGTGCATGGCTCTTAGAAACAAAATCACACAGAAACTGGGAGAGAGAATGGAACCTGAGAGATCTGAGAAGATCTGGGCAGAGCACCAATAATGCCTCTTTTTATACTGTCTTCTTTTAGCATTAAAGGTAAGACATTATTTCTTCCATAGTTAATGGCAAGTCTTTGATGCTAGGCAGAGGGGCCAGGATGCACTCCCATTGGAACAAGAGGCAACAAAGAGTCATTGCAAGTTTTTCAGTAACCCAGTATTGTATTTACTGGGCAGATATGTCTAACATAAATCTTTCCAAAGTGAAGAAAGATGCAAGCCCTACTCCGGTGCAATTCTGGCAGTAACCACCTGGAGTTAATGCAGACTCCACTGGTTAAGGGCACAGTCCCCAATAAGACTGCTCTACAAAGATGCCAGCTGCAAGATCAGGGATCCTCAGGCCAATCACACTTCTCATGAACTGGCTACCAATTCAGGGATTCCCACAACCCTTTCAGCTTCCATAATTTGCTGAGATAATTCACAGAATTCACAAAAGTGCTATATTTACAATTGCAGTTTTATTATAAGGATACAAATCAGCGTCAGCTAAATGAAGAGAAACATAGGGTGAGGTCTGGGAGCATCCCAAACATGGAGCTTCCATGCCCTCTCCCTGTAAAATCAAGACATGTTGCTTTTCTTTCTCTCTCTCTCTCTCTCTTTTTTTTCTGTTGTTGTTGTTGTTGTAAGACAGTCTCACTCTGTCGCTCAAGCTGGAGTACAGTGTCACAATCTTGGCTCACTGTAACCTCCGCCTCCTGGGTTCAAGCAATTCTCCTGCTTCAGCCTCCTGAGCAGCTGCTCCTGAGCAGCTGGGACTATGGGTTTGCGACACTATGCCTGGCTAATTTTTGTATTTTTTTAGTAGAGACAGGGTTTCACCATCTTGGCCAGGCTGGTCTCAAACTCCTGACCTCAGGTGATCTGCCCGCCTCGGCCTCCCAAAGTGCTGGGATTCCAGGCGTGAGCCACTGCACCCAGTCAACATGTTGCTTTTCTAGCACATTGATGTGTTCACCAACCAGGAGATTCACCCGAGCTTTGGGTGTCCAGGGTTTTGAGGTTTCATTACGTATGCATAATTGATTAAATCATTAGTCATGAGATTGAACTCAATCTCCTTTCCCTGAAGGAGGTTGGGCTGATATCACATGGCTCAAATCTCCAACCCTGTAATCAATCACACAGTTGGTCATTCTGGTGTGACCAGTCCTTACCCTGAGTCATCTCATTAGCATAAATCCAGCTGTGGTCTGAGGGCACCACCATTATTAGCCAAGACATTTCTATTTCTTCAGAAATTCCAAGGGTTTAGAAGCTCCTTCCCAGGAAATACAGGACACATTCTTTATTATAGAACATGTATCATCAGAATGAAGAATGATATTGAGCCCTGAGCAGAATTGTTTTTCTAATTCCACAGGTAGATACACATACATGAGCAAATGCAGTACACCAAAGACAAAAAGAAAAATCTTACATGCCTCTGGGGAAATAAGATGATGACCTACAAAGGAACTCAAATAGTGTAACAACAGACTTATCCTCGATATCAGTAGAGGCTGGAAGATGGTGGAATGATATCTCTTTTTGTTTTTGAGACAGAGTCTTGCTCTGTCACCCAGGCTGGAGTGCAGTGTGTGATCTCAGCTCACTGCAACCTCCACCTCCTGGGTTCCAGTGATTCTCCTGCCTCAGCCTCCAAGTAGCTGTTATTACAGATGTGTGCTACCATGCCCCAACTAATTTTGTATTTTTAGTAGAGACTAAAATTTTAGTTTCACCATGTTGGTCAGGCTGGTCTCGAACTCCTGACCTCAGGTGACCCGCCCGCCTTAGACTCCCAAAGTGCTGGGATTTCGGGTGTGAGCCACCGCGCCTGGCCTGGAATGATGTCTTAAAAAGTTCTATAGGCTGGTCACGGTGGCTCACGCCTGTAATCCCAGCACTTTGGGAGGCCAAGGCAGGCGGATGACGAGGTCAGGAGATCGAGACCATCCTAGCTAACATGGTGAAACCCCGTCTCTACTAAAAATACAAAAAATTTGCCAGGCGTGGTGGCGGGTACCTGTAGTCCCAGGTACTCGGGAGGCTGAAGCAGGAGAATGGCATGAACCTGGGAGGCGGAGCTTGCAGTGAGCCAAGATCGCACCACTGCACTCCAGCCTGGGTGACAGAGCGAGACTCCATCTCAAAAAAAAAAAGGAAAGGTCTATAAAGTAGGTTGCTCTTTCTCACTGGAAGGTAAAACATAAAATAATTATTGGATATTGTAGTAATATTTATCTATCATTATAAGGGAAAGTTAATCTCATGTCATTGAAGTCATCCATTTAAAACCCAAAACATTATTTTAATAATTTCTGATGTAAATCATTCCAAAATATATCACCCCATGTTTACCTTCCTAACAGAGGGCTCAGGTTCAACATTCTTTGCTGTTGAATAGTGAGAGTTTCAGGCGTTACTGAGGTCTGCTAGGCAGCTTGCACCTGCACTGAGTGTGTCACACATCCTTTTTAGAGTTCTGTCTCCTCTCTGCACTTTATCAGCCTCTTAATCTGCTGCTACATTTTATATGCAGTTGTCTGCATGTGGGCCAGGGGCTTTCTCAACGCTCTCCATCCTCCTAACATCTGTAGCTCATTAGCTATATGTGGCAGATTATATTTTCCAAAAACAAGCACTGCAATATCTCCCATCCAACATGCAATGTAATGTTAACACTCCACCCATTATTTATGCTCTCTCCTCTTAAGTCGGGTGTCTTCCAAGGCTGGGTCATAAAAGGTGATATGGTTTCCACCCAGTCCTCTAGGAATGCTTGTTCTTGGAACCCGATTACCATGCCACAAGGAAGGGGAGAAGCCACATGGAGAGACCATGTGTAGGTGTCTGGCGGACAGCCCCAGCCAGGGCCCCTTTCAGCCAGCACTAATCCTCAAATGGGAGCAAGTGAGTGAGTGATTGAGGCTTCCATAATTCCACCCTAGCCTTTGAATTCCCCTGCTGATGCCAAGTGGTAGAAACAAGCTATCTTTACCAAGCCTTGCCCCAAGTGTTTATGAGCAAAAGAAGTGATGGTCGTTATCTGAGCCTCCACGTTTGCGGTGGTATCATTCACAGCAATAGAAAACTATATGACACCACTTTTTACTGTGCTTTAAAGCTGCTCCAGGGTTGGGAGTGGTGGTTCACGCCTATAATCCCAGCACTTTGGGAGGCCGAAGTGGGAGGATCACTTGAGGTCAGGAGTTTCAGACGAGCCTGGCCAACATAGTGAAACCCCCGTCTCTACTAAACATACAGAAAATTAGTCGGGCGTGGTGGCAGGCACCTGTAGTCCCAGCCACTTGGAAGGCTAAGGCAGGATAATTCCTTGAACCTGGGAGGCGGAGGTTGCAGTGAGCCGAGATCACGCCACTGCACTCCGGCCTGGGCAATACTCTGTCTCAAAAAGAAAAAAAAAAAGCTGCTCCATGTGACGTGTTGGTTTGGTTGGAGTCCTTTGAGAACCCTTAACCCAGAGGTTCCTTTGTCAATTGTAAAGAAGTTCAAGCCTTGTAAATTATTTCAAGTTTCCTCCTACTCTAGACGAAGCCTCTTCGGTTTCAAGGAAAAAAAGAAAGAAGAAAAGGAAAAAAAAAAAATTAGCCTGCTTTGGTGGTGCATCCCTGTAATCCCAGTTACTTGGGAGACTGAGGCAGGAGAATCACTGGGACCCAGGAGGTAGAGATTGCAGTAGCTGAGATCACGCCACTGCACTCCAGCCTAGGTGACAGAGCAAGACTCCATCTCAAAAAATAAAAAAAGGAAAAAAAGAAACCCATCCATTATCTCAGGAAAGGGGGGTTTTAGGCTTTATGGAAGGATTCAGAGGGCCTCACAGAAATCGAAGAACAGCAACTTCTGCACAGCATGGCCTCATGGCAATTGTTGTGTATGTATATACACACACACATGTATGTATGTATGCATACAAACACACGCACACATATATATACACACACATATACAAGTATTTATAACTTTTCTGTTAGCCTCTGCACATATACTCTATTCTTTTCTCATTTCATAGGCATAGGCTTGGTTTTCTAATTCATCAATTCACTGGTTCATTAGGCCCTTTTCCACTTTCTAGTTCCCTATGTACATCACAGCCTATGATACAGGTGCCACTACTGATCAGTGCCCAGTTCCAAAATTCCAAAAAGATGTCTAATTAACACAGCTCCTCTTTGCTAAGCAAGGTCCCATAAAGCACAAGTAGCTGGACTAATTACACCTCAACTGACCTTGGTCAGGTGTCCATCACAGAGCAATCAGCTGGGGCCCTGGAGGGCCTGTTTGGAAGTCCCCTAGAGGGATCTGGGTGGGACATGCAGTGATTGACATTTTCAGGACACCTCCCCATTAAGGTTGTTTACTCCTCCACACCAGAAAATGAAAGCTGAGATGGGCACAAGTGTGACCTCCAGATAACAGCAGGACATAATCAGGAACTGCCAACCCAGGGAAGGATCTGGAGCAAGGGTGGATGAAGGGGAACCATGTCTGGCAGCAGATGTTGGGACCAGTAGGTAAGGAGATGAGCCTAAAGGCAAAAAGTCCCCCAAGTAACTCCTGCAGTTGATTTAGAGAGAACTTTACTAAGACTTGCAGATAACCTTTCACTCTTTAAGGCTTCATGATGTCCTAGATACAGAATCGATGGAGTCCAACAGGCTCTGAACTCAAGTACCAGGTCACCTAATTTAAAAACTATAAGACCTGAGGCAAAGCTATATGAACCTTGATTTCTTCATCTGTAAAATGAAGATAATAGTACCGACCGGCTGGGTGTGGTGGCTCATGCCTGTAATCCCAGCACTTAGAAAGGCCGAGGCGAGTGGATCATCTGAGGTCAGGAGCTCAAGACCAGCCTGACCAACATGGTGAAACCGTGTCTCTAAAAATACAAAAATTAGCCAGGTGTGGTGGTGGGCACCTGTAGTTCCAGCTACTTGGGAGGCTGAGGCAGGAGAATTGCTTGAACCCGGGAGGTGGAGGTTGCAGTGAGTTGAGATTGTGCCACTGCACTTCAGCCTGGGTGACAGAGTGAGACTCTGTCTCAAAAAAATAAAAAAATAAAAAGTACCAACCTTGCAGGGCAAGGGTGAGAATTAAACGCAGTAACTCTGTCCAAAGGTTTAACACAGGCTCAAGTTTATCACAGCTACTCACTAAACATGTGTGAACTCCCTTTCTTCTTCTACTGGGGAGTCAGAGTTCCCCCTTTCAGGTTGTGAAATGGGCTGGGACAAAGATCCCAGAAGTCTTTTGACTGGAGGTCAAAATTTCAATTTTCAATTCCAAAAAATCTTCAGGGGCTGGGCACAGTGGCTCATGCCTGTAATCCCAGCACTTTGGGAGGCCAAGGCAGGTGGATCACTTGAGGTCTGCCGTTCGATGCCAGCCTAGCCAACATGGCAAAACCCCATCTCTACTAAAAAGACAAAAATTATCTGGGTGTGGTGGCAGGCACCTGTAATCCAGCTACTTGGGAGGCTGAGGAATGAGAATCGCTTGAAAGCGGGAAACAGATGTTGCAAGGAGCCGAGATGACTCTACTGCACTCCAGCCTGGGTGAGACAGCGAGACTCTGTGAAAAAAAAAAAAAAAAAATCTGCAAAACAAAGAATTAGATTTTAAAGAGTTTACAGAGTCATAACCAAGAAATGTGCACATTAGAAATCAAGGTGTAGAGTTTATGGTGCAATGACATTGAAGCAATGCTCTGGATGGGCCCCACTCGTCTTAAGAACTCAGTGAAATTGTGAAACCTGTGGGACAGACCTCAGTCCCCTGAAGACCTCCACATTCCTCAGGGAGTTCAGCGGCTCAGAACAGTGGCAATTCCTAAATGTCCAGGATGGCACATCAAATGCCAGAATGGAGTCACCAAGGCTGAAGGGAGGAGCAGTAGATCAGGAGTCCAGGCCTGGGTTCTATTTCCAGCCTTGCTGCTGACTAGCTGTGTGTCCCTGGGCAAGTCATTTTCCTACTGGGTACAAGCCTGTATCTCCACAGCTATAAAATATGAAAGCTGGGCCAGATGATTTCCATGAGGCCTCAAACTCAAGTAGGTAAGGGAATCTTAGTGATTCTAAGATCCTACGAACTCCAGACCTCAAGTGATCTGCCCGCCTCAGCCCCCCAAGGGCTGGGATTACAGGCATGAGCTACTGTGCCCGGCCCCTGCAGATCTGTAGGAATTGAAAATTAAAGGCTAAGGCCGGGCATAGTCTCACACCTGCAATCCCAGCACTTTGGGAGGCTAAGGCGGGAGGATCAAGTAGGATCAAGTAGGTAAGGGGATCTCAGAGAACTTTTAGAGTTACACAGATTCAGCTCAAATCCTGGCTTTTCCCGGAAGGACTGTGATCCCAGGCAAGTTGTTTAACCTCTATATGCTTCACACTTTCCTTATCTGTAAACTGGGGGTAATAGCAGTATAAGGTTGTGAGGATTAAAGGGGAGAATCCATGAGTGCATGTAACACAATACTTTGCACATAGTAAGTTCTCAATGAACGTTAGATATTATTGTTAGTGAAGGGATATTTTAAAATACATTTTTGAAAGCATATCTCCTTTAGTCACCTTGGCCTCCGGGGTTCCCCAGCCCAAAATCAACAGGTTCCCTGCGTTAAAGGAGGAACAGATACCAGTTTGAAAGACAAAGTCATTGCTTTCCCTCAACTAGCAAGTTTCCTTTATCTGGCACTGGGGTGGGGTGGGAGCTCTTTGTAAACAATAATCTTGAAAGCCAGGCTTTGAGGCAAAGGGACTTGTCTTACAGTGTTTGAAGTTCCTGTTCCCTGAACAAGTCGGCCTGAAGGATTTAGCCACTGAGGTCACTGAAAGCCTTGCTAGAGAGAACTCAGTATCTGGCACAGCGCAGTGTGTCTCTAACTTTCTGGGACAGAACTAAAAAACATGGATTCCTGGGTCTCTCCTCAAATCTACTTAATCAGACTCTCCAGGGGAGGCACAGAGAATGAATGTTTTATTTTATGTTTTGTTTTGTTTTATTTTGTTCCGAGACAGAGTCTCGCTCTGTCTCTCGGCTCCCTGCAACCTACATCTCCCGGGTTCAAGTGATTCTCCTGCCTCAGCCTCCTGAGTAGCTAGCTGGGGCTACAGGCACGTGCTACCATGCCCCACTAATTTTTTTGTATTTTTAGTCGAGACGAGGTTTCACCATGTTGGTCAGGCCGATCTTGAATTCCTGACCTCAAATGATCAGCCCACCTCGGCCTCCCAAAATGCTGGGATTACAGGCATGAGCCACTGCGCCTATCTGGGAATGAATATTTTAAACCAGTGCCCCAGTTGCTGCTTCTGGTCAGAGAAGCCTAGGAAGAGACAAAGTGTCTTAGGCAGAGATGCACCTGCTCCTCAGGTCCCGGTGCATTGTAGGGGGAGAAGGGAAAGAGGCAGGGAAGCGGTAGGTTCCATGTGTGACCGCTCTCCAAAGTGGCATGGGGACAAGGGGGTAGGGAAGGGAGAAATGTCCCTATTCATGTGGCGACTGAGTGTTTACCTGTTAGATACACTTCAAATTGGAGTAGATCAAGGCACCTACTTGGCAAGTCGTCCCCTTCCCTTCCCAGCTCCAACACCCAGAAGTGCGGCTCCTGGGAGAGATCGGATTAGTAACAGGAAGAGAGTATCTTCTTTGTGCATCTGAGCGTCCTGTGGGTAAATTGCTCTTATGTCACTTCATCATCATAAAAATGTTGCATCATCATTGTCACCAAAAAGTCTTCATCCAAGAGTGCCTCCAGCCCTGGGGTCACTCAGGCACTAAGCCAGGTGTGTGCCCCTTTTGGTTCAGGAATCTGCCCCTTTGCCCTCAGGCAGGAACCAGGAAGCACGGTCTTCCAATCTGGCTGGGAAACAGTGTGGGCGCAGGAAGCTGGGGATTAAATCTCTCCCAAGGGATCACACAGCCACCAAATTAAAGGGTGAGCCCACGCAGATGGAATTTGAAATTCCCAGGTCAGTGTGCCTCCCTGGCCTCGCCACTCCGGGTTTCCCCTCTGGCCACACTTCTGCTGGGCTGAGCCTGCACAGTGCCTGTCTCTGGAGCTCGGCACACTTTCAGGGTGGGATTGCCTTTTGCTTTGTTTTTCTAGTCATTTCTTTCTCTGCCCTAAAACAGAGGAAGAACTCTGAAATTCTGGACACTTATTCTTTTGATTATTAATTGTGGAAATAATCATCATAATAAACTCAGATTTGAGCCATCATTTATACTTTTTTTCAGTTTTTAAAAACTGTGACAAAAGACACATGACATAAGATTTACCATTTTAACCATTTAAAGTGTGCAATTCATACAAAGAAAACAAGCAAAAAAAAAGTATACAATCCAGTGACATTTAGTATATTCACAGTGTCTTGCAATCATCACCACTGTCTAGTTCCTGAGTATTTTCATCGCCTCAAAAGGAATTTTGCCCATCGCCCATTAAGCAGTCACTCTCCATTTCTTCCCCTTCCCAGCCCCTGGCAACCACAAATCTGCTTTCTGCCTCTATGGATTTCTCTATTCTGAATATTTCATATAAATGGAATCATACATATGTGGTCTTTTGTGTCTGGCTTCTTTCTCTTAGTGTGACGTTTTCAAGGTCCATCCATGTTGTAGCGTATATCAGGACTGCATTCCTTTTTATGGCTTTTTATAATATTATGTTGTATGGATATACCACATTTTATGTATCCATTCATCATTTAACATCCTTTACTCTTTTTTTTTTTTTTTTTTTTTGAGGCAGAGTTTTGCTCTTATTGCCCAGGCTGGAGTGCAGTGTCATGATCTCGGCTCACTGCAATCTCTGCCTCGCGGGTTCAAGCAATTCTCCTGCCTCAATCTCCCAAGTAGCTGGGACTACAGGCACCCGCGACCACACCCAGTTAATTTTTGTATTTTTGGTGGAGCCAGGGTTTCCCCGTGTTGGCCAGTATGGTCTCGAACTCCTGTGGTGATCCACCTGCCTCGGCCCCTTTACACTTTTAAAGTGCTTCATGGCCGGGTGTGGTAGCTCATGCCTATAATCCTAGCACTTTGGGAGGCCGAGGCAGGTGGATCACTTGAGGTCAGGAGTTCGATGCCAGCCTGGCCAATATGGTGAAACCTGTCTCTACTAAAAATACAAAGAAAAAACTTAGTCAGGTGTGGTGGTGAATGCCTATAATCCCAGCTACTCAGGGGGCTGAGGCAGAAGAGTTGCTTGAACCCGGGAGGCAGAGGTCACAGTGAGTTGATACCGCACCACTGCACTCTAGTCTGGGCAACAGGAGACTCTGTCTCAAAAAAAAAAAAAAAAAAAACAGTGCGTCTATGTACACTACATCACCTGATCGTCACAAAAACTCTGTGAGGTGGAAAGAACAGATATGATTCATTATTATTATGATTCTCTGCATTTTACAGATTGAGGAGACCGAGACTCACAAGGTGAAATGATTTTTTCAACATCTCATAGTTGGTTAATGGCAGATTCAGAACCAGAATCCAAGTCTCTTGAGTTTGGATGACCAAAACCGTTGGGCAGTTTGCTTTGTAACCATTGGGGGGCTTTTCCACCAAGAAGATTCTGGGTGGACATGTGCTCACAATGGCAAGGCAGATGAGGACCAATGAGGCTTTGATCCCTGGACAGGCCTAATTTTGTCCATTGGTAAAGTTGGCCACTTCCTACAGGGCTTGGTCTTGCAGCCTCTGCTCAGACCTCCTTGAAGATGCCCCTTGCCCTAGGATGCCATAGAAGGCTGGCACTCAGGTTGGGCAGGAACTGGGTCTTCCTATCTTTGTACTCCCCCAGCACCAAGCCTGGCAACCGGGGCTCCATGAAGTGTTTGCTAAGACATTTTGAGGGTTTAAGGGTGTTCTGATATTTTGCTTTCTTTGCCCAGCAACATGTTACTGGTAGCAATTTCCTTTCACCCAAGTAACTCCTGAGCCTCCTTACTTGGAGTGAATAACAAGCAATTAGGAGCTCTAACTCTTTAACACAAATCAGCAGGACTTCGGGAGTGGAATCTCGCTCTGCAACAGTGAAGGTTTTGTTCCTGCTAAAATAACAACAAAACCACATAATAAAAAGTTTGGAAAACTGAACAAAGCAACAAAAATAACCATAATCTTACTACCCTAACACAACTGTTATTTTCAAGAATTCCCTTTACTAATTCCCTCCCTTTCTTTCTCCCTCCCTTCCTTTTTCCCTTTCTTCAGTCCTTCTGTCCATCCATGATGAAAGTAGCACAAGATCACTGCAATATTCTTAAAATCACCTATCATCTGATACCCGGAGTCAATCACTGGGAACATCTTGCACATTTCCTTCCAGTCTTTTCCAATACCTTGTTTAATAATTGAGATAATGCAGGCCGGGCGAGGTGGCTCATGTCTGTAATCCCAGCATTTTGGGAGGCCAAGGTGGGTGGATCACGAGATTAGGAGTTTGAGACCAGCCTGGCCAGCATGGTGAAACCCCATCTCTACTAAAAATACAAAAAATTAGCTGGGCATAGTGGCTCGTGTCTGTAATCCCAGTTACTCGGGAGGCTGAGGCAGGAGAATTGCTGGAACCCGAGAGGCAGAGGTTTTAGTGAGCCAAGATCACACCACTGCACTCCAGCCTGGGCAACAGAGCGAGACTCCATCTCAAAAAATAATAATAATAGGCCGGGGCGGTGGCTCACGCCTGTAATTCCAGCACTTTGGGAGGCCGAGGCAGGCAGATCACGAGGTCAGGAGATCGAGACCATCCTGGTGAACACGGCGAAACTCCGTCTCTACTAAAAAAATACAAAAAACTAGCCGAGCGTGGTGGTGGGCGCCTGTAGTCCCAGCTACGTGGGAATCCCAGCTGAGGCAGGAGAATAATGTGAATCCGGAAGGCAGAGCTTGCAGTGAGCGGAGATTGCACCACTGCACTCCAGCCTGGGCGACAGAGCGAGACTCCATCTCAAAAAAAAACAAAAATTAATAATAATAATAATTAAGATTATGCAGAATGGACAATTCTCTTAGTATTTCCTATGTCACTAATTTTTTTCTAATAGAACAACATATGTATATTATTGAAATTTATGGGAAAAATTAAAAGAAAGAAAGAAAAATTCCCTAGAATGTTTCTTCTACAAACAGAAATTTTAACATGCATTTATTACATATGGTTGTAATCCTACTGAATATATAGTACATCATTTTTTAATCCATTTCCAACTTATAAGCATTTTTCCATATTGCCTCAGAGTCTTTATAATTTTTTAATTTGTAATAGATAACACATTTACATGATACCATATTCAAAAGATTCAAATGCGATTCATTGGAAAGATTTCGTTCCACCCCATTCTCCCACTAGCCTATTTTTCATCCCTAAAGTGCCCACTGTTACCTGTTTCTTCTATGTCCTCTGTGAAAGATCCTTCTTCCTTCTATGCTTTATCTAAACAAATGCAGGTGTGTTTAAGTATATTCCTTCCTTATCTCCCCACTCCTTTTTCTTTTTTGTGACAGAGTCTCGCTCTGTCACCCAGGTTGGAGGGCAGTGGCATGATCTCGGCTCACTGCAACCTCTGCCTCCCAGGTTCAAGCGATTCTCTTGCCTCAGCCTCCCAAGTAGCTGGGACTATAGGTGCACGCCACCACGCCCGGCTAGTTTTTGTATTTTTAGTAGAGATGGGGTTTCACCATGCTGGCCAGGCTGGTCTCAAAATCCTAACCTGTGATCCGCCCGCCTCGGCCTCCCAAAGTGTTGGGATTGCAGGTGTGAGCCAGCACGCCCAGCCCATCTCCCCATTTTTTACACAAAGAGTAATGAGTTATATACACTGTCCTCACCTTCTCCTTTTTAAAATTAGTTTGAGCTGGGGGGATCTCACTATGTTGCCCAGGATAATTTCAAACTCCTGGGCTCAAGCAATCTTCCCACCTCAGCCTTTCAGGTAGCTGGGACTACAGGTGAAGGCCATTGTGCCTGGCTTTACCTTCCTTTTAAACTCTTAAACTCAAAAGTGTATCTTGAATGTCTTCCTATTTACATTCAAGACAGCTTTCTTATTTTTTTTACAATAGTATTGGGGTCTGTTCTATATAGATAGGTATACCATGATTTATTAAAGTAGGCCCCATAGATGAACATTTAAGGTACTTCCAATTTTTTTTTTTAAAGAAACAGGGTCTCACTCTGTCACCCAGGCTCAAGTACAGTGGCACGATCATCACTCACTGCAGCCTCCAACTCCTGGGTTCAAACAATCCTCTCACCTCAGCCTCCTGAGTGGCTAGGACTACAGGTGTACACCACTATACCCAGCTAATTTTTAAAATTTTTTTGTGGAGACAGGGTTTATGTTGCTCAGGCTACGTTATTTCCAATCTGATGGAAACAATACTACAGTGACTACCATGGCATATATATCAGTTCACATGTGTGAGCATCCATCTGTCAAATAAATAAAATAAAAGTGGAACTACTGTCAGTCAGAAAGTGCATGCATTTATAATTTTGATAGACATGGCCAAATCGTCTTCTGTCGGATAGCAGCACATACTCTTTAACCCAGCAGCTAGACTTAAGTACTCTCTCCATCTTTTGTTGTCCATAAAGAACAAAGTTAGGACTTAGCTTCGGGCATAAACCACCTCCTCTGTTTGTCCACTCAAATGTAATCTGCAATATGTCAAAGGCCTCTTAGGTGACAGACACTTGCTGGGTGCTGAGAAACAAAGATGCACAAGACACAGGTGCTGTCCTTGGAAGTGAGTCTGGAAGCTGGGGGTAGGAAAGGCGAGAAGGAAGGGATATGTAAGAAGAGTTCCTACTACTGTCCATCAGGCCCTAAACACGCACGGAGGAATTGACCTCCTTATCCCATCACCCAGCAGAGCAGGGCATGGATCAGGTGCCCAGTACACACTGAATGGGTGAAAGGTTAAATCACTGAATGTCTGGTGTGGAGGAAAGAGGGAAAGGCAGCAGATTGGAGCATCCACCGAGAATCTCGTTCTGTCGTCCAGGCTGGAGTGCAGTAATGCAATCACAGCTCACTGCAGCCCTGACCTCCTGGGCTCAAGCAATCCTCTCATCTTAGCTTCCTCAGTAGCTGGGACTACAGGCACATACCACCATGCCCAGCTAATTTTTGTATTTTTTGTAGAGATGAGATCTCATCATGTTGGCCAGGTTGATCTCAAACTCCTGGGCTCAAGTGATCCTCCAAACTCGGCCTCCCACAGTGTTGGGATTACAGGTGTGAGTGACTTTTCTTGAGGATGAATTTCATCATATGAAATTCTGAGTCAGAGGAGCTAAATGTCTGCTGGCTTCCTGACTCACAAAGGTCAGTTTGAGACCAGGCGCAGTGGCTCACATCTGTAATTCCAACTCTTTAGGAGGCCAAGGTAGGCGAATTAGGATTTCAAGACCAGCCTGACCAACGTGGTGAAACCCTGTCTCTACAAAATACAAAAATTAGCTGGGCATGATGGCTGGTGCCTGTAATCCCAGCTAGTCAGGAGACTGAGGCAAGAGAATTGCTTGAACCCAGAAGGCAGAGGTTGCAGTAAGCCGAGATCATGCCATAGCACTCCAGCCTGGACGACAGAGGGAGACTCCATCCCCCCAAAAATTATAAATTAATGAATTAAAAATCAGTTTGATTGGTGAGGAGGTGTGAAGATCAGGAATGATCTGGAGGCAGATCTGAGTGAGTGGAGTTTGGGAGGTCCTCTGATTAACCCTGGGCAATGAGCATCTCCACCAAATAAGCCAGAGGACCTCTGAGTTGAGACAGAGGTGAAGAAGGGAGGATACTAGTGAGAGCTGCCCAAGAGAAGTTCCCCATTTCCCCACTCTGGGGTGGAATGCAGCTGCTGTATGGGAAACAATCATTCTCCCTGCCCCCTGCAAACTAGGGCACACCCTTTGCAGTCCAGAGTCCGCACCCTCCTGGTGTGAGCTATGGAAAGGATGCCCATCCCCTGCCCTACCAACCAGATCCCAAGCCTCGGAAATTGATCTGACGGTTTGGAAACTCCAGCTGTATCCCCAGGAATGCAGGTACCCATTTCTCTATTTGGGGAAGGAAACCAGCATAGTTTCAGCTCCTCTGGTTCATGTCCTAGAATTTTAGATAGAATGGTAAAATACATAACGCTTACAAAAAAAAATCAAAAACCAATCAAATCCACCCCTGTTTTACAGATAAGGAAACTCAGTCCCAGAGAGGTGAAGTGGGCTGCCTGAGGTCACACAGAGGGTAAGAGGCCGAGCAAGATCTGGAAACAGGAGTTCAAGACCAGCTTGGGCAACATAGAGAGACCCTGTCTCTATTTTTTTTTTTAAAGAAATGTATCTGTACCCAGTGCTCTCTGCTCTGAACGAGGGGATGGGGGTGGGGATGGTGATCTAGACGTGGCTCTGGGAAGCCAAAGAGAAGAGAACTGTGCCAGAGCTGGAGGCAGGTTCAGAGCTGGGGTCGTGGGTGGCAGTCATCTACCTACACCTGTCCCAGTTTCTGGATTGTAAATCCTCCAGGAATTCCTGATATTCCACTTAAGTCCAAGTTCCCTGCTTGGAAGCAGGTTTGCTAGCATGGGTTTCAGAGTGTTGTCAGCCCTAAAAAGGGAGGCATGGTGTGAGGAAAAGTGCCTGCTGCGCGCTGGGGTTGCTGGGCAACCAAGCCCAAGGACCACCTTGAGGGAGAGCTGTCCCAGTTCTGTGCTCCCCGTGGGCCCAGCTCTGTGCTCCCCATGGGCCCAGGGTGGCTTCTAGTAGTGACTCAGAGCTCATGGTCAGTGTTCCTGGGAACAGAGTAGGAAGGGGTGGCAGCCAGCCCGTATCTCCCGTTCCCTGGACGGAGGCTGGTGGACGACTCCTCCTGGTCTCTTAGGACTTTGACTCCCCTCTGGAAGCTGCTTTGAAAGTTTTCCAGAACTTGATTTTACCTGCATTAAATCTTTAGGAGAGTCTCACCTTGGAATTGAGCTTTTGAAATACTTTTCTAAGTACTCTTGAGCCCCTGGCCTAGCCCCAGCCAGGGACTCCAAGGGGTAAGGGACATGTGTCTTCCTTTCTCCTGAGGTGGAAGAACAAGAAAACAATTCACCTCCTACAGCAGACAGACGTGCATGAAATGGTGAAATAACAAACTACCTCTGACATCAGCAAGGGCCTTCAGGTACTTCGGCTCCTGGGAATCCTCACAGCATCCCTACGACAGATTTTTTAAATCCCTTCTACAGGTAGGGACATTGAGGCACAGAGAAGTCATATCACTTGCCCCAGGACACAGAGAGGAAAGAACCCAAGGACAGGGCTCCATGGCTCTTTGCCTGGACAGAGTGACTTAGATCCATTTCAAGTCGTTGCCCTGGAGGCCCAGCCCTCACTCCCATAGACTCCAAGCCTCCCCAAGAGCTGACTAGCTTTATTTTTTAATTTAATTTAATTTAACTTTTTGAGACGGAATCTCTCTCTGTCGCCAGGCTGGAGCGCAATGGCGCAATTTCTTGCAGCTCACTGCAACCTCTGACTCCCTAGTTCAAGCGATTTTCCTGCCTCAGCCTCCCGAGTAGCTAGGATTACAGGCATGCATCACCACGCCCAGCTAATTTTTGTGTTTTTAGTAGAGACAGGGTTTCACCATGTTGGCCAGGATGGTCTCAATCTCCTGACCTGGTGATCCGCCTGCCTCAGCCTCCCAAAGTGGTGGGATTACAGGTGTGAGCCACCACACCCAGCCCTGACTAGCTTTTTAACCACAAACTCACTCTAAAGGAAATTGGAAAACACTGGTAGGTCAGTGTTTTCTGAAACTCACAGTAAGAAATGCATTTAAGCCAGGTGCAGTGGCTCTCCCCTGTAATCCCAGCACTTTGGGAGGCTGAGGCAGGAGGATCACAGGAGCTCAGGAGTTCAAGACCAGCTTGGGCAACATAGCGAGACCCTGTCTCTATTTTTTTTTTAAAGAAATGTATTTAACACCACAATGCAGTAACCAGACACACAAACATGATCATAGCTCTTAGGATAATTTGTAATTATTCTTTTTATTTAAAAATATGCAAAATCAAACAAAGTTGCATGAAGTAACACTTTTACTGCCCGTGAAACACCCTGGCATTTTCTATTATCTGCTGTTCTGTCTCATTATTTCCAAAAAGTATTGAAGTGGCTCCCTAAATTATTTCCATGACTTGAATTTTGAAAAGCACCCTGGTAGATAGGAGCTTGGGTCCCCCCGCCCGACCCTTGTCAGCAGGAGGGCAAAGCTGGCAGTGAGGACAAAGGTCTGATTCTGTGTACTTAGTGCCTGGCATTGAACTGCACCCTGTGGGGACACAGGAAAAATATTCCTTCCTGGATGTTGCCCTCAAGTCATTTACAAGCAAATGAAACAGGGCACACATAAAACAAAGCCAAAGCAAGTTAAAGGCAGAAAGAATAGGTGCCTCTGAAGGACTGTATTATTTTGCCAGGACTGTCATTGCAAAATACCACAGGCTGGGTGGTTTCAACAATAGAAATTTATTTTCTAACAGTTCTGGAATCTGGGCGTCTAAGATCGAGGTGCCAGTAGGGTTGGTTTCTTCTGAGGCTTCTGTCCCTGGTTGCAGACGGCTGTCCTCCTACTGCCTCCTCACGGTCATCCCTCTGTGCATGTGTACCCCTGGGGTCTCCTTGCATGTTCACACTTCCTTTTCTTAGAAGGATACCAGCCATATTGGATTAGGACCCACCCTGAAGGCCTCATTTTACTTAATTGCCTCTTTAAAGGCACTATCTCCAAATAGTCACATTCAAAGGTACTGGGAGTTAAGACTTCAATGTATGAATTTGGGGGACACAGTTTAGTGTCCTACTATGTGTGCACATAAACACATTAGCTCATGTGTTTTCACCCTAGCCTGGGTGCTGCAGGCCTTATTCCTGCTTTTTGGGTTTTTTTTTTTTTGAGACAGAGTTTCGCTCTGTTGCCCAGGCTGGAGTGCAGTGGTGTGGTCTCGGCTCACTGCAACCTCTGCCTCCCAGGTTCAAGCGATTCTCCTGCCTCAGCCTCCCGAGTAGCTGGGATTACAGGCGCCCACCACTACGCCCAGATAATTTTTGTATTTTTAGTAGAGACAGGTTTTCACCATGTTTGCCAGGATAGTCTCGATCTCCTGACCTCAGGCAGTCCGCCTGCCTTGGCCTCCCAAAGTGCTGGGAGTACTAGTGTGAGCCGCCACATCCAGCCTTATTCCTATTTTAAAGATGAAGAGTCTAAGATAACGGTTTTGGAAAATAAAGAAAAAAAAAAGGCCAGGCACAGTGGGTCACGCCTGTAATTCCAGCACTTTGGGAGGCCGAGGCGGGTGGATCACCAGGTCAAGAGATCGAGACCATCCTGGCCAACATGGTGAAACCCCGTTTCTACTAAAAATACAAAAATTTGCTGGGTGTGGTGGCGGGCACCTGTAGTTCCACCTGTTTGGGAGTCTGAGGCAGGAGAATCGCTTGAGCCCAGGAGGCAAAAGTTGCAGTGAGCCGAGATCTAGCCACTGTACTCCAGCCTGGCGACAGAACGAGATTCCGAAAAAAAAAAAAAAAAAAAAAGAGAGAGAGAGAGAGAAAGAAAAAGAAAGAAAAAAGAAGAAAGAAAAAAAGACTGGGCGTGGTGGCTCAAGCCTGTAATCCCAGCACTTTGGGAGGCCGAGACGGGTGGATCACAAGGTCAGGAGATTGAGACCATCCTGGCTAACACGGTGAAACCCCGTCTGTAGTAAAAAATACAAAAAACTAGCCGGGCGAGGTGGCGGGCGCCTGTAGTCCCAGCTACTCGGGAGGCTGAGGCAGGAGAATGGCGTGAACCTGGGAGGCGGAGCTTGCAGTGAGCTGAGATCCGGCCACTGCACTCCAGCCTGGGCGACAGAGTGAGACTCCGTCAAAAAAAAAAGAAGAAAGAAAGGAGAGAGAGAGAGAGAAGAGAAGAGAAGAGAAGAGAAGAGAAGAGAAGAGAAAAGAAAGAAGGAAAGAAAGAAAAAGAAAGGGAAAGAAAGAAAGAGAGAGAAAGAGAGAGAGGCTGGGCACGGTGGCTCACGCCTGTAATTCCACACTGTGGGAGGCTGACTTGGGCGGATCACCTGAGACCAGGAGTTCGAGACCAGCCTGGCCAACATGGTGGTGAAACCCTATCTGTCCTAAAAATACAAAAAAAAAAAAAAAATAGTTGGGCATGGTGGTGCATGCCTGTAGTCCCAGCTACTCGGGAGGCTGAGGCACAAGAATCAATTGAACCCCGCAGGTGGAGGTTGCGGTGAGCTGAGATCGCACCACTCCACTCCAGTCTGGGCAACAAGAGCAAAACTCTGTCTCAAATAAAAAAAGAAAAAAAAAAAAAAGAGGAGGGCTGGGCCCATGGTTCACGCCTGTAATCCTAGCATTTTGGGAGGCCAAGGCAGGTGGATTATCTGAGGTCAGGAGTTCGAGACCAGCCTGATCTAAAAATACAAAAATTAGTCAGGCATGGTGGTGCATGCCTGTAGTCCCCGCTACTCGGGAGGCTGAGGCAGGAGAATTGCTGAGACCTGGGAGGCGGAGGTTGCAGTGAGTCAAGAGTATGCCACTGCACTCCAGCCTGGGTGACAGAGCAAAACTCTGTCTCAAAAAAAAAAAAAATGAGGCTGGTGTTGGGATCAGCTGGTAATGGCCAGTGGTCTCCCAGCTGAGGAGGAATGTCGCAGCATTTGGGTTCACACTTTGCCCCTCACATGTCGCCTTGCTGTGGTTGAAGCAGGTGGGCTAAGTTTTAAAAGGCCATCCTATACTTACCTGGCAGGGAAGATACTATGATCACGAAAGTGGTTTTCCCAGGGTGAGGCTTATCCATCACACCCTGGATGTGCTGACCCCTGCGATTTCCCTAAATGAAAACAAATTCAAAGAAAGTAAAAGGCCATCCTGCTATGCGGACAGGAGATGAATGAAGCTGGAGGAGTGGCAGGAGGAAGTGCCTAGGCCGGGCCTCATAGCTCTGTCCAGATGGGAGGAAGAGGAAAGCTTTCCAGGCTGGGGCGGTGGGAGCTGAAAGGGCCCACTGAGAACTCCTCCCCTGTCATTGGGGTGCCTGGCCAGGGGACTGAGGCCTGGAGAGGAGGAAGTGATGCAGTGCTCGCATGTTTATCTCATGTGAAGGCTTCTCCCTCTTCTCAAGGCCAGGCAGTGCCATTCATTCCTCCGTGTTCCCCATCCGGCCTAGCGTGCCGTTCAGAATGAAGATCTCCGGGTATCCATAGGACCCTCTAGACACGAGACCGTGGGAGGAAGTGGGGCGGTGGGTCTCAGTCTTATGCCCCTGACCTTTAAAGGTGTATAAGGTGTGTACCTGAGGAAGAAACAAGCAATTGCTAGTTACAAACACTCCTAGTGCATGACGGCACAATATATTTTTCCCGCTGTTTTTAACTTTCCACAAGAGACATCCTTCCACCAACGTGGAGTCAGCACCAGAGGGTCCTTTCTGTCTTCCGGCTCCTCTTCCTTTCTTCCCTGCCTCCACTGGAAATCTCCAGGTCCTCCCATGTTTCTTTGAGTGAGGTTTTTGCTAGACAAACCCATCTTTCTTTGACTAAAATCAGTCACCTCTCATGCTGCCTACTATTTCACCAAAAGACCCGCTTAGTGGTGGGCTGGTAAGTGTTGCACATCCAGCTCTCCAGAGGAAAAAAGGCAGATCCATTACCCCAAAAGAATCAGTAACAGTAAAGTGCAGCAAAGCAACCAGGAAGTGCTGTGCTGTGAGTATATGTTACCTTTGTTTTGAACATAATTTATTTAATTCTGAGTTTATAGCATGCATTCTCAACAGGGGCAAAAACTGATTCTTGGTGGGGAAACAAAACAAAAAAATCTTGCTGGGTGCAGTGGCTCACACCTGTAATCCCAACACTTTGGGAGTCTTAGGAGGGCAAATCGTTGGAGTCCAGGAGTTTGAGAACAGCCTGGGCAACATAATGAAACCCTGCCTCTACCAAACAAATACAAAAATCAGCCAGGTATGGTGGTACACGCCTTAGTCTCAGCTACTCTGGAGGTTGAGGTGGGAGGATCACCTGAACCTGGGAGGTGGAGGTTGCAGTGAGCCGTGATCGCACCACTGCACTCCAGCCTGGGCAACAGAGTGAGACTCTGTCTCAAAAAAAAAAAAAAAGCAAAATACTTAATCCTTTTATGTATAAAGCACAGATATATATCCAGTACTTTAGCAGATATGTAGTGTCTGTGATATTAAATGTTTATGGGAGAGTGATGGTAGGAGATTGGAGGAGAAAAATGTCTTGAAAGTCTTCTCAGGAGGCAATGATGAACAAAAGGTTGAGAAACACTGTTCATGTAATTTAATTTAATTTTAGTTATGGCTGTGTTTAACAACCAGCTCACTGCTAATTCCTGAATATTTAACCATCTGCTCTTGCAAGCCTATGTGAGCTGGCTCCAACACACTCCCAGACCTGCCCACTTGGGGTGAAAGATGCCCCCAGGCCCCCGCCACCCAAGTGGTACATGAGGCTGGTGGAAGAGATGGCGGTGAGTGGTGCTGCTGGGGCTCCAAACAAATCAGTGGGGGTCACCTCTCCTGTCAGGCGCTGAGTCCCTGCCTAAGCCCCTGGCCCCTGGGTCATGTCATCCCGCCCCTTAGCGGTCCTCCTCTCTAATAGCCCCAGGACCTAATCAGCATGGCAGATGGGTGGTGGCATCCTGCAGGCCCCCCAACCCAACAGGGCACAACAGGGATTTGTGCACACACCCTCACCCTTGCCCTGGAAAGGAGGCTCAGGGAATCCAAATCATCTTTGTTCGGAGCCTCTGGTCGGGTGGTTCTGCTGAAAGGCCTACCTCAGGCATGGGGGGTCAGGCAGGGAGGGGCTCATTTCCCATTGGGAATCAGAGGGGCCCATTCAGTGATGTTCCTCCTAATCAGATGCTCCTAGGGAGAGTAATGAGGATGACACAGTCCTCAATGCTTGATTAGATTGAGCCCACAGAAACTTGAATAGCTATGGGGCACCCTTTCAGTGCTAGCTGGAGTGGGGGAGGGGGCTTGGGGACAGGCCAGGCATGCAGATCCCAACAGACACAAGCATGGGGCCCCCAGTTGGGCCTTCAGCTGCTGCCTGGAGGGAGGGGGCGCGATGGGGGAGGGGGAAGCTGTTCTTCCTGGAGTATTGACAGTGGTTGCTCTAACTGCTTTGGGGGAATCGGTCCAGAGTCAACCAAAGGCACTTTGTTTTCTGTAAACAGGGCGGAGAGGAGGCACAGGGAACCAATGGAGAGGTGGTTCCCTTTCTTCCTTCTGCTCTCTGCCTCTCCCCTCTTTGAACCAGTAGGAGTCTAGGATCTTGTCCACTGATCCCAAAGGCTTTCTGGATCCCACACAAAGACACGGTGTGACTCCTCAGAACCTCATTCTCCAAAGGCCCAGTGGCCTCCTGAAAAGGTCAGGCTGAGAAGCTGCCCCAAACAGCGATGTTCCTCTCCAGCCTTGTCCTTGGCCTGCGTTCATCATTGCCCTGCCATGCAGTCAAGGAGTGGGAGTTAATTCGTGTGCCTTCAGTACTGCAAGTCTCCTAGTCAAAGCCCTCATGGGGGGTGGGTGACTATTCGAGCCCTCCTCCCTTGAGGCTTCATTTGTATGGTGCACTCAGTTACTCTCCAAAGACTCACTGGGAACTTACCCCACTTTCTATCCCAAAGGACTGCCCCTATTTTCCCCGGAGCAGCTTCCAGCTTTGGGGCTTTTTCAGGCCTCCCTCAAGAGTCCCCTGAGCCCGCCCTGTTCCTTGGAGCTGTGGGAGGCTGGGACCCAACTAGAAGGCGATGGCTGGCCTCCAGCATGATGCAGGAAGGGCTGGCTACAGGGCTCCAAACTGCAGTGGTGGGAGTCTTGACAGGTGGGCTGCATGCCAGGGAGGGCTGGCCAGAGTTCAGGAGCAGGACTAGCTGTCTTCACACTCACCATGACCCCAACCCTCACCCCAGGGCCTTTGCACATGCTGTGCCCTCTGACCAGACTTCTTTTCCTTCTTCTCTCCATTGAATTAACTCCCACTCATCTTTTCTGTCCCAGTGCAATCATTACTTCCTCCAGGAAGCAGGCTCTCTCATTCCTATGTTTACAACAAACCCCCATGATTACAATTTTCACAGCAAGAACCTGTTGGTTGGAGCTTGCTTTCTTCGGATATGAAAATTTGAATAGGCCGGGCATGGTGGCTCAAGCCTGTAATCCCAGCACTTTGGGAGGCCGAGACGAGCGGATCATGAGGTCAGGAGATCCTGGCTAACATGGTGAAACCTCGTCTCTACTAAAAAAATACAAAAAAAAAAATAGCCAGGTGAGGTGGTGAGCGCCTGTAGTCCCAGCTACTCGGGATGCTGAGGCAGGAGAATGGTGTAAACCCGGGAGGCGGAGCTTGCAGTGAGCTGAGATCCAGCCACTGCACTGCAGCCTGGGCGACAGAGCAAGACTTTGTTTCAAAAAAAAAAAAAGAAAAGAAAATTTGAATAATATCTGTGTCTCCACTAGAAGCTTCCTGAGAGCAGGTAGAATGTCTGCTTTTGTTTACCATCACACCCCAGTCTAAAGACTTATTGAATGAAACCGGGCACGGTGGCTCATGCCTATAGTCCCAGACCTGCCTACTTGGGGTGAAAGATGCCCCCAGCCCCCCGCCACCCAAGGCTGAGGCGGGCGGACCACCCGAGGTCAGGAGTTTGACACCAACCTGGCCAACATGGCGAAACCCTGTGTTTACTAAAAATTTAAAAATTAGTCAGGCATGGTGGTGCATGCCTGTAATCCCAGCTACTAGGGAGGCTGAGGCAGGAGAATCGCTTGAACCTGGGAGGTGAAGGTAGCAGTGAGCCATGATCACAGCACTGCACTCCAACCTGGGCAACAGAGACTCCGTCTCAAAAATAAATAAATAAAAAAGATTTATTGAATGAATGCATGAAATGAGCTACCACTTCTGTGAGGCCCTCCCATCCATTCCCAGTGGCATTCTCCACCCCGTGCTGTGGTCAGCTGCGTACAGTTCTGCCTTTCCAAATCTTGAGGCAATGAGGGGGCTTAGTGAAGAATGTAGGTCGTGGAGCCACTCTGCCTGGGTTCATATTCAGGCTCTGCCAATTACTAGCTAAAGAATAACCTTGGGCAAGCTGCTAAACGTCTCTGTGCCTCAGCTTCCCCATCTGTAAAATAAGGGTAATAGTCAGTGTATTCATGCATATGACATGCTTAGAGCAGGGTGGGCCACTACATTTTCCAATGAATGTGGATGCTGTTACTATATCTACATCTGAGGCACCCAGACCCCAGGGCGGGTGCAGCCTAATAGGTGCTCAGTAAAGCACATTATTGATTGAACCAGCAAAGTTTGGGGTAGGTCCTGGATAAAAAAAGAATACTGAGAGGGGAGTGTGAGCCTGCAGGTGAAAAGGGATAGACCCTAAGGGCAGGGAGGAATGAGACAGCTGGAAACCCAACTGCGCCGACATGCCCCTACCCTAGAAACGTTTTTTCCATCTGACAGCAGCAGTTCACTCAAGGAGCAGCAGTTGATTCCGGTTTGTGTTTTTTCCAGTACTCACAGAACCAACCTCATGGTTTCCCCTCAGAGATACCAGCACCACCAGCAGGCAACCTACCCCCAAAGGTCTGAGTTTCAGCACTGTGGGCACTCCTGCAAGCTTCTAAGTTTTAACAATTCTCACTGTTTCCCTTTGTTCCTCCAGCCCTAGGGAAGCCCTGCCTGCTTCCTGCGGTTGTGACTTCCATAATGCTTCAGCGTTCTCTTTTTGCCTTTTCAGTTCTTCAGTACCTAATGAACAATTCTGCGCATTCGATTCTCGCTGTTAAAATAACTGGTGTGGGCCGGGGCGCGGTGGCTTACGCCTATAATCCCAGCACTTTGGGAGGCCAAGGCAGGTGGATCCCCTGAGCCCAGGAGTTTGAGACCAGCCTGGGCAACATGGTGAAACCCAGTCTCTACAAAAAATACAAAAATTAGCCTCATACGGTGCCCGGCATGTAATCATGTTCACAGGCTACTTGGGAGGCTGAGGTAGGAGAACGGCTTGAGCCCAGGAAGCTGAGGCTGCAGTGAGCCCAGATCGTGCCACTGCACTCCAGCCTGGGCAACAGAGCAAGATCTTGTCTCAAAAACAAGCAAACAAACAAAACACTGGTGTGGTTTCTGTCTCCTGACTGGACCCTGACTAACAGACTCACTGAATCCTCAAACTCGAGGCTCAGAGTGTTACAACAGAAGCAGGAGCCAGGCCCCCTCTACCTCTGACTTGCCTCATGGCTAAGAGAAACAGTGGTTTCAGCCCCTTTTTCAGGAATCCTGTGGACTAGAAATGGATGTGCTGCTCACGGGGATATCTAATCAGCTCTGGAAAAACTGGGCCAACAGTTAAACCACACAAACAAAAGAGCCACAGCTCCACACAGAACTGTCTGCTGGGCAAATGCCAAAACAAACGGCCATGGTCTCTGGGCCTCATCAGGGCTTCAGGCTTCCTGGGCCCTCGCGGAGGCCTCTCAAGAAGTGGGGGCTACGGCCGAGTGCAGTGGCTCATGCCTGTAATCCTATCACTTTGGGAGGCTGAAGCGGGAGGACACTTGAGCCCAGGAGTTCAAGACCAAACTGGGAAACAAAGCAAGATTCCCCATGTCTACAAAATAAAAAAAACAGCCAGGCGTAGTGGCTTGTGCCTTTAGTCCCAGCTACTCAGGAGGCTGAGACAGGAGGATCACTTGAGCCCCAGGAGGTCGAAGCCGTAGTGAGCCGTGATCACACCACCGCACTCCAGCCTGGGAAACAGGGCAAGACTCCATCTCAAAATAAAAGAAAATAAAATAATAATAATAATAATAATGAAGAAGAAGGGCCTCAGATTCTCTCCTTTCTGGACTCCAAGTCTTCTCTCATTCCCACCAGGACTGAGGAACAGCCAAATGAACCAGGCTGCCCTGTTCTGCTCCTCTAGAACATTCTGGTCAAACAGGGAGCCTTCAGTGGTTATTGTCCTCAGTGCATGTCAATGGAGTGACGTGCTCATTACATTCATCTGGAGAGCTTCTAATCTCATCCTGGACAGCACTGGTCATTGTCACTAAAGTTCCCCAGGTAATTCTACTGTGTAGTCAAGATTGAAATTTGGCTGAGCGCGGTGGCTCACGCCTGTAATCCCAGCACTTTGGGAGGCCAAGGAGGGTGGATCACCTGAGGTCAGATGTTCAAGACCAGCCTGGCCAACATGGTGAAACCCTGTCTCTAACTAAAAATACAAAAATTAGCCGGGCGCGGTGGCTCAAGCCCGTAATCCCAGCACTTTGGGAGGCCGAGACGGGCGGATCACGAGGTCAGGAGATCGAGACCATCCTGGCTAACACGGTGAAACCCCGTCTCTACTAAAAATACAAAAACTAGCCGGGCGAGGTGGCGGGCGCCTGTAGTCCCAGCTACTCAGGAGGCTGAGGCAGGAGAATGGCGTAAACCCGGGAGGCGGAGCTTGCAGTGAGCTGAGATCCGGCCACTGCACTCCAGCCCTGGCGACAGAGCGAGACACCGCCTCAAAAAAAAAAAAAAAAAATTAGTTGGGCGTAATGGTGGTAGCCTGTAATCCCAGCTACTTGGGAGGCTGAGGCAGGAGAATCACTTGAACCCAGGAGGCAGAGGTTGCAGTGAGCTGAGATTATGCCACTGCACTCCAGCCTGGTGACAGAACGAGACACCATCTCAAAAAAAAAAAAAAAAAAAAAAATCCACCCAATTAAAGACTGTATTTTCATGGCAATTCTCAAATTTGAGAGTGCATCAGAATCAGCCAAAGGGCATATTAAACCAGGGGCTGTAGAGCCTCCCCCCAAGTTTCTTAGCAGGTCTAGGGTGGGGTCTGAGAATGTGCATTTCTCAAAAGTTCTCAGCTGATGTTCCTGGTTTGGGGACTGTACTTTGAGATTGCCTGGGTACGGAGTCCAACAGCCCAGGTTCAAATCCCAGCTCTGTCAGATGCAGTTGACTCTCCACCGGAGAGGGTTTTGGGAAGACTGAAGGGCATAACTTGGATAAAGAGCCTCATACAGTGCCCGGCATGTAATCACATTCAGGGAACGTATTTTCACCACGATATGGTTATTAGTAGGAGAGGCTGCAGAAGTCTTGAGCTATAGCATGTGACTTTGAACTATCGTTTTAATCAGAGCCTCAGCTTCCTTATCTGTAAATTGTGGTAATAATATCCTGTGGCTCAGCCCTCCTCACAGGCTGTGAAAGGATCAAAGCCATTCCCAGATGTGAAAGTGTTTGGAAAGCTGGAAAGCCCAGTGAGGGGGTTTGATAAGACGGGGTAAGGTGGGAACGCCCCGTCCTGCAGCCGTCGTGTAGGGTTCTCTGCTCTCTAGGGACACTGAAGTAGCAGTTGCACATGCTTGTGAAGCAGGTTCCGATGCCCCTCTCCAGCTGCTCACATGCCTTCCTGCCACCCCTAGCATTTGGAATGCCAACTTGACATGCCTGGAATGCGGGAGTGGCAGGTTGGCTCTTCAGACATCTAAGGGGAAGAGATGGGGGCGTTGTCACACTCCCAGCTCACTCCCTACCTCAGCAGTATTTCTGCCAGGAAAGGGAATGTGCTGGAAGGGACCAAAGCTGTTCAATCGAAGATCCCCTCCGCAGGCCCACACCACACACTTCCTATCCCGTGCCCTTCCTCCTCGACCCTTCATCTCCCTTTCCATCTGCCCACCCATGCCCCTCTGTCCACCTGGCTCCAGGGAGGGGAGATGGGCAGAAGCTGCACCCCCAGCCAAGCCAGGAGGGCAGCGAGGAGACAACCGTTCTCAGGTCAGGAGCTCATCCACTTGGTTTCACACCCTTTCAGTTCAACTTGCAGACAGATATTGCACGTCTGCTAGTATACAGCTAGTTAATATTAATGCTCTGTATTTTTTAAAAGATGTATTCCAGAGGAATGTCCTCACAGGGCCTGAGTTGGAAAGAGCTGAGAGCCCTTGGCTGTAAGGACATGAGAAGTGAGGGGCCCCCACACTGCCAGTGGGGCAGGGAGACAAGTAGGTTTGACTTAATTCAGGGGCAGTTTGGCAGAACAGGTCAAAAGTCTAGAAATGTACTTGCTATGAAGCAGGGATCCAGGTCTAGGTATCTGCTCTAAGGAGATATCACAAAATGATCAGCCTGCTGGGCAAAGTGGCCCACGCCTGTAATCCTAACACTTTGGGAGGCTGAGGCAGGCAGATCACCCGAGTTCAGGAGTTCGAGACCAGCCTGGCCAACATGGTGAAACCCGGTCTCCACTAAAACTTAAAAAATTAGCCGGGTGTGGTGGCTACTTGGGAGGCTGATACACGAGAATCACTTGAACCTGGAAGGTGGAGGTTGCAGTGAGCTGAGATGGTGCCACTGCACTCCAGCCTGGGCAACAGAGTGAGAGGGAGACCCTCCCTCCAAAAACAAACATACAAACAACCAAACAACAAAATGATCATCCTGGTTTCAGTCTTGGCTCTAGTGATGGGTGACTTTTTAGCTTCATCCCTAAAATGGGACTTCATGGCATCCCACCACACAGGTTTGAGGAAAAACTGAGACAATGCCTGCCTGTGAGGCGCCTGGGACACAGTAAGTGCTCAATAATATAAGCATCTTGGTTTGGGATCCTCCGGAGGCCAACCCCAAGGCAAGGATTTTGGAGGTAAGCTCAGGAAGCACAAGTGGTAATGTGGGGAAGTAAGACTAGGATGAAAGGAAGCCCAGGGAAGGTTCATTTATCAAGCTCCACATGGAGCCAGCCACCTGCTTGCAAAAATGCCAGGAAGTGGAGTCAAAAAGGTGAATGGTCCAGGAGTGTCTCTGCTCCTTTAAGTCTTGGTTTCTGTTTTTGTTTTGGTTTTTGTTGTTGTTGTTGTTTGTTTTGTTTTTCGTCACCCAGGCTGGAGTGCAGTGGATCTATCTAGGCTCACTGCAACCTCTGCCGCCTGGGTTCAAGCAATTCTCCTGCCTCAGCCTCCCAAGTAGCTGGAATTACAGGCACCTGCCACCGCGCCTAGCTAATTTTTGTATTTTTAGTAGAGATGGGGTTTCACCATGTTGGCCAAGCTGGTCTCGAACTCCAAACCTCGTGATCCACCTGCCTCGGCCTTCCAAAGTGCTGGGATTATAGGCATGAGCCACTGCGTTTGACCTTGTTTTCTTTTTTGAGATAAGGTCTTGCTCTGTTGCCCAGGCTGGAGTGCTGTGATGGGATCACCACTCACTAGAGCCTTGACCTTGTGGGTTCAAGAATTCCTCCCACCTCAGCCTCCAGAGTAGCTGGGATTACAAGTGCATGTCGCCACACCTTAGCTAATTTTTTTTGTTTTTACTTTTTGTAGAGATAGGGTGTCACTTTGTTGCCCAGACTAGTCTCAAACTCCTAGGCTCAAGCAATTCTCCCTCCTTGACCTCCCAAAATGCCAGGATTACAGGTGTGAGCAAGCTACCATGCCCTGGCATAAGTCCTAGTTTTGTCTGCCTCCGTAATTATTTTATGTGAAAGAAAAATCAAACTTTCTCTGGTTTAAGCGACTGACTTGCCTTTTCTGTTACATGTGGCTGAATTCAATCTTTATCTGATGCTGGAGACCAGTGGCTGTCTCACCAGGAAGTTGTCCAAGGGACCCACCCACCTTGGAGACCCAGCGTCATGGTCAGGTGCTATGGTGCCAATATCACACCAAGGAGATGATCTCACCAAGAGACGCTACTCCCTCTTGGAGCCTTATTATGCAGTGACAAAAAGGCTTCCCAGGCAGGGATTTATCCTTTTGGCCCAAATTCCCAGGTGTCTGTTACCTCCTCACTGTCCTCTAGCTGTTCAGAGCTCTGTGGCATCTCCCCAAGCAAGTACTCCACACGCCCCCCACCCTCCCCACACTCTCCCTTGAAATCTAGCGGTTCCCTGTCCCCTTCTATTCGATCTCTGCTTGTAGGCAACAGCTAGCACATCTGATATGTGAATTGGAGTTACTGGGTTAATGTGTCATGCTCCCAAGTAATAGATGTGCATTTTTGACAGGGCCCTTCGGGAAACAAGGCCTTATGCCCAGAGCTGAATGACGTAAAAATCCCCAGAAAAACAAGAGGCTGCCCTGGTGCTGGTCTCACTTCCTCTGTTCCACTCCTGTTTCCTCCTTTTTTTTTTTTTTTTTTTTGAGACAGAGTCTTGCTCTGTCACCTAGGCTGGAGTGCAGTGGCATGACCTTGGCTCACTGCAACCTTCATCTCCCGGGTTCAAGTGATTCTCCTGCCTCAGCCTCCAGAGTAGCTGGGATTACAGGCATGCACCACCACACCTGGCTAATTTTGTTTTTTTGTTTGTTTGCATGTGTTTTTCGTTGTTGTTTTGTTTTGTTTTTTGAGATGAAGTCTCACTCTGTTGCCCAAGCTGGAGTGCAGTGGCACAATCTTGGCTCACTGCAGCCTCCACCTCCCAGGTTCAAGTGATTCTCCTGCCTCAGCCTCCCAAGTAGCTGGGATTACAGGCATGTGCCACCATGTCCAGCTAATTTGTTGTGGTGGTGGTGGTGGTGGTTGTTTTCCTTTTTGAGACAAAGTCTCACTCCATTGCCCAAGCTGGAGTGCAGTGGTACCATCTCAGCTCACTGCAACCTCCACCTTCTGGATTCAAGCGATTCTCCTGTCTCAGCCTCCCGAGTAGCTGAGACTACAGGCACGTGCCACCATGCCCAGCTAATTTTTGCTTTTTTAGTAGAGACAGGGTTTCACTATGCTGGCCAGGCTGGTCTTGAACTCCTGACCTCGTGATCCGCCCACCTTGGCCTCCCAAAGTGTTGGGATTACAAGTGTGAGCCACCGTGTCTGGCCTAATTTTGTATTTTTAGTGGAGACGGGGTTTCTCCATGTTGGTCAGGCTGGTCTCAAACTACTGACCTCAGGTGATCCGCCCGCCTCAGCCTCCCAAAGTGCTGAGATTACAGGCGCGAGCCGCTGCACCCAGCCCCATTTCCTCCTGTATCCTGTCCTCTCCCTTGGCACAGCTGGCCTTGGCCACAGCTCCTAACTCAGCAAATGCCAGGTCCCCCACCCTCCTCCACCATTCTGCCTGAGCTCCCGTACTGAAAGCGAAAGGAGGAGTTGGAACAGAAAGAAAAAAATAATAAAACCACTGAAAGAGAAGAAACAGCTGGCAGAATATTGGAAAGATTCCCAGGCGGGAATTCCCAGCCCTCAAGGCCTATGCCAGCCAGGCTGAGGAAGTTCTTAAAGAACAATCTTGAAATCAGCTCTTGACGTCATTCCCAGCTCGTGGGAGCACCTAACCCCTTGTCCCTGCCCTGGCCCGGAGGGAGGTATGTTCCTGAAGTTGGAGTTGAGTTTGGAGGGACAGAGCAGAGCTAGGGTGGGAGGGAGAGGGTAGGGCAGGGGGGACTCCAGGGAAGAATGGACCCTGGTGGATAGGGTCACAAGGTGCCTGAGGGTCCAGGCCCTTCTGGGCTTCCAGGCAATGCACAGTGAAAAGGAGGTTTGGCAAAGCCATGTGCCCAATGGTACGTGTGAAGGTGTGGGGAGGGGCACTCTAAGAGGCTGAACTGACAGCAGCCAAAAAATAAAGTTGGCTGCTCTTACCTAAGGCACAGTGAGATCCTATATCCATTCAGGAAACATGGAGGAAAACTGGAAGAGGCTGGAACAGGGGTCTGGCTTGTGCTTGTGGGAGTCTGGATCAGGTGTGGCAGTGATGAGCAGACAGGGAGACAAGCGCAGTGGTGTCACCTGCGTAAAAGTGTGGCCCTGGCCATGCAAGGGGTCTGCAGACTGGCCACCAAGGGGCTGGTGGCCGGATTTCTCAAAAAGAAATGTGGGCCAGGCACAGTGGCTCATGCCTGTAATCCCAGCACTTTCAGAAACCAAAGCAGGCAGATCACTTGAGGTCAGGAGTTTGAGACCAGCCTGGCCAACATGATGAAACCCTGTCTCTACCAAAAATACAAAATTAGCCAGGTGTGGTGGCGCACCTGTAATCCCAGCTACTCGGGAGGCTGAGGCAGGAGAATCCCTTGAATCCAGGAGGCGGAGGTTGCAGTGAGCCAAGATTGCGCCACTGCACTCCAGCCTGGGTGACAGAGCAAGACTCCATCTCAAAGAAAAAAGAAATGTGAAAGGCCCAGCCATGCAGAGAAGGGAAGAGGGGATGGGGGTGGGTTAGAGTGGGGAATGGGAGTGCGTGTATGACTCACCTAAACACCAAGTTTGGGGATCGGCTGAGAGAATCCGGAGAGAAGGCCTGAGGCTGGACATTATGCAAAGAATCATCACATCATCTGGCTAAGCCTGGGAGCCCCAGAAAGGCCCTCTCTCTCCTCATGAATTTCAGTGAATAAAAATAAAAAGCATAACCCACGGTGAACTGGTAATCAGTCCACTTTGACCAGGGAGGGAATGATTTCTGCCAAGTTCACTAATTCCTGTTAAGATATGGCCTGAGAAATGTTCCAAGCCCTTATACTGATTCTTCTCTGTCTTCACTTTTTCTGCTCCCGAATGAGGCCCCATATCCCTCCAGCTACCTGTCCTCCCATCAACTCCACACATTTCCAGATTAATCTTCCAAAACCACCAGCTCCCCACCTGCCCAGAGTTCACTACTCTCCAGACCTGCCCTTATTCCCTGGCCAACTGGACTTTTGGCCACTTTCTTATTGAGGGTCATGGAGTAGGGGAGCATCATGGTCACCACATGGGCTCTGGGTTTGAATTCTGCCTCCACCATTCAATGCCTTTACTTCCTCATCCATGAAATGGGAATAATAATGCCACTATTTAGTGCGGGTGCTTTGAGGATTAAATGAATAAATGTATACTTAAAATAGTGCCTGACATGTTTTGAGCTCCCAATAATTGTTCATTTTTATTATTTATATTGTTGTTAGTCACTAAAATGTCCATAGAGGATGGATTTTGCTTTGTATACCAAACCTATCTCGGTGACTAGAACAATGTTGAGCATGTAGCAGAGGCTCAATTAATAGTGTTGAATTTTTCTGTTCTATGAACTCTGTTCCAGCCAAACTCTTTCCCATGACATACCTTGTACATTGCCACCTCTCTGCCTTTGCTCATGCCACTCCCACCTCTTAAAGGGCCCTTGTCCCATCTCACGTAACTCCTACCAGCTCCAGCGGCCCCTCCCCTCAGAAGCCCTCCCTGGGCTCAGAACCTACACAAAACAAATGTTCAGTGGTCTGTGGCTAAGATTTTTTTTTTATGCTTTGGCTCCAAAACGGAGTTTCCTCTCTTCCTGGCACTTAGTGCTCACCACCTCCAGGGACGGCCTCTAAGAAGTGGAGCACACTAGCTACTATATATACGTCCTTTATCTTGTGGCTTTGACATTCAGAAAGGGCTTCCCAGGTGAAGCCATCTGAATTACTAGACATAACCAGACATGTGGTCTCCAAGCCACATTTTCTGGGCTTCCTAATTGGTGAGTTGAGAGACACGACATCTGTTTGCCCAAGAAATCTGAGCCAGGCAGTTCCACATCAACAGGCTGCTTTCCACCCTGGACGGCACAACAGCTGCCTAAAACTTAGCTGTTTACACACTAAAAAAAGAAATTCCATGGAGACCAGTTGACTCAAGCCAGCTCCCAGTGTGAGGCAGAGAGGGGTTTCAAAGCAATCCCCAGTGACACCAAAAGCTCCCCACCCAGTTCTCCATAAAAAAGAAAAAAGAAAACAAGAGTGAAATTAGAGCCAAGAATGAAGACTGCCTGGAGGATGAGGTGTTGGAAGCTAGAGTTGGATTGGGAATCAGCCTGACAGTTCCCTCCAGGCAGGCTTGTCCTCTGCCACCCGTGCCCCCACCCCAGGGATGGGACCCTCACCACTTCTTGAGAAAGCCCATTTCGCCATTGGGAAGGTCCTCTCTGGAAGGCTGGGAGTGCAGAGGACAGGAGACTGACCTTGCTGAGTGGAAGCCATGGGCCAGACTCTCCCCAGGCCTCATTGCCTAGAATGTCTTCTCCACATCCACCAGACGAGTACCACACACACTCTAAACCTTCTTCTAAGTGCATCATGTACGTAGCTCTTTTCATCCTCACACACTGCCAGGAAGGTAAGCTTGGTTACTTCTGCCATTTTACAGGTGGGGAAACTGAGGCTAAGAGAGGTTAACTTCTGCCAGCACCACTTGGAAATGGTTGGTATGGTTGGAAGCCGGTACTGCCGGGCCCAGGGTCTGGGGCTAAGTGGAATTCAGTGTGGGCCTTTCCTTTCCCATCAGAGCCCCTCAAGTGTCAGACCCTCTGCCCCACCTCGCAATACCTCCGCCTTGCCTCGTGCCTCCCAGCGCTATCTCTGTGAACTTTGAGCTCTGCCCCTATTGCCCCAGAAGGGCTCACTGATGAAGAGGAAATTGCCCAGGTTTATAGTTTCCTCCCAGCCTCGCTGGCGACACCTGAACCTGCTGCTTCTCCCCTTCCGCCTCCCCTCACAGTCATACACACAGGCACTCATGCGTACTCACATCACACCACACTTCAACCAGCACTCCCCACACTGCCAGTCACACATAATTACACACATACAATCACATATGTTCCCATATAGACACATTCACACTCATATCTTCACACATGCACACGCGCGTGCACACACAGTCACTTATTTCTGTGTTGGAGATTGGGTGAGGACATTCAGTGGGTGAGGACCAACAGGTGTGAAGATTGCTTTCTAGAAAATGACACCTGTCTCTCTTTGCTGTTCTTCCCAATCCAATGGAGCTACTAGGCTTTTCCCTCATTTCATGTTTGATAAACAAGCCACTCTTGCAGGACGATGGTTGGTTCCCTCATCAACCACCACACACTCCCGACCCCACCCTGCTTCCTGCCCCTGCCAGCAAACCTGACGGGTCCAAGGCCTGGAACTGAGAACCTGTTTTCTTCCCCATCCTGCCCCCTTGTGACGGGAGCCCAGAACTGCGGGCTCTGTGCCCAGAGGTTAACCGCATTTCTCAGGAAGGTTCCAGTAGCCAGGCAGGTTGTTAGGAAAGGTTTGTATCCAACTCCCCTCCTCCTGCAGAGGGACAAACTAAATGAAGATCCTCTCTTCCTTCACCCTGATCCTCAGATCCACCAGAAGAGCTGACTGCTGTTTCACAGGCACACTCCACTGGCACGAGAGACGGGTGGGCGCGCCAACTGGACCAGCATATGGCAGAACCCTTATGATGATCAAGCCTACAGTCATCATACAATCATAGGATTGTTGCCTTATATCCATATTTTCTTGACATCCTAATAGTGCATTTGGCTAAACCTTGATGAAATAGGCGTGACAGCAGGTGACTGCAACCTCTGACACTGACTACCCAGGCCTTTCTCCTCACTCCTTCCCTAAGGCCTTGGAGGGTCTCCCTGTGGCCTTTGGTCTGCTGTTTGAGCTCACAGAACTGGGCGTGGTTGACCCTCCCTTTGTCCTCACCCCCTCCACACACACACAGGGACGCTCTCGCAGACTCCTGGTTTGATGAGGCAGCCCAGGATGTGTCCCCAACTTTCCTCTTTGAGCCCAGGGCCAGTGTATTTCAGGCCGAGTGATTTCATCCAGGGTCTTGTTTCCATTCCATTTTATTTTTAGTCCTCAGGTGCAGTGGGATGAGTCCCTCCTATTCCCCAGGTGAAGGCCGGCTGTCATCATTGGTCCTGGCTAGTCACCTCTTGCTTCATGTATTCCCCCCTCACTCCATTGTCATTTCCATGCCCCCACCCCACAGGCAGCCATTCTAGTATATCCTTTATTTGTATGTGTTCTTGTGCAGTGCTTTGTAGGCATGGATTTTGGTATTGCAAAGTGTTGCATAGTACACATAGTATTGCATAGTGTTGCCTTATTACTATTTCTGTAACAAACTGAACGTGTTACTTTATGTTTTTGGGGACAGGGTTAATGGATAAAACATGTTGGAGTGTGGTGGCACCTTAAGAGTTTATTGAGAATCTCCGCATTAATGATTATGAAAGTGACTGCACGTTTTCACTGACTCTTATTTCCTGAACATAAACTCAAGATCCTGGACCATGGACATGTGGGAATAGCAAGAGAACTAAAATTAGAGCCTGTCACATCTCCAGACTCCACTTTTAGTTCTCTTGCTATTTCCACCACATCTTTCATTACTTCCTCCACTAAAGTAGTTGAACTCTCAAAGCCATCCATGTGGGCTGGAATCAACTTCTTGATGATGGATGAAGCCACTTCCTTGTGGCTGGAACCAACTTCTGTGTTTCCTAAAATGGGGATAGCAATAGCACCTACTCTCTAAAATTTTTGTGGGCCCGGTGCGGTGGCTCACACCTGTAATCCCAACACTTTGGGAGGCCAAAGTGGGAGGACCACGAGGTCAGGAGATCGAGCCCATCCTTGGTAACACAATGAAACCCCATCTCTACTAAAAATACAAAAGATTAGCTGGGTGTGGTGGCATGTGCCTGTAGTCCCAGCTACTCGGGAGGCTGAGGCAGGAGAATCACTTGAACCTGGGAGGTGGAGGTTGCAGTGAGCCGAGATCATGCCACTGCACTCCAGCCTAGGCGATAGAGGGAAGACTCTGTCTCAAAAAAAAAAAAAAAAAAAAAAAAAAAAAATTATGGAGATCAAATGGGTTAATACAAGTGAAGAGTGCCTGGCACTACTAGTGCTCAGTAAACATTGTTTTTGGATGCTTTTTTTTTTTTTTTTTAAGGCCTTGTAATAGCCCTATGAGGTAATATAATTAGTTCCATTTTACAGATGAAGAGAACAAGGTCCAGGGAACAAAGTAACTTGCCCAGGCTTGCATCATGATACTGCCAGAAACCAAATCTAGATCTTCAGATCCCGAGACAGTCATAGGACCTCGATCCCCATGTGTTCCCTAGAGGTGTTGTTCAGAACCTTCCTGATGCCGATCTAGGTGACGAGCGGTCACCCACAGGCTGCTGGAGATGAATCCTGGCCTGGGTGGTCTTCAGTCCTCCTTGGTCTTTCTCCCACACTGTGACCTTGACACCCACTGGCCATTTCTGAGAAAGAACCTGCCTTCTCCAGGGCTTTCGTGGGTGTCCATGTTCACCAAGCAGCCTCTCAAATGATGTGAATCCTAGCGCCAGGCCTGTTAGTAGCACATAGGCATGGTAGATGCGTGCTGGAAAAGCAGGAGCCCTAGGAGCCTGCCTTGGGTTCTAGTCCTAGCCATACATTGCCTCACCCTGGGGTCTCATTTTCTATCTCTAAGCTTCAGTTTCCACATCTGCACAATGGGGATAGGAACTTTTCTGTGAGGATCAAGTAGGTTTTAGGAGAATATTCCAATCTTGATCAAATACTAACATTCACCTGAACCCTGCAGAACAATCCCTGCTTGTTGTACAGCCTGATGCCACTTCAGATGAACCATCACCCACTGTACGCACTGAACATTTTCCTCTCCCCTCCAGGAAGATCATCCTCTGGATCTGCCCTCCTCACAACGGCCTTATTGTTCTTCTGGAGTAACTGCATCCTAGAATATCGGTGCTGGAAAAGACCTTGAGGACCATCTAGTCCCAGTGTGGCAGACTTATGTCCTTATCAAGGACCCCCGATGCCTAAAGCACCAGTTGAGACTCAGTCATTTCTCCCCTTACTGCAGGGTGCAGTGTGAAGAGGGGACAGATCATCCTCTGAGTTACGGGCCACCTTCAGCCCAAATACCCCCTTTCTACAGATGGGTAAACTGAGTAAATGATGATCCCAACTTCCTTCACCTGACCCTCGCTTCAGGGCTACCTGGAGATATGAACCCCATGTTGGCACAGGAGATGGGTGGGTATGCCACCTTCCCCTTGGGCAGGGCCCTATTGGGGTCACAGCTCAAGTGATTACTTACAACCATCAAACAATTAGGGTTTACTGGCGGATGTCTTTGTCTTTTTGACATTCTGTAGAATTATGCTAACAGATTTTGGGAAACAATTTGCCCACAATCTCCGTGACTTCATCCTTTGTCTTTTGTTGTTGTTTTGTTTTTTGAGACAGGGTCTTGCTCTTTGCCCAAAATCTACGTGACTTCATCCTTTGTTTTTGTTTCTGTTTTTGAGACAGGGTCTTGCTTTTCACTCAGGTTGGAGTACAGTGGCGCCATCACAGCTCACTGCAGCCTTGACCTTCCAGGCTCAAGTGATTCTTGTGCCTCAGCCTTCCAAGCAGCTGGGATTACAAGCGTGCACCACCACGCATGGCTTTTTTTCTTTTTTTCTTTTTTTTTTGAGACAGAGTCTTGCTCTGTTGCCCAGGCAGGAGCGCAGTGGCGCAATCTCGGCTCACTGCAACCTCTGCTTCCCGGGTTCAAGTGATTCTTCTGCCTCAGCCTCCCAAGTACCTGGGACTACAGGTGCCCCCCACCACGCCCAGCTAATTTTTGTGTTTTTAGTAGAGACGGGGTTTCACCATATTAGTCAGGCTGGTCTTGAGCTCCTGACCTCGTGATCCACTGGCCGTGGCCTCCCAAAGTACTGGGATTACAGGCATGAGCCACTGCACCTGGCCATGCCTGGCTAATTTTTGTATTTTTAGTAGAGACAGGGTTTCGCCATGTTGGCCAAGCTGGTCTCGAATGTCTGGCCTCAAGTGATCTGCCTGCCTCAGCCTTCCAAAGTGCTGGGATTACAGACGTGAGCCACAGCACATGGCCTTGATTTTTGTATTTTTTGTAAAAATGCAGTTTTGCCATGTTGCCAGGGTGACTTCACCCATTTTCTATGCATAATTTTAACACTGGAGTGTACTTTAGCCAGTGAAATGTGCATGCTTACTTCTTTTAGGAAAAAATGGAAATATTTGCTGGGAACCCCAAGACAGTTGCCACAGAAAAGACCAGAAGAAAGCAAAAACAAAAACAGGGTAAGGAGCATCCTTTAAAGTGAGGGGAGGCTGAGCTCATGCCTATAATCCCAGCACTTTGGGGGGCCAACGCGGGCTGATCACTTGAGGCCAGGAGTTCGAGACCAGCCTTAGCAACATAGCCAAACCCTGTTATCTAATAAAAATACAAAAATTAGCTGGGCATGGTGGTACACACCCATAATCTCAGTTCATTGGGAAGCTGAGGCGGGAGAATCTCTTGAACCCAGGAGGTAGAGGTTGCAGTGAGCCAAGATCACACCACTGCACTCCTCCAGTCTGGGTGACAGGGCAAGACCTTGTCTCAAAAAAAAAAAAAAAAAAAAAAAGTGAAGGGAAAGCCCAGGATGATAGCACTTACATGCTGGCAAATCCACGGATGGTGCATACTCAATGTCCCTGGGGGAGCAAAACTCAGGGGCCAACACCCCTTACCTAATCAGGGCGGTTTATTCACAAACTGTCCACTCCCAGGACTTCAGGATGGGGCAAGTCACAAAGCAGGATGTCTTTAGTGGCGAATGTTTAAGTACTTCAAGGGAAATACCGTATCATGGGCTTTTCAGGGACAGGTACCTGTGACCCACCCGTGTACAACGCCTCTGTAGTCCTGATATTCTGGTGCTGGGCTTGGACTCAAGCTGTCGGTTTCAACCCAGCTTAACCTTATCTGCATGACCTTGGGGAAGGCACTTCCTCTTTCTGGAATTCAGTTGTCTCGTTTGCAAAGTGGGACCATGATATCATCTCTACAACACCCTCTACACACAAATGAAGAAACTTCCCATACCAAGCACCCAGAATAAAGAAAACAGGCTAGAAAACCCAGAAGCTATCGGGTCACCTTTTTCCTTTTGCTGCTTATATGTGCTCTCTAATTTTTCTACCATGGTCATGGGTTACCTTTGAATTATTATAAAAGTGAGTAATTAAAGGGGGTGGAGCAGAGCTGATAATGTGAAGGAAAACGCTGAGCCTGGCAACTTTCAGGGCCCTCTTCTGTGCCAGGCACAGTTGTTGATGCTTACCTATGTGACTTCATCTTTTTGTCCCAACAAGCCTGAAAGGGAGGCATTATGGCTGCCACTTCCAGCTGGGGAGACTGAGGTTCTCGAAGGAGTCAAGCCCTCACTATCACGAGAGCCTGAAGTGATGGCGCTGTACCAGGAAGGGGCATACAGATGTGTGGCAGCAGCAGCAAGGTGAGCACGGCAACTCCGAGACAGCAGAGCTTCCTCCCTCTGCTGAGACACTGATTCAGAGCCTCTGAGAAAAGCCCTCCCCACTGGTGATAGCTAGGAACCTGCTCCCGGGGGACCTGCTCTGGGTTCTTTTAAGATCAAGAAAATTTATTATTAAATAGCAGCATTGTGTCCAGTCAGAAAAGTTTCAGTGTATGAACGTACTTTTTTTTTTTGAGACGGAATCTCCCAGGCTGTCTCTCAGGCTGGAGTGTAGTGGTGGGATCTCGGCTCACTGCAAGCTCTGCTCCCGGGTTAATGCCGTTCTCCTGCCTCAGCCTCCTGAGTAGCTGGGACTACAGGCACCCGCCACCACACCTGGCTAGTTTTTTGTATTTTTAGTAAAGACAGGTTTTCCCCGTGTTAGCCACGGTGGTCTCGATCTCCTGACCTTGTGATCTGCCCGCCTCGGCCTCCCAAAGTGCTGGAATTACAGGTGAGAGCCACCGTGCCTGGCCTGAGCGTACTTTTAAAACATGTTTCTGCTGCCAGGTGAGGTGACTTACGCCTGTAATTTCAGCCCTTTGGGAGGCCAAGGTGGGTGGATCACTTGAAGTCAGGAGTTTGAGACCAGTCCAGGCAACATGTCGAAACCCTGTCTCTACTAAAAATACAAAAATTGGGCATGGTGGCACACGCCTGTAGCCCCAGCTACTTGAGAAACTGAGGCAGGAGAATCACTTGAACCCAGGAGGCAGAGGTGAGCCGAGATTGCACCACTGCAGTCCAGCCTGGGCAACAGAGCAAGACTCTGTCTCAAAACCAAAACAAAAACAAAAACACGTTTCTATATAAAAGCACTGTTTGCATGTCATATTCTTCTTCTATTGAGTAGCAACACAATTCATCCTCTAAACAAAAAATACTAATTATACTTTGCTAAAACATATCTCCAAATATGGACTTAATAAAATTTTAATAAATGCTTTAATAAAATGCTTTTCTCAAAAAAGAAAATAAAAAGGGTCCTGCCATTTGTAAGTAGATTGCTTCTTTCAAAAGGCAAACGCCATTAAATGGCATTTTATCCTGGAGGTATGTAGTCCACCTGTTCTGTGCCCCTGAACCACCACCTGTTGCCAATGTGTCTGCAGCCAACAGGGCTAGCCCTGGTAACACGGTGCCCCACCCTCCACCACTGCCCCACCCTGATACTGAAACTGCAGCTGATGGGGTCATGCTCTGAGCCACCCAGAGGAATGAGGCAGACAAGTTCTGCCTCAAAAAAGTCTCAAAAAAGCCAGTGCAATTCTCAGGATCACAGGTATCTGCCTGTTGCTCAAGACTCCCAACCTGGCCACAGTGAGGGTAGTGAGTGATAGAAGAGTGGAAAGGAGACAGCCTGTAGGGCTGGCTCGGGCACAAACCGCTGGTGAATCAGACCTGAATTGATGCCTGGAGCCAAGTACTGTTTGCCATCTGTCTGAGGCTTTATCTGCCAGGGAGATGGGCAAGTGGCCAGAGCCCTCTCAGGGTGAGGGGTTGAACAGCCAGGCTCTGGCACACTGCCATACCAGATGTCATGACTGGTCACTCAGAAAGAGCACTGGATGGGGTGGCAGGAGGCCGAGCCCCTGGAGATGGCCCCCCTAGGCTCCCTGAGTCTCAGCCACCCCCTCCTCCTCCCTGGGCCTCAGGCTCTTCATCTGTAGCATGAAGGTGTGGGCAGTATAAGGGCTTCTCCCACTATGGCTGCAGAGGGCTCACAGGCACTTGGTTGAGTTAAAAATATATATACATCTAACAATTTTTAAGTTTTCTGGTTTTTTTCCCCACTTAAAGCCTATTCAACCAAATGCCTATAAACATGTTGGGGTGATGTTCTTCTGTTGTTTGTGCTTCTAGGTTGTTTGTGGGGTGGACCTTCCTATCCTGTCACCTCAGGGATTGCAAAATAAAGTGCTAAAAAATGTTACCATTTGCACTTCTCTGTACAACCAAAATAACAGAAGGAAATTGGATTTTTCCTGTCTTTATAAGCCAATACTATCTATTAGAACCTATACTTTTTATAGTTGTACCATTTTTAAGCTGTTTTATGTATGCTACATAAGATTTCATTCCAAAAATTTTAACTATATTTAAAGTTTGAAAATCACCATCCCTGGCTGGGCGTGGTGGCTCACGCCTGTAATCCCAACACTTTGGGAGACCGAGGTGGGCAGATCACCTGAGGTCAGGAGTTCCAGACCAGCCTGGCCAACATGGTGAAACCCCGTCTGTACTAAAAAAACAAAAATTGGCCGGGCACAGTGGCTCACACCTGTAATCCCAGCACTTTGGGAGGCGGAGGCGGGCAGATCACATGGTCAGGAAATCGAGACCATCCTGGCTAACACGGTGAAAACCCATCCCCCCATCTCTACTGAAAATACAAAAAATTAGTCGGGCATGGTGGTGGGTGCCTGTAGTCCCAGCTACTAGGGAGGCTGAGGCAGGAGAATGGCATTAACCCAGGAGGCGGAGCTTGTAGTGAGCTGAGACTGCACCACTGCACTACAGCCTAGGCAACACAGCAAGACTCGGTCTCAAAAAAAAAAAAAAAAATTAGCCAGATGTGGTGGTGGACACCTGTAATCCCAGTTACTCAAGAGGCTGAGGCATGAGAATTGCTTAAACCTGGGAGGCAGAGGTTGCAGTGAGCTGAGATCATGTCACTCTACTCCAGCCCGGGCAATAAAGTGAGACTCAGTCTCAAAAAAAAAAAAAAAAGAAAAGAAAAAGGAAATCACCATCCCTGATGATCTCTAAGGTCCCTGTAGCTCTGACATTCTACTAGTCTACCTGCCATTCTAAAGCTCTGAACAAATTCACAGGGCTTTACACCTGTCAACATGGAACCTTTTAGTTTCCTGCCTTTGTGTTTTTATGCACTTGGCTCTTCATATATCCAACTTCCTATCCAAATCCCATTCTTTGAGCACTTCAGTAAAAACCCTTCCTCACAAAGCACTTAACATGGGTCTTGGATCTAAGCCTTGGTTTCAAAACAGGGTAACAGAGCCTCCCTCAAGTGGTTAGGTTTAAGTGAGTGGGTGGTATGTATATGTAAAATGCTTAGCAAAATGCTGATACATACAGCTCAAGTATCAGTAATTATTGTTACCATTATCTTTGTTAATGTGTTATTATTGTCATGGTGGAAAAGTCAATGCAGACTCAATTCCTGAAGAGATGTGCAACCTCAGGCCAAAACGTCTGGCCCATTCTTGATGGGGTAGTACTGCCTCCTAGTGGGTGGCTGAGCATTTTTTTTTTTTTTTTGAGACTGGGTCTCACTCTGTCACCCAGGCTGGAGTGCAGTGATGCAATCACGGCTTACTGCAACCTTGATTTCCCAGACTCAAGCGGTCCTCCCACCTCAGCCTCCAGAGTAGCTGGGATAACAGGCACGTGCTACCACAACCGGCTGATTTTTTATTTTTAGTAGAGACAAGGTCTTGCTACGTTGCCCAGACTGACTCCTGAGCTCAAGCAATCCTCCCACCTCCACCTCTTAAAGTGCTGAGATTTCAGGCATGAGCCAGTGTCCCCAGCCAATTTTTTTTTTTAAATGATTGTCACACTGGCCAGGAAGCTTAACTGGCTGTAGGGTGAAGAGGACAAAGATATTAAATGTCTGGCACACAAAGAATTGCCCATGCCCACAAGACTGAATCCGTTACAGTTATAAAACATAAGAAGTGCTTTAAATTTTTCAAAACCTGGCTGGGCGTGGTGGCTCACGCCTGTAATCCCAGCACTTTGGGAGGCCAAGGCAGGTGGATCAGCTGAGGTCAGGAGTTCAAGACCAGCCTGATCAACATGGTGAAACCCCGTCTCTACTAAAAATACAAAAAAATTAGCTAGGCATGGTGGCAGGTGCCTATAATCTCAGCTACTCGGGAGGCTGAGGCTGGAGAATCGCTGGAACCCAGGAGGCAGAGGTTGCAGCGAGCCAAGATCGCGCCATTGCACTCCAGCCCGGGTGATGGAGGGAGACTCCATCTTAAAAAAAAAAAAAAAAAAATCCAAAAGATGGGGAACTTAGTGCAAGGAAACATTATGTGCACATTTCACATACAGACATACCTCAGCTATACATGGGTTCAGTTCCAGACCACTTTAATAAAGCAGGTCACACAATTTGTTTCCCAGTGTATATAAAAGTTATATTTACACTGTACCATAAGTGTGCAAAAGCATTATGTATTTTAAAATGTACAGGGGCTGGGCATGGTGGCTCATGCCTGTAATCCCAGCACTTTGAGAGGCTGAAACAAGTGGATGGCTTGACCCCAAGAGTTTGACACCAGCCTGGGCAACATGGTAAGACCCTGTCTCTAAAAAAATACAGGCAGACACAGTGGCTCATGCCTGTAATCCCAACACTTTGGGAGGCCGAGGCGGTTGGATTACCTGAAGTCAGGAGTTCGAGACCAGCCTGGCAACATGGTGAAACCCCATTTCTACTAAAAATACAACAATTAGCAGGACATGGTGGTGGCTGCCTATAATCCCAGCTACCTGGGAGGCTGAGGCAGGAGAATCACTTGAATCCAGGAGGCAGAGGTTGCAGTGAGCCAAGATCACACACTGCACTCCAGCCTGTGCGACTGAATGAGACTCTGTCTCAAAAAAGAAAAAAAAAAAAAAGCCAGGTGCGGTGGCTCACACCTGTAATCCCAGCACTTTTGGAGGCCGATGTGGGCAGATCACAAGGTCAGGAGATCAAGACCATCCTGGTGAAACCCCGTCTCTACTAAAAATACAAAAAACTAGCCAGGTGTGGCGACGGGCGCCTGTAGTCCCAGCTACTTGGGAGTCTGAGGCAGGAGAATGGCATGAACTCGCGAGGCAGAGCTTGCAGCGAGCGGAGATCGTGCCACTGCACTCCAGCCTGGGTTATAGAGCAAGACTCTGCCTCAAAAAAAAAAAAAAATTGCTAGGCATAGTTGTGTGAGCCTGTAGTCCCAGCTATTCAGGAGGTGAGGCAGGAGGATCACTTAAGCCCAGGAATGCTTACAATCGTATAAGCCTTCAGCCAGTCATAACTGTGCTGGTAGAGGGTCTTCCCTCAGTGTTGATGGCTGCTGGCCAGGATTTCGGTTGCTGAAGGCTGGGGTGGCTGTGGTAATTTCTTAAAATAAGACAATAATGAGACAAAAATAAGACAATAATGCACATTAACTGACTCTTCTTTTCACAAGATGTCTCTGTAGCATCTGATGCTATATGCATTTTACCCACAGTAGAACTTCTTTCAAAGTTGGAGTCAATGCTCTGAAACTCTGCCATTGCTCTTTCAACTAAGTTTATGCAATATTCTAAATCTTTTGTTGTCATTTCAACATATGAGCACAGCACCTTCAGCAATAGATTCCATCTCAAGAAACCACTCTTTGCTCATCCACTGAAACAAGTCTTCATCTGTTCAAGTTTTATCATGAGATTACAGCAATTCCATCACATCTGTAGGCTCCGTTTTTAGTTCTCTTGCTATTTTTTCCACCACATCTGTCATTACTTCCTCCACTGAAGTCTCGAACTTCCACGTGGGTTGGAATCAACTTCTTCCAAATTGCTAATGTTGATATTTTGACCACCTCCCACGAATCACAAGTATTGTTAATGACATGTAGAGCAGGGAATCCTTTCCAAAAGATTTTCAGTTTACTTTGCCCAGATCCATCAGAGGAATAAATATCTATAGCAGTATAGCCTTATGAAATGTGTTTCTTAATAAGACATGAAAGCTGAAATGACTCCTTGATCCATAGGCTGCAGAGTGGATGTTGTGTTTGCAGGTATGAAACCACTAATCTCCTTGTACATCTCCAGCAGAGCTCTTGGGGAACCAGGTGCATTGTCAATGAGCAGTAATACTTTGAAATAAATCTTTTTTGAGCAGGTCTCAACAGTAGGCTTAAAATATTCAGTAAACCTGGCTGGGCACAGTGGATGATGCCTGTAATCCTAGCACTTTGGAAGGCTGAGGCAGGCGGATCACTTGAAGTTAGGAGTTCAAGACCAGCCTTGCCAACATGGTGAAACCTCATCTCTACTGAAAATACAAAAAATTAGTCAGGCGTGGTGGCAAGCGCCTGTAATCCCAGCTACTTGGGAGGCTGAGGCAGGAGAATCACTTGAACCTGGGAGGCAGAGGTTGCAGTGAGCCAAGGTTGTGCCACTGCATTCCAGCCTGGGCGACAGAGCGAGACTCCGTCTGGAAAAAAAAAAAAATCAGTAAACCATGCTATAAACAGATGGGCTGTCATCCAGGCTTCGTTCCATTTATAGGGCATAGGCAGAGTAAATTTAGCACAATTGAGGGTCTTGAGAATTTCAGGACGATAAATGAGCATTGGCTTCCACCAGCTGCCTTAGTCCTCAAGGAGAGTTAGCCTGGGTGGGGCGTGGAAGCTCCATGCCTGCAATTCCAGCACATTGGGAGGCCAGGGAGCCCAGGAGTTCATGAGTTTGGAGAGATGGGGTCTCACCAGGCTGGTATCCTGGGCAACATGGTGAGGTCCCAGCTCTACAAAAAATTTTTACAAATCAGCCGGGCATGGTGGCATGTACCTGTGGTCCCAGCTATTCGGGAAGCTGAGGCAGGAGAATCGCTTGAGCCCAGGTTGAGCCGTGTTTGTGCCACTGCACTCCAGCCTGAGCCACAGAGCAAGACCCTGTCCCAAAAACAAAACAAAAACCAAGAGTTAAGACTGTCCTTTGAAGCTTTGAAACCAGGCATTGGCTTCTCCTCTCTAGCTATGAAAAGTTCCAGGTGGCATCTTGTTCCAATGGAAGGCTTTTTTCTACAATGAAGATGTTTAGTGTAGTCACCTTCATTCATTATCTTAGGTAGATCTTCTGGATAACTTGCAGCTTCTACATCAGCACTTGCTGCTTCACCTTGCACTTCTTTTTTGTTGTTGGTTTGCTTTTTTTTTTTGAGACAGAGTCCTGCTCTGCCACCCAGACTGGAGTGCAATGGCATGATCTTGGTTCACCGCAACCTCTGCCTCCTGGGTTCAAGCAATTCTCCTGCCTTGGCCTCCCGAGTAGCTGGGATTACAGGTGTGCACCACCATGTCCGGCTAATTTTTGTATTTTTAGTAGAGATGGCGTTTTGCCATGTTGGCCAGGCTGCTCTCAAACTCCTGACCTCAGGTGATCTACCCACCTCAGCCTTCCAAAGTGCTGGGATTACAGGCGTGAGCCACTGCGCCCAACTCACCTTGCACTTTTTTATGTTACGGAAATGGCTTCTTTCCTTAAACCTCATGAACCAACCTCTGCTAGCTCCAGTTTTCTTCAACAAGGCTGTTTCCCTTATTCATGTACTCACTGGAGTAGTGCTTTTCACTTTCTTCAAGAAATTTTCCTCTGCATTCACAACTCAGCTGGCTATTTGGCAGAAGAGGCCTAGCTTTTGGTGTATCTAGGCTTTTGACATGCTTTCCTCACTAAGCTTACTCCTTTTCAACTTTTGATTCAGTATGAGAGATGTGTCACTCTTCCTTTCATCTGAACACTTAAGAGGCCATTGTAGGGTTATTAATTAGCCTAATTTCAATATTGTTTCTCAGGGAATAGGGAGGCCCGACGACAGAGTAGATGAGTAAAGCCTGGTTGGTGAAGCAGGCAGAACACACATTTATCTTTATTTTATTATTTTATTTTTGAGGTGGAGTCTCACTCTGTCATCGAGGCTGGAGTGCAGTGGCATGATCTAAGCTCACTGCAGCCTCCGCCTCCAGGGTTCAAGCAATTCTCCTGCCTCAGCCTCCAGAGTAGCTGGGACTACAGGCACCCGCCACCACACCTGGCTAATTTTTGTAATAACACACAAATTTATCTATTCAGTTGACCATCTTATATTGGTGTGATTCACGGCACCCCCCACCACCCACAAATCACAATAGTAACATCAAAGATCACTTATCATCATAACAAGTATAGTAATAACCATGAAAAAGTTTGAGGCCAGGCATAATGGCTCACACATATAATCCCAACACTTTGGGAGGCGAGGGCAGGCAGACTGCTTGAGTCAAGGAACTTGGGACCAGCTTGGGCAACATGGTGAAACCCTGTCTCTAAAATAAATACAAAAAATCAGCTGGGTGTGGTGGTCTGTACCCATATCTACTCAGGAGGCTGAGGTGGGAGGATCAATTGAACCTGGGAGGTTGAGGTTGCAGTGAGCAGAGATTGCATCACTACACTCCGGCCTGGGCAACAGGCTGAGGCTCTGTCTCAAAAAAAAAGTCTGAAATATTCCAGGAATTAACAAAATGTGACACAGAGATACAAAGTGAGCACGCGCTGTTGGAAAAATAATGCCAAAGACTTGCTTGATGCAGGGTTGCCACAAACCTTCAATTATCTTTGAAGTGCAAAAAAAGGAATGCCTGTATTAATCCTCATTAACTCCAAGATACGTACGTCATTATACCACCCATGTTAAAACGGGAGTTATTTGACATAACTCTAAGGCCCACTTTATGTGTGAAAAATATCACACTTCCTCATTTTCTCCAGTTCAGCAGTCTGTTTGTCCTGCTATGTTATCCCCACTTCTCTTTGGCTTTTTTCTCCTCTTATTACAGTCAAATAACTTTTCTATCATTACTTGCTGACTCGAGTCTCCACTGTGGTTTTCTACATGTGCCTCCACTCTTAATTTTCCCGTACACTCTTAATTTTCCCGTAGGCACATGAAGCACAAAATGGCTTCAAGTGGGTTCAAGCGTCTGACTTACATCTTTTTTTTTTTTTGAGATGGAGTCTCGTTCTGTCGCCCAGGCTGGAGTGCAGTGGCACAGTCTCAGCTCACTGCAACTTCCTTCCCCTCCTGGGTTCAAGCAATTCACTTGCCTCAACCACCTGAGTAGCTGGGATTACAGGCGCCCGCCACCATGCCCAGCTAGTTTTTGTATTTTTAGTAGAGATGGGGTTTTGCCATGTTGGCCAGGCTGATCTCAAACTACTGACCTCAGATGATCCACCCGCCTTGGCCTCCCAAAGTGCTGGGATTACAGGCCTGAGCCATCATGCCCCAGCCTGACTTACATCTTCTGGTACACTCATATCTGATATTTACATACAGAACGTTTATTTTATAAACTGCTTTTCGTGTATTTTTATATTATTGTTAAGGCTTTGCATTTCTATAATCCATATAGAAAATGGATTTCACTTCAGAAGAGCCAAGGGTCATTACCAAATTTTTTTTTTTTTTTTTTTTACAAAAAAGGGGCCCACGTCTGATAAGACCACTTTTCCTCTCTGAGCTTCTTGAGTAATGGGAGATAATTCCAATGTCACAAGGTTGATGGAAAAAAAGCATCATTCATGTGCTTGGCATCTATTAATTCTACTTCAGTTTTCTTCCTATCTGGTTGTCTACTTTTTCTCTCCTACACCTTGCTCAGGGGATATCCCCAGTACTGGCAATATGAGTGTGTTTAACAAAGGAGCAAAGGAAAGCATTTTCTGGTGACAAGTCTCATCTGGCTGTTCGGTGACACCAAGGCACACGCCCGGGAAACTGGTAGTTTCTAGTCTGGCACCACAGCCTCTAGAGAAACAGAACTAGGTACCTTTCCCAGCAAGTTTATGGAGCAAAAACAGGGATGGGCAGGTATCAGGCAGCAGGGTCCCAGGCTGAGGGCAGAGATGTGGCTTGTTTCCTATCTAGGGATGCCTGGGGAGAATTAGGGTAAAAAGGCAAACAGCAGGTCAAGGTAGCTTATTGGGGCCAAGGTTGAAGACTGCAGCCTGAGACACACTTCCAGGTTGCCTTGGAGAATATTCCATCAAAGGACAGGCTCAAGTTTTTATAGAAAAAAGGATGAATCAGAAGACAGGTGATTACAAAAGTTGTTCGTCATGAATGCTCATTGGTTTACAGAAATAACATTGGTTAGTGATTGGCTATCCACTGTTGAATTTTAGGACGATGGCATTTTATGGCTACTTGGCGTCACAGTCTAGAACCCACATGGCAAGTGACTTCAAGAGGTAATTATTTACCTCAAGGAGGGAGTGAAGACAGGACTGTTGTTAAATGCCTCTCTGGTCCTAATAATTTAAAAGGAATCACATTCCTCAGATTAAAGGGTGTTTTTCTTCCTTATGACAGACTGCGTCAAAGTGACCAACTGCACTTCTATAGGATCAGAAACAGACTTTAATCTTTACTGCCCAGGCAGGATTGCAGTGGCACGATCTCAGCTCACTGCAACTTCCGCCTCCCAGGTTCAAGCAATTCTCCTGCCTCAGCCTCCCCAGTAGCTGGGATTACAGGCGTGCTCCACCACGCCCAGCTAATTTTTTTTTTTTTTTTAGTGGAGATGGGGTTTTGCCGTGTTGGTAAGGCTGGTCTCGAACTCCTGATCTCAAATGATCTGCCCGCCTGGGCCTCCCAAAGTGCTGGGATTACGAGCATGAGCCACCGTGCTCCGAGTGATTCCAATGTGCAGCAAAGTGGAGAGAAGACACCATGAATACCCTGTGAAGTATGTTGTTATCCCCCAACTTTTCAAACAAGGAAACTAAGGAAGTGATTTGCCCTCAGCACACAGCCAAAAAACAAAAATTTGAACTCAAGGCAGACTAACTGGAAACACTGTTTTAAAACAGCTATCTAGCAGTTTTAACCCACGCCATCTTTCCTACCTGCCTATCCCTTCAGAATCCCCTTTCTTAACATATGCCCAAACTTGTCTATCCACAAATGTCCCTCTTGACCTTGGACCACTTGACTCAGTAGTCCCCCTTCCTCTTTGAAACTGGACAGATTCTTCGAAACTGGACAGATTCAAAAGTGGTTAAGGAGGAGCAAGTCAGTGGAAGCACACTCCCAGCAGGCAAATTAGGGTCATTTCTGCCTGCCCAGCACCCAAAGCAGCCATTCTTAAGCCATTAGCTGAGTGCTTACTGCATGCCAACACAAGCCTGCACAGAACACCTATTATTTACTGAGCAGTGTGCTATGCCCTGTGTTGACTGCTTTACTTGCATTACACTATATTCTTGATATTAACAATAGGGGATAGTTGTTTCCTATTATAACCATTTTACAGATGAGAAAAATGAAATCCCAAAGATTATACAACTGGCCCAAAGTCACAGAGCTGTAAGGAAGCAAGCATTCAAATCTGGGCTGCTGTTTCCAAGCCTGACAGCCTTAACATTACACTGCTGCTCCCTATAATAAGCCCTGGATTTGCTGTTGAGGCACCAGAGCCCTTCTCTGCCACTGTGTCCCTGTGTGACCTTGAACAAATCCACTTTCTCATCTCTAAACATAGAATTTGGACTATCGATTCTGAAGCCCTTTCCAGTTTATCTACACCTGGTCCTGCAACCAAGTTTACAGTTTCAGCTCAATCACCACTGGGCTGCGAAGTTAGACAACTTGCCAAGCCCCTCTGAACTTAAATCTCTTCCTCAATAGATGAGAGTTGCTCACATCAACCTTACTACTAACACCCTTTTGAATCATTTTTTCCCTGCCAACTGCTGTCATACCCAAGAGCTGGCATTGGTTCAGGTACCAGTCTTGGATGACACACAGAGTAAGTAAAAACCTTTCCTTCCATCCACTTCTGTTGAGAATTAATCAAAATTATTTGAGGAAAGGAATGGAGCTTTCTTCCAGGTCAACAGTTTGCCAGCTGCTGTAGAGAGCTTGTTTTTGTTTTTTGTTGTTTTTGAGACGGGGCCTCACTCTGTCACCCAGTCTGGAGTGCAGTGGCACAATCTGCACTCACTGCAACCTCTACCTCCTGGGCTCAAAGCGATCCTCCCACCTCAGCCTCCTGAGTAGCTGGCACTACAAGCACATGCCACCATGCCCAGCTAATTTTTGTATTTTTTGTAGAGATGGGGTTTTGCCATGCTGCCCAGGTTGGTCTCCTGAGCTCAGGCAATCTACCTGCCTCAGGCTCCCAAAATGCTGGGAAGAAAAAGAGCTTTAATTACCAAATAAGTGATCACTTAAATTTGTCTACTTAACTTTGACCACTAGTTTTTCACCAACAACTCAGAAATAAGACACAACAGTCTCCTAACTTGGGCTATCATTTTGTTTTTTGTTTTTTTTTTTTTTTTTTTTTTGAGACGGAGTCCCGCTCTGTCGTCCAGGCTGGAGTGCAGTGGCCGGATCTCAGCTCACTGCAAGCTCCGCCTCCCGGGTTTACGCCATTCTCCTGCCTCAGCCTCCTGAGTAGCTGGGACTACAGGCGCCCGCCACCTCGCCCGGCTAGTTTTTTGTATTTTTTTAGTAGAGACGGGGTTCCACCGTGTTCGCCAGGATGGTCCCGATCTCCTGACCTTGTGATCCGCCTGTCTCGGCCTCCCAAAGTGCTGGGATTACAGGCTTGAGCCACCACGCCTGGCCAGGGCTATCATTTTGAAACAAAAGAGCTCATGAATCTCTGGAAAAAAAAAAAAAAAGAGAGAGAGAGAAAAGGTTTGTATACTTCTCTCTATAAGACTGAAAGCTAACTTAAAAGTCTTCCCTGTTTGATGTTTACCAGTTCTCATCCAAAACTCAGTACTCACCAATGTGTTGCCCTAGCATGTCCAACAGTTAAAACTAGAGTGGAAACCCAGGAGACTACTGTAGCAATAGCAGCTAGTTATAGCTTTCAATCATGCCCACGAGATTAGTAACATGGACAGACTGAAACAATGCCAACCGATCCACAAGCACAGCTTCATCTTCCCTGACACCCCGCAGGACACAGCTAGGCAGGCCTGTCAATAAACATCTTGCCAGGCACAGTGGCTCACACCTGTAATCCCAGCACTTTGGGAGGCCAAGGCGGGTGGATCATAAACTCGGAGTTCCAGACCAGCCTGGCTAACATAGTGAAACCCCATCTCTACTAAAAATACAAAAAATGGGTCGGGCGCAGTGGCTCACGCCTGTAATCCCAGCACTTTGGGAGGCTGAGGTGGGCAGATCACCTGAGGTCGTCGGGAGTTCAAGACAGCCTGACCAAGATGGAGAAACTCCGTCTCTACTAAAAATACAAAATTAGCCGGGCATGGTAGTGCATGTCTGTAATCCCAGCTACTTGGGAGGCCGAGGCAGGAGAATTACTTGAAGCTGGGAGGCGGAGGTTGTGGTAAGCCAAGATCGCGCCATTGCACTCCAGCTTGGGCAACAAGAGCAAAACTCCATCTCAAAAACACAAAAGTTGGCCGAGTGCAGTGGCTCATGCCAGTAATCCCAGTACTTTGGGAGGCTGAGGTGGGCAGATTGTGAGGTCAGGAGTTCAAGACCAGCCTGGCCAATATGGTGAAACCCCATCTCCAATAAAAGTATTAAAAAAAATTAGCCAGGAGTGGTGGCACTTGCCTGTAGTCCCAGCTACTAGGGAGGCTGAGGCAGAAGAACTGCCTGAACCCGGGAGGCAGAGGTAGCAGTGAGCTAAGATCACACAACTTCACTCCAGCCAGGGCAACAGAGCGAGACTCCATCTCAAAACACACACACACACAAAGTTAGCCGGGTGCCTGTAATTCCAGCTACTCAGGAGGCTGAGGCAGGAGAATCGCTTGAACCCAGGAGGTGGAGGTTGCAGGGAGCCGAGATCCTGCCATTGCACTCCATCCAGCCTGGGGCACAAGAGTGAAACTCCGCCTCAAAAAAAAAAAAAAACGGCCAAGTGCGGTGGCTCACGCCTGTAATCCCAACATGTTGGGAGGCTGAGGTAGGCGGATCACGAGATCAAGATCATACAGGCCAACATGGTGAAACTCCGTCTCTACTTAAAAAAATACAAAAAAATTAGCTGGGTGTGGTGGCACGCACCTGTAGTCCCAGCTACTAGGGAGACTGAGGCAGGAGAATCGCTTGAACCCAGGAGATGGAGACTGCAGTGAGCCAGGATCACCACCACTGCACTTCAGTCTGGCAACAGAGCAAGACTCCATCGCAAAAGAAAAAGAAAGAAACGTCTTAACTGACTGCTTAAACAATTATGGTACCTGCCCATATAATAGCATATACTATAGGTCTATACACTATATATACACCTTAGATTTACATGCTTCAGATGTATAAAAAGGAAGCTGAAGGATACAATGATTAGCATTTCTATCTGTATAAATACTTGCTCATCATAAATGCATAACTTTTAGAATACACAATTACAGATGAGTTGACATGAGAAAAATACACAAAAGTCTTAAGTTACCTTTATAAAAGACTGGAGGAGGTAATTATTTTCCAGTGTTTGTACAATTTTTTTTACTATAAGCATGCTTTATAATTGAGAAGACATGCTCTAAATCCTGACAATCAACAAGTGGCAACAAAATGGCATTTTATGATTGGGATGAGAAAGTTAAAATGTAATGGAACAGAAAACAAGGGTTTTGGAGTCAAGGCTGCCCTGGGTTCTAAATACAATCATTATTTATATTTAGTCGGACACGTAAGGCATATGGAACATTTTCTGCCCTTTTAACAGATAACCTCGGGCTGGGTGCACGCCTGTAATCCCAGCACCTTGGAAGGCGGGTGAATTGCTTGAGGCCAAGAGTCCGAGGACTAACCTGGCCAACATGGCAAAACCCTGTCTCTACTTAAAAAAACACCAGATACCTCTCAAGTGGTTCAACAGCACATATGAAAATGGCTCTACCAAAAAAAAAAAAAAATCCTTTATCATCAAAAAATAAAGAAAATGGCTCTCATTTGGCAGAAGTGGTGCGACATAGTTCCTTTCCTGACCACTCCAGCTGTCTTCACTGAAATGTCCAGCAACCTAAAAGGCAGATACTTTTTTTTTTGAGACGGAGTTGTTGCCTAGGCTGGAATGCAATGGCGCGATCTCAGCTCACTGCAACCTCCGCCTCCCAGGTTCAAGCGATTCTCCTGGCTCAGCCTCCCCACAGTAGCTGAGATTACAGGCATATGCCAACACGCCCGGCTAATTTTTTTTTTTTTTTTAAGTAGAGATGGGGTTTCTCCATGTTGGTCAGGCTGGTCTCAAACTCCAGACCTCTGGTGATCCACCCACCTTGGCTTCCCAAAGTGCTCAGATTACAGGTGTGAGCCACAGCACCTGGCCTAAGGTAGATCCTTTCAATGATTCTGTTCTTAGCCCTCTCCTTGTCAGCGTGTTCATACTCCAACTTGCAAAGCACATGACCTCTTCAAACCTCACTCTTTGAGGCCAATTTCATGTCAAATGGATTGCTATATATTGCCAACCGAAATCTAACCAAGACTGCCAGCTCAATAAACCTGTGCTCATTAAACTCCGAGCAGCTAGAATGAGTGAGCCAGCTATTTCATCGATGCACTCTAATACTCCCAACTTCTTGGTTTTCCTGTTAGTATTAAAGCTGGACAAGTTATCTTAAACATGCTTGTTCAAGTACATGGCTGAAGGAAAGTAAAAAACCAATCAGATTTGGACCCACTTCAAACTCATGGCTTAAACAAACCATTTTACCTCAATCCTAGTGCAGTTTACATGCTCAATTGTTTCTGCCTCTAAATCTGTATTTCATGATTAAGGCATTTATTTCTTCCTCTTCACCTCAGATTCGTTAGTCTTTCCTTATCATTTGAATGTGAGCTCTGGAATTGGGATGGCCAGTTGCAGTGGCTCACGCCTATAATCCCAACACTTTGGGAAGCCAAGGCTGGAGGGGTCCTTGAGCGCAGCCTGGGCAACAGTGAAATATCATCTTACAAAAAACTGCCTGGGGCTGGGCGCAGTGGCTCACGCCTGTAATCCCAGCACTAAGGCCAAGGCGGGCAGATCATGAGGTCAAGACACCGAGACCATCCTGGCCAGCACGGTAAAACCCTGTCTCTACTAAAATACAAAAAAATTAGCCGGGCATGGTGGTGTGCACCTGTAGTCCCAGCTACTCAGGAGGCTGAGGCAGGGGAATTGCTTGAACCCGGGAGGCGGTGATTGCAGTAAGTCCAGATCATGTCACTGCACTCCAGCCTGGCGGCAGAGCGAGACTCCATCTCAAAAAATACTAGCTGGGTGTGATGGCAAGCATCTGCCACCCAACTGCTCAGGAGGCTGAGGCTGGAGGATCACTTGAGCCCAAGAGGTCGAGGTTGCAGTGAGATATGATGGTGCCACTGCACTCCATCCAATCTGGGTGACAGAGCAATAATGTGCTTCAAAAATACAAAAATTTAAAAACTGGGGTGAGACGAGGCATGGTGGCTCATACCTATAATCACAGCTCTTTGGGAGGCCAAGGCAGACAGATAACTTGAGGTCAAGAGTTCCAGATCAGCCTGGCCAATAGGGTGAAACACCGTTCTCTACTAAAAACACAAAACTAGCCAGGCATGGCGGTTCATACCTGTAATCCCAGCTACTAGGGAGGCTGAGGCAAGATAATCACTTGAACCTGCGAAGCAGAGGTTGCAGTGGGCTGACATCACACCACTGCACTCCAGGCTGGGTGACAGAGAGACTCCCTCTCAAAACCAACCAACCAACCAACAACAAAAAAACTGGGGTGAAAATGAATTGCTAAAGGTCAACAGCCTAAACTTGCACTCCAGTCAAACACAAATATTATGTTTTTATTTCTAGATATTGAGCTGGTGTTATGATTTATCACCATATCCCATTCCTCACTAAGTGGCTTGTGTCATGGTCTTTGACATGTGAGAAAAATATGAAAAAATTAAATGACAAATCAACAATTTGTATTTATAAAATACTTTCATTGAAAACATAACATGGGTAGTGTTATCTAAACTAAAAATAAATGTAATTATGAGATTCTGGTGGCAGACAGCCAGTTGGATGAGGTTTTTAAAAGTTACCAGCTGCCTGAGCTTAAGATTTAGAATTGTTTCCCAAAGGAGTTATTCTTTCAAAAATGAAACTTCTAGGCCGGGCGCGGTGGCTTACGCCTGTAATCCCAGCACTTTGGGAGGCCGAGGCAGGCAGATCACTTGAGATCAGGAGTTCAACACCAGCCTGGCCAACACGGTGAAACCCTGGCTCTACTAAAAATACAAAAATTAGCTGGGCGTGGTGGCACGCGCCTATAGTCCCAGCTACTCGGGAGGCTGAGGCAGGAGAATCACTTGAACCCACAAGGTAACAGTGGCAGTGAGCCAAGATCAAGACACTGCACTCCAGCCTGGGCAACAGACTCCAACTCAAAAAAAAAAAATTAAGTAAAAAATAAATGTCTATGTCTCAAGACTTATACTTTCTTTTTAAAAAATACTCGAAGATTTCCTTCTCCAAATGACCAATATAAATTGCACATCTCCACCCCACCCCCTCCCACCGCTGCCCTGCTCCAGGCAGCATTAGGCAACAACTTCAACAACATTCCCCTTAGCTTGACATTTTGGGGCTTTGCGAGCAAATAAAAAAACAGTAAACAATGCTAACTTGGCCAGGGCAAGGTGACTCAGGCCTGTAATTCCAGCACTTTGGGAGGCTGAGGCAGAAGGATAGCTTGAAGAGTTCCAGACCAGCCTGGGAAACGTAACCACATCTCTTAAAAAACATTTTTTTTAATTAGCTGGGCACGATGGTGTGTGACTATAGTCCTAGCTGCTTGGGAGACTTGAGGTGGGAGGAATGCTTGAGCCCGAGGCCAAGGCTGCAGTAAGCCATGACAACACTGGTCTCAAAAAACAAAACAAAACACAAACAAGAATGCTAACTTGCCCCAGATGAAATCTGAATGAGGCATATACTGAAACAAAGGTGCCCAACCACAAATTATCAAGGCTTTCAAAAGCGGACTCCAACCTATAGACTTTTCCGGAAGGTTTCATTTTGCCCTGTAAATAGTCTCCATCTCGGGACCTTCCAAATGATTAGGGAGAAGTATCAATGTTTTGATATTTCCATTTGCTCAAGACACATGTAATAACTTACAGTGAGGCACTACATGGCCATATTCTACATCTTTTGTAGTAAAACAACCATACAATGCCTTACACTAGAAATGAGGAAGAACTAAAGATTAAAAAAGCAATGTTGGTGGAGTTCCAGTTCCATCGGCTCCCATCCAGGCCATCCTGCCGCCTTAGCCGCTGCTCCTCCCCAGAATGCGGGCAAGGGGCCTTTCTCCCACCACCCCCACACCCATTTCTGAGTAGCAACGGGGTTGGAGGCTTATTTTATGAGGTAGGGGGCCGCTGGTTGGCGAAGATTGTCAGAGGAAGAGTGGGAGGATGAAGCCAGTGCGTGGCGGAGACCTGCCAGATGTTGATGCCTAAGAACCAGATTGCCATTTATGAACTCTTTTTTAAGGAGAGAGTCATGGTGGCCAAGAAGGATGTCCACATGCCTAAGCACCCGGAGCTGGCAGACAAGAATGTGCCCAACCTTCATGTCATGAAGGCCATGCAGTCTCTCAAGTCCCGAGGCTACGTGAAGGAACAGTTTGCCTGGAGACATTTCTACTGGTACCTTACCAATGAGGGTATCTCCGTGATTACCTTCATCTCCCCCCGGAGATTGTGCCTGCCACCCTATGCCATAGCTGTCCAGAGACTGGCAGGCCTCGGCCTAAAGGTCTGGAGGGTGAGTGACCTGCAAGACTCACAAGAGGGGAAGCTGACACAGATACCTACAGAAGGAGTGCTGTGCCACCTGGTGCCGACAAGAAAGCCGAGGCTGGGGCTGGGTCAGCAACCGAACTCTCAGTTTAGAGGCAGATTTGGTCGTGGACCACGTAGTCGGCCACCTCAGTAACATTGGAGAGGATTCTTTTGCATTGAATAAACTTACAGCCAAAAAAAAAAAAAAAAAAAAAGAGCAATGTTTTGCAATGTTTTGCACATATATTTATATATTTCATGTGTTAGTTTAGGAATCATTTTTGGTACCTTCATCAAATCCATAGAAAACACGATACTAAATGAGAATCTAAATACTGTATTATGAAGTACTACAGTCCAACAAGGGGAAAGTTGCATGGACAAAACTAAGCAATTATACTAGGCTAACCAAATCAAATTTCTTTTTTTTTTTTTTGGAGATGGAGTTTCACTTTCACTCAGGCTGGAGTGAAGTGGCTAGATCTCAGCTCATGGCAACCTCCAACCACTAGGAACAGCGCTTCTCCTGCCTCAGCCTCCCAAGTGGCTGGGATTATAGGCGCCTGCCACCACGCCTGGCTAATTTTTGTAAGTAGAAACAGGATTTCACCACATTGACCAGGCTGGTCTCTAACTCCTGACCACAAGTGATCCGCCTGCCTCAACCTCCTAGAGTATGGTGATTACAGGCATGAGCCATCGTGTTCAGTCAAAACAAATTTCAACGGTCTTGGTCTCAGAACCTTAAGGGGTCTACAGCTGCATTCTCTTCAGGTACCCAATGAATCCTTAATAAAACAGGATGAAAAAAATTAGTGTGGACATATAAAATCAAATTCAACACTACTGGATTATTTAGTGAAAAATATACTTCCAACCCAGTTTTTCTTCAGTAACTTTAATTAGAAATCTTTCTCGAAAAGATGGAAAACCAGAAGGCAACAATCTGGCAATACAAAAATATACAACTATAAGAGATTACCACCAACTAGATATGACAACTAAATCTCATTCAGAACTCTGAAAAAAACATACTTGGACAATATACTAAACTAGTGGTTCTCACATCACCACGAGTATTTATCGTGTAGAACTCCTCAAAATTACACAGGGTTAGGACACCCTGAAAAACTAAGTCAATGAGCCAGGAGTCTGGCTGTATCTATTCTGAAATACCTCTTCAATCCAACAAAATTCCTAATTAAGCAGCACTGTACTAAAATCTATAGTAATAACCTGGATTTCCCACTCACATATGTGTTTGAGTGAGAGCGACTGACTGCAGTCTAATAGGGTGGGGGTGTCGTGGACATTGACAGATCGCATGTTTGTAAGGATCTCTAAGATACTCATATGGTAGATACAGGGTACCTGTGCTTGGTCAACTACAACTTCCTGATTTTCAACTTTCTGTGAAAGACGTGGGAGGTCAGAAGCAACCCACAATAAACTGTGAACCAGCTAAATATTCCTTTAAAAAAGAAAAAACATTGAAATGTAAATCTTGCCATGCTGGGCTGACTGGCCTCAAACTACTGGCTTCAAGAGATCCTCGTGCCCGCCCTAGCCTCCCAAAGTGCTAGGAATTACAAGCATGAGCCACCACGTCCAGTCAGTATCTTTGAAAACATAACCAACTGTAATCCTTAATGTTTCTTTACATTGCCATCAAGTATTAATAATAGTGATTTCTAGTGAACAACTTAATCCTTAAACCACAGGTCTGAGTTCAGTTTTGTGATTTCTTTCAGTTTTACACTCAACCCAGAATATGGACAAGACTGGTTAGTGTGACGTGTTATTTTTGAAATTACAGGAACTTTAAAACTTCCAAAGAGCCACAATCTAAATGTGCAATTCAAAGCTTTAACAATTTCCATGTTCTAAAGTTTTTAAGTCTTGAGGTTGTGCTAGGGCTTCTAGTTAAAGTAACTGCAAACTGGGACTGTAAGTCACTTAAGTCAGGGTAACTCCCTGGTAGTCACTTTTATTTCAGGTTCTGTATTATTCCTCTTAGCCATATTATACCCATAACTAACTGTCCTTTTTACAGAAACCCTTCCAATTTAAGAGCCTGCATATTTTGGGCATATAGTTCCAAAAAATGCCCATGTAAGTTGTCCATTTATAAGAGCAACGTAATTGACATACTGCGTGGCTTCCATAACTTCTTAGCTATCTTGCCTTGTTCCTAACAGGAACAGTTTTTAGGCTATGTGGGAATACTGAAAGACAAAATGCCCAATGCCAGAGTTCACAGTATATCAACAGGCAGTCTGAAAAGTGTCTTTCTTGAACATGCTTTCACTCAGGCTGGAGTGAAGTGGCTAGATCTCAGCTCTTAAAGTTAACATGCTTAACTTCAAGGCTGAATCTTCCTGACACCAATTCAACCCGCGAGATTTGTGTAAAAGGTGGAAATAGTTTAATAATTTGTTTAGGCCATATATCTTAATATATTCATATAGCTTGAACTCTTAATGCAATGACTTATCTTTCATATTTAAGACAGTCAATACAGCATAATCCAAAACTATCTTGAAAGAGCATATGTAAGGAAACTAAGCCACAAGACTGTTGCATTATGATTTAATCTAATTGCACAAAAATTTGAAATTACAACTCCTCCCATTTTCTAAGAGGAAGGTTATGCATGCCTCCATATTCAATTCTGCACTGTTACATTTGAACCATATTGTGAACTTTACATCATGATGGATCAGCTTAGAATTCCCATGCAACACCTCAAATTAAAAAATGGAAGCAATTTTTAGACCTGTGGAAAGTTTTCATGCTAAAGATAAAAACCATTGTTAATGGGCAATTTACTTTGTGTTTTAAGTACCAGGTTGCTGCTATACTTTAAAATGTTGGTCACTAAATAACATGGACCCTGAACTGGCTTCTACTCCTTTAAAAAAAAAAAAAAGTGTTAACTATCACTTAGGTGACATCTATATTCCCTTCACTTCAGAAGACTAATCCATAGTGCCTCTCAGCTGTGTTTCTTATAAAATAAGAATCATGTAACCAACTGCTTCCCATGGGATAAGAACAATGGTTAACAGTGGGTTCAACTGACTATTACACCATTATGCTAATATTTTATTAATTCAAAAGCACTTTACAAGAAAATATAAGTATGGCTTCCAATAGGAATGTTATACCTGGAGTTGGTACCAAGCTCACAGATTTGAGTTTGCAAGGAAAAACAGGCTTTCAAGTTAAACAACAATTTGTAACCAAAACTTTAATCCCAAGGATTCTCACAAAACATATTACAAATGACAGCATGAAAAAAAATCTCGCACAGTAACTCAAAGTTCGGCTCTACAATGTACCCTTAAACTGGCAGGACATTTTTTGAAATCTCAAATTTGCACACAAAGAATGTCACGAACAGCCATGTATCCATATACAGCAATCAAATAAGGAACTTATGACCTAAAGCAAAGGTAAACTTTCTTGAATAACAGATTCTATACCAACTAGGCAACCTCTGCCCAGGATGAAAGTTGGATTTTTCAAAAACCTCTAATTTAATAGTTCAGCATTTCTTTTTACCTGATGGCTTGTGTTTCACAGCAGTTTTTAAAGACTGCTTATTCAACTACAGCTGCATCCTATATCCCAACTATGGAAAAAAAGTAAATCTTAGTTTTTTTGCCAGTTGTTTCTGTATTAAAAAAAAAAATCAGACTTCTGCTGGGCAGGTTTAGAGGTTTATTATCAGTCTATGCATAACTAAAGTTCAAAGCAAATTCAATTTTGCTTAAGGGAACATTGTAAAGTAACAATTCTTGGTATTACATGCCTCATATGATCCATTTCAAACCATAGAGAATCACACCTTTGTGTCACTGTTTCAAGAGACAAACAGATTTTGAACAGCTAAAACATCTTAAAAATGCACCAAGCTTATGAAGTCTCAAACAAAACTTGAATTTCCTGTACATACTCCCATCAAATGAAGTAATTTCCTGTACACCACTTCTCTTGCAAACTGTCTTCTATTTCCTTTCATTTGACCTAGATCGGCTAAAAAAACGGAAAACAAAACATTACATTTGTAACTTGGTGACACTTAGTGACATATCAAAAGACTTTTAAAGTAAAAAATTTATGGCTTACAAAAAAGGTCTTAGCATACTATGTATGCAAACTCTTAAATATAAGTTATCTTAAGATCTTACCTACGAGACCTAGAGAAGGATCGGGACGGCTTGTGATTTCTCTCCCGAGACAGCGATCTCTCTCTTCTCCTATCTCTAGAAAGGGACCTAAACGAGAGAAAAAACATTAGGACCAATGAGGTATGGTAAAATTATACATAAATATTCTCTTTATCTGGCATGGTGGCTCACGCCAATAATTCCAATGTTTTGGGAGGCAGAGGCAGGAAGCTCACTTGAAGCCAAGAATTTGAGAACAGAGTGGACAACAAAGTGAGATCCCATCTCCACAAAAAATAAATTAGCCAGGTGTGACAGTTATGTGCCTGTAGTCTGAGCTACTCAGGAGGCTGAAGAGGTAGGATCACTCTAAGGACAGGAGTTAAAGGACACAGTGAGCTATAATCACACCACTGCACTCCAGCCTGGGTGACAGACCCTCTTTTTTAAAAAAAACTAAATACTTTCTAAAAAGTCTTTTGAAAACTCAAAGAAAAGTGACTCATCCTTACAATCTGATTCACTATTAAAGCCAAGGTTTATTCCCATTAACCAAGCCATCTGGAAAAGTTTAAGAACAGCAGAAACACTGCCATTTCTAAGAATGTGGCCAAAAAAGGTAGTCGTTTACCTGCTTCGGCTGCGAGAGAAGCTTCTCCTTCTTGGAGATCTAAAAGCAGAAACGGGAAAATTAGGCTCATCATCAATTAGTATTTATGGCGTGAGGCATTTCCCAACTTTTCAATCTCACTGTTGGGCCCAGTGAATGTGCCGAAGAACTGGCACCCATCGTCCAAAAAAAAAAAGAAAAGAAAAAAAAGGCACAGAAGGATTAAGGAACAAAAAGCTCAAGTGAAAAGCAGGTATTCCAACCATGGATTCACTTTAACAAAGAATGCTTCACAGCAGATCTGTCCAATGCAAAACTTCATGTCAAACTAACCTCACTACCCAAACACCACACCAAAATATAGTCCCACAAGTAGTTCCAAAAACAGTACCATAAACCAGTATTTGGAACCCATGCAAACCTGTAAGTCCATGACAAGACTTAGGTACCAGGTGGATAGTGTAATTTTGTGAAAACGCGGTAGGTGTAAATATTGATGCCATTAAGTGGTACATTAGAACTGCATTTGTGATCGTCACATTTAAGAGTGTGTTTAGGCTTACCAAAATTACCTTAGTTTGGCCCACACTTCAACCCCAAAATTTTAAATTTTGAAACTGTTAGTAAAACCATTTAAAGGTGATAGGATTCAACAAATTTTTGCCAGAAAAGAAAGCTAATCTGTTAGAGATATTAAAATTTTTTAGTTTGGCATCTCGCACATGCAAATAAGTTTCACTTGAAGGTCTAGTTACATTACGAGTTCCCTATCACCCTTAAAAGTTTTTCAAGCAATATATATGTACGTTACCATTCAATTATGCACAGCCAGCCTTTGATCCAGAAAAAAGAATTACTTTAAGCCGCTTACTCCTTATTTTAACCAGCAGTAAACTGTATAAGCAGGAAAAACTTACTAGTTTTGGGTTTCAACAAGCTAGAAATGGTGAGGTGAGGCTGCCGGACTGACGGCCAGGAAGAATTTGCTGAAAAGGTTTTGCCAGATGTTGCGTTGGATTTAGTTGGTTGGCGAAGGGGGTGTTGTGGATTTTTCCTGCTTTTTTGTTAGCCGAAGGCTGCTGCTGTAGTTGTTGTGAAGACATTTGGTAAATAAACAGCTGAGCTGATTGGCCAGGAATGTGTGGGCGGTCGAGGTGGCTGCTGCCGATTTGGTTAAGGTTGGAGAGAAGGCTGAGAGAAAACAGCATGCTCGGGAACCAAAGGGCGGTGCAACCTGACGACTGGCCAGCCTGGGTCATGTGAAACGACACCAGCCAAGCTGAATGGGGCGCGCTGGTCACATGACGCTGAAAGGGCTAGTTGACTGGCTAATGCAGATTCAGAGGGTGGTGAGAAGAGACATGATGGTGACTCTGTAACGGGGTTCATTTTTATTAATAGATGGACCAAAAAGCACAAAAAAAATGAAAAACAAGCCATCAGTACAACCATCTATTAGCTAACAAATACTCTTTATTATGATGGGCAACAGTGTGCTGTTGTTTTTCAAAATAGCAAAAGGGGCAAGATTTTGAACTCCTGTCTCCTAGAAGGACTCCACTCACCTGTAAGAGGTAAATTTAGTCCTATAGAAACTATTTTGGAGGTCTGAGGAGATGTGGAGTTAGCAACCAGACAATACTGCCTGGTCCAAGAATGATGCCATTTTCAATTATAAAAAAACTGAATTTTCTCCTATTTGGGATTGAAGAACAGATGACTGGGATTACTTCTTTTTTAGCCCCCTTTATTGGTCAGTGACTTAAGTTAGTTTCAGAATGATTTCTACTTTACCAGTTGTAACATTAAAACAGCTGCCTGTTTGATAAATATTACAATTGTGCTAGTAGTAGAAAACACAAATTTGTGAAGAGCTAGAGTTGAATGTAATGTTTGTCATTATGGAGCCAAGAAATGGAAAAAGGCCTAAATTGAAGTATAAGGGAAGATTTGGAAAGATGCAACTAGAAAGATGAACTAGAAGACAGATCCAAGATAGAAGTTACTGACTACCAACATGAACAGTGACCTAAAGACAAAAGCCAACACTCAGCACAACTCACATACCCCAAACTACACCCAACAAATGTTTCATAGAAACCTCCGATTCTTCCAAAGTTTAAAACCCACCAACAAACTTTTAAGAGAAATACCTGCTCCTACTAGCTACTCCATTACACCAATACCTCTAAACAAGCTTTCTCTCAAGTACCTGCGACGAGGTGGAGGACTCCTCCTACGATAATCATCTCGAGGGCGACGACCCCAAGAAGGAGGTGGGCCACGATTTCTACTTCTTTTTTCACCATTCGACAGTTCCACTCTTACACGGCAGCCACATAGTGTTCTGAGGAAGCAAAGATATTAAACTTAAAACAGCCTAACTTTCTGACATGTGTATTAAAGCCAAGAGTACTCCCAGTTGGCTATTCTGCAAAGAACACATCTGAGTGTCTGTGAAATTTAATACCAAATTTCTAGCTCCCTTATTTTTACTAACATAAAGTGAGCTTTGGCCAGGCACAGTGGTACACGCCTGTAATCCCAACACTTTGTGAGGCCGAGGTAGGCGGATCACTAGGTCAAGAGTTCGATACCATCCTGGCCAACATGGTGAAACCCCGGCTCTACTAAAAATACAAAAAATAGCCAGGTGTGGTGGCACATGCCTGTAATCCCAGCTACTCAGGAGGCTGAGGCAGGAGAATCACTGAAACCCAGTAAGCAGAGGTTGCAGTGAGCCAAGATCATGCCACTGCACTCCAGCCTGGGGGACAGAGCAAGACTATGTCTTGAAAAACAAAATAAGTTTGTTTCCCAGTTTCAAATTAAAATTTCAATTAATTTCAAATTAAACAATTAAATAGGATCTTCTAAAGTACCAATTCACAAGGAAGCCAACTTCTATTTTATCGCCTAATTGCTAGAGCCAGTCTGACTACTGAGCTCAATATTAATTTGTTAACAGTTGCAATTTAAGTGTGAAGATCCATTTATCCTTGAAAAACAAGTTCTTCTGTATCTTCATTATGACTTCTTCCTTTTTGAGGTCCCAGCATTTATTTCAGTTACTTGTCAGGCTGTATTGGTCTCCCCCTGCCCAACTCCAGGTAAAAAATGGGCTCAAGACAAGACAACCATTTTGGCCATTTTACAGTACCCTCTCCCCTCAATAGTCAGCACAGAACAAATTACAGCTGTGGCCAGGTGAGGTGGCTCACTCCTGTAATACCAGCACTCAGACAGACTGGTAGGATGGCTTGAGCCCAGGAGCTTGAAGTCAGCCTGGGCAACACAGACCGCCATCCGTATTATTTTTTAAATCATATACATTTTTTAAAAAAAGAAATTATAGCTCAGAGTAGTAGAAAAGACCATTACTTCTCACCCTTCATACAACCAGTCATTAAATTTAGATAAGCTATCATATTTGGACAGTGATTGGGAAGAGGTGAGCCCTGGAAAACTTTACTACGACCTGTTTGAATTGACCAAACTTTCATGCAGCTTTACAGTGAACACTAAGACCCTTTTTTCCATTATATTTCCAAAGATGAGGAAAGGGGGGAGGGGGCATGGAGGTCAATACTCCGGCCTTACTTAGCCAGCTAACAGGACACTATTAACACAAAGGGAAATAGTAACTGATTCACTTTCTGGAGTATTTCAAACACATTAAAGATACAACAAACCCGTATAACCATTTTGTGAACAATTTTTTAAACAAGTATCAGTTCACAACTACTCTTAAAAATATTTGATCCTGGCTGGCCACAGTGGCTCACATCTCTAATTCCAGCACTTTGGGAGAGAGACTGAGGCAGGCAGACCACCTGAGGTCGGGAGTTCGAGACCTGCCTGGTCAACATGGTGAAACCCCATCTTTGCTAGAAACACAAAAATCGGCCCCACATAATGGCACACGCCTGTAGTCCCAGTTACTCAGGAGGCTGAGGCAGGAGAATCACCTGAACCCAGGAGGCGGAGGCTGCGGTGAGCCGAGATCGTACCACTGCACTCCATTCCAGGTGACAGAGCAAGACTCATCTCCAAAACAAACAAAAAAAAATCCCAATTTTATCTAAAGATACAATTGGCCAGTGACTGGAAAAGCCAGATCTAAGAGCCACATATCCTGTAGATTTTAAATATGAAAAACACAAGCAATACATTTGTATCAATTTAAATTACCTTCCATCTAGCTCTCGGACCGCATCAGCTGCATCTCGGGGATCTTCAAATTCAACAAAAGCAAAGCCGGGTGGGTTTCTAGCAACCCACACACTTCGGAGTGGTCCATAGTAGCCAAAAGCCCGTTCCAATTCGGTCTTGTTACCATTGTTTCCAAGATTGCCTACATAAACCTTACAGTCCAATGGACAGGAATCACGATGCATTTCTGTAATGAAAAATACCAAAAATATTCATTTATCTAAACATCTACAGTTAAAACCACAGATCCTTAGAAAGAATTCCATTAGGGTGCACAAAAGAGTTTAAGGTAGCATGTAAAGAGAAAAAAAACTTAATTCCAAAATGCTAGAAACCAAACAAGAAATGTTACTGCTAAGCACCCGTTCCCTCATAACTTTTACTCTCCTAACCCTCAGGAAGCCAGCAATTAGTGAAGAAAAAACAGCTTCCTTGGAACGTGAGAACACTGGAGGAGCATTTACCATCATCTGGGCAGTGAGTTAAAGACTTAACCTGTTATTTGATTTAATCCCCAAAATAAAGCATTTCTAGAAAAGTATGAAAGAGTTCTGTTGGGGACTCAAAACCAAATACAACAATGATGAAGAAAGCTAGTCCTTAAGGTTACACTACCAGGAAAGGGATTCAAAGTGCCTACATAAGCCAAAACTTATCAGCTTTAATAAAAGTTAAGGCCAACTTTTCATTTTTAAAAAAAATGCCCATGGACCGGGCTCACGCCTGTAATCCCAGCACTTTTGGGAAGCCGAGGCAGGCAGATCACGAGGTCAGGAGTTCAAGACCAGCCTAGCCAAAATGGTGAAACTCCGTCTCAACTAAAAATACAGAAATTAGCCGGGCATGGTGGCGCACACCTGTAGTCCCAGCTACTCGGGAGGCTGAGGCAGAACAATCGCTTGAACCCGGGAAGCGGAGGTGGCAGTGAGCCAGATCGTGCCACTGCACTCCAGTCTGGGCGACAGAGCGAGATTCCATCGTCAAAAAAATAAAAATAAATAAATGCATGCCTATTTTGGTCATTTGGAATCATAGGAACAAGGCTACTACCACATGTCATTAAATAGACCAAAGTCTTATGCAGTAAAAATTTCTCAAGCAACGAGACCAACTTTCCAGTTTTGTTTTTTTTTAATGTAAGCTCATAGCAGCACTTATTCACAGTAGCCAAAAGGTGTTAACCCAAATGTCCATCAACAGAAACGGATAAGCAAAATGTGGTATAGATATAAAATGGGTATTGTTCAGAATGATGTACTGACAAATGCTCCAACGTTGGAAAATCTTGAAAACATTACGCTAAAGAAGCCAGACATAAAAATACACGATTCCATAAATACTAAATATCTAAAATAGCTAAGTTCAGAGAGACAGATTAGTGGTGGCTAGTGACCGGAGGAAGTGGGACAGGGAAACTGGGAGTAAGGGCTCAATGGGTAGGAGTCTCCTGGGGGGGGGTGACGGAAATGTTTTGGAACTACGTGTAAGTGATGATTACACAACACTGATTATACTAAATACCACTTTAAGATAATTTCACTTTAATATAAAATTACAAAGAGGTATTTGCTACTCAAAAATTCACTGCACTTTGAGGACTTATTTGTTTTTCCTTGGCGGACTTACATTTGATAAAGCTTTATTACTCAGTCGTCACTTCGGCGATGAATCTGATAAACTTGTAGACCAGTTTCAATTACATAAAAACCATACACTCAATAATTCAGCTGAAGTGCTTTCCATAAACACCACGTTCTTCTCACTCTGGGCTTGTCTAATTAAAATATCCAGTCCAGACACATCCTACTTGCTGTGACCACACCCTGTGCCCAGGAGTTGTAAGATCAAACCACTGGTGAAAATTTTTAAAACCACTGCTGGCACCTGTCTTAAGCCTACATTTTAATGGGAGGCGGCTGAAAGAACGAATCTTAAGTTCAAGGAAGATCGTTCGGTCTTAGAAAAAAGTGATTAGATTCAGGCTGCAAAAACTGAAACTACATGAAAGTAAAGGTGATTATGGGGGCCGTTTAACATGAACTAAAAGGTGCAGTCTTGATTAGTGACTTTACAAAAGCATTCCGAGAAGCTTCCCAATTAAATGAGGGGCCAAAAAAAAAGGCGCCATAAAAATAAAAAGGCCGCGACCTGGAATACAACTCGGCTATCGGCTCCCCTTTGTGGTTCCCAACTCCCGGGTAACCCCCTATCCTGGCTCATCACCCACTGAGGAATATAAACACCTCCACCTCAAGACTAGGAAACCCTCTGATGGGCCGGGAACCCCCGCCACCGCCCCGTGCTGAACGTCACAAAATGGCGGCGGCGCCTCTTTGTCTCAATCAGGCGCCGCCATTGGGCCTGGCTCCTCCTTGGTACGGTTAAATTCCACTTCCACCTCACTCCCTCTTTCGCTGGTCTCTTACCGAGATCTAGAGTTAAGAAATGCGACGGCTCAAATCCACACGCTCCGATGGGTCTTCCAGCTTTTCTCCGGCCCAACACCCAGCAATGCTCTCGCTCACCCGGCGTCCACGAAATGGCGGACCACCGCCTTCTCCTCGCCTTTATTTATACGCCATACTGGAATCACATGATTGGACGGACTCGCCCAATGAGAAGCAGAAGAGGCCGTGACGCTACAAACGCAGCGAGAGCCGCGGTTGCTGGGAGCGCGCTCTGGCGGTTGCGCCAGGTGGGTGGAGAAGTGCGCCGGCGCGCGCTCGTTGTAGCAGGCCTGACGCTCCCTCGAGCTTACTTCCCGGTCTGTCGACCTTAAAGTTACCCACAGACCCCTCTTCCTCACCTCCAAATGGGCTGGGACTTCATAAACAGCACCGTCCCCGTCAAACCCAAACACTAATAGGAGCCGTTGGCTCCTAACAAGATTAAGAGATGAATTAATTAAGTGCTTCACCCTTGTGAGCGGTTAGGCTGGAACTAAGAGCATCGCGTTTACAAACAGGTCACGGAGCTGTTTGTGACCCAGCTGGCACCAGACTGTGGCCGCCTAGATTCCACCATGAAGGAAAAGCCTGGTTTGGAAAGTTTGCCCAACTCTTGCTGGTTTCTCGCCTCTCACGCAAACTTGCAGGACTTGGCGCTGACAGCAAAGGAGACCGGTCAGGTGACCTGGAAACTATCACCTTTAGCAAACACCGGAGACCGGGCGCCGTGGCTCAAGCCTGTAATCCCAGCACTTTGGGAGGCCGAGACGGGCGGATCACGAGGTCAGGAGATCGAGATCATCCTGGCTAACACGGTGAAACCCTGTCTCTACTAAAAATACAAAAAACTAGCCGGGCGAGGTGGTGGGCGCCTGTGGTCCCAGCTACTCGGGAGGCTGAGGCAGGAGAATGGCGTGAACCCGGGAGGCGGAGCTTGCAATGAGCTGAGATCCGGCCACCGCATGCCAGCCTGGGTGACAGAGCAAGACTCCGTCTCAAAAAAAAAAAAAAAAAAAAAACACCGGGAAAAGGAAGTTTCTGAAGAAGACTGAATGTAGATTGTGGGCCCCCAAGCGAATGCCCGGAGGGGTATCTCGGGCCTTTCTCCTAGCAGCTCTTGCACTGCCTGGCATGTATTTTGTTCGGACCACTTCCCTTAGGAAGACAGAGCCACAAGAATAATTAACTCTAAGGGGAGAGAGACTGTGATTAGCTTAGAAAAATCACCAAGGACCGGGCGCCGGGCTCATGCCTGTAATCCCAGCACTTTGGGAGGCCGAGGCAGGCGGATCACTTGAGGTCAAGAATTCAAAACCAGCCTGGCCAACATGGTGAAATCCCGTCTCTACTAAAAATACAAATATTGGGCGGGCGTGGTGGCGGGTGCCTGTAATCCCAGCTACTTGGGAGGCTGAGAGCAGAAGAATCGCTTGAACCCAGGAGGTGGAGGTTGCTGTGAGCTGAGATCCTCCCACAGCACTCCAGCCTGGGCCACAGAGCGAGACTTCGTGTCAAAAAAAAGGAAGAAAATAAAAATCACCAAGATTTCCCGAACGGTTCAGCTAGTCTCCTGCCCCCAAATATGCCCCGACCCTAAACCCCTTTCAGTCTAGTCTGACGTATTGCTAAATTTACTTGTTATATCTGCTCTAAAAAAATGAGAAAAAGGCTGGGTGTGATGGTTCACGCCTGTAATCCCAGCATTTTGGGAGGCCAAGGCGGGCCCATCACCTGAGGTCAGGAGTTCAAGACCAGCCTGGCCAATATGTTGAAACCCCATCTCTACTAAAAACACAAAAATTAGTCCGGCGTGGTGGCACGCACCTGTAATCCCAGCTACTCGGGAGGCCGAGAGAGAATTGTTTGAACCCAAGAGGCAGAGGTTGCAGTGAGTTGAGATCATTCCATTGCACTCCAGCCTGGGTGACAGAGTGAGACTCTGTCTCAAAAAAAAAGAGAGAGAAAAAGAACCTGTGTTTTTATGTATTCCCTCTTAGCTGAAAGATATGCCAATTATTACGTTTTTCTGTTTTTTGTTTTTTGTTTTTTTAGAGATAGAGTCTCGCTCTGTAGCCTAGGCTGGAGTGCAATGGCGCGACCTCAGCTCACTGCAACCTCTGCTTCCCGGGTTCAAGCGATTCTCCTGCCTCAGCTTCCCGAGTAGCTGGGATTACAGGCATCTGTAAACACACCCGGCTAATTTTTGTATTTTTAGTAGAGACGGAGTTTCACCATGCTGGTCAGGCTGGTCTCGAACTCCCCACCTCAGGCGATCTGCCCGCCTTGGCCTCCCAAAGTGCTGGGATTCCAGGCCTCAGCCACAACACCTGGCCAGCCAATTATTATGTTTTAACTTTCCCAGGTATTTTTCTTTCGAAGCCTTACCTCTTATTGTGGTTCTAAAGGTTTATCTGTAGCGAAGGAAAAATACAGATTTATTACATCTCAGCCTAGTTTCCTCACCTGTAAAAGGGGGGGAAAGGGTTCCTAGCAAACCTTTTCTTATTTCTCTCTCATCTAGATTTTTTTTTTTTCTGGCTCACTTATATCTGCCTTGATTTGTTCCCCTCCTGTATGTAAGCTTTTCTCTTTTTCATTTTCTTTCCTTCTATCAAATCAAAGGCTCTGGAGTCAGGCCGTCCTGGATTTGGCCCCAGCCCCTACTGCTAGTTACTAGCTGAAGCGTCCTGAGAAGAATGTTTAACTTCTGTGTTTCCTCTGTATAAAATAACCCCAGTCTTACAGGGTTACAGCTGTTAGGTTTTGTCACTTTGGCCAATTGTGGTCACACCTGCATCCCCAGGGCTTGGAAACGACACAGCAGTCAAGCAATACATAGTTGTTTATTTTTATTTATTTATTTATTTTTGAGACTGTGGGTCTGGCTATGTCACCCAGGCTGGAGTGCAGTGGTTCATTCTCGCCTCACAGCAACCTCCACCTCCCAGGCTCAAGCAGTTCTCCTGCCTCAGCCTCCCCAACAACTAGGACCACAGGCGCGAGCACGAACGCCCAGCTAATTTTTGTATTTTTTGTAGAGACAGGATTTCACCATGTTGCCCAGGCTGGTCTGAAACTCCTTAGCTCAAAACCATCCACAATCCTCTACCTCCCAAAGTGCTGGGATTACAGCCGTGAGCCACAGCACCTGGCTTTTTTTTTTTTTTTTTCTCGTTTCTTTCATTTACTTATTTATTTATTTTTGAGACAGGGTCTTACTCTCTTACTCAGGCAGGAGGGCAATGGAGCAAACTTCATGCACCACAACCTGGACCTCGTGGGCTGGACCTCATAGGTTAAAATTAACCACCGTGCCTGGCTAATTTTTTGACTTTTTGTAGCGGAGTCTCACTTTGTTGCCTAGGTTGGTCTTGAACTCCTGGCCACAAATGATTCTACTGCCTTGGGAGAGTTGTTTGAGACCAATCCAACTCCTGAGATTGGTCTCTAATTCCTGGCCTCAAGCAAGTCTCCGGAAGTGCTGGGATTACAGGCATGAGCCACCGCGCTGGGCTGTTAAATTATTTAATTAAGAGAAATGATGGATGTAAATCATCTGGCACAATCACTGCTTTTCAAACTGCTGGCCAGCTGGGTGCAGTGGCTCACACCTGTAATCGCAGCACTTTGGGAGGCCTAGGCTGGTGGACCACTTTAGACCAAGGGTTTGAGACCAGCCTAGGGAACATGGGGAGAACCTGTCTCTACTAAAAATACAAAAAATTAACCATGGTGATGGGAACCTGTAGTCCAGCTACTCGGAAAGCTGAGGTGGGGGAATCGCCTGAACCCGAGAAGTTGAGGCTGCAATAAGCCAAGATCGTGCCACTGCACTCCAGTGCATTCCAGTGCAGTTGAATGAGACCCTGTCTTATAAATAAATAAATACATGCTGGCCTTTTAAAACTTTTACCATCTCATTTTCCCATTCTTTCCCACCACTTTTCCTGTTTTTTGTTTGTTGTGTGTGTGTGTGTGTGTGTGTGTGGTGCTAGTCAAGTGTGTTGTCTTTCAGTGGAACTCTCTTAATCCCTCCACCTCTAGTAATGAAAACATTCTGAACCTCCCCTGGCCATCCACAGCTTTTCATCTGCTAGCGACTTCAGACAACTAAATTGTCCACTTGCTATAGAGGTTTTTCTTTTCTTTTCTTTTCTTTTTTTTTTTTTTTTTTTGGTCTCACCTTGTTGCCCTGGCTGGAGTGCAGTGGCACGATCTTGGCTCACTGCAACCTCCACTTCCCGGGTTCACTCAATTCTCCTACCTCAACCTCCCGAGTAGCTGGGACTACAGGTGTGCACCACCACGCCGGGCTGATTTTTGTGTTTTTAGTAGAGATGGGGTTTCATCATGTTGGCCAGGCTGGTCTCAAACTCCTGGCTTCAAGTGATCTTCCCACCTTGGCCTCCCAAAGTACTGGGATTACAGATGTGAGCCATCACACCTGGTCCTGTGGAGTATTTTAATCTTCCTTTAAACTTATATGACCACTACTCTTGTCTGGACCCTCAAATACGTGAAGCTTCAAGGAGACATATCAGAGTTTTTGGTACAGACACAGAATGGGAATCATTATGTTGTAGGAATATCTCTTGATTTTCTTTGGGAAACCACCCTTCTCACAGTAGTACATATTATTGATTTGAATGTAGTTGGGTCCTACACCCCTCTTTTTCAGGGGTAGGGAGGTAACCTTTCTGGATTAATTAAATCACCCAAGTTCTTAGTCCCTCCCTTGCGCCTCCCCCACCAATAGGAATGAGGATGAGTAATCCAGTCAGACCAGTCAGCTGCTGAGTCCAGCACTGTTCATAGGCCAACCAGAGAGAGGTGTGCTATTTCCCCTGATTAGCACAGTCCTGAGCTGGGCAGCCAGCCTGTTTCCAGGAGGGAGGAAGCAGCCTGAGGTAGACCTAACACAGTGGGAAGGAGAACTGCAAGGTGGGAAATAAGGAGCCATGGAGAGTCTTGTTTAAGAAGCCTTGAACCCAGCTCCACTTTCTGAATTCTCAATTATTTTTTCTTTTTCTTTTTCTTTTTCTTTTTCCTTTCTTTCTTTTTTTTGAGTTGGAGTCTTGCTCTGTTGCACAGTCTGGGGTACAGCAGCGAGGTCTCAGCTCACTGCAACCTCTGCCTCCCAAGTTCAAGCAATTCTTGTGCCTCAGCCTCCTGAGTAGCTGGGATTACAGGCGTGCACCACCACACCTGGCTAATGTTTGTTATTTTTAGTAGAGACAGGATTTCACCATGTTGGCCAGGCTGGTCTCCAACTCCTGACCTCAGGTGATCCGCCTGCCTCAGCCTCCCAAAGTGCTGGGATTACAGGTGTGAGCCACGAAGCCCAGCCTGAATTCCTAGTTATTTGAACATACAGTCAGCCCTCTGTATCCTCAGGTTCCTGCAACCAACTGCAGATCAAAAATATTTTTTAAAAGAATAAAAAATAATACAACAGTATCAATACAGCATAACAACCATTTACCTATATTGTGTTAGGTATAATTAATGTAGATGTGATTTAAATTATAAGGGAGGATGTGCATAGATTATATGCAAATACTACATTTTATATAAGGGACTTGTGCATCCTTGGATTTTGGTATCCTCAGGGGTCCTGGAACCAGACTCCCCACCACAGAGAGATCACCATACAAGTTCCTACAGTTTCCTCAAAGTAGCTTAAGCCACTTTGAGTTAAGTTTTTTCTTGTCACTTGCCATCAGAAAGATTCTAAATATTTTATTTTACAGAGGTTGGGGTCCTGCTATGTTGACCAGGCTGGTCTCGAACTCCTGGGCTCAAGTGATCCTCCTGCCTCTGCCTCCCAAAATGGCCACCACACCAAGCCAAGATTTCAAATACAAAAATTATTCTGACACAGACTTCTCACTATCTCAAGTTGAGAGCGTGGTACTTATCTTCCAATTCTAAAATTCACCTGTTACCAGTTCACTACATCTAAGATTTGTTTGTTTGTTTGTTTGTTTTTGAGACGGAGTCTCACTCTGCCGCCCAGGCTGGAGTTCAGTGGTGTGATCTTGGCTCACTGCAACCTCTGGCTCCTGGGTTCAAGCGATTCTTCTGCCTCAGCCTCCCAAGTAGCTGGGATTACAGGCATTTGCCACAACACCCAACTAATCGTTTTTAGTAGAGACAGGGTTTCGCCATCATAGCCAGGCTGGTCTGGAATTCCTGACCTCAAGTGATCCACCCGCCTCAGACTCCCAACTCCCAAAGTACTGGGATTACAGGTGTGAGCCACCGCACCTGGCCGCATATATATATATATTTTTTTTTTTTTTTAATTTAAAATTAAAAACAAAAAATGCTGAGCACAGTGGTTTGTGCCTGTAATTCTAGTACTTTGGAAGGCTGAGGCGAGAGGACCACTTCAGACTGGGAGTTTGAGACTGGCCTGGACAACATAGCAAAACGCCCCCCGAACACCTACAAAAAAATACAAAAATTAGCTGGCCATGGTGTTGTGCGCCTATAGTCCCAGCTACTCAGGAGGTTGGCTTGGGAGAATCACTTGAGCCTGGGAGGCAGAGGTTGCAGTGAGCTGAGATTACACCACTTCACTCCAGCCTGGGGCACATAGTGAGACTCTGTCTCACAAAAAAAATATTTTCAGAAAAGAAAGAAATTACTGATGGCCAGGCACTAAGAGTTTTGTATAAGCTTTAATGTTTTTGTTGTTGTTGTTTGTTTGTTTGGTACGGATTCTTGCTCTGTCGCCAGGCTGGAGTTCAGTGGTGTGATCTTGGCTCACTCCAACCTCCACCTCCCAGTTTCAAGCAATTCTCCTGCCTCAGCCTCCCAAGTAGCTGGGACGACAGGCCCCTGCCACCACACCCAGCTAATTTTTGTATTTTTAGTAGAGACGGGGTTTCACCATGTTGGCCAGGATAGTCTCGATCTCTTGACCCCGTTATCTGCCCGCTTCAGCCTCCCAAAGTGCTGGGATTACAGGCATGAGCCACCATGCCCAGCCTGGTTTAATGTTTTATGTTTTGGGGGGCCAAGATGGGATAATCGCTTAAGGCCAGGGGTTCTGAGACCAGCAGTTTTATTATTATCGCTACAAAAAAATTTTTTTTTTAAAAGTTAGCAAAGTGGTGCTGTGTGCCTGTAGTTCTAGCTGCTCACGAGGCTGAGATGGCAAGGATCTCTTGAGTACAGGAGTTTGAAGCTGCAGTGGGCTATGATTGTTTCACTGCACTCCAACTTGGGCAACAGAGCAAGATGCTGTCTCAAAAAAAAAAAAAAAAAAAATTTGGCTGTAATTCCAGCACTGTGGGAAGCTGAGGTGGGCAGATCACCTGAGGTGTCTCATCTTTTAATGAGTTCGTGACCACCCTGGCCAACATGACAAAACCCCGTCTCTACTAAAAATACAAAAATTAGCCAGGCATAATGGTGCGTGCCTGTAATCCCAGCTACTTAGGAGACTGAGGCAGGAGAATTGCTTGAACCCAGAGGCAGAGGTTGCAATGAGCCAAGATTACACCACTGCACTCTGGGCAACAGAGTGAGACTCCGTCTCAAAACAAATAAATAAAATATTTAACGTTTTAAGTATTGTGATTGACTTCAAGTATCCATGAAGGAAAATCTTAAAGAGTATGAACCTTCACAGGCTGGGCGTGGTGACTCATGCCTGTAATCTCAGCACTTTGAGAGGCCACGGCAGGCAGGTCACCTGAGGTCAGGAGTTCGAGACCAGCCTGGCCAACATGGTGAAACCCCATCTCTACTAAAAAATACAAAAATTGGCAGGGCGCAGTGGCTCACGCCTGTAATCCCAGTACTTTCAGAGGCCGAGGCAGGCAGATCACAAGGTCAGGAGGTCGAGACCATTCTGACTAACACTGTGAAACCCCATCTCTACTCAAAATACAAAAAATTAGCTTGGTGTGGTGGCACACACCTGTAGTCTCAGCTACTAGGGAGGCTGAGGCAGGAGAATCACTTAAACCCAGGAGGCGGAGGTTGCAGTGAGCTGAGATCATACCACTGCACTCCAACCTGGGTGACAGAGAGAGACTCCATCTCAAAAAAAAAAAAAAACTCAAAAATTAGCCAGGCATGGTGGCTCACACTTGTAATCACAGCTACTCTGGAGGCTGAGGCAGAATCTCTTGAACCCGGGAGGCAGAGGTTGCAGTGAGCCAAGGTTGTGCCACTGCACTCCCGCCTGGGCCACAGAGTGAGACTCCGTCTCAAAAAAAAAAAGAGCGTGAACCATCACAATAGTTCACTAACGACGTGGTTCAGTCAAGATCCTGGCAAGAAACAGATGGCACACTTAAAGGGTTAACCATATAGGGAATTATGTACAGGGGTGTGGGCAGAGTTAAGGAAACCCATAGGAGAAAGGACAATCCCAAAGGCAGCTCTTAGGCCCAATGGGGCAAGGAAGGGAGCAGGGTTACCAAAAGCAGCCAGGTGCTGTAGCTATGGGAGATGAGCTATTATAGCTTTAGATAGAGGAACTGTGGCAGCCCAGTTTTGGGGGTGTGGGGCTAGAACCACTCTCTCCATTGTCCCATCTTTTAATGGTGACATCTTTTGCTCAAAACCAACTGGAAGCCTGAGGGCAAGAGAGCTGAGTGATACAAGTCTAGAGGTTGGTTGGCCAGGGCACACAGCAGGGCTGAGAAGGCTAGAGAATTGATCTAGGATTGTGCTGTCTGATATGGTAGCCGCAGGTACCTGTGGCAAGTTTAGTCCTAATTGAGATGTGCTGTAAATGAAAAATACATGCTGGATTTCAAAGACTTTGTATTAAAAAAAAATAAATTATTTCATTTGATTTCAAGTTCAAATAGTTTTGATGTACTGAGTTAAAAAACTAGATTAAGGGCTGAGTACAGTGGCTCACACCTGTAATCCCAGCACTTTGGGAGACCGAGGCAGGCAGATCGCTTGAGCTCAGGAGTTTGAGACCAGCTGGGCAACACGGTGAAACCCCATCTCTATCAAAAGTACAAAAATTAGCCAGGCGTGGTGGCGAACACCTGTAGTCCAAGCTACTAGGGAGCTTGAGGTGAGAGGATCACTTGAACTCGGGAGGCAGAGATTGCAGTGAGCCGAGATCACTCCACTGCACTCCAGCCTGGACAACAGAGCAATACACTGTCTCAAAAAAAATAAAAATAAAAGTAAACTATATTAAAATTAATTTCAGCCGGGCGCAGTGGCTCACACCTGCAATCCCAACACTTTGGGAGGCTGAGGAAGGCAGATCACCTGAGGTCAGGAGTTCAAGTTTATTATACCTAAAATAATAATAATTCCTTATTACCAAATATTCAATCAGTTTTCAAATTTCCCTTATTGCTTCGTAAGTATTTTTTTATTTTTGAGATGGAGTCTCACTCTGTCGCCCAGGCTGGAGTGCAGTGGCATAATCTCGGCTCACTGCAACCTCCGCCTCCCGAATAGCTAGGGTTTTAAATGATTCTCCTGCCTCACCCTCCCAAGGCGCTTACAGGTAAGTGCCACCATGCCCAGCTAACTTTTGTATTTTTAGTAGAGACGGGGTTTCACCATGTTGGCCAGGCTGGTCTTGAATTTAACCTCAGGTGATCTGCCCACCTGGGCCTCCCAAAGTGCTGGGATTACAGGCGTGAGTCACTTGCCCAGCCCAATTTTTTAAAAAGTTTATCAAAAAATGAGTAAATGAAAGCTCTCATTCACAGCCTTCCCCCTTTGCCACAATCCTGTAAGCCTTGGTTTTAGAACAGAGACTCATGCAAGGACCCATAGTGATTGTCCCTTTACTCCGTTTCTTTCTGTTCTATTCAAAAACATCTTGATAGCATCTGATTGCTTGTCACGTTTTAAAATTGAAATTACAAATTTACCCAGATCGTTATTCTGTAGCCAGAAACCTACAACTTGCTTTACAAAGTGTTCTTGTTGATATTTGTTTTTGTTTTAACATTTTAAGGATGGGGTCAGCATATGAGGGCTCGTCATTTTGGATTATAGTTTATGATTCTATTTAAGTTATACTTCCTGTCATTTACCATGTTGTGTCCTGTGAAAGTTTAGTCATCTCAAAGTATATTACAGAATCAAAATATTAGAAATCATTGAATCAGCAAAAGAGGATTTATGTAAGGAAACTGGCAAGGCTAGGGGCCGAGTGAGTTTGTTTGTTTTGAGAAGGGTCTCACTCTGTCACCCAGGCTGGAGTGCACTGGTGAAATTTCAGCTTTCTGCAACCTCTGCCTCCTGGGCTCAAGCCATCTTCCTGCCTCAGTCTCCTAAACAGCTGGGAATACAGGCTTGCGCCACCACATCCAGCTAATTTTTGGGGTGTGTGTGTGTTTTATTTTTTGTAGAGATGGGGGTTTCATCATGCTGCCCAGGCTGGTCTTGAACTCCTGAGCTCAGCGATCCACCTGACTTGGCCTCCGAAAGTGCTGGGATTACAGGCATGGGCCACCACTCCCAGCCTTGAGTAGGTTTTGAGAAGATTCAGAGCTCTTCTTTTATTTTCTTTTGAAACAGAGTTTTGCTCTTGTTGCCCAGGCTGGAACGCAATGGCACGATCTCGGCTCACTGCAACCTGCGCCTCCTGGGTTCAAGTGGTTCTCCTGCCTCAGCTTCCCAAGTAGCTGGGATTACAGGCACCCACCACCATGCCCAGCTAATTTTTTGTATTTTTAGTAGAGACGGGGTTTCACCATGTTGGCCAGGCTGGTCTTGAATTTAACCTCAGGTGATCTGCCCACCTGGGCCTCCCAAAGTGCTGGGATTACAGGCGTGAGTCACTTGCCCAGCCCAATTTTTTAAAAAGTTTATCAAAAAATGAGTAAATGAAAGCTCTCATTCACAGCCTTCCCCCTTTGCCACAATCCTGTAAGCCTTGGTTTTAGAACAGAGACTCATGCAAGGACCCATAGTGATTGTCCCTTTACTCCGTTTCTTTCTGTTCTATTCAAAAACATCTTGATAGCATCTGATTGCTTGTCACGTTTTAAAATTGAAATTACAAATTTACCCAGATCGTTATTCTGTAGCCAGAAACCTACAACTTGCTTTACAAAGTGTTCTTGTTGATATTTGTTTTTGTTTTAACATTTTAAGGATGGGGTCAGCATATGAGGGCTCGTCATTTTGGATTATAGTTTATGATTCTATTTAAGTTATACTTCCTGTCATTTACCATGTTGTGTCCTGTGAAAGTTTAGTCATCTCAAAGTATATTACAGAATCAAAATATTAGAAATCATTGAATCAGCAAAAGAGGATTTATGTAAGGAAACTGGCAAGGCTAGGGGCCGAGTGAGTTTGTTTGTTTTGAGAAGGGTCTCACTCTGTCACCCAGGCTGGAGTGCACTGGTGAAATTTCAGCTTTCTGCAACCTCTGCCTCCTGGGCTCAAGCCATCTTCCTGCCTCAGTCTCCTAAACAGCTGGGAATACAGGCTTGCGCCACCACATCCAGCTAATTTTTGGGGTGTGTGTGTGTTTTATTTTTTGTAGAGATGGGGGTTTCATCATGCTGCCCAGGCTGGTCTTGAACTCCTGAGCTCAGCGATCCACCTGACTTGGCCTCCGAAAGTGCTGGGATTACAGGCATGGGCCACCACTCCCAGCCTTGAGTAGGTTTTGAGAAGATTCAGAGCTCTTCTTTTATTTTCTTTTGAAACAGAGTTTTGCTCTTGTTGCCCAGGCTGGAACGCAATGGCACGATCTCGGCTCACTGCAACCTGCGCCTCCTGGATTCAAGTGGTTCTCCTGCCTCAGCTTCCCAAGTAGCTGGGATTACAGGCACCCACCACCATGCCCAGCTAATTTTTTGTATTTTTAGTAGAGATGGGGTTTCACCATGTTGGCCAGGCTGGTCTTGAACTCTGGACCTCAGGTGATCTGCCTGCCTCAGCCTCCCAAAGTGCTGGAATTACAGTCGTGAGCCACCACCTCTGGCTATTCAGAGCTCTTCTCACCATTCCCCCTCAAAGGGTGCAGAACAATGCAGGCATGATCCGCTTTCCAAATATACAGTATTTATATGTGTATATGTATGTCCCTATGTACATACATATAGACACAGAAAAAAGGTATGAAAGTTTAACACTTACCTCTAGATGATAAGACAGTTGAGGAGTTTTTTTTTTTTTTTTTCCTGTTTTCTGTTTGGTCTAATTTTTGTTTTTCTTGTTTCTTGTTTTCCTTTTTGGAGAGAGTATCTTGCCCTGTCACCCAGGCTGGAATGCAGTGGCATAATCACGGCTCACTACAGCCTCGACCTCCTGGGCTCATGCAATCCTCCCACCTCAGCCTTTGGAGTAGCTGAGACTACAGGCATGCACCGCCACACTCAGCTAATTTTTTTACTTTTTGTAAAGACGAGGTCTCACTATATTGCTCAAGGTGGTCTCGACTCCTGGGCTCAAGCAATCCTCCTGCCTCAGCCTTTCTTTTTTTTTTTCTTTTTCGAGACTGAGTCTTACTTCTTCACCCAGGCTGGAGTGCAGTGGCGCAATCTTGGCTCACTGCAACTTCCACCTCCTGGGTTCAAGCAAGTCTCCCGCCTCAGCCTCCCCAGTAACTGGGATTACAGGCACCACCACCATGCCCAGCTAATTTTTGTATTTTTAGTAGAGATGGGGTTTCACCATGTTGGCCAGGCTGGTCTCCAACTCCTGACCTCAAGTGATCCGCTCGCCTTGGCCTCCCAAAGTGCTGGGATTACAGGCTTGAGCCACCATATCCAGCCTAATTTTCTATGATTAGATTTTGGTGCAAAATTAATAAAAGTTCTTTCTACTGAAGTAGAGAGCCAAAACACCTAAAAGAATGGCTTGGCTTTACAACTTTCATTTTAAATTGGTCCACAGTTAGTTTCCAACTATTGTCAGTTAATTATCTTATTTCTCCCAATCTGGGAATGGGAATCTCACAAACACCAAAGTGTGGGAGTTTTCTGGGCACATTTGGGTAATTCTACTTTCCTGACACGCCGCCCCCCTCAACACATTTCTCCACATGCAACCACACCCCACCCCACCCCGACACACACATGCACACACACTAATTTTCACCCTGTCGTTTTTCTTGGAATGTACTTGATTTATAAAATGTAACTGTAGTACTTGAAACAAATGAAAACTAGGAAACAGAGAAGTTAAGTAATTTGCCCAAGGTCTCACAGTTTATAAAGGACGAAGGTAGGGACTGGGCTCAGTGGCTCACGCCTGTAACCCCAGCACTTTGGGAGGCCGAGTCAGGCAGATCACCTGAGGTCAGGAGTTTGAGACCAGCCTAAGAAACATGGAGAAACCCCATCTCTACTAAAAATACAAAAGTAGCCAGGCATCGTGGTGCATGCCTATAATCCCAGCTACTTGGGAGGCTGAGGCAGGAGAATTGCTTGAACTTGGGAGGCGGAGGTTGCAGTCAGCCAAGATCGTGCCATTGCACTCCAGCCTGGGCAACAAGAGTGAAACTCTGTCTCAAAAAAAAAAAAAGGATGAAGGTGGGATTCAAATTCCAGGTGAGACTCTGGAGCCTGGTGTCCACTTGAGGAGTAGAAAGCAGCTATGATTGGGCCAGGGGCGGTGGTTCACACCTGTAATCCTAGTACTTTGGGAGGCCAAGGTGGCTGGATTGCTTGAACTCAGGAGTTTGAGAACAGCCTGGCCAACATAGCAAAACCCTCTCTCTACCAAAAAAAAAAAATATATATAGCTGGTCATGGTGGTGCATGCCTGTGGTCCCAGCTACTCAGGAGGCTAAGAATCGCTTGAGCCTAGCCATAAGGGAGGCTGCAGTGAGCTGAGATCGCACCACTGCACTCCAGCCTGGGCAACAGAGGGACTCTGTCTCAGAAAAAATAAAAAGAAAAGAAAGAAAAAGAAAGCAACAATGCTTGGAAATTGCCTGTGTTTGGTGTCTCTGGGGGATGTCCGTTTGCTTTTTCAGCCCCCCCTTTCCTCCAGGAAGCCCTAAGGAACACCACGTTACATGGACAGACGTCCTTCCTCGTGTGCTGGGCTCTCTGAGGCAGCATAGTTCCTGAGCTCCAAGACTCTTCCCGGTTTCGTTTTCAGCCCCACCCTCCCTTCCCCCTCAGTGGCGCCTGGACTTCAATGCCTGCCTCGTGTGTGTTACCTTATTTGGTTCTCAGACCTACAAAGAGGTCTGGCAAAGGATCCAGGCTAGAATAAAAGGATTGCTTGTGCAGCTGGAAGATGAGAAACCTTTGTTTCGGTGACCCTAGCTGGCACTCTGGAACTCACAAATACAGGGAAGTAAGTTTAGCCTCAAAAGCAACCACAAGAAGCAACTGAAGAGGGCAGAGTAGAGATGTCAAGATGTCACAATCTTTAGTGTGTGCTTAATTCTGTGTTTTGAAAGATATTTGTCTATTTAGCTCCAGTATGGCTTTCTTTCTTTTCTTTTTTTCCCTGAGTTTCTAGAGTTTACACACTAATCTAGTTTGTAGCCAAGAAAACTCAGGCCTAGCAAGTGATAGCTGTCATAATTTAGCATAAGCTTGTATGTAGCATTTATCACTTTTTTTTTTTTTTTGAGATAGAGTCTCTGTCGCCTGGGCTGGAATGCAGTGGCATAGTCTTGGATCACTGCAACCTCCACTTCCCAGGTTCAAGCAATTCTTTTTTTTTCTTTCTTTCTTTTTAAGTATTTCATTGTTTTTATTTTTATTTTTTATTATTTTACTTTAAGTTCTAGGGTACGTGTGCAATGTGCAGGTTTGTTACATATATACACATGTGCCATGTTGGTGTGCTGCACCTGTTAACTCATCATTTACATTAGGTATATCTCCTAATGCTATCCCTCCCCCATCCCCCCACCTCTCGGCTGGCCCCAGTGTGTAATGTTCCCCACCCTGTGTCCATGTGTTCTCATTGTTCAGTTCCCACCTATGAGTGAGAACATGCGGTGTTTGGTTTTCTGTTCTTGTGATAGTTTACTCAGAATGATGGTTTCCAGCTTCGTCCATGGTCCTATAAAGGACATGAACTCATCCTTTTTTATGGCTGCAGAGTATTCCATGGTGTGTATGTGCCACATTTTCTTAATCCAGTCTATCATTGATGGACATTTGGGTTGGTTCCAAATCTTTGGAACAAAGTGAATAGTGCCTCAATAAACATATGTGTGTATGTGTCTTTATAGCAGCATGATTTATAATCCTTTGGGTATATGCCCAGTAATGGCAGCTTCAAGCGATTCTACTGCCTCAGCCTCCTGAGTAGCTGAGATTACAGGCGCCTGCCACCATGCCCGGCTAATTTTTGTGTTTTTAGTAGAGATCAGGTTTCACCATGTTAGCCAGGCTGGTCTCCCAATTACTGACCTCAAGTGATATACCCACCTCAGACTCCCAAAGTGCTGGGATTACAGGTATGAGCCACTGTGCCTGGCCCATTTACTACTTTTTTTTTTTTTTTCTTGTGACAGAGTCTCACTCTGTTACCCAGGCTGGAATGCAGTGATGTAATCTCGGCTCACTGCAACCTCTGCCTCCTGGGTTCAAGAGATTCTCCTGCCTCAGGCTCCAAGTAGCTGGGATTACAGGTATGCAACATCACGCCTGGCTAATTTTTTTATTTTTTTTTTATTTTTTTTATTTTTTATTTTTTATTTTTTGAGACGGAGTCTCACTCTGTCGCCCAGGCTGGAGTGCAGTGGCCGGATCTCAGCTCACTGCAAGCTCCGCCTCCCGCGTTTATGCCATTCTTCTGCCTCAGCCTCCTGAGTAGCTGGGACTACAGGCGCCCGCCACCTCGCCCGGCTAGTTTTTTTGTATTTTTTTTTTTTTTTAGTAGAGACGGGGTTTCACCAGGTTAGCCAGGATGGTCTCGATCTCCTGACCTTGTGATCCGCCCGTCTTGGCCTCCCAAAGTGCTGGGATTACAGGCTTGAGCCACCGCGCCTGGCCAATTTTTTGTATTTTAAGTAGAGATGGGGTCTCACCATGTTGGCCAGGCTGGTCTTGAACTCCTGACTTCAGGTGATCCGCCCACCTTGGCCTCCCAAAATGCTGGGATTACAGGTGTGAACCACCACGCCTGGCTCATTTACTACTTTTTAAACCTGGTTCAGAGCATCTCTCTCTCAAACTCCGTCTCTTTCTGGCTGTCTTTCTGTCTCTATCTTTTTCTCTCACTCCCTCCTCTACATATGCACACACGCATGCACACACACACACACACTCATTTAATCCTTGAAACTCAGGTAAATGTTATCTCCATTTTATAAAGGAAAAAAATGGAGGCACAAGAGGTTAAAACACTTGCCGAAGGTCACAGAGCTCAGAATTACCAGAGCCAGATTTGACCCCTGCAGTCAGGCTACCTAACCATAGACCCATACTGCCTCTGGGGCCCAGCAGATGTCTGAGTCCTTATTTTACTGGACCCACAGCATCTCAGCTGGTTAATTCTCCCTCTCAGTTTCCACGTTCCCATCTCTCGGGCACCTCTTCCTCAGTGCCCTCCAGAGTGCTCTTCCTCCTCTGCCTGCTAATGCAGGGGGCCCATAGGATTCCCTCCCATGCGCCTTCCCAGCTCCCTGTGTGCCTCTCTCCATGAGGGACTTCATCTGCTTTCAGGACCTCTGTTCTCTGCTTTATCTTTGGAGGAGTGGGGGCTCTCCCCGACCCCGAGCCATACATCCAACACACATGCTTCTTTTTCACATCCCCAACATGCTTCAGACCCCCAATTCGCCATCTTTCTATTCTGTGTCCCATATCAGAGTGTCACTGCCTCCTGGCACTCTCCACTGGGCTCATGGCCTTCATACCTGGCCCCTGCCTACCTCCAAGGCATCTCATATTTCCTCTCCAGAAACAAGCTGTGTATCTCTGCATTCAGTTCCCTGTACCTGGAATACTCTAATCTGGATTTTTCAAATTTTTGATCACAACAGTGAGAAATACATATGACATCACCAGTACCTAAAAGTCTGTGACCCAAGGGTAGACAGAGTTGAGGCTGTCTGAATGTTCGCAAACAGTGGTTGGTGACACTGTGTTCAAATTAGAATACCGTTGCCAGGCCAGGCATGGTGGCTCATGCCTGTAATCCCAGCACTCTGGGAGGCTGAGGCGGATGGATCATGAGGTCAGGAGTTCAAGATCAGCCTGGCCAATGTGGTGAAACCCCTCTCTACTAAAAATACAAAAAAATTAGCCGAGCGTGGTGGCACGCACTTGTAGTCCCAACTACTTGGGAGGCTGAGGCAGGAGAATCACTTGAACCCAGGAGAAGGAGGTTGCAGTGAGCAGAGATCACGTCACTGCATTCTAGCCTAGGCAACAGAGGGAGACTCGTCTCAAAAAGAAAAAAAAAAAAAAAGAATACCGTTGCCAGGTCACACTAGTTAGAATTCCAATCCGGTTTGTGTCCACACCCAGGGAAGTTATTCAAAATATTTAACCACAGTTCAGCCTGGACCCTAACTAATCAAAACAGTCATCAGAAGGTGGCAAGAGAAGAGACTGGGTGTGGGGGGTGGGTGGAAGATAAGCACTGGCGTGAGGTCTCAGAGCAGCTGCTATCTACCAATGAACACACAACTATTTGAATATTTTAATAATTGCTACCTCTGTTCCAGAGCCTTCCCATCACCCTGTCTACCCTTTAGCTTCTTTGTTTTTTCCCCCACAGGCAGCCTTCTGAGCCAGGGCAGGCTCAGAAACTCCCTCCCGCTTAGCTTCTGAGTCCCTCGCTGACTCTACCATCTAGTCCCTCTTTTTAGATTCCTGGCTTTTCTGCCACTTGCTACTATATATATATATATATATATTTTAAATGAGATGGAGTCTTGCTCTGTCGCCCAAGCTGGAGTGCAGTGGCACGATCTCGGCTCACTGCAACCTCTGCCTCCCAGGTTCTAGCAATTCTCCTGCCTCAGCCTCCCAAGTAGCCAGGATTACAGGTGGACTCCACCACGCCTGGCTAATTTTTTGTATTTTAGCAGAGACGGGGTTTCACCGTGTTGCCGAGGCTGGTTTCGAACTCCTGAGCTCAGGCAATCCACCCGCCTCGGCCTCCCAAAGTGCTAGGATTACAGGGATAAGCCACCGTGCCCAGCCACTATTTCCTACCTCTATTCTTGCTTGGAAAAGAGCCCAGGAGGTCTAATTAATTTTAATTTCTGAAAGAAAAACAGAAAACAATGAACAGGGCTTTCATGAGAAAGGCCTGTTGTTTAATAGTGTTCAGTTTCTGTCTTATGCCAGCAGGTGCTGGAAAGGGGAACACAACAGCCTGTGAGACACAGGACTGTAGAGGCCTTGCCCAGATGAGGGAGTTCATGGCAGGGAGGTGAACGTTTCTCACTAGACTCTGACCATGTTACTAGGAAGCAGGTGTCCAGTAACAGGCATGCAGTTACAAATCTTCAAAGTACCTTGGCAACTGAGAGCTTTTATTTTATTTATTATTATTATTATTTGAGACAGAGTCTTGCTCTGTCACCCAGGCTGGAGTGCAGTGGCACGATCTTGGCTTACTGCAACCTCCACCTCCTGGGTTCAAGCAAGTCTCATGCCTCAGTTTCCCAAGTAGCTGGGATTACAGGCGTGTACCACTACACCTGGCTAATTTTTGAATTTTTAGTAGAGACAAGGTTTCACCATGTTGGCCAGGCTAGTCTTGAACTCCTGACCTCAAGTGATCCTGCCTTGGTCTCCCAAAGGGCTGGGATTACAGATGTGAGCCACTGCACCCAACTGAGCTTTTATTTTAGAAGCAAATTCTTATCAGGATTCTTGGTTGTTGGCTGGGATTAAAACCTCGAGCAACTCCTTTTTTGTTTTTTGTTTTTTTTTTTGAGAAGGAGTCTTGCTCTGTCACCCAGGCTGGAGTACGGTGGTGTGATCTTGGCTCACTGCAACCTCCGCCTCACGGGTTCAAGCAATTCTCCTGTCTCAGTCTCCCGAGTAGCTGGGATTACAGGTGCTTGCCACTACGCCCAGCTAATTTTCGTAGTTTTAGTAGAGATAGGGTTTCACCATATTGGCCAGGCTGGTCTCGAACTCCTGACCTCATGATCTTCCTGTCTCGGCCTCCCAAAGTGCTGGGATTACAGGCGTGAGCCACCGCGCCCCACCAAGCAACTTCTTTAAACTCTTTTGAGTCTCATTGTCATATATTTTGTATTGTAAAAGGAGAAAACAAGAATGACCTAAAGTTGGGCTGATGCCTGTAATCTCAACACTTTGGGAGGCCAAGTCAGGGAAACTGCTTGAGTTCAGGAGTTGAGACCAACCTGGGCAATGTGGTGAAATCCTGTCTCTACAAATAATACAAAAATTAGCCAGGTGTGCTGGTCTCAGCTACTTGGGAAACTAAGGTGAGAGGATTGTTTGAGCCCAGGAGGTCAAGGCTACAGTGAGCCAAGATTGTGCCATTGCACTGCAGCCTTTGTGATAAAGCGAGACCCTGTCTCAAAAAAGAATAAAAATGAAAAATAAGGGCCACGCACAGTGGCTCACGCCTGTAATCCCAGCACTTTGGGAGGTCGAAGTGGGTAGATCACTTGAGACCAGGAGTTCGAGACCATCCTGACCAACATGGCAAAACCCCGTCTCTACTAAAAATACAAAAAATTAGCTGGATGTGGTGGGGCATGCCTGTAATCCCAGCTACTCGGGTGGCTGAGGCATGAGAATTGCTTGAACCCGGGAGGTCGAGGTTACAGTGAACCAAGATCATACACCACTGCATTCCAGCCTGGGTGACAGAGCAAGATTGTCTTAAAAAAAAAAAAAAGGCCGGGCGCGGTGGCTCAAGCCTGTAATCCCAGCACTTTGGGAGGCCGAGACGGGCGGATCACGAGGTCAGGAGATCGAGACCATCCTGGCTAACACGGTGAAACCCCGTCTCTACTAAAAATACAAAAAAAAAACTAGCCGGGCGAGGTGGCGGGCGCCTGTGGTCCCAGCTACTCGGGAGGCTGAGGCAGGAGAATGGCGTGAACCCGGGAGGCGGAGCTTGCAGTGAGCTGAGATCCGGCCACTGCACTCCAGACCGGGCGACAGAGCAAGACTCCATCTCAAAAAAAAAAAAAAAAAAAAAAAAAAAGAGAGAGAGAGAAAAAGAATGACCCACCTGAATCAAAAAGATGTGTGAAGATTAAAACAACTCTTTATTTTGAAAACTGGTAATTAAAAAGACATGTTACCTTCCTTTCCAGTGGGAAATATATTTAGGGTAACTACATCATATTGGTTGATGAAAGAAGGCTCTATTTTATCAAAGAATGCCAGGTAATCCATAGAGAAATAATGTTAGAAATACAAAATCAGCATTTTGCAAGCTTTTTGCAAGCATTTTGTAATCCTTCAAGCAAGGATTGTCCATAGGTTTTTAAATCATGAGGTGACCTACCTATTTAGGTCAAATTAAAATGTGAAAGCCTGACCATATTAAGTGTTGGTGAGGATACGGATGAAATGAAACCCTCAAGCATTGCTGGTATAAATGTAAAATGGTACAGCCACACTGGAAAACAGTTCGGCAATTTCTTAAAAAGTTAAACACACACTTACTTTGTGACCCAGGCATTCTACTCCTTGATATTTGCTCAAGAGAAATGAAAGCATATGTCTACACAAAGACTTGTACATGAATGTTCATAGCAGCTTTACTTGTAATAGCCAAAAAAAAGAAAAGGAATCAACCCAAATATCATTTAGTAGGTAAATGGATAATGTGGTATATTTGGGATATTACTTAGCAATAAAAGGAATGAACTACTATTATATGCAACAACATGGATCAATCTTAAAATATGCTGAGTGAAAGAAGTCAAAGAAAGGTGATTCCACTTACATAAAACTCTAGAAATGCAAACTAATCTACAGTGACAGGAAACAGATTAGTGGCTATTTGAAGATGTGGAGTGGGAGGAGCAGAAGCAAGGAATTGTTATTATTTATTTATTTATTTATTTTTTGAGGCAGAGTTTCGCTCTTGTTGCCCAGGCTGGAGTGCAATGGCGCAACCTTGGCTGACTGCAACCTCGGCCTCCTGGGTTCAAGTGATTCCCCTGCCTCAACCTCCCAAGTAGCTGGGATTATAGGCACCTGACACCACGCCCGGCTACTTTTTGTATTTTTAGTAGAGACAGGGTTTCGCCATCTTGGCCATACCCGGCTGAAGCAAAGAATTATTAAGGGGCAAGAGAAAACTATTGGGGGTGATGGAATACACACACATACACACACACACAGTCATGCATTGCTTAAGGACAGAGGTACATTCTGAGAAATGCATTGTCAGATGATTTCCTCACTGCAGGAACACCATAGAATGTAGTTACACAGGCCAGGTGCAATGGCCCACACCTGCAATTCCAGCACTTTGGGAGGCCGAGGTGTGCAGATCATCTGAGGTCAGGAGTTCGAGACCAGCCTGGCCAACATGGTGAAACTCCATCTGTACTAAAAATACAAAAAAATTTGCCAGGCATGGTGGTGCATACCTGTAATCCCAGCTACTCCAGAGGCTGAGGCAGGAGAATCGCTTGAACCCAGGAGGCGGAGGTTGGAGTGAGCCGAGATTGTACCACTGCACTCTAGCCTGAGTGACAGAGTAAGACTCTGTCTCAAAAAAAGAAAAAAAAAAAAAAGACACACACACGCACACAAAAAAGATGGTCAGGCATGGTGGCTCATGCCTGTAATCCCAGCACTTTGGGAGGCCGAGGCTGGCGGGTCACCTGAGGTCAGGAATTTGAGACCAGCCTGGCCAACATGGCGAAACTCCGGTCTCTACTAAAAATACAAAAATTAGCCCAGCATGATAGTGGGCACCTATAATCCCAGCTATTTGAGAGGCTGCGGCAGGAGAACCATTTGAACCCGGGAGGGGGAGGTTGCAGTGAGCTGAGATCACGCCACTTCACTCCAGCCTGAGCAAAAGAGCAAAGGTCTGTCTCAAAAAAAAAAAGATGGTGATTCATCCCATGAGGTTATAAAGGAGTTGAAAAATTCCTATCACCTAGTAATGTCATAGTCATTGTAATGTTGTAGTGCAATGCATTACTCATGTGTTTGTGTGATGCTTGTGTAAACAAACCTACGTATAAAAGTAGCACGCCTGGCACTATGGCTCATGCCTGTAATTCCAGCACTTTGAGAGACCGAGGCAGGAGGATGTCTTGAGTCTGTGAGTTTGAGACCAGCCTTGGCAACACAGGGAGACCCCATCTCTCCAAAAAAAAAAAAATTAGCTGGGCCTGGTGGCACATGCTGTAGTCCCAGCTACTCCAGAGGCTGACGTGGGAGGATCCCTTGACCACAAGGGTTCGAGGCTGCAGTGAGCTATGATCGTGCCACTGATTTCCAGCTTGGGCAACAGAGCAAGACCCTGTCTCTTAAAAAAAAAAAAAAAAGTATAAAAAGTAAAAAAAAAAAAATTATAGTAAGGTAAGGTTATTACTGAAGAAAGAAAAAAAATTAAATAAATCTAGTGTAGCCTAAATGTATCTTATACGTGGCCTGTCATTGACTGAAATGTTGTCACGCACTGCATGACTATATATCAAAATGTATCAAATTGTACCTGTGATCGTCCTTTTGAAGTGTCAATTTAGCTAGGCTATAGTGCCAGTTATTCAGCCAAATATATCTAGGTGTTGCTATGATGGTCTTTTGTAGCTGTAAATTCCATAATCAGTCGACTTTCAGTAAGAAAGATTATCCAATCTGAGTGGATCTGATTCAATTAGTTGAAAGGCTTCAAAAACAGAATTGAAAGCCATTTGTGGTGACTCACGCCTATAACCCCAGCACTTTGGGAGGCTGAGGCAAGTGGATCACTTGAGCTCAGAAGTTTGAGACCACTCTGGGCAACATGGTGAAACCCCATTTCTACAAAAAATACAAAAATTAGCTGGGCATGGTGGCACACACCTGTAGTCCCAGCTACTCGGGAAGCTGAGGTGGGAGGATTGCTTGAGCCCAGGAGGTAAAGGCTGCAGTGAGCTGTAATTGTGCCACTGAATTCCAGCCAGGGCAACAGATCCTGTCTCAAAAAAAAAAAAAGAAAAAGAAAAAAGGAATCATCAGAGAGATGCAACACTGCTAACTTTTAAGATGGAGGAAGGGGCCATGAGCCAAGGAATGTGGGCAGCCTCTAAAAGCTAGGAAAAGCAAGAAATAAATTCTGTCTCAGAGCCTCAGCCTAGAAATGCAGCCCTGCTGACACTTTGATTTGAACCCAGTGAGATCCATGTTGAACTTCTAATCCTACAGAACTATAAGATAATACATTTGTACTGTTATAAACCATTGTTTGTGATCATTTGTTACATCAGCAATATAAATTAATACAGTACACTTTTAAAATGTGCCATTCCTTATATGTCAGTTATTACTATATTATTATTTTTAAGACAGGATCTTGCTGTCACCCAGGCTGGAGTGCAGTGGCTTGATCACAGCTTATTGCAGCCTCAAACTCCTGGGCTCAAGCGATCCTCCCTCAGCCTCCTGAGTAGCTGGGACTACAGCCATGCAGTACTACACCTGGCTGATTTAGAGATGGGGTCTCACTATGTTACTCAGGCTGGTGTGTGTCAATTATACTACAATAAAGCTGCTAAAAATTAAATGAAGCTGGGCAATGATACATGCCTGTGGTTCTAGTTACTCAGGGGGATTACTTGAGCCTGGGAGTTCAAGTCCAGCCTGGGCAATATAGCGAGAACTGGTCTCTCAAAATAAATAAATAAATAAATAAATAAATAAATAAATAAATAAATAAAAATAAAATAAATGAATGGTTAATAGAGAACTAGGCATACAAACAGTGCCAATTAATACCACATTGTTTCACTTCTAGTTTCAAATTGAAGGTGAAGTGGATGCAAATGTATAGTGGGAAACACACTATTGTTCCCCTAAGCCCAGTTCAATTGTAGCAGCAGTAATGGCTCTAGACCAAGTTTGTGCAACCCACCCAGGATGGCTTTGAATGTGACCCAACACAAACTTGAAAACTTTCTTAAAACATTATGAGATATTTTTGTGTGTGATTTTTATTTTAGCTCATCAGCTATCATTAGGGTATTATTCATATGGCACAAGACAATTCTTCTAATTCCAATGTGGCCCAGGGAAGCCAAAAGTTTGGACACCCCTGTGAGTCTAGACATTAGGTGTCTTCTGAAGATGTATATGAATAGACAACACCACTGAGACTACAGTCTAGCTATAATGTTTACATTGAATCTCTTACACCTTTAGATATAACCTTTAATTTTCTTTTCTTTTTTTTTTTTTTTTGAGGTGGAGTCTCGCTCTCTCACCCAGGCTGGGGTGCAGTGGCGCCATCTCGGCTCACTGCAACCTCCACCTCTCGGGTTCAAGCAATTTTCTGCCTCCGCCTCCTGAGTAGCTGGGATTTCAGGCACCCGCCACCACGCCTAGCTAATTTTTTTTTTGGATTTTTAGTAGAGATGGGGTTTCACCATCTTGGCCAGGCTGGTCTTGAACTCCTGACCTTGTGATCTGCCCACCTTGGCCTCCCAAAGTGCTGGGATTACACGCATGAGCCACCACGTCTGGCCCATAACCTTCAATTTTCAGTAAATGTAGGGTATAAAATAAACATTTGTCACAAGTAAGCAGACAAACAAATACAGAAGGTGAAACATTATTTTGCAGGGCAGCTGGCCTGGTCTCTTGGAAAGTCAATATCATGACAAAAGGATTAGAAGAGACTAAAGGCCATGACAATTAGATCAACTAATAGTCCTGCATCAATACTGGTTTCAGGTTGGGCATAGTAGCTTATGCTTGTAATTCCAGCACTTTGAGAGGCTGAGGTGGATGGATCACCTGAGGTCAGGAGTTCCAGACCAGCTTGGCCAACATGGTGAAAACTTGTCTCTTGTAAAGATACCAAAGTTAGCGGGGCATGGTGGTGCGAGCCTGTAGCCCTAGGTACTCGGGAGGCTGAGGCAGGAGAATTGCTTGAACCCGGGTGGCAAAGGTTGCAGTGAACCAAGATTGCGCCAGTGCACTCCGGCCTGGACGACAGAGAGACTCCATCTCAACAACAACAACAAAAACTGATTTCAACAGATTTGATCTAAAGGACATTTTGGGGCCAGGCATGGTGACTCATGCCTATAATCCTACCACTTTGGGAGGCTGAGGCGGGTGGATCACAAGGTCAGGAGATGGAGACCATCCTGGCTAACACGGTGAGACACCGTCTTTACTAAAAAAGAAAAAAAATTAGCCGGGCATGGTGGTGGGTGCCTGTAGTCCCAGCTACTCAGGAGGCTGAGGCAGGGGAATGGCATGAACCTGGGAGGCAGAGCTTGCAGTGAACCGAGATCGCGCTACTGCACTCCAGCCAGCCCGAGCAACCCAGCGAGACTCCGTCTCAAACAAAAAAAAAACAAAAAACAAACAAAGAAAACAACAAACAGACAAAATAATAATAATAATACTAATAAAGGACATTTTGGGGGAGATCTGAATATGGTATAGATATTAGATAAAGTGAAAGTTTACAAGAGTGAAAAGGAAGAGTTTGTTGATCAAAAAAGAAAGGTTACAAAATAGTATAAAGCTTATGATTTTATTTGGGTAAAAAAAATGTGCATTGAAAAAGTCCAGGCCAGGCACGGTAGCTCACACCTATAATCTCCACACTTTGGGAGGCCGAGGTACGTGGATCACTTGAGGTTAGGAGTTTGAGACCAGCCTGGCCAATATGGTGAAACCCCATCTCTACCAAAAAATACAAAAATTAGCCAGGCGTGGTGGCAGGCACTTGTAATCCCAGAAACTCGGGAGGCTGGGATTATAGGCACCAGCAATTATAGCAATTACAGAATTGCTTGAACTCAGGAGGCAGAGGTTGTAGTCAGCCGAGATCACACCACTGCACTCTAGCCTGGGTGACAGAGTGAGACTCTATCTCAAAAAAAGAAAAAAGGTCCAGAGTCACATATGCTAAGCTATTAGCAGTGGAATCTTTGGTAATGTGATAATGACATTTTCTTATTTTGGCCTGCTTGGATTTTTCTAACTTTTTATCCTGAACATGCATGATTTTATAATAATAAAACATTATTTTGGCCAGGCACAATAGCTCATGCCTCTAATCCCAGCACTTTGGGAGGCTGAGGTGGGTGGATCACTGAGCTCAGGAGTTTGAGACCAGCCCGACCAACATGGTGAAACTCCATCTCTACTAAAAATACAAAAATTAGTCCCGCATGGTGGCACATGCTTGTAATCGCAGCTACTCAGGAGGTTGAGGTGGGACAATCACTTGAATCCAGGAGGCGGAGGTTGCAGTGAGCCGAGATCGCACCACTGCACTCCAGCCTGGGTGACAGGGTGAGACTCTGCCTCAAAAAAACAAAACAAAAGAAAAAACTCCATTATTTTTAAAAGCATATTAGAATTACACGAGCTAACAGATAATACAAATACAGCATTTTGACTACATTAAACATATCTATGTATACCCCAGTGTCTAGCAGGTTAGTAATAATAACTAACATTTAGCGAGTTCTTACAATGTGTCCAGCACACTTCTAATTGCTTTAACTGTATTCATTCAGAGGTGTTCAAATTTTTCAATGGTGACTCACAATCAAAAATACAGTTTACAGGCTGGGCGTGGTGACTCACGCCTGTAATCCCAGTACTTTGGGAGGCCGAGGCCAGGAGATCGAGACCATTCTGGCTAGCATGGTGAAACCCCATCTCTACTAAAAACGCAAAAAATTTAGCCGGGTGTGGTGGTGGGCACTTGTAGTACCAGCTACTCGGGAGGCTGTGACGGGAGAATGGTGTGAACCTGGGAGGTAGAGCTTGCAGTGAGCCAAGATCACGCCACTGCACTCCAGGCTGGTTGACAGAGCGAGACTCTGTCTCAAAAAAAAAAATACAGTTTACAGAGCAATGCAGTACACTCATGCATACACACATACTTATATACTTTCTTTTCTTTTCTTTCTTTCTTTTTTTTTTGAGACAGGTTCTGGCTCTGTCACCCAGGCCATGGTGCAGTAGTGCAATCTTGGCTCACTGCAGCCTCAACCTCCCAGGCTCAAGTCATCCTCCCATCTCACCCTCCTGAGTAACCAGGACTACAGGTGTACGCCACTACACCTGGCTGATTTTCATATTTTTCTGTGGAGATGGGGTTTTGCCATGTTGCCCAGGCGGGTCTCAAACTCCTGAGCTCAAGCGATCCGCCCACCTTGGCCTCCCGAGTGCTGAGATTACAGTTGTGAGCTACCGTGCCCAGCCTGCACATACTTTCATACTGTACACAACAGAAATAAAAGCTTTCAGAAAATAATTACCTGCCCTGACTATGTAACACATTCTGAATTCTTGTATTTGATTATATTCTATCCAATTCTATTTTATTTTTTTAAAAATCTGGTTAATCTATTAAATCAATCTCATGGCCCACTAATGGGTCTTGGCCTGCAGTTTGGAAAACTCTTTTAAAACTAATTTAATATGTGTACACACAGACACATACAAACCCCTATGAGGTAAGAACTATTATTGCACCAATTTTTCAGAAGAGAAAATTCTGGCACAAAGAGGTTAAATAACTTGCCTAAGCATACACTGCTAAGTAGGAGAAACCGGGTTCCAACCCAGGGAGCCAGGTCCAAAGTCTGTCCTTTGAACAGTCTGTCCTGTCTCACAGAGGCTCTCTCATCCCATCAGGCACATATTGATAAATAAATATCTGCTTGGGTCGCGTGCAGTGGCTTATGCTTGAAATCTCAGCACATTGGGAGGCCAAGGTGGGTGGATCACCTAAGGTCCGGAGTTCGAAACCAGTCTAGCCAACATAGTGAAACCCTGTCTCTATTGAAAAATACATAAAATTAGCTCGGTGTGGTGACGGGCACCTGTAACCCCAGCTACTCAGGAGGCTGAGGCAGGAGAATTGCTTGAACCCAGGAGGCAGAGGTTGCAGTGAGCCAAGATCATGCCATTGCACTCCAGTCTGGGCAACAAGAGTGAAACTCCATCTCAAAAATAAACAAATACATAAATATCTGCTGATACATATTTGACCCTCCAAAGGGGTGATGCAAGTAATATTTTAACAGAGAGGTCTGTTAAATTTATTGGAGTGTTCAAGTTACAGCAGATTTAGGGAGCAGAGGTCGTATTTTCTCACTTTTCTATTTCATGATGAACAGTACTACTGTGAAAAGAGCACAGACTTCAAAGTCAGATAATGCTGGGTTCAAATACTGGCTCCACACCAGGGACAGATCCAGATCCTTGGGAACTAAAGCTTATGCAATTTTGAAAGCTCCTCTTAAGAAGAATAGGCCAGGCATGGTGGCTCACACCTGTAATTCCAACATTTTGGGAGGGTGAGGTGGGCGGATCACTTGAGCTCGGGAGTTTGAGACCGGCCTGGTCAACATGGTGAAACCCCATCTCTACTAAAAATACAAAAATTAGCCAGGTGTGGTGGCGCGTGCCTATAATCCTAGCTACTCTGGAGGCTGTGGCAGGATAATCACTTTAACCCAGGAGGCAGAGGTTGCAGTGAGCCAAGATGGCACCACTGCACTCCAGCCTGGGCAGCACAGCAAGACCCTGTCTCAAAAAACAAAGACAAAAACAACAAAAAACAAAATGATGGATACAGAATTAGGTATAGGGCCTTGAATAGAGCCTATCTAAAGAAGAGTGCCTGAGGCTTGAGCTTCATTCACTTTCTGGTTAATCTGTGTCTGTCTGCCATTCATTTCTGACACTCAGTTTCTAATCTCTGAAATAAGGGTAAAAATTCCTGTTTCTCATGGTTGTCAGAAGATCAACTGAGACAACCTAACTGAAGGGCCTAGTACAATGTTCATGGAGCAGGCACTCAATATATGATTGTTGACAATAGTAATAATGGTAATAAATAATAAAATACTTCAATTAGAGGCCAGTTTTTTTGTTTGTTTGTTTTTGAGATGGAGTTTCACTCTTGTTGCCCAGGCTGGTTGCAGTGACACGATCTCATCTCACTGCAACCTCTACCTCCCAGGATCAAGCAATTCTCCTGGCTGAGCTTCCCAAGTAGTTGGGATTACAGGACACCCATCACCACGCCCAGCTAATTTTTTTGTATTTTTAGTACAGCTACTCGGGAGGCTGAGGCAGGAGAATCGCTTGAGCCCGGGAGGCAGAGGTTGCAGTGAGTCGAGATCCTGCCACTGTACTCCAGCCTGGGCAACAGGGAGAGATTCCGTCTCAAAACAAAAACAAAAACAAAAATTAGTCAGGCTTGGTGGTGGGTGCCTATAGTCCCAGCTATTTGGCTAAGGCAGGAGAATCTCTTGAACCCAGGAGGTGGAGGCTGCAGTAAGCCGAGATTGCACCACTGCACTCCAGCCTGGGCGACAAGAGCAAAAATGTCTCAAAAAACAAAAAATAAACAAAAAAACAAAGGCAGATAGAGTATTATGGGAGAGAGTCATTTGCAGGAGCCTCAAAAGGCCAGATTTCTACCATGTAGATGTCAATAAGCAAAGATATTTAACCATTTCACACCTTTGTAGTCTTTCTCAGCCTAAGGAAGGCAGATTTCAAGGTGCATTTTGGTGTTGCGAGAGAAGGCAGCTGGATAGACACTATCCTGCAGCTTCAAGTTCTTAGTCACCTGCAGGCAGACTCTTGCACTTGTTGTGCTGTGTCCTGAGGGATTATCTAAAAGCAAGAGGCCCCTGGAGTCGGTTCCTGCCCCTAGAGAACCAAGAGTATTTGCAGAAAAGTTTCCACTTACATCTTATATTCTCTGCCCAGGGTTTGAGTTTCTTAAAAAGGAGGTATCTTAATCCAGATTTCAAAAAAAACATGATAGGAGTCCTTCCCTACCTTGTGGCTTCTCTTGGTTATCTGTAGGCTTTTTGTTTAGCGTGATTGGGTTTTGTTTGGATAAGAAACAATAACTGGGGTATGTGGATGAGAAAGGTCGTAAGACGGGTAGGAGGCAATTAGATTAATTAGGTAATTAAAGGGACATCTGTGGGTGATTATTAACTTTGTTGCTAGCTACATTTAGGCATCGGTACATGTCTTATTTTTGTTAATATTTACAAATGACTTATACCCTTTGCTACTCAACAATCACAAAATATTCCCATTTCTCCTCAGAAATTCCTCTCTGTAATATTGAAGATGAAACAGACCTTCTTTTTCTTTTTCTTTTCTTTTTTTTTTTCAAGACAGAGTCTTGCTGTGTCACCCACGCTGGAGTGTAGTGGCGAGATCTCGGCTCACTGCAACCTCTGCCTCTGGGGTTCAAGCAATTCTCCTGCCTCAGCCTTCCGAGTACTTGGGATTACAGGCAACCGCCACCACACCTGGCTAATTTTTGTATTTTTAGTAGAGGCGGGTTTTCACCATGTTCGCCAGGCTGGTGTCTAACTCCTGGCCTCATGATCTGCCTTCTTCGTCCTCCCAAAGTGCTGGGATTATAAGCGTGAGCCACCACACCCAGCCAAGACTTTCTTTTTCTAATCTCTAGCAAAATGATCCTTTCTCCTCCTGCTATACTTATTTGTTTACTTCTTAAGAACATGGGGATTCATGTTCTTAAGAAGTAAGAATTGGATTGATCTATTGTCTCCAAGCCCGTTTTCCCTAGATTCTCAATATCCACAGTACACACACAGTGCCCTGATGCTATTTTAGCATATCAACTATGGGTTTCATCCCCAGGATTTTCTTTTCTCCACAGTCTTTCCCCAGTGAACTAAGTTGTCTCAACTTAGGACAATGTGAAACCAAAGAGAAAGGAGTCTTTTGTTGGCTTTTGGGCCACGATCCTGTGGGAATGAGAAAGGACTCACACTCAAAGGCAACACATGAAGCTTGCAGGAATCTACCTCCAGATGAGATCAGGTCCTCGGACTGAGGGGAAGGTGACTGGAGAATTCAGAAGCTTGTGGCTCCCAGGCCCTGGGCTGTGCCCCAACATAACTGCACCTGGGAATTAGGAATGGGGATGAGAAGAATTCCCTGAAAACTGTTTTGGTGTCTTCAGTGGTTGTTAGGTGAAATCTTGTACAAGGAGGGTGTGTGGCCACTATCAGGCCACCATGGGGGATTGCTGCTTTAATAATTTCCAATTATGACTTTGGACAATGTCTGGAAAAACACAGGGAAATTTGCATGCAAACAGTCCATTAACAAAGAAACAGGGAAAAAATGAAAATTCGTGAGAATGAGGGGGAACATTCAGATCACTTTAATCTAGTGTGCGCGAAGACGGTGCTCATTCAGTACATTTCAGCCCAGCCAGTAAAACAGATGATACGCCGGAGCAGAAAGCCACCCTCCCCCATGTCTTGCTATCAGGGAAGTCCCTGGAAATGAAATACAACCCAGGGGAAAATCTGGGAGTGTAGAATGACCTTAGCACATCTAATTGCAATCTGTGATAATTGCTACGCTGGCAAAGCCCAGGAAGCCATGCAAACCAGTCCAGGGGGACAGGGAAGGGCTCCCTGAGCAGAGACCTGAAGGGTGAGTTAGAGATAACTAGATGTTTGTGAAGGGAGAAAGAAAATCCAGTCCCTGGGCTGGCAATTACCTGGTGAGCCACTCAGAACCATTTTAAAAACATTGTCATGAGGAAGATGATGAGTAAACAGAGAACTTTGGGAAGGGACCAGTCCGTGGCGGCAAACGCTGCAGAGAGGCCAAGCAAAATAAAGACCAAGAAGAGCCCGTTGGTTGAAACACCATGGAGGACACTGGTGCTGACCTTGTCAAGTACAGCTGGAGCAGGTTGTGGGAAGAAGGCAATTTTTTTTTTTTTCCTGAGATGGAGTCTTGCTTTGTTGCCCAGGCTGGAGTGCAGGGGTACAATCTCGGCTCACTGCAACCTCCGCCTCCTGGGTTTGAGCAATTCTCCTGGCTCAGCCTCCCAAGTAGCTGGGATTACAGGTGTGCACCACCATGCCCAGCTAATTTTTGTATTTTTAGTAGAGACGAGGCTTCACCATGTTGGCCAGGCTGGTCTCGAACTCCTGACCTCATGATCCACCTGCCTCGGCCTCCCAAAGTGCTGGGATTACTGGTGTGAGCAACTGTGCCTGGCCAGAAGTCAAAATTGTAGGAGGTCAAGACACATAGAAGGTGTAGAAACAGAGACGGTAAATGAAGAAAACTCTTCCCAGAAATTTGGCTGTGAAAGAAATGGTGAATGGCAGTAGCGAAAGCTGGACTTGAGGTCAAAGGAACAGGCTTTTCCGATAGGGAGCCTTTGCATATGTACAAACGTTAGGAGGAAGCAGCCTGTCCAGAGCGCAGGTAAAAGACAGGATGGAGACTCCTAAAGAGCCAGGAAGTGACACAAGCCAAAGCCGAGGTAGGAGCGTGGCCTAAAAGGGAGGAAAAAAGAATGGGAGTGGAGGCAGATGCCTGTACATTTGGTGGCAGAAGAGGGAGCTGTCTACAGCCTCTACTTTCTCTGTGACATGGGAGGCGATAGGATCTGTTAACTGGGGAGGGGACTCAGGAGTGTGGATGGGTTGGAAGGGCTGGCAAAACCAAAGAACTGAAGAAGGTGGAAAGGATTTGAACTAGCCATTACAGTGGTTACAAATTCTAGGTGTATAAGAAAAACTTCATCTTCCTATACTTTTCCAGTGTTTCTATTTGAAGCGCTCGTTCCTTTCGGTGGTCAATGTTTCATCTCAGTCAATTCATGGAGAGGACAGGGAGGCAGCTGGGTACATGGGTCTGGCGCTCAGAAGAGGAGTATGGGCTGAACATGTCAATTTGGGATTCATCAGAATAGTTTGTCTTCTCGAGTCTTGGGAAGTATTGACTCAGCTCAGGGAGATGGAAGAGGCTGAAGAGCCAAACTTGGGAAAACCCCAACATTTAAAGACCCCATGGAAGAAGAAGAATCTGTGAAGAGTCAGAAGGCAGGAGGAAAAGCAGGAGAGTACCATGTCCCAGAACTAAGGGAAGTGAGTATTTTAAGTAAGTGGAAATAAAAAATCAACTAGCATTAGAATTATAAAATATCCACTGGGCCGTGCGTGGTGGCCCATGCCTGTAATTCCAGCACTTTGGGAGCAGAAGTGGGAGGATTGCTTGAGGCCAAAAGTTTGAGACCAGCTTGGGCAACATAGTGAGACTCTGTCTTTACAAAAAATTTTTTAAAAAATTCACCAGGCACGGTGGTAGTGCCTGTAGTCCCAGCTACTCAGGAGGCTAAGGCAGGAGGGTTACTTGATCCTCAGGAGGTCGAGGCTGCAGTGAGCGATGATAGTGCCACTGCTCTCCATCCTGGGCAACAAAGCAAGACTCCATCTCAGGGAAAAAAAAAAAAAATTGTGTGACGGAGTGATACCTTGTTTCTAAAAAAATAATAGTAACAGGCCAGGCGTGATGGCTCATGCCTATAATCCCAGCACTTTGGGAGGGTAAACCACTTTGGTGGGTAGATCACCTGAGGTCAGGAGTTCGAGACAAGCCTGGCCAACACGGTGAAACTCCATCTCTACTAAAAATACAAAATTTAGCCAGGTATGGTGGCACATGGCTGTAATCCCAGCTATTCGGGAGGCTAAGGCAGGAGAATCGCTTGAACTCGGGCGACGGTGGTTGCAGTGAGCCAAGATCGTGCCACTGCACTCCAGCCTGGGCAACAGAGTGAGACTCTGTCTCAAATAAATAGATAAAGAATAGTAATAATAATTAAGTAAGTAAAATATCCACTGGATATCCTGTATTCTTCTTTCTTTGGGTTGAGGTACAAAGAAGAGTGAGAAGATATCGTCATGGCAATAATCATAATATCTACTATTTACTGAGGACATAGCTCCTGATTATGTCATCCAACTAGCCAATCAATCAATCACGTATTAACTGAGAACACACCATGTGCCAAACACTAATGACAGTGTTTCCTCTTATGGTGCTCATTAGAGCGTCTCAACCTTTTTCACTGTCACACATGAAAAGTCAGACCCTTTGTACATCCCCAGAGGTAAACGAATGTTGAGGCTACTCAAGGCTGCCTGAGCCCCTTGGCTGCCCTGAGGGCTGGGAGATCAATATCTCATCATCCCCTGCCTCTGATCAAAATTCTTTCTTTCAATATCTATTCTGATATTGAATGTGACTGTGGAAGAGTTTTATTATTATGAGGGCGGAGGTGAGGACCAGCATAGGGTAAAAGCTGATAGTAGTCTTCAGTGGGTTAAGCAAGAACCTTGGAGAATGGGGCTGGTTTTAAAAGCTTGGAGCCGAAAAGAAAAAATAAAAGCAGCATTAGATTGTTCCGCTTTCAGTAATGAGGACAGAAAGAGAGAGGGAACCTCTTTCTAAAAATCAGGAAATGGAAAAAGTTACTCTAAAAATTAGGAAGATTAAACTGAGGATCTTTAATCTGAGATTAAATCCTAAGGTTTCAGAGGTGAAAACACTTGTGAGTTTCTGTTGGCACATCTGTTTGTAGACACTGATGCCTGCTCATTGTGCACTGTGCACGAGTGGAAGCACCCTGAGAGAATCTTGTTTCCTGCAATAGAGTGCAAATGAAAATAGGGCTGCAGGAATTAAATCAGACTGTCAATGGAATAGTTGAGTTCACTGTGAAAAACAGCCCCGTTTAGGTAAAATTCATTCTGATCTGTCAATGGAAAATTATGAAGCCCTTAAAAAAAAAAGAAGGGGGCCAGGCATGGTGGCTCACGCCTGTAATCCCAGCACTTTGGGAGGCCGAGGTGGGCGGATCACGAGGTCAGGAGTTCAAGACCAGCTTGGCCAACATGGTGAAACCCTGTCTCTACTAAAAATACAAAAATTTGCTGAGCATGGTGGCGTGTGGCTGTAATCCCCAGCTACTCAGGAAGCTGAGACAGGAGAATTGCTTGAACTGGGACCTGGCAGGCGGAGGTTGCAGTGAGCCAAGATCACGCCACTGCACTCCAGCCTGGGCTACAGAGCGAGACTCCATCTCAAAAAAAAGAAAAAAAAAAGGACTGAGGCATTTCTCCTGATCTGGAAGGTTTTCCAAGGTATATTTTTCAGGAAAGGATAATAAGGTACAAAATTGTATGTTTAGAGTATTATTAAAAAAATATGTATAGCTATGTTTGCATATGCAAAGAATACGGAAGGATGTGGAAGAAACTGGTAAGAGGTGACCCATGGGGAAGGGAGCTCAGTGGCTGGAGATCAAGGTGGAAGGTTTTCACTGTATACTCTTTTGAATTTTGTACCAGGTATTATTTATTTAGTGAATAAATATATGCAAATACAGAAAAAAGAAACTTTTGGTGAATCATTTTTGCAAGGTTCATTTGTAATGCAAACAGCCACTCCCTAATTTGCTTTGGAAATGTTGACATTTGTGTACTGGATTTTCTTAAAGCATGAAATACCAGTGTCTGCAAACCACACCCCGAGTGCTTAAATTTGAGGTCACTGACAAAACCAGCCATACAAGTGTGACTTTCCAAAAAGCCAAACATTGTTGAGAGAAGCAGAGTGAGTGCCAGGGCTTGATGCATCCCCAGCATCTGAGAATCTCAGTGAAGGGATTGTGGAGAGTTGGAGCAATCTCCTTTTTTTTTTTTTTTCTCTGAAATGGAGTCTTGCTCTGTTGCCCAGCCTGGAGTGCAGTGGCACGATCTTGGCTCACTGCAAGCTCCGCCTCCCGGGTTCAAGTGATTCTCTTGCTTCAGCCTCCCGAGTAGCTGGGATTACAGACACATGCCACCACGTCTGGCTAATTTTTTGTATTTTTAGTAGAGACGGGGTTTCACTGTGTTACCCAGAATGGTCTTGATCTCCTGACCTCGTGATCTGCCCGCCTTGGCCTTCCATCTCCTTTCTTCAGAAATCAGGAAATGAGGGTCCAAACGGGAAGAGACTTGCCTAATAAAAAGATTGTGCCATTTTGTGTACAAAAAGTGAGAAACATAAGTCTCTACATTTGCTTCCTTGCATGAAGAACTCCAGAAAGATACACAAAAACAAATGGGAAACTGTACAGAGAGGGAAGGGGAACAATGAAAGGATGCGAGACAGAGGTAGAAATGAGATTTTCACTTTTAATCTTTTATAATCCTTGATCTATTATTTAAAAGAATACAAAAACATTAAAAAGAGAGATTGACCATGCCATCTCTATGACCCACAATGCAGTTTTCAAGAACGACATCATGAGACTGTGTTCAGAGAAAAATTAAGAATCCTGTGTTGGGCGCGGTGGCTAACGCCTGTAATCCCAGCACTTTGGGAGGCTGAGACGGGTGGATTACCTGACATCAGGAGTTGGAGACCAGCCTGCCTAACATGGTGAAACCCCGTCTCTACTAAAAATACAAAAAATTAGCCGGCTGTGGTAGCGGGCACCTGTAGTCCCAGCTACTCAGAAGGCTGAGACAGGAGAATCACTTGAACCAGGAGGCAGAGGTTGCAGTGAGCTGAGATTATGCCATTGCACTCCAGCCTGGGCAACAAGAGCGAGACTCTGTCTCAAAAATTAAAAAAAAAAAATCGTGTGTTGAAATCACAGATCAAATTCTACTGCTTCAAATACCAATGACTATCTAGAATATTTTGTCATATTGAAGTTTTGTCTTACTGAGATTTGTTTGAGGTAATACAGGCCATCAGCTGGGCTTAAATCTCATTTTTAATTACAGGCAAATTTGTCAAAATTCTGTGATAACAGCCCATTGCTAGTCTGTGAATTCAGTCATACGAGGAGGTACCACAGGGCAGGAGAAAAATCAGCGGACAGGAAGTCAGGAAACCTGATTCTAACCAAGTTTTGTAGTTTAACTAACGTTGTAATTTTGGGCAACTTAATTCCTCTCCTTAAGCCAGTTTCAACAACTGTAAAATAAAAGGACTAGATGAAGTGATCTCTAGGTTCCCTCTTAGCTCTGATATGATTGGATTCTGAAACCATTTATTAGCAATTTAGAATGAAAAGGAAATTTACGAGGTCTTTTTTGACATCTAGGAGACAGTAACAGGCAGTTGGGCCTCCTTTTGCTCCTTTGACTTGTAACTACATGAGAACTAGCAGGTGATCTTCTTGGCCCGTTTCTCTTGAGCCCACACCCTGATGGTGATTATCTAGATCCAGGTTCCTGAGAGCATGAGTTTAGGGAAATGTTAATCATTCTCCACAAAGCATCTCAAATACATCTGGGAAATCCTGTACAATAAGTGTTCCTGATGGAGGGTCAGAATGCAATTAAAGGTCCTGAGAAATCCTGCAACAAAGAAACATGTAACTTTTACCTAACCCAGCATTCTGCACATTTAAGGATATAAAATACTTTGGGGGGAGAAAGAGAGAGCAAGCAAGCGAGAGAGCTGTTACCTCTATTTGGAACAAATGGGATCCAAATGCTTCCATTTTTAGGAAATTTATGAGATCAGTTATCAGATGGCAATTAAGACAATTCTGGGGCCTCTGCAAATATGGGAGGTTTAGCACGTTCCTAAGGGAGGCTGAGAATCTCGTGATTCATGCAGCTCTCTACCCCACCAGTTTTCTTTCAACAGTGGGAGTCTCAGAAACTCTATTGTTTTACAGGGAGGTTCCCATCTAAGCATAATTAGGTCAACCGACATCTTATCCCTTTCACTTCTGGCTTTCAGAATTTTTCAGAACTATAATTTTTATTCAGAAATTTTAATTCTCTTTCCTTCCCCCCTAAGGCCTTGAGTCTACATTTGCATATATATATATTTTATATATGTGTGTGTGTGTATATATATTCCCTCCCTCCTAATATCTGCAATCCCCAGTGGGTAGGTGGGAAAAGTTACGTGTCATTGGGCACTGGACCTGCCACACTTAACATCCTTTATTAGTTTTCGAGATTTTTCACCCTCAATTCCCAAAGAAACATTGACTCATCACAACATACACACACAGTCATTTGGAAAAAATTAACTTAAAATGTGTATCTCTTAAGACTTCTCAATTATTTTTGTCCCATCTTTAAGCATTCAATTTAAAGACAGCAAAAAAATCTCTAAGCAGGCACAAACATATAGTCAAAGTTCTCACTGTTTTCTGTGTTGCTATATCTCCAAATCTGAAACCAAGAAACAATATGAAATGCTATTTTTGCATTTAGTGCTTTCTTTACTCGAAAGTTTCCAGGCTTGTAGTTCAAGCATCAGGATAAAAACAACCAGCCAGGCAGCTGTTGCAGGCCCAGCTAATCATACTAGTACTTCCCTGAAGGGCTTGAGCTGCAAATAAATTCTTTTTCTCCTGGCCAGACTTGGTTATTGGCAGTTACTTTGGATTGTACACTGCCTGGGCTCAGGACTCTCCCTCCGTTTTCCTAGAACAGTGGGAAAGAAATGGAGGTGAGGAGGCAGCTGGATTGGGGTGGAGGATGTGCCCACTGACTCTCCCATCCACCCTGTGGCATTTTTTTTTTTAACTTATTTTTTTCAGATGTAGTCTCGCTCTGTCACCCAGGCTGGAGTGCAGTGGCGCGATCTTGGCTCACTGCAACCTCCGCCTCCCGGGTTCAAGCAAGCAGTTCTCCTGCTTCAGCCTCCCAAATAGCTGGGATTACAGGCGTGAGCCGCTATGCTCAACCAATGTTTTTTTCTGTTTGTTTGTTTGTTTTTGAGATGGGGTCTCGCTCTGTCACCCGGGCTGGAGTGCAGTGGTGCAATCTCGGCTCACTGCAAGCTCTGCCTCCCGGGTTCAAGCCATTCGCCTGCCTCAACCTCCCAAGTAGCTGGGACTACAGGTGCCCACCACCACGCCCAGCTAATTTTTTGTATTTTTAGTAGAGACGGGGTTTCACCATGTTAGGATGGTCTCGATCTCCTGACTTTGTGATCTGCCCGCCTTGGCCTCCCAAAGTGCTGGAATTACAAGCATGAGCCACCGCGCCCAGCCCTTTTTTTTTCTGAAAGGGAGTCTTGCTCTGTCTCCCAGGCTGGAGTGCAGTGGTGTGATCTTGGCTCACTGCAAGCTCTGCCTCCCAGGTTCACGCCATTCTCCTGCCTCAGCCTCCTGCACAGCTGGGACTACAGGAGCCCGACACCATGCCCGGCTTTTTTTTTTTTTTTGTATTTTTAGTAGAGACAGGGTGTTTAGTAGAGACATCGTGTTAGCCAGGACGGTCTTGATCCCCTGACTTCGTGATCCGCCTGTCTCAGCCTCCCAAAGTGCTGGGATTACAGGCATGAGCCATTGCACCTGGCTCCAGTTTTTTTTTTTTTTTTAACACTTTGTCTTTGTCTACCCTAGCGCAACTCCCTGATGGGCTGTCTTTTTTTTTTTTTTTGAGACAGGGTCTCACTTTGTCACCCAGGGTGGAGTGCAGTGGTGCGATCTCAGCTCACTGCAGCCTTGACCTCCTGGGTTCAAGCCATCCTCCAACCTCAGCCTCCAAAGTGGCTGGGACTACAGGTGTGAACCACCACACCCAGCTAATTTTTTTGTTTGTTTTGAGATGGAGTCTAGCTCTGTCACTTAGGCTGGAGTGCAGTGGCACAATCTCAGCTCATTGCAGCCTCTGCCTCCTGAGTTCAAGAGATTCTTCTGCCTCAGCCTTCCAAGTAGCTAGGATTACAGGCATGTGCTACCACGCCCTGCTAATTTTTGTATTTTTAGTAGAGAAGGGGTTTCACTGTGTTGGCCAGGCTGTTCTCCAACTCTTAACCTCAAGTGATGTGCCCGCCTCAGCCTCCTAAAGTGCTGGAATTATGGGCATAAGCCACCACCCTTTTTTTTTTTTTTTTGGCATTTTTCATGGAGATGGGCTTTCGCCATTGTTGCCCAAGCTGGTCTCGAACTCCTGAGCTCAAGCGATCCTCCTGCCTTGGCCTCCCAAAGTGCTAGGATTACAGGTGTGAGCCACCTTGCCCAGATGATGGGTTGTCTTAATTCACCTAGGAGTACCTGCTGAAAGCTACCGTTGATAAATAAAGGGAGGGCCATGAAATTAAGCAGGAGGTGGGGACACTGAAGAGAAAACAAAACAAAACAAAACAAAATATTGTTGGGGAGGGATTATTTAGGAGGACAGAGGGTGGTTAATTTCATGTGTCAAATTTGTTAGGCTATCGTGCCCCATTGTTAGGTCAAACACTAGTGTAGATGTTGTGAAGGTATATTTTATATGTGATTAACATTTATAATCATTTGACTTAATTTTTTTTTTTTTTGAGACGGAGTCTCGCTCTGTGGCTCAGGCTGGAGTGCAGTGGTGCAATCTCTCGGCTCACTGCAAGCTCCGCCACCCGGGTTCATGCCATTCTCCTGCCTCAGCCTCCCGACTAGCTGGGACTACAGGCGCCCGCCGCCACGCCCGGCTAATTTATTGTGCTTTTAGTAGACACAGGGTTTCGCCGCGTTAGCCAGGATGTTCTCCATCTCCTGACCTTGTGATCCGCCCGCCTCGGCCTCCCAAAGTGCTGGGATTACAGGCGTGAGCCACTGTGCCCAGCCCATTTGACTTAATTTAATTTTTTTTTCTTTTTTTTTTTTTGAGACAGAGTCTTGCTCTGTCGCCCAGGCTAGAATGCAGAGGCATGATCTTGACTCACTGCAACCTCTGCCCCTGGGTTCAAGCAATTCTCCCGCCTCAGCCTCCTGAGTAGCTGGGATTACAGGCATGCGCCACCACACCTGGCTAATTTTTGTATTTTTAGTAGAGATGGGGTTTTGTCATGTTAGCGAGGCTGATCTCAAACTCCTGACCTCGTGATCCACCTACCTCAGCCTCCCAAAGTGCTGGGATTACAGGTGTGAGCCACCGCACCTGTCCTCATTTGAACTTAAATTAAGCAGATTACCCTCCATACTGTGGGTGGGCCTCACCCCATCAGTTGAAGGCCTTAAGAGCAAAAACTTAGGTTTCTTGAGGAAGAAGGAATTCTATCTCAAGATGGCAACATAGAAATTCCAGCTGAGTTTCTAGCCTGCTGGCCTACCCTGTGGATTTCAGACTTAAAACTGCAGTATCAACTCTTTCAAGCTTCCAGACTGCCCTGCAAATTTCAGACTTTCCACCCCCCACAATTGCATGAGCCAATTCCTTAAAACAAATCTCTGTATCTCTATATATTCTCTACATACTTTCTATATAGCCTTGTGATTTTGTTTCTCTGGAGAACCCTAATACAGAGGGTTCCCGGGAGGATGAGCCTAGAGAAAAAAATGGAGCTGATAACTAATTGTGAGTTTGACCATAACCTGAGAACATTTTTTCAGTTTTGACAAAGAGCTTGCAGAGAAGTCAGTGACAGCTATTTCAAAATGAAATTATGTAAGAGAAAAAAACTGAAGCAATTGTTAACTCCAGGGAAAACAAAAAGTGGTACATGAAGATAATCTGACTCAATTGTAAACACCAACTATTGATTTAAGAGGGATGGCAGTGGTAGAAGAAGTTGTGGTATAAGTGAATTAAATTCTCATCTTAATTGAGGAAATTAAAAAGATTTAAAAATAAAAACTTAAGAAATAGCAATGTTATTTCAAAACAAGGAGATAAATGGCAGAAGAACAACTAAAAGCTTGGAAAGCATCTGCTTCTGCTGAGTGAATCCAGTGGGAGTGGGTGGGGCAAGGAATTGCTGTTTATCATTATGAGTCTTGTAGATCATTTAATCTTTTTCAAGTCTGTACATGTATTACTTTGGTAAAAATAAAAACTTAAAAAGTTATGGGGGTCCAGTGTAGAAAATTTGGAAAGTACAGAAAATTATAAAGAAGAAAATATAACCACTCACAATTCCTCCACTCAGAGAAAGCCACTGGGCATATTTTAGAGGAACAAGATTAAATGCATTTGTGAGATTAAATAGAGCTTAAAGATTTAAAACATCACAATTTAGATATAAATGAACAAATAACAGTATAATACCGGATATGTGTAGATATAATTACATACAATATAAGCATATATACTACGATTCCATGTGTTTATATGTGTATTAGAAAGTAGTCTCAGCTGGACATAGTGGCTCATGCCTGTAATCCCAGCACTTTCAGAGGCCAAGGTGGGAGGACTACTTGAACCCAGGAATTAGAGTCCAGCACGGGCATCATAGGGAGACCCCATCTCTTCAAAAAATTCTAAAATTAGCAAGGTGTAGCGGTGCATGTCTGTAGACCAGTTACTTGAGCGGCTGAGGCAGGAGGATCACTTGAGCCTGGGAGGTTGAGGCTGCAGTGAGCCATGATTGTGTCACTGCAGTCCAGCCTGGGCAACACAGTGAGACTCTGTTTTAAAACACACACATACACACATATACACTCATGCACACTAGTCTCAAGGCCAGGTGCAGTGGCTCACACCTGTAATCCCAGCACTTTGGGAAGCTGAGGCAGGCGGATTGCTTGAGCTCAGGAGGTCAAGGCTGCAGTGAGCTGTTATTGCATCGCTGCACTCCAGCCTAGGTGACAGAGCGAGACCCTGTCTCAGAAAAAAAAAAAAAGATAGTCTGGAGGAATACCCACCAAAATGTTACTTGGTGGTTATGTTACCAGGGTGAGACTAGGCTAAGGCAAGCAAGGTTCCTAGGACACTCAATGTAAGGCTGCCCTCACTCTCAGGGTTCTGCAAATGCAGGAGTAGCACCTGAAAGTGAATGTCTTCTTAAATGTTATGCCTTCACATGCTTCACCCTATTCTTAGCCTTGGTTGGGACCTACGGCTGCTGGAATATGGGCACTTTCTTCTTCTTACTTTTTACTTGGATATATGTTCAAGTTCCTTGCTACTCTAAGTGTGGTACATGGACCAGCAGTGATAGCATCACCTGGGGGCTTGTTTGAAATGCAGTATCTCAGCTCTGCTCTGCTCCGGACTTTAGCCAGATCTGCACTTTAACCAAATGCCAGGAGATTTATGTGCACGTTACAGTCTGAGAAGCACTGGGCTAACAAGCACCCAAGCATAGTTCCTGTCCTCTTATGAAAGGAATATTCAGAGGCAATTGATGCCACTGCCCCAATGGGTGGGGCACACATTGCTAGGGGGTAAGATGCCTGTTTTTAAAAAGAGTTGTGGTTCTTTCCAAGCGGCTCAGTTTTGGCTGGTGAAGCAATCATAGGTCAGCTTGATAAAGGAGAGGCAGGTGATTCTTGGGACAAAGAACAGGTGAGTTGAGCAGGTGAGCAAGACACCTACCTTGGGCACAAAAAAACTCAGTAATCAAGATAAAGACTATTTTAATGCAATGTTTTTCAAAAATCAAAATGAATGCAAAAAATCCATGATGAACAAAATATCAAAATTTAAAATAAAGCTCGACTCACTGTGTAAGGTGGTTTATGCCTGTAATTCTAGCACATTGGGAGGCTGAGGTAGGAGGATCACCTTAGAACAGGAGTTTGAGACCAGACTGGGCAACATAGTGAGATCTGTCTCTACAAAAAATTAAAAAACTAGCTGAGCAAAGTCGTGCACACCTTTAGTCCCAGCTACTCACGAGGCTGAGGTGGGAGGATTGCTTGAGCCCAGGAGTTCGAGGCTGCAGTGAGTTACGATTGTGCTGCTCCTCTCCAGTCTGGGTGGCAGAGTGAGACCCTGTCTCAAAAAACAAACAAACAAACAAACAAACACTGGGATGTGACAACATCAGAATTATGCAGGTCAGATCATTCTAATTTCTAACTCACAGTCTAGGATGGGTATAAGTGATTTCAGTTGTGGTGGTGGTGACAGGAAAGGGATTCAGATGCTTGAGTGGCCAAAAAGAATGACAAATGTCCATTATAGTTATTGGAATCTTGGTAAAATGTCACCTTTTGGGTTCCTGCAGAAAGAGCAGCATAATTTGGCTGGGCTGTTTTAAGGAAAACTTTAGTGCTTATTTGAGTTGTGGTACAGATAAATTAATATAGGAGGAGAGGGCCGGGTGTAGTGGCTCACACCTGTAATCCCAGCACTTTGGGAGGCAGAGGTGGGCAGATGACGTGGTCAAGAGATGGAGAGCATCCTGGGCAATGTGGTGAAACTCCATCTCTACTAAAAATACAAAAGAAAAAAAAAGAAAAGAAAAGAAAAAAAAATTAGTTGAGCATGGTGGTACGTGCCTGTAGTCCCAGCTACTCAGGAGGCTGAGGCAGGAGAATCGCTTGAGCCCAGGAGGTGGAGGTTGCAGTGAACTGAGATCGCACCACTGCACTCCAGCCTGGCGACAGAGCAAGACTCTGTCAAAAAACAAACAAACAATAACAAAAACAACAACAACAACAAAAACCATATATATAGGAGGAGAGAAGAGCAAGTGAAATTCCTCTTCTGAAACTGGGAAAGCTCCAGGAGGAAGATAAGGTTTGAGCTGGGCTTTGGAGGAAGGAAAGGAAAAAGGAGAAAGAACATTGGATTTGCAGACAGAAAATGGGGTTCCCCTCTTGGTTACTTGGCTTACTAGCCGTGGGAATTCAGGCAAGTCACTTAGCTTCTCTGAGGGTCAATTACTTTATCTGCAAAACCTCCTGTGTCACTGCCAAAGTAAGGACCTAGTGAGATTAAGTAAGTGAAAGTTGTTTGTAAACTGTAAAGCATTATGCAAACATCTTGGACTATTATTAAAAGCTTAAGGATGGGTAGGACTTTGACAACAGGCATTTGGGGAGAAGGACCTCTGGGCAGAGAGAACGAAAGGCGAAGTGATTGATTGATACGTATGTAGTGATTGACTGAGACAGGGTCTCCCTCTGTTGCCCAGGCCGGGGTGCAGTGTCATGATCATGGCTCATAGCAGCCCTGAAATCCTGGGCTCAATCAGTCCTCCTGCTTCAGCCTCCCCAGTAGGTGGGACCACAGGCACGTGCCACCATGCTGGCCAACTAAAAACATTTTTTTAGAGGTGGAGTCTCCTTATGTTGCCCAGATTGGTCTCAAACTCCTGGGCTCAAGCGATCCTCCCACCTGGACCTCCCAAAGTGCTGGAATGACAGGCACGAGCCACCGTGCCTGACCAGAAGTGATTTTTGTAAGAGGCTAGACAAAAGGAAACTGGGCTTTGAAGATGAAATGAATTAATGACTCGCAGCACATGCTTCCTTCTCTCCCTAGATGGCCCCTTTGCAGGCAGTCAGGGACCATGTCTCATTCATCTTAGTTTCCAGCAGCCTGACACTTTGTAGTTGAGGGCGTTGTGCTCCATTCTCAAGAAACGAGTAGTGCCCAAAGGCCATTAAACTTGGGACCTCTTTATCCCCTAAAGTAGTACAGAATAAGAGTTGGGTGGCCTTGAAAAGCACGTTCCTCTGTTCACACTGGGTCGCCCTCTGGGCAACCTCCCAAACCTATGAGAGCTCACTTATCCTAGGTAAGGTCCTTACTTTGAGGAAGAGGAGGGGGGCCAAAGGCTCCAGCAGACCTGCTCTACACGGGGTAGGGGAGTAGGTGGCAACTATACAGGTGATAACATTTCATATAACTACACACACACACACACACACGCACGTGACTGCATGCCAAACAGGTTAAATGCGAGTATGGTCTGTAATGAAGTTAATTGTATTGGCTTAGTTAATTGTATTGTGCCAATGTCAATTTCCTGGCTTTGAGAATGTTGTATCTTATGAAAAATGTTGAGGTAAGCTGGGTGGGTGACGGTATACGGAACCTGTATATATTAATTTTGCAACTTCTTGTGAGTCCATAATTATTTCGAAGTAAAAAGTAAAATAAAAGAAAACAAGGGAACTTCCCCCTCAGCCCAGCCTACTTCGCGACCGCCCCACACTCACACATCTGGCCTCGCCCAGGTCCCGCCAACTCCGGGCAGGGGGTGAAGGGAGGGGCAAGGCGGGGCCACGCACGCGCAGTCCCTCAATCCCGGCCGCACCGGGAAGTCGCGCATGCGTAGTCTCGGCCCCGGGTTGCCGCTCCAGCCCGACTCCGCGGCGGGGAACCGGGCTTCCTTGGCCCCTTAGCGCTCCCGTCTTTTCCGGCAGTTGGAACGCTTCCTGTTGTCCTCACCCGCAACCGCCGGTCGCCCCCGTCTCAGAGACCCTCACGCGTCCCCTCCCGTCTTTGGCTCGTTGTCTGCCGCCGCCGGGGCTTCGCCAGCCTTCCCGTCGAGACTACTGGCAGAAGGGGCGTCTGCGGCTCTCCGCCGCCCCCAGTCCTGCCTCTCCCGGGGCTCTGGTGAGTTGCTTGCTGCCGACGTCTTCACTCCATCCCAGGGTTCTTCCTTTATCTCCTCCTTCCCCAACCGCCGACTCCTCGGGCTTTCTCCTTCTCGCCGACGCCCTCTTTCAAGCCCTAACCTCTCAGCCTCTCGTCCCCTCTCTTCCCCTGTCCTCAGCCCTCTTCCCCGGTCTCCAGATGCCCCTTGTTGGCCCTCCACATTTTCCCAGTCCCAGCCTCTCCACCCCGTCCTTTCTCTTTCTCCTTCTGCAGTTGGAGCGGGAGCCAGGCTCTCCTTTCCATGTTGCCACCTTTGCTCCCTGCCACCAGTCAGTCCCTCAGGGATCTCGGTCATCACCAGTTTTCATCTCCTTTTCCTTCTTCTGGGGTCTGTGAACTGTAGTCTGAGGCAGAGATGTCGAAAGCCCCCTTGGGGTGTGGTATCTTTGAGTCGGCTCCTTTCTCCGTTAGTCTTAAGATACTGGGCTTCAGATAAGCTTAAAATCACAGGAAAAGGCAGGGAAGTTTCTTAAGAAGAGAGTGGAAAAGCAACAGCCAGAGGAAAGGAAAAAGTCGATAAGGGCTTAGAGGAAAGTCTGTGTCAGAAAGCGGGCAGAACGGCCGGCAGAGAGACCAGATCTCTCAGTTCACTCTGAAACGACTAAAAGACACGGAGAGGAACTTGTTCTTTTTGAAATGCACCGAGGAGGGTTGGAGTGAAGTAGACCCTGAGTGTCTCCACCCTTTCAACACACCCTGCCTCTGAATTAGCCAGGCAGTATATTTGGTTTCCCTAAACATAAAACAACCACCACCACGGTAACAGACTCTCCTCCCCACCCTAAATGTTAGATACCAGCTTCCTCGTAAGGGGAGAGAACGCTATAGCAAACCATTTCATGTCCCAGCCCTATCCCCCGTCACACATAAACATCACACATAAACACTTCACGCTAGGAATGGCCATCAAAAATGGGTATTTTTCCTAGTTAATCTTTCTTAAGGTGCTAAGTGCATGGCACTATGCATGAAATGGGGGACGAACATTAAAACAAGTATAAGACATGGTGCTTGCTTTCTAGTGTAGGTAGAGATTACTGTTCAGTAGGATTTACAGTTCAGTGGGAGAAATTAGACATGCGGCTTAAGCAGTAATCTTAGCTTCAATGTTGAATCGTCCAAATGAAAGATAATGGGTTGTCAGCCGCAAAGAAATAAAGTCCAGATTGTTGCGAGAGGGCTGTTTATAGTGATCATAGAGTACTATTGTAAAGTCAATCAGTTAGCCAGGCATAAGCATATAGATTGAATCACATAATGCTTTTCATTTGACTTCCTTTTGAGTTTGCAGGCCTTAGTCTGACTTTTATGAGGATCAATTCCTTTTGTTAATTTTTAAAACTTTGAAGAATTTCTCAGCCTCCTGTTATTTCCTAATTTTGCAGAGCTGAAGAATGAAACAAATAGGGCAAAGGCCTCAGATGGCTTCTAGGTCAGGGCAGGAAGGCTTGAATTATGGAAAGCCTGAGGGATAGTCCTGTCTTAAAAGTTGGCCGACCCCGTAAACCTATGAATTGCTATAGAGCAATATTAATTACATCTTTTGATTAAAGGATATTAGAATTAGGTTAAATTTTTTATATTACAACAGAGGAAGTGGAGGAGGGTTTAAAGAAAGGTCAAAGGGAAGGAGAGTGCAATCTTTATCATTTTATTAGAAACTCTAAAAGTTGAAAAACACTCTGCTTAAGAATTTGTTGGTCTAATATTTGAGCATCTTTGAGTTCATTTAATGTCCATTTGATCTTTTTAAAAGTTTAGGTAGTAATGCCAGCTACTTAAATTAGTCAAAACATTTTTGATATACCCATCAGTGTAAATGTAGTCTTTATTCTTTCTTTTTTGAAACGGATTCTCACTCTGCCACCCAGACTAGAGTGCAGTGGCGTGATCTTGGCTCACTGCAACCTCTGCCTCCAGGGTTCAAGCGATTCTCCTGCATCAGCCTCCCAAGTAGCTGGGATTACTGGTGCCCGCCACCACGCCTGGCTTTTTTTTTTTGGATTGTTAGTAGAGACAGGCTTTCACCATGTTGACCAAGCTGATCTCCAACTCCTGACTTCAGGTGATCCACCTGCCTCGGCCTCCCAAAGTGCTGGGATTACAGGCATGAGCCACCATGTCCAGCCATCTTTATTCTTTAGCTTTGTTGACAACTAAAAATCATTAACTTGTTCAACTTACATTTATTAACTGCCTGTTATATGGATGGCACTTTTTGCCTTAGGGTTAAATATTAGCAGATTGTTGTGTTTTGTTTGTTGTTGTTGTTGTTGCTGTTTTTAAGACAGGTTCTTGCTCTGTCCCAGGCTGGAGTGCGGTGGCACAAGCCGAACTCACTGAAACCTCTGCCTCTCCAGCTCAAGCAATCCTCCCACCTCAGCCTCCTGAGTAGCTGGGACTACAGGTGTGTGCTACCACACCTGGCCAATTTTTTGTATTTTTTTTGTAGAGACGAGGTTTTTGCCATGTTGCATAGACTGGTTTCAAGCAGTCTCCTACGTCTCCCTCCCAAAGTGCTGGGATTACAGGCATGCACCAGTGCCCTGGTAAATGGTTACATTTTTATGTTGAAGTAATTTCAGTTGTTAAAATATAACTACATATATGTAATTTCTTCAGGAATTTTCAGACAAGGAAATACAAAACTCTCACTTGCTTTTGACATATTTTTAGATCTGGTTTTTAAATTTCTTCACCAAACACACTTAGAGTGCGTGTGGTTTTCATTGTGGGTGGAGGGGGTACAGGCTGACAAATAAGGAACCACACCCAAGCTTCACAAACCAAACAGAGGTTTTTTTTTTTGTTTTTGTTTTTTTTAATCCTTTAGTGATACTGTAAAACATTTGAGTTTGCTTTGGTATTAGTTGAAACTTCCCCATAGAAAACAATGTGATATTTTACAGTAAGGTAGCTCTGAATACAGTGTCTTAAATTTGTTTTTACTGATCTTTTTGGCACATGATGAATCAAAATGTTTGACTCTCAAGTAGAGCCTTGGTTTTGAATCTCTGCTCTGAAGGGATTATTTATGTGATTTTTGTCTGAGTATCTTTTTAAATAATTGCTTTTTAAATAAATTTAAGGCTTTTTTGAACAAGTGTTTTATAAGCCTTAGTGTAATCCACAAAACAATTTAAAAAGCTACTAAGTATGAAGGGGAAAACCTTAAAGCTTTTCTTAAAATGCACTATCTTTGAAAATGGTCCTTGGCCGGGTGCGGTGTCTCATGCCCGTAATCCCAGCACTTTGGGAGGCCCAGGCAGGCGGATCATCTGAGGTCAGGAGTTCAAGACCAGCCTGGCCAACATATCGAAACCCCATCTCTATTAAAAATTAGCTGGGGGTGATGGCATGTCCTAGTAGTCCCAGCTACTTGGGATGCTGAGGCAGGAGAATCACTGGAACCCAGGAGGCGGAGGTTGCAGTGCACCGAGATTGTGTCACTGCACTCTAGCCTGGGTGACAGAGCGAGACTCCATCTCAAAAAAAAAAAAAAAGAAAGAAAAATGGCCCTTTGTCTCTCATGATTCTTTTTTGCCACGGTTGTAGGGGGTGGTAGAGACAGGGTCTTGCTATGTTGCCCAGGCTGGTCTTGAACTCCTGGGCTCTTGAACTCCTGGACTCAAATGATCTCCCTACCTCACCATCCCAAAGTGATTGGATTACAGGCATGAACCACAGTGTTCAGCCTCTCCTAATTTTTACTCAGCTTTATATTAGGATGAAGAGACAGAGAAGTAGATCATGTGGGAGGTAGGAATGGTAAAAATAAAATATTGAGCACTATTGGCTGGGTGCGGTGGCTCACGCCTGTAATCCCAGCACTTTGGGAGGCGGAGGTGGGCGGATCACAAGGTCAGGAGATCAAGACCATCCTGGCTAACACGGTGAAACCCCGTCTTTACTGAAAAATAGAAAAAATTAGCTGGACATTGTGGCAGGCGCCTGTAGTCCCAGCTATTTGGGAGGCTGAGGCAGGAGAATGGTGTGAACCTCGGAGGCAGAGCTCGCGGTGAGCTGAGATTGCACCACTGCACTCCAGCCTGGGTGGCAGAGCGGGACTCTATCTCAAAAAAAAAAAAAAAAAAAAAATTGAGTTCTATTGCCAATGCTAGAGTGAGTCAATGTTAGTGAACAGTTTGGCCAAGTGTAATAATACAGGTTAACTGAAATATCTGGAGGAAAATGAGATTTTATTTTATTTATTTATTTATTCTTTGAGACAGAGTCTCGCTCTGTCGCACAGGTGGAGTGCAGTGGCATGATCTCGGCTTACTGTAACCTCTGCCTCGTGGGTTCAAGCAATTCTCCTGCCTCAGCCTCCTGAGTAGCTGGGATTACAGGCGCCTGCCACCATGCCCGGCTAATTTTTGTATTTTTCATAGAGACAGTGTTTCACTGTGTTGGTCAGGCTAGTCTCCAACTCCTGACCTCAGGTGATTCGCCTGCCTTGGCCTCCCAAAGTGCTGGGATTTCAGGTGTGAGCCACCGTGCTCAGCTGATTTTATTATTTATTTTTGAGACTGAGTCTTCCTGTGTAGCCCAGTCTGGAGGGCAGTAGCGTGATCTCGGCTCACTGCAACCTCTGCCTCCCGGTTCAAGCAATTCTGCCTTAGCCTCTGGAGTAGCTGGGACTACAGGCGTGTGCCACACAACTGGTTGAAAACGAGATTTTAAATTTAGGAAAAAAATATTCTATAACTTATCTAAACCCATTGGTGGCATTTTTTCTTGTGTAAAATGAGGAAGTTAAGATCTCTCATTTTTAAGATATTGCTACTTCTACCACTAGAATTGTGATTCAGGTTTTTTTGTCATATTGCTCCCTTTAAGACGTACATCTTTGTTTTTTTTTTTTTTTTTTTTTTTGAGACAAAGTCTCACTCTGTGACCCAGGCTGGAGTGCTGTGGCCTGATCTCAGCTCATTGCAAGCTCCGCCTCCCGGGTTCATGCCATTCTCCTGCCTCAGCCTCCCAAGTAGCTGGGACTACAGGCGGCCGCCACCTCGCCCGGCTAGTTTTTTTTTGTAGCTTTTAGTAGAGACGGGGTTTCATCGTGTTAGCCAGGATGGTCTCGATCTCCTGACCTCGTGATCCGCCCGTCTTGGCCTCCCAAAGTGCTGGGATTACAGGCTTGAGCCACCGTGCCTGGCCAAGACGTACATCTTTATTTTAACTTGTAAATTCAAATAAACGGCAAACATTTATCAAATACCTTAAGGCTGTGTCAGAGCATGTATGTATCAGTAGATTACCATTTTAATCATAGATTTTTCTTTTAACTGTGGATAAAAAGTTATTGGTAACAGTATATGCTCATGGAAGAAAATACAGATAAACATGGACTGGGTGCAGTGGTTCACGCCTGCAATCCCAGCACTTTGGGAGGCCAAGTTGGGCGGATCACTTGAGGTCAAGAGTTTGAGACCAGCCTGACCAGTGTGGTGAAACCCCGTCTCTACTGAAAATACAAAACAAAACAAACAAAAAAATTAGCTGGGCTCGTTGGCTGGTACCTGTAATCTTAGCTACTTGGGAGGCTGAGACATGAGAATCGCTTGAACCCGGGAGGCAGAGGTTGCAGTGAGCTGAGATTGCATCACTGTACTCTAGCCTGGGTGACAGAGTGAGACTCCACATCTCAAAAAAAAAAAAAGAAAAACATGGAAAAAGCACAAGCAAGAATAAAATTTTTTATTTTCACTACCTACAGGTATGCCACTAATAACATTTTGATTATATTTTCAAATATAAATATTTGAAATACAGGCGGTGGCTCACGCCTGTAATTCCAGCACATTGGGAGGCCGAGGTGGGCAGATCACGAGGTCAGGAGATTGAGACCATCCTGGCTAACATGGTGAAACCCTGTCTCTACTAAAAATACAAAAAATTAGCCGGACGTGATGGTGGGCACCTGTAGTCCCAGCTACTGGGGATCCTGAGGCAGGAGAATGATGTGAACCTGAGAGGTGTAGGTTGCAGTGAGCAGAGATCATGCCACTGCACTCCAGCCTGGGCGAAAGAGCGAGACTCCGTCTTGAAAGAAAGAAAGAAAGGAAGGGAGGGAGGCATATTTGTGTGGGCCAGGCACGGTGGCTCATACCTGTAATCCCAGCACTTTGGGAGGCCGAGGCAGGCGGATCACCTGAGGTCGGGTGTTTGAGACCAGCCTGACCAACATGGAGAAACCCCGTCTCTACTAAAAATACAAAATTAGCTGGGCATGGTGGCACATGCCTATAATCCCAGCTATTCGGGAAGCTAAGGTAGGAGAATCACTTGTGGTGGTGAGCCAAGATCATTGCATTGCACTCCAACCTGGGCAACAAGAGCAAAACTCCATCTCAAAAAGAAAAAAAAAAAAAGATACATTTGTGTGACTTACAGGTACAGGTAGAGTTGCTTCTGGTTTTCTGATTGTTGCATGGTATCTCCTGTGCAGCCACAGCTCTTTATTTTCTTACTTAAGTGCCTCCAACTTCCCATAACACAAATTAAGGCATAGTGAACATCCTGTCTGTACTGAACATCCTGTGTATGTCTCTTTAGAAGCCTATGTGATGGTTTCTCTAGTCTTTATACCTAGGGGTGGGATTTCTGGGTCATAGGGCAGTAATTTATATTTATTTTCACTAAGTATTCTCTTTGTCTGGCTTTTGTTTCATATTACCTATTTGTCCTCCAGAAAACTTGCACCAGATTACATTCCTACCAATAAGGTAGGAGAGTTCACAATGGGTGGATTCTAACTCCAAATTTAATACCTCTTCTTTTCTTTGTTTCTAGCAGCCATGGCAATGACAGGCTCAACACCTTGCTCATCCATGAGTAACCACACAAAGGAAAGGGTGACAATGACCAAAGTGACACTGGAGAATTTTTATAGCAACCTTATCGCTCAACATGAAGAACGAGAAATGAGGTAAAGAATTTTGTTTGAAAAAATTGTGTCATGATTGTGGCATTCCTTTCTCGTATTGTAAAACACTTATAATGCTGAAAGGAGACAAGAATAGTAGCAGCCTTATTATAGACTATCACAATGGAATGACAGTGATAGGGATTTTCAAAGTCCCTACCATTAACCCACTTATGCCTACAAGTCAATAACACAAACTTCTATTGAAATCCAAGAAAAAAAATGGTACTTGGGAGGTTGAGGTGGGAGGATTGCATTAGCCCAGGAATTTGAGGCTAGCCTGAGCAACAGTGAGAAAAATAGGCCCAATCCTTAGAGTTAATTGTTAAGGCAGTGTGGTATAATGGAAGAGCAGCCCTTTTGGAGTCAGACCTGGGTTTAGAGTCCTGCCATACAGCTGTATGAAGTTCTAATAAGTTCCTTAGTCTCTGAATTGGTTGCCTCATCAGGAAAATGGGGTTAAGACTACTTGCCTTGCAGGATTGCGTTGGGGGTTAGATATAACATATATGAGTATGTACCATAGTGTTTCACACATAGTAGTCACTTAGTTAATGGTTGTACTATCAGCTATGTTATTACTAATCTGGTATATACTGTCCACTTAGTAACTCATTATTTATTTATTTATTTTTTTTTTTTTTTGAGATCGAATCTTACTCTGTTGCCCAGGCTGGAGTGCAATGGCATGATCTCAGCTCACTGCAACCTCCACCTCCTGGGTTCAAGCGATTCTTGTGCCTCAGCCTCCTGAGTAGCTGGGACTGCAGGTGTGAGTCATCATGCCTGGCTAATTTTTGTGTTTTTAGTAGAGACGCTTGGCCATAACTCATAATTAAAAAATTTTTTCCCAGCCAGGTGCGGTGGCTCACACCTGTAATTCCAGCACTTTGGGAGGCTGAGACGGGTGGATCACAAGGTCAGGAGATCGAGACCATCCCGGCTAACACGGTGAAACCCCGTCTCTACTAAAAATATTAAAAAATTAGCCAGGTGTGGTGGCGGGCGCCTGTAGTCCCAGCTACTTGGGAGGCTGAGGCAGGAGAATGGCGTGAACCCGGGAGGCGGAGCTTGCAGTGAGCCAAGATCAAGCCACTCCAGCCTGGACGACAGAGCAAGACTCCGTCTCAAAAAAAAAAAAAAAAAAATTTTTTTCCCCAATATTTTACTGTGAAAGTATTCAGAAGGACAGAAAACTTGTAATAATTAAACAGTGAATATATACATATATATCATCTAGAGTCTATAGTGATTATTTATGGTATTTGTTTAACTACATGTCCATCTATCCATTCTTGTATCTGTTCATTAATCCATCTTAATTTCCTTTTTTTAGAGTCTTGTTCTGTCACCCAGGCTGGAGTGTAGTGGCACAGTCTCGGCTCAATGCAACCTCTGCCTCCTGGGTTCAAGCAGTTCTCCTGCCTCAGCCTCCCGAGTCACTGGGATTATGGGCATACACCACCACTCCCAGCTAATTTTTGTATATTTAATAGAGACAAGGTTTCACTGTGTTGGCCAGGATGGTCTTGATCTCTTGACCTCGTGGTCCACCTGCCTTGGCCTCCCAAAGTGCTGGGATTATAGGTGTTAGCCACCGCGCCTGGCCAGTCCATCTTAATTTTTGCCTCACTTCAAAGTATGTTGTAGACATCAGTATACTTCTGAATATTTCTGCTTATATAACATTAACTAGAGTTCAATATTTATACTTTTTGGGGAAGGGTGTAAAATTTATATACAATGAAATTCACAAGTTGAGGGTTACCATTTTATGAGTTTTGACAAATGCATACACTTGAATAACTTAAACCTTTATCAAAACAGAGAACATTACCTCTCCCAGAAAGTTTTCATGCCTCTTGGTTCTTCCATCTTAGACAACCACTGTTGTGATTTTATGTCTTTCTTTTTTTTTTTTTTTGAGACGAAGTCTCGCTCTATCGCCCAGGCTGGAGTGCAGTGGCGCGATCTTGGCTCACTGTAAGCTCCACCTCCCGGGTTCATGCCATTCTCCCACTGCAACTTCCCGAGTAGCTAGGACTACAGGCGCACGCCACCATGCCTGGCTAATTTTGTTTTTGTATTTTTAGTAGAGACGGGTTTTCACCGTGTTAGCCAGGATGGTCTCAGTCTCCTGACCTTGTGATCCACCTGCCTCCACCTCTTAAAGTGCCAGGATTACAGGCGTGAGCCACCATGCCCAGCCGTGATTTTGTTTCTATCATAGTTTTGCCTATTTCATGCAAGTGGAACACATAAATGGAAACGTAGTATGTACTCGTTTGAGCAAGGCATCTTTCATTTAGCATAATTTTTTTGTTTTTGAGACAGGATGTTGTTTGGTTGCCCAAGGTGGTGTACAGTGGCACAATCATAGCTTGCTGCAGCCTTGACCTCCCAGGCTCAATCTGTTCTCCTGCCTCAACCTCCCAAGTAGCTGGGACTACAGGTGCATGCCACCACGTTTGGCTAATTTTTAAATTTTTTTGTAGAGACAGGATCTCACTTTGTTGTCTAGGCTGGTCTTGAACTCTGGGGTTCAAGTGATCCTCCCACCTTAACCTCCCAAAGTGCTGGGACTACAAGTGTGAGTCACCACACCTGCCAGCGTAATGTTTTTGAGGTTCCTCTGTGTTGCTGTATGCATCAATAATTTGTTCCTTTTTATTGTTGGTACTATTCTGTCTTCTGACTATATCTTCTTAGTTTGTTTATCCGTTCTCCTATTGATAAACACCTGGGTTCTTTTCAATTTTTGGCTATTTTGAATAAACTTCTATGAACATTTTTGTACCAGTTTTGTGAGCATTTGTTTTCAGTTCTCAGGTAAACATCTAGAGGTGGAATTTCTGAATCATATACGTAGGTATATGTTTAGTTTTATAAGAAACTGCTAGACCTTTTTCCAAAATATTACTAATATATGAGAGTTCCAGTTACTTTACATTTTTGCTAACATTTGTGTTGTCAGTGTTTTAGTTATTTTGGTGGGTATTTAGTGATACCTCACTGTGATTTTTAGTTTGCGTTTCCCTGATGACGAATGATGTTGAACGTTTTTATGTACTTTTTGGCCATTTGTGCATCTTCATTTGTGAATGTTTGTTCAAATTTTTCGAGCATTTAAAAAAATTGAGTTGTCTTTGTTATGAGTTGCAGGAGGTCTTTGTTTGTCCTACGTATCAGACCTTTGTCATGTGAATGTTTCGTAAGAAATCTCTCCCAATCTGTGGCTTTCCTGCTCATCTTGTTAACAAAGTTTTTAGGCAAGCAGACGTTTTAAATTTTGATGAAATAAAATTTGGCATTTTTAAAATGGTTATTGTATTCTGTGACCTTTCTAAAAAAAACCTTTCCTCTTTTTAAAAAATTAACTAATTTGGGGCCAGGCATGGTGGCTCACACCTGTAATCCCAGCACTTTGGGAGGCTGAGGCGGGCGGATCATCTGAGGTCAGGAGATCGAGACCAACCTGACCAACATGGAGAAACTCCGTCTCTACTAAAAATACAAAATTAGCTGGGTGTGGTGGTGACGCATGCCTGTAATATCAGCTACTCGGGAGGCTGAGGCAGAAGAATTGCTTGAGCCGGGAGGCGGAGGTTGCGGTGAGACAAGATCACACCATCGCACTCCAGCCTGGGCAACAAGAGCGAAACGCAGTCTCAAAAAAAAAAAAAAAAGTAAAATTTAAAAAAACTCTAATTTTTTTTTTAGAGTCAAGGTCTTGCTATATTGACCAGGCTGGTCTTGAACTCCTGTCCTCAAGCGATCCTGCTGCCTCAGCCTCCCAAAGTACTGGACTTACCAGGTGTTAGCTACTGTGCCTGGCCAGAAACCTTTATTTATCCCCAAGTCATAAGGACTTTCTCGTATGTTCCATTTTGGAAGTTTTTTAGGTTTAGTTTTTACATTTAGTTCTGTGATCCATTTTGAATTAATAGGTGTGATTTTGAATTAATAGGTGTGTATGATATGAGATGGGGAGTTGAGATTGATTTTTATCCTTTTGATATCCAGTTATTTTAGCACCATTTGTTGAAAAGATCTTCCCCTATGAGATTGCTTTGGCACTTTTCTTGAAAATCAAGTGACATATAGGTGTGAATTCATTTCTGGGCTTTCTTTCTCTGTCCCATTGATCTCTTCGTCTATCCTTTGCCAGTATCACCCTGTTTTGATTACTGTAGCTTTGTAGTAAGTTTTGAAGTCAGGTAATGTGTAAGTCCTCCAGCTTTGGTCATTTTATTTTAAGATTGCTTTGAATATTCTGTGTTCTTTGCATTTTATTATACATTTTAGAGTCATCTTATTCTACAGAAAAGCCCAATGGAATTATGTTGCTTTTTTTTTTTGAGACGAAGTCTTGCTCTGCTGCCAGGCTGGAGTGCAGTGGCGTGATCTCGGCTCTCTGCAACCTCTGCCTCCTGGGTTCCAGCGATTCTCCTGCCTCAGCCTCCCTAACAGCTGGGACTACAGGCACGCGCCACCACACCCAGCTAATTCTTGTATTTTTAGTAGAGATGGGGTTTCATCACGTTGGCCAGGATGGTCTTGACTTTGTGATCCACCCACCTCGGTCTCCCAAAGTTTTGGGATTACAGGTATGAGCCACTGCACCCGGCCTGGAATTACTATTGGAATTACATTGACTCTGTAGATCAATTTGTGGAGAATCGACACCTTAACATTATTGAATCTTCTGTTATACAGACATTGCATATCTCTGTTTTTTGTTATTGTTGTTTGTTTTCTTGTTCATTTGTTTGAGATGGAGTTTTGCTATTGCTGCCCAGGCTGGAGTGTAGTGTTGTGATCTCGGGTCACTACAACTTCTGCCTCCCAGGTTCAAGCAATTCTCCTGCTCCAGCCTCCTAAGGAGCTGGGACTACAGGCACCTGCCACCACCCCGGCTGATTTTTTGTATTTTTAATAGAGACGGGGTTTCCCCATGTTAGGCAGGCTGGTCTCGAACTCCTGACCTCAGGTGATCCACCCACCTCGGCCTCCCAAAGTGCTGAGATTGCAGGCATGAGCTACTGCGCCTGGCCCATATCTCCATTTTTAAGGTCTCCTTTAGTTTTTCTCGACAGTGTTTTCGTAATTTTTAGTGTGTGCATCTTACATGTCTTGTTAGTCTATTTCTAGTATTTGGGGGTTTTCTGGATGCTATATAGAATTTCACTGTCCAGTTGTTTGCTGCTAGTATATAGACATAACTGAGTTTTGTATATTGATCTTGTATTCTGTAAGTTTCTAATTATTCTAGGTTTTTTTTTATTTGCATATTTAGAATTTTCTATGTAAACAATCTTGTGATATTCAGGTAGAGACAGTTTTATTTCCTTTTCAATCTACTCACCTTTCTTTTTCTTTTTCTTTTTTTTTCTTTTTTTGAGACAGAGTCTCGCTCGTTGCCCATGCTGGAGTGCAGTGGCACCATCTTGGCTCACTGCAAGCTCTGCCTCCCAGCTTCACGCCATTCTCTTGCATCAGCTTCCCGAGTAGCTAGGACTGCAGGCGTCCGCCACCACACCCGACTAATTTTTTGTATTTTTATAGAGATGGGGGTTCACCGTGTTAGCCAGGATGGTCTCGATCTCCTGACCTTGTGATCCACCCACCTCAGCCTCCCAAAGTGCTGGGATTACAGGCGTGAGCCACCTTGCTGGCCTTTTTTTTTTCTTTTTTTTCTTTTTTCCTTCCTTGCCTTAGGGCAATAGCTGGGAATTCCAGTAAAATGTTGAATAGAAGTAGTGGGAGTGGATATCTTTGTTTTCTTCTTGATTTAAAGCTAACATGCTCACTATTTTACCAAAGATACCCTTTATAGGTTGAGGCAGTTTCCTTATGTTCTAATTTGGGTTAAAAATTTTTTTTTTGTTTTTTTAGAGACAGGGTCTTGCTTTAACCCAGGTTGGAGTGCAGTGGCACAATCATGATTCACTGCAGCCTTGACCTCCTGAGCTCAGGTGATTCTCCCACCTCAGCTTTCCAAGTAGCTGGGACTACAGGTATGTGCCACCACACCTGGCTAATTTTTTTTTACCTTTTTGTAGAGACAGGATATCACTATGTTGACCAGGCTTATCTTGAACTTCTGGCCTCAGGCAGTCCTCCTGCTTCAGCCTCAGAAAGTTTTGGAATTGGAAGTGTGAGCCATTGCGCTCAGCCTATGTTCCAGTTTGGCTGAGAAGCTGAGAATTTTTATCATGAGTAGGTGTTGAATTTTTTCTTTTCATTATTATTTTTTTATTTTTGTCATTTGTTTCATTTTGATTGTTGTTTTATTATGGGTGTTGAATTTTTTTCAGATGCTTTTTGAGCATCTTCATAATGGTCATATTGTTTTTCTCCTTTGTTCTTTTAATATGGTGAGTTACATGGACTGATTTTTGAATGTTAGACTAACTTTACATTTCAGGGGTAAAAACCTCTTGATGACATTGTATTATCTCCTTTATGTTGCTGGATTGATATGCTAATATTTTGATAAGGATCTTTGCAATCCTGTTCTTCATGAGGGTGTAAATGATAATTTGCATGGGATATATAATTTGACCTTAAATATGCAGTTCTGTATGTGGAATAGTCAGATATTTTATGCTTGGTGGTGGCTAGCTGCTGTTCAGTGGAGTAAACAAGTGTCTGCACAGTGTCCCGTGTTAGGATCATGGGGAATTCAAACGTAAATTGTACAGGATATCTTTAGGCAGGTGAAACCTGTGGAGGTAGTTATTTCAAATACGGTCACTTCTTGAAATCATAGCTACTGGGGTAGTAATTATAAAGCAAATGGTTATGAGTTTTGATTTAGCCACTTGTTTAGTAATAGTCCTCTGGGTTTTATCCTACTGGTTCTGCCCTAGCTATGGTTTATTATTGGTATGTATCACATTCTGCAGGAACAAGATGATGTATGGTTTTGTTTACATTATTAATAAATGATACATTGTGATTAACACTAAGATTGTACCCCAAAATGAGCAGACAGCAGTGCTTTGCATTCTTTGGGTTCTTAAGATAGAAAAGCCATGTAAAAGTTTCAGTGGTTCCAGAAGCAGAGAGGGTTATATAAAAATAAACAAAATTTTAAAAATATAGCATTGGAGGCCGGGTGCAGTGGCTCACGCCTGTAATCCCAGTACTTTGAGAGGCCGAGGTGGGTGGATCACGAGGCAGGAGATCAAGACCATCCTGGCTAACATGGTGAAACCCTGTCTCTACTAAAAATGTAAAATGTAGCCGGGTGTGGTGGTGGGACTACTTGGGGGGCAGAGGCAGGAGAATGGCATGAACCCGGGAGGTGGAATTTGCAGTGAGCCAAGATTGCGCCACTGCACTCAAGACTGAGCGACAGAGCGAGACTCTGTCTCAAAAAACAAACAAAAAAAGCATTGGTGGTTTTGCTTTTTTTGAAAGACCAAATTAATCAAAAGACAGTGAGAAGAGAATGTTAGATATTTAAGAGGGTTAGAATGTTTGTTTTTGGTTGTTTATCAAATTGCCATTATTTTTTATTAAAGAATAGTAAGCCACGTGTGGTGGTGTGCACCTGTAGTTCTAACTACTCAGAAGGCTGAGGTGGGAGGATCTCTTGAGCTCAGGAGTTTGAGGCTGCAGTGAGCTATGATTGTGCCACTGCACTCAAGGTTGGGCAGCTGAACAAGATACCATCTATCTCTTTAAGAAAACAACAATGCACTAGTACTTTGAGCCTTTCAGAATTAATATATCCTTGTGGATCTTTTTTTGTTGAGTGCCCTCTGTTTTTTTTTTTTGAGATGGAGTCTCACTCTGTGGCACAGGCTGGAGGGCAGTGGCGCCATCTTGCTCACTGCAACCTCCTGAGTTCAAGCGATTCTCCTGCCTCAAGCCTTCTGAGTAGCTGGGATTACAGGAGCGCACCACCACTCCGGGTTAATTTTTGTATTTTCATTTTGTTTTTGAGACGGAGTTTCACTCTTTTGCCCAGGCTAGAATGCAATGGCATGATTTCTGCCTCCTGGGTTCAAGCGATTCTCCTGCCTCAGCCTCCCATGTAGCTGGGATTACAGACGTGGACTACCATGCCTGGCTAATTTTTGTATTTTTAGTAGAAGCAGGGTTTCACCATGTTGGCCAGTCTAGTCTTGAATTCCTGACCTGAGGTGATCTGCCCGCCTCAGCTTCCCAGAGTATGTGAGCCACAGTGCTTGGCCTAATTTTTGTATTTTTGGTAGAGATGGGGTTTCACCATGTTGGCCAGGCTGGTCTTGAATTCCTTACCTCAAGTGATCCGCCCGCCTTGGTCTCCCAAAGTGCTGCGATTACAGGTGTGAGCCATCATGCCCGGCCAGAACCCTCTTTTTTGTATGAACTGCTAGTTGGTTTTGGATTTACTGATACAGCTCAATAAAACTGTCAGGCTTTATTATTCCTAGAAAAATTTTTAAAAAGGGATTGACAAGAATTACCTCAGAAGTAAACTAAGAAGCTTTTTTTTTTTTTTTTTAATTTTATTTTACAGACAAGGTCTTACTGTGTCACCCAGGCTGGAGTGCAGTGATGCGATCATGGCTCACTGCAGCCTCAAACTCCTGGGCTCAAGCCATCCTCCACCTCCCAGAGTGTTGGGATTACAGGCATGAGCCATGATTGTCTGGCCTGAGTTTGCAAGCTTTTTAATGTTCTAGATGGACACATTGCGAGACCTTGATAAATAAACAGTTTTAATGATATGAGACAATTGATAATGAAGAGATAATATATGATGGAGATTTGAAATAATAAGTTTTGGGCTAGTAAATTTTGAGACCAAGTAGTAATACAAATTTTCATTTTTTTTCTTTTGCGTCTTGTCTGGGTGCCTTTAAAAGATCTGTTATTCCTAGCATTGCTGTGCAACTCTTGCCCTGTTCCATCATAGTAGAACACTAGGTTATAGTTGAAGCAAAGGACTTACTGCAGGGGCATATGTGTCCAAAGCCCAGAGATAGAAGAAAGAATAAAATTCATCTGGGAATTGTTTCCTGTATAAACATAAAATATGAGAACTTTGAGCAGTTTCATAGAAACACTATAGCAGCTTCTATAGATTGGTTTAAAAATAATTAAACCCCCTGAATCTAGTGTCCATCACACAGTGCTGCAGAATGCCACCTGATGGTCTGTTAATACCACTGTTAGATCATAAGCACTCAGTAGGGCAAGTGCATCTGCTGTATTCCTTCAGTCTGTGTTTTGCCTTCAATGGCAGCCTTGGTTGTGACCTTCTCTAGGAGCAGCAGCTCTCCTTGTATTCGTTCTGTATGTGATCCTAGGTACCTAGTAGGTATTGACAGTTGTCTACTTATTCATTAAAAAATAATGTTTTAGGCTGGGCGCGGTGGCTCAAGCCTGTAATCCCAGCACTTTGGGAGGCCGAGACGGGCGGATCACGAGGTCAGGAGATCGAGACCATCCTGGCTAACACGGTGAAACCCCGTCTCTACTGAAAAATACAAAAAGCTAGCCGGGCGAGGTGGTGGGCGTCTGTAGTCCCAGCTACTCGGGAGGCTGAGGCAGGAGAATGGCGTAAACCCGGGAGGCGGAGCTTGCAGTGAGCTGAGATCCGGCCACTGCACTCCAGCCCGGGCGACAGAGCGAGACTCCGTCTCACAAAAAAAAAAAAAAAAAAATGTTTTAGATAATTCATAGCAGTTTGAAATCAAATCTGAGGAAACAGGCATTTCCTTTTACAAAATATTTTCAGTTGTTTCTTTTCTTCATGAATACTGTTTAGGTGGGTTAATTAAAACCACAAACACCTAATTTAATAAATAATAATGGTAAGCTTTTTTCTCCCCAAATCAAATAGTCTTTCATACATTTTACTGAGAACTTCTATGTTCTGCAACTCCTCTTAGATTTTCTCATCTATGTTTTCTTAACTGTAGAAATTCCTCATTTGGTCCTAATACTAAGTAGAGATACGTGATTATTATTAGTGATCCCGTGTCAGTTTTATTTAAGCCTCAAGAATGAGTAAGTCCAGACCTCCTAATGGTCTTCACTGAGCAGGTATCAGTCAAACCAGAGTGTAGAATTGAAATAATTTGTGGAGATTTTAAAGAATCTGTGTAGTGTTAATTTTAAGGTATTTCTGGCTGGGTGCAGGGGCTCACACCTATAATCCCAGCACTTTGGGAGGCCGAGGTGGGTGGATCACTTGAGGTCAGGGGCTCAAGACCAGCCTGTGCAACATGATGAAACCCCGTGTCTACTAAAAATACAAAAATTAGCCGGACATGGTGGCATATGCCTGTAATCCCAGCTACTAGGGAGGTTGAGGCACAAGAATCACCTGAACCCAGGAGGCAGAGGTTGCAGTGAGCCAAGATCGTGTCCTGTACTCCAGCCTGGGTGACAGAGCCGGACTCTTGTCTCCAAAAAAAAAGAAAAAAAGGAAAAAGGCCGGGTGTGGTGGCTCACGCCTGTAATCCCTGTACTTTGAGAGGCCAAGGTGGGTGGATCACTTGAGGTCAGGAGTTCGAGACCAGACTGGCCAACATGGTGAGACCCCCATCTCTACTAAAAATACAAAAATTAGCTGGACGTGGTGGTGGGCACCTGTAATCCCAGCTATTCGGGAGGCTGAGGCAGGAGAATCACTTGTACTGGGAGGCAGGGGTTGCAATGAGCCAAGATGGTACCACTGCACTCCAGCCTGGGTGACAGAGTAAGACTCTTGTCTCAAAAAAAAAAAAAAGTACTTCTTAGGCATTTTCTGAATTTAGGCACTTTTAATCATGGAGATATAATCACAGCCCCTCCGCCTCCCCTCCTCTCTTCTCTTCCTGACAGAATCTCGCTCTGTCGCCCCTCTTCTCTTCTCTTTCTGACAGAATCTCGCTCTGTCACCCAGGCTGGAGTACAGTGGCACCACCTTGGCTCACTGTAACCTCTGCCTCCCAGGTTCCAGAGATTTTCCTGCCTCAGCCTCCTGAGTAGCTGGGGTTACGGGCACATGCCACCACGCCTGGCTAATTTTTGTATTTTCGGTAGAGACAGAGTTTCACCATGTTGGGCAGGCTGGTCTCCAACTCCTGGCCTCAGGCTATCTGCCGGCCTCAGCCTCCCAAAGTGCTGGGATTACGGGTGTGAGCCACCATGCCTGGCCCTATTTCTGTTAAATACACTATTTTTCCTGGTTTTCGGTGTCTCACCAAAATACTATCTATTTTCAGTTAGGGTGGAATAGCCCTATTCTCTCATCCCTGCTACCTCCGAATCAGGCTATGCTAAGAGGGGACCCTAAAGGAGAAAAGGGGCTAATTGTAAGTAGTAGTCATGAATGTGTCTGCACATTGCTATACATTCTGACTTTTTAAAATTTAGCAACATACATTTAGAAAGTAGCTGTGTACAAAGCACTATTAGTGGAGATGGGGAGTTCAAATATAGTCCCTACCTTCAGAAGGTCTTACCACTCTCTCATACAGGAAATGAACACACACGAAAATAAATGGAACACATGGAAGGCATCACTGGGGTGAGGCTGGGTATGGCCTCTAAGTGTGAAAGTGACTTGGTCTCTCTCCCAGGGTTCTGGTTTGGAACATTGGAATTGAAGGGAAGAGTGGCTCCACCAAAGGCTGGAGTGTTAACCTGGCACTCCTATAAGAGAACATGCCTGTGTGGAGAGTCCTGCTGTTCTTTTTCACTATGAACAATTTTAAACATAGATAGAATAATATAGTGACCCCGTTTCAATATATTCATCCCTCAGATTTAATAATTTTAGGGCTTTGGTACCTTTTCTTCATCTATCCCATTTTGTTTTTTCTTGCTATTGTGTTTTAAGGTAAATTCCAAACATCTGTCATTTTAATCCTACATACTCTCAAGTATGCATTTCCAAAAATATGGCCATTTTCTTGCATAATGCAAATGCCACCATGAATCTAACCAAGTTAACAGTAATTCCTTTGATATCATCTCACAGAGGATGTCATTTTTAAGTCATTTCAGGCCGTCCTTGCTGTTTTTGGTGTCCTCAGGGTCTTTGTGGACCTGGTCCTAATCGTTAACATGGATAGGCATTTTTTTCTGGATACTTTCTCTAATGAAATAATCTAATTGTGTTCAAGGAGTTAACTTTACTCTCAGACAGGTGTTCTGCTGCAACAAATTTAATTACACTTCAGTAAAGCTGTGCAAAACCTCTTAATTTGTATTTAGATTTAAAATATAATCAGAAGGAGCCAGTTTTGTGACACAGTGGATAGTGCATTGGACTTGTAGCCCATTCTGATGTAGTCATTCAAAAACGTATAGTCAGGAGGTGTGATGGTGTTTAGTACTCAAGGCACAAAAAGAGCTGACCACAGCTGTGTTCTTAGAGCTTTGCCTAGCATGTTATGCTTTGACTTTTCTTACTCTTCTCTGCTTCAACTACCTAACCGCTGTGGTGGAATTAATTTATACTCCTGAAACTACTAGGAGTACAGCCTTTTCTCTCCAATACATGTGTACACATAGATGCACATGTATCCCCAACTATTCCGGGAACTGGGAGAACTGTTCATGTTCCTCTCTCTGCGTTTTCTGTCTTGATTAGTGGCATCATATACCTCTAGACAGGAAATTCTAAGGCTTTTCTCTTGACTCCTATTGCCAGTTGGTCATCTTTGCAATAGCTCTATTAGCTTCATTCTGGTTTTCCTGCCCTAGTTCCAGATCTTTACTGTACATCTGAATCATTACAGTAACTCTCAACTGGCCTCTGATCTTTCTCAGTTGCTTTCCCTGCCAGTCCATCAGATCCTCGTTACTGCTGGTTACCATTCTGAAATAGAAATTTTATCACATCACTCCTTTGCACACAAGCCTCTTTTAGCACTCAGTTGTCTACAGAATGAGATCCAACCTTCTTGGTGTGGCTTTTGAAGTGCTGTGTGTGTCAGCCACAACGGACTACGTGCTGTTTCTGCAGCACACTGTACACTCTTTTTTTTTTTGAGATGGAGTCTTGCTTCGTTGCCCAGGCTAGAGTGCAGTGGCGCAACCTCGGCTTACTGCTAGCTCCGCCTCCCGGGTTCACGCCATTCTCCTGTCTCAGCCTCCTAAGTAACTGGGACTACAGGTGCCTGCCACTATACCCCATTAATTTTTTTTTTTTTTTTTTTTTTTTTTAGTAGAGATGGGGTTTCTCTGTGTTAGCCAGGATGGTCTTGATCTCCTGACCTTGTGATCCGCCTGCCTTGGCCTCCCAAAGTGCTGGGATTACAGGCTAGAGCCACCGCGCCCGGCCAGCATACTGTACACTCTTATCCTTCTTTGCTCTGTTTGTATATATTGCCTGTTTATCTGGAATGCTGATGAGTGGTGGAGGAGAGATTCTAGCCCGTGTACTTTCATTTATTGTGCTAAGCAAATGAAGGTTCTGTGGAATTGGTTGTAAGGAATTTTACTTGCTTCTTTTAGTTTTATGAGACTATAGATCAAAAACATTATTGCATGCACTTTCTAAAGTTCAGTACTCCAAAAGTCTGATGTCTGAATTTTTTTTTTGTTTTTCTTCGAGACAGAGTCTCACTCCGACATCCCAGCTGGAGTGCAGTGGTGCGATCTTGCCTCACTGCAACCTCTGCCTCCCAGGTTCAAGTGATTCTTGTGCCTCAGCCTCCCAAGTAGCTGGGATTACAGGTGCCTGCCACTACACCCAGCTAATTTATATATATGTGTGTGTGTGTATACATATATACAAATATACATATGTACATACATAGAGAGAGAGATACAGATATATGTTTTTTGATACAGATTCTTGCTGCGTCACCCAGGCTGGCATGCAGTGGCGTGATCTCGACTCACTGCAACCTCTGCCTCCCGGATTCAGGCAATTCTTCTGCCTCAGTCTTCCAAGTAGCTGGGACTACAGGCGCTCGCCACCACGCCCAGCTAATTTTTGTATTTTTAGTAGAGATGGGGTTTCACCATGTTGGCCAGGCTGGTTTCGAACTCCTGACCTTATGATCCGCCTTCCTCGGCCTCCCAAAGTGCTGGGATTACAGGCATGAGCCACAATGCCTGGCCTTTTTTTGTTTTTGTTTTTTTGTTTTGAGACAGGGTCTCACCCTGTCACCCAGGCTGGAGTGCAGTGGCGTGATCTCTGCTCACTGCAGTCTCCACCTCCCTGGTTCAAGTGATTCTCCTGTCTCAGCCTCCCAAGTAGCTGGGATTACAGGGCCATGCCACCATGCCCGGCTGATTTTTGCATTTTTAGTACAGACGGGATTTCACCATGTTGGCCATTATAGTCTCAAACTCCTGACCTCAAGTGATCCACCCGCCTTGACCTCCAGAAGTGTTAGGGTTACAGGTATGAGTCACTGCACCCAGCCTAATTTTTATGTTTTTAGTAGAGAGGGGGTTTTACCATGTTGGCCAGGCTGGTCTTGGACTCTTGACCTCAAGTGACCTATCCGCCTCACCTCCCAAAGTGCTCGGATTACAGACATGAGCCATCACACCCAGTCTGATGTATGATGTTTTGATAGTGGTGCCAGTCACCTTTTTGATCACTTTTTCCTGTTAGTTTTCCAAATTCTGCTTTTACCTTTGTTGTTTGTTACCCTTTGCTCATGGCAGGGAGGAGGAGGAAGATGCAGAAATAAAGGAAGTAGACTTCAGTCAGAGAGAGGGAAAGAAACACCATGATAAAAGAGTTTATCAAATACCAGCTGTTTTGTGGTTTGGTAAGGAGGAAATAACTGAAAAAAAAATTAAAAAAAAAAAAGCCAAAACCGAGAGAGGACATTTTTTGAAACAAGATTCTTTGTTGCATTAACATCTTAGACAGTCTTTTAAAAAATGTAGACCTAAGGATGGGGCATGATGGCTCACACCTGTAATCGCAACACTTTGGAAGGTCAGGCTGGAGTTTGATACTAGCCTGGGCAATATAGTGAGACCTCATTTCTACAAAAAATTTAAAAATTAGCCAGGTATGGTGGCATCCACCTGTAGTCCTAGCTACTTGGGAGGGTAAGGTGGGATTGCTTGAGCCTGTGAGGTGGAGATTTCAGTGAGCTAAGATTGCCCCACTGCATTGTAGCCTGGGTGACAGAACAAAATTCTGTCTCCTCCCCCCACCCCGCCAAAAACAGTAGACCTAACAAAGGATGAAAATCTTTTTACTTGTCTTCGTAACTGTAATTTTTTTTTGTTTTAATGAGACATTTTGAGATTTACCTGTTTGTGTCATTTTTTAAAATGCAATAACAATATTAAGTTACAGAGTTTTCAGAAAGTTATTCAGATGTGATTTCATGTGTGTTTTGTTTTTGTTTGTTTTAGACAAAAGAAGTTAGAAAAGGTGATGGAAGAAGAAGGCCTAAAAGATGAAGAGGTAATTAATATTGGCAGTATCTTCCTTAAAACCCAGCATGGCAGGTTGTATCTTGTCCAGCAAGTTGTTAGCCTTGCTACACATGAGAAGGTTTCGGCCCAGTAACAGAGGAACTTGAGGGGTAGTGTGCTTCTGGATTTGGGTGTTAATGCAGAGGGACAGATTAATTATTAAGTAACTAGGAGAGGAAGGCTTCTGTAGATGCAGTTATAGTAAACTAGATTTAGAATTCCAAGAGAAAGAAGGGATGAAATCAAATTAAAATTTAAAAGAGCAAGTTATAGCATTTTTATAGAATTCTTGAAAAGTCTCCTTAAGAGTAGGGCAAATTTTTGAAATATTTGTTTACTTTACTTTTTCTGGGATACATGTGCTGAGCGTGCAGGTTTATTATATGGGTATATATGTGCCATAGTGGTTTGCCGCACCTATCAACCTGTCATCTAGGTTTTAAGCTTTGCATGTATGAGGTATTTGTCCTAATGCTCTCCCTCCACTTTCCCCCCATGCCCCGACAGGCCCCGGTGTGTCATGTTCCTGATATCTTTATTAAGGCAAAATATCCATCTCAAATCAGCCCTTCCACCCAGTGCCCACAGATATAGTAGGATAAAATATAGTTAACAAGGGACTGTGCAAGGAACTGGAATGGCAGTGGAAATGCCTTCGAAAATAGGATTGGCCTACAGAACCCAGGACAGTGGTGAAAAATACCCAATACTTGTAGAAATAACAGAAGGTTAGAGCATACAATGTGTAACCAACCCAGAGGGAAAGATAAGAACGCGTTTTTAATTTATATTAAACAGGATAAAGGAAAATGTTGGTGATTATTTATCCCTTCCTTCACCAAAAATGTTAGGATAGTGGATTGCTGAAGTAGGTTAGTCAGAGTTCCCAGAGGAGGCACTCATCTGTTCAGTGTGGCTTGGATGTTGTGTCTAAAGGCTGGGAAATGGAGAAGTGACCTCTTAAGAATCCTTCTGGGGTGCTTCCATATGTGAAAAGATTATCCCTAGTCCACTGTGGACCTGTTTTCCAGCTGGGTAAGTCACAAACATGACTTGTTATGGAGTTTCAGAATTTCAACTCCTTCCCCTCTCCTCCCTTCCTTATTTAAATATTAGAAACGACTCCGGAGATCAGCACATGCTCGGAAGGAAACAGAGTTTCTTCGTTTGAAGAGAACAAGACTTGGATTGGAAGATTTTGAGTCCTTAAAAGTAATAGGCAGAGGAGCATTTGGTGAGGTAAAAATCACATCTACTTGTCAAGTACAAAAATATCGCAAAACTTCAAAGCTTCTAACCTATCATCAACTCATGATTGTTGATATAACTGAAATGTATGGAATTACATGGGTCAGGCATGCCATCGCCACATCCTAATTGCTTTGTCTGTCTGCTTTTTTTCTTCTCTCCAAGGTCCCAGATCTCTGTTCTCTATTTTCCCAGAGATGATGTTGGTGTTTAAATATTGACTTAGTGGGAGAGTTGAAAGGTAGAAGGAAATCAACATTTATTATTTACAGGCTACTTTTTCCCCATAATCAGGACAGTAACCCATTTTATAGATGATGAAATTAAGACTGTAAGGGTATATATAATGTCCTATTATCACACAGCCATTGAGCACTGGGACCAAAAGTTGGGCCCTACTTCCTGAACTCAAAGCGCTTGCTTTTCCCAGTACTGCACTGCCTCTCCAGAAGGAAACTAACTAATTAACAGTGTATCTCCACCCTTTATTTCTCCCCACCAGATTGATACAGCTCTAAAAAGATGACCCTAGGAGGCAGAATTTACAGAAAGGAGTTACGTAGGTAGTGGTGGAGAGTTGAAAGCATTTGCGACTTTGTCCCCGCAAGTTCTTGGAAATGATCCTGCTTGGGCACAAGAGCAATCGGTTGGGGAGAGTTTGAAAGAGCCCATGCAAGGTCATTCCCTTTAATGAAAAATGCCCAAAGTAGACGACCTACTGATGCAATAGTTGCAAGTATAAAAGGAGCAGTATATTATTAAAACCTGGTACCCCGGGGCCAGGCGCAGTGCCTCACGCCTGTAATCTCAGCGCTTTGGGAGGCCAAGGTGGGTGGATCACGAGGTCAGGAGTTCGAGACCAGCATGACCAACATGGTGAAACCCTGTCTCTACTAAAAATACAAAAATTGGCCGGGTGTTGTGGCACACGCCTGTAATCCCAGCTACTCAGGTGGCTGAGGTAGGGGAATCACCTGAACCCAGGAGGCAGAGGTTGCAGTGAGCCGAGATCTGCCTCTCGGGTTCAGGTGAGTCTATTGCCTCAGCCTCCGAATAACTGGGGTTACAGGCACCTGCCACCACACCCAGCCAATTTTTGTATTTTTATTAGAGACGGAGTTTCAGTATGGTGGCCAGGCTGGTCTCAAACTCCTGACCTCAGGTGATCCACCTGCCTGAGCTTCCCAAAGTGCTGGGATTACAGGTGTGAGCCACTGCGGCTGGCCTGAATTTTTTGCTTTTCTTTCCAGACGTTTTTCCTATGCATGAAGTTTTACTTTGTTATTATTTTGATTAAGTGACAAGGTCTCACTGTGTTGCCCAGGCTGGAGTGCAGTGGCTGTTTACAGGCACGATCTCACTACTGATCAGCATGGGAGTTTTGACCTGTTCCATTTCTGAACTGGGCCTGTTTGCCCTTCCCTTAGGCAACCTGGTACCCCCACACCCCAGTCCCACTCCTGGGAGGTCACCGTATTCACCATATTATGCTGAACTTAGTTCAGACACCTGATCAGCATAATACACCCTAGCTCATAACTCCTGAGCTCAAGCGATCGATCCTCCTGCCTTAACCTCCCGAATAGCTGGGACTACAGGTATACAACACCATGCACCGCTACTTTTGTTTTAATTAAACATTGTTGTAATCATTTACTTAGATTTTCTCAGCTGACTGGATGACATATGTCAGGGGTATAACAAGTCCTTAAATTTGAAATTGAAGGTTTTAAATTAGATTGATTTGTTCAACTAAGGAACCAAAGCTGTTCAGATGTAGAGGTATTTGAGGATGTTTCCAGCATCGACTTTACTGTGTGTAATGTATTCATTTTGGAACATTGAAAAGCATTTTCTTCTGCTTTGTTATTACTAGTTGCTCATGTTAAAATTATAATACTTTTTCAGTTAATTATTGCATCCTGTAACACATGAAAGCATTAGCTTGGTAGTATGAGTTTTTGACTTGGCATTTCTTTTGTAACTTTTTAGGTACGGCTTGTTCAGAAGAAAGATACGGGACATGTGTATGCAATGAAAATACTCCGTAAAGCAGATATGCTTGAAAAAGAGCAGGTAAAGCACAGTTGTAGCAGTGCTTTTAGCTTATTAATTTTTGTTAATAAGCTAATAATTAAGTTTTGTTTTCCTAAAACTTCTCTTTTTGTTTAATTGAAATATATATTTTTATTACAGTTTTCTTTAGCTCTGTCATGTATGACTGTATATATAATACTACCTTTTTCCCCCTACAAAGAAGCAGTTCATATTTAAAATCACAAATAATTCGTATAGGTTATATGCAATCTTTTAAAAATTGAGAATCTATTGGAAAAGCAGCTGTTACTTGTGTCTTCCAATTGATCACAAGATGTCCTTATTTTGAGAGCCTTTTTTTTTTTTTGAGGTCATACGTGGTGTGGTAGTGTGTTTCTTACCAAATGCTGAGAAATAGAAATTGTAATGTGTATCTCATAACTAAGGACGAGGAATTAGAATTTGGAATTTATAATCGAAAATGTGTCTTTATATGCTTCATTCTGTTTACCTAAACCAAAGTTGAGTCTTCTAGGTAGCTCATCAGTACCTGAAAAAGACCAGCCTTCCAATTTCTGAATGAATTTGAAAAATATAATGCAAATGGCAGAACAATGCAAATTCGCTTTTAATGATAAAAGATACTTTCTAAAACCAAAACCTGGTTTGCAAATCGATTTATAAAGTGCCTTATGCAAAATAAATAAGGTTTTAAATATTGGAAAGGATATTTTAAAAAGCAAGAATAGACTTTCTATAAATCTAGTCTAATGTAGCTGGTTGCTTAAGAACAGATTGCAGTGGGTGATAACTGCAAATGTCCTGTAGAAGATTGGATGTTATAGGAACGTGGAGACCCTGTGACAAGGAGAACTCCCAATTTAGAGCCAAAGAGGAAGGATGGAAATTGGCCCCACATCCAATCCTTTCTACCTCTTGAGAGGAGATATAATCACTGGTCTTCCCTGTCTTCATTTAAATGCCACCCCAAAATTTGGAATTTTTATTTTCTCTTGAATTTTCATGTGTTACCGAGAAGCTTTAGACTCCCAGGAATTTCAGTTGAGAGTATCAAATACCCGGGCAGTAAGTCTTCAGACACTATAGTTTGCTAACACAGCCTTTTTCAAAATTCACAGTAAGCCGGCCTACTTACATACTATCTACAAATTAGTTTGTGGTATGGGTGTGTAGGCACTGAAACAGTTTCAGTTAATCTTGAGAAGGAAAGTATAAGGCTTCTGCATTAATTAGTATGTTTGCATCTCATGAGTGAGTTTTGTTTTTGCAAGATGTATTTCTTACAGTTTTAACCAAGGCTTAAGGCCTCTTTTTATCAAATATTAGCAGTCAGAGTAAAACTGCAAAACAAAGTACATATGATTTTCAGAGTTAGTAATTTTATGTATACCAGGTGCCCCACATGGTTTCTAACAGAGGATGGTCCAGACATAATGTGTAAAAAGCCTTTTCTGAAATACTGTGCCTTCAAAATCAGTTTCTAAAACTTTTCTAAATTAAAGTAAAGGAACTATTATAATTAACATTTTAAATGATGCATTAGCTTATGGATTAAATGGTACATTAACTTAAATTGTTTAGCTCACCTTAGCTGAGGACTCACCTCCTCAACTTAACAGATCTCATTATGAGCCAGTTAAAGTCTCTGGCCACAGACTACCTGGCTCAGCCATCTTGAAGAAGCATGCATTGGGTTTGTGCTAGATAAAAGATGTAAGCAGACCAGTGCAAATCCATCACCATTTTGGGGTAGGGCTGACAAAGTACAGGTACAGAGGTAAAATTGTTTTTTGTTTGCTTTTGCTAAATAAACTGGGTAGGAATTAAAGCTACCCACTGAGAGTTCAGGTTGTTTTTCTGCTCCACATGATGGAAATTTTTGCTGCCTGGAAAAATTTAAAGGGTAAGATATGACATCTAGCTAGCTTCTGATGTTTCTCTTCCAGTGCAAAAGGAAAACCTTTAGTTGTGATGCCAGTATATAGTTATTGATGGGACAAAAAACTGGCTTTTATTTCTGCTTTCTTAGGGCATAGGATAACAACACCCCCCCCCACCTTATTAAATATTTATGGCATAGGGAAAAGATAACCTTTTTGTATGAATTGCACCTCAGACTCTTCCCTCCCTTAATCTATATTCAGCCAACTGCACTCTCAAACCATGAGGTTTCTAGCTACTGTTTCAGCCTTAAGAGAGAAGGGCAAGGTGTGCTCACAGTAGCTTTCCCCTTGACAAACAGGAAATATTGTGGTCACCATTCTGTCCTCCAGGGTGAATGACAAGTGGTAATTGTAGTGCCTCCCCTTTTCTTTGGCTCCCTGCAGTAAGTAGGGACCTTAATGGGAGCCAGGGGAGACAGGCAGATGAAGGCTGCCTTCTAGTGTATTCATGTCTTACAGTGACTGGGTCCTAGCCATGGCTGTGGGGCAGCAAGCAACATTGCTGTTTCCCAAAAGCTTTGCTTCTGTATTAAGATCAAGTAAAGGCAGATGCTTTACTTGGCTTCATTGTGTTTCATAGCACTGTTTCTTTTCACTGTTATTGTCCATTTTTTTCCCACTCCAATACCGTAAGTACAGATGTAAAGATGTAGGTTTTCTGTACAGTTGCAGCTTTTAAAAAAATTCCCCAAAGAACGATTTTAGTAGACACTGAAAACTCAAATACATAAAGTCAAATGCCTCTGGGCCCCCAAGAGTTAGCACGGAAGCCTGAAGCAAGTTAGGTATAAGACCAGGGGAGAGGGTGGGATCTGTGTTGAAATGGAAGAGTGCCTTGTCTCCCTAAAGACATATCAATAAAACAAACCATCGTATCAAACATTGTATTAAACCAAACAACAGCCATGGACTAAATTTGCCAACAGAAGTGCCAATTTGTGAATCTTGGTACATGTTTTACTTCAGAACATACTGTAAAAAGTCAAGACCTGTAGCATATATTAAGACCAAAACCACTATTCAGGTATTGGACTGAGTCTTAATAAATTTAGATCTGAATCAACCCAATTTAGACCTTGTGACACTTAAAAAAGAGACGAGGGGCCAGGCATGGTGGCACGCACCTGTAATCCTAGCTACTCAGGAGGCTGAGGCAGGAGGATCACTTTAGACCAGGGGTTTGAGGCTTCAGTGAGCCATGATCACGCCACTGTACTCTAGCCGGGATGACAGAGTGATACCCCATCTCATTTTAAAAAAGGTTTGGGGGGGGGAATTTGATAATATGCAGTGATGTTTAATTACTGTTCTGCATTTAAATTAAATAAGGTAAATTTGATAATAAAGCATTGCTTTAACAAAATAATTCCAGTTCTCTCAAACTTTCTACAACTTGGTCTCTTTAGCTAGATATTTCAGTGAAAGTATAAAACTGGAAATGTCATTAATTTGAATCTACAACTTTTCTTAGGTTTTCTTATATTTCAATTCAGTAAAGATTGATTGAGCACACAACAGTGAACTAAATGCTGTGGTATCGTAGCATTCTAGAATTTTCAGTGAGCTCACTGTCATGGCAGATACTATTGCAGATCTGAGGAAGGAGTCTCATTTTGGGGACTTATTTTTATCATAAAAGATTATTAGACAAAACTATGCAAAAGAGTAGTAATTTTAACTAATCAGATTCAGTTTATAGCAATGTTAAAGTTGCTATTTGCATTGAAGCCATTCATTTTGCCATTTTTTAAAGCCTTTCATCACTCAAGTTTTCATCACTGAATCCTTCAAGTCAAATGTCAATTTTGAGTTAGTAGGTTTGCCTAAGCAGAGATTGGATCTTTTGTATCATCACAATTAAATACTCAAAACAGTATTTAAACACAGTATTTAAATTGTTTAAGCAAATATACAATCTAATAAAGCAGAGCAAGCTTTGTCATTAATCAAATGCATATACCTCCAGGTTGGCCACATTCGTGCGGAGCGTGACATTCTAGTGGAGGCAGACAGTTTGTGGGTTGTGAAAATGTTCTATAGTTTTCAGGATAAGCTAAACCTCTACCTAATCATGGAGTTCCTGCCTGGAGGTAATTACTTGACGATGAAAGGTCATTTTTTCTTTTTGTTCTGTGGTTTCTTTCTCTCACATCACAATTAACCCTCCTTTCTACTTTTAAATGTACTCACAGAGTTGCTTTCTATATCCTTTTTTAGGTCTATAAAGGAAGTCAGTAACCTGTCTTATGCTGGGGTGCCTTTCTACAATCTTAGTGCCATAAAAGTAACCTTTTCATTCATTCACATGATTTCAGATGGACATTTCTTTCTTTTCTTCCTCTTTTAAAAATATATAGGAATAAACAGGGTGCTCTGCCTGCTCTCCTGTCAATGGGAATCATATATGATCAATAACCCAAGTGACAACATTGAAGCTATAACATTATTTGCTCCAACTTTTTGTTTCTTTTTGTATAACATATTAATAAGGAGTGGATTTTTTATTACCTATATTAGTAGCCAGAATCAATTTCTCATTTCTGAAATTTTAAGTTTTAGTAACTCAGCACGAACATCTCCTAAGACAGCTCCAAAGTAAACCCGGAACAGAACATGCCATCTGTTCTGAGGAAAGCAGTCTGTTTCCCAGTGAACAGATGAACTCTGAGCAAACTCTGGTGGGAAAGAAAAAAGAGAACCTTTTCCACAATAATTATATTGTGGCATAATATTTTGATTTTGTGACAACCCTTAGATTTAGGGTCATCAATACTTTTTAATATTTAATACATTTAATAAAAAATAAACAGTTGATTAATGTTAGAAAAGAGTCTGGTAGAATGAGGAGAAACTTTTTTAACATTTAGATGCTAGTTCTTAAATTGGAGTAAGAGCCAACTTGGTTACCAGCTCCTAACGTGCCCTCAAGCCTTAACCTGTACCATCTTCCGTAGCTTCTCATGTCTCCTGGACCCTGTCCTTTGCACTTGGTGGAGCTGGCCTCCAGAGCCATAGAGCATCTGGCCTGAGCTCCCCAATCATCCAGGCAAACTTGCACAGGTGAGGCCCCATTGGCTGCTCTCCTGAGCCACAGAACTAAGGCCATATAGCTACCTTACTGGGGTAGCAGCCCAAGTGCACTGTCTCCATGTGTCTGATGGGACTCCAGATTGAAGGGCTGCCAGGAGTGATTAGGGAATCATATTTTTTATGTCTTGGACTGAAAAAGAGCACTTTAATAAATGGTTTAATTTTTGCCTGAGGGAAAAGTAGCTACTTTTCTCCAATAATAAAAAACATAATGTTCTAAATGAAATGAAATTGAAAAAGCAGCATGATGCTCTGTTAAAATCAGAGGTTTCTTTCTCTTTTCCTTGTTTTCTAACCTAAGTGGTTTTATGTGAAGTCTAAACTGAATCCTGTTTCTCTTAGTTTTAAACTCCTTATACATATTTTCTCTGCGTTTCTCACTGTTGAGTTAGGATCTGAATCTTTCTCTGCCATTTTATGTTGCTGGTATTAGAAATGATGAAATTTTGACTTTACAGAAAGCTAACGAGGTTACCTTTTAACTGCTAGAATACCGATACTGTGTTTTAAAAGTTACATAAAGGGTACTGGTGTCCATTTAAATACCTACAATAACACACTAGAGGAAAAAAAAAAAAACACTGACCTTGAGAGATGTTCATTGTACTCTTCTAGGAGGCAGTTATTGCACATTCTAGTGTATAGCATTTTCAGTTCATTTTTAGCTTTTGTTGACTAATGCTTTGCTACCAAAGTCCCTCCTTTTTATTTGTTTGTGTTCTGTGAATAGAAGTTGGAAAGCTTGTTTTCAGCCTCCTCAAGTGTTTACATTTTTATTTGGCATTTCAGCCTCTCTATAACAATGGCAATACAACCTATGTGGAAGTGCCATTTAGTTATAGATGTAGAAAAGCTTGCAGATATTTGTTCAGGCGAAGTGAAAAGTAAAGTAGCTTTTTACCCCGAGTCCAAAAAATTATCCTAAGCAAATATAGTTGTTTTTTAAAGTGTGGGAGAAATTTTCTTTTTCTCTCAAAAGTAAAATACAAATCATACATTAGTGGTCAACTTTAGCTAGCTTAGGTGTGAAAATCCCATTTCTTCCCATGTTGGCAATGTGAGTCTATCTGTGGTACACAGAAGAGGTCTGTTTAGCTGCCTTATGTTGGCAGATAGGGAAGACATATCTGAAAATTGGTACTCACTCGTACGTTGTTTGTGTGTGTGTGTGTGTGTGTGTGTGTGTGTGTGTGTGTATGTGTGGTGGCTTTGTATCTTCTTGTTTCCAGGGGATATGATGACCTTGTTGATGAAAAAAGACACTCTGACAGAAGAGGAGACTCAGTTTTATATAGCAGAAACAGTGTTAGCCATAGACTCTATTCATCAACTTGGATTCATCCATAGAGACATCAAACCAGACAACCTTCTTTTGGACAGCAAGGTATGGGGGGACATTGGCATGAACTATGCACATTTACTGATCTGAGCAGCCTCTGCTTTAACACCTGCACCCCTGTGGTCATCCCAGTGGGTGAGCTGTGACCTACCTTGTCATGATTTTCTTTTTTTTTTTTTTAAACAGGTAAGTTTGCTGTCACTTCCTTTCTCTGAAAGGCTATGATTCTATAATTTGGTTGAACCTTCTCTTAAAAATAAAGGAAACTCTTGAAAATAAGAACAAAACTGATGTAGAGGGTAATTTTGTAATAAAGCCAAAGATAGTCATTTTCTCTTAGCATATGATTAACTGTACTACTAATACATCACCTATCTAGAGCCCTTCTGTTGGGCAACCTCATCAGTTAATGAGGAACCCAGCCAAGAAGCAGGAAGTGAGGCAATAACAACAAGAACCTGTAACAAAGTCCAGGTTCCAAATCATGCTCTCTGCTTAAAGAAGGGTCCTGCCTAGTCTCTTTTTTTTTTTTTTTTTTTTTGAGATGAAGTCTCACCCTGTTGCCCAGGCTGGAATGCAATGGCGCGATCTTGGCTCACTGCAACCTCTGCCTCTCGGGTTCAAGTGATTCTCACTGCCTCAGCCTCCCGAGTAGCTGGGATTACAGGTGTGCGCCACTACACCCCTGCCCAGCCTCTTAAATGGCCTGTTTATATTTATTTTTAGACTTGCAGGTAAGCTTCCTTGCTTAGTTCCTAAACTTACAGCAAATTAGAAGATAATCGCTGTGCTGCCAGCTAAATTGCTAGATAACCCTTGGCAAATCTCTTTACCACCTGGATCTCATTGTTCTTTTCCATAAAGTGAAAATACAGATCTAGGAAACCCATGAAATCCTTTTTACCTCTAAAACTCTAGAATGTTGTTTTCTGTTAAGCAGAGTTGTCGTCTTGACTGAATTTTCTTGTAAGGTGAAAAGTAAATTTATTTTCTAGGGTATTTTTCTTTGCTGTCTTTTGATAACTTTCTTGCTTTGCTGTCCTTGAAAAACCTAAAGTTGTTTTTTTTTGTTTGTTCATTTTTGTTTTTTGAGACGGTCTTACTCTGTCATCCAGGTTGGAATGCAGTGGCACAGTTATAGCTCACTGCACCCTAATTCTTGGGTTCAAGGGATCTTCCTGCCTCAGCCTCCTGAGCAGTTGGGACGACAGGTGCATGCCGTTCTACCTGGCTATATATATATATATTTTTTGAGATGGAGTCTCACTCTGTCGCCCAGGCTGGTGTGCAGTAGTGCAGTCTCGGCTCACTGCAAGCTCCACCTCCTGGGTTCACGCCATTCTTCTGCCTCAGCCTCCCAAGTAGTTGGGACTACAGGTGCCTGCCACTACGCCCGGCTAATTTTTTGTATTTTTGGTAGAGATGGGGTTTCACCATGTTAGCCAGGATGGTCTCAATCTCCTGACCTTGTGATCCGCCCGCCTCGGCCTCCCAAAGTGCTTGGATTACAGGCGTGAGTCACCGTACCTGACCTTTTAAATTTTTTTAATTTTTAGTAGAGATGAGGTCTGACTTTGCTGCCCAGGCTGGTCTCAAACTCTCTGGTTTAAGTGATCCTCCCAGGCCGGGCGCGGTGGCTCAAGCCTGTAATCCCAGCACTTTGGGAGGCCAAGACGGGCGAATCACGAGGTCAGGAGATCGAGACCACCCTGGCTAATACGGTGAAACCCCGTCTCTACTTAAAAATACAAAAAACTAGCCGGGCGACGAGGCAGGCGCCTGTAGTCCCAGCTACTCGGGAGGCTGAGGCAGGAGAATGGCGTAAACCCGGGAGGCGGAGCTTGCAGTGAGCTGAGATCCGGCCACTGCACTCCAGTCTGGGTGGCAGAGCAAGACTCCGTCTCAAAAAAAAAAAAAAAAAAAAAAAAAGTGATCCTCCCGCCTCAGCCTCCCAAAGTCCTGGGATTACAAGTGCGAGCCACCACCTGCTCTTTTCTTCATTATAAAGCACAGAAGTGGAGTAGAATAGTGGACACCAAAGGCTAGGGAGTGTAGCAGAGATGGGGATATGGGAAGAGGTTGGTTTAAAAAAAAAAAAAAAAAAAAAAGTCCAAGGCCGGGCATGGTGGCTCACGTCTGTAATCATCCCAGCACTTTGGGAGGCCAAGGCAGGCGGATCATGAGGTCAAGAGATGGAGACCATTCTGGCCAACATGGTAAAACCCCATCTCTACTAAAAATACAAACATTAGTTGGGCATGGTGGAGTGTGCCTGTAGTCCCAGCTACTCTGGAGGCTGAGGCAGGAGAATCACTCGAACCCGGGAGGCAGAGGTTGCAGTGAGTCGAGATCACACCACTGTGCACTAGCCTGGTGGCACAGCGAGACTCCTTCTTAAAAAAAAAAAAAAAGCGGGATGCTGTGGCTCACACCTGTAATCCCAGCAGTTTGGGAGGCCAAGGTGGGTGGATCACGAGGTCAGGAGTTCAAGACCAGCCTGGCCAACATGATAAAACCTTGTCTCTACTAAAAATACAAAAATTAGCTGGGTGCGGTGGCAGGTACCTGTAATCCCAGCTACCTGGGAGGTGGAGGTAGGAGAATCACTTGAACCCAGGAGGTGGAGGCAAGAGAATCACTTGAACCCAGGAGGCAGAGGTTGCAGTGAGGTGAGATCGCACCACTGCACTTTAGCCTGGGGGACAGAGTAAGACTGTGTCTAAAAAAAAAAAAAAACATTAACATGGTAGAAAATTTGAACAATACAGACAGTATTAAAGAAGAAAAATTATGCTGGCCGGGTGTGGCGGCTCACGCCTATAATTCCAGCACTTTGGGAGGCCAAGGCAGGTGAATTACGTGAGGTCAAGAGATGGAGACCAGCTTGGACAACATGGTGAAACCCCGTTTCTACTAAAACTAAAAAATTAGCCGGGTGTGGTGGCACGTGCCTGTAATCCCAGCTACTCGGGAGGCTGAGGCAGGAGAATCGGCTTGAATCTGGGAGGCGGAGGTTGCAGTGAGCCAAGATCGTGCCACTGCACTCCAGCCTGGCCAAGAGTGAGACTCCATCGCCAAAAAAAAAGAAAAATTACCTATAATCTCATCACTGAAAGATAACCATTTCGTTGTAATCACTTTGATGTCCTTCTGTTTGTATCAATCATTTATATAAAGTTAGCATCCTAAAAGTAAATAGCTTTGTATTCTGTGTAAACATTAAAATATTAATGTTAGATATTTCCTATGTCATTAATATCAGATATATTTTTAATAAAACACTGGCCCTACCTTGTGTGATTCCAAGTTCAGATGCCCTGGTTGGTGCCCTAGGTACCTTAGTGCTGGCTTTTTTGTCCCCTGTAGTCTATGTTCAGATCCAACAACCATATTAAAGAACTTGAGAACTTGGTCTAACTGAAGAGGAATGCGGGATCCTGTTAGGTGCAGGTTTGCCCTTTATATTATGCTAGCTCACGCTTGTAGTAAAATGTTCTCATGAGCAAGTTGATTTGTGTTCGGCCACATAGATTATAGTCCTAAAAACGTAGGAGTTTTGAGTTCCTGTTGCATACTCAGAATAGCTATAGAATTCCCTGAAAGGCTAAGTGAATAGCATTTGCTCCAGGAACTGCTTTTAAAAAGTTTTTCTTTTCTTTTTTTTTGTTTGTTTTTGAAGTGGAGTCTCACTTTGTCATCCAGGCTGGAGTGCAGTGATGTGATCTTGGCTCACTGTAACCTCTGCCTCCAAGTTTCAAGCAATTCTGCCTCAGCTTCCCAAGTAGCTGGGATTACAGGCGTGCACCATCATGCCCAGTTAATTTTTGTATTTTTAGTAGAGACAGGGTTTCACCCTGTTGGCCAGACTGGTCTTGAACTCCTGACCTCAGGTGATTCACCTGCCTTGGCCTCCCAAAGTGTTGGGATTACAGGTGTGAGCCACTGTGTCCAGCCAAAAACAATTTTTCTTAGTCCTTTCTTCGAGTTGTCCAGGTAAGATATGTAATCATGAGAACTATAAACTTCCTTGGCTTGTAGAATAAGTTACTTGCAAATCTTCAAAAAAAGATACTTAGGTCAGGCATGGTGGCTCACTCCTGTAATCCCAGCTCTTTGGGAGGCCGAGGTGGGTGGATCATGAGGTCAGGAATTCAAGACCAGCGTGGCTAAGTTGGTGAAACCCCATCTCTACTAAAATTACAAAAAAATTAGCCAGACCTGATGGCGGGCACCTGTAATCCCAGCTACTCAGGAGGCTGAGGCAGAGAATTTCTTGAACCCAGGAGGCAGAGTTTGCAGTGAGCCAAGATGGTGCCACTGCACTTCAGCCTGGGTGACAGAGCGAGACTCTGTCTCAAAAAGAAAAAGAAAAAAAAAAAAGATACTGAGTTAATAGGCTCGAAGCTGTCTGTGTTTGGCAGTTTACCTTGCTGTGTACATACGTACATACACACATCCAAACCTAATTGGATTTCTTTTAAAACAAAGCATAATAAAATTTGACCCATCTGAGCAGGGCTCCTACAGCCTTGTATCTTGGAAAATTTGTATGTTTAAGCCTGATGATGTCCTTGAGAAAGGTGGTATTCTGGAAAGACCACAGACATTGAAGTCATTTGGGCTCAAATTTTGGCCGCACCACTTCTGATTGTTTAACCCTGAGCAAGGTAGATCTCTGAGCATCAGGATTCCCTCTTATGTTTTTTATTTCAACTCTCCATCTAGCTAAAATGTTGCCACCCCAAGAATACCTACTTTTTCCTTAGGGCTAGTTATGTGCCAGGTACTGTGTTAGGAGTCTTACATGCATTATTGCCCATTCCTACCAAAAAGATATCTTTACTTTCATTTTCCAGATGAGATTAGATGGCAGGGTAAAATAATCCTGGTCTAGGAGGAAGAGCATGGGCTGATTTCTGGTTTTGGTTCTGCCATTTTTTTTTTTTTTTTTTTTTTGAGACGGTGTCTCACTCTGTTGCCCAGGCTGGAGTGCAGTGGCACGATCTCAGCTCACTGCAAGCTCCGCCTCCTGGGTTCACGCCATTTTCCTGCCTCAGCCTCCGGTGTAGCTGGGACTACAGGCGCCCGCCACCACACCCGGCTAATTTTTTTTGTATTTTTAGTAGAGACGGGGTTTCACCGTGTTAGCCAGAATGATCTTGATCTCCTGACCTCGTGATCTGCCCGTCTCAGCCTCCCAAAGTGCTGGGATTACAGGCGTCAGCCACCGCAACTGGCCGGTTCTGCCATTTTAACGGCAAGCCATTTAACAGCTCTAAGTCTGTGATGTGTAGTTGAAGGGTTTTATTTTTTATTTATTTATTTATTTATTTATTTATTTGAGACGGAGTCTCACTCTGTCGCCCAGGCTGGAGTGCAGTGGCCGGATCTCAGCTCACTGCAAGCTCCGCCTCCCGGATTTACGCCATTCTCCTGCCTCAGCCTCCCGACTAGCTGGGACTACAGGCGCCCGCCACCTCGCCTGGCTAGTTTTTTGTATTTTTTAATAGAGACGGGGTTTCACCGTGTTAGCCAGGATGGTCTCGATCTCCTGGCCTCGTGATCCACCCATCTTGGCCTCCCAAAGTGCTGGGATTGAGCCACCGCGCCTGGCCAGTTTAAGGGTTTTAAATGAGACAACACAATTAAAGCATCGATCAAGGTGCCTGACTCATAGAAGGTGTAAGTTTTCCTTTATGAAAATTACAAAGTTAGAGATTTATGATTGGAATACAGTATTGTCGTGATGGCAGCGGTGGCCTGTCTGGAGCCTCTGCTGGGAAGATGCCAGCTGCAGTGGGAGAGGCACAGTCAGGGCTGTGTGCTCCATGGAGCTGGCAGGAGCAGGGAACAAGTGGGAGCCCTGCCCTCTCAGGCACAGCTGCAGCTACCCAGCCACAGCTGCAGACCTGGGCATCCCTGCGCTCACAGGGTCCTGGGAAGCCCAGGACCCAGGTCCAAGGAAGCCCATGACCTTGGAAGTGCCTGTTCCTGCTGCCTGACCTCTCTGTGCTCCTGGTGTCCACTCCAATTTCAGAGCAAAGTTGAGGCTGAGCCTGGGTTCTATTGAGACCTAATCAGGTGTGCACACGCTTGGGGCAGTGCTGACACACCAGCCCCCTGCAGCCTCAGCCCCCTCCGGACTTTGGGTGCCAAGAAGCATGAGAGGGAGGCCAAGCAGGGGAAGAGGGCAGTTGGGTGCAGGTCTGTAGATGCTCCTTTGCACCAACAGCCTGGTGCTGTGGACAAAATGATTGATGGCCATAAGAGGCAGACAGGCTCCTGGGTGGAAAGGGGTGGGTCCCTGGTGAAGCCCTACCTTCAAGCCAGGGATGGCCTGAAGCCTGAGGGCCAGGCTGTCAGTTCGGGCTGGACTCTATGGCCCGGAGTAAGAACTTGTGATGTTTTTTCCGGGCCTGCCTGTGACTGCCCATGGACCAGTCAGCACACACTTTTTCTCTTTTGAAACCCATAAAAACCCTGGACTCAGACTCTGGCAGATGTCAGACAACCTGCTGCAGAAAGGAGCTATCTGCTCCAGGTCTCCTAAGGGCTACAGACTTGATGGGTGCCAGGTCCAACCTGCAGACTGCGACTCCAGTGATGGATGAAAAAATGCACTCTGACACAGATACCCAGTGAAAGAACGGGCTAGGGGACTGGGCTGCCTGCAGAAAGAGTTGTAGCAGCCTCGGCCCTGAAAAGCTGGTGCTGCGGGCAACTATTTAGTACAGATTTAATGACAAAGGCCTTCAGTCAACACACTTGTGGGTAATTAACATGGTTGTCCCCCTCCCCACCCCCAACCCCACCCCATCTCCGCAGAGAGCAGTCCTGCATTTTGATTATTAAAGGCCAGGTTCTGAGGCCTAAGTAAACTAACTTATCTAGATCAGTTTCTTTACATCCCCTTGTTACCTAACCTAAGCCTTCAGGCACCGGATAAGAGAATCTGAATGCCTTCAGCCAAATCCTTTTCTGAAGCTTTTGAGATGGGCGGATCACGAGGTCAGGAGATCAAGACCATCCTGGCTAACACGGTGAAACCCCGTCTCTACTAAAAATACAAAAAAAACTAGCCGGGCGAGGTGGCGGGCGCCTGTAGTCCCAGCTACTCGGGAGGCTGAGGCAGGAGAATGGCGTAAACCCGGGAGGCGGAGCTTGCAGTGAGCTGAGATCTGGCCACTGCACTCCAGTCCGGGCGACAGAGCGAGACTCCGCCTCAAAAAAAAAAAAAAAAAAACTTCCCGGCCTTCTAAGAAGGTTTCCGTCTTTCTACAATTTTTCCCACCACACTTACCGAACCCCTACAGATGGGATGACCTGCCTGTGGAAAGGAGCAACCCACTTTGGGTCTCCTGAGAGCTGTACTGTCACTCAATAAAGCTCCTCTTCACCTTGCTCACCCTCCAGTTGTCCGTATGCCTCATTCTTCCTGAATGCGGGACAAAAACCTGGGACCTGCCAAATGGTGGGGCTGAAAGAGCTGTAACACGAACAGGGCTGAAATATATCTCCCTTGCTCGCCGTGTTGCAGGCAACAAGAAGGAGAGAAGTGCTGTGGCCCTTCCGGGAGCCCAGACCTAGGGGCTTCCTGAGCCAGGGCTGTGACACCCTCTTTAGGGCTCTGCAGTTTCTGGCATCTCCAAGCTTCCAGGTGCCACTGCATTCGCCTCGTCCATATGCAGGTGCCCACAGCAAAAGCCACTTGCAGTGCCTGGCTGTGTGCAGTGGCCGCCAGTGTGCCTGGCTGTGTGCGGTGGCTGGACCCTGCACTCACACTCCTTGCCACTCTGCTTGTCTTGGCCCTTGGCAGATTTGAGATCCGGGCTGGTAGCACAAGCCTGCCAGGCTGAGTGGGTGGAATGAGCCCAGGAGACCTGAGTAAAACTCGGGTAAAAGGCACCAATGACCACAGAGGCTTCCGGCTAGAAGGATCTCGTGGCAGTAGCATTTATCAAGGACTATCCAATAATATTTATTCCCTTTGTCTTTGAAATAGTTTACTGCTGGAATGTATTCCAATGGAATAAGAGGAGGAAAAGCTATATGAACAATTTTGAAAAGATTTACTCTTCATTTAACAATCATTTATTAAAGTCATCCTGAATCATGCCCGGTTAGGTCTGGGAATATAGACTCTGTCAGAGAGCACCTGATAATCCATGTTGTATGAGAGCTAAGAATTGAAAATGGAATGCACATCCAGTATTAGGGGGATGGTAAGGTAAACAATGAAGTGCCAAGTTAATTGAGTATTATGGAGACCTTTAAAGTGGTAATTTTGGCCAGGTGTGGTACATGCCTATAATCTCAGAACTTTGGGAGGCTGGGATGGGAGGATCACTTGACCTCAGGAGTTTGAGACCAGCCTGGGAAACATAGGGAAGCCCTGTATCTCCAAAAAATAAAAAAAATTAGTCGGACGTGGTGGCACGCACCTGAGGTCCCAGCTACTCAGGAAGCTGAGATGGGAGGATTGCTTGAGTCTGGGTGGTAGAGACTGCAGTGAGCCATGATCACATCACTGTACTTCAGCTTGGGTGACACAGCAAGACCATGTCTCAAAAAAAAACAAGACCATCTAGAAACAGAAATATTTGATTGAGTTAAAGAAGTAATAAAATTGTCTCTAGATGCTAAGGAGGGGTCAACTATGTTTAAAAATCAGTATTTGGATAAAACCAAAGTTGATATGCAGAAATGAAAATAGCTTTATTAGTATAATAGGATTTGGAATTTTAAAAAAATTTTTTCTGCAATTACGTGATTTTTCCTATAATAAAAGAAGGAGCAGTGTACTGTGGCTGTAGAGCTGTAATGGATGCTGGAAGGAGTAGAAGGTAATGTTCTGTTCTACCTCCTAGAATACTCATCCATCTATCACCTTGTTTCTTCCCCATAGGGCCATGTGAAACTTTCTGACTTTGGTCTTTGCACAGGACTGAAAAAAGCACATAGGACAGAATTTTATAGGAATCTGAACCACAGCCTCCCCAGTGATTTCAGTAAGTGGTAACAATTACGTTAGCCTTTTCGTTCTAACTGGGCCTAGAAGAGCTGTTTCCCTTGTAACCAAATTATGCAGGACAGATAGGAGATTCTCACAGCATGAGTGTGTAGAGAATAAAAATACCTTCCCAGGTTTGCCTGTGATTTGTGTTGTCTGGTGAGGCAAGATGAATGAATGGTACCATATGTGTGAAGGCAGAGGTTGAAAGGGATCTTCTTTAGAGGTCTACTGGGAAGGTCACTGGGGATGAGTATGGGACAGGCAAGCAGAAATAGTAGAGGAAAAACTCCTGGGAACAGCTCTGGGCTAGATTTATCCTGGGTACTTCTTTCCTTCATGACAGAAAGAAGTTTATCCTGATGACAGTCACTTCTACTTGAACACTGAAATCATTGACAACTGTGTAGTAAAATTACATTTCATCCTAGAAAAGCTTATGTCAAATCATGTATTATAAATTCAGATGTCCCTGATCATATAAGTTACGACTACTTGGAAAATTGATGGTAATTTTGAGAAATTGTGACTGTTGTAGGTCCACGTTAGGACCTCAATTCTAGTTGAGACTGAATTCTCTGTAATTCTGATTAAGTCCTGTATCCTCTGTGGCCACTTGATCCACATGGGAGTACCTTTTACAACTTTGTGTGAGTCTTTTAAGTTAATGCTTTACAGCCTCTGATTTGGGCTTACTGTAAACTTACTAGGATATGTGTCATCTGGAGCTTTTGATGTATGAGTAGAAAAAAAGCAAGACTTCAGGGTTTCATATGACTTGAAAGAGCCTACTAAAAAAAGTAGTAAACAGTTTGGTCTGAACTTTGACTGCAGCTTGTATTCTCTACTTTCAGCTTTCCAGAACATGAATTCCAAAAGGAAAGCAGAAACCTGGAAAAGAAATAGACGTCAGCTAGTAAGTAATATCTGTGGCTTCTGAAATGCTACAAACCAAGTATGTATAAGTTCTAAAGATTTGCACATAAATTTGCATTTGACAAATATTTGCAATGTGTCCCTTGCTTTTAAGATTACCTAAAGAGAGTGCTGTCGTTAGGTTGGTAGGACCCAAAGGAATCTTTTGAAGGAGGACAGGTAGTATTAGGTTGTTTTCGTTGTGACATTTTCTGTGGGTGACCTCATTCTGACCTTTTAGCTTGGTAACAATACCTTTCCTTCCTGCCCCACCTTTTCTCTATTTTTGTAGTGGTAAGGGGGTTGTATTTAAGTTGGAGATCTCTCAAAACTAACTACAAATACCTACCTAGAGTTTTCAGGCATCAGTTCTCAAACTTCTTAAAAATTTTGATCCAGTCAGGCAAGGGCAAGTCAAGACTCCTCAATTCATTTGCCTCACACTTTCTGACTTTGTGATGTGAAAAAGAACTTACTTATAAAGATTGGAGAGAAATATAAGGGGAATGCTTATTTATATGCATTTGACTTTGTGCCCATGTAAAATTAGGTCCTACAGGCTGAAAAATAAGAAACATCGTGTTTACCTTGATAGTATGTTGGAAGTACAAATTTACCAGTGAAATATTGCTGTCTAGGCAGAATTTATTTTTTAGCAATAGCTGGTTAATTGGTTCTTGTTTGAAGTACAGTGTACATGTTCCAGTGTCCAGTTACTGGAAAGTTATTGGCCAGATAATAGAAATGTGTATCACTACATTCTTAAGCTTTGCAAGAAACCCATAGCAAATGAAACTGATGATGGATAAAGCCAAACTAACATTTGGTCATTGGAAAGCAGAATAGCAGCAATGGGAAACTGACTAACTTGGAATGATGGTCATGCAAATGTATTGTCTAGAAATGGCAGCACTTCTGTTTGTCCACATACATGGTAGTAACTTGGCAAGTTTACCAAATACTGTGTTTCAGTCAGAATTCCTAGTGAAATACTGATTTACAGTTCTCTAGAGTACCTTTAATAACACTCTTAGTAAGTCACTAATAGGTGGATGTCAGTTACATGTGAAAATGGAAACCTATGAGATGGTTTAAGAAAGAGTCAAAGGAAAGTTGTGCATTCGTTTTGATTTATTTGAAGCCCACTCATCAGTGGGGCCTCAGACAACATTTACTTGGGAAATCTTCAGTTTAGTACAGTTAGTTACAAAACAGTCTCCCTTCCTTGGGAACTCTGCTACTCTTTAAACTTCTGAATTCTGTATGTGGTTGAAAAATATTTTATGTATCTTGTTGAGGATTAGAGAATGTCAGGAACGAATTTGGTCAGGTGCTTCTATTATGTCTCTCCACAGAGAAGTAGTTTTTAACCTTGGCTGCACAACAGAATCACTTGGGGAACTTCAGAACATGTTGATGTCCAGGTTCCACCCACAGAGATTATGATTCATTTGGTCTGGGATATAGTCTGGGTATCGTATCGTATCTGATTTTTAAAAGACTGATTCTACTGTGCAGTGAATGTTGAGAACTTCCACTGAAGAGGTTATGTCTTAAATAATAGCTCCTGCTTTGTTGGGCAACTAATATTTATCTATTTTTTGGAAACAGAAGGTAAGGAATCTGTGATTTCTGTTCTTTTCTTTTCTTTCTTTCTTTCTTTTTTTTTTTTTTCCAAGCAGGCCAGCATTTAACCTTTGGCTCCTGTACTAACGAGTATTTTGGGGATAAGGCTTAAGTGTCTTGAATTGTCCCTTATATTCCAAGACAAGCTTTGTGCTCTTTGATGTGTACCCAAGGGTCTTGTCCTGATTAGAGGAATCATTTCTGTAGTTCTATAAGGAAAGCAATTTCACAATTTTCATGCTTGCAGTTAAATGTCATTTAATAGTTAAAAACATTTTTGAAAATCTCAATAAACTTAAGGCCCTGATGCTATGATTAAGGTTCTTGCCTTTTTATACTATATGCAGTAGAAATGGGAAAGTGTAAATTAAGGTCATCCTCATATTATCTCTTTTCATAACTTGAAGAAAATGAAGCCACCTCTCAGTCTTCTAAATGTTAATTAACTGTGTTACTTTGACCTTTTCTAAGTGATCCCATTTAGCTAGTACCTAGCTGAAGATTGATATTCGTTAATACTTAATATAAATTTACTGCTCTAGGTTAAGCCTAGCATATGTAATTCCTACCCAGCCTATTACTTTTTAGTCCATTGGGAATCACTAAAAAAAGTAGAGGCTTTAGCTTCATTCCTTGGCTGCTTAAATAATATTGTAATGTTTTAAATTGTTATGTGGTCCTATATAACCTTAGGCCCCAGTACCTGATTAAAATGAGTCAGCTTTAAGTTAATCACAGATATAAAATATAATAGACACATAGGCATCCAATCTTGGTCAGTTTATTTTTTTAGGGTAGGATTTACAGAAGTGATTAGGAAATTAAATGTTTTTATTTCTCTTAAAACCCTGACACAAAATCATAAGGTTAGAACACATTTGGTTGAAATGACTGTTAACAACTGACAGAGCTATTCCAGATTGCAGCTTTCATTGACACTTGAAATACCCAGACAAGAAAAGGAAAAACTGGAGTACAGGTTTATGAGGTTGGAGTTGGAGGACACCCTGGTGTGGAAAACAACAAAGGTTTGGGAAGGGGGCAGTCCTTAGATTGGAAAGGACACACCTGGTACAGACGGTGTGGTAAAACGTGGTAAAATACGAGTGAGCTCCTACGGCAGACTCTAGTTTCTGGAATAAGAGCAATACTTTTACCTTCACAGGTTTGAGCCTGCTGTTTGCTATATTTTATAACTCTTGAGTCTTTATGTTAATGCATTGGTAGCTTGAAGGAGTTCTTTTCCTCTGGCAGTAGACCTCTGGTTTTATCATGGAAATCTTTGAACAAGTAAGATCTGCTTAGATTTACATTCATCTTTGGTAGAGTAAACCTTATCTCTAAATTAAAGGATATTTGTAATTTCTTACCTTTATGATTAGAATGAAAATTCTTGGAGAAGGCCTAATCCACGTTTCAGTCTTTAAAACTTAAAGACAAAAGACAACACTGGTATTTGTGTTATTTAATGTCTGCATTTAAATATATATTATACATGTATATATACATACACACATGCATACACTTAGCTATATGGAAAAAATGGATCCCTACCGTACGGTATATGCAAGTCAATTCTAGATGGGAAATTAAACTTTAAAAATTTTTAAAGAAAATAAAAGGCAGTATCTTTATGACCTCAGAGTAAAGAAGGATTTCTTAAATAAGATACAAGAAGTACAGCTCATAAAGGAAAAATTTGGTTTATTTTACTACTTTAAGGAAAAAAAGCCTTCTGTATATCAAAAGACACAAAGAAATGAAAAGACAAGCCACACGGTACAGCTGCTTTGAAATTACCTTTCAGAGTTCGTGTGTACACCCTACAGCGCTGCAATTCTACCCCAGTCATAAGCCCTGGAGAAATTGCACATGTGAACCAGGAGACATGCAGAAGAATGTTTATTGCATTTTCATAATAGCAAAAGACTGGGAATAACCCAGTGTCCATCCACAGGAAAATAGTTACATTCTGGAATAGAATATTTTGCAGCAGTAAAAATAATTGAACTACAGCTACGTGTGACAGCGTGAATCAATTTTAGAAACATAAAGTTGAGAGGAAGAATCTAATAACAGAAGACTGTATATAGAATGGTACCATTTTAATAAAGCTCAAAAATAAAATATCATTTAGAGAGATACCTGGCAAAATTCTTTTTAAAAGCAAAGGAGTGACAAAACGTGAAATTCGGCATAGTGATTAAGAGAAGCAGGAGAGACGGGGAGGAGTACATGTTTAGCTTTAATAATATTGTTATTACTTGGTTCTTCAGTTGAACTCGTGGGTATTCATTTTCATGATTATGCATTATAATTTGATAATGTATATAATTAACACATGTATGTATGTGACATATTTTGGTAACAAATACTACTTCATTAAAAAAAAAAATCACAATAAAAATAACAAGCCTCAATCTGAGAGAAGATGTTTGCAGTATACAAATATCTTAAGCAGATTAATGTCCTGAATTCATAAAGAATTCCTATGAGTCAATAAGAAAAAAGACAACACAACTTAAGCAAATACTAGTGGACAAAGGATCTGAACAGGAATTCATAGTAAAAACCTGGATGGCTAATTAAAATACGAGTGTGTGCTCAGCCCTACTTGAAATAAAGTAAATGCAAATTAAAACAAGATCCCAGCCATGCTGGCACATCCCTACAGTCCCAGCTACTCAGGAGGCTGAGGCAGGAAAATCCCTTGAGGCCAGGATTTCAAGGCTGCAGTGAACTATGATCATACCACTGCACTCCAGCCTGGGTGACAGAGCAAGATCCCATCGCTTAAAAAGAAAAAAAGATCCCATTTCATATTCATCAAATTGGTAAAAATAAAAATAAAAAATCTGACAAAGCCAAGTCTTGGTGAGATGTGGAGCACCAGAAGCTAATCCCCACCAGGATTGGTTTAAATAGGGACTAACTACTTTGGAGGACATGGAAGATACCTCAAGTTTAGATGCTTATAACCCAAGGCTCAGCAATATTCTAGTTTATACTCTAGAGAAATGCTTGCACAATGCCCAAGAAGGTATTACAAGAATGTTTATTCAGGAGTTACTTGTCATAGTGAAATACTGGAAGCAATGTAACTGTCCATTACAGAAGAAGGGATAAAAACTATTGTGATTAATTTATATAACAGTATAGCATACAGCCGAGAAGTGAGTCAACTAGAGTGAACTACATGAATAAATCTCAAAACTAATGTTAAGACAAACAGGGCCGGGTGCGGCAGCTCACGCCTGTAATCCCAGCACTTTGGGAGGCGGAGGCGGGTGGATCACTTGAGGTCAGGAGTTCGTGACCAGCCTGGCCAATGTGGTGAAACCCTGTCTCTACTAAAAATACAAAAAATTAGCCAGGTGTGGTTCATCTCAAAAAAAAAAAAAAAAGACAAGTGATCTGAGACAAATATGGCAATTTATTAATCTCTTTAATATGAGTAATGGGTCTGTATTGTCTGTTCCTTTTTTGTATATGTTTGTAATATTTCATAATGTTTTAAAAAACAATATAACTGTAATTTTAAAATTTATGTAATATATAATATTTAAAGCACCTAGATCAGAGCCTTACACATGGTAAGCCCTCAGATGTTAAGTACATTAGGAGGCTTTGATTGTACTTTCTCCTCTTATTTTGCAGTCCTGGTATGTTAGAGTAGAATACTGGAATGCAGAAAATGTTTCTCTTGGTCGAGTATGGTGGCTTACACCTATAATCCCAGCACTTTGGGAGGCTGAGGTGGGAGGATCACTTGGGCCTAGGAGTCTGGGCAAGATGGCAAAACCCCATCTCTACAAAAAAATTTAAAAATTAGCCAGGTGTGGTGGCATGCACCTATGGTCATAGCTACTCTAGTGACTGACATGGGAAGATCTCTTGAGCCTAGGAGTTTGAGGTGAACTATCATTGTGCCACTGCACTCCAGCCTGGGCTACAAAGGGAGACCCCCCTCTCTTAGAAAAAGAGAACAGTCCTCCAAGAACTATGTACAAACATAATTAAGTTTGGTAAATAGGTATTTATAAACATTAACTTATAGGATATAACTTTAGCTTTTGATCATAAAGCTTCCCTTTATGATTGTGTCAAATCAAAGAATGTGTATCATAGAAAGAGGGATGGAGTAAGATATTATAATTTCTACCTTTTTTTTTTTTTTTTGAGACAGAGTCTCATTCTGTCACCAGGCTGGAGTGCAGTGGCACGATCTCAGCTGACTGCAACTTCTGCCTCCTGGGTTCAAGTGATTCTCCTGCCTCAGCCTTTCGATAAGCTTGTACTACAGGTGCACCCCACCATGCCCAGCTAATTTTTGTATTTTTAGTAGAGACTGGGTTTCACCATGTTGGCCAGGATGGTCTCGATCTCTTGACCTCATGATCCACCCACCTTTCAGCCTCTCAAAGTGCTGGGATTACAGGCGTGAGCCACTGCACCCGGCCAGATATTTAATCCCTAAACTGGGCTCTACCACCTAACTAGTTCTGGGGTCTTGGGCAAAGCCATTTTGAGCATCAAATTGTATCTGCAAAGTTAGGCTAATAAGGTCCTCCTTGGAAAAGTTTTGTCGGGATTAAATGAACTCATGTATATGAAATTTTATATATATGTATATATAACTCTATATATAAAGTACAGAGCCTGGTACTTAATGGGTGCTCAGAGAATTGTAATATTAGTTATTATGACAGAGATGCCTTCGCCGTAGTGACTGATAGTTAAGAAAGGTCTCCCACCTCATTAACAAAGCTTTCTTGTTCATTTTGGAAAGGGCTTTGGCAAATCAAGCTTGCCGTTAAGCTACTGGGCAGTCCCGCGTATTTAGCTTGGGGGTAGCTTCTGGTGGTATTCATAGCCTTTGGTTTCTAGAACAGAACTCTGGGCACCTCCTGCCTGGCTGGGCCTCCCTGATGTGTGGTCCATGTTTCAGGCCTTCTCCACAGTAGGCACTCCTGACTACATTGCTCCTGAGGTGTTCATGCAGACCGGGTACAACAAGCTCTGTGATTGGTGGTCGCTTGGGGTGATCATGTATGAGATGCTCATCGGTAAGTTGCATGGTTTCAGAGGACTTTTTCTGTGCATCCGTGACAGAATTCTACATTGATATCAGCCTCTGTTTCGATTGGCAGTGATCTAAGTGATTTCCCCACTTGTCTTTCAAAGTGAATTGTTTTAGACAGATGACAACGCTTTCAGTAAGATGTATCCCACTCCATTCTTAGGCTTACTGGCATCCTGCAATTGCTTTATTGATCATTTTTTATGTTTTTCTTTCTCTTATACCTTCATCTTCTCCATCTGGAAGCTCTTTCAGTCACTAGCACTTATTAACATCCGTTGTATGCAGAGCATTTTAACTGGGCGTTGCCTCACTTTTCTAATATGCTGCCCCCTTCCTCTGTCAAAGCTTTCAAATCATGGGACCCTGTGGCCTCTCTCCCTCTTATTGTATTGGTGTATCTCTGTGTTTATGGGATGCATCTGTGGGGGTGGTCATATGCCAGTGAGCAAGTATATCCTTGTTGGTTCCGAGTGAGTCTATCTGCCTGCTTTGGCTTCAGGAACATGGGAACAATGCCTGTGGAGGTGGGCGCACACCATCTGGAGGGAAGATGGGGTGATGGGGTGTGTGCGTGTTTGTCTTCTTGCCTGTAGTTCTCAAAAAGACGCATGGTGGTCCTTTTTAAAATCTATGCTTTTTTCTTATTCACATTATTTGGTACTTTACCCATATAAGGGTATTTCTGGAATGATATTGTTTCATCCTTTCATTTCTTCTTTGGGCATGGTGATTCCCACACCTGCAATTCTATTTATGTCCTCCTTTCTTTTCCCAGCTCTGCCTATTAGCTGACTTCCTAGTGGTACCAGAAGCATGATTTCACTTTGGGTCTGGGAGTTTGGGGGAAAATGAAAAATAGGTTTAGATATTTTCTGGGATAAGTGGAAATCCTGTCTATGTCATGGAGGCATGGCCATACAGAGTAATCCAGTAGTCAATAAAGACATACAGAATCGGGCCGGGCACAGTGGCTTATGCCTGTAATCCCAGCACTTTGGGAGGTCGAGGCGGTAGGATCGCTTAAACCCAGGAGTTCAAAACAAGCCTGGTCAACATAGCGAGACTCTGTCTTTACAAAAGAAAAATAAAAAATCAGCTGGGTGTGGTGGTGCTCTTCTGTAGTCCCACCTACTAGGGAGGCTGAGGCAGGAATTCAAGGCTGCAGTGAACCATGATTGCACCACTGCACTCAGCCTAGGTAACAGAGTGAGACCCTGTCTCAAAAAAAAAAAAAAAAAAAAAGACATATAGAATTGTATTAAGGAGAGTAATCTTGGTCAGATTCAAAGTTCTGGAGTGTAAAAGCTCCGAAGTTCCTTTTTATTACAGGCTACCCACCTTTCTGTTCTGAGACCCCTCAAGAGACATACAAGAAGGTGATGAACTGGAAAGAAACTTTGACTTTTCCTCCGGAAGTTCCCATCTCTGAGAAGGCCAAGGATCTAATTTTGAGGTATTAGAGAACATCCCTCCACCTTCTTTCTCAGCTTTTTATATGAATAATTCCATTTTTTTTTAAAACTGTTGTTATCTCCTGAATCTACTTTCTATTTCCTCCTGTTCCTCTCTTTAAATGAATAAAAAGGCTGTGCATGGTGGCTCACGCCTATAATCCTAGCATTTTGGGAGGCTGAGGCAGGGGGATCACTTGAGCCCAGGAATTTGAGACTGGCCTGGACAACACAGCAAAAACCCACGTCTAAAAAAATAAATTGGCTGAGCATGGTGGAACCTGTGGTCCCAGCTACTTGGGAGGCTGAGATGGGAGGATCACTTGAGCCCAGGAAGTTGAAGCTGCAGTGAGCCTTGATTGTGCTACTGCACTCCAGCCTGGGTGACAGAGTGAGACCTTGTCTCAAAAAAAAAAAAGTTTTTCTTTTTCTGAAGAGACTGCTTGAGGTGTGCTGAAAGGCCTCTGTCTTTTCCAGATTCTGCTGTGAATGGGAACATAGAATTGGAGCTCCTGGAGTTGAGGAAATAAAAAGTAACTCTTTTTTTGAAGGCGTTGACTGGGAACATATCAGGTATATCCATATAAACACTTTCAAAGTTATTTCAGAAAGTCTCTAGTTTACTTAATAATAATTTGGAAGGACCATCATTGGCAAGCCAAGTAAGGGAAGAGAGCTTCTTAGAGATTTAGGATCTTTTCCTGATTTTCATTCATGGTGATTGGGCGTTGGGTTTTTTGTCAGCCATGTGACATGGAATATATTGAATCTAGCAGTTATTTACAAAGTGAAGTGAACTTTGTTTTTTATGGTGGAGGGAGCATCTAGGAAGTGTATTACCCTTTACCTAGAACTCAGCAACCTCTTAGGGCCCACCAGCAGGCCTGTTCCTGCCCACAGGGTGGAAGGTATCACTGGAACATAGAGAAGGGAGAAAGGAGTGGAGGAAAGATTGGAGGGGTGGAAGTGGAGAGGGAAAGGGGAGAGTGAAAATTTTTATGGTGGGGGTTGTAGACTACGGCCAACAGCCGTGAGAGCCTAGACCACCTGCTGTAGTCCAGACCTTCTCATTCAGCAGTCATTGGTTATTAAACAGAAGGTGGAGAAGTTTTCATTTATTTTATAATTGTGTTCTGATGTGCTGCTTGTAATTTTTTACCTTTGCCACTTTTTTAGCTATCCTACTCGTTGGCACCTCCAGTAGAGGAAGGGCAGAGCCCTACACAAGGGGACATTTAGAGGCTCAGTTTCCCTTTTTAGTAGACAGGACAGGCCATTGGGGGAGTTGCACTAACTTCAAGTTTTAGTTATTCTTGTCTTTCTTTCTAGCTGTGAATGATTGAGTTTTTTTTTAAATCATAATTTACTTTGGGTACAGTCAGTTGGCTTGGTTGGTCAGTTTTTGTAAGTTTTTCAGAGAAAGTAAATGCTGCCTGCCAGTGAAGAGTCTTCTCATGTCAGACCAGGGGTCTTTTTTGTAGAAAGACTTGAGTGGTATGATCCATATGATTACTAACTTAGTAATTTTTGGCATGTGTATTCTTGGCAGAGAGAGACCTGCTGCAATATCTATTGAAATCAAAAGCATTGATGATACTTCAAACTTCGATGAGTTTCCAGAATCTGATATTCTTAAGCCAACAGGTAACACCACCAGCATTGTCTCCTGCTGCCTTATAAGCACATTATTTACCCCCAATTTTGGGATGATGTTTACAAGTCAGGGTAGTGAACATGGAGAGAAACTTCAGTTCTTCAGGTTCTTTGTAAGTACTTTTCCAGTTCTAATGCTAGGTAGTGGTAAAACCTTGGTGAATGGAAAATGAATATCAGCTCCCATGTTTAGACTGCTCAACTGGGTAAGTTACAAAAATCTGTTCCTTTGTTATTTACTAAGTGTTAGGTAATCTGAAATTATAGGAATGGGAAAATAAAACATTAAAAAATTTGTGGAGAAATACGAGATTTAAAGAACATTAGCAAGAATATGTAGAAAATTCATTGAGTGAGGCCAGGCACGGTGGCTCACGCCTGAAATCCCAGCACTTTGGGAGGCCGAGGTGGGCAGATCACGAGGTCAAGAGATCAAGACTATCCTGGCCAACATGGTGAAACCTCATCTCTACTAAAAATACAAAAATTAGCTGGGTGTGGTGGTGCATGCCTGTAGTATCAGCTTCTTGACAGGCTGAGGCAGGAGAATCGCTTGAACCCAGGAGGCAGAAGTTGCAGTGAGCCGAGATCGTGCCACTGCATTCCAACCTGGCGACAGAGCGAGACTCTGTCTCAAAAAAAAAAAAAAAAAAGAGTATTCATAGAGTGAAAAATAAGCTTTGCCAAATAGAAACTGGTATGTTCTTCAGAGCGCCGTCCTCAGCACCGTGAGTAGTCCTTTGGAGGTAAAGCAGTGAATCAACTCTCACATCTATTTCTTTCCCAGTGGCCACAAGTAATCACCCTGAGACTGACTACAAGAACAAAGACTGGGTCTTCATCAATTACACGTACAAGCGCTTTGAGGGCCTGACTGCAAGGGGAGCAATACCTTCCTACATGAAAGCAGCAAAATAATTCTCTTGCCATGGAATCCTACATGGAACAGAGTTCTTTGTGCAACATCATGCTTTTCCTCTCACACTCTTGAAGAGCTTCCAAGAAGTTGATGGAACCCACCAGTATGTCATAGTAAAGTCTCCTGAAATGTGATAGTAAGAGGATTTTCTTCCATAATGCATCTGAAAAACTGTAAACAAAGACAACCATTTCTACTGCATCGGCCATAAACAGCTATCCTGCTTCTTTCGAAGCATCATGAGCCAATTTGGTAGGTGTTTTAAAAACAACTTGAGTTTTCCTAAGTTCATCAGAATGAAGGGGAAAAACAGCCATCATCCAACATTATTGAGATTGTCTTGTATAGTCATCGAATATCAGCCAATTCCTGTGATTTTGTGACACGCTCTCTGCCAAGCCCACCAAGTATTTCCTTTATAGCTAAAAGTTCCATAGTACTAAGGAAATAAAGCAATAAAGACAGTCTCAGCAGCCAGGATTCTGGCTGAAGGAAATGATCCACCACCCTGAGGGTGGTGATGGTAGTTTCTACCCATACCTCAGCCTCAGGCGAGTGGCTTATAGCCTCCATTCATGGTGCACTTTATTTATGGTACTAAGATAAAGACTGTCAATCCATTGATTTATCTCCTCCCTGTCCCCCATCTAAAATATCCATGCTGCTTTTCTGAGTGTTGATGGGGGTTACCAGCTTGATCCATTGTTGCTCTTAGAAGGCCCAGAAAGTCTTTGGGCATTGCCAAGGAATCCCGGATTATATGGAAAACCCTCACGTTCTCTTCACGGCTGTACCAGAAAATCCCTAAGACAGTTGTTGCCGTGGACCAGCAATACCTGCACGTGCTGCCAACGGGAACTCAGTTTATTCCTGGGAACTTAACAAAGAGACCCCAGGCCTAGGCAGGAGGCCTGGAACCCTCTTGGCTAAGGTGCTTTTCCTGTTCCTGCAAGGTCTCCAGAACCTCTTTGGAAATGGTAAAGGAACCAGCCCAATAGAAGTAGAGCCAGCTGACAAGTCCTTGTAAAGCTCACTCCTCAGTCCTTGGCGCAACCATGTTTTGTCTTCTCTCTTGGTATTTCTTCTCTCTCAACTTTAAGTAGCCATTTTGCCTTGGAATCATGATTACAATTTTTTCCTTTGCAGATGCCTTCCTGGGGGATACTCCTCCCCACCCTAAAGGGTCGCCTGCAACTTAGGCGGATTGGGTCTCTCTGCTGTGGCGTTCTCTCATGAGAGACCCTCTGAATTGTATAGCACAAAGTGCCTTCTGTTTCACAGCTGCCACCACCTTTAGAGGAATTTTGTCAGAAAAATGTGGAGGCTCCATATTAATGTATTATTTTTTAAAACGTTTTGATAACTCTTAAAGCATCATTTGCACCTGTGTGGGAACTTTGCCTGCTGCAGAGCATTGTGGCCAAGCTGCAGCTGGGAGCCTGCTTTCTGCCAGTAATGAGGTTGTGAAGATCAGTTTTGAAAGGAAAGTATGTCCTAGCTTAGCCATTCAGAAGAGAAAAATGGAATATCAGAGTTACGGTTGTCAGTGAAACTGCTTTGGGTTTTAACCTCTTAGAGGAAGAAAAAAGGTTAGGGAAGTCTCAACTCTGGATGAAGGTGATGTGTTTGCCTCTCAGTCTTTCATTCATAGCCTGCTAGTGAAAAGGAAGTAAATGAGATTCTTTTGTGTAACTTTGTAGTCTCTTTGTATTACCAAATAGTTGGGGTGTTGACTCCTGTGTGTTTTGCAAGAATGTGTAGTAAGCCTGGGTAAAGAGAAGTAACTGCAGTGTTGGGAGAGTCTTTGTGTGGGGGAGTGGCAGGGGATGATTTGTTTTAGGGGAAAATGCCCACATTTTAACTTTTAAACTTATGAATAAACTGTGTGAAAACAGTAGTGGAAATATGTGATGTGATTTATTAAACTGATAAGAACAGATACTGCATTTGATCTTAGCAAAAAGGCCAAGAAGGGATTGTGATGTGATTTAAAGCAAATAGTGGCATATAACTTAGAGGCAGAGTGCTGGTGGCTGCTTTTAACTAACCCCTTTGTCCACAAACCATTAGAACGCCTAATTTCAAGTGTTAATTTCAAAACTGTATCACCATCTTCATGCAAAGTGCTTTTCCATCTCAGGGAAGCTGGGACTGACTTTTGTTCTTAGGGAGCTAGTCTCCTGAATCACTGTGCATATGAAGAGACTTCTCTTGCCCCGACTGCATGTGCTTCTTCCACCCACCTCAGTGTTGCAGGGCAGTGGGCCCTCCCCTCACAGTAAGGCCAAGGGCACATCCTGACAAAAGTGCTGTCATCTGGTGGACCTTTTGTACAGCCCTTTACAGCCTAGCCCCATTTTTTCCCAGCCTGCAGTCAACCAGGAATCTCATGAGCTCATAAGATGGAAATGTTGGCCAGGTGCGGTGGCTCATACCTGTAATTCTAGGACTTTGGGAGGCCGAGGCAGGGGGATCACAAGGTCAGAAAATCTAGACCATCCTGGCTAACACAGTGAAATCCCGTCTCTACTAAAAATACAAAAATTAGCTGGGCATGGTGGCACGAGCCTGTAGTCTCAGCTACTCAGGAGGCTGAGGCAGGAGAATCGCTTGAACCCGGGAGGCAGAGGTTGCAGTGAGCTGAGATCGTGTCATTGCACTCCAGCCTGGGTGACAGAGCGGGACTCCGTCTCAAAAAAAAAAAAAAAAAAAAAAAGGAATTGTTCAGCCCTGTGTCCATCAGAGCAGGGTTCTGTCTCTGAGATGTTGTGTACTGGAGGAGTCCCATATGCCCCACTTATTAGCCCCTTTCTGGGTAGGGAAAAGCACCTCAAGGAGTCAAGAAGGGAGGGGCAAAGACCAACTAGAGTAGAAATTGCAGGCAGAGAAAGCTAAATGCAGCCAAAATGGGTAATGTCTTTCTAAGGCTTATGAATCCTAAGAAACATGTTGGGCAACACTGGCTCAGTGTTGATCCTGTTCACAGAAATTCTGTTTCCTACTCTCATTGGGGGAGTGAGAAAATAATATGTAACTATTGCATACTAAAGTGAAACCAAAATCATATCATTCGGTCTCCCAGTTCAGGAGTGCATCACCATTTTCTTCAGTACCTGTTTCTTTTTAGTTGGCTTGGTTGATTGGCATTTATTTCGTACTCCCCTCCCCTGCATCTCAATTACCCAGGCTGCTTTTCTGAGTGTTGATGGGTGGTTACCAGCTTAATCCATTGTTGCTCTTAGAATTACTTTCAAAGGGCTGGGTATGATGGCTCACGCTTTAATCCCGGCACTTTGGGAGGCTGAAGTGAGTGAATCGCTTGAGCCCAGTTAGTTCAAGACCAATCTGGGCAACATGGCGAAACCCTGCCTCTACCAAAAATACAAAAAATTAGTGTGGTGGCACGTGTCTGTGGTCCCGGCTGCTCAGGAGTCTGAGGTGGGAGAATCACTTGAGCCTAGGAGGTGGAGGTTGCAATGAGCTGAGATCGTGCCATCATTGCACTCCAGCCTGGGTGACAGAGTGGGACTGCCTCAAAAAAAACAAAAGGTCAGAAGTAAGATTCACATGAGTTGCTTCAGGATTAATACTCAGATTCTGCAAAACAGATTGCCAATTTGAAAACTCATCTATATGGCCTAATAGGAGTCCCCCTCTGCCATCAGTAGGTAATGCTCTTTGTCAGACTTACTTCCTTGGAAGGCACTTTTTTAGATCGCCTTGTCCTGGTTCTCCTTGGCTTCTGTGTAACCCAAGTGGTGTTTTTAATTGAATTCAGAAGGATTCAGTGAATGATATTTTCATTTCCTACAGAGCATATTTCTCTGGAATGATCCATCAAAGCCAACACTGACAAAAACGGCCTCCGTGATGCTTTTTCACGCACGTTTTCAGAGATAAGACACTTTGCCCAAGCAACATTCAAGCGTCTGTGACGTACAGAGCTCAGTTCCAGGCAGTCTGGTGAGGCAACAGGGAGCTCACCGTGGTTCTGAATTGCAGATCAGTTTGAAAGAATTCCCTCCAAGTGGCTTAATGGAATGTAGCATCACCTTATTTACATTAGTGTTGATGTGACAGTGATGACAAGCCAACCCAGAGTTCTGAGTAGCTTAGTGAAGCATCCTAGAGATGTTTTTATTTAGGCAGCAGTGATTTAGCAAAAGGAAAACAAGTGAGCAGTCCAGGGTTTTGTAGGCTGGTCGTTATGCTCCTGTGTTGTGGTGGAGGCATGGATCTATGAATAGGTATTACTTTTGTGAAGAGCATAAGGAATACTCTGCAGTCACTTTTACTTTGTTTCTCACTTCTCCACTTTAATTCATGCTCATCTGGTCTCTGCCCCATGTGTGAAATGTTAGTATTAATTATCTGCTGTGTAAAACATGCTTGTATTTGTTATCACTCCTCTAGTCACTGGTGTTCTGCCATATCCATTGGGTTCCCTTCAGTCCTCATCTTGATCTGCTGCATTCACACTGTTAACCTTTAAAACAAACAAACTCTCCTTCCATCTCCCTGACTTCCTTACTAGTTCCACAACACTTAAATGTTGGTGCTGGTGCCTTTGCCGTCTTCAGTCATGTGATCTCTTGGTGATCTCCATACTGTGGCTTCAACTACCACCTTAGTAAAGTCCTCAGAGACCCACCTACTTTTGTTTTTTTAAGACAGAGTCTCACTCTGTCACCCAGGCTGGAGTGCAGTGGCACAGTCTTGGCTCACTGCAGCCTCTGCCTCACAGGTTCAAGTGATTCTCCTGCCTCAGCCTCCCCAGTACCTGGGACTACAGGCATGTGCCACCACGCCTGGCTAATTTTTGTATTTTTAGGAGAGAGAGGGTTTTGCCATCTTGGCCAGGCTGGTCTTGAACTCCTGACCTCAAGTGATCCACCCGTTTGGCCTCCCAAAGTGCTGGGATTACAGGCATGAAACACCGCGCCCAGCCCAACATCTTCATTTCTAATTTTACTTTCTGCTAAAAAAAAAAAAAGACACTCAAATGATAATATTTTATTATAGAAAAAGCATCCCAAATACAGGATTTCGTAAACACTGGTAGGTGAACAAGTGCAATTTTAAAAGTAAATACAAAGTAAAGAGGCAAAACCTACAAGCATTTTGCCTTCAGAAGAAAATGTAATGTTCTCCTGCACTAGTGATCCCACCCAGAACACAAATATGGCTCCGTCTCCCATGAAGGCATCAGATTTGCTTTCTGAGCTCAGTATACCCATTTCAACAATTGCAAAGTGATGGCAAGAAGTGGCATTGAATACATTACTACAAACCCTTGACTTAAAATGTTGAGACAGGGTCTTGCTCTGCCATCCAGGCTGGAGTGCAGTGGCGTCATCATGTCTCACTGCAGCCTCATCCTCCTGAGCTCAAGGAGTCATCCTGCCTCAGCCTCTTGAGTAGCTGGGACTACAGGCATGTCCATGCCTGGCTATTTTTTTATGTTGCCCAGTCCAGTCTCAAAACTCCTGACCTCAAGTGATCCTCCCACCTTGGCCTCCCAAAGTGCTGGGATTACTGGCATGAGCCACTGCACCCAGCCAAAACCTTTTTTTTTTCTTTCTTTCTTTTTTGAGAGAGTGTCTTGCTCTGTTGCCCAGGCTGGAGTGCAGTGGCACGATCTTGGCTTGCTGTAACCTCCACCTCCCGGGTTCAAGCAATTCTCCTGCTCAGCCTCCCAAGTAGCTGGGACTACAGGCGCTCGCCACCACACCCAGCTGATTTTTTTGTATTTTTAGTAGACACGGGGTTTCACTGTGTTGGCCAGGCTGGTCTCAAACTCCTGACCTTAAGTGATTTGCCGGCCTTGGCCTCCCAAAGTGCTGGGATTACAGTCGTGAGCCACCAGGCCTGGCCAAAAACCCTTGCTTTTTAACTTCAGAACACTCAAATGTTAACAATACATTATAAGCCTTTCCAGGGCTTAGGGGAAACCATTAGATGATCTGACTCACTTTAACACTGTCATCTTGCCCGCCCTCCAACTTCTCAGTGGCAAATGTTTCCTCATCGAAACAGCATGGTATGATGCAGATGCAAACTCAAGATTCTAAACTTCAGATTCGGGTTAATCTCGGCTTGCCAATTACTCTGGCTAAAACCATTTTCTTATGAAAATGTTTCTCTGTCAACAGCCTGGCTTGCTTTATTTAGGCACTTAGAAGAAAACACCAAACCCAAGTTCCACCTTTTTACAGTTAGAAATGCCTCTTACCCATCTGACCAGTAACCAACTATGAAGGGGGTGACCTCAATCCAGCCCTTGTTTCTGTCAGGACTGAGAGGTCCTGCTTTTGCAGAATGGCCTGCCCCTGGGAATGGAGCAGGCGTGGGTGAGCTCCAGGTAGAGGGTGATGGGAGGGGCATAGACATAAACTTTCCTCTCCACCAGAAGGAACCTGTGATCCCAGCTTTTCCGTCAGTCACCACCACCTCGTGACACTAGAAAGCCTACCGTCAAAGATTTCCAGCTTACTCAAACCCCACAGGTTGGGGTTAAATGCATGTTAACCTAATTTGGGGGAAAAAAGACCTCAATCTGGAAAGCCTGAGCAAAGTAAAGGGTTACACAGAATAGTGTCAAGTATATGCCATACTTCATACCTGATATTTTCCCTAAGCAAGAACTAATTAGTTTTCATTTTTAAGTGTGTGTTGTGGCATGTTTACACTTAAATGTTAACAATACCTAAGCTGTGAAACAGAAGTTATACATACTTATCATGGAATATACAAACACTAGGTAATTCAAATTTCCTTTGTAATGGCATGAAAGTCTACTGAGAAGCAGAAAGGAAGCACCATTTAACAATTATCTGGGCTAGTCAACTGGTAGTGGGTATAAATGTAAGGTCAAGGCCAAACCTGACCTCAAATATGAGCCAATTAATTTCATAGAAATAAAATTACCTTCTAGCTACACATAATCCTAACCCTTAATCTAGGCCATTGGCTTTGCAAATGGATGCCAATAGTCATCTGGTGGGGGATAGCTCAATTTAACCACTTACTACATCCTAGAGAAGAACGGTATTAATTTCCACAGTGATGCCAGTCACATGTAGAGAACATAAGAACACTTCTTCAGCCCTGGAAAGAGCTTTCAATATCTACCCGGCTTTTATCTTTGGATGATTATGACTAGGTCATTACATGGAATTGAGTAGCCTCTCCTGCACAGGATGAGCATCCCAAATCCAAAAATCCAAAATCTGAAGTGCTCCAAAATCTTATTTGTTTTGAGTGCCGACATGATGTTCAAAAGCCTTTCAGATTTCGGGTACTTAACTGTTAAGTATTCCAAAATCTGAAACCTGAAACCTTTCTGGTCCCAAGCATTTTGGATAGGAGATACTCAACCTGTATTCCAGTCAGCTTCTACCACAAACTGGGAGATAATCCCAAAATACTTATATCTGGCTCTGGACTCTAAATTTAGCCATACTATTAATAGCCATGGAGAAGAGGAAGGAAGATGGTTCAGCACTGTGGGGGCTGAGGAGGGTGATCTGGGTGATCATGCACTGATAATAGAGCTGATAGATCAAATAAAATGACTGGGCTTAATTTCCATTCAACTCACCCTTCCTTTAGGGATGACATTAGTATAATTTTCTTACCCAATGTGTGAGCAGCTATTAGGCTATTTCTATTAGGCTATTTCAAGAACCAGAATACACTGATATCCAAAAATCCCATGGTATGAAAAGATAGAGAAAAATCCTGCTAGGACAGCGACTGTGCAGATGATGCTTCCCACCCAGCTTCACTCCATACACCCCATGCTGGCACTCTTACAAGTCTTTCTGTTGAGAAACTGAGCAATTGTGAGCAATTTCTGTCCTCATCTTAAAAGCCTTTAAGCCATATCTAAGGTCTCCTAGCCACATCCACAGCAATGTGCTGCTCCAGAGTGTTAAGACCTATGGTTTCACACCAGATTCCAAGCCAGGATAACCCAATTGGCCTGATTTGGAGGTTCTTCTACTTGTGTTGTGAGTTTCATTCTAAATGAATCATCCATTTGTTTTTAGACTCCAAAACCTTGAAGCTAAAAAGGTGTCATCAACATTGTTATTCCATTATCCTTCCTGCCAAAGAATCTGTGGTTTTGAATTGTTCACTGCGTTAATGAGACGCAAATCTGAATTTAACCTCTTAGGAATTTCCTTTTGGACATTCTGAACGAGACCCTAGTTCTTTCCAGATGCAATTTGGGTGCAGAGGCCCAAATCTTCATTAACCTCTAATGAGCATCTGATTGGTGCCTGTTTTTAAAAGTTAGAGATTGTCACCTTTTAAGTTTGGTCCCTTTGCTACGAAGCAATTTGCCTGGTATAAAACAAAACAAAAACAAAACCCAAGAACAGAGTATAAAGGATAAGGACTGCTTTGCTAAACACGAGGCAACAGTCTTGACTTCCTTTCCTGCTTTTGCCGTTACACAAAGACTCAGTGAACAGCACCAGACCGAAATTTTTCAAGTTACCAGGGCTGCTGCAAAGATGGTAGCTAATTTGAGTACTTCTTCATCCCCTGACAGAGGCACAAACTTACTGAAAAGGACACATGTTAATTATGGGAGAAAGGAAAAGGATAGGGGAGAAGCATGTCTCCTACTCAGGGTGACACAAATCATGAGGGAGGGCTGGCTGCAGGCATCCTAGGTGAGACGGGCTCCCACAAGGGGTAGACCCACAGCTGGCCCTAATCCTGAAAGTCGTTAGAAGCCATCTGAGAAAGTGGGGCATTTAGCCGGTCAAGTTCATCCACTTGGGGTGGGTGATGCATTAATATTTCATGGTCCTCCAAGACATCATCTCCAGCAGCTACCAGATTCGTGAGGGATTTGCTTCGAACACACTGGAAATCCACATGGCGACTCTTCCCTTCTTCCTTTTCCCATGACATCTGGATGAAGGGGCGTTGTACGTAATTATAGATGACTTCAGACCGGCCACCAGGCCTTCTCTTAATTTTTTCTTTACAGGTAGGGTAACCTGCAACAGAAAAAGGCCATTCTCATGACTAACACATTGTGCTCACTCTGCTGTCCACACTTTCTCCTTCGTAACCACATCAGTTTTCTCCCAAAATCACAGCATAGAAAATATATGGAAAGTGACCAGTCCCTGCCCCATGCTCTCCCAGCCCCAGTCACCTACATGTTCACTTCTTTTTAGTCAGATAGTAGGTCTTGTCTCTAGAAGGAACTAATCTGAGAAGTAACAAGAATTCTATCCCTTCTAATGGAAACGAGAGAAGCCTCTAACTAGTTCAGGAGCCTGTTGTTGCTGGCAACAATACTATAGAACAAAAATCCTGCCAAGGCATGGCTACCCTAGTCCTCTTAATTCTGTTGCTTAGAGGGCATACTATATGAGAATAGTTAAGGAAATGTGGAATGTTTAGCCTAAAGAAAAAACAAAGATGCTGCCTAAAATATGTGAAAGTCTGTCACATGGAAATGGGAAAAATAGTCAAAGTAGCTTCAAAGGCTATTAACTAGAAGGCATGCAGGAGAGGGAGGCCGTTATCTATTAAATATGTATGGCATAATGTTCTAATGGTAAAACAGTTTGATGGGTTGTTCTGGGAAATGCACCTAACAGACAAGGGAAGGACCAAGTAGGAGGAGATTTAATAATCTCAAAAATGTCTTCCAAGGCTGGGCACTGTGGCTCACACCTGTAATTCTAGCACTTTGGGAGGCCAAGGCGGGAGGATCACTTGAGTCCAGGAGTTCAGAACCAGTCTGGGCCAGAGGGAGATCTCATCTCTTAGAAAAAAGATTAAAAATAATAATAATGGAGCACAGTGGTGCGTGCCTGTGGTCTCTGCTACACGGGAGGCTGACCAGTTGAGCCCAGGAAGGCAAGAATGCAGTGGGCCATGATTGTGTCAACTGTACTCCAGTGTGAGCAGAAGAGTGAGTGAGACCCTGTCTCTTAAAAAAAAAAAAGTCTTCCAACTTTAAATTCAACTTAAGTCAGACACAATGAAGCTCTGACGGGTTCTGTGGGCAGAAATGAGGCAACAAGAGTAGCAAAGCACAAGAGTCAAACAAAGGTCCACGTAGGAGGTCAGGCATGGTGGTTCATACCTGTAATCCCAGCACTTTGGGAGGCCGAGGCAGGCGGATCACGAGATCAGAAGATCGAGACCATCCTGGCTAACATGGTAAAACCCCATCTCTACTAAAAATACAAAAAAATTAGCCAGGCGTGGTGGCGAGTGCCTATGGTCCCAGCTACTCAGGAGGCTGAGGCAGAAGAATTGCGTGCATCAAGGAGGCAGAGCTTGCAGTGACCCGAGATGGTGCCACTGCACTCCAGCTGGGCAACAGAGTGAGACTCCATCTCAAAAAAAAAAAAAAAAAAAAAAAGATCCACATAAGGGAGACCAGATGACTTTAGCACTCTCCAGGAATCAGTCTCTTGAGAGCCTTCCATGGGGACCACAGGTTGGGAGCCACTGCTCAAGATCATTCAAAGTAGTTCTGTTAATATATTCAGACATTCCTCAAAAGTACGGAATAATCTTTTTTTTTTTTTTTAGACGAAGTTTAACTCTCGTTGCCTAGGCTGGAGTGCAATGGCACAATCTCAGCTCCCTGCAACCTTTGTCTCTCGGGTTCAAGTGATTCTCCTGCCTCAGCCTCCTGAGTAGCTGGGATTACAGGCATGTGCCACCATACAAAAATACAAGTTTTATATTTTTAGTAGAGATGGGGTTTCTCCATGTTGGTCAGGCTGGTCTCAAACTCCTGACCTCAAGTGATCCGCCTGCCTTGGCCTCCCAAAGTGCTGGGATTATAGGCATGAGAAACTGCGCCCAGCTGGAATAATCTTAAATTGTGAGTCCCCAAGTTATTTTTCCAGAAGGACCCTTCCAGATGCCAGAAACATCTTCACCAAGACTGGTGGCAGAACGACGCTCTCACCTGGTGAGCCCCCAAACCCTGCTGTATCTCCCTACCACTGTCCTTTGCCCTCACTGCTCTTTATCCTGAAGTAGTAAACTCCAACTTGTTTCTGTGGCTGCTCTGAACCATTTTCAACTGGAGATAAAATGAAAAGAAAAATGACAAAAACAAAAACAGGAACCCTTCAAACTTGAGTAAGAATGTGGTTTTCATGTATGCCTATTTTCTAGGCCCTCTGGAGGCTAAATTTTGAGGACATAAGCTGTGGCCATAGACCCAACCTAAATATTGACTGGGATTTTTTTTTTTTTTTTACCTTCAATTCCAATGCGAATGTTTTTCAGGCCCCGTTCCTTTAACACTGTTTTTGCAACATCCCTATTCTCAATATATTTGAAGAATCTGTAGAGCTTGGAGCTATAAAGAACTGTAAAAGAAAAAACAGGGGTTAGCCATGGAGTAAAGACCTAAGAGGAAAGAGAGAAGCTAACAGAATCAAACTAATGAAGATATACTTGACCACTAATCCCAAATAATCCAGATGGATCAAAGATTAAATGTTAAATAATACATAAACCATAAGAGAAATTTTTATAGTCTCAGGGTGGGGACTTTCTGGGTACAACGTTAAACCTAGAAGTCATAAAAGCTGATGATTATAGAAATATAACATCTCTGCATAGCCTAAACTACCATTTACCAAAGCTAAAAAGACAACTGAATGAGAAAATATTTGCAACTCATAAAAGGATAATTTCCTTAATTAGAAAGAGCTGCCACAAATAGAACTTTCACAAATCACTAAGTAAAAAACTAACAATCTGATTTTATAATGGGCAAAAGGCACAAACACCATTGACAAAAAAGGAAATGACAATGGCTCTTGAAAACTGAAAAGGTTTTGGCTGGGTGTGGTGGCTCACACCTGTAATCCCAGCACTTTGGGAGGCTGAGGCAGGCAGATCAGTTGAAGTCAGGAGTTGGAGACCAGCCTGGCTAACTCGGTAAAACCCTGTCTCTACTAAAATTACAAAAATTAGGCGTCACGGTGGGTGCCTGTAATCCCAGCTACTTGGGAGGCTGAGGCTGGAGAAGCACCTGAACCTGGGAGGCGGGAAGTTGCAGTGAGCCGAGATCATGCCATTGCACTCCAGCCCGGCCAAGAGAAGGGAGATACCATCTCAAAAAAAAAAAAAAATTCAGCCTCACTCATGAAATAAGAAATGTAATCAAAACTCATGCCAATCATGAGATTCTGCGGTTTTTTACCTATTAAGAAAGTAGCAAAGATAAAAGTCTTAAAAACACTTTTGGGGCCAGGCACAGTGGCTCACACCTGTAATCCCAACACTTTGGGTGGCAGATGTGGGAAGATGGCTTGAGGCCAGGAGTTTGAGACTAGCCTAGGCAAGGCAACATAGACCCTATTTCTACACACACACACACAAAATTAGCCAATCATGGTGGCACACACCTGCAGCCCAGGCTACTTGGAGGCTGAGGTGGGAGAATCACTTGAGACTAGGAGTTTGAGGCTGCGGTGAGCCATGGTTGCACCACTGTACTCCAGCCTGGGTGAAAGAGCAAGATTCTATCTGTAAAAAAATTTTTTCAAAAGCCACTGTTGGCCAGGCATGGTGGCTCACGCCTACTATCCTAGCACTTGGGAGGCTGAGATGGGTGGATCACTTGACGTCAGGAATTTGAGACCAGCCTGGCCAACATGGTGAAACCCTGTTTCTACTACTAATACAAAAATTAGCCAGGCGTGGTGGCACACACCTGTAGTCCCAGCTACTTGGGAGGCTGAGGCATGAGAATCACTTGAACCTAGGAGGCAAGACTCTGTCTCAAAAAAAAAAAAAAAAAAAAAAGCCACTGTTTTTGTGAGGGGGTAGGAAACAAACCTGTCATGTATTGTTTTGTGAGTGTAAATTGGTACAATTTTATGGAGCATAATTTGGCAACATCTATCAAAATTATAAAGGTACAATTTTTTTTTTTTTTTTTTTTGAGATGGAGTCTCGCTCTGTCACCCAGGCTATAGTGCAGTAGCATGATCTCGGCTCACTGCAACATCCAACATCCACCTCCTGGGTTCAAGTGATTCTCCTGCCTCTCAGCCTCCTGAGTAGCTGGGATTACTGGCATGAGCCACCACGCCCAGCTAATTTTTGTATTTTTAATAGAAACGGGGTTTCACTATATTGGCAAGGGTGGTTGTGAACTCCTGACCTCAAGCAATCCGCCCACCTCAGCCTCCCAAAGTGCTGGGATTACAGGCATGAGCCACTGCGCCTGGCCAATAGTTTAAATGTCCAGTAATGGCTGGTTAAATCAATTATGGCACATTTGTGCAAGGGAATACTATAGAGCCACAGAAAAAGAATGTCGAAGATTTTTTTTTTTTTTGAGACAGAGTCTCACGCTGTCACCTGGGCTGGAGTGCAATGGCGCGATCTCGGCTCACTGCAACCTCTGCCTCCCAGGTTCACCTGATTCTCCTGCCTCAGCCTCCTGAGTAGCTGGGACTACAGGCACGCACCACCATGCCTGGCTAATTTTTTGTATTTTTAGTAGAGACGGGCTTTCATTATGTTGGCCAGACTGGTCTCGAACTCCTGACCTCGTGATTCTCCCACCTCGGCCTCCCAAAGTGCTGGGATTACAGGCGTGAGCCACTGCTCCCACCCCATAATATCAAAGATTTTTGTTAACATATGGCACAGAACAGTTGTATAATATGGTACATGAAAAAGGAGGAGAAAACAAGTAATTGGTTATCTATGTAGATTGAATATACTTGGAAGCCCGTAAAAGAAATTGAGAAGCAAAACTGGATAGATGGGACAGGAGTGAGAATAAGACTTTTTAGTGTATATCCTGTTATGTTTTTTGAATTCTGATTACCAATTCAAAAGGATTTAAAAATGAATTGAGAAGAATGACACCATCATTTAATGTGCTGCCTCAGTATCTTACACAATACGAGACACCAGAGAAAGAGTGAATGGTGTAACAACATTCCCTGTGTTCCCCAGCATAAAGGCTAGACCTGCATCACTAGGGATCTGTCATCCAGGTGAGTGTGCTCATCACAGGCTCAACATTGATATTCACATTGGTTCTAGGATCAAGCTGCTACTCCAGGTAGCGAGTTTCTTGCTGAAAACATCTACACCATGCCAGAAGCTCCTACTTTGGGAATATTCCTCCCCCATTGGTGGAGGGTGGTCTTCATCCCAGTCCACAGAATCCTCATCCGTCAGCACAACAATGTGGCACTCTCGCTCTCCTTTCTTGGCACAGCCCACCATAATAGGCAAGATCAGCTCTTCGAGGTAGTGATCAAACTGCTTATGAGCACCGTCATTGGACAGTTCATGGAGTAAAGCACCTGCAGAGAGAAAATGTAGGTGAACATGCTTTCTGCCTAAATGCACATATTACTGGAGAGAAAAAGACTATGAGGGAATGGCTGTTATCATTGATGAGGTTCAGAGAAGTGGCACATTTAAAGGCAAAGAGATTGTTTCCTGCTCCAAGGTGATAATTAAGCTTTGTTAAGGTATGTCTCCTATTCTACCACTCTTCAATTTACTCATGTTTAATAATCTTTGAGCATTCTGATCAGTTGGGGTTTTGTTGGACATACAAGGTCAGACCATAAATGTTAATTCTGTAAGAGATGAAATCATCATTTGTAGTACCTCTTCTGAAGATGGTTTGGATCCTGATTTCATGGAGTTAGAGTACCATAATAGAGGAATAATCTGAATTTTGGTGACACCAAAGGACTTACTCTAAATGTGTAATACACTCAGTAGAGAAATCACATGTACTTCATGTAACATGCAGGGAAATATATCATGAAATTCAAAGAATAGTTATTTAAATAATTTCAGGAAGCCCAGATAATAAGAGAGCATGGAATTTGCAGTCAGACAATCTGAGTTCTAATCCTAGTCTTAATGCCTAGAGCTCTAAACAAGCTGATTTCTTTTTTTTTTTTTTTTTTTTTTTTTTGAGGCGGAGTCTCGCTCTGTCGCCCGGACTGGAGTGCAGTGGCCAGATCTCAGCTCACTGCAAGCTCCGCCTCCTGGGTTTCCGCCATTCTCCTGCCTCAGCCTCCCAAGTAGCTGGGACTACAGGCGCCCGCCACCTCGCCCGGCTAGTTTTTTTTTTTGTATTTTTAGTAGAGACGGGGTTTCACCGTATTAGCCAGGATGGTCTCGATCTCCTGACCTCGTGATCCGCCCGTCTCGGCCTCCCAAAGTGCTGGGATTACAGGCTTGAGCCACCGCGCCCGGCCAACAAGCTGATTTCTTAAATGAGGTTATCACCCATCTTTCAGGATTGTTAAAGATTTATGGCCGGGCTCGGTGGCTCAAGCCTGTAATCCCAGCACTTTGGGAGGCCGAGACGGGCGGATCACGAGTTCAGGAGATCGAGACCATCCTGGCTAACACGGTGAAACCCCGTCTCTACTAAAAAAATACAAAAAACTAGCCGGGCGAGGTGGCGGGCACCTATAGTCCCAGCTACTCCAGAGGCTGAGGCAGGAGAATGGCGTAAACCCGGGAGGCGGAGCTTGCAGTGAGCTGAGATCCGGCCACTGCACTCCAGCCTGGGCGACAGAGCGAGACTCCATCTCAAAAAAAAAAAAAAAAAAGATTTAAGCAAGTCCATATCTATAAAGCACTTAGCAAACACTAAGTTAATAATTATAGGCAGGGCGCAGTGGCTCACGCCTGTAACCTCAGCACTTTGGGAGGCCGAGGTGGCAGATCATTTGAGGTCAGGAGTTCGAGACCAGGCTGGCCAACATGGTGTAAACCCTATCTCTACTAAAAATACAAAAATTAGCCGGGCATGGTGGCATGCGCCTGTAATCCCAGCTGCTCTGACAGAAGAACTGCTTGAATCCAGCAGGTGGAGGCTGCAGCGAGCTGAGATTGTGCCACTGTACTCCAGCCTGGGTGACAGAGCGAGACTCTGTCTCCAAAACAAAATAATAATAATAGCCAGGTGTGGTGGCATGTACCTGTAGTCCCAGCTACTCAGGAGGCTGAGGTGGGAGGACTGCTTGAGGCCAGGAGTTTGAGACCAGCCTGAGCAACATAGCAGCAAGACCCCATCTCAAATTTAAAAAAAAAAAGGCAATATAATGATCAGGAGAACCTGGCCAGTTTGTGCTATTTGACTTTATTAGTGAACTGTTCCTCATGTTGGACAATCAGTATCCTTGTTTGTTAGAGTTGAGACACCAAAGTCCCAAGAGGGAAGCTGTCAGCTTGGTCTCTCACTGGTCAAGCTCCATTTAGAAACTACTATCTGTTTTCCTTTGTCTGCTCCAGTTCCTCACAGTGCTTTGAACCAAAAGAGGAAAAGGGTTAGTTAGTATCACATCTCTGCCTCTGCAGAAGATTTTCAACCTACATGTGAAACTCCTTCTGTTTAATAATAGAAAATGTCAACTGGGCTTAGTGGCTCATGCCTGTAATCCCAGCACTTTGGGAGGCCAAGGCGGGTGGCTCACCTGAGGTCAGGAGTTCAAAACCAGCCCGGCCAAAATGGCAAAACCCTGACTCTACTAAAAATACAAAAATTAGAAAGGCGTGGTGGCAGGCGTGTGTAAATCCCAGCTACTCGGGAGGCTGAGGCAGGGAGATTCCCTTGAACCTGGGAGGTGGAGGTTGCGGTGAGCCGAGATCACGCCACTGCACTCCAGCCTTGGTGACAGAGCGAGACTGTCTCAAAAACAAAAAAAAAAATCAGTGACTACAAGAAAACACAAAGTTCAGCTGCTTAAGTGCAGCTGGCGGCTGCTCCTGTACTTACTCAGATCTTGACATCGGATAGTGTTGAAATCAAAATTAATGCAGAGATAATCACATGTATCTCTAAGATCTGGGATAGAGATGCCATCAGGACAATTGATGATACCGGTTTTGTAATAATCCTGTAAATAGATTAGGAAGAAAAAATGTAGGCAAAGAACAAGAAGAAAAATTACTTCTTCATCCCTTATGCATTCCTGGTTCTGTTAAAGCAATGAGCTACCGGAATTATCACCAGATTGGATGATTCATTAGATGGCAAAACAGCTCCTGGCTATCTTGACTTGTTTAATCAGAACTTGGTAACTGATAGAGCTCACACACAAACAAGCAAAGACTTAAAAGTTACAGGAACAGAAAACAAAGGGAGAAAGGAAACAACTGGAAACCAGAGACCCTAAAGTCAATAACATAGTTGGTGGAACTCTCAAGGCTATTGATCACACATGCCCCTGGGGAAGAGAATGGAACAAAAAAGGCTACCACACACCAGCACTGTGCGAAATACAGTTGCACTGATGCCTTCAGCAATCTCATACTCTCCCTTCTCATTGGGCCGAGTGAAGTTGTACTCTCTTCCTGGTCCAAACATCCTGAAAGATATCCAGGCAATAATGTTACCTTCTCCAGCATGATTCTTCACAGATGAGACTTCTCCCTTCTCCACCTCATTCTGGAAGACTCCATCCCACTCTCTCATGGTATAAATTAAAAACATAGCACTGGGACCCAATGCCTACAAGACAACTCAAGTCTTAGGAAACTCCCTTCAGACAGGAAAAGAAGGCAACTGCTTTAAGCATTTGTGTGCAAAGAAGAATGAAGGATCAAGTCCACAAAGTTCATCTGTAGTGAGTTTCTTTGGCAGTAAATGCAGTAAACAGCAACTGCAGAGGTGGCCCTTGGAAAATATCTGTGTGGAGATGGTGGCCTTTCATGCCCTCCCCACTGCCCAAGAACCTGCTTTTCTATACTGACAGCTCAGGAAGACAGCATCTAAGCTCCTTTTTATTCCTGTCTCCTCGTCTGTCAACATTGACCTATCTAATAATGCCATTCATCAATATTTCTGAACTTTTCAACATCTCATCTTCTGTTAGATGCAGCTATGTTAATGCTTTCCTGGTATGTCTTAATAGTGGAGCTCTGGGGGGAAAATGGCCTTACTCAATACAAAGAATAACTAATGATGGGATTTTCAGATCAAGTAGAAGAGGGTAGGCATTAGGCTTATCAGCAGTTTACTGCATTTCAGAGAGACAGGCTTGCTGTTAGCATGAACTCAGAAGTCATGAGGGAATAGGGAGGAAAGCTTTTCTTATTCGCCTCTCCCCATCCTTCCTCCCTCTGTCAGATCCCCTGCAGTCTAAATGACCCCATGACTTCCACTCCTGCTGCACTTCTGTGTATGAGCTGTGGAATGGTTAGATAACACAAAGGATAGGGCAGGCAGCTGCTATCTTCAACCAGCCTAAGATTTGACTTCCCAATCAAATGGGGGCTTACTGCCATTTCCTTCCTTAAACTGCTGGGAAGTGTTGCTCTTCAGCTGTTCACAACTGTTGTCCTCCAGCCTGAACTGGCTGCTTTTCAAAGGTCTGAAAATGATTCCATTTCGGCCAGGCGCGGTGGCTCACGCCTGTAATCCCAGCACTTTGGGAGCCGAGGCACGTGGATCACGAGGTCAGGAGATGGAGACCATCCTGGCTAGCATGGTGAAACCCCATCTCTACTAAAAAAAAATACAAAAAATTAGCCAGGCAAGGTGGTGGGCGCCTGTAGTCCCAGCTGTGCAGGAGGCTGAGGCAGGAGAATGGCGTGAACCCGGGAGACAGAGCTTGCAGTGAGCCGAGATTGTGCCACTGCACTCCAGCCTGGGTGACAGAGCAAGACTCTGTCTCAAAAACAAACAAAAAAAAAGAAAATGATTCAATTTTACATGCTTCCCAAGTAACTGTACCACACATAAGAAATCCATCTTGATAAAAGTAGCCTCCAAAGAATGCAGATGTTTTTCTGGAATGCTCTGGTTGAATGAAGTCTAGCTCAGAGAGCTTTGAATAAAAATAGTGAACATATTGTAAATATAATCCTCCCTATTTATCATCAGTAGGACTTTAGCTCAGGGTATTTAGTAATGGCATGGATCTGCATTAATCCATTCTCTTTCTCTCAGCTTCTCCCCTTTTGACTAGTGGCCCACATCTGTAAGCTCACTGGCTAGGCTCAGAAGTACTGTATATAATCACAGGACAGGTAGCCACAGAACAGAACAAATCTAAATCACTTACAGAATTTACAACCTTGCCAATTCAGCTGAGTGAACCATACAGATAAAGAACCAGACTCTCTTCTTCATGGAACAACCCATTCCAAGATTCAGAAAACCAGTTTTACCCAAGAATCTATTACCCAGAAAACATTTGCCTTTCTTCTCTTGATCACTACTTTCAGAGGCAACATACCTAAAACAGCCAGCCTGCACTGAGAAACACTTTTTTCAGGGGGTAGGAATGCTGGTAATACCCACACTGAGAACAGGAATTCAAGCCTGATAAAAAAAAATACAGGGCCAATCTGGAAAATGTATTAATGTTCTACTTTTATCTTAATTCAGATGTTTAAGAAATATGTACACAGGTTTGGTTCTAATTAAAAAGTGGTTCACTGTGGCCAGGCACAGTGGCTCATGTCTGTAATCCCAGCATTCTGGGAGGCTGAGGTGGGCGGATCACGAGGTCAGTTCAAGACCAGCCTGACCAACATGGTGAAACCCTGTCTCTACTGAAAATACAAAAATTAGCCGGGTGTGGTGGCACATACCTGTAATCCCAGCTACTTGGGAGGCTGAGGCAGGAGAATTGCTTGAACCCAGGAGGCGGAGGTTGCAGTGAGCCAAGATTGTACCACTGCCCTCCAGCCTCGGTGACAGAGCGAGACTCCATCTCAAAAAAAAAAAAAAAAAAAAAAAAGTAGTTCACTGTGAATTTATATGTTCAAATACACATATATTTGAATAGCTGGATTCTATTTAGCCTAGAATTCAAATAGTGTGATCGATTCGAATTTCTAACTCAGTTTAAATTAATTCAAAGTCCTGAGGTTAGATCTCTAAACAAAATCTACTTCTAAGTAGATGAAAATGATCAAAAGCCAAATCTACATGTATAATATCATTATTATTATTACTATTTTTACTCTTATCCCAATCTGCTCTTCCTTGGGTTAAGGTCTATGGTTGGCCAAAAAGACAATCTCTTAACTCCTAGCCCAGGCTCTGAGACTCCTTCCTGGACAGTTTTCCTTCTTAGTAGGCTATTTCCATTTCCTAAACTCTAACCTTAAAAATCTGAGGGCCAGAGATGGTTAAGAAGAGGATAAATCTGAATGAAGCAGCACAGAGAATGGACTATGAAGAATAAAGAGGGCAATCATGAAACAAACAACAAAGCAACTAGGTTTAAAGACTCCACTTAAGGATTACATTTCAAAAAACTTGAATAGTAATGGAAGCATTAGAAAATGACAGCATAGCATCTGTTGCCAAGCAGAAAACTTGCAATAGATGGCAGGGAAATGGTTTTCAGTAAAATGGCTTTGTTCTTGTGCCATGTAGAACATTTGCCTAATACTGTTTTTTATTTATTTTTTTTAAAAAAGGGAGCAAGATTTAGGTCTCACCTTACCCCAGCATCTTTGACCTATGAAACTCTGAAAACATTACTTAGAGTGAATTTGTAGAGGAGCAGAGAATGAGATATAGCAGGTTATTTTTTCATAGTTTCCAAATAGATTTTATTTTCTTCTGTGGGGCTCATTTTACTATACTGGCTTTGTAAATGAAGTACTCTCCCCACCCTGAAATACCAACACGTATTAGGCTTTTGCCAGCTTGCCTTCCCTTCACAAATGTATGAGGGCAGAAAAATAAAAATACAATGCCTTTTTTTTTTTTTTTTTTTTTTTTTTTTGAGACGGAGTCTTGCTGTCGCCCAGGCTGGACGTCTCAGCTCACTGCAACCTCCACCTTCCGGGTTCAGGCAATTCTCCTGCCTCAGCCTCCCAAGTAGCAGCTGGGATTACAGGCACCTGCCACCACACCCAGCTAATTTTTGTATTTTTAGTAGAGATGGGGTTTCACCATGTTGGCCAGGCTGGTCTCAAACTCCCGACCTCAGGTGATCTGCCTGCCTCGACCTCCCAAAGTGCTCAGATTACAGGCATGAGCCACCACGCCCAGCCTATACAATGCTTTTTATTGTTATATCTAATGCAAGATAAACAGCAGGTATTTCCATTTATAGAGAACAGAGGGAATTTGGAAGAAAATTATCAGTTACCTTCCCAGCATGGTATCCGGATGAGCAGTGAAAATCTGTGGATTCACAACAAAACGTGTGCCATCTACAAGAAGCGTCACTTTCTCTGGTGCTTGGGAATGGGAATTACTGCCAAAGCCCACACTACTGTTTCCAAATCTTTCTGGAGCAATAAAAGGTTCATGGTTCCATTTATTCCCACTTTGGAAGCAAGAACCTTTGATGTCTTCAGCAAGGGGCATTATGTGAGGGAACTGAAGATTTGCTGGCTGAGAAGCATAGTCAAGTGAGAGGTCTAAAAGAACATACAAAGAAACCAAAACAACTTGAGAGCAAAAGCCTTGAGAGAAAAACCCTATCTTCTTTAAAACAACAAGCAAACACACCAAAAAACCCCCAAATTTTAGGTGTTGACAGGCAAAAAACCTCTTTCCTACAGCTAGTAAAAAGCAAGCAAACAAACTAGAGACTCATATTGGATCTCCTCCAGGTACATGTGAGGGCTGGCGGAGGGAGGGGAAGAAGGCAGAATGCCCACACTTGAATATTATTTAAATTTTCTAAAGTAAACTATGTATATGGTTAAGAAAAACAGTAGAGAAGAATTTATGTGGGGGCCCATCAGTCTCCCCTGCTATTCCCTGTACCTTCCCTGGTGTTGATTCAGACGCATTCGCTTTTTACTTGTTTTCACTTCTATTGCTAAATAATACTTTTATATGTCCTATGTTTTATTTAAGGAACCTACTACTAATATGTGCCAAAACTATTCATTTTCAAATTCTTCAAAATTGTTTTAAAATTTATTTCCCAGAAGGGATAATGATAGTCTTTAATTTTCCAATATATTACTTTTCCTAGAAATTCACAGTAAAAGGCATTTTCACTATGTACAGGAGAACCCTAACATCACCTACACTATTTTTTCAAAAAGGCAGGTCTTACTCTCAGCAGAGAAGTTCCAGTGCAAATGGCATTAGGATTCATTCGTAAAATCTGTTTCTCAGTATCACCAAAAAGCTGTTTTCTTTAAGCAATTAATTTAATTTTGTTTTTTTTTTTGAGATGGAGTCTCACTCTGTCGCCCAGGCTGGAGTGCAGTCGTGCAATCTCAGCTCGCTGCAAGCTCCACCTCCCAGGTTCACGCCATTCTCCTGCCTCAGCCTCCTGAGTAGCTGGGACTACAGGCGCCCGCCACCACGCCTGGCTAATTTTTTGTATTTTTTAGTAGAGACGGGGTTTCACCTAGTCAGGATGGTCTCAATCTACTGACCTCGCAATCCGCCCGCCTCGGCCTCCCAAAGTGCTGGGATTGCAGGCATGAGCCACCGTGCCCGGCCAGTTAATTTATTTAATTTTCTACCTGGCCCATCATCTATAAAATGAGGATAAATAATGTTCACTCCATCTACCTCACAGGGCTGTTTCAATTATAAACTGAAATTAAGGCTGTGAGAGCACTTAAAAATAGGCCCGGTGTGTGGCCTGCAAAGTGTTGGGATTATAGGTATGAGCCACCACACCCAGCCCTATTTTGTTTTAATGTAAAAAAGGTTTTTAATGAAAAATTCCAAACATAGGGAAGCACAAACTTAATACATACACCCTATCACCTACATTTGGTAAGATTTGTTAACATTTTTCTACCTTTTCTTCAAGCCCTTTTTGAAAAAAAAAAAAAAAAGAAAAGTTATCAATACAACTGAATTACTCCCACCCGTCATGTTTATAAAATTTGTAAACAAATTCAGGAACATGATTAATGCCCATGACCTCTGGGAAATTAGTCTGATTTCCTACACTCAAGACAACCAAATAAATTGTTGGGCAGAGGACACTTAGTTTTTTTTTCCCATTTGTTTGTAGATAAAAGGCAACAAAAATATAGACCAAAAACCTATTTAGAGTTCACATCCCATAGCTTCTCATACACTTTCAATGTGGTCTCATGTTTGCACACCAAAAGCTATGCTTCCAGGTAACCCACAGGCAAGCTTGTAGCAAGAAACACTTTGATCACCAGGATAGGCTTTCACACTTGAGGTGCTGTTTATCAAAAATGAAATAGATACCTGGGCCAGGCACAGTGGCTCACGCCTGTAATCCCAGCACTTTGGGAGGCCAAGGCGGGGGGATCGCGAGGTCAGGAGATCGAGACCAGCCTGGCTAACACGGTGAAACCCCGTCTCTACTAAAAATACAAAAAATTAGCCAGGCGTGGTGACGGGAGCTTGTAGTCCCAGCTACTCAGGAGGCTGAGGCAGGAGAATGGCGTGAACCCAGGAGGCGGAGCTTGCAGTGAGCCAAGATTGTGCCATTGCACTCCAGCCTGGGCGACAGAGCAAGACTCTGTCTCAAAAAAAAAAAAAAAAAAGAAAGAGATACCTGAATTACTAATTCAGTTCCTTATAATGCTTGATTTCTCCCCAACAATTAAGCAATTAAAATGGGTTTATTCCTAAACCCAAGGAAGAAACCTCAGGTTCTATCCTGCTTAAATGGGTGCGTAGGAAGAGAGACTCCTTGCACAAGTTCTCCCTAATGGATATGCTTTTCTGTCAGTTAATACACATATAGAAATCATCTCAGCCCACTACCTCCTAGCAATGTGAACTTGGGCAAGTTACCTAAGCTTTCTAAGCCTCAGTTTCCTCATCTGTAAAACAAGGATAATAGTTGTAAGGACTAATCTGGAGTAGAGTCAGCAAATTTTCCGTAAAGGGCCACAAAGTAAGTATTTTAGGCTTGTGGTCAGTCTCTGCCACTACTGTAGCAGGAAGGCAGCCATAGACAATATGGACATGATGGCTGTTTCATTAAAATTTTATTTACAAAAACAGATTTGACCAGTTTGCCACCCCTGATCTAAAGAATGTATGTAAAGTTCCTAGTACAGTGAATGCTCAATAAATGGTAGTTGCTATTATTGGTGCTATTGTTTTACTTAAAAGTTAAAAAGAATCTCAGTTTATCAGGAGCTTTCGCATCTATTAACTTGTTAATCTACTATTCTTGTGAGGTAGGAATAATTTCTTTTTTTTTTTTTTTTTTTGAGACAGAGTCTCGCTCTCTTGCCCAGGCTGGAGTGCAGTGGTGTGATCTAGACTCACTGCAACCTCCGCCTCCCAGGATCGAGCGATTCTTGTGCCTCAGCCTCCCAAGTAGCTGAGATTACAGGCATCTGCCACCATGCCTGGCTATTTTTGTGTTTTTAGTAGAGATGGGGGTTTTGCCACGTTGGCCAGGCAGGCCTTGAAGTCCTGACCTCAAGTGATCCACTTGCTTTGGCCTCCCAAAGTGCTAGGATTACAGGTGTGAGCCACCGCACCGGGCCTAGATAGAATATTAATAGCTTTGTTTTCCAGATTAAGAATGTGAGGCTCGCCAGCCTGGGCAAAATGGTGAAACCCTGTCTCTACCAAAAATATAAAACATTAACTGGGTGTGGTGATATACACCTGTGGTCCCAGCTACTCGTGAGGCTGAGGTGGGAGGATCACTTGAGCCTGGGAGGCAGAGCTGCAGTGAGCCAAGATCACGCCACTGCACGCCAACCTGGGTGACAGAGTGAGACTCCATCTCAAAAAAAAAGAAAAAAGAAAAAGCAGGGCTCAGAAAGACTGAGGATCTCATCCATGGTTACAACTAATAAGCAGCTGAGTTAGAAGTTGAATATGTCTTCTGACTCCAAACCTGTGGCTGTTTGTTTGTTTTAATACCATTATCACCACATTAGATGTGCTAGACTGATTAAATAAGTGGATATTTTCTGTGAAGGTCAGCTTTATATAATTGTGATATGCAAGCTAAGCAATTAATTGCATAATTTATTTAGATTAAACACATTCATGCCTTCTGGGTAGAGTAGATGCTTTGGTATTGGAAAGCCCCCCAAATTAAGTCAAGAGCTAATCACTGTACCTTCATTCCTGGGACCTAGAGGATAAGTAAGATTATGAGGACCAGATGAAGCCAGGCTATTTGCTTCTTTTTCTTGGGCTGCAGCTGAAGTATCATCCACTAAGCAGCTGGCCTCCTGCCGCAATAACCTGTCACTGTCACTGCCACGGTGAACATTCATCCTTAGATTCTGAGTCCTGAACTGTCCGTTTGATCAGAGAGAAATCCTGGAACACAGGAATATGCATGATTTAGAACTCAAAAAACAGATTTCTAAGGACTTCCATGATATGAAAGCCAGACTAGAAAACTGACAGCTAGCATTCCTGTTCTCAGGAGAAACAGGCATCTTACACATTTTTGTGATTTTTAGATTAATAGGAATTGGGCTGATTTAAATGGTCTTTATCAAATCACTAAGAATGCAGATAAACTTGTTACCAGGGAATAATTTTATCCATGAACAGACATCAAATTCACTGACTTCGGCCACATTCATGATCAATTCTACATTAAATGGTGGTACAATAATTTTGTGGTATTCATATTACAGAGACATAGGGTAGCAGGGAGTTCAAATTTCAACTAAAGAAAACCTATGTTTTTCTAAATTGACACCTATGCTTTTGCAACAATTAAGCACCAGGATATTAAAAAAACAACACAACCTTAAAGCCAGTATGAGAATCATCCGAGCTGAAGAAAAAAGCTAATTCTGATTGTAGTGCTCAAGTTCTCCTTTTTTATCTCCCTTTTCTTTCACTTTGTATACCTTATACTCAATCCCGAAACCCCACCTCAGACTCACACTGACTACAAAGCTAATCATGTCATTCATCTCTCTCGAAAGCAGTGCAAAGTCCCCATGACCAACACATACTATGTAACTGCCATGTCCAAGACCCCCAATGATCAGGCAGGATGGAGACGCCACAGCAGCCACAGAGGGGTCTTCATAACTTTCTGCTGGTTAATCATGCCCTGCAACCCCTCCATCCTCGATGGTGGCTAAACTACTCAAAATATTCCTGAAGTTCACTCTACTTAGCACTTTCACAGTTTACACTGTACAAGTTTCCACTGGCATTCTGGTGGAAGAATCATCTTAAATCATCAGTAATTTGTATGCATATGGATTACATGCATAACAATATTTTAGGAAACAGGAAGCTCACTAAGGGCAGTAATGCATTTTAATACTCTGAATTTCCTGGCATACCAAGCATGTGGTAGGTGCCAATAAACATCTATAAAAAATAAACATAATATCTGTAATGTAAATTAAATTTTTAATCCCTTCATAATGTATATTAAAATATTTTTAGCATAAAATTGATCAGTTTATGCCCTGGTCCAAGTTTTCACTTAGATGAAACGTAAAAGTGACCACTTTGATAAGATGGATAGAAGAATATGCCTGAAAATAAATCATGCTAAAGAAGAGATACTTTCAGTTGATGAAATCTTTCTCAGACAATGGCTCTTATAAAGCAAATTGAAGGAATAAAGTGAATGTATTGATAGAAAACCTTCAATGTGACTACAGCTTTTTTCACAATTATCCTTTCTTAAAAAAAAGTATTTATATTACAAAAATGCAGCCATTTAAAGTTGATGCTTGGCGACTGGTAAAGTCAAACAGAACCACCAATGCCTTCAAGTTTGGCTCAGATGTCAAAATCAAGTCTAGAGAGTAAGATAAAGAACGAGGTCCATGGAATTGGAAAGAACATTACCAAAGATGGTCTGCTTCTTTAATCTTAATTGGTTTTGAACCATAATGTTCCAATCTACTTACAGCTCCTCTAGCTGCTCAAGAACCAAGTTCAAACTTCTCTTTGTTGCACTCGAAAAGATCTCTTGAACCGACACACAATAAGCTTGACTAAGCCTGCCTCTTGAGAACTTGCATGGACTAGACTGTATAAACCACTTAATTTAATCTCATAATGTAAGAAAATCATTTTGTTATCATGGAATAAAAAAAGTCCTAGTTTATAAAACCAGGGCTCCAAAATCAGTTTAATTTGTATATGGTGAATTAATAAATGGATGTACTTGGAGTTTAGCAGGGTAGGTATCACCAGTGAGGGAAAATAAAGTAACTTTCTCAGCACTTAAAAGGTATTTGCATTTAATTAATTTTTATTGTAAGTAATACACAAATATATTCCCAAGAAAACTCAAACCTTATAGATAATGCGAAAAAGGACCTTTTGATCATCATTCCCAATCCCAGTCATTTCTCCAAGTAGCTATCATTACTTGGTATGAATCCTTTTAGACTTTATTAAAATGCATATTTATTATACAGATATACTGGGGAAAGCATATAGTTTTTTAAAAACACACAAATTATACACTATATGCATCATTCTCATTCTGTAATGTTTTTCTAAATGTTCTTGAGAACCATCTATGATTGAAGATTGCGATCTAGTTCATTTGCTTTTAAGGGCTGTATAATATTCTATTAATACAATTTTACTCTCCTCCCTATGAATATTTAAGTTGTTTATAACAAACAAATGCTTTGATAAGTAAGATCAGAGTGTACTATGGAACTCCAAGAGAGGATTCAATTTGCAGAGTTTTCCCAAATGGATTTGGTTTCAGAATTTGTTTTTTCAAGAAATCCTTCAGGGCCGGGCGCAGTGGCTCACACCTGTAATCCCAGCACTTTGGGAGGCCAAGGTGGGCGGATCACAAGGTCAGGAGATCGAGACCATCCTGGCTAACACGGTGAAACCCCATCTCTATTAAAAATACAAAAAATTGTGGCCGGGCGCGGTGGCTCAAGCCTGTAATCCCAGCACTTTGGGAGGCCGAGACGGGCAGATCACGAGGTCAGGAGATCGAGACCATCCTGGCTAACACTGTGAAACCCCGTCTCTACTAAAAAATACAAAAAACTAGTCGGGCGAGGTGGCGGGCGCCTGTAGTCCCAGCTACTCAGGAGGCTGAGGCAGGAGAATGGCGTGAACCCAGGAGGCGGAGCTTGCAGTGAGCTGAGATCCGGCCACTGCAGTCCAGCCCCGGCGACAGAGTGAGACTCCATCTCAAAAAAAAAAAAAAAATCCAAAAATACAAAAAATTACCCGGGCGTGGTGGGGGAGCACCTGTAGTCCCAGCTACTCAGGAGGCTGAGGCAGGAGAATGGCGTGAACCTGGGAGGTGGAGGTTGCAGTGAGCCAGCCTGGGTGAAAGTGCAAAACTCCGCGTGAAAAAAAAAAAAGGAAGAAATCCTTCAGGATTTCTTCTTTTTTATTTTTTTCAGAGACAGAGTCTCTCACTCGTTGCACAGGCCAGGGTGCAATGGTGTGATCTCGGCTCACTGCAACCTCTACCTCCCAGGTTCACACCATGCTCCTGTCTCAGCCTCCCGAGTAGATGGGATTACAGTCACCCACCACCATACCCTGCTAATTTTTGTATTTTTAGTAGACATGAGGCTTCACCATGTTGGCCCGGCTGGTCTCAAACTCCTGACCTCAGGTGATCCACCTGCCTCAGCCTCCTAAAGTGCTGGGATTACAGGTGTGAGAGACCACGCCCAACCCAGGATTAATGTTTAATGGCACATACTTTCAGATAGCACCTAACCCAGCATTTCCCAAAGTCCCCTATAAACTCTATTTCCTCTAAAATCCCAGAATGGATGGAACAAAAATCTCTTGACCTATGGAACCTAAGAAGCAAACTGACACCAAGTTCTTCAACAAACCAGAGCAGGCAGTTTAAATATAATAGTAAGGTTCTATTCCCTTTCCAGCATGGATGCTTCATTCAACTTTGAATGATATTTTCATTGCCTACCCTGGTTCACTTCTGTAGCCATTCCGCAAATGAATCTTGGTCCTCAGAACAGATTGAAGAGGGGGAAAAAAGAAAGAAAAAAAGGCAAGGCGCAGTGGCTCACATCTGTAATCTCAGAAATTTGGGAGGCCAAGGCAGGAGGATCTCTTGAGCCTGAGAGTTCAAGACCAGCCTGGGTAATACAGTAAGACCTCATCTCTAAAAAAAATTTTAAAATTAGCCAGACGTGGTGGCGCATGCCTGTAGTCCCAGCTACTTGGGAGGCTGAGGCAGGAGGATGATTAAGCGCAGGAGGTCGAGGCGGTAATGAGCTGTGGTTTTACCACTGCACTCCAGCCTGAGCAGCAGAGCAAGACTCTGTTTCAAAAAAAAAAAAAAAAAGGAGAAAGAAGAAAAGAAGCAAAACACAGCCAGGCACAGTGGCTCACCCCTGTCATCCCAGCACTTTGGGAGACCGAGGCAGGTGGATCACGAGGTCAGGAGATTGAGACCATCCTGGCCAACATGGTGAAACCCTGTATCTACTAAAAATACAAAAATTAGCTGGGTGTGGTGGTGAGCACCTGTAGTCACAGCTACTCAGGAGGCTGAGGCAGGAGAATCGCTTGAACCTGGGAGGCGGAGATTACAGTGAGCCGAGACCACCCCAGCCTGGGTGACAGAGACTCCGTCTCAAAAAAAAAGAAACAAACAAACAAAACACTTCAACAACAATATAATTCTCTATTGCTGCAAAACTATTTTTTGATCAACAGAACTCTGAAGGTCACAGCAATGTGCAAGAATCAAAGGTTCACCACCCTCTGTTATAGCTTAACAGTAACTGAAGAGACTGCTTTGGAAAAGCAGCAAGAGTTAAAAAATATATTAATAATGGAACCCAGAATATACAGCTGTGAAGCAAAGAAAACTTAACATCCAGCAAGCCAGTTTATGCTTCACTTCCATACATTCTGTAAAAGCATTTTACATACTCTAAAGAGCTATATATTTTAAGAGTATATATTTTATTATTTATTTCACAGGCTTCCCATGAAGGCCCATAGTTTGTTGAATCTTGATTTTACTGACCTGGAACAGCAAAACAGTTTTAGCACCATCATCTATCCATCTTGGAAAATTTATATACAGTCTTTGATAGTGAAATTATCTCCACATATTCCTTGCACCTAAAAAAGAATGCACTGGTTTCTCTCTAGAACAGTCATCTTGAGTATGAATCCACAATAACCTGTAGATAATAAATTTATATGTTTTCTTATTTGCAGTTTCTCCTAGTCAATTATTTCTGAAGAAAACAAGATATTTACCTAGATCACTATTCCCTTAAATTCAATATCCTACCATTGAACTACTCAGATTAAAAAAAAAAAAAATAGTTGGAATGGGGTGGGGGCAATAATATTGATGTATCTCAAAAGCATAATGCTTTAAATACTGTTTTTTTGTTTTTGTTTTTGAGATGGAATCTCGCCCTTCTTGCCCAGGCTGGAGTGCAGTGGTACGATCTCAGCTCACTGCAACCTCCGTCTCCCCGGTTCAAGCGATTCTCCTGCCTCAGCCTCCCAAGTAGCTGGGATTACAGGTGCGCACCACCACACCTGGCTACTTTTTGTATTTTTAGTAGATACGGGGCTTCATCATGTTGGCCAGGATGGTCTCGATCTCCTGACCTCGTGATCCATCCGCCTCGGCTTCCTGAAGTGCTGGGATTACAGGCATGAGCCACCGTTTCATAAGTTAATAGTGCAAAGGCATGATCTTTTAAAAGGCAGTACCCTTATTTATACTTAGGACCATATCTCCACTCTGTGTAGGAAGTGGAAGGTGAAGATGAAGTAGGATGCCACAGAATTTGGTAAATAAGCTAATTTGCCCTTAACCCATACCCCATAATCAAACTTAAGAAGTAATTATATCTTTGCCAAACCTTTATTCCAAACTGAAAAATCCTAGCCCTTCCAGTCTGTTCTTATGTGAAAACCACTTGGTCTAGTTTCATTGTGCTTTTCTTTATGCATGCTAATGAGAACTCTGCTAATGTTTTCTATTAAGCAGGTTTTCTGTTTTGCTACACATAATGCTGTCTGGTGACACCCAGAATTTCTGGGAATAGGTTAAAATGGGATGAAGGTTGGGGGAGGGGAAACAGAGGGGGATGGGGGAAATCTAAAATGTCTGCAAGACCTCCTTCTAGTACTATTATTAACTCACAGTAAGAGGCTACCATATTCGAAAAGTACTGTCTCTCTACAAAAGATAAGAAATTAGCTGGGTGTGTGATGATGTAGACTTGTCTCAGCTGCTCAGGAGGCTGTGGCAGGAGGATCACTTGAGCCTGGGAGGTCAAGGCTGTAGTAACCCATTATCATGCCATTGCACTCCAACCCCGGATGACAGAGCAAGACCTAGTCTCTCTTATTCATTCATCAATTGAGTTTATACTGATATTTTCCATTCAAATTTAATACTGGTTTTTCCTAACTCATTTTATATTAGTGTATCTTTTCCCTCACACTGAAATTCTTGATTCATAGACTAGTTTCAGAATTATAATGTCAAATTACTACTAACAATAAACCTAGTAAGTTTAGGTGTTTTGATCGGGGGGGCAGTTCTTTTTGTCCTTAAAGTATATCCCACTAAGGATGTACAGTCAGCATGCTATATTCAAAAGTTACTGTATATTTTTTCTCTGTATGTTCTGTAAGGTAGGTTCATTTGTTTTCCTTTATATTCAGTTATTGCATTTTTCCATTATTTTTAAAATATATTTCCTGAATATGTAAAACATTTACATGGTTCAGAAGTTGAAGACCCATAAAAAAGGAATGTTCAGAGAAGTCTCTGCCCTTCCCCCTTTCCCTCTCAATCTGCTCCTGTTTATTCCCTGCAGATAACCAGTTGTCTTGGTCCATTTGTGCTGCTATAAGCAAAGTGCCTGAGACTGGGTAATTTATAAAGAGCAGAAATTTCTTTTCTCACAGTTCTGGAGGCTAAGAAATCCAAGCAAGATTAAGATGCTGGCAAATCGGGTGTCTGGTGAGGTCCTGTTCCTCAAAGATGATGGTGTCTAGACATCCTCACATGATGGAAGGAAAAGGGCTAGCAAGGTTCCTTCAATCCCCTTTTATAAGGTCCAATCACCTCCTAAAGGTCTCACCTCTCAACGGTATCACCTTGGGGGTTTAAGTTCCAACATGACAATTTTGGAGGGACATATACATTCAAACCACAGCACTGGTTTTGTTAGTTTATCTTGCATGTTTTGTATGTTTTGTATGTTTCTCTTTGCAGATATAAGCAAATATATGTGTACATATACATATATTCTTAACTCCTTTTTTCTCTTATACAAAAGATAGAATACCATATTCTACCAAATAAAATACGCTTTTTTGTACCTTGTTATATTACTTAACAGTATATCCTAGAGATCACTCCATGGGAGTTCATACAGATCTTCCTCATTCTTTATTATGTCTGCATAATACTCCACTGTGTAGCTATTAATATGCAGAGATTAGATACAGAAAAGGGAAAAAGGGCATTCCAGGCAAGATGAATGACAAATAACTGGCAGGTAAATAAGAATAAACAAGGCTTTATTAGTATATGAAAGAGAAAGTAAACCAATCAGGCTAGAGTGAAGGATTAATGCAAAAGGGTGGGAAAAATCAAGGTTACTACCATATCATACAATTCCAGGGAAGACCATGCACATCGTCATCTAAGGAGCTGTATAAAGCACAGCTTAGATAGTTGTATACACTACCTTGGGTAAAGCTAAAGACGAAAAGTTGGGGCCAGTTTACAGAGGCACTTAGATTATAAGGTAAAGTAGGATTTTGTCTTGTAGCCAAAGCTTCTGCAGGAAGGTGTCACGTTCAAAATGTTGCTTTAAGATAAGTAAGACCACAGACTGGAGGGGGCTATAAGAGGAGGTTACTAAAATTGTCTCAGAGTGAGGTAGTAAGGATCTTATTGGGCTGATGGCAAAGAAAAGGGTATTACCTAAGACACAGTCTTGCTCACCATCAAAGAGCTTATAATCTAGTTGTTGAGATAATGTATTATTTAAGAGTTACATAATACAGAAGTGATATTTTAGAATCAGAAGAGACCTCAGTGATCATATTGTCCAGTGGTTCTCAAATCCAGCTGATAATCAGAATCACTGAGAGGAACTTGTTAAAACATCTTCTTGGGCCCCATTCCCCAGAGATTCTTATTCAATACGTCTTTAGTTGGGTCTGGAGAATCTGAATTTGTAACACACTCCTCAAGTGATCTCCCACTGACTGGCGATGTCTGGGAACTGCTGTTCCAGTATAATCTTTTCATTTCATGGACGAAAAGTTGAATCACAACAATATTCTTTTCCAAGAATGTTCAAGGAGATTACAATCTAGGGGTTGGGAAGCCTTTTTAATCAAGACCCAAAACCCAAAAGCTAAATGAGAAAGACAAATCTGACCACAAAACATTTAAAAACTTTTGTATGGCAAAGGATCCTGTAAACAAAGACAACAGACTTGAAAAACTGTATCTGTAACAGACTACGAAGAGTTGTTATCAGAATACTCCACAGGGGTTATGAAAATACATGAAACTAACACAACAGAAAAATGGCGAAGGATGGAAAAGGGGCAAATACCCAAAAGAGAGTTGGTGAAGCTATATTAATAGCCTATAAAATAGAATTTAAGGCAAAAAACTACACAAGCTTGGCAAGGCAGAAAATTCAAAGGATATCTGTGGACAGGACCATTTCTGTTCCTCATTTCTACCTTGGAAAAAAATCGTAACAAGAGAAGTAGGAGAGAAGAAGGCATTACAGTTCCACAGGAAAACTGGTACTCCTCTGACTCCACTTCCCTTTTCCTTCCTTCTTCTCTACAAATCACAGGCCAGGCTAACAAGATGACAGATAAAAGTACAATGACAGAGTGACAAGATTAGAATTTCTTGGATAAATTTTCCTGTCTCCTCTATTTGACACTCCTAACTTACTACCCTCAGAACTTTTTTGTCAATATAACTTACGTTGAAAGACAGCTTTTGTGCACATAAAAGACCATATGAGTTACTTGGATTTACATTAAGACCTTAAGTTCAGTATATTAACAGTCTAAAGACCCTTAAATATTTTTTATAACTGTATCAGCCTAATTACCTAATTTAAAAATATTAGGCCGGGCGCGGTGGCTCAAGCCTGTAATCCCAGCACTTTGGGAGGCCGAGACGGGTGGATCACGAGGTCAAGAGATCGAGACCATCCTGGCTAACACGGTGAAACCCCGTCTCTACTAAAAAATACAAAAACTAGCCGGGCGAGGTGGCGGGCGCCTGTAGTCCCAGCTACTCGGGAGGCTGAGGCAGGAGAATGGCGTAAACCCGGGAGGCGGAGCTTGCAGTGAGCTGAGATCCGGCCACTGCACTCCAGCCCGGGCAACAGAGCGAGACTCCGCCTCAAAAAAAAAAAAAAAAAAAAGAATAATTTAAAGACAAACTTCTAGGAAATCCAAGGGATATACTATTAGTAATAACATTTTTTAAGCAGTGCAATTAAAAAATTGAAAGTATATTAGCCAATACAGTACATTATTTTATAGAAAAGAGCTAAGCATTTATATGGCAAGAAAAGAGCTGAAGGCTTTAGAGGACAGATCCATAAATCAGTACTGTAGTAACAGAGCTAACATGTAGAAAATTCATGTTTATAGACAATCCACAAATCACTGTCAGAAGACAGTGTAAAGGTCATCTAGTTCAAGGACCAGCACCAATTGCTGTCAAAAGCTTTCATGCAGTCCTGTCAAAAATCAGGCCAATGTAGATAATGTAACCCACACACCATTTTCTGAGTCCTAAGACACTTGACACTAAGACATCATCAATCTAATAACTTTTTAGGAAAAAGAAGCATTATTATATTAAATATATATATATATAATTTTCAGATGCATCCTGATTTTAAAAATGTTAAAATACGAAGTGAAAAATTAATTATGGTATATGTTAGTGTAAGGCTTCCTTGGGAAGGGCTATCCTTTGTACCTAAATGATATCTTCTTTTTCTTTTTTTTGAGACAGTCTCACTCCATCGCCCACGCCGGAGTGCAGTGGCATGATCTCAGCTCACTACAACCTCTGCCTCCGGGTTCAAGTGATTCTCCTGCCTCAGCCTCCGGAGTAGCTGGGATTACGAGCAGATGCCACCAGGCCTGGCTAATTTTTGTATTTTTAGTAAAGATGGGGTTTCACTACATTGGCCAGGCAGGTCTTGAACTCCTGACCTTGATCAAGTGATCTACCCACCTCAGCCTCCCAAAGTGCTGGGATTATAGGTGTGGGCCATGGCGCCCGGCCATCTTCACTTCTTTTTTAATATTAAAAATGTATTTTTTTCCCTCATTAGTATAGTGGTCAGTATAAAAAAAGAAAAAACAGACTTGGACTCCCAGGCTCAAGCAATCCTCCCACTTCAGCCTCCCAAGTAGCTGGAACCACAGGTACGTGCCACCACGCCTGGCTGATTTTTTTTCCCCTTTTTAAATTCTGTAGAGGCAGGGTGTCACTATGTTGCCCAGGCCAGTCTCAAGCTCCTGGGATCAAGCCATCCCGCCGCCTTGGTCTCCCCAAGTGTTGGGATTACAGGCATGACCACCTCACTTGGCCAAAAATGCCTTCTTTAAAAATGTAATAGTCCAGATACCGTGGCTCACGCCTGTAATCCCAGGGCTTTGGGAGGCCAAGGCAGGAGGATCGCTTGAGCCCAGGAGTTTGAGACCAGCCTGGGCAACATAGCAAGACCTTTCTTTCTTTTTGTTTTTGAGATGGAGTTTTGCTCTTGTTGCCCAGGCTGGGGTGCAGTGGCACCATCTCGGCTCACTGCAACCTCTGCCTCCCGGGTTCAAGCAATTCTCCTGCCTTAGCCTCCTGAATAGCTAGGATTACAGACATGCACCCCCACACCCAGCTGATTTTTTTTTATTTTTAGTAGAGACGGGGTTTCTCCATGTTAGTCAGGCTGGTCTCGAACTCTCAACCTCAGGTGATCCGCCCACCTCGGCCTCCCAAAGTGCTGGGATTACAGGCATGAGCCACCGCACCCAGCCTAGACCTTTCTCTACAAAAATAAAAATTAAAAAAATTAGCTGGGCATGGTGGCTCATGCCTGTGGTCCCAGCTACTCGGGAGGTTGAGATGGGAGGACGGCTTGAGCCCAGAAAGCTGAGACTGTAGTCAGTCATGATCATGCCACTGCATTCCAGCCTGGGCAACAGAGCAAGACCCTGTCTCGAAATACAAGGCTAGATTTTTTAATGCCCTTACATGACAAAATAAAATGCCAGCAACCTTATGATGGTCTCCCAATCACCCACCCGCCACAATTTTACCAATCATGAACCTCAAAATCTGGGATCCCAAACCTTCCACCCAAGACTACAAAACACCTCTACTAGTTCATCCCAGTCTACCTAAAAATATCCAAAAATAGTCTATTACACCCACCGTGACTTCCATGCATTAGTTTAATCCTATCCCCTGGAAAAACATATCCTTCCATCACTTCCAAGCCTTTAAATATTAAAGACAAGTACCATAAATTCCCTTCTTTGATCAGCATATTAAATCTACAATTCTTGCCACAGTTTTGCATTTAACACTATTTCCAGACTTCTTGACATTTTTGCAGTGGCAGATCATGGCTCACTGTAGCCTCCAACTCCTGGGCTCAAGCAATCCTCCTGCCTCAGCCTCCCAAGTAGCTGGGATTACAGGTATGCACAACCCTGCCCAGCTAATTTTTTAAATTCTATTTTAAGTAGAGATGGGAGTCTCACTATGTTGCCTAAACTGGTCTATAACTTGTGGGCTCAAGCAATCATCCCACCTGGGCCTCCCAAAGCATTGGAATTATAGGCGTGAGGCCCCTTACCCGGCCTCAATATTTGATTAGGATACAGATTTAAAAGTAGCAAGGCCTTCTTTAATGCTCAGCATTAGTAAAATTACAAGAAACCATTCCAATTCTCAATTCCACAATATGACTGAGGAAAGTAATGTGGGAATCTCTGAAAAGCATCAGATGAGTGATTTAAAGGACTACATAGTATCTTCATTAATTCAAGAATACAGCCCACAATGGCTCACACATGCAATCCCTGTACTTTAGGAGGCCAAGGTGGGAGGACTGCTTGAGCCCAGGAATTTGAGACCAGCCTTGGCAACACAGTGAGATCCCCATCTCTCCAAAACATAAAAAATTAGGCCGGGCATGGTGGCTCACACCTGTAATCCGAGAACTTTGAGCAGGTGGATCGCTTGAGACCAGGAGTTCCAGACCAGGCTGGGCCACATGGCAAAACCCCGTCTCAACAAAAAGAAAGAAAAAAAATTAGCCAGGCATGGTGGCATATGACTGCAGTCCCAGCTTCTCGAGAGGCCAACATGGGAGGATTACATGAGACTAGCCTGGACAACACACCAAGACTCCCATCTCTTTACCATCTCTTTTTTCCAGATATGGTTGTGCACACCTGTAGTCCCAGCTACTCAGGAGTGGGCTACAGGCTCCACAGGCTCTTTACCATCTTTTTTCCAGGCATGGTTGTGCACACTTATAGTCCCAGCTACTCAGGAGGCTGTGGCAGGAAGGTCATTTGAGCTCAGGAGGTCAAAACTGCAGTGAGCTGTGATAGCACCACTATATGCCACTGTGGGTGACAGAGCAAGACCCCGTCTCTTAAAAAAAAAAAAAAAAAATGGCTGGGCGTGGTGGCTCAAGGCTGTAATCCCAACACTCTGGGAGGCCAAGGTGGGTGGATCACCTAAGGTCAGGAGTTCGAGACCAGCCTGGCCAACAAGGTGAAACCCTGTCTCTACTAAAAATACAAAAATTAGCTGGGTGTGGTGGCGGGCGCCTGTAATCCCAGCTACTTGGGAGTCCAAGGCAGGAGAATCGCTTGAACCCAGGCAGCAGAGGTTGCAGTGAGCCAAGATTGTGCCACTGCACTCCAGCCTGAGGGACAGAGCGAGACTCCATCTCAAAAAAAAAAGTTAATTTTTTAGCGATGGGTTCTTGCTTTGTTGCCTAGGCTAGTCTCAAGCAATCCTCCTCCTTGGCCTCCCAAAGTGCTGGGATTACAGGTGTGAGCTACTGCATCTGGCCTCAGAATATTTTCTAGAACACTGGGATTTCTGCTGCTACCAATGGGCAAGTTTCTATCAGAATAAACCTCCTACTGGAGACCGCTCATTAAAGCTGAGTGAAACAGAAAAAAAAACATCTGTTTGAAGGCATCAGACAACTAGTAAAGTGGCCCAGACTCAAGAAGTCAATTCCTACAGAGAGGATGTGATGGTCAATTTTATGTATCAACTTGGCTAGGCTACAGTCCCATTATTCAAACACTAATACAAGTGTTGCTGTCAAGGTATTTGGTAGAGACAATTAAAGTCTATAGTTACTTACTTTAAGTAAGGAAGATTATCCTAGATAATCTGGGTGGGCCTGACCCAATCAGTTGCTTTAAGGGCAGAACAGAAACTTCTCTGAGGAAAAAGAAATTCTGCCTGCAGACTGTAGCTTCTGCTCCTATCCGACAGTTCCAGCCTGCCCCTCCTGGCTGCAACCTGCCTTACAGGTTTCAGACTTGCCTAGCTAGTCCCCAACATTGTATGAACCAATTCCTTGCAATAACTATCCTAATACATATGTATGTGTGTGAACACACACATACACACACACTACTGGTTCTACTGATTTGGTGGAACGCTAATAGAGAAAGCAAATAAATTAACGTAAGCCCAACACTCTGTACCACTTTTCTCCTCCAGATATTTGCCAATTTGGAAGCAGCTGCCAAAAGGCTATAAAGCTAAGTAGAAAGCAGCTGCTAAAAAGTTGAGAAGTTTTTTGTTTGTTTTTGTTTGTTTATTTTTTTAGATGGAGTCTCGCTCTGTCACCCAGGCTGGAGTGCATGATCTTGGCTCACTGCAACCTCCGCCGCTCAGGTTCAAGCGATTCTCCTGCCTCAGCCTCCTGAGTGGCCAAGACTACAGACATGTGCCACCACACCCGGCTAATTTTTGTATTTTTAGTAGCGACAGGGTTTCACTATGTTGGCCAGGCTGGTCTCGAACTCCTGACCTCAGGTGATCTGCCCACCTTGGCCTCCCAAAGTGCTAGGATTACAGGTGTGAGCCACCATGCCCGGCCCAAAAGTTGAGAAGTTAAACAGAGGTTTTGTCAGCATCAAGGTGCTGGAGAGACAAAAACTGGAATGGGTCTGCAGAGGAGGAAGGATCCTGTGAAATACCCCAAGTTTTCCACTGGGAGCCTAAAAGTAACACTGTAGAATGGGGTGGCAAACTTTTCTGGTAAAAAGCCATAAGGTAGGCTGGGCACAGGGGCTCATGCCAGTAATCCCAGCACTTTGGGAGGCCAAGGTGGACGGATCACCCAAGGTCGGGAGTTCGAGACCAGCCTGACCAATGTGGAGAAACTCCGTCTCTACTAAAAATACAAAATTAGCCAGGCGTGGTGGTACATGCCTGCAATCCCAGCTACTTGGGAGGCTGAGGCAGGAGAATCACTTGAACCTGGGAGGCAGAGGCTGCAGTGAGCCAAGATGGCACCACTGCACTCCAGCCTGGGCAACAAGAGTGAAACTCCATCTTAAAAAAAAACAAAACACCATAAAGTAGACTGGACGAGGTGGCTCATGCCTATAATCCTAGCACTTTGGGACGCCAAGGCGGGCGGATCACCTGAGGTCAGCCTGGCCAACAACATGGTGAAACCCTGTCTCTACAGAAATACAAAAATTAGCCAGGCATGACTACAGGCAGGTGGGTGCCTGTAGTCCCAGGTACTTGGGAGACTGAGGCAGGAGAATTGCTTGAACCCAGAGATGGAGGTTGCAGTGAGCCAAGATCGTGTCACTGCACTCCAGCCTGGGGGACAGAGCAAGACTCCGACTCAAATAAGAAAAAAAAAAAAAGCTGGGCACAGTGGCTCATGCCTGTAATCATAGCACTTTGGGAGGCCCAGCTGGGTGTATCACCTGAAATCAAGAGTTCGAGACCAGCCTGACCAATATGGTGAAACTCCGTATCTACTAAAATCACAAAAATTAGCCGGGTGTGATGGTGTGTGCCCATAGTCCCAGCTACTCAGGAGACTGAGGCAGGAGAATTGCTTGAACCCAGGAGGTGGAGGTTGCAGTAAGTCACGATCACACCACTGCACTCCAGCCTGGGCGACAGAGCGAGACTCCATCTCAAAAAAAAAAAGAAAGAAAATAAAGATGCATATTACAAGGATCACAGATGAAAAAAGACTATCATTACAGATCCCATGAGATTAAAAAGATGAGCAGTTATTCTGTACAACTTATGCCAGTAAATTAGAATTTGCAGATGAAATGAATATTCCATAATTTATTGAAACTGACTTAGAAAAATTAGAAAATCTGCAAAGTCCTATATCTAGTAAAGAAATTTAATTGATAATTAAAACTTTTCCAGAATCAAATGGCTTGACTAGCAAATTTTCCCACACTTTTAAGGAAGACATTATATCAAACTTTCTCATGAACGTAATCACAAAAATCCTAAACAAATTATGAGAAAACCAAATCCAGCCACATAAAAAAGGGTTATACATTATGGCAAAGATTGGCTTAACATTCAAAATTCAATTCATATGATTCACCAATGAAAAAAATAGGCCAGGCACGCTGACTCACACCTGTAATCCCAGCACTTTGGGAGGCCAAGGTGAGCAGATGACTTGAGGTCAGGAGTTTGAGACCAGCCTGGCCAAAATGGCAAAACCCCGTCTCTACTAAAAACACAAAAATTAGCTGGGCATGGTGGCACGTACCTGTAATTCCAGCTATTCAGGAGGCTGAGGCATGAAAAGCACTTGAACCCAGGAGGAGGAGGTTGCAGTGAGCTGAGATTGCGCTACCGCACTGCCTGGGTGACAGAGTGAGACTCTGTCTCTAAATAAATAAATAGAAATCTGTTTGAAAATAACTAAAATAGGGCCAGACGCAGCAGCTTATGCCTGTAATCCTAACATTTTGGGAGGACAAGACAGGATGATCGCTTGAGCCCAGGAATTCAAGACAAGCCTGGACAACACAGGGAGACCTCGTTTCTACAAAAAGTAAAAAAATTAGCTGGGTGTGGTGGCACATACCTGTAGTCCCAACTACTTGTGCAAGGCTGAGGTGGGAGGACTGCTTAAGCCCAGAGGTCAAAGTTGCAGTGAGCTGAAATCTTGCCACTACACTTCAGCCTGGGTGACAGAGCAAGACCTTATTTCAAAAAGAGAAAATAACTGAAATAGCATGAAATAGTATGGATGTATTAGATTTTTAAAAGGCAGATTGAAACAATAAATGTATCCACAGAAAAAAAGATGGAAAAGATTATTCTCCCTTAACTGTAGAATCACGTGACTTTTCTTTTAAAAAGTTATTGTCTTACTGAATATTCTAAACTCTCTAAAATGAATGTATTATTACCTTTAAAATAAGGAAAAATGAAAAGTACCTCTAAAAACAGATACCTCCTCAAGAAAATGTTGGAATCATTGGAACAGTTTCTTAAAAACTGCTTATAGCTAGGTTCAGTGGCACACTTGTAGTCCCAGCTACTTAGGAGGCTGAGGTGGGAGGATCACTTGAGCCCAGAAGTTGTGGGCTGTAGTGTACTGTATCAATCAGGTGTCTGCACCAAATGTAGCATCAATGGTAACCTCCCAGGAGTAGGGGTCCACTAGGATGCTTAAGGAGGGAAGAACTGACCCAGGCTGGAAACAGAGCAAGTCAAAACTCCTGTGCTGATCAGTAGTGGGATCAAGACTGTGAATAGCTACCATACTTCAGACTGGGCAACATAGCAAGACTTCTATCTCTTAAACAGTAAAATAAAATAAAATAAATTTTTAAACTGCTTGAAGCAGTTTTAAGAGAAAATGTTTAAAGTTTAATCAGAAAACAATATATTATCACATAAAATAGTCTGACATTCTTCTATCTAGATTGAAGAAGAAATGTGCTTAACAGATGAATTAGGAATTTAGGTTAATGTATGAAATAGATTTTCAAGCACATTATTCAGTAGGCTAACAGGATAATCTTAAATATAACACAATGATTTATGCAGAGGCATAATATCTTCTTAGGATATACAAAAGTAAGCATGGTTCTGAAGAACAGGTAAAGCCAGTCACAAGAAAACGAATGCTGCCTGGGCCTCATGGCATAGGACATAGTGATAAGGGCAAGGGAGCATTCAGAGTACCCAACACATAACCTTTTTTTTGAGACAGAGTCTCGCTCTGTCGCCCAGGCTGGAGTGCAGTGGCACAATTTTAGCTCACTGCAACCTCTGCCTCCCAGGTTCAAGTGATTGTCCTGCTTCAGCCTCCTGAGTAGTTGGGATTACAGGCACGCGCCACCGTGCCCGGCTAATTTTTGTATTTTTAGTAGAGACAGGGTTTCGTCATGTTGGCCGGGCTGGTCTAGAACTCCTGACCTCAGGTGATCCACCTGCCTCCGCCTCCCAAAGTGTTGGGATTACAGGCATAAGCCACTGCACCAGCCCCAACACATAACTTCTTAAACAGATTGTCAGGGCTGAACTGTGTCTCCCTCAAAATTCATATGTGAAGCCCTAACCCCTAGTCCTCAGAATGTGTCTATATTTGGAGACAGGGCCTTTAAAGAGGTAATTAAGGTTAAATGAAGTCATTAAGGTGGGCCCTAATCCAATATGTCTGGTGTCCTCAAAATGGGGAGATTAGAACATATAAACAGAGGGATGACAATGTGAAGATGAGAGGTGAAGCCAGCTGGACTTCCTGGGTCGAGTGGGGACTTGGAGAACTTTTCTGCCCAGCTAAAGTATTGTAAATGCAATTGGAGAACTTTTCTGCCTAGCTAAAGGATTGTAAACCCACCAATCAGTGGTCTGTGTCTAGCTAAAGGATTCTAAATGCACCAATCAGCACTCTGTAAAAACGCACCAATGAGCGCTCTGTGTCTAGCTAAAGGTTTGTAAACGGACCAATCAGCACTCTGTAAAATTGACCAATCAGCAGGACATGGGTGGGGCCAAATAAGCGACTAAAAGCTGGCCACCCAAGCCAGCAGCAGCAACCCACTCAAGGTCCCCTTCCACGCTGTGGAAGCTTTGTTGTTTCGCTCCTCACAATAAATCTTGCTGCTGCTCACTCTTTAGGTCTGCACTACCTTTAAGAGCTTTAACACTCACTGTCAAGGTCTGCGGCTTCACTCCTGAAGTCAGCGAGACCATGAACGCACTGGGAGGAACAAACAACTCCGGACACACCACCTTTAAGAGCTGTGACGGCCGGGTGCGGTGGCTCAAGCCTGTAATCCCAGCACTTTGGGAGGCCAAGGCGGGTGGATCACGAGGTCAGGAGATCGAGACCCTCCTGGCTAACATGGTGAAACCCCGTCTCTACTAAAAATACAAAAAAAAAAACTAGCTGGGCGTGGTGGCGGGCGCCTGTAGTCCCAGCTACTGGGAGGCTGAGGCGGGAGAATGGCGGGAACCCGGGAGGCGGAGCTTGCAGTGAGCCGAGATCGCGCCACTGCACTCCAGCCTGGGCTACACAGAGAGACTCCCTCTTAAAAAAAAAAAAAAAAAAAAAAAAAAAGAGCTGTGACACTCACTGCGGAGGTCTGCGGCTTCACTCCTGAAGTCAGCAAGACCACGAACCCACCGGAAGGAAGAAACTCCAGACACATCTGAACATCTGAAGGAAAAAACTCCGGACACACCATCTTTAAGAACTGTAACACTATCGCAAGGGTCCGTAGCTTCATTCTTGAAGTCAGTGAGACCAAGAACCCACTGGAAGGAATAAATTCCGGATACAAAGACACAGGGAGAAGAAAATGGTCATCTACAAGTCAAAGACAGAGGCCTCAGAAGAAAATAAACCTCCTGACACCATCTTGGCCTTCTAGCTTCCAAAATTGTGAGAAAATAAATTTCTGTTGTTCAAACCCCCCAGACAGTGGTCCTTTGCTTTGGCAGCCTTAGCAAACCAATACACAGATATAACTGCAAAAATTAAATTTCACCTTCCCCCTGTAAAAAAGAGATTTGAGAACACATGGAGGATGTCTTAGATAATTTTAAGATATGTACTGTGATCTTCACATAGAGGTGTAAGTTACTACCTATTTTATTCTAAGGAAATTGAACTTCCAATAATCTATGCAACAATAATTCATTGTAACTTTCCTCCATAATTTTTAAGATGGTATTTTACATTTATATAGCATATAAAATTCAAATTTCATTCCTATTTGTCACTTCATTTGATCCTCACAACCTTCTGTATAAAACAGAAATTTTGAACCTAGAATCACAGAGCTAGCAGTGACAGCGACAACTAGAAGCAAATCATCTGACCTGGATCATGGATCTTTCCACTACATTCCAATGCTTTCCAAAATTTTAGTAATGTTCCTATTTTAGTAAGGGCAGAGATAAAGTTTACTTTATATCTATACTTATCATTAAACCTCAGTTATTTCAAATATATATACAAATATATATTTGGAGACAGGATGGTGCTCTGTCGCCCAGGCTGGAGTGCAGTGGCACCATCTCAGCTCACTGTAACCTCCACCTTCCGGGTTCAATCGATCCACCCACCTCAACCTCCAGAGTAGCTAGGATTAAAGGCGCACAGCACCACACCTGGTTCGTTTTTATATTCTTTGTAGAGACAGAGTTGTGCCATGTTGCTTAGGCTGATCTCAAACTCCTGGGCTCAAGTGATGTGTCACCTCAGCCTCCCAAAGTGCTGGGATTATAGGTGTGAGCTACAGCACCCACTGTGAAATAAATTACAAATATGTTTTCCTTTCTAAGCACAACAGTATATCAAAAATTATAATTTTTTTCTTTTTTTTTTGAGACAGAGTCTCGCTCTATCGCCCAGGCTGGAGTGCAGTGGTGCGATCTTGGCTCACTGAAATCTCTGCCTCCCAGATTCAAGCAATTCTTATGACCCAGCCTCCCCAGTAACTGGGATTACAGGCGCATGCCACCATGCCTAGCTAATTTTTTGTATTTTTAGTAGAGACAGGGGTTTGGCATGTTGGCCAGGATGGTTTCAAACTCCTAGCCTCAAATGATCTGCCCACCTCAGCCTCTCAAAGTGCTGGGACTACAGGCTTGAGCCACCCTGCCCAGCCTAAAAAATATTTTCTAAAACATTAATGGCCAGCATTTCCTGAAAACTTACAGTTTGTGAGGCACAGTTCTATTAACTTTACATGAATTAACTCAATCCTAAAAATCCTGGGATAGGTAGGTACTACTATTGTCTATTTCAGAGACAGAAACTGATAAAGTACTTTATTCAAGCTAGTAAATGGAGGAGTCAGGATTTGAACCCAGGCAACATTAACTCCACAACCCACATTCTTTTTTTTTTTTTTTTTTCGAGACGGAGTCTCGCTCTGTCGCCCAGGCTGGCGTGCAATGGCGCAATATCGGCTCACTGCAAGCTCCAACTCCCAGGTTCACGCCATTCTCCTGCCTCAGCCTCCTGAGTAGCTGGGACTACAGGCGCCTGCCACCACGCCTGGCTAATTTTTTGTATATTTAGTAGAGACAGGGGTTTCACTGTGTTAGCCGGGATGGTCTCGATCTCCTGACCTCGTGATCCACCTGCCTCAGCCTCCCAAAGTGCTGGGATTACAGGCGTGAGCCACCGCGCCCGGCCCACAACCCACATTCTTAACCACTTCGCAACGAAATACAACTAGGACACTCTTGAGCATATATTTTAATGGCTTTGAAGTCAAGTGGACTTAAACTTTACTACAGGCTCAGCCACTTATTAGGTACATTATTTGGGGCAAACTTAATCTCTTGTGTCTTAGAGTCTTTATCTATAGAAAGGAGATAATTAAATGTGACAGTGATGTAAAACCATTTAGTAAGTGGCTGGTATAGAATGTATACTAATTATTAAGCCCTTACTATTTTTATTTTTATTTTTACTACTTTCATGAATATACAAGAGCAATCCTACAGTGTCTAATTTGGGGATTCCAATCTAAAACATCAAAAGGCCCTCTTTCTTCATCCGTAATTCTTTCCTTCCTACTCTTCCAGAAATATATGTACTATTCCCAATAATCTCATTTTCCATAAGTTAAGAAATATCACATTGGATGAGGTTAGTAGTTAGATAAGTCTTAAATTCTTTGTTCACTTTTTAATTTTTAAAATAATACAGATAGAGTCTCCCTATGTTGCCCAGGATGGTCTGGAACTTCTGGGCCAAAGAAATCCTCCCCCCATGACCTCCCAAAGTGTTGGGATTACAGGCATAAGCCACCACACCCAGCCATCAGTCTTAAATTCTATCACAGAGGTACCTAGTAAGTTTGGTAAGGACAATAGTTAGACTCTTTTTTTTTTTTTTTTTTTTTTTTTTTTGAGACGGAGTCTTGCTCTGTCACCCAGGCTGGAGTGCAGTGGCTGGATCTCAGCTCACTGCAAGCTCCGCCTCCCGGGCTCACGCCATTCTCCTGCCTCAGCCTCCGGAGTAGCTGGGACTACAGGCGCCCGCCACCTCGCCCGGCTAGTTTTTTTGTATTTTTTAGTAGAGACGGGGTTTCACAGTATTAGCCAGGATGGTCTCGATCTCCTGACCTCGTGATCCGCCCATCTCAGCCTCCCAAAGTGCTGGGATTACAGGCTTGAGCTACCGCGCCTGGCCGACAATAGTTATACTCTTGATGACAACTTCCAAAGCTTCTGGGCATTGCTCAAGCATTTAACATATTTTAAAAATCACCAAAGTAGTTATCTAAGCTTTTATTTAATCTTTTTTAAAAATACTGAGTTCAGGCCTGGCGCGGTGGCTCACACCTGTAATCCCAGCACTTTGGAAGGCCCAGGCAGGCAGATCACCTGACGTCAGGAGTTTGAGACCAGCCTGGCCAACGTGATGAAACCCCGTCCCCACTAAAAACACAAAAAATTAGCCAGGCATGGTGGCGGGCGCCTGTAATCCCAGCTACTCAGGAGGCTGAGGCAGGAGAATCACTTGAGCCCGGGAGGCAGAGGTTGCAGTGAGACGAGATCATGCCACTGTACTCCAGCCTGGGCAACAAGAGCGAAACGCTGTCTCAAAAAAAAAACAAAAAAAAACTGAGTTCATAACATTTCTTGGGCTTTACAAGATAGCTATCTCTTGCTCTTATTTGTCCTTTCACTACTTATTTCAAGCTTCAAAGAATTCCTTAGCAGTAGTACTCCCACTTTTTATGATTTATATGGTTACATTATATCCTCCTTCAATCTCCATTTTTCCAGATAAGATAATATTGATTTTGTAGTCACATGAAAGTCTCTCCATTTTCTCCATCTACTTATAATTTCTCTGGACCTTTTCTACTTTTGAAGCATTTTTCTTGAGATAATTTGGTGGGAAGAACACTGGGCTAGGAGCCAGAAGTCCTCACTCTGCAATCTCATCTCTCAGATTCTTTATCTGAGAGGACTGCACTTGATAAATTTGTAATAGGCTCCTTTTATATCTCTAAGCCTCATATATCTAAGACTCTGGATCTTCCAACTAAAAATCATTTGGTATTCTAACAATTCCCCTCAATTTTTTACTCCACTTAGCCAAAGAAGGGCAGGAAGATCAGATTGAAGGGTAGAGGAAGACACAGCAATCAGGAAGCTCAGGGCTACAGAAGGAAGACATGACATTTTATGAATCAACAGAAAAAGATTCAGTAAGAGAAATCAGACACCAAAAAAAGGAAAAAAGTCAGAGAAACACATGGCCTAATTCTAACCTCATCTCTACACATCTATTTGAAGGGGGAATAAGAAATACAAAAATGTGTATATCATTGTCCTTACCAAAGTTATTAGGTGTCTCTGTTACAGAATTTTTTTTTTTTTTTTTTTGAGACAGGGCTGGCTCTGTTGCCCAGGCTGAGTACAATGGCGCGATCTCGGCTCACTGCAACCTCTGCCTCCCAGATTCAAGTGATTCTCCTGCCTCAGCCTCCCGAGTAGCTGGGATTACAGGTGCCCACCACCACGCCTGGCTTATTTTTGTATTTTTAGTAGAGACAGGGTTTCACCAGGTTGGCCAGGCTGGTCTGAAACTCCTGACCTCAGGTGATCCACCTGCCTCAGCTTCCCAAAGTGCTGGGATGACAGACGTGAGCCACCATGCCCGACTTCCGTTACAGAATTTAAGACTGACCTAACTACTAACCTCATCCAATGTATTTCTTAACTTCTTATAGAAAACGAGATTATTGGAATAGTATGCGTATTTCTGGAATAATAGGAAGGAATGAATTATGGATGAATAAAGAGAATCTTTTGGCAGCAGTGGAGTTTATTCAACCCTCATTTCTGCCTCAGAGAAGCAATGCAACTCTGTGCCAAGATATATATGTCTATATCGCTATGCTGTTGATAAAACGGCCTATGACAGTGCTTTGAGGAAAATTGTCATTACGCAGATATTTGATGACTAAATTAATGTCCAGCTGAACTGAAAGCCCTCATAATGCTACTAGTACTGCTACATACCGGATAATATGACAGTCAAGGCCATGGGCATTATACGGCATTGGCTGCCCTGGTTCCATGGGGAGACTGAGTAAGCTGGGCGGAGGAGATTTGGCCTAATGGCATTAAGCTCTGGCGATACTAGAAGCAGCCCTCAGAAGGAAAAGATAAACGGGCTATCTCTAGACCACCAGAGCAATATCGGAGTACGTATGAAAATCATTTCCTACCCTGTGCCAGGGTCAAAAAAAAGCACTATGTTTTCTCATACTGGCTTCTGGAGAGTTAGGGCTTCTTGTCCTAGGACTGGTTTGGGGCAGGCGACTGGTTTACGACAGGTTTGGGGAGGAATACATCGACAAAGGGTTAAGGTTGTTGGGCAGCCCAGCCTAAAGGTGGTGTTTCTCAGCGTGTGGTCGCTGGACCAAGAGTGGGGGTGCCTGCTTAAATCCCAGACTCAGGGACTCACCACAAATCTCTAGAATCAAATTTATGGAAGAGGTGCTACGGTACTGCAACCTTATTACTAAGGAACAATCTTCTGTTTCAGAACTATGGCCTAGGAATTGGAGTTTGAGGTGGAGGCCTTGAGCGGAAGTCCTCTGACTCTGGATTCATCACATCCGACAGACATTACTACAACACTGTTTTGGAGACCATTAAAAAAATACCTCAACTTCTCACAGAGCGAACAGGAACAAAACTAAGGACTCTGGAACGTATTTTCATAAGCTGGTTAAACACTAGTTCCTTTACAGCCTTGTTTATCATGTTCGTTTGTTCACTAGATTCTTATTTTAAAATAAATCTCTTCAACCGAAGAATTTTCAGAAAGAATCACAAACTCCAAAATAGAAGAGGTTTTCTCATAGTGCAGAACTGGGCTTGTAAACCTGAAGACACTGCTATAAAAAGCAAAGTTTTATTTAAAAGAAAATTGCTGGTTAAGGCTTTCCCCAGCGCTTTTGCACTCAGAGTCACGGATGAAAGCGGGCAGTTTGCGGGTGGCAGGGAAGGAAGACGCGGAAACAGGGCTGAAAAGACCGGGCAAAATGCACCCGGCTCCAGAGTTCAGGAGGAAGTCCCACCAACTACCTAATTTTTAATGGAGCCAATTAATTGCCAGAAGAACCGCGTCTGCAAATGTTTTGCCAATCAACACTCCAGGTTCTCGCTATTCCTCTCGGGATGAACCACCCGAGGCCTGCAAAAAGCAGTCAAGTTATACTTCAGCTGTGCCCACCATCTCGGCGCAGCGTCGCCTCCCTCCCCAGGATCACCAGACTCTGCCCTCCGCGCGGAAACAGGACCCCATCACGCCGATGTCGACAGGTTCCTCGCGCCCAGCTTAGCCCCGCGGCCTTTTGACTTGGGGGTCCGAGCCGCCGCCTCGTGCGGAGAAGCCCCCTCGGCCACAAAGGGGAGACTCGGGCCACGCCGCCACCACACTCGCCCTGCCCGGTCTTCGCGCCCGAAACCGTCCCGCGCCGCCACTTACTCGTCGCTCCCCGCCGCGCTGTCGCGCTCGGGGATGGAATCCGCCCGGGAGGCGCGCGCAGATCGCGCAGCCAGAAGCCGCAGCCGGGACCGGCTGTGCCGCAGCGGCGCGCGCCCCCCGCCCCAGCCCGCGCGGCCACGCGGCTGAGTCACCCAGCGCTTCACGTTAAGAGTCCCCTCCGCGCGTGGCACGCCGGGAAGGCCGTGTCGGGGGACCCCGCCCGGGGCCGCACCGTAAATGGGTGTCTCCTTTCCTCCAGTCCACTCTGCACCCGACCGCAGCGGGCGCACTTTTCTGAGTTGCGCATACCCTCTCAATTATTAAAGGTTGCAGACGGAAAAGTTAGTAGTTTTCGGAATTGTAGAATGCTCTCGCGCAGCGCCAGGACGGCTGATACTTACCCGAAAATATGGAACCCTGATCTCCCCATGCTTGGAGCGGGATTGGGGGCAGCGTAGTAAGATTAATGAAGTTGCTTAAACGCATTTGCTCGAAAGTCACTACCCTGGACATACATTCTGGTCAAAAGAAAGGGGAAAAAACTCCACATTTTTTTCAAATATTGAGTTTCATGAAGGTACCTGCTATGACGAAGTTGTATTACAAATTTTAAATCAACCGGAAGCAAGTTACTGGGAAAACTGTGTTATGAGTAAAATATTTCAGCATTCAAAAAACATCTATGTGTGGTCCATGTCCTATAAACCGAATGCTGGAAAACCCAAAAGGAAGTTCTTATTGTCATGGTTTCTAGTGGCTTTTGTACTTTTGAAAATTACACTAGGCAGGGAGCGGTGGCTCACGCCTGTAATCCCTGCCCTTGGGAGGCCGAGGCGGGCGGATCACCTGAGGTCGGGGTTTCCAGACTAGCCTGGCCAACATGATGAAACCCCGTCTCTGCTAAAAATACAAAAATTAGCCAGGCGTGGTGGCGGGCGCCTGTATGATTCTAGCTGCTCGGGAGGCTGAGGCAGGAGAATCACTTGAACCCAGGAGGCAACTGGGAAGTTGCAGTGAAGTTCCCTCTCAAATATATATATATGTGTCTCTATATACTAATTAAATATACTAATTATGCAAGCTATTGTAAATTGTTGAAAGCTATGTAAACTAATAATAGCACAATTTTTAAAATTCTGGGTCGATTTTCCTTTTCCTTACAAGAGTCTCTAAAAACTAATTTGGAACTAAGGATTAAAATTGGTGTTGAAGTGGAAGGAATGTAAGAAAATAGTTTGACTCATTTCAGTAGGTTTCACACGGTTAACGGATACTTATATAGCAAACTTGTTTTATCAGGGTCAGAAACTTTAATTTTTTTTTTTTTTTTTTTTTTTTTTTTTTTTTTTTTTTTTGTTGAGACGGAGTCTCGCTGTGTCGCCCAGGCTGGAGTGCAGTGGCCGGATCTCAGCTCACTGCAAGCTCCGCCTCCCGGGTTTTACGCCATTCTCTCGCCTCAGCCTCCCGAGTAGCTGGGACTACAGGCGCCCGCCATCTCGCCCGGCTAATTTTTTGTATTTTTTTAGTAGAGACGGGGTTTCACCGTGTTAGCCAGGATGGTCTCGATCTCCTGACCTCGTGATCCGCCCGTCTCGGCCTCCCAAAGTGCTGGGATTACAGGCTTGAGCCACCGCGCCCGGCCAGAAACTTTAATTTTCAAAACTGAAGACATAAGTTGTTTCATTATAATTTGGTCTTAGAGGCATAGAGGGTCATTTTCCATTTCTATTCTCCCTTGTTTACGGCTGTAAAGTATGCAGGACTGTATTGTGTTTATCTCAACATGGGCTAGGCTGTGAGGCTGCACTCGTCATCTGTAAGTCAGTCTCACGTCCCCATGGTGACTCAGCTTCCCTGCTGCTTGCATCTCTGGCTCTGCCATCCTAGCACTTCCGGGCTGGCAGAAGAGCTAGATTGGAGAATCCTGTAAGGGCTCTCCTTTGCCTCTGCCAGAAGTGAGTGGCCTTTTCACTTCTGCTGACGTGTTTCACTGTCCTGAACTAGTCACCCGACTCAACCTGACTGACTCTAAGAAAGCTGTGAGATATAAATTCCTGCATGCCTGGAGAAAAGGAATATGAAAAAAGATTTGGTAAAAACATGGCTATAAACCAATTTGAGTGAGTTATAGGCTCCGAACTTTACAATAGTAGCAGCATAGAGGATTGTTCAAACTAATGCCTTTATTTCCATTGTTATAAAGTACAGTGTCATAGCCTTTGAGTCAAAGAAAAAAAAACCCTTCTGATATTCCTGCAAAACAGTTCTTGAAACAAATTCTTCCTTTCTGGAAAGATTCCTTCCTGCAGATTCATATATTGTCTTTCTTTCTTTTTTTTTTTTTTCTTATTGTGGAGAAAGGAGTTCTTATTCTGTTGCCCACGCAGGTCTTGAACTCCTAGGCTCAAGCTATCCTCCAGATTCTGCCCCACTAAGTTTGGGGATTACCGGCATGAGCCACTGCACTGGCTGCAGATTTGTGGTATACAAAAATCTGGCCTGAAGTTTGGAGAATCAGGCTAACTACTGGATCTTATTATTTTTTTAAACACTTTCATTTTGGAAATTAAAGCATACAGAAAGATATAATAAACACTTGTTATCCATCATCCAAAATAAATAAGTGATAACATGACTTTTAATTTATAGTTAATGGCTCTACTTTTGGCTAAAATTTCATATAATGAACAGCATATCAGACTGGGTACCTTTTTTGGGCAGACTTCAAGGAGACAGGATATGAGAAATGTATATTCACAGAAAGCATACGTGTTTGCTGATTTTTATCATTTTATTTCTAATTTAATGTAGGTATCTCAAGACCCCGAGTCTCTGAGATGTATTTATATCTGAAACCAAAACTTTTTTTTTTTTTTTTTTGAGACAGGGTCTCCCTTTGTTGCCCAGGCTAGGTGCAGTGGTGTGATCACCACTCACTGCAGCCTCAACCTTCTGGACTCAGGTGATCCTCCCATCTCAAGCTCCAAGACAGCTGGGACTACAGTCATGAACCACCACACTCAGCTAATTTTTTAAATTTTTTTGTAGAGATAGGGTGGGAAGGGGGAGTCCTAGGCTCAAGCAATCCTCCCAGTTTGGCCTCCCAAAGTGCTGGGGTTACAGGCATGAGCCACTGAGCCCCCTACTGAAACCCTTTCTAATGTCAAATTGGTAGACTTGGAGTTTTCAGTTGACATAATGCAATATAGTTCATCTGATTTGCTGAATTATTTAAGTCTCCTTAAACAGCATCTACTACCAGTAAAATTACAAAGCACTCATCCCAACATTTTGTATCATTTAGGCTTCTTAGTAACCATAGGAGATAGATTTTATTACTCTTATTTACAAATGAGGAAATCAAGACATAAACATGAAGTATTCATTAAACTACTAGAGGTACTTGTGGGCTGAGAACTCAGGTCATCTAATTTCAAAGTTCTTGTTCGTCATACACTAAATAGTGACAATTCCAAACAACTAATTTAAGGTTGACTCTTAAGAATAAAAATATTTTTAAAATAATAGCTATTGTAAATTGTCGTACAAAAAGTTCATTCTCATTTCTACTGACTAATCTTATGTAGTAAATGTAAAAACTAACCAAAAATCCCCAGATTTTGAACTATCTCTCTCAAAGTAATTATATTTGCTAAATGTTGGTTTTGTTTTCTGAGACAGAGTCTTGCCCTATCACTCAGGCTGGAGTGCAGTGGTGGGATCATGGTTCACTGCAACCTCAGCCTCCTGGGCTCAAGTGATCCTCCCACAGCCTCCTGCGTAGCTAGGACTACAGGTGCAGGCCAACAGGCGAAGCTAATTTTTTAATTTGTAGAGAGGAAGTCTCACTATATTGCCCAGGCTGGTCTCAAAGTCCTGTGGGGAGTCAGGATAGGGGAGTCAGAAAATGTGGAAATGTGTTACCCTGGGTTTCGGCGAAAGCTGGGCGTAAACTGATAATGTTTATCTCTTGTTATTCCTGTTACTGGTTTACAAACGGGCTCTGGCCTTCCTATCCCATATACCGGCCCTGACAGCTCACATGACCTCTTGTTTATGAACACACAAGTCTCATTCTTAAACCTAATACTGAGAATGCCTAGAAGTTTTTTTTTCTTTTTCAGCCTTATGTGAGGGTTGTTGTTGATGATGTTTTGAGACGGAGTCTCCCTCTGTCGCCCAGGCTGGAGTGCAATCTCTGCTCACTGCAACCTCCACCTCCCGGATTCAAGTGATTCTCCTACCTCAGCCTCCCAAGTAACGGGGATTACAGGCACACACCACCGTGCCCAGCTAATTTTTATGTTTTTAGTAGAGACAGGGTTTCACCAGGTTGGGCTAGGCTTTTCTCCAATTCCTGACCTCAGATGATCCCTGGCCTCCGCCTCCCAAAGTGCTGGGATTACTGGCGTGAGCCACCGCTCCCAGCCACCTTATATGAGTTTTAAATAAACAGCATTTGAAAAAGAAAATAGGCAGGACACGGTGACTCATGCCTGTAATCCCAGCACTTTGGGAGGCCAAGGTGGGCGGATCACCTGAGGTCGGGAGTTTCAGACCAGCCTGGCTAACATGATGAAACCCTGTCTCTACTGAAAATACAAAAAATTAGCTGGACGCGGTGGTGCGCCTGTAATCCCAGCTACTCGAGAGGCTGAGGCAGAAGAATCGCTTCAACCCAGGAGGCGGAGGTTGCAGTGAACCTAAGGCAGGAGAATTGCTTGAACCCAGGAGGCGGAGGTTGCAGTGAGCCAGGATCACACCACTGCTCCAACCTGGGCGACAGCGAGACTCTGTCTCAAAAAAAAAAAAAAAGGGTTCCAACAACCCACTGAGCCACCACAGAAACCTATGAGATATTTATTTAGTAGATAGGTAAACTTTATTTCGCAAGCCCAAGGGGATAATTTACTTTCCATCCCCCTCTCTTTCAAAATAGAGAACCTCCAACAAATGGTATATAAAGGAAAACAAAGCAAACAAAAGAGGGAAACTTTGCAGTTTATTAACTCAAGCATGAAAGTACAGAAAATAAGCAGGGCTCAACATACTTGGAAAAGTAAGTCTGAATTTATTGCATTAAAACATGTTGTTGCACTAATCCGGCCGGGCCCGGTGGCTCACGCCTGTAATCCCAGCGCTTTTGGAGGTTGAGGCGGGTGGATCACGAGGTCAGGAGATCCAGACCTTCCCGACTAACATGGTGAAACTGCATCTCTACTAAAAATACAAAAAATTAGCCGGGCGTGGTGGCGGGCACCTGTAGTCCCAGCTACTCAGAAGGCTGAGGCGGGAGAATGGCGTGAACCCAAGAGGTTGAGCTTGCAGTGAGCCGAGATCGCACCACTGCACTCCAGCCTGGGAGACAGAGCGAGACTCCGTCTCAAAAAATAATAATAATAATAATAAAAAGAAAGCATTAATAAAACAGAACCTACTTTTACTTCAGTCATTTGATCCCTAGGAATTCAAAATAATGCGGAAGGAGATGAAACATAGTAGTCTATAAACAATTTTGAGACCAGCATGAAATGACTAAGGACTACGATATAATTTCCTTTTCAAAAAACATACAATTCAGGACAAACAGTTATCATTGGAATAAATAAATAAACAAACATACAATTATCAGACACAGCCATAAGACTTACTTAGAAAAGAATAAAGAACATATCTCTATCCTAGAGTTAGTTCTAGAGTTATTCTACTACATTCTGGATGTGGTTGAGTACAGCATTTCCTATAGCTGAATGAGATTAGTGAAAAGATCTAGGTTATGCTTTCAGTAGTGAAAAGTGAAGATGATTTATTCTATAAACCTTGATTATATTATAGTACTGTCAAATTATTAAAATATTGACAAATTATGTAGTTTAGTAAGAGCTGGCAGCTCGCTATGAGATTCTTTTACTTTGCTCAAATCATGTCCTCCTCCTTTCCCCAAACTATGAATAATTGAAAACATGGAAAATCTGTTTATCAAAACATGTGTCCTCCCAGCCCCTATGTCCACTGTAAGAAACTTCATCATAAGGAACAAACACATAAACAATAAGATAAATAATGAGAACTAGGTAAATTCAGAAAGATTTATTCAGCTTATTAACTAAGAGCCCAAGCAGAGCTTTCTCTTTGCTTATTCAGAGTTGTGATGCCTACTTGGAAACAAGTCAGTGTTTGTGAATATACATATAAAGTACATGAAAAGGGAAGCATTAAAAACATGAAGTGATGGCCAGGAGCAGTGGCTCACGCCTGTAATCCCAGCACTTTGGGAGGCTGAGGCAGGAGGATCACTTGAGGTCAGGAATTTGAGACAAGCCTGGCCAATATGGTGAAACCCTGTCTCTACTAAAAATACAAAAATTAACCAGGCATGGTAGCACATGCCTGTAAGTCCCAGCTACTCGGGAGGCTGAGGCAGGAGAATTGCTTGAACCTGGGCGGCGGAAGTTGCAGTGAGCCGAGATCGTGCCATTGCACTCCAGCCTGGGCATTGCAGCAATACTCCATCTCAAAAAAAAAAAAAAAAAGAAAAAAAGAAAAAAAAAGTTATATCGTTTTTATAAGGCAGTATGATGTAGTGAAAAAAAACATTGGAAAACAAGCCAGATGACCTGTGTTTGAGGCTATTTCACACTTACTGACTAAACAAGTCACCCAGAAGGTTAGGTTTCCTAATCTGTAGGTAACTGACCTACCTTTGCCATGAGGTTGTTATGAAAAAGAAAAAATCAAAATGTATGCAAAAGTATTTTATAACCTCTAAAAATTAGCTGGGCGTGGTGGCAGATTCCTGTAATCCCAACTACTCGGGAGGCTGAGGCAGAAGAATCGCTTGAACCCAGGAGGCAGAGGTTGCAATGAGCTAAGATCATGCCCCTGCACTCCAGCCTGGATGACAGAGCAAGACTCTCAAAAAAAAGAAAAAAGAAAGCATTGGCCAGGCGTAGTGGCTCACGCCTGTAATCCCAGCACTTTGGAAGACCAAGGTGGGCAGATCACGAGGTCAGGAGATTGAGACCATCCTGGCTAACACGGTGAAACCTTGTCTCTACTAAAAATACAAAACATGTAGCCAGGCATGGTGGCGGGCGCCTGTAGTCCCCCCTACTCAGGAGGCTGAGGCAGGAGAATGGCATGAACCCTGGAGGTGGAGCTTGCAGTGAGCTGAGATTGCGCCAGAAATTTAGATCGCTCTAGAGAAATGTAAGGTACTACTAGTATTAATATGATATATACACCCCATCCAAACTAATATTATCTTTTTCCTGAGGTAAAATTGTCCTCGTTAATGTCGACCTTAAATTGTTTGCGTATCAAAATATACCAGTTAGTTTTCTTAACATTTGTTATGCAGTTTTTTGTTTGTTTTTTGAGATGGAGGCTTGCTATATTGCCCAGGCTGGTCTTGAACTTCTAGACTCAAGAGATCCACCCGCCTCAGCCTCCTGGTTGGCTGGGATTACAGGCACGTGGTGCCATGTCTGGCTTGTTATACAGCTTTAATGAAAATAAAAACATGTTACAGTGATGAAATATTTTCTTTTTTTTTTTTTTAATCATGATAACAATAGAATTACTAAAGAGAATTAAACATCACCTTTTTTTTTTTTTTTTTTTTGAGACTGAGTTTCGCTCTTGTTGCCCAGGTTGTAGTGCAGTGGCATGATCTCAGCTTACTGCAATCTCCACCTCCTTGGTTCAAGCTATTCTCCTGCCTCAGCCTCCTGAGTAGCTGGGATTATAGGCGCCTGTCACCACATCCAGCTAATTTTTTGTATTTTTAGTAGAAACTGGGTTTCATAATGTTGGCCAGGCTGGTCTTGAACTCCTGACCTCAAGTGATCCACGCGCCTCAGCTTCCCAAAGTGCTGGGATTATAGGCGTGAGCCACCACGCCCGGCCTAAGTATCACTTCTTAAGGGGATATTTGGTTTTCTACTGAATGTGTCCTCTTTAGTGCCTTTTAAAAATCATACACTAGATACTTGTCCTTACAGATTCTTATTCTTAAAAGATTGTCAAACACACACACACAGTCAATGTCCTAGGCTGAATCTGGAAGGAATTATTAGGAATTGCTAGCTCATTGCTTCCTCAACTACTCTTTGATTTTTAATATACTACATGATAGCAACATATGAATAAGGCTGACAGCTTTTGGAAAGTTCCTCTTCTTGCTTTGAATCTCTATGCTTAAGCTAGTAAGTGGGTTGGTCTCTCTTGGTTTTTATTTACTGTAAATGGAAGCAGGTTCATATGGTGCTGAAAATTAGTGGATACTCAACCTTGGAATGGGAACCATATACTTCAAAATTGACTTTAAGAAGGATCCAAGTGAGAGTAAGTTGAATAGGAACTAAGAAGATCTGACAGCCTGGTCACCTTTAGATCAGTCATTGCCTCTCTGGTCTCATCCACTTTTATCTAAAAATGGGGAAGTTTAGATCAAATGATACCTACCATTTGTTGAGTGCATCCCATGTGGTGGGCAGGCACTAGCTCTAATTGGCAAGCCTCATTAGTTCCATATTACAGATGTAGAAATCAGGGCTTAGGCTGAGCGCGGTGGCTAACACCTGTAATCCCAGCACTTTGGGAGGCCGAAAGTGGATCACCTGAGGTCGGGAGTTCGAGACCAGCCTGACCAACATGGAGACCAAACTTAACATATTTTAAGTTTCTACTAAAAATACAAACTTAGCCAGGCATGGTAGTGCATGTCTGTAATCCCAGCTACTCGGCAGGCTGAGGCAGGAGAATCGCTTGAACTGGGAGGCAGAGGTTTCAGTGAGCCGAGATCATACCACTGCACTCCAGCCTGGGTGACACAGCGAGATTCTGTCTCAAAAACAGAGGGGGAAAAAAAAATATAGGTGTGTATATATATATATATATATATATATGAAGAAAAAAGAAAAGGAGAGAAACAAACATAGGAAGAAAAATGTAGAGCTGGGGAGAAGGGAAAGAAAAAAGAGTTGCAGACCCGGCGCTCACTTCTGTAATCCCAGCATTTCGGGAGGCCGAGGCGGGCGGATCACCTGAGGTCAGGAGTTCAAGACCAGCCTGACCAACATGGAGAAACCCTGTTTCTACTAAAAATACAAAAAGTAGCCGGGCGTGGTGGCTCAAGCCTGTAATCTCAGCACTTTGGGAGGCCGAGACGGGCGGATCACGAGGTCAGAAGATCGAGACCATCCTGGCTAAGACGGTAACACCCCGTCTCTACTAAAAAATACAAAAAACTAGCGGGGCGAGGTGGCGGGCGCCTGTAGTTCCAGCTACTCGAGAGGCTGAGGCAGGAGAATGGCGTAAACCCGGGAGGCGGAGCTTGCAGTGAGCTGAGATCTGGCCACTGCACCCCAGCCTGGGCGACAGAGCCAGACTCCGTCTCAAAAAAAAAAAAAAAAAAAAGTAGCTGGGTGTGGTGTCACATGCCTGTAATCCCAGGTACTCGGGAGGCTGAGGCAGGAGAATCGCTTGAACCCGGGGGGCGGAGGTTGGGGTAAGCTGAGATCGCGCCATTGCACTCCAGCCTGGGCAACAAGAGCGAAACTCCATCTCAAAAAAAAAACAACAACAACAACAAAACAAAACCCAGCACTTTGGGAGGCCGAGGCAGGCGGATCACGAGGTCAGGAGATCGAGACCATCCTGGCTAACACGGTGAAACCCCGTCTCTACTAAAAAATACAAAACAAAATTAGCCGGGCGAGGTGGCGGGCGCCTGTAGTCCCAGCTACTCGGGAGGCTGAGGCAGGAGAATGGCATAAACCCGGGAGGCGGAGCTTGCAGTGAGCCGAGATCGTGCCACTGCACTCCAGCCTGGGCGAGACAGCGAGACTGCATCTCAAAAAAAAAAAAAAAAAAAAAAAAAGTTGCAGAGAGTTAGAGAAGAAGGAGGAATCAGAATGAATGAGAGAAACAGAGTGGTCCACAATAGGAAGAAGCTGGTCTTAGAAGGGAGAGAAAGACTAGAACAAAGGGGAACCACAGTGGAAGCCAGGAGGAATAGGTTAAAGGAGTTCCTTTTTTCATTCAACAAGTATTTATTACCCAACCACTGACTGCAGAGTACCCTGATAAATGCATGTCCTGGGAAAAAAAAAAAAAAAATGCATTACTCATGGTCTAACCCCAAATAGAATTTCATTTCTTAGTAACTTGGGTTTTCTTTTCTTTCTGATAATAAAAATAATTTATGCTCATTTAGAAAATTTGGAAAACAAGAGCTGAAATAACGAATCTCTCATTCTAGCCTGGGGCTCAGTTCGAAGGGACAGCACCACCAAGAGAAAACTCTTCTCATTAAGATAGCAGAGGTGCAAAAGAGCAAGCAGAAAGTAACCAGGCCTCTTTAGACCTAGGCTTGAAATAGTGCATTGTCTCTTCTGTCTCTGTCTCATGAAGCCACTGCAAAGGTGTGGACACAGGCAGGGGTAAAGAAATGGGGCCAGTAATCAGGTATGTATAGAGAGAATATACATATACATACATATACTATTAAAATTAGTAACTCAAGTACCATGTGTGGTCTTGCGGTAAATGATCTGATTTTCTGATACAATGAACAAATCTTGGTAAAATTCAGAAAATCATTAAACAACAATAACAAAAGTATAAGTTTCCCTTGATTTATACCATAGATGCATTCCTGGAAATCTGGTATATATAAAACCCATACAAAAAATATTTTTTGTTTATATGTGAAACAGACAAGTTCTAGATTCAGATCATTGTGACTGGATTTTTTGCCTATGAGAATATCCAGAGGGACAGTCAAAATACAGAACGTAGGACAATTTTTTTGTGGAGGGCAGGACCTTTACAGGCATTGGAGGAGGTCTGACATACCTGACTCTACCTATTAAATTTGGGTTTTTTAAATTTTGTTTGTTTGTTTTGAGATGGAGTCTCGCTCTGTCACCCAGGCTGGAGTGCAGTGGTGTAATCTCAGGTCACTGCAAACTCCATCTCCTAGGTTCAAGTGATTCTCCTGCCTCAGCCTCCCAAGTAGCTGGGATTATAGGCCTGTGCCACCACGCCCGGCTAATTTTGGTATTTTTAGTAGAGACAGGGGTTTCACCATGTTGACCAGGCTAGTCTTGAACTCCTAACCTCAAGTGATCCACCCACTTCAGCCTCCCAAAGTGTAGGATTACAGGCGTGAGCCACCGCACCTGGTCTCTATATTTGAATATAACCTCACATTAATGTAACTGTACAATTGCACCCCAACATTTTGAACAATGCCCCCTAGAGACTAGTACACCCTAGTTGAAGTCTACTTATCAAATATCCCATACTGTGAAATTTTTGTTTACTATTGTAACCTTGCATCTAGTTTGATGCCTGACACATAGTAAGAGTTTAATAAATATTTCCTAATGAACACAAGAGTGTTCCTTTTACTTACATGGCATTTTTCATATTCCTTACGATAACGACTCGCATTTGTTTTTCCAGTCCTGACCTCTCTTCTGAGCTCCAAATTCAGATTGGCAAATGCCCACTTAACATCTTTACTTGAATGACTTTCACATACCTCAAAGACTAAGTATATCCGAAATTGAACTCATCATTTCCTGCCATTGTATCCCTCCCCCAGATAAAACCTAGTACCAAACAAGGCAAAATGTTAATTCATGCTGGTGCTCTCTGGTTTAGTAACTGCCACTACGATCCACTTACTTAAGGGATCATCAGAACCCTGGCATTATCCATGATTATTTTCTACTTATCATCCCATTTTCTAATCAATCAATTCTAGTTCCTAAATCTAAAATTTATCTCCTTTCCATCTCCAGTGCTTCTACCCTAGTGGATTATTGAATTACTACAATGGTCTCTTGCCTGCTTCCAAACCACCTCCATCCAGTAGCCAAAGTGATCTTTTAAAACAGAAATCCCATCAGGTCATCCCTCTGTTTAAATTCCTTAAAGAGTTTCTCACTTTTTTTAAGGACAAAATCTAAAACCCTGCATGATTTGGCCCCTGCCTATGTATCTTTTCTTATTTTGTGCCACTTAGTACTCTCCAATCATGCTGAGCTTTTTGTGTTTTTTTTTCTGGCTTACATTCTTTTTTAAAATTAATTTTTATTAAATGAATCCAGGCACATCATTTAAAAACCAATCATTGTTAAACAATTTGTTTTTTAAAAAGTTTATGGCACAGTCTTGTTTTCCAGGATCCCTGCTTTCATCTCTGTTGACTTACTCCTTTCTTTTTGTAGAGCCCTTCCCTTCTCCACCAGCTTCCTGATGCAAGGGAGGTTAATTTTTTGAGATGTTGCAGGAAAAGGGGGTTTATTCTAGTCTTACTTGTTTGTTAGTGTGAGTAGGTGTACACTCTAGATTGGAAAACATTTTCTCTCAGGATTTTGAAGGCTCTGCTGTCTTCTAACTTCCAATAGTGTCATCGAGTTTGTTCTTAATTTATTTTTTTCAGTCTGGAAGATTTTAGGATTTATCACTGATGAATTCCAAGATGTGTGTGTGTGTATTGGTTTCGGTCTTTTCCATTTGTTGTGCTGGGCCTTTTCATCCTGGAGACATACGTCCTTTTGTTATGCGATGTTTTCTTGTATTTGTTCTTCCCTTCCCTTCCCTTCCCTTCCCTTCCCTTCCCTTCCCTCCCCTCCCCTCCCCTCCCCTCCCCACCCCTACCCTCCCCTCCCCCCTCCTTCCCCTCCCCTCCCTTCCCTTCCTTTGGGACAAGGTCTTACTCTGTCACCCAGGCTAGAGTGCAGTGGCGTGATCATAGCTCACTGCGGCCTGGAACGGGGCTCAAGTATCCTCCTGCCTCAGCCTCCTGAATAGCTGGACTACAGAAGCAGAGCACCATGTCCAGCTAATTTAAAAAAAAAAAAATTTGTAGAGATGGGGGTCTACCTATCTTGCCCAGGCTGGTCTTGAACTTCTGAGCTCAAATGATCCTCCTGCCTTGACCTCTCAAAGTGCTGGGATTTCAGGCGTAAGCCATTGCGCCTGGTCTGGTTAATCTTTTTAATTTTTTGTAGAGATGTGGTTCTCCAACTTCTGGGCTGAAGCAATCTTCCCTTCTCAGCCTCCCAAATGCTGGGATTAAAGACATGAGCCACCACACCTTTGTTCCTTTGATAATTTCTTCTCTACAGCTTTTGCTAGTTTTTTTTTTTCTTTTCTGGAATTCTTATTATTCAGATATTGTAACTTCTAGGTACTCTAATCTTATCTTTTTTTTATTGTCTATGTTTGTCTTCTGTGACAATTGAGTTTTTTATTACCTTCAAGGGTGATTTTCAACCACATAAAAGTACCTTTCAGAAAAGTTAATCTCCTAAGCTGTTAAAAGAAGCATAAAGAGAAAATTATAACATTTCAGCTGATACATTTTATTGTTTTAGTTAAAAGGCTAGCAAATTTTAGCAATCAATTGAAAAGGGACTTTTGCCGCTTAACTAAAGACAAATTGTTTCAAATCACAGGCATTTCAAATATTTTATTTCTTCTTTTTTTTCTTTTTTTTCTGAGACGGAGTCTCGCTCTGTCGCCCAGGCTGGAGTGCAGTGGCTGGATCTCAGCTCACTGCAAGCTCCGCCTCCCGGGTTCACGCCATTCTCCTGCCTCAGCCTCCCGAGTAGCTGGGACTACAGGCGCCCGCCACCTCGCCCGGCTAGTTTTTTGTATTTTTTAGTAGAGACGGGGTTTCACTGTGTTAGCCAGGATGGTCTCGATCTCCTGATCTCGTGATCCGCCCGTCTCGGCCTCCCAAAGTGCTGGGATTACAGGCTTGAGCCACCGCGCCCGGCCTATTTCTTCTTTATATACCTGAATTGTCTGACAAACCTTCTCAAGTACTTAAGCATCTATTACAGACCTAATAATGTTATAAATATGCATGATTATTGGTTCTCTTATAAACCAACTTCTCTTGGAAATTACAAGTATAGATTTGATTTTATTTGGCCTTTATAAACCCAACTATTTCACCAAAACTAAGAATTTCAGTTATGTCATTAATGTTCCAATCCGATTGGAACCTATAATGGGTACCTCATTTGGTTGGATTCAACTAATTTATTTATTGCTTTTCAAAATAGGCCACAATTCTTAGAGACATTAACATAAAATTTTATTAAATTTTAGATCTCTCATGACTTTTTTGTCATGAAAAATTTCAAACATAAAAAGTTGAGGGTATAGTATTTCAACAAGTATACCCACTACTTAGATGCAATAATCATCAACATTTTGATGTGTGCGTACATTCCAAGATGTGTGTGTATATACTGGTTTAGGTCTTTTCCATTCGTCGTGCTGGGCCTTTTCATCCTGGAGACATATGTCCTTTTGTTCTGGGATGTTTTCTTGCATTTCTTTGTTTCTTTTCTTTTCTTTTCCTTTTAGAGACAGGGTCTTACTCTGTCAACCAGGCTGGAGTGCATTGGCATGATCATAGCTTACTGCAGTGCGCTCCCAATATTTGCTTTATTTCTATGGCTGTTTATTATGAAAAATTTCAAATATAAAGGAAATTTAAGACTAATACAACCAACACTAGTATATCCACTACTTATAATAGATTAAACAATTGCTAACATTTTCTCATATTTTCTTTATTTTTATATTTGTCTATTTTGCTGAACTATTTGAAAGTAAGTGGCAGACAATATGACATCTCACTCCAAAATTACATTTGATTTTCTTATCTCTTTAGCCTCTTTTCTTTTTTTTTCTTTTCTGAGATGGAGTCTTGCCCTGTTGCCCAGGCTGGAGTGCAGTGGCGCGATCTTGGCTCACTGCAATCTCCGCCTCCCAGGTTCACACCATTCTCCTGCCTCAGCCTCCCGAGAAGCTGGGACTACAAGCACCTACCACCATGACCGGCTAATTTTTTTTTTTTTTTTTGTAATTTTTAGTAGAGACGGGTTTCACCGTGTTAGCCAGGATGGTCTCAATCTGCTGACTTCGTGATCCACCCACCTCGGCCTCCCAAAGTGCTGGGATTACAGGCGCAAGCCACCACGACGGGCCTAGCTTTTTCACGTAGAACAGTACCCTTCCCCATCTGCCTACCATTTTGTTCCCCCATGACAATGATTTCTTAAGGATATCAGAGCAGTTTTCTTGTAGAATCTTCTCATGACTTTTCCTGACTTGTAAGAATTTCCAAGGTCATTCTCTTTTGGAGCCTTTTTTTTTTTTGTCTTTATCTTTCACAATGTATATATTTTTACAGATTTCTAATTATAGTATTTGTAATTTCCAGCTGCTCTTGTTTATTCTTAGAATGTTTCTTCTTTTAGCATCCTGTTCTTGTTTCATGGATATAATATTTCTCTGATGATATAATTCCTTTGAAGTATTTTTACGTTCCTTGCATTGTCTCAGTTTTCTGTGATTGTTTTCCCCCCTGATTCTTCCATGCTTGAGGTTTAGAATTTTTTTTTATATTGCAGATTTTCCTCTAGTAGCTGATGATTTTTGTACGTTTATATTTTAAGAATAAAGTCCTAAAAGCTAATTGGAAATTCTAAGTATATGTTTGCATCTTATCAATTGAAAGAATTCACTGGAGGCTTTTTCTATGGGAGCCCCCAAAATGTCAGGTTTTTTTCCCCTAAGAAGTACGTTTTTTGTTTTGTTTTTTTTCCTGCTAGAGAGTAGAAGCTGGCTATGAAGTTCTATATCTATGCAGGAGAAGAGGCCTGGGTGTTTTCTTTTCAGTAATATGTCTGACTCCCACTCTGATCAATGCCAAGTGTACCACTATCTATAACTCCTTTAGTTTACTTTCTCCAGAGATGGCATTTCTCGTTTCCTATGGAGGTAAAAGTATAGCTTGATTACATTAGATAGGGTGGGGCTCTGGGAGACCTGACTACTTCTTAAACAGATTTTCAAACAAGTCTCCTTTTTGAAGCACTACATTTCTCCCATCTATCTCCCTTCCTTTAACTTCCTTCTGCACTTCACTGCTTCTGATACCCGAGTCTTTCCAGGGCTCCTCAGGGAGACGTGCCTTGCTTCTCCTTGGTTTCTCCTTCTCTAAGCACTTAGGCTTGACCTTCCTTGGATCTGCTAAGTCCTTTAATAGCCTCCATCCATTTTCTATTTTCAGGCATTGTGGTTTGAGGTGAGTCTCAGTTCAAGAAAAATGAAATGAGTGTTTCTGGGTGTTTCCCCCCACTTGTTATTTTTGAGAGAGTTACGTGGGGAATATCTCAGCTATTTTGAATTGAAAGTTCTGTTTTTATTTTTAGTTCTTTACATGCCTTGAATTATTTACTACCTTTGGGCTTTTGCATTTGGTGTTCACCTCTCCCGGACATTCTTTTTCCCTTGCTCATCCTCCCTCCAGGCTAATTCCAAGTCAAATTTTAGGTCCTAACTTAAACATCATTCCTAGATGAGTCCTTCCTGATCACCTAGACTAGGTTAGGTCACCCCTCATGATATATTATATCTATCCCTCTATCTGTATGTGTATATATGTATATTTTATATTTTAATTTGTTGAGACGAGTCTTGCTCTGTGGCCCAGGCTGGAGTGCAGTGGCACTATCTCGGCTCACTGCAATCTCTGTCTCCCAGGTTCAAGCGATTCTCCCGCCTCAGCTCCCTGAGTATCTGGGATTACAGGTACCCACCACTATGCCCGGAAATTTTGTATTTTTAGTAGAGACGGGGTTTTCCCATGTTAACCAGGCTGGTCTCAAACTCCTGACCTCAAGTGATACCCTCACCTCGGCCTCCCAAAGTGCTAGGATTACAGGCATGAGCCACCACGCCTGGCATATATATATGTTTATTTATTTTATTTATTTATTTATTTTTTAGGCAGAGTCTCACTCTATTGCCCAGGCTGGAGTGCAGTAGCCCAGTCATGGCTCACTACAACGTCTGCCTCCCAAATTCAAGTGATCCTTCCACCTCAGCCTCCTGAGTAGCTGGGACCACAGGCACATGCCACTACACCCAGCTAATTTTTCTATTTTTTGTAGAGACACAGTTTCATCATGTTGCCCCGGCTGTTCCTGAACTCCTGATCTCAAGTGATCAGCCCACCTCAGCTTCCCAAGTGTTGGGATTATAGGCATGAGCCACCATGCTGGGCCGATGTACTCTTGTAACACCCAACATGACTCTAATATAGCCTCTTTCTTCTGCTAGACTGTAGCTCCACAAGAAAAGGAACCATGTGTGTCTTGTTCACTGCTATATCCCCAGGGTCCAGAGCAGTGCCTGGTATTCAGTAGGAGATCAATATATATTTTTCATTGTCAACCAACATATATTGATTGCTGTAAAGATTTGTAGCTTAATTTACAGTTGCCATCACTAATAAGTAATTATTTAGAGTTCAGCATTCCTAGTTATTATGATCATCTGTTTATTGCTATGGACAAGAGCCCATTTTATAGTATAGTGTTTCCATAATTACATTTTCAAATTTATCTTACAATGAACACTTTTAAAATGACAATTTACAGCCAGGCATGGTGGCTCATGCCTGTAATCCCAGCACTTTGGGAGGCTGTGGTGGTGGGCTCCTGTAATCCCAGCTACACAGGAGGCTGAGGCAGGAGAACTGCTTGGGCCCGGGAAGTGGAGGTTGCAGTGAGCCAAGATTGCGCCATTGCACTCCAACCTGGGTGACAGAGCAAGATTTTGTCTCAAAAAATTAAAAATAAAATAAAACAACAATTTACTAACAATATTATGCACTGAGATTAACATAGTATATAAATTTTCTACTGTTGCTGTAACAAATGACCACAAACTTAGTGGCTTAAAACAATACAAATTTATATTACAGTTCTAGGGGTCAGAAGTCTAAAATGAGTTGGCAGGGTTGCATTCCATCTGGAGGCTCTAGGAGAGAATCCATCTCATCTTTTTCAGCTTCTAGAGGCTGCCTGCATTCCTTGGGTTATAGATTCTTCTCATGTCACTCTGACCTCTGCTTCCATTGTCACATTTCTTTCTGTGAATCTGGCCCTCTTGCCTCCCTCTCTAAGGATTATGTGATTAGGTTGGGCCCAGCTAATCCAGGATAATCTCTTCATCTCAAGAGCTTTAATATAATTACATCTACAGAGTCCATTCTGCCAGGTAGGGTAAAATATTCACAGGTTCTGGGAATTAGGATGTGGATATTTTGTGAGGCTGTTATTTAGCCTACAACACATAGACAGTAAAATATGAACGCATAGATGAATTAATAATTAACTGACAAAAGAAATGATAGGAGATTTACTTTTTTTTTTGGAGATGGAGTGTCGCTCTGTCACCCAGGCTGGAGTGCATTGGTGCAATCTCACCCCACTGCAACCTCTGCTTCCTGGGTTCAAGTGATTTTCCTGCCTCAGCCTCCCAAGTAGCTGGACTACAGTCACGCGCCACTATGCCTGGCTAATTTTTGTATTTTAGTAGAGACAAGGTTTTGCTATGTTGGCCAGGCTGGTCTCGAGCTCCTGATCTCAAGTGATCCACCATCTGGGCCTCCCAAAGTGCTGGGATTACAGGTGTGAGCCACCATGCCTGGCCAAAAGCTTTACTTCTAATGTATTTTAAGCTTTATATCAGAACAACCCACAAAGAAGATAAAATAAATTATTTTATTAAGTAAAAGCTTTCATAAATATATATCAAAATAATAAGACTTGGCTCGGCATGGTGGCTCACGCCTGTAATCCCAGCACTTTGGGAGACCAAGGCAGGTGGATCACTTGAGGTCAGGAGTTCGAAACCAGCCTGGCCAACATGGTGAAACCCCATCTCTACAAAAAATAAAAAATTAGCCAGGCATGGTGGCATGCACCTGTAATCCTAGCTACACAGGAGGCTGAGGCAGGAGAATCACTTGAACCTGGGAGGTGGAGGTTGCAGTTAGCCGAGATTGCACCATTGCACTCCAGCCTGGGCAAAAGGAGTGAAACTCCATCTCAAAAAAAAAAAAAAAGAAAGTAAAGAAAAAGAAAATAATAATAATAAGACAAGATACCTAACATAAACCAGTAATTATTAAATAGACAACATACATCAACTAATGGTTGCTGAAGCATGTGCAGATACATTCTCATGCTTTCATGAATTATGAGATTTCCTGGTTATATATATATTTTTAGGTAGGGCCAACATTTCTTAAGGGTAATTATGCAATTTTTTTTTTTTTTTTTTGAGACAAGGTCTCACTCTGTTGCCCAGATTGGAGTGCAGTGGTGCCATCTTGGCTCACTGCAACCTCTGCCTCCCAGGCTCAAGCTATTCTTCTGCCTCAGCCTCCTGAGTAGCTGAGATTACAGGCATGCGCCACCATGCCCAGCTACTTTTTGTATTTTTAGTAGAGACAGGGTTTCACCATGTTGGCCAGGCTGTTCTGGAACTCCTGACCTCAACTGACCCACCCGCCTCTGCCTCCCAAAGTGCTGGGTTTACAAGGGTGAGCCACTGTGCCCGGCCTGGTAATTATCCAGTTACACTAACAGTTACATAAAACAGCATAGTGTTTTTCTGACATTTATGTACATATATATGTATATATTTTTTCTTTCTTTTTTTTGGGGGGGGGGACAAGGTCTCACTTCGTACCCCAGGCTGGAATGCAGTGGTGTAAACATGACTCATTGCAGCCTCAATTTTCCAGACTCAAGTGATTCTCCCACTCAGCTTCCCGAGTAGCTGGGATTACAGGTGTGCGCCACCACTAGGCTAATTTTTGTATTTTTTTGTAGAGACCAGATTTCACCATGTTGCCCAGGCTATTCTCAAACTCCTGAGCTCAAGCGATCAGCCCACTTCGGCCTCCCAAAGTATTGGGATTCCAGGCATAAACCACACCGCTTCTGGTCCTGAGATATATTTTAAAATAAGTTTTAGGCTGTGCACGGTGGCTCATGCGTGTAATCCCAACACTTTGGGAGGCCGAGGCAGATGGATCACCTGAGGTCTGGAGTTTGAGACCTGCCTGGCCAACTTGGTGAAACTCCATCTCTACTAAAAATACAGAAATTAGCTGGGCTTGGTGGCACCACTGCACTATAGCCTGGGTGACAGAGCGAGAGACTCCGTTTCAAAAAAAAAAAAGGTTTTAGATGAAAAATATAATTAGCATTATTTTCAATAAATACCTATTAACATACTGCAGTATTGTTTGAGGGAAATTATAATAAAAACCTACTTGGGAAAAACAAAATCCAACATTCTTGATAGTTTAGTTTAAAAGGCTGTGGTTAGATATTTTATTCTCAGTTGTCTAGCAATATTACATGAATGACTAGTACAAAATGACAGTTTCACAATAGGCTGATGGGTAAAGCTGTCAGCCAGCTCTTTTAGGTAAGAACCTCGCCTGGTAGCTGCATCTTGATTATCAACTTTGCTCATTTAGGAACAGTTTTTTTTTTTTTTTTGAGTCTCGCTCTGTTGCCCAGGCTGGAGTGCAGTGGCACGATCTCGGCTCACTGCAACCTCCGCCTCTAGGGTTCAAGCCATTCTCCTGCCTCAGCCTCCTGAGTAACTGGGACTACAGGCGCGTGCCATCACACTGGCTAATTTTTTGAATTTTTAGTAGAGACGGGGTTTCACCATGTTAGCCAGGATGGTCTTGATCTTCTGACCTCATGATCCGCCCGCCTCGGCCTCCCAAAGTGCTGAATTACAGGCGTGAGCCACCGCACCCAGCCAGGAATTTTAATGCTTTTATCAGTTCATCCAAGTCTGATCTGGCTCTGACACATGAGCTGAACAGCATGTCTTACTTGACAAATCAAATTAGGGTCAGAAGTTTGCCTAATGAGTCCAGTTAAAATGCCAGGCTGCCCAAGGCACTAAAAATGCCCAGAAACCCACAACAACTCTTTTCTCAGCTCTCTGTCCCCCAGTCTGGCCTGAACTACAAACTTAAGCAATATATTGAGGTAGCATTCTACACTGGAAAATGTGGTACATTTGAAAAACGATGAGTCACGATTCTATTTGACAGTCTTTCTCCCCTTGGTTTGTATGGCTGGCTGTCCGGTAAAGTACAGTACAGCAGCCACTGACTGCATGTGGCTTCCGAGTACCCAAAATGTGGCTAGTCTGAATTGAGATGTGCTGTAAGTGCAAAATGCATACCAGATTTTGAAGACTTAAATTAATAAGAATGTAAAATAATTCATTAATAATTTTTTATATTGATTACATGTTGAAATGACAATATTTGGATTTATTTGGGGATATATTAAATAAAATATATCATTAAAACTAATTTCACTCACTTCTTTTTACTTATTAAATGTGGCTACTAGAAAACTTAAAACCATATATATGGTTCATTTATTTGTATTAGACAGCACTGATGTAAGGCGCCTGAAGTCCGCCTCTATTATCTTAGCAGCTCATTGTGGTCTTATCCATTCTTTCCCTTTGCAGTAACTTAGATTTAGAAGTTAGAATAGCAGGTAGATTTAGGAGGTAGAATAGAAAGTTTTGAACCCTGTGGCCACCCTTCAAGTCAAAAGAATTAAATGCCCAGGAAGACAACAAAAGTCATAATGCGGCCAGGTATGGTGACTCACGCCTGTAATCTCAGCACTTTGGGAGGCCGAGGCGGGCAGATCACGAGGTCAGGAGTTCAAGACCAGCCTGGCCAACATGGTGAAACCCCGTCTCTACTAAAAATATAAAAATTAGCTAGGCATGGTGGCACACACCTGTAATCCCAGCTACTCAGGAGGATGAGGCAGGAGAATGGCTTGAACCTGAGAGGGTGAGGTTGCAGTGAGCCAAGATGTGCACTCCAGCCTGGCAACAGAACAAGACTCCGTCTCAAAAAAAAAAAAAAAAAAAAAAGTCTTAATGCAATTCTTCATCTCATTTGGATTTATTCTACAATATTGGAGGGGAAAAGGAAAGGAGGCAGAAGAGTAATCTTCATATAAGTGTCTGCAGAGACAGAATGTGTGTGTATGAAGGATCAAAGAGGGCTATGAGAATTTTTGGGGAGGAAACACACACACCCACAAGGAAATAGGACAAAGAGTGTGTTGTATTCCATCTCCACCCCTCTCCACCTCTCTAGGTTTTGATCTACTTTAGTTTGGCTACACCAATTTTTCTCTTTTTCTCAGCGTACCAGTTTATAACTTCCCCTGATGGAATGTGGCTCTTGAAAAGAAAAGAGGCCAGGCGCCATGGCTCACGCCTGTAATCCCAACACTTTGGGAGGCTGAGGCGGGCAGATCACCTGAGGTCAGGAGTTTGAGACCAGCCTGGCCAACATGGTGAAACCCTGTCTCTACTAAAAATACAAAATCAGCCAGGCGTGGTGGCACATGCCTGTAATCCCAGTTGCTCAGGAGACTGAGGCAGGAGAATTGCTTGAACCCAGGAGGCAAAGGTAGCAGTGAGCCGAGATGGCGCCATGGCACTCCAGCCTGGGCAACAAGAGCGAAACTCCATCTAAGAAAAAAAAAGAGAGAGAGAGAAGAAAGACTAATGGGAGATAAGGATGCAGGCAGGTGTAATAGGTGATAAGGATGGAGCAGCCTAGAAAGATGTTTAACTAAATTGAAAAAGACCTTAGGGATCACTCTGGTCCAGCTTCTACTCTAATCCATAACTCTCTTATATGTGGAATAAATGCTGCTGATATTGTTAAAACATTAATATTTATCCAAAATACCAAATATTTAACTGAGAAATGGGGGAAAGCTTTTGAAAATATGTTTTTCAACAGGGAAAAAACAAGAAGAAAAAACATGATGGCATTGTTTATGAAACTAAAGAAGTTCTCAATCCATCTCCCAAAGTAACAAATTGTTGCAAATCACTGTGGGTAAAATACAGTTTTCAGAAGGCATACATGACCCAACTTGTCAGCTCTCAGCCAGTTCCAGCAATGTCAAGGAACCCAGGTAAGATCTTATTTGGATTAAACTAAGATAAATAGTTTACTTAGCATGTGTTTTTCTTGATATTAAGACCATAAAATTGGACATTATATATATATATATATTTATTTATTTTATTATTTTTTTTTTGAGATGGAGTCTCACTCTGTCGCCCAGGCTGGAGTGCAGTGGTGCGATCTCAGTTCTCTGCAACCTCTGGCTCCTGGGATTAAGTGATTCTCCTGCCTCAGCTTCCCGTGCAGCTGGGATTGCAGGCGCCCGCCACCACGCCTGGCTAATTTTTTCATATTTTTAGTAGAGAAAGGGTTTCACCATGTTGGCCAGGCTGGTCTTGAACCCCTGACCTCAATTGATCCCCCCTCATAGGCCTCCCAAAGTGCTAGAATTATAGGCGTGAGTCACTGCGCCTGAATCACATTAAGTATATTATTTAAATATGAACTATAAGAAAATCTATTCATCCCAGTTCTTAGGTGGCAAAAATATAAAAGTGACTTTGCTTCATGGTACTAAATCTCTTTGGTTTCTATTAGCCCTGAATCATTGCTGTGACGACCAATTAAGGTAATCCCAAATGGGCTAAAAATAGATCAAATTTATCTTTTAATAAAAATTAGTCTTTAAATTGGACCTGATAGTGTCTGTATTGTTAAGGTAGGGAACATTCAGATTGGATTTCTTCTTGATTTTGCCACTAGAAGAGAGAACATGAAGGAAAGATAAATTTGAAATTTTACGTTGCAAAAATGTGATCCCTAAATGTCCCAGAATGCTGGAAAAGTAAAGTTTTATGTTTTGAAGGGCATTAAAGGGCAGTGTTAGGTAAATTTATGAGGTTTTAGACTCTTAGATAAAAATGTGCTAGCTACCCGAGAGGGATTATGAACATTAGCTTCAACCTAATATCTAATTTTAAAATAATTACATGCCTCCTGAGAAAGTGGAAATTTCAAGCATCCTGATAGTTGCTTGCCACCACACCAAACACGTTTTTTTGTTTTTGTTTTTGTTTTGTTTTGTTTTGTTGAGACAGAATCTCACTTTGTCGCCCAGGTTGGAGTGCAGTGGTACAGTCTCGGTTCACTGCAACCTCCGCCTCCCGGATTCAAGTGATTCTTCTGCCTCAGCCTCCCAAGTAGCTGGGATTACAGGCGTCCGACACTATGCCGGGCTAATTTTTATATTTTTAGTAGAACCGGGGGGTTTCCACCATGTTGGCCAAGGCTGGACTCCTGACCTCAAGTGATCCGCCGGCCTCGGCCTCCCTAAGTGCTGGGATTACAGGCGTGAGCCACCGCGTCCAGCCTGGTATCCATTTTTTAGAAAGCACTGAATTGACTGAAATTTTGAATCTTCTTCTTCTTTTTTTTTTTTTTTGAGACGGAGTCTCGTTCTGTCGCCCAGGCTGGAGTGCAGTGGCGCGATCTCGGCTCACTGCAAGCTCCTACTCCCGGGTTTACGCCATTCTCCTGCCTCAGCCTCCCGAGTAGCTGGGACTACAGGCGCCGCCACCTCGCCCGGCTAGTTTTTTGTATTTTTTAGTAGAGACGGGGTTTCACCAGGTTAGCCAGGATGGTCTCGATCTCCTGACCTCGTGATCCGCCCGTCTCGGCCTCCCAAAGTGCTGGGATTACAGGCTTGAGCCACCGCGCCCGGCCACTTGTATTTATTTTTAAGACGTAATTCACTTAACATAAAGTTCACTCTTTTAAAGTACACAGTATAGAGGGTTTTAGTATACTCACCAAGTTGTGCAATCGTCGCCACTATTCTAAGATTTTATATTTTATTGTAAACCCTTTCCAGTATGTTTTCACACTCCACCTCCCGATCCTCAGATTCCTTGTGAAGCTGATCGCTGTCTTCCGAGGTGTTCTGTGAGCGTTGCTACTTTTGCCTCAAATGCTTTTCTAATTACAGTTTCACTCCAAAAGAAGAGGCAGGTGAAGAGTTACTAACGCTGCTGCCCTTGATTTATAGAGTAACAACCCACTAGCTAAAGTACATGCTTGTTTTCATACCTAGAACTCTCCTTTTACCATACGCGAGTTATATATCAAATCTTATGAGTGACTGGTAGTCTGGTGAGCCACCAATGTGCTTTCAATGCCTCCCAAACAATTAGAAACCAGGGATCTCCCAATAAAGAGATGCCTCCCATGTCCTTCCACTTCTGGCCCAGGAGACCTAGGTTGCCTTTCTGTTCAGGCAGCAGCGCATTTCTCCCCTTCATCTTTATGATTCCACTGAAGAAATGAGGGATGTGCGGAATGAGGGGGCGCGAACTTGTTATTACGGCGTCGAGAACGCCAGACAGAGTAACCAAGGACGAATAGAATAACGCTAGTGCCCGTAATTCCGGTACCGCGCCTTCCTAACTCCAGCTCCCGCCAGTAGCCCGAGGCGAGCTACGCGCGCGCCGCCGTCGGCCGCGCCACCATGCGCCTTCCCCATTGGCCACAGCTGGTCCACGTGACCTCTATCGCCTAACCTGCTCGTCCGCGCGCGCTTTTTCCTCCACAGGAAGCGGAGGGCGGGAGCGGGGATCTCACGGGTGCGCGAGGTGGTTCGGTGGACCTGGGGGCGCTCTCTGGCGGGGAGCCTGAGACAATGCCTAAGTACTGTCCAGAGGAAAACTCTTACTAAGGAAGCGAAAGATTGAGGAGGTCCACCTCTCCCCTCAGTGGCTTCTCTTCGGGGCTGTGACACAGACTGAAAATGGAAATCACAGGCCTTTCACTGGCAGGAATGTGACTCGCTGAAGCCAAGATTTATCTCTTTGGGGGCGCTCTACACATACAAACCTAACTCTTCGGGGGAAAATACATAATTTTTGTCTGGGGAATTCAAAGCCACTTTTTCTTAGAAGAGTTGAGCGTCGTGGGAAATCCGGAGCAACCATCCTGATACACATCATTTAAGGGAAATTAGAAACTCCTAGGGAAACAAAGATGAGTAAAAGCAAAAGGAGGCCCTGCGCACCATTGCTGTGCGGGAATGGAATGATTTAACAAGGGCCAGAAGTGTAATAATTACGGAAAGGAAAGGGCTAAATAAATGTGTGTGCATGTGTGTGTAAGTAGTATAAATGGGAAATATAATTGTAGAATTCAGTAGAGTTCAATTTAATTTATTTTTCTTTTTAAGAGTGCTTGGATGCTTTGCTTTTGCTTTTTTAAATTTTTTGCTTCGAAGGCTTACCAACCCTTCCTCCTCTAGATAAACATTTTCTTTTTTAATTCGTTCATTCCAGAAATACTAGGACCTACTATATTCCAGGCACTGTGCTAGGTACTGAGATGACAATGATAAATAAAAACAGTACCAGTTCCTTCAATCATGGAGCATATGGTCTGGTAAAGGAAGCAGACAGTAGTTAATTGCACGTATCAATGTTAAATACAATGTGATAAGTGCTAAGGAGAGGTCTAGATGCCATAATGGGGGATTTGACCTAGCAGGGAGATCAAAGAAGGCTTGCCTCAAGATGCAACCCCTGACATGAGACCTGAAGGGGTTAAGGGGGATGGAGGTTGCAGACAGAGGGAGCAGCTTGCACAAGGGAGCACTGGGAGCCTCTCCCCTTCCAATGACTGCCCACCTCACCCATTTCCACTATACATACATTCATCTTGCCCCTCAGTTCTCAGAAGACATTTGTTCTCTTAATTCCAAGTTCTTAGGGAGTGCCTGGTTGTAACCTACAATGATTGTTAAAAACAGTGTTACCCAATAGGTAAGTATACATATCTAATATAATATCAATATACATTTGATATACAATACATATTAATATACAGTCTAATATGCATTATCTGTTGTTTTGTATAAGAAAAATATACAATGACTGTAACAAATCGTGGGATATGATATATCCCAATAGAACCAAAAGTGCTATGGACAAAGTAGTGAGAGATCACATGATTTTGGAAGACTCAAAAAAGACATCTTAGCAAAAGTAATTTTCAAAAATCATTGAGGTAAGATTTGGTCAGATAAAGATACAATTTAGTTAGAGCATAAGATTCTAAAAGAATCGTAAGGAGGTTGGACCAGTCGGTTGAAATACATTCCAAGGGCCTTGAAAACCAGTCTAAAGAGTTTGTAGAAACCAAACTAGTGCAGTGGCTTGCCTCTGAAATCCCAGCTACTCCAGAGGCTGAGACGGGAGGATTGCTTGAGCCCAGGAGTTTGAGATCAGCCTGGGCAATGTAGCAAAACACACTGTCTAAAATATTTTTAAAAGTCTGTAGAAACTAAAAAGTTCTATTTAAGTTTTAAGAACTTTCCTGAGATACTTTTTCTCCCCTAATATTTGTCTTGGAAAATTTTAAATCTACAGAAAAGTGGCAAAATTAACTCTATGGTTATTCATAAACCCTTCCCACAGATTAGTCAGTTTTGTTTTGTTTTGCTTTTTTTGAGACAGGGTCTTACTCAGTTGCTCAGACTGAAGTGCAGTAGTGCAATCATAGCTCATGGCAGCCTGGAACTCCTGGGCTCAAGTGGTCTTCCTGCCTCAGCCTCCCAAGTAGCTGGGACCATAGGCATGCATCACTGGGCCCAGCTAATTTTTTGTTTTTTATAGAGATAGCATCTCACTTTGTTGCCCAGACTCATCTTAACTCCTGGGCTCAAGTGATCCTGCCTTGTCATCCCAAAATGTTGGGATTACAGACGTCAGCCACACCTGGCCTTGTTGGTTTTTGTTGTTGTTGTTGTTGTTTAATTTTGCCCCATTTGCTTTATTCTAAGAACAAGGATATTTTGCTGCATAACCACAATATGACACTTGCGAGGTACTTTTTTTTGAGACAGAGTCTCTATCTGTTGCTCAAGCTGGAGCACAGTTGCACAATCTCAGCTTGCTGCAACCTCCGCCTCCCGGGTTCAAGGGATCCTCTTGCCTCAACCTTCCCAGTAGCTGGGATTACAGGCACACACCACCATGTCCAGCTAATTTTTTTGTATTTTTAGTAGAGATGGGGTTTCACCATGTTGACCAGGCTGTTCTCAAACTCCAGACCTCAGGTGATCTACCCGCCTTGGACTCCCAAAGTGCTGGAATTACAGGTGTGAGTCACCGCGCCTGGCCCTGAGATAGTTCTAGATTTAAATTTTGAATAAGTATTTATTAATTAATAAGTGACTTACCAATTTTAATTTCATACCACATTGTAAGTGCTATATGTTTCTTAAAAATATATTTTCATGGCTAGAAAAATAAAAAATATGAAAAGGCATACAGCAAAGACTGTCTCTTTCATTCTTGTCCCCCATCTGCTCAGTTCTCACTCCCCTAGTTCCCTATCTTAGGCAACTACTGTTCTTAGATTCTCAGGTATCTTTCCAGAATTTCTTTATGCAAACATGGACAATTGTGAATATGGATTTTTGTTCCTATTTTTGGATGAAAAGTATCGTATTAAACACACAATTCTTACTTGCTTTGTCACTTAATATGATTTGGAGATCCTTCTGCATTAATGCTTAAATAACTTCCTCATTGTTTTTTTACAGTGGCATAGTATTCCATTGTGTGGATATACCATAATTTATTTAAACTGTTCCCTATTGACTTACACTTGGGCTGTTTCCAATTACTTAATATTGAAATCAATGTTGTAACAGATAACCTTAAACATATTTCTGTTTGTAAAATTTGATAGATAGATAGCATTGCTCCCTACACAGGTTGTACCAATCTAAACTCCCACCAGCAATTGTGAGAGTATCTCCAAGCTTTTACAACAGTGGCTGACATATTGTAAGTGCTATATAAGTGTTTGCTTAAAAACTAGATTTTCTTGTTTAGAAAAATAAATAAATGAAAAGATGTACAGTGAAAAGCCTAGCCTTAAACCCACCTACTTAGGAGCTTACCCTTGGGCTGAGGTGAATCAATGCATTGAGACCCTGGCTCTTTCTTCCCACACTATCTTCTCCCTCCCACTCTTGACTCTGTTGTAGGGTCTTGGAGATTTGGGGACCATTGTTGATCAAAGGCCAAATATTTCACCTGGTTCTAAACCAAGAGCTTTAAATATATGAATGTGCATTATTGTTGCTGTTTTACAACTTTAAATGAAAGGAGAGCTGACTTCAAGACAAATGGAAAGGTAGTGCTGTTTTTAGATAAAGTTACCGAGTAGCTGGCCTTTTTCATCCAACTCTAACCTAATCAACAAATATCTATGGAGTACTTCCTATGTATAGGGCACTGAGCTAGGTCTTAGAGTTATGAAATAGATACATGCCCTCAAGGATTTCACTATTGTTTAGACAGGCACAAAATATAAATAATCATTATGTCAAGTTTCAACATGCAAAATACACCTCTTGCTTTTGGCACACTCACTGCTTTCCTTCCTGTCTCCTTCCTCCTCTGCCTCTTTGCCTACCTGACTGCCCTGATCACTGAGCTGCCCAAGGCTTGTTGGTTTCCTTGTAGCTCCTTCATTTCTCCCAGTGTCCATTATTGAAACTTACCCAACTTGTATTTCACTTTCCTGATGCAGATATTAGAGTTTGTATTTCTCAAGTGATAGTTATGATTAGTTAGTTATTCTGTTAAACTAATAGTTACAAATCAATATGCTTTTGACTGGCACAGGCAGGCCTAGCCCATTTGGAAGTAGGTGAAATTTGTTCAGTCTTCCCAGTTGATTCCTGTGTGAGCACCTTCTCTCCTGGGTGAGCTCTCGACCCTCATTGATATCCTCACTTTTTTTTCAGGTGATTGTCAACTAATCATTAGGGTGTTATTTCAAAATGGTTTGAAGTGAGGATCTCAGGAGTATGTGTTATGTTTCAAGATACAATTTTATAGAAAACTGAAATGACAGGCAGTAGGGTTGCAATTTTGATCAGAAGGCTGTAAGCCACCGATTTAGGGACTTACCCTTGGCTGAAGTGAATTAATGCCCTGGCCCTCCCTGCCCCACACTATCTTCCCTCTGCCACTCTTTACTCTATCATAGGGTCCTGGAGTTTTGGGGACCATTACTGTCAGAGATCTTCGAACCCAGCTGGCGGCTGTGGCTCAGTGGCCTCTGGAGGAGAGTGGGAGTGTAACAGTGGAAGTGAGTGGATACTCTCCAGTGCTCTTAGGCACTCTTCCCTTTGTCTTCTCCCAGTCAGCTTGCAGCCTGGCTGCGCATGGTGAAAGGTGATTTTTTTTTTTTCAATCTCTATCACTCTGTGTAGGTGGCTGCCTTTTCCACTCAGCAGAAGTGGTTCTCACTAGTTGCCCAATGTGTTTAAAAGTGTGGATTTGTATAATGATGCTATATATTTGTTGCATTAATTTTAAAATCAAAGCAACTCAGGTTCACGGAAACAAATCAACTAGTACAGAGAGCTTATGGTGAAAAGGGACTTGGACCAGTGCCTGGCACATAGAAAGCCCTCTATTTGTTGAATGAATGAATGAATACAAAGTCAGTATCCAGCCTTTACACCTCCACCCCATCCCACCATTCCTTTACTAGAAGTGAAATTACTTAATTGGTCATGTTTTCCGGTTTTCTAGATCCATGATTCTTATACCTGGGTGCATGTTAGAATCATCTGGGGAGCTTAAAAAACAAACAACAACAACAACAACAAAAAACCTATGTGTCGTCTCATTCCCAGACTAACAAAATTACTTTTTAAGCCTCCAAGCTGATTGTCTTGTGCAGCCAGCATTCTGAACCAGTGTTCTAAATAATGTGCCTTTACATTTATTCCTCTCTTTCTTTTTTCTTTTCTTTTCTTTCTTTTTTTTTTTTTTTTGAAACAGGATCTCACTGTGTCTCCCTGGCTAGAGTGCATTAGTGCAATCTCAGCTCACTGCAGCCTTGACCTCCTGGGCTCAAGTGATCCTCCCACCTCAGCCTCCCGAGTAGCTGGGACTGCAGGCATGCACCACCATACCTGGCTAAATTTTTGATTTTTTTTTTTTTTTTTTTTTTTTTTTTTTTAGAGATGAAGTCTCACTATGTTGCCCAGGCTGGTCTGAAACTCCTGGGCTCAAGTGATCCTCCTGCCACTGTTTCCCGAAGTGCTGGGATTGCAGGAGTGAGCCACCATGCCTGGCCCGCTATCTCTTGGTTAATCAAATTCATATCATCCATTGACTCCTTGACATGATAGATGAGGTTTAGCTCATACCGCACCCTCCTTTTTCTCATATTTGATGTTAAATTATTATTATTTTGAGACGAAGTCTTGCTCTGTTGCCCAGGCTGGAGTGCCATGGCGCAATCTTGGTTCACTGCAACCTCTGCCTCCCTGGTTCAAGCGATTTTCCTGCCTCAGCCTCCCGAGTAGCTGGGATTATAGGTGCCCACCACCACACCGGCTAATTTTTGTATTTTTAGTAGAGATGGGGTTTCACCATGTTGGCCAGGCTGGTCTCGAACTCCTGACCTCAGGTGATCTGCCCGCCTTGGCCTCCCAAAGTGCTGGGATAACAGGCGCAAGCCACTGTGCCTGGCCGTTAAATTATTTTAATACTTCTTTCTGTTGTCTTCATAAACTTAAATAATTTGCACTCCTATTTCTTATTCGATCCATTTTCAGCAATATCACATGAACTCTCATTTTGTAAGATGAAGACACTAACTTCCATGTCTTCTCACCCAGTCTTCTGGAGCCTGCTATTTGCTCCCTATATTTTTTAATTCTTACATTTTTGAAGTTGTTAACATTTGCATTCTGACCTCCAGCCACAATCAGCTCTTCCATGCTATCCATAAGTTGTTTCTTAAAGTTACAAACCAATAAACTTGGTTTACATTATAGTATCTATATAGTGTCTATCACCAGGTCTAATGATAGTAGCTGACATTTATATAATACAGGATTTTTTTTTTTTTTTTTTTTTTTTTTTTTGAGACAGAGTCTGGCTCTGTTGCCCAGGCTGGAGTGCAGTGGCCGGATCTCAGCTCACTGCAAGCTCCGCCTCCCGGGTTTACGCCATTCTCCCGCCTTAGCCTCCCGAGTAGCTGGGACTACAGGCGCCCACCACCTCGCCCGGCTAGTTTTTTTGTATTTTTTAGTAGAGACGGGGTTTCACCATATTAGCCAGGATGGTCTCGATCTCCTGACCTCGTGATCCGCCCGTCTCGGCCTCCCAAAGTGCTGGGATTACAGGCTTGAGCCACCGCGCCCGGCCGGATTTATTGTATAGTAAGTACTTTATGAACATCATTGTTTAATTGTCATAATGAGCAGAAGGTCCCTTTTTAAAAATGGGGAAACTGAGGCACGGAGAAGTTGAGGCTTATCTAAGAACAGGAAGTCAGAAAGTGGTTGAGACAGAACTTGCACCATTTTCTACAGAAGGATAGCATGAATTTTTTTTCTTTAGGTACAAGTTTAGGACCCTTGCCAGATGAAAAGATAATGCGCATCAAGGTCAAATACATATTTTTCTCTTCTCTGTTTTGGGGAGGAATAAGGGTGGTCTTTGGGTCTTGTCAGTTTTCTTTTTTCCATTTCTGTTTATTTCTTCTTTTTAGAGGTAGGGTCTGGGTCTTTGTCTGTTGTCCAGGCAGGAGTGCAGTCGCGCGATCATAGCTCACTGCAGCCCCCAGCTCCTGGGCTCAAGCGATCCCCCCACTTCAGCCTTCTGAGTAGTTAGGACCACAGGTGCACTCCATCACACCTGGCTATTTTTCTTTCTTTCTTTTTTTTTTTTTTTTGTTAGAGACAGGGTCTTGGTCTATATTGCCCAGGCTGGTTTCAAATTCTTGGGCTCAAGTGATGCTCCTGCCTCAGCTTCCCAAAGTGCTGGGATTGCAGACATGAGCCACCCTGCCCTGCCACTTTTTAAATTTCTGGTAGTGACTAACTTCAAACACTTCAGGATCTCTTTCCTTCTTAGCAGATGGACCAGTCTCCTGTTTCATATACAAAATTGATGTCATCAAGGGTAAATACCTGAATCTTCCTCACTTCTTCCAGACTTCCTTAAATAAGCATCATATCTTATCTCCTGTCCTGTCTCAAAGGAAGGAGGAACCCTCCTCCTGTTTAATCCTCATATTTGCATTCACATTCCTCCTTAACTTCTGGGACTTCACCTCAACAATTTGCCCTACTGTATCTCCCATTTTCTGTTGCTCCTGATCTAATTCCTCTCCTCAATCTGCAAACCTGCTCAAGACTCAACTAAGAAAGTTCCTGCAACACACCTCCTCCTCAGCTACTGCCAATTCTCTCATTCCTTCATCAGGACACTTTAGAAGAGCAGTCTACACATATTGATGCCAAGTCCAGTTTGGTAACTCAAATTCATGCTCACTGTCATGAAAATTTCCATTCATCCCTACTGCAAGACCAGTTCTCTTTTCTGATACTTAGAGCCTGGGTTATACCAGCAATTCTTTTTGTTTTATTTTATTTTATGTATTTATTTATTTTTGAGACACAGTCTAACTATGTTGCCAAGGCTGCAGTGCAGTTGGTGCAATCTCAGTTCACTGCAGCCTCCACCTCCCAGGTTCAAGCAATTCTTCTACCTCAGCACCCCTTAGTAGCTGGGATTACAGGCACATGCTACCATGCCTGGCTAATTTTTGTATTTTTAGTAGAGGTGAGGTTTCACCATGTTGGCCAGGCTGGTCTCGAACTCCTGACCTCAGATGATCCATCTGCCTCAGCCTCCCAAAGTGCTGGGATCACAAGCGTGAGCCACCATGCCTGGCCAGCAATTTTTTTTAAAGGATCAATTTGTCCTTGGCAAGAGACTTTGAGCCTTCCTGAGATTGATTTGTAGGCCTGCTAAATTTAAGCAAATTCTTTTGAAATTATTATTCAGGACAAAGATTGTTAAGAATTAAACTTTTAACTGTAATAAGTTTGATTATGAAAGGACATGCCTTTTGAGATGGTGCCATAACTATTGATTTTGTACTTGAAATATTTGCATCTTCAAAGCGATTGAATTTAAAGCACTAGCTAATGCTCTAAAATCCTCATAAAAGAAACCACTTTCCTCAACTAAAAGAAGAGGTCACTTTGAGTTTGACATGAAGCCTTCAGTTCTGGTGAGGTGGTTTGTCTCTGAGAAAGGGAGACATATATTTTCCAATCTGTCAGCAGATGGCCCAGAATGTGGAGAGGCCAAGACTTCCAGTACTTTCAACCTCATTTTTTTCCACATTGTGTCAACATTCCAAAGGTAATGTTCAAATACTTTCTTGAAATTCCTTTGAACAGTCTGGGACTTAGGGGTGGTGGCTACCAGCAGTGAAGACTCTATGTCCTGGAATGACTTTGCCTTGAGAAAAATCACCTAAAATTATGCCTAGTTATACAGATAAAGTGCTGCCGGGTTTAACACAGAGGAATATCTTTTTGGAAGGAAGTATAAAACAATCCCTTCAGTTTAAACTTCAGCCACATTTTAATTTGCTTCATATTTGGACTATAAGCTTCCTATATGATATTTTATTGTTTTCCGGACTTTCTCATTTCCTTTCCTCCTCTCATCCATGTGATTTGTAATTATTACATCCTCAAACTTCCCCAAGTTCTAAACCATACAATCACTTCCACCAAGTCTCCCTTTCCACTGGGAACTTCCCTTTGAGAGTTGTTCTCTTGCTCCAATCTGGTTACTCTCTAGGCACATTGCACCATTGAGATCCTGGGACTTCTGTACACATAGTTGGACCCACCTTTTGTTAAATCTTGTGGCTTTTTCTTTCTTAATTTAGTCTTACTCTATTTATTGTGTTTTACTGGAATACTTCCTCAAGAGACTTCCTAACAAATAGTGTATGGGAGAAAAATTCCTGAGTCCTTGCATGTGTGCAAATGTCTTCATTCAATTCTCACATATTTTTTATTTTTATTTTTATGTTTTTAGAGACAAGATCTCACCCTGTTTCCCAGGCTGGAGTGCAGTGAAGTGATCTTTAGCTCACTGTAACCTTAAATTCCTAGGCTCAACCTATCCTTCTGTCTCAGCCTCTTGAGTATCAAGGACTGCAGTCTCATGCCACCACATATGACTAATGTTTAAATTTTTTGTACTGATCGGAGTCTCACTATATTGCCCAGACTGGTCTCAAAATCCTGGGCTCAAGCAGCCCACTCATCTCAGACTCTCAAAGTGTTGGGATTACGGTGAGCCACTGTGCCTGGCCCCACCTCTCACATATTATTGACAGTTTAGCTGGGCATAGAATTCTAGATTGAAAATAATTTTTTATAAAACCTTTGAGGGCATTAAAAAATTTCTCCCACTATTTTCTAGTATCCATTGTTGTCGATGGGAAGTCCGTTGCTGAATGAATTCCTGTTTCTCCTCAAATGCTTTAAAGAGTCTCCTTATATTTATCCTTGGTGTTTTGAAATTTCAATATGTTCAAAGGGTGAGGTTTTTATTTCCCCATTTGCTGTCCTGAGAACTCGGTAGGATTTTCTAATATGAATGTTTGTGCCCTTTAGGTCTGGGAAGCTGTTTTGCGTTGTTGGTTTATTTCCTCCTCTGTTTCACTCTTCCTGGAATTCCTATTAATCAGATGCCGGTCCTTCCATGTTGTTCCTCTGTATTGCCTATCTTTTGTCTCATGTTTTTCAACTTCTGATTTTTTTTTTTTTTTTCACTGAGATTTCCTTGACTTAACTTTTTTCAGGCTATCAATTGTATTTTTAATTTTGGCAATCATATTTTTGAAATCTGAAAGATTTTGTTCTAGGAATTTTCTTTTTTCATAGCATTCTCTTTTGTTTTATGAACGTAATATTGTCTTAAGTCTCTCTCTAAACAGGCCAGGTGCAGTGGCTCATGCCTGTAATCCCAGCACTTTGGGAGGCCAAGATAAGAGGATCGCTTGAACCCAGGATTTCAAGAGTCTCTTTTTTTTTTTTTTTTGAGAGGGAGTCTCGCTCTGTCGCGAGGCTGGAATGCAGTGGCACGATCTCGGCTCACTGCAACCTCTGCCTCCCAGGTTCAAGCGATTCTTCTGCCTCAGCCTTCCGAGTAGCTAGGACTATAGGCACGCACCACCACACCCAGGTAAATTTTGCATTTTTTGTAGAGACGGGATTTCACCATGTTAGCCACGATGGTCTGGATTTCTTGACCTCGTGATCCGCCCGCCTTGGCCTCCCAAAGTGCTGGGATGACAGGCGTGAACCACCGCGACGGGCCTATTTTTTTTATTTTTGTTTTTATTTTTGAGACGGAGTCTCGCTCTGTCACCCAGGCTGGAGTGCAGTGGCGGGATCTCAGCTCACTGCAACCTCCACCTGCTGGGTTCAAGCATTCTCCTGCCTTAGCCTCCCGAGTAGCTAGGATTACAGGTGCACGCCCAGCTAATTTTTCTGGTTTGGCTTTTTTGTTTTTTTTTTTTGAGACGGAGTCTCGCTCTTTTTGCCCGGGCTGGAGTGCAATGGCGCGACTCGGCTCACCGCAACCTCTGCCTCCCAGGTTCAAGCGATTCTCCTGCCTCAGCCTCCTGAGTAGCTGGGATTATAGGCATGTGCCACCATGCCTGGCTAATTTTGTATTTTTAGTAGAGACAGGGTTTCTCCATGTTGGTCAGGCTGGTCTTGAACTCCCAACCTCAGGTGATTCACCCACCTCGGCCTCCCAAAGTGCTGGGATTACAGGTGTGAGCCACCGCACCCAGCAATTTTTCTGTTTTTAGTAGAGATGGGGGTTTCACCATGTTGGCCAGGCTGGTCTCGAACTCCTGACCTCAGGCGATCCTCCCGCCTTGGCCTCCCAAAGTGCGGGGACTACAGGTGTAAGCCACTGCGCCTGGCTCCACTCTTATTTTTAAAAACCTCTCTAAACACATACATTAGAATTTGCAAACATTATTTTCTGTTCACTGAATTATGTGTTTTCTTCAGGATTACCGTTTTGTTTATCTGGTATTTATTTTTTTGGCAAGGTCTTACTCTGTTACCCAGGCTGGAGAGCAGTGGCAAGATCTTGGCTCAGTGCTCGACATCTTGGGCTCAAATGACCTTCTCACCTCGGCCTCTGAGTAGGTGGGACTACAGACACACATCACCATGCCTGGCTAATTTTTTGTTTGTTTTTATTTTGTAGAGATGGGGTCTCACTATGTTACCCAGGTTGCTTTTGAACTCTTGGCCTCAAGTGATCCTCCTGCCTTTGCCTCCCAAAGTGCTCGGGTTACAGGCATGAGCCACCTTGCAGGTAATTCTTTGTTATTTTAGTGAAAGATACAGTGGGTAGCTAGTGTGGGTTTTTTCTGCTGTTATGTGAGAACTGTTCCCCCAGGTGGGTAGTGATAACTAACATTTATACAGTGTTTACCTGCGTTCTAGGCACTGTTCTGTGTAAGTTAAATATATTAACTTATTAAGTCATCTCAACAACTCCTCTATGAGGTAGTTACTATGGTCTTTTCTTTTCTTTTCTTTTCTTTTTTTTGAGATGGAGATTCACTCTTGTTGCCCAGGCTGGAGTGCAGTGGTGGGATCTTGACTCACCGCAACCTCTACCTCCTGGGTTCAAGCAATTCTCCTGCCTCAGCTTCCCAAGTAGCTGGGATTACAGGTGCGTGCCACAATGCCTGGCTAATTTTTGTATTTTTAGTACAGACGGGGTTTCCCTATGTTGGCCAGGCTGGTCTCAAACTCCTGACCTCCGGTGATCCGCCCACCTTGGCATCCCAAAGTTTTGGGATTACAGGCATTAAGCCACTGTGCCTGGCCATGGTATTTCATTAAGTTTACTATTCCATCAATTGTAAGATGAACCATTATTTTGTTTACTACTAAAAAGGTAAATAATGCTGTTGAAGTATGACGTGCCTTTATAAGGTTATAAGACACATACTGATAATGCATGTATTAAAAATCTTAGAATGAATGAAATAATACATTACTATTGCCGTTTTACAAATGAAGAAACTGAGGCATGGACAGAATGGATAACTTGTGGCAGGTTACATAGTTAATATGTGGCAGATTTTATATTTGAACCCAAGTTTTCTGGCTTCAAAATTCTACCACTATACCTGAGTGCCTCTCCAGGACTCTCTCTAATGGAGGCTCAAATAGTGCATAGGAGGGTTTTGAGTTGTCTGGGATTTAGGGAGATGAGTTAGTTTCTAGCTCCACGTCCCCAAATGCCAGAACAAAGAGACCTTTAATTTGAGGTGCCAACATCCATAAAGAAGCTTCTGCTTTCACCACAGGGTTTGACCTCTTCCGTTAAAGAATAGTCTGGATTCCTTCCTTCCTTCCTTCCTTCCTTCCTTCCTTCCTTCCTTCCTTCCGTTCTTCCTTCCTTCCTTTTCTTTTTCTTTCTTCTTGCCTTCTTCCTTTTTTCTTTCTTCCTGTCTTTCCCTTCTTCCCCCTTCCTCTTTCTTTCTTTCTCCCTTCCTCTCTTCCTCTCTTCCTCCCTTCCTCCCTTCCTCTCTTCCTCTCTCTCTTTCTCTCTTTCTGCCTTCCTGCCTTCCTTCTTTCTTTCTCTCCTTCTCTCTTTATTCTCTTTCTTCTTCTTTTTTTATTTTGAATTTCACTCTAGTTGCCCAGGCTGGAGTGCAATGGCTCATTCTCAGCTCACCGCAACCTCTGCCTCCTGGATTCAAGCTATTCTCCTGCCTCAGCCTCCCAAGTAGCTGGGATTATAGGCATGGACCACCACGCCCGGCTGATTTTGTATTTTTAGTAGAGACAGGGGTTTTCCATGTTGGTCAGGCTGGTCTCGAACTCCCGACCTCAAGTGATACACCCGCCTTGGCCCCCCAAAGTGCTGGGATTACAGGCATGAGCCACGGCGTGCCCCCTCAACCCCCGCCTGCCTGCTTGCTTTCTTCTTTCTTTCTTTCTCTTTCTCTTTCTTCTTTCTTTCTTTCTTTCTTTCTTTTTTCTTTCTTTCTTTCTTTTTTCTTTCTTCTTGCCTTCTTCCTTTTTTCTTTCTTCCTGTCTTTCCCTTCTTCCCCCTTCCTCTTTCTTTCTTTCTCCCTTCCTCTCTTCCTCTCTTCCTCCCTTCCTCCCTTCCTCTCTTCCTCTCTCTCTTTCTCTCTTTCTGCCTTCCTGCCTTCCTCTTTCTTTCTCTCCTTCTCTCTTTATTCTCTTTCTTCTTCTTTTTTATTTTGAATTTCACTCTAGTTGCCCAGGCTGGAGTGCAATGGCTCATTCTCAGCTCACCGCAACCTCTGCCTCCTGGATTCAAGCTATTCTCCTGCCTCAGCCTCCCAAGTAGCTGGGATTATAGGCATGGACCACCACGCCCGGCTGATTTTGTATTTTTAGTAGAGACAGGGGTTTTCCATGTTGGTCAGGCTGGTCTCGAACTCCCGACCTCAAGTGATACACCCGCCTTGGCCCCCCAAAGTGCTGGGATTACAGGCATGAGCCACGGCGTGCCCCCTCAACCCCCCGCCTGCCTGCTTGCTTTCTTCTTTCTTTTCTTTTCTTTCCTTTCTCTCTCTTTTTCTTTCTTTTCTTTCTTTCTTTCTTTCTTTCTTTCTTTCTTTCTCTTTCTCTTTCTTTTTTCACCTCTCTTTCTCTCTGTCTCTTTCTTTCTTTCTCTCTTTCTCTTTCTTCTTTCTTTCTTTCCTTTTCTTTTCTCTCTCTGTCTCTCTCCTTCCTTCCTTCCTTCTTTCCTTTCTTCCTTCCAGACAGGGTCTTGCTCTGTCACCCAGGCTAGAATGTAGTGGCACAATTATGGCTCACTGCAGCCTCAAACTTCTAGACTCAAGTGATCTTCCCACCTCAGCCTCCTGAGTAGCTGAGACTACAGGCACACACTACCACACCTGGCTACTTTTTTGTATTTTTTCTAGAGACACGGTTTCGCCATGTTGCCCAGGCTGGCCCCAAGTGATCCACCCACTTCAGCTTCTCAAAGTGCTAGGGTTACAGGCCTGAGCTACCTTGCCTGGTCTGAATTCTCTTTTCTTTTGTTTTATTTGCCTGAACTCTGTGCTGGGTACAGTGAGCTGGGGGCACCAAGTGGTGCAGTTGGTCCCCATCAGACTTCCAGTCAAGGGTGCGTCTCCCTCTTCCAGTCTCTGGGTCTTGGCGGAGTAGATGGGCTTCCAAGTATCAGGAACCCCTGTGGTGCGTTCTCTGTGCTTTCTCTCCTGGTTTGTTTATCTGCAGCTTGTCTCGTCTGCTTTCTGCCTTTCAGAAACACAGATAGGTCTCTCATCTGTTGTTTGACCTGCCTCCCATTCTCTTCGGTGTTCTGACCTTGTTCTTTTTCATACTTTCATTTTGGTGAGGTCTTGGGGGAGATTAGGAGAGATGGAGAAACCAATGCTTGTCCTCAGTCTTGAACCAGAAGCCCCTGGATCCCTATTTTTAGTGAACAAAATCAGGAGTGTAAATGGATGACCACCATGTGAGAAAATAAAATATTAACATTATGCCTGGCAGTGGAAAGGCACTTATAAATCTTCACAGCATGTTTGCTCCAAAGCTTTCCTAAATGCAACTGAAGAGACAGGTGGTGGGAGGTCCTGACAGGATTCGCAACATATGTGATAATATTTTTTAAAGTTCCGACACATTGAGGCTGATTATTTCCTTTACAAAGGATTTTTTTTTTTTTTTTTGAAACATGGTCTTTGTCACCTAGGCTGGGGTGCAGTGGCATGATCATGGGTCACTGCAGCCTCGACCTCCCATGCTCAAGCAATCCTCTCACCTTAGCTTCCCAAGTAGCTGGGACTACAGGCACTACCATGCCCAGCTAATCAAAACAATTTTTTTTTTTTTTTTTTTGTAGAAACAGGCTCTCCCTATGTTGCCTAGGCTGGTCCTGAACTCCTGGGCTCAAGGGATCCTCCCACCGCAGCCTCCCAAAATGCTGCAAAGCACCTGGCCTACAAACATTTTTTTTTTCTTTTTTGAGAAAAGATTAACCAAGGCCAGGCATGGTGGCTCACTCCTGTAATCTCAGTACTGTGAGAGGCTGACGAGGGAGGATCACTTGAGCCAGGAATTCTAGACCAGCCTGGGCAACATGGTAAGACTGTCTGTACAAAAAATAAAACATTAGCTGGGCATGGTGGTACATGCCTGTAGTCCCAGCTACTTGGGAGGCTGAGGTGGGAGGATTGCTTGAGCCTGAGAGATTGCAGTGAGCTGTGATTGTGCCATTGCAACAGAGAGAAGCAGAGAGAAGCAATAGAGAGACCCTGTATTTTAAAAAAAGAAAAAAAAAAAAAAAAAAAGCTGGGTATGGTGGCTCACACCTGTAATCCAAGCACTTTGGGAACCCGAAGCAGGTGGAACACCTGAGGTCAGGAATTTGAAACCAGCCTGGCCAACATAGTGAAACCCTGTTTCTACTAAAAATACAAAAATTAGCCCGGCGTGGTGGTGGGCTCCTGTAATCCCAGCTACTTGGGAGGCTGAGGCAGGAGAATCACTTGAACCCAGGAGGTGGAGGTTGCAGTGAGCCAAGATCGCACCATGGCACTTCAGCCTGGGCAACAGAGCAATACTCAATACCTGTCTCAAAAAAAAAAAAAAAAAAAAAAAAAAAAGATTAACCAGCTGGGCTTGGTAGTGGGGCCTGTTGAAGTCCCAGCTATTGTCCTTGGGTCAGGTGTTCACCTCTGATCCAATCTGCTTTGGCCTGGGGTTGTGGTGGGAACATGTAGGAAGGAACCTGATTGCTTAGGCAACAGAATAGATTCTCCTGGAGGGAGAATCTTTATCTAGGAGCAATAGGCTATACCTTTAATACAAGGGCCTGAAGTTGTGTTTTAGGATTCTGAATCATCAGTATTATCACACACTTCGGATGCGGAGGCAGGGGGATTGCTTGAGCCCAGGAGTTCAAGTCCAACCCGGGCAACATGAGACTCCATCTAAAAAAAAAGATTAACCGTGAAGTTTTTCCAAATTCCTTACGGGGCCATTTAGACTATGATTTTATCTTGAGAATTGTGTGTGGATGTATACATATTCCCACAACTTTTCAGTAACAGTTATTACATAAAATGAAAAACTTTTTTCTCCTAGATATTAATATTTTAATACTTGGAAAATAATAGAGTTTTACTTTTTTCATTCGTTTTGATAATCTTGCTAAAGGAATTTTTTTTTTTTGCCTCCAATATGTGACTACGTTAGAACTGTGATCTAATGATTTCTTCCCTGTTACAATGTTTCTTACAATATGGTGGTATAGCTATCTTAGTTCATAAATGTCTATAAGGCGAGTGCACCAACTCTCTTTAGCTAGCAAATAATGTCATATATAGGTTGAGTACTGCACAGCTTTCAATCTGTTTTACATTGAACTTTTATGAGGAGTGGCAAATGACCAGAACTAAAAACACAACCTAATAGTATCACGAAGTTAATTTTTAAATTTCACTTCCAGAGTCTGTGCTGAAGCTGATTTATAGCCAACGTATACTCCTACAGTTTTATGTACATTCGACAGCTCTGGACAATGGAAATAATGGATATAGATATTTAAGATGTTTAGCTGCAGGGAAGATAAATCTACTTCAGTCACCTCCAGAAAGATGCGGTTTCTGGTGAGGATGCTTATGAAAATGAACTTAACTTGAAGGGCTTGGGCTCTGAGGCAGGCTGGCACTGGGGGCCAGTCTTTCTTGAGTCTTCTTTTCTTTTTTTTGGGACAGAGTCTCACTCTGTCACCCAGGCTAGAGTGCAGTGGTGTGATCTCGGCCCACTGCAACCTCTGCCTCCCAGGTTTAAGCGATTCTCCTGCCTCAGCCTCCCGAGTAGCTAGGATTACAGGCGTGTGCTGCCACATCCAGCTAATTTTTGTATTTTTCGTAGAGATGGGATTTCACCATGTTGGCCAGGCTGGTCTCAAACTCCTGACCTTGTGATCCACCCACCTCGGCCTCCCAAAGTGCTGGGATTACAGGCGTGAGCCAGCGCACCTGGCCTCTTGAATCTTGGTTTCTTTCTGATTACCTGTTCAGTTCTCCTCTATTAACCAGCATCCCCTGTCCTTTCAATGCTTTCTTCCTCTTCATAATTTTTACTTGCAAGTGGCTTCAACTCATCATGGCTCCAACACAGTCCTGTGGCATTTGTGATCCCAATGCTACCCATTCCCTTAGTCTCCCGAGTCTATTGAGCAGAGAGGAACCTCACTGACCCTGTTCCTTTTGGGACTAGGTTGTGAGTACTTGGCCAGGCAATGGATTATTTGTCCTTGGGTCAGGTATCCACCTCTGATCCAATCCACTTTGGCCTGGGGTTGTGGTGGGAACATGTAGGAAAGAACCTGATTGCTTAGGCAACAAGATAGATTCTCTTGGAAGGGGATGTGGGCAAATCAGATAGTGATTGGCATCTTTAAAACAAGGACCTTAAGTTGTGTTTTAGGATTCTGGATCATCACTATTATCACACATACTCAAATCATTACACTAGTCATGAGTCAATGATGGGGACAGGTTCTGAGAAATTCGGTGATTTCGTCATTGTGTGCACATCGGAGAGTGCGCTTACACAAACTCAGATAGTATAGCCTACTGCACACCTAGGCTAGATGGTATAGCCTATTGCTCCTAGGCTACAAGCCTGTACAGCATGTTACTGTACTGAATATTGTAGGCAATTGTAACACAATGGTGTTTGTGTATCTGAACATAGAAAAGATAGAGTAAAAATATTGTATAAAAAGTGGTTATTTTTTATACCATAAATTGAGCCTGCAGGACTGAAAGTTGCTCTGGGGGAGTCACTGAGTGAGTGGTGAGTGAATGTGAAAGCCTAGGACATTACTGTACACTACTGTAGATTTTATAAACACTATACTTAGGCTACACTAAATTTATTTTTAAAAGTTTTTCTTCAGACCATCCTGGCCAACATGGTGAAACCCCATCTCTACTAAAAATCTACAAAAACGGCGTGGTGGTTCGTGCCTGTAGTCCCAGCTACTCGGGAGGCTGAGGCAGGAGAATTGCTTGAACCCAGGAGGCAAAGGTTGCAGTGAGCCGAGATCACGCCATTGTACTCCAGCCTGGGCAACAAGAGCAAAACTCCATCTCAAAAAAAAAAAAAAAAAAGTTTTTCTTCAATAATAAATTAACCTTAGCTTACTATAACTTTTTATTTTAAAACTTTTACATTTTTAACTCTTTTGTAATAACACAGCTTGAACACAAACACATTGTACAGCTGTACAAAAATATTTTCTTTACATCTTTATAAGATTTTTTCTATTAAAATTTTTTATGTTTTACTTTGTTAACTTTTTGTTAAAAAGTGAGACACAAACACTTATATTAGCCTAGGCCTACACAGGGTCAGGATCATCAATATCACTTTTTTCCACCTCCATATCTTGTCCCGTGGGAAGGTCACAATGCCTTCTTCTGAAATACCTGCTGAAGGACCTGCCTGAGGCTGTTTTCAGTTAACTTTTTTTTTTTTTGGAGGCGGAGTCTTGCTCTGTTGCCCAGGCTGGAGTCCAGTGGCACGATCTTGGCTCACTGCAACCTCCACCTCCCAGGTTCAAGGAATTCTCTGCCTCAGCCTCCTGAGTAGCTGGAATTATGGGTGGACACCACCATGTCTGGCTAATTTTTGTATTTTTAATAGAGACAGGGATTCACCATGTTGGTAAGGCTGGTCTCAAACTCTTGACCTTGTAATCCACCCGCCTTGGCCTCCCAAAGTGCTAGGATTACTGGTGTGGGCCACTGCGCCCGGCCGTTTTTTTTATTTTGTTTTGTTTTTGTTTTTTTTTCAGTAAGTAGAAGGAGTATACTCTAAAATAACAGGCTAAGCACGGTGGTGCACACCTGTAATCTCAGCACTTAGGAAGGCCAAGGCAGGTCGATTGTTTGAGCTCAGGAATTTGAGACCAGTGTGGGCAACATGGCAAGACTCCATCTCTACAAAATATACAAAATTTAGCTGGGCATGGTGGCTTGCACCTGTGGTCCCAGCTACTCAGAAGGCTAAGTTGGGAGGATTGCTTGAGCGACTGGCAGCACAGTAGGTTTGTTTACATCAACATCACCAAACACATAAGTAATGTATTGATGATGTCACTAGGTAATAGGAATTTTTCAACTTCATTGTAATCTTATGAGACCACCATTGTATATGTGATCTGTGGTTGACTGGAACACAGTTATGCGACCCTTGTCTGTGTTCTTATACTGTAGTTAACCAAGTAACAGTGTCCATTAATACATTTTAAAAGGACATTTTCAACAAGACTTGAAAGATGCCTTTCCTGACATCATTTTCTTGGTTCCCTTTTTACCTCTTTGATTTCTTCTCAGTCATTTCTGTGGACTTTTGTTCCTTTGCCTATCTTGTTAACCATCTGTCTTATCCAGAGGTCCTGTCATCACCTGTATTAACTCTCCCTCAATCACAACCACTCTCCTACATTGTTATTGAATAAATGAATGAATGACTCTTAAATCTTTATCTTAAGTTCTACATCCTCTGTGCTCCGAATGTTATCCAAATGCTTGCTAAAATGTCATAAAGGTACCTACGATTTATTTAGTTATTTTGAGACAGGGTCTTTCTCTGTCACCCAGGCTGGAGTGCAGTGGCACAATCTCAGCTCACTGTAGCCTCGACGTCCTGGGCTCAAGCGATCCTCCCGCCTCAGCCTCCCAAGTAGCTGGGACCACAGGCGTGTGCCACCATGCCCAGCTAATTTTTTATAGTTTTGGTAGAGATGGGGTTGAGCCATGTTGCGCAGAGTAGTCTCCTGAGCTCAGGCAATCTGCCTGCCTTGGCCTCCCAAAGTGCTGGGATTACAGGTATGAGCCACCATGCCTAGTCAGTACCTAAAATTTATAAATGAACTCAAGTTTTCTTCTTTCTCTTTCTACTGGCCTCCTCTGCCTTCCACACCTGCCCTCTCTCCATCCCATTCTCTGTACAGGCTGATGCTGCCTTTGCCATTTCAATACCTCAAGCCTGAAAAGTGGGAGTTTCCCTTTTCCTCCCTTTCCCTAGCTAATACTAAATCCCAGCCTATTCTGTTTCCTAAATATATAATCCGTTTCCACTATTACATCCCTATTAGTACTGCTTTAGTTCAGGCTCCATGCTAAGGTTAAGTGCATGAGTTTTGCAGCCAGACGTACTTGAGTTTAAATCCTGGCTTACATTCACTGGCTTTCAAACCCTAGGCAAGTTACTCAACCTCTCTAAACCATCAATCCTCAAACTTGGCTACACATGGGAACCACCTGTGGAGCTTAAAGAAAGTACTGGCCAGGTGCAGTGGCTCATGCCTGTAATCCCAGCACTTTGGGAAGCTGAAGTGGGCAGATCATTTGAGGTCAGGAGTTTGAGACCACCCTGGCCAACATGGTGAAAACCCATCTCTACTAATAATACAAAAATCAGCTGGACACGGTGGTGCTGAGATAGCACCATTGCTGGGTGACAGAGTGAAACTGTTTCAAAAAAATAAAAGAAAAAGAAAAAGAAAATTATTGATGCTTGGTCCAACTCCAAGGCTCCTAATTTCACTGGAGTGGAAAGAGGCCTGAGCATTGGGAGTTTAAAAAGTCTCCCCTCGGGGAGCTCTCCTTTATCTCTACTGGATAAAGTTGAAGCCTCTTCTTGTGCCTTCTCTATTGCCTTTGTCTCCTATGTCCCTCCCTTTCAACAACAGCACTACTTAGAGTTTATGCATAAAACCTTCCTGTCTGTCACCCCCAAGCCTTTGCTCACCTGATCCTTCTGCCTGGAATGTTCTATTTGCACTCTCTCAGCTGGCTCTTCCCCAGTCTGTATCTTCTCCAGGCTAATTCTTAGTCATCCTTCATCCTTCAAGACTCAACTCAGATATCACCTACTTCGTTTGGGATGTCTTCCTGACCCATCTGTGCAAACCTCATTCTTACTCTAACATGTTGAATTGTAGTTTGTGTCTCTTCCACTCGACTCTTTGAGTTCAAGGCTGAAAATCAAAGGTTCTCCAATTTTATTGAAATGAAACAGGTTCAACACAACTCTTGCTTTCTCTATGAAGCCATACTTATGTCTACTTTAGCCCAAATTCATTTCCTTCTCTTCTGTAGTCCTAAAGCACTTGGGAATTGTATCATCTCTAACCTGTGGGTTCTAAGTGACTAAAGGACAGAAACCTTGTTGTATTCTTTAGACCTTCCCCAAAGCACCTACCAAGTGTTAACTTAGAGTGTTGCTTAAAAACGTTCATTGGTTGCTGGAAGCAAATAAAGTTTGGAGAGCTCATCAAGGAGAGTGCGTAAAAATATTAAATGGGGCTGGGCATAGTGGCTCATTCCTGTAATCCCAGCACTTTGGAAGATAGAGGTATGGGAATCGCTTGAGCCCAGGAGTTTAAAACCAAGACCAGCCTGGACAACAAAGCAAGACCCTGTGTCTATTAAAAAAAAAAAAAAAATATATATATATATATATGTATACACACAGAATTTTTATATATAGTTATCCAAAATAGATTTTCCATTTTATATATATGCACACACATATAATATATATGTTATATATTATATATATAGTGGAAAAATCTATTTTGAAAAGCTATAAAGATCTATTACTACTTGTCCAATACAATAGCTACTAACCACATTTGGTTATTAGCACTTGAAATGTGGCTGGTGCAATTGAGGAACTGAATTTTAAGTTTTAATTAATTTTGATTAATTTAAATTTGAAAACTGATAATTGATTTAATTGTTGGAGCCCTTTTAAGTATGTTTGAAATGACCTGGATATGTGAATCTTTTTTTTTTTTTTGAGGCAAGGTCTTGCTCTGTTGGTCAGTCTGGAGTGCAATGATGTGATCATAGCTGGCTCCAGCCTCCCCTCCTGGGCTCAAGCAATTCTTCCATGTCAGCCTCAGTTGAGTAGGTGGGACTACAGGTGTCAGTCACCATGCACAGCTAATTTTTTAATTTTTTGTAGAGACAAGGTCTCACTATGTTGCCCTGGCTGGTCTGAAATTCCTGGGTTCAAGTGATCCTCCCACTTTGGCCTCCCAAAGTTTTGGGATTATAGATGTGAGCCATGGCATCTGGCATGAATCTACTTTTTAAACTGTCAACTTCATGAAATCTAAGTATAGATCAAGATTTTCCGGTGAAAAGTTAGCATCTAAATTGAAGTGTCCTGTAAGTACAAAATAAACACTGAATTTCAAAGACTTAGGTATAATTTTAAAATGCAAAATACATCATTAATCATTTTATATTGATTAATGTTATAATTATGATATTTTGGATATATTGATTTAGGTAAAATAAATTACTAAAATTAATTTTACCTGATTTTACTACTAGAAAATTTAAAATTACATGTGTGGCTTGAATTATATTTCTATTGGAGAGAGCTGATCTGTTCCAATAGATAGGCTTTACTTTTTGATAATTATAAGAACTGAATTTCAACTCTCTCTCTCTTTTTTTTTTGAGATGGAGTTTTGCTCTTGTCACCCGGACTGGAGTGCAATGGTGCAATCTTGGCTCACTGCAACCTCTGCCTCGTGGGTTCAAGTGATTCTCCTGCCTCAGCCTCCCTAGTAGCAGGGATTACAGGTGCCCACCACCATGTCCAGCTAATTTTTTGTATTTTTAGTAGAGATTGGGTTTCACTGTGTTGACCAGGCTGGTCTTGAACTCTTGACCTCAAGTGATCTACCCACCTTGGCCTCTTAAAATGCTGGGATTACAGGCATGAGTCATTGCATCCAGCCAACCCTCTCATTTTCTAAGACAGTTTTTAGTAACTAGTGGTGATTTTACAGATAATTAAGTGGGATTATCTCTTTTTTTCTCAATGCAGATCATAATCTACCTTCTCAGCCCAAGGAGCATAGCATTGGTCAGAAGCATCAGCAGGAGGAAATAATTCACAAGTTGGCCATGCAGCTGAGACACATTGGGGACAGTATTGATCATAGGATGGTTCGAGAGGTGAGGCTTCAGTTTCCCCAGCCAGGGCCTGTCAGGTATGAGGAAAGAGCAAACAAAATCACAGCTGCCAAGTGTCTGAGATGCCCAGGAATTATCAGCCCAGGAATTATCAGAATTAATGGATTAGTACTGTCTGGATTACCAAATATTAGATCTAAACATTGTGAACCTGAGCCAAAGCTGGCATTTAATCTCATACTTGGTACTCAGGCTGTGGTCTGTGGACTGGCAGCATCAGCATCACTTGGTTAGATGTGTAAGATCTGAGACTCCAGCCCACACAGTCGGAATCAGAATCTACCTTTTTACGCATTCCTCAGGGGATTTGTGTGATCACATGCGTTCTGTGACAGACGGGGTGGCGGACCCCTCAGAGCCCAGTTTCTTGCTCTTAGATTCAACAATCCTGTGAAGCTTTCTTGGTGCAGCTTCCACCATGCTGTCCTCCACCATGCATGCCACAGGGAATGCCGTGTCCTCTTTTATACTCAGGTCCAAATGTGGACAACACACAGACTTTTCCTCAGATAAAGCATCCTGGAGACAAAACATGGATAGAAGATCCCAACAATAATGCTATAAAGGCAAGAGGGGGCCAGGTGCGGTGGCTCATGCCTGTAATCCCAGCACTTTGGGAGGCCAAGGTGGGCAGATCACTTGAGGTCAGGAGTTCGAGACCAGCCTGGCCAACATGGTGAAACCCCATCTCTACTGAAAAACACAAAAATTAGTCAGGCATGGTGGCACACACCTATAGTCCCAGCTACTCGGGAGGCTGAGGCAGGAGAATCTCTTAAACCTGGGAGGCAGTGGTTGCAGTGAGCTGAGATTGTGCCACTGCACTCCAGCCTAGGTGACAGAGTGAGACTCTGTCCCCAAAAAAAATAAAATAAAGCAAGAGAGAAATAAAGAGAAAATAAACATAGAGAACATAGGCAATCAAATAAACTATTTGATAGGCCAATTTCATTCCAACAAATATTTATTGAATGCCAGACTCAGTTCCAGGCATTGGTGGCTACAGCAGTGAGCAGCAGTCTCATAGAAATGATGTGGGGAGGGAGCAGATAACAAGGCAGATGAACAGTAAACAGCCAAGTCAGACAGGGATGCGAACTCCAAGCAGGATCAGGGCACACTGATTGATGGAGAGTGACTTCCGATAGGCTGTCAAGGAAGGCGTCTCTGGGAAGGTGATATTTAAGCAGAGACTGAAAATGAGGGAGCTAGCCATGGGAACACCTGGAGTGGGAAAGTGTTCCAGGCAGAGGGAACAGCCAGTGAAAAGCCCGGCTTCACCAATCTACTTTGTGTCTCTGTGGATTTGTCTGTTCTGGACATTTTACATAAGTGGAGTAACACAATATGGAACTTTGTGTATGGCTTCTTTCACTTAACATACTTTTTTCAAGGCTTATCCACGTTGTAGCATGTATCAGTATTTTACTTCTTTTTACAGTTGAATATTCTATTATACAGATATACCACATTTTGCTTATCCATTCACCAGTGGTTGGACATTTGGGTTGTTTCCACTTTGTGGCTATTATGAATAATGATGCTATGAACATTTGTATATAAGTTTTTGTGTAGACATGTTTTTAATTCTTTTGGGTACATACCTAGGAATGGAATTGCTGGGTCATGTGACATCTCTGTGTTTCACTTTTTGAGGAACTTTCAGACTGTTTTCCAAGGTGGTTACACTATTATACACTGTGGTCCACCAGCAGAGTATGAGGGTTCCAGTTTCTTCACATCTTTGCCAACATTTGTTATTAACTATCTTTTTGATTATAGCCATCCTAGTGGGTATGAAGTGTATCTCATTGTGTTTTTGATTTGCATTTCCCTGATGAATAATATGCATCTTTACATATGCTTATTGGTTATTTTTCTCTTTGAAGAAATGTCTATTCATATCCTTGCCCATTTATAATTGACTACTTATCTTTTTAACATTATATGAGTCTTTTTTTTTTCTTGAGACAGGTTCTTGCTCTGTTGCCTAGTCTGGAGTGCAGTGCTGTGATCATAGCTCACACAGCCTTGAACTCCTGGGTTCAATTGATCCTCCCACCTCAGCCTCCTGAGTTGCTGGGACCACAGGCATGTGCCACCACGCCTGGCTAATTTTTTAATTTTTATTTTATTTTATTTTATTGTAGAGACAGGGCCTCACTATGTTGCCCAGGCTGGTCCTGGATTCCTGGGCTCAAATGATCTTCCTGCCTTGGCCTAGGAGTCATTTGTATATTCTGGATTTAAGTTTCTTATCAGATATATGATTTGCAAATATTATATCCCATTCTGTAGGTTGTCCTTTTACTTTATTGATAGTGTTCTTTGAAGTACAAAAGTTTTAAATTTTGATGAAGTTCAATTTATCTACTTTTCTTTTTTTTTTTTTTTTTTGAGACGGAGTCTCGATCTGTCGCCCAAGCTGGAGTGCAGTGGCCGGATCTCAGCTCACTGCAAGCTCCGCCTCCGGGTTCACGCCATTCTCCTGCCTCAGCCTCCCGAGTAGCTGGGACTACAGGCGCCCGCCACCTCGCCCGGCTAGTTTTTTGTACTTGTTAGTAGAGACGGGGTTTCACTGTGTTAGCCAGGATGGTCTCGATCTCCTGACCTTGTGATCCACCCGCCTCGGCCTCCCAAAGTGCTGGGATTACAGGCTTGAGCCACCGCGCCCGGCCTACTTTTCTTTTTGTTGCTAGTGCTTTTGCTTTGGGTGTCACATTTATGTTTTCTTCTAAAGGCCTTTTAGTTTTAGTTGTTAAATTTAGATCTTTGATCCATTTGAAATTAATTTTTACATACATTTTAGTTAAGAGTCTATCTTCATTTTTTTGCATATGGGTATCCTGTTGTCCCAGCACCATTTGGATTTTGTTGTTGTTTGTTTATTTGTTTGAGGCGGGGTCTTGTTATGCTGCCCAGACTGGCCTCAAACTCCTGGGCTCAAGAGATGCTGCCACCTCAACCTCCCGAGTAGCTGGGACTATAGGTACATCTCACTGTGTCTGGAGTACCATTTGTTGAAAAGACGATTGTTTCCCTATAAATTGTTTTGGTGTTATGGGATCTTTGGGGTGCAATTTTCTGGCTGGAAATCTCTGTGGCCATGGCACCTTTTCCCCAAGTTCTTGTCCTGCATCCAGGAAGAATGAGGTACGCAGACAAGTGAAGGGTAAACAAGACAAAGATGAGCTTTATTGAGTGTTACAACAGCTCAGAGGAGATCCGCAGTGGGTAGCTCCTCTCTGTAGGCAGGTTATCCATTGAGTGTTCAGTTCTCAGCAGAGAGGAGGCCCTGGAGAGAGTAGCTCCTCTTTGCAACTAGTCCTCCCAATGTCTGCAGCTCTCAGTGGAGAGGTGGCCCTAGAGAGGGTAGCTCCTCTCTGCCAGCAGGTCATCTCTGCAGCTGTTAGCAGAGAGAGCAGTTCCTCTCTGCAACTTGTTGTTCCCTCATCTCCAGCTGTCAGCAGAGAGGGTAGCTTCTCTCTGCAGCTGATCATCCCATTGTCTCTCTACCCTCTTTCTCCTGAGGACATCATCTGCCCTGCTCTGGCTGAGCCCAAGGCTTTTATGGACCTCAGAGGGGAGGCAGTGCATGCTGATTGGTCCATGGGTGGCCATGGGTGGGCCTGGAAGGGGCACCACCAGTCCCCACTCTGGTGCACAGGACTGGCAGCCTAGCCCCCAGCCTTTAGACCCTCCCTGACCTGAAGGTGGGGTCTCACTGGGGACCCACTCCCTTCCACCCAGGAATCAATCTGCCTCCGGCGCCATGAGGGACTTGGCCCCAACCCCTACTCAGAGATTGGAGCAGGCTCTGGGAGCAGAGAGAGGCCAGGCAGTGGGAGCAGACACCCCTGAGCCTTCAGGGGTAAGGGTAGGTCCTTCCTGGGGCCCCCAAGGGTGCAGGCTGCAGAAATGCCTGGGTCCTGCAACTGGGAGGGTGGCCAGAGTGTCTCCCAGGGAGCTCCTGCCCCAACTCAAGAGGGGTGGGGCTCCCACTGGCTCCATGGAGCATGCGGCCCAAGCTGCACCTTCCTGCTGCAGCCAGCATGAGGGCAGCAGCCATTGCCATCCTTGGCACCCTTGTTGAAAACCAATGGGCTGTAAATATGAGAGTTTCTTTCTGTACTCTCAATTCTGCTCCACTGATCTGTATAGCTATCCTTAAGCCTGCTCCACCTTTTCTTGCAGGACTTTACAAAGCTAGTTTTGACCTAGACATTTGTTCTGTACTATAAACCTATAAACTTGCATTTTAGAATACCTTTTTTGTTGTTGTTGTTTTGAGACAGGGTCCCACTCTGTTGCTCAATTTGGAGTACAGTGGCACTATCTCACTGCAGCCTCAACTTCCCAGGTTCAAGGAATCCTCCCACCTAGGCCTCTAGAGTAGCTGGGACCACAGTTGCCCACCACCACACCTGGCTAATTTTTTTGTATTTTTTTTGTAGAGACAGGATTTCACCACGTTGCCCAGCCTGGTCTCAAACTCCTGGGCTCAAGTAATCTGTCTGTGTCGGCCTCCCAAAGTGCTAGGATTATAGGCATGAGCCACTGCACTCAGCCTAGAACACCTTTAAAAAGACCACAACACATTTAAAAAATAATAGTTTGAAAAATTCCAGCCGAGTGTGGTGGCCACAGTCCCAGCTACTCGGGAGGCCGAGGTGGGAGGATCGCTTGAGCCTGTGAGGTCAAGGCTGCAGTAAGCTGTGATCGTGCCACTGCACTCCAGCCTGGGTAACAGAGTGAGATCCTGTCTCAAAAAAAAAAAAAAAAAAAAAAATCAAATCCTTCTAAGTTTGGCTCTGAAATGCTGAAGGCTTTGCTGCTTCGAAGTTCGAATCAAGGAAATTAACAGAATTTCAAGTCTGGCGTGGTAACTTTCTTTCATATATAGTCATCATTTATTTACCTTTTGTACTCTGTTTAATCAAGCAGTCACATCGATTCTCTAGATGCCTTCCTGCCATTGGTGTATTTAAAGAAACTTTTATTCTTGCTCTTGGAACTGCCTATCAAGCAGCTCATCAAGTTATATTTTTATCTGCTAAATGGATTGTTGTTGAGCTGCCAAATTTTTTGCTCTCTTGTTCTTTTTACTTAAGCGAGTGCTCTGTCTTTTTCAAAAGTGTTCTGTGTTTCTCAAAATAACATCTTTTAGGCTGGGCACAGTGGCTCACACCTGTAATCCCAGCACGTTAGGAGGCTGAGGCCAGGAGTTTGAGACCAGCCTGGGCAACATAGTGAGACCCTGTCTCTACAAAACAATTTTTTGAAAAATTAGCCAGGTGTGGTGGTGTGTGCCTGTAGTCCAGCTACTTGGGAGGCTGAGGTGGGAGGATTGCTTGAGCCCAGGAATTCGAGGCCATAGTGAGCTATGATTGTGTCACTGCACTTCAACATGGGTGACAGAGAGAGACCCTGCATCTGAAAAAGAAAAAAAAATCTTCTATTTTGCCATTGAGTTGTGTGGGGTTTTGGTTCAAGTATGTTTTTTTTTTTAATCTTTTTTTTTTTTTTTTAAAGCCCGGGACATATACTTTTTCTAGATATAAGGCATGTTTTAAAATAGTTAGGCTTCTCATCACTTTTAGAATTTTAAATATGCCTTTGAAATTTTTCTCTCCTTCTGGGTTCTGGAAACTGCTCCCTCCCTGTCCTTATGCCCCTAGGAGTGGTGACAACTCTGTTGTCACTGGGTCTGGGTACTGCCCCATCCTCTGTGGTTTCTCCACACCTTTGTAGAGTCTCTCTATGTAACTCACCTTGAGTTAGCCTAATTTGGATGTGCCATCTGTTTCCTCTGGGAATCTGACTGATGTCATAATGCATAGGGAATTTCTCAGTTTGTTAGAAAGAAAGGAGGGAAACAAACATTTATTAAAATTTTTTCCAGGTACCTTTTGAGACACTTTTTCTTTTTTTTTTTTTTTTTTTTTTTGAGGCGGAGTCTCGCTCTGTCGCCCGACTGGAGTGCAGTGGCCGGATCTCAGCTCACTGCAAGCTCCGCCTCCTGGGTTTACGCCATTCTCCTGCCTCAGCCTCCCGAGTAGCTGGGACTACAGGCGCCCGCCACCTCGCCCGGCTAGTTTTTGTATTTTTAGTAGAGACGGGTTTCACCGTGTTAGCCAGGATGGTCTCGATCTCCTGACCTCGCGATCCGCCCGTCTCGGCCTCCCAAAGTGCTGGGATTACAGGCTTGAGCCACCGCGCCCGGCCGAGACACTTTTTCATGTTTCATTTCATTCTCCCAGTAACCCTATGAACTGCTGTCACAGGTATTTCAGGAGAAGCAGTGGAGTTTCAGAGAGATTACAAAACTTATCAAAGGGCACTTAGCTTCTAAGTGACAAGACTGGAATTTAAATACATGAGCATCTGACTCAGTGTTCTATACTTTTTCTTGTCTGCCATGCTGAAAGGAAACTCATTCCATTTTCCTAGCTGATATCAACTATAAGAGGGGGAGAAAATCCTTTAATGATTTTCATTTGCTAGCAGGACAAAGTCTAAGTTCCTTAGCCTACTGCTAATGGTTTTCCATTCCTTCCTCCATTCATTTCTTCAACTTTTATCGAGCACCTACTGTATGTCAGGCTCTGTTTAAGTACTGGAGATATGGGAGTGATCAAAGAGACAATATTCCTGGTCTCACGGAGTTTGTAAGGGAGACAAACAGTATCTATACAAATAAAGTAGGTAGTTTATCAGATAGTGATACATGCTTTGGAGAAAAGTAAAGCAAGGAAAGGGATAAGGAGTGTTGGGGTTTGCAATTTTAAGTAGAGATGTTAAGGGAAGGCCTCACTGAGAAGGTGACTTTGTTTTATTTTATTTTATTTTATTTATTTTATTTTGAGACATGGTCTCACTCTGTCATCCAGGCTGGAATGCCGTGGCACAAGGTCATCACTGCAACCTCTGCCTCCCAGGTGCAAGCAATTATCACGCCTCAGCCTCCCGAGTAGCTGGGAGTGTAGGCATGCCACCACACCGGCTTTTTTTGTATTTTTAGTACAGGGGTGTTTCACCATGTTGGCCAGGCTAGTCTCAAACTCCTGGGCTCAAGTGCTCCACCAGCCTCGGCCTCCCAAAGTGCTTACAGGCGTGAGCCATAAAGAAGGTGGCCTCTGAGGAAAACCTTGAAAGAAGCATGGGACTGAGCTGTGGGTATCGGGGAGGAGGCAGAGGACTGGAGGCAGGAGGACAGCAAAGCCCCTGGGGCAGGAATGCATCTCGTGTGTTTGAAGAATGGCAAGGAGGCCAGTGTGGCTGAAGCTGAGTGAGGGAGAAAGTCATAAAAGATATGGTCAGGGCCAGGCATGGTGGTGGCTCACGCCTGTAATCCTGGCACTTTGGGAGGCCGAGGAGGGCGGATCACCTGAGGTTGGGAGTTCGAAACTAGCCTGACCAACATGGAAAAACCCTGTCTCTACTAAAAATACAAAAAAAATTAGCTAGGCTTGGTGGTTCATGCCTGTAATCCTGGCTACACAGGAGGCTGAGGCAGGAGAATTGCTTAAACCTGGGAGGTGGAGGTTGTGGTGAGCGAGAGTGCGACATTGCACTCCAGCCTGGGCTACAAGAGTGAAAATCCATCTGAAAAAAAAATATATATATATATATGGTCAGAAGGGTGGGTGGTGGGCAGATTAGGTACAGCCTTGAGGTCACTACAAGGGCTTTTTTTCTAGTGAGGTGGCGCCATTGGAGGGCACTGAGCCGAGGAGCCACATTTCAACAAGTCCACAGAGGGAGCTGTGCTCAGGGGACAGGCAGGGGGAGCATTTGTGTCTGACCCACAGTCTTTTTCTGATGTTCTGACATAAACAGTTGTTACTTTCTGCTCCAAAGTACTTAATATTCACCTCACCTCTTGGCCCGTCTAAGTCCTAGACATTATTAATTACGGTTATTATTATTATTATTATTGAGACATGATCTCCCTCTGTTGCCCAGGCTGGAGTGCTGTGGCACAATCACAGCTCACTGCAGCCTCGACCTCCCAGGCACAGGTGATCCTCCCCCCTCAGCCTCCTGAGTAGCTGGGACTACAGGTGTGTGCCACCATGCCTGGCTAATTTTTTCTAGAAATGAGATTTCATCATGTTGCCCAGGCTGGTCTCAAACTCCTGAGCTCAAGCCATTCACCTGCCTTGGCCTCAAAGTTCTGGGACTACAGGCGGGAGCCACCATGCCCAGTCTTCTCTCCATTCTTCTAGCCTCAAGGCAAATTTGCTTACCCCTTTGACAGGACTAAGAAAGTGTTTTGGGAAGCCAGGGGAATAGGTTATCAGCCCTGAAAAGAGTGTCCCAGTTTGCTGATGAGCCCCAATTTGTTGAGACCAGCCTAGGCAACATAGTGAGACCCTGTCTGCACAAAATATTTTTTAAAATTAGCCAGATGTGATGGCATGCATCTGTGGTCCTAGATACCAGGGAGGCCGAGGTGGGAGAATCTCTTGAGCCCAGAAGTTTGAAGCCAGATGGGAAAGATGGTCAGATAGGCAAACTTCCAAGGCGATGTGAGGATCTGGCCATATGGAAGGTGCTGTCCTTCAGCTCACACAATTCGTAAAGCAGCCCAAGAAGCTTGTTTGCAGCATGGATCGAATTAATACTTTCCATTGTGTTGAATTTTTAACTTTGGATTATTCTATCACTTAAAAACAAAACCTTTCTCTCTGTCTCTCTTTTTTTCAAATAGGATCTTCAACAGGATGTCAGAGATGCACTAGATGGTTTTGTCTTCTTTTTCTTTAGAAGAGTTCAGGTATTGTTGCATTTTTTCTGGAACAACCATTTGCTGTAAAAGGAAAGTAAAGGTCAAGTTCTGCTTTCTTTTTACCCTCTGAGAAACATGAATCCCACTGGGACAGACGGGAAGAACACCCTTCTTCGTCTCCCATCACTGTTGGTCTACACCTGGTTTGTTGAAGAACTGCAGGCTCACGAGCCATTCGTCTCTTCGGAGGAAATAGCTATGAGATGTCTGCGATCATGTCATGGTAAAGCCCAAGGAGTAAACCCCAGGAAGCCTTGCTGCCCAGAAAATGCCAGTACTGTGGATGGTCCCAGGGCTCCTTGTGAGGAAACCTTGAACATTTCCTTCCAGGAATGAAAGAGAATCTCATCCTCAAACTAAAGGTCACAGAAATGGGCACTTTCTCCTGGGCCACTCCCTGGGCACCATGCCCTCTGGTGACCTGTTGGTTCCACTCTCGTTACTCATGTCCAGATCTGCAGTGCCAGCTTCTCCTTCTCAGTGACATGTCACCTCCCTGCCCCAGTCCTGGCTCCAACCCTCTCTGGAAAATCAAAGTGAAACATTTGTCTCTAATACTCAAATCCAACATATGGTTCATCTCATCTACCTTCCCATTTCCATGCCTAGAGGCCCCACGACTAGCACCATTGGATGTTTCCTTCTCAGGCTCTGATTCTACAACATTTACATTCTTGTCTCACCTTTGATCCTCTTACTCCTCTGTGACCCCCTTCAGGTCTTCCTTCAGCACTCCAGTGTTTTCCCATACCACTCGACCCTGCTCCAAGGTGTCTTTCCCTGCTCTGCCATCCTCTTTTAGGCTTGCCTGCTTAAAATTGGGAGTGCTTAGTCCTTGGCCAACAGTCCTGCCTTCTAGAAGAGTGTAAGACCTGAAAGAGTTATGAATCCATCACAAGGCAAAAAATTCTCTGTTCCTATTGCTGGATGGTTTTGCTGTTATTGGTTGGTGGGCCCTTTGCCTGTTGAATGTATTTCACTCATTCTCTCCTGCACGCTCTTACGCAGTTCTTTCACCTCCATTTTTCTCCTTTTACGTTTTTGTCTACCTCATAGTCCCTCTCTCCCCTCCTTTAAAATAATTATAAATATTTAAAAAGTTTGTTGTTATAAATTAAAAGTTTATGTATATATCTTGAGCTCTTCATAGTGGTGTTATTTTTTAAAATTCTAAAAAAGAAATAGTTATTTTATTGAGCATGAAACCCCTGTGCATATTTCTTTCTTGAAGGAGGAACCCCATGGCAGGATCTAGCCACTTATTCTTGCTCATATTGGTTTGTAGACTTTGATTATACATACCATCAACTTTGTCCTTCCAAAGGGAAATGTCTCCATTTTTAGTCTGTCTCAGGCAGTGCCTATTTATTTCTATTATTACTTAGGTTCTGGCAGACTAGCCCTAAAACTTTCTTTTTAAAATTTATTTTGAATAGGTTTTTATTTATATGATTCAAAAATCAAAACAAGGCCAGGCACAGTGGCTCACGCCTGTAATCCCAGCACTTTGGGAGGCTGAGGTGGGCAGATGACAAGGTCATGAGATCGAGACCATCGTGGCCAACATGGTGAAACCCCATCTCTACTAAAAATACAAAAATTAGCTGGGCGCGGTGGCACACGCCTGTAGTCCCAGCTACTCAGGAGGCTGAGGCAGGAGAACTGCTTGAACCCAGGAGGTGGAGGTTGCAGTGAGCCAAGGTGATACCACTGCACTCCAGGCTGGTGACAGAGCGAGACTCCATCTTAGAAAAAAAAAAAAAAATCACAACAATATGAAAAGGTTTACAACAAAAACCCTTTCTCTTATTTTCTACTCTAAATTCCAGTTATGCTTTTTAGTTTTTATGTATTCTTCCAGAGGTTCTTTGTATAAACACTAGTTAATACTTACATATATATACGCACACACATATACACACACATATATTTACATACAAGAGGTAGTGTGTAATACACACTGTTTCGTACCTTGATTTTTTTACTTAGCATGGGTGGTCAGACACTGTTCTGGGTGTTTTACAAATGTTAACTTACTTATTCATAACAACCTTATGAGACAGGTGTTATTATTTGCTCTTTTTCACTGTTAAAAAATTGAGGCAGTAGTTAGTAGAGGGAGGCAGTAGAGGGATTAACAAACTTGCTCAAGGGCACACAGCTAGTAAATGATATGGTTGGGATTCCAAACCAGGCAGGTGTTCCTAAGTCTAGATTATTATCCACTATGCCATACTGCCTCTTTTTTTTTTTTTTTTTTTTTTTTGAGACGGAGTCTCGCTCTGTCGCCCAGGCTGGAGTGCAGTGGCGCAATCTCGGCTCACTGCAAGCTCCGCCTCCCGGGTTTACGCCCTTCTCCTGCCTCAGCCTCCCGAGTAGCTGGGACTACAGGCGCCCGCCATCTCGCCCGGCTAGTTTTTTGTATTTTTTAGTAGAGACGGGGTTTCACCGTGTAGGCCAGGATGGTCTCCATCTCCTGACCTCGTGATCCACCCGTCTCGGCCTCCCAAAGTGCTGGGATTACAGGCTTGAGCCACCGGCCCAGCCGCCATACTGCCTCTTGGAGAGCGAGCTGAGGTGGGAGATCACTGGAGCCCAGGAGTTGGAGGTTAAGGTGAGCTTTGATGGCACCACTGCACTCTGCACTCCAGCCTGGGTGATAGAGTGAGACCCTGTCTCTAAAAAAAAAAAAAAAAAAAAAAATTAAAATTAAAATTAAAATTAAAACAAAACAATGAATGCACATTACTTTATCAAGCCTCCTTTTATGGACACCTCGAGTTATTTCTCATACTTTGCTATTATAAACCATAATGAAATATGTAACTCTGTATACTTTGGATATTTGTTGAATAAATTTCTGGTGGGCAGATTGCTGGGTGAAAGGAAAATGCATTTGTAACTTTGCCAGACCCTGCCCTGGGGTTGCACCACTTTACACTCCCAGTGGAGTGCCTATTCCTCTCAGCCTCTCCAGCAGATTATGTTATTAAACTTTTAAATTTTTGCCAAATTTATGGGTAAAATTTTTTATCTCAGAATAACTTTAATTTGCACATTGGAAATAGTGAGTTCGTCTGAGCATCTTTTTCTTTCTCTGCTGCCCAGGCTGGAGTGCAGTGGCACAATCACGGCTCACTGCAGCCTCCAACTCTCAGGCTCAAGCGATCTTCCAACCTCAGCCTCCTGAATAGCTGGGGCTACAGGTGTAGCCCCCACCAAGCCCAGCTAATTTTTAAAATTTTCGGTAAAGACAGGATCTCACCATGTTGTCCAGACTGGTGTCCAACTCCTGGGCTCAAGCGATCCTCCCACCTTGGCCTCCCAAAGTGCTGGGATTACAGGCATGAGCCACTGTGCCCTGGGCATCTTTTCGCATATTCAGGAGCCACTTGGCATTTCCTTTTATGTGGACTGTTTATTCATATCCTTTGCTCATTTTTTTTTTTTTATACTGGGTTTCTGGCCTTGTTCTTACTGGTTTCTTATTGCTGGCCTAGAGCTTGTGATAATATATCAGTGCTAAGCCTACTTTGTAACAGCGTCTACACCGTCAGATTTTCAGCAGAAGGTTGCTAATGCTTTTCTTTCCTTTTCTTCAGTGTCTGCTAGTTTATTTTTATGCGCACAACCTCTCTTGAGACAGGGGGAGCTGAGACAGATGAAAAGGGTGATGGGTGGGCAGGCACCAACTCTGGAGCACTCAGAGGCCCAGGAAAAGGTGTCAGTCGGGATCTCTGAGTAGTCTGGCCCTGCTTAGGAGAGCACAGCCGCTCTGATGGTGGCGCTACAGTTCCGGACCTGTGGGGCCTCCGCGGGGCCAAACGGCAGACCGAGACAGTATCGGGGCCGGGAAGGTCACCCACCCCTAAACGGAGAGGCACCAGGCCCAGGAACACCCCATGGGAGGCCCCTTCCCATCCCATGTGCGGGGACTCACAGGGTCTTGCTCCTGGGCTCGGGACCATAAGAGAGGCAGCTGGTCCCGAGTTCAGGACTAAGGGTCCCCTTAGCTCCTCAGATCCTGCAGAATCCCACCTCTGCCCCAGTGGGAGCCAAGGCCTGGTCGCCAGAGGGGCTGTCCGCCGGCAGGAGGCTGTGTGCGGGACCCACGCCTCCCAGGCTGGCGAGCAGGAAGCGCCCCAGGGCTGCGCTCCCGCGGGGCCGGCCCCTGCCCTGCCCCTAGCCCGCAGCGGCGCGAGTGGAACCGCATCCCGCTCTTTCGTTTTCGTTTCCCGGAAGGATAGCGATTACCGGAGCGCCTGGCGCCCCTGCCCGCCTGCGGGGGACCCGGGCGCACACGCCTTGGCGCTTCTCGAAAGACATTTCCTCCCACGCGACCTTCCAGTTCTCGGAGCCAGGTTAGGGGTTTGGGGGAGGAGGACTGGGAGAGCGGGCCTAGGGCCCCAGCAGCCACAGCCAGGGGAGCGCTCACGACAGAAAGCGGGTGGCTTCCTCACCTCCACCTGTAATGCAGGTAAGAACCTGGAGGCTGAACACGCAGCGCGGGCGCGGAGCCACCTGCTCCCTCATCCTTTCCCCACCATCCAGATTTCCAAACCTATTTTATCAGACCTTTTACCTGGCGGGAATCTCTCTTTCCAACACATTCCTAAACCTCACACTCATCCCACTCACCTCCCCTTCCACCTCCAGAGGCGGGTCACCGCCCCTGACTCTCTCAGTGTCATACACAGCTCTGAAGGCATCATGCACAGCCCCGGCAGGCCCTTTCTGCAGCCCCCTTACTACTGGTCGCCCCTACACCAACCAAATGTGAGGTCCTTGGAAGTTCCTGCGCAAGCCGGGTCCTCACAGCTGGTGAACGCATTCTCGCAGGGAGCCCCTCGTTAGCAGCCCCTCCCCACTCGCCGGTTTCCTGGGAGCCTCGGAATTGCCCCCAGAGCTGGGGCCCCATCCCATTCCAAGGCCTTTCTCCACTCCCTTCTCGCCAAGACCCATACCCGTTTATCAGACCCTTCCCTGGTCTCCATGCTGAAACCCAGGAGTCTGATCCTCAGCAGCTCCGTGGCTGGCGTTTCCCAGGCAGTTATAGCCCCGGAATTCCCCGCTCCTCTTACTTGGATGGGGATAGAGTAGTAAACAAAGAGCCTCCTGCAAGTTCTAGGCAAGTCCTGTGCCTTAAGCCCCTTCTCCAGCAAGGTAAGTGTTCCTTTCCCCATTAGGAGGCAGCCCCTGAGGTCTGATTACTTGGGAAACAGCACCAAAGGGGGTCCGGCTGGAAACGAAATGAAGTGAGAACGACCCTGAAAGGTGTTGAATCCCCTTTCGCAGCAGCCAAGGCTTCTGGAGTTCTGCTGGCTCCGATCCAAATTCTTTCTTGGCAGATCGCTCTCCTGGGATCCCAAGAGATGAATGTAAAGCTTTTGACAATCCTAGAGTGAAAAATGACTTGATGGAACTGGTTTCGCTTTTCCTTTCCGTGCTGTGGCAGCCTGTGGCTGGGCATGAGCCCCAAGGAGCCTCCTATTCCTACAAAATCCTGCCACTTTCTTCATTTTCTCATCTGGATGGATGAACCCCCGTCATCTCTGGGGGCCAGGCTGATTGTTGAATTGTAAAAATACAGGCTTCCCGTGGTGAGACCTTAGGATTCAGAAATTTATCCTTTTTTCTCTTTTGAAAATAGTGTTTGTTTGTTCTGAGACAGAGTCTTGCTGTCTTGCCCAGGCTGGAGTGCAGTGGCCCAATCTTGGCTCACTCCAACTTCCCGCTTCCCGGGTTCAAGTGATTCTCCTGCCTCAGCCTCCTGAGTAGCTGGGATTACAGGCGCCCATCAACACGGCTAATTTTTGTAATTTTTTGTAAAGATGGTGTTTCACATGTTAGTCAGGCTGGTCTCAAACTCCTGACCTCAAGTAATCCACCTGCCTCAGACTCCCAAAGTGTTGAGATTATAGGTGTGAGCCACCGCACCTGGCCTGTTTGTTTATTTCTGATTTAAGGTCTTTTGATCCTGGCCTCTCAGGTTTCCTGTGTTGTCCTCACCAAGGATCCAGTGAGTATTCCTAGGCTCTCAGATTTCAATCATACAAGTCTTAACAGGGGATCCCTCTTGGAGTTAGGCACATGCATGGAAAGCTTGAATTGGAAGGATGTCATTTATTGTGCCCACTGGGTACAAGATGTTGATGGTACTGAGTTGAAGATATACATGGTTCCTACCTTTGAGGTTGATGCAGTCTATTGGCATAGATAAACACTCTTTCCCTTCCAAAAATATTCTTAAGACATTTAAAGATGGCTGAGCCTTCACCAAGACGCTCTTCTTTGACTGTCCTGGTTTTTCTCTCTCTAGGAGGGAGAATTGGCTGGTTCTCCTATAAGCCCTGTGGCAGCCATGCCTCCCCTAGGCACCCACATGCAAGGCAGATGTGAAGCTCAAGTTAACCTGCTGGGTGAAGGGGGAATCTGCAAGCTGCCGGGAAGACTCCGTAAGTAGAGGGGAGGAGAAAAGCTGAGTTTTTAAAAGTAAATTTTTATTTCGTTTTAGATCCAGGATTTTGCTCTGTTGCTTAGGCTGGAGTGTAGTGGTGTAATCACAGCTCATTGCAGCTTCAACTTCGAGCTCCTAGGCTCAAGTAATCCTCCCACTTCAGCCTCCCCAATAGCTGGGACTACAGGCACACTGGCTAATGTTAAAATTTTTAGTAGAAATGGAAAGCTCACTATGTTGCTGAGGTTGGTCTTGAACTCTTGGGCCAAGCTATCCTCTCGCCTCTGCCTCTCAAAGTGCTGGGATTACGGGCGTGAATCACTATACCTGGCCCTTAAAATTAATTTTTTTTTTTTTAAATAAGAGACAGGGTCTGTCTATATTGCCCAGGTTGTTCTCAAATTCCTGTGCTCAAGCATTCCTCCCATCTCGGCTTCCCAAAGTGCTGGGATTACAGGCATGAGCCACTGTGCCCGGCCAAGATTTTATATATATCTCATAACATAACTTTGTACTGCATAAATATGTACAATTATTATTTATAATTTGTCAATCAAAAATTTAATTTTGGCCAGGTGCCAAAATTAAATTACCTTCCCTCTGTTTGCTGTTTCTTTGCTGAGTTTTCTTTAGCTTTTCCTTTGTGATGGAGTGTTGCTCTGTTGCCCAGGCTGGAGTGCAGTGGCATGACCTCAGCTCACTACAACCTCCGCCTTCCTGGTTCAAGCGATTTTCCTGCCTCAGCCTCTCGAGTAGCTGGAACTACAGGCGTGCGCCACCACACCTGGCTAATTTTTGTATTTTTTAGTAGAGATGGGGTTTCACCATATTTGCCAGGCTGGTCTCAAACTCCTGACCTCATGATCCACCTGCCTTGGCCTCCCAATGTGCTGGGATTACAGGTGTGGGCCACCGTGTCCGGCCAAGGTTAGAAATTTTAACACAACTTCTAAGAAATACTTTCTTTTTTTTTTTTTTTTTTTTTTTTGAGGCGGAGTCTCACTCTGTCGCCCAGGCTGGAGTGCAGTGGCCGGATCTCAGCTCACTGCAAGCTCCGCCTCCCGGGTTTACGCCATTCTCCTGCCTCAGCCTCCCCAGTAGCTGGGACTACAGGCGCCCGCCATCTCGCCCGGCTAGTTTTTGTATTTTTAGTAGAGACGGGGTTTCACCGTGTTAGCCAGGATGGTCTCGATCTCCTGACCTCGTGATCCGCCCGTCTCGGCCTCCCAAAGTGCTGGGATTACAGGCTTGAGCCACCGCGCCCGGCCAAGAAATACTTTCTAATAGTGAAGCTCAAGCACAAGACCCACAACTCTTCTCTGAGCCCTGGGAAATCCTATTTCCCTAAGACCAAACTTCCTAAGCTCAGAAGCTCACTAAATATCTACTGAATGAATGAATGCATGAATGACTCGGGATCTCTGTCAAGAACACCAGGACTTCCAAACAACGCAGGATCACTTCTGTGGGCCCTTCTGAGATGGTCACCAGATATTCCTGCACATTTCTAGGGACAGGCATTTCCTCCCCTCTTGAGGCAGCCTATTCTCTGGTTGCATAACTCAGGGTGCAGGTCATCGTGGCCTATTTTCTCCTAGATTAGAACTCCTGAGCTACCAGTTCTGTTGCCTTGGGTTAGATTTCCCCAGGAGCAAACCCTAAAATACTGGTGAGGAGTGGGGAGGAAAGACAAAGAAGAGAAGGAAATCCCAGAGGTGTTCTTTTGGGCCAGTTAGCACCATGGGGTCTCTGGGGACAGTGAATCCTAAGTTATTCCAACCAATGGGTAAGGGGGTTATCCACTCACTTCCCTTCCATGACAGGATGAATGCTGTTTCCAGGGGTATTGGCTCTCCAGCATTTCCAAGTTACCCTATACACTGGCTAAGGGCTTCCTGCAGCCAGAAAGAACCGAAGGCAGAGTCAGATGGGGCATTTGGCAGCCTTCAGAGTGTGGAGGTGAGAGGCAGGGCCTATGGGCAGGGCCCCAGCAGCGTCTTCTATACCTGTCATCTTAGATTCCATGACTCATATTTATTGGAACATCTGCAAATATTCAGACAATACAGTTCTGGCCCTTAGTAAATATCTGACAGTTTTAAAAGATAGGGGATGCCAAATGACTCATTTTCCTGTCAACAGCATCCCAAACAAGCCAACTGCTGACACCAAATGAGGATTCGACTTTTCAGCCCTGTTGGGGGTGATCTCAGCCCAGTTTCCCAAATTTCTGGAAGCTGGATTTCCATCTCTGTCCATCTCGCTTGTTTATACCCCATCACCCACCCCATTCCCTCCCCTACCTCCAGCCTCCCTTTTAGCAGTCAGGACTGATTTGCCTCAGCAGGAAGTGAACAAACAAAACAGATCTTGTTTAGCCTTGTGAGTTGACGCTAAGAAGAACACGGAAGTTATTTTCCTGCAGAGCTCACTGTTTTGGCGTTGATTTTCCTGACAAAGATGTGTAGTAAAGCAGTGGAAAGTCCACTCTGAGGACAACTGTGATATCCGGGGTTGTGGCAAGGGACACAAGGTCTACTGGGATGGAGGAGTGGGATTCATGGAGATTCACAACTATGCTTCCCTGTATGGAAATGGGGAACAAAAGAGGATTCTCACCTCCCCATCCCTGGTCCATGGCCATGAGGGTCTGCCTAAGGCCAGAGTGAGTCAGGAGCTATGGGGGGATGCAGCTACAGGGCAGGGACAGCTGGCAGTGCAGACTCTAGGACCACTTTCAGAACTGGGCTGATGTCACAGAGGAGTGAGTCTGGGAGGAGGTGATGTACCTTCAAGGGACAACTTGGGAGAATTTTGAGAGGAGGCAGTTCAGAGATGGTCACCACCATGGCCTCATTCAATGACAGAGAAACTGAGACTCAGGGAGGGCAAGGGTCATCTGTGATGCTAATGGCCAGACTAGGCCTCCAACCCAGGACTCTTACTTCTTGGTCCTGCATCTCTTCTTTTCCCTGGAGCTTATTCCCCAGAGAAAAGGTCTGTGAACTTCTCGCTTTGGATGCAGAGGAAATGAGACTTCTTTGTGTTTTGAAATTGACTTTCAAAGCTCCTAGCTATAAATAAGCCACGAGAAGAGACTTAGAGTGCCATGCCCTATATTCAGAATCACAGGGAGAGGGATAATACCTCTCTGTGACTCCCTGGAAGTGTAAAGCAGAAGAAATGGGCCTTTGGGAAGCTTGAACAGATTTTGGGTGCCCATGCTCAAGTTCACATCCTTCACGTGTGAGAGAGTTCCTGGGCACTTCATTTAATAGATCAACGTTAACAATTGTGGCTTCCTGGTATTCCAGACCAGGGCTTCTCAGATTTTAACGTGCACATGAATCTCCTGGGAACCATGCTGAAGTGCAGATTCTGGTTCAGCAGTAGGTCTGGGATGGAGCCTGAGATTCTGCAGATTTCTAATAAACTCTGCAGAATCTAATAAACTCTGCAGAAGGTAATGCTGATGCTGCTGGTTTGAGAACCACATTTTATTTATTTTCAAAATGCTGGTCAAGACTTACTAAGGAAGTGAAATCAACTTAGTAGACCAAGATAAATATTTTTAAAAATTGAAATAGAACAACACATCAGGGCGCATTATAAATAGTAAAGGTAGCTGAGATTTGTGACTACTTTGTTTAGGCTATTTATATATATGTGTGTGTGTGGGTACAAAATGTATTTGTTTCCCATGAGTTGAGGTCAAAATGGTTTGAGAAATGCTGCCCTAGATCATGGCATATGAGAAGCAGGAAACGAGATGGATGTGGGTGTAAAACACCAGAGAGGTGAGGTGGGATGGGGGGATGGAGATTAAAAGCGAATGTTCTAATTCACTGGAATGTGTGAGTGTTGAGAGTGACATCATCACCTGGCAATGAAAAGGAATATGGCAGTGAGGACCCAAACAAACAGATGGGGAATTGCAAAAACTATTAATATGAGGATAAAGAACCTCTCTCCCCACTAAACACAAGGTCAGGGCTAGATCATATGTATCTTTGTGCAAATTGGAAAGACACCTCCTTTGGGGAGAAGCCAATCAAAGTCCTGGCTGGATTTCACCTCCATCCTCCCATTCCCCTCCTCTGATGGTATCTTTGTGCAGTACACAATGTGAACTGTATGCACTGGCCCCACCCCCCACAGTGATGACCATAAAGCTTGGTATGATTACCAAGAAAAGGATTATCGGCTAAGAATAGGGCCAAGCAATGGGGTGACAGATTTAAGGGGTCTCTGGAGACACAATGATATACAATAAACTAAGGACACGGTAATTGATAAGCCGTAGTCATGGCAGAGAAGCAAGCTAGTTTCTCTGTGTTCAGGCTGAGCTCTGCCAGGGAGGATGCTGATAATCAGCATAAAGGCCATTGGTTGAGTTTTCACTCTTGACTAGGCATTGTGATGGGCATACCGTATTTTCTATCTGATTGAATATATTCAGTAGGTGTGGAAAGTAGCTTCTTTTGTTATCTCTGCCTTACATTTGTGAAAAGTGGGCCTTAGGTGAATCATCTTGTCCAAAGCCACCCACCAGTAAAATGGTGGAGCTGGGATTTGAACCGGCATCCTTTAGACCCCACAGCTGCCATTTGCTTTGAGAAACTGCCTCTAGCCTCAGGTTATGATAGCTCCCATTTTTAGCATACTAGCCAAGCACTTTAACTGTCTCTTGCATTCTTCCTGCAAGAGGATCCTGCAAGGTAGGGAAAAGCCAGCTGTTCATTCTGATTTGGTTGCTGAATGCTGGTCAGGCTCTATGGCTCCTGGAGCTCACTAGACCCAGTAAACTACAGGAGTGTGGTGGGAAGTGGTGGAAAATAGCTTTGGTCAGGTGGGGAGGGGCACTTTGAGGGGTCTTGAAACCAGGACAGAGGGGTTTTGACTTGATGGGCTTGATAGTTGGGAGCAATAGTTTCTTCAGCAAGAGAGTAAAAGGGATGCTGTGGCAAGAGAGGTCCAGTCGGGGTGGGAGTCAGGGGTTGGAGAAGGGGCAGGCAAGGAAGCCCTGGGGGTGACTCCACACTGCTTTGCTCAACTCACTTATTTAAGCAATTTATTTTTGTTGAGCAGTTACTATGTGCCAAGCATTGCTGTAGGGGCTAGAGAGACCACAGTGACTGAGACAGGCAAAGTCTATGCTTCCTGGAGCTTACATTCTAGTTGGGGATTCAGGTGACTACGTAAAGAAGCACTATGTCCACAGATAAGGGCAGTGGAGGTGATACAGCTGGGAGGTGGAGGGGAGCCCCCACACCTAGCTCTGGTCTGGAAGGAGGTAGGGGACACAGTGTTGACTCTTTAGGGAGACACCTGAGCCCTCCAATTGTGTCCTGGACAGGCAGCTCCTCTTGCTGCCCCAGCCAGGGGGCTCTGTCCATATCTGCCTTGGGAGCTGGGAGTCAGGAGCTGGCCAAGCTGGAAATCCTCAGTAAGCAGGCCACTGGGCCAGGAGAGTGAGGTGACAAGGTGACATTTGCCTGTAGTCTTGAGAGACAAAGATAGTTAATGGGAAAGAAGTGAAAATGCAGTGGATTATTGCCAAGAGAGGGAGAGGTCGGGGCCCGATCTGCAGGGGAAGTCCCACATTCACCTTAGATTGGGAAGGGGAGTCCCAGTTGCTCTCATCCCCGCAACTAGGTCAGGGAGACTTCTTGAGGGTGATTGACACCTTAGATAATACCCGCCAGGGGTTGGACCCTGTGCTACGCATTTTACACATATTACATCATTGACATCTATAGCTCCATGTATGTCAAAAAGCACCTGCCACATGCCAGATGCTGCTCTTTAAATGGATTATCTCATAGCATCCTTGTGACAGCCCTGTGTGGACAGTACAGTTTTTTTCATCATCCTTGGTTTTACCGATGATGCAACTGAGGTACTGTCATTTAGGTCACATTATTTACAAGTGGCCTGGCAACATCATCTATGCTTTCTGTTGCTGTTGCATGTTTTTACTTTTTTTTTTGAGATGGAGTCTCACTCAGTCACCCAAGCTGGAGTGCAGTAGCTTGATCTCAGCTCACTGCAACCTCCACCTCCCGGGTTCAAGCAATTATCCTGTCTCAGCCTCCCAAGTAGCTGGGATTACAGGCACATGCCACCGTGCTTAGCTAATGTTTTTATTTTTAGTAAAGATGGGGTTTCACCATGATGGGCAGGCTGGTCTCAAACTCCTGACCTTGTGACCCGCCTGCCTCAGCCTCCCAAAGTGCTGGGATTACAGGCATGAGCCACCACACCCAACCTTCTTCTTCTTCTTCTTTCTTCTTCTTTTTTTTTTTTTTTGGAGACAGGGTCCCACTCTGTTGCCCAGGCTGGAGTACAGTGGCACTATCATAGCTCATTGCAGCCTTGAAGTCCTGGGCTCAATCCCTCCCTCCTCAGCCTTCTGAGTAGCTGAGACTATAAGCATGCACCACCATGCCTGGCTAATTAAAAAAAAATTTTTTTTTATAGAGTCAAGAGTCTAACTATGTTGTTCAGGTTGGTCTCAAACTCCTAGGTTCAAATGATCCTCCCTCCTCTGCCTCCCAAACTGCAGGAATTACAGGCCTCAGCCACCAAAACTGGCCAGGAATCATAGTTTTGAATTTTCAGACTGACAGCCTCCAATATGGTGAACTAGGGGAACTACACAAAAAATATGAGTTCAGGTACAATGCAACTGGCGGTTGACCCCCTAGCCGTAGAAGCCCTGGCTGGTTGTGGAGGCCTGCCCTCGACCCCTCAGGAATCTGCCCATCGTGTGGCCTCCACATTTTACACTAAGTCAGCTTTCAGCATCTCATGTATCACCAGACTCATCTCCCAGCGAGGCTCCAAATTCCTGTCTTCACCAGCAAGGCATCCTTTTCCCTGCACTCCTGCTATTAAATGATATCTTATTCTTCTCTGATGGTACCTTTCCCTGACTATTGAGGTGACATGTCTTGTCACATGCTTATTGGTGGATTTGCTGTGCTGCAGGGGATCTCACCTGGCAGCAATTTTGCTGCTCCCTTCCCCCTGGGGACATTTGGCCGTGTCTGGAGACATTTTTAGTTGTTGGAACTAGGCTGGCGTTGAGTGGATAGTGACTGGGGTATTCCTAAACATCCTACAACACACAGGATAGGCCCTCACAGCAAAGAATTATCAGTCCCAAAGCATCAATAGTGCTGAGGCTGAGAAATCCTGCTTTGCTAGGATTGCTGGGAAGATTTTTTTGTCTTTAAAAAAAATCAATTTACAGATGCTTTTGACAAGGCATTAACCTTTTATCTGTCATCTGTATTGCAAATATTTCCCGGAAATCTATCTTCTTTTAGTTTTGTTTATGGTATCTTTTGCAGCAAACACAGAAAATTAATGTAGTCAAATGTGTGTTTCGTTTTTATTATAGCCTCTGTGTTTCCTGTCATGGTTGAGGTCCCTTCTGTTCTTATTGAGTGCATAGGGTTTTTGATTTCTACTTCTATTAAGATTTGTATTGTTCTATTCTTTAGGCCTTTAATCTACCTACAATTGATTTTTGTGAATGTGAATGGTGGGAGTTTATGGGGGAAACCCCACCCCTGATATTTATTGTGGGTTCTTTTCTGTTTCCTAAGTATCTCGGCTGGTTTGAGAAATAAAGGGGAAGAGTACAAAAGAGAGAAATTTTAAAGCTGGGTGTCGGGGGAGACATCACATGTTGGTGTGTTCCGTAATGCTTCCCAAGCCATAAAACCAGCAAGTTTTTATTAGCGATTTCAAAAGGGGAGGGAGTGCACGAATAGGGTGTGGGTCACAGAGATCACATGCTTCACAAGGTAATAAAATATCACAAAGCAAGTGGAGGCAGGGCGAGATCACAGGACCACTGGATGGGGCGAAATTAAAATTCCTAATGAAGTTTTGGGCATGCATTGTCATTGATAACATCTTATCAGGAGACAGGGTTTGAGAGCAGACAACCTGTCTGACCAAACTTTATTAGGCGGGAATTTCCTCGTCCTAATAAGCCTAGGAGCGCTACAGGAGACGGAGGCTTATTTCATCCCTTTGACTTCGACCGTAAAAGGCGGCCACCTTAAGGGGGCTGTCTATAGACCTACCCTCAGGGCACATGCTCTTTCTCAGGGATGTTCCTTGCTGAGAAAAAGAATTCAGCGATATTTCTCCCATTTGCTTTTGAAAGAAGAGAAATATGGCTCTGTTCCGCCTGGCTCACCAGCAGTCAGGCTCCAAATCTTTTCTCCCTTGCTCCCTGAAGATTGCTGTTATCCTGTTCTTTTTTCAAGGTGCCCAGATTTCATATGGTTCAAACACGCATGTTCTACAATTTGGTGACATTCATCTTCCTCAGCTTACAAAGATGATGGGATTAAGAGATTAAAGTAAAGAGAGGCATAGGAAATCACAAGGGTATTGATTGGGGAAGTGTCCATGAAATCGTCACAATTTATGTTCAGAGATTGCAGTAAAGACAGGTGTAATAAATTATGAAAGTATTAGTTTGGGAAACTAATAAATGTCCAGGAAATCTTCACAATTTATATTTGTGTTCTTCTGCCGTGGCTTCAGTCGGTCCCTCCATTTGGGGTCCTGACTTCCTATAACAGGAGGTGAGGACCCAAATATATTTTTTTCCAGGTGGAGAGTCAGGTTTTTTTTTTTTTTCTTTTCATATTAGATTAACTATCCTTTCCCTCTGAATTAAAATCCTACCTCTGTCCTGTATTAACTTGACAAAATACACATACACACATTTGCATGCATGTGTGCGTGCATGAACACTTACTTACTCCTGGGATCCACCTTTTTTTCCAGTGATACTTGCCAATCTTAGCATAAGACCTTTCAATCTTAGTTACATGGCTTTGTCATATGTAGTACCACAGAGGCTAGTTCTCACATGTATTCTTTCTTCCCGTCTTAAATCATTTTTTCGGCAATCTCAGACATTTACTCTTTTCTCTTATTCATTTTTAGGTCCCCAAATAGAAGTAAAGGAAACCTCTCCTCACTCTTAACCTGGGCTCTAGTGCCTTGCTTTCTGTTTTCTCGGCACAGTGAGCACTCCCCGCATGCCGTCGGGAGGACTATCATTAGAGTTACTGGTTGTGGGACTCCTCCCTCCTGCCAGCCTGGTTCTGTGCCATGTCCCTGGCCCTGCACGGTGACTGACACAAGCTGGTGCTCATTAGATATTGGCTGAATGAACAGTGAAGGATGCAGATCTCCTTTGTTTTAAATGTTAAAATTAAGTTCATTTCTTGTGTTGCTTTGAGTATAAGGGAGCAGAGGCTGGTCTGGTCTTTGTCATTGCCAAGGGGTGGCCTTGGACAGTGGCTTCTCTCTTCTGCCTCAACTTTTTTACCTGTAGAACTGAGCCCAGTAAGCTCTGAGTCTTTATACCATTGCAGTCATAAAATAGGATTTAAATTTACGTATTTTTTTGAGACAGGATCTCACTCTGTCACCCAGGCTGGAGTGCAGTGGCGCAATGATGGTTCACTGTGACCTCCCAGGCTCAAGTGATCCTCCCACCTCAGCTTCCCAAGTAGCTGAGACCACAAGTGTGCACCACTATGCCCGGCTAAATTTTCTAGAATTTTTGTATATTTGGAGAGATGGGGTTTTGCCAAGTTGCTCAGCCTGGTCTCGAACTCCTGGGATCAAGTGATCTGCCCACTTTGGCCTCCCAAAGTGCTGGGATTACAGGTGTGAGCCACTGCACTCAGTCTATTTTAAATATTTTTTGCCCGCAAAGGCAAATGTGTCAAGGGCTCATAAAGTCATAACGTAGCCCTGCTAAACACTACCCAAAACTTGGCATTAGGAGCGTAGCAGTCCCAGGCAGAGTGGAAACGTAGGGAGAATCAGCAGCCACTTGTCTGGCTACTGCCAGAAATAAAAACACATGCACTGAAGGTGAGTGTAGGAGGCTCCCTTGTCCCCTGGGCTGTTCCCTGAGCAAACCTGATTCCAAGTTGGCGCAATGGAGCAGAAAAATTCAATAGCCAGACATCCCAGGTGTGCCTCATGCTTCCTGTATGAGTGTGGACTAGTCACTTAACCTCTGGGAGCCTCATTGCCTCATTTGGGGAATAATAACACGCCTTCCTTTTTCTTTTTTTAGACGGAGTCTCTCTCTGTCACCCAGGCTGGAGTGCAGTGGTGCCATCTCGGCTCACTGCAAGCTCCGCCTCCAGGATTCATACCATTCTCCTGCCTCAGCCTCCCGAGTAGCTGGGACTGCAGGCGGATGCCAGCATGCCCAGCTAATTTTTGTATTTTTAGTAGAGATGGGGTTTCACCATGTTGGCCAGGATGGTCTCAATCTCCTGACCTCATGATCCGCCTGCCTTGGCCTCCCAAAGTGCTGGGATTACAGGCATGAGCCACTGCGCCTGGCCAGTAACATCCCTTTCATTGGACTATTCGGTCATTCAAGTAATCACTCAACATGTGTTTTTTGAGCACCTACTGTGTTCCAGGCACCATTCTAGGTGCTGAATACACATAACAGTGTGCTCCAGCACACCTAGTCCAGTGCCGGCACATAGTAGGTTCTCGTTAAACACTTGTTGAATGAATGATTGGAAAACAGGTGGGGAGGAGGTACCAACAATAAATAAGTGAATACATGCATGATACATATATAATGATAAACACCAACACATGATTCTATCCCGTGTAAAATGTCATTACAAAGAAGGTAAGGTGCTAGGAAGGAAAGGAACAGGTGCCAGGGACAGAAGATGATAGGGGTTGGGACCTAGGACAGGGAGCATCTGCTCAGATGGAGTGCTCAGGGTAGGCTTCTTTGAGGAGGCCTACAGGGAGTGATGGGACTGGTTCTTGCTGGTTGCAGGCATCCAGCCCGCACTGTGGAGCAGGGAGGACGTGCTGCACTGGCTGCGCTGGGCAGAGCAGGAGTACTCTCTGCCATGCACCACGGAGCACGGGTTCGAGATGAATGGACGTGCCCTCTGTATCCTCACCAAGGACGACTTCCGGCACCGCGCACCCAGCTCAGGTCAGAGAGACTCACAGGTTTTCCTCTAAGTGGGAACCCTGGTAGGCCAGGACAGGTACCCCAGGGGGATCTAGGGAGGGAGATGGAAGAGGTCTTCTTTGGGGAATCATGCTCATTTCCAGCACTGCAGATGCCCCTCTGCACACGCGTGTGTCTGGTGGGTCCTAGCTAGAGCAGGCCTTCGGTGAGGGAGTCCATTTGACCACTTGTTTTCAGAGCTGTAGGGGCCTGTTCGGCTGTCTCGCTTTCTCTTCCCCTTATCTGTGGCCCTTGTCTCCTTTACCCACTTCCATCCTATTGCCTCCCACCCGCTACCCCTACTGAGCAAAAAAACAACTAGAGAAAGATCAAATATTCATTCACACTGAGGTATAAATGGCTGGTAACAGCAAAAGCCTTGACTCTCAATATGACTTTTGATTTTAACCAGAAACTAGGTCTAAGGGCAAAGGAATGAACGTCAGATTATGGTGTTTCAGCAGCATGAAGTTTGTGGGGAGGGACTGGTGCTGGGAGGGAGGGTGGCCAGTGGTAGCCGGCAGCAGGGCCTTCCAGGAATCTCTAGAATCGCATTTGAGTCTTACTTGGCTTGTTTTCAGGTGGCTCTTATGTTTCTCCTGATTTGGTGTCTTTTTTTAAGAATTCGCTGATGTTTTCTGTGTGCCCTGTCTTTTGGTCAAGCAGGCCCACAGTATATGTGGCAAAGAGACGTTCTGAAATCTGCTGATTTGTTCCTTTTCTCCTTAACACGCACAGCCAGTCTCATGTCACATCCCAAGTTCTTTTTTACTTTTTTTTTTTTTTTTTTGAGACAGAGTCTCACTCTGTCGCCCAGGCTGGAGTGCAGTGGCGCGATCCTGGCTCACTGCAACCTCTGCCTCCCATTCTCCTGCCTCAGCATCCTGAGTAGCTGGGATTACAGGCGCCCACCACCATGCCTGGTTATTTTGTATTTTTGGTAGAGATGGAGTTTCGCCACGTTGGCCAGGCTGGTCTCAAACTCCCAACCTCGGGTGATTTGCCCACCTCGGCCTCCCAAAATGCTGGGATTACAGGCATGAGCCACCGCTCCTGGCTGACATCCCAAGTTCTATCACCCAATTCCCTCCATGAGCCTCTTGTAGCAGCTGCTGGAACTTTCGTCCCTCTGAGAGTTTGGATTCAAGAGCTCTAGTGGGAGGTGAGGGGAAGGCAGGGACAGAGAGACAAGGCTTTCAGCTTCCCCACAGCCCTAATGGTCCTGTGCCAAGGCAAAGCGGGGAAGCAGGTGAGCTTGGGGCTGGTCCCCTTCATGCCCTTGTTCATCTCTCCATCTTCCTACAAGCACTCCTGGTCCTCGAGTAACCACTCTCTACATTGTATCCCGCTGGGTGCCTGGGATCCCCAGGTTGGCTCTCAACCCATGGATCCCCTCTTTCCTATCCTACTATCAGCACCTTAGCCCAAGGTCTGGGTCAAGGGAAATTTCTGGGACCATGGACAGAGCCCAATTCTGTTTTTTTGTTTTGTTTTGTTTTTGTAACAGGGTCTCACTCTATTGCCCAGACTAGAGTTTGGTGGCGTGAACGCAGCTCACTTCAGCCTCAACCTCCTGGGTTCCAGTGATCCGCCTGCCTCAGCCTCCCAAGTAGCTGGGACCACAGACATGTGCCACCATACCCAGCTGACTTTTAAACTTTTTGTAGAGACAGGGTCTATCCATGTTGCCCAGGCTGGTCTCAAACTCCTGGGCTCAAGCAATCCTCCTGCCTTAGCCTCCTAAAGTGCTGGGATTACAGGTGTGATCCATTGCACCTGGCCTTTCTTTTTTTCAACCATTTATTGAAGCGGCTACTAATTCTGCCTTTTAGGAAGAGGCTAAGACAGCTTTGCTCCTTAGAAGGCAGGGGCAGACTTTTAAAAAAGCTTGGAATCCCATGAGCCTTAGAACTGTCTCTGCCCCCAGGAACGTGAGGTACAGTTGTACAGTTTACGCACTGTGCACAAGCCCTCAGCCAAGGGTGTGTGCGGGGGTTGAGAAGCAGCCTGACCTTGCAAGCTGCATGCCCTGGAGGCGGCCACATCTACTGGCAGGATAGGATGTCTTTCTAAAATTCATCCACCACGGGAGCAGCAGCGTCCCTGCCCATCGCCAGCCCAGCCTCCTGTTAGCTGCGGCAGGAACCCCTTCGCCAGCAGCACGAAGCTGTGACAGGACATGCCAGCCCTCACCCTGAGGCAGGTGGCTGCAGGGGGACAAGGCTGGCTCTCGCCACGTGGCCTGTTCAGCAGCCTGCCCTCCCTCCCACCCATGTCCAGGTGACGTCCTGTATGAGCTGCTCCAGTACATCAAGACCCAGCGGCGAGCCCTTGTGTGTGGGCCTTTTTTTGGAGGGGCCTTCAGGCTGAAGACGCCCACCCAGCACTCTCCTGTCTCCCCGGAAGGTGAGGAAGCTGTTTGTGGTGCTCTGAGTACCTCCCTCAAATCAGCCTCACTGGGAGGGCAGGACATCCTCAAGGCAAAGCAATGAAGGAGGTGGCCAGTGTGGGCAAGCTCCCCTCCCTCCCCGCCCCCACCTCCTGCTCTGGGGTGCTCCTGGCAGCCCTCCCTCTGTGCTGCACCCTCCTTGCCTCCCCTCCTCCCCGTTTCTCTGCTCTCTCCAGCAAAGAGTTGTTTGTATCATGTCTCAGTTTCCTCTCTGGAGCCCTCCGTGGAAACCACTCTTGTCAGGGTCTCCAGAAACCTGAAAACAAGGATGTCCATGCCATGGCCATTCTCAGTCCTGATTTACCATGGCCTCTCACAGCCTTCCACCCTGGGGGTCACCTCTTCCCCCAAAACTCTTTCTTCCCTTGGCTTCCAGGACACCCCACTCACCTGATCTCCTCTACCCCACTGGTGTCTCCTCGACCTCCTCTTCTGGTTTCTACTCTTCTCCCCTGATTCCAGCAGTTGGGGTACCCCAGGGTCAGAGGACCTCTCTGCTTCTCTATCTGCACTCAGATACTGGGAAATCTCATCTGATCCTGGATCTTAAACACCATGTGGTGCCAATGATTCCAATATATGCCTCAACTTTTCCAAATTCCAGATATGTGCACCCATGCTGCCTGCCCCACCCCTCCACTGGGGCGTCTAGTAGGCACCTCAACCCCCACAGCCCCTAAACCAAATGCCTGATATCCTGCCCTTTTCAGTCTTCCCCAGCCCCGCAAACCCCGCCTCCACACTTCCAATTGCTCAGATGTCATTTCTACCCCCACCCCCACTCATCCCAACTGTCCACAAATCCTGTCTGCCCTACCTTCAAACCTATCCAGAATCCAGCCTTTTCTCATTCCTCCCCTGCTGCCCCGTTCCAGTCCCCTCTGCCTCTGGAGAACGTCCTCACTGGTCTCCTTGCTTCTGCTCTTGACCTCCTGTGATCTGTTCTCCACAGCGCAGGGAGATTCAGAAGTAGGTCACATCACTTTTCTGCTCGGCATCTTCCAGCGCCTCCCTTCTCACTCGGAGTCCAAGTGCGGTTCTTCCGCTGACTCCTGCCCCTGCCTTCCCCTTCCAGGCTTCTCTCTCTTGCTCCTGCTGCTCCAGTCACACGGGCTTTCTTGTTCATTGAACAAGCCTGAGATGCTCCTGCCCCAGGGCCTTTGCAATTACTGTTCCCTCTGCCTGGCATCCCCTCCCTGCTCTAGAAACCCACAGATCTCACTCCTCTACCTCCTTCAGGTCTGTTCAAATGTTAATGTCAGGGAGGCCTGAGCAGCCTCTCAGAAGTGGCAACTCCTGCTCCTTTCCCAGACCTGCCTCTCTGCCTTAGGGCTATTTATTTTGTTCTCCCCACATTGTATACTGTTTCTGTTTCCTTTTTATTTTAACCGTCCATCTCCCCTGCTCTCAACTAGCGTATAAGCTCCCTGAGGGCAGGGGCTTTTGGGGGCTCAGAGATATATCCTCAAGATTCTTAGAACAATGCCTGGTTCATAGAAGGCTCTCAATAAATACGTGGGCAAATGGAGAGGAGGTGGGATACAGCGCCCCTCGGTTCTAGACCTGGCTCTGTCACTGCTCGGCTTTGCAGCCAGTTTCACAGATGCGGGAACAGGCTTGACAGATGGTTACTTGTGTAGGAGCTGGGGTTAGCACCTAGGCTGTCTGGCTCTCACCCACTGCCTCCCACCGCCTCCCTGACCTTCTAACCGGGGGCTGGACAGAGGAAGAGCATCAGGAGCGCTGCCCCACAGGACTCCCAGGCTCACCATTGAGGGATTGAGTTGGGGAGGCTTGGGGCCCACTGCCTGCTACCACTGGTGCTCATCTGCTTGCAGAGGTGACTGGCCCTTCTCAGATGGACACCCGAAGGGGCCACCTGCTGCAGCCACCAGACCCAGGGCTTACCAGCTCCTTTGGCCATCTGGATGACCCTGGCCTGGCCAGGTGGACCCCTGGCAAGGAGGAGTCCCTCCACTTATGTCACAGTGCAGAGCTCGCCTGCAGGACCCAGGGGGTCTGTTCCTTCCCTGCGATGCCACGGGCCCCCATTGACGGCAGGATCGCTGGTGAGTGGGAGGCTGCTCCTCTGGCCATGGGAAGGCACCCTGAGTCTGAGTCCCAGAGTCACGAGTGATAAGGACAGGGCTATTTTGACCTGGTGATGGGAGGTCTGTGGCTGGGGGATTTCGGAGTAGCATGACTGTCCTGTGTGCTGGCCACAATCTGGTTACAGAGGGCAGTGATACCTGGGATCACCAAGCTTCACCCTGTCTCCCACAGAGGGACAATTTACCAGTCATATTCTGACACTCACATTAGCATGGAGTGCCACACCTGCCTTTTAAAACTATCTATTTTAAAAGAATTGAGCATTCATTATGTGTCAGGCGTGGTTCCCAGGCCCTTATTTAATTCTACAATGGCCTTTTGAGTTTGGTACTATTATTAGCCCCATTTCACAGATATGGAAATTGAGGCACAGAAAGGTTAAGTAACTTCTCCAAGATCACACAGCACTGGTAGAGTTGGGATGTGAACCCAGGCAGTCTGGCTCCAGAGCCTGAGCACTAACCAAATGATACACTTCCACTCTGCATTCATTGTTAAAGGATTAGCAGGCAGACAACCTGACAGACTGACAGGTAAGCTGAAGGGTGTTTTTCTAGTCATAATATTTACACTGCATTTCTTCTTCTTCTTTTTTTTTTTTTTTTTCAACTTTTAGGTTCGGGGGTACATGTGCAGGTTTGTTACATGGGTAAATTGCGTGCCACTGAGCTTTGGTGTATGAATAATCCTGTCACCAAGATACTGAGCATAGTACCTGATACGTAGTTTTTCTTTTCTTTTTCTTTTTTTTTTTTTTAGACGGGAATCTGGCTCTTTTGCCCAGGCTAGAGTGCAGTGGCAAAATCTCAACTCACTGCATCCTCTGCCTCCCGGGTTCAAGCAATTCTGCTGCCTCAGCCTCCCAGGTAGCTGGGATTATAGGCGCCCGCCACCACACCTGGCTAATTTTTGTTTTATTAGTAGAGACAGGGTTTCACCATGTTGGCCACAGACTGATCTCGAACTCCTGACCTCAGGTGATCCACCCACCTCAGCCTCCTTTGGTGCTGGGATTACAGGCGTGAGCCACCGCGCCCAGCCTGTGACAGGTAGTTTTTCTGCCCTGGCTCTTCCCCTGTAGTGGTCCCCAGTGCCCAGAGTCTATCGTTAGCATCGTTATGTCCATACCACATTTATTCTATGAAGCCACAGAGTGGGCAGAAGCCTGGCTTTAGGGTTGGAAATGACTAGAAGTCACTAAAAAACAATGATTGGCCCAAAACATAGAAATGATGAATACTTGAGGTGATAGTGTCCTAAGTACCCTGACTTGATCATTACACATTCTGTGCATGCAACAAGATCTCACATGTACACCAGAAATATGTACAAATATTATGTATCAATAAAAAACACAATGATCCACAATAATTGGATTTTTTTCTTTTAAAAGAGACTGAGTCTCACTCTGTCGCCCAGGCTGGAGTGCAGTGATGCGACCATAGCTCACTGCTGCCTCAAATTCCTGGGCTCAAGGAATCCTCCCACTTCAGCCTCTTGCAATTACTGTATTCTTCAATTATAATGCTTAACATTCTCCGTGCACTTACGCTATCCCAGGCACTGTGCTGAGGCTTTTGTGGTCTATTATGTTACCTAATTCCCTCACCACCCCATACCAGGAAACTGGCTCAGAGACAGTTGTGTAACTTGCCTGCAATGACCCAGCCGACAGGCCCAGGTCCTGGGATTCAAGATCACACAGTTGCTCCCAGATGCCCACTTACCCTCCCAATGGCATGCTTGGTTTTCCTGAACTTCACCATTAGGGAACTTGAAGGGGTAGATGTTATAATTAATAGAAGTCCAGGGGGCTGAGTGGGCCAGGGGCAGAGAGGGACCTGCGGTCAGGGGCCCGGCCACTCGGCCTGTGGGCCCAGCACCTTCCCTCACGTGGCTCTGATGTTGGGTGGAGCCGGTCAGACTCCTCGCTTTGCCTGCACTTAGGAGCTTGGCAACTTTAGACACCTCTGCACCTCTGAGTCCATTTCCTCACCTCTTCCTGGGGATAAAGGTAGCCACTTCCCAGACTCATGAGACAATGCATGAGGAGCCCCGTTAGTGGCCGATTCTGTTGATACCATCATTTTCACCATCCTGCTGGTGCTCCCAGGGCCCTGGCCAGGAGGCCTCCAAGGGCGCCCTTCTAACACCTGTCCTCACAGCTCCAGTAAAGCTGCCTGCACTCCCTGTGCTAAATTGCAGACTGCCGGCTGCTGTGGGATTACGTGTATCAGCTGCTCCTTGACCCCCGGTATGAGCCCTACATCAGGTGGGAAGACAAGGACGCCAAGATCTTCCGAGTTGTGGATCCAAATGGGCTCGCCAGACTCTGGGGAAATCACAAGGTGAGCCTTGGCCGGCAGAATGGTCTCGATGTAACCAGAAGGCGACAGAGTTGGGGGTCAGAGTGGACCCCTAGCACTACGGGACAATCCTCAGCTGATGGCGCCTTCACCAGCAGCCCCAGAAGTGTCAGGATAACTTTATTTGGGGAGCTATTGAGGGACAGGCAGTTACCTCTTATGGACGGGGAATGTCTCTGAAACTGAACAATTGTGTCTTCTCATTGCTTAATCTTACCTTTGCTTAGCATTTTAGCCTTTAGAAGCATGTTTACATGAACTGCACAGTTAGGCCAGATGAGGAAGCTGCTTTCCTGCGGGGAGCTGGACAGAAAACCAGGTCTCAGGCCCAACAGGAGCATCCGATGTCAGGGCTGGAAAGGCCTGGGGATGACTGAGGCCAGCATTCCCATGAGGAGGATGCCTGTATCTAAATGGGTGTCTGCAAGATGATCTTAGGTGCTTTAATATCCTTATAATTATTTATTTTTGAATTAGGATTACAAAATGTATCTACCGTGACCATCTCATGATTTATAGCAGTGATATAAGGAATGTAGCCTTTTAAAATAAATAGGTTTCTTTAAGTAAAAAAAATCTTTTAAAGAAAACTATTAATGATAATGATAATCATCGATTTATAGCTTTTCCTAAGATGTAATAGTGCCTGATTGCCAGGCACTGCCCTGAGAGCTCCGCTTGTATTAATCCATTTAATTATCATACCAACCTCGTAAAAGGTATTATCAAATGTGGAGACTGGGGCTCAGTGAGGGCTAACAACTTGCCCTAAATTTACCCATCCCCTGCTATGTAAGAGGCAGAGCAGGGACTTGAACCCAGGCCGTGGGTTCAAGAGCTAAGAGCAGTATTCTATTGCTCTTAGCAGTGCTGGTGGCTGGAAGGATGCAGATGACTAAAGTTCAGAGGACATATTGGTCTAATCCTCATACAGAACAGGGAGGAAAACAGTCCCAGAGAGCCCCAGTTCCATTTAATGAGCACATACTACATGCCATACACTGTGCTAATTGCCTTCATGGATTAGCTATTAATAATTTAATACTCGGCCGGGCGCGGTGGCTCCAGCCTGTAATCCCAGCACTTTGGGAGGCCGAGACGGGCGGATCATGAGGTCAGGAGATCAAGACCATCCTGGCTAATACAGTGAAACCCCATCTCTACTAAAAAATACAAAAAACTAGCCGGGCGAGGTGGCGGGCGCCTGTAGTCCCAGCTACTCAGGAGGCTGAGGCAGGAGAATGGCGTAAACCTGGGGGGCGGAGCTTGCAGTGAGCTGAGATCCGGCCACTGCACTCCAGCCTGGGCGACAGAGCGAGACTCCGTCTCAAAAAAAAAAATTAAAAAAAAAAATTTAATCCTCGACCTGTGCGATGGGTGTTCTTCTCATTATGTAGCTGGGGAAGCAGACTCAGAGAGGTCAAGAAACTTGTCCAAGGTGACACAGCTGCCAAGCGCTGGAGCTGGGGCTGAAATTGATGCCAACCCCCAGGCTCTTTGGCCCTACCTCACACTGCCTATCCCCGAGAGAGAAAGAAATGACTTGGCCAAAGCCATCCAGGGTGTGGCCTGGCAAGACCATCCATGCCACCCCACCATGCTGTCTCTCTGATTGCATTTCCTGCACACACATATATATATATAACAAATATATATATTTGTTACTGTTGTGATATTTGCTATTTAAAAGTAACATACAGTTCACTCCCACACTATGTTCTCAGCCAAGTAGGCAAGAGAACCCTTCCTTTCTTCCTTCCTTCCTTCCTCCTTCCCTCCCTCCCTCCCTCTCTCTCTTTTCTTTCTTTCTCTCTCTCTCTTTCTTTCTTTCTTTCATTCTTTCTTTCTTTCTCTTTCTTTCTTTCTCTCTTTCTTTCTTTCTTTCTTTTCTTTCTTTCTTTCTCTCTCTCTCTCTTCCTTTCTTTCTTTCTCTCTTTCTTTCTTTCTTTCTTTCTTTCATTTCTTTCTTTCTTTCTCTTTCTTTTCTTTCTCTCTTTCTTTCTTTCTTTCTTTTTCTTTCTTTTTCTCTCTTTCTTCTTTCTCTCTCTCTCTTTCTTTCTTCTTTCTTTTTGTGATGGAGTCTCACTCTATTGCCCAGACTGTAGTGCAGTGACATGACCTCAGCTCACTGCAACCTCTGCCTCCCAGGTTTAAGGGATTCTCCTGCCTCAGCCTCCCGAATAGCTGGGACTACAGGCATGCACCACCACGCCTGGCTAATTTTTGTATTTTTAGTGGAGACAGGGTTTCACTATGTTGGCCAGGCTGGTCTCAAACTCCTGACCTCAAGTGACCTGCCCACCTAGGCCTGCCAAACTGTTGGGATTACACGAGTGAGCCACCCTGCCCAGCCCCATCATTTCTTCCCCAACCTTCCCCTGCCTTTTCCTTCCAAACTCAAGTGAGCACTCATAAATCCTCACAGATCCCTGGAATGAGAGGCTTAAGAAGCTGTCCAGTCCACCCCGCTCCCTTACAGGGTGGAAAGTGAGGCCTGGAAGGAGTGGGACATGGAGAGCAGGGCTGATGTGGGGGCTGCTTTGCTTTCCAGAACCGGGTGAACATGACCTATGAGAAGATGTCTCGTGCCCTGCGCCACTATTATAAGCTTAATATCATTAAGAAGGAACCGGGGCAGAAGCTCCTGTTCAGGTGAGTAGCCTAGGGGATGTGGTGAAAGGGGGACACAGAACTGGGGTTGGGTGGGCTGAAATCCCCCTGCAACTGGGGCAGGAGCTGATTTGCAGTTGGGGCCTGAATTCTAGATTTCTAAAGACTCCAGGAAAGATGAGCCAGGACAAGGACAGCCACCTGGAGCCACTGGAGAGCCACAAGCAGGACAGAATGGAGTTCAAGGACGAGAGGCCAGAAATCTCTCCGTGAGGAGCAGGTGGACTCTGGGCACCCGGTATCGATGGGGCAGGGACCGAGTCTCCTATGAAGGGAGCCTCCTCCTCCCAGCAGAGCAGCAGGATCCCCAGCCAGACGCTGTACCCACAGGATTACAGCCATTGCTTGGGAGGGCTGGGAGGCCTCCCATCCAGGACACTGGGGGCAGGAGTGTCATCTTTTGGGCAGGGCGATCCTGGGGCTAAATGGGGTACAGGGGAGTGTTCTCTCTCCTGCTGCAGCCCCTGGAGAGGAAGCCAGGCACCAATGGAGCATCCAGCCCCACCCCTGTAAATGGAATTTCCAGGATGAAGGGAATGAGGTCCCTCACTGAGCCTCAGATTTCCTCACCTGTGAAAGGGGCTGCTCCTGAAAACCCCAACCTCAGGGCTGATGCAGGAAATGGGAAAAAGTATCAGTGCTTTGAGGCAGCATGGACAGCGTCAGTAATAATAAAAACAATGCTAGATGGCGTTTCCTTCTTTTCTCTTTTTTTTTTGAGACAGTCTTGCGCTGTCACCCAGGCTGGAGTGCAGTGGCACGATCTCGGCTCACTGCAACCTCTGCCTCCCGGGTTCAAGAGATTCTCATGCCTCAGCCTCCCGAGTAACTGGGATTACAGCTGCCCACCACCACCTCTGGCTAATTTTTGTATTTTTAGTAGAGATACAGAGTTTCACCATGTTGGCCAGGCTTGTCTCGAACTTGCGACCTCAGGTGATCCTCTGGCCTCAGCCTCCCAAAGTGCTGGGATTACAGGCGTGAGCCACTGCGTCCAGTCGATGTTTCTTAAGTGTTTGCTATGTGCCAGGCCTTGTGCTAAGGGCCTCACGGATATCTTATCTCATTTAATTCACTCGACACCTCCCTCAGGCATGAAGGTGAGGACACTGAGGGAGAGGCCTGCGGAGCTGGCCTGCCTCTCCAGAACCCAGGGCTTCGACCTGTTTTCTTTCAGCACCCCTGACTGTATGTGGGCACTTCTTAGCCAGGCCCCAGCCCCACCTCTCTGCTCTTGGCATCTTCACTGAATAGTCCGTTTCACTTGGCCCAGCCCCCTCATCCTCAGTTTTCAGTGACTATGACCCAGTGAAGACTGTCCCCCCTACCCCCGTACCTGTGGCTTCCTATGCTCCTGTCCCTGTATCTGCTGTGGAACTTTGGGCAAGGTGTTCCGCCTCTCTGGGGCCTCAGGTTTCTCGTCTGTAAAATGGGGCTGCTTCTCCTCACCTGACCTCCACGTTGTCAGAAAGCTTCCATAAGGCCATACTTGTGAAATGCTTAATGTTTGCCTGCTCTGTGGGGAGGGCTTAACCTGTGTTAGCTGAGAAATCGCTGCAGACCAGAAGCTGCTCTGAAGCATGAAAACACCTCGGTCCAGTGGGTCAGCTTCTCCCTCTGTGTCCCAGCCCCAAGTACTGACTGGGGCCTCCTGAGGGCCAGAGCCTCTGTCCTTGCAAGCCCTCAGGTAAAGCTCGGGGAGGAGAAGGGAGTATTTTCATTTAACCAAGAATAGAACTCCCTGGATTCACATCTTCTTTCTCAGAAGGAGGAAACTACCTCAGCCTCTTGCCCCCAGCCAGTCAGGAAATCCCCGTCTCTGCTGGAGCCTGCACTGGCCTTGAGTCACTGCAGAGAAGTTCTTGATAAGGACTCTTGGATTTGGGGGCTCAAAGCTGTGATAGCCCACAAGCAGGGAAACTCCAGGCTTAGTCTCATCTGGAACCCTCCATGGTCCTCACCAGCAGGGGGCAGGCAGGTGGCTTTGGAAAAAGGATCCATGGGAAAATGCTTTGCCCCTTTCACTTTCCCTCGGAGACTGTTCCAGCTCCTTGACTTTGCTCTGGGATGAGCCCATGCACCATGGCCTCTCTTATCACCTCCTCAACCCAGAGCTGCATACCTGGACCGGGAGGGACTGTCAAAATCAATTTATTCAGGCCCTCATTTTACAGAGAAGGGAACTGAGGCCAGAGAGAAGTGACTTGCCCAAGATCACGTGGCCCAGCCCAGCTTCCTGGCTCCTGAAGTCACCTCGTTTCCTTATCTCGGCATTGTGGTTGGGTCCACGATGAAGCAGGAGGATGGACTCCTAGATCACTTCTTTCAGTTATAAGTGGTGTTTTGCCTGCTGGTGGGTTGACAGATGTCAACAGCTACATTTCTCAGGGACGAGGCCTTAACTCAGATGATGAATCTCACCCAGCACCGAGACCATCAGGGCCAGGGGTGGGTTACTAGGAGAGTAAGCGTGAACCACTGCTGGAGATCCCAACTCCAGAACTCTGCACTCAGCCCTGGGGCCATGCCACCTTTTCTCCATCTCCCCAGGGAGATCAGGCCCTGGTCTGGGGACGGGCCCCTGGGTGCCAGGAATAAAGGGGTTCATTCAGGCCTTCCTTCTACAAACATTAATTGAATATCTGCTATGTACCAGGTACCAGGTGAGGCATTGCGTTTATATCCATTTTTCATACAATTAAAGTCCTGAAAAGTGGCAGGTCATTGAAAATGACATATGTCAAAGTGGACTTCTCACAAATAATTTTTTTTTTTTTTTTTTTTGAGGTGGAGTTTTGCTCTGTCACCCAGACTGGAGTGCAGTGATGCAATCTCAGCTCACCACAACCTCCGACTCCCGGGTTCAAGCGATTCTTCTGCCTCAGCCTCCTGAGTAGCTGAGATTACAGGCACCCGCCACCACACCAGCTAATTTTTGTATTTTTAGTAGAGACAGGGTTTCACTGTGTTGGCCAGGCTGGTCTCGAATTCCCGACCTCAGGTGATCCGCCTGCCTCAGCCTCTTCAAGTGCTGATTACAGGTGTGAGCCACTGTGCCCGGCCAACAAAGAATTTTAAAAAGCAGGAGATACATTCTCATGGTTTGAAAAAGTAGCCAGTGCTCTCTTTTTGTCAGATTACATTACAATTAAAGAATTGACAATAAAGACAATTGATAAAGAATTAATGAAAAAATAAGTATAATAAAAAGTTCATTAATGAAACAAATGATGCAAGTCACTGTCTTGGTCCAGTTGAGCCATTTACAGCACGAACCCACGAGCATGAGCTCTGGTCTTCATCTTCTCTATTAGGTGTATTCTTGCCTAGAAAGGCTTTTTCCCTCATAGGAAAGTTCCAGATCTAGCACTTGGTTTAATCCTGGTGGCTCTGCTGGGTCTTGGGCTCGTACTGCAGGAAGCCTGGGCTGATGCCAAGGACCCATCCTCTTTGTCCCAGAGGATCCCAGGGTGACAGTCTTCCTTGGCTCCCTCCTCTGGTCCCACAATGTTAGTGATCCACATTTTCTACTCAAATGTTCTCACAAAAGGTTTGTAGAGACACACAGAAAACACAGACCTTTACAGAGCAAGGGCCTGTACCGCAGAAATGTCCAGATCTGGTGGTAAATGGGAGGGCGGTGTGGGCTCAGCGGGAGCCTGCTGAATGCTGGTGTCAGGGCCCTGCACTGCTGGCGAGCTCCCTCAGTGAGACCTCGGCGCTCAAAGGACCTCAGCGGGAACTAAGCCACCAATGGGACGGCCCCAGAACCTGAGTGAGGAGTTTAAAGCAGGTTGTTCTGAAACCAGTGTATGCAACTGAGAAATATTTTAATCGTGATCTTGATTTTTTAAAGTCCAAAATTCTTGTGAGTTAATTGCTCATATACTGGGGATGGGGAGTGGTGGTGAGTAAACAAAGGGGAATAGGGCCCTGGCTTGGAAAGTTTGCACAGAAGTAGGGGAAACCAAGGTAGCAGATGAGCAAACCATTGCAGTCCCCAGGGAGAGATGACGTGAGAAGTGCACCCACTGGGGACAGTGCTGGACAAAGTGGTGCCGGTGAATTTGGCTTGAGAGGCACCAGGGAGCGTTACCCTCCGGAGAATCACAGGTTTCTGCTCTCTTTTTCCAACTTCCCTGTTGGAGGGCTGAGGTCTAGAAGCACAGCGGGGCTGTGGGCCTTCCGATCCTTGAGGGGTCAGGGAGACTGCACGGGAAATGGGATTCTGGGCTGTGGCCTTCTCTCCACGGAAAGGCCTGCAGTTTATGTATGTATGTATGTATGTATGTATGTATGTATGTATTTATTTATTTATTGAGACAGAGTCTCGCTCTGTCGCCCAGGCTGGAGTGCAGTGGCCGGATCTCAGCTCACTGCAAGCTCCGCCTCCGGGGTTTACACCATTCTCCTGCCTCAGCCTCCCGGTTAGCTGGGACTACAGGCGCCCGCCACCTCGCCCGGCTAGTTTTTTGTATTTTTGAGTGGAGATAGGGTTTCCCCGTGTTAGCCAGGATGGTCTCGATCTCCTGACCTCGTGATCCGCCCGTCTTGGCCTCCCAAAGTGCTGGGATTACAGGCTTGAGCCACCGCGCCTGGCCAAGGCCTGCAGTTTAAAACCATGTCCACTAGGTGGTGCAAAAGCCTCTTTTTGTATTAGTGTGGGGCCGGGCGGTGGCTGGCTGCATGTTCTATGGACAGCAAGCCTGCCTTCTCTCATGGGGAGGTGTACTCTCCAGCTCAGGCATGCTCTGTAAGTAGACATCCAGGCCCTGCTTGAACACCTCCAGTGACGGGGAACTCACACCTCCAGGGGACAAAGTAAGTGGCAGGGGTGGGGGTGGAATTGAGGGGCACCAAAAAGCCAACTGTCCATTGATAGTGTCAGCCTCCTCTCCTAACCCACAGGCCACTGGTTTCTGCAATTCCTATTTTCCCAGTCTCTTTATTGGGAATAACTTCTTATCTCCTCTTCTTATGATCACTTTATCCTTGAGTAGTTTGTCAGCAGGGGCCTAGATGAGGCCTCTTTCAGATCTGGGACATCTGCTAGGGGTGTGTCAAAGCCTCTCTACTCTCACCCTACCCATATAGACCTGATTAGGAATCAAAAAGACTGACCGGCTGCAGTGGCTCACGCCTGTAATCCCAGCACTTTGGGAGGCCGAGGCAGGCAGATTATGAGATCAAGAGATCGAGACCATCCTGGCCAACATGGTGAAACTCCATCTGTACTAAAAATACAAAAATTAGCTGAGCATGGTGGCACATGCCTGTAGTCCCAGTTACTTGGGAGGCTGAGGCAGGAGAATCACTTGAACCCGGGAGGTGGAGGCAGTGAGTTGAGATCACACCACTGCACTCCAGCCTGGCATTAGAGTGAGACTCCGTCTCAAAAGGAAAAAAAAAAAAAAAGGACTGAGGCTTCCTTAATTTTCTGCTGGCTTTAGTTACACTATCGTTCTAGGCCTCACTTTTCACTTTTGTAAAATGAAAGACAACATCCTTTGCCCTGCTTAGCACATGGAGTTGCTGAGAAATTTCAAATGAAATAATGCATTCATTTAGTTAACATTCATCAAGCACCTACTGTAGGTTAAGCACTGTCTAGAAACAGGAATATCGTGGTGACCAGGACAGATAAATAAACAAATCAATACAGGATGTAATGGCAGGTGGTGATATGTGCTGTGAAGGAAAATAAAATAGAATCAAGTGAGAGCGGCCAAATTTAAATTGAGCTGTTGGAGATGTAAAAATGTGTAAGTAGGAACAAGTCAGCTTTATCTATGTCATTTTCTCCCCTGTAATCTGTCTGTCCCCTTTCTTTCTTTTTTCTTTTCTTTTTTTTTTGAGACTCAGTTTCGCTCTTGTTGCCCAGGCTGGAGTGCAATGGCGCAATCTCGGCTCACCGCAACCTCCGCCTCCCGGATTCAAGTGGTTCTCCTGCCTCAGCCTCCTGAGTAGCTGGGATTACAGGTGTGCACCATCACGCCTGGCTAATTTTTGTATTTTTAGTAGAGACAGGGTTTCTCCATGTTGGTCAGGCTGGTCTTGAACTCTCAACCTCAGGTAATCTGCCCACCTCGGCCTCCCAAAGTGCTGGGATTATAGGTGTGAGCCACTGCACCCGGCCTGTCCATCCCCTTTCTTTCTTTTTTTTTTTTTTTGAGACGGAGTCTCACTCTGTCGCCCGGGCTGGAGTGCAGTGGCCGGATCTCAGCTCACTGCAAGCTCCGCCTCCCGGGTTCACGCCATTCTCCTGCCTCAGCCTCCCGAGTAGCTGGGACTACAGGCGCCCGCCACCTCGCCCGGCTAGTTTTTTGTATTTTTTAGTAGAGACGGGGTTTCACAGTGTTAGCCAGGATGGTCTCGATCTCCTGACCTCGTGATCCGCCCGTCTCGGCCTCCCAAAGTGCTGGGATTACAGGCTTGAGCCACTGCACCCGGCCTATCCCCTTTCTATTTAACCTGCAGGTCACACCATGAAAGATGGACACTGTTGTTAGTTTGTTATGTGCAATCCAATGCAATCTTAATGGATATGAATAATGTAGACAGGCTGGGAGGGGAAGACCACCTTGGCCTAGAGCTCCCCTCTCCCATCCTCTTCCTTTGGGGGAGCCATCAGCTAAGACCACTGAGATCATAAAGTCTCCTGAATAGACCTCAGCTCTCCAGATCCGGCCTATCTAAACATCCCAACTCAAGGAAGCATGCTGTATTGTTGAAAGTGCTCTGGCTGGAAAGCCCCAGAGTTCTAAATATGGCTCTCAAAATTCCAGCAATTCTGAGCAGGAAGAGATTTCCCCTCAGTCACATGATCATATGCTCCAGCCAGTGACAAGCTCAGGTTCTTGACCTGTGGTGTGGGGTGGGGAGTGCATATCAGATTCTTAGGGGACAGCTGATTGTGGGTGGCTGAATGTGGCGTGCAAATCTCTAGAGAGCTTCTAAAGCACCAACAAAGGCACTTTCTTCTCCACCACCCCCACAAGCGTCAGTGAACTGACCCAGTTTTAGGATTTTAGGGATGGGGAAACTGAACACCAGGGGGACCTTGAGAGTCTGGGATTCTGGGCTTTCAGCCAGGGACCCCTCCAACCTTAGGGACAGAATATGCCAACCCTAGCCCTCTGCAAACTCTAAAGTGATTTGCAATAAGAACATTATTTTTTTCCTGATTGAGCAGTGAGTAATTTACCAAGCTAGGTCTTGATCGGCCACCAAAAGGAAAAAGGGCCTATGACAAAGCAGGAGACCTGAAGTAGAGCCAGCAGCAGAAGGCCCCCAGTGAAATAACAGAAACAAAAGCTTGGCAGCTCAACCACATCTTTATTTTGAGCAAGATGAAGTGCCTTTCTGACAAGACAAATTAATTCACTCAACTTTTGAGTGAGGAAGACATGTCCTGACCAAAGTCCAGCTTCCCTTTTAAGGAGGCCAGCCTTAGTCATCTGCAGCTACTGTATCAGTTAGAGTCATGCTGGCCATAGCATCTCAACTGAAATCTCAGTGGCTTGATGTGATAGACTTTCGTTTTCTTGGCCACCTAAAGTTTGGTTGGTGGGTGGGGAGGGATCTTCTCCATGAAGTCATCTGGGGACCCAGGCTGATGGAGGCTGTACTGTCCCCTTTAGGTGGCTTCTGTGTGGGGGGTTGACACCCAGCCAGCAGGTAGGGAAGAGAAAGGGTGAAGGATTGGGGAGGTGTTTTTTTGTTTGTTTGTTTTTGCTTTTGTTTTTGAGACAGAATCTCACTCTGTCACCAGGGCTAGAGTGCAGTGGCACAATTTTGGCTCACTGCAACCTCCACCTACCAGGTTCAAGAGATTCTCGTGCCTCAGCCTCCTGAGTAGCTGGGATTACAGGCGTGTGCCACCAAACCTGGCTAATTTTTTATATTTTTGGTAGAGACAGGGTTTTGCCATGTTGCCCAGGCTGGTCTTGATCTTCTGACCTCAGGTGATCTGCCTGCCTTGACCTCCCAAAGTGCTGGGATTACAGGCGTGAGCCAGCACATGTGGCCGGGGAGGTGTTCTTATGGGAGGCACCCATCATTTCTGCCCATATTCGTTGTCAGAACACAGGCTTGTGATATTCCACCTATGTTCCTTGCTCCTTTTGAGTGACTTTTCCCCTTATTTATACCATTCTCCACCCTTCTTCATCCTGCTCTGTGGCCAGGAGACTGTCGTGTATGGATTGCACCAATGGGCTTCCTGTCCTCTGGCTCCTGGTTGGTCTTAGTCAAGGAACTCTCTGGTTGGAGATTGCCAAGGTATTTTATTTCTGTAGTCCCTCCCTGCTGGCTCCCATAGGTTGGCTATGTTCTCCTACTTAAGGCCACAGCTCCCGTGCACTGCCCTTTCCATGCAGCCATTCTTTCCAAGCTTTGTCACTGCTCCTTCCCCTGGGCCTTTTAGGCTTTCAGTTGAAATCTGTTCAACTGACATTCAGTAACTCCCTCAGTGGCAAATGGTATCTTGATTTTCCTGAGATACCTGGCTTCCTACATGTAGATTCAAACATAGGTTTCTCCCTGTGGATCCAAAAAAAGAGATAATTTGTAATGCACTGTCTGCCATATATCTTCTCCCAACTTCCCATCAAAACTCCATGCTGGCTTCCAGTCCTTTACAGCTGCTTCTCTGCGTTATGGATAGTACTTTGATGAATTAACCTGTGATGATGTGTTCATGGGTGGTGATGGCATCCCTCAAATTTCCCTTCATAGTGTATCTCTACTTGAAACATGCATCTTCACAGGACAATGCCTTACTCCTTGGGAGAGACTGGCAGTGAAGTAATGCAGGTATCAGCCCATCATTCCATCTACCATTCTCCTGGTAATAACTTTGTCTCTGGGAGCAACTCTTTTCCTACTCCATCACAGTGTCCTGCTCCCAGCAGTTGGGGAGGGCCCTGTAGCCCAGGCTGGGCCATTAAGAGAAGCCCATTTCTGTTGCCACAGCAACTGGTCCAGATGGTGCATGATCAGGATAGGCCAATCAGGGTCCTTCCCTGGGATTTCTCTTTCTGTATCTGACTGGGAATTTACCCCAAGCTAGTGATAGCTGTGTCTTCTGCCATGAGGGGACACCAGAGAGGCAGAAAGGTGAGAAGAAGTCCCCTGGAGGGTCTGGTCTCCACTTCTAAACTTGGGACTCTTGGAGTTGTCGTGATCCCTGCAGATCTTTCTTTAATTCTTCTCAAAAATTGATATATAATAGTTGTATATATGTTTGGGATACATGTGCTTGTTTGTGTTTTTTTTTTTTTTTGAGACAGGGTCTCACTCTTTTACCCAGGCTAGAGTGCAATGGTGCCATCATTGCTCATTGCAACCTCTGCCTCCTGGGTTCAAGCCATTTTCAAGCCTCAGCCTCCTGAGTAGCTGGGACCACAGGCGTGTGCCACTATGCCTGCCTAATTTTTGTAATGAGATGGAGTTTCACTATGTTGCCTAGGCTGGTCTCAAACTCTTGAGTTCAAAGCAATCCACCTGCCTTGGCTTCCCAAAGAGAAGGGATTACAGGCATGAGCCACTGTGCCCAGCCACATGTAATATTTTTATAGCTGTAATTGCTTCAATTATTTGACAATCCCAATGGCTTTCGAATATACCTCCTTTTCACTTATGTTGGTTTGAATTGTGGTTTCTGTCTTGCACAATTATGAAAGGTCTATTTCTTGAGGAGGTACAATTTTTAGTCAAGGGATTGTTTGATACCCTGTAAGTTCACTGCCAGTCCTACCACTTGCCTCTGTCTTAGGAGGAGAGTTCCTGTAACGAGAGGTTTTTAGGACGTCCTTTGTTCTGGGATGAATCAGAGCGAATGACTGCACTGGAGCTCAGGATATTAAACTGAGTGGTGTCACATATTCCCAGGATCAATCGACAATGTCATGTGTAGCGTCTCCTCCTGCAGGGATTAAAGTCCTGACATTTGGATATGATTCTAGTTTTCTCTCAAATCCATACTTTAAGAGCCTGTGGGCTGGCTGCGGTGGCTCACACCTGTAATCCCAGCACTTTGGGAGGCAGAGGTGGGCGGATCACTTGAGGCCAGGAGTTCGAGACCAGCCTGGCCAGCATGGTGAAACCCCATCTCTACCAAAAAATACAAAAGTTAGCCAGGCGTAATGGCGCATGCCTGTAATCCCAGATACTTGGGAGGCTGAGGCAGGAGAATCACTTGAACCCAAGAGGCAGAGTTGGAGTAATCTAAGATCATGGCACTGCACTCTAGCCTGGATGACAGAGTGAGACTCTGTCTAAAAAAAAAAAAAAAAAAAGTCTATGGACATCAGTGTAATATACCACACTAATAAAATTAAAGACAAAGCCCACATGATCATCTCAAGAGATACAGAAAAAGCATTTGACAAAATCCAAGTGTCTTATCATAAAAAATATTCAACAAACCAAGACTAGAAATTAACTTCCTTAACCTGATCAAGACCATCTATGAAAACCCCACAGCTACCATCCTACTTAATGGTGAATGACTAGATGCTTTTCTCCTAATATTGCAAGGTTCTAGTAAGAGCAATGAGGCAAGAAAAAGAAATAAAAAGCATCTAGGTTGGAAAGGAAGAAGTAAAACTATCTCTGTTCATAGATAGCATGATACTGGGTATAAAAATCCTCAGGAATAAAAAAAAAAAACTACGAGAACTAATTAATGAGTTCAGTAAGTCTGCAGAATACAAGACTAACCTACAAAAGTCAATTGTATTTCTATCTATGACAATGAACAACCTGAAAATGAAATTCAAAATGATTCTATTTCCAATACCATCAAAAGAATAAAACAAGAATAAACTTAAAGCACAAGACATCTACTCTGAAACCTACAAAGTATTATTGAAAGAAATTAAAGTCAATCTAAATAAATGGACAGATATAACATGTTGTTGGGTTGTTAAGATGGCAATACTCCCTAAATTGGTCTACATATTCAATGCAATCCCTATCAAAATTCCAACTGCTTTTTTTTTTTTTTTGCAGAAATGGACAAGCTGATCTTCATATTCATATGGAATTGCCAGTGACCCCAAATAGCCAAAACAGTCTTGAAAAGAAAAACAAAGTTGGAGGACCCACATTTCCTGATTTTGAAACTTGCTACAAAGCTATAGTACTCAAAACAGATTGGTACTGGCATAAGGATATAGATTAAGAACAATTTTTTCGACAAATAGTGTTGGGACAATGGGTGTCCACATGCAAAAGAATAAAGTTGTTCCCTTACCTTACACCATATCCAAAAATTAACTCAAAATATGTCAAAGATATAAATGTAAGAGCTAAAACTGTAAAACTCCTAGAATAAAACATAGGAGTAAATCTTTATGACCTTGGATTAGGCCATCACTTCTTAAATATAACAGCAAAATAATAAGTAATAAGGCCGACACAGGTGAATCACGAGGTCAGGAGATCGAGACCATGCTGGCCAACACAGTGAAACCCCGTCTCTACTAAAAAATACAAAAATCTAGCCGGGCGAGGTGGTGGGCACCTGTAGTCCCAGCTACTCGGGAGGCTGAGGCAGGAGAATGCGTAAACCCAGGAGGCAGAGCTTGCAGTGAGCTGAGATCTGGCCACTGCACTCCAGCCTGGGTGACAGAGCGAGACTCCGTCTCAAAAAAAAAAAAAAAAGAAAAAAAGAAAAAGTAATAAAACAAAAAATAGATAAATTGAACTCCATTAAAATTAAAAGCCTTTGTGCTTCATAGGACACCATCAAGAAAGCAAAAAAAAAAAAAAAAAACCACAGGATGGAGAAAATGTCTCCAAATTATATATCTGATAAGAGAATTGTATCTAGGACTGATAAAGAGTTCCTACAACTCAATAATAAAAAGACAGCCCCAAATTGGGCAAAGGACGTGAATAGAGATTTTTCCCAAGAAGATACACAAATAACCAACAAGCACATGAAGAAATGCTAACATCATTGTATTAGTCAGTTTTCACGCTGCTAATAAAGACATACCCAAGACTGGGTAATTTATAAAGAAAAGAGGTTTAATTGACTCACGGTTCCACATGGCTGGGGAGGCCTCACAATCATGGCAGAACACAAGGAGGAGCAAGTCACAACCTACATGGTGGCAGGGGAGAGAGAACTTGTGCAGGGAAACTCCTTTTTATAAAATTATGTGGTCTCATGAGACTTATTCACAATCATGAGAACAGCATGGGAGAGACCTGCCCCCATGATTCAATTACCTCCCACTGGGTCCCTCCCACAACATGTGGGAATTGTGGGAGCTACAATTCAAGATGAGAATTGGCAGGGGTTCGGGGGGACACAGCCAAACCACAATAATCATTAATCATTAGGGAAATGAAGAACAAACTACTTCTTGCTCACTAAGATTGTTAGGGAAACAGAAGCATAGGAGAGCCATGGTGACATCATTTTAAAATCAACTCCATCTTAAAAGTATCAAGGCACGTTCCTTGCTAGTCATGACTCATGGTCCTAAGATGTTTACAGTTGAGGAAACACCTTAAAAATACCTGTAAGCACACACTACTACAATAACAAAAAGTCCAGATGTCCCACTATCCTTAACAAGATATGCTTTTAAGATGACTATAGTCATGCTTTGATGTACTTAAGCACTAAAACGCCAAGAATAACTTTCTTTAAATCAACAAAGTACTAAATTTTATCATGCTGTCAGCCCACCCACACATAGACATAATTTACCTTAGCTTTTACATAGATGAGACTCCTGTATGAGAAGAGTTTAAGACAGAGATGGCATGTTCCTCCTCTTGCTTTCTGAGGATGCCCTATTCTGTAACTGAGTAGCTTTCAAAAAACTATCCTCTCTCCGTACTTTGTAACTTGCCTTGAATTCCTTCCTGTGTGAGATTCAACAATCCTCTCTTGGGGTCTGGATTGGGACTCTTTTTCTGGCAACAGCAGAGCTATAATTTTTTTTAAAAAAAAGAAAAGATGGACATTAACAAGTGTTGGGGAGGATGTGGAGAAGTTAGAACCCTCATACATTACTGGTGAGAACATAAAATGATGCAGCTGCTGTGGAAAACAGCTTAACAATTTCTCAAAAAGCTAAAATAGAGTTACCATATGACCCAGCAATCCTGCTTCTAACTATATACCTGAGAGAATTAAAAACATATGTCCACATAAAAACTTGTACACAAATGTTCACAGTAGCATTATTTGTAGTTGCCAAAACCAAAACAACCCAAATGTCCATTAACTGCTGAATGGATAAACAAAATGTGATCTATCCACACAATGGAACATTATGTAGTCATGAAAAAGGAATAAAGTTCTAACACATGCTGTAACATGGGTGAACCTTGAAGAAATAGTGTTGAGTGTAAGGAGCCAGTCACAACATGTGCTTGTATGATTCCATTTATACGAAATGTCCAGAGAGGCAAATCCACCCAGCCAGATGGGAGATAAATGGTTGACTGGGGTTGGGGGCGAGAGGGCCTGGGAAGGGACTGGTAACGGGTATGGGATTTCTTTCCAGGGGTATGAAAATACTCTGGAAGTGGGCAGTGGTGGTGATTAATGCACATCTCTGTAAATATACTAAAACCCACAGAACTGTACACTTTTAAAGAGTGCATTTTAGCCAGGCGTGGTAGCTCATGCCTGTAATCCCAGCACTTTGGGAGGCCAAGGCAGGTGGATTGCTATAGGCCAGGAGTTCGAAACCAGCCTGACCAACATGACAAAACCCCATTTCTCCTAAAATCACAAAAATTAGCTGGATGTGGTGGCACATGCCTCCAATTAAAGCTACATCAGGAGGCTGAGGCACGGAATTGCTTGAACACAGGAGGCAGAGGTTTCAGGGAGCCAAGATCATGCCACTGCACTTCAGCCTGGGTGACAGAGTGAAAAAAGAGAGTGAACTTTATGGCATGTGAATGAGATCCCAATGGAGTTATTATTAAAAAAACAAAAAACAAATTTATGAGCAAACAGAGGCTCTGCACAGAGTGGCAGCGTCCCCAAAGAGGGTAGCAAATCAGGGGCACTTTCCTAGGCCTGGCAAAGTGGGATGTAGCATGAGGATTGAGAACCCAGGCTTTGAACCTGACGGTTGTGGGTTTGAATCCTGCTTCCATCTCTCATGAACTGTGAAATGTTGGAAAATGGACTCAATCTCTCTGAACCTCACAATTATAACATGAGAATAACTCCTACTTTGTGAAGTTCTTATGAGGGTTAACTTCTTGGTAGCTGTGAATATTCAGTAAATGATAGGTAGTTTTATCATTTTTTTCTCTGGAAAAAAGAAGGAAAGAAGTCTCTGGAAGACGACTTTGACCTTGGACTGAAGGTGGAAAGAATAGGCCCAGTTTAAATAAGTACAAATAGATTTCAGGTTCTAGCATGCGCTAGAGAGATACGGAAGACCCTCTCCAGGCATGGTGGGTGGTCAGTAGGGGTTCAGGGAGGGTGACTGGAGGCAGAAAAAGTACAGACACTCAGCCTCCCACTTGGCTGCCAGGTCTGTGGGTTAGAGCTGGATGCTCTGGTATTCAAGTTTTCTGCCAGGAGAAAAATGAGATAAGTCATTACCATCGTGTTTTGTTGCCACAACTTTTCCCCTCACTCTCGGAAAGGAGCTGGGAGCTCCTCTGCAGTCTCACATCAGGTATCAAGTGTGAACCCAGATTAGCCCAGGCTGTCCTCAGCTGAGCTGGTGAGTCTGCGTTCGGATGCACAGCAGCTGGCCTGCTAGGCCCGGCATCTCAGTGGGGCTGGCTGTTTTCTTCTCATCAATATTTGACTCTTGTGGAATAACAGATGATTTTTATTTCATTCTTTGTGCCTCTGCTTAGTTTTCACGTTGTCTAAAGGGACGAGGGATCTAATTAAAGTGCTATTAGGAAAACCGTAATAAGCGTGATTCATGCCTGTGTTGCCCTTTGTCTAGACTTTTCTTTCTCTTATCTTGCGTGGCTGCCTCCGTCAAGATAAAGCATATTTGTGAGCTGTATCAGTCACGGTTCAGCTGGAGGAAACCACAGCAGCTAATTTCAGCGGGAAAGGCATCAGGAGTTTACAAAGTCATTGGAAGAGGGGAGGAGCGGGTTTCAGGTGGGGCTCCTGGGATGAGCCGGAACCTCAGCACCGCAGCAGTGATGCGGCCGGCGGGAACCTCGCCGCGCATGGAGGTGTATCAGCACGCGAGCCTTGCTGGAATGCGCAGCTTCTCCTTGACTGCTTGTTCAGCAGCACGGGATCCGCAGGAAAATGCCCTCACCTCACTTCCTGGGTGAGGAATCCAAAGACAGTTGACCACACATCCAGGTCAATTTTTTTTTTCTCACTTGGAGCACTTGAGAGGTAACCCGGACCAGGGCATCGAATTGTCAGATCCTAATTCACATCAGAAACTCCAGCTGCTAAGGGGCCAGGGGAGTTTACTTTTCAGTTTTCCCGCCTCTGAGGGAGAAAAAGGGCCTTTGATGGTGTGGTCCAAGCCAACCCACCAGGACGTTACGTCAAGATTTTAACATGTACTTTGGTTCAGTACTTACTTGAGATCACTGACAATCCTTTTATTTTTGTCTGTATAAAAACTGTATTTGCGGTGTGAAGTGACTTCCTCCTGTCTGTGGCGTCTGTAAGTTGACCTCTGAAGTCCTGTCTGTGAACACGGGTGCCCTCAAAAGCTGGAGAAGTGGCTTCCTGTGGAGCAGTCCTGGAATCGGCTCCTGGCACGTGGCATTTGGTGGGTGCTGACACCAACAGTTTCCTTTTCCCTGTGAGGTGAGAAGGGTCTGTGTGCCATAGGAACACAGCTTCCACGTATTCTCTTAGTTATAATAAGCACTTCCAGGAGGAAACAATAGAATTTGTAAGTGGATTTTTTCCCCCCCAATAAAGAATCTGCTGCTCAGGAACAAACTCAGAGGCCAAGAAGCATTTGAGAAGATGCTTAACTTCACTGTGAAAGAAAGGCAAATCACGTCCGGCCCGGTGGCTCATGCCTGTAATCCCAGCACTTTGGGAGGCCAAGACAGGAGGACTGCTTGAGCCCAGGGGTTGGAGACCAGCCTGGGTAACATTGCAAGACCCTGCCTCTACCAAAATAATAGTAATAATAATAAAAAGAAAGAAAGAAGGAGAGAAGGAAGGAAAGAAAGGAAAGGAAAGAGAAAGGAAAGAAAGGAAGGCTAATTAAGACAAGAGTGGCTCATCTGATGGACAGCAATGAACAGGCTCCACAGTGTCCACAGTGAGTGTGAGGGTGAAGAAGCAGCCACACTCATTGACACAGCTGGTGGTGGAAAGAGGCATGCACTTTTGGAAGGGAATTCAACAGGGCCTACCCAGGTTGTAAGTGTGTCTCCCTTGTGACCCAGACATTCTGTTTCTGAGAATACAACTTTCACAAAACTTCTCACATACGTGCAGACATATATTTATAGAGATGTTCTCTGGAGCATTGGTTATTCTTACAAAACATGGGGAAAATCCAAAGGTCTAGCAATGGGGTTTGGGTAAGTAAATACAGTGGAAAACCCTGCAGCTCGCATAAAGAGAAGATCTGCAAGAACTGATGGGGAAGGACACGTGATGCCCCTGCAGGTGCAAGGCTGGGGCTCCTGGGCCATCTGCCAAGTGGTGATGTTGCCCTGTCTGTGAACATGTGGAGCTGGTAAAATGAATGATGATTCAGAGAACACGGCACAGCAAGGCATAGTTGCTTTTGTTATATAATATAATTTCTATAAATTATTTCAAGGAATTAGACTAAAATTATGGGATATTCTCTAGTCTGTGTCTCTTCCATATGTCATGAGAATTTTACTTACCTCTCAAGTGCCCCAAGTGAAAAAAAAAGAATTGGACTTGGATATGTTGTCAACTGTCTTGGGATTACAAAAGGGAGGAGCATTGCCTTGGGGAGAGAGGCAGTGAGTGATCTTGCTGGGGACAAGCTGATTTGGGTTCACCTCCTTGTCCCCTTGCCCTATCCCTGTCTGCCTAAGCTGGAGTGGGAATAGGGGCTGCAAGTTCCACTCCAACTTTGCAAGGTTTCAAAGAGAAAAGTCATCAGCGGAAGGTTGAGAAGTTCCTGTGGGTGAAATGCAATTATTCCTAATGTCCCCTTGTGTGGAAACCCCCCTTCCTGAGAAGTGATGGTCTCTTGGAGTTCTGAACCCCTTCCCTCACTAAGTTTTCAAAAAGAAATTCTTTAGGACTTGGAAGAGAGAAGGGAGTCTTCCCCACTCTGTGACCAAAAGCTCCCTTAGGATAATAGTTTTTGGGAACTGCCACCACCACTGGAACAAATACAACACCACTAACAACAAAGAGGCCAGGCCAGTAGCTCGCGCCTGTAATACCAGCACTTTGGGAAGCTGAGGTGAGGCGAGTGGATCACTTGAGCTCAGGAGTTCAAAACCAGCCTGGGCAACATGGCAAAACCTATCTCTACCAAAAATTTAAAAAATTAGTGGCTGGGCACAGTGGCTCACGCCTGTAATCCCAGCACTTTGGGAGGCCGAGGCAGGCAGATCACAAGGTCAAGAGATCGATACCATCATGGCCAACAGGGTGAGACCCTGTCTCTACTAAAATACAAGAAATTATCTGGGCATGGTGGTGCATGCCTGTAGTCCCAGCTACTCAGGAGGCTGAGGCAGGAGGACAGCTTGAACCCAGGAGGTGAAGGTTGCAATGAGCCGAGATCGTGCCACTGTACTCCAGCCTGGGCAACAGAGCAAGGCTCCGTCTCAAAAAACAAAAAATTGGCTTGGTGTGGCGGTGCTTGCCTGTAGCTCCAGCTACTTGAGAGGCTGAGGTGAGGGGAGGTTGAGGCTGCATGAGGTGTGATCATGCCACTGCACTCCAGTCTGGGCAACAGAGTGAGACCCTGTATTAAAAGAAAAAAAAGGGCCGGGCGCGGTGGCTCAAGCCTGTAATCCCAGCACTTTGGGAGGCCGAGACGGGCGGATCACGAGGTCAGGAGATCGAGACCATCCTGGCTAACATGGTGAAACCCCGTCTCTACTAAAATACAAAAAACTAGCCGGGCGAGGTGGCGGGCACCTGTAGTCCCAGCTACTCGGGAGGCTGAGGCAGGAGAATGGCGTGAACCCGGGAGGCGGAGCTTGCAGTGAGCCGAGATTGCGCCACTGCACTCCAGTCTGGGTGACAGAGCGAGACTCTGCCTCAAAAAAATAAAATAAAATAAAATAAAATAAAATAAAAGAAAAGAAAAAAAAAGAGGAATAATATGATGCTATGTGCGTAGAAAAAATACCCTGGAAGAGCTTTTTCTAAACAGTGGCTATTCCTAGGCAGGAAAGTGGCAAACAACAACCACGGTAACAAAACCCTCAGTGGCCATCGCTGAAGTGTGGAGCCTCTGGTGTTGTAAATGAGACACAGGCATGTACTAATTGTTGCAGTACAACAGCCTGGCTCCCAGCAAGCTGTTTCGACAGGCTGTCTGCTCCTGTTTTGATAAGACCAAAGTCTGTCTTGGACAGCCCATTTTCTGGTTAATGGGGTGTTCTTATCAACTGAGAGGACTGTCACCTGCTAATGCAAGGGCCCGCCCCTTCCCTGAAATATGGCTCCTTCCCTGAAATACAGCCCCTTCCTGCCTGGGCCTAGTGCCTGAGATCTCGCCATTGGATCATACTTCCTGGGAATTGCCGTTTGTTGAGCTCAGAGGGCCTGGCCCTCAAGTTTCACCTTGTGGGCAACCTCTGTGCGTGGAAACCTGGTCTCACCCTGGACTTGAAGGTCAGAGCTAAGAACAAAAGTCACCAAGGGTAGGAAAAAGGGCGAGGAGGTGCTTTAGGGATCAGCCTCGGCATTGGTTTTACATTTTTTACTTCAAGATTAATTATTTTACATCATTTTATTTGCTTATATTTTAGGGCCACAAAGGGAACACTTTTGAGAGTGACAGGATGGAAGATCTTCAGGCTCTGCCACCTGCCTGGCACCCACCCCTTCTGAGGGACAGTCAGGACGATCAAAGTCAGTGCTCCTGAGGGCCCCTGCCCTCCAGCAGGAAGGGAGACACTCTGGTTGACAGGCAGCTCAACCACGAGCCTGAGCGAGCTGGGTGGGGGCTTCAGGACCTGGAGACCCAGTCTGCTGAGTGGCTGGGTGTGAGAGAGAGAGTGTTATTTTCCTGGGGTGCTGTAACAAATTACCACAAACTTGAGGACTTAAAACAATGGACATTAATCGTCTCACAGGAGGTCCACAATCAAGCAGAGATTGATTCCCTCTGGGCACTCTGACAGGAAGTCTCTTCCTGTGTCTCTCCCAGCCCCTGGCCTCTGGGGTTGGTGGGCAGACCTCGGCGTGCCTTGGTTTTTGGCTGCATCACTCCCATCCCTGCCCCCATCTTCATGTGGCCATCTTCCCCCTGTGTGTTTCTGTGACCCTCAGGTCTCCTCCTGCCTTTTTTTCAGGACCACTCTCACTGGATTTATGCCCCCTCCAAATCCCGGATGATCTCATCTTGAAATCCTTAATTATGTCTGTGAAGGCCCTTTTTTTTTCCAGTCAGGTCACATTCACAGGTTCTGAGTGTTAGGACTTGGACATATCCTATTGGGGGCCATTCTTCCGGCCATGACCGAGAGGGACCCGACACAGCTGAGGCCAGTTGCTGCTCTCCTTCCCTCAAGTTACGGTGATTAATTAGTCATGGCTGTGGCGTGATGGCGGCCAACCTCTCCTTGCCTAACCTTTCATGTAACCTCGTATCTGTAAAAGTGGTCCCAGCTCCAGAGGCCTCAATTACATCCTTTTGATGCAGGACAGGTGAGCCTAATATTGGGGCTTAGCCCAGGAAGGTTCTTGGCTCTGCCCCAAAAATAATCCAAAGTGAAGCTGGTGGTGTTAAAACAGCAAATTTTATTGAAGCGACAGTGTACATCACCAGCAGAGGTCCTGCTCCCTGCAGAGCAGGGCTACCCCATTGGCAGTGTTCCCAGAGCAGCAGCTGAGAGGCAGGGCTGCATTTATATTTATACCCACTTGCATTATATGCAAATTAAGGGGCAGATTCTGTAGAAATTTCTAGAAAAAGAGTGGTAACTTCCAGGTCACCAGGTAGTTGTCACAGAAAGGGGCAGTAACTTCCGGGTGTTGCCATGGCAATGGTAAACCGACATGGCGCACTGATGGGCGTGTCTTATGGAAAGCTGCTTTGCCCTGTCCTGGTTTTACCTAGTCCTCAATTTGGCCTGACGTCCAAGCCCCGCCTTGGCAGTTGAATCCTGACTCCTAGGACTCAACTTACTCTCAGTCAGTTCACACCTGGCTGGAGGGTGGATATAATGAGGCCCATTTGCAGAAGAAACTGTGATGCTCAATGGAAAGAGAAGTAGATGGGCATTTGGGGCAGACAGTTAACTCCTTCTGGAATCCTCTCTCCTCCTCTGTGCTCAGTCATTCCCAGGCCTGTGCTGGTGGGGAAATCCCTCCACATTCCCCAAGTGTCAGGGCTTGAACTGGATTTGCTCAGTCTCCACAGAGCTGGAGCCACAGCTTCATGTGACAGAGGAGGCCTGGTCGTGCAGCTGGAGTTTCTCTGTGATACTGAGAGGGCCCGTTGTGTGAAACCCAGAGTGGATGGGAAGGAATCTTTCCGTGCGGAAGAGTGACTGGAAACTGTCACTGTGGCAGGTACTCCTGGAATCAAACAGCCTTTGACAAAAAGGGCCTGTTTCTATAATTTACCTGGTTGGGGACAGAGCCAGAGAAACACTGGTAACTAATTTTTTTTTTCTTTCAGATCAAATCTTGCTCTGTCACGCAGGCTGGAGTGCAGTGGCACCATCTTGGCTCACCGCAACCTCCGCCTCCAGTGATTCTCCTGCTTCAGCCTCCCAGGTAGCTGGGATTACAGGCGCCTGCCACCATGCCCGGCTAATTTAGTTTTTGGTATTTTTAGTAGAGACAGAGTTTCAACATGTTGGCCAGGCTAGTCTCGAACTCCTGACCTCAGGTGATCTGCCCACCTCAGCCTCCCAAAGTGCTGGGATTACAGGCGTGAGCCAGCACACCTGGCCTGTGTAAGAATTTTTTGGGAATATACATGCAGGAGTGGAATTGCTGGGTCCATATACCCTCCTGCTGTAGCAGTGCATGGACGTTCTATGCCCCTGTGAATGTTCTGGCCAACACGGGAAATCTGGTTTAAAAACAACAACAGGTCAGGCACAGTGGCTCACACCTGTAATCCCAGCACTTTGGGAGGCCAAGGCGAGCAGATCACAAGGTCCAGAGTTTGAGACCAGCCTGACCAACATAGTGAAACCCCGTCTCTTCTAAAAATACAAAAAGTTAGCTGGGCGTGGTGGCGGGCACCTGTAGTCTCAGCTACTCAGGAGGCTGAGGCAGAAGAATCGCTTAAAAACCCGGGAGGTGGAGGTTGTAGTGACTAAGATCACACCACTGCACTCCAGCCAGACGGAGACTCTGTCTCAAAACAACAACAACAACAACAACAACAACAACAACAACAAACTAGCATTATGGGAAACCCACCCTCACTCCTATGCCCTAAGGACAACTAGTCTCAGTTAATTTGTTTTAAATTTTCCAATGGCTACTGTGTTAGTCAGAGTTCTCTAGAGGGACAGAATTAATAGAATATATATATGGGAGTTTATTAAGTATTAACTCACACAATTACAAGGTCCCACAATAGGCCATCTGCAGGCTGAGGAGCAAGGAGAGTCAGTCCTAGTTCCAAAACTGAAGAACTTGGAGTCTGATGTTTGAGAGCCAGGAGAAAGATGTAGACTGGGACATCCCAGCTACTTTCATTAATCTAGATAATGTTTTGAATATCATTTCAGAGAAATTATTCTTATGGAAAAGAAATATCCTTCTGCCTAGTTTTAAATATTTCCAACAGAATTGCAAATAGAAATTATCAAACATTTTTGTTTGAACCTATTGATATGGTTCCCTGATAGTAACAGTTTCCCAGTCTAAGTTAATCTTTTTTTTAGTTTTTTCAATTGAGATGGAGTTTCACTCTGCCTCCCAGTCTGGAGTGCACGATCTCAGCTTACTGCATCCTCTACCTCCTGGGCTCAAGCGATTCTCCTGCTTCAGCCTCCTGAGTAGCTGGGACTACAGGCACCTGCCACCAGGCCTGGCTAATTTTTTGTGTTTTTAGAAGAGATGGGCTTTCACCATGTTAACCAGGCTAGTCTCAAACTCCTGATCTCAAGTGATCTGCCCACCTCAGCTTCCCAAAGTGCTGGGATTACAGGTGTGAGACACTGTGCCCAGCTCCAGTCTTAAATTAATCTTAATCTTTGATTTCCTAAGACACAGTCTTCTGGGTTGTGATGGCTAAGTCATTTAATGCACTTTCAAGTTTAACTTACTGCTTGATCTTCAGAAATACTGTGCATTACTGCTTTATGCGATCCTATTGTATCTTTGAGAATGACCTAGAAAATCCCAAACATGTGACTCTCAGTATTAATCAGGGTTAGCAAACTAAGGTCCATCACCCGTTTTTGTACAACCTGTGAGCCTTTAAAAATGGTTTTTACATTTTTATATGGTTGAAAAAATTTTTAAGGAATAATATTTTATGACATGTGAAATTCATATGAAATTCAAATTTCAGTGCCCACAAATAGAGTTTTATTGGAACACAGCCATGCTCATTTATTTAAGTATCAGCTATGGCTGCTTTCTCCCTCCAACCGCAGAGTCGAATGTTGCAACAGAGATCATACAGCCCACAAAGCTGAAAATACTATCTGGCACTTTGCAGAGCAGCTTTGCCAACCCTTGACATAAATGATTCAATCAATAAAAGTTTATGGAGAACTTAAACTTTGGTGAAGGACAAGCTGTTCTGGTCTCCATGGGCATTTCCTGTCCTGCTAGGGAGACAGTCACAACACAGGGTGATAAGTGCTAGGATGGCGCAGCACAGGCGACCAAGACCTGGAGCCACACTGAGGAGATCGGGGGGGGGGGGGGTGCTTCCCAGAGGCAGTGACATCTAAGCTGAGACCTAGGAGTGACAAGGAGCTGGCCAGCTGAAGAGGGGTGAGGGGAGGTTAGAGGTGGCAGGAAGAATGTTCCAGGCAAGTGGAACAGCATATTCAATGGCCAGAGGGATCAGGGCTTGTTGGAGAAACTGGGAGATGTTTGCATTATTATTTGTATCATAGGCTTATTTGTAATTAGACAAGTTAATTTGCATATAGATAAATAATCACCTACTTAGGGCTCTTAGTGATATAAGCAAGGAAGGGGGAAGGTCAAATAATTGATCAATTGATCGATTCATTCATTCATTCATTCAATGAGCATGGAGTAAACACCTTCTAAGTGCTGCACACGAGGCTAAGTTCTGAGGATACAGAGAAAAACATGTGAATCCCTGTCCTGAAGGCTTAGTGAGGGAAAGCAGATAGATTTAAAAATAATTTCTGCAAGTATGAGGAGTGTCTCTTCTGCCAGGCCAGGGAGGGCCCACCATTTCCACCCCTCTTCCCCCTTGCCACTTAGTCATTTTCCCAGCTCCCTTGCTGCTAGGACTGGATATATATCCAAGTTTTGGCCAATGAGACATAGGGGAGATCTGCTGAGAAGTGTCTAGGAAAACTCTCTAGATTACAGATGATGCCACAGATGACACCATCGCTTTCCCCCTCTTGCCTGCCTTTGAGTGGGACTGTGGTGGTGGCACAATGGGATCTGTGGCAGCCATCTTGTGATCATGAAGTGATGAGCATTAGGACAACATTGGTGCTTGCTGGCATCATCAAGCTGCTGCCCCAAACCTGGAACTACCTGCCTTCAGGGACTCCTAGTTAACCTGAGATCATTGCATGTTGTTATTGCTTAAGCCAATAGTTCTCAGCTGGGCGAGATTTTGCTCTCCAGGGGACTTGGAGGCATTTTTGGTTTTCACTACTGGGTGGGGTACTACCGTCATCTAGTGAGTAGAGGCCAGGGATGCTGCTAAACATCCTAAAATACACAGGACAACCCCCGTCCCCTCTAGCAAATAGGTGTCCAGTCCAAAATGTCAACAGAGCTGAGGTTGAGAAACCCTGCCTTAAACAGGTACTTCCTTTACTGGCACAGTGTGAGAGGACTTGCCGGAGCCACTGGAGGTTGAGGAGACCAATGTCCACCTTAGGGCCCAGGAAAGAGGAATTTGGGGAATTATCCTCACTGGGCTCAGCCATGTGACAGTGTTGGGCTTGGAGCAAGTTCTGTGAGAGAGCTGTGGGCCCCAGTCCCATGATGAGACCTCACTGTGGGCTCCTCTACAGCAAATGCTCCCACTACCCAGGTGCCCACCAGCATCCTGTGCCAAGTGCACACTGCATTGCCTCACTCCAGTTTCCCGCGAGGTTGGTATCATTTATTCCCATTGTAATAGTTTGAAAATTGAGGTTCAGAAGAACAGTGGAGTGTACTTCGGAGACTGGCAGATTTTTATTTTTATTTTTTGGAGACAAGATCTTGCTATGTTGTCTAGGCCAGATTAGAATTCCTAGGCTCGAGAGATTCTCCTGCCTTAGCCTCCTGCGTAGCTGGGAACACAGTTGCATGCCACAAGGCCTGGCTGACTGGCAGGTTTTAATCTGCCATTTACTAGTATCACTTAAGCATTTTACTCTTTTTTTTTTTTTGAGATGGAGTCTTGTTCTCGCCCAGGCTGGAATGCAGTGGTGCCATCTCGGCTCACTCACTGCAACCTCTGCCTCCCAGGTTCAAGCAGTTCTCCTGCCTCAGCCTACCGAGTAGCTGGAACTGCAGGCGCACGCCACCATGCCCGGCTAATTTTCGTATTTTTACGAATATACGAAATATTGGCCAGGCTGGTCTTGAACTCCTAGCCTCAAGTGATCTGCTGGCCTTGGCCTCCCAAAGTGCTGGCATCACAAGTGTGAGCCACCGCACCCGGCCTATTTTATCTTTTTGAGCCTTAATTTCCTGGTCTGTAAAATAGCAATATGCGCTTTATGAACATTATTGTGGGGGCAAAAATCACGTATTTAGAAGCTCCTGCTATGGGCTTAAGGTCTGGTAACCATTTTGCAAATGGCCGTTGTCTTTGCAATCCCCAGCGCGCCCCCTGGGGGTGGGCAGCCGGAGCTGCGGCGCAGGTCTGCCTAATGTCAAAGCCACCGCTTTCCCACTCCATGGGGATGCGCACTCGAGGCCCCCACTTGCAGCGCGGACCCGCAGACCGCTGAGGGAGAGGAGAGTCTAGGAGTCGCTGGGAGCCACGAGGCAGGGGAGCCTGCAGGGGAACTGAGATTCACCGAGCACTTCCGGCACAAGACCTAAATCAAGCATCGCACACAGCAACCGAGGGGATATTCTGAGGCTATTTTCGGGCTGGGGACTTTGTTCCTGGGTCCTGATGGGGCTTGAGAAGGAGTGAGGTCATAGTCTTTCAGGTACCTCTCACTGAGGACAGGGAAGGAGACTTAGGGAAGGCCGGTGGGTTGGAGGCTGGACCTCGAATTACCAGGCGCCAGGCAGAGGGTGTGGCCCGGGAAAGGAGTGAGAGTTCACCGGCTTGCTCTTTGCTCTGCGGTGAACAGGAGCCGCAGAGCAAATGAAGGCCCAGACTCGTTTCCATGTGTAGATAATTCTGCCGGGATGGGGACAGATTTCTGGGAAGCAGCGTTCACACTCAGAGAGGTTAGAGGGTGCCCTGTGAAAATCCTTCTGAGGTTTGTTACTCAGAACCACCACATCCTGCGCTCCTGAGACTGGGGCCCTGTGTTCCACCCACCCCTCTCCGTTGGCTACCATCATTTTTATCCAAGACCACGTTTATCTTCCGTGCCCCGCGCTGCACACCCAGGCCACACAAGCGGGTGAAAAATCTTTCTAAACAAATGTACAGACTCTCCGGGAAAAAACAAAAAACAACAAAATCTCAAATTTGTGAATATGCCACTGCTTATACATTTTCCTGTTAATGGGCATTTAAGTCGTTTCAAGTTTTTGGGGGTTTGGCTATCACAAACAGCACTGCTATACACATTCATATAAAAGTTGTTTGGGGGGGACCATGGGAATGAATTTCTGTTGTGTATCTATCCGTGGGTGGAATTGCTGGGTCATAGGGCAGGTGTTTGTTCAGCTTTGGTAGATACTGCCAGCCGATTTTTCCAAGTAGTTGCACCATTTTCCACTCCCACCAGCAGCATATGAGAATTCTGTTTACCTTGCACTGGCTCTGACACTTGGGATTGTCTGTCTGAGAATGACAGCACAGCAGTATGGCTGAGTCCCGCAGACGTGCAGTGAAAAAAGCCAGGCGTGAAAGAAAACATGCAGACCGATGATGCTCAAAAATAGGCCAAACTAATCTAATCTGGGAGTCATGAGGGGAACAAGGCGGGTTCTGGGGTGCCAGGAATGTTCTCTTTCTTCGTCTGGGTGCTGGTTTACACAGGTTTATTCCCTTTGTGAAAATTCATGGAGCTATCTCCTTATGATCTGTGCACCTTTTTATACGTTATACTTAAATAAACATTTCAAAAATATTCTCTCTCAATCTCCCTCTGTCTCCCTCTCCCATCTTCCCTCCCAGCACATAGTTGGGAACTGTCACCTTCAGAGCCCCCTTCAAGGCTGTGTGACCTGGACAGTTGCGCAGGGTGTATACTCAGAAGGGCCTGGTGCTTGGTTTAAAGTTCTGCTGTCTTGAAACTATTAATACTTTTTGAGCAAGGGTGCTTTGTTTTCATTTTGCATGGGGGCTCACGCATAGTGTAGCCGACCTTGGCCCCTGGTCAGGCAGCTGCCAGAGTCTGTCTCCAGATTTCCAGCCCAGGACATGATCTTTGGCAGGCACTGAGGGCAGGGCTAGGTTGCCCCCCCAGACCCCTGATGGAGAAGGTGTAGAATGCCCAGAGCGGCCCATGATGGCTCTCCCTCCCGTGAGAACCTAGGAGCGCATGTACCTGCAGGTGGGATTGCTGGGTACATGGGAGGTGCCTGCACAGTGTCCCATTTGGCTCTCCGCCCCTCTCCTTCTTTTTATTGTGGTAAAATATACATGACATAAAGTTGACTGTTTTAACCTTTTTAAAGTGTACGGTGCAGTGGCATTAAGTACATTTTGATTGTTGTACCACTCTCCACCACTGAACCATCTCCACAACTCAAAAGATGAGTTTGGGTTTGTCTTGTAAAAATCCTCCACATCTCAAAAGTTGTGGAGATGGTTCAATGGTGGAGGTGGTAGTACAACATTCCTCTCAAACTGAAACTCTGTATGCATTAAACAACTTCCCATTCCCTTCTGCTTGCTTGTATGGATTTCTCTGTGTGTTTCTCTCTTCCTAACTACTTTGTGGACTCTGTGAGGGCTGGGCCAGGCCGGGCATATTCACCTCAGAATAAGAAAGAGCACATACAATACACACAGGGCCTGGAAGAAGTGGTTGACAGAATAGTTTCATTAAATAAATAAAAACTACGTAATATTATTTAACCTTTGTTTGAAGGCTGGGTGACTTCTTGACTAACAAATTCTAAATTTAGTGCTGAGACAGTGTGTGGCACATAGCTGGATCCAAAACCTGTTGACAGAATGAATGAAGCATTAATAACTCTGTTGCCTGTAATAAAATATTGGCCCTTTATTGAACCCTTACAAGTACCAGGCACTGTTAATACATAGAAAAAAAGATGTCTGGTGCGTCCGTATTTACTTTGTAATGCCTCCCTGTGTTAATGAACCAAAATAGAATTTCTTAGCTTTTTTTTTTTTTTTTGAGACAGAGTCTCGCTCTGTCACCCAGTCTGGAGTACAGTGGCGTGATCTCAGCTCACTACAACCTCTGCCTCCTGGGTTCAAGTGACTTTTCTGCTTCAGCCTTCCGAGTAGCTGGGATTACAAGTGTCTGCCACCACACCCGGCTAATTTTTGTATTTTTAGTAGAGATGGAGTTTCACCATGTTGGCCAGGCTGGTCTCAAACTCCTGACCTCATGTGATCCGCCTGTCTTGGCCTCCCAAAGTGCTGGGATTATAGGCATGAGCTACCGTGCCCAGCCTTTGCTTTCTTTTTAATAAAACTAGTTTTTCTTTTCTGATTATAAACATGTATTTACACTCTATTTTTTAAAATAAGGCATTACAGAAAGTGGAAATCTCACTTTTTAGGACTTCTTAGAATGTTCTCTCAAGATCCATGGCAACCCTTCCCTGGCGTAGCAGATCCGGAGCACGTGGCTCTTGTGGGCTCTTCCTTCTGGGTTGTCTCTAGGTCAAGGGACATATCCCATCGCTGACCTTTCTTTCTAGGTACCCACTAATCTTCAAAGATAACTGAGGGACGTTGTAAAGGCAATAAAGCTACCTCCACTTTCTTCCCCTAACCTGTGTTTCCCATTAAGGCTTGTTTTCAACTCTACAGGTGGGGCTTTCCCCAGCCAGACCTTAGGTTATTTTCTGAGCTTTGGTTTCTTATTGAGGTTTGGGTGCAATAAGGAAGTTGTCAAGTGAAACTGTTTTTTCCAGGGTAGCTGAGCTAAGCCTCTTATCATTGGAGGAGCGGGGAGCAGCCCTGGGATGGGTGGTAACAGGTGGAGGCAGGTGAGCCAGCCCATGGCTCTCTGGATTGGCTGCCATGAGCTCAGCTCCTGGGAGATACTATATATATGGATGGCCAAAACATCTTCTGAGACACTCAGAAAATTGCCAGCATCAAAGTCGTGGCATCTTCTCCCTGGGAGAGCTGGGTCTGACCTCTCATTGGACACAACTTCCAGCTGACAGGGAGGAGAGCCTAACACAGAGACCTCTTGTCTGAAGATCCCAGCCCCGGGTGTTCAGGACAAAAGCGATTTCTGTGGTCCAAGGTTGGTTGAACAATAACCTCTCCTTTAGGGGCTGGAGCAGTGGGTATGTATCTCGGGGTCCTCAGAGGAGTTTAGTCCTGGGAGTCAAACCAAGAGTCCAGTTCCAATTCTGCTTCCAGCATACTGGGCCCTCCCAGAGAGGCAGCAGGGGTGGAGGTGGGGGAATCAGTTTTCTTATGTCTAAAAAGATGAAGCAGGGTTCAGTGACATTATCTCAATGGGGTGTTTCTCAAAGAGCTCTGGGTTCACTTGGACTTAAAACTCTGTATTCAGGCCGGGCGCGGTGGCTCAAGCCTGTAATCCCAGCACTTTGGGAGGCCGAGACGGGCGGATCACAAGGTCAGGAGATCGAGACCATCCTGGCGAACACGGTGAAACCCCGTCTCTACTAAAAAAAAATACAAAAAACTAGCCGGGCGAGGTGGCGGGCGCCTGTAGTCCCAGCTACTCGGGAGGCTGAGGCAGGAGAATGGCGTAAACCCGGGAGGCGGAGCTTGCAGTGAGCTGAGATCCAGCCACTGCACTCCAGCCTGGGCGACAGAGCAAAACTCCGTCTCAAAAAAAAAAAAAAAAAAAAAAAAAACTCTGTATTCAAGCCCCATCCTGTTTATTAGCCGGCACTCTGAGCAAGGAACTTCACTTCCTTGGGCCTCAGTTTTCTTGTCTGTAGGATGGGGCAGCATTACATAGCTCACCTGCTAGTTTCCCTATAGGATGTGGTAGAGGTCGAGTTCTAGACTTTATGTGAAGGTACATGAGGGAACCCCTGATAAATGGGAGGTGTTATTATTACCTATGGTTGAATTAAGATTCTACGAGTTTTAAGGTTTCGGAAGTTAGTCCAAGAATGGGGAGATCTTATTTAAAAAACTCATGGTCTACTGCTTTCTTGGATGGGAATTTAGAGGCTGGGGGTGGATTATAACCCACAGTCCTGACCGACTCCTCACGCAATGTTGCATTGCCCGTGGTCTTGGATAGAGGACAGAATGGGGTGGGGAGGGCATGGGTATCTATACCTAGGCACACGTGATTGTGTGACTCTGTGTGCACAGGTCACTGTAGGCGTGTATGTGAATGTGGTTATTTCCATCAGTGTGAAAGAGCAGGTTTCTCCCCTCTAAGTCCGTATGTGTGTGCATGTGTATCTATGCTTACATGAGGCCATTTGGTATAGAGTAGAGAAGATAGGATTTGAATTGGGAGAAGTGAATTCGAGTCTCAGCTCTCTGCTTCCCGGCTATGTGACCTGGGGCGTGTCTCTTAATGGTTGAGAGCTTCAGTGCACCACTGTTAGCCCATCTGAGTCACAGCCCTTGGCAAAGATGGAGTGAGATCATGTAAAGGAAAGGGCTCTCTGGACGCCGTGTGGCTGCATGAAGGTGAGCTGGTTTGGGTTTGCACATGCCTGTGTATCATTTGTTTGTTTCACGAACACCGAGAGCCTCCCAGGCTCAGGTCCCCTCTCATGGAACTTAGAGTTAGCACCGATGGCAAGTAGTGAGCTTGGTCATATAATTATTCCCTTACACTTGGGACAGGAGAAATACAGGGCGTCTTGAGTCCGTGTAGGTCTGTGGTGTGCACAAGTGTGTTCTGGTGACACGTGGATATCTGTGGTGTTGACTGTGGGTCCACGTGTGCCACACACTCTGTCCCTCAGGGTGCTGCTGTGGGTGTGCCGCAGGGTGGCTCTCTGAAGTTTCTATTGTGTGAATCATGGGTGGAAAAGGGGAGCCGCAAAGTTATCTCCATGAAAGGCACCAGAGCAGTTAGAGAGTAACGCAGCCAGGTGAAAAAATTAGCAAACAGCATAGAGATGAGGTCACTGTGCAACTTAGAAAGTAAACAATGCACAGCAGCAAGCTTGGGGAAGGCAGGCAAACTTCGTGAGCCTTCTCTGGTTCTTTGTCACTGTTGCTGGACATGTCACCAGTAAATGTCACATCTTATCAGAAGAAGTCTTGTGATCTGTAGATCACTCGGGTATTTCTGAGCTGATTTGGACTTTGCTCTGACATCCACAACAAGTTTACGAGAGCAGCTGGGTTTCCACATAGTGAGGCCGCGCTTCTGGCTTAGGGTTCCTGGTCTGGAGCATAGCCTGCGCGGGGTGGGATTCCCTGGTGGTCGGGCTGAATGTAGTTGAGCACCTGGGGCACAAAACAAAGAAGAAGAAAGGAAAGTCTTGCTTTGATAAATCCTGGATAGCAGAATTTTATACTTGGAAAGTCTTGAACGGTTTAATTTTGGCACAGGTAGGAAAGGGGAGGTTATTAGGATTAAAAGACAAGCTTCCCAGGGCTTAGAGACTTTAAAAGTCTGAGGACACACCATCCACAGAGGTTCTTCAGGGGTCTTCCTGGGGGCGTGTGGGTGTGTCTTCCCCAGTCAGCCACACTCTCTCAATCCCTGGCCCAGAACTGAAGACGATCTTTGAAACATTACAGAGGAGGAGCAGTTGGAGTGGGGGAGAGGGAGGAGAAAGCTGGACTGAGCACAGTCAAAGCCACCCAGAGAGGAAAGAGAAAAGAAGGAAGTAGGGCTGGTATCAAATGCTACAGCACGTTAGGGAGGACGAGGCATGGGAGGAGGTCACTGGATTTGGAATTAGGAAGCCTTGGGAGACCCCGGAATCTCTTCATTGGGGAAACTCTTGGATAGCAGAGGCTGGGCGTCACCCGGCCCCCTTCCTGCCTCTGGGCTGCAGCAGCAGTTGCGGGGCTCCTGGCCTTAGTTTCTCTCATCTCCCCGTGGGCTCAGGGCACCGGTTATTCCAGGGAGGGGGCGGCCAAATCACAGTAGCTTTCCTGAAAAAACGTCAGGGAAAGCATGTGCTGGTGGGATTGTGTTAATGTTCTGATCAGGAGGAGCAGCGTGTCCTTGGAATGCGTTAGGAGGATACTGCCGCCACTGGCAGTGGCGAAAACCGTTTCCATAGCAATGACAGCTCTTTAAAAGATGACTGCGTCTCTCTTCCCGTTAACTGGGTAAGGAAGCGCTGGCCCTCCGTGCGATGGGTCCCATGGAGCCAAATCTGTGCAGACGGAAGAGAGGCTGAGCTGAACAAGAGTGCCCTGGTTCTGTGGTTTTGTTAATGAACAGCTTCTCTGCCAACCCCATCCAATTTGCCCTGACCACAGGAACATATGGAAAATGCAGAGAGAACCCTGACACTGTTCAGTAAATATTTCTGGCTTGGCTTACTTTTCTTTAAATATGATCTTAAATCACATAGAACTTCAACCTAAATTTATCTTCTTTTAAGACCATGTGCTTCTGAAGAGACAGCAGATGCAGGGGAATGGAACATTGCTGTCATCACTGTGTACTCACATCCTTATTCCTGCACATTCAGAGAAGACCAGAATATTCCCTCTGGAGGCACACAGTGCATCTCGTTCATGATTGTATCCCTAGCACCGAGCATAATTTCTGGTGCAGAGTGGGTGCTTATTAAATGTTTGTTGAGAGAAATAAGTGAGAACAAACATAAATATTTTCCTCTGTGACTTCTCCTTATCCTACCCCGTGTTGTCTTCAGAAACACAACCGTAAGGCAGCCAGTCTCTGAGTCTTTCAGGAATATTAGTGAATTTCCATATAAGGTACAGATACATATTGCAAAAAGTTTCTATGTAGCCCAGATGTTCCTTTTAAGGAACATTAAATAACAAATAAGTCCTTTTAAATTGCCTGCCTCCACCCCGGCCTGATTTCTCATTTCCTCCAAGGTCATCCACGTGTGGACACTTGGCTCCAATGGCCTCTGGCCTCGGCGACCTGGGGCTGCAATACCGTCTGGTTTCCTTCCCAGATGGGTGCTTGGAGGAGGGAAGGCATCCCAAATGTTCATGTCACCTTCAAATATGTGTGTTCCCATTCCTTTTCTTCTTTCTCTGTATCTTCTTCACTTTCCTGTGGATCCCACACATAAGAAATTGCAATTATAGATTCTTATTTTTGCCTCTAAGCTGAGCATAGCAATAGAATACATTTTAGAGTCATCCCATACCACTAAACATTACTTGGTCAATGCATGCTAAAGCTGTAATGACAAATTAGAGCAGGCAACCTGTGGTCCTAAACTCCACAGGACTCTCCAGGGGCTCAGGTTTGGCATTCAAAACCATATTTTATTTTTCTTTTACCTTCCACTGAAGGGAAGAGGCCTTCTGAACAACTCTGGAAAAATTGGAAAGCCCCAAGAGTTTTAGATTAAATTAAAGACACACACATGAAGTGCACTGCCCACACCCAGGCCTGCTTGAAATGCTGCCCGGGAGGGAAAGGGTTTTTTTTTGTCATTTTCCATTGGCCGCTGCTTCATTCTGGATGGAGAATGGAAGAGCCCCTGCTGCTCCAAGATGAAATTGGCCTGAAAGCAGTGATTTCATGTTAACTACACATCCAAAGATACCTTATGTGTTGTGCCATTTACTAAATGTGTTATACATCTATGCATTTGTTTAATAAGTGCTTATTGAGTAGCAGTGATATGCTAGATAATAAGTGCTTATTGAGTAGCAGTGATATGCTAGACATTGTTCTAGGCACTCAAAGATAGAAGACCTAGCAAAATAGACACAGGAGATGGAGAGAGACTCAGACAGGAAACAACTAAACACATAAAGACAGGACATTGCATACCACCAGCCCATAGGGTAGGAGGGGAAATGGTGTGCTGATGGGAAGTGGGCAGGGAGGGCCTCGATGGGAAGCTGACAGTTGAGTACAGCCCCAAAGGAAGTGAGGGAACAAACCATGAACAAACTCATTCTTTCCATGAGGGAAGAATGTTCTAGAAAGAGGGATTGGCCAGTGTGAAGGCGCTGAGGCGGGCGGGCCTGAAGGACAGCAAGCAGGGCTGTGTGCATGGAGTGGAGTGAGAGAGACGTGGTCAGAGGGGTGATGGAGGCTGGTACGTGTGGGACATGCCTGCTGCTGTAAAGACTTTTAAGTGAAAGGGGACCCTTGGAAGAAGGGAAGTAACTTTTGTTTTAAAAGCCCCCATAGCTGCAAAGTGGAGAAGTTACTGGGGAGGGCAAGAGGAGAGCAGGGAAGTCAGTTAGGAGGTGGTGATAACAGTTCAGGTGAGTGCAGATGGGGACCTAGAGACCACAGGGGGCTGTCGGGGTGAGGACAGGCTCTATGTGAGTGAGGCCAACAGGCTCTGCTGATGGGTGGATGTGGGAGTAAAAGAAAGAAAGGAGGCCGGGCGCAGTGGCTCATGCCTGTAATCAGCACTTTGAGAGACGGGGGTAGGTTGATTGCTTGAGCCCGGGAGTTTGAGACCAGCCCAGATAAACACAGCAAGACCCCATATCTATTTTCTAAATAAAATTATTTATTTTTTAAAAAAAGAAAGAAGTCGGGGTGACTTGACATTTTTGGCTTGAGCAGCTGGAAGAAAAGAGTTGCCACTGACGGTGCTGCCTCATGGAATATTCACGACAGCCTGTGAGAGAGGGCAGGGCTCGGGCATGCTTCCGATGAGAACGCGGGGCCAGAAAAGGTGCCTGAGCTGCCCAAAGTCCCAAGGCTAGTGAGGGGCAGGACTAGGCCTCTGGCTCCGGCTGTATTCGTTTTCCATTGCTACTATAACAAAAGCCCCCAGACCCAGTGGCTTTGGACAAGATGAATTAATTATCATGCAGTTCTGGAGAAGTCCCAAATCAGTCTTGATAGACTAAAACCTAGATGTGGACAGGGCTACGTTCCTTTCAGGGGCTCTGGAGGTGCAGCTGACCAGCCCTGAGATCTGAGCACGATCTTCCTGTGGTCCAGTTTTATCCTCTGGAAAATAAGAATAATGACCCCCATTCCCCGAGGGTTTTGGGGGAATTGGCACAAGACAACAGCTTTGAGAAATTGTTGACATGGGAAGTTGACACTACTCACGTTAGCAGGCAGGGTGAATGGGTCCACTGGTCAGTGCCGGGAGCCAACTTCGGCGTGCCCAGGAGGCCTCTGCTGAGGGAGCTGTTGGGCCGGGCAAGGTGGCTCATGCCTGTAATCCCAGCACTTTGGGAGGCCGAGGCGGGTGGATCACCTGAGGTCAGGAGTTCAAGACCAGCCTGGTCAACATGGTGAAACCCCATCTCTACTAAAAATACAAAAATTAACCAGGTGTGGTGGCGGACACCTGTCATTCCAGCTACTTGGTAGGCTGAGGCAGGAGAATCACTTGAAGCCAGGAGGTAGAGGTTGCAGTGAGCTGAGATTATACCACTGCACTCCAGCCTGGGCAACAGACCGAGCCTCCGTCATAAAAACAAAAACAAAACAAAAACAAAAACAAAAAAACTAAGGGAGCTGTTTGTTTTCATTGTAGCCCGATGGAGAATCCAAGGTGCCCAAGGAAGCCCCTGGCGGAGAGGAAAGCCAGGTCTCTGGACAGGCCGCTGGCCCCCGGGAAAGGCTTGGAGCCGTGGGACTGCCATTGCCTCTCCCTGCCCACTGCCCCCTCCAGGAAGGCGCTTCACTGGGCAACCAGTGATTGGGCCAGCCATTCAGACAGCCCAGCTCCGTCTGCAGAGGCTCACTGCACCACCGCTGCAGCCCCCACTCCCGAGGAGGCCGGAGAGTTTCTCCCCAGTGAGCAGAGGCCTTCGCAAGACACCAAGAAGGGGTGGCTGAAGACGGTGCTGAACTTCTTCGTGAGGACGGGCCCTGAGGAGCCCAGAGAAAAGGCCAGCAGGAGGCCAAGGGGGAAGGAGGGCCTCTCCCAGCCTCTGGAGCCCCTGGAAGCAGCAGGGGAGCCAGCCCTCAGGAAGAGAGCCCACCACGACAAGAAGGCCAGTCGCAAGAAGCAAGGTCACAAGAAACATGCGGCCGAGGTGACTAAGGCAGCTCAAGACCAGGATGCCAGAGGCCAAGAGGAAGGGTTGTCCAAGGCGGCTGTTGCCTCACGCTCTGGGGAGGCTGACCTGGGCCCAGCTCGCAGGGGTGAGTGGACCGTGCCTGTTCCTATGGAAACCCCTAGGGTGCTCTAAACTTGCTCCAGGAGCCTCTCCACAGAGTGACAAGAATAGTCAGGGGCCGCACCGCTGTGACTTCCTTCCTTCCTTCCTTCCTTCCTTCCTTCCTTCCTTTCTTCCTCCCTCCCTCCCTCCTTCCCTCTCTCCCTCCTTTCCTTCCTTCCTTCCTCCCTCCGCACCACTGTGAATCCTTCCTTCCTTCCTTCCTTCCTTCCTCTCCTCCTCCTCCTTCTTCTTCCTTTCTTCTTTTCTTTCTCTCTCTCTTCCATTCTTTATCTCTTCCTTTCTTGCTTGCTTGCTTTTTTTTTTGACGGAGTCTCTGTCTGTCGCCCAGGCTAGAGTGCAGTGGCCGGATCTCGGCTCACTGCAAGCTCCGCCTCCCGGGTTCACGACGTTCTCCTGCCTCAGCCTCCCGAGTAGCTGGGACTACAGGCGCCCGCCACCATGCCTGGCTAATTTTGTATTTTTTAGTGGAGACAGGGTTTCACCATGTTGGCCAGGCTGGTCTTGAACTCCTGGACTCCAGTGATCCACGGGCGTGGCCCCCCAACATGCTGGGATTAGGTGTGAGCCACCACGCCTGGCCCACTGTGACATTTCTTTGAGGTAGAACAGCACCACAGCTGAGCGCTCCAAGGAAAACCACTTGCAGTGCCGCCGTTCACAAGCTGTGTGGCCCAGGGAGGTAGGTTTCCTCTCTGAGCCTCAACTTTATTCATGGATAAAATGAAGATAAATAGTTACCGTCTCATGGAGTGGCCACAGCCCACAAGGAAAGTGCTCAGTGCACAATAGCTGTTATTGCCAACTCCTCTAGTTTCAGGAGCACAGACCTAGGAGAAATGAGAAGGCAGGGAGTCAGGTGGGGAGGGAAGCCCTATTCCCACCCCACTGGTGCTTATGTGCTTCTGGCTGCTGCTTCCAGGCCTTGGTTCTAGACTTGGCTCCATCAGGAGTAAACTTGCTGTGTGACCTTGAGCTTGAGCTGCTCCCTCTGGAACTTTTGATTCCCCACAGGTAAATGAGGGTGCTGGCTCCCAAGGTGCCTTCCTATTCTGCCTCGCAAGGCTCTGGAGCTGAATACCCACTGGCACCTAGAGGGAGGGGGGCTCTACCTTGCGGCACTCAAAACTCGGTGTTTATGATGGGAAGAAGATTGAGGATTTGCAGGGAGGGGGTTAGCAAGAGAGGTGTCTTGGTGGAAGTAGCCTCTTCTCAAATAAAAACCTTAGTGGGTTTCTGGTTTTTTGGTTAGGCCTACAGCAGGCTGCAGCAGTGCCTGTTGCACTATGAGTTCTGTGCTGTTTTCTCGTGTTGATGAACAAAGTCGGGAGAATGTCACTGACACACGCACATACACACCTACATACCCGTTTGCTTTCGTCTCTATTCCAGGTGGGGAAGATTCTGATTGCCACTCCTTCCTCATCAAAGTGGATGGTGCTGGAGCTTTGGCTGTTTCTCCCCACGCCACAGGTCACCAGCAAGAAGAGGAGCTCAAAAAGCCTGATAGTGAGTCGGAATCTCTAGTGACCTTTTTGCCTCTGACTGAGGTGGCTGTTACTGAATGAGATGGATTGTTTTGAATGATTACTGAGACCTTGGATGGTGGCTCTCAAAATACATGCACTGGCCTTTCTTGCCTCTTTGGTGCTTCTGGCCACGTTTGCTTATTTTAGAATTTCACAGAAGGGAGGCTAGGGAATTGGAAAGGCTGCTGGCAAACGCTTCTGCCTTATGTGTTAATGAAAACGGAACTTTTCTTAGTCTTTTAAAATGTATTTTACTTTAAAAAATATATAGAAGAGTGAAAAGTATAGTTCAATGCTTTGTATACTCACAGTTGTTTACACTCTGCCACAACTTGTATACTCATAGTTGTTTACACTCTGCCAGTTTGCTTTGTGTGCGTATCACTTTGTTGCTGAATCATTTTGGAGTAAATCATGCTTCATCCCTAAATACTTAAACATGTATCTCCAAAAAATAAGTACAGTCTCACACAAAACCACAATACCAAGAATGCTCCTAATAAATTGAGAATAATCCCCTATTCATCTAATTCCCTGTAAAAAAGATGAGCATATTTTATAATATGTGAAATGAAGGAGCTATACATGTGTCAAAGAATAACTAAAAGGCATTGAGTTAGTCATTTTGCAGCTAATTGTTTTCTTACATGAGAGGGAACCAGCTGGTAGCTGAGTCAAGCAACAAAAGCCAAACAATTTATAAGTGAGAGGGAAGTGAGAGAGGGAAGTTAGGAGTATTAAAAAAAAAAAAAAAAAAAAAAGGCAAACCCACAGACAGCCTCGGAACAGGGAACCTTGTTTGCATCTCTTTTCACGTAAACTCATCAGCTGGTACCTATCAGAGGACAGTGTGGGCACATTGTCCTTGAAAAGGCTGACCGGAGTATCAAAGGAAACCATTTCCATCATCAGTGGCTTCTCTGTGCAGACATGGGGGTGTGGCTGAGGCATCAGCATGGCAGGCTCTCTCTGTGTCATGCCTGCTGATGTCCTTTCATCCTCCACCTTAGTGAGGCCAGGTATCCACCATTTTCCCACTGGAATTTTGCAGGTTGGAAGATCAGCATTAGCCTTGCAAGGTGTTCTCAAGCCCAGTCCCTCATATGACAGCCTGACAGCCTTCTGGGGGAGGCAGGACAAAGATTATGACCCACATTTCACTGGGCGAGATAAAGGCCCAGAGAGATTAAGAAACTTATTCAAGGTCACACAGCTTACTGAACCCAAAGTAGATGTTCCGAGATCTGTGACTTTCACAGGAAACAGTGGGGCACAAGTTGAATGCCTAAAGGGCTGACCTGAAATTTCCTGCATGAAGTGTCATGGTTTGGCTCAGTGCCTTCCCCGTGGATCTTCCCACCTTCTCTCAGAAGGACCTGCCCCTGGGATGTGGCACTTTCCCTCCACTGTGTGGCCTAAAGAGTTGTTTAAGAGAACTGTCCAAGACGGTCATTTAGAAGGAGTTGTCTGTGCATTTAGAAACAATAACCGGATGCATTTGCTTTCTTCCAGAGGATGCTATCATTCAGATGATTGTGGAATTGCTCAAAAGAGTGGGAGACCAGTGGGAAGAAGAGGTGAGGAGTAAACTTTGCAGGCCTCCAGGGGCTCTCTGCCTTCTCCTCCTCCTCTGTCAAGCTCCACCTGTCCTTACAGGCCGGGCTCTAGTCCCTTCCTTCCCTGAAGCCTCCTTCTGCAGCTTCAGAAGTCAGCCCTCCCCCTGCTCTGGCCTCTGCTGCCTCCCCTCTCCTGGGGCCATCCTGCAGCTTGGCTACTCTTCACTTTGCATCCAGAGAGCTTTCCCCCTCTCCTCAATATCATGAACCTGACTCAGTTTTTCTCCTCTCCCCAACAGCAATCTCTGATCTCACAGCTGGGGGTGGCCCTGCCAAACCCAGCACTAGCTGTTAGGAAGCAATCCCAAGAGAAAAAGACAAGCCTCAAGAGCACCTTTTCTCTTAAGAAACACGGCTCCGAGGAGGCCAAGAGGAGGGCCGCAGATGTGTCCAGTCCAGAGGCCCGGCCACCCAAGAAGTCCAGCTTTCTGCCCCTGTGTGTTGGCGGCCATCGGCCTTCCGTCTCCAGCAGCTATGGTGAGCAGGCTCTGCAGTTGCCATAGCAACCCTGCAGCTGCCTCCAGCTCTGGAACCTTCCCCGGGGATGGAATTGGCCACTTTAAAGGTTACATTGCGCCTGGTCTGACTTTTGCACTCTGCCCTGAGCGGTGTGAGGATGACTGTGGGAAGAGAGAAAGAATGCCAGCGGGTCACCTCCACACACAAAACCTCAGCGAGGTCTAGGCAACCCCAATAAGCCCTTGATGGAAATTATGTTCCGTGATTCCCCAACCATCCACATTTCTTGGCTGCCTCAGCTTCTGCACCCTGGCAGGGAGGGGAGTAGTGTGTGCAGGAAGGAGCTGGAGCAGGGGAGGCAGGAGACCTGGGTTCTAGCATATTGTCTATGTCATTCCCCATCTTTGTGCCTCAGTTTCTTCACCTGTAAAGTGAGACATTTTCCTGCTGCATATCTATAACTCAATCAGTCCTCACAGCCATCAGATGAAGTACAACTATTATTCCCACCTTACAGATGAAGGGACTGAGGCTTTGGGAGGTAAAACAATGTGTTCAAGGTCACGTGGCCCATGGATGATGGGGCCAGAGCTACAGGGGGAAAGGATCAGACGAGTCATTTCTTCCTGGGCATCAGGGAGAAGAGGCCATCCTGTTAGGTCATCCTGGCCAGGAGACTTTACATCTTAGAAAGGAGGGGTGATGCTTAACACCAAAGAGGGGAATTTCAGGCCATGTGGGAGACATTTTCATGCAGGGGGATTCTGGCTGTGATTCATTGATACATGTCATGGGACATGACAGGCCTCTACTATTCAACTTGTGGATCAAGTCAAAACGGTGGAGGGAGGAGAGGGCAACAAAGCCCAGGAAAGCCAGTTCTATGGAAGCACAAAGGGATAAGGGAGCTTGGTTTGGGCCAGTAAATCAGAGACACAGCCCTGCCCAGCAGCTGTCTTCCAGCCCCATAAGGCCTTAGTGTGATCCAGCCCCAGAACCCACTTTAGAGTCTGTGCTAGCTTTTGTGCATAGTTGACAGCCGCAGACGGACAAAACACACCCCCTTTTTCCTTCTGCTTCTCAGGCTTGGAAGAGCCTGAAGTCCAGGAGGCTCCACCTACAGAGGCTGGGGCTGCAGGTCCCTTCGTGCTTCCCACCCCATCAGAGAGCTGGGGACCTGGAGAGGAGCTTCAGCTGGACAGAGCCTCGGAATACAGTCAGTACTCCTCTCCTTTTCTCAGACACCCCTTGCAAAATTTCTGCTCTGACTCCCCTACTTGCAAAGAGACACTGAGCCAGAGAGAGGCAGTGACCTGTCCAGACCTCCCTTTGAGTACAGCAGGCTGGGAGGCAGCTTGGGGCCCAGAGCCCAGGCCCAAGCCAGGCTGCCTGACTAAACCTCGATAAATGGCAATAGTGTTGGTGCTCGCCCTGATGAGGCAGACAGGACGCAATGGGAGGCCCACAACAAGTGCTCAGCCAATGGGGTGATCTTATGGACCTGGGTTTGAGTCTGGGCTCTGACCCCTTTGAGCCGTGTGGACTTGGGCAAGTTACTTCATCTCTGGTCTCAGTTTCTTCATCTGTGAAATGGGGACAGCAAGTACCTACTTTCTAGAATTGTCAGCAGCATTTAGGACAGCCCCTGTCTTGGACAGCGGCTAGTACGTGTTAGGTGCCATTTGTCGCTCTTATTGTCATTGTTGGGTGACCCAGCTTGAGAGCAGAGCTCAGAAGTAAAGAGGATAGGGAGGGGTAGGAGCCTTAGGAGGGAAGCTCAGCTAATGGCAGCTGCCATCGCTGTAATTATTATTCTACCACTGGCAGAGCCAGGCCTAGAAATATATATATATATATAAAATCACTGGCAGGTCTGGAAAGACCTGGAAAGATCTCTGCCCCCTACCCCCTGCCATTCTGCCTTGTTCGCTTTTCATAGAAAATATGCCTTGAAGGGGGATTCTGCCTGGACAGGGAGAAGGTGCAGAGTGAGGGCACCTGTAGGGAAGGGGCCTTTCCAGATGGCCCTGAGGGGCTCCTCCTGGGCGTCTGTTTAGAGGCCCTCATCGGTAAAGTGAATATGTATCCCATGAAACCAGCTCCACCCTCAGGCCACCTCTGGCAGCTCTTTAGCCCCCTGGAGAATCACCCAGGGAACCACCAGGGCATTAGGAAATGAAGACTGACCACAGAAGAGCTTTTCTAGCACCGAAGTGTAACCATGCCTGTTGATCTTTTTCAGAAGAATTCATTCAGAAGATCATTTCCATGCTCCAAGATTTGGAAGAACAGCGGGGGGAGGAGGTGAGGAAGACGCTCCCTACCTAACCCTGACCTCACTGTGGGCTCCCCAACCCTGCCTTCCCTGTCCTTGCCGCACTCTTCTGTGTCCTGCCAAAGCCCTACTCCAGGCCCTCTTTTTTTTTTTTGGAGACGGAGTCTTGCTCTGTTGCTCAGGCTAAAGCACAGTGGCTCGATCACGGCTCACTGCAACCTCCACCTTCTGGGCTCCAGTGATTCTCTTGCCTCAGCCTCCTGAGTAGCTGGGACTACAGGGATGCGCCACCACACCCAGCTAATTTTTGTATTTTTAGTAGAGACAGAGTTTTACCATATTGGCCAGGCTGGTCTCGAACTCCTGACCCCTGGTGATCCACTTGCCTCAGCCTCCCAAAATGCTGGGATTATAGGCATAAGCCACTGCACCAGGACCCAGTCTCTCCTTCTTGAAGCTTCCCCAGCCCCCTCCAGACCACACATATTTCCCCAGCATTGAGCATCAACCACTCTTCTCTGGGCAATGCCTCCTAGCCCACCGTGGGTCTCTTTCCCCAGCTCACCTGAGATCTCCTCAAGGTCAGGGGCCCCGACTCAGTTTCTCTCATCTCCCCCACAGCAACCTCAAGTCCAGGAGGAAGAGGTGGGTATAGAAAACCCAGCCCCACACTGCAGAAGGAAATCTTTAGAAAAAAAGTCGAGCTTCAGGAGAGCGTTTTACCATAAGAAACACAGCTCCAAGGAACCCAGGAGACCGGGGGCAGCAGGGGCTGCCAGCCCGGAGGCCCGACGGCCCAAGAGGCCCAGCTTTCTGCCCCTGTGTGTCGGTGGCCATCGGCCCTCCACCTCCAGCAGCCTTGGTGAGCAGGCCTGGTGTTGCCATGGTAACAGAAGCTTCCTCTTGGGCAGGGCTGCTGTGTGACCTGTCTGTGGCTGACAGGCTGGCATAGTGGGGGATGTCCACTGTTGCTGAAAGCGCTGCTTATTTCCTTGCTGAGCAGAATGGGGGGTGTGGAAGTGTGGGGAGAGGTGAGGGGCCAGCTGCCAGCAGGACCCCACCCCCAGTAGCCCCTGCTCACAGCACACGCCCTCCCCTCCCTCTCCACATGCAAACACTTAACAACAAATGTGGTGGGAGATCCGTGCCGCTGTGCATCAGAATCGCCTGGCCAATTCATAGAAAAGCACAGAGACCTGGGTTTGACGAAGTAGGAGATGGTGTGGGCCTGTTTTTTCACTCCACCAAAGCATGAGGGCCACTGGTGTACAGTAATTCCCCTGACATCACAGAGTGCCTACTACGTGCTACTTGCACACATATTATCTCATTTAACCTGCTTGCAGCCCTGTGAGGTCAATCTTATCACTCCCACTTAACACTTGGAGAAAGTGAGGTTCAGACAGGCTAAGAGACCCAGAAAACCTGGCAGAGGGAAAGGGTTCGTTTGGTGGGCCCTGTTGGCACACTTGTTTTAACTGAGCCCCTCCTAGACTGAGGAGGCAGAAAGGGTTGGTGGGCAAAAGTCAGGTTTCTGGAGAAGGCCAGGAGTGCACCACGAACTCCTCTGCAGCAGAGCTGGGGACAGGAAACTCACTGAGGAGCCTGGAAACCAGCCCCCACTGATGCCCGTGCCTCCGAACATCTTGTCAGGAACGAGATTCAGCTCTCTGCAAAACACTCAACAACTCTTTTTTGCCCTAGATCCAGAAGATCTCGCGGGCCGTGAGCCCCTGCCCACAGAAGGGGAGCCAGTTGTGATCTCAGAAGCACCTTCCCAGGCCAGAGGCCACACGCCAGAAGGGGCATCTCAGCCGAATGGAACATGTGAATCTAGTCAGTACCACCCCTGCGCTTACCTGGACAGCTTCCCGGGCACTTCTCTTCCACATGGAGTTCACAGGCTGAATAGGGGAGGGTTCTGAGGAAGGAATGGGGAAGGCAGCAGGCAAAGACCCCAGGAGACGCTAGGATGGGGCAGAGGGCACAGGCTTGGCCTTAAACTGGGGCTGTTGGGGCAGAGTTGCAGGTAGAGGACACCTGTCTATTCTGTGGGATGTAATTAACACCCCCCATTCATTTGCTTGAATGTTTCATATGAAATTCCTAGCTTGTTCCAGGTCTCATAAGCAGTGGTGTGCTGACAGACAGGCTCTCCATTGGGAGGAGGATGCCCTACTTTGTAGCATTTGCAGATTTCCATGGCATAAATATTTTTACTGTGGCTGATTTCAAGCTGCTAACAGTTTGTAACAACTAGTCCACAAATTAATTAGCCTGGCATGGTGGTGTGTGCCTGTAATCCCAGCTACTCGGGAGGCTGAGGCAGGAGAATCACTTGAACCCAGGAGGCGGAGGTTGCAAAGAGCCGAGATCGCACCACTGCGCTCCAGCCTGGGTGACAGAGCGAGACTCTGTCTAAAACAAAACAAGACAACTAGTCCACAAATTTCCTGAATATTTACAGTGAACTTAGTACGAGCAGGCCATGGCACATCGCTGCTTAGAACCCAAGTGGACGGGTGCATTCCTAATGGGTCAGTAGCCCTGGCATGTCCCCTCCCTGCATTCTGATGTGCTGCTCCTCATCCAAACTCCCATTCTTGACTGTGCTACTCTGTAGCCTAGATAAGGGACACTGGGAGGCCTCAGTTTCCCACCTATCAAATGAAGCTGAATGTGGTTACAGGTGAGGCCCAGCAAGCCAAAGTCCCTTCTGTTTCTATAAAGGGAACCCAAACAAGGCTCTCACACTCCAGCTCTAGTTTAAGGCAAGAATTGTCTTGGTCCATCATAACTAATGTGTGTGCTGGGTTTTAGAGAGAAAATACTGTCTTTCCCAGGTGGATGTGTAGTTGCAGCACTTTGTTTTTGGAAGGGAACTGGGCATCACCCAGTTGACAGTCACTCAATCCTCCTTTCTTTTCCTTAGAGGAGATCATCATCCAGAAGCTTGTGGAGCTTCTCCAAGAAGTGGATGGCCAGCTGGGGCAGCAGGTAAGCACCACTCAGCACAAGCCAACCCCAGGGCCTCATCTACCCACAGCTGAGACCTGAGTTCCATCCCCAAGTCTGCACCTCTGGGCAACTTTGAGCATGTCCCTTCACCTTTCTGAGTCTCGGTTTCCTCTTTTCCAAAATGAGAGATGATTACCTCCTTGACCAAGTTTAGTGCGTATGTAGAAAGCGCCAGACATGTAGCAGATGAGGGAACTGTTTAAAATAACACAATGCTCGTGTGGCCTCCCTGCCCCAGCCAGGACCACTCCTGTCCAAATCAGCTATTAAAGTTCGGCTCATGGCCCCCATCCTTAGAAGCCTCCTCCGCCCACACCTGGCCCCACCCGCCCAGCTGATTCCATTCTCTGTGGTCTCCGGGTTCACTCTTGGTCTTGCCACACCCTTCAGCATTTATTTGGTCTCCCATTCTTTCAAGCTTGTTGATTTTCCTCCTCTGATAGGCAGTCTATAACAGAAGATTCCTCACCCTTGGAAAACACAGTCTATTTGGAGAGACAAACACAGATCACATGTGAAGAGTTCAGGTTAAAGATGAGTAATCAGCATAGCGGACGCTCTGGGTGCCTCTCTTCACCACCAGAGTGCACACTGGCCCGTCCAGCTGCCAGCTCCTGCCTCCTTGTACCTGAGGACACAGGGCCATTTTGCAACCCATGTCGGGGGCACAATTAACAGCCTCCACTTCCCCATGAGCAGCCCTCAACCAATGGCTGGTGGGAATCGGTGGATAGAGACCCCAGCTCCCTTGCTTTTGTGGGGTATAACTGAGGAACGTGTTCTCAGCTGGCTTCCAAGGAGCCCTGAGTGGATTAAGCTCCAGTTGCCACCCCTTGGGCCACCTTCCCGTTCTTGTTCCAGGTCTCCTTCTCCCATCAGCATTTCCTGGGATCATTTAATGAATAAAATGCCTGTACCCAAGTCCTTGTGTCTGGGTCTGCCTCTGGGGAACTCATTTAGTTATTAACAGAAAGGAGCTTGTTGGAGGAGGCTTAGAAGGAACTAAAACTCCTCTAACATCTACTCAGCACTAAATCGTTTCTGTAAACTCTCTCATTTCATTCCCCCTCCAATCCCCCGCCCCCAGCAATCCTGGGGCTGGGTGGATAATTTTACATTTTACAGATGACCAGAGGCTCACACACCTAGTAAGTGCAACTCAAGCATCCCAATTCTAGACTGTCATACATTTAAATAATAAAGTAAGATTACTTGTCAAATAAGGAGTAGCTAGGGTAGATGAGAAGGCTCTGTGGGGTGTTTGCTTCTGTATTATCTGAGTCTAAAGACCTGTACTTCCACCCTTGCCCTCTACTTTGTCCTGCTGCCTTGAGCTGTACCTTGCAGAACAGATTCTGAGAGGCTAGGGGCAGTGGAGGGATGTAACAAGCGGAGCTCATCCCAGGGACGAGGAGGTGCCCCGCCTGGCTGCATGGAGTTGCAGGAGGGGCAGTTGGCGGGAGGGATACTGCCAGCAACACTAATGACCTGCTTTCATTTCCACTTCCAGATCAGGCGCCACCCCAGCTTTAAGAGGTTTTTTTATGAGTTCTCGGACTCCTCCCTCAGCAAGCTGGTAGCCACCCTGCGCAGCCAGGTGGCCCACTCCTCTAAGCTGGACAGGAACCGTGCCAGGAGACTCTACCAGTTTGATGTTAGCTTAGCTAACAAATTTGCTGGCAACAACAGCCACGCCATGTGCATCCTCATGGGCCTAAGAGACCACTACAATTGCACCTGGTTCCCATACAGGGAGGACCAGCCGGTGAGAGAGGGCAGGGAAGACAATGGCGATGTGGCATAAGTGACAGCAGGCTCACAGCTGGCCTCCAGTGGGATCTATTTATTCTCCTCTCCCCTCCCCTGCTCAGTTCAGAATTTTGGGGTCTATCTCAAATGCCATCTCCTCACTGAGGCCTTCTGAGACAATTCTAAACCATGACGACCTTTTTCTTTTCTGAAACTTCACTGATTTTACTCCATAATTAGCATCTTCTTTATTTGGCTTTAGTCTTCAATTACATGTACATTTCCATGCTTTTTTGATAGAATGGCATATTGGACGGGCTATGATCTTAGCTTGCCTTGTTATTATTTTGTGGGCTTTGTTGCTTGCCTTCTCAATTCTAGGCTGTCATAAAATGTAAATAATAAACCAAGGTTATCTATCAAATAAGGGGTGGCTGAGGTAGACAAGAAGGCTCCATGGGCTGTTGGTTCTGGAAGGCTTCCAGGAGGCGATCACTCACCGACCTGGCCTTGGTTGCTTAATGAACAGCCTCTCTCCTGACGTCACCTTCACTGTTCTGAGTGCATTTATGCTTTTCCTAATAATTTCCCCTCCTCCAAGTCCCTGAGATATTCCCTTCAGAGATGATGCTTGTCACTGATTTTTTTTTTTTTTTTGAGACAGGGTCTTGCTCTGTCACCCAGGTTGGAGTGCAATGGTATAATCACTGTTCACTGTAGACTCAACCTTCCTGGGCTCAGATGATCCTCCCACCTCAGCCTCTCAAGTAGCTGGGACTACAGGTGCATGCCACCATGCCTAGCTAATTTATTATTTATTTATTTATTTATTTTTTGTATAGAGATGGGTTCTCACTATGTTGACCAGGCTGGTTTTGAACTCCTGGCCACAAGCAATCTTTCCACCTTGGCCTCCCAAGGCCAAGGTTCATGCTGGGATTATAGGCATGAGCCATCACACCTGGCCTGACTTTTAAAAAATTCTGATCTCTCATATTTTCTGGTGGACTCTGATAAAGATTTCTTCATCCTTTTCTAATTCACTTAACATAACCTGCTTACAAACATTTGACCCAGATCCACAGTGCAGAAGCCACTGAATGAAGGTGTGACTTTACAAGAATGAAATGTTCTGTTTGCTGGTATTGGACAAACAGGACCAAAGCTTCTACATCCAAGTGGTCCCCTGGGAGACCAGACCCTTCTGCGATGATGCTGCTATCACCCGAAACACTTCTGTCTTTCTTGGAATTACCTTTAGAAGCCATTTGAAAAGTCTCTCAAGAGAGCTGGCTTATTTCATCATAGTTGTATCTTGTCATTCGAATGCTCTGCTCTACGTTGGCTCATCTTCCTGGTGGGAAATCCTCCTTACCATAGACCTGTCTCTCTTCTTGGCCTCACTGTCTTCTCTGAGAGAATAAGAATGTTACAGATAATTTGCTCTCTAGGGTGGGTTAGGTAATAGCTTACAGGTTGATCTGAGTTATTTGTGAAAGATACTATAGAAACATCAGTTCTGACATCCTCAGTTGCCCTGACTCCATCTTCTGGTTTTACTAACCATTCATTCATTCATTCATTCATTCATTTAACTGGTAGCTATTGACAGCCTCCTATGTGCTTAGTTGTGCCAAGTGCTGTGAGGCTCTGTGGAAGGTTCTGCCTTCAAAGCTTCATCTGCCAATGGAAAAGACAACTGTTTGATGACAAAATTAAATAGCAACCAAATGCCAAATGAGTGGTAACTGAGGCCCATGAAGCAAGTTGGTCCTGGGAGCCTTCCAGGAGGTGGAGGTGCTGATTTTGACCTTTGAGAATGGGGAGGCTGTCTGGGGAGAAAGGATCAGGAGACCAATGTCAGCAGGAGGTGTTGCAAGAGCAAAGACCCAGAGATGGAGGCTGGGGTGGGATGTCAATGGGATAATGGGAAGTCTGTTGTTTCCAGAGTGAACCCATAAATAATTGAGCTGTGGCTAATATCTATGTTCTTTTTCTCTTCCCAGGACATCACAAGTCCTGAGATTCAAAGTCCAGATTGAAAGCTGTGTCTTGCATTCAAATTCCCTTGAACTAGCTGAATGGTTTGCAGCTTTAGCCAGGAGACCCTGAAGATGCTCTGTGGTGTCCCAATCCCTGCTTCACAAACGTGATGGAAGACAAGAGCAGACAACCATTCTGTGTCCATACCCTAGTATCTGAGAAGCACAAAGCATTCTTCCACAAGGCAAGACACAGAGGCCATGTCTGGGGAAATCAGCACTGGACTGGGAGTGAGGAGACCAGGGTTCCACCTGCTGGACCTACCCCAGAATTGCTGCGTGACCCTCCACACATCCCCACTCCTCTCCGGAATTTGGAGTCTCGAATCCCACCCAGAAGACCTACTGATATTTTCTCCGATGTTTGTTTTAACCGAGTCTAGTTTTTAAACTAAATTTTTATTTAATCTCCAACCAGAACATTCACATGCATCCAAGCAGATGTGCTTCGAAGTGTTTCCCATCATTTCTTCAGTTGACCGGCAGTTCTTCATGCTCATATGGACTTGCAGATGCCTCCCAGGAACTCTGCAGGCCCCAGATGGAAAGACCTAGAGACTGCAGACCCTTGGGCTCTCAGAAGCCTTCTAACCCTGTGTTCTGACATTCTGTGACTAGAGAAATGGAGCTGATACCTTGCACCTCTCCCATCTCATGGGATTGGCTAGGAGTCAGTGAGAAAATAAGTGTGAAGAGTTCTGAAAATTACCTAGTGCCATGTCCATGTATGTACTATAGCTTCTTTTGGGTAGTTTTCAGGAAGTGGAGGAGGGCTTCAATGGGCTAGACTGCCATGGATTGTTGCACAGGGCTGCACTGCTCAAGAGCACCATACTCCAGGAGGTGCTATTCATATCCTAGACATTGTGTGTTTGTAGATTTATGATGACAGTTTTGCAGCTGGTAGCAGTAACACGTCTTGAGAAAGGGCTGCTTTTTGTATTTGCACAAAGGTGAAGTGTGGGGGTGCCAGAGGCTTTGCCTTCTGTACAACTCAACAGTTTCAACAGCTTGACTCAGGCGTGAAATTTGCCACATGTTCATATCTATGTGCAGGAAGGACAAGACTATAGACAGACAGCCGGCACCCTTGGACACTGCCCAGAACATGTGGTCACGGGGGAAAGGGTGTTAAACCTGGATGGCAAGTGAGATCTTGTGACCCTTGGGGACATGGTATTGCCGTGTTGAACCTGCTGTCACACCATGGGGTAGGACTGGGGAGGAGGAGCAGCCTAGGGCAGAGAGGCCCTGGGTGCTTACATGGGACTGGCCTCCAACCTGAGGCACTGGCTCCATAAGCTCAATTCAGCCTATCTGGAAATCCATTTAGTTTTTATTGCTGCTTCTGAGAAGTGGGGGAGAGGTGAGCTATTTGTGGATTTGTTTTAGGCAGTGTTGACGATCACAGCACCCAAATATGAAGAGTCAGAATAAGTTATGAAATGAAGGTCAGGAACCTTTTGTACATAGTTTCTTATTCGGAATGATGTTCTTTAAGCCCTATGAATATTTGGTATGTGCTTCTGATGCTGGCATCTGAGTCTCATTTTTGTACTGTGTTATCTGAGCAAATAAAGAAATTAACTTGCACAAAGGTGTGATCTGGGTTATTCACCATGGAAGCAAGATGGATACCCACCTGCCACATCTATGACAGTCTGGTGCTTGCAAGGCTGTGGGGGTTGGCCTCCTTGTCCCTGCCTGGATCCCCTCCAGGTGTCCCATCCTTGGAGTGCCAGCTCGCTGATGCAGTAAAAAAAAAGTGTCCTGGGCCCTGGGTGTCAGGAGACTTGGGTTTTAGTCTAGCTGTCCCCAGGCTGGGTGACCCTGAGGACAAGATACTTGCCCTCCAGACCTGACATTCTACAACTCAGTGACTCTCAATGTGACAGTTCCTAGTATGTCCAGGAAAATCAGGAGCAGTACTGATTCTACCTTGTCTCTTATTAGTCCCCCAAATCTGGTATTTAAATTCTATCACTCAGAGCCAAGATAAAAAATTGTTAGAATATAGCACCAGGCTTTTGGTCCATAAAATGTGGTCTCCAGGGACAGATATTGATGATGTTCTTTCTCCTCTCTCAGGTGACACATGAGTATTTGTTCCTCAGTCCCCGAAGGCTCACCCTAATGCTCCAAGGATAGCAGGAGGAGGCAACATTATTATCCCCCTCTCACAGATGAGGAAACAGAGGCTCAGAGTGGGGAAGCGCCTTGTTCACAGTCACACAGCCAGATACAGACAGAACCCAGCCAGGATCAGGCTCTGATAACTCCTATTTTAGTGCCCTTCCCTCCACTTATGATCTTATCCATTAGTTCATTTATTCAACTAATGTTTATTGAGCACTTACTATGTACCAGCTCTGGTGCTAACTGTGTGGAATACACAAACGCAAAAGACACAACCCCTGCCCTCAGGATGCTCACAGGCCCCACTGGTTATGGGGCTTTTGTGCCAATATGAATATAGGGCACCATGCTGTGGAGGGGTGGGGCCCCTCGACTCCCAACATAGATGTTTTTGTTTTTTTCCCCCGAGTGCTGGCAAGTATGTAGAGCAACACAGATGGTTTTTACAAGAGCACTGAGGTGCATGGAGGTCCTGCTGCTTTGCATGGCTTTAAAAAGGTGGGCAAGTAACATCACAACATAATTAACCTAATTCCCTCCCTCTGAGAAGTCAGAAGCCTAAGTGGGTGAGTCAGAGATATTGGGGTCAGCTGAGAACTGGTTGAGCTGGAGGTGTGAACTGGAGGTGTGAACCGGAGGTGTTAGCTGGGTTACAGTGGGGTTGTGCTGTGGGTATCAGTCAGAGGTGCTTGTCTGGAAAAAAAGACAGCATTCTGGTGTTGCCCCAGGTACAAGCGAGGCCTCCCAGTTTCAAAGCACAGCGGCTGACATGTAACAATCCATTCGTGTTGATGAGGAAAAAAAAGAGAAAATGGAGAAAGAAACTAGTTTGGGTTGCCAGATTTAGCACATAAAAATACAGGAGACCCAGTTAAATTTGAATTTCAGATAAATTATAAATAATTGCAATATTGAGGACATACTCCTACTAAATAATTATTCATTGTTTATCTGAAATTCAAATTTAACAAAATGTCCTCTCTTTTATCTGGAAACTCTGAAACTAATGTAAGAACAATTATTTGAATTACCTCAAAACAAGAAAACTAATTAACCCAAGTGAAGGGAAATATGCAAGTGGATGTACTAACACTTTAACATAAATGACATTAAAAACATCTGAGCTCTAAATACAGACTTTGAATTGAAACAATAATTATGATTAAGTTCGAGTCTTCCTTGGGTCCCAGGGAACAAGCATTCCTGGGCTATGCAAAAGAGGACACTCTCCTCCCCCTAGTTCCCAGGCCTCAGGCTTCTGCAAACATGGAGGCCACTCCTGGAAGAAAGGTCTGCGGCCAGGCGGGCCTCTCTGGTCAGTCTCCCCCCAGCACACACCTCCAGCTGCTTCCTTTGACTGGTCTGGTCACAGATCAACCAGAGTAGGCAGAGGATGCAAGACCCCTGGGACTTTGACCCTTTTCAGGGTCTCAAAGGTACATTTTGTTCCCTGAAATGGCCATGTTAAGTGGGGTCTGTTGCCGCAGCTGAGCCCCAAGCCCCTAAATCCCCAACCCCACCAGGCTTAAATTTGCATATGGCATCCTCAGGCTCCTAAGGCCAGTTTAGCATCGTCCTCCACCCATTCATTCTGGGTTTTGCATTTCAGGATTTGGTAAGCAAATGTACCTGAGGCCTGTGGGCAGCTGGGGTTTCCTCGCTGGGCCTGGCGGGGACTGGAGATTGTCTGCTCTCTGGGGAGGTGGGGGGCAATTATTTTCTGGACAGGCTGGAAAAATTGAGGCTGAAGTTGTCTTCCTCATGGAACATTTTCACTGAGGTGTGAACAGCAGACAGAGAGTCAGCCCTCATTTGCGTTGGCCGCAGGGGAGGGACATTTGGCCTTCTTCTTCCTCTACAGCCACCCAGGGCTCCACGGCAGCCTATCTCAACACCGCAGCACCACAAAATCCCGAGGGAGCTCTAAAGATCTCGATGCCTGGGCTGCCTGAGCAATTTCAGCCAGCGATTCCAGTGACCAGCTCAGGCCAAGCCATTAGTACACTGTGGGAATTAAAAACCAGACAATAGAACTTGGGCTCCTGCCACCACAGGAAAGAGGGAGTGTGTCGTTGGCTCAGTCCTGCTGGGCCCCCAAGAGTTTTGCCCTTGGGCAGGATCCTGGGGAGACTAGAAATGATCTGGCCCATCTCAAAGAAGCAAGCTCAGGCCAAGGAGGAAGGTCCATGAGCGTGGATCAGTGCTGGTGTCCATCAGTCTGTCCAGAGTAGGGTAGTGGAAGGGTTGAAAGGATCGCAGGGAAGCTGAGATGCTCACCCTGGAAGGGAAACAGATCTTGTGCACCACTGGGACTGGCAGTAGGTCTTGTCCCCGGTCCTCAAAAAGGCCTAGAGTCAGGGGAGTGTACCCGACAGCAGTGAGAAGTAGGCTTGGCCTCAGGATCCTCAGGTTCTCTCCCATTCCAGCTCCAGTTCTCTCTCATGGCTCACAGCTTCCTAGGAAAAGGACAGATTTGTCATTTCTGAGTCCCCCATCTAGGACTTCCCTAACCTTAGTTCCACCAAGGATCAGCCTTACAGATTCATACACCTTGGGCAGCCCTGAGCAAGTAGCCAGGCTTTTTATAGCCAATGCATGGAAATTGGAAATCTCAAGTTACACCAAAAACCAGTTAGGGGGTTTATTTCATTACCCAAGGGTCTTTTGCTGCTCGCAAATGTAATCTCCAGTGGGAGGTGATACAAGGGTGTTTGAAACATAATTCTATGTACGAAAGTTCAACTGATACTTGTTTTTTTAGGAAGGGGGTAGGGCTGGAGTGGTCTCCGGATGGCTGAGTACAGTTGTACAGAGTTTACGCTATACAAGGATATCGTGCCACACAAAGGGGGTAGGTGATTTGTAGACTTATGCATGTCTTTGCATATTCTTTGTAGTTCTTTAGCAGTTGTCAGTCAAGTATCTTACTCTAACAAAATCAGTACATTATGACAATTTTCCAGTGGCTGGTAGTCAGGTTCTCCAGGAAGGGGTGCTATTTTCTTAGTATACAAGGTGCTGCCTGGGCTAGTGTTGACCTTGACTGTGACCAGGAAGGGAAAGGTGGGAGAAGAAGAGGAGTTGGATCAATGAGACCCAGGAGTCACCACAGCATCCCAGAACAGAACAAGCAGTGTTTGTCTTCCAAGGTCATCCTAAGGAATTCCACACCTCAGGGCAGCTGCATTCCTGGATCCGGCTGGGATGAGGTCTGTAGGTGAGCCAAACTGTCTCAGAAGTGGAGAGCAGAGGGAATTGGAGTGGGCAGGGAGCAGACCTGGATAGGAGAAGCCGAGGAAGAACAGGTGAAAAGAAGGGAGACAAAAGGGAGAATCAGAAGGCCTCATTTCCAAGCCCTACCTCCACCTGCTATGTGAGTTTGGGCAAGTAACTTGCCCTCTCTAGGAAAATGGAGGAAAACACTTGCAGAGCCCAGAAAAACACTGGGATGTGGACTTGTGCATTCCTGGATAATTTTCAAATCTCCATAAATTTCAAATCTATCATTCTGTTGCTTACACCCTGCAATGACTCCCCAGTGCCACATGGGAAGTCCAGCCTCATTAGCCGGTCATTCAAGCCAGCCTGACCTACCTTCCACCACATCTCCAAGTTCACTTCCAGGCCTCTCCACTACCTCCATCCTTGCAACCGCAGTTAACTGCTTGCATAGACTATTTCCTTGTTCTGGGCCATCCCATGTGCCTGGAATACCTTCCCACACCCCCATCCTCACTCTGACTAACTTCTGCTCCTCTTCCACACCTCCACCAGGTTCCCTGAGATCCCCAAGCTAACAGAGTGAATTAGCTGCCTCTCCTCTGTGCTTCTCTTCCATAGTAATCCAGTGGTTCTCAAACTCCAGTGTGCATCAGTCATCTGGTGGACCATGCACAATACACACTGCTGGGCCACAGGCCTGTTTCTTATCAGCAAGTGCAGGGTGAGCCCAAGAATCTGCATTCCTAAAAGCTCCTAGGAGGAACCACGCATTCAGATACCCTCTCTCTGTTCCTTTGTCTTGGTGCCCCAGTCTACACACTGCCCGGGACCCTCCCAAATGTGCCATACAGGCCTGGGCACTGGTCATAAGGTCCTGACATGTCTTTGTTACCAGAATTACACAGGACGCTTCCACATTCAGCCTCTCATTTAAGTCCCAAATAACCATGGGTTGAAGGCAGGGCCGATGTTATAGAGAGAAACTGAAACTCCCACTAAGTAACTTGCCAGAATGGAGAAACCAGTGCTAACCTCTGTGACTTCTGACTCCCCCTCCAGTGCTCCTACCACCCTCGTAGGCTGTATCACTGAACTGGAACATCAGGACACTGGTGACAGACAACCTGGATTGGGATCCTGGCTCTGTCACCTACCAACTGTGTGACTTTGGGCATATTACTTAACCTCTCTGTGCCATGGTGCTGGGCACATAAGTACTATGTAAGCTGTAGCTGTTATTATTACACTCACATTGTAATGGGGGAAATTCCATAGAAACTCAAAGAAAAGGATCTCTTACGGTGGAAACTTGCAGCATCTCACAGACTTGGTAGGAATTAGGAGGATTTGGGGGCAAGATGGGGTCCTCCTTCTCCACTTGTAGCCTGTAGGCAGCCTCTCAATTTCTCAGTCTGTCTCTTCACTTTGAGGCCAGTGACACAATCCAGAGTCAGATGACCACTGAACTCTTACTGGAGGAGAGCCAAGGCTAGCAGAGGAAAGCTAGCCTGATATGTATACCCACCCATGCTCCAGGAGAAGAGCAATTCTGGCAGCACGGCTGGTCCTAGAATGAAAGGGGCCTGGAGCAGATTTAACCCAGCCTGCAGCCTAAACACAGCTATCCCAGCCAACACATAGGCCCATGAAAGAGAAACACAAATGTTTGTCCTTGTAATCCACTGAGATTTGGGGGATTGTTTGTTATGCAACGTTATAATAGCAGCAATAACTGACTAATACAATTTGCATCAGAGTATGAATTTCGACCTCTGATTAAAAAACAACACTGATTAGTGTATGGGACATCTACACTTTAGCTTTTGTTCTAGCCTCTCTCTGCTTGTCAGCAGGGATATCAGCTGGGGACTGGAAGCTTGCACAGGACTAGCCCATGGATGTGACAGTAGTTGTAGTTTGGGAGGAAATGAGCAGGTTTCTCCCCTTCCTGAATCACTCTCTGCTTCTCTATCCCTAACATTTTTGAGCTTCTCTTTTCTACCCCTTACCCCAGTCTTTGGAATTGCTTAAGACCATCAGTTGGTAAATTGCCACCTCCAGGCAGGCTCATCATCTGTTCTGTGAAGGAACGCAGCAGACAACCACCTGCCTGGTGCAGGAGGTGTGACCCAGTGACAACAGTGCTTCCCACAGTTTATGAATGTTGTCTTGTTTGTTTCTATCACAGCCTGTTTCTTTGTAAAGCACCTTCATTCCCAGAAGGTTTGTCGACCAAAGTGGCTCTTGCTGAATTTTACAGTACCTGCTTCTCTGCTGCAGTGGGAAGAGAGCTGGCCCTGGAATCAAGGAACTGGAGCCTGGGCTTGGCTTCCAAATAGTGCTCCTAGCCCCAGGGAGGCTCCCCACACCCACCGCAGACCTGCCTGGCTTCCCACGGCCGAACTTGACCATGAGCTCCTAGAGACAGAGATAAGAACACTCAAAGGTCAGGAAAGCGTTGGGGCTGGAGATCAAGAATGAGTGAGAAGAATCCCAGGCTGGGATTGTTGATCCCATAAACCCAGGGACCTCTAGCTGCCGTCCTGCACGGTCCCTTACCTACCTGTCATCCAGAAAGAACATGTGGTTTGTTCCACTTCCTGCGGCAGCTCTGAGAATCTCCTCCTACCATACTGCTTCCCACCACTCACCAAGTGCATTGCTTAGACTTCGAGGTGGGTCTTTGGCCACCAGGTGAGCCTCTGACCCTTGTCTGTCTGATAAATCCCTGTGCCCATCCAGGGACCCCACTTGGGGCAAGAACAACCAGGAAGGATGTTGCTCAGAATGATTAGAGGTTTTTCTGACCAACAAAGACTTGAAGCAAATTAAATAGCAGTGTGGGTCTGTTCCATTCAGAGAATACTGTGTTGCCCAGGCCAGACTCCAACTCCCAGTCTCAAGCAATCCTCCCGCCTCAGCCTCCCAAATAGCTGGGACTACAGGCACATGCCACCATGCCTGGCCAATTCAGAGAATACATTGATAACCCAATGAAATAATTGTAAATAATACCTGGCTTGGTTTGAATTTGAGGCTGTCATTTGAATTTGGGAGTGTGTTTGTATACCTGCATGAGCCTTTAATTAAAATATGATGACTCAGTAAAAAAAATTAAAACTTGGTTTAGGTGAGGTTTAGAGCCACCATGACCGGCCTGTCTAGTTTTGTTTTTAAGTAGCATTTCTTCAGAAGCGGAGAGGCAACCAGCTAACCTCTGGGAATTATGTAAACATAATATCTACTTATTGTGAGCTATCACACATTCTGCATTCTATGAGGCAATTTACATCGTTGATCACATTAAACTCTCACAACTTTGTGAAGTGGTATCATCCCCATTTTACAGGAAATGGAGGCTCAGGGAGAGCAAGTGTCCCAACCATGATCCCTGAGAGGAGTTGTGGCAGAGCAGGAATTTTATGTCGGATGTGTCTGTTCCAAAGCCCAGTCTCCCACCCCTCCACTACTCCCCTACTCTCCCCTCCATTTCTCAGAATCTCCCTGAACACAGTTCCCAAAGCTGCTCCTCTCCATGGGATTTAAGGAACATTAGTCATGCTCACTGCACTTTGCCGCTTGGTTTTTTGGATCGCGGATGTCTTGGGAAACCTTTTCTGGTGCCACTTGTCTTTTGCTTGTTCTTCTTGAAGACCTTATTCACCCAGTTTGAGTCTTCAGCAGGGCTCTCCCTAGGCAAAGAGATTAAGTGGTTCATTATGGGCCTGGCCTGGGCCCTGCAACATCCGGGCCTACTCAGCTCCGCAAGTGGACACACCCGTGCTGTGGTTCTCAACCCTGGCTGAGCATCGGATTTCCCAGCAAACTTTTAAAAATATAATCAATGAATATTTATGTAAGTAACATCATGCCCATGAGTCAACTGAAACTCAGACTTTTATATAGCTATATGTAAATGCAAAAAGGTTTAAATTATGTGAACAAAATGCATAACTTATGCCTAAGCTCAAAATTGTTAAATTCATACAAACTCAAAAAATTTTATGGTTAAAATTATACTTAATGTGGGAAGCAGGTAAATTTTAATATGCTTGATGTGAGAGAGAGTGCAAACATTAAAAGCAAGAATGCCTCGGGCCCTGCTCTCTCAATACCTGCAGCTGTGGTCATGGAGAAACCCAGCCATTGCCAGAGTGGTCCCAAGGCAGGGAGGGATGAGAGGGGGGCTGGGGTTGTGGGGAGAAATACCCTCGACCCAATTTCTGATCTCCTGCGGTGCCTCCCCCACTGCCAGTACAAACGGCATTCAGCCAGCAAGGGAGCCTGGGTAATGTGATCCTCAGGGATGTTTTTAAAAAAAATGCAGAACCCCAGGCCCTCTCAGAGTTAATTGCAAAGATACAATGGAGTGTATGTTGCACAACCCAGACACTTGATGTGCATAATAAAAAAGATTTTCTGGGGACAGTTTACAGTCCAGGACTATCAGGTCATTATGAGGCTAATAGAAAATAGTTCGAGTAAGGAAGGCCTTTGATAGAGATCCTTAATTCATGCCATGCAGGAGCTGCCTAAGGCTGGGAGGTAGGATGCCTGCAGGCCTTCTTGAACTATGGTATCACTGGAGAATAAAATACGAGGGCAGGGGCTGCGCATTCTCACACCGCACTCAGAGAAGGTGCATTCCCAGTGTGCAGGAGAAGAGAATGACATCAACACAGACGGGCTCCTTCCCCACACACTGCCCTCACTGAACAAGAGAAGGCGGCTTTGTGAGACATAAAGGGGTGGACCTGTGATCACACAATCACACACACCAGAAAAGGATCCCAGGGTTCCTGGGGCAGCTAAGGTGGTGGAAGATATGGCTTAGCTGGGCTCCCTTCTCCCGCCCAAAGGAAAGAGCGTGCTCCACGAAGGAGAAACTTACATGACATAAGGCTTGCTGACGGTTTCCTTCACATGAACCAGAGGCACAGCGCTTTTTAGATTTGAAGAGACAAGAGGAGCTACAGCTAAACGTACAAATAAAGGAAACGGGAGTGAGATGGGGAGGGGGGATATGGAGTCATTTTTGAAATAGCAATAGTAAGTACATGAGAAGGTTTAAAAACAGCAAAGAACTCTCTTGTCCTCAAATTCTCATCTTTACAACCAGAATCATGTTGTGGGACTTGATTGAAATGCAGGCCTGCGGCATCTGTGGAGGGGCTGACTCGGACCCTTGGTGGAACATCAGAAACCACTCCCGGGGAAGGTGCAGTGGCTCACGCCTGTAATCCGGCACTTTGGGAGGCAAAGATGGGTGGATCACTTGAGGCCAGGAGTTCGAGACCAGCCTGGCCAACATGGTGAAACCCTGTCTCTACTAAAAATACAAAAATTAGCTGGGTGTGGTGGTGCATGCTTGTTATCCCAGCTACGTGGGAGGCTGAGGCAGGAGACTCACCTGAGCCCCAAAGGTTGAGAGTGTAGTGAGCTGGGAGTGAGATACTGTCTCAAAAAAAAAAAAAAAAAAAAAGAAGGAAAAGAAAAAAATAGCTCCCTCACAGAAAGCAGTGTGTTAGGGAAGATTTTCAGGAAAATCCCCTGGAGGGGGCTGGACTTTCCATCACATGCTTCATGTAATGCTTTTTGCTTGTTTCTTAGAACAGAGTATTAATAGTTTCGCAACCATTGCTCTTAAGTGAGCTCTTTGCATGTTTCTAATGAGTATGGGGGTACATAATATATGAAGGTTAATATGTAATTATGTATTATATATAAATAAAAGTAATATAAAGTATATGTAGGTTCCTCTGAAGTTATTTTGTTAGAGGCCTGTTGTATGTCCCTAACTCTCCCAAATCTATGCACAATGAGGCTTGTCCTTCTGTTTTTGGATTTTCCTAGGGCTTTTCACAATTTTCCTGTTCCCCAACGCCACCAATGGCCATCATTAAATGACTGATACTACTACACTCTAGGACAGGGTGTCCAGTCTTTCGGCTTCCCTGGGCCACACTGGTAGAAGAATTGTCCTGGGCCACACAGAAGATACATCAACAGTAATGATAGCTGATGAGCTAAAAAAAAAAAAAAAAAAAAAAAAAAAAAATCCAAAAAAAAATCTCACAATGTTTTAAGAAAGTTTATGAATTTTTTACAGACTGCTGCATTCAGAGCCGTCCTGGGCCGCATGTTGGATAAGCTTGCTCTAGGGCGCCTCAGCTCTGCCTAACTTGCATAGATGGCCTAGGATGTCACCGTGGAGGCTCAGTTGTAGGCTATAACATGGTTTCTCAATCTCAGTACATGCTATTGACACTAAGAGTTAGCGCTTTGTACAGAGGCTATTCTGTGAATTACAGGGTATTTTTCAGTGTCCCCAGCCTCTAACCACTAGGTGACAACCAAAATGTCTGCAGACATTGCTAAATGTCTCCTGGAGACAAAATCACTCCCAGTGGAGAATCACTAGACTATATATGCCCTCTATCTACCCCCAATATGAGTGAGGATGCCAACTTGGGGCCCAGGATTGCTCAGGTACATGAAGATGGCCACCTTCATGCACAGGTATGATTAATGTAAAACAAATGTTTTGCATTCAACAGGAAACAAGAGAGCAGGTAAAACACTGTGACCAATTTTCTGACTCTTTTTATTTTTTTTTTTCTGAAACAGAGTCTCACTCTGTCGCCCAGGCTGGAGTGCAGTGGCAAGACCTCTACTCACTACTACCTCTGCCTCCCTGGTTCAAGTGATTCTCCTGCCTCAGCCTCTTGAGTCGCTGGGACTGCAGGTACCTGCCACCATGCCCAGCTAATTTTTTGTTTTTTAGTAGAGATGGGGTTTCACCACGTTGGCTAGGCTGGTCTCAAACTCCTGACTGAAAGTGATTTGCCCGCCTCTGCCTCTCAAAGGCATGAGCCACAGCCTAATTTTCTTAATGGCATTTTGTTTCTATCTCATTAAAAGAGTCAAAGTAAACCTGTTCCAAAGAAAGGGCATCTCTGCCAACTTGGGGCTAATTCCCAGAGGAGGAGACATTGCTGATCTGTGACGTTTACTATAATACCTCTGGAAGTTTGGTTGAGGACCATGAGCACCCTACAATCTGGCTTCAGTCCCAGATTGTCCCTCTGTCCCCACCCAGACCATCCATGGTGGCCACACACATGTCCTCTCCTTCCTAAAGTACCTTGAAAGTGCCCTGCACATCCCTGCACTGCAACTGAGCATCTTAAATAAACAAAATCGGAAATGCTCTTTCTACTCCATCCCATATGTCTCACAAACCATGATGTTCAAAATCCTGCCCATTTAAACTCACCTGTCACCTCCAAGAAGCTTTTCATACTCCCCCAGAGAGAAGTGGTCTTATTCTCTATGAATACCCTCCAACACTGTGTTTTTGTTAGTTATATAGTATACAGTATACTTCTGTTTTTTTTTGTTTTGTTTTGTTTTGTTTTTAATGGAGTTTCACTCTTGTTGGCCAGGCTGGAGTGCAATGGAGCAATCATCGGCTCCCTGCAACCTCCAGCTTCTGGGTTCAAGTGATTATCCTACCTCAGCCTCCCAAGTAGCTGGGATTACAGGCATGCACCACCATGCCTGGTTAATTTTTGTATTTAGTAGAGATGGGGTTTCACCATGTTGATCAGGCTGGTCTTGAACTCCTGTCCTCAGGTGATCCACACACCCTGGCCTTCCAAAGTGCTGGGATTACAGGTGTGAGTAACCACACCCAGCCCCGACTGTATTTTTGAGGTTAGTATCCGTGTTATCTCCTCTGCTGAAAGGGAGATTTCCTGAGTAAGGAATTGAGAACGGTTTATCTTTGCAGCCTATATAGTGGTGCTTCTGAAACCATCTGTAGTAGTAAGGGACCAGTTTTTAAAAAATTTCTTTGTAGTCTATAACAAACTCGTACTTTCGTGAAATATAATGCAAATGAATTAGTAAAAAATGGTCAAGCTCCAGGATGTTGTGGCAATATCTTGGTGCTATAAACGTTTGTAAATGATTACTCTTAATTTCTGCATTCACTCCGTGGTGGGCTAGTAACACACAGTTGAGGGCTGGATTGGTCTGCGGACCACTCTTTGAGTAGCATTGCCCAGCACAGCAGGTTTCACAGTAAATTACAGCCAGTAAATCTACTGGCCCAGTGGTCTCAAATGTGAGCAGGCAAAATAATCACCTGGAGAGCTTGTAAAAAAGACAGGTGGGCCCCACCTCCAAAGTTGGTGATTTAGTAGGTCTGCAATAGGACCTGAGGATTATAATTTCTAACAAGTTTCCAGGTGATGCTTTTGCTGCCGGTGCGGGGACCACACTTTGAGAAGCACTGCACCAAGGGAGTGAACCAATGTCCTTTATACTGCCCCCTTGTGGCGGACTGTCCTCATAATGGACAGAGACGCTAAAGCTCACTGCTAACTTCATGAACCACGCACCCCTAAAGAAGCAGTTATCCGCCCTGGTGTCCTTGCTCTCTTGCCGAGGGGTTCCAGGAATGAGAAAGCAGTAAGAAGCCAGCAGGGTCCATACCTTGGGGCTGTTCTGGGCCTAGTTCCTCCACAGGTGGCTGAGCAGGGAAGGCTGAAAAAGAACTTCGGGGTGGAGTTTGAGGTGTCCCCACAGTTGAAGGCCCCAGGGATGGCCTGGGTGAAGTGGGTGCCTGAGAGTGTAGAGATCTGGGTGGTGATCCAGATGGTTGTACCTGCTGCTGAGGTGACACAGGTGACAGTCCAGGTGGTGTGGTGGGCAGTGATGAGCCAGGTGTGGAACTGGGTGGCTTGTGCACAGCTGAGAATGATACAGGTGGCATGCTAGTTGGAGAAAGTGGCATTGAAGAGGCCAGTGGCTGTGCAGGTGGCTGCTCAAGTGGAGAGACTGGTGCTGAAACAGGTGACCCACAAGTGGATTCAAGTGTCTGCACAGGTGGGGACGCAGGCGGATTATGGCCGCCCCTTCCATCCCCTTTGGGAACGCACTCCATGTGAGGTCGTGGGGCTCCTTCCAGACTGGCCTGCTGTGCTTGAAGGCTTGGTTGACTGCGTTCAGGGCACTCATTGCCAAGGGCGAGTTCTATCTGGCAGTACACTTCCACCCGGGGGAAAATCACTCTCTTGGAGGGAGAATTAAGATAAACAGCATCTAGGAGAAACAACAGCATGGGGTGTTACTCAGCCCAGGCAGCAGCATGGCTTTTGTGAAAATGGTTTCTTGAGTTATTTTCCTAAACAGGATCAGTGCTTTTCAAAGGTCTTTCTGTACTTACTTGAATTTATAGTGAGTGAAAACAAACGTGATGGTCCCTGGCACTTATGGTGTAGTGTGGGGGAGCAGGCGTTGCCCACCCAAATCATCTAGAGTTTCAACTGAGGCAAGTGCAGGAAGAGAGGAGTGTGGTGCTGTGAGAGAGGGCAGGTCATCTGAGGGACTGGCAGTGAGCAGGGATCTGAAGGGCACGCGGCCCAGGATGGTCAGGGCGGGGGGTGAGGGTGTTTCCGCAGAGGGAACAGCACACACAAAGGCCACAAAGTTTGAGGACACACCAGGTGGTGGGGGGCCTGAAAGGTCAGCGTGGGGTGAGGGGACCGTGCTGGGGGAGGAGGCTGAGGAGGCGGCAGGGGCCAGACCATGTCAGGGCTGTAGGCAGCAGCTAAGATCCTTGGTTTTCATGGCAAGCATTATTGTAGCACGACTTTTAGGCAGGGGAGGCAACCAGCTGAGGCTGGTTCTGAGAAGGTCACTGTGGTTGTAAGTCTCATTGAGAAAGGTAAAAGGGTTGCTTGAGTCTGGGAAGCTGAAGCTTCAATGAGCCATGATCGCGCCACTACACTCCAGCTTGGGTGACAGAGTGAGACCCCGTCTCAAAAACGATGGGTGGGGGAGGGGCATTTATCTAGACCATACAACAGCCCTTAAATAAGAAAACAGGCCGGGCGCGGTGGCTCAAGCCTGTAATCCCAGCACTTTGGGAGGCCGAGACGGGCGGATCATGAGGTCAGGAGATCGAGACCATTCTGGCTAACACGGTGAAACCCTGTCTCTACAAAAAATACAAAAAACTAGCTGGGCGAGGTGGCAGGCGCCTGTAGTCCCAGCTACTCGGGAGGCTGAGGCAGGAGAATGGCGAAAGCCCAGGAGGCGGAGCTTGCAGTGAGCTGAGATCCGGCCACTGCACTCCAGCCTGGGCGACAGAGCCAGACTCCGTCTCAAAAAAATAAAATAAAATAAGAAAACAAACAATTCAGTTTTTAAAATGTGTAAAAGAGCCAACTGAAAGGGCTCTCGATGGCCAAAGCTGGAACAATTTGAGGAAAAAAATAAAGTAGTATTGAATAATAACCCAAAGTATAACATAAGCGTGAGTCCATACTGATACAAACATATGATTACCTAAGTAAGTAAATCAGGGAGAGGAGAGAAAGCTCCCCTGCAGAAGAATTCTAAATAATTTGTGTAGATACTTGACCCTTTAGGGAGTAGAGCATAACTTCTCACTCCTTAAGTATGAGCTGTGCACAGTGACTTTCTTCCAAAGACTGCAGTAAGGACAGAGGGAGAAAGAGTACTTTACAATGGAGAAACCCAATGGACGCTACCTCAGTCAGGCGGTCACGGTCAACATCAGCAGGGATACGTCATGTTGGCAGCATGTGCCCGTGAGGTAATGTGACGTGAATGGCACCTTACCTCTGTGGTCTCCTCCCCAGAATTCACAACCCCAGCCTAATCATGAGAAAAACATCAGACAAACCCCAACTGAGGGACATTCTACAAAATACCTGACCGATAGTCAACTCTGTCAAGGTCGTCAAGAATAAGAAAAGTCTCTGTAATCCCAGCACTTTGGGAGGCCGAGGCGGGTGGATCACAAGGTCAGGAGATCGAGACCATCCTGGCTAACACGGTGAAACCCCGTCTCTACTAAAAATACAAAAAACTAGCCGGGCGTGGTGGCGGATGCCTGTAGTCCCAGCTACTCGGGAGGCTGAGGCAGGAGAATGGCATTAACCCAGGAGGCGGAGCTTGCAGTGAGCTGAGATCACGCCACTGCACTCCAGCCTGGGCAACAGAATGAGACTCTGTCTCAAAAAAAAAAAAGAATAAGAAAAGTCTGAGAAACTGTTATAGGCAAGAGGAACCCTAGGAGATGTGACAATGAAATGTAATGTGATCCCTGGGTGAGGGTTCCTGGAACAGAAAAAGGAATTAGGTAAAAACTAAGAAAATCTGAATAAGCAATGGCTTTTACTTAAAAACATATCAAGATTGGTTCATAAGTTGTAACAAATGTACTGGACTGAATACCATGGTATGTATGTACCATTCTGTAACGTCTAACAGATGTGAGACAAACACCCTGTATTATTTTCACAGGTTATCCGTAAATCTAAAACTACCCTAAAAACACAAAGCTTATTAAGAGTCTAGGTGAGAAATGTGCAAAAGAGTGGAACGAATGCTTCACCAAAGAAGATCTATGGAAGGCAAACAGGCAAATGAAAAGATGCTCAAAGTCATTAGTCGTTAGGGGAATGCAGATTAAAACCACAATATGTTACTGACATGCACCTCTTAGAAGGGCTAAAATGAAAAATTCTGAGTGTTAATTAAAAAGACCAAAAGTTTTGGAGGAATGGGAATGCTCATCCACTGCTGGTAGAAATGAAACATGGTACAACTGCTTTGGGAAACCATTTGGCAGTTTATTAAAAAGTCAAACATCTATTCTGGTTATATATCCAAAAGAATTGAAATAGGATCTGGAAGAGACATGTATACATCCATGGGCACTGCAGCATTATCCACAACAGCCGAAAGATGGAAGCAACCCCAGTGTCCTCTGTCAGATGGATGGACAAAGAAAACGTGGAATATGTTTAGCTTTAAAAAGGAAGAAAATCGGCCGGGAGCAGGGGCTCACGCTTGTAATCACAGCACTTTGGGAGGCCAAGGCGGGCGGATCATGAGGTCAGGAGATCGAGACCATCCTGGCCAAATGGTGAAACCCCATCTCTACTAAAAACACAAAAATTAGCCGGGCATGGTGGCACGTGCCTGTAGTCTCAGGTACTCAGGAAGCTGAGGCCGGAGAATTGCTTGAACCCAGGAGGCGGAGGTTGCAATGAGCCAAGATCGTGCCACTGCCTGGGCAACAGAGGGAGACTCCGTTTCAAAAAAGGAAGAAAATCCTGTCACATGCTACAGCTGCATCATGGATGAACCTTGAGGCCATTATGTTAGGTGAGATAAGCCAGTCACAAAAAGACAAATACCGCATGATTCCATTTATATGAGGTACCTAGTGCAGTCAAAATCATCAGCACAGAAAGTAGAATGGTGGTTGCTGGGGGCTGGAGGAAGACAAAAGGGGGAGTTGTTGATCAATGTGTGTATAGGTTCAGTTTTGCAAGATGAAAACATTCTAGAGATCTGCTGCACAACAATACGAACATAGTTAACACAACTGAACTGCGTGCTTAAAATTTGTTACGTGTTTTTTTTTTACCACAATTAAAATATTTGTGGATGTATGTTAAACATGCATGTACCACGCAATCCCGTCATTCCATTTCTAGGTATTTACCCAAGAGAAATGAAAGCATATGTCCACACCAAGACTTATGTATGAGTGTTCACAGCAGCTTTATCCATAATAGCCCAAATCTGGAAATGACCTAAATGTCCATCAACAGGGGAATGGGTAAATGGGCTATGGCATATGCATACAGTGGTATACTCAACTCTTTTGGTAGGTGAGCTGTGGTACATTCATACAGTGGCACGGAACGTAAAAAGGAACAAACTATTTATACATTCAACAACATGGATGAATCTCAGAATAATTATGCAGAGTGAAAGAATTCAGATTTTAAAAAAAGAGTTCACATTGTAGTGAATTAATCTGTGATGGCAGAAAGCAGATCGGGGTTGCTTGGGAATGGCAGGGGGTGAGGGAAGGTGGGAGGGATCATGAAAGGGCATGAGGAAATTTTGGGGATGACGAATTATTCACTATCTTAATTGTGGTGATGGTTTCACAGGGGTGTGTGTGTGTGTGTGTGTGTACAGAGAGGGAGACACTTACCAAACTGTGAGAGGGAAGAAGGGAGTCGGGGAGGAAGGCGGAAGAGAGGTTTGGCCAGGCATGCCTGAATGCCGGATGGATATTTTAGACATGGCATCCTCTAAGCTCCAACCTCACTCAGCACCCACGTTCATACATCTGTGTGGGGAATGCGGATTTTCAAGCACACCAGCGTGCATTGCCCTTCCCTTTGGCAGAAGGCCGCTGCCAGGATGGGCCGAGTGTAGAGAGAGTGGCTTGCCTGGCAGCAGGAATAATTAATTCTCCTCCCTTGGGAGGGAGGAGAAAGAGGTTGTGAGAATGTGAGCTGAGGAGTGGAGGGTGACACCTTTTGGGGTATAGTTTCCTACTGGAGGTGACCCCCCAACCCAGAAAGCAGCCTGAGGGAGGCCGGGTGGACTCCCATTTTCTGTTCCCAGATGGCAGGAAGGGATAAGAGTGTGGCTCTGGAGACCAACTGCAATTTCTCAGTATGTGTCAGTAGTTCCTGTTCACCTCTGATGCAGGGAGAAAAATCCACTCCCACCAAAATCCAAGAGGACTGAGGTGGTGGAGGTGAAATCTATGCTGAAAAAGCCCTGCCATACACTGGCAAATTGGAAGAGGAAGCAAAAATAGTTGGCAGTCAGCACGAGACCATTTCTCCCTTAGGAGTTGTATCTGTTCCTACTTGGAGTGATTCCAGGGCCATTGACGAAACCTGCCCCCATCCATATACTGGTTCAATTTTGGGGGCGGATTCCTGAAGTGCCACCATCAGGTTTCACCCAGCAGTAGGCTGGACTGACCGTGGCTGGGACTCAGCACTTCTCATGAGAGCTACCATTTATTTAAGCATTGTGCTAAGGTCTTGTGGCTTCGCTCCTTTAATCTTCAAAATAAAACCATAAGGTTCCATGATTAGGCCCCTTTTACAGATGAGGAAACTGAGGCCCCAGAAGATTAATTACCTGCTCAAGATCACACAGTTAGTAGGTGTCAGGAGCTAGGATCTAAACCCCCTTTTTCATAGGTTAGAAAACCAAGCCTTAGGGAGGGGAAGCTATTATCCGGAGGTCACACAGCTTATGGGTGAGGTGGGGGCCTAGAGCTACTTGCCTCTAGAGCCCAGGTTTTCTCCATCCTGCTCTCCTATCTGTCCAGCCTGTCCACCCCCCTTGTTGGGAGAAAGGACCCAGGAGAAAATAGAGACAGGATAATGGAAGCTTGGGAAGCAGGAAGGAATTTTGAAGAAGGGAAAAATAAGTGAACACCTCCTAGGAAGAAAATCTCATCCAACCCCTTAATCTCACCCACAGAGTATTTTTTTAAAGCTACATACACAAAAAGTTTACCACAGAATTACTCATAATCACAAACATTTGGAAACTCAAAGGAATGATCAAGCACATTTTTCTGTACAGCTATGATGGACTATTATACAACTGCCAAAAAAGACAGTCACAAAGACGTGTGGCAACAAGGCAAATGCTTCTGATGTAACATTAGGTAAACCCTTTGACCTAGTGATCCCTTTTTCTGAAAATAATTGATTCTAAATATGGCAAAGCTTTTGTTGATTTCTTTCTTTTTTTAAAGACAGGGTCTTGCCTGTAATCCCAGCACTTTGGGAGGCCGAGACGGGCGGATCATGAGGTCAGGAGATCGAGACCATCCTGGCTAACACGGTGAAACTCCGTCTCTACTAAAAAAATACAAAAAACTACCCGGGCGTGGTGGTGGGCACCTGTAGTCCCAGCTACTCGGGAGGCTGAGGCAGGAGAATGGCATAAACCCAGGAGACGGAGCTTGCAGTGAGCTGAGATCCGGCTACTGCACTCCAGCCTGGGCGACAGAGCGAGACTCCTTCTCAAAAAAAAAAAAGGCAGGGTCTCACTCTGTCTCCCAGAGTGGAGTGCAGTGGTGCAGTCATGGCTCGCTGCCACCTTGACTTCAAGTAGCTGGGGCTATAAGCATGTGCCACCATGCCCAGTTAATTGTTTAATTTCATGTAGAGATGGGAGTCTCACAATTGCTCAGGCTGGTCTCAAATTCCTGGGCTCAAGCGATCCTCCTGCCTTGGCTTCCTAAAGTGCTGAGATTACAGGCATGAGCCACCACATCCAGTCCTGTTCATTTCTTGTAACAAAGATGTTTGCCATGGAGTTAGCCCATAAAAGACATGTCATTGGGATTGTTTCTTCCACCCTGATAAAGCACAGAGAATATATAGGTAGAGGGACCACCAGTCCAAACCTACGCAGGGCAAAGGCTCTTCTCTGTGATTTGCTGGTCACTCAGAGTCTTACACAAATATAAACTAGTGACATCCAGTTCTACCTTAATAATGCGATTTTACTGGAAAGAGAATAAAGTGGAAGAGAATGAAATGATATGAAAATGGAATTCTCCAGGGAGATCTGAACTCTGGATTTCCTAAATAGAGTTTTTACATTCATAAACATACATGTACAACTGTCCTAGACACTGTGCCCTTAGTTAACCCCAAAGCCTCCTTTACATGAAGATCCTACTTTCTAGACCCAGCGGTCTGGGCTGGGCAATGCAGCCTGTTAGATCCCCACTCCCATTTCCAGCTCTCCCAGGTGAAGGGCGTCTCCAGGTCACAAATTTGGGGGGAATACCCCTCCACTCAGCCCTTCTACTGTTTGAACTGTCCCTACCCTCCAACACTGCCCTTGTCTGGGGCCCCACCAGTACTTACTCAGTCGCCTCAAGTACAAAACTGCATCCTCGTACCCTCGGTAGTAGTAATCGTGCAGGATCTGGGGGCGGGAGCACCAGGAGAATAACCAAGGCTGCGGTGATGAAGGGAGCCACAGTTCCCCCAATCCAGGGCTGCTACTCCCATTGCTCTTGAACTTTATTTGATGGACTTTTCAAAACGTACCCATCCAGTGTCCCATCCCTCACTATCTGCTAAGAAGAATTGGGGAGCAATTCCTGGTCACACGCCCCAGTAATGCTGCGTTCATGAGTGACACTATTCATGGTGGATCCTCAGCCTCCCCTGGGCAGGAAAGTGTTGGGTGCTCATGGCAGAACCAGACGAGGTGCATCGGGGCCATATGAAGAGCAAAGTTTGGAGCCTGAGTTCAGGTCTCTGGGCTGCCCCTTATTGGCTGTGTTGCTCTCACCTCTCACAGCCTCAATTTCTTCATCTCCAAAATGGGGACAGCAATAATATTGGTCACAGAGGATGCTAGAGGATTACATGAGATATTGCCCACAAAGCCTTTTCTGTAAAGGGCCAGATAGTAAATACTTATTTTGGGCTTTGCTGGCCACATGCAGTCTCTGCCTAATGTTCTTTTTCTTTTTCTTCTTTTTTTCCCCCATAACTCTCTAAAAATGGAAACCCCTTTCTTAGCTCACAGGCTATACAAAAACAAGCCATAGGCTGGATATGGCCCGTGGGCTGCAGTTTGCCGACCCTTGCTTTGGTACATGAACTGTCTGAGTGGAAGGGTTCAGTTGATATTTCTGTCAGCACTTCTGACATCATCTCGCTTTACAGGGGAGAATATTGAAGCCGGAAGAGCTTAAGGCACTTGTTCAAGGTCACACAGCTAGTTAGAAGCAAGGCCAGTAGGCAGGTCTAGGAGGAAGTTTAAGGGATCATTTGAGGGGAGGAGACTCAGATGGAACTTGAGTGGGCCCCAGTGGCTCTCTAACCCCACCCCTAGTCCCTGGTACCTTCCCCTACTCCCCAGACCCCTCCTGCCTCTCACCACCAGGTCCGGGGGGAACAATGCGTGGGTCATCCTGGCGATGTTCTCCAGGGAGAACTGGAAGGAGCAGTTGAACATGCGGAAGTCGTGGAAGATGGCGGGGCAGTCCCGGGGACAGATGTCCTGCTGCCCACTGAAGGTGGAGATGGTGATGGCGTCGGTCCAGAAGGCGCAGGGCTGCATGCCTGTGAAGCCCCCATCGATGTACCTCTGTGTAGGGCAGAGTGAGAAATGCTCACCTGGGGCCAGAGTTCTCAGCCCCACTCGGAGTACATCGAAATGGCCCATGGGACATGGTACCAGCTTCAAGGGCCCATCAAGGAAGGTCCAGAAGACCCTTCGGGATAAGCCTGGAGATGGAGGTCCTGGTGGGTGTGTGGTGTGCCCCTGGTCACTTGGTGAGTCCGCACTGGCCTCTGGACTCCCAGCCCGGTGCTCTGTCCTGCACTGATCCTCCCTCCACTATCTTAGTGGCGCTGAGACTGGGGCTCCCAGGGCTCTGTGTGCAGGGGACCCATACTCTGGGTAAAGCAGGAGACGTGCCCCTCTGCCACAGCCCCACCACCTGTTCATCCACGAGCCCTGTCCTTTCTGGGGCTTCTGTTTTCTCACCTGTGAATGAAGGACAACAAATACTGAGACTCTAACTCTCAGGCTGGCTGACGTGCAATACGGGCTCCATCAACTACCTGAATCCTAGTCTCTGGCCCTACCTTTCTCTGCATATAAAATGAGGAAGGGGCATGAGCTAGACCATCACTACTCAGAGTGTGGCCCACCCACCAGCAGCATGGGCAGCACCTGAGGCTGGTTAGGGGCGGATCCTCAGGCCCTGCCGCTGACTGCCTGGATCAGAACTTGCGTAGTTTTACGGGACCCCGAGTGATTCACGGGCATATGAAAGTCTGTAAGGCCCTGGCCTAGAGGGCCTCAGAAAACATCCTCATCATTTGAGGTTCCAGGTCCCAGCGCTTCAGGGTCCATCTCCTCTGTTCCGAGAAGTCTGGGAGAGCCTGCCAAGCCTACGGAACCTTGATTTGCCGGGTTCGGCAGTGGGTAGGCGGATCCAGAGAGGAGCCCACCCCAGCTGGAGAAGTTCATCTTAAAGGCCCAGAAAGCCATCTACAATGGGAATTCTGAGTAACAACACGAGAAATTCTCCAACTCTAGGTCCTCCCACTGCATTCTGAGACCACCCCCCTGCTCCCTCAGGTGTGAGTCACAGGGACCCGAGGTCCCCTGGATCCCAGTTCACTTGTCACCATGCTGGAGCACTCACCACACCGCGGTAAGTCGGGGGGATGAGGCCGCAGTACACAGGGACGAAGCAGCTGCAGTATAGGGCCTGTATGGAGAGAACAGGGCTGAGATGCCGGAGGCCCAGGGGCGGGGTGGGGATGGCTCGTCTATCAGCCGCTGGGCCATCCACCACCAGCCCGGACCTCCTTAAATCCTAAGTGAAGGTGCCACATTGGGAAGCAAAGCTCCGGGTTCAATTCCTGGCCTGGTTCTCACTTATGGGGTCCTTGGTAACCTACTTGGTCCGTCTGGCCCTGACATCCCAGCATTAAAGCGGGCCGGGGTCCTCAATAGCTTCAGGGTTCCTTCTGATGCTGAACTTTCATGAATCCAGTGGGATTCGACAACCACTAATGTGTGTCAGCAAAGGAGGCTGAGAGGCCCATCCTTGGGAATGCCCTACAAGGGGGAGTGAGCAAGTGGGTGACGGTGCAGTGGGGTGACAGGGGCTTGGTGGAGGTGAGCATGGGCACCGTGGCTCCACAAGAGGGGGTGCAGGCAGGGTGGGAGGGGATGAAGGTAAGTCCCCTAGCAGGAGGGAGTGGGTTTCAGCAGGTGCGAAGGCCCAGAGGTCTGGCTTGTGTGTGGTTTGCTAGGGTTGGCATGGTAGGAATGGAAGGTGGGGGAGAGGGCTGGGGAGAGAAAACTGCAGCAGTGGGCGATGAAGTCGGAATGGGAGTGGGCGTGAGGAGGCAGATCTGGAAGAACCAGCTGCTGATAAACCCCGGGGGCCGTGAGGAGTGGAAGAGGTGTCCATGCACACTGCCTATTAATCCCTCATCCCCAGGATTACTGCCAGGCCAGTATGGGATGCAGATGGGGAGGCAAAGGCCCTGTATGTGGGGAAGGAAGGAGAGTGGAGATGTGGGGTGGAGGCCATGCAGCTTAACCCCTTTGTCCCGAAAGACAATGGGACCTATCTGCAGCCCTCTCCAGCAATCATTGTTCATAACTAAAGTTCATATTAATGAGCTGAGGGCAGTGCACTCAGGATTAGCATGCACTTTTCTAAGTGATAACTAATTTGGTAGCAATTCAATCCCTTATCAAGGGCCACTAGAAGTGAGGGGGCAGAAAGGGGACATGGGGGCCTGTCTCCCCTGACTGTTCTCACAAATTGGGAGTAATTCAAGGAGGACGCAGGGCAGCCCAGCCTGGAAGGCCCTGAAAGAGCCCCGGGCCCTCTGCAGGTCACACCTGGGCCTCTGTGAAGCTCTAGGCTTAGCGCAGAGGGCCGGGCAGGATGGATGTGAAGGCTGAAGCATTGAGGGTGGTGGTCAAGCCTGGTATGTCCTGGGCTTCTGTGTCCATCTCACCTAACACTGCACCTTGCACAGGGAGACACTGGGGGCAAGAAGCAAGGGAAGGACCAGGGAAGTGAGGGAGATGGGTGAGGCATCGGGCTGGGCGGTGGAGAGAGAGCAGGAGCAGCCCTCCCATGCCCCCTCTTTGGCCCTCCCTCCCAGCGCAGCCCCCTTGCCTCAATGAGCTCCTCCTTGGACGTGAACTCTGAAACCACCACACTCTCCCCGTCCATGAAGCGGGTGAGGCTCACATGGAGCTTTCCCGTGGTGACCTTGTAGGAGTCCTCGGGCAGGACCCGGTACAGAAACTGCCTCATCATCTGCACCATCTTGCAGGATGGGGACAAGGGCCCCAGGAAGGATTTCTTCACCTCGGCCACACCCACATTGAGGACTCTGAGGTACTCATCTGCGAAGGAAGCAGAGAAGAGGGGGTGGTCGGCGCCACCCAGTGGCCAGGGGCCAAGGGAGGTCTAGGGTGGTTTCTCCAACTCATCCAACAAATGGGGAAACCTAGAATTCGGAAGCTGGGAAAGCCCCAGGAATCGGCCTGCTGTCCTGCACGTGAGGAAAGCAAGACCCTGAGGAAGGAAGTCGCTGGCTCCAGAGAGCCCAGAGCTAGGCGATGGTGGAGCTGGACCCAGGCGTCCTGACCTTTGTCCAGGAGTCGCTACGTGACAGACACCTTCTTATCAACAGCTAAAGGAACACTTTAGCCCAAACACAAATAGCTTTCCACAACTTCTTGTCACTCTGCCTGGAAGTCCACTGCCAGACCACATTTCTGGGATCCTGTATGAGATTCCTATGAAAACACTGGTGCAGTTGGAAGTTGTTCCCAAGTGATGCCCTGGGATACTTGCTTAGTGCCCATTGAGTCTGTGGGCAGGGAGGGGGTGCTGGCCTTGGGCCGGTGAATCGCGTGGAGGAGGTGAACTTTGTCTTGAAACCATTGCGTCATCTTTCCTTTATGGCCCTGGTCCAGGTCTGAGAGAGCGATGACCCTGAGATATGGAGTATGTAAAGCTTGCCTGTGCCATGTGCTCAGAGGGCAGATGTGCTATTCAGGGTGGCAGAAGAGGGTGTAATGTTCCCCACCCCAAGTCCCCAGAATCCCACCAGGGAAGTCTGTGTTGTCAGCTTAATAAGAAGTGATAACTTGCTTAATTCCCACAGCAATACTAGGAGGTGGGTATTTCTATCTTCCTTTTACTGATCAGGAAACTGAGGCTCAGATAGGCAATATAACTTTCCCAGGGTCAGCATCAGCCAGTTAGTAAGTGGATAAAGTTAGCCTTTCAACCTAGGTTGTGCGACCCCAGAGCCTGGGCTCCTTCTACTATGCTAAGCCAAAAGCTTCTTCTGGAGCTGAGCTCACATCTGCTTTTTGCTGACCACTGCTCATCTCTACCCGGTGCAAGCATTTGGGAAAATCAGGAATGAAAATAGCTCTGGAAAGGATTGCTTTTTTAAACAACATTTATTTATAAAACGTGCTATAATACGTTATAGGGAATAACTTTCTTATAGTTAGTGTCATGTAGCAGTGGCTACAAGGGAAGCTGTGTGGTCATGAGTTTTCTGCCATGGGAGGTAACCAGGCAGAGGCTGGATAAGTACCTCTGTCAGAGAGTTTATCAAAAAGATTCCTGCATGAGTGATAGGGCTAAGATTCCTTCCAGTTTTGAGATTCTGGGATTTTCACAGGCACCTCGCAATACATCTGGGAAGTAATCAGTGTGCCTTACTCGCCTATTTATAAACAGAGCAGCTGAGACACAGAGCGGTTAAGTGATTTGCCCAAAGTCACATGGCGATTTGGGGACAAACCAAAACTAAGGATGCCCTACTCCTCTTGTATTTTACAGTTCACAGATTATTCACCCCAGTCCTGGAGGTAAGATAAGAAGCTTCAGCACCATTTTACAGATGCAGAAACTCACACAGAGAAAAGCTAAGTGTCTTGCCTGAGGTCAGGCAGCCAGGCAGTGATTTTTCTGACTCCATACTCCACCTTCTTTCCCTGGGATTTGGACTGATCTCAGGAATGAAGAGGCTGAGCAAGCCTGGGTTGCCATGGTGACAGCCTTTTTTTTTTTTTCAACCTTTGGAATTACACCTGCTTATGTGTAGTAGGGACCGCCCTGAGCAATGGAGCATCATAGCTGTCACCCTCCTACAGGGGAGGGTGCTCCTGGGAGGCAGAAAGGCCCTACAGTTTTAGTAAGGTTAGACTTACCATGTGCCAACAGTGGTAAACAGTGTCTGCCCTCAAGGGAGGGCAGAGGCTAACCCTCTCACAGGTGATGCAGCAACTGTTCATTTGGATACCAAGGTGTTGGATCACTGAGGTGTCACCCGTAAGACCAGCTGGGATGGGGAGTCAAGCCGGGGCAGGGAATTCTTAGTGAGCAGCTTAACACCTTGCAAGGGTCAATGGCTTTTCCCATGATGCCTGGGAGCCAGGAACGCCTGATCTCCCAGCAGAAGCCACCCCTGGGAGGGAAGCAAGGAAATTTGTTCTTATTACAAAAATCAGACATGCTCATTATGGAAAAACTTTTAAAAATGCAGATAAGCAGAAAAAAAAATTAAAATGTCTTGGAATCCCTCCTCCTAGTGACTAACATTTGGTCTGTCTCCTTAAACTATATAGTTTATTTTTATTCATACTTATAAAGGGTCATACAATACATACTATTTGTAATTTGCTTCTTTCACCTAATCTGTTGTGAATGTTTTTCCAGGTCAACAAATATTCATTTATGACCGAATTTGTTTTTCCAAATAAAGTTTTCTTCTGTCACCTAAACTGGACACCATGATAGCTCACTGCACCCTGGAATGCCTGTCTCAAGCAATCCTCTCACCTCAGCCTCCTGAGTAGCTGGGATTACAGGCATGTGCCACCACACCCAGCTAATTTTTTTATTTTTGTAAAAATAGGGTCTCATTATGTTGCCCAGGCTGGTCTTGAACTCCTGGTCTCAAGCAATCCTCCCACTTTGGTCTCCCAAAGTGCTGGGATTATAGGCATGAACCACTGCGCCCAGCCTATGCTCTAATATTAAAAGCAGTATGGAAAGCTGTTGTAAGGTTTATTGATCAGGAAACCAAGAGTGGCTGGCTATTTAGTTTGTTTCATTGCTTTTCTAAATAAATGATGCAATGAACAATCTCATGCTAGCTTCTTTATCCATATACTTATTTTCCTTAGGATAAATTCCTAGAAGTGAGAATGCTAGGTCAAAGGCATGCATATTTAAAGTCTTATAATGCTTACTTTAATGGTGGCTTTAGTATATTATTCATCTACAGTCAACTCACCTATTCAGTGGTGGGAGTGGGTGACAGGAACAAAACATTGGACAAAATAATGGAAACAGTGTCGACATTCCAAAGTACTGACATCGGAAAATGGTGCTGTCTGGAAATTAGCAATGCTCTAGTCAGTCATGTAGCCTGGGAGGAAGAGGGCAGTACGTGGTCTGATTCTCTCAGTCTAGCTCTGCTGCTGCTGGCTGAAGCCACACACCAAAAGATACTGTTAGCTCTGCATCTTCTTAGTTCTCTCCAGGTGTGTGTGTAGGGGGTGGGTGTGTATGTGTGCATGTTCCTGTCTGTCTTCAAAGTCTCTGACTGTCTTTCTCCGTGTCTCTCTTTGTCTCTGTCTCTGTCTATCTCTCTCCTTTCTCTCTCGCCCAGCAACTAATCTGGTTAAACAAATCTATGCTGGTAGAAAGTTAAGTGTTAAGCACAGCAATTGCTGGGTGCTGAGAGAGGGGATAAATTTAGCTTACTTCTTTATGTATTACCATATTTTCCAGCACTTTCTCCCATTTAAAGGCCTCCTTCCGAGCTGCATGCTGCCAGGCTCTGAGACACAGAGTCCCATACTAACCACAACAAGATTATTAGAAGCAGCACCGCAGACCCAGTGTGTCCTGATCAGGGTACTCAAGGTTGACTGTTCCCACCCCTCAGCCCACCCTAGGCACATCCACTTCTGCTCAGAGGAGGGGTTTCTCTGAGGGCAAATCTAGTTCTCCTCCTTCTCTGACAATAGCCTATCACTGAGCTTTGCCCGTAGGAAGGTCTTCAGAAACCTCCCCTGAGGGCTGGAAATTCCTCCAGGGCAGAGATGGGCCATACTCTATGCCCATCAAGCCTCTCAGTATGTGAACAAAGGAATACAAAAACCTGAGAGCAATGGAGATGCCCCCAAGGAAGAGCTACTTGACTTAATTACCCAATAAAAGCTTGAAGGCAAGATCATCCCAGATAGATGGATAGACAGCAGAGTTAACAATATTGATTAGTGTGGTCAGCTCACCAGGTTTTATGAGTCTAATGTGCCAAGAAAAATAAATAAATAAGATGCTGGGTCAATGCTGGGTGTGGTGGTTCATGCCTGTAATCCCAGCACATTGGGAAGGTGAGATGGGAGGATCGCTTGAGCCCAGGAGCTTGAGACCAGCTCTGGTGACATAGCAAGACCCCTGTCTTTACAAAAATAATAATAATAATAACAATAATAATAATAATAAAATTAGCCAGGCATGGTGGCATGCTGCTGTCATCCCAGCTACTTAGGAGGCTGAGGTGGGAAGATCACTTGAGTCCGGGAGGTCAAGACTGCAGTAAGCCATGATTGCAGCACTGCACTCCAGCCTGGATGACAGAGTGAGACCCTGCCTCTAAAAAAATAAAATGTAAAAAGATGTTGAGACCGGGAGATTTTTGAAGGGCACTTGGAAGCTATATTTCCAAGTTTCAGCCACTCAGAGACTCTTTCTTTTTTTAATTTAAATTTTTTTTTAGAGACAGAGTCTCACTCTGTTGCCCAGGCTCCTCAAAGCATCCTCCCACCTCAGCCTCCTGAGTAGCTGGAACTACAGGCGTGTGCCACCATACCGGATAATTTTTTTCATTTTGTAGAAACAGGGTCTCTAGCCCTGTTGCTCAGGCTGGTCTCAAACTCCCTAGCTCAAGCAATCCTCCCACCTCAGCCTCCCAAAGTGCGGGGGTTACAGGCATGAGCCACTGTGCCCAGCTTATCAGAGAGTCTTTCCGTGACCACATCCATTTCTTGGAAAGAGCTTAGGCTTTGGAGCTAGGCAGATTTGGTTCAAATCCCAGCTTCACCACATGCTATCTAGATCATCACTGGCCACTTAAATAACATCTTTCATCCTCAACTTTGTTGCCTGTAAAATTAGTCTAAGAATACCTACCTTACTGGATTATGAAGAGGCAGACAGCTTTTAAAGTGCCTGCATACAGTAAATGCTCAAACATTGGGTATGGCAATCATTCCTTATGTGACAAGGCATTTGGATGTTTTGGACTCTCAGCCTACTCATCTGAACAGAAGAGAGTGATCCCGGCCCCCACATCCTTATCAAGCTGTGGTCAGGCTCAAGTGTGGAATCACAAGAGCAAAATACGAGCGTGGAGCGAGAGGGTGCGCCCCAGTTTCAGAATAGTGTAGGCCTGACTGGGAGAACACTCCCTCTCCTGTCAACTTGGGGGATCCTACAGATATGGTAGGGGGAATGAAGGGCTAGAAAAATCATCAAAGGGGAAGAAAAGGGATAATTGTACATGTGTTTATTTGTTTAGGTGGATAATGCTCCCCCCTACACGAGGGCAAGGATGGTCTCTGTCTTGTTCATTCCATTGTCTCTAGCACTCAATATAGTGCCTGGAATACGGTCGGCACTTAAGAAACATGCACGCAGGCATGAATAATGGATAAATGAACGAACTCTAGACCTGAAGCGGGATATTGAGGCCCAGAGAGAGAAGTCGCTATTCAAGATGACCCAGAGGATGAAAACAGAAAGCTTCTCTTCCCCATCTCCATGTGGCCTCTTGCTAAATGAAAAATCATAGAAAGACGGGCTCTTGGGGCTGATAATTTAAGCTGCTGAGGATGCCGTTCACAGGGGGCCGCAATTAGGTCTGCAGTGAGGGATGGATCCGCCACAGAGGATGGGACTGCGGGGCCCCAGGCTCAGGGCACACTGGTAGCCTAGCAACAACCTCCGGTTCAGCCAATCACTGCCAGGCGCCGCCGCTGGCCTTGCTCCCAGAGCAGCGTGCGTGGTGGGCGCGCGGGGAGCAGGGGGCGCAGCAGCCCCTGGGGAGGCGCCGACGAATGCTCAGAATCCCAGCATGGAGCACCTGAGAACTGGCTGCTCCTATCTTGTCCCTAATTGCAGACTGAATTGTAATCTGCATTTTCCTGTGGGTATATCTTGAATACCCGACCCCAACGTAATAATAATAATTGTTATCATCTTAACAACAATCATTTCCCTAAGCGGGCTTTCCCACCTATTATCTCAGTTTATTTTCACAGTGACAGCAAACCTCCGAGGAGCAGTGACCCTGGTTTATTTACCATTTTATTTCTATGCCCTACACTGCAGGGGTATTGATTGAAAAACAGTTTGGCTTGAAGCTACAGTGCCACTACTGGAAGGTTTACAGAGACCCTTTGGGGCAGTGAGTTTTCAGTTAGGGAGCCTTTGTTCAAAAGAAATCTTAAGTGGAAACTCAATATATAAAACAACAAAAAACGTGGCTGTTCTGGGTTGAGGCTGTTCTGAGACTCTGTCCCATCACCCCACCCTCCCTAGGAAGGTAGCCCCCAAAACACTGCCCTGAGACTCCTAAGATTCTGGGATCCTAGGTCAGAAATAGGAGTCCCAACGAATTCTCACATTTTACAGGTAAGAAATCCTGCCCAGGAAAAAGGTGAGGCTCAATAAATATCGGCCGGATGGATGGATGAGTGGATGGATGGTTGGATGGTTGGTTAGATGGATGGATGGATAAAGGAGGGACATACCCTGGGACCTAGGTCACACAATTTCTGTTTGCAGAAATAGAACAAGAATGTATGTGAAAACTCACATTTTTCTCTCTGTCCTGAATGCATTATAGGCTTTCACCAACAGCAAAACAACTCTGACCTATTTAGCACTTCAAACCAAACCAAACCAAACAATGTTTTTAATGGATAATAACAATCCTCCACATAGACCTTCTTCTAACCCTAAGAGTTTACTAAAGAATTGGATTTAAAAGTTCAGACTGGCTTATATCCGGTTGTCATGGAAACAGAAGTGTCTTCCGCTGATTCATCACCTGTGCTCCTAGCAAGGTATCCACAGAACTCTTTGCTTGCCCTCAGGTAGAGGGCCTGGGGCCTCAGCCCTCACCCCACTATGAGTTTTTCCCCCCAGAATTCAGGCACAACCTCCAACATCCCACTGCAGGTTCTTACTGATCACTCTGAGGTGAAACAGGCAGACAGGGAATGCATCTAGAAAGTTTCCTGGAAATGATCATGTATTCAGGGCCATTACCCCTGCTCTTTTCTCTGTTTTCTTTGGTGGACCCAGAAGTCCTTTTGGGATCCTGCTCCAAGGTAGGAATTAATACTGCCTCCCATCTAGGCTGTGGCCTCTCCTGCCCTATAGATTCTCCCTGCACTACCAAGGCGACACTGGGATGATGCCACAGCTGTGAACTGAGTCACCCCCTAGTCTTAAGACTCAGCTGGACTTCAGGTCTGACGGGGCAAACCACAGGCAGTGTGCTCTATCAACCCTGCTTCTAACTTGTGCTCCCATAGGGATGCATACTAGACTCTGAGTTAGGGCATAGCAGGAGATTCTCTCTTTTTCTGTTTTTTCTTTCTTAATTTTTTTTAGAGATAGGGTCTCACTACATTGCCCAGGCTGGACTTGAACTCCTAGGCTCAAGTGATCCTCCTGCCTCAGCCTCCTGAGTAGCTGGGGCTACAGGTGCACCATCACGCCCAACTGAGGAGATTCTTCCTTACGTGCTGATTTCATGATTACAGAGTTGGGTTACCCACAGGATTCAAGGGTGAACTCCTAACTCAGGGGAACCAAAAAAGTCTGGAGGTTTATTTACCATTTGTTTGGCCGTCTTCCCCCTAGAACTGGAAAAAGAGCTCAACTGTCTTTCTTGAATTTGAGCCCAAAGTGAAGCAAATAAAACAATGCTATTTTAATACTAAGTGAGTGGGTTTAAAAATGGATCCACCAAATGCAGTGTGGAATCCTGGATTGGATTCTGGGACAGAAAAGAGACATTAGTAGAAAAACTGGTGACATTCTAGTAAGTCTGCAGTATAGTTAATAGGAATGTACCGATATTAATGTCTTAGTGTTGGCAAATGGACCATGGTTATGTAAGATGTTAACACTAGGGGAGACTGGGTGAAGGATATGCAGAACTTTGTACTATTTTAGCGACTTTTCTGTGAAGCTGACATTATTCCAAAATAAAAAGTTTATTATTAAAAATTTTAAAAACACAGATCGACCATCCTGGCTAACACTGTGAAACCCCGTCTCTACTAAAAAAAACAAATACAAAAAATTAGCCGGGCACGGTGGCGGGCACCTGTAGTCCCAGCTCCATGGGAGGCTGAGGCAGGAGAATGGCGTGAACCCGGGGCGCGGAGCTTGCAGTGAGTGGAGAGTACACCACTGCACTCCAGCCTGGGCGATAGAGCCAGACTCCGTCTCAAAAACAAAACAAAATAAAACAGATCAAATCAGGTGCAGTGGCTCACGCCTGTAATCCCAGCACTTTGGGAGGCCAAGGCAGGCGGATCACGAGGTTGGGGTTCAAGACCAGCCTGGCCAAGATGGTGAAACCACGTCTCTACTAAAAATACAAAAATTAGCCGGGCGTGGTGGTGGGCGCTTGTAATCCCAGCTACTTAGAAGGCTGAGGGAGGAGAATTGCTTGAACCTGGGAGGTGGAGGTTGCAGTGAGCTGAGATCTTGCCACTGTACTCCAGCCTGGGCAACAGAGCTAGATTCTTGTCTCAAAAAAATTAAATTAAATAACACACACACATACACACAGATCAAGCAAGGCTGTTGGGGATACAGTGTCTTGCACTCACAGGAGCTCAGTTAGCACCTTCTGATACCAGGGGGATGGATTAACATATGTCACCTACGTGAGTTGTTTTCCAAATAGATGTTCCTACTGTGTAACGAACACATTCAGAGCTTTACCAGATCTTCCATTCAATGTTCTTCTACTAAAAAGTCCAAGGGATTGTTTGGGGGAAATGAATCTTTACCCATTTGGATGGAGAGGTTTAAACATGTAAAGCATAAGTTCCTTTGAGTGAGATGGAAGATACTGGGTCCAACATGGTAGTGGGAGTTACAACAACAACTACACAATGACACCATCTCCATAATATTGTATAAAAAGTCCTTTTGTATTTGTCATGCCATTCGATCTCATTTTCTTTCTTTTTTCTTTTTTTTTTTTTGAAACAGAGTTTTGCTTTTATTGCCCAGGCTGGAGGGCAATGGCACGATTTCGGCTCACTGCAACCTCCCCACCTCCTGGGTTCAAGTGATTCTCCTGCCTCAGCCTCCTGAGTAGCTGGGATTATAGGTGCCTGCCACTACGCCTGGCTAATTTTTTGTATTTTTAGTAGAGACAGGGTTTCACCATGTTGGCCAGGCTAGTCTCAAACTCCTGACCTCAGGTGATCCACTTGCCTTGGCCTCCCAAAGTGCTGGGATTACAGGCATGAGCCACTGCACCCGGCCTGATCTCACTTTCTTAACCAATGTATAAATAATTGCTTGACCCATGGAGTGTAGCAAGAAAGTTGTCATGTTGCTTGCAAAGCAATTTCTGAAATCATGATTAGAGAGGATGTAGAATGTAGACATTTAGAGAAATACCAGTCTTGGCTCTGTTGTATAAACCTGGGAAAATCATCTAATCTCTCTAAATCCCTGTTTCCTCATTTGTAAAGTGAATATAAATATAGTATCTGCTTCATAGGGTTGTGAGGGGATTAGAGTAAATGATGCATATGAAGCACTTAGCACGGGACCTGGCACATTCTAAGTGCTTGGTAAATAGCTGTTATTCAAAAGACACTAGGATGTGAATTTGAGCAGAATACCTTTTTAGAGAAAACACTGCCATCTCAGATAACTAATTTTTGGAGTGATTATTCTGAAAGTGTACCCAGCAGCCAGGACTGAAATCCAAGTTACATCTGGGCAACATATACACGTACACACCCACGCACACTCACCTACACACCTGCAACAGGAAAAAATGGAGGTTCTCGTTCAGGTCTTAAGGAACTTCCAGCTCCAGTAGTATGGTGGGCTGAGCTAAAGAGGAACCTCTCCAGCTTCAGAAACAAGAGATCAGGTGCTTTGGCTCATGCCTGTAATCCCAGCACTGTGGGAGCCAGAGGCAGGCAGATCGATTGAGGCCAGGAGTTCAAGACCAGTGTGGGTAACATAGTGAGACCCTGTCTCTACAAAAAAATTAAAAAATTAGCCAGACATGGTGGCACGTGCTTCTAGTCCCAACTACTCAGGAGGCTGAAGCAGGAGGATCGCTTGAGCCCAGGAATTCGAGGTTACAGTGAGCTATGATGGCACCTCTGCACTCCAGCCTAGGTGACAGAGAGAGACCCTGTCGCAAACAACAAAAACAACAACTATAACAATAAAAAACGCAATATTAAATAAAATATAAAACAAAGTTGTAAGACATGGTTGAACTCACGAGAAAGGAAGAAATGAAGAGGGAACTGAAAGTCAGTGACATGAGAAGGAAAACTGATGATGTGGTAACTGCGGGGACTGTTACCAGACCAGAAACTGGCAGGGACAGGGACTGCATTCTTGGGCTGGGTGAACTGAGACCTCTGCTTAAAGCTAGGACCCTCCAAAGGCTGCCTGGGGTATTGCAAGGTGCCAGTGGCTTGTGTCTGCACAGGGATCTGGGTGAAAAAACACAGTCTCCCATAAAAATGGAAGACCCAAATCTGTATTACATATGGTTTAGAGCTTGAATTGATACAACCTACAGAGTAATTAACATGAAAAGTGTTCCCAAGTCAGCAACAATCCTAGGGTGTTTGGCCAGAGCCAGTGCAGACTAGCTGAGATGGGTCCTTCCACTGCTGGGGCCACACAGAATTCCCGCAGAAAAACCAAGTCCTTGTGCAGATGAGCTCACGATTACCATGGAAAACACTGCTCAGACCAGGCTGGATTCCAGTCATCTTTGTTTTTGTTTGTTTTTTGTTTTTTTCTTTTTGAGACGGAGTCTCACTGTATCACCAGGCTGGATTGGTACCACTGCACCCTCTGCCTCCCGGGTTCAAGCATTTCTCCTGCCTCAGCCTCCCGAGTAGCTAGGACTACAGACACATGCCACCATGCTAATTTTTGGATTTTAGTAGAGACGGGGTTTCACCATGTTGGCTAGGATGGTCTTGATCTCCTGAACTCATGATCCGCCCGCCTCTGTCTCCCAAAGTGCTGGGATTACAGGCGTGAGCCACCACACCCGGCCTGTTTGTTTTAATAAAATTTAATTCGTTCTCTGGGACATTCTTGAGTTTGGAAAGTGCTGCTTTATCTATGCTTTTCTATTTCAAGGTAATTTTATTTTCACGTATTCATCCATTCATTCAATATTCATTCTTCAAAGACTTATTTTGTGACTAATATTTGCCAAGCACTGGGCCAGGAATGCATCCATGACTTCTTTTGTCTTTCACCATAATGTCCAAGGGATGTGTTTCCAATTATCCAAGTTACAGATGGCAAAACCAAGGGCAAGATGGGTCCCTGGCCAGCCAAAAACCCACGGAACTCAGGGGCAGAGTTGGAAGTTCAGCCCCAGCCCTCCTCCTTCCTGGGAACTGTATTCTCCACCAATCCTGACCATGTCTCATTCCTCAACTGAGTGACAAAGACGGGTGCATGAGTGACCAAGGAAAGGAGTTACTAAAGCGAGGTTCTCACAGAGGAAGCCCAGTGCCAGTCCCAGTGGACCAGAATACACCTTGAGCCACCTATCAATGACTATAACCAGCCAGCCTCAGCTCCAGGACCCCAGGAGAATTTCAGTTATTGGACAGGCAGGAGCTGCCAAAGGTAGCACTGGCCTGCGTGTGGGAGGCCGATCAAAATACTTCTCCAGTGCTCTGTCTCCACGGGAACAGTTGTGCTGGGTCCTGTTGTGCACACATTTGCGGGGCAGGGGGCAAAACATACGGCTCCTCTGGATCTCTCATGTGTTTTGCAAGATCCCTTGGAGTCTCGCTCTGTCGCCGGGGCTGGAGTGCAGTGGCCGGATCTCAGCTCACTGCAAGCTCCGCCTCCTGCGTTTACGCCATTCTCCTGCCTCAGCCTCCCGAGTAGCTGGGACTACAGGCGCCCGCCACCTCGCCCGGCTAGATTTTTGTATTTTTTAGTAGAGATGGGGTTTCACCGTGTTAGCCAGGATGGTCTCCATCTCCTGACCTCGTGATCCGCCCGTCTCGGCCTCCCAAAGTGCTGGGATTACAGGCTTGAGCCACCGCGCCCGGCCTCAGCCTGGAACTCTTTCGCCTCAGTGCACGTGGCTCTCTCCTAGCTTCCTCCACCTCAGAGGGGCCTTCACAGGCCAGCCCACCCCACACTGTGCCCTTGTGTCACTCGCCCATCCTTTCCCTGCTTTATCTTCTCCTTTGAGCACGCATGCTGGCCTTTTTTATATGTTTAATTTTCTACGGTTTAATTTCACCAAGAGAATGTCAGTTTCATGAGGGTGAACATCCACTTTGTTCACTGCCAGATCCCCAGGACCTAGAATGAATGAGCGAATGAATCATCTATTTCATCACCATAATTCAGCCAAAATCTGATCCTCAACCTCCTTGTCTGCATCTTGTGGGAACCAGGCTCAAACAGTGATTCTCAAACTTTAAAAGAAATTACTGAAAGATTTTCTTCAAATATAATTTTAGAAAGATCCCCCATGTATGAGATGGACAACAGCAGGGCTGTACTAGTGCAGCCAGGGCTTCCAATGTGTCTCTCCCCTGCTTTTCCTCCCCATCTGCACAACCCTACGGATCCCTGGAACACAGTTTGGAAACTAGTGACCTAAGTGAGGTCTGTCTCCAACTAGTCACTTTCTCTCCCAGGGTCTAAATACAATTACCTGTAAAATGAGGGAGTTGGACTTGCTGACCTTGACACTGTAATATCCTAGCATTATCCATATCCGTAACTACAGAATATCATCCAAGAGCCAGGGAAACTATAAAATACAAATTGCAAAGACACATTCAGTGTCACACTGGCCAATAGCCAGCAAACACCAGGAGTTTATCAAGGAGCTTTTGTTTTATGAGCAGTTTGTGGGAGCCATAGGACCCACAAGATCTCAGATTGCTCAACCAACCTAGCTGATGAAATGAGACACCGTATCTGTAACAGTTAAGACTGTACAACATCAAATGCTAGAATAGGTGGACAGATTTTATGGGCAAACTGGACATCATGGAAAAGAGAGATGGAGTGGGGTAAAATGGGATGGTGCCTGGGGAGAAGGTTTTCTCTCTGAAAGGGGGGCAGAGGGTCATTCTAGGCAGGGGACACAGTAGGTGCCATGGTACACTGCCCAGGCCCCTTGCTGCAAGACCGAAGCTCTCATGCTCCCACTGCCAGAAGGGCAGCTGCTGGTGGGCCAGAGCTGAGCCTTTTCCCAGACAACAAACTGGACTTGACTTTGTGATTGTTTGTTTGTTTGTTTGTTTTTAGAGACATGGTCTCACTCTGTCGCCCAGGGTGGAGTGCAGTGTGGCACAATTGTAGTTCATTGCAGCCTCAGACTCCTGGGCTCAAGGGATCCTCCCACCTCAGCCTCCTGAGTAGGTAGGACTGTAGGGATAAGCCACCACACCTGGCTAATTATTTTACTTTTTGTAGAAACAGGGTCTCGCTTTGTTGCCCAGGCTGGCCTCAAACTCTTGGCCCTAAGCAATTCTCCCACCTCAGCCTCCCAAAATTCTGGGCTCACAGGCACGAGCCACGGCACCTGGCCAACTTTGTGATTATGAAGTCATGGTCTTGGTCTCAGGCAGGGGCAGAGTTTCTCCAGGATCCTCATGCCATTGATTATGGTTGTTGCAACGCAGACTGCTAGTTGTCCCCAATACCCATTTTCCCCTTCTTTCGTAACTGAACCTCTGATTTTTAGCTGGCCACATGGCCTCCCAAAATAAAGTCTACATTTCCTAAGTTCTCTTGCAGTCAGGTGTGACCATGTGACTAAATTCCAATCCATGGGATGTAGCTGACAGGACGTGTGTCACCTCCAAGTCCTGCTCTAAAGGACTGTGCCCTTCCCTTTTCCCTTTCCGACTAGCTGGAGTGCAGACATGGCAGGGGGCACTTGGACCACAGGAGAGGCTACACCTTTCAATTCCCGACGTCAGTTGACTTGCACTGTTTACCATGCTCTGGAGGCATCACGTTTCCCCACTGCGTGGCTTTGTTGTGTTGTCATGCTATGTCTTTGCTGGAAGCCTTGGTTCCTGCCCAACCTGTCTCTACCTGTCCAACTTCTACTCACCTTTCAAGCACAGACTAGCCCAAATGCCACTTCTATGAGGCCTTCCATGTTTGGAAGTGTTTTCTCCATCCCTCTGCACTCCTATGCCTTATAATTCTCTAACATTCAATTGCAACTTTCTTTTTTTTCTTTTTCTTTTCTTTTTTTTTTTTGAGACGGAATCTTGCTCTGTCACCCAGGCTGCAGTGCAGTGGCGCGCGATCTCAGCTCACTGTAAGCTCTGCCTCCCGGGTTCAAGCCATTCTCCTGCCTCAGCCTCCCAAGTAGCTGGGACTATAGGCACCCGACACCATGCCCTGCTAATTTTTTGTATTTTTGGTACAGACGGGGTTTCACTGTGTTAGCCAGGATGGTCTTGACCTCCTGACCTCGTGATCCACCCGCCTCGGCCTCCGAAAGTGCTGGGATTACAGGCGTGAGCCACCGCACCAGGCTCAATTGGAACTTTCTTGCATTATAACTATTTGGTAGCTGCCTTTAAGTTTGAGTGGACTGTAAGTTCCTTGTAGCAAGATCAGAGTTTCATTTTGTGTTATATCTTCACATCCTCTGCAGGGCCTAGTATATGCTCAACTAACACAGAAGGAAGGAAGGGAGGGAGGGAGGAAGGAAGGAAGGAAGGAAGGAAGGAAGGAAGGAAGGAAGGAAGAGGGGGAGGGAGGGAGGGAGGAAGGGAAGGACGGAGGGACAGACTGGCTTGCCAGTTTTTTATGGGGAGAAAAGTGCCAAGAAGTAGCTTAAGTGGGAGTAGGGTTTTAAGTCTGCCAAATCACTATTCTTCAGTAAGAAACATTTTATTTTTCAAAATTATGCAAATGCAGCTTCAAGGCATGTTTCCAACCCCACTTCTGACAAGATTGGAAACTCTGGACCCCCCAGTGGCAATCACGGAGACCACCCCTCCTAGGTGAATGAATGGATTAATGAAGGTTACCACCTCTCTAGTAAAAACCAGGCACTGTGTTAAGTGCTTTTATAAACATTTGCATGTGACTTGAACTGGCCTGGTCGCAAAACTGGGCATACATGCCAGAAGATGCACCTCTGCCACCTCAGCTTTCACAGGAAAAAAACACAGGATCTCAGGACAGAAAAGCCCCAAGCTGGCTACAAATGTAGGGACATGACCTTGAGGAGGGCCTCAGAAAATGCTAGCTGGGTGTGGTGGCTCATGCCTGTAATCCCAGCACTTTGGGAGGCTAAGGTGGGTGGATTACTTAAGGTGAGGAGTTCGCGACCAGCCTGACAAATATGGTGAAACCCTGTCTCTACTAAAAATACAAAAATTAGCTGGGTGTGGTGAGGGGTGCCTGTAAGCCCAGTTACTCAGGAGGCTGAGGCAGAAGAATCTCTTGAACCCAGGAGGCAGAGATTGCAATGAGCTGAGATCACACCACTGCATGCCAGCCTGGGCAACAGAGCAACACTCTGTCTCAAAAGAAAAAAGAAAGAAAATGCTATAGGTAAAAAAAAGATCCCATTTCCCATAGCAATAAAAAATAAAACTACAAGGGAAAAATAAATCTAATAAAACACACAAAATCTTTACTGAAGGACAAATAAAAGACCAGAATAGAAAGATCAACTGTATTTATAAATGGGAAGATGGAATTTCAGTCAAAAGCCCAGCAGAGCTTTTCACATGGGGCAGGGAAAGGACCAAACATAATGGAGGCAATATTTGAAGAAGAAAAAAGGAGGAGGAAAAGGAGGAGATTGCTTGTCATAGGTGACAAACCCCTTATTATAAGACTGTAATGATTAAAACAGAAATAGACAAATGAGCCAACAGAATAGAAGAGACACTTGAATATTCCAGATGCAGCATTTCAAGTAAGTGTCGAGATAGCCTCTAATTGGCTATCACATGGCAAAACAATTTAAAAATTAGATCTCTACCTCAACCATCAACAAAATGAATTCCTGAGGAATTAACCTAAATATGAAAACTTTAAAACTTTTGAAAGACAATGTAGAAGAAATAATTGTAATAAAGATATTTTATAACACATATTATATAAGAGGATGGCCAGGTGCAGTGGTTTACACCTGTAACCCTTGCACTTTGGAAGGCTGAGGAGGGAGGATCACTTGAACCCAGGAGTTCAAGACCAGCCTGGGCAACATAGTGAGACCCTGACTTTACGAAAAAATTTTTAAAATTAGCCGGGCGTGGTGGCATGCACCTGTGGTCCCAGCTACTCAGGAGGCTGATGCAGGAGGATCACTTGAGCCTGGGAGTTCGAGGCTGCAGTGAGCCATGAATGTGCCACTGCACTCCGATGTGGGTGAGAGAATGAGACCCAGTCTCAAAAACAAAACAAAACCCAAATTGTAAGATGAAAAGATGGATACATTTGACAGTATTAAAATTAAAATCTGAGTAACTAAAGACATCAAAGCAAAATAAAAATACAAGAAATAGAGTGGGAAAAGAGAGGTGCATTGTGAATAACTGGTGAATGATAAGTGTACAGAAAATACAAAGAACATCTACACATTAAAGAAAAAAGATAACTCAGTAGGAAAAAGCAGGGAAATGTGGTGAGCAGGCAAGTTGCAGAAGAGGAAACGTCTAGTGATCAATAAGTACGTGGGGATGCTGAACATCACTAGCAATCAGAATAGGTAGATTAAATACAGTAGATGAGATACAATTTCACATTTGTTAGATTGGCATAAGATTTTCAAGTGTGACATTGTGGGGAAATTAGAACTCATATCTGCTGCTTGTGATTAAATTGGTACAACTGCTTTGGAGAGTAACTTATCAAAGTCAATAACAAAGTTAATGACACAAATACCCTAGAATGATATACATTCCATGTGAGCATAGGAGACACAAACAAGCATGGTTGTAACAACAAGGAAATTGGTCATATCCATCAATAAAATGACTAACTGTACTGTGGCATAGGAATACAGAGACTTGAAGAAAAACCGGAGACCTAGCCCTGGTTCCTTTTCGGCTTCTAACTAACGAAGGGACTTTTGCTTTACATAGAATGCTGTCCCCAAGATATTCTTGGGCTCCTTCTCTTACCCACTTCAGTTCTGTGTGGAAATTCCACCTGCTCAGAGAGACTCCCCGACCCTGTCTCCGCACCCCTTAACATTGCATTGTTAAGCAGGGCAATTTAAAGGATAAGAATGTAGACTCTGGCTAGACTGGGTTCAAATTCTAGCTTTACCAAGTGCTATCCGTGTGACTGTAGGCAAGTTATTTAAATTTTCTGTGACTCAGTTTCCTCCTCTGTAAAATGGGGATCATAACAGTTTTCACCTGGGAGGGCTGTTGTGAGGACTGAATGAGTTAATATGCCAGAGGTAGAATGGTGCCTGATATAAAGGAAGTGCTAGTTAAGAGTAAATTGTATGGCAGTTAAAATGAGTGAATGAACTAGACTGGAGTGACACTGACAAGTCTCATAAACATACTGCTGAGTGGACAGAGTGAGTCCCACACACACCTCCCTCACCCTTCCCTGGACTTTTGCCATCATTATGAGCAGCCCACAGTCCAGTCCTTGATTACACCCCACTGCTTGATGTCCTTTTTATAGGTTTTAGTTCCCACCACTGCCGTCCATGACCATCACAGCCTGGCCAAGTAGGCTTGCAGTGGTATTCATCAAACTGAATGAGTTAAATTAGTTCTGAAAAGTCTTTTTTCTTTCTTTCTTTCTTTTTCTTCTTTTTTTTATTATTTATTTTTTTTAATTTTTTAATTTTTTTTTTGCGATGGAGTCTCCCTGTATTACCCAGGCTTGTCTTGAACTCCTGGACCCACACAATCTTCCTGTCTTGGCCTCTCAAAGTACTGGGATCACAGGCATGAGCCACTGCGCCCAGATGCTATATTTTAAGATGACATAAAGACAGAAGAGTGAGAGTAATGGAGCAGATGAGCAACGCAGGTGCCTGGAAAAGGAAGGAGAATCCCTGCACCAGGTGTTTCCAAGGCAGGAATTCTGTGACTCCAGGACAGTGTGGGGGTTGTCACCCTAGCCCCATTCTGAAGGCCTGGAGTTCACTGTGGAAGAGACATTAACGGCTACATTCACAGAAGACTGTGCGTTAAAAAGATCTGGAAAGATCCATGCCTAGCCCTTAGCATTGGCTAAAGGAGGGACGGTGGAATTAGGGGCACCCAGGCAAATGGAGGCTTTCTTTCTACTCTTTATTTATGTATTTATTTATTTATTTGAGACAGTGTCTGGCTTTGTTACCTAAATTGGCTTTGTTACCTAATTGTAGCAGCACGATCTCACTGCAACCTCCGCCTCTGGGGTTCCAGCAATCTCCCACCTCAGCCTCCCGAGTAGCTGGGACTACAGGTGTGTACCACCACACCTGGCTAATTTTCGTATTTTTTTAGTAGAGAAGGGGTTTCGCCATTTGGCTAGGTTGGTCTTGAACTCCTGATTCACCTGTCTCAGCCTTCCAAAGTGCCGGGATGACAGGCATGAGCCACCGTGCCTGGCCTCTTTCTACTTTCTACTTTTACTCTATACATTTTCACATTGTTTGAATTTTGTCCAGTGAGAAAAATGTGTTTATTACTTGTGAGATATTAAAAAGAAAAAAAATCTTATATATTAGAGGTACTCAGTGAATGGGCATTACTATTATTCTTTAAAATAAAGACTTTCGGCCGGGCGCGGTGGCTCAAGCCTGTAATCCCAGCACTTTGGGAGGCCGAGATGGGTGGATCACAAGGTCAGGAGATCGAGACCATCCTGGCTAACACGGTGAAACCCCGTCTATACTAAAAATACAAAAAACTAGCCGGGCGAGGTGGCGGGCGCCTGTAGTCCCAGCTACTCCGGAGGCTGAGGCAGGAGAATGGCGTAAACCCAGGAGGCAGAGCTTGCAGTGAGCTGAGATCCAGCCACTGCACTCCAGCCCGGGTGACAGAGCAAGACTCCGTCTCAAAAATAAACAAACAAACAAACAAACAAACAAATAAATAAATAAATAAATAAAATAAAGACTTTCCACACAGCATAGAGGTCCCCAGCCAGGAAGTACCCTGCTTGGGCTGGGAGGAGGCTATTGTCTGCAGCCTCTCCCTCACACAGCCTAGCCAGCCCTCCAGCAAGTCTCACGGCCTCTACTTTCAAAGCACATCCTGAACCCAATCTCTTCCCTCATCTAGTTTCCACCTTGCTCCCTCAAACACACTCTGCCCATCGGTCAGAGATCTTAAGAAGCCTAATCAGATGGTTGCCACATTCCGAACACTTGCCATGTGCCAGGTATTGTTCCAAGCAGGGATTCATATTAGCTCAGCCAATCCTATAACCAGGGGTTCCCAATCCCCAGGCCATGGCCCCTGGTCTGTGGCCTGTTAGGAACCAGGCTGCACAGCAGGAGGTAAGCAGCAGGGGAAGCTTCATTTGTATTTACAGTGGCTCCCCATTGCTCACGTTACCGCCTGAGCTCCGTCTCCTGTCAGATCAGTGGCGGCACCAGATTCTCATAGGAGCGTGAACCCTCTAGTGAACTGTGCATGGGAGGGATCTAGGTTGCACACTCCTTATGAGAATCTAATGCCTGATGATCTGTCACTGGCTCCCGTCACCCTCAGGTGGGACTGTCTACTTGCAGGAAAACAAGCTCAGGGCTCTGATTCTACCTTATGGTGAGTTGTATAATTATTTCATTATATATTAAAATGTAATGATAATAGAAGTAAACTGCACAACAAATGCAATATGCTTGAATCATTCTGAAACCATCCCCCACCAACCCTGGTGTGTGGAAAAATCGTCTTCCACAAAACCAGTACCTGGTGTCAGAAAGGCTGGAGACGGGTGCTATAACAATGCTGGGAACCAGGCGCGACTAGGATCTCCCTTTTCTAGATAGAGAAACAGAGGCGCAGAACGTTCAATTACTTGCTTTGGGCACGCATCATGAAATGACAGAGCTGGGATCCCACGTGAGGAGCTCACACTCTCTGCCCCTCCCCACCCGCTGTCACAGCCGCCTGTGCTCCCTCTCTTAGGTGAGATCAGAGCTTGCCACTAAGGCCACATGACCTGGCCCATGTTGACCTCCCACCACCTTTTCCACACTACAGGCTTTGTGGCTGCTCCTTCACCAGGAATTCTCCTTTTCAGGAGCTCCCAGTAGCTTGTTCTTTCACCATACCCAGCTCTAGGCTTGAATGTCACCTCCTCAGAAAGGCTTCCCTGACCACCTTCCTAAAATAGTCTCCATTTTATTCTCAGTCCCTTTCCTGCTTTAATTTTATTCGTGGATCATGTCACTTCCCGACTTTATCCTAGAAGATGCCTTGTTTCGATGTTTATTATCTGTTTTTTTCTCTAGAATTTCTACTCCAGAAGGGCAGGGACTTTGTCCTCAGTGCCTGGAACATGGCCCCGTCTAGAACAGGAGCTCCGTAAATGAATAAACGCCTCTCTAAGGTAGCCCACTAGGCTGTTGGGCCTGTTCCTCGGGGCTGCTAGACGCATCTGCTGCCTGGGACAGTTTCTCTCTCTGGGTGAGCAGTGTAGCAGTCCTTCTCACTGGGGCTCCTGGACCAGCAGGGCAGAAGGTGAAGTGAGAGCTTCTATATTCTCTCCCCACCCCTTCCTATGCTTCTCCCACTCTGGACTCTCTCCTGTCTACCCTTCCAGCCTCGGGGCGTTTGTCTTTCCAGCCACCTGGAAATGGTGGACAATACATTCCAATCAGGGTGATAGAGATTTGAAGAGTTGCCTCTCCCAAGGGTATTTTCGTTTTGAAAGAGGCCAGGCAGGAGCAACACTGAACCCCAATGTATGACTGTGCTGCGGTGTAGCTTCTGACAGCACCATGTTCAACGTTTGAGGGAGATACTGCCCTTCACTCTCCCAGGCGCTGGGAGACAGAGCATCTCACAGGTAAGGGCACTGAGGGAGAGGGACAGGGGTCCAGGCTCACCCTGCAGGTCAGAGACTGGGGACTTGCAGACCCCAAACTTCAAATGTCACAGCTGCTGCTGTCCTACTCCAACCAGCTCTTCCCTTCCCTTCCTGCCACCCAGGCCTGGCTTTGTCCCCGAAAGCATCCCCAGCCTCCCTCAGGCTCCTTCTGTCTCTGTGGAATCCCCCAAGAGACTTCCCAGGGGACCCAGAACACAGGCCTTACCCATTTCAATCCCGCAGATGGCCAGGGCGGCAATGACAGCACCCGCCGATGTCCCCGCGAAGCGGTGGGCTGTTTCCAGCATCCGGGGCGCCAGGTCCCGCAGGGCATCCACGGCCCCGGCCTGGTAGAAGGAGAGGAATCCACTGCCCGAGAAGGAGATGGAGTGAGGGGTATCCGGGTCCCCCTTGAACACCTGTTCTTCCATCTCCTCCGCCTCTGGCTTTCCGCGGCAGGAGGAACCACCCTTCAGTGCTTGCCTGCCCGAGCCTGGGCTGCCGCTCCCTGTAGGAACTCCCTGCCCAGCTTCCCTGCCACCCTGGAGCTTGGAATGTGGCCGTCTCTACCCAGCTGGAGCAACCTCAGGCTGCTCAGGAAGCTGCCTCGGCCTGTTAAGCTCCGCCAGGAGGCAGCCCCAAAGGTTGGAAAGGGGCCCCAGGATGAGATGCAGATGGCCCCCCGGTGTGTGAGCAGGGTCCTGATCCTGTGAGACCCCCGCTGGCTTCATTTCTTGGCTAGATTCATCTCAGGCACAGGATCCTCAGCCCTCTGCCCATCCGTGGTACACCAGGGCGCATTCACTGCTCCCCGACACAGGGCCATGCCCACGGAGGCAGGCTCTGCCCAGTCCTCAGCTGCAACATTCAGTTGCAAAACCTCCGTGATGGTTATCGGTGGACACCTCCCTCCCCAACATGCTCCTACGGCAGTGAAGGGCTTCCAAGCCCGCCTCCCTCCAGGAGGACGGTGCCCACCCTGTCTCTTTAGGACATCCCCAAAGAGATGCCCCTCCTGGGCTCCTTCAGGCTGTGTGGTATGTGTGATGTGTTACACAAGCATTTTTATTTGTTTTTCTTATATAAACACCCCTTTGTTTATTCACTTGTCTGTTTATTTACATGTTAGCATCAACCCTGGGTAAAATTGTAAGAGAAGTTTGACTTTGGGAGCCCCACCCACCACCGCCTCTGCACCTCTCTCTGTCTCTGCTCCTGGGCCCTTCACGGACCCTGTGACCTTGGTCAGTACCCTCTCACGAAGCCCCAAGCCCTCATGCTATCTTCTAAGTGTGCAGGAAGAAATCAGCCTGAAATCTAGATCATTCTAAGTGTGTGAGGCTTCGTGTTGTGTGCTCTTCCTCCCGCTCAGAAATGAGAAGTTTGAGATAGCAATGTTTAACCCCAAGGAGAAGCAGCTGGGGAGGTCACCTGTGGGGATGTCAGGGTCAGGGCAGACAGACATTTTGGTAAGGGAGGTGGTGTGAGAGGACCAGGGTTAGCTCCAGGGGCTGCGGTTCTGCCCCCTGAGGAGCTGTATCATGTGGTCCTGATGGGGAGGAGTGATCCTCACACCCACAAAATGTCCCCTCATGGAGATATAACAAAGACGGCAAGATTGCATCTCCCACTCCCCTCAAAGACCACACAGCAACAGGACCAGAATCAGAATCAAGACACCAAGGCCTCCACCAAGTGCCAATCCAGCTCCAACCTCTCTGTCAGGATGTGACATCAGTGGCTTCCCCGCTCCTGGGGAGCTTGCACCATTCTAGTGGACTCACTGATCTGCATGGGAATTCCACAATGAGGGCAAGGCCAGTTAGGAGGGAGTTTTCCGTCTTGGGTAGGTAATTCCAGGCATATCATTGCCTCAGGTTGAAAAGAGAGCTTTAGATTAGAAAAAGCGTGTGTGCGTACGTGTGTGTGTATGCATGTGTGCGTGTGTGTGCAGATATCTGAGGCATATTGCTGGGGTGGGGGCGGGTGTGTCAGGGTGGAGTCCAGTCAGTTTTTGGACAGCAGAGACCCTGCCCCCTTCCTGGGAGGTCAAGTCAGCTCCACTGAGTGTTTGTGTGCCCAGTCCTGTGCTGTGTCGGGGCCCTGGGGGGACAAGAGAACATAGAAGCTCCATCCCCAAATCAGACATTTGCAGGCTTCTTGGGAACAAGACAGGCAAATGTGAAATAAGCAGAGAACCGTACAAGGCAATCTATAATTAAGTATTAAACTGTGCAGGGCTGAGATTCCTGCCAGAAAATTTAAGAGGCAGGGCTGAGCAGTGTGGGCTGGAACATCTGAGGAGCTGTGCGGAGGTGTGGGCTGCGGGACTGGAGGCAGCTGGGAGGAGCAGGCAGGGCACTGGGACAAGGCACAGCAAGAGCCTCTGGTAGAGGAGGGAAGTGTAATGGGACCTGTTTCACAGGATGAAGGGCTTTGGATGAGAGCCCTTCTGAGTCATGACGTTGGATCCCAGTTCTGCTATTTACAGGCAGTGTGACCTGTGCATGATCTCTCTGGACCTCAGTTTTTCTCATCTGTGAAAGGGACAATACTGTCATTCCTATGCTGCACTGTAGCTGTACACGCTAAAGGTAATGGCTGTAGGATGCCTGGCACACGGCACGTCTGAGGTTATCAGAGGGTAGTAAAAGTCAAGGCTTCTGGAACAGATAGACCCCAGAGATATGGTGGGATAGAAAGGCAGGGTCCAAAGGGGAAGGCTTGATCCACATGCGACATGAGGAGGAGCTTGGAGAGGTCTCAAGCAGCAGAGCGTTGGAAGGAAGATGAGAATGGGGCTGGAGAATGAGGAAGGAGGATGGTGGCCCATTCTCCTAGGATGATGGTGGCCAGGCCAGGGTGGCAGCTGCAGGAAGACAAGTTAATGAAGTTATTGCTGCAGAAGACTCTCAGGACAAGGGACTAGTTGGATGGGCAGGGTGAGTCAAAGCTGAGGCCTCACTTTTAGCCTGGGGGTAGGGAGGAGTGGGGCTGTCTTGAGCAGAGTTAGGGAAACTGGGATAGATGTGAGGAAGCTGAGTGGAGGATGATTTTACTTTAAGATGCATCTGAGATGACAGCAAGACATGGGCACTGTCCATGCGGGGGCAGAAATGGCACCAGAACCAAGGACAGAGACCCCTGCCACTGAGCAGCAGAGAAGGGTAAGCGGTGGAGGAGGGCATGGGGTCATGTTGAGGGGAAGACAGCTATGGATAAGTTTCTTTTTCTGGGTCATCCCAGTGAAACAGAAAGCAAGGCCACCTGCTGTACAGGAGCTGCAGGCACCTGGGGCCACTGGGGACACACCACCCGTTCAGAGACAGCACATCCCGACATGGCCCCCATTGTCCCCACCTCCTTGGACCTGGCTGACTTCCACGAATGCACATACATTTCTGTTCCCTGTGGACGTGGAGACAGCAGTGCCACACAGCCTCCTCCATGCAAACACGTCAGCCAGAAATCCATGACTGTGCCTCGGAAGGCCGTGAAGGAGCTGCTAACCTGGACCCCAAAGACTGAGCCTGGCAGACCAGTCTCCACAGCTAATAAGGGCTGGTGAGTAGCAGGCCTCAACCTGTCCTCTGCTGGGTGCTAAACTCCTGAGAAGGTTCCTTTCGTTCGCCCTCGTTCCTGACCTTCTGCTCATACCCTAAGAACTTCAAGCGAATGACATCGAGGAAGAATCGCTTTCCAGCATCTCTGCATTTGATTTTGAGTCATCGCATGATCTTCGCAGGTGTTTTTTAACAAAGTTAACACCGCTTGTATGACTCATCCATCCCAGGAAATCACGTGGGAGAAACAGATTGCTTATCACACACACTTCCAACAAGACAACCCAAAATGAATTTCTAGAGGAACCTGGACTTCCCATAAGTTTAAGATATGTGAAGCCACCCAGGACAGATACTGGGAGAAAGATGCACATAGATTCCAGATTGGCTTTTGCCTGATGGGGTATCACCCTCTGCTTACATCCTGAAAATGTTACTTTAGTGAAGAACCTGGTAGTTTCTTGATTCGGTCGAGTAGGAAGGTCACAACATCACCTGTGAATATTCATGCCAAAACGATGTCACCTGAATCTAATTGAGGCCTAACGTCCAGCTTACAGTAAATACGGAGGCTAAAGGATGCCAGGTGCAAACAATCAGATAAACGGAGCCCGTGGGAGGCTGGCAGAGACTGTTGCTGGTTACCAGCAGCCGTCTCTGGCCCACTTGCTCCTTGCTCACCTCCCTGTAAAGCAGCTGAAAGGCCTGGTCCTCGGTTTCAGCTAAGAGTGAATCATGAGCTCACGGTGATCATCAGACCCCACCCCCAGACATGAGAAGTAACAGGGACTCTGCTGGATTGCTTCTTGGAAAGATTTCCCTCCTTGATAAAAGGTAAAAGGCACACAGGAAGACCCCAGTAGCTCCATCCCCTTTTCTTCCTGCCAGAGACACTGTCCTGGGAGCATATGGTGTGTGGACCTATAACAGCTGTTTTATCTCCGTCAGAGGAAACGTGGCAGACACACTGAGTGTATTGGTTATCCATTGCTTCATGACAATTTACCCTGAAACATGGCACTTTCAAACAAGCATGTATTATCTCACACCACTTTTGAGGGTCAGGAAACTGCAAATGGCTTAGCAGGTGGTTCTCGCTATTGTCTCTCAAGGTTGCATTCAGGCTAATAGCCAGAGTCGCAGTCATCTCAAGGCCCACTGGAGCTAAAGAACCTACTTCCAAACCCACCTTTCTGGTTGCCAGTGGGTATCAGTTCTTGGTCAATGTTGACAGAAGCTTTAGTGCCTCATCAAGTGGGCCTCTCCATTGGGTGGCTCATGACTTGGCAATTGACTTTCTTCAGTGAGAGATGAAGAGAGTGAGAGAGAACAAGGGAAGGAGAGCATGTGAACCCAAGACAGGAGCTGCAGCCTTTTTGTAACCTAACCTCTGATGTAATCTCAGCTATATTCTATTGGTCACCCAGACCAGCCCTGGTAAAATCTAGGAAAAGTGGATACCAGAGGGTGGGTATTATCGAGGGCAAATTTGAAGGCTGGCTAAGGCACCAAAAATCGTATAAGAAAAAGCAAGAAAAATCCTGGGTCTGGATGAGATTCTTGTGTGACTGCACCAACCCCCACACCATTCGTGTGTGTGCTTCCTATTATGACAGATAACTCAATGTCTTTGCTTTTAGTCACTGTTCCCTTGATATTTGCTGCTAAAAACCTCATGGCCAATGCAAGGGCTCTTAAATATTGCTAGTAAAATGTAGCCCTTATTTGGAGAGAATGAATGAAATAATGACTTTTGCTTTTAGTAAAAACAAAAGAAATACTTTAAGGTATAGATACTTTGTTATTGTAGGTAAAATAACTCTGATTCATGAAAATTCTGAAGAACTTAATTTGAAAATTTTTATATACTTTTAGAAATTGTTTACCAACTTATTTTTGTTAGAAGCCGAGAAGTAGATTTTTTTTTTTCTCTTCCCTACCCCTCCTTTTCTCTGAATGGCTTGTTCTTAGCCTTTTGTCTGGGCTGAGTGGGGGTCTGATAACTTTTTTCTTTTTTTCTTTTTGAGACAGAGTTTCGCTTTTGTTGCCCAGGATGGAGTGCAATGGCACTATCTTGGCTCACTGCAACCTCCACATCCCAAGTCCAGGTGATTCTCCTGCCTCAGTCTCCCAAGTAGCTGGCATTACAGGTATGTGCCACCACGCCCAGCTAATTTTTGTGTTTTTAGTATAGATGGGATTTCACCATGTTGACTAGGCTAGTCACAAACTCCTGACCTCAGGTGATCCACCCACCTCAGCTTCCCAAAGTGCTCGGATTACAGTCATGAGCCACCATGCCTGGTCCCGATAACTAATTAAACAGCCCTCCAATGTAGCACTGGCCTTTTGAGGTGTGTGACTTAATTTTTGAATACTTGACCAAACATGTAGACATATCCATGATGGGGGTAGAAGTGTTTAAACATTTCCAAAAGGTCAGGAAGTTTTAAAGATATGATGCAAGGAGAGAGGAGAAAGTTTGACACAGCTGAGATGGGCACAGTTGAGAAGCTTGCTGGCTTCCTGAGCTGTTGGTATTTTGTAGGACCTTGAGATTATTCATGCAGCCTAAATAGTATCTTTTTTCTCATAATGAAAGAGCTCTAGCATAAAGTATCCAAACCAGTGCAGCAAACATTCATATACCCACCAGCCAGACATTTTACTACATTTGGCTCAGCTATTTCCCTGGTTTTAAAGCAATGAGACATCACAAGTAAAGATGAAACCTCCTCAAACTGTTTCCTCATCAGTATCATCCTTCATTTTCCTTCCCATGAGAACCGTGTTCCAGGTTGAAGGGACTCTTTCCCTTCCATGTTTTTTATACTTTCAGTACATGGATATGTTTTATAAACAATGTATACTCTTGTTTTATAAATCTTTTTTAAAATTTCACATAAACAAACACATTGCATTTATTTTGCAAATTGCTGTTTTTACTCAGTATTATGATCCCTGGCTCCAGTCTTTTCCATTTTCCTGCCTTCTGATGACCCATTATGAGACCATGGGACAACATGTATCATTCTCCTCCTGATGGACATTTGGATTGTTTCTAGTGTTTTGCTGTAACCAGCAATGCCACAGTGAATGCTCTTGTGTACATCCTTCCTTGGCCCTGCACAGGAATTTCTCAGGTCACAATGTGGGTTTATCAATGGTACCCACAGGATTTCGGTTGATGAAGGTGACTGAGTTACCACATGGAGAGGCTAGTGCCATGGAAGAGATTTCTATTACATGTACTTACATTTCCTTGCCATGCAGGACCACATGGGGAAGCCCCAGATTCGCTCAGGGGGCAGAAGAGACGAAAGGAGAGCACAGCCCAGAGCCTTTACGGTGTTTTCCATGGGAAAGGCAAGTCGGAGCAGGGAAGCAGCTTAGGACTGGTTGGTTCAAATCAAGGTGGCGGGCTCTGGGTCATAGGGGTGGTCTCTACTTGACTGGTGCCTGGCTCTGGGTGATTTTTGCCTCTTGGAGTATAAGAGCCAGATAGAGGGTGGATCAGAGCATGGGCTCTGGACAGGCTAGTTTACATATGAGAGGCACTGCTGCCCCACCCACCCCAGCCCTCTGCTATCTCTAAGAATGGGGTAGCCCTGGGAGGGGCAGCCTCTCCCTCATCAGTGAGGCCACAAATGCCAGAACATCAAAAATGCACAAAATAGGCTGGGCCCAGTGGCTCACGCCTGTAATCCCAGCACTTTGGGAGGCCGAGACAGGCAGATCACGAGGTCAGGAGGTCAAGACCATCCTGGCTAACATGGTGAAACCCGTCTCTACTAAAAATACAAAAAATTAGCCGGGCGTGGTGGCGGGCACCTGTAGTCCCAGCTACTCAGGAGGCTGAGGCAGGAGAATGGTGTGAACCCGGAAGGAGGAGCTTGCAGTGAGCCGAGATCGCGCCACTGCACTCCAGCCTAGGTGACAGTACAAGACTCCGTCTCAAAAAAAAAAAAAAAAAAAAAAATTCACAAAATGAGAAAGCATGGTTAATACAGTGGGCATTTCTACAAGGAGCTGCTCAATTGCTCTCTAGAGGGGGCGTGCCAGTTTCCACACCCACTGAGTGTTTATAAGAGACCTAATCACGCCACTTCTCTTGTTATTACCAGATTTGAAATGTTTTGCCAGTCTGAAGGGTGTGAAATGCTATCTCACTGTTGTTTAATTTACATTTTCCTTATTTTTTGGTGAAGCTGGGCACCATTTCATTCACTGGTCATTCCAGTTTTCTTTTCTCTGAATGGCTTGTTCTTAGCCTTTTTCCATTTGGGAACGCGGGGCAGGGGGAGTGTTTGTCTTTTTGTTAATAACATGTAGACGTTGGTACTAATATTGGCTCCGTTGACTGCATTGCAAATATCCTCTCCCGGTGTGCGGCTTTTAGTCAACATTTTAATGGTGTCTTTGATGATACAGAAGTTTTAAATTGGCCGGGCACGGTGGCTCAAGCCTGTAATCCCAGCACTTTGGGAGGCCGAGACGGGCGGATCACGAGGTCAGGAGATCGAGACCATCCTGGCCAACACGGTGAAACCCCGTCTCTACTAAAAAATACATAAAACTAGCTGGGCGAGGTGGCGGGCACCTGTAGTCCCAGCTACTCGGGAGGCTGAGGCAGGAGAATGGCGTAAACCCGGGAGGCGGAGCTTGCAGTGAGCCGAGATCACACCACTGCACTCCAGCCTGGGCAACAGAGCGAGACTCTGTCTCAAAAAAAAAAAAAAGGCCGGGCGCGGTGGCTCAAGCCTGTAATCCCAGCACTTTGGGAGGCCGAGACGGGCGGATCACGAGGTCAGGAGATCGAGACCATCCTGGCTAACACAGTGAAACCCCGTCTCTACTAAAAATACAAAAACTAGCCCGGCGAGGTGGCGGGCGCCTGTAGTCCCAGCTACTCGGGAGGCTGAGGCAGGAGAATGGCGTAAACCCGGGAGGCGAGCTTGCAGTGAGCTGAGATCCGGCCACTGCACTCCAGTCCGGGCGACAGAGCGAGACTCCGCTTCAAAAAAAAAAAAAAAAAAAAAAAAAAAAAAAAAAAAAAAGTTTTAAATTTTAATGTAATAACATGTATCATTCTTTTCTTTTATAGTTTATGTTTTTGTGTTAATGGTTTATGTTTTAAAGGCATCAGGATTCTCTCCCATATAAAATAAAGTCTTGGTTATTTTAAATGATTTGACCGTCAAGCCTAGGCTATTCATTCAGTCTCCTTTAAAAACTTGCAGTCTGGTGGGCAATTTGGCATCATCTATTTAAAAATCAATACTTGCAGGAATTTATTCTACAGAAATACTCATAGGAGTCCTCCAAAAATATATGCACAGGATTTTTAAATACAGCATCAATTGTAATAGCAAAGATCCAGAAATAACCTAAAAGTATATCAATGGCAGGCTAGTTAAATGAATGATGGTATAGCCACATAATGCAATTCTCTACAGCTATTGAAAAGAATAATTGTGGACCTGGGTGTGCTCATAGGGAAAGTTCTCCAAGATATATTGGTAAGAAGGAAAAATAATGATAAAGAAACAAGGATTCAAGCAATATAGTATGCTACCATTTATGTCTAAAAGGCAGGGGAAGAGCTTCTCTATGTATATGCATGTAACATTTCAGAAATAAAACTGCTGAGGATGGTTACTTCTGAGGAGGGGACTGGGGCTTGCGAGTGGAGGGAAACCTATTTTTCACTGCCAGCCTCTTATGTTGTTTTCATTGTTACTTCCATTACAGTAAACAAAGAAGAATTGCTGTGGATGGTCACATTTTCCGTGCGCTGCTATTTGTTTTGGCATTTGGAATATTCTGAGGTGAAGAGGGCCTTTTGTTCCAATAGCTATGAAGAAATTGAATTATTAGAAATGGAGCAGGAGGTTTCATTACATGTGCTGCGTAGCCCCGCCTGGCTGATGAGATTTAGGCTTGCTTTGTCTGGAGACTGAGGGCAGAGTGGGAGCAGGGGGCATGGGTGGGTTGTCTGTGGGACAGGAGTGGGGTGGGACGAGGTGGGGGCAGGGGAAAGTGGATGGAAGGTGGGACCGTCTGAGCCAGAGGATCAGCCTGGGCTTCTGTAGCCCCAGGACCAACTGTGTGAGGTCTAGGTCACCCCTAGGCACTCACTGTCCTCACACTGCCTGGCTGCAGGGTTGGAAAAACCTCTGCACCCTCTCCTGAGTAGAGGATGAGAATCCCCATCTCAAAGGTTCTGGCAGGTGATTCTCCCCAGAGGAAAAAAAGCCATGCTCCTCCTGGGAAAATGTTCATCCAATAAACGAGAAATAAAGGCACGCTGAGTTTACCCTGGTTTAAAGAAGAGAAAGGGATCGGGTCAGCATCCATGGAGCAAAGACAAGATGTGCCGCCAGGGTTAAGTTCAGCTGCCTTTCTCAGGGCGGTACAGTATGGCCACTTAGGGAGTCCGGCTGTCTTTAGTTCAAGACACAGCTATGTTAGTTGCACCTTTGACAAGTTATTTGACATCTCTGTGCCTTAGTTTTCTCATCTAGAAAACAGGAAAATAATTAAACTTGCCTCCCCTGACACATGGCAAGTGCTTACAAAGTGTTAATTGTTTTTATTCTTTATTTCTCACTTTTGTAAGTTTAGTGCAGCTAGGACCTAGGACAGTGATATGGTCAGTGCATGAAGATTCGAACTGCGTCTAAGGTGGACACACATTCACCAAACTCTCAAGCCTGATGAATGAATTGTAACCTAACTTGTTAATTTACACTGGCCTGAACACCTAGGTTAACCCATCAACACTTTCCTCCCTTTTCCTCACGTGGGAGCCCAGACTGTCCTCAGAGGCTCTTTGCGGGATGGGAGCACTTCTGTGCCTTATTTACTTCGCCGGCTGTTCCTGCTGTTTGACTGTAAGCCCCTTGGGGAAGACACTTTGGTAAACAGGAGGATCGCCATTCATGGTGGTCAGAAAAATATCTGTTGAATGAGTGATGGTCATCACAGTGCTCTCTGTCATAGCAAAACACTGGAAACAACCTAAGCGTCCAACAACAGGGATTTTTTATTAAATTGTGGTCTAGTCACCTCACAAAACTGAACAATCATTAAAAATGATCATTAAAATGATCGTGGTCAAGCTTGGTGGCTCGTGTCTGTAATCCCAGCACTTTGGGAAGCCGAGGAGGGAGGATTGCTTGAACCCAGGAGTTCAAGGCCAGCCTGGGGGACATGGCAAAACCTCACCTCTACAAAAGACACACACAAAATATTAGCCGGGTGTGGTGGTGCATGCCTGTGGTCCCAGCTACTTGGGAGGCTGAGGCAGGAGGATCGCTTGAGCCCGGGAGGTGGAGGCTGCAGTGCACTGTGATGGCACCACTGCATGCACTCCAGGCTGGGCGACAGAGCCTGCACCCTCCTCCCTGCCCCAGAAAACAATCATGTGGAAAGATAGAGAAATGCTTAGGATGTAATCTTAGAAAAAGAAAAATAATTGAAACAGACCTGATGTGGATTCATCTGTATGATATTTTAGGTAAAAAATGAGGTTCAGAAGAGGGTGTATAATATGCTACCATTTGTGTAAAACAGGGAGCAAAGAACATAAGACTTCACTTACAGATATAGGGATAAACTACTTCTGAATGAGACACAAGAGAATGAAAACATTGGTGGCCTCTGGGGAGGGGACCAAGAGGTGGAGAGCTGGGAAACATGTCCCTGACAATACTTTTGCACCTTCTGAATGTTCAACCATGTGAATGTGCTTCTGATTCAAAAATTAAATAATTTAAAACACTTCCTGATACATAGTAAAGTAAAATAAATATACTTTTTCTATATATTTCTCAATCCTAAGGCACATATTTTCCCCTCATATTGTAAGGTTTCTGATATTAAGATGTATCTCACCATCAATTGCCATTTTATTATTTTTTATCCTTATTTTACATTTTTAAGGACAGAGTCATACTCTGTCACCCAGGCTGGAGTGCAGTGGTGTGTCATAGCTCACTGCAGCCTTGAACTCTTGGGCTCAAGCAATCCTCCTGCTTCAGCCTCCTGGTAGCTAGGACTACAGGCGCACACCACAACACCTGCCTAATTTTTAAATTTTTTGTAGAAATGGGGTCTCGCTTGTTGCCCAGGCTGGTCTCAAACTCCTGGCCTCAAGCGATCCTCCTGCCTCAGCCTCCCAAAGTGCTAGGATGATAGGTATGAGCCTGGCCTCAATGGTCATTCATTTTTTAAAAAAATAATTTCAACTTTTATTTTAGATTCAGGGAGTACATGTGCAGATTTGTTACCTGGGTATATTTTGTGATGCTGAGGTTTGGGGTACAATGGATCCTGTCACCCAGGTACTAAGCATAGTACCCAATAGTTTTTCAACCCTTGCCCTCCTCCCTCCCTCCCTAGTAGTCCCCGTGTCTACTGTTGCATCTTCATGTCCTTGAATACCCACTGTTTAGCTCCCACTTATAAGTGAGAACATGTGGTATCTGGTTTTCTGTTCCTGAGTTAATTTGCATAGGATAATGGCCTCTGGTTAAATCCATGTTGCTGCAAAGGATGATTTTGTTCTTTTTTATGGCTGCATAGTATTAATGGTCATTCTTATTAGATTCTTGCAGTGTTTTTTTTCTCCTGAAAAACTTTTACTAAATCAATGTTGGATCTTAAAACTGATAGCATTTTACAATCAAGGAAATATAGCACATAAAAATGTGGGTGTGTGGAGAGGGACCGTACAATGAAAACCATTGTGTGGTGGGATTACAGGGATCTTTCTTTATCAAAATAGTCTTTATTACTATATTTATATCCTTTTCAATATTTTTTTCTTTAAACATAGTTTTAACTGCTTTCAGCAGATAATCGACGGTTTTGGAGGAGTTCCCTAGATAACCTGCAAAGCAATAACTCCATGAAAGTGACGACCTCCTCAGCTTAGTTTAGCTTAAATATAATTGGCAGAATAAAGCTCTGAGTCCTAAATTTAGCTGTAGTTCCAAGGAAAGACCCTTTGTCTTTGGATTTTTCATGAGAAATCCATCTTCTAGGAACACATTGTGTAAAACTGAGAAAATACTCACTTAGTCACCAGGAGGGTCTGTTCCAGCAATTGGTTCAGACCTCAAGTTTTGCTCTGAACCATTGCTGTGGTTCATAACACATGATGAGTTGGAAATGGTGATACAACTCAGAGCCTGCTGGCCAGACTGCCATAGTGGGGTAGCACACTGAGCATTGTAACCAAAGGGTGGCCTTGAAACCTTGAGAAGTTCAGACTAGTCCTGACAAATCTCTGTGGATAAAAGACTTCTAAATCAAATAAGTACGTTTAAGGACGATTGCAGGTGAGATTGGGATAAGCACTTGGAGAGTGACAATGCAAACCTTCATATTAAAGGCACTGCAAAGTTCTGTGTGGCAAGTTTCACTGGATTCTGGTCCCTTTCTTCCTAACTAAACAAGTCCTAATTCTGTTTACCTTCTTCGGGGCAGCCAAGCTCCCCAGGACAAAAAGACCCCATAACAAAGGAGTTTAAGAAAGAGCAGATGAAAACAATTCTGGCCCATAAGACAGAGAATAAACCTGCTGGGGAATTCTGAGAAAGATGTCTTCGCTCCTTAAAAAGACACTAACAAAAATTTTGCATTCAGTAGTGGCTGAGTAGCTCCCATGGGACTACAAACCTCCCACATGACAAAATTATGAAAAGCAACTATGAAAACCCTGAAGAGTGATCAAAAGTCATGGATATTGGAGGGGAGTCAATACTTGGAAGAAGGGAATAGCAATGAATTTTTTTTTTTTTTTTGGTAGTTTTTTTGCTGAGGGAAGCCCCTAGCCAGGGACATGTGGGGTAGATAAAACTAGGATATAAAGCTCACACTTGTACTGGCAGGAAAAATCAGAGGACAGAGTTCTGGTGACTACACAGCTGGAAAGTGAGGAAGGAAATCCTGGAAAGGAGAAAGAGCCACAAATGAGTAGCCTCAAATTCTGTGTATAGACTCTGCTCAAATCTCTGAACCCCACATGTGTGGGACAGACTCCAAGCTGCATGGCTAAGGCTAAATTATCTAAACTAAGATTTCAGCTCCCAGCTAGGTGCAGTGACTCACACCTGTAATCCAGGCACTTTGGGAGGCTGAGGCAGGAGGATTGCTTGAGACCAGGAGTTCTAGACCAGCCTGGGCAATGTAGCAAAACCTCATCTCTACAAAAATAAAAATAAAAAAAAAATAAAGATTTCAGCTCCTATTCAGCAGAGGGAAGAGCATTTGCAGTTTGAGAGTTCAGCCAAGTTAACTGCTAGCTAAAACAAATAAGCACAAATAGTAATACCTTTTAGAAGACCAAAAGAAATCCAGAGTTCCTACACTGTACACTTGCAATATTCAGGAGACAGTTCAAAGATGCTTAACATTAGAAGAAGCAGGAAAATGTGACCCATACAAAAGAGAAAAAGGAATCAATGGAGAACAACCTTGAGATAACCCAGATATAAAAACTAACAGACAAAAATTTTAAAGCAGTTATTATAATCATTTTCAAGAATGTAAATGCAAATATGCTCACAATGAATGAAAAGATGGGAAATCTCAGCAGATAAAAACTGTAAAAAGACCTCAGTGGGAATTCTAGCACTGAAAAATACAACATCTGAAAGAAAAAAAACAAGCAATAACCCATTTTTTGCCTTTGGCCATCATCAGGATGTAATGTTTATTTTGCTACAGTCAACTTCTGGTCACAAGGATAGCCATACTGAGGCCTAGGCCTACATGCTGTGCCATCAATGGCAGAGCAAGAAGATAGAAGGAATCTGGGTCTTTAATCACGTCCCTGAGCCACTGGATTAATTAGAATTTCCCTGCCGCCAGACTTCTTGTATTGGGAGAAAAATAAAATATCCTTATTTAAGCAATTTCTGTTTGGATTTTATGTTACTAATATGAGAAAGAAAGTATGTTAGGGTTCAGAAAATGATACCCTAAAATATGCTGTTTTGGACTTCAAACTGAGAGTACCTGGGGAGCAGCAAATGCAGGGAAGGGTTTTCTCTGAAGTTCTCTACCTAAAGGTTCCTCTGAAAGATATTTAATTGCTATGAATCCCTTCCCCACATATTTCACCTACTGGAGGAAATTGATGCATATTGCAAAAAGGAAGACTAGAGTTGACACCACACCCAGAGCCCAGGCAAAATTTGTCCCAGGCTATTTTCTGTTCTTTGGAACTATTCATCTCCCCTAAAAATCATTTACTCTTCTTCTAAAATTGCCTACATCCCCCTACTTCCTCTCCCCTATGAAGAGGGTATTTAAGCTTTAATCATCTTGCCCTTCTTTGAGTTTCAAGCTTGGTGTGACTCCCATTCATTTGCATGTTAATAAATTGGTATGCTTTTTCTCCTATTAGTCTGTCTACTGTCTATTTCAGACGAAATTATCAAACCTCAGAAATGTGGTAGGCCAGGCGCGGTGCTCACGCCTGTACTCTCAGCACTTTGGGAGGCTGAGTTGGGTGGATCATGAGGTCAAGAGGTCGAGACTATCCTGGCTAACATGGTGAAACCCCATCTCTACTAAAAATACAAAATTTAACTGGGCTTGGTGGCACGTGCCTGTAGTCGCAGCTACTTGGGAGGCTGAGGTAGAGGAATTGCTTGAACCTGGGAGGTGGAGGTTGCAGTGAGCCAAGATTGCACCAATGCACTCTAGCCTGGTGACAGAGCGAGTCTCTGTCTCAAAAATAAATAAACAAATAAATGTGGGGGTAGCTTCTTAGAGCATCATAAGTGATAACACTCTGAAGTAAAGAATTTGGCTTGATTTGTTTAACCTAAGGTTCGCCAAATGTATGTGACTACATGTTTTTGTTGTTGTTGTTGTTGTTGTTTTTCCTAAGACAGTCTTCCTGTGTTACCCAGGCTGGTCTTGAACTCCTGGGCTCAAGGGATTCTCCTGCATTGGCCTCTCAAAGTGCTAGGACTACAGGCGTGAGCCACCATGCCTGGCTGACCACATCTTTTTAAAGTAACATCTATTGACATATCAAGCACACTTAGGAAAATCTTGTGTAGACCCTAGTTCCTACCTTAAAAATCTGCATCATTCAATTATATCATCTGTAGGATATTAAAGGCCCAGACTATTTTGACCATATAACAAGTGAGATACACAAACAACTGGTGACTAGAAGTCTGCTAGGAACCTACTGTTAGAAATTTTCATGTTTGCAAATTGCTGGAAACTCTTGGTACTCAAAGTGTGGTATGTGAACGGCAACATTTCAGCCCAAGCCCAGACCTACTGAATCTAAGATCTGCATTTCAGCAAGACTCCTAGGTGTTTCATATGCATGTTAGAGTTTGAGAAGGACTCTTGTAAGCTATAAACTGCAATAGAGATGTTAGCGGCACTGTTATTAATGAAAAAACTACTACTACTAATTTCTCAGCCTGCTATTTCAGAGACCTTCACAGAATCATCTCATTTGGCTTTCACAGCAATGCTGTCAGTTAGATTTTTTTTTTTTTTCAGACGGAGTTTCACTCTTGTTGCCCAGGCTGGAGTGCAGTGGCACAATCTTGGCTCACTGCAACCTCTGCCTCCTGAGTTCGTGATTCTCCTGCCTCAGCCTCCAAAGTAGCTGGGATTAGAGACGTGTGCCACCATGCCTGGCCAATTTCGTTTTGTTGTTTTTTTTTTTTTTGGTTTTTTTTTTTTTTGAGACGGAGTTTCACTCTTGTTGCCTAGGCTGGAGTGCAATGGCACGATCTTGGCCCACTGCAACCTTCATCTCCCGGGTTCAAGCAATTCTTCTGCCTCAGCCTCCCGAGTAGCTGGGATTACAGGCATGAGCCACCATGCCCAGCTAATTTTTATATTTTTAGTAGAGATGGGGCTTTTCCATGTTGGTCAGGCTGGTCTCGAACTCCCAACATTAGGTGATCCACCCACCTCAGCCTCCTAAAGTGCTGGGATTACAGGCGTGAGCTACTGAACCTGGCTAATTTTGTATTTTTTTAGTAGAGAAGGGGTTTCACCATGTTGGTCAGGCTGGTCTCAAACTCCTGACCTCTGCCTCCCAAAGTGCTGGGATTACAGGCATTCGATTTTTTTAAAGCCTCTGTTTATAGAAGAGGAAATAAGATTCAGCAAAGTAAAGTGACAGATTATATTGAGTTATGATTAGTCCCATAGTTGAGAAAGAAGTTGCAATTCATTGTCCAGGCACTATGTCATTGTTTTCAATGATGCAGGCATTTGATGCCCAATTAAACTTGGAGACAAGCCCCTGCTATCCCTTTGAACATCCTTTTGCAGTCTCTACTTGGATCGTGCTCCTCTCTCAATGCCCAGGGCTGTCCTGTGCCCCAGAAGGAGAGAAATGATAATCCAGTTCACCCAAGCAGCCGCTCCTGTCTGTCTACTAATGGCCTAGAGAGGTCTCAGCCCCTGAGAGGGGCCTGAATCCAAGGCTCAGAGTTAGGTAGACCCAATGGCCACAATAACAAATTCCTGGTTGAGAGAGCTAGGCCCATCCCTACAGCCTGCAAGGACTTTTAAAGTCCACTCCAGTTAAGATGGCACATTCTTTTCTTTTTCTTTTGTTTTGTTTTGTTTTTGTTTTTGTTTGAGACAGGGTCTTCCTCCATCGACTATACTGGAATGCAGTAGTGTGATCATAGCTCACTGCAACCTTGAACTCATGGGCTCAAGCGATCCTCTGCCTCAGCCTCCAGTGTAGCTGGGACTACAGGTGCACCCCACCACGCCCGGCTAATATTTTAAATTTTTTGTTGAGAAAGGGTCTTGCTGTGTTGCCCAGGCTAGTCTCGAGCTCCTGGGTTCAGACAATCCTCCCACCTCAGTCTCCCAGAACGTTGGGATTATAGGTGTGAGCCACCCACCCATCCTAGGATGGCCCAATCTAATCAATTAGGGAACCAAGACCAGGATGAGATTAGAATGTGATTGAAAAGAATTCATGATTAGTCAGAAAAGAACAGAAGCAATTAGTTTTTAAGAAATTTAAGTATTATTTAAAGGTTTATTTTTAAAAACAATTCATGATGCATTCTTTACTTGGCTATTTAATGGTTATTTAGCTGTTTAATAAAGGCTTGCAAGTTTTTTTTTTTTTTTTTTTTTTAAGGTGAGAAAACATATTGCTTTCTAGCTCAGTAGCTACAACTTTAGCTCTGTATTCAGACCATACGACCTCAGAATGGGAGCAGCATACCCTGACTGTAAGGAATCTAAGATGAGGACAGTGCTGAGGGCTGAGCTCACATGGTGAGAATACAGCCGAAAGACACATTAACTTCTTCCTGGTTCAGGTGAGCCAGTCTTGCACTTTAAATGTTGAACAAAATTCTCATGTGCAATGATAGAACCATTCTGAAAAGCAATTTGCTATTTATCAAGAATTCTGGCCAGGAGCAGTGACTCACATCTGTAATCCCAGCACTTTGGGAAGCTGAGGCGGGAGGATCACTTGAGGCCAGGAGTTCGAGACCAGCCTGGGCAAAATATCAAGATCCAGTCTCTACTGAAAATTTTTTAAAAAATTAGTCGGGTGTGGTGATGCATTCCTGTAGTTCCAGCCACTTGGGAGGCTAAGGCAGGAGGATTGCTTCAGCTCAGGAATTTGAGGCTACAGTAAGCTTGATTGCACCACTGCACTCTAGTCTGTGACAGAGCAAGACTCTGTCTTTAAAAAAAAAAATTATCAAGAATTATAACAGTTGTGTCTTAGGTGAGACTCACTGTTTTCAATATTTCTTTGACTTAGTTATCCCATTTGTGGAAATATATTCTAAGGAAATAACCTAACTGTAAACAAAAGAGCTCACTGCAGCATTATTTTAACTATTCAAGCATTGTAAAGCTACATTGCAGAGTAAGGGAGTAGTAAAATGATCTACAGTGTATCCACCCAATGCTGTGTTGAGTAGCCATATTTTAAATGATGTTGACATTCATAGTATATTTGGTATTGAACTGGATTTCCCCTCTATTGCCTTTATTGATTGATTGATTGATTGATTGATTGATTGATTTTTGAAGACAGAATCTCGCTCTGTTTCCCAGGCTGGAGTGCAGTGGCCCAGTCTCGGCTCACTGCAACCTCTGCCTCCCAGGTTCAAGCAGTTCTCCTGCCTCAGCCTCCTGAGTACCTGGGACTACAGGCACATGCCACCACGCTTGCCTAATTTTTTGTATTTTGGTAGAGATGGGGTTTCACCATGTTGCCCAGGCTGGTTTCGAACTCCTGAGCTCAGGTAATTCGCCAGCCTTGGCCTCCAAAAGTGCTGGAATTACAGGCGTGAGCCACCATGCCCAGCCCTCTATTGCCTTTCTGTCCAACAGAAGAAATGGTTGAAACAAAGTTAAAAATGAAAATTTCAAGGCAAAGATTTTCTGTGAAGTACTAGCTGTAACATTTGGTCTAAGATATACCAGGAAGGGCCTACCTAGACATTACCATCTCTTCTATCCACTCAAATCTGAAGCCCAGACATGCTTCATGTCCTGCTCTTTCCACGAGGCTTCCCCTGAGTCCTCAGCCCTCCTTTCACAACTCCTACAGCACACTTCGGTCCTCGGATAGACTGTCTTGTGGAGTTGGTGTCTTCATTAAGTACCTGTCTCTTCCCTTGGGCTCCCTGACATGTGCCCGGGTTTTTTTTGTTTTTTTTTTTTGAGACAGAATCTCGCTCTGTCACCCAGGCTGGAGTGCTGGGGCTGGATCTCAGCTCACTGCAAGCTCCGCCTCCCGGGTTTACGCCATTCTCCTGCCTCAGCCTCCCGAGTAGCTGGGACTACAGGCACCCGCCACCGCGCCCGGCTAGTTTTTTCTACTTTTTAGTAGAGACAGGGTTTCACCGTGTTAGCCAGGATGGTCTCGATCTCCTGACCTCATGATCTGCCCGTCTCAGCCTCCCAAAGTGCTGGGATTACAGGCTTGAGCCACCGCGCCCGGCCAGCCCGGGTTTTTTTTTGACCCCTTTTGCTATGCACACACACAGCCCAACCCCTGAACCCAATCGTTCACCAAGTCCTACCGATTCCGCTTCCTGCCTTCCTTACTCCATCCCCACCTCTCTCTCCCCTCCGTGAAGGTCTGTGTTCAGGGCTGCCTCATCTCTCCCTGTGTTACTGCAGCAATCAATGCTGTCTCTGTTAGGCTGCTTTGGGCTGCAAGTTACAGAAAACTCAATGTGCAGTGGATTACACAACAAGACTATTTGTTTTATTGGGGAGAAAAAAACTCTTTCTAGAAAGCCCTCAGGATCTGCCACCTGGAACTGGGTCATGCATCCATGCCTGAGCTGCAGGGGGCGCTGGGAAAACCCTCATTTGGCATTTTCCATCTCTACAGTGACACAGTCTCTGCCTGGAGGAAGGAGAGAAGGCAAGGGGCAGTTTCTATTAGGATAGGGAGCTGACAGTTCTGCCTCAGACTTCCTTACCTTGGGTCTCCCCACCCCTTTGCTTCATTCCTGACACTGCCACTATTCGTTCATTAATGTAACGAACCGTTCATTCATTGCATTAGTCAGCTTTGGCTAGGTCTTTTTGTGTTTCTGGAGACAGGGTCTTGCTCTGTCATCCAGCTATGATGCCATCATAGCTCACTGTAACCTAGAATTCCTGGGCTCAAGCAATCCTCCTGTCTCAGCCTCCCATGTAGCTAGGACTGCAGACTTGCACTACCTTGCCTGGCTCATTTTAAAAAAACATTTTTATTTTAGAGACAGGTCTCTCGCTATGTTGCCCAGGTTGGTTTCGAACTCCTGGCCTCAAGCGGTCCTCCCACCTCTGCCTCCCAAAATGCTGGGATTACAGGTGTGAGCCACCCCCTGGCTATGTTGTGGTAACAAACAATCTTGAACTGCCAGTAGCTTGGAATAACAAGTTTATATATTTGGCCATGGTATCAACTAAACCTTCACTGGCAACAGGAGGAAGAGAAAAAAAGACCTGTGCCAGCTCTGAAATGCTTCCACCTGAACTTGACATGCATCACTCCTGCTCGCATCTTACTGGTTAAAGCAAGTCACATAGCTACACCTAGCTTCAAAAGGGCATAGAAGAGCAATCGTCCTTTGTGCAGGATGAACAGAAGTAACAGTTACCACACTCAACACGTATTTATTAAGCATCTACTATGACATTGCTAAGCAGAGAAGCCTACCCCAGCAGCCCAGGAGTTCTAGGTTGCAGTGAACTATGATGGCGTCACTGTACTCTAGCCTGGATGACAGAGAAAGAGCCTGTCTCCAAAAAAACAAAAAGATCCAGCCAAAGCTGACTAATGCAATGAATGAATGCTTAGTTAAATGAATGAATGAATAGTGGCCGTATCAGGGATGAAGTGAGGGGGTCGGGAGACCCAAGATAAGGAAGTTTGAGACAGAGCTGTTGGTTCCCTACCCTACTAGAAACGGCCCCTTTGCCTTCTCTCCTTGCTGGAGATGCATTGGTGAGCAAAACGAAGTATGTGTTCTGAAAGCCTTTTGTTCTGAAGGCCGGGCGCTGTGGCTCACGCCTATAATCCCAGCACTTTGGGAGGCCAAGGTGAATGGATCACGAGGTCAGGAGATCGAAACCATCCTGGTCAACATGGTGAAACCTTAGCTCTACTAAAAATACAAAAATTAGTTGGATTGGTGGTGTATGCCTGTAATCCTAGCTACTTGGGAGGCTGAGGCAGGAGAATCACTTGAACCGGGGAGTCAGAAGTTGCAGTGAGCTGGGATCGCACCACTGCACTCTAGCCTGGCGACAGAGAAAGACTCTGTCTGAAAAAAAAAAAAAAGCCTTTATAAACAAAGACAGAACAGTCTACCCCCTCCTTTGTACCCTCATGCTAACATATAGAGACTTCAGTTGTACCACCTCTTACATTTCTTTTTTTTCTCTTTTGTTGAGACAGTCTTGCTCTGTCACTCAGCCTGGAGTGCAGTGGCGTGATCTCGGCTCACTGCAACCTCCTCCTCCCGGGTTCAAGCAATTCTCCTGCCTCAGCCTCCCAAGTGGCTAGGATTACAGGCATGTGCCACCACACCCAGCTAATTTTTGGATTTTTAGTAGAGACGGGGTTTCACCATATTGGCCAGGCTGGTCTCGAATTCCTGACCTCATGATCTGCCCATCTTGGCTTCCCAAAGTGCTGGTATTACAGGTGTGAGCCACCACACCCAGCCTGCCTCTTACATTTCTATTGCATTAAAACAACAACTTGCCTATCTCCCTGAATAGACTATAAACCTTAAAGATGGTTATCTCTTCTTATGAACTATACTTAGAATGGTGCCTAGCACTAGTAGACACTTAATAAATATTTGTCGAATGATGTATGAGAAAGGATGAACTCAGCTACAAGGAATAAGATGCCCAACTGTCATTGGCTTAAATAAGCATGGGTGGTGGTGGTATTTTTACAGAGCAAAAAGTCTAACACCCAATAACTGCTGGGGTTGGTTTCTCTGCTCAGCTATGTCACCCAGCACCCAGGCTTTTTCCAGCCTTACACCATGATATTCTCAGCTTTTGGGCTTTCCTTCCTGTTACTGTGCCTCATGATCACAGGACTGCTGCCACAGCTCCAAATAACATACAGTATTCATATTTAAGGTGGGAGAAGCAGAAGGGACCACAGGGGCCTCTTCTCTTGGGACTGTCACTTTAGCAGGGAACAAAAGACTTCCCAGAAGCCACCCAGTAGCTCACATCTCACAGCCAAAGCATGATCACATGGCAGAACAAGGCCAGGAAAGAGAATATCTGGATTTCCAATCTCTGTGGTTGCAGATGGCAAGGAAGGGGCTGGGAATGGTTTGGGTAGCCAACCAAAAGCGTTCACCACAAATCAGGAATATGTGCTTGATAAACATTTATTGGCGGAAGCTCAGATTTTTTTTTTTCTTCTTTTTTTTTGTTTTTTGAGACGGGGTCTTGCTCTGTCGCCCAGGCTGCAGTGCAGTGGCACGATCTCGGCTCACTGCAAGCTCCGCCTCCCAGGTTCACGCCATTCTGGCTCAGCCTTCCAAGTAGCTGGGACCACAGGCGCCTGCCACCACGCCCGGCTAATTTTTTGTATTTTTAGTAGAGACGGGGTTTCACCGTGTTAGCCGGGATGGTCTCGATCTCCTGACCTCGTGATCCGCCCGTCTCGGCCTCCCAAAGTGCTGGGATTACAGGCGTGAGCCACCGCGCCCGGCCGGAGGCTCAGATTTTTATGGTCTGCTTCTTCCTTTATTTGTAAGAGCATATAAAGAATTCATCATTGTAATGACTAACCAGTATTGAACACATTTTCTGTTCATCCTGAACTATGTGCTAAGCAAGTTATATGAATTTTCTCCTTCTGTCTTTGCAACCCTAGGACAGAGATAATATCAACCTCTGTTTTACATATGAAGAAATTGGATCTCAGAGTCGTTAAGCAACTTGTCCAACTTGTTCACTTACCAGCTAGTAAGTGACGAAACAGGGATGTAAACTCTCATGGTCTAAGTCCAGAGCCCATGTTCCTATCCTAGAATGTTAGTTAGATCTCAGGGGAGCCTAGAGTTCATCACACACAAACCCTTTACTTCCATGGTACTGAAGCTGAGGTCCAGAGATGGCTGGTGACCTGCTCCAAGTCACAGCACAAGCTTAAGTCAGAGCCAGGCCCAGAACCCACGAGTCCCAACACCAAGGCCATTGTTTTATTTTCTGCCACACTGGGCATCCTCTGTTTAGAAACTCCACATCAGTTCACTAATCTTTAAAAAGGAAAAAGGGGCCGGGCGCGGTGGCTCAAGCCTGTAATCCCAGCACTTTGGGAGGCCAAGACGGGCGGATCACGAGGTCAGGAGATCGAGACCATCCTGGCTAATACGGTGAAACCCTGTCTCTACTTAAAAATACAAAAAACTAGCCGGGCAACGAGGCGGGCGCCTGTAGTCCCAGCTACTCAGGAGGCTGAGGCAGGAGAATGGCGTAAACCCAGGAGGCGGAGCTTGCAGTGAGCTGAGATCCTGCCACTGCACTCCAGCCTGGGTGGCAGAGCAAGACTCTGTCTCAAACAAAAAATAAAAAATAAAAAAAATAAATAAAAAGAAAAAGAAAAAATGCCAAATTTGGAATCCTGTGGACAATTTGGTTAAAAATAGAACTGTATTTGACTTAAGGTTTGGCAAATTAGAACAAGTTGTTTCCTTTTTTGTCAAAACCTGATGATAAGCTAGTTCCAACTCTTTTATTCATCTCAGTGGAAACTCCAGTGTGTATAATATTTTTTAGTTCTCAGGAAATAAAAGGAAGAATGTAAGGTCAGAGCCGGGATGTACCGAGATGACTTCCAACCCAAGCTCATGACCCAGAAATGCCTTATTAGTAACGTTTAATCATGTCCTGTGTAACACAAGCCTTGGGAAGTCTCTTGGAGGAGAAAGTGTGCAGGTTACACCACCTCCTAGCTGTGGGACCCCATGACTTGGCCCCTAGCGAAAATTAAGCAGCACTAATGGACGGAAACACATGGCATGAAGTGGGACTCTGTGAGAACAAGTTCCCTCTCCCCTGGTCTCTGCACCTTCCCTATTGGGCCTCTCTGGGGCAGATATGCAGCCAGCATCCAGTGCAACAAGCAGTGCCAACCTTGCCCACACCCATCCTGTTTCAGAAGATCAAGTTCTTCTCAAAAGGACTCAGTCTTTTGGGGGGGGAAGTTTGCTTAAATTGAAAAGTTGGCCAGGTTCAGTGGCTCACACCTGTAATCTCAGCACTTTGGGAGGCTGAGGTGGGCGGATCACCTGAGATCAAGAGTTCAAGACCAGCCTGGCCAACATGGCGAAACCTTGTCTCTACTAAAAGTACAAAAATTAGCTGGGCGTGGTCACATGCACCTGTAATCCCAGCTACTCAGCAGGCTGAGACAGGAGAATCGCTTGAACCCAGGAGGCAGAGGCTGCAGTGAGCTGAGATCGCGCCACTGCACTGCAGCCTGGCCACCAGAGCAAGACTCCGTCTCAAAAAAAAAAAAAAAAAAAAAATTGAAAAGCAATTTTGGTGCAGCATTTAAGACACCTAAAGAATAAGGTTATAAAGCATGAGCCCGAGTCAAGCAGGGTTTGAATTCAGGCTCTGTCACTTCCTAACAATGTGTGTGGTTACACAACTTCCTTACTTCCTTGTGTCTCAATACAATAGACATAATAATAACAGCCTTCCTCAGAGGGTTGCTGGAGGAGTAGATGAGGTGCTACATGCAGAGTCCCGAGAACTATGCTGTCGTCCAGGAAGTAAGTTTTGCAGGTTCACCAGAGCCTTGTCGGATCCTTCAATCTGTTCTCCGCTGCATTTTTCTTTTCTTTCTCTTTTACTTTTTTTTTTTTAAACCACCTCCCTCCCTCCCTCCCACAGCATTGTTCATCTGAGTGTTCAGTGTGGATTACACCAAACATTTTCTCTGCTTCTTTTAAGGGTGTGGACAATCAGGCAAGTGACTGCATGTGACAACAGAGAGAGGGCATGGCACACGGTGGCAGATGAGCCCGGGACTGGAGGCAGATCTGGGTTCCAGTTCCGGCTCTACCAGCAGCACCCATGTGTCCTTCTGTTCTCTGGGCTCAATTTCCTGTTGTAAAATTCAGAACTTGGAAGAGGTAAGTGGTTAGTCACTCCTGAGACATCCCAGATAATCACAGCCATCCAAAAGTTGGCTCGGGAGCCTTGAGTAACCAAGACTGGAGGAAGCAACAGTTTAGTAAAGGTTCAGAATCCTGTGATTAGAGCCCAAGAATGAAATACTCTTCTAAGATCTTCTCTCAGACCAAAAAGAGCTAATTAGGAAAGAATGGTGGCATTCTCTTGGGCAAACTGAAGGAGCCCCTGGGCTTCGCCCTCATACCTGCCTCCTCGACCCTCCTCTAGCCCACTTGGACACAATGCAACTTCCACCTTCTACTTTTTTCCAGATACTATGGTAAACCTGCTCTCAGATCCTTCTCCATACCCAGGAAAAAAATCGTTCTTCAACTATACACTTTAATGAATATGCACTTACTATGTACCAGATACTCTTTGGCTGCTAGGGCAGAGTAGGAGGGACGTAGCCCCTGTCCCCGTGGGGTCAACATGCTGGTGGGGGCGTCAGAGGTAATAAAACAAGCAAGTAAGACCACAGTAGAGCAGGCAGAGCTGGCGGAGAGCTGGATCTAACTGGATTGGGGTTTTGCCAAGCGAGTACAGTCCAGCTTGGGGTGCAGAGGGGAGAGTATAGAAAAGGTAGGGACTAGAATAATTAGCCCTGGAATTTAGGCTGGTAAAGGAGGGAGTAGGGATTGGAACGGGGGTGAGGTCAGTAGACTCTAGGGCCCTGAGGGGGTGATGGCTTCAAGGTAGGAGCCGGAAAGAGGTTTGACAGTGGCTTCTCTGGAGGGCTCAAGCTTGACCGTGAACCTGAGTGCTGAGCCCCAGAAGATCACTGGGGAGAGGAGGTCAAAGAACTAGGAGGCCAGGGCACCATTGGCGGGGCTGGTAGGTGGATGGTGAAACCAACATGCAGGGGGCAGGAGGAGCTGGAGAGAGGACATGAGATGGGAGCTAAAATCCGCAGGGAGTGCGGAAAGCAGAGACAGCAGTGAGCGCGCGGAGGCTGGTCCTGAGTCTGGGATGGGGCAATGGAGTTCGAGAAGACATATTTAAGAGTACGATGTAATTTTACATGTGGGAAGAACCTTTTGTTTTCATAATTAGAACTACAGAAAGGGACAGAGCTGTTTATGTCACGAAAAGCAGGCCTGAGCATTAGAAGACTGAGAAACACCTGGCAGGATCTTGTTTCAACAGGGCTCAAAGCCATGGGCGAAAAGGATGGAGTTCGAGTTGTGCAATTGTGAGTGACTCGAAGCTGGGTGGGAAGGCGTCTAGTTTCTTATGCTTAAAGGACCTTCCTGTTGTCTCTGAAATCATACCAAGTAGATCGCCACCATTTCAGCAGAGGCTCGAATTATATTGATAATGACAATTTATCAGTATCATATAACTAATGTAATTGATTGATAGGAGGAATTAAGAACATGGGATCTGGCCGGGCACGGTGGCTCACACCTGTAAGTCCAGCACTTTGGGAGGCCAAGGTGGGTGGATCACTTGAGTTCAAGAGTTCAAGATCGACCTGGGCAACATGGCCAGGCAACATGTAAAAATACAAAAATTAGCTGGGCGTGGTGGTGGATGCACCTGTAATCCCAGCTACTTGGGAGGCTGACATGGGAGAATCGTTTGAACCTGGGAGGCGGAGGGTGCAGTGAACCAACGACTGTACCACTGCACTCCAGCCTGGGTGACAGAGAAAGACCTTGTCAAAAAAAAAAAAAAAATCCCAAACCATGGGATCTGTTTAAACCCTGGCTCTGCTCCCTGCTACTCGTTATCCTCATCTGTGCGCAGGGGTGATACCAGCCCCTACCCCTCTGTTTCTGAGAAGTAGATGAGCACATATGTGCACAGAGACCTGCCTGCAGTGTTGTGAGGACTCGCAAAATGTTGGCTAGATATCCTAATCTTTCTCATGTTTGTTGGCAAACAAAAACAGGCTGAGATGGCCCTGTGCCATTGGTATTTCTGTGTGTGGAATAACAAGACAGTATAAAGCGGAAAAGCAGGTCCTTCCTTGACTAATTGCATTTCAGCAGCCGCTGGGAGGCAGTGTGGAGGGGTGGGGCGAGGAGTGAGACTGTGTGGGGAGTCAGGGGGCCTGGATTTCCTCCTCAGCCAATGAGGCCAAGGCCAAATCAGGATGTCCCTGAGCCCCTGTTTGCCCACCTGTAACGTGGGGATGATGGTTCCTGCCAGGTACCCACAAGGCTGTTGTGAGGACCGAATGAGGAAATGCTCCTTGAAGGTAAATGACAATGCCCCAGAAGAGCAGATGCAGCTCCCCACATGCTGAGCGCCCACCTACTGTGTGCTGGGCACAGGGGCAGAGCCACCCACCCCTCCCCGCAGCAGTGCCCAGAAGGCAGGACCAGCATCCAGAGAGCCAGAGTTGAGACAGAGTTTAAGGGCCTGCCAGGCATACCTCCCTTGCCAGGAATGGAAATAAAGGAAAATCTTGAGTTCTTTCAAGGGAAATTCCAGGCACCTAGCTAGTCCTGAGAGTAAATGAACATGATAAGCAAGAAGGTAATAATAGCTTTTTAAAGAAAAATAGCCAAGGAAGTTAGTCACAAAATACTTAGTTCCCTATTGAAACTTAAGATAACATCTTAATGTACGTTTCTGAGTTGTTTTTCAGAAACCCAGGCCCCCATCAATGGAAAATGCCATCCACTAGCACGGAGACTTCAGTTGGGAGCCGAGGACTGAACTCAGACCACCATTCTTTGTTCAACATTTCTTCCTGAGGGGCCTGGAGGAAGTCACGCCCACAGGCCAGAGCTCAACATTCCTTTCTGCTGACCCCAGGTTTTTAGACAAAGCTTTGCCTCCTTAACCAATCACAAATCAGTGGGTCTTTGAATCCACCTATGACCTGCGGGCCCTGCTTCAAGATGTCCCACCCTTTTAGGTCAAACCGATGCACAGCCTCCATGAATTGATTTATGACTTTGCCTGTAACCTCTGCCTCCCTGCCTTTAAAAACCCTTACCTGTGAGCCACTGAGGAGTTCGGGACTTAAGCATGAGCATGACTCTCATTCCTTGGTGCCCTGCGTAAATACCTCACTTTCTCTTGCTGCAAATCCCAATGTCAGTGCTTGGCTTTGCTGCACCCGGTGGGCAGACCCAAGTTTGGCAACAGAGTCTGTGGGAGAAAGTGCTGTCAGAGGAACATGCTTGAGCAGCCAGATTATAGAAGAAAGAAATGTCATTATGGTTAAGTCTGTGAGCAGATTTGAGGAGAAGGTAATGAGTGGCACCAGCATCTCCCCTTCTAGGGTGTTATCTGACAGATGTGTTATCTGACAAATGTGCTGCTCATGCCTTCTGCACCTGAGGTCAGGGATGCTCACACAGAATGGGTTGTAACTGCGTAAGGTCGGAAGCCCCCACTACATCCACCAAATAGAGGATAAGTTGAATATGCAGATAATAAAGCAGAATAAGGAAAGGCTCTTTATGAACTGATACAGAAAGACTACCAATAAATACTAGGTTAAAAGAAAACACAAAAAAAACCTCAGTGCCAAACAGTACATATACGATGCCATCTTTTTTTTTTTGTCTAAAAAATGGCAAAGAATATCTATGAAATATACTCATCTATATACGAACAGAATATTCTAAAGCTAGTTGCAAGAAACGAGTACCCTTAGTTTTCTCTAGGAAGGAAAACTGGGAAATAGTAGGAGGAGGATTATCACGGTATATCCTTTTGTACCCTCTGATTTTGCGACCATGTAAATGCAATATCTAAGAGAGAGAGAGGAAGCAGGAGGAGGAGAAAGAGGAGGTGGAAGAGGAAGGGAGAGAAATAAACACTGCATGGGCTCTAGAATCAGATGGACTTGTGAATTCCATCTCCACTACTTCCCAGCTGTGTGACCTTGCCCAAGCTACTCAACCTCTCTGGGGCTCACTCTGTGCAGGAAAGGGGCATGACAATTACATAATGCCTCCAACCCTCTTGGACTGTTGGGAGATTGAGACTAATGAGTTTAAAGCTCTTAGCTGGAAATGGTTGCTATAGATGTTTAGTCAGCCCTGGCTTCCCACTCTTCAGACCGGCTTCCAAACTTCCTGGAGGGCACATGCAATTCATCTTTTTGTTTCTCATGCAATGCCCCAGGCACCAGCCCATGGCAGTCCTTATGCCTGCAGGATACCACATCAAAGCAGAGTTGGGGGAGGTGAGTATCTTGAGTCAAATGCGATACCAGCCCCCAGGCTTCCTCCCAGAGCAAAGCCCCCTGCAGACTAACTGCTGGGCTCTCTGGTAATAGGGTCCTGCTCTACTGAACCCCACATCCCTTCATCCTGGGCGGCACCTCCTTCCTCAGATGAAAATAGCAATTCTCAAACACAAGTGTGCATCTGAATTTCTGGTGCAGGGCCAATTCCTGGGCCCACCCCAGGACTTTGTTTTGCCCACTGAATTCTCAAAGATGGAGCTCTTGCCACCTCTCGGGCAGTAGGTCCCATACCCTTTACAATCCACATCTCTCCCCACTTACACACTGGTTCCCAAACATGTCCAAATCTTTCCTCCCTCACTCTCCATGCTTCTGATTTTGCAGGTCTCTCCTTCAAGAATCTTCGCACCATCCCCTACCATGCATTCATGCACATTTTCCCACTTGCCTATACAATGCCTACCTTGATAGAAGCAGCTCAATCATCTCCTCCTCCAGGACGCCCTCCGATGTGGGCTGCCCTCCAATGTGGGCTCCCGTCTGGCTGATTTTGTGTCTGTCACAGCCTCTTCATAGCTGCTTGAATTAGAATTATCCTTGATAACAATGAAAGCTTGGACTAGTGAGTGCATGAATGTGAGTGGTTTATTGACATTGGCCCTCATCTGCCTCACACCCACAAGAGGTAAGTGTTATTGTCCCTTTTCATAGAGAAAGAAGCTGAGTCTGAGGGATGTCAGAGGGTTTGTCCAGGGCATAGCACATAGGGGATGGGTTGGGATTTGTCTGCCTTTACCTGTTTTTTTGTTTGTTTGTTTGGTTTTGTGTGTGTGTGTGTGTCTGTGTGTGTGTGTGTGTGTGTGTGTGTGTGTGTGTGTGTGTTACTGTGCCCACTTTTGAGACTAAACACTCTCTAGAGTGGTAGTCAGTTTATTTTTCTCTCTTTCAGGGCCAGGCAAAGTCTAATCCCTCAGTTAATACTAACTTGAATTCCCGAGATGGGGATGTTCATAAGAAAGTTGTCTGGCAGTGACTGGGGACGCTGAGCAGGGAGGATTGCTTGAGCCTAGGAGTTTGAGACCAGCCAAGGCAACATAGCAAGACCCTGTCTCTACAAAAAATATAGATGGGCATGGTGGCGAGCAGCTGCAGTCCTAGCTATTTGGCAGGCTGGGGCAAGAGGATCACTTGAGTCCAGGAGTTTGAGGCTACAGTGAGCCATGATTGCACCACTGCTCTCCTGCCTGGGTGACAGAGCAAGACCCTGATCAAAAAAAAAAAAAAAGGGAAAAAAAGAAGGAAAGAAAAGGAAGGGAGGGAGGGAGGGAGGGAGGGAGTAGGGGGAAGAGAGAGAGAGAGAGAGAAAGAAAGAAAGAAAAAGAAAGGAAGGAAGAAAGAAAGAGAGAAAGAGAGAAAGGAAGAAAAAAGAGAAAAAGTAAGAGATGCTGGGTAGAGACAATTCCTGAGGAGTCTATGTGGAGGTGGGGGTGGCTTGAAGGGACATGGGTGGGAGAGGAACATCATCACCTGAGAGAAAAGATGGTGCAGGACAATCAGGACAGGACAGACGCCATTCTGACCCTGGGGCACTGATGGAATTAAGGGAGTTTGTTGAAAATAGGGAGGCACAGGGCCAGGGGGAGCAAACACTATCTTTCCTTTTCTTCTAAGCATCTCAGGAAGTTCCTGTGAAAAACCTACATGTCCACACCCCCATGTGCAGCTGCGCCCTGCTATCTATACACAAAGTTATGCATCGCAGAATCGACTGCAAAAGGCTGGAGCCCACTCAGTGACTATCAATAGGGAATGGGTTAAATTGACCACAAGATTTTCATATGACGATGGAACACTCTCCAGCCGAGAAAGGAGGAGGAAGTCCTCACTGCTCTGATATGGAATAGTCACCAAGATATATTTTAAGTAAAACAATGCAGCATGCATAACCAGGGAAATGAAAACTAACACCACAGTGAGTTACAATTTCACACAAAACTGTCTGCAAAATTAAAAAGCTGATAATTGCAGGTGTTGGTGAGGAAGTGGAGCCAGGGGAATGCTCAAACTACTAGCGGGTGTGTGAATGGTTATAACCACTTTTTAAAACTTTGGCATTATCTACTGAAGTTGACAATGTACTTTCCCAGTGACCTTGCAAATGCCCTAGAGAAGTTCTTACCCAACCCCCACCCCCCAACATTCCCCCCAACACACACCAGAAGAAACAATTAAGAACATTTGTACCAGCTCTGTTCCTAGAAGCCCAAAATTGAAAGCAATCCAATGTCCTAAAATAGTCCAGTGAGGCCAAGCACAGTGGCTCATGCCTGTAATCCCAGCAGGCATAAGCCACCCTTTGGGAGGCTGAGGCAGGAGGATTATTGAGGCTGAGAGTTCAAGGCCAACCTGGGCAACACAGTGAGACCTCGTCTCTATAAAAGAAGTTTTACAAATTAGCCAGGTGTGGTGGCTCATGCTTGTAGTCCCAGCTAATTGGGAGGCTGAGGTAGGAGAATCGTTTGAGCCCTGGAGGTTGAGGCTGCAGTGAGCCATGATTGTACCACTGCATTCCAGCCTGGGCAACAGAGTGAGACCCTGTCTCCAAAAATAAATTAGAAAACAATAATAATTATTATTAATAAACAAAATAGTCCAATGAAGATAATCATAGTATCTCCGTGCAATGGAATTCTATACAAGAGTGAAAATGAACTAACTCCAGACATGCATATCAGTACACTGAACTTCAGAACTATAATTATGGGTGAAATAAAAGCAAGCTGTAGAAAACTATTCTGTTCATATTCCAAAAAAGTGAGACGGTATACCATATTAATGTGTTATATATATTTATGTCCATTATATATAATGTTTATTACATTTATCTTATTTAGTATAAAAATATAGTATATTTATTGTAATCTATTATAAACAAGCAGTAGGATTATGAAGAGACAAAAAGGGCAGGATAAGCGTAAAGTTCATGGTAGTATTTAGGGGAAGAGGAGGTGGGGCTGGAGAGAGGTACATGGTTTCAAAAGCCCAGCTTCTTTGTCTAGAACAGGGCGTGGGTACCCATGCTGGCCTATTGTATTGTGAGTGTTTTTAAAATGTATATATATTCTATACTATTTTTGTATCTACTCGATATTTAATTTTAAAATTTTAAATGAGGCCTAGAACAGTATAAAGAGTATGCTACCGCCGGGCGCGGTGGCTCAAGCCTGTAATCCCAGCACTTTGGGAGGCCGAGACGGGCGGATCACAAGGTCAGGAGATCGAGACCATCCTGGCTAACATGGTGAAACCCCGTCTCTACTAAAAGATACAAAAAATTAGCCGGGCGTGGTGGCGGGCGCCTGTAGTCCCAGCTACTCCGGAGGCTGAGGCGGGAGAATGGCGGGAACCCGGGAGGCGGAGCTTGCAGTGAGCTGAGATCCGGCCACTGCACTCCAGCCTGGGCGACAGCCAGACTCCGTCTCAAAAAAAAAAAAAAAAGTATGCTACCATTTGTAGAGAGAAAGGGGACATGCACATCACTCGTGTGCATAAAGTGTCACTGGAAAGTTACACATGCAACTGGTGAAATTGGTTTCCTCTGGGGAGGAGAACTGGGAGGCTGGGGACAAGGAGGGACAATAAATCAATTGAACTTAAAAATCACAAAATTTAAAGAGAAGGAGACAGGGGAAGGAGGAAGAGAAGGGAGGGTGGAGGGGAGAGGCCAAGTCCTGGTCCCGGGAGGGACAGGGAGCAGAAAAAGGAGGACTGGCCGGGCTCTGGCTATCAAAACCTGTGTGTGTGCCACAGGCACGAGTGGAGCCAGAAGCCTGAGGGCCCGCCCAGGAAAGCCTGTGTCCTCCGCACACAACTCAGGCCTAGACCCAGAGGATGCTCTTTCTTGTACCTGAGGATGGGGCCGGCTTCAAACAGTTGCCCAGGTTGACCCTGGCTCTGCAGTCTTTTGTTTCCAGAGCTCTGCTTCCAAACGAGGCTCCCTTGGGTCTCTTTCCCTGGCCCTGCCTTCTTATCTCCAACCTTCACCCCACCTGTGATCCAAGCGATTCCTTTGAAGTTGCTTCAGAGTCTTCTGAGCCTTCATCCTTGATGACTGAAATGTGCATCTGTGGCACCAAGGTCAACCAGCAGCAAGTAGGCCCTTTTCATCTCCTTTTAAACCTTCTCCTCAAGGACTCAGTGTCCTTGCTGTATTGCCTTATCAAAATCTGCTCACACATCCTTTGTTCACACTGGGATACCAGTCACTTAAAGGAAAACAGGCCCACTCTAACCAGGGTCACTGCCATGTCCCCAAGGATCATGCCCTTGAGAGGTAAAGCATGAAGCACTAAGGGTAGAATTTTGGGCATCAGCCAGTAGACAAGGACACAATGGGTGCAATGCGCAGGGGTCCTTTCTAACACCTCAGGACACAGGCTGAGGTCTGTATTCAAAAATGGGTCCCTCAGGCCTGGCACAGTGGCTCACGCCTGTATTCCCAGCACTTTGGGAAGCCAAGGCCAGCAAATCCCTTGAGCCCAGGAGTTCGTGACCAGCCTGGGCAACATGGCAAAACCCCATCTCTACAAAAAGTACCAAAATTAGTCTAATTGGGCATGGTGGTGCACATACCTGTGGTCCCAGTTATTTGGGAGGCTGAGTGGGGAGAATCGCTTGAGCCCCAGGAGGCAGAGGTTGCAGTGAGCTGTGATTGAGCCACTGCACTCCAGCCTGGGCAACCGAGTGAGACCTTATCTCAAGAAAACAAAAACAGAAAATAAAAAAGCAACCCTCGAGCAGAAGTGGGTCCTCAGAGCCCAATGGCAGTGACGGGGAGGATGAGGTGGGAAAGGTTGTGTTGCTCTGAACTAAAAAGGACTGCCCAGTGTGACCCTATTTCCCAAACAGCCCATGCAGGGATCTGGGTGGCACCATAGTACGGAAGTGGGTGCTACGAGAAGCCCGGGCTGCACAGCCAGGTGCATTCATGCCCTGGCGTCCAGGACAGGATCAGCAGCAAATCCACTCCAGGGAGCTCTCCCCTGTCACTATCCTCTCAATCAAGATTCCCCAGTTGAAAAGCACCTTGGCAGTTCCTAACTGTCCCTCTAAAGCCAGAAAGTACTGTAAAGGAAAACAGAGGCCTTGCTGCACAGTGGAGCTTAATGGAAGTCACTCAACAAGCGGATCTGGAGCAAACGCCACAGGCCGGCAGTACTGTGTGTTGGCACAGATGTGGAGCAACTACACTCTGATATGGCTTGGATATGTGTCCCCACCTAAATCTCACGTTGAATTTTAATTCCCAGTGTTGGAGGAAGGGCCGGGTGGGAGGTGATTGGATCATGACTCAGATCTGGTTTTTTTTTTTTTTTTGAGACAGAGTCTTGCTCTGTCACCCAGGCTGGGGTACAGGGGCGTGATCTCGGCTCACTGCAAGCTCCACCTCCTGAGTTCACGCCATTCCCCTGCCTCAGCCTCTGGAGTAGCTGGGACTACAGGCGCTCGCCACAGCACCTGACTAATTTTTTGTATTTTTAGTAGAGATAGGGTTTCAACATATTAGCCAGGATGGTCTCGGTCTCCTGACCTCATGATCCGCCGCCTCGGCCTCCCAAAGTGCTGGGATTACAGGCGTGAGCCACTGCGCCCGGCCAGATCTGGTTGTTTTAAAGTGTGTAGCACCTCCCACTTTGCTCCCTTCCTCCTGCTCTGGCCACGTAAGATGTGCCTGCTTCGCCTTCCCCTTCGGCTATAAGTCTACGTTTCCTGAGGCCTCCCCAGCCATGCTTCCTATATAGTCTGCAGAACCATGAGCCAATTAAACCTCTTTTTTTCTTTATATAAATTACCAAGTCTCAGGTATGTATTTATAGCTGGGAGAGATCAGACTAATACAGGTGGGGAGCTGTGCAAGATCAGATGAATACAGGCGGGAATGTAAACTGAACACCAAATGGGAAACTGGCAGAATCCACTAAAGCTAAACATATATCTGCCCCATGACCTAGTATTTCCATTCCTGGGACATACAAGCACTTATGTCCATCAAATGACATGTACAAGAATGTTCACAGCAGTGTTATTTATAACAGCCCTAAACCAGAAATAACCCAGTGCCCATCAGTAGGAGAATGGATACACAAACTGCCGTGTGTTTGGATGATGGACTATTACTCAGCAACAACAAAAAGCAAACTATAGCTACATGCAAAACAGGGTGGAGCTCAGAGCTACAATGTTAAATGAAAGAAGCCAGACACAAAAGAGCACAAGCTGTGTGATTCCATTAATCTGAAGTTCAAGAACAAGCAACACTAACCCACGGCAATGCAAGTCTGGATGGTAGTTACACTTGCAGAGGGGGTCCTGACTGGGCGGGGCCATGAGGAACCTTCTGGGGCACTGGAAACATTCTGTATTTTGGTCTGGGTCCCAGTTTCATGGGTGGGTACACATACAAACACTCATAGAGATTAAACTTAAGATTTGTGTGCCAGAGTTACTGTATGTAAAACTATGTCTAAAACATGCAAATACTCAAAGTTCCAGCTCTGTTCCTCCTGCTCCCGACCTGACTACTCCAGTAACTGGTCCTGCCCTCGGAAGCATGTTGTCTCTGCTGTGGAGTGATCTTCGTTCCTGAATGCTGATGGCTGTACCCGAAAGCAGAGGTGGGAACTTCTCAATCAAGAGGAGAATTATATGGCCATACGGTAGCTTCCTCACTCATTAGGTGTTTGTACATGGGGCAGAATTTGGTCTAGGACTGAATTCCATGGAAATTGACCCAAGAGAGCAAAGTTGTCAGGATGAAGATACGTAGCTCCCATCTAATTTCAAATGCTATGGAGACTAGCGATATTTTAACAAAACAGAAAAACAAACAGGCAATGCTTGGTTTAGGCCAGTCCACAATCCACAGCAAGCGAGAAAAAGCCCGACTTAGGCTGAGGAGGCGTGGGGAGGACTTGCATTCCAGTTGTACCATGAACTTCCACAGTGATGTCAGAGAGCTAACAGACTTCTCAACTACCCAGTACAAGAAACTAAAATACATGCTCTACCTAGAAAAAACAAGAGACCATAAGGAATTACATTAAAATGGTAATTTCTGCGTGGTCAGAATAAGGATAGTTCTTAATGTCTCCTTTGCACTTAAAAATTTTCCCACATTACATACAAAAATCCCCACAAATTTTATAATCTTTCATGACTAGCTTAGATAAAATCTCTTTCAGGTGTCACCCGGGACTGTGAAGCTGGAGGGAAGGGGTCTACCCCTGGGTCCTTACCTGACACTCCCTGCCCATGAGGAACCATCAAAGTCGCATCCCCAGTATGGCTTCTGCATCCCCCAAAGGGACGAATACTAGGCAGAAAGGAAGAGGAAGGGATTGAGACACGGCTTCAGGAGTTCAACTGAATCCACCCTCTTCCAACCAGCCTTACGGGTGTCAAGCAAAGGACGCAAAATGTTCTCGGAAACAGCACCACAGCCCTTCTGAAATTTGGGGGACAACTAGCTTTTTTGACGCTATGTAGCCTGTGATGGGGGTAGAGCTCAGTAATAGAGTGTTTGCGTGTAGCCGGTGAGTTCTGGCCTTATTATTAAAGTTGAAGAGAATACGTATGTATACGTACACACACACACACACACACACACACACACACGTTTTTTCTTTCTATCCCCGATTACCTTCTGCCACCCTTGAAGGGAAAGGGCAGACAGAAGGTCACCCCAGGTGCCAGTGAAATGGGAAAAGTTCCCTTATCCCCCTCGCTGGGCATGCGATGGGGTTGTGGCTCACTTCTCTGGTGCCCCATAGCTCAAACCCCTAGCGGGAGCATGCAGACAGGCAGGTCATGGGGAGCGTGGGCTCCGACCCCACTGCTGCGTCTAAGGTTTGAGTGTTTACAGCTCCGGAAGCCCCAGTGGGTGTGTGTTACAGTGTGCTCTTCCAGTTTAGCCACCCGCAGACAGCTTGTGTTAATCAGCTCAATTAGACCCTCTGCCTTATCACAAGGACAGAGGGCTTTCTGTATCCTGGGTTCTTGCCTTGGTGTACCAGAAAAATAGGATCACCTGTGGGCTTGCTTGGATGATGGGTGCAAGGTTTTACTGAGTGGAGGTAGCTCTAATGAGGTGAATGGGGAGGCCAGAGGGAGGATGGAGTTGGAAGGTGGTCTTCCCCTGGAACTGGGCTGCCCGGCAGCTGGACCCCGACCGCCCCCCCACCCCCTCAGCCAAATTCCACGTCTTCGTGCCGTAGATATCCTGTCGGCATCTGCTGGTGCCTTTCGGTGTGTTCTTCCGCTCCCGTGACCTCCAGCTGCCTGTGTGTGTGTGCCCGATAGGGTCTCATGGTTTTTATAGGCCCAGGGTCGGGGGCGTGGCGGGTCAGAGTGGTCTTGGAAAATGCAACATTTGGGCTCAAAAACAAGAGTGCCTGTCCTCACCTAGGTCCGTGGGCCAGGCCTGAATGTCGCGCCCTCACCAGGGGCCCGGCCCTTCTCTCCCTAGCACTTCCCTGCCGCTCTCCCCTATCACCAGGGCGGAGCCAACACTCCCCTCCAGCTCTAGCCCAGCACGTAACTCCCTGGCACTTCTTCCTCACCACAGAGTAAGAAACTTCTGACCCACCTTTTGGAGAAACCACTTCCCTCCTCCAAAGACCTCCTTCCCTCATCCCAGCTTCAGTAGAGGCCAGATGGCTGCAGCCAGCAGGACCAGAGACCTGCACACTTACTGCCCTACTGCAGACACTGTGGGAGGCCTGCAGACTCCGGGTAGTCAAGGCCCACACCCTCCATCTCTCCTTCAGCACTGCTGCGATCTTGGCAGTCTTGCCACTAGCCCCTGCTCTTCTCTCAAAGTGAAGCTCAGAACCTAGCCAGGTCAGGAGAGCCCATCTGACACACCGGCACATTCACACTCAGGTGCTAATGGCATCTAATACATTAATGGAAGCAGCCAAGCTGCCCAGGGATTTTGGCAAATGCTTTCAATGATTTTTTTTTTAACTTGTTAGGAGAATGGGATTCTCTATTCTGAGAGTCAGAGTGTCTCCAACACACGTCCCAATATCACAGTATCATTTTAGACTTGAGTTCATGAATTTCAATCCCAACACTGATAAAATTCATTAAGGACACTTTTGCCTACTTTGAGTAATATGTAAGTCTGTGGGGAGCAGAAAGGGCTGGGTGGGTGCTGAGTTCTGGTCCAGCCCTGTCTTTTCCTGCTTTGTGATGCTGAGCACATCTGACCTGCCTCTCCCTTCCATCTGTGGCATGAGGGCTTGACATTCCCTGTGAGGCCCTCCCTGGAGAACAGACCCTTCAAAAGGTGCTGTCTCTCCCTCTCCCCAATCCCAGACTTTAAATGTAAGGAGCTTTCCTCAGGTCTGTCCTTCGCCTTCCTTGCTGTCCTTGGCCATTCTTCTAACTGCCCAGGTGGTCTCCAGTGTGCCCACATTTCTTTCATCTGCTCCCATCTTTCTCTTGAACTCTGGGCTCAACTCCCATCTGCTTGCTGGAGGTTTTTCTTAGATGTCCCATAGACAACACAAACTCATCAAAAAACTATACTTTCTCCTCCCTTCAAAACCCACAGTGATCCCTCCAGCAGCCACCCAGTATCCTGTCTTAACACTCCTGCTTTTTAACTTTGAGTTTAGTTAGTTGCCAAGCTCCGGTCAAGTCTCTGCCCTGTTCAAATCTTTCAATGAATGCTGCTACCTGCCATATATGAATGGCACCCACCTTGCCCTGTCTTCGGGATCCTTTATTACATCAGTCTCAGAGAGGCCCAGGGTCACACAGTGAGGGACAGTGACAGGGCTTTTAAGCCCGATATACTGCTCGCCACCTCGGTGGCTTCCAGTCACATGGGAGGTCAGCTAGTCCCTGGAGCTGGAATATGCACAATCTCTCTCTGAGCCATGACTTTGCCTCTGCTTCTTAGCCTCGCGTGCTAAAATCCTACCCATCTGGCCACTTTTATTTCTAAAATGTTTTATAGAATGAGCTTGTGATTTCACCCTAAATATTTTGTAAATACTTTGCGAATGTCTTTTTAATTCAACTTACAATTCATAAAGTCTTTCTTAACCCCATTTGTCAAGGCTTGAATTAACTGCTGCTTCTGAAAGCTTTCATTACTCCCCAACCAAACATGTCTCTCCTAAATGCTTCCACATGTCTGAGACTCTCACACTGGTCTTATGCGGAGTTATGTGAGACGTATCTTATAAATCAGGTTGTAAGTGTCTTGAGACCAGGGCTGTGTGTCTTTGCAGCCCCAACACATAATACAAGGATTATCAGCACATTGGCCGTACTTTGTTAGGCCAAAACGAGAACTTCGACACTTTTTTGACTTCAGTGACAAGGCTGTCAAAGGCCCCATGAAGGAAGTGATCAAGAGACCCCTGAGTCCTCAGCCACAACACTGAGACAAGCATAGGAGCCAGGTAGGACCAGAATGGGATAGGAGTAGGGACAGGGGAAAAGCTATTCTATGCCCAGCAACTAAGTAGTTTGTCTCTGGGAACTCCCCTCTGCTTCTGCTTTTCAGGACATTCCCACCCAGAAATGCCAGAGCCACAGCCACTGAGAGAGGAACACGATACAGAATAGGCCAGTGGAGTCTTGAAATGCTGTGGAGTCCAGAAAGAAAGCCTTGGTCAGATCCTTGTCCCAGAATTCTGCCACAATTTCTTAGCTGGCTGACCTTGGTCTTTTCATTTTGCTGGTCTGTTTCCTTGTCTTTAAAATGAAGACCAGGTAGGCTCAAGGATGCCTTCCAGCTTTAAGAGGAGTGAGGCCTATATTCTGTGTATGTGTCCCAGCTACCCATCTATAGAATTAAAACAGCAGCAATGAAACAGGAGGTGTGAGCATCCTAGAGTCTCGAGTTCAGCAAGCTTGTAAGTAGGTGCCAGGTGTGTCCAAAGAGTCACTTTCCTTCTGAATAAGGAGCAGAGGCTCCTAAAGGAACATGGCCTCAGGGAAGGCGAGGCATGGGAAGGTAGGACAGACCTTCCAATAGCTACCAGAAGGTGCCAGCGCTGTGCAGGAGGGAAGCAAAGTCAGAGAACATCTTCACACTGCTCCCAGGGGTCCAAGAGATAGACAGAGGCTGGGCATGGTGGCTCCCACTTGTAATCCTAGCACTTTGGGAGGCCAAGGCAGGAGGATTGCTTGGGTCCAGGAGTTTGAGACCAGCCTGGGCAACACAGTGAGACTCCATCTCTACTAAAAACAACAACACAAAATAGCTGGGCATGGTGGCACCTGCCTGTAGTCCCAGCTACAGGGGAGACTGAAGCAGGAGGATCTCCTGAGTCTAGGAAATTGAGGCTGCAGTGAGCTATGATCATGCCACTGCACTCCAGCCTGGGCAACAGAGACCCTGTCTCAAAAAAAAAAAAAAAAAAAAGAAAAAAAGATACAGCCCTCACTAGCTAGGAAACTGCAACAGCTAAACAACCCCATTCTTAATGGTCCTGGCCTGTTGAAGAGGTGGCTGTAGGGAACAGGAAGAGAAGGGTAGGTGGTAGGTCCCTACTGATTAAACACAACACAGCAACTACTGCCTATTAGAACATTTATTTCTCAGAGAGAAAATAAGTTTCAGACAGTCATATTATAGTAGGTAAAATTAACTTTTGTATTCTTTACAAGCATAGATTTTTCTCTGTTTATTACCTCTCTTATACCATCTGTTATAAACAATTCTAGAAAGCAAATAAAGTCACTTTCTACAATAAATAGAGCATCATGTGCTTCACAGCAGACGCGACAGAGACACATAGGCCCCATGCCACAGCAGGATCTGAGCCGTTTCCCGTTCTAAAAGAGCATTTTAAAAAATGAGACTCAGAGAGAGAGACTAAAAGATTCAGAGATTGAAAAATAAAGAGAGACTAAGAAGAGAAAGTGTTGGGGGGAAGAGATAGACATAGAAAGAGAGGGAGAAAGTCCCAAGATCTTACAACACAGGTTTAGACAAAGGTCACAGAGTCCACAGCTGACCAACTACCTGGGGAGAGGGGAAGCACTGGCTCCTTTAAATCAACGACACTGTGTGGCCACACAATGGAGGACTCCAATAATGGAAACTATAGGCCTGAATAATTTAGAACAGTATTTTACAATTATATACACCATGTCCTTCCCTAGCCATATGCTGTATTGTTTTTATTATTATACAAAATCCAAAACCCCATCCTTTTAAGTTATAGTGTTTTGTTGGTTCCCTTTTAAACTCTGGCTCATGTCCCAAATGTATAAGAAGTTGTGGTGGTTGGTTGGTTGTATTTTTAAAAAGTCAAGTGTGTAAAAATGGCAGTGATCTCCCCAGTGACTTTGTTTTGTCCAAAACTCCCCTATGAAAAATTTAAAACAATTAAAAAGAATATCAGGTTAAAAATCAACATGGCAGTCAGCGGCCTGCAACTGGCCCTGCAACTTTGGTGCTCAGGAGGTGAAAAGAAATGTCTAGAGAACAGACACTGAAGCCTCTGAAAGTTGTGTTGGTTTGTCAGTCAGCATTCCCCGTTCACAGTTTTTTTCCTTCCATTTTTGAGAAGGTGAAGGTGGGGAGGGGGTTGAAGAGAAAGAAGGAAGGAGGCAGAGAGTTTGAAATAAAAGTAATGCATTCTCTGCAGTTGGGAAGTGGGAGTAGCAGAGGCTAGACAGGGCAGGGAAGAGCACAGGCCAGGAAGATGTTTGGTGGCAGGCGCCATGCCATCCGGGTGGTGGAGAGTGAAGCTTAAGACTGCAATTGCAGAAAAAGTCCACGAGGAGAGGAGAGAGGAAAAAAGGGGGAAGAGGGCAGACCCCGCTGATGGGCACAGCTCCATCCCAACCACCCTCGACGTCCACGTGGACAGATGGACACTCGCACACCCAGCCTGACAGGAGCCCACTCTGGAGGCTTGGACCACCTTGTGGCAGCAAAGGAAAACAAGAGGGGACCCGCCTTGATCCAGAGGGCACACTCGCAGAGCTGGGAAGTTGTGTGGACAGCAAAAGGGAAGGTCTGTGGGTGGGAGGTGATGTCCTGGGGGAGGGGGTCACAGGTTGTGGGCTGGCCTCTGTCTGGGCCCTGAGGAGCCTGGCAGAGACACCACCTGGCATAGCAGCTGGCCTCAAGGGGAATGAGACATTAAAGAAAAAGACCAGTGTGGTGACGGTTTCTGTCAGTTTGGCACAAGAGAAAAAGAAAAGGTGAGCAATGGGTGCAGAAGATGGGACAAGGAAGAGGTGTGAGAATGGGCGATAAGCGGGAGAGACAGTGAGCTTGGGGAGATTCCCCTTGGGACCCTGGCATATCCACAGCATCTCTGGGATCAGTGTCAGAACCTCACCCGCCCTGAGGTGTAGTTAGTGGGAGTAGGATGGAGGGGGCCAGGCAGCCCCTCAAGAAGGAGCCCAGGACCTCTTGCCATCTGGGTAGGGTCCATCTCCTAAGTTGGGCCCAAGCCTCACAGCTCTTTCTACTTCTAACTGGTTCTTCAGTAAAAAATCCCCTGAGGGACCTTGGGTGGGAGTTTTTGGCACACAGCAGGCCTGCCAGGAGAACCATGCAATTGGTCAAAACTGGGGCCTTGCCCCTAGTGGGGAGGAAGCCCAGTCCCTGGCCTACCATGAGAGGGGGAAGCTGCCGGCCATACATCTGGCAGGGGCAGAAGAGGCTTCTCTGTGCCCCGCGGGACGGAGGCAGGGCAAGCAGATACAGGCCCAGCCCCGCCCTCACAGGTAGCTGGAAGTGACGAAGGAGTGGGGCCCCCGGACTCTGCTCAGGTGGATCATCGCACGGTCATAGGCCACCTGCACTGACTTGCGGATGCTGGTCTTGCGGCCTTCCAGCATCTTGAGCTTGTCCACGGTGTCTTCCACACCCAAGGGCAGGACTTTGTCCCTTGGAAGCCACTGCCTGAAATGCAAGCACAGTAAGAGGCTGGGCAGTAGTGGGTCTCATAGGGGGCTCCTGTGGCCCCACTTGGCCAGGACCAGCAAAACCAGGTAGAGAGTACGGGGCAGAGGGAAGTAAATTGGGAGACTCCATGCAGGAGGCCACCAAGAACCTAGCAGGTCAGTGCAGCAAGCAGGATATGCAGGAGTAGGGTGGGGGAATGGCATGAAATCAATTTTGCAGCTAGGTCCTTCTCTGGGCCCTCACCCTGTTTGGAGAGTTGTCAGGGTCCATAGGCTAAGAAAGGCCCACCTGCTGCCCTCTGGGGCCAGCTGAGCCACCCTGGAGGGCTCTGAGCCTCGCCTTGCCTTGGAGAATTAGGGGGCAATGGCTAGCAAGTACAGCTGATGCCAGGAACTGATAAACTGATCTGTGGTGGGTCCTGCACACTGTGTGTGTGTTTTTAAAGCTTCCCAGGTGAATATAACATGTGGCTAAGAATACAGCCTTTGGAACAAGATCTTGTTTTATATCTCAGTTCTGGCTACAGGGTCTGGACTTTCTGAGCCTCAACTTCCTCATCTGCAAAATGGATTATGAGGGGACTAATGAAGACCTAAATGAGGATTAAAAGAGATCAGATATATAAAGCAATCTGCATAAGTACATGGAGTAAGCACTCAATGGCAGCTACTATTATCACTATTTTTATTAGCTAGTTCTCCCTCCTCACTCTATAGAAGCTAAGGTGAAAGCACTCTCTTGCTGGTGTTAAGAGAAACCTTAAGTATTGTAAACCATAAATGAGCAAGTCTCCTGTAGTGGACACTCCACTGGCCAGAACTCCCCTCAGGATGGAAACATGCTTCCCAGAAGCTACTGGAAGTGTTGGAAGCCGACAGGTTCTCATCTGAGTCCCTCACTAGGAATCACCCTCCACCAAGGAAGCCTCTGGCCCAGGCCACACCCCTCCCTCGGGGCAGTGGCATCCAATTACCAGTTGGCACAGGGCAAAAAGGCACAGCCCCAATTCCTGACATCTCTATCTTGTTGAGCCACCCAGCTCCAGATGTGCCCAATGGATGAGGTGAGACAGCAAGTGGGCTGTATTGCAACTTCTACCCAGTGCTGCGTCACTCCCACTCCACAGCTCTCCTCAATAAGCCTCCTGATGCAAGTCTCGACCTCAGAGTATTTCCCAGGGAATCTGATCTGCAACACCCCTCAGTTACTATTAACATGGCAAGTACAGGTCTGTTGCTGGCAAGTAATGCCTTCCCCTTCACCTGGGTGGAGACCAGGGTAACTGCATCCATGGCCCCTCTGTGTACCTCACTAGCACAGACCCCTGGCGTGCCCCTCAGCCCCCTCACAGCAGCACCCACTAACCAGGTGCGCTTGTTGTCAAAGAAGAGGACAAGGAAGAGCTTCTCTCCAGCCTCTGCCTGTTTCTGCTCTCCCAGCTTCAGCACGTCCAGCGGGGGGACAGGGATGGGAACGCCATTGTGCAGGAGGCCCTCCCGGGGCATCTTGGGATCGATGATCTGGAGGCAGAATAGAAGATGGGCACTCAGTGAGGGAGGCCAGGGTGAGCAGCGCCCCTGCTGCAGGACCAACTGCTGAAGCACCTACACCAGGGGAGTATCAGGTCTGAGTGGGATATCTTTGATGTGCAGACCAGACAGGCAAACCCCTTCCTCCAATGTCCCTTGGGACAGAAGAGTAGAGGTCACTTTTTTTTTCCTGTCAATTTCCCTTTAGTACCTTTGCAATTCACCTCAAATGCTCAGGGGCCTTCCCTAGTACCACAGCTATGAAGGCTCTGCATCGGGAAGGCCATCCAGTTGGTTCTAACAAGGTCTCTGGTAACCCACTACCTTTCTGTCTGACTACAATCCTTCCTGATACATGGACCAGATATATTTGTGACACCTCCATGGTAAGATCAAAGAGGAGGCTCAGTGTATAGCTAGAGAATGAGCTTGGAGGTTGATGGAGAGGGGGGATGATGTGGGTGGAAACAAGGGCCACTGGAAGCATTAATCCTTGAGGCAACAAGCTCCACAAGGGCAGCAGCTGGGCCCTTCTTCAGGTTTGCTTCTGGCATCCAGCCCCGCCTTGCCTGGCTCAGAGAAGGCGGGTGCTCAGCAAAATGCCTGGCAGCATCAACACAACAATCAAAATCCAGGTCTAGTGAGCACTTTCAAAGTTTCCAGAGCTCCTAATTATTCACACATCATCTCATTTCAATCTCTTGCTGAAGTCTGCTGACAGGTGTTAGCTGACAGAGGAAAACACCAAGCACAGAAGCAGGATGTAGCTGGCTAAAACCACACTGGGACTAAAACCAGACAAGGCTTGGGCCTCCACAGCCCACTGCCTCCTACGCAGCCCCTGCTTCCAGAGCAGACAGCTAATAGCTCTGGGAGCAAAGACTGGGAACTTACTGAGGAAGCAGCCTTCTCCAGAGACAGAGCAATCTTACTTCCCATATGCTGTCCCATTGGGCCCCTTCTCATAATAAACTGCTCTCATTATTTACCTTTGCATGTCTGCCAATTTCACGACATCCCTCTTAAGATAAGCAGCTGAAAGCAGTTGTTCTGGTTATGCGTTTACTCTAAGGAAGAACCACCTTACCCCACCCACCAGGTGTGTAATTTGATCAAAACTCTCTCTCCCAGCCTGTCTGTCCCTCCTGGGATTGAAGTAGAGTCCTAACAAGAACCACCATACAAGCTCCTGTAAGCTTCCTTGATTACCAAACAAGACAGTGAGGCTACTCTGATATGTTTCCTCTTGACTAAGGCATGCTGGTTCCTGCCTCGGAACCCAGGGTGCTTGCAGAGGGTAGATTGTGAAAAATTTCCTGAGGGCAAAAGCAAGGTGGATAAGTCTGCCATCTGAGGAGAGCTTTTGTGTCCCAAAATAATAAATGGTCCATTCATTCAATGAATACTATGCAAATGTAAAACAACATGGTAACAAAGCTTGTGATAAAACTTAACATAAGTGTACATACACTATTATTACAACTATAATATGAATATGTGAACAATAAATAGAAAGAACGATACAAAATGCTTGGAGTCAACACTAGAATGGTGGGGTTTGTGTTGTTTTTTTCCCCCGTTTTTCCAAACTTCTATAATGCAGTATATTACTCTTACAAAAAAAAAAAAAGAAAAAGAAAAGAAAAACTGTTTAAAAGACAAGGAAAAAAACAGACAAGAGCCAGAAAAAATTAAAAACTTTATATCCACTATCTATGGATGCAAATACATACTGAAGAATGCATAGGAAAAAGACTAGGAGAGCATACACCAAAATAAAAACACAGGTTGTGTTCAGGTGGTGGCTGAATTTTTTAAATCATGACAGAAAATGTATAATTAAGAGGGTAATTAAAAAAAAAAAAGATGAATTTTAGACTAGTGTTTTTGCATTGTGAGGTATTCTGTTTTTTAAATCCAAACCTGCACAGCTTAATCACTTCTTTAATGACTGAGCTGGGAGTCCCGCAGTTTCACTGCTGGCAGGGCAGCCCCAGGCCCTAACTCTTCAGCTGCTAGATCAGTGTGAATTTTTCCCGCCTGCTACTGCTAAGGAGGGTGTAGAGTAGGCAACATAGTTTCCAATATGGCTCCAAAAAATTGTATTAATACAACCTCTTTGGACTATGATTTCCTTATCTGACCAAACAGGATCAGAATTCCTCCTCTCCTTATCTTAAAAGGCTGCTGTTAAAGTCACAGATATGAGGGGGCTGGGAGAAACCCAGAGTCCTGTATACATGTAAGAGGTTGGTGGGGTAGTTCCCAATCCTGGCTACAGATCATCTAGGATGTTTTCTAAAAAATATTGCTGCCTCAGTCTGGCCTCAGAGAGTCTAATTTGATAGTGCTGGGGTGGAGGTGACTTGATATGGGTATTGTTTTACAATTTTCCCCAGATTATTCTGACATGCCTCAAAGGTTTGGTATCAGTGGTATCTTCCAGAGCCAGATGGACACTACCTCCCCAACTGAGACAGAGTTCAGAAATAACAATCAAGGTGGCAAAAATTGAATTTTTAGCTGCTGCTACTATGAAAGAAATGAAAAGCTTAGTTACTGTTGGTGTTTTGAGTATAAACCAAAATGAACTTCCGGCAACTTGGCAACTTGTATCAGAATTCTGCATAGACTTTGCCCCAAGAAGGGACTCCTAAGAATTCACTGTAAGGAAATAATCATGGATGTGCACAAGGATAAAGCTACAATGATGTTTATTGCCAACTGTTTATCATAGTGAAAAATTCAAAACAATCTAAGTGACCAACTAGGGAATGGTTAAAATATGGTACATGCATACAACTGAAGACGATGCAATCATTAAAAGTGATGCTGACAAAGAATGTTTAATGGCATAAGATGGGCATGTTCATGATATGCTGTTAAGTGAAAGGGAGGCTAAAAGCAGTATGGTCTCATATATATGCATATTTATACATTTTCTATAAAAGAGTAAGTGGATATACACCCCAAGTTATCCTTGAATAGACAGGACTGTGGATGATTTTGAACTCAGTAGCTCAGAACACAGGCTTTGACATCACACATTTTAAGCCCTGGGCTCAAATTCCAACCCTGTCATTTATTAGCTGAATGACCACAAATCGTCAGTTTTCTTCCTTAGAAAATGGAATAAGTATTTACATACTTTCCTCAGTATTTCAAGGACTTAGCGTGACAAATATTTAATAAAACATCTAAGCATTATCAGTAGCTTTAAAGATTCTCTAAAATGGGCCCTGTTACTTTTATGCATAAGGAAATAAATAAATGCTATTAAATGCTATTAAAACTCTAAGAACCCTGGCCTTCATCTGCATACTTTTAGCCTATTTTTAGTGCCTCAAGCTGGGAGCCTTGCTAGTTTGACCCACTCAGGCTGGGGCAAAACCCCCCTCCCTTCTACAGCTAAAGACTGACTCCCACCATACTCTGCTGGCTTAATCCAATCAGATTAGCCCCCAAGGCAAGGCAGGGGAGGTAGGAGGGTGGCGTCTGGGGCAGACTCACCAAGGCAGGGTAGGAGGGGTAGCCTCGGCACTTGGCCCACACCAGCTCCAAGGGCTCCAGGTCTCCGCGGTCTTCAAAGGGCAGCAGGAGGCTTCTGCCTGGGGGGTGGGGGAGGGGAGGAGACAGCACCCAAAGGGGACTTGGAATGGTACCCAAAAGGCCTGCCTGTGGCCTCCATTTGACTGGGGCAACCCAGGAATGAGTCACAATATCCCCTCCACCCTTCCTTTTCCCTCTCCTTTCCTTAGAAGTTAGACTGGATCAGGGGTCAGCAAACTAGTTCTGTAAAGGGCCAAATAGTAAATATTTTAGCTTCTGTGGGCAACACGGCCTCTGTTGTAATTACTCAACACTGCTGTTGTTATAGCATGAAAGGAGTCACATACACAATCTATAAATGAATGAGCATGGCTATGTCCCAATAAAACTTTATGTTTTGGACACTGAAATTTGAATTTCATGTAATTTTCACGTTATGAAATATCATTCTTCTTTTGATTTTCTTTTCAATCATTTCAAAACGTAAAAACCGTTCTTGGCCCATGGACCATACAAAAATAGGCAATAGGCCATAGTTTACTGACCTCTGAACTAGAACCCCTGAGATGGCTTTCCCTGGAAAAATGTAACTGCTTCATCCTCAACAGCCTTAGGGAGAAGGGCCAAAATCCAGCTTGGGCAATGCCACATACTGCTCTCTGCACCTCCCTGAGTGGGGAGTCCTCATGATGGAGGCTTCATGGACAAAGATGCCAGGGAAGACATCCTGGTAAAATTACTTGCTAACTGAGCTCTTTTTTGACAGGGTCACACCTGGCCACCTAGGTCACCTGGATGCACAGCACTTAGCAGAGCTAAGCGGTCTGCAAGTCCTTTGCATGTCTTCTTTTGTCAGAACCTGATACTGGGTATCCCTGGGGCAGGCACTACATCTTTTCATCTTACTTTGCTCTGCACTCAATGCACCAGCACATGTGAATGAGTGCTTCACAGATGCTTCTGAACACATAGAAGAACCTCTCTTCCCCTCCCCCCATCTATACACTGGAATGGGCAGGTGACCACACTCAACCAAAGAAAAAAGTCCAAATCTAACAGAGTGGAAATTGTAATTTCTAAAGAAATATTACTACCTCACTTTTTAAAAATTTTTATTTATTTATTTTTTGTAGAGATAGGATCTCACTATGTTGCCCAGGCTGGTCTCAAACTCCTGGCTTCAAGCAACCCTCCCACCTCGGCTTCCCAAAGTGCTAGGATTACAGGTGTGAGCTACTGTGCTTAACTCTACTTGTAATTTTAAAAAATGCACTAAAATTATAAGATACTATTTTGTACCTATTGAATCAATAGCAGTAACAATAAAAAGATAAAATCCAATACCAAAGAGGTAGACTGAGTAGAAACTGGTGCAATCACATACTACTGATGCAACTGCAGACCAAACCCATCCTTATGGAATGTAATTTGGCAGTATGTCTGAAGAGCCATTTAAAAAATGTATGAACCACCTGTTCTAGTAAATTCCTTCCCTGAGAATTTATTCTAAGAAAAATAACTTTCAAGATGAATAAAAGGATTTTAAACAAAAATATGGGTTCACTACATTACATATAATGTTAAAAGCTGGAAACAACCCAAATGCCTAACAATAGAATAGTTAAGTAAATTATAATGCAGTTAGATACATTGTTCCAATAACATGAGATATATAAAGATTATGTGTCAACATGAAGAAAGTTCAAAAAAAATTGAAAACAGTAGAATACAAAAGTGCATGTGTTTGGATCAGCATTTTGTTAAAAATGTGCCTAAAATAAACAGAAGGCAACACAGAGAAATGAAGACAATCATGTTACGGTGATGGAACTACGGGAGGTCAATATCCTTTGGCATCATTTTAATAAACATGTGGTTTTAAAAGTAAGAATAAGATGTCACCACCAGAAGCACAAAGTGTGCCAATCCACTCCTGGCTTTGTGTGAGATGCTATACAAATTCATCTTGACATGAGCCCGGCCTTTTGGGCACTGACAATTACAGAAAGCAATGAAACACACAGGCATGCATCCATCAACACACATACGAGAAAGAAACTGATGCTAAGGGAAAATAAAGTAGTTGGGTAAAGGAAAGAAGGAAGAGAAGCCCTGCAGCCTGTGTGTTAGATGGAAACTTCAAAGACAGGGCATCCAGGGAGCACACACCCCTGTAGAGCAGGGCTGGACAGAGGTGAGCTCAGAGAACAGCCTGTTCTGTACCTGTCCCACCTGAGCACCCACCCCAGGCCTCTCCCCCAGGTCCTGCCCTGCCCTTTATTCCCTTTGTCCAAGGAGACAAGGCCCATAAAACTACAGGGTTATGTATGTGCGAGATTCAGTGATACAGGCTATCACTGATAACGTTTGTGAATGGGGACAGGCAGTATCCATGAAAATTACAAACATACACTTCCTTCAATTCAGTAATTCCACTTCTATGGATAGGCTCCCTATGGATATAAAATTATCTATGCATAAGGTTGCTCACTGCAACACTGGTTATGATAATAAATGAAAACAATCTAAAAGTCCACCTTTGGAGGACTGGCTAAGCAAATGATGGCATTCCTATATAATGGGACACTGGGAAGCCAATAAAAAGCACAGAAGGATTTCCAAGATATATTACTAGCTGGAAAAAAGGAATGGTTTAGAGGAGCATGTGCATATTAGGCTTCTCTACTCACTCTTAATTATTCATGCAAGTTTTGGCTTGTATACATATGGATTACCTCTGGAAAGATATAAAAGAAAATGCTAGCAGTTGATGTTCCAGGGAAGGGAGTGCTAGCTTTCATTATACACTCTTTTGTACTTTTTTGATTTTTATTACTATGGGCATGTATAACCTATTCAAATTTAAGATGCAATTAAAAGAAAAAAAAAAAAAAAGAGTATGATTGGCCTGGGAGAGGGCCATCTCCCTGCCCAAGGGCCCAAGAGTTTGGGGGAGCTCAGGGACTGGCTGCCTGGTACAGAGCCCCAGCAGTGCAGCAGCCTGAAGAGCTGGCTCCTCAGAAGGCCTGGCCCCCTCAGCTCTGCCTGAACACTGCTCCTCACCTGAGCCATTGTAGTCAGAGTCTCCATTCACACCTTCCAGGAAGGGCACTCGAGACAGGGCTGGCTTCCCACGGCTGCGTTTGGGGGGCGTCAGACCACTGCACACAGAGCAGGGAGAGAGGGGTGAAATGAGCAATTTCAATGACTAAAACGCCCACTCCCCTTCTCCCTTCTCCCCTCTCTGACAGGAGTGGAGCTACAAAAACTCTTCAGGGAGGACAGTTCTCACCCTCCCCTAAAAACTCACACTAACCCATGTTTTTGACTGCAAAGTTCCCATGAGGTTTTGAGGAACCATTTCATCTACATGGAAGGACTGAACCTGGAAGGAGTTGCTCGTTCCCTGCTCAGGAACCTTGGACTTCATCCAAAGGAAAGGTCACACCAGTCATCTGTCAATCCTTACAGAGTCTAAGCAGCCTTGCCATGACAGGGGCCATCTTACATCTGCCCAGAATTCTTTGCTCTGGTTCACATTGCGTCTTCTTTAGAAACCAATTTATTTTTGAGATTCAAAAATTTGCCTCTTTGCCAAATTTTCTAAAGTGGACATGTCATACTTCCTTAATTAGAAAAGACATTTTTAAATTGGAAAAAAAATGCACTTCTCACTTCCAAATGGTTTATGTGTGAAGATTTTCTTGGATAGAGATAAGTGGATTTTTTAAAGTAAAAAGTGGGCTGGGTGTGGTGGCTCACGCCTGTAATCCCAACACTTTGGAAGGCTGAGCTGGGCAGATCAGGAGGTCAGAAGATCAAGACCATCCTGGCCAACATGGTGAAACCTAATCTCTACTAAAAATACAAAAATTAGCTGGCCGTGGTGGCACGTGCCTGTACTCCCAGCTACTTAGGAGGCTGAGGGAGGAGAATCACTTGAACCTGGAGGTTGGAGGTTCCAGTGACCCAAGATCGCGCCACTGTACTCCAGCCTGGCAACAGAGCAAGACTCCATCTCAAAAAAAAAAAAAAATTTTTTTTCATGGCTATTTCAAACAGGCAAAATATATATTACACAAAGACTAAAAAGTGATAAGCAAAAATTAGAATAGCAATACCAAAGCAATGTTGTAACTGAAGCCCACCCACGCATCAGTATTTTCAAATTGTTCCCCATGCAGTTCTAATGTACACCATAGCTTCTGGGCAAAAATGATATGGCTTGGGCTTTTTTCTATCCAAACTTCAAAAAATATTACTCCTATATAACTTTAATCTTTTTTACTAATAAAATGCTTAAAGAATAGGTCATCAATCTGCAGAAAAGCAGAAATGCTTAAAGAAACCCCTGGTGGGATAAGAAGCAGCCAGGAGGAGGGACTGGTTGGAGAGTAGGGTACTCCTGTTTTACTGAATCAGAACTGACTTTATCAGGACTGTATGCTAAGAAAACTTTGCTTAACCAAAATCCAATGAATCATAATTTTTCAGTAACCAGTAGTTAAGTTGGTAGTTTTTATTGCTAGTCAAACTAGGAACTGTTTGGGAAAAAACAAAAAATACCCAGTTTACATTTAGGATTTAGTTCCCACTTACCCTACAAAAATCTGCCAACATATTAGAGACATTGAGGTCTTATACAAATGTAAAGTGCTAGTAATTTTATCAGGAAAGCCTCTCAAAGTTCACATCAAGATGAGAAAAAGAAAAACAAAGTTCACATCAAGAATCTGGGGAGACATCTTCAAATACAACAGAAGAGAGCACAGCAAAGTAGTTAAGAAATTAAACTCTTGGAGCCTATCTGGGTTCAAAACCCAGCTCTTGTTAACAGTTCTGTAACCTTCAGCAAGTTACTTAACTTCTCTGAGGCTTACACTCCCCATGTGTTGTTGTAAAGATTAATGAATGAACACACATAGAGCTCTCAGTACAGCACATACCATGCATTCAATAAATAGCAGCTGTAGTTATTGTCATACGAAGGGTAGTAAATTTTAATGTCTTACTTAAAGTATTACAAACTGCTAATACTGTACTATAGAATGATGAGCTCTCAGAAGGATGAGCTCAATAAAATAGGATGCAACACCAAAAATAGGTCTGTATGTCCCTGATTTGTAGAAAAAAACACAACTGACTCAATCATGGCCTGCATTTCCGCCCTTTCTCCAAGTTACCCAGGCCTAAGGAGACAACCCAACCTACAATTATCTTATTTACTGATTTAACATCCATATCCATGAGAACAGACACCTTAGAAGATAATCTTCATGACAACAGGCACCTTAGCACAGTACCTGGCACACAGTAGGTGTTCAGTTATCAATATTTGAATGAGTGACCTATAGAAAGCACGTGTAGCACCAACCTGCTCAGAAAACCGTCAGAAAAGATAAACCAAGGGGCAAGTGAAAAAGGAGGTGTGGGGGATGGGTTAGTGATCAGTTCTTTCAAGATTATTTCTAATTCTGGGATTATATGATTCTGGTCTAATAAATAAGGTCTTCCCTTATGTACTTATTACCACAGTATGGGGGGAAAAAGAAAAACAACGCTTGCAGTTGAAGCCCTTGAATCTCCAAATTTTAAACCCTAAAATATTAATACACACTTCCTCCAAGGAGCCCCAGATAAATCAAGGGCATTGCACTGGAGTTCTGTAGAAAGGCAAACACACCACCTGAATCAGCAGGCTAACCAGAGCCTGGCCTTGCTTGCTCTTATGGCTCATAGCTGAAAAGAATGCCCGTCATAGACGAAGGGGCCAACACACACTCCACATTTAGTCAAAAGCTAAAAAAGGATAGTTTGATGGGTCCAATCCTACCCTGACCCCAACAAATTGGGCTTCCAGGTACCTTATCTTTGAAGGGAGTCAGGAACTTCAACCCAGGGCCAGGCCAGAAGCATCCTGTAAGATTATGAAATCTCTTTCTCTTTCCTGTGCCTGATAACTTTTTTCCATCTACTTTCCCTCTATCTCTGGAGGCTGCAATAGGAAGCTAGGGCAACTTTGAGGGTTGGCTGGGGGTAGGGGAATCGCAAAGAAACCACAGCAGGGAACCAGTCCAGGCCAACGAGTAGCTGGGGACCCCCTCAGCCCTACCAGTAGTCCCACAGCCCAGGCAGACTGAATGCCTAAAAGAACACATGCCCAGTCTGCCTTGGAAGCACTTCAAACACAAAGACATAGTCTTCTGGTGCTGCCCTGGGACCTTTCCTCCCCTACTCTGAACCTAAGATCCATTCAGCAGTCATGTGGTGGGGTCATGACATTAGCCTTCAGGACACGTCACTTTTCCTTTGTGGCACAAAGGGTTTCTCATTTCGAAGAGTCCCCCCCACCCTGGTGTCTTGCAGAACACCGAACACAGAACAGGGGCTCCATAAACTCTTGGGCCTGGAATAAACTTTAAGATTCTGGTCTGAGAAATCCTCCCTTCAGGTAAAAGAATGGGAAGAAGTCCATCCCTTTTCAGCTCAAGGATAGTAGAAGAGCTCTGGGGCCTTTGTCTGAATAAAACAGGCCAGACACGGTGGCTCACACCTGTAATTCCAGCACTTTGGCAGGCTGCAGCAGGCAGATCACTTGAGGTCAGGAGTTCAAGACCAGCCTGGCCAACATGGTGAAACCTCATCTCTACTAAAAATACAAAAATTAGTTGGGCATGGTGGCATGTGCCTGTACTCCCAGCTATTCAGGAGGCTGAGGCAGGAGAATCACTTGAACCCAGGAGGCGGAGGTTGCGGTGAGCCAAGATCGGGCCACTCCACTCCAACCTGGGTGGCAGAGCAAGAGTCCGTCTCAAAAGAAAAAAAAAAAAGGCAATTCTAAATTTCCTACTTGGTCATTTCATATACCTACACCACACCTCTATAAAGAGGCTATGACACCCCAAAAGGCAAAGAGCAAAACCAAGTCTTTAACAGGCTGGGTTGTCTAAGTATGTGTGTAGGGGCAGCAGGGGACTTTGGCTCAAATGTTAATTTCACTGAGCAATACGAGATTTAGCTTTCCCTATCCTCTAGAGTCCAAATTCAGTCCCACAAACCCTGTAAAGCATCAGCACTACTCTTCCTCTCTCAGATCAGACCTGAGAGTCAAGGGTCACCCTGTTTCCTAGGGACTCCCAGAGTTACAGATAAGAGGCCTCAGGAAATAGCAGGAGTGGGGGGAGAGAAAAAGGTAAGCAGGAAGAGGTTCAACCTGTAGCTGAATGGAGAGTAAAAGGAGGGGTGGCAGAGCTGCTGACAAAGCTTTGGGAAATGTGTTCTTACCTGCAAGCTTCAAATGCCAGTCCACCACTGAGACCCAAACTACATTCCGAGTCAGACCCGCTTTCGGTGTGTTTTCCAAAGCCGTTGGTCATGCCTGCCAAGGACACACACAGTGAGTCTGAGTGCAGAAATCCCCCTTCCCAACATATGCTACAGGGTGAGACAGCCACCTCAGGAGGGCTCAGTGAGGAGTGGAAAGGATGGCTATTCCTTTCCCTGTGAGAAATGGGTCTTGGGTGATAAAGAAGATATGATCAAGACAAAAGTCTGGGGGGAAATATTGCTGGCTAGGGCAAGGAGCAGACACTGCAATTTCCTTCCCATCCTTCTGCTTTTACTTTAAGGAAACCATAGCACACAGCTCACTCAGCTACTGTCATTTGGCTACACAGGGAGATACTAAGACTTCTCCCACCCTGGCTGGCTCACAAGTCCCTGGATTTGCTTCTAATTTCAAATCTCAATTATCAGGTAATCTTCTCTGCCTTTTTCAGGAGCCCACCTACCTTGCCTCTTCAGATAAACACTCACATAACCTATGCATCACATAGCTGGCAATAGCTAGTTTGATTCTTTGGGGGTCGTGTCAAGAGAGACTAGAGAAGGATAAGGGCCCTTTGTCAACCACACCCTGAGATACCTTGCAGGGCTAATCCGAATTGAGGATGGGGGTACTCTTCAGCAGAACTAAAGCAGCCCAGAACTTCCTGGGAGGGAGAGTCAGAACCTGGGGTTCTAGGCTGGGCTCTGAAACACAGGTTCCTTTTCTCTTTCTTTGAGGTCTCTTGACCCTCCTTTTGTGAAGTGAAGATAATACCTTACTTACTTACTATTCAGTATATATGAGAGAAGGTCTGTTTACAGTGGGGAGTCCTTCAGAGGCGAATGAAGGCTGTTTGGTCATCCCAGGTATGTGACCTTGAAGTGAAGGCTTCTACTCTCCTATCTATCCACACTTATTTTTCTATTTTTTGAGATAGGGTCTCGCTGTTGCCCAGGCTGGAGTGCAGTGGTGTAAACAAGGCTCACTGGGGCCTCAATAGCCTGGGTTCCAGTGATCCCCTGCCTCAACTTCCTGAGTAGCTGTGACCACAGGCATGCACCCTATGCCCAGGTAACTTTTTAACTTTGTGGAAACCAGGTCTTGCCATATTGCTCAGGCTGGTCTCGAGCTCCTGGGCTCAAGTAATCCTTCTACCTCAGCCTCCCAAAGTGCTGGGATTACAGGCATGAACCACTGTGCCTGGCCTTTATCTAATTGCCAACCACACTAAAAGTTCTATAATTCTAACAGCTGAGCCAAGAGGTGTGCAGAGATGGACCAGGCACCTGATTTGAAAGCTGTAAATTACAGACACCTTAACTAGAAAACTGTGAGGCAAGGCCCTTCTATAAGAGCAGGTGTCTGAGCCACAATGTCTATCCTGTGACCTGGCTCTGCCTCTAACATTATTACCACAAGTTAAATCACCGAAGCCATCTGTGTCTTGGGTGCCTCACTTATGAAGGATCAACACCTCTTTTTGTGAGATTCAACTAAGGTTGTGTAGAAGTATTCCTGAGTGCCAGGCAACTGGGATGGTGAGAGAGAGACAGGATTCTAGCAGTATCTCCAAGCAACAGGCCCCCTCAGGTTGGATGGGCCTCATGTACAGAGCTACTTCCCAATAGCAGGATCTCTCATTCTTTTAATGCAGTGTTCTCAGCACTGTATGGCTAAGCCTGATTCAGCTGAGAGGATGACAGTAACTGCTACCATCTACTGCTATATGCCAAGTGCTTTATAAAGGGTATTTCTAGTTCTTAGAACCCTGCAAGGTAAGTATCAGAAACCCCCTATTAGGAATAAGGAAACAGGCTCAGAGAAGTTAACTAATTTCCCTGTGGTTACACAGCCAGTAAGAAATTGGGGATTTGAGCGCAGGTATGCCTAACTCCAGGCCTTAGGCTCTTGCCTCTATATACCAACTTACTCCCCTGACACAGAAAAGTTTTGGCCAGATGAGATGGGAAGGTATTGTTGAAAACAAAATGTCAGGCAAGAGGACAGAAAAGCAACTGCTGGCCACACAGTCCAAAGTCACCACATAAAAGTACATGAGGGACACAAAGAGCAAAAGCCAAGAGCAGCCCTCCCTGCCAAGAAAGTGGGTCTTCCCTAACCCACCAAGACCTAAGTACTCTGCCCGGCTTCAAAGTCCTTCACATTCAGTACCATCTTACCGATCCAGTCTTGGCTCCTGATGCTCTGGGAAGCCCCTCTCTAAGCTGTCCCTCACAGAGATTCTGTCCTCCTCCTTGTTCCCACACACCCAGGCCTGAGGCCTTCATAACCATTCCTTGCCAGTCTGCCCTCATCCCACAGGGCCAGCTCAGGCCAACTCCTACAGCTCAAATTCCCTGAACACCTCTAGCAATGCTACCTCTCACCTGACAAATAACAACATACTGTTCACCACTGTGATTTCTCTACATTTTGAGAGACTCATTTGCCCAGTGGCCTGTGAACCTTCCAGAGCTGGAATTAAGTCTGACTTATTTTATTACTTCCCCACACCTACTCATGACTAGCTCTTGCTCTTGCTGGATGTATATGAAGAACACTTTAGGTGGGGCACGGTGGCTCACGCCTGTAATCCCATCACTTTGGGAGGCTGAGGCAGGTAAATCACTTGGGGTAAGGTGACCAGCCTGGCCAACAGGTGAAACCCTATCTCCACTTAAAAAAAAAAAAAAAATCTCTTTAGTAGTGGAACCTCCATTACCTACCTCTATCACCACCTCACCCCACTCCACCCCCTCTGCTGCAGCCAAACTGGTTCCCTCACTGTTCCTCAGACATGTAGGCATGTTCCCACCTCCATGGCCTATGTACTTTCTAGTCTATCTTTTTGGAATGTTCTTCCCCTAGACATACAAACAGCTCATGCCTTCAATTCCTTCAGATCTTTACTCAAACGTTACCTCCCTAGAAGACCTGGCCACCCTAAGACCACCCTAGCATTCCTTCCCTGCTAGATCTTTCTCCAAAGCTTCTAATACAAGATACAGTTTACTCATTTGCTTTTAATGTATTCCCCCATAAGAGAGGAGATTTTTGTCTGTTTTGCTCATTGATTTTTTCTACCAATGCCTAGAACGGTGCCTGACACAAATATTTGATGAATGAACTGAAATGAAGGTAGGAATCATTTTACTTTATACAACATTGCTTTACCATCAGGGCCAATGAGAGTCCCAGACACAATCTGGCTCTCTGGAAAATACCTGCTCAAAGCCTATTTCCCCTGGCTGCTACTCACATGCCAGGCCCAACTGTGAGCTATGGTGCCCTCAATGCTACTATTGCTGTCCAATGGGGCCATTAGAGAGATGGCCAATTGGGGAAGGTGCTGATTGGCAAGGCAAAGCAGAAAAGCAGATGTGAAGTATCAAGAGAAGTCACAGGCAGGGTCACCTGTCTCTTCCTCCTGCTGGGGGGACCTCTCCCCTTCGCTCTCACTACAGCTCCCGCTCCTTGGCCGCTTCCGGGAGTGGCGCTCATCCTCGATGCTGGCTGGAGAGGCAGGAGAGCCTGCCACACCATGGTCCTCGCCATTCTCCAGGGCCCTGTCTGGGCTTCTCTGTAGCTTAACCCCATTCTTGGCCTTCTTGAAGAGGACTGATGTGCGGCGACCCACACCACTAAGTGGGGTACCGCCCGGGGTGTCAGGGGTCATGAGGGATAGTCTGTTGATGCCATTGTCACTGAGCAAGCGTTGCAAAGGCTCACTCCCTAGCTGCAGCGGTGATTTTTCCAAGAGCTCATCTTCTTCCACCTTTCTGGGCTTTAGGAACCGGCTTGGAGGTTTGCTATCATTGATGGGTTTCAGAGTTGGGGGCTCCGGCGGGGATTCTTGCTCAGACAAGGAAGGTGCAGGCCCAGTGGGCTCCAGGGTTGGTGGAGGAGGCAGTTTGGAGTCATCTATTAGAAAAAAAGAGAACCTGCTTGAACATTTTAGAAAGAGTCTGCTCCTACAGGCTAGATACTGACACTGATAACCAAGGACCAAAAGCATGGGCTGTTATAAGGCTTGAGATGCATTCAAGGTTTTAGATCTAAAGCAAAGAGAAAGGAGGATTAGGTTTGTTTTTTTTCAGAGACAGGATCTTGCTCTGTTGACCAGGCTGGAGTGCAGTGGTCTGATCACAGAGCACTGCAACTGCAAACTCCTGGGCTCAAGTGATGATCCTGCCTCAGCCTCCAAAGTAGCTAGATCTACAAGTACACACCACCATGCCTGGCTAATTTTTTTAAAAAATTTTTGTAGAAACAGAGTCTTAGTATGTTGCCCAGGCTGGTCTCAAACTCCTGGCCTCAAACAATCCCCCTGCCTCTGCCTCCCAAAGTGCTGGGATCACAGCGATGAGCCACTGTACCCATCCCCAGGAGAAATAAGTTTTATCTACACTAGTAGTTCTCAACCCTGGCTGTGTGTAAGAATCACACAGGAAGTTTCTTAAAAATTCCAATGCCTAGGCTCCATCCCATACCAACTGAAACCAAATTTGTAACGATAGGCTATTTGTTTTTTAAAGCTTACCAGGTGAGTCTAATGAAGTGAGGATTGCAAACCATTGCTCTATACCCAAGAAAGTCACATGCTTAATCAATTAAATAGGTAAGTCTCAGCTTGACAGATTAGGTATCTACAATTCTCACTGGACTCAAGAGTTTTCTCATCTGTCAATCGATTTTATTTCACATCACCCAAATGACAGCAAGTACAGCATGCAGAAAAAGTTCAAAAATGTGAAAAACAGAGACCAAGTAAGTTAAATCAGTGGTTGCCAAACATGTCTGCTCACCTACCACCTTGAAACTTTTAAAAATTGAGACTTCCAGGCCAAAGCCCAGATATCCCTAACTGAATCTATGGGAGGTGAGGCTACGACATTTTTTTTTTTTTTTTTTTTTTAGTTTTCTAGGCGATGCTGTTGGCCTACTGGGCACAACTCTGCACTGCCACAGCCCCAGAAGTAGGGATACAAGTGGCATGCTGACTGTCACATGGGGAGTCCAGAGGAGTTACAATGGACACAAAAGCCTCTGATGTCAAATATGATCTCTCAGCCATGTCCCCATTCTCTGCCAACCTAAAATAAAATGGGCTGTTACCTACGATTGGGGCCCCTATCCATTGGAAGTAACTTCCAACCTTTTGAACTGTGTGTGTGACAGGCTCTCCCAACCTGTAGGCTCAGATCCGAAGGCAGGTATGAGGGAGACAATTCCATCCCCAGTGAAGGGGAAGAATGAGAAGTAGCTTAGCTTATAACGTTCCTGGGTTTCTGAGAATCACTTCCCCAGCTGTCTTTTCTTCTTTTTTGTCTTTTCTCAAGATTAAGAAAATCTGTGGAAACCAACTATCTTTTATAGTCTGGCCTCTCTACTTGAGATGGGCCTATAGATTCAGCCAAATGGGGTAAAAACCATGAGGTGGCTCAAAAGCCCGGGGTCTTTCCTTCTCTGCTATCCCCTCACACCCCAACCTAACCTGCTCTAAGAGTCTCTCCACATGATGATACAAGGTAGGCAGATATTTAACTGGTATGTACAATACGGCTGTATCAGGTGCAAAATACTGACATACTTAATTGGCTAATAAACAGCTGCTGGGCCGGGCGCGGTGGCTCAAGCCTGTAATCCCAGCACTTTGGGAGGCCGAGACGGGCGGATCACAAGGTCAGGAGATCGAGACCATCCTGGCGAACACAGTGAAACCCTGTCTCTACTAAAAATACAAAAAACTAGCCGGGCGAGGTGGCAGGCGCCTGTAGTCCCAGCTACTTGGGAGGCTGAGGCAGGAGAATGGCAGGAACCCGGGAGGCGGAGCTTGCAGTGAGCTGAGATCCGGCCACTGCACTCCAGCCTGGGCGACAGAGCAAGACTCCGCCTCAAAAAAAAAAAAAAAAAAAAAAAAAAAAAACAGCTGCTGGGTGGCAGCACCGGAAACTCCCCACAATCCAGCAACTAAATATCCACATCAGAGGCCTTTGGGAGCCCACTCCAATACAACAGCCAACATTTACTGAGATGGATAAATTTTGGTCTCTATTGATTATTAAATATTTTGAACATCATCCCTGCGTATACATGGAAATGTGACCCTTCCAAGGGCTTTTGCTTGCCCATAACTGTCAGATCTAAACTCAGAAAGGATACCCCATTATTAGATTTCAGCTTAGCCTTTATCTCTCTTTACCCTCCAACCCCCTGCCTGCCTGTGACTATCTCTCACCTCTGTCCCCATCGTCTTCTGGCTCCTCCTGCAAGGCCTGCTCCAGCACAGCTGCATCCCCCTGGGGCCCTGCTGGCAGCTCCCCATTGGATACTGTCTTGTTCAGTGATGGTGGCTGTGGTGGTGGCGGCTGTGCCAGCTTCTGCCGAAGGGCATTGATCTCCCGGCGTAGCAGGCGGACACGACGGGTGCGGGCCCCACTGGACCGCATGGCGCTCACCAGGTCCAGTTTCTCCAGCAGCTCCTTCAGCTGCACCTCTGGGGACAAATGGGCCCGGTTCTCTGGGATGAGGATGTTGTCCACTGCCAGGGAGAAGGGAGGACAGAAGGGGCTGAAGGACCTGCCCAGCACAGGGCAAGAGAAAGGGGCCGAATCCTTCGGATGCAAAACTCTCTCTTGGAATGCCTGGGCCAGCAGCTTCCAGCAGCGTCACTGTGGGCCTTGGCCCTGCAACACCACTGCCCAGAAGGCAGCCACAGGGACAAGGTCAGAATCTGGGAAACGTCTGCAGGAAGCAGTTCACAGTCACGATTATGGGCTCCATGGAGCAGGCATGAGGCAGCTTGGCAATACCCTGGCCTGAGTGACTGGCTGCTGCCATCGAGAAGCAGAGAGCAGGGACAGGCAGCGTGTGGGGCTCAGAGGCAATTCCATTTTTCTGGTCCTCCACCTGCAATCTTCTGAACGAGCCAGACACACACCAGCAATGCACTCTCCCTGTCCCATGCTCCAATGCCATACAGAGGAGATCCAAGAAAGGAAGACCTCTGATGAGGCTTTAAGCTTTTCAAACAGACCACTAGTACCTGATTCCCCTTTTCTACCACTTAAGAAGTGCTGAGTGCATTAGTTAAACTTTAACCCTTAGAACTATTCTAGCCACAAAGGTATACCTCAGTCTGTGCTCACCCTCAGCTTTGCTCCTGGAGTCTACCTATAGCCCCAAAGACCACCCTGATCCCTCACTCTGTAGACTCTGGTCCTGTGCCTCCTCCTGGCCCCTCTCCTCCCCACCCATCCAGGCCTCTCACCGTCTTCCCAGGAGAAGCGGTAAAAGTCTTCCAATTTGGGTGACTCGGGCAGGTGAGTGCCCCTCTCGGGGTCATAGCCGATGTTCTCTGCCTGCCGCCGGGCATGCCGTAGGATGGCCCCTCCCAGGTCCCGCAGGCGGACAGCTGCTCGGTGGAAAATTGTGTCTTTAGCATTATACTTCATGCAGTTGGTAACTATAAGGTTAAAGTCCTCCTCAAACTCCTCCAAGGTGCGGTACAGGTGGGACTCCAGCTTCCGCCTCATAGTAGAAAAATCCATTGGCTTGGATATGAATTCCAGGTAATCTGGAACCTAAACATATAAAACCTGTACAATTACAACAACCATTTACTAGCCAAACAGGCACACCCTTCACCAATACTCTTGGCCTCCTCAGTTTCTGATTTGGCCAAGCCAGGCTAACTCAGAGTCCTATGGTCCTGGCCCACCCTGGCCTGCTGACCCCTCATCAAGGGCAAGTCTACTAGCTTCGCCAGACCCACCCTCCTACCCCTGGTTTTGTACACCCTGTGGCCCAACTCCTTCCTACCCTACTCAGACCCTGTTCCAGTTCAGGAAGAATTTACTACTTGGAAAGTGGGGGAACTTGCCTCACTCAAGTTGACTGGTTCTGCGAAGATGTGTGCAGGATCCTTCTCCTGCAGCAGGTCCAGTGTTGTCCTCAACAGAACATTGAATGGCATCAACTCCAGCTCCATGGCAGCCTGTTGGACTTTGACCTGTGGGGAAGGTGGGGTGAGATCAGATCAGGACATCCCCTGCAAAACTGTGCTGAAACTTTTTCGTGATAGCTTGACTTTTACCAATCATGTACAACAAATTTTCATAGAATATTAAGCTGACCAGTATTAGGAGCTATCACCCAACCGTCAGCCTAGGAATAATGATATCAACAGCTACTATCTTATGATTGTTTCGTATGTACCAAACACCATACTAAAATTTACAGTAGCAATAATAATTATCATTACAATTACAATAATTAACACTTACTTACTTACTTAATATAGCCCTTACTAAATGCCAGGTAATGTTCTAAGCATTTTATGTAAAATAAATGAGTATATGAGGTAGGAACAGATGAGGTATTTTACAAAGAGGAAACTAAGGCACAGAATGACTAAATAACGGGCCTAAAGTCATAGCTAATAAGGAACGGAGTTGGAATTTAGTACCAGACAGTGGTTCCACAGTAAGTGCTCTTGACCATTATGCCACACTAACTCTATACTTGTATTACCTCTATTAATCATCACGATAACCCTGAAACAAAAATTATTATCCCCATTTTACAAATATAGATCAGAACAAGGATCACTAAGGACTCAAAGAAAAAAAATACAAATTAAAAATATATATATATGGAATCTGAGGATTAGAGAGAGCATGATGCAAGAGTTATTAGTCTAAGGTTATCTGGCTAGAAAAGAATAGTGATAGGATTTGAACCCAAGTCTGACTAGTCCAAGGGACACGATGATGTAAAATGTGCTTGAACCAGAATTTCCCATTCAGTGTGCTGAGATACTGATTCCATCAGCCCTTGGAGCATCTGGGTCAGCATGGGGTCACCAGGGCCTCCAGGCTTGCCCCCGCAAGTGGCAAGCAGCTTCATATATTTACAGTAGTATGCTATACAAATGCTATTTTCTACATATGCCCTAATGTGAAAAGTTGGGAGGCCACAAATTAAGACAATAGAAAATTCCCACCTTTTGGCTATATTAAAACAGGCCTGCCTACTTCCTCAGGACCAGGGCCTTCTTCTCTCTCTCATTTCTCTGAACCAGAGATGAGATAAGAAGTTCAGCTGTGGGATCATGCCTGGGATAGCACAGACATTTTGAACCCTTGAAGAAGGTCCTGAGATGTCCTCCATGGCCATCCATGGTAAATATGGCATAAGCTGCCCAGGCTATGAGGTGGAAACTCAGGCTACTGGCCTGCTAGAAAAGGAGTTGTGCTAAGGCTGAACAATGAATTAGAATTTGGAGAAAGAGAAAGAAACATCGTTTTTTCCCCCCCTTTTTATGGAGAACAGGTCTTGCTTGTTGCCCAGGTTCGTCTCAAACTCCTGGACTCAACCTATCCTCCTGCCTCTACTTCCCTAAGTGCTCGGATTACAGGCATGAGCCACTGTGTCCGGCAAGAAAGGAACATCTTTAACCCGGGCCTCTGAAGCATGTGAGTGACAGCTGCTATTCCTAGCCCAGAGAGAACAGTTTTGGCTTTTCATCTACTCAATTAATAGTATTTGCGCTGGGCACGGTGGCTCAAGCCTGTAATCCCAGCACTTTGGGAGGCCGAGATGGGCGGATCACGAGGTCAGGAGATCGAGACGATCCTGGCTAATACGGTGAAACACCGTCTCTACTAAAAAGTACAAAAAAAAACCTAGCCGGGAGAGGTGGCGGGCGCCTGTAGTCCCAGCGACTCGGGAGGCTGAGGCAGGAGAATGGCGTAAAGCCGGGAGGCGGAGCTTGCAGTGAGCTGAGATCCAGCCACTGTACTCCAGCCTGGGCGGCAGAGCGAGACTCCGTCTCAAAAAAAAAAAAAAATAGTATTTGCTCTCTGCCATGTGCAGTAGACACTGCAGGGAAGCAAAAAATTGATGATGATAATAATAATGACAGCAGCTGACACTTCTCTGTCACTATGTGCCAGGCACTGTTCTAAATTCTTTACATAGACTAAGCCTTCTAATCCTCAAAACAACCTTAGGTTGTAGGCTCTATAATTACCCCCATATTCCAGGTGAGAAAACCGATGTATTAAGCGATTAAAGAACTTGCTTAATGTCACACAGGTAGTAAGTAGAAGAGGCAGGATTTAAACCCAGGAAGTCTGGGCCATAGCTCGTGTTCCTAAACCACTATGTTACACTACCTACCTCAACATTTCCTATGCTCAGGGGCTTAAAATCTCCTAGAACGGAGGATAAATAGAAAATTTAAATGATTCAAGACCATAAGTGTTTAAGGGTCAAGTGGGAACCCTCAGAAGTTCCCAGGCCAGAGGCTTTCAACTGATGATGCCCATTAGAATGGCCTAAGAAGCTTTCCAAGATCCTCAAGGCCAGGCTCCCTCTGAGACTTCCTGAATCAGAAATTCCAGGGACGGGCCCAGGCATATGATATTAAGCTTATGCTTGAGACCACCGGGAGCTGAAACCCAAAATATAGAAACCATCAGTAGCACCACAGCTAATACAAAGTAGGCAGCTCTTGGAGCCTACAATCCTGGGTAGGGAGGGGAGAAAGAAAGCTAACAAAAGGCAGGGGCTCCCAGATTTCCCAATACTAGACTAATAGTGGGAGAAAGTGACCTTGAACTAGGGCTCTAGGGCTGGGGGCTCCTCCTTACCTGCTCCCGTTTGAGCTTCTCTCTCTTCCGAATCAGCTCAATCAGCAGCCGTGCCCGCTCCAAGTCATGCCGGAGCTTCTGCCAATACTTCAGCTCTTCCTTCACTGCACTTGTCTTCTCATCTTGCTCTCGCTGAAGGAAGGAAGAGAAGAGGGACTAGGAACCTCCTTCTTGCAAAAGTCCTCTCCCTGTTCACACCTCCTGGGGCTGCAGCAGGTAAAAGTCTTGTCCCCTTCCTTGACCCACAGTTCCAAGAGCCCTTCCACCCTTCTCTACCCCATGCCTTCTTCCTGAGCTGCCCCAGTATTATAGCACTGTTTCTTCATTATAAAGCAATAACCTTTGCTGGAGTAGGATCTGGGACTACTTCCCCCTACCCCCAGGTATACCAGAGAGCAGCTATGGCCCTTTGGGTCAGAAAGAATTTCATAAGAAAACTGACCTCAGGGGTGAAAAGAATTTCACCCTAGAGCTTTCACTTGGCTAGAAAACAAAGTGAGGTTCTTACTATAAGCTTGAACATACTTTGGTAAAACAACAACAAACAAATTATGATTCCTGCCCTAGAAAAGATTACAGTTGGAGTCAGGGGAAGGGAAGAGACCTAGAGCTTGAAGCACAAGGGCCTATTAGCATAAAGATAATAAAAACTAATAATATAAATGCTAAGAGGATACAAAATAGAAGATCTGAGTAGGTGGAGGTTAGATCAGAGAAGCTTCCTGGTGAAGAATCTTACTAGAGTTTTACATATAGGTAGGTGACAGACATGGATGGACAAAGTAGTAAGGAAGGTCTCTCCTGGAACCAAAGGGATGAAAGGGGTAGAAATGTAGAGGCAGAATTAGTGATTCTTTGCTTAGTAAGCAAAACAGGCTGGCCAGAACAGAGATGCTGGAGAACTACAAAAGCCAAGGATACAGCTAAGAAGAAGCTTCAAATGTAAGGCAAAAGAGCCTTAACTTCGCCTGCCTAGAAAGAGGAGTATACTCTGGAAGAGGAAGTCAGAGAATGGAAGAGCAGGACATTGCTCACCTAGGCCTTGCTCCTCTCCATAGTCAGACATTCCTGCCCCAAAACCAAGCTTATAAAATCAAGAAGTAGGCCTTTCCCCAAAGGACAGATCCCCACCAATGTCCCTGCCAAGCACACCTGCCAGATGTCGGCAGCACCCTCCCTCTACAACCTCTTGGCCATGGAGGATCCCAACAGCATGTGAATAAGAAACTACCAGTTGTAGAGCAAAGAAAGAATTAGAGGCTAGAGATCACCTAGAAAGCTATTGCTGAGATTAAGAGGGCATGGATGAGCAGGAGAGCTGCAGAATGAAGACAAAAAACCATGTTGAAAAAGCCCCCAAAGCAGCTTAACGGATGAACAACAGTGGCCCATTAGGGAGTAAAGAGTCAAAAGTAACTCCAAGGTGGGGAACTCTTGATATGAGTCAGGAGGGAGGGGAGAGCCATAATGATGGGAAAATAATTTACTGAGAGAAAAAAGATAATTAATGTCCAATATTTGAGTTATAAGTTAACCACATCCACATGGAAACGTCCCTGAGGGACTGATGGCAGAAAAAAGGGATGAGGACAAGACAAAAAGCCTGGAGCTGCTATTATACAGTTATTGTCAATTATGAGAGTGGACATGTTCTCCAAGCAAACAAGCAGATAACAGAGCCACTGGGAATGTTACCATTAAAGAGCAAGAAGTGGGATCAGCATAGGGTACAGTCAGAGAGGTAGAAGCAGCAGGAAATGGTATCACAGAGAACCTCTTAGACAAAGTGATTTGTAGTGTCAAATGCAGCCCAATGATTAATCAGGTGAGAATATAAGGAAACACTTCCTGGGACAAGGTAGCTGATGTTTTAGGGGAGGCTTCAGTGAAGCAAGTGGACCAAAAGGTTCAAGGGGGGCCAGATTCAGGCTTATACTTCAGGAGTTTAGTTACAAAAGGCAAAAGTGAGATCAGACAGAATGCAGAAGGCACCAGACTCACATAAACCTTTGCTTCATCTCTGGAGCAGCAGTGTGGGAACACTTAAAGGCAGAAGGAATAGAACAGGTAAAGGGGGAGAAAGAACTAAATAGCTCAAATAAGGGAAATTAGGAGCAGAAAACATTAAACATGCAGCAAACTCCAGTTGCTAATGGCTAACAGCCACCGCAATTGGACAGGCTGTGTGCTACAACTTAGATTGTAAATTTGTGTATTTACTATGAAACATTTTTTGGCAGATGGCAGCATAATGTCTTGAGGAAAGGGCGCCTTTTCCTAATTAACACAATGTGGCCACCCTGGCTCTCATTCAGCCTACTTCTTGCTTTCTGCCACATCTAGAGGATTTCCCCCACATACATGGAAAGCTGGGCGTGCTCTCCACTCTCCCCTAGAATTCTCTACAAAGTCAAGCCTCATCCATTCAGAAGGAGTTGCTTGAAGATCTCTGTAGCGCTGGGGGTTGTTCCTGGGATGGGCCACCCAGACAGGTAGGCAAAGGCTCCATGGAGGGATCAAGGAGGGATGCCAGCCCCACCCCAACCACCATTCCTTTTCCTTCACTCTCCACCTCCCTCTACTAGTCTCAAATCACCACTGCACCTACCTGCTCAGCGTTTCTTTGGGACTGCAGATGGGAGTGCAGGCGCCGGATAAGAGGGACACCATTCCGTGCCTGCCGCTTCAACAGCCAATAGTTGTGAAGCCGCTGCATAAACTGGTTTTTCCTCTGAAAGGAGAGACCACTACAGATCTTGTTCAACCTTGAGTAGAGGCACATGGAAGTGAAAGACAGGGTCAGTAGGCAGCCCAAATTATAGCCCATGCATCCTATCCAGACCCTGGTTCATTTCTGAACCTTATACAGGAAGACAGAATAAAATGGCCAAATACCTCACCTCAGAGAAAAGCTTGAAAAGGACAGTAAAGTTAAGCAGCTCAGATTCAGCATGAGGTATTTCATTTGCTTTTCCACCTCTTGCCTTGCAGTCCTAATCCTCCAAAAGAATCCTCTCCCAGAACCCCGTTTCCTATGGTCCTAGACTTCTTCGTTCCAGGTATGGACTGAGAAACAAGCCTATGCCTCAATACCCCCACCCTCCTCTTATAAAAGCAGTGAAAGGGAACAGGAACTTGGGTAAGCTATGGTTAATGTGGCCACTATTTCCTGCCTTCTGCGGCTGAGGGTCCCATCAAACCAGGGAGTAGCCCACAACCAGGCTGAGCCCAATGCAACCCCTTAGAGTTGTTTGACCTCTGGTTTTTCATGGTATAAACCTCAGCAGCCTAAAAATGTTGTTTAATTTTGAACCAAATGAAAAAAAAAATGGATCTAAAGATGTAAGAGGATGGGAAATGTGAAAATGCAGCTGGCTAAACTACTCAAAAGTCTTAAGGTTAGGGTTTAAGCCAGTAACTCCTTGGGGGAGGAAAAGGGATAGGAGAGGAACTAATGCAAGCCTATAATATGTCTTTAATATCCATATTGCAAGGTGGGTATCATTATCACCATGTCACAAAAGATGGAAAGGCAGCATAGGAACAGAAGCTGAATAAACTGTCAAAGTAACTAATGCAGCTAATAAGATGGTGGATCTGGGTTGGACCTGAATCCACGATCTCTCTGCTATACCATGGTACATCCCCAGACTGGTTATCCACAGGGTAAGCAAGGCCTCAGTGCTCCTGTGATGTTTCCTCTCCTTTTTTCTCTTCATGCCACTCCATTGACACAAAGATAAGCACAGCTAAATAAGCTGAAACCTTAGAAGGATGGGTATGTTGGGCAGGACATTGCTCACCTAGGCCTTGCTCCTCTCCACAGTTAGATATTCCTGCCCCAAAGCCAAGCTTATAAAATCAAGAACTAGGCCTTTCCCCAAAGGAGAGATCCCGACCAATGTCCATGCCAAGCACACCTGCCCAGATGTAGGCAGCACCCTCCGTCTACAACCTCTTGGCCATGGAGGATCCCAACAGCATTTGTGCAGGTAGGGAAAAGAATAGTAATAATAAAATAGCAGCAGCAGCAGCAGCAGCCACCATTTATTGAGCACTTACTATTTGCCAGACACTGTGCTAAGTGCTTTACTTATATTATCTCATTTATTTCTCACAACAGCTCTATGTGGTGGGTTCATTTACAAATAAACTAAGGCTTAGCACAGTTAAACAACTTGCCAAAGGTCACACAGGTACTAAGTGATAGAAATGGGTTTCAAATGTCGGTCTGGTTCTTAGTCAGCAAGCTCTGCTGGCCCCAGCAAGAGGCATCTAGAACAACCTACATGTCAACCAAATATTCTAGCCTCAGGGTAAAACCTCCCTACAGATGGGAACTAAGCATCCACCCACTTACCTCAGGAAAAAGAATAACCTAGAACAGCTCTGTGACTAGAAAACACATTCAGAGTCACTGAAATTCTAACTTGGGTAATAGCTGGCATTAAGAGCCTCCCCCTTCCGATCTTGCACTTATATCTTCTTCCCAGCCTGGCAAGTCTGGTTGCCTATTCATAGCTCTCATACAACTCTTTCCCCAGCACTCCTTTCTCTCTACGCTTCTCATCAAGAGAAATGGACTACAGGAATGCAACCTAGAGGCATCATGAGACCCAGCTCTTGTGGTATAGGGTCTGTCACTTTCCACCTGGTTCCATCCCTTAGAACAGGACATGGCATGTATTAAGTGCTCAATAAAATAAATCATTGAATGAATAAAGGAGTGAACAACTTTACCTCCCGTGTTCGCAGTTTCTTCATCTGGGGGTGTGGGAGAAGGTGCAAGGACTACATCAGATGAACAATCTCCAAGACTCCTTCCTGCTCTAACAGTGTATACTGTTTAATGAACACCACCCAAGATAAGCCTCTGCTAGGAAATCTTCCCTATTCTATTGCTTCTCTGCTAAGCTCCCATCCCTCCAATGGCTCCAGATGCCTCTCTGATATTTTAAAACAGGTACCATGGGCTCTCCACAGACTCAATGGGGGTCCACAGAGCTTAGCTACACAGCTGAACTGAATGATCCTCTTATCCCTAAATCTAAAGCTTCAAGAGGAGGAATACCATGTTCTCTCCACACCACCACCGCCTCATACCCAGGACAGAAGTTGCTGGACAGCAGATGGCCATGCCAATCCTCTGAAACAGTGGTTCTTCACTGGGTAATTAGTTCTACCCTCCCCAAGTGTTTTTGAAAACATGTGTGAGGAGTGTTTGAGGTTGTCACAAAGACCAGGCAATGGGGGAGAGGATGCAAATGGCATTTACAAAGACCAGGGATCCTAAACATCTAGAAACATACAGGACAGTTCTAATAATGAAGAATTATCCTGTCCAAAATGTCACTTAGAGCCCCTATTGAAAAATACTGTCTAAGATATCCTGTCACCTGAGTTTCTAAGTAACTTAAGTGTTTTATTTCACTTTGAACTAAAGGAAATACATTACTCTGAGGGCACAATCAAAACCACAAACCAGGCCAGGTGAGCCTGGGGTCAAAAAAAAAAGTTTAAATTTGGGGAAGAGAATCGTGTCCAACTGTGTTTAGGGAAGGCCTGGCACAGGGCCAACACCAACCCAAAAAGAAACCATGAGTCCCTAAGGAGCGCTTCTGGGCATGCTTACCTGTAAGAGGGTATCTGTGGCACAGTGACCAGGGGGAGAGTGGAGGGTGTGTCTAGGCCTGCTTCCTCTGGCTCTTTCTTGATCTTCTGCTTCAAACTCATCTTGTTCTTCTTGGGCACTCCCTTGAGGGGGCCACTTACCCCGCCTTGGCCTTCCTGTTCCTCTTCCTCCACTTCTTCTTCTTCTTCCTCCTCTCCATCACCCTCCTTTAGCCCTTCCTCATCGCCAGTCTCACTGATGCTTCTAGGGGAGTCACCCTTCCTCCGAGCAGTGGCAGCACTTGGTGGCGAGTGGGCCTCACAGTAGGCAGTCTTGCGCACTGTAAAGATGGTGCCATTGAGGCTGGTTTCGCGCATGGGCTCAATCTTCATGAAGAGCCCAGCCCGCTGTGCACATGTCACGTGGAATGCTGTGTAGCAGTTCACTTTATGGCACTGGATGGCTGCACCTAGCCCTTTCTGCTTGCAGATATAGCAGGTTAGTTTCCAGCGGGCAGGCGGGATATTGTCAATGCCCTCGATAGGTTCCAAGAACACGGTGTTAGCAAAGCAGACTTCAGGGATCCAGATGGCACACACCACATGGGCCCAGTGCCCATCACTGGTCTGTTTGAAGGCGCCACCCTTATTAGGGCAAAGGACGCAATCCACAGGCCGGGAGGGAGACTGCAGGCAGCAGCGGCATAGCCACTGACCCTCAGGGATGTAGGGGACGCCATAGCACTCCTGGTGTACTGCCAGGTTGCAGATGTCACAGAAGAGAATAACGTTGCTATTATGACATTCATCATCCAGGCACACACAGCAGAAAGCATCTTCATCGATGAGTGACTGTTGGGCCCCACTGCTGCGACTCTCCAAGTATGACTCTTTCTCAAGCCGGTCTACCAACAGCTCAAAGGTGTCTGCAGACACCAAACTGTGCCCATCTACTCGCCGCTTTTCATTCACCATGTCCAGCCAGGCAAGGTCCTCCTCATCCATGTCATACTCTACCTCTGCATCCAGGTCTTCAGGTGGCTTCTCAATGTAGCGATAGTAGGCAGCAGGCAGCGGGGGTGCTTCTGGCTGGATGCCTGAGTCCACCATCCGGAAGCTAGGCTGTGGGAGGTGGAAGGAAGTACCAGATGCATGCTTGGAGCAGGATTCCTTCTTTTTGCCCTTGGATGAGGGTTTCTTGGACTTGCCAGGGAACTGAGGCTGTTCACTGTTTTCCTTGTTACTATTGCATTCGGTGATATCCTGGGCAGTTAGCTCATCCTCAGTGATGATTTTGAGTGGGTCATAGATGCTGATACGATGCAGGCGTCCATCAATGTCTACCTCGACAATCCGCTGGGCCTGGGCATATGTTAGGGTCTCCCGGGTGGGTGAGCACTTCAGACTGTAGGGGGACGGGGAGCGCCGGCCCTCGGCATTCTGCCGGGACTTCCGACGAGGCTTCCTCATGGCACCTGGGGACTGAGAGGACAGGCCTAAGGAGAGAAGGCCAGGAGACTATGAGTTGGATGCCCTTAAGCACCCATTCATCCTCCTATATGATCAAGCATCCACCAAGAGGACTGGCTTTTCCCTCTGTCTGAACAACCTGCCCCTCAGGCATCCACATGGCTTGCTCCTTCACCTCTTTTGAGTCTTCCACTTCTTCAAGTGAACAACACTACTCAGTGAGACCTTCTCTGACCACTTCATCTAAAATTGCAAATCCTTTTCCTCCACCAGCAATCTACCTTTCATTCTGCTTTATTTTTCCCTTTAACACTCATCATCTTATACCATGCTACATAATTTATCTACTACTACGTTTACTGTTTCCTTCCTTCCACTAGAATGCAAGCCCCTTGAGGGGAAGAATTTTTGTTTGTCTTGTTCACTGCTGTATCCCCAGTTCCTGGAATAGTGCTTGGCTCCTAAGTAAACACTCAATAAGTATTAGTTGAATGAAAGGAGAAATCAAACACACACGATCCCTGCCCTCAAGAAGCCCTGTCTAACTGAAAAGACAGAAAAGTAAACAGATTATTACAGTGTAACATGGGGAAAGATCTAAATGTTCTAATGATGTACATAAAGCTGTGCAACAGCTAACTACGGAAAAGTCATGAGTAGTTAAGGGTTTAGAAAAGAAAACAAGAACAGCATCCACTGTCAAGCTCTGTACTGAACAATGGGCCCCATCAGAGGATCAAAAGTCATAGGTCTAGAGTCTTCTCCCAATACATCTTACCACGATCAGAAACCCTACTCCTTGACCCTGCCTAGAGGTGAAGGCATTTGAAATGCCTATAACACATGGTCTAAGGGCTTCAAACTACAGTATGCAGGGTATTCCCTACAAAAGGCAGCATCCAGGACAGCGGTCCCCAACCTTTTTGGCACCAGGGACTGGTTTCGTGGAAGACAATTTTTCCACAGATGAGGGTGGGTGGTGAACATTGTTCCACCTCAGATCATCAGGCATTAGTCAGATTCTCATAAGGAGCATGCAACCTAGATCCCTCACATGCGCAGTTCACAGTAGGGTTCCCGCTCCTATGAGAATCAATGCAGCCGCTGATGTGACAGGAGGCAGAGCTCAGGTCGTAATGCTTGCTTGCCCGCCACTCACCTCTTGCTGTACGGCCTGGTTCTTAACAGGCCACAGTCTGCGGCCTGGGGGTTGGGGACCCCGATCCAGGATACACCAACTAGTACATTTTAAGGCAGAAACAAACCCTAGAAGCTCTGAGAGTGGCTCCAAGAGATCTCTGAAGTTGTAGTGGCCTGTCTAGGACCTTCATTCACCTAAGGCCAAGATGATCTGGGCAGTATCTGAGGCAAACTCTCAATGCATTCTGCTACCTCAAAAGTCTCTCCTAGAACACTTATATCTAGTCTATCCTTATACAGCCAAGAGAAAGTCCTAGTTTCCCACATCATTCTCTGGATGACAAGCTCATAAGGAGCTGCGGTAGGCAGTTACCAAGGCTGTCACCACCAGGAGAGACCTTTGGGGATACAGGGCCCCATGGTGTGGGCAGACTTGGAAGGATATGAACAGGGAGAAGATTTCAAAGAGAAAAACAATTCATCACCTTGGTTGCAGGGTCTACCATCTATATAAAGTAAGGACGGTGATAATAAAAGCACTTTTTCCAAACTACAAGGCCCTCTTAATATTTTTCACAACTACCTTAGGAGATGGTGTAGCTACTATTATCTACACAGAAGCTCAGAAAGATGTCACTCAACCTAAAGCGAGTAAGTGATAAAGCTACAATTTGAACCCAGATCTTCCAATGCTCAATTCCTCTCAGTGGGAATTAAGAACACCACAGAGGTGCTATGGTCTGGTACAAGAAGAGGCTCTGGGGCAATCTAGGTTCTAATCTTGGCCCTCTGTAACCTGGAGAAAGTCCCTTAAGCTCTCTATGCCTCCATACTCCATCAGTAAAATGAGGGTAATACAATCTAGCTCTCAAGGTGCTACTTGTTAATAAGGTATTATTAACATCCTTATTTGAAAGGCCTTCCAATCCCAAAGTGTGACTGAAACAAACAAAAAACCAATTTGGCTGAGGGGCAGTGCCAGGCGGGCTGGCACACCCCACTTGGAGCCAAAGGAAACAGAATCATCGCAGCAATTCTGTCCGGGTTCCAGAGGCCCTTGGCTACTGGATTCCTTAAAAATGCCAAGTCCCTGGGGGCAGACAGAGCCAACAGACCTGCTTCGTCACCCACTCCTCCAAAGGCACCGAGGCCCTAGGAGAGGTGAGGACATCTGCCTCCACACCGACCCCAAACAGCGCAGACAGGCGATGCGGCGCCCCCTTTCATGAAAGCCGCTCCATCTTCTCCCTCCCCACCTGCCACCTCCTCGATTGCTCAAGCATCTCTCGACCACGCAAGACTCTACACAGACGTGTTTTGTCCCACCCACGCCTCCAGACACCGGGGAGAAACTCTAGAGGAGGAAAGGCTGCTGCTGAGGGAAATGAAATGAGTTTCGCCCACAAGGAGCTTACAGTCTAGACGAGTTTTTTGGCGGGAGTTTATCAACCTACACAACCCTTCCCACATACACACCTCCAACATATCTCCAACATCCCCTGTCCCCCAGATTTCCTCTCGGCACCCCCGACCCTCCGCTCGCCCACCCCACCCAGGTCCCCGAAGAATGAGGATCTTCTGCAATCAAACTGTATCTCCTGCACCCCACACAAGCTACTCAGGAGACAAGGAGGACCCCAGCCAAGGCTCCTGCTCCTTTAAGGGGGCACCTCTTACAGAAGAATCTTGACCCCTCGGAGAAGAAAGGAGGGAAATAACATCTCCTCAGAGGGGAGGGGGCGAGCGCACCGGAGACAGCCTGACGTGGAGTCCGACCCTCAGACAGAGAAAGCAAGCGCCAGCGAATGAGCGGGGCAGAGAGGCGAGAGCCCATTGGTCGCCTCACCTGCCCGTCAGAGGGACCCAGGGGACCAAGGGACGCTCAAGGGGCGGAACTCTCGTCTGGCCAGGCCAATTGGAAGGCGTGGTGGGGGCGGGGCTTGGCGGCTCGGAATCCAGGGCTTGGGGGGAGACAAGATGGCGGCTGCGGGAGGGGGTCCTCGCTTCTCAGCTCCCCCGCTCACCCGCCTTCTCCTTCCCTGCCGCCGCCCTCGCTCCAGGAGAGAGCTTTCGCACCGCCCCCGCCCTGCTCGGAAAGCCCCCCGCTTCTCCGGTTTCCCCCCGTGCAGTCCCTGGTCCCCGTAGGCCCCGCTGCCCCCGCCCCCGCTCTGTCCGGCCCCGCTGCCGCCCCCATTACCTCAGCCGCCTGCCCGGCCCCACCGTTCGGGGCCCCTGGGCGCGGGCGGGCTGGCCGCCGAGCAGGTCGGCGCGGCCCGGGAAGCGGAGCGCGGTCTCCTCCCGCACCTGCCTCCGTGGCCTCCGCCGTGCCCCCTCCCGGCCCGCGCTGGGGCCCCGGCCCGGCCGCCGCCGCCGCTCCCGGGGGAGGAGGGGGAATGGAGCCGCCGCTGCTGCCGCTGCCGCCACGGAGCCCGGCCGAGGGGAGGGAGGGATCAGCCCCCAGGCAGGATCCGCCCCTCCGGCCTCCCCCCGCCACCTCCACCCCTTCCCTCGCTCCCTCCCTGACTCTGCGGGCTCTCCCGCTGAACAGGAGCGAGAGCGCGAAAGAGGGGGAAACGGGAAAAAAAATCCCCCCGCCCGTGCCCGGCGCGGCGGCGGTCGGGGCGGTGCGGAGAGGAGCGCGGAGGCGCCGCCGCCGCCACGGGGCACCGTCCCCGGCTCGGCCTCACGGTGGCGGTGCGGGCGCGGCGGGGACACCGAGCAGAGGCCGGGTCTGCACCCGCCGCGATCCCTGCGCACGACGGCCCTGCCCGCCACGGGGCGAGCCGGACAAGAGGGCTGTGGACGTTCGGGTCTAGTTGGGAGAGACAGGGGTCCCTTACTCTTTGGCGGTCAGTCATTTCCTCCCCAGTCCTTGTGGGTGACGTGGCTACGGTTTGGAGCAGCAAGCCCCCTCCCCGAACTAAAGGGCCTCTCCAAAGGTTAAGCCAGGGCAGTCATTGAGGTCAAAACCGGTCTGTAGTTTCTTGGGTGCAGGTGCCTATACGACTCCCAGAAAGTCGCTTCTCCCCCAACCCCCATGCCCAGGACCTGAGGACAAAGGTCTAGCGATTGTCCGTCCCCTCCCCCAGTGAGGACAGCCGGGAAAGACCTGCCTTTGTTGTGTACAGGTGAGCGTCTTGTTCCGCACCAGACATTCGTTTAAAAAAAAAAAAAAAAAATCTGACTTTCCGTTAAAAAGAGTAAACATAAAAGTTGACAGTCTGCTTAAGTATGCCTGATAGCTGGTCTGTCACTGTGGGCATGGGAAACACTTTAAACCTGACTTGGTTAATTCAATGCACTAGGCGGCTTTCTAAAAGATGCTTGACAAATGGCAGCATCAGACCAAACTGGCTTTTGTTTTGATCTTGAGAGAGAGAGAGAGAGAGAGAGAGAGGGAGGGAGGGAGGGAGGGAGGGAGAGAGAGAGAGGGAGAGAGAGAGAGAGAAGGCCTCCATTGCCACCTCCTTTTGCCTATAAACTGGAAAGCTTACCTCATATGACTGAAGTCTTAAGCACCAAAAATAATGATGTTTATAAAGGACGTATGGATAAGCTACCTGTAAATGTGGAGATCAATGACAGTTTGAAAGTGTTTGCCGGCACTTGTGGTGTAGCTAGTGAGACTCAATTTCTTGCTTGGTTCTGATGATCAAGGACATGTATTCTAGAGTCAGGAGGATGAAGGATAAAGTTTAGGATCCAAGTTTTCTGAATGTTTGAAGTGAACATACTGCTACTTTTGAAGTATAGATGTTTGTTATACTAAGGAATTTAAATATAGAGAGTTTCAAAAGTTTGATTAAGGAAGCTAATTTGTTTCCAAGTAAATAGCATCTTCTGGCAAAGAGATAGTACAAAAATGCTTCTGTTAACCAATTTTTTAAATGCAAGGGGGGTGGCTTGTGGAGCTAAGCAGGGGCAGGGCAATGTTTTGAAAGCTGTGAAGATGAAATAGTATGAATTAATGTCAAGTGTTCTGAAGCTAGGGGGAATAATCATTTGGAGGGAAGGTGTGGAAGAAAAAGATGATTAATTGTGGAAGGGAAAGCCCCAGAGGCAATTACAGTACTTTTAGTTAAGAAAACAAAAGTCTGAAAACTAACAGAAACAATATCGAATTTCTTATTCTTTTAAAACATGAAATGTAATAATCATTTATATATATGACTAGTAACTTTTATTTTTTGATGGATGTTCTCAACATTTATTTAGCACAATTCCCATTCGTGTGATCAGGAGCTATCTTTTTCCACTAAAATGAATGGATAAATACCTTGAGAAAGCGCATTGGTTTCCATTTGTAAGTCAAATAATGATTTAAATGCTGTTGAAAAGGCATTAAGTCAACCTAATGCGTGTGATTTTTTTCAGGTTTTTCTATTTAAAGCTTTCATATTAAGACCTTATTCAACCTAAGTGTTTCTCTTCCATTTTCATCTTCTGCTTTTTTAATGATAACATTACAGTTGCCCTCACTTTAGTTTTTGACATTTGGAATTGGTTTCTACGAGCATAACTGCACAGGTAACCAGTTCCCTGTTATGGAATATTAAATGTAACATGGAACAATTATGTTATTAAAAACAAATTTTGAACATATATCAGAAATCCCAGAGGCACTACATTTAATTCACTTTAATCTTTTGCTATTTTAAACGGTTTAAATTCACTAGTCCCTGACCTTTTCAATAAACCGTACAGCAATTAAATTCAACAAACAGGGGCGCGGACCTTTGATTCCAAATAGTTGTTTTTAAAAATCGTCCAGCTGTAAATAGAAATCAACTTATTTGGGTTAGGAGAAAGCTTTACCATTTAAAATTAAAAGAAACATGAGTACAAAAAAAGATCACCTCTTCCCCACTTCTTTCTTTCACACTTCCCCCTCACACTTTTTTTCAGCATCTCAGGATATCTTTGTTAATGCTTCACTATTGTCATTAGTTTATCAGGCCAAGAAACCTCTCAAGGGTCAGACACAATACCCACTGTATTAATAACATGTGGATGACGAGAAAAAAAATAGGCCTTGACTGACTGTTAAATTAATAGAATATTCCTTCCTTAGATAGTTGACTGAAAGGATTCTGAAACCACAGTTGGGAGGAATATTTGAGGTTGGAATCATTGTGATACTTTTACACTAATTAAAATGGTTTAAGAATGTAAAGTTTGCTTAGAAAATGGGAAAAGTTTAGCTAGGTTAACAACAGGTCTTAAATAGAATAACGTACCACACCCTGTAGATTTAATTCCATTTATGTATTTCTAAAACATATTCATTGACCACTTAGAGTGTGTCTAATACTGCACAAGTTTCTTAGGAAAATAATGACAAAATCTCAATCTAGAAAGGGACTAATGATCACAAGTATAGATAGAATATATTTTTTCTTGCCTTGAGGAGTGTGCGATCCAGAACAGTAGAAATAAGTAGAAAACACATACAAGAAAAAATAGATAAGGCAGTGAAGAGTATGGAGCCACCATTACTCAAAGAAGGCTTCTTGGAGAATGGGAGATTTCTTTAAGCCAAGTTCTAAATCATGATGGATGTGAATTGGTGAAAAGAGTGTAAAATGTCCTGTCGGACAGTCCAGGCAAAGGGAAAATATGCAGGAAATAGTAAGGAAATTATCCTAGCTGGTATATATGGGCAGATGATAAGAAAAAGGTTGAATTTGGTAGGAGGTATGGCAAGGGGACAGGGATGATAAAAATATACCTAACACTTATGTACAAGGTACTGTGCTTAGTGCTTTACATACTTCATTTATTAAAGATCTTTGTTGCACTTAGCAGAAAACCAACTTAAGTGAGTTTAATAAAGGAAATCAACTCTCATAACCAGAAAGCCCAGGGGTGCATCTAGCTATAGACAAGATCAAGTCAAGGGACTCAAATTATGTCATCAGCATAGTGTATCTTGCAGTTTCTCAGCCATCCTGAGCCAATAAGTGTGGCCAGAGGGACATGCTGCTTGTCATGTATCAACTCCTGAAACCAGAGGACATGAGCAGGAGAAGATTCTACAAAGAGATAGTAGGTACATGTACAAACTAGGTCCAATATGCATACCGTATCTTATTTTCAACTTACTAACTCTATAAAATGTTGTTGTTACCCTCTTTATGTATTGGAGAAAGTAGAACAGGAGATCCAGTAAACCTGGAAGAATTTACTATAGGTAATTAGGCATTATGAAAATAAAAAGGCATTAAGCAGAATGATGGAAAATGTGGTAGAGAAAGAGGAAAAGGAAGGGTCAAATCAGATATCAGATGACAAAGCAACTGTTTTGTCTGATTGGACATAAGAATAAAGGAGAAGATTGAAGAAGAATCTAAGTTCAAACTTGGGAGGTTTTCACAGTTTGGTACAATCATTGCAAATTAAGAGGCGGCAAAGGGTCGCTCGGGAGCTCCTATTGGAGGTAGGAACCTGAGGATTGAAGAAATGATGGAATCAGCTCAAGTTCTCTGGAACCTCTTTTGGTCACACTGAAATACATATTTATTCAATTATTATTTATGAGCTGCTGGTAAGGTTCTATTTTATGCCTGTAAAGGCCACAAAGGTGAAAAGAGTATGCTTTCAGACTTGAAGGCACTTACATTCTAATCGCAGTATAAAGCAAGGGTATTTATAACTGGAACATGCCACAATATAAGCACTTCAAGAGAGATGCAAACAAAGTGGCAAAGTTTGGAGAAGGGAGTGAGCTCGTCTGTTTGGGAGAAGAAGGAAGGCTCTGTGAAGAAAGTGCTATCTGAGCTCCACCTGAAAACTCTCCGGTAGGTGTCAGCTAGAAACATGGTAGAGGGAGTGTGGTCCAGGCTGAGCCACCAGCCTGAGCGAAAAGAAAGAATGCATCAAAGAATAAAATTTCAACAGATGAGTCCCAAAGATCCAGTTGGCTTTTATTAGCTCTTTATGAACTGAGCAACATCCAGTCTACAAAACAGAAAGGAGCTCCTATGAGCTAAACAAGTAGGTGAGTTTTATAGGCAGAAAAAAGTGAAATGAATCAGGAACAATGAGCAAATAGCAGATTGGTCAAGACTATTTTTCTTTATAGGAATATAAATGAAATCTTGTTGGTTTAATGGGATTTGACTGTCATCTCTCTCCTGATTTCTTGAAGGGTCAGATCTTACATTAAAATACAGGTTTTGGTTTGGTGTCATGGAACCTCTCAGCATGAATGACTCCATTTGGAGTCTGCTGTCTTGTCTTTAACACATGGAATGCCATAAGATTGATTCAGGAAACAGTGGGTTACCCATTGACCCAAAAATGAGGGATATGAGAGAGAAGGCTGGTAAGGTAAAGTCAGAGCATGAAGACTGTTGGGTAGGGAGCTAGACATGAAGGGGCAGGAGACCCTGATGATTTTTAGAACTGGGAAATGACTTCAATTTCCGTGCTTTAAATTCTAGTCAGGCTTGAGTGTGATACAGTGTGGTTTAAATTAGCTATCCAGTATGGCTTGCATTATCCTCTTTGAACTTGAATTCTAGCTAGAACATTTTACCGTATACTCAGTGGAATGCTAAACCAAGCAAGCATGAAAGCAAGTAGTACGTGACAAGTATAAATTGTTCAACTTGATCTAATGTCTTATCATTTCAACCTTTAATTAGGATTTCTATTAAATCCTAAACTCTTAACTGTGAGTGAAGCCAGGACAACATAAAATATAATTCCATATTTTAGCAGAAGTACCAACCCTAAAAGTAGCCATCTTGGCATAATTTTACTAAAGGGAGAGAAAATACACAAAAATAATAGCACATAGTAAACTAGAACCTGCGTTTTGACAGGATTTCTGTAAGTGATTTATATGCATATTAAAGTTGAGAAGCAGTGAATTAGAGGATTGAATTCCAGGATTAAAATACTCTCTGAGAAAAAGGGAAAGTTAGAGGATTAATATTAGCTTTTGATTACTTAAGAATACCTGTAGTAATAAAATATGTTTCCATTTATATGAAATTCTGGAAAATGCAGACTGCTCTATAATGATAGCAGATTGGTGGTTTCCTGGATGTGGAGGGGAGGAGGGACTATAAAGGGCATGAGGAAACTTTTTGGAGTGATAGAAACATTCTGTAAGTTGATTGCAGTGGTGGAGAAAGAGGTACATGCCTTTGCCAAAACTTAAACTGTAGAGTAGCTATCTTTTATTTTACATAAATTTTACCACAATTAAGTAGATAAAGCATACCTGTTGCAATTTTTAGACTAATCATTAACATTAAAAGAATGAAAAAATGAGGATGCAACTCACAAACTAGTAGAGGAAAAAAAAGAATAAAAAATTCGACCAACCTAAAAGAAGTCAAGGAAAGAAAAGGAAATATAGTAAAGGTGAAACAAATAGAAAACAATGAAATGATGGCAAATTTAAATTCAATTTATAATTTACATTGTACACTATAGAAAGGGTAGTCCACAATGAGTGGGACATTTCTGGAAAAGTTTAATGATTGGATGGTTAAAATGTCTGGCTTGACCACATGCATTTGTCTCCACTCCCTCCCCTAACTTCAATAATGTTAGTAAAGAATAAAAGAAATCCACAAGACAATGAAATCCACAACAACAAAGAGAATGAGGGAAAAGAACAGCAGATGAGATTTACTATCGCAAGAAATTGAACTAAAGAAGTTCTAGACGTGGGGCCACCAGGAACCAATGAAGACAGGGATGAAGTGTCACACTGAAAACGGAAATTAAAGGGAAACTCTACATACTAAATAATAAGATGCTCCCCCCAGCCCCAATCATCACCATCACATGTCCTTCCCTAGACTGATGAGGAAGGGGAATCTGGTGGTCTAGAAAGGGGCTAAGAGAAAAGTCCATGAAAACATTTCTAGTCAGTCCATCCTTTTAGTTGAAATAAATGTTTCATAGATCAAAATTCTTAGGGGTCCTACCTCTTCCCCCAATCACATTGCAAAACACTGGAAGCCAGGTTTATTTTAGAACTTTGCTGCTGTTTGTTTTAGTTTTTTGAAATGGGGTCTTGCTCTGTTGCACAGGGTGGAATGCAGTGCTGTGATCACAGCTCACTGCAGCCTCAACCTCCCAAGCTCAAGCGACCCTCTCACCTCAGCCTCCTGAGTAGCTGGGACTACAGGGACACAGCATCATGCCTCGATATATATATATATTTTTTAAGATACAGGGTCTCACTTTGTTGCCTAGGCCGGTCTTGAACAGCAGTGCTCCCAACTTGGCCTTCTAACATGCTGGGATTATAGAGGTGAGCCACCACCCACAGCCAGAACCTTGCTACTTAGATTATTGTCCAAGAACCAATAGTATTGACATTTCCAGGGAGTTGGTTAAAGATGTGGAATTTTAGGGCCCACACTAGACCTACCAAACCAGAATCTGCATTTTAAGATCTCCCTACATGATTCATGTGCGTATTAAGGTTTGAGAAGCAATGAATTACAGAATGTTAGAGAATTCCATGATTCCTCTCTGAAGATGGAGAAAAGACCTATTTATGAATACTGGCGATGGAACATCTTCACTAAAACATCCAGGCTGTCACCTTTTGCCTTATGCTGAAGCTCACCTGGTATCAAGCATTCCCCACCCCTACCCCAACACAGAGTTTTAAACAGCTTTAAAAAAAAGTACCTCTTAACATTGAATAAACAATCAAAAACCAACAGATATATGAGGAAAGTATCAAGAAGGTCAGAATCCAAGAAAAAAGAACGGAGAAAACAGACAATATAGAGAACCAAAGAAAACAAACAGAAATCTCTATGAGCCTCAAAGAGTAGCTGGCTAGGGGTGATGGCTCATGCCTAGTAATCCCAGCACTTTGGGAGGCCAGAGTGGGAGAATCGCTTGAGGCCAGGAGTTTCAAACCAGTCTAGGTGACATAGAAATACCCCGTCTTCATTTAAAAAAAAAAAAAAAAAGATGCTGGGCGTGGTGGCTCACACCTGTAATCCCAGCACTTTGGGAGACCAAGGTGGGCGGATCACCTGAGATCAGGAGTTCGAGACCAGCCTGGCCAAAATGGCAAAATCTCATATCTACTAAAAATACAAAAAAATTAGCTCAGTGTGGTGGCAGGCACCTGTAATCCCAACTACTTAGGAGGCTAAGGTAGGAAAATTGCTTGAACCAGGGAGGCAGAGGTTGCAGTGAGCAGAGAGAGTGCCACTGCACTCCAGCCTGGGCAACAAAGGAAGACTCCATCTCAAAAAAAAAAAAAAGAAAGATGGGGAGGCCAGGCTCTGTGGCTCACACCTGTAATCCCAGCACTTTGGGAGGCCGAGGTGAGTGGATCAATTGAGTACAGGAGTTCAAGATCAGCATGGGCAACATAAAGAAACCTCATCTCTACAAAGAAAAAAAAAAAAAAACAGCCAGGTGTGGTGGCATGTGCCTGTGGTCCCAGCTAGTTGGGAGGCTGAGGCGGGAGGATTGCTTCAGTCCAGGAGGTTGAGGCTGCAGTGAGCCAAGGTCGCACCACTGCACTCTGGCCTGGGTGACAGAGACCTTGTCTCAAAGAAATAAAGATAGCAAGGGGAGGGGAGAGAGAGAGAGAGAAAGGGAAGGAAGAAGGAAGAAGGGACAGAAAAGAAGGAGTCAGAAAAGAGCAAATCTTGAATATTAAAAATGTGAAAAAATTTTAAAGTCTGTAATGGAAGAGTTAGAAGGTGAGGTTTAACAACTCTCCCAGAGAGAAAAGGAGATGGAAAATAGGACAGAAAAGAGAATAAAAAAGAGAATTTGAAGATGAATTTAAGAAGCTCAACATTCCATTTACAGTAATTCTAGAAAGAGATGAGAATTTTTCCCAGAAATGAAGGTGGTGAGTTTCCAGAATGAAAGGCTCCCCCAGTGCTCTGGTACAATAAATGCAAAAATATCTAAACCAAGAACACTAGTGATAGAAAAGGAAAGAATCCAAAAAGTTTTTGGAGAGAGAAAGCAGGTCAGATGCAAAGAACTAGGAATCAGAATGGTATCAAGAAGCTATCAGCCAATTAAAAAAACTCTTTCAAATGCTGAGAAACAATGTTTCCAATAGAAAAGTCTATGCCCAGCCAAAATATCAAGTGTGAGAATAGTATAGACATTTGCAAACATTCAAGATTTCACATTTATCTATACTTTCTCAGGAAATAACTGCATGACATTTTTCACAAAAAATGAGGTAGAAAAAAAACAAGAAAAGTAAAATACATGGGATCCAGGAAATGGCTTTGGATCTGAGTCCCTGCCGAAATCTCATGTCAAATTGTAATCTCCAGTGTTGGAGGTGGGGCCTGGGTGGGAGGTGATTGGACCATGAGGATAGATTTTCTGCTTCCCCTTGTTACTATCATCACAATAATGAGTTCTCGTGAGATCTGGTTGTTTAAAAATGTGTGGCTCCTACTTCCACCCTTCCTCCTGCTCCAGCCATGTATAGTGTGGGCTTCCCCTTTGCCTTCCTCCAGGATTGTAAGTTTCCTGAGGCCTCCCCAGAAGCAGATGCCACCATGTTTCCTGTATAGCCTACAGAACTGTGACTCAATTAAACCTCATACACACACACACACACACACCACACACACACACATATATAAAATTAACCAGTTTCAGATATTTCTTTATAGCAATGTGAGAATGGACTAATACAAGATTCAGTATAAGAAAGAAGCAAAAGATATCCCCAGGATTATGGATTATGATGAAGGGAAATTCAAGGAAGAGAATTGTGTGGCAGGTCTAAAATGAAACCATTGGAGTAGGAAGACAAAGGACTCCGGAAACAATCGGAATGGATAGATTAACACATACATTTGACCATATGAGAGGAAGTTTTTCAATATTGATGAAGAGTTTCTGGATGGATTTAATAATGTATACATAGAAAATAAAAATTTTAAATCAGAGAATTACTAATTCCAAGAAAGATAACTCATATTGTTTTAGTCTGTTCTCATGCCAAGACTGAATAATTTATAAAGGAAAGAGGTTTAATTGACTCACAGTTCAGCATGGCTGGGGAGGCTTAGGAAACTTGCAATCATGGCACAAGGGGAAGCAAACACATCCTTCTTCACATGGCAGCAGCAATAAGTAGAATGGACAAAAGGGGCAAAAAGGGGCAAAGCCCCATATAAAGCCATCAGGTGCCATGATAACTCACTCACTATCACAAGAACAGCATGAGGGTAACTACCGGATGATTCAGTTACCTCCCACTGGATCCCTCCCATGACACATGGGGATTATGGGAACTACATGATGAGATTTGAGTGGGGACACAGCCAGACCATATCACACATGAAAAATAAATATAGACTGGGTGCAGTGGCTCATGCTGTAATCTCAGCACTTTGTGAGGCCGAGGTGGAAGGATCACTTGAGGCCAGGAGTTTGAAACCAGACTGGGCACCATAGCAAGACCCTATCTCTAATTTTCTTTCTTCTTTTTTTTTTTTAACTAGCCAGGCCTGGTAGTGCATGCCTGCAGTCTCAGTTTTCTCAGGAGGCTGAGGTGGGAGGATCACTTGAGCCAGGAGTTCAAGGTTACAGTGAGCCAATCTTGTAAGCAGATCCTTCAAGGATGGTAACCAGACCAGGCACATAGTTGGCATCTGGAGACTTGGATTTTAGGCATGTTCTCCACCACTCTAACCGATAAGAGTGACTCCACTGGGAGAGGATTCATGAAAGCCTGGGCCTGGTTTCCTGTGGACTTCACTCCCTGTGTATTTTCCCTTTACTGATTTTGCTCTGTATCCTTTCAATGTGTCACAGTCATGAGTACAGCTGTATACTACTGAGTCCAGTGATTCCTTCTAGAAAATCACTGGACTTGGGGGCGATCTTGGGGACCCCAATACATGTATTTTAGTCCAAATATCTCATTAAAATAATAAGGTTGGGTGCAGCGGCTCATACCTGTAAGCCTAGTGCTTTGGGAGGCTGAGGCAGGCAGATTGCTTGAGCCCAGGAGTTCGAGACCAACCTGGGCAACATGGTGAAACCTTGTCTCTACAAAAAAAATACAAAAATTAGGCAGGCCTCGTGGCATCCACCTGCAGTCCCAGCTACTTGGGAGGCTAAAGTGGGAGGATCGATTGAGTCCAGAAGGTTGAGGCTACAGTGAGCCATGATGGCACCACTGCACTCCAACTTGGGTGACAGAGTTAGGCCTTGTCTCAGATAAAATAAAATTAAGTAATATAAATAAATAAAACATCAAATAGTGTGGTTACAGGATGTGTGCTTGCAAATAAAAAAAAAATAATTCAACTGATCTAATTTTTTTTTGAAAGGTGGGGTCAAGGCTGGGCTCAGTGGCCCACGCCTGTAATCCCAGCACTTTGGGAGGCCGAGGCAGGCAGATCTTTTGAAGTCAGGAGTTCGAGACCAGCCTGGCCAGCATGGCAAAACCCCGTCTCTACTAAAACTACAAAAAATTAGAAGGGCATAGTGGTGGGTGCCTGTAATTCCAGCTATTCGAGAGGCTCAGACATGAGAATTGCATGAACCCAGGAGGTGAGGTTGCAGTGAACCAAAATCACGCCACTGCACTCCAACCTGGGTGACAGAGCAAGACCCTTGTCTAAGAAAAAAAAATTTTTTTTAATTAATTCAACCTTTTTGTGCCTCAAGCACAAAAAGAATTTATTGGAAATTCTAGGGTTTAAGGAGGGCTCACAGAATTGACAGAAGACTGGAGGAGGAAGCTAGAAAGCAAATTTTATCCAGCCTGATCATTGCCACCACTGCCTGTAAGTAGTATCTTAAATTTTTCTCCTGTTAGTTGTATTGAAAATATGATTTATTTTTGCATATCATTTTGTATTTAGCCACGTTGCTAACCTTTATTGTTTCTAATAATTTGGCAGGTTAAGAGTTTTCTCTATAGAATTATGTATCTGTAAATAATAGTTTTAATCCTCTCTTTCAGACATTAGACCTTTAATTTCTTTTTCCCCCCAGCTTTACTGAGACATAATTGAGAAGTAAAAATTATACATATTTAAGGTATACAATATGATGTTTTGATATTTGTATACATTGTGAAATGATTACCACAAGCCTGTCTTGGGCTTATTTCACTTAGCATAATGTCGTCCGCATTTGTTCTATCTAGTCAAGTCCAGTGCTGAAGTTCCCACAAAAGTGGCAGCAGAGAAGTTCTTGCAAGGGACTGACCAAACCATCCTGACATGGAGAGAGTAGGGATTCCAAAGAAAGAAGCATTAAATGCCAGAATGATCAGTCCAAAGCACTAATCAGGGAACTTACATGCAGAGTACATCAGCAGTCCTCATGATGGACAGTGAGAAAAAAGATGTTCTACCTAGGTATCTCAACAAAGAGATTGGGTTATAAAGCTTATATGGGGTTTTAAGGAGTTTAGCTCAGGGCCAAGTCTGTTTTCTACATATTTAGCAATATGTTGATGTTTCAGTGTTTTGGACAACAACCTAAACAAATATATCAGTTCATGGAGATGTTCAAGGTCCCAGCTTGGGTTCAAGCCCAAAGGAGAAAACATGCAGCTCGCCAGGCCATAGAATGGTCAAGGCACTCTGTCTCTGAGTCAGAATAAAGAAAGAAAGGGGAAACTGGGGACCCTACAAGGTTCATCCATGTTGTCACAAGTGACAGCATTTCCTTCTTTAAATTTTTTAGAGACAATGTCTTACTATGTTGCCCAGGCTGGATTTATCTCCTAGGCTCAAGTGATCCTCCCACCTCGGCCTCTCAAGTAATTAAGACTACAGGTGTGAGCCACAACACCTGGCTATTTTTTTTTTTTATTTTTTGTACAGATGAGGTCTCACTAGGTTACCAAGACTGAACTCCAACTCCTGAGCTCAAGCAGTCCTCCCACTTCAGCTTCCCAAACTGCTGGAATTGCAGGCGTGAGCCACCATTCCTGGTGGATTTCCTTCTGTTTAAGGCTGAATAATATTTCATTGTGTGTGTTTATCACATTTTCTTTGTCCATTTATCCATTGATGGAAACTTTGATTCCAAATCTTGGCTATTGTCAGTAGTGTGGCAGTGAATAGTGGAGTGCAGATGTATCTTTGACATATGTCCTTTTGTTTCACTTTGAAGAACTTTCCTTAGCATTTGTAAGGCAGGTCTAGTTGTGATGAACTCCCTCAGCTTTTGTTTGTCTGGGAAAGTCTTTATATCTCCTTGATTTGTGAAGGATAGCTTTGCTGGAGTTGGCAGTTTTTATTGTTGTTGTTTTCTTTCATCACTTTGAATATATCATCTTAGTCTCTCCTAGCCTACAGGGTTTCTGCTGGGAAATTCACTCATAGTGTTATGGAGTTTCTTTGGATGTGACAAGTCTTTTTCTTTTGCTCCTTTCAAAATTCTCTCTTTGGGAATTGGAGTACAATGTGTCTTGGTAAAAATCTCGTTAACTATTTGGGTTTTTGGGAGGATTAATGGACCTGGATGTTCATTTCCTTCTCCAGATTTGGGAAGCTCTCTCTCATTATTTCTTTAAATATTATTTCTGTCCCTTTATCTTTCTCTTCTTCTGGGAATCCCATAATACATACATTGGTTCACTGGATGGTATTCCACAAGTCCCATGGGCTTTCTTCATTCTTTTCCACGATTTTTTTTCTTTTTGTTTCCCTGGCTGAATAATTTCAAATGTCCTGTTTTTGAGCTCACCGGTTTTTTTCTTCTGTTTGATGGAATCTGCTATTGAAGGTGTCTATGGAATTTTTTCAGTTCAGTCATTGTGTGTTTCAGCTGCAGAATTTGTTTAGTTCTTTTTATGGTTTCTATCTTTGTTGAACATCTCACTCATTTTCTTTATGTCTTGTTTTCCTGATTTTGCTTAGTTGTCTGCATTCTCTTGTAGCTCACTGGTCTACTTTAAAATTATTATTTTTAATTTCTTGTCAGGCAGTTCATAGATCTGTTTCTTTAGAGTTAGTTACTGGTACTTTATTTTGTTCCTTTGGTGGTGGTATCTTGTTTTCCTGATTATTCTTGATCCTCATTACCTTGTGTTGATGTCTGTGCATTTGCAAAAGTAGGCATCTCTTCCAGTCTTTGCACACTGGCTTCAGCAAGGAAAGCCCTTCACCAGTCAGCTTGTTCAGAGATTCTGGGTAGGCGAACTGGTGGGGTCTATGAGAAGGCTTATTGCTGGAGTCCCTGGACAGCATGGCCTAGTATCTGAATCAGTGGGCAGGCAGGCCTGGTGCCTGGGTCTAAAGGGACCAGCCAGAGACTGGGGTCCACTGGATATATATGGTATCATTTCTCTCTCTTTCTCTCTCTGTCTCTGTCTCCGTCTCTGTCTTTGTCTCTGTCTCCACTATCCCACTCCAACTTTTAGCACAGTTTTGGATAGAAAAAGTGATACTATAAATCTTTATCTTGTTACTTATTTTATTTATTTATTTATTGGAGATAGTGTCTTGCTCTGCCACCCAGGCTGGAGTACACTGGTGTGATCATGGCTCATTGCAGCCTTGACCTCCTGGGCTCAAGCAATGCTCCCACCTCAGCGACCTGAGTAGCTGGGACTATAGGTACGTGCCACCACACCTGCCTAAATTTGTATATTTTTTGTAGAGACAGGGTCTCACTATGTTGCCCAGTCTGGTTTTGAACTCCTGGGCTCAAGCAATCCTCCTGCCTCAGCCTCCCACCATGTCCAGCCCTGATTACATAGTTAAGAGGAATGCTTCTGACATTTCCCTATCAAGAATGATGTTTTCTATAAAGGTATGTTAGATACTCTTTAATAAATTAAGGAAAATTGTTTCTACTTTTAATTGTTTTATCATCACAAAATGCTTTCTCTGCATCTATTGAGATAATAATTGGTTTTCTCCTTGGGATATTGTGAAGTATATATTTGGTCTTTATTCTTGTTTCCTGACATACAGCCCCTAAAACCCTTGAAATCTCTGGAGGGGATTTCATGATAAGGGGGTTATAATCATAATTGATAAGGGGATGCTTTGTATGCTAGTGAGATGACTAGTGGCTGTCAGCTCATAGGTAGCTTCAGGATGGGGGCTAGTCACAGGAAAGACCAAGGCATTTTTAGAGAATTGGGATATTTAGCCCACCTCCCAATATCCGAGGAGGGGAGAGAAACTGAAGCTCAAGCTGATCACCAATGGCTAATGATTTAATAAGTCGTGTGTATGTAATGAAGCTTCCATAAAAACCCAAAAGGACTGGGTTTAGAGAGCTTCCAGATAGGATTCCTGGAAATTGGCAGGCCTGGAGAGGGCATGGAAGCTCCATGCCCCTTCTCTCATACCTCATCCTATGCATCTCTTTCATCTGGCTGTTATCTATATCCTTTGCAATATCTTTTATAATAAATGGATAAATGTAAGTAAAATGTTTCCCTGAGCTGAGTGAGCTGTTCTAGCAAATTAATCAAACCCCAGGAGGGAGTCATGGGAACCCTCAATTTATAGCCAATTGGTCAGAAACTCAGGTCGCACAATGTAAGCACAATCTATGCTTGTAACTTGCATCCAAAGTGGAGAGAAGTCTTGTGAGACTGATCTCTCAACCTATGGGTAGAGAACTCCAGGTAGATAATGTCAGAATCAAATAGAACTAAAAGACACTCAGATGTTATCTGCTGCAGAACGGATTGCTTGCTTGATGTGTGGGTATAAACCCCCGCACATCTGGAGTCACAGAAGTGTTCTGTGTTGTAAGGATATAGTAGGAGAAACTGAGTTTGTTTTTTTCCATATCAAGTACTCCTTTAATCTGTAATGTGAAGAATTGTTTCTCTAATATTAAACCATTCTCTTAGCAATGGAAAATTCTACTTACAAAAAATATATAATATATATTAAACCATTCTTGCATCCCTGGATTAGCCTGACTTTGTCATTATATATTACCTTTTTAAAATATCTCACTGATTTGGTTTGCTAATACTTTAATATTTTTACATATAGGCTCCAAAGTGAGATTGTCTATAATTTGATTGTTTACGGAATCAAGTTTTATTTACCTCATAAGTGAGTTGGGCTTGTTTTCTCTTTTTCTATTTTCTGTAAGAGTTTTTATAAGATTGGAATAAACTGTTTCTTAAAAAGTTGGTAGAATTCACTGTCTTACTGCATTTCTGTTGCTGTAACAAAATACCTGACACTGGGTAATTTACAAAGAAATGAAATTTATTTTCTCACAGTTCTGGAAGCTGGAAAGTCCAAGATCAAGGTGCCAGCAGGTTTGGTGTCTGGTGAGGACCCAGTCTCTGCTTTCAAGTTAGCCCCTTGTTGTTGCCTCCTTCAGGGGATGAACACTATGTCCTCACATGGCAGAAGAGATGAAAGGGCAAAAGGAATGGGCCCTTTTATAAAGTCACTAATCCCATTCATGAGGACTCCACTTCATGAATTAATCATTAGCTAAAGGGGTTACCTCTTTGTTTTATTATCCTCCCTGTTTTGACACAGACGAATTACCTACCTCTTAATACTATTATATTGGTGAGACTGCTTCAACATGAAACAACATGAGTTTTAGGGGACATTCAGAGCATATAAATTATGTAATCCTGATGGCTGCATTGTAAGAAGATTTTTTTTTTTTTTTTTGAGGTGGAGTCTTGCTCTGTCGCCCGGACTGGAGTGCAGTGGCCAGATCTCAGCTCACTGCAAGCTCCGCCTCCCGGGTTTACGCCATTCTCCTGCCTCAGCCTCCCGAGTAGCTGGGACTACAGGCGCCCGCCACCTCGCCCGGCTAGTTTTTTGTATTTTTAGTAGAGACGGGGTTTCACCGTGTAGACCAGGATGGTCTCGATCTCCTGACCTCGTGATCCACCCGTCTCGGCCTCCCAAAGTGCTGGGATTACAGGCTTGAGCCACCGCTTCAGTTTCTTTACTGGTCGAAGGACTTATTTCTTCTTGAAGTATATTTTCGTAAGATTTTGTTCATCTAAGTTTTAAAAACATTTTTTTTCCGTCTATGGTTCATCTGTAGTTATGTCCCCCTCTGCATTACTAATATTTTTTCCTCCCTCGCTCTTCTCCCCTCCCCCCACCCCCTGTAGTTTGTCAGTTTTATTAGTTTCTTCCCTATATAACAAGCTTTTGGTATTGATCCCCTCTATCGTACTTTTTAAGATTATTTCTTAAAATACCATTTTATTTTGTTTTTATAGATGATATCTCACTGTGTTATCCAGACTGGACTCAAATTTCTGGGCTCCAATGATCCTCTTGCCTCAGCCTCCCAAGTAGTCAGGACTACAGGTATACACTACTATGCCTGGCTATTGTATGTTCTTGATTGTTGCTTTAATAATTTTTATATGCTTCCTTTTACTTTCTTTGAGTTCATTCTTTATTTTCTACTGTCATCAGTTGGGTGCTTAATTATGTCATTTTCAGGATTTAATTTCCAATATAAGCATACAAGACTATATAAGTTTACCTTGAATTACCACTACTGTTTTGTTTCCCAAGTGCTGATACTTAGTATTTTTAATATTGTTCACTTCCAAATATTTTTTATACTTTTATTACAATTTCATCTTGGACTCAAGTATTGTTTCAGGAGTATGTTAAATTAAATTCTGAGATAATTATAGATTCACATGCAACTGTAAGAAATAATAGAAAGAGATCCTGTGTATGCTTTACCCAGTTTCTCCCAATTTGTAAAATTTCTCCTAATTGTAAAACTATAGAAAATATCACAATCAAGATATTGACATTAATGAGAAATCAGTTGTTAGTTTTACCAAGGATCCGTTATATGTGATGAATTACTTCTCTGTCACTAGTTTCAAGATTCCCTTTGTCCTTTGCTTTCAACAATTTGACTATAATGTGTCTAGGGGCAAATCTTTTTGAGTTTATCTTATTTTGAGTCTGCTGAGCTTCTTAAATGTGTAGATTAATGTTTTTCACAAATTTGGAGAGTTTTGGCCTTTTTTTCTTCCAGTATTATTTTTAGGTCACTCTCCTGTGCTTCTTTGATTTTCTTTATATGTATGATAGTACACTTCATGGTGTTTCACAGATCTCTGAAGTTCTGTTCATTTTCTTTATTCTTTTTCTCTCTGTTTTTCATATTGGGGCATCTCAATTGACCTTTCTTCCAGTTTGCTAATACTTCTTTCTGCTAGTTTGAATCTACTGTTGAGCTCTTCTAGTGAATTTTTCATTTCAGTTATTGTACTTTTCAGCTCTGGAATTTCTGTTTGATCCTCGTTTATAGTTTTATCTTTTTATCAATATTTTCTTTATAGTGAGACATTATTCTCATGCTCTTCTTTAGTTCTCTAGATATAGTTTTCTTTAATTGAACATCTTTATACTATCCTATTTAAAGTCTTTGTCTAGTAAATCCAACATCAGGGCTTCCTGACAGTTTCTATTCATTGCTTCCCCTGACCCAGCCCCCACTGTGTATAGGTTATTTTTCCTGTTTCTTTGCATATCTCATACACTTTTATTTAAAACTGGATGTTTTAAATAATAAAATGTGACAACTCCAGAAATCAGATTCCCCTTCCTCCCCAGAATTTAGTGTTGCAATTGCTCTTGCTTCTGTTTGTCTAGTTACTTTCCTAAATTAATTCTGTAAAGTCTGTATTCTTTATAACATTTGGCCACTATAGCCTCTGCTTGTTTAGCTTAGTGATCAGGTAATAAATGGACAGATATTTTCTTAAATGCTTTGAATTGGTAAGTCTCCCAGCCTTTGCCAAAGGTCTCTGTGTGTGTGTTGGGATATATCCATAAAGCTCTAGCACACACTAGACAACTCTGCTTTAGTCTTTACTTTCTGCTTGTGCAGAACCTCAAGGTCTGCCAGTGGTTAGAGATTAAGGTCTTCTCAAAGTGTGTTCCTGCGTACACACATCGTTCTGGGTAGGAATACAGCCTGTACATGCGTGTGGTCACCTGTACATGCATGTGGTTGTCTACATTTCCAGGAATCTGATTAAGCTTTCCAAACACACTCATAAATTTCTTAATCCAGCTGGGCACAGTGGCTCATGCTTGTAATCTCAGCACTTTGGGAGGCCAAGGTGGGCAGATAATTTGAGGCCAGGAGTTCGAGACCAGCCTGGCCAACATGGCGAAACCCCGTCTCTACTAAAAATACAGTAATTAGCTGGGTATGGTGGTACATGCCTGTAATCCCAGCTACTCAGGAGGCTGAGGCAGGAGAATCACTTGAACTCAGGAGGCAGAGGTTTGCAGTGAGCGGAGATCGTGCCACTGCACTCCAGCCTGGGCAACAGAGCAAGGCTCCATCTCAAAAAAAAAATTCTTATTCCTCAGTTTTTCATTATAATCTTTTCTTCCCCCAACTGTTATCACCTCAGGCACCCAAGATGTTAAACAGTTGCCACTAATCGTTTTCAATAAATACTCCAAAGAAAAGGCTGTTCACAGTGAATTAACCCTGAGTCAGTTCCAATAAAGACCAACCCTGAGAGCCCCTGTGGTTTCTGGGAAACTGCCAGACAAGTCAAAGAATAACTCATGGAAGATGAGCATTTAGGGGAACTCCAAGCCCATTCTGCCCCCTTCAGTGACTGCTAGGTTGCTGGTTTTCAGGGTTACCATGATTGAAGGTTGTTGGTTTCCAAGGCTACTGTGGAACTGCAGAAAGAGGGATGGCAATAGGACAAGTTAAAATACCATCAAGCTTGCTCTTATGAGATTTAGCCATTTGTGTGTGTGTGTGAGAGAGAAAAAATGCTCCTCAGACTTTTGTGAGCCTTTGGTTAATTTTCAGAGTTCTAAAAATGTTGATTTTAACAATTTTTTTGCCAGTGCTCTCATTGCTTTTCTGGAGAAATCAGTTTTTGGCGATCCTTACTCCACCATTCTAAATGCAGCTCCAATCTTATTGACATTAATGCAGTCAAGATACAGAACAACTCTGTCACCACAAGGATCTCTTCTTGTGTTGTTCTTTTACAGCCACGTGCATTTCCTTCCTATAACTGTCTTAAGCCCTGGCAACCACTCATCTGTTCTCTATTTCTATAATTTTGTTATTTCAAGAATTGTATAAATGGAACCTTGCAGTATATAACCATTTGGGATTTTTTTTCACTCAGCATCATTCCCTGGAGGTTTATCCAGATTATTGCCTTTATCAATAATTTGTTACTATTGCTAAGGAATAATCCATAATATGGATATACCACTCTTTATTCACCCACTGAAGAACATCTGAGTTGTTTCTAGTTTAAGGATTTACAGATAAAGCTGCTATGAATATTCATATACAGGTTACTATGTGAATATAAGTCTTTATTTCTCTGAGATAGATGCCTAGGGGTGTAATTGTTGAGTCATATTTCATTTAGTTTGTTTTTTGCTTTTTTTTTAAGAAACTGCCAATCTGTTTTTCAATTCAGCTCTACTATTTTACATTCCCACCAGCAATATATGAATGATTTGGTTTCTCTGCATACTTGCCAGCATTTGATGTTGTCAAAATTTTTTATTTTAACTAGAGAGAGTATATGCTGATATTTTATTGTGGCTTTAATTTGCATTTCCCTAATGGCTAATGATATTAAATATCTTTATATGTGCTCATTTGGCATGTAATGGATTATTTTTTACTGTTGAGTTTTGAGAGTTCTTTTGAGAGTATATTCTGGATACTAGTCCTTTGTTGGATATATGGTTTTCTTCAGTTTTAAGCCTTTCTTTTTATCTTGTCAACAGGGTTTCTGAGAGTGCAACAGTTTTTTTATTTTTATAGAGTCCAATTTATCGATCTTTCCTTTTATGAATTACGTTTTAGTGTCAAATCTAATAAATCGTTGCTAGTGCTAGGTCTCAAATATTTTCTCCAATTTTTTTTCTAAAAGTTTTGTAGTTTTATGCTTTATACTTAAGTCTGCGATCTATTTTGAGTTAATATTTGTAGAAAGTATGAGACTTACTTCGAAGTTCATGGATTTTTGTTTGTTTGTTTTGCATATGGATCTTCAACTACTCCAGTGCCATATGTTGAAAAGGCTATCTTTTTGTCATTGAATTGCTTTTGCACCTTTGTCAAAAATCAGTTAGACATTTTTGTGTAGGTCTATTTCTGAGTTCTCTATCCTGTTATATTGATCTGTGTCTCTCCCTCTGCCAATACCACGCAGTCATGATAGGTGTAGCTCTATAAAACTCTTGAAATTGGGAAGACTGGTTCCCCCACTTTATTCCTTTTTCCAAATTATTTTGGCTATTCTAGTTCCTTTGCCTTTTCACATAAATTTGGGAATCATTTTGTGTATTCTACATAAAACCTGCGGGATTTTAGTAGAAATTTTATTAAGCTTATATATCACTCTGGGGAGTATTGACATTTTTAGGAGCGTGTTTTTAAATTTCTAAATACATGGAGAGTTTCTTCTTTCTTTCTTTCTTTCTTTTTTTTTTGAGACGGAGTCTCGCTCTGTCACCCAGGCTGGAGTGCAGTGGCGTGATCTTGGCTCACTGCACCCTCTACCTCCTGGATTCAAGTGATTCTCGTGTCTCAGCCTCCCACATAGCTGGGATTCCAGGCATACACCACCACACCTGGCTAATTTTTGTATTTTTAGTAGAGACAGGGTTTCACCATGTTGGCCAGGCTGGTCTTGAACTCCTGACATCAGGTAATTTGCCCACCTCAGCCTCCCAAAGTGCTGGGATTACAGGCGTGAGCCAGCACAGGCAGCCTTTTTCTTTATTATTAACATCTCATTTAATTATAGTATTATCAGAGAATGTTATTATTATAGCAATTATTTGAAATTTGCTGACACTTTATGGACTAGTAGGTATTTAATTTTTATAAATGTTCCACATGTGCTTGAAAAGAATGAATATTTCCTAAATTTTAGATGAGGGGTCTATTGTGTTCTATTGTGTGATCAAAAACTAATCGTGCCAGCCTGGCCAACATAGTGAAACCCCATCTCTACCAAAAAATACAAAAATTAGCTAAGCGTGGTGGCACACGCCTGTAGTCCAGCTACTGGGAAGGCTGAGGTGGAAGAATCACTGGAACCCAGGAGGTGGAGGTTGCGGTGAGCCGAGATCACACCATGGCACTCCAGCCTAGGTGACAGAGTGAGACCCTGCCTCCAAAAACAACACAAAACAAAACAAAACAAATTAATTGTGTTATTCAAATCTTTTTTATTTTTTTAACCAATTTTTTGCGTACTTATAAACCCCTGGCATATTTTAAAATTATATAACAAACTTCTTCCTTCCTAATAATGTTTTTGTCTTCAAATCCATTTTCTCTAATGTTAATATAACTACCTCAGCTTTCTTTTGTTAGTATTTGTCTGGATTAGTCTTTTTCATCTTTTTACTTTCAACCTCTCTGTTGACTTACATTTTAAGTGAGCCTATTATACAGTATATTATTGGACTTTGTTTTTATTTCAAATTTAAGTATCTCTATCCTAAATGGCACGTTTAGGTCACTAACTTTATTGTAATTATGATATATTTGGCCTTATTTCCATCACCTTGCTTTGTGCTTTGTCCCCTTTTCACTATATTCATCCCACCACACACATATACACATTTCTTGTCTCATTTTAGATTTTTGCCTTTCCTTCCTTCCTTCCTTCCTCCTTCCTTCCTTCCTTCCTTCCTTCCTTCCCTCCCTCCCTCCCTCCCTCCCTCCCTCTCTCCCTCCCTCCCTCCTTTCCTCCTTCCCTCCTTCCCCCATCCTTCTTTTCTTTTCTTTCTTTTGTATGTATCTTCTCTCCATTGGTTTGGAAATTATATATTCTAATTTTATTATTTCGTGGTTACCATTAAAATTTTACCATGCATACTTTAAAATGTCTTGAGCTAATCAAATCAGTAAGTCTTCTGAACAACATAGTCTCCCTCTGAGGTTCTGAATCTTCAGATTCAATCAATTGCTGATTTAAAATATTTGAAAAAAATTTGGCCAGGTGCTGTCACTTATGCCTGTAATACCAGCGCTTTGGGAGGCTGATCACCTGAGGTCAGGAGTTCAAGACCAGCCTGGCCAACATGATGAAACCCCATTTCTACCAAAAATACAAAAAGTAGCCAGGCATGGTGGCAGGCATCTGTAATCCCAGCTACTTGGGAGACTGAGGTACAAGAATCGCTTGAACCCAGGAGGCAGAGGTTGCAGCGAGCCAAGATCATACCACTGCACTCCCGCCTGGGCGACAGAGTGAGACCCTGTTAAAAAAAAAAAAAGAAATTAGGCCTCAGTAAACCTGATATTTTTAAAAAGAAAAAAAGAAATTGTATAAACACTTTTACATACCAAATATAAATAGTATAAGTGGGGATAAAGAATTTTAAAATTTATTAAAATGTATAAATATATACCCAATGAGGAAAGAAATGTGGGTAGAGGTGATAGTCCCTATTCTGTAATTGCTTATGGGGCTGTGGTTGATATGTATAAATTTTCCTCTCCATAATTTGTGTCACGTTCCCTTTGCCTTCATAAAAGAACTCAGTAAGTTGGAGTTTCTTACCAAACTCACCTCATAAGAATTACTTCCTTGGTAAATCTGTCCTTACAGGGATATAGCAGTCTTCCATTAACTTTTTCCATTGGATATGGTTGTTTAAGACCTCCTTTAGAATAGCAGACCTGAGTTCTATTAAGATTTTCCTATCCTGAGGTCAAGGCTACAGTGAGCCATGAGGGTGCTACTGCACTCCAGCGTGGGTGAGAGAGTGAGACTCTATATCAAAATTTTAAAAAGATTTCCCCATCCCCACTTTGAAGCAGCAACCTTCTTTCCCACAATGATCAAGATTTTTCAGGATCAGTCATCCCAGTCAACATCATGACCTTCTTTTTTTTTTTGCCTGTTGTATAAGAGCCCCACATGACCAGCAGTGGAAACATTGTTTTGTCTTCTTATAGAAGCAGTTATCTCTTGGATCCCCAAATGCCAAGTCAGCAGAGCCCCAAGTCATGGAGAGGAGAAGCAATAATTTGATGAGTAATAAACACATTAGACTTAATCGTGAAAGGTACGAGACCACTTCCACCCCATTGTTTCCGTACCTGTATATTCTAATTACAGGAGAAGCCACACATACGCATACATTGGTTCATGATTCAGAACATATAATAGATCCTGCATGCCATTGCCCCATCCTCATGAGGTGTTGTCCCACCTGGCACAACTGGCTCTTCAGCAGGGCATTCTGCTATTCTCTAAGGCAAGCTGCCAGAGTAGGCATGGTGGGAGTATGTGTTACTTATATTCAGACAGCTTATTGTATCTTCAGCTATGGCTGGAGCCTCATTCTGTATTTTATACCTCTTATAGCTTATGCTAAAATGTTGCATAGAATGCCCAACTTCATAGCTAGGTAGCTGAGACAACTCACAGTGGGCAGTTTTGACCTTAGCCCTTGGACTCCCCCAGATTCCCAGAGCATGGCTAGAGCAGTTTTCCAAAGTGAAAAGAATCACTTGCTTATGAGGCAGTGACTTTGCTCCATTACTCTAGGGGTCTCTGCTGTAATTCCTGTTGAGGCCTGTCACAGATTTCCTATCGCATTCACAATTGCCACTCATTTATGGAACACTGTTGGATCCACTGGCTCATAAATGCTAAGGGAAGGAGCTTCCTATGTACTTCTGCATTATTTCAAGAAACTTCTGGCCCCTCAACTTAGTGTGGTCCATTGTCAAGTGAACACCAGGGTGGGTCTGAGTTTTGGTTAACCAGCTGAGCATATTGTTAAAACTATGCCCTGCTGCTAGCATAATGAGTCCAAAATCATAAGGACATCCACATCAGTAAATTCAGTCCCAAACTAAAACTATATTCCTCCTTATTTGGTGGGCAGACACAGAATCCAGTTCTGCTATAAATGGACAATATCCCTGTATTTATTTTTGTGTGTAAAGCTTTTCCTAGATTTGACTTGAACTTTTATCTCTAAAAGCTTACTGGGATTTGCCTTGAGTTAGAGAGGATTGTCTTTCTCTTGCAAAGAAAGGGGATAGATGTGTTTTCAAGCAAGGGAGAGACAGCTTCATCAGATAAGGGAGGAGAGAGACTGCTTCAGTGAGTAATGAAAGTGGAAGTGAATGTTGAGGCTAAACACAGGAGGGTAATTGAAATGACAATCCCTTCTACCCAAGTCCTAGCACAGACAGCACAGAATATTTTTCTAAAAAGAATAGAACACAGAGTCTGGAGGCAGCTAGTGTGATGTCGGCACCTCACCTAAAGCCCTTCTCATTCTGGAATTTGAGAACTTCATTGTAAAGCAAGATTCCTGCACTTTACCCAAAGCAATACAGGCCTCCCATGTACCTGGTCCTCAGTGAGATGTCTTCTTTTCTATTTTTACAATATGAGTAGAAAACCAAAGATCACCAGACATTGAGAAAGGTCTATAGCATACAATTGGAAAATCAAAATAAAAAAAAAATAGAAAAAAATCTGACACCAGAGACAATTCAGGAAATAGATTAGAAACAACAACAAATAATTCATATTCTCATAGATACAGCTTTTTTTTTAATTTAAAAAAGAGTTATAATGTGAAACAGTAACAAAGAACAAGAAATAATTCTTGAGAATTAAAAACATGATTGCTGATTTTAGGAAGATGATAGTAGCATAGTTTTTTAAAAGCAGCTTTATTGAGGTATACTTGGTATAAAATCATCTGCACTTGTTTAAAGTATATAATTTATAAGCTTTGACATATGTATACACCCATGAAACCATCACAGTCAAGATTATGAATATACAGTCACCTCCAAAAAGCTTGCTCCAAAAGTGTGTGATTCCTTTTTTTTTATTCCTCTGCCTCCCTGCCTGGTAACCAATGATATTCAAATGAAATGATATAGTATTACTGTTTTGTCTGGCTTATTTCACTGAGCGTAATTATTTTGAGATTCATCCATATCATGGCATGTATCAATAGTTAATTCCTTTTCATCACTTAGTAGTATTCCATTGTATGGTTATACCACAGTTTATTTATGCATTCACCCATGGATGCACATTTGGATTGTTTTCATTTTTTTGACCATTACAAATAAAGCTGCTATGAACGTTCAAGAACAAGTCTTTATGGGCATATGTTTCCTTTCTCTTGGATAAATTCCTAGCAGTGGAATGGCTGAATCATATGGCAGGCTTATGCTCAATTTTTTTTTTCTTTAAGAAACTTCCAAATTGTTTTCCAAAGCAGTTTTATCATCTTTACATTCCCATCAACAGTGAATGAGAGTTCTAACTTTTCTACATCCTCACCAATACTTGGTATGGACAGTATTTAAAAAAGCTTTTTGGGACAGGGTGTCACTGTGTTGCCCAGGCTGGATTGCAGTGGTGCGATCATGGCTCACTGCAGCCTGGACACCTAGGCTCAAGTGATCCTCTGCCTCAGCCTCCTGAATAGCTGGGACTACAGGCATGCACCACCATGCCTGGCTAATTTTAAAACATTATTTTTTGTAGAGACAGGGTCTCACTATGTTACCCAAGGTGATCTTCAATTCCTGGGCTCAAGCATTCCTCCCACCTTGGCTTCCCAAAGTGCTAGGATTATAGAGGTGGGCCATTACATCTGGGTACTAGTTTTAATGGTTTAAAACAACTTTATTGAGTTGTTATATAACTTACATACTACAAAATCCACCCATTTAAAATATACAGTTCAGTGACTTTTTAGCATCACAGAGTTGAGCGATCAACATGACTATCTAATTTTAGAATTTTAGAAAAAGCCTCATCCCCATTAGCATTCACTTCCTACTCTGCCCTCTCCCTGACTTCATCTCCCATTCTAGGCAGTCTCTAATCTGCTTTCTGTCTATAGATCTGCCTGTTCTGGACATTTCATGTAATCTGCATCATACAATGTGTGGTCTTTTGTGCCTGGTTCTCTCATGTAGTATAATATTTTCAAGGCTCATCCATGTTATTGCATGTATCAATACTGCACTCCTGTTTTAAACATTTTTAAAATTTTGAAGTTATTATAGATTCACAGAAAATTGCAAAGATAGTACGGAGAGGTCTGGTGTATCCTTCATCCAGTTTCCCCCCAGTGGTTACATCTTACATAATTATAGTACAGTATCAAAACCAGGAATTTGACATTGGTAAAAATAAAATGGTGTGTACCATTTTATCACATGTATAGATTCATGTAACCACCACTTCACTCAACATACAGAACTATTCTATCACCGTAACACTCTTCCCCATTACTGCCCTGTGCAACATCCCTAAGCCCTAGCAACACTAATCTGATTTTCATCTCTATAATTTTGTCATTTCAAGAACGTTATATAAATGGAATCACACAATGTGTGAGATTGGCATAGTGAATTTCCCCTAGTGTTCAAATAAAGACAGAGTAACTAGATAGTGAAACCAAAACCATGTAGATGATACTTATTAAAAAAAACTAGGTGACAAACCCAGAAAATATCAGGGAGTGGGCCAAAACAACAGCCCCAAACCTCCACAGTATCAGCATCTGTGTGAGAGGAATCAGAGGAAAGATGGTGTGCCTGGGGGACCCGAGAAAGTGAAAACCCCAAAATGTTCCCAAAAAGGTATTACTGGAAAGTGAACTAGGGCATTCTGAGAACAGCCACAGAAACCAGGAGGAGTTCTGCTCACTCCACTAACTGGCAAGTGTAAGGCCATCCCCAGAAAAGTCTGAGAAGGCTGTGGAAGTATAGCGCCTTATTCTCATGAGACTGACCTCACAGGACTTCCACACTGAAGAGAAACTGAGGAGTGTAATTAAAATTCAGCAGGACAGGGACAATATCAGGACCAAAGGAAACAAGGAAGAGCAGAACAAAATTTGGAGGGTCAAGGAGATAGAGCCAGGAAATCCCAGAAAGTAAGCTGCCATTTATTTGAACACTACACAAAAACAGAAGAAAGAACTAGTAAGCTGCCATTTATTTGAACAGTACACAAAAACAGAAGAAAGAACTAGTAAGCTGCCATTTATTTGAACAGTACGCAAAAACAGAAGAAAGAACTCTTTGAGGTTGGAACACCTCATCTGAACCATACTGCCTTCTAAAAGTTCAGAGAAACAAAGCTCTCATAAAACTGAGCAGCAGAGGCTGGGTGCAGTGGCCCACACCTGTAATCTCAGTGCTTTGGGAGGCCAAGGCAGGAAGATCACCTGAGGCCAGGAGTTCAAGACCAGCCTGGGCAACATAGCGAGGCCCTGTCTCTACCAAAAAAAAAAAAACAACAAACAAAAAACCTGGGCGTCATTGCGTGCACCTGTAGCCCCAACTACTTAGGAGGCCTAGGTGGGAGGATTGCTTGAGCCAGGAGTTCCAGACTACATTGAGCCATGATCTTGCCACTACATTTCAGTCTGGGAGCCTGGGTGACAGAACAAGACTCTGACTCAAAAAAAAGAAAAAAAAATTCAACATAAAGTATCCAGATCAATCTGATACAAAATTATTATAATAAAAGTAGAATAACATATAGGATAACATGCCTACAACTAATGAACACACGCCAGGATGAGCGTATGCAATAGATCAAAACTGTAACTTGTTACTTTAAAACAAGCTAAGGCTGGGCGCGGTGGCTCAAGCCTGTAATCCCAGCACTTTGGGAGGCCGAGACGGGCGGATCACGAGGTCAGGAGATCGAGACCATCCTGGCTAACACGGTGAAACCCCGTTTCTACTAAAAAATATAAAAAATTAGCCGGGCGAGGTGGCGGGCGCCTGTAGTCCCAGCTACTCGGGAGGCTGAGGCAGGAGAATGGCGTGAACCCGGGAGGCGGAGCTTGCAGTGAGCTGAGATCCGGCCACAGCACTCTAGCCTGGGCGACAGAGCGAGACTCCGTCTCAAAAAAAAAAAAACAAGCTAAAAGACATTCAAATAAAATAATACATGGGATGAAAAAACCCTAAATCAGAATGAGAAAAACAGCATGAGTGACAAAATTGAGAAAATAATTAGACATAAAAGATTGTTTCATAAATGAAAACCAAATTAAAAGAAACACAAGTAAACACAATAGATGATGCCTTAATGTGAAAAGAAAGAAAATTTGCAAATAAAAAGAAAGATAAAAAAGGATTTGAGAGAAAATAACCAATATTGAAGATCTCTCCTCTTGAAAATAAAGAAGAGCCAACACTTATGTAATAAGAGTCCCAGGGTTTTAAAAAATCAGGGAATATAACAAATACTAACAAGTATAATTCAGCAAAAACTTTCTGATTTAAAAAAGCAATGATTTAAAGCTACATATTGAAAAAGACTTCTCCATCCTCCTCTTGTGCCTCTTCCAACACATGTTCTGTGCTGCATATTGCTGAATATTCTGAAATTCTACGATCATGCTTTATTTTTATGCCTCTGTGCCATTGCTTAAGTCAGTCCGATGCCTAAAATGTCTTTCACCATTTCTTCACTTGGCACCCTACAATGTATCCTTCAAACTCAATTCCAACATCACTTCTCTACCATGCATTACCTGAGTCCTCTTTCCCCACCCCATCCCCAGTTCTGGGTTACATGCCCTCTTCTGTGCTTTTATAGCACTGTGTAAGTATGTTTTCAGAGCTGTGTCTATCATATCTTCACATATAAAACTAATTATGTGCTTATTGACTGTCCAGTCTCTCTCCCAGTCTGTAAGTGTTCCAGGTCACAAACCTATCATTTTTTTAAAATCCTCTTTATCTGGCACAATATTTAGCAATCTGCCACTGTAAAATGAGCAAAAGATAATGAATTTTGTATAAGTTACTAGTAGAAAGGTAAAATAGCTCGACTCTCCCCTTTGTTATGGTTTAAGAAGGTATGAGAAGAGAGCATCATCCTATTACATTTACATGGCCACTATAATTATATCAGAAACATTTTTTGCCCTAATCTAGCAAATAATTATAACATTTTATCAGAAAAAAGTATTAAATAAAAACACAAAATTATGATAATACATTCTCGATGATGGAGGAAAATGTATTCATAAGCCAAAAGAATGGATTTTTAAATTTTTTATTTTTTCCATAAGTTATTGGGGTACAGGTGGTATTTGATTACATGAAGAAGTTCTTTAGTGGTGATTGGTGAGATTTTGGTGCACCCATCACCCAAGAACTAACTATACACTGCACCATATTTGTAGTCTTTTATCCTTTGCCTTCCTCCCACTCTTCTCCCCAAGTCCCCACAGTCCATTGTATCATTCTTATACCTTTGCATCCTCATAGCTTAGCTCCCACATATCAGTGAGAAGATACAATGTTTGATTTTCCATTCCTGAGTTACTTCACTTAGAATAATAGTCTCCAGTCTTATCCAGGTCACTGCAAATGCTGTTAATTCAATCTTTTTTATGGCTGAGTAGTATTCCATCATATATATACCACAGTTTCTTTATCCACCTGTTGATTGATGGGCATTTGGGTTGGTTCCACAATTTTGCAATTGTGAATTGTGCTGCTATAAACATGTGCGTGCAAGTATCTTTTTCGTATAATGACTTCTTTTCCTCTGGGTAGATACCTAGTAGTGGGACTGCTCGATCAAATGGTAGCTCTACTTTTAGTTACTTAAAGAATCTCCACACTGTTTTCCATGGTGACTGTACTAGTTTACATTCCCACCAGCAGTATAAAAGTGTTCCCTGATAGCCACATCCATGCCAACATCTACTGGGTTTTTTTGATTTTTTTTTATTATGGCCATTCTTGCAGGAGTAAGGTGGTATCACACTGTGGTTTTGATTTGCATTTCCCTGTTCATTAGTGATGTTGAGCATTTTTTCAGGTGTTTGTTGGCCATTTGTATATCTTCTTTTGAGAATTGTCTATTCGTGTCCTTAGCCTGCTTTTTGATGGGATTGTTTGTTTTTTTCTTGCTAATTTGTGTTTGTTGTAGATTCTGGATACTAGTCTTTTGTCAGATGCATAGATTGTGAAGGATTTCTCCCACTCTGTGGGTTGTTTCTTTACTCTGCTGACTCTTTCTTTTGCCATGCAAAACTCTTTAGTTTAATTAAGTCCGAACTATTTATATTTGTTTTTATTGCATTTGCTTTTGGGTTCTTGATAATGAAATCCTTGCCTGAGCCAATGTCTAGAGGGATTTTTCCACTGTTATCTTCTAGAATTTTTATAGTTTCAAGTCTTAGATTTAAGTCTTTAATCCATCTTGAGTTGATTTTTGTGTAAGGTGAGAGATGAGGATCCAGTTTCATTCTCCTACATGTGGCTAGCCAATTATCCCAGCTCCATTTGTTGAAAAGGGTGTCCTTTCCCCACTTTATTTATTTATTTTTTTATTTATTTTTATTTTTTTTATTTTTTATTTTATTATACTTTAAGTTCTAGGGTACATGTGCATGACGTTTATATCATGTATAACTCCCCAGTGCAATCCCTCCCTCCTCCCCCCTCCCCATGATAGGCCCCAGTGTGTGATGTTCCCCTTCCCGAGTCCAAGTGATCTCATTGTTCAGTTCCCACCTATGAGTGAGAACATGCGGTGTTTGGTTTTCTCTTCTTGTGATAGTTTGCTCCTTTCCCCACTTTATGTTTTTGTTTGTTTTGTCAAAGATCAGTTGACTAAATATTTGGCTTTATTTCTGGGTTCTCAGTTCTGTTCCATTGGCCTATATGCCTATTTTAATACCAGTACCACGCTGTTTTGGTGACTATGGCCTTATAGTGTAGTTTGAAATCAGGTAGTGTGATGCCTCCAGATTTAGTCTTTTTGCTTAGTCTTGCTTTGGCTGTGCAGGCTCTTTCTTGGTTCCATACAAATTTTAGAAATATTTGGCATTGGTGTTTCTTTTCTTTCTCTTACTTTTTTTGTTTTTTGTTTTTTGGAGACAAGGTCTCACTTTGTCACCCAGGCTGGAGTCTGGTGGCACAATTATAGCTCACTGCAATCTCAAACTCCTGGGCTCAAGAGATCCTCCAGCCTCAGCCTCTCAAGTAGCTGGGGACTACAGGCGTGTGTCACCACGCTTGGCTAACATTTGTATTTTTTGTAGAGACAGGATCTCCTATGTTGCCCAGACTGGTCTCAAACTCCTGGCCTCAAACATTAGGAGTATGGGTATGAGCCACCTTGCCCAGCCTGACATTGGTGTTTCAAAGGCTTTCACCCTCTGTGTTTGGATATCTACCTTCTAACACTTAAAAGGGGTCTAGTTAGAGAGCCAGAGACAACATGGAAGAGCCTCTTCCTGTTCATAGTGGTTCATATTTAAAATGACTGAAAGATTCTCATGTCTCATATTTTTTTAATCTTGAGTCCCTTTGCCTAATACATCCTTTAACAAAGAAGGAATTAGACACATTTGCAGTCATTTTGGTCTAAACTAGCTGATAGAGCAGGCAAATCCATTGTCTGTTGTTATTCCAATAAAAAATGCCACACTGAGATAAACACGAAAGAGCCTGGGGAACCTGGAGAGACCAGTTTGTACTCCAGAATGACACAGGAACATTTTGTTGGCAAGAATTTGTGTTTATTGCTGCAGAAAAAAACGGTTACTCCTCAGCAAGGGTGGAATCAGTTAAAAGAATAAAAACAAAGTTACAGTTTTTTGTATGCCTGAGTTATAACTACAAGTTTTCTTTAAAACTGTCCCTTTCTTTCGTCTAGTATTCTTCCTGGTCATGTACAGTAATTCACTAAAGGTATTCCTAATGGGAACAATCAGTTATGACTGAGAGCTGTTTTCTGTATCATGAGTATCAGCATTCATATTCTCACACTGTAGTGGTGCTCTTTTCTCCACATTTGTTCATACTGTTCTAATGTTCTGAACAATGATACAGCTTCATGACACCTTCCCGAGGGCTGTCTCCTTTTGCCCTGCACTTCATCTTATGTTATCGTTACACTCACTTAATTTTGTACCCCTTCTCCAAGATTTATAAAAATGGTAAATATGATTATGTCTGCATTGATCTAGGAAACCCCACTGAAACATCTCCCTTTAAGGAAGTATCCATTTACTCCTGTGCTTTCAGCCTGAATTTGCTCTCCCCTAATTTGAGTCAAATAACTCTTAGAGTTTGTCATTTCCCTAAAAAGTTAAGCATAAAATGACCAAATAACCTAGCAATTATACTCCTAGCTATATTCCAAAAATAATTTAAAATAAGTGCTCATATCCTTGTAAACAAATGTTCATAATGGAACTATTCACAATAGCCAACATGTAGAAATAACCCAAATGTCCACTAATGGATAAATTGATAAAAAATTTGTGGTATGTGCATGCAGTGAAATATTATTCAGCCTTAAAAATGAATGAAGGGGTCAGACACGGTGGCTCACGCCTGTAATTCCAGCGTTTTGGGAGGCTGAAGCTGGTGGATCACTTGAGTTCAGGAGTTCGAGATCAGCCTGGGCAACATGATGAAAACCTGTCTCTACAAAAAATACAAAAATTAGCCATGTGTGGTGCCACACACCCATAGTCCCAGCTACTGGGGAGGCTGAGGTGGGAGGTCCACTTGAGCCTGGGAGGCAGAGGTTGCAGTGAGCTGACTTTGTGCCACTGTACTCCAGCCTGATGACAGAGTGAAAACTCTGTCTCCAAAAAAAAAAAGAATGAAGTACTGATACGTGCTACAATGTGGATAAACCTTCGAAGTATAATGCTAAGTGAAGCTAGCATTCAAAATTGCATTAGTCCATTTATACGAAATATCCAGAATAGATAAATTCATAGAAAGCTTGGGGGTTGCCAGGGGCTTTAGGTAGGAAGGAATCAGGAGTAACTGCTTAGAGATTGCAGGATTTATTTTGGAATGATGAAGTGTTTTGGAGCTGGAGAGAGGTGGTGACTGCACAGCATTGTGAATGTACTAAATGCCACTTAATTGTTCACATTATTTATTTATTTTTATTTTTTTGAGACAGAATCTCACTGTCACCCAGGCTGGAGTGCAGTGGCGCAATCTTGGCACACTGTAACCTCCGTCTCCCAGGCGCAAGCGATTCTCCTGCCTCAGCCTTCCAAGTAGCTGGGACTACAGGCGCCTGCCACCACGCCCAGCTAATTTTTGTATTTTTGGTAGAGACAGGGTTTCGTCATGTTAGCCAGGCTGGTCTTGAACTCCTGACCTCAAGTGACCTGCCCGCCTCGACCTCCCAGCGTGCTGGAATCACAGGCGTGAGCCACCACACCTGGCCTGTATTGTTCACATTAAAAGGTTTAATTTTAGGGTCTCACTCTGTCATCCAGGCTGGAGTGTAGTGGTGCAATCTTGGTTCCTCGCAACCTGGACTCAGGCTCAAGCAATTCTCCTGCCTCAGCCTCCCTAGAAGCTGGGACTACAGTTATGCACCACCATCCCTGGCTATTTATTTATTTATTTATTTGTAGAGACAAGGTCTCACTATGTTGCCATTGCTGGCCTCAAACTCCTAGGCTCAAGCAGTCCTCCTGCCTTGGCCTTCCAAAGTACTGGCATTATAGGTGTGAGCCACTGCACCTGGCAATATATAGATTTGTTCTTATCATGGATCTTAGCAACCTCAGCATATGATTTTTGTTTCTTATTAAGTTGAGAACTTTCAACTTGTCACTTAAAGGAATCACTTTATGGCATCTCTTTGGCATATCTGAATTATCAGTATTACTACTTTTGCACTTTGGGACCAGTATTACATAAAATAAGGATTACTTGAACACAAGCACTGAAATACAGTGATATAATAATATAGTGGTTCAACTGGAAAACCCAAGGGAACCAATTTGAAAACTACTATAAATAATACTATAAATAATAAGAGACTTTAGTCAGGGGACTGATTACAGAATTAATATTTAGGAATCAATAGATTAATAGAAAAAGTCTTACTTAACAATAGTAACCAAAAAGATAAAATTTCTAGGAACAAGTTTAACACAAGAAATGTGCGATTTTCTGAGTGACATAAAAGAAGATTTGAACAAATGGAAAGGTGTACCTATTGTGTCTTCTGGGTTTGATTTTTTTTTTTCAAAAATAATAATACTCAATATTTTGGTGGGTATTTGAAGTAAAAGGCATTTGGCAAAATACAGTAAGATGTGATTTGGTGTACACCTCCCTAAGGTCAGGTTGGCAGTGTGTGTCAGTGTGTAAAACATACATGCTACATTTTGTGTAACAAAGGAATGAATAAGAATATATAATAGTGTTTGTTTTTATTTGCATAAGTGATGCAGGGCAGGTTCTTGACTTTGCTCAGGAAGGAATTCAAGTTCAAGAGCTAGCCGATGGTAGCAGACAGTTTTATTGAAGCTGTGGCAGGGTTATAGCTCCATGACTGCTCCTGCAGAGCAGGGCTACCCCACAGGCAGTGTGCTGAGAGCAGCAGCTCAGCGACAGTTCTGCAGTCACAGTTATACCCACTTTAAAGTACATACAAATTAAGGGGTAAGTTCAGAAATTTGTAGGAAAAGGGTGGTAACTTCTGGGTGCTATCATGGCAGTGGTAAATTGACATGTCAGTGGCACTGGTGGACATGTCTTATGAAGAGGTGCTTTTCTAAAAAATTATTTTGAGACGGGGTCTGGCTCTGTTGCCCAGGCTGGAGAGCAATGGTGCTATCTCAGCCCACTGCAAACTCTGCCTCCCGAGCTCAAGCAATCCTCACACCTCAGCCTCCCGAGTAGCTGGGACTACAGGTGGGTGCCACCACACCTGGCTAATTTGTTGTACGTTTTGTACAGGTGAGGTTTTACCATGTTGTCCAGGCTGGTCTCGAACTCCTGGGCTCAAACCATTCACCCACCTTGGCCTCTCAAAGTGCTGGGACTACAAGAGTGAGCCACTGTGCCCAGCCTGGAGAGATGCTTTCACCTCTTCCCTGTTTCAGCCAGTCTTCAATGTGGCCTGTAGTAAAGTCCTACCTCCTACCCCGTAAGGAAGCTTAGGAAGTCTTCACAATAAAATAATAGGTAAGGTGTAGGTGGAAATGGGATATAGGGGGGCCGAAAAAAATTTTAAAACCCTACCTGAACTAATAAGTGAATTTGAAAAATCTGTCGATTCAAAAGATGATAAATATTGTATTGTTATTATAATTAATAACCTTTGACATTTAAAGCCACCCACTGTAATCTCCAACACTGTGAGAGAGTTGAGACACTGCAAGACCAGCAGGTTTTAGCTTCACCTTCCCAATCTTACTCAGAAGGCACAATATCCGTGTGCAGACCCAAGGTCTTTCTCCTCTGCACTCCCCAGGTGACTTGTGTGCCGTGATAGCACAGCCAGTACTTTGGAGACTTGAGCAAATGGTGGAGGGAAATGCCAATCAATAATATCAATGATAAATGTTTACCAGATGTCTGATCAATCAATAATGAAGCAAAACAGAAACAGGAACAAAAGGAAAGAAAAATTAAGGTAGGGGCAGTGCATTGCCTGTTATTGCTTGACTGGTGGCCAGTTATGAGACCTCACCTCTCACACCCCACCATGTTCAACTGCAATTATGCTTTAAATTTTTACTCTCTCTGTCAATTTCCATTAGTTAATATTGATGATTTGGGTTTGCTATTTTCTTAATTATCCTTTTCAAGGCTAAAGTCAAGCATATTTAGACTACGCTTCTCTATGTATATTTACAAGAGGCACTTTCTCAGACTGAAGCAGCCTGTCTTCAAAGCAATAACCGCACACCACGCATACCTCCAATTCTTCTTCCTGAAGCATGTTTTATTCTGTGTTTTTCTCTCTCTAGCATATCTCCTTTGAATTTTATTCTTATGCCCTAGGCCTTATAGCTTCGCTCTGTTATGTGTTGAATTGAAATCCTAAACCCTAATACCTGTGGCTGTGACCTTATTTATATGGATCCTTGGAGACATGATCAAGTTAAGGTGAGGTCACACTGGAATAGGGTGGGCCCTAAATCCAATGACTGGTGTTCTTATAAGGAGGAGGAGATTTAAAGACACACACACACAGAGGGAAGACAGCCATGTGCAGACACGCAGAGATTGGAGTGATGCAGCTATAAACCACGAAGTGCCAAGAATTTCCAGCAACCACCAGAAGCTAGGAAAAGGCAAGGAAGAATTCTTCCTCCCTTAGAGCCTTCAGAAGGAGCACAACTCTGCTGACATTTGACTTCAGAGTTCTGGCCTCCAGAACTGTGAGAGAATGCATTTCTGTTGTTTCAGGCCATCCAGTTTGTAAGAATTTGTTATAGCAGCCCTAGGAAACTCATACTCACTCTTCATCACAGCTGATCTAAATTAAACATTTCAGACAGAAACACTACAAATGATTTGGTGGGTTATCTTTATAAGAAGCATACTTAGGCTGGGTGTGGTGGCTCATGCCTGTAAGTGAGGCCAAGGCAGGCAGATCACTTGAGCTCAGTAGTTCAAGACCAGCCTAGGCAACATGGTGAAATCCCGTCTCTACAAAAAATACAAAAATTAGCTGGGCATGGGGGCACACACCTGTAGTCCCAGCTACTCAGGAGGCTGGGGTGGGAGGATCACTTGAGCCTGGGAGGCAGAGGTTGTAATGAGCTGAGATGGAGCCACTGTACTCCAGCCTGGGTGACAGAGCAAGACCCTGTGTCAAAAAAAAAAAAGCATACTTAATCAGAACCTGCAGTTACTTACAAAATCAATTGCCTAACAAGTCTATCAAATACATTTCTTTCTTTTTTTTTTTTTGAGACAGAGTCTCAATCTGTCATCCAGGCTGGAGTGCAGTGTACATTTCTTACAAATATTGTTTTAAATGAAATAAAAGTGTGATTGTTAAAAGCCATTTAGAACTCAAATTACTATTCCTGATTCCATTCAGAACTCCGTTACACAAAGAAAAGGCAAATGGGAAAAAACTAGTTAAATTTTCTTTGATACAAGAGATGTTGTCAGTTTAAATTCTCTAACAGAGAGCCAGGTGTAGTGGTTCATGCTTGTATCCCAGCACTTTGGGAGGCCAAGGCGAGAGGATTGCATAAGTCCAGGAGTTCAAGACCAGCCTGGGCAACATAGTAAGACCCTGTTTCTACAAAAACTAAAAAAATTAGCCAGGCATGGTGACATATGCCTGTAGTCCCAGCTACTCAGGAGGCTGAGGTGGGAGGATTGCTAAGCCTGGGAGGTTGAGGCTGCAATGAGCCGTGACTGGGCCATGCCCTCCAGCCTGGGTGACAGAGTAAAACTTTATCTTAAAAATAAATACATAAATTCTGTAACAGAAACCTTTTCTTATAGAAGTTTCCTGGCTGGGCGTGGTGGCTCACACCTGTAATCCTAGCAGTTTGGGAGACTGATGCAGGAGGATTGCTTGAGGCCAAGAGTTCAGCCCAACCTGGCCAACATAGTAAGATCCTGTCTCATTAAAAGAAAAAATAAAAAAAAAAAAAAGAAGTTTCCTTACTAAGGCTGCAAGAAAAATCAGTGAAGAAGCTATTAATTGACAAGTGAGCACTTCATATAAATTTGGGCCAAACAGGTGGGAATTGCAAAGTTTGGGAAGTGTTTGCTCATTTATCTCCTGAGGTTGGTTCAGGAAATCAGCGACTGCTACCTCCATATCATTTGCTCTCCTTCCTTTTAGAACCCCATGGCAATGTTTTGAGGATTAAAGAGGAGAGTGATGACTATCCAAAAGTCAGAGAACACAACTATGAGACTAGAGACACTAGAAAACTAAAAAAGTAATGGGCCTTTGCTGACTCAGGGAGATGATTTCCCAAGAGGGAAGAAAACTGGAACCTGAGAAATAAGTGATTTAGTGATGTGGCTGCTAAAATACGGAAAAACTAGAATGAATGGCTTACAGATTTTTGAAATGAAGTTAGAAGAGGGTTATACTGTGAAGAAGAATGAAAAAGCTAAATATTTCATTCAGGTAAGCATATCACATAGGAAAAACTCTAGTTGACTTTGGTGTGGCAGTGAGTTTTTAGATACAACACCAAAGCACAATCCATAAAAGAAAAGAAAGATAGATAAGTTGGACTTCATTAAAATGGAAAACTTCTGCTCTGCAAAGACACCATTAAGAGAATGAAAATACAAGCCACAGACTACGAGAAAATATGTGCAAACCACCTATCTGATAAAGGCAGTATGTCTAAAATACAAAGAACTCTTAAAACTCAGCAGTAAGAAAATGAACAACCTGATTAAAATATGGGCAAAAGAGCTGAATGGAAACCTCACCAAAGAATACACGTAGATGGCAAATTAACATATGAAAAGATTCTCAACATAATATGTCACTAGAAAATTGCAATTTAAACAAGATACCACTATACACTTATTAGATGAGCTAAAATCCAAAATACTAAGAACAGCAAATGCTGATGAGGTTGTGGAGCAACAGGAGCTCTCATTCATTGCTGGTGGGAATGCAAAATGATGCAGCCACTTGGAAGACAGTCTGGCAGCTTCTTAAAGATTAAACAAAGGCTTACCAGACACTCCAGCAATTGCACTCTTTGTGTGTGTGTGTATTTATATGTGTGTGTGTATACATGTATGTGTATTTATATGTGTGTATTTGTGTGTGTGTGTATGTGTACAGTGGTCCCTCGGTATCTACAGGGGATTGGTTCTGGAAAGCTCCATGGATACCAAAATCTGAGGATACTCAAGTTTCTTACATAAAATGGTGTGAGATTTGCATATAATCTATGCACATCCTCCTGTATACTTTATTTTTTATTGTATTTACTTATTTTTTGAGACAGGTTCTCACAGTCTCCCAGGCTGGGATGCAGTGGTGTGATCACAGCTCACTGCAGCCTTAACCTCCGGGACTTCAGCAGTCCTCCCAGCTCAGCCTCCTAAGTAGCTGGGACCACAAGCATGCACCACTACACCTGGCTAATGTTATTTTTTGTAGAAATGGAAGTCTCACTATGTTGCCCAGGCTGGGCTTCTGTATACTTTAAGTCATTTCTAGATCACTTATAATACCTAATACAATGTAAATGTTATGTAAATAGATGTTATACTGTATTTTTAAATTTTGTATTTTTTAAATTGTTATATTGTTATTTTTTATTATTGTTGTTGCTGTTGTTTGGAATATTTTTTATCCCAGTTGGTTGAATTCATGGATGTGGAACCCATACATATGGAGGACCAACTATATTTATTATTTAGATCAAGATATATTTCAATATATAAATTTAAAAATCTTTTCTGAAATAAAAGAAGATTGACTCTTCTTTTCAAGGAAAGGAACTTACCATGAGCCAGGGAAAACTGATTCAAATATATCCTAGTAAAACTAATGGACTAGGGATCTTTTCTTGCTACCGGAATAAATAGTGTGAAAAATATGGTTGTTGAAGAGACAAAGTATCTGTCAAAAGGAATTGTCCTTTTGATAAATTTCAGTTTTGTAAGAGATTATATATATTTTGTATATATATTTTGCATTATTTGTATATATGTATATTTTATATATATGTGTGTGTGTTTATATATATGTGTGTATATATATATTTGACTCTTTATATCCATGGGTTCATCTAATTGAAGTGATGTTCAGAGAATACAATCAGGACAGTGCAGAAGTTCTGCTCTGTAGAGGAGTTGTATGGGTGGATGTTGAAGAGCCTCAAGTCACCTTCTCAACCCTCCTACCAATATAGCTTCTCCCTGACTGGTTGAGATGAAGACTTAACCTGAAGATTGGTTTCTTGTTACTGATTTTCTAGTGCCCAGGTTATATGGTGTGGCTGTATCCCCACCCAAATCTCATCTTGGATTGTAGTTACCATAGTCCTTATATGTCGTGGGAAGGAACTGGTGGGAAGTAATTGAATCATGGGGGTGGTTTCTCCCATGCTATTCTTGTGATAGTAAGTTCTCATGAGATCTTATGGTTTTATAAGGAGCTTCCCCCTTCACTCACCTCTCATTCTTCTCCTTCCTGCCACCATGTGAAGAAGGACATATTTGCTTCCCCTTCCACCATGATTATAAGTTTCCTGAGGCCTCCCCAGTCATGCTGAACTGTGAGTCAATTAAACCTCTCCTTTATAAATTACCCAGTCTCAGGTATGTCTTTATTAGCAGCATGAGAACGGACTAATACACCAGGGCTCTCTTAGTGTTTGTTCTTCCCCATCACACCCTTCACATCTTTCTCTCTCTGTCCTGTCTTTCTCACACACACACATACACACATACACACACACATACACACACACACCCTTTACTGTGATACTGTGGCTTCTGTCCTTCCCCAGTATTCATTATTGGACAGAGGAGCTAGGGGATATGAGTTCACAGACCAAACTAAGGTATCTGAGTAAAGCAACCACTTCAAAAAAAAAAAATCATGGCCAGATGACAGATACCATCAGGAGATGCATTAGAACAGATGAACCAAGGGTTTAGAATAAGCATAATAAATATATTAAAGTATGTAAGTGAGGATATTAGTAACATGATAATAATGAAATCAATACATTGTATATGTACAATTCTGGGTTTCAGGGTTTTACTTTTAGCACGTTAGATATGACATTCCATTGTCTTTTGGCCTTCAATATTTCTGATGATAAGTTAGCTGATTTGTCTACTCATGGTTCCCTGTATGTAGTATATGCTGTTTTTCTTGGTCATTTTCCAGATTTTCTGTTTTTTAGTAGGTTGATTATGATGTGTTCAAGAGTAGCTTTCTTTCTATTTGTCAAGTTGTGTTGGGCTTCTTGGATCTGTAAGCTTATATTTATCATCAGACTTGTGAAATTTTTGGCCATTATTTCTCCAAATAATTTACTTCTCTAAATTTTTCTAGGCTGGGCGTGGTGGCTCAAGCCTGTAATCCCAGCACTTTGGGAGGCCGAGACGGGCGGATCACGAGGTCAGGAGATCGAGACCATCCTGGCTAACACGGTGAAACCCCGTCTCTACTAAAAATACAAAAACTAGCCGGGCGAGGTGGCGGGCGCCTGTAGTCCCAGCTACTTGGGAGGCTGAGGCAGGAGAATGGCGTAAACCGGGAGGCGGAGCTTGCAGTGAGCTGAGATCCGGCCACTGCACTCCAGTCCCGGCGACAGAGCGAGACTCCGCCTCAAAAAAAAAAAAAAAAAAAAGGATAGGAACAGGTAGGGGTGGTGTGGACAAAGGCAAGCAGACTCCTAGGCAGGCAGAGATGGGTGCCAATTAATTAGGCAGAAACAATGGAAAGGTCTCAGAGAGAGAAGCAAAGAAACCCATATCCCATCCCACCTATTTTTAAAAATTGATGCCTAGGCTGAACACATCAGAAGTAGTCAGTGGGCAACACTGGTTTAAAAAAAGAAAGGAGGGAAGAAGGAAGGGAGGGGGGAGAAAGAGAGGGAGAGAAGTTCCATTTATAAAAATTACTCTTATTTAAAACAGCTTTTTGGAATGTTAGCAGGATTTCACAATGCAGACATCTCAGTTTGAGACAGCTTGATTGATTTCCTGATTTCCAGGAAAACGGAGCTATCATCTTGTTCCTGCTTCGTTGTTTACTGGCATAAATATGCAGTTCTTACAAAATGTGAAATGGCTGCTGAAGAAGTGAAATTTAATTCTTTTTGACATATTGTTCCAAATCCCCTCAAAAATGAAGAAACCAGTGGAGAAACTTTCTTCCTCCCTTCACAAAAAAAGAATGTGAAGAATTCTGGAAGATTTTGTTCCTTTGGGAGTTTGTACGTGAACTAAAGGCTCTGAACCAGTCTGTTGGACCACAGAGTCAGATGGGAATAAGCACAGTTCACCTCTGTAGTTTCGTGTTATACCTGCACAACCCAACCAAAAACTGGAGGGCAGCAGCCATGTTTTGTAGGTCCCATATTCCCAAGAGCATTAACATCATCCACAAGTGTTTTTGAGTACCCACTGATACAACCACAACAATGGTAAAAATAGCTAATATTTACTGTGCACTCTGTGTATGCACTTTACCCTCACTAGTCCTATGAGCTAAGCTCTTCCAAGATTCCATCTTGGAGAAGGAAAATAAGGCTCAGAGGAGGAAAACAGCCTGCTCCAAAATGCATAGTGTGACAAGCAGGCTTACATGCCCAGTTATTTGATTAAACAGTCTAGATGTTGCTGCAAAGAAATTTTGTAGATGGAATTAGCATTTACAATCAGTTGATTGTAAGCAAAGCAGATTACCCTCCCTGCTGAGGGTGGACCTCAACCTATCAGGAGAAGGCCTCAAGAGCAAAGGGAGAGGTTTCTAGAAAAAGGAATTCTGACTTAAGACTACAACATAGAGCTCTTGCCTGAGTTTCCAGTCTGCCTGGCCTGCGCTGTGAATTTCAAATTCAAGATTGCAACATCAACTCTTACCTGAATTGCTAGCCAGCTGGTCTGTCCTACAAACTTCAGACTTGCTAATCCCTGGCAATCTTGTCAGCCAATTCCTAAAAATAAATAAGGATGGATGGATGGATGGATAGATAGATAGATAAATAGATAGAAGATAGATAGATACAGATATAGATAGATGATAAATATAGATGATATAGATAGATGATATATATATAGGTGGATATAGATTGATGATAGAGATTTTTGCAGGTTCTGCATATATCCTGTTGGTTCTGTTTCTCTGGAGAACCCTGACTATACACATGGCTAGTAAGTAGCAAAGCTAGGATGCAACCCCGGGTCCTTTTGAATGCAAAGCTGAGGCTCTTAACTCCACACTCTGCAGACCTTGCCCAAAAGGCTGCATATGCCAGGGTTGTAGTATAAACAAGAGCTGCTGTAACCCAGCTGTGTTCCTACTGTGGGAACTAACACAGCCAGGCAGGGTATGGTACCTGGTGCTGTAAGCAAGAGGGGGCTATTTTTGGCTTTTGAGCAAGGGGATGTGTCTCAGCAGCATTAAGGAAGAAGAATCTGGCAGCAGAACAGATAAGGAAGAGCCTAGAGGGAGGAAATCATTGTGTATTATTAATCTTAGAACAGGTGCGCAGGGGCCTAAAGTGGCCAACACAGAATAGCTGGGAGGAGCATTATCACGGAGGGGCCCCTAGATGTGGGATGAACAGGGAAACAAGGCAGAGGCAGGGAGGAGCCAGCAAGGTGGCCCTGCTAAATGGTCAAGAGACAGAGGGCATTGTGGGCCAGAGGGGGGGACTCTGATGGGAGAGCTGGTCTAGGGAGGTTAGTTTAGGAAGGTTAAGTGGGAAGAGATGGGGTGGCTCGGTGGGAGGATTCCACAGAAAGCCTCTGGAGTCAGATCCAGGCTCTAGAGAGAAGACCAGGCTGGAGGGCCAGTACGGCTGGGAAGAAAGGAAAGCCACAGGGTAAGGACTTTGCTCTGTGAGCTAGGTCAAAGGCAGCAGGAAGCTGGCCCGGTGACCAGACTGGGGAGATAGAGTTAGAAGGCACTGGGGGGTGGGAGACAGTCACACCACTGAGGCAGATGGGCTCCCTGTAGAGGAGGGTGGTAGGCATGGTGGAGAGGCGTGGGACCCAGGACTGCAAGATTTGTTGATCAGAGGCTGCTATATAACATGACAGAGTCCTTGTGGACAAAGGGTAGATGCCGAAGGCAGATGTCAGGGTGTTTGCTAGGGAGTCGTGGTGAGAAAACAAAGGTGACAAACACAGACTCCTCTTTGAAGACAGTTTGTCAAGAAGGTAAAGAACCCAGGTGGGAATAAGGTAGTAGACCCATTGAGGAGGGATTTAACATGGACACAAGGTGAGTAGGAAAAACTGCTACTGAGAAGGAGGAAGTGGAGATGTCAGGAAGATGGGGTGATTGAGGAGGGAAGAGGATGTGGTAGAGAAAATAATAAAAATAACAGTTAATGCTTGGCAAGCACTTCCTTTGTGCCAGGCACTGTTCTGAGTACATTCCTTATCTTTATTTCTTTAGTGTTACTGTCCCCATTTTACAGATGGAGAAACTGAGGCCCTAGATCACAGGGCTGGTGAGAATAATATGTCGTATGTCTCCAGAGCTAACAGTTAACTACTATAGTGTGCCACGCAAGGAGAGAGCAGCATTAGAGAGGGGTGCCACTTCCTCTGATGGAGGATAAAAAAGAAAGATTGCCAGTCTGGGCAACATAGTAAGACCCTGTCTCTACAAAAAATAAAAATAAAAAAAATTAGCTAGGTATGGTGGCACGTGCCTGTAGTCCTAGCTACTTGGGAGGCTGAGGTGGGAGGATTGCTTGAGCCCAAGAGTTTGAGGCTGCAGTGGGCTATGCTTGTACCACTGCACTCCAGCCTGGGCAACAGAGCAAGACCCTGTGTCTGAAAAAGAAACAAGATAAAAGCAAAGGCTGAACTAAACTCAAATTTCTAAAGGCATTGCCCTATCCTGCTGGGCTGGAGGAAATCCAACTGTAACCTTTACTGGGGTTCTTCCTTGGGACTTTAGAAAACTTCTGCATCTTATGGACCCCACAATCTGGAGAAAGCCCCCGTGCGTATGAGTCTGTATTGAAACCACTGAGATGCTGTGCCACTTAAGAATGTATGGGCCATACATACAAGAAACCTGCCTGATAGCGGCTTAAGCTAAAAAAGTGATTTAGTTATTTCACATAGCAAGAGGTCTAGAGGCAGGCAGTCCTCAGAGTGGTTTCATAGTTCCCTGATGTATCCAAGCATTTAGGATCTTTCTATCCTCGCATTCCATTGTCCTCAGTTTGTGGGCCTTTGCCTTTTACCCTGGGCTTGCTATCTCATGGTCACACCATGGCTGCCAGAGCTGCAGAGCTCACAAAACCATCTTCAGGGCAGGTAGCAGGTACAGACCACCTGGATCTCCTTCCCAGACTTCTCCCAAGTTCTCTTGGGCAGGACTGAGTCCTAAATCAATCCCTAGCAAAGGGAAAATCAGCACACTTGGTTTAGGGCTTTCATGGGTCACCCTCTGGAGCTGGAGGAAAGGCCCACCTTCCCGAGCAAACTGCATCTAGAATAAAATGTGGGTTCTTTAAGGAACATGGGAGAATGGCTGTTGGGTGGGTAACCAACACTTCTGTCTCAGAAGACCACTGACCCAGTCCACGGGACTCTTTGGGGTCCATGGTCTGCTGCCCCAGGCCACACTCTGGAGACAGAAATTTCAGCCAAAACCAGGAGCCCTGGGCTTAGAGTCCAGCCTCCCCGGGAACACCCAGCAGCTGCTTCCTGGGTTTTGTCAGGGTGTTGTGGGGAGCTGGCACCGTCCCAAATGCATATGGGTACTCATGGGCTTATTTGTACCTCCTTCTGGTCAGGAGAAACCTCCTATCTAAGCCACAGTGCTTCTCAACCACACTTCCCTTCCTCGTCCCCTACCTCGTCCCATCCCGGGGTCCTGGCCAAATCTTCTCAATAGTGAGACCTTTGGGAACACAGAGAGGAATGTCTTATGGCAGCTCCTTCTTTTGGCCAGTTAACACAAACCTGTCCCAAGGCGTGGCTCCACCTTTGTGCCTATGGTGGCCGGGGGTTCAGGGGCAGTAACACAGGGAGCAAAAAACACACATTCATCTCCACCGTGCCCATACCACACTGGCAGCAGGAAGAATGGTGCAGTGGTAAATTGGAGACCTGAGCCCTGGCCCTACTCTGGGCTTAAGTGTCTTCATCAGTAAAATTGTTTAGAGGGACCATGGTGGGGCAGGAATGGAAGAGTTCCACCCATTCTGCAAACTAGATATAGAGGCCTCCACCAATTCCCTAACACAGGGGTCCCCAATCCCCAGGCAGGGGCCGATACCTGTCTATGGCCCGTTAGGGACGAGCTGCACAGCAGGAGGTGAGCTGCAGGTGAGCATTACAGCCTGAGCTGTGCCTTCTGCCAGATCAGTGGTGGCACAAGATTCTCATAGGAGCACAAACCCTATTGTGAACTGCGCATGCGAGGGATCCAGGTTGCATGCTCCTTATGAGAATCTAATGCCTGATGATCTGAAGTGGAACAGTTTCACCCAAAACCATTCCCCACCACCTTCCATCCTTGGAAAAATTGTCTTCCATGAAACCAGTCCCTGGAGCCGAAAAGGTTGGGAACTGCTGCCCTAGCAAAATGCCCCAGTCACGTCCATTTCTACCTGGGTGGTGAGGTTGGGCGGTCCAGAGGAGTGGGCCCTGATGAGTGTGTGGGCGTCCAGGTGCAGTGCTGGAAGTTTCCAACCTGGCTCCATGATCATAGAGAGTGGGGCTGGGGGGTTTGTTAGGAATTCACAGAGGATACCTAACGCCTCATTTCAGTAGCTGGAACAGCCTCATTCCAATAGCTCATAACTGGGGTCCATGAACTATAGAATTCAGGGGTCTGTGCACTTGGATTGGAATAGAATACAACTTTATTTTCAGTCATTTCTATTTCCTGGGTTATGAACAAAGGGAGCAAAGTGCAGTTGTATCAGCAGCGCCAATAGAAACCACAGAGTTTTTCATATCCCTTTACAGTTTGCCACAGGTATCTTAAAATACTGTTTACACTCATCTCTACTTCAATTTACCATTGTTTAATAGGCCCACCCCTAGATCTTGTTATTCAATATGTTAATAAAGAAACCTATGCACATAGTACCATGTTACACATTTTAAAAATATTTTGACAACTGTATATAAATATAACTAGCTTACTTTGTAATCCTACATATTTTATGTGTACGAAAATATTATTCTGAAATTAGCCAGGCATAGTGGTGCATGCCTATAGTCCCAGCTACTTGGGAGGCTGAGGTGGGAGGATCACCTGAACCCAGGGAGGTCGAGGCTGCAGTGAGCCGTGATTGCACCACTGCACTCCAGCCTGGGCAATGGAGTGAGACCCCGTCTCAAAAGAAAAGAAAAGAAAATATGATTTTGAGAAGCGATCAAAGGCACAAAAAATGGCCAAAGGCCCCTGACTGTCATCCACCCAGAGTGAGGGCTGCCGTCCAGCTAAGCCGGGACCCTGCAGGAGGAACCAAAGCAGAAGAATCCCTGGCACCACCCTTGCTCCGGGATATATCCCTGGGTGCTCAACAAAGAAGTAAGAACAACTTGCTGCCATCTTCAGTTTGATGGAATGGCCTTAGGCCTCTGCTGCCCATTGTGAAATCACCCGCCTCTTACCTAAAAGCTCAGGAGGATTTAGGGAGAATGCAGATAGAGCACCTGAGTTCACTGTGTAATGAAGGAAGGGAAGCCTCCCAGCATTAGATCTTAGGGAATTGTTTCAACCAAATTTAAGGATGCAAAAGCCAAGAGTTGGGAGGAGAGGCAGGGAGAGATTCCTCCCTCCTCACCTGTGGCTGCAGCACTGCTTGGGGGCATGGAAAAACAGTTTTCCACATCCTAGCAGACAGCAAAAGCTATTTCAATGTGCCAAGTGAAAGTTGAGCCATGCCCTCATCCAAACTAGCCTCCAGCCTCACGCAGGCAGCTCGGGGCACCTGTGCGCACTGGGCTCACCTTTACGGAGCTGTTCCTCCATCAGGCAGCTCTGGGCACCGGTGTATACTGGGCTTGCCCTTATGGGGGCTGTTCCTCCATTTCTGTCTCCCCTTGTGCTGCCCCTCACTGGGAGCAGCACCACCCCAATCCACACCAGGCAAGCCCGGCCCTGGGACACCGCTGCTGTCTGTTCTCATGGATGACTCAGGCACCAGCAAAAATACTCTTTGTTCCTCAAAAGAGGGAATGGAGGGCACACTTGCTGTTAGGAAATGTCCCCCACCTTGCAGTCTGGCTTCCTGATCTGTTAAGATATTTTAAGCCACCCCATCAGCCACAGAACGAAGCCCATCCACCAAGAGTACCTGAGCCCAAATCTCCCCCACCCCCACCATGCCAGCTCCTCTGCCCGCAGACAGCAGGAGAATAGACTTGTTTCCTATCACACAGGCCATGTGCTCACTGGGCAAGACCCAAATCCATGGAGCCCCCACCCCCTTTACCCCCCACCCCCTCCACCCCCCACCTTGCGCTGCTGAGCACCTCCACTGCCTTTTGAAGAAACTTCACAGGTCTGAGAAAATTCTGTGGGAGGGGGCTGAGGTTTAATTCCAGAGTGGGGACAGCCTAGGGGCACACCAAGGGATGATGGGGATGGGGGCAGTCTGGGAGTCTGAGAGAATAGAGATTCTCAAAGGTACAGCCCAGGGCTGCCCACTTCTGCTTCCTGCTGTGCTCTCTGCCACCTTCCATATGACATTGGCCTGGTCGGGGCAAAGAAGTGACCGACAGGCCCCTGGGGACATCATTCAGTCATCATTCATTCATTCATGCACAGATATTTGCTCACAGTGGGCAATGGGAAGGGCAGGCCAAACCGCACACTGTAAATGCTGCCCACAGAGGGGGCCTGCAGCCCAGGGGGGATGATGGAGAACAGCTGCCTGGAGGGAGGCCTAAGGCAAAGCCTTGAAGGCCAAGGAGAATGGAGAGGAGAATGGAGGGCCTTCTACCCACGGGCACTAAAAGAAGGCCAAGCCTACTTGGGGAGAGGCAGTATCGGGGCCTGTGCACTGGGCAAAAAAGGCTATGAGTGTCATGCTGTTGGGAGAAAATGGGTCCTGTGGTTAAGTAAATTTGGGAAGTTCTGTATTAAATGAGTTGGACAGTTCTCTGTACTGCAGCACTTGTCAGGACTTTTAACCTGTGAATGATGCAGAATGAACCTTATGGTGGATCCCAGGACTGGTGTCCCACACTGACATAAGGACCAGGGGAGGCAGTGGGAGCTGATGAGATTCAAAACACAAGGGGTTTTGAATGCCAGGCCAAGAAGGCTGGACTTTTTCCTTGGGGCAGTGAGGATTCTCAGAAGGAGACTTAGAGGGATCTAGACTCAGGGAACCTGGGGCAGTTTAGTAACCAGCGAGGCCAGGGCTGTGGCAAGACTAGCCAGTCCCAGTCAAGGACTCCCCAACTCCTTGACAGCAGGGCCTTTCTGTGGGAGAGAAAACAGAGACCATGGACACAGTCAGCAGTAAGGGTCTCAAGAGAGACCGGCGAGAAGACGGAAGGCTGGGCAATCCTGAATCCAAGCTGGGCGCAGTGGTCAAGCCTACTTGGGTTCCAATCCTGACTCCACCACTTCCCAGCTGTGGGTATCTGACCCAATGTCTCTGTGGCCTCAGGGTATTTGTTTTTTGTGTTTTGAGATGGAGTCTCACTCTTGTCACCCAGGCTGGAGTGACAAGGTTGGCAGAAAATACAGAGGTTCCCATGTACTTCCTCCCCTTCTCTCTCCCCAGTTTTCCTGATGAGTAACGTCTTGCATTAGTGTGGCACAATTGTTACAATTTATGAACCAATACTGGCACATTATTATTAACTGAAGTCCACAGTTTACTTGAGGGCTCACTCCGTGTTATCCAGTCCTACAGATTGTAACAAATGCACAATATGTATCCACCATTACAGTATCATACAGAAGAGTTTCAAGGCCTTAAAAATGCTGTGTGGGCCTGCAGGGTGGCTCATGCCTATAATCCCAGCACTCTGGGAGGCCAAAATGGGAGAATCACTTGAATCCAGAAGTTCAAGACCAGCCTGGGCAACATAGAGAAACCCTGCCTATACAAAAAAGAAAAAAATGTTTTAATTAGCCACCTGTAGTCCTGGTGCACCTGGATGGCATATACCTGTAGTCCCAGCTACTTAGGAGGCTGAGGTGGGAGGATGGCTTGAGCCCAAGAGGTTGAGGTTGCAGTAAGCTGTAATTGTGCCACTGCACTCCAGCCTGGGTGACAGAGCCAGACCCTGTCTCAAACAAGCAAACAAACAAAAAGCTGTCTGAGCCTCAGTTTTAACACCTGTAAGATGAGTGTGAAGCTCCATCTGAAGCCCCCCAGTCTTCTACTGTAGGTTGATTTAGGCCTTCCAACAAATCAAATATGACTGAAATCCACTAAATGTCTGATGTCCATCAGAATCACTAGGCTTGGGTCAGGGCGAGAGGTCCTCATTCAAATGCACATTCTAAGGTCTCAACTCCAGACCTGCTGTCACAAGCCCTGGGATGGGGCCCAGGAATCTGCATTTTAACAATTCCCCTGGTGCACAAGGAAATTTGAGACCCACTGTGCCCCTGATAGCTTGTGCACATGGAAATTCGTTTCTCAGATAAAAACAGAGAGGTTCTAGCCACTGTCAGGTCAAAGCTCTGGAGAGCTGTGCCATCTCCCAAAGAGAGCAGAACGGTTTGCCATCAAGCTAGGCAAGAGCCCATTTCTGCCTGTGCAGCTCGCAGTATCCAAGCCTGCTGTTGTTTCGTATCTTGATTGCTTATCACTCACCCAAAATAACCTGAATGCAATAGCACCAGCTGCAGCTCTCTCCGCAACTCCCTTAATTTAGCAGCCAAACACATTTGGTTTCTTCACAGAGCACAAGGCCTCAGCACAGGGCCCAGGAAGGGGCCCCTCCCTCCCAGCTATCTGTAGTGAGTTGAATCATTTCCCTCTGGAATTCATGTCCACCTGGAACCTAAGAATATGACTTTATTTGGAACTAGAGTATTTGCAGGTGTAATTAATAAGGATCAAGATAAGATCATACAGGATTAGGGTGGGCCCTAAATCCAATGACTGTTGTTAAAAGAGGAGAGAACAGAAGAGACAGAGACTGGAGTGATGCAGCAATAAGCCGGGGAATGCCACGGACTGCCCACTGCCACCACAAGCAAAAAGAGCCAAGGAAGGATTCTTACCCAGAGCCTTCAAAGGGACCACAGCCCTGCCAACACCTCCATCCCAGATTTCCAGCCTCCAGAACTGTGAGGGAATCAAGTTCTGCTGTTTCAAGCTACCCAATGTGTGGTAATTCATTAGAGCATCCCTAGGAAACCAATGCAGCATCACTGCCATAGGCCCCTGGCCTGGCTCAGCGCCCTCTCAGCCCCACTCCAGTGGGAGGGAAAGGTCCCCACCTGCAGGCAGTTCTCCAGATGGGCAGTTTAACATGGCCCGTTAGGATCAGAGCTAGTTTCTCCCAACCAACATCTTTGAATTCTGCATCTACTAGGCCCATTTCCCACATAAGGAGAAGGACCCTTCTGTCCTCTGCTTGAAAGGCTGTATTCCAAGAAGGGCTGAGTTTGGTAGTGACAAATAAATACTGGTCCTTGGGCAGTGTCTGGCCAGCGGTGCCATGTGAGATGAGTCCCTACAGCTTCATGCCACTCCGGCGCCGCGAGTCCTTCCGGGCAATGGGGCTGAAGTTCACGATCTCCTTGTAGATGTGCTCTGAGAAAGGCAGCATGGTTTAAGGTGGGTAAAGAGGTGCTGAGACGAGAAAGTCCACTCCCTTCAGAGACAGCGTGGAGAGCGAAGTCAGCTCAAGGAGAAAGAAGCACGTAGGAGACAATGCCCACCACGAAGGAGGGGGCAGGAGCCTTAGGTGGCAGGTAGGGCTGGCAGAGGCCAGGCACAAAGATGGAGGAAGCAAGGAAGAGAGGCTGCAGGTGGAGGCGAGGAAGCCCGAGGCCCCAGCTCTTACGCTTCCATTCATCCACTGTGAGTTTCTCGTGTTCTAAGGAATCATCAAATGGCTGTTGGGCCTCCGTCTCTTCCTCAGGGTCCCGGAAGGGTTCAAAGAAGGGATGGGTGAGGGCCTGCGCGGCTGTCAGGCGCTTGTCCACATCTAGCTCCAGCATCTTCTCCAGCAGGTCCACGGCTGCAGGGGCAGAGCCATGAGCCTCACACCGGGGTGGAAGAGCCTGCCCTTGGGGATGCACTGAGAGGCCCCTGGGGAGTGGGCTATGAGACTCACCCTGGGGGCTGGCCCGCGGGAAGAGCTGAGTGAAATCCTTCTTGGGGGTCTGTGGCAGGGACTGGATGTAGGATTTGGCCTGGAAGACAGAAAAGCATCAAACCCCTTAGGGCTCTGGCCTCAGCATGTAGAGCAGGGATTTCAGAAAAGCCTCAGAGCAGGGCTGAAGGCTCAGGTCAGGGTCCACGGTGAGATGAAGACAAGAGCGCGTGCCAGGCTAGGAGGATGCTGTGGGAAGGTGCAGGTGAGCCTTCTTCCACAAAGGCCTCCAGCCCACTGGGCCCATGTCAGTCAAGCACACTCCCAGGCCAGGCTAGGTCCCATTTACCACCCACCGCTTTGTCGTTCAGCTTCTGCACAAACTCTGTGCCTGGCACCCCGGTCACTTTCAGGATCTGGGTCAGCTGGTCCAGGTCTTGGTGGCAGGTTAAGGCTTAGCGTTGGTCTCCTGGTGGGTCTGAGACTGCCCTTCCCACAACCCCACCATCACGTCACCTGGGCACCATGGCAACTGACTGTCCAGGCTGCAGCCCTGCCTACCCACCTCCTGCTCTCAGGAGGAGGCCCATTCTTCAGGGCTCAGGGCTCTGGAGAGCTTTCCAACATGCCAGGCTGAGGGGGTTCCCTACCGGACAAATACATGGGGACTTCTCAGCCTTCATCCCAGTCACTCTTTTCTGTTTCCTCGTCTTCTCACCAAAGGCCTGTCCTGCACACACAGTCACTCAGTTCATGTGTGCAGTGCCAAAATGTATTTTCCACATGGTGGTAGAATTATAGGTGACCCGTTTTTCATCATTTTGCTTATCTATCTATCTATTTTTTTTTTTTGAGACAAGGTCTCACTCTGTCACCCAGGCTGGAGTGCAGTGGCATAATCTGGGCTCACTGCAACCTCCACCTCCTGGATTCAAGCAGTTCTCCTGCCTCAGCCTCCCGAGTAGCTGGGATTACAGGTGTGCACAACCACACCCAGCTAATTTTTGTATCTTTTGATAGTGATGGGGTTTGACCACGTTGGCCAGGCTGGTCTTGAACTCCTAACCTCAGGTGATCTGCCCGCCTTGGCCTCCCAAAGTGCTGAGATTATAGGCGTGAGCCGCCACACCCACCCGACATTTTGGGTTTTTTTTTTGAGTTAAGGTCTCCCTCTGTCACCCAGGCTGGAGTGCAGTAGCACAATCACAGTTCACTGCAGCCTCAACCTCCCAGGCTCAACCAACCCTCCCACCTCAGCCTCCCAAGTAGCTGGGACTACAGGTGCATGCCACTATGTCTGGCTAATTTTTTTTTTTTTGAGACAGTCTTGCTCTGTCACCCAGGCTGGAGTGTAGTGGCACAATCTCGGCTCACTGCAAGCTCCGCTTCCTGGGTTCACGCCATTCTCCTGCCTCAGCCTCTGGAGTAGCTGGGACTACAGGCACCTGCCACCACATCTGGCTAATTTTTTGTATTTTTAGTAGAGATGGGGTTTCACCGTGTTAGCCTGGATGGTCTCGATCTCCTGACCTGGTAATCTGCCCGCCTCAGCCTCCCAGAGTGCTGAGATTATAGGTGTGAGCCACCGCACCCGGCCCATGTCTGGCTAATTTAAAAAAATTTTTTAGAGATGGGGGTCTCACTATATTGCCACCTCCGGTCTCAAACTCCTGGTCTCAAACAGTCCTCCCACCTCAGCCTCCCAAAGTGCTGGGATTACAGGCGTGAACCACCGCATCCAGCCTTATCTGCATTTACAAATTATTTTACAGGGAGTATATATCACTCTCACATTAAGAAAAAAAAGACAGTTGTTTAAATAAAGTGTCTGTTGAAGGAAGGAATCCCTAGATGGAATTTGGCTTTTCCAGCAAAGGATACAGTCTTTCCCCTTGAACAGAGTTTTCCCTGTCAGCATCTCTGCCATGATACAGCCCACAGACCAGATGTCCACTGCAGAGGGAGGGGAAGTGTCACCTGGACTGTCTGACTGGGCCTGGCAGTCAATCAGCACCGAGTGACCAGATGGCCCCAGGACTGCCCTCTCAGGCGCTGACCACTGACCTGTCTGGTTGTAGTGCATCCAGCTGAGGATCACCTCGGGGGCCCGGTACCAGCGGGTCACCACATAGCCAGTCATCTCGGCATCTGCGTGCCGCGCCAGCCCAAAATCCAGGATCTATGGCTCAGAGGATAAATGGAAAAGGAACTTGCTGAGAGGAGGAGGCTCTGGGAGCGGCTTCCAGGGGCTTCCCTGGGGAGGGCCCATCCCGCCTCTGGGCTGAGCCTGCAGCCCACTCACCTTCAGTTCACAGTCCTCATTCACAGCTAGGTTGCCCGGCTTCAGGTCCTGGGGAGAGGACAGGGAGTGCATGCTAGGCTGAGGCAGAAATGGAGCTTGTCCTAGCTCCACCACCACCCAGGGGTGTGACCTCAGCCAGGCCCCTTTCCCTTCTGGGCCTCAGTTTCCTCATGTGTAAAATGAGGGTTGGACTAGGTGTTCTCTCGGGGCCCATCCAGCTCTAAAATATTCCTGATTCTTGAAGCCTGAAGCACTCAGCTCAGGGCTCCCTTTGTCCACAGCAGTTCCCCATGAAGTCCCCTGGGACACAGCGACTCTTTGCAGCAGGCCTTCCTGGGCCGTGGCTGGGTCTGAAAACTCCATATTCTGAGCTCCTAGGAAGTGTCCTCTCCCTCCACCTTTCCCACTCCTTGATTACCAAAGAACCCCACACCCAGGGATGGGACAGGGGCCTCTGAGGACCATGGCAGAGAAAGCACTCACCCTGTGCACGACCCCAGCTGAGTGGATGTACTGTGTGGGAGAGAGAGAAGGGTGAGTCCATGGCCCAGTTTCCACACCAGACACTTCAGGCTGGCTCAGAAACCTCCTCCGACCTGTAACAGTGTGCTCTCTCCAGCCTCCCCCAAACCTCCGGTCTCGACAGCAAGGCATCCCTTCTGCCAGCCTCCAACTCCCCACCCACCTTAAGACCTTTGAGCATCTGATACACCAGGTACTGGATCTTCTCCTCACTGAACTCCATCCCCATGATCTTCTGCAAATCCGTCTGCATGAAGGGCATCACCAGGTAGCTGGAAGGCATGAGGGCTTCTTGGAACAGTGCTGGGTCCCACCCAGCCCCAGGTCTGTGCTCAGAGGAGGGGCCTCAGGGCAGAACAGGGGTCATAGAGACACCCTCCAGTGTGCAAAAACCAACCCCACCTCAGTCAGCCAGATCACCACACAGGCCTCTGGGCTCCTGGCTCCCAGCCTTCCTGTGGCAGGCTGCCCAACTGGCAGAGCTCAGAGTAAGCGCTGCAGTTGGAGCGTGCTCAGGAAAGCCACATGGAACTGTGTTCCCGCTCTTCAAAGGTACTCTCTCCTTGCCCTCCTCCACACCCCAGGGAAAGCCACAGCTAGGAGTTAGAAACATCTGCCAGTATTTCCTTTGGCTTCTGTCCAAATATTTTATCCCTCAGAGGGTCATGCCCAGCTGAGATGGCTCTACAAACAAATAATATGTCCACCTTTCCAAGAAGAAAACAATACAACAGTTTCCAGGAGGGTGGAAGGGGTAGATGGGGAGGCTACTGCAGCCTCTTAGGGAATTGCACAACAGGATAAGGCCAGCAAAATGTAACTGTTGTAGCAACAGCAAAATCCGGGACAAAGACAAAAAATAATAAAAATTATAAAATAGGCCAGGGGGCATAGCTCATACCTCCAATCCCAGTGCTTTGGGAGACGGAGGCTGGACGATCGCTTGAGGCAAAGAGTTTGAGACCAGCCTGAGCAACATAGGGACCCCATCTTTTCTTCCTTTCCCTTCCTTCCTTCCTCCCTTCCTTTCTTCTTCCCTCCCTCCCTCCCTCCCTCTCTCTCTCTTTCTTTCTGATGGAGTCTCGCTCTGTCACCCAGGCTAGAGTGCAGTGGTACAATCTCGGCTCACTGCAACCTCTGCCTCCCAGGTTCAAGCGATTCTCTTGCCTCAGCTTCCTTGAGTAGCTACAACTACAGGTGCACGCCAGAATGCCCAGCCAATTTTTGTATTCTTAGTAGAGACGAGGTTTTGTCATGTTGGCCAGGCTAGTCTCGAACTCCTGACCTCAGGTGATCTGCCTGCCTTGGCTTCCCGAAGTGCTGGGATTACAGGCGTGAGCCACCGCACCTGGCCTGGACTCCATCTTTCAGGAAAAAAAAAAAAAAAAAAGCCAGGTGTGGTGGCATGCACCTTTAGTCTCAGCTCCTCAAGAGGCTGAGGTGGGAGGATCACCTGAGGCCAGGATTTCGAGATCAGGATGAGTAACATAGTGAGACACCATCTCTATAAAAATTTAAAAACAAAACAAAACAAAAAGCTGGACATGGTGGCATGCATCTGTAGTCCCACCTACTTGGGGGTCTGAGGCGGGAGGATGGCTTGAGCCTACAGGTTGGAGGCTGCAGTGAACTGTGTTTGTGCTACTGCACTCCAGTCTGGGCAACACAGCTCTATCTCTAGAATATAATTTAAAAATTTTTAAAATAAATATTACCTTAAAAATTATAAAATATATATATATATTTGAAAGGACATGCTGGAGGCATCTCCAGGAGACTCTGGATTTTGGCAGCCCTCTCCTGCCTGACCACACACCTCCCTTGGGGCCCTCTCCATGCCCAGTCCCCTCCTGTCTTTCCCCTCCACTCGGGCACTGGTTTTTTCATCTTGGCGACAAACTTCCTGAAGCCTCTCTGTGCTAGAGCCACATTCCCTTGACTTTGCTCCTTCAACTGACCACCCCTTCTCCCTCTCTCAGCACCAAACTTCTAGAAAGGGCGGTCCACATTCCCGGATTCCACTGCCTTAACTCCCAGTCTTGAGATAACCTGGTTTCTGCTTCCCTCCTACTGCCAGACCGCTCAGCTCAAGATCACCAGTGAACACCCGACAAACACACCATGACTCCCTTTTCTTCTGACCTAACTTTTCACCAAGTCTGAAACTCCCGGCCAGGTGCGGTGCCTCACGCCTGTAATCCCAGCACTTTGGGAGGCCGAGGCGGGAGGATCACGAGGTCAGGAGATCGAGACCATCCTGGCTAACACGGTGAAACCCCGTCTCTACTAAAAATACAAAAAATTAGCCGGGCGTGGTGGTGCGCGCCTGTAGTCCCAGCTACTCGGGAGGCTGAGGCAGGAGAATGGCATGAACCTGGGAGGCAGAGCTTGCAGTGAGCCGAGATCGCGCCACTGCACTCCAGCCTGGGCGACAGAGCTAGACTCTGTCTCGAAAAAAAAAAGAAAGAAAGAAACTGCCTCTCAGTTCTTTGCTGACTCTCCTCTGCCTCCGATCAGGCCCTCTCGGCTTCTTCCGTCTGCTCCTCCTCTCGGCTCTTCTCTTTCATGTTGATATCTGAATCAATACTGTCTTACCGCATTCTATAACTACCTGTTCCCAGGTGTCAGCTATAATCCATTGGTGATTATTCCAGCACAAATCCACATCCCTAGCCCAGACTTTCTTCTGCTGAGGTTCATATTTATTTGCAACTGTGATTAAACATTGGAATGTTCACAGTCTCTTTAAAAGTAAAGTGTCCAAAATGGAGTTCATTATCTTTCCCCCAAGATCTGCTCTTCCTCCACCTTGTATTCCAAGCAGGAACCTGCACGTCCCCCCACCTCTGCCACCTCACTTAGCCACTGCACCCCAACAGACGGAACATTGTGTTGGCCCTGCCTCCCAAATGGGGCCTCAAGTCTGCTCTTGGCATCCCATCACCTCTACTTTAGATCGTTAACACTGGCCTTCAGGCTCTCCCCTCTGTCCCAGAGCTGCTTCCTACTCCTTTCTTGGTGCTGCCAGAGTGCATCCCCCAAATCCCATCTGAACATACCACCTCCCTGCTCAAATCCCCAGGTCTTGAGGCTGCCTGTAGGATCAATCCAGATTCAGCTTGACCAAGCCAGCTGCTGGCCTCCATGCACCACACTGACTTCTCCATCTTGTCCAAATAGTCCAGTCTTATTCAGACACCGCACAGGCAAAGCTATACATTTTGCAGCTATATGTTCTGGTTCTCTGCCATTCTGTGAAACACCCCCATCAGCCAGAGGCAGCCAAGGCTTCTTAATCCTTGCTTCATGCTAGAAAGAGTTCCAAGGTCCAGACTCACATCTGTGTCCCCAGGAAAGGTGAGTTGGTGCTAACCCTGTGAGGACTGGCAGATGTGTCTTCATGGTGTTAAAGCTGGGTAAAAAGCAAAGCAGCTGTGCAGAACTCCCCCTGCCAGGCAAGCACCCCACAAAGTCCTTCCTGCCTCTTTCTGCCTGCCTTTGGCTAAAAGCATCTTTCCAGAGAGAATCACACTTGACAGGCAAAGGCATAGGACTGCCAGGGAAGGAGTTTCTCCCCGCCACACCCAGAATAGAAACCCTGGACCCTCCCCCACCTTGCTCCCCAGCAGCATGTAAGGCCTGCAAATGCCCCAGAACCCAGTGCAGCCCAACTCACAAGTCATGGAAGTTGCGCAGGGAGGAGGCTGGGGTGAAGACATCCAGGAGCCCAATGACCTGGGGAAAAAGTCACCTGTGAGGGCTAGACAGATATTACCTTCTCCTCCCACCTCCTCCTGGGCCCTGGCCATGCACAGGGTCATCCACCCTTTCCTAATACACCACCTGCAGCAGGAGGCATGTCTCCAACCTTCTTGGAAGCAGTAAAAAGGGCAGAGGGCTAGAGGAATCCCCTGGATTTGGAGGGAGTTTGCAATAAATCATGACAGAGAGTCAGGCTGAGGAGAAGGGAAGGTGGGGAGAAGAATGAGGTGTGCTCATTACTTTCAAGTCTGGTGTTCAGGGCAAGCAATGCAAACCCACTCTCAACTCACCTAGGCAGCAGGAAAGCATAAGGGGAGGGTGGAAGGGAAAAAGGAGGGAACAGGGAAGGAGCTTTCCAGCCAGCAAATGCCCTGCCCCGACCTTGGGTCTCCAGCCACATCCATCCTTGCCTGCCACAGGGCTGGTTCAGAGCCAAGGACAAGATCACCCTGGCTGGAGGAATAGGGGAGGGGTTTGCTGGAGAAGAATGGGCTTAAAATGTACATAACATTTTGAAATGTCTGCCCTCCAATCTAGGTATCCTGCAGCAAAGCCTGCCTGCCAGGTCCTGAGCTGGGCCCCTGGTTTTCCTGGCTGCTTCTATCAGACAAGCCAATCTGATGGTCAAGTGCTTAGACCCTGAGCCTCGCTGCCCAGATTGAAACCCCAGCTCTGCTACTGACTAACCATCTAACCTGTGAGACTTGCTGTGCTTTAGTTTCCCTGTCTGTGACACGGGGCAACAGTACTTATATATCATGAGGACTAGACAAGTTAGTGTATGCAGAGCTCTTAGAACACAGGAAGTGATCGATATGTGTATATTGTTGTTATCAGGGTCACGTGGACACAACACTAACTGGGAGTCTAGTCCCAGGTAGCCACAAGTTCTCAGACATGGAACCAATTACAAAGTTCCCCTGTGCCAATTTCCTCTGTAGGATGAGACACTCTGTACCTCACAAAGTGTGTTCTGCCAAAAATACCCTTTGACCTCTTCCTGGAAAGTGGGCAGGGCAGGTCCCAGCACCCCCTCCTTTCAACAGTGAGGTGAGAGGCACCATTAGGGGAGCAGGGAGGAGACTGTCCCGAGCTCTCCACACCGGGAGGCCCTGCCTGCGCCTGCCCCTGACTCCCCAGGGCAGCCCCCGCCCCATTCCCCGGGGCAGCCACTGCCTACGTTCTCATGCTGCATGTGCTTCAGCAGCAGCAGCTCCCGGTAGGCGCGCTTGGCGAAGATCTCGGACTGAAAGGGCCGGCTCAGCTTCTTGATGGCCACCTTCTCCCCTGACCGCTGGTCGATGGCCGAGCTGTCGGGCACAGGCAGGTCAGCAGGCGAGGCTCTCCTCGTGGGCCCTATCTCCCAGATCGCCCTGACCCCTCCCACTGGGCAGCTGGCTGAGAGGGGACGATGCCCACCACCTAGAATATGGGGGAGCCGCGGGACGCAGGGCAGGGAATGGGAAGTCAGGCAGGAGCTGAGAGAGAGGCACAGCGCCAGGGGCAGCAATCGTCTCATTGCGACGGGATCCACGGCAGGGAAGGAGTCTCACTCTCTCTGCGACTTGGCGAGCCACCTCCCCCTCTTGGGGCCTCGGTGTACTCGTCTGTGACAGTGAGGATCTGCCCAATGGACTCCGGGATCTTGCAAGGGCACAGTCCTGGAGAACCAGGCCCAGTCCCAACTCGACCCACAGAGACCTCACTCAGCCACCCGGTGAGAAAAGGGAGATGGCGGCTGAGTGGCCCCGGGGAGGGCGCTGCGCCTTGAGGTCCGCCGTCAAGGTGGCGCTGGCGAGGGGCCAGCCCAGGGCGGGCTGGGAGGAAAGGGGAGCGCACAGCGCCCGCCCCACCACCCCCCGCGCCCCCCCTGCCCCCCAGCGGCCCGGGGGTCTCACCACACGGCGCCATAGGCCCCGCTGCCGACGTGCGTCGGGGACACGTAGGTCTTGGGCAGCTCCCAGGCGGTCTTGTTGACGTCCTGCTTGTAGAATCCCTTTTTCCGGATGAGGCTCATCCCGGGCACCCGATCTCGGCGGCCCTGGCGTGGCGGCTGCGTTCGCGGCCCAACGGGCTCCCAGCGCCCCGGCCCCCGCTGCGCCCGCCCCGCGCCGCCCGCTCCTCCCCCGCGCGAGGGCGGGGGCCCCGGGCCGCGACGCTCCCACCTGTCGGCTCGCCCAGGTGCGCAGGGGCCGCCACGCCCGGGCCTGCCCAGCCCTGCGCTCCCGCGCTTCCGCCCGGCCCGACGGAACCCCTGCTGCAGGGGCGGCCCAGGCACCGGGTCGGGGCTGCCCTGCGGGACCCCGGTGCCTCCCGACCGAGCGCGGGCCAGCGGCGGCGCTGGTGGGTCCAAGCAGGAGGCAGGAGCCGGGAGGCAGCGCTTCCCAGCTCCCTCCAGCCCTGGTCTCCGTAGGAAGAGCTCCTCGTGACTGTGAAGACACAGGAAAGCAAAACAAAACCCCACAACCTCTTAATTATGGAAAATGTCAAACATGCAGGAAAGAAGTGAACAGAGTAAGCCAGCGCTTCTCACACTCGAGTGTGCTCAGGAATCCCCTGGGCATTTTATTTGATTAAAATACAGATCCTGACTCAGTAGGTCTGGGGTGGAGCCGAGAGTCTGCATTTCTAGCCAGCTCCCAGATCTGAGGCTTCTGGACCATATCTGATAGGAGGTTCAATGAACCCCCGTGACCCCGATTCCTCAGCAACCGCAACTCATAATCAATTTTATTTCATCTACATTCCTCTCCCACCATCGTTTTGAAGCAAAACCCAGGCGTCATATCATTTTATTCATAAATATTTTTGTATCTCTAAAAGGTAAGGATTTTAAAAACTACATATACACAATACTTTTTTTTTTGAGACGGAGTCTCGGTCTGTCGGAGTGCAGTGGCCTGATCTTGGTTCACTGCAACCTCCGCCTCCTGGGTTCAAGGAATTATCTGCCTCCACCTCCCGAGTAGCTAGGATCACAGGCGCCTGCCACCACGCCCGGCTAATTTTTGTATTTTTAGTAGAGATGGGGGTTTCACCATCTTGGCCAGGCTGGTCTTGAACTCCTGACCTCGTGATCCACTCGCCTTGGCCTCCGAAAGTGCTGGGATTACAGGTGTGAGGCACCGCGCCTGGCCCACAATACATTCTTTTTGTTTTGTTTGTTTGTTTGTTTTTGTTTTTGAGACGGAGTCTCGCTCTGTCACCCAGGCTGGAGTGCAGTGGCCAGATCTCGGCTCACTGCAAGCTCCGCCTCCTGGGTTTATGCCATTCTCCTGCCTCAGCCTCCCGAGTAGCTGGGACTACAGGCGCCCGCCACCTCGCCCGGCTAGTTTTTTGTATTTTTTTTTTTTTAGTAGAGACGGGGTTTCACCGTGTTAGCCAGGATGGTCTCGATCTCCTGACCTCGTGATCCGCCCGTCTCAGCCTCCCAAAGTGCTGGGATTACAGGCTTGAGCCACCGCGCCCGGCCCACAATACATTCTTAAATCTAAAATTAACAGCACTAATTCTATAATACCAAATATGCATGCAGGTTCAAATGTGCAGAATTTTTGTTTGTTTGTTTTTGAGATGGAATCTTACTCTATCACCCAGACTGGAGTGCAGTGGCGCCATCTCAGCTCACTGCAACCTCCGCCTCTCAGGTTCAAGCAATTCTCTTGCTTCAGCCTCCTGAGTAGCTGGGACTACAGGTGTGCACCACCACTCATGGCTAATTTGTGCATTTTTAGTAGAGATGGGGTTTCACCATGTTGGCCAGGCAGGTCTTCAATTCCCGACCTCAGGTGATCTGCCCACTTCAGCCTCCCAAAGTGTTTGGATTACAGGCGTGAGCCACTGCACCTGGCCCAATGTGCAGCTCTGAAGACAGTTTCTGTGGGCTTCCTAAGGCCCTATGAGGACAATGACAAATCGAGGCCCTTGCCACCTGTCTGGTGGCCTGTGCAGCCTGATGGAGATTCTATACTCAAACCACAAAGGCCTCTGAGGAGCAAGGTGGGGAGGTGGGAGGAGGAAATGGCTGCAAGGGCTCTGGATGCCCAGCCTGACTTGTCCACCCCTCTCTGGCCCAGGCATGGGGCTGTGGAAGGGGCGGGGACCACTTGCTTCACTTTGTGGAAAAGAGAAAAGGTGTACTGAACAAGGAAAGAAACTTGCTAGGGGCTTACAGCAAGCCGGGGGTCCACACTAGGGAGTCTGCAGCCCCCAAACTCTGTGCCCCAAACCCTCCCGGGCAGTCCTGCAGCCTCGGGCACCACTTGGAAGACCATTCTGAAGTGAGGGTGGGGTGCCGGCATCACACAATAACGCCCGCCATTATTTCAGTCAGGCAATCTGTCTTTTTCATTTCTGGCACATGGCAATATATCAGCAAATGTGTGGAGAATGAATGGAGGAGTCAGCCCATTAGATGTAAAAGAGTCATTTAATAAACACTTGTGTTTGCCATGTGCCAGTGATTAAGTGTTTTATATAACTCACTTAGTCCTGGTAAGAGGCCTATGAGTCAGTACTATGATTATCCTCATTTTAGAGATGAGAAACCCGAGGTACAGAGAGGCTAAGTAATTTGCCCAAGGTAACACAGCTGGTAAGGGCAGAGCCTGGTTCTAGAGTCCCTGCTCTTGGTCAGGAGGCTATGCAGTGGCCTAGAATTAAGAGAAATGCTCCTCAAAGGAAATGGCCTTGCCTACATCATAAGGACATGTCTACTGATCCAACCGGGTCTCCCTAGTCCATCCTGCCCTGGGGTATCTGATATGTTCCCCAGCCTTTTCCCTCCTCCACCCCCTACTCTGACCCTGAGATCCCATGGGAGCCTAAGGAACGGGGTTGCTTGCCTGGGAGTGCTGCAGGAGTTTTGGACCTTTGGGATCGGTGGCACCAGTGCAAGGTACCTTGATTCCGAAGTTGGGGTAGGGTCCTGGAAGCCAGATTTTAGGCCGGACGCAAGCAAAAGAGAGTAAGTAAGCTCAGAGATTCAGGTTTTCTTCTGGTTTGAGGATCCAGTAAGGAAAGGGGCTAGGATGTGGCACCAGGTCAGGATGGTGCCGCACGTCTTAAACACCTGAGTGGGGCAGAGTTGGGGAAGGTGGGGATACCAAAGACATGCTCATTGCCCAAGTGGGTGCGACCTTCTGAGGGCACGAGTGGCCACTCTGGCTGTGGCTCCGTATGCTCTTGAGCAAGGGTGAGGAAGTGACTCAGGCCTCTGACTGCTCACACTGACCCCCACTCTGGACCTGACTGGCCCTGTGTTACTCAGCAGCCATGCAGCCTGGGAGGGAGCCCTTGGAGGATCCAGTTGGGGGAGTCATGAAAGGGACGGGAGGAGGAGAGGGTGACTCAGGTCATCCTCGATACCCTGCCTCTCCAGCCTAAGGCTCTCTTCTTTTGAGTTCCAAGGGCCCTTTGCTCTTCTCCTCCCCAGACACCAACCCAAGGTTGTCCTGTTGGCTTGTGCCCTATAAGCATGGAGGCAGGGGTTCAGGAAACCAGCTTTGGAATGAGACCTGAATGTACATCCCTTCTCTGTCATTACCTGCTGTGTGACCTTGGGCAAAGTTTGGTCCTCTCTCTGAGCTTCAGTGTCCTCCTTGTGAAATGGGGATAATACTAAAGTATGACAAGCATATTGAAAGAGCCTTAGAATTGTATCATTTCAAGTATATTCCTCACAATAACCCAATGAGGTAGGAACTTTCAATGCCTCCAACCAGAGATCACCAGAAACACACGTGTAGGGGAACAAGCTGAGCTGATGACTCCTTGCAACAAGGGAGAGCGTGCACCATGGGGGTCATGGGGCGCCCAGGAAGGGGGCGTTACGAATGTTTGGAGTTGTGTTAGGTGATTGGGAAGGGGTTAAGGAAGTGAGGCTTTGTTCTGGGTTGATGCTGTCAGGAAATGGAGGTAACACTGTGATTGGGAGTCTTAACACATCTTGCCTAGAAGGAAAGCAGACTAGGGCAAGGCTGAAGCTACAGCTGGTAAACCAGCAGCCTCCACTCAGCTTAGCTCTACAGGGGGATTTGGGTCATTTCTGTGGTTTGACAATATTCATGTTTTGTCTATGTTCAGATATGGTTATGGAGTAGTTTCATTTTTGTGTTAGTCTGCCCTGTTCACGGATGGCCTTGTTCGATGCTGATGTCTGTGAAATTGTCTGTGCTCAGCATAGCAAGACCGAATTGCACCAAGCTGGACAGCTCTGAGTAACCAAGTCCTGGCTAATAGGACCAGGCAGCTTCCAGATATCAGGGCTGCTTTGGTCTGTTCCAATATAATTATTCCCCTGGTACAGATGGAGAGACTGAGGCCAGAGAGGTTAAGTAATTTGCCCAAGGTCACACATAACTAAGAAAGTGGTGAATATGATCTTCATATCTGGCATCTGGCTCCTAACTGCACATTAAACTGCCAACTAGAATGCCCGGTGCCCAGCAAGTGCCTGAGAAGTGGCTGCTGTTGTTGCATTGTCTTCCTAGTTAGCCTGTGAGCTTCTGGAGGCAGAGACATGGTATGGGAATTGATGACTGGTTTCATAGAGATTGAGACAAAAGCCCCACATAACTATGAGGCTGTCATGTCCCCTGTCCTGGCCACCCAGACCCCATCTTGCCCCAGGAGCACAGCAGCCACCCTCTGTGCCCCAAATAGCAGGACCAGCATGAACCTCCTCACCATAGTGAGGATGGGCCAGCACGGACATCCTCACCACGAGACCTCCACAGAAATGAAAAAGCATGACACACCTGGGGTCCTATGGGGGTAGGACAGGCCAGGGAGCCCTGGAGCTCTGGCCCCCGCTCTAGAGATTCCCATGCTCTTTTGGGGCTGTCAAAACTCCATGAAACAAGCAAAATTGCAAGGGGGCAGGGAGATGCAGAAGCCAGACTGCAGATGGGGCTGCTCTGTGGGGCGGTGAGCTGCGTGACCGTGGACAAGTTACTTAGCTCCTCTAAGCCTCAGTCTTCTCATTTGTAAAACGAGACTGGGTGATAAGACCCATGTCACAGGGCCGTTGTGAGGACTAAAAGAGATGACTAGAAAAGTATCCAATTCAGTGCCTCGCACACAGTAGGTTTCTCGCCAGAGGCTCCTTCCCCAGTGGACTGTGTCAGCTCTGCCCGGGTACTCCAGCTGCCCAACCCCAGCTTCTGCCCTTTGGCGGTCCAGTCCCTGCCCCAGAAATGGTCCCCTCAGTGGGAGTCGGCTCCAACTCACATCCAACTCCTCTATTAAGTTTTTTGCCAGATACTCAGCCCAAGGATTCATTGACCCATTCGTTCAACAGTTATTTGTTGGCTGGGCGTGGTAGCGCATGGCTATAATCCCAGCACTTTGGGAGGCTGGGGTGGGAGGATCACTTGAGAACAGGAGTTTGAGACCAGCCTGGACAACATGGTGAAACCCCGTTTCTACTACTACTACTACTACTACTACTACTACTACTACTACTAAAAATTGGCCAAGCATGGTGGCACATGCCTGTGGTCCCAGCTACTCGGGAGGCTGGGGTGGGAGGATTGCTTGAGCCTGGGAGGTTAAGGCTGCAGTGAGCTGCACTCCAGCCTGGGCAACAGAGGGAGACCTTGTCTCAATAAACAGATGATTTAAAATGCTGGGATTTAATACTTTCATATGGGTCAACTAAATGTAATGGCAGGTGGTATTAAGTGCAATGAAGAAAATAAGGCAGAGTAAGGATCTAAAAGACTAGTGAGTAGTGTTTGATTAGGGAAGGTCTGTCTGCGGAGGCAACATCTGAGCAACCATTGAATGGGTCTGGGAGTGAGCCCAGTGGACATCTGAGGAAAGAGCAGGTGTCTGCCTTCCAAACCCCTCAGGGGATACTTGACCCTGCAGACCAGGCACCCAGCCTTATTCCTCCTGCCCATTACTTCCTACTCCAGCAGCCCCTGGTAAGTCCCTCAGGGGAATAGCTTAGAGCACCTGGGACACCTTACTGACCTCTGGAAACTTTTTTTTTTTGAGACAGAGTCTTGCTCTGTTGCTCAGGCTGGAGTGCAGTGGCATGATCTTGGCTCCCTGCAACCTCCGCCTCCCAGGTTTAAGCGATTATCCTGCCTCATCCTCCTGAGCAGCTGGGATTACAGGCATGGCCAGCTAATTTTTGTATTTTTAGTAGAAATGGGGGTTTCACCGTGTTGGCCAGGCTGGTCTCGAACTCCTGACCTCAGGTGATCTGACCGCCTCGGCCTCCCAAAGTGCTGGGATTACAGGCATGAGCCACCAAGCCCAGCCAGCCTCTGGAAACTTGATGGGGTGCTGGGCTTCTCCTATGAGGCCATCTCCCCAACCTTGTGTCCCCATTACCTCTTCCTCTTCTCAAGGGCAAGGGCTGGTCAGCAGACTTAGGGCTCGAGCAGAACATCCATCCCAGCAGCAAAAGATAAAGTGCCATCAGCCAGGTGCGGTGGCTCACGCTTGTAATTCCAGCACTTTGGGCGGCCGAGGAGGGCAGATCAGCTGAGGTCAGGAGTTCAAGACCAGACTGGCCAACAAGTTGAAACCTTATCTCTACTAAAAATACAAAAATTAGCCGGGCATGGTGGTTTTTGCTTGTAATCCCAGCTACTTGGGAGGCTGAAGCAGGAGAATCACTTGAACCCAGGACACAGAGGCTGCAGTGATCGTGCCACTGCACCCCAGCCTGGGCAACAAGAGTGAAACTCCATCTCAAAAAGAAAGAACGGAAGGAAGAAAGAGGCAGGCAGGCAGGAAGGAAGGAAGGAAGGAAGGGAGGGAGGGAGGGAGGGAAGACAAGAAAAGGCACCCTCCCCCACACCTCCTGCACCTCCTCCTCTCTCCCCGCCCTCAGCTTTAGCACCCCCTGGTGGAAGACGGGGGTGGGGACAGCTCTGTGAATCGAGCATCTCAGCCAGTCTTCTGGGTTCCGGATGACAGGCTTCTCCTCTTCACACCTCCCTTCCCACACCGTCCGGTCCACACTCCCCTTTCCACTCCACCCCAAACGCCTGCCTCCCTGCACCCAGCCCAGAGGTCAGCCCCCTCCACTCCACCCTACAAAGATGTGGCTGGGGGAAGGTCTGGTGCCCAGGCCTCCGCTCCGTTTGATCTCGACCTTGTCCTTGGTAGCATTCAGCATATTAATTAATCTGCATTGTCTCCAGTGACATGTCCCTCTCCACCACTGGACAATGACTCTGTCAGGGCGAGGGCAGTATTCTGGCCACTGCTGAGCCCCCTGGCACTGTGCCTGGCCCATTGTAGCTGCTCAGTAAATACTTGGTGACTGAACGAACCAAGGAGTTTTCTGTCTCTTCTGGGTACTACCGACAGGAGGAAGATGCGACTTGAAGACCCAAATGGTGGGACCGAGTAAGCAGTAGTAGGGGAAACGCTTGGCTAGCCTACCATGGGGTGGGTATCCGGGATGTGTGGTCAATCTGTCCTAGGATGTTTCTGACTTTGCTGTGTTCTTCCCTTGCTCCCTGAGGCAAGCCCTAGAGGCCTCATCCTTGTGGGGCCCCCAAGGTCCTAGCATGAGGCTGGACCTTTGTATGGTGGTGAAAGAACCAGAGTGTACAACCTGAATCTGAAGTATCTTCTCTTGCCATGAATTTGCACCAAACGTCCACTCCAAAGCAGGTTCCTCCCTGCGGACAGCCCTCCTCACCACTCCCGCTGAAGCTCTGCATGAGCCAGATCCTCTCCCTATGGAATTGTCCGCCCCTCCTTCCTTCCTCTTTCCCTCCCTCCCTCTCTCCCTCCCTTCCTTCTTTCCAAGCTTAACTCTAAACTCAGGTCTACAAAGAGGTGTTCCCGAGTGAACTCTAGATCCGTTCACCCCACTAACCCTGTGCATATCCCCCTCTCCCCATGACCCCCATCGCACACCACCTGCTTCCCCCCCACAGGCTTCGCGACGTCCACATTCTGGAAGCGTGCTTGTACTCCTGTGAGCCGGTGGAGAGGTAGCCGAGTTCTGGGAGACGGGGCTGAGTCCAGATCTCATGCCTCCATTTGTGGCTACAGGTGAGCGCATGTCTCTAAGCTTCCTCGTCAGTAAGATGGGAGCATGTCACTTGCATAGCCAGGGACACCAGGAGGGTTTACTGAAGCAACGCGTGCCAGGTTGCAGCACTGTGAGTGGTGCTCCCTCTGGTCCTTCAGGACTGCTCATGTGTCACCTCCTCGGAGGTCTCCCCGACCTCATTACAAGCCATGCTCACCTGCCTTACCTGGGCTCATGTCCTTCAAGCCCTGTGTACCTGTTCATCGTCTGCTCCCCTCTAATAGAATGTCATGAAGTTGGCGAGGGTAGGGGCTTTGTCTATTTTGTTCATCACTGAATTCCGAGTACCTGGAAGAGTGCCTGGCAGCCGCTGACTGGCTGAATGGCAGAGAGCAGCAGGGCCTTATCTCCAGCAGCCTTGTTATCGCTGCATCTCTGTCTGTGTGCAGCTGATATGCAGGCCCAACTCGCCTTCGTGCCTGGGGCAGTCTCTGCTCTACTGACCTGACAAACCACAGTAATGGGGTCAGGTCCTGCCTGGACTTCTGTGTGCGGCCTGCCTCAGGCGGGGGAGGCTGTGCACCCTGGAGGCCACCTCCACAATCTGCCTGTCGCGGGCAGAGGCCACAGGGTCTCCCTGCTCCACCCCTTCTAAGTAAACTATCCAATGTCAGGACACATAGATCCTCCCCAGAAGCCCTATGGACCCTGGTCAGGGGCAGATGACCCCAAACAAGACTAGCAGGGCTACCTGCCATGGCAGAGGTTCGGGCTCTGATTCCAGCTCTGTCTCTAATTTGCTGTGTGACCTTAGGTAAGTCAGACTGCCTCTCTGGATACATTCATTTTCTTTTTTTTTTTTTTTTTTTTTTTTGAGGCAGAGTCTCGCTCTGTTGCCCGGACTGGAGTGCAGTGGCCAGATCTCAGCTCACTGCAAGCTCCGCCTCCCGGGTTTACGCCATTCTCCTGCCTCAGCCTCCCGAGTAGCTGGGACTACAGGCGCCCGCCACCTCGCCCAGCTAGTTTTTTTTTTTTTTTTTGTATTTTTAGTAGAGACGGGGTTTCACCGTGTTAGCCAGGATGGTCTCGATCTCCTGACCTCGTGATCCGCCCGTCTCGGCCTCCCAAAGTGCTGGGATTACAGGCTTGAGCCACCGCGCCCGGCCCATTCATTTTCTTTTATATGCATGTAATAAACATGGAAAGAGCACTAATTACTTGCCAAAAGTTGTTATGAGTTTTACATATATGTACCTTAATCCTCCTAAGGACTCTATGAGATGGGTTAACAGTACCCCCCATTTTATGTATAACAATGAGGCACAGAGAGGTGGAGTGACTTGCCCAAGGGACACATAGCTAGTAAGTACTAGAGCTGGGAGTGAAGCCCAGGGAGTCTTGCCCAGGGTCAGTGCTGGTAACCACTATGCTTAGCTGTGCTGGATGATGCTTGTGAAGGGCCAATCTTTCCTAAGAAATAAAATTAAGTAGAAAGAACATTGCGAGACCCTGTCTCTAAAAAAGTAAGAGTCACAGTGAGAGAGCTCCAGCACACCACTGTCACTGTCAGCCCGAGCACAGGTGTGGTGACAGGGATGAGCAAGGGGCCATGGAGGGGAAGCCACCAGCGTGCCCCTGATCCTGGTGACCACACTTCCCTGACAAATAGCTTCTCCCTGCTTCTCAGGCCTGGTCTTCACTCCCTCACACTTGCCCAGGGCTGCCCTTCCTAAGCCAGGGGGCATCCGGATCCAGCTTTGGTCACCTGGAAAGAGGGTGCTCCAGGTGGGCAGCTTGAGGGCAGCACAGCTCCTGTGTGACAGGCAGCCAGTGGCAGCCCAGCTGTGATTAAGCTTCCTGTTTCAGAGCAGCCTTGCCTCCCCGTAACGCCCCACCCCTGGTAGCTCTCAGTGGCCTCCAGGATAAAGTTTAAACTGCTTAGTCAGTTGGACAAGGCTTGCCCCCATCTGGACGGGCCCTGCCTTTCTTGCTAATCAGATCCTCCAAGATGTCTGTGCCCAGGCAACCTCCATTCTAGCCATCCGCAAGCGCACCTTCCTCATCCCCATCACCGCGTCTTTGCTTGAGCTGTCTGTGACCTGTCTGGAATGCCATTCCTCTGCTTTGCCAAGGACTGGGGGGAATCCTTGTTCACAACCTGCTCAGCAGCTCTTCCTGGGCTGGCTTTGCCAGGCCACTCTCACCAGCGCCCATAGACTTGGAATTCTTAGTTAACTTTCAAACAAACCTAAATTGTAAGTTCTTGAGGACATGAGTGTCTTATTTTTCTCTATCCTCCTTACCTACTTGGTGATTAAGGTAAAGCCTTAATCCATTCAACCAAATTTTGCCAGGCACCTCTCAAGATATTGAGAATACACGGACAAATGTCACAGTTCCTGCGCTCAAGAAGCTCCTATCCTAGTGAGGGAGGCAACAGGAAACAGTAACAACACTTGTTGGCAGGTGGGAGTGTAAACTGGGGCAAGCTTTTAGGAGAACCATTTGGCAATGCTGCCACAGTGTCAAAATGTGCACCTTGTTAATCCTGGTAATCCCATAGCTACCAATTCAGTGAAAACAGGAAACAGCCAAGGGACACACACTTGTCACCGACTGCTCATCTGTATCAATAAAGAGAAGTTTCCAGCATCACGGGAGCGGCGGGGTGGGGGGAGAGGAAAAGCAAACACTGCTTGGATAAGTTGTCTCGGATTCGGAGCGTATGTTTTGGATGGCCTGCCTTAACAAATACAGAGTACGTGCTGAGGCTGAAATTCACTTGGCCGGTGGTGGTGGCAGGAGGAGTGAAGGTCCTTGTCAAGGCAGAACACTGAGCTGTTTCACACACATGCCATATTCACTTCTGATATTTTAGAAATAGATCATAGATACTCATCATCATGATGAAAATGGTGACAAAAACATATAGTTCTTACTATGAGCCACACACTGTTCCAAGTGCTCTATGTTGGTTAACGAATTTAACCCTCACCACAATCCTGTGAAGAAGGCACTATTACCAATATCATCCCATTTTACAGATGTGACAACTGAGGCCCTGAATGATTAAGCAACCTGCGGAGTTTATACATTGTCAGTGGTGGAACCGGCATTAGAACCTAAGCTGTCTGGCTCTTGACAGCTGAAGCCCTTTCATGCCCCTCTCTGATTCCATGCCCCCTCCCTCCCTAGAGGTGACCCTTCTACAAGTTGGTGTTTATTATTATTATTGTCTGCTTTTAGTTTTACTGTATATATATGCATCTGTAAACGATGTCAGATAGATCATTTTGCAGCCTCCTTTTTCACTTAAGGATGCTGGTGAGATCTGCCAAGATGTTGAGTCATCTCTCAGTTTCTCAACCTCGGCACTGCTGACACGTTTTTGCTGGATAATTCCTTGCTGTGGGGGCCGTCCTGTGCATTGCAAAATGTTTAGCAGCATCCCTGGCCTCTGCCCACTATTACTCACCATCCTCACCTCCAAGTGTGACAACTAAAAATGTTTCCACACATTGCCTATTGTTCCTGGGACAGAGACAAAATCAGGGGTCTGGGGTGGTGGGGGGTAATCATTCTAGTTCATTTGTCTTCACTGCTGTTTAATATTTCATTGTATGAATACATGCTGCAGTGTATTTCCTATTCCCCGATTGATGGAGTTTGAGGTTTGTTCCCATTTCTTTCTGCTATTACAAATGATGTTGAGTGAAAAGTCTCTGTACTCTGTTCCTTGTGGACATAAGAGAAAGCTTCTAGAAAGTTCTAGAATAATTACCTAGAACTGCAGCTATGTACAGCTTCTGCCTTTACTGAATCCTGCCAAATGGACACCAATGTATGAAAGCTCTACAGTTTTTGTATGAGCAAATTCATTTGCCTTTTCCTGCACGATTTCTAGGTTTTGGGACATGCTTTGAAAGCCTTTCTCCATTTAAATCTTTGATCTGTCTGGAAATGATTGTGGCTGAAGGAGGAAAGTGGCTATCCAGCTGTTTCAACATCATTTGACACAGATCACTGAATAATAATGAGTTTTAAAAGCAATGTATTTTTCCAGAGTTAGGAAAATTTCTAGGAGTTACACCAATCTGTCAACACCTATTGTTTCCAGGTAGTGGGATAATAGATGTTACCTACCTACATTTAAACATTTTCAACAATAAATATGTTTTGTGTCATGAAAGAATAATAGTTAGACAAAGTAATGTGGTAAGTGCTTTGACCCTAGTATGATCAGCACAAGTTACATAAACACTTGCGGGGGCACCTGACTCAACTGCAGGCTGGGGACAGGACTGGTTGAGTGGGGGCTGTTTCCTCACCGTGAAGCAGGGTGGGGCTTGTTGAGGGCACAGCAGCCACTTGGCTGTGCCTCCAGATAGGGACACTCCCCACCACAAGCACTGCATCAGCAACCATGATCAGAGAGTCATTGCCTGTCTCACTGGGCAGAGCTGTGAGTGGCTGAATTTCATCAGGACAATCAGCTCTGTCACACTTCAGTAATGGTCCAGGGGAAATGGGTCTTCGTGTAATGGCAGTGGATGGTGACCTCACACCTCACACTGGAAACACACGGTGGAGCCAGCTGATGAGGTCGAGGTAACCCAAGAGGACATGCAGACCTGGACACCACGAGAAATTCTATCGTCTGTCAGTTGAGTGCCAGGGAGGTGGATCAAAGGTGCACCAGCCCAGAAATGGCCTCCACCAACAGGTGCTTAGAGGTTCTGTTCTAGAGGTGCCAGCGAGATGGTACGGTCATTGTTTACCACTGCCTTCTCCCATGAAAGCAACGAACAACTCCATGGGGACAGGAATTTGACTTTTATTCTTTCCCATATTCCCAGTGCCTGACAGATGGAAGGTACCTAATAGAAATTTGTAGAATGGCTGAATGAGGGTGCAAGAAACCATAATGCCTTCCAATTCTTTCTTTTTCCTTGCTTTTTTCATTTTAAAGTGGCAGATGGATGGGGACACAATAGGAATTATCTAGATTATGGCCATCAGCCACTTCCAATAATCTTTTGGTTCTTGTTCTAATTCATTAAATTGTTGTGCATCCAACTTAAATTACACAGCAAGACATAACAAGGAGAATCAGAAGCCAATTCTTCTAACACGTGTCTCTTTTTAAACAAGGAAATTCCACACAGCACCATTTCTTAGGCAAGGCAGATAACCCATACATATTTGGTTTCTTTCTTTAGATGATCTTTGCTTCTAAAGACTATTGATTGTAAAAACAGGAAGCAAAAGACAAGGTGATCTGCAAGGGATTAAAAGCTGATAGTCATTTACTGACTCGGTCAATAAGGACTGAATGCTTACTGTGTGCCAGGTACCAAGCTAGGTGACAGGGACACCATAGTGAACAAGACATGATCTGTCCTCGATGACATGCAGCCTTAAGCCAGTATTTAGCATTTTCTGTTATGCTCAGGGCTTTTCATATCTTAACTCATTTAGTCCTCACAACCCTACAAGACAGACTCTGAGAGATTAAGTAATTTGCCCAAGATCATACCAATAGGAGACAGCAGGGCTGCTATTCGAACAGCCCCACTCTCTACTGTTGGTACAATCCTGGGCAAATTACTTAGTCCCATCAAAGGTTCCAGAGCCTGTATCCGTAACCTTTATATGTTTTTCCTTTTTGAGCAGATGGTACAAACAGCAAGCAATGATAAAGCAGTGTGATCAGTGCCACCACTGATCATTCCAGAAGATTAAGTGTGCACGCAGATGACACACCTAATCCAAGCTTGGGAATGGTCAGGGATTTACAGAGGGAGTGATGTCAAGGCTGAACAGAAGAACGAATACATTAGCTCAGAGGAATGAGGAGGAGGAGAGGGTTCTAGAGAGGGACTATCATGCACAAAGACCAGGAGAGAGCAAGAGCACACAATGACCTTGTCCCATTACAGCAGTGCTATAGAGGACAGCCAGAGGAAGCGTGTTAATCTTCTAGGACATACAAAGCGAGTGCTGGCTTAAGACCTTTTGGCTGAAAGAGGGAAAAGGTAGTTCCTCTTCAGAGGACTGGAGGTGCATTGCTATCCCAGCTGAGAAGCGAGGGCAAGGGGGCTGGGACTAGGGAGAGAGACCCAGTGTGTGCTGAACGAGATAAGGCACCAAGTGCCTGGCTGTGGCTGCCAGGGACTCCTCCCCAATTTGGCCAGCAGCAGCCAGAGAGTCCTTATGGAAATTATGTTGAATTAATTTTTTTTTAATTTTCTTTCAAAAAACCAAAAGAGGTGTGTCTAACACCAATGCTATAAAACTCTTTGGAACCAGGAGTCTTTCAATGTTGATACCAGGATAGTCTGTTGAATCTAGCCTCAGTTGTAACGTGACTGAGAAAGAGACATTACTTGTATAGAATATGCAAGAAGGTAAATTGCCTAACATATAGTAACAGTTCATTAAAATAACTACTTTTTAGTAGGGAGGTAAGGAAAGTAGGGGAAGGAGGTGAAAGAAGGAAGGAAGACAATAGGGAGCCAGGTCTGTCCTGCATTGTGGAGGTTTCACTTCTTAGGACTCCAGGTGTCCCAGGGTCATTTGGTCTGTCAGCAGTTCTCAGCGGGTGCACTGAAATCTCTCGGGCCATTTTGGCTATCATACTGATCAGGAGTATTACTGCTATTTGAGCGTGCAAGGGCCACTGTGCAGAGTGGGATTCTTAACAATTGCTTCACATGACAAACATCCTGATGGACATTCATGAAGGTGGAAAAAACTATTTATGGTTATCTGAGCCTAGACTGTAACTTGGTTTTACATATAAGACAAATACTTTTCTGCATATTAATATACTTAAATTTCCCAGGATCACAACTGCGTAAATCAAAAAGTTCTCCAGGCTGGGCAACAGACTGAGACTCTGTTCCCCCCAAAAAAAAAATCTAATTTTTTAAAAAAAACTTTCCCAAGAGTTGCTTACCAATTTCAGAAAAATCATGACTGACGGCAGTCAGCCATGGTATTTGAGTTGCCAAGACAACACAACTGTATCAGTATGCCTTTGGAGCTGTCATATTCAAGGTGATTCTATGTATAGGTACAAGCATCTAACTACTTTATTGTATCTTTTATGTAGTTATGCTTGAGCTTTTTTTTTTTTTTTGAGACAGGGTCTCACTCTGTCACCCAGGCTGGAGTGCAGTGGAATGATCATGGCTCACTGCAGCCTCAACCTCCAAGGCTTAAGCAATCTTCCTGCCTCAGCCTCCTCAGTAGCTGGGACTACAGGTGTGTGCCACCATGCCCAGATAACTTTTTATTTTTTCATTATTTATTTATTTTTGAGACAGAGTCTCACCCTATTGCCCAGGCTGGAGTGCAGTGGCATGATCTTGGCTTACTGCAACCTCTGCCTCCCAGGTTCAAGCAATTTTCCTGCCTCAGCCTCCTGAGTAGCTGGGACCCAGGCCTGCGCCACCACAGCTAACTAATTTTTCTATTTTGTACTAATTTTGTATTTTTAGTAGAGATGGGGTTTCACCATGTTAGCCAGGCTGGCGAGTGATTCACTTGCCTCAGCCTCCCAAAGTGCTGTGATTACAGGTGTGAGCCACTGTGCCCCGCCCCAGTTAACTTTTTAAAAATTTTCTGTAGAGCCGGGTTTCACCATGTTGGCCAGGCTTGTCCTGAACAACTGACCTCAAGTGATCTGCCCGCCTCAGCCTCCCAAAGTGCTGGGATTACAGGTGCGAGCCACCATGCCTAGCCAGCACTTATATATGGAAATGTATTTGTATTTTTCCTTTGTCATTTATATTAGATCATTATATTTTCCTTTTTTTTTTTTTTTTTGAGACCGAGTCTCGCTGTCACCCAGGCTGGTGTGCAGTGGCACAATCTCAGCTCACTGCAAGCTCTGCCTCCCGGGTTCACGCCATTCTCCTGCCTCAGCCTCCCAAGTAGCTGGGACTACAGGCACCCTCCACCATGCTCGGCTAATTTTTTTTGTATTTTTTAGTAGATACGGGGTTTCACTGTGTTAGCCAGGATGGTCTCGACCTCCTGACTTTGTGATTCGCTCGCCTTGGCCTCCCAAAGTGCTGGGATTACAGGCATGAGTTACCATGCCCAGCCGATCATTATATTTCCTTTGAAATTGTGTGAATTATCTATGAATTTCACCTCAGGATTATAAAAGAGGTATTATGAAATATTAGTTATGCAAAGGGTAATGGATCTGATAAGAGTTCAGAACCACTGGTTTTTGTTAAGAATCCAGGCTGGGTCTGTGGTTTTACATCTTCTTAATTTTTGCTGCAACTGACAATCAAATGGTGGTGGCATAATTTTTATTTTTAGTTGCAAAACTGAAGGTTACTTCCTTAACTTATAATAACTTCTAAACAAAGCACTTAATTGAACTACTCAAATAGGTCTGCAATATAACATTATCCCACTGGCTATGAGTACTTAGACCACAGCCTGTGGCTTCAATAATGGGTTTTCCAGAAACTGCCTCAGGACCGTTTGTCCTCAGGAGCTCTCTTCCCAGTTGGCTTCAGAGGCACGAACTGTTCCCAGATGCAGAAGGCTGCAAACTCCCCCTAACAAGACAACCTCGATGTCCAATGAATGTCAACTTGTGAGATGCAGACTAACCAGTATCTTAGGTGTCCACAACAGGCACATTGAGGTTTGTTATTTCATTACTGGTCTAAGAAAATCTTGTAGTCATACCCCCAGTTTAATTACCAGATTTTCTGTCTGTGGATAATGGCAAAGAGCTTCTGAACAAAGAATAACTTAATTTACTCAACATCTACATCTACTGTTTTTTTTTTTTTTTTTTTTTTAAGAAATGACCTTAATTCAGTACCAAACATATTTTCTTCTAAGCTACCATCTTCCTTTTCCCCTAAAAATATTTTGAGTCTAAAAAGGCCTTTCCAATTTGTACTTTCCCTCCAAGATGCCAAGCTACTTTTTTTTTTTTAAACGGCATTCCACTCTTGTCGCCCAGGCTGGAGTGCCGTGGTGTGATCTCGGCTCACTGCAACCCCCGCCTCGCAGGTTCAAGCAATTCTCCTGCCTCAGCCTCCTGAGTAGCTGGGATTACAGGCGCCTACCACCGAGCCTGGCTAATTTTTTGTATTTTTAGTAGAGACAGGGTTTCGTCATGTTGACCAGGCTGGTTTTGAATTCCTGATCTCAGGTGATTCACCCATCTCGGCGTCCCAAAGTACGGGGATTACAGGCGTGAGCCACCGTGCCCGGTTGCCAAACTACTTCTTTAAGTTACAACAGGCTACTGAGTGTTAACTTTTTTTTTTTTTTTTTCAAGAAAAGAGGCTTTGGTGTTCTGCAAGACTAGGAGGGATGAAGTGTTAGATTCGTGGTTTTCAACCAGGGATGATTTTGTTCCCCAGAGGCCATTTGGCAACAACATCTGGAGACATCTCTGGCTATCCCAACTGGGGGAAGGGAGCATGTGTGCTACTGGCATTAGTGAGTAGAGGCCAGGGGTGCTGCCTAACACCCTACACTGCACAGAACAGCTTCCACAACAAATACTTATCTGGTCTGAGATGTCAATAGTGCCAACATTGAAAAATCCTGCTTCAGATTCTTAAAATACACCCTTCTACTGAAGAAGAAACCACCAAATCCTCCCAGCTGGGTGGAGAATCCCGCTACAAAGTACTGGTGCAGCTTTGCTTGCCAGAGGCCTAACAGCTGGGTACAATTTCTTTCCAGCAACTGTTCTCCTGCCTTGGAAGGCTCTACCCTGGCAAAACTGAAATTTGAGAATGGTTCTCCAGGTCACAGACTTTAAACACCTTTCTCATTAAGAAACAATAGAAAAAGTTTCTTCTGATCACAAAACAAAACCCTCAGTGTAAAAAAAGGCATACATTACAAAAATAGCATAAAAAGTAAAGGCCATTGGCCAGGCGCGGTGGCTTATGCCTGTAATCCCAGCACTTTGGGAGGCCGAGACGGGCAGATCACGAAGTCAGGAGATCGAGGTCATCCTGGCTAACACAGTGAAACCCCGTCTCTACTAAAAATACAAAAAATTAGCTGGGCGTGGTGGTGGGCACCTGTAGTCCCACCTACTCGGGAGGCTGAGACAGGAGAATAGCGTGAACCCGGGAGGCGGAGCTTGCAGTGAGCCGAGATCGCGCCACTGCACTCCAGCCTGGGCGATGAGCAAGACTCCATCTCAAAAAAAAAAAAAAAAAAAAAAAAAAAATTAAAGGCCACAGTCCCACCACCTAGAGATGGTTGCTAACAGTTCAATGTATATTCATTTCCTAGCCATGCATTATCTATCAACAAAAAAGGGGGCCAGGGTACTATAGTTTGCCACTGACTTTTTCTCCTTGCTGGATGGTATTCTACTGCACAGATGACCATCTTATTCAATCAAGTCCTTATTCATAGATATGTGGGTTACTTCCAGTATTTTGCTGTACAAAGAATGTGACACTGAAAACATTCTACTCTGTGCACTTAAGATCTTTTTTTGTTGAGACAGGGTCTCACTATGTCACCCAGGTTGGAGTGCAGTGGCACAACTATGGCTTACTGCAGCCTTGAACTCATGGGCTCAAATCCTCCCACCTCAGCCTCCCAAGCAGCTGGGACTAACAATGCATGCGCCACCACACCCGGTAATCAAAACAAAATTTTTGTAGAGTCAAGAGTCCCCAGCTATGTTGCTCAGGCTAAAGGCTTCTGAGAAGTGTAAATGCTAAGCTCAAAGGGCATGTACATTATTAAAACATATCTGCATGATAAATAAAAGGGGGTCTTTATTATTTGCATATTCATTAACCAAGTCCTTGCAGCTACCAAATTGTATATAGAAGTGAAAGTCATCCCCATGTGAAAACATTCATTAACGAGCTATTTATAAAAAAAAAGTTAGTTTCTCTTTGCTTCCTAAGTACCTGAAGCCAAAGTATTTATCCTGCCCACTGTATTCTGGTCTTCTGTTAGTCTCTATGGTTATATTGTAAGCATATGACAAATGACACAAATAGAATGCAACTTAATTGCAATAATCACAAATCTTGCGAATGGTGGTGGATTTGATGAATAATGCTAGAAAACTGCTCAAACCTTAAGCAAAAGCCCTAAAAAGTGTGGGTGACAGACTCAGACCAGTTAACAATAAAAGGAAAGTTGAGGAGGTGATCACTGATACTTATAAAAAAGAATGTGAATATCAAAATATCAAGAGACTCTGAAAACTGATGAAGCCATCAAATATTTTTGCAAAACTTCCTTCTATGATCATGTTGCAAAAACCAAATAAGATTATTATAAGATACAAAATCAGTTTCACTTCAAAAACAACTTAATATCCTTCTTTATTTGTCAGAATTAATGTATCTTTAAACTTATGAACATGCTTTTATCATTATGTTCCATTTTCATGATTAAAGTTCCATTCAGGCTTCCCCTACCCCCAGTGTCCACCACATTCTATGACATTTTGGTCCCCATTTTAAGTGGTTTCACTTCAGGGGAGCTTTTTCTGGTGTCAACTCTCCTTGGGCTAAGCATGCCCTCTTCTCAAAAGCCTAGGAGGAAGGCTGCTCTCATGTTTGGTATGTGAATGCAAAATACTCCCTACAACCGTCTGATTCTTACAGGAGCTAAAGGACCCCATGTAATAACCGGGGCCCTTTTCTCTCACCTCCTTACAAAGTCACTGGGGATGGAAAGGAGACTATGCTTGGTCTGCCTTCTACCACTGCCTTCATTCCCCGCTGCCAGCCAGGGCCCAGACAAAAACCCAGCTCTCAATATCCTCACAGGCTGAGCCCCACTGTCCACCCTGGGACACCTGCTGGGTGTCATTCCAAGGACACCAAGAAAGGAAGCACATCAGCAAAGTCCCTGAGAAACCAGCTCTGAGACCCTGTGGCTCTTTCATCCCATGATGCAATTCAGTCATTCTGAAGAGTATTTTCAAGGACCATAGCCAGCTAAGAAAAACAGTCATAAAATACATTCGCCTAAAAGCTTACAAACAATGTACATATATATACACAAACCCAACCTTCTCTCTGGCAGTTTTATAATAAAAATATATGGCTTATAGTCTCGAATGTCAAAGATGAAGAAAACTTGAGCTTCACTGTATAGATGAGAAAACTGTAGCCCTGGGCCAAGGGTCAGCAGACTTCTCTAAAGGGCCAGATGGTAAATGGTTGACATTTTGGAGGTCCTATAGTTTCTGCTGCAACTATTTGCCTCTGTCACTGTAGCACAAAAGCAGCCACAGACAATACATAAACAGATGAACATGGTTCTGTTCTCATAAAACTTTATTTATGGATACTGGAATTTAAGTTTTACATTACTTTTTACCTGCTAAAAAACTACTACTTCTTTTTGTTTTTCTTTCCCAACCATTTAAAAATGTAAAAGCCATTCTTAGCAGACTACACCAAACGGGTTGTGGGCCAGATTTGGCCTTCAGGCCACAGTCTGCTGAGCCCTGTCGTTTTGGCCACTCTTACCCTCAAGTGTAGATAAGACAGGCCCCAGTGCTTAATACCTCGTCATTTGCTCCTTGCTTTACCCATCCACAGCAAAGACCTGGATACTCTTCACCAAAAAATGTACAACTAAGGAGCTTTATCAACATTTTCCAAATGTTAGGAGTAATATTAAGATCTGTCAGACAAGTATGCCAGGTCACACAGTTTAAAGGATATTGATATAATGCCATATTGTGCATTAAATAAAAACAGGAAAATATAATAAACTTGAGAAACTCACTGAATTTGAAAAATAGGCTTTATTTTAACCAGTGGTATTGTCTGACATCCTATATGGCATAACTGATTACAGCCAAGTTCATGGATACAAATAAAATAGCAATTTCCCTCATTCTCTCTTTTGTTTTCTGTTCAGAGAAATCAGGAGATGGGAGCATTATGCTCAGAAACCGAAGAGCTCTTTCGAGAGCTCCAGCTTAAGAGTCCAGGCTTCCGGAGCATGCAGCCTCCTAACACGTATGTGGTCACATGTGCAAAGACCTTTATTACAAAATATTCAGAGCAGTATTTCTGTAGGAAATCACACTAGCATTTACAACCAAAACATGGCTGATAAAATTCATCTTGCTGTGGATGGTGAGGATTTGAACTGCAATAAAGGAGATGAGGCCTTTACGTTCACTCTCCTTGAAAGGGGGAGAGTCCCGGCTGAGAGGGAATCAACATCAGTCTGTCTCCTTCCTTCTTGCTCCAGATGACTCGGGGGTCCACCCGGTCTCTCTGGAGCATGTTTATCGCTGCGCTGATTGAGAAATGGAAACACCTTGGCCCAAATACAAGATTCTGTCACACAGCCAACACTGGAAGTGACTTTATACTTTCTTATTACACAAAAGGCTTAAATATATGAGTCCTCATGTAGAACAAAATGCCTGAAATTCAGCAAATTATGAAAACAACTCTTCTCCACCCCTGAGGATATTTTATCTTTATAAAGTTGAAAATACAAAATATTAAAATAATTTGCCCTTTCTCCCCATCAAAAGGAATCACATTCTCAAAGGATTCCTGCAATATACAAAATTCTGAAACAAAATTTATTTCTCCCCAAACCAAGAAGTCAATGATAAGCTGCCAAGAAGACCCTTTTCCATAGAGGAGTGGAAAAGACACCTTGTTACTGTTTTATTTTAAAGTAATCATATTTAGAGAAAGACAGCAGTTTTCTGGCCTTATGGGCTTTACTTTTTTACTTTGATTTTCAGCATTTCTTAGCATTAGTTATTGGGAGTGAAGAGAACAACTTGTTTCTGAAGTTTGGGATATTCCTGGGAAAAGCCCTGATCTTTTCCCATGATAACTCCTCAAAAATAGTTGGTTGAAAACAGATGGCATGAATGAAAATGCTATACATCCATCTGTTCCTCTTTTCATGATTTTCACATCAAAAGCACCTGAAGTATCAATTGTGTTCAACACAGAATAGCACTAGGGGCTGAAGAGAGGGTGATGTCACTTGCCATAATATCAGCTGAGGTGACATGGGATCTAAACTACCCAAGAAGTCTTCACTGGCAAACCTGCCTGACACCAGGGCCTCCTGAAGAGAGCAGGACAAGCAGCTGTGCATGCTCAAATAGCAAGACATGCAAAACACATCCTCACTCTGCTAGAAATAGAGTACACAGGAAGTACATGACATCAAGAACCTGCTTCTGACTACTGGGGCAGATATTCAAGAAACCTCTGCACCAAAGGTGAAGGGTAAGCAGAGAAATGGCAACACCTGGGGGTGAGGGAGAGAGAGAGACGCACATATACGCATGCACTCACATGCACACATGACCGCCTCTGAAGGCTACCTGGTTACTCCGGGCCCACAAGCAGCCGTCCAACAACCCTCTCGACTTGCCCGGCTCAGAACTTCAGCAGCTGCAGTCTTTTAACTATCTACACTTTCTTCTCTCCTTTTAAGGCACAAACATATTTACAGTTTCAAATACACCTGTCAAGATCTGAGAACCATACGAAGCAAGTTAATCACAGGCTAGTGCACAGAAGCCGGTTGGTCCTTTTTGGCTGTACGCATCACTAAGGGACAGCGTCGGGTCTGAAGCAACCAGAAGGTGTGGGCCTTCTCTTGTGCCACTGTGGGATGTTGTCAAGTCTATGCCCTACCGTCAAGGTGGGGGTCACAGGAGAAGCCAAAGTGGCAAAAGTATGACCAGGATTGGGGACAATTCATATTTTTTTACTTTGCATTGAACATATTCCTAAAAAGACAGAAGCTTGCCTGCCTGAGCCGACTCTCAGAAAGAAGAGCAAGGTGGAGGCTGCCCCGGAGCATCCACAACCTCATGTGAAGTCACTGTGATCCTAGTTTGTTCATATTGTCTTACCTTCCCACAAAGACAGACACACACATGCACACACACTAACACGCACACACACCCCCTTCCACCATGGAGGAAATCTCTGCAACAAGAGGCACTTGAATGATATTTGGAGAGTTCCCATGAAAAGGCCTTCCCCTCACAGTGAAGTGGGATCGACAGAACAGAAACCAGGTGCTCAGGACTCCATCTCTTCTTGGTCGAGGGGCGGTGGCACAAAGCTGACGACTTCATCATAGGTCAGGCCTAGACATCGGGAAGGAAAAGTAAGACGTGAGAGTTTAGGCTGTTCTCTTTGCTGGCGAGCACTCTGACTTCACTCAAGATCCTTCCTCCCTGTCCAGGCAGTGGTATGATGGGCTACCTCACAGCTCGTATGTAGTATCCTAATGGAGCACGTTATCACACAGAAGTTCAAGGGACATAGAAAAGAACTTTTTTTTTTCTCATGTTTTTCATTGCTGAGTGCCTCTTAAGCTCTCTATGGAAGTGCTCAAGAATGAAAGAGCACTCTCACAAGCTACGGCAACAGATGGTCTTGGCTCTTTGGATTTAACTGGAGTTCTGAACTTGTGTTTTATGGAAAGAATATGGGACTGGACACAGGATACACGGGTTCCATTCCTGGCTATGTCCCTAACTAGTTCTAAGTTAACTGATAAGACATAGATTCTCTTTGCCCCAGTTCTACTAATTGTAAAACTGTAAAAATATCCTATTCTTTACTTAGCTCAGAGAGATGTTGTAAATGCAATGACTCTGAAAACCTCAAATCTCCATACAAAGCTCCTGTATGTGAGGGGCTGTGCATAAAATCAGACCAGACGTAAGTATCTCAAAGGTCCAGAGAGTATCACTGTCTACAACACTTTCCACCAGAGAACATATTCATTCTGCATTATAGACCTCAACTACAAGCTTTAGCAAGTTGGTTATGACCATTCAGTTTTTATTTTTCCCACCGCTTTTGGTTAGTGGTACAAGATGTTAATCCTACCCTTAGGACTTACTTTTCCACTCATCTATAAGGAGGTCCCTGCTTTCAAAGGACTGATCATAAGGATCGGCCACTGGTTCATCATCAGGATCGTGGTACTGAGCAAAGTAGGCATGTGCAAGGGCTTGGGCTGCTGTAATTCTCTTATCTGAGTCCAATACAAGCATCTTCTCCAGCAAGTCGACAGCTATCAGTACCACAGACAGGAAGGAAAATAGTTTTTAACATGTTACAAAAAAGTATGCCTTATTAAGCAAACAGTTTTGACCCTTCATATCCAAACAAAGAATTCTCCTCCAAAAATACCTACTCTAGGATATATTGGCCCTTTTCTCCTTTACGCGTGTGTGTGTATCTGTAATTTGTACGTTTAAAATTTTTTATTTTATTTTTGATTCAGGGGTACACATGCACATTTGTCACATGGGTCTCACTGATGGGGACTGGGCTTCCAGTGTGCCCAATAACCAAATAGTGAACATTGTACCCAACAGGTTATTTCTCAACCCTCACCCTCCTCCTGTATTTTGTATTTTTAAAGAACATGTTACTAAAGAAGAATTTTTTTAAATGACTAGGATTGTGTTTGAACAGGCTTTTGTGGAATGTCAATGTCAAACTGCTACCAGTGTAGTCAAACTGTATAAAAACAAAAGTCTACAGCTACAGTAATCTAGAATAGGTAGGCAGGACTGTTTTTTGTGTGTTTGTTGTTGTTGTTGTTGTTTTTTGTCCCCCTTCGCTGTTTATTTACTAACATAAGACAAATAAATATTCATCAAACAGATCTTCAAACAGTGAATAAACTGGGGGAATTACATGGTGATGGGGGTGAGACATGGTATTAAAATCAAAGGGAATTTTATTTTTAAAAATTTCACTATGAAAAATTTCAAATATACAGAAACAGAAAAGTAAAAACAAGGATAAAGTGAACACTCATATGCCCAGCATACAGATTCAACAATTTTGTATGGATTTATATGTTTTTCTGAACTGTTTTAAAATAAAATTATAGACATGATACTTTACCCTCCCCAAATATTTCAACGCAAAGACACCTTCCTATATAATCATAATACTGTTATCATCTCTGACAATTTCTAAATATCATCTAAAATCCAGTTCATGTTAAAATTTCTCCAATTATTACAATGTTATCTTTTAGAACTAGTTTGTTCAAACCAGGATTCAATTAGGGGCCATGCACTGCAACTGACTGGATTTCTTTAGTCTCCCTTAGTCTAGAATAATCTCCTTACTTCTAAGCCCTGTTCTTTCCCGATTTTGATCTGAAGAGACCCTCTGGTTGTCCTGAGAATGACCGTTTCTCAGGATGTGTCTGATTTTGCTTCTTTTGCTGTCATGTGTCTACACCCTGCTTTCCACTATCCCCTGTACTTCCCAAAAACCAGAAGTTAGGTCAAAAATTATGGTAAGAATCAGGTTAAACATTTTCAGCAAAAATACAGGTGATGCCATGCACGTGATAGTGCATTAAGGCCATCTGTCCCACTGCTAATGAGCTAAAATTGATCACTGGGTTAAGATGTTTTCCCTTTGACGAAAGCAAGTAATCTGTGGGATATTTTGGTACCAAATAAATATCCGTTCCTTTCACTTATGGCTTTTTGCATTCACTGGGTTTCCTTTCCAAAAGCAATTATTTCTTTCATAAGGGGTTACAAAATGGTGATTTGTCTAACTCTATATTTCAAATGAGTATTTTTGTCTTTCAGCATGGCAGCACTTGGGAGGATAAATACTGCCATATAACCAGTTACCACTGTGGTGAAATAGGCTTTTGAGACTTTGCAAATTACTTCTTAAATGTGGAGTGGGTGGGGGTGAATAGTGAGGAGGACAGCTTCCTATGGAGATCGACTGCTGTGTATACTAGAGGCTGTAAAACACCCCTGTCCTACAGCTTGAATTCCAGAGTAATCCACTGGAGAAATATGGGCTTCAGGGGGATACAGAAACAAAGTGAATATTCATGTGTCAATTCAAGTTCATTAGTTTACACTTTAAAGTACAGTACTAGGTGAATGCCTGGATTATATATACATATATTCTTCTGATGGTCTCCTTTTCTTAGAAAAAGAAACCTTATCAGCTGTTGATTTTATAATTGAACACAGATTATACGACAAGTCTCTATTACCCCTAGGGTAAAAACTACCATGTTCTTATAATCAATAAGGTCAGGGGTAAGAAAAAGATTCCTCAAAGATATTATTAGCTGGGCATGGTGTTATGCACCTGTAGTCTCAGCTACTTGGGATAGGGAAGAGGAAAGATCACTTAAATGCAAGAGCTCGAGGTTTTAGTGAACCATGACTGTGCCACTATACTCCAACCTGGGTGACAGAGTGAGATGCTATCTCTTAAAAAAAAAAAAAAAATCTTGACAGATAAATATACACACTAACATCAAGGGGTAATTTAAGTTTTAATTCATGTTTTGGGAATAGCAGTGAAACAAAGTCAGTGGCTGACGAAACAGAGCTGTTAATATTTATATTGCTGGCATGTTCCTGCTCAGTTAATGTGCTGGGCATGAGCTTGTGACAGTAACACTGTACTCCATCTGCCCGGCAAGGGGAACCTCATTATATGACATCACCGTTTGGCAATGGGCTGTAAGGCACGTTTAAATGCTGAGAAGTACAGTGCTGAGCACCAGATGGACCAAAGCCTCCTTTCAATTCATTAGCAAAGTAGTATCTAGTTCTTTTGGTGGTTTCAACGTCATGATTTCAAAGAATGGGAAGACCTATCAGGAGCTATGTGACATAAATAAGCTGCTGGAACACAAATATCTCCCCTCTCCCACTAAAAAATGAATTAACAAATCTTTCTGAGTCCATTAAGAGGGTGTCAGTGAGTACTGCCCTGTCTAAAACTTAGGGCTTAGGGCTGTTCTGGACAAATTCAGAACAGAATGACAGACAAGAAAGAACACAACGGGCCGGGTGCAGTGGCTCACGCCTCTAATCCCAGCACTTTGGGAGGCCAAGGCGGGCAGATCACAAGGTCAGGAGATTGAGACCATCCTGACTAACACGGTGAAACCTAGTCTCTACTAAAGATACAAAAAATTAGCCAGGCGTGGTGGCACACACTTGCTGTCGCAGCTACTCGGGAGGCTGGGGCAGAAGAATCACTTGAACCCAGGAGGCGGAGCTTGTAATGAGCCAAGATCGTGCCACTGCACTGCAGCCTGGGCGACAGAGCTAGACTCTGTCTCAAAAAAAAAAAAAAAAAGAAAGAACACAACATCTTTTCCCAACATCCTGTAGTACTTAAGGCTCAAAGAGAGCTTCTCACAGACCCTTGAACTAGATAATACAGCTCAAATAAATCATACAAAGTCAATTAGAGCATGCCAGGGCAGATGCAAACCTAAACCAATCTCAGTAGAGTCGTACCTATCCCTGATGAGACTGTGGATTCATCCTTGGACAGGAGAGCAACCCAGCTGAGATATGACATACTCTCCATCTCCAAGGCTGACACGAACTCATCCACAACTGCCCAATACTTCAAAGAGCATGAGCATCTCTGCTATTGTAAGAATTATCACAGCAACACTAAAATTCCTCTCCATAACCACTATGGATGAAGTACTTAAAAAGGTAAAATCACCAAGCCTTCACCCCAGCTTCTAAAGAGGTCAGCATGGCTGTCGGCCCTCAAAAAGATAAAACTAAACCTGAAGCATAGCTGCCAAGACCCTTAAGAAGACACATGACCCACACAGATGCAAAGAAATGCAGTGAGATTTTAAAACATACCACACAATACAATCTTAAGAAAAGTGAGAAGGCGGATTATACTCGTTATCATAGCATAGCTCCCTTCCCTATTGTAGGGAGGTCCTGGTCTGATCTTTCTGTGTCTACCATTAAACAGCACTGTCCACTGCCCTCTTCTAGAGTCAGGGAATGAGGCTCAGGCAAAGCAGCTTTTAGGGACCATCTGAATCACACATCAGTCCTCCCCTTCAAAGAATATAGTCAGCCAGGCATGGTGGCTCACATCTGAATCCCAGCACTTTTGGAAGTTGAGGTGGGCAGATTGCATGAGCCCAGGAGACAAAGATTAGTAGATGGTGAGACCCTGTCTCTACAAATAATTCTTTAAAAAATTAGCCAGGCATGGGGATGCATGCCTGTAGTCCTAGCTATGTGGGAGGCTGAGGCAGGAGGATCATTGGAGCCCAGGAGTTCAAGCTTGCAGTGAGCCATGATTGTGCCACTGTACTCTAGCCTGGGTAACAGACTGAGACCCTGACACTAACAAAAAAAAAACAACAACAATAATAATAATAATAATAAAGCAATTCCTTTTTTAGCCAAGGCAACACATATCTTCAGCTGCCACCATCACTTCCCTCTGCCAAGGATCTTGAAGGCATATGAAGTCATTTCTTTAAGTTTAGGTAGCAAATAAGCTCCACAAAGAGGAGAGGATGGTTACACCTCTGAGGGGCAGAGAAAGAATAAGGGAGGGGAAAAGTTCATGAGTGTGGAAGATGACAGGATCTGTAGCAATGGCAGCTACCGATAGAGCAGAGCACCCTGCAGGGAGTTCCTGGGTGGGTCCTCTAAACACCCACCTGCACTTCAGTGGTTTCTGTCCTCCACTCAGGGACACCATGAATCCACAGCAGTTGTGAACAAGCTACAGCTTTCTTCTGTATCTGCTTCTTCCTGCCTCTCCAATCTTTTCTCTCAACATTCCTGTTACTTTCTCTCCTTTCTCCACTGTACCTGACCATTCCCCCGACCCCAAGGTCTGTGATCATTTAAACAGATAAGCATCTTATACAATTAAAAAAAAAAATCTGACAACACAAAAAGATAATAAAAGCCATATTTATCACCTTCCAAGATTCAACTAATGGTACTTTATTTGGTCAAAAGGAGAAATTCTTCTTCAAATCCCCAATTTATATCATAACCAATTCAATATCCATGAGGTGAGGATATGGTCAACTTACCCAGGGGATTGGCACCAATAAATACATTCGCAAAGTTCATCTTCGGCATCTGAGTCAAAGACTGAATATAGTTTCTTGCCTGAAAAAACAAGGGTTTTCAGAATTACTTTGTTCAATAATGTTACTTCTCTCAAAGAAAGTATCTTGGTCCTGCTAAGGAACGAGTGTTAACTGACAAAGTCCACTAACTCCAATGTTTATAACTGTCTTTGATAAAACTTCTCCCTTACTGCCATCCTAACTTCCTAGTTACGATCATCACCTTCTTTATTCCTGCTATCTCTCACAGTTGCATTTCAAGTGAACGAGAATACTCATCAATCAAATTCTCTTTCATCAGCTTTCTGATCACAGGATGAGAAGTTTAAAAACTGAGGCCGAGATATGTAAGAAGTAGCCCTTTCTGAGACAGCCTTCTCAAACAGCTAAAATTGGTAGAAGGGTTGGTATTCCCAAAGTAAGTCTTGGACCAGCAGTCTTTTGATAGTGCTGACTTCAGTAGGTGCTCTTAGCACATCAAAGGACATCGATATTAAACCTTGCTAACAAAGTAACACTGGTAACAAAAAAGTTAATATAAACTTAATATAACAGTCCTACCTCACAGGTTTGGAGTGAAGATTAGAGATAACAAACCTAGTACTTTCTTAACACAGTACTTGGTTCCAAGTGAGAGTTCAAGAAACATTATCTGCTATCCCACTATCACCTTCAGAGAAAAGCAAAGTCTGCTGTCTATCTTAATCACCTTTTTAAAATTTCTGTTTTAATACAATCCAACAGTAAAGGTATGTATGTATATTTATGTTTACACACACACACACCACACACACACACACACAAGGTTATAAAAAGTTCTGGTTGCCCAGGCATGGTGACTCACGCCTGTAATCCCAGCACTTTGGGAGGCCAAGAGGGCAGATCACTTGAGCCCAGGACTTTGAGACCAGCCTGGGTAACATGGTGAAAACTTGTCTCCAAAAATACAAAAAATTAGCCAGGCATGGTGATGCACGCCTGTGGTCCCAGCTACTTGGGAGGCTGAGGTAAGAGGATCACTTGAGCAGGGAGATGGAGCCCAGGAAGCTTGAGCCCAGGAGGTGGAGGTTCCAGTGAGCTAAGATTGTGCCACTGCACTCCAGCTGGGGTGATAGAGTGAGATCCTGTCTTAAAACAAAACAAAAACAAACAAAAAATCTGGTTGCTTGGGCAAGTTCACCTTATTTATTAAAAAATTTTTTTAGAGACACAGTCTCTGTTCTGTTGCCTAGGCTGGAGGTCACTGGCACAATCACAGCTCATGATAGCCTCGAACTTCTGACTCAAGCAACCCTCCTGCCTCAGCTTCCCAAGGAGCTGAGACTGCAGGTGTGTGCTATCATGCCCTAATTTTTAAATTTTTTTGTAGACCTGCAGTATTGCTGTGTTGCCCAGGATGGTCTCAAACTCCTGGGCTCAACTGATCCTACCATCTCAGTTTCCAAAGTGCTGAGAATTGCAGGTACACGCCACCACACCCAGCCTTCACCTTCTTAATGATTGCATGTGGAGTCAGGAGGAAAGGTCTGCTCCGAAAAGCAATTGAGAATCTTTCTGATTTGAAAAGAAAGTTTTAGGAACTGAATATATAAATGGCTGTAATCCCTTTCTACTTGAACATGTAAATAAAAAGATAAAGGGAAAACAGGTAAGAGACAATTATCTCATTCAGAGAACAGTCATCCCTTTAATAAAGATAAATCAACAGACGACCTGAATATAGCCGAAGTAGAAACAAAGTTGCTGGGAGGGGCCCTCTGTGATGCCAACCCGGTTCCCCAAAATATTAAGGGTATCTTAGAAAGAAAGAAGTGCCCCAATCACCTCTGATAATAAAACACGAGTTAGACTAAGTAGTTAAGAATAAAGAAGGTACGTAACTGTACCAAAGTGTTTGTATATTTGTGTATTTTCTTTTAAATATAGTATGTATTAGTACTGGATATTTCAGTTTTGTTTTGTTTTTAAATAAAGAATTCTCTTTTGGTCATTAAAAAAGTGGATGAATTGGAAAGCATGCTAATGGACTTCAGTTAACTACCCTTCTGATACAGGTCATGATAGTAGCACCTAGAAAGAAACCACCTCACAGCACTAAATTCACAAAACCAAATATAAAAATAACAATTTTCCATTTACAAGCTTACTAATTATATCCCCAGTCTCACAAGACTGGATGACATTTTATCCCAAAAGTCAACATCTTGCAATAGCACATAGGCAGGCCTCAAGGCACATGCAAGCATCTAGTGATTGTTAAAAACTGTTGGCTATACAGTGGCAATAAAATGAGAACGTGGCTTCTCAGTGCGACATCCCTGTACAGTCTCTTTGTTCTCACCTCATGGCTTGGCATCCTGTTAATGAGATAAGCGGGGGGTGTTCCCGTCAGACGCATAATCTGCTGAAGCTGGTTAATATCTTAGATGCCTAGTCAAGGGCATTGTTAAACATACAGTGCAAAAAATAATTTTCAACTCAAGTTTTTAAAAAGGTCAAAAAGCCACCCCTACACAAACAAAAAAGCCTACCCCCCATTCACCCTACCCGAGGACCCAAGGCTGCATGTTAAAGCTTCTGTGAATGACATGAGTCACTTCTGTGAATGACATAAGTCGCTTCTGTGAATGACATGAGTCGCTTCTGTGAATGACATGAGTAACTAGGCATGTAGTCAGTGACTGGCCATGCAGATAAGAAAAATTACTTTTCTTTGGTTTTAGCATCATCTTTACTGTTAAATATTTTAGGTTCCCTGGAAACAGACTGCCCCTTGATCCAGGATGCCAGCCAGAGAACTGTTTTCAAGTACTGACGGCCAAAACCTGTTTGTGGGAGAAATATAGATGATTCTAAAATTTTTGACTCAAACTTTGAACAAAATAAAATATCCAACATATCCATTCAAGGAAGAGACTAAACTTTTGCGGCACAGGTTCTCCAAGGCACCATCCCTCCGAATTAAGACACACGTGGGCATCTGGGTTAATAAGCAACGCCACATTTCAAAGACATTAGTTAGTGGTACATTTAAAATACTTGCCACAAACACAAAATGGTAAATGAAGAAAGAGGAGACAGGGAGAAGGTTAGAAGCTAATGGCAAAGGCAAAACAGAAGTCACAGGCTGCCGACAGTGTTAAAGCATGCCACATGATTTCCTCCACAAGTCTCTTCAACAAGCGAACAGACTAACCTCACTTAACAAACAGGTGGAGGGAAGTCTGCAAAATACTCTGCAAGTATCTGACAAGGGCAGAACTATGAGATTTTCTATATGTATAGGCACATATGTAAGCTGTACTACAACTTCTCTCTTTTAACTGTTCCATCAATGTTAATACAACTCGCCCTCTTCTAAAATCTAAGAACTCTTTATCATGTTCCTACTAAGAGCAGAAGTGAGATTTTAAAAATCTTCAATGTAATTCAATAAACCCCTTTTCTAGTCCTTTTCTTGTTAACTACTAATTCCCTCATTCAGGTGAAGCGTCATCTTCAATAAGCACCATGGCCAAGCAATTTTACTTCTTTGTGGCTTTCCCAAGTAATTTTTCTACTTTAGCTCATCCTCTGAACTGAACGCCCTAGTGGTCAGATGACTTAGCAGTAATCTGTTTAAGGCTGGCCACGGGGAAAGAGCTCGAGCCATGTGCTCCACATTGCCTTTCACGCTCCCTAAGCCCCAAGACAGGCCAGTAAATTCCAAAAGAGGTATTAATTACACTTTGATTTGTGGTCCTTTTAAGAAACGTACCAGATCCACACCAGATGATGGAATTCTTTATTTTGTTAGGAGTTTAGGAAACAGAATTTAGAGTTACCTTTAACAAATCACATAACAAATGACACTTTTCATGCCAAGGGAAGTAACAAAAAGGGGCCACAAAGTAAACCAGCAATAGCAATATACCAGTTGGGTCTTAAAATGTAAAAATCCTCCACTTCTCCTTCCTTTCTGTGAACAATACCTGGCCTGCGCATTTTCTGTCTTTGTCTCCTTTAGTCAAAGAGGTTATTGTTTTATATCCCCTTTCTGTCAAGAGGTTAGAAAGATTCTATTTCTGGAGGAAAATATGAATGAGTCAGGTCTTTGCTTTTTTTATCTAATTTAATTAATTAGTTTATTTATTTTTAAAGACAAGGTCTTGCTCTGTCACCCAGGCTGGAGTGCAGTGCACGATCACCACTTCCTGCAGCCTCAAACTCCTGGCCTCAAGTGACCCTCCTGCCTCAGTCTCCCAAAGTGCTTTGAGAACAAATGTGAGCCACTGTGCCCAGTCTGCTTTTGATTTCTTAATATGATTTTCTTGTTCTTTCACTGATTATTACAAATACTGGGACATTAACCAAATGAATTCTCTTTCCTTGGCCTCCATCACAACCCATTTATACCTTTTCCTGTGGCTCATCCTAATAGGTTCTCAATCCATTACTGCATTCTCTTACTCAGCATTCAATTTCTTCATAATTATTGGCATTGCTACTTCACTACTTTTCAGGAGAATGAAAATAGCTGTTGGCTTTCTATTTTCTGCATTCCTTCACTAATGTCTTTTTTAATTTTTAAAATTTTTTAAATCTCTGAACAATTTTACTCACCTGGCCTTATTTTTCCATTATGTTACCATAAGATAACCAGGTACTTGGGCCGTGTCGTGAACATGAAATTAATCTTGTCTACCCCTTAGGATGTTTAAACTACTTTTATCCACTTGCCCCAATTATGTAGGAAAAAACAAACAAAAAAAACTTTCTTATTCTTACACTCAATATAATATTATTTGAGTTAAGTTCTGTATTCTGGTACTCAATTTCAGTAGAGCTGTTGAAATATATAATGTGCCTCATTTCACAGAGGGACCTCCACTATTAGGCTGTGCACCTAGTGTTTCTTTCTTAAAAATAAGTGATGGATTAATGAGAGATAAATACTATTGACTATTTTACCTAGACTTTGGTTTGAATTCCTTGTGACTAATAGCACATATCTATAGGGCAGATGGTTGGGATCGAAGAGAAGACTAAGAAAGGGCTGCTAGGAATCACTCTCAGGAAGGAAATGAATTTGCGTGGTCTCATTAGCACTATTTATTAATTGAGCTCCTTCCCAGCCCTCCCTCTGCCCTTAGGGCCTCTTACTGTAAGACAGTGTTTCTAAGAAAAAACATAAAAAAAAAAAAAAGTACTGTCCTTTCTAAGCATCGTCTGATATCTTTGATTCACTCTAATCCAGCTTCTATATACCATAAAGGGGGAAAAAATACCTCTTTAGGTTGACATTGTGGTAACACTGACAATGACTTCCACGATTATAGTTTGGATCATGTTATCCAGCATCTGGGATCTGTACTCAGCTCTGCCACGTGACTCAGTGCATGACGTGGAAAAGTCACTGCCTTTCTGGGCCTTTGCTTCTTTATCTTAAATAAGTAAATGAAACAAAATTCAGAGTGGAGGTTCAGAAATACACTGGGCTTTGGCATCCTTTCAAGAAATGTACTGGATACATACCAGATGATGGTATTCTTTATTTTGTCAGGAAGGTGAATGAATGCTTCCAACTCACCTACTTATGCCTGCCTCAAGCTACCCAGCAGTCTTCTCAACTAGGCAAAGGTCCCCTTCAGTCATAAATGTTGGGAGGAGAATCCAGGAAGGCATAACTGGAGCTTGGCTCCATAGCTCATTTTTTCTTTTGTTCAACTGCCTGGCAGCAGATTGAGGGAAAAAGGAAAAAAAACTGGGCTTTCATGGCTTCTCTCATGCCTCTGGCCCAAGAAAATGACCAAAAGCAGGAAATCACAGCAAAAGTAAGCCAGAGTCACATTCCCATGGCTTCTGTCTAAGTCCCTGCTTAGAAGCAAGAAAGCACTAGCTCCAAACTCTGTCTCGGGTTATTTAACTTATAATTACAAGGCAATAGGAGGAAAATTTATAACCACATTCCTGTGGATCTGAGGTATCAAGAGTGGAGTTGTTTCTTCTGAGTGGGGCCTAGGGACTGGGTAGAAAGGTCCCTCTGTTGGGAACGAACATTTTACATAGAATATATGAGTATCTATTCTAAAACAATAAAAAATAACTTATGGTAAGGGGCAACGGTGTGCAGACAATGTACATTTTATTCTTTTAGTGATTAAGTTGGACTAAATACATAGTGAAGCTCATGCGCTGAGAACAAACACCAGAAACAGTGAAAAGAGCTCTAGAGCATACGTGAAACTTCTGAGAAAGATGAAAGTCAGAGCTTGAGGACAGAGACACACATTTTGCATTAATCTCTTGGAATGAATTAGAATCTCAAATCTCATTGCTTTACTGGGATACTATTGCCTAATAGAGGCTCCCATGATCTTAGTGTGTACCCAGATAGAGAATAAAACACACTTGTGCATGCAAGCAGGCACACATGCGTGCACGCACACACACACTCACACTATCTTATACCTCACTCATCTTGGAAGTCAGCACACAAAGGGTATGTGTGCTTACAAACACACCCAGGTCAAAGTACAGATTGGTAGAAGGCAAGTGGCAGAGGCTCCCAACAGGGCAGATAATTACAAAGCATCAACTCACAGACTCTGAGGAGATTTTCTTCAAAAGCTCAGCCCCTGGGGTTCCAACGAGTCTTAAAATGAGCTTCAACTGATCAATATCTAATGGTGGACCATAAAGGAAAATGTTGGGACGAAATAAAAATGAAAAACAAACAATGACAAACAAAACAAAAACAAACAAAACACCCCGAGAACAAAAATGAAACACCCCAAACCTAGCCAACACGGTGAATCCCTCTAGGTCAAGGTTCCCGCAGGATGATCACTTCACGTAGGACATGCTCCTCCTGTACAAAGATTCAAAATGCTACCACACACGTATCCACTTTATATTCATTTCGTGCATGTGTCAACAGCATGTATCAGTAAAGTGAGGCAACGTTAGGTGGTTCTTAGCTGCCAAAGACAGCAGGTGAAAACACAAGAGCTTCACTCAGTTTACACTGCCCTCTTCATCTGCCATCAAAGTGTCAGTAATCAGTCCAGGAAAAGAGCACTGGTAATTAGAGGGCCACAGATAAGGAAAAAAGCAACAGAGCACAGGAGCTAGGGATGTACAAGTCTATTTATGAATATTCTCCTAAATGTGACCTAAAGAGTTTGTGATATGACAGTGGAAGGCCTGTGAGACCCCAAAGCCTGACCACTGGAGCACACCCTCTGGGAAGCCTCGCCTCTCACACTGGCTACAGTAGGCAGAGCACGATGAGGGAGAGTCGCCAGCAGAGGGCGCACTCCCACCGCATGTTCCTTCAGGAGCGCCATGAGAACGCAAACACAGGCAGTTTCAACCTTATAAAATGCAAATGAACAATGCTTAACAAATTCCACACATCCCAAAGGGTCTAAATAATAGGCCACAGTGCTAAAACTTTTATCCTGGTAGCCAACACTTCAATGTATACTCAGAATGTATGTGCGTGTGTTAACCAGAAGACAAAAATTTCCATTTGTTCTCATTGCTTTTTGTCTTACCTAAAACGGAAGTTAAAAAGGGGGGAAAATACTATAAAATAGCTTTTAATATTTTCTCTGAAAATGTGAACAGATTATCCACGTTTATACTGACTGACATTCCACGGAGGGAGAAGGGGAGGATGACTGTCTTCTGACCCATCAGGTTTTTCACACGACTAAATCCTCTTGGCCTCAGGTCTCAGCTTCAACTTCACCTCCTCAGGGAGGCCTCCCCTCAACACTCTATATACATAACAACCTCCCCCCAATTCCTTCTCAGCATCATGCTTGATAACATCATAGTGCTTATCACAGTCTAGAATTACTTTGTTTGCTTACTGTCTGCCCCCTGTACTGGTCTACAGCTCTGTGAGGACAGGGGCCACTCTGCCTCTTCACCATGTATCCTCAGCCTAACATCTGGTACGTGATGGGTAGTCAAAATATTTGAGGAAAAGGTAGAGCAGGATGAAAGAAATTTTTGCTTATGGTTATACATATAAAGACAACATAACAACACTTAAAATCAGCAGTCTCTATAAGCCACAGGTGCCTACGTTATAGGAATAACTTATGCAGTAATTTGACATCTTGTCTTTTACTTTCTTTTAGATATGAAATCAGCTTAAATGGAAGAAAATTCTAGGCTGGAGTCAGCAACCCCAATCTCTTCCTGTTTTATATATAAAGTTTTATTAGAACACAGCCATGTCCATTCATTTATGTACAGTCTATAGGTGTTTCCAATTACAACAAGCACAGTTACCATATGGTTCCCAAGCCTAAAATATTAACGACCTGGCCCTTTCAGAAAAGGTGTGCCAAACCCCATCCTAAACCCAAACAACTTGTGTTCTTTAGCAAGCAAAACAAACTAGAAACAAGTCCACTCACGTAAGTTATTTCTAAATTAAGAGTAACAGGGAATTCTGCCATCTGCAAATGGTAAAAATCAGTGTGTTATAAAGGTTAAGATTTAAATACTGGCTTCTCAGTTCAAGATGTTGAGAAGATAAAAATTTTGAAGCATATGTTCATAGGACAGAGCAGGAGTGGGGGTGGGATGGATACTGCCTTGCTCTAAAATAATCAGATTAATTATATTACAATAGAAATCTGTAAAAAAAAATTCTTGCTGCTCTAAAATGACTCAATTTACAAAAATTTAGTTCCCTCACATTAACACTCTTCAGGAATATATTTAACTGGGTAGCCACCACAAGATAAAGTAAATCATATATGGGAAAAATTTCAACGACTTCATATCTCAAACAGGTGGCTTTACAATATATGCATCAAAAGTAATCTCTAAAATGAAGCTTTTGATATTGGTATTCTTAAGAGACTTCTGACTACTTACAGTGAGAGTCAATTTTTATACTCTCTCTAAGGAAGACAGGCTCTCTGAGCTATGAATTTCTCAACTACCTGAACTTCACCCCAACCTACCTGAAGAATATGCAATTTCCATTAGTCACAGTGGCTCATTACGTCAATGAGCTGGGAAACCCTCTCTCTCCCACCTCTGCTGGCATGAAACAGTATCAGGCCTGAAGAATCAGCCCCAGTTCCTCAGCCTCACATTCACAGCCGTCTGTGATTTGGCATCAAGCTTCTTTTCTGACTCTGGCTCAAACTATTATTCTTTAATGCACTCAATGCTTCAACTCACACCAGATATTCCAGGCACTTCTAAGCTTCCAAGTACTTATTTATGTAACTCATAAACCCGAACACCTCCCCTCCTCCCATCCTTCCAAGCCTTTCCTATTCCAAAAACTCTGCCATGAAGTCTTCTTGGATATATTGAGGTGGAATTAATTATCTACTTTTTTTTCAATAGCTTATCTATTATTCTAGTGTATTTATCACTCCATCTTATTTTATAATCAGGGACAAACAGTTGTTCAAGTAACTATTGTAACTCTCTTTCCACTGAGTCTGATCATTCTGGTTTTAAGGACAGGTACCATCCTGTCCCCAGCACCTTCCACAGAGCAGCTTGATAAATACTGGTTGACTTGAAAAGATGAGCCACGGCACATCCTTTCAGCACCTCGGTAGGCACCGGTGTCTCCAGCCGTGGCACTGGCACCTGCTGACACTGCTGCCTCTAGTAGTTCTTTCATTCTCTTCCCTTTGTCACCCCTACACCTTGGAGGTAAACTTCTCTCCTGATGGCTGTAAAGACTAGTTTGAAAAGGGAGAGCCAAGAACCAACTGAATCTTCTCAGAATGGAAACACTGTATTATTTTGGAGCAGTTAATTTCAGAAGGAAAATGGGTCAAGCTTGAAAAAACAATGTAGGTGGCTCCTACTGGTAAAACTGGAACTTGGGACTCAGTGAAACGTACAACCAGGAAAGAACAGATTGGTTATGATGTAGCGATCATCCCTGTGCTGCAGAGAACGCTTCACTAAGAGTGTATCATTCTGGTGAAACAGTCCTGACGGCCAACGGGTGGCTACTGCATAGAGTTCCCTGCAGGTCTCATAGATTATGGTGAAATCCCAGGAGCAGCTGCTCTTCGGGAGCTTGAAGAAGAAACTGGCTACTAGGGGGACACTGCCGAAAGTTCTCCAGTGGTCTGTATGGACCCAAGTTTGTCAAACTGTACCACACACATTGTGACAGTAATCATTAACAGAGATGATATAGAAAATCTAAGGCCCAAGCCAAAGCCAGGGGATGGAGAATTTGTGGAAGTCATTTCGTTACCCAAGAATGACCTGCTGCAGAGACTCGATGCTCTCGTAGCTGAAGAACATCTTACAGTGGATGCTAGAGTCTACTCCTAGGCTCTAGTGCTGAAACATGCAAATGTGAAGCCATTTGAAGTGCCCATCCTGAAATGTGAAGGCCAAAGACGGCACTGGCTATTTTTGTAAACGAGACTACCAGGCCTTCTTCACAAAGACTTGTATTCAACTTAGTTTAATGTAGATTTGAATTCGCTTTTTCGTAAAATAAGAGCAGCACAAAATGCAAAAAAAAAAAAAAAGAAAAGAAAAGATGAGCCATATATTATGCTTTTCAACTCAGTCCTACCCCACTGCCTTGCCCTCAAAACACAGAATGACCATACTCCATGGAAAAATACACAATGTAAAATAAAAACCTTAGTAGCTAAAAGCATTTGCATGAAGGAAGTTAAAACATGCAAACCTCACAAGAAATCACCTTGGGTTCTTCAAAAGTTGGCAAACCCACTGAAATACAGGCCAGTCTTCCAACAGTACCAGCTACTATAAGGCCACTATGATTTGTCCAGGCAGTTAAGACCAGAAGGAGCTTCACGTAGCCATATTAGCGGAGTAAAGCAAAACTTACCACATCATGACAATCAGTATTTCCACAGTGAGTCATCCTTTGTAATAGGTTTAGCCCTTTTTCTCTTAGGTAGAAAATATTTTTACTATTAGTTTAAAATGTGTTTTAACTGTAATGATCACAACATCAAAATTTAAATCATAAATCTCCTGAATCCTTCTAAAACAAATGAAGAAAAGAACAACTTAAGCCTAAGATTACTCTTTAGATCAAGTCATCTTTAACAGAAGCAACAGTCAGAATGAACAGGTAAAGAAAAAAAAAAAAAACTAAGTATAACAGGATATTTCTAGGCAAAGTAAAAGAGGGATATTCTAGTCGGTTCTAAGTGCTCCAGGCAACTCCTAAAAAACCTCCACAGACCAGAAAGTTGAAGATGAATAAAAGGACCAGTTGCAGGACCTACCTGCCATGAGCAGCAATTTTCAACGAAATAAATCCACATGGGGCAAAATGGAGCACTAACCTTTGGAAAGGTAGGAAACTTTCCTAGTGACAGACAGGATAGACGTGAGTAAGACTTAGCCTAGCTCCTTATCTTCCAGGTTGTCAAAACAGTCGTTTTCACTGTAACACAAAGAAAATGTCTTAAGGTACCCTTGGTTTATGGACAAATCTGAGGATTCTACCTTTTTCTGAGAAAATGTATTCTCAAGTCAGAGAGGAAAGGGCAAATAATCTAATAAAATATTTTTCTTCTTCAGCATTTATTAGGACACTTGCTTTTAGTGTTTTAAAGTGAAACTGCTTTTTAAAAATGACAGAACATCCAGGCTGGCCAACATGGCAAAACCCTGTCTCTACTAAAAATACAAAAATTAACAGGGCATGATGACGTGCGCCTGTAATCCCAGATACTCGGGAGGCTGAGGCAGGGAGAATCACTTGAACCCGGGAAGTGGAGGTTGCAGGGAGTCAAGACTGCGCCATTGCACTCCAGCCTGGGCGACAGAGGGAGACTCTGTCTCCAAAAAAAAAAAAAAAAAAAGAGAGACAGAGAGAATATTTGGCAGGGTGCAGTGGCCACACCTGTAATCCCAACACTTTGGCAGGCCAAGGCAGGCAAATCACTTGAGGTCTGGAGTTCTAGACCAGCCTGGCCAACATGATGAAACCCAATCTCTACCAAAAATACAAAAAATTAGCTGGGCGTGGTGGCGTGCGCCTGTAGTCCCAGGTACTTGGGAGGTTGAGGCAGGAGAACTGTTTGAACCTAGGAGGTGGAGGTTGCAGTGAGCCGAGATTGTGCCACTGCACTCCAGCTTGGGCGACCGAGCGAGACTCCATCTCAGGAAAAAAAAAAAAAAAAAAAAAAAGAATATTTGAAATCAATGACTGAAAGTCATGGGCAGATGTGAGAGAAGGGTCTCCAGAAACTTTAGCTCTACTGCCAGTATTTTAACTCACAAGCAGGACAGTATGAACAGAGGTGTTCATTATATTATTATTTGTCTACTAGTATGTCTGAAATATTTCAAAACATGTTTGCAAAAGAAATGAAAAAAAACAGAAGCAGCAAATTTAATACACTAAGAAAATTCCTATAGACCAGGGCAGCAACTGATGGTAAGTGGATTTTAACTCAGCTCCATTAACCCATAAGAGCACCATTTCTGTTAAAATTAAAGAAGGTTTTACACATAAAGGAAGTTTACTTGATTATGTAGAAAAGGAAAACAACAGCAAGCCAAGGCTGTGATCTCTGGTAGAAAACCAGTATTTGATGAATAACAGGGCTATGAAACTTTCTCTCTTCCTTAAGCTGCAGAGTGTTAAGTGTCGATAACAGAATTTTCTAAGTGGCTCATTCATTTCAAGATCTATGGTATTTGAAGTAAGTTAGTACTATACCTGAAGAGACATTCTGTATCCTCCCTCCTTTCTAGTACAAAGTTCTGTCAGCTGTGTCCACTTGAGATCCCTAGTCAACTAGGCTTTTAAGAAAGGGCTTCATTCTTTAAAAAATACTACTACTATTATTAGGCCAGATGGAAGGGGTTCTGCAATGTCACAAACAAGAATTTCTAATCCGATAACACATAATTGGCTTTAAGACAAAAATGAGTATTTCTTTTCTTTTTTTTTTTTTTTGAGACGGAGTCTTGCTCTGTCACCCGGGCTGGAGTGCGGTGGCCGGATCTCAGCTCACTGCAAGCTCCGCCTCTCGGGTTCATGCCATTCTCCTGCCTCAGCCTCCGGAGTAGCTGGGACTACAGGCGCCCACCACCTCGCCCGGCTAGTTTTTTGTATTTTTAGTAGAGACGGGGTTTCACCGGGTTAGCCAGGATGGTCTTGATCTCCTGACCTCGTGATCCACCCGTCTCGGCCTCCCAAAGTGCTGGGATTACAGGCTTGAGCCACCGCGCCCGGCCAAGTATTTCTTATATTTTTTTAAAAATTAAATTAAAATTCTGAGATACATATACAGCATGTGCAGGTTACATAGGTAAATACGTGGCATGGTAGCTTGCTCCACCTGTCAATCCATCACCTAGGTGTTAAGCCCCGCATGCATTAGCTATTTATCCTGACCCCCGCCACCTGACCCCTACTCCACCCCACCCCACCAACAGGCCCCAGTGTGTGGTGTTCTCCTCCATGTGTCCATGTGTTCTCATTGTTCAGCTCCCACTTGTGAGAACATGCAGTGTTTGGCTTTTTGAGGAAAATGGCTTCAAGCTCCATCAGTGTCCCTGCAAAGGGCACGATCTCATTCCTTTTTATGGCTGTATAGTATTCCATGGTGTATATGTACCAGTCCATCACTGATGGGCATTTGGGTTGATTCCATGTCTTTGCTATTGTGAATACTGTTGCAGTCAATGTACACATGCATGTATCTTTGTAACAGAATGATTTATATTCCTTTGGGTATATACCCAGTAATGGGATTGCTGGGTTAAACGTTATTTCTGATTCTAGGTCTTTGAGGATTTCACCACAATGTCTTCCATAATGGTTGAACTAATTTTCATTCCCACCAACAGTGTAAATGTTCCTATTTCTCCATAGTCTCACCAGCATCTGTTGTTTCTTGACTTTTTAATAATCACCATTATGACTAGCATGAGATAGTATCTCATTGTGGTTTCCATTTGCATTTCTCTAATGGTCAGTGATGCTGAGCTTTTTTTCAGGGTTGTTGGCTGCATAAATGTCTTCTTTTGAGAAGTGTCTGTTCATGTCCTTTGCCAACTTTTTTTTTTTTTTTTTTTGAGACAGAGTCTTGCTCTGTCACCCAGGCTGGAACACAGTGGTGTGATCTCGGCTCACTGCAAGCTCCGCCTCCCGGGTTCATGCCATGCCCCAGCCTCCTGAGTAGCTGGGAGCACAGGCGCGCACCACCACGCCTGGCAAATTTTTTGCATTTTTAGTAGAGATGGGGTTTCACTGTGTTAGCCAGGATGGTCTTGATCTTCTGACCTCGTGATCCCTGCCTTGGCCTCCCAAAGTGCTGGGATTACAGGCATGAGCCACCATGCCTGGCCCTTTGCCAACTTTTTAATGGGTTTTTTTTTCTTGTAAGTTTGTTTAAGTTCCTTGTAGATTCTGGGTATCAGACTTTTGTCAGATGGATAGATCACAAAAATTGTCTCCCATTCTGTAGGTTGTCTGTTCACTCATGACAGTTTCTTTTGCTGTGCAGAAGACCATTTGTCAGTTTTTGCTTTTGTTGTTTTCATCATGAAATTTTTGCCCATGACTATGTCCTTAATGATATTGCCTAGATTTTCTTCTAGGGTTTTTATAGTTTTGGGTTCTACATTTAAGTCTTTAATTCATCTTGAGTTAATTTTTGTATAAGGTGGATGGAAGGTGTCCAGTTTCAATTTTCTGCATATGGCTAGCCAGTTCTCCCAGCACCATTTATGAAATAGGGAATCCTTTCCCCATTGCTTGTTTTTGTCAGCTTTATTGAAGATCAGATGGTTGCAGATGTGCAGTTTTATTTCTGAGATCTCTATTCTGTTCCACTGGTCTGTCTGTTTTTGTACTAGTACCATGCTGTCTTGGTTACTGTAGCCTTGTAGTATAGTTCAAAGTCGGTAGTGTGATGCCTCCACATTTGTTCTTTTTGCTTAGGACTGTTTGGGCTACATGCCCTCTTTTTTGGTTCCATATGAATTTTAAAGTGTTTTTCTAATTCTGTGAAGAATGTCAATGGTAGTTTAATGGGAACAGCATTGAATCTATAAATTACTTTGGGCAATATGGCCATTTTCATGACACTGATTCTTCCTATCCATGAGCACAGAATGTTGTTCCATTTGTTTGTGTCCTCTCTGATTTCCTTCAGCAGTGGTTTGTAGTTCTCCTTGAAGAGGTCCTTCACTTCCCTTGTTATTAATAGCTATAGTCCTGCATATGTTATTCTCTTTTAGCAGTTGCGAATAAGAGTTCATTCATGATTTGGCTCTCTGCTTGTCTATTGTTGGTGTACAGGAATAGTTGTGATTTTTGCACTTTGATTTTGTATCCTGAGACTTTGCTGAAGTTCCTTATCAGCTTAAGAAGCTTTTGGTCTGAGACAACAAGGTTTTTTAGATATAGGATCATGTCACCTGCAAACAGAGTTTGACTTCCTCTCTTCCCATTTGAACACCCACCCTTCCTTCCTTTCTTCCTTCCTTCCTTCCTTCCCTCCCTCCTTCTTCTTCTTCTCTCTCTCTCTCTCTTTCTTTCTTTCTTTTGCCTGATTGCCCTGGCCAGAATTTCCAACACTATGTTGAATAGGAGTGGGGAGAGAGGGCATCCTTGTGCCAGTTTTGAAGGGGAATGCTTCCAGCTTTTGCCTATTCAGTAAGATACTGGCTGTGGGTTTGTCTTAAATGACAATTGAGGTATGTTCCATTAATACGTAGTTTACTGAGAGTTTTTAACATGAAGAGATGTTGAATTTTATTAAAGGCCTTTTCTGCATCCATTGAGATAATCACGTGGTTTTTGTCTTTAGTTCTGTTTATGTGATGAATTATGGTTATTGATTTACCTATGTTAAAACAGCCTTGCATCCCAGGGATGAAGCTGACTTGATCGTGGTGGATGGATAAGCTTTTGACGTGCTGCTGGATTCGGTTTGCCAGTATTTTACTGAGGATTTTTGCATCAATGTTCATCAGGGATATTGGCCTGAAGTTTTCTTTTTCTGCTGTATCTCTGGCAGGCTCTGGTATTGAGAGAACACTGGCCTCATAAAATGAGTCACAGGGGAGTCCCTCCTTTTTGTATGTTTGGAATAGTTTCAGAAGAAATGTACCAGCTCTTCTCTGTACCTGTGGTAGAATTTGGCTGTAAATCTGTCTGGTCCTGGGCTTTTCTTGCTTGGTAGGTTATGTATTACTGCCTCAATTTGAGAATTTGTTATTGGTAGATTCAACGTTTTCTTGGTTCAGTCTTGGGAGATCACATGTGTCCAGGAATTTATCCATTTCTTCTAGATTTTCTAGTTTATTTGCATAGAGGTGTTTATAGTATTCTCTGATGGTTGTTCATATTTCTGTGGGGTCAGTGGCGATATCCCCTTTATCATCTTTATTGTGTCTATTTGATTCTTCCTTCTTTTCATTATTCTAGCTGGAAGTCTTATTTTATTTTCAAAAGAACAGCTCCTGGAGTCACTGATTTTTTGGGAAGGGTTTTTTGTGTCTCTGTCTCCTTCAGTTCCCCTCTGATCTTGGTTATTTCTTATCCTCTGCTAGCTTTGGGGTTTGTTTGCTCTTGGTTCTCTAGTTCTTTTAGCTGTGATGTTAGGGTATCAATTTGAGATCTTTTTACTTTCTGATGTGGGCATTTAGTGCTATAAACTTCCCTTTTTTAAATTATACTTTAAGTTCTAGGGTACATGTGCACAACGTGCAGGTTTGTTACATATGTATACATGTGCCATGTTGGTGTGCTGCACCCATTAACTCATCATTTACATTAGGTGTATCTCCTAATGCTATCCCTCTTTTTTTTTGAGACAGAGTCTCACTCTGCCACCCAGGCTGGAGTACAGTGGCGCAATCTCAGCTTGCTGCAAGCTCCGCCTCCTGGGTTCAGGCCATTCTCCTGCCTCAGCCTCATGAGCAGCTGGGACTACAGGCGCCTGCCACCACGCCCGGCTAATTTTGTTTTTTGTATTTTTAGTAGAGACGGGGTTTCACCGTGTTAGCCAGGATGGTCTCGATCTCCTGACCTTGTGATCCACCCGCCTCAGCCTCCCAAAGTGCTGGGATTACAGGCGTAAGCCATCGTGCCCAGCCCTGCTATCCCTCTTAACACTGCTTTAGCTGTGTCCTAGAGATTCTGGTATGTTGTCTCTTTGTTCTCATTGGTTTCAAAGAACTTCTTGATTTCCGCCTTAATTTCATTATTTATCCAAGAGTCATTCAGGAGCAGATTGTCCAATTTCCATGTAATTGTGTGGTTTTGAGTTGGTTTCTTAATCTTGAGTTATAATTTGATTGTGCTGTGGTCTGAGAGGCTGTTTGTTGTATTTTCAGTTCTTTTGCAGTTACTGAGGAGTGTTTTACTTCCAATTATGTGATCAATTTCAGCCTAAGTTTGATGTGCTGCCGAGAAGAATGCATATTCTGTTGTTTCTGGATGGAGAGTTCTGTAGATATCTATCAGGTCCAGAGTTCAAGTGGAGTTCAAGTCCTGAATATCCCTGTTAATTTTCTGTCTCGATGATCTATCTAATATTGACAGTGGGGTATTAAAGTCTCATATTTTTATTGTATGGGAGTCTAAATCTCTTTGTAGATCTCTAAGAACTTGGTTTATAAATCTGGGTGCTCCTGTATTGGGTGCATATATATTTAGGATAGTTAGCTTTTCTTGTTGAATTGAACTCTTTACCACTATGTAATGCCCTTCTTTGTCTTTTTTGATATTTGCTGGTTCAAAGTCTGTTTTGTCAGAAAATAGGATTGCAACTCCTGCTTTTATCTGCTTTCCATTTGCTTGGTGAATTTTCCTCCATCCCTTTATTTTGAGCCTTTTGTATGTCTTTGCGTTAGATGGGTCTCTTGAATACAACAGCATACTGATGGGTCATGACTCGTTATCCAGCTTGCCATTCTGTTTTTTTTAATTGGGGCATTTAGTCCATTGACATTTAAGGTTAAAATTTTTTATGTGTGAATTTGATCCCATCATCATGATGCTAGCTGGTTATTTTGCAGACTTGTTAAGGTAGTTGCTTCATAGTGTCATTGGTCAAAGAAACAGTGTGTTTTTGGAGTGGCCAGTAAAGTTTTCCTTTCCATATTTAGTGCTTCCTTCAGGAGCTCTTGCAAGGCAGGCCTGGTGGTGATGAATTCCCTTAGCATTTGCTCGTCTAAAAAGGATTTTATTTCTCCTTCAACCATGAAGCTTAGTTTGGCCAGATATGAAATTCTGGGTTGGAAATTCTTTAAGAATGTTGAATACTGGTCCCCAATCTCTTCTGGCTTGTAGGGTTTTTGCTGAGGTCCACTGTTAGTCTGATGGGCTTCCCTTTGTAGGTGACCTAGCCTTTCTCTCTGGCTGCCCTTAGTATTTTTTCCTCCATTTCAACCTTGGAGAATCTGATGATTATATGTCTTGGGGTTGATCTTCTTATGGGGTAACTTACTGGGGTTCTCTAGGGATTTCCTGATTTGAATGTTGGCCTGTCTTGCTAGGTTGGGGAAGTTCTCCTGGATGATATCCTGAAGTGTGTTTTCCAATTTGGTTGCATTCTCCCCAACTCTTCCAGGTACCCCTATTATTCTCAGGTTCAGTCTTTTTACATAATCCCATAGTTCTCAGAGGTTTTGTTCATTCCCTTTCCTTTTTCTCTAATCTTGTCAGCAAGATAGTCTTCAAGCTCTGAAATTCTTTCCTCCACTTGGTCTATTTGGCTATTGATACTTGTGGTTGCATTATGAAGTTCTGATGTTGTGTTCTTCAGCTCCATCATTTATGTTCCTTTCTAAACTGGTTATTCTGGTTAACAGCTCCTGCAATGTTTTATTATGGTGCTTAGCTTCTTTGTATTGGGTTAGAACATGCTCTTCTAGCTCAGTGAATTTCATTATTATCCACCTTCTGAAGAATTGAATTTTGTCAATTCATCCATCTCAGCCTCAGCCCATATCTGTGCCCTTGCCAGAGAGGGGCAATCATTTGGAGGAAAAGAAACACTCTGGCGTTTTGAGTTTCAGTGTTTTTTCATTGATTCTTTCTCATCTTCATGAGTTTATCTAGCTTTGATCGTTGAGGCTGCTAATCTTTAGAGGGGTTTTGGTGGGGACCTTTTTGTTGATGTTGTTGTTGCTTTCCATTTGTTTTGCTTTTAATAGTCAGGCCCCTCTTCCATAGGGCTGCTGCAATTTGCTGGGGGTCCACTTCAGACTCTATTTTCCTGGGTCCCTCCTGTACCTGGAGGTGTCACCAGTGGAGACTGCAGAACAGCAAAGATGGCTGCCCGTTCCCTCCTCTGGGAGCTCCGTCCCAGAGGGGCAACAACCTGACGCCAGTGGGCACGCTCTTGTATAAGGTGTTTGGCGACCCCTTGTTGGAGGGGTCTCATCCATTCAAGAGGCACGGGCCCACTTAACCAAGCACTCTGGCTGCCCCTTGGTGGAGGGGGTGTGCTATGCTGGGGGGAATCCCAGTCATCCAGATTGCCTGGATTCCTCGGAGCCAGAAAGGGGAAAGACTAAGTCTGCTGATCTGTGGAGACCATGGCCACCCCTCCCACCAGGGGCTCCATCCCAGGGAGATTAGAATTCTGTCTGTAAACCCCTGGCTGGAGTTGCTGAAATTCTTGCAGAGAGGCCCCACCCCGTGAAGGAGTATGAGTCAGGGTTCAGCCTAAAGAGTCAGTCTGGCCATGACCTGCCACCACCACTGTAGGGTCTGCACTGTGGGAAATTCCTTCTGGGTCCCAATCGCCCAGTCTCTCCAGCACCAGCAGGTGAAAATGGCAAACTGGAGCTACAGTGATGACAGCAACCCCTCCCCCAAGGAACTCAGTAGTCTTACGTAGTCTCCAGTCAAGAGGCCACCAAGAATTTACACAGCTCTGTGCTTGGGACCCAAGGCCCTGGTGGCATGTGCTCATGAGGGGGATCTCCTGATTCACAGGTTGCACAGATCCTTGGAAAAAGCATGATTTCCTGGGCAGGGTAGCACAATCACTCACCACCTCCCTTGGCTGGGGGTAGGAGTTCCCCTTGCCCTTTGCAGCTCCCAGGTGGGCTGTCACTCCACCTGCTTTTCCTCACTCTCCATGGGTCATGCCAATCACCTAGTCACTCCCATTGAGAGAAGCTAAAGACCTCAGCTGCTGGTGCAGGATTCACTCACCGTTTTCGTTCTTCTTGTTGGGAGCCTCTGACTGCAGTATTTCTTGTATCTTTAAAGGAAATCCGGAATTACTAACAACCAGTACCAAAATAATCTTTCAAGAAGGAGACTAATTATAAAACCCAAGAAAAAGTAGAACAGGAAGACAACTTGAAGAGATCTAAAAATGCATAAACCATTACCACTAGCCATGTGTAATTAAGTTTAAATGTAATTTAAATAAAATTTTAATGACATTTAAAATTCAGATAAAAATACTCAGAAGACTTTGAACAGAAGGTGATAGGATCTGGATGTTTTGTCCCCTCCAAATATGTTGAAATGTGATCCCAAATGTTGGAGGTGGGCCTGATTGAAGGTGCTAGGGTCTTGGATCCCTCATGAATGGCTTGGTGCCCTCCTCACATTAATGAGTGAGTTATCATTCTATTAGTTCATGCAAATGCTGGTTGTTTAAAGAAGTCTGGTATCTTTCTTGCTCCTTCCTTTGACATGTGACATGCCTATTCCCCCACCACAACTGAAAGCTTCCTGAGGTCCTGACCAGAAGCAGATGATGGCACTATGCTTCTTTTACAGCTGTGCAACTGTGAGCCAAATAAACCTCTTTTCTTGATAAATTACCTAGTCTCAAGTATTCTTTTACAGCAATGTGAAATGGACTACCAAAGAAGAGAACTTCCCCAACATGATAAAGGGCATTTATGAAAAACCAATAGCTAATATCACACTCAATGGGAAGAGACTGACAGCTTTCCCCCTAAGACAGGAACAAGACAAGGATGCCTACTTTCACTGCTGCTATTCAGCATTGTAGTGGAAGTTCTAGACAGAGCCATTACATTAGATAAGAGAAAGAATTAAAAGCATCTAAATTGGAAAGGAAGAAATAAAACTATCTCTGTTTGCAGATGACATGACCCTATATATAAAAAATTCCAAAGAATCTAGAAGAAAGCTGCAGAGCTAATAAATAAATTGAGCAAATTTGCAGGGTGTACGATCAACAATCAAAAATTAATTTTGTTTCTATATACCAACAAGGAACACATCAAAGAAATTCCATTTATAATCACAGCAAAAAGAATAAAATACCTAGAAAAAAATTTAACCAAGGTGAAAGACTTTACAACTGAAAACTATAAAACACTACTGAAACAAAATTAAAGACTTAAATAAATGGAAAGAGATCCTGTGTTCATGAACAGGATGACTTAATAGTGGTTAAGATGTCAATATCACTTAAAGTGATCTAAAAATTTCACACAATCCCTATCAAAATTCTAAAGCCTTTTTTTTTTTTGCAGAAATAGAAATGCCAATTGTTAAATTTATATGGAATTACAAGGGACCCAGAATAGTCAAAGCAATCTTGAAAAAGAAGAACAAAGCTGGAAGACTCATACTTCCTGATTTCAAAGCTTACTATAAAGCTACAGTGATCAAAATAGTGTGGTATTGCCATAAGGATAGATATACAAACCAATAGAATAGGATTGACAGTACAGAATTAAACCCACACATGTATTGCTAATTATATATACCAAATTTCTAAGAAACAGGTAAAAGGTGAATGAAACCAAAAACAAAGGAGAAATCCTAGGGTACCACGTTGATTCAATGGGGGAAGTAATAGTTGCTTTATGGTGCTAGAATAACTGGACTTCCAGATGCAAAAGAATGAAGTTGGGCCCTACCTCACATCATCTATAAAAATTCAAAATGGATCAAAGACCCAAGTATAAGAGCTAAATCCTATTATATTCCTAGTAGTTACAAAACTCTTAGTAGAAAACATAGGGGCAAATTCTTCATGACCTTGAATTTGGCAATATAGTCTACAACATGACATCAAAAAAGCATGAGCAATGAAAGAAAAAAAAATTGGAACTTTATCAAAATTAAAAATGTTTCGTGTACCAAACGACATTGTCAAGAAAGTGAAAAGACAACCCACAAAATACATGAAAATACTTGCAGATCATGTATCTGATAAGGGTCCAAGATATATAAAGAACTACCACTCAACAACAAAAAGACAAACAACCCAATTAAGAATAGGCAAAAGACTTGAATAGACATTTCTCCAAAGAAGATATACAAATGGCCAATAAGCAGATGAAAAGATGCCCAAAATCGTTAGTCATGAGAGAAATGCAAATCAAAACCACAACGAGATACTACTTTGTAACTACTAGGATGGCTATTAAAAAAAAAAAAAAAGAACAAGTGTGGAGATACGGGAATCCTCATACATTGCTGGTGGGCATTTAAAATGGTGCAGCCACTATGGAAAAGAGTTTGGTGCTCTTCAGAAAGTTAAACATATGACGCAACAATTCTACTCCTAGGTGCATAACCAAAAGAATCAAAAGCAGGGACTCAAACAGATGCTTGTATGACAATGTTCACTGCAGCATTATTCACAAAGCCAAAGGTAAAAACAACCCAACTGTCTACCAACAGATGAACAGGTTAACAAAATGTGGGATATATTAAATACTTACAATGGAATAGTATTCTGATACATGATACATCATGGAAGCACCATGAAAACATTATACTAAGTGAAATAATCCAGACACAAAAGGACAAATATACTATAATATGATTCTACTTCTATGAAATATCTAGAATAAGCAAATTCACAGAGAGAACAGAGGTTACCAGAGAGGAGAATGGGAAGTTACTGTTTCATGGGCTGAGTGTTTCCATCTGTGGTGATGAAAAAATTCTGGAAATAGATAGTAGTCGTGATTGTAAATCATGAATGTAATTAATGCCACTAAATTGTATACTTAAAATGGTTAAAATGGGGCCGGGCACAGTGGTTCACACCTGTAATCCAGCAATTTGGGAGGCCAAGGTGGGCGGATCACTTGAGGCCAGGAGTTTGAGACCAGCCTGGCCAACACGGTGAAACCCCGTCTCTACTAAAGATACAAAAATTAGCCAGGCATAGTGGTACACACCTGTAATCCCAACTATTTGGTAGGCTGAGGCAGGAGAATCGCTTGAGCCTGGGAGGCAGAGGTTGTAGTGAGCCAAGATCATGCCACCACACTCCAGCCTGGGCAACAGAGCAAGACTGTCTCAAAAAAAACAAAAAAGGTTAAAATGGTAAATTTTATGTTATATACATTTAACCACAAAAATATTTTCAATTCAATTTCCAAGTTAAACTAGCTACATTTCTTTTTTTCTTCTCCACAACAATGTTACTGCTCATCACTAGCTGCATTTCAATTGCTTAATAACTAGCCATAGGCAGCTGGTGCCTACAACCACCACATTGGATAGTACAGATATAAAACATTTGCAATACCACAAAAGTTCTAGTACCTAGTTCTTATTTACAAGCCAAAATCACCAATTCCAAATGCAAAATGATCAATAAATAAGGAAAACAGGGAGAAAACTGGACACTCAAACAATGAGTACCTTCCAGAACAAGCTTTTCTAACCCAGGGCCTGCGGGCTGCATGTGGCCCAGGATGGCTTTGGATGCAGCCCATCACAAATTTGTAAACTTTCTGAAAACATTATGAGTTTCTTTTTGCAATTTTTTTTAAGCTCATCGGCTATCATTAGTGTATTTTATGTGTGGCCCATGTGGCCCAGGGAAGCCAGAAGATTGGACACCCCTGCTCTAGAGGTGCATTTAAAAATCATAAATAAGTGGCAGTTGCATGTCTTTCAGGCTGAAGGAAGAGGGTATGAGGCCAATACATTCTCCAAAGGTTTTGAAAAGAGGAGTTCTACAAATTTGAAGAAGAGCAAAGAACAGAATATTAGAAAAGAAATTGTGGCCTGCGTGACCGGTAGCTTTGGATTATATTCTCTGGGTCTTGGTTTCCTCATCTATTAAACAGGCGATTCAACTAGATGTTTTCTAATTAACTTTCTGATCTCATTGGTGCTTTTTAAAAAAAATGAATAAAGATTACTAACATCTTCAAGATCTGCCAAGATTAAACTAAAATTCAACTGGGTTAAACTCTAGTTGTACTCAACACTAGCTGCAAACTAGAAGACTGTGCTTTGACCCACGACAACAAAATGGAGTCTTTAGGGTGGTGCCAAGGCATCTAGAGTTGTTAAAAGCTCTGCAAAGTGATTTTGACACACTATGAGGGTTAAGAACCACTATGCTGGAACACAAGTGACTGTATAGTTCAGGCAGGAAAAGATAATGGGAAACATTTTCCTCTTTTCTTCTTGTCAGGCAATCGAAGCTATATATACACAGATGGCAACTTACAAGAGAAAGGTTAAGTATATTACAAATAAAAATCCTTTGAATTCGACTTTTACAATCCAGGAGAGAACATCTGTCTGAAAAAGAGCCAAGTAGAATAGAAACAATAAATAACTAAAACCAAAATTTTGAAATGAATTCTCACACATTAAAAAATGAATCCCCTATTAATAAGTTGAAACACTAGGTTGTTTATCTAAAGTTCACAGAAGAAAAAGACGTAAGCACAAAGAGAAGATTTCCTACGGGCAGAAAGTTAGCATTTAAAAGGGTCAGGGAATAGACAGGTGTCTGTGAGACCGGACCACAAAGGTGCAAGACCCACATTGCTTTGAAAACTTTTTAACATTAGTCTGCCAAGGAGAGCCATCCTTTTCTACCTATCACAGAATTAAAAACAAAACAAAACATTAATGATTCACAGGTAGATAATAAAGTGGGAGGGTGAAGGGGTAATCTGTTTTGCAAGGTCATTACTGAAGATGATGGCTAACATTTACTGGCAGGCTCGTCTCAGTACTTTCCAGTTACTATCTGGCTGAATTCTTATGACAATCTTGTGAGTATGTATGATTATTATCATTTTACAGTTAAGGAAACTGAGAGACATAGAGGTTAGAAAACTTGCTCAAAGTTACACAGCAAGAAATAAAAGAGCTAAGATCTAAACCCAGGAAGTCTGGCTCCAGAGCATGTGCTTAACCTGTATGTTATACTGTTTTTCCCTCTCTGCCACCCTGTATGTCTATACCGGCATGGAGGTCTGCGACTGACTGAATGGTAGCTGGAGATTCAGACACAAGAAGAGGAAGGGGAGGGGGGAACAGAGAATAGCATCAGGACAGCAGCTACTCCAGAGGACAAACCAAGGATGGGACTCTGAGATATGTACCTGAGGAAAGGGGGAAGTATAAATTTTCCCTAATTCTCTTACCTTGGACTGTAATATATATACACCAAATTTCTGAGAAAAAGATACAAGGTGAATGAAACAAAGGACAAAGGAGAAATACTAGGTATTCAACTAACTTAAAATCCAGAGGTAGGGAGTAATAAGGTAAGCTATGTACAGGGAGACTGCATTCTGTATCAATCCTAATATTCAGAGAAAGAAACAGCTTTACCTGAGAAATAGAGGATTTTTCAGTTCATAATGCAAGTACATTCTCTCTAGCAGAAGACAGTTAGAACACATGGGCAGATATCACAAACATCACAGCCATTATAGAAGTACATCCCAAACTGTAAGCAAGTGAACTGACATTCTGGTTTATAAACTCAATGAGTTTATTTAGGTAAGGGACTAAAACGACTTTTAGATCTCTAGGCATAATAGATCAGAGGTAACTGTAGCATGTCTAACAGCCCAACCAAAACCAACTGAAGGCTAGTTAATTCTATACAAAAAAAAAAAAAATCCCTAAAACTAATTCTAGACATATATTTTAACATTCTTTCTCACCTAAACATCTTCCATAAGTAGAACTGATAAGAGTTCCAACAAACCACATTTCTCATGACATTATTACTAAACAATGAAACAAGCATACTACAGATAGGAAAGGAGCTAAAATAAAGGGGCTATAATAAACCATAAACTAGACAATAAGTCTTGGAGTAAATTAGGGTTTGGCTGCAATCTGGGAAAAAGTTGTGCTGGAAAAACAAAAGTACATTACATGGTAACCTTTCCACTTCTTGCTTTTAAACTCTTTGTTGTCAAACAACAAACATAACAAGTAAGCAGTATATCATTGCAGGTACCAAACATAGCCTTTTTAATACACAAAACAAACATACTAGCAAGATGTCCTTCATTTAGAAACAGGTATCTTGTGCTCATTAAGTGTTTATACAAGTAAGACTAAACCTGTCACTGGGATCTGGAGTTTCTCATGAGTATGCTCAGGTCTCAGAACCGCTGTGGGATGATTAATAAGGGATTGCTGCAAAAAGAAGACAGATTTGATGGGTTTTTCAACTTATGAGGAATTTTTCCAACTCACAAAAGTAAACTGAAGCCTCTTTCTTGGCAAGACAAGCTACTCAGTAAGAAGAAAAACTTCATAATGCATTATCTAGACTATAAAAGCAAAAAACTGAGAGCCTTCCCTAGAGATAAGTAAAAGGAGTATATATCCATGGACATTGGAATACAAATAAGAAACAAGAATCCAAAACTTTTTAAAGGATACGGTCTGTGCCAGGAAACAATGTTCTTCCAGTCAACAGCTCGGCCATTATGCATCCCACTGACCAAATATCAACTGGGAAAATTAAAGAGAAATAAAAGTACATGCAACGTCACTGTTACTATTCTTGGCAACAATGGCAACAAATGAAACCGTAACTAGGGGTAAAATATTCAAATTACTATTTAAGACATCTGAGGCTCAACAATCACAGTCATTTTTACAGAAATAAATAGCTTACTAAGATCACCTGACTAATGGACTATTCCAAGGTACGGTAAGTCAAAACATACTTAAGAGAAATAAGCTGTTTAAAAAGGGGCAAGTTTCGTATTAGCAGAATGGTAGATTCTTCCAAGTAACATTGAGGGGTTAAAATTATGGACTCATTGTCTTTAGGTATAAGTACTCAGAGAATATATTCAAAATCTAAATAAATAAAAACCCAATTGCTAAATCACAAGATTTAAAGGCTGTGTATAAAACCCCACTTCCCCATCTGAGGAAGTGAAATATTTTTATTTGTAGGCTTTAAAAGGATCACTGAGGGAAGAAAAGATATTTCTTCCCACTCCCACCATCTCTACTTCTGAGAATCCCAAATGCATCCAACATGGAATTAAATAAGGCCCTAAATAACCAAGGCAAGTAATACCTGTCTGGTTGTAATGCATCCAGTTCAGCATGATCTCAGGAGCCCTGTACCACCTAGTGGCCACGTAGCCTGTCATTTCATCATCTGTGTGCCGAGCCAGTCCAAAATCCAGAATCTAAAGGGCAGAAGGGGAACAGACAAACTGCTAAGACTGAGAAACAGGCAGGGGAAACAAACAAACAAACAAATAAACTTCTGCCGCCTTATTAAAAAGGAGAACAAAATAGCACTTTCATAAAGAGATTTCCTGGTCCATGCTTAGAATGTATGGGAAATACACAGCAGGAACTTAAACTGACATTACAAAAAGCAAAACAAAAATGTCACTCCTAGGTATTTAATCAAGTGCAATGAGAACTTACGTCCATACAGAGGTTTGGACATAAATATTCAGTTTTACATAGCCTCAAACTCAAGCAAATGTCCATCAGCAGGTGGACAGATTTTAAAATTCTGATATGTTCATAAAACAAAATACTATTACCAATAAAAGGAAGAAACCACTGACACACACATAACCGAATCATTACACAAAGCAAAGGTCAGACACACAAAAATACACACTATATGATTCCATTTACATGAAACTCCAGAAAAGATAACCCTAATCTATAGTGTTAGAAGCAGATGCATAGTTGCCTGGAGCCAGAATTAGGGGTGGAGGGGTAGGGATTGACTAGACTAGGAAGGGACACAATAAACTTTTTCTTTTTCTTTTCTTTTTTTTTTTTTTTTTGAGACAGGAGTCTCACTCTGTCACCCAGTCTGGGGTGCAGTGGCACAATTTCAGCTCACTGCAAGCTCTGCCTTCCTGGGTTCATGCCATTCTCCTGCCTCAGCCTCCTGAGTAGCTGGGACTCCAGGTGCCTGCCACCACGCCAAGCTAAATTTTTATATTTTTAGCGGAGACGAGGTTTCACCGTGTTGGCCAAGATGGTCTCTATCTCCTGACCTCGTGATCCACCCGCCTCGGCCTCCCAAAGTGCTGGGATTACACACATGAACCACTGTGCCTGGCCATAAACTTTTTAAAGTAATCCAAATGTTCTTGGCTGGGAGCAGTGGCTCACACCTGTAATCCCAGCACTCTCAGAGGCCGAAGCAGGTGGATCATGAGGTCAGGAGATCGACACCATCCTAGCCAACATAGTGAAATCCATCTCCACTAAAAATACAAAAATTAGCCAGGTGTGACGGCATGCACCTGTAATCCCCACCATCCTAGCCAACATGGTGAAATCCCATCTCCACTAAAAATACAAAAATTAGCCAGGTGTGATGGCATGCACCTGTAATCCCAACTACTCAGGAGGCTGAGGCAGGAGAATTGTTTGAACCCGGGAGGCAGAGGGTGCCGTGTGCCAAGATCGCACCACTGCACTCTAGACCGCAACAGAGCAAGACTGCATCTCAAAAAAAAAAAGAAAAAAAAAGAAATGTTCTTTATCATAAATGTGATAGTTAAGTGGATACATAATTTTGCCAAAATGAAAATGGTGCGTTCTAATGTATGGAAATTATTTTTTTTTAAGTTAAAAAAAAAGAAATGGAACAAAACAAGTTCTAGAGCTGCTTGCTCTTTAGAAAAAATTAATTCACTTTTATTTGAATTATTTCGAGTGAGTGGGTTTCTGTCATTTCTCCTCTTAGAAATGTATTTAATCTAGTTATCACCTCTTTAAGATCGCTTACTTGATATTTGACTATTATCTTCCTTTATTATGAATATATTAAATTTATAATTTAACTTTATGTTAAAATAAAAACAAGTGATGCCACTTTCAGTGTCACTTAGCTTACTCAGAAATGGTTTAAATTTCAAAGTCTGGTAATAAAAATAATATGAATTTCGGATAGTCATGGCTCATAAATCTACTCCCTGTGAAAGTCTGCCTGCTTAGTCAAACATACAATCTCAAAGTAAAGCAAACAATGAATACTGTCTCTTCATTTTACCTTCAGCTCACAGTCTTCATTCACAGCTAGATTACTAGGTTTTAGGTCCTAGGAAGCAAATACAAGGAAGACAGGATCAACTTCATGATGCATGATCAATTTTCCCCCTACAGGTAATAATGAGGATCCAGACATAAAAGACTTCATCCAGCTATCAAAACACAATCTCCATCCTACAGTCAATATCTAGTCCAAGTTAGCTTTACATAGAACAAAACTACACAACTTCTTTCTTTAATCAGCCTAAACCTAGAGTAAAGTTGCAATCAATCAACATTTCAATGGCTAAAATAAGTTTAGATTAGGATCTTGGCTAAATGCCACTCTTCCACTCTCACCCCACTTCCCCAAAACAATGTAATCAGTCATAATACATACCCTGTGAATGATGTCAGCTGAATGTATATACTGCAAAAAAGAAAAAAAGTCAGTTACCTCCAACCTTCTATTGTCACATTATATAACGTATTTGCTGCACATTTTCATGAATCAGTAAGAACTGCTAGTGTTAACAGTAAGATTAGAAGTCAGCGTAAGTAACTCTCAGTATTGTATACATTTACCATAACTATAATTTCCACAGCCATTGACTCCACTCAGTTGAGCTTTTTATCTATTTTCTGGTAGGCACTCTGGAGCTCAATAAGGACTCAAAGCAGCTAAATATCAAAGACGGTTTAATTTTAAAACACTGTTTACCTGCCCCTCCAACAAATAAATTAGTCTTTCTTGAGGATTTTTTGAAAATCTCAACATTAGACTGACCAGATATTAGATCACATCAATAAATTATTGTTTAGATGTAAGAATGAAGAGTCCTCATCTTTCAGATGTGCATACTGAAGTATCTATGGGTAGTATCATACAATGTCTAGACTTGCTTTAAAATAATCCAGGGCTTGGGAAATACAAAAGAAACATGATTGGCCATATGTCAGTAACTGTTGTCACTGAGTGAACATGGCAGTTTATTGTACTATGACCTTTACTTGTGATTTTATGTGTTTGAATTTTCCGTAAGAAAAGGTGTTTACTTGTTTAAGCCCTAAAAGGAGGGGAGAAAGGCAGAATTCATTTTTAAAAATTATTACTTATATTATCTGTACCTTTAGACCTCGGAGAATTTGGTAGATAAGGAACTGAACATGGTCATCTGTAAGCTTCTGACATTTCACAATGTTGTTCAGATCTGCCCCCATGAGATGGGTCACCAGATACCTAGAAATTAGTGAAAAGTTACATAACAATGTAGAACCCCTAAGAAAGGTCTTATCTTCACAAGACTTTTCTAAGTTTTCTGTTTTTTTTGTTTTTGTTTTTTTTTTTTGAGAAGGAGTCTCACTCTGTTGCTAGACTGGAGTGCAATGGCGCAATCTCGGCTCACTGCACTCCACCTCCATCCCAGGTTCAAGCAATTCTCCTGCCTCAGCCTCCCGAGTAGCTGGAACTCCAGGTGCCTGCCAACACGCCCAGCTAATTTTTGTATTTTTAGTGGAGACAAGGTTTCACTGTGTTAGCCAAGATGATCTCGATCTCCTGACCTCATGATCCACCCACCTCAGCCTCCCAAAGTGCTGGGATTACAGGCATGAGCTACTGCACCAGGCCCGACTTTTCTAAGTTTTTAAAGGAAGGCCACCCTTCCCTTAAAATGGTAGCTGTACCACGATGACAGCTAAAAGTTAAAAACTACTTGTTTTTTGGGGGAAGGGGCACCTCCTTACCTCATTTTCAACATCGCTATTCTTTTACTTTTCTTTTTTTAGAGACAGGGTCATGCTCTGTCATGCAGTAGAGCAAATCATAGTAACTCACTGCAACCTCAAATTCCTGGGCTCAAGCAATCCTCCTACTTCAGCCTCCCGAGTAGCTAGGACTAAAGGTGTGCACCACCACGCACAGCTAATTTTTTGAAATTTTTCTGTAGAGATGGGGTCTCACTATGTTGCTCAGGCTGGGCTCTTAACTCTTGGTATTGGTCTCAGGTGATCCTCCCAATTCAGCCTCCCAACATTACTATTCTAACTTTAACTACCTGCCATCTATTCTAAACATTTACATACTTATTCCTACTTGACATATCTTTTTTCAGGTTATTTCAAGAGAAAAGAAAACAGGCCAAGCTTTGTGGCTCACACCTATAATCTTAACACTCTGGGAGGCTGAGGCAGGAGTTTGAGATCAGCCTGGGCAACATAGGGAAACCCCGTCTCTACAAAAAATAAAAAATAAATAAAAAAATAAAAAAGCAAGGGTAGGGATTAGAAAGATACATGTGTCAGTATCAGTTTTCTTAAAAATACTATTCTTGCATGACAAATATACCGTATAACTTAGTGCATGGCTATAATTAAGTATCTTGTAGTTTTAAATCCACCAGTACATTTTCACCTTATTATAAGCCTTCCATGTTATAGGTTCTAAAATAGGAGTATTTTTTGATTTTCAAACTATAATTTTTTTTCAGGAACGACTAGTGAAAGGATTTTGTTCATTGACAATATTCCTGCATTTACCTTAAAAGAAGGAGGAACATGTTTTATCTGGAGGCAAGATGAGGCATTCCAGGATTTCTCCTCACAGGTGTGGTGCTGGTTATTAATCCCATCTTTATGTGGTAAGATTAGGGAATGATTACATTCAAGTCCAACAGGTTCACCACACATATTCTAGACACAATGTCTTAAGCCACTCATTACTGTATTACGCAGTTATGGAAACATAAAAAGTAGATCGGTACTAAAAAGGCTGAATTTTTTTTTTTTTCTTGAGACAGAGTCTTGCTCTGTCGCCCAGGCTGGAGTGCAGTGGCACAATCTCGGCTCACTGCAATCTCCACCTCCCAGGATCAAGCGATTCTCGTGCCTCAGCCTCCCGAGCAGCTGGGATTACAGGTACGCACCACTGTGCGTGGCTAATTTTTTTGTATTTTTAGTAGAGGCAGGGTTTCACCATGTTGGCCAGGCTGGTCTCGAACTCCTGACCTCAAGTGATCCGCCCACCACAGCCTCCCAAAGTGCTGGGATTAGAGGCATGAGCTACTGTGCCCGGCTAAGAGACTGAATTTTTAAAAATATGTGTAAGTTTTATTTACTGTCTAAGATTCATTCCTATTCCTAAGGTTGGGTAATAATATATATCACCTGAGCTATAAAGAATGCTGATTTCATTTCATTTCTATTTTCATTTTTTATGAATTTTGGAGGGAATAAAGCAGGTCAGTAATTTAGATCTATTATTAATGTATTATAAGAATAAACGTGTGTGTGTGACCTCTCCATATACCTACACACACAACTCCAAGAGGAATGGAATTTTTTTTCTCTATCATAATTTCCCTGTAGGGCTGCCATGGTTAGTTCTCAATTTCATGGAGATCAACAGGACCTAATCTAGTTGTAACCTTAAGATTTTAGCATTTCATATTTTTAAAACTTACATGTTTATATTGCCTTGAGGAAAGAGTAGACTCTAAATGTAATTTAATAAGTAAATGAGATTGAAACGTTTTAAGAAATGTTCCAATCTCAACATAACATAACCAAAGATACTAACTAGCACTTATTCTGTGCCCAGCACTGCAGTAAGCAGTTTATTATGTCCATAACTCATATACTCCTCCCAATAACTCTGTGAGATAATGTCCATTAGTGTTCCCATTTCACTGACAAGGAAACAGAGACAGAACAAGGATAAGCCATCTACTGAAGGTCAAAAAGAGTCGTAATGTCAGGAGTTGAATCTAAAACTAACTGACCCCACAGACCATGATCTTAATCACAGCACATATTCTTCCAACAATTCTTTCAGCTGATACAAAATTTACATCAAGGGAATGACCTTTTTAAAAAGGTCACAATAACTAGTGAAGCAATATGTCTGAATAATTTCCTTAATAATTCTCAATACTGTATTTACTATCAAAGTTAATCTTAACTAATAAAGAAGGCTGGCAAGAACATAGCAATATTCTGTCCTAATCACAGTTACTTATTTTTTAACCCTAAATTGATGCATAAGCTGAGGAAGACAGAATCCAATTTCAGTCTTATAAGACTACTTTGCACATAATTATATTTTTTGACATTGGAAAATAAGAGGGTTATTCTTTCAACTTTTCTAAATAATTTTATGGAGAAGAGACAAACATAACTTATCTTTAAATAAAACCTAAAAGTCCTAACTAATATGCCTGAGCTAGTTCACAAAGGTTAGGCACAATTACTCATGAAATCATAGCAACTTCAAGTACAACTATTGTGTTTAAATGGTTATCAGTGACTTAAGAAATCTTAGGCAGCCAGAGGACCACCGACCGCATGGCCCGAGAGAGAGACAGTGCGCTTTTAGTTAGAACATTTTACCACGATGTAATTTCTCTCAAACCCTTTCCCCCTCAGAGACCACATCCATTTTATCACCAAAATTTAGAGCAAGGGTGAGACTGCCAAGACATTATGTAAGTTTGTAAGATTAAACACTCTATATAGTAATAACTACCAGGCATTACTACTAAGCTACAATGAAATAAACTGAAAGGCATTATTTATGGCAGAAGTGTCTTACAGGAACTTACATAATCACTATACTTGTTTCCAGGAGGCCCAAAGACCAATCCATGACCACCAACTGTTACATTCTAACTCCCATATAGAAAGATTTTCAAAATAAGTCTTGCAACAGAGGACAAAAGCCAGCATCATACAAAGTTGCTGACTGTTTATGGAAGACGCACCAACTTCTAAAAATAATGAACAGGATGGGGGGCAAGGAATATAGATGAGCACATTTTAAGTAAGTACATTCCAAAAGAGGCATTAATGGAGAATCACATAATTTCTACAGTATTTGTTTCTGGAAAGCATAGTCAATTACGTTTTAAAGACATGCCTAATATTGTCAATGTATATAACACCTAAAGTAAATTAAGGAAGGTCAGACTTGAGTATGGTTGGAAAGCTATCTAGTTCTCACATCTTTACAAAGGAATTAAGTAAGTTGGACTTTATTAGGCTAAAAGCTGAAAACAGAACTTCATGGACTGATACAAATCTTGTTTTTCACTTTCCTTGTGAAGTCGGTCTTCTTTAAATTTAATCAAAGTATAGAGATCAAAAATCACATTTCTCAAAGTGACTCCTGTGAGTAAAATGTACTGTGACAGCAAGAAGGAAGAACTCTGTCATAAATGCTTTTCAGTACTCTAGACAGCACTCCATTCTACAGCTTCATTTATACTTCTTGGATAATATCCAATTGTTAAGACCAGTACCACCGTCCCTGCCCTCTTTCTCCCCACCCCCCACTTTTTAAAGCACAGAACAATCAGAAAGAACCTATGTAAAGGCCAGGCGTGGTGGCTCACGCCTGTAATCTCAGCACTTTGGGAGGCTAAGGCGGGCAGATCACAAGGTCAGGATATTGAGACCATCCTGGCTAACATGGTGAAACCCTGTCTCTACTAAAAATACAAAAAAATTAGACGGGCGTGGTGGCAGGCGCCTGTAGTCCTAGCTACTCAGGAGGCTGAGGCAGGAGAATGGTGTGAACCCGGGAGGTGGAGCTTGCAGTGAGCTGAGATCATGCCACTGCACTCCAGCCTGGGTGACAGAGTGAGACTCCGTCTCAAAAAAAATAAAATAAAAACAACAAAAAAGAAAGAACCTTTGTAGGAAAAACTCTTCTATATCTGTATCTATAGACTGGCATGTCTTACCACTATCAGTCCTACTCAAAGAAATTATCAAAAGGCAAAAAAAAAAAAAAAATTATTCCATATTTAACAGAGTGCTTACAACAATCACAGGTATTGACAATTTGTAAGCACAACCTTCTGCAACTCACCTAGTGATCCCTGGGACTTACTACAGTCTATTCTCAACACAGGGGAAGAGTGATTCTTTAGAAATAAAAATCAGATCAGGGCATTCCTTCCTCAAAAGGCTCCCTATTTTACTGAGAGTAAAACACAAAATTCCTTTCAATGGCAGAGAAAGCCCTACCTAATCCAGTACACTGCCCCCAATTATGTCTCTCATTATTTCATAGTCTACATCTCTCTCCCTTGCTCTTAGCTCCACATTGGCCTCCTTGCTCCAGTTCCAATATATCATGCAGTCTGCCTCAGGACCTTAGCACTGACTGCCTCTTCTGCCTGGAATGCTCTTTCCCTAGATATCCCCAGGTCTAATTCCTCTGCTTCTTCACATTTTTGCTCAAAATTCATCTCAATAAGGCCTATCCTTACTCCATTTAAAATTCCATCTTCCCCCCATCCTTGTACTCCTAATTCCCCTTTCCTGTTCTACCTTTTCTTTTTAGTTATAGCATTATTGTCTGCTAACAGACTATGTAATTTCCTTTTTTATATGCTCACTGTTGTTTATTGTTATCTACTTGTACAATGTTCATGGAGGGCAGGGTTATTTTTTGTTCCCTGTAGTATCTAAAGTACCGAGAACAGTGTCGGATAGATAGTAGGCACTCAATTACCACTGAACGACTCAGGACAACTCATACAGCACTACTAGTAAGACAAGACAAGGGCTCATTTTATTGAAATATGTGTGCCAAAGGTCTTCTCTGTTAAGCAGACCAGACTGTTCTAATTTAGGGGTAAAAGAACCATTCAGCAGCCAAGTAGGCAGCTTAGTGGGCTTATTTCACAACAAACTATTCTCACTTGAAGCAAAGATTACTAAAAGATGCCCTCTACATTACCTGCATCAATGAAACTAGACTCAATATTTTAACATACAGTCTACATTACAGGATGAAAACAAAAAAGCTAGTCAAAGGAGAGAGCACTGAGCATGCTTTCAGACAACCAAATCCTCAACCAGTTATAAAACAGTGACAGTGCAGTCATTCATTCATTCTATCACTCCATCAACAAATATGTATTTCTGGGCCCTGGGGATGCAGCAGTGGGAAAGGCAGATACAGCATTTAGATGAAAGGAAGGCACATATGAATACATAATCATAATAAAAGGACATATGGTGCTGGAGAACACACAGGAGAGGGTCCCAGTGCAGACTTAGGAAGGAGTGAATTAGAGAGAGATTGCTGAAGGACTCAAACTCTAAGCTAGGCCTTGAAGCTTCTTTACCTTTTAAAACTAGCTAATCTGAGAAAAAAGTGGCATCTTACTGATCATGTCAAGCAAAAACTGAATGATATTTTCTTAAGAGATATGTAACTTATTTAGATTTCCAACGTGAGTTTGTAAAAACATCTACAAGGAGTTTCACCACCCACCATCTCCATTTCAGCAGACCTCTCTGATAAAAAAAATAAATTGTAAACACAAATGTTAATAGTTAACTCATTCATCTTTTTCCTAGACCACTTCTCTTCCTGTGTTCACTAACTTGAGCACTTAGCCTAGTTTCAAGCAACTAGGCTAGGTATTTCTTTCAGCATTATTTCCAAAAATACCACGTTTAGTAGCTAAATTAGGAAATAACCTGTAAGTCCAAGCAACCGGGCTAGGTATTTCTTTCGGCATTATTTCCAAAAAGATCATGTTTATTAGCTAAATTAGGAATAACCCTAAACATACACATATGCGCACACACACACCCAGAATTCATTAATGCACAATTTTCATCCAAGTACAAAAGAAGAATCAATAGTTATTTTCATTTAATACTCTCCATTCCATACAAATCTCTTTTCTGTATACTTTACATATTTCCTTCATTCTCTGTCTGGAATAAATTTCAGCTTCCACATCCTATCCCTGTTTGCTTCTTCGGACAGTTATTACTTTCTTTAGAGGCTTTTCTCCACTAAGCTTCTCTAATATTCTGAGTTCATGCAGCACCCTGTAAGTTGTCTAGACATTACAGATTTGACTCACCCCTTCAGTTATTTTAGGTAAGCATTTCTTAATAAGAAATGCCTCATTTCTTTAATAAGATCATAGCAATTGGAAAATGAGACAGGCCCTTAGTTTCGGCATCTTACATAGAACTTAACACAGTATTTACTCAATAAGGGGGAGCAGACTTTCAAATAATAATCATAGCCTTAGATCAGAAAAATGTGATGAGAAATAGGTTTAGAGCCAAAAGACCAGGGAGAGATGCAATTTTGTATGTGATATTATACAATTAAGTTCATCTCTCTCAACCTCAGTTCCCTCATCTGAAAATTAGAGATAATATCATCTATTTCACAGGGTTGTTGTGTCAAATGAGATTATGTGAAAGCCCTTTCTACCCTACAAGATGTTACTGAAAAAAAGAAAGCTGGTGTTACAGAATTGCTCACCCACATGTTTTGTCAGTTTCACTCACAAGCATAAGACTCTGTTTTTAAAGAAAGGACATAGTTGTAATGTTGGCAAGAAGTCAAACCAAAAGAAATGCAAGTCACATATTCACAACGAGAAGCATCATTACAAAAATTTTAGTTCCCAGAAGTCTTAAATCCATTTCAGATTTTCAACTAGTATGCTCATCCAAAATATTTCCTAATGTGTTAAGGATCCAGAAGAAAACTGCCTCTGGTAAAATGATATCTTTTTATCACACACTATGGAATGTGTTTGTGTGGGGAGGCAGGGGGAGAGAGTTGTAACTATGTCATCCCACATAAAAATAAAACCTTTCATCCTTTTTCCAATCCCATTTCCAGTTCCCAGTACCCTTTGATCTCTTCTCTAAAGCAACCACCTCAATGAGGCTTAGCTTATAAAGCCCCAAAGATCTAGTCCCTCCCCATTCCAGCTTCATCTTTTGCAATATACACCTCTACTCCCACCAAACACAAACACACACACACACACACACACACACCTCTTCTGCCCTCAGCTCCCTCTCTTAGCCCCTGGATGAACTTGCACTTTCCCCACCTTTCCAACTCTCCTTCATCCCTTAAGCCCTCTATGTATACATCTTTTTTGCAGAGGCTTTCCTGAAGACACTCCATGTCTGGCTTAGGTGGCCATACTATGCAGTCCTTTAGCACTCTATGCCTGCCCTATAATGGCAATTCTTGTGTTCACCTGTTTAACAAACAATAGAGTGCATGTTACTGTTCTAAGTGCTAATGATTCAGCAATGAGGAAAACAAACTCCATGCTCCAACAGAACTTACAAACAGAGGGAGAAGACAGACAATAACAAAATTTGCTAAGAACAAAGCAGGGTAAGGGGTAAACAGTGACAGCAGGGGTACTATTTCAGTTAGAGTGGTAACAAAAGAAGAACTTCTAATGAGAAGACCCTTGGGTAGAGTCCTGAAGGAAAGGAGACAGTCATGTAGGTATGTGGGGAAACAGTTTCATGGCAATAACAGAAACTGGTGCAAAGGTCTTATTGCAAATGTGGTTGTCTGTACTCAACCAAAGAACAAGAGGCCAGAGTGACTGGGGTGGAGACAGAGTGGAAAGAGGACTAGGTGAGGTTAGATTAGAGAGTACGCAGGAGACCAACTCGTGTAGGACATTTTAGATCTTACCATATGGTATTTTGTTTGATCATTTACACTGTTCTTCTCTCCCATTAAGAGCCTCAACTCTTATTTATTGCTATATTCCTCAGAGACTATTACTGTGCCTAGCATAAGGTATTCAAATATTTACTGAACATCATCAGGTTAAAATGTAAATCTAGAAATTTCCTTTACCAATCAGTGTTTTCAGCAACTTTTACATTGAAATAAAAAGCTAAACGTATTAGTTGAGCAATCATTGTCAGTAGGTGGAAGAAGTGATCTCTCCTCATTGGTTTTCACTAAAACAAGGGCTGCTGATTAGCCTTGTTGTAGGTCTTCTGCTCTACCACGGTAGAATCCAAAACCCCACTTCCATTTCCCTCTTGAAGAATGAAGCAGAGATAAGGAATTCAGTGTAAGAAACCTGGGATGGGAACTTGTAAAATAAAAGAAAAAGTATCAGAAGACTAATTTCCACTTACGACAATTCAGTTTCCATGAAATTTGAGGAAATAGTTCCCAGGAGGAATTAAAAAATTCTTCACTGCCTACTATGCTTGTGCAAAGAACCACTACAGTTAAGAAAAGGTGGGGGCATGGTGGCTTATATCTGTAATCCCAGCATTTTGGGAGACCAAGGTGGGAGGACTGGTTGAGTCAAGGAGTTCAAGAACAACCAAGGCAACATGTTTACAAAAAAATAAAAATAGCTTAGTCTAGTGGTGTGAGCCTGTAGACCACCTACAAAAGGAAAACACACACACACACACACACACACCACACACACACACACCTCTTCTGCCCTCAGCTCCCTCTCTTAGCCCCTGGATGAACTTGCACTTTCCCCACCTTTCCAACTCTCCTTCATCCCTTAAGCCCTCTATGTATACATCTTTTTTGCAGAGGCTTTCCTGAAGACACTCCATGTCTGGCTTAGGTGGCCATACTATGCAGTCCTTTAGCACTCTATGCCTGCCCTATAATGGCAATTCTTGTGTTCACCTGTTTAACAAACAATAGAGTGCATGTTACTGTTCTAAGTGCTAATGATTCAGCAATGAGGAAAACAAACTCCATGCTCCAACAGAACTTACAAACAGAGGGAGAAGACAGACAATAACAAAATTTGCTAAGAACAAAGCAGGGTAAGGGGTAAACAGTGACAGCAGGGGTACTATTTCAGTTAGAGTGGTAACAAAAGAAGAACTTCTAATGAGAAGACCCTTGGGTAGAGTCCTGAAGGAAAGGAGACAGTCATGTAGGTATGTGGGGAAACAGTTTCATGGCAATAACAGAAACTGGTGCAAAGGTCTTATTGCAAATGTGGTTGTCTGTACTCAACCAAAGAACAAGAGGCCAGAGTGACTGGGGTGGAGACAGAGTGGAAAGAGGACTAGGTGAGGTTAGATTAGAGAGTACGCAGGAGACCAACTCGTGTAGGACATTTTAGATCTTACCATATGGTATTTTGTTTGATCATTTACACTGTTCTTCTCTCCCATTAAGAGCCTCAACTCTTATTTATTGCTATATTCCTCAGAGACTATTACTGTGCCTAGCATAAGGTATTCAAATATTTACTGAACATCATCAGGTTAAAATGTAAATCTAGAAATTTCCTTTACCAATTCAGTGTTTTCAGCAACTTTTACATTGAAATAAAAAGCTAAACGTATTAGTTGAGCAATCATTGTCAGTAGGTGGAAGAAGTGATCTCTCCTCATTGGTTTTCACTAAAACAAGGGCTGCTGATTAGCCTTGTTGTAGGTCTTCTGCTCTACCACGGTAGAATCCAAAACCCCACTTCCATTTCCCTCTTGAAGAATGAAGCAGAGATAAGGAATTCAGTGTAAGAAACCTGGGATGGGAACTTGTAAAATAAAAGAAAAAGTATCAGAAGACTAATTTCCACTTACGACAATTCAGTTTCCATGAAATTTGAGGAAATAGTTCCCAGGAGGAATTAAAAAATTCTTCACTGCCTACTATGCTTGTGCAAAGAACCACTACAGTTAAGAAAAGGTGGGGGCATGGTGGCTTATATCTGTAATCCCAGCATTTTGGGAGACCAAGGTGGGAGGACTGGTTGAGTCAAGGAGTTCAAGAACAACCAAGGCAACATGTTTACAAAAAAATAAAAATAGCTTAGTCTAGTGGTGTGAGCCTGTAGACCCACCTACAAAAGGAAAACACACACACACACACACACACACACACACACACAGAAAAGGCAATACTGTAATAATACTAAATTACAGCTTGCTCTGGTGTTAGGTTCAAATATTGGCTATTTAAGATTTTTGCATTTCTACTGGTAACATTTGCTGCATACACAGGAATATATATGCATGTAGTCTCTTGCCAAACATTACTATCAAGAAGCCAACAGAGAGGCCCAAATGATTTCCAATCATTTAAGAAATCTAGATGTACTGTATCTTTACAAAATGTTGCCATCTGTACAACCATATCCTATGGCGGTCAAGAGCAACTCAGTATATCCATCTTTTAGCACTACACATTTTCCAAAAATAATCTCCATCTGTTAGATTCAGTAACTGCAGTAACTGTATATTGTCCCTAATGTTCAAAATGCACTACCTATTGTTCCTTTCTCAAAGGTATAGTCTTCATTTATAAGAATTACAATTTAAAACATAGCAAAAATCTGAAGTAGTCATGTACCACAAAACAATGTTTCAGTCAACAGTGGACCACGTATATTACTCTGTCACCCAGGATGGAATGCAGTGGCGCAATCATAGTTCAATAAAACCGCCGCCTCTGGGCTCAAGTGATCCTCCCACCTCAGACTCCCCAGTAGCTGGACTACAGGCATGCACCACCATGCTCGGTTAATTTTTAAAATTTTTTTGTAGAGAAGGGGTTTCCCTATGTTGCTCAGGCTGGTCTCCAGCTCTTGGGCTTAAGTGATGTGCCCACCTTGGCTTCCCAAAGTGCTGGGATTACAGGAGTGAGCCACTAAGCCTGGCCTATAGTACTGTATTTTTACTGTATGTTTTCTATGCTTAGTTATGTTTAGATACATAAATACATAGCATCATGTTACAGTTACCTATGGTATCCAGTACAGTAACATGCTGTGCAGGTTTGTAGCGTAGGAGCAACAAGATAAACCATATAGACTAGGTGTGCAGATTATACCATCTAGGTTTGTGGAAGTACACTCCGTGATGTCTGCACAATGACAAAATCACCTAATGACATATTCCTCAGAACACATCCCAGTCATTAACTGATGCATGGCTGTATATAAATTAAAAGTGCTAACCGAAACATAAAGGCACAAATACATGTACCACATGATTAAAAGTCAACTGTAGGCCAGGCGCGGTGGCTCACACCTATAATCCCAGCATTTTGGGAGGCTGAGGTGGGCAGATCACTTGAGGTCAAGAGTTCATGACCAGTCTGGCCATTATGGTGAAATTTCATCTCTACTAAAAATACAAAAATTAGCTAGGCGTGGTGGTGTGTACCTGTAATCCCAGCTACTTGTGAGGCTGAGGTAGGAGAATCACTTGAACCTGGGAGGCAGAGGTTGCAGCGAGCTAAGATCGTGCCACTGCACTCCAGCCTGGGTGACAGAGAGAAACTGCCTCAAAAAAAAAAAAAGAAAAGGAAAGAAAAGAAAAAAATCAACTGTAAATCTGAAAGTAATTAGAGATTTTGCTAATTAGCATTTAAAAATTTGTGTTCAAATTATAGCCTACTCTAAACAGGCAGCTTGTAGAACCACTCTAGCCTAAATTATGTCTGGTTTGGCCAGAAGTGTAGGTTTTTGTTTACTTGTTTTGTTTGTATGTGAATGTGAATACTTTTAGGAGGTGCAGATGTATTTTGCCACAGATCCCACCACTCCCAATTGTGTAACACTGAACCTCATTTATGTTCTTTGTGTGACCCCAAATAACTTTAGAAAATACTGAAACGGCCGGGAGTGGTGGCTCATGTCTGGAATCCCAGCACTTTGAGTGGCCTAAGAGGGCGATCACCTGAGCTCAGGAGTTCGAGACCAGCCTAGGCAACATAGCGAAACCCCATCTCTACCAAAAATAACAAAAATTAGCTGGACATGGTGGCCAACGCTTATAGTCCCAGCTACTTGGGGGACTGAGATGGGAGGATTGCATGAGTCTGGGAGGCAGAGGTGGCAGTGAGTCAAGATCTCGCCACTGCACTCCAACCCGGGTGACAACAGGGCAAGACCCTGTCTCAAAAAAAAAGAAAACACTGAAATAACTATTGTCCTGAACTACAGTGATTTTTTCCGTGATATGAACGTCACAAAAAAAGTAAACAATGGAATATTTTTCTAAGGGCAAACAAGTTCATTCTATTTTCAGAGACTTTCTGTAATTTGAAACACCTCAGAGGTCAACGACCTCAATTCTCATCATTTTACAGGGAAATGACCGGGCCTACAGTGGTAAAGTGACTTGTCCAAGGTCACATAGCCAATTGGTAGCTTGGATACAAAACTGCTTTGAATTTGTTTCCCGCAACCAGACACTTTCATCAAAAGGAAGGGTGACTGTTTCTGATTATTCTGAGCCTGTGCCAACACTCTGCTCAGTGTTCTGCACTCAGTAGTAGGTATTCAACAAGTAGTAATGAGATTTGCTTCCAAGAGGTAAACTCAGTTATTGTTTATAAAGAACAGAATCCAGCTAGAGTTGAGTAGAAAAAACAGATTCCTGCTCATCAGCCATAGTATTTGTTGAATGAATTAATAAATGAATGAATGGTTGAATGAATGAAACTTTAGTTCAAAGGTAGACTTGTAGTTGCTTGGTCCTTATACGGATAAAGGATCCAAACAAAGGCAAAACTATCAGTAACACTTAACCTTTTAAAAAGACACTGGTTTTAATTAAGCTCTTTTCACATAGGAAAAATATGTTCTCAATACAGTTCCAGACTGTCCAATTAGGCCAAAGTACAGCATTTTGCACTTTGCACAAGTCAGCAAATCATCATTTCCTTTGTTATATAAATCCATCCTTAGTGGACCTAACATTTTGAGATCTAACAGCTCAGATCTAACTCAGATGTTTTCCAAAGTAATTCACTAACACATTACTTCAGTATTTCTTCCACATTTAGCGAAACTATTTTTTAAAAAACCATCATTCTGCAACATTCCCTTTTCCAACTACAGCATACAGTCGGGCTCAACAAACTGTAATATACATGCCCTTGGGCAACATCCAGTCATCTCTGGAAGCCTACATATTCTTGTACCAAGCAAGGCTGCGAGAAGAACAATTTTTCTTAGTTATTGGTTATTTTTTTCCTTTGTTTCTTAAATTTTCATTAGCAGGATCAAGGTTAATGTGGCCAAGGAGATCTTGTAGGTAGACCAAATTCTCCTCTCTCAACTTCCACTCTCAGCCATACACTGTTCCAACTAAATTCAAATGGTGGAGAAATGTTTTTGTCACCTTTCCTCCTTCCCTTTCCATTTCATCTTCTTTATTTCTTTCTCCCTTTCCTTAGACAGAACATACAAGTTCAAACAAATCCCCTTTGTGTTCTGTGGGAAAGGAGTAAATGGTGTTTGTGATCAGTCCAGGATAAGAATGGGAGAAACTGAAACCAGGATAAGGGTGAAGAGAAACTGGTTAGGTTCAGCACCGGAATCAATGAGGGAATGGAGGTTAAGGAAGAGAAGTCATGATCTTCAATTCTATTTTGGCTTTCATAATAGTAACCCCTTCCATTTAGGAATGCCAAAATTTCAATGGGACCAAAAGTATAACTGCGTTTAAAGTTTTTTTCTCTTTTATGGTATAGTGTATCTGTGAACTGGGGGCAGGGAGAGCTGTGTCAACTCAGATACTAGAAAAGCTATTACAGTAGAGAGCTCACACATACATGGGAACAGTTGCTGGAATCTGTCTTATGCTCACCAATGTGCAACCTGGGCATGTGAAGGCACTAATGACACACGTGGCAACCCCTGCCAATGGGGTCAGGAGCCAGTGGATTAATGATCCCTATCTGAGGCGCATTATGTATAGCTTCATAGATCTTGGCAGTTTTCAGCCCAGTTGTCCATAGTGGTGACCATATCAACATATCCTCATAGAAGCTTTCTCTCCTTCCCTGTTTCGTTTTCCCTAGCCCCCACTACTGGTTCCTGAGAATCCCAGGCTCCGCTTTCTAGGGGGATCCCAGGTTAAAACAACAGAGGTGGTTACAAAGCTGGGAGAAGCCTTTCTCAACATATAGAGTCTGCCTCTTATCCCAGTGTAGCAATCTAATACTTCAAGGATCGGTATGTAGTTCTAGTATCACCTCCCACATGCATGGGCGATAAAAGAGGAGGAAGTTTATATGACTGGGGCTCCATTACATTTCTTGAAGAGCATTTAAAAAGCTGGGACCAGCCAGGCATGGTAGCATGTGCCTGCAGTCCCAGCTCCTCAGGAGGCTGAGGTGGGAGGAACATTACAGCCCAGGAGCTTGAGTTCAGCCTGGGCAATATCACAAGACCCCGTGTCTTTTAAAACAACAACAACAACAAAAACTAAACCTGGGATAAACACTTTGAAAAGAAAAAATCCATAGTCAAAACTCTCTACTCCTTTCTCCATGGAACTTTTGTAAGAATTCAAGACTGACTCTTCAATGGGGTACAACGTGCCTAAAATGATGTAAATACTAACACACCCCACCAATAACATATATCCTCTGGTATCCACCCCTACACCCAAAAAGAGTTGCATGACAGGAATAATTTTTTGAAGTCTGTATGTTGCTAAATGGTTCAGGAATAGAAATGGGCTACTAGTCTTCATTCTGTAGACCAGGAAGGCAAATGCAAAAGATTTACTCACACATCATTGAATTCCTCCAGAGACCTTGCAGGTGTAAAAACGTCCAACAGACCAATAACCTGTAAGAAAATATAAAAATTAAACAGTAAATAAATATTAAACTCAGTATAGTACCCATCAGGTCTTAATCTTCTTTTCTTTTTTTTTTTTTAAGAGTCAGGGTCTAGGCCGGGAGCAGTGGCTCACGCCTGTAATCCCAGCACTTTGGGAGGCTGAGGGGGGTGAATCACCTGAAGTCAGGAGTTCAAGACCAGTCCGGCCAACATGGTGAAACCCTGTCTCTACTAAAAATACAAACATTAGCCAGGCATGGTGGTGGGCGCCTGTAATCCCAGCTACTCAGGAGGCTGAGGCAGGAGAATTGCTTAAACCTGGGAGGCAGAGGTTGCAGTGAGCTGAGATTGTGTCACTGCACTCCAGCCCGGGTGACAAAGCGAGACTCCGTCTCAAAAAAAAAAAAAAAAAGAGTCAAGATCTCACTCTTGACATGCAAGCTAAAGTACAGTGACACCACCACAGTCATGGTAGCTCAAGTAATCCTCCTGTCTCAGCTTCCCAAGTAGCTGGGACTATAAGCACATGCCACCACCATGCCTAGCTAATTTTTCTTTTTTTGTACAGATGTGTCTCACTAGATTGCCCAGGCTGGTCTGGAACTTTTGGCCTCAAGTGATCCTCCCACTTCAGCATCCCAAAGTGCTGGGATTACAGCAGTGAGCCACCACGGCCAGCCAGGACTCAATCATTTTAATAGGAACTAATTCAAAACCAGTTCCATAACATCACGTCACATCCTTAGTAACTCCAACTAATTTTCTACCCAAATTATGCTTTTGTTTTCTATTTGTTAACATCAATTCTCATATTAACCCACTTTACCATTAAAAATCTTCATCTCTTTAGAATTTAATCATATGTAGTCAGTAGTTTACCAGAAGGCAAAAAGATTTAGGGTACCTGCGTTACGTATGTACTAATGGTCTAATGAATTAATCCAACAGGAAAAAAAGGTCACATGTCCATGGTTGTTACCATAATATTGTTTTTTAAAAAAGTATTCCATGAAAAATTTCCATCTTAACTGTATAGCCTTCAAAATTGACATATTTATAGCCTCAAAATATTCTCAGTATATTCTTGGTATTATTCTCACAAAGTCTTAATGTATCGGGTATTTAAATCAGACAATTTAAAAATGAAAAAAAAAAAGTCTATCTTTACACAGGAATAAAGCAAAGAGCTACTTAATACTCAATCACTCAAGGTCTTTGAAAAGTTTTTCTGATCACGAATTCATCCACATACAGCACCTCCATCCCCCATCTCCCATTCATTTTCCTTAAAACCCAGGCCATGGCCGGGCGTGGTGGCTCAAGCCTGTAATCCCAGCACTTTGGGAGGCCGAGACGGGCAGATCACGAGGTCAGCAGATAGAGACCATCCTGGCTAACATGGTGAAACCCCGTTTCTACTAAAAAATACAAAAAACTAGCCGGGTGAGGTGGCGGGCGCCTGTAGTCCCAGCTACTGGGAGGCTGAGGCAGGAGAATGGCATAAACCCGGGAGGCGGAGCTTGCAGTGAGCTGAGAACCGGCCACTGCACTCCAGCCCGGGCGACAGAGCGAGACTCCGTCTCAAAAAAAAAAAAAAAAAAAAAAAACCCAGGCCATTCGTTTCTACACAGTTAGGCATTGACAAGACAAATAAGAAATATTATAATTCATTCGTATATTTGAGCGTATCTGGATATGAAGCAAGACTGTGGCCTCACTAGCACACTGTTCTAACCTGCCAACTTAAACACAAAGCTCTAGAAGTAAGATATGTTAACACGCAAAACATTATCATGAAAAAGATCTTCTAATTAGGATGTTACTCCACTCATCCAAATATCAGGCTTTTTTTTTTTTTTTTTTGAGACACAGTTTTGCTCCTGTTGCCCAGGCTGGAGTACATGGCACAATCTCAGCCCACTGCAACCTCTGCCTCCCAGGTATAAGGGATTCTTCTGCCTCAGCCTCCCGAGTGCACCAATATGCCTGACTCCAAATATCAGACTTTTTAAAAGCAACTTCAATTTTACAGTCTGAACCTGAAAAGGAGGTGGTGGGACACATACTTGGAATTTAAGAATAGGTTTCAAGTCCTTGAAAATTGTTCCAAAGGAAATAGAGTCACTTTCAGATCTCTACCCAGACAATAGTATACAAGAAAATCAAAATTACCCATAATTGTACCACCCATTATAACTATCATTAACATTTTGAGATATATTTCCTTTGATTTTCTGATGTACATAAATTAAATTGGGGTTATACCATGCACAGTTTTATATCCTGCCTTTTTACTTAATATTTAAACATTTGTATACAGCATATCTATCATTTGTGTATACCATAACTTAACCAATTTCCTATCTTTAGACATTTAAGGAATACTGCAAGAAAAATATATGTATTTTGCACATCTCATATTTTCTTCCAGGAAATAAATTTCAAGAAACAGAATTACAGAATCAAAGGACACCAATATATTTAAGGATCTTAATATTGTCAAATTGTCCTCCACAGAGGTAAGGCCAACTTACATGCCCCCACCAATAGAGTACCTGTGACCTCATTCATAATAGTGCTTTAAATTTAAGTCAAATCCATTTTCTTTTACCTTTTCCACCTAAACCGTAATTGTTTCCCTTGAGTTTGGTACACTCCTGGCTTAAGACCTCTGGTCTTTTAATCATTCTCCCTTACACCCACTTCTACTTAAGATAACTGAGGTCCAGAAGCTAACTTTATTCACCTGTTCCAATATTTTCTAATCAAAGATTCTTGTTATTTGAGATGCCCATCTCCTCAATATAATAGAAAAGTTTACAACTATTTACATTGTTTTACATTGTTTCCATTGTGATTGTGAAAATCATCATCCTATGGAAATTAAATCATTAGAGATCTGATTTACACATGCAAGAGTTACCTCAAAGACAAAAAAAAAGTCAAAACTATTTTCAAATAAAAACTCCAATTTCAAACTGAAAACATAACAGACATTTTGGAACCAAACAGCTATAAGTTTGAACCCCAGTATCAGTCTGTGATTTCTTGGATCCAAGAGCTTATAATTTCTTCATTCCAATAACCTTGGCACTTGGAACGGAGCCTGGCATTCAGCAGGAGCTAAAATGAATGGCTGTTATGTAAATAATAATTGGCAAATACATTTGGTATCTTCTCTTGAGTCCCATTTTCCTCATATGAAAAACATGAGGACATCATTGCTTATTTTCACAGTCCTGACAGCAAGACTGAGCAGATAATGTATCTGACGGTGGCTAGGACAAAGGACTGACCCACTGTGGATCATCAAAATAAGTGGTGACCACAGCCCACACAACTGAATAGAGAATTACAAAATACAATATACCTAAGCAAACTATCTGAAGCAGTTACTTCCATTAACAGAATTTGAGACATAAAGCTCAACTATTCAAATGATTAAAAAGCATGACTGCAAGAAGAAAAACAAAGTAACCTGAAAAAAAACAGAGAAAAGCCAACTAGTAAATACCTTAGCAAATTTTAATTTCTAAAAAGGGCAATATTTATAATATTTAATGTATTTAACATAAGCACACCAAAAATAACAATTTTGAGATTAAAACTACTCATGTTAAATCAAAGTACTTAAATTTTTGATGGGTTTTCACAAAATACCCCTCCCTCCATTAATCATATTTATGAAATATTAATCATAAGGAAAATACTGTAAAACAAAAAATTCTCAGCATTAAAACAGATCTGGAAAATATTTTAGGAATCTATTCATTTCTCATTTCTTTTTTTTTTTTTTTAAATATAATAATAGAGACTGGGTTTTGCCATGTTGCCCAGGCTGGTCTCAAACTTCTGGGTTCAAGCAATCCACCCACCTTGGCCTCCCAAAGTGCCAGGATTACAGGCATAAGCCACTGCACCCGGCCATTTCTCATTTCTTAAATGGAAATTTCCTTCTAAATCAAGTCATATTTTAGTCTATTTCCTTAACTCCTTCTGCTGTTACATGACTTCAGTCACCTCAAAGTAATCCAGGAATAAAATTTTTAGAAAAGACATTTATAATACAAATAAGCAGCAAATATCTTTAATGATTATCCCATCATGGTCCAAAGCCTGGCAAATATAAGTCATATTTTTTATCAAATTAGCACACATCCAAAAAAAATACTTTAAAACTCAGTATCCAAAGACCATATTTAGCATATTTAACAACAGCACATCAAAACAATCTCTTGGTCTACAATGGTAAGGTTAAATCTAAGGTTCCCAAATAAAATTTACAGAAGAATTTCTTTGATCATTTTTAAATTCTAAAATGTACAGATCTCTAGAACCATATGTGGGCCATTTCTGCAGTGTCTGCCCAGACAGCAAAACGATGCAGCTGGCAGGCTGCCTCCCTTTAATCTTTCCTTAGAACAGGTGTTAATGAGATCAAGATCAGAAGTTCAATCAGGAATGGTCCAACTAACTTTGTTCAGAGAGAAACTCTCACAGTCACAGAGGACATCCCCTAGCTTCAGTCACTCACCCAACAAATGTTTATTTATTATTCATGATCACTAACAGAAGAGACAACTCAAGATGAACTACCGATTGTGGGTCAGAGGCATTTTTGTGTAAAAGATCACATGTGCCCTCTGGCACCTGAAAATTGTATTTGTTACCAACACTTAAAATGCTCACAAGTTTTAAGCTCCTGTTGCTGCTGCCTGTAGGAGGTTTGGCCGCTATAAAAATTGGATGGTGACCCAAAACAGTAATTTTTTAAAAAAGAAGAGGAAGGCAAACGAGACAAATTTCTCTGAAAACCCTCAATTAAACTTACTGGAAGTTTTGGTTCTTTATTGGGTAAAATTACTTTTACATTGTAAGCACCTAACAAATGTTTTTAAAATAGGCTAAAATGTAGGAATTTTTCTACACTGAGTCTTTTGGCTCCAAACATTTGCCAATGGAATAGAGAACTATGAGACATTCAGCCATGTGTCTTATTTTGTTTAAATAACAAATCACTGATATCTAGGTGACCATCTACTGCTAGTAAGCAAGACACTTATAAAACAATGTATGGAAATTAAAATCCTATTTTTCTAATACCATGATCCCTAAACACTGGCTTAACATATTTAGGAAGAAAAGCAAAACAATCAAGTGTAGCACTGATAATCTCTTAAACTAGATGTTCTTAAATTAGCATAGCCACATCAATAGGATCCTAGGGGCTCCCAAAGGTGCTCTGGGGTTCCATAAATGTTTGGCTTGCATTTAATTTTCAAAATATCCTTTATACTTGCAAAGCTGTGACACTATTTCTGTCACATATAATAATGTGTAATGAAAAACAGCATACACACTCAAGTGTGTTAAAAATCAAATGCAAACACACCCCTTAAAGCTGCCAGGCCACCTTGATTTTATGCAGACCTAGGAATAAAGTTTCTGCTGCCAACTTTTTCCGCATATCTCAACTTCCTGTAAACATGTCACTGATTAGGAAGGCTGCAGCTCCACACTGAACATTCTTAAAACTCAGGTTTGCACATAGCTACTTATGTAAAATTATATTCAGGAATAGAAGTTGTCTGTAGAAATAGGATTTCCTCAATACTATACAATCAAAGTAAAATGTGAAAATAAAAAGCAGCTGTGATTATAATGGGCCTCCATAATCCAATTACAAATTTAAGTCTTAATGTTCTCAATTTAGAAGAAATTTGCACTAATGAAACAAGTGTATGCTAATGAAGAATCACTTATTTGTGACTTTTTTCTCGCTATGAAGAAGTTAAATTACTAAAACAGTCTAAATAGTCAAATAATAAATTCACAGATTTTGAATTTTTTTCTACACAGTAACAAGCAGTACAGCCAAAGGACTTTGAAATCTCTATGGCCATTGCTTCCACGATGCTACAAACTTCACAGTACCCTTTATGCAGCAGTCACAGAAATTCATAACTTGATTTTGAAGTTCAGTAAAATGTCTTCAGTCAACTGTCTTTTTACTTTCAGTTAATATTCCGATTATATCCACTTATTTACCGTATTAGAATTTGTAAGCATCTTGGCAGAATAGCAATGTCCTCGAATTACCAAATTGGTAAAAAATAAAAAGTTATATTTAACTTAAACAATGCCTCTGACATATTTATTAAAATAACTGAATCTGGAAAAAAAGAAAAATTATTAACATATAAAATAATAGCCCTCTTTGATAGGACTTTCAGTGAGCCTAAGGCACTCTTCCTCAGATTTTTCCACTTAAAAATATTAAGGCGGCCGGGCGCGGTGGCTCAAGCCTGTAATCCCAGCACTTTGGGAGGCCGAGACGGGCGGATCACAAGGTCAGGAGATCGAGACCATCCTGGCTAACACGGTGAAACCCCATCTCTACTAAAATACAAAAACTAGCCGGGCGAGGTGGCGGGCGCCTGTAGTCCCAACTACTTAGGAGGCTGAGGCAGGAGAATGGCGTAAACCCGGGAGGTGGAGCTTGCAGTGAGCTGAGATCCGGCCACTGCACTCCAGCCTGGGAGACAGAGCCAGACTCCGTCTGAAAAAAAAAAAAAAAATATTAAGGCTATATTATGAGAATACGGGAGTCTGTGGCTATTTTGTGTTTTGATAGCCACAGACTCTCACATTCTCATAATATAGCCTTAGGAAAACTAGACAAAGAATACACAACCTTTTAATATTTTCTCTTAAAAGTTCTCGTGAATTTTGTGTTATATTTCATAATATATCCTTTTATTTAAAAAAAATTTTTTTTTTTTTTGAGACGGAGTCTCGCTCTGTCGCCCAAGCTGGAGTGCAGTGGCCAGATCTCAGCTCACTGCAAGCTCCGCCTCCTGGGTTCACGCCATTCTCCTGCCTCAGCCTCCTGAGTAGCTGGGACTACAGGCGCCCGCCACCTCGCCTGGCTAGTTTTTTTTTGTATTTTTTAGTAGAGACGGGGTTTCACCATGTTAGCCAGGATGGTCTCGATCTCCTGACCTTGTGATCCGCCCGCCTCGGCCTCCCAAAGTGCTGGGATTACAGGCTTGAGCCACCGCGCCCGGCCTATTTTAAAATTTTAAAGAGTTCCTTCCCCTCTAAAAACCTTTGAGTAAAACTAGAACTCCAGGAAGATGCATCACTTTCATTCCAAGTCTTTGACCTGACATAACCAAGTGGCCACTAACACCCCAGGACAAGAAGCAGGGACCAACATTGGATGCACTCCAATGCATTTCCATCTGCAGTAATTAAAACATTTTCCCCAGCCTATTCAAGATCAAAATTTATTCTTCCTTGAATGAATTAACTTACATTTTCATGTTTCATATGTTTAAGTAACCGCAGTTCTCTGTAGGTTCTTTTGGCATGAATGATGGACTGAAATGGTCTGGAGAGCTTCTTCACTGCCACACGTAACCCTGTTTTTGTGTCAAAAGCAGCACTAAGGAGAAAAAAGGGAAAAAAACCCACCATTAAAAAAGCGTTCTAAACACCATTTTGGGGTATTTATACGGCTATTTCCAAATTAAAGGGTCTATAACAAAATACAAAAAAAAAGGCATAAAGATAAAAAGCAAAATGACCTATTACCCACCATCCAAATAAAGCTTGTTATTATTTTTGGTGTTTTCTCCTTGTCTTTTCTATGTATCTAGATCAGGAGCCAGCAAATTTTTTTCTATGAAGGGCCAGATAGTAATATTTTCAACTTTGCAAACCCTAAGACCTCTGTCACAACTACTCAACTCTGCTTGTAGGAGGAAAGCAGCCAGAAAATAAGTTTAAAAATGGGTGTGGCTGTGTTCTAATAAAATTTACAAAAACTGGCAGCTGCCCTGATCTAGATGAGCCAACAGATTAATAAACAGAGTTGAATTCTGTCTTCCCTGCCTAAGCCTCACTGTCGTCACCTTGCCACATATGCTGCCTGATTAGAGTCAAGGCCCAGGAAACCGTGTTTTCAGGACAATAAATTGCCACAAATATTTCTGGAGCACCTACAAAGTACTTGGCACCTTCAGGGAATGGAGGAAGAGCAAAACAGAATAATAAAATAATTTCAAATAGTGATGAAAATACTATGACTAAATAAAAGGGTAATGGGATAAAGAGTGACAGAGAGCCAGGGAGTTATGCCACTTTAGCTAGGATGGCTGAGGAATCACATCTGACCCGAGAAGGAAACAATGTAATGATTAAATTCCCTATATAAATATATAAGAAAAAGAGCTTCAAGCAGAAGAAATAATAATACTAATGTTTATTAAGTCTTTACCCACACATACAAGAAATTATTCTAAGCCCTTTACATTAATTTGTCTCAATTCAGCTTTTGTAATTCCCCGAATCCCCTATGAAAAAATACTATTATCATTCCCCGACTTACAAATAAGCAACTGAAGCACAGAGAGGTTAAGTACCTTAACTATGGTCACAAAGCTTAAAAGTGGCAGAGCAGGGAGTCTGGATCCAGAGCTTATGCTACTGACCACTTGACTCTGCTATCTCTCAGAAGAGCAAGTGCAAACAAATGAAAAAAGAAACAGAGGTAGGAAAACTATGGCATGCTGGAGTGAGTGACAGAAAGACAGAAGGGCTGTGTGGGTGGAGCACAGGGTGCAAGGGGAGAGTGGGAAGGGATGATATAAGAGATGCAGGCAGTGGCTAGACCATGGAGGACATCTACAGCAAAAATGAGATGTGTATTTTAATTATTTTTAGAAATCATCGCCGGGCACGGTGGCTCACACCTGTAATCCCAGCACCTTGGGAGGCCGAGGCGGGTGGATCACAAGGTCAGGAGTTCGAGACCAGTCTTACCAACATGGTAAAATCCCGTTTCTACTAAAAATACAAAATTAACCGGGCGCAGTGGTGGGTGCCTGTAATCCCAGCTACTCGGGAGGCTGAGGCAAGAAAATCGCTTGATCCCAAGAGGCAGAGGTTGCAGTGAGCTGAGATTGTGCCACTGCATTCCAGCCTGGCAACAAGAGAGTGAAACTCTGTCTCAAAAAAATATATAATAGTAATAACAGAAATTGTCTGGGCCAGTTCCATTATGCCTCATCCTCCAGTTTGTCTCGGTCTCTAATATGTATTTAAGACTTTCTGGTCATCTATTATCACCAAACTCTCTGCCTGCCAAACTTGCTTTTACAACCCAGTACCTACTCCAGTTCTCTTCCTTTCACTCCCAAACTTTTATGCCATGCCCTCAATCTTCAAATCCCAATTTGTGATAAACTCCTATAAATCTGCAACCTCTTTTCTGAACCTTCCCTCCATCTCTGTGAAACTAGGCCATTTCTAGAAGACACTGCCTCTCTTATAGCCCTGCCATTAGAAAGCATTCTCTAATAGCCCAGATATCTCCTGGCTAGCAGGTGGGTAGGAGTCTTCCTTGGCAGCCATTACCACTTCAGGACCATTACTTTCCATTTGTTCTATAAAATACCTCCTGCTCACAACCCTGACAAACCTGTCCCTCTCTGCTGCTGGTATCCACTGACCTGAAATTTTCCATCATTCATTGAAAAGTTAGTGTCTATCCAGATGTCTCTACACTCCCAACTTCTGTCATCACTCTTGGCAACTTCAACATCCAGGTGAATGGCACACCCAACATCCTGTTTCCTGATCTCTCTAGGAAACTCCACCACACCCAGTCGTCTTCACAGTCACACTCTAGACCTTTATTCCTACCAAAAACTGCCCCAACTACAAAATTCTGAATGCCAGCAGCATTTGCTTTTCATCACAAACCTAGTTACTTCTAGTTTACTTGTACCCTGAATACAACAATTTGTTAACCTCATCATTGCTTGTTTCTATCCTTCAGCCCTCTTCTGTCTTCATTTCCCTTCCTGTTCCATGATTATAATCACTTCTCTCTCTCTCTCTCTCTCTCTCTCTCTCCTCTCCTCTCCTCTCTCTCCTCTCTCTCTCTCTATCATGTACTCACCTGGATAAAGTCTAACCACTTAATTCTCCATGACTGAATCCAAGGAACTAACTGAGGTTGAACAAAAAAGACTGTAGAATCAGATTTTCATTCTTAGTTTCTGACCTTAATCTCAAAGAGGCTCTCAGTAAAGCCATTTTCTTCTAGTAAGTTCATTTTCCTACTCGAAAATGATCATTTGACATGTTCTCTCTCAAATCTCCAACTCACCTTCTTCCCTCAAGAGTTGCCCTTATCTTCACTGAGAAAACAGAAACCATCAAGAGGGGAGCTCCATTTGCTTATCCTCAAATCTATAAACCCATCATCTCCAGCTTCCCTCTTGCTATAACTAAGAATATGCCCTTTCTTATCAAAATTCTAGACCACAATATATGCTTTGGAGCCACCCCCCTCATCTTCTCAAGGATTTCCCTTCTTCATTCCTCTTCTCCCTTGCATCATCAGTGTCTCCCTATCTACTGGACCATTCTCATCAGCAGAAAGGCACTCTACTTGTTTGCCACCTTCAACCAACAAACAAAAGACTTCCCTTGACAGTTCTCCATCACAGTTAAAATTCTCCAAAAAAATCACCTACACCAGAGGTTCCCAGATCAGCAGCATCAGTTTCACCTGGGAGTTTATAGGAAATGAAAATTCTCAGGTACCACTCCAGAGTTACGGAATGAGAAACTTTGAACTAGGTCTAATAATCTGTATTTTATCAAGCCCTCCACATTAGTCTGATACATATTACAGTTTGAGAACCACTAATCTATACCTTTGCTACTCAAAGTGTGCTCCATTGCTCCATGGACCAGTAGCATTGGCATTATCTGGGAGCTCATTAGAAAATGCAGGATCTCTGCAGACAACAGGAAAGGAGAAAGGAGAAAGGAAAAGGAAAATGAAAAGGAAAAGGAAAGGACAGGACATCTTGGGCCCTAAAACAGAATTTACATTTTGACAAGATTTCCAGGTGATTAATATACCTCTTAAGATGTGAGAAGCACACATCTACACAACTGACTCATTTCAATTCCATTCTTTCCTCAATCCATTCAACTGAAACTGCTCTTCTCAAGGTCATTAATGACCTCTGCTACCAAATCCACTTTTCTAAGATTAGTAATTGACATAGTCACCACTTTCTCTAAATACTGTCCATCCTGGAGTCTTTATCAACACTTCTATTGGTTTTCTATGACCCCTCTGGCAGCTCCATCTCTGTCTCCACTGCATGAGCTTCTTCTACTCAAACTCTCTATGTTGGAGTTCTTCAGGACATGGTACTGGGCCCTCTTCTCTCTCCCACATTCTCTTTCTAGATAATCTCATCTATGTTCATGACTTTAAATTAAATGCCATCTATATATTGAAAACTCTCAAATTTATGTCTCTCACTGAAATCTCTTCTCTGTGTCCTGACGTCTCCAAGAGAAAGACACATAAGCACCTGAAACGCAGCAAGTACAAAACACCCAGAACTATTCTTCTCCATGTCTCTGTTATCTAGTAAATGGACTGTTCATCCAGTTGCTTGAGCTAGATATTTGATTGTCATCCTTGATTTCTCCCTTTCCTCAGTCCCCATTCAAATCTATTGGCAAGTCTCATGGTTTTCACCTCCAAAATACATCTCAAAGTCAACTGCTCTTCATTTCACTACTATCATATTAGTCCACGTCACCAGCCTGCTGGTCCTTCTAATATGCTCTCCAAATGCATCCAATACAGTCTTTTAAAAATACAAATTATGCCAGGCACAATGGCTCAAGCCTATAAACCTAGCACTTTGGGAGGCCAGGGTAGGAGGACTGTTTGAGCCCAGAAGTTTGAGATCAGCCTGAGCAACACAGCAAGACCCTATATCTACAAAAAATAAAAAATTGGTTGAGTGTGGTGGCTCACGCCTGTAATCCCAGCACTTTGGGAGGCCAAGGCGAGTGGATCACTTGAGGTCAGGAGTTTGAGACCAGCTTGGCCAATATGGTGAAACCCGTTTCTACTAAAAAAAATACAAAATTTAGTGGGGTGTGGGGGCACACACTTGTAACCCCAGCTACTTGGGAGGCTGAGGCAGGAGAATCACTTGAACCCAGGAGGTGGAGGTTGCACTGAGCTGAGATTGCATCACTGCACTCAAGCCTGAGCAACAAAGTGAGACTCTGTCTCAAAAAAAAAATTATAAATAAATTAAAAATCAGTCAGGCAGCCAGACGCAGTGGCTCACGCCTGTAATCCCAGCACTTTGGGAGGCCGTGGTTATGAGTTTGAGACCAGCCTGGCCAACATGGTGAAACCCCGTCTCCACTGAAAATATACATTAAAAAAAATTAGCTGGGTGTGGTGGCAGGAGCCTGCAATCCCAGCTACTCAGGAGGCTGAGGCAGAAGAATTGCTTGAACCAGGGAGGCGGAGGTTGCAGTGAGCTGAGATCACGCCATTGCACTCCAGCCTGGGCAACAAGAGCGAAACTCCGTCTCAAAAAAAAAAAAAAATTAGGCATGGGCCACCATGCCCAGCTACTTGGGAGGCTGAGGCAGGAGGACTGCTTGAGCCCAGGAGGGTTGAGGCTGCTATGTGCCATGATGGCACCACTGCACTCTAGCCTGGAAGATACAGTGCGACTGTCTCAAAACGAAAAATAAAAAATATCAATAAAAGTACAAATTAGATCACACCGCTCCCCTCCTTCAAACCATTCAAGAAATCTCCTTGGCATACAGAGTAAAACACAAATTTCTCATGATGGCCTACAAAGCCCAGGTGATCTGGCCACCACTGATTATTCTACCTGCTCCTGTGCTACTCTTTCCCTCTTTCTCAGCCACTGTGTTCTCCTAGCTCCTTTCAGTTCTTTTAACTATTCAGACAGGCTGCTCCTGGTTCCTAGGACTTTCTTCTCCTCCGCCCCCATCCCACTCCATAGCTAAATCCTTATCCTTCAAGTATTGGTTTAAATAGTCACCTGCTCAGGAACCTGTCAGGGACCTCTAAGAAGCAATTACTCTGTTACAACGCCCTCACTGACTCCTTCCTTATCCCATATAAAGGAGGGTGGTGATTCTCTTCTTTCCCACTCCCACTGCTCCTACAGACCCATAAATTAGTACCTTCTTCTCTCTCAAAAGTAGCAAGTAAATGTATACTCATCTCTAAACCCAGTTCTCTAAACTAGCTCTGATGAGACTGGAAAAATGGCCATTGCCCCATGTGGGACCCAGCTTCTTCAACTTCCCACCTCAGAGTTTGCCTGCCACCTGCAAGTTGAGCACTTTCTTCTCTCCTCCACTGGTAAGTCTGCTGGGGAGCAAGGAACAGCAGCAGTTTTCTAGCTGATCTGACTGATTAAGTGTGCAAGTTCAATTAACTGGGGAAGAAAGAAGCCCACTTAAGTTGCCTGTCCAAGCCACTCTGCATGCCAGCTTTACTAATAAAGTAAATATTTTTATCTCTATTTGACTCCTGAATCTATTCAGCAAAAGGCAGGCTAGAATTAATCAGTACCCTACAGACCCTAACAATCACAATTTATTATTACATGTTTATAATACTCCAACAGAGTGATTAAATAAGAGCCAAGACTTTGGAATTAGACTATCTGGACTTTAATTCCAGTTCTGTCACTTAATAGCTATATAATCTTGAGGATGTTAATTAAATTTTTTCATGAAATGAGAATTATGTTTATATTTCATCTGTAGGGTATTTGTTAGAATTAAATGTGGTAACTTTTATAGTGGGTTTGGCAAGGAGCTTGGTCCATGGCAAAGCTGGAATACTCCCCTCAATCACATTTGTAAAAGTAGAGCTACAAGTAAAACCTTGTTTTCATGAACAGCATTATAAAATGAAATTATCTTTATGATAAATAGGTTCTCCAAACTAAAATTCAGGACATACTGTTTAACAAGTTTTTTCCCCAATTGTGAATTTACGTGAAGCCTTCCAAAGTTATCAAATTAATTCACATCTTATAAAATCATTGGTATAGTAAAAAATAGCTGAAAGAAACATAAACATTGGAAGCAGTTATTACAATATTAGGATGTCATTGTCACTCATCTACTGCTGTGAATCCAGTACATAACACACAAGGATAATCATTAAATAAACTTCAATGTTTTGTTACACATTCATACTTGCCTCCCCTTGTGTCACACACACATAGAAAATCTGGGTTACTAGATTCTTCATATATCCTAATAAAATTGTTTAACTTCTAAACTTATTGATGTATACCTTCCTTTATTCACAATGGATTTAAAGCAGACTGGAATTGTATATATAAAACCTGACAAAATGGTAAGAGATTAAGGGAAAATAAGAAAGTCTGTACAGGTGAGGTTAGCACATATCATGAGGTCCTTTCTTTCTTTTGAGATGGAGTCTTGCTCTGTCACCCAGGCTGGAGTGCAGAGGCACGATCTCGGCTCATCGCAAATTCTGACTCCCCGGTTCACGCCATTCTCCTGCCTCAGCCTCCCCAGCAGCTGGGAGGGACTACAGGCGCCCGCTACCACACCCGGTTAATTTTTTTGTATTTTTAGTGGAGACGGGGTTTCACCATGTTAGCCAGGATGGTCTCAATCTCCTGACCTCATGATTCGCCTGCCTCAGCCTCCCAAAGTGCTGGGATTACAGGCATGAGCCCGCCAGTTCCAAATGAAAATAGAATGATAAGATATTTCTTGCTAGGTGCGGTGGCTCACACCTGTAATCCTAGCACTTTGGAAGTCTGAGGCAGGAAGACAGCTTGAGCTCAGGAGTTCAAGACCAGCCTGGGCAACTTCATGAGTTAGTGAGACCTCGTGTTTAAAAAAAAAAGAAAAAAACATTAGGCAAGCATGGCAGCACACACCTGTAGTCTCAGCTACTTTGGGTGGCTGAAATAGGAAGATCGCTTGAACTCAGGAGTTCAAGGCTTCAGTGAGCCATTGATTGTGTAACTGCACTTCTGCCTGGGTGACAGAGCAAAACCCTGTCCCCCAACCCAGCAAAAAAAAAAAAAAAAAGATATTTCTTCATTGTACCTTTAAAAGCTGATTGGTTATGATCTCAAGGAACTAAGAAATCTAGCTGAGGAGTCAAAATGAACAGAGGGACACATAAATACACTTACCAGACTTTTACAAAGCAATACAATTATTTCCTCTAATCCATTCTTTACACTCCAGCAAGACCAATTTAAAACAATTTTACTCAACAGTTCACAACTCAAGAAACTCCAACAGCTCTCTACTACCTAAAGAACCATTTGTAGACTTTTTAGAAAAGTAACTGCCTAAATCCCACTCCAGATCTCATTCTTAATTTCTGGGGGTATGTTTAAAAGTTCCACAAGTGAGTCTGAAGCACAACAAGAATGAGAACCACAACTGGGTTCACCCTACCTGAGATGTTCCTCCTGTCAGGACAGTCCTTTTCATATCCATTCTCTTGGTTTATGTTTTCTCTTGTCTGAAAATGTTTCCTTTTCTTCTCTCCAAATATCCATTTTTTAAATAATCTTCAAATCCTTCCTCCTCCATGAAACCATACTGACCACTATAACTCACAATGTCTCCACTTCTCTGTACACATCAATACCTTCATACATATATACACAATTTATTAATATTTTAGGTCTATTTCTTTTACACATTGGTGGGCATTTAACACTGTCTGATGGACGACTGGCAAATTTCCTTCACTACAGTAAATCTAACACGTAAGCATCAATATTTATACCCACATATTTCAAACTTTCAAAATACGTTGCATTAATACCTAGAGTTATTGAAAACTTCAGGTAAACTGGTTCATTCCTGATTGGAATTTTTATAACTACTGTCAATCATCAGTGCTAATGATGATATCCACTTCACATATCTAAACTGAATGAACCATTCAAGTTTGTAACATCAATCCCATTCCAAGAGAAGTTAGTGCTACATCTCTGGTATCTTCAACAAGTGTGTAGGAAAGTAATCCAGGGAAACCATGAAACATTACATCTCAATAGATTGAGAATCCAAAGGGTCAGACATTCTTGAGAATAGGTTTGAAAGTACAAATTTGGAAGTATAGTATATGAACAAGACCATTGTTGAGACTATGAGATAATGAATTCAAAAAGCATATGCACAGAAAGAGAAAAGAAAATTTAAGAATGGATCATGGAGCAGAAAGAAAAGAGGCAGGAAAAACTGACCAATGGATGAAATAGGAGAATTAGAGAAACACAAGGAAAAATCTGAATACCAGAGTACTTTAAGGGGGTGTTAAAAAAAAAAAAAAAAGAGCACATTAAATGTTAAGATGTATACATTATGACACTAAAGTTAGTTACCGCCTCACAGCCTTAAAGTAATTAAAGCAGTAGCAATGATAATTCAGGAAAATGCATTGTATCTTCTAAGGTACCAGAATATATAATGTGCCTAAATAACATTCTAAATCACGGAAGACTGATCTTCCTGAGTTCCTGCTACCTCAGAGCCATAAGATCTTCAAAATTTCAGTCTGTTATTACCTAATATTTTTAAAACTAAGCAATCCTTCCCAGATGCAAGAGCCTTCAAAAACGTACAGAAAATTAATTCACAGTGGGTCACAATGGACTAGCTCTCTTTGTGGACTTCTAAACAGCATTTCATTTCTAGGAGTTTGAAAATGCTAAATACTGAAAGACAGGAGAGGAAGGACACAGAATACCAGAAGAGACACTATGGCAAATGCTGCCTACCTACCAACTGGGACTTCATGCTAACTTCCTTTCCAGAAAAAATTCAGAACACCCGAAGCTGGGGCCATGACAATGACAAAACACAATTGTTCATGAAAATTGGGTCTCCCTCACTAATAGTTGTTTCTCAAACGTGACAGTGATACACCTGGCCTCTTGCAAACATGCTTGTGCAAGTTCTCCCATCCATTAAGCTTATCGGGTTATAACTAGGACCTGGACCATTAGAAATGCTGCTACTCTCCTAGAAATAATAAAAATCATGTTTAGAGAGGCCCAATTTATAATGCAAAAAGTATAGCATTTCTATCTTTTTGCAGGTGGAAGGTTCACATTATCCCATCTAGTTTTTACTCAGGACCAACCAATCCAAATATATAGGGTTATACAAGTGATTCTCAACTAAAGGTGATTTTGCCCTCCCTACCCCTCAAGAGATATGTGGCAATGTCTAGATGTTTTTGGTTGTCACAACTGGGAATTGCTATTAGTATATAGTGAGTAGGAGACAGGGACACTGCTAAACATATTACAATGCACAAGTCCGTACCCCACAACAAAACACTATCCCACCTAAAATGTCAATAGGTTGAATTACTCTAGGTTATACAGGTTGAGTATCCCTAACTTGAAAATCCAAAACCTAAAATGCTTCAAAATCCAAAACTTTTTGGGCATCAACATGATGCTCAAGAGAAATATGCATTGGAGCATTTCAGATTTTGGATATTTTGAAAAAAGATGCTCAACTGGGAAGTATAATACAAATATTCCAAAATCCAAAATCCAAAACATTTGTGATCCCAAGCATTTTGGATAAGGAACACTGAACCTGTACTATATTTGGGAATGCAGAAACAGCTTAATAGATGTTCATAGTACTTACTGTCTGTTCTCTTAATTTGCTAACTTTTTTCTGTTTGCTCTGGCATCAGTATCATTTAATATTGAGATTGCTCATTTCACAACAGATCATTCAAAGCATAAGGCACTCAGAACACTAAACTAGGAATCAGAAAATGAGGCAAGTCAAACTTAATGTCAAATGAGGGAATGACATAAGAAGTATATCAGTATAAGAAGCCAATATCAACATTTCACTTCAACTTAATACTATGCTCATTAGGGCATAATAGTTCATTACACTGAATGAGGAAGACAACTAATATTTTCACCAGCATTTGGTAGCCTGGAGAAGAAAACATAAATAGAAACTATTTATTTAAAAGCCTAAGTTCCAGAAGGTTCATGCCAGCTAAAGCCCTAAATAAAAGATTTGACAGGAGAGAAAAAAAGAAATAGCTATTGGAGATATTAAAAATAAAGCAATTATTTCTGAGAATCAAGTTATACCTACTACAGGGATGAGGAAATACAAGAAAGATGAGTTAAATATACACTTGCATAAGCCAGACATCTCAACCGTGTGTCAGACAAAAGTAAGGGTATGATTAGGGCCACATGTTGTAGGTGAGAAGACTGTCACAGCCAGAGACATTACCCCAAGTGCAAGTATAGGGATGGGTTAAGGAACTAAAGGACGACTCTTACCCTCACAGTCCCTTTTTCCTCCTAAAACATCCTCCCTGAGCCCTTGGCAGATGAAAAGATGTTGTTTTGACTTCTTGTGAACACATGCTGATGTCATCATTTCTACATCTGAATCATCAGATGGAAAGGCTTATCTGACACAGATTTCCAATATATACCTTTGCATAAAATTACCTTAGATGTAAAAAGTGACCAGTATGTCAGTCTTAATCCATTTTGTGTTGGTATAATAGAGTATCACAGATTGGGTAATTTATAAAGAAAATAAACTTATTTCTCACAGTCCATGAGGTGGGGAAGTCCAGTATCAAGGTGCTGGCATCTAGTTAGGGCCTTCTTGCTGTGTAATCCAGTAGTGGAAGGCAAGAGGGTGACAGAAGACAAGAGATGGTGAGAGAGAGAGAGCAAGAGGGGACTGAACCTGCTTTAATAACAAAGCCACTCTAGTGATAACTAACCCACTTCCTTGATCATGACATTAATCCGGTCAGGAGGGCAGAGCCCTCATGACCTGATCACTTCTTAGGCCCCACTCCCCAACACTGTTGCATTGGGGATTAAGTTTCTAACACATGAACTTTGGGGAATACATTCAAACCACAGCAGTCACTCAATTTGAGACATAGAAAAATCTAAAAAGATCTTAAGAGAAGAATTAGCAATACAAAGGTAGATTTCAAATGTCAACTTAAGCAGGAAGAATGCAGAAAATAAAAGCTACAAAGGACTCCTAAAGCCATCTCTGAGGAAACATAAATATGTCTCCTCTGGACTGATACTTTTTTTTTTTTTTGAGACTGAGTCTTGCTCTGTCGCCCAGGCAGGAGCGCGGGGGTGCAATCTGGACTCACTGCAACCTCCGCCTCCCGGGTTCAAGCGATTCTCATGCCTCAGTCTCCCAAATAGCTGGGATTACAGGCACACACCACCACGCCCAGCTAATTTTTGCAGAGACGGGTTTCACCATGTTGGCCAGGCTGGTCTCCAACTCCTGACCTCAAGTGATCCGCCTACCTCGGCCTCCCAGAGTGCTGGGATTACAGGCGTGAATCACTACACCCAGCCTGGACTGATATTTTCGAAAGCAGGTACCCTTCTTCTGTTTTAAATCTCTGTAAACAAAACACCTAGTATAGTGCACTGGAAATACTAAATTAACGAACTTATGAAAACAAAGGACAAGGCTGGTGTGCTTTTTTTTTCTTCACATGCTCACATGTTGTGTGGTGTCTACATTTTAAGCCATAAGCTTGAAAATGCAATCAATACATACTTTTGAGTAGAATGACAGTAAGGCACACATACTCACACACACACCTTCCTTCATATCACAGGCACAGTGACAATCATGAAGGTCTAAAAGAAGTAAGTTTTGAGGAAAATAAGGAATTTGTAACCACACATTCAAGTAACAGGAGCCAACATGTTCAGGGTCTAATGTTACTCAGACAGCAGGTCTAGACAAAATAAACATTTGTTCTATTACCTTTCTGTTATGTTGCCATGGGAATCTATGTTTGCAGGAAAACTTATTTTCTGCAACTTGATGATAGAGCAGTAAAAGAGGGAGAGCTCTGATGAAAAGAGGAGGGGGGCTTACATCTGTAAAGGCAGGGAGGACAATAAACAATATGTGTTTTTATAGGGTCACATGTCTGTAGAATCTTTCAATCTATACGATGTATTCAAGTTTAACAGACAAGTCCTTGGGACCTCAAAGCCAAGATATTAATGACAGATAACAATGGTCCAATCTCTACTAAAAGTATTATAATGGGGAAAAGGCAGAGGAATGTAAGTCAGAAAAAGGGTCAAATAAAATCAAATAAATAAGATCTTAAATGTTTAACTGCTGAAAGAAGGTAAAAATGACTTTTAAAACATGATCCAAAAGTAAGAAAAACCCTAAAAAGTAAAGAAGTTAAAAAACAATCTGCCAGCAGACTCATCTTCCTTTTCCAGCTAAACTCAAGAGCTAATCTCTGCTCCCTTCCTTTTGGCAACAAAAACCTGAAAAAAGTAAAGGAAGCCCATGTTATTTAAAGAGCTGGACTGGAATACCCTAAATTTCTAGGGCCCAACAAAAATACTGGCTCTGGCACTCTGGGACTGCTGGAATGAGAGTTGTGAGCATGGCTCAGGGCTCTGCACCAATTCATCCAACTCCACCATTCTATCCTATTCACAGTAGTCATTTAGGGTAGAATGGGTAAGGAACTGAAATGAAACACTTGGGACCCTAGAGCACAGTGATCTGTCAAAACATGATTTAGGTCATGTCCTTCCTTGGGTCATAACCCTCCAAGGCTTCCCCTCTCACTCAAAGGAAAAGTCACAGTCTTTATAAAGGCAAATAAGACCCTACATGATCCCTAAACATCTGCCACCCATCCCTCACTCCACTTTTCTCCCTATATTTGGCCCCTCGTTCATTTAGCTCCAGCTGTACTGGTCTCTTAGCTATTTCCTGGAACACAGGGCCCTTACCTCAGGGGTTTTGCACACTTGCTAATCCTCAGCCTAGAATGTTCTTACATCCTCACCCATGTCCAACCAGTGTCCTATATCACCTTCTTCAGGTTTTTGCTCAATTGTTACTTTATCAATGATGCTTACCCTGTTCACCTTGCTTAAAAGTGCAACAGGCATCCTAGCACTCACTCTCCTTCCCTTGTTGCATTTTCTCCACAGCACTTACCTGACACACTATAAATTTTACTTGTTTATTATCTACTTCCACTGCCATCTCCATTAGAATATAGCTTCCCTTTTTTTTTTTTTTTCTTTCTGGAGACAGGGGCTCACTCTGTCACCCAGGCTGGAGTACACTGGCAGGATCACAGCTCACTACAGTCTCAACTTCTCAGGCTCAAGCAGTCCTTCCACCTCAGCCTCCCAAGTAGTTGGAACTACAGGAGTGTGCCACCAAGCTTGCCTAATTTTTTATTTTTATTTTTTAGTAGAGGAGTCTCCCCATTTTGCCCAGGTTGCTGGTTTCTAACTACTGGGCTCAAGGAAACCTCCTACCTTGGCCTCCCAAAGTGCAGGGATTACAGGCGTGAGCCACTCACTGCACCTGGCCAGAATATAGCTTCTTAAGGCAGAAATTTTTGTCTCTGTTATTCATATTTCATCTCCAGCACTTACAGCAAACCATACATGGTAGACACTCAAGGTATAATGAGTCCTGTCCTCAAGGAGATTACCATGAACCTATGTCCCTTCCCCTTTCTCTCTACAATCTTGTAACCTGTAACACTCTTTGTAACTTTGTAACACAAAGTTCAGAAAATGGCACTAAAATATATTCATTTGCCCAAGGCCAAAACTTGGAAATCCTAGACTCTTCACTCTGGTATACTTCTTTCCCCACTACATTCAGCCTTGGAGCCAAGCATGCCCAAAACCCAGTATATTGTTAAGTGCAGAATTTACAAACCACCACTTCTTCTTCCCTAGAATAAATTATTAATAGACTTGAACACTGCACGAGAAAACTGGTTAATTTTGTAAATCCTTAACACATACATACAAGTGTACCTCAGAGATATCATGAGTTCAGTTCCAGATAACCACAACAAAGTGAGTATCACAAAAAAATGAGTAACACGAATTTTTTGGTTTCCCAATGCATATACAAGTTATATTTACATGATACTGTACTCAATATATTAAGTATGCACTAGCAGTATGTCAAAAAAATATATATATATACACACACACACATATACACATACCTTAATTTAAAAATATTTTATTACCTAGGCACAATGGCTCATACGTATTAATTCCAGCGCTTTGGGAGGCTGAGGCAGGAGGATCGCTTGAGGTCAAGAGTTTGAGACCAGTCTAACCAATATGGTGAAACCCCATCTCTATTAAAAATACAAAGATTAGCTGGGCGTGGTGGCACACACCTGTAATCCCAGCCACTCGGGAGGCTAAGGTGGGAGAATTGCTTGAACCTGGGAGGTGGAGGGTGCAGTGAGCCAAGATTATGCCACTGCCCTCCAGCCTGGGCGACAGAGTGAGACTCTGTCTCGAAAAAATAAATGAATGAATGAATAAATAAATAAATAAAACAATTTTTTGCTAAAAAATGCTAAGGGTCACCTGGGCCTTCGGCAAGTCATTATCTTCTTGCTGGTGGAGGGTCTTGTCTCAGTGTTGATGGCTGCTGACTGATCAAGGTGATAATTGCTGAAGGTTGGAATGACTATGGCAATTTCTAAAAATAAGACAACAGTGAAGCTTGCTGCATTGATTTACTCTTCCTTTTGTGACAGATTTCTCTGTAGCCTGCAATGGTGTTTGATAGCAATTTACCCACAGTAGAACTATTTTCAAAATGGGAGTCGATCCTCTCAAACCTCGCTGCTGCTTTATCAACTAAGTTTATGTAATATTCTAAACCCTTTGTTGTCACTTCAACAATGTTCATAAGCATCTTCACCCACGGTAGATTCCACCTCAAGAAACTACTTGCTTTATTCATTCCTGAGAAACAATGTCTCATCTATGGAAGTTTTTATTTTTTATTTTTTTTTTTTTTTGAGATGTACTCTTGCTCTATCACCCAGGCTGGAGTGCAGCGACACAATCCTGGTTGCCACTTGGTTGCAGTGGCTCACTGCAACCTCCACTTCCCGAGTTCAAGCAATTCTCCTGCCTCAGCCTCCCAAGCAGCTGGGACTACAGGTACACGCCACAACATCAAAAAATGCAAAAAACAAATTTTTGTATTTTTTGTAGAGGCAGAGTTTCGCCATGTTGGCCAGGCTGGTCTCAAACTCCTGAGCTCAGATGATCTGCCTGCCTCAGCCTCCCGAAGTGCTGGAATTACAGATGTTAGCCACCGCCCCCAGCCACCTTGCACTATAAAGTTATGCTATGGAGACAGGTTCTTTCCTTAAACCTATGAACCACCCTCCACTAGCTTCAAACTTATCTTTTGCAGCTTTCTCACCTGTCTCAAACTTCATACAATTAAAGAGAGTTAAGGCTTTGCTCTAGATTAGGCTTTGGCTTAAGGGCATGTTGTGGTTGGTCTGATCTTTTATCCAGACCACTAAAACTTTCTCCATCTCAGCAACAAGGCTGTTTTGCTTTCTAATCATTCATTTGTTTACGGGAATATAACTTTTAATTTCCTTCAAAAACTTCATTTGCATTCACAAATTGTCTGTTTGGTACAAGAAGCCTAGCTTTCAGCTTATCTCAGTTTTCGACATGCCTTCCTCACTGTTTAATCATTTCTAGCTTTTGATTTAAAGTAAGAGACATGCAACCATTCCTTTCACTTGAACACTTAGAAACCACTGTAGTGTTATTAATTGGCCTAATTCCAATATTATTGTGTCTCAGGGAATAAGGAGGCCTTAGGAGACGGAGAGAGGGAACAGCTGGTTGGCAGAGCAGTCAGAACACACACAATGTTTATCAATTAAGTCTGCCTATGGGCATGGCTCCAGATACCTCAAAACAATTATAACAGTAACATCAAAGATCAGTGATCTCAGATGCCCGTAACATTTAATAAGAAGAAGAAAGTTTGAAATACTGTGAGAATTGCCGGGCACGGTGGCTCACACCTGTAATCCCAGCATTTGGGGAGGCCGAGGCAGGCAGATCACAAAGTCAGGAGTTCGAAACCCACCTGACCAACATGGTGAAACCCCATCTCTACTAAAAATACAAAAATTAGCTGGGCATGGTGGCACATGCCTATAGTCCCAGCTACTCGGGACACTAAGGCAGGAAAATCACTTGAAACTGGAAGGCGGAGGTTGCAGTGAGCCGAGATCACGCCACGGCACGCCAGCCTGGGCGACAGAGCAAAACTCCGTCTCAAAAAAAAAAAGAAAGAAAGAAAAGAAATATTGCGAGAATTACCGAAGTGTGACATGGAGACGAAGTGAGCACATGCTGTTGGTAAAATGATGCCAACAGACTTGCTTACCACAGGGTTGTCACAAACTTTCAATTTGTAAAAAAAAGCCATTATCTGTGACGCATAAGACGAATTGTGCCTGTACTTAAATTATGGGAGCACTGTGAAAGACAAACAACTCCGAATACTGATGTTTCTTTTACAAAAAACATTTCCAAGTTTAAAGAAGTTTCTGGTTATTTTTCTGATGAAATAGGTGCATGACTTCCATAGCAGCCATGAGAAGAAATTCTTAAGCTCTAAGTCAGGGGTGCCTCCTTTATAATGAGATTTTTCTGAGCACTGCAGTAATTATACCTCTTAGATAAGAACAAATCAGTTTTACAACAAATTTTACTGCAAAAAGCAAAAAGCTAATAATGTATTTTCAAAGGGCTGGAGAGGCAGTTATTTCTATTTATATCCTATACATACATAACACAAACATGTACGGACAGTCCCAACTTTACATAAATGTACACTAAAGAATTTCAAACCAATAGGATTCATAAATTCAGGAATTAACTATTTGCACTGCCTAATAATTCCTTCAGAAAAAAATTTAATCTGGGCAATGAGTGCATTTTTGGTTTATCAGTTCTGAGAAAGAGACATGACTTTAATGGGTTAAATTAAGTCATTTCCCCTCACATAAACTGGGCAATGACACTGGTGGGACTGCTTTCCTACACTCAAGCTCTATTCCGAGTGACTCAGCAATCCCTTTTTCACAATAGGAGGCGAACTGCATAAGAGAAGGTGCCACCACACAACCTCAGCAGCCCACGTCTACAGTAAAGGAGACTACTAAAAGTAGCACTGACAAGTATGCCATTCTTTTAATGAATGAGTCCATCTATAAAATGGGGTTAATAAATATCAGCCTCCATGGAGCTAGTGAGAACTGATTGATAACGCTTTGAATGAAAACACTTTATAAACTGCAAAAATCCCTAAAAATGTCATTTAATTCTAAAGTGAGGGTGATCTACTCCAGTGAATTCTTCCATCTTTGAATTCTAGGCCCTAGGGGCTCAGCAATATCTGTACTCTTGCCCATGAAAGGCAAAGTCAACACAGATCATCTCTGAGACTGGGCTAGAAAGAAATCAAAAGCAGAGTACTCCTTAGTATCAAGAAATCAAACTGCCAGAATTGAAAACCTGGAGATCCCAGATAAGCTTATTTTAAAGAAGAACCAGTGGAGGCCAGGTGCAGTGGCTTACTCCTGTAATCCCAGGACTTTGAGAGGCCAAGGTGGGCGGAGCACGTGGTCAGGAGTTCGAGACTAGCCTGACGGTAAAATCCGTCTCTACTGAAAATACAAAAATCAGCCAGGCGTGGTGGCGCGCACTTGTAATCCCAGCTGCTCAGGAGGCTGAGGCAGGAGAATTGCTTGAACCCAGGAGGCAGAGGTTGCCGTGAGCCGAGATCATGCCACTGCACTCCAGCCTGGGCGGAAAAAGAAAAAAAAAGGTAGAAAAATGGGATTTGATAAATAAAATGACTTTACAGTCAGCTTCAAATGAACTCTTTCTTAAAACAATCTTTATACATCAATAATACAAATGTTTGCCATTAATTATGTTTAAAGATTTCTTATTGACTAGCACTGGTAACATACAGGCAACTACCTTACTTTTGGTTACAAAGAAAAGAATGGAAAGCTACTATCACTACTAGAAAAGTAATGGACACACCCTTCTCACTGGTCAGGAGTCAAGAAAGTCACCCTTGTATACTTAATGATGCATTTTTATTTCTTTGCACCCTGGCTCATTCTAAAAAAAGTAAAAATAAAAAATAATAATAAAAAAAGATTTAAAATGGTGAATGGCCACTAATAGTTTAAAAAAAGTTAGCTTCATTTATTTTTATTATACTAGAATAATCTTGTTCCACAAAGCACTTAAGAAGCTGTATTTTATTTCTTAGCAAGTTTTGCTATCCTTTTACCAAAGGTTTTGTTATATACTTTCTATGCTGAAGATACAGTGCACAGCACAATGCTAGAACATAGCAAGCAATCCACAAAATGTAGTTATTAAATCCACTAGACTATAAGCTCCAGTTGAGAATGGATTGTCTTGTTTCTGTCTTGTTTATTAGCACTCTACTTCCAGAACCTAGCTATCTGGCCCATAGTAGGTATTCAATAAACACTGTTGAATAAACAGTTGAATATGATCTAAGAGTAATTCTCAACTGTCACCTCCTATTTTATGGTTACCAGTGCCCCACCTCCTCTAATCAACAGCAAAGGCCTGGAAAAAACGGTACCCCAGAGGAAAGGCACTTAAGTTCCTGTTCGTATTTCCTTAAACTCACCACAAAGATTCTACCCTTCTGTCCCAAAACCCCAAAATCAATGCTTTGCAACAATGTATTCTTAAACAATTTTGCTTCATTTCCCCTCACAGACAACGCATAAAGTTCCTTAAAACTGCAAGACCTAGTCTAGTTCCCTTTACCCTTTAAAGGAAAGGCATATACGTAAAACCTTATTTTGATTCATAGTTCGTTATCACACAGGCTGCTACTTGTTTTTTTACCAAGTATAAATTAAAATAATATAGGCTTAAAATAATTTGTAAATGTTACACATCAAAGTATACCACACTTCAGAGCAATAAAATTAGGAAACTGACAAATATTTCAATGAATGAATTTTATTCATTGAAATATTCTATTCATTTATTTTCATTCTTGAAAACAAAATTCAGGGACTGGGTGTGGTGGCTCATCCCTATAATCCCAGCACTTTGGGAGGCCAACATGGGAGAAATGCTTGAGGCCAGGAGTTTGAGACCAGCCTGGGCAACACAGTAAAACCCTATCTCTACAAAATAAATAAATAAATATTAATAAAATAAAAATCGGAGATTTTTTTGGAAGTAGACTTCAGGTCCAGTTCAAGAAGTCACACAAAAAATGCTGTGTCGTTACTTTATAGTTGTAACTCCTATCTGACCTAAAACAGTAGTATCACCAACCTGATTGCCTAATCTTTCTTATCAGACTTGAGTCCAAATTCCCTAAATTATTTGGATTCAAATGGACTGTTATTCCCTAAAATCAAATCTGCTCTCAAAAAAATGAAGATGGATGGCCAGACACAGTGGCTCACCCCTGTAATCTCAGCACTTTGGGAGGCCAAGGTAAGCAGATCACCTGAAGTAAGGAGTTAGAGACCAGCCTGGCCAACGTGGTGAAACCCTGTCTGTATTAAAAAATACAAAAATCAAATGGGCATGGTGTTGCGCACTTGTAATTCCAGCTACTTGGGAGCCTGAGGCAGGAGAATCGCTTGAATCCAGGAGATGGAGGTTACAGTGAACAGAGATGGTGCCATTGCACTCCAACCTGGGCAACAGAGTAAGACTCTGTCTCAAAAAGGAGGAGGAGGAGGAGGAGGAGGAGGAGGAGGGGGAGGAGGAGGAGGAGGAGGAGGAGGAGGAGGAGGAGGAAGAAGAAGAAGAAGAAGAGTATCATAGGCTCCAAAGTGGATTCTAAAAGAAGTTCCAAAAAATGTTTTCTGCCACACATAAAAAGGTACTCATTGAAAGAACAACTTCAGGCCGGGCACAGCGGCTCAGGCCTGTAATCCCAGCACTTTAGGAGGCCAAGGAGGGCAGATCACATGAGGTCAGGAGTCTAAGGCCAGCCTGCCCAACATGGAGAACCCCATCTCTACTAAAAATACAAAAATTAGCTGGGTATGGTAGAGGGCACCTGTAGTCCCAGCTACTTGGGAGGCTGAGGCAGGAGAATCGCTTGAACCCAGGAGGTGGAAGTTGCAGTGAGCCAAGATGGCACCACTGCACTCAAGCCCGGGCAACAGAGTGAGACTTCGTCTCAAAGAAAAGAACAACTTCAAATAACTACACCGAATCTCTGAATAAGATAACACTTAATTGTAAATCTAAATTCTGGTATTTTCATTCCAATATTAGTTATAATTGTTTATTGTCAACTGTCAAATAATTTCAGTTTCAGTTGTATTTTCCTTCACCAATATGCTGTAGGTTACATCTTAAATCCCTTTAGTAGAAAGACTACTAAATAAACAAGCAAATAAAAAAACTCTGTCCCCCTGGAAAGACACAAGACACTTAACAGTGCTTGTCTTTGAGAAAGACAGTAGAGTGGCTGGAGAACAAAGAAGAAAGGAGACTTTTCACTGAATATCTTTTTTTTTGAGACGGAGTCTCACTGTCGCCCAGGCTGGAGTGCAGTGCTGTGATCTCGGCTCACGGCAACCTCCGCCTTCCGGGTTCACACCATTCTCCTGCCTCAGCCTCCCGAGTAGCTGGGACTACAGGCGCCCGCCACCACACCAGGCTAATTTTTTGTATTTTTAGTAGAGATGGGGTTTCACTGTGTTAGCCAGGATGGTCTCGATCTCCTGACCTCCTGATCCACCCGCCTCGGCCTCCCAAAGTGCTGGGATTACAGGCTTGAGCCACCGCGCCCGGCCCACTGAATACCTTTTTAAAACTTTCAAATTTTATACAATGTCAATGTATTACCTATTTTTAAAAATCTGTTCAATAAAAGTACTTTTAAGTGTCAGATACTGCTGGCTTTTTTTTTTTTTTTTTTTGATACAGAGTCTCGCTCTGTCGCCCAGGCTGGAGTGCAGTGGCGCAATCTCGGCTCACTGCAAGCTCCGCCTCCCGGGTTTACACCATTCTCCTGCCTCAGCCTCCTGAGTAGCTGGGACTACAGGCGCCCGCCACCTCGCCCGGCTAGTTTTTCGTATTTTTTAGTAGAGACGGGGTTTCACCGTGTTAACCAGGATGGTCTCGATCTCCTGACCTCGTGATCCGCTCGTCTCAGCCTCCCAAAGTGCTGGGATTACAGGCTTGAGCCACCGCGCCCGGCCTCTGCTGGCTTTTATAGCACAGAAAAATATACCACTAAAGAAATGTGGAGTTAATTTTAATGGTACTTCACTGTAAATCTGGATCTCCTGTTCCAGTGCAGAGCTAGTCACCAACAGTACCGAACCTTTGCAAGCAATTCAATTGGAGTTCACCCAAACCCTCTATAGTTGAGTTATTCTGCTGTATCACTCCATTAAAATTTAAATAGCATTGAAAACAAAAACGTGATACTACAGAAATGAATGTGTCAATTCAAGAATGAAAAAATGGAAGTATATTAATGAGCTATAAAATATTAAAACAATGACCCAAATACATCTTTGAAAATTAGCAAATCAACTAGATATACACAATATGTATATACTGAATGTATATACATATATTAACATGTATATATCGAATGTAAAATGCTGCAAATCAACTACACACACACACACACACTCTGAATGTAAAATCCTGCAAATTCCTTTAAAATGTAAACTGCCATGCTGTAAAAATGGGAGAAAGATGTCACTCACGGTGCCATCTGCAACATAACTTAAGCAGCTTGAACTAGAAAATGCAATATGATCTGTTGCTGGACACAATTGCACAATCTCAATTACCCAGAAGATTCTACCAAACAGGAAATTCATGATGTGACTTTGGGAAACACAGAAATCATATTTAAAGATTAACACATCCAAAAGCCTGGAATTTGTTCCAAAACAAAAAACGATTTTACAGGCCCTTTTCAAATGACGCATACAATACGAATTACTAAAACACAGAAAAAGCTAACAGTTAAATCTGATATTTAGTTTCAGATCTGTAGCTTTTAAATTATAGAAAATCTAAAATACAGGGTATAAAACCTTCCAGGTTAGAGAGCAGTTAGTGAAATATTTCAGGTCTGGAAATTACATGGTATCGACTTAATTTAAAACACACTCACGGTGTAAATTAAAAAGTATCTCTTCCCTTCCTTTTCTATGTGGTTCCATATCCTTACGAAAACCATCGTGTACCTCAGGCCATAAATGCAGATAACTAGATAAATCCCTGCAAACTCTCAAAGGGACTTTTAAAACACAGTATTCGCAGGAATTATCTCAAAAAATATTTACAATACCTCCTAGCACTGTTAATAATTTTTTGATCTTGAGGGCGCCTTACAGATCTGAATCTTGCTCCAAATGAAAAAACTGTTTTGTCGAACAATACTTAAATGAGCAGTGGTATGTGACTAATCAGTGAGACTGCCAGTTTCTCAAGCTGCAGTGTTCTTGCAGGCACTACCACCGCCGCCCCTCCACAGAAAGGAAATACGCTTTCAACCGAATCGGAAACACACCACTCAAGCTGGCACAGTGCTCACCGAGATAAAGTCGGTATTTTAAGCTCTATGGATCGTTGCTAATTCAAGTGCGAATTCAAAAAGAACACTTCTCAAGATGGGATTTCGACAGAGGGTTGGAAAAAAAAAAAAAAAAAAGGCCCGGAGAGAGCTCCCTTCCTGGTCAGTTTTGTTCAGATGACCGCAGTCTTCGGGTTGGGCTCTGCCCTTCTGCTTCTCCCGGCAGCTCCCCGAGCTTGTCTGCTCAGAGGACAGGGTCCGGCGCCACAGCGTGGGCGCATCGCGGGAGAGGGTCCTTCTGCTCCAGGTCGGGAGGGAGACCCCCAAGGAAGACCCCCCGGTGCCTGCCGCCGAGCAGCAACCTTCCGAGAGGCGAAGGCGCAGGGTGCTAGCCAGAACCGAGCTCCAGCACCACCACCTACCTCTCGCAGCGGACTTGAGCGCTGCACACGGTGGACCACAATACCCGCGTGAGTGCAGAGCGAGGGGTGCAGGAGGTGCAGAACAGGCAGAGCTCGAAGGGGCAGCAATGCCCTCCCCCGAGGAAAATTCCTGCCACTTGACGCAACGCAGAGCAGTGGTGCAGGCCTGGCTCTCGGGCGCGAGGGGCCACCCTGCCCACGGCCCCAGGCCCGGCGACACTCACCACACAGAGCCATAGGCGCCGGAGCCCACTGGAGACAGGTTCTGGTAACGCTCGGGCACCTCCCAGATTGTCTTGTTCAGCTCCTGCCGGTAGAACGTGGGCCTCTCCTGAGACATTTTCCAGCGGCAGTCGCCGGGCAAGAAGGTGGCCCTATGGGGCCCCCGCCTGCACCCGCACCCTCTCCCCGGCCCTTTGCTGCCCGCCCAGCCGGGCGGGGACCTTGCGCTGGTCGCCCGCGCAGGTGCGGCTGTCGCGACCCCGCAGACTCCCGCGCGCGCGGCTGCTGTCAGCCGCCGCGGCTGGATGCGCCCCTGCGACTGAGGCAAGCCCCGCTAAGGGCAGGGACGCGCTCCGGCGCTCAAGGCTGCGCCCGCCGCGATCTCCCTGCACCTTCGTCCCTACAAGGCCGACTCCGAGCTGCGTCGCAGTACTCCCGCTCCAGCTGCTGCGCCCGCTGAGGCTCCAGTGGTCGCGGTTCCACAGCCAGCAAACAGGAGCCTCCCGCAGTACTCTCGCGAGAACAGCTCCCGGGACTCTCCGAGAGCCGAGATTTTACCCAATATGGAACCTCTTCGCGGGCGGGGCTTCGTGAGAGGAGAGGATGGGAGGAGCAGTTCTCGCGAGAAGAGAGCAACAACTGGAGACCAAAGGCAGAAACTCCCAGGGACTGTCTCCTTAAGGGCGCGAAGGCGAACCAGGGAAGGAAGAGATAAGCGGGCAGCATACGCCGCGCGCGCCCCACCGTGGCCGGCGGCTCAAATACCTGGCTCTGTGGTGGAAAACGACAGTGACAAATAGCGTGTCGGGGAGAGTCAAAAGATCTTTAACCGCGAGTAGTTACCAGCAGCGGAGCACCTGCTCAGCTGAACCCCCAAATTCCAAAAAAACACTTGCATGAAAAAGAGACAGGTGGCCGGGCGCGGTGGCTCACGCCTGTAATCCCAGCACTGGGCGGCCGAGGCGGGCGGATCACCTGAGGTCGGGAGTTCGAGACCACTCTGACCAAAATGGAGAAACCCCGTCTCTACTAAAAATGCAAAATTAGCCGGGCGTGGTGGCGCGCACCTGGAGTCCCAGCTACTCGGGAGGCAGAGGCAGGAGAATCGCTTGAACCAGGGAGGCGGAGGTTGTGGTGAGCCGAGATCGCGCCATTGCACTCCAGCCTGGGCAACAGGAGCGAAACTCCGTCTCAAAATTAAAAAAAAAAAAAAAAAAAAGCGAGAGACAGGTTCTGGCCAGAAGGCTGTTGCATTCCCATCTGCTCAAGGACATATGGGTTACTCTACATGTGGGTTACTCTTCGAGATGCTGACGAAATATGTCCCAAAGGCAAATGTTAACCCTACATCAAAGCTGAGGCTTTCCAGGGGCTGGGCGCGGTGGCTCACGCCTGTTATCCCAGCACTTTGGGAGCCCGGGGGGGTCGGATCACGAGGTCAAGAGATAGAGACCATCCTGGCCAACATGGTGAAACCCCGTCTCTACTAAAAAATACAAAAATTAGCTGGTCATGGTGGCTTGAGCCTGTAGTTCCAGCTTCTTGGGAGACTGAGGCAGGAGAATTGCTTGAATCCGAGAGGCGGAGGTTGCAGTGAGCTAAAATCGCGCCACTGCACTCCAGCCTGGCGTCAGAGGGAGACTCCGTCTCAAAAAAAAAAAAAAAAAGCTGAGGCTTTCCATTCAAACTCTCCTAATAGTTCTTAAACTTACATGCAGAACAATCACCCTGGGAGTTTAAGATGCAAGTTCACAGGACTCACAGGGAGTCTAATTGGGTAGGTCAGAGGAAGGCATCAAGAGCATGTTTTTTGTTTTTTTTTTTTTTGAGACGGAGTCTCCCTCTGTCGCCCAGGCTGGGGTGCAGTGGCCGGATCTCAGCTCACTACAAGCACCGCCTCCCGGGTTCACGCCATTCTCCTGCCTCAGCCTCCCAAGTAGCTGGGACTACAGGCGCCTGCCACCTCGCCCGGCTAGTTTTTTGAATTTTTTAGTAGAGACGGGGTTTCACCGCGTTAGCCAGGATGGTCTCGATCTCCTGACCTCGTGATCCGCCCGTCTCGGCCTCCCAAAGTGCTGGGATTACAGGCTTGAGCCACCGCACCCGGCCAAGAGCATGTATTTTTATAATACATCTTAGGTAATTCTGATTCAGGAAAGTCTCTGATATCTCCCTTTGAGAAGCATTTAAAAAACCATTACACTGAAGATTTGAAACTGACTCCTTTCCTGAAGAGCCATCAGTGAAGAGGATTTTAAGCATTCAACTCACACCTCTTCGAGTAAGAAGAATAGGGCAGAAGTCTCATTGAATTTAGGCAAGTCAACTGACCTTTCCCGAACCTTAGTTCCAGCTTCTACGAGAGAATTCCTGCCCTGCATTCCCGACTAACAGAGTCATTTGTAAAAACTAAACAAGATAAATGTGAATGGGCAAGGCATTATAACCCCATGCCTACATCCATTATCAACCTACGCCTATGCTAAAGCTTGTTACAATGAGCAGAAGAATCAGATCCTGCATCATTGTCTTAGTTTCTTGTATTAGAAATAACTAGGTCCAAGCCAGGACATTTCTTAACATTTCCCGGGATTATTCTATTTTGTGTCATACACACCTTGGAGGGCTCAGACTTTGCCTATCTTGTCCCAACATCTAGCACAATATCTAGAACATAAAACATGTCCCATAAGTATTTGTTGAAAAAATTGTGAACAATGACCATGATTTCAATTTAAGAAGTGGTACAGGATTCTCAGTCCTCCTCAAGGAAAGCAATATAAAACCAAAAAACAGAGTCATGGGTGATTCATGGAAAGCTGTTTTGCATTCAATGTAGCTTAGCTGGAATTCTCTTATCTACAAAAACATGATGCTTGAGAATGTTCCAAACTAGAGAGGCTAGGAAGCTTTCTAAGAAGTAATGGAGGGTGAAGGGGAAGTAAGAGCGAAAACATGATTGTGAAGAAATGAGGGATGGGGTTGGGGGGATCGAGGGAATGAGGGAATGGTTACAAGGGGTGAGGAGGAAGCTTGGAAGTAGGAATCCTCAGAAATGCACATTTTTATCCTACAAATTGGGATGATGAGGTGAGGGTGAATGGAAGGGTAAAGATAAAGTAAGCAGTATATTCATACACTCATTCAACCAATGTGTATTAAATGCCTAGTAGGTGCCAAGCACTTGTAGTTAAAAAGTGATTAAAAACTACAGTTGCTGCCTGCGTGGAGCTTACAGTCAATGGGAGGGCAATCATTCAACACAAATTCATTGAACACTTCCTATGTCCACCACACTGTTTTAGGCACTGATAATAAAACAGTTAATGAAAGGGATAAAAATCCCTGCCCTCATAGGGCTAAGATGATTTACAAAAAGGAATACACAAAGTGCATAATAAGGTAGACATCAACACAGTCATCAAACAAACAAGTGTAAAACTGTAACTGAGCCAAGCAGGAATACAAGGTGGAGTGAGAGACAGCGATAGGGACAGGGATAGGGTGGGAGGAGGGTAAAGGGAGTGAGTGCAGACGGCATGTCTGCATCCAGAGCCGGCGATCTGGGCAGGAAGGTGTCATCCAATGGGGAGAACCAGGCCTGTGGGGCAGCGAGCCTATGGTTGGAGACCTGGGTAACCCTCCTAGCCTCCATTTCCTTTTACCGCTTCTGACCTGAGGAAGGCTGTCTTCCGGAGACGAAAGTGAATTACCGTCTGTGCAGTACACATGTGCATTGCTGTATGTTCAGGGCACGAGGCCTGGCACCAAATAGGCCCTCGATCAAGAACAGTAAAACCTCGGAGAGAGTAGGAGTTTCGGTACCCAGGTTTACCAAGTACCAAGGGGCTCCCACGACTCAGGTATGAGGAGGGCGACCTAGGTACCCCTTTCCCGGCTCCCTAGCCCAGCTGCTCATGCTCCCCTTCCTCGTCCCCTCCCCCACTCTCATCTTCTGCCCGCCCGGAACGTCCGCGGGCTAGGCCACAACGGCTAGGGAACCGCCGGTATCCGCGGCCGCAGCGCCGCCAGCCAGGCGGGAGCCGTGTGGGATCCCAGCGCCCGCACTCCCGCCCCCGCCAAGGAGCCAGGTGAGCCGCTGCCGGGAGACGCCCGGGCGCCGGGGGCTGCAGGCGGTGAGCGGCGAGGCCACAGCGGGTCCCATCGCGGGGGCTGCGTCTGTCACCGGCAGGTACCCAGGTATGCCGCAGAGCTAGGCACGCCGCAGGCGCTCAGTCAGTATCTGTGGAATGAATTAATGACGGTCGTCCCTGGGAGCTTATCTCTCAGGTATTGTCTCTACTTTCAAAGGCCGTGTGGATGGCAATGACAAGAGACAGTGTGCGCGTTTTGCAAGCTGCATCCTTTCAAATTCTCCTGTCTATATTGTCAAAAGCCCCAGAACTGATGTGCTACCTGCACCCCACCGCCTATCCCATCCATTTCCTCCCGAGGCCTGACTTCCCGGCCGTTTCTCCTCCTTTCAGACCTCACTGCTTTTGTTCATTTTATTCCCTGTGACTGAATCCCCACCCCCACCTCCTTGTCCCTTTCTTTTCATGTCAAATGCCATTGATGTGTCAAGGGCCCCTGTGAAGCCTTCTCCAGCAACCCCACCCCAATAATGAGCATCTCTCCAACACACCGTGTTACAGTCTCCACATTGCACGGAAAGTGGTTGTCCTTTGTGTCCAATGGTCATCCACTTAAGGACTGTCATCTTATTAGTCATCCCCAGCCGCTATTCAAAGTGACTAAAGGATCTAAAGACCAGGCTCTTTGCTTATACTTTTTCTGTATTCCCAATACATTCTCCATAAAAACCTAAGTAGTAAAGGGTTGTTTCTGATGGAATTACAAATGCTTATTTTGAAATTTTGGAAGTGAATTTCGCCTTTCCATGATTATAGAAAACATAAGAAAGTTCAGGGGGAAGATATTCCTGCAACTAAACTAGCTTTCAAGATTTCATATCATTTGGGTCAATAGCCATAAAATTGATTGTATTTAAACTTTTTATTCCTTAATTTTTTTTTTTTTTTTTTTTTTTTTTTGGAGACAGAGTCTCGCTCCGTCTCCCAGGCTGGAATGCAGTGGTTCCATCTTGGCTCACTGCAACCTCTGCCTCCCAGGTTCAAGCAATTCTCTGCCTCAGCCTCCTGAGTGGCCAGGACTACAGGCATGCCACCACACCCAGTTAATTTTTGTATTTTTAGTAGAGAGGGGGTTTCGCCATGTTGGCAAGGCTGGTCTCGAACTCCTGACCTCAGTTGATCCAACCGCCTCAGCCTTCCAAAGTACTGGGATTACAGGCATGAGCCAGTGAGCCATGCCTGGCCTATTTTTTACTCTTAAAACACTCTGAACACAGATAATGTAAATAATTAGATAAATGGATGGATGGATGGATGGATGGATAAGGGTACTATGGAGGGTGAAAGAGCTAGGCCAAAAGTGCTTGTATTTTAACAGGGCCCCCAAACTTAGCACTGAAAGGCTCATGAAAGATAATCCACTATATTTATAGTGGTACTCATACTTTAATTTTTATCAGAATCACCTGGACAGCTTCTTTGCTTTTTTTTTTTTTTTTTTTCTACCTAGCAAGACCTACTGAATCAGAAACTCTGGGGGCCCAGCAGTCTGGACAGCTTCTTAAAACAGACTGATGCCCCCAGAGTTTCTGATTCAGTAGGTCTTGCTAAGTGGGGCCTACTCGACAGTAGGAGTTTCTGGTCATTGCATCTTCTTGGGAAGGGTCCTGCTAGTACATGAAATCAATCAAGAAAGACATAATGGAGCTGGAGAAATTCCAAAGAAAATTACTTAAAAAACAATAATAAGGAAACCATGTGTTTACCCTTGCTGCTGTTAGCCAGACATTTATTGGAGTTCCTTAAAGACAACTTTCCACCTGCTCCTCCTGGCCATCCTCACTGTGGTTGTAGGAGTTTATGACTTGATAACCTCTCCTAGATTATCGTAATAATGATCTCCAATTGGCTGTTTTGCCTCGGTCTCTCCTATCTCCACCGTCCAACAACTTTTTGTGATGATGGAAATGTTTTATATCTGCACTGTTTAGTAAGGTAACCACTAGCCATATGTGGCTGTTGAGCACTTGAAATCTAGCTAGTATAATTGAGGATCTGAATTTTTTTTTTTAAGTTTAAATAGGCACATGTCGCCAGTGGCTACCATACTGGACAACTCAGCTCTAGAACATAACACTGGCACATTTCATCTTCCCAAAGTGCATCTCTGTGTATATTACTACTTCTGCTGAAAGACTTTAAATAGGCCTGACGCAGTGGCTCACGCCTGCAAACCCAGCACTTTGGGAGGCCGAGGCGGGAGGATCACCTAAGATAGGGAGTTCAGGACCAGCCTGGCCAACATGGCGAAACCCCGTCTCTACCAAATATACAAAAATTAGCCGGGTGTGGTGACGCATGCCTATAATCCCAGCTACTTGGGAGGCTGAGGCAGGATAATTGCTTGAAACTGGGAGGCAGAGGTTGCAGTGAGCTAAGATCGCACCACTGCACTCCAGCCTTGGTGACAGAGCTGGACTCCATCTCCAAAAAAATAAAAAATAAAAAAATACATATACATACATATGTAGATATATATGTAAACATATGTAAAGTAATTGACAACATTTAAAAGTCAGAAGATTCCACATAAAAATCTGGCATTATGGCTTCTCCTGGAAAAGATCAGATCTAAGCTATTCCGGGCCCCACATTGACCCATGGCAAGAATGGCTGGAGCGAAGCAGCTTCTGCTGCCTTTGCCAGCCCCACTGTTCCCACTACTCTTTGATGGTCATATTTTGCCTATTTTACACCAATCCTGCTTTAATTTCACTTTCAGAACAAAATGCTGGGTTCTAGACTCTCAATGTGACCCAGGATATCAGGTTTGTCATTAGCAGACTAATTAGGCTTGTTTAGGTTACTGGGAACAAAGAGACTACTCATGGAAGTACATTGGACAATTATATGGGGAAACTAAGGAAGATTGGGTCTGTATTCCTATGCGTGGGGAAAGAAAGGCGGGGTGGGGGCGGAATTCCTTACATTTTAATACACAGTTCTACCTTTTTTTCTTTTTGTGAGATACATGAAGCACTAATTATCTTAAGTGATATATTGTAAAATACCTCTCCCATCCTCTTATGTATTCCCCAGTCACCTCAATGGTTTAGTGAATTTGTGATCTTTAGTTCATGGTTGTTATACAGCATACTACTTCCACCCAATGCTTTGAGGGTAAAAATACAATATATAACTATGGCCCAATTACTTGCGTTTTCTAAAATCTTAGTTTTACACCTGTAAAATGAAAGAAATAGTAGTACTGGTATTGTTGTGGAAATTTAATGACATAACTCATGAAAAAATCTAGTGCAATGCATGGCATAGGATAAATGCCCAATAAATGTTGGTGATGATGATGATGATGATGATTGTTCTGAAGGAAAACAAAGTTGCTGACACATTAAACTTATTTGCGGCATCACCCATCATCTATATAATTGTGTAATCCATATAATTTGAGGGTTTACCAATATATTTTATAGGTATGTGATTTATACATACGCTTTTCTACATTTATGTGGAAGAATTTTAGAGTTTATGCTTTTCTTACTGTTCAAAAACATAGATTATTAAGAATGGTTATACTTTCTCCCAGAGATGGATCCCTATCCATCCTCATTTACTCTATCTTTCAATCTTTTTAAAAAGCAGGATAGGCCGGGCGCGGTGGCTCAAGCCTGTAATCCCAGCACTTTGGGAGGCCGAGGCGGGCGGATCACGAGGTCAGGAGATCGAGACCATCTTGGCTAACATGGTGAAACCCCGTCTCTACTAAAAATACAAAAAATTAGCAGGGCGTGGTGGCGGGCGCCTGTAGTCCCAGCTACTCGGAGGCTGAGGCGGGAGAATGGCATGAACCCGGGAGGCGGAGCTTGCAGTGAGCCGAGATCGCGCCACTGCACTCCAGCCTGGGCGACACAGCCAGACTCCGTCTCAGAAAAAAAAAAAAGCAGGATAATATAGATTTTTTTTCTTTTTCTTTTTCTTTTTTTTGTTTGAGATGGAGTCTTGCTCTGTCGCCCAGGCTGGAGTGCAGTGGTGTGATCTTGGCTCACTGCAAGCTCCGCCTCCTGGGTTCATGTCATTCTCCTGCCTCAGCCTCCCAAGTAGCAGGGACTACAGGTGCCCGCCACCACGCCTGATTAATTTTTTTTTTTTTTTTTTTGTATTTTTAGTAGAGACGGGGTTTTGCCATGTTAGACAGGATGGTCTCAATCTCCTGACCTCATGATCCACCCACCTTGGCCTCCGAAAGTGCTGGTATCACAGGTGTGAGCCACTGCGCCCAGCTGATTTTTTTTTTTTTTCTTTTTGAGACAGGGTCTTGCTCTGACACCCAGGCTGGAGTACAGTGGTGCGATTCCGGCTCACTGCAACCTCCACCTGCTGGGCTCAGGTGATCGTCCCACCTCAGCCTCCTGAGCAGCTAGTACTACATGCCCATGCCATCACACCCAGCTAATTTTGTTTCTATTTTTAGTAGAGACAGGGTTTCACCATGTTGCCCAGTCTAGTCTCAAACTTCTGTAGCTTTTTCTGCTACACCATGAGGCCCCTAACTGTATACTTGGCAGTCATTCAAGAAATATTTGTTAAGGGCCTGCTAAGTTGCTAAGTGAAAACCATTAGTTTGGGTCCTGGGGCTGCTGCTGTGAATAGTCACAGTCCTGCCTCCTGGTCTTACTTTATTTTTCTTTTTTTTGTTTTTTGAGACAGAATCTGGCTCTGTTGCCCAGGCTGGAGTGCAGTGGTGCCATCTCGGCTCACTGCAAGCCCCGCCTCCCTGGTTCACGCCATTCTCCTGCCTCAGCCTCCCGAGTAGCTGGGACTACAGGCGCCCACCACCATGCCTGGATAATTTTTTGTATTTTTAGTAGAGATGGGGTTTCACCGTGTTAGCCAGGATGGTCTCAATCTCCTGACCTTGTGATCCGCCCGCCTCGGCCTCCCAAAGTGCTGGGATTACAGGTGTGAACCACTGCGCCCAGCCCCTGGCCTTACATTTTGTGGGGGAAACAGACAATGGATAAACAGACAAATAATGAATCAGGTGCTGGCAAGTGCTGTGAAGAAAAGTAAAAGGTAAAGGGGTAATGATGGCTGCTATTTTAGAGAAAGAGTTAGAAGACTTGTATTGAGCACTTAACCCTTCATATGGACTTCTTCATATATGCTGGATAGTGAGCATTTTCAGTGAAGATTATTGATTAATACTGTCTACCTCTTGATCATTTTCCTACAACATATCAACACAATTGAATATAAAGAAAACTAGGCCTCCCACCAGGACACCTGGGTTCTAGTCCTGGCTCTAATAAGTATCAAACAGCAAAGACTGTTTAAACTTCTGGGTTTTGTTGTCTCCATTTGAAAAATGAAAAGAATACACATAAAATTATACAACATTGAGAAAGAGTTTTGTACAACCGAAAGATGCTATGCAAGTGTAAAACATTATTATATAGGAATTTTATTTCCTTAAAAATACACTGAGGATCTAGACTACTGAAAATGCTTTTTTATTTGATCTCTTCCCACTCATCCAGGAATGGCACAACTAGAGAGGAGCGCCAACTCTGGCTTCAGCTCTAAGTCCAGGCAAAGCTCATTCCCCTATGATGTTAAACGTGAAGTATACAATGAGGAGACCTTTCAACAGGAACACAAAAGGAAGGCCTCCTCATCTGGGAACATGAACAGCAACGTCACCACCTTCACACACCACGTCCAGTGCTGGTGCGTGTGTCCGATCATTCAGCCGCCACCCAGCGGGGCAGGACTGAAACCTAACCTGACTCCTTTGGTGTCCACTTCTCTTTCTTGTCTGAGTTCCTGTCATCAGAATCCTGTAGTTGATTGTGTAATTTTTCTTCAGTCATTTTTGTGGTTTGTCTTGCAGTACCTTTTTGATTGTAAACTTCCTGGGTATAAAGATCTTGGGTGTCCCTACAGTATCTAAGGAGGATATTTCATAATTCCATTGTTCAATCAACCACGACTACCAGACTCCTGACCAAAAATAAGATAGCCAGCAAGCCACAGTGGCTCACACCTGTAATCCCAGCACTTCAGGAGGCCAAGGCAGGCAGATCACTTGAGTCCAGGAGTTTAGACCAACCTGGGCAACATGGTGAAACCCCGTCTCTACTAAAAAAACAAAAATTAGCTGGGTGTGGTGGCACGTGCCTGTAATTCCAGCTGCTCAAGAGGCTGAGGCATGAGAATTGCTTGAACCTGGGAGGTGGAGGTTGCAGTGAGCCGAGGCTGCGCCACTGCACTCCAGCCTGGGCAACAGAGCAAGCCTCCGTCTCAAAATAAATAAATAAATAAGATAGCCATGGTGGACTGATGAATGGTAGGGGAATGAGATTCTTCTAGTCTCATATCCAGCAGGGCCCACATGGTGGTACTCATGGTCACCAAGGTAGAATCTACCACCACCACCTCTGAGACCCACTGTGACTAGCTAGGTCCTGCAGTTCAGGGGCTCTTAGCCTGTTTGTGTGCTCTGAACCTCCTAGCAGTCTGATAAAGTTAATCAACATCTTTCAGAATAATTTTTAAAATGTTTTTTATTGCAGTGAAATACGTCTCACATAAAATTGGCTATTTTGACCATTTTTAAATATACAATTCAGTGGCATGATTGACATTCACAATGTTGTGCAACCACCACCGCTATCTATTTCCAAAATTTTTTCATCACCTCAAACAGAAATTCTGTTAAGCAATAATTCCCCATTTCCCCTCCCCTCAGCCCAAGTAACCTCTCTTCTGCTTTCTGTCTCTACAAATTTGCCTATTCTAGCTATTTCATTTAAGTAGAATCATACAATATGTTTGTCTTTTTGTGTCTGACTTCTTTCACTTAGCGTAATGTTTTCAAGGTTCATCCCTATTGTAGCATGTATTAGAAGTTCATTTCATTTTATGGCTGAATAATATTATCTTGTATTTATATACCACATTTTGTTTATCCATTCATTAATGGACATCTGAGTTGTTTCTACCACCGTTAGGCTACTGTAAATAATGCTGCCATGAACATTGGCACAGGAGATCTGTTTGAATCTGTTTAGGGATATAACTGGGACTAGCATTGTTGAATCACATCATAAATCTGTGGTAAATTTAACTTTTTAAGGAACTGCCAAACTGTTTTCCACAGTAGCTGCATCACTTTACATTTTCATTGGCAATGTACAATTTCTCCATGTCCTCTCCAACATTTGTTATTTTCCATTTTTTTAATTATAGCCAACCTATTAGGTATGAAATGATATCTCATCGTGGTTTTCTGTTTTTGCTTTTGTTTTGCATTTTCCTGATGACTAAAGATGATGAGTATCTTTTGGTGTGTTTATTGGTTAATTATATATCTTCTTTGGATAAATGTCTATTCATTTCCTTTGTCCTTTGTAAAATTAGGTTGTCTTTTTGTTGTTGAGTTATAGGAGTTCTTCATATATTCTGGATATTAAACTTCTATCAGATATATGTTTGTAAATCTTACATAATTTGTAAATATTTTCTCCCATTCTGTAGGTTTCACTCTGTTGATAGTGTCCTTTGATGCAGAAAAGTTTTTTGGTGTTTTGTTTTGTTTTGCTGAGATGGAGTTTCACTCTTGTTGCCCAGGCTGGAGTGCAATGGCACAATCTCCGCTCACTGAAACCTCTGCCTCCCGGGTTTAAGCGATTCTCCTGCCTCAGCCTCCCAAGTTGTGGGGACTACAGGCACATGCCACCACGCCCAGGTAATTTTTGTATTTTTAATAGAGATAGGGTTTCCCCAAGTTGGCCAGGCTGGTTTTAAACTCCTGACCTCAGGTGATCTGCCCATTTTAGCCTCCCAATGTGCTGGGATTACATGTGTGAACCACTGCACCTGGCTGATGTAGAAAAGTTTTTAATTTTGATGAAATCCAATTTATCTGTATTTTCTTTTGTTGCCTGGACTTCTGGTGCCATATTTAAGAAACTATTATCAAATTCAAGATCATTCAAGATCATGCATATTCTCTTTTCTTTCTTTTTTTTTTTTTTTTTTTTTTTTGCAGTGGCGCAATCTCCACTCACTGCAACCTCCACCTCCCAAGTTCAAGCAATTCTCCTACCTCACCTCCCGAGTATCTGGGACTACAGGTGCACGCCACCATGCCCGGCTAATTTTTGTATTTTTAGTAGAGATGGGATTTCATCAAATTGGCCAGGCTGGTCTCGAACTCCTGACCTCACATGAATCTGCCTGCCTCAGCCTCCCAAAGTGCTGGGATTACAGGCATGAGCCACTGCTCTGGGCCAAGATGGTGCATATTTTCATCTATGTTTCCTTCTATGAATTTTATAGTTTTAGCTTTTAAATTTAGGTCTTTGATCCTTTTTGAAGTAATGTTTGTATATAGTGTAAGGTAAAGGTCCAGCTTTATTCTTTTACATGTAGATATTCCATTTTCCCAGGACAATTTGTTAAAGAGATTGTCTTCACCTAGTAAATGGTCTTGGTCAAATAATTTTTTAATGCATAAAATAAGCAGGATTATAAGGAAAGCCAGTTACATTGAAATACAGTTATCTAAATATCAAAAATACCAAAATTCTGTTATTTAATAATATAGGTCTAATAACTACCATAATTTCAAAGTAGTGATGAATGTAACTAATATTTCAAGATCTCCTAAGCAATTGTAATGTATATAGAAATGTTTGTGATTTCTACTGGTGACAAAGTCAAGTTCTGCTGATACTACTGTGGTTTGTTGCCAACATTCATAATTGAAGGAAATGCTAAAGAGGTTAGTGAAGTAAAGATACAAGTTCTCCGACATAACTTCACATATATCCCCAAATACTATCTACAGACCCCTTGGGGGTCCACAAACCTCAGGTTAAGAATCCAGGCCGGGTGCAGTGGCTCACACCTGTAATCCCAGCACTTTGGGAGGCTGAGGCGGGTGGATCACTGAGGTCAGGAGTTTGAGACCATCCTGGCCAACATGGTGAAACCCCGTCTCTACTAAAAATACAAAAATTAGCTGGGCTTGGTGGCATGCGCCTGTAGTCCCAGCTACTCGAGAGGCTGATGCAGGAGAATTGCTTGAACCTGGGAGGCAGAGGTTGCAGGGAGCTGAGATCATGCCACTGTACTCCAGCCTGGCAACAGAGTGAGACTGTGTCTCAAAAAGAAAAAAAAAAAGAATCCTTCATGACCTACATCATTATAGCAATCATAATTACTCAAGTTGTCATCACTCACACTCTGAATTTATTAGTCCTTCTTGTCCCCTGGTTTATCACCCACAATTGGCACGTGTTGGTATGTTGGCATGTTGGTGACAATTGTGGAAGGTCCCTACACAGCCCTGATGCAGACTGTCCCTTCCTTGAGACATTTTCCTTTGTCCACATCCTGCCTTTTGTAAGTTGTGCTCTTGGATGTCCCTCTCTAGTCCTCTTACTTCCTCTGCTCCATGATGGATCTGGGGACATGTGCCAAAGAGGGTATTTGGGGGCAACATTGGCTTTGTCTCTATAAAATGATGGTCTTTTCCCCTAACTTTACCCTCATTATAAAAAATTATTCCCAGTGAAATTTCAACCTAACTCCTTTCTACCTTTCTTAGACTTGCCATCCAGACACTTAAATCTGACCCATTCTGCCTCCCATAAGCTTTCTAGCAACTGTTACTCCCTACTTCTAAAACATACGGTTCTCTCCACTTCTGAATTTTGACCAGAAAGGTAGCACAGCACAGTAGTTAAGAGCACAATTCTGGCTGGGCGCAGTGGCTCATGCCTGTAATCCCAGCACTTTGGGAGGCTGAGGCTGGCAGATCACAAGGTCAGGAGTTCAAGACCAGCCTGGCCAACATGGTGAAACCCCATCTCTATTAAAAATACAAAAATTAGCTGGGCATGGTGGCGTGTGCCTGTAATCCTAGCTACTCGGGAGGCAGAGGCAGGAGAATTGAGACCAGAATGCAGAGGTTGCAGTGAGCTGAGATTGCGCCACTGCACTCCAGCTTCGCTACAGAGTGAGACTCCATCTCAAAAAAAAAAAAAAAAAAAAAGGCACAATTCCAAAGCCAGGCTACCTGATTTTGAATACTAGTCCTGCTGCTTCTCAGCTGTGTGACCTTAGGTAAGCTATTCAACCCTGCTGTGCCTCAGTTTCCTTATCTGTAAGATCACCATGATAATAGTACCTGCCTCATAAAAGTGATTATGAGGTTTTAAACAGTATTTGTAAAGCAACTAGGAAATAGCACTAGATAAATGAGGTTTTTTTTCTTTTTTTTTTTTTTTTTTGAGACGGAGTATTACCGTGTCACCCATGCTGGAGTGCAGTGGTGCTATCTCAGCTCACTGCAACTTCTGCCTCCCAGGTTCAAGCGATTCTTCTGCCTCAGGCTCCCAAGCAGCTGGGACTACAAACCTGGCTAATTTTTGTATTTTTAGTAGAGATGGGGTTTCACCATATTGGCCAGGCTGGTCTCAAATTCCTGACCTTGTGATCCGCCCGCCTCAGCCTCCCAAAGTGCTGGGATTACAGGCGTGAGCCACCGCGCCTGACCATAAGTGAGTTTTTTAATGTAAATAAAATAATATTTTAACCCCATCTCTTTCTACAGAAAACCTCTTAATATCTTTCCTCATTTTCTTCCTCTTTAACAATTGCAAATCCCCCCCTTATCAAAATCTCCTCTGTGCTTTCATTTTGATTCTTCTATTTCTCACTTTTAAGATGTCTTAACTGAAATCCAGATTCATGTCTAAATGCTAATACTATTTCCCCATCAGCTTCAACTTCCATTCCTCTAATTCCCTCCTTAGTTCCTGTCACTCTTAAAGCCTCATCACTCCATGTCCATTGTATTTTTCACCATGGGGAAGAGCTTTGATGTCTTTGCCTTGGGTGGCTGGCTGGTCTTTCCCTAAGTGACACACAGAGAGGAAGGGAGACTGAACCAGGTGAAGGAACAAACTGTTCCAATGTCATGCTCTACTCTCCTCCACAGAGGTTCATAATTAGAAAGAGCATACTTTGTACACCTGCCACACACCCAGAGACTCTCCTAAGAACAGCAATGTGGGCCGGGCGCGGTGGCTCAAGCCTGTAATCCCAGCACTTTGGGAGGCCGAGACGGGCGGATCACGAGGTCAGGAGATCGAGACCATCCTGGCTAACACGGTGAAACCCCGTCTCTACTAAAAATACAAAAAAAAAAACTAGCCGGGCGAGGTGGCGGGCGCCTGTAGTCCCAGCTACTTGGGAGGCTGAGGCAGGAGAATGGCGTAAACCCAGGAGGCGGAGCTTGCAGTGAGCTGAGATCCGGCCACTGCACTCCAGTCCGGGCGACAGAGCGAGACTCCACCTCAAAAAAAAAAAAAAGAACAGCAATGTGATGTTCCTTCCAAACCAATGGTCTTGCTCATGGCTGTCAAGCAGCATTTCACAGCTGCCAATAGGAAATTTGGAGGCAGGAGAGTGGCTAGAACACTGAGCTAAAATCAAGGACCTTGTTTCTAGCCCCATCTCTGCTCACACTTATTCCTGTGACCTTGGTAAAGTCATATTTATTTGGCATTAATTGCCTTAGCAATAGTAATGCCCATAGTTGTGAGAGTAAAACATATGTAAAATTACTTCTTGTCTGAGCACACACTTCAGCCCTGACTACGTTAAAGTTATATTTGTTATTGTAGTCAAATCCCAATTATCTAGCTCAGTTTACACACGAAAAATCTTCATACTTTTTGCTTTCAACCCATGCTAAGATCTAAATAACAAAAAGCAATTTAAAATCAAATTGGTTTTCCTGGTTGATTAATGATGATTCTGTCATTTTAGATGATCTGAAAGTTAAAGCAGGTTTTTTCAATCTCAGGATCATTGACATTTTGGACCAGAAAATTCTTTCTTGTGGAGAATTGGTCTGTGCATTCTGTGCTGTTTAGCCTCTACCCACTTGCCAATTGCAAGAGTCAAAAATGTCTCTGGGCCAGGCACGGTGGCTTATGCCTGTAAACTTAGCACTTTGGGAGGCTGAGGCGAGCAGATCACCTGAGGTCCGGAGTTTAAGACCAGCCTGGCCAACATGGTGAAACCCCACTTCTACTGAAAATACAAAAATTAGCCAGGCATGGTAGCACATGCCTTTAATCCCAGCTACTCAGGAGGCTGAGGTAGGAGAATTGCTTGAACCTGGGAGGCAGAGGCTGCAGTGAGCCAAGATTGTGCCACTGCACTCCAGCCTGGGCGACAGAGCAAGACTCCATCTCAAAAAAAAAAAAAAAAAGGCCGGGCGCGGTGGCTCAAGCCTATAATCCCAGCACTTTGGGAGGCCGAGACGGGCGGATCACGAGGTCAGGAGATCGAGACCATCCTGGCTAATACGCTGAAACCCCGTCTCTACTAAAAATACAAAAACTAGCCGGGCGAGGTGGCTGGCGCCTGTAGTCCCAGCTACTCGGGAGGCTGAGGCAGGAGAATGGCGTAAACCCAGGAGGCAGAGCTTGCAGTGAGCTGAGATCTGGCCACTGCACTCCAGTCCGGGCGACAGAGCGAGACTCCGTCTCAAAAAAAAAAAAAAAAAAAAAAAAAGTATCTGGAGATTGCCACATGTACACAGGGGAACAAAACTGCATCTAGTTGAGATCTACTGGGCTAAAGGATAATAAAGTCTTATTTTATAAAGTTGTTTCTTTACATAACTACGTCCTCAAGCACAGGACTTCATCTTCTGTATTTTCTACTAATTTCTACATGTCACAGGTCAAGGCCAGACAGAGTAAATGTTTGGTAAAAATTTTAGTGCCATGCTCTCCTCTCCTCCACAGAGGGTCATAATTAGAAAGAACACACTTTGTGTACCTGCCTCGCACTTGGGGACTCTCCTAATTGGGAATGACATGAATGTGTTAACTGCCCTTCCACCTATCAATGTCACACCTCAAAACACTGTCCTTGTCAAGAGAAAACAACAGCAGTCCATTTTTCTCCTGGAAAATTGGTAGGTTTAATTCTTCCCAAACATCCTATGAAAACACAGAACTGATTACATGCTGGACGTGTATGGCTTAGTTCTTGACATATACATAGCACTTGGTTCTGAAGCTAAGGTGATTTAGTCCCCCAGGGAACATGTGGTGATGTCTGGAGACATTGTTGTTGTTAGCTGTCACAGCTGAAGGAGGGAGTTCTACTGATATCAAATGTGTAGACATGAGGGATGCTGCTAAACATCCTGCAATGCACAGGACAGCCCAACAACAAAGAATTATCTGGTCCAATATGTCAAACTGTCAGTAGTGCTGACAAGACTCTGCTTTTTCTTGGCTACGTGGGCCAAATGCCTTTTATTGGCTATGCGGGCATTTTCTTTGGAGAAACTAACCAAGTCTCTGCTCTTCTTTCACACAGCTGCTCATGGCACAGGTTCCTACGATGCATACTTACAATCTTTCCCTTCCTAGAATGGATGTGTATGTATCGATTAAAAGATTGGCTTCTTGGAGACTTACTTGCTGGTATAAGTGTTGGCCTTGTGCAAGTTCCCCAAGGTAAGCAAGATATGAAGCCTGTTCATCCAAAGACAATGTATCAGACCTTGTCCACATGCCCAGGGTAAACAATTACTTATGCTAGATGAATAGAAAAAAAATTGAATTTTATTCACAGCATTACCATTTGTTCCCTTATCTGCCAGATTTCTAACGTCTCCAGGGTGGTTCCAAAAGACTTGGTTTAGTTTAGACCCCTGAATGCTTTCCAGAGTACTTGTAACATCCACTCTTTGTTATTTTTTTCTTTAACTAGTTATTTCATACTCATGACTATAATACATCTCACTTGGCATTGGTTTTACCTAGAAAGGGGAAGAAAGGATAGGCTGGGCACAGTGGCTCATGCCTGTAATCCCAGCACTTTGGGAGGCCAAGGCAGGCAGATTGCTTGAGCTCAGGAGTTCCAGACCAGCCTGGCTAACATGGTGAAACTCTGTCTCTACAAAAAAATACAAAAATTAGCGGGGCCTGGTGACTTGTGCTTGCAGTCTTAGTTATTTTGGAGGCTGAGCTGGGAGGATCACCAGAGCCCAGGAGGTTGAGGCTGTAGTGAGCAGTGATCACACCACTGCACTCCAGCCTGGGCAACAAAGCAAGACCTTGTCTCAAAAAAGAAGAAAAAGGTAAAGGATAGGAAACATAGCATTCCAGCATCTCTCCAGCAAGTGACAAGCAATCCAGTGCCCACTCTTTGGTCTTCCAAGTAGCAGTTCAGATGTAAGACAACAAGATCACACAGATAGGTGTGGGAGCTTATCTGGGCTTTACAAACTTGTTTCCCGAATAGGAATCAACAACTCTTGTAACAGTTCCATAAATATTGCTTCCAGAGTCCCACAAGGGACAAATCTAGTTGTAAGAGTCACTATGCTTAGAGAATCCCAAAGGTAGGGCTTCCAACTGCATATATCTTTCATTCACAGTCCTCTTGGTCCAGATGGAGTATACTATTTGGGCTCATTTTTACCATAAGCAATTCTGCCTGGTAACACAGTTTCCATTCTACCATTATAAAGTTTCCAGGGAAACAGAGCTAGAAAGTTAACCCAAGATCAAATTCATCCTCAAAAAATAGAATGGGTTTTATAAATCCTTTACTCACAGTAGTTTATAGTTCCCCAGATAGTCTTTAAACACCTCCTTTTCTCTATTTTTCTGAGGCCTAGCAGGCAGGGTTGAAGCCTGTGATCAGGCAGGCTGTGGATAGCACAAAAGAGGTCAAGAACATAAACAAGTTGTGGCTGAAATCCAACTCTAGTACAGCACTGTTAACTGGGGAAAACAGATGACTTTTTAAATCTTTATTTACTTATTTGTTTCTAAATTATCAAATAATAAAATTGGCTTTTTTTCCCTTTTGGTGTATACTCAGATTGATTTTAACACACATGGCCAGGACTGGTGGCTTATGCCTGTAATCCCAGCACTTTGGGAGGCCTGGGGAGGCAGATTGATTGAGATCAGGAGTTTGAGACCAACCTGGGCAACATAGCAAAACCCCATCTCTACTAAAAATACAAAAATTAGCTGGGCATGGTGGTGTGCACCTGTAATCCCAGCTACTTGGGAGGCTGAGGCAGGATAATTGCTTGAATCCAGGAGGTGGAGGTTGCAGTGAGCCAAGATTGTGCCACTGCACTCCAGCCTGGGTGACAGAGCGAGACTCCGTCTCAAAACAAAACAAAACAAACAAAAAAAAACCACACATATAGATTTGTGTAATCACCACCACAATCGATGCAGAGCAGTTCCATCACCTCCAGAACTTTCATGCCATGCTTTTAAAGTCACATCCCCCTGCCGATCTATAACCCTTAGCAACCATTGATCTGTTCTCTAGCACCATAATTCTGTCTTTTTGAGCACATCATATAAATGGAATCATACAGTATGTAAATTTCAAAGGCTGGCTTCTTTCATTATGCCTTATGCCTTTGAGATTCATGCAAATTGTTGTGTGTATCAATAGTTCATTTTTATTGCTTAGTAATATTCTACTATACAGATATATCAGAGATTTTTATTAATCCATTCACTTGTGGATAGAGATTATGTTTCCAGTTTTGGTCTCTCACAAATGAAGTTGCTATGAACATTCATGTACAGGTTTTGTGTGAACATAGTTTTTATTTTACTAAGCTGGAGCTGGATTGCTGGTCACATGGTACGTGTATGTTTAACTTTATAAGAAACCACCAAACTGTTTTCCAGAGTGGTTTTCACTACCATTTTACATCCCCACCAGCAAAGCATAAGAATTTCATTTCCTCCACATCATCATGAGCACTTGATATTGTCAATATTTTTAAAATTAAACTTTCTATTTTGAGATAATTATAGATTCACATGCGTTTGTAAGCAACAACAGGTAGAACCCATGTACCCTTTACTCAGTTTCCCCAAATGGTAATATCTTGCAAAACTATGATTCTGTCTCACAACCAGGATATCAGCATTGTTTCAGTCAAGATAGAGAACGCTTTCACCACCACAAAGATCCCTCAAGTTGTCTTTTGTTTTTATTTTGTTTTAGTTTTTTGAGACAGTCTCCCTCTGTCGCCCAGGCTAGAGTGCAGTGGTGCGATCTTGGCTCACTGCAAGCTCCACCTCCCTGGTTCACACCATTCTCTGGCCTCAGCCTCCCAAGTAGCTGGGACTACAGGCGCCCATCACCACGCCCAGCTAATTTTTTTTTTTTTTTTTTTTTAGTAGAGATGGGGTTTCACCGTGTTGGCCACAATAGTCTCGATCTCCTGACCTTGTGATCTGCCTGCCTCAGCCTCCCAAAGTGCTGGGATTACAGACGTGAGCCACTGCGCCCGGCCAAGTTTTTTTTTTATAGCCACCACTACCTACCTCCTGTCCTTATCTCCTCTTAATCCCTAGCAATCATTAATATGTTCTTCACTTCTACAATTTTAACATTTCAAGAAAGTTATCTAAAGGGAATCATACAGCATATAACGCTTTGGTATTGGGTTTTTTTCACTCATAATTCTGTGGAGATTCATCCAGATTATTGTATATATCAATTGTTTATAACTTTTTAAAATTTATTTATTTATTTATTTATTTATTTTTGAGATGGAGTCTCACTCTGTCACCCAGGCTGTAGTGCAGTGGTGCTATCTTGGCTCACTGTAAGCTCCACCTCCCAGGTTCACACCATTCTTCTGGCTCAGCCTCCCGAGTAGCTGGGACTACAGGCGCCCGCCACCATGCCCAGCTAATTTTTGTAATCCACCCACCTTGGCCTTCCAAAGTACTGGGATTACAGGCATGAGCCACTGCACCTGGCCATAACTTTTTATTTTTGAGTAATAGTCCATGGTATAGTTAAACATTTACCCACTGAAGGATATCTGGATTGCTTCTAGGTTTTAGTATTACACATATAGATGATACGAACATTCATGTGCAGGTGTTTTTGTTTGGTGGTGGTGGTTGTTGTTGCTGTTGTTGTTGTTGTTGTTTTTGAGAGGCAGTCTCGCTCTGTCACCCAGGCTGGAGTGCAGTGGCACAATCTCGGCTCACTACAAACTCTGCCTCCTGGGTTCAAGCAATTCTCCTGCCTCAGCCTCCTGAGTAGCTGGGATTACAGGTGCACACCACCACGCCCAGTTAATTTTTGTATTTTAGTAGAGACAGGGTTTCACCATGTTGGCCAGGCTGGTCATAAACTCCTGACCTTAAGTGACCACCTGCCTTGGCCTCCCAAAGTGCTGGGATTACAGGCGTGAGCCACAGCACCTGGCCTCATGTGCAGGTTTTTAAAATAAATGTTAAGTCTTCATTTATCTGGGATAAATGCTTAGGAGTGTAGTTGCTGGAGTATATAGGAGTTGCCTGTTGCCTTTTTTCACCAACCTGTTTTCCAGAGTGGCTTAACATATTACATTCCCACTAGCAATCTATGAGTGACCCAGTTGCTCTGTATCCTCACCAACATTTGATGTTGTCACTATTTTTTATTTTAGCTATTCTGATAGTCATGTAGTGATATCTCATTGTGGTTTTAGTTTGCATTCTCTTAATGGCCAGTGATATTTAACATCTTTTCATATCTAATTTCCATCTGTTATTTTCATAAAATGGCTCTTCACGTCTTTTGCCCATGTTCTAGTTAAATTCTGTTTTTACTATTGAGATCTGAGCATTTTTTGTAGATTCTGGATACTAGTTATTTTGTCTTTCAGGTTTTGCAAATATTTTCTCCCAGTCTGGAGCCTGCCTCTTCATACTCTTAACAGTCTTCCAGAGCAAAAGGTTTTGATTTTGATAGTCTCATTTTTAGTATCTTTTATTTTAGCCATTCTAAGAAGTATGTAGTGGTATCACATCATTGTTTTAATTTGCATTTCCCTAATGCTTAATGAGGTTGAACATCTTTTCATGTGCCTAACTTGCTATCCTCATATCTTCTTTGAAGGGTCTGTTCAAGTACTTGGCCTATTTTTCCATTGAGGTTTTATTTTTTTCTTGTTGTTAATTTTTGAGCTTTTGTTTTGTTTTTAGAGATAGGATCTTGCTCTGTCACCCAGGCAGGAGTGCAGTGGAGTGAACATAGCTCACTGCAGTCTGGAACTCCTGGCCTCAAGCATCCTCCTGCCTTGGCCTACTAAAATGCTGGGATTACAGGCATGAGCCACCATGCCCGGCCTCAACACCATTTTTAAAGAATATCCTCCAGTGAATTGTTTTCACACCTTTGTTAGAGATCAAATAGGCATATTCTGTGCGAGTCTCCTTCTAAATTCTCTTCATTCTGTTCCACTGATCTATGTGTCTATCCGTTTACCAATACCACGTCTTGACAGTGAGTTTTAAGGTTGGGTGATATGCTTCCTCCAGCTATTTTTTTTCCAAAATTGTTTTAGCTATTCTTCCATATTCATTTTATAATCAGCTTATCTAAATTTACCAAAAAAGGTTTCTGTTCAGATTTTGATAGGTATTCCATTAAATCTACAGATTATTTCAGGGAGAACTGGCATCTTTATTATGTTGTCTTCCAATCCACGATTATGGTGTCTCTCCATTTATTTAGGTCCCTTGATTTCTTTCATCAGCCTTTTGTAGCTTTCAGCACACAGATCCTACATGTTTTGTTAGATTTGTGCCAAAGTATTTCATTTTGGGGGTTTAAATGATGGTTCAGTCTCCAATTATTCATTGTTTGCATATAAAAATACAATTGATATTTGTGTGTTTGTCCATCCTGAAACTCCTTTATTAGTTCTAAGAATTTTTGGTAGATTCCCTGGAATTAAGTACATTGACAATCATGTCATCTGTTAATAGGGACAGTTATGTTTATTTCTTTTTAATATGAATGGCCTTTATAACTTTTTTTTTTTTTTTTGAGATGGAGTCTCGCTCTGTCGCCCAGGCTGGAGTGCAGTGGCCAGATCTCAGCTCACTGCAAGCTCCACCTCCCGGGTTTACGCTATTCTCCTGCCTCAGCCTCCCCAGTAGCTGGGACTACAGGCACCCGCCACCTCACCCTGCTAGTTTTTTGTATTTTTTTAGTAGAGACGGGGTTTCACCGTGTTGGCAGGGATGCTCTCAATCTCCTGACCTCGTGATCCACTCGTCTCGGCCTCCCAAAGTGCTGGGATTACAGGCTTGAGCCACCATGCCCGGCCCCTTTATAACTTTTTATTGCTTGTTGTACTGGCTAAGACTTCCCATAGTATAAGGATGGTGAGAATAGACATTCTTGCCTTGTTCCTGAACACAGGGAGAAAGCATTCAGTCTTTTTCCTTTTTTTTTTTTTTTGAGACAGAGTCTCGCTCTGTCACCCAGGCTGGAGTGCAGTGGCCGGATCTCAGCTCACTGCAAGCTCCGCCTCCCGGGCTCACGTCATTCTCCTGCCTCAGCCTCCCGAGTAGCTGGGACTACAGGCGCCCACCACCTCGCCCAGCTAGTTTTTTTTTTTGTATTTTTTAGTAGAGACAGGGTTTCACCGTGTTAGCTAGGATGGTCTCGAGCTCCTGACCTCGTAATCCACCCGACTCTGCCTCCCAAAGTGCTGGGATTACAGGCTTGAGCCACCGCGCCCGGCCAGCACTCAGTCTTTTACACTAAGTATGATGTTAGCTGTAGGATTTTTGTTGATACCCTTTATTAGGTTAGGGAAGTTTTCATCTACTCCAGTTTGCTGAGAAATTTATCATAAATGAATGTTGTATTTTGTGAAATGCTTTTTTTTTTTAATCTATTGATATGACCATGTGGTTTTTCTCTTTATTTGTTTAATATGGCAGGTTACATTAACTAATTTTTTTGAATATTGAACCAGCCTTGCATTCTCAGAATAAGAGAGTATTCACACTAAGTTACTATATGTCTAGTTGCATTCCTGCAAAAAGAAATTTTCATGTGACAGCTACAACCAAAATGGCCCATTTGTATTAATATAGTCACTTTACTTCTATGAAAAAAATTTCTAGTGTATTCCTATGGTGCTGCAATGAGACAGCTAACTCTTGGAACTGATGCGTTAACTATGAGCCCCCTATCAGTTTCTACTTATATTTAAATAAAGACCAAAGTTGGAGGCTATCCCATTGCTAAATTAGCAAGCCATCAGTATAATCTTGTATCAAAACAAGAATGACATAAGAGTAATATCTAGCATCCACCACAACACCTAGCACATAGTAGGTATTCAAAAGATATTTGTTGAATAAAAATGATTACATAGCTGGTTATGGTAGCTCACACCTGTAATCCCAGCACTTTGGGAGGCTGAGGAAGGTGAATCACTTGAGGTCAGGAGTTCGAGACCAGCCTGGCCAATATGGCAAAACCCTGTCTCTACTAAAAATACAAAAAGTAGCCAGGTATAGTGGTATGTGCCTGTAATCCCAGCTATTCGGGATGCTAAGCCAGGAGAATTGCTTAAACCTGGGAGGCAGATGCTGCAGTAAACTGAGATCACACCACTGCATTCCAGCCTGGGCAACAGAGTGAGACTCCATCAAAAAAAAAAAAAAAAGATTACATAGCTATGTGAATGAATGAATCCAACCAGCTCTTTTTTTTTTTTTTTTTTTTTTTGAGACGGAGTCTCACTCTGTCGCCCAGGCTGGAGTGCAGTGGCACGATCTCCGCTCACTGCAAGCTCTGCTGCCTCCCGGGTTTACGCCATTCTCCTGCCTCAGCCTCCCTAGAAGCTGGGACTACAGGCACCCGCCACCATGCCTGGCTAATTTTTTTGTATTTTTAGTAGAGACAGGGTTTCACCATGTTCGCCAGGATGGTCTCGATCTCCTGACCTCGTGATCTGCCCTCCTCGGCCTCCCAAAGTACTGGGATTACAGGCGTGAACCACCGCGCCTGGCTACCAACCAGCTCTTAATACTTGATTAACGGATTGAATATTAGTTTAATTGATGTGAATAAGATAATTTGTAGCGTGAATAATTCAAAAATTGTACTTACATTTGAATACCTAATGACAATAATTTTATTCAAATGAAACAAAAATACTATATGATGAAGACCTTATTAAAAAGGTGCTGGATCTTCCTTACAGTAGAATTCCAATTTACAAATGTAGAATTAAAGAAGAAAATACAAAATCACCTTTATGAAAATACTACAGTAATGAAATGTATGTATAGTACAGTAATGTATGTACAGTACAGTAATGAAAGGCTGATAAAATACTACAGTAGTAAGATCTACCCAGTGGATGCTAAAACTAGTGGGTGAAAGTTTGCAAAACTAAGAAACAGTATTTGCATATTTTCAAAGTATCTCCCTCGAGATATTTGTTAACTACCCCACTACTTTACAATAGAAGACCTAGGAGAAAATAGCTTAACTAAGTGATCAATGTGAGCATCACCAGTAGTAAAATATATGGATATTATGAATCCTGTGATATAATAAGAAAAATACAACATCATTTCTGTAATATTCTTGCCAAAAGTGTATAACCTTAGTACAATCATGAGGAAATATAAGACAAACCAAAATTGAGGAGTATTTGACAAAATAACTGATCTATTAATACTCTTTTAAAGTGTCAAAGTCATGAAAGACAGGTAAAAATTAAGGAACTTTTATAGATTGCAGGAATAAGGGGAAATAACAACTAAATGAAATGTGAGACTCTGGATAGAATCCTAGAACAAAATGAAAGACATCAGTAAAAATACTGATGAGATTCAAATAAAGTTTTTAATTTCTAATGTTAATTTCCTAGTTCTGATCAATATATTATGACTGTATGAAATGTTAACTTAGGAGAAACTGTGAGGGGGATATATGGAAACTGTATTATTTTTGTAACTTTTCTGTAATTCTAAAATTAGTTTAAAATTTTTGAAAATTTTAAGGTGTCGGGAAGTTTGGAAATTTTAAGTCCCTCTGTTTCACTATGGCCTAAGTTTAAATGAGGCTAGATAACTTAATTCTCAGATTGCTAACCTAGTAATTCTCTTACCTTCCCAGCATTGGTTAGTTATTTAAAACCATAAATTTCAAAAGATTTTCTCTTCATGCTACACGTTGCTTTTCAAGAGTAAATGGGGGCCAGGCATGGTGGCTCATGCCTGTAATCCCAGCACTTTGGGAGGCCAAGGCAGGCAGATCTCTTGAGCTCAGGAGTTCAAGACCAGCCTGGGCAACACGGTGAAACCCTGTCTCTACTAAAATAAATAAATACATTAAAAAAAAAAATGAACTAGGTGTGGTGGTGCAAGCACATGTAGTCCCAGCTACTTTGGGAGGCTGAGGTGGAAGGATCACTTGAGTCTGGGAGGTCGAGGTTGCAGTGAGCCAAGGTCATAGCACTGCACTCCAGCCTGGGTGATAGAGCAAGACACTGTCCACAAAAAAAAAAAAAAAAGTAAATGGGGCTATTCAAAATTATGACGGAGTGCATACACAGTATATTAAAGCAAGAAAAAGAAATACAAAGTATAAGAATTATAAAGGAATAAAGCTTCATTATTCACAGATGACTTTTTATGCAAAGAATTCAAAACAGTATAAAGAAAATTAATATGATTTTTTAAAAGCAAAAAAAGATTTTAAGAAGGCATAAAAATAAAAGAAAATAATAAGATTTTATGAATGTTGCTGGATACTAAATCAGCATATAAAAATCAATTATGCTTAGGCGCAGTGGCTCATGCCTATAATCCTAGCACTTTGGCAGACTGAGGCAGGTGGACTGCTTGAGCCCAGGAGTTCAAGACCAGCCTGGCAACATAGTGACACTCTGTCTCTATGAAAAATACAAAAAATTTGGTTGGGCATGGTAGTGCATACCTATAGTCCCAGCTACTTGAGAGACTGAGGTGGGAAGATTCCCTGAGCCTGGGAGGTTGAAGCTGTAGAAAGCTATGATTACACCACTGCACTCTAGCCTGGGCAAAAGAGCAAGACTCTGTCTCAAAAAAAAAGCAGAAATAAAATTTTGTTCAGTATAACTCTTAATATAAAGTTCAAAATGGGAGCAAATTAAACTATATTATATAGGGATATGTACGCTACTGGTAAAGAAAAGCAAAGAAATTATTATCATAAATGCCAAAATAATCAATCCTTCTGTGGGGAGAGGTGGTGTTGTAATCAGACCTAGGTGGTAGTTATGTGGGTGTTTGTTTTATAAATATTAAGTAAGCTTGACATCTATTAATCTATTTTAATGCATTTTCTACATGCATGTTATATTTCACAATAAAAATGGAGATTACTAAATTAATTACCAAAACTATTACTAAAGTAATTAAAGCAATTAAGACAGTACAATATTGCAAAGATAAACAATTAAGCCAATGAAACAGGAAAAAGAGTCACACATATATGAATCACACGATGTGTATCAGATATGTCACTACAGAGACAGGCTTTTAATGACAAATGATGTAAAACACTTGGGTCTCTATACAGAAAAAAACATTTCAGGCCTTTACCTTACACCGTACACAAAAATCTATTCCTGGTTGATTAAAGACCTAAATGTAAAAGTTAAAACATAAAGGACATTTTGGAATAAAATAAGAGAATATCTTTATGATCCTGAGGTAGAAAAAGGTTTCTTGGCCGGGCGCGGTGGCTCAAGCCTGTAATCCCAGCACTTTGGGAGGCCGAGACGGGCGGATCACAAGGTCAGGAGATCGAGACCATCCTGGCTAATAACGGTGAAACCCCGTCTCTACTAAAGAATACAAAAAAAAAAAAAAAAAAAACTAGCCGGGCGACGAGGCGGGCGCCTGTGGTCCCAGCTACTTGGGAGGCAGAGGCAGGAGAATGGCGTAAACCTGGAAGGCGGAGCTTGCAGTGAGCTGAGATCCGGCCACCGCACTCCAGCCTGGGCGACAGAGCCAGACTCCGTCTCAAAAAAAAAAAAAAGAAAGAAAGAAAAAGGTTTCTTAAATAAGACACCGAAAGCAAAAGGAAAAGCCCAAGGGGAAAGACTGATCAATGGGAAGTAAGTACAGTTTAAGAATTCTATCTATTCAAAGCCACTGTGAAGTTTGAAAAGCGGCTAGGCACGGTGGTTCATGCCTGTAATTCCAGCACTTTGGGAGGCTGAGGTGGGTGAATCATTTGAGGTCAGGAGTTTGAGACCAGCCTGGCCAACATGGCGAAACCCCGTCTCTACTAAAAATACAAAAATTAGCCGGGCATGGTGGCGTGCGCCTATAGTCCCAGCTACTCAGGAGGCTGAGGTGGGAGAATCACTCAAACAAGGAGGTGGAGGTTGCAGCAAGCCAAGATCAATCACCACTGTACTCCAGCCTGGGAGACAGAGCAAGATGCCATCTCAAAAAAAAAAAAAAAAGATTGAAAAGCAAATCACAGAATGGGAGATACTTGCAAAACAATATACAACAAAGGATTTATTTGTAATATACATACTCCTATAAATCCATAAAAATAACTAGACAAGGGTGTTCAACATTATTAGTAATAAATAAAGCAGAAAATGAAATTGAAATGAATTATCACCATGCACATTAAAATTAAAAATCTGGCATATCATGTGCTAGCATAGATGTGGATAATGGGAACTGTCATACATTACTAGTGGTAGTATAAATTGCACAACCATTTGGAAAACAGTTTGGCATTATTTAATAAATGCCCCAGAAGCTGAAATTCAAGCTATATATTCTTGAGAAACTTGTAAATCTGTGTACCAGGAGACATGCACAAGAATATTCACAGCAATATTGTTCATAATAGTCCCAAACTGGAAACAAAGACAGGATACCGTGAACCCTGGAGACAAAGAGAATGGGAAGGTAGCAGCTTTGGATTCTGATGGCTTTTTAGTTTGGTTCCAGTCTCTGATGAGGTCTAACTGCCCTTTGCACCCTTTTAATAAATGTCCTATTTTGCTTCAGCTAATTTGAGTAGATTTTCTGTTTCTTGCAATCAATAGAGCCTTGCCTAGGGGACAAAATGTGGTGAAGAATCCTATAGATTACAAGAGACTTAAGAGACATATCCCGGCGCGGTGGCTCAAGCCTGTAATCCCAGCACTTTGGGAGGCCGAGACGGGCGGATCACGAGGTCAGGAGATCGAGACCATCCTGGCTAACACGGTGAAACCCCGTCTCTACTAAAAAAAATACAAAAAACTAGCCGGGCGAGGTGGCGGGCGCCTGTGGTCCCAGCTACTCGAGAGGCTGAGGCAGGAGAATGGCGTGAACCCGGGAGGCGGAGCTTGCAGTGAGCTGAGATCTGGCCACTGCACTCCAGACCGGGCGACAGAGCAAGACTCCGTCTCAAAAAAAAAAAAAAAAAAAAAAAAAGACATATCAACCAATGTAAGGACCATATTTGGGTCCTGATTTAGACACACAGACTGTGAAACAAAGCACAACACGTAACAGCAAATAATTTTTTAAAGATCACCCCAAAACTCACCATACCTCTGGTTCAAGGTCTCTTGTGAGACTGCAGTTATCTCAAGGTTCTACTGAGGCTGGAGGATCTGCTTCCAGGCTCACTCATATGACTGTTGGCAGGCCTGAGTTTCTCCCCATTCTGGCTTCTCCATATTCACAGCATGGCGGCTGGCAGGACCAACTATATGTGTTGGGCCCAATACAAAATAAAAACACAGGGACCTTAGTTCAAAAATTATTCAGAATTTCAAGACAGTGACAGCAAAGCATTAAACCAAGTGCAAAGTCCTTCTAAGCCTAGGACTCTGTCTTGACTGCATAGATTACAAACCTTTGAAGCCACCTCTGGTAGGTAGTGAATGAGAGAGCAACCAAGATGGAAACCAAAAGTCTTTTTGCAACCTAACCTCAGAAGTGACATCCTGTCATTTTTGTTATAGTCTACTCCTTAGAAACAAATTAGTAAGTCTATTCCACACCTAATGGGGAGGAAATTATGCAAGGGCAAGAATACCAATTGGCCATTGTACATCATCTTAGAGAACCTCTACCACAACAATTATTTGTAAGATAATCAGGGAAATTTGAACACTGAGTGGATAACGATGATATTGTACTAAAATTACAAGAGTATTATCATTTAGAGACACATACCAAAATATCAAAGCAGATAATAAAAAGTACTAATGAAGGACTATATGTCCAGAAATACTGTTACCACACTCAGTCAGCTATACACATGGATGATTTTTATTTTAAATATTCTTTACAGCCTTTATTTAAGGTGACTTTTAAAGCCAAGCTGCTTTTTCTTAAATTATCTTGTTTTTCAGGCCTGACACTTAGTTTGCTGGCAAGGCAACTGATTCCTCCTCTCAACATCGCTTATGCAGCTTTCTGTTCTTCAGTAATTTATGTAATTTTTGGATCATGTCATCAAATGTCCATTGGTGAGTTCAGCACTGAAATACACATGCAGTGGATGAAGTTTCCATCCTGATCATGTATTTATTGCTAAGGAACCCAACATAAAACTATCTTTAAGATAGAAAGAAAGGAAGCAGGAGGTGGACATTCTATCCATACAGTTAGTGTTCAGATTGTAGAAATAAATACTTCTAGGGTATCATTATTGTCACCACCAGAAAACAGGCCAGCAAGTTGTTTCCCAAAGAAATTAAAGGGTAGATGCACTTTCCTTGAGAAATCACCACACATTGGCATCTGACTTCCCTCAACCCAGAAGATTCAGAATTGATTATGTCAGTACTCCTAGAGCAGATATTTCTTTCATCTGACCCATATTAACCAAACTCCGTGGGCTGACTTGTAATACAGCAAGCCAGCTTATTAATTTACAATGAGAAAATGTTATCACCGTAACAAAACACTGACATCCCTAGGATAAGTACTTCCCTTCCCTGAGTCAAAAGTCCATCTACTAATTTATAATTAGAAATAACTTATTACAGAGGCCAGACTAATTAAAGGTCATAGAATCAGCACATTTACTTCACCTAGGTGAGCCTGCATAGAAATCAAATCACAAAACTCCCTCATAAGTTTAGAAGGTTATTGCCAATATTTACTCAGTGATGTGCCTTTTCCTAGATTTCTCCACTGAACTGACCAATCCACCAACATTTACCATTCTGAATGACACATTCTGTTTTTTTTGAGACGGAGTCTCGCTCTGTCACCCAGTACAGTGGTGCTATCTCGGCTCACTGCAAGCTCCGCCTCCCAGGTTCACGCCATTCTCCTGCCTCAGCCTCCTGAGTAGCTGGGACTACAGGCGCCCGCCACCACGTCCGACTAATTTTTTGTATTTTTAGTAGAGATGGGGTTTCACCGTGTTAGCCAGGATGGTCTCGATCTCCTGACCTTGTGATCCACCTGCCTCAGCCTCCCAAAATGCTGGGATTACAGGCATGAGCCACCGCTCCCGGCCGACACATTCTTTATATATGTTTTTATGTTCAGTCTGATTAACATCCCATCCTTCCAGATGTGAAGTGCTACTTTTCCTTTTTTAAGAATAGCCTGGCCGGGCATGGTGGCTCACGCCTGTAATCCCAGCACTTTAGGAGGCCAAGGCAAGCAGGTCATGAGGTCAGGAGTTTGAGACCAGCCTAGCTAACATAGTGAAACCCTGTCTCTACTAAAAATACAAAAATTAGCTGGGCATGGTGGCAGGTGCCTATAGTCCCAGCTAGTCAGGAGGCTGAGACAGGAGAATAGCTTGAACCCAGGAGGCAGAGGTTGCAGCGAGCCAAGATTGTACCACTGCACTCCAGCCTGGGCGACAGAGCAAGACTCCATCTCAAAAAAACAAAAAAAGAATACCTCATGGCCAGGCATTGTGGCTCATGCCTGTAATCCCATCACTTTGGGAGACTGAGGCAGGTGGATTACCTGAGGTCAGGAGTTTGAGACCAGCCTGGCCAACATGGTGAAACCCCATCTCTACTAAAAATACAAAAAATTAGCTAGGCGTGGTGGCTGGTGCCTGTAATCCCAGCTACCTGGGAGGCTGAAGCAGGAGAATTGCCTGAACCCGGGAGGCGGAGGTTGCAGTGAGCCAAGATCACGCCATTGCACTCCAGCCTAGGCAGCAAGAGCAAAACTCCATCTCAATATAAAATAATAAAAATAAAGAATAGCTCATGTCTTTATTCAATCCATTATGTGTTGATTTTACATTTGAACACCAAGAAAAAAACTTTATTCCTATATTCCCAAGTTTCTGAGGAACCTCACAATCATTTCCAAATACTTATAATAAGGGTTGTAAGAAATTTATTTATGTTAGGTAAATTTAAAGTTAAGGTGTACCTTTGCTCTCATATGTGGTATGACAATATGAGGACTAAACATAATGTTTGAAATAAGTTTAATTTACCTCAGTGTCAGTATTATTTTTCTTCCTATTGTTATTGATTGCTTCGTTTTCTTTTTTCTTTTCTTTTTTTTTTTTTTTGAGATGGAGTTTTGCTCTTGTTGCCCAGGCTGGAGTGCAATCATGCCATCTCGGCTCACTGCAATCTCTACCTCCCAGGTTCAAGTAATTCTCCTGCCTCAGCCTCCTGAGTAGCTGGGATTACAGGCATGTGCCACTACGCCCAGCTCATTTTGTATTTTTAGTAGAGATGGGGTTTCTCCATGTTGGTCAGGCTGGTCTCAAACTCCTGACCTCAGGTGATCCACCTGCCTCAGCCTCCCAAAGTGCTGGGATTACAGGTGTGAGCCACCACGCCCGGCGATTGCTTTGTTTTCTAATATTTTCACTGCCATCTCACTTTTAACCTTCTCTAAGAGCAGACACAGTAGCTGAGCCTGACACCCATTTCAGTCAACTTCTCTATTCCACTCAACATGCCCATAATACAAAGAGACTGAATACCTAGACCACCACCATCTAAATTCCATGAGTTGGTCACAATACGTGGAGCCACAGTTCTCTTTCTCAATCTTTCTTACTTCTCAATGGCCACTTTCAAATGAGAAGAGTTATTCAGATGAAGGACAAGCCAGAATTCAACCATACCTTGCTTTTGTCAGTATCAGTTTACCTGGACTTGAAACTTCACCTTCTGCCTAACATCTTTTTCCATAGGTTCCTTCTTCCTGGTGAGTGCTCTGCTGATCAATGTTCTGAAAGTCAGCCCATTCAACAGTGGTCACCTGGTCATGGGATCTTTCGTCAAGGATGAGTTTTCTGACCCCTCCTACTTTATGGGCTATAATAAATCCTTGAGTGTGGTGGCAACCACAACTTTTCTGACTGGGATTATTCAGGTAGGATCTGAGTCTTCAAATCCCTGAAAAGGAACTGAATAAAGGGGCTATAAACAGACCCCTTCCTTATACTGCTCCTGTGATCCATTGTGATATACCTGGAACTGCAGTGATTGATTTTTTGAAAAACCGGAGGCTGTGTGAATAGGGTGTCTCCTTAGTGATAAACTTCTCTCTCTTCAGAAATCATCTACCACTGATTTAGGAGGAGATATTGAACATTCTCTTCAGTCCTTTCTCCTCTAAGACAAAGGGTCTAAGGGACGATGGTCCAGAGCAGTGGTCCCCAACCTTTTTGCAACCAGGGACCAGTTTCCTGGAAGACAATTTTTCCACAAATGGCAGGTCAGGGCCAGGGAGGGTGGTGGTTTTGGGATAAAACTGCTTCACCTCAGATGACCAGGCATTTGGTTCTCAAAAGGAGCACGCAACCTAGATCCCTTGCATGTGCAGTTCACAATAGGGTTCGTGCTTCCCTGAGAATCTAATGCTGTGGCTGATCTGACAGAAGGCAGAGAGCTCAGGCAGTGATGCTTGCTTGCCCACTGCTCACCTCCTGCTGTGCAGCACCTGGTTCCTAACAGGCCACAAACCAGTACCAGTACCGGTCCGTGGCCCTGGGGGGTTGGGGACTGTTAGTCCAGAGTTCCACTCCTGATTTTACCTTTTAAAAAATTGCTTCATTTTTTTTTTTTTTTAGATGGAGTTTTGCTCTTGTTGCCCAGGCTGGAGTGCAATGGGACAATTGTGGCTCACTGCAACCTCCACCTCCCAGGTTCAAGTGATTCTCCTGCTTCCCGAGTAGCTGAGATTATAGGTGCATGCCACCACACCCAGCAAATTTTTGTATTTTTAGTAGAGAAGGGGTTTCACCATGTTAGCCAGGCTGGTCTTGAACTCCTGACCTCAGGTGATCCACCCACCTCGGCCTCCCAAACTGTTGGGATTACAGGCATGAGCCACTGTACCCGGCCAAAAATTGCTTTATATTCCATCAACAAGAATAGCCTCATTTAGCTGGGCATGGTAGCATGTACCTGTAGTCCCAGTTACTCAGGAGGCTGAGGTGGGAGGATCACTTGAGCCCAGAAGGTTGAGGCTGCAGTAAGCTGTGATCATGCCACTGCACTCCAGCCTGGGTGACACAGCGAGACCCTGTCTCCAAAATAATAATAATAATAATAATAATAATAATAATAATGGCCTCACAGGCTCACACACTATCTTTGGGTTAGTAAGCTTTAGAGTCAGATCTGGAATCCTTTTTCTGCATCGACAAGGACCACAGCTAAAGGACAATAATATGAATGACTCATTAAAATCTCAAAACTTATTTTGGCACTGTCTTTAATTTCCTCTGAGAGTCTATCACCAGAAGTTCACCCACTGAACTAAAGTCACATCTTCCAGGCTTATTTCTCTTTTTTCTCAACTAACCCACTCTCTAGTTGATTTTCACTGATCTCCCCTGGGACTGTCTTTCATTAGGTAAAGATTTATTGGGTACCTACAAAGGCAGGCTATCAACGTGGGCAGACTCCAGCCCTGACACCATGAGCTGTGTGAACTTTGGTAAATTATTTTACCTTGGTGGGCCTCAGTTTCCTCATGTGTAAAGCAGGAATAATATTTGTTTTGCAGGGTTCTTAAGTGAAAAAAATGCATGCAAAGTATTTAGCCTAGAGCCTGTCACATAGTAAGCATCAATAAGTTATACTTAGTTGGCACAGAGAAATGAATTTGGTACTTTAACAGACCAAAAATTTTAAAAACAATATATAGTTTCCTGTGGTTAAAAATCTTTTTTTAATCTTGTGGGATAAGACAAAATACACAAGCAGCCTTTTAATTATCAAGGGGCCTCATACATGCTTTCTCTCCTCCTTCAAGCCTCAGCTTTTTTCATCTAAAAAAGGAAGAGGGCTGGGCATGGTGGCTCACATCTGCCTCAGCCTCCCCAACAGTTGGGACTACAGGCACACGCCACCACGCCCAGCTAATTTTTGTATTTTTAGTAGAGACGGTGTTTCACCATGTTGGCCAGGATGGTCTCGATCTTCTGACCTCGTGATCCACCCGCCTCGGCCTCCCAAAGTGCTGGGATTACAGGCATGAGCCACCACGCCTGGCTATAACATAAATTTTATATATGTATATTGACATGTAAAATATCTTTTTTATTTTTCTTCAGGATATGCATAATCCTGAAAACATAAATAAATTCAATTTAATCATTCTCAGTAAAGATAAGAGTCAAAGGCCAAGAAGTTTGAGCTCGATCCCACTGTTTTGGAATTATCTTCTCCTTTGTGAAAAGCTGCATTCCTCAGAGGAATGTTAACATCTCCTGAAAAGGGCTATCAAAGCTTCTAATGAAAGAGGTCTAAAAAGGCAAAGGCAGGCCAGGCACAGTGCTTTCATGCCTGTAATTCCAGGGTTTTGGGAGGCCAAAACAGGAGAATCACTTGAGGTCAGGAGTTCGACAGCAGCCTAGGTAACATAGCAAGATTCCCCATCTCTACAAAAAAAAAAAAAAAAAAACTTAGCTCAGTGGTGTGTGCGTCTGTAGTCCCAGCTACTTGGGAAGCTGAAGCAGAGGATCCCTTGTGCCCAGGAGTTTGAGGTTACAGTGAGCTATGATTGCACTCCAGCCTGAGCAATAGAGTGAGATCCTATCTCATGAATGAATAAATAGGCAAAGGTTTGTTCTGATCACCTTGTCCCTGTTTTCCCCAAGTAAACCAAGAGAGCAGTAGATTCCAGGGCAAGAACTTAAGTGAGCTGACTGCTCACAAAGAAGGAAAGGAGTAGTGTGGGCTAGCACTTGTCAGGAGCCTCTGATCAACATACAAGGACCCATGTTATCAACTTCTGTTCATTAGGGAAAGAGAGTTATAAGAGTAACCAAAGGGGCCTATCTTAACTTTTCTGTTGGAAACCCTTCTTTTCCTGGAGAGTGCCATTGGTGCCATTGCTGGATTGAAGACATTCTGCCCCACTCTGGTTTTCTCTTCTCTGCAGCTAATAATGGGCGTATTGGGTTTGGGCTTCATTGCCACTTACCTTCCGGAGTCTGCAATGAGTGCTTACCTGGCTGCTGTGGCACTGCATATCATGCTGTCCCAGCTGACTTGCATCTTCGGGATTATGATTAGTTTCCATGCCGGTCCCATCTCCTTCTTCTATGTGAGTAATTTCAACTCTTACCCAGAGTTACAAATGCCACTCCTCTTGCCTCCAAAGAGAGGTGGACCTCAGTGGGGAGACTCCTGCCCATTCTGAAAGGAGACACAGCCAATAGCAGCTTAGTCAAGAGGGTACTAGAAATATTTTCCTTTATTGGAGAATTAGGGTCTTGATTAATTGCAGATGCCAGACCATGCTTTCAGTTGACTAACCATTTCAGTCAGCCTTTTAAACTATCATGATATATATTAAAATTTGACCTTTAAGATATGTATATATCACAGTTCTTTTCATTACCTACCTTATAACAGACATGTATCCTAAAACATCTAAAGGATATACAATACTAAGTAGTTCCTGAATGTAAGAATAGGGTAGGAGCTAAGCTACAGTATATTATTTGGGAAAACTAATAACTATTGGCTTATACACAGAACTTCTAGGGCCTGTTCATTATACTAAAACATACAGTGTGTTCTCTCCTTGTCCTTATTGAACATTACTGTCCCTCTTTTTACAAAAATGGCCACCCCCACCATGCTTGCCCTCACTATTCTAGTAATGCCCATAAAGACCTTTGTACCCAGAAACTCTACTTGGGGACTTCTTTTTGAGTTAATCTACAGTGTCCATTTCTAGACTTAGGCAATTACTATATCCCTTTCTAAGCCTCCATAATTTTATTTTCTTTCAGGACATAATTAATTACTGTGTAGCTCTCCCAAAAGCTAATTCCACCAGCATTCTACTATTTCTAACTGTTGTTATTGCTCTGCGAATCAACAAATGTATCAGAATTTCTTTCAATCAGTATCCCATTGAGTTTCCCATGGAATTATTTCTGGTAGGTGTTTTTGATGTCCCAAATTCATAGTTTACATAATTTTAATATTTAAAAAAAATGTTGAGTTGAATTGTGTAAAAGCTGAATACATTTAGTTTTCGATATATGCTTATATTTGTGAAAACATGCTTATTTTCTTTTTCTAAAATATTTTGATACTATAGTTGACAAATAAAAATTGAATCTATAGTTTATGATGTCATATTTTGATATAGATACACATTATGAAATGTTTAAATCAAGTTTGTTTGCTTGTTTGACAGAGTCTTGCTCTGTTGCCCAGAATGGAGTGCAGTGGTGCAATCTTGGCTCACTGCAACCTCTGCCTCCCAGGTTCAAGCAATTCTCTTGCCTCAGCCTCCTGAGTAGCTGCAATTACAGGCGTATGCCACAATGGCGAGCTAATTTTTGTATTTTTTTAGTAGAGAGAGGGTTTCACCATGTTGACCAGGCTGGTCTCAAACTCCTGACCTAAGGTGATCCGCCCGCCTCGGCCTCCCAAAGTGCTGGGATTACAGGCATGAGCCACCACGCCTGGCCTAATTATCATTTTTAATTTTTTTCACCTTGCATCCCTAGCAGCAGTTATTATCTTTGTTGTGAGAACATTTAAGATCTACTCTCAAGCAATTCCATTATTAACTATAGTCACAATAGCACAATCGATCTGCCTCACAAAATGCTTATTTCCAAGTACTTTTATCTATTGACTCGTTCTCATAATATTTCAAAGATAAGGTTTTTTTCCCCTTGTGAAAGAAATATGGGCTCATTCTAAGTTTGAAAAACATAAGGAAGTTTTAAAAAGTGGTAGAGGAGGCCGGGCGCGGTGGCTCAAGCCTGTAATCCCAGCACTTGGGAGGCCGAGACGGTGGATCACGAGGTCAGGAGATCGAGACCATCCTGGCGAACACTGTGAAACCCCGTCTCTACTAAAAATACAAAAAACTAGCGGGCGAGGTGGCGGGCGTCTGTAGTCCAGCTACTCGGGAGGCTGAGGCAGGAGAATGGCGTGAACCCGGGAGGCAGAGCTTGCAGTGAGCTGAGATCCGGCCACTGCACTCCAGCCCCGGCGACAGAGCAAGACTCCGTCTCAAAAAAAAAAAAAAAAAAAAAAAAAAGTGGTAGAGAAAAGAAATTCCTATAGTTGCACCATCCAAAGTCAACTACTAGTGATACTTTAGTATTTTCAGTTATTTACTCCTTTCTTCTCTCAGACACACATATGACAGGCCTAGCCTCAATGTTGGTGAATTTCCATCTTTTTCTACATAAATATTTTATTTTTATTTTAATGTCATTGAAATCATACTGTTATTCAACTTCCATTCCTTCTCACTATGCTACAATAAGGAAATTGAGGCAGCTCATCCCTGGACTTGAACATAGGAGCACATCTAGATTAGAAGATGTCAGACTCAGAGGACCTTCCTAAAAAAATTAAAATAAAATGAAATCCAAGAATTGAGGCACAAGCAATCTCATATTTAAACGATAACAGACAAAGGGCCAAAGAACCAAGGAGGAAATGAACAGCCCTTTCCTATGGCTAAAACCAGATGCATTCACAAAGGAAACATACGATGTTCACGGAGAAACAACTGGAAGATTTGAACATCTTGTTCAATAAGAACCCATACCCGAACCCCAGCCTTCAGAAAGAAATGGCCTCAAAAATGGACATGTATCCAACAGTACAGGTTTGGCTCAAGAACCACAGAGCAGAGGCTGGGTGCGGTGGCTCATGCCTGTAATCCCAGCACTTTAGGAGGCCAAGGCAGGCGAATCACCTGAGGTCGGGAGTTCAAGACCAGCCTGACCAACATGGAGAAACCCTGTCTCTACTAAAAATACAAAATTAGCCCATTGTGGTGGCACGTGCCTGTAATCCCAGTTACTCAGGAGGCTGAGGCAGGAGAATGGCATGAACCCAGGAGGCGGAGCTTGCAGTGAGCTGAGATAGCGCCACTGCACTCCAGCCTAGGCGAAAGAGCGAGACTCCATCTCAAAAAAAAAAAAAGAACAAAACTCAAGCAAGCAAAATGCAAGCTTATTCAGCAAACACAATCTCAACAACAGCAATTAGCTGAGGACAGAGTCAAGACCAGTCCTTCCCAAGAAATACAGACATACTAGTCAAATCTTCTAATGATGCCTATCTTGCAGCCCTAGTTTATACAGATCACTGGGCACCCTGGTTGCGACTCACCTTATGCCCCAATGTTAAGGTCCCTACAGATGACTTTGTTGTCCACAAAATAGTTCATTTTGGCTACTGCCAAGATCCTAGAATATACTGCCTCTGCTTCTATCTCATTTTTGGAATCCTGATTTTATTCTCCATGCTTCAATTCTAATTGTTTTGACTGTTCACCTCTACAAAGTAGAGAGAGATTCTAGACACAAAATATAACATATTGTAATGTGTGTAATGATTTCCTACAAGAGAGTACTTTTCAGCAATAAGGAACAAACTGGAGATAAACACACACACGTTGTGTGTACAACATGGATGGATTTCAAAAACATTATGTAGCATGAAAGAAAAAAGACACAAAAGGCTACATACTGTATAATTCTATTACATGAATTCCTAGAGCAGGAAAAACTAATCTATCATGACAAAAAGATTAATGGCTGCCCACGTGGAAAAATTAAATAGTAAGTGGTAGAAAACTAATTTATCAGGGTGATGGAAATGTTTCATGTGTTAATTAGGTATTAATTAGGGTGGCAGTTACCTGGCATATAAATTCCTCAAACACATAGAACTGGCCAGGCGCGGTGGCTCATGCCTGTAATCCCAGCACTTTGGGAGGCCGAGGCGGGCATATCGCAAGGTCAGGAGATCGAGACCATCCTGGCTAACACGGTGAAACCCCATCTCTACTGAAAATACAAAAACTTAGCCGGGCGAGGTGGCGGACGCCTGTAGTCCCAGCTACCCGGGAGGCTGAGGCAGGAGAATGGCGTGAACCTGGGAGGCGGAGGTTGCAGTGAGCTGAGATGGCGCCACTGCACTCCAGCCTGCGCGACAGACCAAGACTCCACATCAAAAAAAAAAAAAAAATAGAACTTTATATCTAAAAGCTTTGCACTTTATTGTATCTAAATTATACCTTCATAAAAATAAATATATATAAAACAAAGAAATCAAGCCAAACGAGATGTTAAATGTTTTTTCTAATCTATGTCATTAGTAAGTAGCAGAGCTAGGGCTCACTGTCTAATAATAATGTTTCTTGTTTCTTTTCTTTTCTTTTTTTTTTTTTTGAGACAGAATCTCGCTCTGTCACCCAGGCTGGTGTGCAGTGGCACGATCTCGGCCCACTGCAACCTCCACCTCCCAGATTCAAGCGATTCTCCTTCCTCAGCCTCCTGAGTAGCTGGGATTACAGGTGCCCACCACCATGCCCAGCTGATTTTTATATTTTTAGAAGAGATGGGGGTTTCACCATGTTGGCCAGGCTGGTCTCGAACTCCTGACCTCAAGTGAGCTGCCCGCCTCAGCATCCCAAAGTGCCAGGATTACAGGCATGAGCCAACGCACCTGGCCTCTTGTTTCTTTTCTAAAATCTTCTGATAAAATTTATATTTTACAGTTATAATTAACATTTTACCATGATAAAGATATTTTCATCAATAAAACTCAGATTTTCTAAGTCAGCATTTTTCATTTTAAGATTACTGAATTCAGGGCCTGGCACGGTGGCTCACGCCTATAATCCCAGCACTTTGGGAGGCCAAGGTGGGCCAACCCGCTGAGGTCAGGAGTTCAAGACCAGCCTGGCCAACACGGTGAAACCTTGTCTCTACTAAAAATACAAAAAGTAGCCGGACATGGTGGTGTGTGCCTGTAATTCCAGCTACTCCAGAGGCTGAGGTAGGAGAATCACTTAACTCGGGAGGCGGAGGTCGCAGTGAGCTGAGATCACGCCACTGCACTCCAGCCTGGGCGACAGAGCGAGACTCCATCTTAAAAAAAAAAAAAAAAAAAAAAAAGTTGCTGAACTTTTGGGTGTCAATGAGAATTATTTCTTTTTTAAGAGGTGGTCTGTGGCAAAGATGCTTCAAGTTAACCAAGTAATCGTATGCCCCCTGCACCTCCGAGTCTCTCTTGCAATTAGGAGGACCCAGTGACTTTTGAGCCAAAGAAGAGGTGAATAGGTGCAAGTTCCCTCTTCTTTCCTCCCCTGCTGTGATGATGACAGGAGCAGTATGTTAAGAAAATGGAGACCGGGAACGGTGGCTCACGCCTGTAATCCCAGCACTCTGGGAGGCCAAGACAGGCAGATCACGAGGTCAGGAGATCGAGACCATCCTGGCTAACACGGTGAAACCCGGTCTCTACTAAAAATACAAAAAAATTAGCTGGGCGTGGTGGTGGACACCTGTAGTCCCAGCTACTTGGGAGGCTGACACAGGAGACTGGCGTGAACTCGAGAGGCAGAACTTGCAGTGAGCCAAGATCGTGCTACTGCACTCCAGCCTAAGTGACAGAGCAAGACTCTGTCTCAAAAAAAAAAAAAAAAGAAAGAAAAGAAAATGGAATCCCCAGGTGAAATTAGCTCAAATCCCCGGGGGATTGTTTGCAAAGAACCTGCCTGAGAGACACCAACCCACTATGGACTTTGAGTAGGCAAAAAAATAACTTCGATGTGTTAAAATGCTACAATCTCATGACTTGTATGTTGCCACAGCATAACCCATCTTACATTAACTAATCCACGTCTATCCTCTTCAAGGTTGAAAAATACTGTCTTGGGACTTTAGACTAAACTTTCCTATGACTTGCCTACTTCTTGTAGAGGTGCATATTATTTTCCCTTTGAATGTGTGAAAAGCTATTAATTCATAAAGGCCAGAAGCTGAAAGGCTTGTTTTTCAAAAGATTTTTTGGCCAGGCCTGGTGGCTCAAGCCTGTAATCCCAGCACTTTGGGAGGCCGAGACGGGCGGATCACGAGGTCAGGAGATCGAGACCATCTTGGCTAACACAGTGAAACCCTGTCTCTACTAAAAAATACAAAAAAATAGCCAGGCGAGGTGGCGGGCACCTGTAGTCCCAGCTACTCGGGAGGCTGAGGCAGGAGAATGGTGTAAATCCGGGAGGCGGAGCTTGAGCTGAGATCCGGCCACTGCACTCCAGACCGGGCAACAGAGCGAGACTCCGTCTCAAAAAAAAGAAAAAAAAAAAAAGATTTTTCAAAACCCTGAAGGCAGATCCAGCAATCCCACTATTGGGTAGGTATCTAAAGGAAATGAAATCAGTATGTTGAGTAGATACCTGCACTCTCATGTTCGCTGCAGCACTATTTAAAACACCTAAGATATGGAATCAGCCCAAGTGTTCATCAACAGATAAATGGATACATGTGGTATATACAGGTATTAGTTGACAGACATGTAACAAAAAATGATTTTTAAAAAATTGTGTTATACATATACAATGGAATACTATTCAGCCTTTAGAAAAAAGGAAATCCTTCTCCTTAAAGACTGGGTATTTGGTTTTAAAAAATTAAAATAAAAAATAAAAAGAAGGAAATCTTGTCATTTGGGACAACGTGGATGAACCCAGAGGACATGTTAAGTGAAATAAGCCAGGCACAGAAAGACAAATACTGCATGATCTCATTTATATGTGGAATCTAAAAAGGTTGAACTCATTGAAGTGAAGAGTAGAATGGTGGTTACCAGGGGCTAGAGTTGCAGGAGAGTGGTTTGGGGAGATGTTGGCCAAAGGATACAAAATTTCAGTTTGATAAGAGGAATAATTTCAAGAGATCTGTTGTACAACATAGTAACTACAGTTAGTAACAATGTATCATATTCTTGAAAATTGCCAAGAGAGTAGATTTTAAGTGTTTTAACCACACCAAAAAGGTATGTAGGCATGGTAGCTCACACCTGTAATTGTGGCACTTTGGGAGGCCGAGGCGGGTGAATCACCTGAGGTCGGGAATTCAAGACCAGCCTGACCAACATGGAGAAACCTTGTTTCTACTAAAAATACAAAATTAGCTGGGTGTCGTGGCACATGCCTGTACAGCTACTTGGGAGACTGAGGCAGGAGAATCGCTTGAACACAGGAGGTGAATGTTGCAGTGAGCCGGGATTGCACCATTGCACTCCAGCCTGGGCAACAAGAGCAAAACTCCGTCTCAAAAAAGAAAAAAAAAAAAAAGAAAGAAAAAAGAAAAGATGTATATGTGAAGTAATGCATATGTTAATAGCTCGATTCAGCCATGCCACAATGTGTATATACATATTTCAAAATAACATGTTATATATGACAAATATGTATGATTTTTATTTGTCAATTCTTAAAAACAAAACCTTGGATACAAATGGTGCTCTAGGCCGGGCGCGGTGGCTCAAGCCTGTAATCCCAGCACTTTGGGAGGCCGAGGTGGGCGGATCACAAGGTCAGGAGATCGAGACCATCCTGGCTAACACGGTGAAACCCCGTCTCTACTAAAAACTACAAAAAACTAGCCGGGCGAGGTGGTGGGCGCCTGTAGTCCCAGCTACTCGGGAGGCTGAGGCAGGAGAATGGCGTGAACCCGGGAGGCGGAACTTGCAGTGAGCTGAGATCTGGCCAGTGCACTCCAGCTTGGGTGACAGAGGGAGACTCCGTCTCAAAAAAAAAAAAAAAAAAAAAAAAAAAAAAACAAATGGTGCTCTAGAGCTCAGGGAACAATGTGTATATGGAGTTTGTAGGGTGCAGTCAGAGGCAGCCTCTCCCTTCATAGAACCCAGCCCAGCTCTGGCACCTTAGAAGGCTAAGTTTTGTAGTCACCAGCAGACAGCCCCCATGAACAGACATCAACCCTCTTTTTTTTTTTTTTTTTTTTTTTGAGACAGAGTCTTGCTCTGTCTCCCAAGCTGGAGTGCAGTGGCGCAATCTCAGCTCACTGCAGCCTCTGCCTCCCAGGTTCAAGCGATTCTCCTGCCTCAGCCTCCTGAGAAGCTGGGATTACAGGCACACACCACCATGCCCAGCTAATTTTTGTATTTTTAGTAGAGACGGGGTTTCACCATGTTGACCAGGATGGTCTCAATCTCTTGACCTCGTGATCCACCCACCTCGGCCTCCCAAAGTGCTGGGATTACAGGCGTGAGCCACCACGCCCAGCCCTCTCTTAAGCGACATCAGCACCAAGGATCATAGTGATGTTCCTTCAAGCAGCCTGTAAACCCAGATGTATCTGACACAGGTCTCAATCAATTTAGAAAGTTGATTTTGCCAAGGTTAAGGAAGCCCCCGTGACACAGCCTCTGGAGGGAGGTCCTCACAACATGTGCCCAAGGTGGTCAGGGTACAGCTGACGCAGAAGAATGGCGTGAACTTGAGAGGCAGAGCTTGCAGTGAGCCAAGCTCACATTAGGGAGACACAATATATCCATCAATACCTGTAAGATTTACACTGGTTTGATCTGGAAGGGTGGGACAACTTGAAGGAGTGGGGGCTTCCATATCACAGGCAGATTTAAAATTTTTCTGATTGGTAATTGATAGAAAGAGTTATTATCAATAGAGATGAATGTCTGGGTTACAGTAAGGGGTTGTGGAGACCAAAGTTATGTCATGCAGATGCAGCCTACAAGTAGCAGGCTTCAAAGAGGATGGGTTGTAAATGTTTCTTATCAGACTTAAGGGTCTGTTTTGAGGTTACTGCTGGCTGACTTTTCCTGAATTCCAAATGGGAGGAGGGATGTAATGAGGTATGTCTGACCCCTGCTTCAATCATGGCCTGAACTAGTTTTTTCAGGTTAACTTTGGAATTCCCTTGGCTAAGAGGTGGGGTCCATTCAGATGATTGGGGGCCTTAGAATTTTGTTTTTGGTTTACACAGCCTTGAAAGCAATCAACATGAACCAGAGTTATAAGGAAAGGAGAGAAGTGAGAGTGCAAAGAATGCTGTGGTTTGACTATGGCTGACAGATTGGTTTGTGAGCCACAGTCAAGATATTGCTCTGGGGGCCAGGCTTAGTGGCTCACGCCTGTAATCCCAGCACTTTGGGAGGTGGAGGTGGGTGGACTGCTCAAGGTCAGGAGTTTAAGACCAGCCTAGCCAACATGGTGAAACCCCATCTCTACTAAAAAACAAAAAATTAGCTGGGCATAGTGGCGCATGCCTGCGGTCCTAGCTACTCAGGAGGCTGAGGCAGGAGAATTGCTTGAACCCAGGAGGCAGAGGTTGCAGTGAGCTGAGATTGCACCACTGCACTCCAGCCTGGTCAGCAGAGCAGGATTCTGTCTAAAAAATAAAAGAAGAAGAAAGAAGAAAGAAGAAGGAGGAGGAGAAGAAAAAAGAAGAGAAAAGAAAAGAAGAAAAAGAAAAGAAAAGAAGAAACAGAAGGAAGGAAGGAAGAGAGGGAGGGAGGGAGGGAGGGAGGGTATATTCCTTTGGAGAATGCTATAAGTAATTACAATGCCCCACGAGGTGAGGTAGGGGAGGAAACAGAGGTCCAGCAATAAAATAGGTGAAGGCTTAGAATAATTGCAATTTAGGCATTAACCTTTTTTGTGACCTACTTTGTGCTCACAGGCTATTGAAGCCTGCAATACACTACCTATACACATGTCAAGTCAAGTGATGGGGACACAGTTTCTGCCACATAGCAGGGATTAGAGATGCAGGTTAGAACTAGAAGAAGACCTCCCTCTTACCCCTAGCGGTGAGGAAAATGAGAGAGGGAGGATGGAGGCACCCATGGTCTAGGGTCTAAAATGCCTCTCACAGCACCCACGAAGAAACTACTAATGTTTAGATGTGCTGGAGGAAACTGCACACATCTATCAATCTGTCCTTAAGAGCGCAGATTCAGCCAGGTGCGATGGCTCACACTTGTAATCCCAGCACTTTGGGAGTCCAAGGTAGGAGGATCACCTGAGGTCAGGAATTCAAGACCAGCCTGGCCAACCTGGTGAAACCCCATCTCTACTAAAAAATTAGCCAGGTGTCATCGCACATGCTTGTAATCCCAGCTACTTAAGAAGCTGAGGCATGAGAATCGCTTGAACCCAGGAGGCAGAGGTTGCAGTGAGCTGAGATTGCACCACTGCACTCCAGCCTGGGCAACAAGAGCAAAACTCCGTCTCAAAAAAAAAAAAAAAAAAAGAGCAGACTTAATATTTAGGAAAATTTTCAAGGCAACAACTGAGATCCAGGTAGACTATACCGGTAATTCAAGAGACCCTTGGCTATAAGAAATTATACACACTATATGTTCATAATTTATGTGTATTTAAGCTGTATAGCAAACAAAAAAAGTAACAATAGTTGTCTTTGGATGAGTTATTTCTGTTTTTCAATGTTTCATATTTACTTCATTTTTCTCTGTGAGCAAATATTACCTTTATACTGGAAATAAGAGTTCCTTGCCATACTTGTCATACTTCTTGCCTCTTAACTATATGGAAACCAAGACTCTTCTTCTCTGATCCAAGCTGTAATCCAGATTCTTCCTTCCATTCTAATCTGTAGACTTCCTAGGGGTATTCGTCTGATAACAGTATCACAGGTTAGCCAACTATTGTCCTGTTCAGCGTCTGGTTGAACTCCTGCAGTAGATGCTGGGGAAAGATGTATGTGTTAGTAGGAAGAATGGGATAAAGCAACTGTATAACTGCTATTTTAAAACCTAGGAATTGAGGTGTCTTGTCTCCGGTTTAATCTGCATCAATGCAGAGTCTTTATCAGCTATAACAGCTGCTAGGTTGTCTCTTTTCCCTCTAATTAAAAATCAGGGACTAAAGGGAGAATTGCCATTTTTAGAAGTAAATGAAAGCGGGGGGAAAGCAGGTACTTGCTTTGCTACAGAACTTTTTCTTTGTGCAATTAAATGTTGCTCCATATTATTAAGGGTTAATCATGTTTCTCTCTTCACATACCTCAACAAGCCCCTGAAAGGCATATCTGTATTACTACAATGTACCTGGAACTAAAGGCTTTTGAAACTGAAAACTTGATACAGCCATTATCCGAAAACATGTTTATATTAATCTAGATGTTTCAAGTTGGTGGGGAGAGTCCCCACTTCCTGATAAACTCTGAAATACACATCTCTTTATTTAAAGAGGAGCAAAGAGACAGGTATTTTCCAAGTCATTCTGTATCTAAATGGATCAATCTCACTGAAAGCCATTGAGATTCAAAGATATTAAATATTAAAACAAGAAAAAATAGAGTTGGTGGGGATACAGAAGTTCATGGCATCCATTTGTTCCCATCACGTGTCACAGACCAAGTTGTTTTGCACTCTGGCTACAATGCCGAAAAGAACTTAGAGAACCAAAAGCTTCGGGAAAGATCTCTAATGCCTGCCTTGCTCCGCTGAACTAGCCACGCCTCTCTCTCCAACTTGCATGCGTAGGGACTGCTGCCTGTTTCATTTTCTGTCCTGCCAGAGGCTATGGGCAACTCTGCTACTGGAAGCGATGCACTATATTTAGGTAATCATATGCCACCCCTCCTTTTTTTTTTTTTACCCCCTACAGATTATTGGCTTCACTGTGATTGCAAACAAGATAAACATGGCCACAGAAACCAGCCAGACGCTTATTGACATGATTCCTTATAGGTCAGTAATTCCACTCTTCAAGATTGCATTTCTCTTTCTGATACCCTCTCTTAGCCTCTGACCACACAGCCTGATTGATATTTTCTACTAGCAGTCTCTGGCCAAAGCAAAATTCATTGTAGAACACAGAGGTTCATGAAAGGAGAAGGGCTAGGGACAACTCCTTGGGTCTTCTCTGGTCAGCCTCTGTCTCTCTTATAGTTGAGCCAGTCCCCTTATCCAGGAAAACTGTTATATGCACTGAATACCAGAGAATCTCATGTGTTTTTTAAATAGCACATGATAGGCCTTCTGAACTACCATACCTCTCTGATTAATTCTCAAGGAGTGGACAAGAGATGCCTCGGTTTTTCTAGCCTCTCTCCTGTGGCTCTGTGTTCAGAAGATGAACGTTCCTTCTGCCTTCACAAACTTAGACTAAATTGATGCCCTACTTTTATTTATGTATTTATTTTTGACACCAGGTCTCATTCTGTTGCCTAGGCTGGAGTGCAGTGGCGCAATCACGGCTCACTGCAGCCTTGAATTCGCAGGCTCCAGTGATCCTCCCACCTCAGCTCTCTGAGTAGCTGGGACCACAGGCGTGCACTGCCACGCCCCGCTAATTTTTTGCATTTTTAGTAGAGACAGCATTTTGAATGTTGCTTAGGTTGGTCTCAAAATCCTGGGCTCAAACAATCCTCCTGCCTCGGCCTCCTATAGTGCTGGATTTCAGGCGTGAGCCACGGTGCCCGGCCAGAATTGGTGCCCTTGAGCAACATTATTTTCTTACTCTGGGTAGAAAGTGATCTTCAAATAGCCTGGCATATGGAGTTCTTAAGGACTCACAATCAATTTACATTATAATTCTTACCAGTGACTATGAGGCACGGCTCTTGCTTCTGTTAGGAAATTATTTTTTTTTACCCTTAATCAGATGAATCACATTAGCTAAGAAAGGCAATATACTGCAGTTTCTTGACTCACAGGGAGGCTTTTGAAGAGCATTGCCCATTTCCTCACGTATAATAAGGAATCCTGTAAGAGTGAAGCCTACTTGCTAAACTCCAGGATCACAAAATGCAGGCTTTTTTTTTTTTTTCTTTTCGAGACCAGTCTTACCCTGTCACCCAGGCTGCAGTGCAATGGCACCATCTCAGCTCACTGCAACCTCCGCCTCCCAGATTCAAGTGATTCTCCTGCTCAGCCTCCTGAGTAGCTGGAATTACAGGTGCCTGCCACCATGCCTGGCTAATGTTTGTATTTTTTTTTTTTTTTTTTTTGAGGCGGAGTCTCGCTCTGTCGCCCGGACTGGAGTGCAGTGGCCAGATCTCAGCTCACTGCAAGCTCCGCCTCCCGGGTTTACGCCATTCTCCTGCCTCAGCCTCCCGAGTAGCTGGGACTACAGGCGCCCGCCACCTCGCCCGGCTAGTTTTTTGTATTTTTAGTAGAGACGGGGTTTCACCGTGTTAGCCAGGATGGTCTCGATCTCCTGACCTCGTGATCCGCCCGTCTCGGCCTCCCAATGTTTGTATTTTTTGTAGAGACAGGGTTTTACCATGTTAGCCAGGCTAATCTTGAACTCCTGGATCAGGTGATCCTCCTACCTCCACCTCCCAAAGTGCTGGGATTACAGGCGTGAGTCACCACACCTGGGCAAATGTAGGCTATTTTGACACAACCAGTTTGAACTAGTCTCATATCCTACCCAGTTCTCAATGAAATCTGATGATGGCTGAATCAACTTGAAATTCCAGTCAATTAAAAAATGTGGGCAGACACCACCTAGGTACTAGGGAATACAAAGATAAGCAAGACACGGTCTCCGTCCTCAGGAAAAAGAAAATAATAACAAGAACAACAGTGGGATTGACACTTTACATATTTGTATTATTTCATTTGCTCCCCACAGTAATGCTTTGAGGTAGATATTGTCTTCTTTTTTAAGCTAAGGAAACTAAGGCTTCCCATGTTTAAATTACTTAGCACATTGCTCCTCTGTGGCAGAGCTACCATTTGAACATATTTCTCCTTAATTCCAAAGTCTATAATTATAACCACTCTGTTATACTTACACAATATGCTTCTGTTATCAATGACTTCAAAACCACACAGCCAGGCTGGGCACAGAGACTCATGACTGTAATCTCAGCACTTTGGGAGGCTGAGGCAGGTGGATCACTTGAGGTCAGGAGTTTGAGACCAGCCTGCCCAACATGGTGAAACCCTGTCTCTACTAAAAATACAAAAACTAGCTGGGCATAGCAGTGTGTGCCTGTAATCACAGCTACTTGGGAGGCTAAGGCAAGAGAATCACTTGAACCAGGGAGTTGGAGGTTGCAGTAAGCCAGGATCAAGCCAGGATCCAGCCTGAGCAATAGATGGAGACTATCTCAAAAAGTAAAAAAGAAAAAAGAAAAAACCCACACAGCCAAGTTTCACTTATCTCTTATCATAAAATTCAAAAGTACAGATGGACAAGTGAGCATTTCAAAAGTCTAATTTTAAGTGTTGCTTTGAGCTTTCTCTTTTATTATGTGTTTATCCAGGGTTGCTAGAGAATAGTAAGATTGGACAATTTAAGTTAGCTCCTGCTGTGTCCGTGTTCCCTTTTAACCTCATTTGCTAACAAGAATTGAATGTTACAGAGAACAGAAAGGAAAAACAGTATTTTATGTTGTTATCATACTAAATATTCAAGCTTTACTAATATAGATTGGGGTAGTAAATTACATTTACTGTGTACCTCTTTGGGACAGCCACATTCTTACCTAGCTTCTTAAAAAGACAAAAAGGTGGAATTTGATGACTTAAATAACTACCTCTTAGCATTCAGTTATGCTTCTACTTAGCTAATTACTGGGAAAATGCAAAGGAACTTGTAAGTTATAAATTATAAACAAGAAATTAAAATAGACAGTAGGGCCAGACGCAGTGGCTCATGCCTGTAATCCCAGCACTGTGGGAGGCTGAGGCAGGCGAATCACTTGAGCTCAGGATTTCAAGACCAACCTAGGCAACATGGTAGGATTCTGTTTCTCAAAAAAAAAAAAAAAAAAGATTAGCCAGGTGTGGTGGCATGCATCTGAAATCCTAGCTACTTGGAAGGCTGAGGTGGGAGGATTTATTGAGGAAGGTTGAGGCTGCAGTGAGTCATGATCATGCCACTGCACTCCAGCCTGGGTGATACAGCAAGACCTGGTCTCAATACAAAAAAAAAAAAAAAGAAGTTGAAGAAGAAAAGAAGAAGACATAGTTGGATGGTGAAGAAAATGATATTTAGCACTTCGAGGTGCTAAAAGTTAATTCTTTCTACTCAAAAATAAAATTTAAAATGTAAGAACTAATAAGAAATTTTAATTAGATAAGGGATTATTTGCTTTGTGGAAATATATATCACAAAATTTCTTTTAAAATAATTTTCCCAAGAGTATTTACATGATTCATTTTATTGAATTTGGATTTTTATATAATTTATCAAAAGGAAATCAACTGTTGAGGCATACATATTTGTCTTTGATGAAATGATTAAAGATAATCAAAAGAACGAATAAGCATTTCAAATAGCAAACCTTATCTAAAACACTTAGATATTTTTTCTGACTTCGAAAGTAATCTAGAGAAATAAAAAAGGAAGCATATTTGTGCTTCCAGATTTGACTTAAAGAATTACGCCAGTATGGATCTATGGAAAAACACTACTCCCCCCAAATCATCAAGATTTCTTTTTCCTTCTATAGTCTGTTAATATTGTGCTTGATTTCTGACTGTTAAACTAATGCTTCATTCTGGAATAAACCCCACTTGATCATAGTGTATTATCCTTTTATATATTGACTTGCTAAAATGATAAGAATTTTTGCATTTATGTTTATGAAGGATATTGGCCTGAGTTTTGTTTTTCGGGTTTTTTGTTTGTTTGTTTGTTTTGTTTTGTTTTTCTTGTGCTATCTGTGTCTGGTTTTAGTGTCAGAGTATATTGATTTTTTTTTTTTTTTGAGACTGAGTCTCACTCTATCACCCAGGCTGGAGTGCAGTGGTGCGATCTCTGCTCACTGCAACCTCTGCCTCCTGGGTGTAAGAGATTCTTGTGCCTCAGCCTCCAGAGTAGCTGGTATTACAGGTGCACACCACCACACCCGGCTAATTTTTTGTATTTTCAGTAGAGACAGGGTTTCACCATGTTGGTCAGGCTGGTCTCGAACTCCTGACCTCAAGTCGTCCACCCACCTCGGCCTCCCAAAGTGCTGGGATTGCAGGCGTGAGTCACCATACCCAGCCATATGTTGACATTATAGAAAGACTTGGAAAGTATTGCCTCATATTCAACTTCTGGAAGAGATTCTATAAAATAGGCATCATGTCTTCCTTAAATATCCACCTATTGTTCACCTATTGGTATGGTCTCAAACAGTATCAAGAAACCATTTTTCATGAATCGTTAAGGTTTTGCCTGTTCTGCTTATTGTCATTGCTACCTGGCAAACACACTGAACTACAAGACATAACAGCATGTTCTCTCAATGGCTTTCATAACGTGGCTTGGTTTGCTGGCAGTTTTGGCAGGCTGCTGCCTCAATCACTCCACTTGTCCCTATTGTCATTAAAAAGAAAAAAAAGAATCAGGACGGCCCAATATTAGAATAGAGTGGCGGAGATACCAAGAAAGGATTCCTCCTATCCAGAAATAATTCCACTATTCTATTCCAGCTTCCTGTTTCCTGTAACACCAGATTTCAGCCTTCTTCCCAAGATAATTTTACAAGCCATCTCCTTATCTTTGGTGAGCTCCTTTCTGCTCATATTTCTGGGCAAGAAGATTGCCAGTCTTCACAACTACAGTGTCAATTCCAACCAGGTGAGAGGACTATTACTTTCTCTGATCCTTAACTCTTTGTTCTTTAATCAAAGCCTCCTGCCAACATGAAGGCTGGAGTCTTTTTTAACTGAAGAGCCACTTGGACCATGATTTGGACAGTAATCACAAAGGATTTTTGAGAGGTGAGGGATACTTAACTTTGAGACCACTTGAATTAACCTGAGTGTTATTGCCCTAGAACAGATATAGTACAGAGAGTCCAGAAAATTATGGCATCATGTTGTTAAGTTAGGAGAGTTTCACCTTTCTTAATTTTAGCTTGCTTTCTACCAAGTCCTCCAACCACATACTGAGGTGCAATAAGAAATGCTGCAGAACATCCTATAAAAAGCCAGGGTTGGGCCAGGCACAGTGGCTCACACCTGTAATCCCAGCACTTTGGGAGGCCAAGGCGGGCAGATTACGAGGTCAGGAGATTGAGACCATCCTGGCTAACACGGTGAAATCTAGTCTCTACTACAAAATAAAAATAAAATTAAAAATTAAAAAATTAACCAGGTGGGGTGGCAGGTGCCTGTAGTCCCAGCTACTTGGGAGGCTGAGGCAGGAGAATGGCGTGAACCCAGGAGGTGGAGCTTGCAGTGAGCCGAGATCACACCACTGCACTCCAGCCTGGGTGACAGAGTGATACTCCTTCTCAACAACAACAACAACAACAATAGCAACAACAACAAAGCGAGGGCTGCTAATATCATACAGTTGGCCTCTCAGAAATAGTTTTTGTCTTTTAGGGAAAATCTTCAACTACTCTGAATTTGGCCTTTTCCCTAGAACTCAAGAGGGAAATATGGAAGCAACGGGTATTCCAATATGACCTTTTTTTGTTTTGTTTTGAGACGGAGTTTTGCTCTTGTTGCCCAGGCTGGAGTGCAATGGCATGATCTTGGCTCACTGCAACCTCCACCTCCCGGGTTCAAGCGATTCTCCTGCCTCAGCCATCCAAGTAGCGGGGATTACAGGCGCTCACCACCATGCCCAGCTAATTTGTGTATTTTTAGTAGAGATGAGGGTTCACCATGTTGACCAGGCTGGTCTTGAACTCCTGACCTCATGATCTGCCTGCCTCGGCCTCCCAAAGTGCTGGGATTACAGGTGTGATCCACTGCACCCAGCCAAATTTGACCTTTAGGTTAGTACATAAGGCAGGGAGAATAGCATTATGCTTCTCCCTGTCATCCTAAGTCCTGGTCATCACTTGAAAGAGAATAAAAATGCCAGAGTCTCATTTTCTCACCTTGAAAAAGCACTTCCCTTGCGATGACTAGCTAAAATGACGATTCAGTTTAATCAAGAAAATCAGATGTGCCATCCTTTCGTTCTTTCTAATTTATTTTTATTTTTATTTTTATTTTTATTTTTATTTTTTGAGACAGAGTTTCACTCTTGTTGCCCAGGCTGGAGTGCAGTAGTGCAATCTCGGCTCACCACAACCTCCACCTCTCAGGTTCAAGTGATTCTCCTGCCTCAGCCTCCTGAGTAGCTGGGATTACAGGCATGCACTACTACGCCTGGCAAATTTTCTATTTTTAGTAGAGATGGGGTTTCTCCATGTTGGTCAGGCTGGTCTCGAACTCCCAACCTCGGGTGATTCGCCAGCCTCAGCCTCCCAAAGTGCTGAGCTTATAGGCGTGAGCCACCTCGCCTAGCCTTCTAATAATATTTCAATCTGTTATTTCAAGTGATGCAAACAACCCTATCTTCATATAAAAAAATAAACCATATGCCTTCAACTCAAAATAAAATCAGCATTCTTCAACAAAGAGGGGGGCCTAAAGCATCTGCCATTTCTTTACAGGATTTAATAGCCATAGGCCTTTGCAATGTCGTCAGTTCATTTTTCAGATCTTGTGTGTTTACTGGTGCTGTTGCTAGGACTATTATCCAGGATAAATCTGGAGGAAGACAACAGGTATGTTGAAATACAATTTGATCTCCACTACATAAACATATTCATATCAATTCATATGTATATTCAGAGTAGGGAATTAAATGGGTTTAATCTTGTTGCTGTTTTAATGTTATACTTAATGGGAAAGACCTCTGGGAAGAATTTGGATTCCATGCTTGCCTTAATTTTTGCTCAGATCTTGTCTTAAAAGTTACTTGTCAATGTGGAACTTGAAAGCCGTTTTCTGTTTCTTCTTCTTTTTTTTTGAGACGGAGTCTCACTCTGTCACCCAGGCTGGAGTGCAGTGGCGCGATCTCAGCTCACTGCAAGCTCCGCCTCCTGGGTTCACGCCATTCTCCTGCCTCAGCCTCCGAAGTAGCTGGGACTACAGGCACCCGCTACTGTGCCCGGCTAAATTTTTTGTATTTTTAGTAGAGACGGGGTTTCACCGTGTTAGCCAGGATGGTCTCAATCTCCTGACCTTGTGATCCACCTGCCTTAGCCTCCCAAAGTGCTGGGATTACAGGTGTGAGCCACTGTGCCCAGCCGAAAGCCATTTTCTATAGAAATATTATATGTGAGAGGTTTCCATATATTAGCCCACAAAACCCCACTTTCCATGTAACATACCTAAAGGATAAGAATATTTTAGGTAAACTGGCCAGGTGTGGTGGCTCACGCCCGTAATACCAACACTTTGGAAGGCCAAAGAGGGTGGATCACTTGAGGTCAGGAGTTTGAGACCAGCCTGGTTAACATGGTGAAACCCCGTCTCTACTAGAAATAAAAAAAAAAAAAATTAGCTGGGTGTTGTGGCGCACGCATACAATTTCAGCTACCCAGGAGGCTGGCACAGGAGAATCGCTGAACCTAGGAGGCAGAGGTTGCAATGAGCTGAGATGGTGCCACTGTACTCCAGCCTGGGTGGCAGAATGAGATTCCGTTTCAAAGAAAAAAAACACGAATATTTCTGGTAAACTTACCATCATCTGCTAATGTTTTCCCCCACTATGGGAAGATGCATTCTCACACCTAGTCTGGAAAAGCCATAACACAACTCTACACACCCTGACAGCAAACCAAAAATTTTCCTGGCTTCCTCAAAAGGGCATGGCAAGGGGCTTTCATGACAAGAAGTCGGGTCTTTGTCTAGCAGAGCCCAGAGAATGTGTAATTGTTCTACTTTTGTATAAGAGAAAATTATCTAGGTCAGATTTTCTGCAGGTATTCTGAGTCAGTAAACTAAATGTTGTAAGTATGTGTTAAGCGTAACAGAGAGAAAATGGTGGTCGAAAAGACTGTAGAGGCAAAGTGTCTAACTGCAGGCATGAAATTTTATAAGTCTAATGTTCATGAGTTTTGTTTTTTGTTTTTGGTTTTGTTTTTGTTTTGAGACACAGTCTTGCTCTGTCGCCCAGGCTGGAGTGCAGTGACGCGATCTCGGCTCACTGCAACCTCCACTTCCCAGGCTCAAGTGATTTTCCTGCCTCAGCCTCCCAAGTAGCTGGGATTACAGGCATCTGCCATGATGTCCAGCTAATTTTTGCATTTTTAGCAGAGTTGGAGATTTACTATGTTGGCCAGGCTGGTCTTGAACTCTTGAACTCAAGTGATCTGCCCGCCTTGGCCTCCCAAAGTGCAGGGATTACAGGCGTGAACTACCGTGCCCAGCCCAGTCAGTGTTCATGAGTTTTGAACTGACTAGATAAAATTACAACATGCTAACCTGAGAGGTGTCCCATCTCAACTTCATAGCGTGACAAAATGTCAGAGAGCTATCAGAATTGAAACTGAGGTTGCCCAGGGAATGAGTCAGCATTCAGAGGCCAGAGAAACAGTGGCAGAGGTCAAAGACAAGCTTCTGCAGAAATATAGTAAAAGGTGTAGCCATGGTCAGAAACGAATGTGTCAGCAGAATGAATAGTCAACTTTCACATGGAAAGACAGTGTCATAGTTCATGGGCAAATATGTGGTGAAGCATAAGGTAAAAGCTAATACAAGTCAGAAAGATTAGGCAGGGGTGAGAGCATGGGTATAGAGCAGGGGTGTCCAATCTTTTGGCTTCCCTGGCCCCATTGGAAGAAGGAAAATTGTCTTGGGCCACACATAAAATGCACTAACTCTAATGATAGCTGATAAGCTAAAAAAAAAAAAAAAAAAAAACATAGCAAAAACACTTTATAATATTTTAAGAAAGTTTCCGAATTTGTGTTGGGCTGCATCCAAAGCTGTCCTGGGCCACATGTGGCCCTCAGGCCTCAGGTTGAACAAGTTTGGTCTAGAATAAGATTACATCGTACCACTTTATGTGGACTAAGTTTTGTTTGTCACAGAGCTTCTTCTGGATACATTGGCCTTTTCCACTACTGATTAACAGACAGAGAAATTTGGGCTATGTTCAAAAAAAGTGTTTGTACAAGCATGCAAAAACTCTGGAGTCAAAGAGACTCCAAAAAGACTGGAGAGCTTTATAAGAAGAAATGGAAATGGCTATCCCCAGAGATTAGTTCCACTAACTTTTTTTTTTTTTTTTTTGAGACGGAGTCTCACTTTGTCGCCCAGGCTGGAATGTAGTGGCAGGATCTCAGCTCACTGCAAGCTCCGCCTCCCGGGTTCACGCCATTCTCCTGCCTCAGCCTCCCAAGTAGCTGGGACTACAGGCGCCTGCCACCTCGCCCGGCTAGTTTTTTGTATTTTTTAGTAGAGACAGGGTTTCACCATGTTAGCCAGGATGGTCTCAATCTCCTGACCTCGTGATCCACCCATCTCGGCCTCCCAAAGTGCTGGGATTACAGGCTTGAGCCACCGCGCCCGGCCCAGTTCCACTAACTTTTTCTGACATACTTTGTTTATTCAGTATATAAGCATAATGTAAATTTGAGGGACAAGATGTGCATGACTAGAAAAAAACTAAATCACAGTGCAAGGAAAATTGAGTGCAAAATGAGGACGATTTTTTAAAAGAGGCATAAATATTGCAAGGAGAATGATGGCAGAAGTGGGACTTTCATGGAGCACTGAAAGGGTTTAGGGTATGTGTAGATGGAAGGAGGAAGAAGGGCTTCAGTTCAGCCTCAGAGTTGTCTTAATGGCAGGATTCTACTTGTGCGTGTAATGCGGACTGGAGGAAGAATCGCTTTGCCAACTGCACTCATTGATTCTGGGAATAGAAAGGCCAAGTTTTGGGAGGGTTTTGGTGGACAATTGAATTTCCAACCCCTGAGCAAGCCCACTTTTAGCATTTGAGCCTGTTGGAAAGAAGGTCTGCCTCAAAGGTAGCCTATGGCACTCATTTTGTTTCCCACTGCCACCTTGTTCACCTGTGCAGCACAGTTCTGCCAGTGACACCTCTCAAGGCAGTGCAGTGGCCCTCCACAGGGAGGCATGTCCCTAGGAATGCTGAAAAGCCCTCCCTGAGGCCTTGACATGCCATTGCAAATCGCTGGCTCAAGCAGAGAATGCTGCTGACCCCTGGCCCTACACATGGCAGCTGTCCAGACTATACTCTTGAGTTCCAAATCTGGACCAGAAAAGGCCTCTGAGACTCATTCATCTTCTTCATTCCATGGGAGTGGAGTTTTCTCTCTACCTGTTATCTCTAGAGGCCTTAAGATTTTTTTTTTTTTGGTAGAGACAGGGTCTCACTATGTTGTCCAAACTCCGGGCCTCAAGCGATCTTCTCACTTCGGCCCCCCAAAGTGCTAGGATTACAGGCATGAGCCACTGTGCCCCAAACTCTTGGGGGCTTTTGATTCACTCTGCCTGAGAATGCCCCTATTTCTTCAAAGTTCCTTAGGACTGCAGAAAAGAGAAACAGGGGGCTGGCTCTGAACCTCTCAAAAATAACCTGCCCTCAAGGGTCACTTTGTTTTTATTTTTTATCTGGCATAGATGCAAACTGTGTATATGTGTCTAGATTTCATTTAATTTATCGCTGTCTAGAACGCATTTCCCTCCAGTGGTTGCAGCAAAACCTACTGGTCCTTCTGGCCACAGCCTCAGCCTGAGGCATTGGCAGGGCTGACCCATGGCAAAGGGGATGTGATGAACCCTAGTGGGCCTGTGGCCACCTGGGCTGTCCCGCAGTCCATCTTTCTGCTCATCCTGTTCTTAGCATTGTGCTCCCCTGTTCTCCAAGATTAGGTTTCTTTCATTGCTCCCTGTTTGCTAAGGACCTGCCTTGCCCAGGCTCCCAGAAGAGCTTTAAAAATGGGTTATTGTAAAAGAGAGAAATGAATGTGTTGTGTTCTTTTTAGAGGAAGCCAGTGGGGCTGTGGAGAGAGCCTGGATTTTGGAGTCAGATGGTCAGGGGAGGTTGAACTTGACTCCATGCTTCCTAGATGTATGTGACCTTGGGCAAATTAATTTTGCTCTCTGAGGCTCTAGTCTTCATCTGCAAATGGGGATAAGACAAACTTGCCCGTTGTGAGAATTAAATTAGATGCTAATGGATACCTGTCACTTAAGAGTTCAAAAATCATCACTTCTACCCCAAGACCCAAGTGCCTGGGCAGGTGTCCATCATCTGCTATTCTGCTTCATGGAATCCCCTGTACATGGACCAATTGATGGCTGAGGGTCTGCATGTTGCTTGTGGCTATGGCTGTGGCTATGGGGACTCACATGGCTTTGACTCTCTGGAGAGAAGGCAGAGTCAGTCTTTGTTCAAGAAAGTCTGGAAAAGTGATGGAAAATCTGGTCAGAAAAACAAAGCATGCATGAGATGTAAAGCAGACAGACAGTGCTTGCTCTCATCAGAGCCTGTTCAGGCACTGAGGCTGAGCTTCTGAGAGCCATCGAGCACCTTACTGAGGCACAATGCCACTGAGGATGGTCCTCTGATCCCAAAGCCCATTCCGATGACTGTGCAGCCAAGAGAGACACAATTATTGGCAGGCTTCCAACCCTCTCCGAGCAGTTAATTTTATGGGATTTGGTGTCCAGTTTGTGCTCATTTTGACCTAGGTTTTTGTTGTTGTTGTTGTTGTTTTTGCTGTTTAGAGATGGAGTTCTGCTCTTGTTGCCCTGACTAGAGTGCATTGGTGCAGTCTTGGCTCACTGCAACCTCTGCCTACCGGGTACAAGCAATTCTCCTGCCTTAGCCTCCGAAGTAGCTGGGATTACAGGCACCTGCCACTATGCCCAGCTAATATTTTTTATTTTTAGTAGAGATGGTGTTTCACCATGTTGGCCAGGCTGGTCTCAAACTCCTGACCTCAGGTAATCTGCCTGGCTTGGCCTTCCAAAGTGCTGGGATTACAGGTGTGAGCCACCACACCTGGCCTAACCTAGTTTTATACAACTTATTGTGCTGTGTGCCTGCCTTTGTTTCCTTAAAAATAATCAAAAGAATCTTGGAGAAAAAAAGTGGCAGAATAGAAAAGGCCTGATATAGATTTCCTGTGCTAATGAAAATAGTTTTCTTCTATAGCATCAGCAAAGGCCAACTGAAGCTAGAGGCAGAAGTTAGATCCAGCAACAGGCTGACATGTCACCTGGCTGGAGAGGCTTTGGGGTTACCTGTCTCAGTTCCACAGTGTCTGAAATGTTTGCCATCAGAGCTTTCTGAGTTTCAGTTATGGTGATCCATTTTCCTGAGTCCTTCCTACACTACTCTCATGTGATTCAGCCTTTCCATATCAGGCCACTCACTTTAGCTGTGAATCAGCTGGGACGGGGAAAGAAAGAAGAAGGATGTTGATTGCATTGCTATTATTTTCAGCAATACATTTATATGGCAAATAGCAATGAGTAGTGAGAGGGAACCCAGTGGGAAGATGTGTTTTCTCCCCCCATGTAAAAATTACAGAGAAAAATTAGAGAATCATTGCTGAGTGGTCCTTTGGTAGATTAGAATTGAGAGACTCCCTCTGTTCTTGCTTTTCTGTGCCCTTGTTTTGATTTGTGGCTATAGTTTTGCCCCATCCCCTATTCCCATCACAGTGGAAAATGACACTGGTTTCTATTATTTGTCTTACTAGGGGCTTACAAAATGGAAATTTACCAATAGAGGATATAATGAGTTCAGGACTATGCAGACAGCATTGGGCTTATCAAGGAAACTATGCTTCTTAGTTTTCCACCCTTATTTTGCCAAGTGAGAATCACTGCTTACCAAGAGACACTGAGCCCAGAGTAGTCAACCCAACTGGGATAGGATCCAGAGCTGCTATATACAGCCTTGACTCATGTTTGTAGCTTTTTCTTTCTTTCTTTCCTTTTGATGGCCCTGAAGCAGAGAGAAACTAAAGCAGGAAAATGGGAAGTGATTATCTTTGTGTGAAGATGAAGCTCCAGGGCTGGGCACGGTGGCTCAAGCCTGTAATCCCAGCACTTTGGGAGGCCGAGATGGGCGGATCACGAGGTCAGGAGATGGAGACCATCCTGGCTAACACGGTGAAACCCCGTCTCTACTAAAAAAAAAAAAATACAAAAAACTAGCCGGGCGAGGTGGTGGGCGCCTGTAGTCCCAGCTACTCGGGAGGCTGAGGCAGGAAAATGGCATAAACCCGGGAGGCGGAGCTTGCACTGAGCTGAGATCCGGCCACTACACTCCAGCCTGGGCGACAGAGCGACACTCCGTCTCAAAAAAAAAAAAAAAAAAAAGATGAAGCTCCACTGAAGCTGCTAGATGGGCAGTTACCCAAGCAGCAAACAGGAGAGTGAGGGGTGGGAAATTTGTTTACATAGGAAGTAGGATGGTTGGGATTTTAGGGCTGACACTGAGGAGCTACTAGGGCTTTTCTTTCCTTTTCTTGAGATGGAGTCTCGCTCTGTCACCAGGCTGGAGTGCAGTGGTGCGATTGTGGCTCACCGCAATCTCTGTCTTCAAGTGATTCTCCTCCCTCAGCCTCCCAAGTAGCTGGAATTACAGGCGTGCACCACCACGCCCAGCTAATTTTTGTATTTTTAGGAGAGACGGGGTTTCACCATGTTGGCCAGGATGGTCTCCATCTTTTGACCTCGTGATCTGCCCGCCTCAGCCTCCCAAAGTGCTAGGATTATAGGTGTGAGCCACTGCGCCCAGCCAACTAGGGCTTTTCTAAATTGTGCAAGGAGAGGTTAAACTTAGGAGGAGATGCAAATCAGATTTTAGGAGAATTCATATTCATAGCACAGAGCAGTGGCAGTAAAGATTCAAATGCCCAGTACAATGTGGAACTTTTCAGGGAGCATCTTTCCATTCATTCAGGGAGTATTTATTGAGTACCTAGTATGTGTTTAGCACTTTGATAAGACTTGAAAATGTCAGTTCAACAAAAATACACTTGGGCTGAACTCAACTCCTTTTAAGAAAAACTGACATGCTTCTCACCAAGCAGAAGGCCTCAGTTGCAGACAGGGACCAATACGTTCCTGATGGTGTCTCTCCAACTGGCTCTGTCTCCTCAGTTTGCATCTCTGGTAGGCGCAGGTGTGATGCTGCTCCTGATGGTGAAGATGGGACACTTTTTCTACGCACTGCCAAATGTAAGTAGAACTGATCAAATAACTAAGTCAACAATGACCAGGGCTCTGGATTGCTCTTTGGTGTGTGTGTGCGTGTGCAGGGGGCATCTCCGAGGAGAACTGCATTCGGATTATCCCCAATGGCTGCTCCAGCCTATCTCTAGTCCCTTTCATTCAAAATAATAGTATCTGCATCACAGGGTTAAGGTTAAATGATGTGATATATATATACACACACACATATATTTATGTATAAGTATAAGATCTATATGGTGTGTCGATAGATAGATGTAATAGTATTGGGCCTATAGTAAACACTCAAGAAGCATTAGTTATAGGGCCGGGCACCATGGCTGGCACCTGTAATCCCAGCACTTTGGGAGGCCAAGGTGGGCAGATTGCCTGAAGTCAGGAGTACAAGACCCGCCTTGCCAACATGGAGAAACCCCGTCTCTACTAAAAATACAAAAATTAGCTGGTCATGGTGGTGCGTGCCTGTAATCCCAACTACTTGAGGGGCTGAGGCAGGAGAATCTCTTGAACCTGGGAGGCAGAGATTGCAGTGAGCCAAGATCCCACCACTGCACTCAAACCTGGGCTACAGAGCGAGACTCCATCTGAAAAAAAAAGCATTAGTTATAGGCCAAGAGTGGTGTAATCCTAGCACTCTGAGAGGCCAAGTTGGGCAGATGACTTGAGATCAGGAGTTCAAGATCAGCCAGGCCAACATGGCAAAACCCTGTCTCTACTAAAAATACAAAAATTAGCTGGATATGGTGGCAGATGCCTATAATCCCAGCCACTCCAGAGGCTGAAGGCAGAGAATCACTTGAACTTGGGAGGCTGCAGTGAGCTGAGGTCATGCCATTGCACTCCAGCCTGGGTGACCGAGTGAGACTGTCTCAGTAAATAAATAAATAAGTTATTATAATTATAATTAAATCATCTTTTTATTGCTTAAGCTATAAAGTAAGTTTCATAAGTAAGGATTCAGTGAAAAATGACCAAAATAGACTTCAGATGCCACACCAACATGGGCTTGGAAACTCACTGTGCATTCATGCCATCTGTTTTCCTACACTGCTTCCACAAGGCCTTGTTCTGCATTTGTGTGAACTCAGTCTTCCCATTGCTGCCACACTGCCTCTTGATTAGTTCACAACACTAGAAGGCAGGTCTGAAAGTTGTGTCTTAACTCAGTATTCAGCTAGGATGCCTCTATATACAAATGTGTCATTTCTTCCCTTTGTGTGAAACTGAGCACCTTGTAGTTAGAGATGCCAGGTTTGTTAATTACTAGCTATAATCCTTCTGTTCTTAAGTTACAGTAGGTCTATACTCAGTGACCATCATCTCCTTTTAAGTTTTCTTCATGTTCCTGTTAGCCATTTTTATATAGTACTTAGGGAGGTGAGAGAAGGTTTATTTGTGGATGTAGCAGCTTGGTTACACACCGAGGTGGCTGTCCCTGAAGCTGGGGTGGTTGTAAATGTGATCTCCATCCTTCTGAATGCTTCCTTTCCACCTGGTGAATAGCAGGTTTCAGTAGAGCACCCACAAGGCTGCTGCTGCCTTCTGCTCATATGATTCACAGACCTTGGAGCCAAGGCATGGAATCTATGCAAGGAGGGTGGAACTAGTAAGCTCAAATTGACACGCAAGCGGTCCTCTGATTCCCAGTAGAGGTCATCTCCAGTTTCCACAGCACCTTTGTTGTTATCACTGTTGGAATCTATTTTAGGAGGGCCACTCACTAATTTACTTTAGATATGGATATTTTTTCTTTACAACTAAATGAAGCAGAATTTTAAAATTCCAAACAAAAATGATCAGAGTTCACTGAAGGGTAGTGATAAAAGTTGGGACTCCTTTATTATAAACATGTTGGGGACAGAACAGCCCTTGCTTTTGGCTGCCATGTTGCATCACATTACTTTTATAGCACCTAGTTAGCATGTTTCTGAGTGAGCAGTTGTGATACAAGAAGATCAATGGAATAGTTGAATTACTGTAACAATAAGGTTCTGTGAGTACTAAGCTATAAATGACTTCTTCCTTTCTTGAAAAACTGTGACTAGTTGCAAAACCCTTGTTAAGAGTCATTAGTAGAGCATTCAGGCTAGGATCTCAACTAGTTTCAAGAGGACCAACACAAATTTTGAAAAACATGATACAAAATAATATATTCAATATTATTCCAATTTTGTGTGGAAGAAAAACACAGAACATACCAGTGGTTATCTCTGGGATAATGGAAATTATGTATGAGTTTAACTCATCTTTATACCATGAGCATGTTTCACCTTAATATTTAGAAGGATAAAAACGTTGTTGCATATTATTTTATGAAAAGATTTGTTTCCTCTCCATACACCCTGCCTCATGTCAAAAACCTTTCAAAAACCCTACGAGGTTGAGTCTCTTTTCCTTCCCACCGTATTTCTTCAAACTGAAGGAAGTTTGGAGATTCTGGACTGGAAAGAAGATAGCATAGTGGCAAAGATGGTATGGTGGGAAAGAAGTAATTTCTGCCAACTTCATCTTTGCTTTTCCCTCCTCTACTGACCTGTTGTGTCTAACGGGTCACTGGGTACCCTCAGAAAGCCAGAGTAAGCATGGACTCAGCCATTCCTCATGGTAGGATTAGTTCTAATTCCCAGGCAGAGAATATAGAGGAGAGGACAGCTAGGAAAGGGCTAAGAAATTAAACCAATACAGGAATTTCATGACCACAAGAAAATCTTTTTTTTTTTTTTTTGAGATGGGAGTCTCCCTCTGTTGCCCAGGCTGGAGTGCAGTGGCATGATCTCAGCTCAGCTCAGCTCACTTCAACCTCCGCCTCCCAGGTTCAAGCGATTTTCCTACCTCAGCCTCCGGAGTAGCTGGGATTACAGGCACCTGCCACCACACCTGGCTAATTTTTGCATTTTTAGTAGAGACAGGGTTTCGCCATGTTGGCCAGGCTGGTCTTGAACTCCTGACCTCAGGTGATCCACCCACCTCAGCCTCCCAAAGTGCTGGGATTACAGGTGTGAGCAAAAATGTTTCTTTTTTTTCTTTTTGAGTTGAAGTTTCACTCTCGTTGCCCAGGCCGGAGTGCAATGGCACAATCTTGGCTCATGGCAACCTCCGCCTCCCAGATTCAAGCCATTCTCCTGCCTCAGCCTCCTGAGTAGCTGGGATTACAGGCATGTGCCATCATACCCAGATAACTTTTTTGTATTTTTAGTAGAGACGGGGTTTCTCCATATTGGTCGGGCTGGTCTCAAACACCCGACCTCAGGTGATTCCACCCGCCTCGGCCTCCCAAAGTGCTGGGATTACAGGCATGAGCCACGGCGCCCAGCCAGGTGTGAGCAAAAATGTTTCTTAAAAGTGGGTTAAATTCTACTTTGAAGCCCTGACAATTTTTATATCCTTGTGCGCATAAATCTTCATTTTCTCATATTTAGGAAACTTTCTTTCCATTATAAAAGTAAACATGCTCATTTTCAAAACTTTAGAAAATGCAAAATAGATTAAAATGTCATTCACAATCACAAATAAAACCACCATTAACATTTTGGCATCTATCCAACCAATATTATTTTCTATAAATGGATATCACTTTGCATAGTTGTAACCTAACTGTACAATTTTATATTTGTTTTTATTTAATAGATAGCATGATACTTCATTCTATAACATTTGACATTATTGGAAAATTAGGTTGTCTACATTTTTGTTATAAATAACAATGAGTAATTTTGTATGTCTACCTTTTTTTTTGAGACAGGGTCTCATTCTCTTGCCCAGACTGTAGACCAGTGGCCCAATCTCGGCTCACTGCAACCTCTGCCTCCCAGGCTTGAGGAATTCTCCTACGTCGGCCTCCCCAGTAGCTGGGATTACAGGCGCATGCCACTACTGCCCGGCTAATTTTTGTATTTTTAGTAGAGACGAGGTTTCACTGTGTTGGCCAGGCTGGTCTCGAACTCCTGACCTCAAATTATCCACCCACCTTGGCTTCCCAAAGTGCTGGGATTACAGGCATGAGCCACCATACCTGGTACATCTACAGTTTTCTAGATTTAAGATTTTTTTTTTGAGACAGAGTCTCTGTCACCCAAGCTGGAGTACAGTGGTATGATCTTGGCTCACTGCAACCTCCGCCTCCCAGGTTCAAGTGATTCTCATGCCTCAGCCTCTTGAGTAGCTGAGATTACAGGCATGTATCACCATGCCCAGCTAATTTTTGTATTTGTAGTAGAGACAGGTTTTTGCCACATTGGCTAAATTGATCTGGAACTCCTGGCTTCAAGACATCCGCCTGCCTCAGACTCCCAAAGTGCTGGGATTACAGACATGAGCCACTGTGTCTGGCCAAGATTTAGGATAAATTTCTAAAAGTAAAACAAAGATTTTGGGTGAAAACATATCAGCATTTCTGGATATATTGTCAAGTGATTTTCCCAAAGGGCACTGCCCTATTATACTCAACAACCATGTACAAAGGGTATTATCAATGCTTTTATTTTATTTTTTTGAGACAGGGTCTTGCTCCTTCACTGGGCTGGAGTGCAGTGGCACGATCACAGCTCACTGCAACCTCCATCTCCCAGGCTTAAGTGATCCTCCCACCTCAGTCTCCCGAGTAGCTGGGACTATAGTCGCATGCCACCACACCTGGTTAATTTTTTTTTTTTTTTTGTAGAGATGGCATCTCACTATGTCACCCAGGCTGGTCTCAAACTCCTGGGCTCAAGTGATCCTCCTGCCTCAGCCTCACAAAGTGCTAGGATTACAGGCATGAGCCACCACACTTGGCTATCAGTATTTTAAATTTGCTCATTTAATTTGATAAACAAAATGGTATTTCATTAGTGAAATCATTACAGTATATTATGATTCAACATGAAGAAAAGCCCAGTTGGAATTGTTTTAGAGTTTCTGTGAGTGTAAGTTCTCTTAATTAATCATCCCATCTGAGAATGGTTTCTAGATAATGTAGATAACAGATATGTCAAGCAAACCAGACAAGGCAAGGCCAAGTAGCCAAAGGCACCAGCTCCCATGGGTCTTGTTCCACACACCAAAAGTAACAGAGAAACAGAAGGGGATAGATGACTATAACCTTTAGCTATGCCTGGTGAGATGTCAGAGCCCTGGCCCCTGCGAGTGGTTGACTTGTGGGTTGGGAAAAAGAATTGACTGACAATAGTATAGGTTTGAAAAAGGAAAGTTTATTAGAAGGGAAGAACACTGCAAAAGGATGCAGCAAAACACTGCTGAGGCGCCTCAGCAAGAGGACTGAGTGCGCTGTGGTGGAAGTTTTCCTTAGGAGCATTTGTGGACCTTAAGGCGGGAGCTTAGGGTTGTAAAACGAGTTTTAGCACAGTGTTCCAGAGATGTATAGAAATTTTTGTTACTTACAAAAGTTGAAAGAGGCCTGGAATCACATGCCGATTTTAGATATTAGGGAAGTTTGATTACTTCTAAATTCCTAGATAAGGAGTTTTGCCTCCAGATGGCCTGTTGGATGGTCATTAGGTGGTCTTTGCTCCCTTCTGTATTGCTCAGATAAGAAGTTTTTGTCTGCGGGGCCTGTTCAATGCTAAGGAGGTGATTTTCGCTTTCCTCAAGTTACTCTTTCTCTCACTGTCTATGAGAGTAATGAACTATCTGAATCTACAAGGGGCCATTGTCAGCTTTCCTGGCTGAATCAGTCAGGCCTTGACCTTGGCCTGAACTTGCCTTGTGTTTTTGGCAAATTAAGGAGGAGCGCAAAGAAAAATGTAGAGACAAAATTAGCCGAGAGTGATGGCATGCACCTGTAGTCCCAGCTACTTGGGAGGTTGAGTGGGGAGGACGTCTTGAGCCCAGGAGTTTGAGGCTGCAGTGAGCTATGATGGCACGCCACTGTACTCCAGCCTGGGCAAGAGCGAGACCCTGTCTCAAAAAGGAAGAGAAAAGAGAAACGAAGAGAAAATTTATTTGATTGGACAATGAGTTGGAACATAGACATGGTATTCATATAAAATATCAATGCAAAATATCTCAAAGTGGCAAGGCTAACATTTTGTGATTCCGTGGTGGGGATTTATGAGTTTTACACCCCAAAGGGAATATGAACCAGGATTTATCTTTTCCCCTCAGGCTGTGCTGGCTGGTATTATTCTGAGCAACGTTGTTCCCTACCTTGAAACCATTACTAACCTACCCAGTCTGTGGAGGCAGGACCAATATGACTGTGTGAGTGTAGATGCCCTGGTTGAGCAAGGGGAGGGCAGAAGGGAGGTTGGAGAGAGGGAGCAAGAACAAACAAAAGAGATCTGCCATGGACCTAAAGAACACAAACAGCTCTTTGATGCCTAGTACTCCAGTTTTGCTTTACAAAGGAGAGTCAAGGTTGTTGGTGCAAGAAAACACAAAGACCTCATTCCAACTATGCAAAATTAAATGAAAGGGATTAAGTGGCTACAGTCACATCCAAATCTAGCAAAAAGGATTTATCATTCATTGCATATTTGAATGACTTTTTTTGTTTTGTTTTGTTTTGTTTTGAGACAGAGTCTCGCTCTGTCGCCCAGGCTGGAGTGCAGTGGCGCAATCTCAGCTCACTGCAAGCTCCACCTCCCGCAAATGGGTTTGCGCCATTCTCCTGCCTCAGCCTCCTGAGTAGCTGGGACTACAGGTGCCTGCCACCACGCCTGGTGAATTTTTGTATTTTTAGTAGAGACAGGGTTTCACCATATTGACCAGGCTGGTCTCAAACTCCGGACCTTGTGATCTGCCCGCCTCGGCCTCCCAAAGTTCTGGGATTACAGGCGTGAGCCACCGCACCCAGCCTTGAATGACTTTTAATCCAGTTAATGTAAATACATTTTAGGATATGAGTCTCCAATCCCAATAAGAGAAGGAGGTATCTTGTCAGGCAGAATAACTGCTGGAGCACACTGCTTCTCTCTGGAGCACAAAACCAGAGGTCAGAAAGGGGAAACAGCAAGAAATAAAAGGTGGAGGATAGAATGTGATGAGAGGAGGACCCAGGAGAGGCAGAGAAATATAAAAGGGAGTAACTTTTGGAGCCAGATCCCTGAGGAGCTAACAGGGGATGTGTACACTGCACAGATAAAGTTGCTATTCCAGAAGGAGGCATAACACTTCAAACAAGATGGAAGAGAATAAGGAAACGTTGAGTACAGATACTGACAAGTGGCAGGTGGTGAGGAAAGTAGATATTTAAGGGAATTTCAGCCTATTTTTCTTCTGTGTAGATGAAGTAATGGAGAAGGTGCTGGGGTAGGGACTTGAAAAGGATGGTAAAGATTTGCAACAACCCTTATAGGTCTTAAAATAGCAACTACCATTTGGCGAGTATGCTAGTTGGTTTTGCAAATGGTATTCCTAATCTCAACAAAGCCTATAAGGTAGACATTATTACTATTTTGCACATGAGGAAATTGAAGTTTTGAGAGAGATTTGAAGACAGAGGCGACCAGGGATGCATAAAAGAATTGCTAGGCATCCTTGAGGGCCCCAGTTCATGTGGCTGTGGAATATTTCTCTAAAGCCCAGGTGTAGTAAGGGAGAGGGTAAAGGTGAGTTGAGAAACAGGACTGATCATTTTCTCAGTTGTACTTGTTTCCATGATCTTCCTTTTTCCCTCATTCCCTTTTCCATAAGGCTCTTTGGATGATGACATTCTCATCTTCAATTTTCCTGGGACTGGACATTGGACTAATTATCTCAGTAGTTTCTGCTTTCTTCATCACCACTGTTCGTTCACACAGGTACTTTGCCTCAGGTAATAGGAGGTTAACAAGGCAAGGTAAGGCAACTCTGACCTAAAGGCAAGTGCATTTCCTTTCAGAGCTAAGATTCTTCTCCTGGGTCAAATACCTAACACCAACATTTATAGAAGCGTCAATGATTATCGGGAGGTAAGAATCCAAATTGGTCCCATTTCTCTGCCCAAGGGATAGGGTGGGCCCCACCTCATGCTCAGTTTTTCTACAAAATCCCTTGCCATTGTTTCCTGCACTGCAGATACACATTTACAAAGGAGGGGGATGTGATGTACACTGGTAGAGATGGGTCCTTTGGTTTTGTTTTTTTTGGAGACAGAGTCTTGCTCTGTTACCCAAGCTGGACAGTGCAGTGGCTCGATCTCGGTTCACTGCAACCTCCACCTCCCAGGTTCAAGAAATTCTCCTGCCTCAGCATCCCCAGTAGCTGGGATTACAGGCATGCCCCATCATACCCCGCTAATTTTTTGTATTTTAGTAGAGATGGGGTTTCACCATGTTGCCCAAGCTGGTCTTGGACTCCTGAGCTCAGGCAATCTGCTTGCCTCAGCCTTCCAGAGTGCTAGGATTACAGGCATGACTCACCACGCCTGGCCAAGACGGGTTCTTAAGTAGCTAAATTCTTATAGTATTGTAGCCAGTTAAAGATTATTTGTAAATGTAGTTTAAGGAGAGTTCGGCCAAGAAAAAGAGAGGAGTAAGGAAATGGAGGGTGAAAGAAGACAGCAGGAAAAGCCTGAGGGTGAAAATGAGAGGAAATAATTTTCTAGGTTTTGTCTCTAATAAAGAAGAATACAGGCCGGGTGCGTTGGCTCATACCTGTAATTCCAGCACTTTGGGAGGCCAGGCGTTTGAGACCAGTGTGGCTAACATGGTGAAACCCCGTCTCTACTAAAAATGAAAAATTAGCAGGGCATGACGGCAGGTGCCTGTAATCCCAGCTACTCAGGAGGCTGAGGCAGGAAAATTGCTTGAACCCGAGAAGTGGAGGTTGCAGTGAGCCAAGATCACACCATTGCACTCCAGCCTGGGCGACAGAGTGAGACCCTGTCTCAAAAAAGCAAAATAAGAAATAAAAAAGAAGAATACAGACTCTAGGAGCTTCTAAGGACATATTATTCTTGCTCCATAAAAGAACTAAGAAATTTCCCTCAACTTCACATTTTGTCTTGCAGATCATCACCATTCCTGGGGTGAAAATCTTCCAGTGCTGCAGCTCAATTACATTTGTAAATGTTTACTACCTAAAGCATAAGCTGTTAAAAGAGGTAACTGCCCTCCTGCCCGCCTTTCTTTCTTGACCTGTCCATCTGCCCCCCCGCACTGGCATCCCTCTCCCACTCTTTCACCTTCTGTTCCACCATTCTCCCTCTGAATGAAACCTCTCATGTCTTTCAGGTTGATATGGTAAGGGTGCCTCTTAAAGAAGAAGAAATTTTCAGCTTGTTTAATTCAAGTGACACCAGCCTACAGGGAGAAAAGATTTGCAGGTGCTTCTGCAACTGTGATGATCTGCAGCCACTGCCCAGGGTTAGAAATGCCTTTTCTTTCCTGTATTTTTCTCCATACTTTATAAAGAAGTACACTAGTCATTTCTTAAAAAAAAAAAAAAAAAAAGTCAAAACCACTAAGGGATTTTGACTTTTAGATGGACCATGGAGAATTCAGAAATTAAGATACAAGGTTCCTCTCACCTTGGCGGCTTGACTGGAAAAAAATAAAGGCACAAAGATCCCCCTTGAGGTTCAGGTTTTCACATGAAAGTAGGTGGGAAGTGTTCTGACTTCTACTGGATGACCAGTGACCAGAATACAGTTTGCCTGTTGAGATTGAAATAGCTGTATCTATTTCCCTGGCTTTCAGCTGCCTAGCTTTAGATTTCTGAAAATAAGTGACTTAAAGATTGTTTTCTGATTCCAACTAGGGCAGGGTCAAGGTTGCTGTACTTCTCAAGGATCTGCCAGGGTCTCCTGATGTCTTCCTGTGGCCAAGAAAATGATGATGGGAGATAGGGGGAAAGGAGCGGGGAGGATGAGCACAGGCTGCTATTTCAGAGGGGAATTTTATAGCATTTGAAGGTTATTTTCACTGATGAGAATTACAGAGTGTTCATTATTTCCAACCTGGACTTGGTATAAGTAGTCCCTTCCCCCAGAGCAGGATTGCTCATTTCTAGCTTTTGGGTATTTCGGCAATCACCTAGTCTATAGCGCGCGTTCTGGAGGGGCAGCTCTCTCTATACACAAAGATTTATATTCTCCCCCACAACACACACACACACACAAACGCCTCCACCTGCCACACAGGTGCTTGCAAAACCCTGAGCATCCACTCTTGTTCCCACAATTCTAATGGAGCATAGGTTCTACTGAGCTACTGAGACGGGGTTTCACCATGTTGGCCAGGCTAGTCTCCAACTCCCGACCTCAGACGATCCACCCGCCTCAGCTTCCCAAAGTGCTGGGATTACAGAGGTGAACCACCACACCTGGCTTGTTTATTTTCTTCCATAATAGTGGTATATCTTAAAATTGACAAAATAGCATAGTGAATCATGCAATATAGCATATAGCTGTCTTTTAAATTGTATGTTTAGATTCTAACAGTCTTGAGTAGCTGGGATTACAGGTATGTGCCACCACGCCTGGCTAATTTTGTATTTTTAGTAGAGATGGGGTTTCACCATATTGGTCAGGCTGGTCTTGAACTCCAGACCTCAGGAGATCCACCCACCTTGGCCTCCCAAAGTGCTGGGATTACAGGTGTGAGCCACCGTGCCCGGCTAGATTCTAACAGCTCTTAAAACTTCAAGTAAGGGGAGACTGGCATAAGCTCAAAAGCCAGAAAAACTTTATAGTAGCAACGGACTATGCTGGGAAATTTATGAGAGAATTTTGGATTGATGTTGGATAGGAAAAAAAAAAAAAGAGGATTCCCACTCCATGGACAGGCTTGGACAGACACCAAGGTAGAAATAAATGTGGGGCTCTTAGGATAAGAGGCTTAGCCTGGGAAGTAAGGTCAGGAAGGTAAGATATGAGGGGATTGTAAGAAAGATAAGAATGTAGAGTAGGCCGGGCATGGTGGCTCACGCCTGTAATCCCAGCACTTTGGGAGGCCGAGGCGGGCAGATTACAAGGTCAGGAGATCGAGACCATCCTGGCGAACACAGTGAAACCCCGTCTCTACTAAAGAATACAAAAAATTAGCCGGGTGTAGTGGCGGGCGCCTATAGTCCCAGCTACTCAGGAGGCTGAAGCAGGAGAATGGCGTGAACCCAGGAGGCGGAGGTTGCAGTGAGCCGAGATTGCGCCACGCCACTGTACTCCAGCCTGGGCGACAGAGCAAGACTCCGTCTCAAAAAAAAAAAAAAAAGAACGTAGAGTAGATGAAGGAGAGAAAAGAAGGATCTCAGACGGCCGGGCATGGTGGCTCACGCCCATAATCCCAGAACTTTGGGAGGCCAAGGCAGGCGGATCACCTGAGGTCAGGAGTTCGAAACTAGCCTGGCCAACATGGTGAAACCCTGTCTCTACTAAAAATACAAAATTAGCCGGGCGTGGTGGCCCACGCCTGTAATCCCAGCTACTCCAGAGTCTGAGGCAGGAGAATTGCTTGAACCCAGGAGGCGCAAGTTCAGTGAGCCAGAATCTGTGCCATTGCACTCCAGCCTGGGCGACAAGAGCGAAACTCCGTCTCAAATACAAAACAAACAAAAAATGGTGGCTCTCAGAGAATTCCCTCTGCCTAGAGGAGCTCGCATCTCCCGCCACTGAACCAACCCTGGCCTGTTCCCCAAATGCCTGGCCCCAGTGACCTTGGGAACAGCTCTCTCCTTTGAACTGCAAACTGCAGCATTAGCATCTATCCACACCACTTTTCTTTTCTTTTCTGCTATACAATATATACTACCTCATATTGTTTTTAGCTTTAAATTTTAAAAATTTATTTAACAAGAAACAGTTAGAATAACATTAAAAAAAAAAAAATAGAAACATCGCCCAGAATTACAACACTCTAGCAAAGGAATTCTTCTCATTATTCCATGTGCCTTATAGTTCTCGTCCATATATATTCTTACTTATCATTTTTTTGTGAGACGGAGTTTTGCTCTTGTTACCCAGGCTGGAGTGTGATGGCGCGACCTTGGCTCACCACAAACTCCGCTTCCTGGGTTCAAGCAATTTTCCTGCCTCAGCCTCCCAAGTAGCTGGGATTACAGCCATTCACCACCCCACCCAGCTTATTTTGTATTTTTAATAGAGATGTGGTTTCTCCATGTTGGTCAGGCTGGTCTTGAACCCCCAGCCTCAGGTGATCTGCCTGCCTTGGCCTCCCACAGTGCTTGGCTTACAGACGTGAGCCACCCAACCACCCCCCAGCATTTTTTTTTTTTTTTTGAGATGGAGTGTCACTCTTGTTGCCCAACTGGAGTGTAATGACACAATTTCAGCTCACTGCAACCTCTGCCTTCTGGGTTCAAGCAATTCTCCTGCCTCAGCCTCCTAAGTAGCTGGGATTACAGGCATGCATCACCACGCCCGGCTAATTTTGTATTTTTAGTAGAGATAGGGTTTCGCTATGTTGGTCAGGCTGGTCTCGAACTCCTGACCTTAGATGATCCACCCACCTCAGCCTCCCAAAGTTCTGGGATTACAGGCATAAGCCACCATGCCTGGCCTTACTTATCCCTTTAATGAACATGTGCACACTGCCAGGTAGAGTCTGGTTCCTGTGAATGCAGAGTCCACATTTTCATCCTGCATATCATTGTGTTCCTGGTCCTTGGTACTGTCCTTAAGCTATAGCAGGCAGTCTGGGCCTTTAGGAGATTGATGCAGTGGTAAAGACAGCCTTGCTTGTGTAATTTTTTTTTTTTTTTTTGGAGATAAGGTCTTGCTCTGTTGCTCAGTCTGGAGTGTAGTGGTGTGATCACAGCTCACTGCAGCCTTGACCTCCCAGGCTCAAGCCATCCTCTCACCTCAGCCTCCCGAGTACCTGGGACAACAGGCGTGTGCCAGCTTTTTTTTTTTTTTTGGCGGGGTGTTGGGGGCAGGGTGCAACAGGGTCTCACTCTGTCACCCAGGCTGGAGTGTGCATTGGTGCAATCTTGGCTCACTGCAACCTTCACCTCCCAGGCTCAAGCAATCCTCCCACCTCAGCCTCCCCAGTAGGTGGGACTACAGGCTCACCAACACACCCAGCTTTTTTTTTTTTTTTTTTGTATTTTTTGTAGAGATAGGTTTTTGCCATGTTGCCCAGGGTGGTTTCGAACTGCTGAGCTCACGGGATCCACCTGCTTCGACTTTCCAAAGTGCTAGAATTATAGGCTTGAGCCATCGCACCCAGGCTTCAAGTGCTTTTTGTCTTCTTAAGGAAGTCTGAAAGGAGACTGTTGCACTGATAAAGGAAGGGGATGCTGAGACGAGGGACTGATGGGGAAAAAATACTTCACACAAAGTATTAGTAGGCACTGGAGACTAACTAGGACCCAAGGATGAGGTAAAGGAGTAAAACAAAGATGTTTTAAGTCTGACTCACTGGGACAGTGATGAACATCAGAAGTTGGGAGGGGGGTGTCGTGGGTGGTGAAGATGAGGAAAGATGACTGTGGTGGCTTCAGTTGTGAGCTTGAAGTGACAGATATCCAAGTGAAAAATGTACAGTACCTACTCTCAGGAGAAGTTTCATGAGAGAGGGACATGAGCTGGCAGAGACAAGAAGTAGCATCGTTGCAAGTCCTTCCGGCCCTTGTTGGTGTCTTACCACAGTCCTCCCTTAACTCTGTCGTCCCAGATTCTTTACACAGAGCGATTTGAAAATAAACTGGATCCCAACGCATCCTCTGTTAACCTGATTCACTGCTCACATTTTGAGAGCATGAACACAAGCCAAACTGCATCTGAAGACCAAGTGCCATACACGGTATCATCCATGTCTCAGAAGAATCAAGGGCAACAATATGAGGCGGTGGAGAAAGTTTGGCTTCCTAACTCATCAAGAAACAGCTCACCAGGACTGCCTGATGTGGCAGAAAGCCAGGGAAGGAGATCACTCATCCCTTACTCAGATGCGTCTCTACTGCCCAGTGTCCACACCATCATCCTGGATTTCTCCATGGTACACTATGTGGATTCACGGGGGTTAGTTGTATTAAGACAGGTAAGTACTGGGGAGGCCTTGGCAGGAGCTCTGATCCCCCTCCTACCATCCCAACCCCACCCTGATCCTGATTGAATTCTGTTAGTCATTGATCAGCTGTTATGTGACTGCTAGGCCACCAGAATCTTGGACACTGAAGACAGTATAAGGTCAATCAAAATAAAAATAGAATGAACCAATTCCTTTTTTTTTTTTTTTTTTTTTTTTGAGACAGAGCCTTGCTGTGTTGCCCAGGCTGGACTGTAGTGGCACAATCTCAGCTCACTACAACCTCTGCCTCCCAGGTTCAAGAGTTTCTCCTGCCTCAGCCTCCTGAGTAGCTGGAACTACAGGCATGTGTCACCACGTCCTGCTAATTTTTGTATTTTTGGTAGAGACGGGGTTTCACCACATTGGCCAGGCTGGTCTGAAACTCCTAACCTCAAGTGATCCGCCCGCCTTGGCCTACCAAAGTTCTGGGATTACAGGCGTGAGCCACCACGCCCAGCCTAAAATGAACCAGTTCTGATGTACTGAGCTGCGATTGGTTTGGTAAGCACAGAACATTATTATTTCTCAAGAAATGAAAAACAGGACGCTCTGAACTTCATTGAAACAGCAGTCTGTGCCACACCTAGTAACTCCTAGAACATCCTGGGAGTCAGCTGCAAATCTCTTCAAGGTGTAGGTCTGAATGCTTCAGAAAAAAAGCAGCTCACCAGGAATTCTCCACGGTTCAGCTGCTCTGAGCCAGCACTGTAAAAGGCACTGGGCTGTGTTGTACTCGAGTTTGAAGAGGGTGGGATGAAATGACACCTCAAACTTGGGGCTGCCTGTCCAGTACTTGCAGGGTCTTCCCCACTTCCTTCCACACCCACACATCTTCAGGTGAAAAGGACAGGGATGATTTTGCCTTCAAAAGCTGTGACCCTGGTCCTGACTTCTTTTCTACTCTTGGGTTTCTCTGGCAGTTCTCTTTTCTCTCCCTCCTATATGGTACAGACAGTTTAGGTGCACAGCTAACCATATTGATGTCATTGTTTAATGCCTCATAAGTATAATAGTCCTTTTTTAGCCAGCTTATCTCAGTTTGCAGCACTCCCTCTCCCTCTTGGTGATGGCGCAAGTTTGAACATCCTGAACACTAATGGTGTTTGAGTGCTTCTTTTGAGATTTGTGCCTTTGGATGGTTTTCCTTCTTTTATCCTCGGATCCTATTTTGTCATATTTTCTTACTCCTAAGGGAATACAACTGCCTCTTAAGTGAGTCCAGCTTCTCTTTGGTCTGGGGCAAAAGGAAGCTTTTCATAGCAGAAAGAACTTTGGTTTGCAGTCTGGGATGTATGCTCTGTCTTGACTCACTGTCCATCTGACCCGAGGCAAGTTACTAGATTGAACTGGGTCTCAGTTTCCTTATCTACAAAATGAGAGGTTTGGAAGAGATTAAGAGCTTTTCCATGCATGAGATCCTTTTATTTTTCAACTCCGTTTTCTGACTCAATTATACTTCGATAATCTCTTGTTATTTGGGCTTTTCCATCTTAGATTATTCTACTGGGCTATGTTCTCCCCTTCTGGTCTTGGGCTGTAGTTGTTACTTTAGATTTTATTCAACCCACATTGCTGTCTACTATGTGCCAGACCGAGTTGGGCACATGTATATACACTATCTCATGTAATTTTCACACCTGCCTTGAGAGACAGGCCATACTTTCCCCTAAGAGCCTGAGGCTCACAGCTCATAAGTGGCCTGTCCAACATTGAAACTTTAAGCATCTGACTTTATATCATACTTTTTTTCTGTTCCATGGTATAGTTGTGCCATTGTCTCCCTTGCTCCTCCTCCTTTTGTAGAGGCACCATATGTTCTGGTCCTTGGCAGCACCCACCCACACCTGGCCCATGTTGATGACTTTCTGTTCATCCCCAACATGGAGACAATGTTAGACACCTTTAGCTTTCAGCCTTCAGAGATTCATGGTGTACTTTTGCACTCCAAAATGCAGGTTTCTTCATTTCCTTTGTAATTGTGTATACTACCTTATTGGAAGAAATCATTCTATTTACTTTATAATTGAAAACCAGAACCTAAGAAAAATCCATCAGTCCATTCCTTTTTTTTTTTTTTTTCTTTTTTTTGAGATGGCGTCTCACTCTGTCGCCTAGGCTGGAGTGCAGTGGCATGATCTCGGCTCACTGCAATTTCCGCTTCCTGGGTTCAAGTGATTCTTCTGCCTCAGTCTCCCGAGTAGCTGGGACTACAGGCACGCACCACCACACCCGGATAATTCTTGTATTTTTAGTAGAGATGGGGTTTCACCATATTGGCCAGGCTGGTCTCGAACTCCTGACCTCATGATCCACTTGTCTTGGCCTCCCAAAGTGTTGGGATTACAGGCATGAGCCACCGTGCCTGGCTTACCCATCAATCCATTCTTATTGGAGACAACCACTCAGATTAAACTTCTTCCTAATTCATGGGACTTTCCTTTTCCAGCGTTTGTCATTTAGAGTCTGTGGTTGCCCTTTGGCAAATGACTTTGTGATTTGCCATATGATCCAGAATGACTTCGTCTCCTCTTGGTAGTGAAAGAAGCAGAGTTTGTTTCTTTTGACACTTTAACTTAGTGCTCAGGGTTAGTGTCTACTCAGTGTTAAGTACTAAGGTCGATATTGATTTGCTTTGAAGTGAACTTCAAAAATGGAGTGCAGTGGCACGATCTCAGCTCAGACAAAGCCTTCTTATACTGATTTTCTCTCTCCCTGCAGATATGCAATGCCTTTCAAAATGCCAACATTTTGATACTCATTGCAGGATGTCACTGTGAGTATCCTTCTTCACCCTATGAGAGGGCTGTTTTGTATCCTGGGCCCTCTGCTCCCCACGTATCTGACATTGTGTGTGTTCTGGGTTTGGTTTGTAGCTTCCATAGTCAGGGCATTTGAGAGGAATGATTTCTTTGACGCTGGCATCACCAAGACCCAGCTGTTCCTCAGCGTTCACGACGCCGTGCTGTTTGCCTTGTCAAGGAAGGTTATAGACTCCTCTGAATTAAGCATCGATGAATCTGAGACAGTGATACGGGAAACCTACTCAGAAACAGAGAAGGTCGGACAAACAGACAAAGCATGGGGTTGGGGGAAGGGATTGAGGTCGGCAGGGGGGATGGGTGAGGGGTGGGTGGGGGCTGGGAATCAGGATACCTGATCAGATAGATTAATAATGTCCAGGAAAGGTATTTAGTATGGCTGTACCAGAATCTGAGATGTTGAAATGCTCCCTTACCACTTGGTAAATAGCAGTGGATCTGAGCAGCCAAGTGTCCCCATTGTCATGGCATTGGGGTTCCATTCAAGAAATTTCCCTAACTGAAGAGAAGGTTTGCCAAACCCAGCATAGACCTCAAGGATCCTTCTACAGCATTCTTGGTTAGTGTCTATTACCAGTTGCTAAATATTTTAAATATCTCCCTTAGCTACACCTTTAGAATTCCTCCCCACCCCACCCACTCTTGAGATTAATAATTAAACTAATGAACTAGCAGAGATTCAGATCTCTAATCTTGTCTAATACCTCAGCTTTATTACCTTCACACTGTAATACGAGATTTACTCAACCTGATCAAATGCAAAGGAGAATAATATATAAGTCTGAATTTTCAGCCTTTTATTAATACAGAGACCTGGCTGGGTGCAGTGGCTCACGCCTGTAATCCTAGCACTATGGGAGGCCAAGGTGGGTGGATCACAAGGTCAGGAGTTCAAGACCATCTTAGCCAACAAGGTGAAACCCCACCTCTGCTAGAACTACAAAAATTAGGCAGGCATGGTGGCAGGCGCCTATAATCCCAGCTGTTTGGGAGGTTGAGGCAGGAGAATTGCTTGAACCTGGGAGGCGGAGGTTGCAGTGAGCCGAGATCATGCCACTGCACTCCAGCCTGGGCAACAGAGTGAGACTCTGTCTAAAAAAATAAAAAAATACTGAGACCTGGGCCCACTTCAGCATTTTCAAATCAGTACCTGTATAGGTTAAAGGTTTCCAACAACAAAAAAAAAAAAAGGAAATTAAAACAGACGGGCACTAAAATATTATCTAATATTATCTAATGACTAGAAATTATTAAACAAAGCCTAGTTGATGAAATGAGACACCACATCTGAAACAAGGACCAGGCATGGTGGCTCACACCTATAATCCCAGCACTATGGGAGGCCAACATGGGCGAATCACTAGGTCAGAAGATCAAGACCATCCTGGCTAACATGGTGAACCCCATCTCTACTAAAAATACAAAAAAATTAGCCAGGCGTGGTGGCATGCACCTGTTATCCCAGCACTTTGGGAGGCCGAGACAGGCGGATCACTTGAGGTCAGGAGTTCAAAACCAGCCTGGCCAACATGGTGAAACCCTGTCTCTACTAAAAATGCAAAAAAATTAGCCAGGTGAGGTGGCACGCACCTGTAGTCCCAGCTACTTCGGAGACTGAGTCAGGAGAATCGCTTGAACCCAGGAGGCAGAGGTTGCAGTGAGCCGAGATCATGCCACTACACTCCAGCCTGGGTGACAGAGCAAGACTCTATCTAAAAACAGAACAAAACAGAACAAAACAACAACAACAACAAACACACACAACTAGTTAACTGGTAGTTAATAAAAAACAACTAATTAATAGTTAATTAGTAATAACTAATTATTATAATTAATAATTAGTAATTAACTAATTAATTGGTTTGAATTATGCCATCTGCTTTTATTATAAATGGAAGTTTCTCTATTTTTTATTTATAATTATGATACTCAACATATTTGTTTTTACATATTTAGTCATATCTATTAATATTTCCTTTTCTTATTTATATTTACTTTTTATTTAGAAAGTCATTCCCACTTAGAAGGTAAATAAGACATATTTTCTAGATTTTTATGTTTTTACTTTTTATATGTTATACTCTTTAATGTAAATAGAATGTATTTCAGTGTACAGGTATTAGAGGGTAATCTTCATTTTTTTTTTATTTTTGAGACAAAGCCTCACTCCGTCACCCAGGCTGGAGTGCAATGGCGTGGTCTCGGCTCACTGCAACCTCTGCCTCCCGGGTTCAAGCGATTCTCGCTCCTCAGGCTCCCAGGTAGCTGGGACTACAGGCGCCTGCCACCACACCCCGCTAATTTTTGTATTTTTAGTAGAGACGGGGTTTCACTATGTTGGCCAAGCTGGTCTCAAACTCCTGACCTCGTGATCCACCCGCCTCAGCCTCCCAAAGTGCTGGGATTACAGGTGTAAGCCACTGCACCCGGCCTTAATCTTCATTTTTTATCCATATATCTAACTATTTTGGGCTATGTACCATCTATCTTAGTTCATTAGTGCTACTATAACAAAATATCTGAGACTGGGTAATTTGTACATAGTAGATATTTATTTCTCACAGTTCTGAATGTGAGAAGTCCAAGATCAAGGTCCTGGCAGTTTCAGTGTCTGCTGAAGGTTTGTTCCATCTTCTCTCAGCAGCATCCTCACGTATCAGAAGGTGGAAGGACAAAAGTGCCTATGCTAGCTCCCTCCAACCCTTTTCTAAGGCACTAATCCATTCACAAGGGCAGAGCCCTTATGACTTAAAATCACTCCCAAAAGGCCTCACCTCTTAATACCATCACAATGTGGATTAAGTTTCAACATGGATTTTGGAAGTCACACATGCAAATCATAGCACCATGCAACTATCTATTGAATAAGCCTTCTTTCCCCTACTGATACGTTATTTTCATAAAATATTATATTCTTATGAAAACTAAACTGTATTTCTAACTTAGTTGTGGATTTCATTGTTCTGTATAGGTTCAGTATCACAGTGGTTTTTGTTTTTGTTTTTGTTTTTGTTTGAGACAGCCTCACTCTGTCGCCCAGTCTGGAATGTAGTGTGGATCTCGGCTCACTGCAACCTCCACCTTCCAGGTTCAAGTGATTCTCCTGCCTCAGCCTCCTGAATAGCTGGGATTACAGGCATGCACCACCACACCTGGCTAATTTTTGTATTTTTAGTAGAGACAAGGTTTCACCATGTTGCCCAGGCTGGTCTCAAACTCCTGACCTCAGGTGATCTGCCCACCTCAGCCTCCCAAAATCCTGGGATTACAGATGTGAGCCACCACGCCTGGCTATCACACTGTTTTTATTGCTATTGCTGTATAATACACTTTAACATTTGGTTAAGAAGTCCTAGGTCATCAGTGTTCTATTTCAAAATTTGCTAAGTCATTCTCACCAATTTATTCTTCCAAACCAATGTTTGAATCTTTTGTCAGGTCTCCACCCCACAAAAACAAATCTTATTGAAATAATCATTAGAGTTGTATTAAAAATACAAAATCACTTGAGAATTTATATCTTTATAGTATTCATTCTTCTTATCCAGAAACATAAACTGTCTCTACATTTGCTGTCTTCTTAAATGTTTCATTCATGGTAAGGTTTTGTGACTTTCTTCACATAGGAAAATCCTAGATACTTTATACGTTTTACTTTTTTGTTTTTTTGAGACAGGGTGTCACTCTGTCACCCAGGCTGAAGTGCAGTGGCATGATCACAGTGCACTGCAGCCTCGGCCTCTCAGGCTCAAGCAATCCTCCAACCTCAACCTCCTGAGTATTTGGGAGTACAGACGCACACCACTATGCCCAGCTAATATTTATATTTTTCACAGAGATGGGGTTTTGCCATGTTGCCCAGGCTGGTCTTCAACTCCTGGGCTCAAGCAATCCACCCACCTCCACCTCCCAAAGTGCTGGGATTATAGGCATGAGCCACCACACCTGGCCATTTCCATTATATTTTCTAACTGGTAATTGCTAACGTATAGAAAACTCATTGGTTTTTATTAAATTATTTGGCTACCTTTGTGAATCATTTTACTATTCCTAAGAGGTTTCACTGTTAATTCCTTTGGGTTTTCCAAATAGGAAAATATTTTCTAAAAATAATACTAATCTCTTATGTTCCAATTGTTAGAATTCTTATTTCAATATCATGTATTATTGCACTAACTAAACCTCTCAGAACAATTTAAGTCATAATGATGAATCTTGTCTTACTCCTGAATTTAATGAGGATTCTTGTGTGTCTCTATTAAGATTAGTGGTGGCCAGGTGTGGCTCATGCCTGCAATCCCAGCACTTTGAGATACCAAAGCAGGCGGGATCACTTGAGGCCAGGAGTTTGAGACCAGCCTGGCCAACATGGCAAAACCCCGTCTCTATTAAAAATACAAAAAAATTAACTGGGCGTGGTGGTACGCGCCTATAACCCCAGCTACTCAGGAGGCCAAGGCACGAGAATCACTTTAACCCAGGAAGCGGAGGTTGCAGTGGGCTGAGATCATGCCACTGCACTCCAGCCTGGACGACAGAGTGAGACCCTGTCTCAAAAAAAGTTAAAAAATAAAAGACTAGTGGTGACAGCTGGTTTAAGATGGACATATCAGCTAGGCGTAGTGACTCATGCCTGTAATGCCAGCACTTTGGGAGACTGAGGCAGAAGAATCACTTGAGGCCAGGAATTTCAGAGCAACCTGGACAACATAGTGAGACGCTATCTTGAAAAAAAAATTAATTAATTAAAAATCAGCCAGGTATGATGGTGCATACCTGTAATCCTAGCTACTTGGGAGCTTGAGGCAGGAGGATTGCTTGAGCCCAGTAGTTTAAGGTCACAGTGAGCTTTGATTTTGCCACTGCACTCCAGTCTGGATGACAGAGTAAGACCCGGTCAAAAAAAAAAAAAAAAAGATGGACATTATCTACTATGTTTTAAAAAAGTATTTTCCTAATGTACTAACATTCTTATATTAAGACTTGGTATTGAATATGTCAATTGTTTTCTGCTATTTAAGATAGGGAAGACTAGGAGAGTAGCAAGTTCTATTTCATGTGTATTGAATTCAAAATGCCTGGGCCGGGTGTGGCCTCACGCCTGTAATCCCAGCACTTTGGGAGGCGAGGCAGGTGGATCCCTTGAGGCCAGGAGTTCGAGATTAGCCTGGCCAACGTGGTGAATCCTCTTCTTGACTAAAAATACAAAAATTAGTTAGGTGTGGTGGCGCACGCCTGTCATTCCAGCTACTTGAGAGCCTGAGGCAGGAGAATCACTTGAACCTGGGAGGCAGAGGTTGCAGTGAGCCAAGATCATGCCACTGTACTCCAGCCTAGGCAACAGAACAATACTCAAAAAAAAAAAAAAAAAGGTTGCCTATTAAACATTCAAATGGAGATGTCAAGAATGGAAGTGAATATATGAACCTGCAGATCAGGGAAGGGTTATAATTAAAGAATCATCAGCATCAGCATACAGATGGTAACGAAAATTATAGGCCCAAAATAAAAGTCCCTATGGAGAGAGCATAGATAGAGAAGACAAAGGTCCCAGGATCAAGCGCTGGGGCATACCAACATCTAGAAGTCCAGTAGAAGTAGAGGAGACAGCAGAGAGACCAAGAAGCAGCAACCAGGAAGGAACGAGGAAAAGCAGAAGAGTGTCATATGGTGGTTGAGAAGTAAATGTTTCAGGAAAGGTGAAGTGATTAATTTGGAGGAATGGTGCTACAGGCTGATTCAAGGCTTATGCAAGGCCTATGGGTGCCTGCTATGTGACAAGCTCAGTGTCTGCTACTGGGGATATCAAGAACCAGGCCCTGTCATATATCATAAGCTTAGAGTCTAGTAAGGAGTAGGTTTGTAAATAAATAAAGCAATACATTACTAGTACTATGATGAAAGTGTGAATGAGGTGTAGCTGGAACACAAAAGAAGCTATGGTCCTGCCTGGTCATCTTAGCTCTGAATCTGGGGTGATGATTAAGTGCATGTGGACAAGATGGAGGAGGACAAGTCAGGCAAAAGGAGCAGCATGCACAAAGCTGAGCAGTAGTCAGGCAACTCTGGGTAACTTTATGGTGAGAGCAAAGGGCGGGGACCACAGCTGGAATAAAGCTAAAGAAGAATGGCAAGAGGCCAGGTCACACACAGCCTTATATGCCCTGTCGAGGATTGCACTGGGGGTTGGCAAGACAAGTAAGATCAAGAAGACAAGATGTTTCAGAATGCTGTTAAGTCCATTGCTGTTTTAAATGGTTGCTCTGAAATCCTGTCTAGCTAGAAAAGCCAGAGAAATTCAAAGTTGGAAATTGATTGAGTCTGAAGAATAGTGAGTAACTGAGAAACCAGAGGTTAGAAGGAAGATGAAAAGCAGATTTATGGATGATGTCATTGGCATTTTGAAGAAAAATTTTTTAAAATTTTTAATAAAAAATAAATAAAGGCTGGGTGCAGTGGCTCATGCCCGTAATCCCAGCACTTTGGGAGGCTGAGGCGGGCAGATCACTTGAGTTCAGGAGTTCAAGACCAGCCTGGCCAACATGGTGAAACCCTGTCTCTACTAAAAATACAAAAATTAGCCAGTCATGGTGGTGCATATCTGTAGTCCCAACTACCTGGGAGGCTGAGGCAAGAGAATCACTTGAATTCAGGAAGTAGAGGTTGCAGTGAGTCAAGATCATGCCACTGCACTCCAGTCTGGGCAACAGAGCAAGATTCTGTGTCAAAATTAATAACAATAATAAAAGAAAAGTAGACTTAGGCAAGAAATATTTTCTACTCTGCAAGGAACCCATGGTTCTGGTACCTTAAGTCCTATTGTATTCTAAATTCCTTGACTGCTCAAAGATGAAAAGTCTGGGTTTTGTTTGTTTGTTTTTTGCGACAAAGTCTCACTCTGTTGCTCAGGCTGGAGTGCAGTGATGCAAACACAGCTCACTGCAGTCTCAGCCTCAAGCGATCCTCCTGCCTCAGCCTCCTGGGTAGCCAGAACTACAGGCATGTGCCATCATGCCCAGCTAGTTTTTAAAATTATTATTATTATTATTTGTAAAGATAGAAGTTTCACTATGTTGCCCAGGCTGACCTTGAACTCCTGGGCTAAAGTGATTCTCCTGCCCCAGCCTCCCAAAGTGCTGGGAGTAAAGGTATGAGCCACTGCGTTCAGCAGAAAGTTAAATTTAATTAGAAATTTTAACCTACCTAATTGTATTTCAGAATGACAACTCAACATATAAAATGAGCAGCAGTTTTCTAGGAAGTCAAAAAAATGTAAGTCCAGGCTTCACCAAGATCCAACAGCCTATAGAAGAGGAGTCGGAGTTGGATTTGGAACTGGAGTCAGAACAAGAGGTTGGGCTGGGTCTGGACCTAGACCTGGATCGGGAACTGGAGCCTGAGTCAGAGCTGGAGCCTGAAATGGAGCCCAGGGCTGACACTGAGACCGAGACCAAGAACGAGATGGAGCCCCAGCCTGAGACTGAGCCCGAGATGGAGCCTGACCCCAAATCTAGGCCAAGAGCTCACGCTTTCCCTCAGCAGCATTACTGGCCTATGTATCATCCGCGTATGGCTTCCACCCAGTCTCAGACTCAGCCTCGGACATGGTCAGTGGAGAGAAGACGCCATCCTATGGACTCATACTCACCGGAGGGGAACAGCAATGATGTCTAGGAGATGAACTGGAAATAAGGGGTCAGATAATCCTGGCAAATCCTCCTACCCAAAAGGGGTCAATTGTCCAGAGACCTAGATTGGATATGAACTAGCAGTACTTCCTTCCTGACTGTGACTCCTACCACCTGCCGGCCTTCTTCTTTGTTCTGCACTGGGATCACACTCCCAGATCACATTACTAAATGCCAACAATTATCTCTTAATTCCCTATCCAGGCTCCCCTCATTTCACCTTCAGCATATATTCTAGTCATGAATTTCCTTCTTCACACACCCCACATCTCCGGGCTTTGTGCCAGACCATCTCTAACTTAATCCTCTCATCCCTGTTCCCCTTTCTCCAAAGAGATGAAGCTCAAATAAAATGTATAACTCTAGTAACATTTGGATCCTTCCTGCACCTTCTCCCTTCTCTGTATTCTGTATCCTAAAGGAAATGTCAAATGGGAGGGATCCCAGAAGGGAGTGGACAGGGTGGAGAAGAGATGAACAAGAGAAAAAAAAATTAAGTAGCATTTGTATTTTATATGCAAGGTATCTTCCCTGTACTGATAGGGGAAATGGGGAAAACAGGTAGGTTAATCCAGGTCAAAAGTAAGCCAGCCTGTGAGACTTGTAGTACACGGTCCTGCTAAGCTGAGAGCACTTTTGCTGTCATTCTCAGAGGTCAAGAGCTTATCCTGCCACTGGTTTCATAAGGCCAATTAGCTGTACCAACTGATGGGAATTCCCTTTATGAGTTCCCTTTCTGGAACTCTCCCTGGGGTTCAGATTCACATTCACCATTGCTTCTTTCTTACAAGTTTTTAAGATATAGGCAATTTGGAATCTGTACTCTTGGTGCACTGAGGAGTTAAAATCTGTGACAGCCACAACCAGCCTAGAAGTTGGAAAGTCAGTCATTACTAGTTTTGTCCAAATCCATTCAAAAAATTTCCCCTTCCCCATTTAAAATATGTCTAGTATTAAAGTATGACTAGAAGAAAAATATAGACCCCTGGACAAAGGTATATGAAATCCTGAATTTTATTTCCAGCTCAAAAAACATGACTCCTCCTGCTTGGGTACTCCATTTATCTTGTTAAGTGAAATAAATCTTAGTTAAAATATAGATTTCTTTTATCATAAAGATAGCATATGCATTCACCCATTGTAGCAGCATTTTGTTAAGCATCTGCCACATGCGTAGCATCTTGAACTGTGAGGTAGGTAAAATAATATTATCCTAATTTATACATGCATAAAACTGAGATATAATGTGCAACATGTCCTTGTAAATACAAAAAGAGGTACAGGCCAAAGTCACAAGCTTCATTGTTTCATGTTTACTGAACACATTTATTGAAGGCCTACTCTGTGCTAAGCACTGTCCCAGGTGCTGAAGATACAGGATGGGTATAGAACAGATAACAAAAATAATTACAAGTTGTGAAAAGTAATAAATTACAAATTGTGAAGGTGAAACACAAGAAACTCTTGGGGCATGTATCAAGAGGACCTGATCTAGTCTTGAGTCTCAAGGAAGTTCTTCCTAAGGCAATGACATATGACTTGAGATCTGAAGGATGAGTAGGAGTTAGGCTTAAAGTAAATTCCAATGATTGCTAGAAGGGCAGGACCAAATGGGAACCCAAGAGCAGTGGCCATGGATGAGAACATCTGGGGCACAACTAGATGGAGCCTATGATACCAAGGGCTCAACTAGAAATGTCAAACCGGGAATAAGTTGTCAGGATGGCAGGGACAGGCACAGAAATCTGCCAAAGCCAAGGAAACATTTCATATTTATAACAGGAGACTAAGAAGTGCACAGAAAGCCCATTTTCTGCGGGTTGCTGCCTTCTCACTCCAGTTCCCTTCTAGTCCCATGTATCCATTACAGTAAAGTCTGTAAACAGGGAATCAATGGCTTCTGATACTTGTGCCATTAAGTCGCAGAGTCTAGACTTGGGTCCCTTCTGCTACAACTGTAACGAGGCTGTATTAGTCTGTTTTCACACTGCTATAAAGATACTACCTGAGACTAGGTAATTTATAAAGAAAGGAGGTGTATTGGACCATTTTCATGCTACCGATAAAGACATATCTGAGACTGGGAAGAAAAAGGTTTAATTGAACTTACAGTTCCACATGGCTTGGGAGGCCTCAGAATCATGGCAGGAGGTGAAAGGCACTTCTTACATGGTGGTGGCAAGAGAAAATAGGAAGAAGCAAAAGCGGAAACCCCTGATAAAACCATCAGATCTCGTGAGACTATTCACTATCATGAGAATAGCATGGGAAAGACCGTCCCCCATGATTCAATTACCTCCCCCTGGGTCCCTCCCATAGCACGTGGGAATTCTGGGAGATATAATTAAAGTTGAGATTTGATGGGGACACAGCCTCCAACCAACCATTCCACCCCTGACCCCTCTAAATCTCATGTCCTCAAGTTTCAAAACAAATCATGGCTTACCAACAGTCCCCCAAAGTCTTAACTCATTGCAGCATTAACACAAAAGTCCACAGTCCAAAGTCTCATCTGAGACAAGGCAAGTCCCTTCCCCCATGAGCCTGTAAAATCGAAAGCAAGCTAGTTACTTCCTAGATATAATGGGAATACAGGTATTAGGTAAATACAGCCATTCCAAATGGGAGAAATTGGCCACAACGAAGGGTGTACAGGGCCTATGCAAGCCCAAAATCCAGCGGGGCAGTCAAATTTCAAAGCTCCAAAATTATCTCCTTTGACTCCAGGTCTCACATCCAGGTTATGCAAGAGGTGGGTTCCCATGGTCTTGGGCAACCCCACCCCTGTGGCTATGGAGGGTACAGCCTCCCTCCTGGCTGCATTCATGGGCTAGTGTTGAGTGTCTGCAGCTTTTCCAGGTGCACAGTGCAAGCTGTCAGTGGATCTACCAATCCGGGGTCTGGGGGATGGTGGCCCTCTTCTCACAGCTCCACTAGACAGTGCCCCAGTAGGGACTGTGTGTGAGGGCTCCAATCCCACATTTCCCTTCTGCACTGCCTTAGCAGAGATTTTCCATGAGGGCCCTACCCCTATAGCAATCTTTTGCCTGGGCATCCAGGCATTTCCATACATCTTCTGAAATCCAGGCAGAGGTTCCCAAACCTCAATTCTTGACTTCTGTGCACCCACATGCTCAACACCATGTGGAAGCTGCCAAGGCTTGGGACTTCCACCCTCTGAAGCCACAGCCCAAGCTCTATGTTGGCCCCTTTCAGCCATGACCAGGGCAGCTGGGACACAGGGCACCAAGTCTCTAGGCTGCACATAGCACAGGGACCTAGGCCCGACCCATGAAACCACATTTTCTTCCTGGGCCTCCAGGCCTGTGATTGAAGGGGCTGCTGTGAAGGTCTCTGACATGGCCTGGAGACATTTTCCCCATGGTCTTGGGGATTAACATTAGGCTCCTTGCTACTTATGCAAATTTCTGCTGCCAGCTTGGATTTCTCTCCAGAAAATTGGTTTTTCTTTTCTATCACACTGTCAGACTGCAAATTTTCTGAACTTTTATGCTCTGCTTCTTTTATAAAACTGAATGCCTTTAACAGTACCCAAGTCACCTCTTGAATGCTTTGCTGCTCAGAAATTTCTTCTGCCAGATACCCTAAATCATCTCTGTCAAGTTCAAAGTTCCACAAATCTCTAGGGCAGGGGCAAAATGCCACCAGTCTCTTTGTTAAAACATAACAAGAGTCACCTTTGTTCCAGTTCCCAACAAGTTCCTCATCTCCATCTGAGACCACCTCAGCCTGGACCTTATTGTTCATGTCACTATCAGCATTTGTTGGGCAGCATTCAACAAATCTCTAGGGAGTTCCAAATTTTCCCACATTTTCTTGTCTTTTTCTGAGCCCTCCAAACTGTTCCAACCTCTGCCTGTTACCCAGTTCCAAAGTCGCTTCAACATTTTCAGGTATCTTTTCAGCAGCACCCCACTCTACTAGTACTAATTTACTGTATTAGTCTGTTTTCATGCTGCTGGTAAAGACATATCTGAGACTGGGAAGAAAAAGAGGTTTAACTGAACTTATAGTTCCACATGGCTTGGGAGACTTCAGAATCATGGGAGGAGGCAAAAGGCACTTCTTACATGGTGGTGGCAAGAGAAAATGAGGAGAATGCAAAAGCGGTAACCCCTGATAAAACCATCAGATCTTGTAAGACTTATTCACTATCACAAGAATAGCACAGGAAAGACCGGCCCCCATGATTCAATTACCTCCCCCTGGGTCCCTCCCACAACACGTGGGAATTCTGGGATATACAATTAAAGTTGAGATTTGGTGGGAACACAGCCAAACTATACCAGGACGTTTAATTGACTTACAGTTCCACATGGCTGGGGAGGCCTCAGGAAACTTACAATTATGGTGGAAGGCAAAGGGGAAGCAGTCACCTTCTTCACAAGGTGGCAGGAGAGAGCAAAAGGGGAGCTGCCAAACACTTCTAAAACCATCAGCTCTCGTGAAAACTCACTATCACGAGAACAGCATGGGGGAAACTGCCCCCACGGTCCAATCACCTCCCACCAGGTCCCTCCCATGTGGCGACTGCAATTCGGATTACAGTTCAAGATGAGATTTGGATGGGGACACAGAGCCAAACCATATTAATGGTTAAATATTGGCTTTGATGCATGACCTCAGAAAGACCAACCAGATGCTTGGACTATACTCTGTCTTTTAAAAATACTCTGGTATAAACCCATAGCATCGAGCCCCTCCCAAAGTAATCAAATAAGGAACATTGATTAACCCATTATAAATAGTATAGCACTAAAGAAAGGGTAAAGTGATTAACAATTCAAAGGCTAAGTCTTCCAACACGGAGATCACCTGAAATTCTAAGCCATTTCAAACTTTACCAAATGGTATAGTTTGGATTAGTTAGCTCACTTCTCGCAGCATGGTCATCATGGTTTTCCCTCTCTAATAAGAAACTGGAGAAAAATTCTAAAGGCTGCAAAATGGGTAAAGAATAAGTTGGAAAGTATGAATGTCTTGGAAGCACAAATACTTTCATTACTTTCCTTCAAAACAGCTTGTGTTCTACAGTAAATGGCAGTTGAGGTATGATTTTCATATGTGAGTATCTAAGTGGATTCCATAGTACTGCAAAAAAGTAGGTTTGAAAGAGACTGTCAAAAAATAAAGTGACCCCAGGTAGCTGTCTCTGTATGTGTTAAATGTCACAAAGTCCAAGGACTCAACTATATTGCATCTAGATGTGACTCATTAGCAGAGGTAGAGAAAGTAATGGCATAATCCAAGGTTATTAATGATCACAGGGCCATAGAATCTCAGTGCTTGGAAGGACCACAAGGGTTGACTAGTCAAATTACCCATCTAATCTCTTACAATTTAATTAAACATTTATTGGAATGTTCACCATATCCTAGATACTATGGGTTTTAGTAATCTATTGCTTACATAATAAACCACCCCAAAATTCAGTAGCTTAAAACAATAATCATGCCTTTGCTAATAATTCTGCAATTTAGGTTGGGTTTAGCTGGGCCCATTTTTTAAATAATTTTTTAGTTTTGCAGCTGGGCCTGTTCTTTTATTTTTGTAAAGACAGGGTCTTGCTATGTTGCCCAGGCCAGTCTCAAACTCCTGGCCTCAAGTGATCTTCCCACATCAGCCTCTCAAACTGCTGGGATTACAGGCATGAGCTACCACACTCTGCCCCCAGATATTTTTTATACCTGCTTGGTTGAGTCTGCAGATGTAGAACTCATGAATATGGAGGGCTGACTCCACATAGTACCACCTATAAAGTAATTATGCCAAAAAAATGAACCTGAATATTATCAATCCTCTAGATCTGGTAGATTGAAGCAAATACAAGGAGCAGAGGAACATGTTAAATAACACTAGGAGAATCTAATTAGTAGAATCCAAAAAATTCAACAGAACAAATGAACCAGTTTCCTTAACAACTAAGATGAAAAACAGCTGGGCATGGTGGTATGTGCCTATAGTCCCAGCAACTTGGGAGGCTGACACAGGAGGATAGCTTGAGCCCAGGAGTTAGAGACCAGCCTGGGCAACATAGAAAGACCACATATTTAAAAAAAAAAAAAAGAAAGAAAAACAAACATAACAACAACAAAAACAAAGAGGGAGGAGGAACCTATAAACCAGGAGACTTAAGAGTTACATCAACTACATGCAATGCATGGACCTTGTTTGAATCCTATGTGAACTAATTAACTGGAAAAGAACATAAGAAAACTTCTACTTTTGAGTAAAATGTAGTAGGAAGTGACAGTTTATCACTTTATATCAAGAAGAAAAACATGGGCTGGGCATCGTGACTCATGCATATAATCCCAACACTTTGGTAGGTTTAGGCAGGAGGATCACTTGAGCTCAGGAACTTGAGACCAGCCTGGGCAACATGGTGAGACCCTGTCTCTTAAAAAAAAAAAAAAAAAGTGAAAAAAATAATGAATTATAACAATCACATTTTGAAAGATATTGGAGACCTGTGGAAGCAAAGAAGATTAAAAGAACTAAAAGTCAAGAGAGAAAAGATTCCTTTCCAGGGAAGTTGAGATTATTGGCCATTTTCTTTCTTAGGGGTTTGTATTAGTCTGCTTTTACGCTGCTGATAAAGACATACCTGAGACTGGGCAATTTACAAAGAAAAGAGGTTTAATGGAGAACTCACAGTTCCACATGGCTAGAGAAGCCTCAAGATTATTACAGAAGACAAAGAGGAGCAAGCCACATCTTACATGGATGGCAGCAGGTAAAGAGAGAGCTTGTGCAGGGCAACTCCCGTTTCCTGAAACCATCAGATCTCGTGAGACCCATTCACTGTCACAAGAACAGTAGGGGAAAGACCCACCCCCCTAATTCAATCATCTTCCACCAGGTCCCTCCCACAACACGTGGGAATTATGGGAGCTACAAGATAAGATTTGGGTGGGGACACAGAGCCAAACCATATCAGGGTTATTTGCTGAGTTTGGGTAAGTGCTAAAGATCAGGCTTTCCTTCGGCACAGTGAACCTTCTGATAGCCACATGGCTGTCACTGACTGCTGTTCTACTCAAGACATCTGCTGAGTGCCAGGGCCACTCAGGAGACTAGAGATTGGCCTGCAAAGGCAAAATGAAGTTTCCTACAGTCTGAAAATGCTTAGGAGACAAAGTACCACCATGGAAAGGGGTCATAAGCACACACAGAGTCTTCCCCTTGAAACATTTAAAACCAGAAGCAGGCTGAGTCTAACTAATGCCAGAGCATAGCTCAATTCCTGATTGAATTGAGATTATAACTGCCTCACCTTATTTGCCTTATTAGGCAAATAAAAAAAAGTGTATATCCTATCTTGGGGGTAGTAACATTGACTTCAGTTTATGGTTTTGTTTTGTTTTGTTTTTTTGTTTGAGACGGAGTCTTGTTCTGTTGCCCAGGCTGGAGCGCAGTGGCGCTATCTCAGCTCATTGCAAGCTCTGCCTCCCAGGTTCACGCCATTCTCCTGCCTCAGTCTCCCAATTAGCTGGGACTACAGGCACCCGCCACCACGCCTGGCTAATTTTTTGTATTTTTTAGTAGAGATGGGGTTTCACCGTGTTAGCCAGGACAGTCTCGATCTCCTGACCTCATGATCTGCCCACCTCGGCCTCCCAGAGTGCTGGGATTACAGGCGTGAGCCACCGTGCCCGGCCCAGTTTTGTTTTTAAACAACATCCAGCATATAGTTAGAAACAATCACAAGACACATGAAGAGGCAGGAAAAGTATCTGATAATTAAGAAAAATTATATAATAGAAGCAGTCCCACAGATGATCCAGGTGTTAGAATTAGCAGTCAAGGACTTCAGAATAATGATCATAAGTATGTTAAAGTAGAGTAAAAGATGGGCAAAATGAAAAGATAGATAATTTCAAAAGAGAATTGTAACCTATAGAAAAAGAATCAAATGGGCATTCTAGAACTGAAATATGAAGTATTAGAAAAGAAAAACTTATCAGATGAATTTAACAGACTGGACACAGCAAAAGATAGGATTAGATAACTCAGACAGGAAACAGAAAATATTCTAAATGAAGCACATAGAGAAAAATATTAAAAAAAAAAAAAACAGAAAAGAGCATTCAAGACATGTAGGACAAAGTCAAATGACCTAATATGCATTTTTTTTTTTTTTTGAGACAAAGTCTCAGCCTGTCACCCAGGCTGGAGTGTAGTGGCGCCATCTCAGCCCACTACAACCTCTGCCTCCCGGGTTCAAGCGATTCTCTTGCTTCAGCCTCCTAAGCAGCTGGGACTACAGGTGCACACCATCACGCCTGGCTGATTTTTGTATTTTTAGTAGAGACAGAGTTTCGCCATGTTGGCCAGGCTGGTCTCAAACTCCTGACCTTGTGATCCACCCACCTCAGCCTCCCAAAATGCTGGGATTACAGGTGTGAGCCACCACACCTGGCCCCCTAATATATATCTTATAGGAGTTCCAGAAACAGAGAAGAGAATAGGGAAAGCAATATCTGAAACTATAGTGACTGGCAATTTGCCAAAACAGGAAAGATTGCTCAAAGATTCAAGAAGACTGACAAACATGAAAAATAGAAACCAAGTGTAGGCATATAATAGCCAAGTTGCTGAAAATCAAATATAACAGTAAATCTTACACAAAGCCAGAGAAAGAAGACCCATACTTACGGAAGAACAGCAAGAATGCTGATTGTTAAGCTTTCCCATGATAGCCAGAAGACTCTTTTAGGACGACATCTTTTAAGTTCTGAAAGAAAAAATATATGGGCTGGGTGTGGTGGCTCATGCCTATAATCCCAGCACTTTGGAAGGCCGAGGTCAGGGGATGGATCACTTAAAGCCGGGAGTGTGATATCAGCCTGGCCATTATGGCGAAACTCCATCTCTACTAAAAATTTTTAAAAATTACTCAGGTGTGGTGGTACGCACCTGTAGTCCCAGCTACTCGGGAGGCTAAAGTAGGAGAATCGCTTGAATCCCAGAGGCAGAAGTTACAGTGAGCCGAGTTCATACTACTGCACTCCAGCCTGGGTGATAGAGCGAGACTTTGTCAAGAAAAGAAAAAAGAAAACAGGGCCGGGCGCAGTGGCTCAAGCCTGTAATCCCAGCACTTTGGGAGGCCGAGGCGGGTGGATCACGAGGTCAGGAGATCAAGACCCTCCTGGCTAACACGGTGAAACCCCGTCTCTACTAAAAATACAAAAAACTAGCCGGGCGCGGTGGCGGGCGCCTGTAGTCCCAGCTACTCGGAGGCTGAGGTGGGAGAATGGCGGGAACCCGGGAGGCGGAGCTTGCAGTGAGCCAAGATCGCGCCACTGCACTCCAGCCTGGGCGACACAGCGAGACTCCGCTCTCAAAAAAAAAAAAAAGAAAACAGAAGAGAAGAGAAAAGAAAAGAGAAAAGATGGCACCTAAAATTGCTGAGAGATGAATGAGCTTGAGGATGAAACACATGTTGCTGAGTTCTGAGGTCTCTCAGCTTCAGATTGATAGCTCCAAACAGTGGTTTGTGTGTATCATCAAAGAAAAAAAAAACAGCCTTAACAAATTATTTTTGGCTTACCACTCACTCCTATCTGAATATGGCCTAAAAAGCAAACAGCTTTTTATATATCTGAATTTTTTCATTCATTCATTCATGTACCTACCCATGCATTTATTCTCTTATTCATCCATGCATGTTTGGATCAAATATTCAAGATAGTCCTTGCCCTCAAGATCTCCATAATTTGAACAAGCTAGAGGGACAGAATATATTACAATACTATGTGATATGTACAACTCAAAAATTAATTAAGAAAAACTACAGTGGCCAGGCACGGTGGCTCTCACCTATAACTTCCTTGAAGAGCAAGTATTATTCCCCTACTTTTCTGTATCTTATAGATTTCTCTGAAAAGCAAATATTTTTCTGTGATACAGAAAAGTAGGGGAAAAGAGAATCTCCTGTACTTCTGCTGCCTACAGATAAACTCTGTGGGGTTTTTGCTTTACTGTAAAGCATAGACTGTCATAATAGTGGAGGAATTCCCCTTTCCCCCTTCCCAGTGTTATAGAACTTTAGAAAAAATCCAGCAAATCATGGGGTGCCTTGGTTAAATCTGAAAGAAAAATAACCTATCCTAACATGCATTTCTTGTTCTCAAGGAAATTAAGATAAACAACTTGGGAAGTGGGGCCAGCTCCCCACACCTGGACACAGCCCTCTAGGCAGCTCCAGAACTACATGTTTGTTTCCAGCATCCTTTCCTTAGGTTTAATAAACTTGAGAAACTGCCAGGGGAGTCGACCGAAACTATGGCCATTCCCTTACCCTCTCCAATTGTTTTAGGAAGCTGCCTCTCCAATCCCAGGGGAGGCTGTCCTTGGTCAACCTGTGACATCAGCAATTTACCTCCAGATTTCTTCACTGAAGGAATATTTGAGCGCTTGCTTTGTACTGAGCCTTATGCCTGTCTGTGGTTTTACAGGATGAGTTCCTTCTCTGGAAGAAGTCATAGGCCGAGGGGGAGAGTGCATGTAACTCAGGGACTATAATGCTGGGTGCACTGACCAAGTTGTTTCAGAGAAGAGGGCTGTGAGGATGTGGAGGAGGCAGGACAGGACTTTACCGCACCCTCTGCTGGGGGCATTGGGAAAGTCCTGTGGATAGGGAGCTTGAGGAAAGCATGTGGCTCTTCTGGTCACAGATACCTATGGTGCCCTTAACCTGCTACATCCCCTGAAACCTGACCACTGGTTTTCATTCCGCCTGTAGTATCTGACTCTGTGAGATCTCCATGCATGTTATAAAGGATGCATAGGAGACAGAGCATCTGAGAAAATTCCTACTCTCTCACTCCACAGTTATGCTGGGCTGCCCCTTCTCTTCCAGATAACAGGTGTGTTTTTATCAGTGGCCTACAGGCAGGCCAAAATAGAATAACAACACCCTTTTATCAACACTTGGCTGTGTGTTAAGCTCTGTTCAAAGCACTTCATGAAAGTCAACACATTAACCTGCACGAAAATCCTGAGGTAGGGCTATTACCCACCCCCCTTTTATTTTTATTTTTTTTTTGAGATGGAGTCTTGCTGTGTCACCCAGGCAGGAGTGCAATGATGCGATCTTGGCTCACTGCCACCTCCACCTCTCGGGTTCAAGCGATTCTTCTGCCTCAGCCTCCCGGGTAGCTGGGATTATAGGCGTGTGCCACCATGCCCGGCTAATTTTTGTATTTTTAGTGGAGACGGGGTTTCACTATGTTGGCCCGGCTAGTCTCGAACTCCTGACCTCAGGTGATCCACCCACCTCAACCTCCCAAAGTGCTAGGATTATAGGAGTGAGCCACAGCACCAGGCCTAAGTTTTGTATTTTTAGCAGAAATGGGGTTTCACCATGTTGGCCAGGCTGGTCTCGAACTCCTAACCTTAGGTGATCCACCTGCCTCCGCCTCCCAAGGTGCTTGGATTACAGACATGAGCCACCGCACCCAGCCTATTACCCCCATTTTCTAAATGACGAGATGAGGGTACATTTTCCCACTGCCCTAGATTCCACCAAAGCCCCTAAGTCTAACATTTTGTCTGCGGCTTAGCATCTACAGCAGCAAGGGTTCAGGATGAGCCCAGTAGTATAAATTTCCAGGCTGGTTAGAGGCAAGGGTGGTGCCACCAAGGAGGAAAGAGGCAGAGTTGGAAGGAAGGACAATTCACATTAATGAGTGCAAGAGATGGTGCAGATTCCTGACAGGCATAATCATATTTCATGGTCACTTCCTCCTCTGCCTCTCCTGGAAGGAGGGCCAATTATTCTTTTTACACAGGGGAAGAATCTAAGACCAGGAGTTTGCCCCAAAATTACAGTTATTCAATATCACTGTCAGAATTCAAACCCAGGTTGGATTCCAAAGATTAGGCCTTTTCTCTGCTCCATGTTGCATCTTCGATTTGGAGAAAGGTGACCTTTTGGTGCCTTTGTACTGAGAAACCCAAATCAGTGCAGCACCAGGTGCTTCTGTCTCTTTGCCTCTTTTCCTCGCCCCCTCAAAGCATACAGCCAGAAACAGGTAGTTTTTACATTCTTTCATAACATCCCACATACATTCATCAAGCACCAAGCATCACATGGGTAGGGTATCCAACAGCTTTCTATGTCCTAGAGATACAGTAGTGAACAAAGGTCAAACATCTCAGCCTTTATGGAGCTTTCATTCCAAGGAGTGGTGGAGCAGACAAAAGTAGCAAGCAAGCAAGGAAACAAAAACGCCTCTCTCCCTCCCCAGTGAATCTCAGGTGCATTGCCAGCAGGTGTGTAAATCTCCCAGCAGTCCACTCTAAGGAATATACTGAAATACTGGTGTCTGGATTAAAAAAGTAAGTAACTTTAATGACCAAGTAACACATCTTTTTGTAAGTTAGGTAGCTTCCAATTATTTGTTTTCAACAAAATTGAATAAAGACCTCCTGGAATTGTCAGCTGATGGGTCATTAAAATGAGTTTGGACTATGATTGTTGTGTGATTTTTGGCACATTATTTGGAAAGAGTTCCAAAAGAACTGAATGCTATTGCTATAGCAAACCCCTTTCCATTCCCATCTACTTTTATGTAAGTTTTCTTAATTAAAAAAAAAAAAGGAATGATGTAGGACTCACTGAGAAAAATTACATACCATCACACTGAGATGCATTGGCAATAAAATTTCATTTATTGAAAAATGATGCTATGTGTTACTTTGATTAATCATGCAATAATAATACTTGTAATAATAGGTAAGGAACTTTTTAATGGATTATGGTCCGAGGAAATGTTTTTACAAATTAAATTTCTATGTAAATGCACACTTGTGTGGCAGAGAAGTATGAAAGGATGATCGATAAAAGACTTTCAAGCATAAAATTACCAGAGGATAAACTTCTGTGAGAACCAAATGGAATAGAAAGGCAAATTCAAGGAGAAAAAGGAGTAATGTACAATTTCTTATAGTTCCAAGAGTGCTTTTGCTTTATATATCTCTCTATATAAATGGATGATGGTACATAACAAATTGCTATATATATTTAAATTCCATTGGATGGCATTCAAAACTGTGATATAACAGCTTTATTTTAAAATTTCAAATTCCTTTCCAATCTGTATGCCTTTTAATTTTCTTGCCTATTGTTTCTGGCTAGAACCTCCAGCACAGTACTGAACAGGAGTGGTGAGAGTGGACATCTCCTCTGGTTCCTGATCTTAGGGGGAGGGCATTCAGCCTTTCATCATTAAATATGATGTTAGCTATGGGTGTTTCATAGATGACCTTGATCAGGTTGAGAAAGTTCCTTTCTATTCCTAGTTTGTTGAGTGTTTTGCCGAGGGCTAGTTTTTAAGATTATTTTAGTGGGTAAGGGAGCATAATGCTTGAAAGTTCAAGTTCCTTAGATGTGCTGTCCCTGCTATTTGTTGTTACCCCAGCACCAAACACAGTGCCTGCCCAAAAAAAGAGGGGCCCTCTTTTTTTTTCTTAAATATTTGTGGGCAAGCTATCTCTCACCACTCCCCACTTGCATTATATATATATATTTGTTTGTTTGTTTGTTTTGTTTTTTTGAGAGAGGGTCTCACTATCACCCAAGCTGAAGTACAGTGGCACAATTACGGCTCACTGCAACAACCTCCTGGGCTCAAGCAATCCTCCTACCTCAGCCTCCTGAGTAGTTGGGACCACAGGTGCATGCCAGTATGCCCAGCTATTTAAATTTTTTATTTTTGTAGAGACAGGGTCTCAGTTTGTTGCACAGTCTGGTCCTGAACTCCTGACCTCAAGCAATCCTCCTGCCTCAGCCGCCCAAAGTGCTGGGATTACAGGCGTGAGCCACTGTGCCTTGGCCCCCTTACATTTTATACCTGTGATACCATGCTGTTTTCTCTGGAGTTTTCTTTCCTCCCTTTTGTGTGCAGCTGATACCTACTCTTGCTTTCCAACTCTGTCCAGGTGTCACTCATCCAAGAAATGCCTCTTTCCTTGCCTCTCCACAAATCCTGAGCTGAGTGAGTTTTTCTTGTGCTTCCAGGGTAGTTTCTGCATGTACCATTGTACATTGTATTTAATTACTTACTTATCTATCCATCCTCACTACACTGGGTAGGTAATACAGTGCGTGGCTGAGAGTATGAATTCCAGAGTCCGACTTCCCAGATTCAAAACCTTGCTTCTTATTACCTTGCATGATCTTGGTTGTACCTGTTTTCTCCTGTCAGAGATTAAAATAATAGTACCTATCTTGTAGGGTTTCAGGGTTGTGGGACAACAGTGTCTAGTAAACAGTAATTGTTTTGTTGTTGTTTGAGACAGAGTCTCGCTCTGTCACCCAGGCTCGAGTGCAGTGGCATGACCTCAGCTCACTGCAACCTCCACCTCCCGGGTTCTAGCGATTCTCCTGCCTCAGCCTCCTGTATAGCTGGGATTACAGGTGGGCGCCACCATGCCTGGCTAATTTTTTAGTAGAGACAGGGTTTCACCATGTTGGTCAGGCTGGTCTCCAACTCCTGACTTCGTGATTCGCTCACCTCGGCCTCCCAAAGTGTTGGGATTACAGGCATGAGCCATCGCACCTGGCCAGTAATTGTTATATAAGAGTTAGCTATTAAGTCCTACAGAGCAAGGCCTATTTTTTTCCTTCTTTGCTTCTCACAGCCTAAGGGCTGAAGTATAAGTATCTGTCATGAGGGTAAGTATGGTGGAAAGTATTTGAAAGAAGGAAACAAAAAAAATGGATTTAACATTGCATAGCCAGTAGAAATCAGATCTCAAATGTGTAAGCCATGTTGTCCATTTCTATGTATTTCCTAAATTGACTTCAGTGTGACCCTGAGCCTGCCACGATGGAGACGTTAAATCACAGTCCTTATAGAGCTTGTCTCTCAAGGGTCACATAAGAGTCTGGGAGGTTTACACACTGCTCAGAAAACAGTAAAGACTTTTGATCTTGACGGAGTCTCACTCTGTCACCCAGGCTAGAGTGCAGTAGCATGATCTCCACTCCCTGAAACCTCCGCCTCCCAGGTTCAAGTGATTCTCCTGCCTCAGCCTCCCAAGTAGCTGGGATTACAGACATGAGCCACCATGCCTGGCTAATTTTTGTATTTTTAGTAGAGACAGGGTTTTGCCATGTTGGCCAGGCTGGTCTCAAACTCCTGACCTCAGGTGATCTGCCCGCCTCAGCCTTCCCAAGTGCTGGGATTACAGGCATGAGCCACCATGCCTAGTCAGACTTTTGATCTTAAGTTCATTATTTTTATTGTCCAAGTCTGCATGACCCCTGGAACATGCTAAGTATAGCAGAGCATCTTTGTCTGGCTTGGAAGCCTCCTAGGGGCCCCCAATCTTATCATAGTTATAATTTACTTTAAAATACTTTGGCATCATCCTTGGAATCAAGGCAAGGCAAGCATATCCTAGGTAGGGATATTTAAGAAAGCTCTTCCGAGACTTCCAGAACCTTAGATAGGATCCAGCATGTTTCTGTTTTGGTGACTCACATAGAGGGGTTGTGCGGTAAGACTGTCTTACATTCCCCTCGTCTTGGACTCTCAGATTGCTTTTTTTTTAAATTGGCATTTTAAAGAAATAAATCTACTTCTTAAAAAAAATACTTGCGCATATTAAACCTTTTGGGAAAGATAGGATGACATTTGTAGGCACCAGTCACTTACGTACCTAGGTGCATCTTGTGTTTTAATCAGCAATTTCTATTCCAAGAGTGGTTAGTAAATATTCTAGTCAGAAAGTGACTGTAACAAAGTAATTTAGAGTCATTGACTGCCATAAATTTTTACAGTGACAGCCCTTTTCTAAAACCCATTATACAAATTAACAAGCAACTCTTTTCACCAGTGAAAACCCATTTCTGATAACACCTGTGATGTGAATCGGGTTTGGAACAGCATAACAAACATAAGGGAGACTCCATCTCTAGTTGCCTGATCCCGACTGTGAGGGTGAGAGTCCTGACTCTGGGATATTGTTGTCCCTGCCATGAGTAAATCTTTCGTTCATGCTGTGGTCAGAGCACCTAAAAGGACAGAGAGCTGGGACCTCAAAGAACTTACAGGACAGGTTACAGGACCTGTTTTGTGCCTGCCTGCTAATGAGTGTGCAACAAACATGTATGTGGCAGATTCTAGTCTGAAATTTTTCTTTATGTCCTGGGAATCGGCCTGTCAGGGAGGCAAACCCTCACCATGTCAAGCTTCTCTGGCAAGCATCACTCCCAACCAAAAAAAGCTAAGAGTTGGGCATGATCAACTAAGGTCAGTTTGCAACACATTGGTCCCACCCAGAACACTTCCAGGGAGCAGAGCAAGGGCCCTATCTGCTCAGGAATCACCAATCTCTAACCTCCTCATTCTTAGAGAATCCCCTTCCCCTCCTCACTACTGCCTTTATTCCCACCCCACCAAGCCAAGATCTTTATTCTTTCATCTTCTCCACCTACACCCCCGAATCTTTCACCCCAGCACAATTTCTTTGTGAAACTTTAGCTTTTATAGAATGAAGCCAGAAATGGGGTCATCTCCAGGTGGCATTGGTTCTCCAGGGATCAGGGTGCCCGAGAGGCAAACGTACCTGCTTGGAAAATGCCAGCTGCTTTGGGTGTCTGACTGCCCAGACAGGCCGTGCTGGATATTCTCTGTTTGGCCCTCCGGATCCACTCTCCACCTTTCTCCACCCTGCTTTATGCCCTGGGAGGGTGGCTTGTATGGACTGCATCACCCAGGCTTCCTTGCCATTTAACTTCCAGCTGGGTTTTGTCAGTGGTGAGGCACTTGTTTGAGAAGATGTGGGTCTTTATTTGCCTGCCCTCTCCCTGCAGGGTTCATTAAAGGGCACAGCTGCTGCCAGGCGGGCCTCTCTTACTACAGCTCTTTTACGGGTTGAATTTTGCCCCCACCCGACAAAAGATATGTTGGAGTCCTAATCTCCAGCACCTCAGAATGTGTCCTTATTTGGAGACAGCGTCTTTCCAGAGGTAATCAAGTTAAAATGAGGTTTTAGAATGGGGCCCAATGCAGTATGACTGGTGTCCTTATAAAAAGGGGAAATCCCAACACAATGAGAGACAGGTGCACAGGGAAGGGCATGTGGTGAGGGAGATGACGGTTATCTAGAAGGCACGCAGAAGGGCCTGAAACACATTCTCCCTCACAGCCCTCAGAATGAACCAACCCTGCCAACACCTTGATTGCAGACTTCTAAGCCTGTGAGACAAGAAATTTCTGTTGTTTAAGCTACCCAGTTTGTGGTACTTTGTTATGGCAGCCTTGGAAAACTTTTTTTTTTTTTTTTAGATGGAGTTTTGCTTTTGTCGCCCAGGCTGGAGTACAGTGGCGCAATCTCGGCTCACTGCAACCTCTGCCTCCCAGATCCAAGCGATTCTCCTGCCTCAGCCTCCCAAGTAGCTGGGATTACAGGCGTCCACCACCATGCCTGGTTAATTTTTTTTTTTTTTGTATTTTTAGTAGAGACGGGGTTTCATCATGTTGCACAGGCTGGTCTTGAACTCCTGACCTCAGGTGATTCACCTGCCTTGGCCTTCCAAAGTGCTGGGATTACAGGCGTGAGCCACCGCACCCGGACCCTAGCAAACTATTAATAATAAACCTCTCCCTGGGTTATGATAACATCTCCCTCCTTTTCTCCCTTCAGGCCTAGAGATGGTAAAAACTCCAGCTGCTGCTAGTCCCTGGATGTCTGACTATCCCTTGTTTGTCTTCCTTAACACCTTTATTCCTTCATTACATTCTTTTCAATTAGCCTTTAAATGTGCCATTTGTTTCCTGATACCCAGGCCTATAACATAATTATAGATTTTCTCAGTACAATTAACAAAACTACGTATTCAAAAGGCGAGAGAAAGTTTTGTTGGGGTTCTCCAATTATGCAGACAGCTATTGGAAATCTTAACTCATTCAAAATAAATCATCTCATGTATTTTCACTTTCTCCTGTTGTCCATTTTATCTCACAGGACGTCGTGAATGCCACAACGGGATGTGCTGCTTTGGATTTAAGTCATATTAAAACTTTAGAGAAAGCATAATAATTTGTGATAATCAAGGCAGAGAATGTTGGGTATGAGGAAACATGTGAACTCAACTTTAGACGTTCAGACTTCAAAAATGTCAAAGAAGCATTAGAGAAGATTCCAGGGCAGTCTTTTTTTTTTTTTTTTTGAGACGGAGTCTCGCTCTGTCGCCCGGGCTGGAGTGCAGTGGCCGGATCTCAGCTCACTGCAAGCTCCGCCTCCCGGGTTCACGCCATTCTCCTGCCTCAGCCTCACGAGTAGCTGGGACTACAGGCGCCCGCCACCTCGCCCGGCTAGTTTTTTGTATTTTTTAGTAGAGACGGGGTTTCACGGTGTTAGCCAGGATGGTCTCGATCTCCTGACCTCGTGATCCGCCCGTCTCGGCCTCCCAAAGTGCTGGGATTACAGGCTTGCGCCACCGCGCCCGGCCTCAGGGCAGTCTTAACAAGTAAGTCAGCTCAAAAGAGATAGGATCTTTTCAGAAATTAAATTCTGAGACAACCCATGAGCAGCCAAAAATATGATGGGTTATGGTTTCTGAATACCTCTACTTTTAAAGGGACTTGCAGGAAAAAAACAGCAATGGAGAAGGGTATGCATGTAAGAATGAATAGCTACCACTTTTTTTGTTTGTCTTTTTCTTCCCCCCTTTTTGTGCAGAAAGGGGTCTTGCTGGATTGCCCAGACAGGTCTCTAACTCCTGGATTCAAGGTATCCTCCCGCCTCTGCCTCCCTAACTGTTGGGATTACAGGCGTGAGCCACCGTGCCTGGCCTATACTGTTTTTTTTTATTATTATTATTTTTGCTACCACTTTTAGGAACAGTTTCTGGGGAGCCTAAGGCAAGCAGATTGTTTTAGACCAGGAGTTCCAAGCCAGCCTGGGTAACGTGACAAAACCCCATCTCTACAAAAAATACAAAAATCAAGCGGATATGGTGGCATGTGCCTCTAGTAGTTCCAGCTACTGGGAAGGCTGAGGTGAAAAAATTGCTTGAGCTCAGGTTGCAGTGAGCCGAGATGTCGCCACTGCACTCCTGCCTGGGTGACAGAGTGAGACCCTGTCAAAGAAAAATAAATAAATAAATTCTGGAAGGGTAAAAGTCCAGAATAGGCCAAGTTCTGCAAACTCGGGAGAAAAAACTGATTTTAAAGTTAGATTTAAAGCAAAAAGCACAAAAAGGGGATTGTTGTAGAATAGGGGAAATGAACAAACTTACTTATATGAACAATTATAGAGATCTTAGAAAAAGTGGAGAGCCAAAACATGATGGAGGAATAGAGAAAAACAGATGGACAAAAAAGAGAAATGGTCAATTCTGGGAACTCAGTCCAGTGAACTTCACATTGACTCTGGAAAAATTCTGAAAATGTGTTATCAAAGTTAGTAAGCTCTTAGAGAAGCAACACTCAGTCAGAATGGGTACGACTGTCTCATGCTAAGCTGAACATATTTCCTTTTTGATGGGTCTGCAATAACCAATTTAGATTTAATACAGCTCTAATATTGTCCCTCTCAGCGTTTTCTCTTTCATCCTGACATTTCTCATAAACTGCAGATCATTTATTCTTTTTTTTTTTCTTTTGAGACAGAGTTTTGCTCTTGTTGCCCAGGCTGGAGTGCAATGGTGCAATCTCTGTTCACTGCAACCTCCGCCTCCCAGGTTCAAGTGATTCTCCTGCCTCAGCCTCCCAAGTAGCTGGGATTACAGGCATGTGCCACCACGGCCGGCTAATTTTGTATTTTTAGTAGAGATGGGGTTTCACCACGTTGGCCAGGATGGTCTCAATCTCTTGACCTTTGATCTGCCCGCCTCAGCCTCCCAAAGTGCTGGGATTACAGGCATGAGCCACTGTACCCGGCCCATGTATTCTTTTATTAGACAAATATTTGAGCACCTACTAAGTGCCTGACACTGTGTAGGCACTGAGTATACATCAAGGAAAACCTAAGCAGGGTCTCTACACTCAAACAGTTTACTTTGAGGTGGGCAGTACTTTCCCAATTCTGGGATTTTTCCTAGCCATCTGCTCTCTCCGTCTTTTCTAAACCACATGTGGTTATCCTGAACTCACACAATCCTCAGAGTCTAGGGCTTCCCTGTCTGTCCTAACCTTCCTTTGTTTTCAACTTTACAGCAGGGAATAGACTGGGCTGCATCCTTCCTTGGCCAACAGGTATTGTCTTCTTTTGCAATATACCCAGACATGCTATCATTCAGGTTCCATGCAACATATATCAATTATCTAAATTTCAAATTTGGCTAACCTGCCTTTCCAGCCTCACCTTCCATTTCATCCCTTCAGTTGTTACCAGCCCCAATCCTAGCCCCCACCTACAGGTGTCCACGTCTGTGCCTTTTTGCTCAACGTATTTTCTCATTCAGGAATGCCTGACATCTCCTTCTCCACCTACAGAAATCTTACGTATTTCCTAAGACCCAGCTCAAAAATGGCCTCCTCTGTGGATGGGCTTAATTACTTACTTTGCTCAATAAGTCCTGCCAAATCCCCCATGCTTGACTTCTGCTGTACTATTGCCCTCTCTCATCTTCCCTTCTCAATTACTTGTTTAGAGCAAAGGTCTTCAGAGCTTCCACTCTGCCCAGCTGTGGTACTTTACAATAGGGGCTGGTAAATAAAGATCTGAAAGAAGAATAGTTGAAACGGTTGAAAAAAGATCAAAAGGGCCTGGCTCAGTAGCTCACACTTGTAATTCCAGCACCTTGGGAGGCTGAGGTGGGAGGATCACTTGAGCCCTGGATATCCAGGCTGCAGTGAGCCGAGATCATGCTACTGTACTCCGCCTGAGTAGCAGAGCAAGACTACTCCGCTTTCTTTAACCCTCACCTTCCCTTCAAAACCTAACAAGGCCATGTTTAAATCAATAGAAGAACATTTTATGACATGTGAAAATTATACGAAATTCAAATTTCAGTGTCCATAAATAAATCTTTATAGGAACACAGCCCATATTTTCTATGACTGCTTTTGAGCTCCAGTGGCAGAGTTGAGTAGCTGAGAAAGAGATCTTATGGTCCACAAAGCCTAAATATTTACTATCTGGCCCAAAGAAAAACGTTGCTGAGCCTGCTATACAATAAGGGCTTGATGATTAAATAACTGGGTCGTACACCAAGATTCTGAATACATAGGCAGGTCCTCTTAAGTTTAGTGTCTTTGTGTAATGGAAGTAATAACTATTTTGCCTTTAAGTTGCCATAAACATCAAATGAGATAATGCACTTAGAAAAGTAAAAAAAAAAAAAAAAAAAACTTATAAACAAGACAACTTTATCATGTATTGAAGGTGGTAGAATAAGAAAATATTAAACGTTTTTATTCTCATTTCCCTTTCTTTCCTTTACAGCTTTCATTTAAACTTGAAATTTCAAGAGAAAATTCACTTTTGAAGTTTTTACTTTTCAAGTGATAATAGGGTCACAGGTTCTTTCCTTCCAGTCTTTTTGTGTTGCTCCCACTCCCTTTTCTTTCTCACATGTAATTTTTTTCCATTTTCTTTAAATAGTATCTCAACTGGGCTCACAATAGCTCAGGGAAGAAGAAACTGGGACATGCCTGATTAATCCATTTTACAGGCCAGGAAACTGAGGCAGATCCCAATTACCTCTGAAGCTGACTCAGCAGCATGCAGGGAGCTCTGCCGCTCTCTGCGCCTTTTCTAAGCAAATAGAACAAAACTAACCTTGCCAGGTTTCCAAGCTTAGATCTCTAACACTCCTTCAACGTTCACCCCCGACGTTCCTCCTCTCAGCGCCCCCTCCCTCTCCTTGCCGCCCCCTCCTCGGGAGCAGGTGGTAGGCTCCGCGTCCAATGCGCAGGCGCGCGCGGCACGGTGGGGCTGGGGCGGGGGCGGGGGCGGGGCGGGACTGGGGGTGGAGTGTGCGCGGGCTCGGTTTTGGGCCGCGGCGGGAGCTGGAGTCACCACCACTCGAGTGCGCAGGCGCTTGGCGGTTACCGGTCTCACCATGGAGCGGAAAGGTGAGCGGTGGAGCGGCCTCCGCCACGAGGGGCAACGGCCGCCGGGGCGAGGCCCGGGTCAGCGCCTGGAGCTTCGCCTAACTGCCGCGGTTCGGTCCCCAGGCTTGCGGCGCCCCTCCACTGAGGTGGCGCCGCCCCACACCCCCCGCGTCTGGGCTGCGGGTCCGCGCCCCTCAGCCCGGGCGTCCTCCGGCGCCTGCCGTCGCCGCCCCCTGTTCCCTGCCAGGCCGGCTTGCGCCTTGGGGCCACTCCAGGGCCCGGACCTTGGCGGGCGAGGCAGACCTCCGCCCGCCCGCCCCCTGACCCTGCCTGAGACCCCTCCGGCGCATCCCGCCCGGGTGCTGCTCTGTGCCCCGTGGGCCGCCAGTCCCCCGGCCGGCCGCCTTGCCGGAGCCTCCGCGCTCGTACCGCAGCCGCCCCTGAGGCAGGCCCAGCAGCCGGGCCTGGCGCCCCTGCTGGGTCTCCACCCTCACCTTGGTCACCTCCTTTCCTCCACATTCGCCCTTCATCCATCCCTCTCTCCTGCAGTGCTTGCGCTCCAGGCCCGAAAGAAAAGGACCAAGGCCAAGAAGGACAAAGCCCAAAGGAAGTGAGTCTTGTACCCCAACATCCCATTCTTTGGATTTTCCTCCGGCACCTTCTCTGCTCTGGTTTCGCGTCTTGAATGTGCACAGGGTTTGGGCACCCTGTGGCCGCAGCCACATGGCCTCGGGGCAGCTCGGAGGGTCGCGATCTCCAGCAACCATGTGGCAGAGAGCTGCTGTTGCTGAACGCCAGGCCTGGGTCTTAGCAGCCCCAGGCCTGCTGGAAAGGGCTGTCGGAGGAGGACCAGAGCCCGCCCGGTACCTTTCCTCCCCAACTCCACAGAGGAGGCACAAACTCCCCTAACTTGGACCCCCCCACCGGAGCTGGTAGATCATTATCGGTCTGTTTCTGAACTCTGGTCTCTCTCTCTTACCTGCTCCCCAACGTCTTAACTTGCCTCCAACGTCTGCACGGTAGGCCTTAAGGAAATTCTTGAATGAGTTTTTCCGTGTTTACTTTGGGTTCTACCAACCACACACTCCCTTTCATAGAGGAGGGTATGGGGCTTTTCTTTGGGTTAGTCAACTTCCTGAGCCTGCAAAGCACATCGGCTTTTTTGCACTGTGCTGGGAGACCGCTGTGTATACAGTCAGTGTCTGTTAACTGCTTCTCTTCTGTCTAAACCTCAACCAAATGCAGATAATCTTCCGGAGTGGGCATCACAATAGTAACGGGAGAGTTCTTTAACAAACGTTGATGGTTCTGGTTTGGTGTATTAAGCGCCACATGTCCAGTTTTATCAGTGGGATGCATAACAGTAGTTTAGTGCTATCGTGGCAAGTTCAGAAGTTGGTCACAGCCTAGTAGAAACTCAGGTAGCAGGCTTCATTCAGCAAGTGAGGCTAAGCCTAAAGAACTTTCATCATGTACTAACGTTTAATTGCAAAGGGTCTTGGAAATCAGCTCTTGAAAATCATCTCTCAGAGAGATTCTATGCCTAGTTCTTAATTTTAGATGTATTATCTTTATACTTTTTAATTTATTTGATGTTTTGTAGCGTTGTATGCGGTCTTATTCCCTCTGAGTTGATACCACACATTTCAAAGGCCTTCCTAGGTCACCCCACTGAATGACAACACCAGATTTAGGGGGGTGTAGGGGTGTGTGTTGTTTTTGGAGGCTACCTACTGTTTGGGGAGAGCACATAATGACTTCTCTCTTTCAATAGAACTAAAGTGGTAGGTGACCTCACCTCTTGCTCCATTTTCTATTCTGTCTTATGTATTTTGTAAGTGCTTGGTGACGAAGGCTTGTAAATGGTGAGTTTGTGTGTGTCTGTTTGCCTTTGGATTATCCGTATATGGGATTATTCAAAACCATTTTTTAATCCTAGATTGTTTAATAGAAACAGCAAGGTGCTAACTTGGTTCTAGTGTGCAGTAGGAATTGAAATGTTACTTTTCTGTGCCTAGTTGAGTTATTCTTTGTGGAATTGATAAGAATGTGTTAAAACGTTCTTTTCTATTGATATGAGGAAGTTGCGGTTTGTATTATATTACTGTATTTTTTTGGAAATCCTGGTCTCTCAGACCATTTGTCCAGATCTCTCTTACCACTTGGAAATTAATTTGAGATTAGCCCAAATCAAGCTATAATTTGAGGGGTAAATGTATGTAGGTGATCATATAAGCACCAGATATCTATTACTTCCGATTATCTATGTAGACTATATGCTTTATTTCTAAAGCCAAATATATGTATATCTGTTACCCCATTCACTACTATGGATAACTTAGAGTTATTTGTGTTGTTAATTGTTTGCAAGTATGGATTATAGATAACCTAGCAGTCATTTTACTGAATATTTCATCTTGAACAACTTCGACTCCTGAAAATATGCGTGAATGAACTGCCCCATTTACTTGTAATTTCAGAGGTGTTTTATTTTTGGTTTTGTTTCCAATTAATAAGTTTTTGGGTTTTTTTGTTTTAAATTTACCTGCCTTTTTTTTCTTTTTGTTTTTGAGGCAAGTTCTCGCTCTGTTGCCCAAGCTGCAGTTTAGTGGTGCGATCTCGGCTCACTGCAACCTCCACCTCGCAGGTTCAAGCAATTCTCTTGCCTCGGCCCCCCAAGTAGCTGGGACTATATGTGTGTGCCACTATGCCTGGTTAATTTTTGTATTTTTTGTAGAGATAGGGTTTTGCCATGTTGCCTGGGCTGGTCTCAAACTCCTGAGCTCAGGTAATCTGCCTGCCTTAGCCTCCCAACGTGCTGGGATTATAGGCGTGAGCCACTGCACCCTGCCCTTTTTTTTCCTTTTTCTTTCTTCCTTTTTGTTTTTTTCTTTCTTTCTTTCTTTGGTATCCCAGCCTCCTTTTAAGTAGCTGAAATGTCTAATTAAGGTGGTTAGAGTACTGTGTCAGAAGTTCAAGCCTCAACTAACTCAGATAACGTGACTCTGTTCCATGACTTCTGATTGCACTCCTGATGACTTCCATTTACTTTGCAAAGGCAAGCTGCTAGTTGCAGAAGGTGAGTCAGGAAGATCTGAGGAAGAAGCATGCCATAGAGTTTGGTCTTTGGAGATAGATGTGGTTTTGAATTCTGATTTTGCTACTGTTTAGCAATCTGACCTTAAGACAAGTTGGTTAAGGAAACAGTCTTATGTATATATCCTGACTGGCAGTTTAGTCATAATGAAAACTGATCAGGACCTAAAGGTATAAAAACTAAGCATTTAAATGAAAATTTTAGAAAGTTTTGGAAGTAATACTTTTGGAAGTAATACTTCGGCTTATTTACAGTAAATAGCATCCTTGGTAGTCTAAATATTAGTCTGACTAAATAGTCGTGTTGTGTCACAGGCAGAAGGGATTTTCAGTCCCCTGGTACTGTAGATCTTAAACCCAGGGTCTTGAAGCTGGTGACAGAAGAACCAAAACTTGGAATTCAGGGTCCCTTTCCAGCTCAGTGTTTGTTAGAGTGGATTTCCTTTGGGTTCTTTTCACTGTGCTGGAGTATTTGACTTTTGGGATTTTTAATTTTCTTATTTAGACAATTCCTCCTTCGTTTTACTTTTTCGGACACTGTGCTTTTATTTACTAACATTAACTAGTTGGTGATGATCTCCATTTTACTTTACAGATAAGAGAATTGAGGTTTATCAGATTATTCTTCTAGAAAATTGCAAAGCTAGGATTTGAACCCAGGTCTGACATACCCAAAGTCCTGGTTACCAATCATGTGTTTCTAAGTGACAGACCTTTTGGTGTGTCTTACAACAGGTAAGGTAGAAGCTGAGTTGAAAGAGGCTTCTGAATGCGAGACCTCCGGATGCTTGGGGGTTTGGGTGCCCTTTCATGACCTACTGTCCTGTGTTTATGAAACAGCACAATCATCTATCTCCCTCTGAACATTTGTTTTCAGTATCTATACCGGTAGCTGTGAGCCTTTGTTTGTTTGTCATAAGCTTTTATAATTTAACAGTGTATGTCTGTTTTTGTTTTGTTTTGTGTTTTGAGACAGGGTCTCTTGTCACCCAGGCTGGAGTGCAGTGGCGTATTCTCAGCTCACTGCAACCTCTGCCTCCTGGGCTCAAGTGATTATCCTGCCTCAGACTCCCAAGCAGCTGAGATTACAGGCACCTGCCACCACGCTCAGCTAATTTTTGTATTTTTTGGGGTAGAGACAGGGTTTCACCATGTTGGCCAGGCTGGTCTCAAACTTGACCTCGAGTGACCCACCTTGGCCTCTCATAGTGCTGATACTAGAGATGTGAGCCACCATGGCTGACCTGTATGTCTGCTTTTGAAGTTATTTCTATGGAACGTAATTCCAGAATGGATTTCATACTTACTGATTTTATTACTTAGGAAGTTAGTTTGGACAGTAATTTTCACTTTATTTACAGTTAAATAATTATGGATTTAGTATACATTTGGTAGTAAAATTAATTCAGCTCCAACACTGATTTGTGGAGTCAGTTGGGAGATATATTGAAAATTTACTTGAATTTGGCCACAAATTAAAAAAAAAAGTTTGCAACAGAAAATACTTAAATATCTAACATTTTTATTCAGTAGGAAGTAGAGCCAGTAAATTTGAAACAATTTTAAAAAATGAAATGGTATTTGATGCTTTTTACACTTAGCAGTGCACCTTGGAAATTGGTTCTATATTCCTTATAGTGCAGCCTTACTATTTTTTTTAAGGTCTACCTTTATTCACTGAGTCTTAGAAATAGTTCCGTATCAGGAGAGAAAGAGAATCTCATCTAGCATTCCATTAAGTTGATACACCATAATTAAATGTATTTATTTATTTATTTGAGGCAGAGTCTTTGCTCTTGTCGCCCAGGCTGGAGTGCAGTGGTGTGATCTCAGCTCACTACAACCTCTGCCTCCTGGGTTCAAGCGATTCTCCTGCTTCAGTTTCCCGAGTAGCTGGGATTACAGGTGTATACCACCATGCCCAGCCAACCATAATTTAATTTTTTTTAAACATATGTGTATACTTTTTTTTTTTTTTGAGACAGAGTCTCGCTCTATCACCCAGGCTGGAGTTCCGTGGCACAATCTCGGCTCACTGCAATCTCTGCCTCCTGGGTTCAAGTGATTCTCCTGCCTCAGCTTCCAGAGTAACTGGGACTACAGGCGTGTGCCACCACACCCCACTAATTTTTTGTATTTTTAGTAGAGACGGGATTTCACCGTGTTGGCCAGAATGGTCTCCATCTCTTGACCTCATGATCCGCGCACCTCCGTCTCCCAAAGTGCTGGGATTACAGGCGTGAGCCACCGCGCCCGGCCTGTATATACTCAAAAAAATGGAATCACTGGACATACTTTTCCCTAGTTAGCATTATAATGAGTATTTTTCATGTATTAAATATTCCACTATGGGCTGTTTCCAGTTTTTCACAATTAATTCACAGCTGTAGTAAATAATCTTTTGGACATATCATTGCTCACATCAGTGATTATTTCCTTAAGATAAATACTTAGAATGGTATATGCATTTAAAATATTTTTAGTTCATATTGTCAAAATTTTCTCCAGCAAGATTTTTCTTTTTTTTTTTTTTTTGAGACAGAGTCTCACTCTGTCACCCAAGCTGGAGTGCAGTGGCGTGATCTCGGCTCACTGCAAGCTCCCCCTCCTGGGTTCACGCCATTCTCCTGCCTCAGCCTCCTGAGTAGCCGGGACTACAGGCACCCGTCACCATGCCCGGCTAATTTTGTTTTTGTATTTTTAGTAGAGACGGGGTTTCACCATGTTAGCCAAGATGGTCTCGATCTCCTGACATCGTGATCTGCCTGCCTTGGACTCCCAAAGTGCTGGGATTACAGGCGTGAGCCACCTCGCCTGGCCTTCCTCTAGCAAGATTTAACAGATTTGGCCAGGGACGGTGGCTCAAGCCTGTAATCCCAGCACTTTGGGAGGCCGAGGCAGGAGGATCAGTGAGTTGAGGAGTTCAAGACCAGCCTGGCCGATATAGTGAAACCCTGCTTCTACTGAAAATACAAAAATTAGCCAGGTGTGTTGTCAGGTGTCTGTAATCCCAGCCACACATGAGGCTGTGGCAGGAGAATCGCTTGAACCCGGGAGGTGGAGGTTGTAGTGAGCCAAGATCACACCACTGCACTCTAGCCTGGGCAACAAAGCAAGATTCCGTTTCGAAAAGAAAAAAAAATTTAACTAGTTTAATTCTTATTTATTAAACAAATAGTTTCTGAACTCCCACCCTGTCCCAAGCACTGTTTTCCATATTCAGGATTCAGCAATGAAAGAAGAACATTCTTGTCCCCTTGGCTACTATATTATTATAGTGGGAGGAGAGACAGAATAAACAATAGACATAAATAAGTAAATTATATAGTATATTAGGTGATAGGTGGAGAGAAAAGAGAAAGATAAGTGGGGGTTGAGAAGTGGAGATAAGGTTACAGTTTCAAATAGGGTGATGGAGGCCACACTGAAAAGGCGTCATTTGAACAAAGACTTGGAAGAGGACTGCTCTAGGCAAAGCAGTAGAAGTGGGAGTGTTCTTGTATCTCCTGTGAAGCCACTAGAACTAGGTAATATTACTTGAAAAATCTTGCCAAATCCGGTAATCTATAAAGTACCTTGTTGTAATTTTGAATTTTTTTGTCCATTTTTAATATTAGATTGTTGATCTTTTTCTTGATCTTAAGAGCTCTTTATTAAGAATGTATCCGGCCGGGCGCGGTGGCTCAAGCCTGTAATCCCAGCACTTTGGGAGGCCGAGGCGGGCGGATCACGAGGTCAGGAGATCGAGACCATCTTGGCTAACATGGTGAAACCCCGTCTCTACAAAAAAGTACAAAAAACTAGCCGGGCGAGGTGGCGGGTGCCTGTAGTCCCAGCTACTCGGGAGGCTGAGGCAGGAGAATGGCGTGAACCCGGGAGGCGGAGCTTGCAGTGAGCAGAGATCACGCCACTGCGCTCCAGCCTGGGCGACACAGCCAGACTCCGTCTCAAAAAAAAAAAAAAAAAAAAAGAATGTATCCTAGCCGGGCGCGGTGGCACACGCCTGTAATCCTAGCACTTTGGGAGGCTGAGGCGAGTGGATCACCTGAGGTCGGGAGTTCGAGACCAGCCTGACCAACATGGAGAAACCCTGTCTCTACTAAAAATACAAAAAATTAGCTGGACGTGATGGCTCATGCCTGTAATTTCAGCTACTTGGGAGACTGAGGCAGGAGAATTGCTTGAACCTGGGAGGCGGAGGTTGCAGTGAGCCAAGATCATGCCATAGCACTCCAGCCTGGGCGACAAGAGCGAAACTCCCATCTCAAAAAAAAAGTATCCTTTGTTGTGTGGCAGACTTTTATTTCTCAGCTTGTTATTGGTCCTTCAAATGTCACTTAGAGCGTGCTTTTTGCGTAAATTGATTTTTAAAACTGTGGCGAATCTGTCTTTTCCTCTGTTTTTTCTTTTTTTTTTTTTTGGGACAGAGTCTCGTTCTGTCGCCCAGACTGGAGTACAGTGGCATGATCTTGGCTCACTGCAACCTCCACCTCCTGGGTTCAAGCAATTCTGCTGCCTCAGATTCCCGAGTAGCTGGGATTACAGGTGCATGCCACCACACCTGGCTAATTTTTGTACTTTTAGTAGAGACGGGATTTCACCATGTTGTGCAGGCTGGTCTCAAACTCCTAATTTCAGGTGATCACCTCCCTTGGCCTCCCAAAGTATTGGAATTACAGGCATGAGCCACTGCACCTGGCCTCCTTTGCTTTTTACTTTTTTTTTTTTGAGACGGAGTCTTGTTCTGTCGCCCAGGCTGGAGTGGAGTGGCACGATCTCGGCTCACTGCAACCTCCACCTCCCAGGTTCAAGTGATTCTCCTACCTCAAGGTCAACTGTTATGTATTTTTTAAAATTTGCATTTTTAATTGTGTGTGATTCCCTTAAATATAAATATGTACTTGCAAAATTGAATTTCTAGAACTCCTCTTGTCAGAAAATATTTTGTTCTCTTCTTCCTCTGTAGTTTCATTGGTTACATTAGTATGTCTACTACAGTGAGTCCCAGGCTTGACAAATTACGATTTTCCTTTACATTACTTGAAACCAGCAACTTGTGGAAGTGCCAAAGTGAATAAGGCTGTGGGTACTTAGGAATTCCCTTGTTAAAAGTGAAGAAGGCTGGGTACAGTGGCGCATGCCTGTAATCCCAGCACTTTGGGAGGCCAAGACCTTGAGCTCAGAAACTTGAGACTAGCCTGGGCAACATGGCAAGATCCTGTCTTCTAAAAACACAAAAGTTAGCTGGGTGTGGTGGCACGTGCCTTTAGTCCCAGCTACTCAGGAGACTGAGGTGAGAGGATCTCTTGAACCCAAGAGGTAGAAGCTGCAGTGAGCTGTGATTATGTCACTGAATTCCAGCCTAGGTGACAGAACGAGACCCCGTCTCCAAAAAAATAGAAAGAAAGATGATCAACTAAAATCAATTTAGACCTTGTGGAATAACAGGCACGCTTTTGTGAGGTTCTTCCCCACTTTAGGTAAGCTCTTTTGCTCATGATCTCCAAATCCTCTCTATCACTGTTACTAGTTTGGGGATATTTTTAAATTGGCTAAAGTATTACAGGCATACCTCAGAGATACTGTGGGTTCACGTTCAGTTCAGAGCACCTCAAAGCGAGTCACACAAATTTTTTGTTTCCCAGTGCATATAAAAGTTATGTTTGCACTGTACTGTAGTCTGTTAATTTTGCAGTAGAGTCATGTCTTTTAAAAATTACAGACCTTAATTTAAAAATACGTTATTGCTAAAAAATGTTAAGGATCATTTGAGCCCTCAGTAAGTCATAATCTTTTTGCTGGTATAAGGTCTTGCCTCAATAATAATTTTTGTTTAAGAGAGATGGGGTCTGGTACTGTTGCCCAGGCTGGAGTGCAGTGGTGCTCTCATATCTCACTGCAGCCTCAAACTCCTGGGTGCATGCATTCCTCCTGCATCAGTCCCCCAAGTAGCTGGGATTACAGGCACATGCCACCATGCCTAGCCAAATTTTTTTTTTTTTTCCCAGGGATGGGATCTCATTATGTTGCCCTCAAGCTGGCCTTGAACTCTTGGCCTCAAGCAATCCTCCTGCCTTAGCCTCCTGAGTAGCTGGGATTAAGGGTGTGAACCACTGCACCCAGCTATGGTCTTGCCTCAGTATTGATGACTGCTGACAGATCTGGTGGCTGCTCAAGGTTGCAGTGGCTGTGGCAATTTCTTAAACAATGAAGTTTGCTGCATCTATTGACCCTTCCTTTCACAAAGCTTTTTCTGTAGTATGTGATGATGTTGGATAGTATTTAACCCACAGAGGAACTTGTTTCAAAATTGGAGTCAGTCCTCTCAAACTCTGCTACTGCTTTATCAATTAAGTTTATGTTATGTTGTAAGTCTTTTGTTGTCATTTCAACAATGTTCACAGCATCTTTACCAATAGTAGATTCCATCTCAAGAAACCACTTTCTGCTGGATGTGATAGTATGCACCTGTGGTCCTAGCTACTTCGGAGGCCGAGGTGGGAGGATCACTTGAGCCCAGGAGTTCAAGGCCAGCCTGGGCAACATAGCGAGACCCTATCTCTTAAAAACAAGAAAAGAAAGAAACTACTTTTGTTTTTTTTAAAAAATTTATTTATTTATTTATTTAGAGACAGGGTCTCACTATGTTGCCCATGCTGGTCTTGAACTCCTGGGCTCAAGCCATCCTCCTACCTTGGCCTCCCAAAGTGCTGGGATTACAGGCGTGAGCCACCACGCCCGGCTAAGTAACCACTTTCTCATCATAAGCAGCAGCTCCTCATCTGTTCGAGTTTTATCATGAGATGGGAGCAATTCAGTCACATCTTCAGGATCCATGTCTAATTCTAGTTCTCTTGCTATTTCTACCACATCTGTAGTTACTTCCTCCACAGAAGTCTTGAACATTTCAGTCATGCATGAGGGTTGGAATCAACTTCTTCCAAACTCCTATTAATGTTGATATTTTTACCTCTCCCCATGACTGTTCTTAATGGCATGTAGAATCATGAATCCTTTCCAGAAGGTTTTCAATAGATTTTTCCCAGACCCATCAGAAGAATCACTATGGTAGCTATTGCCTTATCAAATGTATTTCTTAAATAATAAGACTTGAAAGTTGAAATGACTCCTTGATCCATGGGCTGCAGAATAGATGTTATGTCAGTAGGCATGGAAACAATATTAATCTCCTAGTACATCCCCATCAGAGCTCTTGGGTGACTAGGTACATTGTGAAAGAGCAGTAATATTTTCAAAGGAATCAATTTTTCTGAGAAGAAGGTCTCAATAGTGGCCTTAAAATATTCAGTAAACCATGCAGTAAACAGATGTTTGTCATCTAGGTCTTGTTCCATTTATAGAGCACAGGCAGATTTAGCATAGATTTTAGCTAGCATAGATTTAGCATAGATTTAGCATAATTCTTAAGAGCCCTAAGATTTTTGGAATGGTAAATTAGTGTTGGCCTCAACTTAAAGTCACTAGGTGCATTGGCTGCTAACAAGAGAGTCAGCCTGTCCTTTGAAGCTTTGAAGCCAGTCATTGACTTGTCTCCAGCTATGAAAGTCCTAGATGGCATCATCTTCCAATAAAAGGCTCTTTTGTCTACACTGAAAATCTTCTGTTCAGTATAGCCACCTTCATCAATTATCTTAGCATCTGGGTAACTTGCTGCAGCTTTTTCATTAGCACTCGCTGCTTTACCTTGCACTTTTATGTTATGGGGATGGCTTCTTTCTGTAAACTTCATGAACCAACCTCTGCTGCCTTCATATTTTTCTTCTGCAGCTTCCTTACCTCTCACAAACTTCATAAAATTGAACAGTTAGGGTCTTGCTCTGGATTGAGTTTTGGCTAAAGAGAATATTGTGGTTGGTTTGATCTTCTATTCAGGCCACTAAAACTTTCTCCATCTCAGAAATGAGGCTTGTAAGCTGGGCGTGGCGGCTCACTCCTTTAATCCCAGCATTTTGGGAGGCTGAGGCAGGTGGATCACCTGAGGTCAGGAGTTTGAGACCAGCCTGACCAACATGGTGAAACCCCGTCTCTGCTAAAAATACAAAGTTACCGGGTGTGGTGATGCATGCCTGTAATCCCAGCTACTCAGGAGGCTGAGGCAGGAAAATCACTTGAACCCAGGAGATGGAGGTTGCGGTGAGCCGAGATTGCGCCATTGCACTCCAGCCTGAGCAACAAGAGCGAAACTCCATCTAAAAAAAAAAAAAAAAAACAATGAAGCTTGTATTAGTCTGTTCTCACACTGCTATAAAGAATATTACCAGAGACTGAGGAAAGGAAAGAGGTTTAATTGACTCACAGTTCTGCAGGCTTAACAGGAACCATGGCTGGGAGGCCTCAGGAAACTTAGAATCATGGTGAAAGGCAAAGGGGGAGCAGGCATCTTCCTCACAAGTCGGCAGGAGGGAGTGTGTACAAGAACAAGGAAGTACCACACTTTAAAACCATCAGGTCTCGTGAGAACTGTCATGAGAACAGCGTGGGGGGAACCACCCCCATGATCTGATCACCTCCCACGTGGTCTCTCCCCTGACATGTGGGTATTACAATTTGAGAAGAGATTTGGGGTGGGGACACAGAACCAAACCATATTATTTCAGTCTTTGCCCCTCCAGGATCTCTTGTCCTCACATTTCGAAACAATCATGCCTTCCCAACCATCCCCCAAAGTCTTAACCCATTCCAGCATTAACTCAAAAGTCCCAAGTCCAAAGTCTCATCTGAGACAAGTCCCTTCCACCTATAAGCCTATAAAATCAAAAGCAAGTTAGTTGCTTCCAAGATACAATGGGGATACAGGCATTGGGCAAATGTTCCCAAATTTGGACAATTCCAAATGGGAGAAATTGTCCAAAACAAAGGGGCTACAGACCCCATTAAAGTCTGAAATTCAGCCGTTCAGTCATTAAATTTTAAAGCTCCAAAATAATCTCCTTTGACTCTGTGTCTCACATCCAGGGCATGCTGATGCAAGGGGTGGGATCCCATAGCCTTGGGCAGCTCCTTCATGGACTGGCATTGAGTGCCTGTGGCTTTTCTGGGTACATGGTGCAAGCTATTGGTGGATCTACCCTTCTGGGGTCTGGAGAACAGTGGCCTGCTCCTCACAGCTCCACTAGGCAGCACCCTGGTGCAGACTCTGTGTGGGGGCCCCAACCCCACATTTCCCCTTTGCATGGCCCTAGCACAGGTTCTCCATGAGGGCTCCACCCCTGCAGCAGACTTCTGCCTGGGCATCCAGGCATTTCCATATGTTCTCTGCAATCTAGACAGAGATTCAATTCTTGACTTCTGTGCACCTGCAGGCCCAACACCGAAGCTGCCAAGGCTTGGGGCTGGAACCCTCTGAAGCAATGGCCCAAGCTGTACCTTAGGCCCTTTTAGCTTTTTCCTCCTAAGCCTCTGAGTCTGTGATGAGAGGGGCTATCACCAAGATTTCTGACATGCCCTGACGACATTTTCTCTGTTTTCTTGGTAATTAGCAGCCAGCTTGAATTTCTTCCCAGAAAATGGTTTTTTCTTTTCCATGCCAGTGTCAGGCTACACATTTCCCAAATTTTTATTCTCTGCTTAGCTTTTAAACATTAAGTCCCAATTTCAAATGATCTGTTTCTGAATACATAAAACTGAATGCTTTCAGAATAACCCAGGTCACGTCTTGAATGCTTTGCTGCTTAGAAATTTCTTCTGCCAGATACCCTAAATCATCTCTGTCAAGTTCAAAGTTCCACAGATCTCTAGGACAGGGGCAGAATGCTGCCAGTCTCTTTGCTAAAGCATAGCATGAGTGACCTTTCAGTTCCCAATAAGTTCTTCGTCTCCATCTGAGACCACTTCAGCCTGGACTTCTTTGTTCACCTCACTATCAGCATTTTGGTCAAAACAACTCAACAAGTCTCTAGGAAGCTCCAAACTTTCCTACATCTTTCTGTTTTCTTCTGAGCCCTCCAAACTGTTCCAACCTCTGCCTGCTACCCAGTTCCAAAGTCGCTTCCACATTTTCAAGTATCTTTATAGAAGTACCCCACTCTCTGTGATATCAATTTACTATATATATAAGTCCATTTCACACTGCTATAAAGAATACTACCTGAGACTGGGTATATAAAGGAAAGTGGTTTAATTGACTCATAGCTCCACAGGCTTAACAGGAAGCATAGTGAGGAGGGCTTAGGAAACTTACAATTATGGTGGAAGGCGAAGGGGAAGCAGGCACCTTCTTCACAAGGTGTCAGGAGGGAATGTCTGCGAGAATGAGGAAGTGCCGTACTTTAAAACCATCAGCTCTTGTGAGAACTTGCTAACTATCAGGAGAACAGCATGAGGGAACCATCCCCATGATCCATTGACCTCCCAGCTCATCCCTCTGCTGACGTGGGGATTACAATTTGACATGAGATTTGTGTAGGGACACAGAGCCAACCTATATCAAGGCTGTTTCTCTTTCTTGTTATTCATGTGTTCACTCCATCTTATTTATTTATTTGAGACAGAGTTTTGCTCTTATTGCCCAGGCTGGAGTGCAATGGTGCAATCTCGGCTCACCGCAACCCCCACCCCCCAGGTTCAAGCGATTCTCCTGCCTCAACCTCCCAAGTAGCTGGGAATACAGACATGTGCCACCACGCTCAGCTAATTTTGTGTTTTTAGTAGAAATGGAGTTTCACTATATTGGTCAGGCTGGTCTCGAACTCCTGACCTCAGGTGATCCACCCACCTCAGCCTCCCAAAGTGCTGGGATTACAGGTGTGAGCCATTGCGCCTGGCCTCACTCCAGCTTGTCTTAAAGCAAATCCCAGGCATCATATTATTTTATAAATTATAGACTCTTAATTTTTTTCAAAGCATAGCTACAGTAGTATAATCGCCCTAAATTTTTTTAAACAAGTCGTTAATGTCAAGTATTCAGTCTGTGTTCAAATTTTCCTAATTTTCTTTAGATCAGAATCCACAAAGTCTTTCCATTGCCTTTGTTTGAAAAGTCTCTAGTCTTTTACTCTGTAGGTTCTCTGTGGTTCTTTTCCTTGCAAATTTTTTTGGCAGACTACCTATTGGTGGTGGTGTAAACTTGCATCAGGAAGCATCAATTCTGGTTGTCTCTTTTTTTCTGGTGCTAGTGGCTATTGATCCTTGCTTAGATCCATTAATTTATTTAGGGTTTCAAAAATATTCTATTCCTTAATGTATTGTACTACTTCTATAAAGAGAAACTTTATCTCATAACGTTGGTTACCCAGAGAGAGAGTTGACAGATCCCTAGCATGCTCCAAAATGACCAATAAACATTTGAAAATAAACTCAGAAATTTGAACATATTTGTGGTTCAGTCCATTAGAGTGGAGTATTTTTTTTCCCTACAGTTTTATGGAGGTGTAATTAAAATTCATTTTAACTGCAATTCAGTGGTTTTTAGTATGTTCATAGAGTTGTACAAACATCACTACAATGTAAATTTAGGTTGTTTTCATCAACTCCAAAAGAAACCTGGACCGATTAGCAGTCATCCCCCATGACTCCTGACACTGCCTCACCTTCAACCTTAGGCAGCCACTAATCTACTTTCTGTGCCTATGGATTTTCCTGTTCTGGACATTTCATATAAATTGAATCATAACATATGTGATCTTTAGTGACTGGCTTCTTTATTTAGCATAATGTTTTTACTATTCATGCATGGCTCACATCTGTAATCTTGGCGCTTTAGGAGGCCGAGACCGGTGGATCGTTTGAGGCCAGGAGCTCGACACCAGCCTGGCCAACATGGCCTAACCCCGTCTCTACTAAAAATACAAAAATCAGCTGGGCGTGATGGTGCACACCTGTAATCCCAGCTACTCAGGAGGCTGAGGCATGAGAATCACTTGAACCTGGGAGGTGGAGGTTGCAGTAAGCCAAGATCATGCCACTGAACTCCAGCCCAGGTGACAAAGTGAGACTCTGTCTCAAAAAAAAAAATAATAAAATTCATACGTGTTGTATTGTGTGGTTATTTTTATTGCTTGTCCGCTGTTTGGCTAATTGGAGTTTTTTTTCATGATAGCTCCTGAGTTCATTTTACTCAACCTGAGATGTCTTTGATAGCTTTTTAAAATCTGGTATGACAGTATGTCTAGAGGCTTATCTTGTACATTTTCTGCCCCTGGCTAGGAAATAGCTCTCTCTCCGAGAAGCCTTTTGGTGGGAAATGGTATTTGGAGAACATAATCTGAGTGCTTAAGGAGCTTATTACTAGTGAGTTAGTCGTTGTTTCTAGGCCTTTTCTGTGACTACAGCTAGGAAATAAGTTGTGTTTTTTCATTTAAAAAAATCATGAGTTCATGCTATACTTAAACATGGAATCATAGGACCCAAGGATTTTTCTTTGATTTTATATTTCACTCTTCTTTTCTCCCACGCTGAAAATCCCAGTTCTCAACAGCACCATGGTTGCTCATTTCTTTTTCCTGCAATGTATACACAACAGTCTTAGAATTACAATTCCAGCACTACCCCAACAATATGATTACTAAGGAAGATAACAATTTTTGTTCACTGAGGATGTAGAATCAAGTGACTAAATTTTGTAGTTGCATTGACTAGTTCCTTGCTGTAGGATTATGCTGCCACCTAGTTTCCCAGATTCATGTGTTTCATTTTGCTTTCATTTTACATCATCTTTGACGTTTTAAAAAAGTCCAAGTCTTGCAGAATTATTTGGGTCATCTAGGCTTATTGCTTAAAATAAATATTATATGTAATTGTGATTATGTTGGTTTTTTTAGAATATGGCTTATGAAGCATAGTATGAGTAAGACAAAAGAGAATGGTTCTGTGCTTATTAGAGTGTGTGAAGTGTGCCTCCTTCTTTATATCTAAAGAAGAAAAGGTTTCTCAGCTCCTGTTACCCTGTGAGAAGATGAGTCCACTATTACCACGTCTTCAGCTTTTTAAAGAGAAGCTAGAACTTTGTTTTTATGTGATTCTCCAGATTGTTTAGCGTTCACAGCTTTTGTCTGTTTTTTGTTCTTTGTTTGGGATACGGTCTCAGTCACCTAGGCTGGAGTGCAGTGGTGTGATCATAGGTCACTGCAACCTCAAACTCCTGGGCTCAAGCATTCCCTCTGCCTTAGCCTCCGGAGTAGCTAGGACTACACCACCAAGCCCCCTTAATTTTTAATTTTTTTTCCTTTTTTTTTTTTGAGAGATGGGGTCTTGCTATGTTAACCACGCTAGTCTTGAACTCCTGGCCTCAAGGGACCCTCTCACCACCTTGGCCTCCCAAATTACTAGAATCACAGGTGTGAGCCACAGTGCCCAGCCCACGACTTTATTTTTTATTTTTTAATTTTACTTACTTTTTTTTTTTTTTTTTTTGAGACAGAGCTTCACTCTTGTTGCCTAGGCTGGAGTGCAATGGCGTGATCTCGGTTCACCGCAACCTCTGCCTCCCGGTCCTGGTTCAAGCAGTTCTCCTGCCTCAGCCTCCTGAGGAGCTGGGATTACAGGCACGCACCACCATGCCCAGCTAATTTTCGTATTTTTAGTAGAGACAGGGTTTCACCATGTTGGCCAGGCTGGTCTCAAACTCCTGACCTCGTGATCCGCCCGCCTCGGCCTCCCAAAGTGCTGGCATTACAGGCATGAGCCACCGCACCCAGCCCACGACTTTATTTAAAAACCATTGTATACTTTCGTTTACAGGCAGGATTCAGCTTGCAGCCTGTAGTATGTAATCTTTGCCTCAGAGTCTTTATGGTGAAAGGTAGGCATTAATAGGCCTACTGTTGCAAGTTCCCTCTCTGAGTGATAATATTAAGCACAGTTATGGAAGAGCCCCATGATTCCAAGGGCCTCTTAGTGGAGGATTAGCTTTGGAAATTTGAAAAAGACCAACAAAGATCAACTGTGAAGACCATAGTATCCAGTTTTTCAACTAATTTAACAAGGTGTAACTTCAGAAAGTTACCAGAAGCCCACAAAATAATTTGAATACACTTGATTTTCAGATAACTGTAGTAAAATGTTTCCACTAAACACAAAAATCAGTTGGCAGGAGCTAGATAAATAAAAATCATGGCTTGGCATGGTGGCTGGTGCCTATAATCTCACCACTTTGGGAGGCCAAGGTAGGAGGATCACTTGAGCTCAGGAGTTCAAGACCAGCTTGGGCAATTCAGTGGGACCCTGTCTTAAAAAAAAAAAAAAAAAAAAACAAATTAGCTGGGTGTTGTGATGCACACTTACAGTTCTAGCCATTTGGAAAGCTGAAGTGGGATTGCTTGAGCCTGGAAGGTCAAGGCTGCAATGTGCCATGATTGTGCCACTGTACTCCAACCTGGGCAACAGAGTGAGACGCTAACTCAAAAAAATATAAAATAATATAAAAATCATATTTATTTGTACTATGGAGTGCCTTTATTTGTGTTCTTAAAGTTCAGGTGTGTAATTCATTGCTATTGGGTACTTTATCAGTGGCTTAAATGCCTTGAAGAATATTGATGAGTATTTTAGGATGGTATATCAAGAAGTTTCAGAAATTTTAATATATGTTTTAACTACCATGTAAGAATTGTCACCAATTCTTGTTTGGTGAACAAACATCAATAGTATGAAGTTTGGTACTTGTAGTCAATCATGTTGATAACTTTTTTTAATGTACTCAAATTCTAAAATTTACGATCTGAGTGTCATAGAGGCCTATGCATTTTGAACAAGGCTAACAGTCCTTTTGGGGGTAGTCTTGTGATTTTTTTTTTTTTTTTTTTGGAGACAGAGTCTCACTCGTCTCCCAGGCTGGAGTGCAGTGGCACAATCTTGGCTCACTGCAAAGTCTGTCTCCCGGGTTCAAGTGATTCTTGTGCCTCAGCCTCCCAAGTAACTGGGATTACAGGCACGTGCCACCACACCTGGCTAATTGTAGTATTTTTAGTAGAAGTGGGGCTTCACCAGGTTGGCCAGGCTGGTCTCAAATTCCTGACTTCATGTAATCTGTCTGCCCCGGCGTCCCAAAGTGCTGGGATTATAGGCGTGAGCCACCACAGCCTCTTGTGAACTTTTGTTTCCTGAAATACTAGGGTAAGCCTTATTTTGTAACTGATTATCAGTTACCTTGTAGGCAACTGTATCTTTCTGTTCATTCACTTTGCTTTTTTTAAAAAAAAAAAAAAAAAAAAGACAGGGTCTCACTGTGTTGCCCAGGCTGGTCTTGAACTCCTGGACTCAAGTGATTCTCCCACCTTGGCCTCCCAAAGTGCTAGGATTACAGATGTGAGTCAGCATGCCTGGCCCACTTTGCTTTTAATTATGGTGCTGCTCTTCAGCTTATGAACATTTTTTGATGTGCCTCTACCTAGCAATTTGATCAGAGATGCCAGGTTTTTTCTGTCTGCATATGAGTTTGAGGACAATTTCCCTTCTAGTTTTTATGCCTTTTAGAATAGATTTAACAGGAATTGTATTTTGCATTTTTCTTTACTAGAAGAATGCAGTGGGATAAATTAGGTAATTCATGCTAGTATTTCTAGGTAGAAGGATAATACAGATATATGCTCATATGCTGTTTATCAAAAAGAGCTTGTCCTTTTGAATTACACAGTCCCGGATTTCAGCCTGCCTCCAACACCATTGTTAGGTGAACATGAACAGTTTCTTTTGACTTTCACTTCAAGTTGCCTTATCTGTAGATGGCAAGGTTATAAGGATGAAACTGCGTTGAGTACCTAGGCCAGTACTAAGGTAAAATAAGTTTTCGGGTGACTGCTTTCTTTCTTGTGCTTCCTTCTTTACCTTAGATGGATTTATCTTTGTCTTTTATGTGACTTTTTTTTCGAATTTTTATTTTATTATTATTTTTTATTTTTAGAAACAGGGTCTTACTTTGTTGCCCAGGCTCTGGAGTGCAGTGGCGTGATCATAGCTTACGGCTGCATCACACTGCTGGGCTCAAGGGATCCTCCTGCCTCTGCTTCCTTAGTAGCTGAGACTACAGGCACATGCCGAGACTGGCTAACCTTTTGTTGTTTTTTTTTTTTTCTTTTTTCTTTTGTAGAGATGGAGTCTTGCCATCTGGCCCAGTCTGGGCTCAAGCATTCCTCCCGCCTTGGTCTCCCAAAGTGCTGGGATTACAGGCATGGGGCCACCGTGCCAAGCCTATGTGACATTTCTTAGTACTATTGGTGTATCAAACTAATAGTTTTAGCTCATGTGTTGGTGTTTCATTTTCATGTATATTTCGTGTATATGTATGTGCATATATATGGTAGAGTTTGGAATATAGTCACCTGAGGATCAGGGTTGAATTATATTTATTCGTATGTAACAGCTGATAAACTTAGGCCCTCAAATTTTTATTTTGATATTGTTAGACCCTGGCTGCAGCTTAAGATTTCTGAGTTGAGAAACTTAGACTACTTGTGAGTATGTCTCAGAAGTTAAGTTCAGATAAAATTAGATATGTAAAGGATTATGTCAATTTGCAAAAGAAAATCTTTCAGGAAAAATATATATGGAAAAGGTAGTGGGAGAAATTTAGCATTTATTGAGTTCCATTGTGTGTAGGTGCTAGAACTTAAAATAGCGTCTTGTTAAATCTTTGCATCAGATCTAAGTAAGTGTGATAACTCTAGAAGGGATACAGAGATGACTGGAACACAATCCTTTCCTTCAAGGGATTTAGGATTTCTTAAGGGAAATAAGTGTACAAGCATGATTTTCTTCAGTCTTCTGTAACAGAGTACCAAAAACTGGGTGGCTAAACGACAGAAACTTATTGTCTGACTGGCTAGAAGTCTAAAAGGTGTGAGAGGGTTCATTCCTTCTGAGGGCTGTGAGGGAGAATCTGTTTCAGGCCTCTTTCTTGCCTTGTAGATGGCCATCTTTTCCCTGTGTCTCTTCACGTCGTCTTCCCTCTGTATGTGTGTGTCTCTCGACATCCAGATTTCCTCTTTTTAAAAGGACACTAGTCATATTGGATTCGGGCTTATCCTGATAACCTCATCTTGACTTGATTACCTCTGTGAAGACCCACCTAAATAATGTCACAATCCCAGTTACTGGATTCCAGCATGTTGGACTCCAAAATATCTTTCTAGGAGGGGCACAATGCAGCCTCTAACACAGGCCTCAGAAGGTAGTTCGCTGCATTAGGAGATCTTAACCATTCCCCACTCCCAAGACAGAAAACACTAAAGTTTATATGTAAGTAAACTAAAGTTTCAAAGGTGCTTTTTCCAGTCGGCTTTTAGTCTCTCTCTCTCTCTCTTTAATTTTTAGGTTTTTTTTGTTATGTAAGAGATAGAAATCTCACTATGTTGCTCAGGCTGGCCTTGAACTCCTGGGCTTAAGTGATCTTCCACCTTAGCCTCCTGAGTAGCTGGGACTACAGGTGTGTGCCACCACGCCCAGCTTTAATCCATCTTTTAGAGCCATAACTAAATCATTTCTAAGACCCCAAACATACCATCTTTTTTTTTTCTTTTTTGAGACGGAGTCTTGCTCAGTCGCCCAGGCTGGAGTGCGGTGGCACGATCTCGGCTTACTACAAGCTGCGCCTCCCGGGTTCACGCCATTCTCCTGCCTCAACCTCCTGAGTAGCTGGGACTACAGGCGCCCACCACTACGCCCAGCTAGTTTTTTTTTCTTTTTTTGTATTTTTAGTAGAGACGGGGTTTCACTGTGTTAGTCAGGATGGTCTCGATCTCCTGACCTCGTGATCCGCCCATCTCGGCCTCCCAAAGTACTGGGATTACAGGCATGAGCCACTGTGCCCGGCCACATACCATCTTTAAATCAGTTCCTCTTCCTGAATTTCCATTTTCTGAAACCACCATTTTGAATCATTGTAGATAAACTCCAGCATCGTTCACCTCCTTACTCAAATGTCACAACACTACTTAAAATAGCATGAGCACACTGTGTCCCCTTGCCCTACTTAATTTTTCTCTATAGCTCTCTTCATAGCCCGACATTGTATAGCATGTATCTCCTGGAGAGACTGAGATAGGACTTTGCTGTCCCAACTTTTGCTGTTCACCAACTAAAACTCAAGAACCAGATAGGTTCAGATAAATTAGTGCTATTTTTTGTCACTTCATGCTAGAATGTAAACGCAATGAAGGCAGGGACCCTATACTTGCTCACAGCTGCATTCTCAGTGCCTAGAAAAAAGTATCTGGGATATCTACAGACACTCAGTAAAACTAAGTTGGATAAATGAACAAATACTTGTTTGTTTCTTTTATTTTCTACCTACAATGCTAAAATTTATGGTCAGGCACTGTATTAATCACAGGATTAACATATCCTCACAAATGCCCTATGAGGTAGGCATCATTTCTGCTTTCATTTTACACATAAGGCAAGAGGCACAGAGAGCTTCTTACACTAACAGTTTGGAGCTCTGGTACAAACTATGGAGCCAGGATCAAACTCAAGTCTCCTGACTCCAGAGACCTTTGCTGTAACTATTACCTCTGCAGTGGTCCCCAGCATCTCTGCTTTCTGGTTCCCCTACATTTTACAAACCTCCTTACCAAAGGAATCTTTTTTTTTTTTTTTCCCGAGATGGAGTCTTGCTCTGTCACCCAGACTGGAATGTAGTGGTGGTGCAATCCCAGCTCACTGCAAACTCCGCCTCCCGGGTTCAAGCGATTATCCTACCTCAGCCTCCCAAGTAGCTGGGGTTACAGGCACCCGCCACCATGCCCAGCTAATTTTTGTATTTTAGTAGAGACGGGATTTTGCTAAGTTGGCCAGGCTTAACTCGAACTCCTGACCTCAAGTGATACACCCGCCTCGGCTTCCCAAAGCTCTGGGATTACAGGCATGAGCCACCGCACCCAGCCCCAAAAGAATCTTTCTAAAGCATTTCTTTTGTAGGGCCACCCTAATGGCTCCACTTCCTTCCATGTAAAGTGCTTCAATGTTTGACATTTAAGGCTCTTCACAGTCTAGTTCTGTTGGGGGCAGAGGTGTAATGGACTTTAACTGAAGAATGAATAATAACTAAAGACGAAAGAGAAATACCTTGTATACATCCCTGTTCTAGGCATTTAGGATACACCATTGAACAAAAAAAGGCTGTCCTCATGAAGCTTACATTCTGGGAGTGTCTGGAGGAAGACAATAAAATGTCAAGTGCTGAAGAAAAGTAGCAGGGTAAGGGGAATGGCAGAGGGCATGTGGCAAAGACTGCTGTTTCATATAGGAAAGTCAAGGAAGTTCTCTGAAAGGGTGCCACTTTAGCACAGACCTAAGAAGATATGTATAGAGAGATGGGTTGGAGGGGGCAATGAAGAGACAGATCATGTCAGGTCTTGTAGGCCATTGTGAAAAAAAATCTGTTTGGAGTGTGGTGGTTGCCTAACTGTGCTTCATTAAAGATCACCAGTGTTTTGTTTTGTTTTGTTTTGTTTGTGAGATGGAGTCTTGCTCTGTCATCAGGCTGGAGTGCAGTGGTGCGATCCCGGCTCACTGCAACTTCCACCTCCTGGGTTCAAGTGATTCTTCTGCCTCAGCCTCCTGAGTAGCTGGGACTACAGGCACGCACCAACATGCCCAGCTAATTTTTATATTTTTAGTAGAGATGGGGTTTCACCATGTTCGCCAGGCTGGTCTTGAACTTATGACCTCAGGTGATCTGCTTGCCTCGGCCTCCCAAAGTGCTGGGATTACAGGCGTGAGCCACCGCGTCCGGTGTTTGTGTAGAATTTGTTGACGTTTTTGTTTTGGAAAATGTGAACTGGAGTTCAGAGGGCTTTAATATGAACTGGAGGTCAAAGGGCTTTAAGAGGGAGGTTTTAGGGAAAACAGATAAGAAGGCATGCTTGACACTGGAAGAACCTGGTAATATGATAAATTAACTTTTTTGAGATGGAGTCTTGTTCTGTTGGCCAAGCTGGAGTGCAATATCATGATCTTGGCTTACTGCCACCTCCACCTCCTGGGTTCAAGTGATTCTTCTGCCTCTACCTCCCAAGTTCGAGGGATTCTTTTGCCCCAGCCTTCCAAGTAGCTGGGATCACAGATGCTTGCCACCATGCCTGGCTAATTTTTGTGATTAAATTAGCTTGTAAAAAATATAGTAATACATAGTTAAAAAATAATTTCTTTATTTCAGTAGTTTTTGGAGTACAGGTGGTTTTTAGTTACATGAAAGAGTTTTTTATCGGTGATTTCTGAGATTTTAGTGCACCTGTCACCTGAGCAGTCAGTGTACACTTAACCCAATATGTAGTCTTTTATCCCTAACCCCTCCATCTTCTCCCCAACCTTAAGTCACCAGAGTCCATTATATCATCCTGTATAAGTCCTCATAGCTTAGCTGCCACTTATAAGTAAGAACATACAGTATCTGCTTTTCTCCATTCCTGATTTACTTCGCTTAGAATACTGGCCTCTAGCTCTATCCAAGTTGCTGCAAAAGACATTTCATTCCTTTTCATGGCAGAGTGGTATTCCATGGGGTACCACATTTTGTAGATGCTACTTTTGTACCACAAAATGTAGATGCCACATTTTCTTTATCTGTTCTTTGATCGATGGGTACTTAGGTTGGTTCCATATCTTTGGAATTGAGAATTGTGCTGCCATAAATACTTTAAAAATCCATTGCATAGATACATATTCAAATATAATAAACATTCATAATGCAGTGTATTGATCAAGAGGCCTGAGTAGATGATCCTTTTAGCAATTACTGGTTTTACCTTATATGAACAAATTGGTAATCAAATTTAAATAAACAGATATAGGTGACTTATGCAGCTAATAAATATATTCTACTCACCTCTTGTTGGACATTTAGGTTTCTAATTTGTTGCAATAGAATACACAGTGGAAGCTATAGGCTGGGTGCGGTAGCTCATGCCTGTAATCTCAGCAATTTGGTAGGCCAAGGCTGGAGAATCACTTGGGCCCAGGAGTTTGAGACTTGTTTGGGTAACATAGTGAGATCACATCTCTAAAAAATTTAAAAGTTAGCCAGGCGTGGTGGTGCACGCCTATAGTCCCAGCTACTTGGGACTGAGGTGGGAGGATCACTTGAACTGAGGAGGACAAGGCTGGAGGGAGCCATGATAGCACCACTGCGCTGCAGCCTGGGCAGCAGAGCAAGACCCTGTCTCAAAAATAAATGCATGGATTAATGAATTAATTAAATAAATGCTACACAGTCCTCTGTCTCACACCTTTTCCCTAGACATAGGCCTGCTTCCTAAAATAACTACTTTTACCCATTGCTTTTTATTTTATTAATAGTTGGATAGACGTCACGTCTCCAGCATACTTACTGCTATTCCTTGATTCATCAGCTTTAGCTATTACCATAAATTCTTTCTGTGATTGAGGAAGATATAGTTCACTTGTACTATCACCACTTATCTCTCTCTTCCTCTCAATAAAGCACTGTATTTGGACCTAGTTATCTAACAGCTTTATTGAGACATAATTTGTATGCCATAAATTCACCCATCTAGGCCAGGTGTGGTGGCTCACGCCTGTAATCCCAGCACTTTGGGAGGCTGAGGCAGGCGGATCATGAGGTCGGGAGATCCAGACCATCCTGGCTAGCACGGTGAAACCCTGTCTCTACTAAAAATACAAAAAATTAGCCGGGCGTGGTGGCAGGCGCCTGTAGTCCCAGCTACTGGAGCTTGCAGTGAGCCAAGATTATACCACTGCACTCCAGCCTGGGTGACAGAGTGAGACTCCGTCTCAAACACACACACACACACAATTCACCCATCTAGTGCACAGTTCCATTGTTTTAATATAGTCAGAATTGTTATAGCTCACCATGATCTAAATTTAGAGCATTTTTATCCTCCTGTAAGAAAACTCCAAACCCATTAATAGTAACTCACCATTACTCCCTTTACTCAGACCCTGGCAACTGCTAATCTACTTTCTGTCTCAGTGGATTTCCCTTTTCTGGACATTTCATGTAAATAAAATCTTATGATTATGTGGTCTTTTGTAGCTGGCTTCTCTTAGTATAATGTTTTCAAGGTTCATTCATCTTGTTAAAGCAGGTATCAGTACATCATTTCTTTTTATGTATAGATATGTGAATTTTGTTTTGTTTTGTGGATACTCAGCAGTTGGTGGACATTGGATTATTTCTACTGTTTTGGATTATTTCTACTGTTTGGCTATTAATGAATAATGCTATATTTGTATATTCCACCCTGCCCCCAGGAACCAGTCAGCATTTTACTTTATAGTAAAAAATTCATAATAAGTTCCTGCATTTCCAAGTTAACCAGATCCCATTCAGGTTAACACTACTGGTAACAAAATCATACAGCTATGCATTGTGAACATCCATGTACAACTTTTTGTGTGGATACATGTTTTCATCTCTTGGTATATACCTAGAAGTGGAATTGCTGGGTCATATGGTAATTCTAACGTTTAGCATTTTGAGGAATTAACAAACTTTTCCAAAGTGGTTGTGCCATTTGACATTCCCACCAGCAATGTGTAAGGGTTCCAGTTTTTTTTCACTTCTTCACCAACACTTGTTATTGTCTATTTTGATTACTTTATAACTTTAATATACCTTGAGTAGGAAAACTTCAAACTGTTTTGTCTGCTCTCACACCACAACAATGAACGCAGACTCCTGTGCCAAATGTGTGAGGCTTTCTTCCCCGCCATACACCACGCAATCAGTTCTGCAGCAGATACCAGCTAGATGTCCTCTGATTCAATTCAGTTCTGACAGTGTCTTCCTGGAGACCCCACGGATTGAGGGCTCACTCCTCAAGACTGCCCTTCCCTCATTTCCAGTGCCAGTTGCAAGCCCAGGTTGTTTTACCTGTGCTTCTGATCAACTGGCTATAAATTGGATTTCCCATGACACCTCCTTGGGTTGAATTAATTTGCTAGAGGAGCTCACAGAACTCAGGGCAACATGTTTACTGGTTTTTTTTTTTTTTAAATGAAGGATATTACAAAGGATAGAGATGAATAGATGCATAGGGCCTAAGAGAGCTTCCATGCCCTCTCTGGGTGCACCACCCTCTAGGAATCTCTTCTTATTCAGCTGTCTGGAAGCTCTCCATACCTCATCCTCTTGGGCCTTTCATGGAGACTTCATTGGATAGACATGAACAAAGCATGGACAACTGTGTAGAAATGTGATTGGACTTCCTCTTTTACCAAGGACCCGCCAACATGGGCCGCGTTCGCACCAAAACTGAAGAAGGCGGCCCGGGTCATCATAGAGAAGTACTACACGCGCCTGGGCAACGACTTCCACACGAACAAGCGCGTGTGCGAGGAGATCGCCATTATCCCCAGCAAGAAGCTCCGCAACAAGATAGCAGGCTGTGTCACCCATCTGATGAAGCGGATTCAGAGAGGCCCTGTAAGAGGTATCTCCATCAAGCTGCAGGAGGAGGAGAGAGAAAGGAGAGACAATTATGTTCCTGAGGTCTCAGCCCTGGATCAGGAGATAATTGAAGTAGATCCTGACACTAAGGAAATGCTGAAGCTTTTGGTCTTCGGCAGTCTGTCCAACCTGCAGGTCACTCAGCCTACAGTTGGGATGAATTTCAAAACGCCTTGGGGACCTGTTTGAATTTTTTCTGCAGTGCTATATTATCTTCAATAAATCTGGGACAACAACAACAAAAAAGGAATGTGATTGGACAAAAAGAGTACGACCTAATAGACTGGGTATAGAAACCCAGCAGGGCCTGTCTGTTCAGATTCTTGGCCTCTCTGTGCATCATTCCTTCCCCCAAGGTATGGGGCAGGACCTCTGAAATGAGGATCTTACGAATCAGAATCAGATAAGGTAGGTCAGATAATTTCTTTATGGAAAGGCACGGGAGGATTACATTACTTCAGTGGGAAGAAAAAGGAGCAAGTGAAAGAGGGCAGGAGGTCTGTTTTCTGAGGCCTTCTTTTGAGACCTGAAGAACCCCAACGTTATAACAAAAAGACTGATGAGGGCTGTGGGAGTTATGAGCCAGGAACTGTGAAACTGTGAATGAACACACACACACACACACACAAGCATATGCCTCAACTTTTCTTTTTGGTTTCATCAACTGTAGGCACTTTAACTTTGTAACATGAGAATATTGGTGGACTTTTCTATCTTTCCCAACTGCCCCCTAAATTCTGCCTTTACAGTCTTTACAAAGAATCTTTATGTTCTAGTTTGCAGCCATAATTAAGTATTTTGTGCTTTATCATTGGGTTGATTTTGAAGTAGAAAATCAATAATCTGCATTTATGTTATTTTGACTGTCTTGTAACTATAATTACGTAACTTCTTTTGTTTAGATTTTATTTCTTGGAATTTGTAATTACATTTTTCTCCCATATTTTACCTCTTTTTTATCATATTGTTAGATTCTTCCAGAAAGTATGTCTCAAGCATAGTTTCTTGTCTTTGTTTTTTTTCCCTGGAATATCTCAGAGCCCTCTGGTCTCTGGCTCTAGGTCAGATTAAATGCATTTCAGGCCTTCTCTATAGTTGTGCTCTTGGAACTTCCTTTTTGGCTCTTCTGTTTTTCATCTGTAAAACAGAATCCTATGGATCCTATGTCCTCTTTCTCAGTTTTACTGCTTTGTTTTCTTGACCTCAAGTAACTTCTTCAGACAAGATGAACGGGAGATAAGTTTCAGTGTCTGTCCATATTTGAAAAACTTTATTCTGCTCTCAAATGCTGTTGAAACTTAGACTAGGTTTAAAAAATCCTCAGAATTTAGAAGTCATTGCTTCATTGTCTTTTAGTGTATTGGCTTTCTGATGAGATAATGACAGTCTAATTACTGCTCTTCTAGCTTTTTTTTTCCTAGGAGGCTTTAGAGTCTTCTTAACACTGGGATTTTAAAAATTCCCTAATAATGATTTAAGTGGAGCTTCCATTCAATCTCCAGAAATTTCTTGAATTTCTTTAATAATTTTATCTCTTCTATTTTCATAAGTTTCTCTTTCTGCAACTCTGATTATTCAGATGTGGGAACTTCAGGATTGATTGTGTTTGTCTCATCTCTTTTTGAGCATTATTATCTTGAATAGAGATATTATGGGATAATGGGCAATTATGAGATAAATGGACATTTTTTTCCCCCTACATTTAGGGAATGGTCAACTTTATTTTCTAAAACTTCTTTCTGACTTTACTCATCTTTTAGACTACAGCATAATAGTCTATATGGAAATGGGCATCATTTAACATTTCTCCATTCATATTAACTAGTTTTTAAGTTTTGTCTATCTCCTGAATGCATATCTCTCCTCTAGGGTCAGTTTTCCAATTGCTTATCTTGGTCTCTCTCTTTGGGGCTGTGGACTTTCCTCAAATGTTCAATGATCCTTAGTTACCTTTTATTTTTATGGATGAGGCATTAGAGACCTGATTGATAACCCTACGTCCCTAGCAAGGCTTTTTCTTTCTTACTTTCTTTTTTTTTTTTTTTTTTTAATTTTATTTGAGACAGAGTCTCACTCTGTCACCCAAGATGGAGCGCAGTGACATTATCTCGGCTCATTGCAACCTCTGTCTCCTGGATTCAAGCGATTCTCACACCTCAGCCTCCCAACTAGCTGCAATTACAGGTGCGTGCCACTGCACCTGGCTAATTTTTGTATTTTTAGTAGAGACGGGGTTTCACCATGTTGGCCAGGCTGGTCTTGAACTCCTGGCCTCACATGATCCACTGACCTCAGCCTCCCAAAGTCCTGGGACTACAGGCATGAGCCACTGTGCCTGGCCAGCTTTTTCTTTAGAGTAAATAGGTAGGAGGGTACCTGTGTGATGTTTGGTCCCCCTGAATGCCAGAATCTGGACAACTTTACTCTGGGGTACCATCATCTACACTAACATCATTTGTTCTTTCCAGTTTATTTCATTTTCTTTAGAGAATAGACCTCCCTTTTTTCCCCTGCAAGATAAATACCAGCCTGTCTGCTGTGCAGTGTACAACGTCAACTCCATTATACAAGTCTTCAGTTAACCTCCCCCCACCCCCTTTTTTTGAGATAAGGTCTGCTCTGTCACCCATGCTGGAGTGCAGTGGCACAATCATGACTCACTGCAGCCTCAACCTCCCAGCTTCAAGCATTCCTCCCACCTCAGTTCCCTGAGTAGCTGGGACTACAGGCATGCACACCAAGCCCGGTTAATTTTTGCTTTTTTTTTTTTAATGATGAGGTTTCACCATGTTTCCCAAGCTGGCCTTGAACTTTTAGGCTCAAGGGATCTGCCCGCCTTGGCCTCACAAAATGCTGGGATTACAGGTGTGAGCCACTGCAACCGGCCCATTTCATTAACTCGTTAAGTTTGAATCAGAGAATCTGTTTCAGAATTCCATCTTAATCTCAAATTGGAGAATGTTGTTGTTCATTCAGACTCCTTATTTCCACTTAGGAAAGTGGGCCAGTGTATTACTAAATAAATTTCCCAAAGACATGTTTTCAGTTACAATGAACATTGAATCGTGCAGTTTTATAGCTAATTTTGTGTGCCCTGGGGGATTAAAACGAAAATCAAGAATTGAGGAAGGTTGGAATGGCCACCAAAAATCTAAATCCTTAGTCGCATCAAGGTATTTCTTATGTCTTAATAGCTCAGTCATAGCATGTAACTGGTTTTGCTATTAAAATGTTTTTCTGTTAATTGAATCTTTTGAAAAAATAATCTGATGAAACAGGTTGATGAAAAGGTAAATAAATACTGAAAAATTTAAGATGTATTTTCCTTTAGCCATTGAAAGGACTGCTGTGTACCCTGCCTTTTGTTTTCTTGTTGTTGTTGTTTTTAGACAGAATCTTGCCCTGTTGCCCAGGACAGAGTGCAGTGATGCGATTTTGGCTCACTGCAACCTTTGCGTCCTGGGTTCAAGTGATTATTGTGCCTAAGCCTCCCAAGTAGCTGGGATTACAGGTGCCTGCCACCACACCCAGCTACTTTTTGTATTTTTAGTAGAGATGGGGTTTCTTTATGTTGGCCAGGCTGGTCTCAAACTCCTGGCCTCAAATGATTTACCTGCCTTGGCCTCCCAAAGTGCTGGGATTACAGGCATGAGGCCCAGAGGTACCCTGCTTTTTTTGCTTAAAGCTCCTAGAACACGGGCAACTAATACGTGTCAGAGCCTGAATACAAATTCAGGTTTTTCTGCTGCTTGAACTTCTCAGTGCACAAAAATTGTGATATAACTAATTGAAGACATATAGAGAAGGAAATCAGTAAATATTTTTAATGCATTATAAAATGAAATATTTACCTATCAAATAAGCTAAGTTTTCAGAATGGGGTAGTACTTAAATACCAAAGGCCCATGTGTGGCTGTGGGGGGGTGTAACTTAGTACAACCATTTTGGGAAACAGTCATACTACATAAAAATCATTAGAAGCATTCATGGCCACTGACTAGAAGGAAATATTCCAAAATGTTAATAGTTATGTCTTGAAACAAGTGTTTTCCATATTTTCCTCATTTAACATATTATTTTTATAAATAGGAATGTTTTAACCCCACTTAGTGGTTTAATTTTAGGGAAATAATTCTAATTACAGAACAAAGATTATCCAAAAGTATTCAACAACTGTATTTTTAGTAGTGAAAAATTAGAAATAAGTTAAATGCCCAACCGAGCAGAATGTGCCAAAGTAAGCAGTGATACTTCTAAGGGAAGCATGTTAAGATTTTTTTTTTTTTTTTTTTGAGACAGAATTTTGCTCTTGTTGCCCAGGCTGGAGTGTAGTGGCGCAGTCTCGTCTCAGTGTAGCCTCCACCTCCCAGGTTCAAGCAATTCTCCTGCCTCACCCTCTCAAGTAGCTGAGATTACAGGTGCCCACCGCCACACTGGGCTAATTTTTTCTACTTTTAGTAGAGATGGGGTTTCACCATATTGGCCAGGCTAGTTTCAAACTCCTGACCTCAGGTGATCCATCCACCTCAGCCTCAAAAAGTGCTGGGATTACAGGCATGAGCCACCATGCCCAGCCTGCATGTTAAGATTTTTTTTTTTTTTTTTTTTTGAGACAGAGTCTCACTTTATCGCCCTGGCTGGAGTGCAGTGGCCGGATCTCAGCTCACTGCAAGCTCCACCTCCCGGGTTTATGCCATTCTCCTGCCTCAGCCTCCTGAGTAGCTGGGACTACAGGCGCCCGCCACCATGCCCGGCTAGTTTTTTTTTGTATTTTTAGTAGAGACGGGATTTCACCATGTTAGCCAGGATGGTCTCGATCTCCTGACCTTGTGATCCGCCCATCTCGGCCTCCCAAAGTGCTGGGATTACAGGCTTGAGCCACCGCGCCCAGCCTGCATGTTAAGATTTAAGAGATTTCATAGAAATTTTAAAAGTTTATGATAGAAAAAGCCAGATGCAAATTTGTTTATATGGTATGTGATTACAGATAAATATTTTTATGAAGATACAGCAACATAATGGAAGAAGATTCAGTAGTTTATCAGTGATTATGTTTGCATATTGAGATTCAAGTAATTTTTCTCCTTTGTACTTAATATTTTTCAGATTTATCATGTACTGAAGTTGTAAAGTATTTTTCTAACATGAGGTAAAACTACAGCTAATGTTTTCCTAGGCGGCCACTTGGTAATACTCTGTTCGTATTATCTGAAGATTTAGTTTTTTGTGGGGAGGGTGGCATTTGATAATATCTTATTTTCTTCTGCCCAAATGGAATGGGCATTTTTGTATCATTTCTTAGATCTGAAACTCAGCACCGAGGCTCTGCTCCCCACTCTGAGAGTGATCTACCAGAGCAGGAAGAGGAGATTCTGGGATCTGATGATGATGAGCAGGAAGATCCTAATGATTATTGTAAAGGTAAGTTCATAAGGAGGTGTGAAGTGAGACATGATCCATCTATTTGCAGTTTCTCATTTGGATGTTTGATCTGTCAGCATAAACACAGTTTTATTGCTGTTTCCTTGTATCCTTTTCTCTAAAACTTAGGAAATAGTATTTGTTCTTAGTCTGACTTAATTTATCAAAGCCTGATTTTATATTAAATGTTTTTACCTTTTTCCTCTTTAAAAGGTATAATATATATTTACCTTAGAAAATTCCAGAGCTGTGTTAAACAGAAAAGAAAGTAAAAGCCTTCTCAATGCTATCAGCCACATATAACCATGGTAACATTTTGGCATATAGATTTTTACAAAATACCTTCTTACTACTTTTTTTCTCATAGTGATGGCTGTTAAGTTAAACTGGAATTATAGACACTTAAATGGTGTCATCAGGTTGCCTGTTTATCTTTTCTGTTTCTTGATAAAACTTTCCAGAGTCTTTGGGTAGGAACACAAAATGGAATGTATCATATCATCTAGGAGAAGAACGTGGCCCTTATTCTCAGCTGGCAAAGATAAATATGAAAATACCTTGATTCTTGCCACTGTTGGCAGCTTTTTTGAGGCCTTCCTCTGTTTTCTGTTTTTTAGGGTTTTTTTTGTTTTGTGTTTTGAGACAGAGTTGCCCAGGCTGGAGTGCTGTGGAGTCTCAGCCTACTGCAGCCTCTGACTCCTGAGTTCAAGCGATTCTCGTGCCTCAGGCACCCACCACCACGCCTGGCTAATTTTGGGGGTTTTTTTGTTTGTTTGTTTGTTTATTTTTTGTGTTTTTGTTTTTTTGTTTTTGAGAAGGAGTCTCCCTCTGTTGCCCAGGCTGGAGTACAGTTGGTATGATCTTAGCTCACTGCAAGCTCCGCCTCCCGGGTTCACGCCATTTTCCTGCCTCAGCCTCTAGAGTAGCTGGGACTACAGGCGCCTGCCACCATACCCAGATAACTTTTTGTATTTTTTTAGTAGAGACGGGGTTTCACCGTGTTAGCCAGATGGTCTCGATCTCCTGACCTTGTGATCTGCCTGCCTCAGCCTCCCAAAGTGCTGGGATTACAGGCATGAGCCACCTCACCTGGCCATTTGTTTGTTTGTTTGTTTTGAGACAGTCTCACTCTGTCGCCCAGACTGGAGTGCAGTGGCACGATCTCAGCTCACTGCAACCTCTGCCTCCTGGGTTCAAGCAATTCTCCTGCCTCAGCCTCCCGAGTAACTGGGACTACAGGCATGCGCCATGACACCAGCCAATTTTTGTATTTTTAGTAGAAGACGGGATTTCACCATGTTGGCCAGGCTGGTGTCAAACTCTTGACCGCAAATGATCCACCCTCCTCAGCCTCCCAAAGTACTGGGATTACAGGCGTGAGCCACTGCACCTGGGCTGTTTGTTTTTATTTAGAGGAACAAAAATCCCATTTGCTTACTTGTTTTTGTTTGTTTTGTTTTGTTTTTTGCTAAATAAACAATTATTCTATCTCCTAAAAAACACCTGAGACTGTAATTGTAAATAGATATATATTAGATATATATGTTTAGATAAACCTGTTGGATTATCAAGAGACAAGAATATTGTGATATACAACCTTTTTATTATTTTTGGATGAGGCTGTTGTAGGCTGAATCTAAATCATTAATCTTATTCACTTTTTTTATAACATGAATTCAGTAATACTGTGTGGCTGATTTGACTATTAAGGTTTTCTTCTGTTGAATTGATTGTATAAAAGAAACTTTTTATTGATAAAAGTTATATAGCTGTTGAAAAATGTGATGTAAAAGTGCCTTTTCTTACCAGTTTCTCGTCCTGGTTTTTCTGATTTCCCCCGTGTCTTCTAGGAGGTTATCATCTTGTGAAAATTGGAGATCTATTCAATGGGAGATATCATGTGATCCGAAAGTTAGGCTGGGGACACTTTTCAACAGTATGGTTATCATGGGATATTCAGTAAGTTTTAGTGGTTCTGTAAAAGAATTAGTTAGATGATGTCTAAATATGTTTGTCTGAGTTTCCGCTGCTGATCCAGACTTCAGTCTATCTCTAGCCTGATTCATTTATCAGAATTTTGTTGTTGGCAATAGTCTCTATATTCTTGGAGAAATCACTTTTCTTTCGTGAAGAATCAGTATTATATAATCTCCCTTTCTACTTTAGAGACAAGAGTGATTAAATTAATGCTGGTAAAGCTTTTGTCGTTTGATTTTTTTGTTATTTTTATCGTTTTCTCTTCACCCAAATATTTCTTCTTGCTGCCTGTGGGAAAATACTACAGCTATTAACCTTTTAGTTTTTACCTGTATACAGATACACAGAACACTTGGAATTTGGTAATATCTTTCCCCTTATTTATCCTCATTTTGAAGTTTTGCTTGAAATTCAGGGAGATATTCAAAAGAAGGATTTTAACTTAGAAAATATTCAACAACTGAGATTATCTGAGAACAGATTTTTTATTCTTCCTATAAATGAAATCTGGCCAGTTAGCATCATTAACAAGTACAAATGTTCTCATAGAAGTAGCTTGTTTGGGCTACAGGGAAAGATGAAATCAGTATTTGTTGTTTTTAACCATCTTATAGCTAAACCTTAGCTTTCTAAAGTAAGGGTAGGCTATGTAGTCTTAATTGCCTGTGTTTGTTTCTTAGGGGGAAGAAATTTGTGGCAATGAAAGTAGTTAAAAGTGCTGAACATTACACTGAAACAGCACTAGATGAAATCCGGTTGCTGAAGTCAGTGAGTATTAGATTATATGTATAAATGCAAAGAATTATAAATAAATCAAGTTTCATTGAATTAAAGCACACCAAGTGGAGACTCTTCAGCATGGATAATTTTCTCTATAAAGTTCTAGTATCCTTAAAGAGGTTAAGGAAGACAACAGTATTTACACATTCCATGCATGTAGTAGGGAACTGGTGGAAAATGCTATGATTAGAATTCCTCTTACACACATGAACCAAAAAAAAACCTTTCAAATGAATAAAAATATCCACTGAGCATGTTTTATAGGCCAGGTAACTACTGTCATAATGATTTTTCTTTCCTACTATGGTTAAAAGGAAAGTTGTGTAAATAAATGTATAGCATCTTTTTTGTTGTTTTCAAATATGTTATAGAATACGTAATATAAAAATACTGTATTTACTGATTCCATTTATACCTGGAAACAGATAAATTCTATCAAAAATGTACTTTTAATTTTGTTTTAAATTAGGAATATGCCACTGTGGTAGAAGGAACTTAAACTCAGAATTAGAAAACCCTGGGTTTAGGTCGCCTTTACCCCGGTATGTTCTCCATGTTACCATTTTTTTCTGAGTTTTAGATTTTTTATTCATAAAGTGAGAATGTTGCACCAGGAGATTTCTATGGCAGTACTTTTCTTATTTTCGACTCCTGGCCTCAGGTGATCTGCCTTAGCCTTCAGAGTAACTGGGGTTACAGGCACAAGCCACTGCACCTGGCTTAAGACAGTACTTTTCAGAATGTCCGTTTGTGACAAGTTTAGGAGCCTTGTACCTACCCAAAAGTAAATTAACATACTGTTTTCTTCATTGAGAAAGTTTTTCCATGAAAAAAAAAGTGTCAGCTGAAATAAACAGTGCTGTTGGTGCTATAGTTGATTCGCATCCTGCAAAAGCTTCTTAGTTCCTCATAGCCTGGTAATCTGCAGTTAATTTGGAGGCCACACTTTGATATCAAGGAGCAAAATAGTTTAATTAGAAAAATAGTTCCTGTTGGTTGTATTTCCTCTTATGAATTGACTAAGATTTTTCTCCATTAAAGCTATTGAAATTTTAGTATATTTTAAAGACAGATTTATGTGAGCTCTTTCTTGTAGTTAATTTGCTGTAAGTATGCTTCCCGTACCATTTGGCTTATTTCCATGCTTTACCTTTTGCTAAATACTGTCTCTTCCCCACTACAGGTTCGCAATTCAGACCCTAATGATCCAAACAGAGAGATGGTTGTTCAACTACTAGATGACTTTAAAATATCAGGAGTTAATGGAACACGTATCCTTTTAAAGACCTGTTTGAGAATAAATCATCCCAATCCCAAAGAAAGGAACTAGATTTGTTGTGTAGATGGCCTTGGTGTCTTTTCTCAAGGCAAATTATAATAAAATTACCTCTTTTATTGTACACTTCTGAACACAGATCTGAATTTTGTCTGATTTTGTGTGGTGTGATTTTTCAGGATATTGCTTTAAGTTTTTTGTCCCCTTTTCAGGCAATTAGACCGAAATCAAAAGAAACTTTTAGAAAATGCCTTGTATCACCAAGTAAAGATTCTGTGATTTTTGTTAGCACAGAAACTTTTTTTTTTTTTTTTTTTTTTTTTTTGAGACGGAGTCTCGCTCTGTCGCCCAGGCTGGAGTGCAGTGGCCGGATCTCAGCTCACTGCAAGCTCCGCCTCCCGGGTTTACGCCATTCTCTCGCCTCAGCCTCCCGAGTAGCTGGGACTACAGGCGCCCGCCATCTCGCCCGGCTAATTTTTTGTATATTTTAGTAGAGACGGGGTTTCACCGTGTTAGCCAGGATGGTCTCGATCTCCTGACCTCGTGATCCGCCCGTCTCGGCCTCCCAAAGTGCTGGGATTACAGGCTTGAGCCACTGCGCCCGGCCAGCACAGAAACTTTTTAAGGGAAGCAATTTATTATGAAAAATACTGTGTTGACCGGGCACGGTGGCTCACACCTGTAATCCCAGCACTTTGGGAGACCGAGGCAGGTGGATAACCTGAGGTCAGGAGTTCAAGACCCACCTGGCAAACATGGTGAAACCCTGTTTCTACTAAAATACAAGAATTAGTTGGGCGTGGTGGCAGGCTCCTGTAATCCCAGCTACTGGGGAGACTGAGGCTGAGGAATCACTTGAACCCGGGAGGCAGAGGTTGCAGTGAGCCGAGTGTCTAAAAGAAAGAAAGAGAAAGATAAAGAAAGGAAGAAACTGGGTAAACAATTTAAGGTATGATTGTATTTATTATACTAAGCCTTAACTTTGAAGAGGCTATGAATGTAGATTATGTTTAGAGTCTAAAAGGGTGTAATTGTTTGTGTTCTGTTATAATGAAAAACTGACTTGTTTTATGTTTTTGTGTGGATTTTTAGAATTGTAGAATTGGAAGGAACCGTAGCTGATTTTCTTCACAGGTATCAAAGTGATGTGCGGTGAGCTAATTGAAAGGTTGTTGAAACAGCTATGCTTATAAAGGTCAATCAGATTTTTCAGTAAAAGATGAAGTCGAATCTTACTTAGATTGGAGACTCTAAAATACCTGTTTATAAGCTATTCTTAAAATGTATAAAGACATTTCATATATTATTTTACTTTTCATGCATGTTTAGCTTCCTTTAATGCACATTCCTAATTGCTGTTGATCTTTTTTTATTTAAAGGAGACAGGATTACATGTGACTGTAGTTTCGTGTAGACAATGGGAAGAAATTTGAACAGAGAAGCAGGAAGGAAGTTGGAAAGGAGAGAAAACAGTTGATAATGTAGAAAGACTATTGTTCTAAAGTCAATTCTGAGTCATTTCTTAGAAAAATACAAATCACAGATCCCCCAGATGTCTAAGGAAAACTGCTGCAACCATCTTAAAACAGTATCTTGTGCTTATTGTGGTCATTTTGTAGATGGCTTTCTCTCTCTGTCTGTCTCTCTCTCTCTCTCTCTCTCTCTCTCTCTCTCTGTGTGTGTTTTCAAAGAATTAAGAATTCTAACCAAGAAAGTTTTAAAAACACACACAGGGTGTCGTGATGGCCATATCTGTTTTTTCTATTATTTAATCTTGTAATGTTTGTCATTGTGCCAGATTTCTTTACTAATTTGCGAAAGTTCCAAGTAAAACTACAGAAATACTCTCAAATCTCCCCAGTAATGCTGAGTACCTTTATTTGACCCTAACTAAGCAAAGAAGGCTTTTTAACTATTGAAATATCTTAGTATGTTTGAATTTCAAGTTCCAAGATATTTTTCTTTTCTTTTCTTTTTTTTTTTTTTTTAGATGGAGTTTCATTCTTGTTGCCTAGGCTGGAGTTCAGTGGCACAATCTCCGCTCGCTATAACCTCTGCCTCCCGGTTTCAAGTGATTCTCCTGCCTCAGCCTCCCAAGTAGCTGGGATTACAGGTCCATGCCACCATGCCCAGCTAATTTTGTATTTTTCGTAGAGACGGGGTTTCTCCATGTTGATCAGGCTGGTCTCAAAACTCCTGACCTCAGGTGATCTGCCTGCCTTGGCCTCCCAGAGTGCTGGGATTACAGGTGTGACCTACTGCGCCCTGCCCTCAAGATATTTTTCAAACATTGCTAGGTGATTTCTCTGTAGCTTGTGTCCATTGATTCCCTATTTTCTTTTCTCCCTTTGTTCTTAGCCGTTTTTTCCTTTCTTCATCTTTATCTCCCAGCTATCTTTGCTCCTGCGTTATTTACTACTATTAGAGATTGAAAGGATATAACTCAGAACACTATGTTAAGGGTTAGTAATGGCTCATGTCACTCTCCTGCTCCTACCCATTTTCCCAACATAACATACCCACACAGAGCTGTACATTCACATTCGTGTGTTTATGTTTGTTCAGGCATTTTTTTCTCTAGACCACTATCGTTTCTCATATTAAAATATAAAGGACACTAAACTAGAAAGTTAGTTCTTACAGAATTCCATGTAAACTGGCTCACTCTACTTGCCTGGAGGGTGAGGGGAAAAGAATGATTAAGAAGGAGGACAGTTGGTTTCTCTGTGTAATGTTGACATTAGCCAGTCATTATTGTCTACCTATATGACTTCCTGTGTGTTTAGGATACTTTTTTTTTCATGCTATATGCTGTCTTTTTTGCTAGCTCCTCTTATTCATAGTGTGCCCTTAATGTGCTTACTCAATAATGTAAGCCTTTTATTTTCAGCCTTTTGTTATTTTCTTTACACTGTCTCCCCAAGAGATTTTTTTTAACTGTAACCTTGTGATTTCAATTACCAGTGCTTCTGATTGCTACTCATTAGCTTTCTTTCACTCCAATTATTTGGCTCTTCCTTTTTGCCAATTGATTATGATGTTCTATCAAATATATTTTTAAGCTACTATATGTTTGGTCATTTTAATATCACTGCTTACAAATTAAAACAACATTTTCAAATTGTAATATTTCTCTCAACAAATAAAAAGCAGATCAAAGCTAGAAACATTAAGAGAATAGCTTTACAATCCTATTTTATGTTTAGTCTTTTTAAGTAATCTGCATTTTAAATAATCTTGTTTTGATAAATTTATTTAATTGCTTTTTAATTTTTATTTATTTATTTATTTTGAGACAGAATTTCGTTCTTGTTGCCCAGGCTGGAGTGCAGTGGCTCAATCTCGGCTCACTGCAACCTCCGCCTTCTGGGTTCAAGTGATTCTCCTGCCTCACCCTCCCGAGTAGCTGAGATTAGAGGTGCACACCATCACGTGCAGTTACTTTTTGTATTTTTAGTAGAGTCAGGGTTTTGCCATGTTGATGAGGTTGGTCTCTAACTCCTGACTTCAGGTGATCCACCCGCCACAGCCTCCCAAAGTGCTGGGATTACAAGCGTGAGCCACCATGCCCAGCCTATTTAATTGCTTGTTTAAAAACATTTCTTGGCCAGGTGCAGTGGCTCACGCCTGTAATCCTAGCACTTTGGTAGGCCAAGGCGGGCGAATCACGAGGTCAGAAGTTCAAGACCAAACTGGCCAATATGGTGAAACCCCCATCTCTACTAAAAATACAAAAATTAGCGAGGCGTGGTGGGACATGCCTGTAATCCCAGCTACTTGGGAGGCTGAGGTAGGAGAATCGTTTGAACCCGGGAGGCGGGGGTTGCAGTGACCTGAGATCATGCCACTGCACTCCAGCCTGTGTGACAGAGCAAGACTCCACCACGGGGGGGTAAAAAAAATTTTTTTCCCAGCAGAATCGTAGGTAAATTTCAAATGTAAAGAAGTAGGAATAGTTTAACGAATCCCCACAGATCCATTACCCATTTCAGGAGTTATCAACTTATAGCCAATCTTGTTTTGTCTGTACCTCCTGATAATTCTGTAGCCAGTCTTAAACATTTTATCCGTAATTGTTTTAGAATGCATTTCTAAACGGCAAGGACTCTTAAAATATAACCTAGCCAGTCACTGTGGCTCATGCCTGTAATCCCAGCACCTTGTGAAGCTGAGGTGTTCAAGACTAGCCTGGGCAGCATAGCAAGACCCTGTCTCTACAAAAATAAAAAATACTAGACAGGCATGGTAGCTCATGCCTGTAGTCCCAGCTACTTGGGAGGCTGAAGCAGCAGGGTCACTTGAGCCTGGAAGTTTGAGGCTGCAGTGAGCTGTGATAGCACCACTGTACTCCAGTGTGGCTGGCAGAACAAGATACATTCTCTGACAAAGAGATTTGTTAAATAAAAAGATAACCTGAATGCAATTATTATACCAAAAAAAAAAATTGGGGCCAGTTTTAGTCACAAGTTTCTCTAGTCAATGTTTCAATCTCTCCAAATGTCTTGTGCTTTATTTTGTTTTTGTCTGCTGCTGCTGCTGCTACTATTACTACTGCTACTACTGGTTGTTGGTATTGTTCTTATTGTTCTTCTTCTTCTTTGGTCTAATTTTTTCTTTATTGTGGTAAAGTACACATGACATAAAATTGTGCAGTCATTACCATCATCCATCTTCATAACTTTTCGTCTTGTAAAACTGAAACTCTACCTGTTAAATGACTATTACATCTCATTGGTTTATTGTGTTAAGTCCTCTATTTCCTTGCTTATCTTCTGTCTGCTTATTCTATACATTATTGAGACAGTGGCATTAAAATCAACTATTATTGTAGAACTATTTCTCCCTTTAATTATGTCAATTTTTGTTTTATATAGTTTGGTGGTCTTTTAATAAGTATGTAAATGTCTATAATTGTTATATCTTGGTGGTATGTTGAACCTTTTATTAATATATATAATGTCCTTCTTTATCTCTTGCCTATTTTGTCTGATACTAGTATAGCCACCCCGATTTCTTTTGGTTACTATTTGCATAGAATCTTTTCTTCAACCTTTCACTTTTAATCTGTTTGTGTCTTTGGATCTAAAGTGAGTCTCTTGCAGACAGCATGTAGTTGGATCATTTTTTTTTATATATATATTCTACCAAACCAAAGTTATACTAGCTTTTAGACTAATAATTATTATTTGACATATTGGTTTTTTTAAATCATGTAGAAAACAAAAAGTTATAAACCATTATTACAATAATATTAGCTTTTATAATTACTCAAGTATTTACTTTCATTGATAATCTTTATTTCTTCATATGGATGCCTGGCTTTGTGTTATTGTTTAGTGTCTTTTCATTTCACCCTATAGGACTCCCTTGACCATTTCTTACAGGGCACATCTGGTAATGAACTCGATCAACTTCTGTTTACATGAGATGTCTTAATTTTTCTCTCACTTTTGAAATACTGTTTTGCTTAATACAGGATTCTTGGTTGACATTATTTTTCTTTTAGTATTTCGAATATACTGGCCCACTGCTTTCTGGCCTCCAAAATTTCTGATGAGAAACTTGCTGATAATCTTATTGAGGATCCCTTGTATGTGAAGAGTCACTCTTGATGCTTTCAAGATTCCCTCTTTATCTTTCAAAAGTTTGATTATAATATGTCTTGGTGTGGGTCTCTTTGAGTTCATCTTACTTGATGCTCATTGAGCTTCTTGGATCCATGTCTTTCATCAAATTTGAGAAGTTTTCAACCATTGTTTTTTTCAAATATTCTCTCTGGCCGTTTCTTCTTTAATTTTTTTTTTTTTTTTTTTGAGATGGAGTCTCACTCTGTCACCAGTCTGGAGTACAGTGGTGCAGTCTCAGCTCACTGCAATCTCTGCCTCCCGGGTTCAAGCTGTTCTCCTGCCTCAGCCTTCTGAGTAGCTGGGATTACAGGTGCACACCACCACACGCAGCTAATTTTTGTGTATCAGTAGAGACGAGATTTCACCACGTTGGCCAGGCTGGTCTCGAAGTCCTGACCTCAAGTGATCCACTTGCCTTGGCCTCCCAAAGTGCTGGGATTACAGGCGTGAGCCACTGTGCCCAGCCTCCTCCTCTGTTCTTCTTCTGGGACTGCCACAGTGTATATTTGGTCTACTTGATGATGTCCCACAGGTCCCTTAAGCCTCTTCACTTTTCTTCAATCTTTTTTCTTTCTGTTCCTCACACTTGATAATTTCCGTCATCCTAACTTCAGGTTTGCTGATTCTTCTGCCTACCCAGATCTGCCTTTGAATCCCTCTAGTTAATTTTTTATTTCGGTTATTGTACTTTTCAGCACCAGAATTCCTTTGATTTCTTTTTATTTTTTTATCCTTATTAATATTTCCATTTTGTACATATATTGTTTTCTTGATTTTCTCCACATCTTTTGTTCTTTGAGCTTTTTTTTTTCCCCCCCGAGATAAGGTCTTGCTCTGTCAAGGTCTTCACACTACCCAGGCTGGAGTGTGGTGGTGGGAACACGGCTCACATCAGCCTTGACTACCCAGACTCAAGTGCTTCTCCTGCCTAAGACTCCAGACTATGGGTGCATACCACCACACCCGGCTAATTTTTAAACTTTTTGTAGAGATGGAGTCTCACTGTGTTGCCCAGGTTGGCCTTGAACTCCTGGGTTCAAGCAGTCCTCCTGCCTTGGCCTCCCAAAGTGATAGGGTTACAGGAATGAACCACCACACCTGGCCTGAGCATCTTTAAGACATTTGTTTTAAAGTCTTTATCTAGTAGGTCTGCATCAAGTCTTTTTCAGGGACAGTATCTGTTGATTTGTTTTTGTTAATTGAATATGCTGTACTTAACTATTTCTTCATATGCCTTGTGATTTTCTTTTGAAAACTGGACTTTTAAATCTAATATGGTAACTCCGGAAATTAGATTTGGCCATATCCCTAAGGTTTGATGGGGTTTTTTTTGTTTGTTTCTTTTTTTCTGAGACAGGATCTCACTCTCTTGCCAAGGCTGGAGTACAGTGACACAGTCATGACTTACTGCAGCCTCGACGTCCTGGATTCAAGCAATCCTCCTCCCTCAGCCTTTCAAATAACTGAGATTACAGTTGTATGCCACCATACCCAGCTAGTTTTTTATTTTTTGTGGAGATGGGGTCTTGCTATGTTGCCCAGGGTGGTCTCAAACCCCTGGGCTCAAGCAGTCATCCTGCCTCAGCCTCCCGAAGTGCTGGGGTTACATGCATGAGCCACTGTGCCTGGCCCTGTTTTGTTTTTGTTTTTGTTATGTAGTCTGTCTCTTCCAAGGATCCGCCTGAGACATAAACGAAAGGTCTTTGCTCAGTCTGCATCTTTCCCTGGACATGCAGTCACTTTCTGATTTTACCTCTATATGCAGTTGCTTTTGAATGTCCTAGTCTATTTATTTATTTAGAGACAAGAGTCTCTCTCTGTCACACAGACAGGTACAGTGACACCGTCTCAGCTCACTGCAACCTCTGCCTCCTGGGTTCAAGCAATTCTTCTGCCTCAGCCTCCCGTGTAGCTGGGATTACAGGTGCATGCCACCACACCTGGCTAATTTTTGTATTTTTAGTAGAGACAGCATTTCACCATGTTGGCCAGGCTGGTCTCGAACTGCTGGCCTCAAGTGATCTGCCCACCTTGGCCTCCCAAAGTGCTGGGATGACAGGTGTGAGACACCGTGCCTGGCCATAAATGTCCTAGTCTAGTCTTAATGTCTAACTCCCAAAGGGGAAAAAGAAAGAAATGAAAGAGAGGAAATAGGGCACTGGCCCTATAAATCCTTGCAAGATCACTTCAGCCAGAGGAGGGGCTTAAAACAATGGAGTAGGGGTACAAAAATGGCCACCCGCCTCTCTGATACTTGGAACAGGATCTTTTTTGCCCACTGTGGCTCCAACAAACTGTGTGCAGGGCTGCTTGCTGTAGGATTAGTGGATAGGTGGGTGCCACTGTGCTAAGAGCTGAAATTGACCAACATTTATAATAATTTATTATCCAAGCCTCTTCTTCTGGAAGTTGTGAGCATTCAGTAGACTCCAGGGTTTCTTAAGAATCACATTAGACAGATTCTACCAATGCATTGGTTGTCTAGGTGGGGAAACAGATTTCTAGTGGCTTCTAACTCCACCATCTTCTCAGAATCTTCTCTAGTTTGTGATTCTTACTTGAGTCAGGATCTGTATGACATTTTGGCAGTTTATTACCTGGCATCAAGATGTTCCAGGCTCACCTTGTGAATTTCCTGTCTTAAATCTAGAATCAATTTTTCTCTAAGAAACCCTAATTCCATTGAGTGGGAAATGATATCCAGAACCTAAGCACTTCGGGGTATGCTTTGCTACTTGGTGAATCTTTACCTTTATGATTTGTTGATTCATTACAAAAAGCACATACTTTCACCTCCTTCCTGTCTTCCCTTTTTGGGGGTCACTATTTGAGTTGCCCCCACAGCTTACTCTTTTGTGGATGTGTGGATTTGTTTGGATTGTTTTTCCAAATTGTTTTATTTTGGACTAATTCTGTTGCTGTGCCGTCAAGTTCACTAATCTTTTTATTCTACAATAATCTGCCATTTATTCCATCCAGTGTGTTTTCATCTCTCACATTGCACTTTTTGTCTCTGGAAGTTCATTTTCAGTCCTTTTTTTTTTTTTGAGATGGAGTCTCCCTCTATTGCCCAGGATGGAGTACAGTGGTGCAGTCTTGGCTCACTACAACCTCCGCCTCCTGGGTTCAAGTGATTCTCCTGCCTTAGCCTCCTGAGTAGCTGGGACTACAGGTATGCGCCACCACACCTGGCTAGTTTTTTATGTTTTTTAGTAGAGACGAAATTTCACCATATTGGTCAGGCTGGTCTCGAACTCCTGACCTCGTGATCCGTCCACCTCGGCCTCCCAAAGTGCTGGGATTACAGTCATGATCCACCGCGCCCGGCCCATTTTCAGTCTTCTAAAAAATACCTTTCATATCTCTACTTAATTTTTTGAACATATGGAATACAGCTATAATAACCATTTAATGTCCTTGTCTAATTCTAACATCTGTGATGGTTCTGAGTCAGTTTCACATGATTGATTATTTTAATTTCGGATATGTTTTATTGCCTGGTGATCACATTTGTAAGTTTTACCTTATTGGCTACTGGATGTTTTGTATTTCTGTAAATCTTCTTGAGCCTTGTTGTGGGATGCTATTATGTTACTCGGAAAGTGTTTTATCCGTTTAGATTTTACTTTTATGATTTGTTAGATGGATCCAAAGCATTGCTCAGTCCAGAGCTAATCATTCCCTCTGCTGAGGCAAGACCTTCTCAAATATATCCTACCCAATACCCTGTGATTGAATTTTTCTAGTCTCTTTGCTGGGAACAGGCACTGTTCCAAGCCCTATGCGAATGCTGGGCATTGTTCTCTATAATCCTTTAAGATGTTTTTTTCTTCTCTGCTTCTGCTAGTTTCCTCACACACACGTGCTTTGCTGAATCCTTAAAGGGGTGGGCCCCCTCTGCAAATCTCCAAATTTCTCTCTTTCTGCAGCTTTCCCCTCTCTGGTACCTTGTTCAGTGAATTATAGCTGCCTTGGTCTCTCCAGACTCTCAGCTCCCATTGATTCAACTTGTGGAGTCTACCTGGAAAGCCTCAAGGCAATAAGATGGGGCAGTCCCAGGGTTCAGCTCTTGTTTCTTTTTTTCAGGAACCACTGTACTTGTTGTCTGATGTCCAGAGTCTTCTGTTGTTTCTGTATTTGATCTATTTGAGTATTGTTTTTTCAATAAGATAAATCCAGTCCCTGTTACTCCATCTTGGCTAAAGCAGAAAACTTGATAGGTGCAAGGTTTTTGTTTGTTTGTTTTCTTTTTGAGACAGGGTCTCACTCTGTCACTCAGGCTAGAGTGCAGTGGCATAATCTCTGCTCACTGTAGCCTTGACCTCCTGGGCTCAGGTGATCCTCTCACCTCAGCCTCCCGAGTAGGTGGGACTACAGGAACACGCCACCACACTTGGCTAATTTTTGGATTTTTCTTATGGGGATGGGGTTTTACCTTGTTTCCCAGGCTGGTCTCCTTGAACTCCTGGGCTCAAAGGATCCACCTGTCTCGGCCTCCCAAAGTGTTAGGATTACAGGCATGAGCCACCATGCCTGGCCCTTCATAGGTTTTATATTTAAGAATTTGCCAAGCAGTTTTCCAAAGCACGTGTACCATTTTAGACTTCCTCCTAGCATAATACAAGAGTTCTAATTGTTGGACAACCTCACCTACATTTGGTGATGTTTAGTTTTTTTGTTGTTTGTTTGTTTGTTTGTTTGAGACGGAGTCTCGCACTGCTGCCTGGGCTGGAGTGCTGTGGCCAGATCTCAGCTCACTGCAAGCTCCGCCTCCCGGGTTCACGCCATTCTCCTGCCTCAGCCTCCCGAGTAGCTGGGACTACAGGCGACCACCACCTCGCCCGGCTAATTTTTTTGTACTTTTTAGTAGAGACGGGGTTTCACCGTGTTAGCCAGGATGGTCTCGATCTCCTGACCTCATGATCCGCCCGTCTCAGCCTCCCAAGATGTTTAGTTTTTTTATTTTAGTCATTTATTAGTTTGAGATGCTATCTTATTGTAATTTTGTTTTTTGTTTTTTTTTTTTTTGAGACGGAGTCTCGCTCAGTCGTGCAGGCTAGAGTGCAGTGGCCAGATCTCAGCTCACTGCAAGCTCTGCCTCCCGGGTTTACGCCATTCTCCTGCCTCAGCCTCCCAAGTAGCTGGCACTACAGGCACCCACCACCTCGCCCGGCTAGGTTTTTGTATTTTTTAGTAGAGACGGGGTTTCACCGTGTTAGCCAGTATGGTCTCGATCTCCCGACCTCGTGATCCGCCCGTCTCGGCCTCCCAAAGTGCTGGGATTATAGGCTTGAGCCACCATGCCCGGCCTCTTGTTGTAATTTTGATCTGTGTTTGAGGTTGTCATGTACTCTTAATTTTAGGTAATTTGGAACATTTCTTTTATGAAATTGCCTTTTTTAAAAAATTTATTTAAGAATCCAGGCTAGTTGTTTTATGCCACCTTAGTTTGGATTTGTTTGACTGTTCCCTCATGATTAAATTCAGGTTAACCGTGTTTGTCAAGCATACTACATGGATTATGTTTTAGTCTTCTCAGTATATTGCATTAGAAGGCACATGATGTGAATTTGTGCTTATCATTGGTGGTAATAAGTTTGATCACTTGGTTAAGGCAGTGCCTTCCAGATTTCCCAGTTGTTAAGGTACTTTGTTCTTTTCGTAATTAATAAGCAATCTGTGGAATGATATTTTGACATTGTGACAATCCTTTTTCCCAACAGTCTTTCACATGTCGTTTTAGTATTCACTGATTCTTATCTGAATCAGTAATAGTATATACTATAGTGATTGTAAAATGGTGATTTTCTATTTCTGTAATCCTTTATATATTTATTATTTGGCTTTCTTCTCTAAAGAAGATGTTTCTCTTCCTCCTGCCTCCACACTTACTTTCAGATCAGTGTGGACTTGTTCTGTTTTCAATTCATATATTAACTCGTAATTTTATTCTTTAAAATGGTCTGGCCGGGTGCAGTGGCTCACACCTCTAATCCCAGCACTTTGGGAGGCCGAGGCGGGTGGATCACGAGGTCAGGAGTTCGAGACCAGCCTGGCCAATATGGTGAAACCCTGTCTCTACTAAAAATAGAAAAATTAGCCCAGCATGGTGGTGCGCGCCTGTAGTGCCGAGAGGCGGAGGTTGCAGTGAACCGAGATAGCGCCACTGCACTCCAGCCTAGGCAACAGAGCGAGACTCCGTCTCAAAAAAAAAAGTCTCCACATGGCTGGTGACATCCTTTTCAAGATGGCTCCTGTTTCTTCCTGACATATTATCTTATTTGTTGGAACAGCAAGGTGTTCCAAGTTTACCCTGTATTTTTCCTGTGTTGGATTTGGTCATTTTTCCAAGGAGCTCAGGCTTTCCTTTAATGCAGAATCTTAAAGTCTGAGCACTAGACCATTACTATATATATGTGTCTTGACTTGCATGTAGAAGCTAGTGGGGGTGGAAGACATCAAGATACTACTAAAATCCCTGTTGTGCCCTGCACAATTTTAGACTCAGAATATTCCTACTGTGTGGTGTCATCAGGTTGTTCATACATAAGGACAACACACGGTGGCGCTGGAATCAAGATTAGTTTTGTAAACTGCAGAGCATTAAGTAAGTTTCCTATTTAAAAAAAAGTTGGCATTTACATTTTTGAGGTTTAAGTCTTTCTTGGCCGGGCGCGGTGGCTCAAGCCTGTAATCCCAGCACTTTGGGAGGCCGAGACGGGCGGATCACGAGGTCAGGAGATCGAGACCATCCTGGCTAATACGATGAAACCCTGTCTCTACTTAAAAATACAAAAAACTAGCCGGGCGACGAGGCAGGCGCCTGTAGTCCCAGCTACTCGGGAGGCTGAGGCAGGAGAATGGCGTAAACCCGGGAGGCGGAGCTTGCAGTGAGCTAAGATCCGGCCACTGCACTCCAGCCTGGGTGGCAGAGCAAGACTCCATCTCAAAAAAAAAAAAAAAAAAAAAGTCTTTCTTGTACATTCGTGTCTTCTATGGTTAAAGAATGATTTGTTTTTCTTTGCTTTGAAACTGTGAGAGTGGGAATTTTTACCCCGGACACCAATTTTGATATTAGGGAAGAAACTAATTTACCTAATCAACAGCTTGAGCCTAGTGCTTTCTTTCACTATTTGCATATGTAGGTTTCACTTTTTCTTTTACCATTGAGTATTTTAATGTACATAATAATACTGATAAGCCAACTGCCCACAATTTTATGTTTCATGGATGCTTTCATTGACTATAGCATTAGACTTTGAAATTTTAGAATATTGACAGCTACATATTTATTCATTCAAGCTCTGTAACTTTTTATACTGAAAGAAAACAATACATAATATTTTAATGGGTGGAATTCACAGCTTATCTTGCCCTGTTCTTCTTTTGTGCCTTTTTTTTTCCTCCTTAATGAATTCCTAGATATCTGCATGGTATTTGAAGTTTTGGGGCATCATCTGCTCAAGTGGATCATCAAGTCCAGTTATCAGGGGCTTCCACTGCCTTGTGTCAAAAAAATTATTCAGCAAGTATGTATCTTAGTCTTGACTTTATAGTGATTTTTAAATATTCTTAAAGTGTCAGGAGTTTATTTTTTCCAATAGAATTTTTGTTTTAAGGCCGGGTGCAGTGGCCCACGCCTGTAATCCCAGCACTTTGGGAGGCCGAGGCGGGCGGATCATGAGGTCAGGAGATCGAGACCATCCTGGCTAACACGGTGAACGCCATCTCTACTAAAAATACAAAAAATTAGCTAGGCATGGTGGCGGGCGCCTGTAGTCCCAGCTACTCAGGAGGCTGAGGCAGGAGAATGGCGTGAACCCGGGAGGCAGAGCTTGCAGTAAGCCGAGATTGCAACTCTGCACTCCAGCCTGGGCAACAGAGCGAGACTCCATCTCAAAAAAAAGAATTTTTGTTTTAAAAAGTAAGTTATTGGCTGGGCACAGTGGCTCACACCTGTAATCCCAGCACTTTGGGAGGCCGAGGCAGGCAGATCACCTGAGGTCAGGAGTTCAAGACCAGCCTGGCCAACAATGCGAAACCCTGTCTCTACTAAAAATACAAAAATTAACCGGGTATGGTGGCGAGCACCTGTAATCCCAGCTACTCAGGAGGCTGAGGCAGGAGAATCGGTTGAACCCAGGAGGCGGAAGTTGCAGTGAGCCGAGATTGTGCCACTGTACTCCAGCCTGGACGACAGAGCAAGACTCCGTCTGAAAGATTAAAAAAACTTAATTTTAATTGCTAAAATTAAATATTTCATTCAACCTTTAGAGTTTATTGTGCTTATTCTGTTTTTAAATGTTATAGCATAAGTATTTTCACCTAGGTTTGCCTCCTATAATAATTAGAAAGGGAAGCTGAGGTTCCTAACTTGGAAACATTGGAGCCCTTATCCAGAAGTTCTGGTTGCAAATAGTAATTTTACATGAATAGATAATTGCGATGTCAGATTATTGCCATCTCTTTATACAGCATGATTCATGGGAATTTTCTAATTTTCTAAAGAGCCTTCAATATACAGTGTAGAATTTTACCATCAGGAAAATTTTAATACTTCAAGGGGCAAAAATTTGTTTGGATAATATGTCCTGGAAAGAGCTCCAAACTGGGCGCAAGAGACCTCAGTTCTTCATCAATGAGGAAATTTGAATTAAAGATATCTAAATCTTTGTCATCACCTACGTTACAACACTTAGAGGGTGTGTTGAATGTTTATTCTGTCTTTGCAATGTACATAGTTGAAGAATATCTCCAAATAGAATTAGCTTTGTAAAGCATTGAAGAATTTTTTTTTTTTTTTTTTTGAGACGGAGTCTCGCTGTGTCGCCCAGGCTGGAGTGCAGTGGCGCGATCTCGGCTCACTGCAAGCTCCGCCTCCCGGGTTCCCGCCATTCTCCTGCCTCAGCCTCCGAGTAGCTGGGACTACAGGCGCCCGCCACTGCGCCCGGCTAGTTTTTTTCTGTATTTTTTAGTAGAGACGGGGTTTCACCGTGTTAGCCAGGAGGGTCTCGATCTCCTGACCTCGTGATCCGCCCGCGTCGGCCTCCCAAAGTGCTGGGATTACAGGCTTGAGCCACCGCGCCCGGCCAATAAATTCTTGCCTTTTTCATAGTTTAATCTTTCTGAGGGCCGGGCGCGGTGGCTCACGCCTCTAATCCTAGCACTTTGGGAGGCCCAGACGGGTGGATCACGAGGTCAGGAGATGGAGACCATCCTGGCTAACATGGTGAAACCCCATCTCTACTAAAAATACAAAAAATTAGCTGGGCATGGTGGCAGGCTCCTGTAGTCCCAGCTACTGGGGAGGCTGAGGCAGGAGAATGGCGTGAACCCGGGATGCGGAGCTTGCAGTCAGCCGAGATCGCGCCACTGCACTCCAGCCTGGGCAACAGAACGAGACTCTTGTCTCAAAAAAAAAAAAAAAAAAATCTGTCTGAGAAAGTTTTTTAGTGCTTTTTTTAAAAGGTGCTTTTATTCTCTATAAAAAACGCTACCATATCTTTTTTTTTTTTAATGTCCTGTTATAATCTCTTGCTTATCCAGAAAACCTGTATTTTGTATTTGCAAGTCTGCCACTCTATTTCCATTCAGGTGTTACAGGGTCTTGATTACTTACATACCAAGTGCCGTATCATCCACACTGACATTAAACCAGAGAACATCTTATTGTCAGTGAATGAGCAGTACATTCGGAGGCTGGCTGCAGAAGCAACAGAGTGGCAGCGATCTGGAGCTCCTCCGCCTTCCGGATCTGCAGGTATATTTTCTTTTAGGGACTTTGCTCTCATTAGAAGTTAAAAGAAATTTCTACTTTTATTCTGTTACCAGAGAATTAAACACTACTCAATCCATTTCAATAATAACATATTTAAGAAATATTATCAGCTTCCAAGAGACATTCTCACTGTTACTTCCATAGGGGAAGGAGAAAACTAGATATTGTTGTGTCTTTGTGTTGTAGCTTATGAAAGCTGGTGTGTATTGTTTAAAAATATTTTTTCTTATGATTTGATGATCTTTGAAGTGTTTACCTCTTACTGTGATCACACATGCTCATTTATAGGACTGGTAGTCTATAGAGGGACAAGATAACATTGCTATTAAGAGTTTGGGTTTAAACACTGGAGTAGACACACTTGGTTTGAATTTGGGTTTCATCCTACACTGAGAAACCTTAGCTGAGTTATTTTGGTTTATTTTCCCTCCACTGGGAATTATTGGGATTAAATGGTGAAGCAGTTAGTAGTGTGCCATACAGTATTATATACCAAATAAATTATGGGACCAGGCACAGTGGCTCATGCCTATAACCCAACACTTTGGGAGGCTGAGGTGGGAGGATCATTTGAGCCCAGGAGTTTGAGACCAGGCTAGGCAATATAGTAAGACCTTGTCTCTACAAAAATTAAAAAAGTTAGCCAGGCATGGTGGTGCATGCCTGTAGTCCAGTTACTCAGGAGGCTGGGGCAGGCTGATTGTTTGAGCCTAGGAGGTCAAGGCTGCCGCGAGTGGTGATAGTGCTGCTGCACTCCGGCCTAAGCAACAATGTGAGACCCTGTCTCAAGACATAACATTAAATAAATAACTATATAAAGGCTGCTTTATGATTTTTTTTTTCTTTTGAGATACAGATTTTAGTTTTAGTAGTGTCACTTTTTAGGAACTTGTTTGATTCTCAAGTTGAAGTATTAGTTATTTACTTCCTTTAAAAAGGAAGACTAAAGAAGGGGGAAATGGGGAGTTGGTTGTTAAATGGATGTAGTTTCTGTTTTACAGAATGAAAACATTCTGCAGATGCTGTTATACAACCGTGTGAATAGTGTTAAAACCACTGAATGTACACTTATCCAGGGTATAAATTTTTATTATGTGTGTTTTTTTTTTTTGAGACGGAGTCTCGCTGTGTCGCCCAGGCTGGAGTGCAGTGGCCGGATCTCAGCTCACTGCAAGCTCCGCCTCCCGGGTTTATGCCATTCTCCTGCCTCAGCCTCCCGAGTAGCTGGGACTATAGGCACCCACCACCTTGCCCGGCTAGTTTTTGTATTTTTTAGTAGAGTCAGGGTTTCACCGTGTTAGCCAGGATGGTCTCGATCTCCTGACCTCGTGATTCGCCCATCTCGGCCTCCCAAAGTGCTGGGATTACAGGCTTGAGCCACCGCGCCTGGCCTATTATGTGTTTTTTTAACCAGAGTTATTATACAAATATTTTTAAAAGAGGAAGACTGAAGATCTGCCTTCCAGCTAAGCTACAGTTACCCATGACATGCTATAGAGCAAATTACTATAGCTCTTGATGTCACCTAGACTCCCCTTTTAAAACTGACAGATTCTGGATAGCATTTGAGGTGAAGAGGTTGTTGCTTGTCCCTTTCTATTTAAAGCAGTGCATGGAAATGGAAAATAGGTGATTTTAGCAGCTTTAGTTGTGGAAACCAGAAATGGGAACTTGGTTCTTTGCACTTACTGATGCTACTTTTTTTTTTTTTAAGTTTGGCAATTTCTGTTATGCATTATTTTCTTTAAAAATGTTAACAATAATGTGGCTTCTGCTTAAGTCGTTTAAAAATAATAGTTTTTTCTGCAATGTAGGCTACGTAAGAAAGACTTTTCATTCTGGTAGAGTGTTTTATCTGAGCCTTAGTTTATATTGCCTGATGAATGCCAGAATTCTTACTTGGTTTTCTTTTCTTTTCAGTCAGTACTGCTCCCCAACCTAAACCAGTAAGTATAAGGTGTTTCTATATCTAATTTTGATCTATGGACTACAGGCATGGGTTCTTCTGTTGTGGATGGTAATAGTTTGTTTCAAGTTTGAGAACCAAAAGGAAAAAAATTCCTGCGCTTCTATAATTTTCTCCAGTAAATTCCCATGCACCTTCATCAAATTTGTACTGGTGAGGCCTCTAAAAAATTTGAGTTTGAATGTAAACCAGCCCCACAGACTGCTCAGAAGACCACACTTTGTTATTTATTCTGTTTTTATTTGGGTTTATAAGAGTATCCCACATCTTTTAATTTAATGAAAGACTTAAATGCTATGTTAGGGAAAGATTTGTGAAATTTAATTAGGAAGTAATTAAAGTTAACAACTATCTCCAACTGGGGGTAATTAATTAGCTACCTGAAGGCTTTATCTGTTTGTAATCTCCGCCCAGGCTGACAAAATGTCAAAGAATAAGAAGAAGAAATTGAAGAAGAAGCAGAAGCGCCAGGCAGAATTACTAGAGAAGCGAATGCAGGAAATTGAGGAAATGGAGAAAGAGTCGGGCCCTGGGCAAAAAAGACCAAACAAGCAAGAAGAATCAGAGAGTCCTGTTGAAAGACCCTTGAAAGAGAACCCACCTAATAAAATGACCCAAGAAAGACTTGGTATAAATAGAACATCACAAAAATTACTTTACAACACACTTTAACGTTAATTTATCATTGCTATATAATACAGTGGTTTCATACATACAACATATCTCTGGGGGTATCTTTATAAGAATATGGATCTTGTCATAAATGTTAGGCAGGTAATATTTAAATGTAATTTGTAACTTTTCTCAGGAAATGGAACATAGATTTCATTTAACAGTTGGGTAAAAGTAAGATCTTGGCCCTTCCAGAAATAGGTTTTAGATGTTTAGTCATGTTTTTATGTCACTCAGTATAAGTTCTAGAAAATGTTTTAATCTTGTGAGAAATGTTTCTGTTCTTTCACTCACACACATATGCATACATCTTTTTTGTTCGTTTGTTCCTTAGAAGAGTCAAGTACCATTGGCCAGGATCAAACACTTATGGAACGTGATACAGAGGGTGGTGCAGCAGAAATTAATTGCAATGGAGTGATTGAAGTCATTAATTATACTCAGAACAGTAATAGTGAAACATTGAGACATAAAGAGGATCTACATAATGCTAATGACTGTGATGTTCAAAATCTGAATCAGGAATCTAGTTTCCTAAGCTCCCAAAATGGAGACAGCAGCACATCTCAAGAAACAGACTCTTGTACACCTATAAAATCTGAGGTGTCAGACACCATGGTGTGCCAGTCTTCCTCAACTATAGATCAGTCATTCAGTGAACAACACATTAGCCAACTTCAAGAAAGCATTCGGGCAGAGATACCCTGTGAAGATGAACAAGAGCAAGAACATAATGGACCACTGGACAACAAAGGTACCTATGCAGCTATACTTCCTCAACACTCCTTCCCTGCACAACACAATCATAGATTTCTAGACTAAAAGTATCATTGTTTATGTGGCAGAGCTTTTTAATTCTAGAAACTCAAGGTGTTGCTATGCTCTTTTTGTCTTAGAAAAATGTAAGTTGTCTCTTGGGTATTGCTGTGACTGTCTTACTCTTACCTTGGAGAACTTCATTACTCATTGAGTATTTCTCTGTTCATTGAATAGTCTTATTGATGATGCCTGTTGTCTGTAGGAAAATCCACGGCTGGAAATTTTCTTGTTAATCCCCTTGAGCCAAAAAATGCAGAAAAGCTCAAGGTGAAGATTGCTGATCTTGGAAATGCTTGTTGGGTGGTAAGTTAAACTTGTTTCAATGGTGTTTTGAAGTGACTGGGAGAATGAATGAGAATTTGGACTTAGTTATGCAAAACATCTGTAATTCTATACCCAGATTGCCACAATACTTCAGTGAATATTTTTTCACATTTAAAATAACCTTTTACTGTGGAAAAGTTTAAATATACTTACGAAATGGTGATCATGAAAAGTCGTTCTGTTACCCCACCCCACTCCGGATACCCATTATCCAGATTCAGTAATCTCAACTTCTGGCCAGTCTTGTATATATATATTTCATTATTAACTCTTAGACACTCAGTGTTTATGTTCATACTCCCCTACTCCCATTTTCAAAATGATGACTAACTTATAAATTGTAACCTCCTTTTAATTCACTTAACATATTTTGGACACTTTGCTTTGTCAGCCAAAAATTCAGTTCATTACATAGTTTCCCTAGTACACTTTAATCTGCGTATTTTTGACAGCTCTTTGTGATGAGACTCTGCACACAAATCTTTGTATATTTTCTTTTTTTTTTTTTTTGAGACGGAGTCTCGCTGTGTCGCCCAGGCTGGAGTGCAGTGGCCGGATCTCAGCTCACTGCAAGCTCCGCCTCCTGGGTTTACGCCATTCTCCTGCCTCAGCCTCCCGAGTAGCTGGGACCACAGGCGCCCGCCACCTCGCCCGGCTAGTTTTTTGTATTTTTTAGTAGAGACGGGGTTTCACTGTGTTAGCCAGGATGGTCTCGATCTCCTGACCTCGTAATCCGCCCAGCTCAGCCTCCCAAAGTGCTGGGATTACAGGCTTGAGCTACCACGCCTGGCCTAAATCTTTGTATATTTTCTTAGGACATGTCCTAGACATAGAATTGCTAAGGCAGAAGTTCCATGATTTCTAAAAGGGCTTTATGATGTATAATAGTGTCATTTAACTTATTTTTAATTATTCTTAATGACATGTAATTACAAATAATTGTATTTTTTTTATGTATAGTGTCATATTACACTCTAGAAAAGATACATCAGTCAGCCGGGCATGGTGGCTTATGCCTGTAATCCCAGCACTTTGGGAGGCAGGGGCGGGCGGATCACCTGAGGTCAGGAGTTCGAGACCAGCCTGACCACATGGAGAAACCCCATCTCTACTAAAAATACAAAAAAATTAGCCGGGCGTGTTGGCACATGCCTGTGATCCCAGCTACTCTGCAGGCTGAGGCAGGAGAATCACTTGAACCTGGGAGGCAGAGGTTGCGTTGAGCCGAGATTGCACCATTGCACTCCAGCCTGGGCAACAAGAGTGAAACTCCATCTCAAAAAAAAAGAAAAGAAAAGATACATCAGTTATTCTACCTTTCACAACTCAGAAAAGTATTTTCTTCTATGATCTTCAGGCTAAATAGTGGAATCTCGTTTTCATTGGCAAGTTATTTATACTGTTGTTTTTTACTATGTATCTAATAAGAAAGTGTTTTAAGGTTTTTTTGTTTGAGACAGAGTCTCGCTCTGTCACCCAGGCTGGAGTGCAGTGACACAATTTCAGCTCACTGGAACCTCTGCCCACCGGATTCAAGTGATTCTCCTGCCTCAGCCTTCTAAGTAGCTAGGATTACAGGCGTGCGCCACCATGCCCTGGCTAATTTTTGTATTTTTAGTAGAGGAGGGGTTTCACCATGTTGGGCAGGCTGGTCTCAAACTCCGGACCTCAAGTGATCTGTCTGCCTCGGCCTCGCAAAGTGTTGAGATTACAGGCATGAGCCACCATGCCTGACCAATGTTATTTTTAATGGACATATTTTTAAAATCTATGATAGAATGATTCACACATAAATGACAGTACTCAAGGAACCATATGCTTTTAAATGGGACATGGTTCAGACCTCAGAAGGATCTTATTTCCCATATTGATTCTAGAATACTGTGATAACCTTTTAGAAAAAACAGCTTAGCACTGACTGATAAGAATGTGGAGCAGCTTTCCAAGTAATTAGAATTACTCCACTACGCTATCATCTGGGTCCGGGTCACCCTGAATGACTTCAGTAGTGACTGCAATAGCTTCTTCACTTTCTCTCTTCTGCTGACCTTGCTCCCCATAGACTGTTGGCAACACATCTATCAGAGTGATACTCTTATTTTTTAATTTGTACATGTTCATGAGGTATAAGTGCAGTTTGCTAGGTTGATGTATTACATTGTGGTGAAGTCGGGGCCTTCAGTGGACCCATCGCTGGAACAGTGCACATTGTAACCACCAAGCAACCTCCCTTCATCTACCCTTTCACCCCACCCTCTGAGTCTTCATTGTTCATCATTCCACACTGCCTCCATGTGGACACATTATGTAGCTCCCACTTACAAGTGAGAACATGTGGTATTTATCTTTGTTTGAGTTGTTTCAATTACGATAATGGCATCCAGTTCCGTCCATGTTGCTGCAAAACACGTGATTTCATTCTTTTTTTATGGCTGAAAGGTATTGTGTACCATTCCATACCACATTTTCTTTACTCCTAGAAACTTGGGTTGATTCCACAGTTTTTATTATGAATAGTGCTGTGATAAACATACAAGTACAAGTATCTTTTTGATATGATTTATTTTCCTTTAGGCAGATACCCAGCAGTGGAACTGCTAGATCATGTGGTAGTTTTATTTTTTGTTCTTTGAGAAATTTACATACTACTTTCTTTCTTTTCTTTTTTTTTTTTTTTAAATGGAGTCTCACTCTGTTGCCCAGGCTGGAGTGCGGTGATGCGATCTCTGCTCACTGCAGCCTTTGCTTCCCAGGTTCAAGCAATTCTCCTGCCTCACCCTCCCGAGTAGCTGGGACTACAGGCATGTGCTGCCACGGCCGGCTAATTTTTTGTATTTTTAGTAGAGACAGGGTTTCACCATGTCGACCAGCATGGTCTTGATCTCCTAACCTCGTAATCTGCCTACCTCGGACTCCCAAAGTGCTGGGATTACAGCCATGAGCCACCACGCCTGGCCTTTCATACTATTTTCTGTAGAGATTGTGATTTTCATTCCCACCAAGAGTGTATAAGAATTCCCTTTTCTCCACATCCTCTCCAACATGTTTTTTTGGGTTTTTTTTTTTTTTTTTTTGTATTTTTAAAAATAGCCACTCTGATTGGTGAAAGATATCTCATTGTGATTTTAATTTGCATTTCTCTGCTGGTTAGTGATAGCGGACATTTTTTCATGTATTTGTTGGCCGTTTGTCTTCTTTTGAAAAATCTCTATTCATGTCCTTAGCCTACCTTTTAATGGGATTATTTGGGGGTTTTTTTGTTGAGTTGTTTGAGTTTCTTGTAAATTCTGGATGTTAGTTCCCTGTTGGGTCATATAGTTTGCAGATATTTTCTCCCATTTTGCAGGTTGCCGTTGACTCTTGATTATTTCTTTTGCTGTGCAGAAGCTTTTTTGTTTAAGTCCCATTTGTCTGTTTTTATTTTTGTTGCCTGTGCTTTTGAGGTCTTAGTCGTAAGTATCAGGTCTTATATTCAAGTCTTTAATCGGTCTTGAGTTGATTTTTGTGTATGGTGAGTGATAGGGATCTTTTATTCCTCTGCATATGCCAGTCCAGTTTTCCCAGAACCATTTATTGAAAAGGATGTCTTTTCCCCAATGAATGTGCTTGTTGACTTTTCAAAGATCAGTTTGCTGTTAAGTATGTGGCTTTATTTCTAGGTTCTCTATTCTGTTCCATTGATCTGTGTATCTATTTTAATACTAATACATGCTGTTTTGGTTGCTATAACCTTGTATAATTTAAGTCAGATAGTGTAATGCTTCTAGCTTTTTTCTTTTTGCTTAGGATTCCTTTGGCTGTTTAGATTCTTTTCTTGTTCCATATGAATTTTAGAATTGTTTTTTCTAATTCTATGAAAAAATGACATTGGTATTTTGAAAAGAATTACATTGAACCTATAGATTGCTTTGGATAGTGTGATTGTTTTTAAAATTTTTAATGGGTGCATACTAGGTGTATGTATTTGTGGGGTATCTGAGATGTTTTGACACAGGCATGCACTGTGAAATAATCACATCGTGGAGAATGGGGTATCCATCCCCTTAAGCATTTATCCTTTGTGTTGTGACAATCTAATTATACTCTTTTCATTATTTTTAAATATATAATTATTCACTATAGTCACCCTGTTGTGCTATCAAAGAGTAGATCTTACTATTTGTAAGTAATTTTTTTATACCCATTAATAATTCTTGCCTCCCCACTTCTCCCACACTACCCTTCCCAGCCTCTGGTAACCATCCTTATACTCTCTGTATCCTTGAGTTCTATTGTTTTGATTTTTAGCTCCAACAAATAAGTGAGAACATGTGAAATTTGTCTTTCTGGGCCTGGCTTATTTCACTTAACATAATGATATCCAGTTCCATCCATGTTGTTGTAAATGACAAGATCCCATTCTTTTTATGGCTGAATAGTACTTCGTTGTGTATATGCACCACTTTTTTTTATTCATCTGTTGATGGATACTTCGGTTGCTTCCAAATCACTAATGTGAACAGTGCTACAACAAACATCAGAGTGCAGACATCTTTTTTGTATACAGATTTCCTTTTGTTTGATTATATACACAGTAATGGGATTGCTGGATAGCTCTATTTTTAGTTTTCTGAGGGACCTCCAAACTGTTCTCCATGGTGGTTGTAACCAGTTTACATTCCTACCAATAGTGCATGCAGGTTCCCTTTTCTCCACATCCTTGCCAGCATTTGTTACTGCCTATCTTTTGGACATAAGCCATTTTAACTGGGGTGAGATGCTCTCGTTGTAGCTTCGATTTGCCTATCTCTGATGGTCAGTGATGTTGAGCACCTTTTCATGTGCCTCTTTGCCGTTTGCATGTCTTTTGAGAAATGTCTATTCAAATCTTTGGCCCATTTTTGATCAGATTATTAGATTTTTTTCCTATAGAGTTGCTTGAGCTCCTTATATGTTCTAGTTATTAATCCGCTGTCAGATGGGTAATTTGCAAATATTTTCTCCCATTCTATGGGTTGTCTCTTCACTTTGCTGATTGTTTTCTTTGCTGTGCAGAAGCTGTTGAACTTCATGTTATCCCATTTGTCCATTTTTGTTTTGGTTGCCTGTGCTTGTGAGGTATTGCTCAAGAAAATTTTTGCCCAGACCAGTGTCCTGGAGATTTTCCCAAATGTTTCCTTATAGTAGCTTCAAAGTTTGAGATCTTAGATTTCAGTCTTTAATCTATTTTGATTTGATTTTTATGTATTATGAGAGATAGGAATTGAGTTTCATTTTTCTGCATATGGGTATCCAGTTTTCCCAGCACCATTTTTGACTGTCTGTATCTTGAAAAGTTGCTGTAGTTATTTTTGATTGGTTGATCTGTCTTTCTACTTAGGGTAAGAGTAGTTTACACACTACAGTTAATGGTGTTATAATATTCTGTGTTTTTCTGTATATTTACTGGTGAGTTTTGTATCTTCACATGATTATTTATTGCTCATTAATGAGTTTTTCTTTCTGATTGAAGAAAGATTTTCTTTCTTTAAGATTTCTTGTAAGGACGGGTCTGGTGTTGATAAAATCCCTCAGCTTTTTTTTTTTTAATCCCTCAGCTTTTGTTTCTTGTGGGAAAGTCTCCCTTCCCTCTCCCCAGTATTTGCCTGGGGATCAGTGGGCCTCCTGTATCTGGATGCCTTAACTCACTTGTTAGACTTGGGAAATTTTTATCTACTATTTTCTTAAAGAGGTTTTCTAAACTTAAAAAAAAATTATTTATTCATTTAATTAATTTATTATTATTATTATTATTATTATTTAGAAACAGGGTCTCTGTTGCTTAGGTAGAAATGAAGTGGTGCCATCATAGCTTGTTGCAACCTTTAACTCCTGGGCTCAAGCAGTCCTCCTGCCCTAGCCTCCTGAGTAGCTGAGACTACAGGCACACACCACCAGGCTCAGCTAATTTTTTTTTTATTTCCTTATATTTATCTGACTAGAATATTTCAGAGGACCTGTCTTCAAGTTCTCAGATTCTTCTGCTTGTTCTAGTTTATTATTGAAGCTTTTGAATGTGTTTTGTATTTCCTTGAATAAATTTTTTATTTAATTTATTAATTTATTTGAGACATTGTCTCACTCTGTCACCCAGGCTGGAATGCAGTGGTATGATCACAGCTCACTGCAGCTTCAATCTCCTGGGCTCAAGCGATCCTCCTGCCTCAGCCTCCTGAGTAGCTGAGTAGCACCTCCCAGGTGCATGCCAACACACCTATCTACTTTTTTTTGGTAGAGACAGGTCTCACTATGTTGTCCAGGCTTGTCTCGACCTCCTGGGCTCAAGCACCTTAGCCTCCAAAAGTGCTAGGATTACGGATGTGAGCAACTGTGCCCTGCTTCAATGAGTTTTTTAGTTCTAGAATTTCTGGGGTTTGTTGTTGTTGTTAAGATATCTGTCATCTTGGTAAATTTCTCATTCAAAATCTTGAATGGATTTTCTGATTTCCTGGTATTGATTTTCAGATTTCTCTTGCATCTTATTGAGCTTCTTTAAAATTAATATTTTGATTTATTTGGCATTTCAAGGGATTCTTTTTTGTTGGGATCTGTTGCTGGACAATTGTTGTGGTCCTTTGGTGCTATCATATTTACCTGTTTATGTTTTCTGTGTCTTCCGTTGATATCTGCATGTTTGTTGCAGTAGTCACTTGTTTCAATTTTTTTGAAATTGCTTTTGTAGGGGAGAATATTTTTCTGAAGTTGTATATATGTTGTTGGTAAGTAAGATACTTGTTGATTTTGATTTTGGGTACCTCTGGTTATATGGTTTTTGTATAACTTTTTTGGCAGTACACAGGGTCAGGGGTATCTGCAGTTTCCTCTGTGGCTTAGGGTACAGTTTAGGTTGTAGTGAGGTTTTGCTGGGGACTTGTATGCCAACTGAGCCAGTCTTTGGACCCTGATGGTGGCATTAGTGGGCTCAGTGTTCCTGTTTTTAGACCCCAGAGCAGTTTACGTTGGTTCCCGTGTTAACCATGTTAATGGGTCTTGGAGGGGTGAATTCTTGGGTCTCTGACTGGATATATGAGCAGGTTCTCAGGCCCCTGGGCAGTTGGTGTAATGTAGGGGCAGTTGGTGTAATGTAATGCAGTTAGAGTGGTGGAGCAACCCGCTGGGACCCAAGCAGTCTGTGTTGTTGTTGTTGTTAGCTGTGATGGGTTGGAGGAGGCTAGTCCCTAGTTTTACAGCCGCTCATAGCAGGGCAATAGATATTTTCCTAAGTGTGCTTAGAGAAGCTTGGTCTCTGCTGTCCGTCTCCCAGCTGGGTGGCAGTTGCAGCCATGTCACCCAAGGGCAGCGCATAGCCCAGCTGTAAACTCGCAAAATGGTGCCAGCTGTTGGCCTGTGACTGAAAAGGTAGGTTTCCTCTCAAATGAACAGCATGGGCAAGAAACTGTGGGGAGTTATGGTACACTCAAGTCTCAGTCTCACAGAAGCCTGTTTTCTTAGGTATGCATAGGAGAGCCTGGTTTCCCTGTCCCTCCTCAGCCAAGTGGTAGCTACAGCCAGGTCAGCCCGAAAGGGCAAGGCACAACCTAGCATTAAACTCTCAAAATAGCACTTTATGCCTGGGACCAGAGAGGGGAGGGTCCCTTTTAGGCCAGCACCATGGGGAAGGCGCTGTGGGGAATGTGGTCCACTCACATCTTGGTCTCAACAGCAGCCCATGGCAGGGTGATAGGGACCCTCCCGGGAGTGCATAGAGTGCCTAGCCTCCCCTCTCCTTCCTCAGAGCAGTAGAGTGACAGCAGCTGTGTCTGCAGATCCCTGGTATCAAGGCTGTCAAAATGGCACCCAGCTGAAGCCGCTTAGACTCAGATGCCTGTGGCATTCTCTGTGGGTTCCCTTTTTGGAGCAACATCTGTCCAAACTTTAGGCAGTTCTGTATGTCAGGCCCGAGGTCCTAGTTGGTTCAGGGTTTCTCCCATAACCAAGGTCATAAAACCCATTTTCAGAATGTGGAATGCTGGGGATTTCTCTCTTACTGTATGCCCATGCCAGCTTCCTCAAACCCTTTCCTTCTGGTGCTTCCTATCACTTCTCTGGTGAATCCTAGCATTCTTTCCTGGACAATCTGTTCAAAATGTGGGTATCTTCTGACTGTTCTGGTTCCTTTCTGTGGATGAGGCACATACTACCTGTGTCTAGTCGGCCATTTTAAATGTAAGTCAAATCATATATTCTCTAAACTTTGCAGTGGCTCCCTTCAGAATGAATACCAAAGTCCTTACCATGGCCCACACACCACCAAGCAAAGAGAACTTACTCTTCGTTCTGCTTGGAATCCTCTTCACGTACAACTCCTTCATTTTCTTTAAGTTTTTACCCAGATATCACTTATCAGGGAGATCTTCCCCCCTAAACACCTAATGTAATTAACAAACCCCCACTCTCCAAACACTTAGACCTTTATCATATTCACTCATGTATTTGCCTACTCTTCCTTTCTCCCTGTAACTTTTTTTCTCCACAACACTTAACACAATCTAATATTGTATGTTTATTTGCTTAATAAGCCTCTCAATAGAACGTACATCATATCACAACAAAGTTTTTCTGGTTTACTGCTGTATCTATATTTAGTACTTAGAACAGTGCCTGGTACATAGCAGGTACTCAGTAAATATTTTAGCAAATAAATTGTGGAGAAATGTATTGACTCTAACAAATACCACACTGTACAAACATCAAATGCCAGTTTCCTGTCCACACCATGTTTCAGGCTCCTGTGCCTTTATGTTTGGAACACCTTCATGTGTGTTTTCTTACCTATGTGTCACACTTTTCTTTATTCCGGTAGAGCCTTCTGTTACTTACATCACAACAGAATTAATCTCTCTTCAACTTCTATAACAAGTCTACTCTGTTAATTCATTCCCACCCTGTGATAACCCGTTAGTCCATTCGTGAAGGCAACCCCTCATGACCCAGCCACCTCTTAAAGGCTTAAAGGTCCCACCTGCTAGTAGTACTGTGAACATCGGACATGAAGTTTCAATATTAGTTTCAAAGGGCACAGACATTCAAACCATAACAGTGTCTCTGCATTTAAAATGACTGCGTTCTTGGCTCACGCCTCTAATCCCAGCACTTTGGGAGGCCGAGGCGAGCGGATCACGAGGTCAGGAGATCGAGACCATCCTGGCTAACACAGTGAAACCCCGTCTCTACTAAAAATACAAAAAAGAAATCAGCCGGACTTGGTGGCGGGCACCTGTAGTCCCAGCTACTCGGGAGGCGGAGGCAGGAGAATGGCGTGAACCCAGGAGGCGGAGCTTGCAGTGAGCTGAGATCACACCACTGCACTCCAGCCTGGTTGACAGAGCGAGACTGTGTCTCAAAAAAAAAAAAACGACTACGTTCTTTTCACCCATTCACTCATTCAGCAAACGTATTGGCACATACTCTGATGTAGGCATTAGGGCACAGTGGTGAACAATACATGTGTGTTGCACCCCATTGGATTCAGATTGGATCTCACTTCTTGATCTCTTCATCACATCAGCATCTGGCATTCAGTAATGGAATTTTACATAATTTTTAATGAGCTGTATTATTAAAAATACAGTCAACTTTTGAACAACGTAGGTTTGAACTCCACAAGTCCACTTATACACAGATTTTTTTTAACCAAACAAGGATGGAAAACAGTATTTGAGGAATGTGAAATGCACATATATGGGGGGCTGGCTTTTTGTATATTTGAGTTCTGGGCCAACTGTGAAACTTGAGTGTGCACAGATTTTGTTATGCTCAGGGAATTCTGAAACTAATCCCCAAAGTACACTGAGGGACCACTGTACTAAGTTTTTTATTCTTTTTTTTTTCTTTGTTTTTCTTTTTTGCTTATCAGGCATGCATTTATTTACACAGTGAGGGAGACAGTGAGTTATTGAAGCTTTTATTTACAAATCTGCCTACTTCTTTCACCAGTTTTTCACTCCCCATAACAGTATTTACCTTTATATCACTAATAACAGGTTATATTACTCCAATTTTGTTTTCAGTGTTATATATTATTTTTTTCCTCCTGAAAAATGGGACTTATCTAGCATCACAGCATCCTCATTTCCCCAATGTAATCTAATTTTTGGCTACATAATCATTCCATGTTTATATCATTGAGACTCTAATGCTATCCTCAGCTGAACTGAGCATATATTGTGGTTCCTTTTCCTTTCTGAACCTTTCCATGGTTTCATTCCGTTCTGATACATGTTATAAAACATAACATGTTTCATTTGCTTAGTTTTCTTTGTACTGTTGATCACTTAATTCAATCCCATACTTTTACCCAGTGTTGTAAATACACTTTAATATGTACAGATACATTGAGTGTTCTTTCTACTATTATCTTTCTAAAGCGCTCTGTCCTAGAACCTGGAGTCTTCTAATCTCTGTTCATCTGATTGGGTTGCCCTGTAGGTCTGCTACATTACTGTCATTTGGGATTTCCCTTCACCATCATCCTGGAGGTTTATTATTTTCTCTATATATATACCCCCTGTTTTCTGTGTCTCCTATCTTTCTTGGTTTATGTCATCTTTTTTGTAGAGTACATGCAACATGCGATAGTTTCCTGAGAAAGGGTATGAGATTGGGTGGGGGAAGGGTAGGATTTGCACATCTAATAGTCTTTATTCTGCTTTCACACTCAGTTTCCTGTGTAGAGAATTCTAGGTTAGAAAACATTTTCTTTCAGAATGTCGTTGCTCCATTGTTTTCTAGTTTCCAGTCTTGATGGTACTAAAGACCGATGCCATTCTAATTCTTAATCTTTATATGAAACCTTTTCCCCCGGTGGAAGTCTGTAAGATAATTGCATAGTGATGTGCCGCACTCAGCCTGTTTTCACCTCTCATACTAAAGATTTGCTACTCGGGAGGCTGAGGCAGGAGAATGGCGTGAACCCGGGAGGCGGAGCTTGCAGTGAGCTGAGATCTGGCCAGTGCACTCCAGCTTGAGTGACAGAGCGAGACTCCGTCTTAAAAAAAAAAAAAAAAAAAAAAAAAAAAGATTTGATGTTCACTTTCAACATTGAAACTCTGATTGTTTGGTTTTAAATCTTAATTTTTTTTTTTTTAAGTGACAAAGTGTCACAGTTAAAAAGAGTAATCTTTCAGAAAGCCATATTTATGAATGAAAATAAAATGTCTAGTATGTACTTCAAAATCTGGTGTAGGTGCAGTGGCAGGGTTGGGATACAGTTGAAAATAGACTGGCAATGAGTGGTAATTGCTTTGTGACAGTAGTATAATAAATGGCATGGGGTTCATGATTCTTTCTACTTTTGTATATATTTGAAATTATCCATAATAAAAATAAATGAATAATGAAGGCAAAAAGAAGCTTATGAGTCATATACAGGAAACAAAATTCAGTTATTCAAATGTGATAGGAAAATGTGGAAGACGATTCTCTAATCCTATTGCAATTTAAAAACAGGAACAGTGTTTGTGAAAAGAGGAAATTACCCAGAGAAAGCTTCAGGTAGAAAACTAATATAGACCAGGGCTTCAAAGGGTACTAGATGAAATTTGACCAAAACAGCAAAAAGTACTCTAGGTAGAACATCAACATCACCAATAAAGGCATAGAAAGATACTTATTAAAGACAAGTATAGTAAATTGCAAGGTTAAAGAGTTTGGATTCCTTGGTGTGGTAGCTCACGCCTGTAATCCCAGCACTTTGGGAGGCCAAGGCGGGTGGATCACTTGAGCCCAGGAGTTTTGAGTCCAGCATGGGCAACATAGCAAGACCCCATCTTTACTAAAACAATTTTTAAAAAGAATAAAGCTGTTGTTGTTTCCTAGGCCTGTGTATCTATATTAAGTTTAGGCTCATTTTTTGTAAAAATAATTTGGAGTAGCTGTGTGTAAGGCAAAGGATTGTTGGAGCTAATAACATAAAAATGCTGTTTAAGAAATAAGCAAAGTGAGAACTTTGGTTTGGGAAAAACTTAAGAGAGTTTATTTCCATCTTCATTGTTAAGCAGTATTGACTTGTTACTTTTTCGAATGAAGTTTAAAATATTGTTTCCTTCGTTTTCTCAGCACAAACATTTCACTGAAGATATTCAAACAAGGCAGTATCGTTCCTTGGAAGTTCTGATAGGATCTGGCTATAATACCCCTGCAGACATTTGGAGCACAGCATGCATGGTAATGTTTTTTCCCCTTGGCTTTCACTTGTTAAGTGGTACATATCTTGCCCTGTTTGCTAATTTCAGTAAACCAGCAAATTAACTAGCAGAAAAGAACGTAACACAGATGACTTACCATAGGAATTCTAAATTCTATGTCTAGAGAGGACCGAATTCAAAAATATGTCTGGCATTTCATTTGGTTACTGCCAAGTTCCTGTTAGGTGAAGGAACCAAATGTTTCCTACTACAGATTGTTGGGGGGAAAAATAATGAAAATAACTACTAAGAGGTGTTGTTGGTTTTGATTAGGAGATTACAAGTATCTTTGCATTTTTAGCACTCATCTGTTTTCAGATCAGAGAAACCCCTGGAAACTGCTTCATTTTGTACAATTCTGCAGCTCCTCAGATATCTTTGTAGCTCCCAAGATGTGAAGTCCAATCATTCATAGATTCGTAAATGGCTATTTAGCTCCCGGCAAGCAACTATTCCAGTGGTCAGATTTAGTTGATCATAAATGATTTCCTACTAATAGCCTCATGTTGGAATGTGTTACATTGTTTCTTAAAATGTATTATACTCCTTAATATCTTTAATCACCACAATTTCTAACCATGTTTATTTACTTGTTTCTCTTCTATGTTGTAAGCCCCATACTGTCAGGAATCATGGCTGTTATGTATAACTGTCTGGATTCATTGCCTGACACATTTTGAGTGATCGCTTACAATGTAATTCCGATGCTAACTACCCAGAGTTATCGCAGACTTCATAGGTTAAGAGCATGGTTCCCCACAAGATTGCTCTCACTTCAGACACTAACCACAAGCCACAGGATCCACAAGCCACTTGTTCTTCTAACCAACTGGTTACAAATTAAGAGGTTTGCATTACCCCCTCAGAAAGTGCTAAGCTTGCTATAGTTTTTTTATAAAGAATACCAATCAGGACACATAGGGGAAAGTCTGAAAGGGTACTAAACATGAAGCTTCTATGTCCTCAGGACTTGTCACCCTCCTGGCACATTGATGTGTGTCACCACCGTGGGATGCTCACCCAAGCTTCAAGTGTTCAGAGTTTTATTGAGATGTCATTAATTAGGTATTGATTGAATCATTGGCCATGTGATTGAGCTCAGTCTTCAAGCTTTCCCTCCCTTCCCTGGAGGCTGGGAAGTTGGAAAGACCCAATCCTGTGATCATGTGGTTGGTCTTTCCCGTATGTCCAACCTTGATCTTAAAACTATGTAGGGGCTGGCCGCAGTGGCTTATGCCTGTAATCCCAGCACTTTGGGAGGCCAAGGCATGTGGATCACTTGAGGTCAGGAGGTTGAGACCAGCTTGACCAACATGATGAAACCCTGTCTCTACTGAAAATTAGCCAGATGTGGTACATGCCTATAATCCCAGCTACTTGGGAGGCTGACGCAGGAGAATCGCTTGAACCTGGGAGACAGAGGTTGCAGTGAGCCAAAATCACACCATTGCACTCCAGCCTAGGCAACAAGAACGGAACATCAAAAATCCAACTATATAGGGCCCCAACATGAGTCACTTTGTTAATATAAACTTAGATATGGTCCAAGAGACCCACAATGGATAAAGACACCTAGCTCTTGGAAATTCCAAGGGTTTAGTGAAAGGGTGGCCTGCTCCCCCACACCTGTGGGTGTTTCTAGTTAGGTGGAAAGAGAGACTTGAGAAAAGAAATGAGACACAGAGACAGAGTATAGAGAAAGAAAAAGTGGGCCCAGGGGACCAGCGCTCAGCATACCGAGGACCCACGCCTGCACTGGTCTGAGTTCCCTCAGTATTTATTGGTCATTATCTTTACCATCTCGGAAAAAGGGAAGTGGCAGGACAATAGGGTCATAGTAGGGAGAAGGTCAGCAGTAAGACATAGGAATAAAGATCTCTGTGACTTGAATAAGTTTAAGGAAAAGTGCTGTGCCTTGATATGCATATGTAAACATCTCCATAAACTTTTTTAGTGCATAAAGAGCAGCATTGCCGCTAGCACATCCTACCTTCAGCCCTAAGGCGGTTTTCTCCCATCTCAGTAAATAGAACGTGCAATCAAGTTTTACACCGAGAGGTTCCATTGCCCAAGGATGGGCAGGAGACAGATGCCTTTCTCTATCTTAACTGCCAAGAGGCCTTCCTTCCTCTTACAGTAATCCTCCTCAGCACAGACCCTTCACAGATGTCAGGCTGGGGGACAATGCAGTCTTTCCCTTCCCACGAGGCCATATTTCAGACTATCACATGGGGAGAAACCTTGGACAATACCTGGCTTTCCTAGGCAGAGGTCTCTGCAACCTTCCGCAGTGTATGTGTCCCTGGGTACTTGAGATTAAGAGAATGGTGATGACTTTTTTTTTTTGAGACGGAGTCTTGCTCTATCGCCCAGGCTGGAGTGCAGTGGCATGGTCTCGGCTCACTGCAAATTCCGCCTCCCCCTGCCTCAGCCTCCTGAGTAGCTGGGACTACAGGCACCCGCCACCACGCCCAGCTAATTTTTTCGTATTTTTAGTAGAGACGGGGTTTCACCGTGTTGGCCAGGATGGTCTTGATCTCCTGACCTCATGATCCGCCCACTTCGGCGTCCCAAAGTGCTGGGATTGCAGGCGTGAGCCACCGTGCCGGGCCCATTGGTCTTTAAAGCTGGTGGACTGTCTGAAGTAAGGTTTCAATATTGTTGCACAAAATGAAAGAATATTGGAATAAAATCTCAGGCTTCTTTCTTGCCACACTTGAAAGCTTTGTATTTTGAGGAATTTTATTTGAGTTGATTTGCTGTAGAAAATCATAAATGATGGAGATGCCCCCAGCTATAACGTATACCTGGTTAATAGATGGCATCTGATTTATTAAAATGTGGATTTGCTAAGATGTAGTTTTTAGTAGTGGATTAATTGTTTACTATAAGAAGATGAGGACTTTTTTTTTTTCTTATTCCACATTTCTATTTTATTTGGGGGCAGTAGATCCTACTTGATATTTAATAAAGTATTTCTAATGTCAGGCTTAAGAAATAAGGCTGAAAGATAAAGGTGTCATTAATCTTGCCTCATAGTTCTGGACCCACTCACATGTCAGAATTTTCTTGATCAAGGAATGCAAGGTACTTACCTGACATGAGACAATATCATGAAAAATTGAGCCCCATTTGATCCTCAAATTTTATTTTGCCAGTCGACATAGAAAAACAAAATGTTGCTTTAAATTTGATCATAGAGGCCGGGTGTGGTGGCTCATGCCTGTAATCCCAGCACTTTGGGAGGCCGAGGCGGGCAGATCACAAGGTCAGGTGATCGAGACCATCGTGGCTAACACCGTAAAACCCCGTCTCTACTAAAAAATACAAAAAAAGTTAACTGGGCGTGGTGGCAGGCACCTGTAGTCCCAGCTACTCGGGAGGCTGAGGCAGGAGAATGGCGTGAACCTGGGAGGCGGAGCTTGCAGTGAGCCGAGATCGCGGCACTGCACTCCAGCCTAGGTGACAGAGCGAGACTCTGTCTCAAAAAAAAAAAAAAAAATTGATCATAGAGCAAAAATTCTGGAATATCAGAAGTGCCTGAAGAGATGGATCATCCTGCATCCAAAGTAATTAATTGATGGAAAGATTAGAACCCTCTCTGAGAGGTAATGAGATGAACAAGTTGAGATTGCCTACCACATTGATGATTGAGGAATAGATAGAAGGGCAATCATAAAAAGGGAAAAGGGGACCCAGGTGTGGTGGCTTATGCTTGTAATTCCAGCACTTTGGGAGGCTGAGGCAGGCAGATTACTTGGGGTCAGGAGTTCAAGACTAGCCTAGCCAACATGGAGAAACTCTGTCTCTACTAAAAATACAAAAATTAACTGGTTGGGCCGGGCGCGGTGGCTCAAGCCTGTAATCCCAGCACTTTGGGAGGCCGAGACGGGCAGATCATGAGGTCAGGAGATCGAGACTATCCCGGCTAACACGGTGAAACCCCGTCTCTACTAAAAAAATACAAAAATCTAGCCGGGCAAGGTGGTGGGCGCCTATAGTCCCAGCTACTCAGGAGGCTGAGGCAGGAGAATGGCGTAAACCCGGGAGGCGGAGCTTGCAGTGAGCTGAGATCTGGCCACTGCACTCCAGCCTGGGCGATAGAGCGAGACTCCGTCTCAAAAAAAAAAAAAAAAAAAAATTGTCGTGGTGGCACATGCCTTTAATTCTAGCTCCTCAGGAGGCTGAGGCACAAGAATCTTTTGAACCTGGGAGGCAGAGGCTGCAGTGAGCTGAGATCACACCACTGCAACCCAACCTGGGCAACAGAGCAAGACTCTGTTTCAAAAAAAGGGGGGTGGAAAGGAGAAAATATTTGTGAAGAACATGACAGAGTAAGACTCTGTCTCAAAAAAAAAAGAAAACAGAAAAAAAAATTTCCGAACATTGGAGTCAGGACAGGTAGGACCATAACTGGCAGGATGAGATTATCTTCTTCTCTGGCCTTTGAATACCCTTCCTCCCACTATGGGGAAGTATGTTTATAGTCCCCAGTTGTCTTCCTTTTCTGGTAAATTCCTCTTTTGAAGTGATTGCTTTCTGGCATATGTTCCTTTTCTTCACCTTTTGCTCTCTGAAATTCAGGGCAGGATTTGTGGGACTCCCACGGGCACTTGTGAGAGGTTCGGTGAGTATAGCTACACATGTTTAGGACATGAGGTGAAGTGCATGTCTTTGTCAACCCCAGGAGTTGGCCAATTACTAATCAAGGGAAAGGTTAGGGGAAAAACTAGAGAATATGCAGTCATCCCTCAATGTCCTCAGGGGATTGGTTCTAAGACCCCTTGCAGATACCAAAATCCACAGGTGTTCAAGTACTTACATAAAATGGCATAGTGTTTGCGTATAACATATATAACCGTATGGCCTCTGTATACTTAAATTGTTTCTAGATTACTTATAATATCTAATATAATATAAATGTTATGTAAAGTTGTTATACCATATTTTTTTTAACTTGGTTTTTTTGTTTTTGTTTTGTTTTTTTTTTTTTTTTAGGGATGGGATCTTGCTCTGTTGCCCAGGCTGGAGTGCAGTGGTGTGATCATAACTCAATATAACCTCAAACTCCTGGGTTCAAGGGATCCTACCACCTCACTCCCCAAGTAGCTAGGACTATAGGCATGTGCCACCCACTTGGCTCATTTTTAAATTTTTTTCTCATAGAGACCAGGTCTTGCTATGTTGCACAGACTGGTCTCAAACTGTTGGCTTCAAACGATCCAGCTACCTCAGCCTCCCAAAGCACTGGGATTATAGGCATGACTCACTGTGCCTGTCCTTTACTTGTATTTTTATTGTGCTGTTGTTGCTGTTTCTGAATATTTTTAATCTGCAGTCAGTTGAATCTGAGCATGTGGAACCTCAGACACCCAGGGCTGACTAACTTAATTCTTGGTCAGGTGTTTCAGTAAGGGAGTGAATCTTTCAGAAGTGGGATCCAAAGGGGTTTATCCATAACTGTCTTAAGGCTACTAAAATCCTTAAACTATCAAAATCCAAAGTGTAGTAATTTGACCCAAGAGCTCTTTCTCCATCATCACCAATTCACAATCTGAGCTGCCTGAATGAAAAGGCAGAAATGTCTGCAGGTGGTTATAACTTCTAGCACTATGCACAATAGCTGTTTAGATTTCACCAAAGATTGTCACCTTTGTTCAACAGCAATAAGTCAGTGGAGGCCAAATTTTGAATGCTATTTTAGTAAGTAATAATTTGAGTTCTTTTTGTACAATTTCCTTATCCTATGCAATGAAAGCTATAGGTTTGCTTTTATTTATTTTTTTGTTTTTGCTGCCATAGTGTTCCACTAAACAGAGGTAATACAAACACCAAAAAACAGAGTATAATCTTATCTCTTTCACAGTTCTGTAATAAAATCACTAGGACCTGTGTCTTTACAGTAGATTCCTGCAGTTGGTATGTGCAGAAGTATCTGGATCCCAGGCATTGCTGTCAGTGAAGGTAAAGGAAAGCTGAGTATTTGCTATATTCAAGAGATGGGAGTGATTAAATGCACAGCTCCCAAAGTTAGACATTCTAAACAGGGAAAGAAGCAGGAGGAATTGAGAGAAGCAAGCATTTGTTCCCCAGGAATGATGGAGTTATAGTTAATTAACTATAGGACCTTCAGTATAACCCCAGTGAATAGCACACAGTTGAGAGGAAGGCTTTAAGCTGACACCAGCCAGGGTGCACTAGATCCCTGGGGCAAGATAGTCTCCATTTTAATCATTCATAGCTTGTACATGTCCGTTCACGTAACTGTATGTTGGAATATTTATTTTAGGCATGCTTTGATTACCAAAGAAAAATTAAAGCTTTAAGTCTATAGTAGTACCTTGCCCTTATTGTTTACTTTTTGTTTATATCAATTAATGAGAACTTAAATAGATAGGCCTTTCCTCTTAACTGAAAAAGGACTCAGCCCTTGGCCCTCTTCTCTCTCTTCCTGGGGGATTTCATCAAGTCCCATGATGTCTCTAGCCTCAGCTCATCTCTATACTTAATCCAACTTTTTATGTCCAACCGTCTGCTTGACAACTCCATTTGGATATGTGATAAATATCTCAAATGTAACATTTTCAAAATAGAGTGCTTGGTTCACCCTACACATCCTGTTTTTGTAAATTATCCCCCTGTTCACCCAGCCACTCAGACTAAAAGCTTAGAACCTGAACCTTTTAGGTTAATTCTTAATTCTGTTTTTCTCTGTCTACATCTAGTCCATCAGCTGTTTTTATGTGTTTTACCTTCAGAATATATCCAATACCAGCTAGGTGCAGTTCATGCCTGTAATCTCAGCACTTTGGGAGGCTGAGGCAGGTGGATCACCTGATATTGGGAGTTCAAGACCAACCTGGCCTACCTGATGAAACCCTGTCTCTACCAAAAATATAAAAATTAGCCGGGTGTGGTGGTATGCAACTGAAATCCCAGCTACTGGGGAGGCTGAGGCACAAGAATTGCTTGAACCCAGGAGGCAGAGATTGCAGTGAGCCAAGACTGCACCACAGCCTGAGTGACAGAGGGAGACCCTGTCTCAAAAAAAAAAAAAAATCCAATACCAACCACTTTTTACTTTTTCCATTAACTCATTATAAACCATGCCATCATCATTTCACAAATGGATCAATACAGTGACCTCCTAATTTCCTTTCTCTGCTTCTGTTTTTCTCCCTTCATGTCACATTATCACATAGTGACCTGAGTGGTCTTAAGTGTTAATCAAATCATATTACTCCCCTGTTTTAAATCCTCTAATTGCATATATTCCACTCAAAATCCTATTTTCTTTCCCTAGTCTTGTGAAGCTCATTCTTACCTTGGACCTTTGGACGTGCTTTCTCCTTCACCTTATGCAGGTCTTTGTTCAACAGAATCTCTTTAGAGATATCTTCCTGATGACTTTATTTGAAATAACCCCCACTTTATCACTTTTCTTTGTCACATAGAACTTGTGACTCCCTGAAATACATGGGTGTTTTTTATGTTTGCTTTCTATATGACGCAGGGAAATTGTCTGTGATTCTTAAATAGGAAAGGGGTATGTGCAGTAGACATACGCATTTTGAAAAAGTTCTTCAGCAATTCTTACATACACCTTTGATACAGAACCATTTATTTGCTTTGACTAATATAATTTACAGCTGTGTTAAGACTGGAAAATCACTACTTTTAAAACTGGAAATGAGTAGTAGAATAAATTTAGTAACAACAAAAAAACTAATAACTGAACTCTGGAGTTTCCCAACCATCCTTTTTGACCTGTGGCTATTGTAACCCTCTTTCTTCCTCTCTGGTGCTGAAACATTGCTTCCTTGCTGTTAAGATGTCTTTCCTTTGCTTCATTCCCCTGCTGTTGGTTGTTTGCAGAGCACTAACCACTAGGACTGGGTACTTAATTATGTTACTTCTCCATATCAAGAGGAGCAATAAGTAGACTTCTAAACAAAATTTGAACAAAACTTGGCATATCTGGTTTGAAATGAGTTTCAAAGCCACCTTCAACTTAGTATCTTCATGATTTGAGCAATTAAATATGGTTAGTAACAGAAATAAGGCATGAATGATACTCGTCAGATGTTTCTAGAAATATTGTTATAGTTAAAACTAAATTTACTTTTTCCCTTTTTTTGTCTTTTTTAACTCTTTAATCATTATCTCCCCATTATCTTCACCCCTCAGCCTCTGTAACCACCATTCCGCTCTCTGCTTCTATGAGTTCAATTGTTTTAGATTTCACATATAAGTGAGAGTGTTGCAGTATTTGTCTTTCCGTGCCTGGCTTATTTATGTTTTCCAATTCTATCCATGTCATTGCAAATGACTGAATTTCCATCTTGTTTTTAAGGCTGAATAGTATTCCATTCCATTGTGTATACAAGTTGAATATCCCTAATCTGAAACACTTGGTACCAGTTTCAGTTAGGGGAATTTTTTAGATTTTGGAATATTTGCAGAATACATACTGTCTGAACATTTCTAATCCAAAAATCTGAACTTCGAAATGCTCCAAATGAGCGTTTCCTTTGCGTGTCATGTCAATTTTGGATTTTGGAGTGACCTGTATATACCACATTTTATTGTCTGTTTATCTGATCTGTATAGACTCAACTTAGATTGATTTTAAAATCAATTTAGGTTGATTCCATAACTTGACTATTGTGAATAGTGCTGCCATGAATATGGGAATGCAGACATCACTTAGACAAACTGATTTTTTTTTTTTTTTTTTGAGACGGAGTCTTGCTCTGTCGCCCAGGCTGGAGTGCAGTGGCACGATCTCAGCTCACTGCAAGCTCCGCCTCCTGGATTTAGGCCATTCTCCTGCCTCAGCCTCCCGAGTAGCTGGGACTACAGGCGCCCGCCACCTCGCCCGGCTAGTTTTTTGTATTTTTAGTAGAGACAGGGTTTCACCATGTTAGCCAGGATGGTCTCGATCTTCTGACCTCGTGATCCGCCTGTCTCGGCCTCCCAAAGTGCTGGGATTACAGGCTTGAGCCACCGCGCCCGGCAGACAAACTGATTTTAAATCTTTGAGGTGAATGTCCAGAAGTGGGATTACTGGATCATATGGTAACTCTTTTAGATTTTTAAAGAACCTCCATATAGTTTTCCATGAGGGTTGTACTAATTTACATTCCCACCAATAACATTCAAGACTTCCCTTTGCTCCACATTCTCACCAACACTAAATCTTTCATCTTTGTGATAACAGCCATTCTGACAAATATGAAATGATATCTCATTTTGGTTTTAATTTCCATTTCCCTAATGATTAATGATGTTGAGCTTTTTTTTTTAGTAGATCTGTTGGCCATTTGTGTGTCTTCTTTTCAGAAATGTGTATTTAGGTCCTTTGCCTGTTTTTTAATAGGTTTTTTTGTTTGTTTGTTTTCTTGCTATTGAGTTGAGTTCCATATTATTTTGGATATTAACCCCTATCAGATATATAGCATGCAAATATTTTTTCCCAACCCATAGGTTATCTGTACACACTCTTATTTCCTTTGCTGTACAGAAGTTTTTTAGTTTGATGTTATCCCATTTGTCTGTATTCGCTTTTGCTCCCTGGGCTTTTGGGGTCAAACCCAAAAAAATCGTTGCTCAGACCAATGTCATGTGAGTTTCCCCCTTGTTTTCTTCTGGTAGTTTTTCAGTTTCAGGTCTTATGTTTAAGTCTTTCATCCATTTTGATTTTTATATTTGGAGTGCAATTTCATTCTTTTTATATCCAGTTTTTCCAACACCATTTATTGAAGAGACCATCCTTTTCCCATTCTGTATTCTTGGCATTTTTGTCAAAGATCACTTGACCATACATGCGTGGGTTCATTTCTTTTTTTTTGAGTCGGAGTCTCACTCTGTCGCCCAGGCTGGAGCGCAGTGGCGTGATCTCGGCTCACTGCAACTCCGCCTCCTGGGTTCACACCATTCTCCTGCCTCAGCCTCCCCAGCAGCTGGGACTACAGGCGCACGCCACTGCGCCCAGCTAATTTTTGTATTTTTAGTAGAGATGGGGTTTTACCTTGTTAACCAGGATGGTCTCAATCTCTTGACCTTGCGATCCACCTGCCTTGGCCTCCCAAAGTGCTGGGATTATAGGTGTGAGACACCGCGCCCAGCCACGTGGGTTCATTTCTGGGCTCTCTATATTGTTCCTTTGGTCTGTGCTTCTGCTTTTTTTGCCAGGACCATGCTGTTTTAATTACTGTAGCTTTGTAGTATAGTTTGAAAGTAGGTAGTGTGACACTTCCAGCTTTGTTCTTGTTTTGAGACAGGGTCTCATACTGTCACTCAGGCTGGAGTGCAGTGGCACAATCATGGCTGTCTTCAGCCTCCACCTCCTGGGCTCAAGCGATCCTCCCACCTCAGTCTCCGAAGTAGCTGGGACTACAGGTGTGCCCCACCACATCCGACTATTTTTGTATTTTTTGTAGAGATGGGATCTCCCTGTGTTGCCCAGGCTGGTCTCAAACTCCTGGGCTGCAGTGATCTGCCTGCTTCAGCCTCCCAAAGTACTGGGATTACAGGCGTGAGCCATCACGCCCAGTCCAGCTTTCTTCTTTGTGTTCGTGACTGCCTTGGCTCTTTGGGATTTTTTGTGATTGCGTGTGAATTTTAGGTTTGTTTTTTCTATTTATATGAAAAATAACATCGCAATTGTGATAGAGATTGCATTGAATCTGATAGATCATTTTAAGTAGTATGGACATTTTAACAATAGTAAGGCCGGGCACGGTGGCTCACACCTGTAGTCCCAGCATTTTGGGAGGCCAAGGCAGATGGATTGTGTGAGACCAGCCTGGGCAACATGGCAAAATCCCATCTCTACAAATAATTTTAAAATTAGCCAAGTGTGGTGATGCATGCTACTTTGGAGGCAGAGGTGGGAGAATCACCTGAGGTCAGGAGGTAGAGGTTACAGTAAGCCAAGATTGCACGACTACAGTCCAGCCTGGGTCACGGAGCAAGACCCTCTCTCATAAAATTAAATTAAATTAAATTAAATTAAATTAAATTAAATTAAAATTAAAATCTTCCAAACCATGAACATAAGATATATTTTCATTTATTTGTGTCTTCAATTTCTTTTCTCAGCATTTTATAGTTTTCAGTGTACAGGTCTTTTACCTCTGTGCTTAAATATGTTTCTAAGTATTTTTTTTTTTTTTTTTTGTAGCTATTGTAAATGGGATTGATCTCTTGGTTTATTTTTCAGCTAGTTGTTAGTTTACAGAAATGCTGCTGATTTTTGCATGTTGATTTTGTATCCTACAACTTTACTGTATTTGTTTGTTAGTTCTAATGGGTTTTTGGTGGAGTCTTTAGGGTTTGTATATAAGATCATGACGGGCCAGGCTTGGTGGCTTATGCCTGTAATCCCAGCACTTTGGAAAGCTGAGGCAGGAGGATCACTGGAGCTCAGGAGTTTGAGACCAGCCTGGATAACATAGTGAGACCCCATTTCTACCAAAAGAAATGAAAAAATTAGCCAGGTGTGGTGGCACATACCTGTAGTTTCAACTACTTGGGAGGCTGAGGCAGGTGGATCACTTGAGCCCAGGAGTTGAGGCTCAAGCCATGATTGTGTCACTGCACTCCTCCATCCTGGATGACAGAGCAAGACTCTTATCTTGCCAAAAAAAAGTTTTATGTTATCAGCTAACTGATATTTGTACTTCTTTCTTTTCTGTTGGTCTGTGTTTTAATTGCTCTAGTAAGGACTGTTAATACTACAATACTATGTTGAATAGAAGTGGGGAGAGTCTTGTTCTGGATTTTAGAAGAAAAACTTTCAATTTTTCACCATTGAGTATAATGTTAGCTGTGGCCTTCTCAAATATGGCCTTTATTGTGTTGAGGTACATTCCTTCTATACCTAATTGTGAGAGAATTTTTATCATGAAAGGATGCTGAATTTTGTCACATGCATTTTCTGCATCTAATACGATGATCATATGGTTTTTGTCTTTTTTTGGCGGTGGTGGGGGCAGTTTGAGACAGATTGCTATTAGTTTTTCATTAAATATTTGGTAGGATTCAGCAGTGAAGCCATCAGGTCCTGGGCTTTTCTTTGATGGGAGACTTATTACAGATTTAATCTCTTATTTTTGATCTGTTCAGAGTTTCTATTTCTTCATGGTTCAATCTTCATAGGTTATATTGTCAATGAATTTTTCCATTTTTTCTGGGTTTTCCAATTGGTTGCCATATGATTATGCATAGTAGTCTCTTATCCTTTGTAGTTCTGTAGTATTCATTATAATGTCTCCTCTTTCATTTCTGATTTTTTTTTTTTTTGTTTTTTTTGTTTTGAGACGGAGTCTTGCTCATCGCCCAGGCTGGAGTGCAGTGGTGCAATCTCGGCTCACTGCAAGCTCCGCCTCCTGGGTTCACACCATTCTCCTGTCTCAGCCTCCCAAGTAGCTGGGACTACAGGCGCCTGCCACCACGCCCGGCTAATTTTTTGTATTTTTAGCAGAGACTGGGTTTCACCGTGTTAGCCAGGAGGGTCTCGATCTCCTGACCTCGTGATCCGCCCGCCTCGGCCTCCCAAAGTGCTGGGATTACAGGCTTGAGCCACCGCGCCCGGCCTTCATGCTATCTTCTAAGCCATTTTTCTCAAAGGCAGTAGTCTAGAGAAGGTTAACAAAGGATGGTACACTGGTTTGTTTCTTAATAGACTTTATTTTTTGAGCAGTTTTAGGTTCACAGAAAAATTGAACAAAAAGTACAAATAAGTTTTATATGCTCCCCACACACAGAGCCTCCCCCACTATCGATCTGCTGCTCCACAGTGATACAATTGTTACAGTGAACCTACATTGACACATCATTATTAACCAAAGTCAGTAGTTCACATCTCATTTCACTCTTTTACGAGTTTTGACAAATGTGTCTATCATTATATGCAATATCATTTCACTGCTCTAAAACTCCTCTGTGCTCTGCCTGTTCATCCCTTCCTTTCCCCACTCCCTGGCAACCACTGATATTTTTATTGTCTCCATAATGTCAAATAGTTGGAATCATACAATATGTAGCCTTTTTAGATTGGGTTCTTTCACTTAGTAATATGCATTTAAGGTTCCTCCATATCTTCATGGCTTAATAGCTCATTTCTTTTTAGCACTGAAGAATATTTCATTTTCTGGCCTCCTGAATAGCTGGTACCACAGGCATATAGCACTGCCATGACTGGCTCATGTGTTTTTTTGTTGTTTGTTTTGTTTTGTTTTTTAAACTTTAATTTCAGTATCTTTACTGAACTCTATATATGAGACCATGAGTTTTTTTTTTTTTTTTTTTTTAAGTCCTGGTGTCAGGAATGATTGACAAGTTTTGGTGAATAAGAATCATGATTTGTTTCTCTGTTGCTTTGGGACTATATACCTTAGGACAACTCAGGGTAGAACAAGTATCTGCTCTATCACTGTGGTTCAGTTTCATAATAAACGAATGAAGTGTAAAACAAGCAATGCCAAGCAAGAAGCCATAGCACTCTTGACATTTAGAGATAGTATTTGATTCCTAAACCTATCCTGAAACTTCTGGTTTTGTGGTCTCCCTCTGGACGGTAGTACTGTTTTGAGAAAGGCTGTTCTGTCATGAAATTGCAGAAACTGACACTGGTGAGCCACCTAGACCTAAACTTGGGTCTAAATTGAGAATATTTAGTCCTAGAGTCTACAGTTCTTGAGGTTGTTTGGACCACTTAGTACCATTGATTTAATCACAATTGACCTGTGACTAGCGCTTATTTTATAACTGTGTTTCCCTATCAGTAAGGTTATTTTTAAAAACTGCTGTTGGCCGGGCGCAGTGGCTCACGCCTGTAATCCCAGCACTTTGAGAGGCTGAGGCGGGCAGATCACGAGGTCAGGAGATCAAGACCATCCTGGCTAACACGGTGAAACCCCATCTCTACTAAAAATACAAAAAATTAGCCGGGCGTGGTGGCAGGTGCTTGTAGTCCCAGCTACTTGGGAGGCTGAGATAGGAGAATGGCGTGAATCTGGGAGGCAGGGGTGGCAGTGAGCCGAGATCGCGCCACCGCACTCCAGCCTAGGCAACAGAGCAAGACTCTGTCTCAAAAAAAACAAAACTGCTGTTGTACTGATTTTTTTTTTTTTTTTTTGAGACGGAGTCTCGCTCTGTTGCCCGGGCTGGAGTGCAGTGGCCGGATCTCAGCTCACTGCAAGCTCTGCTTCCCGGTTTACGCCGTTCTCCTGGCTCAGCCTCCTGAGTAGCTGGGACTACAGGCGCCCGCCACCTCGCCTGGCTAGTTTTTTGTATTTTTTTTTTTTAGTAGAAACGGGGTTTCACCGTGTTAGCCAGGATGGTCTCGATCTCCTGACCTCATGATCCGCCCGTCTCAGCCTCCCAAAGTGCTGGGATTACAGGCTTGAGCCACTGCGCCTGGCCTGTTGTACTGATTTTTAAAACTCCATTTATAATCAGTGAGATTTATGTAGCCCCACTGTTACCCTAACACTATCTTTTCATTCTGCATGGCACTTATTCCCAAGGATATCATTTCCTAAGACGCTCTCGAACACTGTAAGAGGTTTTTCTGTTACAGGAGACAGGCTTTTCTTTTCCTGATTAGGGAGTACTGACTTGCCAGTCACATAGGCTAGGCTCCTGACTCCCTTTACACTTAATCTTCTGATTTTCTAAGGATCTACAAATTGGCCAGGCACGGTGGCTCACGCCTGTAATCTCAGCACTTTGGGAGGCCGAGGCGGGTGGATCATGAGGTCAAGAGATTGAGACCATCCTGGCCAACATGGTAAAACCCCATCTCTACTAAAAATACAAAAATTAGCTGGGCGTGGTGGCACGTGCCTGTAGTCCCAGCTACTCCGGAGGCTGAGGCAGGAGAATCACTTGAACTCGGGAGGCAGAGGTTGCAGTGAGTTAAGATCACTCCATTGCACTCCAGCCTGGTAGGCAGAGCAAGATTCCATCTCAAAAAAAAAAAAAAAGACCTAGGAATCAGGAACTTTCCATCTGGGACAGTCTAGGGAGTACTTCCTATGCAAAAGTTAATAGTGTACTTGTCAAACACTAAAGAGTCATAAGTAGACATCTGAATTTTTTTGTTTTGATTTTTTTTGTTTGGTACAGAATCTCAGTTTCTAGCCGTGTGTGATTATAATGTAAGAAAGACCTGTTCTTCTCATGAATAATAATTTAGAATCACCTTAATATCCAGGTGTGCCTTTTTCTGGCCAAAAAAGGGAAACTCGGGAGGGCTGAATTGCTGGGGTTTAGCGTGGGGAGGTTTAGGCATGAAATAACCCACATGTTAGTATTTACTGAGTCTTTGCTGTTCTCAGCACTTCTCATTCTGATCAATGATATCAAGATGGTTTCACTCTAGTTTCCAGTCCCTGGCACTACTCCTGGACATCTCACTGGCATGGACAGTTTGTGTGTGGTCCCTGAGGTGGGCAGGGACCAAGGTCCCAGAGGCTGCAGCACAAGGTCTTAACCCTCTTCCTGGGCTACAGAGAAAAGCAAGATCACTTGGCACAAGGACCAAGAAGCCTTCCTGAGCTAGGAGCAGGAAAAAGGACTTCCTGAGCTAGGAGTGCCTCAGGACACAAGGACACAAGTGGCTGCCTACCCCACAGTTTTATTTGTTTCATTTTATTTATTATTATTATTACTTTTAGAGACAGGGTCTTGCCATCTTGCCCAGTATAGTCTCAAACTCCTGAGCTCAAGTGATGCTCTCTCCCAAAGTGTTGGGAGTACAGGTGTGAGCCACTGTGCCCAGCCCCCACATTGTTTTAAAGGACCCTAGGCCAGGTGCTGTGCATGTTAGTATTTACTGAGTCTTTGCTGTTTTCTCCATTTTATTAAGATAGGGATGTGGAAGAAATGCTTTAGGAATCATCTTATGGGGTTTTTTTGTTTTTTTTTGTTTTTTTTTAATCTGTAAATTTTCCCAAGGGAACAAGAGTTACTTCATATTGAGCTAAATAGCAGTAAGCTTTCCAAAGACCTTCTTTTCTGTTGTGCTTTCATATACTGTCCTCTTTTTTTTTTAGGCCTTTGAACTGGCCACAGGTGACTATTTGTTTGAACCTCATTCAGGGGAAGAGTACACTCGAGATGAAGGTGAGAACCCTTAACCATGGATGTGTGTGTGTGGCATTTACACTTTCCACATTTAGCTAACATCATTTGTTAGTACTGAAGAGCCTTAGTCTTGTCAGTGTGCAAAGCATATGTAAATCCCAGAAAAGTTAGAAATATAAAAGACATTTTATAGTAGGTTTTTAGATATTTTCTGAAAAATACTAAGCTCTGTCAGAGTCAAAGGCCACAGTTAACTTAAAACTTCTGTGTGCTGGACAATTTTTTTCTTCAACATCTAGTTATCTTCCTTTCTATATATATCAGTTGTTCATTCTTTACCCAGTTTGAGTTCACCTGTTCATCAACCTGTTGCTCAATTATGCCTCCAAGTTATTTAGAGGTCAGTAACTTTAATATACACACACTACTTAAATGCAGAGACTATATCCTATTTCTATAAATTCTGCCAACATTTAGCATTCTTTTTTCCCTTTTCTGAATATAAAACTGTAATTTTTTCTTTTTTGGAATTCCATTTTAAAACAAAATAGAACGGATTTACATGTTGTGGTAGCCAGTGGGAAAAGCTTAAGCTGCCAGTTACTTTGTCTGAGAGACTGTGGAAGCAGACAACTGTATGTGTCTGATTTTTCTATTATGATGGCATCCAGATAACTAAATGGGTTAATAATTTGAGTGAACAAACAAAATAGTTTTGTTGTTGTTGTTGTTGTTTTTTGTTGTTGTTGTTGTTGTTGTTTTTGAGACAAAGTCTCACTCTGTCGCCAGGCTGAAGTGCAGTGGTTCAAGCGATTCTCGTGCCTCGGCCTCCCGAGTAGCTGGGACTACAGGCGTGCACCACCACACCCAGCTAATTTTTGTATTTTTAGTAGAGACGGGGTTTCACCGTGTTGGCCAGGATGGTCTCTGTCTCTTGACCTCGTGGTCCACCCCTTTCAGCCTCCCAAAGTGCTGGGATTACAGGCATGAGCCACCGCGCCCAGCCAAGAAAATGTTTTATACAGTTGAGGCAGCTTATGTTTTATTTGTAGGATTAATGAGGATTATTTTGAGAGATCACTACAGCATCTGCCCTCCCAATGTAGAGAACATGTTCTTTTTGCACTTTCCTTGAGTCTTTGGGAACACATATTTCATGCTCTGTGGAACCAGGAGTGCTCTTTGTTTCTCAAAATGTGGTCTTCTGGGATATTAATAGGTAATGTTAGTAGGACCTGCTAATATCCCTAATGAATACCATTTGGAAAATGCTATCTATCTAATTCCCATGAATGCCTATTTAAGTGAGTACATATTTTGTATGTATAAGCCCCATGTTAGAGGATACTATAATTACTACTTGATTTTACCCATTCTCTGCTTGCTATTTTTCTGGGTTATAGGTTTGGGGTTATAGGCTTACAGTGTTTGGGGTTATAGGCCTGGAAACTACCTACTATATTTGTTGGGAGGGTGATTTTTTTTTTTTACTTCCCTAGATTCTCCATAAATGTTAGTGTGTGGTACAGAACACGTATAGTGGCTAGAATTATATCGAGTAGTAGTATGCTACCAAACCTGAAAATTTTAATATATATGCAGAGTCCCAAATAAGGGGACAAGGAAAACCATCTTCCCTAGATATTTAAATTCTAATTTATTCCATCCTATACCAGTTAGTACTAATAGTCCTTAGGTCAAGCATCAACCCTACCTGTGCTGTTCTACTGCAGTTTGGCCTATAAGAGCAGGAACAAGCAAACCCTTACCCCTGACTAGTGTGTGCATAGTTTGTTACGAGTCATGGTAGGACAGGAGCCTGAGTACCATGTCCTCTACTCTGGCTTCCCACAACCCTAACTCATGGGATAATACTTAATAATTTTGTCTGTCAAGTATATCAATCCTCATAAGCCAAAGATAGGTTGCAGGAATTAAATGTAAAGTAACAACTTCAAGGGAATTCCTTGGTATAGGAAAAATATTTAAAGAACCAATATTTTACTTGGAAGTTTACTTAAGTTTCTAAGAACTTTAAGAAGCTCTCTTAGAAACTATAGTCTAAGTTTTTCCTTGGTATTCTCATTTTGGTTATTGTTAATGGTAAAAACACATTTGCAGGTCCTGCCAAAAACCAGCAGAAAAATTCTTGGCATGCAGGTACTTGTTACCAAACTATAAATTCAGTCAAAACTGCTCAAAGATTGTAGGGAAGTCATAAATGTGAAGTCTTCTTTAAATGACACCTATTCCTTGATATGAGAAAGATATAACCTGAAACCTTCACAAATTCCCAGATAATATGAATGTCTCTAGCATGTTATTTCCCCTGTAAGATACATAACTGGAAGTTTAACCCTTAATGATTCTGTAACTACAGGATAAAAGTATTTTATAAAGCTTTTTTTTCTGGCCAGGAGCCATCATTTAAAAAAAAAAAACAAAAACTTTTATATTCTGCCTGGGTATTCACACCTGTAATCCCAGCACTTTGGGAGACTGAGGTGGGTGGATCACTTGAGCCCAGGAGTTTGAGACCAGCCTGGGCAACATGGCAAAACCCCACCCATCTCTACAAAAAATACAGGCCAGGCACAGTGGCTCACACCTGTAATCCCAGCATTTTGGGAGGCCAAGGCAGGCAGATCACTTGAAGTCAGGAGTTCAAGACCAGCCTGGCCAACATGTGAAACCCTGTCTCTACTACAAATACAAAAATTAGCTGGACGTGATGGTGTGCCCCTGTAATGCCAGCTACTCAGGAGGCTGAGACACAAGAATCACTGGAACCCAGGAGGCGGAGGTTGCAGTGAGCCGAGATCATACCATTGCACTCCAGCCTGGGCGACAGAGCAAGACTCCATCTCAGAAAAAAAAAAAAAAAAAAAAGATTTTATATTCTTAATTTCTGTCACCTGCAGAGGGAAAAAAAAAGGCAGTAGATCTGCCTGAAGTGTGTGTACTGGTTGTTCCCAGACTCACCTCCTGGTTAAGAGGCTGCATGCCTCCCTGGTGGCGCTCATGATCCATATTCATACTGTGACGATTACAGATCATCAAGTAGCTATACTTTAAATGTTTGTGCTAATCTTTACTTTTAAAAAATGATTTTAGGAAAAAAAGCTTTAGACAAGACATAAGATAATTGGTTTTCATTTGAGTTTTAGCTCATATTAGCCCTGAAGTTTCAAGTTAGGCCATTTGTGCTTTTTGAGGTTCTGTTTTCTCATCTTTAAAATGGGGTATCAGCCAGGTGGTGACTCAGGCCTGTGATCCCAACACTTCGGGAGGCCAAGGCAGGAGTATTGCTTGAGCCCAGGAGTTTGAGACCAGCTTGGCAGTATGACAAGACCTCATCTCTCCAAAAAATGTTTTAAGTCAGCAGGTGTGGTGGCACATGCCTGAAGTCCCAGCCACTGGGGAGGCTGAGACAGAACGATCACACATAATAGTTCCAGAATGTCTAACACATATTTGGACATTTTTTTAAATCTTACCTAAAGAACCTACCTGAACCTAGATATATAGACAAAAGAGAAGTAAAGATGAAGATAAGCCTCCAAAATCCAGAATGGTACTTGCCCGACACTATCGGGTGACCAATCACCAGGAATAATTCTTGGCCTTCCCAGTCAGTCTTCCCTTCATTATCCTTGGTCTTATTTGTAGTTACCTTTAAACAGCTAGTCCTTGAAAAAGCTAATCATAGAAAAACCTCTTTTACAGCTTGTCCTTGATCTGTTCTTCTTACCCTTCTATTTTAGACCACATTGTGCACATTATAGAGCTGATAGGCAGAATTCCAAGACGCTTTGCCCTCAGTGGGAAATATTCACAAGACTTCTTCAATCACAGAGGTAGTATTGTTACATGAGTTTTAATCTAGGACCCAGGGGATACTTCAGGAAGCAGAGCATTCACACCAAGATTTTTTTTAGTTATCACTGAATCCACAAAAATTTGACTTTGTGAATTCTCCATTAGATGGATAGAGTCTTCCTCTTCCCATTTAGGATAGCAAGCAAGCCTGATATGCTTTACAAAGAGGTGTGCATGCTACTCTTTCTGCTATTTTCTAGAGCTGTGTTTGTTACTCTTGTTACGTATCTTTTTTTCCCCCTTCTTGAAATGTTTGAAATATACAGATCACATTGCATTGATCATAGAACTTCTGGGGAAGGTGCCTCGCAAGCTCATTGTGGCAGGAAAATACTCCAAGGAATTTTTCACCAAAAAAGGTAAAGTAAATGTGTTCCCAGACATTAAGGAGGCAGAAGTGTTTTAAGAGGTAAGCACATATTCCCAATATCCTACAGAATGATGGGCCTACCCTGAATGCTAACCTGTGACTTAGCAAAGAGGTAAAAAAGTGGTCAAGAGCAGAGACTGAGCCAGGCGCGGTGGCTCATACTTGTAATCCCAGCACTTTGGGAGACCGAGGCAGGCAAATCACAATGTCAGGAGTTTGAGAACAGCCTAGCCAACATGGTGAAACCCCATCTCTACTAAAATACAAAAAATTAGCTGGGAATAGTGGCGGGCGCCTGTAATCCCAACTACGTAGGAGGCTAAGACAGGAGAATCGCTTGAACCCGGGAGGCAGAGGTTGCAGTGAGCCGAGATCGCACCATTGCACTGTAGCCTGGGCAACAAGAGCGAAACTCCATCTCAAAAAAAAAAAAAAAGCAGAGACTGGAGCCGGGCATGGTGGCTCACGCCTGTAATCCCAACACTTTGGGAATCCAAGGCAGGATGATCACTTGAGTCTAGGAGTTCGAGACCAACCTGGGAAACATAGGAAAACCCCGCCTCTACAAAAGTTTTTTAATTAACTGAGCATGGTGGTACACACCTATAGTTCCACCTACTCCGAAGGCTGGGGTGGGAGGATCACTTGAGCCTGGGAGGTCAAGGCTGCAGTGAGCCATGATTGCCACTGCACTCCAGCATGGGCAACGAGAACAAGATCCTGTCTCAGGGTAAAAAAAGAGCAGAGACTGGAGCCAGACTGTCAAATCCTGGCTACTCCACTAGCCATGTGACCTTTGCCAGGATCTAACTGTGCCTCAGTTTGCTGATTTCTTAATGGAGATAATAATTATACTTCTTACTAAGTTAGTTAATATGTATAGTGCCTGCATGCAGTTAGTTGATTACTTCTATAGCACTTCTGAAAAATGGACAAATTTTTTGCTGGCGTTTGGTCTAAGAACTGCCTCTACCAAAGGGCAGGTCATTTAAGCTTCTTACATAAGGGCAGGGACTACATCTCACTCATCTTTGTATCCAGTGACACCTATAACACAGTCACTCGAAGTACATTAGTCATACAAACGAACTTTACACTTTTTAGTTTTATGTATTTGTTGTTATTAACAAAAAAAAAAATCCAATTTTTGACTTGATAATGTATTTCTTAAGCATTGCAAAAAAAAAAAAACCCTGAAATGTGAAAACCTGACCTAGAAGCATCTAGGAAATGGTCTGGTTTTTTTACCCCCATTGTGCCATGTTTCCCTTTTTCCTCAGCTTCTACAGAAGTGCTGAGAAAAATGATTTTTCTTAATCCTTGACAGGAGCCATCCTCAGAAACATTACCCTTTCTTAAACCTCTTTTAGGTGGGAAAATTTTTAAATGTTTCATAAGAGTTCCTCCTTATGTACAGTCAGATTAAGGCATGTGTGTTTACCAGGTACGTAATCAAATAGGCACTCACTGCTCACAAAAGAGACTTAAAATTTTTATTTTTTAAAAAATATTACTGTTACTATTATTGAGACAGGGTGTCACTCTGTCACCCAGGCTGGAGTACAGTGGTGCAGTCTTGGCTCACTGCAACCTCTACATCCCAGGTTCAAATGATCCTCCTGCCTCAGCCTCCCAAGTAGCTAGGACCACAGGCACGTGCCACCATACACAGCTAATTTTTTTGTATTTTTGGTAGAGGCAGGGTTTCACTATGTTGCCCAACTGGTCTTGAACTCCTGAGCTCAAGTGATCCACCAACTCAGCCTCCCAAAGTGCTGGAATTACAGGCGTGAGCCGCTGTGCCTGGCCTACTTAAAATTTTAAAGCAGCATTTGCCTTAGCTACTATCTTTTAAAAATTTTTCACTTCAAAGAAGCAATTAGGTTGATACTCCAGTATAGTATAGAGCAGCGGTCCCCAATCTTTTTGGCACCAGGGACTGGTTTTGTGGAAGACAATTTTTCCATGGACAGTGGGGGGTAGGGGGGTGTTTTGGAGATAAAACTGTGTCACCTCAGATCGTCAGGCATTAGGTTCTTTTATGGCGCATGCAACCTAGATCCCTACTGCAGTTAACAGTAGGATTCACACTCCTATGAGAATCTGATGCAGCCACTGATCTGACAGGAGGCAGAGCTTAGGCAGTAATGCTCGCTGGCCCACCACTGACCTGCTGCTGTGCAGACCTGACAGACCACAGACTGGTACCGCAGAGGGTATTGGTATAGAATTGGGGACCCCTGGTATAGAATAGATGAAGCTGTTGTATCTGAAAGCTGTGTAGGATTTGGGGGTTTTTTTGTTGCTTTTATCCATGCTTGACATCATGTTTTAATTTTAAATTACTGCCTCACTGTGAAGCAACATATACTAAACTATTGAGCACATACACAAAAAAGAGTGTAAGCAAATTGTTCTTGGTATGTGGTGCTAGAGTGCCTCTGCACACCATATGAGACCATGTTGAAGACAGGCATTTCATGTTTATTTTAGTAGTAAATACCTATCCTGATTGTCATACCCAGTTTGACTGGGACCCAAAAAATCCTAGAATAGGGGAAAAAATAAATTACCTTAAATTTTTAGAGCCTTATGAAAAATAGAGGCACTTCTTTCTGAGGCATATGCCAGAAAAAAAATGCTTTGTGAATGCAGGATTAGATTCTGATTGCAAAATCTGATTCCTCATAGACTACGTGGATTAGTTCCACAAGAGGACCTTGTCATTTGTCTGTGTTGATCAGTGACTTTTTCTATACTGTCTTCACTGCAGGTGACCTTAAACATATCACGAAGCTGAAACCTTGGGGCCTTTTTGAGGTTCTAGTGGAGAAGTATGAGTGGTCTCAGGAAGAGGCAGCTGGCTTCACAGATTTCTTACTGCCCATGTTGGAGCTGATCCCCGAGAAGAGAGCCACTGCCGCTGAGTGTCTTCGGCACCCTTGGCTTAACTCCTAAGCCCCTGCCCACCACCACAGCAGAGATCACACACTGACCCTCCGCCCTTCCCCTCCAAGCATTTTCCTCTTCCCTTTTCAGGGTGAAGCTCTTCCTTCAAGAGTTTCTAGATCTTGTTTTTTTTAATCCAACATGTTCATTTGGGTTTGCTTACTTGACCCTGTGGAGATCCCCACAGCCATTGGGCATCCTAGGTGAATTTGGCCTTGGTTGGGCTCTGCCAAAGACTGATGGACTAAAATGTGAAACAGCCTCTTGTCCTGTACCTTTCCTTCCCATTAGGACATCCTTTAAATTATAAGCATCCTTTTTGAAAGAGCTATGAAGGTGTATGAGCCCATCCTTTTATTCATTGACTCTAAGAGTCAAAATTTTCTAGTGCATATCCTATTGCCAGCATAAGGATGGGGAGGGGAAAGGGTGTTAATTCTATGTACAGCAGAGACATTAAACTTGCTGTGTCCAGGCTGCATCATCTTCCTGGACTGTTTCTGTTGTTCTTTATGTTCACATTTTTTCCTGCAACTTTTAAGCTACTGTCTTTTAATTAGCTGTATGAACACCAAATTTGGGTACCATTTTATCACTATTCAAAGCACTGTCGAATTCCTTTCATCCTTTAATAGTTAAGATCTTTGAATCTTCAGTCTGATTTTTAATATAAGCAAAAACAGAACCATTGAATAGTAATTTCTTGAGAACCTCAGGTGTTCTATAAACAGTCCTTTCCTATATGTCTTCTGTTACGCTAAGACCAGAGTTATTTTGGTTGGCTGTTTTGTTTTGTTTTGTGTTTTTGTATCCTTGGCTGGCACTTTACTCATTGCACTTGAGTTTATTGCCCCATAACTAAAGGATCAGGATGACGGTAGAACAGAGATCTGGGTTTCAGAGCTTTCCCACTTAGGAGAAGTAGATCTTGAGATTCTGATTCTTTTCCAGACAGTCCCCTGCTTTCATGTACAGCTTTTTCTTTACCTTGCCCAAAACTCTGGCCTTGAAGCAGTTTTCCTCTATGGCTTTGCCTTTCTCATTTTCTCAGAGGCTCGAGTCTTTAATATAACCCCAAATGAAAGAACCAAGGGGAGGGGTGGGATGGCACTTTTTTTTGTTGGTCTTGTTTTGTTTTGTTTTTTGGTTGGTTGGTTGTTTTTTAAGATTAGCCATTCTCTGCTGCTATTTCCCTACATAATGTCAGTTTTTAACCATAATTTTGACATGATTGAGATGTACTTGAGGCTTTTTTGTTTTAATTGAGAAAAGACTGCCATTTTTTTTTAGGATGAGCCTCTCGTAGACTTGACCTAGATATTACATATTCCTCCAGTAATATTGAAGAGCAAAAGAGGGGCAGAACTGGGGTCACAGCCGCTTCTTCATCATGGACCAAGTGGGCCTTGGGGATTACAGCATTCTCGAAGTGGCTATAGGACTCGAATTTACAGAAAGCCACAGAGGTGCAACTTGAGGCTCTACTGCTAGCAAGCCACCAGTGAGGCTGTTGGGTAACCACCTTTCTATACGGGAGATTGGAATCTACTTTGTCATTTATCCACCAACAGTGACAAAGGAAAAGTGGTGCCGTTATGCAATCCATTTAATTCATAACATACTATTCTGAGTAACTGGCCAGCCATTCATCGGATCCTTCATTGGGTACTCCTGAAATCAGACATGTTCCTGTAGAAAGAATTTTAAGTTAGGCTTTCTATGCACCTATCAAGAATCAAGAGAATAGATTGTATCAAACAACGGCAGGGAAATCCTTCAGCAATTCTAATCCACTTTGGGTTTTCAGCTGTTTTTACATCTAAAGCAATAGACTAGAACTGAAGTATCTTCTACACTGTAAAATCACGATTGTGGAATTACAGGAATTCTGGTGATATTAAGGTGACAAAACACGCAAAAGGCCCTATTTTAACAGTTGATGTGACGGTAAATTTTAATAGAGAGAACCTGTAACTTCATTTTGGAAGTGCTCCTCCACCAAATAAGGGCTTTCTCCGCTATTGTTTAAGGAGCAAGATGGATTGAAAGATGTGGAAATAGGCAGCTGTAGAACTTGATCTTCCAAGTACCCCATGTACCTTTATTGAGCTTAATTATAATACTGTCAAATTGCCACGATCTCACTAAAGGATTTCTATTTGCTGTCAGTTAAAAATAAAGCCCTAAATACATTTTTATTCTTTCTACTGAGTGCATTGTCTGTTTTCTTTGTAAATGCCGTACAATAAACAAATTATTTAATAACCAACATGTTTCCAAAAATCTGTATTCATTTGTTGTCGAAATTGCTCTGCCCTGAGTAGTTGGAGGAAAAGATCGGTTGAATATGCTTTTTTAATTTAAATATGGAATGAAACAGTACAGATTGCACACTTGCCATTTTGTGGGGTTCATAGTTTTGCTTCTGCTTTAAATTGGGAGTGGGATAGAATTAACAGCCAAATGAACACTTGTGGAATACTATTTTTCAGCCTTTTTTTTTTAATTGTTTTTCCCTACGTCCAATAGATAGCACTTTCTTTCAGAAGATTTGTCAGGGGGTTGTTGTTTTTCTCAAATTATAAATGCACAGTATGTGCAAAATCCAGAAGACTTAGAAATATAAGCTCTTACTAAGGCAATGGCATGATGTGTTACACAGGCTTTCATACACTTGTCTCTTCATTTCTTGGATAGATTCTTGAACTGTCTGAGTCAGAGAACACATTTTTGAGGCTTTTAATAAATATTGCTACCGGGCATGGTGGCTCACGCCTGTAATCTCAGCACTTTGGGAGGCCGAGGCGGGTGGATCACAAGATCAAGAGATCGAGACCGTCCTGGCCAACATGGTGAAACCCCGTCTCTACAAAAAATACAAAAATTAACCGGGTGTGGTGGCAGGCACCTGTAGTCCCAGCTACTCAGGAGGCTGAGGCAGGAGAACCACTTGAACCTGGCAGGCAGAGGGTGCAGTGAGCCAAGATCATGCCACTGCATTCCAGCCTGGGCAACAGAGCAAGACTCTGTCTCAATAAATAAATATTGCCTAACTTACCTGGACAACTAGCAGAATGGTTGGACCGTTTTTCTGTATACACCAGTGTATGAACAGGCCTCTTACGAATCACTAGTTTGTGCCCTGTCCCTTCCCCACAGGAATATCATAATTTGCATGTTGGATTACTAGTGAGGTCATAAACTTGTTTTCATAGGTATTTGCATTTTTTGATTTTTTGTGTAAATTGTCCAGCTTTCTGTTGGAGTGCTTCTGTATTGGATGACCTGGTCAGGACTTGTTATACTAGAGAGAATTTATTTTTTGCTTCATACACTTGTCTAGTTTTTAATTTTCATTTTTATTTGTGGTAGTTTTTAGTGTTATTTGTCTTTTCCCACCTACACCTGAACTACATAAATTGTTCTAGTTAATTTGTTTTAATTGTGCAATACTTAGAACACAGTGTTTTCGTAGTGTTAAAATGTAACCTATTGGGATCTGTTAGACCAGTTTGTTCACCAGACTGACCAACCTAGGCAGGCCCTCCTACACCTTGTGTTAAATATATGGACCTAGAATTCCCAGTTTGGGAAACCTTAGTGCTGTTTTAGGAGGGTTTGTAGCTATCTCAAAAGAGTCAACAAACAGGTGGGTTTACAACTCCCTTTAATTCTGAATTTGCTCTGTGTGTCCACAGGGAAACTAGCTGCTGCGGAGCAGTCCGAGCTTATAAGTGGACTTCGTTACTGCCCATTCTTTTCTTTTGAAACCTGTACTCTTACCAGTTTAGCCTTATAAGGAAACTGCTTTGCCTTAGATTATTATATCACAGAAAATTGGTGATTTGCTGATAATAGAATCTGAACTTATATTTGCTTTAAAATAAGGCCTTATGGCCGGGTGCAGTGGCTCACACCTGCAATCCCCACACTTTGGGAGGCCAAAGCAGAGGAACACTTGAACCTAAGTGTTCAAGATCAACCTGGGCAACATAGTGGGACCCTGTGTCTATAAAAAAATTCAAAATTAGCCAGATGTGTTGGCTGGCACCTGTAGTCCTAACTACTCAGGCTGAGGCAGGAGGATTGCTTGAGCCCAGGATTTCAAGGTTGCAGTGTGCTGCGATCATGCCACTGCATTCCAGCCTGGGCAACAGCATGAGACTTCATCTCTACAAAAAAAAAAAAAAAAAAAAAAAGTAAGACCTTCAGGCACCAGAGAAGTTTGAATAGTCAGTGCAATTTGGGAGTTAGCAAAGCATTGGTAGCATAAAGCTCTTAAAAAATCTTCAGAATATTAATACAGAAAAGTGACTAAACCTGAGGCCAACTGAGAAGGAAGTTTGTTTTTGTGTTGCTAAAGTTGGAGGTTTGGGAAGGTAGATGCCAATAAAGTAAAAGTTGGAGTTTAAAAACTACATGTGTAGGCCAGGTGCAGTGGCTCACGCCTATAATCCCAGCACTTCGGGAGGCCAAGGCGGGCAAATCACCTGAGGTCAGCAGTTCGAGACCAGCCTCACCAACATGGAGAAGTTTCTACTAAAAAAAAAATGCAAAAAATTAGCTGGACGTGGTGGTGCATGCCTGTAATCCCAGCTACCCAGGAGGCTGAGGCAGGAGAATTACTTGACCCCAGGAGGCAGAGGTTGTGGTGACCCAAGATGGCGCCATTGCACTCCAGCCTGGGAAACAAGAGCAAAACTTCATCTCAAAAAAATAAAAACTACATGTGTAATATGCATTTATCTTTAAGTCCTTACAAAAATATTAATCTACACCAAGTTCTTATGATACAAGAGAAATATCCCAGTTTAAAGGCCAGGACACTTGAGATAATATTGTGTTTAGAAATTTAGGGCCGGGCGCGGTGTCTCACACCTGTAATCCCAGCACTTTGGGAGGCCAAGGCCGGTGGATCATTTGAGGTCAGGAGTTGGAGACCAGCCTGGCCAACATGTTGAAACCCCATCTCTACCAAAAATTTAAAAATTAGCCAGGCATGGTGCTGCACACCTGTAATCCCAGTTACTCAAGAGGCTGAGGCAGGAGAATTGCTTGAACCTGGGAGGCGGAGGTTGCAGTGAGTGGAGATTACACCACTGCACTCCAGCCTGGGTGACAGAGCAAGACTCTGACCCCAAAAAAAAATTGCAACCAGGGAATTAAGCAAGTTTACTTCAGTACGTAGTTGTGTTTACAGGCTGCACCATTTCTTGTAAAGGGAGGAGACTTTCTAGTACGTATGATGTTCAATTTGATTTTATATCCTTCCAAGTTCACTTTTTTAAATAATACCTGCCTGTTGTCCTTAATTTAGATCTAGTTTTTGCCCATTTTAATACAATAACAAGCGTTGCCCTCCAAATGACAGAATGAGACTGTTTATTGAAGTGCATCAGCTGCCTGCCATTTGAGCTGTTCTTAATAGGTGTGCCACTAAGACGTGATTGTTTGCATTGGTTGCTTTGCATTCACTAGGTATAGAGGAGAGAGTGGTTGATGTTGGAAATAAATTTAGTAGACCTTAATTACAAATCCTTTGAAGATAGATGACAAAAGTGAGATGGGTTTTCAGGGTTGGAATCCTTAACCATTCATCTTCATCAACTTAATTTACAACAAAACCAACATGTATCCATCAGCATATGAGGATACCAGAATCTAATTTCTGTCCTGATAAAGCATTCTGATGGCCAGGTGTGGTGGCTCAGGCCTGCAATCCTGGCACTATGGGAGACTGAGGCAGATGGATTGCTTGAGCTCAGGAGTTCAAGGCTAGCCTGGGCAACATGGCAAAACCCCTATCTACAAAACAGACAAACATTAGCCCGGTGTGGTGGTGCATACCTAGTCCCAGCTACTTGGGAGGCTGCGGCGGGAGGATGGCCTGAGCCTGGGAAGTCGAGGCTGCAGTGAGCTGTAATCACACCACTATACTCCAGCCTGGGCAACAGAGCAAGCAAAACCCTGTCTTTAAAAAACAAAAACAAAACAAAAAATTCTGATAAATGCCCATTTCCTTAGAAAATTTAATTGTGAAAACCTTTTAAAAGGCCCCTGTGATTCCCACCTGTTGGTATTCATATAATCTATTTGCCTTCAGTGTGGGCTGAAGTTTCTTCTGTTAGAAGAGGGCAGAAGCAATGGGATATCACTTCTGAGACAGTTACAAATGGTCTGGCTTCTGCCTGTGCACACTACTTTCCTCTCCTTTCAAAACCTTGTTCTAGGAAATAAGCTGCCATATGAGTAACCCTAAGCAGAGGCTACCCACCAGCAAAGAACTGAGATCCTCCGTCCCAACAAACTGAAAAAGAATCCTGCCAACCACCGCTGAGCTTGGAAGTGGATCCAACACAATTGCAGCTTGTGAGAAACCTTGAGGCAAAAACACTTAGCTAAACCTTGTCAGGATTCCTAATCCACAGAAACTGAGATATGTATGTTGTTTTAAGCCATTGCATTCTGGAGTAATTTGTTAAGCATCTGTAGGTAACAGGATCATCAGGTCATGAACACTGAGGATATTCTTCAGGTTCACATTTCACCTATAAATGACTGGCCCTTCCTATTTCGACCATATCTACTCAGGGCTGTCAGTGAAGCTTGAGCACCATAACTGACTCTGCAGAATAGCCCAAAGCAGAGAGAGGCAAGCCAGAAGTGAGAAAAGAATAAGGTTGGCCGGGCGCGGTGGCTTACACCTGTAATCCCAGCACTTTGGGAGGCCGAGGCGGGTGGTTCACGAAGTCAGGAGTTCAAGATCAGCCTGGCCAAGATGGTGAAACCCCGTCTCTACTAAAAATATAAAAAAATTAGCCAGGCGTGGTGGAACGCGCCTGTAATCCCAGCTACTCCGGAGGCTGAGGTAGAGAATTGCTTAAACCTGGAGGGGCGGAGATTGCAGTGAGCCGAGATCACACCTCTGCACTCCAGCCTGGGTGAAAGAGCGAGACTCCATCTCAAAAAAAATAAAGAATAAGGTTGACTTGATAAGAGGACTGCTGACATTATTGATTTTTCTTTGGTTTTTTTTTGTTTGTTTGTTTTATTTTTTGAGACGGAGTCTCGCTCCATCGCCCAGGCTGGAGTGCAGTGGCACAATCTTGACTCACTGCAACCTCTGCCTCCCAGGTTCAAGCAATTGTCCTGCCTCAGCCTCCGGAGTAGCTGCAATTACAGGCACCCACCACCATGCCCAGCTAATTTTCGTATATTTAGTAGAGACAGGATTTTACCATGTTGGCCAGGCTGGTCTCAAACTCCTGACCTCAGGTGATCCGCCTACCCTGGCCTCCCAAAATAACTTTTATTTTATATGCTTTCAAAGATTAATGAGATTTGAGATGGCTTTAAGAATTTTTTTTTTTTTTTTTTTCTGAGATGGAGTCTTGCTCTGTCGCCCGGGCTGGAGTGCAGTGGCAGGATCTCAGCTCACTGCAAGCTCTGCCTCCCGGGTTTACGCCATTCTGCTGCTTCAGCCTCCCGAGTAGCTGGGACTACAGGTGCCCACCACCTCGCCCAGCTAGTTTTTTGTATTTTTTAGTAGAGAGGGGGTTTCACTGTGTTGGCCAGGATGGTCTCGATCTCCTGACTTCATGATCCGCCCGTCTCGGCCTCCCAAAGTGCTGGGATTTCAGGCTTGAGCCACCGCGCCCAGCCGGCTTTAAGAATTTAAAGATAAAGCCCTTGAAAAGAGCTGATAAAACATTAGCTACATGTATGAACCAAAATCATTGCTGTTACTAGACTGAATTCTGAGTTTCTTTGAAGATAAAGCACAAGATGAAATACTGAGTTATTTGACTCATAAAAAGATTTGCAGGTCCCTCCCCAGCACTGGTCGTTAGTAAACATCAACTCCTACTTTGGTGAAACTCACTGTTCTGGCAGGAGCAAGGTGTGGGTTATAGGCAGATGCACCTTAAGTCCTCTAGCAGCTTCTGCGGACCACTAAAGTTGCCATTTCAGTGAAATATTTTGAGAATCGACTTTTTATTTTTTGAGACACAGTCTTGCTCTGTTGCCCAGGCTGGAGTGCAGTGGCACAATCATGGCTCACTGCAGCCTCAACCTCCCAGGCTCAAGTGATCCTCCCACCTCAGCCTCCCAAGTAGCTGGGATTACAGGCGTGCGCCACCAGGCCCAGCTAATTTTTGAAATTTTTGTAGAGATGGGTTTTTGCCATGTTGCCGATGCTAGTCTTGAACTCCTGGTCTCAAGTGATCCTCCCACCTCAGCCTCCCAAAGTGCTGAGATTACAGGCGTGAGCAACTACGCCTGGCCAAGGATAGACTTCTGGAAATTTTTTTGTACCTCTTCAAAAAGTAAATTATGATATAAACGAACAAATAGAAAAGTCACTAAACTACAGAATTTGTCAAATTTTGTCATTCATCAAGCTTGCATAAAGTAGATACCCTACTGTGAATTAATTTTTTTTTCTTTTTTTTTTTTGACACGGAGTTTCACTCTTGCTGCCCAGGCTGGAGTGCAATGGCACGATCTCAGCTCACCGAAACCTCCGCCTCCTGGGTTCAAGCCATTCTTCTGCCTCAGCCTCCCAAGTAGCTGGGATTACAGGCATGTGCCACCACGCCCAGCTAATTTTGTATTTTTAGTAGAGATGGGGTTTCACCATTTTGGTCAGGCTGGTCACAACTCCCAGCCTCAGGTGATCCACCCACCTTGGCTTCCCAAAGTGCTGGGATTACAGGCGTGAGCCACCGTGCCTGGCCGACTGTGAATTAATTTTATCAATAAAAGAAAATATGAATGTCCAGGCTGGGCAACATGGTGATACCCTGTGTCTACAAAAACTAAAGATTAGGCAGATGTGGTGGTACACACCTGTGGTCCTGGCTACTTGGGAAGCTAAGGCAGGAGGATTGCTTGAGCTCAGGAGACTGAGGCTTCAGTGAGCCGTGTTCACTCCACTGCACTCAAAACATACATAAAGGCCAGGCATGGTGGCTCATGCCTGTAATCCCAGCACTTTGGGAGGCTGAGGATTTTATACACACACACACACACACACACAAATTTGGTTGGGTGTGGTGACTCATGCCTGTAATCCCAGCACTTTGGGATGCCAAGGTGGGTAGATCACTTGAGGTCAGGAGTTGGAGATCAGCCTGGCCAACATGGTGAAACCCCATCTCTACTAAAAATACAAAATTAGGCTGGGTGTGGTGGCTTATGCCTGTAATTCCAGCACTTTGGGAGGCCAAGGTGGGCAGATCACGAGGTCAGGAGACTGAGACCATCCTGGCTAACACGGTGAAACCCCATCTCTACTAAAAATACAAAAAATTAGCCAAGTGTAGTGGTGGGCGCCTGTAGTCCCAGCTACTCAGGAGGCTGAGGCAGGAGAATGGTGTGAACCTGGGAAGCGGAGCTTGCAGTGAGCCGAGATCGCACCACCGCACTCCAGCCTGGGTGGCAGAGCAACACTCCATCTCAAAAAAAAAATAGCCGGGCATGGTAGCACACACCTGTAATCCCAGCTACTCGGGAGGCTGAGACAGGAGAATTGCTTGAACCTGGGAAGCAGAGGTTGCAGTGAGCCGAGATCGTGCCATTGCACTCCAGCCTGGGTGAGAAAGTGAGACTTTGTCTCAATACTTGGGAGGCTGAGGCAGGAGAATTGCTTGAACCTGGGAGGCGGAGGTTGCAGTGAGCCGAGATCGTGCCATTGCACTCCAGCCTGGGTGACAAGAGTGAGACTTCATCTCAAAAAAAATAAAAATAAATTATATATATACATATACACAAATGTGATCATTCTCATAAACTAGCTGCCATGGACCAAGTGACAAGATCAAATCCCATTATGGAAGTTCCCACCACCAATTACTGTGACAACACTGGGATACTCATTCCTAGTGACAGAGCAGGTTGTCACAGTGCATTGGCCAAACACACAACTGACAGCCAAAGACAGAAAAACTGTTTCTGTATCACTGATCGGTTGATCAAGCAACAAGATTCATCTGTTCAGCTCTTTACCCACACTTCACCTATGAGAGAACAGCACACCCAGGTAGTTTCTTTACTAACTAAATGGACAAGGACCAGAAAAAACACCTTTTCCTCAGAATCATTCACTGCAGACAATCAACAAAACCCTGTTTTTATGCACGACCCCCAGGAAGGGGATAGCCTGGAGAATCCATTTTTGTCTTGGTTTTTGCTACAATGAACTATTACCTAAATTGAATTCCCCTTTGGAGGCCAACTGAAGATTCACCATTTAGTAGCTGGTCCTCCGTATCTGTGGGTTCCGCTCAGCAGAGTCAACTACAGATGTAAAATATTCAGGAAGAAAAGCCAGTAAAGAATAATAATACAGGCCGGGCACGGTGGTTCACACCTGTAATCCCAGCACTTTGGGAGGCCGACACAGGCAGATCAGTTCCAGACCAGCCTGGCCAACATGGTGAAACCCCGTCTCTACTAAAAGTACAAAAATTAGCCAGGCATGGTGGCACACGCCTGTAATCCCAGCTACTCAGGAGGCTGAGGCAAGAGAATTGCTTGAACCCAGGAGGCGGAGGTTGCAGTGAGCCGAGATCATGCCACTGCACTCCAGCCTGGGCAATAGGACGAGACTCCGTCTCAAAAAAAAAAAAAAAAAAAATTAGCCAGGTATGGTGGCACATGCCTGTATTCCCAGCTATTCGGGAGGCTGTGACAGGAGATTCACTTGAACTTGGGAGGCAGAGGTTGCAGTGAGCTGAGATGGCGCCTTTGCACCCCAGCCTCAGCAAGAGAGTGAGACTCTGTCTCAAAAATAAATAAATGACAATACAACAACAAATACAAATTAAAAGCCACACAGTACAAGTATTTACATAGCATTTACATTGTATTAGGTACTATCAGTAATCTAGAGATGATTTAAAGTATACAGGAGGATGTGCATAGGTTATATGCAAATGCTACGCCATTTTTAGCTGAGGACTTGGGCATCCATGTATTTTGGCATCTGCAGGGGATCCTGGAACCAATCCCCCTATAGAAGACGATATGCCAAATCCAAAGTTTTTGAAAAAAAAGCAATCTATTCCTATAACAAATTACTTGAACATAAGTAACACATTTCTGAAGCTGGTAGCCAGTTCTGGTTGAGTCAGTGTGGGCACCATAGGGAAATGTGATATTTGGTTCCTGGGAGGAAAAATGTCAAATTAGTCTCCAGAGATTTTAGATCCTATCACCCACTCTAAATAAAACTTCCTGGTGGATGTTAAAGGATTCAGGTTCTGATGGCCCCTCCATTCCTTACCCCCCTCTGAGCAGCAATAAGAAAACAAAATATGAGAAGGGAGAAGCAAAAGAGCCCCTACACCTCACCCTAAAATGACCCAGCACATGTCCAGCCACCTCTTCAGTAGCCCTCTTAGAGCTGGTTGGGCATTTGTGTGTGTGTGTGTGCGTGTGTGCGTGTGTGTGTGTGTGCTATCAGACACAGACCTGGAAGGGAAGGCCCCTAGAGATGGACCCATTTAGCCCTCTCGCTTTACAGAGGAGAGGCCTCAAGAAGGTGAAGCGATTTGCTGCTGTGCGGAACTAAGAGGACTTGGATCTCATCCCCAGCAAGTGAGCACTCCCCCCACCGCTCAGCCTCTGAATATCTTTGAAGTGGGTAATTGCAGTTCTCCTTCCCTGGAAAGAGTACAGTAGGAGGTCTTGTCTCAAGAGACTGTCCAGTTTTAGTGTTATAATAAAAGGCTTAAGGCATCAGGCCTATAGCAGCCAGGAACAAGGAAACTTGGAAGAACAAGTTCTTATCTCTGAAGAATTTGATTCCCTAGTTTTCCATTGTCTGGGAAATAGATGACCAGTGGTATAAGAAAAGAACAAAAGATTGCAACAGTTTAAAATTAGACATTTTAAAAACCAATATAGGCTGGATGAGGTGACTCATGCTTGTAATCCCAGCACTTTGGGAGGCCAAGCCGGGTAGATCACTTGAGGTCAGGAGTTCGAGGCCAGCCTGGCCAACATGGTGAAACCCTGTCTCTCTCAAAAATACGAAAAATGAGCCAGGCATGGTGGCACGTGCCTGTAGTCACAGCTACCTGGGAGGCTGAGGCAGGCTGGGTGACAGAACAAGACCCTGTCTCAAAAAAAAAAAAAAAAAAAATGTGGCACACCAGTGCTGTGGAGTTTCTGGCTTTGAAAAACCTAAATTAAAAACATGGCAAAAACATAAAAAAAGGAGCCAGGCACGGTGGCTCACTCCTGTAATCCCAGCAATTTGGGAGGCTAAGGCGGACAGATCACCTGAGGTCAGGGGTTTGAGACCAGCCTGACCAACATGGAGAAACCCCATCTCTAATAAAAATACAAAATTCGCCGGTGTGGTGGTGCACACCTGTAATCCCAGCTACTTGGGAGACTGAGGCAGGACAATTGCTTGAACCCGGGAGGCGGAGGTTGCCATGAGCCAAGATCGTACCATGGCACTCCAGCCTGGACAACAAGAGTGAAACTCCGTGTCAAAAAAAAAAAAAAAAATCCACAAAACACACACACACACATGCGCGCGCGCACACACACACACACACCAAGATTATGCGCTAATGTTTTTTTATGCAAAGTGTGATTCCTGTTTGAGCAGCCCGTCACCCAAAAACTGGTTAGAAATGCAGGATCTATGGCCCCAGACCCACCCAACCAACTGAATCAGAATCTGCAATTTTTTTTTTTTTTTTTTGAGACGGAGTCTCGCTCTGTTGCCCAGGCTGGAGTCCAGTGACGGGATCTCAGCTCACCGCAACCACCACCTCCCAGGTTCAAGTGATTCTCCGCCCTCAGCCACCCGAGTAGCTGGGATTACAGGTGCACGCCACCACACCCGGCTAATTTTTGTATTTTTGGTAGAGACGGGGTTTCCCGATGTTGGCCAGGCTGGTCTCCAACTTCTGACCTCAGGTGATCCGCCTGCCTCAGTCTCCCAAAGTGCTGGGATTATAGGCGTGAGCCACTGCACCCAGCAGAATCTGCATTTTAACAAGATCCCCAGATGACTGTATGCACACTGAAGTTTGAGAATCATGCTCTAATAAGTGCGGGAGGTGGAGGTGACAATTTTGTGTATAATTATTTTTAAAATATATGTGGTCAAGAATTGGAAGGTACTTGGCAAAAATAAAAAACAGCTTAAATGGAGGTAAACCCTCTTTCCCACACAAAGTGCCTGGCCAGCTGTAGGTCCTCAAGGCAGCTGTTAGGGAGGCAACACTGCTGTGAGGGTTTCTTTTTCTTTTTTTAAATGCATTCCTGAATGTTCTTGTTAAATCACATTTAACAAATGTTTGGAAACTCAAAAGATAAATGAACATGTTGCACTTCTTTTTAAACCAGACATTAAAACTGGTTAACTTACTGTTTTCCTTTTTGTCTCAGCTATCAGGAATCAGAGTTAAATTTAATGCTCAAGACAGTAATACTATTAGCCTAGCTTTTTTGAATATTTTTCTATGACTTTTATTTTCTATTTTATTAGGTTTTCTAGTATGTTTCTTACAAATCACTTAAAAATTCTTTTTGAAGGCTGGGCGCAGTGGCTCAAGCCTGTAATCCCAGCACTTTGGGAGGCCGAGACGGGCGGATCACAAGGTCAGGAGATCGAGACCATCCTGGCTAACATGGTGAAACCCCGTCTCTACTAAAAAATACAAAAAAAACTAGCTGGGCAAGGTGGCGGGTGCCTGTAGTCCCAGCTACTCGGGAGGCTGAGGCAGGAGAATGGCGTAAACCCGGGAGGTGGAGCTTGCAGTGAGCTGAGATCCAGCCACTGCACTCCAGCCTGGGCGACAAAGCGAGACTCCGTCTCAAAAAAAAAAAAAAAAAAAAAAATTCTTTTTGAAAATAAGGGTCCAAAATACAATTATGATTTCTAAAAACAGCCTGTTCTTGTGTGCCAGGCTCCACAAAACATAAATTTGTGAAACTAACTACCTGCCTGTTTTAAAGTATTTCTTATTTCCCTGATCTTTTTTCACCTCTCAAGACACAAGTAAGGCCAGATACGGTAGCTCATGCCTGTAATCCCAGCACTTTGGGAGGTGGAGGTGGACAGATCACCTGAGGTCAGGAGTTCGAGACCAGCCTGGCTAACACGGTGAAACCACGTTTCTACTAAAAGTACAAAAAATTAGCCAGGCATGGGGGCACGCACCTGTAATCCCAGCTACTCGGGAGGCTGAGGCAGGAGAATGGCTTGAACCGGGGAGGTGGAGGTTGCAGTGAGCCGAGATCACGCCATTGCACTCCAGCTTGGGCAACAAGAGCAAAACTCCATCTCAAAAAAAAAAAGACACAAGTAAAACTAAAGGTTTCCTATTTGCTCCACAGTGAAGGTCTCAGAGGCCAAATAGCTCCTGCCCCAGTGGGGTGTTGTTTCTCTCTACCCAGGCAGCATCACAGCCTTACAGCCCAGTCCCTAGTGTCACGCTGCCTGAGGATTCAGTAAGGAAGCGGAGAACCCCAGCCCTTCTAAGGACACGCAGACCACCCTCCCATAGAATTACTCACCGACCCTTCAGCTGCTTCACACCTCCTCTGTAATGAAGGAGAGAACAGTATATGTTACTACCAAGCCTCGTTTTCAGGATAATTTCCTGCACACTACTCCATCTCCAAACTCCATCAGATTCCTCTTACTCACTCTCAAGAAAGCTTGCACTTTTTTCTTCATATCATTTATCAGCTTGTAACTGTATTGCATGATTTTCTCCCTTACCAGACCATAAGCTCCAATTGAGATTGCCCTTAACTACAGTACTTCCAGTGCCTAAAGGCATTGTTCAGCAACTGGGGCACATTAGCTGTTATCGGTTGGGCAGATGGGTGATGTAGAAAACAAATATGGCCCGATGCAGTGGCTCACACCTGTAATCCCAGCACTTTGGGAGGCTGAGGAGGGTGGATCACTTGAGGCCAGGAGTTCGAGACCAGCCTGGCCAACATGGTGAAACCCCATCTCTACTAAAAATACAAAAAATTAGCCAGGCATAGTGGCAAGTCCCTGTAATCCCAGCTACTTGGAAGGCTGAGGCAGGAGAATCGCTTGAACTCGAGAGGCGGAGGTTGCAGTGACCCCAGATCATGCCACTGCACCCCAGCCTGGGTGATGACAGAGCAAGACTTTATCTCAAAGGAAAAAAAAAAAAGGTGAAAATACTGGAAAGACAGAAAGGAGAGAGAACTATCAGACTTGCTACTGTGGCATCAAAAAAATAAATAAATAAGGGAGAACTAATTTATTAATCGCTTGCAATGTGCAGGCATTGTTAGTGCTTTATATGTGCTATGGGATCCTCAGCACAATCCCTTTTTTTTTTTAATTAATATAATTCACTAACAAGCTGGGTGCAGTGGCTCACGCCTGTAATCCCAACACTTTGGGAGGCCAAGGTGGGCACCAGGAGTTTGAGACCAGCCTGGGTAACATGGTGGAACCCCGTCTCTACAAAATTGTTTTTTTAGAAAAAGCCAAGTGTGGTGGTATGAGCCTGTAGTCGTAGCTATTCAGGAGGCTAAGATGGGAGGATCACTTGAGCCCAGGAGGTGAAGGCTGCAGTGAGCTGCAGTGAGCTGAGATCATGCCACTGCACTCCAGCCTGGGTGACAGGGCCAGAATCTGTCTCAGAAAAAAAAAAAAATATATATATATAAATATATATATGTATGTATTTCACCAACATAAAATTCACCCATTTAAGTTATACAATTCAGTGGTTTTTAGTATATTCACTAGATTGTGCAACTATCATCACTAATTCTAAAACATTTTCATCACCCCAAAAAGAACCCTGTGCCCATTAGCAGTCACTCTTGTTTCCGCTCCTTCCTAGCCACCTCCTAATCTGCTTTCTGTCTCAATGGATTTGCCTATTTTGAATATTTTATAGAAATTGAATCACATGTATACAAATGGAAGCAAGTCTTTTGTGTCTGTTTCCTTTCATTTAACATGTTTTCAAGGTTCATCCACATGGTAGCAATTCTTACTACTTCATCCCTTTTTATGGCTGGATAATATTTCATTGCATGGATATACACATTTTGTTTATCTGTTCACCAGGACATATGGGTTGTTTCCATTTTTTGGCTATTATGCTGCTATGAACATTTGTGTATAAGTTTTTGTGTGAACATTTGTTTTTAATTTTCTTGTGTATGTACCCAATAGTGGAATTACTGGGTCATATGGTAACTCTATGATTAACCATTTGAGGAACTGCCAGGCTGCTTTCTGCAGCAGTTGTAACATTTTAGATCTGCATTAGCAGTGAATGAGGGTTCTAATTTCTCCACTTGCTCACCAACACTTGTTATTATTCACCTTTTTTATTATAATCACCTTAGTGGGTGTGAAATTGTATCTCAATATGGATTTGATTGGCATTTTTCTAATGACTAATGATGTTGAGCATCCTTTGGTGTGCTAATTGGCCATCTGCATATCTTCTTTGGAGAAATGTCTATTCAAATCCCTTGCTCTTTTTTTTTTTTTTTTTTTTAAGACAGAGTCTCACTCTGTCACCCAGGCTGGAGTGCAGTGGTGCGAACTCAGCTCACTGCAAGTTCTGCCTCCCGGATTCACACCATTCTCCTGTCTCAGCCTCCTGAGTAGCTGGGACTACAGGCGCCCGCCACACGCCTGGCTAATTTTTTGTATTTTTAGTAGGGAGAGGGTTTCACCATGTTAGCCAGGATGGTCTCAATCTCCTGACCTCATGATCTGCCCATCTTGGCCTCCCAAAATGCTGGGATTACAGGCGTGAGCCACCGTGCCGGGCATTCCTTGCCCATTTTAAGCATTCGGTAGTCTGTCTTTTTATTATTGAGTTGTAGGAGTTCTTAATATATTCTGGATTCTAGATCTTATCCAATTATAATTTGCAAATATTTTCTTCCATTCTGTGGGTTGTCCTTTTACTTTCTTAATGATGTCTTTTTAAACAAAAAAAAAAAATTAAATTTTGATGAAAGCCAATTTATCTATTTTTTTCTTTGGTTTCTTGTTGTGCATTAGGTGTCATATCTAAGAAGCTATTGCCTAATCCAAGTTCACAAAGATTTACGACTATATTTTCTTTTAAGATTTTTATAGTTTTGTATCTTGCATTTAGGTCTTTGAGTTAATTTTGTATATGATGTGAGGTAGGGGTTCAATTTCATTCTTTCATATATAGATATCTGATTGTTCCAGCATCATTTGTTGGAAAGACTATTCTTTCCCCTATTAAATAGTCTTGACATCCTTGTTGAAAATCAATTGGCCATAAATGTTTGGGTTTCTTTCTTTCTTTTTTTTTTTTTTGAGATGGAGTCTTGCTCTGTCGCCCAGGCTGGAGTGCAGTGGCACAATTTCAGCTCACTGCAAGCTCCACCTCCTGGGTTCACACCATTTTCCTGCCTCAGCCTCCCAAGTAGATGGGATTACAGGTTTACACCACCACGCCTAGCTAATTTTTGTATTTTTAGTAGAGATGGGGTTGTGCCATGTTGGCCAGGCTGGTCTCCAACTCCTGACCTCAAGTGATCTGCCCACCTTGGCCCCCCGAAAATGCTGGGGTTACAGGCGTAGGCCTCTGCACCCAGCCCTACTATTTCATGTTTTTCTTCCCTTTATAGAATCCTCAAGAGATCCAGGCCCTAGGCATTTCCCTGGCCCAGGAACTATAGGAATCTACCCTACTGTGATGGGAAGAAATCTCCCTCTTCTCTCCTCCTTGGCCCAACTCTTTTTAGTAATTTGTTTTCTTTTTCTTTTTTTTTTTGAGACCATCTCATTCTGTCATCCAGGCTGGAGTGCAGTGGCATGCTCTCAGCTCACTTCAACCTCTGCCTCCCAGGTTCAAGAGATTCTCCTGCCTCAGCCTCCCAAGTAGCTGGGACTACAGCTGCAAGCCACCACACCCAGCTATTTTTTGTATTTTTAGTAGAGATGGGGTTTCACCATGTTGGCCAGGATGGTCTTGATCTCTTGACCTCATGATCTGCCCACCTCGGCCTCCCAAAGTGCTGGGATTATAAGCATGAGCCACCGCATTTGGCCTGTTTACATCTTTAACCACATAACAGGTGGGTTATCCTTGTCCCACTCCCAAAGAAGGATGAAATGTTTCCTATCACTTCTTTATGGAGAAGTGGGCCCCAGTCTTGGCCAGAGAGGACCTGAGTTCTGGGCTCTTCTTTGCCACTGTCTTTCTGGGAACTTCTAAGTGACTCTCCCTTTTGGGCTTCAAGTTTCTCATGTGGGAAGAGTCCTTGGTTATAGTGGACAGAGGAGTTTGGCTGCTTCTTCTGGTCCAAGGGCTAATGTGAAGACAGCTATGGGGAAAAGAGACTGGAGAGATCCCTGAGATGTAACAGGTCCCCAGTGATGGCCACCTGCTGAGACCAGGCATTTGGGGATTCACAGGGGTGCAAGACAGTCCTTGCCCTTGACTCGGGGAAGAAATTAATGCTCTGAAAAAGTTAGCCTCTCAAAACGGGCAGGGGAAGAGACCAATAAGAAACAGAAGTGAAAAGCACCCTAGGAAGAAGGGAGGTAATGGGAAGCAGTCAGGGAGGGCTTCCTGGAGGGTCTGCTTGGGCTTCGAGGATCAGCTACAGCTAACTTTTATGACTGACAGGTAGGATTTTGATGGGAGGGAATTGAAACAGGATGAACATTACGAGAATCCCAAGGCTGCTGTTCCTCCAGGAATCTTGGGCTCCCACCAGCTGCACTCCAGGAGCTGTCACTTCTGCACCCTCTGTTGATCTGTTCTAAAGGTCCCTGCCTTCTTACTCCCTCCCCAGCAACTTATCCCCCTGTTGTTCCCCTCTCCACCGAGCAAGCTCCCAGGAATATTACTTTGAGACCCAGCCTCAGTGCCTCTTTCTAGGGGAGACCACACTTAGCCCCCAAGGCTGGATTGCAGCTCTCACCCCTATAGCCTCTGAGAGTGTAGAGGGGTGAGGGGGACATTCCTTTATCACAGATCATCTTATCACCTGCTAGCTTGCAACCCTCCACTGGCTTTGATTTCAGGGAGGACATGGGCTGTGTCTGATTGTCCCCATCCCTTGGCCAGGGACCAAGCCTTAGAGAACTGGCTAAGATGAACCCCTACCCACATCCCAGGGTCTCCAGGCAGGGGACACCATTGTGGAGTTGAGGGATTACCAGTTCCATCTGCCTTGTAGTCGTCAGGGAGGAGCTTGTCCTGCCGGTAGCCCAACACGAAGGCCAGGAAGGAGAGGATGAGGGCATCGCCAATGCTGAGGATGGCCAGCATGAAGGCCCAGCGGATGGTGCAGTGACCCAGTGTGTACTTGCCCGTCTGCTCCCCACACATGCGCCGTACCTCACTTGAGTCCCAACCATCAGGGTAGACCAGGCAGCCAATCATTAGACCTGTGGCTGAGGGGGAAGGAGGGGTGCAGATGGCATCAGGCTGAGTGTGCCCAGTCCACTACCTCCCACTTTGCACTGCTATTATATTGTCACCTCCCTTCTCCTTCTGTTAACAGCCTCAGGAGGCATGAGAGGTAGCTTCTACCATCCTTGCAGAACACAGGTGAGAAAACTGAGGCTCTGAGAGTTAAAGCAACTGGCCCCTGAGACCCAGCGGTTGGGGCAGAGGCAGAGAGCTGAACTCCTCAGCCCAGGCAGGCTCTGCCACCACACCAGGTGGTCCTCCCAGGTCCTCAGCCATTCTCCTCACCTTGAACTCAACAACGCACCACCTGCCCTGGCTTCAAAGCCCTCCAGTATCTGGTCCCAGCCCAAAGAACTCATCACTGCTGAGATGCACATTTCTTCATACTTACAACATCTGTGAAATAAGTGTAATAAGAAAGTGTTGGCCAAGCACGCTGGCTCATGCCTGTAATCCCAGCACTTTGGGAGGCTGAGGCGGGTGGATCACCCGAGGTCGGGAGTTTGAGACCAGCCTGACCAACATGGAGAAACCCCATCTCTACTAAAAATACAGAATTAGCCCACCATGGTGGTGCATGCCTGTAATCCCAGCTACTCAGGAGGCTGAGGCAGGAGAATTGCTTGAACCCGGGAGGTGGAGGTTGCAGTGAGCCGAGATCGCGCCATTGCACTCCAGCCTGGGCAACAAGAGCAAAACTCCGTCTCAAAAGAAAAAGAAAAAGAAAGTGTCTAGGCTGGGCGCAGTGGCTCACACCTGTAATCCCAGCGCTTTGGGAGGTCGAAGCGGGCAGATCACCTGAGGTTGGGAGTTTGAGACCAGCCTGACCAACATGGAGAAACCCCATCTCAACTAAAAGTACAAAATTAGCTGGGTGTAGTAGCACATGCCTGTGATCCCAGCTACTGGGGAGGCTGAGGCAGAAGAATCACTTAAACCCTGGAGGCAGAGGTTGTGGTGAGCCGAGATCACGCCATTGCACTCCAACCTGGGCAACAAGAACAAAATTCCATCTCAAAAAAAAAAAAAAAGAAAAAGAAAGTGTCAAGCCATGGCTGGATTATCAGTATTTTTTGTTTTTATAGTACATAGAATAACACTGTGTCCTACAACTCAGGTATCTTAGATTTGATGAATACAGGAAGCCTTTCCAGACTGTCCCTGGCTGCTTCCTTCAAAAGTCTTCCATTCAAGCAAACAGGTTTCCTCCTCACTCTTACCCAGTACAGCATAGTCCAGTTGCTACACGTCCCTAAATTTAAGAATCCCCTGGAGGCTGAGTGCGGTGGCTCATGCCTGTAATCCCAGCACTTTTGGGAGACTGAGGCAGGTGGATCACCTGAGGTCGGGAGTTTGAAACCAGCCTGACCAACATGGAGAAACCCCGTCTCTACTAAAAATACAAAATTAGCCAGATGTGGTGGCACGTGCCTGTAATGCTAGCTACTCGGGAGGCTGAAGGAGGAGAATCGCTTGAACCCAGGAGGCAGAGGTTGTGGTGAGTCGAGATTGTGCCATTGCACTCCAGCCTGGGCAATAAGAGTGAAACTACATCTCAAAAAAAAAAAAAAGAATCCCCTGGAATCTTTAATGCTGGTTCCTTCACCTATAACCTATGCACAAAAAAATAAGGTAAAAAGCTAGTTCCTAGGTCATGGTTGGGTTCAATAATCTCTGTTTTCAAAAACACTCTTCCAGGTGATTTTCTCAGTAGGAAAAGCTGATAAACACTAGACTAGGCTGCCTGGATTTCAAGCCCAGCTCTGCACTACCTAGCTATGTGACTCAGATCAAGTGACTTAAGCTTTCTTTTTTTTTTTTCCTTTGAGACAGAGTCTGTCTCTGTCACCTAGGCTGGAGTGCAGTGGCACGATCTCAGCTCACTGCAACCTTCGCCTCCCGGATCCAAGTGATCCTCCTGCCTCACCCTCCCGAGTAGCTGGGATTACAGGCATGTACCACTGTGCCCAGCTAATTTTTGTATTTTTAGTAGAGACAGGGTTTCACCACGTTGGCCAGGCTGGTCTTGAACTCCTGGGTTCAAGTGATCCGCCCGCCTTGGCCTCCCAAAGTGCTGGGATTACAGGCATGAGCCACCGTGCCCAGCCATACTTAAGCTTTCTTTGCCTCAGTTCCTCATCTATAAAACAGAGATAATAATAACCCCAACCTTCCTGTTGTGGTTACAGCAAGGTTCAAATGAGTTAATACTGGAAAAGAGTGTAGAACAGTGCCTGGCATGGACTTGGCACTCCATAAGAGTTGACTGTGAGAGTTATTATCCCACTCTGTGCCTTCCTTGACTTAGTATTTACAGCTAAAAATTCTGTTGCCCCCACTTTCCCCCTACTTCTTCCATCCCTTTCCATCAAACCACCCCCCTCACCTTAGCTTCGCTGGGGTGAAGCACAGACAGGTGACATAATCCAGGATGCAACTGGGGCAGCCCCAGGCACAGCTGCCCTGCAGGCAGGGGGTGCTCCCCTTATCTGTGCCGCTTTCCCACAGGTCTGGAGGCTCTCTAGTCCCAAGGTTGTACCCTACTCCGGAGCCCCTCAGAGAAGCACCTCTTCGGGCCCAAAGTTACCTTCCCTGTACCCAGCTTGTTCTGCAAAAAAGGTCAGGAGGTCAAACAAATGCACAGTAAATGGAAATATCAGGATCCTACCTCCCCACCTAAATGTATCACACTTCCTTCGATTTTTTTTTTTTAGGAGAAGCTTATTTAGATAGTTCTTTATAGATCACAAAATACTTCATGTACCATCTTGACTGTGACCACCGTTCTGTGAAGTGGGCCAGCTATTAATATCCTCATTTTACAGATTAGAAAACTGAGGGCTTGGCCAGGCGCGGTGGCTCACATCTGTAATCCCAGCACTTCAGGAGGCTGAGGTGGGCGGATTATGAGGTCAGGAGATCGAGACCATCCTGGCTAACACGGTGAAACCCCATTTCTACTAAAAAATACAAAAACATTAGCAGGGTATGGTGGTGGGCACCTGTACTCCCAGCTACTCTGGAGGCTGAGGCAGGAGAATGGTGTGAACTCGGGAGGCGGAGCTTGCAGTGAACCGAGACAGCACCACTGTACTCCAGCCTGGGTGACAGAGCGAGACTCTGTCTCAAATTTTAAAAAATAATAATAAATAATAAAATAATAATAATAATAATAAAACTGAGGGCTCAGAGAAACCAGGTGACTTACCAGCCATCCAGTCATTCAGCTATGACAGGACCAAGGCCTGAATTCTCCATTCCTGACTTTCCTGACTTCAAAGTTCATTCCCTCCACCCCCAGAACATGACACCTCTCCCAGGGGCTGAATGTAATTAGTGGTGACATTTCAGACTTCCTACGTGTTCAGCGAGGAGATACCCACGGTGGAAGAGAGGGAGCCATCCACAGCTCGGTGGTGAAACCTATGTAGCCAGCCCTTCCCCGACTTGGTGTGAGTCCAGCCCTCCAGTGCCTGGCAGGGCCCCTGGCTTCAAGGGCAGAGGTGAAGGTGGGAAGGAGCTGCCCTTCCAGGCTTTGCATTCTCTCCATCACTTCCTCCCTTGGCCCCTCACCTCCTGCACCATCTTCCTGTGGGGACTCCGGAAAAAAGCCCAGGGCCTCTGACCTGGAAACAGGTGTGGGTGCCACAGTTCCCTGTGAGCATTCCACCCATCCACCCATGATTCTGGGGACAGTGGGTGTCAGCCCCAGTTGTGGCATTTCAAGGCTCTAAGTAGAAGCCAGCACAGTGTTCTCAGGCCGAGTTACTTCCTCTCTCTGACTACCGTCCTGTTGTCTCTAAAGTACCTGACTCATAGCCGCACTGTGAGGATTAAGTGTGATCATTTACAGAAAACACTTACTATGATGTCTTGTACATGGTAAGTGGCTAACTAATGTTAGTCACTGCTATTATTATTGACATTGGAGTCAGACAGAAGCTGCCTCAGTGACATGGATGCCATTAGAGCTGCTCATGAATATTCCAGATGCAAGGCAAGGTTGTACTTCCTTGCCCCGCTCTCTTGAGGTTAAGTGAGGTCATCTGCCTTCCTCTGGCCAATGACACGTGAGCAGAGATGTGTGTATTTCCGGGCCACAGCACTTAGCTGCAGTGGGAGACCTCCCAGAGCTCCCTTCCCTCTGATGCGAGGACAGCTGATGGTGACTGATGCCCCTAGCGATGGTCCCAGGAGAGAGCAGCGAGAGCGGAGTCCCCACCGATCCCTAGTTGGCATGGACCATAAGCAAGAAATACATAAACCTTTGTTCTAAGCCACCAAGATTTGGGAGTGGTTTGTTACTATGGCATCCCTTCTCATGCTCACTGATAAAGTTGTTTTTTACGTTTTTCACAGGTACTGAGCACCTACCATGTGCAAGGTGTTTTACATGCATTCTATTATCCCATCTTCACAGAACCCCAGTGAAGCGGGTCCTGCTGCTATGTTCTACAGATGGGGTACAGTGGAATGTTTGTTCACCCCAGAATTCCTGTGTTGAAATCCTAACCTCCAGCCTGGTGGTGTTAGGAGATGGGGCCTTTGGGAGGTGATTAGGTCATGAGGGTAGGGCCCTCACGAATGGGATTGGAAGCCTTATAAAAGGGACCCCAGAGGGGAGGGGGAGCAGCTGAAGGTTGGTTAATGGATACAAAAGTATAGCTAGACAGGAGGAATAAGCTGTAGTGTTCTCTAGCACTGTAGGCTGACTATAACCAACAACAATCTATCATATATTTTCAAATAGCTGCAACAGCAAATTTGAAATTGTCCCAACTCAAAGAAATGTTTTAAATGTTTGAGGTGATGGATATGCTAATTACCTTAATCTTCTCAGTAGGAAAAGCTAGGAAACATTAGACCAGGCTGCCTGGATTTCAAGCCCAACTTGTATACATGTAACAAGATATCACACTGTAACCCATAAATATGTACAATTATCATGTCAATTAAAAATAATAATAAGGCCAGGTGTGGTGGCTCACGCCTGTAATGCCAGCACTTTGGGACGCTGAGGCAGGCAGATTGCCTGAGCTCAGGAGTTCCAGACCAGCCTGAGCAACATGGTGAAACCTCATCTCTACAAAAATTCACTGGGCGTGGTGGCATGCACCTGTAGTCCCAGCTACTTGGGAGGCTGAGGAGGGAGGATCACTTGAGCCTGGGATGTCAAGGCTGCAATGAGCCGTGTTCATGCCATTGCAGTCCAGCCTGGGTAAAAATAACAATTTTTGAGAAGCTGACTCAATAATAATAATCATCAATGCAAATAAATAAATAAAAGGGACCTCAGAGAGCCCTGTCACCCTCTTATCACCATGTGAGGACATCAAGAGGTCAGCAGTCTGCAACCTAGAAGAGGCCTTCACCAGAGATCTCGTGCCAATGCCATGCTGGCACCCAGATCTCAGACCTCCAGCCTCCAGAAGTGTGAGTAATGAATTTCTGTTGTTTAAGCCCCCTGGTCTGTGGTAATTTGTTATGGCAGCCCTGACTAAATAGAACTAAGTAAAACTGACTAAGACATGAGGTTACCAAGACTCAGAGAAGACAAGCAGTTTGGCCTACCTGTGTTTCTAGGGGCTGGGACCACTCCCAGCCTACACCTGGCACCCAGAAGCCCAATTAATCTTGTTAAGCTGCAGCCCCACATCACCCAAGCATCAGTCCTCATCCTCCCCTGCCCCTGTCCCTTTCCTGCTCCCAGGCTTCTTGGCAAGGGTACTAATACATGGATGTATCTCCCAGCTGCTGAATGTGGGACCCACCCACTCTGCATCTCTCCCTTCAGCTCATTTCCCCTTCTGCAGCACAGCAGAACGGAACATGACACCAGTCTTGCCTTCCCCAATTTAAATGTTGCATGAGATGGCACCCGGCCACCTCTGCTATCAGTGTCTCCAGCTCTGCGACCCAGATAGTGTCTGACTGAGATGGCCTGGCAACCCCTGCCGCTCCTGGCACTGCCTGCTCACACATGGCACCTGTTGTGGGATGTTTCAGGAGAAGGGGGGGTTGCAGACAGCCTTGAGAATGAGAGAGATGATTGTGTCTCCAGCATCCCATAACCCTGATATGGAAGAACAGCTGGCAAGCATTATCAGGGTCTATTTCACTCTTCTTTGGCATAAAACTGCTAAATCTTCATTTCCCCTTTGTTCATATATATATATATAATATATATATATATAATGAATACACATATGTTAAAGAATATATATATACTCAATATTTATATTAAATCAGCTAATTTTTGTAGAGACACAGCTTCAACATGTTGCTCAGGCTGGTCTCAAACTCCCGAGCTCAAGCAATCTGCCCACCTCACCCTCCCAAAGTGCTGGGATTACAGGCCTGAGCCACTGCAGCTGGCCTTATTATTATTTTAATTGACATATATATGTCAATTATATATATACATATAATATATATATTATGTACATATATAAATATATAAACATACATATGATACATATAATTTAATGTATGCATACATTAAATATATGTGTGTATATACAAAATAGAGATAGGGTCTCACTATGTTGTCCAGGCTAGTCTTGAACTCTTGAACTTCTGGCCTCAAGCAATCCCCTCTCCTTGGCCTCCCAAAGTGCTAGGACTACAGGCATGAGCCACTGTGCCTGCCCCCACCATCATTCTTGACATGGCCACTACCTACCTTGCTCCCCACTGCCCACCCCTGCCCCAGACTCTCCTTTATCATACAGAGAGACTACAGAGAAGAGGGAGGTGGCAAGGCGATTTGCTCTGAAGCCATGGGGAGAACTCTGAAGCCATGTGAGTAGCCTGGGTGCAAGATTTGGAATCAAAGGTGTATCCCTTCCTACTTGTATGCTCAAAACAAGTTTCCCACTAGGGGCCTTCTTTGTAAAATGGAGAAATACCCACCTCAATGGGTTGTGCTAGGGCTCCTCCAGATAACATATGTAAAGATATTTCATAAATCATTATACTTATGTAAATATGTGGCTCAGTGAAAACATCTTAGGAATACATCTAGTTTCTTGGGAACTGCTGCCTTAATTCTTCCAGGTCCTCAGTTGCCCACTGATCTGCTATAGCCTTGGCCAAGTCTGGTCCTCTCAGCAGCAGATCCCTCATCTATAGTTGGGGGGTGGATATAGCTCTCTGGGGTCCCCTCCAACTCTGCAGTCTTGACTCTGCGTGTTTGGTGGCCTGGGATTCAGAGGCCTGTTTCAGTCTCCCTCTTAAAGATTACAGCACTTCTGTCTCTCTTTTTTTTTTTTTTTTTTTTTTGATATGGAGTCTCGCCCTGTTGTCCAGGCTGGAGTGCAGTGGCGCGATCTCGGCTTACTGCAAGCTCCACCTCCTGGGTTCACACCCTTCTCCTGCTTCAGTCTCCCAAGTAGCTGGGACTACAGTCACCCACCACCATGCCCAGTTTTTTTTTTTTTGTCTTTTTAGTAGAGATGGAGTTTCACCGTGTTAGCCAGGATGGTCTCCATCTCCTGACCTTGACAGCACTTCTCATTCTGATCAATGATATCAAGATGGTTTCACTCTAGTTTCCAGTCCCTGGCACTACTCCTGGACATCTCACTGGCATAGACAGTTTGTGTGTGGTCCCTGAGGTGGGCAGGGACCAAGGTACCAGAGGCTGCAGCACAAGGTCTTAACCCTCTTCCTGGGCTACAGAGAAAAGCAAGATCACTTGGCACAAGGACCAAGAAGCCTTCCTGAGCTAGGAGCAGGAAAAAGGACTTCCTGAGCTAGGAGTGCCTCAGGACACAAGGACACAAGTGGCTGCCTACCCCACAGTTTTATTTGTTTTATTTTATTATTATTATTACTTTTAGAGACAGGGTCTTGCCATCTTGCCCAGTATAGTCTCAAACTCCTGAGCTCAAGTGATGCTCTCTCCCAAAGTGTTGGGAGTACAGGTGTGAGCCACTGTGCCCAGCCCCCACATTGTTTTAAAGGACCCTAGGCCAGGTGCTGTGGATCACACCTGAAACCCCAATACTTTGGGAGACTGAAGCAAGCAAATCGCTTGAGGCCAGCAGTTCGAGACCTGCCTGGGCAATATGACAAAACCCCATCTCTACAAAAATTACAAAAAAATTAGCCAGACATGGTGGTGCACACCTAGAGTCCCAGCTACTTGGGAGGCTGATGAGAGAGGATCACCTAAGTCCAAGGAGGTTGAGGCTGCAGTGAGCTGAGACCATGCCACTGTACTCCAGCCTGGGCCAACTCTGTCTCAAAAAACAAACAAACAAACAAACAAACAACAACAACAGGACCCTAAATAGCTTCCTCCACCTCACACAGTATCACTCCATTTGCTGCCTTAAGTATAAAATCCCATAATCAAGAAGAAAAGACTTTCACTCCACAATGAAAGAGGGGACTTTAGATGAAAGTTTCTATAGGCAAGGTCATACCCTGCATAATAGTAACACTCCAAAATCAGCAAGAGACCTTAGAATCTGAGAGCAGTTTGGAGTGGGAGAGAGAGAATGAGGACAGAGTTCTGGGCACTCTTATAAAGAACAAAAGCCCAGAGGTGGGAGATGAGGGCATCTAGAATGTGCTTGACTGGTGTCACTACTTTGTGCTGGGGTTGAGTCCTATTCCCACATGGCCAACAATGGAAGCTTCCTTCTTTCTCTCTCTCACAGCTGCAAAAACTGATGTGATGGCCTGGGAGTCAGGACCAGCAACTGTGTGCTCCTGGGCAAGTCACTTCCCTTACAGATGAGAGGGTTGGACAGCTTGATCTCTAAGGTCTTTTCTGCCTCAGCCATTCTAAGATTCTCAACTCCTCAGAATCTTCTGCAGAGCACTGAGTAGGACTGGGCTGTAGGAGAACAGCTAAATTTAAGGCCCAGAGCCCCAGCAGAGGGTGGAATGGTGCAGCTGCAGCTGTGGCCCCGGGGTGGGCCCCCGCCTGCCCTCCCACCATCCCTGCTTACCCGCAGCCAGCTGCATCCATGCACAGATCTTGTAGACTGTGGCCGTGTTGCAGATGAAGAACAGGCTGAAGCAGATGATGGAGCCAATGATGAGGAACATGCCCAAGGCCACAAAGAACATGGCAGTCTTGAAGGCTCTAGAGGGGATGGAGGAGAAGTCTAGGGGACCGCCCTTGCAGATGAGCTCGGAGGATAGCACGTTACCCACGCAGTAGGAGAAAAGGCCGAAGTAGCCTGCCTGCGGTGTGTTGACGCTGTCGCCGATCCAGTAGGGCTGGATGAAGAGGGCCATGACCAGCACGGAGAAGCAGATGGTGAGTGTACCCCACATCACGCCCACGGCCCGCGAGTTCCGCACATAGTTGGTATGGTAGATCTTGGCTGCCTCCTGGGCCGGCAACAATTTCACCATGGTGAGGGCAGCAGGCCCTGGGTTGGGGTCCCGTGGGCTGCAAGTCCGTGGCTTTGTGGATGAAGGCCTAGAAGCAGATCACTCCCCAGCGGGGTCTGGGGAGGAGGCTGAGGTTAGGGCACCAGATAAGGTCCCTTCAAGGCAAGGGGAAGAGGCTTAATAGGACAAGGACAACCTTGGCTTGATTAGGGGAAGCTTGCCAGGTGCCTGTGTCCGCTGTAGCCGAGGCTGTCTCCAGTATCCTGCCGCCTCCCAAGCCCCCCAGGGTCTCGGGCCTGCTGGCGCCGCCCTGCCCCTCTCCCTTCCCGGCTCACGGCTCCCGAGAGCCCCGCCCCCTCCTCCGTCCGCGGAGGGCGCCGTTTCAGCACCGCGGCCAGCGCCCCGGGGTTCTGGGCGAGGGGCGGGGCCTGCAGCCGAGGCTGGGAAGGGACCGAGCGCCCACTGCAGGCCCCCGCCGCGGGGAATCGGAACCCAGTTCACCTTCCTGAACCGAGATGACAAGAACTGGGAAGGTGGGGCTGTGGCTGACACATTCCTACCGCTCAATTCGAGCCGCAAAAACGCTTTCCCCCCGCAAAAGCGCTTTCCACATCCCATTCCACCCGCCCTCCCTGGTTCCCTAGTCGCCTTCCCAGAACCTCCAATCCCACCACCCTGGAGGTCAGCAAAGCCTTTCCTGGTTGCCTTCTGGTCACTGGTTTTTCGTCCTTAGCATTCAGTCAACGATTTCTAAAAGCATACTATGTGTTAACGTTATGTTAGAGACATCTAAGCAAAATATTTACATATATAATGTATATATGTAGTCTATATAAATATATATATATAAAACGCCTGTATATGCAGACTATGTGATAAGAGGCAACTACAAAGTATAGCAGACAACATTCTTTGTGAGCCTTTTCAGACCTGAACATGTGTTTTGTTCAATACAATGCCTTTCTCCCCTTGTTTCTATGTGTTTGTTACATATTTCCCCCTTTAAATATATGTATTTTTAATATGTTATATATATACATATTTCTCCTGATTTTATAGGTAAATACAAGGCTAGTGTAAAGAACTAGGAAAATTCCGCCGGGCGCGGTGGCTCACGACTGTAATCCCAGCACTTTGGGAGGCAAGGGTGGGCAGATCACGAGGTCAGGAGATGGAGACCATCCTGGCTAACGCACTGAAACCCCGTCTCTACTAAAAATACAAAAAAATTAGCCGGGCGTGGCGGCATGCACCTGTTGTCCCAGCTGCTGGGAAGGCTGAGGCAGGAGAATGGTGCGAACTCGGGAGGGGGAGCTTGCTGTGAGCTGAGATCGCAGCACTCCAGCCTGGGCAACAGAACAAGACTCTGTCTCAAAAAAAAAAAAAAAGCTTCCTTTCCAACTTGGACCCGGCAGAATGGCTCCCGCAAAGAAGGGTGGCGAGAAGAAAAAGGGCCATTCTGCCATCAACGAAGTGGTGACCCGAGAATACACCATCAACATTCACAAGCGCACCCATGGAGTGGGCTTCAAGAAGCGTGCCCCTCGGGCACTCAAAGAGATTCGGAAATTTGCCATGAAGGAGATGGGAACTCCAGATGTGTGCATTGATACCAGGCTCAACAAAGCTGTCTGGGCCAAAGGAATAAGGAATGTCCCATACCGAATCCGTGTGCGGCTGTCCAGAAAACGTAATGAGGATGAAGATTCACCAAATAAGCTCTATACTTTGGTTACCTATGTACCTGTTACCACTTTCAAAAATCTACAGACAGTCAATGTGGATGAGAACTAATCGCTGATGGTCAAATACATCAAATAAAGTCATAAAATTGAAAAAAGAAAAAACGAAAAAAGAATTAGGAAAATTCAGGAAAGTATACACAAAAGAATAAAAATCATAACACCAACGTCAGGAGCTACGGAAAGACAACACATTCTTAAAAACAAGGACTTTGGTGTTCAACAGGCCTGGATTTGAATGAGCTACTTACTAAGTAACCATCCATGGACTTAACCTTTCTTCCTAAGCCTCAGTTTCTCCATCTATTAAATGCAGGAAATGATGGTATCGATCACACAACGGCTAAGTAAAATACATGTATAAAATCTTTAGCCCAGGGCACACATAAAAGTGCTCAAAGGGCTGGGTATGGTGGCTCATGACCGTAATTCCATCACTTTGGGAAGCCAAGTCCGGCGGATCACCTGAGGTCAGGAGTTTAAGACCAGTCTGACCAACATTGTGAAACCCGGTCTGTACTAAAAATGTCAAAAATTAGCCAGGCATAGTGGCAGATGCCTGTATTCCCAGCTACTCGGGAGGCTGAGACAGGAGAATCGCTTGAACCTGCGAGGCAAAGGTGGCAGTGAGCCTAGATCACACCATTGCATTCCAGCCTGGGCAACAAGAGCAAAACTCCATCTCAAAACATAATAATAATAATTTTTTTTTTAAGTGCTCAAAGGCACATTAGTGGTCTCTAATCCCAGCACTTTGGGAGGCCAGGCAGTGAGATCACTTGAGCTCAGGAATTCTAGACTAGCCTGGGCAACATAGCAAGACTCCTGTCTCTACAAAAAATACACAGCTTACCCAGGCATAGCCAGGCATGGTGGTGCCCGCCTGTAGTCACAGCTACTTGGAAGGTTGAGGTGGGAGAATCACTGGAGCCCAGGAGGTCGAGGCTGCAGTTAACCAAGATCACACCACTGTACTCCAGTCTGGCTTTAACAAAAAAAGAGAAAGTACTCAAAAATGTTGGTGATTACTGTTATTACCACTTTAGTCCCTGCAGTTTCCCTCTTCTGAACATACTCCTTTACATGACTGGATGATGTATGTACAATTTTATTTTATTTTTATATTTATTTATTTATTTTTGAGATGGAGTTTCGCTCTTGTTGCCCAAGCTGGAGTGCAATGGCACGATCTCAGCTCACCACAACCTCCATCTCCCTGGTTCAAGCAATCCTCCTGTCTCAGCCTCCCAAGTAGCTGGGATTACAGGCATGCACCACCACGCCCGGCTAGTTTTCTGTTTTGTTTTGTTTTGTTTTTTGTTCTTTGATACGGAGTTTTGCTCTTGTTGCCCAGGCTGGAGTGCAGTGGCGTGATCTTGGCTCACCACAACCTCCGCCTTCCTGGTTCAAGTCATTCTCCTGCCTCAGCTTCCCGATTACAGGCATGGCCGCCACACCCAGCTAATTTTGTATTTTTAGTAGAGACGGGGTTTCTCCATGTTGGTCAGGCTGGTCTCAAACTCCCGACCTCAGGTGATCCTTCCACCTTGGCCTCCCAAAGTGCTGGGATTACAGCTGCGCCTGGCCAGTAAGGTTGTTGTTTGTTTGTTGTTGTTGTTATTGTTTGACACGAAGTTTCACTCTTGATGCCCAGGCTTGAGTGCAATGGCACAGTCTTGGCTCACTGCAACCTCCGCCTCCCAGGTTCAAGCGATTCTCCTGCCTCAGCCTCCCAAGTAACTGGGATTACAGGCATGTGCCACCATGCCCGGCTAATTTTTGTATTTTTAGTAGAGATGGGGTTTCATTATGTTAGTCAGGCTGGTCTCAAACTCCTGACCTTAAGTGATCTGCCCGCCTCGGCCTCCCAAAGTGTTGGGATTACAGGTGTGAGCCACTGTGCCCGGCTCAGGTTGTTTTTAATAGTAAGAAAAGTGGCTGGGCGCGGTGGCTCACGCGCGGTGGCTCATTACTAATGTTGGGATTAATGTCATAATCCCAACATTAATAATAATTTTGAAGCTAGCTTATTTATTAAAGATTTTACTGACATTACATAAACTTGAAACAGCATTTGACCAGTCTTTTCTTTTTTCCTGATAAAGTGTTCGATTCAAGTGCTTTTATTTTCTTAAGCCAATTAGAGCTCTTTTGTTTATTTTCAGTAGTGAAACATTGTGCACATCACCCATAAATACATAGACATATCAGGCATGACTACAGAAGTACATCTTATAGATTTATAAAAACCTTTTTTTTTTCTCTATTTTAATCTTTCAGATTCTTTTTGTTTTTGAGACGGAGTCTCGCTCTGTCACCTAGGCTGGAATGCAGTGGCGCAATCTTCGCTCACTGCAACCTCTGCCTCCCAAATTCAAGCGATTCTTCTGCCTCAGTCATAGCTAGGATTACAGGTACCTGCCACCATACTCAGCTAATTTTTCTATTTTTAGTAGAGACAGAGTTTCGCCATGTTGGCCAGGGAGGTCTCAAACTCCTGACCTCAGGTGATCCACCCGTCTCGGCCTCCCAAAGTGCTGGGATTACAGGTGTGAGCCATCGTGCCTGGCCTTAAACTTTCAAATTCTTGATAACCTGTTTCACAACCCTAGGCAGCTGAGAGCTAAATAGCCTTAAATTTGCATATTAAAGGAAACAGTTCAGGTGAAAGTCAAATAACAAAATTTACGTTATAAGGTGAGGCGAGACGAGTCTGGTGTTCCAGAGGGAAATTAAAACAGATTTAATTACCAATTAAACATAAAATTATGGAAATTATAAAGGCCTTTTAAATACACACACACACACACACACACACACACACACTCTGTAGCTTTTACTTCAGAACTTTTAGCCATGAGATAAATACAAATTCACTGGCTTGCAAAAAGAATCTGTTGGATCTAAAACAGTGGTTTTTATCTTAAGAGAAAAATAACAGCAGATTGCTGGGTGCGGTGGCTCACGCTTGTAATCCCAGCACTTTGGGAGGCCGATGCAGGCGGATCATAAGATCAGGAGTTCGAGACCAGCCTGGCCAACATAGTGAAACCCCATCTCTACTAAAAGTACAAAAAATTAGCCGGGCATGGTGGCAGGTGTCTGTAATCCCAGCTACTCAGAAGGCTGAGGCAGGAGAATGGCTTGAATCCTGGAGGCAGAGGTTGCAGTGAGACGAAATTGTGCCATTGCACTCCAGCCTGGGCAACAGAGCAAGACTCTGTCTGAAAGAAAGAGAGAGAGAGAGAGAGAAGAGAGAGAGAGACGGAAGGAAGGAAAGAAGGAAGGAAGGAAGGAAAAGAAAAAGAAAGAAAGAGAGAGAGAAAGAAAAAGAAAAGAAAGAAAGAAAAGAAAGAAAGAAAGAAAGAAAGAAAGAAAGAAAGGAAAGAAAGAAAGGGAAAAAAGAAAGAAAAGAGAAAGAAAGAAAGGAGGGAGGGAGGGAGGGAGGAAGGAAGGAAGGAAGGAAGGAAAAGCAAGCAAGCAGATTTAGAGCAGGCAGAAAAGAAAAACAGAGAAATTCTATAGTTTACAGGTCAACTTTAGGGCTCTTTTTCCTTAACGTAAATGTGCACAAAGACCATGTTATTTCAATTTTACATAAACTTTGGCAAGTAGAGATGCCATAAAAGCTACGGAGTGCTCAAAAGGGGGTCACTTTCTTTGTTTTCTCCTATTCTGAAACCCCCTTTGCAAAATTATGACTGAGACAGTGAAAGAGATCTGACTTAACTGACTGCATCTTGCTTCTAACCTCCTAGCTGTCCTTGTTCATTCCTAGGTGTAAGCTGAACTAACTATGGGAGAAACTTAGTTTATAGTTTAAACAAAGACAGTAACAGCCCTTTCCCAAAGCAGACTTTATTCTTGCCTGGGGACTAGATTGCCTTTGTAGGACTAACATTAGCCACAAGATTAGAAATTATGACTTAGGAGTCATGCAGCTGGAACCTACAAGATTCTGATCTTCCCTAAACCACTCCTAAGATCAGGGCTTGAGATATTTTGCAGACCCTGCACTTGATGGATCAGCTGGCACCACCCAGATCAATAAACTGGCTCATCTGATCTTGTGGCCCCCACCCAGGAACTGACTGAGTGCACGAAGGTAGCTGTGAGTCCCTGTGATTTCATATTGGACCAATCAGCACCCCTGGCTCACTGGCTTCCCCCCACCCACCAAGTTATCTTTAAAAACTCTGCTCCCTGCTGGGTGTCGTGGCTCACACCTGTAATCCCAGCACTTTGGGAGGCTGAGGCAGGTGGATCACTTGAGGTCTGGAGTTCGAGACCAGCCTGACCAACATGGTGAAACCTTGTCTCTACTAAAAATACAAAAGTAACCGGGCATGGTGGCACGTGCCTGTAGTCCCAGCTACTCGAGAGGCTGAGGCAGGAGAATCACTTGAACCCAGGAGGCAGAGGTTGCAGTGAGCCGAGATCACGCGATTGTACTCCAACCTGGGCAACAAGAGCGAAGCTCTGTCCCAACAACAACAACTCTGTAAAACTCTAGTCTCCCGCACCTGCACAGCTGGCTCTGCATGAAATACTCTTTCTCCACTGCAATTCCCCTGTCTTGATGAATCGGCTCTGTCTAGCTAGTGGGCAAGGTGAACCCCGTGAGCAGTTACATCCTGAGGGCTGTGTCACAGGCCACAGTTGCTCATATTTGGCTCAGAAGAAATCTATTCAAATATTGTACAGAGTTTGACTCTTTTCATCGACAGGTACTTAATTTTTGCTTTCCTTTTAGAAGCACATACAATGTAAAAGTTCTCTTTGCTGTACTTCATTTGTGATGGAAAAAACTCCAGTCTTTTTCCTCTGTGAGCTTGGCTGAGACCAACTAGGGACAGGGCTGCTGGTTTTCACAGCTCCCTGCATGGACAGAAATCTCTCCTCCAGTCCTTCACCAGTCTCCATCTTGACTTGTGAGGAGGGAGTAGTGATTCCCTTCCCTGTGGCTCACCTCACAGAGGTCCCGGGGGTGGACAGCAGGTAAACAGAAGGAAGGATCAGAGTGAGCTCATAGGAAAAAGTGGTTTCAAACACTGAGGTTTTTTTTTGTTTTTTTTTTTTTTGTTTTTTTGAGACGGAGTCTTGCTCTGTCACCCAAGCTGGAGTGCACTGGCCAGATCTCAGCTCACTGCAAGCTCCGCCTCCCGGGTTCACACCATTCTCCTGCCTCAGCCTCCCGAGTAGCTGGGACTACAGGCGCCCGCCACCTCGCCCGGCTAGTTTTTTGTATTTTTTAGTAGAGACGGGGTTTCACCGTATTAGCCAGGATGGTCTCTATCTCCTGACCTTGTGATCTGCCCGCCTCGGCCTCCCAAAGTGCTGGGATTACAGGCTTGAGCCACCGCGCCCGGCCTCAAACACTGAGTTTTGTAAAAGAGAGAGGGGATAGTGTTGTTTCATCAGTGGTATTTCCGCATCGCTGGAACCAAATGGGTTTTTCTTTTTGAGAGTCTCTTGGCTGTTCCTCCAGCTATTCCTCTACATTCCACACCCCAGGGATGTAAAGGTGAGAGGAAGTGGGTCATATTATATGACTGGGCATCCACCATGTGCCAGGCACTTCCGAAGGGGTTCCACGTGCATTGTCTTAATCATGGCCTTAGGAAGTAGGAGGCATTATCTCCCTAAGGTAAATAAATAAGGAAAGTGAGGTTCAGGGAGCTTCACTTTCAATAATGTGTCTGAGGCCATGTAGCTCTAGTAAATGCTGAGTTTTGAAGCCAGCTTGGTCTGGATCAAAGCTGTGCTTGAGGCTGGGTACAGTGGCTCACACCTGTAATCCCAACACTTTAGGAGGCCGAGGTGGGAGGATTGCTTGAGCCCAGGAGTTTGAGACCTGGGCAGCTGAGGGGGAGGATTGCTTGATCTCAGGAGGTGGAGGCTGCCGTGAGCCAAGATGGCACACTGCACTTTGGCCTAGGTGACAGAGTGAGACCTTGTCTCAAAAAATTAAATTAAATTAAATTAAAAGCTGTGCTTGAGGCCTGGGCCTCTCAGTGGAGCTATCTTCTACCTCCTGGGATGGAGAGGGGAAGGGCATGGGCCTCTGGCTGCCATGACTAGTCCTTCAGGAAAAGCTGCTCTGTTCCCATGCCTAAGCAAACTCAGGCAGCTGTGCCCTTCCCAGCTTCCTGAGGCCCCTGCTCCATCTGAGGCTCACAAGACCTCTTCATTCTCAGCTAGGACTAACGACTGCTCATGCGCACACGTGGCCTTGGGTAGGGGGCAGCGTGAGTGGAAACCTTAACTAAAGGTGTATCTGATGCTGGAATTGCAGATAGTAAGTGAGGTAGAAAGAAAAGGGGAGAGAGACATTTAGGAAGGGCCTCCTAAGGGCCCTTGAGTCAAGCCTGCAGGCAGCCCCCTGGTGTGAGGGCAGGGGGAGGGTGCCAGAGTGAAAGCACACACACCCTGGCCTGCTGGAGGTTGCAGAACTGTCAGCCCCAGGGATCTGGGCCTGGCCTGGAATCCTCCGAGGAGACTGAAGGAAGGTTGAGGGGTGGGAGGCTGGGATCCTCATACCTGGAGTCTGACACTGCTAGACACCCAGGCTTGGGTGGGCCAAAGGCAAGACCTGACTATGGTGAGGCAGAGAGGCCCTGAGTACACAGAATGTAAGCAGGCACTCACACCATAGGTGCCTCTCTTGCCTCAGACTCGTCCAGGCACTGCCCAGGAGCTCAGGACAGAAGGGCAGCTGCCCTTACCCACTGCTTATGTGGCATATGGGAATATACAATATAAATATATTCTTATAATTGTATATAATCATGTTTATATATATGTAACACATATAAATGTGTATTAATTCAACACTCACAACTCTTTAAATTATCCTTAGTTGACAGATAAGATGAAAGGCAGAATAGTTGGAACAGATAGTAAGTTTGCCTCACTAATAACTTGTACACAGTCCACACTCTTAACCATGATGCAACACAATTATCACCAATACACACACAACACACACACACACACACACACACACACACACACAAAAGGCCACCAGGTACTCACCCAGCTTCCTTATCAGGACCCGCCCCCCAGCAGATTGGCCACAGCTGTACCTCTGCCCACGGCCAGCCCTGTGGGATGTAGGTGGGTCACGTGAGGTCAAGGCCCCTTTTATAGCCCCATCACCACAGCTGGCTCTGTTTCCTGCCACCCACACCAGCTGTCCCACTAGCCATGGAGAAGATCCTGATCCTCCTGCTTGTCGCCCTCTCTGTGGCCTATGCAGCTCCTGGCCCCCGGGGGATCATTATCAACCTGGTAAGAGGGTCTTCAGGGGAGGGGCCTCCTGAGTCCCCAGGTGAAGACGTCCTAAGCTTGGACCTTGACCTCTGATGTCACCACCTGGACTGGCAGGGGCTGGGAGGAGTAGCATCTTACATCCCTCTGTTTACTTCCATGTCCTGTTGTATGCCTCTTCCCAGGGGCCACAGGAAAGGCTGATCAGCCCCTCTCCAGCTCCAACTGGAGCACACTCAGAGCAGCGGCTCAACCTGGCTATGAGGGACCTTTTTTTCTTCTTTGTTTCTTTTTTTTTTTAAGATGGAGTCTCACTCTATCACCAGACTGGAGTGCAGTGGCGCAATCTCGGCTCACTGCAACCTCCGCTTCCTGGGTTCAAACGATTCTCCTGCCTCAGCCTCCTGAGTAGCTGGGATTACAGGTGCCCGTCATCACGCTCAGCTATTTTTTGTATTTTTAGTAGAGACGGGGTTTCACCATTTTGCCCAGGCTGGTCTCGAACTCCTGACCTCATGATCCATCCACCTCGGCCTCCCAAAGTGCTGGGATTACAGGCGTGAGCCACCTCACCTGGCCCTATGAGGGAGCTTCACAAAAATCCAGAGCCCTGGGCTTCCATCCTGAGAAAATGCTTTGTGCCAATCATTCCAGCTTCTAACTTATGGTGGCATCTTACTGTGTGTCCAACACAGTTCGAGATGCCTCGGAGATGTTTACTCATTCTGTCCTCATAATAACCACTGAGGGAGGTGCTTTCATAGTCAGCCCTATTTTCAGACAGAGGGAGGGTGAGCAACCTGCCTGAGGTCACATAGCTGGAAAGTGGTTAAGCTGGGGCCCCACCACTGGCCCACACCACCTCTCCACCATAGGTCTTGGCTGGGAAAGCCCTTCCAGAACGTCCATGAGGTTGAAAGATTCTCTGAGGTCCATGAGGTTGAAAGATTCTCCCTTAACTTGGGGCCATGGCTGGATTTGGAGGCCCAGGACCCTGGAGATTATAGATCAGATCTGTTGCGGGAGGAAGGAGTCTTGCAGGGAGAGGCAATCTTCACTGCCTCCTTAAAGGTGTGTGGGACCCAGAGAGATTAGGGGCCTCCTGTGCACATTCCAGATGGGAACACTAAGGCTTGAGAGGCAGTGACTTGCCCAGAGTCACGCAGGGAGTTGGTGGTACAGCCGGTACTAGAACCCGGGGGTCCTGACCCTCTGTGCAGTCTGCTTCTCTGTCACCGCATGCCCACTTCTCATGTGGGTGGGGGGGCACAAAGGCCACCAGACCCACGGGTTGGACTCCTTCACATACATCCCCAACAGGGGAGACATTGTTAGCAGTAGTGGGTGGTGGGTGCGGGTCTGAATGGAGAAGGGACCTGAAGGAGCGAGGCCCGGGCTGACTGGCTGCCCCTGGCAGGAGAACGGTGAGCTCTGCCTGAATAGTGCCCAGTGTAAGAGCCAATGCTGCCAACATGCGGGTGCGTTGGACCTGGCCCGCTGCATACCCCTGGCCAGCGAGAACAGCGAGTGTTCTGTCAAGGTGAGTGCCTGAGGATGTGGCATGGGTCCGGGAGAATGGGGAGGAGGGCCCTGAACACTTGTGAGTGGGATCAGGGAGGAGGGTCAGCCTGGACACTGAATGTTGAGGAGACGAGAGGGAGGTCGACAGGTGTCAAAGCACTTTCCCATCCCATCATCTCTCTTGACCCGAGTGACCAGTGAGATGGGTGGGGGTAAGGATTTGTTATCCCCATTTCATGACTGAGTAAGTAGAGGCTCCCCAGAGAGATCAAGCCAGTAAGAGCAAATGAGCCAGAACAGAGGTCAGAACTGGGGTCTCCAGGGCCCACAGCACCCTGGGGAGGTAGGTGGGAGAGACACTCCCTGAAAACACAGGCTGGCCTACTGGTTCTATAGGTCAGGCAGGGGACAACTGATGTCCAAAGTATCCCCCCATAGCCTTGACTTCATTGGCTGTGTCTCTGCAGACGCTCTACGGGATTTACTACAAGTGTCCCTGTGAGCGTGGCCTGACCTGTGATGGAGACAAGACCATCGTGGGCGCCATCACCAACACCAACTTTGGCGTCTGCCACGACATTGGACGCTCCAAGCAGTGAGACCGCCCACCCACTCCCACACCTAGCCCAAAATGCTGCAGGCCACTAGGCTCAGGGGCACCTCTCCCCCTGCTCCAGGGCATCTCCGGGGCTGGCCACCTCCTTGACCAGCTCCTCTGTTTTCTGATTGGACTCTTCACAATTAAAGGCCTCCTGCAAAAATTTCCCAGTCTCCTGCATATTCTCTCTGAGTCAGCATCTTCTCTGAAGTTGCATCAGGCCTTTGGCCCACCAGGGCAGGCTTCAGGCAGGTCAGAAGAACAAGGGATGGGTCTGGGGCTGGAGAGGATGTGGCCAAACAGATTGGAGACTGGAGACAAAGCTGTGAAGGAGGCCCAGCCAGCCTGGGAGGCCCTCCATTTCTGGGGAGCAGTCACGCCTACCTGGGATGCCCTCCTTGTCCCGCCGGTTCTCAAAGAGATAAGCGGGCACATGTGCACACACAGATACACACACCCTTGCGGGTAAGGAGTTTTAATGGCCCATGTTAGTCACCCTGCATCAGAGGCATCAGTGTCCTGGGCTCTCACCTCTTTTCTGGACACAGTTCTCCAATGTGACAGCTAGCTGACACAACTCGTGTGTTAAGGGGTCAGACCACTCTCAATTGCTATGAGCTTACTCTCTGCCAGCAAATGCTCACAAGGAACCCAGGAGGGAGAATTTCTCATCTCCACTTTATAGATAGAGACCAAGTTTCAGAGAGGAGCTTGCCCAATTCCACATAATCAGAAAATGTTGGCACTCTACCATCCAACTCCACTGCCCCGCTTCTACAATTCCTACCATCCTACTCCACTGCCCCGCTTCTACAATTCCTTTTTTTTTTTTTGAAACAGAGTCTTGCTCTGTTGCCCAGGCTGGAGTGAGGTGGCTTCATCTCTCGGCTCACTGCAACCTCTGCCTCCCAGGTTCAAGCAATTCTCCTGCCTCAGCCTCTCCTAGTAGCTGGGATTACAGGCGCCCGCCACCATGTCTGGCTAATTTTTGTGTTTTTAGTAGAGATGGGGTTTCATCATGTTGGCCAGGCTGGTCTCAAACTCCTGACCGCAGGTGATCCACCGCCTCAGCCTCCCAAAGTGCTGGGATTACAGGCATGAGCCACTGTGCCTGGCCTTAGGATTCCTTTTTCTTTCCCAATTATTCACACTAAGAAAAATGGGTGGAAATTGTAGGGAATTTAATTTTGCCTTAATATAAAGATTGTATATGCCCTGCAGCCATCAAACATGAGTTACCTTAGGCAGTACTGAGGTTCCCATCCTCCAGGTATGCAAGTGAAAGCTCACCGACCCCTCGGTGGAGATGCCCAGAGAGTGAGGGACAGTGAACTGAATGAAACTTCTATGTTGCCGGGGGCGGTGGCTCACACCTGTAATCCCAGCACTTAGGGAGGCCGAGGTGGGTGGACCACCTGAGGTCAGGAGTTTGAGACCAGCCTGACCAGCATGGAGAAATTCCATCTTTACTAAAAATACAAAACTAGCCGGGCATGGTGGTACATGCCTGTAATCCCAGCTACTCAGGAGGCTGAGGCAGGAGAATCTCTTGAACCCAGGAGGCAGAGGTTGCAGTAAGCTGAGATCGTGCCACTGCACTCCAGCCTGGACAGCAAGAACGAAACTCCGTCTCAAAAAAAAAAAAAAGAAAGAAACTTCCATGTCGTGCCGGCCCTAGGATCTTGCAGTTTTGTGATCAATGAATCCCCTTTTAACCACAGGCTTATGAGTTAGGATTGCATTCAGCTGTAAGTAGCAGAAAAACCCAAGTAATTACAGCTGAAGCAAATAGGAACATATATTTCTCATGAATCCAAAGCCTAGACATAGGAAGTGCTGGCATTCTTTTGGTGGCTGGTAGCTCTGCGTTTCTCTTGACCTTCTCTTCAAGGTTGCCACATGCCTTAGGAGCAGCTCCTGACTTCATGTTCCCACCGTACTCAAAGGCAGGAAGCATGGAGTAGTTGGTGGCTGGGAAGTGGGGAGAAGGAGCAGAGAGTTTCTTCTTGCACACCCTCTTTTTCTTTTTTTTTTTTCGAGACGGAGTTTCACTCTTGTTGCCTAGGCTGGAGTGCAGTGGCACGATCTCGGCTCCCTGAAACCTCCACCTCCTGGGTTCAAGCAATTCTCTTGTCTTCAGCCTCTCGAGTAGCTGGGACTACAGGCACCTGCCACCATGCCCGGCTAATTTTTTGTATTTTTAGTAGAGACGAGGTTTCACCATGTTGGCCAGGCTGGTCTTGAACTCCTTACCTCAGGTGATCCATCTGCCTCGGCCTCCCAAAGTGCTGGGATTACAGGCGTGAGCCACGGCGCCTGGCCCATGCTCTCTTCTTGTCTTTCCCCAAATGCTCAAGGCCAACTTCTCTTCATATCTCAGAGGTTAGAACTAGGTTATCTGACTACCTCTAGCTGCAAGGGATGCTGGGAAAGCAAAGGGAATAAGATCCTTCTCCTGGGGCCAGGCACATTGATGCCTAAACAATATTGGGTTTCAGTTGGCAGGGAAGGGGGCAATGGCTATTAGGAAACCAGGTAATGTTGTCTGCCACATATGAATTATGTTCTCAACAAGAGGAGCTTTCAATACCTTAACCCAGGAGGAGTCTCAGGCCCTGAGGCAGGGCTGAGTCACGCTTCTTGGTGCCACATTCAGTCCTGGAGATCTGCATTCATGTCCTCTTCATGTGTTCACTGAATGACCATAGTGTGCCTGGCACCATGTTTTGGACTGTGGGGGGCATAAGGAAAATGTCCCTGGTCTCCAACAGTAAGTAGGCAGATGGGCTTTGGGCTCTGCAGAAGCAAGTGACCAAGACCCCAACCTTTATATAGCTTGCATTTTGTTTCCAACAGGCAGTAATGTTGTAGACTCTCGATTTCTGTTGCTTTTCAGCATCACAGAGGCACAGCAGAGGCACAGTCTACCCACAGCTCAAAGAACCACATGGTCCCAACTTACAATGGTTTTTTCAACTTTATGATGGTGCAAAAGCAACATGCATTCAGTAGAACATCAGTAAATTACATGAGATATTCGACACTTTATTCTAAAATAGGCTTTGTGTTATTTTGCCCAGCTAATGTAAGCATTCTGATTGAGCACATTTAAGGTAGGCTAAACTAAGCTATGATGTTCAGTAGGTTAGGTGTATTCAATGCTTTTTTTTTTTTTTTTTTTTGAGACAGGATCTCACTATGTCACCCAGGCTGGAATGCAGTGGCATGATCATGGCTCACTACAGGCTTGACATCCTGGGCTCAAGCGATCCTCCCTGCTCAGTCCCCCAAGTAGCTGGAACTACAGGTGTGTGCCACCATACCTGGCTAATTTTTTTTTTTTTTTTTTTTGGCCGGGGGTGGAGATGGAGTCTCTCTCTGTTGCCCAGGCTGGAGTGCAATAGCACAATCTTGGCTCACTACAGCCTCCGCCTCCCAGGTTCAAGCAATTCTCCTGCCTCAGCCTCCTGAGTAGCTGGGACTATAGGCGCATGCCGCCACGTCCAGCTAATTTTTTTTTTTTTTTGTATTTTTAGTAAAGATGGTGTTTCACTGTGTTGCACAGGCTGGTCTCGACCTCCTGAGCTCAGGCAATCTGCCCAACTCGGCCTCCGAAAGTGCTAGGATTACAGGTGTAAGCCACCAGGCCCGGACTTATTTTTTTATATTTTTAGTGGAGATGGGGTTTCACCATGATGCCCAGGCTGGTCTTGAACACCTAGGCTCAAGCAATCCATCCACCTCAGCCTCCCAAAGTGCTGGGATTACAGGTGCGAGCCACCACACCTACCCATTAAATGTATTTTCTTTTTTCTTTTTTTTTTTTGGAGAGAGTCTCACTCTGTCGCCCAGGCTGGAATGCAGTGGCACGATCTCGGCTCACTGCAACCTCCGCCTCCCGGGTTCAGGTGATTCTCCTGCCTCAGCCTCCTGAGTAGCTGGGATTACAGGCATGCACCACCACACCTGGCTAATTTTTTGTATTTTTAGTAGAGACGGGGTTTCACCGTGTTAGCCAGGATGGTCTCAATCTCCTGACCTCGTGTTCCACCCACCTCAGCCTCCCAAAGTGCTGGGATTACAGGCATGAGCCACTGCACCCAGCCTAATTTTTGTATATTTAGTACAGATGGGGTTTCACCATGTTGGCCAGGCTGGTCTCAAACTCCTGACCTCAGCCGATCCACACGCCTTGGCCTCCCACAGTGCTGGGATTACAGGCGTGAGCCACCGCGCTTGGTCCAGAGTTTTTCAGCATGTAGTCTCATTTGTTTATTTTTGCTATTGTTGCCTGTGCTTTTGGTGTCTTATCCAAAAAATCACTGTCAAAACTAATGTCGTGTAATAGTTCCCCTACATTTTCTTCTAGGAGTTTTAAGGTTTCAGGTCTTATATTTAGGTCTTTAATCAATTTTGAGTGTATTTTTGTGTGTGCTATAAGATAAGGGTCCAATTCCATTCTTTGGCATGTGAATATTCAGTTTTCCCAACACCATTTATTGAAAAGACTATCCTTTCCCTAGGGTGTCTTCTTGGTGCCCTTGCTGAAAATTGACTGTACAGGCTTGGGTTTATTTCTGGGCTCTCTATTCTCCCCTTCCCCTTCTAACTTCTTAGACATTGGGTATCCTTGGGAACTTCTTAGACACTGGATATCATTGGGTTTCCAGCTTGCCACCTCTCCTTCACAGGTTTTCTTTTTTTTTTTTTTTTTTTTGCCGTGGGAATTGCCATTTATTCCCCAAGTTGCCAAAATCATCACCAAGGATTCACCAAGGGTGCGTGGGGGGGGTGCGTGAGGGGAACAAGGAGGCTCAAACACTGACTGGGGGTTGAGAGTTTGGAGGGAGGGGGAATGGGTGGGGGCCCCAGCCGTCTCTCCCCCTTCTAATGCCATGGGAAAGGGGTCCTCCTCTGGCCAGCTCCCCTCCCCAGGCCCCAAGTCCAGTTTCTCTCCGGGGAGGTGGGGTGGGAAAGGAAGAGGGTGTAGTGTGAGTGGGCCCCAGGAGGGGGAAGGGCACTGGAGGCAGGGATCCCCCATTTCACATGCACTCACAACACTGATCTCCCAGGGAGCCAGAATGGGGCAGCCGGATGGAGCCAGGCCCCCTTCCGCCCTGGATTTCCTTCACAGGTTTTCTCTGAATGGGGAGAGCTCATGTGACACAATGGAAGTCTGGTTATCAGTCTGATACAGTTAGTACAGGACAGCATATTCTACCAAGGTATGGTTCACATTGTTTTGCTGTGACTTACAAGGGGGTGTTCTAAGTACAACCATAGATTACCTCCAAACTCCCCAGCCCTTGCATCCTAAGCCCAACATCCTGGAAGGCACGTTTGGCTCAGTTCTGGTGGCTGAATGTGGAACCTTACGTCCAAAATCTGAAATAATTAACTCCAAAATGTAACCTGAATATAACAGGCACTACGCACAAACAAGCGAGCTATCATCTAACTCGAAAAGCCTCACCACACACTGAGACTTCCTAAAACTCCACTTGACTCATTCTCTCCCCAACCCCACACCACAGTCACTGCTCCAGTCTCTTTCTCACTCTTTCCTAGGCTCTCCTTCTTCTTTTCTTGTCCCTCTTTTCTCTTGCCTCCCAGAAGATTCAGGTTCTGCACTTTCCAACTGTGTGACCTTGAACAAGTTGCTCAACCCCTGTGTCCCTACCTGCAAAAGAGAGGTGATAACAGGACAGACCCCACAGGTTTGTTGTAGGATGAAATGAGATCATGTGCGTAAGGCACCTAGAGCTGCCCCTAACATCTAGTAAGTGCTCCATAAACATCATCAATTCTTCATACACATGGATGTTTTGTGTACCTTCTTTCACATTTCTGAAATTTAAGGTCGTGGAACTGAAATATTACGTGTGAACTGGGCTTTCAGGGGGTAGATTACAGAGTGGGCTGAAGGCAGAAAGGGGTTGGGGTGGGAAGGGAGCTTTGATCTCCTCTGGGGGACTTTCATTCATGCCCCAACTGGGAAAAGACCCCAAGCCCAACAGTGTCCCTTCCTGCTTCCTCCCTCATATCACCTCCCTCCCCCCGCAAAACCTGCACCATGCCCACTCCAGCCCAGCCCACCCAGGCCCCAACTCTGTGGGCAGCAAACATTTAAAAAGCTGTTTATTTCAATGATGGCGCATCACTCCTTCCCCCTTCCCTCCACTCATGGCGGAGGCTCTGGGGAACAGGGCGGAACACAGAGCTGTGGGCAGGGAGGAGAGCAGTTGTAGGAGGAGGCAGCAAGAAGGGGGGAGCACTAGAAGAACATTTTCTTAGCCAGCTTCTGCCTTCCAATTTTCTGACAATGGCCATAGGCAATGATAGACCATTTCTCATTCTTCCAATATACACAAGTCAGGTTCTGCAGGCAGGGACACTCTCTATATTGGCCAAAGAATGCCTGGGAAAGACAGGACTTTGACCTCGACCTTGCGGGCAGCTCGTCCCTGAGCCCCTAAGCCCAGCCCACTCCAGCTCCAGGGTCTCCGTGCTTGCCCACAGCCAGGAGTCAGGGATAAAGGATAACTTGACAGCTGCGCAGAGTGGCACCTCTGGCTGCCTTCTCCAGGCTAGCTCCTGGATTGCTCAGTGCCCTCCCGGCTCCAGCCCTTGTAATCCTGCCTGTCACTGATTCATCTGCCTGTCCTAAGTCCATGGACACACCATTGTAGGGCCTCCATGTCTTGTCTTTAAATCCTTCTATGGGCAAATCCACTCCCTCCCCTACACACCCAGCTTAGAGGCTGCCTCTCCCCATCCCCCACTAGGAACACCCGAGGCCACAGCAGAACTCCTGTACTGGATGAAGACGGGGCTCTGGGGCAGAGGCCGGACCTAGCTGTGCCCATTTACTGTACTACTTTCGGCATTTGTGAGAGGACCCCTGGAGAATGAGAACCCACATTAGGGAGTGAAGCATCACCTCCCCACCCCCAACCAAGATTCCAAGATCCTAGGGTGGGCTGCCATATTGGTTCCGTCCACAGGCTCCCCCAGAAGGCTTGGAGGTGCAGTCCCAGGGGGGAATTCCAGGCTGCGGGACATTTCCGCCCACCTACCCTTCTTTCCTCCCCAGGAATCTGGGTCCGCCCTGGCTCCCCCTTCCCCTGAATCCCCTTTGGCTCCCCCCAGGCGCCGATACCCACCAGCGTTTGACATGGGCTGCCCTCGGACCCCTTCTCCGTGCAGTGCGACTCGCAGATGTCTGGAGTCCGTCGGCAGCACCCAGTCTGGCAGTCCTGGTTCCGGATGCAAATCTCCTTGAGGTCCTGCAGGGAGGGACACGGCCCCGCCAAGCTCCACCGCCCGCCTTCCGCCCTCGCCGCCCGGGGCTTTCTCCCTACGGGGCTCTCCCCAGACTGTGTTCCCACCATCATCTCTGGCTCCTGCCAGGCAGGGCGGTCTCTACGTGGGGGCCAGGGTAAGTCTGTACAGATGGAGGGTGCCTGGAGGGGACTGAACGGTTTTTAAAAGGTTTACTCTTGGTGCCCTCAACATAGGCTGCTTCTCATACACACCAGGGTGGTCTAGACTTTCCTGTCTCTCTCTTGCACTTCATTCTGCTGCAGTCTTCTCTCCCCGAAAACTCATACTTACCCTTTCACCGGTGGTTAATGGTCACCTACATGCCCCCCACCCACTCCCCCCACACACATCAATGACCTCCACCCAGTATTGGGGCTTAGGACAGTAATTAACATTATTGATCACAGCCACCCATCACCTCTGACAATTTCAGTAGTCATTCTAACGGGCAAATACTGAGCACCTACTGTGTGCCAGGCACTGTTCCAGGCACTGGGAATACAGCTGGGAACAACAAAAACAGAAATCCCTGTCCACCTGCAGCTGACATTCCGGAGCAGCACTGTCCAACAGAGCTTTCTGCAGTGATGAAAATGTGCTTTTTCTGCTCAGTCCAATAGTCACTAGCCACTGCTGAGCACTTGAAATATGGTAGTGCAACTGAGGAGATGAATTTAAAACTTTTTTCTTTCTTTTCTTCTTTTTTATTTTTTTTCTTTTGAGATGTAGTCTCGCTCCCATCATGCAGGCTGGAGTGTAGTGGCACGATCTTGGCTCACTGCAACATCCACCTCCTGGGTTCAAGCAATTCTCCTTCCTCAGCCTCCCGAGTAGCTGCGATTACAGCCGTGCGCCACCATGCCTGGCTAATTTTTATATTTTTAGGAGAGACAGGGTTTCATCATGGGCCAGGCTGGTCTCAAACTCCTGACCTCAGGTGATCCACCTGCCTCGGCCTCCCAAAGTGCTAGGATTACAGCTGTGAGCCACCGCGCCCAGCCCTCTTTCTTTCCTTTCCTTTTTTTTTTTTTTTTTGGACAAGGTCTCACTCTGTCACCGAGGCTGGAGTGCAGTGGTGCAATTATGGCTCACTGTAGCCTCAACCTCTGGATTCAAGCAATCCTCCTGCCTCAGCCTCCCATGTAACTGGGACCACAGGCATACACCACCATGCCCGGCTAATTTTTCTATTTTTTGTAGAGATGTTACAGGTAGTTAGACAGGCATGAGTGGGGTAGGAGAGGGCTCTCCCCCTCCCACCAGGAATGTCAGGTGATGGTTCAACAGTTATCACATTGCCTCTCCAAAAATGATAATTTGGCAGCTAGGCTCCAGGGAGAGACGATCTCCATTTTTTTTTTTTTTTTTTTTTTTGAGACGGAGTCTAGCTCTGTCGCCCAGCCTGGAGTGCAGTGGTGCGATCTCGGCTCACTGCAAGCTCCGCCTCCCGGGTTTACGCCATTCTCCTGCCTCAGCCTCCCGAGTAGCTGGGACTACAGGCGCCCGCCATCTCACCCGGCGAGTTTTTTGTATTTTTTAGTAGAGACGGGGTTTCACCGTGTAGACCAGGATGGTCTCGATCTTCTGACCTCGTGATCCACCCGTCTCGGCCTCCCAAAGTGCTGGGATTACAGGCTTGAGCCACCGCGCCCGGCCGAGACGATCTCCTAATGGTCCATAGCTGTTAACATTAAAGTGTTCACTGAATGCAGGGGCCAGAGAGAAGCAAAAAGGGCTTCCAGTAAAATCTCAGGTGTTGGGCGAGTGAGCCCGGGAATGCACATTAAGAGAAAAAATGGAGGAGTATGAATTTCTGTGGGTGCACTCCACTGGAAAAGGAAAGAAAGTCTCAGACGGGCATGTGTACAACTTCCTAAACACGCTGCGTGTGCTCACTTCCCAAGAGTAAGGAGGACACTGCACATGTGGTCAGCTCACCCTAAGGGAAGAATCAGGGGAGAGAGGCAGGCGACGCTGGAGGTGGGCAAGGGCTAGGGCCAAGGTTAAACACTGCACTTGTCCTTCAAGTTGCGCACTTGGGAATCTTCCAAGTTTACTTTCCATTCTTTCCTGCTCTAAAGCTTTTTAATAAACTTCCATTCATGCTCTGAAACCTGCCTCAGTCTCTTTGTCTGCTTTATGCCCCTCAGTCAAATTCTTTCTTCTGAGGAGGCAAGAATTGAGGTTGCTGCAAATGCATACAGATTCATTGCCAATAACTCAGATACCTTCCACCAGTAAGAGACAGGAGTCTCGCTTTGTTGCCCAGATTGGTCTTGAACCGCTGGGCTCAAACAATCCTCCCACCTTGGCCTCCCAAAATGTTGGGATTACAGCCATGAACCACCACACCTGGCCTGAATTTTAAATTTTGTTGAATTTTCATAAATTTAAATCTAAGTAACTATATGTGGCTAGTGTAAACCAAAAATAAAATTTGAAGCCTCCTACCACCACCAATCCACAGCCATCTCAATGGACTCCCTCCTTGGCCAGAGCACTCTAAAATTTAACCTGAAAGACTGGTTCAGGCCATGACGGGAAGTGGGGGCTGGACATGCCTCATTAATACCCCATTCAGCATTACCATTAACAAAGACCTTAAGTCTGATCAGAAACATGTACAATCTATTTTCTAGGAAGCCTATTCCTGGAGGCTTCATCTGTATGATAAAACCTTGGTCTCCACAAGCCCTTTTTTTTTTTTTTTTTTTGAGACGGAGTCTTGCTTTGTCACCCGGGCTGGAGTGCAGTGGCCAGATCTCAGCTCACTGCAAGCTCCGCCTCCCAGGTTTACGCCATTCTCCTGCCTCAGCCTCCCGAGTAGCTGGGACTACAGGCGCCCGCCACCTCGCCCGGCTAGTTTTTTGTATTTTTAGTAGAGACGGGGTTTCACCGGGTTAGCCAGGATGGTCTTGATCTCCTGACCTCGTGATCCGCCCGTCTCGGCCTCCCAAAGTGCTGGGATTACAGGCTTGAGCCACCGCGCCCGGCCACAAGCCCTTATCTTAACCCAGACATTCCTTTCTGCTGATAATAGCTCTTTCAACCAATTGCCAATCAGAATATGTTTAAATCTACCTATGACCTGGAATGGAAGTCACGCCCCCCACTTCAAGTTGTCCCGCCCTTCCATATCGAACAAATGTAAACCTTACATGTACTGATTGATGTACTGTGTCTCCCTAATGTGTATAAAAGCAAGCTGTACCCCAAAAAACAAAACAAAAAAAAGCAAGGTGCACCCCAGCCACCTGAGGGTGTATCACGGGTGTGTCCCTAACCTTGGCAAAATAAACTTTCTAAATTGACTGAGATCTGTCTCAGATATTTTGGGTTCACACTAGTAACTGCACTATTGGATAAGTACAGCTCTAGAGAGGGAAGACAGGGAAGAGATACATAAATGAAATGATAGGGTGTCACAGACAAAACGTTGAGCAAAATAAGTCAGATTTTTTTTTTTTTGGAGATAGAGTCTCGCCCTATCGCCCAGGCTGGAGTGCTATGGCGCAATCTCAGCTCACTGCAAACTGTGCCTCCCAGGTTCATGCCATTCTCCTGCTGGGATTAGAGGTGCCTACCACTATGCCCAGATAATTTTTTTTTGTATTTTTATTAGAGACGGGGTTTCACTGTGTTAGCCAGGATGGTCTCGACCTCCCGATCTTGTGATCCGCCCACCTCAGCCTAAGTGCTGGAATTACAGGCATGAGTCACTGCACCCTGCACAATCCCCCCTTTTTTTTTTTTTTTGAGACAAAGTCTCACTCTACTGCCCAGGCTGGAGTGCAATGGCACGATCTTGGCTCGCTGCAACCTCCGCCTCCCAGGTTCAAGCAATTCTCCTGCCTCAGTCTCCCAAGTAGCTGGGATTACAGGCATGTGCCACCATGCCAAGCTAATTTTGTATTTTTGGTAGAGATGGGGTTTCACCATGTTGGTCAGGCTGGTCTCGTACTCTTGACCTCAGGTGATCCACCTGCCTCGGCCTTCCAAAGTGCTAGAATTACAGGCGTGAGCCACTGCGCCTGGCCCAGTTTTTTTTTTTTTTTTTTTTTTTTTAAGTACATACTGTGTGATTTTATCATACAAAGTTCAAAATCAGTCTATAATAATGAAAGTTGCTGGGCACAGTGTAATCATGCCTGTAATCTCAGCACTTTGGGAGGCCGAGGTGGGTGGATCACGAGGTCAGGAGGTCGAGACTATCCTAGCAAACGCGGAGAAGCCCTGTCTCTACTAAAATACAAAAAATTAGCCGGGCGTAGTGGTGGACGCCTATAGTCCCAGCTACTCAGGAGACTGAGGCAGAAGGATGGTGTGAACCTGGGAGGCAGAGCTTGCAGTGAGCGGAGATTGCGCCATTGCACTCCAGCCTGGGCGACAGAGTGAGACTCCGTCTCAAAAATAATAATAATAATAATATTAATAATAATAATAATGGAAGTCAGGAGACAGTTGCCTTTGGTTCTATTGACTAGGGGAGAAAGAGTGAGCCTTTTGGGGTGCTGAAAATGTCCTGTATCTTGTTCTGATGGTAGTGACGAGGGGGTCTGCATAGATTCAAATCCATTGATTTCTGTGTAAACTCAAGATTTGGGCACCTAATAAGGTGTAATTTTTACCATATACGTTATATATATAAAGCAAGTAATATTTATATTATATATGTATAATCCTATTATGTATGATTACATGCTATAAAGAAAATAAAGCAGGAATGGAGGATTGGCTATAGCTGCCTCCCGGCCTCCCTGCTTCCACCCTTGCCAGTGACCTACCCCAGGTGCCCCCTCACCATCCCCATTCTCGCTTCCACCTCCCCAACCTCCTCAAGTCAGTCCTTCCCAGAACAGCTGGAGGAGTCTTTTTTAAAAGGTAATTTCCACAATGTCATTCTCTGGATTCAAAGCCATCACTGGGGCTCTGAATCCACACGTGGCCTGACCCCAGGGCATCTGTGCTTGCTGGCCCTCTGCCCAGAGCACCTGTCCTGCACTCTTTGCCCGGCTGTCTCCCGCTCCTGCCTCGGGCTGAAGACTTCCTGGACACAGCAGAGCAGTCCCCATCACCTGCTTGTACTTTGTTCACAACACTTATGACTCTCTGAGATCATCTTATTTATATGTTTAAAAAATAATTTATCAGGCCGGGCGCGGTGGCTCAAGCCTGTAATCCCAGCACTTTGGAGGCCGAGACGGGTGGATCACGAGGTCAAGAGATCGAGACCATCCTGGCTAACACGGTGAAACTCCGTCTCTACTAAAAAATACAAAAAAACTAGCCGGGCGAGGTGGCGGGCGCCTGTAGTCCCAGCTACTCGGGAGGCTGAGGCAGGAGAATGGCGTGAACCGGGAGGCGGAGCTTGTAGTGAGCTGAGATCCGGCCACTGCACTCCAGCCCCGGCGACGGAGTGAGACTCCGTCTCAAAAAAAAAAAAAAAAAATAATAATAATAATATAATAATAATAATATTAATAATAATAATAATGGAAGTCAGGAGACAGTTGCCTTTGGTTCTATTGACTAGGGGAGAAAGAGTGAGCCTTTTGGGGTGCTGAAAATGTCCTGTATCTTGTTCTGATGGTAGTGACGAGGGGGTCTGCATAGATTCAAATCCATTGATTTCTGTGTAAACTCAAGATTTGGGCACCTAATAAGGTGTAATTTTTACCATATACGTTATATATACAAAGCAAGTAATATTTATATTATATATGTATAATCCTATTATGTATGATTACATGCTATAAAGAAAATAAAGCAGGAATGGAGGATTGGCTATAGCTGCCTCCCGGCCTCCCTGCTTCCACCCTTGCCAGTGACCTACCCCAGGTGCCCCCTCACCATCCCCATTCTCGCTTCCACCTCCCCAACCTCCTCAAGTCAGTCCTTCCCAGAACAGCTGGAGGAGTCTTTTTTAAAAGGTAATTTCCACAATGTCATTCTCTGGATTCAAAGCCATCACTGGGGCTCTGAATCCACACGTGGCCTGACCCCAGGGCATCTGTGCTTGCTGGCCCTCTGCCCAGAGCACCCTGTCCTGCACTCTTTGCCCGGCTGTCTCCCGCTCCTGCCTCGGGCTGAAGACTTCCTGGACACAGCAGAGCAGTCCCCATCACCTGCTTGTACTTTGTTCACAACACTTATGACTCTCTGAGATCATCTTATTTATATGTTTAAAAAATAATTTATCAGGCCGGGCGCGGTGGCTCAAGCCTGTAATCCCAGCACTTTGGGAGGCCGAGACGGGTGGATCACGAGGTCAAGAGATCGAGACCATCCTGGCTAACACGGTGAAACTCCGTCTCTACTAAAAAATACAAAAAAACTAGCCGGGCGAGGTGGCGGGCGCCTGTAGTCCCAGCTACTCGGGAGGCTGAGGCAGGAGAATGGCGTGAACCCGGGAGGCGGAGCTTGTAGTGAGCTGAGATCCGGCCACTGCACTCCAGCCCCGGCGACGGAGTGAGACTCCGTCTCAAAAAAAAAAAAAATAAATAATAATAATAATAATAATTTATCTCCCCCTGCTAGCACCTCAGCTCTAGGACACGGATCTTCTGCCCTCATATTCACCGCTGTACTTCTTAGCCCCTTGGACTAAAGTCCTTACACATTGCAGGTGCTGAATGAATAACTGTTGAATAAATGAGAATATTGTAACTCTGTTCCATTTATCTCTCTGATCTCATCTCCCATGATTTCCACTCTCTCTCACTCCTCTTTGCTATTCCTTGAATATGTCAGCACATTTCCACCCCCAGAACTTTGTCCTGGCTGTTCCCTCCATCTGGAATGCTCTACTCCCAGAGACCTACCTGCTTTGCCTGTTAGAAAGGACTTCACTCCCTGTAGGCCTTTGCTAAAATTTCACATTCTTGGTAAGCTCTTCCCTGAGCACCCCCTTTAAAACTGCAAACACTGGCCGTGCGCGGTGGCTCAAGCCTGTAATCCCAGCACTTTGGGAGGCCGAGATGGGCGGATCACGAGGTCAGGAGATCAAGACCGTCCTGGCTAACACGATGAAACCCCGTCTCTACTAAAAAAAATACAAAAAACTAGCCGGGCAAGGTGGTGGGCGCCTGTAGTCCCAGCTACTCGGGAGGCTGAGGCAGGAGAATGGCGTAAACCCGGGAGGCAGAGCTTGCAGTGAGCTGAGATCCGGCCACTGCGCTCCAGCCTGGGCGACAGAGCAAGACTCCGTCTCAAAAAAAAAAAAAAAAAAACCTGCAAACACTGGCCGGGTGCTGTGGCTCATGCCTGTAATCCCAGCACTTTGGGAGGCCAAGGCAGGTGGATTGCTTGAGGTCAGGAGTTCAAGACTAGCCTGACCAATACGGTGAAACTCTGTCTCTACTAAAAATACAAAAAAAAAAAAAAATTATCTGGGCATGGTGGTGGGTGCCTGCAATCCCAGCTACTTGGGAGGCTGAGGCAGGGGAATCGCTTGAACTCAGGAGGCGGAGGTTGCAGTGAGCTGGGATTGCCCCACTGCACTCCAGTCTGGGTGACACAGCAAGACTCTGTCTCAAAAAACAAACAAACAAAAAACCCTGCAAACCCTTCTCACACCACCACTTCCCTAGCCCGTTTCTTATTTTCACTTTCCTTGCTTATCACCTGAGATAGATGTCATTATTAATAGCATGTATTGTGAGGTTTTACTTCTTTGCTTCACACACTACAGTGACTGCTCCACAAGGGCAAGAATTTTTATCTTTCTTGCTCACAGACCTATCACTAAATGTAGAAAAATAATTTACATATAGCAGGTATTCAATAAAAATGTGTTGCATGAGTGAATACCTGTCTCCCTCACCACGTGTGCATGGGCAGGGGGGCTCTCTCACATTCACCTCTGTGGCAGCAGCACCTGGCACTGCCCTGGCACAGCTCCCAGGACCAGGGTGTTTTCTCTTTCCTCCGAGACATCCAACACCCAACATTCCCTGCTGCCCCCACTTCTGGCCTTCTCCCACACCAGCCTCCATGCCCACTCACTTCCCCAAATAGTACAGGCCTTAGGACAGTGGAGGAGGAGGTGACTGCACTCTCCAGCTTTCTTACCAAAAGGTTGTATTTTGTCGGAGAAAGTGAGCCCCTGGTGAGGAGGAAGAGAAAGGAGAATAGAAGGAACAGCAGCAGTAGCCATTGGGGTAGCATCATGGCCCACAGGTGGTGGTGGCTTTTCTAAGGTCCAGCGAAATATCCTGCACACCAACCATGTGGGTGTGCTCCCAGCTGTGGGAACACCAGGTAAAACCAGCCCCCAACCGTGTCAGAATTTTCCCATCCTGCACAAAACTCAGGCTAGGCCAATCAGCAAATTCCACCACAATGATTAGTTCAGGCAGACTAAGCCAATCCAATCAGAACCGATCTTAGGATGTTTGCTGAGAATTGGGGAACAGAGACGTTTTCTTTCTCTGAAAGGCACAATATTGATATACATGGTGGATTTGTGGTTAGGAGCCTGGCCTCTGGGGCAGGATTGTCTGGGTTCAAGTCTCAGTTCCAATCCTTACTCTAGGAGCCTCAATACCTTGTTTGTAAAATAGGGATAATTATAACACCTACTATAGCCCTGTTGTGACAACAAGATGAGTCAATACAGTTAAGAAAGCACTTTGGGCCAGGCGCAGTGGCTCATGCTTGTAATCCCAGCACTTTGGGAGGCCGAGGCAGGAGGATCACTTGAACCCAGGAGTTTGAGACCAGCCAAGGCAATATACTGAGGCCCTGTCTCAGAAAGAAAGAAAGAAAGAAAGAGAGAAAGAGAGAGAGAGAGAGAGAGAGAGAAAGGAAGGAAGGAAGGAAGGAAGGAAGGAAGGAAGGAAGGAGGAAGGAAGAAGGAAGGAAGGGGGGAAGGAAGGAAGGAAGGAAGAAAGAAGAAAAAAGAAAAGAAGAAAGAAAGAAAGAAAGAAAGAAAGAAAGGAGGGAGGAGGGAAGGAGGGAGGGAGGGAAGGAAGGAAGGAAGGAAGGAAGGAAGGAAAGAAAGAAATTGGCCGGGAGAAAGAAAGAAAGAAAGAAAGAAAGAAGGAAGGAAGGAAGGAAAGAAAGAAAGAAAGAAAGAGAAGAAAGAAATTGGCCGGGCATGGTGGCACACACCTGTAGTCCCAGTTACTTGGGAGGATGACGTGGGAGGATCTTTTGGGCCCGGGGGTTGAGGCTGCAGTATGCTGCGATTGAGCCACTGCACTCCAGCCTGGGTACTGTCTTAAATTTTTAAATTAAATGAAAAAGAAAGCACTTTGCACAGTGTCTGGAACACAGGAAGTGCTCAATAAATCCTACCTGTTATTACGTGACACCTGGAATGTCTATGACTACTGGGAAGGAATTCAGCCTGAGAGCTGCTGGCTCTGGCCCTACCTGAGGGCTGCCCGACCTCTGGACTTCCATTTCTGATCATCAGGAAATCCCCTCCTCACCTAGACCAATTTGGGTTGGTTTTTAAGATACTTGCAGCAGAAACAGGCCTCACTGCTACCGCAATTATATGACCTAGGGCAAGTCATGTCGCTTCTCTGGGCCTCAGTTTCTTCGCCCATGCAGTGCAACCGACAATACCTGAGAGAGCGGAGGCATCGATGCACCAGGTCCCTTTCCCACCACAGGCATTTTTGCATTTATACTTTGCACATTCTCACCAACTCTCTAATGACCTCTACCCTTTTGTGCCCCCCAACCTGCCCCGCAAAACATTCAGATACCTCCACCTAGTCTCTACCTACCACACACCCCTCGATAGGCACCCCAACGTACACTCTACAGGCATATTCCTCAATCCCATCTCTCCCACACAGCCCTCCAGCCCTCCAACCAGAGAATTGGCCCTTTCCCAGACCCAGCCTCTGCTCCATCACACCCTCCCTACGCCATTTCCTTCCTGGAGTTCTACCCTGAGCTCCAGACAGAGCCAAATCCCATAAGAAGCTCATTCATGCCTCCAGCCTCCCCTTTTGCCTGCCCCCTAGACTGGTACAATCCCCACCAGGTCCCCTCACCCAGAAAGTACAGACAGAGGCCAGGCCAGAAAGTGACTTTAATGTCTCAGGAGCTGGATTTGGTGCAAGTTGGTGGCACCCAGGGCCTCCGGCCCCAAGGGAGCAGTAATCAGTCTGCATCTTCCTCTAAATCATATGGCACCGGCGGGCACACATCAAGTCCTTGGATATGCATGCCAAGCCCCCCCGGCAAGGGCAGATGATGTTGGTAGCTCCCTTGGTCTGCAGGGAGTGGGTATGAGAATTGGGAGTCACCAGGATGCAGGAAGGATGGGGACTTAAACTTCTTAGGGACCAGAACCAAGAGTACCAGGGCTGGAGTAAGACAGACCTAGGCTGTCTCTACAGCTTGTAACTGCATGACCTTCAGCAAGTCAATGAACTTCTCAAGCTCAGTTTCCTCATCTGTCAAATGGGGACAGTAATAGTAACCCACCTCATAGGGTTGTTGTGAGGACTAAATGAGATAGAGCAGATCAAGTGGTGATAATAAAAAGACCCTTTAGGCCGGGTGCGGTGGCTCACCCCTGTAATCCCAGTGCTTTGGGAGGCCAAGGCGGGTGGATCACCTGAGGTCAGGAGTTTGAGACCAGCCTGGCCAACATGGTCATGTACTAATAATACAAAAATTAGCTGGGCATGGTGGCGCATGCCTGTAATCCCAGCTACTCCAGAGGCTGAGGCAGAGAAATTGCTTGAACCCAGGAGACGGAGGTTGCAGTGGGCCAAGATCACGCCATTGCACTCCAGCCTGGGCAACAAGAGCGAAACTCTGTCTCAAAAAAAAAAAAAAAAAAAATACCCTCTAGCCACTTCAGCTGTAGGGCCAGGCCATGGTAGGGGCCCTGCTGCTTCCTTAGGGCATTGTCAACTCCCCACACAGGGACACAGAGGCTGAGCCCACCCATCCTAGAAAGGTTTGGGCCCAGGGCCAGGTGAGCAGGAACAGGGCGTACTGAGCATTCTTCTCCCTGCATTCCTAGAAATGAATGACAACCATGCTGGTCTGCACACTGTCCTTCCCAGGACCACATAATCTTCCCAATAGCCTGGTGGGGTAGGTACTTTAGCCTCTCCTTGTAGATGAGGAAACTAAGGCTCAGAGAGCCATGATGACCTGCTTGAGGTCACAAAGATTGGGTGTGGAAAAGTCAGGATTTAAACTCAGGTCCAACTCCAAAGCTGTGGTCCTGCCACTACAGCGCCATGCTGCTCTCAAGAAATCATGTCACTGTGGCAGGGAGATGGGGACTAGTAAGGGGAAGGTCATTTCCTACTTACCCTGCCTCAGTGATGTGAGAGAAGAGATATTCATTCATTCAACAAGCATTTATTGGCTGGGCACGGTGGCTCATGCCTATATTCCCAGCACCTTGGGAGGCCCAGGCAGGTGGATCACCTGAGGTCAGGAGTTCGAGACCGGCTTGGCCAACATGGCAAAACCCCATCTCTACCAAAAATAGGAAAATTAGCTAGGCATAGTGGTGCATCCCTGTAATCCCAGCTACTCAGGAGGCTGAGGCACAAGAATCGCTTGAACCCAGGAGGCAGAGGTTGCAGTGAGCCGAGATCATGCCATTGCACTCCAGCCTGGGTGACAGAGCAAGACTCCATCTCAAAACAAACAAACAAACAAAGATAAGCATTTATTGAGCACCTACTATATGCAGACACTAAGCTGGGGGTAGGTGCTTCATAGATGAATATGATGCAATCCCTGCCCTTGAAGAGTTCTAACCAGTGGGAGAGGCAGAGAAAATACATGGCCAATTAGGGAGATACATGTCTGACCCCAGGGTACAGGAGCTCCAAGGAGGGAAGGCTTCTCAGAGGAAGTGGCTGGAGTTGTTTTGTACCATGAGTAGGAGTTTGCCAAGTGGAGAAGAGGAAGGGCACTCCAGACAGAGGTGAAAAAACAGGTGGGGCCAGGTGTTTTTTTTTTTTTTTTTAACCTCCTCTGCCTGCTTCTCTACTTGCCAGAAGTTGCCCCTTCCTAGGGCCTCACCTGGGGCAAGCAGATCATGGTTATTCTGGCCCTGGGGGCACAGAAGGCTCCACCGGATTCCAAGTCCATGAGGCAGCAGCCACTGTAGCACTCAGAGTGGTGGAAGCACCTGTCGGTGATTTTCTGTGGGGACAGGCAGGATGTCTGCCAGGCTGGGGACAATCCCTGAGTTGTGTGGGAGGGTAGGAGAGGGTTCCCACCATTGCCAAAGAGCCCAGGGGTCCAGGAGAGGTTACGAGGTTGTCGCCCCCTGGGGGAACTGGTCCCACCAGCCCCACCCCGGCCCCTCAGCAGGACCCAGGGGAGCAGAGGAGAGGAGGAGAGGGGGATTAGCACTTTCCCTTCGGCCTCTCCTTTCGTGGACCCCCCTCACCTCCATGAGTCCCATAGGGTGTGTCCCATTTTGCGGGGCGGGGTTGGGGGGTGAGAATGAGGGGACTGCGGGCTCCAAAAAGAGGAAGAGAAAGAGAAGAGGGGAGAGCCCTCCTGCCTGGAAGAATCACTAGACAGTGAGGCCAGGCGGAGGAAGAGGGGGAGAAACCAGAGCAGGCAGGGAGGGTTTGGCTGTGAGCACTTTGGGGAGGCAAGTGAACCCAGGACTGAGGCCATCGGAAGAGGCACGGGCGGGGGAGGTGGGGGGAGCGAGGGTGCTGGTCATAGGCCAATTTCTCTCCCCTCGAGGCCGCCAGGGGAAAGTGAAGCGGCTTTTGAAGTCCGTCTGAGGATGCCCCAAGCTGCCCGCCTAGGTGTGGTTCCGGACCCACCTCTCCCTTTCAGGCTGCCCGGCGCCTTCGGGCTCCACTGCCCCTGCGGCGGGGCCACCCTCCCCTGCGGTCGCGGCGGGCTGGGGGCGTTCCCTGCCTCACCTTTTTATATTGCGGAAGCGCGCTCCAGAGGGGCAGCACCGCCCCCGCCAGGATCCCCGCCACGAGCGCCAGGGCTGCGGCCATGGGCCTGGGCGGCAGAGCAGCGGCGGGGCTCGGAGGGGCAGCGGGATAAACCCTCTTCCCGCCACGTGACCCGGCGCCCCAGGCCGCCCTCGCGGAGGAGGGGCGTGGAGGGCGCGGACGCCTGCGGAAGGGAAGGAGGGAAGAACGGCGCTCAGGCTCTCACGGCTGGGATTCTAGACTGTAGGGGCCTCCATACGTGTTACTTCCAAGTAGAAGCTTGAAACTGTAAGATAAAACTATGTTTTTATTGTATTTATTTATTTTACAGACGGACCCTCACAGTGTCGCCCAGGCTTAAGTGCAGTGGCGCCATCTCGGCTCACTGCCATCTCTGCCTCCCAAGTTCAAGTGATCCTCCTGCCTCAGCCTCCCGAGTAGCTGGGACTACAGGTGTGCGCCACCACACCCGGCTAATTTTTAAAATTTCTGTAGAGACGGGGGTCTCCCCATGTCGCCCAGGCTGGTCTCGAACTCCTAGCCTCAAGTAATCGTCCTGCTTCAGCCTCCCAAAGTGCTGTGATTACAGGTGTGAGCCACTACACCTGGCCTCAAAAATTTTATTTTTATAAATGGCACAAAACATATATACTGAAATAAAAAGAGCTTCCTTCCTGCTGCTGATTTTCTGTCTGCCCTTGCAGCCCCAGATTCTCCCCTTAACTTCAGGATAATCCAGCCCCTCCCTCTGGGCTGCTCACACCCGCTGCAGGCCCCATTCTCCTCTTCTGTAAGAACCAGGAAGTGGGACAAGATGGTCTCTAAGTCTTAAATCTCGTGCAGTCCTAATCATTGTATTAATTGTCTAAGGATTCATCTGTGAATTGTGTGAAAGTCAAGATGTGGGGGCAAAATGGAGGGGTGGGAAGAGAAGAAAACTCAGAATGGGGAAGAGGGTTAAGGGAGAGCTGCACAGCGCAGTCCTGGAACTGGGGGAGGCAGGTCTTCCTCAGGACTTCCCTATGGATGAAGCTTCCACCTCACCCCGCCTGCCTGCTTCTGCTTTTTCTGATTTCTTTTATTTTTATTTTTATTTTGTATTGTTAATATTTGTTATAGAGACAGGTTCTCCTTATGTTGTCCAGGCTGGTCTTGAACTCATGGGCTCAAGAGATCCTCTTGCCTAGCTAGGCCTCCCAAACTGGTGGGATTACAGGCGTGAGCCACCACTCCCAGCCTGCTTCTACTTTTGAAGTTTTGCTTAAGAAATGGACTGAGGTGGCCGGGCGCGGTGGCTCAAGCCTGTAATCCCAGCACTTTGGGAGGCCGAGGCGGGCGGATCACGAGGTCAGGAGATCGAGACCATCCTGGCTAACACGATGAAACCCCGTCTCTACTAAAAAATATAAAAAATTAGCCGGGCGAGGTGGCGGGCGCCTGTAGTCCCAGCTACTCGGGAGGCTGAGGCAGGAGAATGGCGTGAACCCGGGAGGCGGAGCTTGCAGTGAGCTGAGATCCGGCCACAGCACTCTAGCCCGGGCGACAGAGCGAGACTCCGTCTCAAAAAAAAAAAAAAGAAATGGACTGAGAAATCCTGTCTCGGTGGGGAATAACAGCCAAGAATAACAGCCCCCACCGCACTCAGAGGGCCCTGTATGCATTATTTCCGTGAGCCCTCCCTGTATTAACACTAGCTGTCACAGAGTAATTAACACTGGCTGTCACAACAGAACTCCTGGAATTTCATGGCTTGGCACAATAATGCTTTATGCAAAGTCTGATTTGGGGCAAGAGACCCTTCTTCCATCCTGTAGCCACACCATCTATAAGACTTGCCTCGGCCAGGCGCGGTGGCTCAAGCCTGTAATCCCAGCACTTGGGAGGCCGAGACGGGCGGATCACGAGGTCAGGAGATCGAGACCATCCTGGCTAACACGGTGAAACCCCGTCTCTACTAAAAATACGAAAAACTAGCCGGGCGAGGTGGCGGGCGCCTGTGGTCCCAGCTACTCGGGAGGCTGAGGCAGGAGAATGGCGTAAACCCGGGAGGCGGAGCTTGCAGTGAGCTGAGATCCGGCCACTGCACTCCAGACCGGGCGACAGAGCAAGACTCCGTCTCAAAAAAAAAAAAAAAAAGACTTGCCTCTGGCTGGGCATGGTGGCTCACACCTGTATTCACAGCACTTTGGGAGGCCAAGGTGATAGGATCTCTCTCTTTTTTTTTTTTTTTTTTGAGACAGAGTCTCACACTATTGCCCAGGCTGGAGTGCAATGGCACAATCTTGGCTCACTGCAACCTCTGCAAAGTGCTGGGATTACAGGTGGGAGCCACCATGCCTGACCGAGTCTCTTGAGCTCAGGAGTTCAAGGCCAGCCCTGGACAATATAGTGAGGCCTCATCATTACAAAAAAAAATTAAGAAATTAGCCATACATGGTGGCACATGCATGTAGTCCTGGCTACTCGGGAGGCTGAGGCTGCAGTGAGTTATGATCGCTCCACTGCACTCCAGCATGGGCAACAGAGTGAGACCCTGTCTCAAAAACAAACAAACAAACAAACAAACAAAACTAGCGTCCAAGGTCTCTGTGGAAGACCTGCCTTCTCCATTCACAAACCACCTGCTGGAACTAGTCACATGATCCCAACCTTCTAACCTTCTGCAAGGGAGGCTGGGAAATTCAAGGGAGTCTTGGAATATTTAGCATCTACTATCATTTCTGCTATGTAACTCTTAGCTCTGTTTTACAGACTAGGAAACTGAAGTCTCAAGATAAAGTTACTTGCCCAAGTAACAAGATGAAATGGCAGAGTCAGATATAAATCCAGGGCATTCTAGCTCCTGGGTCCAAGTTCTTACGACTAAACTACACTGGGAGTGGCCGGAGGGCTTTGCCCCTAGTAAGGGGGTTCCCATCATTAACTAGTAAGGGGGGTCCAGCAGTCGTGGTCTGAGCTCTCTTCATATGTGTGTTCTGGTACCTTGGCTAACTAGTGACCCATCCACGCAGATCATTTGTAAACTGGAGAGGAGGTCTGGGGATGGATACTTCTTGTACTGCTTCACTGGCTTCCTTTGCCCATACCCCCATGACCGTTAGACACTTGAGAAGTATTGTTGACTGCTTAGGAAAGTGGCAAATTTGAAGGCAAGGGGCCAGCAACTGTGTGTCAGGGTTGGCAGCCCCTGGGGAACCCACTGAAGGCTCTGAGGGGTGGTGAAGCCGCTGGAATTCTGTACAAAATATTATGTGCATGGATTTTTTTTTTTTTCTTTTTCTTAAGCCAGAGATCTTCTGGTTTCCTCAAAAACAACTGGTTCAGAACCTTTATTTTCAGTTGAGTAAACTGAGGCCCAGAGAGGGCAAGGACTTCTCCCAGTGACTCAGCTGGTGAGTAGCAGAGCCAGGCCTAGCTCTGCTCCTGACTCCAAGTCCTGTGCTTTTTCTCCTGTACCATGGCCTGCCAGCACTGGTCACAGGCATGTGTCCAGGGTACCTCCGCATTGCGGGGGAGTAGGAACCATATCACCAGGGTCTCCAGCACCAGGAATCACTGAGCTGCCTGACCTGTGGGCGTGGCCACAGCTCTGCCCAGGGCCCAAAACTGGCCACCTCAGACTTCAGTGAGCAGAAGGGGGTCAGTTCAGGACAGGGGAGCACCTTGCTGGTGGACTTCTTACCCCCTATTTCCTGCCCCTTCACCTTCCCCTCCTCTGACGGTCTTTAATGTCTCACTTCTTTTCTTCTGCATCTTTCTGGTGGCCCAGGTGGTGGTTTCCATGACAGTGTTCTCACTGGTCTGCAGCAAAATGAAAACAATAAGGATAATGTAGTAGTGTTTTTGTTAAAGGTAAATATATTAAATTTATTATTATTAAACAAAAATTTTTTTTGAGACGTCACCCAGGCTGTAGTGCAGTAGCACGATCTTGGCTTACTGCAGCCTTCGCTTCCTGGGTTCAAGAGTCTCCTGCCTCAGCCCCCACTCCAAGTAGCTGGGACTACAGGTGCGCGCCACTACACCTGGCTAATTTTTGTATTTTTAGTAGAGGTAGCGTCTCAACATACTGCCCAGTCAAATAAATGTATTTAATTTAAAAAGTGATTATTTATTTTGAAATTACGTCTTTTCTACTTCTTTGGTGTTAAAATGTGCTTTTTTTTTTTTTTTTTTTTTTTTGAGACGGAGTCTCGCTCTGCCGCCCAGGCTGGAGTGCAGTGGCCGGATCTCAGCTCACTCCGCCTCCTGGGTTTACGCCATTCTACTGCCTCAGCCTCCCAAGCAGCTGGGACTACAGGCGCCTGCCACGTCGCCCGGCTAGTTTTTTGTATTTTTTAGTAGAGACGGGGTTTCATCATGTTAGCCAGGATGGTCTCGATCTCCTGACCTCGTGATCCGCCCGTCTCGGCCTCCCAAAGTGCTGGGATTACAGGCTTGAGCCACCGCGCCCGGCCAAAATGTGCTTTTATGAAATAATGGCCATCAGTAGTTCAAGACCAACCTGGTAACAAAGTGAGACCTCTGTCTCTACAAAAAATTAAAAAATTAGCTGGGCATGGTGGCATCTGCCTATGGTCCCAAATACATGGGAGACTGAGGTAAGAGGAGCTCGAACCTGGGAGATTGAGGCTACAGTGAACCATGAGATGGACTGTCTCAAAAAAGTAATAATAATTAAAATAAATAAAATGGTGATGGTATTTGGAGGTAAAAAATAACAAATAAAATATTTAAAAATACATTTTAAAAAAGCAATAATAGCCACGATACAGTAGTAGTTTTGTTTCATTGTTCATGTTCTTTTTTTGGGCATATATATACATATATATACACACACACATATATATATTTTTTTGAGACCGAGTCTTGCGCTGTCACCCAGGTTGGAGTGCAGTGGTGCCATCTTGGCTCACTGCAACCTCTGCCTCCCAGGTTCAAGCAATTCTCCTGCCTCAGCCTCCCGAGTAGCTGGGATTACAGGCACCCGCCACCATGCTCAGCTAATTTTTGTATTTTTAGTAGAGACGGGGTTTCACCATGTTGGCCAGGCTGGTCTTGAACCCCTGACCTTAGGTGATCCACCAGCCTCCCAAAGTACTGGGATTACAGGCTTGAGCCACCGAGACTGGCTTTTGGCCAATATATTAAATATATGTGCACAAATTCTCAGTCCTCAAAATTTTTTGGAGGTCTTATCAGTCTTTGAAATCCAAAATAAAATCCTGGGGAAAACTGACCTTGTGAAAATTGCGCATTACTCAAGTCCTCCTGAAGGAACTCTAAAAGTAATCTGGGGAGAGTGAGGAATGAGTGGGTGCCCTAAGAGTTTGAAATGCGAAAATAGATCCTCAAAGCCTTCCTAGACAAGAGGACCAGAGTGGGAAGTGTTTGGAGGTGAGGAGGTGGAGGCCTCAAGCTTGTATGTCGCGGACTCTGGCAGGAGAGGGCCGTGCTGTTTTGCTAAGCCTTAAAGGGGGTCTGGGATTTGGTAAGCAGAGACTAAGGGTTTCCAAGCAGGGGTACAGGGTGGGTAAAGGTTTGGAGGTGACAGTGAATAGCTGTGAGTAGAATAGCAAGGAGATGGTGTCTGCTTGTGGGGGATACAGATTGGAGATGGGGCGGTCAACGTGCCAGGGAACTTGAGGGTCTGTGAAAATAGCCCCCGTTGAGGTGGCTCCTCGGTGGAAAGCTGGGCTGGTGGTGGCAGTGCTAAAGTCAGAGCAGGGGGACCTGAGCCATTGAGCCAGGGGTGCAGGGTGAGGGTGGGGTTGCCCGGCTCTGTCTGTAAGGTCTCTAGAAGGAGACGCCCAGCATGCCCAAGGGAGATCAACTGTTTCTCAGCTTCTAGTCACCCCACCCACACAACATACTCTGAACCAGGGGCAGGGCTCAGAACACACACTTCTCATTTTATTTCTTCCCAGGACAGGCTGGCCCTGCTGAGAGGCTATCAGCTCAGCTTGGGAGAAAGACAGGCCTGGAGGGAGAGGAGGGAGATGACCTGCCGCCGCCTCCTGGACTGGGCTGGCCCTTTGACCCTAGGGCTTTGGCCTGAAGGACAGAGTGGGCGGTGGTGTCTGGCGACCAAGTGTGCTGCCCCATTGCCTTCACCCATGGGAGGGGACTGAGCTTTTCTAAACAACTTAGCCTATGACAGGGGCCTTCCTTAGAGGGGCCAAGGAGGGCTCCCTACAACCTCTGTGTTCAGGCAAAAGGTTCATGCACAGAGAGGTCTCCAGAGGGGACATAGCAAGGGAATGCCCCGTTCTGCCATCCGCCTGTGCGTAGGGTGCATGTGTAGACTTGCTGGCACTAGAGTCCCTTCCTTCTCCCACTCGGTGAGTCTGAGCCACATTTGTGCCCAGTTGCCTTGGCAGTGAGGGCCCCTTGCTTACCTCAAGGAGCCATGAGGGAATCACAACTCCTGCAGCTGCAAGTGAAAGAATTCCAGCCAAATTATGTAATTTTAACACTAAAAAGCAAAAGAAACAGTATTGGGTCAGTCACCATGTGAGGCTGGCCTCAGGGCTCCAAAGAGAAACCACTGACAGGTGTCTCTCTCTTCAGCGTCAGCCTTCAGGCAGTCTCATTTCCTCTCAGGGAGGGAGACTGCCTCTCTGTAGGGGCAGCAGGGAGCTGTACACAGCTCTATGCACCGCCCTTCAGCACCCATCTAGAAATCCCTAGAAGGCCAGGGGGATTAGGGACCAGAACCTCATGGAACCTGAACAGGGCAGCTCCCCAAAGGCAGGGAGATAGGGGGTTGCTGCCTCTTGAGGAATACTGCATGGATGCTGAGTAGGTAGAATTATAAGTGCCCATAACACCCCAAGTTGCCATACACAGAGGACTGCTCTGCTTAAGACCATACCTGGGCCGGGTGCGGTGGCTCAAGCCTGTAATCCCAGCACTTTGGGAGGCCGGGGCGGGCAGATCACGAGGTCAGGAGATCAGACCATCCTGGCTAACATGGTGAAACCCCATCTCTACTGAAAATACAAAAAATTTGCTGGGCGTGGTGGCGGGCGCTTGTAGTCCCAGCTACTCAGGAGGCTGAGGAAGGAGAATGGTGTGAACCCAGCAGGCGGAGTTTGCCGTGAGTCCAGATTGTTCCGCTGCACTCCAGCCTGAGGGACAGAGCAAGACTCTGTCTCAAAAAAAAAAAAAAAAAAAAAAGATCCTACCTGGATTCAGGAACAGCCCCCTGGGGCAGGAAGGAGTCATGGACAGTAGTATCCTTTAGCCAAGGGTGACACTGAAGGAAGGGTCCTTGAAAACTTGTTCCCGCCCACCACCGTCAAGAAGCCTAAGCTACATTCTATAGAGTAATGGATCTCAATCACTTTTTTTTGGCTACAACCCATGGTAAAGGTACATTTTACACAGATATTCAGACAACTAGTAGCTCCAATTAGTTGGTGTCTGTGTTATGCTGGTTTGATGATCACCACTGCAAACGTGTGTGCTCGTGCATACATCAATGTGTAGATGTGTGTATGGAACTAAAGTTTCACAAAACAATACTTACATTTACCATATGTGATCTTATCTGAGATTTTCTATCCTTTTCGATTTCATCTTTTAAAAGTGCTGGTTAGGGGCCGGACGTGGTGGCTCATGCCTGTAATCCCAACACTTTTGGAGGCTGAGGCGGGCGGATCACGAGATCAGGAGTTTGAGACCAGCCTCACCAACATGATGAAACCCCATTTCTACTAAAAATACAAAAATTAGCCATGTGTGGTGGCATGCGCCTGTAACCCCCAGCTACTCAGGAGGCTGAGGCAGGAGGATCGCTTGAACCCGGGAGGCAGAGGTTGCAGTGAGCCAAGATCGCACTACTGCACTCCAACCTAGGCGACAGAGTGAGACTCCGTCTCAAAAAAAAAAAAAGCTGGTTAGGATGCACCAAATTGGTTTCATTGCCCACTTACCATCCATCAATTGCTCTACCACTCTGTTGAGTCCACTAGATTCATCTGTCCAACTGACTGTATACATCTTGTTGGTCTCCATTCCATTTACCTATTCATTCATCATTCATTCATGTATTCAACAAACGTTTAGTGATACCTATCGTATGTCAGGTACCTTAACATCAGAGCTCAGTTGCAGATAAGAGATACCACCGTACTTATTTTAAGCAGAAAGGAATGTAATACAGATAATCGAGGGCTGACAAAGACATTGAAATGACTGGAAGAGTGGAAACCAGACTGAGCCTCCAGGAATGACTTAAAAAACAAAACAAAACAACCTTGCAGAACTGAGCTACCAGGGGAGCTACTACCCCTGCCGCCATCAGGCAGGCGAGGAGGCAGGTAGTCGTCACTGCAGCTGTGGTCCCGGGAACACACACGTTAGCTGTGATATCGGGTTCAGGAAGCTGCCATGAAAAATTATTGCCTGCCAGGTGCAGTGGCTCACACCTGTAATCCCAACAGTTTGGGAGGCCAAGGTGGGAAGATTGCTTGAGCTCAGGAGTTCAAGACCAGCTTGGGCAACATAGCAAGGCCTGGTCTTTACAAAAAAAAGTTTAAAAATTAAACTGTAAGGCCGGGCGCGGTGGCTCAAGCCTGTAATCCCAGCACTTTGGGAGGCCGAGACGGGCGGATCACGAGGTCAGGAGATCGAGACCATCCTGGCTAACCCGGTGAAACCCCGTCTCTACTAAAAATACAAAAAACTAGCCGGGCGAGGTGGCGGGCACTTGTAGTCCCAGCTACTCCTGAGGCTGAGGCAGGAGAATGGCGTGAACCCGGGAGGCGGAGCTTGCAGTGAGCTGAGATCCGGCCACTGCACTCCAGCCCGGGCGACAGAGCGAGACTCCGTCTCAAAAAAAAAAAAAAAAAAAAAAATTAAACTGTAGTCTCAGCTGTAGTCACACCTGTAGTCCCAGCTACTTGGGAGGTTGAGGTGGGAAGATCGTTTGAGCATGGGAGATTGAGGCTGTAGTGAGCCATGATTGCATCACTGCACTCCAGCAAAACTATTGCCTGTAGGCAGGTGTGGTGGCTCACGCCTGTAATATTAGCACTTTGGGAGGCCAAGGCAGGAGGGTTGCTTGAGGCCAGGAGTTTGAGACCAGCCTGGGCAACATAGTGATACCCTTGTCTCTACAGGAAAAAAAAAAAAAAAATTGCCAGATGTGATGGCTCACGCCTGTAATCCCAGCACTTTGGGAGGCCAAGGTGGGCGGATCACGAGGTCAGGAGATCAAGACCATCCTGGCTAACACGGTGAAACCCCGTCTCTACTAAAAATATACAAAAAATTAGCTGGGCACGGTGGCGGGCACCTGTAGTCCCAGCTACTCGGGAGGCTGAGGCAGGAGAATGGCGTGAACTCAGGAGGCGGAGCTTGCAGTGAGCCAAGATGGCGCCACTGCACTCCAGCCTGGGCAACAGAGCGAGATTCCGTCTCAAGGAAAAAAAAAAAAAATTAGCTGAGTGTGGTGGTGTGCACCTCATAGTCCCAGCTACTCAGGAGGCTGAGGTGGGAGGATCACTTAAACCTAGGAGTTTGGAGTTACAGTGAGCTATGATCATAGCACTGCACTCCAGCCTGGGCAACACCCTGTCTCTAAAAAAAAAAAAAAAAAAAAGTATTGCCTGCGTCTTCCCTAGCCAAAAACAAAACAAAAACAGTATGCCTCCTACAAATGCCACTGCCCTCCCTTACCTCCATGAAGATTAGGCTTTAGGGAGTGCCTGTGATCAGCAGTCACACCTAGGTCTACCACTGTAGTGTTTAGCTTTCCTGCCCCGCAGTGCAGGAAGGGACACCAGAAGGAGATGAAAGAAAAGCTGAACAAGTCGTGCTACAGCAGCCACTATAGGGAAAAGTGCCTGGAAGTGGCACAGGTTACTTGGAGAGGGTGAAGTTAGTTTTCTACTTCCTATTTGAAATCTTCAGTTTTTACAACTGCAAATCACTTTTTTTTTTCTTTTTGAAGACAGGGTCTCACTCTGTTGCCCAAGCTGGAGTGCAGTGGCATGATCATAACTTACTGCAGCCTTGGCCTTCTGGGCTCAAGTGATCCTCCTTCCTCAGCCTCCCAAGGCTAGGACTATGAGTGCACACCACCACACCTGGCTTTTTTTTTTTTTTTTTTTTTTAGCCTTTTAAAGATTGTCTGTCTTTCAGTGCTTCAACATGATGCCAAAACAATAGACTGAATACAAATAGCAAGGAAAGGAATCAAACATTTATAAGATATTTATTATTCTTCTGACCAAAGTGCAATGATTTTTCATTTTTTTAAACAACTATAAAAAAAGTATTCAAGAAAATAAAACACAAATGGGAAATTTAACTAGATTGCTTCTTCTAATTAATCCTAACCTTGTGTTTGGTCTAGAAAACAAACAAAAAAACATTTGAAGTGTTACTAAAATGCTAACTGAATCATTTTAGCATAAATCTAGCCACATGCATTTCAAGGTTCCAGTGCTAGGAATTTTGTTAAGATCAGTTGAATCATGAATAACACCATATAATAGAGGATGAGGAACACAAGCCTTAGATGTGATCCTTGCCCCATACCCTTAGATTATGTCAGAATAAAGCTGCCAATTCTGCCAGGCTCTGAACCCCTAGTGCCTCCAACCCAAAACTTGGAAGCAAAGAATATGCCCTGTCATATAACATTGTACAACTTGTAATAAAACACAGCCTATGTTTTCTTACTTTTCTATAGGAAATGGTTAGTTATTTGATATGTACTAAAACACTGCTAAGAATCCACTTCGAGTTTGTTTACTAAACACATTGTGTGCAAGAACTGACTCCACAAAAATTTCCTTTGAAATCTGGTCCACAAATTCACCTAAGGTTGGAAATTTAAAACTTGCAAGAAAAGGAGGAAGTGGGTATCCCTAAATCCTAACATGTTGTAATTACTAAATTACAAGCATACTGAAAAGTTTTGCGCCGGGCGCGGTGGCTCAAGCCTGTAATCCCAGCACTTTGGGAGGCCGAGACGGGCGGATCACGAGGTCAGGAGATCGAGACCATCCTGGCTAACACGGTGAAACCCCGTCTCTACTAAAAAATACAAAAAAACGTGGCGGGCGCCTGTAGTCCCAGCTACTCGGGAGGCTGAGGCAGGAGAATGGCTGGAACCCGGGAGGTGGAGCTTGCAGTGAGCTGAGATCCGGCCACTGCACTCCAGCCTGGGCGACAGAGGGAGACTCGCTCATAGAAGGCACAAACTATAAAAGGGATAGTCTTTTTGAGTTAAAACAAAAAAAAAACTAGCTTGTTTAGTGAGCACTGTAACTAAGATGAAGAAGTTATGTCTCTTAATTTACTGTCTCTCCTGTGACCAAAAAAAAACTTTAAAAAATTAATTTGTCTTACCATATACTTTCCAGCCACTAATTGAGATGTAGTTATGAAAGATTAAAATTGCCTTAAAAGGGGGTCGCGATAGCAGCTATCAAAGCAATATTCAAGCAAAATTTCAAGGATGCTTTCAGGTTGAGAATTAGTTTTCCTTGTCAAAAATCTTCACAACTTCAAAAACTTAACAGATTGAGAAGCATTTATTTTCTTTACTTTCCCCATTTCTTTATATAAGTCAATAACTGGCTTTGTTGTCTGAAGATGGCTCAGTTCTCTTTCCCAAGCTTTCTCTGTTGTCATCACTCCTACCGCTACTCTTTCCTCTCTCAGGACATCATTCCATATAGATCATATTATTACAGTATATATATATATATATATACACACACACACACACACACACACACACAGAATGAAAGATACATCTGTCTGCCTTCCCATCCATTGTCTTGTTCCAACTTTGTTTTTGTGCGCGCGCACGCGTGTGTATGTGTGTGTGTGTGTGTGTTTTGAGATGGAGCCTCGCTCTTGTTACCCAGGCTGGAGTGCAGTGGTGGGGTCTCGACTCCCTGCAACGTCCACCTCCCGGATTCAAGAGATTCTTCTGCCTCAGCCTCCCGAGTAGCTGGGATTCGAGGCGCACGCCACCAGGCCCGGCTAGTTTTTTGAATTTTTAGTAGAGACGGTGTTTCATCATGTTGGACGGGGTGGTCATGAACTCCTGACCTCAGCTGATCCACCCACCTCCGTCTCCCAAAGTGCTGGGATTATAGGCGTGAGCCACCATGCCCGGCCTATGGTTCCAACCTTGAAGGTTGTCTTGACTTCTTGGAAACCCATCCATCAAGGATGTACTCTTTTGAGCACTGACAGCCATTGTCATAAACTGATGGTTATCTCCACTGGTCCCATGTTTCTTTCTTTAATGTAATTTTCAGTGAGTTCACCATACTGTGAATCTGGGCTCTTCCTTTCATCATGAAGCAACTCTCCTGCAGAAAGGTGTGTGCAGTCATCTTTCTCAAGGATGCCTGTGCGCCGGGACCGCCGTGGACAAACACCACCAGCGACTTCATGAGACTGGGAGGGCAGAGAAGACTCGGCTGGCAGGTCTGCAGCGGGAAGCTAAGGCCCAGGACGTGGAGCAGCGGCTCAGGTAGTGGCTCAGCCTGCACCGCACCTCAGCTCAGGGAGCTGACAGCAGCCAGCCCGAAGTGGGGCAGAGAGGCCGCGTGGGAAAGCAGCGGGCTACCAGGGCATCTGCGCCACGGTCAGAAGGGAACTTGTTTTTTTCTTTAATTATTTTATTTTATTTTTTATTTTTTGTACAGATGGAACATGTTGCACAGGCTGGTCTTAAACTTTCTTTGTTTTTTTTTGTTTTTTTCTTTTTTTGAGACAGTCTGGCTCCGTCGCCCAGGCTGGAGTGCGGTGGCACGATTTCGGGTCACTACAACCTCTACCTCCTGAGTTCAAGAGATTCTCCTGCCCCAGTCTCCTGAGTAGCTGGGATTACAGGCGCCTGCCACCACGCCTGGCTAATTTTTGTATTTTTAGTAGAGACGGGGTTTCACCTTGTTGGCCAGGCTGGTCTCAAACTCCTGACCTCAGGTGATCCGGCCACCTCGGCCTAGCAAAGTGCTGGTAATATAGGAGTTATTAAGAAATTATTTTAGGCAGATAGTAAGGGTAAGGAGTTATTAAGAAATTATTTTAGGCAGATAGTAAGGGTAAGGAATTCTCAGTAAAGCTTTTTCTTTTAATAAAAGCAACTCCCCGGGAGGCTGAGGCAGGAGAATGGCGTAAACCCGGGAGGCGGAGCTTGCAGTGAGCTGAGATCCGGCCACTGCACTCCAGCCTGGGCAACAGAGCAAGACTCCGTCTCAATAAAAAAATAAACTCCCCCAAACATTTCAGGGTTTTTTTGAGATTCACTCAGTTGCCCAGGCTAAAGTGCAGTGGTGCGGTCTCCACCCCCCACTTCAAGCTATTCTCCCTCCTGCCTCAGCCTCCCGTTTAGCTGGGATGACAGGTGCCTGCCACCAGCCCGGCTAATGTTTTGTATTTTAAGTAGAGACTGGGTTTCACCATGTTGGCCAGGCTGGTCTCGAACTCCTGACCTCGTGGTCCACCCTGTCTGCCTTGACCTTCCAAAGCTCTGGGATTACAGGGGTGAACCACTGCGCCCGGCCGCAACGTTTCTCTGCTAACAGAAAACAGCCTGAAAAGCCAGGCCTGCAAGCTTTGATACGCAAACACAAGCGGTTAGAAACTGGGTCCATCCAATGTGGTGATTCCTGCCCTCTTCTCCTTGTCCCAAAGTGCGCCAGCTGTCGTGACCACCTCCAGATGACTCTAAGAATGCAGGACATCCCGGAGACCTGCAGTTGCATATTAAAAGGCTAGGGTGGGAGGGCCAGGTTTTTCGCAGGCTCTGTGAATGACACACCTGATCAAACCAATCCCCTGGGCCCTATGCACATCAGACACTGCCTCCTCCAGCCTCCCAATATAAAGGACTAGTTTTCCGTGGCACCCGGGGTTTGTCTGTTTGGAGCCCCGCTCCCTCTTTATGGGGGAGCCGTTTTCTTCTTTCTTGCCTGTTAAACTTTCCGCCCTTTGAAACCACTCCACGTGTGTCCGTGTTGTTTATCTAATCAGCAAGAGACAAAGAACCCTGGTGTTTCTTCAGTCATCGGAGCTGTATCACTGGGATTACAGGCATGAGCCACCAAGCCTAGCCTGGTCTCAAACTCTTAGCTTCAAGGGATCTTCCTGCCTCTGCCTCCCAAAGAGCTGGGATTACAGGTATGAACCACTGTACCTGGCCCTATACCACATTTTCTTTACCCATTCATCTGCTGTTGGACATGTAGGTCGATTCACTTTTTCCCATTCCCACATACGGCACAATCAGGAGCTGTGCTATGCACTTTCCTGGCTCAGCTTTCCAGGGAACAGAAGTAGATATAACAATTTGAATTTCCCCATTATAATCTGAATCGATGACTCCTGTACGTATTTGTACGCCTTTTAAACTTAAACTAGACCTTCCTAAAAGTAACCCTATTGTCCCTGCTGGCAAGGATCCACAGACTTCCTGTTGGGACCTTTTGCAGGGGTTCCCCAGGCAGAAGGCTCACAACTTTTGTGCAGCAAAAATCTACTGTGGCACTACCGGCTGTGACGGGGGACACACATTGTACAGGGGTGAGGGAATGGCCTGAGCTGGAAATGCCCCAGTTTAGAACGGGGCCTGGGACGGGCCCCTCATGGCTCATTCCCAAAATTGGGTTCCCTTCTTTATCAAAAGTGATGAAAGTTCCCACTTTTATCAAAAGTGACACTGACTAGCCCCGTGTTTTCCTTTTTTACGTTTTGGACATATTTCAGGATCAGCAGTTTTCTTTTTTCCCCTATCTGGCAGCCTGACTTGCTGATTTTTTCTACATTCTTTTTTAGTATGACCACGTGTCCCATAGTTAAAACAAGCTCCAGGAAATGGAGTATTTCCTTTATCCACTCTCAGTCCTGCCATTGCCTGTGCCAATAAGGTAGCTTTATGCAGATTACCTCCAATACCATCACAGTCCTTGACATAATCAACTAAATGTGCTTTCCCTCTGATAGGTCACAGAGCAGCCTGGCAATCAGGATTAGCATTGTCGGAAGCTAGTAACTGCAACACTATATCCTGAGCAGCTGAATCTGCAATCATCTTTTTAAGAGACTTCTGTAACCGAGCTATAAAATCAACATATGGTTCTCTTGGTCCCTGTTTTGTAGCACTAAAGGAAGGGTATTTTTCCCCACCTGAAGTGATTTTTTCCCAAGCTCTAATGCACGCTCCTCTAAGCTGTTCTATGGCATCATCCTGCATGACCAGTTGTGCATCTAAACCAGCCCAGCCGCCAACCCCCAAAAGTTCGTCTGCAGTTATATTAATTTGAGGTTGGGCCTGGGCATTGAGAGCAGCCTGAATGGAAGCTTCATCTGGCCACCAAGTTTTAAATTGTAAGAACTGAGCAGGAGTTAGACAAGCTCGAGTAAGAGCGTCCCAGTCAGTAGGAATCATTTGACCGGAAACAGTAACATTCTTTAACAGTCCTGTGGAGAAAAGAAAGAGATCAGACTGTTACTGTGTCTATGTAGAAAGAAGTAGACATAAGAGACTCCATTTTGTTCTGTACTAAGAGAAATTCTTCTGCCTTGACATACTGTTAATCTGTAACCCTACGCCCAACCCTGTCCTTGCAGAGACATGGGCTGTGGCTACTCAAGGTTTAATGGATTTGGGGTTGTGCAGGATGTGCTTTGTTAAACAAGTGCCTGAAGGCAGCATGCTTGTTAAACGTCATCACCATTCTCTAATCTCAAGTACCCAGGGACATAAACACTGCAGAAGGCCGCTGCCTAGCAAAGCCAGGTATTGTCCAAGGTTTCTCCCCATGTGATAGTCTGAAATATGGCCTCGTGGGAAGGGAAAGACGGATGGGTCTGTGCTGAAGAGGATTCGTAAAAGAGGAAGGAAGGCTTCTTTGCAGTTGAGATAGAGGAAGGCATCTGTCTCCTGCCCATCCCTGGGCAATGGAATGTCGTGGTGTAAAACCTGATTGTATGTTCTATTTACTGAGATAGGAGAAAACCGCCTTAGGGCTGGAAGTGGGACATGCTAGCGGCAGTGCTGCTCTTTATGCCCTGAAAATGTTTATGGAGATGTTTGCATGTATGCACATCAAAGCACAGCACTTTTCCTTAAACTTATTCATGACACAGATCTTTATTCATATGTCTTCTTGCTGACCTTCTCCCTACTGTGACCCTATTGTCCTGCCACTTCCCCCTCTCCAAGATGGTAAAGATAATGGTCAATAAATACTGAGGGAACTCAGAGACCGGGGCCGGCGCAGGTCCTCTGTACGCTGAGCGCTGGTTCCCTGGGCCCACTTTTCTTTCTCTATACTTTGTCTCTGTGTCTCTTTCTCAAGTCTGTCGTTCCACCTGACGAGAAATGCCTACAGGTGTGGAGGGGCAGGCAATTACAAAAGAAGAACCTGGTCCATACTGACATTGCTTGCTTTAATTCTTCGAGTAATTTAAAAGGAAAAGGTGCAAAGTAGCTGTAACATTTCCCTCTTGATCTGGGGGGTGTATTCTAACAGGGAACTAACTGCCAAGCCTCTAAATCACCCTCTCGCCTAGCTTGCTGAATTCCTGCCTGAAAAGAACTAACAGCAGTCACTCGAGGTGCTGCTCTAACAGTCGCTGGGGCAACTACTTTTCACCCAGTGTCCTCCGGAAAAGAAAGATCTGGGCGGTCATTTTCTTCAAAATAATGGGGGTGCAGAAGGGTAGGGATGAACCTCTCCTTCCTTTGCCTCTTTACCTTCAGCTGGCAAATAAACATGCTCTGTAACCTCTTCTGTGACTTCAGTATACTCTTTTTTTTTTTTTTTTTTTGAGACGGAGTCTCGCTCTGTTGCCCAGGCTGGAGTGCAGTGGCCGGATCTCGGCTCACTGCAAGCTCCACCTCCCGGGTTGACGCCATTCTCCTGCCTCAGCCTCCCGAGTAGCTGGGACTACAGGCGCCCGCCACCTCGCCCGGCTAGTTTTTTTTTTTTTTTTGCATTTTTTTAGTAGAGACAGGGTTTCACTGTGTTAGCCAGGATGGTCTCGATCTCCTGACCTCGTGATCCGCCTGTCTCGACCTCCCAAAGTGCTGGGATTACAGGCTTGAGCCACCGCGCCCGGCCATACTTCAGTATACTGTTGTTCCTCCTCTTCATCAGTGTGAAAAAGTTCCAAGGTGGAACAAACCAGACCCCAAACTTGCCCCACTGTTACCCTGATGCTTCCGAGCTCCCCTCCTTACCACGAGGATTGCTTTAAGAGTCCTCGGGTGTCCCCCAGCTAGTGTTCCGTTCCAACCATCTCTCCGGGGACCCTTCGACCTGGATTCGAGCCCCCACGATGGACACCAATTGCCGAGACCAGCTCGGTCGGGGAGACCCTAACCCAGTGGTGCTACAGGAATTAAAGACACACACACAGAAATATAGAGGTGTGAAGTGGGGAATCAGGGGTCTCACAGCCTTTAGAGCTGAGAGTTTCGAACAGAGATTTACCCACATATTTATTAACAGCAAACCAGTCATTAGCATTGTTTCTATAGATGTTAAATTAACTAAAAGTATCCCATAACCTTATGGGAAACGAAGGGATGGGCTGAATTAATTGCAACAGGAACATGCCCTTAAGACACAGATTGCTCATGCTTTTGTCTGTGGCTTAAGAATGCCTTCAACGGGTTTTCCGCCCTGGGTGGGCCAGGTGTTCCTTGCCCTCATTCCCGTAAACCCACAACCTTCCAGCTTGGGCATTAGGGCCATTATGGACATGTTACAGTGCTGCAGATATTTTGTTTACAGCCAGTTTTGGGGCCATTTATGGCCAGATTTTGGGGTACTTACTCCAAACACATTAATTAATTTCTAGGTTCTCTATTTGGTTCCATTGGTTTACATGTCTGTTTTTATGCCAGTACTATGCTGTTACTATGGCTTTGTAGTATATTTTGAAGTCTAGTAATGTGATACCTTCAATTTTGTTCCTTTTGCTCAGGATGGCTTTGGTTATTTGGGGTCTTTTGTGATTCTATGCAAATTTTAGTGTTTTTCTATTTCTGTGAAGAGTGTCAGTGGTATTTTGATAATAACTGCATTGAATCTGTAGATTGCTTTGGGTAGTGATATGGTTTAGCTCTGTGTCCTCGCTCAAATCTCATCTCAAATTGTAATCCCCACGTGTCGAAGGAGGGACCTGGTGGGAGGCGATTGGATCATGGGGACAGGTTCCCCCATGCTGTTCTGGTGATACTGAGTGAATTCTCATGAGATCTGATGGTTTAAAAGTGTGGCATATCCCCCCTCGCTCTCGCTCTACTGCCGCCTTGTGAAGAAGGTGCTTGCTTCTCCTTTACCTTCCGTTATGATTGTAAGTTTCCCAAGGCCTCCCTAGCCATGCAGAACTGTGACTCAATTAAACCTCTCTTCTTTATAAATTACTCAGTCTGGGCTGGGCATGGTGGCTCACACCTGTAATCCCAGCACTTTGGGAGGCCGAGAAGGGTGGATCACAAGGTCAGGAGATCAAGACCATCTGGTCAACATGGTGAAACCCCATCTCTACTAAAATGCAAAAAAATTAGCCAGGTGTGGTGGCACGCACCTGTGGTCCCAGCCACTCAGGAGGCTGAAGCAGGGGAATTGCTTGTACCCAGGAGGCGGAGGTTGCAGTAAGCCAAGATCGTGCCACTGCACTCCAGCCTGGTGACAGAGCAAGACTCCATCTCAAAAATAAATAAATAAATAAATAAATAAATAGTCAGTCTCAGGTAGTTCTTTGTAACAGTGTGAAAATGAACTGATACAGGTAGTATGGAGCATGCCTTCTAATTCCACAAGTTACACTCTATGCCTAAGAGTCCTGTCTCTAAGCTCCTTAACTACAAAATCTCCATTCTATGACCTCTTTGTCTCCTAGACTCTTGACTCCAACATCCCCCAGAATACGATTATCCAGGATGATATGAGAATGGAGAGATTCCATAGTAAGAATTAGATTCCCTTTGTCATCCTGCCTCACCCCCACTGACAGGGCTGTACCAGACACAGTGACCCACATTTCCAGCTCTTACAAACAACAAAAATTTGCCAACCATGTCCTGAGAGGATGTCACTGATGCTCAGCAGTTAGCTTTGATGGTTTCCAGTGTTAGCAGACAGGATGCATTACACAGTGCCTCCTCCCCACTTGCCAGGGATGTGGCCTGGAGTACCTTCGGCCTTGGGGAATCTTCCCCCAGATTCCATCCATGGGTCAAATTTTAGGAATCAGCTCACTCCCTTAGAGGCAACTGTGATTCTCATGCTTGTCCTGCTGATCTGGACCTTCTGGTGCTCTCTGTAGAAACCAGGAAACATCAGGAGATTTAATCCCACCTCAGGAACTCAGTTTTCTTTCTCTCTGTCTTCATTCCCTCTTCTCACTCTATTGCGTGTAACTAGGTCACTGCATCTCAAAAAACACATAAACTTTTTTTTTGTTTATTTTTGGGTTTACTTTTATTTTTATTTTTTGAGGCACAGTTTCACTCTGTCACTCAGGCTGGAGTGCAGTGGAACGATCTCAGCTCACTGCAACCTCTGGGTTCAACTGATTCTCCTGCCTCCGCCCCCCAAGTAGCTGGGACTACAGGTGCGTGCAACCACGCCTGACTAATTTTTTTTGTATTATTAGTAGAGACGAGGTTCCACCATGTTGGCCAGGCTCCTGAGGTCGAACTCCCAAGTGATCTGCTTGCCTCAGCCTCCCAAAGTGCGGGATTACAGGCGTGAGCCATTGCACATGGCCAATACATAAACTATTTTAAGAAATCACATTTCTGTGTTTTTCTAATACTCTTTGCTCCTTGCTCATTCATTTGGCCGTCTGTTACTCATCAGCAGATAAGCCGTAGCAAGTGGGAAAATGGGAAAAAGTATCTATTCACTTAACTTTTCCTTCCACGTGATGAAAAATAGGCATCACTTTTTTTTTTTCTTTGAGTTGGAGTCTTGCTCTGTCACCCAGGCTAGAGTGCGGTGGTGTGATCTCAGCTCACTGCAACCTCTGCCTCCTGGGTTTAAGCGATTCTTCTGTCTCAGCCTCCCAAGTAGCTGGGTCTACAGGCATGCACCACCACGCCTGGCTAATTTTTGTGTTTTTAGCAGAGATGGGGTTTTGCCACATTGGCCAGGCTGGTCTCAGACTCCTGACCTCAAGTGATCCGCCCACCTCAGCCTCCTAAAGTGCTGGGATTACAGACGTGAGCCACAACACCTAGCAAAAATAAGCATCACTTTATTTGTTTATTTGTTTGTGACAGAGTCTCGCTCTGTCTCCCCGACTGGAGTGCAGTGGCACAATGATGGCTCACCATAACCTCAACCTCCTGGCTCAATCCATCCTCCTTAGTAGCTGGGATTACAGGCATGCGCCATCATGCCCAGCTATATTCTTTTCTTTTATTTTCTTCTTTTCTTTTCTTTGGTGGAGGTGGGATTTTGCCATGTTTTCCAGGCTATTCTCAAACTCCTGAGCTCAAGCAATCTGCCCTCCTCAGCCTCCCCAAGTGCTGGGATTACAGGCATGAGACACTGTCCCAGGCCATCACTTCCTTTGGACTGTAGAACTCCTTGGCCCAGCTCATGGGAAAGAGCATTCTAAGGTGGCAATTACTGAGCAGCTCAGGGGCAATAAGGGGATTTTGAGGAAAGGAAGACATTGGAGAGGAAAGGGGGCCTCCCAGGCTAGCAGGTGTTGTAGAAGGGGAAGCTCCCTCCATGCCCTTCCTGCTTCTCTGGAAGGAATCCATGCCATGTTCCAGGACATACAGAAGGCCATAGTTACTTGTGGGGAGGAGTCACAGGCATTAAAGGCTCACACTTGTCACATTGAGTATTCTTCTTCCCATCTTTGAGTAGAAGAAGAGAACTGACCCAGTGCCTGGACCCTTGGAACAATCACCTGTTGTATTGATTACCTTCTTGCATAAACAAATTCCCCCAAAGTTTAGTGGCTGTATTAGTCTATAAAGAACTACCTGAGATGGTAATTTATGAAGAAAAGAGGTTTGTTGACTCACACTTCCACAGCCTGTACGGGAAGCATGGATGAGGCATCAGGAAACTTACAATCATGTTGGAAGGCAAAGGGGAAGCAGGTGCATCTTACCATGGCAGAGAGAGCAGAGGGGGACGTGTTACACACTTTTAAACCATCGGATCTCGTGAGAACTCAGTCACTTTCATGAGAACAGCAAGCGGGGATCTGCCCCCATGATCCAATCACCTCCCACCAGGTCCCTCTCCCAGCACTGGGAATTACAGTTCAACAGGAGGTTTGGATGGGGACACAGAGCCAAACCATATCAGTGGCCTAACTCATTTTTTATCTCACGGTTTCTGTGTGTCAGGAATCTATTACAGCTTAGCCATGTACTCTGGCTCTGAGTTTCTCACAAGGCTGTGGTCGAGGTGCTGGCGGTGGCTGCAGTCATCTTCAGTTTCCACTCAGAGGTGCATTTGCTTCCAAACTTATTCAATAGGTTATTGGCAGGTTTTGGGTCCTTACAAGCTGTTGGATTGACAACTTTGGCTCTGCACAGTCTGTTGGCCTGGGTCCTTCCCGGGTTCCTTACCATGTAGGCCTGTCCACGAGGAAGCTCACAACTTGGCTGCTGCCTTTATCAGCATGAGCAAGTGAAAGGGCAAGAGAGAATGGGAACAAGAGGAATCACAGTCTTTCGTAGTTTAATTTCAAAAGTAACATGCAGCCAGGCGCAGTGGCTCATGCCTGTAATCCCAGCACTTTGGGAGGCTGAGGCAGGTGGATCACCTGAGGTCAGAAGTTCGAGATCAGCCTGGCCAACACAGCAAAACCTCGTTTCTATTAAAATTTAAAAAATTAGCTAGGCATGGTGGCAGACACCTGTAATCCCAGCTACTCGAGAAGTTCAGGCAGGAGAATTACTTGAACCTGGGAGGCGGAGGTTGCAGTGAGCCAAGATCGTGCCACTGCACTCCAGCCTGGTTGACAGAACGAGACTCCATCTCAAAAAAAAAAAAAAGGAGCATGCTCTCCCTTTGCCATATTCTAGATCAGAAGAAAATTACTAGGTCCAGCTCAGATTCAAGGGCAACAAAGTAAACAGGGCATATTTAAGAAGTTGGGGTCACTGGGATAGTTTTAGAAGGCTGCCTACCACATTTGCCGTTTATTATTATCAGAGATGTATAAAGGTTATACAAAAAATATATACAAATATATTATGAAATATTTAAAAAAAATTCTTTTTTTTTTGAGACGGAGTATGGCTTTGTCGCCCAGGCTGGAGTGCGGTGGCCGGATCTCAGCTCACTGCAAGCTCTGCCTCTCAGGTTTACGCCATTCTCCTGCCTCCGCCTCCCAAGTAGCTGGGACTACAGGCGCCCGCCTCGTCGCCCGGCTATTTTTTTTTTTTTTGTATTCTTTAGTAGAGACGGGGTTTCACCGTATTAGCCAGGGTGGTCTCGATCTCCTGACCTTGTGATCCGCCCGTCTCGGCCTCCCAAAGTGCTAGGATTACAGGCTTGAGCCACCGCGCCTGGCCTTTTTTTTTTTTTTTTGAGATGGAGTCTTGCTCTGTCGCCCAGGTTGGAGTGCAGTGGCTGGATCTCAGCTCACTGCAAGCTCCGCCTCCCAGGTTTACGCCGTTCTCCTGCCTCAGCCCCTCGTGTAGCTGGGACTACAGGCGCCCGCCACCTCGCCCAGCTAGTTTTTGTGTGTGTGTGTGTATTTTTTTAGTAGAGACGGGGTTTCACCGTGTTAGCCAGGATGGTCTGGATCTCCTGACCTCGTGATCCACCCGTCTCGGCCTCCCAAAGTGCTGGGATTACAGGCTTGAGCCACTGTGCCCGGTTCAAAAAAATTCTTATTTCATAAAAGTGAAACCAGTCTCCGCTGGGCGTGGTGGCTCATGCCTGTAATCCCAGCACTTTGGGAGGCCAAGGTGGGTGGATCACAAGGTCAGGACATCAAGACCATCCTGGCTAACACGGTGAAACCCCGTCTCTACTAAAAATACAACAAAATTAGCTGGGCATGGTGGCGGGTGCCTGTAATCCCAGCTACTCGGGAGGCTGAGACAGGAGAATTGCTTGAACTCGGGAGGCTGAGACAGGAGAATTGCTTGGACTCGGGAGGCGGAGCTTGCAGTGAGCCGAGATCACACCACTGCACTCCAACCTGGGCCACAGAGCAAGACTCCATCTCAAACAAACAAAAGAAACCAATCTCTTTCTTCACTCTTCTTCTTTGTTTCTTTACTCATAAGAGCAACACTAGAGTTCTTATTGCTTTGGGCCCAGAGAGCCGTCGTTGGTAACATGTGAGTTTAGAGAAAATGAAAGGCTCTGCTTTAAAGATTTTGTTTTCGTTTTTTTTCAGAGATAGGGTCTTACTCTGTTGCCCAGCCTGGAGTGCAGTGGCACAATCACGGCTTACTGCAGCCTTGAACTCCTGGACTCAAGTAATCCTACTACCTCAGCCTCCAAAGTAGCTGGGAGGCTACTGTGCACACTGCCACAACTGGCTAATATTTTAATATTTTATAGAAATGGGGGTCTAGCCGGGCGTGGTGGCTCACGCCTGTAATCCCAGCACTTTGGGAAGCTGAAGTGAGCGGATCACGAGGTCAGATCGAGACCATCCTGGCTAACACAGTGAAACCCCATCTCTACTAAAAATACAAAAAATTAGCCGGGCGTTGTGGCTGGTGCCTGTAGTCCCAGCTACCCCGGAGACTGAGGTGGGAGAATGGTGTGAAATCCAGGAGGCGGAGCTTGCAGTGAGCCGAGATCACGCCACTGCACTCCAGCCTGGGTGACAGAGCGAGACTCCATCTCAAAGAAGAAAAAAAAAAAAAAAAAAGAAACGGGGGTGTCTTGCACAGTGGCTCACGCCTGTAATCCCAACACTTTGGGAGGCCAAGGCACGTGGATCACCTGAGGTCAGGTTGGGGGTTCAAGACCAGCCTGGCCAACATGGTGAAACTCCGTCTCTACTAAAAATACCAAAAATTAGCCAGGCGTAGTGATGGGCGCCTGTAATCCCAACTACTCAGGAGGCTGAGACACAAGAGAATTGCTTGATCCTGGGAGGCGGAGGTTACAGTGAGCCAAGATCACGCTGTTGCACTCCAGCCTGGGCAACAAGAGTGAAACTCCATCTCAAAAAAAAAAAGAAAAGAAAAAGAAATGGGGGTCTTGCTGTGTTGTCCAGGCTTGTCTGGAACTCCTGGCCTCAAGTGATACCCCTGCCTGTCCTCCCAAAGCACTGGGATTACAGGTGCCCGGCCCCTGCTTTAAGTTTTAAGACACACCTGGCTACTCCAGGCCAGTTTTGCTTGAGAACCCTGTGTTGGGGTCCTACTGGAAGCCATGCATTGGGGCTGGAGTTCCCTTTATCTCTGTCTCTCATACATCTCCTTCAGGTAATCAGTTAGAGAAGTAACTGGCAATCGGCCTGGCCAAAATCATCTACCAGCACCCTACCCCTATCACAATCCCATCAGAGGGAAACTCTGATTGGTTTCCCCTCCTGTAAAGTCCAAGTCTCCCAACCTGGAGAGCTCTTCTCTCTCCTCTCTGGAGATCCAATTCAAGCCACTCCTCTTCTCTGAAACGTTAGAATTAAATGAGAAGATGGGAAGAGATGTTTCTTTGTAAATAGAATTGCCTGAGGGTCAAAGAGGCCTGCAAGTGAGAAAACAAGCTAAACAGCTGGAAAAAAAGACAGAGGGAAAGGATGGAGTGTCAACTACTGGTTATAAAATTTCTCTTCTCCTTGGCAGGGAATGTCTCTGTGGGGATACAGATATATCTAGCTGCTGAGCACACAGTAGGTGTCTAATTAGTCCTTGTTGACAATGTACCTGTAGTGGTTTTTAAATGTTCACAAATTCCTTGATATTCTTCCCTTTAATAGGTAGAGCCTAATTCCCTTCCTTTGAATGGGGGCTAGACTGACTTCTAATGAACACAATGTGGCTGAAATGACAGTGTATGACTTCTGAGGTGAGGTCAGAAAAGGCATTGCGGCGTCTGCTCTGTTCTCTCTTGGATGATTTACTATAAGGCAAGCCAGTTGCTATGTCATTAAGGGAGGAGACCACCCTTCATATTGCCTTATGCCCGGTTTCTGCCTCCAAAGAAAGAAAAAGTAAAAACTAAAAGGCAGAAATGAAATCCGCAAGCAGACAGCCCAGCGCCACACCCTGGGCCTGGTAGTTAAAGATCAACCCCTGACCTAATCAGTTATGTTAGCTATAGATTATAGACATTGTATAGAAATGCACTGTGAAAATCCTATCTTGTTCTGTTCCTATCTAATTACCAGTGCATGCAGCCCCCAGTCACGCACCCCCTGCTTGCTCAACTGATCACGACCCTCTCACATGCACCCCCTTAGAGTTGTGAGCCCTTAAAAGGGACAGGAATTGCTCACTCGGAGAGCTTGGCTCTTGAGACGGGAGTCTTGCCGATGCCCCTGGCCGAATAAACCCCTTCCTTCTGTAACTCGGTGTCTGAGGAGTTTTGTCTGCCGCTCGTCCTGCTACATTTCTTGGTTCCCTGACTGGGAAGCGAGGTGATTGGCAGATGGTCGAGGCAGCTCCTCAGGCGGCTTAAGCCTGCTCTCTGGAACATCCCTGCGGGGACTCCGACCAGCCTGAGTGAGGCGGATCCTGAGAGCGCTCCTGGGTAGGCATTTGCCCCAGTGGGACACCTCGCCAGAGCAGTGTGTGGCAGGCCCCCATGGAGGATCAACATGGTGGCTGAACACCAGGAAGGAACGGGCACTTGGAGTCTGGACATCTAAAACTTGGTAAGACTAGTCTTTGAAACTTGCCCACTCTGTTTGAGTGGAAGCGTGGCCTGATCACCCATGGCATGCCATTATCAGCACTTTGGTTTTGGTGTTGACTTGGTTTGGATTGCTTTGACAGGATTGGTCTTGGGAACTTGCCTACTCCATTTGAGTGGAAGCGTGGCCTGATCACCCATGGTGTGCCTGTACCAGGACATTGGTTTTTGGTTTTGACTTGACTTGGATTGCTTGATACTTTGGTTTTGGTTTTGACCTGGCTTGGATTTCTGGATACTCTGGTTTTGGTTTTGATTTTGGTTTGGTGCAAACTGCAAAAGTGTGTGTGTACCCTTTTTACCCATTCTTTGTTTTGTGGTGTGCGTGTGGTGTGAGTGTGGTGTTTGGTCTCAGAGAAGCATAGGTCAGGCACAAATAAGCCCACCCTACTAGGAACTATGTTGAAAAATTTCAGGCCGGGCGCGGTGGCTCAAGCCTGTAATCCCAGCACTTTGGGAGGCCGAGACGGGCGGATCACGAGGTCAGGAGATCGAGACCATCCTGGCTAATACGGTGAAACCCCGTCTCTACTAAAAAAATACAAAAAACTAGCCGGGCGATGAGGCGGGCGCCTGTAGTCCCAGCTACTCGGGAGGCTGAGACAGGAGAATGGCGTGAACCCGGGAGGCGGAGCTTGCAGTGAGCTGAGAGCCGGCCACTGCACTCCAGCCTGGGCGGCAGAGCAAGACTCCGTCTCAAAAAAAAAAAAAAAGAAAAGAAAAATTTCAAAAAAGAGTTTAAGGGAGACTATGGAGTACTATGACACCAGGAAAACTTAAAACTTTGTGTAAGATAGACTGGCCAGCATTAGAGGTAGGTTGGCCATTAGAAGGAAGCCTAGACAGGTCCCTTGTTTCAAAGGTATGGCACAAGGTAACCTGTAAGCCAGGGAACCCAGACCAGTTCCCGTACATAGACACTTGGTTACAGCTGGCTTTAGACCCCCCCACCCCCAACACACAGTGGTTGAGAGAACAGCAGCATAAGAGGCTGTCAAAGGCAAGGAAAGACCAGCAGAGAGAGAGAGAAAGGAAGAGACAGAGAGGCAGAGAGAGAAAGAGAGACAGATATACCAGTAGTTAAGAAAAAAAAAAGTGTACCCTATTCCTTTAAAAGCCAAGGGAAATTTAAAACCTGTAATTGATAATTGAAGGTATTCTCCCTAACCCTATAACACTCCAATACCACTTTGTTATCAGTGGAAACAAGGGCATATCCCGAAAGCACTAAGGCCTTCCTATCAAAAATTCTTAACCCAGTAACCCGCAGATGGCCCAAATGCATTCAATCTGTAGTGGCAACTGCTTTGCTAACAAAAAAAAAAAAAGTAAAAACATAACTTTTAGAGGAAACCTCATCGTGAGCACACCTCACCAGTTCAGAAGTATCCTAAGGAAAAAAAAAAAAGGAAAAAAAAAGGGGGGGTGAAATTTATATATAAAAAGAGTGTTATACGGTAGATTCTTGTCCTGAAATAAATTAACTGGTTATTTAAAGAAAGAAATATTTGTAATAAGTCAGAAAGTTGAGGCATGTTGAAGGATTGTCTACGAAAGTCATGAAAGAGAAAAATGTTATAAAAAAGAATTTATCCGTGAAACCCCGTCTCTACTAAAAATACAAAAAAACTAGCCGGGCGAGGTGGCGGGCGCCTGTAGTCCCAGCTACTCGGGAGGCTGAGGCAGGAGAATGGCGGAAACCCGGGAGGCGGAGCTTGCAGTGAGCTGAGATCTGGCCACTGCACTCCAGTCCGGGCGACAGAGCGAGACTCCGCCTCAAAAAAAAAAAAAAAAAAGAATTTATGCAAAAAATGTTGTGTAATTTAAAAGTAGGCCTCCTGAATGTAAAACTATTGAAAAAAAAATTACTGTTTTGAAGGTTTAAGCAAGTTTTAAAATGTTAATTGTAAAGAAAATTCTGTGTGTAAACATATTAGCTAAAGTTAAAGAAGTATCATCCAGTTTTTCTGTGAACTGGACTTTAAAGTAAAAACATAACAGGTTGGGCCGGGCGCGGTGGCTCAAGCCTGTAATCCCAGCACTTTGGGAGGCCGAGACGGGCGGATCACAAGGTCAGGAGATCGAGACCATCCTGGCTAACACGGTGAAACCCCGTCTCTACTAAAAAAAATACAAAAAAACTAGCCGGGCGAGGTGGCGGGCGCCTGTAGTCCCAGCTACTCGGGAGGCTGAGGCAGGAGAATGGCGTGAACCCGGGAGGCGGAGCTTGTAGTGAGCTGAGATCCGGCCACTGCACTCCAGCCTGGGCGACAGAGCGAGACTCCGTCTCAAAAAAAAAAAAAAAAAAAAAAACATAACAGGTTGTTCTTAAAGCACCAACCTGCTCTTTAGCAAAAATTTTAAAAGGTTAAAAAGAGTCTGTAAAATCTTACCTTATGGTCAAACATTAAAAATTAGATAAATAGGTCTACAAGGTTTTATTAAAATTAGGTTTAACATTAATAACACACTATATAAAGATTAAATTTAGCTTATCTGGTATAAAAATCATATGAGAAGCATTGTTAAATGTAAAATCATATTCAGCTTTCTTTGGTTTAAAAACTAATAAAAATAGGTGCTAAAGGAAATTTCTCAGTAAAAAGGCACTAAGGACTATAAAGTCCACTGCCAAGGTCCCCACATTTAAAACAAAAGGTCAATTTCTTAAAAATTATTTACTTGGTTTATCTTCCACTTTCCTTTCTCTCAAAAACTAAAAGTCTTTTAGCACATGTACCACCCCTAGAATTTCCAGTAAACCAGCACCAGTCTGAAGATCATGTTCTCATCAAAGGGTAGAAAGAAGAAAAACTCGAGCCAGCCTGGGAAGGACCCTACCTTGTGCTGCTAACCACCAAGACTGCTGTTCGTACAGCCAAAAAGGATGGACTCATCACACCCAAGTCAAGAAAGCGCCACCCCCTTGAGTTGTGGGCCATAGTCCCAGGCGAAAACCCTACCAAACTAAAGCTAAGAAAAATTTAACTATTTTCGTCTGTTCTATTACTCTTTCTTCTTTCCTCATTGTGTTGCTGACCATCTAGTTATTAACATAACCAAGTCAATTTTGCCTCAAACTATTGCATTTAATGCCTGCCTTGTTATACCCTGTGGGGACTTGCCAAGTCAAAGACAGCTTTCTACTTCAGAAAGTACTTCTGTCCCTCCTGAGTCTCCTCAGACGGCATTAGTAAACTAGGACCATTTAACCCAGGGAGATATCGATCAAGATTCCAGTGCCAACCAGAAGTCTTGCCCCCCGATGTAGGGCTTTCATGCCATAGTTGGTCCAACGTTCTGTGGACCACTAAAGAGCAAGAATGGACTTCCCCAACTGGTTTTTGTAATTTCCTAAAATCATACATTCATTTTACTAGAGGATCATAGAAGTTAAAGACTTAAAACAAACTTTAGCAATCAAGGCAGGATACCAAGATGCAAATGCCTGGTTAAAATGGATCATATATTCCATCTGCACATTAAACAAAAGCAATTGCTATGCTTGTGCACATGGCAGGCCAGAGGCCCAGATTGTCCCCTTTCCACTAAGGTGGTCCTCCAGTCGACCAGGTGTGGGCTGCATGGTAGCTCTTTTCCAGGATTCTACAGCCTGGAATAATAAGTCGTGCCAGGCTCTCTCTGTTATATCTCAAAGTCCGGCACCCTGCAGGTCAGACCCAGAGGGCCATCCAGCCTCCATCTCCCAATACTAAGTTCACTTCGTGTCTCTCATGACAGGGAGGAAACTTAGCGTTCCTTGGAGACCTGAAAGGATGCAGTGAGCTTAAGAATTTTCAAGGGCTTATCAATCAGTCAGCCCTTGTTCATCCCTGTGCGGATGTGTGGTGGTATTGTGGTGGACCTTTACTGGGCACTCTGCCGAATAACTGGAGTGGCACTTGTGCTTTAGTCTAATTGGCTATCCCTTTCACCCTGTCATTTCATCAACCAGAAGGAAAAAAATAAGACATCATAAAACGAGAGAAGCCCGTTATGGGTCTTTCGACTCTCATGTCTACTTAGATGCAGTTGGAGTCCCACGAGGAATACCAGATCAATTTAAAGCTTGAAATCAAATAGCTGCAGGATTTGAGTCAATATTTTTGTGGGTGACAGTTAACAAAAATGTAGATTAGATAAACTACATCTATTACAACCAATAGCAATGAGCTTTTCATGAGTTAAAAGAAAAACTCATGTTGGCTCCAGCCCTGAGGCTACCTGATCTGACAAAACTCTTTACACTCTGTGTCAGAAAGAGAAAAAATGGCAGTTGGAGTTTTAACAAAGACTGTGGGGCCCTGGCCAAGGCCAGTGGCCTATATCTCAAAACAACTAGATAGGGTTTCCAAAGTCTGGCCCCCAGGTCTAAGGGCCCTAGCAGCAACAGCCCTGTTAGCAAAAGAAGCAGATAAACGAACCCTTAGGCAAAACCTGAATATAAAGGCCCCCCATGCTGTGGTAACTTTAATGACTACCAAAGGACATCATTGGTTGACAAATGCTAGATTAACCAAGTACCAAAGCTTGCTATGTGAAAATCTCCGCATAACCATTGAAGTTTGCAACACCCTAAACCCCGCCACCTTGCTCCCGGTATCAGAGAGCCCAGTTGAACATAACTGTGTAGAGGTGTTGGACTCAGTTTATTCTAGCAGGCCCAACCTCCGAGACCATCCTTGAACATGAGTAGACTGTGAGTGGTACATGGACGGGAGCAGCTTCGCCAACCCCTGCAAAGTGACTCTGAAGACGATGACAAGCCCTGCTCCAGTCACACCCGGAAGCTGACTGGTCCACGCATGGCCGAAGCATGAGAAAACTCATTGCAGGATTCATTTTCCTTAAAATTTGGACTTTTACAGTAAGGACTTCAACTGACCTTCCTCAGACTGAGGACTGTTCCCAGTGTTTACATCAAGTCACTGAGGTAGGACCAAAGGTTGCTATGGTCCTATGATTTTATGGTTATTATAAGTGTACTGAACTCTAAAAAGAACTTGTTTGTATAATGTTATTCTATACAAGGTATGTAGCCCAGGAAATGACCAACCTGATGTGTGTTATGACCCATCTGAGCCTCCCATGACCACAGTTTTTTTTTGTTTTGTTTTGTTTTGTTTTGAGACGGAGTCTGGCTCTGTCGCCCAGGCTGGAGTGCGGTGGCCGGATCTCAGCTCACTGCAAGCTCCGCCTTCCAGGTTTAGGCCATTCTCCTGCCTCCGCCTCCCAAGTAGCTGGGACTACAGGCGCCCGCCTCGTCACCCGGCTAGTTTTTTGTATTCTTTAGTAGAGACGGGGTTTCACCGTATTAGCCAGGGTGGTCTCGATCTCCTGACCTTGTGATCTGCCCGTCTCAGCCTCCCAAAGTGCTAGGATTACAGGCTTGAGCCACCGCGCCCGGCCAACCACAGTTTTAAAAATAAGATTAAAGACTGAGGGCTGGTGGGGGCTCATAAATGATACGAGTAAAGTGTTAGCCAAAACAGAAGAAAAAGGGGTGCCCGAACAAGTCACCTTAAAATTTGATGCCTGTGCTGTCATTAATAGTAATAAGTTAGGAATAAGGTGTGGTTCTCTTAATTAGAAAAGAGGCTATGTGGCAGAAAATAAGTACATCCGTCATAAATTAGGACTGTGTGGAAATAAATGTAAATACTGGTCTTATGTCATTTAGGCCACTTGGATAAAAAAAAAAAAAAAATGAAAAGGATCCAGTCCACCTGCAGAAAGGAAAAAATGGCCCTTCCTGTACTAAGGGACAATGTAACCCCTTAGAGCTAGTAATAACCAATCCCCTTGATCTTCGCCAGAAAAAAGAGGAGCATGTGACCTTAGGAATTGATGCGGCCAGACTAGATCCTCGAGTAAATATATTGGTTCAAGGAGAAGTTTACAAACGCTCTCCTGAGCCGGTGTTTCAAACTTTCTTTTTTTTTTTTTTTTTTTTTTTTTGAGACGGAGTCTCGCTCTGTCGCCCAGGCTGGAGTGCAGTGGCCGATCTCAGCTCACTGCAAGCTCCGCCTCCCGGGTTTACGCCATTCTCTCGCCTCAGCCTCCCGAGTAGCTGGGACTACAGGCGCCCGCCATCTCGCCCGGCTAATTTTTTTTTGTATTTTTTTTTTAGTAGAGACGGGGTTTCACCGTGTAGACCAGGATGGTCTCGATCTCCTGACCTCGTGATCCACCCGTCTCGGCCTCCCAAAGTGCTGGGATTACAGGCTTGAGCCACCGCACCCGGCCGTTTCAAACTTTCTATGATGAACTAAATGTGCCAGTACCAGAAATTCCAGGAAAAACAGGAAATTTGTTTTTGCAATTAGTTGAGCGTGTAGCCCAGTGTCTCAATGTCACTTCATGTTATGTATGTGGAGGAACTGTAATAAGAGATCAATGGCCATGGGAAGCCCGAGAATTAGTACCTACAGACCCAATTCCTGATGAATTCCTGGCTCAAAAGAATCACCCCGATAATTTCTGGGTCCTACAAGCCTCAATTATTGGACAACATTGCATAGCTAGAGAAGGAAAAGAATTCACTAACCCTGTGGGATGACTTAGTTGCCTGAGACAGAAACTGTATAATGGTACCACAAAAACAGTCACTTGGTGGAGTTCAAATCACACAGAGAGAAATCCATTTAATAAATTACCAAAGTTGCAAACCATGTGGACCCACCCGGAGTCCCACTGGGACTGGACAGCCCCCACTGGATTATACTGGATATGTGGGCATAGAGCTTATGCCAAATTACCTGACCAGTGGGCAGGTAGTTGTGTTATTGGCACTATTAAACCATCTTTCTTCCTACTGCCCATAAAAACAGGTGAACTCGGCCGGGCGCGGTGGCTCAAGCCTGTAATCCCAGCACTTTGGGAGGCCGAGACGGCGGATCACGAGGTCAGGTATCGAGACCATCCTGGCTAACACAGTGAAACCCTGTCTCTACTAAAAATACAAAAAACTAGCCGGCGAGGTGGCGGGCGCCTGTAGTCCCAGCTACTCGGGAGGCTGAGGCAGGAGAATGGCGTAAACCCGGGAGGCGGAGCTTGCAGTGAGCTGAGGTCCGGCCACTGTACTCCAGCCTGGGCGACAGAGCGAGACTCTGTCTCAAAAAAAAAAAAAAAAAAAAAAAAAAAAAAAAAAAACAGGTGAACTCCTGGGCTTCCCTGTCTATGCTTCCCGCAAAAAGAGAAGCATAGCTATAGGAAATTGAAAAAATGATAAATGGCCCCCTGAGAGAATCATACAATATTATAGGCCTGCTACTTGGGCACAAGATGGCTTGTGGGGATACTGGACCCCCATTTACATGATCAACCAAATCATACGGTTACAAGCTATCTTAAAAAAAACACACACACTAATAAAACTGGTAGAGCCTTGACTATTCTGGCCCGGCAAGAAACTCAGATGAGAAATGCTATCTATCAAAGTAGATTAGCTCTCGACTACTTGCTAGCAGCTGAAGGAGAGGTCTGTAGGAAATTTAACCTTACTAATTGCTGCCTACACATAGATAATCAAGGGCAAGTAGTTGAAGACATAGTTAGATACATGACAAAACTGGCACATGTGCCCGTGCAAGTGTGGCATGGATTTGATCCTGGGGCTATGTTTGGAAAATGGTTCCCAGAGCTAGGAGGATTTAAAACTGTTATAATAGGCCGGGCGTGGTGGCTCAAGCCTGTAATCCCAGCACTTTGGGAGGCCGAGACGGGCGGATCACGAGGTCAGGAGATCGAGACCATCCTGGCTAACACGGTGAAACCCTGTCTCTACTAAAAAAAATACAAAAAACTAGCCGCGCGAGGTGGCGGGCGCCTGTAGTCCCAGCTACTCCGGAGGCTGAGGTAGGAGAATGGCGTAAACCCAGGAGGCGGAGCTTGCAGTGAGCTGAGATCCGGCCATTGCACTCCAGCCTGGGCGACAGAGCGAGACTCCGTCTCAAGAAAAAAACAAAAACAAAAACAAAAACAAAAAAAAACTGTTATAATAAGAGTTATAATAGTAATAGGAACCTGCTTACTGCCCCGTTGTTTGCTACCTGTACTTCTTCAAATGATAAAAAAGCTTGATCGCTACCTTAGTTCACCAAAATGCTTCAGCACAAGTGTACTATATGAATCACTATCGATCTGTCTTGCAAGAAGACATGAGTAGTAAAAATGAAAGTGAGAACTCCCACCATTGAGTGAGAGTCTCAAAGGTGGGGAATAAGGGAGGAGACCACTCCTCACATTGTCTTATGCCCAATTTCTGCCTCCAAAGAAAGAAAAAGTGAAAACTAAAAGGCAGAAATGAAATCACAAGTAGACAGCCCAGTGCCACACCCTGGGCCTGGTAGTTAAAAATCAACCCCTGACCTAATCAGTTACGTTATCTATAGATTACAGACATTGTATAGAAAAGCACTGTGAGGCTGGGTGTGGTGGCTCACGCCTGTAATCCCAGCACTTTGGGAGGCCGAGGCGGGCAGATCACAAGGTCAGGAGATTAAGACCATCCTGGCAAACACGGTGAAACCCCGTCTCTACTTAAAAAAAATACAAAAAATTAGTTGGGTGTGATGGCAGCGCCTGTAGTCCTAGCTACTCAGGAGGCTGAGGCAGGAGAATGGTGTGAACCCAGGAGGCAGTGGTTACAGTGAGCTGAGATCGCGCCACTGCACTCCAGCCTGGGTGACAGAGGCAGACTTTGTCTCAAAAAAAAAAAAAAAAGAAAAGCACTGTGAAAATCCCTATCCTATTTTGTTCCAATCTAATTACCAGTGCAAGCAGCCACCAGTCACATACCCCCTGCTTGCTCAATTGATCGCGACCCTCTCACGCAGACCCCCCTTAGAGTTGTGAGCCCTTAAAAGGGACAGGAATTGCTCACTCAGGGAGCTTGGCTCTTGAGACAGGAGTCTTTCCAATGCTCCCGGCCGAATAAACCCCTTCCTTCTTTAACTCCGTGTCTAAGGAGTTTTGTCTGTGGCTCGTCCTGCTACATCATGAAGACTCTCAAACACCCCTGTGGAGATGCCCACGTGTAGGAAGACTGAGGCCTCCTGCCAACAGCTGACACCAACTTGTCAGTCCCATAACTGTGCTATCTTGGAAGGGGATCCTCCAGCCCCAGTCAAGCCTTCAAATAACAACAGTCCTTGGCAAAAGCGTAACTGTAACCACAGCTTGACTGAGCCAGAACCACCCAGTCAAGATGCTCTCAAATTCCTGTGAGAGGTAACATATGTTTATTGATATTTAAATGACTAAGAGGAAGGGAGCTGGAGGGACATTGTGGGAGGAAGAGGTTTTTGCTTCCTGGTTCCAGTGTGCTTGATTGACAAGCTCCTGCTGTGCAAACAACTTTCAGTGCTGTTTCTGGAGTAGCCAGCAACACCCAGAGGCTAGCAGCTTCTCCTGGCACTGCCCACCTTGGGCTGTAGTGTAAGCAGAATGCCTCCAACTTCTGCCTCACATAGCACCTGTGTGCATGTGGCTTCTCCTGCATCAGGCTCCTGTAGCACCCATAGGTTCTCCAGTGCCAGCTCCCACAGCACATGAAGACCAACAGGACCCAGTGGGCAGCAGCTTCCCCTGCACCTCACTCAGTTAGTTCTGTAGTGGAAGGTCTCTGGTTCCACACCTCCCTGGGGAAGAGCTTTCCCTGGCATCCGAGACGGCATATTTCTGGCGAGTTCCACTGGCATGACAGTACAGTGACTTTTCTGCCACCTAGTGAGCTGTGGGCTGTGCTCTACTCAACAAGGTCTGGATCTCAACCCTGGGTGGGGAGAGGATACCTCTTTCTTGGGTGCTGTATCTTAGCCTTGGGAGGTAGGGGCTGCTCCTCATGCCAGCTATTCATTAGTCCATAGGGTTCTCATAACTCCTTACTAACCAATTCTTTGTTACTCCAATTCCCTGTTTTAATAATCATATTCAAATTTCCTGTTAAATTACTGTGAGGTTTCTCTCTTGATCAGACCCAGACTGATACACCAAGTTTTCTCATAATTTGTTACATGGCAACAGATAACTAATACACCGCTCCCATCTGATCTGCCCACTGCCAATTCCTTCCATTACCATCAGCCAATTGCTATCATGTGCCTGCCCTGAGCAGCCTCTTCAAGGCTTTGATAAGCATTCAGGTATGTCCTACTGCAGGCAGTCCGGGTACAGTGGCTCAAACCTATAATCCCAGCACTTTGTGAGGCCGAGGCAGGCAGATTGCTTGAGGTCAGGAGTTCGAGACCAGCCTAGCCAACATGGTGAAACCTAGTCTCTACTAAAAATACAAAATTTAGCCAGGCATGATGGTACACATCCATAATCCCAGCTACTTGGGAGGCTGAGGCAGGAGAAATGCTTGAACCTGGGAGGCAGAGTTTGCAGTGGGCCAAGATCGCACCACTGTACTCCAGCCTGGGCAATAGAGCAAGACTCCATCTCAACACCACCAAAAAAATAGCTGGTGGGCACCTGTAATCCTAGTTACTCAGGAGGCTGAGGCAGGAGAATCGCCTGGGGATGCAGAGGTTGCAGTGAACCAAGATCACACCACTGCATTCCAGCCTGGGCGACAGAGTGAGACTCCATCTCAAAAACAAGCAAACAAACAAACAAAAACATATGTCCTACTCCAAAAAAGAATAAAAGTACAAGGTATATAAGATTCAAGCTTTAATTTGCCAAATGCCAAGTGAGAGGTTCAGATGAGAAATGCTGCAGTATGCACCAAAGGCTGGTATGCTTGAAAAAAGATCTCGGCTGCAGTGGGACGTCCACTTTGATGACACTAGAAGGCACAGTGCAGTGGGAAGAAGAGGGAAGGCCATTCTAGCATTCTAAGCAGCAGGAAAGTTGTATCAAAAGTAGGCCAGGTGCAGTGACTCATGCCTGTTATCCCAGCACTTTGGAGGCCGAGGCGGGCAGATCACCTGAGGTCGGGAGTTTGAGACCAGCCTGACCAACATGAAGAAACGCCATCTCTACTAAAAATACAAAATTAGCCGGGTGTGGTGGCATATGCATGTAATCCCAGCTACTTGGGAGGCTGAGGCAGGAGAATCGCTTGAACCCGGGAGGCGGAGGTTGCAGTGAGCCGAGATTGCACCATTGCACTCCAACCTGGACAACAAGAGCAAAACTCTGTCTCAAAAAAAGAAAAAAAAAAAAAGTTTGGAGGCATATTCTCTTTATAATAGTAATTTAAAAAAGAGAACAAGTTTGGAGCAAGAGTACACATGGTATGATTAGGGCAGCAATGACTAGTTTGCTCCAGTTTGGCTGGAGCAGAGATTTGGCACAGTAGGCTTGAGGCAGGCAAGAGGATCACATTGTGAAGGGCCTTGAATGCAAAGCTAATTCATTTGGTTTTGTCATGTAAAAAAGGGGTCCAGTGACCACATCTTTAAGGACAAAACTCAAACTTTTGCTGAGAATACATTTATACCTGTCAGATCATGTGACTTTGCTTTGAGGCCGAGAAAGATTTCACCATGGCAATGGGGAGCCCCTGAAGGTTTTTGAGAATGGTGCCATGTGGGATTATAAAATTAGCCTGGAGTGTGTAGGGCTGGAGAGGATGGAAACCAGGAGGAGGAAAAGTCAGGCCCAGTGTGGTGGCTCACACCTGTAATCCCAACACTTTGGGAGGCTGAGGAGGGTGGATCGCTTGAGCCCAGGAGTTTGAGACCAGCCTGGGAAACGTGCAAAACCTCATCTTTATGAAAAAATACAAACGATTAGCTGGGCACGGTGGCACATTCCTGTAGTCCCAGCTACCCAAGGAGGCTGAGGTGGGAGGATCACGTGAGCCTGGGAGGTCGAGGCTGCAGTGAGCCGTGTTTGTACCTTAGCCTGGGAGACAGAGTGAGACCCTGTCTCAAGAAAAAAGAAAAAAAAAAAAGAAGAAGTAGGCAAGTCCTGATGTGGAGGACAGGGCAGTAGCAATGGAAATGGGAGAACTAGGTGGATATGGTGGGGAGAATTTGAAAGTGATGCCCAACACCTTGTTGGTGACACGGGCACACATGGAGCTGGTCGAAAGGCAATGCTGGCATTTGACAAGTTCCACTGGTGTGGCTGCAGTGTATCCAGCAGCAAGAAGGAGCAGCCTCAGGCCTGAACTCAGGAGGGAGACAAGGGGTGCTGATTCAGATCTGGTAGTGACTGCCCACTCATTCTGGGAGACAGTGAGAGGGCTGGCCTCTCTATAGGCTCTGGCTCTTTCCCATCAGCCCATCCTCATCAAGAAACACCCTCCCTATTCCACCTGAGTGATATGACCTTGGGCCAGGGATTAAGTGGAGACAGATTTCCTTAAGTACTTCAGTCCTAAACTGGCCAGATGCATCAAGATCCTCCTCAATTTCCATAGATTTTGGCTTAGAATCCATGATCCACTCTAGGCCGGGCGTGGTGGCTCAAGCCTGTAATCCCAGCACTTTGGGAGGCCGAGACGGGCGGATCGGATCACGAGGTCAGGAGATCGAGACCATCCTGGCTAACACGGTGAAACCCCGTCTCTACTAAAAAAAAATACAAAAAACTAGCCGGGCGTGGTGACGGGCGCCTGTAGTCCCAGCTACTCGGGAGGCTGAGGCAGGAGAACGGCGTGAACCCGGGAGGTGGAGCTTGCAGTGAGCTGAGATCCGGCCACTGCACTCCAGCCTGGGCGACAGAGCGAGACTCTGTCTCAAAAAAAAAAAAAAAAAAAAAAAGAATCCATGATCCACTCTTACGGGCTTGGACCAAAGCATGTGAGGGGAAAAGAAAAGCTCAGTAGTAGGAGGTTCTAATCCTATTTCTGCCCTAGACCAGTCATGTGACCTTGAGCAAGTCACTTTTCCTTTTTGGGTTTGTTTTCCATGCCAGGGTTGGTCCTGGACGAGACTGGTTTTCAAATCCTACTTCTGAAGAACACCAGGAGCCCGTGGCTGGACCAGGTTCTTTGTCCTAGATCGAGCAGACTCAGGCTAGGAATAGCTCCAACATTAGGTTTCTTTCCCATAGCATTTTCTTAAACCATTAGCAATCCCTACTGTTTCCCAGCAAGGACTCACAGATAAAACAATGAATGAGGGCCAGGCAACCATCACTTTGGGAGGCCAAGGCGGGCGGATCACAAGGTCAGGACATTGAGACCATCCTGGCCAACATGGTGAAACCCTGTCTCTACTAAAAAATACAGAAAATTAGCTGGGCGTGGTGGCATGCTCCTGTAGTCCCAGCTACTCAGGAGGCTGAGGCAGGGGAATCACTTGAACCCAGGAGGCAGAGGTTACAGTGAGCCGAGATCACACCACTGCACTCCAGCATGGTGACAAAGCGACATTCTGTCTCAAAAAAAAAAAAAAAAAAAAATAGGCTGGGCGCGGTGGCTCAAGCCTGTAATCCCAGCACTTTGGGAGGCCGAGACGGGTGGATCACGAGGTCAGGAGATCAAGACCATCCTGGCTAACACGGTGAAACCCCGTCTCTACTAAAAAATACAAAAATCTAGCTGGGCAAGGTGGCGGGCGCCTATAGTCCCAGCTACTTGGGAGGCTGAGGCAGGAGAATGGCGTAAACCCGGGAGGCGGAGCTTGCAGTGAGCTGAGATCCTGCCACTGCACTCCAGCCCGGGCGACAGAGCGAGACTCCATCTCAAAAAAAAAAACAACAACGAATGAACAACTGGGAAATGCAAATGAATGGGAAATCAGAAAATGGGTGACCATATTTGGTTTGACAGTCTTCTTGTTTCAGGAAACTTCGTGGTTATGGTGTTATATTACTTACACTATTGTTCTGGTTTCCAAAGCTTAAGTTTCAATGACTTTTCAGGGTGCTTCATGGAGGACTCCAGGACTCCCCAGTGCCTATAACCTGAAGAGACTGGAGAAATGCTGGAGGCAACACTCTCCAAGGACCTCCCCAGGGATGATTTCTTTTTTTTTTTTTTTTTTTTTTTCTGAGATGGAGTTTCACTGTTGTTGCCCATGCTGGAGAGCAATGGTGCAATCTCGGCTCACTGCAACCTCTGCCTCCTGGGTTCAAGCAATTCCCCTGCCGCAGCTTCCCAAGTAGCTGGGATTACAGGCGTGTGCCACCACACCTGGCTAATTTTGTATTTTTAGTAGAGACAGGGTTTCTCCATGTTGGTCAGGCTGGTCTCGAACTCCCAACCTCAGGTGATCTGCCTGCCTCAACCTCCCAAAGTGCTGGGATTACAGGCGTGAGCCACCATGCCCGGCTTTCTCAGTGATGATTTCATAGCTCCTCAGAGCCCATCTTTGAGGAATGCATGCAGAACACTGACTTATATTCTTTAACTTATATAATCCCCCTTTCTTTTTCTCAACAGCCTCATGCTATCAGTACTATTATTATATGCATTTGACAGATGAGGAGCCTGAAGCTCGAATAGGGTTAATGGCTTCCCTGAGGTCACACAGTTAGTAAGTGACAGAGCTGGGATTGCAAGCTAGCACTCTGATTCCAGAGCTCCCTTTCTGACCCAGTATGCCCCAGATCTCTGTCATTAATGCTGTCACCAAGTATCATCAGTTCTTGCTTGGACACGTGGAAAGAATGATCTTCCTTACTCCCTTTGGCTAATGAGATGTGAGCAGAAGTGATGACATTTATCACTGCCACGTTCCCTGCCCTTCTGTAATAGTTGTAGAAACACAATGAAGAAACCTCCCTCAGCCTGGGTCTCTGTGTGAGGATGTTGTGAAGCAGAGGCCTGCCCTTCCATCCCCACCGCTGATCTGCAATGGGCATGCAGTGTAAACAAGAATTAACTTTTGCCATGTTGAAGCCACTGAGGTGCGAGTGTTGTTACTGTGGCATAGCCTCGCCCATCCTAATTAACCCAATGCTATACTGTGTCCTGTTGATTATCTTTGGCTTCAAACCCCAAGCCTGCCTTCTTCCAACTCCCTGAAAGCAATGGCTCCACATTGATTTGAAAAGCAGCGGCCGGGCGCGGTGGCTCAAGCCTGTAATCCCAGCACTTTGGGAGGCCGAGACGGGCGGATCACGAGGTCAGGAGATCGAGACCATCCTGGCTAATGCGGTGAAACCCCGTCTCTACTAAAAATACAAAAAAAAAACTAGCCGGGCGAGGTGGCTGGCGCCTGTAGTCCCAGCTACTCGGGAGGCTGAGGCAGGAGAATGGCGTAAACCCCGGAGGCGGAGCTTGCAGTGAGCTGAGATCCGGCCACTGCACTCCAGCCTGGGCGACAGAGCCAGACTCTGTCTCAAAAAAAAAAAAAAAAAAAAAAAAAAAAAGAAAAGCAGCAAGAGCTAGCCTGGCCAACATGCTGAAACCCCATCTCTACTAAAAATACAAAAATTAACTGGGCGTGGTGGTGGGCGCCTGTAGTCCCAGCTACTCGGGAGGCTGAGGCAGGAGAATGGCGTGAACCCAGGAGGCGGAGGTTGCAGTGAGCCAAGATTGTGCCATTGCACTCCAGCCTGGGCAACAGAGCAAGACTCCATCAAAAGAAAAAGAAAGAAGAAAGAGAGAGAGAGGGAGGGAGGGAGGAGAGGGGAGCCAGTCCCCCAAACATAGAAGTGGGGATGTGCTTTGGGAGATAAGCCTATGCTGTGCCACACTCTGGAGCAGAAGTTATACTGAATGAAATCTCCATCCAGCCCTGGAAGGCCACCGACAGACAATCAAGCTTCAGGAAACTTCAAGTTTCTATCCCATACTCATTTATTGGCTCTCCTTAATTTTATTCCGTGTTTTTAAAGTATGAACGACTGGGCTGGCAGGAGGAGGGCCGGGATCTCAAGTCCTGGGGATACTGCAGGCTGACAATGACCTTGCATGCCTGGATCTGAACATCCTCCTCAGGGTGGATGACCAGGGCAAGCAGTCGGTCTGCCAGTCGCGACTCTTCCCCAAAGAGGGATTCATACAGGGACTGTTCGTTGTAATGCCATTTCACCGTGCGGTAGTGGGGTGCGTTCCGGCCCTCACTCAGCCGCTCAGCAAACACCAGTACCTCATACAGGAGACTCCCTGGCTGTGTGGGCTGGAACAGGTTTAGGAAGTTGGAGTGAACCTGTGATGGGAATAGAGAAAAAATGGGAATAAACTCCTAGGCAAGTTATAAAATTCTTGTTCTTGTATACTCCTATTGCCTAAACTCCCAAACATGCCTAAATTTCAGACTCAAGTATGTAGTAATTTTTTAGTTTTTCTTTTATTACTATCCTCTAACTTAATTGCCTTGTGATTAAAAAATGAGTGATATGATAATATTCATTCTGGAAAATTTGTCGAGACAAACTTTAAGGCTTAGTGTGTAACTTCTTAAATATTGTGTGTGCGCTTGAGAGGACTGTGCATTTAATCCTTGTAGACTGTTCTGGGTATGTCTAATGGCTCAAGTTTATTTGTGTTATTCACTAAGAGTATATCCTCACTAGTTTTGGTTTTTTAATCTATCAGTTGCTGCCAGAGTGGTAAAAATATTCCAAATCTCCCACTGTAGAGGTATATTTGTCAATTTATCCTTTCAATTTTTGTCATATATATTTTGAGACTATGTTATTAGGTGCATACAAGTTTACAGTTGCCCTACTGTTCTGGTGAACTGAACCACTGATTATCACAGAGTAACTTTTTCTATCCCTAATAAGGCTCTTTACCATAGTAATTTCCCCCCAATATTAAAATACCTACATTAACTTTTGTTTTGTCTCCTGTGTCCCTAACTCTCAGAGTTCAGGAAACTCCTCAAAGGGGAATCCCGGCCAGGCGCGGTGGTCCACGCCTGTAATCCCAGCACTTTGGGAGGCCGAGGTGGGTGGATCATGAGGTCAGGAGATCAAGACCATCTTGGCTAACACGGTGAAACCCCGTCTCTACTAAAAATACAAAAAATTAGCCGGGCGTGGTGGCGGGCGCCTGTAGTCCCAGCTACTTGGGAGGCTGAGGCAGGAGAATGGCACGAACCAGGGAGGCAGAGCTTGCAGTGAGCTGAGATCGTGCCACTGCACTCCAGCCTGGGCGACAGAGTGAGACTCGGTCTCAAAAAAAAAGGGGGGGGAATCCCCCTCCCAACAAAATGGTGTCTCCTACTGCAGGGAACAGAAGAAGGATGATTTTCAATGCATTTAGTGCAGAGGCAGGAAGATAACTAAAACAACTCATCAGGGGTAAATCTGTCTGGAGATGCTATGATTCTTCCCTCCCCCTATATCTGAGTTGGCATTCATCAGCCCCTCTTCAATTTCTTTCTCACCTGGCAGTTGAGAATGTCATAGAGAAGGTCATTCTTCTGTGCCAGGTAGCTCAGCAGTCGTACGGCTTGCACCTGAATAAAGGAAAGAGTAAAGCATGAGAAGGCAGGTGAGTCTGAGCCTGAGCAAGGAAGACATGAACCTCTGCTCCTCCCTCTAAGTGCTGTGCTAGGGCTGGTCAGCAAGGCAGGGCCTTGGCCATGGTCCTCAGGCACCTGTGCCAGGATGTAGTCGGACTGCAGGATCTCCATCAAGGCAGGCATCACCCGTCGCAGCTGTGGATGCACATAGTCGGGCAGCGGAAGGTTGTTGAGGAGTCTGAGGCCCGCAATGTGCAGTTCTGTGTCCCAGATGGTGGAGATCAGTTCGAGTACTTTGATGGAGTGTTCCTGGAGTGGGGGAGAACAAAAGGGCTTACTTTTACAGGTGATCACCACTATCCCAGTATCTGACTTTACTCTTCACTCTCCCCATGGATGTCCCCTGGGCCAAACCCAATAGACAACTCTCCCTAACTCTCAACATCATTTGACCCAATGACCCACTCCCACACCTTAAAATTCTTTATTTGGCTTTTTTTTTCTTTTTTTTTCCAGACTTCTTTCCTAGCGCTTCTGCCCAACCTCCTCTTTTCTACCTTCCTCACTCCCGTACCAGTATCATCCAGACTCACAGTGTTAAATACAGTCCACATGCTGGTGATTCTCCCCTTTATGTCTCTAGCTCCAGCTATGTTGCCCCTCCCCTGAACTCCAGACTCATATATGCAGCTGCCAATTCCACTTTTCTCCCTGAATGTCTAACAGAGCTCTCAGAGTTAACAGGCTCCCCCATCCCCAGACCTGCTCCTTCTATAGCTTTCCCTGTCTCAGCTATGAGTTACACTTTCCTTCCAGTGGCTCAGGCCAAAAACGGTTGGCATCAACTCCTTTCTTTCTCTCACACTCCTTTTCCAATCCTTCAGAAAATCTGGTAGGCACTACCTTCAAAATCTATCAAAATTCATCCTCACCCCAACTTCTACCGCCCTCTTTCAAGCCACTGGCATCTCACTGGGATTTCTGCAATAGCCTCCTGTCTCCCTGCTTCCATTCTGCATCTACTTTCAGAGCAGCTGACATGTTAGACATGTCACTCCTCTGCTCAAGAGCTCCCATTTCATTCAGTGTAAAAGCTGAAGTCCTTACAGTGGCATACGGTCCGATGTGATCTGCCCTGCTCTCCCTACTATTTCCTGGACTCCATCATCTCTTCTCTCCCTCATGACCAAAGTTCCCATCACAATGGCCTCTTACACATTCTGTGAACATGCCAGGTACACACCTGTCTTAGGGTGTTTGCGTAGGCTGTGCTCTCTGCTTAGCACACTCTATCCCCAGAGACTCACAACTCACTCTCACACCTTCTTTAAGATTTCATTAAAATGTTACCTTCTCAGTAAGGCCTTCTCTAACCACCCCCATCCCAGCCTTCCTTACCACCCCCCACTGTTATTTTATTTTTCTCTATAGCATTGTCATGTGTAACACATATTTTCGTTTTTTAAATTTTGAATTTTGTTTTTTATTATTTATTTATTTTGAGACAGTCTCACTCTGTTGCCCAGGCTGGAGTGCAGTGGTGCCATCTCAGGTCACTGCAACCTCTGCCTCCCGGGTACAAGCGATTCTCCTGCTTCAGCCTCCTGAGTTGCTGGGATTACAGGTGTACACCACCGTGCTCAACTAACTTTTGTATTTTTAGTAGAGACGGGGTTTCACCATGTTGGCCAGGCTAGTCTTGGACTCCTGACCTCAGGTAATACGCCCACCTCGGTCTCCCAAAATGCTGGGATTACAGGCATGAGCCACTGTGCCCGGCCTTTATTTTGAAATGATTATAAATGTACAGGAAGTTGCAAAAATAGTACAGCGAGGTCCCATGTGCTCTTCCCCCAGTTCCCCTCTATGGTCATATCTTGCATTATAGTACAATTGCAAAACTAAGAAATTGGTGTTGGTGCAATATGTGTGCATAGTTCTATGTCATTTCAGCACATGCACATATTTGTGTAACCACAACTGCAGCCAACAGATTATCCCACCAGAACTGTCCCATTGCCACAAAGATCTATCTCAAGAGACCCCTTTAGAGTCACTCCCACCTGCTCCCCCAGCCCAAAGCCCAGGCAACCACTTGTGTTTTCTATCTCTATATATGACCTTTTAAGTTTGAGGATGTTATATAAATGAAATCACACTTTATGTGATCATTTGAGATCGGCTTTTTTCACTCACCATAATGGCCTTGAGAGCCATCCAAGTTGTTGTGCATATCAATATTACGTTTTTATTTTTATTACTAAGTAGCATTCCATGGTAATGGCTATACCAGTTTGTTTAACTATTCACCTATTGACAGACATTTTTGGTTGTTTCCAGTTTGGGTCTATTCCACATAAAACTGCTATCAACAATCGTATACTGGTTTTTGTGCAGATGTAAGTTTTCATTTCTGTAGGATAAATGCCCAAGAGTTCAACTGCTGGTTGGTAAATGTATGTTTAGTTCTGAAAGAAACTGCCAAACTATTTTCCAGAGTGGCTGCTGTACCATTTTATATTCCCACCAGCAATATAGGACAGATCCAGTTTTTCTGTATCTTTGCCAGCATTTGGTATTGTCACTAATTTTGAGTTTAGATCTTCTAATAGGTGCACAGTAATATCTCAGTGTGGTCTTCATTGCATTTCCCTAATGGCTGGTGATATTACACATGGTTTCATGTGCTTATTTGCCATCCATATATTCTCTTCAGTGAAATATCTGTTCATGTCTTTTGCCCATTTCCTAATTGGACTGCTTGTTTTAACATTCAGGGTTGTTTTTGTTTTCAGATGTAGTCTCACTCTGTCACCAAGGCTCGAGTGCAGTGGCATGATCTCAGTTCATTGCAACCTCCACCTCCGAGGTTCAAGTGATTCTTCTGTCTCAGTCCCCTGAGTAGCTGGGATTACAGGTGCCCACCATCACGCCTGGCTAGTTTTTGTATTTTTAGTAGAGACGGGGTTTCACCATGCTGGCCAGGCTGGTCTCAAACCCCTGACCTCATGATACACTATGCCCAGCCTAATATTCAGTTTTGAAAGCACTTGATATAATTTACCTGAGTCCTTTATCAGATATGCGATTTTCAAATATACTCCCCCAGTCAGTCACGGTGGCTCACACCTCTAATCCCAGCACTTTGGGAGGTCCAGGCGGGCGGATCATGAGGTCAAGAGACCGAGACCATCCTGGCCAACATGGTGAAACCCCGTCTCTACTAAAAATACAAAAATTAGCCAGGCATGGTGGTGCATGGCTGTAGTCCCAGCTACTCAAGAGGCTGAGGCAGGAGAATGGCAGGAACCCGGGAGGCGGAGGTTGCAGTGAGCCGAAATCACGCCACTGCACTCCAGCCTGGGTGACAGAGAAAGACTCCATCTTAAACAAACAAACAAACAACAAAAAAACAAATATACTCTCCCAGTCTGCAGCTTTTTTCATCCTCTTAACAGTATCTTTCATGGAGCAAATGTTTTTAATTTTAATAAAGTCCAATGTATTGATTTTCCTTTTATGGATCATGCTTTTGGTGTCATGAACTCTTCACCAAGCCCAATATCCCAAAAGATTTTCTTTTCCTTTTTTTTTTTTTGTTTTTTTTGAGATGGAGTCTCACTCCCATCACACAGGCTGGAGTGCAGTGTCGTGATCTCGGTTCACTGCAACCTCTACCTCCTGGGTTCAAGTGATTCTCCTTCCTCAGCCTCCTGAGTAGCTGGGATTACAGGCCTCCTGGATTCAAGATTTTCTTCTTGAAAACTACATCACCCCTACCCAGCCTCCTTTATCCACCCCCCAACTTTTATTTTACTCCATGTCACTTACCACATGAAACACACTATATATTTTACTTATTTGTGTATTGCTTGCCTTGCCATGTTAGAATATAAATTCCACAAGCACAGGGATCTTCCCTGTACTGTTTTCTGCTTTCTCTCCTGTACTTAGAGAGCGTGTTGGCACAAAGTGTTCAATGTTACATTTATTGAGTGAATAAAGGGATCTTGGGTTCTAGGATGCAAGATGCGTGCAGGACGCGGTGGCTCACGCCTTTAATCCCAGCACTTTTTGAGGCTGAGGCGGGCAGATCACCTGAGCTTGGGAGTTCGGGATCAGCCTGACCAACGTGGAGAAACTCTATCTCTACTACAAATACAAAAAATTAGCCAGGTGTGGTGGCACATGCCTGTAATCCCAGCTACTTGGGAGGCTGAGGCAGGAGAATCGCTTGAATCCAGGAGGCAGAGGTTGTGGTGAGCCGAGATCGCACCATTGCACTCCAGCCTGGGCTACAAGAGCGAAACTCCGTCTTAAAAAAAAGTAAGGGCCGGGCGCGGTGGCTCAAGCCTGTAATCCCAGCACTTTGGGAGGCCGAGACGGGTGGATCACGAGGTCAGGAGATCGAGACCATCCTGGCTAACACGGTGAAACCCCGTCTCTACAAAAAATACAAAAAAAAAACTAGCCGGGCGAGGTGGCGGGCGCCTGTAGTCCCAGCTACTCCGGAGGCTGAGGCGGGAGAATGGCGTGAACCCGGGAGGCGGAGCTTGCAGTGAGCTGAGATCCGGCCACTGCACTCCAGCCTGGGTGACAGAGCAAGACTCCGTCTCAAAAAAAAAAAAAAGTAAGATGCTTGGACCTAGAGGTATTACCAAAGACAGGTAACCTCATGAGCTACACCTTTATGAGCCATGTAAGAAGTAAGCAAGAGTCCTGGAGTGGAAGTGAGCACTCCCATCAGCATCCTGCTCTTCCCTTCCCCTACCCCTCAAAAACCGTGGAGACCTGCAGGACAGGAGGGAGTCAGCAAGTCTGGGACAGGGTTTTAGAATGAGGGAACAGCAGCAGGGGAGCATGTGAGAGCATAAAGCATGCATTGTACATTGCTGGGGTTAGGGCAAGGAGGTGCAGCCCGTCGCCAATCATGCACTTTATGCTGAGAGCCTTGAGGCAGACCCAAAGGGCGTGATGGTCCAAGAGCCCCCTAGAGAGAGTGGGCTGATTTAGGGAATGGGGTGAGCTCCATTTTGGATATGTTGGGTTAGAGAACTTGGAGGGCATCTAAGTGGATATGCCTAGTAACAGCTGGCCATGGGGAAGGCAGGGGAGCCCACAGGCTGCAGAGATCCAGAAGGGCACAGCTAGATGGAAATTTAGACCAAGGAGTAACTACTTTCACCTGAAAAGAAACCAGGGGTCAGGCCCTCAGGAAAAAGACACTGGGGAAAAGGAAGAATGGGGCTCAGGCTGCCTGCATCAGAATTTCCCGGGGGATTTGTGAAAAAGTTCTCCTGTTGAACTGAACTCTCTGGGCATCAGTCCCAAAATCTTTGTGTTTTTTTTGTTTGTTTGTTTTTTGTTTTTTAAGATGGAGTCTCGTTCTGTGGCCCAGGCTAGAGTGCAATGGCGCTATCTTGGCTCACTGCAAGCCTCCGCCTCCCAGGTTCAAGTGATTCTCCTGCCTCAGTCTCCCGGGTAGCTGGGATTACAGGCGCCCGCCACCACACCTGGCTAATTTTTGTATTTTTAGTAGAGATAGCGTTTCACCACGTTGGCCAGGCTGGTCTCGAACTCCTGACCTCAGGTGATCTGCCCACCTCAGCCTCCCAAAGTGTGGGGATTACAGGCTTGAACCACCATGCCCAGCCAAAATCTTTGCTTTTAACAAGCTCTCCAGGTGATTATAATATGCTTGAGAATCACAACCTGACCAGGCATGGTGGCTCACACCTGCAATCCCAGCACTTTGCGAGGCTGAGGCGGGTGGATCACTTGAGCTCAGGAGTTTGAGACCAGTCTGAACAACATGGCAAAACCCCACCTCTACAAAAAGTACAAAAATTAGCCAGATGTATTGATGCATGCCTGTAATCCCAGCTACTAGGGAGGTTGAGGTGGGAGGATCACTTGAGTCCTGGAGGTGGAGGCTGCAGTAAGCCAAGATCGCACCACTGCACTTGAGAAGGCTGAGGGATGAGGCAGCAAGCAGAGATCTCTCTAGGTATATTTTTCTGTTTGTTTCTCAATCTGTTTTTATTCTTTTGTGTGTTTGCTTTTATTGATATATCATAGTTGTGCATATTTTGAGGATACATGTAAAGAGAATTTTTTCCCCAAAAAAGTTTGATACCAAAAAGTAAAATGTGGATCACACACAGTGGCTCATGTCTATAATCCCAGCAGTTTGGGAGGCCGAGACAGGCAGATCACTTGAGGCCAGGAGTTTGAGACCAGCCCAGTCAACATGGTGAAACCTGTCTTTACTAAAATACAAAAAATTTAGCCAGGCGTGGTAGTGTATGCCAGCTACTCTGGAAGCTGAGGCACAAGAATTGCTTGAACCTGGGAGGCAGAGGTTGTAGTGAGCCAAGATCATGCCACTGCACTCCAGCCTGGGCAACAGAGCCAGACTCTGTCTAAAAAAAAAAGTGAAATTATCAAATGTTAGTGAGGTTATGACACAAGAGAATACTCGTGCAGGGCTGGTGGGGTGAAAATGGATACCACCCTCCTGGAAAAGTTGGGCATACCCTTTGACCAAAACCATTCCACCCCTGCGGACACACCCTATAATCCTCTCTCAGGCACACAAGGGAAATGAACACAAGAATGTTCACAGCACAATGTGAGTGTGACGAGCACCTGGAAACAATGCAAATGTCTACCAACGGGCAAGTGGCAGGGTATCACGAAAGAGACCACCACAGCGTGGTGAAAGAGACCCAGGCGGGAGGATCGCTTGAGCCCAGGAGTTCAGGGCCAGCCTGAGAAACATAGTGAGACCCCGTCTCTACAAAAAACACAAAAATTAGCCAGGCATGGTGGTGCACACCTGTAATCGTAGCTACTAGTGGGGCTGAGGTAGAGGATTGCTTGAGCCCGGGAAGTCAAGGCTGCAGTGAGCCAACATCGCGCCACTGCACTCCAGCTGGGCGACAGAATGAGACCGGCCTCAAAAAAAAAAAAAAAAAAAAAAAAATAAGAGAAGAAGAAGAAGAAGGAAGCAGAGCTGCCCAACCACAGAATAGAAACCATCTACTTCCATGTACATGAAGCTTAAAAACATACCAGACTACATTTTACCTCTTTATTATCTGCTGTGCCCTGCTAGAATGTGCAAGGATACATACATATATGGTAAAACTACAAAAAAAATTCGAAACTGCTAAACAAAATGCAGGGCAATGACTGCCTCTGGTGGGGGAGGCAGCTGAGATGTGGGAGGGGGCTGTGCTCTATTGCTTGGCCTGGGCATGTTCTATTTTGTTGTTATTCCTTCTACCTTACACATATACACATTATTTGCAAGTTTTACATATTTTATTTGTTTTTAATTTGGGAGAGATAGACTATTTGCCAGGAAGAGATGTGGAGGTCAAGGAAGAGGCTTTTTTTGGTTTTGCTTTGTAAGATGGGAGGGGTTGGAGCCTACTGCGTGCTGACGGGGAGCATAAGCAATCAGAGAGGCCCTTAAGGAAGGGGTGGGAGGCAGGATTGAGACTATCACTGGCCACAGACCAGGAGAAAGCCATTTTTTCATGGCAGCAGCAGGAAAGCAGGGAGGATGGGTGTGGATACTATAAGTCTGGGGGTATAATAGCAGGGAAAGTGGGGAGTGACATGTGGTATTTTACATTTTCTCTATGGAGAAATGGAGAAGGTATCCGTGGCCCTGACACCAACCTCCGATTAACACAGCCACAGGGGATGGAGTATAAAAAATACATCTGATCTTTGTCCCTAGTTCCAGGAACAGAGCTCCTGAAACCTTTGGAATTTCCTGAGTGACAGCAGTGTCCTTTGTTACTGCAAACCAACCCTTTTTGGTCACAACAGAGCTTATGCTAATGAAGTGACTCCAGGCAGGGCCCTTGGATAGCTTCTGGTTACCAGAAAGACCAAGGCATGATTAGAAGGTTGGGATTTTCAGCTTCATTCCCAAATTCTGGGGAGGGGTGAGCAGCTGGACATGATTTAATTCATCAAGACTACATAATAAAAACCTCTAATCAATGGAGTTCAAAGAGCTTCCTGGTTTTTGAACACGTGGAGGTACTGGGAACAGCAGGGCACTCCTGAAGTGGGCCTGTGGCAGTCCTCCATAACAACTGTTTCAGTGCTGACTGCATGGTTAAGTTAAATGTTAAAGGCAGTGCCCTTACACAAAGGCTGGGATGTAACAAAAGCCCACCAAGAGTTTTGCTTAGGTCTTTCCTGGGTCTTAAAGCATGACAAAATAATGAAGGAATTCTTAATGGGACCCATTCAGGATTAAACAAGTTTTACTGGGGTTCTGAGGAAGCTCCCCAGGTCTCCACAAACAAGTTTATTGGGGGTCTGAAGGAATTCCTCAAAACTCCTTGATTTAGCAGGAAACAAAATAAGGGTAATCACCTCAGCACCTGGACCCATTTTGATTAAGTAAATTTACTGAGGCTTCAGAGGAAGGTCTTCAGGACTCAGACCTTAGTTATAGATTAAAATAAGTTAATCACTTATGTCTTTAGGTGAATGCACACTTACACATAGACATATAGCTTAGAAGGTATATAAGCTCTGAAAAACTTTGTAATTTTGAGTTGGTCCGGCGATAATTTCCAGGCCTTCTCCCTGTAACCGGTTACAGAAATAAAAACTCTCTTCCTCCCCAGTTCATCTGCATCTCGTTATTGGGCCACGAGCAATAGCAGTCCGACCTTCAGTTTGGTCTGGTAATAGGCCTGGAAGCTCCGTGCCCTGATACCCTGCCCTATGTGTCTCCTCCATTTGGCTGTTCCTGAGTTGTGTCCTTTATTGAAAAACAGTAGCAGTAAGTAAAGTATTTTCCTGAGTTCTGGGAGCCATTTTAGCAAATTACTAAATCTAAAAAGGGAGTTGTGGGAACCCCCGAATTCATAGCGGGCCAGTCAGAAGTCAGACCTATGACTGGTACCTGAAGTAGGGGGAAGTCTTGGAGGACTCAGCACTTAACCTGTGAGGTCTGCCCTAACTACGGATAGTGTCTGAACTGAATTGAATTGTTGAACACCCAGCCAGTGTTGGAAATTGGTTGGTGTCAGAAAAACGTGGCAGTGGCAGTAGCAGGGAGCTTGTGGGGTAGCGGGGGTCCTTCTGTTTGGGGTTGAGAGATACTACTAGTGCCTCAATTCAGTTTCATCCTGAAATTCAAAGGCCTTCATGACCCTGCTGGGAATCTGACCACCGTTTTCCCACTTATTTCTAGGTTACAAATTCACACCCAAACAAACTTCTGGAACATGCCCATTTATCCTATGGTAATTAAAGGACTTAAGGACTATAGGCATCCTGCATGCCCCACCACTCATCCCTAGGCTCACCTGGATTTTGAGCCTGAATTTTCTGATGCCAGAGAAAGCTTTAAGTGTATTCAGAGCTTGGGTTTTGACACTGTTGTCCTTGTCATCCAGCATGTAGCCCAGCAACACGATGTCATCCGTAGTACAAGCAGAGGCCTGGAGTATGTGGGGAGAGATGGAAGAGGCAGGAGAAGCGGGTGTTCTGGGCCCACTGACCCCCACGTCACCAAGATCCCTCAGCATACCCCTCCCACTATCAGCCAGAGAGAAGTCCCAGGATACAGTCTGGTCATTCCAGGGGCAGGGATCAGCTGTAACCCCCAGGGGCTAGGGGGGACCTCCTGCTTCTCTTCCCTCACCTCAGCCTCCAGCAAGTACACACAGCGAGTGATACTGTGCAGGATCATGCTCTTGGCGTACTCATCCTGTTTGCACTCCAAAGAGTTGAGGAGCCTCCGGAGCTCGCCTGAGTCCCGCCCGTGCCGCTCTCGTTCGACTGCCAGGCCTAGACAGCCACCCCAGCCCAGTTCAGGCTGTGGACTCAGAAGTGATGAAAGAATGGGGTTGGGAAGTGGGGGACAGGGACCTGGGGACAAGGCTGTCTTGCCTTTTCTTTTTTTTTTTTTTGGAGACAGAGTCTCACTCCGTCACCCAGGCTGGAGTACAGTGGCGCAATGTCGGCTCACTGCAAGCTCTGCCTCCTGGGTTCATGCCATTCTCCTGCCTCAGCCTCCTGAGTAGCTGGGACTTCAAGTGCCTGCCACCATGCCCAGCTAATTTTTTTGTATTTTTTAGTAGAGACGGGATTTCACCATGTTAGCCAGGATGGTCTCGAGCTCCTGGTCTCAAGCTCCTGACCTCATGATTTGCCCACCTCGGCCTCCCAAAGTGCTGGGACTACAGGCGTGAGCCACCGCGCCCGGCCTTGCCTTGCCTTGCCTTGCCTTGCCTTTTTGGAGAAGCCTTCTCGTCATATGCAGGACCACCATGTACAGTTGAATGAATGTTTACTGCACAAGGGCACCCTATCTAATGTGGTATTGTCCATAACGTACCATCATAGATTTGTCCATTTACTCTAACAACTGGCATATGGCGGTAACAAGTAGTGTTTTATCATAACCAGTATATGGCAATGATACTCCAGCAGATGGCAATAAAGAGTCTTGCAGAAGGGGCTCATTTTCCTACTCCGCACAAAACAACATGTGGACTAGTGGAAGCTCTGGGCATATAGTAAGTCCTCCAATTTTCCCTTTCCTTAAAGCCTCAAGTTCCTGGGGCAGAAAATGCAGGGAGCTGCTGACACCAAGTTTCTGAGAAGTGGAATCCTGCGAGCCAGAGGAAATGTAGCATTTGGAGGCCTGCCAGATGAGTCTGAGGATCCACTTGAGTGAGATCCAGGGACCCTGAGCTAGCATCTCTAGCAGGTCCTTGCCTAGGGCGCTGCAGGGTGGGCTTGAGGAAGGTGGAGAAGAGAAAGACAAAGGAAAGAGGAACTTGGAGGCGTCACCTTTGGGCCCTCCCACAGCAGAGGCCTCGGGAGCAGGTGCCTCCTGGGGCAGAGCCCTCTCCCCAGGGCCCGGACACTCACGGGCGATGCAGATGGGTGAGTTGGTACAGAGGGGCGGTTTGCATTTTATGCCGGCCTTGATGGCCTTGTAGAGCAGGTAGATCGCCCCGGCGCCTGTAGCCAGGCTCACTACACTTTTGCGGATGTCCAGTTGCCCCAGGTATTGGGGGATGCTCTTGCCCATGACTTCAGTGTTGCCCTGGGCCCGGGTGAGAGCTAGGCCCAAGGCACCTATGGGGGGCCTTCCGGAACCAGAACTCTGGCTGGGTCAGGAACCAGGGTACCAGAATTGGAACCCAGGCAACAAAGGAAACTGGGGAGATGATGGGATGGAGGGTAGTGGTCAGGAAATGGGGCAGCCAGAGGTGCTTGAGAACAGATGGGGCCAGTCACAGTGGCCCACACCTGTAATCCCAGCACTTTGGGAGGCCGAGGTGGGCGGATCACTTGAGGTCAGGAGTTCGAGACCAGCCTGGCCCATATGGTGATACCTCGTCTCTACTAAAAATACAAAAAAATTAGCCAGGCGTCGTGGCATACACATGTAATCCCAGCTACTCAGGGGACTGAGGCAGGAGAATCACTTGAGCCTGGGAGGTTAAGATTGCAGTGAGCCGACACGCCGCTGTACTCCAGCCTAAGCAACAGAGCAAGACTCCATTTCAAAAAAAAAGAAAAGATTCCGCTTTAGAGACCACAAGAGATGAAACATAAGACGGAAGGGGAATAAAAGGGGGGAGGGCAGAAGGGTCCTTCACATCCCCTCTTCTTTAAGGTGGGGCCCCAGTAGGTAGTGCCAGAGGCTGCCCTTCTGCCATTAGAGGGCAGCAGTGGTCCATTTCTGGGCTGAGCCCTTAGGGCATTTCTGGGAGGGGTGTTTGGGGTATGCCTATTGACAACCCTGTTCCTTTTCTTTCTGGGCCTTCCCATCTGTGATCGCTCCACCCTAGATCTACCCTTGGGCCTTAGGGTGTTTCTTCAGGTAGGGTTCCCTCCCTGCATCAGAGGATGAAAAGGAGGGGAGCATCTTAGAAAACAGGCACAGACTCTGAGGCAAATCCACCCTTTTCCAGCATCTGCGCGTTGCCCTAAAGTTTACCTGTTTGATGAAAAGCTCTTGAGGACAGCAACCTTTGCATCTCCAGCATAGAATCTTGTACTTAGCAGGTGATTTAAGTCATGTTCTACCATTCTTTAAGGACTTGGGGGCAGAACAATGACAGCATCTAGTAACTGGGGCTCCAGACCCATCTAACCAGAGTGACCTTGGAGGAGAAAGGATTGAATTTGCCTTAGTCTGTTTCTGCATTTGTAACCTAAAGGGATTCAGATTTACCATTGTAAAACTCAAAGATTAAAATGTGAGTAAGTCTGTGCCTTTCAGCTAAATCTGGAAGTACCAACTCTCAGCCTCCCCAGAGGTACAATGAGGCTGGAGTCAGAAAATGCCACCACCCCAGAGGATGTGAGCCTACCTGTGGAGGCCTTGACCCCCACCACTAGGATGGGGCAGGTGAGACTAGACCCTTCCCTTTTCCCTACCATGGTCTCCCTACACCCTCTGACCCCACTCTCTGTCACATAACAGGCAAGTGGCCAGCTCCAAACTAGGGTGATGCCCACAGCCAGAGCTGAGCATGCTGCACCAGAACAGGTGTTCACCCACCTGGGCCCTGAGCCCTTTTTTGTGAGAACTGGGACAGAAGGCTCTGAGTCCTGGGCTGCACCCAGGATGGAAGGAGGTAGGGAAACAGGCAAACAGCATCTCCAATAATGCTGTGGCCAGCCAGGCCTGCCCACTCAGAGCCTTGGTCCAGTACGCCCTAGGCGGCAGGCGGGGAACAAGCAACACTCCTGGGTGGCCATTCTCTTCCCGTCCTCATGCCTCTTCAAGGGTCATTCCTGGCACTCTCCTCAGCCCCAAGGTGGATGACTGCATGAACTCCCTGCGGTGAGGGGTGAGTAGAAGCCCACGAAGCCTCCCTACAATGCAACCCCATCGCATCTCCACTGAACTCTGGGCAGAAAACGGCTGTCATTTAGGTTCCTGTCATTTAGGTTCCAAGACTACTTTGGTGGATCTGAGAATAAATTCCTCAAGGCAATGTCCTTGCTCTGCCCTTCTCCAGGGTGGGACCCAGAGTTACTGGCCCCTCCATCCCATGGAGCTGATTCTGCAACCCTCACTTCCTAAGCACATGTAAGGCTCACCTGTTCTTTAAAGACCTGCAAAAAGTGTTCTTTCTTGGCTGCAACCTAACTCCCTCCTGCCACACCTAAGGCCCATTTCTTCTGGTTCTGCCCTCAAATGATTCAGAGAGATTAGAGGCAGAGTCATTCCTAGAGTGACATTTTTACTAGTCCACAGTACAACAAAAAATTAAAGACAATGGAATATCTATTTGTTGGCATAAAGTCCATTGACCATCTTTTCTTGGGAATAATTGTTTTCCTTCTCTCTTTTTTTTTTTTTTCTTTTTTGAGATGGGGTCTCACTCTCTCACCCAGGTTGGAGCTTGGTGGTATGATATTGGTTCACTGCAACCTCTGCCTCCCAGACTCAAGCAATCCTCTCGCCTCAGCCTCCCAAGTAGCTGGGACTACAGGCATGCGCCACCACACCGGGCTAATTTTTTGTATTTTGGTAGAGACAGGGTTTTGCCATGTTGCCCAGTCTGGTCTCGAACACCTGAGCTCAGGCAATCCATCCGCCTTGGCCTCCCAAAGTGCTGGAATTACAAGCATGAGCCACTGTGCCTGGCTGGGACTAACAGATTCAGATGATGTCATTCCTATTTTGAGAATTAAAATGTATTTATTAGGTCAGGCATGGTGGCTCACACTTGTAGTCTCAGCACTTTGGGAGGCGGAGGTGAGTGGATCTCTTGAGCCCAGGAGTTCGAGCCTGGCCTGGGCTCAAGCAAAACCCCCCCCCTACAAAAAATACAAAAATTAGTTCAGCATGGTGGTGCATGCCTGTAGTCCCAGCTACTCTGGAGGCTGACTGCCTGAACCTGGGAGACAGAGGTTGCAGTGAGCTGAGATCACACCACTGCACTGCAGCCTGGGTGACAGAGCCAGACCCTGTCTCAAAAAAACAGAAGTATTTTCTTTAATGATGGTGATAATAGATGGTAGGTACGTTCTGCGTGCTCTTAGGGAGCATAAATTAAAAGCTGCAGCTCTTTATGGGAACCTGGCTTTCACTTGTTTTCTTGCTTTTTCTGTCAAATCCAGAAATCTGGAACCACTGGTTAAAGAGAAGTCTGAGAGCCAAAATACACAGAGCCAGCTGTGAGTTACTTATCTGCCTTACTCAGGAAAAGGACATGGGCTGCTCAAGCACACACCTCTTTGCCATCTATGCCAGCATTTTTACCTTCAAGGCCGATGTTCTCATCATGTTAAGTACATTTGAGTTTAGTAAATAAGTATGGGTTCTAACCAGGGTTCAAAACCAGTTCAGGGCAGGGCGCAGTGGCTCACGCCTGTAATCCCAGCACTTTGGGAGGTGGAGACAGGCAGATTACAAGGTCAGAGTGGCCAGCCTGGCCAACATGGGGAAACCCTGTCTGTACTAAAAAATACAAAAATTAGCTGGTGGTGTGCACCTGTAATCCCAGCTACTCAGGAGGCTGAGGCAGAACTGCTTGAACCCAGGAGGCGGAGGTTGCAGTGAATCCAGTTCACACCACTGCACTCCATCCTGGCAACAGAGGGAGACTCCCTCTCAAAACAAACCAGTTTAGTCGCGGATTTAGTTTTGTGGTCTCCTTGTGCCTCATTTTCCCCACCTGTAAAATAGAAACAGTAAGACTTACTTCATGGGATTGTGAGGATTAAGTAAAGCACTTGGAACAGTGCCCAGTACAAAGAGCTCAACAAATGTTGACTATAATCCTAATTATCTCCGCAGGTTTCACCTGGACAACATGTGGGGTGTGGGCAGGCAGTGAGAACACAGATGGTAGCCCTCAATGCATCCCAGCCTGAAAAGCACATGAGTCAGCCCTTCCTTCCACTTACCCACTACCTCTCACGCTAGTCGTTGTCTTTTTTTTGTTTTGTTTTTGAGACGAGTCTGGCTCTGTCTCCCAGGTTGCAGTGCAGTGGCGCCATCTCGGCTCACTGCAAACTCTGCCTCCCAGGTTCGAACAATTCTTGTGCCTCAGCTTGCCGAGTAGCTGGAACTACAGGCGCGCACCACCGCCCCCGGTTAATTTTTGTATTTTTAGTGGACTGGATTTCACCATTTCGGCCAGGCTGGTCTTGAACTCCTGCCCTCAGGTGATCCGCCTGCCTGGGCCTCTCAAAGTGCTGGGATTACAGGCGTAAACCTCCACACCAGTCCTCCCTGGTCTTCTTAAAGTGAATCAACCCGAATTCCTGTAATCCATGTAACTGCTTTGAGTGACTCTGGAACCCTCTTTGAAGCCCCCACAAATACCTAAAAGAGGAGCAGGAGCCCTACAACACATTCCCCTAAACTGTGTTCCTAAGAACTATCCAACTACCTGTGGAACCCTAAGGCCCCTTCCTCATTCTCTTTACCAATATCCTGGCAATGGTTGTTTGAGCCTAGTTAATGACAGAAGCTCCAGCCAGATGCTGATGGGGGTCCTCTACGAAAAGACACCGCCATTCCCGAGGGTGATACTGCAGCGACCCAGTACTTGTGCGCATAGAAGCTAAGGGGAAATTGCCCTACCCTAAACTCCAGTGAAAAGCCCTTTGCAGTCCGACAGGCTTGCATTCACATCCCAGCAGTGTGGGGTTTGGACAAATTCCATAATCTGAGTCTGTTTCCTCCTCTAGAACGCGAGTCTATGAATTCCTGTCTACTGCCTGGAAGTGCCGCTGTCAGGACTAAGATAATGTGTGTACTTTCGGTGCACAGGGGACGCTCAACACGTGCGAGCTTCCCTTGCAGAAAACCAAGAGATGAAAGGCTGGGGGCCGCCCCTGCCTTGACGTGCATCCCATACTCTCCGAGATCATCTCTCCCCAGCTAGCGCTTACTCCTGCCCAGGAACCAGATCCTGGGGCCTCCGGGTAGCTCTGGTTAAGGCGCGGGAAGCAGAGGGGACCAGCGCCCCCAGAGGAGGAGGTTGGGGGGGAAGGAGGCCGCGCCTTTCCCCGCCCCGGGCCTCCCCCCGTCTTGCTCTCCCTCCCCGGACTACCTCCTCCCCCCGCGCGCATCCGGCGACGGGCACAGGATGTTCTTTCGCTCCCGTCCCCGCTCCGCCCCCGCTCTCACTTTCTCTTCGCTCCCCTCCCCCACTCGCGCCGCGCCCGGCGCCGGCACCTAATTTAACTCTTTCTCTCCCGCGCTCGGCGGCGCCTGTGCGCCTCCTGGGCGGGGGTCCCATCCTTCCCGCCCGCCCCCCAGGACGTGGAGCGAGGGGGCTGCCCGGGAAGGGGCGGGCCTGGGCTGATCGCTGGGCCCAGGTTCTCAGGATCCTGTGGCCCGCAGCTGGTGGAGAGGGCTCACCGGGATCCGGCACTCTAGAACCCCCGCTAGTTCACCCGGGTGAGGGTGGGGGTGGAGATGGGTACCCACACTCGAGACAGCTGCGCGCCCGAGAAAGGCGGCCAGGCGGGCTTAGATGCTGGCCCGGCGGGGGGCGAGTAGGGTCAAGGGCCACCAACCTCATCCCCCCCAGGTTCGGATGCGGAGGGGCCCAGGGCACCAGCAGAGGATGGAGAGAGGCCACGCCCCTCGGCGACGTCACTGATGTCAAGGCAACCGGGGGCGGGACGGTGGGCTACTGAAGGGCAGACCTCAGGGAATAGAGGCTGCCGGTGGCTCTGGGACGGGGTGGGGGTGGGGTGGGGGCGCAGCGGGGGCGGGCTTTTCAATTTCCTTCAGTCAATGATGTCCAAAAAACGGAGTGAGGGTCAGCTTCTGTTCGCTCTTTGATTCAACAGGCATTTATTGAGCGTTATGCTTGGGGCTGTGCTTAGGCACTGGGCTGTTGCGTGCCATTCGAACCCAGCCAGTTGTTGTGAACTACGGTAGGGTGGCTCTGCGTCCCTGGAACGGACGTAATTATTAACAGTGCCCCTTTTCAAGTTTAAAGTGTCCCAGTATGGGCAGTAGTTAAGGAACACCTTCCTCCCAATTCAGAAAAGGCTCAACCATACGGGGAAGGAATATAAACTATTGGGTACAACAGGCACTTTCCTGGTGCTTTGTATTCTCTGTAATTTTTGCCCCTCATTCTGCAAAACGAGTGTCACTAGCGACTTTTACAGACGAAGAAACTGGCTCAGAGAGGTTAAGAGACTTACCCAGGGCCAAACAGCTAAGTGTTGGAACCAGGATCCAGACCCAAGTTTTATGTGCCCTCCAAAGTATTTCATGCCCGCTTCTCAAAATAAGTAGATGATGTCAAATAAATAAAAGACACTGTCCCTGCCATTAAAAAGCCTACAGCCTATGGGAGAAGAAGTTTAAAATACTACAGGACATAACTAAGCAATAAAACATAAAAAAGATTAGGCGGGGCGCGGTAGCTCACTCCTGTAATCCCAGCACTTTGGGAGGCTGAGGCGGGTGGATCACCTGAGGTCAGGAGTTTGAGACCAGCCGTACCAATATGGTGAAACCCCGTCTGTACTAAAAATGCAAATATTAGCTGGGCGTGGTAGCGTTCAACTGAAGTCCCAGCTACTCGGGAGGCTCAGATAGGAGAATTGCTTGAACTGGGGAGGCAGAGGTTGCAATGAGCCACTGCACTCCACCCTGGGCGACACAGCAAGATTCCGTCTCAAAAAAAAAAAGAAAGGAAAAGATTAAAGGCAGCTCACAGGCTCAGAGGGAAGCCACTAGTTATGCCACTCTCCTTTCCACCTTCTGCCCTCCTCTGTGGTTTTGTCTCTTACTGAACAGGGACTCCTAGCAGGCATCTGCCCTCATTCTACTCTGCACCCAAGGTTTTGCAGTTGGTATTTGGCACAACCTTCCTGATATTAACTTGGATGTCAGCCTCTCCCTTCCCCACCAGCTCCCCCCCCTCCAGCCACCGAAGATTTTGGGGAAATGAAAAACAGTGGCCCTTCAAAACAAAAGGGCCCCAGTGAGCATTGGGAAGCCAATAGGCTTGATGGGACTGGGGAGACCAAGGCAGGAGAGAGAATCGGAACGGTGGAAAGGGAACACTACCAAATGGATGGGTCACTTGAGGAACATTTGCTGCCCTCCTGCTGTGCAGGAGGCACTGCACTCAACCCTGTGGCCTGGACATGCCATGAGTGAATTCAGGTCCCATCTCACAGAGAATACACAGGTTAGCTAGTGTACTCACTGTGCTTGGTTGAGGAGTCTGAAGTTGATAACATACACAACAAATGATGTTTGAGAAAGATTATTCCAGCAGGGTGTGTAGGAGGAAGGAAAAAGAAAGGACAGTGTGGCAGCTGCTGTGAGAATTTGGGCCAAAGGTGGAATCTATGGGGCTGGAGGGGAAAGGGTGAAGGAGAAAAGTAATGAACAAACAATATATTTTGAAATAAAAGCAACAAAGGGAAGAATTTGATAAGATATCAGACATAAGGATGGTAAAGGAGAGAAAGTAGTTAAACATTAATCTACCTTTGCAGTGAGTTTCAGGACTGGGAGGGTCATGGTGGGCAATGGGGAGGAGCTGGTGTGAGGGACATGAATATGAGTCCAGTCACTTCTAGGCCATGTAAGGGCAGGTGTCCCGTAGGTGACTGGACTTGGAGATAGGGAAGTCCGGAAGAGCAGTGGGCTGCTGTCTGAGAGTGTCCCTGTCATAGCCTCGAGCAATCACTGACCTGGGATCATGAACAGATTTCAAGCATCAGGAAGAAGGTGGGAGTAGATGGCAGTGAAGGTGCCTCCCAACTGGGAGATGCAGTGTGCACTGGCTGGGTGACAGCCTGTGTAGGAAGTGTGATGTATGTATGTATGGGAAGGGGGTCCACGGCTCAGGCCTGTGTTGGCATCTTTAGGCACAGAGGGTGCCAGAGATGCCATCAGATGGCAGGAAGCCCAGGTAAGGCACTTCAGCAGCCTGAGGTCCCTCCCCTAGGCCCACCCTCAAAGGCCCTGGAGCCCAGGCCTCTGCTGCCTGCCAGGGCCTTTCCCGGAACCACTCCTCCCCGCCTGCCCTGGCACTCTCCAGGCACAAAGCATCCCTCAGGGCACTGCACAGGCACCCCAGGAAGCTGGGACGTGGGACAGGTCCCCATCCCCAGGAAGAGCCCTGCTCTGGGCTGCTGTCATCATCACAATGGCCCCACAAGACGCCAGGAGACAGCATAAGTCCCCAGTGGGGACCCCAAATGGGACCCCATTTCCCCTGCATAGAGTTGGAAGGAGGAGCTTTGTGGCTAGGTGGCAGGATTCCTGGGTCTTTATTGTGGTTTGGGGGTGGGGGCAGAAAAGCAGGGTCTCAGGCTTCAAAACACCACACCACCTGCCTCTCCCTCCCTCCGAGGAGGAAATCTTCAGGGGCCTTGTGGTTTTGAGGGGAGGGGGCAGGAAGAGACTCTGAACTCTGGGTCAGCTGAGGACAGAGATAGGGGAGATCCTCTTGCCCTATGTCCCACTTTTCTCCTAGGATCCTCTTCCTCGGCTCCCTACTCCGCCACTACCTCAGAACAAACTCCTACTTCTGTTTGCAACTAAGAGTTACATCCCCCATGCCAAGACCTTCCGAGGCGTCCCAGAGGGGTGAGGTTTGGGGAAAACAGAACATGTACACAGCAGCTGTGTGCCTGGCCACACCTGTCGGGTGGGGTGAGGAGAGTGCTCCTCCCAGGTGGGCAGAGCCTGCCGCGCTCAGGCTGGGGGCTGGGAGACGCTTTAATAGAGGGGCGAGATGGCAGAGAGATGCGCAAACCGGCCACGTGGAGGTCCAGCGCGGTAGGCTCGGGCGCAAGCAGAGGAGCGGGCCGTACGCTCGCCCCTCCCGTTCCAGGGAGCCGCCGAGTGCCGGGTCGTCGCTGACCGCAGGCTGCAAGAGCGGTTGATCTGGTGAGCGAGCACACCCACTTACCCAGCTGCTGAGTCAGGCTGTTCTCGCTCGCGCTCGCCCGCCCGCCCGCCCGCTCGGGACATTGTGTTCCAGCCCCGGCGCGCTGGCAGCGGGCCCAGGCGCTCACACCAGCCTCCTCGCCCTGTTTGTGCTCGCGGCTTGCGCTCGGCGCGCAGCCTCCCGGCCGCCGCAACCATGCGATTGCACGCTGGGGCAGGGGCTGGCGAGCAACCTCCGGGTGCGCGTGGGCCCCGCAGCCCTGCCCACTCACCGGCCTTGGAGCACCCAGGCCTAGCCATCCCCCATTTGCCCCTGCTTGGGTACCCCAGGCTTGGGTGGCGCCTGCATTAGCACAGCTGGGGGAGGGAGCAGGTGTGGGGAGCTCTACGAGCAGAAGGAGCCACCCAGGCTGCCGCCAGCGCTCTCCAGCGCTCAGTCCGTGCCTCTCCAGCGCTCAGTCCAGGAGGCAAGAGGAGGATAGCTGGAGCTCGCCAGCCCCAGACTTGCGAGACCTGGGACGCAGTCATGTGACAACGGAAGCCCGTGTTGAGGGGGCCAATTCAAGCAATCCCCAGGAGGAGCCTCCCCTTTCCTAGCCTCCCTTGCCTGATCCTTCACAGCAGCCTGGAACACGGAGACTCCAGGGATTCCCGGGGCTGGCAAACCAAGCCCAGCCCTTTTGGACGGTTTGGGAAATCCCTGGCAGAACGCCGGGAGTAGGGAGAGCCCAGACACTGGCGGGTGGGTGTGGACGACAGGGTGGAAGAAGGGCAAGGCCAAGGAAGACGACCCCAAGCTGACCCTGGAATCTGACCCTTCCCTGTGTTTTGCTCCAAACCCCCGGTTTATTCAGAGCCACGTTTTCTCCTTACCCATCCTTCTGTGGAAAGACATCACTAAGTGCTGGTCCTAAAGATCCCACTCTCTCCAAACCAAGGAGGGGACAAAGCATTTATATAGCACGTCTGCCATGAGGAAGGCTCTGTGTTGGGTCCTGCTAGAGAATGTCACTATGAGGTTAAGACACAGTCCTGAAGTCCTTTGTTCTCCCTCCTTTCCACCTCCACAGTTTGCTGTGCCATTTCTCATGCCAGGAGTGCCCGTCCTCCCTGTCTACCCATCTCTGCTGCTCCAGTTCATAACGCTTCCTTGAAACAGTGCCAGCCAAATCTGATTCTCGTCTCCTCTGAACGCCCAGCACACTCAGTTTGTACCTTTCTCACGGCACAGCATGTGGCCTGTCTCATATTCTAGCGATCTGTTTACTAATCCTGTTCTTCTAACCAGATTAGAAAGTCCTTGAGGCAGAAACAAAGTCTGCTTCTTCTTTGAGCCCTTTCCTCTACTGCCCCCGCCTCCCGCCACCATTCCAACTCATCCCCCACAGGCCAGGCTCGGCACCGGAGTTCATGTTCAATAAATACTGGGTGTATTGAAATGATATCCTCCCCTTGGGCAATTGAAGAGACAAACACACTGCATATTAGGTTAAATAATAACCCAAGCCAGCAGGTGGTGAGTACCAAATGTGTGTAATAGCTATAGGGACTCAGAAGAAAGAAGGTGGTGATATGGGAGAAAGATCCCAGGAGGTTCTAGGCCTTGAGCTATGTGTGTGTGTGTGGAGGAGGAGGAGAGGGGAGGGGTGGATGTGACTCATTCTGGTTGACATCACCACAAAACAACCTCCACGCTAGGCACTTCACATACATTATCTCTAATATTTAAGGTTGGGGGCATAGGATTGGGAGGCTTGGAGGGGACGGTGCCCAAGCCAGGCCTGCCTTCCCAAAGCCAACCAGAGCATAGAGGCAGCCTTGGATCTGGGCTCCCCACCCTCAGTCCCTGGGCCCTGTCTCTTCTCTGGCCTGCCACTCCTACATACTACACCCAAGAGAGCTGCCCAGCACTGCCTAGTTCTGGATACACTCTGGTCCCACCCTGGTGAACAACTGCCTGTGTGACCTAGGACAAGGCACTTCCTCACCGTCATCTGTGCCTCTCTTGCAGCCCTTACAGGCTGTGACTTCCAGTCGGTATCCAGTGATGTTTGCCGCCTTTCCGGGTGTCACCTAGGCTGCTGTGGCTGTCTGCACCCCACATTCCCCCAAACACCCCATGCATACACACTTATTGCTCCCTCCCAGTCTGGAGCTACTGAGAGGAACAGGGTACAGAGTGTGAGCAGAGATGGTAGGTTTCCTGTGGTTGCAAAAGGAACATCAGGACTTTCCCTGCGGTGCCCCGAGCTGTGGGAGAAGTGAGGGAGGAGGAGGCAGGGCCAACCTCGAAGGAACCTCTGCTCTCTTCCCTCCCCTTTTTAGTGCTCACAGCTCTCAAAAAGGCTGGTACAGTTTGTTACGCTGGGGCCGGAATGTACCGTGTGTTTCATATGGCCTCTGTCCAGTCCTACACTGGCCGCTTTATATTTATACTTCCTTCTTTAGCTGTGGCATCCTGCTGTCAGTTACCTCTGCTCTCATCTCCCCATCTTCCACTTGGGCTCCCCAACCCCCCATGGATCAAGAAATGAGTCTCCTGCTTCCCACTCCCAGTCTTTAGGTTCTAAACTCTTGCTGGGGGTGGGAGGGTGAGGTGCAGAGAGACCCTGTAGAAGTTAGACTCCAGAAGGGTGAAGTCCCCAGTCTTTTCTCCCATCACCCAGCCTTGAAACTGCCTCTAAAGCTGTGGAATCTCCACACCAGGTCTGGAGTTTCTCTGGACCCTTGAGGCTGATCCCTCTCCCCTTGCTAGCCTTGTTTCCCAAGCATTTTAGCAATATTCCTGAGCCCAGCTAGACAAGCACTATGACAAGCGCTTGTCTAGCCCCGCTAGGCAAGCCCAGTGACAGCATTGTGTAAGTTGCCTCCAAAAGCTTGGCAGACCTGGTCATTATGGATCCTTCCTTGTCAGTCACAGAGAACAGAGGCAGAGGTGGGGGCCTGGCGGCAGGGAGGGGAATCTACCTATGTTGTCACCCGCAGGAGTCACACATTCCTGATGGAATTTGACGCTTGATGATTTCTCAATGATTTTCTGAGTTGTGACCAGTTTAATCTCCTCAAAGTGGCTTAGATATTGAGAGACCAATATGTTTATGATCTGGCCTTCTTCCGGCAGGAGCATGGGATATTATTATTCACATCGATGGCTAATCTTGATTGCTTATATGGAGAATTATCTCTGCACAGCAACCCCCACCAGTGTTTGGAACCCAAAGACTGTGGCGCAGGAGACTCACTACTAGACCCAAGGTTGAGGTTCAGGTCTTTCTTTACAGGATCTCATTTACTCCTCAGAACAATTCTGGGGTGTGGACGCTATTGTTAGCCCTCTTTGACAGTTAAGGAAACTGAGGCTCAGAAAAACAACAGAGCTCAGCTGAGATTCACACTCAGGTCTTTCTGACACCAAAGCCAGCACTTTTTTTTTTTTTTTGAGACAAGGTGTCACCCTGTGGCCCAACCTGGAGTACAGTGGGGAGATCATGGCTCACTGCAGCCTCAACCTCTGGGGCTCAAGCAATCCTCCCACCTCAGCCTCCTAAGTAAACATCCCAAGTAGCTGGGATTACAGGTGTGCACCATCACACCTGGCCAAAGCCAGCACTTCAAAATAGTCTTTGAGTTTGCTCAGATTATGTACCTAAAATGCAAATCCTCCATTTCTCAAGCCTCCAGTCTTACTCCCTCCTCCCCTCAAATGAAGGAGAACTCTGCCTCCTTGGAGCTCCTACATGCCTTGAGGTGTGATCTGACAGCTAGAAAATTGTTTTTAGCCCATTTGACAGGCAGCAATCTGGATGCTAGCAAGGCCCCAGAGGATAGTCTCAGCAGTGGAGTTGGACAGACAGGCCTGCTGGCTGTGGGCTCCGTATGTCTCTTGGCTGCCTGGCATGCCTGCTGCCCCTCACCCTTCACCCAGGAATAAACTGCCTGGTTGTATTGATTTGGCTCTGGGATCCAGAAACCAAGGGCTGAGCCTGGGTTCCAGGACTCTGAAGTCAGGTCTGTCTGCAGCACCCAGTGACAGTGACACAGCCTCTCTTAGGACCTGTTCACAGCAGGCCTTTGGGAGAAAGCACCACCATTATGTCAATCCCTGGCATTTGTATCAGGCTGTGTACATTTAATGTACCTGCCTTAACTCAGTATGATCTTAATATGCCTCTAAAGTAAGAATCAGACCCATTTTCCTGCTGGGAAAACTGAGGCAAGAGCAGCTAAGTTGCATGCCTAAGGGCAAGAAACTAGGTTTGTAGTTGCTGTCTGGGGTGCTTTGTTTCCTATCCCAGGGCCTCTCCTGAGCTAAGAGAGGAAAAGTTTTCCAAGATGTCCTGATGATGTGTGGGCTTTCACTCAGCCCTATCACCCAAGGAAGGGACCACAGCGCCACACTGCCCATGCCAACCTCATCTGCCTGCCCCCAGGGGATGAAGCAGGAACACCAGGCATAATGTATTTAGTTGGTCTGTCCTGGTCTCTGGCAATCTGTCCTCTATGGCTTTCATGGGCACATTTTGTCTTTCTGACCTTCTTCTTTCTCTCAGTTCATTCTTCTTTGTTTATCTTTCCTTCTGAATTTCTCTCTCCTTGTTCACTGAGAGTCCTGTTTGCCTCCATCTATCTGTGTTTACTTTTTATTTTTGCTTTTTGTATTTCCAGTCTTCTGGGAATTTTCCCAAAATCCTTTCTGCCTTCTTCCCTCTGACACCATCTTGTTTCCCAGGAAGCATCTTCCATTTGTTCCTACCCGCATGCCCTGTGCCTCACCTTGTCCCAAGCTTCTTCCAGTGTCAGATTGCTCAGCCTTGTTAATCCAGTGGGTACTTATGGAGCACCTACTGTGTGTCCCAGGAATTGAGTTAATGCCCTAGGAACCAAAGTCTAACACCTGTGCCTGAGCATTTCTTTATTTATTTTTATTTTTATTTATTTATTTTTTGAGACAGAGTCTCTCTCTGTTGCCCAGGCTGGAGCACAGTGGTGTGATCTCAGCTCACTGAACCCTCCTGGGTTCAAGCGATTCTCGTGCCTCAGCCTCCCAAGTAGCTGGGATTACAGGCACCTGCCACCATGCCCGGCTAATTTTTTGTATTTTTAGTAGAGACGACATTTCACTGTGTTGGCCAGGATGGTCTCAATCTCCTGATCTCATGATTCACCCACCTTGGCCTCCCAAAGTGCTGGGATTACAAGCGTGAGCCACCACACCTGGCCATGCCTGAGCATTTATTAAGCACCTACTGTGTGTGTGCCAAGTATTGTGCTATAAACTGGGGATACAAAACCTGGTCGCTGCCCTCCTATGGGCTACTTGGGAAGTCTGAGTCCCTGGTTTACTTAAAAACAGATCATTATAATGTCTTGGGAAGTTGGGGACTGGGTGTGACCAGAGCAGAAGGTTCAGGGAGAGAGGAACTGGCCAGGCAGAGCAAGGGTGCAGGACGTTCCAGGTAGAAGGAACAGTGTGTTTAAAAGCATACAGGCGTGAAGCAGCCCGGTGTTCTCCGGTGGGCACTGGGAGTTGTTTGGTCTGGCTGGACATGGAGTGCAGGTTGGAGAGCCCAGGGAGATGAGGCCAGAGGCAGGCAAGCCCAGATGGTGCAGAACCTCGTGTTCCAACAAGAGTTGACCTTTATCCTGGAGCAGCCGGAAGCCCAGGCAGACTCATGGTTCCCTGCAGCCCGGGAGCTTCAGAGCTGAGCCTGGGTCAGAGCCAGGCCCAAAGCACTCTCCTCTGATCCCCCATTAGCCCACAATCACAGCCCTCAGCAAGGCCTGTGAGAGTTAGTCACTTAAATATAATGCTATTTCCAAAGCTCATTCATTCATTCATAAATGTTTAGCAAGCTCTGATGTTTGCCAGGTGCTGCTCTGAGCACCATGAATGGGTCATTAAACCCCACAGAGGTTCCAGCTTTCAAGAAACGTATATCCTTGGCAGTTGGGAAGGGGACAGGCCATAAAAAACCAAACAGAACAAATAAGAAAGAAAATTTCAGATCACGATATGTGCAAATAAGAAAATGAAACAGGGATGCAATGGAGTGTGATGGGCTTCTGCTGAGTAGTCAGGGAAGGCTGCTCTGAGGAAGGTTATGTTTGAGCTGAGACCTGGTTGACAAGAACAAACCAGTCATGTGAACATCTGCAGGCTGAGGGTTTTAGGCACAGGAAACAGCACAGCACATGCAAAGTCCTCAAGGCATGAAAGAGCTTTGTGTTTTCCAGGTTTAGAAAAAACGCTGGGTTCAAATCCACCACTCTTCAGTAATCCTCTGCAAGGGTTATTATACCCATTTTGTAGAGATGGAAACTGAGGCTTGGTCAGGAAGGTTAGTTTGTTGGTCAGAATCACAACTGGGAGTACACATTTTGGCTGTAAAGCCACTATTGTCGGCTGGGCACGGTGGCTCACGTCTGTAATCCCAGCACTTTGGGAGGCCGAGGTGGGCAAATCACCTGAGGTCAGGAGTTCGAGACCAGCCTGACCAACATGGAGAAACCCCGTCTCTACTAAAAATACAAAATTAGCCGGGCGTGGTAGCACATGGCTGTGGTCCCAGCTACTCAGGAGGCTGAGGCAGGAGAATCATTTGAACCCAGGAGGCGGAGATTGTGGTGAGCCGAGAGCATGCCATTGCACTCCAGCCTGGGCAACAAGAGCGAAACTCCATCAAAAAAAAAAAAAAAGCCACTATTTTTGAGGTATTTTGGGGTGTGTGTGTGTATGTGTGTTTTTTTTTAAATAAAAGCATCAAGTTCAGCAACCATGTGTCCTAAATTATCTAGAATGGTCAAATTTCTAAAATTTTTTTTTTTTTTTTGGAGACAGAGTCTCACTCTGTTTCCCATGTTTCCCAGGCTGGAGTGCAGTGGCACGATCTCAGCTCGCTGTAACCTCCACCTCTCGGGTTCAAGTAATTTTCCTGCCTCAGCCTCCCAAGCAGCTGAGATTACAGGTGCCTGCCACCATGCCTGGCTAATTTTTGTATTTTTAATAGAGACAGAGTTTCACCATGTTGGCCAGCCTGGTCTCAAACTCCTGACTTCAGGTGATCCACCCACCTCAACCTCCCAAAGTGCTGGGATGACAGGCGTGAGCCACCGTGCCCGGCCCTAAAATTCTTACTGTCTCCTGGACAGTCATCTTGGACGTGCTCTGTGTTCCATAACATGACTTCAAGCCTTCTCTTTGTCATGTACTACCAGTGGGATCCTAGACTAGCATTTCACCACTTTAAGCCTCAGTTTCCTAATTTGTAAATAGGGAGGAATGGTAATCATTCCAATATCACAGGCTTGCTGGGAGGATTAAATGAGATCATCCACATCAGGGTCAGCACAGTGCCCGGAATGGGGTACCTGTGAAATTAATGGTGATTCTTCTTTATTGTTACCTTGGGAAATGGAGGCCAACTGCAGGATGATGGTGGCTCCAAGCAGCTGGGGACCCAAAACATGCACAGAGAAAGAGAGGCCAACAATGTGAGGCCTCTGATGCATGAGACAGGCAGGGGAGTGGTGGGAGGAGAGAGCAAGAGTGAGCAGCCAGGAGGGCCTCTTCCCTTCCCTTTACCCAGCCTCTCACTCCTCTGCTAGGATCCTACATTGACACATCTTGTACTTCCTGTTTCCAGGGAAATTCCTCACTGCCGGACTGCACCCACCCTTGAGGACCTCACAATCTCTTTGGGCAGAGCAGAAGCCGGACAGAGACAGGGACTACGAAGCGACAATCCCCAGCCCTGTGTGTTCAAGGAGCCCCCGAGGGGCAGGCAGCCACGCTGCAGAAGGCTAGCCTCTCCCACCCCCAGGGAGCCTGGCATGGGCTGCAGGGACAGAACGCTTCTCAGAGGAGGTAGGGACCCCATGGAGTACGTGACGCGGGGCCCTCCAGCTGCATGCTCCAGTTAGCAGGACAGAGACCCCTCCCCACCCATTCCCAGCCTTCCCTGGCTTCCTGCTCTGCTGCTGGGAGGCCCTGTCACCACACATGCGCGTGCACGCGCTAACACACACACCCCTCCCAGGCACCCCCGGAAGACCAGCTGCAGCTGGGGGTGGGGGTGCACAGAGCACAGCCAGGGTTCTCAGATCCCTAGCCTGTTCTCCCACCCCGCCCTAGCCCCCAACTGCCGAGCTGCTTCTAGGTTTAAAGCAAAACATGACTCTGTCCTTCCTGCTGCTCAGTGGCAGCAACACTGCCTCGGGTTATTTTTAGCAGGGATGCAGGGAAGGCACAGTTCTCCTTGACTTTAACTAGGGACAACCCCCAACCCCCAGCCAAGACTCACTGGAGGAGGCCGGGTACGGAAACCGCCCCCCCAGAAAGGGGAAATGGTGTGTTTTCTGTTCCTTCAATTCACTAGAATGGGAGTTGCAGTCAAGCTTGGGGTTGAACTGATGGGAAATTCTAGGTTCCAAAGCCTATGTATAGGCCCTGCCCCATTCCTGGTCTCTGTGTTTCCATGAATCCGGGAAGCAAGAGGCACACAGTGTCTGGAGTCAAGGTGCCCCGTCTGTGGGTGGTGGGGTCCCTGGGAAACGGTTTGGTTATAGCCAGGCTCTGTGGACCACACAGGGGCACCAGGCATTGTGGGTGGTGTTTCAAAGGCGCTGGCTAAATAATTCATTCAACTGAGCATGTCCATTCCGTGTATTTTTCCGTATGTGCATCTTTTAGATGCTAGCAGTACTTGATGAGGTATAATGTACATACATTCCACATACAGTAAAATGCACAAATCTTAAGTGTACAACTTGATAAATTTTGACAAATATATCTGCCCATGTAACCATCACCTAGATCAAGATTTCAGACGTTTTCACCACCTCCAAATTCCTTTGTGCCCTCTTCCAGTCAATCTCCACCACAGAGGCAACTGATTCTGATTTCTATCTATCACCATAGATCATGTGTGTGTTTTACAAAGTTAAAAGAAATACAGCTGCTGTCATAGAAGAGGGAAATGAGCAATAAAGTTCTTAACATGAAAGGGAGGCCTCAAAAAAGGGGGTTACTGGAATTGGAAAAAAATGAAGGTATCATTGGCCTGGGAAACAGGAGGTTTCAGACTCAGCCCGACCCCTCAGGGTTGGGACCAGAGGGCTTGGGACACTTCTTGGAGCAGAGAGGCTGTGAGTTGGGAGGGGGCAAGGGTAGGTCCAGCCGTGGCTCAGGCCCAGCTAGCTGCCTCCTGTTCTGCTAGAGGTCCCTGCCCCTCCTCCCAGCCCTCCCCACTGCACAGTTTCAGCAAGGCCAAGGCTGCAAGGAAAGGTTCTCTCAGGGGCACCCCCCAGAGGGAGCGGTTAGGGCCCCTGCGTAGTTAGGTTATTTGTTTTTCTTGCCTTCCTCTTCAAGGTCTGGGACTCCTACAGCCTTTGTCCTGCCTGGGGAGGGGAGAGGCTGAGGCTATCAAAGTAGAGTGCTAGGGAAGAGCCACGATGCTTAACTTTTTTTTTTTTTTTTGAGACGGAGTCTTGCTCAGACCCCCAGGCTGGAGTGCAGTGGGGTGATCTCGGCTCACTGCAAGCTCCGCCTCCCAGGTTCACGCCATTCTCCTGCCTCAGCCTCCCGAGTAGCTGGGACTACAGGCGCCCGCCACCTCGCCCGGCTAAATTTTTTTGTATTTTTAGTAGAGACGGGGTTTCACCGTGTTAGCCAGGATGGTATCGATCTCCTGACCTCGTGATCCACCAGTCTTGGCCTCCCAAAGTGCTGGGATTACAGGCGTGAGCCACCGCGCCCGGCCTATGATGCTTTTCATTCTTTCCTTCCTTTCTTCATTCAGAAACAGTTATTTGAGCATCTATGTCGTGCTGTAGATTCTGCCAGGTGCTGGGGATAGGAGGATGACTAAGCCACATTTTAGCTTGCTATGGAGTCCAAGTTGGCATTCCCAGGTGAGGCCAGGCCTTATACCTCCTTCATATTGGAGATGAGGGGCCCCGAGAGGGGAAGTGACTTATTCAGAATCACACAGCTAGCTGCTGACAGAGGAAGGCAAAGAACAGGGATCCCTGATTTAGCCCTAGATGGGGATAAGAAAGCAAAGGAAACCAAACCAACAGCCGACTCCCCGGTGTTCCCTCCTGCAAGCTTTTTAGGGTAACAAAAAGCACTGACCTGGAGTAAGAGGACCACATTTCTACTGCTAGGTCTTAGAAACACTTCCTCTCTCTGGGTCTCAGCTTTCTTCCATGAACACGCGGGAGGCAGCTTGCAGAGGACCTCTGGCTCTCACAAGCACACCCTGCATTTTCCTGCCTCTGTGCCTTTGCTTGGGTTGTTTCTGCCACCTGGAATGCCCCCTTTCCCCTCCCACTTCCTTCCTCTGACATTCTCCTAATCATTTCTGGCCTAATTCAAATGCCACCCCCAGAGGCCCCCCAGTCCTTGGGCATCTGGGGATGGTGTCACCCAGGTCTCCACTACAAGAACAGAGCCTCCTCCATTTTGCAACTCTCCCATCCTAGGGCACAGCCTTCCAGGGAGATGGGGTCAGTCACTTTTGGAGGAATTGAAGGGATTTATTCCTCCCGCCCTACACTTTCACATGCCCCTTTTCAACATTCAGAGACTGATGTCATCCTTCTGCTGGGCCTCCAAGACATTGTGCTTTCTGCTGGCCATGCCAGCCCAGGCTGGAGCATCAAACTTGGGCACTTCTGGCAAAGGTGGCTGCCCTGGGAGGTGACCCCAGGAAGGACGGCGGGGCCTCAGCCAGAAGCACAGCTGCCCCACCTCAGTCGTCCAGTCCTCATTCACAAACACCCGAGCAGAAATCCTCCTTCCACTACAAATACATGACTCCTGTTCCCACAACCATATCCAGACCCACTCCTAGCTGCCTGCCCACAACAGCAAGTTTGCGAAAATGTCCCCCACTGCTCCCACAGCTCCCCTGCCCCTCCTGTGGGTGGGCATTGCCACGGGTGCACATTCATTGCACATACACACAGGGCGCACACAGACATGCACATGGGCGCATAATGGGCAACACAGATGTGGACACATGCATGCATACACACAGATGCATACATGGGCACGTAGCCCCACAAACACACGTGCACATGGAGCACACACTCACACAAACATGAACACACGGGCACACAGGCACATGTGTGCACACACGGGCGCACAGGCACACACACTCACACGCTGTCTCGTGATAGGGGGCTTCTCTCCACCCTCAGCTGTCAGGCAAGCCTAGCTCACACACTGTGAGCTGAGGACGCTGTAGGGGAAATGTGGGCTCAGTTGCTGGTTCCCAGCTGCCTCTGGCTTTATATCCAACTGGAGTCTTTTCTATTAATTTTTCCTACTGATGGCCCTATGGGAATGAGAGAGTGCACAAGAGCTGTGGGTTTACTCTGGGATAGCACCTTGTTTGGGTGCCTGGCAGGAATGGGGATGGGGGAGCGGGGTAAGGATTCCATCACTTCTAGGAACAAAGGTCTCCAAGGAGCTGAGGTTTGGTGAGACCAGTAAACACAAGGCTGGTCTTTCCTCTCACTGCCACACTCCTCCCTGCAGCCCATCCATTCTTCCCATTGCTGCAGATGCCCCAGGCCCAGGCTCTCCCCTATGGGGAGGTGGGAAGGCTTGGAAGAGGGCTCAGTCCCAAGGTTGATGTGGCAGCTTTGGGACTGGCAGCAGGGTTCCAAGCTGTCTAGACCCCTTCAACAGAAGGGTGGCTTCTCTCAGACTCCTTCAGGGCAGCACAGCAGAAATCCAGAGACCAGCCAGGTAGGGGAAAATGTTTGCGACCCAGTTATCAGATCTTGAGAGTTGGGCAGGGAGGAAGCTTGGATTCAATTAAACCCTATTCAGCTGCAGTCACTGAGTACAGAGCATGTGCCTGGGATGGGTTGGGGCAGGTAGGAAGGGTGAGGGGTGGCACAGAAATCACAAGACACAGTAACTGTCTTCTAAGGGTGTGTGCGTCTTGGTGTGAGAGACTGGGGAACATCACATAGGCAGAAGAACTCCTGAGAGTGGAACTCAAACACAACGTGCTGCACACTGAGGCCATCACCTCTGCCCACCCCTCCCAGAGCATACAGACACTGCCACTTGCCTGATCTTCCTGTCGTCTTCCCTATTTTGTTTTTATTTTAGAATCAGGGTTTCTGTTGCCCAGACTGGAGTGCAGTGGCACAATCATAGCTCACTGCAACCTTGGACTCTTGGGCTCAAGTGATTCTCCCACCTTGGACTCTCAAGTACCTAGGACTATAGGTGTGTGCTACCACACCCAGCTAATTTTTTTTTTTTTTTTTTTTTGAGACTGAGTCTCGCTCCGTTGCCAGACTGGAGTGCAGTGGCACAGTCTTTGCTCACTGCAACCTCCGCCTCCTGGGTTCAAGCGATTCTCCTGCCTCAGCCTCCCAAGTAGCTGGGATTACAGGCGTGCGCCACCACGCCCAGCTAATTTTTGTATTTTTAGTAGAGATGGGGTTTCTCCATGTTGGTCAGGCTCGTCTTGAACTCCTGACCTCAGATGATCCACCCGCCTTGGCCTCCCAAAGTACTGGGATTACAGGCTTGAGCCACTGCGCCCGGCCCTCACCGAGCTTTTTTTTTTTGTTGTTGTTGAGACAGAGTCTCACTCTGTTGCCCGGGCTGGAGTGCAGTGGCCGGATCTCAGCTCACTGCAAGCTTCGCCTCCCGGGTTCACGCCATTCTCCTGCCTCAGCCTCCCGAGTAGCTGGGACTACAGGCACCCGCCACCTCGCCCGGCTAGTTTTTTGTATTTTTTTTAGTAGAGACGGGGTTTCACAGTGTTAGCCAGGATGCTTATTTTTAAAAATGTTTTTAGAGATGAGGTCTCCCTACCTTGTGCCCAGGCTGGGCTCGAACTCCTGGCCTCCAGCAATCTTCCTACCTCGGCCTCTTGAGTTGCTGGGATTACAGATTCGAGCCATTGCCCCCAGCTGTCTCCCCTATCTTGGTAACTAATGTCACATGGCAGCCCAGGACAGAAACTTTTGGGCCACCCTAGATTCTACCCTCCCCTACCCCATCCAATCAGTCCTCACATCCCACGGGTTATTCTTGTCCCATCGTTTCCATCCAACCCCTCCTTCAGGCCTCACCACCACTGCCTTGGCGTTTCTCACCACTTCCCTCCCAGGGCTTCTAATGGCACAGGGGCTGGAAGGATCTCACCTTCAGGTTTATACCATCCTCTTCTCTCCATTCTCCACACAGATGCCAGAATGATCTCAAACTCCTGACCTGCCCACCTCGGCCTCCCAAAGTGTTGTGATTACAGGCATGAGCCACCACGCCCAGCAGAACACAGAATATTTTTGAAGAAAATACATTTTGAGAGTAAAATCCTATACAACCTTTTTTTTTTTTTTTTTTTGAGGCAGAGTTTTGCTCTTGTCACCCAGGCTGGAGTGCAATGTCTCCATCTCAGCTCACTGCAACCTCTGCCTCCCGGGTTCAAGCAATTCTCCCGCCTCCCGGGTTTAAGCAAGCACCTGCCACCACACCCTGCTAATTTTTGTATTTTTAGTAGAGGCAGGGTTTCACCATGTTGGCCAGGCTAGTCTCAATCCCCTGACCTCAGGTGATCTGCTCACTTCAATCTCCCAGAGTGCTGGGATTAGAAGCATGAGGCACTGTGTCTGGCCTTATTTTTTGTTTTTTTGTTTTGTTGTTTTTTTCTGAGTCTCACTCTGTTGCCCAGGTGGGAGCGTGGTGGCATGATCACAGTTCACTGCAGCCTGGACCTTTTGGGCCGAAGCAATCCTCCCGCCTCAGCCTCCCAAATCATTGGAATTACAGGCGTGAGCCACCTTGCCCAGCCCATCTTGCCTTTTTTTTTTTTTTTTTGAGGCAGGCAGAGTCTCGCTCTGTCGCCCAAGCTGGAGTGCAGTGGCCTGATCTCAGCTCACTGCAAGCTCCGCCTCCCAGGTTTACGCCATTCTCCTGCCTCAGCATCCCGAGTAGCTGGGACTACAGGCGCCCGCCACCTCGCCTGGCTAGTTTTTGTGTGTGTGTGTGTGTGTGTGTGTGTGTGTGTGTGTGTGTTTTAGTAGAGACGGGATTTCACCGTGTTAGCCAGGATGGTCTCGATCTCCTGACCTTGTGATCCGCCCGTCTCGGCCTCCCAAAGTGCTGGGATTATAGGCTTGAGCCACCGCGCCCGGCCCATCCTGCTTTTTAAATAGAATTTATGTGAATCTCCAAGCCTAAGATTTTTCTTTTCTTTTCTTTGACACTGAGTCTTGCTCTGTCACCCAGGCGGGAGTGCAGTGGCACGACCTCTGCTCCTGTGTTCAAGTGATTCTACCTTAGCCTCCTGAGTAGCTGGGATTCAGGATTACCCTGAAACCTTGTCTCTATTAAAAATACAAAAATTAGCAGGGTGTGGTGGCAGGTGCCTGTGATCCCAGCTACTCAGGAGGTTGAGGCAGGAGAATTGCTTGAACCCGGGAGGCAGGCACCATCATGCCCAGCTAATTTTTGCATTTTTAGTAGAGATGGGGTTTCACCATGTTGGCCAGGCTGGTCTTGAACTCCTGACCTGAGGTGATCCACCCACCTCAGCCTCCCAAAATGCTGGGATTACAGGTGTAAGCCACCACGCCCGGCTGCCTAAGATTTTTCAAGTCAGTGAAGAGAGATGTCCTCATAACCCCCTAAGGACCTGCTTAACCATGGATGGGTGTCAGCCCCTTCCTAAGCAAGCCCTGTGGTTTTATGCCCCCAGGGAGACAGACCCACTGAGAAGTGACCCCAGGCCTCGGTTGAAAGAGCCTCATGTCTCAGTGGATGGACTGCGGACAGATTGTTCCAATCAGGGATGTCTGTGAGGGATTTCTGGAAGAGGTAAGATTTGGGTTGAGTCTTGACAGATTTTGACAGTCAGAAGGAAGGGAGAAGGGCAGGAAGTCAAGAAAATATTTGGACCCCAAGGCTTAGTAGTTGGACAGGCAGGGGAGAGAGGATGTGAGGGTGTGAGTCCAGAGAGGCAGGTCACAGCCCTCCTGGGTGGCTGCACAGTTTTGGACAAGTGGTTGCTTTTTACATTCTCTGCTACCCTTTATGCAAATTGAGCACTTAAGTCTGGGAAAAAGCTCCCATGAGAATCCCCAGGGCAGAAGCGTTTGCTGATCCCTGGGTCCCCACCCTCCAGCTAAGCTGCTTCAGCCTCTTACACTGACTTCTGAGAGGTGTTGTGGCTTAGAGTATACGTCACAGCTCTGCCGCTTGCTAGAAGGGCAGGTCTTTTAAAACCTCTGTGCCTCCATTTCCTTAACTGTCAAAGGGTGGTAGTATCTACCTCACAAGGTTGTTGTTGGAGACTAAATTAGTTAAGGCACCTTAGACCATCTAGACCACCAGCTTCATTAAGGGCTTAGTAGACATTAGCTAATATTGTCACTGGATCCAACTGTCTTCATAATGAGGCAAAATTCCATTGGGCTGTCCCTCTTCTAGGCCACAGGATTTGGCGTTGGCTGCTGCCGCATTCTAGTCCTAGGGTTCCCTCAACAAGTGTGGCTCCCGTTGACCTGAGCCACATCCTTCTCACGCACCACATGCCCCACGGAGTCACTCCCCTCTTTTTGCCCCTGCCCACTAATGCCCACTCTACTGATACTGGCTTCTTGTTATAAGATTTTTTCTTTCTTTCTTCTTCTTCTTCCTCTTTTGTTTTGGGGGCGGGGGGGGGGCGGGGCAGGAACCAGATCTTGCATTGTCGCCTGAGCTGGAGTGCAGTAGGGTGATCATGGCTCACTGCAGCCTTAACCTCCTGGGCTCAAGTGATCCTCCCACCTCAGCCTCCCGAGTAGCTGGGACTACAGGCACCCACCACCACACCTGACTTTGGGATAAAATTAGTTTTGCTTTGTGCCCACAGGACCTGGACAGGACAGCAAAACTGTGATGAGAGTTTACTAAATAGTTTTGGGGAGTGACCAGGCCACACAGCCAGCTTCAGTTCAAGGGTTGGCCCAGTTCCTGCCGTCAGAAGTGAGTCTCAGAAGACGAGGCACTGGTGCCTCAGCATCTCCCTGAGGGGAGCCAGCTTACCACCCTGCATGCCAGGGTGAAAGCAGCATCTAGCTATGCAATGGCACCCCTCAGATCTCTGGGAACTAGGCTGGCATGGTAGACAAATCTGGCTCCTTGCTGTGAAGGGGCAGGTAGTGAGGGGATTGGCTTACAAAATGGAGCCTGGGCCCTTTCCTAGTGCTAGGCCCTACGAGCTGTTCCTTAGCAAACCATGAGGGCCTCCATGCTTCTCTTTGAACTTCCAAGTGTATCTCCCTGCAAGATAACTACTACCTTACCATACTTACCCTCCTTACCCACTTCTGGGGCTTTCTCCTGACACCTCCCATTCTACAAAAGCCTTCTCTAAGATTCCCCTGTAAAATGGAAACAAACAAACATTTCTGTGGCAAGGGCTGAGATGATGGAGTTGGCCTTAATAGTTAGAAATTCCAGGTGACGGGCTTAATTCACTTTGGTGCAGGGGATAAAGGGAAAATAGAGAGCGGGTAACAAACAATTATTTGCAAGCTATTTTCTAGAAAATACAGAGAGGCCCCGTGTGGTGGCTCATGCCTATAATCCCAGCACTTTGGGAGGCTGAAGTTGGGAGGATTGCTTGAGCCCAGAAGTTTGAGGCCAGCCTAGGCAATATAGGGACATGCTGTTTCTACATTTTTTTTTTTTTTTAATTAGCCCAGTGTGATTGTACGCACCTGTAGTCCCAGCAACTTGGGAGGCTTAAGTAGGAGGATCATGAGCCAGGAGTTCAAGGTTACAGTGAACTGTGATTGCACCACTGCACTCTAGCCTGGGCGATAGAGCGAGACTGTCTCAAAAAACAAAAAACAAAAAAACAGACAGAAGTAGAAACATAATGTACCAGACTAGTAAGTACACACACACACTGTGTGTTTTAAATCAGCTTTACGGGGGCATAATTTACATACAATAAAATGCACCCATTTAAGTATATAGTTTGATGAGTTTTGACAAATGTTTACCTATGTAATTGTCTATGATAATATAGATTAGTTCCTCCACTCTAAAAGTTTCCCCGTTTCTTTTTCTTATCTTTCTTTCTTTTCCTTTCCTCCCCTCCCCTCCCCTCCCCTCCCCTCCCCTCCCTTCCTCTCCTTTCCTCTCCCTTCCTTTCCTTTTTTTTGAAATGGAGTCTTGCTCTGTTGCCCAGGCTGGAGCACAGTGGCACGGCCTCTGCTCACTGTAGCCTCTACCTCCCAGGTTCAAGCAATTCTTCTGCCTCGGATCCTGAGTAGCTGGGATTACAGGCATGCCACCACCCCCTGCTAATTTTTGTATTTTTAGTAGAGACAGGGTTTCACCATGTTGGCCGGGCTGATCTTGAACCCCTGACCTCAGGTGATGCACTCACCTTGGCCTCCCAAACTGTTGGAACTATAGGCATGACCCACAGCTCCCGGCCTTCTTTTTCTTCTTTTGAGACAGGGACTTACTCTGTTGCCCAGGCTGGAATGCAGTGGTGAGATCGCAGCTCAGGGAAGCCTCCACTTCCCAGACTCAAGTGATCATCTCACTTCAGCCTCCCAAGTATCTGGGACTACAGGTGCGAGCCACCACACCTGGCTTTTTTTTTTTTCTTTTTGTAGAAACAGAGTTTCGCCATGTTGCCCAAGCTGGTCTTGACTTCCTGGACTCAAGCCATCTGCCTACCTCAGCCTCCCAAAGTGATGGGATTACGGGCATGAGACACTGCACCAGCTGTCTTTGTTTCTTTTTGCAATCAATCCCTACCTGCCAAGCAAGGGTCCATCCCTACCTGGTCCAGTCTGCTTTCTATCAGTATGGATTAGATTTATATTTCCTAGAATTTTACATAAATGGAGTCATACAATATGTACTCTTTTGTATCTGGCTTCTTTTGTTCAACATAATGTTTTTGAGATTTGTTCATGTTTTTGCACATATTAAGTAATTTGTTCCTTTTTATGGCTGTATTGTATTCCACTAGATGGTTATACTACAGTTTATTTATTCATTCTCCTGTTGATGGACATTATGGTTGTTTGTTGTTTCAGGCTGTTATAAAAAGTTGCTGTGAATACTCTTGTACAACTCCTTTTGTGGACACATGTTTTTATTTGTCTTGGGAGCAGAATTGCTGAGTCGTATGGCAAATGTGTGTATGCTTAACTTCAAAATAAACTGCTAAACTGTGTTCCAAAGTGACTGTATGTTCTCACCAGCCAAGTATGAGAGTTCCAACTATTCCACATTTTGGCCAGCTCTTGGTATCATGGGCTTTCTATTTTTCACACTTTTTTTTTCTTCTTTTTTTTTTGAGACAAAATCTCACTCTATCGCCCAGGTTGGAGTGTAGTTGTGCAATCATGACTCACTATAGCCTCAATCTCCCTGGGCTCAGGTGATCCTCCCCCTCAGCCTCCTGAGTAGCTGGAACTACAGGCACACATCACCATGCCCAGTTAATTGTTTTATGTTTCGTAGAGACCCGGTTTCCTAAGTTGCCCAGGCTGGTCTCGAACTCCTGGGCTCAAGCAATCCTCCTACCTCAGCCTCCCAAAGAGCTGAGATTACAGGCATGAAGCACTGCACCCAGCCCTATGTTTTGCACTTCTGGTTAGGTGCGGAGTATCTCACACTGAAGCACACAGATGCTGCCCTGCTACCTTTTCTGAAGCTACTCTTCCTGCCCCTTGGTCTTCTGCAACTGCTCTGAGCATCCTTCTGCTTCTGCATGTGCTAGGATCATTTCCTGGAATTCTCATCATTTGGGCCTTAGCACAGATGTTACCTCCTCAGAGGTCTTCCCTCACTACCCTCTCTAATGGAATTCGCCACACTTTTTATCACATTACCCTGTTTGTCCCGTGAGAACATAAGCTCCATGAACAAACATATCTTGTCTGTTTTGTTTACCTAAAAGCCGTGCCTTAGAGATCACAGATGCTCAATATATATTGCTGAATGGACTTGCAAGTTTAAAATGTATGTTCAACATATTGACCTTTGAGGTCCTGGGAATGAAAGCGTTTGCATAACATCACATCAGAAATATTTAAAGCCTAAGTTATTTTTATTGTCTGGGACTGTTCTCTTTTGCATGTAAATATCTTAAAGTCCTACAGATATATAAAATGAGAAAGAAAAGAAAAAACAACCATAGTTTCATCAAACTATGTTGATTTCTAAAAAATCAAATTGTTATGGTTTAGAAATACAAATCATTTTTTAATTAGTTTAAAACCGATTTTTTAAAGTTCACTTTTGAATAAGTTATATTTGCACATGGTGAAAAATTCTAACAGTATATACTTCTGGAAAATGCTGCCCATATGCAAACATAGTTACATCTTTCTGCACTTTTTTCCAAAAATAATATCATACTGTATGCATTGCTTGCACCTTGCTTTTGCATTTAACAATTTATCTTAGAGATCATTCCACCTCATTATATGTGATATGGTTTGGACCCGGCGGGAGGTAATTGAATCATGGGGGCAGGTCTTTCCCATGCTGTTCTCATAATACTGAGTAAGTCTCATGAGATCCGATGGTTCTTTAAGGGGGAGTTTTCCTGCACAAGCTCTCTTCGCCTGCCGACATCCACGTAAGATGTGATTTGCTCCTCCTTGCCTTCCATCATGATTGTGAAGCCTCGCCAGCTATGCGGAACTGTAAGTCCAATTAAACCTCTTTCTTTAGTAACTTGCCCAGTCTCAGGTATGTCTTTATCAGCAGTGTGAAAACAGACAAATATAATATGTATCAGTTAAGATTAGATTTGGCTGCTGGTGAAAGAAAATTAAAAACATCAGTGCCTTGCAAAATTAGACATTGATTTGTCTCTCTAATGAAGTCCAAAGGTAAGTGACCAGGTAATACTAGGATTCCATAATTATCAGGGACCTAGGATCCTTCTATTGTTTTTATGCCATCTTCAACATGGGGCTTCTACCTCATGTTCCAATATGGCTGTCTGAGCTCCTGCCATTACATCTACATCTATCTAGAAAAAACAAAACAAAACAAAAAAAACGTTAACAAGAACACAGGGGCCCGCCTACCAGCAAAGGAGGCTGGAAAATTTATTCTTTATTTCAAATAGCCATGTACCCAGCTTAAAAATCAGAGGGGAAGAGGAGGATGGATATTGGGGCACAACTAGCAATCTCTGTTATAAGTATACATAGATTTGCCTCATTAAAAAAAAGCGCTATATAGCATGCCATTGTACAAGGCCAGGTGTGATGGCTCATGCCTGTAATCCCAGCACTTTGGGAGGCCAAGCTGGGTGGATCATCTGAGGTCAGGAGTTTGAGACCAGCCTGGCCAACATGGTGAAACCCCACCTCTACTACATATACAAAAATTAGCCAGGCGTGGTGGTGCACACCTATCCCAGCTACTCAGGAGGCTGAGACAGGAGAATCTCTTGAACCTGGGAGGCAGAGGTTGCAGTGAGCCAAGATCACACCACTGCACTCCAGCCTGGGCGACAGAGGGAGACTCCGTCTCAAGAAAAAGAATTCCGTTGTATGAATGTACCATTATTTATTTAACCAGTTGGCAGGCCTTAAGTTCTTTATACTCAGCACAAATGATGCTGCAAGGAACTAGATCTTTATACCTACTTACTTCCTTGGCATATGTGGGAATATTTCTGCAGGAAAAATTCCTAGAAGTGGAATTATTAGGTCAAAGACTGTTAGTTATTGCCAAATTTCCCTCTGAAGAAGTTTCATCAATCTTTGCTCTTACCAATAATATTTTCCCACACCTTGACCAACTGTAGCAATCTTCTAGGGAGAAAATGATGTATCCTTCTGACAGGTATAATATGGTCTTGGTTTACATTTCTCTTATCACAAGTTAGGTCAGAAGTCATGAGATCATGTCCTTTGCCAGAACATGGAGCTGGAGGCCATTATCCTTAGCAAACTAATGCAAGAACAGAAAACCAAATACTGCATGTTCTCACTTATAAGTGGGAGCTGAATGATGAGAACACATGGACACAAAGAAGGGAACAACAGATACTGGGGCTTACTTGAGGGTGGAGGGTGGGAGGAGAGAGAAGGGAGAGGATCAGAAAAAATAACCATTGGGTACTAACTTAGTACCTGGGTAACAAAATAATCTGTACAACAAACTCCCTTAACATGAGTTCACCTGTGTTACAAACCTGCACATGTACCCCTGAACCTAAAATAAAAATTTAAAAAACAAGTTAGGTCAAAAGTCTTTTCATATGGCCGGGCGCGGTGGCTCAAGCCTGTAATCCCAGCACTTTGGGAGGCCGAGACGGGCGGATCACGAGGTCAGGAGATCGAGACCATCCTGGCTAACACGGTGAAACCCCGTCTCTACTAAAAATACAAAAACTAGCCGGGCGAGGTGGCGGGCGCCTGTAGTCCCAGCTACTCGGGAGGCTGAGGCAGGAGAATGGCGTAAACCCGGGAGGCGGAGCTTGTAGTGAGCTGAGATCTGGCCACTGCACTCCAGTCCCGGCGACAGAGCGAGACTCCGCCTCAAAAAAAAAAAAAAAAAAAAAGTCTTTTCATACTTACCAGTGATCTGAATTATGAAAGTAGTTCAAGTATCTGGTAATACACTTAAAACAATCTAAAGAGAAATATAATAAAAACTAGTCCTTTTTCCTACCCTAGATTCCCAGTCCCATCCCCTTAGGCATAACCACCATTAAGAGTTTCTTGCATATCTTTCCATAAAGTTCCACTGGAACTTTATGGAACTTTAATTACATTTAACTATACATATAACATTTTTAAAAAGTAGAAGTGGGAGTATCCATTATATTCTGTTCTATGCTTTGCTTTTTCACCTAATATATTTTATAGATCTTTTTATGTAAGTACATAGATACATATCATATTCTTTTAAATTGTTGCATATGTTGAATGGCAAAGCCATAATTTAGTAAAACAATCTCCTGCTACTGATGATCAAATTATCTTTAGTTTCTTGCTGTTACAAATACTGCAGAGAACATCGTTGTATATATAGTTTGGCCAACATGTAGGAGTACAGCTATAGAATGAATTCCTGGAAGTGGAATATTAGGTCATTGAGTATGTGGGTTTTAAAATTTGATAAACATTGCTAAATTATCTGCCAAAGAGGTTATACAATCTTCACTCCCACAAACGAAAATGGCTTTGCACTATTTCCCACATCCTTACCTATATTGTATATTATCAAACTTTTAAATCAAGTAGATACAAATGGCATATCATTATATTAAATTGCATAATTTTCATTATGAGTGAGGTTCAGTATCCTCTTATGTATTTCTTTTTTTCTTTTTCTTTTTTTTGAGACAGAGTTTCACTCTTGTTGCCCAGGCTAGAGTGCAATGGCACGATCTTGGCTCACTACAACCTCCGCCTCCCAGGTTCAAGTGATTCTCCTGCCTCAGCCTACTGAGTAGCTGGGATTACAGGTGCATGCTACCACACCTGGATAATTTTTGTATTTTTTGTAGAGACGGGGTTTTGCCACATTGGCAAGGCTGGTGTCTGACTCCTGGCCTCAAGTGATCCATGTGTCTGGGCCTCCCAAAGTGTTGGGATTACAGGCGTGAGCCACTGCATCCAGCCAGTGTTTTCTCTTATATTATCTTTATAGTTTCATCTTTTACCTTCAGATCTTTGATTCATCTGGAGCATTTTTGTTGTAAGAAATGAGGTAAGGACCTAGTTCCCCTCACCCTCCTCACCCCCAGGTAGCTAATCAGTTTTTCCACCATTGTTGTTGAATACTTAAATGTTTCCTCACTGCTCTGAAATGTCCATAGGTAGTTAGAACTGTTTCTATGTTTTATATTATTTCATTTGTATGATTTGATTAAAATAAATTTGCAGGCCAGGCACAGTGGCTCACGCCTGTAATCGCAGCACTTTGGGAAGCTGAAGCAGGCGGATCATGAGGTCAGGAGTTTGAGACCAGCCTGACCAACAGAAACTCTGTCTCTACTAAAAATACAAAAATTAGCTGGGTGCATTGGTGTATGCCTGTAATCCCAGCTACTCAGGAGGCTAAGGCAGGAGAATTGCTTGAACCTGGTAGGCGAAGGTTGCAGTGAGCCGAGATCGCGCCATTGCACTCCAGCCTGGGTGACAGAGTGAGACACTGTCTAAATATATATATATACACACACACACATATATATATATATTTGCATTTCACATGGCAGAATCAAATTGTTCTAGTGACAGTTTTGTACTACGTTTTCCTCTCTGGTGAGTCTATAATTCTTTTTCAGAATTTTCATAGCAATCTTTACATGCACATTTTTCCAAATGAATTTTAGAATCAGTTTGTCAAGGCAAAAAAAATCATATTTTCATTGGGATTGCAAACAGTAAGTATTTTTGTACCTCAGTCTACAAAAATACACAATTTATAAACAAAGGCCTATAAGTGATATATGGTATCTATAAATCCCACAAAACATGTTGACAAGCTATTAGGCCTTCTCCTGAGGCTCCCAGTGATCTTGGTGTCTCAAAGCAGCTTCTGCAACTGGGAAATTGTCTCAGGAGCTAAATCCAGCCACCCAGATATATTCCTAGTTTTTTGAGCAATAAAATTGGAAAACCATTCTTTCCTGTTGAGGTGTCACTGGTACAACCAAGTGAAGGCAGTAGGTGCTGCATTGGAGTTCAGCACCTTAGGAAGAACAGAAAGAAGCAGCTTCAGATCTGGCAGTGGTCATCCTGGAAACTACAGTGGGCAACAGGCTTCTCTGGGCTCTCAATTACTTGTCTGTGACTCTGTAGGCCTGGAGCTCCTTTCTAGATACCTGATCCCACTTCTCTATAGAAGTAGAAACTGCAGCATGGAGGGGAGAGAAATTTCTCAAGTTTGCACAACTATTTAGTGAAAGATCAGAGCCCAGAGATCAGGTGTATCATTAGTGGATCTTAGTTACAAACAACAGAGTCCTATCTGACTAGAATGAGCAGAAAGGGGACTTATTTCAGGTTGTTAGGTAACTCACAGAATCATTGGGAGGGAGGAGAGAGACAGATTCCAGGCTAAGCTTCCAGGTATAATGCCTAAAATCACATTGCAGAGAAAATGATGGCTACCACCAGTGCTGAACACTGATGCTGAGAACTTAATGTTAGCACAGCCACTCCTGCCTCCAGCACCAATGCCAAATTCGACTTCAGGAACTTGACCTTACAACGCTGCGAAACCACTTCTGTTGCCATTGTGACCACCAAGCCTCCTTCTGTGCACTTCAGAATTGAAGTCTTTCTTGGGTGTGTGATTGGTAGAACTGGGTCACATGTCAATGTTCTAGCTGCAAGGGAGGCTGGGAATCTGAGTTCTGACTTCTAGTTTGAGAGGCAAAACCCATAATAGAGGAATTTCCCCAGTACAGAAAGGCCAATTAGAATTGGACCAATACTCCAAAGACAACTACATATGCTAGACAAATATCTTTAAATCTTTTATAAAATTGATAAATAATATTAGTACATATTTATGGGGTACATGTGATATTTTGTTACATGCATGGAATGTGTAATGATCAAATCAGGGTATTTAGGGTATCAATCACCTTGAGTATCATTTCCATGTGTTGGGATTTAACTTTTATTTTTTATTTTCCTTGAGACGGAGTCTTGTTCTGTCACCCAGGCTAGACAGTGGCTTGATCTTGGCTCACTACAACCTCTGCCTCCCAGGTTCAAGTGATTGTCGTGCCTCAGCCTCCCAAGTAGCTGGGATTACAGGTGCCCAGTACCACACCTGGCTAATCTTTTTTTTTTTTTTTTTTTTTTTTGAGATACAGTCTTGCTCTTGTTGCCCAGGCTAGAGTGCAGTGGCATGATCTCGGCTCATTGCAACCTCCGCCTCCTAGGCTCAAGCAATTCTCCTGCCTCAGCTTCCCAAGTAACTGGGATTACAGGTGCCTGCCATCACACCCAGTTAATTTTTGTATTTTTAATAGAGATGAGGTTTCATCATGTTGGCCAGGCTGGTCTTGAATCCTGACCTCAGGTGAGCTGCCCTCCTTGACCTCCTAAAGTTCTGAAATTACAGGCATGAGTCACGGCGCCCAGCCTGAATTTAACTTTGAAAAAAACTTTTTTTTTGATAAAATACAATTTGTTAATGTATAATTCCTTTAGTTTCATATCAAATAAATCTTTGTTTAACGCAAAGTCACAGAGATTTTCTATGTGTTCTAGAAATGTTTTTGGTTTTGCATTTAGGTCCAGGATCCATTTTTAGTTAATTTTTCTGGTCCAGGATCCATTTTTAGTTAATTTTTCTATACGGTATGAGATGTAAATCAAAGTTTATGTTTTACATTCCATTATCCAGTTGTTCTAGCACCATTTGTCAAAAGACTGTCTTTTCTTTTTTTTTTTTTTTAAATTTTATTGTAGGTTTGGGGTACATGTGAAGGTTTATTACATAGGTAAACTCATGTCACAGAGGTTTGTTGTAGAGATTATTTATTTAATCACTCAGGAATTACGATTTAAATCTTAAATGCATCAAAAACCTAATGAGATAGTGAGAAATTATTGGACCAAGATAGAGGAAAATGTAAGAGTTAGGTTAGGGTTGCCAGATGAAAATACAACATTCCTGGCTGGATGCAGTGGCTCACGCCTGTAATCCCAGCACTTTAGGAGGCCAGGATGGGTGGATCACTTGAGGTTTGGAGTTCCAGACCAGCCAGGCCAACAAGGCGAAACCCCATCTCTACTAAAAATACAAAAATTAGCTGGGTGTGGTGGCCCACGCTTGTAATCCCAGCTACTCGGGAGGCTGAGGCATGAGAATCGCTTGAGCCTGGGAGGCAGAGGTTGCAGTGAGCCGAGATCATGCCATTGCACTCCAGCCTGGGTGACAGAGTGAGACTCCACCTTAAAAAAAAAAATACAGCGTTCCTGGCCAGGTGTGGTGGCTCACGCCTATAATCCCAACACTTTGGGAAGGTGAGGTGGGAGGCGTGCTTGAGCCCAGGAGTTCGAGATCAGCCTGAGCAACATAGTGAGACCCTGTCTCTACAAAAAATAAACAAAATTAGTAGGGCATGGTGGTGCACATCTGTAGTCCCAGGTACTCAGGAGGCTGAGGTGGGAGGATTGCCTGAGCATGGGAGGTTGAAGCTGCAGTGAGCTGAGATTGTACCACTGCACTCCAGCCTTGCAACAGAGTGAGACCCTGTCTCAAAAAACAAACAAACAAAAACCCAGCACTCCCAGTTAAATTCTTTTTTTTGTTTGTTTGTTTGTTTTTTTTGAGACGGAGTTTCGAGTCTCGCTCTGTTGCCTGGGCTGGAGTGCAGTGGCCGGTTCTCAGCTCACTGCAAGCTCCGCCTCCCGGGCTTACGCCATTCTCCTGTCTCAGCCTCTGAGTAGCTGGGACTACAGGCGCCCGCCACCTCGCCCGGCTAGTTTTTTGTATTTTTTAGTAGAGATGGGGTTTCACCGTGTTAGCCAGGATGGTCTCGATCTCCTGACCTCATGATCCGCCCATCTCGGCCTCCCAAAGTGCTGGGATTACAGGCTTGAGCCACCGCCCCCGGCCACCCAGTTAAATTCTTATCTGAATTTCAGTTAATAGATAACTTTTCAGTGTGTGTCCCAATTAAATTCAAATTTCAGATAAACACTGAATGCTTTTTTCATATGCAAATTATGTTCCTGCAATATTTGGGATACACTTAACATTAAAAAAAAGTGTTTGTTGCTTATCTGAAATTAAAATTTAACTAGACATCCTATTTTTAAATTTTTATTTATTTATTTTTTAATTTATTTTTTAGATGGAGTCTTGGTCTGTTGCCCAGGCTGGAGTGCAGTGGCTCAATCTTAGCTCACTGCAACCTCCGCCTCTTGGGTTTAAGTGATTCTCTTGCCTCAGCCTCCTGAGTAGCTGGGATTACAGGTGCGCATCACCATGCCTGGCTAATTTTTTTGTATTTTTAGTAGAGACGGGGTTTCGCCATATTGGTTAGGCTGGTCTTGAACTACTGACCTAAGGTAAGCCGCCCACCTCGGCCTCCCAAAGTGCTGGGATTACAGGCGTGAGCCACCGCGCCCGGCCTTTTTTACTTATTGAATGTGGCAACTCTACCAGAGAGGTGAGCCCAGCACTTGGCCCTGCTTTTGCTCAAGTGCATTTGCCAATCTGAAGGAGCCATTGGAGAGGCTGAGCCGTACCTCTGAAAGCTTCTTGGGATTAAGGGTATGAATTTGGAGTTTGGGGCCTACCAAGGTTGGATACCCTGACAAATCACTCTTGTGATAGACTGAGCCGTGGCTATGGGTATTCATATCCTGTGTATCCCTTGATTCTGGGCTGCCCTGTGACCTGCTTTAATTAATAGCATATAGCGGTAGTGATGTTGTGCCACTTCTGGCTTAAGCCTTAAGAAGGCAGCTTCATACAAAAATTAGCCAAGCGTGGTGGCACATGCCTGTAGTCCCAGCTACTCGGGAGGCGGAGGCAGGAGAATCGCTTGAACCCAGGAGCCAAAGATTGCAGTGAGCCGAGATTGTGCCACTGCGAGACTCTGTCTCAGAAATAAATAAAACAAAAAGGAGGAAATGGCAGGCACATAGTAGCCACGGGTCCGTAGCAATTCTGAAATCAAGCTGGACACACAATTCCTTAGTTAGGTCCCTATTCTTCAGGGTAGTTGCATTTTTTTTTTTTTTTTTTTTTTTTTTCTGAGACGGAGTCTCACTCTGTCGCCTGGGCTGGAGTGCAGTGGCTGGATCTCAGCTCACTGCAAGCTCCGCCTCCTAGGTTTACGCCATTCTCCTGTCTCAGCCTCCCGAGTAGCTGGGACTACAGGTGCCTGCCACCTCGCCTGGCTAGTTTTTTGTATTTTTTAGTAGAGACAGAGTTTCACCGTGTTAGCCAGGATGGTCTCGATCTCCTGACCTCGTGATCCGCCCGTGTTGGCTTCCCCAAGTGCTGGGATTACAGGCTTGAGCCACTGCGCCCGGCCATTTTTTTTTTTTTAAGACAGAGTCTCACTCTGTCGCCCAGACTGGAGTGCAGTGGCGCAATTTCAGCTCACTACAGTCTCTGCCTCCTGGGTTCAATAGATTCTCCTGCCTCAGCCTCCCGAGTAGCTGGGATTACAGGCATGCGTCAACACCCCTGGATAATTTTTGTATTTTTTTGGGTAGAGACGGGGTTTCACCATGTTGGCCAGGCTGGTCTTGAACTCCTGACCTCAGGTGATCCACCCACATTGGCCTCCCAAAGTGATAAGATTACAGGCGTGAGCCACCATGCCCGGCCATTTCCTCCTTTTTAGTGAGTGTCAATTATGATTTTACCTTCCCTGCCTCACCATTGTGTGTGGGGAGTGGATAACTTGAAGTTCAAAGGTCTTCAGACCGAGAGCAGCATCAATTGAAATTGAAGACTCATTCGTACCTGGCCTTGATTTAGATGAGGAAAGTGTGGACATCAAGCTCAATACTAGCACATTAATGGGGTGAGACCTTGGGGGGATTTAAGGGGCAGTGAGTGTATTGTACATGTAAGAGCAAGTGAATCATTAGGAGACAGAAGATGGACTGTGATAGAGAGTAACCTTAGTGGTCCCCAGAGAACCATGTATCTGAATATTCACACCATTGTTAGTTTCCTCCCATTGAAACTGGACTGGGCTATAACCTGTTTTAACCAAGAGAATGTGGTAGAAGTGATGCTGTGTCAGTTACAGGCATAAACCTTAAGAAGGCCTGACAATTTCCATGCCTTCCATGTGAGTAAGACCAGTTTCAAAGTGGATCATTCAGCCCTGTTCAAGCTGCCCCAACCCTTGCCACATAGACTAGAGACCAGCTGTCCCTGCTGAATTCTGTTCAAATTGCAGAATGATGAGCAAATGATGTGGTTTGGATTTGTGTCCCCACTAAATCTCATGTTGAATTGTAATCCCCAATCTTTACAGGTGGGGCATAGTGGGAGGTGATTGGATCATAGGGGTGGATTTCTTATGCGTGCTTTAGCACTATCCCCTTGGTGCTGTTCTTGTGATAGTGAGTGAGTTCTCGTGAGATCTGGTTGTTTAAAAATGTGTGGCACTTCCCTGCTCCCTCTCTTGCTCCTGCCATGTGAGAGGCCTCGATCCCCTTTTGCCTTCTGCCATGATTGGAAGCAGAAGCAGAAATCGTTATGCTTCCTGTGTAGCCTGCAGAGTCACGAGCCAATTAAACTTCTTTTATTATTTATTTATTTATTATTTTTTGAGATGGAGTCTTGCTCTGTCTCCCAGGCTGGAATGCAGTGGCACAATCTTGGCTCACTGCAACCTCTGCCTCCCAGGTTCAAGCGATTCTCCTGCCTCAGCCACCCGAGTAACTGGGATTACAGGCTTCTGCCACCAAGCCCAGCTAATTTTTGCATTTTTAGTAGAAACAGGGTTTCACCATATTGGCCAGGCTGGTCTCGAACCCCTGACCTCAGGTGATCCGCCGCCTCAGCCTCCCAAAGTTGGGAATACAGGCGTGAGCCACCGTGCCCGGCCTTATTATTACTTTTTTTTTTTTTTTTTTTTGGAGTTTCGCTCTTGTTGCCCAGGCTGGAGTGCAATGGTGACCTCCACTCACTGCAACATCCACCTCCCAGGTTCAAGTGATTCTCCTGTCTCAGCCTCCTGAGTAGCTAGGATTACAGGCATGCACCACCACACCCGGCTAATTTTGTATTTTCAGTAGAGATGGGATTTCACCATGTTGGTCAGGCTGGTCTTGAACTCCTGACATCAGGTGATTCACCCACCTTGTCTTCCCAAAGTGCTGAGATTATAGGCGTGAGCCAACGCACCCGGCCGCCTGTTTTCTTTATAAATTACCCAGTCTCAAGTATTTCTTTATAGCAATGTGAGAACGGACAAATAACAGTGAGTAAATATGACAGTTGTTTTAAGCCAGGAGTAAGCAAACTATGACCCATGGCTGGCTATTTGTTCTTTTATTTTTATTAACAGCTTTTTTGAGATATAATTCACATACCATACAGTTCACCCACTTAAAGTGTACAGCACAATGGTTTTTAGTATATTCACATGTGTGCAACCATTACCATGGTCAACTTTATAATAATTTCTCAAAAAGAAATTCTGTATCCTTTACCTATCACCTTCCCATCCTCCCTTCTTTTACACCCCCAGCCCTAAGAAATCTATATATTGTCTCTTTTCTTCCCTGTTCTGGACATTCCATAGGAATGTAATCATATAATATGAGATCTTTTGTGACTGACTGCTTTCATTTATTATGTTTTCAAGGTTCATACATGTTGTAGCATCTATTAGTACTTCGTTCTTTTTTTTTTTGAAACAGTGTTTCACTCTTGTTGCCCAGGCTGGAGTGCAATGGTGCAATCTTGGCTCACTGCAACCTCTGCCTCCCGGATTCAAGCGATTCTCCTGCCTTAGCCTCCTGAGTAGCTGGGATTACAAGGCATGCAGCACCATGCTCAGCTAATTTTGTATTTTTAGTAGAGACAGGGTTTCTCCATGTTAGTCAGACTGGTCTCGAACTCCCAACCTCAGGTGATCCGTCCACCTCGGCCTCCCAAAGTGTTGGGATTACAGGCGTGAGCCACTGCGCCTGGTCTTACTTCATTCTTTTTTTTATGGCTAAATAGTGTTCCATTGTGCAGATATATCACATTTTGTTTATCCATTAAGTGTTAGACTTTGAGTTGGACCTACCTTCTGGCTATCATGAATAATGCTGATATATACATTGGTATCCACGTATCTGTTTGAGTTCCTGCTTTTAATTCTTTTGGATAAATACCTATGAGTGGAATTACTGGAATATATGGTAATTCCATATTGAACATTTTAGGATTGCCAAACTGTTTTCCACAGCCATACCATTTTACATTCCTACCACTAATGCATGAAAATTCCAGTTTCTCTATATTTTCCCCAATGCTTGGCACCCTTGTCAAAAATCAGTTGACCATAGATGAGTGAGATTATTTCTGGACTTTCAATTGTGTTCCATTTCTCTGTAAGTCTATCCTTGTGCCAGTACCACACTGCATTCATTATTGCTGCTTTGCAGTAAGTTTTGAAATCAGAAAATATTAATCCTCCTACTTTGCTTTTCTTCTTAAAAGTTGTTTTGGCTATTCTTGGTCCATATGAATTTTAAAATCACTTTGTCAATTGCTATAAAATAGTCATCTCAGACTCTGATGGGGATTGCATTATATCAAAAGATCAATTTGGGAAAAATTGGCATTTTAAACAATGTTAAGTCTTACAATCCATAAACATAGGATGTTTTTCCAATTTTTTTTTTTTTCTGAGACAGAGTCTGGCTCTGTTGCCCAGGCTGGAGTACAGTGGCATCATCTCAAGTTATTGCAGCCTCCAACATCTGGTCTCAAGCGATCCTCCCACCTCAGCCTCCCGAGTAGCTGGGACTACAGGTGCATGCCACCATGCTGGGCTAATTTTTTGTAGAGCCAGGGTCTTGTCATGTTGTTCAGGCTGGTCTTGAACTCCTGGACTTAAGCACTCCTCCCACCTGTCTCCCAAAGTGCTGGGATTATAGGCAGGAGCCACCATGCCTGGCCAGTTTTTCCAATTATTTAGATGGTCTTTAATTTCTTTTTTTAAAAAGCTCTGCATACTTTCCACTAAAAATTGTTTTTTTTTTTTTTTTTGAGATGAGTCTCGCTCTGTCACCCAGGCTGGAGTGCAGTGGCATAATCTCAGTTCACTGCAAGCTCCGCCTCCTGGGTTCATGCCACTCTCCTGCCTCAGCCTCCCGAGTAACTGGGACTACAGGTGCCCGCCACCACGCCCGCTACATTTTTGTATTTTTAGTAGAGACAGGGTTTCACCGTGTTAGCCAAGATGGTCTCGATCTCCTGACCTCCTGATCCACCTGCCTCAGCCTCCCAAAGTGCTGGGATTACAGGTGTGAGCCACCACACCTGGCCTAAAGACCATCTTTAATTTCTTTCAACAATGTTTGTTGTTTTCTAAGTTTACACTTCTTTCATTAAATGTACTCCAATAAAATGTATTTTATTCTTTTTGATGCTATCTTAAATGAAATTGTTTTTTTAATTTCATTTTTGGATTGCTCATTGCAAGTATGTAGAAATACAATTGATTTTTGTTAATTTTTCTTGTATCCTGCAACTTTGCTGAATTTGTTTGTTAATTCTAATAGTTTTTTAGTAGATTCCTTAAGATTTTCCTTATACAAGATTGTGTGTCCGTGAAGAGATAGTTTTATGTCTTCCTTTCTACTTGGATTCCTTTAATTTGTATTTCTTGCCTAATTGTCCTGGATAGAACCTCCAGTATAATGTTAAATAAAAGTGTTTGAAATGGTTGCATATGGTGGCTCAGGCCTGTAATCCCAGCACTTTGGGAGGCCAAGGCAGGTGGATCACTTGAGGTCAGGAGTTTGAGACCAGCCTGGCCAATATGGTGAAACCCAGTCTCTACTAAAAAATACAAAAAATTAGCCAGGTGTTGTGGTGTGCACCTGTAATTCCAGTTACTTGGGAGGCTGAGGCATGAGAATCCCTTGAACCCAGGTGGCAGAGGTTGCAGTGAGCTGAGATCAAGCCACTGCACTCCAGCCTGGGTGACAGAGCGAGACTCTGTCTCAAAAAAACAAAACAAAAATAAGTAGAAGTGGTTGGAATAGACATTCTTCTCTTATCCTTGTTTTATTTACTGGGGAAAGCATCCATTCTCTCACTGTTAAGTATGATATTGGCTCTAGGTTTCTCACAGATGCCCTTCATCAGGTTGAAGACGGCTGCCTGTTTTTGTAAATAAAGTTTTGTTGGGACACAGACATGCCGTTTGTTTATCTATTATATATGACTGCTTTTTGCTATAATGACAGAGTTGAGTTGTTGGGACAAAGACTGTATTGCTTGCAAGTCTAAACTATATACTATCTGGTCCTAAAAAAAAAAAAAGTTGGCTGGACATCTGTTTTAAGCCACTAAATTTTGGAGTAGTTTGCTATGAAGCAATACATAACTTAAAAATCTACCAATCTTAGACTGGGACCCCAAAGAACTGCACAACTGAGTAAAGGAGAACTGTAAAAAACACACACACACAAAAGAAAACAAAACAAAAACCCTTCCATAAACGTAGTCCAGCTTTGAGTCATCAGGTGACTCAGAAAATCTGGAGCCCTGAAATTGAGTTAAGATGATCCTAGACTGCCAGTGCCCCTAGATGCCTGGTAGAAGCAAATGGAAATCTTTCCCAGAGGAAGATATTATTATTGTTACTTAAAATGATTTTTAAAAGTACAATGTCCAAAACATAACCAGGTATATGGTGACATGAGAATGAATCAGTAAAAACTGATAATGGGGCAAGGAATGGTGGCTCACACTTATAATTCCAGCACTTTGGAAGGCCGAGGCAAGAGGATCACTTGAAGCCAGGAGTTGGAGACCAGCCTGGTCTCTGCAAATAGTGAGACCCTGTGTCTACAAATAAAAAAAAATTAACCAGACATGTTGGCACACACCTGTAGTCCCAGTTACTTGGGGGCTGATGTGGGATAATCGCTTGAGCCTAGGTGGTCAAGACTGCAGTGAGCCATGATCACACCATTGCACTCCAGCCTACGTGACAGAGTGAGACCCTGTCTTGAAAATGAAAACAAAAATAGAAACTGGTTGGTTGCAGTGGCTCACGACTGTAATCCCAACACTCTGGGAGGCCAAGAGAGTAAGATGCTTTGGGCCCTGGAGTTCGAGACCAGCCTGGGCAACATAGACAGACTCTGTCTCTCTCTTTTTTTTTTGGTAAAAAGCAAAAACAGTATCTGATAGTGGAAGCAGACTCACAGGAACTCCAGATTGGAATTATCAGTTATAGACCATAAAACAACAATACTATGTTTAAGGATGGAAAAGATAAGCCTGAAAAGTATAGCAGGGCACTGGGAGATACATGAAGTGGCATAGCAGATTTGAAAAAGAACCACCTAGAGGCCAGGCACAGTGGCTCACACCTGTAATTCCAGCACTTTGGGAGGTCGAGGCGGGTGGATCACCTGAGGTCAGGAGTTCAAGATCAGCCTGGCCAACATGCCGAAACCCTGTTTCTACTAAAAATATAAAAATTAGCTGGGCGTGGTGGCAAGTGCCTTGTAATCCCAGCTACTCGGGAGGCCGAGGCAGGAGAATTGCTTGAACCTGGGAAGCGGAGGTTGCAGTGAGCCGAGATTGTGCCACTGCACTCCAGCCTGGGCGACAGAGCGAGACTCTGTCAAAGAAAGAAAAGAAGAAAAGAAAAGAAAAGAAGGCCGGGCGCGGTGGCTCAAGCCTGTAATCCCAGCACTTTGGGAGGCCGAGACGGGTGGATCACGAGGTCAGGAGATCGAGACCATCCTGGCTAACACGGTGAAACCCCGTCTCTACTAAAAAATACAAAAAACTAGCCGGGCGAGGTGGCGGGCGCCTGTAGTCCCAGCTACTTGGGAGGCTGAGATAGGAGAATGGCGTGAACCCGGGAGGCGGAGCTTGCAGTGAGCTGAGATCCGGCCACTGCACTCCAGCCTGGGCGACAGAGTGAGACTCCGTCTCAAAAAAAAGAAGAAAAGAAAAAGAAAAGAAGGAAGAAGAAAGAGAGAAAGAACCAAATAGAAATTCTAGACTTAAATAATAGAATAACCAAATGGAGCTCAATAGTTGGGGTTTAAGAGTTGCTTTTTTTTTTTTTTTTCCTGAAAAGAGACTAAGTGAGCTGAAAATAGAAGAAACTTATTAGGACAAAGCATAGAAGGATAAAAGACAGAAAATACAGAAGAAAGGGATGAAGTAAGAAGGTTGAACGTGTTTCAATTGGAGCCCCAGAAAGAAAGAAGAAAAAGGACAGAAACCGTATTTGAACACATAATGGCTGAAAATTGTTCAAAACTGAACTATTCAAAAGGCGATAGGCAGCCGTGAAATGACAGATATCTACTCTACCATGTAGTCTCTCTTTTTTTTTTGAGACAGAGTCTTACTCTGTTACCCAGGGTGGAGTGCAGTGGCGCAATCTTGGCTCACTGCAACTTCTACCGCCTGAGTTCAGGCAATTCTCATGCCTCAGCCTCCCGAGTAGCTGGGACTATAAGCGCACGCCACTATGCCCGGCTAATTTTTGTATTTTTAGTAGAGACGGGGTTTCACCATGTTGGCCAGGCTGGTCTCGAACTCCCGACCTCAGGTGATCCGCCCACCTCGGCCTCCCAAAGTGCTGGGATATGAACTACCACGCCTGGCATATTCTGACTCTTAAAAACCTTAATGTACAAAGCTGCCTTTAAAAGGATTCTGAAACCAAGATGAAGGTAGCTTGGTAGTAGGTGGAGCAGGGCTTGCCTGGGCTGAGTTCAGGTACAAGCTCTGCTACTTCCTAGCTGTGCCACCTGGAGAAAGTTGCCAAACGTCAATTTTCTCAAGTAATAAATGAGAATAAAGAGTAACACCGGCCTACCCCATTGTGAAAATCAAATGATAAGTCCAGGCAAGGTGGCTCACACCTGTAATCTTGACAGTTTAGGAGGCCAAGGTGGGAGGATCTCTTGAGCCCAGGGGTTTGAGACCAGCGTGGGCAATAGAGTGAGCCCTCGTCTCTAAAAGAAACAGAAAAAGAGAATCAAATGATAAAATGCATGTGAATGAGTCTAGTGAATGCCAAGTGCTTTTAAAATGAGATGTGGTTTCAGCAGTTCCACAAGCATGCCCAGGGTCACTACCAGTGACAGGCAGGACTGGCCACATAATTTGCAGGGCCCAGTGAAAAATGAGAGTGCAGGGCCCTTTGTTAAGAAAGTACTAAGAATTTCAAGACAGCGGCAGTAGAGCATTAAACCCAGCACAGGGCTTTTCTAAGTACAGGGCCCTGTATTCTACACAGGTCACATACCCATGGAGCTGGCTTTAGTGACAGACCCTGCAAAGAACCATACTGTGCCTTAGGAAAGGGCTGCTCACCCCACACCCAGGTATCTGCAGCCATAGCCCATGTCATCTTTGAATTCTGAAGGGCAGCAATGTTTTGGGAAAATGCAAGCACACGTGTTTCCAAATGCCAAGGAAGGCAAGTGCAGTGACCGGAGTGGTTTTCTGGGAGAGTGGGTGGGGCTAGCAAGGCTACCATTGGAACTGTGGAACTGACTGTTCTCCACAGACTCTGGCCTAGAAAAAAAAAGAACCCTGTAGCTGTATCTACAGGGCCTGTTGTTGTTGCTGCGGTGTATTACAACACAGTCTGGCAGCCTCCCCTGCCTTTCTGTCTTCCTCCTGGAAGAGCCTGGTCCCAGACATGTGACACGTCCACACAGCCCTCTGCAGATTTGCCCACACTGCTCCTCACTGTTCCTTCAATTATTAGGCTTTTCCAGGTCTGCATGCTTTTTGCTCATGCTGTCCCCTCCTGCCTGGGAGTCCCTTTCCTCCTTGTCCACACTCCTCTGTCTGGCAAACACCTACTTCATCTTCTAAGATTCGGCTCTACTGTCAGGTGACCTCTTCAATGAAGCCTTCCCTGCCTTTCGTAGGAAGAGCTGATTCCTCTTTCCTTGGCGCCTTCCACTGTGCTCTATGCAGACATCTGTCACAACCCCTGTAACATGAAGAGGAGAACTGACGTGTTACGTGTATGTCACTGTCTCCTAGACTGAAGCCCTTGAGGGTTGGGACATATATACCCTGATAGCATAGAGCTTAATATGTGATGTTATTTTATTTTATTTTATTTTTGTTTTTATTTTTTTGAGACAGAGTTTTGCTCTTGTTGCCCACGCTGGAGTGCAATGGTGCCATCTCAGCTCACTACAACCTCCGCCTCCCAGGTTCAAGTGATTCTCTTGCCTCAGCCTCCCAAGTAACTGGGATTACAGGCATGTGCCACCACACTGGGCTAATTTTGTATTTTTAGTAGAGATGGGATTTCTCCATGTTGGTCAGGCTGGTCTCAAACTCCCAACCTCAGGTGATCTGCCCACCTCAGTCTCCCAAAGTGCTAGGATTACAGGTGTGCCCCAGGCTAATATGTGCTGTTATTAAGCATAGTAGATGCTTAATCAATTGGTATTAGTATACAGAGGAATTTTGATCAACTTTGTCTTTTTGTGTTAATGAATGAATAAGTTCTTTCAGTGACTCTCCCTGGCAACTGGTAAACAGGGAAGCTTCTAGGCATTGAGAATAGACAAATGACTGAGACAGAACCCCTGCCCTCGAGGTGGTTTCAGTCTTGCCTTTGTCTTTCTGCAGACATCATCTCTCTTTTTTTTTTTTTTATCTTTTTTTTGAGATGGAGTCTCACTCTTGTTGCCCAGGCTGAAGTGCAATGGCACGATCTCGGCTCACTGCAACCTCTGTTCAAGCGATTCTCTTGCCTCAGCCTCCTGAGTGGCTGGGATTACAGGCATGCACCACCATGTCCAGCTAATTTTTTTTAAAATTATTTTTAGTAGAGATGGGGTTTCTCCATGTTGGTCAGGCTGGTCTCGAACTCCCGACCTCAGGTGATCTGCCCACCTCAGCCTCCCAAAGTGCTGAGATTACAGGTGTGTGAGCCTCTGCGCCCAGCCTCCAGACATCATCTCTTGAAGGCAGCATGTTGATTTGATTTGTAGACGAGGCTCTTCACAAATATTTGAATGCAATATAGTGCAAAGAAAGCAGGTTTGGAGTCAGGAGACATGAGTTCTAATCTGACTATGGGACATTAGGTTTCCATAGGTAACTATTAGGTCCCACGGGTAACTAGCTATGGGACATCAGTTTTCTGTTTCCTCAAAAATGAGGGAGTTAAGAGATTCCCTAAGGCCCAGGTGCAGCTCCTTCATCTCTATGGGAGCGACTCAGAGGTAGCCATCTGATTGGAGGAAGGTAGGTTCATCCTGAACCTGCTTTTGCTCAGTAGTTTACCCTTTGGAGTTGGCGGAAGAACTCAGCCATTTTGTTTTTGTTTTTGTTTTGAGACGGAGTCTTGCTCTGTCACTGGAGTGCAGTGGCGTGATCTCAACTCACTGCAACCTCTGCCTCCCAGGTTCAAGCGATTCTCCTGCCTCAGCCTCCTGGGTAGCTGGGACAGCGCGCGCCACCATGCCCAGCTAATTTTTGTATTTTTAGTAGAGACGGGGTTTCACCATGTGACCAAGATGGTCTCCATCTCTTGACCTTGTGATGCGCCCACCTCTGCCTTCCAAAGTGCTGAGATTACAGATGTGAGCCACCCCACCCGGCCGAACTCAGCCATATAGGCCTCTTCGTGTTTTAATCTCCTGGGATCTCCTGCTTGAAAGGTAACAAGCCAAGAGAAAGTATGGTCTTTACAGTTACTGGGTGTCCAGAGGGAGGTGATATCTGCTAAACTGGTTCTCGAGGTGGGATTTCCCCAGTCCCGACTGAGCATCTTAGACTTCATGGGGTTGCTTCCTAGGGCTAACCCGGCCAGCTGACCTAACAAACAGCCTGGCCTGCCCCTCTCCAGCCTCTGGGTAGGCCCGGTGGACAGATAGGAGGGGCAATGCCTTCAGAGAGACGATACAGATGGGAAGTCAACTAGCTTGCTTAGGCATTAATTTCTCGGGATGTAAGAGATGTTGTGAGGGGGTGTCAGTTTCCACCATCCCTTCTCTATGGCCCCCACAAAGGGCAAGGGCCAGACACGTGGGCTGGCGTGGAGAGGCGGAGAAGCCAATGAATGGGGGCGGGGCCTCATTTGCATGGACGGCGAGCGGCCACCAATCCGGACAGGCGGATCGACAGCCCGCGCGCCTTTTGGGGGCGGACTGACAGCCCCGGGGCCCTATGGAAGGCGGGTCCTGCGGCCGGCGGGGGCGGGACGGCGCCGGGCGCTGCCCCGGGGATTCGGGCCGGCTCGCGGGCGCTGCCAGTCTCGGGCGGCGGTGTCCGGCGCGCGGGCGGCCTGCTGGGCGGGCAGAAGGGTTAGCGGAGCGCGGGCGAGGCGGAGAGTGACGGAGTCGGCGAGCCCCCGCGGCGACAGGTACCGGCGCCATGGCCGCGGAGATGGGGCGGCCGGCCGCGGCGCCCCGGGAGCCGAACGCCCTCCTTTCAGGTCCCGCCGCGGCCGCACTCGCTGCCTCAGCTCCCACCCCCACGCGGCTTCGCAGTCCAGGAGCCGCGTGTCGCGGGGGAGCGGGGTCCGGAAGCCTCGAGGGGAGCGCTCGGGAGGCCCCAGCCCCACTGCGGCGCCCCTCGCCGCGCCCCGGGGGCTGCGGGGCCGGTGCTCCCCGCGGGAGGCGCAGAGCCGAGTGGCCACGGGCGCCACTCCCCGCCCCCGCCGGCCTCTCCCGGCAGAGGCGAGGCGGGTCGCGCCCGCCCGTCCTCACTGGGCTTTTGTTTCCCGCCCGGGATGACAGGTCCCGCGCCGCCTCCGGTCTCTGGCCCCCGGCTTGTCCGGGACAGGCGGCGGGACCCTAAGCCGGCACCGCTGCAGGCGGGAGCCAAACTTCGCTTTCGGGTCCGGGCGCCGGGACAACCGTACCCCAGGGCAAGCCGAGCCCGGGACGCCGCGGGCGCGGGGCGGATTCGCCCACCTGGCGGGGCCGTGGAGGGGAGGGTGGCGGGGTGGCCGCACTCCGGGTGTGGATGGGCGGTCCCCGCCTTCACCTGCCGCCTCGGGACAAGCGTTGGGGAACCGCATCGCCGCCGTCGGCCGCTTGTGGAGGAGTTCGCGCAGCGCCGTCTAACAGGTGATCCGCGTCACTCCCAGGCCATACCGAAGCGGCTGAACGCTGTGCCAGGGGTCCTTATGCTCTTCAGTTCTGGGAAGTGAAAACGCCTTCCGCCTTACTGATCGTCCAAAAAGGTGTACAGGTCACAGTATAAGAGTCAAAAACCGGTATTGCCAAAAAGACACTTCGAGCGTCAGGGTACAGAGTGGCTTTCTTCGATCAACGAGCCGGCAGGAACATCGTAGTCACTAAAATCGGGTTCTGCAGTGGTGGCGAAGTTGTAAGCGGAGATGCAGAACTCTAGATACCCTTCAGTGTGGTTCAGGACAGTGTGTTCAGCGTTTGGCCGCCGTTCAGTAAATTCTGCATGAAGCAGTTTGAGCTCGTGGTTTTGGATTTACTTTTCAGGAGTATGTTTTCCAGTGGAATAAGGCTTACTACTGAATGGGAGCTTTCTTTGCCTCCCTGAGAGTAGACAGGAGTGTTTATTTTCATTGTCTTCCCATTTTGTTAGATTGTGGACAAGGAAAAAGTTAAAGCATGTTTTGGTTAAGTATTTTTAATAGTCTGAGATTTTATCCACCTCCCCCATAAGGGTTTTTACTTGAAAGAATTGTAAAGTAATTCTCTAAAGGGAGCTGCTTCTCTTGGTGTTTGAATCAAGAGCCAAGAATCGACTTGAAAAAATTCTTATTCTGGTGGGAAATTTTTATTGTCATACTTTCACTTCACCATTTTCTGTTTATCTCTCCCCCAACTGACCTCTGCCTGACAATCTACAATTATGGCCCTGACCCATTTAGAGATTCTATACAAATAACATTTTTAAAACGAGGGTTATTAATACTCATTATTAGTGAGAAACACTTGATTTAGTTACCAAGTTTTTTACTCCTAATGTGTCTTGGTTGATATCTGTATTGGGTATGATTTATACTTCAGAGATTAAGTTTAAGTTAAGAACAAAGTTGCTAATCTTGATTTAATTATGCTATCTTATTATTCATTGAATGGTCATTTTACTTATTTGCCTAGGTAATTAAAGTTAGCTGATGACTGATAAGAGTTCGCCACTGAACCATCAACTCTTTAATCATTAATAGTGACTATTTTAGATTAAAAAAAAAGATGGTCTTTATTGTTTTATTTCTCCAAAACAAGCTCTGAGGTCTTTGTATGTTTCTGAATCTTTAATTCTTTTAATTATGGGAATTTTGGGTGAATTTCTTTTTTAAAACATAATTTTAATCAGTTCAACATGAAAAACTTAAAATACTGCATTAGGCAACTAATTAAATCTTTAGTTTTCTGTTTATTCTTGGAAAATAATGCATATTTTGGGTTTAGTTTAGTTTCCTAAAGGCTTCTCTGCTTAGGATGAATTAGTCCAGAGAAGAAAGAACATCCTGTTTGTATACCTGTAGAAGAAGTTACTGCTGTTAAAAGCTAAGTTGGCTTTTTGATGCTTAGTGTGGATAGATAGGTTGAACAATGATTCATCCTCACGTTTGGAAGGCTTATTCTATGTAAATAGTTGTAAGGAGCTGGATAAGACTGTAGCTTCCATTATTTTTGATCATTTATGTAATTGCTCTTTAGTGTACTTGAATATATTAAATACTATTCATAATTAGTTGTTTATCCTTATTCTATGATGTATGTATATATACCACATACACTAAAGTTGTATTTCTTATTTACATATAAGTATATTTTAGTATTTAACTGTAAAAGTTAAAGTTTTATTAACTTTAAGTTTAATTAAAAGACCATTTTAAAATTCAGTTTTTAGATATTTTAATTACTGACTGTTGTCTACTTTAACTTGTAATAGATGATATCATAAAGTTATCAACCACAATTTTAGTTTCAAAATTAAGCATAAGTTGAATTCTCAAATCCACACAATAAACATTGGGAATGTTTTTAAAGCCATTTACCCTCAGGTTTAACTCCTTTTGTGTTTGGAGGTGATAGTAAGTATTTTTAAGTAAATAAAGCTACAGAAAACAAGGACTTATATTAAACCAGCTAACTTTGAGGATAGATCAAATGGCACTATTATACACATTAGTATTCCCTTTTTTTTTTGAGATGGAGTTTCGCTCTTGTTGCCTGGGTTGGAGTGCAAGGGTGCAGTCTCGGCTCATTGCAACCTCTGCCTCCTGGGTTCAAGCGATTTTCCTGCCTCAGCCTCCTGAGTAAGCTGGCACTATAGGCCCCTGCCACCACGTCCAGCTAATTTTTGTACTTTTAGTAGAGACGGGGTTTTGCCATGTTGGCCAGGCTGGTCTTGAACTCCTGACCTTAGGTGATCCACCCGCCTTGGCCTCCCAAAGTGCTGGTATTACAGGCGTGAGCCACCGCGCCTTGCCTAGTATTGCTTTATTTAACGGTAATATGCTTGCTGTACCTGGCATGAAGAATTCCTCTAAAGACCATTAATTAAAATAAGTTTTCATAATTCCTAAAGAATAATCTATGTTATACATATTTGACAGACTAAATTTTGTAATTTGTGTTTAACAATTAAATATCTGCATTTTATAATAATGAAACTATTTGAACTTTATAACCTAGCTGATTAATAGATTTTGTTTTTTTCAGTATTTTATATTTCTAAATTTTTCTGCAGTACATTTTAGTGCATTTTAAAATTCTGACATCATGTCCCCAAAAGTATAAAGAAAATTAAATCTACATTCAGTAGTGACTGGGTGGATGGTGGTATGTATGTCACAGAACTATTGATTTAAAACAATAACCACTTAAGTGTGATTTAATTTGCAAATGAGATGTTTATTTACTATGTAAAAGTACTGCCAAATGAGACTGGTTAAAATAATTTACAGTAGGGCCATATGTACTACCAGGTTACTAACAGATTAATAAGGATATTTTAACAATATTTAGAACACTAAAATTCCACTACTCAAAATAATTTGTACTTCTTATAGCAGTTTGAGAACCTACATTTTATGCTTAATTTAGTATTTACTTCTAGTCTTTTTTTTTTTTTTTGAGTCGGGGTCTTGCTTTATTGCCCAGGCTGGAGTGCTGTGGTGTGATCATGGCTCACTGCAGACTTCCCAGGCTCAGAAGATCCTCCTGCCCAACCTCGTCCCAAGTAGCTGGGGTTACAGGCACACACCACCACGCCCGGCTAATTTTTAAAACCATTTTTAGTAGAGACAAGGTCTCACTATGTTGCACAGGCTTGTGTCCAACTCCTGAGCTCAAGTGATCCTGCCTTGGCCTCCCAAAGTGCTGGGATTATAGGTGTGAGCCACAGTGCTAGGCCTACTTACAGCCTTTTGGAAAACATTTGGTTAATGAGAGTGAAGGTCCACCAGAGGGAGTGTGGGGTCTATATATTTGTTGTATTTGTTTTTTACCCTTGGTCTGGAATCAAAACATTTAAAAAATAAGAATAAAATTTTATTTTAGTTCTCCAAAGCAATCAGGCAAAAGATACTGAAAATTGTGATTGTAGTTGTTTGGAGTTGCTGTCATTTTTGTGATCAAAATCAAGGCTTAATCAAGGCTGTTTTTCTTCTTAGAAAATTTCTAGGTGGCGAAGTGCAGTGACTCACGCCTGTAATGCCAGCACTTTGGGAGGCCAAGGCAGGTGGATTGCTTGAGCCCAGGAGCTCAAGACCAGCCTGGGAAACGTGGTGAAACCCCCTCTCTACAAAAATACAAAAATTGGCCAGGTGTGGTGGAGTACACCTGAAGTCCCAGCTACTTGGGAGGGTGAGGTGGGAGCATCACTTGAGCCTGGGAGGTTGAGGCTGCAGTGAGCCGTGATCAAGCCATTGTACTCCAGCCTGGGCGACAGAATGAGACCCTGCCTTTAAAAAAAAAAAAAAAAAGTACAATTACTGGAAAAATGAAAATGATGTATTTTCAAAGTGAAATAATGGGTTAAGTAAACAGTCACACATCTGTGAAAGCTAAGAAATGTCCAAATTCTTTATTTTATTATTATTATTTTTTGAGACAGGGTCTTGCTCTGTTGCTCAGGCTGGCATGCAAGTGGCACAGTCTCAGTTCACTGCAACCTCCATCAGTTCAAGTGATTCTTCCTGCCTCAGTCTCCTGAGTAGTGGGGATTACAGGTGTGTGCCACCAAGCCCAGGTACTTTTTGTATTTTTGGTAGAGATGAGGTTTTGCCATGTTGGCCAGGGCCAGGCTGGTCTTGAACTCCTGATCTCAGGTGATCCGCCCGCCTTGACCTCCCAAAGTACTGAGATTACAGGTGTGACCCACCACACCCAGCCTAGGAATGGCGAAATTCTGATAATGTTTTTTAAGATTAAAAATGTAGGCGAGGTCAGGAGTTGGAGACCAGCCTGGCCAACATGGCAAAACCCTATCTCTACTAAAAAAAAAAAAAAAAAAAAAAAAATTTGCCAGTCATGGCAGTGCATGCCCTTAGTCCCAGCTACTCAAGAGGCTGAGGCAGGCGAATTACTTGAACCTGGGAGGTGGAGGTTGGAATGAGCTGAGATTGCGCCTCTACACTCCACCCTGGGCAACACAGTGAGACTCAATCTGAATAAAAAAAAAAGTTATATATATGTATATATACCACGCATGATGTCTCACACCTGTAATCTCAGCACCTCAACACTTCGGGCAGCCAAGGCGGGAGGGTTACCTGAGCCCAGGAGTTAAAGACCAGCCTGGGCAACATAGTAAGACCCCATTTCTACAAAAAATATAAAGTTCTCCAGGTGTGGTAGCTTGTGTCTGTGATCCCAGCACTTTGGGGGGGGTATATATGTGTATATATATACACACACACACACACTTTTTTTTTTTTTTTAAAGAACTTGGGATATATATTTTTATACTTTTTTTAAGAAAGAGATTGGGAGATATATATATATAGATATATAGATATATACACATACATACTTGTAAAGAGATTGGCTTGTGTATGTTTTTAAACTTTTTAAAAAAGAAATTGGGATATATGTGTGTGTGTGTATATATATACACACACACACATATATAGCCTTTTTTTTTTTTTTTTTTTTTTAAGAAGAGATTGTGTCTTGCTCTGGCACCCAGGCTGAAGTGTGGTGGCTAATTGCAGCCTTGACACAAACTCCTGGGCTCAAGCGATCCTCTTTTCTCAGCCTCCCAAAGTCCTGGGATCCCAGGCTCAAGCCACCATGCCTGGCTTAAAAATGTAGTATGTTTGAATTGTATCTTTTTGAAATTGTTCATTTTTGGGAAAGAAGAATAAGAGATGAAGAAAAATCAGACTGGAAGAGGGTGGTTTTTTCCGTTTTGTAGTTGCACATCCTAAATGGGCAGTGATACATTTCTAGAATCATTTGTAGCATTCTGTTTTAATCTTGGCAATTCAAAGATGTTATAAATTAGTAGTCCCCAGAAAATAGTCCTTTCATTGTCAAAAGCAGGGTTGCAAATTTCAGATTGATCTTTTCAAAAGTTAGATTTGTACTTGTTTCTCAGTGTTCCTATCTCTGAAAACTAAAGAACTTCCTCCATTGTTAGCTGAAAATTGCACAGTGAATTTGAAAGTCAAGATGTCCCAGGCACGGACATAGTGCTGCGATAGGTTACTTTTTGGAATGGAGAAAACATCCTAGAGATTGAGTCTGCATCAGAATATATTCTGAATGAGCATGGAATGTTCTTTACCCATGTTAGATATTAACCAATTAAGTTTTTCCATGTTTAACTTTTTTAAAAAAGCAAGACAATAAAAACAGTCTTGTAATCTGAACACATATTTTGGGTTTTGTTGTTAGCATAAAAATTACTACCTAGTGGATGGTAACACTGTGTTGAAATTCTAGCTTGGAGGAGATGTTTGCTACAAGAGAAAAGGTGTTTCATTGAAACGTAACAGGGCAATTTACAGGGAGAGATACTTGTTTCTCTTTTGAATTATTGTTAGGTTAAAACATAAACTTAGAAAAATTGAGATGCTCATCTTTCCCATCTTAGATTTACTTTCACTATGAACTTTATAAAATTATTTTTTTTTGAGACGGAGTCTCACTCTGTCGCCCAGACTGGAGTACAGTGGCATGATCAGAATTATTCAAGCTTATGTATATGTGTGTATTACACATATGTTACACATATGTATAAATATCAAATATCTTTTTTACATTATATGTAGCAGTATATATAGTTGCTGTATGTTTTATGTGTATGTACTGCCTCATTTCCCAGGCATATTTATATGCAAAACTTTTTTTCAGTGAAATTTTATTGTACCAAGAGGAATAAGTGTATGTCCACAAAAAGACTGGGTCATAGCAGCTTTTTTCACAGTAGGAATAAACTAGTGATTCACATAGCAACATAGATGAATCTCAGAAATACTGTTCATAGCAAAAAGAAGCCAGGCACAGATGAGTATGTGTAAGTGTTTATGATGCCATTTATGAAAAATACAAGAACAGACAAAACTAAGGTATGGTGATAGAAATCAGGACAGTGGTTGCCTCTGGGTAGGGGTTGTGGTTGACTGGAAAGGAGCACAAGGAAACTTTCTGGCGTGATGGAAATATTCTGTAGCTTGACTTTGGTGATGGTAATTCAATTATATACTTTTTTGGTAACTTTGTTTTCATATAATTTTTAACTTACAGAAAAGTTGCAAGACTAGTATAAAGAACTTCCATATACCTTTATCCAGTTTTGCCAATTGTTATATACATTTACTCAAACATACTGATTCAAACAAGATTTTATAGTACGTAAATTTTACTTTAATAAAGGAAAGAAAGCTAAAAAAATTTGTTGAAAATGAGGATGATCTTGTTATCTAAAAAACGTGAAATACCTCACTTAGGAATTAACCAGTGGTTTAATAATGATGAGAAAAAGAATCGTTGACTATCTTTTGTCTTCATGTATATGCATACTGCTTTTCACTAAAGACTCATGACATGTTTCTGTTAGAAGAAACAGGATCCTCAAAATGATTCAAGGTAGAACTGCCTGCAAGGAAAACCTGCTTTGTTTTGTTATCCTACACATGTCACCTAGGGAATGCGACAAACCCAGCAATAGCTTTCTGGGAATTGGAAGTTGGGACTGTTTCTGTTAAAAGAGTTGTATACCTACGGTGTGCTAGCTGTTGCACAGACAGGAACAGTTTTTACTATCCTAGAACTTAACCAAAGAAGAGGACGCATACAAATCTGGTGGTTGTTTTTGGGTGGTGCTATTTTTCATAGGCAGGAAAGACATTGGTGTTTGTAAACTAAACTATTCTTGATCATTGGTAAGTGGTAAATCTAAGTGGTGAATCTGTCACCGTCTACTAGTTTTAATGTTCTCACAGCCTCAGTAGTATGATTTGATTTAGATTAAATCAATTTAAATCATAGCTTAAACAATAATGACTAAAAAAATTCAACTTTCCCATTCTACTTATTATTTTATATAATTTTTAGTATGTGTTCATTACAATTTAGTATTAGGCATAATTAATGGATATTGGTTCTCTCTTTTTTTTTTTTTCTTTTGAAACAGGGTCTAATTCTGTTGCCCAGTCTGGAGTACAATAGTGTGATTATAGCTTACTGCAGTCTGGAACTCCTGGGCTCACATGATTCTCCTGCCTCAGCCACCTGAGTGGCTGGTACTATAGGTATGCACCACCATGTCTGGCTAAAGAAAAATTGTAGAGACGGAGTTTTGCTGGTTGCTCAGGCTGGTCTTGAACTCCTGGCCTCAAGTGATCCTCCCGCCTTGGCCTCCTGAAGTGTTAGGACTGCAGGTATGAGCCACCATGCCTGGCCTGTTTCAGTTTTTTTAATCTTTTTATTTTTTCCATCTACATCAGAAAGTTGTTTATTTGGTTATGTAGTAGAGTAGAAGATGTTTGAAGTAACTGGTGGCCTAACCAGATGCTTCAACAAGTTAATCATTGATATTCAAGATAAACATTTATTTTGCCTTTACTCATGAAAATAATAAAGTTATATGCCCTATATATTTTTATTTATAAGTTTTTAAATTTAATATATTTTTTATTTCAATAGCTTTTGGAGTACAAGTGGTTTTTGGTTACATGGATGAATTATATCATGGTGAATTCTGAGATTTTAGTGCATCTGTTACCTGAGTAATACACATTTTACCCAATATGTAGTTTTTTATCCCTTTCCCCTGCCCTCTTCTGAGTTTCCAGAGTCCATTATATCACTCTGTATGCCAACTGTACTCATAGTGTATCTCCTCACTCATATAGCTGAGAACATGCAGTGTTTGGTTTTCCATTCCTGAGTTAGTTCACTTAGAATAATGGCCTCCAGCTGTATCAACACTGTTGTAAAAGACATGATTTCATTCCTTTTTAATGGCTGAGTAGTATTCCATTGTGTATGTATACCACATTTTCTTTACTTGTTTAATCTATATATTTTTCAACAAAAACATAATTCTTTTAAGAATGACAGATGTCTGATATCAATCAACATGGATAAAAGGACTAACTTCTTCCGTGTAATAAATATCTTCATGTTTCTCTGAAATGACAGACTAGGCCTTTTCCCCTTTTATGGTCCATTTCACTATGGTGTTTAATTGATCTATCAAGAATGAAGAAAACATTATTTGAAAAGTATCTGCCAGAATTTTGTTTAGAATGGTCAGCCTTACCTGAAGATAGGATTTAAAAAGTATCTGTAAGTAGACCTTTTTAGACTTTTTATTATGAAAGTTGCACACATACACAGAACTAACTGTAGAGAATTGTCTAATGAAGTTCCATATACCCCACTCCAGATTCTTTAATGAACTTCCATGTACCCATTCCCCAGATTCATTAATTACTGACATTTTGGTTATTTTATTTTATATATATTATATTAAATATATATTATATATAATACATATTACATAAAAATATATATTATATAATATAATATATAATGTATATTATATAATATATATATTTTTTGAGACGGAGTCTCACTGTGTTGCCCAGGCTGGAGTGCAGTGGCCGGATCTCAGCTCACTGCAAGCTCCGCCTCCCGAGTTTATGCCATTCTCCTGCCTCAGCCTCCTGAGTAGCTGGGACTACAGGCGCCCGCCACCTCACCCGGCTAGTTTTTTGTATTGTTTTAAGTAGGGACGGGGTTTCACCATGTTAACCAGGGTGGTCTCGATCTCCTGACCTCGTGATCTGCCCATCTTGGCCTCCCAAAGTGCTGGGATTACAGCCTTGAGCCACCGCGCCCGGCCTATTTTATGTATTTTTTTGAGATGGGGTCCTACTTGTTGCTCAAGTTGAAGTGCAGTGGTAAAATCATAGCACACTGCAGCCTTGACCTCCTGAGCACAAACAGTCCTCCCACCTCAGCCTCCACAGTAGCTGGGACTGCAGGCATGCAACACCATGACCAGCTAATTTTTAAGTTTTTTTGTAGAGCCAGAGTCTCACTGTGTTGCCCAGGCTGGTCTTAAAATCCTGGGCTCAAGCTGTCCTCTTACCTTGGCCTCCCAGAGTGTTGGGATTACAAGCGTGAGCCACTGTGTCCAGCCATGTGCTATTTTAAACTGTTAAATTCTCACAGAGATCATAAAACAGTGGTAGTATTGGTGTACCCATTTTTTCTGAGTTTTTGCCCAAAAGTTTGTTATAAGTAAAGAAACATAGAAAACATTGTGTTTTAGCTCAGAGATTGACTTTGGACAAATGGTAATTATGAAACTGTTTTTGTCTTTAGCTTCTTTTTGTCAGTTCATAGCCTGGAAAAGAAAAAGAAAGATTAATTTTTATGCTTTTCATTAGAATAAATTAGTTTAAGTACTCTGTGTCTGTAGAATAAGGTATTGTTTATCTGGAAAGTTAGGTTAGTGTAATATCTTAGGAATGCAGTTGTCTAAATGTTCTTCTGTTGCCTTTTCTTTCTCTAAAACCTTAATCATTGCAGTGCTTTAACTACCACCCCTTTTTTAGGCCCCAACCCTACATCACTGTCTAACCTTGAGGTCTAAATATTCACCTATGTCTTGAAATGAAATGCATTTAAATACCATCTCTGTAGCAGCTGTATGCCAACGTGACCCCTCCCCACTCCCTCTAGCCAAAACACTTATCTTCCCGACTTCCCTCTTTAGCTGTTAATGACTCCATTATTCTTATTGGTCATTTTGACTTTTCCTTCTTAAACTCAGTGAGTCACTAAATTCTTTTGTTTCTAACTTTATGTCTCTTTATCTTTTTGTCCTTTTGATTTTCACTACACTTGTCCTAATTTGGTTAAAGCAGGATGTTATCCTGAATCTATAATGAACTTCATACATATCAAAATTAAGATATGCCCCCGATGTAAAATAGGACGTTTTCTTCCCTTCCAGAGAAGGCCTCAGTGTGGGGGCACATGCCTGTAGTCCCAGCTACTCGAGAGGTTGACGTGGGAGGGTCACTTGAACCCAGGAGGTTGAGGCTGCGATGAGCCATGATCGCGCCACTGCACTCCAGTCTGGATGACAGAGAGAGCCTCTGTTTTAAAAAATCAAATTACAAAAAAAAAAGGCTTCAGTCAGCCTTTAGGCGGACACATCATTTTTAAGGAGTAGGTAATAATTATATTAAAACCAAGGTGATATGGAAGATTGCCAAATCACTCAGCTCAGATAACCTGGTGAATAGTGGTAACTGGCAATGCCCATGATTTTTCAAGGAGTTTGAGCAGCAGACTTTCTTAGACCACAGATTGTGGCCCAGGATGACTTCCTCCCAGCCCAGAATATCTGCAAGTGCTTTGTAGTAGGGGAAATGCTGAACCGAGTACATATAACACATTTTCAGGACTTTCTAATGTTTTTATGGGAGAAAGTGCAGGTCTTTGGTTTTACTTGAAGACTCTCTTATCCCATGTCTCATATTTCCTGACCAAGATAATGCCCTTTAAAAATCCACCTTTTCTGGGCTGGGTGCGGTGGCTAACACCTGTAATCCCAGCACTTTGGGAGGCCGAGGCGGGCGGATCATGAGGTCAGGAGATCGAGACCATCCTGGCTAACACGGTGAAACTCTGTCTCTACTAAAAATACAAAAAAATTAGCCAGCTGTGTTGGCAGGCACCTATAGTCCCAGCTACTTGGGAGGTTGAGGCAGAAGAGTGGTGTGAACCCGGGAGGCAGAGCTAGTAGTGAACTGAGATTGCACCATTGCACTCCAGCCTGGGCGACAGAGACTCCGTCTTTAAAAAAAAAAAAAAAAAAAAATCCACCTTTGCTGAAAATGACATGACACTCTATTTCATTACTCTGCCTTCTCTTTGCAGGCTTCTGGAATTGGTTTGTCAGAAAGAGAGGAGCTTGAGCTTAGTTGGGAGGAGATAAAATAGAAATGAGATTTTAAGTGATCTCCTTTGTTCTTCCCACTAGCAGTTGTCTAGCTTCCAGGGGTCTTGGGCCTGATTCCTTTCCAGATGGTCAGTAGTTGCGACTTGTTTTTGGTCAGTTTATGGAGATTTCTTTCTTATTTCTGCCCTTTGGGGAAATGTTAAAATTTCTTCCTGGTACGAACCAAGACCCAGTTTAAGTAATTACTGACTTTGGGGATAAGAGAATGAAATACTATATTACCCTGGATAATTCAGAACATCTGATTCTTTTCTTCTGCCGGAACTACAGATAATATAGGGATTTGGAAATGATTATGCAGAAATTAATTTAATGATTATTAAGGGTGGAAAAAGGAGAAAAACATCCCTAGGAAGCCTGGTATGGTAGGAATAGACACTGGAATGAGATTCAGGACTGTTGCCACTAAATTGCTGTATGATCTTGGGTGTGTTAAAATTACTTAACCATTCCGAGCCTTTATTTATAAAATGAGTGGGTTGGATTTTAGGTAGTGTCTTAAGGACCCTCTGCAGTTCTGAAATTCTAAGATGAGTGGTTTCTCAGGAAAAAAACTCCTAATTTATAATATGTTCCTAGTTAATGATTTTTCAGGGGCTGTTTCACATACATATTTTTTTGTTTCCATTAGCAGTTAGGAAAAGAAATAATTAAAGGAGTCAGCATTTATAAAGTGGATTTAGATGCATCTATGTTTCTCCACTGAATTTATCCTGGACCCTTACTTTCACCTTCTATTAATATTGGTATCCACTTTCCTGCTTTTCTTGCCTTTTCTTTTTCTATTTGCTTTACAGTATGATGTCAAATCCCTCTTTTCTCTTCTTGCTGCTGCTTTTTTCCAGCTGTCCTTTATTACTCATATTTCATTATGACTGGAATTTATCAGATAGACCCTTGAGCTTAAGCTATTACTGATTTAAATTCAGGTATCCCAATAGTTGTTAGAATTAATAGGACCCTTCTGCTCTGTTATACAGCAGCTAAAGAGATGAGTCCTAGGGTTAGAGGGGGTGGGCAAGCCTGAGGGTAGAAGGAATGGTGTAAAAGAGAATTCCAAGGATTGCTTTGATTTTGCCCCTAAAATATAAGTTAAAGTCCTAAGTTTTGATGATGATGACTTTTGTCATGATAAAAGTTTGATCCTGAAGTCATAATGGACTGTGAGTTTCTTGAAGGCAGAGCTGAACTTCTAATTCTAAATCCACAGCATTCAGTAATGCTGAAGTATTGCTGCTGCTAAGTGCAAGTTGAATTGAATTGTTAGGATTGATGCCTTCTTCCCTTGAGGTGTTATGTGGTAGGCTGGGGATTAAGAGTATGGTATAGACTCTTTTTTTTTTGAGATGGAGTGTTTCTCTGTCACGCAGGCTGGAGTGCAGTGGCGTGATCTTGGCTCACTGCAACCTCTGCCTCCCGGGTTCAAGCAGTTCTTTTGCCTCAGCCTGCTGAGTAGCTGGGATTTTAGGCACGTGCCACCATGCCCAGCTAATTTTTGTATTTTTAGTAGAGACGGGGTTTCACCATGTTGGTCAGGCTGGTCTCGAACTCCTGACTTTGTGATCCACCTGCCTCGGCCTCCCAAAGTGCTGGGATTACAGGCGTGAGTCACTGCCCCCAGCCTACAGTATGGTATAGACTCCTATAAGACTTCAGTGAATCTTATCACTACCACTTTGTGATATGGGATAAAATACTTATTTTCTCTAAGTCTCAGTTTCCTCAACTATAACATGCGAGAGGGACAAAATGAGCACTTATCTCAAGGTTGTTGTGAGGATTAAATGAGACAATACGTGTAAAGCGCTTAGCTCAGCTCCTAGTATGTCTTCAGTAAATATTAAATACTATTGTAGTTTCATTAATAAGTACTGCTGTGTTGCAGATATTGATTAAGTTCTGGTAGGTTCTAAGTAGGGTTAACAAAATGAACAGGACATGATCCTGCTCTCAGAAAAGACAGAACATACACGCAAAAGATAATTAACAACCTAGATCCAATGGTAAGTGGCAAAGGAGTGGTTTACTTAAGGGTTCAAGAGGCAGGAATAATTGCTCAGCAAATGAGAACTTCAGGAAGGTGACAGAGCTTGATCTCAGCTTTGAAGGACTAATTAGCAAGTTGACAGTCTCCTTGGAGCCAGACTGCTTGTGTTTGAATCCTAGTTCTGCTACTGTGTCATCTTAAGCAAGTGATGTGAGCTCTCTCCTAGGATTGTTGAGAGAATTAAATGAGTTAATACATGTAAAACACTTAGAATAGTTCCGCAAACATTGTTAGGGCTTGATAAATTATTATTAATAAGTTGAGAGAAGGGAGAATGCATTTCAGATAGAACATTGAGTAATAGTGAAGGGTTTGTTTGAAATGATGAAGCCAAATTGGCCAGAGGGATAGCTTGTGGGAAAATAGTGGATGAATACGTCGGAGCAGAGTTATGAATGATTAAGCCAAGAAGTGTGACATCTCTTCCATATGTACTGAGGGAACTTGGAAAGATTCTTGGGTTATTTGTCAACTCTTATGTGTTACAGATAATTTCCAAGTCTGTATCTGCAGCATCTCTACCTTTCTTGATTTCAAAATAACTGAAACTTCTATTCAAGTTAATTTTGATAGTAAAGCTCATAATCTTCTAAATTGAGCCATTATGCCTCTTTATTTGTTCATTTATTTTTGTAAATGTGTTTGCCTTTCTCTTTTTCTCCGTATTCTAGTTGTTTACATAATCCTTACTTCTTTTCTTCAAGTTTAGTGGGTTTCTGCTAGTTTTTCCTCTCTGTCCTCAAAACCCCAGTCTAGATCCTAAATCATCAAGCCATGAAGTGGAAAGGACTAAAGAGAGGGAGAAGGGGAAGAAGGAAGGGAACCATCCTCTAGTCTAGCTATCTTGTTTTACAGATGAGGAAATTGAGATTCAGAGGAAGTAGAGACATGCTCAAGATCCACAGGTAGTGAATGAGCAGGGCTGCCCCTTTCAGGGCTAGACGAAGGCTATTTTTTACTATCATCTCAGTGTAATTCTCAGCCATCTGGGTGGGAATTATACTAGTACAATAAATAAATTTTTGTTACTACTATTAAGCACCAAGACAAAAAATTTTACTACCAGAAACTATATGATAATAATTCAACCTTATTAATAAGCTCATGATTGTATTTCTCAGATGAGCCTCACTATTCTTAATGCTTAAAACCAAGACTCAAAAATCTGCTTTGAAAAGAAGAGGGTTTCTTGCTTTCATTTTTGGAGTTGTAAATTATAAATATAATAGTATTATAAACATAAATAGTATTCTCAAAAGAGTGGACTTTTGTTTCTTTTTCTTTTTTTTTTGAGACAGGGTCTTGTTCTGTTGCCCAGTCTGGAGTGCAGTGGCACAATCAAAGTTTCTTCCCAGGCTCAAGCGTTTTTCCCACCTCAGCCTCCCAAGTAGTTGGGACTAAAGGTGCACACCACTGCACCTGGCTAATTTTTAAATTTTCTATAGAGATGGAGTCTCACTCTGTTGCCCAGGCTGGTCTCAAACTCCTGGCCTCAAGTGATCTGCCTGCCCTGGCCTCCCAAAGTGCTGGGATTACAGGCAGGAGCCACTGCACCCAGCCAATCTCTCAGATTTTAATATATGCCACACACAACACATAATGGTATGTTATGTATTCAAGCATTTTCTTCTACATTGTTTTTCTACCTAGATGTAATGTGATAGAATGTATATATAAAGCCCTAAGCTTAGTGTCTGGCCAAACCAGTTGCTCCATAAATATTGTCTTCCCTTTTTACGGGGCTGGTAATTTTTTCTCATATATATTAATTCCCAATCACCAATTCACTATCATATCACTTCCTTTTCTTCCCTCGAAGCATATGTTTAAATACATTTGCCCTCTCTGCATTTTGAACATTTGCATATTGCCCAGGCTGAAGTGTAGTGGCACGATCTTGGCTCACTGCAAGCTCCGCCTCTCGGGTTCATGCCATTCTCCTGCCTCAGCCCCCCAGTAGCAAGGACTACAGACGCCACTACGCCAGCTAATTTTTTGTATTTTTTTCCAGTACAGACGGGGTTTCACCGTGTTGGTGAGATGGTCTCGATCTCCTGACCTCGTGATCCACCCATCTTGGCCTCCCAAAGTGCTGGGATTAGAGGCGTGAGCCACCGTGCCCCGCAACAAATACTTTTTAGTTGCTATAAGCATAATCAAGAAATCATTTTACAAATGGTAAACTTGTCATGTTCTGTATTCTTTCCCATGATTAAAGAAGTAAAAATTGGCCTGGGTTACATAAAGATATCCTAAACCTCTGCAATCTGCCACATTATTTCTAAAAAAAAAGAAAGAAAAAAAAAAACAAGCTTCTGGACTAGATTGCTTTTTACTGAAATATTGATTTTTCTTTTTTTTTTTTTTTTTTTTGAGGCTGAGTCTCGCTTTGTCGCCCGGACTGGAGTGCAGTGGCCGGATCTCAGCTCACTGCAAGCTCCGCCTCCCGGGTTTACGCCATTCTCCTGCCTCAGCCTCCCAAGTAGCTGGGACTACAGGCGCCTGCCACCTCGCCCGGCTAGTTTTTGTATTTTTAGTAGAGACGGGGTTTCACCGTGTTAGCCAGGATGGTCTCGATCTCCTGACCTCGTGATCCGCCCGTCTCGGCCTCCCAAAGTGCTGGGATTACAGGCTTGAGCCACCGCGCCCGGCGATTTTTCTTAATTATTTTTAAACACTGTGAAGTTGAATTGTATAATTCACAAATGCCTATACAAAACTTTTTTCCATGTTCTCAATACCTTGTATCAGATTATTTATTTATATTTCTCATGGTTTGGTTTCTTTTTCTTGTCTTCATTTTTCTGAAGGTAAAAGGGGATTTTTTCCCCCTTTTCTGATCTGTAACTTGTTTTGTATTTGGATGATTACCCTTTATAACAAATTTTATCTTCTAATTACTCTATTAAGAGAGAAGATAGCGACCGGGCGCAGTGGCTCACACCTGTAATCCCAGCACTTTGGGAGGCTGAGGCGGGCGGATCACGAGGTCGGGAGACCACGACCATCCTAGCTAACACAGTGAAACCCAGCCTCTACTAAAAATACAAAAAATTAGCCGGGCATGGTGGCGGGCGCCTGTAGTCCCAGCTACTCGGAGGCTGAGGCAGGAGAATGGCGTGAACCCGGTAGGCGGAGCTTGCGGCGAGCGGAGATCGTGCCCCTGCACTCCAGCCTGGGTGACAGAGCGGAAAAAAAAAAAGAAAAAGAAAAAGAAAAAGATAAATGCTTCAAAATTAGATTTTAGGGTTCTTTTGAGGGCTGAGCTTGTGTGTGTAGGTTTCTCTTAGCCCCTTCATATAATGTGTTGGAACTTCTGTTTCTATTTTTTAAATGTTTTCTTATGTTGAATTATTTTATTGCTGTTTGAAAAAAATTTGTTAAACTATATGGGTGTACTACTAATTTACGTAGTAATACATTTTGCTGTTAACTTCATTCTTAGAATATGAAGTTTTTTGTAATTTAACTTTAGGTATTTACCCTGCAATTCTGGTAACTTGAGAGAGAGAGAGGGATAATTGACGTTTTCACTTTCATTTTATAGATACGATTTGGCTACCTTGTTCCTTCCCTTTATTATTATTTTATTTGTGTCTCCTAAAAGTGGGGACCTTCAATATAATGGAAGGTGCTTTATAGGCTGTCTTTTCCATTATAAAGTATGTTCATTTCACTTTTCCATTTTTAATATGACTATATTCTAGATTCTTTAATTCATTATATATATATATATTTTTTTTTTCTTTTCTTTTTTTTTTTTTTTGAGACGGAGTCTCACTCTGTCGTCCAGGCTGGAGTGCAGTGGCCGGATCTCAGCTCACTGCAAGCTCCGCCTTTCCAGTTTACGCCATTCTCCTGCCTCAGCCTCCCGAGTAGCTGGGACTACAGGCGTCCGCCACCTCGCCCGGCTAATTTTTTGTGTTTTTTAGTAGTGACAGGGTTTCACCGTGTTAACCAGGATGGTCTCGGTCTCCTGACCTCGTGATCCTCCCGTCTCAGCCTCGCAAAGTGCTGGGATTACAGGCTTGAGCCACCGCGCCCGGCCAATTCATGATATATATATATATTTTTTGAGACGGAGTCTCGCTCTGTCGCCCAGGCTGGAGTGCGGTGGGCGGATCTCAGCTCACTGCAAGCTCTGCCTCCCGGGTTTACACCATTCTCCTGCCTCAGCCTCCTGAGTAGCTGGGACTACAGGCGCCCGCCACCTCGCCCGGCTAGTTTTTTGTATTTTTTAGTAGAGACGGGGTTTCACCGTGTTAGCCAGGATGGTCTCGATCTCCTGACCTCGTGATCCGCCCGTCTCGGCCTCCCAAAGTGCTGGGATTACAGGCTTGAGCCACCGCGCCCGGCTCGTGATATATTTTTTAGGATTTTGGCCAGATTTGTCGTTTTGGATTGTAGTTTCTTTTAACCTAACTGTTTTTGTTTGTTTGTTTGTTTGTTTTGAGACAGGGTTGCACTGTGTTACCCAGGCTGAAGTGCAGTGATGCTATCTCAGCTCACTGCATCCTCTGCCTCCCAGGCTCAAGCAATCCTTCCACCTCAGCCACCCAAGTAGATGGGACTACAGGTGCACACCACCATGCCCAACTAACTTTTCTGTTTTTTGTGGAGACAGAGTTTGGTTTTACCATTTTGCCCAGGCTGGTCTCAAACTCCTGGGCTCAGTGGATCGTCTCACTTTGGCCTGGGAAAGTGCTAGGATTACAGGCATGAACCACTGGAGCTGGCTTATTAATTTCATTAATACCTTGCTTTTATCTCCACTTAACAAACTTTGGTATTACCATATATGAAATATTTTCATGTGTATGTGTGCGTTTATATTTTTTAAATATGTGACTGAGTTTTTCCCCTTTTTCTTAGATTCCTAGACTGTTTTCAATATTTTTTATACCTATTGTCTACTCTGCAGCTAATGACACAGATAGCAGTATATGAGTTTTTCTTTTCTTTTCTTTTTCTTTTTTTAGACGGAGTCTCGCTTTGTTGCCCAGGCTGGAGTGCAGTGGCACGATCTTTTCTCACTGCAACCTCCCCATCCCAAGGTTCAAGTGATTCTTGTGCCTCCAAGTAGCTGGGATTACAGGTGCCCGCCACTACATTCGGCTAATTTTTTTTTGGATTTTTAGTAGAGACGGGGTTTCACCATATTGGCCAGGCTGGTTTCGAACTCCTAACCTCAAGTGATCCACCCGCCTCGGCCTCCCAAAGTGTTAGGATCACAGGCATGAGCCACTGTGCCTGCTGATAATTTAATACACTTTATGTAAGTTAATTTTTTATGATAGTTATCTAGCTTTGCCAGACCAATTTTGTCAGTAAATTTAAAACATTAAAAAATTTTGAATCCTCCTAATTCAGTGTCTCTAATTTAGTAATTTAAGTTTTGATCCTTGTTTCATTCTATCATTCTTTTATTTAAAAAATTATCATTGGCTTTTCTAAAAGTGAATCATGAATCATGTGAAATAATTAACTTTAAAACAGCAAAGATACCTTTTAGAACCTCCATTTTTTATAAATTGCATTAACAAGTTATGCAGTGATGTGAAGATACAAACTAAGGTCATTAAGTTTTGCTTAATTTATAATTTATATTAACCTATTCATTGAAGAGGATTTGATAGTTTGTGATTAAAGCAAAACAGGCAAAGACCATTAAAAACAAAGACAGAAAATGAGCATAAATTACTTGAGAAATAATGAGCAGAATGAAGGGAATGGGAAGAAATCTTTACACCAGTAATCTGAGGCAAGATAGTTTCTGTGTTTGAACATTAAATTTAGCTCTGAGCTTCCTGGCAAGCAAGAGAAAAAAGGAAACAGGGTGGGTTTTATAGTTATTGTCCAATAAAGAAAGTTTTTTCAGTTTTTCAGAAGAGAGAAACTTTTTCTGAGTCATAAGTTAGAAGAGGTTTGCTATGTGAATTCTTACATATGGAACATAATTTATATTTCCAATTTTGAAAATTATTGAATTTCTTCTGTTGCTCTCTTAGCCATCAGGTACCATTCTATGCAGTGTAATTATATTGGTCATATTAAGTTCATGTCCACTGTTGTCAACAGTGGAAATACCATGGCTGGGGTGTGTTTATGTATTGCCTCTAGAGCTGTAGCCACTGACGAACAGGAAACTGAAAGCTAAAAGTTCAGGAAATGTATTGTATTTAGACTGTGAAAAAAATATATATGATACTTTGCTGAAAGCCATGCTCTTTTGAAAACTGAAAAATTTATGTATTTAATTAGAGATGAATATTAAGGATTCTTATAATAATGCTGTCAGATGCTTAAATATGATAATAGATACAGTATGTGCATTGTAGGCCAGGAACATTGTGCAATGCTAGAAAAAAAGGCAACAGATTATTGTATGTATTCAGCTATATTCTTTCAAGAAACAAAACAGCTGGCACATCAATTGAATTCCTCAAGGATGTCTTATTTCCAGAGAATTCCAGAGTTTTAGTTTTAGCTTAGTTCCAAGGAAGAGGAGGTCCCTGTTTTACAGGATAGCCTATTTCAGTCTTAAGGAGTTCTAATGGTTAACTTCTGTTTTCATACACTGAATTTAATTTTGTTTTCCTGTGATTTATTAATATATTCTATAGCTTTCTTAGAGTTGAGAAGAAAATGATTAATTGATTACACTTTTTTTGGAAAGTTAATTGCATCTCAAATGTTTTCTTAGGTATTGTCGCGTTTTAGGTTCCTTATAAAATCCTTCCTACAGGAGTCTTTAGTTTTGAAGTTATAAAAAAAACTGTCAGAGGAAATGTGACTAATGTATATGCCTGGTTGAGCTGCATTTTCTTACTGTTTCTATACTTAGTATTTTAACAGGATGTGATTGATAGGAATTTAACATTCCAATTCTTTAAGACAATCATGAAGCTCTAATAGCTTCTTAGAAATGGAAATTATGTCATTATATATTGTTGTTTTATTGTTGTGCATTTTAACAAAAGAAGTGACTTAACAACTATTCTGTTCCAGTTTTATGATTTGAAATTATAGTCACACAAAATATTTAGGGGCCACATTAAGTGAAAATTCTATTTATTACAAAGGTTTTTAAAAGGATTTTTAGGTGTATTGCATGTCACTTACTTATAATCAATTTAATAGTTTCATTAAAATTAGTCTCTTTTCAAGATTGATTTTGGTTTTGGTCTGTTAGGGTCGTGTGTTTACCCCTGAACCGTTGTGGTAACCAAAGGGATAGAAAGCACTGACTGACAAAAAATGGGCACTGGGCCTAGCCTAAGAGGTGAGGAGCAGGGCTTCCCAGAGGAAAGTCCCGGGATGCTGTTTCGCATAAAGGGGAGTGGGCTCTGGGCTGACACAAGGAGTCTCAGCAAGGCCAGACCATAAAGGGCCGGGTATAGTGGGAAGAAGAGTTGGATTTTATGCAGTAGCTGATCTGTTGTTGCCATAGGGGATTCTTTTTGAATAATAACTGTTACTTTCTTACTGTGGTACATACTCATTGTAGAAAAATTAAATTAGTGAAGAAAATAAAATAAAAATATCCTATAGTTTTTTTCCCTTTTTGAATGTTCTTAGCTAATTTTTGAATGTTCTTCCCTTAAACTTCATTTAACATTTAGGTTACTTTCTTTTCAAAACAGAGTCTCACTCTGTCACCCAGGCTGGAGTGCAGTGGCGGGATCTCAGCTCACTGCAACATCTGCCTCCTGAGTTCAAGTGATTCTCCTGCCTCAGCCTCCTGAGTAGCTGGAATTACAGGCGCCTGCCACCATGCCCGACTGATTTTTGTGTTTTTAGTAGAGATGGGGTTTCACCATGTTGGCCAGGCTGATCTCAAATTCTTGACCTCACGGGATCCACCTGCCTCGGCCTCCCAAAGTGTTGGCATTATAGGCATGAGCCACTGCGCCCAGCCAACTAGGTTACTTCTTGTTTATTTGAAAGAGTGCGGCCGGGCGTGGTGGCTCAAGCCTGTAATCCCAGCACTTTGGGAGGCCGAGACAGGTGGATCACGAGGTCAGGAGATCGAGACCATCCTGGCTAACACGGTGAAACCCTGTCTCTACTAAAAAATACAAAAAACTAGCCGGGCGAGGTGGCGGGCGCCTGTAGTCCCAGCTACTCGGGAGGCTGAGGCAGGAGAATGGCGTAAACCCGGGAGGCGGAGCTTGCAGTGAGCTGAGATCCGGCCACTGCACTCCAGCCTGGGCGGCAGAGCGAGACTCCGTCTCAAAAAAAAAAAAAGAAGAAAGAGTGCTTGTTGAGTTGTTCTTTCCACAGATTATGCTTTTAATAACTTTAAAAATTAATTATGGAGGAAATGGGTTAATCATGTTAAGGATTCTTTTTTGTTGATATAATGATTCTATTAATTAATATTTGTCTTATGGGAGCCATAAGCATAATAGGCATAATGAGAGCACACACTTGTAAGTCAGAGTGGTTCTTATAGGGGAGACAGGAAAAATGGAGTCCAAAAGGCCTTTCTGTAAGTTCCTTGGGAGCAGGGACTAGGTCTTTCTTGTTCACCATTGTGTCAGGCACAATGCTTGACGCATAGTAAGTGTTCCATAAATAGTTGAATGAATGGATGAGTTTTTCATTAAGTACTTTTAGTAGCTCATATTTCTTGTACTATGGATAATCAAGTTCAATTATATTCATCTAAGGTTAAGAGCCTTTGCTGTACTCAGTTTTCTTTATTAATGTAAATTTAATAAACTGATTATTTTTTTAAAAGGCATGCATGTATGTATGCACACACATAAAACAAGTGAAAATTTATTGTTTCTTCCCCTGAGCCCCATTCTCCAGAATTAGCTACTATGAATGGCTTACTATATTTTTTTCTAGGTATTTTCTCTTCATATACATTTTCTTTTCTTTTTTTCTTTTTTCTTTTTTTCTTTTTTTTTTTTTTTTTGAGACGGAGTCTCGCTCTGTCTCCCAGGCTGGAGTGCAGTGGCCGGATCTCAGCTCACTGCAAGCTCCGCCTCCCGAGTTGACGCCATTCTCCTGCCTCAGCCTCCCGAGTAGCTGGGACTACAGGCGCCCGCCACCTCGCCCGGCTAGTTTTTTGTATTTTTTAGTAGAGACGGGGTTTCACCATGTTAGCCAGGATGGTCTCGATCTCCTGACCTCGTGATCCGCCCGTCTCGGCCTCCCAAAGTGCTGGGATTACAGGCTTGAGCCACTGCGCCCGGCCTCTTTTTCTTTTTCTTTGAGACAGAGTCTCGCTCTGTCTCCCAGGTTGAAGTACAGTGGTGCGATCTCGGCTTACTGCAACGTCCGCCTCCCGAGTTCAAGGGACTCTCCTGCCTCAGCCTCCCGAGTAGCTGAGATTATAGGCGCCCGCCACCATGCCCAGCTAATTTTTGTATTTGTAGTAGAGACGGGGTTTCACTATGTTGGCCAGGATTGTCTTGATCTCTTGACCTCGTGATCCATCTGCTTCAGCCTCCCAAAGTGTTGGGATTACAGGCGTGAGCCACCACGCCCAGCCTTCATATACATTTTCTTTACACAAATAGAATATTTATGTTCTGTTCTATAAATAGCTTTTTTCCCCCCTTCATGGCATTCTTAAACTTTCCATATCAATTCATTTGTAACTGTCTTTATTTTTAATTGTATAATATTCCATTGTAGAGATGTATAATAGAAGTCTATTAAGGAAATCCACTCCCTCCCCCCGCCTTTTTTTTTTTTAACTATAATAGTAGTGTTTCTGCATGTATTTTTGCTTGCTTCTGTGAGAATATCTGCGGGTTATTTCCTGGAAGTGGTATTGCTGGGCTAAAGGATATTTGCACATAAACTTTCAGTAGATATTGGGAAATTTGCCCTTAAAAATATTCTACTAATTTGTACTCTTACTAAAGATATTAAGTGTTATTTTTCTGATAACTGTACACACTTTCATTTTGTGGATTAGAAGGATTAAACTTCTGAAAATGAATCCTTGTCATGGTAACTTGAGATGTTCAGAAGATGATAGATTAGGTAATATATATGTTCCTTGGCTTATGGTGGTTTTACCTCCTGATAAACTCATTGTAAATAGAAAATATCACAAGTTGAAAATGCATTTAATGTACCTAACCTACTGAACATCATAGCCTACCTTACACGTGCTCAGAACACTTAAATTAGCCTACAGTTGGGCAAAACCATCTAATAGAATGCCTATTTTATAATGTGTTGAATGTCTCACATAATTTATTGAAAACTGAAAGTGAAAAGCAGAATAGTCGTATGGGTGCTTGGAGTACTGTTTCTACTGAATGTGTATCGCCTTCTCACCATCATAAAGTTGAAACTCGTAACCCAAACCATAAGTTGGGGACTATCTATAGTTCCATTGCCTGATGTGATCCGTGGAAGTTAAGTAGAAGATGTTGTACTATGACCTCTATAGACCCACAGTGTGCTTTGTACAGATTCAGATGTGGAAGATCAGAATGTTGAGTTTCTAGGTTTTTATCTTTTTAGAATGTTTAAGACAAACATTTACAGCCGGGTGCGGTGGCTCATGCTTATAATCCCAGCACTTTGGGAGGCTGAGCGGGGGCGGATCATGAAGTCAAGAGATTGAGACCATTCTGGCAAACATGGTGAAACCCCATCTCTACTAAAAATACAAAAAAAATTAGCTGGGCATGGTGGCTAGCGCCTGTAGTCCCAGCTACTTGGGAGGCTGAGACAGAAGAATTGCTTGAACCTGGGAGGTGGAGGTTGCAGTGAGCTGAGATCGCACCACTGCACTCCAGCTTGGTGACAGAGCAAGACTCCTCTAAAAAAAAAAAAGATGAACATTTACTAGTGACGTTCTAAAGGAGCGGAAGACCCTGAGTGCTGGTTTGAGTTTAGATTTGTTGTGCTGGGGCACTATTTAAGGTCTGGGAATTAGAGAGTAATATGTTGGGCGTGCTGTCAGAAAGGCTTCACTAGCAGTGTATACAGAATGAGTGGGAGTGAGTGAGCCGTCTGGAGGTAGGCAGGTCCTCTGGAGAACTATAGTAATTCACGAAGGAAGGGAAGAAAACGCAAAATGTGGTGATAGCTATGGAGCCGAAAGTAAGATAAGAAACACGATGAATAGTTGGCAGGTCCTATTGATTAAGTGGAGAAAAATTATATTGAAGTTGCAAACCTAGGAGAATGGCCAGATAATACAGATTATGAAGTAAATGGAGAAGGGACCAATTTTGAAAAAGTTAATTTTCCTTAAAAACATCAGGAAATAAAAGGGTCCTGAAGTGAGAGAAATCAAAGATTGGAGAAGGAAAGAGGGAGAAATTATGGCACTTTTAGTTTCAGCTACTATAGGATTTGGGAGTTATACTGATAGAGGTAGTAGTTGAAATTAAGAGTGGATGAGTTCTGGTATGAAATGGTTGATGGGAACAGCTGTTGATTGAGAACTACATTTTAAGGAGAGGATACTGACAGTAATGGGAGATGGGATGAAAGAATGCCCAGGCAGAGAGGAAATTTAATAATTTCGGGAGTGGGGAAAGAATAAAGAGAAACGTTACTGTGGCCTACCTTTCATTCTTTTACTGTGCATATGATATTGTATTTGTTGGATGTTTTCCTATAGATACCACATTGTTCTTCCTCCTGGAGTGGCATGTCAGAAAATTTTGATGATTATTTTAAAGATGTTGAGTTTTTTTTTTTTTTTTTGAGGCGGAGTCTCGCTCTGTCGCCCAGGCTGGAGTGCAGTGGCCGGATCTCAGCTCACTGCAAGCTCCGCCTCCCGGGTTTACGCCATTCTCCTGCCTCAGCCTCCCGAGTAGCTGGGACTACAGGCGCCCGCCACCTCGCCCGGCTAGTTTTTGTATTTTTAGTAGAGACGGGGTTTCACTGTATTAGCCAGGAGGGTCTCGATCTCCTGACCTCATGATCCGCCCGTCTCGGCCTCCCAAAGTGCTGGGATTACAGGCTTGAGCCACCGCGCCCGGCCGATGTTGAGTTTTATTCCTGAAATTGAATGTGGTACCTGAAAAAGGGTCTTGGGAAAGTAGTTTTTGGTGTCATATGCTGTGTTCCTTTTAGTTCATAAAATATTTTCATCTTGTTTGAATATCTGTGGGTCTAAAAAAAAATGGCTAATTTTTGGATAGGTAAAAGTCAAGATACTTTGTACATTTTAATTGATTATTTAAAAAATATTCCCGGCACTTAAAACCTGGCAAATACAAATTATAAGAATCACCATCTTTTTAGAAGGACATACTATGAATTCAGACTTTTTGCTGGTTTAGTGCTTGTCAGCATGGAGCCTGTTCACAGGAAATGCTTTAGAATCAGAGTCAGGGACCTGTGACACTACGGGGGGAATCAGTATGTAAAATAGTTAGAGTGCAAGCTCCGGAGTCATTCTCCCTGGTTCCACTGTTCACTAGCAGTATATCCATGGATAGATTTACTTAGCTCGTCCCTTAGATTTGCTCTCTGGACGTGACAGTAATAACAATCTCAATGTCACATTTTTATTGAAGGGATCCATCATAGAGCTTATATTCTAGTAAGGAGAAACAGGCAGTATACAAATACTATAAATACACTGGAAGAAAACATAGTGGAGCTGATTATAGTCGATTTTTGCTCTTTTATTTCTGGTAACAGTAAAAGCAACTCTGATGAGAAAAGGTTTGAACATGAAGGCAGACCAGAAGGGAGTAAGGGAGCGAGGTCTGCAGCTCTCCAGGGAAGAGTTCCAGGTAGAGGGGAGAGCAAGTGCAAAGGCCCTGAGGAAAGGGCACATGGGAGGAGGCAGCAGGAAGGCCACTGTAGCCAGAGCAGTGAGTGAGGGGAGAAGGAGAAATAATTTCAGAGATAGCCAATGATCAGCATATATAGGGTATTAAGCATAAGAAGGACTTTGGGTTTTATCCTGTGTAAGATGGGAAACTATTGGAGTTCCAGAGTAATTTTTTCTTAAAGCTAGTCTGCTTGTCACTTCTTTTCTTAAAAATGCCTCAGTTCCCTGTTGCCTTTGGAATAATGTTCACGTACTTTATTTTGGCACACAAGGTCCTTCACAGTCAGGCCTCTGCCTCTTTATTTAGCATCATCTGCTTCTTTCCCACATGTACCCTTCACTTTAGCCAAATGGGATCACATGCAGCTCCCTGGATGGGTCATGATGCTGTGTGTTTTCGTGTCTTTCTGTATAGTTTGCCCTGTGAGAAGCCCTCCCCCTCAGCTCACATGGTGACTGGCTCTGTTTTAGAGGGTCCTCTTTGTGCTCTTGCTCTCTCATCACTTCTGCCCTGAGCCACTTTGTACTTAAGCTACTTAGGCTTGAAGCGTGCTGTGTTCTTTTACCAGCCTTGATTTGACTCTTGCCACACCCTTGCTGGTTGAAAGTATGCCAATCCTTTGAGGACTAGCTCAGACACTGCCATCTTCTGCCTCCTTTGGACCCTCAGAAACACTTTGTAGCTCTCTTCTACCTAATCATAATTATTTGGAATTAAAATGTTTCTTTGCATTCACAAAAAATCCTTGGGCTAACTTATTTCAGTTTTCTGTGTAGCCTCTAGAAGAGGGTCTTACAGACATTTCATATTCAGTAGGTATTCATGGTGTGTAGGATTCACAGGATAATTAGAAAACTATTGGCTTTTAAACAACTAAGGGCCAAAAGTAGCAAAAATGAATGCACAATTGAAATGAGATTCCTATTAACAAAACAAATTTACTGTAATTATGATAGCTAGGTAATCCTTGTTCTCTTATACATTTATATATACTTACTAGTGGCACCAAATATTAGTATACCCAATTTGAGATATAGTTTGTTGAAATATATTTGGACACAGCCAGGTGTGATGGCTCACACCTGTAATCCCAGCACTTTGGGAGGCTGAGGTGGGAGGATTGCTTGAGCCCAAGAGTTCAGGAACAGCCTGGGCAACATAGTGCAACCTCGTCTCTACAAAAAAAAATAAAATAAAAAATTAACTGGGTGTGGTGGTGCATGTCTCTAATCCCAGCTACTCAGAAGGCTGAGGTGGGAGGATCATTTGAGCCTGGGAGGTTGAGGCTGTAGTGAGCCATGACTATGCCACTGTACTCCAGCCTGAGCAACAGAGCGAAACTCTATCTCAAAAAAAAAAAAAAAGAATCAGACATGTAAATGCTCATGGTTTTTGACGAGGTCATACCACTTCTGGAAATCTTCTTAAAATAATACAAACTAGCCAGCCACAGTGGCTTTTCCATGTAAATCTCAGCAGCTTGGGAGACTGAGGCAGGAGGATCACTTGAGCCCAAGAATTTGAGATCAGCCTGGGCAACATAGCAAGACCTTGTCTCTCTTAAAAAAAAAAAAAAAAATTAAAAAAAAGAGAAAGTAACACAAACTAAATGATAATTACAACATCTACTGCTACTAATGTTGAAAGTTTACCATGTAACAGGCACTGTAGAAAGCCCTTTATGTGCATTACTTTAGTCCTCACAATCCCAAGAGACGTTGGTAAATGATAGCCTTGTGTTTTAGACAGGGAAACCATGGCACAGAGAAGGTGAGTGACTTGCACAGCACCATACCGCTGCCGTGTTGTCAAGCTAACATTCTCACTCAAGCAGACTGTGTTCAAGAAGCCATACTTTTTTTTTTTTTTTGAGACGGAGTTTTGCTCTTGTTGCCCAGGCTGGAGTGCAATGGCTCGATCTCTGCTCACTGCAACTGCCACCCGGTTTCAAGAGATTCTCCTGCCTTAGCCTCCTGAGTAGCTGGAATTACAGGCATCTGCCACCATGCCCAGCTAATTTTTGTATTTTTAGTAGAGACGGGGTTTCACCATGTTGGTCGGGCTAGTCTTGAACTCGTGACCTCAGGCGATCTGCCTGCTTCAGCCTCCCAAAGTGCCTGGGATCAGGCATGAGTCACCGTGCCCAGCCAAGAAGCCATACTTTCAGTTACATATGATAAAAGCTTAGGCACAAAAATGTTCATAGCAGTGTTACAGAGTATTAATAAGTTGGAAGCAATGTATATCATTCATGAATTATGGTCATCCATTCAGTAGAATAATTTTTTAACAGCTTAATTGAGATAAAATTCACATACCATAATATTCTCCCCTTTAAAGTGTACAGTTCAGGCCTGGTGTGGTGGCTCATGCCTGTAATCCCAGTACATTGGGAGGCTGAGATGGGAGGATCACTTGAGACCAGGAGTTCAAGACCAGCCTGCTCAACGTTGTGAGACCCCATATCTCTATACATAAATACATACATAAAATAGAATAAGGTAAATCAAAAATAAAGTATATAATTCAGTGGTTTCCAGCATATTTCCGGATTTGTGCAACTATTACTGCTGTCCCACTTGGGAATATTTATAACCCTAAAAAGAAATCTCCCACTCCCCATTTCCTCCTGTTTCCCCTAACCTTAAGCAACCACCAGTCTACTTTCTGTCTCCGTGAATTTGCCTATTCTGAACCTTTCGTATAAATGGGATCGTATAATGTATGGCCTTTCATGATTGGCTGCTTTCAAGTGAAATTAATAGTTGTAAATATGCACCTAATAACAGAGCTTCAAGATACATGAATCAGAAACTGACAGAACTGAAAGGACAAATAGATCTAAAATTATAGTTGGAGATTTCAATACCTCGCCTTTCTCAATAATTGATAGAACAAGTAGACAAAAAATAATTTAGAAGATGTGAACTACATTATCAACTAACCTAATTGACATTTACATAGTATTCTACCCAATACAAGCGGAATACACATTCCTTTCAGTTGCACACAGGACATTTACTAAGATAGTTTATATTTTTGTTCACAAAATAGTGTCAGTGTTGGCCAGGTGTGGTGGCTCACGCCTGTAATCCCAGCACTTTAGAAGGCCGAGGCGGGCAGATCACCTGAGGTCGGGAGTTTGAGACCAGTCTGACCAACATGGAGAAACCCCGTCTCTACTAAAAATACAAAGTCAGCCGGGCGTGGTGGTGCATGCCTATAATCCCAGCTACTTGGGAGGCTGAGGCAGGAGAATCACTTGAACCTGGGAGGCAGAGGTTGGGGTGAGCTGAGATTGCTTCATTGCTTTCCAGCCTGAGCAACAAGAGCAAAACTTGGTCTCAAAAAAAACAAAAAAACAAAAAAACAGTGTCAATGCATTTAAAGTGACTTCGATCATTTTTAAATTTTTTTGTCATCAGTCCCTTTTTGTCATCAGTTTTACTCATAGATATAATAGAAAGTGTAGAAAGTGATGGCTGGTTTTAAAATTCATATGGAAATGCATAGACCTAGAATTGCCAAAACTATTTTGATAAAGGACAACAGAGATGGAAGATTTAACACTGATTTCCAAAACTTATAGTTGCAGTGATTAAAACATGGTATTTGTGGTAACTGGTGTAAAGATAAACAGATCCATGGAACAGAATAGAAAAGTCCAGAAAAAAAAATATGGTCAATTGATTTATGAAGAAGCTTCCAAGGCAATTAAATGGAAAGAGTATTGTCCTTTTAAAAACAAAGGTTTTGGAACAATTTGGTCTTCATATATAAAAAAGTGAATCTTGATTCATACCTTACATCATACTTAAAAGTTAACTCAAAATTGATCATAGACCCAAATGTAAAGCCCAAATTTATAAAATCTCTGGAAGGAAATCTTTGTGACTTTAGGTTTGGTAAAGATTTCTTAGGTATAACACCAAAAGCATGATTTATAAAAGAAAAAAATGATAAATTGGACTTCATTAATATTAAGAGTATCTCTTTAAAAGCCATGTTTAAGGGAATAAAAGGACAAGCCCCAGACTGGGAGGAAATATTTATGGAAGATATTCTGATAAAAGACTTGTATTTAGAATATGTAAGGAATTCTCAAAACTCAACAATAAGGCCAGTCACAGTGTCTCCCGCCTGTAATCCCAACACTTCGGGAGGCCAAGGCGGGGGTAGATCACTTGAGGCCAAGAGTTCGAGACCAGCCTGGCCAATATGGCAAAACCCCATCTCTACTAAAAATACAAAAATCAGCCAGGCATGGTGGCAGGCACCTGTAATCCCAGCTACTTGGGAGGTTGAGTCACGAGAATCGCTTCAACTCAGGAGGCAGAGGTTGCAGTGAACAGTCAACTGAGATTGCGCCCCTGCACTCCAGCCTGGTTGTCAGAGTGAGACTCTGTCTCCAACAAAAAAAAAAAAGAAAAGAAAAGAAAAAACACTCAATAAAGCAAACAACCTAGTAAAAAAAATAAGCAAAAGATTTGACCAGATATTTTGTCAGAAAAGATACATGAATGGCAAATAAGCACATAAAAGATGATCAACATCATTAGTCATTAGTGAAATGCAGACTAAAACTATAAGAATATACCATTACATCCTTACCAACACTTTTAGGCTTCAGGCTTTTAAACTGAAGACATTATAGTGTCTAATCTCCAGATAAGATTTTTCAGATTAAATTTAGAGAAGACATTACAGTGTCTTCAGTTTAAAAGCCTGACAGTAACAAGTGTTGGTGAGGATGTGGAGCAGCTGAAACTCATGCACTTGTGGTGGGAATGTAAAATGGTACAACCACTTTGGAAAACAGTTTGACATTTTCTTAAGGACTTAAAACTGACACTACCAAGTGACCCAACTATTTTGCTCCCAGGCATTTATCCAAGAGGAATGAATACATATGACCACATAAAGATTTGTTTACAAATACATGGCAGGTTTATTTGTAATAGGCAATAATTGAATCTATTCAAATGTGCATCAACAGAGACATTTGTGGTATGTTCATACGATGAAATACTATTCAACAATAAAAGGGAATGAACAATTGATACAACTTATTTTATTCTCAATATAATTATAGTAAGGAAATGAAGCCAGAAAAAAATGGCACGTTATATGAAATTCTATAAAATCTACTCAAAAAGCAGATCAGATTGCCTGGAGACCTGAGTTGCAAATGGATGACTTATGCGGGAAATATTTGTGAGTAATAGGTATGTTCATCATCTTAATTGTCATGATGACTTCGTGGATATATGTACATATGTCAGAATTTATCGAATTGTATACTTTAAACGTGTAATTTATCGTAGCTTAATTATGTCTCAAAATCTGTAAAAAAAAATATACTTCATGTGTTCTTCAACGTTTATAGCATGCTCAAATTTCAGAATCACATAAGGGATTGAGACTAATTTTTAAAATAATTTTTCAGTGATTGGGTTTGAGGTAACTCATGCATTATATATAGCAGATTTGCCTATTATTATTTTTTTTGAGACGGACTCTCACTCTGTCGCCCAAGCTGGAGTACAGTGGCGTGATCTCAGCTCAGTGCAACCTCCGCTTCCAGGGTTCAAGCGATTCTTCCACCTCAGCCTCTTGAGGAGCTGGGACTACAGGTACATGCCACCACGCCCAGCTAATTTTTTTTTTTTTTTTTTGAGACGGAGTCTCGCTCTGAAGCCCAGGCTGGAGTGCAGTGGCGTGGTCTCGGCTCATGGCAAGCTCCGCCTCCTGGATTCACGCCATTCTCCTGCCTCAGCCTCCCAAGTAGCTGGCATTACAGGAGCCCGCCACCACGCCTGACTAATTTTTTTTTTTTTTTTTGTATTTTTAGTAGAGACGGGGTTTCACCGTGTTAGCCAGGATGGTCTCGATCTCCTGACCTCATGATCCACCTGCCTCAGCCTCCCAAAGTGCTGGGATTATAGGCATGAGCCACCACGCCTGGCCAATTTTCGTATTTTTTTTTTATTAGAAATGGGGTTTCACCATGTTGGCCAGGCTGGTCTCGAACTCCTGACCCCGTGGTCTGCCTGCCTCAGCCTCCCAAAGTGCTGGGATTACAGGTGTGAGCCATTGCGCCTGGCCTTATAACTTTATTACAAAATTGAGAAACCAGATGTTTTATTTTGTTTTCTGAATTTCTGAATGCATTTTCAGAATGATATAAAATGATAAATGTTATTTTAGATTAGAATATTGTTGTCCAACTGGATGATTAATAAAGAAAAAGAAAGGAAAGAATGTAGTGAGACCCCCTAAGTACAAAATGGAGGAAGTCAGTGGACTTCCAAGCTTGAGATAAATTCTTGTGATCTTGATTGGATGATTAGGTATCGGTGGTAGAGAGAATAATGGCTCCTCAAAAATGGAACTTGTAAATGTGTTACCTTATAGGGCAGAAAGGACTTTGCAGACGTGAATAAGGTTAAAGGCTTTGAAATGGGGAGATTATCCTGGGTTACCCAGATGGGCTCAACTTAATCACATGGGTTCTTAAAAGTGGAGGAACTTTCCCAACTATAGTCAGAGAGAGAGAGAGATGGCTACAGAAGAATGATCAAAGAAATGCAGTATTCCTGGCTGAAGATGGAGGAAGGGGGCCACCAGCCAAGAAATGTGGGCAGCCTCTAGAATGTGAAAAAGCCAGGAGATGAGTTCTTTCCCAGAGCCTCCAGAAGGAATGCAGCCCTGTCAATACCTTGATTTTAGCCCAGTGAGACCCATTCTGGACTTCTGATCTCCAGAATTTTAAGATGATAAATTGGTGTTATTTCAGCCACTAAGTTTGTGTTAATTCCTTTATTTTTCTTTCTTTCTTTTTTTTTTTTTTTTGAGACGGAGTCTTGCTCTGTTTCCCCAGGCTGGAGTGCAGTGGCATGATCTCACCTCACTGCAACCTCCATCTCCCAGGTTCAAGTGATTCTCCTGCCTCAGCCTCCTGAGTAGCTGGGATTACAGGCACGCGCCACCATGCCTGGCTAATTTTTGTATTTTTGGTAGAGATGGGGTTTCACTATGTTGGCCAGGCTAGTCTCAAATCTCGAACTCCTGACCTCAAGTGATCCACCTGCCTCGGCCTCCCAAAGTGCTGGGATTACAGGCATGAGCCACTTTGCCCGAACTGTTTGTGTTAATTTGTATGGCATCTTTAGATAACTAATACCATATGTAAGTGGGTAAAACTCAGAATTCATACTGTGCCAGAGGATTGCAATGGAAAGTGAACTCTGTATTGTTAAAATAACTTTCTATCCCTTGGGAATTGTTTTTCCTTCCACATAGCAAACCTCATTTTCCCCAGAAGTAAAACATATATTTATAAGTTACTTTTTAATGAATAAATACAAAATAATAGAGTTGGAATAAACCTTAGATATGATTCTAGTCTAACCCCCCGAAAGGTATAGATAGAAAAACTGAGTGAGGGCCAAAGATTCCACAGCTAGTTAATGATAGATCTGAGTTTACTGGCCCTTTCTTCCTTCCATATTTTCATGGTGGGGATTTAAGATGGCCAAGGTTTTTTATTCTTTCTACACAGACTCAAAATGTTATTCTTGTACAATTTTTCTCTTAGACATATAATGGACTTTGGGAAACAATTTCTATAATAGTGTTTTAATGAGATAGCACTATAAGAGGATGCAGTATTACGTAAAACTTTTGTCTTGGGTTTTTTTCCCTCTGCGTCTCAAGTCCGAAACATCTCTTCCTCCAGTTGCTAGTAAATGTATACTCAAATATTGGCAGCTAGGTGTGGTCCTCTGTTCTTGATTGTCCATATTTAAACCACACGAATCCAGTTAATAAGATAATTCTCTGTGTGTTGTGTATGCACAGACATATTCTTATAATGCACAGACATATTCTTATAATGCACTGCAGAGATAGATTTTAATTATGCTTGGGTGTTCTTAATCAGTACTCCTGATTAGAACAGAATTTTATTTTTACTTTTATAGTTGAACACTCAGGTACAGTGTAATTCTCCAGATTAGATTTTTCAGATTAAATTTAGAGAAGGAATGTACTCAGCTTGTAATGGTATTTCAGCACTGACTCTATAGTGTCTAATATTTTGCCTTCTTTACATTGACTGTGATTTTGAAAACTGTGATTCATCTCATCATTTATTGAGTACTGCTCCTATGTCATTTACTTATACTAGGTGGTGGGAGTACAGAATGAATAGGACACATTCTCTATATGTATAGTGTTTATAGACTTTTCTCATATGTTACCTTGTTGGCTGGTTCCTAGAAAACATCAGGAGACTTGGACCAAACTCTTCAGCCCTAGTGAATCACGTCAAGGTACTCTACCCTGTGGCACAGGTAGAAATTTGACTTTCTATAAAAACCTAGACAAATAATAGGGGCTCATTCCTACTGTCTTCACCCTTATCAAAATGTAAGTTCTATGGAGACAGAAATTGTTTCCTGTTGTTTAATGCTGTATCTCCACTACAACAGTGCCTGGCACATAGTAGGTGTTCAGTAGATATTTGTTGAATAAATAGCTGAATGGCTTCTACTTATCCTTCAGCTTTCAATTAATTTATTATTATTATTTTAAATTTCTGTTTCTTTTTAGAGATGGAGTCTCACTATGTTGGCCAGGCTGGTCTTGAACTCCTGGCCTCAAGTGATCTGCCCGCCTCGGCCTCCCAAAGTGCTGGGATTACAGTCGTGAGCCACTGAGCCTGGCTCACAACTACTTTTTTTTAAGAGTCAGGGTTTCACTATGTTGCTCAGGCTAGACTCCAATTCCTGGGCTCAGGCGATCCTCCCACCTCAGCCTCCAAAGTTGCTGGAGGTACAGCACGTGGCACTGGACCCAGCTGCTGCCCTAACTTTAACAGTGATGCCTATCGGATGTACCTTTGAGCTAAGGGGTCTCTTGTCTTGGTGCAAAGCTGGATACAGCTTATGAGAGATAAGAGGCATAAAATTAGCTGGCATGGTGGCACATGCCTGTAATTCCAGCTACTCGGGAGACTGAGGCGGGAGAAACGCTTTAACCCAGGAGGCGGAGGTTGCAATAAGCTGAGATCGTGCCATTGCACTCCAGCCTGGGCAACAAGAGCAAGACTCCATCTCAAAAAAAAAAGCAATGCATAAAGTCAAGAAGGAAAGTACCAGAGAAGGATTCAGGTTGCTTCAGGGGGTAAAAGAGCAGTAAATAGTTTTATTTGAACAATAGTGTGGTGTGGTATTAAAAGACAATGAGAAGAATAGTGCAGTAACTTCAGACACTTTCTAAGTGCTGTAGATCTTTTAAAATCCATCATAGTTGTCTTGCTGACTTCTTTAGTGACGATTTGAGTTTTAATTATTCAGTTATGCTGCCAAAAGTACTGCAGGTTGTCAAGTATCATTTATCCAAAATGCTTGGGACCAGAAGTGTTTTGGATCTTGGATTTTTTCAAATTTTGAAATATTTGCATATTTCTCTAAGAGAAAAAAGATATTTTGGCATGTAATGCATAATATTTGCATAATTTTAATCCAGTGTTCTAAAATTGTACCCACCAGAATCTACAAACAATAAGGAACTGTGGTTGTTTGCTGCAAATAACTATGACAAACCACACTGTATCACATGTATTAGCCCATTGTGACATTGTCAATTGACCATATGTACATACGTGTATACATGAGATACAGTATCTTGGGGATGGAACCCAGGTGTAAACATGAAATTTATTTATCTTCATATGTACTTATACACACCACCTGAAGGTAATGTTATACAATATTTTTATTTTTTTATTTTTAATTTGCTATTTTTTTAAAGTCAGTACATTTTTATTCAAGGAATTCCATGTTATGATTTCTTCCACTGTCCATCAAGGCCACTTTAGATCCACTAAAGAGCTGCAATCAAAAGATTTATCTTCAAGTTAGCCCTTTTTAATGAAACTGATGCTTATTTTAATCCAGTTGTCTGTCAGCCCATAATTCTTTTACTTTGGCTTCTGTCATCTCCTTTTAATAAGGATATACTGATGAAGACTTCAAAATTCGCCAAGAATCTTTGGGATCTAATTTCTTCAACCAGTTTACTTTCACTGTAGGTGTGGGTCTGCCTGGTTCTCAGTTTGACACCCTCTCAACATGAATGAGCTCAAATCATATTTGTTCCTAAGCGATCACACTCAGGAATAGTACAGATGTGTGGAATATGCCAGTACCTTTAACTCTAGACATCATGTTCTCAAGATAAAAGCCATTAAAACAAAAAGCCATCGTATGTATCGTCAATGTGAAATTGTAATGCAAAATTAATACTGCTGAGGATTTCCCTTATATCCCATGCTGTTTATCTATTTTACAGTCCTAGAATCAGTCTTTTTTTTTTTTTTTAAGAGACAGGGTCTGTCTTTGTTACCCAGGCTGGAGTACAGTGGTGCCATCAAAGCTCAGTGCAGCCTCCAACTCCTGAGCTCAGTTCTTTTGCGTCAGCCTCCCCTTCCTGAGTAGCTGCAGCTACAGGCACATGCCCCAGTACCCAGCTAATTTTTAAATTTTTGTGAAGATGAGGTGTTTGTTACTTTCTTGCCCAGGCTGGTCTTGAACTCCTGGTTTCAAGCAATACTCCCACCTCAGTGTGGAGATTGCAGGCTTGAGCCACTGTGCCTGGCCTGGAACCAACCTTTATGGCTATCAATACTCCCATCAGTTAACTGTCTCAGGTATCATAATATCCCTTCTTATGTGTATCAAAACTCATACTGAACAATGAGTTCTAGGTTGCAAAAGAGGATTTATTTTTTGCATTTATCCATAAGTCTTTGTCCACAAGTTAAAAACAGTGCAGTATACAATATTTTTAATAATTTTGTGCATGAAATAAAATGTGTGTACCTTGAACCATTAGAAAGCAGAAGTGTTAGGTGTGGAGTTTTCCACTTGTGGCATCATGTTAGAATTCAAAAAGTTTCAGAGTTTGGAGCATCTTGGATTTTGGATTTTTCCAGTTAGGAATGCTCAACCTAATCAGAAGTGAGACTTGGACATTAAAAGTTTGAAAGCCACGGTTTTATTTGCTTAGTAAGTACATAATTGCAACAGTACTTTTTATCTTAATTATTGTGTAGAATCTGATGACTCCTCGACATGTCACCCACACTTCTCTCCTGAGCTCAGGCCTTATCTCTGATAACCTTCTGGACATCGCACAAGCATCCCTTGCTCAACACACCCCAGCCAGAGTTCTCTTGCTCTCCATAAAAAGCACTCTAAAATGTTTGAATTAAATTGAAGAGAAAGAATACAAAGTCCTGATGAGTGGAACCATGAAATGTTTCATCTTTTTTTCCCTAAGTTTAAAAAGATCATGAAAGTAATACATGTTTAATGTTAAACTATTTAAATAATATAAAAATAAAATATAAGAAGTGAAAATTCCTTCTTATCCTCCCAAATCTCATTCTCCAGAGGTAACACTGTTTTAGTAGTTGGGTAAGTTATCTTTCCAAACTTCTTGTATAAATAAGCAAATATACAAACACATATATACTTTTTCCCCCTTGGAAACAGGATCATGTTACAAATCATTCTGCAACTCACCATTCACTTAACAGTACATCTTGAAAATCCATCTGCCTTTTCATGTCATTATTAGAAGATTGTTTATGTGGAATGGGTAAGACCCCACCTGCTCCATATTAGTGATATTTTCCAAGGTTAGCTGTCTTAAAGGGAAACAATGAAAAAGACATTTTGGCATGTAATGAATAATATTTGCATAATTGTAATCCAGTGCTCTAAAATGATCACACCCACCAAAATCTACAAACAACTGGGAACCATGGTTGGTGGCTGCAAATAATTGCTATAAATTACACTGTTTGTGCCAGGTGCGGTGGCTCATGTCTGTGATCCCAGCACTTTGGGAGACTGAGGCAGGCGGATCACTTGAGCTCAAGGAGTTCGAGACCAGCCTAGCTAACATGGCAAAACCCCATCTCTACTAAAAATACAAAAATTAGCTGGGCATTGGTGGCTCACACCTGTAATCCCAGCTACTCAGGAGGCTGAGGCAGGAATATCATTTGAACCCAGGAGGTGGAGATTGCAGTGAGCGAAGATCAGGCCACTGCACTCCAGCCTGGGCAACAGAGCAAGACTCTGTCTCAAAAGATTTAAAAAAAAAAAAATTAACACTGTTTGTGTTACATGTATTAGCCCATTGTGGCATCATCAGCTGACTTTTTTTTTTGTAATGGTCCAGATAACCAGATCATCACTGGGCACTATGCACCATAATAATACACTTCATTTACTACAATGCTATTCTTTTTTCCTTTTTTTTGACAATATCTTGCTCTGTTGCCCAGGCTGGAGCGCAGTGGTGCAACCATGGCCTGATACTCCTGCCTCAGCCTCTCCAGTAGCCGGGACCACAGGCGTGTATTTTTTATTTTTAGCAGAGATCGGATCTCACTGTGTTGCCCAAGCTGGTCTTGAACTCCTGGGCTCAAGCCTTGACCTCCCAAAATGCTGGGATTACAGGTGTGAGCCACTGCACCTGACATTCTTTTATAATGGATGAACATTTACAAAATATTTTCCCAATTCAGTTGTTTGGATGTTTTTGTTTAGACTCTTAGCTAAATGATGCTCTACTGTATAGATTTATCTCATCGTTTTTAAAAACTGTATATTTTTATAAGTATGCATTTGCCAAATTTTACTCTAACATTCCCGTGACTATCCTCTTAAGGAAAAACTTTGAAATACTTTTATTTAGCCATACAGTTAAAATTTGGCTGGACCTAAGTGATCTGTGTTTAGCTGATGAACAGATCCATGCCTGCATTCTTCCTGTTCTTGCATCATGACTTTTTCATCTCCCCTTGATTCTTTTCCCTATATGCATTTAAGCCTGTCTGGTTCTTTTCTCAAGCCTTTGCTCTCTACTTCCCTTTCACCCAAAGCATTTCATGTTTCCCCTTTATAACCATAGTGTAAGTATCAAACTTCTTACCTGTGACTTCTGCCTCTCTATACATCTCTCTTCTACTTTTAACTTTCATGTTCACAATATGCTATCTTTCTCTTATTTTCACTTCTTACCTTCTCCAACTTCAGAGAATCCCCACTGCCTAGTGTTCTTGGGAGATGCTAGAGGATACGCAAAATGCCACCTCCCAGAAGGTCGAGGCATTTTTTTTCCTTAAAAAAAAAAAAAACCCTTTTAGCCAAATACTTCTAAGAAATGCTCCATTTTCTCAGTAGTATCTTCAGAAAGATTTCAGAGGTAATTGCATCTACAAAATAAAGACTAAGTGCTAAGAAAGTGAGCAATCCGATAAGAAAATGTAAAATAAAAAACATTATTACGCAATTCTTTTTTTTTTTTTTTTTTTTTTTTGAGACAGAGTCTTGCTCTGTCGCCCAGGCTGGAGTGCAGTGGCATAAACTTGGCTCACTGCAAGCTCTGCCCCCTGGGTTCACGCCATTCTCCTGCCTCAGCTTCCCAAGTAGCTGGGACTATACAGGTGCTCGCCACCATGCCTGGCTAATATTTTATATTTTTAGTAGAGACGAGGTTTCACCATGTAGCCAGGATGGTCTCGATCTCCTGACCTCGTGATCCGTCTGCCTCAGCCTCCTAAAGTGCTGGGATTACTGGCATGATCCCAGCCTGGCCTTTTTTTTTTTTGAGATGGAGTTTCACTCTTCTCTTCCAGGCTGGAGTGCAATGTTGTGATCTTGGCTCACTGCAACCTCTGTCTCTGGGGTTCAAGTGATTCTCCTGTCTCAGCCTCCCGAGTAGCTGGACTTACAGGTACCTACCACCATGACCAGCCAATTTTTGTATTTTCAGTAGAGATGGGGGTTTTTCCATGTTGGCCAGGCTGGTCTCGAACTCCTGACGTCAAGTCATCGGGCTGCTTCGGCCTCCCAAAGTGCTAGGATTACAGGATTGAGCCACCTCACCTGGCCACTAAATTCTTCTAAAAATCCCTTGAGCGTACTACATGATATATTGAACATAGTTGATGACCAAATGGTGATGTAAAAATTCCATCAGGCCCGCATGGTGGCTCACTGTTATAATCCTAGCACTTTGAGAAGATGAAGTAGGAGGATCATTTGAGCCCAGGATCACTTCGAGACCAGCCTGGGCAACATAGCGAGACCCTGTCTCTTCTGAAAAAAAAAAAAAATTAGGTGTGGTGGCACATGTCTGTAGTCTGAACTACTAGGGTGGCTGAGGGGGAGGATTGCTTGAGCCCAAGAATTCAAGGCTGCAGTGAGCTATGATGGTACCACTGCACTCCGGCCTGGGCAACAGAGCAAGACCCTGTCTCTTAAGAAATAAAAATTCCATCAAAGATTTTCTCTTAGGGTATAAAACCAGAGACAAAGATGAAAAACGGGAGAAATGTCCAGTGGTTCTCAACCATATCTGGCTGCACATTAGGATCATCTAACATGCTTTTTGAAAACACCATTACCCTGGCCCCACCACAGACAAATTAAATCCAGACTCTCTGGGCTGGAGTCCAGGCATCAGTAGCTTTTTTAAGTTCCTCAGGTGATTCTATTGTTTAGCCCAGGTTTAGAAAAATACTTAAAAAACCTGAAGGATAAAACCAAAATGTCCAAAGTCTATCTAATAATACTTCTAGACGTAGAGGACAGAGACATCAAAGGAAAAGAAATAATGCTAGAAAATTTTTCTGGAGATTCCGCAAAGACTTGTCTTTAGCAGTTAAGGGCCAGAATATCACGGCCCCTGCAGGAATTAAGGAAAGAAGACAAGTACCTTGACATATCCTTGCAATGGGTCTGAACTCCAAAAATAAGGATTATTATGTCTTCCAGAGAAGAAAAGATGGGAGCCACAGTGTGCACTCTGGAGGGAAAGAAACCTACCTGGCCTAACTGATCCAAACACAGGTTCTGCTTTTTCCCCCAGATGCCACTCTCCAGTGCGTCCCCCTAGCTCACTCCTGCTTTCTGGGGCTGACCCCAGACCTAGAGCTTCTCCAGCCTCTCCTGAGAAAAGCTGCTCTTAACAGTTGGTGTTTGGGAGGCAACTTTCTCTTCTTTGCTCTTTCAGTCTGACCTCATCTGCTGTGTAGTGTTCAGAAATTCCCCCAAAGTTCTGGTTCAGTTAGGAACACTTGTTTTCCACCTCAGAGTTTTGCAAATTTTAAAAACTTTCTTGTCATCCCAGCATCTTCCTGGGGAGAGGAAGTTGATGACTTAATCCTGTCGTTCAACTTTTTTGAGGCCAAATAGGGTAAAATCATATTAAGGGGAATAATACTGTATTTAGGTTCATCCTTTAGTATGTAATAGTAACATTTGGATAGCCTAATATTTTCTGGCTTTTTTGTTTGTTTTAATATAATCCTTTGCTTTCTGTTTACTTAAAAACAGTAATTTATCCAACTCAGCACTCAGAGTCAGGGAAAGTGTGGTCTGTTAGCTTTGTTTTCTTCAGTAATTACTTGTACTGAGAAGAAAAATAAGTTTACCAAAGAAATATCTTTCTGAAAACTCTCCTGTTAGTAGCATAATCTGAGGCAAGACACTGATATTTTAACAAAGAGAACAATACAGTAATTTACGTAATACACATAGGGAATTTGTGGATATGGCTTTAAAATGACTTCTCATTTGGGGGACCTGATAGTTTAGTTATGTTAACTGAAGTTTTCAGTACACTGTTGATAAAATATTAAGTGTGTTCTCATTTTTCTGTTATGTCTCAGGTGTTTGCTGACTAGCACTTTGGAGAGTGTATGCTTATCTGCCATGTCCATAACAGAACGAACTGTGTGTTCCCTTTCTGATGTACTGGGTAGCAATTTTTCGCCTTTGGACAGTTCAGCACAATAAGCTTTATCATAGATTAATATCCATAGCTACATAGTGATATTAAATCCAGAATAAACCTAGAGTGAGGGAAAGAAGAAAAGTCTCTCTTAGAAAAACGGTGAAACGGTCTCAGTGTGTCATTACAGTTTTTAGGAATTGTCTGTCCTTACTGTCTTTTTTATATAACATTCAATCAAGGAAAAAGTTTCATTTGTTTTGTTAGCTTACAAAAACCTATACTCCTAATGGCTTAGCTGGAATTAAGGGGAAATACTTGGAAAATTCAGTTTATTTCTTTATTCTTCCAGCTTTATCTGCTTTTGAAAGTTCAAAAGTTTGTTTTCTTGTTGTTTTTATCTTTGTGTTTTAATTATTCATAGTACTTCTCTTCATATGGACTCAGTACCACTGACAAGAGCCATCCTCTGAGATTACTGAGATGACTTGCATCCCTTGAAGTGCTGGAGCCAAAAAATGAAGAGCTAATTCCTTTATCAAATGGGATTTAGAAAGCTAGTAAATCAGCTTATACAGGTTGCCTATTTACTTGGATTTAAACAAGCCATTGTTTTCAAAATAGCAAGGTGTGAGAACCAAAAGAAAATGTTTCTTTTTTTTCTCTCTCTTTTTTTTGAGACAGAGTCTTGCTCTGTTGTCCAGGCTAGAGTGCAGTGGCATGACCTCGGCTCACTGCAACTTCTGCCTTCCAGGTTCAAGCGATTCTTGTGCCTCAGCCACCCGAGTAGCTGGGATTACAGGCGTGTGCCACCACGCCTGGCTAATTTTTGTATTTTTAGTAGAAACGGGGTTTCATCATGTTGGCCAGACTGGTCTCAAACTCCTGGCCTCAAGTGATCCCACCCGCCTCAGCTTCCCAAAGTGTTGCGATTACAGGCATAAGCCACTGTGCCCAGCCTGAAAACATTTCTTCATTGACAGTATTTTCATTAAAAAATTCAGCTGAATTCCAAATGATGAACATTCAAAAGAAAGCATTGTCTTTGGATGTGTTGTAGTTATGTTTGCTGAGTGCTTTGTTTTGATTTTTTTGGTGACATTTGTGCATGTGCGATCTCTCTAGCACTCTGAATGATTTGAAAGCAAGTTGCGGATATCATGACACCTCACCCCTAAATACTACAGCATGTGTCTCCTATGAACAAGGATATTACTCCACATAAAACCATAATATTATATCACACTCCAGAAGGCTATAGTAATAATAAGCTAATACATATAGTAAGAACATATAGTAATAATAAGCTAATACACAGTCTCCTTTTCCAAGTTCTTTACATATTTTGTCCCTTAATCCAGGATCCAGCCAAGGATCACTGATTACGCTTGGTTGTCATATCTCTATAGTCTCCTTCAATCTGGAACAGACCTCTCGTCTCTCTCCTCTCTCTCTCCTCTCTCTCTCTCTCCTCTCTCTCTCTCTCTCTCGTCTCTTTTTTTATCTTTTAAGAGATGGGGTCCCACCCTTCGGCCCAGGCTGGAGTACAGTGACATGATTATCGTTCACTGCAGCCTCAAACTCCTGAGCTCAATCAATATCCTTCCACCTCAGCCACCTGAGTAGTTGGGACTACAGGCACACACGACCTTTTTGGTTCTTTATGTCATTAACATTTTTCAAGAGTCTAGGCCAAGAGTTTTTGTCTTTTCTTCTTGATTAGTTTCTGGTGAAACATTTTTGATAGGGATACCACATAGATGATAGCACATCTATATCACGTCACTACATCATATTAGGAGACAGAGTAATAGCAGTTTTTTTCATTATTGGTGATGCAGAGTTTGGTTATGATGCAGATCACTTATTAAAGTGGTATCAGTCAGATCATTTTATTTGAAAGGTCCTTTTTCTTTTTTAATAATTAGTTATCTGTGGGGTACTTTGCCAACAACCTCTCACCTGGTGGTTTTGATTTGTTCAGTGCTTTACACCCAGGTTTACCCAGAGATCTATTGATGGATGTCAGCATCTCTGTGAATCCCCAGGAAATTTTTTTGTGTGCATATATTTTCCCAGGCATACAGTCCAGGACCCTCCAAATATTTAAGAGATCTTTTCCCTCTGTTATCGAGGTGCCTTTTACAAGTTTCTGTACATCACAGAAGCATGTTATAAGCAGTGAGTTTCTAGAAGCTGGGAACCAATGCCGTTCTTCTGATTTTCCTGATTATCTAGCCAGCCTCGTGTAGAGCTAGGTACATAATTTTTGTTGTTTGTTTGAGAACGATTTGTTCTGGCCTTTCCCTTATCCTGAGCCAAACATTTGGATCTTTCATGTTTGGTATAAACTGTACTAGAAACTAAACCAGAGGGACTTAGCCCCTGGTTTTTGGTGTTCTCTTTGAAGATTTTGGGCACAACAATTGGATTTGTGTCTTTATTGAACTGAAATCAATAGTGGTCATTTGGAAATGATTTAAAACACTACAATGTATGTTTTCGTTGTCTAGTTACAATTGTATCAATAAGACATTTTCCACAAGTGCAGAAAGACTGTTTGACTCTGTAGACAAGAAGGCTCAGGAGATGACTTTAGGGTACCTTAAGTTTGTTATCAGCCTAATGTGGAATAGCTGTAGGAGTGATTCCTTCTTGATTTTCCCTGACCAAGCAGGGAGCAGTTGGAATTCATCATGACAGTGGCTAGGTGTGTTTTGTTTAGCCTGTGATTAGCCTGTTGGTTACATTGGCTTGCCTTGCATGAAAAAAATGTCTGACAGGTGACCAACAATAACAATAACAATAAGAACTAACATTTGAATAGTATACCTTAAAAATACACATTATACCACTTCATCCAGAAGATTATCTGTGAAAACAGGTATTTGTATTCTAATCACAGGTAAGGAAAAAAGTCTTAAGAGAAGTTAAGGTAGCCAACATCAAACAGCTTGTAAGGAGCAGAGGAAGAACCCCCCAAATTCCATTACAGATTCCTTGCACTTTTTGTCTTACCATTCTTAAAGGTAGAGGCATTCTAGGGAATCTAAATATGAACAAAACATGGACCTTGCTCTGAAGGATCTTTTAAACCTAACAGGCGCATAGACTTATAAATCTCTTACAGACAACAAATCGATAGAAGAGCTAAGGAAGTACATAAAAGGGCAAAATGGCCTACAAATAGAGGGTCAAGGTTGGTATGATAGAAGTAGCATTTGAGGGAGGTGGATGTTTTGGAAGCAAGAAAGGGAGTGACCAGAAGAATGACTATGGGAAAGTCCTGGGCTTGTTGTAGAAGTGGAATTGGCCTAGTTTGGCTAGAGCATGAGCTGCATGAAAGAAAGTAAAAGAAAATAGTGGCAGCTAGAACTGAAAGATAGATTAGGGCCAGATTGTGAAGGGCCTTGAATGCCACATGGAAGAACATTCTGTAGGTATTTTGGGCAGGAGATGAAAAATGACCCTACAGAAGACCCAATCGTGATGATAAATGGTTAAACATGTTTAAGTTACCAATCTGTGCTAATCTTTAAACAAATGTTATCTCACTGCTGCCTCACTGTAACTCTATGAATAGCGTACTGTGTCCATTTTGCAGATGAGAAACGAAGGCTCAGCAAGATTAAGGAAATTGGAAATGTCAAGAGCTGGAGCTAGGACCCAGACTTGGGTCTGTCAGATTCTAAGCCTGCTCTGTGTCTCACTGTGATTGATATATTCTTTTATTAAGAACTGATAAGGTCTTAATCCTCTGTCAAGAATATGGCTATAGAAAAAGGATGTTTTCAAAGTTGTGAAGGGACTGCTTCTCGCCATGTTATGTTGAGGAATGTAATCACTACCCAACCTGACTTGTACTGTTCTCTGTTTTGAGACCAGAGCTAGATGGGAAATTAAAGAATTGGATGATGTTTTATTTACATGCCCGATGACATCAATACATGCTCATAGCAAATGCCTTTGTTTTCGTTTTCAGTATCTAAGCTTATTGGCCCTAAGTAAATCTTAGGTTAGGTAGAGCTCAGTTCCCAGGGACATTCAAGATTCATAAAGAAGTGATATTTTTCCTAGCTAAAATATTTTTCTTCTTACCAGGTTCTCTACTTAAAAGACAATGACTACTGATGAAGGTGCCAAGAACAGTGGAGAAAGCCCCACAGCCACTGTCGCTGAGCAGGGAGAGGATATTACCTCCAAAAAAGACAGGGGAGTATTAAAGGTGAGGCCACAAAGCTGAATGACATACAAGGAAATCTGCTGTCTGGAAAGATTGTTTATACTCTTTCTGAGGGGGACTGGGGTGGATAATGTTTATTGAGGGTTACTAAGTGCTAAACAGTAGAGCTAGATTCTCATTTTGTCTTCATAACTTCAAGGGTTTTTTTTTTTTTTTTTTTTTTTGAGGCGGAGTCTCGCTCTGTCGCCCGGACTGGAGTGCAGTGGCCGGATCTCAGCTCACTGCAAGCTCCGCCTCCCGGGTTTACGCCATTCTCCTGCCTCAGCCTCCCAAGTAGCTGGGACTACAGGCGCCCGCCACCTCGCCCGGCTAGTTTTTGTATTTTTAGTAGAGACAGGGTTTCACCGTGTTAGCCAGGATGGTCTCGATCTCCTGACCTCGTGATCCGCCCATCTCGGCCTCCCAAAGTGCTGGGATTACAGGCTTGAGCCACCGCGCCCGGCCAAGGTTTTTTTTAAGAGTTGAGTCTCGTTACGTTGCCCAGGCTGGTCTTGAACTCCTGGGTTCAAGTGATCTTCCCATCTCAGCTTCCTGAGTAGCTGGGATTTTCTTTTTAAATTAATTAATTAAATTTTTGAGAGAGGGTATCTCATTATGTTGCTCAGGCAAGTCTTGAAATCCTGGCCTCAAGCGATCCTCCCACCTCAGCCTTCTGAGTAGCTGAGATTATAGGCACGAGCCACTGCGCCCAGCTAGATATTTTAATTTCTAATCCCAGATTATAGATGTTGAAATTGAGACTGGGCTAGGTAAATTAACGTGCCCAACATCATATATCTTAGTAATGCAGATTTACCTGGGGTTCAGGTCCAAGTTATATCTCACTCTAAAGGGCTATGTTTCCCTATTCTCAGAGCATACAAATAGGTTACTATTTTAATGTATCCTTTTAGTACACTAAAGCTAGCTAATGATAATTTTAAGACTTTTTAAGGAAAGAAAAGCTAACTTGAAAAATTCAAAGGGGTTTATTTTATTTTATTTTATTTTATTTTATTTTATTTTATTTTGAGACAAGAGTCTCCCTCTGTTGCCCAGGCTGGAGTGCAATGTTGCGATCTCAGCTCACTTCAACCTCCGCCTCCTGAGTTCAAGTAATTCTCCTGCCTCAGCCTCCCAAGTAACTGGGATTACAGGCACCTGCCACCATGCCTGGCTAATTTTTGTATTTTTGTAGAGACAGGGTTTCACCATGTTGGCCAGGCTGATCTTGAACTCCTGACCTCAGGTGATCCACTTGCCTTGGCCTCCCAAAATGTTGGGATTATAGGCGTGAGCCACCATGCCCAGCCCAAAGGGGTTTATTTTTATATGTAAATATTGTTCCTATGTACAGTGAAGATATCTTTTGAGATTTCCTCAGAGAATATGTCTTACTTTTGAATTAGCTTTCCTACTTATTAAAGCACTATACAGTCATTCACCATATAATGACATTTCTGTCAGTGACGGACCGCACCTTCAGCGGTGGTCCCATAAAATTGTAATGGGGCTGAAAAGTTCCTATGGCCTAGTGGTGTCATAGCTATTGTAACATGGTAATATAGTATATTACGTGTTTGTGGTGATGTGGGTGTAAACAAACCTGCACTGCAGTCACATGCAGTTATGTGTAGTACATAATACTTGATAATAAATGTTTATATTACTGGTTTATGTGTTTACTATACTTTCTATCATTATTTTAGAGTGTGCTTCTACTTTTTTTTTTAAAAAGTTAACTGTAAAACACCCTTGACTGAGTGCGGTGGCTCATGCCTGTAATCCCAGCACCCTGAGAAGCCAAGGCAAGAGGATCACTTGAGGCCAGGAGTTCAAGACCAGCCTGGGCAACATAGTAAGATCCCTATCTGTAGAAAAAAAAAAATTAAAAAATTAGCCAGGCCTAGTGGCATGTACCTGTACTCTCTACTACTCAGGAGACTGAGGCAGGAGGATCACGTAAGCCTGGGAGTTCCAAGCTGCAGTGAACTATGATCATAGCACTGCATTCTAGCCTAGGTCAGAGAGTGAGATCCTGTCTCAAACACAAATGAACAAACAAAAAACAGCCTTGGGCAGGTCCTTCAGGAGGTATTCAAGAAGAAGGCATTGTTGTTATAGGAGACGGCAGCTCCATGCATGTTATTCTCCTGAAGACCTTCCAGTGGAACAAGATGTAGAGGTGGAAGACAGTGATATTGATGATCCTGACCCTCTGCAGGCCTAGGTTTATGTATGTGTTTGTGTTTTTGTTTTAAACAAAAAAAAAGTTAAAAAGTAAAAGAATAAAAAAATTTTAAAAATAGAAAAATGCTTATAGAATAAGGATATAAAGAAAGAAAATATTTGTGTACAGCTGTATAGTGTGTTTGTGTTCTAAGTGTCATTAGAAGAGTCAAAGCTAAAAAAAGTCATAAAGTTTACACAGTTAAAATGTTACAGTAAGCTAAGATTGATTTATTATTAAAGAAAGAAAAAATTTTTTAAATAAATGTAGTGTAGGTATCCAGTGTTTATAAAGTCTATGGTAGTGTATGGTAATATCCTAGGCCTTCATGTTCACTCACTACTCACTTGCTGACTCATCCAGAACAACTTCCAGTCCTGCAAGTTCCATTCATGGTAAGTGTTCTGTATAGGTGTACACTTTTTTTTTTCTTTTATACCTTTGAAAACTGTACCTTTTTCTGTGTTGAGATATGTTTAGATACACAAATACCACTGTTTTACAATTGCCTGGGGTATTCAGTGCGGTAACACAGTGTACAGGTTTGTAGCCTGGAAGCAATAGGCCAAACCAAACTAATGTGGGTATGTACTAGTAGGCCAGGCCATCAAAGTTTGTGTAAGTACACTCTGCGATGTTCACACAAGGATGAGATCACCTAAGGACACATTTCTCAGAACATACCCCTGTCCTTAAGCGATGCATGACTGCGTGTGTTTCTTTACTCTATAGTTAATCATTTTCACATGAATTTTTTTGTTCGTTTGTTTCTTACAACAGTGTGGTGAGACAATCAGAGCATCTCTTGATTCTTCCATCTTATAAGTGAATAAACTGAGTCTGAGAAAGCTTAAGTGGCTTTAGTCCCATTAAGTAGTTATTTCTCCTACAACATTGTTAACACATACAGGTTTTGTATAGTTAAGTTTTGTTTTTCCTGAAAAGATTATCTGATGTATTCTAAATATTACCAGGATGCTGAGTTTTAATATCTCCTGTGCCAGCAGTAGCAAATAAGAATTTTTGTTTTGTCTAACCTTGCTTATGTGAAAGCCTTTCTTCTGTGCCTGGCTCTCTTTTGAATATATGTGAATTGCCATTATGTACCAAGTCAAATTTTGGAGACTTGCAGCTATAGAATAAGGGCTTTATGCTATAGATTTACATCCTATTGTCTTCTTTTAGAGGACTTCTCAACCTTGTAGCTATAGTTGCTCATCCTAAATTCCAGGAAGCTTCTAGACACAGTGGAGACTTCGCGGCTGTCCTCAGCATCTCCCTGCCTCTGTTTAAGACTTCCCCTTTCATCTTTTCAGGGTGCCCACACCCAGAGAACATGATCCCCAACTTGCCTCAGACCCTGTTTTGTTCTAGGGAATAAATCTAATTGCAAGATTTTTAGGCTTATTAAGAAATGTTGGAGATTTGAAGCCCTTTAAATTATATCATTTATCATTGTCTAGAGCCTCAGCTTTCACCGTGAGGCTTTTGGTTAAGATTTAAATAGGTCTAGTAACTGTGCGAGCTAGGGCAATTTAGTTAACCTCTCTGTGATTAAATTCTTGTTTTTAAAGTTAGAATAAATAATGCCATCAGTTTCATAGAGTTGTTAGGATTAGGTGAAGCACTTAGTATAGTGCCTGTCCTATAGTAATCTATCTTATTAACTATTACGTATTTAAAAAAAAAAAAAGTGCTGGTTTGGAAATTCAGTAACTATCTGAGGAAGATAAAAATTGAATTTATATTTTAAAAATGAATAGAACCTAGATTGTGTCCTTAAGGCAACTCTAGATTTAGGCACAAATTCATCTTGCTAGGGAAGCCTGAAGTGATACCGTAGTACCACTTGCTGGTGTGGATGGCTCTCTGACTCTCTGATAGCCATTCATCCCAAATGCCCAGTTACTGTTTATAGTCCTAGAAATGCAGATTCCTTCCACACGAGGCTGACAGTTGAGCATAGCCTCCCAAATACCACATGCAGTCAATGAACATGAGCACTTGTAGAATATTGTGTAATGTCTTTTGATGTTTTGAAAACTGTTTTTTTCTTTTGAAGTCCTAGAAGGTCAGTAATGTTTCTTTGCCTTTAAAGAATGTTTGGGGCTGGGTGTGGTAGCTTATACCTGTAATCCCAGCACTTTAGGAGTCTGAGGCAGGAGAATCACTTGAACTCAGGAGTTCCAAACCAGCCTGGGCAACATAGCAAGATTTCATCTCTACTAAAAATAAAAAAGTTAGCCAGGTATGGTGGCATGTGCCTGCAGTCTCTGCTACTCAGGAGGCTGAGGTGGAATGATCACTTGTGCTGGGTGATAGAGGCTGCAGCAAGCTATGATTGTACCATTGCATGCACTCTAGCCTGGGCAAAAGAGCAAGACCCTATCTCAAAAAATAAAATAAAGTTGTTTGGGCTTTTGAGTTAAGAAAGCTGTGGAATTTAGGTTCACAGTGTTTATGTGATATTTATGTTAGGCGGAGGGTATACTTGTCAAAAAAGAATTTAGGAGCAAATCATTGAATTATTTATTATTCCTTCCCCAAAAAGATATTCATCAGATGTTAGCTACCATCGTCTGTTATCTACCAAAAATGATTAATTTGGCATAGATGATTGACAAATTACACCATCACACACCTGGATTTGATTTTCTTTTCCCAGAACTGACCAACTACATTAGCAGCTTGCTCTGCCAAGAGCAAAATAAATACACTGGATTTTACAATAGCTAAATACTTTACTAGAAAACAAGTTATTCAGTATCATATCAAACTGTGCAGTGATACTCATTTTTTTAACAGATAGACTGTGTGTCAAATAATAGGAAATGTAACCTATTTTACCAGGAAATTGGGCTTTCTGAAAATAAACAAGCAGAATCTATTCAGAAGCTAATGTTTTTAGCAAAGGAGGGAAATAAAACTACATCTTTGAAGTTTTACTTAAGCTTCTTTTTGAATATTTTTAAAAGTCCACCATTCTTTCTGGTCTAAGTCAGTGCGTACATGGACTAGCTCACAAGTCTGTGTTATGAGAGTTTAGTGTCAAAACAGGGCATTAAACCAATGAACAGGATTTATTGGTTAATTCTTTGAATTAGCTGGGTGTGGTGGCGGGCGCTTGTAGTCCCAGCTACTCGGGAGGCTGAGGCAGGAGAATGGTGTGAACCCAGGAGGCAGAGCTTGCAGTGAGCCAAGATCGTGCCATTGCACGCCAGCCTGGGTGACGAGCAAGACTCTGTCTCAAAAAAAAAAAAATACTTTTTTACTAAATATGTATAGATACGTCATATAAACAAAAGCTCTTTGGAGTCCTCAATTTTTAAGGTGTTATGGGGTCCTGAGGAAAAAAGGTTGAGAACTACTTTTTTCAAGTATTAAGTATGATTTTTACTAATTTATTTTCTTTTTTTTTTTTTTTTTTTTTTTTTTTGAGGCGGAGTCTCGCTCTGTCGCCCAGGCTGGAGTGCAGTGGCCGGATCTCAGCTCACTGCAAGCTCCGCCTCCCGGGTTTACGCCATTCTCCTGCCTCAGCCTCCCGAGTAGCTGGGACTACAGGCGCCCGCCACCTCGCCCGGCTAGTTTTTGTATTTTTTTTTTTAGTAGAGACGGGGTTTCACAGTGTTCGCCAGGATGGTCTCGATCTCCTGACCTCGTGATCCGCCCGTCTCGGCCTCCCAAAGTGCTGGGATTACAGGCTTGAGCCACCGCGCCCGGCCACTAATTTATTTTCAAATGCCTTTTTTTTTTGAGGAATAAATAGTATGATTACCAATAAAAGTAGCTATAACATAAGAGTAGGTTGGTAAAGTACAGTTTTCTAACAGTGAGTTATTGTGAGGAATGAAGGAAGGCATTAGAAAGAATGGATAATAGTATATTTGCATATCTGCCTGGATGTCTTGGGATGGACTGTGTGACCTTTTTATTCTCTGATTACAAGTAAAAAGTTTCACCTCCGTTTTCTTAATGTTTGTCTTTTCTAGATTGTCAAAAGAGTGGGGAATGGTGAGGAAACGCCGATGATTGGAGACAAAGTTTATGTCCATTACAAAGGAAAATTGTCAAATGGAAAGAAGTTTGATTCCAGTCATGATAGAAGTGAACCATTTGTCTTTAGTCTTGGCAAAAGTAAGAGGGTATTTTTTTGAGTTGTGTTTTACTTAGCTTTATTATATTTGCAATATATAGGAGCAGAGGATTCTATCCTTTCTAAAAGTAAAGATATTTTAGAATAGTAGTACTCAAAGAATGGTCTGAGAATCCCTAGGGCTCCCTGAGATCCTTTTAGGGGGTCCCAAATGTCATTTCTTTTCATAACAATAGTAAGATATTATTTGGCTTTTTACTGTATTGACATCTGCACTGATGGTACAAAAGCTGCAGTGGTAAAAAACTGCTGGTTCCTTAACACAAATCAAGGCAGTGGTAACCAGCTCTTCCAGTAGTCATGGTATTTTCCACTGCCACTCCTTCACTATTTACATAAGAGGAAAAGCTAGTTTCACATAAGAATGTCCTGATAAAGAAGTAAAAATTGGCCGGGCGTGGTGGCTCAAGCCTGTAATCCCAGCACTTTGGGAGGCCGAGACGGGCGGATCACGAGGTCAGGAGATCGAGACCATCCTGGCTAATATGGTGAAACCCCGTCTCTACTAAAAAATACAAAAAGCTAGCCGGGCGAGGTGGCTGGCGCCTGTAGTCCCAGCTGCTCGGGAGGCTGAGGCAGGAGAATGGCGTAAACCCGGGAGGCGGAGCTTGCAGTGAGCTGAGATCCGGCCACTGCACTCCAGCCCAGGCGACAGAGCGAGACTCCGTCTCAAAAAAAAAAAAAAAAAAGAAGTAAAAATTATTAGCTTTATTAAAACCCAATCCTTGAGTTTCACATCCCTTTGATATTCTGTGACAGGAAGGGATGCACATATAGAGCACTTCTGTACCCCAAAATATGATGGTTGTCTCAAGGAAAAGTACTTGTCCTCTTGTTTTAGTGAGATCTGAACTAACTGCATTTATTTCATGAAATACCATTTTTACTTGAAAGGGCAAATCTGCTTATGCAGACTTGATTCAGTATTTGGCAGGTGTTTTTCTGAGAATGAATGGAGTGAATCTGTCACTTCAAGGAAAAACAACTGACAATGTTTTTTGCCATTAAGTTTTCAAGTAAAAATTATAGTTTAGGAGAACTTGTATTTACCACTGTGTGCTTGACAGCTTCCAAAGACTTCTGATGAGATCGGTGGGTATTAATGAATGTGGTTTTAAATATACAATGAAATGTGTCCACATTTGGAAGATCTGTATAACTAAGAACCAATATTTTCTCAGTGACCAATGCAAGATGTTACAAGATCATGTGTGAATAAACAATTCATTCAAAGTTAGACAACAGATTTTAATTTAACAGTATGAAAAGTTCACTGATACACTTTCAGTTTCCACATTGTAATTGACTTTTATGAAACTTACAACTTGTACAGTTTTGATGTAGTATCAGATAATTATATTCACAATTATCTAAAAAGTTATTAAAGGGCTCCTATCCTTTTCAACTATCTGTGGGTTTGGATTTTTTTTTTCATGTACTTCAGCCAAAATTGCAGCAGATGAATGCAGAAATAGATATGAGAATCTGGTTGTCTTGTGTTACAAGTCAAACATACTTCTACATGTATAGCATTCTAAAACAATGACACTTGTCTCACCAATTTTTTTTTTGTTTTGGAAAATACAAAATATAAAAATACCTTGTACAAAATTAAATTACTTACATTAACATGGGGTTATTCTAAAATTAATTATTAAATAACTGCTTTTGTCCGGGTGCGGTGGCTCACGCCTGTAATCCCAGCACTTCGGGAGGCCGAGGTGGGCGGATCATGAGGTCAGGAGACCGAGACCATCCTGGCTAACACCGTGTTAGAAGGGTCTCTCTTCTTGTGCTTAGTGGGCATTTGTTAGCCAGGATGGTCTCGATCTCCTGACCTCGTGATCCACCCACCTCGGCCTCCCAAAGTGCCGGGATTACAGGCATGAACCATCGCACCCGGCCTCAATCTTACTATTTTTTTGGTTCTTTGTACAATTAGTATAATTTAGGTGACAATCATATTAACATTTGTGTCAAAGCTACTTTGAATGGTTTTTTTTTTTATTGAGGTATTATTTACATATAATAAAGTTTACCCTTTTAAGTATATAGTTTGATGAATTTTGATAATAGTTCTATAACTACCACCAATCAAAATATAAAACAATTTCTTTACCTTAAAAAGTATTTTTATGTCCTTTTGCAGTCATTTTCCTTCCTGGACTCTGAGCCCCAGGCAGTCACTAACTTGGTTTCTGTTCCTATAATTTTGCCTCTTGTAGAATTTCGTATAGACAGAATCTTGTATTATCTTTGGTATTTGACTTCTTTCACTTAACATAATGACTTTGGGATTCTTGCATCTTGAATTCCTGAGAAGTATTCCACAATTTGGGAATGCCACAGTTTGTTCACCCATTCAAAAACAGGACATTTGGTGGTTTGCAATTTGGGGCTATTCAGTGTTTCATATCCTTGCTAACATGTAGTATTGTCGATCTTTTTAACTTTAGCCATTCTAGTAAGTATGAAGTAGTATCTCACCTTGGGTTTTGTTTGCATTTCTCTGATGACTAGTGATGATTGAGGGTCTCCCTTCTTGTACTTAGTGGGCATTTGTATGTTTTCTTTTGTAAAGTGTCTGTTCAGATCTTCTGCCCATTTTAAAACATCGGTTGTTTGTCTTATTGAGTTGTACTTAAAAGGGCAAGCACTTTGGCAAATATGATCTCCCAGTCTATCTTGCCTTTTTATTTTCTTAATTGGTCTTTGGAGAAGTAGACGTTTTTACTTCTGATGAGGTCAGTTTTATCAATTTTTTTCTTTTATGGTTTGGTTACCTACTGTTATTAACCATTTTTGGTTTGATGTGATTTTTTGTTTACTATATTACAGACTAAGGTACAGAAAAGCTTGGTAAATTGCCCAAGGCTATACAGTAAGTGGCAGAGCCAGGATTCAAATCCAGATAGTCTTTCTTATGTTAGATCTTAAGGTTTAAAACATAGCCCAAACCAGGTATAGAAATGAAGTAGGTCCTGGTTAGCAGTATTTATCGAGTGCCTGATATACAGTAGAAATTTCTCTGTTTTTTGAGACGGAGTCTCGCTCTCGCTCAGGCTGGAATGCAGTGGTGTGATCTTGGCTCACTGCAACCTCTGTCTCCCGGGTTCAAGTGATTCTCCTGCCTCAGCCTCCTGAGTAGCTGGGATTACAGGTGTACACCACCATGCCTGCCTAATTTTTGTATTTTTAGTAGACGGGGTTTCACCACGTTGGCCAGGATGGTCTCTATCTCCTGACCTTGTGATCTGCCCACCTTGGCCTCCCAAAGTGCTGGGATTACAGGTGTGAGCCACTGTGCCCGGCCACAGAAGACATTTCTTACCAGTAATGATATGTCATAGTAAGGTTTATCAAAAGTGCTAGCGTTTGTGTTGGCTCGCTCTCTCTCTCTCTTCCTCCTTCCTCCTTCTCTCTCTCTTTGTCTCCAGAGACTTGCTCTGTTATCGGAGCTGGAATGCATCATAACTCACTACAGCATTGAACTTCTAGGCTTCAGTGATCCTCCTGCCTCAGCCTCCCAGAGTGCTGGGATTACAAGCATGAGTCACTGCCCTCAGCCAATATGTTCTTAATATCTGTTTACTTTTTTTTACATTCAGTTTAGGAGCATTCAGGAGATTTGTAAGGAAAGCTTTTAGGCTAAAATATTTAATTTTTCTAATTGTCCCCAAAAGTGTGAGCCAGAAAGACAGCAAACTTTAAGAAAGTACTTACTTTGATTTTTCCTGGTACTTTGCGATACAGGAGGAATGCTTCCAGTTTCCACTGCTGAGTGGATATCAGGGAGGAGCTGATTTAGGCTGTGAAAAGCTGAGCAAATTTCTCACTCCATTTAAATTCGATATTACATCATGTCTTTGTTCTTTTTTTGAGTACAATATTGTGGTGCTATAGTTCTTTGCAAAGAGTAATTAAAACATGACCCCTGCCTTCAAGTGTAACAATTTAGTCTGGCAGAGTTGATCCTTAAGACTGTCCCAGGACAGATAATGCCACCATATCTGTTTTCTTTCCCTTTTCCCTTTTTTTTTTTTTTTTTAATTATAAACCTTGCAGGTGGGGAGAGATTATCCTATGATTAGTTTTCTTAGTAGTTAGAGAAATGACAAAAATACAATGTAATATAAGATATGAACACTTTAAAAGAGTCTTAAACATAAATTACTGTAATCTCAGCAGTTTGGGAGGCCAAGACAGGAGGATCAGTTGAACCCAAGGGTTCAAGACCAGCCTGGACAACGTGGTGAAACCCCATCTCTACAAAAAATACAAAAATTAGCCAGGCGTGGTGGTGCCAGCTTACTCAGGAGGCTGAGATGGGAAGATCATTGGAGCCCAGGAGGTCAAGGCTGCAGTGAGCTGTGATCACACGCCTTCACTCCAGCCTGGGTGACAGAGCGAGACGCTGACTCAAACAAAACAAAGTACATAAATTAATTTGTTTAATTCATGATTAGTTACTATTGGTAGGGGGTAGGGATGATTATTAGAGCCCTTTTGTAGCTATTTTAAAATAAAACTAGTGGCTCATGCCTATAATCCCAGCACTTTGGGAGGCCGAGGCGGGCAGATCACCTGAGGTTCGAGGTTCAAGACCAGCCTGGCCAACATAGTGAAACCCTGTCTCTACTACAAATACAAAAATTAGCTGGTGTGGTGGCATATGCCTGTAATCCCAGACTACTGGGGAGGCTGAGGCAGGAGAATCACTTGAGCCCAGGAGGTAGAAGTTACAGTAAGCCAAGATTGTGCCACTGCACTCCAGCCTGGGCGACAGAGTGAGACTCTGTCTCAAAAAACTAAAAACAAAAACAAAAAAACCTAAAATATATGAGGAAAAAGTATACAGGAAAAATAATTTGCTTTGTTTAGTGTAAAAAGAAGAAAGGATGTCTGTATTATCTATTATATGAGGTTTTTATTAACAAAATTAGTAGAATATGCAAGTAGTTAAAATAGACATCAGAAATTGGTACTAATTAGTAGAATATGCAAGTACTTAAAATAGAGATCAGAAATTGGTACTAAGTCCTAGGAATCCCTCAAGGAAGGTGAAGCAGGAATGAATAAGATGCACTTTTAATTACCTGAAGCTTAGTAAGTGATTAACCTTAAGTGTTTGTCAACTTTTATATTTTGAAAGGAAATCTTTTACAGTTAAAATATTTACCTTTCTTGTTCTCCTTTACTACTCCCATATGAAAAAGTAATTTTTTTCTGTATGATATGGTGTAGCTTTCATCCTATAGTGTGTTCAGTATGCTCATATTCAAATGTAAATGTACATTTAAAAGGTAGTGATTTTTCAACAAGGGTGCCAAGACCATTCATTGGGAGAAAGGACAGTCTTTTCAACAAATGGTGTTGGAAAAGCTAGATATCCAGATGTAAAAGAGTGAAATTGGGTCCTTATCTTACACCATCTACAAAAATTAACTCAAAATGGATCAAAGACCTAAACGCAAGATCTAAACCTATAAAACTCCCATAAGAATATGGAGGAAGGCCAGGCACAGTGGCTTACACCTGTAATGCCAGCACTTTGGGAGGCCAAGGCAGGCGGATCACCTGAGGTTTAGGAGTTCAAGTTCAAGACCAGCCCTGACCAACATGGTGAAACCCGTCTCTACTAAAAAAAAAAAAAAAAAAAAAAAAGCTGGGCATGGTGGCGCATGCCTGTTGTCCCAGCTACTTGGGAGACCGAGGCAGGAGAATTGCTTGAACCCGGGAAGCAGAGGTTGCAGTGAGCCAAGATCACACCATTGCACTCCAGCCTAGGCAGCAAGAATGAAACATCTCAAAAAAATAAATAAATAAATGAAGAATATGGAGGAAAGGCTTCCTGACACTGGATTTTGCAGTGGTTTCTTGGCATGACATCAAAAGTACAGGCAACAAAAGTAAAACAATTAAACATAAATTACTGGACATCATAAATTAAATTGGAATACATCAAAATTTAAAACTTTTGTGCATCACACAGTAACCGAATGAAAGGCAGCCTATGGAATGGGAGAAAAATATTTGCAAATCTTATGTCTGATAAGGGGTTAATACCCAGAATACACAAACAACTCCTATAACTCAACAAAAACAACAACATAGCCCAATTAAAAAATATGTCAAGGACCAGTTGCAGTGGCCATACCTGTAATCTCAGCATTTTGGGAGACCTAGGTGGGAGGATTATTTAGAGGCCAGGCTTTCAAAGACCAGTCTGGGCAACATAGTGATACCCTATGTCTAAAAAATTTTTAAAAACTGGGCAGAGGACTTGAAATTTCTTCAAAGAAGATATAAAAATGGACAACAAGCATATGCAAAGATGTTCAACATCACTAATCATTAGGGAAATTCAAGTCAAAACCACAGTGAAATACCACCCTCATACCGGTTAGAATGGGTACTATCAAAAAAACAAAACAACAAGTGTTGATGAGGATGTAGAGAAATTGGAACCCTCATGCATTGGTGGTGGGAATGTAAAATAGTGCAACTGCTGTGGAAAACAGTATGGAAGTTCCTCAGACAATTGAAAATAGGGTTACCATGTTGATCTAGCAATTCTGCTTGTGGGCATATAACCAACAGAATTGAAAGCAGAGTCTTGAAGAGATATTTGTACACTCATGTTTGTAGCAGCATTGTTAACAGCAACCAAAAGGTGGAAGCAACTCAAGTGTCCATCATAGATGCATAGATAAACAAAATGTGATAAAAACGTACAGTGGAATATTTAAGTTTTAAAGAAAAAATCTGGCAGATGCTACAACATGGATGAACCTTGAGGACGTTATACTAAGTGAAGTAATCCAGTGACAGACAAATACTGTCTGATTCCACTTATATGAGTTATCTATCTAGAGTAGTCAAATTCATAAAAACAGAAAGAATAGAAGTTGCCAAAGGTTCGGGAAGGAGGAAATGTTTAATGGGTATAAAATTTTAGTTTTGCAAGACAAAAGAGTTCTGGAGATTGGTTGCATAACAATGTGAATATACTTAAAAATAGTGAACTGTGCACTTTAAAAAATAGCTAAGGTGGTAAATTCTTTTTTTTTTCCCCCCACAATTAAGCATTTTTTTTTAACTCAAGGAGGAAACATTATGTAATCAGAATGTTCTGAAGTGGTCACTATAGTCTTTATTATAAATGAGAGTGTTAAGTGATTAAAATGTTATATCTTAAAATATGTTATATAATTTTTTTAAGCCAGAAGTATTACATTACAGAAGGAAGAAAAAGTATAATAAATTGTTTTTATACTAGGCTTTATATACTTTTAAACTTTTTCACCTGCCTATAGTTACATACATATAAAAAGCATTTAAATTTAGTAATAGCTATATTACACATTTGTGTATATATATATATATTCTCATTTTATATTTTATTACAAATGGAATAAGACTCCTGAAATTGATAAATTGTGTATAAGCTAGTAAAACTGAAGTCTAGATCAAGTGTAAGAATAAATTGACGTTATATATTCTTGGTGTTTTTTTTCTTTTTTTCTTTCTTTTTTTTTTTGAGACGGAGTCTTGCTCTGTTGCCCAGGCTAGAGTGCAGTGGCGCAATCTCGGCTCACTGCAAGCTCTGCCTCCTGGGTTCATGCCATTCTCCTGCCTCAGCCTCCCGAGTAGCTGGGACTACAAGCCCCTGCTACCACGCCCGGCTAATTTTTTATTTTATTTTATTTTTTTGAGACGGAGTCTCGCTCTGCCGCCCAGGCTGGAGTGCAGTGGCTGGATCTCAGCTCACTGCAAGCTCCGCCTCCTGGGTTTACGCCATTCTCCTGCCTCAGCCTCCCGAGTAGCTTGGACTACAGGCGCCCGCCACCTCGCCCGGCTAGTTTTTTGTATTTTTTTTAATAGAGACGGGGTTTCACCGTGTTAGCCAGGATGGTCTCGATCTCCTGACCTCGTGATCCGCCCATCTCGGCCTCCCAAAGTGCTGGGATTACAGGCTTGAGCCACCGCGCCCGGCCAATTTTTTATATTTTTAGTAGAGACGGGTTTCACCCTGTTAGCCAGAATGGTCTTGATCCCCTGACCTTGTGATCTGCCTGCCTTGGACTCCCAAAGTGCTGGGATTACAGGCATGAGCCACCGCGCCCGGCCTGTTCTTGGTATATTTTACCTATGACTGAGATCCTAAAGATGCAGAATCTTTAAAATGTTTATGCTTTGGGGGTTGGGCATGGTGGCTCACACCTGTAATCCCAGCACTTTGGGAGGCCGAGGTGGGCAGACCACTTGAGGTCAGGAGTTTGAGACCAGCCTGACCAACATGGTGAAACCCCATCTCTACTAAAAATACAAAAATTACCTAAGCATAGTAGCACATGCCTGTAATCCCAGCTACTTGGGAGGCTGAGGCACGAGAATCGCTTGAACCCAGGAGGCAGAGGTTGCAATGAGCAAAGATTGTGCCACTGCACTGCAGCCTGGACAACAAAGTGAGACCCTATCTCAAAAAAAAGGAAAGTATTTATGCTTTTGGTGCAGTAATTTTACCTCTAGGAATTTAAGGAAATGTGGTGTAGAAGCTTGCTTAACCTACTCCAGACTAATTGATGCTCTCCATTCTATTTGCAAATATACTGAGTGATACAACTGGTTTCCTGTTCTGCGGTGTGGTCCCACACACTGCTTCCATCAGTTGAGTGGGCCTTGTCAGTGCCCTGCAGCCGCAGACCACTAGGAATACACCTATAGTTGAACACGTTGGTTCATTACTTGCGAGGGAGGATACACACCATGCAAACTGTGGAGTATCTCAGTAAGAGTGTTAGAAGGAATATTTTATAGGACTTGGGCTTGTATTAGGTGATTTTGGGGAGTTTTAAGAAAGCAGAGCTTTCTCAGATGCTGTTAGGATGTGGGTTGATTTATGTTTGGGTATCTTAATAAATCTTATTAGGAAATGGGCCAACTAGAGTGAGACCAAAGCTAGAACTGGTAGAGAAGCAGCAGTCACTCATATTAGCCAGGAGAGGGGGATGTTTGGTATTTTGTAAAATGCACAGTGACCTTGTTTTTCTCCTCTGGGCTTAGACAAAAAAAAAAAAATTTTTTTTTCTTTTTTGAAATGGGACTGGAGTGCAGTGGCGTGATCTCAGCTCACTGCAACCTCCACCTCCCAGGTTCAAGCAATTCTCCTGCCTCAGCCTCCCAAGTAGCTGGGATTACAGGCATGTGCCACCACGCCCTGCTAATTTTTACATTTTTAGTAGAGACAGGGTTTCACCATGTTGGCCAGGCTGGTCTCGAACTCCTGACCTCAGGTGATCCACTCGCCTCAGCCTTCCAAAGTGCTGGGATTACAGGTGTGAGCCATCACGCCCAGCCAGACAAAATTTTGAAGTATTTTTGTTTTGTCTCACTTGGACACAGTCTCAGAGTGACCTTGTCTCGTTGATATTTTGCAAGATTGTTTATGTCCCACAGGAGAATAATATGGCCTCCCTGTGATCCCTAGGCCAGCTTCAAACAACACTGAGGTCTAGCTGTAAGTGTTCAAGCAGTTTCCAGATGTTGGGGAGGCTACTTTTTCTTTCTCAAACTCTTGTTAAGAATCAGTTGAAGCCAAGTGCCTGTAGTCTCAGCCACTCAGATGCTGAGGTGGGAGGATCCCTTGAGCCAGGAGTTTGAATCCAGCCTGAGCAACATAGCAAGACCCTGTCTCTTAAAAATGAAAAAAACTGGGCTGATGCAATGGCTCACACCTATAGTCCCAGCACTTTGGAAAGCTGAAGCAGGAGTATCACTTGAGGCTAGGAGTTCAAGACCAACCTGGGAAATGTAGCAAGACTCCATATCTACAGAAAAATTTAAAATTATGGTGGTATTCACCTGTAGTCCTAGCTACTAGGGAAGCTGAGGCAGGAGGTTCTCTTGAGCCCAGGAGTTCAAGACCAGCCTGGGCAACATGGTGAGACTCTGTCTACAAAAAAAAAAAAAGAAGAAGAAGAAAATGAACCCAATGTGGTAGCACATGTCTGAGGTCCCAGCTACTTGGGGGGCTAAGGTGGGAGGACTGCTTGAGCCTGGGGTTGAGGATGCAGTAAGCGATACTCATACCACTGCACTCCAGTCTGTGTGACAGAGCAAGACCCTGGCTCTTAAAAAAAAAAAAAGTAGCCATTTTATAAAGACAGTTGGGCAATAACTATCAAATTTAAAATGCATATCACCTTTGCACTTCCAGGAATTTACCCTCCAAATATATTTATGCAAAGTAGGCAAACATAAATGGACAAGTAGTCTCATTAGATTACTGTTGGTAATATATGCATCAATAGGAGATTGTTGTATTATACACCCGATAATGTTTTTCCTTTATCAAATACATATTATGTGCCAGGCACCATGCCATGCATTTGATGTGTTTTGTCTAATAATTCTTAAAACAACTGAAAATATATGGCAAGTACTGTTATTATCTACATTTTGCAGGTGAGGAGACTGCAGCACAGAGATTAAGTAACTTGCACAAGTTTACACAGATAGTAAAAGGCAAACTGGGTATTCAAATCCAGGTAGTCTGAGGTTAGAGTATGCTGCATTTTTGACCTCTAAAATGTACATCTTCCTTTCTACTGTTGGAGAAAGAGGATGAAGATATATATTAAATGAAAAAGTAGTTCAGAACTGAATGTCTAGTTCACTGTCATTTGTGTTTTAAATTTTTTTTAAAAAGGTACAGCACACAGTAGGATACCAAAGAAACAAAACAGTGACTTGTAAGGAACAAATGGATGGCCTTTCCGCTTTCACTTTCCATCTCTTTCATGGGTGTTTTAATAATAGGCATGTATTACTTGAATAACTTTTTTTTTTTTTTTTTAAGAGACAGGGTCTTACTCTGTCACCTAGGCTGGAGTGCAGTGACACAATCATTGCTCACTGTAGCCTCTTACTCCTGGGCTCTAGCTATTCTCCTGTCTTAACCTCCAAAGTATCTGGAACTACAAGCATGTGCCACCATGCTGCACTAATTTTTTAAATTTTTGTAGAGATGGAGTTTCACTGTGTTGCCCTGGCCCGTCTTAAAACTCTTGGGCTCAAGTGGATGCTCCCACTTGGCCTCCCAAAATGCTGAGATTACAGGTATGAGCCACTGTTCCTGGCCACTTAACATATATTTTTAACTGAAATAAATGTAGCTGACATTTGGAAAAGTTGTAATATTTAATGAAGATTAAGCTAAAATCGTGAATGCCAAATGGTTTATCCATCCCTGCTTACATACTGTTATGTAGGATTTCCCTTGTCCTAATATCCTACCACCAGCTCACTTCAAATTCACTTCCTCTGGGGTTCATCTCTTATCTGATCCCACTTTGAATACTTACATTTTTGTTTTTGTGTTTTGAGACAGGACAGGGTCTCCACTCTGCTGCCCAGGCTGGAGTGCAGTGGCATGATCTCAGCTCACTGAAACCTCGACCTCCTGGGCTCAAGCAATCCTCCCTCTTCAGCCTCCTGAGTAGCTGGCAAGCACCACCACGCCTGGCTCATTTTTTCAATTTTTTTTTTGTGGAGATGGGGTTTCAGCATGTTGCCTGGGCTGGTCTCAAACTCTTGAGCTCAAGAGATCTGCCCACCTTGGCCTCCCAAAGTGCTGGGATTACAGGCGTGAGCCAACGTGCCCAACCCCCAGATACTTAATGTTTTTGATTAACAAAGTACCTCATTTGTAATTTAGCCTTTTTTTTTTTTTTTTGAGTCAGAGTCTTGCTGTGTTGCCCAGGCTGGAGTGCAGTGGCATGATCTCTACTCACTGCAACCTCCGCCTTCCAGGTTCAAGTGATTCTCCTCCCTCAGCCTCCCAAGTAGTTGGGTTTACAGGCACACACCACCATGCCTGGCTAATTTTTGTATTTTTAGTAGAGACGGGGTTTCACCATGTTGGCCAGGCTGGTCTTGAACTCCTGGCCTCAAGTGATCTACCCGCCTTGGCCTCCTAAAGTGCCAGGATTACAGGCGTGAGCCACCATGCCCCACCAAAATGTAATTAGCCTTTTAAATTGCCTGAATTTTCTATTGTTTCCCAAAGGACTTGATACTGCTTACAGTAAGATAATGATGCACATCATAGGAACTGTAAACATTGAGATTACAATTATATAGCCTAATATAGTCCTACAATTGAGCAGTAAATTTAACTTAGTTTCCTGGAAGTAGGCAAAAAATAAAACATTTTAAATTCTGTAGTTGTGGTTTGACAAAAAGACACATACGTTTTTGTTTAAAGAAACCTTTTTCTGATTCTAAATTTTGTGAAGAAATGTGTTTCATAGACCCTTTTATGCAATTTATACTGTTCTGGTTACTTCTTGTTTTGTTGGGTTTTTTTTTTGTCTACCCAACTAAATTATAAGCTTCCTTAGGACAAACTCTATTTTTCAATACTGTTTTTGTTCTATCTTTGCCTAGAAAATGTGTGCTTATTATAGTTGAAATGATAAATTAAGCAACAATTGCAACACAGCCATATTTCATGGATAATGTTACCACCAGTTTTCAGACTTAATTTTTGAGTAGTTTAGGAATTTATACTACTTTCATCCCTTTCAGCAGGGAATCCTTTTTGAGACAGGTCTCACTCTCACCCAGGCTAGAGTGCAGTGGCATAATCTTGACTCACTGAAGCCTCAACCTCCTGGGCCCCCAGGCTCAAGCAGTCTTCCCACCACAGCCTCCGGAGTAGCTGGGACTATAGGTGTGCACCACTATACCCAGCTATGTTCCTTGGGTTTTTTGTTTTGTTTTGTTTTTGTTTTTAAGAGATGAGGTCTTGCTGTGTTGCCTAGGCTGGTCTCAAACTCCTGGACTCAAGCGATCCTCCCACCTCAGCCTCCCAAAGTGCTGGGCCGATCAACAGGGAATCTTTTATGATAGCCTTGAAAAAAATAATAATTTATTTATTTGTATGTAGCACTCTGTCATCTTGTAGCCCATACTTTCTAGCTGAGTATGTAGTATGAAAAATTGGAAATTTGAACTTTTGTTTTATGAAAGTTAAATATTTTTAAATAGGGCTTATAGCTTTCAACTACCTTTTCCTTTCTCTTAGGCCAAGTTATAAAGGCATGGGACATTGGGGTGGCTACCATGAAGAAAGGAGAGATATGCCATTTACTCTGCAAACCAGAATATGCATATGGCTCGGCTGGCAGTCTCCCTAAAATTCCCTCGAATGCAACTCTCTTTTTTGAGGCAAGTATGTGTGTGATGTTGCCTTGTCAGCATCTGCTCTGCAATAGGAATGGCTTTGAAGCAACAGGCAGTGGGAAAAGGAGCTATAGAGAATCAGATCCAACTTACTTATTTTGGAGCATGGCTTCTTGAATTGTTTCCCACAAACCCAAGGGTGCACGTGCCAGTGCTTTTTGAGAAACGTGTTTCCAGCACAAAAAGGTCATATCCAAATACACAAAAGACTTAGAAATAAAGATTCTGGTCCATGGTGTGAGTGTGACATACTCAAAATTAACCAGAATGCAGGAATGTTGAAATATGCCTATGTCAAGTTGCAGGGTATTTTCACATTATAAAGGTTTATGTCACAGATCTCACTTCTCTAGAAGTGTTTGATGGTGATAAAACATTATTCAACCTGTGTTGAAATTACATATATTTGGCAAAACTTGATTTTTAAGAACCACCCCAGCTAGGTAAAATACACCTTTAATCAGTCGTAGGCCACATTCATGAAATTTATTCTTACATTTTGAGAAGGGAACTCCATAAATCCAGGGTGGGGAAGTTGTGGCCTCAAACAAAATGTTCTACCAGCACCTTGTAGCTCTGGCTTTTTGCCCACAGAGTAGTGTTCCTAGTATTTCCTATCTTTGCACTGCAGTCCCTTAGGATATAGTCTTAGACATTATCATTATGTGAAATTCTTTCCAAGTATGGAAAAGTATAGTGGGGTTTTTTTTTTTTTTGCTACTTTTCCAATAATTAAGATGCATAAATGAATGTATACATTTTAAAACAGCTTTATTTTGTAAAATGAAATAATTGGTTGCCCTTGCCTTCACATACGTTAAATTGGCTTTATTTGGTCTTTTCTCAGCTGAATTCCTTTTTTCTTTCTAGATTGAGCTCCTTGATTTCAAAGGAGAGGACTTATTTGAAGATGGAGGCATTATCCGGAGAACCAAACGGAAAGGAGAGGGATATTCAAATCCAAACGAAGGAGCAACAGTAGAAAGTAAGTATTAAAGTAAGAGGGAACTAGTCCTTAAACACTGGACCATTTATGTGGACGAAATGGAGACTTAAAAAAAAAAATGTTTATGGAAATGAACATATTGGCTGGGCGTGGTGACTCACGCCTGTAATCCCAGCACTTTGGGAGGTCGAGGCGGGCGGATTGCCTGAGCTCAGGAGTTTAAGACCAGCCTGGCTAGCATGGCGAAACCCCATCTCTACTAAAAATACAAAAAAACTAGCCAGGCGTGGTGGTGCACGCCTGTAATCCCAGCTCCTTGGGAGGCTGAGGCACAAGAAGCACTTGAACCCGGGAGGTGGGGTTTGCAGTGAGCCAAGATCGTGCTACTGCACTCCAGCCTGGGTGACCAGCCTGGGTGACAGAGCGAGACTCTGCCTCAGAAAAAAAAAAAAAAAAGGATTGAATATATCTCAAAGATAGTCTTAGCTGGGCACAGTGGCTCACGCCTGTAATTCCAGCACTTTGGGAGGCTGAGGCCGGAGGATCTCTTGAGCTTAGGAATGCGACAGCAAGGGCAACATAGTGAGGCCCCATCTCTACTAAAAAGCATCAAGAGAATTAGTCAAGTGTGGTGACACGTCCCTGTAGTCCCAGCTACTTAGGAGGCTGAGGTGGAAGAATCACTTGAGCTCTGGAGATAAACGCTACAGTAGAGAGCCGTGATTGTGCCATTGCGCTCCGCCTGGACAACAGCGAGATTCTGTGGGAAAAAAAAAAAAAAAAAAAGTCTGGGCGCGGTGTCTCACGCCTCTAATCCCAGCACTTTGGGAGGCCGAGGCGGCCAGATCACGAGGTCAGGAGATCGAGACCAGCCTGCCCAACACGGGGAAACCCCGTCTCTACCAAAAATACAAAAAATTAGCCAGGCATGGTGGAGGGCACCTGTAGTCCCAGCTACCCGGGAGGCTGAGGCAGGAGAATGGCGTGAACCTGGGAGGCCGAGCTTGCGGTGAGCCGATATGGCGCCACTGCACTCCAGCCTGGGAGACAGCGAGACTCCTGTTTCAAAAAAAAAAAAAAAAGAATAGTTTCAGGTTCAACATTTATTTAATAATTTTATTTAGTAAATATTAATTTAACATCTACGTGCCAGGCATGCTACCAGCCTCTACCAACTCAAAAATGAATACAAGTAATTCCATCCACAAGAAATTCTCAATCTATGAACTCTTTGATGTGCCAACAACTATATTAGTTGCCCGATATATTTGTTCGTTTATTTCTCACAGCCTTAAGAGGTAAAATTTCCTGTCCCCAGATAAGAAAAGTTAATTCAGGCCGGGCGCGGTGGCTCAAGCCTGTAATCCCAGCACTTTGGGAGGCCGAGACGGGCAGATCACAAGGTCAGAACATCGAGACTATCCTGGCTAACACGGTGAAACCCCGTCTCTACTAAAATACAAAAAACTAGCCTGGCAAGGTGGCGGGCGCCTGTAGTCTCAGCTAGCCGGGAGGCTGAGGCAAGAGAATGGCGTGAACCCGGGAGGCAGAGCTTGCAGTGAGCTGACATCCGGCCACTGCACTCCAGCTTGGGCGACAGAGCCAGACTCCGTCTCAAAAAAAAAAAAAAAAAGTTAATTCAGAGATGTTAAATAAATTGCCCAGGGTTACAGAGTTACTAAACAGAGCAGTAGATTATAATCCTATTTAGGACTCAAATCCATCTCATCAGCTGTCATCAAGATAAAAAAATAGTTCGTCATTTAGATCAATATTCGATAATAATGTTCATTCTATTCCCTATCAGTAGACCTAGGTTCAAGTCCTGCTTTGGTGTTTATTGAGTAACCTGAAGCTTTTCCGTTTCTTCATTTGCTAAGTGGGAGAACGGGCATCTCTGAGGACTGAGATAGCTAACTCTTCTTTCCTCCCAGAGCAAATTATATATACCACTGTGTATACTACTTGTCACTTTACATTGTAATAGTATTTGCCCATTTATCCCAGTATACTGTGAGTGCTTGAGGACCAGAATCTTTCTTCATGGCTTTTGTTTTCAGCATTACCTGCAGTGCGTGACACACATTTGGTGTTCAATAAAGGCTTTCTGCATAGATAAGTGCTTGAGAAGTGTCATTAGTGAGCTGAAATCCTTCAAAAGAGAGTTGTGAGAAAACAGAGAAATACTTCCATTAAGAACAAACATCAAATCATTCAACAAGGATGGGAACATGAACTATTATTATAAAAGTTCTGTTTAAAATAAAGATTTCAAAAGCCAGGTGTAATGGTGTACACCTGTTGTCCCAGCTACTTGGGAGGCTGAGATGGGAGGATCACTAGAGGCCAGGAGTTCAAGGCTATAGCATGCTATGATTACACCAGTGAATAGCCAGTGCACTCTAGCCTAGGCACCATAGTGAGACCTTGACTCTTAAAAAAAAAGAAAAAAAAGTAAAATAGAGTTCATTTAAACAGAAAACAAGAATAGCTGAGTTTCTTATATTTAAAGTATATACGATTTTCGGCCCATCACTTCTACGAGTCTGGAAAATCAGTTAAAATTCTGTTGTTTTGGGAAGCAGTTATAAATATTACTTACCCCAGATTGTCATTTGGAATAAGTTTTAGAATACATGAAGAGCTTTAAATGTAGAATATCAGGGAAATAGCTTCAGACTAGGAGTTAGGAGATAGGGTTCCATCCTCAGCCCTGGTCTCAGGCTGGCTCCAAGTAGACCTCACCTCTGGGCATTAGCATCCTTCCTATGCAGTGAGGCAAGGTGGAACCTCTTAATTTTTAAGGTCCTACTAGCCCTAAAACTCCATCATAGAATTCTAAACATTTACAAAAGTTGTAGGAATGATAGAAAATCATCTTCACTTTATTAGTAAGCACTTAAGCTTGTCTATAATGTGTATTTTAAATTTTTATTATGAAAAATTTCAAATGTATATACAAAGGTAGAGGTTTACTCCTATGGATACAGGAACTCCCTAGATTCAGTAATTTATAATATATATTTTTAAACTGGAGGGTTTTGTCAACTAAGAGGAAAAACTTTTCCCAATTATAGACAATACCACAACATTACTACTGTGGAGACAACTTTAGAGCAGACTAAATTAATCAAATTTTGCTTTTGGTAATCCTTGTGATGGGAGTCAATTTTTTAAAACTTTTTGTTTTGAAGTAATTTTAGAATTACAGAAAAGTTGCAAAACTAGTATAGAGTGTTCCCTTATATGCTTCACACAGCTTCCTCTAAATGTTAACATCTTACCTAATCACAGTACATTTATCAAAATCAGGAAGTTAACATTGATGTAGTACCAGTAACTGTTTTCCAGATCTTATTTCAATTTCACCGGTTACTACACTACTGTCGTTTTCTGGTCTAAGATCAAACTCAAGATCCAGCATTGTATTTCCTTTTTTTTTTTTTGAGATGGAGTCTTGCTCTGTCACCCAGGCTGGAGTGCAGTGACACAATCTCAGCTCACTGCAACCTCCACCTCCTAGGTTCAAGTAATTCTCCTGTCTCAGCCTCCCAAGTAGCTGGAACTATAGGCACACGCCACCATGCCTGACTGATTTTTAATTTTTTTTAGAGACATGGTTTTACCACGTTGTTCAGGCTGGTCTCGAGCTCTTGACCTCGGGTGATCCACCTGCCTCAGCCTCCCGAAGTGCTGGGATTACAGGCGTGAGCCACCACACCTGGCCTACTCTACTATTTTGAATACAACTGACCATTTTGTAGAATATCCCTCAATTTGGGTTTCTGGGATGTTTTTAATTAGATTGAGGTTATGCATTTTTTAAAAATACCACTGAAGTGATGTTGTGCCTTTCATCATTATCAAGATACTGATGTTTCATTACTGGTGATGTTACCTTAGAACACTTGGTTAAGGTGGGAAACCATGTTTCACTACTGCAAAGTTACTATTTTCCTTTTGTAATTAAAAAGCATTAGGAGGGAAGTACTATCTTGTTTTATATCACAACTTTACACACTCATTTTGACATTTGTTGATTTTTGAATGCAACAGTTATTACTGTGCCTTTTGACTAATGGTAAATTCTCTATTGCTGTTATTCTCACTACATTAATTTGAATCCTACCATATATTTATTCAGTTGATTTATATCATTATGGACCTGTGTATACTTATTCTGTAAGTTATTATTCATTACTATTCTTATTTATTTTGTTGTTCAGATTGTCCCAGATTTGACCATTGGAAACTCCTTTGAGCTTGTTTTTGTGTCCTTTCAATATTATCCCCATTTTTTTAAAGCACTTCCTTACTTTCTGGTACCACAAGACACTCATGGCTCATCTTAACATTTTCCTGCCCCACACCTGGAACCGACCATTTCTCCAAAGAGCCCTGATTCCTTTTATTGGAGAAAGGCATTTAGAAACTAAGATCTGAGTGCTAGGTTTGCTCCTGCTATGAGATGTCATCATTCCTAGATCCTCTTAGCAGACAGAGAGATAGAGAACATATGAACCTCAACATACATACATATACATCTGCATGTATTTCTACATCAGCCTGTGTGTGTGTATAGTGGTTGTTGTTGTTTTGTTTTGTTTTTTTTGGAGACAGAGTCTTACTCTGTCGCCCAGACTGGAGTGCAGTGGTGCAATCTCAGCTCACTGCAACTTCCGCCTCCCAGGTTCAAGTGATTCTCCTGTCTCAGTCTCCGGAGTAGCTGGGATTACAGGTGCCCTCCACCACGCCCAGATATTTTTTGTATTTTCAGTAGAGATGGGGTTTCACCATGTTGGCCAGGCTGGTCTCGAACTCCTGACCTCGTGGTCTGCCTGCCTCGGCCTCCCAAAGTGCTGGGATTACAGGAATGAGCCACCGCACCTGGCCAGCCTGTATATATATGTGAAAAACCATGAATACTCACTGGCAGTTGCAGTTCCAGTTCCAATCCAGCACCGCAAGTTTACTTGCCCTTTGCTCATTTGAAACTCCATTCTCCAGAAGTGAGAAAGTGCTCTCATTCTCCACAGCATACTCATGGCTCCATCCTAGTGTATATGTAAGGTGGTTTTAGAATTGCTAACCTAGACCCCTGTGACAAAGTGACTTTAGAAAATATTTGTGTATAGTACCTTTTGTCATTGGCCTTATAGTATATTCAAAACACTTGCTTTCCAACTGAGGTAACGTCTTTCTTCCCCACCCCCTTCAATGTGATTGTGTTATTCAGTTGTAACAAACTGTTCATTTGTTACTGTTTATATTCCATTTTGGGTTCCTGCCATGCTCTGGTTAATTTTAATTATTTGTTTTATTTTGGATATTTGAATATCCAAATATTCAAATGGATTTTGGATATTTTGGATTTGAAACATTACCATGATTTTAAACTATACAAAAAATAATATACTCAAAAGTGTCATTTCCCCCCTCATCCCTATTAACCTGTTCCCATTTCCCCATTATTTCCACCCTATTCCAGTCTCATTAGTTATATCATTAGATCCTGGTTTTTCTTCCTGTATTTTATTATGTTTTATGTCGTCTTATTTTTTCTGTTTCTGTCAACAAAGGGAGCCAGGTATGGTGGCTCACACCTGTAATCCCAGCAATTTGGGAGGCTGAGGCAGGAGGATGGCTTGACCTCAAGAATTTGAGACCATCCTGAGCAACATAGAGACCTTGTCTCTACAAAAAATTTAACATTTAGCCACGTGTGATAGCACATGCCTCTAGTCCCAGCTACCCAGAAGGCTGAGGCAGGAGGATCTCTTGAGCCCAGGAGTTCAAGGCTGCAGAGAGTTGTGATCATGCCACTTGTACTCCAGCCTGGGCAACAGAACAAGGCTCTGTCTCCGTTTAAAAAAAAAAAAAGAAAAAAAGAACAAAAGAAAGGGCAATGACTAATCTTTTGTCTTTCATCTTGATAGAATGTACTTTCCTGGGAAATTCTAGAGTAAATGGTTGATTTTACTTTTTCACTCAAAAGACCTCCTTGGTTTTCTGGAACAAATCTATTTTATAGAAATTTATTGTGTCATACTTTCATTTATCAAGGTTAAAATGTCCTGGTTTTTCCTCCTTTAAACAAGTTAGCTATCTAGGGGAGGAGAACAAAGATTACCCTAAAGGTGGTCCCTGTTCAAAACCAAGATCACCTTGTTCTTTTTGAAATCTTCTCAGTCTTTACTGGTTTGCCTTTTCTTTATAGCATCACCAGATACACTTAGATGTGAAACCAGATATAAAACCTGGAACTAGGCCAGGTGCGGTGGCTCATGCCTGTAATCCCAGCACTTTGGGAGGCCAAAGCGGGCAGATCACCTGAGGTCAGGAATTCAAGACCAGTCTGACCAACATGGCAAAACCCCATCTCTACTAAAAATACAAAAAATTAGCTTGGAGTGGTGGTGGGCATCTGTAATCCCAGCTATTTGGGAGACTGAGGCAGGAGAATCACTTGATCCTGGGATGCGGACGTTGCAGTGAGCAGAGATCGCACCACTGCACTCCAGCCTGACAGAGTGAAACTCCGTCTCAAATAAATAAATAAAATAAAACCTGGAACTAAAGTCAGCTGTAGAGTGAACAAGAACAATAGACACTGATCACCCATTACAATATGTTGTTATAGATATGTGATTTACTAAATTTCTGCCATTTCTGTGTAAAGAGACAATGAAGTGGTGTGGAGGAGGGGACAGATAGGCTTTGAAAGTGATGGACTTGAGTTTTGAATCTTGGAATTGCTCCCTGATATTTTTATAACTTTAGACAAGTTACATAACTACCTGGGGCATCCAGTTTTTTTTAAATCTGTAAAATGGGAATAATTTTCACTCCCACAGGTTGTGTGACAGTGATATGGTTTGGCTATGTGCCTACCCAAATCTCATCTTGAATTGTAGTTCCTATGATCCCCACGTGTTGTGGGAAGGACCCAGTGGGAGGTAACTGAATCATGGGGGCAGTTTCTCCCGTGCTGTTCTCATAATAGAGTGAGTTCTCACGAGATCTGATGGTTTTACAAGTGTCTGGCAGGGAAACCTGCCGGCCCTTCTGTCTCCTCCCACCATGTGAAGAAGGGCATGTTTGCTTCCCCTTCTGCCATGATTGTAAGTTTCCTGAGGCTTCCCCAGCCATGTGAAACTAAGTCAATTAAACCTCTTTTCTTTATAAATTACCCAGTCTCGGGCAGTTCTTCATGGCAGCATGAGAATGGACTAATACAAATAGTTATGAACAAGAGTGTCAGACATTTAGTGGACACTTAATTTTTTCTGCCCTATATATTGTGTTTCACTAATTTGTTTTGCTTCCTTTTAATTGATCTAAGGAAAAAGATCCTTGACTCCTCTTCTTCTTTTTCTGTCGCCAAGGCTGGAGTGCAATGGCACATCTTAGCTCACTGGAACTGTGGCCTCCCAGGTTCAAGTGATTCTCCCACCTCATCCTCCTAAGTAGCTAGGACTGCAGTCACGTACCACCACGCCCAGCTAATTTTTGTATTTTTAGCAAAGCTTGGGTTTTGCCATGTTAGCCAGACTGATCTTGAACTCCTGACCTCAGGTGATCCACCCACCTTGGCCTCCCTAAGTGTTGGGATTACAGGCGTGAGCCCTGTGCCTGGCTGTCTCCTCTTTTTCTTATCTACTACATGTCATCCATCAGCAAATCCTCTTGGCTCTACCATGGTTATTAGAGACCTCATTTGCCTTTAATAACCATCTTCAAACTAATCATATATCTTTTTTTTTTTTTTCTCAAGACGGAGTCCGGCTCTGTCGCCCAGGCTGGAGTGCAGTGGCGCAATCTTGGCTCACTGCAAGCTCTGCCTCCCGGGTTTACGCCATTCTCCTGCCTCAGCCTCCCGAGGAGCTGGAAGTACAGACGCCCGCCACCTCGCCCGGTTGGGTTTTTTTTTGTATTTTTTAGTAGAGACGGGGTTTCACCGTGTTAGCCAGGATGGTCTCGATCTCCTGACGTCGTGATCCGCCCGTCTCGGCCTCCCAAAGTGCTGGGATTACAGGCTTGAGCCACCGCGCCTGGCCAATCATATATCTTAATAGTAATCTTATCTAACTTATATTTCTCTAGGTTCTGGGGGAAGAATAACATTATGGACTCAAAAAGGCTTTTCTGAATTGTAAACCTTTACTTCCTTTTCATGATTCGTCTGTGTATGGAGGAGATAACTTAGGTTAGTTTGATGGGATTTATTCTTTCTCAAAGAAATTTTGATTTTTACTCTTTATATGAGGATCCTAATGGTTGCAAATCAGTTTCTAGAATCTGTCCCACTGTGCTTTTTCTTATGTCAGTTAAGATGACCATCTTTTAATTTTTATTCAAAGTTTTCCTTTCATTTAAAAAGTTACTGTGTTCTAAAGTACTCTAATTGATATGATTATGATGACTGATACTTCAGTCCTTATACTTAAGTTTAATTGCAAGTCATGGCTACATTGCTACTTTTAAGCTTTGCGTTCTTAGAAAATCAAATCTGACTTACATAAGGTTCTAAATAGTTACCAATTACTCTTCCCCCATCCCCCAGTCTCTCACATCGTCTGATTTGTCAACTTTAGTGGTTGGAAGAGGCCCATCAAAATGCTGGCTGTATGTGGTTCTCTTGCCTCTCAGTACTTTCAGCCACATTTGAATGCAAAGAATGCAGATAGTCAGCAGTATTTTTAAATGTGAAATTTTCAACAGAGTGTTCTACAGGTTCCAGTTGTTGGCATACCTCCTTTCCCTCTCCAAATCTCACTGAAATGATAGATGGAGGGAGCAAAGATTTTCAAAAGAAGAAGAAGAAATCAATAATAGTGCTGGAAAGGGGAGGAATGTAACAGTGGATCAGAAATTATGGAGAATTTCTGGAATATGTAAAGTTGATGGAGTTGGACCAATGGAAACTAGTCTCAGCAAATCCAACCCAAGACAGGTGTAAAGAGGACTTATGCAGAGGTACATACTGTTCCTCTCAACAGGCTTAGGCGGAACTCCAAGCTCATAGTTAGCTGGTATGAGGCAGCCCAAGCAGGCTGTGCAGCAGTCATCAGGGTTGTTATAAAACAAGATGGAACAGCGGGGCCAGTAAACCTCCAGTGCAGTAGTTCTCAACTTTTCCTGAATTTAGAATTACCTAGGGAGCTTTTAAAAATTCTGACACCCAGACCAGTTAAATAAGAATCTCAAATCTCAGAAAATGGAACTCTAGGCACAAGTTTTTTTTTTTTTTTAACTCCCAGATTAGTTTGCAGACAAGGACTGAAAACTACTAGACTAGGGTCTGGCTGTGACTTTTTCTCCCAAGCTAAAACCAGTAAGACCAGGTTCTAAAATAAAATAGAAAAATAATAAAATACATTTAAAAATAAATAATAAAATCAAATGTGCCTCAAAAGACTCCAAGTGTTAGGACTTAGACTAGGGAAAATGAATGTAGTTTTTGAAACCTTTTTGTTTTTTTTGAGACAGAGTCTCACTCTGTCACTCAGGCTGTAGTGCAGTGGCGCGATCTCAGCTCACTGCAAGCTGCACCTCCCGGGTTCATGCCATTCTCCTGCCTCAGCCTCCCAAGTAGCTGGGACTACAGGTGCCTGCCACCACGTCCAGCTAATTTTTTTGTATTTTTAGTAGAGACAGGGTTTCGCCATGTTTGCCAGGATGGACTCGATCTCCTGACCTTGTGATCCACCTGCCTTGGATTACAGGTGTGAGCCACCACGCCCGGCCTTTTTTGAGCTTTTAAAACAAATTTAAAGGGGAAAAAAGTGAAAAGACAGCTTTTCATAGTAAATAATGCTAAAGTGTTCTGCTCCTGAAGTCAGCTTTCCTGTGCCATCATGCCCAGCTCATAGTAAATGCTTAATAAATATTTGTGAGATCTTCACCCGTAGATCCCCTCAATCAGCCCATCCTTTTGCAGAAAGGCCTGCCATGGAAACATATCTAATTGCTTAGAAAAATGGTGCCAGCTAACTATAGTCATTTGATCATCCCAAATCCTTCCTTTATAATACAGCCAGACAACAAAGAATCATCAGCAAATCTCATGAAAAAAAGCACCACTAAAGTGGACTAACAGAAGAAGAGAACTTTAAAAATACTAATTATTGTCTTCAGAAATTGTTAACAGGACATCAAATTCACAAGTAAAAAAGCCAACTTCCCTGAAAAAGGAAAGGGAGGACAAGAAAGTTTCTGGAAATCAGAGCATGATGAATCAAAACTGAAACTCAGAGGAAGGGTTGAAGAGCAAAATGGACAGTCCCTGAAATCTGGTGATCTGAAAGACAGCCAAGGATTTCTCAGAACACAGGAAAACAAGAGGGATGAATAGTGAAAAAGAAATTAGAAGATATGGATAATAAATCCAGGAGAGGTAATATGCATCTAATCAAACATCTAATAGAAAATTTCTATAGGCAATGAAAGAAAAACAGTCTTAAGATTGAAAGGGCCAGTTGATAGTGGTACCCAGGAGGAAGGAGTGATTTTTCACCCAGATACATCCTGGTGAAATTTCTGAATTCTGTAGCTTACAAGAAAATTCTGAACTCTTCCAAGGAAGAACAAGCTATGTGCAAAGGAATAAGAATCTTACTCATTACACCAAAGACAATGCTTTTGATCATTGTTTATAGCTATATGTATTTTGAACCTAGAATTCCATACTCAGCCAAACTATCATTTATGTACGAGAACAAAATTAACTTTTTGGAATTTGCAGACTCTTATTTTTGAAAAAAATACTGTGAGATGTACCAAAACAAACAAAAAAATAAGAAGCAACAACTCAAGGCATAAGAAACAGTAGCGAGAAAAAAAAAGTAATTCCCATATCAGATACATTTGTCCTGAAAGATCTCTGAAGCAGTAGAGCTGTAATGTTAAAAGTAATTATTAATAATGAAACAGTCTGGACTGGGCACAGTGGCCCACACCCGTAATCCCCACACTTTGGGAGGGCGGGGTGGGTGCATCACTTGAGGCTGGGAGTTCAAGACCAGCCTGGCCAATATGACAAAACACCATCTCTACTAAAAATACAAAATTTAGCAAGGTATGATGGCACATGCCTGTAATCTCAGCTACTCAAGAGGCTGAGGCAGGAGAATCACTTGAACCCAGGAGACAGAGGTGGCAGTGAGCCAAGATTATACCACTGCCTGGGTGACAGAGGGAGACTCTGTCTCAAAATAATAATAAAAAAACAATAACAGTCTGGATTCTGGGTTATTTTAACAAAAGGTGGTGAGGGTAGGAAATGAAGAGGGGAAGGCAAAATTGTCTAAGATTATTTTATTTTTTAAAACATTTTTTGGCCGGGTGCAGTGGCTCACGCCTGTAATCCTAACACTTTGGGAGGCCGAAGCAGGCGAGTCATGAGGTCAGGAGATCAAGACCATCCTGGCTAACACGGCGAAATCCCATCTCTACTAAAAATACAAAAAATTAGCCAGGCGTGGTGGGGGCACCTGTAGTCCCAGCTACTTGGGAGGCTGAGGCAGGAGAATGGCGTGAACCCGGGAGGCGGAGCTCGCAGTGAGCTGAGATCATGCCCCTGCACTCCAGCCTGGGCGACAGAGCAAGACTGTCTCAAAAAAAAAAAAAAAAAAAAAATTTTTTTTGGAAATGAGGTCTTGCTCTGTCGTCCAGGCTAGCATGCAGTGGTACAGTTGTGGCTCGTTACAGCTCAACGTCCTGCCCTCAAGCCGTCCTCCCACCTCAGCCACCGGAGTAGCTGGGACTGCAGGTGCACACCCAGCTAACTTTTTTTATCCTTCTAGAGACTGCGTCTTGCTATGTTGCTCAAGCTGGTCTTGAACTCCAGGGCTTAAGCGATCCGCCTGCTGCAGCCTCCCAAGTAATTGAGATTACAAGCTAGTGTACTACCATAACCAGCTGTCTTAATTTCTTGTTCCAGGGGAGATTATGCTGATTCTTTTATTTTATTTTATTTTATTTTTAAGATTCAGGGGAGACATGTGCCAGTTTGTTACATGGATATATTGTCTATAATGCTGAGGTTTGGGCTTCTATTGAACCCATCATCCAGATAGTGAACACAGAATATAGCCCTTGTACCTACCCCTCCATCCTTTTTCGCTTTTGGAGTCCCCAGTGTCTCTTGTCTCCATCTTTATGTCTGTGTGTACTCAGAGTTTAGCTCCTACTTATAAGTGAGAACAGGCAGTATTTGGTTTTCTGTTTCTGTGTTAATTCACTTAGGATAGTGGCCTCCAGCTGCATCTGTGTTGCTGCAGGGGACATCCTTTCATTCTTTTTTATGGCTGCATAGTATTTCATGGTGTATATGTACCACATTTTCTTTCTTTTTTTTTTTTTTCTTTCAAGTCTGTCAAGCTATTCTTTACTTTGGAGAGAGGGCAGGGCAGAGTGCTCTGTCCTTCTTGGCAGTGGCTTTTGTCACGGTGGCCAGGACATTGCTCAGTTCCTCCCGCTTCCTCTTGGTGTGGATGTGCATCCCCACCCTTGTCTTGATGAACTTGAGGGCCCATTTGTCCTTGGAGACCTTCAGTAACTCCATGGTGCACGGCTCGTATGGGGTGAAGCCACACACCTCTCAGATCATATCCTGCACGAACTTGGTGTATTTGGTAAGGTGCCTGCCAGGGCGGCTGTGCCTGGGCTTCCTCACGTTCTTGTCACCTTGTGGCCCTTATTGAAGCCCACGGCCATAGGGTAGCACAGAGCCATGGCTGCTGCTCTCCAATGGTGGCCATAGTGGAAGGAAGCCCACATTTTATTTATCCAATCTACCGTAGATGGACATCTAGGTTGATTCTGTGTCTTTGCTACTAAGAATATAACTGTACTTAAGAGTAAGTGCTATGCTGGGCATGGTGGCTCATGCCTGTAATCCCAGCACTTTGGGAGGCCAAGGTGGGAAGATCACTTGAGCCCAGGAGTTTGAGACCAAACTGGGCAATGTAGTAAGACCCCATTTCTACAGAAAAAAAAAAAAAAAAAAAAGCCAGGCATGGTGGTGCATGCCTGTAGTGCCGGCTACTCAGGAGGCTGTAGTGGGAGGATCATTTGAGTCACATTTATACCACTGCACTCTAACCTGGACAACAAAGCTAAACCCTATCTCAAAACAAAACAAGCTGGATGCGGTGGCTCATGCCTGTAATCCTAGCACTTTGGGAGGCCGAGGCAGGCCTCCCAAAAAAAGAAAAAGAAAACATTGTGTAGAAAACCTAAGACAAGAATAAAACCACTCATGTCAGTGATTACAAAAAATATGAATGGGATAAAGTCACCTATTAAAGGCAAAAGGTCTTATAAAGTGAGAGCAACAACAATGTCTAGCTATGTGTTCTTTTTTTTTTTTTTTTTTTTTTTTGAGACGGAGTCTCGCTCTGTCACCCAGGCTGGAGTGCTGTGGCCGTTTCTCAGCTCACTGCAAGCTCCGCCTCCCGGGTTCACGCCATTCTCCTGCCTCAGCCTCCCGGGTAGCTGGGACTACAGGTGCCGCCACCTCGCCCGGCTAGTTTTTTGTAGTTTTTAGTAGAGACGGGGTTTCACCGTGTTAGCCAGGATGGTCTCGATCTCCTGACCTCGTGATCCACCCGTCTCGGCCTCCCAAAGTGCTGGGATTACAGGCTTGAGCCACCGCGCCCGGCCCTAGCTACGTGTTCTTTATAAATGAAACACCAAAAATGTACCAAAAATTGAAAATAGAGGAAAGATTACATCTGCCCATATTGAGATCGGATGGAGCTGTGAGACTTTACGTTTTTGTTTTTCATATGCTTTTGAAGTATTTATGAATGTCCTGGGATATAAGTCCAGGAATAGAGAGCAAATTCTTGGAACCACTTTATTATATGTTTTCACAAAATAATGTAATAACGGTACTTGGTCTAAAGTGGCCAGTGTTCATTCTTTCAAATATTTTGGATTTATATAATTTCTTTCTTCCAAAAAGGTATCTTCAAGTCTTCAGGTAGAATAAAATCATAGTAGAAAATAAGTCTTTCTGGCCAGCCATGGTGGCTCACACTTATAATCCCAACACTTCGGGAAGCCAAGGTGGGAGGATTGCTTGAGGCCAGGAGTACGAGACCAGCCTGGCAACATGGTGAGACCCCATTCTTAACAACAACAACAACAACAACAACAAAATAGCCAGGCGTGGTGGTGTGTGCCTATAATCCCAGCTACTAGGGAGGCTGAGGAAAGAGAATAGCTTGAGTCTACAAGTGTGAGGCTGCAATGAGCCATGATCACACCACTGCACTCCAGGCTGGGCAACAGAGTGAGACCCCCAACTCAAAACAAAAAAATAAAGAGGCCGGGCACAGTGGCTCACACCTGTAATCCCAGCACTTTTTGGGAGGCCGAGGCAGGAGGATCACTTGAGGTCAGAAGTTCAAGACCAGCCTGGCCAACATGGCGAAACCCTGTCTCTACTAAAAACACAAAAATTAGCTGGGCATGGTGGTCCCAGCTACTCGGGAGTCTGAATGAGAATTCCTTGAACTCAGGAGGCAGAGGTTGCAGTAAGTTGAGGTTGTAGTGAGGCAAGATCACACCACTACACTCCAGTCTGGGCAGCAGAACAAGACTCTGTCTCAAAAAAAGAAAGAAAACAGTCTTTTGTTGCTGCTGCTGCTGCTGTTGTTACCAAAAAAAAAAAAAAAAAATCCAGCCAGTTGGTCATTTATTTTAGAATAGTATTAAAAAACAAAGGTTCCATGTCAATATAGAATTTGTATAGCTTCCTAGAATTTATTAAAATAGGAATACTAATAGATTCAAAAAGGAAAATTTGTATAAATTAGTGAAAATTACCACCCTGTCCTTAATGCCCTATTTTAAGATTAGTCACTAAATAAATATTTACTTGCTGGCCCTGAACTCTGTGCTGGGTACTGTGAGGCACAAAAGAAGTACAAGATACTGCCTTTGCTTACTAAGACTTTTATTCATACTTTGACAGCTTTCTGTGTTAAGCCATTAAATGTTTTCTTACACAGAGCTCTCAAACATGTTTAATCTGGTATAATTTACCACTAGGTGGAGGAAAATAATTACAGCTAACATTCATTTAGTTCATCTTTGTATATCCACACTTTACAACAGCGTTTTCACATGATAGACACCCTAACATATGAATGAATGAATGAATGAATGAATGAATATCAGGTGCTAGATTAAAAGCTCTAATTCAGTATCTAATTTAATCCTCTCCACAATGATCATTTAGCTAGTATATTATGCACATTCTATCAATGAAGAAACTGAGGTTCAAATCACTTTAATTACTTTGCCCAAAGTCATAATCGAAGTGCCAGAATGGAACTGGAATCCAGGTCTAACGCAAGTGCTATAGTGGTGTGAATGGACGACTGGTAAGGGCTGGTGTTCATGGAGAATTTGTTGCTAGATGTGTACTTCTTGTTTAGACTAAGGAAAAGAAATCATTTGCATAAATGTTACCCAGTTCCAGGAGCCAAGTTCCATGCCTGTTAGCATCTAGCATCTGTCCGTCAGTTCCGGAATCAATCTTACAGTGGTGTGTGTTCATCCTAAATAATACAAAACAGTGCAGAGGAGGAAGGGGGACAGTTTAGGGGAAATCTGACCACCATGCATGATGGAAGTGTTTCTCTTGTTCTCCTGCTTTTAGAAAGCCATCTCTGCTTGCTTTTTTAGGGGGTTATTAAGATCCTACTCTCTTGGATACCATGCTCTATTAGGCAGGAGACACAGGCAGAGAGAAGCTCACTTGGCATGAATTAACCAACAGAGAAAACCTTTGCTCAGTGGGAGTAACCTGTCACAACCTGGTTTTCTCTGGCCACATAACCAGTCTTATCTAGTAGTAATGCCATTACAACATTCCCATTCAGATCCCCATGACCCAGTAATTGTTTTGAGAATGAGTGCAAAGCTATCAGACACCAACTACTATAATTAGAAAAGGGAAAATAGACACTTACCAGAGCTAATGTCTTTAGGCTGGAGCATTTACAGCTTTTTGTTTTTTTGTTTTTTAAGTTATGGAGCCTCTTTCTCAGTTTTGCTTCCTAAAATACAAAGTGCATGGTTTAAGGGTTCTTGCATTTCATTTTTGTTACTGCTGTGCACTCTCTTTCCTTTTTTCCCCCCTATTTTAATCGGAGTACAAATTGCTGTCAGCACATCGAGTTCATGTGCCAGCCACATTCAGAACAGGGTGTTCTGTGCTCTTCAAAACAAAATTGCTCTAGGGCAGTAAGAGAACAATAAGTCAGAGCTCCAGTTTAAGTGATGTTTTGCAGCTCGCTTGATGTGGTTACACTCCGATTGCGCAGCTAAGCTTGGGTAATTTGGTTTGGTTTGAGTTTGTGGGGATTTGGAGGACCTCCCTCTCCTTTTAAGTTACATAGTCTTTAAGTCAAGAAAAAAATGTTGTCTCTTTTTAACTTGTTTATTTCTTTCTCTACCAAAAAAGCCCTAAGTAGAAGCATCCTGTATGTACTTTTATTCTCTTTGGGCACGTCATAGATGATTTACTTCCCGTAAATCATGCTGGTTGGGATTAGCAACAGACCTCCTGAGCCCTAGAGGCTGCACTCCCAGTGAGTCATGATGGTTATTATTAAATATTTATTAAGTTAGTATTTGCACTAAAAGATGCCAGGTCAAAAAGCAACCACAGGTCTTCCACAGCCAGAGCTGCCATGGCTTTTGTTTTGTTTTGGCTTTTTTGGTAGCAATTTTAAAGATAACATTAAAAAGAATAAGTGGAGCTATAGGAACTAGGCACATCTGCATCTGTTACCGCAAGCGGGGCCCCTACTGTGGCAATCAGCAGTCTTTGGTGACTCCAAGTAGTATGTGAGTTCTTGTCAGCAGTCTTGTAGAACTTGTCACATCAGTGTTCCAAGTTTAGAAACCAGTTAACCCAGCAATACCCTTTGCTCCTTGTAGATGTAGAGAATCAATGGGCTGTATTCACCATGAGGCTGTGATACCTCCTTTTACTCTGACATTCCGAATATTGTCAGTATTACAAAGTGATGGTTTTGGTTTTTTTATATAAACTGGGGTGTATGTGTCTGGATGTGTATCCATTTAAGATTTTATAGTACTACAGGGTCCAATTTTGAAGGGTTAGATTTACCAGGAAAAAAAAAAAAAAGATTAGTCCACATGTAAAGTAGAAAATATTTATAAGAGCTACCACAAATGTTTACTGTCCTATTACAGCATCAGACACTAGTTCTGTCATTTATTGTCTCTCTGAGAAAGACGAGCTACAATGAATGTTTTGCTTTCTTAATTATGCCTTTGTTACAGTTTGACTTTTTTTTTTTGGCACGGTTACTTCATTTATCTTTCCCAACATGCTTATTAGTAGCCAGTCTTTTTCCCTCACTAATGATGGGTTATCACATCTAAAGAGAACTTCTGAGATTGCTTATATAATATTAATATCAAGTACATACATCAAGCTGAAAAACAGCCTGGGAAACTAACGCACAGGCAGGAATCCTTGCAGAGTCTCTGGATTTCCTGTTTTGAAAACATTCAAACTCGATCAACCAAAAGCCACAACAAATGTACTGATAATTTCCTCCCCCACTAAATGTACTCTCCTTAAGGGAGGAAGATGATACTTCCAACAATAAACTTCAGACAAAAAAAATCTGTTCACTAAGTTGTGAGCTACTAGGACAATAAATCTCTATGCTTGAGACATTCCACAATACATGAGCTGAAATTTACTTTGCTCAGCAAATCTTTTTTTTTTATGAAAAATGTTATTAGTCTAAATTTCTTGGGCAGAGTTTTAAATATTTAGAACTCGTAACCTCTTTAGAAACATCAATTTTTACTTCAGTAAAAATATCTTTTTTTTTTTTTTTTAATGGAGACAGGGTCTCACTCTGTCACCCAGGCTGGATTGCAGTGCCGCAATAACAACTCACTGCAGCCTCGAACTCCTAGGTTCAAGCAGTCCTCCCACCTCAGCCTCCTGAGTAGCTGGGACTTATAGGGGTGTGTCACCACCCTCAGCAAATTCAGTAAAAATATCTTAAGCTTCAGACTCCCTGTAGAACCTCTCTAGTATGCATGTACAGTCATATGCTGCATAACATTTTGTTTAACAGCAGATTGCACATCGGACAGTGGTCCTATGAAATTATAATTCCTTATTTTTACTCTACCTTCTCAATGTTTAGATATGCAAGTACTTACCATCGTGTTACAGTTACCTACCATATTCAGTACAGTAACATGCTATACCGATTTGTAGCCTAGGAGCAATACGCTACACCACTTAGCCTAGGTTATAGTAGGCTGCTCCATCTTGATTTGTGTAAGAATATTCTAAGATGTTCCCACAACGGTGAGAATACCTGATGACACATCTCTCAGAATGTATCCCCATCCTTAAGTGAAGCATGACTGTATTTGAAAATTTTAAAGTTGAATTTATTTTTTAAATGTTTTCCAATCCAGAATGAACTTTCAATTTGCCACAAGTTAATTTTATCTAGAGCATTCTAAAAGTAAGTATAACAGAAGGAATTATCAGCATTCATGACTGTGGGACATAAACTAAAATGCTGTATGCCAGCTCTACCCAGACACTCCAGCTCTAGCCCTTGTTTGGAGGAGCTGACTCAAGAGTTAGGCCCTTTCTAGTTTGGCCCAAGTTTCCTAGACCCCATTCTGTGTCTGCAAGGGAAACACGTCAAGATGGTGTTAATACTGGTGAGTTAAAAAAGGACAGCGAGCACTCACTTCGGCAGCACACATTTGGAACAATACAGAGAAGATTTAGCAAATCAAAAGAAAAAAGACAAGAAAAGGGTAGAAAGCTTTAGAGCATAAATGTCCTGCGGACATTCTGGCACCTAGTGTCTACACCATTCCTGTTCATTTTTCAGTTTTTCTCATTTCTCAGGCCTGGGCTAGAGGTAATTCAATTAAATGATTAACTGCAGGAATTCGATTTGAAGCTGGTTTCTGGGCTATATTGATATTGAGAGTGATATTACCAGGTCATAGAATCATAGAATTTTAGAGCTTCATTGAGATCATGTAGTTCAAAAGTAGAATGAGTTAGATTTGAATTTTTATTTGGGAGGTAATAGTTGTCTTATTGGGCATGAAATGAGTATAACAGAACGAGTGATTTTTAGTCTCTCTACAAGTCGTTGATCTAAAGTAGATCAGCCAGTGTTAGAAGCATTTTAGGAAATCTCTAATTTTGAATATAGGCTGTTATATTACAGAAGTAGAAATAAAGGATTTTCTTTTTTTTTTTTTTTTTTGAGACAGAGTCTCCCTGTGTTGCCCAGGCTGGAGGCTGGAGGCTGGAGTGCAGTAGCATGATCTCGGCTCACTGCAACCTCCGCCTCCCAGGCTCAAGTGATTCTCGTGCCTCAGCCTCCCCAGTAGCTGGGATTACAGGCACGTGCCACCACACCTGGCTATTTTTTATATTTTTAGTAAAGATGGGGTTTTGCCATGTTGGCCAGGCTAGTCTCAAACTCCTGACCTCAGGTGATTTGCCCACCTCGGCCTCCCAAAGTGCTGGGATTACAGGTGTGAGGCACCGTGCCTAGTCAGGATTTTCTTATGAAATCCAAATTATCATATTGCTTGGTGACTGTTACGCTATATTACCAGCCATCCGTTTTTCTTATTACATCAAAAACTTAAATAGAAAGAATAAATACCCTTAATATTAAAAGTAGTTGTAAAGTTTCAGAGTATTGTTTTTCCTAGAAATAAAGAGTCTAGGCCAGACATGGTGGCTCATGCCTGAAATCCCATCACTTTGGGAGGCTGAGGCGGGTGGATCACCTGAGGTCAGGAGTTCGAGACCAGCCTGGGCAACGTGGTGAAACCCTGTCTCTACTAAAAATACGAAATTAACCGGGTGTGGTGGCACACACCTGTAATCCCAGCTACTTCAGAGGCTGAGACAGGAGAATTGCTTGAACCCAGGAAGTGGAGGCTGCAGTGAGCCAATATTGTGCCACTGCACTCCAGCCTGGGTGAGACAGAGCAAGACTCTGTCTCACAAAAGAGTTTAACTGATCAAGAAAAAATAGATATCTGTATGCATTTTTCCTATTTTGTCTTAAAATAAGATAAAAAGCCTCTTATTTTAATATGAAATTACCCTGGTAATGAGCTTGGTAAATTGGGGTGGAACAAGAAATTAGGCCTCCCAAAATTGGCCTCCTAACATTTCAGGGGAGGTTATTAAGTAATTTGATTTGTGAAGTTGTAGTAGACTATTGATTCTTTCACACTTTACATTTATTATTTCCAGTAAAGGATATAGCTAAGATAGTTATTGATGTTGCTGTCTTTGGATTTACCATTTTTATTCAGATATATTTGTGAATGAGATTAGGACTCTTAAAGAAGAAGGAGCATCTTATTCATTTAACCTTTGTATATCATTGGAGAAATAGCCATTTAGTTTGGTTTTTTGGCATCTGAAGCCAAGATGCAGTTATAGGTGTTTAAGCCATTATATATTTGATATTAAATTTGTGGCATTTGATAACTATTAAATGATCCAGCATGTCTTGACGTTGTATTATAGGTGAGGAAACTTCTGTCACATAGCAGGCTTAGAATAAATCTATGTTTCTGGTTTGTTACCTACTAAACTGTCTTATTGATACAAATATCAGTAATTACAAGTTTAACCCAAAACAGAAATATGGTTGCTCCTAAACTTTCAGACTGGGTAGACTAAGCTTCACCAAGACATACTGTGTGTGTCTCTTGATGAAATGAGAAAGGGGAAATGGTATTTGCTACATTGTCGGCCACTCATTTATCACATCACTGAATTAGCCAGTCCTAAGAAGCAGCTCTGTTGACTTCTGTCTCCTTGCCCTCAGTCCACCTGGAAGGCCGCTGTGGTGAAAGGATGTTTGACTGCAGAGATGTGGCATTCACTGTGGGTGAAGGAGAAGACCACGACATTCCAATTGGAATTGACAAAGCTCTGGAGAAAATGCAGCGGGAAGAACAGTGTATTTTATATCTTGGACCAAGGTAAGCAGCATACCAGTTTGGAACACAGTTTAGGAAGTCACCTAAAGGACAGGAATATGCTTGCAAAATTTTTCATTCAGTGTTTTGGCATTTTCAGTGAAGTTAATCCAACAACGGAAACAATTAAATCAGGCTGCAGTTAGTCATCACATAAATTAATGGACCTTACAATATCAGAGGTTTGTGAGCATGTTTACTTGATTGATATATGTTCAGAATAGGACTTACAGGCACTTTTTGCTTTTGTGATGATTTGTTTTGCCTGCATTATTGCCAAGACAGGCAGTTATGGACCCTTCTCATATGTGGTTCTCTCACCCCCTCTTCCCTTTTCTCTAAATTAGGCAGGAGGCAGGAAAATATGGGGGTTGGGAGTCAAAGAAGCATTTGGATGATTTACTACCACTTGAACTTGTGTCACTTGGTCTTATACAGAGTCCCTGGAAAAAAAAAACAACACATTCTTCCTGGATCTAAAGACAACGGAGATGACTCATTTTTTGCCTAGATTTTTCCCATCATAAGGATATCCATTAGCACTTACAAGCTTAGAACCATCAGACACTGACAGTCTCTCTTATGAAAACATGTTTAATATTATTTTTAGATCTAAAATTATACCATGAATCCAACCCTTCTGTCTTGAGAAACAGACCCCTGAGAGAACCCAGGGTGTTTTGATTTTGTCTGCATGAGAGTACATCTGCTTATCTAGTGTATCCTGCCCCTGGCTCCATGGATTTCAGACAGTGGGATTCTGAGTTACTGAGAATCTTGATGACCTGCACTTGCCAGTAGGTGATGTTATGCCTTTGGTGGTGTCATTTTGTAGACTTTGTAGTAATCCAACGGCAGTTTACCTTTGCCCCAGCACTTGATCCATAATCATATATATGTATTTTTTGAGATGGAGTCTTGCTTTGCCACCCAGGCTAGAGTGTAGTGGCATGATCTTGGCTCACTGCAACCTCTACCTCTGGGTTCAAGTAATTGTCCTGCTTCAGCCTCCCAAGTAGCTGAGGCTGAAGATTACAGGCACTCACCACCATGCCTGTCTAATTTTTGTATTTTTAGTAGAGACAGGGTTTCACTATGTTGGCCAGGCTGGTCTCGAACACCTGACTTCAAGTGATCTTCCCACCTCGGCCTCCCAAAGTGCTGGGAGGCCAGCACTCCCAAAGTGCTACCACACCCAGCCCATAATCATATTTTTGAGGTGATGTTTTAGCCATGCAACTACCACTTGAAAATCCTTGCAAAATGCTCTACCTTGAACTCTTTATAGCCCTCACTGAGGCACCCTTTGTATAATGCCTTCTTTTTCTCTACCTGGTTCCTCTTTCCACTAACTATAGCCGCCACTTCAATGTGTCTTATTTATATTAACATTTACTCTATATTTGTAGTTTATTCTTAGGTAAAACTAATTCTGTTTCTAGGAGATACTTCTTAAAATTCAGATAGAGCATAGAAAAATCTATCTCTTCCATATCCAAATAATCTCTAATTACTTTTTTTTTTTTTTTTTTTGTAACAGGATCTCACTCTGTCGCCCAGGCTGGAGTGCAGTGGCACAATCACGGCTCACTGCAACCTCAGCCTCCAGGGCTCAGATGATCCTCCCACTTCAGTCTCTGGAGTAGCTGGGACTACAGGTGTGCACCACCACACCCAGCTACTTTTTGTATTTTTTGTGGAGACAGGGTTTTACCATGTTGCCCAGGCTGGTCTCCAACTCCTGGACTCAAGTGATCCGCCTGCCTCACCCTCCCAAAGTGCTGGGATTGATTACAGGTGTGAGCCACTGCGCCAGGCTATATCTGATTATTTTTAATCAGCATTTCAAAATTACAGTAGTTCTAAACTCAGAGAGGTGGATTTATGTGTAATGTATGTTTTCAAAATTTAAGCTCCCTTAGGATAAATTCTGTATGTATTATGACAATGTAATGTTATATGAACAGTTTATATACATTACATTTTAGCCTGGCTGACAAGGCAGTTGTGGGGACAGATGTCTCAAGTTTAATGGCAAAGAAAAATAGAAATTGTCTTTATATTTTTTAACACAAACAGTTCTTTTCAGATTTAAACTGTTTGTTGTCTCGTTAGTGGCTAGACCCTGCTCTGTGCACTTGGCCAAGGCACTTAACCCTCCTAAGCCTCAGTTTCCCCTCTGTAAATGGGGATGACAGTATCCACCTCATAAAGTTATGGAGAGCTAAATGAAATCCTGCACATGTAGGGCACAAGTGAGCCTGCGGTGTGTGAGCTTTTGTTGCTATTGTGACAGCTTGCCTTCTCTTCCATTTTACCCTCGGACCACAAGAAAAAGGAAATCCTGTTTAACATGAAATCGATTTTTCAGATCTTTTCAGGCATAAAAGTTGTCAATAGGTTTTCATAAATTTCTAGGTATAAAAATTTTTCATGTGTTTTATGGAAATAGTTTAGCATATTTAGAAAGGAACATTATTTTTGTTCAAGGTGTTGGTTGGTATGTTGAAGAATTATGTGAAGTGCATTCTCTGTAATACGAGACTGCTGCATATGCATTACGTAGTACTACATATATATGTAGAAAACCCCTACATGCTATATATGTGTGTGTGTATATATATGTACTTTTATGCATACCCTGTGTGTGTGTGTATAGAAAACCCCTACATGCTACGCATGTTTTCAGTGCATGTAGTGAATTTACTTCTTTTATTCAGGTTCCCACTTTCATAAAACATTGCAGCTAAATGTTGCTATAAGTATGGCTGTTGCAGAAAATATCTGCAAATAGCTCTTAGTGTTATCTGTATTTCATTCTCCAGAAAATTTCCAAGACTGACCTTCTCTTTGACTCTGATACTCTGATAGACTCTTGGGAAGAATGTTTTCTTTCTTTTCCTCCTCCACCCCCCGAGACAGGGTCTCACTCTGTCACCTAGGCGGGAGTACAGTGGCATAATCTGTAGCCTCGAACTCCTGGGCTCAAGGGATCCTCCCACCTCAAGCTCCCAGGTAGCTGAGACTACAGGCATGCTCCACCCTGCCTGGCTAATTTTTTTCATTTGGTAGAAACAGGGTCTTACTAAGTTGTCCAGGCTGGTCTCAAACTCCTGGGCTCAAGCAGTCCTCCAGCCTCAGCCTCCCAAAGTGCTTGGGATTACAGGTGTGAGCCACCACACCTGGCCTAGAATGTCTTCATAGTAAGAAATTCGTAAAACATTTCCAGACAATCCATTTTTCTTTCTCCTCATTGGGACAATAGCTTCCCTTTGTATTGTTTTAAATACTGAGACTAATAAATCTTTTTTGTTTTAGGTAAAGTGTATATAGTTTTAACTTTTTTTCCTTCCTTTCCTTATGTTTCTGTCATGCATGAACTCCAAACAAAAACACAGGCTATTGGTCGGGCGAGGTGGCTCACACCTGTAATCCCAGCACTTTGGGAGGCCGAGGCAGGAGGATCACTTGAGGTCAGGGGTTCAAGACCAGCCTGGTCAACATGGTGAAACCCCGTCTCTACTAAAAACACAAAAATTAGCTGGGCATGGGGGCACATGCTTGTAATCCCAGCTCCTCGGGAGGCTGAGGCAGGAGAATCACTTGAACCCAGGAGGCAGAGGTTGCAGTGAGCTGAGATCATACCACTGCACGATACCTGGGGTGACAGAGTAAAACTCTTGTCTCAAAAAAAAAAAAAAAAAAAAAAAAAGGCTACTGAGAGCCATAGTGTCTAGTTATGAGGCAGTATGAGTCAAAAAAAACTGATTTTCTGGGGACACACAGGGTCTGAATTTAAACCCTGGCTCTACCACTGCCTCTTTGTGTGACTTCTCAGGAAGCACTTATCTCAGCCTCTGTTTCTTTATCTGTAAAAATGGAGCGATTGATAAGAGCTCGTAGTCCAAGTGCTTCTTATATGCACATTAAGGCTTAATGGTCATTAAAAGTCATTATTTGTATCTCTAATCTCTGGAGGAAACTTAATTCAAGGGCATTAACACTGAATTCCTTTTGTTACTGTAGTTTAGATTATCTTTTGGTTAGGTCCTGGTATTCCTCTTGTGGTGTTTTGTTTTTCAGTCAGATGAGTTGAGTGCCCTGGTTCCTTCTTTACCCAGGCTGACAACTTTCTGTGTAATATGGAAGTCAGGATAGGTGCTGCCAGAATATCTTGCCGTGGGCTTTCACCTCTGCAAGATCATGTGCGCCACATGTATCTTGACTGAATCGCTTCATTTTAACCTGGGAGAGAGTATAGAAATAATATTTTTCTTTAGTCTTCTTTCATCCCATCAATAATAGGACACTTGGTGCCTCTCTTCATTCAACCCCACACTCCCCACCCGCCTTCCTCTAAGGCAGATTTTCTCATCCTCAGCACTGTTGACACTTTGGGCTTGCTAATTTGTGGTCATAGGGGGCTGTCTTGTGCATTGTAGAGTATCCAGCACCAGTAGCACCCCCATAGTTGTGACAACCCATAATATTTCTGGACATTGCCAAAGGTTTCCTGGAGGGAAGAGGAGTTAAAATCACCCTGGTTGAGATCCACTGGTCTAAGGCAAATGCCACATCATTTGTTGCATTTGCAACTGCTTAGCACAAGATTCCAAATATAACATGCTGTCGATAAACATGTGCTTAGCAAGGACTCACCTACCTACCTGGGTAGTTAAGGATTTTTTTTTTAATTTATCAGATGGCAGAAACAAGGTAGTAGATATATACATCTAAGATCTCAAAGTAGAAAATTAGGCATCACTTCTTAAAATTAGTCATTGGTAATTATGTCCTTTTTTATGTCTTTGCGGAAGATACCCTTTGCCCAGCTCCTCATTCCTAGCAGCTCTTGCATCTCTCTTCCTCTTTCTGGCGCCAGCTTCCATTTTCTGTGTAACAGTGGAGGTGAGTGAGTAAGCATTTTTATTCCTGGAAAATTCAGGCAAAGGGTAAATAAAGTGGTGCAAGCAACAAAATTTGAGTGTTCCCACTCTAGTCCCTTTGCCCCAGAGAAAACTGGAGGTATTAGATAACTCGGTTTTGACATCTTTCAACCTGTACCCTGAAAGCTTGAGTTTACTAAGTTTTTTGTAATACCGTTTCATATATTAAAGAACAGCTTGACTTGCAACAAATGGGAACAGAATATATTTCGGTGAACACTTGACTAATATGCTAGGCCTTGTTCTAAACGCTGGGAAACAGTCGAACCAGACAGAGCTCTGCCGCAGCTCCCATTCTAGTAAATATCTGCTTCCGGAATACATTTAATTTGCTGGAGATCTTACATGATCTCAAAAAAGCAAATTTGTATGTCCTCAGTTATTTTTTTCAGTAAGTTTTGGCTAAAAGGTATAGAATCCTACACTCTAATAGCTACAAGCCATAAGAATATGTCTCTAGAGGAGGTGTCAGAACTTGCTAGGGCAGCTATTTTTGAGTGTATCATTATTCATGTGCTTTTACAAAACTTAAATAGTGTGAAAACTTTTCTCTCCTAATGTGTGAGCCTTTCCCCTTCACTTACATGACTGGAGGTGATGCTACTAGAAGGTGACAGCACTTTAAAGTTAAAAGCTTATTAAAACATCCTTCCAATTACAGAGACTGGGTCTTCTCTGTCCTTTCTGCTGATAAAACTTAGGGGAAAATTCCTGGCAGCTAAATCATGGCCATTTTATAAAAACAAAAAACAAACAAAAAAAAACACTAGATATAAAATCAAGTAGAGAAAAAGGCAGTGACATTTAAAATCCCATGAATCAAGCTGCCCCAAGGAGTACAGGTGTTGCATTACGTGTGAATGTGAAGGAAAAAAGAAAACTAAACTAGCCTGGTTTCTAAGAAAACTGTAGCAGTGAAGATACTTCACACTGTATCTTCTGGTCAACATCTGGTTTGTCTTCAGGGTCTCTGACACATGTAGCTTGCAAATGATAGCTCTGTTGATGCCTCAAAATACTGAAGGAAGTGCCTGGAAATACACCAATTCTTTTAAAGTTTTATTTTTTACTCTCCATTTCAGATATGGTTTTGGAGAGGCAGGGAAGCCTAAATTTGGTATTGAACCTAATGCTGAGCTTATATATGAAGTTACACTTAAGAGCTTCGAAAAGGTGAGAAAATACCAACTTCCTTAAAATCATAGTAGATTTCTTCTCCATCCACTTCCTATAAATCAGTATCTTATTTCAGTAGGTGGTATAGATAGATGGTGTTTATTCATTATCAAGTTTGTCTCTTGCCTCCAACACTACTGCTGAAGAATAGGACAACTGACATAGCACAGCTGATATACAACGAAGGAGCTCCGTGTTCTTATTTTGTTCCTATGTGTCAGCTTTTTTTTTTTTTTTTTTTAACTTTTTTGGGTAGAATCCAAGACTTGTTCCCTTATTTGTTCCTAGACTTGTTCTTTTTGTACTTTTTTTTTTCCTGGGTTGAGGACAGAAAGGTTCACGTTCTGCCAAGTGGCTCCTTGGGGGAGTGGGGTGCAGCTTTTCAGAGCTGAACGGATTGTACCCTTCACAGGAGTCACGAAGAGGCCTGCACTGTGGCTCCAAGTTGTTATCCCAACTGCAAGTCCTCGAAGGCCTCTAGGCTGTATGACCAGGGATACAAGAAAGAAACCGGCTAACCCGAAGCCTTTTTTTTTTCATACTTCTCCAAGTAGAGAAGAGAGAGAATTTGTCATTTGCCTTGGATTCCAGAAACAGTATGACTCCTTGAACATATTTCCATCTCAGCTTCACTCTGGAGGCTCCCAGCAGCAGCTGAACTGGACACACACAGCATATACCTGAGCTAGGTATGCTGTCATCTTCGGCCACATGCCCCTGGCATTTCCAAAGCCCTGCCCCTTTGTGGAGCTCCTCAAGGACTGCATTTGTGTTCCTTTTTTATTCCTGCACAGTGCTACCTCCACTTTCTGTACATTAAGGATTTTTTTGTTGTTTTTTTTCCTTTTTTTTTTCAAGACATGGTCTCACTCTGTCACCGAGGCTGGAATACAGTGAGCACAATCATAGCTCACTCCATCCTTGACTTCCTGGGCTCAAGCAATCCTCTGACCTCAGCCTCCCAAGTAGCTGGGACTACAGGCACACGCCACCACGCCTAGCTAATTTTGTTTATTTTTTGTAGACATGGGGTCTCACTGTGTTGCCCAGGCTGGTCTCAAACTCCTGGGCTCGAGCCATCCTCCTGCCTTGGCCTCTGAAAGTGCTGGGATTACAGGTGTGAGCCACTGTGCCTGGCCACATTAAGTACATTAATATAAAAGGAAACATGACCACATATATTTTGTTAGATTCAGAAAGGAAATCATTGTCCTGTGGGCTTGTACCTTTGGGTTAAGAAAGTGAGGGGAGGCCTGCTTTGGGATTCACCCCCAACAGTGACGTTCCTAATCATACCCCTTCCATTTCATGTTCCCCCAGAGAGACATATGCTCTGGTTATGACCACTGATTATCATGTAACCTCTTCTGAAAACCTGCTAGCTCAGCACTGGTGCCCCAATGCTGTCGTCATTGCATATTGTGTTTTTTTTATTGTTAGAGAGAAGATAATCTTTAGCATGTGGTTATTTAGACCTCTGGCTTTACTATTTCCATTTTGATAAAGCAGCCTCTTGCCCCTTCCCTCTCATGGCCCAGTGGACATTGCTTATTTAGGAGCACTCTCCCAGTGACACCACAGCAAGCCTGTGCTCTGTCATCACTCCAAGAGTATATTCATGCACTGCTGCTTGGTATATTTGAAATCACATGAAGGTATGTGATGTTGTTCGGGGCAATGTGATTTAATCCTTTGCCTTGTTAAGAATAGACTAGGCCTGGCCAGGTGCTGTGGCTCACGCCTGTAAGCCCAGCACTTTGGGAGGCCGAGGTGGGTGGATCACCTGAGGTCAGGAGTTCGAGACTAGCCTGGCCAACATGGTGAAACCGCATCTATGCTAAAAATACAAAAATTAGCTGGACGTGGTGGCAGGTGCCTGTAATCCCAACTATTCGGGACGCTGAGGCAGGCGAATCGCTTGAACCCAGGAGGTGGAGGTTACTGTGAGCTGAGATCGTGCCACTGCATTCCAGCCTGGGAGACAGAGCAAGACTCTGTCTCCAAAAAAAAAAAAAAAAAAGAATATACTTGTATTCCAGGCATGGTGGCTCACACCTATAATCCCAGCACTTTGGGAGGCCGAGGCAGGAATACCTGAGCCCAGGAGTTCAAAACCAGCTTGGCAACATAGTGAGACCCCCTCTCTACAAAAAAATTTAAAATTTTCCTAGGTGTGGTAGCACGTTCCTGTAGTCCCAACTACTCAGGAGGCCAAGATAGGAGGATGGCTTGAGCCCAGGAGTTTGAGACCAGCCTGAGCAACATAGTAAGGCCCTGTCTCTACAAAAAAAAAAAAAATTGCTGGACATGGTGACACACGCCTGTGGTCCCAACTACTCGGGAGGCTGAGGCAGGAGGATTGATTGCTTGAACCTGGGAAGTCGAGGCTACAGTGAGCCATGATCGTGCCACTGCACTGCAGCCTGGACGACAGAGCAAGATCGTGTCTCAGAAAAAGAAAAAATAAAAGAGTATACTTATATTCCATAAAGACTGAAGCCAACCTAAGGAATACAAAGAGACTTATTAACTAAGTGTTCTTTGTTTTTGTTTTTTTGGGTGCTAAAACCTGGAATTGAACCATAACTAGGTTTTTGAATAATTGAGCTACATTATTAGGAAGCAGAATTATATGAGTTACCAGCAAGATGAGTAACCCTTTCATTATTCACTTTTAAAAAGTAGAGGATAGTCGCTGGCACGGTGGCTCACGCCTGTAATCCCAGCACTTTAGGAGGCTGAGGTGGGCAGATCACCTGAGGTTGGGAGTTTGAGACCAGCCTGACCAACATAGAGAAACCTCGTCTCTACTAAAAATACAAAAGATTAGTGGGGCATGGTGGCACATGCCTGTAATCCCAGCTACTCCGGAGGCTGAAGCGGGAGAATCACTTGAACCTGGAAGGTGGAGGTTGCGGTGACCTGAGATCACGCCATTGCAGTCCAGCCTGGGCAACAAGAGTGAAACTCCATCTCAAAAAATAATAATAGTAATAATAATAATAATAAAAGTAGAGGATAACAGGGGCTGTGACACCAGGAACACACACTCCTTGTCTTTTGAATAGAGAGAATTTTAGTTACCCATTTAAACTTCATAATTTATATGCAGTAAATAGCACTGACCACACCCACTGTCACTTTTCCTAAAGGCTCCCAGATTGTTCTCTTGACTCTATGATCCTTCTGAATCCAGCTTTTAAATGGCAAGTGCAGTTATTTCTGGATTTGTATCTATAATGGTGGAAGTAATAATACACACAATACAAGCTAGCAGATGATAATGAAATCATTTATTTATGGCTCTAAAGTGATATTTTTGCATGAGCTTTAACTCCCAGTTATGTTTTGCTTGAAGTCCCCTAGTATACATCTGCACGTTGATATGATTTAGCAGTATTAGTATATCTGGTTGTTTTAGAGTGACGAGACAACCTGACCCAGAATTTTGAAAATTCTGTATGAATATACAAACTACAACTTGACTACAGTCATGTTCCCATTTTAGAGTTGAAAAACCGAGGCTTGAGAGAAACAGCCCAGTGGAGAGGCTTGCAAGAGGGAGGAGATAAGGCATGACCTTAACTTTGTGCCTTCACCTTATATTTCTAAAGATTCACTTTGTAGCAGTGCTTACCAGAGTGTGTTCCTTGCTGTGTTTTTGCGGCTCCTCCCTCTTGAGCAACATTGTTCAAGCTGCAGCTTGGTCATAATGGAAAGTGAGTTCTTAAAACAGTGTAAAGAAGCACTGGCCTAGCAATAAATTGGCACTGACACACAATTTCAACAGCCAGAGTGTTTTCAGTTTGGAGTATCTTCTAGAATTAGCTGCTCTTTGTTCTAATAGGGCTAAACTGATGCTTTTCTCTCTGTTCATCTAACAATTGTCACAAATTTACACACAGGCCAAAGAATCCTGGGAGATGGATACCAAAGAAAAATTGGAGCAGGCTGCCATTGTCAAAGAGAAGGGAACCGTATACTTCAAGGTGTGTGAGTCCCTGTACAATCCTTTCCATCTCAAATAATTTACTCAAGTGTCAGTGAATTGTGCTGATATTCCCTACTCTGAATTTTATCAACACTCCGCTTGGTAAGAATAAACTGGAATTTTTACAAATCTGTCATTTTCAATATGAAAAATGGTGAGAAAAGAATAATGTGGGCCGGGCGCGGTGGCTCAAGCCTGTAATCCCAGCACTTTGGGAGGCCGAGATGGGCGGATCACGAGGTCAGGAGATTGAGACCATCCTGGCTACACTGTGAAACCCCGTCTCTACTAAAAAATACAACAACAAAAAAAAACTAGCCGGGCGAGGTGGCGGGCGCCTGTAGTCCCAGCTACTCGGGAGGCTGAGGCAGGAGAATGGTGTGAACCCGGGAGGCGGGGCTTGCAGTGAGCTGAGATCCGGCCACTGCACTCCAGCCCAGGTGACAGAGTGAGACTCCGTCTCAAAAAAAAAAAAAAAAAAAAAGAATAATGTGGAAAAAAAAAAGTACACATTCCTCTTTTACACATTCTGCTCTAGATTGTAACCTTCCACACAGGCAGACCAGTCTGGCATCCCCACCCACCACAGTATCACTCACTCCTAAAGCATCTTGCTTGGTACATACTTGGCACTCAACAAGTGTTTTGGGAATGAAAAAAGAATGAATAGAATAATTATTAACAAAGAATGGAATTCATAGGGGTAAGTTTCTCATCATTTTTCTTCCTTTTTTTTTTGTATGAGAGACAGGGTCTCCTTTTCTTTCCCAGGCTGGTCTCAAACTTCTAGCCTCAAGCAGTCCTCCCGCCTCAGCTTCCCAAAGTGCTGAGATTACAGGCATGAGCCACTGCACCCAGCCCATCTTCCTTTATACTGTCTTGATGAAGTCACTAGAGCATATGACAAAGGGAAAGAGAACATATACAGATTTCAAAAAGAACTGCCAGGAGAGTATTGACTGCTTCTCACGGCCAAGATGATTCCTGCACACTTGCTTTTGTGAGGAATCTCCAGATATTCCTGAATGATACTCATCGTAGATTGCTTCTCAGAAACTCTTCTTGGAGCATCTGGAGTGTGATATTTTCTCACTTAGATCTTAAACCTCTAGATATAAGAAGAAAAGAAACTGCACTTCATTCTGTTTTAATCAGTGTTCTACCCATTGCTTCCCCACCCCAAATATATGCCTTCTCCATGTCAAGCAGAAAGGGCTTAGTGATGAGAATTAGAGGGAGAATGGGAGTTTTGTCAAGGTTTTTTTCGTTTTCTGCCACTGCAGTACATGCAGTGTTTTTCAGCAGTATAAAGCAGTGAGGATGGCTAGGCGCGGTGGCTCAAGCCTGTAATCCCAGCACTTTGGGAGGCCGAGACGGGCGGATCGCGAGGTCAGGAGATCGAGACCATCCTGGCTAACCCGGTGAAACCCCATCTCTACTAAAAAATACAAAAAAAAACTAGCCGGGCGAAGTGGCGGGCGCCTGTAGTCCCAGCTACTCGGGAGGCTGAGGCAGGAGAATGGCGTAAACCCGGGAGGTGGAGCTTGCAGTGAGCTGAGATCCGGCCACTGCACTCCAGCCTGGGCGACAGAGCGAGACTTCCTCTCAAAAAAAAAAAAAAAAGTGAGGCATAAGTGTACTTTAACAAGTCTTTATGGGGCATCTGCTATAAGCCATGCTATTATTAAGTTACAACCTTGTCAGGAGGGAGGGGTGGCAATGTTAATCCAAAGGAAACAACTAGAGAATTATGTAAGAATATATAATCAACCCAAAATTAACACAGCCAGAGGGCACCATGTGTTTTCAGAATTTGAGCCAAGACAATATTGGGTCGTGAAATCCGTTTTGTGGAAGTGTATTGCAATATAAGGATCAGTTTTGTTGCATAAAACTTTACGTGTGTATGAGTAAGTACTGGATTGCACATTTCTTACTGTAGGTCATATTCAAACAAATTTAAAATCATGGGTTTAGATAACATTTATATATTTATACTTATTTTATCATCATTTACTATGGGTACTAACCTCTTTTACGAATCACCAGAAAGCATTGGGGTATGATAGAATAAGCTCGGAATTGGGGAAAATGGGCTTTATTTTAAAGTCGTTTAAGGTCCAAAGAGGTTATATTTTCAAGTGAAAAATAGGGGAGTTAGATGTTCCTCAAGTTTCCTTCCAGCCTGAATTTCTGTGAGTTTCTAAACTCTCAAGAACAAGGGGGTTTTTTTGTTTTGTTTTGAATTTTTTATTATTTTTTTTGAGACGGAGTCTTGCTCTGTCCCCCAGGCTGGAGTGCAGTGGCGCGATCTCGGCTCGCTGCAAATTCCATCTCCCAGGTTCACACCATTCTCCCGTCTCAGCCTCCCAAGTAGCTGGGACTACAGGCGCCTGCCACCATGCCCGGCTAATTTTTTGTATTTTTAGTAGAGATGGGGTTTCACCGTGTTGGCCAGGATGGTTTCCATCTCCTGACCTTATGATCTGCCCACCTCGGCCTCCCAAAGTGCTGGGATTACAGGCGTGAGCCACCGCACCTGGCCTGTTCTTAATTCTAATTGAGGTATATTGGATACTTCTAAACTGTTCAAGTAAGATTCCAAATGGGTTGTTTGTATATCCAAATATATAATACACTAGAGTGAAAAATGTTTCTACAAAATTTCTTAAGATCATGGGTCCTTAATGGTATTTTCTGTATTTCTGAAGTCTGTAAAGATCCTGAACTGTATTTTATATATTTCTTAATACTTCTAAATGGAATATTAACAGTTTGGGAAGACTTGAGGCTTTTGGCCCTTGAGTAGAATCATATCGATTCAGTGTAGTAAAACAGCTCAGCTATTCAAAGGCTCTAATTGGTTGCTATGATACAGAATTTTGGAGAACATTATTGGTAATGAAATAATGTGACGAAGCCATGTGTCATATAGCTGTGTTCTGAATATGTACAGAGAGATGGCCAGAATTAGTAATCAGTAGCGGAAAGTAATGAGTAAGTGTCTGTACAGTTACTTAACTTTGTTGCTTATTAGCATCACAACTGCAAGAGTGATACTATTATGAACCTTCTTAAAATTACCAATCTTTGGATAAAAATCTGAATCAGCAGTCACACATACGGAACAAATTATTTTTAGCATGGAATTTGATAGGCAAAATCTTTCAAAACATTAGTCCATTGGGGAAAAATTAATGAAAGGTTCAAAACCACTGACCTAAGATTTTTCTCCCAGAATGTCTCTGAACATTTTGTACCACTAAAAACTTCCCTGGAGGCACCTTTATAATTTTAGGTAAAAGATCCCAGCAGTAGTCCTAGCTTTAGCTGTAAAACTTCAAAATGGTTAGTAGATAGTTTCCTGTACATATTCCCTTCCCAACTTTCAGGGAAGGTTTCCATCTGCCATACTGCCCTCTCGGGCCCTGTCTGACTTGGCATGGTATGCATTTGCACAGAGTCCAGATGTGTAGGTGAGAGCAGAGATGGGCTGAACTAAAAGTCTGTATTTCCTGCCATCTGCATATTGGAATTCTGTTTCCATTGATCTGTTGGTTTGGTTTATACCTAAATGGGTAAAGTCTCTCTCCTGAGTAGGGTTGAATTGTACTCAGCTTTTAAGTGGGAATCATTTTGCCATTGAAGATGTAAAATCCTCATTTGAACCTCTGACTACCAAAGAGAAGAAAAATAGAGAACTCTTTATTTGGTTCTGAAAATAATTATTAAGTACAGGTAACAGCATAATATTAAGCCAGGCATTGTGCAAGCCAGTTAAACAGACACAATTTTTGCCCTCATAGCTGACAGTGTTCTGCAGGACAGGAGCATTAACGCACACCTGGTCGGTGTTTTTTTTTTTTTTTTCCCCTGACTTGGCAGCAGAGTGGCAAGAAAGCTAAGGATTCTTGCGCCCCCTTGTGCTTCTCCTGGAAAGAAAGCATTTCTAAAACAAACTGAGAATCGTTCAACCTCTGAACTCTTCAGATAAATCGGGCTTTACTATATTTTCACCACCCTTGCTGTTCCAAGATACCAGTAGTGTGATTTAGAAACAAGCCATTTATGACTCTAGAATTTGAGGTTTTAAAAAATTCCTAAGAGGAGTCCACCCTCTTTTATCTCTTCTTTTAATGCAGAATTTTTCAACCTCGGTACTGTCAACATTTGGAGTGGGATAATTCTCGGTTGTGTGGGGCTGTCTTGTGCATTGTAGAATATTTAGCAGCATTCCTGGCCTCTGCCCATTAGATGCCAGTAGCATCCTACCCAGTTACGACAACTAAAAATGCCTCCAGACCTGCCAGGTGTTACCTGGGGGCGGGGGGGAGGGCAAAATCACCCCCTAGTTGAGAACTGCTTTAGTGCCTCAGAAGCAGGGAGTACAAGACCGACTTTTCGCTCATTGGAAGTTCAAGTCTAAATAAAGTTACATGATATATATGCAAGAGCTTTCAAAAAATTTAAATGCCCTATAAATGTAAAGGAACTATTAAGAAGTCTAATACCGGTTTTTTTTGTGTTTCGTTTTACCATAGCCATCTACCATTCTGATTATTCAGAACTTACTGAAATGATAAGATCTAGGTTTTTCCTCCTCCCTGGCTCTTCTTTTCTTTCCCTACACAATATATTAGGAGATAATCAGAGAAGTTAATAGGTACATTACAGATGGAGGAGGAGAGAGGATGAAGAAATGAGGCATGACAGGGGAAATGCCTGTCCTTCCCATCTCATCTCAATGAAACAGCACCTTTCATTCCCACCCACACGTTTTTGCTCCCAATGATAGCAAAAGGTTTTGTTGTTGGTATTGTTTCTAGAGAGAGACAGGGTCTTACTCTATCACCCAGGCTGGAGTGCAGTGGCACAAGCATAGCTAACTGCAGCTTCGAACTCCTGGACTCAAGTGATCCTCCTGCCTCAGCTTCCCAAAGTGCTGGGACTACAGGCGTGAGCCACCACACCACTTTAGAAAAAGTTTTGTTTCTTGGCCGGGCGCGGTGGCTCAAGCCTGTAATCCCAGCACTTTGGGAGGCCGAGACGGGCGGATCACGAGGTCAGGAGATCAAGACCATCCTGGCTAACACGGTGAAACCCCGTCTCTACTAAAAATACAAAAAAAACTAGCCGGGTGAGGTGGCCGGCGCCTGTAGTCCCAGCTACCCGGGAGGCTGAGGCAGGAGAATGGCGTAAACCCGGGAGGCGGAGCTTGCAGTGAGCTGAGATCTGGCCACTGCACTCCAGTCCGGGCGACAGAGCGAGACTCCGCCTCAAAAAAAAAAAAAAAAAAGTTTTGTTTCCATACTTACATTCCTTTGATTTCAATATTTACTCAACAAACCTTTATTAAAGACCTCTTGGTGCTAAACCCTGAATATTCCAAAAGGGAGAGGAGAATGCTGCCTGTCCTCAAAGACCAGCGAGAGAATAGGCAGTGACAGAAAGAAAATTTCAACCTGAAACTGGTGAGGACTTTATTCTTATTTTTTTGTAGCATCCAAAAAAGGAGGGGGTAGGCCTAAGGCTGTGACAAAATGTAAGTATTGTCTTACTCAGCTTGGGCTGCCACAGCAAAATACCTACACTGGGTGGCTTCAACAAGAATTTACTTCTGGAGACTGTAAGTCCAAGATCAAGGTGTTAGCAGGGTCAGTGTCTGGGAAGGGCCTCTCCTCTGGTTCCTTGTAGCTCCCATCTTGCTGTGACCTCACATGGCCTTTCCACATGAACGTGAGCGGAGAGAGGGCAGAGGGCAGCAAGCACCGTGTTTCTTCTTGTAAAGGCTCTAATCCCATCATGAGGCCCCACCCTCATGACCACATCTAACCTAATTCCCTCCCCAAACACTCCATCTGCAAATGTCACATTGGGGGTGAGGCTTCAACATAGGAATTTGGGATGGGGGGACACAATTCAGTCCATAGCAAATCTAATTTCCTCAAGAATTTCAGCATTTATAATAAAATACCCTGGTTTCGTGTTCTTATGAATAAGCTGTATCGCACATTTCTGAGGCAGAGAGGGTGACAGACTTTGATTTTAGTGCCAGTCTCCCCTCCCCTAAGCGAGTGACTTGGGAAGAAGGATGTTCGAGGGATATAGCCTGGTCCTCATTCACACCCAGGCCCTCCAGCTGGAACAGGTCTGCCCCATCTTCATCACCAGAAAATCTACACTGGGGCTTCCTTTCTACAGGCAGAGCTTGTTTCTTTTTTTTTTTTTTTTTTTTTTTTTTTGAGACAGAGTCTTGCTGTGTCACCCAGGCTGGAGTGCAGCGGTGCGATCTCGGCTCGCTGCAACCTCCGCCTCCCAGGTTCAAGCAATTCTCCTGCCTCAGCCTCCTGAGTAGCTGGGACTGCAGGCACCTACCAACACGCCTAGCTAACTTTTTTGTATTTTTAGTGGAGATGGGGTTTCACCGTGTTAGCCAGGATGGTCTCGATCTCCTGACCTCGTGATCCACCTGCCTCGGCCTCCCAAAGTGCTGGGATTACAGGCGCGAGCCACCGCGCCCGGCCCAGAGTTCATTTCTTATGTCACCCGCTTGGAGTCCTGTGTCACAGGTGCATCCTCTTACACCTGCTCTATGGTTTCTCTTACTCAAGAGTCCTTGGGGGAGGGTTGGAGTATTTGTGGGGAGAGACAACTCGGCGGTGAGATGTACACGCTGCTTTAACAGTGGTAAATCCTAGTAACATGGTCTTAACACTGTTGGTCAGGCATTGAATTTAATGTCCTAACAGGTCTGGCTGCTCCTCTGCCATCTGGCAAGATGTGTCCTCTGTGGTTTTGAGCTTATCACCTCCTCAAAGGAGAATCCCCATTTGCACTCTTGTTTCTATTTGTGTGTTTACCAGCGATCCCCCAGTTCTTTCATTCATCTTAAATCTCAGTGAACACATTGTCTCAGCCCTAGAGGGGTTTGGTTTTGTTTTGTTTTTGAGAAGGAGTCTCGCTCTGTCACCCAGGCTGGAGTGCAAGTGGCATGATCTCGGCTCACTGCAACCTCTGCCTCCAGGGTTCAAGCGATTCTCGTGCCTCAGCCTCCTAAGTAGCTGGGATTACAGGCATGTGCCACCACACCTGGCTCATTTTTGTATTTTTAGTAGAGAAGAGGTTTCACCATGTTGGCCAGGGTGGTCTCAAACTCCTGGCCTCAAGTGATCCGCCCGCCTTGGCCTCCCAAAGTGCTGGGATTACAGGTATGAGACACCACGCCCGGCCCCCAGAGTTTCTTATATGAGCATGCATATATATATATGTATATATAATTTATTGATGTGATTGTTAAAATTGTTAGAATTCTAATTCTAATCAGGTAAGAACAAAAATATGAGTAGGAGGAAGATTTTTCTCACATAGCTGAAAGACCTTTCTGATGTATATTGTTTTGTAGCTGTGATTTATGTTGTATGCTACTATCCAACTATTTGTATTCCCATTGCCTATAGAACAGGGGTCAGCAAACTACAGTTTGCTGGCCAAATCTGGTCTCTGCCTGTTTTTTAAGTACAGTTTAACTGAAACACAGCTGCACCTGTTGATTTACATACTGTCTAGAGCAACTTTTGCACTACGAATGACAAGAGTTTAGTAGTTGCAACAGAGACTGGTTCAAATAAGATTGGCTGTATTTGGAACTAGCACTTGCCAGAACGTAGTATTTGCTGTGAAGTGTTGAAGAGAAAAGTAACTTCCTCTTCGTTTTTTTAGTGGCATGGTCTAAAACTGCTCACAGTCCTTTTGAAAGACTAAAGAATAGGCCAGGAGCAGTGGCTCATGCCTGAAATCCCAGCACTTTGGGAGGCCAAGGCAGGCGGATCATGAGGTCAGGAGTTCGAGACCAGCCTGGCCAACATAGTGAAATCCTGTCTCTACTAAAAATATGAAAAACTTAGCTGGGCGTGGTGGCGGCCACCTGTAGTCCCAGCTACTCAGGAGGCTGAAGCAGGAGAATTGCTTGAACCCGGGAGGCGGAGGTTGCAGTGAGCTGAGATCATGCCATTGCACTCCAGCCCTGGAGACAGTGCGAGACTGTCTCAAAAAAAAAAAAAAAAAGACTAAAGAATATTGGCATCAAAGAACGTAGCCCAGAAGCCTTGCTGTACTACACCAAAGGGTAGTACAACCGTAGTACTCTGGCTGTACTACGCCAAAGGGACGGATGGAAATGCTGGAGAGAAGCACTAGACAGTGCTCAGGCACTGCCCCAAACCAGCTCACAGGCCACGGAGGCCTCCAGGGGAGTGGGAAAGGTACCTGGAGAGCCACCTCCAGAAGGAGAGAAAGAAACCAGCTGTACCAGGTTTGCTGGGGGGGTTGCTTCACTTTGAGGATTTGCTTTTCTTTTGTACGCCCTCAAGAGCCGAGTACAAGTAATGACACTTTTTTCTCCTAGGGAGGCAAATACATGCAGGCGGTGATTCAATATGGGAAGATAGTATCCTGGTTAGAGATGGAATATGGTTTATCAGAAAAGGAATCAAAAGCTTCTGAATCATTTCTGCTTGCTGCCTTTCTGAACCTGGCCATGTGCTACCTGAAGCTTAGAGAATACACCAAAGCTGTCGAATGCTGTGACAAGGTAACGCCGTGTCTCCTGTGAGATGGACTTGAGATATTCCAGATCTTTTCTCCATCTCTGTCTTTTGCTTCCTCTCAGCCAAAGATTGAAGGATTTTTCATTTTGCTTTGTTTATTTGAATGTTTGGGATTATTTGTTTCTCAGTATGAATTGGGAAATTCAGCAAGATTTTTATTATAGGCAGACTTTTATGATACCTAGACTGTTTGCATAATGCATTCTGAAGAAAAGTTTTGATTAAAATTAAATAATTTTTATCCATGACCTTCCTTATAACTGTAGTATGTATATCAGAGTAGATGTATAACTTCTCAGGTTCAGTTTAATAAGAGCAGATTTAACTTAAGCTTTTCTGGACTTTAACAGACTGCAACTGTTGATATAAAGCATATTTGTAGGTCAATTTTTATTATAATCATTTATTTACTGATATACATAAATAATTTGAAAGGTCCACAGAGCATCAGCAGCCCTTTCATTTTTACATTTGTCGTCTTAATACTCTCTTTGGCCTTTGAGTGCTTACACACAGTAATAACAATGGTTTATCATCTGTATTGTTATGTATCATTCTGATATATTTATACACCAGCTGATACTATTTTAGGTATCTGGTCTCAGAGTGAACAGTGTATATTATACTGTGGGTAAAAGTAAAAACTAATCATTGGATGTATCTTAAAGGTAGACATAAAAGGATAAGAAAAACAAGGCAACTATTTTGTACATTCTTTGTGAGATTATTTTTGAATTTTGTGGATCAGTGTTTCCTATCGCATCCTGTCTCCCAAGACCGGTTATTCATTTTATACATATTTTTTCATTTTTTTCATACACAGTGGAGAGAGAGAGAGAGTGTGTGTGTGTGTTGTTTCTGTTTTAGAGACAAGGTGTTGCTATTTTGCCCAGGCTGGTGTGCAGTGGCTATTCATAGGCATGAACATAATGTACTACAGCCTCAAACTCTCAGGCCCAAGCTGTCCTCCCATCTCAGCCTCCTGAGTAGCTGGGACTACAAGTGCATGCCACCACACCCTGCTAATTTTTAAGTTTATTTTTGTAGAGATGGGGGTCTTCCAAAGAGCTGGGATTAAAGTTGTGAGGTACCACACCCAGCACAGCCTTGACTACATTATTTGTCTGTTTTCTATTGAGAGAAGCAGTCATATAGTGTCACTGTTAACCCTATTTTTGGCAATAGGAAGCCTGTTCTCCTTTCTTTTTTTTTTTTTCTTTTGGAGATGGAGTCTTTCTCTGTTACCCAGGCTGGAGTGCAATAGTGCAATCTTGGCTTACTGCAACCTCCACCTCCCAAGTTCAAGCGATTCTCCTGCCTCAGCCTCCCAAGTAGCTGGGACCACAGGTGCCCACCACCATGCCTGGCTAATGTTTGTATTTTTAGTAGAGACAGGGTTTCACCATGTTGGCCCGGCTGGTCTCGAACTCCTGACCTCAGGTGATTTGCCGCCTCAGCTTCCCAAAGTGCTGGGATTACAGGTGTGAGTCACTGCACCCCAGCAATTTTCTTTTAACTTTGTTGATTATATCATTCTCTTTAAAGAAGGTTTTAATGTTTATGTAGTCAAATTTATCTTCTCCTTTTTAGTTAGAAAAGACTTCCCCACACCAAGATTATAAAAATAACTGAGGCCAGGCACAGTGGTTTACACCTGTGACCTGTAACTCCCGGACTTTCGGAGGCTGAGGCGAGAGGATTGCCTGAGCCCAGGAGGTAGAGGCTGCAGGGAGCTGCGATTGAGGCACTGCCCTCCAGCCTGGGCGACAGAGTGAGACTCTGCCTCAAAAAAATAATAATTAGATTTTAAATATTTTAAAATAAAAAACAATAGAAACATTTTATGGTTTTTTATATGTAAATATGATTGATCTAGAATTTATTTTTATGCTTACAATATGAGGTTAGAACTTAACTTTTTTTTTTTTTGGAGACAGAGTCTTACTCTGTCACCCAGGCTGGAGTGCAGTGGCATGATCTCGGCCCACTCCAACCTCCGCCTCCCTGGTTCAAGCAATTCTGCCTTGGCCTCCCAACTAGCTGGGATTACAGTTATGTGCCACCATGCCCGACTAATTTTTGTATTTTCAGCAGAGACAATATTTCGCCATGTTGGCCAGGCTGGTCTTGAACTCCTTACCTCAGGTGATCCACCTGCTTCATCCTCCCAAAGTGCTGGGATTACAGGCGTGAGCTACTGCACTCACCCTTAACTCTTATTTTCTACATAGATAGCTGCTGCTGTCCTGGCCCCATTTATTTTAAAGTTAACTCTCCACTGATTCACATTACCACCCTTGTCATTTTCAAACGTTTTTATATGCAGACACGTGACTGTTTCTGAATGATTCATTCTGTTTCACTGAGCTGTTTGTCCACATACTAGTAACCACACTGTCTTAATTTCAGTAGTTTTAAAGTTTGTCTTTTTCTCTGGTAGGACAAGTGCCTCCTAGTTTTTTCTTTTTTCCCATTTTTTTTTTTCAGCCATTCTTGGGCACTTACTTGTTCCAATGAACTTCTCAACAGCCCCCTCTCAAATCTCCTTGGTATCTTTCTAGAAATTGCATTAAATGCAGAAAATAATTTGGGTAGTAAATTTTGATCAGTAGTATATAATTATCTTGAGCCCCATTTTTTAAATACACTTTTTCCATCTCCTTTGGCAAGAGAACTTTGGTAAGCTGTTTGCTGAATTTATTAAAATTCATCCTTTCTAAAATATAAACCATCTATTCCTAGGCCCTTGGACTGGACAGTGCCAATGAGAAAGGCTTGTATAGGAGGGGTGAAGCCCAGCTGCTCATGAACGAGTTTGAGTCAGCCAAGGGTGACTTTGAGAAAGTGCTGGAAGTAAACCCCCAGAATAAGGCTGCAAGACTGCAGATCTCCATGTGCCAGAAAAAGGCCAAGGAGCACAACGAGCGGGACCGCAGGATATACGCCAACATGTTCAAGAAGTTTGCAGAGCAGGATGCCAAGGTGTGTGCAGAGCCCGCTGACTGCAGGTGGATCAAGAGCCTGCCATGCCCCTTTGATTTTAGGGGACAGGAACAGTTAAACAACCCAAGAGGCTCAAGAGTAGGAAAAACGATTTCCAATCTGATCTGAGGATGCTTTGGATCCAAAGGTTGAGTTACCAAAGGCACACGTCACCAAAGGCACGTCACCAAAGGCACACGTCGTGAGAGATGAGAAAAGTCAATTCCCTTCAGATGTATTAGATTGTTTCAAAAGTAATTGTGGATTTTAACATTACTTTCAATGGTAAAAACAGCAATTTTGCACCAACTCCCCACCCCCAAGTTAGAGTCTCACTCTGTCACCCAGACTGGAGTGCAGTGGTGCTATCATGGCTCACTGCAGCCTTGACTTCCCTGGTTCAAGTGATCCTCCCACCTCAGCCTCCTGAGTAGCTGGGACAAGCACACCACCACACCCGGCTAATTTTTTTTTATTTTTTGTAAAGATAGGGTTTCACTTTGTTGCCCAGGCTGGTCTCGAACCCCTGGCTTCAAGGGATCCTCCTACTTTGGTCTCCAGAAGTGCTGGGGTTATAGACATGAGCCACCATGCCTGGCCCTTTTGTCATTTTTGAAAAATTGTAAACCCATCAGGAATTTTTTTTTCAAGTAATACTTCCTCATTAAGACTTCTGATTTTCCTAGGAAATGGGATGTTATAGGAGCCCCACCATCACCACACCTGTTATCTTGAGGGTTGGCAGCCAGGCTGGCAAGTGTGGCAGGAGAGGTCTGTCTGGAGAGAGGGTGGCCTCCCTACAGCATAGTGGGCACTCTGGTCCCGTCCCCAGTCTCCAGGAATGCCCAGACTTCATTATCTCACAGCTGTCCTGTGTATCAACCAAAGGAAGGTGAAGCTCCCACTCTAACTAGTGGTAGCACAGCACTGACCTACCCAGCTAGATAACCTAGAGAAAATCGTTGCAATACCCTTGTGTTTGGGACCTGATCCACAGTCCGGAGGAGCCAGGAATTATTTCACGTCTTTTTTCTCTGACCTTCTTGATTGCTTATTTCTTCCTTAGGAAGAGGCCAATAAAGCGATGGCCAAGAAGACTTCAGAAGGGGTCACTAATGAAAAAGGAACAGACAGTCCAGCCGTGGAAGAAGAGAAACCTGAGGGCCACGTATGACGCCACGCCAAGGAGGGAAGAGTCCTGATGAACTCCGCCCCCTCCTCAATGGGCTTTCCCCCAACTCAGGACTGAACAGTGTTTAATGTCAAGTTTGTTATAGTCTATGTGATTCTGGAAGCAAATGGCAAAACCAGTAGCTTCCCAAAAACAGCCCCCCTGCTGCTGCCCGGAGGGTTCACTGAGGGGTGGCATGGGACCACTCCAGGTGGAACAAACAGAAATGACTGTGGTGTGGAGGGAGTGAGCCAGCAGCTTAAGTCCAGCTCATTTCAGTTTCTATCAACCTTCAGTATCCAATTCAGGGTCCCTTGAGATCATCCTAACAATGTGGGGCTGTTAGGTTTTACTTTTGAACTTTAATAGCACTGCAGAAACCTTTAAAAAAATGTGTCATGAATTTCTTCTTTCCTACAGTTGGGTGTAGGGTAGGGGAAGGAGGATGAGCTTGTTTTTTTTAAATGACTGAAGTGCTATAAATGTCATCTGTTGCATTTTTAACCAACAGAACCCACAGTAGAGGGGTCTCATGTCTCCCCAGTTCCACAGCAGTGTCACAGACGTGAAAGCCAGAACCTCAGAGGCCACTTGCTTGCTGACTTAGCCACCTCCCAAAGTCCCCCTCCTCAGCCAGCCTCCTTGTGAGAGTGGGTTTCTACCGCACGCAGCCTGCCCTGGGGGAGTAATTCTGTCATTCCTAAAACACCTTCAGCAATGATAATGAGCAGATGAGTTTCTGGATTACCTTTTCCTATTTTCGATGAAGTTCTGAGATACTGAAATATGAAAAGAGCAGTCAGAATCGTGCTTTTTCTCCCTCCTCTATTCCTTTAGGAAATCATATTCAATACACAGTACTTCCTACCAGCATTGCTACTGTTCAGCTGCTTCTTTCATTCTAATCCTTGCTATTAAGAATTTAAGACTTGTTCTTACAATATTTTTGACCTGGAGTGGATCTATTTACATAGCCATTTAGGATCCATGCAGCTTTTTTTGTCTTTTTAAGATTATTGGCTCATAAGCATATGTATACTGGTTTATGGAATTTTATCTACACTCCTCTATCATGCAAAAAAATTTTGACTTTTTAGTACTAAGCTTAATTTTTAAGAAACAAAATCTATAGGGTTGACAAATAAGTAGTTGCTCTTCTATGGTAGGGGTTTCACCTGCAGGTTTGACACGCAGTTGCTCGCTTTTCTTGCCCTGTCAAGCTTCTGTTCTGGCGTGAGTTGTGAAAGAGCTGAAGACAGCTTCCCATGCCGGGACCCAGCCAGCAGCCTCAAACTCCAGTACTTGAGCTGAGCATTGAACTAGGGCAAGTCTTAAAATAAATGTGTACATGTAGTTGAATTTCAGTCCTTACGGGTAAACAGATTGAGCATGGCTCTCTATTCCGTCAGCCTAAGAAACACTCATGGGAATGCATTTGGCAACCCAAGGAACCATTTGCTTAAACCTGGAACATCTCACTTTTTTAAATCCTAAAAAACACTGGCAGTTATATTTTAAATTAGTTTTTATTTTTATGGTGGTTTTTTTTTTTTTTTTTTTTTTTTTTTTTTTTTTTGAGGCGGAGTCTCGCTCTGTCGCCCGGGCTGGAGTGCAGTGGCCGGATCTCAGCTCACTGCAAGCTCCGCCTTCCGGGTTCTCGCCATTCTCCTGCCTCAGCCTCCCGAGTAGCTGGGACTATAGGCGCCCGCCACGTCGCCCGGCTAGTTTTTTGTATTTTTTTTAGTAGAGACGGGGTTTCACAGTGTTAGCCAGGATGGTCTCGATCTGCTGACCTCGTGATCCGCCCGTCTCGGCCTCCCAAAGTGCTGGGATTACAGGCTTGAGCCACCGCGCCCGGCCTATGGTGGTTTTATCAAAAGACTTTTATTATTAGATTAGGACCCCCTTAAAACCTAAAAATCAAGTTATTATCTTTTATAATACTTTTCTTCTCCATGGAATGAATGGAATCAATTTGTGAGTTTTTTCCTTTAATGATAACTAAAATCCCTCTAATTTCTCATTTAGGCTTTTGTCTTTTTTATGAGATATTTCTTTTAAAAGCCCTAGTCTCACCTACGAAATATGAAGCGCAAACGCTGATTTTGCTTACTCGTTCAACTGTTTGGAAAGCTCTGTAGAGTATGGTTCCAGTAAGGCCAAGATTAAAATTTGATACTAAAAAGGCCACCTCGCTTTTTGCAGATAACAAACAAGAAAGCTATTCCAAGACTCAGATGATGCCAGCTGTCTCTCACATGTGTATTATGGTTCACCGGGGGAACTGGCAAGAGTGTGTGGGGAGGGAAAGGGTGTGTGAGTGGTTCTGAGCAAATAACTACAGGGTGCCCGTTACCACTCAAGAAGACACTTCACGTATTCTGGTACCAAATTCAGTCATCTTAAACAATTTGTGTAGAAGTCCACAGGCATCTTTCAACCTTTTAGGCTGCATATGGATTGCCAAGTCAGCATATGACGAATTAAAGACTTTTTTTTTTAAAATCATTTAGATGCACTTTTTTGTGTGTTCTTTAAATAAATCCAAAAAAACAAATGTGACCTCCCATTGTTTTTGGTTTTGCTTAAGTGATTTTCAGGGAAAGCTATATTGGTTAAAAAACCATGGTGGGGGCCAACTTGAAGAAATTAGACATCAGAGAGGTCAGGCTCGGTGGCTCATGCTTGTAATCCCAGCACTTTGGGAAGCTGAGGCAGGTGCATCACCTGAGGTCAGGAGTTCAAGACCAGCCTGGCCAATGTGGTAAAACCCCATCTCTACTAAAAATACAAAAATTAGCCAGGTCTGGTGGTGCACACCTGTAATCCCAGCTACTTGGGAGGCTGAGGCAGGAGAATTACTTGAACCTGGGAGGTGGAATTTGCAGTCAGCTGAGATTGTGCCACTGCACTCTGGCCTGGGTGACAGAGTGAGACTCGGTCTCAAAAAAAAAAAAAAAAAAAAAAATCAGAAAATTGGCAATGGACAGTATCGTCCTACACTTTGCTCTGAGGTGCACCTGAAACCAACATTGGGGTGAAAGTGGCAGAACAATGCATCATTGCTAAAAAGAACCAAGTAATCAGAAAAATAAAAGGGTTCTGTTTTTTCATTAGCCAGTGGATATTTCACCTTTTTAAGCTGATTTTAAGGTAGGTTCAATTTGCAAAATAAAATTTAATTGTGCTCTTTAATAAATATATGAAACATAAGTAAGCATATCTCAGGTGGTGTTCCGTATTGAGCATACATTTCTTAAGTAGCATGTATCATCAATACCCATCATCACAGACTCTGAAGGCGTAAGGAGATGTCACATATACTGCAAATCCTAATTTTCACACTGCAAAAGAAAGTGGCACAGTGCTGGAAAGGTACTTACTAGGACCTCTGAGGTCTACAGACAGGTTGATGCAGGTTCTAGGCACCCTTTATTCCCTCTGAATTATTGGCTTCATCTCTGGATTTGAATTATATTTCTCCCTCCTGGCTATTAAATTATTTGGCGATGAAATAAATTCCTAGCTGGGTGCAGTGGTTTGTGCTTATAACCCTAGCACTTTGGGAGGCTGAGGTGGGCAGGTAGCTTGAGCCCAGGAGTTCGAGACCAGCCTGGGCAACATGGCAAGACCCTGTCTCTACAAAAAGTACAAAAATTAGATGTGATGGTTTGCACCTTTAGGCCCAGTTACAGGCTGAGGTGGGAGGATCACTTGAGCCCTGGGAAGTTGAGGCTGCCGTGAGCCATGAGCACGCCACTGCACTCCAGCCTGGGTGACAGCAAGACCCTATCTCAACAGTAATAAGTTCCCTTTATTTGCATGCTTTTTTTTCTAAGAAAATAATGATCACCCTAGGGATCTTGAGGATGAGCCAGAGAAGATTCCTGGCTGTAAATCTGTGATCTCAGTAATTCAGAGGCAGCCTGCACAACCTCCAAACATGAGGACTGCCAGTGAAGGGCTTTGTCTATACTTACTTGGCCTTAGCAGCATACTGAACTCCGCTTTTAGTATGGTATATTTGAACCCTGTATTCTCTGAGACTGGAGACTATCTCCAATATTGGTGACAAAACTCATTGAATTTGAGCCAGTTAGTCAAAATCCTGAAACTCAGAATTTCCCAACCCAGCTGTATATTTTTTCCATCAGCTGGCTACTTATGCATTTGAATGACAATGGCTGACAAAAGTGCATAAAAGGACGGGCTCTGATGGCTTGAAAAGTTTTGGTAGACTTTCAGTACTTCCCTTCAGATTTTTCTCTACTACATGTCTGACGTGGAGATTTCTGTGGGAGAAGGCACTATCTGTAATTGCCCAGAATCTCCACATGTGACCTTAATATATGGCAAGAAAGAGACATCGTTAAATACAACTCCTAAGATTTTTGACAGCATCTTGTTTGGGTAACTGCAGCCTATAGTTAGAACAATTCAAGCACAGTTTATAAGGCAGGGATTCTTTGTCTTCTAAAGATGAGGGAACCTCAGAGAATCAAGAATGGGGAGGACCCAGAATGGTGATACAGCCAGCCCATGGCCATCCAGGTCACCTGATGCCCTTGTACCATCTTAAAACAGGTCTTTTTCTAGTATGATGAGTGATGCTCTTGGTGTATGGAAGGAGATGTTGGTACTTCCTTAGAATTCCCACACATTCAGTGGAACTGAAATGGCAGCAGAGCCACAGGCCTCATAGTCTACTTTGGAACAAAGCTATGGTGGGAAGCTCGCCAGCGTGTTAAGCAGAGGCATCTTTTTAAAATACACTTTAGGGGCCAGGGATCGTGGCTCACACCTGTAATCCCAGCACTTTGAGAGGCTGAGGCAGGAGGATTGCTTGAGGCCAGGAGTTCAAGACCAGCCTAGGCAACACAGCAAGACCCCATCACTACAAAATATATATATTTAATTAGCTACACATGGTGGTGCATGCCTGTAGTCCCAGCTACTTGTGAGGCTGAGGTGAGAGGATACTTGAGGCCATGAGTTCAAGGCTGCAGTGAACTATGATCATGCCACTGCACTCCAGCCTGGGCAACAGAGTGAGACCCTGTCTCTAAAATTAGAAAGAAAAAAATGTGGCTGCTACATTATTTCCACTTCTCAAATCTCCACAAGGTCACTGGTCCTTGCTAACCCATGACTAAGCAGGGAAGGAATTCTGGGATGTATGTTTCCATCTTGGCTTAGTTGACACATTGCAAATACACCATGTGGCTAAGCCTTTCTTTTTTTTGTTTTTGAGAGGGAGTTTTGCTCTTGTTGCCCAGGCTGGAGTGCAATGGCACAATCTCGGCTCACTGCAACCTCCACCTCCCGTATTCAAGTGATTCTCCTGCCTCAGCCTCCCAAGTAGCTGGGATTACAGGTGTCCGCCACCATGCCCAGCTAATTTTTTTGTATTTTTATTTTATTTTATTTTATTTTATTTTTTTGAGGCGGAGTCTCGCTCTGTCACCGGGACTAGAGTGCAGTGGCCGGATCTCAGCTCACTGCAAGCTCCGCCTCCCGGGTTTACACCATTCTCCTGCCTCAGCCTCCGGAGTAGCTGGGACTACAGGCGCCCGCCACCTCGCCCGGCTAGTTTTTTTTGTATTTTTAGTAGAGACGGGGTTTCACTGTGTTAGCCAGGATGGTCTTGATCTCCTGACCTCGTGATCCGCCCATCTCGGCCTCCCAAAGTGCTGGGATTACAGGCTTGAGCCACCGCGCCCGGCCTGTATTTTTAGTAGAGATGGGGTTTCACCATGTTGGCCAGGCTGTTCTAGAACTCCTGACCTGAGGTGATCAACTCGCCTTGGCCTCCCAAAAAGCTGGGAGCCACTGGGTTCCGCCTGTGTCTAAGCCTTTCTTGAGGTATTAAATATTTCCAGCCTGGGTCTGCTCTGAGATAGCGTGTTTTCATAAGATAAATCCTTATCGTAGGAATTGTTCTTGGCTTAAAGTTATCTCCTTAAAGCTTCTAAGGAAATAAATGGTAAGAATAAATAGTTAATGATGAGTATTTGGGGATGCAATGACTAATTCTAGTGAATGACTTGATGAGTTTGTATCACATCTGCTCACAACCATGTTTCCACACTAAGGACTCCTGAATTTTTTTGTCTTAAAAACTTAGGCCGGGTGTGGTGGCTCAAGCCTGTAATCCCAGCACTTTGGGAGGCAGAAGCAGGTGGATCACGAGGTCAGGAGATCGAAACCATCCTGGCTAACACGGTGAAACCCAGTCTCTACTAAAAAATACAAAAAACTAGCCGAGCACGGTAGCAGCGCCTGTAGTCCCAGCTACTCCAGAGGCTGAGGCAGGAGAATGGCGTAAACCCGGGAGGCGGAGCTTGCAGTGAGCCGAGATCGCGCCACTGCACTCCAGCCTGGGCGACAGAGCGAGACTCTGTCTAAAAAAAAAAAACCAAAAACAAACAAACAAAAAAACCTTAAACCTGCCGGGTGTCCTAGCTCACGCCTGTAATCCCAGCACTTTGGGAGGTCGAGGCGGGCGGATCACGAGGTAAGGAGATCGAGACCATCCTGGCTAACACAGTGAAACCCCGTCTCTACTGAAAATACAAAAAATTAGCTGGGCGCGGTGGCGGGCGCCTGTCGTCTCAGCTACTCGGGAGGCTGAGGCAAGAGAATGGCGTGAACCCGGGAGGCGGAGCTTGCGGTGAGCCGAGATCGCGCCCCTGCACTCCAGCCTGGGTGACAGAGTGAGACTCTGTCTCAAAAAATAAAAAAATTTAAACCCATGTGTATCCTATTGCCCTTTGTGGATACCAGAGTCTTCCTAATATGACACCAGCCTTTACCTGTAGTTAATAAAATGTGATTCCCCTTCTCCCACTGAGGGATCAGGAACACTGCCTTACTCATCACCGTCCTCAGTAGCCAATGCGTCATCCCCCATCTAGAACATAGCAGATGCTCAGTAAGCTGGCTTTGTCCCTCCTCTGAAGGCAGCCTCTTGTCTGTATTCCAGTGGCCCTTCACTCCTGTTACCTGAGATGTGGAAGCCAAAGCCCCATGATACTCTGGCTGTCCCTGCAGCCTGATTTTGTGTCTTGAATTCTTTTCCAAGTGATGAACTAGCAGCAACTTGAATTTTGGAAGCCCATAACTGTAAAATGGGTCCACGGTCTTCAGGCTACGTTGATCTTAAATCTATTTTTAGTCACAATTGATAACTCAAAGTTCACCAAATAAGAAGATCAAATGTATTTTCCTTAAAAGTATTCTAAGACCACCCCGCCCAGTCTGGTGCCCTGGTCAGCCAGCCCCCAAACATTTCCGGCCCATCTGTTGTGAACCAGATACTGTTCCATTGAGGTGAAGGATGGGGCCCCCTTGGACTGAGCAAAATGAGGCAGGCAGACGGCTGCACCACCACAGAGCATCTGCCGTCTGTGGCTGACACCTACAAAATAGGGAACAGCAGGAAACTCAAGCCTGCCTCTCCAGCTCTCCCCACTCATTCACAGCCACACTGGAGACCAAGTCAAGCCAGGGCCCACCCCACTGCTGACATCCAGCCCAGTGCTACTGGGCAAGCCCTTCCTCAACGCTGCCCCCAGCTGGCCACTATTCCACCTCTGTGCTTCTCTCCAAGTATCTGGGGCTGCGAAAAGTGCCGGGCCCTACCCTGATCTACACCATCCCTCTTGCCCTGGGCCCAGCCAGGATGGTTTCTCCTGGTGGCAGGACGTTCATCTCTTTGGCACACCAGGCAGAAGTCTGGGAGCAGAGAGCTATGTCCTTATATTTGTTTTTCAGTTACCTGTCTACTGGAATACAGCTGCAAAAAACCAGTTTCCTTTATTTACAAGGCAACTGTACAGATACACCACGCCTAACTTTGTTTACTACATGGTCACTAGCATGTACTGAATTTCAAGGAAATATGTTTTTGCTACATCTTAATTAGCACTACCCCCTTAGGTGAAATTTGGGCTAGGTGCAGTGGCTCACACCTGTCATTGCAGCACTTTGGGAGGCCAAGGCAGGAGGATCACTTGAAGCCAGGAGTTTGAGACTAGCCTGGAAAACAAAGCAAGACCCTGTCTCTATTTTAAAATCAGCGGGGCATGATGGCGCACGCCTGTAGTCTCTGCTACTCACATGAGGCGGGAGGATTGCTTGAGCTCAGGAGGTTGAAGCTGCAGTGAGCTGTGATCATGCCACTGCACTCCAGCCTGGGTGATAGAGTGAGACCCTGTCTCAGATAGATAGATAGATAGATAGATAGATAGATAGATAGATAGATAGGCAGGCCAGGCGCGGTGGCTCATGCCTGTAATCCCAACACTTTGGGAGGCCGAGGTGGGTGAATCATGAGATCAGGAGATCAAGACCATCCTGGCTAACACAGTGAAACCCTGTCTCTACTAAAAATACAAAAAATTAGCTGGGCATGGTGATGGGCGCCTGTAGTCCCAGATACTCAGGAGGCTGAGATAGGAGAATGGCATGAACCTGGGAGGCGGAGCTTGCAGTGAGCTGAGATTGTGCCATTACACTCCAGCCTGGGCCATAGAAACTCCATCTCAAAAAATAATAAATACATAAATAAATAACTTCCTGACGGTTCTGGGAACCCTTACCTCTTTGTCACCAACACACTTCCCCTGCAGAGAAAGCTACACTGCTTGAGTGAGTTGGTAAATGCTTCTCTCTCTCCCACCCTGTCTCTCAAAGTCACGCAAGGCTTTCTATATGGGCTTCTAAACTTTCTCTGAACCCAGCCATGTCTAGTTGACAAGAAGCAGATTGTAATAAGACAGTACAGTGAGGTTTGCACCCTTCTACCCTTCAGCTGTTACCAAATGTGACAGTAGGTAAACAAATAAACCAAGCCACCTTCAGGCTGCAAGTCTGGGCCTCAGAACCAAGTTATAACCTGAGACAACCCCAGTTGACTGGATGATCACCAAGACCAGACTTCCTACAGACAGTGCTGCCCGCTTCTGCAGTGTGATTTCTTAGGTGATAACTGTAAAACGGGGCCCCTCATAAGGTCCTCATCAGGACCTCCTCAGTATGAGGAACCCAGAGGCCTCCAATGTTTGGCAAGAGTACTGGTTTGGGTCCAGCTCTGTGTTGGGATATCTTGTTTCCTCACCCGTGAAATAATAATGGCTAATATTTATACAACTATTTAAATTATAGTAGAAAACACATACCGGCCAGGCGCGGTGGCTCAAGCCTGTAATCCCAGCATTTTGGGAGGCCGAGACGGGCGGATCACGAGGTCAGGAGATCGAGACCATCCTGGCTAACACGGTGAAACCTCGTCTCTACTAAAAATACAAAAACTAGCCAGGCGACGTGGCGGGCGCCTGTAGTCCCAGCTACTCGGGAGGCTGAGGCAGGAGAATGGCGTAAATTTGGGAGGCGGAGCTTGTAGTGAGCCGAGATCCGGCCACTGCACTCCAGCCCGGGCGACAGAGCGAGACTCCGTCTCAAAAAAAAAAAAAAAAAAAAAAAAATACTATGATATTTATCATCTTAACCATTTTTCAGGTTTTTTTTTTTTTTTTTTTTTTTTTTTTTTTTTTTTTGAGACGGAGTCTGGCTCTGTCGCCCAGGCTGGAGTGCAGTGGCCGGATCTCAGCTCACTGCAAGCTCCGCCTCCCGGGTTTACGCCATTCTCCTGCCTCAGCCTCCCGAGTAGCTGGGACTACAGGCGCCCGCCATCTCGCCCGGCTAATTTTTTGTATATTTTAGTAGAGACGGGGTTTCACCGTGTTAGCCAGGATGGTCTCGATCTTCTGACCTCGTGATCCGCCCGTCTCGGCCTCCCAAAGTGCTGGGATTACAGGCTTGAGCCACCGCGCCCGGCCGGTTTTTTTTTTTTTTTGAGACAGGGTCTCGTTCTGTTGCCCAGGCTGGAGTGCAGCGGCATGATCTTGGCTCACTGCAACCTCTACCTCCTGGGTTCAAGCAATTCTTGCTCCTCAGCCTCCCAAGTAACTGGGCATGGGCCACCATACCTGGCTTTTTTGTATTTTTAGTAGAGATGAGATTTCATCATGTTGGCCAGGCTGGTGTTAAATACAGTAAGAAGTTCTTCTTCAAAGGTTTATCTTGTTTCAGTTTCCTTGTCCTCTGTTCCCTGCTTTCAAGGCCAGACTTCCTTACTCTGTGTCCCCCTGCCCTGGTAAACGACGTTCCCGCCAGTCCTTATCTACAGAGCCCACATTCCACATCTGCTACCCACTCTGTGAATTACCCCTCCCATCGCAATGACCCTTCCTGCGGAAACTGTCCCCCACCCCCACCAGTGTAACCACATCCCTGCACTTTTCAAGTTAGCCAACTGGGTTCAGCTTAGATTGATCCAGCTCCAGCCAATGGAGACAGGACACAGCAGCAGGGACAAGCTGCGTTAGGAATAAAAACCCCTTCCCTCCTTTGTTTGGGGTGCTCTCATGGCAACCAGACCTACGAGAAGCACCCTTCTGCAGAAGCAAATTTGCCTTGCTGAGAGATCCTTTGTCTCAGTGCTAGTTCTTCTGTGCAGCACCAAGCATTTGTTTCCAACAAATTTGGTGGCCCGTATGGGGACCTCATTCTCCTCTGGGAAAGGGTCTCCGATCACCTCTCATGAGGAGATGTGTCCCGCTGCCTTATTGTGGTAGCCTCAGGGGTAAAGAATCAGGACCTACCCGGTACAACAAATAAACCCAGATTCTCAGCAACACAGGAAGAAAAGGTCTGCAGTTACCATGGTGACCAGGTAACTCTATGCACAGACCAAGGTAAGAAAAACTGTGGGGGCGGGGAAGCACTTTCTTGGTGGTCGGGACAGTTTGGAGGTTGAAAGTGTGTAAATGAGTCACACAAGTAAGTGCAAAGCAAGTGTAGAGTAAAAGTAAAGGAGTGCAAGAAATCTCCAGTGTGGCGGTTGAGCCTCCAGGGAAAGTGAGCAAAACAGAAAAAAAATCTCTAGTAAAAGAGATTGAGCCCCACACACACTCAGGTTGAGCTTCCAGGGAAAAGGGTGCAAGAAATCTCTAATACGAGAGACTGAGCCCCCATTAACTTCCAGGATGGGAAATACCCCTAGTAAAACAGGAACTACAAAGGACCAAACATAATAAAAAGCAACAGATGATAAAATAATGTTGTTTTATTTGTACCAAAGAAGCTATTCTTAAACGTTCAGTTTTCTGGCCAAGGTTTCGGTCAAATAAGGATTAGATTTGTCAACTTTTAATAAAGTATGTAAATAACAAAAGCCCTGTCTCCCAGGAAGAAAGAGACTATGCCCTGTGCTGGTGGCAGGGGCCTGTCCTTCTCTATCCCCTAAAAACTGCAGGAAACAAGCCAGAAAATACCTCCCCTAAATAAATTAAAATCCCTAACCCCAAACAATCCACTAGCAAGTGGGATTCAAAATTTCCCTTTCCCGTCCTCCTCAAAAAAGTCTACCCCAACCCTTTTTCCTTTAAGCAAAGTGCCTCTAGGAGGGGGGGAAACTGGCTTTGTAAATGCCCCCTTAACTAGTTCAGAGGTCAGAAACCTAAGGAAAAAACTGAAACCACTATTAGACGATCTTTTTAGGGTTGCGGATCAAATTAACCAATTTTTAGGACCACACGTATACACTTGGGCTGAGCTAATGTCCATCTAAGTATTCTCTCTTCGGGGGAGGAAACAGCTATGATCTGCAGGGCGGCTATGACAGTCTGGAAGTGCAAACACCCTCCCAGTCAAAACATCCCTGCAGCAGAACAAAAATCATCGGCCCAAAACCCCCAGTGGGATAATAACAATGCAGCCCACCGAGAAAACATGAAAGGCCTTAGGAAAATGATAGTTAAAGGGATTCAGGAATCAGTGCCTCAAACCCAAAATATTTCCCGACATTTAGTATGCAGACAGGAAAAAACAAAGGGCCCACGGAGTTTTTAAACAGACTCAAGGAACAGGTAAGAAAATATACAGGCTTAAACCTAAAGGATTCCCTTGGACAGGGGATGTTAAAGCTCCATTTTGTTACTAATAGCCAAATATCACAAAGAAATTACAAAAAATAGAGAATTGGAAAGATCAACCTATAGAGGGAACAGAGGGAGTCAGGGAGAGAGAGAAAAAGAGGCAAAGAGAGACAGTCAAGGAGAGACAGAGAGACAGAGACAGAGAGGCAGAAAGAGAAAGAGAGAGGGGGAGGAAAAGACAGAGAGCCAGATGGAGAGGGAGAGAGAGGCAGAGAAAGAAAGAAGATAAAACAAATGTTTCAAATGTAAAAGAACAGGTCACTTCAAAAGATAATGTTCCAAATGGGAAAAAGAAACAAAAGTCATATATAAAAGCAGATCAGCTAATATTAAATTTCTGTTAATTCCAGAGGCAAGAACAAACCTATTAAGGAGAGATCTAATGCTGAAATTTGGCTTAAGCCACTGTATTAATCAGGGAAAATTTCTCACCTCCCTAAACTTACTCACCACCACAGATGAAAACCGTATCTATCCTGATATATGGTCAAAAAAAGGAAATTGAGAGAAATTATGAGTTCCTCCAATCGAGGTCAAATTTTAAAATCCTGGGAAAATAGTAAAAAGAAAACCCTTCCTTTGAAAGCTGGAGAAATAATCTAGCTGACCAAATAGACAAGTGAGCTGCCTTTTCCCAAGTGGTACCCATTTTCCATTTAGCCCCTTGCCTTCCCTTCCAGCTGCTGTCCCCATCTTCTCCCATAAAGACTAAAAAAAGGTTAAAGGAAATAGGAGCCAAGAAAAGCTCAGAGGGAAGGTGGGTACTACCAGATGGGAGGAAAATGTTGTCTAAACCTCTCATGAGGGAAATATTGTCGCAGCTCCATCAAGGATCTCACTGGGGACCTCAAGCCATGTGTGGTGCGGTCCTCAGAGTTTATGGGTGTATAAGCATATATACTCCGCTAAGGAAGTAGTAGATAGTTACAGGGTGTGCAGAAAAACTAATAAACAAACCCTAAAAAGGCAACCTCCTGGGGGCAAAAATCCAGGGCTAAGACCATTCCAAAGTGCTCAAATTAATTACACGGAGATGCCCCCAGTCGGTTGCCTGAAGTACTTATAGGTAATAGCAGACCACTTCACTCGCTGGGTAGAAACTATTCCATTCTCAAGTGCAACCACCAGTAGTGGAGTTAAAGCATTAGTTAAAAACATTATACCCAGGTTTGGACTAATAGAAAACATGGATTCAGATAATGGAGCCCATTTCACAGCACATGTCATTAAAAAGCTAGCCCAGGTGCTAGACATAAAATGGGAATGCCATATCCCTTGGCAGGAAGAGTAAAAAGAATGAACCAGACTCTTAAAAAAAACCACCTAACCAAATTAATCCTAGAAACCCAGCTACCCTGGACTAAATGTCTCCCCATTGCCTTGTTGAGAATCAGAACCATCCCTTGGAAAGATATCAGCTTATCCCCTTATAAAATGTTATATGGGCTATCTTATTTACACATTCCACTACTGACATTCCTACATTTAAAAGAAAATATCAGTTTCTCAAAAATTATGCCCTTGGTCTATCTTCCACTTTCTCTTCTCTTAAAACCAAAAGTCTCTTAGCACAGGCGCCGCCCCCTGGAATTCCCAGAACATCAACATCAGCCGAGATCACGCCCTCATCAAAGGGTGGAAAAAGGAAAGCTTGAACCAGCTTGGGAAAGACCTTATCTAGTGCTCCTGGCCACTGAAACTGCAGCCCGAACAGCGAAAAAAGGATGAATTCCTCATACTCAAGTGAAAAAGCATTGCCAGCTCCGGAGTCACGGGCCACTATTCCAGGGGAAAGTCCTACCAAACTAAAGCTAAGAAAAGCCTAACCCTCCTATATCTACTATATTATTCTACCGTCTTTTCCCACTTTGTAGCTAGTCACCTTATTATTATCATAACTAAATCAAGCCTACCTCAAGTTATCACTTTTCTGCTTGCCTCATTCTGCCCTGAAGGATCTCCAAAACCAAAGAAAGTTAGTCTCGATCAATAAGTACCTTTGCCCCTCCAAAATAAACAAAACTGCTAATAATCATAAAACTTATACCAGATGTGCACAAAGCGCGGGGTGGAGGTTCTGTTGTGGTTAGGAAGATGAACTCTGGACCACCAAACATCAAGGCTAGACCTCCCCAGCAGGAAGCTGCATTAATCTAAAGCCCTACGTCCACCTTACCAAAGGCATAACTCCCTCTAATTGTCAGCCTTAGCAGTGTCACACCCTGTACAAATCTTTATCACTGTCCCCACCTCCACTGATACTAACCCCACTCTAAGGCATTTCTATGGCCTAAAAGCTAATTTTCGTTCTGGGACAGACGCAATAGGATCTTTTGAAATGTGTTTCATTGATCCCTCACCCCCTTCCCTTTCTCCTTCTCCAGACCCTTCTTTCAATCAAACTGTTATTTTTTCCAATAACAAAGCCATAGTTGACATTATAAACATTAGAGATTTAAAACAAACTTTAGCAGTTGAGACAGGATACCAAAATGCAAATGCCTGGTTGGAATGGGTTAAATATTCTGTTCGCACACTAAATAAAAGCAACTGTTGCATTTGTGCAAGACAGGCCAGGGGCTCAAATAGTGCCTTTCCCACTCGGATGGTCTTCTAACGAATTGGGCATAAGCTGCATCGTAAGTTTCTTCCAAAACCCCACAACCTGGGGCAGCAAGCCACGCAAGACTCTCTCACTGCTATTCCCCAAAGTCAAAGGCTCTGCGGATCAGCCCCCAGGGATCATCCGGCCTCCAGCCTCAGATGTTAATTTTACCTCGAGTCTCTCACAGCAGGGGGAGAAATTAATGTCTCTCAAAGACCTAAAAGGGTGCAGCGAGACTAAGCCTTTCCAAGAACTTACCAGTCAAGCTGCCCTTACTCAATCCCGAGCAGACATGTGGTGGTATTGCGGGAAACTACTATTAAGTTCTCTGCCGAGTAATTGGAGTGGCACTTGTGCTCCAGTTCAATTGGCCATCCCTGTCACCCTGGCATTCCGCCAACACAGTAAGCAAGAAAGTCAGAACCGAGTTTAAAAAAAAAAAAAAAAAAAAAGTGCTTCACCGGATCTTTTAACCCTCATGTTTATATAGACACTATTAGAATTCCACAAAGAGTAACAGATAACTTTAAAGCCCAGAATCAAATAGCTGCAGGATTTTAATCTGTGCTGTTTCAGTTGTCAACTATAAACAAAAATGTAGATTACACAAATTACGTTTATTACAACCAACAACGATTTGTTAATTATACTAGAGATACTATGATAGCTGAACAATTAGGACCCACCAGTCAAATGGCCTGGGAAAACAGCATAGCATTCAACATAATACTAGCGAAAGAGGCCGAAGTCTGTGTCATGATGAAAGTCCAATGTTACACTTTTATCCCTAATAACACAGCCCCCAACAACACAATAACAAAGGCTTTGCAAGGCCTAACCCTCCTCATCCAACAAGTTAGCAAATCTAGACTAAACAGCCCCTTCACAAATTTAATGGGAAATTGGTTCAGCAAACGGAAGGGACTTATGTCCTCAATCCCCACGTCTCTTACCACGGAAATAGGGTTGCTTTTTCTTGTAGGATGCTGTATCATACCCTGTGCCCAAGGATGAATACAAAAGCTTGTTAAAACAGCTCTCACCAAAACCTCCCTCAATCCTCCTTTTCCTCCTTATTCAAACAAGCTTTTTCTTTTAAAAGACCACGTAAAACAACAGAGCCAAATTATATTTTAAAAGTCTGAAGAAGCACTTTATAAAAAATTAAAGGGAGGAATTGTTAAATACAGTAAGAAGTTCTTCTTCAAAGGTTTATCTTGTTTCAGTTTCCTTGTCCTCTGTTCCCTGCTTTCAAGGCCAGACTTCCTTACTCGGTGTCCCCTGCCCTGGTAAACGGCGTTCCCACCAGTTCTTATCTACAGAGCCCACATTCCACATCTGCTACCCACTCTGTGAATTACCCCTCCCACCGCAATGGACCTTCTGGCAAAAACTGTCCCCCACCCCCGCCAGTGTAACCGCATTCCTGCACTTTTCAAGTTAGCCAACCGGTTCAGCTTAGATTGTGCAATCCAACTCCAGCCAATGGAGACAGGACACAGTAGCGAGGACAAGCTGCGTTAGGAATAAAAACCCCTTCCCTCCTTTGTCCGGGGTGCTCTCGTGGTGACCAGACCTACGAGAAGCACCCTTCTGCAGAAGTAAATTTGCCTTGCTGAGAGATCCTTTGTCTCGGTGCTGGTTCTTCTTTGTAGCACCGAGCATTTGTTTCCAACAGCTGGTCTCCAACTCCTGACCTCAGGTGATCCACTCACCTCAGCCTCCCAAAGGACTGGGATTACAGGTGCAAGCCACTGCACCCAGCTTGTTTTTTTGAAACAGGGCCTTGCTCTGTCACCCAGGCTGGAGTGCAGTGGCACCCGCATGGCTCACTGTAGCCCTTGACCTCCCAGGCTCAAGTGATCCTCCCACCTCAGCCTCCCAAGTAGCTACAGGCACACACTGCCATGCACAGCTATTTTTTGGTTGTTGTTGTTGCTGCTGTATTTTTAGTAGAAATGGGTTTTTGCCATGTTGCTCAGGCTGGTCTCAAACTCCTGGATTCAAGTGATCCTCCTGTCTTGGCCTCCCAAAGTGCCCAGCCTAAACATTTTTCAATGCACAGTTAACTATATTGACATTATTGTGCAACCAATCTCTAAAACTTTTTCATCTTACAAAACTCACACTGCACCCATTAAACAACTCCCCATTCCCCTTCCCCCCACTCCCTGGCAACCACCATTCTACTGTTTCTATGCATGTGACTGCTCTGGGTTCCACAGATAAGTGGAATGCTATGGTATTTATCCTTTTGTGACTGGCATATTTCACTTAGCATAGTGTCCTCAAGGGTCACCCATGTTGCAGCATCTGTCAGAATTTTTTTCCAGCCTGTCCCTGGATCTAAGAAAGGAATGTTTTCATTTTTTAAGGCTGAATCATGCATTGTACATATACATATATCGTGTTTTGTCTATTCATCTGTCAATGGGTGCCTGGATGTTTCCACCTTTGGCTATTGTGAATAATGCTTCTATGAACGTGTCTACACAAATATCTCCTAGAGACCTTGCTTTTAATTATTTTGGTTCTATGCCCTCAAGTAGAATTGCTGGATCAAAGGGTAACTCTATTTTGAATTTTTTGAGGAACTGTCATACAGTTTCCACAGCAGAGGCACCATTTTACACCCCCAATAACAGTACTCAAGGATCCCAGTTGCCCACGTCCTCACCAACACTTGTTATTTTCTGTTCTGTTTTTAGAGCAGCCATTCTAGTGAGTATGAGATGTTACCCCTTTGTGGTTCTGATTTGCATTTGCTGGAAAGTTAGCGACATGGAGCATCTTTTCATATGATTGTTGACCATACGTGTATCACCTTCGGAGAAATGTCTAATCAAGTCTTTCCCCCCTTTTTTTCCTTCTGTTTTTTAGAGACAGGGTCTTGCTGTGGCACTCAGGCTTGAGCACAGCGATGTGATCAGAGCTCACTATAACCTCAAACTCCTGGGCTCAAGTGACCTCCACACTCCAGCCTCCTGAGTAGCTGGGGTTACAGGCATGCACCACCACACCCAGCTTTTTGTTTTCAGTGACAGAGTCTCACTGTTGCCCAGACTGGTCTCGAATTCCTGGACTCAAGTGATGCTCCCACCTTGGCCTCCCAAAGTGCTGAGATTACAGGCATGAGCCACCACACTGGACATTTGCCCAGTTTTTATTTGTCTTGTTGTTGTTGTTTTTCTTTTTTGGTCATTGAGTAACGATAGCTAATATATATTACGCTCACATTATGTTCCAGAAAGTATACTCAGGGCCGAGCTGAGATGTGGCAACCCTAACAGATTCACAATTTGGTAACCTTTCAAACCTATAGTCTTTAAATATTCGCTGAACATTTATGGGGTAGGGGTGGGCAGGTGGACAGGGAGAAACTGATATCCTGTTATTAAAAAGTCATATATAGGCCAGGCACAGTGGCTCACGCCTGTAATCCCAGCACTTTGGGAGGCTGAGATGGAAAGATTGCTTGAGCCCAGGAGTTTGAGACCACCCTGGGCAACACAGTGAGACCTCGTCTCTACAAAAAAATTTAAAATTAGCCAAGAGTGGTGGTGCATGCCTGTAGTTCCAGCTACTTGGAAGGCTAAAGTGGGAGGGTCACTTGAGCCCAGGAGTTAGAGGGTGCAGTGGGCTATGATGGTGTCACTGCACTCCAGCCTGGCTGACAGAGCAAGACCCTGACTCAAATGAAAAGAAAAAATCATATAGAAACACTAATTCATTCCTCCTGGATGCAGTAGAGTCAATGTTTGAAGAAAAGCTTTTTTTTTTGACAAAATCTTTCCCACTTTTCTGAGATTTTTGTTCTCTCTTCTCTTCTTGTCTCTGATTTTCCAAACTAGATAACTTCTCAGAAGGCTTGTTCAGGGGCTTTTTTTTTTTTTTTTTTTTTAAGACAGAGTCACTCTGTTGCCCAGGCTGGAGTGCAGTGGTGCAATCTCAGCTCACTGCAACCTCCGCCTCCTGGGTTCAAGCAATTCTCTTGCCTCAGCCTCCCGAGTGGGTGGGAATTACAGGCGTGCGCCACCATGCCCAGCTAATTTTTGTAGTTTTAGTAGGGACAGGTTTCACCATGTTGACCAGGCTGGTCTTGAACTCCTGACCTCAAGTGATCCATCCACCTGCCTCAGCCTCCCAAAGTGCTGGAATTATAGGCATGAGCCACCACACCCAGCCTAGAGACTTAGAATTTCAGTAATGAAATGAATCACTCCTTTCCAGTAACCAGCACTAGGCCACGTACTCATCAGCCTCACAGTTTCAGCCAAGTGCCCTGCATTTCTCACTGAGAATGCGACACGTGGAAAGACAGGCGGGTGCGAGCAAGCAAAGCTTTTTACTTCCTTTGGTGGGCACAGGGCTAATTCACAAGTAAATGGTTACATAAGGAAACATCTGCAGAGACCTGAGCTGCTTGGGACATATTTCTGATTTACTGAAGTAAATTTTTTCCATTTGAAATTAGGAAATATTTCCTTAAGTATAGAATATAGTGATAACCCATGTACCCACCATTAGCATAGACAGATATTAATATTTTTGCCTTCTTTGAGAAGTTTTTTTTTTATTTTTTTGAGACAGGGTCTCACTCTGTCACCCAGGCTGGAGTACAGTGGCTTAATCATGGCTCACTGCAGCCTTCGCCTCCTGGGCTCAAGTGATCCTCCCGCCTCAGCCTCCCTAGTAGCTGGGACTACAGTTATGCGCCACTATTCTCCACTTTTTTTGTTTTTGTTTTGTAGAGATGGGGGTCTCACTCGGGTTTTGCCATGTTGGCCAAGCTGGTCCCAAACTCTTGACCTCAGGTGATTCGCCTGCCTCAGCCTCCCAAAGTGCTGGGATTACAGGTGTGAGCCGTCATGCTGGGCCTTCATTTAGTTGATTTCTTACTACATCTTTCCTCTGCCTCCCAGGTTCAAGCAGTTCTCCTGCCTCAGCCTCAGGTACAGCTTTAGTTGTTATGTTAGATCTGTGATGAAGCAGGGAGTGGGATTGCAATTGACTGCAAATGAGCAAGAGAGAATTTTCTGAGGTGATCCCAATGTTCTGTTGGAATGGGAATTATGTAAGGGTAGATATTTGTCAAAACTCATAACATGGTACTTTTAAAATGTGTGTATCTTTTGAGGTAAATCAATAAAGTTGATTTACATATATATATGATTTACATATAATAATTAAAAAAAAAGAGATGGGGGTCTCACTATGTTGCCCAGGCTAGTCTCGAACTCCTGGCCTCAAGCAATCCTCCCGTTTTGGCCCCCCAAAGTGCTGGGATTACAGGTGTGAGCCACCACGCCCAGCCCAGAGGTTTTATTTATTTATTTTTTTTTTTTTTGAGACGGAGTCTTGCTCTGTCGCCGGGGCTGGAGTGCAGTGGCCGGATCTCAGCTCACTGCAAGCTCCGCCTCCCGGGTTCACGCCATTCTCCTGCCTCAGCCTCCCGAGTAGCTGGGATTACAGACGCCCGCCACCTCGCCCGGCTAGTTTTTTGTATTTTTTAGTAGAGACGGGGTTTCACAGTGTTAGCCAGGATGGTCTCGATCTCCTGACCTCGTGATCCGCCCGTCTCGGCCTCCCAAAGTGCTGGGATTACAGGCTTGAGCCACCGCGCCCGGCCGAGGTTTTATTTTTAAGAAACAAAATGTTACGGATACAACTAGAGTCCCACATCTTTTCCTTTACTTCCCTTCTCAGAGGTACCTACACTCCTGGAGTTAGTGCATATCATTCCTATTAGTGATTTATATGTTAACAACCCATCTCCATATTCACCATCTAGTCCATTGCTTTGGGTGTTTTTCAGTTTTACATAAATGATAGCGATGTGCCCATTTATCATTCTTTTTAATTAATTATTTATTTATTTATTTATTTATTTATTTATTTTTTGAGATGGAGTTTCACTCTTGTCACCCAGGCTGGAGTGCAATAGCATGATCTTGGCTCCCTGCAACCTCCACCTCCCAGGTTCAAGCGATTCTCCTGCCTCAGCCTCCCAAGCAACTGGGATTACAAGCGCCTGCCATCACATCCAGCTAATTTTTGTATTTTTGGTAGAGATGGGGTTTCACCATGTTGGCCAGGCTGAGCTCGAACTCCTAACCTCAGGTGATCCATCCGTCTCGGCCTCCTAAAGTGCTGGGATTACAGGTGTGAGCTACCACGCCCAGCCCCATTTATCATTCTTTTAGCTGCTCAGTGTTTGAGACCCCCTCCTACGTAGGAGGCTGAGCCCACTTCCACCATAAAGGCTAAAAGGCCACCTGCCCACCGCCCTTGCGAAAGGGGTAGGCATGTGACCTAGGCTCTGCCAGCCAGACCCACTTCCCCTAATTTGGCATTCAGCACTAGAGTTGCAGAGACTGCACGAGGCAGAAGCAATTGTGGAAAGAGTTTCCAGGGTAGCAGAGGCAGTAGTATCAGAGGCAGCTTCCCTTGTACCTGCCCAGAGCTGGCAGGCGATGGCTGTGCCCGCTGAAGGGCTGGGGCTTGACTGCAGAAATGGTTTAGTCTTGGATCGTGGTTCCTCAGCTCTCTCAGTGATTCTGTGAACTACCCAATATCCTTCCAATGAATCCTTTTCCTGCTTAAACTCAGAAGGATTTTCTGTTGCTTACAGTTAAGGATCTGGTTGAAAAGGGTGATGCTTTTGCAAGTGACTTTTAAAATTTTTTATTTTAGAGACAGGATCGGCCAGGCATGATGGCTTATGCCTGTAATCCCAATACTTTGGAAGGCTGAAGTGGAAAGATCCCTTAAGCAGGAATTCTTTTTTTTTTTTTTTTTTTTGAGGCGGAGTCTTGCTCTGCCGCCCAGGCTGGAGTGCAGTGGCCGGATCTCAGCTCACTGCAAGCTCCGCCTCCCGGGTTCACGCCATTCTCCTGCCTCAGCCTCCCAAGTAGCTGGGACTACAGGCGCCCGCCATCTCGCCCGGCTAGTTTTTTGTATTTTTTAGTAGAGACGGGGTTTCACCATGTTAGCCAGGATGGTCTCGATCTGCTGACCTCGTGGATCCACCCGTCTCGGCCTCCCAAAGTGCTGGGATTACAGGCTTGAGCCACCGCGCCCGGCCGAGCAGGAATTCAAGACCAGCCTGGGCAACATAGTGAGAGGCTCGTCTCTTAAAAAAATAATAATGAGGCCGGGCGCAGTGGCTCACGCCTGTAATCCCAGCACTTTGGAAGGCCGAGGCGGATGGATCACAAGGTCAGGAGATTCAGACCATCCTGACTAACACGGTGAAACCCCATCTCTACTAAAAATAAAAAACAAAAATAAAAAAAATTAGCCAGGCGTGGTGGCAGGCACCTGGAGTCCCAGCTACTCGGGAGACTGAGGCAGGAGAATGGCTTGAACCCAGGAGGCGGAGCTTGCAGTGAGCAGAGGTCTCGCCACTGCACTCCAGCCTGGGCGACAGAGCGAGACTATGTCTCAAAAATAAATAAATAAAAATAAATAAAATTAGCCCGTGTGGTGGCATATGCCTATAGTCCCAGCTACCGGAGAGCTGAGGTGGGAGGATCACTTGAGTCCAGGAGTTTGAGACCAGCTTGGGAAACACAGTGGAACCTCATCTCTACAAGAAATGTAAAAATTAGGCAGTTAGGGTGGCATGCCTCTGTAGTCCCAGCTACTGGGGAGGTTGAGGTGGAGGATCGCTTGAGCCCAGGAGTTTGAGGCTGCAGTGAGCCATGATTGTGTCATTGCACACCAGACTGGGTGACAGAGCAAGACCCTGTCTTTTTTTTTTTTTTTTTTTTAAGAGACAACTTATCAACTATATTCATTCCATCTTGGGGCACAGTTAGGTTGTTTCCATATTTTTACTGTTGCAAAGAGTGCTATGATACATATCATTGTACATCTGTCTCCTTGTATCCATGTATGAAAGTTTACATAGGGTCTAAGCACCTGCAACTTCACTAGGTATTGACAAACCCCCAGGTAGTTGTACCAGTTTACCTAACCATCAGTGTGAGTAGGAGTTCAGGTTTCCTACATATTTACCACCATTTGGTTTTAGCAAATCCATTAATTTTTTTCCAATTTTATGGGACATTATATCTCACTGTTGCTTTGATTTTTACATTCTTGATTATAGGTGAGGCTTAGCAACTTGCCATATGAAAGGTTATTGGGGGCCGGGCACAGTGGCTCACACCTGTGATCCCAGCACTTTAGGAGGCAGAGGCAGGAGGATCACTTGAGCCCAGGAGTTCAAGGCCAGTCTGGGCAACACAGTGAGACCCTGTCTCTTAATAAAAAAGAAAAGAAAGGTTGTTGGGAAGCACCAGAATGGAAATCTCTATGGCTCTTTCCTCTTGAGCTGGTCCATTTCCCCAGAGAGGAATTTTCCTGGAAGTCAGCATCCACTCACCCATGCTCTTTCCAGGCTGTTACCTCCTTCCATCCTCAGCTGAGTCTGGGATTGCCAAGGTCACCAAGTCAAGCACGTATATGGCACAGCCTTGCCAGAGAAGAGGCCAGTGTTCTGCTTGGAGCAGGGAGGGGCAGCTGCCTGGCCACATGCGATGGGAGTGGTCTCTGGAAGACTTTCAGCTTCTCCTCTCTTTCAGCCCCATGCTGAACCCCCCGCTTCAGAAACACCTGCTGCCTTGCGCAGGCTCTGCCTTACAAATCCACTTCTTTTTGGCTGGTCAGGTCGTCTGCATACTCGGTGCCACCTTCTCCCTGCTGATGACTCTGTCACCCTCCAGCCATCCCCTTTCCAGCTTCTAAAATTCTGCCAGCACTGTGTGCTGCTCTCTCCTGTCCTGTTCATTCCCTTTGTCCTTTTGGCTCTATAATTCTTAAATTCCTTTACTGTCTTTTCAGAGGAAAGGGGCTTCCATGGGGAGGAGTGTACATTAGGCCCACCTTATTTATTTTTTATTTATTTTTATTTTGAGACGGAGTCTCGCTCTGTTGCCCAGGCTGGAGTGCAATGGCGTGATCTCAGCTCACTGCAAACTCTGCCTCCTGGGTTCAAGCGATTCTCCTGCCTCAGCCTCCCAAGTAGCTGGGACTACAGGTGTGCACCACCACACCTGGCTAATTTTTGTATTTGTAGTAAAGACAGGGTTTCACCATGTTGGCCAGGCTGATCTTGACCTCCTGACCTCAGGTGATTCGCCCACCTTGGCCTCCTAAAGTGCTGGGATTATAGGTGGGAGCCACCGCACCCCACCAGGCCCTCTATATTTAAATGGACACTGTGTAGGTATTTAGTCTAGAATGTACTTTGTATGGTGGAAGGTAAGGATCTAATATTAGCTTTTTCAGCACCATGTACCGCTTAGTCCATTCTTTCCTTCATGGTTTGTTATGCTACCTCTCTAACAGCCAAAGGCCTGCATGTGTTGCATTTCTTTCCAGGCTGCCAACTCTGTTCTATTAAGATGGATAGAGAGAGAGACAGAGAGACAAAGAGTTATCCATGTGCCAAGACTATAGTTTTAATCATAATAGCTGGTGGTGAAAGCTTATTCTTGTTCCTCTTCAAAATTGTTTTTGTTGGGTCAGGCACAGTGGCTCACACCTGTAATCCCAGCACTTTGGGAGGCCAAGGTGGGTGAATCACCTGAGGTCAGGAGTTCAAGACCAGCCTGGCCAACATGGTGAAACCCCGTCTCTACTAAAAATACAAAAATAGCCCGATGTGGTGGCCTGTGCTTGTAATCCCAGCTACTTGGGAGACTGAGGTAAGAGAATCGCTTGAACTTGGGAGGCAGAGGTTGCAGTGAGCCCAGATCCCACCACTGCACTCCAGCGTGGGTGACAGAGCAAGACCCTGTGTCAAAAAAAATAAAAAATAAAAAATTGTTTTTGTTGGACTTCTGGTTTGTGTATGGTAGAATAAAATTAGCATTTTCCTCCCTCCTCTCAAAAATCACTAGAAGCAACATGGAGAATGAGATACAGAAACATAAAGTCCATTTCCAGTGAACCTAGGAGCTACCCAAGATCCTGAGTACTAAAATAGGCCAGAGTGCTGAAAGCAGCAGGGATCCAGCAGAGGGACAGAAGGAAGATCACAGAGGGTGCCTGTGGCTGCAGATAGAGCAGCAGCGACTGCAGAAGCAAATACTTGCATAGCATTTGCAATGACGCTGAGGCTCAGAAAGATGATGTGACTCCGCACAGTCACACAGTAAGCAGGTAACACACACAGAATTCAAACCCAGGCCATCTGGCCCCAGAGTCTGTGCCCATGACCTCTCTGCCCGGTTTCCCATCCCCCTACACACACCCAAATGTGAGAAGCAGTGAAGTGCATGCCTTGAGGGCAAGGGGCACACCCTAGTGTATTAAAATAAAATCTTGGCTGGGCGCATTGTGGATCACCTGAAGTTGGGAGTTCGAGACCAGCCTGACCAACATGGAGAAACCCCGTCTCTACTAAAAATACAAAATTAGTTGGGCATGGTGGCGCATGCCTGTAATCTAAACTACTCGGGACGCTGAGGCAGGAGAATCACTTGAACCCAGGAGGCAGAGGTTGCAGTGAGCTGAGATCGCGTCATTACACTTCAGCTTGGGCAACAAGAGCGAAACTCCATCTCAAATAAATAAATAAATAAATAAATAAAATCTGATTTGCAGCAACTAGAGCAGATCAACAGCAGCTGCAAGAACACCCAAGAAACAAAGGAAAAGTGGCCAACTGAGGAATCACGCAGGCAAGCCATATGTGATGAAATAAAGATGGCTGCAATTTCTTTGCCACTCCTCCCATGAAGAAGTGGAGTCTGCTTCCCCTCCCCTTGAATTTAGACAGGCTGTGTCATGCTTTGATCAACAGAAGGTGTCAGAAGTGAGGCTGTGTGACTTTTAAGGCTGGTCTCCAGGACATCGGCAGCTTCCACTCTCAATACTTGAAACACTCCTTCTTGGAATGCAGTTGCCATGCTGTAAGGAAGCCCAAGATGGCACAAGGAAAAGCCCAGAACTGTAGCCCCAGCTAATAGTCAGCACCAACTACCAACCGTGAGTGGAACATCTTGGAAGTTACAGCCCTGTTTGAGCTTCTGGGTGGCTGCAATTCCAACCACCACCATGTGGAGGCAGAGTTGAGTCATACCCACAGAGCCTGCCTAAAATACAGAATTTTTATTTAAATAGTTGTTGCTGTCATAAGCCACTACGTTTTGGGGCGATTTGTCATACAGCAATAGATAACCGAAACACCATATCTGCAGAAATCAGAATGTGTAATGGGAGAAGAGTAGCTTTGCATTGTCAATTTTGTTAATCTTTTTAAAACCCAATTCTTGGTCTCATTGATTTACTCTATTGTTTTTCTATTCTCTATTTTACTTATCTCTACTCTAATTTTTATGGTCTTATTCCCTCTACTTGCTTCTGGTTTAGTTTGATCTTCCTTTTCTAGTTTCTTAAGATGGAAGCTAAAGTTATTGATTTGAAATATTTCTTTTCTTTTTTTTTCCAGAGACAGGGTCTCACTATGTTGCCCAGGCTGGAGTACAGTGGTTATTCACAGGCATGATCATAGCACATACAGCCTGAGACTCCTGGGCTCAAGTGATCCTTCTGCCTCAGCCTCTGGAGCAGCTGGGTCTACAGGTACACACTGCTACTCCTGCTCAGATCTTTATTTTAAAAAATGTTTTTAGAGATAGGGTGTCACTCCGTCACCTGGACTGAGGTAAAATGCCATGATCATAGCACCCTGCAGCCTCAAACTCCCAGGATCAAGTGATCCTCCTGCCTCAGACTCCTGGGTAACTGGGATTAGAGGTGTGCACCACCATGCCTGGCTTTTTTTTTTTTTTTTTTGTAGAGATGATATATGTTTTTCTGGGAATGTCTTCATTTCCACCTTCCCTCTGCCCTCTGATAGATCCTGATGGGGAATTACCTGTGAATCTTACTGAGGATGATTGTCTGCAATGAGTATCTTCTCTCTTGCTACTTCTTGCTACTTTCAAAATTCTCTTTTTTAAGACAATCTCACTCTGTTGTCCAGGCTGAAGTGCAGTGGCATGATCTCAGCTCAGTGCAACCTCCGCCTCACAGGTTCAAGCAATCCTCTTGCCTCAGCCTCCCAAGTAGCTGGGACTACAGCTGTTCCTTTTTCTTCATTCTCTCCTTTCCCCCTTCCTCAAACTAAATCATCTCAGTTAACCTATCTTCAAGGTCACTCATCTCTTGCCTGCTCAAATCTGTTGTTGAGCTCCTCTAGTGAATTTTTCATTTCGGTTACTGTACTTTTCAACTCCAGAATTTCTACTTGATTCTTTAATTCCTATCTTGTTGATGTTTGGTAAGTTATTCTTATATTTTCATTTAATTCTTTAGACACAGTTTTCTTTAGTTCTTTAAACTTTTTTTGAAATGCAGGTCTCACTATTTTGCCCAGGTTGGTCTCAAACTCCTGCAATCCTCCCACTTCAGCCTCCTGAGTAGCCAGGACTACAGGTGCCCACCACAGCGCCTGGCTAAACATATTTGAAATAGCTGGTTAAGTATTTTTTTCAAGTGGGTTGTTTGGATTTCCTCAGGAACAGTTTTTATTGTTTTTTTTTTTTTTTTTCCTATATGTGGGCCATACTTTCTTATTCCTTTTCATGTCTCATTTTTTTTGAAAAATGGACATTCTAAATAACAAGATGTGGCAGCTCTAGAAATAGATTCTTCTCCCTCCCCAGGATTTGTTGTAATTGCTGTTGTTTGCTTAGTGACTTTTCTGACTTAATTCCTTAATTCTGTAAAGTCTATATTCTGTGTTGTGTATGGCTACTGAAGTCTTTTCTTGGTTAGCTTAGTGGTCAGCTAATTATTACACAGATTTCCGTCACCACCTGGAACCAGCAAGCCTCACAGCCTTTGCCCAGGGGCTCTGTGTGCATGTTGGTCGTGCCTTCCACCTTCAGCCTGGCAGTTGACAACTCTGCCCTAGCATTGACTTACTCCTTGGAAAAGGCCATGGCTCTTACTCCACTTGAAAATCTCACCCTCTTGGCCGGCGCGGTGGCTCACGCCTGTAATCCCAGCACTTTGGGAGGCTGAGACGGGCGGATCACAAGGTCAGGAGATCGAGACCACCCTGGCTAACCTGGTGAAACCCTGTCTGTACTAAAAAAATACAAAAAACTAGCCGGGCGAGGTGGTGGGTGCCTGTAGTCCCAGCTACTTGGGAGGCTGAGGCAGGAGAATGGCATGAATTCGGGAGGCGGAGCTTGCAGTGAGCTGAGATCCAGTCACTGCACTCCAGCCTGGGTGACAGAGCAAGACTCCGTCTCAAAAAAAGAAAATCTAACCCTCTCAAATAAATTAAAGATGATTCAGTAGGGGATCTATGCAAAGACACTAGAAGAAAAAGGGAGGAAAGGGGCCAGGTGTGGTGGCTTATGCCTATAATCCCAGAACTTTGGGGGGCTAAGAGGGAAGGATCACTTGAACCCAGGAATTTGAGGTCAGTCTGGCCAACACAAGCAAACATTGTCTCTACAAAAATTAAAAAAAAATTTAAAAAAAAAAGGAAGGAACAAGATAAATATACAAAAACTGAAGAATACTTATCAGAAAATTTTTATCACTGAGCAGGTAAAAAATTCAAATAAGTATTTCATTTAAAAATTTTAAAAAAATAAACTCTTCCATAAAGCCAAAGCACAACTAAGAAACTAAGGTTGTCTGGCACAGTGGCTCACGACTGTAATTCCAGCACTTTGGGAGGCTGAAGTGGGTAGATTGTTTGAGGTCAGGAGATCGAGACCAGCCTGATCAACATGGTGAAACCCTGTCTCTACTAAAAATACAAAAATTAGCCAGGCGTGGTGGCAAGTGCCTATAATCCCAGCTACTTGGGAGGCTGAGGCAGAAGAATCACTTGAACCCAGGAGGTGCAGGTTGTAGTGAGCCAAGATCGTGCCACTGCACTTCAGTCTGGGTGACAGAGCAAGACTCCGTCTCGGACAAAAAAAAAAAAGAGCCGGGCGCGGTGGCTCAAGCCTGTAATCCCAGCACTTTGGGAGGCTGAGACGGGCGGATCACGAGGTCAGGAGATCGAGACCATCCTGGCGAACACGGTGAAACCCCGTCTCTACTAAAAATACAAAAAAACTAGCCGGGCGAGGCGGCGGGCGCCTGTAGTCCCAGCTACTCGGGAGGCTGAGGCAGGAGAATGGCGTAAACCCGGGAGGCGGAGCTTGCAGTGAGCTGAGATCCGGCCACTGCACTCCAGTCCGGGCGACAGAGCGAGACTCCACCTAAAAAAAAAAAAAAAAAAAAGAAAGAAAGAAAGAAACTAAGGCCAGGCATGGTGGCTCATGCCTGTAATTCCAGTGCTTTGGGAGTCTGAGGGGGGAGGATCACCTGAAGCCAGGAATTCAAGACCACCCTGGGCAACACAGTGAGACCTCATCTCTACAAAACATTAAGAATAGGCCAGGCCTAGTAGTTTCTCACCTGTAATCCTAGCACTTTGGGAGGCTAAGATGGAAGGATTGCTTGAGGCCAAGAGTTCTACACCAGGCTGGGCAAGATGGCGAGATCCCATCTCTACAAAAATTTTAAAAATTAGCTTGGCATGACATGCACCTGTGGTCCCAGCGACTCAGGAGGCTGAGTGAGGAAGATTGATTGAGCCCAGGAATTTGAGGCAGCAGTGAGCTATGATCATGCCACTGCATTTCAGCCAGAGTGACAAACAGGGACACCATCTCCTAAAAAAAAATTGTGTGTGTGTGTGTGTGTGTGTGTGTGTGTGTGTATTTTTCTTTTTAATGGCCAGGTCGGTGGCTTACGCCTGTAATGCCAGCACTTTGGGAGGCTGAGGCAGGTGGATCATGAGGTCAGGAGTTCAAGTCCAGCCTGGCCAACATGGTGAAACCCCATCTCTACTAAAAAAACAAAACAAAACAAAAATGGCCGGGTGCAGTGGCTCAAGCCTGTAATCCCAGCACTTATGGAGGCCGAGGTGGGTGGATCACGAGGTCAGGAGATCGAGACCATCCTGGCTAACACAGTGAAACCCCGTCTCTACTAAAAATACAAAAAACTAGCCAGGCATGGTGGCGGGCGCCTGTAGTTCCAGCTACTCGGGAGGCTGAGGCAGGAGAATGGCAAGAACCTGGTGAGCCAAGATCGCACCACTGCACTCCAGCCTGGGCAACAGAGCAAGACTCCTTCTCAAAAAAAAAAAACAAAAAAACAAAAAACAAAAATTAGCCGGGCCTGGTAGTGGGCACCTGTAATCCCAGCTACTTGAGAGGCTGAGGCAGGAGAATCACCTGAACCCAGGAGGCAGAGATTGCAGTGAGCCGAGAAAGCGCCACTGCACTCCAGTCTGGCCAAAAGAGTAAGACTCCATCTTGGAAAAAAAAAAAAAAGCAAGCATGGTGGTACATGCCTGTAGTCCTGGCTACTTGGAGTCTGAGACAGGAGGATCTCTCGAGCCCAGGAGCGCAAGGCTGTAGTGAGCTAGGATTGCGCCACTGCATTCCAGCCTGGGTGACAGAGTGAGGCTCTGTCTCAAAAGAGAGAGAGCTGGCAAAACCCAGGAAATACATGGAAGAGAAAAATTAAAGTAGCACAGAGGAGAAGATAAAATGGAAAGTGTCACAGGAAAAACAGATGCCACCGAAAACACAGAGAGGACTGTAACAAGGCGAGTGAGCAAATGGAAAGGAGATAGTTAAATGGGAAGTTTACCCTATAAGCTCTTCTTCCTAGATAGCTGAAAGGAAATGACGTATAGCAAATGGGCAAGCGAGCTAATAGATATGCAGTTGTAGTTCCTAAGGAAACAAAAGAACGAACTTGAAGACAGAATCCTGAAACTGTTTCCAGCACTAAGAAAACAGGATTATGAATCTTCCAAGGCCATGTCCCAAGAAAAGTGGATATAAACAGTCAACACTTCCAAATGAACTGACTTTCAAAGATAAGGATACTGATTGGCTAACAGACCAAATCACCTGGAAGAAGAAAAGAATGTGCGGGGCTCACTCATCTCTGCAACTGCGACCCAACGTTATAGGAAAGCGCAGCAAACAACGCCTAGAAATCCTGAAAGATGCAAATGTAACCCAAGACGTTTATACCCAGCCCAAACATTTCTGAACAGGCAAAACTCAAGGAATGTTGCTCTTGTGAGCTCCTCCTGAGGAAAATACTCAAAGGTGAGGCTCAGCCATCCAGGACCGGAAGCCCAAGCCAAAGGTCTGGCACAGCAGAGCTCCCGCGATGGCTGAGCAAGTCCCACACCCGGGCTCAATGCAGAACTCGCACCTTTCACACTCTGGGGAACCATTCCAATGCCCGCTTCTCTATACAAGAAAATGATTTTCAGTTAATAATCATGTTCTCAGTAATCATTATTTTCTTCTTCATTGTTTAATTTTAAAATAAAAGATTAACTTCAAATTTTAAAAATATTATTCAGTCAAATGAAATATTTCATGTACCAATTAAAATTTATACTGATTTTAAAAACTAGACCTTAGGCTGACATTCTATTTTACTGTTTTAAATTCAAAAAAACAGACGAATTTATGGATTTGGGATGGGATTACAGGCATGGCAGCAGGCACTTGTAATCCCGTCTATTCAAGAGGGGAGGGCAGGCCAGGTGCGGTGGGTCACGCCTGTAATCCCAACACTTTGGGAGACTGAGGCGGGTGGATCTCCTGAGGCCAGGAGTTCGAGACCAGTCTGGCTAACATCGCAAAACCCCGTCTCTACTAAAAATGCAAAAATTAGCTGGGCATGATGGTGGACATCTGTAATCCCAGCTACTCGGGAGGTTGAGGCACAAGAATCACTTGAACCTGGAAGGTGGAAGTTGCAGTGAACTGAGATTGTGCCACTTCACTCCAGCCTGGACAACAGAGCAAGGACGACTCTGTCTAAAAAAGAAGAAAAATGAAAAAAAAAGAAGCTAGGGCAGGAGGATGGCTTGAGCCCAGGAGTTCCAGTCCAGTCTGGGCAACATCGCAAGATCCCATCTCAACCAGAAAAAAAAAAAAAAAATTAAAAACAAATTAAAACTCCAAGCAATCATATAATTGAATTGAAATGATTCAAGTTGTTTAATCATTTTTACAAGCCCAGCGTACAATCACTACTATACACTCTGTGTACCATCATTTATTTCATATTCACTAAATGTAGGAGTATGCCGTACGGTGGGGCTAATGACACAAACCACACTGGAGAGAGCAGAAAGCATTTCAAGTCTTTAGGCACCTACTCTCCAAGTAAGTAGCTGTGTTTGGTGGGGGGTGGGGAGTAATTTTCCGAATTAGCTTCCATGTAGAATATAAAGGATAAGTAATTAAAATGTGCCAATTTGAAGGATATAGAGGGTTTTTAAAATAGTTTCATTTATTTTAAGTTCTTGGGTACATGTGCAGGATGCACAGTTTTGTTACATAGATAAATGTGTGCCATGATGGTTTGCTGCACCTATCAACCTATCACCTAGGTATTAAGCCCAGCATGAATTAGCTATTTATCCTGATGCTCTCCCTCCCTGCAGATAGAGGGGATTTTTTTTTTTTTTTTTAATTGAAACTCAAGGCTGGGCGCAGTGGCTCACACCTATAAACCCAGCACTTTGGGAAGCTGAAGCAGGCAGATCACATGAGATCAGGAGTTCAAGACCAGCCTAGTCAAAATGGTGACACCCTGCCTCTATTAAAACTACAAAAATGAGCTGGGCATGGTGGCGCATGACTCTAATCTCAGCTACTCAGGAGGCTGAGGGAGGAGAATCGCTTGAACCCAGGAGGTGGAGGTTGCAGTGAGCTGAGGTTGCTTCATTGCACTCCAGCCCAGTGACAGAGTGAGACTGTCTCAAAAAAAAAAAAAAAAAAGAAAAGAAACAAACAAACTCAACAATGACCAAAGCAATTATATAAAACTTAGATCCTAACAAAATATTTTGAGAGAGGAACATTTTATCACCAACATTGTTTAGGTTTGCCAGCACAGGGTTTTACGATAAAGAGACGGGCTAATCAGTTGCATTATTGGTTTTAGGTTCTCTGCAGACCACGGACCCCCACCTATTGCCACCACCTGGGGCTGACCCACCTGCTGCCCTGCCCTTAGTGCCTCCCACCCCCACCTTCACCCCCATATGCCATATGTGATCTTAAGGTTCAGATCACTTTTTTAGGTGATGAGATCTCTTGGCTGAGTTGAGATGGTAGAAAATCAACTCCAGCATAAGGAACAGGCAGGGGTGCCCTCAGGCAAGGGAGGGAGATGAAGTGGAATGGGACAGGGGTGAGAGGGGAGAGGAGTGGAGGTGAGGGCCAAGTGGAGTCTGGAGCCCGGTGAAGGGGAAGAGGACTGGGAGGGTGATAAGGAAGATACCCTTGGTTCCCTTGAGCTGGAGATTGGGCTTTGGTGGCTGAGTCACAGGGCTGGGGCCTGCAGGGGCTCCGCCACCCTGCCCTGCCCTGCGGGTGGAGGAAGAGGGAGGGAATAGTTCAGGCAGGAGGTAACCCAGTAAAGACTTGCCTGATGGCTAGAACCAGATAATAACAGCACCCGATCTTGGAGATGCAAGAAGATCCTCTCCTCCTGCTCCCCCTCCCCGGTCCCTGTCCCCTCCTCCTCTTCCTGCTTCACAACCTCCTCCTCCCCAGCTCTTAAATATGGTCCTGGGCCCTTGCTCCAGGCCGCCGCGGGCCACTTCTGGAATCTCCCCAGTCCTCCTCCACCCTCCTGCCCTTGTTCCCTGACCCTGGAACTCACCCCTCCAGATGGCGTCCTCGAGGTGGAGAGGTGAGGAGGGAGCGCTTCTGCTTGGAGGTGATGCCATCCAGGTGCAGACAGACATGGACGCACCTGCAGGGGAGAAAGGGTAATCACTGGCCGGCCCTGAGACCCACGCAGGAGCAAGCAACAACATCCGGAGGACACTGGAACTGAACAACCATGAATAAGAGCACGAGGGTCAGGGCCCGGAAGAGAAATGACAGGACGCCACCAGAGAAGGCGGAACAAGACCTCAGATGGACAATCCTGAGGCAACTCTACCTGTCAGGAGAGGCTTGTGGTTTGCAGACGAGCTGAAAGGCATCAGTGTTTGAGAACAGGGCTGGGAAACAACACAGAAGAGGTGCCTGCCTGCCAGCCAACCAGAGTGCGGTTGTTTCGGATTTGGAATCCCTGATTTTCGTGGAGCACCTTGGGAGCCTCTAATGAGAATTGGCACATTTGGCCATTTTCTTCTGGGGACCTTTCTTTCCCATAAAGAGTAAAAGATCTGAAGTGATTCAACCTCAGGCTCTGCAGAAATGTTTTAAAAAGTTAAATAAAAGATGTCATTTTATTAACAGAAGAGCAAAAGTTACGATATATTTTGAAGAAATCAGGCTACAGAGGGGGAATTTATTGAAGAGGTCGTTTTACCTACAATCAGAAGGATATGAAGCAAATGTGAGAGAAAATCTGCCCCTGATTTGGGGGAATCGAGGAAGAAAAGAATGTAAAGAAGACATGGGTCACTGGCTCAGGCCTGTAATCCCAGCACTTTGGGAGGCTAAGGCGAGTGGATCACTTGAGGTCAGGAGTTCGACACCAGCCTGGCCAACATGGCAAAATCCTGTCTCTACTAAAAATACAAAAATTAGCTGGGCCTTCTGGCGCACACCTGTATGAGGCACGAGAATCGCTTGAACCCGGGAGATGGAAGCTGCAGTGAGCCAAGATTGTGCCACTGCACTGTAGCCTGGGTGACAGAGTGAAACCCTGTCTCAAAAAAAAAAAAAACATGGAAAGCCAGTACTTCACGAAAAGATTATAATAAGGAATTTAGTAAAGCTTTAGGAAGGAAAAGAGAAACCCTTAATGAACCCCAAAACCAAGCAGAGAGAAGATTAAGTCTGAACACCATAAAATTCAAGAGAACAAAACATACCGGACTTAAGAGCACGGAACAGTTACCACAGGAAGTGAAAGATGAGTGAGCGACATTCTAAGCCTTCGTACTTCTCTAGAAGCCTTTATGCGAGAGTTCTCGCTGCCTGTGCATTGAAGTCACCTGGCGGGGTTTGAGAAAACGCTGATGCTGGGCCCCGCCCCCAGAGTTCCTTGGCTAAGAGGTCTGAGCCCCCAGAGTTCCTTGGCTAAGAGGTCTGAGGTACACTTGATCACTGGGATTTTAAAAGCTCTCCAGGTGATTCTAACAGGCAGCCAGGATGAAGCTGGAAGAAAGAAAGTGGAGAGGGAGGAAAAAAAGAATCACTCAAGAACAGAATACTGGCTAAAAAATGTTGGACTTAAACTGGCCAGGTGCAGTGGCTGACACCTGTAATCCCAGCGCTTTGGGAAGCTGAGATTGGAGGATTGCTTGAGGCCAGGTGTTCAAGACCAGCCCGATCAACATAACAAGACCCCATCTCTAAACAAAAATTAAAAATGGCCCAGCGCAGTGGCTCATGCCTGTAATCCCAGCACTTTGGGAGGCCAAGGCGGGTGGATCACTTGAGCTCAGGGGTTTAAGACCAGCCTGGCCAACATGGTGAAAACACATCTCTACTAAGAATATAAAAATTACCCAGGCATGGTGGTGGGCACCTGTAACCCCAGCTACTGAGGAGGCTGAGGCAGGAGAATGACTTGAACCCAGGAGGCAGAGGTTGCAGTGAGCCGAGATCATGCCACTGCACTCCAGCCTGGGCAACAGAGCAAGACTTCATCTCAAAATAATAATAATAATAATAACAAATGTTGAACTGAAAAAACTCAGATGTCCAACAACAGGAGAATGAATAACCAAACTGAGACATATCCCCCCAGTAGAATACCACTCAGCAATACAAAATGCTCCTATATAGAAAACAAGGATAAATCTTTAAAAACATTATGCTGGCTGGGTGTGGTGACTCACACCTGTAATCCCAGCACTTTGGGAGGCTGAGGCGGGCGGATCACCTGAGGTCAGGAGTTCGTAGACCACCCTGGCCAACATGGTGAAACCCCATCTCTACTAAAAATACAAATATTAGCCAGGCGTGGTGGCAGGCACCTGTAATCCCAGCTACTCGAGAGGCTAAAGCAGGAGAATCACTTGAACCCAAAAGGTAGAGGTTGCAGTGAGCCGAGATTGTGCCACTGCACTCCAGCCTAGGAGCCAGAGTGAGACTCCATCTCAAAAAAATAAATAAATAATTAAAAAATAAAAATAAAAAAAAGAACACTGTACTTGAAAAAGAGTCCATTTCAGATGCAAACTGAGTGGTGAGGTGTGAACTGGACAAGAGCAGGCATCACACACAAAACATCTGGCCAAGGTGGCAGTGGAGAAGGAGTGTAGAACCTTGCCACAGAGACCCTTAAATACTGAGTCAGCAGAGGAGGGGCTCTGCACGAGGCACCGACTCAAGAGAGAATGAGTAAGAGGACAGAGTGGAGCAGGCAGAAGTTCTTAGCTGCAGAGGAGGCAAAAAACTGAGCAAAGTGTTCCAGAACAGGAAGGAAAATTACAGGAGGGACAGAGAGAGAGATAAGTCTAATGGAACTGATTGTTCTTCATGATCAGTGAGTCCATGACAATATGTGTGTTGCTGTTGCTACCAAAAGAACACTTGTTGGACAGAAGCAGCAAGCTGCCAGCCTGGGACAGAAATTAATGTCAGTGAAACCAAAGATGGCGATGCTTCTAACACCAGCAACTGTAAAACCAATTCCAGAAAGACAAGATTATGAAATCCTACCATATTTCAAGAAAACTCTATCTACAAAAACAGATGGCAGATTTTTGCAAGACAGGCCAAGATGGCTGACTGTATTCCAGTCAAAAGGGACAGGAAAGAAGAGATGGGCCAGCACAACTTAAAGCTGCACACATTAGGCCGGGCGCGGTGGCTCACACCTGTAATCCCAGCACTTTGGGAGGCCAAAGCAGGTGGATCACCTGAGGTCAGGAGTTCGAGCAGCCTGGCCAACATGGTGAAACCCCGTCTGTACTAAAAATACAAAAAGTTAGCCAGGTGTGGTCGTGGGCGCTTATAATCCCAGCTATTCAGGAGGCTGAGGCAGGAGAATCACTTGAACCCAGGAGGCGGAAGTTGCAGTGACCCGAGATCATGTCACTGCACTCCAGCCTGGGCAACAAAGTGAGACATGGTCTCAAAAAAAAAAAAGGTTGCACACATTACTTTCATTCATAATCATTGGCCAAAACTTAACCCTTTGGCCAGGGTTAAGTTGAAACTGGAAGTATGGTCTATACTATGATGAGCCATGTGTCTATAAAAAAATCAGGCATCTGTCACACACACAAAAAAAATTAAAGCTAATAAAAAGTTCAGCAAAGTTGCAGGCTACAAGATAAGTATACAAAAATTGGCTTTATTTTACTTGGGCATGGTGGTTTATGCCAGTAGTCCCATCTACCAGGGAGGCTGACGCAAGAGAATTGCTTGAACCCAGGAGTTTGAGGCCATCCTGGGTAACATAGCAAGATTATGTCTCTTAAAAAGAAAAAAAGGTTGTATGGTTATACATTAGCAATGGACAATACAAATGAAAATAAAATTTTAAGGACAATTTCATTCATTATAGCATCAAAAAGATAAGATACTTAGGAGTAAGTTTAATGAAAGAAGTGCAAGGCAGGTGCACTGAAAATTACAAGCATTATCCAAAAAATTACAGAAGACCTAAATAAATAGAAAGAGAAATAAATGAATAAAAAGACCTAAATAAATGGAACAATTTTGTGTTCATGAACTGAAAGACTTAATATTGTTAAGACGTCAATACTCCCCAAATCACTCTACAACTCAACGTAATCATTATCAGAATTCCAACTGCTTTTTTGTATGTGTGAAAATGGACAAGCTGATTCTAAAATCCATATGGAGGCCGGGTGCAGTGGCTCATGCCTGTAATCCCAACACTTTGGGAGGCCGAAGCAGGCAGATCACTTGCGGTTAGGAGTTTGAGATCAGCCTGGCCAACATGATGAAACCCTGTCTCTACTACAAATACAAAAATTAGTTGAGCATGGTGGCACATGCCTATAATCTCAGCTACTCAGAAGGCTGAGGCATGAGAATCCCTTGAACCCTGGAAGCAGAGGTTGTAGTGAGCTGAGAACATGCCACTGCACTCCAGCCTAGAACAGAGCAAGACTCTGTCGCGGAAAAAAAAAAAAAAAAGAATAAAATAAAATTTATATGGAAATCCAAGAGACCCTGAATAGCCAAAATCTTCATGAAAAAGAAGAACGAAGTTGGAAGACTCATACTTCTGCTTTCGAAATTTACTACAAAGCTCCAATAATCAAAACTGTGTGGTACTGACATAAGGATAAACATATAGATCAAATAGAACTGAATCCAGAAATAAACCTATTTTTGACAAGGGCGCCAAGACCATTCAATGGGGAAAATAGTCTTCAACTAACAGTACTAGGATAACTGGATATCCATGTGCCAAAAGAATGAAGTTGGGCCCCTACCTCATACAAAAGTTAGGTCAAAATGAGTCAAAGACCTAGACGTGAGAACCAAAACTATGAACCTATTAGAAGAAAACATAGTAGTAAATCTTCATGACATTGGAGTAGGCAATAAACAAAATTCTGTGGATAGAATCTCACCATCTCCTGGAGCATAGGAATCTGGCAAGAGTGGATGCAGCTGAAGAAGGAAACTGGCTAGCTGGAAGTTAGGAAGAGGGAGAGTTACTTTCAACTATATATTCTTTTTTTTATTTTGAATGTTGTACCATTTGCATATAATGCTGATTCAAAAACTATAATTTAAATTAAAAGAAAGAAAAAAACAGATGGCAGGCCAAATTTGGCCCCAGGGCTATAGTTTGCTGAGTCCTGCTCTAAGCCAAAGTGGCTCCTTTGGCCCACCACTGAAATCAGCAGAACACTCTACCCCTAATCATGATGAATCTGTAGTTCTAGAATGTTGTGTTAATTGGGACAGGCCAGCTTTATCTCCACCATCTGACTTGCTCAGGCCTTACTAAGGAATCTAAAGTCCTTGCCACTACCTGCTCATCGGGTCCAAAGAAAACAGTATCATTCATGCAATGATGTTCTGTGAGATAGTAAAATGATTAAAACCTCTGCAGACTACATTATGAGTGAACAAGAGGGTTATCAACCTTGAGGCAAGACCACGAAAGTATACTGTTGGCCCTATCAGATTAAATTAAACGGCTTTTGTTAATTTTTGCAAATTGTTATTGAGAAAAAAATCATTTGCCAGATCAAGAGTGGTTTATCAGGGGACCAGCGAATATGCTGATTTGTTCCAAAAAGATATCACATCTGGTAGAGAAGCTATAGTTGGAGTCACCATCTGATTATGTTTACAATAAATTACAGTAATTCTCGAAAAGCCTTCTGCCTTCTGCACAAGCCAAACAAGTGAGATAAATGAGGGCATAAGGCTGGGTGTGAGGCCCGGTGTGGTGGGTCTTTATCCCAGCACTTCAGGAGACCAAGATGGGAGAATCACAAGTCCAGGAGTTCGAGACCCGCCTGGGCAACATAGCAAGAACCCTGTTTGTACACATGTACAAAAATTAGCTGAGCATGGTGACATGCACTTGTAGTCCCAGTATTCAAGAGGCTGAGGTGGGAGGGTGGCTTGAGCCTACAAGTTCAAGGCTTCAGTGAGCTATGATCATGCCAGTGCACTCCAACTTGGGCAGCAGGGTGAGACCCCATCTCAAAAAACATAAAACAAAAATGAGGAATTGACAGGTAACCTTGTCCCTGAAGTTTCCCCAGCTTGCAGCATTCCTTTTAGTTTACCATCCAGAGAGAGAGAGAGAGAAAGCTCTTGGCTCCTTTCTTGTGATCCTTCATACCACAACAGCCTTTATTCAATGGTTCTGAGAGCCAACATCAGGATTCAGGGATTCAGGTTTCAGGTTTGTTTGTTTGCATGTTTTCTTTTCTTTTCTTTTTTTTTTTTTTTTTTTGAGATGAAGTGTTACTCTTTAGCCCAGGCTGGAGTGCAGTGGCATGATTTTGGCTCACTGCAACCTCCACCTCCCGGGTTCAAGCCATTCTCCTGTCTCAGCCTCCAGAGTAGCTGGGATTACAGGCGCACGCCCCTGCACCTGGCTAATTTTTTGTATTTTTAGCAGAGATGGGGTTTTACCATGTTGGCCAGGCTGGTCTTGAACTCCCGACCTCAGGTAATCCACCCGCCTCGGCCTCCCAAAGTGCTAGGGTTACAGGCATGAGCCACCACACCCGGCTGTTTGTTTTCTGAGATGGAGTCTTACTCTGTCACCCAGGCTAAAGTGCAGTGGTGTCATCTCTGCTCACTGCAACTTCCACCTCTCAGGTTCAAGTGATTCTCCTGCCTCAGTCTCCCAAGTAGCTGGGGTTATAGGCACCCACCACCACACCCAACTGATTTTTTTTTTTTTTTTTTTGTATTTTTAGTAGAGACAGGATTTTGCCATGTTGGCCAGGCTGGTCTCGAACTCCTAACCTCAGGTGATCCACCTGCCTCAGCCTCCCAAAGTGCTGGGATTATAGTGTGAGCCACTGTGCCCAGCCCAGTGTGAAGATCCAATTGCCACTTGCCAAGTACCCATTCGAGAACTAAGGAAATAACCACAGAATGGGTCTGTGGTCCTACTTGACTCCCTGCAATTTAGCCAAAATTGCATTTATCATCTGAGCCCTATATGCCCCTACTAGTTTGTATAGTTTCCAGAAGTCAATGACAACTCTAAGTCAGAATCTAGTCATCTCCAAAAAGTCTGAAAATGTTCCTTTTCCCAGGATACAGTTACCCTAGTAAGTGACTGCGGAAGGCTTTAAGGAAGGCTTTGGAGAAGATTTATAGTACATGCACATGAAATTTTGCAAGACTTTATCTCAAAGGGACCCTGGCCATGATTCAGTTCAGGGGCTCTGGGCCCATGAGCTGCCTTAGGTCCAAAAACTGGGTGAGAGGCTGTGACTATTATTCTGAAACAAAGTCAGATTGCTGGCCACCAGACCTGGGATTTTTCTGTTCTATAGATCAAGTGATATTTTAGTAGGTTGCCCATCTATTTTATTCCTAGGGACACCAGGATTCATTAGCCACCATCAAGTCTGTACAGGCCAAACCATCCTGATTACCATTCTCCAATATCCAATATGTCTGTCTCTGGGGACTAAATGTGCACACTTGACCTTTGCTACTTCAGAACTCCAGCTTTCCTGTAGAAATATGGTAGGTAGCCCATCTCAATGGTGGGTCTCCCAAATTACACCTGGCCAGCACAGGGCTTTTTTTTTCTTTTGAGATGGAGTCTCACTCTGTTGCCCAGGCTGGAGTGCAGTGGCTCGATCTTGGCTCACTGCAACCTCCACCTCCTGGGTTCAAGAGATTCTTCTGCCTCAGCCTCCCACGCGGCTGGGATTACAGGTGCCTGCCACCACACCCCACTAATTTTTGTATGTTTTTAGTAGAGACAGGGTTTCATCATGTTGTCCAGGCCAGTCTCGAACTCCTAACCTCAGATGATCCAGCTGCCTTGGCGTCCCAAAGTGTTGGGATTATAGGCATGAGCCACCATGCCCAGCCGCAGCCAGCACAGAGCTTCATGTGGATATCAGTACTCCCCTTACTAACATATTTCTAATGCCTTTGGGTTGGGTGTGCCCTTGAGGCATCCCAGGGGATGCAATGGAGAGGGGACATGCAGGTCACATGTGATAAATCCACTTCATATTTCTCTCTTCCTGTATTTTTGGAGTCCTTTTTCTACATCAATTCAGGGAACTGCTAGTACCTCAAGTTCACTGAATGGAGGCCATTATTAAGTCTAAATTGTAGTCTTAATCAACGAAGCAAACTTCTAACTCCTCTCTCAATTGCACAAGCTAACAAACTGATAGATTGTAAAATAAAATGGCCACAAATCCCTAACCTTTCTGTATGCATGCACCTGTGTGACATGACTTGACTGCAACTCCCCTCAAGAGGCGGGGTCTACTTCTCCACCCACTTAAATCAGGGTTGGCCTTGGGCTGGACAGCTGGGACCAAAGCATGTGGCAGCAGTGACTTTGTGGGTGTTTTTTGTTGTTGTTGTTGTTGTTTTTGATGGATTTTCACTCTTGTCGCCCAGGCTGGAGTGCAATGGCACAATCTCGGCTCACTGCAACCTCCACCTCCTGGGTTCAAGCGATTCTCCTGCCTCAGCCTCCCAAGTAGCTAGGATTATAGACATGTTCGGCTATAATAGCCCACCACACCCAGCTGATTTTTTTTGTATTTTTAGTAGAGTCAGGGTTTCACCAATCAGTCAGGCTGGTCTTGAACTCCTGAGCTGAGATGATCCACCTGCCTCAGCCTCCCAAAGTTCTGGGATTAGAGGCGTGAGCCACCACACCCGGCCACTCTGTGGGTGTTCTGAGCCAGCTCTCCAGAGCCTTGCAACTTCCCTCTCTCTGCCCTGAGACTACCAGGTAAGGAGTCTGGGGTGGCCTCCTGAAGGACAAAAGGCCCCATGGAGAGACAATCGGGCTAACTCTCTTGGGTCACACATCCATCCCCAGTCAAGCCACAAGATGACTGCCACCGCATGAGTGACGGCAGAGGAGACCAGCGGAAGACTTGCCCACAGAGCCAAGCCAAACAGCTGACCCACAGAATCATGAGCAAATAAAATGGTGGTTGTTTTATGCCGCTGAGTTTTGCAGAAATAGACAGATGCTCATGTCGGCTCAAGTCCCCGTCAAGTGATCTCATTGGTGAACCCAGTACAGTAACAGAAAGCCTATCTTTGATAAAAGTAGGAGATCGCCAAAACCCCAAACTACAAAATGGCTGAAAGGGGGTGCCCAAAGCAATGGAGAGGAAGAAATGGTAGGGAGGGAAGAGGGAAAGGGCAGCTGCAGCTCGGATCTCAGGTGGAAGAAGCACCTAGCAGTCCCAGGGACGAGAAGCCTGTCCAGGTCTGATCCTGAGGGACGGTGCTGAGGTCAGGGCAAGGTGAGGCCATGAGAGGAGAGACTGAGAGGCTGGGGTAGGAAGGGTCACCTACATGGACACTGAATGAACTGAACCTCAAGAGCAGTGTTAGAGAGGACAGTGAGTTTGCTGCTAAACTCTTTTTCTTTTCTTTTTCTTGAGATGGGATCCACTCTGTCTCCCAGGCTGGAGTGCAGTGGGGCAATCACGGCTCACTGCAACCTTGACCTCCTGGGCTCAAGCAATCCTCCCACCTCAGCCTCCTGAGTAGCTGGGACCACAGACACATGCCACCATGCCTGGCTATTTTTTTCATTTTTATTGTTTTCTGTAGAATGGAATCTCACTGTTTTCCCCAGGCGGGTCATGACCTCCTGGGCTCAGCCTCCCAAAGTGCTGGGATTACAGGTGTGTGCCACCTCGCTTGGCCTCAACTCTTCAGAGAATGAGGTGACTCCCCATTCTCTGAAGAGTTTAGTTGTGGAATGTCTGCAGCAATGGTACTGTCAAATAACACGAGATTGAAAGCTGGGGGTTTGGGGGAAGAGGGGGAAGCTCGTGTTCTGCAAGCGGAGCAAGGAGGGCCCCCATCTGCCGGCCCAGTAGCAGGGGAGGGAGGGAGGCCGGGAAAACCGTCAGCACTTGGGCTCACAGTAGGGGAAGCAGTGTCAGAAGAGCCAGAAGGTGAAGGAAGCCTTCAAAGAAGACGTCCTGCGCCTGAGTTCCAGGGCACTTGGCGGAGAGTTTCAGTAGCTGGGGGTGGGGAGAAGGGAAGCAGAGCCAGATGGGGATTAGATGCAGGGAGGAAGGCTGAGCAGGGATCTGGGCTTCTTGTGATGGGCGATGTAAACAGGGATAAACAGAGTAATGAGATTAGTCCCGTGTCTGTAGCAGAGTAGCAGCGGGGCTGAGGGGCTGCCAAGGTTGTGAGGGAGAAAAGCAGAGTGCAGAGACGTGCCTGTGATCATGCAATGCAGAAACAACCCCATATAGGCAGGAGGAGGGGGTCTCGCCAGGAGCACACGCTAATCTGGGCTGCCCACCTTCAGCACAGATTCCTGTCTGGCCAAGGGTACAAGGAGAGACAGAGTTTTCAGACTCTGACCCCTGCCAACACCTTTCTAAGAATGGTCAAGAAAAAGATGAAAACGTCAGTGAAACAGAAGAGGAACAGATCCCAACAGAGAGTTGATGTAATATATAACAATGGTGGAAGCCGGGCACAGTGGCTCACGCCTGTAATCCCAATGCTTTGGGAGGTTGAGGTGGGTGGATCGCTTGAGGCCAGGCGTTCAAGTTTGCAGTGAGCTATGATCAGGCCACTGTACTCCAGCAGCCTGAGTGGCAGAGCGGGACCCTGTATCTAAACAACAACAAAAAACAATGGTTGAACGTTAATTCTGTGAGAAAGGATGATACTTTGCTTATTTGCAATTTTTTTTTTCTTTCAGACAGGGCATCATCCTCTGTTGCCAAGGCTGGAGTGCAGTGGCACAATCATGGCTCACTCTACCCTTGACCTTCTCGGCTCAAGCGATCCTCAGCTTCCAAGCTGGGACTACAAGTGTGTGCCACTACAACCGGCTAATGCTTGTATTGTTTGTAGAAATGAGGTCTCACTATATTGCCAGGCTGGTCTCAAACTCCTGGGCTCAAGCAGTCTGTCCGCCTCAGTCTCCCAAAGTACTGGGACTATAGGTGTGAGCCATCACACTCAGCCCGATACTTTCTTTAATAAGTGATGCTGACCAAACTGGCTATCCCACTAGGAAGAAAATGAGGTAGAATCCCTGCTTCTCACCAAAACCATATAAAAATAAATTCCAAATGCTTTAAGCGCATAAATGTAAACAATATTCAGAGTATATAAAATATATATAATTTTTTGAGATGGAGTCTCTGTCACCCAGGCTGCAGTGCAATGGCATGATCTCGGCTCACTGCAACCTCCACCTCCCGGGTTCAAGCGATCCTCCTGTCTCAGCCTTCCGAGTAGCTGGGATTACAGTCACCTACCATCACGCCCAGCTAATTTTTGTATTTTCAGTAGAGACGGGGTTTCGCCATGATGGCCAGGCTGGTCTTAAACTCCTGACCTCAGGTGAACCGCTCGCTTTGGCCTTTCAAAGTGCTGGAATTACGGGGGTGAGCCACTGCACCCGGCCAGAGTATATAAAATATTTTAAACTAAGACCCGAAAACCAGAGCTATAGGAGAAGAGATACACACATAAAATTACATAAACATTTAAAATTGTATATGGCAAAAGATACCTTCATCAAAGTCAAAGGGAACAATAAAATGGGAAGACATTTGAAATCCATGTGACAGATTAGTTAACGTCTATATTATACAAAGAGCTCCAACACACCAATAAGAAAAAGAAATAATCCAAGGATGGAAATAGATCATTCAGGCCAGGAATGGTGGCTCACGCCTATAATCCTAGCACTTTAGAAGGCCAAGGTGGGAGGATTGCTTGAGGCCAGGAGTTTGAGGCCAGCCTGGACAAAATAGCCAGACCCCTTCTCTACAAAAATAATCTAAAATAAAAAAATTAAAAATTATCCAGGCATGGTGGCATACACCTGTATTCCCAGCTATTCGAGAGGCTGAGGTAGGAGGATTGCTTGAGCCCAGGGGATTGGGGCTGCAACGAGCTATGATCACACCTATGTCCTCCAGCCTGGGCAACAGAACAAGACCTTATCTCTAAAAACAAAACAAACGACACACACACACACACACACACAACTGTTTTGCAGAGGCTGGAGGAGTATACGGTGGTAGAAGAAGAGAGACAGCCTGGTAGACCAGAGGGGAGGAGGGGTGGGTAACGATGGTTTGAATTAGATGTCAATTTTAAACTATGTGAAGGGCTGCATGGTTTTATAAGGAGTATAAAAATATGAAAGCACAGGTGTGATCAACCCTTAAAAGTATGGCTATTAATGGGAGAAAAAGGCGATTCCAGGACCTGGAGGGGTTTGGGGAGGTTTATTCTAAGACATGGAGACTTAGCATGTTCACAGTCTTATGGGCATGGGCCAGCTGGGAGGGAAGAGGACTGAAGGGGCTTGAAAAGACAGAATGAGTGCAGCAAGGCGGGATGGGATCTGCACATCAGAGCCACCAGGAGCTTTGTCAAAATTCCCATCTGGGCTCACTCCAGAACTACTCACTCAGACTCAAAAATGTTGAGCCAGAGAACCTGGGCTTTATTTTATTTATGTATTTTTTTTTTTTTTTTTGAAACAGAGTCTCGCTCTGTCACCCTGGCTGGAGTGCTGTGGCCGGATCTCAGCTCACTGCAAGCTCTGCCTCCCAGGTTCACACCATTCTCCTGCCTCAGCCTCCCGGGTAGCTGGGACTACAGGCGCCGCCACGTCGCCTGGCTAGTTTTTTGTAGTTTTTTTAGTAGAGACGGGGTTTCACCGTGTTAGCCAGGATGGTCTCGATCTCCTGACCTCGTGATCCGCCCGTCTCGGCCTCCCAAAGTGCTGGGATTACAGGCTTGAGCCACCGTGCCCGGCCTATTTATGTATTTATTTTTAAACAGGGCCTTGCTCTATCACCCAGGCTAGGGTGCAGTGGCGCGATCTCAACTCACCACAACCTCTGCCTCCCACGTTCAAGTGATTCTCCTGCCTCAGCCTCCCGCGCAGCTAGGATTACAGGCGCCTGCCACCATGCCTGGCTAACTTTGGTATTTTTGTAGAGATGAGGTTTCACCATGTTGGCCAGGCAGGTCTCGAACTCCTGGCCTTAGGTGATCTGCCTGCCTTAGCCTCCCAAAGTGCTGGGAGTATAGGCATGAGCCACCAGGCCCGGTCAGAATCTTGGTTTTTTAATTATTATTATTATTATTATTTTGAGATGGAGTCTTGCTCTCTCACCCAAGCTGAAGTGCGGTGGTTCAATCTCAGCTCACTGCAGCCTCAGCCTCCTGGGTTCCAGTGATTCTCCTGCCTCAGCCCCCCGGGTAGCTGGGATTACAGGCATGCAGCATCATGCCCAGTTAATTTTTGTATTTTTAGTAGAGATGGGGTTTCACCGTGTTGGCTGGGCTGGTCTCGAACTCCTGACCTCAGGTGATCCACCCATCTCAGCCTCCCAAAGTGCTAAGATTACAGGCATCAGCCACCGCGCCTGGCCAAGAACCTGGGCTTTAAATAAGCTTCTTGAATAGAATCAAATGATAAATCGATTACACAGGAATGAATGTAACAAAAGATTTACAAAGAACACTACAGAAGGCCAGATGCGGTGGCTCACACCTGTAATCCCAGCACTTTGGGAGGCGAAGCGGGTGGATCATCTGAGGTCAGGAGTTCGAGACAGCCTGGACAGTAGAGATGGTGAAATCCAGTCTCTACTAAAATTACAAAAATTAGCTAGGTGTGGTGGTGCACACCTGTAATCCCAGCTACTCAAGTGGCTGAGGCGGAAGAATCGCTTGAACCCGAGAGATGGAGTTTGCAGTGAGCCAAGATCATGCCACTGTACTCCAGCCTGGGTTACAAAGCCAGAGCCTGTCAAAAAAAAAAACAAAAAACAAAACAACACAAAAAAAAAACAGGGAAAGAGTAAACTTTTCAATAAATGAACAGAGTGTGCTCCTATGGGAAAAAAATGAAATCTGACCCTTATCTCACACCATCAACAGATAAATTCCAGGTGGGCTATAGTCTTCAATATGAAAAGCAAAAGAATAAAGCTTATAAAAATAATACAGGGTTAGGTGTAGGGGCTAACACCTGCAATCCCAGCACCTTGGGAACCCAAGGCAGGAGGATTACTTGCGTCTAGGAGTTTGAGACAAGCCTGGGCCACATAGGGAGACCCTGTCTCTACAAAAGTTCAAAAAACCAGCTGGGCACACACCTGTGGTCCCAGTTACTCAGGAGGCTGAGATGGGAAGATCGCCTGAGCCTGAGAGGTTGAGGCTGCAGTGAGCCATGATCATACCACTGCACTCCAGCCTGGGTGACTGAGTGAAACCCTGTCTCAAAAGTAACATAAATAAATAATAAATAAATAAAACAGGCTGGGCATGGTGGCTCACGCCTGTAATCCCAGTGCTTTGGGAGGCCGAGGCAGGCAGATCATCTGAGGTCAGGAGTTTGAGACCAGCCTGACCAACATGGAGAAACCCCGTCTCTACTAAAAATACAAAATTAACCAGGCGTGTTGGCGCAGACCTGTAATCCCAGCTACTCAGGAAACTGAGGTGGGTAGATCACTTGAACCCGGAAGGCAGAGGTTACAGTGAACTGAGATCATGCCATTGCACGCCAGCCTGGGCAACAAGAGCAAAACTCTGTCTCTAAATAAATAAATAAATAAACAAACAAACAAAGAAACAAATAAATAAATAAATGTAAAATAAAAAATAATAGAGAGTAGCCAGGTGTACAGCTGGCACCCGCATTCCCAGGTACTTGGGAGGCTGAGGCAGGAGGATCACTTGGGTCCAGGAACTTGAGACTGCAGTGAGCTATGATCGTGCCACTGCACTCCAGCCTGGACAACAGAGCGAGACCCTTTCTCTGAAAAAAAAATAAAAAGTTTAAAAATTAATTAAAGCAATAAAAATTAAATTTTAAAAAAAATGTATAATTCAATTTACATAACACTCCAAAACAGGCAAAACTAATCCACATACCCATAGAAATCAGGGTGGTGGTGCCTTTGAAGGTGAGGAAAAGGATGAGGCTTTTGGCACCTGACAATATCTATTTCTTGACCTAGTTGAGGTTACAAAGGGGCTGACTTTATAGTAATGCATTAACTTGTACATTTGTGTTTTATGCACTTTTCTGTAATAAGTATGTTTTACTTCACATAAAGGTTTAATAAAAAAGAAATCTTCCCACGTAATTCTTCTTTATTTTTATTTTTATTTTTATTTTGTGACAAGGTCTGGCTGTGTCGCCCAGGCGCTGGAGTGCAGTGGTATTATCTCAGCTTATGGCAACCTCTGCCTCCTGGGCTTAAGCGATCCTCTCACCTCAGTCTCCTGAGTACCTGAGACTACAGGTGTGCACCACCATGCCCGGCTAATTTTGCACTCTTTGTAGAGACAGGGTTTTATCTTGTTGTCAAGGATGGTCTCAAACTTGTGAGCTCAAGTGATCTACCTGCCTCAGTATCCCGAAGTGCTGGGATTATAGGAGTGAGACACCTCGCCTGGCCCCAAATTATTCTGATGGGCAACCACATTTAGAGACTCCTGCTCTAGACCCTACTGGAGAGACACTACAAAAGTCAAGTCTGTGGCTGGGTGCGGTGGCTCACACCTGTAATCCCAGCACTTTGGGAGGCCGAGGCAGGCAAATCCCCTGAGGTCAAGAGTTCGAGACTGGACTGGCCAACATGGTAAAACTCCATCTCTACTAAAAATACAAAAATTAGCTGGGCATGGTGGCGCACGCCTGTAATCCCAGCTACTTGGGAGGCTGAGGCAGGAGAATTGCTTGAACCTGGGAGGCGGAGGTTGCAGTGAGCAGAGATTGTACCATTGCACTTCAGCCTGGGCGACAAGAGCGAGACTCCATCTCAAAAAAAAAGGAAAAAAAAAAAAAGAAAAGTCACGTCTGACCGGGCACAGTGGCTCATGTCTGTAATCCCAGCACTTTGGGAGGCCAAGGCGGGCAGATCACCTGAGGTCAGGAGTTTGAGACCAGTTTGGCCAACATAGCAAAAAATACTAAAAATATAAAAATTAGCTGGGTGTGGTGGTGCGTGCCTGAATCCCAGCTACTGGGGAGGCTGAGGCAGGAGAATCATTTGAACCCTGGAGGTGGAGGTTGCAGTGAGCCGAGATCACACCATTGCACTCCAGCCTGGGCAACAAGAGAGAAACTCCGTCTCAAAAACAAAACAAAACAAAACAAAACAGAAGTCACGTCTGTTTCAAGTGATGTAAACCAACTCTGACTCACAGATCTCAAATACTGACTCACATACAGAATCTGAAAAATCCAGAGTAGTTTCACGAACTAGTTCCAGATACTCCAACAAGATCATTAAGAATTGGTTTATTTATCTCTTTGCTCAGATTTTCTCAGTCTCCTACAGGCTCCCCACTAAGGACAGCTCTCAGCAAATCCAGGCTATGTCCTTCCAGTCGAGCCACCTGAACAGAAAGAAAACATCCCCTTCATTGGAGTCTTAGCAATAGTCCTGGGGCCTATTCTCCCTACACTGGCTAGAGTCACATGCCCATGCTTGACCAATTGCTGAGGCCAAAGGACTAACATAGGATGGGTGACCAGATGTGGGTCATGGTCTGCCCCTCTAGTTAGGGAGAATGGAGTCAGCCTCAGCTGAATCTGATTATCCATATAGGGGGAAATTGGATTTTCCTCAAAGGAAAAGTAGGTGCCATTACCAAGAGAAAAGGGAAAAGATGCTTGGGCAGAAGAACTGGGAGCTATGGGCTGGAAGTCCCAATGGGGTCAAAGAAGAGGTGTGGTGGAGGAGACTGTTGTCAGAGAATGGGCATCTGAATTGTAATTTGACAGGTGGAGCAGTTTCGGGTGATGACAGGGTCCAGGGCATGGCCATGGCAGTGGGTGACCCAGCTGTCAAGGAGCCAAGACACCAAGGTGTTGGTTTTCCAGCCCCATGAGGAGTCTTCATTAATAAGGGTGTCACCCTAATAAAGCTCAGTCCCACGTGCTTGAGTCTCAGAATAGTATCTGATTCAAGACATACAACTTGGCTGGGTGTGGTGGCTCACACCTGTAATCCCAGCACTTTGGGAGGCCAAGGTAAGAGGATTGCTTGAGCCCAGAAACTCAAGACCAGCCTGGACAACATGGCGAAACCCCATCTCTCTACAAAAAATACAAGAATGAATTATAGTGGCGCACACCTACAGCCCCAGCTACTCAGGGGGCTGGTGTGGGAGGATGGCTTGAGCCAGGGAGGTCAAGGCTGCAGTGAGCCGAGATCCCGCCACTGCACTCCAGCCTGGGCAACAGTGTGAGACCCTGTCAAAAAAAAAAAAAAAAAATTAATTGCCTAAAGTAATTAAAAAGTCATTTCCTTTAAAGTCAAAAGATTTTGGCCGGGCGCAGTGGCTCACGCCTGCAATCCCAACACTTTGGCAGGCCGAGACAGGCGGATCACGAGGTCAGGAGATCAAGACCATGCTGGCTAACACGGTGAAACCCCGTCTCTACTAAAAATACATTAAAACAAAATTAGCCGGGTGCAGTGGCAGGCGCCTGTAGTCCCAGCTACACAGGAGGCTGAGGCAGGAGAATGGTGTGAACCCGGGAAGCGGAGCTTGCAGTGAGTGGAGATCATGTCACTGCACTCCAGCCTGGGCGACAGAGCAAGATTCTGTCTCAAAAAAAAAAAAAAAAGATTTTAAAATGATTAATATACATATACATAGTCAAAGCCACGCTAATAAAAATCCCCTTTCCTTTCTCTTTTCTTCCTTCCTAAAGCAACGCTGTGCCATTCATTTCAATCTCTGTCTCCCACCAAAAAATCTCTCCTCTTCCAAACCCACCTCAACTTAGCCACTTTCCCAATATGGGATAATCAGGTTTTTTTGTTTTTTTGTTTTTGTTTTTTTGAGACAAGTGGTGCAATCATGGCCCACTGCAGCCTTAACCTCCTGAGCTCAAGTGATCCTCCCATCTCAGCCCCTCCAGTAGCTGGGACTACAGGCATGTGCCACCACCCCCAGCTAATTTTTGTATTTTTTGTAGAGAGGGGGTTTGTTTCTCCATGTTACCCAGGTTGGTCTTGAACTCCTGAGCTCAAGCAATCCACTCGCCTTGGCCTCCCAAAGTGCTGGGGTTACAGGCATGAGCCATGGTGCCTGGCCCTTCCTTCTTTAGGAAGGAGGTGAGATGGCGGAGAAATTACGGGGCTCTGGTAGGTCAGGATGGGAGAAGTCTGCCCAGACTCTCCTTGACCATTTTTGTCCTACCACAAGGGGAGTGACCTAGGAGCCACCTAATACCAGCAGGTGGAGCAGTAAAACAGCCCTGAGTTGGCTGGACGCAGTGGCTCACGCCTATAATCCCAGCACTTTGGGAGGCAGAGGCAGGTTGATCAGGAGGTCAGGAGATCGAGACTATCCTGGCTAACACGGTGAAACCTCGCCTCTACTAAAAATACAAAAAATTAGCCAGGCATGGTGGCGGGCACCTGTAGTCCCAGCTGCTCAGGAGGCTGAGGCAGGAGAATCACTTGAAACTCGGGGGTGGACGTTGCAGCGAGCCGAGATTGTGCCATTGCACTCCAGCCTGGGTGACAGAGCCAGACTCCATCTCAAAAACAAACGAACAAAAATGGCCCTGAGTCTAAATGAACAGCAGGGGTTTTATTTAAGTGCTCCCCATCACCATCCCTCTGCCCTAAGAGCCTCCCTGTGAAAACCTGGAACTTCTGCTGAATAAGGAGGAACAGTCAAGGCAAGAGCCGTCTCCTCCTTCAATCACAGCCCTAGCAGTTTTTGTTTTGCTTTGTTTTGTTTTGTTTGTTTGTTTGAGACAGAGTCTCATTTGTTGCCCAGGCTCCGTGCAGTGGCATGATCTCAGCTCACTGAAACCTCTACCTCCTGGGTTCAAGTGATTCTCCTGCCTCAGCCTCCTGAGTAGCTGGGACTACAGGCGCCCGCCACCATGCCCAGCTAATTTTTGTATTTTTAGTAGAGATGGGGTTTCGTCATGTTGGCCAGGCTGGTCTCGAACTCCTGGCCTCAGGTAATGCGCCCGCCTCAACCTCCCAAAGTGCTGGGATTATAGGCATAAGCCACCCTGCCTGGTCAACTTAGTAGTTTTATCAACTTATTTTAACAATAACCATGGGTTTGTTTTCTTCAGTATATTATAAATTGGATACTAACATTTTGGGGAAAATCATTCTGAGGCTGTCAAGGACAGTAGCAAATTCTGGACATTCTACTTTAGATCTAATAAATGTTCATATAAATGTAAACAACAATAAAGAACTATCAGCCCGGCATGGTGGTTCACACCTGTAATCCCAGCACTTTGGACCACTGAGGTGGGAGGATTGCTTGTGCCCAGGAGTTCGAGACCAGCCTGGGCAACTCAGTGGGACATAGTCTCAAAAAATAAAATAAAATAAAATAAAATAAATAAATAAATTTAGTCAGGAGCGGTGGCAGAAGGCTGCAGTGAGCCATGATCATGGAGCCACTGCACTCCAGCCTGGGAAACAGAGTGAGACCATTTCATTAAAAATAATAATAATAATAATAATAATAATCAGGGTCAGGCATGGTGGCTCATGCCTATAGTCCCAGCACTTTGGGACGCCCAGGCGGGTAGATTACCTGAGGTCAGGGGTTTGAGACCAGCCTGGCCAACATGGTGAAACCCCATCTCTACTAAAGAAGTACAAAAATTAGCCAGATGTGGTGGCAGGCGCCTGTAATCCCAGCTATGCAGCAGGCTGAGGCAGGAGAATTGCTTGAACCTAGGAGGCGGAAGTTGCAGTGAGCTGAGATCGTGCCACTGCACTCCAGCCTAGGCTACAGAGCAAGACTCCATCTCAAAAAAAAAAAAAAAAATCAGACTGGGCACAGATTGTCTCATCTGTGTGTGTGTGTGTATTCTGGGGGTGCGCTGCCCTTTGCTCTGGGTGTATATGTGTGATAAAATATGCATGACATAAAATTTACCATCTTGGCCGGGCGCGGTGGCTCAAGCCTGTAATCCCAGCACTTTGGGAGGCCGAGACGGGCGGATCACGAGGTCAGGAGATCGAGACCATCCTGGCTAACACGGTGAAACCCCGTCTCTACTAAAAATACAAAAACTAGCCGGGCGAGGTGGCGGGCGCCTGTAGTCTCAGCTACTTGGGAGGCTGAGGCAGGAGAATGGCGTGAACCCGGAGGCGGAGCTTGCAGTGAGCTGAGATCTGGCCACTGCACTCCAGTCCCGGCGACAGAGCGAGACTCCACCTCAAAAAAAAAAAAAAAAAAAAAAAAAAAAAAAAAAAAAAATTTACCATCTTAACCATTTTTTTTTTTTTGTAGGGACAGAGTGTCTCACTATTTTACCAGGCTGGTCTTGACCACTCATGGCCTCAAGTGATCCTCTTGCCTTGGCCTCCCACAGTGCTGGAATTACAGGTATGAACCACTGGGCCCAACCCATTTTAACTATTTTTCAATGTAACATTCATATTGTTGTGTAACCAACACCACCATCCATCTCCAGCATTCTTTTCATCTTGCAAAACTGAAACTTTGTATCCATTAAACAGTAACTCCCCATTCCCCCTACCTCAGCCCCTGGCAAACACCATTCTTTCTGTGTCTATGAATTTGACTACTTTAAATACCTCCTGTAAGTGGAATCATACAAAATTTGTCTTTTTGTATCTGGCTTATTTCACTTAGCATTATGTCCCCCAGATTCCTCCTGTAGCTGGGTCAGAATGTCCTTTCTTGAGACGGAGTCTTGCTCTGTCGCCCAGGCTGGAGTGCAGTGGCGCAATCTCAGCTTACTGCAAGCTCCGCCTCCAGGGTTCACGCCATTCTCCTGCCTCAGCCTCCCGAGTAGCTGGGACTACAGGTGCCCGCCGCCACACCCAGCTAATTTTTTGCATTTTTAGTAGACACGGGGCTTCACCGTGTTAACCAGGATGGTCTCGATCTCCTGACCTCGTGATCCACCCGCCTCGGCCTCCCAAAGTGCTGAGACTAAAGGCGTGAGCCACCGCACCTGGCCATGTCCTTCCTTTTTAAGGCTGAATAATGTTCCATTGTGTGGGTACAGGACATTTGTTTACCCATTCATCAGACCATGGACACTAACTGGTGTTGCTTCCACATTTCAGCTACTGCGAATATTGCAGCTAAGGACGCAAATGTATAAGTATCTCTTCGAGATCCTGCTTTCATTTGAGCATAAACCCAGGATTGAGATTGCTGAGTCATTTGGTAGAGGATCTCGTCTTTGTGGGGAGTGGCCTGGCTTCTGGACCAGAGGGTGTTAGGAGCTAAGATAGGAGCTTAGAGGGGATTGGCTGTGTGACTGTGGGCAGGTCACTTTCCTCTCTGGAAACAGATCCTTATTTCTAAAACAGGTGCTCTTATGGTTTTTGTTGTTGTTGTTTGGGTTTTGTTTTGTTTTTTTGAGACAGAGCCTTGTTGTCCCCCAAGCTGGAGTGCAGTGGCATGATCTTGGCTTACAGCAAACTCCACCTCCTGGGTTCAAGCGATTCTCCTGCCTCAGCCTCCCGACTAGCTGAGATTACAGGCGCCTACCACCACGCCTGGCTAATTTTTGTATTTTTAGTAGAAATGGGGTTTCATCATGTTGGCCAGGATGGTCTCGAACTCCTGACCTCAGGTGATCCACCTGCCTTGGCCTCCCACTGTCGGGATTACAGGTGTGAGCCACCACCCCCGGCCTTTAAGTTTTTCTTTAAACTGAGACAGGCTCTCACTACGGGCTCAGGCTAATCTTGAACTCCTGGCCTCAAGTGATCCTCGGTCCTTGGCCTCCCAAAGTGCTGGGATCACAGGCGTAAGCCACCGCGCCCGTCCAGGTGCTCTTAACCACACACATTCTCAGGCCTCTTTTCCCAGGAGATTCTAGTTCAATACTTGGCCTGGGGCCCAGGATATTTTTTTTTTTTAACAGCCTTGGATGATTTTTATCATCAGACAGGTTTAGGAACCGCGGGACCTGACGCTTTCCCTTGCAGCTCTGACTTCTGTGACTCTCTGGTCAGGAAGCGGATGTGAAGTTCACATCCTAGTTGCCAGCACCACCTCAGTTTCTTCACCCGCTAAAGGAGGGCAGTGGCGCTACCACAGGACTGTGGCACGAAGTCAATGGAAATGAAAGAAAATAAGCCGTAAGTATGTAGCTAGTACTAAAACCAAACCAAACCAAACCAAAACCGAGTCCTGTAACATGCCCGGTATTCACAGTTATCCTCACCTTCCGCGCGGCCCGTGTCCTCCCCTGGTGGGTGTGTTCGTGTCGCCACCTGGTGGTGAGGCTGAGTCAGTGCACCCTCACGGCCCTCCCACTCCAAGCCTGGGCTGGCCCCCGTCAGAAGCCTTAAGCCCCCTGAAGAGCTGAAAGCCCACGGTCGGAGAGCCTGGGGTCCAGGGGTCCCAACACATTCCACAGACCCATCCCAGCGGTGGTGAGTCGTTGACACCGCTCTGCCAGCCTAGTCTGTTCTGCCCCCTCCTTAATTGTAAGGATGGAACCTGCCTGCTAGGGTCCTTGCAGACACTCTCATTCCACCCTCACAAACCCTTTGTAAGGTAGAAGGACTTACCCCTTTTCCACAGCTGAGGACATTGAGGCTCAGAGAAGTTAAGTGATTGGCGCAGAGTCACACAGCTTGAAATGACAGAGCCAAGTCTCAAGCCCAGGTGCGTCTTAACCCACAACTATTTCCACTAAGCCACAAGGCCTCTACCCTGGTAGTTCCCCACCTTGGCTGGACATTGAATTCACCTGGGGAGCCTTGACAAATGCTGATGCCTGGTCCCTACACCAAGGATTCTGAGGAGCCAGTCTAGGGGACTGTAAGGCTCAGGAGGGATCCTGATGGGCAGCCAGTGTGACAGCCACTGCTCTGAACTCGCCCATTCTGTTTCGGGGTTCTGTCCTCTGTTCTGGGGATTCTAGCAAAGTGTTGGGCTCTGGGGGCTCACAAATACGCAGCTGCAGCAGAGGATGTGCACCTCGGGACAGCCTCCAGCCTGCAGCAGGGGCTCTGATCCTCCTGCACTGGTAGGCTGGCTCCTGCGGGGTTCTGGAGGGAGACTCTGCTGCGTACTGACCTTCAGCAAGTGACTGCACATTTCCATGAAGTTTCCTCCAATGTAAAACAGGTATGAAAACTGTAGCAAGTGTCGTGTAAAATTGTCGAGTTTTTTGTTTGTTTGTTTGTTTGTTTTGTCTTTTGAGTTGGGGTCTTGCTTTATTGCCTAGGCTGGAGTGCAGTGGTGTGATCCTAGCTCACCGCAGCCTTGAACTCCCAGCCTCAAGCAAATCTCTTGCCTCAACCTCCCAAAGTGCTGGGATTACAGGCATGAGCCACCCTGCAGGGCCTATTTGTTAAGTATTAAACAGGCTAACACAGCAGATAAAGCACTTAGAGCAGTGCCTGGAACCCAGCAAGCTCTCAATGAATACAGCTACTGCTACTGCTAATAGTAGCATTACTATTTCATCAGTCGCACCCTGTTTGGACTACTCGCCAATTATTAAGAGAACAGCTCTTTTCTGTTCTAGAAAGATCACTGTCCCGTAGGGAGGGGCTAGCCATCAAAGAGAGCGGGCAAGGGGCAGGCACACGATCCAGTCAGTAATCCGAGTTTCCCATCACTGGACTCAACCGACTGAGCCAGGGTAAGCAAGCAGGGCAGTCAGGCCCCTCTTGGGGGGACTGGCACGGACACAGGAGGTGTGTGGGCACCTTTCCTGTTAACACAGAGGGAAGTAGAGATGGGACGAAGAGGCTCAAGGACATCTTTTGAGTCTTTCAGGGGCAGGGACTTTGGTCTGTTTTGTTCACTGCTGTGGGTGGAGTGCCTAGAAGCGCCCTGCATACAGTAGGGGCTCAATGAATAGCTATTGAATGGACCTCATTCCGCACCACAACAGCCTGACCTGTCCCGTTGTCTGTCCTTTGGCTCCAGCCCTCATCCATCTCTCCTGTTGGTCTCTGCCTGACTGGACAGAAACAGATCTGCAGATCTGGTCCCCGTTCACTTGCCCTGCGTATAGGAGCTGAGGACCAGGGGACTGCTGCTCTTTCTACCCCTGGGTTCTTAGGGGTTTGGAGGGTGGAGGCCCCTCTCTGGCTGAACTAAGACTGTGAGTATCCCACTGTGGGGGGCCCAGTGGACCACAGAGGGGTGCTGCACTGAGACAGAATTGGCCTCATGGGTGGAAGAGCTTCCCAAGCAGCTGTCCCTGTGCAGCATGATGGCTTCGGAAGACAGCGAGCAGCCTGTGCCTGGGCATGTGTGAGCAGAGGGAAGAACCGTGTCTACCCAGGGATTCCTGACTCTGCTGGGGCCAGCTCAGATTCACATGGATTCTGTGAAAAGCCATGGAGTCCCCCAGTAGCATCACTTGTCAGATTCCACTTTCTTTCTTTTTTTTGCGAGACAGGGTTTTACTCCCATCGCCCAGGCTGGCGTGCACTCTCAGCTCACTACAACCTCCACTTCCCAGGCTCAAGCGATCCTCCTGCCTCAGCCTCCTGAGTAACTCAGACTACAGGCATGCATCACCACTCCTGGCAAATTTTTGTTTTTTTTTTTGAGACGGAGTCTGGCTCTGTCGCCCAAGCTGGAGTGCAGTGGCCGGATCTCAGCTCACTGGAATCTCCGCCTCCCGGGTTCACACCATTCTCCTGCCTCAGCCTCCGGAGTAGCTGGGACTACAGGCGCCCGCCACCTCGCCCGGCTAGTTTTTTGTACTTTTTAGTAGAGACGGGGTTTCACCGTGTTAGCCAGGATGGTCTCGATCTCCTGGCCTTGTGATCCGCCCGCCTCGGCCTCCCAAAGTGCTGGGATTACAGGCTTGAGCCACCGCGCCCGGCCTAATTTTTGTATATTTAGTAGAGATAGGGTTTTCACCATGTTGGTCAAGCAGATCTCGAACTCCTGACCTCAAATGATCCACCTGCCTCAGCTTCTGAAAGTGCTAGGATTACAGGCGTGAGCCACTATGCCCAGTCCAGATTCCACTTTCTTTCTTTCTTTTTTTTTTTTTAGAGAAGTCTCACTCTTGTCCCCCAGGTTTGAGTGCAATGGCGTGATCTCAGCTCACTACAACCCCCGCCTCCGGGGTTCAAACAATTCTTCTGCCTCTGCCTCCCAAGTAGTTGGGATTAAGGTGCCTGCCACCATGCCCGGCTAATTTTTGTATTTATTAGTAGAGACGGGGTTTTACCATGTTGGCCAGGCTGGTCTCAAACTCCTGACCTCAGGTGATGCGCCCGCCTTGGCCTCCCAAAGTGCTGGGATTACGGCGTGAGCCACCGCGCCCGGCCCAGATTCCTCTCTGGAGGAGACATGAGTATCCTTGTTTTATTCTCTGTACACGCCCACCAGCAACACTCATCTCCCAGGCTGTGAGCTCCATGAGGGCAAAGACTGGGCTTGCTTGCATTTCCAGCTCCTGCAGCCAGTGCCCAGCAGCCACCCAGGGCTTTGTCCGACCAACAATTGAGAAGCCCCTCTGCGGGCCAAAGTTGGGCTGTGCCTGGGATCTGAGCTCAGAGAATCTGCCCAAATACCACTCAATCACTACCCACCTGGGAGACCCGGACAGTGACTTAACCTCTCTGAGCCTCCAAGAAGCAAGGATAACACAAGAACCCTGGCACTGGACTCCTAGGGTTCTCTTAGAGAAACTTCCATTTAGAACAGTCGGCCAGGGGCTATGTGATGTAACAACACAACCCGGACAAAACTGAAGCCTGCGCCAGCCCGATCACAGCTCAGCCCTACTTTCTACTTCACAAGAGCCCGGACACACCCTCAGGCGACCGCAGTTCCTATTTCTGATGCGCCCACCTGCATGGATCCTTTTGAGATGCAAAAGTGCCAGTTTGAGACACTGATGCCCAGGCTGGAGCCTCCAAGCAGGGGGAATGCTTGCCCAAGGCCACCCAGCAGAAACTTGGGGAAGCGGGACACTGGGTCTGTTTCTAGGCAAAACCACTCGCCTTTAACTTTCTCCAAAGTCCCCTCCTTTCACCTCTGTGCCCGGTAAGCTAAGCCCTGGAGGCCTGAGATAGAGTTCCTTTAGGGACCTGGGCCTCCATTTCCTTAGTGGTGAAATGAGGGTAAAACAGCACATAGCTGACATTCATAGGATACTTGCTCTGTGGCCAGCACTGTGCTAAGCTCTGCACATGTTTCAATCTATTCAATTTTCACGACAGTTTCCATAAAGTTGATTACAAGATTACAAATGTCATCACCATTTTATGGACTAGAAAAACAGAGGCACAGAGAGGTGAAGAAAAGTACCTGCTTGCCTTTTGAAGTTTCCATAGGGACTAGAAATAACACAAGTAAAACTAGACAGGCACATAGTGGGTGCTTGGTCGTGGAATGGCTCCACTACACTGGCTGTGTGACCTTGGGTAAGTTACTTAACTTCTCTGAGCCACAGATATGTGAGTGTGCTGTGAGGATGAACTGAGAACACTGAGTACACACTGTGCCTGACGTGTGTTAGGAGACATTATTGATCAGTGTCAGCATTGCTGGTGGTAGCAAATCTTCATCTTCTAAAAGTAGGTTTCACTTTAGGAAACAGATAAAATTCATATGGAATTAAGTCTGGGAACTAATGCCAGTGATCAAACTGATTTTTGTTGTTGTTGTTGTTAATAGAGACAGGGTCTTGCTATGTTGCCCAGGCTGACCTGGAACTCCTGGGCTCAAATAATCCCTCTGCGTTGGCTTCCCAAAGTGCTGTAATTACAGGCGTGCTCCACCACACCCAGCCAGAAATGTAATTTTTAGGCCAAACAGGGTATAATTATAGAGCCTCAAGCCTGTTTTTCTGGAAGCCTGGAGTACCTATGTCAAATCAAAAGGTGCTAGAGGTTATCTCTGTTCCTGATCTGAATCTTATCCCTAAACAGAAGTCTCGCTTTAACTAAAATCTTGCCTCCTGTTCCTAAACACACCCCTGACCCAAATCTGGATGCTTATACTGCCCCTAAGTTCCCTCCACATGCTCACCGGCTCATCAGTGTAGCTGCACCAAAACCTCAGCGTTTCTTTCTATTCTTTTTTTTTTTTTTTTGAGAAGGAATTTTGCTCTTGTCGCTCAGGCTGGAGTGTAATGGCACAACCTGGGCTCACTGCAACGTCTGCCTCCTGGGTTCAAGGGATTCTCCTGCCTCAGCTTCCCAAGTAGCTGGGATTACAGGCGCCCGCCACCACTCCTGGCTAATTTTTTGTATTTTTAATAGAGACAGGGTTTCACCATGTTGGTCAGGCTGGTCTCGAACTCCTGACCTCAGGTGATCCACCTGCCTTGGCCTCCCAACGTGCTGAGATTACAGGCATGAGCCACTGTGCCCGGCCTCTTTCTCTTCTTTTCCGAGCTTCACTTTGGCACTTCCTGTTTCTATCATGATCCCAACCTGTACTTGTTCTTGAGGGCTGAAAACAGATGGAACTGCATTCAAAGTATGAAAAACCTGAATACATTCTCCTCAAAAGTGACTAAAGTAAGACATTTTTAAATTAAAATTTTTACATGCATTCAAAAGTGAGTTTTCTTTTAACATATTCAAAATTTTGTATTCAAATTAAAAGGCAAAATATGGCTTATGCTTAATAAATATCAAAAATTTAATCAAATGAGTTTTTTGAAATTTTATTTTATTGTGTTATTTTGAGGCAGAGTCTCGCTCTGTTGGCCAGGCTGAAGTGCAGTGGCGTGATCTTGTCTCACTGCAACCTCTGTCTCCTGGGTTCAAATGATTCTCCTGCTTCAGCCTCCCAAGGAGCTGGGATTACAGGCGCCTGCCACCACGCCCAGCTAATTTTTGTGTTTTTAGTGGAGATGGGATTTCACCATGTTGGCTAGGTTGGTCTCAAACTCCCAACCTCAGGTGATCTGCCCGCTTTGGTCTCCCAAAGTGCTGGAATTATAGGCATAAGCCACCATGCCCAACTGGGTTTTTTGAAATTTTAATTCCATCTTATTAAATATTTTTAGAACAACAAAACTTGACCAGGAATGGTGGCTCATGCCTGTAATCCCAGCACTTTGGGAGGCCGAGACGGGCGGATCACGAGGTCAGGAGTTCGAGACCAGCCTGACCAACATGGTGAAACCCCATCTCTATTAAAAATACAAAAAATTAGCCAGGAGTGGTGGCGGGCGCCTGTAATCCCAGCTACTCAGGAGGCTGAGGCAGGAGAATCCCTTGAACCCAGGAGGCAGACGTTGCAGTGAGCCCAGGTTGTGCCATTGCACTCCAGCCTGGGCGACAAGAGTGAGACTCCATCTCAAAAAAAAGAAAAAAAAAAACTGTTTGCAAATTAGCTTCCAACATCCCTCTAGTTGTCAATATAAAGAATTGCTATCAGGCCAGGCAAGGTGGCTCACACCTGTAATCCCAGCACTTTGGGAGGCTGAAGCAGGAAATCCCCTGAGTCCATGAGTTCAAGACCAACCTGGGCAATATGGAAAAACCCCATCTTTAAAAAAAAAAATACAAAAATAAGCTGGGCATGGTGGCACACGCCTGTATTCCCAGCTACTTGGGAGGCTGAAGGGGGGAAGGATAGCTGGAGTCCGGGAACTCATGGCTATAGTAAGCTGTGATTAGGCCACTGCTCTCCAGCCTGGATGACAGAGCAAGACCCTATCTCAAAAAAAAAAAAAAGAAGTGCTATCATGTGTCACATATGTTGAGAGTTACATATATACAAATTTAACAGTCATTGAGTATTGTCAGATGCTTCTCAGCTGCCATGTGCAACTGTTAGGAATAGCACATGAATATATGAAAATCTCCAGAACATGGAAAGAAGCAAGAAAATGGACACTTGTTATGCAAATATCCATCACACCCATGCAACCTGAGAAGAAAGGTCTGAGAAATTATTTTTTCTTTCGCCTAAGAGCTTCTGCAGCTCAAATCCTCCCCTTACTCCAAAGTAGTTTCCATCTCTGACGTCACTGCAGCTCAACCCGCATACCTCTCCCAGATTTGGGTGCAGGTACCTGTGTTTTCTTTCTATCTTTTTTTTTTTTCTTTCAGAGAGAATGTGGCGCTCTGTCACCCAGGCTGGAGTGCAGTGGTGTAATCACAGCTCACTGCAGCCTCGACTTCTTGGGCTCAAGCAATCCTCCCACCTCAGTCTCCTGAGTAGCTGTACCAGCATGCGCCACCACACCCAGCTTTACCTGTGATTTTGAGGACAGAAGGTGAGAAACTGGAGAAGCTTCCCTGGGGCCTGAGCTGTGTCAGAGGGTGGATGTTCTTTTTTTTTGAGACGGAGTCTTGCTCTGTCGCCCAGGCTGGAGTGCAGTGGCGTGATCTCGGCTCACTGCAAGCTCCGCCTCCAGGGTTCACGCCATTCTCCTGCCTCAGCCTCCCGAGTAGCTGGGACTACAGGCGCCCGCCACCACACCGAGTTAATTTGTATTTTTAGTAGAGACAGGGTTTCCTCGTGTTAGCCAGGATGGTCTTGATCTCCTGACCTTGTGATCCACCTGCCTTGGCCTCCCAAAGTGCTGGGATTACAGGCGTGAGCCACCGCGCCCGGCCAGAGGGTGGATGTTCTTATAGTCCTGCCAGGTCAGCACTAAGCCCCAGACCCCTCGTGAGACAGTCCTTAGTCCTTTTTTTGTTTTTTTTTTTTGAGACGAAGTTTCACTCTTGCTGCCCAGGGTGGAGTGCAATGGCGCAATCTTGGCTCACTGCAACCTCCACCTCCCGGGTTCAAGGATTCTCCCGTCTCAGCCTCCTGCATAGCTGGGATTACAGGCACCCACCACCACACCTGGCTAATTTTTGTATTTTTAGTAGAGACGGGGTTTCACCATGTTGGCCAGGCTGCTCTTGAACTCCTGACCTCAAGTTATCTGCCCACCTCAGCCTCCCAAAGTGCTGGGATTATAGGCGTGGGCCCCCGTGCCCAACTGTGAGACAGTTCTTAGCAATGTGTCCGTTTGGCATTTGCAAGTCTCAGGAGCCCTCTGAAGTGCAGGTTGCAGTCAGGGCCACTCTTGTCCCGGTCCAGGGGGCAGTCCTGCTCCAGTGTGCCAAGTTCTTTGCTGCCTGGTAACAGTTTGCACATGCTGTGCCTTGTGCCTGGAACATTCTCTTTTCTAGACTTCAAGATCCTTCAGGCTGGGTGCAGTGGCTCACACCTGTAATCCCAGCACTTTGGGAGGCCGAGGCGGGCGGATCACCTGAGGTCAGGAGTTTGAGACCAGCCTGGCCAACATGGTAAAACCCCATCTCCACTAAAAATACAAAAATTAGCCAGGCATGGTGGCACACGCTTGTAATCCTAGCTATTCGGGAGGCTGAGGCAGGAGAGAATCGCTTGAACCCGGGAGGCAGAGGTTGCAGCGAGCCAAGGTCACGCCATTGCATTCCAGCCTGGGCCACAAGAGCAAAAGTTCGTCTCAAAAAAAAAAAAAAAAAAAAAAAATCCTTCAGATTTCAGTTTAAAAATTCCTTCCTTGGCCGGGCGTGGTGGCTCACACCTGTAATCCCAGCACTTTGGGAGGCTGAGGTGGGCGGATCACTAGAGGTCAAGAGTTCAAGACCAGCCTGGCCAACATGGTGAAACCCCATCCCTGCCAAAACTACAAAAAAAAAAAAAAAAACTTAGCCAGGCATGATGGTGCCTGCAGTCCCAGCTACTCAGGAGGCTGAGGCAGTAGAATTGCTTGAACCTGAGAGGCAGAGGTTGCAGTGAGCTCAGATTGCACCACTGCACTCCAGCCTGGGCGACAAGAGTGAGACTCCATGTCAAAAAAAAAAAAAAAAAACCTTCCTCAGGACTGGGCATGGTAGCTCATGCCTGTGTGAGGCATTTTGTGAGGCTCGGCACTTTGTGAGGCTGAGGCAGGTGGACCACTTGAAGTCAGGAGTTCAAGACCAGCCTGGCCAACATGGTGAAACTGCTTGTCCACTAAAAATACAAAAATTAGCCAGGCGCCTGTAATCCCAACTACTCAGGAGGCTGAGGAAGGAGAATTGCTTGACCCTCGGAGGCGGAGGTTGCAGTGAGCTGAGATGATTGCACTCCAGCCTGAGTGACAGAACAAGACTCCATCTAACAAAACAAAACAAAACAAAACCTTCCTTCCTCAGGCAGCCTTGTCTGTGCTCTAAGTCCAGACTAGATCCTACCTACTGTTGTCGTGGAGCCCAGTTCTTTTCCTTCTTGGCATTTCTCACAACTAATAATGATGAGATGATTATCACTAATTTGCATATTTATGTCTCTACTATCTGTCTCTCTCACAAGCGTGTAAGCTTCACGAGGGCAGGGACCACATCATTCTGTTCATCTCTGTATGACCGTTACTTAGCATAGCGCTTGGCATACAATAGGTGCTCAGGAAATATTTGTTGACTGACACTCAGCTGTTAGTTTCCTCACCTTTAATATCAGGGTGTTTTGTTTGTTCGTTTGGTTGTTTGGTTTTGTTTTTGAGACAGGGTCTCATTCCATTGCCCAGGCTGGAGTGCTGTGGCGCTATCTTGGCTCATTGTAGCCTCTGCCTCCTGGGCTCAAGTCATCCTCCTGCCTCAGCCTCCCAAGTAGCTGAGACCTCAGACATGTACCACATAGCTCAGCTAATTTTTAAATTTTTTGTAGAGACATGGTCTCACTATGTTGTTCAGCCTGGTCTTGAACTCCTGGGATCAAGTGATCCTCCCAAAGTGCTGGGATTACAGGCATAAGCCACTGCTCCTCGCCCTAATATTAGGGTGCTAATATCTGTCTCATAAATATTATTGTGAGGGTGGAGTGAGAATGGGAGCAAGCCACAGTCGGTGGACAATAAATGCTATTATTATCATACGGTCAGAGCCAAGTGAGGACTGAGGCCTCTCTGAAGTGGCGACTTGAGGGCTGTTGAGAGTTGGATAGGTTTCATGGAATAGGGAGGGCATTCCAGGAGGGAACAGCCTGAGCAAAGCCTTGGAGGACAGAAGTGTAAAGGCAGTAAGGAAACCTATGTGGCTGTGTGAAGAGTATGTCTTGGGATAACACTGTGGTTAGAAAGGCAGACTGAGGCCAGATCAGGGAGAGCCTTGAATGTCAACCCAACACATTTATTTATTTATTATTTATTTATTTATTTATTTATTTATTTATTTATTTTGAGACGGAGTCTTGCTCTGTCGCCCGGGCTGGAGTGCAGTGGCCGGATCTCAACTCACTGCAAGCTCCGCCTCCCGGGTTTACGCCATTCTCCTGCCTCAGCCTCCGGAGTAGCTGGGACTACAGGCGCCCGCCACCTTGCCCGGCTAGTTTTTTGTATTTTTAGTAGAGACGGGGTTTCACCGTGTTAGCCAGGATGATCTCGATCTCCTGACCTCGTGATCTGCCCACCCTGGCCTCCCAAAGTGCTGGGGTTACAGGTGTGAGGCACTGCGCCCGGCCAAGAAGTAGTATTTTTAGAAAGGTCCATTTGATATGGATTTACCCTAATTAGCCAGAATTGTGCCACTGCACTCCAGCCTGGGTGACAAAAGCAAAATTCTGTCTAAAACTAAACCAAACCAAACCAAAACCACAAAAGCATGTCCCCTATCAGTGAAAAAAGAAAAAGAGTTAAGAGTATACCTCCAATACGGACATATTCTCTCTTTTTTTTTTTTTGGAAATGGAGTCTTGCTCTTGTTAGCCAGGCTGGAGTGCAATGGCAATATCTCAGCTCACTGCAACCTTTGCCTCCCAGGTTCAAGCGATTCTCCTGCCTCAACCTCCCCAGTAGCTGGGACTACAGGTGCCCACCATGATGCCCAGCTACTTTTTGAATTTTTAGTAGAGACAGGGTTTCACCGTGCTGGCCAGGGTGGCCTCGAACTCCTGACCTCAAATGATCCACCTGCCTCAGCCTCCCAAAGTGCTGAGATTACAGGTGCAAGCCACTGCACCTGGCCCTAGTTCTTATTTTTTTGTGAAAAATAAAGATAAATACAAGATCCAGTCTAATGTTTTCTTCCCACATCCCACTGACAAATGACTAACTGGCCCCTCTCACCCCAAGCTTCTGGGGGCTTCTGGGGGCGGGTGGAGTTGGTGGCCATCCTGCAGGCTGCTGGGGCTCTGAGAAGAACTGGATTTGAGATTCTTCCGCCAGTGGCCTGGGCCTACCTAGCAGGGGAGGGTCGTGGGCTGTAGCACCTCCCACAGCGCAGCCAGGCCTCCACTCCTTGAGCAGGGGGAGGGGGGTGAAGTTGAGCTGGGATTAGCAGGAGTCGGGAGGGAGGCTCCTAGACCTGCAGAGAAAGGGGTGCAGTAGGCAAAGGCACCATGCCTCTGCAGGATGAAACCCTCCGAGAGGTGTGGGCCTCTGACAGGTCTGGAAGGCTCCCATTTCGTGGTACCTGAACCCTGGGTGGCCTAGATGGAGGAGCTAGGTGGGATGGGGAGGGAAGGGGAAGGGAGACAGGCTGATCCCTTTGCTACCCTCAGTGGGCATGAAGAAGAAAGCCTGAGCCCGGAGGCCCCGCGGCGCCCCAAGCAGGTATGCCACCCCACTTGGAAAGGAAGCAGAAAGATGTCCCCACTGTGCGTAAACCCACGCAGGGTAGGGGGTCTAGGGGTGGGACAGGCCCCCCTCAGCAGGGTCTGGGGATTTGGGGGGAGAGAGGGCTGTTTGGGGGCTTGGGGTTTCCAGGAGAGGAATTGGGACTTTGGAGCATTGGATATGGCCACAATGCATGGAAGGAGTCATCCTTCCTCACTCCAAGAAAGGGGCTGCAGTTGCCCCCGGGATAATCTGCAGTTATTTCTGGCGGCTCAAGGGATTAGAGTGGGATGGGCAGGCCTCAGCTCCCCCCTTTCCTTCCTCGCCCTCCTCTTGACCCCCGTTCCGCAGCGACCCACCCCGGCACAGAGGCTAAGGAAGAAGAGGACGGAGGCCCCCGAATCCCCCTGCCCCACGGGATCCAAGCCCCGGAAGCCCGGAGGTGGGCAGGGTGCAGAGCCTTGGTGGACCCCCAGGGTGTGGGCTGCGGAAGGGAGGGGCCTGAGGGCCGGCGCGGATGTTGCCCAGCCCTGGAACAGGGGGAGGGGGGCGGGGAGTGATGAGGGGGTGTTGGGGTTGGGGTTGGGATAGAAGGGGGTAGGGGTGGGGTAGAAGGGGGTGGGGGTGGGGGTAGAATAGAAGGGGGTGGGAGGCCGAATGGAAGCCTGGGAGAAGTGTTGAAAGTGGAAACAGTCCAGGGGAGACCCCTAGGGTGAGGAGCCTGAGGGGAAGCGCCCAGGCTTGGGGGTAGGGGGTAGAGGCTCTGAGGAGCCCTGGATGGGACCCCGTCTGAACCCCTCATCTCAGCTGGGCGGAAGGGGAGGCCGCGGGAGGAGCCTTCCCCAGACCCAGCCCAGGCCCGGGCGCCGCAGACGGTCTACGCCAGGTTCCTCAGGGACCCCGAGGCCAAGAAGCGCGACCCCCGGGAAACCTTTCTGGTAGCCCGTGCCCCAGACGCGGAGGACGGTGAGAGAGGGCCCCAGGGACGCGGGTGAGGGGGCGGTGGAGCTAAGGAGAGAAGGGGCTGGCTGGATGGGAAGGACCCAGAGAGGCAGAAAACAATTGTCATCAAACAGCCCCCACTTTTCTAACCTTGTCTTTGAGCCAGGTATTGTGCTAAGCACCAACTATGAGAGGGTGATTCCTTTGTTCCCCTCCACCACCATTGTACAGCTGGAGAAACTGAGTCATAGAGCCGTTAAGGGTTTTGTCTTAAATAGCAGTTAGGAGCCAGAAGTAGCCCAGATGGGTCTGACTCAAGGTCAGAAACAGACAAGGTCAGGAAGAAGCAGAGTGGATGCAGGGAGAAGGGGAAACAAGAGGCAAGGGGAGTGTGTAAGGAGAGGAGGGTCTCAGGGAGAGAGAGGGAGGGCACTTCCCCAGGACAGGAGTCCTCCAACCCCAGCCACTCCCCTGACTTGCAGACCCTGAAGGCTGCCAGTCACCCTCATTCTTCTGGGAAGGTGCCACGTCTCGGGTTCTTGTTTCAGAAGGGCAGGCTCCCCTCCTGGTGCCCATGCACCACTTCCCAGCAGTCTGGAGGGACTGGGCTCCGCAGATAAGGAGGGCCCCGCTCAAACTCCCATTATGAAGAGTTTCTACCTACAGAGGAGGAGGAGGAAGAGGAGGATGAGGATGACGAGGAAGAGGAGGCAGAGGAAAAGAAAGAGAAAATCCTTCTGCCTCCCAAGAAGCCCCTGAAAGAGAAGAGCTCCGCAGACCTGAAGGAGAGGAGGGCCAAGGCCCAGGGCCCAAGGGGTGGGTGCTGAGGGTGCTGAGAGCTCACGGGGATGCAAAACAGCTCTGTGCTTGGGGGGCTTGGTGTCTCACTGAGACAGCGATCGAGGCTTCAAAATGAATCCAGTACTGTGACCGGAGGGTTTTTCCTCTGATGGTTTCTCTCCCAGATGGTCCTTAAGGACACAGACCAATATATGCTCCTACCCCTGGCCCCACTGCCCCTGTCCCTTGAGTTCTGTGAGCCAGAGGAGGACAGAGGATTCTAGTTTTCTTTGTGATTTTTGTTTAGTTTTTGTTTTAACTCAATGGAAATTGTTATGATTTTTATAAAAGTATCAAAGTGATTACAGTAAAAAGAAATCAGTGAATCAATGCTGTGATGGCGTCCTGGCCTGGGCACCTTACCTGATAGGGACCAGCAGCCTGGCCTAGAGCTAGGACCTTGGGCCTCTGAGGCAGGGAGAGCACATTCTGTAGCGGTGACCAGAGAAGGTTTCCTGGAGGACACGGGACAAAAGGCGGGATTCAGAGGCTTGGTTAGAAGGCCTGGTGTTCATTCATTCCGGAACTGCTAGTTAAGCTCCTGGTCTTTGCCCAGAGCTTTTTTGGCCTCAGGGAAAGAAAAACCAAGATGAGCAGAAGTCACAAAAATTAGCCGGGCGTGGTGGTGTGCACCTGTAGTCTCAGTTACTTGGGCGGCTGAGGCACAAGAATCACTTGAACCCGGGAGGTGGAGGTTGCAGTGAGCTGAGATCCCGCCACTGCATTCCAGCCTGGGCAACAGCAAAAAAAGAAAGAAAGAAAAGAAAAAGACAGCAGGCTGTGGGCCTCTGTCAAGCTTCCAGCCTCCCTGGGGACTATAGGGAGGACAAGAGAGTTGGAAGGCAGCCTTCAGCCCCAGTAGACACCTTATTTGCCTGACCCCCATCTTCCATTTCCAGGAGACCTGGGAAGCCCTAACCCCCCGCCGAAACCTCTGCGTGTTAGGAATAAGGAAGCCCCAGCAGGGGAGGGGACCAAGATGAGAAAGACCAAGAAGAAAGGTGAGCCCAGCCCAGGGAGGAACAGGGAACTCTAGCTGCACTGGGGGTTGTGACACTTTCACATCCACACATGCAGGGTCTGGGGAGGCCGACAAGGACCCCTCAGGGAGCCCAGCCAGTGCAAGGAAGAGCCCAGCAGCCATGTTTCTGGTTGGGGAAGGCAGTCCTGACAAGAAAGCCCCGAAGAAGAAAGGTAGATGGCAAGGGCTTCTGGTGTGGTGACATCTTGAGGTGGTCCTGGGGGCGGGGAACTGGAGGGTCCTAACATCATACGGGACAGTGCTAGGTAAGGAGTTTTCGGGGTCTAGAGTCAGACAATGTGCGGGGCATCTTGACCCCCGCATGGATAGCTGTGTGGACTCAGGCAGGTGTCTTAGCCTTTCTGAGCTCTAATAATAACATGGAGTCGACTCTCTTGTGGTTGTGGGGAGCATCCAAGTGAGACATGGGTGTTGGAAGCACTTTGTTCACAACCTTGTTTCCCCTCCATGCCCAGGCACTCCCAAAGGCGGGAGGAAGGAGGAAGAAGAGGAAGAGGAGGCAGCTGCGGTGACAAAGAACAGCAATCAAAAGGGCAAAGCCAAAGGAAAAGGCAAAAAGGTCGGGGCCCAGAGGGGCAGGGGGCTGAGGTCCCTTCAGGGAGCAGAGGGAAGGGCCTGGACTTGGGGTCCTAGCGGGTGGGGGCTTGGAGCCACTTGAGGTTAGAACCTTGGCTCTCCCCTCTTGTGACAGGATATAAGGACAAAGGAAACCAGGTTTGTGCAAACAGAGGAGGCGTTTGTGGGGTCACTAAGCTAGGACTTGCCATGCAAGGGCCTTATGTCATCTGGGCTCTCTGAGGCCTCCCCTCTGGAGCGTAACCACCAGACAGCCAGAGATGCCCCCACGCCACCCTATGTTTTTTGTGCCGGGGAGGAGGAGCACACAGGCAGAGAGGCAGATGAGGACTGACTGATAGTCAGCTGCACCGGTTGTTAAAATGTTTCCACCCTACTGCCCTGAGCTCCCCAGGCACTTTCACCCACCTTACCCAGGATCTCCCAACCTCCCACAACTAAACACTCCAGCAACAAAAGGGTTAACACTGCCCATCAGGGGCCTCCTGGTTTCTCCTCCAAGCTTACCAGTAGGCATCTCCATGACGAACAAGTTGTTAAATATTTTGAATATTGCCCCTGCTCCCAAACAGGACTCAGATACCAACACACAAAAGCTGGAGTAAGCAGGAGAGGGAGGTCCAACTGAGAGAAAGTAACAAAAGTTTTCAAGGAACAGGTTTCCCCCAGCGGGGAGATCATCACAAGGACAGGGCCTGGATTTTAGCTTTGTAAGTTTATTAGTTTGTGCAGGAGTGGTCAGGTCTAGAGGGGACTGATTCACATTAACCAAGATCGCCAGATGCTGATGTACAAACTGAAAGGCCAGTTTACTGTCTCCCAGGGGGGAATGTAACTGCAGAAGAGCTTTCAGTACAGTAGGCTCTTGAAATTCGCAGCTGCTGAAGTGTTTGAATAAGTTCTGGCTTTCTCCACATCATGTTCCAAACATAGTCTTTTGTTTCCCAAGTTTCTTCTGGAACAGCCTAGCCTAGAGAACAGGTGATCACTTGTCCCTGAGCTGAGGATTCACTGCTCCACATCAGCCTCCCTCAAACACACTGCAAACCTGTGGTCAACAAAAACCGCCATGGCCAGGAGGGTGCCTCATGCCTGTAATCCCAGCACTTTGGGAGGAGGAGGCAGATGGGTCACTTGAAGTCAGGAGTTCGAGACCAGCCTGGCCAACGTCGTGAAACCCCATCTCTACTAAAAATACAAAAATTATCAGGGCATGGTGGTGCGCACCTGTAGTCCCAGCTACTTGGGAGGATGAGGCAAGAGAATCGCTTGAACCCAGGAGGTAGAGGTTGCAGTGAGCTGAGATTGCGCCACTGCATTCCAGCCTGGGTGACAAGAGCGAGGCTCCATCTCAAAAAAATGAAAAATAAATTTAAAAAAAACGGCCAACCACACAGCACATCAGGGATTCTTCGTGGCTCCCAAATAGGATTGAACCCTCAAATACACACATCCAGGCTGGCAGTCTATGCTTGCCCCTGTTGGGAAAGTTGAGCTTAGACGCTTGGCTCCCTTCCTGTGAGGGATAGAACATGAAGACAAAGGGCACCAAGTTTGTGAGAACAGAAAGGGCTGTTGTGGGGTCACCAGGCCACCCTAGGGTTTTATGTCACCAAATTGTTCTTAGGAGTTTCTCAATGAGCAAAGTGGGCTTACATATTCATTCATGTATTAACTATGCATTGCTGTGTAACAAATCACCCCAAACTGAGTATCTTAAAACAACATTTACTTTCTTATTCAGTTTCTGAGAGCCAGAAATCTAGGAGTGGCTTAGCAGAGTAGTTCCGGCTCAGGGTCTCTGAGGAAGTTGCAGTCAAAATGTCAGCTGGTGCTTCGGTCACTCTGAAGGCTTCACTGGAAATGAAGGATCCACTTCTAAAATAGTTCCCTGTGGTGGGTGTTAGCTGGAGATCTCAGTTCCTTCCTACAGGGACCTCTCCTGGAAGCTGCTTGAGTGTTCTTTTTTCTTATTTTTAAAATTTTATTTATTTTTTTGCTTCTTATGCTTCATAAGTGTTCTTATGCTTATCTGTTTTTTGCTTCAGAGTGTTCTTATGACATGCAGGCAACTTCTCCCAAAGTCCAAGAGACAGAGAGCCATGTAGAAGCCACAATATCTTTTATGACCTAACCTTGGAAGTGGCCCATGATCACTTCTGCCATATTCTACTGGTCACAGGGAGCAACCCTGGTATGCAGTGGGAGGAGACTACATAAAGGCACAAATACCAGGAGACAAGGATCATTGGGTGCCATCTTATGATAATGAATATCATCTTGACTATAGTATTCACTAGTTAACAGTAAGAGTGGCAGCTAACACTTTCATAGTGCTTAGAACACAGCAGTCCATTCTGTTAGCCCCACTTCATTGTCTGAGACAGTGTGCAAAGGAGGAAAGGTCTTTCTAAAGGCTCTGGACCTCATAGGAGACTGGACAGAACTCATGCCCCAGCCCCACCTCTTACTAGTTATGTGAACTTGGGCAAGTGACTTAACTTCTCTAAACCTCAGCTTCTTCATCTACACAATGGAGATGACTACCGCGGTGGGGTGATAAGAGGATGAAATGAGTAAATACTTGGAAAGTACTTGGAACTATGGTACCCTGATAGAATTTATGCAAGCATTTGTTAAATACATAGGGAAGGCCTGTCCCAGTTATCCACCCCTACTATACCTACTTCTCAGATGAGAAAATTGAGTTACAGTGTGGTGAAACTTAACAGTTAAGACAGTTAGTGGTGACACTAGGATTTGAACCTAGACAGTCTGGCTCCAAAGTGTGTGCTCCTAACCACAAGCTAAGCAGAATAAAAATAAATCACAGAGCTCCCCAGAGCCTCCTAACTTGGCCGTGCCGGGCTGCCAGGGAGCGTGAGGGGCAGTGGCGTCCCAGCCTCCAGGGATGCGGCCCCTGCTCCAGCCAGCCTCTCTGTTCTCTCTGCACACAGAAAGCGGTGAGTTGTCCTGCCGGGCTGCCCGTGTCTCAGCACTGGGACCTGCTGGGGGCGGGGGAGCTGGTGGTCTGGGGCTGACGGACCCTCTGCCCCCACCCAGAAGGAGGAGAGGGCCCCGTCTCCCCCGGTGGAGGTGGATGAACCCCGGGAGTTTGTGCTCCGGCCTGCCCCCCAGGGCCGCACGGTGCGCTGCCGGCTGACCCGGGACAAGAAGGGCATGGATCGAGGCATGTATCCCTCCTACTTCCTGCACCTGGACTCAGAGAAGAAGGTGGGTGGGGAGAGGCAGCAGAGGAGGGAGGGTGGAGGGGTCGGGGATGGGGGCCAGGGGACAAACGGGCCTGCTTTCTCCCCGCCGCTCACCTCCATCCCTTCCCACCTTCTCTTCCCATCCTCTCACCTGTCTCCCCTTTTCCCCAGGTGTTCCTCTTGGCTGGCAGGAAACGAAAACGGAGCAAGACAGCCAATTACCTCATCTCCAGCGACCCTACCAATTTGTCCCGAGGCGGGGAGAATTTCATCGGGAAGCTGAGGTGGGGCTGGGCTTCCTGGGACGGAGGGGTGGGGGTTGCTTGGGTCAGCAAGAAGGCCATAGCCAGTCATCTCTGTCCTGCTGTGCCTGGCAGAGCACCCACCACACTGGGCACCCTGGAAACATCCCCTAGCCTCGGGCCTCTCACTTTGATGTACATAGATCGTTTGGGGAGCTTATTAAAATGTTTCAATGTGTGGGGTGGGCCCGGGAGTCTACTTTTTTAATGAGCACCCAGGCAATGCCCACACTGCTGCCAGCACAGGGCTTCACTTGGAGCAGGGCATAAGTTCCACAAGGGCAGGCACTGTGCCTGTCTTGTTTAGGGCTCAGTTCCTAGCACTGAACACTTATTAGCTCAACAAGTATTTACTGATCAAATGAATGAACATGTATTCAGCACTATCCTGTGCTGTCTTCCCATACATCTCATCTAATCCTCACCACAAATCTGAGCGCTGAAGGAAGGGGACGCCTGAGTCAGGCCTTATTTCTTAAATCTATGTATTTAGGCTGGGCGCAGTGGCTCATGCCTGTGTTCCCAGCATTTTGGGAGGACGAGGCAGGTGGATCACTTGAGGTCAGAAATCCGAGATCAGCCTGGCCAACATGGTGAAACCCCATCGCTACTAAAAATACAAAAATTAGCCGGGCATGGTGGCACGCACCTGGAGTCCCAGCTACCTGGGAGGTTGAGGTGGGAGAATCTCTTGAACCCAAGAGGTGGAGGTTGCAGTGAGCTGAAATCATGCCACTGCACTTCAGCCTGGGCAACAGACCAAGACCCTGTCTCAAAAATAAATGAATAAATAAATGTGTGTATTTAACAAAACTTTTATAAGGCCTAATTATGTGTCAGGTGTAATTCTAAGTCACTTCCAAATGTTAACCCATTCAATCCTCTTACTGTCCAAATGAGGGAAATGCTGTTGCTCAGGCCATTTGGGGACACTGGGGCTCAGAGAGTTTAAATACCTTGCCCAAGATCTCACAGCTAGTAATAGTAAGAGATGGAGTTGGGATTTTAACATTGCCTAGTCTCCTTGTAGATTCAGACTTTTTAATTTATTTATTTGTTTGTTTGTTTATTTATTTAATTTATTTATTTTGGCATGCACTCTGTCACCCACGCTGGAGTGCAGTGATGTGATCATGGCCGTGGCTCACTGCAGCCTCGACCTCCTGGGCCCAAGTGATCCTCCCACCTTAGCCTCCTGAGTAGCTGGGACTACAGGCACATGCCACAGTGCCTAGATAATCTGGCAGGTGGGGGGCGGGTATTTTTTGTAGAGACGGGGTTGCCTGCCATGTTGCCCAGGCTGGTTTCAAACTCCTGGACTCAAGCGATCCTCCCTCCTCTGACTTCCAAAGTGCTGAGATTACAACCTTGAGCCACCATGCCCTGGATTGGGCCAGCATTTAAAAAGACCTCTGCATAGGGGGAAGCCTGGGGCAGGGAACATGAATTGCTCGGTTCTAAGACACCCGCACCCTTGTAGGAAGCTCTCTAAACTGCTTGGCTGTGTGGAAGGGGCCTGGGGCAGGGATGTAGGTCCCCTCAGCCCCGCCCCAAGCTCTACCCTGCTTGCAGGTCCAACCTCCTGGGGAACCGCTTCACGGTCTTTGACAACGGGCAGAACCCACAGCGTGGGTACAGCACTAACGTGGCAAGCCTTCGGCAGGAGCTGGCAGCTGTGATCTATGTGAGGACTCCACCTGTCCCCCATGCCAGGCTGCTCCCCTTACAGGGGCTGGCCTCACAGGCATCTGTTTCCCTCCCAGGAAACCAACGTGCTGGGCTTCCGTGGCCCCCGGCGCATGACCGTCATCATTCCTGGCATGAGTGCGGAGAACGAGAGGGTCCCCATCCGGCCCCGAAATGTGAGCCCCGCACCTCCATGGCCTCTGGCTCCCTATTTGAGAAACAGGGGAGTCGGGGCTCAGCTTAGGAAATAGCCAACTACCTGGGCACGTTCATCACCCTCCAACACAAATTCATTCTGATCACCTATGGAATGGATTTGGGCTTTTTGTAATTGAATTCACTGAAAAACCACAATAGGCTTTTTGGTTGTTTTCGGAGTTTACATCAAATTCATATATTACATCCATTCATATCTTCATTGATCACACATATTGAGTGCTAAGTATTATCCTAGGCACCTGGAAGACATCGTGGACAAAACAAAGATCTGCCCCATCCCCCCAAAGCTGGCATTATATTGGGAGGAGAGTAACAGTAGACAATAATTGTGATAAATAAGTAAATTATGAAGCATACTGGAAGGTGGTAAGTGCTATGGGGAAAAACGTCAGACCAGGCGCAGTGGCTCACACCTGTAACCCCAGCACTTTGGGAGGCCAAGGTGGGCAGATCACCTGAGGTCAGGAGTTTGAGACCAGCCTGGCCAACATGGCTAAACCCTATCTCTACTAAATATACAAAAATTAGCCGATGTAGTGGTGGGCACCTGTAATCTCACCTGTTTACTCAGGAGGCTGATGCAGGGAGTATTGCTTGAACCCGGGAGGCACAGGTTGCAGTGAGCCAAGATCGCGCCATTGCACTCCAGCCTGGGCGACAGAGCGAGACGCCGTCTCAAAAATTTTAAAAATGTTGCTGGGCACGATGGCTCACGCTTGTGACCCCAGCATTTTGGGAGGCCAAGCCTGGCAGATCACAAGGTCAGGAGTTTGAGACCAGCCTGGCCAACATGGTAAAATCCCGTCTCTACTAAAAATACAAAAATTAACTGGGTGTGGTGACAGGCGCCTGTAATCCTAGCTACTCAAGAGGCTGAGGCAGGAGAATCGCTTGAACCCCAGAGGCGGAGGTTGCAGTGAGCCAAGATCATGCCACTGCACTCCAGCCTGGGCAACAGAACTAGACTCCGTCTCAAAATAAGCAAATAAATAAATAATAAAAAAATAAAAAATTTTAAAAGAAAAAAGCCAAACAGGGGAAGGGAGATGACAAGTGTGTAAGTCTCAGTATTAAATATAGTTGTGAGAGCAGACCTCAATAAGAAGGTGAGGGAGTGAGCCTACGGATATCTGGGGGAAGAGCACCTGGGCAAAGGGAAGAGCCAGTGCAAAGGTCCTGTGGCAGGAGGGGGCCTGGTGGGCTGGAGGAACCACCAGGTAACCAGTGTGGCTGGAGGGAGAGGAGGTCAGAAAAGTGAGGGTAAGGGGTAGACAGGGCCTGTAAAACTGGTTTTTGCTCTGAGAGAAATGGGAAGCCACAGCAGGGTTTTGAGCAAAAGGAGTGACATGACTTGTTTTTTTTGAGACGGAGTCTCGCTCTGTCACCCAGGCTGGAGTGCAATGGCGTGATCGCAGCTAACTGCAACCTCTGCCTCCCAGGTTCAAGAGATTCTCCTGCCTCAGCCTCCCGAGTAGCTGGGATTACAGATGCCCACCACCACACCCAGCTAATTTTTGTATTTTCAGTAGAGATGGGGTTTCGCCATGATGGCCAGGCTGGTCTTGAACTCCTGACCTCAAGTGACCCACCTGCCTCAGCCTCCCAAAGTGCTAGGATTACAGGCCTGAGCCACTGTGCCTGGCCTTTTTTTTTGAGAACGGGTCTCACTCTGGGTCTCACTCTAGCCCAGGCTGGAGTACAGTGGTATGATCACTGCTCACTCTGGGTCTCACTCTAGCCCAGGCTGGAGTACAGTGGTATGATCACTGCTCACTCTGGGTCTCACTCTAGCCCAGCTGGAGTACAGTGGTATGATCACTGCTCACTGGGTCTCACTCTAGCCCAGGCTGGAGTACAGTGGTATGATCACTGCTCACTCTGGGTCTCACTCTAGCCCAGGCTGGAGTACAGTGGTATGATCACTGCTCACTCTGGTCTCACTCTAGCCCAGGCTGGAGTACAGTGGTATGATCACTGCTCACTCTGGGTCTCACTCTAGCCCAGGCTGGAGTACAGTGGTATGATCACTGCTCACTCTGGGTCTCACTCTAGCCCAGGCTGGAGTACAGTGGTATGATCACTGCTCACTCTGGGTCTCACTCTAGCCCAGGCTGGAGTACAGTGGTATGATCACTGCTCACTCTGGGTCTCACTCTAGCCCAGGCTGGAGTACAGTGGTATGATCACTGCTCACTGCAGCCTTGACTCCTGGCTTCAAACAGTGCTGCTTCCTGCCTCAGCCTCTCATGTAGCTGAGACCCTAGGCACATGCCACCATATCTGGCTAGTTTTTTGTAGAGCTGGGGGTCTCACTTTGTTGCCCAGGCTGGTCTCAAACTCCTCAAGTGATCCTCTTATCTCAAAGTGTTGGGATTATATGTGTGAGCCACCATGCTTGGCATGACTTGTATTTTAAAAGGCAAAGGTTGTTTTGCGTGTGTATGTATGAGGCATAGTTTAAGATGCAGAGATGTTCTGGAGAGATGTGTCAGTCCTGTGCTCTGCTCTTTAGCACTACAGGTCCAGTGAGTCCAGGATTTCAGAGGCTCTGGGTGACTCGCATGCCCCATCCTCACAGGAGACTGATGTCATTTTACTCATTTACAATGAAAGATAATACCCCTGTCAGCTGATCACACATCCTTCCCTGCTGGAAAGTCACAGCCCAGGCTGATCTGCAGGGCACCAGCCATGCGAGGCTCAGTCTTGAGGGTTCACTCAGCCTGTGGGCCCCACAGTTGCCCCTCCCATGCCTGGAATAAACACACAAATCCCCCAGAGGCAGCATCTCCTGCCCTTGTTTGGGCCCTGTAAGAAATGCCTAGTGCTGTTTTGGGTCTCTCTTCTGCCAACTACAGTGCAGTAGGAGGAATGGTAAGAGCAAGGTGTCATGGTCTCAGTTCACAGCTGAGACATGTAAATCAGATGGGGGGTCAGGAAGGCTTCTAGGAGGAGGTGATCTTGAGTGGACTCACTCTAATCAATGAACGTGACCAGGAGACAAGGAAACTCAGGAAAGAAAGATCTTAAGGGCACATCATACAGACCCTGCTCCTTCCTTTCAGAAACTCTCCTCCAAGTACATTTTCTCTTAACTGCAATTTACCTATCCATCTCCCCAGCTCAACTGTGTGCCCTTCGTAGGTCCGAGATTGGCTCATCCTGTCATTAGGTACCAGTGTGTGTCTGTCTCCTAAGACTGCTTGGGTACCAATGGCATGGAGCGCCTATGTGCCAGATACTCCTTGCCATTTTCCAGCCCTCCGCTTTGACATCCCAGAGACAAAGCCCCATTCTCACAGATGTGAACCCTGTCCACGAGGATGCCACAGATGCCAAACCTGTTCTCAGATATCCTAATGGATAAAGATGTCCAGGCCACACCCCTGCGCACACAGGCCCAGGCCCCTTCTCTGGTCAGTCCTGAGCCATCTCAGTCACCTCTAACTGTCCTCTCCCTCTCTGCCCCCCGGGGCACCCCAGGCTAGTGACGGCCTGCTGGTGCGCTGGCAGAACAAGACACTGGAGAGCCTCATAGAACTGCACAACAAGCCACCTGTCTGGAACGATGACAGCGGCTCCTACACCCTCAACTTCCAAGGCCGGGTCACCCAGGCCTCAGTCAAGAACTTCCAGATTGTCCACGCTGATGATCGTGAGTACCTGAGGGCCCAGGTCTGACTCTTCTCCACCACCCCCAGGACGCTGACCCTTATTCAAGCTCCCCTCACCCCCTCACATACACACACACCAACGGTTATCCCGAGAGCTGAGACATCCGACAAGGTCACTCTCTCCTCCATAGGTACTGACGCTGTGCTCTCAAGAGCCTCGATATTCTAAGCAGGTGTCTTGGGGCTCATGATTCCAGTTTCCCATTCCAGCATTGGCCAGAGCAGTAGGTTAGATACTGGGACATTCTGGATAAGATTGTGTTGAAGGGAGGGTTGAGCTCCTAGAGTATGAAAACCACTGACAGCCCGACTCCTCTTTGGTCAAAGAGGGTGCTGAGGCTCAGGGAGGGCAGCCCTTTGCCCAAAGTCTCTCAGCAACTTCTCCAGGAAGTTACACTGGTCCTCAAAATTTATTTCACAAAACTTACACGGTGCTTACTATATGCCAGGCACTGTTCTCGGGATTTTACAGATACTGAATCATTAAATCCCTTCAACATCCCTGTGAGGAGTGCCATTATTATCTCTATTTGACAGGAAACTGAGGCACAGAGAGGTTAAGCAACTTGCCCATGGTCACATCACTAGTAGGAGGTAGAGCTGACAGTCAGGATCTCCAGCGGCCATGCTCTTAAGCTCTTCAAGATGGTTGCCTTTTAGGGGCGGGGAATATTAAGCATTTTTGAGTGCCTACTCTGTGTCTTCTCTCAAGTGAGAGGTCAAAGGACTACCTTGGAAGGGTCAGGGAAACAAGGTGTCCCTCTTACAAGCCTTGGTTGGAAAGGCTTCCTTCCCACTAGGGTGAGGAAGTTTGGGGATGGCAGGGTATCTCCCATAGGTCTCTGGGTTCACAGGGTTGGACCAACATTGAGTGAGCCCCAACTCCATCCTAGAGATGTGCCCCCAGTGCCACCTGTCCTGTGGCCGTGGGACTGCTCTCCAGATCATGTTTCTGGTGGAGCCTGGTCCACCTGAGTTTGGGGGTATTTTTAGCAACTTTCTGTCCCTATGGATGCTGTGGGAGGTGCTGAGGTTGGGCTGGGAACCTGGATCAGAGAGGGGAGAGGTGCCCAGTGAGGCTGAGGAAGGGGCCTAGGGGCTAGTCAAGGGGTGGAGCTGGGGTCTAAGGTGGGACTTAGTGGCTGGGGATAGGAGGAAAGAATGTGGCCGGAAACAACAGAGAAGTTGGGAAGGAAGAATTCTGGGCTTGGATAAATTTGACAGGGTCCCATAGTTAATCAGGTGCGGGCTCTAGGCATGGCCTGTGGCAGCAGCAGACAAGGCAGGGTCCCTGCCCCCAGGATATTACAGTGTGACTGCAAAGCCATGTAGTGCTGGTGTGGAGTGAGATAGGAAGAAGGGATGGGTGTTGAGTAACTGAGATGGTGGCTGAGGGTTGGATCCCCAAGGCAAGGGAGAGACTGCCCCCAAGGTTGAAGGCACTGTCTGCCACGATGGGAGTCCAAGGAGGTCTTGGGCTGCCCCCACCCCGTCTTGTGTCCATAGCCGACTATATCGTGCTGCAGTTCGGCCGCGTGGCGGAGGACGCCTTCACCCTAGACTACCGGTACCCGCTGTGCGCCCTGCAGGCCTTCGCCATCGCCCTCTCCAGTTTCGACGGGAAGCTGGCCTGCGAATGACCCCAGCAGCCCCTCAGCGCCCCCAGAGCCCGTCAGCGTGGGGGGAAGGATTCAGTGGAGGCTTGCAGGGTCCCTCCAGCAAAGCCCCGGCGGAAAACTGCTCCTGTGTCGGGGCTGACCCCTCACTGCCTCTCGGTGACCTCTGTCCGCTCCCCAGCCTGGCACAGGCCGACGCAGGAGGAGCCCGGACGGCGGGTAGGACGGAGATGAAGAACATCTGGAGTTGGAGCCGCACATCTGGTCTCGGAGCTGGCCTGCGCCGCTGTGCCCCCCTCCTCCCCGAGTCCCAGTCACTTCCTGTCCGGGAGCAGTAGTCAGTGTTGTTTTAACCTCCCCTCTCCCCGGGACCGCGCTAGGGCTCCGAGGAGCTGGGGCGTGCTAGGAGGAGGGGGTAGGTGATGGGGGACGAGGACCAGGCACCCACATCCCCAATAAAGCCGCGTCCTTGGCCAAGCGGAGCGGTGGTTCCTCAGCGCGTGCGGAGAACGAGGCGGCAGGAGGCGTCCGAGGCGCGGGCTAGAAGCCTCAACCCCCGCCCCACTCCCGCCCAGGCCCCGGGCGCTCCGGCGTCCCCTCCCCTCGCCCGTCGCGGGTCCTACCGAAACTCGGCGGCCGCGCAGCGTCGAGACGCCCCCCGCGGGGGCCCGGGGAGCCAGGACGAAAGGGAGGGTCCCGGAGGTCGGGGAAGAGGGAGAAAGGGAGAAGAAATTCGAGAAACGAGCCACGCGGGGAGAACCAGACAAACTGGGTCCCGGCAGGGCGGGCGCAGCCGCCAGGGCGGAGCCGAGTCTGGGGCCCCGGGAGTGGGGGGCAGGCCCGCGAGCTGGAGGGGACGCTCCGCCTCGGCGGCTCGGGACTAGGGTGGAGAGGCCGGGAGCCCCGGGGCCCGTGCGCTCCGGCTCTGCAGGGCTCCTCGTGACGCGGCACCCAAGGCCCCCGGCACCGGGAGCCCTGCCCCCGAGGCGGGGGTTCCGCCCCCGGCCCCGCCCCAGGCCGGGGCCCCAAACTCCGGCGGGTACCCGGGAGCGGGGCGAGGCCCGGCGCGCAGGGGGAGGAAGGCAGCTGCGCACGGGCTGGCGAGGAGTGGGGCTCCCAGGCGCGCGCCGGCCGGGGTGGCCGGGTCGCCAGGCCTCAGGGTGGGCGGCCCGAGCGCGGCTGGCCGGCCCCGCCCCTCTCGGCCAGCACCGCCCCCTGCGCGCCCCGCCCCCTCCTTCCCGCAGCCCCCACCCCCGCCCCGGCTCCTCAACACAAACTTTCCGTCCCGCTCGCTCCCTCCTCCGCGCTCGGCGCCTCCCGCTCCAACCCGGCTCATTCCGCACATTCCGGCCAGCCCCCTCCCCACGACCCCCCTTCCCCGGCCCCCCTCGCGGCTCCCTCGGGCCCGGCGGAGCGGCCCGGCCGGAGCGCCCCCGCGAGCTCGGACCAGGTAAGCCCGGCGGACGCCGGGAGGAGGCCCCGCTCGGGAGAGGTGGTTTGGTTGGTCGGCTGGGCTGGCAGGGGGGGCGACACCCGAGGGGGACTGGGTCCCCGAGCTATTGTCCAGCCGGAGCTGGAGCCCCGGATTGGGGTGCCGGGAAGTTTAGAGGGAAGGGAGAAAATCTCTCCGGGAAGCCCCGCCCCCCGCTCTCCCCACCACCCCCCCCGCGACGGGGAAGAGTTGGTCTGGGAAGGTGGGGAAGCCGGGGAGACCGTGTCCCCTGTGCCGTCGCCTGTCCCGCCATCCGCGCTTGGGGGGTCGGGGCGGGGATCCAGGGGCCGCACAGTGTGGAGGGCCTGCCTGCCACCCGGGATCTCATATCCGGGGCGCCCAGTCCCGGGCCCCACCGCCCTTTGGACTCCCGGCCCGCGCGCTCCCGGAGCCCGCCCGGCCTCAGCTCCACGCAGGCCTCGGGCCCGGCCTCCCCCCAGGCCGGTTTCTGCGCGCAGTGCCGCGGCTGCGCTGGCTTGTGGAGGGTGTCTAGGAGCAAAACCGCGCGCCCCGGCCGTGTGTCCCCTGAGAGGCAGGGAGGGGCTCACGTTCCCTTAAGTTCTGCCGCCTGCGTCGGGGTGTCGATTCAGAGTTCCAGCCCTGAACGCTGTGAGCTTGGCTCGGAGGGGTCTGGATTTGGGGCCTTTTCTTCCCCACACTTTCTCAGGGCTCTTGTTTAGACTTGAGAAGGTTTGAGGGTGGCTGGTCCCCCGCTTCCTACCCCGGTCCCCTCCATTGTCTGTCGTGCCCTTTATTCCTGCCATGGGAGGGAGGGCTGGGGTCGCTGGTCTGGATCTGTTTTCCAGCCCAGCTGGGCCCTGGGGCAGTGTCATTGAGACCCCGCTCTGTCAACTTGACTGGTGAGGGGCCCTGATCCAGGGCTGAGAGATTCTTTCAGTGCGAGGGGGAAGGAGGCCTTGGGGCGGGCTTCTCAAGAGCTGTCTTCTGTGTCTTCCCTCTTTCCAGGTAGGGGCAGAACCAGGTCAGGCCTGGACTTGTTGTCCGGAAGAACAGGGCATAGGGATAGGGGCTGGACACAGCTCAGAGGGGCTGGTGCCCATGGTGGCTCTGTGTATCCAGTCTCTTGTGGCCTGATTCTCTGTACACATGTTCCACAGCAGTGCTGGGGCCACCTGGGGCAAGGAGGGAAGGCTCTCCCCAAAAGTTGGAGATTTGGGGGAATTATGTCCCCTCCCTTCTAGACTCCTGTAGCCCCCCCTCCCCCCAAGAGCCCTCTCCTAGGGGCATTACCTAAAGGATGTGGTTCTGTGGTCTTCTGGGTCCCTGCTCACCCAATGGGCAGGGAGTACACAGATCTTCCAGGACAAGGCTGTCCAGTAAGGGTGACTTCAGGGGCCCTGGATGCCCCCTCCTCAGGGAGAGTGTAGGAGCCATTATGAGTCCCAAGCTCTTGGGCCTTTCCCCACTCCCCTAAGGAGGGAACCGTCATTAATGCTAATGAGTGCATCTGGGCTGGGGAATGGCTTATTAGAATGGTCAGTGCTTGCCAGGACAGAGCGGCGCATTAAGTATACAGGAGCATCACGTGGGTCCTGAGCCCTGCTCCCATCCTCACCCTAAGGTTTGTAGATCCTGGCACTTTCTACCGACTGAAGGAATATCAAAACCACATCTCAACAGCAGTGGTCAAGAAATAGGGATCTGGTCCCCTCTGGACCTTTAACCAATTGTGCCATCTTGGCCAGCCCCTTTGGGCCTCAGTTCCCTGCTTGGAATGAATGACTTCTCAGGTCCCTTTTCTCTGAGCTCCTCCCAGAGTCTGTCTCCCAGTTTGCCTCCCTTCTCCCATGATGGAACCTGAACCTGGTGGGATCTGGAGAGGTGGGTGGGTGATCCAGTGGCCCAAGGAAGAAGGCAGGGACAAACCAAGGAGTGACTGAGGAGTAGCTCAGCCAGGTGAACAGGGCTGAAAAGGTGGCAGGAAGCAGGTGTCAAGGAACAGGGAGGCTTAGTGGATTGGGGGATCTTGCCTCTGAGGTGGTCGAGCGTTCTGGTAGGGCTGGATGGCACAAAGGGTCTTCAGAGGCCATTTGGGTGGCCCTACCCTCTGCCCCACTCCCAAACACCTCTGGGGGCCCCAGGGCTCAGTGTGGAAATCGCTGGTCCTGCCCTCCTCCTCCTCCCCACTCACGATGGGGAGAGGAGCCTAGGGGTCTAAATGCTGCAGCTTTCTGTGAAGGAGCTAGGAGGTCGCAGCCTCTTCTTCCCACATGGGGGCTGCAGAAGCTGTGGGATTCCAGGGATGACCCTGAGGACCTGCCTCTGGATAGAGCTGGGGAGGTCAGCAGATCACACTCAGTACTGTCCCGGTGGCCTTGCCCTGTCTTTCCCCCCTCCCCTCCCGGTGTTGTGCCCTAGGCTGTCTGCAGAAGGGGCCGCTTCCCTCCAGGGAGAATTCTGCCTTGTGGGAGGGAGGGCTCTGCCTGTCTTCCCTGACCCACAGGAGGTTGAGGTTAGGGCCAGAGAGGTTCATCCCCCTGTACATCCTAAAGCCTCAGCCCTTGGGGTTTCCTAGAGTGCTGATTGTTTCCTGTGCTCCCTGCCAGGCCTGAAAGGGCAGGAAGTGTTAGAGGGAAATGAGACTGCAACTGTGTGTGGCGCTGGATGTGTGTGAGGGAAGCCGTGAGTGGGACATTTCTGTGTGGGTGAGACTTGCCTTCTGTGGGGCTGGATATGTGTGGAAGAGAACCCTGGTCAGAGCGGCTTGTGTGGGGCTGGGTGTATGCAGGAGAGAAACTGTGGCTTTGTGACATTCGTGTGTGTGACAGATATACACATCCATAAGAGAAACTGGTGACTCTTCATGTGTCCGGGCATGCCGCCACCTGTGTACCTGAGAACCTGCATGGGGATGTTCTGTGTGTGCCCTGGATGTGTCGCTGAAGGAAGCCGGCTGCCTAACCATCTGTGTGCCTGGAGATTACACTGGGTGTGACTCTGATGCTCAAGTGACCTGCGTGTGAGGGACACCACGCTTGCATGATGCTGTGTGTATGTGAGCGCGCGGGCGTGTGTGCGTGAGAAGTCGGATGAGTGGCGATCTGTGTGATGTGTTACACTGTGGTGTGACCACTTGTGACCTGTATGTTGTGACGCAGCCTGTGAGATGGCTTCAGGTTTGTCTATGTGTGACTTACGTGTGACACTACATGCGAGTAAAACAATACGACCAACTCCGTGTCAGTATGATGTGTGTACCAGCAAGGTGGACCCCATCCGATATGTGCCAAGCATGAATATGGTATGTGGTGTGTGGGTGACACTGAGCACCAGAAAGCGACGCCGTGTGTGAGAGAAACTGTGGGGTGTGACTGATCCTGGCACTGTGGGTGGGTGGTCACTATCTGAACGTGTTTGGGACTCTCGGGTAGTGTGGGTGACACCCCCAGGGCTGTGCCAGGCAGGGCGTGTAGGAGGCTCTGTGGGATGCGTTTGGGGGCCTGTGGTCCCTGACACGTGTGGCATCTATGTGGAAGACCATGAGAAAGACACTGATAAAAACAGAAAGAAGAAATGTAATTAATGCTACTCAATTGTACACTTAGAAATGGCAAAAATGGTAAACTTGATGTTATGTATATTTTATCACAATAAAGATTTTTTTAAAAACCCAGCAGGAGAGAGATGCGGGTAACAGTGAATGTGCAGGACAGTGGCTGTGACGCAACTGTGTATGCGAGCGAGAGGAAGGGCGCAGAGGGAGCCTGTTTGTTTCTAGATGACACCGTGACTCTCATGGGGGCACTGACTGAGTGGCTGGTGGGAGCCCAGTGGGCGACCCGGAGTACCAGGAGTCTGGCATGGTAACTGAGAACTGAGAAACCCAGTGACCGCCCACAGCCTGTCTCCCACTGGATACCTGAGATTCCCACCCTGGGACTAGGACAAGATGAGGAGACAAGTCAGTCCCAGGGAGGGGGTGAAGGGAGGTCTGGCAACTGGGCCCTTCTCTCTGCAGGGGACTTGAGGGCTGAGTCTCCACCCTCCTACCCCCTATACTGCTTCAAGGAGAGGGGGCGTGACAACGGATGAGCTTTGCAGAAGGAGGCCTGGGGCCTGGGGGAACTATCCCAACCCCCTCTGCTCCCTGAGAAAGCCCCTTTCCCAAGTAGTGTGGGGAGGAGGGGCCGAGAGAGTCTCCATTCCCAAATTGGAAGCACATTAATAAGCGGAGGGGGGAGAGTGGAGGGGCCCCCACCTCCCTCCTAGTGGGCTCTGCAAATTGCTTCCTCCTGTAAAAATTGAGACCCTGTTCCAGGGAGGAGGGAATCCCTCCCTAGCCTGGCAGGGTGTGGCTGCTTGGCAGGGTCCCTCCGGGGTCCTTGGGCTGGAGCTGGGGGAGGCAGATACATCCCTAATTGCTCTGCTGCCCCAGAGCATGGCTACTTCTAGGGTAGGAGCTTCTGGCAGCTGGAGAACAGCTGGCCCGCTGTCGGGCGGATAGGGGAGGAGGGAGGAAAAGGCAGAGGGGGTGGGAGGCTCCCTTAGCCCTCCTCAGCTGCCCTCCCCATCCTCGACCCCCTGGCTGGTCAGCCCAGCTCAGGTTTGAGGGCAGAGATTTGGGAGGAAACTGCTGATTTCACTGATCTTCCCACATTTTGAGTGATGTTCTCACTCCAAGTGAGAAGGCTTTGGGGGCTGGGGTCCCTGCAGGGGTGGACTGCTGGCTGCTAGACCCAGGAAGGTCATAGCTCAGCTCATCCTCCCAGCAGGGCTGGTGCAGGGGGAGGGGTAAGACAGGAGGTGCCCACCCACCCAGACTGGTTTTTTCTGTGCCTCCTACTGAGGCAGTGGCTCCGGGGCCCCTAAAGGGAGCTACAGGGCTGGGTGGTCTGGAAGCTGCAGGGCCTGTGGGGGTGGGGGGCCAGGGCCTCTGCAGCGGCCCCAGCTCTGGCCTGATCCCTGGAGCTGTCCAGCCAGTTCTTCCGGCAGGTCTTGCCCCAGGGTGGGGGTGGGCAGCAAGGTGCCCCTTATCTTCCCCAGGGCCCCAAAGCCTGCTCACGCAGCCTCCTAGCCCCCATCCCTGCCTCCACCCAGAGGCCTTCTGAGCCTGGAAGGCTGAGGGCCCTGGGAGAGGGGAAGCGGGTGTGGCTGGTCAGGATGAGGGTGAAGGCAGACTGAGTCCCCTGGGGGTCTGCAGCCTGCTGGCGGGTTTGCAGGACAGGTACAACAGGACTCCTCTGCAGGGGCAGATGGGAGGGGTTCTAAGAGGAGGTGGAGGGTGGGAGCTCCTGAGATGGGAGTGGGGGTGTCCTGGACTGTGGCTGGCCCCCAGCCCCCGGCAGTGGCCTCCCTTGTCACTCCCTCCCTCTGTTCGGCCTTGGCCTCTGGGTCTCTGTCCTTGTCCCTGTCTTTCTCTTTCTCCCTGTCCCCTCCTGGCCTGCCCCTCCCTCGATGCCTGTCATATCTGAGTTTCTGGTCTACCCCTCTCTGCTCTGTGTCTCTCTGGGTCTTTGTTGGTTGCCTTGTCTGTGCCGCCTCTTTCTTCTCCCCTCTCCTGCCCTCCTTCACGCCTTCTCCCTCCACCCCCCACCGGCTCTGTCAGTCTGTGGGTCTGACGGTCCAGCACTCCCCAGCCCTGCCTCCACGTCTCTCCTGGGGTCTCTCCCTTCACTCTGCGGGGCTCTGGTCTGTCCCCCGCTGGGCTGGGCTTTCTGTCTCTCACTCACTGGAACTCTCCTGTCTCTGGTCTGTTTTCTCTCTGGGTTTACCTCAGCTTCTCTTTGCCCCAGACTCTCCCCCAGCCTGTCTCCCCTGCCCCTCCTGTCTGTCTCAGGCCCCACCCTGGCCTTGGTCTCCCTCCCCTTGACCCTCAGTTGAGTCTCCTCCCTCTCCTACCCCTCTTCATGGCACAGCGAGGCAGAGCTTCTAGACACCTGACACCTGGGCATCGTCAGCCAGCAGCCCAGGGTCTGCCCTCTCGCCCACAGTCAGCCTTCTCTAGATGTCCCACCCATCCACCAAGCCAGAGTCCCACATTTGCCCCAGCCCAGCCCGCACCTGTCCAGGGAGCCATAGCCTCGTCTCTCAGCCCGGCCTGGGTCCCAGCAGTTAGAGGGTCTAGGGAGAAGAAGGCGGGCACATGCTGGTCTCTAGGAGAACAGAGCAGCCAGTGCTCATGCCTCCTGCAGACTCCCTTCCACTGAGACCCCGGTCCAGCCCCCAGCCCGGGGCAGCTGCCTGCCCGCGACTGCCCATGTGTGTGCCTCAGCTTGGGGGTACACATTCTCGCTTGGTTGTCCACCCGAGCACTCACACAGCCCCTCTGCACAGTGTGCTCCTGTGCATGGATGTGTGTGGGGAGTGCCACTTGCTCCTGTGTTGGTGCCTCTGCCCCAGGAGTGTTCCTAGAAAGTGAGTCTCGCATGCATCTAGGAGCCAGCGGAAGGGAGGGATGGTGGTCCTATTCTCTCCTTGACACGTCCTTTGGGCCGTCCCCCCTCCCCTCCCCCTCACCAGCTGCCAGCGGTCCCAGCCAGGGGCCGCCTGCCCCGCCCCCCCAGTCTGTCCCAGCTCCCAAGCCTGCTGCTGTGTTCGCCATATTTGGCCACAGTGCTCCCGCGGGGGGCGGGGCGGGGCTGACATCACCCTCAGAAGGGGGGCCACAGCCTGCTTGAGGGGACGCGGGCAGGGACTTGGGGGAGGCAGGAAAGTTCCTTTAAAAGTCTGGGGCTGCCTGGGCCACTGCTGCTCGATGGAGGCCTCGGGAAGGGGTTAAGAGGGGTCTTAGCTCATTGTAGCCCCTCTTCTCCCTCCCCTCCGACAGCTCTGTGGCAGTATCAGACTGATACCTGTGGACAGGGCCTGCATCCCAGCTATATCAACAGGGGAGTCGCTAGGTGTGCCCACTCAGCTAGCGTACCCCTGTCCCCTCACTTTTGTTTTTCTTTTTGTTTTTTTAAATTCAAATTTAATTTTTAAAAATAGAGACAAGGTTTTCACTGTGTTGCCCAGGCTGATCTTGAACTCCTGGCCTCAAGTGATCTTCCCAGAGTTCTGGGATTATAGTCATGAGCCACCACCCCCCCATTTCCTTATTTATTTATTTATATTTATTTATTTTGTTTACCCCTCACATTTCTATTCCAAGAATTCCCCTCTGATTGAGGAGTGGGGGCTGGGGCTCTCAATCCAGTTTCCTGGGGTGAGGGACAGGCTGGGAATAAGGGCATCTGTCCCCTCTGACAGGTCAGGGGCACAGCTCCTTCTGGCTGCCCACTGGCCATGGGAGAGAGATTCCTGGTGACTCTGGAGGCATCACAGAAAGGGCAGTACAGCAGTGCAGGGGTCCTTGAAGTTGCTGCAGCTGCTTGGGCTGAGGGGGACCTCCTGGGCAGACTTAGGGCGGTTGCTATGGCAGGTGAACCTCCTTTCTCTCTCCAGGTGGTGGGGTCTCTCAGCACCCTCCCTATAACCTTCCTGGTTATAAAACCGAAGCCAGCTTACCTGGGTTCAGAACCCAGCCCTAGTACTTACTTGTTGTGTGCCCTAAGGCAAGTTGCTTAACTTCTCTGTTTCTTGGATTCTTCATCTATAAACTAGGAATAATAATAGTATCTGCCCCATAGGGTTATTGTGAAGATTAAATGAGTCAATGTGTGTGAAATCCCACAACAGTGCCTGGCATATGACAGGTACTGTTATTAGTAGTAATATTAAGTCTAAACTCAATAGTTTAGAATAATTACAATAACTAGTTGAATAGCTGAATAACTAACTGAATAATAGTTTAGAATAACCGAGGGCCAGGCGCAGTGGCTCACACCTGTAATCCCAGCACTTTGGGAGGCCGAGGCTGGTGAATCATGAGGTCAGGAGTTTGAGAGCAGACTGGCCAACATGGTGAAACCCCGTCTTTACTGAAAATACAAAAAATTGGCCAGGCTTGGTGGCTCACACCTGTAATCCCAGCACTTTGGGAGGCCGAGGTGGGCGGATCATGAGGTCAGGAGATGGAGACTGTCCTGGCTAACATGGTGAAACCCCGTCTCTACTAAAAATACAAAAAGTTAGCCGGGCGTGGTGGCAGGCGCCTGTAAGTCCCAGCTACTGGGGAGGCTGAGGCAGGAGAATGGTGTGAACCCAGGAGGCGGAGCTTGCAGTGAGCCGAGATGGCGCCACTGCACTCCAGTCTGGGAGACAGCGAGACTCCATCTTGAAAAAAAAAAAAAAATTAGCCGGGCATGGTGGCACGTGCCTGTAATCCCAGCTACAGGTACGTGGCACCATGCTGAGCGGGGAGGCTGAGGCAGGAGAATCGCTTGAACCCAGGAGGTGGAGGTTGCGGTGAGCAGAGATCGCGCCATTGCACTCCAGCCTGGGTGACAGAGCAAGACTCCATCTAAAACATAAAAAAGAAAACATTTTAAAAAGAAAAAAAGAATAACTGAATAACTAGCTGACATTCAGGCCCCCCAGGCCCTCCCCACCTCGTTCTACTAGTGACCCCCTCAAGCCTCCCCAAGCAAACAGGTGGCTCTGCAGAGAGAGTCCACCCCCACTCAAGCAGCAGGACCTGGAATTCATCTTCCTCTCCCTGGCTTCTGATGGGGTCCCCCACCTCTCCACCCCTCCCTTTTTCCTGCTGCCCAGAGCTAAGTCCCAGGATCCAGCCATCATGGGCTCTTAGGTTTCCAGGACCCTGAATACATTGGACATGTGGGTTCTGGGGCTGAAGGGGATTTGGGTTGAGGCTTGGGGTTGTGAGTGATGGGGGGCCTGGTGGGGTGTGGTCCTAATTAATAACTCAGCCTGGTAGGTTCAGGGCGCTCACAGTTTACAGAGCCCTGGCCCACATGGAGGATGGGCCAGGGCGGGGGTGGGCGTGTGGGTGGTTTACGGGTGTGAGTGGTTTACAGGCTGCTGTGGGGCCTGGAGGTGCGGGAACAGGAAGTGGGATAGAGGAGCGGGTGAGGTTGAGCCAGGCTGTTGGCCAAGCACCTTCTCAGCTGCTCCCTCTCCAGTTCTCTTTTTATAATTCCTGGGGCAGTTCCTGCCCCATGTTAGGCCCGTTGGCAGAGTTCTGTTTGGTTATCGATTTGGGGAAGGTAAAACTATTCCCTTCCTGGGTCAGGGACCCTCCTTGTCCCCTGAGGGGTCCTTAGCTGGGTTGCATTGATGCTGGGGCAAGAGTGAGGGGTAGAGTTCCCTGATTGGGGATCTGGACACTGGGGAGGAGGAGCTGATAGGGAGAGCTGAGGAAGCACAGCCCTGCCCCTTTGCTCCTCCTCTCTGTGCTCCTTAGCATGCCTTTGGCAGCTGCATGACCTTGTGAGCCTCAGTTTTCCTCTCTGGATAATGGGCGTTATTCCCTACCCTCCCTGCTTTAGTGTTTTTTGTTTTTGTTTTTGTTTTTTGAGACAGGGTCTGCTCTGTCACCCAGGCTGGAATGCAGTGGTGCCATCTCTACTCACTGCAAGCTCTGCCTCTGGAGTTCAAGTGATCTTCATGCCTCAGTCTCCTGAGTAGCTGGGATTGCAGGAGTGCGCTGCCATGACCTGCTAATTTTTTTTTTTTTTTTTTTTAAAGATGGAATCTTGCGGCCGGGCGCGGTGGCTCAAGCCTGTAATCCCAGCACTTTGGGAGGCCGAGACGGGCGGATCACGAGGTCAGGAGATCGAGACCATCCTGGCTAACACAGTGAAACCCCGTCTCTACTAAAAATACAAAAACTAGCCGGGCGAGGTGGCGGCGCCTGTAGTCCCAGCTACTCGGGAGGCTGAGGCAGGAGAATGGCGTAAACCCGGGAGGCGGAGCTTGCAGTGAGCTGAGATCCGGCCACTGCACTCCAGTCCGGGTGACAGAGCGAGACTCCGCTTCAAAAAAAAAAAAAAAAAAAAAAGATGGAATCTTGCTCTGTTGCCTAGGCTGGAGTACAGTGACGTGATCTCGGCTCACTGCAACCTCTGCCTCCTGGGTTCAAGCGATTCTCCTGCCTCAGCCTCCTGAGTAGCTGAGATTACAGGCACGTGCCACCACACCCAGCTAAGTTTTGTATTTTTAGTAGAGATGGGGTTTCACCATGTTGGTCAGTCTGGTCTCGAACACCTGACCTCATGATCCAACCTCCTCGGCCTCCCAAAGTGATGGGATTACAGGCATGTGCCACCGTGTCCAGCCCTGATACATTTTTAGTAGAGACGGGGTTTCACCATGTTGGTCAGGTTGTTCTCGAGCTCCTGACCTTAAAGGATCCGCCTGCCTTGGCCTCCCAAAGTGCTGGGATTACAGGCATGAGACACCATGCCGGACTAGTTTTGTGAGGTTTGAATGAATATGAAAATGCCTTTTTCCTACAAAAGTGCTGTGTTGGTGTGAGGCATTGTTGTTACTGATTACGTATTTCTTGAGTGTCATGAGCCGGGCATATGGCTAGTACTTTGTCATGAGCTCATTTAAGTTTTAACCCTCACAACCTCAAGGAGACCCTTTTCTCATTTTACAGGACTGAGGCCAAGAGAGGTGAAGTAGTGCGTGCATCCCAGGTCACACAGCTCTGAACAAGCTGTGGTTGGTTGTTACCTCCATTCCACCCGGAGCACCTGTTCCTAGGGTGGGCTTTGGGCTGGGGGCGGAGCTCCAGACCCAGCGGCTGTGGGATAGGAGATTGCTGTGGTCGAGGAGGACCCTGGCCCCAGCTCCTCTCTCTCTGTCCCCCAGGCTCGGCCGCCCAGCGGGCTCAGGCCCAGAGCCCAGAGCAACCAGCACAATAGCGTCCAACAGCTGGAACGCCAGCAACAGCCCCGGGGAAGCCCGGGAGGATGGGCCCGAGGGCCTGGACAAGGGGCTGGACAACGATGCGGAGGGCGTGTGGAGTCCGGACATCGAGCAGAGCTTCCAGGAGGCCCTGGCCATCTACCCGCCCTGCGGCCGGCGCAAGATCATCCTGTCCGACGAGGGCAAGATGTACGGTGCGTGCATCGGGAGCTCGGGCGGGACTGCGGCCCTTCCCCCTGCTCTCTGCCCTCTCACCCAACCGGTTTGATGACGTCGGAGGCTGCCAGCCGCTGGCCGGGCGAGTCTGGGCGCGCAAGCCTGTGTGTCTGGATCCTCCTCCGCGCTCCTCCTCATAAACAAGCCGGGCTCGCCCCCCATCCAAGGCACAGCCCACACCTTGGCAGCCCCGCCTGCTCCTCCTCTCCTCCCCGCTACCAGCTTGGAGGTTTCGAGGTGACTCAGTGGGCCCAAGAAAGTGGGTCAGCCCAGTCTGCGCCAGTCGGGACCCTGAAGGGGATCCCTTCCAGGAGGAAGATGTGGAAAGGAGGCCCGGTGACAGTCGCAACACAGTTCCCTCCAGTGCGGGCTGTGGGAGGTCGCACCGGGACAAAGACCTGCGTTGGGGCCGAGAGGACGCGTGCCCTCCTCAGTCCCCTTCCCCACTCCTTGTGTTTGCTGGCCCTTCTCTATGCCATCTTGCCCACTTCCAGAAGGGAGTGTCCCCTCTTGTCCAGCCCTGAGAGGACTCTCCCAGAGCTGCATTTTTGGGATAACTTGACCCTTCTGGGCCTGGTTCCTGGCCAGCTCCCCTATTCCTCCCAGCAGCCCATGGCTGAGCGAGGCAGGCCCAGCCCTTCCCAGGGCGAGCCTGTGGGACGGGATCAGGGCTGCTCTGTGTCCCTTGGCCACGCCCACCCCAGCCCCAGAGCCCCACCTTGGGGGCAGGCAGATGATCCAGGGTGCCTTCCACAGGGTGGGTGCTGTCTGCCCCCACTGCTGCCTCCCAGGCTGGGGGAGCCCCACAGGGTATTTTTAGACAGGGTGGAGAGAGTGGGGTGGAGAGGGGCTGGCGGGAAGGGAGGAGCAATGGGGCTGGTTCAGTCATTGTAATGGAATTTGGAGAATTTGGCTGTTCTGGGGAGGCCATGGGGCTGGGGGGCAGATAGCCTGGATTTGGGGGTAGAGGTGTACACCTTGACCATGCTGATGTGGGCTCAGCTGTGTGGCCCAGGCATCCCCCTTTCAGGCCCAAGTCCCTGGACACTGGCAGCTTCTGGGCCCTCAGAGGGTCTGTGGTGCAGAACAGAGCCTGCACCCCAAGGCTCACAAGGCTCTCACAGGGTGGAGAGACACTGGGAACTGGTGACATGGTCGTAAAAGGCACAAGGACTTGGCGACATGCTCAGTGACACATCTTGACAAGGCTGCCAGTGTAGGAGGCACATTGGAGGCGCTCAATGCTGCCTTCCTGTCCTTCCTGGTCTTTCACCACAGAAGGGAAGGGACTTGTCCAGGGTAAAGACAGAGTAAGGGCAGGACATCCACCTGGGGCAGGCTCATTCACACGCCTCCACAAATCCATGCACTAAGAGCGTTGGAGCTGGTGACACAGGCAGGAAGCACTGCTGGGGGCTGGGAGGATGGGCGTGCCTGGCCAGGACTAGCCCTACTCTGCTACTGTCCTGCTGACCTGTACCACAGCCACCCGGTCTGTCTGCAAGGAAGCCTGTCAGGGTGCCTCAGCCCTCCTTCCTCCTACCCTGCAGCTCCTAATGCACCCCTCCCCTGAAGAGCAGCCCCTCTAGGTCCTGGAGGCCGTAGGATGCAGCTGAGACTCCCCAGCCACTTTTGCACGCCCTGCACGTGCAGCTTGGAGTGAAGAGAGTGGGGAACAGAAGAGCAGTGTTTTGGGGAGGGACCTGGAGTGGCTTCCCAGTGGGGTGGGGGTCTCCAGCCTCTGGCTCCACCCTTTGCCCACTCCTCATTTTCTCTCTCACCCCAATCTAGGCCGAAATGAGTTGATTGCACGCTATATTAAACTGAGGACGGGGAAGACTCGGACGAGAAAACAGGTAGAGAGACAGTTTATGCTGGGTCTGCCACCCACACACTCTGTCTCAGCTGCCCTGGTCAACCCCTTGCCCCTACCCTGCCCACCTCCTCGAGGCTGCCCCCGACCTGGCCTGCCACCCTCCTTGCCTCATCGTGCTCCCCTTACGCCCTCGATTTTACCCCCTCCCACTCCCGAGCAGCTCCTTTCACCCTTCCATCTTCTCTTAGAGAGATGGCCCCACTGTCCTCTCTGACCACCCACTACCTGCCCAGGGCCTTTGGTTCAGGGACCACAGATAAGCCCACGGGGCTGCTGTGGCTGCTACATGGTCTCTGCCCTGAGTCACAAGCCAGGGAGCCAGACAGTCAGATGGACGGGTACAGAGCAGGGTGGCGGGGCTGAGAGGGGGTGGGTGCAGGGCACTCTGGGACAAGCAGCCAACCCAGACAAAGCTAGGGGAGTGGGGAGAGAGAGCTGCGAAGGCTCCCTGGAGGAGGTGACACTAGGGATGTATTTTTAAGAAGGAATGGGAGTTAGCCAGGCAGAGAAAAGGGAGAGGACCCTTCCTTCCAGGCTGAGGAAGTTGAATATACAACTAATCATCATGGTAAACCCACACAGAGCTTCCTTTAAGTTAATTCATTTAATCCTCTCAGCAACCTTATTAGATAGGTACAGTAATTATCTCTTTTTTACGATGAGGAAACTGATGCATAGGGAAGTTAAGTAATTTCCTCAAGCCCCCCAGGCAGGAAAGAGCCATGCCTGTGGGCAGCATGATGTGGCAGAGGGAGGGTGGGGACTGCTGGGGTAGGGGACACTCAGCAGGAGACATGGAGGACAGGTTCCCCAAGGGGCAGCAGTGGGCCACAGAAGGGTATGGAGCAGGGAGTGGCAGGTGGCAGCTGTTGAGGAAGGCCCTCAAGCAGCCGGGACAATGGATTAGAGAGGACTGGGTGGAGACAGGGAGGCTGGCTATTGGGGGCATAAGCAAAGGCCTAGATCAACAGTGCCAGGGCCTGGGACAAGGGTAGTGGTGGTGGGAACGGAGAAAAATGATGATGTAAGAGACAATTGGTGGCTTCTGGTCCAGGGAAGGTGGCAGTGTGGTGACAGAAATCTGAAGGGGAGTGGATGGGAGTGATGGCCCCACCGCCTGGGAGAGAGGCCAGGCTGGAGGCAGGACCTGGAGGAATGGAGGCCAGTACTTCCCTCACGTTCCCAGCCTCCTGTCCTGGTGGGATTTGGACCCACAGATCCCCATGGTGCATATGACAAGTCTGGCCTGTTCCACCTCCTTCTCTTTTTTTTTTTTTTTTTTTTTTTTTTTTTTTTTTTTTTTTTTGAGACGGAGTCTCGCGCTGTCACCCAGGCTGGAGTGCTGTGGCCGGATCTCAGCTCACTGCAAGCTCCGCCTCCCGGGTTCCCGCCATTCTCCTGCCTCAGCCTCCCCAGTAGCTGGGACTACAGGCGCCGCCACCTCGCCCGGCTAGTTTTTTGTAGTTTTTAGTAGAGACGGGGTTTCACCGTGTTAGTCAGGATGGTCTCGATCTCCTGACCTCGTGATCCGCCCGTCTCGGCCTCCCAAAGTGCTAGGATTACAGGCTTGAGCCACCGCGCCCGGCCCACCTCCTTCTCAAAGGAAGGCTCTGAGCCTCCCCTCCCAGTGTAGGGGCAGCGAAGATCCCTCATTCATTCAAGCATTTATGAACCACCCTCCCTAAGTCTAGCTCATGCAGCACCAAATTTATTCACTTAGCTAATGATTGACCTACTGCTATGTTCTAGGCACCAGGGATACCACATGGAGGTGTACACACAGGGCCCTGTTCCCTGGAGCCCTTGGGTTCAAATACTAGTTCTACCTGGGAGTGGGCAGTAGTTGGCCTCCCACCCTTGCGTCCTCAGCCTTTGAGTTAGTTAACATATGAAGACTCTTAGAACAGCATAAGCGCTGCAGAAGAATTTGCTGCTGCTATTATTATTATTCCAGTCATTATTATAAACAGAAAGCTGTTCTGAGCTCAGAAGTGAACTCTCAGCAGGTCCTCCTCTACCCAGAAGAGGTATTCATAGGAACCTGTTAGTCAGAGTGGGAAGGGGTCAAGGGTCATTAAACTAGGTCACTGGTTTGTTTGTTTTTTTTTAAGTTTTTTAAATTACTGTAGAGATGGGGGTCTCACTATGTTGGCCATGTTATTCTTGAACTCTTGGCCTCAAGCAGTCCTCCCGCCTCAACCTCCCAAAGTGCTAGGATAACAGGCACGAGCCATTGCATCCAGCCACGCTGGGTCACTGTGAACTGAGGCCAGGGTGGACTGCAGAGGTGGGCACATCCCAGCCCCTGAATTCAGGGTCCACCATCACACCTGCTCCTGCCCAGCATCCTGAGAGGGCTGCCCAGAAAAGAGCTTTTACAAACCAACTATTGACAAGCTTGGAATTTTAGAAACCACTGCCTTCATCGTAAGAGCATAAGGTACAAGGATGAAACTCCCCCTATCTGTACTCTTTCTTAGAACTCTGGGCTTTTAGATCCCAGTGAAAGGGGACCATCCTCTAGTTGTGAGAACAAGGCATGTCTTTATGTGTTAAAAAGAGTAACCACTGACAAGGTTTTTTTTGGTCCTTTTAAAATTTACTTTTGACCTGTAATCCCAGGACTTTGGGAGGCCGAGGCGGGTGGATCACTTAGGTTAGGAGTTTGAGACCAGCCTGGCCAACATGGTGGAACCCCGTCTCTACTAAAAAATACAAAAATTAGCCAGGCGTGGTGGTGCACACCTGTAATCCCAGCTACTCGGGAGGCTAAGGCAGGAGAATCACTTGAACCCAGGAAGCAGAGATTGCAGTGAGCCGAGATCACACCATTGTAATCCAGCCTGGGTGACAGAGTGAGACTCCATTTCAAAAAAAAAAAAATTACTTTTGGCAAAGAAATGCAGTTTTAGGTTTTTACACATACATACATGCAGCAATTTGTAGCAAGCACAGCGCCTCCATATGGACAAAAGAGCTAAATATTAAGTTAGAATGAAGCTCCTTGTGACTTTCAGCTGTTACAGAGTCAACCATGTGGAGGTAGTCTTCTGAGCTCAGGGTCCAAGCGACTCCTGGTAGCGTAGCTTGGTGGTGAGTGGAGTCAGAGTGGGCTCTGGAGTCAGACCGCCTGGGTTTGTAATCCTGGCTGTGGCAGTCAGCTGTGTGATGGCTTAACTTTTCCAGGCTTTAGTTTTGTTATCCGTAAGTCAGGGATATTAGTACCTATGTTTTTGTGTTGCTGTAAAGATCAAGGGGTCGGTATGTGTAAATGCAGAGGACAACAGTATCTGTGCTCAGTAAATGTCAGTTACTGTCACAGCATGAAGTGGTCAGTAATTTTGCTGGACAGGAGTCTGATTCCTGGGCTCAGTGAGGCAGTGTGAGGAGCACCCACCCAGGTCCTAACCAGGTGGCATCACATACATACTCACTGTCAGGCTGTGGTTAAAGAGAAAAAGGAGCTTTCTTTGTAAGAATAAAAACAACTTGCCAAGAAAGCCACTTGCCAATGCTGGAAGCATGAAGCGGCATCAAGGGTCTGTGTGTTTCCTGGGGAAAACAGTGACATTTGAGTTCTCTGTGCCTCTGGGTCAGATCTTTGACAAGGTCAAGGGTCTGTTGTGTCAGCTGGGCACACAGCACAGGGCGCACACATCCAGACTGTGATTAGCTCAAGTTGCCAGTGGAGGCTTCAAGGAGGAGATTGCTAGAGAAGTGCAATTAAGAACACCTACTGAGTACATATATATACACTAGCGTATATTAGCCCAAGCAAAGAGAAGGTGTATTAGGGGAAAAAGTTATGGGAGCAAAGCAGGAGGGCCAGGCCTGGTTTCATAGGCTGGGGCTGTGGTTGGGGTTGACAGGAGGACTCAGGCAGTGGTACCAGGGAAATCCCTGGTAGAGGATGTGGCCTTGGTGTATAAGCTAATGACCAACAGGAGCACCATGGCCATTGCTAGCACCTGTGATGCCAATTAGAAAAAGGTGGTCTCCTCTGAGGACACCAGTGAGAAAAAGTCACCTTTTTTGGGGGGAGGACAGGGTTAGGCACAGCCTTGTACAGTGACACATAGCTTGGGCAGTAGAACTTGGGCTGGATTTCAACCCTCACTGGTGCCCTTTGGGCCAGTGAACAACCTGTGCATCTGTACATGGTGGCCCTGGAGGCTACTGTGGCTCTTGATCATGACAAGGCCACGAAGAGAACAGATTTGGCAGTGTCAAGAGGTGTCTGAACCGGGCACAATGGCACATGCCTATAGTCATAGCTACTCGGGAGGCTATGGTGGGAGGATCGCTTGAGCCCAGGAGTTTGAGATCAGCCCAGGCAACATAAACCCTGTCTCAAAAAGAAAAAAGTTCCCCCCATTTACATGTAGTCCCCTAGAGATGAGGGGACTGGGATGCTCCTTGCCCGTGGCCACCCCATGGCTGTGCCTCCTCACTGTCTGTGTTTTCCTCTCTGGCGGGGCGCGGGGCGGCCCCTAGGTGTCCAGCCACATACAGGTTCTAGCTCGGAAGAAGGTGCGGGAGTACCAGGTTGGCATCAAGGTATGTTGGGTGCCTGGCGGGGGCCTTCAGCCCTCCTGGGCCCCTCACCCACGGCGCTATCTCTGCATAGCTCAGGCCTTTCCTTGGCCAGCTCTCCAGCCCCACTGTGCCTCTTTTCTGGCTGAAGTTCTGTTCCTGCCTCTCCTTCCGCTCTTTCTGTTCTTTTTCTCTTTTTTTCTTTCTTTCTCTCTCTACAGGTCTCTAGCCACTTGCAGGTTCTAGCCAGGCGGAAATCTCGAGAGATTCAGTCCAAGCTGAAGGTATGGGGCCCCTGCCACCCACCCTGGCCTGCCCAGCACCCTCCTGGGTGCAGGCCTGTTGCTGCTCTGTGGCTCCAGCCTGGGACAGGCAAGGGGCTGAGAAGCTGTGAGGGGGTCCAGAAAGAAACACAAGTGGCAGCAGGAAGCCCAAGGGCCCTGTCATTGCGGGAGAGGGAGACCATCTAGGGGCCACTAAGGCCCACCCCTCCTCTTCTCTGTTTTTCCTTTTCTCCTTCCTCCTGACTGCTGCTTACTAACTGCATGGGGACTTCCGTGGGCAGGGAGGAGGCCCCAGGGGTACTGGCCGGCAGGGCTATTGAGGTGGGCATGGCAGTTCCTTGCAGATCTGGCTGTCCTGCAACTGCGGATCTGAGAGTCTGGGGTTCATGACTGAGGCCCTTCTCAGGGCCTCATGCTGGCCATGTGCTCTTCTCCCTGCCCACAGCAGTGCAGCGGAGGGGGCCTCTTACCTCCAGGCCCCCATGCCCAGAGCCTAGTTCTAGAACATATGGACAGACCCAGAGGGTGCCAGCTTGTTTTCCCTCACTCGGCCCTTTCCAGGGCTTGACCTAGCTGGCAGGCACTCCCTCTAGGGGGACAGGGAGGGTCTACTGAGCCTGAGCCTTGGGCTCCTCAGAAGCTAAAAAGCCATGGGCACTGGGTGGAGGTAGGCGCAAAGACGTCCCTCACCCCACAGCCCTGATGCTACACATGTCCTCTAATCCATCTTCCCTCTCTCCCTCACAGGCCATGAACCTGGTAAGTAGCACGGCCCTCCCCAGTGGGAGCGGGGAAAGGGTCTTAACACCTAATACAGGATTTTCAAATGACAGATTATGAAACCAGCTTAATAGGTGTGCAAGCCTCATTTTTTAAAAAACGAAATGGCTGGGCGTGGTGGCTCATGCCTGTAATCCCAGCACTTTGGGAGGCCGAGGTGGGTGGATCACAAAGTCAGGAGATTGAGACCAGCCTGACCAACATGGTGAAACCCCGTCTCTACTAAAAATAGAAAAATTAGCCGGGCATGTTAACGAGTGCCTGTAATCCCAGCTACTCTAGAGGCTGAAACAAGAGAATTGCTTGAACCCGGGAGGTGGAGGTTGCAGTGGGCCGAGGTTGCGCCACTGCACTCCAGCCTGGGTGACAAAGCAAGACTCCATTTCAAAAAAAAACAAAAAAACGAAATACAGTGGTTCTCAAAAAATCTTAGAGTGCATCAGAATTACCTGGAGGGCTTGTTACAACAAATTTCTGGGCCTCACCTCAGAGTTTCTGATTCAGTGGGGTCTGGGCAGGGGCCTGAAAATGTGCATTTCTGGTTGGGCACAGTGGCTCATGCCCGTAATCCCAGCACTTTGGGAGGCCAAGGTGGGACAATCCATCGAGCCCAGGAATTTGGACCAGCCTGGGCAATGTAGCAAGACCGCATCTCTACAAATAAAAATTTTAAAAAATAAAAATGTCAGCCGGGCATGGTGGCTCATGCCTGTAATCCCAACACTTTGGGAGGCAGAGGCAGGCGGATCACCTAAGGTCAGGAGTTCGAGACCAGCCTGACCAACATAGAGAAACCCCCGTCTCTACTAAAAATACAAAATTAGCCGGATGTGGTGGTGCATGCCTGTAATCCCAGCTACTCGGGAGGCTGAGGCAGGAGAATTGCTTCAACCCGGGAGGTGGAGGTTGTGGTGAGCTGGGATCGTGCCATTGCACTCTAGCCTGGGCAATAAGAGTGAAATTCCGTCTCAAAAAACATAAATAAATAAAAAATAAAAATGTACATTTCTAACACGCTTCCAGGTGATGCTGGTGTGTTAGTTCAGGGACCATACTTTGAGAACCACTGATGAAACAGAATAGAAAATAGGAGAGTAGCCGGGCGCGGTGGCTCACGCCTGTAATCCCAGCACGTTGGGAGGCCGAGGCGGGTGGATCACGAAGTTGGGAGATCGAGACCATCCTGGCTAACACAGTGAAACCCCATCTCTACTAAAAATACAAAAAAAATTAGCCAGGCGTGGTGGCGGGCGCCTGTAGTCCCAGCTACTTGGGAGGCTGAGCCAGGAGAATGGCGTGAACCCAGGAGGTAGACCTTGCAGTGAACCGAGATCACACCACTGTACTCCAGCCTGGGCGACAGAGCCGAGACTCCGTCAAAAAAAAAAAAAAAGAAAGAAAATAGGAGAGTACATGACATACAGTAAGAGGAAATATCTTGATATATATTGGCCTTTGGAATAAAAATTTCTTACTGTGGTTGTGGTCAGCGGTGATGAGCACTTGGGGAACTGAGGCCAGGAAGGTGCAGAGACTCTCCCAAGATCACACAGCAGAACTGGGGCTGGAATCCAGGCCTGGATCTTCGGGAACACCTGCCATCCTAGTGCTTTGCATTCTGCCAGGGTTATGGGAGGGGCCCTAAAGCAAATCTGGGCCTCATCCAGCCTGGCCCTGGCTTCATGCAGCCCCTTCTCCCCAGGACCAGGTCTCCAAGGACAAAGCCCTTCAGAGCATGGCGTCCATGTCCTCTGCCCAGATTGTCTCTGCCAGCGTCCTGCAGAACAAGTTCAGCCCACCTTCCCCTCTGCCCCAGGCCGTCTTCTCCACTTCCTCGCGGGTACATGGGTCCCAGGAGGTGGGCTGGTGTGGGGGTGTGCCATAAAGGATGAGCTTTAGTGGGGTTCATGGATGCTGAGGGACCCCTGGGCCTTGTCTCATCCCTGCAGTTCTGGAGCAGCCCCCCTCTCCTGGGACAGCAGCCTGGACCCTCTCAGGAGTGAGTACTGTGGCTCATCGTCTCATGCCCTCTTCCTCCTGGCAGCCACACAGGGCTTCCCTCCCATTTGGGCTCCGGCAACAGCTGAGCAAAATGTTAATTCAAAAATAGAGGGATGAGAGGGATGCAGTCTGGGTGGTGGCTCACACCTGTAATCAGTCCTAGCACTTTGGGAGGCCGAGGTGGGAGGAGTGCTTGAGGCCAGGAGTTCAAAATCAGCCTGGGCAACATGGCAAGACCTGCTCTCTCAAAAAAAACAAAAACAAAAAATAGCTGAGGTGGGTGCCTATAGTCCTAGCTACTTGGGAGGCCGAGGCAGGCTAGGATTGCTTGAGTTCAGGAGTTCCAGAGTTCCAGTCTGTAGTGAGCCTTGATTGCACCATTGCAACTCCAGCCTGAGCAACAGAGGGAGACTCTGTCTCTGAAAAAAAAAAAAAAAAGCTGGATAGTGGCAACAGGAGAGCTGATGCTCTGGCTGTTCACCTGTGCGTTCTCTCATCAGCATGCATCCACTTGTCATCTGTCCCTTTGTTTACTTTTCACTCAGTTTCTGAGGCAGTCTCTCAGTTAACCAGTCAGGTGGTCAAGTGTGCTGGTTCTTCAACTTTAAAACAACTTTCATCAAAAGACCCTCAGCTTAAGGAGCTTAAGGAGCAGCTTTTCAGGGTGGGGCGTGGGGAGGGTTGAAATCCTACATTAAATGCACAGATCAGCTGGGAGACGCTCCAGGATTTCACAAAAGCTAAAACGTGCAGAAAACCAAAAGCTTGCGAGTTAGCTTTTCAGCATGCATTTCTAGGCCTCAGCAGAAAGGCGGGGTGGCTTGTTCCTGGGGTCTTGGAAGAGGGGCTGGGCCAGGTGGAAGGTGGGGAAGAGGGAGCCCTCTCACCAGACTGTGCTTTTGTCTGCAGCATCAAGCCCTTTGCACAGCCAGCCTACCCCATCCAGCCGCCCCTGCCGCCGACGCTCAGCAGTAAGTTTCCACACGAGGTGCTCTCCCTTGGCACCTGCACCTCCGCTCAGGAGAGCTGGGGTCCAACTGTGTGTGTTTGCTTTGGGAGGGAGGGGGTTGTGACATCTATAGGAGACTGAGACAGGCCAGGAATAGCCCCTTTACTTTGTACAATGTTGTTCCAGATCTCTGGCACAAAACCATAGCCAAGCTGGGCGTGGTGGCTCACGCCTGTAATCCCAGCACTTTGGGAGGCTGAGGCAGGTGGATCACTTGAGGCCAGGAGTTCAAGACCAGCCTGACCAACATGGTGAAACCCCGTCTCTACTAAATACAAAAATTAGCTGGGTGTGGTGGCACATGGCTGTAGTCCCAGCTACTTGGGAGGCTGAGGCAGGAGAATCACTTGAACCCAGGGAGTAGAGGTTGCAGTGAGCCAAGATTGTGCCATTGCACTCCAGCCTGGGCAACAAGAGTGAAACTCCATCTCAGAAAAACAAAAAACCATAGCCAGTACACAGCTACAAGCACACACCACCAAAACCTACATTTATACACATCTCTATGGGTAGGAAACTCCCAATAAGGAAATGCACCGAAATCTTAACAAGGCTTTCTCTCTCTAGATGGTGGGATTCTGGGTCATTGTTCTTTCTGTTTTTTACTTCTCTGTGTTTTCTGTTTAAACACACATTAATAGTCACACAAGGAAATGTTTTTGATGTATACTACTAAGGGCCACCACATATGGTTGTGCAGGTTGTACACTGTACAAGGACACCTAGTAGGGGAGTCAAAATCCAACCCATGTTCCTTGCCAAAAGGGGCACCTTTGCAGGCTGGGGGCAGCTTTGTCAGTAAGCACCTACATGCGTCCATGCAGATGAGAATCTGTCTCGCCCTCCCAGGTTATGAGCCCCTGGCCCCGCTCCCCTCAGCTGCTGCCTCTGTGCCTGTGTGGCAGGACCGTACCATTGCCTCGTCCCGGCTGCGGCTCCTTGAGTATTCAGCCTTCATGGAGGTGCAGCGAGACCCTGACACGGTAATGTGTTTGGGGGTGAGAGTGAGCCTTTGCACAATTGTGGAGAGGCCAGCCAGGTGATCCAGGACTGCAACTCAGGATGCTGGGGTTGGGGGTCTGGCCTGTTCAGGAAGCTCCAGGCAGTTCTGTACCTGTGCAGTGCTCCCTTCCCCACCTCCGGGCCTGCAAGCCTGAGTACTCTCCTGACCCTGTCTGGGCCCTCCCCACAGTACAGCAAACACCTGTTTGTGCACATCGGCCAGACGAACCCCGCCTTCTCAGACCCACCCCTGGAGGCAGTAGACGTGCGCCAGATCTATGACAAATTCCCTGAGAAAAAGGGGGGACTGAAGGAGCTCTATGAGAAGGGGCCCCCTAATGCCTTCTTCCTTGTCAAGTTCTGGGTGAGTCCCCCCTGGCCCTCTCTGCTCCAAGTCCCCTTCCCTACCACAGAGGTGCAACATCCAGGCCTACTGCATTGACCTCTGACCCTGCTCCGTCTCCTCGTGCCTTGTGGGCAGAGTGCCAGAGATGGATCTTTGGGCAGGACTCTGATGTGGTGTGGCGGGAATACTTCTGGTCTCTGCCAGCACCTAACACCCCCGACCCCTATGCCCAGGCCGACCTCAACAGCACCATCCAGGAGGGCCCGGGAGCCTTCTATGGGGTCAGCTCTCAGTACAGCTCTGCTGATAGTATGACCATCAGCGTCTCCACCAAGGTGTGCTCCTTTGGCAAACAGGTGGTAGAGAAGGTGGAGGTGAGTGTGGGCTCTGGGTGGCTTGGTGGGGCTGGGAGCAGGCAAGCTGAGTGACGCCTTCTCCATGTTCTCTGCAGACTGAGTACGCCAGGCTGGAGAACGGGCGCTTTGTGTACCGTATCCACCGCTCGCCCATGTGCGAGTACATGATCAACTTCATTCATAAGCTGAAGCACCTGCCTGAGAAGTATATGATGAACAGCGTGCTGGAGAACTTCACCATCCTGCAGGTATGGGGGCAGCAGGGGTCGTGGGGAGTCCCACAGGCCAGGGCCTCCAAGTTGGGTAGCCAGACACATCGCTGGGATGAGAGGCACAGATCCGGAAAGGAGAACGGTCTGCTCAGCCCCCTGCCCCATGGCCCTGTTCTCCCTGACCTCCTGAATCTCTTACCTGCTCACCCCCCAGGTGGTCACGAGCCGGGACTCCCAGGAGACCCTGCTTGTCATTGCTTTTGTCTTCGAAGTCTCCACCAGCGAGCACGGGGCCCAGCACCATGTCTACAAGCTCGTCAAAGACTAGGGTGCCCTCTGCGCCTCCATAAGGATGCAGGGTGAGCATCTCCTCTCCACACCTGCCTGGCACCCCTGGGAGGGTCCAGGATTGAGGATTCATCTACCTGCCAGGCCTCAGGCCCAGGACCAGGAGGCCTCCCCACCTACCCCAGCACATACACTCCCTGCCACTGTTCTGCGCTTTAATTGTGGGAGAAGAGAGGAGAGGAGGGCTCAGCGGTGGGGCAGCCTGTCTGGGGCGCTGGCCCACCATCACCTCGCTCTGCCAAGCCTCGCGTGACCTCAGCGAGGTGGGGATAGGGGACACCTCCAGCCTCCGGCATGTGTGGCCACTGCCCCCTCACCCCCCGTTGGGGAAGCGTGATGGGCAGGTGAGGGCAGGATGGAGACCAAGGGAGTTAGTGAGTGAGTAGAGGCCCTGGGAAAGGAGAGTGTCCGGTCAGGGTTGGGCTGAGGACAGAGGGGACCATACATCTTTGCCCCTCTGTGTCCCAGGCCTGGTGCCCAGACTCCTTGCATGGCTTGTGCAGTCCTCTGACTCTGCACAGCGTGTGTGGGTCTCTGGGTTTCAGATGAAGTGCCCAGGCTCCAGGAAGTTGAGGGACCCACAGGAGAGGTGGGCAGAGCTGGAGTTCTCACCCAGGGCTGCTTGTCCCCAGAGCCCAGGTTTACACTACCTCCCTGGGGCGGGGGCTGGCCGCAGGGTAGGGGAGAGGCTCTGCAGTGTGAGGGGTGGAGCCTCATTGAGGGCAGCTGGGTTAGGGGAGTACCTGTTTCAGACTGGGCATGAAGAGGGGAGCACAGTAGCTACTAGACCCCATTAGCACCCCACAAGCCAGCCAGGGGCCCCAGGAAGATGGGGCATCCCCCAGCACCCTCCAGATTGAGGGCAAGGTAGAGGAAGGAGTCCCAGCCTCTGGGCAGACCAGAGGCCCAGAGGGCGGGGCTAGCAGAAGGCTTTTGGGTTTTCTCTTGCTTGAGGCTTGGATCTGACAAACCCTTTGTGGGCACTGCTCCCTTAGATTCTTCCCCACCTCAGTCTACCTGCCTAGAGTAGCAGCGCCCAGACCCAGTTCTGGGACTGAAGGTTAACCCTTCACCTGCTGCCCCTTCTCAACACCCAGGCCCCCAGAGCCAGCCGGGCCTGTCCAGCAGCCACCTGTGGGTATTTATGAGTTTCATATGAAGTACTGTGCCCCTTCCCTTCCTCATCCCGACCCTGCCCGAGCTTCCTGAAGGTCCTCACCGTTTGCATATCGCTCAGGCCACCTCCAAACCCCACCTAGGTTTTATAATGTATATTATAAATATTTTTTGTGTATTTTTAAAATCCAGCTGTGATGGGTTGTATCATAAATGCAGCTTGGGGTTGGGGCAGGGGCCATCAAGGCCCAGCTCCTGCTCAAAAAAAAAAAAAAAAAAATTAAAAGTTATTTGTTTGTGGGTCACTCATGTAACCACTTAATGTGCCAGACCCTGGGATTGCAACAGCTTCAGTTGAGGGCTCCTCCCAGGTCGTGGTGTATCATCACCCCCAACCCCTGCAATGCCATCTCTTGGGGGGCCCCAAGCCCTACCCACACTCAACATTTCCCTCACTCCCTCCTGCTTCCAGCTGAGCACTTGTATGTGCTGGCCTGAGGTCACCTGAGGGAAGTGATTTGCTCAAGGTTGCACATTGACTGAGATGGAAGCTCCAGGGCCCCCTGCTAAGCCAGCACAACACAGACCAAAGCCTGGGGGTTAGCAATTGACCCTAAGTGACTCAAGGAGGGTAGGCGCTCTCCCCAGGTGACAGCTGCTGACCTACCATGTCTGCCTGGAAAGCCCTGCTGTCCTGAGCCACCTGTCCTCAGTAGGGACAGACCAGAGTCCTTAGCGGGCTGGGGCAGAGATAGTCCAAGACTTTCAGCGGCCAGGCACGGTGGCTCACACCTGTAATCCCAGCACTTTGGGAGGCTGAGGTGGGTGGATCACAAGGTCAGGAGATCAAGACCATCCTGGCTAACATGGTGAAAACCCATCTCTATGAAAAAAAAAAAAACAAAAAAAACAAAGTTAGGCGGGCGTGGTAGCACGTGCCTGTAGTCCCAACTACTTGGGAGGCTGAGGCAGGAAAATAGCTTGAACCCGGGAGGTGGAGGTTGCAGTGAGCCGAGATTGCACCACTGCACTCCAGCTTGGGCGACAGAGCTAAACTCCATCTCAAAAAAAAAAAAAAACACTTTCAGCGAACATTTTCCAAAGAGGCTGTTCCAGCTTTTTCAAACTGCAGTTAAACATGGGTGAACTGATTGGACTCACTTGTCACAGGATGAAACTGTATTTGCTCTGAGGGTGGCAGGCTAGAGATGAGACTCTAGAATAAAGGGTTAAACAGAATGGGGATGACCCAGTTAAATTTTAATTTCAGATAAACAGATGATTTAAGTATGTTCCATGCAATACTAAGGACATCCTGCATTTTTATTTGCTAAATCTGGCAACCCTCTAGAATCTAGTCTTCTAGGTCATTCTAGTCCAACCTTCAAGTTAACAGATGGGGAGAACTTGAGACATGTTAAATGTACTTCTCACAGCCAGTCACTGCCAACATCAGGATTCCAACCTGGTCTGCCTGACTCCACATTGTGTGTCTGGTATCCCACTAGGGAGCCCCAAACTGTCCTGCTGGATGGATGGATGGATGGATGGGAGGGTGCCCAGAGCTCCAGTAGGTAGGAGGGGTCCAGGAGGCAGAAATTCCTTTGTTGGAGGATCCACTGGATACCGATTACATCTGTGCGTGATTAGCACCCAAGTTTTCAGATAATTGCTTTTGCTTTAAGCTGAAGTTTCCCTTTTCCTTCTGATTGCAAAGATCACAGGTTTAGAAAATACAGAAAAGCCCAAAGAAAAAATAAGCTAAAGTAGCTGGCTGGACCTGTCTTTAGAACCAAAATTCACTGCTCATCCTCATTAGGTTTTCTATCTTTCTTACCAAGAAAGTGCTGTAATTAGCCGGGCGCAGTGGCTCACGCCTGTAATCCCAGCACTTTGGGAGGCTGAGGTGGGCGGATCACGAGATCAGGAGATCGAGACCATCCTGGCTGACACGGTGAAACCCTGTCTCTACTAAAAATACAAAAAAAAATTAGCCAGGCATGGTGGTGCATGCCTGTAGTCCCAGCTACTCCAGAGGCTGAGACAGGAGAATGGCGTGGACCCAGGAGGCAGCTGGCAGTGAGCTGAGATCGCACCACTGCACTCTAGCCTGGGCGACAGAACAAGACTCCGTCTCAAAAAAAAAAAAAAAAAAAAAGGAAAGTGCTGTAACTTAAAAGCTAAAAAAGCAAAAGCTGCTCAAGAGTGAAAACCCTATTCTTCAGTTCAGAGACAGGGAAAGCTTGTTTTGAGAAATGTGGCATCTCCCCCAGACCACCACTGATGGAATCTTGGTGTCGCCCAGGCTGGAGTGCAGTGGCGCAATCTCAGCTCACTGCAACCTCCACCTTCCGGGTTCAGTTTTGCCTCCCAAGTAGCTGGGATCACAGGCGTCAGCCACCATGCCCGGCCAAAATGCAGCGTTTTTAAGCACTACTTTTATGCTTTAAAATAACCTTTCTCCGCTAGGTGTGGTGGCTCATGCCTTTAGTCCCCACACTTTGGGAGGCCGAGGCAGGCAGATCACAAGGTCAGGAGATTGAGACCATCCTGGCTAACACGGTCTCTACTAAAAGTACAAAAAAAAAATTAGCCGGGCCTAGTGGCAGGTGCCTGTAATCCCAACTACTTAGAAGGCTGAGGCAGAATGGCATGAACCTGGGAGGCAGAGCCAGCAGTGAGCTGAGATTGTGCCACTGCACTCCAGCCTGGGCAACAGAGCGAGACTCCGTCTCAAAACAATAATCCTTCTCAGCTAGTCATGGTGGCTTATGCCTGTACTCCCAGCACTTTGGGAGGCCGAGGTGTGTGGATCACTTGAGGTCAGGAGTTCAAGGCCAGCCTGACCAACATGGTGAAACCCTCTACTAAAATACAAAAAAAAGTTTAGTTGGCCATGGTAGTATGTGCCTGTAATCCAGCTACGTGGGAGGCTGAGGCAAGAGAATCCAGGAGGCAGAGGTTGCAGTGAGCAGTGATCATGCATGCCATTGCACTCTCGTCTGGGTGACAAAACGGAAACGGGGATGAGGCTAGGCGCAGTGGCTCATGCCTGTAATCCTAACACTTTGGGAGGACGAGGCAGGCAGATCACGAGGTCAGGAGATCGAGCCCATCCTGGCTAACACAGTAAAACCCTGTCTCTACTAAAAAAATACACAAAATTAGCCAGGTGTGGTGGCATGTGCCTGAGACAGGAGAATGGTGTGAACCCAGGAAGTAGAGCTTGCAGTGAGCTGAGATGGTGCCACTGCACTCCAATCTGGGCGACAAAGCGAGACCGTCTTACCCCTACCCCCCCCCCCCAAAAAAAGCAGGGATGAAATGGGTCCCCTGTTTAAAAACAAAGTCAAACGAAGCTGATTTTAGTCTAAGGTTAAAGCAGGTATCTCCCACCACACCAAAAGCCACCCTTCCAGTACTGGGTGCTAGAGGCAAGAACTGCCAACACGGAAATGCCTCAGAAAAGGAGGGGGCTTAGCCTGCCTGGGGCAAGGACCTGGAATACTGTTGGTTCCCCTAGAAAAATTAACAGGATCTGGCTGGAGACAGTTGCTCATACCTGTAATCCCAGCACTTTGGGAGGCCAAGGCAGGCAGATCATGAGGCCAGGAGACCAGCCTGACCAACATGATGAAACCCCATCTCTACTAAAAATACAAAAATTAGCTGGGCATGGTGGCGCGTACCTGTAATCCAGCTACTAGGGAGGCTGAGGCAGAATTGCTTGAACTGGGACCCAGAGATTGCAGTGAGATCGCACCACTGCATTCCAGCCTGGGCTACAGACTCGTCTCAAAAAAAGAAAAAACAAAGTCCGTTAATTAATTACACTTTTGTACTGGTTTGCTGTGCGCCTTGTTTTCCTTAACATTTACTCATTACTGACCTAAAGCATGGGATACTCCACGTGGGGCCTTAAGACAGAAATGCTGACTAAAATCCTTATTTTAAATTTACATGGACCAATCCTGTCAAAAAGCTTCAATGCTGTTAGTACCCTATCACATACCCAAGACTGCCTAATTTTGATGGCAGAAAAACATCCTCTTCCCTATAGTACCCAACTATCCATCATCAAGGTGACAAACTACACAACTAACCATGGCAGGGCCAAGGCCCTCACTTGTCAGCTGACAAACCACCCCCCACCCTCAATCACAGGCAGACAGAGGGGATTGGTAATAGAATTTATTCAAATGTGCCTTAATATAGGCGCTGGGGCTTGCCCATGGTGCTCTTGATATATAAGGCCCGGACATTCTGCCAGTTTTTCTTAAGCAATGACACCAAGAAGTTGACAGCCAGGTGAATGTTATACACAAGCTCATCATCTGTCATCTTCACGTGACCAACAGCTACAGCCAGACATAACACCTGGGAGGACAGAAAAGAGGATCAAGTCAGGTTGGTGGAAGAATGGCAAATGGCCTGTCCTTCCTCCCCCAGTGGCCTGGTGAGCAGGTATTTGGATCTGGGCCAAGGAAGACCAGGGTTACTCCAAAAGTTTCAATCCTAGTGGGTGCTCTTACTGGCATATTTAGAGACTTGGGTAAGATTTAGACCCTGCCAACACCTTCACCCATAGCAACCCACCAGATCCCCTCACCTTCTTCATTTGGAACTTGATTGTGGACTTCACCTCATCCACTTTGGCCACCATGTTTTCGTTGTGTGTGAGCAGGGAAGGGAACTTTCCTGCCTTATTTAGTCCTGGGCCAAGGATTCGTGGAATCTGCTTGATCAGAGACTCTGAGGCCAAAAATGCATCATACTTCTTGGCTGGTAAAGACAGGAAGCCATTGGCATTGCTTAGGACCTGGTCACCAAGGCACACCTCAAATGTGGCAGGCCAGAAACTTGAATCAACCATGTGACATCCAAGCAGCACCCTCTCTACCCCCTCCTCAGTCTTTTCCCCCGCCTAAAAGGTTTCCAGAAAGTCCTCTGGACCTTCACTGGTCCCGAAACATGCTCTCAGAAAATCAGGCTGACCCATGATCCATGGCATAACCGCTGTACAACGGATGCTCCGGTCAAGATTGCCAGGGCTCAGGCCGGGCACGGTGGCTCACGCCTGTAAATCCCAGCACTTTGGGCGGATCATGAGGTCAGGTGATCGAGACCATCCTGGCTAACACGGTGAAACCCCGTCTCTACTAAAACTACAAAAAAAAAAAAAAAATTAGACGGGCGTGGTGGCAGGCGCCTGTAGTCCCAGCTACTAGGGAGGCTGAGGCGAGAGAATGTCATGAACCCAGGAAGAGGAGCTTGCAGTGAACTGAGATTGCACCACTGCACTCCAGCGCGTCTCAAAAAGTAACTAAAAAAAAGGCTGCTTCGGCTCGAATTGTGCCTATTTCTTAGCGGTGGACCCTGGACACGTGACAACTGGGAATGTCTGCTTCCTACCTGTAAAAGCAGTCTAATGCCACTGCCTAAACAACGCAGGGTAAGATTTCCAAATCATACCTCACCAGCACCTGGCCTCCCTCATCAACTGGAATCCTCATAGCAAATACAAACATCAAACCACCCCAAAGTTAAAACAGCACTCAGGCCAGCTAGGCAACCACCGCCGCATTTGCTAGTCCAGCCCCGTCATCATTTAAAACTCGAAATGGCAGAAAAGCCTCTCTACCGCCTCCACCCCACATCTCACATGCAAAACCACAGCGGCCGGACTCACCCAATTTCTTGACCAGTTTTTTATTCTTGTTGAGTTTTTTCAGCGCCTCGATGTCCATGTGGGGGATATCCACGGCCTTGGCCTCGTCACAGTGCTGCTGGTCCCCCAGGACACACACAGAGAACTTGGGGCGGGGAGTGGACTTAAGCCTGCGTTTTGGAGGACAGCATCAACAGGTTATGCCTAGCCCTGGGTCCCGAGGGCCGGTGAAGGGTGTGGGACCGCAGCAGCCACCGAGCCTTACCCGGAGCGTTCACATTCACCAGCAGCCAGCCTGGCTTCTCAGGCTGGCCGGCGGGCTCGGCCAAGGCCTCCCCACGCCTCCCCTCATGTTTTAAGACCCAGGGTGGGGGTCCGTCCAGCCGCGCCTGCCCGGAGCAGGGGGTCTGAACTACCCTAACACATCAGTACCGACGTGCCCGCCTCCGGCTCAGCGGGAGCCTGCAGGGGAGGGGCAGGCACGGGGGCACTGAGGGCTGGGTGGGGTCAGAACGGTGCCAACCTGACGGTGCCCGAGAAGCGCTTGTCTTTCTGGGGATCATAGTTCTTCAAACTGATCTGCAACTCCACTGTCTCCAGGAACCTTCGAGAGAGAAGGGGGATTAAGCACACGCCGGCCCTCACCACCCGCGCCCTGTCCCAGGGTCGGCACTCACTTGCGGCGCTTGCGCTGGTTCCCGTGCAGGACTTCCCGCACCGCCTCGTATAGGGTGTCGCGAGAGACTTTGCTGCTGCGTGAGAGAAGCGACAGCGCGCTCAGGGCCGCGGAGTCCACACGCTCGGACTGCTCGGAAGCCTCCGAGGCTCCAAGCTTCGAGACGGGCGGGCGACCCACGACGGACTCCCCAGTAGATTCCGGACACCAAGTAGAGCGACGGGAGCCCAGACCCAAACCCCGGTGGAAGAGGGAGCCTTTCGGTGATCGGACCTGGTAGGAAGGGCTACCCGCAGGCCGACCCGCCTTGAGAAATGCCCCGCGGCGAAGGTGGCGCAAGGGCCCGCAGTTCGGCCTGCAGGAGCCGCATCCTTGGCGGGGCACCTGGAGGCGCGGATGAACGGAGATAGGAGTTTCAGGACCACTTACCTCATGGCTTCTCACGCCGCTCTAACCGGAAAAGAGACTAGTACGGTTTGCGCATGCGCTCTAATAGTGGCCCTGATCTCGCGAGAATGCGTTGTTCCTCGGTCCTACCCACACAGAGGTTGGGTGGGCCAACCCCGAGAAGAGCGGCCTTCTACGTCCGCTGGGGGCGTCGTTGGGCCGCTAGGCGGGCGCGGGAACCCACAGAATTGTCGCAGCCCTGAGCGCCCCGCGGCCCCCGGTAATGTGCCGATTCGCGCCCGCTGTTGCTGGGCCCCTAGGGAAGCAGCTGGGTTCAGGGCTCGAGCTTCGGTAGTCACACGTACTGGTACAGCCCAGTGATGTTCACTGACAGCGTGGATTCCGGCATGCTTGTCCCTCAAACCCCTTTCCCCTCGCGCCCTCCGCACCAGCTTATGTTCTCAAAAGCAAGCCTTGTTCCTTGGCCCCACCCCCCTCCCTCAGCACCTTGCTCTAACGTGGACTCGTGGTAACTGTCCGGAAAGTTCTGTTCCTGACTCTCAGCGCCTGCAGAGGGGAAGAGCTGGGAAAGTCCTAAAGTGAACTTTCACTTGATAATTTGATAAAATCTACGTTTGAAGTGTGACTACTATGAATAAGGCGTCTAACCAGGTGCTACAGGAATACAAAGATGTAAAACAGGCACACAGCACTGCACACCCATTAAGGTGTCTTCTCTGCTCTTTCCTCTGTCCCATGGGTCTCATCCTCTTAGCCCACTGTAACCCAAAGAGCCTTTCAGATCTCTCCTGGGGTTCATCTGCCCAAAACCCTTCCCTAACTCCAGACTGAGTCACTCCCACCTTTAAGATGTCCATTCCCACCTATCCCCCTGCCTGGTGGGAGCAGCTCCTGTAGGATGGGGTGGGTGGTATTACACATTATTTGGCCCTCAGAAAGTGAGTAAGATACCCTACACCCTTCCCCTCACCAGGAAAAAGATGTTCCTTGTCATTGAGCAGGGAGGTGGAGGGGGTGGGGATGAGTTCAATACCCAGAATTCACAGGAAGGAAGGTACTGCTTCTAATAAGACATTGGCCAGGCATGCTGGCTCACGCCTGTAATCCCAGCACTTTGGGAGGCAGGTGGATCACCTAAAGTCAAGAGTTTGAGACCAGCCTGGCCAATGTGGTGAAACCCCGTCTCTACTAAAAATACAAAAATGAGCAGGGTATGGTGGCAGGAGCTTGTAATTCCAGCTACTCAGGAGGCCAAGGCAGGAGAATCGCTTGAACTGGGGAGGTGGAGGTTGCAGTGAGCCGAGGTCACGCCACTGCACTCTAGCCTGGTGACAGAGTCAGACTCTGCCTCAAAAAAAAAAAAAAAAGAAAAAGACATTATTGAACTTGCTTTTTATTCAATACCATTGATAAATTCAAGTCAGAAACAAAAACACAGAAGGTCATAACATACAGGAGCACAAGAGCTTCATCTGAGCACACCTAGTACCCTAGATCTCCTGGAGCATCCCATGTCCACTCTGGGTCGGCTTGACCCTACTGAGCCCTGTCGGAAAGTTTCTGTCCCTGCAGCCTGAGAATTGATGAGGAGTGTGCCTGGGGCCAGCAGCCTTTGAAAATATAGCTCTGGCCTGGTGTGGTGGCTCACACCTGTGAATCTCAACACTTTGGGAGGCCAAGGCGGGAAGATCACTTGAGCTCAGGAGTACAAGACCAGCCCTGACCAGCTTGTTATCTACAAAATAAAAAAATTAGCTGGGGCACAGTGTCATGTGCATGTAGTCCCAGCTACTTGGGAGGCTTACATGGGAGGATCGAGCCTGGGAGGCAGAGGTTGCAGTGAGCCATGATCAATCGCACCACTGCACTCCGGCCTGGATGACAGAGCAATACCTTCTCTCAAAAACAAAAGAAAAGAAATGAAAAAATATAGCTGAGCTTCCTTAGCCCAGGAGCCTCCCTGTTGGCTGGGAAGCCAGTATGCCCCTATGCAGCCTGGAACAGGGAGGCAGTTGGAATCTGGGATGGCCAGGCTCAGCCTTTATCCTCAGGCTAGGGCTCAAGACAGAAGGTGGTGAAGACAGAAATGCCCTTCAGGAAGCTGGTGATGGAGCACCAAGAGGGTGGTCCCTTGCTGGATGGTCAGGGGCCCAAATGTTTCAAGGCGGCCTGCAGGGACTTCCTCAGGAAGGTAGTGTTAGGTTCTAGGGCCATAGCCAGGCCCAGCCTCTGGGTCTCAGTGATCTGCGGAGAAGGAAAAATCATGTCAGGACTCCAGCAGCTGATCCCTCCTCTCTCCCCACTACCCCAGGGTCTCTATTGAGGAAGGAGAGAGGAAGCCAGGAGGATGGAAGGAGGAAGAGACTCCTGAGCAATCTAATCTCATTATTTCACCATGGTTAACCAGGTGGACCTGGAGCCAAATACTAGCTGCACAACTTACTAAGCCAGCCACATTAGTAATAGTTGACAATTATTGTGTGTTTACTATGTGGCGGCACTTTATATGCATCAATCCATATACAAACATACATACACATCATGTATATGCATTGCTGTATATAATCCTCAAAACCCTCCCGTTTTACAGATGAGAAAACTGAGGTTCACAGACACTCTACTGTGTGACACCTGCCTTCCTTTTGGGCCACACTTTCTCTTTCTGCCCTGTTGCTACAACCTCCTGACAGATCTCAGGCCCTAGATCTTCACCCTCCAATCCCACTCCTCACAGAAGCCAGATGCTTCTTAATAGTACAGATCTGACCAAGTTACTCCCAGGTTGAAGGCCCTTGAATGACTCCTGATGCCTCACATTGGAGGTCCTTCTGTTCGGATCTCCAGAGGATTCAGGAGCTCGCTGAAACTGTGCAACAGAAGCATGTTCATACTTCCATCTTTCTGGGAGGGTCTACATCAACCCCAGCACCCAGGGTTTTATCCCTGACATACATATTCATACACCCTTGTGGCAGGCCCAGGGCAGCCCTGCCAGGAGGACCAGCCCTATGGCCCTATCAGTACTCACGTTAGCCTGGTACTTGGTCATCACCGTCAGCATGAGCTTGGCATAGGCCATGGAGGTGGTGGCTGCCAGTCCCTTTTTACAGAGCTTCTCCATTAAGACACTGAACTTCTCAGGGGTCATCTCCACCTGCACACATTGGGAGATGGAGCAGTAATCACAAGAAGGGCTTGGGCTCTTCATTTGGCCAGTCCTGGATTCAATTCCTAACTCCACCACTTCCTAGCTGGGTGACCCTGGGTAGGTTACTTAACCAACCTAAACCTCCATTTCCACATCTGTAAAATGAGGCTCAGAATATCTAATGGAAGACTGTGAAAAGGATTAAATGAGATAATGCACATAAGACACGCATGTCTCAGAAAATGGTGGCTACCATTGCAAAGGCTCAGATTAGGACCAAGGGGAAGCCAAGGATCCCTCGTCTGGTTCAGTGGTTAAAGATATAAATGAGTCAGGGCCCAAGAGACACTGCCACCTTAATCTCCTGGCTCTTCATAATAATAATTTAGGCTGGGTGTGGTGGTTCACACCTGTAATCCCAGCACTTTGGGAGACCGAGGAGGGCGGATCGCCTGAGGTCAGGACTTCGAGACCAACCTGGCCAACATGGTGAAATCCCATCTCTACTAAAAATACAAAAATTAGCTGGGCATGGTGGTGCGTGCCTGTAATCCCAGCTAATCAGGGGGCTGAGGCTGGAGAATCACTTGAACCCAGGAGGCAGAGGTTGCAGTGAGCCGAGATCGCGCCACTGCACTCCAGCCTAGGTGATATAGTGAGACTCCGTCTCAAATAATAATAATAATAATTTAATAAACACTGTGCATCAGGTACCATTCTGAGTACTTTATACCAATTATCTCATTTAAACCTCACTCCAATCTTATGTGGTGGGTGCTATTAATATTGTATCTCTCCTTTTGTAGATGAGGAAACTACAGGCATAAAGAAGTTAGGTCAGTTATCTAAGATATAAACAAATGAGGCAGAATTTTAGGTACTGATATGAAAAAAAATCACCAAAATATACTGTGAAGTAAAAAAAGCAAGGTACAGGGCACTGAGTTTGGTGTGTTGCAATTTCCATAAAAAGTAGGATGGATAGTAAGTGTAAACATGTTTCCACATATAGATGGTATCTCTGGGAGGGGGGGTTCCCCTGTAACTGGGGGACTCTGGATGGTTGGAGAAGTAAGGGGAGTATTTTTCACAGTATCCTTTTGAGCTTTTAAAATTGTCAACATATGGGCTGGGCATGGTGGCTCACGCTTATAATCTCAGCACTTTGGGAGGCCAAGGAGGGCAGATCACTTGAGCCCAGAAGTTCTGGCCTCAAGTCATGGTGAAACCCTGTCTCTACTAAAAACACAAAAATTAGCTGGCATGGTGGCACACGCCTGTAATCCCAGTTATTTGGGTGGCTGAGGCATAAGAATTGCTTGAACCCAGTAGACAGAGGTTGCAGTTAGCCAAGACTGTGTCACTGCACTTTGGCCTGGGTGACAAAGCCAGACTCTATCTCAAAAAAAAAAAAAAAAATTGTGAACATACGAATCTATTACCTATTCAAAAATAAAATAAAATTTATACACACACATCAAAAATCCCACCCCAAGGCCCCCCAGCTAGTAAGAGGTGGAGCTGAAGTGACCATGTGCTCAGCTCTCTGCTACCAGCTTTGCATGCCCCAGGTCTCTCCCACTGTCTCAGGCAGCTGCTGTAGGGCAGCTGTCCTACTTGACCCTGCATCCACTGAAGGACTCAGAAACCCAAGAACCCCATGTCCTTCCAAGGACTGCAGCACTTCTTTGTCCACTCTTCCCCAGGACAGCCTGCTCACCTGCCGCTCTAGGAGTGACTGCAACACCAAGAAAATTTCCTCCTTCCAGGGCAGCTCCAAGATCTGTCTGCAAAGCAGGGGCCCTAGTGAGAAATGCCTGGCCTCCCACCCAAGCCTGAGTATCTATCTGCTGCTGCAACTCCCACAGCATGGCAAGGCCCTGAGGACAGCCAAGATCTCCAGTCAACAAAGGGGTAGTCAGGGGTGGGGCACAGTGGCACTTTGGGAGGCCCAGGCAGGTGGATCACCTGAGGTCAGGAGTTCGAGACCAGCCTGGCCAACATGGTGAAATCCCGTCTCTACTACAAATACAAAACATTAGCCAGGTGTGGTGGCAGGCGCCTGTAATCCCAGCTACTCAGGAGGCTGAGGCAGGAGAATTGCATGAACCCAGGAGGCAGAGGTTGCAGTGAGCAGAGACCGCGCCATTGCACTCCAGTCTGGGCGACAGGGCAAGACTCTGTCCCCTGCCCCCTCCGCAAAAAAAAAAGGGTAGTCAGAGACCTCTTGATGCTGGCACCAGCCCCAGCAGACACTATTGCAGAGCTCATAAAACTGCCAGGAAGGTCACACTCCAAAAGTCCCAGGAGCTGACAACAAAGTATTTGGTAGTGAGACACAAGGGTCCCCTGAAAAATAACTAGGAGTAGAGAGTGCATCCTGAGAACAAAAGGCAAAGAGGACTCATAGAGGAGGAAGATGATGGAGTGAGATGACATACATGAGGCTTCCTAGAGAAGGTGAGCCTTCCCTGCAGGGCCCAACACATGTGATGTCACTGTAGCCTGGGGGAACAGGTGGCGGTGGGGACAGCATGGAGGCCTGCATACTCACCCCAGCATTAGAACCTGTGCATCTGGCTCCAGGGACTCTGCCTTCACAAGGCAACATAGTAACTCTGTTTGAGCAGGACCTGGGTAGAGGAAAGCAGAAGGGGAAGTCTGGGGGGAAATGGTAGAAGACGGTGGAAAGTGAGGAGCCGGTAACAGAATGCCCAGCCTGTTATAGGGGCATTGTCAGGGAAGCAGCAGGCATCTTTAATCACTGAATACCCAACTCCTGCCAGGGCCACTCTGGGGTGAAGGGTGCTAAGAATATTGAGGGCAGAGCTACTGGGCCTGGGGCTGGTTCCAGAATTACCTGTGCCTTGGGCCTGGAGCACAGGGTCAAGGAGGGCTCTGCAGACAGGGTAGGTATATTTGGCACAGAAGGAGGTCACGGCGGTTGTAAGCAGGCGGGAGGCTGAGGAAGTCAAGGAGAGGATCTATAGCCAACAGGGAGGAAAAAATTAATTCTTTTCATTTCAACAGCATTTATCAAACACACATTTCAGATGGTGATACATGTTACAAAGGAAAAAAAAGAAAAAGTTCTTTTACTTAGAACTCACATGGACCCACCCACTGGAAAAGATATATACCTCTCTTGCTCAGTTCCCAAATCCCTGAAAGTCCCTTGATCAGCTTCTAGAAAGGTTCTGGTGCCCAGAGAGAAGTTAGATGCTGGCTGGGCATGGTGGCTTACGCCTGTAATCCCAGCACTTTGGGAGGCAGAGGCAGCTGGATCGCTTGAGGCCAGGAGTTCGAGACCAGCCTGGGCAACATGGCGAAACCCAGTCTCTACTAAAAATACAAAAATTAGCCAGGTGTGGTGGTGGGTGCCTGTAGTCCCAGCTACTCAGGAGGCTGAGGCAGGAGAATCACTTGAACCACAGAGGCAGAGGTTGCAGTGAGCCGAGATTGCGCCACTACACTCCAGCCTGAGTGACAGAGCAAGACTCTATCTCTAAATAAATAAATATATAAAAATACAAAAATTAGCCAGGCATGGTGGAGGGCACCTGTAATCCCAGCTACTCAGGAGGCTGAGGCAGGAGATCGCGCCACTGCACTCCAGCCTAGGCAACCGAGTGAGACTCTGTCTCAAAAAAAAAAAAAAAAAAGAAGTTAGATGCCATGTGGGTAGATGGTCTGGGGGTCCATGCCCTGCCAGTTAAGCAGGGATCCTTTCCTTGCCCCATGCTGCCCAAACAGCCCAGATGTCTACAAGGCTGGGAATCCTCTCTCTCAAGTACCACTCTTCTGAGGGCCCAGATGCTCTTCCCCATTGTCCTTGGCACTCTGAGTACCTCCCAATACACCTACCCGTCCAAGAAAGAGGTTTCTGGTCAGCACAGTAGCATTGCTGAGGCTGAGATCAGGTGAAAGGGCCAGCAGCCAGGTGCAGAGCTGCAGGAGACCGAGGTCTGAGAGCTGGGGGAGCTGCAGCTGGGTACACAGCAAGTCCATCTGCTGACAGAGTGGGGCACGGGGGAGAAAGGGCACCAGGACATGCACTCTGCCTCTGCTAGGCTGTCTCAAGCAACTGGGCCGCAGACGGAGCAGGGCAAAGATACTCCAGAGCAAAGAAAGTCTGGGAGAGCTGCCCTAGGGGAAGGAACCAGGGCCTAAAAGAAACTACAGAGGGTGACCCCTATCACTGAGAAAGAAAACAACAAAATCCCCTCCCACATTTCCCAGGTGAGGTAGGAAAACATAAACTTAAATAGAAAAAGATAAAGGAGAGAGAATGTAACCTCAGAGCCAGGCAGTCTATCTGGACTCACCTGGCTGGGGCTACATTCGTGAAGAAGCTGTAGCTCAACTGGGGGAGCATCCTCCAATCCCTCTAACCCCTGCGGAGACAAATCAAATCTCATGTTAGGGCTGGCAGAGCCCTCGGTGACAAGTCACTGAAGCCGCCCCTTCAGTTGGCAGAAGGAGTGGCTGAGATCCTGGAAGGCGCTACCAGAGAAGAGGAAGTTACCTGGTGTTAGATGGTAAGTCTACACTTGGTTCAAGAAAAGCTCCTTCAGAGACTGTCCTCAGACCTTTACTCCAGTCCCCCTCCCCCAGCCAGCTTGTATATCACTGCACTGGGCCTTTCCTGGGCATAGCTAGGATCTGGGTAGAAGGTGGAAGAAAGGCTATGGGGAACAGGGTGGGGCCAGTCACCTCCTCCAAGGTCTTCAGCAGCTGCTGCAGCCTGGGAAGCTGGTCCTGTGGAGGAGAGCCCAGTCACTGCCACATCCCTCCCCCAGCAGCATGACCCCAAGCCTGGTTCCGGCTCCCCAAGTCAGTGGGAGCTAGCCGGCAAAGATGATTCAAGAAAGTCAAGAGGCCAGGCACGGTGGTTCACACCAGCACTTTGGGAGGCTGAAGCGGGAGAATCACTTGAGCCCAGGCGTTCAAGGCTAGCCTGCACAACTAGTTGAGACCCCATCTCTACAAAAATAAAAATAAAAAATTAGCCAGGCATGATAGTGCATGCCTGTAATCCCAGCTTCACTCCAGCCTGGGGAAAGAGAGGCCCTGTCTTGAGGGGAAAAAAAAAGTCAAGAGCATGAAGTCTCTATCTTGAAAAGTGCCTAAGAACCCAAACTAGACAAGGTCCAAATGAAACCCAGCTGTCACCAGGCACAGTGGCTCAGGCCTGTAATCCCAGCACTTTGGGAGGCCGAGGCGGGCGGATCACGGTCAGGAGATTGAGACCATCCTGGCTAACACAGTGAAACCCCATCTCTACTAAAAATACAAAAAATTAGCCGGGCGTTGTGGCGGGCGCCTGTAGTCCCAGCTACTCAGGAGGCCGAGGCAGAAAAATGGTGTGAACCCAGAAGGTGGAGGTTGCAGTGAGCCGAGATCGTGCCACTGCACTCCAGCCTGGGCGACAGAGTGAGACTCCATCTCAAAAAAAAAAAGAAAAAAAAAAAAGAAAACCAGCTGTCTAGAATTGTTTTCTGCTTCCAACCCAAATGGGGGTAGACCCAGGCCTCGGACAAGGAGGCAGGGGCAGGCTGGATGCTGTCGTGATTCTTCCCATCCACATATTACGGGGTAACAGGGGTGGCTCCAGAGCCTCTCCCTTGCCTGGCACCCTTTAACTCCACGTTATAGATCATTAGGACACGTTTCCCACCTCCAGTAACTCCCTTCCCTACCCCTCCTTAAGAGTCTGTGGAGTGGCTGGGCACAGTGGCTCACACCTGTAATCCCAACACTTTGGGAGACCAAGGCGGGCAGATCACCTGAGGTCGGGAGTTGAAGACCAGCCTGACTGACATGGAGAAACCCCGTCTCTGCTAAAAATACAAAACTAGCTGGGCGTGGTGGCACATGCCTATAATCCCAGCTACTTGGGAGGCTGAGGCAGGAGAATCGCTTGAATCTGGGAGGCAGAGGTTGCGGTGAGCTGAGATTGTGCCATTGCACTCCAGCCTGGGCAACAAGAGCAAAACTCCATCTCAAACAAAAAAAGAAAAAAAAAGTCTGTGGAGTGGAGGCTACATTTCCTAAACCCTACCTTCCTCCTTTTTCCTCCAAGAACTACAGTCAACTCCTTTGGGAAAAAGTGTCCCAACCAGCCTTCCCCACGGATAAAGCCACCACTGGTGAAAGATCACTCTAAACCCAGTCTCCCTACCAAAGTACCTGGATAGCTTTGGGCAACTCCAAACTCTCAGCTGGACCTTTAGCATCCTCCAGACTCGAACCGTCCTGGCCAGTCTTAGCTCCCATGACAAGCTGGTCCTTAATAGGAGATGCACCTCCTCCATCTGCCAGGGATTCCAGTGACTTATGTTCAGGTCTCTCCTCCTCATGATCTTCTTCCTCTTCCCAACACCGGAACCTCTTGGGGACCCTCTTCCCCTCAGGACTGGCAGCCTCTTCCTCTGACTCCTTTCTGCGTTTCCCAGGCTGCTGGGAGTCCCTGTTGTCCTCTTCTTCAGGGTCTGGAGACTGGGGAGATTTCAACCTCCTGCCCCCTGGGCCCAGCCCCCTACACAGACTTTGGAGCTGTCTCTGGCATTTTTTAGACAGTGGAGAAGCTCCCTCCATGGAGGTCCCCACCCCTAGATCCCTTCGCAGCAATTCCCCCAGGGCACGGAGCCAGGCATCAGGGTCAGGGGCTAGGTCCTGCTGGGCAATCTGCAGCACAGAGAGGAGCCCACTTTCCGGCAGTGACGGCCGAACGGCCATCAGCAGGGACATCAGGTTCCTCTGGCATATCTGGGGCAATCGCAGCAACAGTGGTTTCCTGGGTAGCAGAGGGAGAGCAAGCAGTTAGAGTGTCTGGCTGAAGGGAGCACAGGGCAGACTGGGCAGAGCTGGGGGCTCGATGGCAGTGGACAGATGGGGGCTGGCAGGCAGTATCTGTAAGAGTCAGTGGATGTTGGCCAGGTGTGGTGACTCACACCTATAATCACAGCATTTTGGGAGGCTGAAGTGGGCACATCACTTTAGGTTAAGAGTTTGAGATCTGCTTGGCCAACATGGTGAAACTCCATCTCCACTAAAAAAAGTACAAAAATTAGCTGAGCGTGGTGACATGTGCCTGTAGTTCCAGCTACTAGGAAGACTGAGGCAGGAGAATGGCTGGAAGCCAGGAGACAGAGGTTGCAGTGAGCCGAGATCATGCCACTGCACTCCAGCCTGGGCAACAGTGTGAGACACTATCTCAAAAAAAGGAAAAAAAAAAAAAAAGTCAGTGGATGGAGAGAGACAACACGAGAACTGTTCAATAAGTGTTCATTGAGTATCATATGACAGGCCGTATTCTTTGGCCTCTGTCATCTGTTTCAGCTCAAAATTCATACTGGAACCTACTCTATAACAGATTCATGCTTGTTTTACACAAAAAGAAGAAAAAAGTTCTTTCCCAATTTTTAGGGAAAAATAATACTCCAGGATGCTGTGCAGTGCTTGGTCATGCAGCCCTATGGCTGCCCTCAGCAATCCCCTGGAACTCTCCAGGTCACTCATCTGTCCAGCTCTTGTGTTCCTTTCACCAAATTGTGAGTTCCTAAAAGGTGAAGGTAGTGTTTCCTTTCTCTGTGTCCTAGGACTCAGCACAGCGCCAGCCCAGAGCAGGCACTTGTTGCGCATTTATTGAATGAATTAACTCTCTGAGAATAAGTGTGCTGAGATCGGCAAGAGCTGCTGTGGACACAGAAGGCTTCCCAGAGATGAAACTTGAAACAGAAGGAATCACTTTACAGATTCCAAACAGTATTCACAGAGTCAAAGGGGAAGACAGGGGGATGAGGATCTTTTGTTTTGGAGCCCCAGGGGTTTAAGCAGAACCAGTGCTCTCCTGCAAGCACCCAACTTTTCTTAAAATAGATTTTACACTATTCCCCCAAGCTCCAAAGGCCCATGATGCAATGTAACCATCTGTAATTCTGCCGAGGCACAAACCCAGATCCTATGTGACCTGAGGCTTAGTGTGGCAAGTCACGGCAGCATTTAGCCCACTACCCATCATGTCTTTACTCCTCCCTATGCATAATTTTGCAGGGCCATTTGTCAAGAGGCACTTGGGTTGTGAGGCAGAAAAAAAAAAAAAGGACAACTATTTCTTTGTGGAATATAGACACTATGTGAGAGAGAAAAACTAGAGTCAAAGTTTAAAAGATGGTCCAGGAGCAGTGGCTCATGCCTGTAATCCCAGCACTGACTGTGGGAGGCCAAGGTGGGTGGATCAGGAGTTCCAGACCAGTCCGGCCAATATGGTGAAACTCCATCTCTGCTAAAAATACAAAAATTAGCCAGGCATGGTGGCACGCGCCTGTAGTCCCAGCTACTCAGGAGGCTGGGGCAGAAGAATTGCTTCTTCTGGAGGTGGAGGTTGCAGTGAGCTAAGATCGCGCCACTGCACTCCAGCCTGGGCAACAGAGCAAGATTCCGTCAAAAAGAAAAAACGAAACAAAACAAAACAAAAAAAAAAAACTAAGTTTAAAAGATGGTTAATTTGTGGCAGGGAGGATATTTGGGGGTAGAGAGGTAGAGAAGACCCTACTCCAGGAGATTTTAACCTTTTTTAGTGCCAGAGACCTGTGATCAGAATGAGTGTTAAATGCACTTGATAAAATATCTAGAATTATAAAGGAAATCAATTGTACTGAAATACTCTTCTATCCAGGGGCCCCAGGTTAAGGCCTCTGCCCTCCCCTTACTCTATCCAGAATAAGCCAGATAGCTGGGCAAACATTTCTATAGCTTCCAATTGGGGATTCAAACAAGTTCTCCTGACCCATCTCTTGAAAGAAATTCAAAGTGGAGTGTAGGAAGAAAATATTGGAACTCCCATTTTCCCCTATTTATCTAAAACATAAAAAATTAAGCATTAGAAATATTTAGCATCTGGATGGTTTCTAGCATAAATTATGGGGGAGGGGTATCCAAGGAGAGTGGAAGGCTGGCCCCACTAGGAGCTGAACATGGCGCCTCACCCACTCATTTTTCGTTTTTTGTGTGTTTTAGTTAACTTTGCTAGTTAAGTGCATTTGTGGATACTGTACTATCTTTTTTTTTTCAAACAAAAGTTGTCCTCACAAATGAGCAAGTAGCTTAATAGAATGCCTGCCAAAAAACTGGAGATAATATCAATAACAGAAACACAACCAGATAAAATGGCAGGGCCGACACCTCTGCTCCTAGTAGGAATTCTTAGTCACAGAGAGGTTAAAAAACAAAGTTCAATATCATCCAAGAGCCAGAAATTATCAAGAACACTAATATATGGATTCACAGTTACCATTCTTTTTTTTTTTTTTTTTTTGAGACGGAGTCTCGCTCTGTCGCCCAGGCTGGAGTGCAGTGGCCGGATCTCAGCTCACTGCAAGCTCCACCTCCCGGGTTCACGCCATTCTCCTGCCTCAGCCTCCGAGTAGCTGGGACTACAGGCGCCCGCCACCTCGCCCGGCTAGTTTTTTGTATTTTTTTTTTTTTTTTTTGAGACGGAGTCTCGCTCTGTCACCGAGGCTGGAGTGCTGTGGCCGGATCTCAGCTCACTGCAAGCTCCATCTCCCGGGTTCCACGCCATTCTCCTGCCTCAGCCTCCCGGGTAGCTGGGACTACAGGCGCTGCCACGTCACCCGGCTAGTTTTTTGTAGTTTTTAGTAGAGACGGGGTTTCACCGTGTTAGCCAGGATGGTCTCGATCTCCTGACCTCGTGATCCGCCCGTCTCGGCCTCCCAAAGTGCTGGGATTACAGGCTTGAGCCACCGCGCCCGGCCGTTTTTTGTATTTTTTAGTAGAGACGGGGTTTCACAGTGTTAGCCAAGATGGTCTCGATCTCCTGACCTCGTGATCCGCCCGCCTTGGCCTCCCAAAGTGCTGGGATTACAGGCTTGAGCCACCGCGCCCGGCCCACAGTTACCATTCTTAGGGAAAGCAATCTTGCCTTACAGTGAACGTTATGCTTTGAAAAGCAGAGAGTATACGGCCACCAGGATAGTGGGTATGTATTCCACCATCACGTTTTAAATATCTATTTTTGTACTTTAAAATGTACGTATTTTAACACACGTGTTACACTTTATACATATACATAAGCATACATACACTTATGTATAAAGTGTATGTATACTTTATACATAATACACTTTATACATAAGTATACTTATACTGGACGTATGTGTCCAATTGTTTAGATGGAAGTATGCGATCAAAAGGGATTTGCCTCCACTTATCATCACTATACTTTACGGCCAACCGAAGGCGTGTGCCTGGAGTTCCCGGATCCTGGGTGTCCCGCACACGGCAGGTGTTCAGTGAAGGGTGCCCCTGCTCATAGGGTACGCGGCAGGCCGTCGCTCAAGGGGCTTATTTCACCTCTCTGTGCGTCGGTCTCCCGACAGCCCCCGCCTCCCGCACCTGCTGGGGGCCGCGGGCGAGGACTTACAGTTCCAGACGGCCGTCAGGCCCCTGCACTACCGGCTCCTCCCGGCACAGGGCCTCCAGCAAGCGGCCCCAGTCGAAGGGCTCCCAGCCGCGCCTGCCCAGCGCCCGAAGCACCCCCAGGCCACGCCGCGCCCCCTCGGGCCCCGCCTGCAGCGCCTGCAGCAGAAGGCGGACGGGGGCCTCCAGCTGCGCCCAGGGCGCCGGCTCCGCGCCCTCAGCCCCAGGGAGCCACGCGTCCGGGGTCGCCATGCCGGGACACGGGTGCCGCGCCGCCCCCTACTCTGGTGTGGGGCCTCAGCTCAGAGGCTGAGGGGAACGGGGAACTCCAGCGCCGTCCCTGACGCGGCGGCGGCGGCGGGCCAGCTCCAGCGCCCGTCACAAGCTCTCCTCGCCGCTGGGAAACCGGAGAAGCCCGGCCGCGCAGAGCTGCAGCAGTTCGTGCGCTGTCGGAAAGGGAAGGAAGGAGGCGCGGCCGAGGGCGGAGCCTGAACTTGAGGCGGGCGCGAGGGAAGGTCGCAAGGGGTGGGGCCGGGCACGACCCCAGCCGGAGTAGAAGGGCGGGGCCAAGGCCCAGGGCGTGACCAAAACAAAGGGTTAGTTTGTGGGCGGGGTCGGGCCCGGGACCGGGGCAGAGCGGGACGGAGCGGGGCGGAGCTGATGGAGGGGCGGATCCGCCGTTGCCGACCCCAACCCTCTCCCTTTCTTCATCACTCCCTAAAGTAGTGGAATGGAGTGAATGTCAGGGGTCCTGTTGGACCGAAGGACCCGCGCTGTATTTAAGCTGACGGCATGTTGCTTGTTATGGACTTCACCATAGAATTTGACCACAATTTACCACCCCACTTAGCTTCACCTCTTCCACAGGCCAAAAACTGCCATCATTTGGGTTTCAGTCCTCTCCAGAAATAGTATTTGATATACAAACATCCGTGAGAATGAGGTCACAGTAAAACCTAACACCGTCAATATGGCCAAAGACTTTCTTCTGAACTTCCTCCCAAAGACCAAGCAGTAGCCTTGCTCTGGGTCGTTTATAGGGGGCCAGGTTGGCTCCACTTCCTAGGGTTCAGTTTAAGGAAGTCCGCTGGAGGAGACAGGCTTCCAGCCAAGGGTGGGATCACTGCAAAGGATAGGAAATAAGGGAGAAGAGTCCCACAGTGCCTCCTAAACCTTGCTTTGGGGGCCAGCTTGTATTTCCCATCCCAGCTTCTGCTGCCACATACATGCATCATTCAGGAAATGTTTACTGAACACCTAGGGACTGGGGATACCGGGAACAAAACAAAGATCCTGGCCCTCATTGTCACTCAACTGGGGAGAGACGGAAAGCTAATTAAACAGTTTTTGTGGTAAGTGTTCAAAAAGAACATAGCACCGACAGATAGCACAAAGTGCTTTTAAATAGGGTGGTCAGGCAAGATGAATGTGAAGATGAGGTTGGCAAGCCAGACAGAAGTCTGTGAGAAGACCATTTCAGTCCTCCCTGTGGGGACAGAGGGGCTCTGGGGCAAAAGCATGGCTACAGCAGAGGGCAATTGCTGCATAGTAATAGGAGTTGAGATCAGAGGGGAACCAGGTCAGATCTTAAGAGGCCTGAGGTCATAGAAAGGACTTGGGCTTTCACTCTGAATAGTATGGAAAGCCATGGGAGTATCTTGAGCTTGATCTGATCTCCATATGAGCCAAAATGAGTTCAAGGGAGCTGTCAGGAAAGACTAGTGATATTTATTAGATAATGGCTGCTTTGCAAATGCCAAAATAGCAAGAAAGAAGTTTCTTCCAGACACCTTCTGTTTCAGGTAAGCAGCTCTAACTTTACAGGGGATGTTTTGGGTCTTCAAATGACAAGCTGTTGGAGGAGTGGGACCTGATGCATAGCAGGCAGGGTCAAGAATGCTAAACAGCCTGCAATACCCTGTGCATCCTCACCTACAGCTTTACCCTGAGTGGCTGTGGCTCCCACCCACCAAGGTCTGTATTCTAGCCACCTGAAAGGGAACAGAGAGGGAAAGTTCTAAACATGGCTCAAGGACCCTGGTGGATCCCCGAGTCCCTTTCACAAGATTCATGAGGTTATTACTATTTTCATAATGCAAAAATGCACCATGAAGTTTTCCAGAAGCTAAGTGACAGGTAATATTGCAACAGATTGAATGCAGAAGCAGCCTTATTGCCCTTAGCAGTGGGACTGGGGTATGAGCAGACCACTCTTCAGACACCAGCAACGATAGCTTAGGTGCATTTTATTGGTTTTCTTTCAGAGTCATTCTACAAAAGAACAAAGTTAAAAACCAAGGCCCTGGCAAGAGGGTTTGAACCTTCCTCATTCCAGGAGCCCTCCCCTCTTCCTCCCTGTCCCCAACTGTGTCACTGCTGCAGTTCATGGGGGTGGAGGGCTTGCTACTTTTGCCCCCCCACCAAACCCAAAAAGGGAAAGACCTACCACCTAGAAACTCCTTCCCCTCACCCCAATTTCCCTCAAGTTGATCCTGGTTACAGAAGGCCGTGGTAAGAACTGTTGGGATCCTGCAGGAGTTCTGAACCCCAGAAGGTCATGGCCAGGGCACCGTCTGTGAAGAGCACATTGTCCTCTGGCTCAGCACCCCTTACGAACAATGTTGGACTCAGCACCTGGGAGTAGAGAGAAAAATCAGTGAAAACCCATCAACTTCAACACCAGCTGCCCCAGAAATTGAGGAACTCAAGACTCATATATAAGGTTGGGCAGGTTGTACACAGCACAAAGTTGCCACATCTAAGTAGGCACCACATTCGCATGATAGACACCATCCATAGGTTTTATATTTATCACAAACATTTATTAAAAGCCATGAGCAGCAGCCTCCCCTGCCCCATACCCCTGCAGTTACCACCTCACTCCCAGAGGCCAGTTGCACTCTCTCAGGCCAGGGAGGACCGGAGGTCAGGGCCTTAGCTGGGAGCTGGTGCAGGTAGATACACTCAGATTTGAAGGGGCAGCGGCCATTCCCTCGCACGAAGAACCGGCATCGGATCTGGCTATGAGAGAGAAGACGACCATCGCCTTCAAGACGTGTTACCCCAAGAACAAGGGGCACTCGAGGCTGACACGTAAGTTTGGGCAGGCTGTACACAGCACGAAAGCCCCACACCTAAGTGGACACCACTAGCGTCTTAGTGTAGCTTTTACATTTATTCAATCTTCCAGCAGATGGCAGTAAAGCATCTTAAGGGGCCCCTTTCTGTAATTCTCAGTCTCGGTTTGGGCCAGCAATAGCAGTGACCCTGGGAACCTCCTTTCATTTTTCTGGGTTTTTTCGTTTGTTTTTGGGGTTTTTGTTTGTTTGTTTGAGACGGAGTCTTGCTCTCTCACCCAGGCTGGAGTGCAGTGGCGCAATCTCGGCTCATTGCAACCTCTGCCTCCTAGGTTCAAGCAATTGTCCTATTTCAGCCTCCCAAGTAGCTGGGACTACAGGTGCCTGCCACCACGTGTGGCTAATTTTCATATTTTTAGTAGAGATGGGGGTTTCACAATATTGGCCAGGCTGGTCTTGAACTCCTGACTTCAGGTTATCCAACCATCTTGACCTCCCAAAGTGCTGAGATTCCAGGTGTGAGCCACTGTGCCAATTTTTTTTTTTTTTTGGACATGGAATTTCACTTTTGTTGCTCAGGTTGGAGTGCAGTGGCATGATCTGGGCTCACTGAAACCTCCGTTTCCCAAGTTCAGGAGATTCTCCTGCATCAGCCTCCCAAGTAGCTGGGATTATAGGCACCCACCACCACACCCTTCTAATTTTTTTTGTATTTTTAGTAAAGACAGGTTTTCACCATATTGCCCAGGCTGGTCTCGAACTCCTGACCTCAGATAATCCGCCCATCTTGCCCTCCCAAAGTGCTAGGATTACAGGCATGAGTCACCGTGCCTGGCCTTTTTTTTTTTTTTTTTTGAGGCAGGGTTCTTGCTCTATCACCCAGGCTGGAGTACAATGAATGGCATGATCATGGCTCACTGCAGCCTTGACCTCCTGGGGCTCAGGTGATCCTCCTGCCTTAGCCTCTCAGGTAGCTGGGACTACAAGCATGTGCCATCATGCCTGGCTAATTTTTGTATTTTTTGTAGAGATGGGGTATCAGCATGTTGCCCAGGCTGGTCTCAACTCCTGGACTCAAGAGTTCCTCCCCCTCAGCCTCCCAAAGTGCTGGGGTTACAGGCGTGAGCCACCGTGCCCAACCCCTCAGCTTCTTCTTCTACAGTATGAGGATAGTAAGAGTCCCTGTTTCATGCAGTTTATGACGTACAAAGCCTGTCACACAATAAACCTCCATCTACACCATCTCCTATCATATCCAGGCCTGAGAGCTCCCCTTGGGAAACTTCCAACTGGTGGCCCAGCTGCCAGTACAGTTGCTGTTGAACAACATAGGCTTGAACTGCCTGGGGCAGCTTATATGCAGACAAGATCCTGGAGCCAACAAGACCAATTCCCTCCTCTTCCTCTTCATCCTCCTACTCAATGTGGATGAAGTCTTTAATGGTAATCCACTTCCACCTAATGAATAGTAAATATATTTTCTCTTCCTTATGATTTTAATGTTTCTTTTCTCTAGCTCACTTTATTGTAAGAATACATACTATGTTATATATACATATAACATATAAAATCTGTATTAATTGACTTTATGCTGTCCAAAAGGGTTCTGGTCAGCAGCATGTTATCAGTAGTTAAGTTTTGGGGGAGTCAAAAGTTATACATGGCCAGGTGTGGTGGCTCATGCTTGTTATCCCAGCACTTTGGGAGGCCGAGGCAGGCGGGTCGCTTGACCTCAGCAGTTCAACACCAGCCTGGGCAACATGGCAAAACTCTGTCTCTACAAAAAATACAAAAATTAGCCAGGCTTGGTGGTACACGCCTATAGTCCCAGTTACTGGGGAAGATTTCTTGAGCCCACGAGGCTGAGGCTGCAGTGAGCCGAGATTGCACCACTGCACTCCAGCCTGGGCAACAAAGCGAGGCTCTGTCTCAACAACAGCAACAACAACAACGACGACGTTATAAATGGATTTTTGACTGCATGGGGTTCGGTGCCCCTAACCCCTAAGTTGTTGAAGGATCAACTGTATTTCCTCTCTTCCACCTGTCTGCCTGGGGCATCCTCTTTTTACTCCTCCTGAGGAACCCTGTTCTTCCCATGCGCAGCTTCAATACTTCCCCTTCTGTGACATTCACTCGAGTTAGTTTTTCCTTCAGTAATTTTGTTGATGCAGCTATTAGAGTCACAGGTGTCTTCAGAACACGGCTGACTATCTCCTGCGTGAAGACAAGACCTCCTTCTTTATCCCTCCCTTTACCCAAATACACTTTGCATAGATTAAGTGTAGTAAATCCTTTGGGAAAGTGGAATTAGGAACTTGGAATTGCAGCTCATTCCAGATTTTGAATAAGTGCTTACCCTCCCCAAGAGATTCAGACCTACCTAACATTTCCCCATCAGCAAAGGCTGCCTTTCAGCCCCCTTCTCAGCCACCCCATGTTTTCAAAGAGCAGCTAAGCAAATAACATATATTCGAATCAGTTTGTTTTCCTGCCTTATGATCAATTGGAAATAAAAGCCAAAGCAGGGCTTCTCATGGTACAGAGAGAACCAGAGTTGCTCTGAGTTGATTCTGAGCCACGTTAGAAGAGAAAGTTGGCCCTGGTGTTCCTTCTGCTATCTCAGGCACTCCCCGTTTATTAACTGGGCTTTGTTTTTCTTTTTTCTTTCTTTTTTTTTTTGAGACAGAGTTTCACTCTTGTTGCCCAGGCTGGAGTGCAGTGGCACGATCTCAGCTCCCTGCAACCTCCACCTCCGGGGTTCCAGTGATTCTCCTGTCTCAGCCTCCCGGGTAGCTGGAATTACAGGCGCCCACCACCACGTCTGACTAATTTTTGTATTTTTAGTAGAGACAGGATTTCACCATGTTGGCCAGGCTGGTCTCAAACTCCTGACCTTGGCCTCCCAACGTGTTGGGATTACACGTGTGAGCCACCATGCCTGGCCTTATTAACTGTGCTTTCTGAAATCATGAAAATCCATTTTGGTCACTCTAAACTTCAGGGTTTCGGGGATTCACTGGCTGGGGACCATGGCTGAACCAGAATGAATCAGGGGCTACCTCCTCCACTTGCCTAACCCTGAGTCTTGTTCCCTCTGCAGCCTCACCTGGTCCGAGCCTTGAAGTTCCTGATGAGTTGCTCCTTCTGGGCCCCCTTGCTCACCCAGAATTTGTGGGGGATGATGTAGCTGGAATGGACACGGCACTGGGGACACGCCCTGCAAGGCAGTGGGGTAGAAGGTGGGAGAATAGTCGCAGGCCTCCAGGCTGGCCCCCTCACTAGGGTGTTTCCCTCCCTCCCTGTTGGCACCTCCGTGACACTGACTTGATGACATCCAGCGGGAAGTCCTGCCGGTTCTTCCGCCAGGTGCGCAGGCAGCCCAGACAGTGGGCGTGGGTGCAGTTGGGCAAGATGCCGAAAACCCGCTGAGCCTCTGGCTTGTCCCACACTTTGTCCATGCAGATGCCACACACCACATCCCGACTGTCCTGCTTCCCAGGCAGCCACAGGTAGGGTCAGACACTCCACCCGCATGCCCACATTCAGCCTCAGGTGCCACCAAGCCCTCCAGTCCCTCCTCCCACAGCAGGTCTGGGTGTCCCAGAGGTCCAGAAAGCCATCTTTTGCCACCCCTCACCCACAACCTGCTGCACCTCAAGGTCCAGGCTCTGAAGGGGCGCCATGAGCTCTCGGACAAGGTGGAACTTCGGCAGAGACTCCTGGGAGTGGCCATGATCCCTGTCAGCAGCTGTTGGGAAAACTGTATCCATTCACTCACCCCTGTGGCAACCACTGAGCATTTTCTGCACGCAAGGCTCTGTGATAACCCACGTCCTGCCCCCAGGTGGGTTAGAGTCCAGTCAGAATTAGAAGCCTCTTGGCCGGGCGCGGTGGCTCAAGCCTGTAATCCCAGCACTTTGGGAGGCTGAGATGGGCAGATCACGAGGTCAGGAGATCGAGACCATCCTGGTTAACACAGTGAAAGCCCCTCTCTACTAAAAAATACAAAAAATTAGCCCGGCGAGGTGGCGGGCGCCTGTAGTCCCAGCTACTCGGGAGGCTGAGGCAGGAGAATGGCGTGAACCCGGGAGGTGGAGCTTGCAGTGAGCTGAGATCCGGCCACTGCACTCCAGCCTGGGCGACAAAGCGAGACTCCGTCTCAAAAAAAAAAAAAAAAAAAAGAATTAGAAGCCTCTCATATAGGCCAGGCTCGGTGGCTCACACCTGTAATCTCAGCACTTTGGGAGGCCAAGGCAGGTGGATCACCTGAGGTTAGGAGTTTGGACCAGCCTGGCCAACATGGCGAAACCATCTCTAGTAAAAATACAAAAATTAGCCAGGTGTGGTGGCAAGTGCCTGTAATCCCAGCTACTCGGGAGGCTGAGGCAGGAGAATCGCTTGAACCCGGGAGGCAGATGTTGCAGTGAGCTGAGATCATGCCATTGCACTCTAGCCTGGGCGACAGAGGAAGACTTCATCTCAAAACAAAAAAACCCAGCCTGTAATCCCAGCACTTTGGGAGGCCGAGGCAGGCAGATCATGAGGCCAGGAGTTCGAGACCAGCCTGGGCAATATGGTGAAACCCTGTCTCTATTAAAAATTAAAAAATTAGCCAGTCTTGTTGGCATGCGTCTGTAGTCCCAGCTACTCAGGAGGCTGAAGCAGAAGAATCACTTGAACTGGGAGGCAGAGGTTGCAGTGAGCTGAGATAGTGCCACTGCACTCCAGCCTGGGAGACAAAATGAGACTCCGTCTCAAAAAAAAAAAAAGAAGCCTCTCCTATAGCCATTTAGAACTGCACTGTCCAATATGTAACCAAGAGCCATATGCGGCTCTTGAGCTACTGAAATGGGGCGAGTCTGAGTTGACACCTGCTATAAGTAGAAAATAGGGCCAGACGCTGTGGCTCCTGCCTATAATCCCAAAACTTTGGGAGTATGAGGTGGGTAGATCGCTTGAGCTCAGGAGTTGGAGACCAGATTGGACAACATGGCAAACTCTGTCTCTATCAAAAATAAAAGATAGGCCAGGTGCAGTGGCTCACACCTGTAATCCCAGCATTCTGGGAGGCCGAGGCAGGAGGATCATGAGGTCAGGAGATCAAGACCATCCTGGCTAACACAGTGAAACCCTGTCTCTACTAAAAAAAATACAAAAAAAATTAGCTGGGCATGGTGGCAGGCACCTGTAGTCCGAGCTACTCTGGAGGCTGAGGCAGAAGAATGGCGTGATCCCGGGAGGCGGAGCTTGCAGTGAGCTGAGATGGTGCCACTGCACTCCAGTCTGGGTGACAGAGCGAGACTCCGCCTCAAAAAAAAAAAGGATGAAGTACTGGTACATTCTACAATATGGATGAACCTAGAAAACATCACACTCAGTGAAAGCAGCCTGACACAAAAGGCCACATATTGTAAGATTCCATTCAAATAAAAAGTTCAGAACAGCCAAACCAGAGACAGAATGTGGATTAGTGGTTACCAGAGGCCGGAAGGGCGGAGGATGAAAGTAACTGCTAATGGGATGATAAAAATGTTCTAAAATTAGGTAGCAGTGATGTCTGCATAACTTTATGAATTAACACACTGAATTGTATAAATTGGTGAATTTTTTGGTTTGTGAATTATATTTCAATAAAGCTATTATAAAAATTACATATGTGGGCCGGGCATGGTGGCTCATGCCTGTAATCCTGGCACTTTGGGAGGCCGAGGCGGGCAGATCACGAGGTCAGGAGATCAAGACCATCCTGGCTAACACGGTGAAACCCCGTCTCTACTAAAAAGACAAAAAAATTAGCTGGGTGTGGTGGCAGGCGCCTGTAGTCCTAGCTGCTCAGGAGGCTGAGGCAGGAGAATGGCGTGAACCTGGGAGGCGGAACTTGCAGTGAGCTGAGATTGTGCACTGCACTCCAGCCTGGGCAACAGAGCAAGACTCCGTCTCAAAAAAAAAAAAATTACATATGTGACTTAAATTTCTTTATAATCTGACTAACATTGATTTAGAGCAATAATTTTAAAAATAGCCAGACTGGGCACAGTGGCTCATGCCTGTAATCCCAGCACTTTGGGAGGCCAAGGTAGGCGCATCACGAGGTCAGGAGTTTGAGATGAGCCTGACCAACATGGTGAAACCCCATCTCTATTAAAAATATAAAAATTAGCTGGGCATGGTGGTGCACGCCTGTAATCCCAGCTACTCGGGAGGCTGAGGCAGGAGAATCGCTTGAATCCTGGAGGCGGAGTTTGCAGTGAGCTGAGATAGTGCCACTGTACTCCAGCCTGGGTGACAGAGGGAGACCCTATTTCAAGAAAATAAATAAATACAGTAAAAAAATAGCCACTAACATTTAGTGCATACTCTGCACGAGGTACTGTGCTAAGCATATCAACACTCAAAATGACCCTGTGAGTTAAGTATCATTATCAATGCCATTTTGTAGATCAGGAAACCGAGGCCCAGAAAGGTTAAGTGACTTGTCCAAGATCACACAGCTACTAGGTGGTAGGGCCAGGATTTGGAACTAGGGGTTTGACACCATAGGCACCATGGTATTCTGCTTTTAGAACACAGAGCAAGGGAACTAGAGGAAAATTTCCCTCCAGCCAGGAATCTTGAAGAGGAAGGGGAATGGATGAAAATATAAACCCTGCTCAGAGGCAGAGCACGAGCCCTAGTCTCAGTGCCCACTTGTGCCCACCCATGGTGCCCCTGATGACTCACATGATGAAGGCAGGGACTTCCAGGAGCTGCTGCCAACCTCCTCAGCCTTGCTGGCCAGCCCCTCCAGGGCAGGCTCCATGCCCCAGCAGGCCCTGGCCCAGCCCCAGCCCACAGCCACAGAGGGCAGGTAGGTGGGCTCGGATCCCCTGCGGGCCAGTCCTAGGTGGGGCCCCGGCAGAGTGACGCGTGGCTCCGAATGGCGGCGACCCCACTGCAGGGGGTTGGGGGTCTTTGGGTGCTGACAGCTGTAGTGGGGAAGAAGAGAATGAGGAGACAGGGACAGCCCTCCAGGGCTCAGAGCCAGCTTAGCCTAGAACTTGGAGCTGAGTTAGGAGAAGCAGCTCTGGGAAGATACATGATTTATGAAGGGACTATCTCTCTAGTGTCCCACCCTAACACCACTTCCCCAGGGGGGAAGAAGAGGGACTTACCTGCGTTGATCTCCACGATGTCCAGGGAAACAGAAGCCTTGCTGGAAGTACTTGCAGACCTGGGACACGTTTCCATCATGGGCAAAGCGATGCCTCGACCCCCAGTGATGGGCCCGGAAAACAAAGTTCCTAAGAGATTGTCTGAGTCATGCCCAGCCCTGTTTTAGTTCCTGCCTTTGTGATCCTTACAAACAGAGGCTATCTGATATGGTAAGAAAAACACAGGCTCTGGAATTCGTCTGGTGTTCAAATCCTGACCCCACTGGCAACACTAGGTGAGTACCTCACCTTCTCTAAAGCTTGGTTTCCTCACTCCTAAAAGTGGGGTAACAGGCTGGGCGCGGTGGCTCACACCCATAATCCCAACACTTTGGGAGGCAGAGGCAGGCGGATCACCTGAGGTCAGGAGTTTGAGACTAGCCTGGCCAACATATTGAAACCCTGTCTGTACTAAAAATACAAAAATTAGCCAGGCATGATGGCAGGCACCTTGGACTACTCAGGAGGCTGAGGCAGGGGAATTGCTTGAACCCTGGAGGTGGAGGTTGCAGTGAGCCAAGATCACGCCCCTGCACTCTAGCCTGGTCAACAAGGATGAAACTCCGTCTCAAAAAAAAAAAAAAAAGGTGGCGGGGGGTAACAATGCCTAGTCCTTGCTGAGTTGTTGCAAAGCTTTTTAAGATTTTTCACAATCAACCTGGCTTGATGGCTCACGCCTGTAATCCCAGCACTTTGGGAGGCTGAGGCGGGCAGATCACCTGAGGCTGGGAGTTCAAGACCAGCCTGACCACATGGAGAAACCCCCTCTCTACTAAAAATACAAAATTAGCCGGGCCTCGTGGCACATGCCTGTAATCCCAGATACTTGGGAGGCTGAGGCAGGAGAATCACTTGAACCAGGGAGGCAGAGATTATGGTGAGCTGAGATTGTACCATTGCACACCAGCCTGGGCAACAAGAGCGAAACTCTGTCTCAAAAAAAAAAAAAAAGATTTTGCACAATGCATACAGCAGGTGCTCGGTGATCAGAGTGATGACTATTACTCTCCCCAAATGCAGAGTTGTGGATTCTAGAGTCAGAATTCCAGGTTCACATTCTACCACCAGGACTGGCTTCACCAGTGGGGGCCTGTGCAATCACACAGGGCCCTACACTTGCATTCGTGCTCTGCTGTCCTGGTCTTGAATTTATTAATAGTTTTTGAACAAGGGGTCCCCACATTTTCATTTTGCAATGGGTCCCACACATTATATAGCCAATTCTGCCTAGTACCACTACTTCTTGGTTATGTGAGCTTGGACAAGTCACTTAACTTTTCCATGCCTCAGTTTTTGCATTTGTAAAATGGGGACAATAGTAGGACCTACTTCATGAGGTGATGTAAAACTTCAACAAGAGCCTGTCTGTGAAGTCCCTGGCCCATAGCAAGCCCTGGGTAAATGACAGCTGTTCTCATCTCTTCTTCTGTCATTTCCCCTCTCCCCCCCACTTTCCCTCCTCCTCTGGAGAATCAAGGTGGGAGGTCGAGAAGGGTGAGGGGAGGATGAGGTGAGCAAGCATTTAGTGAGTCTCCTCAGTGTCCAGGCCTAGGCCAAGGGTCTGGGACAGGTACCAGGTAGAAAGGAACTCAGCTGCTGACTTTCCCTACCTTGCCCTGAGGGGGAAGGAGCCCACACGAGGTGACCAGGGTAGGGACAGGGACAGAGGCTGCATTCTAGTCCCATGAGAGCAGGCTGGCCCAGCCCAAGCCGAGGGTCTGCCGGAGTGTGGGTCACACCTCTTCCACAGAGTGTCCAAGGGCAATGTGCTAGCAGAGAAGCAGGCACGGGAAAGGAGAAGCAGGTGACAGGGCCCGCTCTTGCTGGTGAAGATGCCAGATTGTCAGTCACATGACAATGTGACTCCACAGGCGTGGAGCCCCTGCATGATAACTCTAAGACTCCAGCTGAGAACCCAGAAACCAGGGCCAGGACTAGGGCAAGTGAGTGAGGCACTCACCTTGGACACAAAATTCTAGGGGCTGCCGAAAGAACTAAGTAACCAAGAGAAATAATATTTTATTTCTCTCACTCCAGCAGACCCTCGGCTTGGGCTGGGCCAGCCTGCTTTCATGGGACTAGAATGTAGCCTCTGTCCCTGTCCCTGCTCTGGGTACTTCATGTGGGATAATGGTATTTCCTGGAGCAATATTTTAAAAGATCAAAACTAGGCCGGGTGTGGTGGCTCACGCCTGTAATCCCAGCACTTTGGGAGGCCGAGGCAGGCAGATCACCTGAGGTCGGGAGTTCAAGACCAGCCTGACCAACGTGGAGAAATACTCTCTACTAAAAATACAAAATTAGCCAGGTGTGGTGGCACATGCCTGCAATCCCATCTACTCGGGAGGCTGAGGCAGGTGAATCGCTTGAACTCGGGAGGTGGAGGTTGCGGTGAGCAGAGATTATGCCATTGCACTCCAGCCTGGGCAACAAGAGTGAAATTCTGTCTCAAAAGGAAAAAATTTAAAAAAAAATTTAAAAAGATCAAAACTAATGCAAAACTATTCATTAACAAAATATCAAACTTTCAGGCCAGGCACAGTGGCTCACACCTGTAATCCCAGCAGTTTGGGATTGCTTAAGCTCGGGAGTTCAAGACCAGCCTGGCCAACATGGCGAGACCCTGTCTATACTAAAAATACAAAATATTAGCCAGGCATGGTGGTGTATACTTGTTGTCCTAGCTACTTAGCAGGCTGAGGCAGGAGGATCACTTGAGCTTAAAAGGTTAAATCTGCAGTGAGCTAAGATGGCGCCACTGTACTCCAGCCTGGGTGACAGAACCAGACCCTGTCTCAAAAATAAATAAATAAATAAATAAATAAATAAATAAATAAATAAAAATAAATAAATAAATAAATAAAAATAAATAAATAAATACAAATCAAACTCTTGAATAAAGATAGGATCTAACCCTGTGCAACTCATCTCATTTCCTTTCCCCAGTCCAGGCCCTACAGTAACATGGGCATAAATAACCAAGACTAACACAGATTATAGCAGGACTCTGACAGAAACAGTCAATAGTGATGGATTGGATGGTGGGGTGGGAGGTCAGGAAAGGCCTTTGAGGAGGTGCTAGTAATAATCATCACCAGTGGGCCGGGCGCGGTGGCTCACACCTGTAATCCCAGCACTTTGGGAGGCCGAGGTGAATGGATCACAAGGTTAGGAGTTCGAGACCAGCCTGGCCAACATGGTAAAACCTCGTCTCTACTAAAAATACAAAAATGAGCCGGGCATGGTGGCACACACCTGTAATCCCAGCTACTCAGGAGGCTGAGGTAGAAGAATTGCTTGAACCCAGGAGGCAGAGGTTGCAGTGAGCTGACATTATGCTACTTCACTACAGCCTGGGCGACAGAGCAAAACTCCGCCTCAAAAAAAAAAATTATAACTTTTGCAACAATTTATGTTTATGATGAAAATCATCAGATAACTTAGAGTATCGAGGCGAGACATAACTTTCCACATTTCTTTTAGGAGGTTTACAAGTAAAAATGTTGGAATATGCCTGGGCTGGTGAATGCAGGGAAGCAGACAGTAAGAGGCTGGGTTGAAGTAGGGATTAGATTAGTGGGCAGCAGCCAAAGTTAGGGAGGGCTTGAGGGGTGGGGGTTGAGGGGTGGAGGTGAAACTGTCACTGTGGAAGGGGTGAGCCCTGAGAGGAGGAGCCTCTAATCTCACAGGGGTAGAGCCAGTAACCCTCAGAGCAAGGGACTTGCAGGTCTCATGTCCCCTGTCCACCAATGGAGGATGTGCTGGAAAAGCTTTGCCTTTTCCTAAGGGCCACCAATGAGGCTGACCTCGAGGACTGTCAGAGGCCACCACCCTAGCTCCTTCATTAGCCCAAAAAGTCCGGTGACAGAGCTCTCCCAGTTCATCCAGAGGGACTCTGCCCATTAGATGAGCCACAGAAACAGAGGGTAGGGGCCTTATGATTAAATCAATCTGAAAAACTCTTCAGACTTGGCGCAGTGGCTCACGCCTGTAATCCCAGCACTTTGGGAGGCCAAGGCAGGCAGATCACCTGAGGTCGGGAGTTCAAGACCAGGCTGACCAACATGGAGAAACCCCATCTCTAATAAAAATACAAAATCAACAGGGAGTGGTGGCACATGCCTGTAATCCCACCTACTCGGGAGGATGAGGCAGGAGAATTGCTTGAACCCAGGAGGCGGAGGTTGCAGTGACTCGAGATCACACCATTGCACTCCAGCCTGGGCAACAAGAACGAAACTCCATCTCGAAAAAAAAAAAGAAAAACTCTTCCTTCTGTCTCTCTCAATATCTCTATATATATATATACATTTTTTTTTTAGGAAGTAAAGTACACTTGGAAAAGGGCCGAGCCAGTAGCTTGAGAGATCGAAAGCCAAATGCAAGCACCTTCTATAATCCAGATACTGTTCTTTTTTTTGTTTTGTTTTTGAGAGAGTATGCAATCTTGGCTCACTGCAGCCTCGACCTCTTGAACTCAAGCAATCCTCCTGCCTCAGCCTCCCAAGTAGCTGGGACTATAGGCCTATACTACCACAGTTAATTTTTTTTTTTTTTTTTTGAGACGGAATCTCGCTCTGTTGCCCAGGCTGGAGTGCAGTGGCCGGATCTCAGCTCACTACAAGCTCTGTCTCCCAGGTTTACGCCATTCTCTTGCCTCAGCCTCCTGTGTAGCTGGGACTACAGGCGCCCGCCACCTCACCCGGCTAGTTTTTTGTATCTTTTAGTAGAGATGGGGTTTCACGTGTTAGCCAGGATGGTCTCGATCTCCTGACCTCGTGATCCGCCCGTCTCGGCCTCCCAAAGTGCTGGGATTACAGGCTTGAGCCACCGCGCTCGGCCTTTTTTTTTTTTTTTTTTTTTATGTTTTTCAGGAATAGGGTATCACTATGTTGCCCAGGCTGGTCTTGAACTCCTGAGCTCAAGTGATCCTCCTGCCTCAGACTCCCAAAGTGCTGAGATTACAGGAGTGAGTCACATGCCCGGCCCCCTTCTGCATTTTCTTAGGAGCATATCGTATAGTGTTTATTGCAGGTAAACATATTAAAGGCTCTGATAAGTCCTGCAAAGGAACTGTTTTAATTTGATTTAACCCAGCATTGCTTAAACTTGTCCTTTTTGTTACTTGATTAGGCCCTCCAGCCAAACACCTCTTAGCATACCAATAAAACACAATTTGTTTGGGGGAATGTCAAATTAGTTCATTCGATTCTCAACACAAGCCTTAAAAGTCAGGAGTCATTCTCCCAGTTTTCAAACCCCCTTAGACAGGTAAGTAACTGGCCTGAGACTCCAAACAAGAGCTAAGACTATATAACCCAGGTGTCCTCACTCAGCCCAATAATTCTCTCGTTAACCAAGATTGACTTGTCAGGGGTGAGGGCTGTTGGATTTGGGGAATTTCTCAGGCCAAGTTCTCAGGCCAAGGGGTAGGGATAGAGCAGCCAGAGGTGACAGGTCATGCAGGCCTGGGGAGGCAGCCAAAGGGGCTCAGTGGCTGGGGAGCCAAAGAAGGGGTGGAGCCGTGGGACCCTGGAAGTGAGCCTGAGGAGTGAGGACTGGACTCCATGGGTGAAGGGAGGGTGTGGGAAAAGGGAGAACTGAGAAGGGGATGATTGGCGGCAGGAGGGGCCAGGTGGAGCTGCCAAATAAGCCCTCCACCAGGATTTTTACAACCTGAGAGCCCAAATTTATTCTAGGCTGTCACCCTCCAGTCCTGGCTCAGTAAGGAACAATTTAAAATCTCCTTTAGGGGCTAGGCACGGTGGCTTACACCTGTAATCCCAGCTGTTTGGGAGGCCGAGGCAGGCGGATCACCTGAGGTCAGGAGTTCGAGACCAGTCTGGCCAACATGGTGAAACCCCGTCTCCACTAAAAATACAAAAATTAGCCGGTGTGGTGGCACACACCTGTAGTCCCAGCCACTCAGAAGGCTGAGGCTGAAGAATCACTTGAACCCGGGAGGTGAAAGCTGCAGTGAACCGAGATTGCACCACTGCTTGAGTGACAGGGCAAGACTCTGTCTCAAAACAAACAAACAAACAAAAACTCCTTTAGCAAATTATCCTCCCCCACCTGCCAACCTCCCCGTCTACGACATGGCTGCCTTCCTTTCTAGCCCGGGAAAACCAGGACACACCAAGACCCCAAGCCCCACGAGTATCCCTCCTTTACCCAAAGTCAGTTTTCTTTGGAGAACTGATCTTACAGCTGTTTGCAAAATGAATTTGTGCTCTGGTAAGAATGTCTGATGGAAGGCCCAATGAGCTAGCATCCCCTTTTACAAAGCTGGTATACCCAAAGGCATAACTCTAATGGTGCAATGTTCAACCTGGCGTGTTTCGTCCAAACATTTATGAGTACCTGGCACCGTGCTAAGTGCTGGGGCCACAAAGGTGACCAGAAGACCAGATTCCAACTGCGTGGAGCTGTGTGGTGTTTCTGAACAAGAGAAACCTTTGTTGGGTAGAAAAAGAAAGGAAAGTGGGGAATCCCTGCCCTACATGGTCAGACCCTGAGCCAGCCCTGAACCAGCTGGGCAGCCTCAGTCTGTCTTTCCCCCTCTCTGGTCTGTCTCCTCCTCTAGACTATGAGAGGGTGAGAGATGCCTCTAGACCCTTCCAACTTTGGGGCAGGATTCAAGGAAGCCGCTTCTTATCAGATGCATCCCAAATTCTTAGAGGCTAGGCTTCCAGAGGCCAGGCCAAACTCCAAAGAATTTTTTCCCACTTCCCCTGTTTCGCTGAGCTCCAGCCCCTACCTGCATGACCTCTGGGAGTGGCGGCTGAGCTCCCCACCATGACCACTGCCATCTGGCCCTGCAGGGTCCATCCCAGCTGCAGCCTTTAGTAAGAATCTGATGGAGCCGCCCTAGTGCTCCTTTATCCCCCGCTCTGGGGGCAGGACCAAAGGGAGGAGGCGATTTGCAGCCAGGCCCGCCCCTTCCCATGGCCCCAGGCCTGCTGGTGGGAAAGATGGAGGGCCCAGACATGATGGCTGCGGAGCTGGGGGCTCAGGATATCCAATCCAGGCTCCAAGGCTGTGGCTGGGGTATAAAGAGCCTCAAGGATGTTTAGGTAATTATTAGAGGAAATTGGGGGATGGTTTAAGGACTTTAATGGTCTGGGAAGGCAGGGTGACTTGGGAGCGGGCCGTGAGGACCTGGGACCCATGACTAAGGACCGAGAGGCTGGGAGTCCTGTAGCTTGGGAAGTAACATGTGGTTTGAAGGTATTTATGACTAAGCCACTTGGGAGCCTCCCTACGCCTTCAGAGCTACATGAGCCCCACCTGTGGAGCTAAGGTCAGGTGAAGAGATCAGAGAGCAGGCTGGGAGATGGTGTGAGCTGGGTGGGGGCATGGAGAGGCTGATCCAAACTGGCCCTGTACTAGACAGATCCAGGAGGCTCTAGGGTCCTGCCTCCAGGCTTGAGATCTTTCCACAAAAAGTCCCTGTTGCCTGGCCTGTGTTTACCAATGAAACCAGCCTGCTAACCTGGTCATAAAAAATTAGAATAGTGTTGATGTCCCAGCAAAGGCCACTATAAGAGGTAGCCAGGAGGGGGCTGCCCTAAGCTGTGTGTGGTGAGGACTCTCCACATTGGATGAGAGGGAGTCAGCCCATCAGAGCCTCCTTTTTGGGTATATTGAGAGTAGATTGTTCACCTGGCTTGGGGTTAACGCTGAGTGACCCAGAGCCTACGTCCTTGCCCCCCACGAGGCCTATGGAAATGTCCGTTTGGGAGGGACTGACCCTGAGCGCATCTTCCCAAGAGTTCTCAATCAAGTTCCTCAAATAGATGCTGTGTGCCTCTTCCCTGCAAACCCCTGGGGCCTGACTGATACCAGGGCTCGCCAGCGCTCCTGGAAATCCACCGGCCCCAAGAACCAGGCTGGAATATCCCTGCCCCCATGGCAGGCCTGAGCTGGGTGATAGACTGATTCCCTCTCTCAGTGAGTCTGTCCCCCGCACCTGGTCCTGAGAGCAGCATGGCCATGGGGTTTGGGCCCTGATGGAGTGTTGGTCGGGGGTTTTCTCCCCTTCTCCGTGGGATGGGGGTGCTGAGCAGCTCAGGGGGGCACAAGAACATTGTTTCTGGCCGAGGAGGCTCCGGGCTTGGCAGTTGGAGGAGTTTCTGTGAGTTGGCACTATACTTCATGACACCCTTTTCCAGGTAAACAATCTGTTGTCTTAAGTTGTTTGCAGCAAAGATTATCTGATAAAGTTGTCGTGAAAATGAAATGAGGCCAGAGTTGAAGACTACTTGGCACTGGGCCTGACATGCAGCTCAGTGAGGGTTTAAAGCAGGGAAAGAGCGACAGGCGGAGAGCCAGAGACCTGATGTGACCTTGGAGAAGGTGCCTCCCAGGCCTTGGCCTCGGTCTCTGCTACATAATGTGTCTGAGGAGATGGGGACCTTAGAGAAGGGGGACCATGACCTCTAAGAGCACTTCCAGCTCTGTTTCTCTTAAGACTCCCTGAATTCCCATCTTATGCCTCCAAAGCCTATTCTATCTCTGCCAGATTGCACTGCCCTGTGTGGGAGACAAGATGCGGAAGTTAAAAAAAAGCAACAAAAAACAAACAAACAAAAAAACAAATAAGAGGAATTAAGTTAAACGTTAAAGGAGAGATTTTAAAACTGAATTTTACAACTTTCTATGCCTATCAGTAGGTTGACACACTAGGTTGGGAAACCAATAGTCCTGGAAATTTTTGTTACATATTTCACTTTTGTGGATCAATTTTTTAAAAAAATTTTTATAGGTATTACCAATATGACCTTCATTGGAGGCTGCACCAGTTTACAGTCCTACCAACAGTATGGAATGCCCGTTTCTGCACACCCTTGCCAACACAATGTTATCAAACTTTTTAGTATTCAATTTGGTAAGTAAAACAACAGTATCTCAGCTGGGTGCCACAGCTCACACCTGTAATCCCAAGCCTGTGGGAGGCCAAGATGGAAGGATCGTTTGAGCCCAGGAGTTTGAGACCAGTCTGGGCAACATAGTAAGACCCTGTCTTGCCGGGCACGGTGGCTCACGCCTGTAATCCCACCACTTTGGGAGGCCGAGGCAGGCGGATCACGAGGTCAGGAGATCGAGACCATCCTGGCTAACACGGTGAAACCCTGTCTCTACTAAAAAATACAAAAAATTAGCCGGGCGAGGTGGCGGGCGCCTGTAGTCTCAAATACTTGGGAGGCTGAGGCAGGAGAATGGCGTGAACCCGGGAGGCGGAGCTTGCAGTGAGCTGAGATAGGGCCACTGCACTCCAGCCTGGGCGACAGAGCGAGACTCCGTCTCAAAAAAAAAAAAAAAAAAAAAGACCCTGTCTCTACAAAAAGTAAAGAATTAGCGAGGTGTGGTGGTGCATGCCTGCAGTCCCAGCTACTCAGGTGGCTGAGGCAGCAGGATCGCTTGAGCCTGAGGTCAAGTCTGCAGTGAGCTGTGATTGCGCCACAGCCCTCAGCCTGGGCGACAGAGTAAAAACCCTGTCTCAAAAAAGCAAAAACAAAAACAAAGCAGTATCTCATTGTAGTTTTAATTCACATTTCTCTTATTATGAGTGAGGTGAAGCATCTTTTCATATTAAGAGATATTTCTTTTTATGTTCATATCCTTTGCTCATTTTTCAATTGGGTTGACCTTTTACTCATTGATTTAGAACAGTTCTTTTTTTTTTTTTTTTTTTTTTTTAAGACGGAGTCTTGTTGCCCAGGCTGCAGTGCAATGGCGCGATTTTGGCTCACTGCAACCTCTGCCTCCTGGGTTCAAGTGATTCTCCTGTCTCAACCTCCTGAGTAGCTGGGATTACAGTTGCCTGCCACCATGCCCAGCTAATTTTTGTATTTTTAATAGAGGTGGGGTTTCACCATGTTGTCCAGGCTGATCTCGAACTGCTGACCTCAGGTGATCCACCTGCCTCAGCCTCCAAAAGTGCTGGGATTACAGGCGTGAGCCACCACGCCCAGCCTATAACTGTTCTTTATATAATAAAGAAATTAGCCCAATAGTTTTGCCATTTTTACACTGTTGGTTTAAAATTGTTTCCTTGTGGTGTTTTTTTTTTTTTTTTTTTTTTTCAGGTAGAAAAATTTTAAATGTATGTAGCAAAAGTTTTTAATACTTTATATTTTAGGGGAACAGTGTCTCTCTCTATGCCCAGGCTGGAGCGCAGTGGTGCCATCTTAGCTCACTGCAGCTTCAAACATCTGGGCTCAAGCAATCCTTCTGCCTCAGCCTCCCGAGTAGCTGGGACTACAGGCATGTACCACCACACCTGGCTAATTTTTAAAAACTTTTTGGCCGGGCGCGGTGGCTCACGCCTGTAATCCCAGCACTTTGGGAGACTGAGGCAGGTGGATTACCTGAGATCAGGAATTTGAGACCAGCCTGGCTAACATAGTGAAACCTGTTTCTACTAAAAATACAAAAAATTAGCTACGCGTGATGGTGCACTCCTGTAATCTCAGCTACTTGGGAGACTGAGGCAGGAGTATTGCTTGAACCTGGGAGACGGAGGTTGCAGTGAGCTGAGATTACACCATTGCACTCCAGACTGGGAAATGAGTGAAACTCCGTCTCAAAAACAAAACTTTTTGGAAAGATGGGGTTTCACTATGTTGCCCAGGCTGGTCTTGAACTCCTGGCCGCAAGTGATCCTCCTGCCTTGCCCTCCCAAAGTGCTGGGATTACAGGTTTGAGCCACTGCATCAGCCTGGTGAACATTTTTATTGTTTCCAAATGTTTGCTATTGCTCCTGTAAACATTTATATGAGTCTTGGTGTAATTTGATGGGTTTCTTTCCAGGGTACTATCTCAGGATGGCTTCTCTAGGAAATAGATTGGGAAGTTTACTTGCACAACACTTTCTGGGGAATGCTCTTTAGAACAACACCTGTAAGGAACTGAAGGAAGCAGGATTGGTTAGAGGATTCTCCCTAACCAGTTAAGTTAACCATTGAAGTTAAGCTGCAATGTAGTTATAAGAGAAGCCTCAGCTCTGGAGCTGGGCCGGTCTTTCCAGTTGTCCCAAAACGGGCAAGAAGGCTTGGCCTTTGTACTCCCTGAGCAGGGCGTGTGCATATCCTTGGGCGAGGCAGCTTCCTTTGGTAAAGGCAATTCCCCAAGAAGAACTCAGCTTTGAATTCAGCAGCCAATACCCCCAGCAGCTGGGTCCTGAGGGGTGGGATATGGGTGGTGCCCTGTAGCATCCACAGACACATTTTAATAGGAAAATGCAGGGTAATAGACCGCGTGCACCTTCAACTGGACTAGATTTTGCAAATTGTTTTTCAAATTGATTGTACAGCACCAACTTCTCCCTTCTGCAGTGTATAATTTATTCTTTCCATATTTTCTATATCTCGATTTCCCTTGCTATTTTCCGGAAAATTTCTTTCTTTCTTTTTTTTTTTTTTTAGATGGAGTCTCCCTGGGTCGCCAGGCAGGAGTACAGTGGTGCGACCTTGCCTCACTGCAACCTCTGCCTCCCGGGTTCAAGCAATTCCCCTGCGTCACCCTCCCGAGGGGCTGGGCTACAGGCATGCGACATCAGGCCTGGGTAATGTTTCGTATTTTAGTAGAAACAGGGTTTCACCATGTTGGCCAGGATGGTCTCGATTTCCTGACCTCATGATCCGCCCACCTTGGCCTCTCAAAGTGCTGGGATTATAGGCGTGAGCCACCATGCCTGGCCAAAAATTTCTACAGATCCTTCTTGAGGTGCAAAAAATGATCTCTGGCTGTGTAATTTTTATTTCATTCAGGTTTTTTTTTTTCCTGGAAGTTCCAGGCATTTCTTAAAAAAATTTTTTTCTTAAAGCAAATTGGCTGGGCACAATGGCTCATGCCTGCAACCCTAACACTTTGGGAGGCTGAGGTGGGCAGATCACCTGAGGTCAAGAGTTCGAGACCAGTCTGACCAACATGGTGAAACCCCATCTCTACCAAAAATACAAAAATTAGCTGTGCGTGGTGACGGGCACCTGTAATCTCAGGTACTTCGGAGGCTGACGCAGGAGAATTGCTTGAATCTGGGAGGCAGAGGTTGCAGTGAGCTGAGATCACACCACTGTACTCCAGCCTGGGCTACAGACTGAGACTCCATCTCAAAACAAACAAACAAACAAAAAAAAAAAACAAAAAAAGCAAATTATTCCTTTCTTATGTTTTGATTTTTTTTTCTTTTGAGTCGAAGTCTCGCTCTGTTGCTCATGCTGGAGTGCAGTGGCTCGATCTCAGCTAACCGCAACCTCTGTCTCCCAGGTTCAAGAGATTCTCCTGTGTCAGCAGCCTCCAGAGCAGCTGGGACCACAGGCACGTGCCACTGCGTCCGGCTAATTTTTTGTTTTTAGTAAAGACAGGGTTTCACCATGTTGGCCAGGCTGGCCTCGAACTTCTGACCTTGGGTGATCCGCCTGCCTCGGCCTCCCAAAGTGCTGGGATTACAGGTGTGAGCCACCGTGCCCAACCTTGATTTTTTAAAATGTATTTTTAATTTTATTTATTTATTTATTTATTTATTTATTTTTCGAGACAGAGTCTTGCTGTGTCACCCAGGCTGGAGTGCAGTGGTGCAATCTCAACTTACTGTAAGCTCCGCCTCCTGGGTTCACGCCATTCTCCTGCCTCAGCCTCCCAAGTAGCTGGGATTACAGGCGCCCACCACCACTCCTGGCTAATTTTTTCTATTTTTAGTAGAGACCAGGTTTCACTGTGTTAGCCAGGATGGTCTCAATCTTCTGACCTTGTGATCTGCCCGCCTTGGCCTCCCAAAGTGCTGGGATAGCGAGCCACTGTGCCCAGCCTATTTTTCTGAGACAGGGTCTCACTCTGTCACCCATGCTGGAGTGCAGTGGCGCAATCATAGCTCACTGCAACCTCGAATGCCTGAGCTCAAGTGATCCTCCTGCCTCAGCCTCCCACGTAACACATTTATTTCCTTTATAACAGCCAATAGTTATATGTTTTTGAGGTGCCAGGGCTCTAATTTCACCGGTTGTTATGTCTATTTTCATGCAGGCTTGTTTTTTTGTATCTAGGATTTTGTGGGAATTCTCTACTGCCTGTATCTGTCCTCCAGAAAGGTTTTGCATCTGCTTTCGCCAGGCTTCCCAGGGATACTACAAGTTCAGGACCCTGTTTCTTTCTTTCCAATCATTCTTTTTTTTTTTTTTTTTTTTTTTTTGAGACAGAGTCTCTCTCTGTCACCCAGGCTGGAGTGCAGTGGTGTGAACTCAGCTCACTGCTACCTCGAACTCCTGGGTTCAAGTGATTCTCCAGCCTCAGCCTCCTGAGTAGCTGGGATTACAGGTGTACACCACCATGCCCAGGTTTTTGTTTGTTTTTGTTTTTGGTATGTTTAGTAGAGACCGAGTTTTTTTTTTTTTTTTTTTTTGAGACGGAGTCTCGCTCTATCGCCGGAGCTGAAGTGCAGTGGCCGGATCTCAGCTCACTGCAAGCTCCGCCTCCCGGGTTCCCGCCATTCTCCTGCCTCAGCCTCCCCAGTAGCTGGGACTACAGGCGCCCGCCACCTCGCCCGGCTAGATGTTTGTATTTTTTTTTTAGTAGAGACGAGGTTTCACTGTGTTAGCCAGGATGGTCTCGATCTCCTGACCTCGTGATCCGCCCGTCTCGGCCTCCCAAAGTGCTGGGATTACAGGCTTGAGCCACCGCGCCCGGCCCCGAGACCGAGTTTTAACATGTTGGCCAGGCTGGTCTCGAACTCCTGATCTCAGGTGATCCACCCATGTTGGCCTCTCAAAGTGCTGGGATTACAGGTGTGAGCCACCACACCTGGCCATCTCTCTAATAAACTTCTAGTTTCAGAATACTTTTAGGTTTATAGAATTATTGCCAAGAGAATCTTCTAAGTCTCCTAAGTTTGCTTTCTTCTTTTTTTAGTTTAAATGCTTGATTCATGTGTCCTGAGCATTATTAAAAAGAGACGAGGTGACCAACTATTGTTCCCAAAGTTTTGATCCTGGGTGAAAAGCAGAGATCCTAAGGCTGTGGATGGAATACTGGCCATGCCTCTTCCTAGCTGTGACCACAGGCACACCCCTTAATCTCTCATTGTGCTTCCTCCTCTGTAAAATGACAGGTGATAAGGTTTACCTTATAAGATTAGAGGTGATGTACGTATAATGCATAAATAGCTGCTTAACAAGGAATAGCAGTTAGGGATAGTAACAACAGGGGCCAGAGTAATATGATGCTCTTTGCAGCACCAGAACCCAGATAAAGTGGTTGAGACAGCTTCGACTCTCTGAACTGAATGAGAACTGCTTATTTAGTATATGGGGTTCTTACCTCTTCAGTGCTGGGAAGAGGACTGGCCTTTAACAACTGAAACACACACAGTCTTTGACTATTTTTTCCCCACTTGATAGTGTGGGAAAGAATAGGGAGGTGAGAAAAATAAACCAAGTGTAGAAAGTAAAAAGGTTCCTCTTCAAAGTTTCCCTTCTTGTTAAAAAATAAATCATAAGTGTTAGAAATAATAGTTTCTCTTAAAGACTAACTTCCTTCAAGCCACCTTGTTTTGTGCTAGTAACTCTGTTAAGCCCTGTCCTGTGTAGCTATTAGATATAAGGGAATGAGTACATTTGATGTCCTTGTACTTTAACCAATATATTTGGTTATTACTTTTCTAAGTCCTTTTGCAAGCAACTTCCTCTTTTCCTTTGTTCTCCCTTGCCTTTACCTCTTTAGGATAAAGTTTTAAGTTATTAGCTAGTTGGGTTTAGCTTAGATTGTGCGGTCTGGCTGCAGCCAATGGAGACAGAACACAGTAGCAAGGACAAGCTGTGTAAGGGATAAAAATTGCTTCCCTCCTTTGTTCGTGTGCAGTCTCACCATTGTTCCATCTGTGAGGAACACCCTTTCTGCAGAAAGTAAAATTGCCTTGCTGAGAAAACTTTTTGTCTAAATGCTAATTTTTTCTTATAGTACTGAGGAACAAGCATTCTGTTTCTGAATGAACATTCTACTTATAATACCAAGTAAACCAGAGGATTCCATTATAAAAAAGGCTACCAATTTCAGAGATGCCCTGGTTCCAAGCACCCCGTTTCTTCCTCCTCCTCTTTTCCTCCTGTTCCCCTGGGACTGTCACTCTCTGGACTGAGATGAACCATATGGGACCTGACAATTCAGATTGCTCTGCCAAGATGACCAGCAAAGAGAGAAAACAGGGAGGCAAGTGCTGTAGTGACCATCCCTTAGCTGTGGGCATCTAGGATCCCTCACACTGGGGCTGGTGCCTGTACGCTGTGCTAGTTGTTTGCCTGCAGATGTTTGGTTCAATTCCCACCCTTCCACGTGCTCCTCTATGGGTGGAAGTCTACAAACTCCATTTCCTAGACTACCATCCATTTTTTTCCCCCAATGGAGGTAAAAGCAACAGACTGGAAGATAGGCAGAAGGAAGAATCCTTTGCTTCCCCAACCCCAAACTCTGACAGCACTTCTGGCAGAAGCAGCTGAGACCAGGCTATGAGTTATGGGGCTACAGCACTCAAGCAGTGAGGTCACAGGGGCAGCAGTGGTGGTGGCCTTGGGCACTCTGGTGGCCCCATATGTACCATGTGCGTGAACTCAGGCACCAGCAGTCTGGTTCTATAGTCAAATCAACTGGTGACTTCAGGCTCCTGGTTGCTGCAGTGTCAGTGTGTGTTCTAGCAATGGTGGCCCCCAAATGATACCATTTTCCCATTCAGCCCTGGAGGTGAGAATGGCTTCCTGCAGTTACTTATCTCCGGATGACCTCTATTTCCCCCTATTGATCTTTCAGTACTTCCAATACTTTTGCAACAACTCCCTGCAGTACATTCCCCATTTGGAAATATTTAGCTGTAGTTTTTTCCTGACTAGATAAACATACTCTGTTACATACCCTGACCTGGCCTCGCACTGCAGACAAACCCATGGCTGCTGGGGGCTGGGCTCTACTGGACCCCTGGGGAAATGGCACCTCAGGAAAGACAGGAGAGAACCGGGTGGCAGCAAAGGAGAGGAAAACCATGATCTCTCATGGTGATGAAAAACTGGCTTTGATCTATTGAGTCCTGCATCCGCCTCCTCCAGGGGCCTTCCCATTCCCCAGACCCCAACTGCTCCACCAGGGTACCCCACATCCTTTGTACCCTCACACCCCAAATTCTCTCTGCAGGGTGGAAATGGCACAGTCGTCCACCCGACTGACAAGTGGTGAGCAAAGCGAGGTGGAGGCAAAGGAGGGCTTCGGCACCCAAAGCCTCCTTTGCCCTCCAGTACTGGATGTGGAGGAGGTGTGGAGCCCTGTCAGCCCCAGGAAAAACATTCAAGTAACTGAGTCAGCTTCCAGTCAGCTCTTAAATATTTAATTCCCATTTATTTAAAGTTTCGTCAGTCTGTGTACACTATTTATATTAAAAACACAGGAAGCTGGGGCTCCTAGCAAAAATATACATTTCAATTTTGGAGATTGTTCAGACACTGAGAAGAGCTGTATCCTCAGCACCAGACCCGGGTCGGGGCAGGGACGCGGCACGGGGAGGGGGAGGTGGGTCCCAGCAGCCGTCCCTTCATAGACTTGGCCTGAAAGGAAGCACCCCAACCCCCATCAGCTGGGTGGGTGGGGAGCTGGAAGAATCCTGCCAGTAGAGAGTGATCCTGGGGCATGGAAGGGAGGCCACAGCGCCGGTAGGGGCAAGGGCTGGGCACTTCCACCCAGTCACACACAGAATGGCCCCTGGGGAGGGAGGACCAGGCAGGACCCAGGAAGCCTGGGCTCGAACTCCAGCTCTCCTACCTCTGTGCTCTGAGACTGCAGCCAGCCCCTTGCCCCTGCAGGCCTGGAGGGCTCTGCCCTACTCAGACATGGCATGCCCAGCTGTGCTTTGGCCCTGTTCTGAGGTGAGCGCACCTCAACCTGGAAGCAGGGGAGGGCAGGGACCAGCGGTGTGGGACTGGTCCCACAAGGTCCTCGGACACCAGAGGCTGTGCAGGGAGACTTCTAGGTGGCCAGCTGGGCTGAATAAAGGGGAAGAGGAGGGCGGCAGAGCTGTTGGGACAAATGGACATCAGAATGAACAGGCTCAGTTTATCCCAGGAAGCTCCCACTGGGAGCAGGTGCTGGGTTGACTCAGCAGGACCTGCAGGACCCCTGCCTCCCCGGAGACCTGGCCCAGCCCTGCCTGCCCACCTGCAGGCCCCTCTCTCCGGGTTCTCACTTGCCTCAGGGAGGGAAGGGAGGTGCATGGAGCCTGCAGGTAAAGTGATTTCAGTGCTTGTGTGTGTGCTGGAGGGGGCAGTTTCAGGGAGAGTGGGACCTGAGCTCCCATGGAGCCAGCTAGAGAAAGGAGCAGTGGGATGTGAGGCCAGGCCCTGGCCCTGGGTGCCGACACAATGTGGGTGGCTGCTACTGGGCAGGGGGGCAGTGGGGGTGCTGGCGAAGGCCTGCCCTGAGCTCTCTCCCTGGCCTGACCCCAGGACTCAGACCCCCAGTCCTAGGGGCAGAATTGGGTGTGCTGCTTCCTCCAACCACCAACCCCTCCTCCTTCTCTTGAGACTTGCTCCTCTTCAATGAGGTGGGGGCCCACCTGGAGGGAACCCTGCCTACTTCCAAGCTGGGAGACTGCCGTCCAGCGGCCAGTGCAGGGGGCCATCAGCAACACTGGCCTGGCAAACCAGTGTGAAGAAGATGGAAGGACGCTGGGTGTCAGTGGGGCTGAGGAGTGCTGCTGGAGCAGGATCAGTTGGGTCAGTGGGTGGCCTCAGCCTCGAAGGAGCAATTACAGTCTTGGGGAGGCATCTGGCTCTCAGCCTGGGCCTCCTGCCCACTGTCCTTTACAGCGAGGACCCCAGGACTACAGGCTGCTGCAGTCAGTCCAGGCCATGCTCAGCCTTCCCTGGAACCCAGGCCCAGACAGCTTAGTGTTTCTTTGGATGGCTCAAGTCTTTTGCTCTGAAGACAGGAGACAGAAGTGAGGACCCTAAGACTGCAGGTGCAATGATGGGGCAGAGGGCAGGCCCCACTCCCTTCTGCTCCTGGAGAAAAGCGTGTGCAAAAGCAGAGGTCCTGTTCTATGCTGCTGGTGAAATCATACAAAACATCTCACAGAATAAGAAACGAGGACAGACATGGGGGTGGAGAGAGAAAGGGAGGGCAAGGGAGAAGGGAAGAGGAGAAGCCTACAGAAAGGAAGAAATAGAGCAAGGGAATTAGAAAGGAAAGAGGAACTGAGAAAGAGGGAGACAATAGACAGGAAGAGAGTTGACTGGAGGAAGTGGGAGAGAGGGCACAGGGAGCCAGAGGCGGTGGGTGTCATGTGTCTCACAGCGAGCATGGGACTCTGCTGCTCCAGGCCGGGTGCTCAAGGGCTGGTCAACGGAAAAGTCACTTGGGTGGGCCCCTCCAGTGCTGGCCCCACTGGAGCCTGCAGGGAGGCCTGGGCGCCGCCCCTAGTACATGTCCTTGTAGATCTCCTGGAGCAGAGGGTGCAGCGAGGTCTCGGTCTCGGTCTTCTTGATCCGCTGCATCATCTGCGCATGCTCGGTGACCAGCTGCCGCAGGTCAGCCATCTTCTGCAACAGCTTGGGGAAGAGGTACTGGGCATCGGGGTGGTTGGCCTGCAGGTGGAATTCGAGGGCACGCAGGATGGTGTCCTGGATAGCCTCCACCTGTGGAACGTTCATGAGGCCTGGCCGGTCTGTGGGGACACAGGGCACGCCAGGGAGCTCAGAAAGGCAGTGGAGCTCCCCTACCTCCACCCCAAGAGGTGACTTGGCCCAGGGGACAGCAGGCCTCCTTGGCCGTGACAGACAAGACCTGTCCCGTGACAGACCAAGCCCTGTCCCGTCAGCAATGGTCTACTGGCTGTTCTAGTCTCCCTACCCTTGGTCTTAATCCACTTCCTTTGTTTTTTCACCCCTGATTAGGCAACATAGTATCGTGGTTAAGAGACTCAATGCTTAATTCAAATCCTGTGTCTGCCACAGCCTATCGATGAAGCTATGGGCAGGTCACTCAGCCTCTCTGATGTGTAAAATGGAGATAGAAAACATTCTTCCTGCACAAGTTTGTTGTGAGGATCAAGTGAGTCATCATCGATGAAAAGGAACAGTGCCTGGCATGAAGTAAGCTCTAGGCCACGGTTAGTTAGCATAGTTATTATTGTATTTATTGTGTTGGAATTTAAAAAAATGCAGAGACAGGCCGGGCGCGGTGGCTCAAGCCTGTAATCCCAGCACTTTGGGAGGCCAAGACGGGCGGATCACGAGGTCAGGAGATCGAGACCATCCTGGCTAACACGGTGAAACCCCGTCTCTACTAAAAAAAAAAAACAAAAAACTAGCCGGGTGAGGTGGCGGGCGCCTGTAGTCCCAGCTACTCGGGAGGCTGAGGCAGGAGAATGGCGTGAACCCAGGAGGCGGAGCTTGCAGTGAGCTGAGAACCAGCCACTACACTCCAGCCCGGGCGACAGAGCAAGACTCCGTCTCAAAAAAAAAAAAAAAAAAAAAAAAAATGCAGAGACAATGCAGACAATTTTTCCACCCCACATTAACATGACAGCATACTGCCTGTTAGTCCTTTTCCTTTTTTTTGAGACAGGGTCTTGCTCTGTCACCCAGGCTGGAGTGCTGTGGTGGGATTTTGGCTCACTGCAACCTCCACCTCTCAGGTTCAAGCGATTCTCCTGGCTCAGCCTCCCAAGTAGCTGAGATTACAGGTGTGTGCCACCACATCTGGCTAATTTTTTGTATTTTTAGTAGAGACGGGGTTTCACTATGTTGGCCAGGCTGGTTTCGAACTCCTGACCTCAAGTGATCCACCCGCCTCGGCCTGCCAAAGTGCTGGGATTACAGGCATGAGCCACCACGTCTGGCTTAGTCTCTTTCCTATCTCCACCTCAATATACATACATAACGAGATGGAGCTAACCCTGCATGCTCAGGCAGTGCCTTGCATGTTCCACTGCCAAGATCAAAGGGACACTTCCCCACACTGTCAGAGCTCAGGCACAGTGCCCTGTAGTGCAGGCCAGCCCCTAGGACGACTGGGTGTGCTAGGCCAGCCCGCCTGCCACACTCTCACTCACCTCCACACAGAATGATGGCCGCAATGAATAGGGCCAGGTCACTGTCGTCAAGTTCCAGGGCGTTGAACTTGACAGCAAATTCAAACTTGGGCTCAACGATATCACCGAAGGGTTTGCGGAGGCTGCGCAGGAACTCGCGGGTGACAAAGCCACTGCCGTTGGCTACCAGCAGCCCATCCTTGTTGACGATGGAGGCCAGCATGGCGAAGATGGCCTCGTGCACACCATACTTGAGAAGGGTAACCTGGTCATTGAGGAAGAGGCTGCTGAAGCTGGGGATGCTCTTGGCGAACTCGATGAGCTCCCGCACAGTCTCCACCGTGGTGCACTGGCAGCGGTAGAAGACGTGCACGCTGATCTCCTTGTAGGGAGGCAGGCCGTTCACCAGCTGCTTCCACACCAGCCCCTTCTCTGCCTGCCACAATGTCTCGATGTCGTGGATCACAAAGGGCTGAAAACCAGGCCCTGTTAGAGACCAGGATTCGGGAGACCCCCACCCTGTACTCCCCATATCCCTTGCCTGCACCATGAAGTTGAGGGAGGGAGAAGGCCTGGCTCTCCCAGGAGTCAGGCAGGCAGCAGTGGGACCCAGAGCCCAGGATACTGCCACGCCGAGCAGCAACACTCACCGCTGTGTGGCTGGCTTTGCCAGTGAGGATGCTGCGGGCCTTCTTTTTGGTCATGTTGAAGTTTTTCAGGTAGGCATTGTAGATGTGCTTGGAGAAGGCCTTCAGGTCGGCCACCTGTGGGTTGTACTGGCTCCCCTCATTTGCCGTCAGCCCTGCCACCAGCTTCCTCTTCTCAGCCTCTGGCATCCGGCCGAAACGGATAGCTGCACAGGGAAGAGGGGAGTCAGCAAGGAGCCCAGGCAGGCCCCAGCACCTCTGACATCCCCATCCCTTTATAGGTGCATGGGCCAAATCCTTTTGGAGCCCAGGGCCCCCAGAAGCTCTAGAGTCAGCAAGGTGGGAATGCTGGGGTGGCCCCTCCAGATTGCAAGCTCCACAAGACGTGATTCTTTTTTGGGGGGTGTATCTTTGCAAGAGCAGTGATTTTGTCTGTTCTGTTCACAGTGCCCAGAACACAAGGGCTCTAACATACTAAGTGACTGAGCTACTCTGACTGGGGTAAGACAGACTTTGGTGACAAAGGCCTGGGTTTGAGTTCCAGCTTAGCAGTTTACTAGCTGTGTGACTTGGGGCAGACTCCTTCACTTTTCTTTTTCTTTTCTTTTTTTTTTGAGACGGAGTCTTGCTGTCTCTCAGGTTGGAGTACAGTGGCGTGGTCTCGGCTCACTACAACCTCTGCCTCCCGGGCTCAAGCAATTCTCTGCCTCAGCCTCCCGAGTAGCTGGGATTACAGGTGTCCGCCACCATGCCCGGCTAGTTTTTGTATTTTTTTTTAGTAGAGATGGGGTTTCACCACCTTGGCCAGGATGCTCTTGAACTGCTGACCTCCGGTGATCCACCCGCCCTGGCCTCCCAAAATGCTGGGATTATAGGCATGTGCCAACATGCCCAGCTTTTTTCTTTTTTTTGAGACAGGGTTTCCACTCTCGTCCAGCCTATAGTACACTGGCAAATCATGGCTCACTGCAGCTTTGACCTCCTGGGCTAAAGTGATCCTCCCACCTCAACCTTCTGAGTAGCAGAGACTACAGGTGCATGCCACCAAGCCTGGCTGTTTTTTTTTTTTTTTGTAGAGACGTGGTCTCACTATGTTGCTCAGGCTGGTCTTAAACTCCTGGACTCGGCCGGGCGCGGTGGCTCAAGCCTGTAATCCCAGCACTTTGGGAGGCCGAGACGGGCGGATTACGAGGTCAGGAGATCGAGACCATCCTGGCTAACATGGTGAAACCCCGTCTCTACTAAAAAAAAATACAAAAAAAAAATAGCCGGGCGAGGTGGTGGGCGCCTGTAGTCCCAGCTACTCAGGAGGCTGAGGCAGGAGAATGGCGTAAACCCGGGAGGCGGAGCTTGCAGTGAGCTGAGATCCGGCCACTGCACTCCAGCCTGGGCGACAGGGCGAGACTCCGTCTCAAAAAAAAAAAAAAAAAAAAAAAACTCCTGGACTCAAGCAATCCTCCTGCTTGGCCTCCCAAAGTGATGGGATTACAGGTGTGAGCCACTGCACCTGGCCATTTTTCTTTTTAATCATAAAAATGAGGCTAATACTTTTAAAAACATACTGAGTTATTAGATCAATTAAATAAGAATCCTCACATAGTAAGCACTCAAAAATTGTCATTAGTAATTGAGTAGGATACGAATGCGACTTCTCCCAGAGTTAGCGTGAGGAGAGGGATTCAGTCAGTTCTGAGATTTCCTAGGAAAGGAGTGAAACCCAGACCTGCCAGACCCCATTACCCAGGAGAGCCGCAAATGGAGGGCTCAGGTCCTGCTACCCTCTAAGATGCAAGGCAGTTAGGGCATCCCTGGGTAAAAGCTGGCCAAGCAGCTAACCTGCCTGTCGAGATCACAAGAGGCTCTCCCCTGTCCTCTAGGGGTCTGACTCAGAGAGGTACTAAGGGGATAGGTGGGCTTTGCAATATCCTACCCTAGAGGTCCGAAGACAAGGCTCTGCAGGAGGCCTGGAGCACAGGGCAGAGAAGGCTTTGTCTCTGGGGAGTGGCTGACCTCCAAGAAACTTCTGCCTGGCTCCTGGGAGTTGACAGATGTGGTCACTTACTGGCTACTGCCTGCCTTCTATAACCAAGGAGGGCCAAGGGGATCCCTGGCCTTGGCAGTAGCTTTCATGCTGTGTCAGGTCATCTGAGACAGGCTTGAGCTTCTGGGACTGGTGTTCCCCAAATTGTTCAAGCTGTTATCAATTCTCAGTTCCCTTCTGGGCCAGAATGGGTAAACCTCAGGTACAGGGAGGTAGAGACTACCCCAGGCCTGGGACCATGGTAGATGCTGGCAGTCTGAGGAACTGGCAGGTCTTAGAAGACCCAAGGTCCAGATCAGCAAAGCCAAAAGCCAACAGCCATGGTGCTCACTGTGTGCCAGGCACTGCTCTACAGGCGCCCCCTCTGGGCTGCCCCGAGGGCTCTCTGGACCCTGGTTTCAGGCTGTGTGGAGCCAGCAGCCTGTGTTGCTCTGGTCAGCTCTCACCGTTGTGTGACATGCCCAGTGCCAGGCACTTCTGGAAACGGCAGTACTGACACTTGTTGCGGTTCTTCTTCTGAATCTTGCAGCTGCGCTCACACTTCTCGTACTCCAGCTTCATGCGGATCGTCCGACGGAAGAAGCCCTGAGGCACCAAGAACAGGTGAGGAAAGGCAAGCAGGAGGTGGGGGGAGGTTGTGCCAAAGGGCCTGATTATGCATAAGGTGTAAATACTCCTGAAATTTGGAAGTAATGAGGAGAAATTTTTTTGGAGGGGAGATGGAGAAGGAAAATAATTCTGAAACTTTAATTAAAACTATTTTAGGTTGGGTGCAGTGGCTCATGCCTGTAATCCCAGACTTTGGGAAGCCAAGGTGGGCTGATCACCTAAGGTCAGGAGTTTGAGACCAGCCTGGCCAAGATGGTGAAACCCCGTCTCTACTAAAAATACAGAAAAATTAGCCGAGTGTGGTGGCACACCCCTGTAATCCCACCTACCCAGGAGGCTGAGGCAGGGGAATCTCCTGAACACGCGAGGCAGAGGTTGCAGTGAGCCAAGATCGCGCCATTACACTCCAGCCTGGACAGTAAGAGTGAAACTCCATCTCAAAAAAACAAAAAACAAAAAGAACACAACTATTTTAAATGCCTAAAGAAGTCCTAAAACTTCTTTGTTGGGGCTGGGCAGAGTGGCTCACACCTGTAATCCCAGCACTTTGGGAGGCCGAGGCAGGTGTATCACCTGAGGTCAGTAGTTCAAGACCAGCCCGGCCAATATGGTGAAACCCCGTCTCTATTAAAACTACAAAAACTGGGCCAGGCACGGTGGTTCACGCCTGTAATCCCAGCACTTTGGGAGGCCGAGGCAGGTGCATCACCTGAGGTAAGGAGTTCGAGACCAGCCTGGCCAATATGGTGAAACCCCATCTCTACTAAAAGTATGAAAATTAGCCAGGCATGGTGGTGTGTACCTGTAATCCCAGCTACTCTGGAGGCTGAGGCAGGAGAATCTCCTGAACCTGGGAGGTGGAGATTGCAATTAACTGAGATCATGCCACTGCACTCCAGCCTAGGTGACAGAGCAAGATTCCATCTCAAAAAAAAAAAAAAAAAAAAAAAGCTTCTTTGTTAGTTTGGTAACATAAGATTGTCTCACGGCACTTGGTTTCTCATAAATTTATCTGGTTCTGTATATTTGTGAGGTGGTGGTTCAATAAAATAATCGTGAGATTTTGATGTATGTGAAGTTAGGAAGGACCCACAAATATCACTGGAAAAACAAATGTCTGTCCTTTTTCTCAAAGAGCCCCCTTTGAGCCTTGAGAAACAGGAAACCCAGACCTCAGCCCAAGACCCTCATTCTGTCCTGCCTGTCTGGTCCCCAGGGGGGCACAATCACCCATAAAGCTGGGTCAACACAGGTGCCCGACAGGGTAGGCTTGACAAGGGAACTCCCTCTTCTCCTGCAGTGCCCAGAGCTGAGGTCTGGAGCCCAAGGGCCTGGCTGCCTCCTGGGCAGGAATTCTGCAGTGGATACAGTCAGGGCCCTACTCCAAGGCAGGGAAAGCTTTGTGGAGGGTCAATTCACCATGTGACCAGAGCCTCAGTGGCCAGCCACCGCTCCCCCGAGTCCGTACCTTGCACCCCTCACATGCATGAACGCCGTAGTGGAAGCCTGATGCCTTGTCCCCGCACACCCGGCACTCCATGTTGAGGCTGCCACACGAGGCCCCATCACAGCCCATCTGCAGCTGGTCCAGCAGTGAGGGTGGCGAGGAGCTCCGGGAGAGGTCTGTGGACACACGATGGAGGGGCAGCTCCACATGCTGCCAGGCCTGGAAGCCAGGGTGTGGGAACAGCCCCACAGCCCTCAGCTCAGCCACTTAACAGCTGTGTGGCCTCAGGGAGTCAACCTTTCTAAGGACCAGTTTCTTCACCTAGAACCAGGGGTATTGACAGCTTCTCTGGGAGGATGGGCAAAAAGTCTCCACAGTGTTTCTCCCAGAGCCTAACATACAGAAGATGTTCAGTACACGGCAGCTATTACCACTGGGGCTGGGTGAAAGGCTTCCCGGACTGAACTCACTATGCGGCAGCAGTGGGGAGGAGAATGGCTGTGTTTTGGGAGAAGGAAAGCAAGGAGAAAGCAGACACACAGTCTTTAGGTGGCCCTTAGGAAGCAGCTCTCCTGGTTCAGAGGTTGCCACTGTGTGGCCCACGTGGAGATGTGTGCAATGTGTTTTGCAGAAACGGCAGGACTGTAGACCTCTGCAGAGCTAGCCTGCCCACCATCCCCCAAAGGAAGTTCTATTCTTGCATAGACTCCAGGGATGCTGTAAACAATCTCTCAAGAAGCTCAAGTTCATTCCCATGAAACTTCTTGCTTGAGTAGAACAGCTTAGGTATCAGTCATATTGATTAAGCAACACACTGAATTTCTCCAAGTTTTTCTATCAAACGTATAGATGTTTGAACCACGGGGTGTTGAGTGTATTGGTGGGGAAGGCAGTTTGCTAAGGCTATGACTTCAGGATACATCTGCTGTCAGATGATTTCCTAAGAACTGCTAGGAGTCTCTTCCCAGTGCCCTTTGGACACTCGGAAATGATCTCTTCGTCTTGGAAAGGGGACCTGAACTAAGCCTCAGCTTCCTGACTGCTAGCCCAGAGCTGGTTTCATGGCCTCACATACCAGCTGTCCTGCTTTTGCCATGATGACCATCCAACCTCTGCACTCTTCTCTAATGACTGAGCAACCTCCCCAAAAGCAGGTGCCAAACCTCCAAACCAGAGAATCAGCCATTTTGAGTAGAAGGGGACATCAGGGGGACCCAAGCCATGGAGATGAACCCAGACTAATGTTTTCCAGGCCTGCAGTAATACCCCTCTACTATACAGGCCAAGCAACCTTCATTTCCCCACCATGTGAGTAACTATCCACCTGCTACCAACCAAAGTGCACTCCATCCTTCCCACACGGTCTCCCCATTCCCCCAGCTTCCCCTTGGGCCCTAGAAGTGGCAGCAGGAAAGCCTCCTTCCCCTAGCCTGGCCACAGGAGGGGGAGCACAAGAAGCACCCAACCATAGCAGAGAGGACCCAGTGGGCTGCTCCCCTCCTGGCTGGTGAGGTTTAGGGGTGACACAAGTCTCTGGTTCCTAAAATGGCCTGTCTTGTCCTGGCACCTTAGCTCCCAACTTCAGTCATTCCAAGGTGTGTAACTGTTCCTCTTGACCCAGACTGGGAGACTGGGCTCCCTCCATCTCTCGGGCCTGGGAAGGCAAAGCTGTGTTCTGGGAGGGTGAAGCTGCTTTGGTCTTCTCAGGCCTTTGTCACCACCTGACATATCCTGTGTGTGTTCACTGTTGGAAGCCACCCACTAGACATAAGGGCCACAAGGCCAGGAACTTTGTCCACCAGGGCACCAGCGTGGTCTGGCACTGAGAGCTGTGTGAGGTGCTGGGCACGCAGCAGGCACATGATAGCTCTCGGCACAATTGGCAGTCCTCAGGCTGCCTGGGTGTCCTGACCGCAGCACCAACTGGCTGACGGGGCTGGGCGGGACCTGCCACTCCTGGAGGCATTATAACAGGGACAATAAAACTCACAGCACTGGATGTTGGAAGAAAAGAGATAACATGACAGAAACCCTTTGTGGATGCCCACGCAGATGCTGGGGCAGGCAGGGTTTCTGGCATTTCCTCCTTGAATCTGTGCAGTCCGTGAGCATATGCTTGCGTTGTGGCATTTCTTGTAATTTTGTTTTTGTGACCTGCATGTCTGCTTCCTCTGCTAGACTCTGCATTATCTCTACTCACATTCCCTTTGGATCTCGGAGCTCACTTCCACCACCGAGTCTTGTCCACAGTGGCCAATACCCTTAGATTATTCACACCTCCTGCAGGTGCCTTTCTCATCCTCCCTGTGGCCATGGAAAGTCAGCAGGTGTCTAGTCATTTGGTTGCTGTTGGCACTGCACGTGACAATGTCACCCTCTGTGTTCACTCAAAAGACACATGATAAGCACCTTCTATATGCAGGGCAGGACCTAGACTCTGCCCTCAAATAGCTGAGGTAAGAAAGAGTTAAGAGCAGGGCCAGGCATTGTGGCTCACACCTGTAATCCCAGCACTTTGGGAGGCCGATGCGGGTGGATCATGGGTCAAGGGATTGAAACCATCCTGGCAAACACAGTGAAACCCTGTCTCTACTAAAAATATAAAAATTAGCCGAGCACAGTGGCTCGTGCCTGTAGTCCCAGCTACTTGGGAGGCTAAGGCAGGAGAATCACTTGAACCTGGGGGTGGGGGAGTAGAGAGTGTAATGAGCTGAGATCATGCCACTGCACTCCCCTGCCTGGTAACAGAGTGAGACTGTCTCAAAAAAAAAAAAAGTAACGGCTGAGTGTGGTAGCTCACGCCAGTAATCCCAATACTCTGGGAGGCCAAGGCAGGAGGATCACCTGAGGCCAGGAGAAACATGGTGAGACCCCCGTCTCTACAAAAAGTAAAAAAAAATAGTTGGGTGTCGTGGCACCTGCCTATAGTGCCTGCTACTGAGGAGGCTGAGGCAGGAAGATCCTTGAGCCTAGAAGAGCTGTGATTGTGCCACTGTACACCAGCCTGGGTGACAAAGCATGACTGTCTCTACTTAAAAAAAAAAAAGGCCAAGTGCAATGGCTCACACCTATAATCCCAACACATTGGGAGGCTGAGGCGGGAGGATCACTTGAGCCCAGGAGTTTGAGACCAGCCTGGCAACATAGTGAGAGCCCGTCTCTATAAAAAATTTAAATAGGCCGGGCGCGGTGGCTCAAGCCTGTAATCCCAGCACTTTGGGAGGTCGAGACGGGCGGATCACGAGGTCAGGAGTTCGAGACCATCCTGGCTAACACGGTGAAACCCCGTCTCTACTAAAAAATACAAAAAACTAGCCGGGCGAGGTGGCGGGCGCCTGTAGTCCCAGCTACGTGGGAGGCTGAGGCAGGAGAATGGCGTGAACCCAGGAGGCGGAGCTTGCAGTGAGCTGAGATCCGGCCACTGCACTCCAGCCCGGGCAACAGAGCGAGACTCCGTCTCAAAAAAAAAAAAAAATTTAAATAACTAGCTAGGTGTGGTGATACATGCCTGTGGGCCCTGCTACTTGGGAGGCTGAGGCAGGAGGATTGCCTGAATGTGGGAAGATGACTTGAGCCTGAGAGGTCGAGGTTGCAGTGAGCTGTGATTGCACCACTGTACTCCAGCCTGTGCTGACAGAACAAGACCTTGTCTCAAAAAAATAAATAAACGGCCGGGTGCGGTGGCTCAAGCCTGTAATCCCAGCACTTTGGGAGGCCGAGACGGGCGGATCACGAGGTCAGGAGATCGAGACCATCCTGGCTAACACGGTGAAACCCCGTCTCTCCTAAAAAATACAAGAAACTGGCAGGCGCCTGTAGTCCCAGCTACTCGGGAGGTTGAGGCAGGAGAATGGCGTAAACCCGGAGGCGGAGCTTGCAGTGAGCTGAGATCCAGCCACTGCACTCCAGCCTGGGCGACAGAGCGAGACTCCGTCTCAAAAAATAATAATAATAAATAAATAAACAAACAAATAAATAAACAAGAAAAACAAGGAAAGGTAAGATGTAACTTAACTTACTATAACTCACTTGTGCCTACAGGAAAAAAATAAAATAGAAAAAAAGAGAAAGAGATAAGAAAACTAGAACATGAGATAGAGTGGGGCAACACCAGGTAAGGGGCAGTAAGAGGTGCAGGATTTTGGAAGGAGCCATCACCCATGCATGTGACTGTCACAGAAGGGGGCTGCTTCCCTCTCTGCTGAAAGAAAGGGGATGGCAGAATTCTTCCCATACTAGGGGCCAGGTTCTGAAGGTTCCACCACTTCCCCCACAACATGATGTCCCGGGTAGAGGTGGGGGCAAGCAGGTGTCCCGCTAAAGGCACTCCATTGGACACCCATTTAATCTCACGTAAAACCTCAAAACAACCCTTCAAGATACTCTTCTTACCCCTACTTTATGGGCAAGGAAGCCGGGTCTCCAAGGCTCAGAAGCTTAAGTAACTTGCTGATAGCAGCTATGTTGATCTTACCTATCAACTTGATTAGGCCATGGTGCCCAGTTGTTTGACCAAACAACGTTGCTAAGAAGGTTTTTTTTTTTGAGATGAAGTCTCGCTCTTGTCCCCCAGGCTGGCGTACAATGCGCAATCTCAGCTCACTGCATCTCTGCCTCCTGGGTTCAAGTGATTCTCCTGCCTCAGCCCCCTGAGTAGCTGGGATTACAGGCGCTCAGCTAGTTTTTTTGGTATTTTTAGTAGAGACGGGGTTTCATCATGTTGGCCAGGCTGGTCTCGAACTCCTGACCTCAGGGGATCCACCCGCCTCGGCCTTCCAAAATGTAGGGATTACAGGCGTAAGCCACTGCACCCAGACACTAGGAAGGTATTTTTTAGATGTAACTAATATTTAAATCAGAAGACTTTGAGTAAAGCAGATTACCTCCATAATGTGAGTGGCCCTCATCCAACAACTGAAGGCCTTAAGAAAAAAGACTGACGCCTACCGTGGTCCCACTGTGGAAGAGGAGATTCTGCCTCCAGGCTGCCTTCGGACTTGAGCTGCAACATCAACTTCCCTGGCTCTCCAGCCTGCCTGCCTTGCAAAATTTGGACTTGCCACCCCCACAACTGTGGGAAACAATTCGTTAAAACACATCTCTTTCTTTCAAAACACACACACACACACACACACATACACACAGGTTCTGCATCTCTGGAGAACCCTAACACAGTGACAGAGCAAGAATTATAATCTAGAACCGTGCAACTCCTGGAGCTGAGCTCTTAACCTCAGCATTCCACTACTACACATATCTGCAGGTTCAGGACTGCTAATCAGTAACATTATTATGATAAACAACAGGACACAGTCACTGCTGAGGAGGTACTATGTCATTATCCAAATGTTTGGATTCAGTGTAAACACTAGCCCTCTCACCCAGAGAGTAAAGTATCAGTTTCACCATCTTTGATTACAAGTTCAGCAAATAGACACTATTGACCTTACTCACATCATTTGTGGCTGAGAGCTCTCCTGCATATCTAGTCTCCAATGCTGGGAGAATGCCGTTGTCATGGCTGTGAAGACAGCCAGGAGGCTCCCGATTGGTCTATTTACTTCGCTGGCAGAGCTCACAGGCAAACAGGTACCCAGCAGCTTCTGAAGTCAGGCCAAACTCTGCAGGGATTTGAGGCTGGGTTACTGAGCAGCCTCTTTACTTCTGTTGTCCTGTTTGCCTGAACTGTGCGCTCCTTGGGACAGGCACTCAGCCTTGTCCACCACTGTATGGCCAGCCCTGGGCACAGTGCTGGGCCCAGCCTGACACCCACCAAGTGCTTGCCAAGTGAGGAGGTGCTGAGGCCAGGAGGAAGGACACTTAATCTTCCTCTTTCTTTCTCAAGTGTGATTGGGATGGATGTCACTGAAGCAGGAGGGATGAGAAAGGGAATGGGATATGAACCCTGGCTCTAGCTGTCTCTACTCCTACATACCCACAGGACCCTGGCAAGTGGGTTTCTGGTAACCTCAGTTTCCTTGTTGATGGGAAGGTCTGTCCTGCCTGACTGGGGGAGGGTGAGGAGAAGGTGCTTGGCAGGGGTGGAGCTCAGTATGTGCACTGAGAGTCAGTGCTGAACCGCTAGGGGGATGGGGTCGGGGTGACTGTGGAGCCTTCCTGCTGTTTCAGGGCTCAAAGCCATGCCCTGTCCTTATGGGTCCCTCAGGGGACTCCTGAGGCCAAAGTAATAACTCATGGGGGTGGGGCAGAGAACTAGCAGGTGCGGAGACCTGCGATGTGTCAGATATCCCCACTGACTCTCACCCGGCCGGCCCTCAGGCTGGGTAGGACACAGCCTGTAAAGGTGAAGACAGTGAGACTCGGAGAAGTGATGGCACTGGCGAGGGCTGCAGCTCACAGCGACACACCCGGGATGCCTGCCCTGGTCTCTGTGATCTCAAAGCCCTTCTGCTCCGGACACATGATGAGGCTCTGTCTCCAGGGCCCCTCACCCCCCTTTTAAACAGTTAATTTTAACCTTAAAAAAAGTACAGTTGCCTTTTAAATTATGAAAGTAGTGCAGACTTGTTGAGAAAAATACAGAAGGGTATGCAGGATCTTGTGACAGAGCCTCCTTAACCACCATCCTGCTCCTCAGAGTTAGCCCCTGAGTCCTTCAGTATAGACTCTTCTGGTGCCTTCTATGAAACACAAGGATTTTGAACAATGGGATCCCCAACTTGTCAGGAACTTATTTAATATATACAAACCAGCCTCATCCTTTTCAATGACTCCAGAGTATTCCACCACATGGCTCTACCACAGTTTCTAGAACTGGTTCCCCACAGATGGGCACATTCCTATTTTTGCTCTTATGAGCAGTCCTGCAGTAAATAAGCTAGTGTGGAAATCTCTGTGCATGCTGAGCAAGTACTTACACAGGACACGTTCCTAGAAATGGGAATGCAGGGTAAAAGAAATGCACACTCGGCCAGGCATGGTGGCTCATGCCTGTAATCCCAACACTTTGGGAGGCCAAGGTGGGCGGATCACCTGAGGTCAGGAGTTCGTGACTAGCCTGGCCAACACAGCGGAATCCCATCTCTACTAAAAATACAGAAATCAGCCAGGCACACCTGTAATCCCAGCTGCTTAGGAGGCTGAGGCAGCAGAATCACTTGAACCTGGGAGGCGGAGGTTGCAGTGAGTCGAGAGCGTGTGCCACTGCACTCCAGCCTGAGCGACAGAGTCAAGGTCTGTCTCAAAAAAAAAAAAAAAAAAATTGCGCACTAAGAGGTGTTGGTCCACACTACCCTTTCACCCCTTGTGGTGGGAGAGCCAAATCCTCCCCACCCATCTGACAGGTGAAATGGCATCGCAACTTAAGGTGCTTTCTTTGAGTTGGTTAGACTGAAAAACCTGTTGGGTTTTCAGGCCGTTTGTATGTGTCCCATTGTTACCTGTTGTGATTTTCCTGCTAGGTTGCTTGTCTTGTAGAATTTTGGGGAACTTTTCATACACTATGGCTTTAACACATAGTGATTAAGTCAAGTAACCTCTCTCCTGTTTCAATGATTGAACAAGGAAGGCTTTCTACCTCCACTTCATCCGTTTATTGATAAACAGAATCTATTAAACACCACCTTATACATAGTACCGTGTGACTGGTGAGGCAACCTCTGCCCTGGATGTTTCCTCGCTGTGCCCTAAATCCCACAACGAAGCTGCCTGAGAGGTCACTGCCATGCCTGCCTCACCCTACCCCTGCTCCCAGGCACCTCACCTGGCCTGCACGGGAACAGTGATGCTATTTGGGAAACAGCCCTGGTCCCAAGAAGGGGTGTGGAGGAAACTCCAGGACAGAACACTGCTCTGCAGGGGACTTCCATCTGCCTGGGCTCAGATATGGGGATGAGGTGGGCCATGGCAGGCAGCATAACCACAAACCCTGTGGCCATCTCTTCTCCTTGCATTCTCCCTTGCATCCTCGTGACATCCCACACTCATTCTTAGTCCCCACTGTCTTCCCTTTGCTTTCTAACCCTCCCCACCTTCTTCAGATTTAGAACAGTATGTGCTACTGGCACTGAGTGAATTATCACTCCTGGTTAGCTGTTCCTCTCTTCTGAGACCGGCTGTGTCTCCAAAGCCATCCCAGTTACCAGCCAATAGACAGGAAGTTGGTTACTCGGGGAATGGGGGACGCCTTCACTTTGGCCCTAGAATCACATTTAGCCTATTTTGGTCACTCCCAGGTGATCCTGGGTGAGATCAGAAGGACTGAATGATGGCTCTGTACTTCCTCTAACCACTCTATACACTGAAGAGGAAGAACTGCAAAATTCTGGGACTTGCTTTGCAGGTTCAAGGTGCACGTGTGGCTCAAGGATTCAGACCCATCTTAGCTGCAGACCCAAACAGAAGCCTGCGCTACCTCCACAGCCTACACCCTGCCTTAGCTTGGACACCAACTGCCTCCTCCTGCTTCCATGCAGTCACAGGGGTCCAGAGCCCATTCCTGTGGCGTGGGCTTGCTCCTCTGCCTGAGTCACCACATGTGGCTAGGATCTCCTGCAGCTGAAAGCAGCAGCGAGTGCAGGGTGTCTACTCCCAGCAGTACATCCTTATGACCCTGAGTTCCTTCTGAGGGAAGGAGTGAGGATGAGCTGGATGTATAGGCCTGCAGCACTTGGGTAAGGACAGAAATGAAGGGAGAAAGCAAGAAGCAGGGGGATCAGGCCAAGCGCAGTGGCTGGCGCCTGTAATCCCAGCACTTTGGGAGGCTGAGGCGGGTGGATTGCTTGAGCCCAGGCCAACATGGTGAAAGCCCATCTCTACTAAAAAATACAAAAATTAGCCAGGTGTGGTGGTACACTCCTGTAATCCCAGCTATTCTGGAGGCTGAGGCAGGAGAATCGCTTGAACCCAGGAGGCAGAGGTTGCAGTGAGCTGAGATTGTGCCACTGCACTCTAGTCTGGCCAACAGAAGGAGATATTGTCTCAAAAACCACAAAAACAAAAAAGCAGGGGGAATTGCAGAAGGGAAAGCCAAGGTCTGCATGGATTCTGGATGCTTTTGAAGGTGAACATAACATGATGATGATGAAGATGACAGAACAGTACAGGGTACTAGAGAAAACTGTCTACACTGCTGATAAATAAAGGGGAACCAATAAGTGAGACAGGAGAAGCTACAACTGCTTGGCTGCATAAAAATAATATTAGTTGACTTATTCATACTAACTGCTTAGCAATTGTATCTAATTACGACGCAGTTCAACGATGATGTGTATAATTATTGCAGACCAATGGAATTAATCATAACAATCCCAGGTACAGCTGATCTTTCTAGTGTGCTGTTAGTGGAGATTGGTCTCAGATTCCTTGTGGTAACAGTGGTGGGAATACTAATAATGATGATGACATGTGTTACAAATGCCCACTCATTTAATTCTCACAAGAGCCCATATCCACAACACCTACCATCCTCTGGCTTGTTTTACAGAAGGAAGTGGTACACCTTGCTCCAGGCCCCACTGCTGGTGAGTGGCAGAGCAGATCCCCACCGCACTGGGCGTGAACCCAGGCTTCTGGCTCCAGTCCTTCAGCACTCTGCTACTCTGCGCCCCACACGATGGTGTTCACAGTGGGCCAGGATCCCCACTGCACTGGGCTGTGCCTCCTCTGCCCCGTGTCCCCTGCCAGTCCTCTCCTCACCTGTGTAGCTGCTGGAAGGAAGTGCATGCTGTGGTCCCCCATTGAGCTCTGGGGCTCCTTCTGCCTCTGCCACTTCCTCTTTCTCCTCCTCTTCCCGGACCTCAGGGGCTTCCTCCTGTGGCTGCTCCATGGCTGATCTCCCCTCGGCGCCACGCCTGCAGGCCTGGTCATAGCTCTGGCATCGTCTGGGTCTGAACGCAGATGGACCTCTACAGGGTGGTTCCCATCAGCCTTGGCAGAGGAGAAGATAGGAAGAGGTCAGGTGAGTCAGTGACGAGGAAGAGGATGGTGGGAGTGGGGCACGCTTGGGGGCTGCTGTCATGGAGGGGGTTCTTCTGCTCCTGCTCCTTCCCCAGTCCCTGCAGTGCTATCCCATGGTCTCTGTTCCTTGTATCATAAGTCACCTGCCCTATCACCCTTCCCACCTGGCCCTCGTAGTGGGTTTGTGGGGTTCGGAGCAGGCTCCATAAACCAGAGAGGTGACACACCACTGTGCCACCCTTCCCTGCCTCCTCTGTTGCCTCCTGTTCTGAGTCTCCAGGAAGCACATTGGAATGACTTGAGGGGCTTTCCCCAACTCTCCAGCCCACCTGGAGATCCATATATGCATCACGCCTCCCATCCCTGACCCTGTCCCTACCAGCACTCAGGCCCAAGAATCATGGCTCTCCTGTGCTACTGTTCCTGAAGGGGTGAGTCCCATCCTTTCAGTGGTTGGGTGTGGAAAAAAGACATAAAGTCCTGCTGTTCTCGACTCATGTTGACAGATCCGCAACCATGGTCCTGCTCTAGACCTGCCAACTTGGCTATACACTGTAGTCACTGGGGAGATTTTGAAAACACAGATGCCTGGTCCCAACCCCAGAGATTCTCCTTTGATTGGTTTTGGGAGCAGCTTGGACATTGGGGTTCTTATTTTTTAATTGTCCTGGTGACTGTAACGTGCAGCCAAGTTTGAGAACCACGACCAGCTTCACAGCACAGCAACTTCCAGCTGGTAGTAAATCATCCCCCTCAAAACATCTTAAGGCTACACATTCATTTCCACCAGGTCTTCTCTTGCTTGGACTTAACAATAACCTCAGGGCCTACTTGAGGGTGGAGGCTGGGAGGAGGAGAGGAGCAGAAAAATTCACTATTGGGTACTAGTCTTAGTACCTGGGTGATGAAATAATCTGTATAACAAACCCCTGTGACATAAGTTCACCCATATAACAAACCTGCATCTGTACCCTGAACCTGAAATAAAACAACAATACAAAACTCTTAGCTGTTTTCTGGTGTTTGTTGTTGTTGTTGTTGTTGTTGTTTTTTGAGACAGTCTCACTCTGTCGCCTAGGCTGGAGTGCAGTGGTGCAATCATGGCTCACTGCAGCCTTTATCTCCTGTACTCAAGCGATCCTCCCACCTCAGCCACCCAAGTAGTTGGGACCACAGGCGTGCATCACCACACCAGCTAATTTCTGTATTTTTTTAAGAGATGGGGTTTTGCTATGTTGCCCAGGCTGGTTTTGAACTCCTGGGCTCAAGCAACCTGCTCACTTTGGCCTACCAAGGTGTTGGAATTACAAGCGTAAGCCACTGTGCCTGACTTAAAAATAATTTGAATTATAATAAAATAGGAAGGCAAACTTAATAATGTAGAAGATGAGAGGGAGTGATCAACATTCAATCAGCTCAAGTCCCCTTATTTTTCAAAAGACATCTCAAGATGCCGACGTATAATTTCCAAATTATTACAGTAGAGTGGGAAAACCTGGAAAAGGTTGTGTAAACCTCTAGCTTTGTGACTGAGGAAGCCTCACAGACAGGAACAGACCACAGAGACACAACTAAATGAATGTGGGATCTTGGACCAGATCCCCGAAGCAGAAAGAAGGAAGTGGCAGAAAAACTGGTAAGGTCTGAACAGCACATTGACTTTGGTTAACAGTATTGTACCAGTGTTCCTTTATGTAAGATTTAATGTGAGCTGGGTAAAGGATATGTGGGGACTCTGTACGATCTCTGCAACTTTTCTGTAACACCAAACTTTTTTCAAAACAGAGTTAGAACGAAAAAACTTTTTAAAAATTTGGTTTTCTGGCTTCTCTTGAAAATTGGGCAGACCTGGACCCTGAGCACCTGCAGGCCTCTGGCACCCACCCCCAGAGCCAAGCAATGGCTGCCCACTGGCATGATCTCCACTAGTGGCAGTTTCTCCCCTGCAGGCTCTTTACTCATTTACACTGCATTGCAGGGACTTGAAAGTTTGTTTAATATACATTAGTTCCTCAAGGATCAGTCCCTGACCACTCGTCCCTGGGTGTTAAACTTGGAAAGCACCAGACCCAGAGCACAGGAAATGTTCACAGGTGTTGTCCTGCTCACTCCGTGGCTTTCTGCAAGTGGTACCTGGGGCAGTCACTCCTATTTCTCCCCAGCTCCATTCTCCTTCCTTCTAAGTCTCAGTCTTCTCTGGATCAGGAAAGTGCCTACCTAAACATTCATTTTCCCCAAGCTCTCTTGCAGCTACAGTGTTCATTGGCATAATTCTGATCAGCAATATGTGAACAGAAATCTAAAAGGAGGAGCTATTGAAAAAGCTATTATTTCCTAATAGAAAGAGACAAACTTCTGCCCTTCCCATCTTCCTGCCTGAAACAGGAATACTATGCCCAGAGGTGTAGCAGCTGCCTTTGGAGCAGCAGAAGACAGGTAGGAGGGTGGGTGAAAAGTCCAAAAGCACCCGGCCACTGCAGCCTCTCAAAGCTGCTGGACCCGCCCTGCAATGCTGGCCTCCAGACTGCTTGTTAGGTGAAAAAAATCAAACTTGTTTTATTGATTGCCGGCACTGATTCCCGGATTTCTGTTGCATGCAACTGAACACAATCCTAATTTAAAATAGGAGACATAAAGACACTTAGCTCAAGAGTAGAGTGGGATTCTGGGGTGGAAGTTGGCCACAATACTGGAAAAAGGACCCTGGCAATTACCAAGAGCAATGTGTGACTGCAGTGGCATTAGTCAGCTTTAAAAAAAAAAATTGCCATTATCCAAATAACAAGTACCAGAAGCACCAATTCTTTATGCTCCACCAGAATGAAAGCCTGGAGATGGAGGAAGCAGGGGAGGGTGAGAAGGGAGGGACCCCGGGAGGGCTCAGAAGGGATGAGTCCCAAGAGAAGGAACTGCACTGGTAACAAGGGTCAGATGGGACTCCCAAGAGCCATGGCGCAGTGGCGGCAGAGCCCAGGGTGAGTGGGATGAGGCAATGAGAACACACTCTGTTTTTGGACCCATGTGGCGTGGGTGTCAGTGGACACGGGGAAATGCACACCAGGCTGTGGTGATGAGAACCAGGAAGAGGGGGACATGAAGATGTGGGGTCTCCACTTAACAGGCAGTATTAGAGGGGGAAAAGCCACAGTACTGCCTGGTATATATAATCGACAACACAGCCTCTGAGCCTCTGGTGACCCTGGGGAGGACCTGATGGAGCTCCCTGTCTGGACCAAATCCTGGAGGGAGGGGAGGGAGCTGACTGAGCTCCCTCTATGTGTCACACTCCCACTCAAGCCAGGCCAGCCCCCATAAGGCCTTATAGGCCCCCCTTGCAGATGACAAAAGGGACAGGCCTGAGGATCCCAACAGGGCGTCTTAGAGAACATGCTAGAGGACGAAGCAGAAAACGGCAGAGCTTTGGACACAGCGGGACTGGAGCCCAGCCAGGCCCTGACGGCTGTGTGCACTGGGCCGTGTTACTCAGCAGAGCCTCAGCTCCCACTCCCACATATGAGCTGGTAGTGGGTTTTTTTCACCAGAACCGGTAAAACTGTTCTCAGTTTTGGGAGGTGCAAGACGTTGTCTCTTAGGCTCAGATGCAGTTCTGGACTCTGGCTAGAGTTTTGAATTTGGGACTAGGGTCTCTGGTTCCCATGCTGACATCTCTCCCTAGCCTGGAATTGTCTCTTCTGACTGTGGCCTCTCAAGGACACCAGTGAAGAGGGAGGGGAGCTGTAGCCTGGCTGTTCTAAAACCTACACACATCCCTTGGGCTGCTCCTATTTAGACTAAACTGCTGTGCTGCAGCCCATCCCTGCATTTTGCCAGAAGCCTGCCATTTTCACGTGGCTTCACTGCTCCTTCTACAGCTGAGGTCTGCCATCTACCCTGAGCCAAGGTTGCTCCCTACACACTGTTCTCAGCTTGCCCAGCCAAGAGCAACCTTGACCCCTAGGCTCTCTCCCCTGACCCACTGGACCTAGGCCCACTGACTAGATTTTCTCAGGTAGCTGCCACCCGACCCACCACTATTCCTGCAATGAAATCTATTCTCTTCCTTTCTTCAGCCCTGGCACTAAAGATAGCACAGCCTGGGCCAGGCATGGTGGCTCATGCCTGTAATCCCAGCACTGTGGGAGGCCAAGGCAGGCAGATCACACGAGGCTAGGAGTTTGAGATCAGCCTGGGCAACATGGCGAAACCCTGTCTCTACTAAAAATACAAAAATTAGATACGTGTGGTGGTGCACGTCTGTAATCCCAGCTACTTGGAGGCTGAGGAATGAGAATCACTTGAACCTGGGGGACAGAGTTTCAGTAAGCCAAGATTGCACTGCTGCACTCCAGCCTGAGAACAGATCGAGTCCCTGTCTCAAAAACAAAAAAAGTCCGGGTGCAGTGGTTCATGGCTGTAATCCCAGCACTTTGGGAGGCTGAGGTGGGCGGATCACTTGAGGTCAGGTGTTCAAGACCAGCCTGGCCAACATGGTGAAACCCCAGCTCTACTAAAAATACAAAAATTAGCTGGGCGTGGTGGCGCATGCCTGTAATCCCAGCTACTTAGGAAGCTGAAGCATGAGAATCGCTTGAACCTGGGAGGCGGAGGTTGCAGTGAGCCGAGATCATACCATTGCACTCCGGCCTGGGTGACAGAGGAGACTCTGTCTCAAAACAACAACCACAATACAGCCAGGCACTGGGTTTAATTTGTATGCTGGCAAAAAAACCTTGGCTTTTTTTTTTTTTTTTGGTCTGGCTCCCAGTGTTAGCTATCTCCCCTGTCCACCCCCCAGCACTATGCCAGAGCCAGAAGCCCTCTGATCATGTCACAGCTTTGCCCCACTTAAGAGGCTGGAGCTTCAGACTCTCAGACAAGACAAGGGCCCTGAGCCAGAATGAGGGGGCATGAACGCAGCAATGTAGCCCCTCACCAAAAAGTAGTCTTTAGCAAAATAATTTCTTGCGTGGTGTGTGTGGGAAGGGCAGGGGTGCTCACGCCTATAATCCCAGCACTTTGGGAGGCTGAGGCAGGTAGATCACCTGAGGTCAGGAGTTCAAGACTAGCCTGGTCAACATGGCGAAACCCTACCTCTACTAAAAATACAAAAATTATCCGGGTGTGGTGACATGTGCCTGTAATCCCAGCTACTTGGGAGGCTGAGGCAAGAGAATTGCTTGAACTCGGGAGAGAGAGGTTGCAGCGAGCCACAATAGCGCCACTGTACTCCAGCCTGGCAACAGCAAGATTCCGTCTCAAAAAATAAAAATAAAAGAACTTCTTGCAAAACAAATCCCTGGACTGCTCCAATTCAGACATACATGCATGTGTGTACACAGACACACACAGACACACACACACACACACACACAGCCTGCAGAGCACATGCAGCCTCCATGTTCCCATTCCAATACCCACTGTCTGGCTCCAAGAAGAAACTCTGCCCTTCGGAGAGCTTAGGTGCAGGGAGGGGCACGACTCCATCCATTGCCCATTGGCAGGTGGATTTCATGGGCAGTGGTAGTTAGGAGCTTAACCCAAATGACCCAGAGCTCTAGAGACCTGGTCTGGGGCCAGAGCAACTAAGCCACCTGGGGCCCAGTCCTTCCCACCAAGCCCAGCTGTCTCCCTTCCCCGTCTCTGCTAGGAGTAGGGAGGGGCTCACTTTCAGGGTAGCCCTCTGTGCTCAGCTGGGCAACCCCCCAAGTGCCTTGTACTCCTCGTGGTGACTCAGGTGTTTCCCTGATGCCCACTGGCAGGCTATACAGTGTGGGAACACTTCTGCCCTACCCAGGGGATGAGTGGGGACAGTCAGTGTGCCAGGGGCCTCCATGGGCTCCATCTGCCAGTACAGCCTGATGGGCCTTCTTACTGTACCAGAGCCTAAGCTGGATCACCACCTCCATCACAATCGTACCAGCTTCCCTTCTCCAAGAACTTATTACACACCATGCTCTGTGTATGTTGGCAAATGTAATCCTCACAACAACCCTAAGAGGCAGGTACTATTATTATCCCCATTTAACTGATGTGGAAATTATGGCACAGAGAGGGAAAGTAATTGGCTCAAGGTCACACAGTAACTAGAGAAGCAGGATTTGAGTCAAGGCAGGTTGGCTCAAGTCTTAGCCACTCTACTCTGTGTCTCATATATGGTGCTGGATAAGACTGGACCGGGAGCTGGCATGTCCTTGCCGAGCTGGGGCTCCTTAGCCTCAGTCGGGAGCCATCACCTCTGAATCCTCTGTCTGGCTGCCAGTCCCCAGCTGTTTCTGTCAAGAACTCCTTGGTCACAGCCCTTCTGGACATTACTGCCAGAAAACGACCCCTGTGTGCTGAAAACAGCCACAAGCTCTGGTCCCTGCCTCCCTCTCCAGGCCTATCCTCCTGCTCTGCCCACCTATGTGCCTCAAGATCCCGCATCACTCCCTGAGCATGGAGGCTTGAACTGGCATCTGCCTGGAACACCGTCCCCTCCACTAGCTAAGACTTTCTCTCCTTCAAGACCTGCCTGCACCTCCTCTTCCGGGAAGCTCTCCTAGACTAGCTCCATTCTATTCCTTCTTACCACAACCCTGACGCAGGCCCTCCAAATCTGCAATCACTACACCAAACTGCAGTGTCTGCTAACTGCTCTGGCCTCACCATGTTATCAGTTTCCCAGAGAATGCCCTGTATCTTACTGAGGTGGGTCCCAGCACCTGGCATTTAGTGGGTCCTCAACATACACTTGCTGAATGAATAAATATACTAAAAACATGAGCCTTAGCCACACTATTCTGAGTTGTAGTACTTGCCACTGTATCAGTTTTCATAGATTACTGCCATCGAGATGCAATACTCCAAAGAAGTGAATTCCACCGGCTTCAGTCAGACCTGGGTTCACACCCTGGCTCGTCCCTCCCACTCTATGACTTGGGGAAGACACTAAAACTGGGATGCTAGCACCTAACCTGAAAGGCTGCTGTGTGGAATAAGTAACGATGCAGTAACTTAACAGTGCCAGGTAGATAGTAAGGGTCCTACAAATAAGGACCACAGTGGTTGCTGCTATTATTATCACCCATGGCTTGTGTTAAGGGATTGTACGATGATATTCCAGCTCTAGAAATGTGACCAAGGAGTTCTTGACAGAAACAGCTGGGGACTGGCAGCCAGACAGAGGATTCAGAGGTGATGGCTCCCGACTGAGGCTAAGGAGCCCCAGCTCGGCAAGGACATGCCAGCTCCCGGTCCAGTCTTACCCAGTACCATATATGAGACACACAGTAGAGTGGCTAAGACTTGAGCCAACCTGCCTTGACTCAAATCCTGCTAGCCTGCTGAAACCCAAGGGACCTCCATAGACAGAACTTCCCAGTTCCCTGCCTCACCATCAATTGTGGGGAGAGAACCGGCAAGGAGCCCCCTAGTCTGGGCACATGCTTCTTTTTTCAGGGAGAAGGGCCTAAACCTTCCTCCCCATCTTGCCCCACATGTGGGTGACCCAGTTGCTGTCATCTCCTTTCTCCCACACTGCAGCGGAATAAGGGGCAGCCTCTGGATACAAGACAGAGGTTGCCCCGTCTCCATGGCAGGTGCTTTTGGGATCAGAAGTGAGGGATGTCATGGGAGAATGGGTCTGGCTGATTCTCTCCTAACCTTTCTTATCAATCATTAATCCAAGTGCTGACCTAGTGACCTGGTTTTCTAGGCCAGCAACTCTGCTGTGTTCTCTGCTTACTATTCGCCAATCCAGGTCACCCCACCCTCTTAAGAACACAGGAGAAGCCCAGGTGGCCTTCTAGCTGGCCAGAGTCAGCCCAGAGAGTCACCTGAGGCCAATCCCCAGGAGTGGCCTGGGACTGGTTTTGTTCAGAGACTTCTGGAACCAGAGAAAAGACAGCCAGGAGGACACCCATGCATTCCACAATTCTTCCCATTGCCCCAAGAGGCAGCCCTAGGAACAACCAGCCTCCAGGACCAGAGAATGTCCTGGAGAAGAGACCAGAGACAGGAGGGTACTCTTCACCAGGGATGGAAAAGCTGCCACAGAAGGTGGCCTTGGGTGTGCCCACCCACCCACCCGCAGTAGGGAGAGAGCGGAATCCAGATCCCTGCATCAGCTCTCCACTGGGAGAACTGACATGCTGACCGCCTCCGACCGCAGCCGCTGAAGACTGCGAAAAATCTGTGGTTTTCACAAAGAGAAGTTCAGCAATGTCAAAGCATGTACACACGCATAGAAACAAAACTGAAAAGACATGGCCACAAATGTTAAGGGTACTTTTCTCTGAGGGGTGGGGCTGTAGGTGATTTTTATTTTCTTAATTATATTTTCCTATGTTATCCAGTTTCTTCACAGTGAGCATGGGATACCTTCATAATCTGGGGTTGGTTGGGGGAAGGGGGAGACATTTTAAAAAACAAATAAAATGCTGAGAGATGCCAATGAGGTAAATGAAAGGCCTGCTCAGGTCCCAGAAGAGACCCAGATCTCTCCTACTGAAGCCTGAATGGGCCTGAGGCCCCTCACACTACTTGGAGAGGGCTTCCAGGGTAGGGTGTTTCTGCTGGCCAGCAGAGGGACATGCCAGGGACCGAGCCAGAGCCCTTCTCAGCTAAGACCACAGGGGCTATGGTTGTGGACACTGTCCCTGCCCCTTTGCTCTTCTTCTGGTCCCTGCCAGCTGGTTTCATTCACTTGTTCAACAAATATTTGTCAAGTACCTACCACCATGTGCCAGGCTACATTAGCCAGCAATGACCAGGGCTATGAAGGACAAATGCCAAGCATGGTGCGGCACTCAGAGCACATGAGTCAGGTGCAGATGGTCAGGAGAGGCTTTCTTAAGGACCTTCCTTACGTAGCCTTTGGCCCAGGCAGGCTGAGAGGGATTCCAGGGTGATGGGAACAGCGACGTGAAAAGGCCCAAGGAAGGAGGACCCAAGGAAGGAGGTCTGTGGGTAGAGAGAAGGGCTGTGGCTAGAGATCACTCAGGGTCTTGAAGGGTAAGCTGAGGATGTGGGTGTTTTTTCTAGGAGGAGCAGAGAGCCAAGGGGGTTATGAAGAGGATGAAGGAACAGAGCTGCATTTTTACAAAGACCTTTCAGGCTGCTGTGGAGGATAGACTGAAGATGATTTCAGCCAGGCTCGGAGGAGCAATGGTTACAACAAACCTGGCAAGGGGTTCGGCGGGAGGGGAAGGCCACCTCCCGGAGCCCTGCAAGGTCTGGGAAGCAGCTGCCTGTTGTGTTCCCGGGAAGACTCAGGCTGAGGAGTTGAGGGATGGGCCCCTGACTCAGAGCTGAGTACCTCTCTGGCTGCCCCACCTGTGTCCTCACTGAGTAAAATGTCAGAATTAGATCATCTCCAAGGCCTGTTCCTGCTCTGCCCACCCGGGCTCCAGCCTCCCCAAGGTCCTGGTCTCAGTGATTCCCGACTATGACACACACACACAAACACAGGTATCTGGGGAGCAGACGTGGCACTTGGCACTGCCTGGCATGAGGTCAATCGACATTTACCAGCCACATTCCCAGGCTTGACAACTACACCCAAGCCCCTCACACATCTGACACAGAGCTCTTGTGACCAGGATGCCAACCATAGGTCAACAGCCCTGCTCTAGGGGCTCTGTGGTTACAATGTGGACACCATCACTTACACTTTTTTTCTTTTTTTTTTTGACAAGATCTCCCTGTCACCCAGGCTAGAGTGCAGTGGCACAATCACAGCTCACTGCAGCCTCGATTTCCTGGGATCAGGTGATTCTCCCACTTCAGCCTCCTGAGTAGCTGGGACCACAGGTGTGCACCACCACGCCCAGCTAATTTTTGTATTTTTTGTGGAGACAGGGTTTTGCCATGTTGCCCAGGCTGGTCTCGAACTCCTGGGCTCAGGTTATCCGCCCGCCTCGGCCTCCCAAAGTGCTGAGATTACAGGTGTGAGCCACTATGCCCAGCTACCTATTTCTTTTCAAACAGTTAAGACTAGGATAGCCCTTTAAGGGCACCTGGCTAGCTCAGTTGGTAGAGCATGAGACTTAAGTTTCTGAAGTGCTTTCAGGTACATCACACCTCATTTAATTGACCCAGTGAGATGAGTGAAGGCAGGGCTATTTCATTTATCACTACACCCCCTAATCTGAGGGAAGCTCAGACTGGCTCTTGCTGGCTTGTGAATGCTCTGGGTGAGGGGACGAAGGCTGGAGGTAAGGAGAAGAAGGGCAGCCACTGAGTGGTGGCCAGCAGGCCCCATGAGAGGCAATGAAACTCTGGCCCAGGAGAAATGGGACATGCAATTGCGGGGGGGAGGCAGGAATAGGGATCTGTAGGGCTGAGTGACTTCTCAACCTTCCCAGGGAGACAGAAGACACGGAAAAATCCCACAGCTAAGCTATGATTGGCCAGTCTGTCCAGGAGAACCCAGGGATCTCAAGTTCAAGTCTCACCTAAAAGCATTCATGTTCTTTGACCCTATACTTCTTCTCATAGGAAAACATACTGAGCTGTTCACTGCAATGTTATTTTTTTTTTTTTTTTTTTTTTTTTTTTTGAGAGGAGTCTCGCTCTGCCGCCCAGGCTGGAGTGCAGTGGCGGGTCTCAGCTCACTGCAAGCTCCGCCTCCTGGGTTTACGCCATTCTCTGCCTCAGCCTCCCAAGCAGCTGGGACTACAGGCGCCCGCCATGTCGCCCGGCTAGTTTTTTGTATTTTTTAGTAGAGACGGGGTTTCACCATGTTAGCCAGGATGGTCTCGATCTCCTGACTCGTGATCCGCCCGTCTCGGCCTCCCAAAGTGCTGGGATTACAGGCTTGAGCCACCGCGCCCGGCCTGCAATGTTATTTTTATAATAACAATAAATCAGAAATGGCCCAATGCCCAATATTAGAGGAATGGTTAAATATATTAGGGCACATCCAGGAAACTGAGTATTACCTAGTCATTAAACTCATGTTTTCATAGAATATTTAAGAACTTAAGTGAAAAATACAATACGAATTTACATAAATATCATGATTCCCATGAAAATGACAAGAAAAAGAATAAAAGAAAGTTTCCCTGTATGAATAGGGTGGTAGGTGATTTTTTTTTTTTTTTTTTTGAGGCGGAGTCTCGCTCTGTCGCCCGGACTGGAGTGCAGTGGCCGGATCTCAGCTCACTGCAAGCTCCGCCTCCCGGGTTTATGCCATTCTCCTGCCTCAGCCTCCCGTAGCTGGGACTACAGGCGCCCGCCACCTCGCCTGGCTAGTTTTTGTATTTTTAGTAGAGACGGGGTTTCACCGTGTTAGCCAGGATGGTCTCGATCTCCTGACCTCGTGATCCGCCCGTCTCGGCCTCCCAAAGTGCTGGGATTACAGGCTTGAGCCACCGCGCCCGGCCGGTGATTTTTTTTTTAATATCATTGTACTTTTTTTTTTTTTTTGAGACAGAGTCTTGCTCTGTCACTAGGCTGGGGTGCAGTGGCATGACCTTGGTTCACTGCAGCCTCCACCTCCCAGGCTCAAGTGATCCTCCTACCTCAGCCTCCAGAGAAGCTGGGATTACAGATTCATGCCACCATGCCCAACTAATTTTTGTATTTTTAGTAGAGATGGGTTTTCACCATGTTGGCCAGGCTGGTCTTGAACTGAACTCCCCCTGGATCACAGGTGATCCTCCCACCTTGGCATCTCAAAGTGTTGGAATTACAGGCATGAGCCACTGCACCCAGCCTTTGTGTGTGTGTGGTTTTTTTTGTTGTTGTTGTTGTTTTTGAGACAGTCTCACTTTGTCGTGCAGGCTGGAGTACAGTGGCGCGATCTCAGCTCAGTGCAAACTCTGGCTCCTGGGTTCCAGCGATTCTCCTGCCTCAGCCTCCTGAGTAGCTGGGATTACAGGCGCCTGCCACCACACTCAGCTAATGTTTGTATTTTTAGCAGAGATGGGGTTTCACCATGTTGGCCAGGCTAGTCTTGAACTCACCTCAAGTTACCCACCTACCTCGGCCTCCCGAAGTGCTGGGATTACAGGCGTGAGCCACCATGCCCGGCTTTTTTTTTTTTTTTGGAGACAGGGTCTCACTGTTGCCCAGGCTGGAGTGCAATGGCTCGATCTCGGCTAACTACAACTTCTGCCTCACGGATTCAAGCAATTCTCCCACCTCAGACTCCCATAGCTGGGACTACAGACACGCATCACCACGCCTGGCTAATTTTTATACTGTTTAGTAAAGTCAGGGTTTCACCATGTTGGCCAGGCTGATCTTGAATTCATGACCTCAAGTGATCCACCCGCCTTAGCCTCCCAAAGTGCTGGGATTACAGATGTAAGCCACCACGCCCGACCAATGTCACTGTACTTTTAAACTTTCGGTAACAAACACTTATGATCTTCACTTTATTTGACCCATGACAGCATGTGATATGACTGCTGATCCCTCCTCCTCTATGACTTCTCTTCATTTAGCTTCCTCCCAGGTTTTCCTCCGATATCACTGGCGGCCCTTTATCAATCTCCTTTGTTGGCCCCAGTTAGCAATTTTCTTCCTAATCTCTAAAGGGCTCCTTCATTCTCCATCTATGCTCCCTCTCTTTATGATCTTATGCCGGCTTGTGCCTTCCAATGCCTGTGGTATGCTGATGAATCCCCAATTTATTTCTACAGGCCAGCTTCTCTGACACCTCCACACGGGTGTCCAATGGCAGCACAAGCCTAACACAACCAAAACCGAGCCCTTTACCTTCCCCCATGGTCTCTCTCATCTCAGTCAATGAAAACTTCAACCTTCCACTTAGAGTCAATGAATCCTGCTGGCTTTGCCGTTAATAAATATACAGAATCTAATCACTTCTCACCACCTCTACTGCTATGACCCTGGTCCCAGCCAACACTATGTCTTGCCTAGATTACTTTATCAGTCTCCTAACTGGCTTTTTGGCTTCTGCCTCCTGCCTTACCACCCACTCTCTGTACAGCAGTCAGAGTGATCCTTCTAAAATATAATTCAGATTCTGTCCTTCCTGTGATCAAATCCTTCCTGGAGCTTCCTACCTCAGAGAAAAAGCCCATCTTAATACCTGCCAGCAACTCCTTCTGGAACTGGCACCCCTGCCTGCTCCACTCCTTCTGGTATATTAAGTATCAGGCACACAGCCTCCTGCTGGTCTCGACACAGCAGGCACATCCTGCCTTGGGGGGCCTTTGCGGCTGCTGTTCTCTCTAGCTAAAGTTCTTCCCCTACCCTAATGACCTATCTCCACAGCTCACTGCCTCACCTCCTTCAGGTCCTTTCTCAAATGTGGCCATCTCAGTGAGGCCTTCCCTGGCTTCCCTACTTCATATCTGCGCAGTCCACCCTCAGGTACTTCCATCTCCCTTCCCTGCTTCAACGTTCTCTGTCCGTCTTACAGCTATCTGGCAGAGTGTATATATATTTCCTCATTTGTTTAGTGCTTGTCTCTTCCTAAAGAATATAAGCCCCATGAGGCAGAGATTTTTGTCTGTTGTTAGATTCACATAATCCTCAAGTACCAGAGGAGCAACTGGCATAATTGGAAAAAGATGTCTGTTCACCATGTAACTTGAACCAGTCCTGTAGAGATCATTGCTCCATGGGCTTCAGTTTTCCAGGGGTATCTGACCCTGCTTTCCAGACCACTCCACACCATTCCAGACCCTTCAAAGGAGGAGCTCATTAAGATGAGCATAAATTGGTAAAATGTGGTAGAGGGCGAATCTAGAAGCCTGAAGGGCCTAGCAGTGTCTGGTTAGTTCTTTTGCTAATCTGCCAAGTGACGTTGCGGTTGGTGGTTCTGTGGTGGTGGTGGTGGTTGGCGGCGGTGGGGGGGGCGGGCTTCATTTTTCCCATGGGGAGGCAGCACTGGTGCTTCTTCCTCCCTTAAACTCTACAATCCTCTTACTGAGCAGATCCCAAGGCTACTATTACTCAATGGAGGGAGGCCTCCCTGACTCAGAGTCCTAGTTCAGACCCAGGGTGGGGGTGGGGAGGTGTTGACAAATCCTTGGGTGCCTTTAAAACATTTATATTTTCAGGGAGAAATATAAGACCAGTCAGTACCTGTACCTACTCACAGGACAGGCTGTGCACAAGGGAAGAGTGAAGGGCAGCTGACTCCTGAGTCAGTTCTTTTTTTTTTTTTTTAAATAAAAACAATTTAAAGCAGAAGAAACAGGGCCGGGCGCGGTGGCTCACGCCTATAATCCCAGCATTTTGGGAGGCTGAGGCGGGCGGATCATGAGGTCAGGATATCGAGACCATCCTGGCTAACATGGTGAAACCCTGTCTCTACTAAAAATACAAAAAATTAGCCGGGCATGGTGGCGGGCGCCTGTAGTCCCAGCTATTCGGGAGGCTGAGGCAGGAGAATGGCGTAAGCCCGGGAGGTGGAGCTTGCAGTGAGCCGAGATTGTGCCATTGAACTCCAGCCTGGGTGACAGAATGAAACTCTGTCTCAAAAAAAAAAAAAAGGCCGGGCGCGGTGGCTCAAGCCTGTAATCCCAGCACTTTGGGAGGCCGAGACGGGCGGATCACGAGGTCAGGAGATCGAGACCATCCTGGCTAACATGGTGAAACCCCGTCTCTACTAAAAAATACAAAAAACTAGCCGGGCGACATGGCGGGCGCCTGTAGTCCCAGCTGCTTGGGAGGCTGAGGCAGGAGAATGGCGTAAACCCAGGAGGCGGAGCTTGCAGTGAGCTGAGATCCGGCCACTGCACTCCAGCCTGGGCGGCAGAGCGAGACTCCGTCTCAAAAAAAAAAAAAGAAGAAGAAGAAGAAATAAAATAAGAGTTTCAAAGAAGAAAATAAAGATTGAGGGGTAGGGTATTCTAGGTAGGGGAAATATAGGGTCCTAGGCCCAGGAGAGGAAGATGGAGGAAGAAACAAGGAGACAGGGAGGCAGGGAATGGAGAAGGCTGGGGAAGCACATGTCATACCAGATGCATGCAGAACACCTTCTACAACTCTTCTTCCGTGGAGCCTAGCCAGCTTCCACGTGAACCAAGCAGTGCGTAGCACCTATGTGTGCCAGGCATTATTCTAAGCTGCTTTCATGGAGTAACTCCCTTCGCTTTTAAAAGTGGACTATAAGGCAGGTACCCATGATCCCCATTTACAGATGAGAAAATTGGAGCATGGAAGAGTGAGGTAACTTCCAAGACCTTAGGAGCCAGGAGCCAGTAAGCCATCAGAGCAGGAGCTCTTAACCACTCTACTGTACTGCCTCTCACTACCATTCCCGGACTCGAATGCTAAAAAGGTGTTCTATATCCTGACCGATTAGACTCTCCCTTCAACTAACTGCCATTCCTGGTCCTTTCGTGCCTGGTCCTGGTCACCAAGTCTTGGCCTGCACCTTTTCCTCCCCAAACCCATCTTCTCTAGGTGAAACCTCTGTCACTGCAGCATTTGTCATTTGACAGGTTCCCAAACCCTCCTCCTTAGTTCATCATGTCCTCTTGATGTGTGGCTCCTAACACTCCCAGGAAGTAAGATGAAGTTAAAGTGTTGAAATGACATGTCCCACTGCTTACAGTCCACTATGACTCCCAGGCAGACCAGTCGTCACTGCCTGAACATCAAGTCAGACCTTCCTGTGCTTACGGAAATAGAAGGGGGTCCCTTTACATCCACCTCTTCCAAAGTTTATCCTGTTGCTCCTGACCTGTTATTAGAGCTCTTTGAGGGTTTTCTAAGCCCGATTCTGTTCTCCAAAGCGCAAACAATCCCTCGTCTCATATCATCTGTAAACCTGAAGAGCATATCTTCTACCTCTTCTCCTAAGTCAATCAGGGACTTTCCCCAAGCAGTCATCTGTCTATTAACCTTTGGATAAGGCAGTTCAATGCCCAAGGTGGGAAGACAGTGAGTGGGCTACAGTGGAGAGGGCACTAGTGCTGAATTATATGACAGGTATGCCCCCATTCCTGTCTTTACTACGCTGTGTACCTCTGGGCAACCTGATACCCTCTCTGTGGCTCAGGCTTTCTATCTGTGACATGGGACTAATGACCATGGGCCTTCTTTAATGGCAGTGGCAATGCTGAGATGAGGGAGCAAATGTAAGATACTTGTATTATACACACCAAAATGTTACCTCTTAGGGGTCATTTCTATTTTTTTTAATTGCTTATCTGATTTTTTTTTGGCAGGGGGCGGGGAGACAGGGTCTCACTCTGTCACGCAGGTTGGAGTACAGTGGCGTGATCTCGGCTCACTGGAACCTCCGTCTCCTGGGTTCAAGTGATTCTCCCAACTCGGTCTCCCAGGTAGCTGAGACTACAGGTGTGCACCACCATGCCCAGATAATTTTTGTATTTTTAGTAGAGATGGGGTTTCACCATGTTGGCCAGGCTGGTGTCAATCTCCTGGCCTCAGGTGATCTGCCTGCCTTGGCCTCCCAAAGTGCTAAGATTACAGGCGTGAGTCACCATGCCCTGCTGCTTAGCTGATTTTTCTACATTTTCTAAAATGAACACGTGCTGTGTCTAGTAAGTTTTTTTTTTAAAAAAAAGGTTTTACAAGCATGATATAAACAATTGTAGAGAATAAGATGAAGCAGAAAAAGCTGAAGACGCCTACCTCAAGATCCATGTCATGGAATTCTCTGCAGATGTCCAAGAGCAGCAGGTGACATAGACACGGTGCCATGGCAGGATGGCCGTGACATACAGTTGAAGAAAACAGTGAGTGGCCGAGCTGCGCATCTGTGACACACTCATTTTGTTTAAGACACTGATGCAGAGCTACACACACTTGCCCCACAACCTAAACTACTGGGAGGGGAAACCAGTCTAAGAACAGGAGGGAAGGGAGAATGAGGGGGACTGGTTGGGGGATAAATACCTTTATTCATGTTTGTAGTTTAAATTGTTTTTAAAATGAGCATCAACATCTTTTGTAATAAAGTGGAGTAGAAGAGTCAGGAGTCTTGTAAATGGATCTCACTCAAGTAAAGGCAGCCCAGGAGCTGCAGGTACATACTGACACCAGTAAAGAAGCAAAGCTCTCCTGCTGCTCAATCTTACAGAAATGTTTAGTCTTGTTCTCAGTCCTCCTGTGCCCTTCCAAGTGCAGGCCTAGCTGATTGCTTTCTAAGGTCCCATATAAGCACGCACTTAACAAATATTTGAGAAGCATGAAGTCCCCAAGAGAGGAAAGGAAGAACCAGAGTGAAAGGACAGATAAAACAAGAGGTTTCAAATCTCAGGGAGCCCAGAAAGACTTCTTAAGCATCAAAGCACCCTAGAGATTCAGAAAATTGGCCCATGCTGTCACCTCCCAATTCTCACATAATTCTGACAGCAGCTTCTGGATTTTATATTATACCTGCATGACAGCCGGCTCTCAGTAAGAACATGGGTCAAAAACTGCAATCTCACTCCTCAGGACTCAGAGCCAGGAGAAGGGGTGTGTGCGATAAGATAGGGAAATGCCAGAACCAGAGTGACTTATTGATGACACTTAGGGAATTCATTCAGAGAGTGCAAGGTCTCACACGCCAGGTCATGTTGGGCTTCTAACCAGTTCGGATCTCAGCCCATCCAGCAGGAGACAGAAGGGACTCTCTTGAGTCAGGTAAAGCACTGCCTCTGTTCACTGAGTGAGCATTACAAGCAGTGATGACCAGGAGTCTGTCTATAAACCCTGTTTCCTTCCGGGGCTCTCCCTCCCAAGGTGCCCCGTCTCTCCACTCCTGCTCACTTGGCTGCCAGAGCCCTCGGGGTCTCTCCAAGATGCAGGGTCGAAGGTGGCCATGAGCCAGGGGAATAAGAACTCCCCAGAGCTCCCTACAGGGCCCATACAGCACAGCCTATGCCTCACCAAGCCACTGGCCCTGGCCCCGAATTTGGCCCCCTTCCTGGTGGCCTATGAGGATGAATAGTATAAAGAGAGGCAACTGGAACCTGAGAGGGCTGATCCTCAGGGTCTCTCAGTTCTATAGCAACAGGACAACATGACCTTGACAAGCAGCACCATTTCCTGCTTCAGCCGGAGCCAGTTTCCCCCAAAACAACTGCTCTGGGGAAGGACACCAGGGTAATATGAGGAGCAGACGCTGGGTCTTTCTACTTACCAAGTGCTCTCAGGTGCTACTGGCCCTGGGGATGGCTGCTAACTGGAAGATGACAGGTTGGTGGGCTGCTGGTGGGTCACCAGAGCAGAAGGTCACTAAAAGCCATTCTAGCGTGCTCCAGAGTCGCTGTTACAGCCCTCCTTTCTCGCTGCCTTCTCAAGAACCTCCACCCAAATCCTGGGGCGTCCCAAGCACGTAGGCGGTGTTTCCCCACCCACAATGACCTGCTTGGCAAGGCTTGGCACACCTTTCCCCCATTAATGCTTCCTGTCTCCCTCTCTCCCCCAAGGAACCCAGGCAGGCTGAGGCAATACCTTCCTTCATCCACCTGGGCTGCCCTTGGAATTCCTGGGCCAATCTAGGGATCCCAGGCATCAACCCTAAAGTGGGCCACTCTCAGGTACGTGCAGCCTGTACTTGCCGGTCTGGGCAGGCGGAGGCTGGAACGGTGCCAGCAGCTCACCTCTGTAACACAGCGTGGAAGCATTTATTTCAAGGGTGGCTGGAGAGCGTCCAACCAGCTTGCAGGACAGCCTGCCACATGCAGGGGAGGAACCAGTTTGCTTTGGGCAAACTGTTTCACTTCTCTGAGCCACCCTTGAAATAAATACTTCAGTGCTGCGTTACAGAGGTGAGCTGCTGGTGCCGTTCCAGCCTCCGCCTGCCCAGACCGGGAAGTACACGCTGCATGTACCTGGCACTGGCACTGGCCCATGTTAGGGTTGGTGCCTGGGATCCCCAGATTGGCCCAGGAATTCTAAGGGCAGTCCAGACAGATGAAGCAAGGCACCTCTCTCTTCCCTCTCACCTGTCAGGGCCTACAAGGCTTGGTGCTCTTCTGCTTGGTTCTGAGCACTACTTCCGAGTGCTCAGTGACACAATAACAACAACCAGCCACCTAACAAAGGAGGCAGCTTGGCACAAGGACAAGGGCAGGGCTTTGTCCCCAAACAAAAATGGGTTTGAATCCTAGCTCTGTCACTCACTAGCTGAGTAGCTTTGGGCAAACTGCTTCACTTCTCTGAGTGTCTATTTCCTTATACGTACAATCTTACATAGCTCAGAGATGACTTGGCTATGGTCACAGGGAGAGATGGCTGGAGAGCTTGGTCCCAGGTCCTGGCATACCGGCCTCCAGAGCTTGTCTGACTATACTAGGATGTTTCTTAACTGCAGCTACACATGACAGAGAAAACGGTGGTCTCTTTTCCTAAATGGCTGTCAGCAATTCCCAAAGTCAGGGAAAAGTCATTTTGAAGTCCACTGCCTTAATACAAAAGGAGACTTCACAGATGCCAACTTAACTAGGTGAATCAAGTTAGCATCACCTTTACTAGGGTCAACTGGCACCACTGTGCCTCCTGATGTAAGCAACAGGAAGCACACATCACCTATGTGGGTTCCCACCAACAACGTAAACCCGAATCTAATCACAAAGAAACGATCCAACAAACATGGAATGTGGAAAATCTATGACACAACATGAAGCAAATGTACGAAACTGTTAGCAACTGGCAAATCTTGGTGAAGGAAATACAGAAGTTCATTGTATTATTCTTTTCACTTTTCTCTAGTTTTAACCTTTAAGAGTAACTTTTAAATATTAAATATGTGTTGTATTAATCTTAAATCATTAAGTGATTTTTATTTGGCATTCATTTTGTGTTAATGCTCTCTTCTGCATTTTCTATTATCAGATGCCTATATCAAGTAGAGATCATTTTTACATGCTAATGAAATATATAAATCTTATATCATATTTGTCCATAATAACAATAAACTATGCATTTATTTTATTATTTTAATTTTTGAGATGGGGTCTCGCTCTGTCACCCAGACTGTCACCACCCGGAGTGGTGCTATCATAGCTCACTGCAGCCTCAAACTCCTGGGCTCCAGTGATCCTCCTGCCTCAGCCTCCTGAGTAACTGGGACTACAGGCACATGCCACCACGCTGGCTGATTTTTTTGATTTTTAGTAGAGACAAAATCTTTCTCTGTTATCACGCTGGTCTCAAACTCCTGAGCTCAAGCCATCCTCCTGCCTTGGCCTCCCAAAGTGCTGGGAATACAGGTGTAAGCCACTGTGCCCAACCAAACCACCAAACTATGCATTTAATGTTCTATCTTTTTTCTCTTTTTTTTTTTACAGAAACAACTGAAATTTTATCACAGAAAAAATAATTCCATTGATTATTATGACCACTCCTTATTTAAAAACCCATAAAGTGTTAGGAAAGATATAGAATAACATGTTTTTGGGAATTCCAGGGAATTTCTATTACTTGTTCCTCAATCCAACAAGTTAATAACTGTTGGGAATTTGGAAGCACCAGCATCTTGATGGCCAGCCTTTGTTATGACCCCTGCTCCCACATGGCAATCTTCCATCTAGTAGCTCCAGCCAGAGAGACCCACTCAAATAAAATATCATTTATGGGACTGTTTCAGGCACCACGTACAAAAGCATTGACCTAGACCCCTATGGGGAGAGATGACAAAAGGAGTAAAACACAGCCTGCCCTTGAAGAGGTAGGTATACAAACTGTGTGATGGAGGCCACATAAGAGGTGGCCACTGTGGAGGAAGAAATATTCCAACTTGGGAGCAGCAGGGATGATTCTGGAGTAGGTATAATGGCCCTTCTTCTAGCTGGGCCTGAAAACTAGAAAAGGCACTCCCAGGGAAGGCCAAGGTGAGTCAGGCAAGGCAGCCGAGAACACAGGGCACATGTGGGAATGGCGAGCTGTCCACTTCGGCTGCGGCACTCCACTCTCTGAAGGACAGATAAAGGGCCAGGACCTGGCTAGCCTTGAATTCCTAGTTGCTAAGGTGTGTAGACTTAATTCTGAGGCCTGGGGTTCCACCCTTTGGTTCTAATGACTATAAGGTTGGAGAGGGGCAAAGAAAGTCACCAGAGGCCTTCAGAAATGACATAGTGATAGAGGGTGAGGGTCTGAAATCTCATCTCTCATCCTCTCAAAGCAATACACTTCCTGTATTTTCCCAGGCATAGCTCTTTGCACATTTTCTTGCTATTGTATTTTAATTCTTTATTTTGGGGAATGTGCTCTTTATTTGCCTGCTTGATTTATAATTGGGGTATAACATACTCATGGTTAGAGTATGCAATCTGCATTAATCTTAAGTATAATAAGCCCCATAAATTTCTACATTTATATACCACCATAAAACCATCACTCAGGCCGGGCGCGGTGGCTCATGCCTATAATCCCAACACTTTGGAAGGCCGAGGCAGGTGGATCACCTGGGGTCAGGAGTTCGAGACCAGCCTGGCCAACATGGTGAAACCCCGTTTCTACTAAAAATATAAAAATTAGCCGGGCAGGGTGGCAGGCACCTGTAGTGCCAGTCACTCGAGAGGAGAATCGCTTGAAGCCAGGAGGTGGAAGTTGCAGTGAGCTGAGATCGCGCTATCGTACTCTAGCCTGGGGTACAAGACAAGGCTCCGTCTCAAAAAAAAAAAACAAAACAAACAAAAAACAAACCCAAAAAAAACCCATCACCCAGGTCAAGACAGTAAACATTTCCAGCACCCCAGAAGGTTCTTTGTGCCCCTGACCAGCTAATCCCCACAATAAGAAGTAACTACTCTGTTTTTTTTGAGAAAAGGTCTTGTTCTGTTGTCCAGGCCAAGCTGGAATGCAGTGGTGGCCTGATCAGGGCTCACTGCAGCCTCAGCCTCCTGGGCTCAAGCTATCCTCCCACCTCGCCTCCCAAAGTACTGGGATTATAGGCGTGAGTCACTGTGCCCAGCTGTAACCACTATGCTGACCTCTATCACCATCAGTTAGTTTTGCCTGCTGTTGTGCATCCAGTTTCTCCTGGTTGGAGTCAGAGCCCACAGAGGGCAGGCACTGAGAGGTTCCTGCTGCCTTGTGGCCCTCTACAGTGCTGGGCACACAGCAGGCATTTAGATGTCTGCTAAGTCAATGATTAGACCAGGGTGGTGGAAGCGTGTCCATGGACACCAACCCTCTGCCACGTGTTTGCACCTTCTGCCCATACTGCTCTCCTGCCTGAAATGCCCTCCTCCCCTTTTCCTTTGTCTCATTCCTACCTTCCCCTCTTTTTTTTGAGACAGAGTCTCACTCTGTCACCTAGGCTGGAGTGCGGTGCCATGATCTCGGCTCACTGCAACCTCCACACCCGAGGTTCAAGTGATCGTCCCACCTCAGCCTCCAAAGTAGTTGGGATTACAAGTGTGCACCACCATGTCTGGCTAATTTTTGTAATTTTAATAGACATGGGGTTTCGCTATGCTGCCCAGGCTGGTCTCAAACTCCTGACCTCAAGTGATCTGCCCACCTCAGCCTCCCAAAGTGCTGGGTACAGGTGTGAGCCACTGCACCCAGCCTCTCCTCTTTTTTTTTTTTTTTTTTGAGATGGAGTCTCGCTCTGTTGCCCAGGCTGGAGTGCAGTGGTGCGATCTCAGCTCACTGCAAGCTCCGCCTCCCGGGTTCACGCCATTCTCCTGCCTCAGCCTCCTGAGTAGCTGGGACTACAGGCACCCGCCACAACACCCGGCTAATTTTTTGTATTTTTAGTAGAGATAGGGTTTCACCATGTTAGCCAGGATGGTCTCGATCTCCTGACCTCGTGATCTGCCCGCCTCAGCCTCCCAAAGTGCTGGGACTACAGGCATGAGCCACCGCGCCGGCCCTCCCCTCTTTTTGGAAAAAAGGTTTGGCTCAAGTTCCATCCCCTTCCCGGAAGCTCTCCTCTTCCTGCCCCCGCAGCACGTGCTGCCCACCACGCTCCTCTGCAGATGCTGCCTTACACGTTCTCTCTGAGCGGGTAATGTGTGCACATCTACAGCCTGCTCCCCATCCTGTCTCAGTCTCTCAAAGGAAAGATCCTGTTTTAGTCTGCATTAAACAAGCCCCAACTCCTCTCACCTCCTCCTTGTTTGCAGAGTATCCTAAGCTGCAAAAAATTTCTTCTGGTCTGTCTTCCTCACAGGGCTAGAAGGATCATACATCTGTGAATGATCTGTGAAGGAAAACATCTGTGAAGAGGTTTTATAAGCCACAGTCCACTTAACACACATCATATGTATAACAAAAAAGTTTTTTTTTTAAAAAAGAATTGCCGGACGTGGTGGCTCACGTCTGTAATCTCAGCACTTTGGGAGGCATAGGTGGGCAGATAATTTGAGGTCAGGGGTTTGAAACCAGCCTGGCCAACATGGTGAATCCCCATCTCTACCTAAAACACAAAAATGAGCCAGGCGTGGTGGTGGGCGCCTGTAACCCCAGCTACTTGGGAGTCTGAGGCAGGAGAATTGCTTGAGCCTGAGAGGTGGAGGTTGCAGTGAGCAGAGATCGTGCCACGTTCCACTCCAGCCTAGGAGACAGAGCGAGACTCCATCTCCAAAAAAAGGAATGCAGTGTATCTCTATATGCTGATGTGGAAAGATTCCCAAGATACACTCAATAAAAAAAAAAACTAGGTGTCAGAGCAAGTTAGTGTGCTCCCCACTGCCACGGTTAAGAGCAGGAAGAGGATAAAAACACACGCACATGAGAGTGCACATGGAAAAACTGTGGAAAGAAGGATAGCCAGGAAACCAACCACCTTTACCTTCACCCCTGGGGCTGGGGTGGGAGATCCTGAGTCCAGTCAGTCCCTTTCTGTCATACAACATTCTGATCTATGTGTTTGTATTAATAAACATTTTAACATAAAAATAAACTAAAATGAGGGGCTGAACTTATACCACCACCAGAATGCTCCCCAGCTTCCTAGAGTTCATCCTGAGGGTAAACCATGGGCAGCCTGCTGAAATCTGGGCTCCGGCCCCAGAAGCCACACAGATGCTGCAACAGGCCTGGGGTCAGAAATTCAGCACTAGTTAAAGCAGAGAGAAGAAAAGAGCCTGTGAGCTCACCGACAGCAACCCTTGGGGGCCTGGTAAAGAGCAACAACGGATGCAACTCCACCTTTTGCTTGGCAGTCAAAACCTGGGAGCTCAGAGCCTAGGGCCAGAGAGGAATAAGGGGTCCAGGACCCTCTGTGGGTCAACACAGCCCACCCTGTTGTGTGACCCAAACTGACCCAGGACTGGATCAATTTCCAGTTTATAAATTTGTCAGGGGGGAAAAGCAGGCTTCCCCACCTCCTGACAAATGTATAAGCCAAGATTGGGAGATGCAATCTAAAGGAAAGGGCAGAAGCAACAAAGACCTCCAGGGTGCTGCCAGTTTTCACCACACTAAGGGCCCCACGCTGCACAAGACAGGGCCTCCTGGACCCAGAAACCATCCTGTGCTGGAGATGGTAGGAGAAAGACTGCAGCAACCTTTCTGCAAGGCCAGGTCTGTCTCCGCCTCTCACATCTATGGAGCAGCCCATTCTGAAGCCTTGCTCTTCACCTTGAGGAGTTCATCTTCAGGGTTATCAACAAACTCCCATGCCAGGCCAACAGTGAGGTAGATTCTATTATCATTTTCCTGTTTTATGTCTGGGTGGAGTCTTGGCAGGAGTCTTGACCTTGAAGTTGGTCTCCTTGAAGTTGTTCCGTCATCTCCAATATTCCCCAAGATCCAAAGAGCCAAGTACCAAATGAACCAAGTATTTGTTGGTTTGTTTTTAAGATGGGGTCTCGCTCTGTCACCCAGGTTGGAATGCAGTGGCATGACCACAGCTCACTGTAGCCTCAACCTCCTGGGCTCATGCAATCCTTCCACCTCAGCCTCCCAAGTAGCTGGGACTACAGGTGTGTACCACCACAACTGGCTCACTAAAAAACAAATTTGTAGAGATGGGGGTCTCACTACATTGCCTGGGCTGGTCTCAAGCAATCCTCCTGCCTCAGCCTCCCAAAGGTTTGGGATTGCAGGTGTGAGCCACCATGTCTGGCAACCAAGTATTGTTCACCTAAGTTCTCAGTATCTCCCTAATTCAGTATCATCATTTCTCTCATGCTCTCTCTATTTTCTTTTTCTTAAAAAAAAAAAAAAAAAAAAAAAAAAGGAGTTGGGATTCTCTCTATGTTGACCAGGCTAGTCTCAAGCTCCTGGCCTCAAGTGATCCTCCCATTTTGGCCTCCCAAAGTGTTAGGATTACAGGCGTGAGCCACCGAGCCTGGTCAACTCTCATCTTTCTCATCTGAATTACTGCAACAGTCTCTAGGAGGGTCCCTTGCTTCACTCTTTGCCTCCTTCCCTGTCTGCAGCAAGACTGATCTTTCTAGATCACAAACCTGATCATATGTAATTCCCTGTTTAGAAATCTTTAAAACTCCCTGCTACTGTCAGAAAAAATCCCAACTTCTGATGGTACAAGGCCCATCTTGATCCAGGCTTGCTTCCCTTTCTAGCTTGCTCTCCCACCACTCCCCCAGGTCAAATACACCTTGCTCTCAACACATGGCCCCAGGTCTTGGACATTCCCTTCCAGCTGGCCTCCTTCCTCACCTAGCTAGGTCCGTTCTGCCCTTGAGGAAGACCCTCCTTTAGGAAGCAAGTCTCCCTTGCCCAGCGTTGGTCAGGTGGGTTGGCTAGGCTCTGCCTCAGCTTCTCAGCTGTATGATGGGGCCAACCTCGACTGCCTGACAGGCTGGTGAGACAGCATGATGCAAAGAATGCGAAGGGCCTTGAAAATGACTAAGAACTACAAATACAAAGCATTAGAACCACCACCAGAGGAACACTGCTTTCTCCTCCCATTTTGAAACAGCTCTCTTGGAGGTCTTGGATGACCTCCTCTTGTTCCACCGCCCCCGCCATTTAAGAGGCCCTTGGCTGCTGCCCTGGTCCTGTTCCATCTCACTGCTGCAATGGTTCTGTCAACCACTTCCTCCTGAGGACAGGAGGGTAATTTGCCCAGGGTCACAGTCAAACCTCATAAGGATTGCCTTCCCCTCTGGGGGCTTTGCACTCTGCTTGCTCCTCCTTCACCCGCCCTTGAAATGATGATCCTCCTTCCCTACCCCCACCACCCTCCCCACCCCATTCTGTTCTTGGCTGGCTTCCCTGCTCAATCCATCCACTGCACAATCCAGCCACTGGCAATTTCACACACCGTGACTGCATCCCACACCACTGTCCGGGGTCTCTCTCCTGCTGACTGTGTAAACACCACACAGAGGCCTCGCAGAGGCCTCATAATGTGTTCAAAACACAATTAATTATCTTCATGCCAGGCCACAGGTGTCCCTGGCAGGCAGCAAGTTCTCCATTTGTTTGCTGAGCTGATCACCATATGCTACTTTCCCCTCCTGCCACCCCAACCGCTACACCTCTAGTGCTTCCCACCCAAGTCAATGGGACACCATCCCTCGGGCACACAGGCTAAACTCCAGCACCAGTGGGTCCTCTCTCACCACTCACTTATCCATTCTCCCCTTTCCTTGACTGGTCGGGTTCAAGCCCTGCCCACTCCTCACCTAGATCTGCCTCTCCACTCCTGTCAGTGACATTTCTAAGCCCAGCCATGATCTGTCACACCCTTGCCCACAAAATCCAACTCCTTCATGTGGGATCCAAGGCTTTCCACACTCTGGCCCCAACATATGGGTGCAATCACTACCCAGTGGGCTAGTGGGCTAGCACTACCAGTAGCACTAATAATCATAATAATAATAGTAATAATAATAATAACACCACATACTGAACGCTTCCCATGTGTCTCTTCATCTCCATCACAGCCCTGTTGGGGAGGATCCATAGGATCAAAATTTGACAGATGAGGAAACTGAGGACAGGAGGGTAACCTGCCCAGGGTACGACCTCATAAGAATTGCACTGTGCCAGAACAAACAATCTTTTAATCCTTTAGCCTTCTCTGACACTTTCAAACTCCTTAGGGGCTGGGATATGCCTGTTTAGAAAATCTCTGCAGCAGGCTTCCCATTGCCTCTCTAACTTCCCAAAGGAAACAGCAATAGATGTTCTTGCGATCAGAATGAAAGATAATGTGGGTCTCCCAAGTTATTCCTAGAATTTTTGAGTTCCAAGAAGGAATATCAATGTCTAATTGTCAATACATTTTTTAGTAAGTAGAAGTATTTTTACACATAATTAACATGATAGCATACCAAGACCTCTGGTTAAATTAATGTGAGTGAAACAATTATACCCATTTCACAGGACCTGGAGAATTTTACTGCTCTAAAATTTCATTTTATGGCAAGCACAGTACAGGTGATACCAGGTGCCTGGTTAGAACACGCCTCCTGACAACGACCCCGTTCCTGGAGTAAAGTCTCCTGGCAGTGCCATGGCATGTCCAGGAATGAATGCTCTCCTGCCACTGGCCTCTAATTGCCTAATAGGCCTGGGACTTGGCTCTTCAAACACATGGCTTCCATCCCAGAGCTTCCCACTAAGCCAACTATTTCTGTTTCCTAAGGTTCCAGAGGCTACTGCTGACGTCAGAATGGAGGGGCAAAAACAAACCCCAACAACAACAATGGTGACAATGACAAAAAGGAGAGAGCACAGGAGGGGACATAGAGGAAACAAACTACAGGCAAGAATGTCTGCATGATGAACTCGAGAATGCGCCCCTGGAGGGTATGTGCGATACCCACTTTGTGCCTTTCTCCATTCTCCCCCTCCTCCTCACCCATCCTCTGTACTGTATTGTTTACTTCTCTATGTCGTCCCTCTAGAATGGGGCACCTTGACTGTTCTTCATAACTAGTAGACTGTAGGTGCTAAATTAATGCTGAATGAATGGCCGCAGACCCTGCTGTTTACACAATATCTATTCTCCCCTTCTTTCTTAGTGACAGAATCCCAATTCTGCTTCAAGTAGCAATGTGCCCAGCTAAACGATGTCTCAGCCTCCCTTGCATCTAATGGAGGCCAATGAGGAGAAGCTGAAGCTATTTGGTGGGACTTGCAGGAAAGCTCCTTAAGATGGAGCATGTGTTCTTCCTGCCTTTCCTCTCTTCTTCCTGCTTTCTCCCTAGAACCTGACATGATGGCTGGGGCTCCCGCAGCCATCTCAGACCATGATACAACCTTGGGGTTGGAAGCCCTGCACTAAGGATGGCAGAGCAGAGAGACCAGCCCTAGACTATCCCCTCTAGATTTCTTATCACAATAGAAAAAATTTCTACTGGTTTAAGCCACTGCTATTTCTGTTCTAGCTGCCAAACAGAATTCCTAACTGATTCGTGAGTAAACCAATTAAATTTAGTTTTCTTTTTTTTTTTTTTTTTTTGAGACGGAGTCTCGTTCTGTCACCCAGGCTGGAGTGCAGTGGCGCGATTTCGGCTCACTGCAAGCTCCACCTCCCGGGTTCATGCCAATCTCCTGCCTCAGCCTCCCCAGTAGCTGGGACTACAGGTGCCCGCCACCATGCCTGGCTAATTTTTTGTATTTTTAGTAGAGACAGGGTTTCACCAAGTTAGCCAGGATGGTCTCCATCTCCTGACCTTGTGATCCACCCGCCTCGGCCTCCCAAAGTGCTGGGATTACAGGCGTGAGCCACTGCGCCTGGCCCAAATTTAGTTTTCTTAAATTACTCATCGCTGACCTACAGTTTACAAGGCCAATCACCACCTCTAGCCTCTGGTCTTTGTAACGTAATGATAATTTGTCATTAAGTTACAAAGAATTATTGTTCACTGGAGGTCAGGACAGAGGCACTAGAAGGAAGAGGTAGTTCAAGGAGGAGAAGGAGACACTGAACAGAAGATGAGGGATAGAGGCAGGAGGAGAGCAGGAAAATGAGGCGCAGGGAAGAGAGATGACAGGAGAATGCGGGGAGGAACAGATGCAAAAGGCTGGAGCAAAGGAAAGGGGAGCCTGACAGGCAAGGCAGAGACCCTGGCGAGATGGAGTGGTGGAGAGAGGAGAAAGAGAAGTATGCCGCAGCAGCAATTGCTGCTATGATTTAGAGAACAGGTGCTGCAGGCTGGGCATCAGCACCAAGCACTTTGTATGTATGTGTGCTCCCTGATCCTCTCACTCCTGCACTAAGCGTTATCACGCCTGTTTTACAAATGAGGTACCTGGTTTGGGGCAGTGGCTCACTCCTGTAATCCCAGCACTTTGGGAGGCCAGGGCACGAGGATTACTTGAGCCCAGGAGTTCAAGACCAACCTGGGCAACATAACAAGACCCCCAATCTCTACGGAAAATATTAAAAAATTAGCTGGGTGTGGTGCATGTGCCTGTAGTTCCAGCTACTCGGAAGGCTGAGTAGGGAGGACTGCTTGAGCCCGAAAGGTCGAGGCTGCAGTGAGCCGAGGTCATGCTACTGCACTCCAGCCTGGGTGACAAAGTAAGACCTTGTCTCAAAACAAAACAAAACAAAACAAAAAACAAAAACAAAAAACAAAAATGAGGTTAATTGGCTCTGAGATATGAATTAACTCTCCCTCAGTCACAGAAAGTGGTAGAGGCAGGCTTTGTTGAAGTCTCCTTAGAAGGGAGGTGAGACATCATTCTTCTGTCTTTTTCTGTCTCACTGTGAGATGTGGAACCACGGCAACCATTTGGACCACGAGGACAGCAGCCACACCCTAAGAATGGCAGGGCAGGGAACTGTAAGGAGCCTGGGTTGCTCATGACCTAATGGAGCTTCTGCAACTGTCTGAGACTACAGACTACCTAACTCAGTCAGAATCCCCATCCATGAATCCATCAATCCATCCATAAATGCTTCAGATAATAATTTGCTACATTTTCCTCTAATCTTCAGTAATAGATTCCAAGTCACACTCCCAGACATTCTGATTCAGCAATCACTTTGAGATACACTCTCCTAGAAAAATGGAAAATCAGATTCATTGAACAGGTAAGGAAACTATCTGAGAATCCACAGGACAAACCTTGATACCTCAAAAGCAGCAACTGCTGATGACGTGCCCCTAGAAGACCTTGGAGATCAGCAGATGACACTGTAAAGTTACTCTACCATTATTTGGAGAAATGGAAGAAGGGAAAAGTTCATAAAGACCAAGAGAGCACATTTGGGGCTATTTCCTCAAAAACAGATAAAAGGTAGTCCTCGTTAATTCAGACCAGTCTCTAACAGTGCCAGCAAGTCATCTGAGAAAAAACAAACCAGTAGTCCAAGCCTCAGAAAGAGAACAGCTCCTTTTGGGCAAAAGCACCAAGTGTCAAAGCGACACACTTGCACCCAGTAGCATCGGACAGCATGACTGTTGGGCACCATTGATTGCAGCTTGCTGTGTGCTAGGAATTCTCTCCAACTAGACTGCAAGCTCTCCTCTCTGAGAAGAGGGACTTGTGGCATTACTATTTCAGTATCTTCAGCAATAGCACCTAGCACAGTACTGAACACACAGTTGCTTAATATATGACCACAGACTGAGAGCTGTCAAGAAAGAACTAATGGGATTCATGTGGGTTGGGCAAAGACGCCTACTGGAAGCCAGGCGTGGTGGCTCATGCTTGTAATCCCAGCACTTTGGGAGGCTGAGGTGGGTGGATCACAAGGTCAGGAGTTCGAGACTAGCCTGGCCAACACGGTGAAACCCCATCTCTACTAAAAATACAAAAATTAGCCAAGAGTGGCGGCGGGTGCCTATAATCCCAGCTACTCGAGAGGCTGAGGCAGAAGAATCACTTGAACCCAAGAGGCGTAGGTTGCAGTGAGCAGAGATGGTACCATTGCACTCCAGCCTGGGTGACAAGAGCAAAATTCCATCTCAAAAAAGAAAAAAAAACAAAACAAAAAAACAGAAAAGATGTCTACTCCAAGCCCTAACCCTGTGCCCATCTCTGAGTTCAAGCTGATTCCTGAAATTTCAGCCAAGGGAATTGAGAGTTGGTGCTGTCATTGTTCATCACTCTCATGAGATTGTTATCTGATAGATAATCTGGGGATCTTTAAGGTTCAAATGCCTTCTCTTCTGAGAATATTCCTATGATAGAGTCCCAAGAGTCCAGAGAATTCAGGCAAAGCTGAAGAGGATGACACAGGCCATTAAGCTCTGCCCCAGACCTATCTCATCTGCCCTTTTTAGTTGTTAAGTCTCAGTGCGGTAGAAATCTTAACGAGGTCAGAAGTGACGAGTGACACAGCTCTAAATGCCAGGTACTGAGTTTTCACATCCTGGTCTCTTCGGAGGCCCCGGGCATACAGAGTCATCTACTCCTAAAGCAACTGTGCCTTTCAGAAGGGCAGTCTTATTCTAAAATTAAAGATTCTCAGGGCCCACTAGGATTATAATTAGTTTGTATTCCTCCACCTGGCACTCAGAGACGCTGAGTTTGGGAAGGGAATGTGGGGCATGCATTCTTAAGGCTGGAAACCACTTTAATTTGCAAGATTTAGTGGCTTTTTCTGGCCACTGGCTTGTTTTAAGTCTCTGGCATCCTCAGCTAGACTAAGAATTGTCACCTTGTGTCCCAGCCATACTGATTCACATTTCCATCAACTCGGCATAAAATGTGCCAAAGAAACAAGCTTTCCTGATGTCACTCCCTGCATCTGCATCCCATACCACTCCCAGCACTTGCCTCTACTCAGCCAGAGAAATTCAATGCAATTCAACTACCAATGCTGAATGCCCACCAAATGACAGACAGAATGAGAGGAGTTTCAAGTACCAAGAAAAACAAGACCCTGCTCTCAAGGGGGTCAGAGTCGGCTGAAAAAAAGGAGATACGTGGCCAGGTGCAGTAGCTCACACTTGTAATCCCAGCACTTTGGGAGGTTGAGGTGGGCGGATCACAAGGTCAAGAGATTGAGACCACCCTGGCCAACATGGTGAAACCCCGTCTCTACTAAAAATACAAAAATTAGCTGGGCATGGTGGCACACGCCTGTAGTCCCAGCTACATGGGAGGCTGAGGCAGGAGAATGGCCTGAACCCGGCAGTCAGAGGTTGCCGTGAGCCGAGATCGCACTACTACACTCCAGCCTGGTGACAGAGTGAGACTCGGTCTCAAAAAAAAAAAAAAAGATACGTAAACAAGCAGCGACCCACAGAGTGGTAATTACTACAGACAGAGACCCCAAGCTCTGAAGGAGTAAAGGCTGCTCTCCTGGGAGGGATCAAGGAGAGGAGGGGAGACAGGCAATTCCAGGGAAGGAATAAGCAGTGTAATTGCACAGAAGCCTGGCAGCCTGAACTGCTGGAGGCAGCCTGAACTGCTGGAGGCAGCCTGAACTGCTGCAGACAGCAACCACAGAGGGAGCCAACAGGGATCAGGGTTATTGCATGCCAGATGCTGCCATTTTACAGATGAGAAAGCTGAGTTACAGAAGGGATAAGTAACTTGTCCAAAATCATACGTTATGAAAAGACAGGTTCCAAGCCAAACAGTTGGACCCTAAAACCTGTGCTTTTAAACATTACAGTACATAGTATGCGAATAGTTCAATCTGCTGAAGTGTAAAATCTAAGAGCTAAGTTTATGCAGGAGATGGGCTGGATCATGAAAGGCTTCATATGACACGCTAAACATCTGAGCAAACTTTCAGCAGGATACTGGACTAAATTAATGTGAAAGAGCTTCCCCTTTCTACCACTATCACAGAGAAATACCAGATAAAATAAAACAAATGACGCCCTTAGACATGCAGTCATACTGGAAAGAGAAATGCCCTATGTGCGAGGGCATTTCTGAAACATGAACAGTGAGTGGAACTGACACCACAATGGCCTGTGGACTTCTGCACCCACATAGGAAGTGGTTGAAAGCCTCCCTGTGGCTTTCAGTCCCAGTATCAAGAAGAGAGCCTCAAAGGGCTGGCCAGTATAGGAAAGCAACAAGAAGCTGAACACTTCTCCAGGGCTCTGTTGGTCAGGTATGGGTGGGAGGTCACCCTTTCTTAAGTCACCAAGCTAGTCCTGCCCATAGATGTAAAACTGAACTTACACTACTAGGGTGGTGAAGGGGTGCCACACGAAGCAGTGAACATAAAAACTGAGCCGGGACCACTGAAACACTCATGGCCCCGCCAGAAGCAAACAAACTGCTCTGAGGAATACTTTCATAATTCAGGTCACAAGTCTTAGCCAGAAAAGGGAATCCCTCCTGGAGATGAACTCACACCCAAAGTTACAAACCACACAAGGAAATAAACCACCAAGAGGGGCGAGCATCAGACACAAAAAGAGAAGTAGCATCCCAAGAATCAGAAATAAGACAGTCTCAAAGAAACTACACAAGAAAACTTAGATGACTGAACAGATAAAGGAGCGCAGAAAGAACAAATATAGAGACTTTGGTGGTAGAATGGTCAACAATATGTCTAAGAGGCCTTCCAGAGGCTACTGTAGAGAAAATGAGAGAGCCAAAGAGGCAATGGCTGAAACTTTCCAGAATTTAAGAAAGAATTAAACGTAAGAGATTAACATTAGGGGAAGCTGGGTGAAGGAATATAGAAATTCTGTAAAGCTAAGTTTATCTACAATCATTCTAAAGTAAAAAAGCTTTTTCTTTCTTTTGTTTTTTCTTTTATAAATGAGTCCTCAGATAGAGGCAGCATACCAAATCCTGAGCAAGAAAATGGAGAACAGATCCACACTTAATTTCAAATGATTCTAAACAAAAGCATATATACATATATAGAAAAATATATTAATTGAATATGATTAAAGAGAATACTGATGTTCATTGTACTACTGTTTTCTCTAATTTTAACATTTTTCTAAGCAAAAGGATGGGAGAAAAGATGAGAAAATGTTGGAGTAAGAACAGAAATAAAGGCCAGGGAAGTTGGCTCACCCCCGTAATCCTAGCACTTTGGGAGGCCAAGGTGGGAGGAGGGCTTGAGTGAGAAGTTCAAGAACAGCCTGGGCAACACAGTAACATCCCATCTCTAGAAAACATTTTTTTTTTTTTAAATTAGCTGAGCGTGGTGGTGTGCACCTATAACCTCAGCTACTTAGGAGGCTGAGGTGGGAGGATTGCTCGAGCCTAGGATGTCAAAGCTACAGTGAGCTGTGATCACAACTCTCCAGTCTAGGCAAAAGAGCTAGACCGTGTCTCAAAAAAGAAGAAAAGAACAGAAGTAAAATGTATAGTTTTCAAACCGGTAAAGGGAATAAAGAAAATTCCAGGCCGGGAGCAGTGGCTCATGCCTGTAATCCCAGCACTTTGAGAGGCCGATTTGGGTGGATCGCCTGAGGTCAGGAGTTCAAGACCAGCCTGGCCAACATGGCGAGACCCTATCTCTACTACAAATACAAATTAGCCACGTGTGGTGGCTCATGCCTGTAGTCCCAGCTACTTGGGAGGCTGAGGCAGGAGAATCGCTTGAACCTGGGAGGCAGAGGTTGTGGTGAGCCGAGATCACGCCACTGCACGCCAGCCTGGGTGACAGAGCGAGACTCCATCTCCCAAAAAAAGAAAAAAAAAAGAAAACTCGGAAGGAGAAAAACAGGCAAAAACGGAAATACATGGAAAGTACTAAAAAATATAATACAGTAACACATTAAGTTAAATCCCAAAAATGTACATAAATTACAAATCATATTGTCAGATTTGATTTAAATCCAGCCACATTCTGTTTATGAAAGAAACTCCTAAACGTCATGACACAGAAAGGTTGAAAAGATGAGGCAGTAGCAACCACAGGCAGCACTAGTGCCATCAGACCTCATGGCAAAAAACAGGAGTGACATTAGGGACAAAGAATAAGACTTGGTTACTGATTAAAAGAGGCCAGGGAGAAGAGAGAAACAAAGGGTAACTGTCAGGTGAATGGGAATGTGGATGATTCCATTAAGGTGGGGATTGTGGGAAGAAGAGCAAGTCTGGCAGGAAAATGTAAGAGTCACTGGGGGAGTGTTGAGTTTTAGGAGCTCTGGAGACCCCTCGATGAAGATGTCCTGTAAGTAGTTACAGAAGATTCTTACCACCACTATTAAAAATATACATATTTTTCCTTTTTTTTGAGACGTAGTCTTGCTCTGTCGCCCAGGCTGGAGTGCAGTGGCACGATCTCGGTTCACTGCAAGCTCTGCCTCCCGGGTTCACGCCATCCTCCTGTCTCAGCCTCCCGAGTAGCTGGGACTACAGGTGCCCGCCACCACGCCTGGCTAATTTTTTGTATTTTTTAGTAGAGATGGGGTTTCACTATGTTAGCCAGGATGGTCATGATCTCCTGACCTCGTGATCCGCCCGCCTTGGCCTCCCAAAGTGCTGGGATTACAGGCATGAGCCACCGCGCCCGGCCCATATTTTTTTACTTCTAAAACAAAACAAAAATCCAAAAAGCAATCGCCCACTAAACCCCCCACCGGAGAACTAACCATGATCTTGGCAATAAACCCATGTTTCCCATCTATGCCTGGTCCATCTAAGTTCTGCTCCTGCTGGTGATGTGAAAAGTGGTGACAGGCTCCAAGGTTTCTAGAGCCAGTTCAGGTCCCATGTACAGAGTGGAAAAGCTCTTTGGAGGCAGGAAACCCTGTGTCTGTGCAGCTAGAGGAGAAACAGATTCACTAGCAGCAGAGGTCAGGAGCCAGAAGTTCACTACTGCCAGGTGGACCACTTTCACTGGCTGAATCCCAAGGTTCAATGCAAGTAATCAGTTACCCAGTGCCCAATCTTGGCCTCGCGAAACATACAGTAGGCCAGGCGTGGTGGCTCACACTGTAATCCCAGTACTGTGGTAGGCGGAGACGGGTGGACTACTCAAGCCCGGAAGTTCAAGACCAGCCTGGGCAACATGGTGAAACCCCATTTCTACAAAAAATACAAAAAAAAAAAAAATCAGCCAGGTGTGCTGGCACATGCCAGCAGTCCCAGCTTCTTGGGAAGCTGAGATGTGAGGATCACTTGAGTCAGGGAGGTCAGGGCTGCAGTGAGCCAAGATTGCACCACTGCACTCCAGCCTGGGCGACACAAGGAGACTTTGTCTAAAAAAAAAAAAAAGCAAAAGAAAGAAAGAAAGAAACGTAGAGTGAAGAACAGTCATAATACAAGAAAGACTATGGCAAACCCCCACAAGAGAAGTACCAATAGCTATGGAGTTCAAAGAACAGAAAGCTCCTCTGTGCAGTTTAGGGGTACAATCATGTCATAGAGGAGGCAACACTGGAAATGTTTTTTTCCTCCATGTCCCCTTGTTACATAATTACAGGGGTACATTGATCCATGCAGCTACGTGTCCAGTGGCTTGGGGCATCAAGGCACTTACCACTCTCCACAGCAGAAGCCGGTCTCTATAATAGTGATACCTAATATTTATTGTTTACAAAGAGTCAGGCATGTGTTCAGTGTTTTATGGACATTCTTTCATTTAATTATCCCGATTACTCTATAAGGTATTGCTATGGTTTGAATGTTGTGAACCCTCCGAAATTCATGTTGAAACTTAATCCCCAATACAATGGTATTAAGAAGGTGTGGTCTTTGGAGGTGTTTAGGTCATGAAGGCTCTGCCCTCAGGAATGATTAGTGCTCTTATAAAAGGGCTCCAGGGAACTAGGTGAGCCACTTTCACCCTTCCGCCATGTAAGGACACAGAATTCATCCCCTCTGGAGGACACAGCAACAAGGTGCCATCTTGGAAGTGGACAACAGCCTTCACCAGACACCAAGTCTGCCAGTGCCTTGATCTTGAACTTCCCAGACTCCAGAACTGTGAGAAATCAATTTCTGTTGTTTATAAATTACCCATCTCAGGAATTTTGTTATAGCAGCACAGACTAAAACAGGTATGTACCTTTTTTTTTTTTTTTTTTGAGACAAGAGTTTTGCTCTTGTTGCCCAGGCTGGAGTGCAGTGGCGGGATCTCAGCTCACTGCAACCTCTGCCTCCTGGGTTCAAGCAATTCTCCTACCTCAGTCTCCTGAGTAGCTGGGATTACAGGCATGCACCACCACGCCCGGCTAATTTTTTTATTTCTAGTTGAGACGGGGGTTTCTTCATGTTGGTCAGGCTGGTCTTGAACTCGTGACCTTAGGTGATCCACCCGCCTTGGCCTCCCAAAGTTCTGGGATTACAGGCGTGAGCTACCATGGCTGTCGGTATGTACCATTGTTATTCCCAATTTACACCATGAGAAAACTGAGGCCCAGAGAGGCAAAGAAAAGTTTCCCAAGGTCACTAAGATAGGGTCATAGAGCCTGAATCTGAACCCAGGTCTAACTGCAGAGCACATGCTCTTACCCACTTTGTCATCTATCTCATATAGGCATTATAATTCTATGTGCCCTCCTAGACCTGTAGCTCTGTAATCCATTGTCTTAGCCTCCACAATGCCCTGCTCCAGGACAAACTGTGGAGGGACAAAGACAACTGTGGCAGAATGACATACAAGTAGGCTGGATTTGGCTGGGCGCGGTGGCTCAAGCCTGTAATCCCAGCACTTTGGGAGGCCGAGGCGGTGGATCACGAGGTCAGGAGATCGAGACCCTCCTGGCTAACACAGTGAAACCTCATCTCTACTAAAAATACAAAAAACTAGCCGGCGAGGTGGCGGGCGCCTGTAGTCCCAGCTACTCGGAGGCTGAGGCGGAGAATGGCGGGAACCCGGGAGGCGAAGCTTGCAGTGAGCCGAGATCACGCCACTGCACTCCAGCCTGGGCGACAGAGCGAGACTCCTCCTCCTCAAAAAAAAAAAAAAAAAAAAAAAAAAAAAAAAAACAAGTAGGCTGGATTTAAGTCAGAGCTCTTACGCACATTCAAGCTTGGATCCTCCAAGTATACGTTGAACGATTCGGCTAGCCACAGAATCTCTCTGGTTATAAAGCTCAGAGTGGGCTGGACGTGGATCACACCTGTAATCCCAGCACTTTGGGAGGCCAAGGCAGGTGGATCACCTGAAATCAGGAGTTCAAGACCAACCTGGACAACATGGTGAAACCGTCTCTACTAAAAAATACAAAAATTAGCCAGGCATGGTGGCGGGAGTCTGTAAACCCAGCTACTCAGGATGCTGAAGCAGGAGAATGGCTTGAACCTGGGAGGTGGAGGTTGCAGTGAACCAAGGTCGTGCCACTGCACTCCAGCCTAGGCAACAGAGCGAGACTCCATCTCAAAAAATAAAAATAAATAAAAATAAAGCTCAGAGTGTCAGGCACAGTGCTAGACACTAGGCAATCTAATTCTCACAACAATCCATTAGCCCCATTTTCCAGAAGAGGAAACTGAAGCCCAGAAAGGTTACAATCTGTTAAAGGCCTTCAGCTAATAAATGACAGAACCAGGATTCAAACCCAGACCCACCTCAAAAACTACACTTGTAGCTGCTGTGCACACAATCTAGCAAGTCTCCTGACCTAGGAGTTAGTGGAGAGGGCAGGCAGTGAACTTTGCCTTTGGACTTGGGGAGCTCAAACAGAGTAATAAATACGTAATCACCGTGTGGACTAGAAGTACAGTCACTATTTCAGACCAGGAACCAACAAGGTCAGGCCCAGAGAGGAAGCCAATGAGCACAGGTTCATGTACATCTGCAGCATAGGGAAGAATCTCTGCAATGAGTCTTTTTCCAAACAAGGTGGTCATGTTCACAGGTTCTAGGGGTTAGGACTTGGACATATCTTTTGGAGAGGCAACCATCCAACTCACTACAGGCAGTAAAATCAGTGGGGAGAAACACTCAAAAGAACGGGAGGAATGACCTGTGCATGGAAGAGGAATGAGGTTTAAAGCTGTTAGTAAGGCTCCCGGAAACTGAGAGAATGACAGGTTATTAACAGAAAGGGGATATGCAAAGAGCAGAGACAAAGATGGGCTCTGCCTTTAAGGCTGCACACTCCAGCAGGCTGGTGGACACAGGGACCTGGTGTTCAGGAGAAAAGAACTTTAGTATTTGGTAGCTATAAGAGCAGATGGTCACAGTCATAGGAAGGGACAAGCACGTGGAGGGAGAGGGTGAGAGAAGAGAAGAGAGGGCAGAAGCCCGAAGAATGTTCACACTCAGGCAGTGGAAAGAGGAAGAGGAACCGGGGCAGCAAAGGCGCAGTCAGAGAGGAAGGGAAACGAAGGCCATGGGAGAACAGACATTTGCCCTCCTAGGGGGCAGGGTCCAGTCTGTTTCATCCGCATCGTTCCAGAGTCTGACAAGGTACTAAGCATAGAGTAGGCACTTGGCAGTTGCTGAAGTAATAATAGAGAGCAATTAAGTGAGAGAGACCAACATATGAGTGATTTCTAAGATGCAAAGAAAAGAAGGTAAAGGCATCCGTAATGCTTGAGAGCTTGGCAAAGTTACATGAGGCAGCATCTTCCAAGAGGGTGTGGGGTGAGTAGGAGAAGGCCTGGAGGAAACCCCAAGGGAAATGTGATGGGAAAACCATGAGAAGAAGAATAGAATGAGCAGCCAGCTGTTGGAGAAGGTGAATTCTGGGGCCTTAACTGCCCACCATGGGGCTCGCTTGAGCTCCCTGCTACACATAAGAGCTGCCTTGCCATCCAGCCGCTCTTTTTGTTCCAATCCCAACCATATATTCCACATATTTATCTAAAAAACAGTTGCCACAACTCATCTTGGGGAGAAGAGCTGCTGTAAAATCCATGAGCGAGAGGCTGCTGCTGTGAACTGGGAAGACCTGCCCGGCATCCCTGGCAAGTTCTCCAGGGTGACTCTTCATCATGGGCGGGTAGCAGGCTTTTCCAGACAGGAAGTGTGTGGAGAGGAGCAGGGACTGTGGCCAGTGGGTGACTCATGAAGCGTTTACCAGCCATGTGGGTGCCCACCACCCTCAGAGGGGGGCAGACTGGGCCAGTTGCATCAGACTTCCTGGAAGCATTTCTTCATTTCTATTTTTGAAGACACTGAACTTCCAGAGTGACATCTCTCCTGACTTCAAAAGGCACTCCAATCAGCAGCCAGAACCAGTATCTTCTTACACATACTTTACCCACCCAACTCTACTCACTCCCCAACATGCCTGCACACAACAGAGGAAGTGGCCAGACAACACGATGCAGACTTTCTAAGGGCAACAGGAAACGATACAATACCACGGAGCTACAGTGAGGACCCGGGTGGCTAGAGCTCCCACACGCCACCATGTTTCCCAACAGCCAGACCCTTCCTGGCCCACAGACAGGGATAAGCATCAATTCCCAAATTAACTGGCTGACAGGTCAGAGAATATCATCATTCAAAAGATCACAGGACTTCCTGTACAAATTAACCCAGATTCAAAGGAACAGGGAGTCAGGTACTCTTATACTGCAGTGAGAAGGTAAATTAGTATAACTTTCTAGAATTTGACAATATGGCAACATTTATTCAAATCCTTACATTTTGATTCATTCAAAATTTGCACACATACACACAAATATACTCACTTTAAAAACTGAATACCTACCAAGTACCAGGAACTATGCCAAGTAGTAGGGGAGACAGACAAGGTGACTGCTCTCAAAGAGCTTTTGTTCTAGTGATGGATTTGGACAATTAACCAATAAATCAACAAAATCATATCTGAGTGTAGAGAGCATTGGCTCTAAGAGCAAAAGATGAATAACCTAAACGTCTGTTGGCAGGACTGATTAAATAAGATTAGATATTCTCATAAGAATGAATACTGCTCTGCTATTAAAAGCGCATTCTTGAAAACTATATTCAAATTGCTAGGATATAAACAGTACCACGATTATGTCCAGTGACAGAAGTCAATCACAGAAGATCACATATTGTATGATCCCATTTATATGCAATGTCCAGAACAGGTAAATCTGTAGGTAGAGAAAGTAGATGAATGGTAGTCTTGGGCTGGAGTGAGGGTGGGGTGGGGCATTGAGGCGGGAATGCATGCTAATGGATTATAGGATGTCTTTTTGGGACTAAGAAAATGTTATAAAACTAGATTGTGGTGATGGTTGTACAACTCTGTAAATACTAAAAACCATCAAATTGCACACTGTCAACAGGTGGACTTCAAGACATATATCAACAAAACTGTTAAAAAGTCACATTCAATATGACTTCAATATGGTTTTTTGTTTGTTTGTTTGTTTGTTTGTTTTTTGAGACGGAGTCTCGCTCTGTCGCCCAGGCTGGAATGCAGTGGCAGGATCTCGGCTCACTGCAACCTCCGACTCCCCCATTCAAGAAATTCACCTGCCTCAGCCTCCCGAATAGCTGGGACTACAGGTGCCCGCCACCACACCCGGCTAATTTTTTGTATTTTTAGTACACACGGGGTTTCACTGTGTTAGCCAGGATGCTCGATTTCCTAACCTCGGCCTCCCAAAGTGCTGGGATTACCGGTGTGAGCCACCGCACCCAGCCCAATATGGTTTTCTAAAAGACGGGGTGTGAAGGGTCATGAGGGGAAGGATGAATAGCCATTCAGAACATTAACCCTGGGAATTCTCTGAGAGGAAAGTTCTAGGTAATTTTATGGTCTTCTTTATATTTATCTTTATTTTCCAAATATTCTAAAATATAGAAGTTTATTTAACTGGCAAATCAAATCATCCAGGGTTTTAAAATCTAGTTTTCCAAGTGTACCTTAAGTATGTCCAAGGCACAACACTAGAAAGGTCCAACTGCTGTGTTAACTTAGATATCTCTAGGGTTGTCATATTCTTCACACCAAAGATACCAACCAGATAGCCAAGGAAAGGAATTTCATACTTCAAATAAATCAGACCAAGTAGCTTCTGGTTAGGGGGAGTGTCTGCTGACTGGTAGAAGAGCTTGCTCCTCTCTGCAAACATTTTCAAAGAAAAAAACCCAGCAGCCACCATAAAGCTCAGATACTATCAAAGCATGCAAAACAACATCAAAGATTTGAGCAGATTCAAACAGAAACTTCCTGGACACTTTCAGGAGTCACTTCCTGGTTGTGAAGTGTTAGGCCCTCTGGACAAATCATTCTCTCCCACGTGGCCTCCTCTGATCAGTGACTTCAAAGGCATCTTTCTGAAATGACTGGGCTGAGGGAGGGTGCCAGCAACTGGAAGTCAGTGGTTTCCAACTAGGCTCTACCCCCAAATCAATGGGGAGCTTTAAAGGCAGGTTCCTGGACCCCATCCCTGGGAATTCTAATTCAACAGGCATAAGGAAGGCCCAGGAATCTACATTTTCCCCAAAACTCCCTGGTGAATATGCCAGTTGAGTCAAGTATGGGACTCACTGGGCTGGATACCATCTGGGATAACTCAAAATAGGGCTAGCCTCCACATCTGGCTACAATGCAGCAGGAATCCCACCCAGTGAGCACTGTGGATCAAAAGGCCACTAAGCATAGAAAGGGAAACTCCACAGGGAAATTCCATGCATGTCTGGCTATCACTACTGAAGCCTGGGGGAAGCTAGCAAATCCCTAGAGCAAGCCTATTTTGGAAGGTTCCCTAAGACACAGTGATCTTGGATGCTAATCTGTGAAAAGGGGGATGACTAGTACAACTTCCACTGTGGGAGACCACAAGAAAAATCAGCCCTCTCCAACCACACAGAAGAGCCAGCAAGCTTTGCAACTCCCAAGGAGCCAGAAGCAGAAAGGAATGCAGTATGGAGTGGCAGAAGAACCCTGAGTCTGAGTCATACAGATCTGGGTTCAAATCCAGGTATCTACTAGTGGCTGTCTGTGGATTAAAGATGGCTACAGACCTTTTACCACTCTTTCCATCAAGAGGTGGAGTCTAGTTCCCACCCTGGAATCTGGGCTGGCCCAGTACAGCTCTGACCAATAGAACATGATTGAGGTGATGCTCTGGGACGTGAGCCCAGGCCTCAACAGGACTGCCTTCCACCATCTTGGCCCCCAGATGCCATGCTGCAAGAAGTTCAGGATAGACTCTTGAAGGATGAGAGGACATGCAAAGAGAAGCGGCTTTGGACATTACAGTGCAGCTAAACACAGACAAATGGGCAAGCTCGGCCGACATCATGTGGGGCAGAACCAAGCAGCTGGGCCCAATTCACACAATCAAGAGAAAGGATAAATGGTGGTTGTTTTAAACTACTGAGTTTCACAGGTGATTTGTTACACAGCAGTAGGTAACTGAAACACTGTTTCTCCTTGAGCAAATGGATTTTTCTGAGCCTTGGTTTCCTCATCAATCAGATGTGGAATGATGATAACCTGAACAGGGTTGTGTGAGTCTCAAAAGAAGTGGACGGGCTGTGAAAGTCTAAAGCGCAGCCCAGCGCCAGTTACCGTCACTATTTGTGCAAACCCAGTGTTCAAACCACCACCACACCACCATATCCTTTCTCCACATTTCGAGTCTTTTTGGGCCAGGGTACCTCTTCATATACAAAGGACAGGAACTATTTATACTTGCCCTATAACTGGGAAGGACCCTGCCAACAAATGCCCCCCGTTCCCAAACAACTCACCTTCTCCCACCACACCAGTGTTCCCTCTGGCCTCTCTTCTTCCTGTTACAGTGTTATCTTTGTCCCAGCCATTCAGGTTCAAAGAGTCAACCTCTTACACTCCTCCATTTCCTTTTAGCATCCAGGGAGTGGACAAAACCTCATCCCCCCAGTCGCCCCCATCTTTCCACTTCCAGTGCCACCAAAAGGCACGGTCATCAAAGCCAGGCAGGCCTGAGTGCTGCTCTGCAACCTACTACCTGTATGACCATATGCAAGTCATAAGTATGGCCATATGCAAGACCATATGCATATTATTATAAATCAGTAATACTTTCTTTATGTGGTCATTTCGAAGACAGAGATTATGTAGCCAAAGTATTTAGTACAGACCGGATGCAATGGCTCACGCCTATAATCCCAGCACTTTGGGAGGCCAAGGTGGGTGGATTACTTGAGGCCAAGAGTTCAAGACCAGCCTGGCCAACATGGCGAAACCCCATCTCTACTAAAAATACAAAAATTAGCTAGGCATGGTGGTACACGCCTTTAGTCACAGCCACTCAGGAGGTTGAGGCACTAGAATTGCTTGAACCTGGGAGGCAGAGGTTGCAGTGAGCTGTGATCATGCCACTGCACTCCAGCCTGGGTGACAGAGTGAGACTGTCTTAAAAAAAAAAAAACTATTTAGTACTACAGGCCAGGAATTTCTCACCTGCACTACTATAGCCATCTTCTAATCTAGGCCTCTGCCTGTGTATCTCTCTCCATTTTGACCCCTCTAGTGTAAATGCTATCAGATTAATTGTCCTGTATGGTAGCTACATTATTCTCCTGCTCAAAGACCTTCCATGGCTCCCACCGTTCTCAGATCAATCTCTGAGAACCTCTCAGCTACGTATGTAAGATTGCACACAATCATGGCTCCATCTGCTGCCTTGGCCAATCCTTTCCTTACTGCAACTTGCTATTAGTGTCAGCCATCTAAAATGGCTGGCAACAATCCTCACCTTCTGGTATTGACATCTTTGTGTAAATCTCTCCTAACTCAGAGAAACTGCAAGTTAACTTTAAGCCACTAAGTTTTGGGGTAATTTGTTATGTAGGAATCAATAACTAATACTCTTCATTTCCCCGTCACACCTCAGCTGTTGTTCTTTTCTTTAGTCATATATTCACCCCTCCTACAACATCTCAGCCTGCTGAAATTCTGCCAGGGCTGCAAGGCCTGCTCAGATACTAGTGCTCACTCAACCTGAGCCTTTCTTAAGTATCCTCTGGAAGCCTTCTCCAGTTCCCCAGTGTCCATCTCCATCACTGCACCTATCACACAGAAGCACTGTCAATCTGTTTATCTGTGTGCAAAATTACAAGGTTATTCACTGCCAAAAAAGACTGGAAATCACCTGCACATTCATCAATGAGTAAGAGAATGGCACATCCAGGCTGTGCATGGTGACTCACGCCTGTAATCTCAGCACTTTGGGAGGCCAAGATAGGCAAATCATTTGAGGTCAGGAGTTCAGGACCAGCCTGGCCAACAAAGTGAAACCCTGTGTCTACTAAAAATACAAAAATCAGCTGGACATGGTGGCATGTGTCTGTAATCCCAGCTACTCAGGAGGCTGAGGCAGGAGAATCGCTTGAACCCAGGAGGGGGAGGTTGCAGTGAGCCGAGACTGTGCCACTGCACTCCAGCCTGGGTGACAGAGCAAGAATCTGTCTTAAAAAACACCATACAACGGATGAGGCAACTGTTAAAAAAAAAAAAAAAAGAATGAGGGGCCGGGCGCGGTGGCTCACACCTGTAATCCCAGCACTTTGGGACTTTGGGAGGCTGAGGCAGGTGGATCATGAGGTCAGGAGATCGAGACCATCCTGGCTAACACGGTGAAACTCCGACTCTACTAAAAATACAAAAAAAAAAAAGTTCGCTGGGTGTGGTGTCAAGCACCTGTAGTCCCAGCTAATCGGGAGGCTGAGGCAGGAGAATGGCGTGAACCCAGGAGGCGGAGCTTGCAAAGAGCTGAGATCGCGCCACTGCACTCCAGCCTGGGCAACACAGCGAGATTCCATCTCAAAAAGAAAAAAGAAAGAATAAGGAAACTACATGTCTGGTATGCAAAGATGGCCAAGATACAATAAGTGAAGCAAGGTGCAGATCAGTGAGTACAGCAGACAGGCGTCTGCCTAAAGAGTAACACTTGGGGCCGGGCGCGGTGGCTCACGCCTGTAATCCCAGCACTTTAGGAGGCCGAGGCAGGCAGATCACAAGGTCAGGAGATTGAGACCATCCTGGCTAACACAGTGAAACCCCATCTCTACTAAAAATACAAAAAATTAGCCGGCCATGGTGGCACGCACCTATAATCCCAGCCACTCGGGAGGCTGAGGCAGAAGAATCGCTTGATCCCAGGAGGCAGAGGTTACAGTGAGGCAAAATCGTGCCACTGCACTCCAGCCTGGCGACAGAGTGAGACCCCATCTCAAAAAAAAAAAAAAAAAGCCGGGTGCGGTGGCTCAAGCCTCTAATCCCAGCACTTTGGGAGGCTGAGATGGGCGGATCACGAGGTCAGGAGATGGAGACCATCCTGGCTAACACGGTGAAACCCCGTGTCTACTAAAAAAATACAAAAAACTAGCCGGGCGAGGTGGCAGGCGCCTGTAGTCCCAGCCACTCAGGAGGCTGAGGCAGGAGAATGACGTAAACCCGGGAGGTGGAGCTTGCAGTGAGCTGAGGTCCAGCCACTGCACTCCAGCCTGGGTGACAGAGCGAGACTCCGTCTCAAAAAAAAAAAAAAAAAAAGAGTAACACTTGGGAAGCCAAGGTGGGGAGACCACCAGAGGTCAGGAGTTCTAGACCAGTCTGGCCAACATGGTGAAACCTCGTCTCTACTGAAAATACAAAAAAAAATTAGCCAGGTGTGGTGGCATGCACCTGTAATCCCAGCTACTCAGGTGGCTGAGGCAGGGAAATTGCCTGAACCAGGGAGGCTGAGGTTGCAGTGAGCCAAGAACGCACCACTGCACTCCAGCCTGGGCGACACAGCAAGATATCGTCTAAAAAATAAAAAAAAAGTTAAACACGGAATACTACATGACCCAGCAATTTCACTAAGTCTATTTCCAAGAGAACCTAAAGCATATGTTCACACAAAAGCCTGTACATGAACGTTCATAGCAGTCAAAAAATGGAAACAACCCAAATGTCCACCAACTTACCAATTATTAAAATGGAATATATACACACAACGGAATACTCAGTCACAAAAAAGAATAAAGTACTATTATAGCTACAATATGGATGAACCTCAAAAACATGCTAAGTGAAATTATTCAGACACAAAAGGCTATATATTATATAATTCCATTCATATGAAATGTCCAGGACAGGGAAAGCCATAGAGAAAGGAAACAGATTAGCAGCCAGGGGATGGAGTAACTGCTGATAGGTAAAGGGTTTTTTAGGTGACAGAAGTGTCCTGGAATTAGTGGTTAATATAACACAGTTAATATATAAACAACACAGTTAATATAATATTTAAAACAGTTAATATAACATATATAGTAATTTAATATAATATATAAAATACAATTAGTATATAAAAACCATCAAAGTGCATACTTTAAAGTGGTGAATTTGGTTATGTGAAATATATCTTAATTTTATGCTATAAAAATATGTAGAATACAAAATAAAAATAAACTGCTCACATTCTGCCTGTGGCTCAGTGATTTGGAAGTTTCTCCCTGTCTATGCCCTCCAGCCCCGAAAGGCTGCCAGTCTGTTTCCCCCATCTTTGTGTCCCCTGGCACTTTCTAGGTGCTCACTTGCCCTTCATCTCCCCTGTGACTTCCCACTTTCTGACTCTTGGGCAAGGCCTGGCCCCCGCCTCACTGGATCCACCCTTTCCTGGTGGGTCCACACCACCTACTCAGACCTACTGGAGAGCGTCTGGAGGCCGAGGCACCAGCCCCAGAAGTCACCCCAGATGAGCCGTCCAATGGCCAGGGCTGTGGTAACAAGCGTGTGTCAGCTGAGGGATACGGTTTCACATGGGAACTTAATTATAGCTCGGGAGTGGTGAAGGGAGAGGGGGTGGCGCAGGCTTTGAGGGGACATACAGGAAGCTATCCTGCCCTGTCAGCGGGTCTCACCAGGCCTGTGATCACAGGAGAACAGGTATGATCCAGGCAGGCCTACAGGAACGCACAGCTTATGGAAATCAACCAGCTTTTAAGCATGAATTCCTAGCCCAACCTGTGTGCAGGCCAAAGTGGCCCAGAAAAGACCTGAGAAGCCAACTCCCACTTACCCTCAGGATTCAGAGAGGGCCTCTCCTTGCCTACTGCCAGATACCCCATTTTATTCTGTAAGAAGTGACAGGGAGGCATAGCTTGTTCCCCACAAAATACCTCATCTTCAATTTTCTCCCTTGCTTTGCGACGCTTTTCTGGAATGGAATCTGAGCTACTGATGCGTGGAACATCTTCCCCTATGCTTGGATCCCTGCCTGTTGCCCAGGGAGGTGCCAAAAAGCTGTGCAGCTGCTGCCACACAGGTGTCAGTAGAGCACAGTAGCCAGATATACCAGATGTGTCGAACTACTGGCCTGGGCACTGCCAGGTGAGGGAAGCAGATCAGGCAGAAAGAGAGAATCTCTGGAAAGATCATGGAAAGAGTGGGGCCAGGGTGGAGAAGTAGGTGCCATTGAGACACATTTTCTTCACCCCTATGTCTGGCCCCTATCTGGGCCCCTTATTCTCCAGGTCTCTTCCTGGCCAGCTTGCTTGCTGTTTCAGAAAGGTCCCTGCAGTCACCTGCTGCCTGCCCTGCCCCAACCCATCATCCAAGCAGCTTCTTCTCACTGACTCAAGACAGAGCCAGGGACCCAGGCCCTCCTCTCAGTTGCTCTTCCCAAGACCCCCACCCCCAGCCCTGGCATTACCCTTCCCATCTACTGTCTGTGCACCTTTTTTTCTAAGCTCCTGAGAGATTCATCCCTAAAAGCCATAGAAAGAAACCTTCAGACTGGAGGTGGTATCCTTTTCTGGATTTGTATGGAAGGGGGAAAAGAAAAAAAGGCAGGAGTGGTGAGTAGGCAGAGCAGATGGGGCGCTGGACAGGGACAGGGAGAGACACACAGATGGGGAGAGGCAGAGTAAGACTTGGTGCACCTCTCTACCCTCTGCACGTTTGGCAATAACATCAAGAAACAACCAGACAGTTCTTCCCAAGTGCCTCCTTCCAGGCCAAATGCCTTTCCCACAAGTAGGAGGGGAGGTCGGAGACAAGCAGACACCACGAAACCACCTGAAAAATGGGAAAGGCAAGTCACAAAACTAAATGTTAAACAGCATCCCATTTTGAAAGACAGAAAAAAAAACTAGGTATACACAATTTGAAAAGAACCTAGGTTAAAAAAAAACATATATCAAAGCAGCCACTTATGTGTGATTATATATTACTTTTTTCTTCTCAGTGCTTATCTGTATTTTCTAATAATCTATAACAAATGAGCATTATTTATATAACTAAAACATTTTTAACTAAATTAAAAACCACATGCATGAAAACTTACGCCTAAGTGCCAGTCCCACATTTTAAAAAAAGTCAGTTCCCCAGTTCCTACAATCCTAGCCATTGGTGGCATCTGATTAATTTCAAACCTCCCAAATACAGTTTTCTAACGGTGTCATCCACTGTTTGTCACTAGTTAGATAAACAGCTTGCAAGTGGCAAGCCCTTCCTCCATCACCTCATGCCCAAAACCCAGAACCACCTGCTGCCATGGGACACAGACCCGTACCACTCCAGAGCTCATACCCAAAAGCCAGAGCCTCAGCAAGGTGTAAAAGTAAACATAAGGTTTGGGGGTTACAGGCATCCTCAGACCAGAAGATTCCTTACTGCACCTCCCTGCCTTTTCCAGGGCCTAGGCAGAGGCTGGCAGGAGCACACGCTAGGCTGCTGTCACTGGGAAGTACCCTGGGGGGCTCCACAGACAATCACTGGACTCAAGTTAATACCTACTCAAGCCAATGTTCGATGAAGAGGAAGATAAAAGTAACACTGAAGTTCTTTTTCTTTTTTTAAATATTATTTTAAAATTTTAAATAAATACATACTGGGTCTCACTATGCTGCCCAGGCTGATCTCAAATGCCTGACCTCAGGTGACCCTGCCACCTTGGCCTTCCAAAGTGCTGGTACTGCTGGTGTGAGCCACCATGCCCAGCTGCCTTGAAGTTGTTTGGTCCAACCAATAATGACTGGCATCCACCTATGGTGCTGGGTGCTGAGGGTCTAATGACACTAATGAAACAATCATCATTCAATGAGTGCCTCCTCTGTGCCTTTACATGTATGAGCTCATTGAATCCCCAGGGGTGGAGGGTCTACAGTTATCACCCCCATGCCCCACAGAGTCTGGCTCTTAAGCACTACCCCATATTCCCTAGAAGTTCGTAACCTAACCCTGAGAAACAGGCAGTGAGCTACTTCCTGCTCTGTTCCAGGAGGAAGCTCATTCCCCTCTGAGAAGCCAAAGAAATGAGAAGTGTGGCTGTTTCTGTCTCAGCTGCCCTCCCAGCCTCTAGCTACCCGAGCTCTATGATCCCTGGGGCCTACAGCTGGCCTGAGGAGGAGCCAGCAGGGCAGGCAGATGGGCACAGTTCCCAGAGACCAGCCAAGGCCACCAGTGAGATGCCATCTATGCCTGCCTCTTCTGATTTCCAATGCCATCCCTGCACCCCAGCCCTTGCATCCAAGCCAAGAAATGAGAACAGAAATAGAAAAGGCTCTCTAAAAATAAATCAAGGATGGCAAGGTGCAAGAAAGGAGAAAAATATAATGCCACTGCTGGTTTGGGTATAGTGAGTCCTGCTAGCTTAGGCAGGGCCCATGTTGGGAGGGTAAGTACCAAGAGCCCTGGCTCCCTTTCAGCCTCTGCTCACAAGCCTGTGGATGCAACACTTGCATAACTACCGAGGCTGAGGTGACATCAGCAAGAACAGCAGAGCTACTGAACTGAGAAGAACAGGGCTCAAATTCCAGTTCCACCACTTGTTAGCTGTTTGACTTGGGCGAGTTGTTTAACCTCTCTGATCCTACACCTTGTCTGTAAAATGGGACTACCCATACCCACCTCTTGCAGGATGGTGTAAAAGGAAGGTGAGCTCATCCGTGGGGTAACGACTGCCTAAGGGAGAACCTGAATAAAGGCAATTTCCCTCCCTTATTTCTCTCCCTATGTGCACATCTGGGCCAACTTCTGTTTCTCTTTTCACTTCACCAGACTGAAGCCGCTGATTAATCACAGCAGAGATTGTTTTTTTCCTCTTAAGAGTTCCTTCCACCCTACAGGCCGGGCCCACAGCTTGGCTGGTCAGTCTCTTGTGGTTCTAGGGGCTGCTTACTATCTTGGAGCAGATCCAGGGAGCCAGTATGCACGACTATTCTCAGGGCCTCCTCTGTCCACTGACCTGGAATGAGACTCTGTAGGAGGCCCTAAGGCCTGCCAAAATTTTGCCTCTGCTCAGTGATCAACAAGAGACTGCTATTTTCTGAAGCCAACAGCAGTTTGGCCAGTCAAGCAGGTACTTTCCAAACTGGAACAATTAGATCCAGCCAGCCATCCTTCCTAGAAGTCCCTGCTATGCAGTGATCAAAGACATAGGCTTTAATCACTTGGTTTCAAATCCCAGCTCTGCCATTCATTAGCTGTGCAACTTCAGACAATTTTCCTAACCAGTCTGAGCCTCAGTATCCTAATCTCTAAAAGTGGTACAATGGTTCCTACCTCTTAGGGTTGTTGTGTGAATCAAAGTGATGTATGTAGTGATTAGCACAATGCATTCACCATGTGGAAGTCATATTCTACTCAGATCGTTACCAGGTTATCTACAGGCTCTGCCATGGAAAGGCGATTAGACACAGGTGGGGATAAAAGTCAGCTGTGGGAGTTGCACTGGGGAGACCAACAGGGGTGAAATGGAAAGAAACAGCTGGCCGGGGGGTCTGGACTTCCTCCTGGGCTGAAGGCCATGGAGGGGAACCTCTCAGAAATGCCCCCAGAACTGCACGGGGAATGGTCAGCCTGCACTGCTAGATACATAGTGCCATGCCAACACTGACATGGAACTGCTTTCATCACTCAGAAAGAGGAGGCTGCTTTCTCCCCGTCTTCTAATATTTTTAAGTGACTATGTTTGCCTGCTGGTGGTCCCTAAGTATGATGTGATAAATATCCCATGGAAAGGAACTGAGGAACACGGGCCTAAAACTCGTGAGGTTGTGTGAGGGGGAGGAGAGGAGAAGGAAGGGGCAAAATGCCAAGCAAAGTAAAAGCTGTTATGGCACTTCAGGGCCACCAATCTCGTCTCTGACTCCATCTCCTCGTCTCCTCCCTCCCTCCCTCTGTCCAGTCTCGCTGGCCTCCTCACTATGCGTTGAACACCTCAGCTGTGTTCCACCGCAGGGCCTTGGAACGTGCTTTCCCTCTGCCTGCGAGATTCGTCCCACAATGGTTCACTCTCCTCCTTCCGCTTAAATGTCACCTTCGTGGTGAGACCTTCCCCAGCCCTCTATGTGAAACTCCCACACCCTCCTTCCTGCTTAGTTTTCTATAGAGCATCTGAAGCCACCTCACATGCTGTTGACTTAACGCTGACTCCCTCCCTTCTCCCACCTCAGTTACCACGAGGGCAGGAGATTTTTTATCTGCTTTGTTTATCCCTTCACCCCCAGTGCCTAGCACATAGGAAGTACACAATAAACATTTATCAAACAAATGGAAGAGGAGAGGGTAAGATGGAATTAGAATCAGATTTTAATAATCTTACATCCTCACTGGTCTGAAAGAACTGAAGGTGTGCTGGGAGAGTTCCAAAGCAAGGATCGGGTACCATATGAGGCTTTCTCTCTTGCTCCCAAGAACTCCCCAACAGGTTCCCCCAAAGTGCAGGCTGTTTCAAATACTGGTTCAGGAAAAGGCTGGGCCTATGCTCTCCTTGTGCCATGAGAGGGACACCTTAAAATAAGAACAGGGATCAGCCAGGCCACCACCTGTACCTGGAGGCAGATGAGCCTTATATTAGTTTCCTATTGCACTGTAACAAATTACCACATTACCACAAATTTAGCGACTTAAAACACATTTATTCTCTTACAGTTCTGGAGGTCAGAAATTCAAAATTAGTTTCACTGGGCTAAAATCAATGTGTTGGCAGGGCTGCACTTCCTCCAGAGGTTCTAGGGGAAAACAGTTTCCTTGCCTTTTCCAGCTTCCAAAGCTATGTTCATTGCATTTTTGGCCTTCTCTTCCACCTCCAAAGCCAGCAGTGTAGCATCTTGCTGCAGTAGTCACATTGCCTCCTTCTCCTGTATCCATTCTCTCTCTCTGGCCCCCACTCATAAAGACACTTGGGATTGTATTCAGGGGCCCACCCAGATAATCCAGGGTAATCCCCTCATCTCCAGATCCTTAACTTAATCACACGTGCAAAGTCCATTATGTCATACAATATTCACAGGTCACAGGAGTTATAAAGGGGTATATTTTGGGGGCCACTATTTAGCTCACCACCAAGGAAGCAAGCTCCAAAAGTTTGGAAGAAACACAGTTCAGATCCCTGGTCTACACGAAAGAAGTGTCAGATTGGGAGCCTTGGCAGCGTCCCCAGGCCAGGGTCTTTCTTTAACTGTAACTGTTTGCTATTTAAATAGGCAGCAGGCCAGGCATGGTGGCTCACACCTGTAATACTAGCACTTCAGGAGGCTGAGGCAAGTGGATCACTGGAGATCAGGAGTTTGAGGCCAGCCTGGCCAAGATAGTGAAACCTCATTTCTATTAAAATACAAAAATTAGCCGGGTAAGGTGGCGCATGCCTGTAATTCCAGCTACTCGGAAGGCTGAGGTAGGAGAATTGCTTGAACCCAGGAGGCGGAGGTTGCAGTAAGCCAAGATCACACCACTGCACTCCAGCCTGGGGGACAGAGTGAGACTCTGACTCAAAAAAAAAAAAAAAGAAAGAAAGTAGGCGGTAGAGAGTTATTTTTACGGAACTGAGCATTCTGGACCTCGGAGGACCTCCTTGAAAGGGAAGGGTAGTTTTCTCTCCTCTAGCCTGAAGCCCCCGACGGACTGCTGAGCAGTACATTCCAGGATGTGCATGCTGAGGGTCAAGGGGAATCCATCAGGATCTCTGCACTTTCCTAAAGGCTTTTACACAGGAGTGGGGGCTGCCAAGAAATGGTCTGGACCAGATGAACAAGCTCTAGATCAGGATGGCAGATAAGTGCCGCATCTCATGAGTGCAGCTTGGGGTGGAGGGTTCTGAGAACCCATCTGGGCTTGGAGAGGAAAACTGATATGGTCAGAGCGCCATGACCACCAGGTCAAACTCTAGGAATGGGTAGGTCAATGGCAATCTGCACACTGACCAACCCTGGATGCACATATGGACGCATGGCACCTCTGGATGCTACATGGCACCTCTGGATGCTACAGGAAGATGGCTTCTAACCAGACATGAAGTGACTTGGAGAAGCACACCCTGAGAAACATAACTGCTCCAGGAAAGAGCTGCACATTGTGGACACTCTCCTATGTTGTGCAGACATCATTGCTTTCTTACTTAGCTGGAATATGCTGTTAATTGTGAACCATTTCCCATCACTCCTCCCCAAAGCCCTCAAGGGCCCAGTGAGATGAATGAAGAGGGTAAACTTCTAATGTAAGAACAATATGCTTCTATTACCAGGTTTATTGGTGTGAGGTTAGCCAGTGGACCCAGCTGACCAGCAGTATTTAGTGAAGAAATGATAGAGCAGTGACTGTCAACCAGGGTTGCCCCCTAGGGGACATTTGGCAATGTCTGCAGACATTTGGGTTTTACAGCTAGGGAGGGGAGAAGAGTGTCACTGGCACTTAGTGTGTAGAAGCCAGGGATGCTGCTCAACATCCTACAATGCACAAATTGCCCATACAAGAGATGATTATCCAGCCCAACACGTTTACAGTGTTAGGGCTGAGAAATTCTACACCAGATGAACAGGAACTAGGAGGCAAAGCGAGTCAACAGCTATGAACATGGAGATATTTTAGGCAATTAAGGGAAACAAAGGAAGAGCATGCTTTGCTTGCTTATTTGGAAAAGGGGGTAATGAGTAGAGCTCTGGGTTCTGACAAACTTGAGAACAGCATGATTGTGAGGAGAGAATGCAGGGTGGCCTGCTCAGCTTCTACTGCCAGTTGGAGAGCAAAGTTGGCTTGTACTTCCACCGGACTGGTGGCAAGGAACTCTGCCTCTGCGATCACAATTCTTGGACAAGGGGTGTGCCAAAAGCAGTGAGAAGGATCAAGTGGTCCTAGCAGATCACAAATGAAAGCAATGAAAATCAGCTGTGAGACACCTTTTAGTATGTGAGATACCTTTTAGTATCATGATATGGAAGTGAACTTAAGCATGAAGCAGTTTTCCCACACGACTTGGGAACCTCCCTTCAGCATCGTCCTAGAAGAGAACTCTTTCCAAGCTGGGCTGACATTAGCTGTGGAGAACTTAGTAACGTTCTCAGGAGAGCTGCTGAGGTTACGATGAGGCTGGGTAGAAGTCAGGAGTAAAAGAACTTTTTTGGGGAGTCTCTCTGAATCCACTGTGATTCTGATTTTTAAAAAAATTCACTTTGGGAGGCCGAGACGGGCGGATCACGAGGTCAGGAGATCGAGACCATCCTGGCTAACACGGTGAAACCCCGTCTCTATTAAAAAATACAAAAAAAATTAGCCGGGCGAGGTGGCGGGCGCTTGTAGTCCCAGCTACTCGGGAGGCTGAGGCAGGAGAATGGCGTGAACTTGGGAGGCGGAGCTTGCAGTGAGCTGAGATCCGGCCACTGCACTCCAGCCTGGGCGGCAGAGCAAGACTCTGTCTCAAAAAAAAAAAAAAAAAAAAAAAATTATGTAAGAAAAAAGAAAGACAGGACTTTTTTTTTTTTTTGAGACAGGGTCTTACTCTGTCACCCAGGCTGGAGTAGAGTAGAGCGAACATGGCTCACTGCAGCCTCAACCTCCTCGGCTTGAGTGATTCTCCTGCCTCAGCCCCCCAAGGAGCAGGGACTACAGGCATGTACCACCACGCCTGGATAATTTTTGTATTTTTTGTAGAGACGGGGTTTCGCCATGTTGCCCATGCTGGTCTTGAACTCTGGTGTGCTGGGACTACAGGTATGCGCCACCGTGCCCAGATAATTTTTGTATTTTTAGTATAGATGAGGTTTCCCCACGATGGCCAGGCTGGTCTCAAACTCCTGGCCTCAAGTGATTCACTGCGCCTGGCTGGAAGACAGGACTTAAATGAAAAAAAGCGGTGCTGCGACGCACTCCCCTGAACGCCAGGAGCTGTTTAATGGAAGACGAGGCTCCCAGGCTGAGGCTGGGGTCCCTATGCCTGAGCCTGTAAATATGGGCTGGTTCAGAAGTCACTTCTACCTGGGCTCACCCCCTCAGAACCCAGCTTGACAGAAAGGGGACAAACCAGCATTTCCTGAGGTTCATTTTAATCCTCACAAGGAAGAAAATGAAGGCTCAGGACATTCAGTCACAAGTCCATGGTTAGAAGGCCAGTCAACACCGGAGCTGAGTCATACCTAGATCTCCAGCACAAAATCCACTCAGGCCTCTTCACAGACAATGAAAGGGCTACAAATGTTCCTCAACTTATGACAAGGGCAAACCCATCATATGTCGAAAATGTCACAAGTCAAAAACGCACATAATATACATACCCTACCGAACACCATAGCTTAGCCTAGCCTACTGCAAATGTACCAGAACATTTCCACTAGCCTATGGGCAACATCATCTAACACTGAGCTTATCTTATAATTTTGAAAATCTCATGTAATTGAATACTGTACTGAAAGTAAAAAAACAGAATGGTCATATGAGAGCCGGGGCATGGTGGCTCACGCCTGTAATTCCAGCACTGTGGGAAGCCGAGGTGGCCAGATCACCTGGTCAGGAGTTAGAAACCAGCCTGGCCAACATGGTGAAATCCTATCTCTACTAAAAATACAAAAATTAGCCAGGCCTGGTGGCAGTCGTCTGTAATCCCGGCTACTCAGGAGGCTGAGGCAGGAGAATCACTTGAACCCAAGAGGCAGAGGTTGCTGTGAGCCGAGATCGCGCCACTGCACTGCAACCCTGGGCGAGAGTGAGACTCCGTCTCAAAAAAAAAAAAAAGAATGGTTGTATGAGTTCTAAAGGATGGCGCTTCTGCTGAATGTATATCACTTTTACATCACTGTAAAGATGAACCATCATAAGTTGGGGACTGTATTTAAAAAAGGGTGAGGATACCAGATGCTAAAACCCAGAAGCCGGTGCCCCAGGGAAACACAGAAGGCACCGGCTCTTTGCTAACATGTTAGCTCCATACACAGCCTTCTCTCAGCTTCAAGTAGTTGCTCCAATCTGACCTCCTCCCTCAAATTCTTTCTGCTGTGTGCCCCTCCTGACTCCTCTCTTCCCCTACGTTTGTCCCTCTTCCTACCATTCTCTAATCTGTCCTCCATGTTCCTTCTTGCTCCATACCTTGCTTCTATAATACTGAAACTGAAGTGTATTTGAAACATGGTTAGTGGTGTTAAATGAAGTTTCACCTTTCTTGCTTTTTATTTTTGAATAATTTATGCTTAACTTTTTATGTGCTTTGACAATAAAACCTAAATTTAGTTGCCTTCTAAAGTTTGTGAACTCTTTTAATCTCTCCTGTGCATCAACAGCCCTAAATGGATATGGGGTAGGGATGGGTTACTCCACCCTGGCTCTGGGTATTTAATCTGTGTGGCTGAAATATCAAAATCAATGCACTTAAATGGCAACCAGAGGAACTCAGATTTAATGTGAGGAAGAATTTCCTTACACTTCGACTATTGCAGTCCTCTACCTAACCACTCTAGCTCCATTCCTAATCTACCTTTTTGTAATATTAACACCATCACTCCTTGCTTCAAAACCACTGAGGCAGAGGTTGCAGTGAGCCGAGATCACGCCACTGCACTCTAGTCTGGACAACAGAGTGAGACTTCATCTCAAAAAAAAAAAGAGAAGAAAAAGAACTGGCCGGGCACAGTGGCTCATGCCTTTAATCCCAGCACTTTGGGAGGCCAAGGCAGGAATGAATGGCTTGACCTCAGGAGTTTGAGACCAGCCTGGACAACATAGGGAGACCTGATCTCTAGAAAAAGTTAAAAAATGAGGTGGCCATGATGGTGCATACACGTAGTCTTAGTTACTTGGGAGGCTGAGGTGAAAGGATCACTTGAGCCTGAAAGTCAAGGCCAGATACAGTGAGCCAAGATTGTGCCACTGCACTCCAGCCTGGGCAAGAGTGAGATCCTATCTCAAAAAAAAAAAAAAAAAAAAAAAAAAGGCTGGGTGTGGTGGCTCATGCCTATAATCTCAGCAGTTTGGGAGGCTGAGGCAGATGGATCACTTGAGGCCAGGAATTCAAAAGCAGCCTGGTCAATGTAGCGAGATCACAAGACACCATCTTTACAAAAAATTTTAAAATGAGCTGGGCGTGGTAGCACATATCTGTAGTTCTAGCTACTCTGGAGGCTGAGGCAGGAGGATTGCTTGAGCCCAGAAGTTGGAGGCTACAAGTGAGCTATGACAACACCACTGCACTCCAGCCTGGGTGACTGAGGGAGATCTTATCTCAAATAAAATCAAACAAAAGAACTAACAGTATGTTACCAATGATAAAAATCAAGCTTTCAAGAGAAAATTCAAATTTGGAAAACATATTGACCACTGTGAGCCTGACAGCTTCCCAATACTTAAAGACTTTTTTTTTTTTTTTTTTTGAGACGGAGTCTCACTCTGTCGCCCAGGCTGGAGTGCAGTGGCCGGATCTCAGCTCACTGAAAGCTCCGCCTCCCGGGTTCACGCCATTCTCCTGCCTCAGCCTCCCGAGTAGCTGGGACTACAGGTGTCCGCCACCTCGCCCGGCTAGTTTTTTGTATTTTTTAGTAGAGACGGGGTTTCACCGTGTTAGCCAGGATGTTCTCAATCTCCTGACCTCGCGATCCACCCGTCTCGGCTTCCCAAAGTGCTGGGATTACAGGCTTGAGCCACCGCGCCCGGCCCCCAATACTTAAAGACTTTTTAAAAATGAGGTCAGTGTGATATTAACGAATATGATTTTTTGATATTGTAAAATAAAATGTGTCTGGAAGATCTATATAGTGAAACAATATTTTCCAATGACCAATTCAAAGAAAAAGATCATGCAAAGTGCGAGATAGACCAATGGATTTTAACGGCACAAAATATGAAAAGTCTGTTGGTAAGGTTTCAAACTCCATGTTGCAACTAACCTTTAAGAAACTATTATTTGTTGAGTTTAGTACAGTATCAAAGAAGAATAGAAGAATACCCACATGATCTGCAAAGGCTATTAAAATACTCCTCCCTTTCTCAATCACGTATCTGTGTAAGGCCAGATTTTTCATCACGTCTTTCAAACAAAACAACATACCACAAGAGATTGAATATAGAAGCAGATGTAAGAATGCAGCTGTCTTTTATTAAACCAGGCACAAAAAAAGACTGGCAAAAATGTAAAACAACATCACTCCCCTCAGTAATTGTTTTGTTTTGAAAAATAGTTATTTTCATTAAAAAGTCATTTATGATTGCATGTAGTGCATTTATTATTATATTAAATGATTTTTAAAATTAGTAACTTTAAAAAATTCCTGTTTTAATTTCTTCCTTTTTTTTTTTTTTTTTTTTTTAGACAGGGTCTCACTCTGTCGCCCAGGCTAAGTGCAATAGTGCAATCTTGGCTCACTGCAACCTCCCCCTCCCAGACTCCAGCAATCCTTCCACTTCAGTCTCCTGAGTAGCCGGGATTACAGGTACATGCCACCACATCCAGCAAATCTGTGTTTTTTTTTGTACAGACAGGTCTCACCATGTTGCCCAGGCTGATCTTGAACTCCTGGACTCAAGTGATCCACCAGCCTCGACCTCTCAAAGTGCTGGGATTACAGGTGTGAGCCACCCCGCGCCCAGCCTATTACAACTTCAAACATGGTAAACATAAGCCCTTGGGGTCTTCAATAATTTTTAAGAATCTAAAGGGGCCGGGTATGGTGGCTCACGCCTGTAATCCCAGCACTTTGGGAGGCCCAGGTGGGTGGATCACAAGGTCAGGAGATTGAGACCATCCTGGCTAACACGGTGAAACCCCGTCTCTACTAAAAATACAAAAAAATTAGCTGGGCGTGGTGGTGGGCACCTGTAGTGCCAGCTACTCAGGAGGCTGAGGCAGAAGAATGGCGTGAACCCGGGAGGCGGGGCTTGCAGGGAGCCGAGATTGTGCCACCGCACTCCAGCCTGGGCGACAGAGTGAGACTCCGTCTCAAAAAAAAAAAAAAAAAAGAATCTAAAGGGATCTTGAGGCCAAAAAGTTTGAGAATACTGTTTTATAATATTCTAAAGTTGAGTTCAAAATAAGCCATCTTTCGGCCAGGCGTGGTGGCTCACGCCTGTAATCCCAGCACTTTGGGAGGCCCAGGTGGGTGGATCACAAGGTCAGGAGATTGAGACCAGTGAAACCCCGTCTCTACTAAAAATACAAAAAAATTAGCTGGGCGTGGTGGTGGGCACCTGTAGTGCCAGCTACTCAGGAGGCTGAGGCAGAAGAATGGCGTGAACCCGGGAGGCGGGGCTTGCAGGGAGCCGAGATTGTGCCACCGCACTCCAGCCTGGGCGACAGAGTGAGACTCCGTCTCAAAAAAAAAAAAAAAAAAAGAATCTAAAGGGATCTTGAGGCCAAAAAGTTTGAGAATACTGTTTTATAATATTCTAAAGTTGAGTTCAAAATAAGCCATCTTTCGGCCAGGCGTGGTGGTTCATGCCAGTAATCCCAGCACTTTGGGAGACTGAGGTGGGCGGATCACCTGAGGTCAGGTGATCCTGAGGTTGAGACCAGCCTGACCAACATGGTGAAACCCCACCTCTACTAAAAACACAAAAAATTAGCCAGGCGTGGTGACACATGCCTGTAATTCCAGCTACTTGGGAGGCTAAGGCAGGAGAATTGCTTGAACCCGGGAGGCAGAGGTTGCAGTGAGCCAACATCGATCGTGCCATTGCACTCCAGCCTGGGCAACAGAGCGAGAGACTCCATCTCAGAAAAAAAAAAGATGCATAGACCGATGGAACAGAATAGAGAACCCAGAAACAAATCCACACACCTACAGTGAACTCACTTTTGACAAAGGTGCCAAGAACATACACTGAGGAAAAGACAGTCTCTTCAATAAATGGTGCTGGGAAAACTGGATATTCACATGGAGAAGAATGAAACTAGACCCCTATCTCTTGCCATATACAAAAACCAAATCAAAATAAATTAAAGACTTAAATCTAAGACTTTAAACCATGAAACTACTACAAGAAAACATACGAGAAAATCTCCAGGACACTGGTCTGGGCAAAAATTTATTGAGCAACACCCTGCAAGCACAGGCAACCAAAGCAAAAATGGTCAAATGGGATCACACCATATTAAACAGCTTCTGCACAGCACAGGAAACAATCAACAAAGTGAAGAGACAACCCACAGGATGAGAAAAAATATTCGCAAACTACCCATTTGACAAGGGGTGAATAACAAGAATATATAAGGAGCTCAAACTCTATAGGAAAAAAACTAATAATTTGATAAAAGGATGGGCAAAAGATTTTAACAGACATTTCTCAAAAGAAGACATATAGGCTGGGTGTGGTGGCTCATGCCTGTGATCCCAACACTTTGGGAGGCCAAGGCAGGCGGATCACTTGAGGTCAGGAGTTTGAGACCAGCCTGGCCAACATGGCAAAATCCCGTCTCTACTAAAAACACAAAAATTAGCTGGGCATGGTGGCGGGCGCCTGTAATCCGAGCTACTCAGGAGGCTGAGGCAGGAGAATCGCTTGAACCTGGGAGGCAGAGGTTTCAGTGAGCTGAGATTGTGCCATTGCACTCCAGCCTAGGCGACAAGAGCAAGATTCCGTCTCAAAAAAAAAAAAAAAACATACAAATGGCAAGCAGGCATATGTAAAGGTGCTCAGTATCACTCATCATCAGAGAAATGGAAATCAAATCTACAATGAGGCCGGGCACGGTGGCTCACATCTGTAATCCCAGAACTTTGGGAGGCTGAGGTGGATGGATCACCTGAGGTCGGGAGTTTGAGAACAGCCTGGCCAACATGGGAAAACCCTGTCTCTACTAAAAATGCAAAAATTAATCGGGCGTGGTGGCAGGCACCTAGAGTCCCAGCTACTTGGGAGGCTGAGTGAGGCAGGAGAATTGCTTGAATTTGGGAGGCAGAGGTTGCAGTGAGCCAAGATGGTGCCACTATACTTCAGCCTGGGCGACAGAGCAAGACTCCATCTCAAAACAAAACAAAACAAAACAAAACAAAACAAAACAAAACTACAATGAGATGTCATCTCACCCCAGTTAAAATAGCTTATATCAGTGGCCCTTGTAAAAGCTGCAGCGGTTTCTACATAGCTGCTGTGGTCAAAGAGGAGCCCAGAGTGACAATTTTCCTTGATAGTCATCATTCTGTTTCTTGTAACTCATCAACATTTTGGGAAGATACAGTTCCATTGTAAAATTAAAAAACTAAAAAAAAAAAAAAAAAAAAAAAAAAAAAAAATAGGCCAGGCATGGTGCAGTGGCTTATGCCTGTAATCCTAGCACTTTGGGAAGCTGAGGCAGGGAGATCACCTGAGGTCAGGAGTTCGAGACCAGTCTGGCCAACATGGTGAAATGCCATCTCTACTAAAAATACAATTAGCAGGGTGTGGTGGCGTGTGCCTATAAATCCCAGCTCCTTGGGTGGTTGGGGCACGAGAATTACCTGAACCCAGGAGGCAGAGATCGCAGTGAGCCAAGATCATGCCACCGCACTCAGGCCTGGGTGACAGAGCCAGATGCCATCTCTAAATAAATACATTTGAAATGGCTTATATCCAAAAGACAGGCAATAACACATTCTAGTGAGAATGTAGAGAAAAGGGAATCCTTATACACTGTTGGTGAGAATGTAAATTAGTACAACCACTATGGAGAACAGTTTGAAGATTCCTCAAAAAACTAAAAATTGAGCTACCATATGATCCAGCAATCCCACTGCTGGGTATATACCCAGAAGAAAGGAAATTGGTATACTGAAGAGATCTGCACTCCTGTTTGTTACAGCACTATTTACAATAGCTAAGATTTGGAAGTGACCTAAGTGTCTATCAACAAATGAGTATGTGGTACATATACACAATGGAGTACTATCAGCTATAAAAAAGGATGAGATCCAGTCATCTGCAACAACATGGATGAAACTGAAGGTCATTATGCTAAATGAAATAAGGCAGGAACAGAAAGACCAACATTACATGTTCTCACTTATTTGTGGGATCTAAAAATCAAAACAATAGAACTCATGGACATAGAGAGTAGAAGGATGTTACCAGAGGCTGGGAGGTAGTGAGGAGCTGCAGGAGTAGATGCAGATGGTTAATGGGTACAAAACAAATACAGAAAGAATGAGTAACACCTACTATTTGATAGCACAGCAGGGTGACTATAGTCAATAATAACTATACATTTTTAAATAACTTAATGAGTATAATTGGATTGTTTGCAACTCAACAGATAAATGCTTGAGGGGATGGATACACCATTCTTCCGGATGTGCTTATTTCACATTGCATGCCTATATCAAAACATCTATTGGGCCAGGCGCAGTGGCTCACGCCTGTAATCCCAGCACTTTGGGAGGTCAAGGCAGGTGGCTCACCTGAGGTCAGGAGTTCAAGACCAGCCTGGCCAACATGGTGAAACCCCATCTCTACCAATAATATAAAAATTAGCTGGGCGTGGTGGCATATATCAGTAATTCCAGCTATTCAGGAGGTTAAGGCACAAGAATCGCTTGAACCCAGGAGGCGAAAGTCACAATGAGCTGAAATCAGGCCACTGCATTCTAGCCTGGGTGACAGAGTAAATCTGTGTCTCAAAAACAAAAATTAAAAAAAAAAAAAAAAAAGGGCTGGGCGCAGTGGCTCAAGCCTGTAATCCCAGCACTTTGGGAGGCCAAGACGGGCAGATCACGAGGTCAGGAGATCGAGACCATCCTGGCTAACACGGTGAAACCCCGTCTCTACTAAAAAATACAAAAAACTAGCCGGGCGAGGTGGGGGGTGCCTGTAGTCCTAGCTACTCGGGAGGCTGAGGCAGGAGAATGGCGCAAACGCGGGAGGCGGAGCTTGCAGTGAGTTGAGATCTGGCCACTGCACTCCAGCCTGGGCGACAGAGTGAGACTCCGTCTCAAAAAAAAAAACAAAAACAAACCATCTCATGTACCCTCCTAAATGTACACACCTACTACTATGTACCCATTAAAAAAAAAAAAACACTAGTCAGGCACGGTGGTGTGTACCTGTAGTCCTAGCTACTTGGGAGGCTGTGGTGAGAGGCCTGCCTAGGTAGGCCAAGTTTATCCAACCCATTGCCCATGACTGCATGCAGCCCAACACAAATAACGTAAACTTTCTTAAAACATGGGATTCTTTTGCCATTTTTATTTTTAGCTCATTAGCTATTGTTAGTGTTAGTGTATTTTATGTGTAGCCCAAGATAATAATTATTCTTCCAATGTGGCCCAGGGATGCCAAAAGACTGGACACACCCCTGGACCTAGGTGATATAGCAATACCCCATCAAGAGGGGAGGGGAGGGGAGGGGAAGGGAGGGAAGGGAAGAGGAGGGGAGGGGAGGGGAGGGAAGAGGAGGGGAGGGGAGGGGAGGGGAGGGGAGGGGAGGGGAGGGGAGGGGAAGCGAGGGGAGGGAAGGCAAGGCAAAGCTCCTACCTGTGACTGAGAGCTCAAGGTTCAGGGATGAACTGGACAACTGACCCCTGGAAATGCATGTACAATTGCTGTCACTGGGCCTAGCTGCTGCTAAAGCAAATGACAAAGCAAATCAGTTCAACCTAGTAGCTCTCCCTGCTCAAGGGGTACTTCGACCTCTTCCCTCTTGGGGAACCTCAGAAGCCTCTGAAACTCCCCGCTTCTTCTTCCCTTACATTCCCTTCAGAGGAAAACATTTGGTATGGGTTTGAAAGCAGGAGGGCCACCCCACCCAGGACCTTCCTGAAAGATCTACAAACAACCTGACCCCTACGGACAGAGAGACACAGGGACTCACCACCCTGTCTGACAACAGGAAAACCTGCAGGGTGTTAAAGGCAGAGAAGGGGAAGTGAAGCCCACAAACAGCTACTGGAACCACTGAACTTCAGAGATTAAAACAAACCAGGCAGGAGGCCCACGTTTCCCCGGCCCCCAGCAGGGACCCACAATCCAGCCTTCCAAAGAGGACAATGAACATTGTATTCCCTGGAGCTCCACTTTGAGAGTTTATAAAACCTGCCAGGCATCCTGAGAACATGGAAACAGCAATGGGAAACCCAGAGCATTGTTCAGACTCTTGGTGAGAACCTCCTACCCCTGCAGAGATGGAAGAAACAATTCTGTGTGTTACGGCCAGCTCGCATATATACCAGCAAACCACAGACCCATGAGGCAGCGACTGGATCTGTTTTTACTACTATCATTTCCCGAGTGCCAGGCACATAGCTGGCACTCAAAAATATTTGTTCCCAGCCGGGTGCAGTGGCTCCCATCTGTAATCCCAGCACTCTGGGAGGCCAAGGTGGTGGATCACCTAACATCAGGAGTTTGAGACCAGCCTGGCCAACATGGTGAAACCCCATCTCTACTAAAAATACAAAAATTAGCTGGATATGGTGGTGCATGTCAGTAATCTCAGCTACTCAGGAGGCTGAGGCAGGAGAATCGCTTGAACCTGAGAGGCGGAGGCTGCAGTGAGCCAAGATCATGCCATTGCACTCCAGCCTGGGCAACAAGAGCAAAACTCCATCTCAAAAAAAAAAAAGGCCGAGTGCGGTGGCTTACGCCTATAATCCCTGCACTTTGGGAGGCTGAGGTGGGCAGATCACCTGAGGTCAGGAGTTCCAGACCAGCCTGGCCAATATGGTGAAACCCCATCTCTAATAAAAATACAAAAATTAGCTGGGCATGGTGGCAGGTGCCTATAATCCCAGCTACTTGGAAGGGTGAGGCAGGAGAAGCGCTTGAACTAGAAGGAGGTTGCAGTGAGCCAAGATTGCGCCATCGCACTCCAGCCTGGGGGACAAGAGCAAGACTTCATCTCAAAAATGAACAAACAAACAAAAATATATATATATTTGCTCCCTAAATAAGAGAGAGTGATGGACATCATCTTTGTAGTCTGGCACCCTAGATACCCACATGGGCAAAGATGAAAGTCCGTTCATTTATTCATTCAACAAATATTTATTCATTATCTCCTCTGTGCCAGGCACTATCCTAGACACAACAGGCAGCAAAATAACTCCCTGCCCTGTGGAGTTTATCTTTTAATGGGCACAAAGGTGGGAATCTCCATGCTCCTGAAAAAACTACGTAAACCACAGACATTCAATAATTACTTAATAAATGTCTATACTACGCATAAGCAACTGGTACCAGATGCTGTGACAGGAACCTGGAATCTGGGAATAAGCCCTAGTGAAAATATTTCATCTTCAAGGTCAGGATCTTAAATCTGGATCCTGTGTCAGCGGTGATCAGGACCCCTGAGTAAAGAAAATGGGATTACCTCATTGGTGCATCTGTCTTCATCTGTTGGTGAGCAGAAGCCACTGTGTGAGTATCATGTGCATGCCCAAAACACTGTACAACACTGCAGGATAGAAAAAACCCCAACAGCTTTAGCTGAGAAATGCCAGGGGCCCTAAAAGCAACTCTAATAAATTATACCCACCATAACTCAAAGAGTGCTCCCAAGGTAATCTGGCTCCTCGTCTGTCCCTTACACACCACCCTGAGATGTGATTGTGAGCCTGAGTCAGCAAATATTTCCCCAATCCTGGAAGGAGTCTGCTCGCTCCCAAGCACGCAGACACTAGCTTTGCTGATTTTATCAGGTCGGGGCAGAAGGAGCAGGCAAGGTAAGAAAGGAGCTGGTGCCCAATACACCCCATGGGTAGCAGCTCATAAATGAAGATGTCCTGAGTCACAGTTGATTCCTTCACCAAAGCTCCTGGAGAATGAACTGGAGTCACATCCCAATCACCAGCCTGCTGAGTTATGAAGGCTAGGAGCCTTCTGCCAAGGAAGAAGACCCATATGTCTGAAACCTGATGCAAGGGGCCATGTTCTCCCTGCCAGGCTCAAGGTAAGTTCCAAAGGCTCCTCTGACATCCTGGAATCCAGCTGTTGCAAGCGGCTCCTCCCCCTGGCTCCAAAGGCAGAGAAAAATGCTCAGGGACACCAAACATCTCCAAGAAGCAGCTACTAGGTAATCTGGGACAACATGGCATAGACAATGGCATCGGGCACAGGGCTAAGCAAGGGCCTGGCAGAATGGACAAATCCCACAGAGACCTGGATAGGGAGGAAGAGAACGTTTCCAGTATGGGCAATGCTGAGCAGTGGAGCTGGGTCCTGCAATTTCCAGGCCCTTCAGAGGCACTGGAGGAAGGCACCACTGTTCAGCTTCCCAGCCTGCAGGGAGCACTCAGGGAGTTGGGCCTCAGGGACAGGATACAGCTGAAGCCCTTAAAGTGATAGGTCCAGGATGGTTGCCATGGCTCACGCCTGTAATCCCAGCATGTTGGGAGGCCAAGGTGGGCAGATCACGAGGTCAGGAGATCGAGACCATCCTGGCTAACATGGTGAAACCCCGTCTCTACTAAAAAATACAAAAAAACTAGCCAGGCGTGGTGGTGGGCACCTGTAGTCCCAGCTACTCGGGAGGCTGAGGCAGGAGAATGGCATGAACCCAGGAGGCAGAGCTTGCAGTGAGCCGAGATCACACCACTACACTCCAGCCTGGGTGACAGAGCGAGACTCTGTCTCAAAAAAAAAAAAAAAAGTGACAGGTCCAACTCCTGAGAGAGAAGAGCTGCACTACTCCAGGATGTGCCAGAATCCGCAGGCCCTGAAGACATCTTGCACAACAGTCAGGACAGCTGTAGGCCCAAATCTGCAGGCCCTGAAGACATCTTGCACAACAGTCAGGACAGCTGTAGGCCCAAAGCAGAGGCCTAATGGCTTCCTAGGCCAGTCCCCTACACTGTCTATCCTCTTACCAGGCCCTAAGGGAAGGGGTCTAAGGGACCACGGCTGGGGTTGAAAGGCTGAGGAGGAGCAATTCTTCCTGAATGGGTTAAGGCGTATATTACACAAGAAGGCCATGGTGAAGAGGCAAAGAGAAAGGCAGCCGAACGAGCAGTCCGTGTAATCTCAGTGCTCTGGGAGGCCAAAGTGGGGAGGACTGCTTGAGGCCAGGAGTTTGAGACATTGTGAGAGCCTGTCTTTACCAAAAAATTGTTTTTTAATTAGCTGAGTATGGTGGCGTACACCCGTAGTCCCTGCTACTCTGGAGGCTGAGGCAGGAAGATCCCCAAGCCCAAGAGTTCGAGGTTACAATGCACTATGATAGCACCACTGCACTCCAGTCTGGGCAACAGAACAAAACCTTGTGTCAGAAAAAAAAGAAGGAAAGAAAATCCAGACCCAGACTCTGCAAAAATCACTGAATGGGAAGGAATTTGGTAATTGACAATCATGACTACCTTCTCAGAAAACGAGAGTGGACAAACTGCAAGAAGCTATCCAGCTAGGGCTGCTGGTGCCCAAGCTGCTCTCCAAGGACTGGCCTTGACCCGTTCTCAAATCTCTCACCTGTCACCACACCAGAGAGCACTACTAAGGGGTAAGCATGGCCAGGAGTAACAAACTGCTCAAAAGAGTAAGGAGGAGTCCTTGAGAGCCAGAGACTAGACTAAAAATCTGTCCAACACTTGACCTCTACCTCTTTAGAATGATCCACTAAAACCCTGGAGAGATGCTATTCACAGGAACATGGAAATCCTCTGGTCCAGTCTGCCCAAATCCTTGCAAGTGCTGCAAAGGGGGTCTTGGGGTCAGTGGAGAGGGGACTGGCTCAATGACAGGCCATCCACAATCCTATTGCTTTCATAGAAAACAGTCAGTGCACAAGAGGATTACAAAACTTTAAAGTCTGGTCAAGCTGGTTCCTTTGGCTCTCCACCACAGCTCCCAAAGGTTGCCAACTCCTGTGTCCAATCTGGCTCAGACAGCATAATCATCAAAAGAGGAGCCCTAGAAACCCGGGGCCAGGTGAAACAATGAGCCTTCATCTCTAAACATGAGAGTGGGTCATGCTTTCAGAATCCTCCAAGATCAGACTGGGTAGAAACAAAGGATATGTTATTTCTTGAATATTTCTTTAGAGAACCAATGCCAAATAAAGGAGCTCAAACTGAAGGATATGAAGAGAATTTTCTGTTTGGTAAGGTTCAACATCCAGACACACATGTCAAGTGATGGACTCTCAAGCCCCAGAAAAGACAATCTATGTGACTGGAAGCCGACATGTCTGCTCAAGTTCCTGACAAGGTCTAACTACTGCAGCCCCACAACCCGCCCAGGTAGTTATCAATCTGATACCTCATACTATGCCTGCGCAAAGGGAACAGAACTTTGGGGTTGCCCTTCCTCTTGGATACAGAGGAAATTAAGCTCCCAGGGAAAAAGAGGGAGAATTTGGATTCCCTAGATTCAGAAAAGAACAAAGGAAAAAGAGAGAGAAGAGACTCCAAGAGAACATGCTCAGTGACCAACATCAGAGGCACATTCAGTTGGCCAAAGATTGTCAAAAAGATATGAGAGAAAATCAGCAGCTGTTTCAAGCCACCAATAATAAAAGGGACAGATGCCCGCCAGCCCCAGGGCTATCAGGCCAGCAATCTATTTCAAAACTCGAACAGGAAAAAAGAAAGTTCTGGAGCCAGTACACAGAAAAAAGGTTGAAGACCACAAGGATTTTCTGGGGCACAGCTTCTGGAGAATTCTCTTAGCCCTTTGGGATGGAGCACAGGGTGGAGGGTGGGAGTGAGGGCACAGAAAGGCTGGGGTATCATGGTACAAGTGTATTCCATATACCCAGAGTGGAAAGACACAAAACCCTGGTTCCTGGAAAGGGAAAAGAATTGGACAAAGCCTCTGGCTACTGCGGCACACATCCAGCTCAGCGCCGTCTCTCCCCAAGGGTTCCTGGAAGTCAACAGCCCTATAAAGGGGAAGTATTAAAGCTGAGATGAGAAGAATGGCCTACAAATTGGACATCATCTCTGATGCAACACCCAAGTAAATTCTCCCACACAATCTGTTATTTCCTTTAGTCAACCAGCTTCTTAATTCGATCAAGGTCTGAACACCTCCACCCCACCCCATGGTTCTGTCAACTGCAGGTCAAGTTAAAGTAGAGTGTGGAGCTAAGGCTTCTCCCTGAAGCAAGGGAAAGGAACAGGGAGAGAAAAGGAGGTGGGAATGTAGGGGACGGAACTGATAACGAAGGAAATTGGAAAGAGGAGCAAAAACAGGGCCTGTTAGGGAGCCAAGGTGAAAGTCTTAGAGAGACAGGCACTGCAAGCCCGGAGCTGGAAAAAGCCTAGGAACACCCTGGGGAAGAGGATGAGGACCCATAGTACTGGGAGGGATCAGGCCACAGATAAGGGGACAGGAATGGGGAAAGAGAGTAAAGCCTGCGAGACAAGGATGGGAGGATGAAGGTAGGAGACAAGGATAATGAGGGGGACAGAGGAAAAGATCCCCGAAAAGATCCTAAGTAGATACGGCAATGGATTCGGGGACACCAGAAAGGGGTGAAGGAAGAGGTCAGAGGCAGGGGAAGGGAGTGGGAGAGGCCCCCGGGCCTGAGACAAGGTTCTCCTAAGTGGGAGGAGACGGAGCCACGAGGCGCAAGAAGGGGCACAGAGTCGAGTGGAAGGAGGCCCGTGTTTCGGACTCACTCAAGCAGCTATGCGGGTCCAAGGGCGGGGGGCGCAGGGGCGGCGGGGCGCCTACACCGCAACGCACGGCGGCTGACAGGAGCGGGCCGGAGCATCAGGAAGAAGCCGCGACGCTGTCCGCGGACCCTAGCAGCTCCCCGCACCCCGCTCCCCGCCGCCGGGCCTTGCGCCCCAGTCCCGCTGGCCGCCACGGCCCAGGCCCGCCGCTTCCCTCCGCCACTTGCCTGCCCGCTTCTCTCGTCTCAGACTGACCGGTCCCGGCTGCCTACGGCGCCACCGCCGCAGTCCCGCAGGCTCCGCAGAATTCTCCAGCTCCTGCCAAAACTTTTCCCATTAATCCCCAGGTCCGCTGCGGCCGCAGCGTCACACGCTCCACGGCCCGGCCCCGCCCCCACCAGCGCGACGTCACCGCGCTTCTCGGCCCTTCCCTCCCCACGCCCCCTTCCGCCTGACGGCAACCAATCACCACGCCTTCTGGAGACGCCCCTGATTCTGCCTCTCCGCCCACCGCACGCTGCCCAGGGCCCGGCTGTGGCGCCCTCTGGTGCGGGATGCGGACATAGCAGCTCAGGGAGGAGCAGGGGAGCGCCTGGGCCAGTAGAACAAGTCCAGCAAGTGTCACAAGAGGGAATTTAAAGCTGGAAGGGAATTTCGAGGTCATTAGTGCAACCTCCTCATCTTCCAGTGAAGAAACTTAGTCCTAGAAAAGGTACGTGACTTGCAGTTGGAGAGACTCTTAACCCAGTGCTAGGTCCACTGGAGGAGATCATACCGCCTGTAATTTTCAAAAAAGGGCTTTCAGGCCGGGTGCGGTGGCTCAAGCCTGTAATCCCAGCACTTTGGGAGGCCGAGACGGGCGGATCACTAGGTCAGGAGATCGAGACCATCCTCCTGGCTAACACGGTGAAACCCTGTCTCTACTAAAAAAATACAAAAAACTAGCCGGGCGAGGTGGCGGGCGCCTGTAGTCCCAGCTACTTGGGAGGCTGAGGCAGAAGAATGGCGTAAACCCGGGAGGCGGAGCTTGCAGTGAGCTGAGATCTGGCCACTGCACTCCCGCCTGGGCGACAGAGCGAGACTCCGTCTCACAAAAAAAAAAAAAAAAAAAAAAAAAAAAAAAGGGCTTTCAGCCTTCAAGAGGCTTCTACAACTGGAAATTTACGGTCTTAGAGTTCTTAACCTTTCTTCCCATGTGCTTATGTAATACGCTTATTCACCTAAAATAGGGAACATCCTCCCTATTGTAGAAAATTCCGTTCTTACTTCTTAATCCAGGTCTTGAAGACCTGGAAGGGACCTATTAACCCAACCTACCGCTTAAGATGTACCAGCTACCTAGCAGCTGGGAGGCAATCTGGTGGAAGAAGTTGGCTTTCATCTGGCAATGAACAAAACTTGACTCTCACGTACATGACCAACGGCTCCTCTCCATCGTCATTAAAGATTACCCCTTGCCTCTCCTTCGGCCACACCTTCCGTAGGCTACAAGCTCCTTAGGCCACACCCTAGCTATCTGGATGAGCGATTTATTTTTTTTATTTTTTATTTTTTTGAGACGCAGTTTCACTCTGCCCCCCCCCAGCTGGAGTGCAGTTGCGCAATCTCAGCTCACTGCAACCTCTGCCTCCCGGGTTCAAGCGATTCTCCTGCCTCAACCTCCCAAGTAGCTTGGATTACAGGCATGTGCCACACGCCGCCCAGCTACTTTTTTTTTAATTAATTAATTAATTAATTTTTTTTTGAGACAGAGTCTAGCTCTGTCGCCCAGGCTGGAGTGCAGTGGCGCGATCACTGCTCATTGCCAGCTCCGCCTCCCGGGTTCACGCCATTCTCCTGCCTCAGCCTCCCGAGTAGCTGGGACTACAGGCGCCCGCCACCACGCCCTGCTAATTTTTTGTATTTTTAGTAGAGACGGGGTTTCACCATGTTAGCCAGGATGGTCTCGATCTCCTGACCTCGTGATCCGCCCACCTCGGCCTCCCTAAGTGTTGAGATTACAGGCCTGAGCCACCGTGCCCGGCCACGCCCAGCTAATTTTTGTAGTTTTAGTAGAGATGGGGTTTTGCCATGTTGCCCAGGCTGGTCTTGAACTCCTGGACTCAAGTTGTCCCCCCACCTCAGCCTGCCAAAGTGCTGGGATTACAGGCATGAGCCACCGTGCCTGGCAGGGATGAGTGATTTTTTTTCCCCTTCTTTTGGCTTCTCTTTTTTCCCCCCTACTTTTTGAAATGCTTGTGCATTATATTTGTAACTTAGACGTCAACTTCCTTGCCCTTTGAGACTGAAGTAAAAATGGACTGTGAAAGTCAAATCCCCTCCCTTAATATTTTTTGCAAATATCTGGGGATTTATATTCTCCTAAATATCTCTGCCTCTGGGTTTCTGCTTTTGCCAGGCTGTTGCTGTACCGCAGTTCAAAAGTCTGGAGAGGAAACTCAGCTCTCCCTGAAGACTGCCCGCACCCTTCCCACACAAAACATTCACGAGTACAAAGACATTAAGGTACTCTGGGCCCTGGGGGAGGTCACATGATACATGGCAAACAGTTTAAACTCACCCCTCAGAAGTTTTTAAAATTCCTTTTCGCCGGGCGCGGTGGCTCAAGCCTGTAATCCCAGCACTTTGGGAGGCCAAGACGGGCGGATCATGAGGTCAGGAGATCGAGACCATCCTGGCTAACACGGTGAAACCCCGTCTCTACTAAAAAATACAAAAAACTAGCCGGGCGAGGTGGCGGGCGCCTGTAGTCCCAGCTACTTGGGAGGCTGAGGCAGGAGAATGGCGTGAACCCAGGAGGCGGAGCTTTCAGTGAGCTGAGATCCGGCCACTGCACTCCAGCCTGGGCGACAGAGCGAGACTCCGTCTCAAAAAAAAAAAAAAAAAAAAGGCCGGGCGCGGTGGCTCAAGCCTGTAATCCCAGCACTTTGGGAGGCCGAGACGGGCGGATCACGAGGTCAGGAGATCGAGACCATCCTGGCTAACTCGTGAAACCCCGTCTCTACTAAAAAATACAAAAAACTAGCCGGGCGAGGTGGCAGGCGCCTGTAGTCCCAGCTACTTGGGAGGCTGAGGCAGAGAATGGCGTAAGCCCGGGAGGCGGAGCTTGCAGTGAGCTGAGATCCGGCCACTGTACTCCAGCCTGGGCGACAGAGCGAGACTCCGTCTCAAAAAAAAAAAAAAAAAAAAAAAAAAAAAAAAAGTCCTTTCCACACCCCCAGCTGAGGTTTTCTAACCGGCCCTGTACCCTCTAGCCTCCTCCAAAATCACTAACTTTCCCTCCTGCCCCACCATTCTCTCCTCTGTCCCACCCTCTCTGGAGAAAACACAAATTCCTCTGGCTTTCTAGGGAGAAAGAGAAAGAGACATTTTAACCATATCTCTTTGTTGCTTAAGTTCCTGCCAACACTCGTGCTTTGAAGATCTGTCTACCCCAACAAGTTTATTTCCCCTGTAAACTAAAAACAAAATCCTAAGCCCCCTAATTGAATGGACCCTCTTGGCCAAGGGGACCCCAGAAAAACCTTAAAAACTGAATTTCCAGCCATGACAGGTCAGGAAGTCAAACATGCCTGGTTATACTCCCTCCCGTTTGCAGTTTAGGGCGAGGTGGCTCAAGCCTATAATCCCAGCACTTTGGGAGGCCGAGACGGGCGGATCACGAGGTCAGGAGATCGAGACCATCCTGGCTAACACGGTGAAACCCCGTCTCTATTAAAAAATACAAAAAACTAGCCGGGCGAGGTGGCGGACGCCTGTAGTCCCAGCTACTCGGGAGGCTGAGGCAGGAGAATGGCGTAAACCCGGGAGGCGGAGCTTGCAGTGAGCTGAGATCCGGCCACTGCACTCCAGCACGGGCGACAGAGCGAGACTCTGTCTCAAAAACAAAAAACAAACAGACACAACATCTGACCAGCATCAATGTTAAAATACAGATCATAGGCCGGGCGCGGTGGCTCACGCCTGTAATCCCAGCACTTTGGGAGGCCGAGGCGGGTGGATCACAAGGTCAGGGATCGAGACCATCCTGGCTAACTCGGTGAAACCCCGTCTCTACTAAAAACACAAAAAATTAGCCGGGAGTGGTGGCGGGCACCTGTAGTCCCAGCTACTCGGGAGGCTGAGGCAGGAGAATGGCGGGAACCCAGGAGGCGGAGCTTGCAGTGAGGCGAAATCGCCCCACTGCACTCCAGCCTGGGCGACAGAGCCAGAATCCCTCTCAAAAAAAAAAAAAAAAAACCAGATCATAGACTAACAGAATGTGCACTCTTTGTGACAATAAGAAACCAAATTATAATCAGGACCTACAGCTGTGACAGGTAAGCAGTCACACACTCTTACCTAAAGAATAAACTACATTTTCTGCCAGTCACGGTGGCTCTTGCCTGTAATCCCAACACTTTCAGAGGCCGAGGTGGGCAGATTGCTTGAGTGCAGGAGTTCAAGACCAGCCTGGGCAACATAGTGAGACCCTGCCTCTTAAAAACCAAAAACAAAAACAAACAAAAAAAAAAACGGTGGCTCACGCCTGTAATCCCAGCACTTTGGGAGACGAAGGCAGGCGGATCATGAGATCAGGAGATCGAGACCATCCTGGCTAACATGGTGAAACCTGTCTGTACTAAAAACACACACAAAAATTGCCCAGATTATGTATGTTTAGCCAACCTGTTCAGCGTAAAGCTCCTGTCCCAGCCCCTCCTCCTTTCAAGTACCTTCGACAAAATTCAACAGCCCTTCATGCTAAAAACTCTCAATAAACTACATATTGATGGAAAGTATCTCAAAATAATAAGAGCTATTTATGACAAACCCACAGCCAATATCATACTGAATGGGCAAAAACTGGAAGCATTCCCTTTGAAAACTGGCACAAGACAGGGATGCCCTCTCTCACCACTCCTATTCAAAATAGCGTTGGAAGTTCTGGCCAGGGTAGTCAGGCAAGAGAAAGAAAGAAAGGGTATTCAATTAGGAAAAGAAGAAGTCAAAGTGTCCCTGTTTGCAGATGACATGATTGTATATTTAGAAAACCCCATCATCTCAGCCCCAAATCTCCTTAAGCTGATAAGCAACTTCAGCAAAGTCTCAGGACACAAAATCAATGTGCAAAAATCATAAGTGTTCCTATACACCAAAAACAGACAAACAGAGAGCCAAATCATGAGTGAACTCCCATTAACAATTGCTACAAAGAGAATAAAATACCTAGGAATACAACTTACAAGGGATGTGAAGGATCTCTTCAAGGAGAACTACAAACCACTGCTCAACGAAATAAAGGAGGACACAAAGAAATGGAAGAACATTCCATGCTCATGGATAGGAAGAATCAATATCATGAAAATGGCCATACTGCCCAAGGTAATGTACAGATTCAATGACACTCCCATCAAGCTACTAATGACTTTCTTCACAGAATTGGAAAAAACTACTTTAAAGTTCATCTGGAACCAAAAAAGAGCCCGCATTTCCAAGACAATCCTAAGCAAAAAGAATAAAGCTGGAGGCATCATGCTACCTGACTTCAAACTATACTACAAGGCTACAGTAACCAAAACAGCATGGTACTGGTACCAAAACAGAGATATAGACCAATGGAACAGAACAGAGGCCTCATAAATAACACCACACATCTACAACCATCTGATCTTTGACAAACCTGACAAAAGCAAGAAATGGGAAAGGATTCCCTATTTAATAAATGGTGCTGGGGAAACTGGCTAGCCGTATGTAGAAAGCTGAAACTGGATCCCTTCCTTACACCTTATACAAAAATTAATTCAAGATGGAATAAAGACTTAAATGTTAGACCTAAAACCATAAAAACCCTAGAAGAAAACCTAGGTAATACCATTCAGGACATAGGCATGGGCAAGGACTTCATGACTGAAACACCAAAAGCAATGGCAACAAAAGCCAAAATAGACAAATGGGATCTAATTAAACTAAAGAGCTTCTGCACAGTAAAAGAAACTACCATCAGAGTGAACAGGCAACCTACAGAATGAAAGAAAATTTTTGCAATCTATGCATCTGACAAAGGGCTAATATCCAGAATCTATAAGGAACTTAAGCAAATTTACAAGAAAAAAACAAACAGCCCCATCAAAAAGTGGGCAAAGGATATGAATAGATACTTGTCAAAAGAAGACATTTATGCAGGTGACAGACACATGAAAAAATGCTCATCACCACTGGTCATCAGAGAAATGCAAATCAAAACCACAATGAGATACCATCTCATGCCAGTTAGAATGGTGATCATTAAAAGGTCAGGAAACAACAGATGCTGGAGAGGACGTGGAGAAACAGGAATGCTTTTACACTGTTGGTAGAAGTATAAACTAGTTCAACCATCGTGGAAAACAGTGTGGCAATTCCTCAAGGATCTAGAACTAGAATTACCATTTGACCCAGCAATCCCATTACTGGGTATATGCCCAAAGGATTATAAATCATGCTACTATAAAGACATGTGCACACGTGTGTTTATTGCAGCACTATTCACAATAGCAAAGACTTGGAACCAACACAAATGTCCCTCAATGATAGATTAGATTTAAAAAATGTGGCACATATACACCATGGAATACTATGCAGCCAAAAAAAGGATGAGTTTATGTCCTTTGCAGGGATGTGGATGAAGCTGGAAACCATCATTCTGAGCAAACTATCACATGGACAGAAAACCAGACACCACATATTCTCACTCATAGGTGGGAATTGAACAACGAGAACACTTGGACACAGGGCAGGGAACATCACACACCAGGGCCTGTCGTGGGGTGGGGGGGCTAGGGGAGGGATAGCATTAGGAGAAATACCTAATGTAAATGACGAGTTAATGGGTGCGGCAAACCAACTTGGCACATGTATCCCTATGTAACAAACCTGCACTTTGTGCACATGTACCCTAGAACTTAGAGTATATATATATGTATATATATTTATATACATACATATATATACACACATATATATACACACACACATACAAAAGCTGGGCGTGGTGGTGAGCGCCTTTAATCCCAGTCACTCGGGAGGCTGAGGCAGGAGAATCACTTGAACCCAGAAAGCAGAGGTTACAGTGAGCTGAGATTGCACCACTGCAATCCAGCCTCGGTGACAGAGCGAGATTGTCTCAAAAAAAAAAAAAAAAAGAGCAGTGGTTTGTAGTTCTCCTTGAAGAGGTCCTTCACAACCCTTGTAAGTTGTATTCCTAGGTATTTTATTCTCTTTGTAGCAATTGTTAATGGGAGTTCACTCATGATTTGGCTCTCTGTTTGTCTGTTTTTGGTGTATAGGAACACTTGTGATTTTTGCACATTGATTTTGTGTCCTGAGACTTTGCTGAAGTTGCTTATCAGCTTAAGGAGATTTGGGGCTGAGATGATGGGGTTTTCTAAATATACAATCATGTCATCTGCAAACAGGGACACTTTGACTTCTTCTTTTCCTAATTGAATACCCTTTCTTTCTTTCTCTTGCCTGACTACCCTGGCCAGAACTTCCAACGCTATTTTGAATAGGAGTGGTGAGAGAGGGCATCCCTGTCTTGTGCCAGTTTTCAAAGGGAATGCTTGCAGTTTTTGCCCATTCAGTATGATATTGGCTGTGGGTTTGTCATAAATAGCTCTTATTATTTTGAGATACTTTCCATCAATATGTAGTTTATTGAGAGTTTTTAGCATGAAGGGCTGTTGAATTTTGTCGAAGGTCTTTTCTGCATCTACTGAGATAATCATGTGGTTTTTGTCTTTGGTTCTGTTTATACGATGGATTACATTTATTGATTTGAATATGTTGAACCAGTCTTGCATCCCAGGGATGAATCCGACTTGATCATGGTGGGTAAGCTTTTTGATGTGCTGCTGGATTTGGTTTGTCAGTATTTTATTGAGGATTTTCACATCAATCTTCATCAGGCATATTGTTCTAAAATTTTCTTTTTTGTTGTTGTGTCTCTGCCAGCCTTTGGTATCAGGATGATGCTGGCCTCATCAGATGAATTAAGGAGGATTCCCTCTTTTTCTATTGATTGAATAGTTTCAGAAGGATTGGTACCAGCTCCTCTTTGTACCTCTGCTAGATGTACAAACGGCTGTGAATCCATCTTGTCCTGGACTTTTTTTAGTTGGTAGGCTATTGATTATTGCCTCAATTTCAGAGCCTATTATTGGTCTATTCAGAGATTCAACATCTTCCTGGTTTAGTCTTGGGAGGGAGTACATGTCCAGGAATTTATCCATTTCTTCTAGAGTTTCTAGTCTATTTGCGTAGAGGTGTTTATAGTGTTCTCTCATGGTAGTTTGTATTTCTGTGGGATCAGTGGTGATATCCCCTTTATCATTTTTTATTGCATCTATTTGATTTTTCTCTCTTTTCTTCTTTATTAGTCTTGCTAGTGGTCTATCAATTTTGTTCATCTTTTCAAAAAACCAGCTCCTGGATTCATTGATGTTTTGAAGGATTTTTTGTGCCTCTATCTCCCTCAGTTCTGCTCTGATCTTAGTTATGTCTTGCCTTCTGCTAGCTTTTGAATTTGTTTGCTCTTGCTTCTCTAATTCTTTTAATTATGATGTTAGGGTGTCGATTTTAGATCTTTCCTGCTTTCTCTTGTGGGTATTTAGTGCTATAAATTTCCATCTACACACTGCTTTAAATGTGTCCCAGAGATTCTGGTACGTTGTGTCTTTGTTCTCATTGGTTTCAAAGAACATCTTTATTTCTGCCTTCATTTCATTATTTACCCAGTAGTCATTCAGGAGCAGGTTGTTCAGTTTCCATGTGGTTATGCAGTTGTGAGTGAGTTTCTTAATCCTGAGTTCTAATTTGATTGCACTGTGGTCTGAGAGACAGTTTGTTATAATTTCTGTTCTTTTACATTTGCTGAGGAGTGCTTGCTTCCAACTATGTGGTCAACTTTGGAATAAGTGCAATGTGGTGCTGAGAAGAATGTATATTCTGTTGATATGGGATGGACAGTTCTGTAGATGTCTATTAGGTCTGCTTGGTGCAGAGCTGAGTTCAAATCCTGGATATCCTTGTTAACCTTCTGTCTCATTGATCTGTCTAATGTTGACAGTGGGGTGTTAAAGTCTTCCATGATTATTGTGTGGGAGTCAAAGTCCCTTTGTAGGTCTCTAAGGACTTGCTTTATGAATCTGGGTGCTCCTGTATTGGGTGCATATATATTTAGGATAGTTAGCTCCTCTTATTGAACTGATCCCTTTACCATTATGTTATAGTCCTCTTTGTCTCTTTTGATCTTTGTTGGTTTAAAGTCTGTTTTATCAGAGACTGGGATTGCAACCCCTGCTTTTTTTTGCTTTCCATTTGCTTGGCAGATCTTCCCCCATCCCTTTATTTTGAGCCTATGTTTGTCTCTGCACATGAGATGGGTCTCCTGAATACAGCACACTGATGGGTCTTTACTCTTTATCCAATTTGACAGTCTGTGTCTTTTAATCGGACCATTTAATCCATTTACATTTAAGATTAATATTGTTATGTGTGAATTTGATCCTGTCATTGTGATGTTAGCTGGTTATTTTGCCCATTAGTCGATGCAGTTTCTTCCTGGCATCAATGGTCTTTACATTTTGGCATGTTTTTGCAGTGGCTGGTATCAGTTGTTCCTTTCCATGTTTAGTGCTTCCTTCAGGAGCTCTTGTAAGGGAGGCCTGGTGGTGAGAAAATCTCTCAGTATTTGCTTGTCTGTAAGGGATTTTATTTCTCCTGTACTTATGAAGCTTAGTTTGACTGGATATGAAATTCTGGGTTGAAAATTCTTTTCTTTAAGAATGTTGAATATTGGACTCCACTCTCTTCTGGCTTGGAGAGTTTCTGCCGAGAGATCCACTGTTACTCTGATGGGCTTCCCTTTATTGGTAACCCGACCTTTCTCTCTGGCTGCCCTTAACACTTTTTCCTTCATTTCAGCCTTGATGAATCTGACAATTATGTGTCTTGGGGTTGCTCTTCTCGAGGAGTATCTTTGTAGTGTTCTCTGTGTTTCCTGAATTTGAATGTTGGCCTGCCTTGCTAGGTTGGGGGAAGTTCTCCTGGATAATATCCTGAAGAGTGTTTTCCAACTTGGTTCCATTCTCCTCATCACTTTCAGGTACACCAATCAAGCATAGATTTGGTCTTTTTATATAGTCCCATATTTCTTGGAGGCTTTGTTTGTTTCTTTTTACTCTTTTTTCTCTAAACTTCTCTTCTTGCTTTATTTCATAAATTTGATCTTCAATTATGGATAGCCTTTCTTCCATTTCATCGAATTGGCTACTGAAGCTTGTGCATTCATCACGTAGTTCTCATGCCATGGTTTTCAGCTCCATCAGGTCATTTAAGGTCTTCTGTACACTGTTTATTCTAGTTAGCCATTCGTCTAATCTTTTTTCCAGGTTTTAGCTTCCTTGCGATGGGTTCAAACATCTTCCTTTAGCTCAGAGAAGTTTGTTATTACCAACCTTCTGAAGCCTACTTCTGTCAACTCATCAAAGTCATTCTCCGTCCAGCTTTTTTCCATTGCTGGCGAGCAGCTGCAATCCTTTGGGGGAGAAGAGGCACTCTGGTTTTTAGAATTTTCAGTTTTTCTGCTCTCGTTTCTCCCCATCTTTGTGGTTTTATCTACCTTTGGTCTTCGATGTTGGTGACCTGTGGATGGGGTTTGGTGTGGATGTCCTTTTTGTTAATGTTGATGCTATTCCTTTCTGTTTGCTAGTTTTCCTTCTAACAGTCAGGTCCCACAGCTGCAGGTCTGTTGGAGTTTGCTGGAGGTCCATTCCAGACCCTGTTTGCCTGAGTATCACCAGCAGAGGCTGCAGAACAGCAAATATTGCTGCCTGATCTTTCCTCTGGAAGCTTCCTCCCAGAGGAGCACCCACCTGTGTGAGGTGTCAGTCAACCCCTACTGGGAGGTGCTCCCTATTAGGCTACACAGGGGTCAGGGACCCACTTGAAGAGGCAGTCTGTACGTTCTCAGAGCTCAAATGCCATGCTAGGAGAACCACTGCTGTCTTCAAAGCTGTCAGACAGGGACTTTTAAGTCTGCAGAAGTTTCTGCTATCTTTTGTTTAGCTATGCTGTGCCCCTAGAGGTGGAGTCAACAGAGGCAGCAGGCCTTGCTGAGCTGTGGTGGGCTCCACCCAGTTCAAGCTTCCCTGGCTGCTTTGTTTACCTACTCAAGCCTCAGCAATGGCAGACACCCCTCCCTCTGCCAGGCTGTTGCCTCGCAGGTCAATCTCAGACTGCTGTGCTAGCAGTGAGCAAGGCTCTGTGGGCACGGGACCCTCCGAGCCAGGCGTGGGATATAATCTCCTGATGTGCCGTTTACTAAGACCATTGGAAAAGTGCAATATTTAGCCTGGAGTGTCCCATTTTTCCATGAGCAGTCTGTCTTGGCTTCCTTTGACTAGGAAAGGGAAATTCCCTAACCCCTTGCACTTCACGTGTGAGGTAATGCCCTGCCCTGCTTCAGCTCACCTTCCGTGGGCTGCACCCGCTACCCAACCAGTCCCAATGAGATGAACCAGGTACCTCAGTTGGAAATGCAGAAATCATCCATCTTCTGCATTGATCACGCTGGGAGCTGCAGACTGGAGCTGTTCCTATTCGGCCATCTGCTAATTTTTGTATTTTTAGTAGAGACGGGGTTTTGCCATGTTGGCCAGGCTGGTCTCGAACTCCTGACCTCAAGTGATCTGCCTGCCTCAGCCTCCTAAAATGCTGGGATTACAGGTGTGAGCCACCACACCTTGCCAAATTTGTGATTTTATTTTATTTTATTTTTATTTTTTGAGACAGAGTCTCGCTCTGTCACCCAAGCTGGAGTGCAGTGGCGCGATCTCGGCTCACTGCAAGCTCCACCTCCCAGGTTCACGCCATTCTCCCAGACTTCAGTCTCCCGAGTAGCTGGGACTACAGGCACTCACCACCATGCCCGGCTAATTTTTTGTATTTTTAGTAAAGACGGGGTTTCACCATGTTAGCCAGGATGGTCTCGATCTCCTGACCTCGTGATTCGCCCCCCTTGGCCTCCTAAAGTGCTGAGAATACAGGCGTAAGCCACTGTGTCTGGCCCAAATTTGTGATTTTTAAGTTAATATTCCTAATAGAGACAGTTTGGATCATGAGGTCAAGTGATCAAAACCATCCTGGCTAACACAGTAAAACCCTGTGTTAGCCAGATGTGGTGGCCATGCCTGTAATCCCAGCTACTCAGGAGGCTGAAGCAGGAGAATCACTTGAACCCGGAAGGTGGAGGTTGCAGTGAGCCAAGATTGCGCCATTACACTCCAGGCTGGGTGACAGAGCAAGACTGTCTCAAAAAAACAAAAAGACAATTCCTCTCCTAAAAGAAATTCAAGGAGCACTGTTAAGTTATTCTATTTTTCATTTCATTTCATTTTTATATTAAGAATAAATGAAATATAATATAATATATCTAATAAATGTGTATCTCTATATTTATTATTTAGAACCCATAATTCTACTTTGGATAGTCTGTCTTGAGGAAATAATCCTAAATACATAAAAGGCTTTGTACACAAAAATGCTCATTGCAGTATTATTTAAACCAACAAAAAACTGGAGATAACCTGATTGTCCAACAACAGAGAAATGTTTAGGTAAATTATGCTGTATCCTTCTGATGGAATATTATGCAACCATTAAAAATGATGCTTAAAAAGAGTTGGTAATATGGTCTGAGAGACCAAAATACACACCACTTTATCACTAAGACAGAACCTCAGGTTAACGAAACAAAGTTAATTACAGGGCTCAATGCATCTGGCATGGCAACTCCCTAAATTCCTATGACTACAGGAAAAACCACATTCTGGTTAAACTCTCTTAACAACAGGAGGTATCAGGCAAATGATCAGACCTCTCCTAGGTAATTTACCAGCCAGACCACTACAACTCTGATTGGACAGAAAACTAGCCTTACAAACTTTTCTTTTCTTTTCTTTTCTTTTCTTTCTTTTCTTTTCTTTTCTTTTCTTTTCTTTCTTTCTTTTCTTTTCTTTTCTTTCTTTCTTTTCTTTCTTTTTTTTTGTTTGAGACCGAGTTTCGCTCCTGTTGCCCAGGCGGGAGTGCAATGGCGCAATCTCAGCTCACTGCAACTTCTGCCTCCTGGGTTCAAGCGATTCTCCTGCCTCAGCCTCCTGAGTAGCTGGGATTACAGGCATGTACCACCACGCCCAGCTCATTTTGTATTTTTAGTAGAGATGGGGTTTCTCCATGTTGGTCAGGCTGGTCTCAAACTCCTGACCTCAGGTGATCCACCCGCCTCAGCCTCCCAAAGTGCTAGGATTACAGGCGTGAGCCACCGCAACTGGCCCCTTTCTTTCTTTCTTTCTTTCTTTCTTTCTTTCGCTCTTTCTTCTTTTTTTTTTTTAAATTTTTTTTTTTTTTGAGACAGAGTCTTGTTCTGTGGCCCAGGCTGGAGTGCAGTGGCCGGATCTCAGCTCACTGCAAGCTCCACCTCCTGGGTTCACGCCATTCTTCTGCCTCAGCCTCCGAAGTAGCTGGGACTACAGGCACCCGCCACCATGCCCGGCTAATTTTTTGTATTTTTTAGTAGAGACGGGGTTTCACCGTGTTAGCCAGGATGGTCTCGATCTCCTGACCTTGTGATCCGCCCATCTCGGCCTCCCAAAGTGCTCGAATTACAGGCCTGAGCCACCGCGCCTGGCCTTTTTTAAAACATTTTTTATTTTTATAATTGAAATGGAAGCTCCCCATGTTGCCCAGGCTTGTCTCGAACTCCTGAGCACAAGCGATCCACCCACCTTGGCCTCCCAAAGTGCTGGGATTACAGGCATGAGTCACCAGCCTACATTCTTTTTTGATAAGCAGTTGCCGACCTTAAACCGGTTTCAGCCAGTTTATAGAGGCTCCACACAAACAGTCTTTTTGTTCTACAGTTCATCTTTGATGTAAAGAGCCAAATTCCACCTCATTTTAATGCTAAAACCCACCCCAAAGTGAACATGGGATATATGTTACATATATGTTTGCCCATTGTGCATGCACTTGGCTCCCCTCATAAATATGTATAGTTTTCCCCCCAAACCTGCTAAATATGTATGACTATTGTGTAATACAGACCCTGTGAGGCTTAAAACCCAACCTGCCCTTTCCCTCTTTGAAGAGAATAGAGAGCACCTTTGGTCCATGTCTGAGACTATCTCTTCCTGGTTTGCAAACTGATAGCACTTAGTAAAGCTCTCCTATCTACTATTTAACCATCATGGTGGTCTTTTGGATAGTAATAAAGTGGAAAAATGTTATAATCTGATATTAAGTGGAAAAAGATACGATGATATGTATGGAGTGAAATCACACTGTTTTGAAAACTAAAAATTAGCATAAAAAAAAGACTGAAAGGAGCTGGGCATGGTGGTGTGTGCCTACAGTATCAGCTACTCGGTAGGCTGAGGCAGAAGGATCGCTTGAACCTGGGAGGTGGAGGTTTCTGTGAGCTGAGATTGCTCCGCTGTACTCCAGCCTGGGCATCAGAGTGAGAGCCTGTCTCAAAAAAAAATTAAGTCCAGGCGCAGTGGCTCACACCTATAATCCCAGCACTTTGGGAGGTTGAGGAAGGTGGATCAGTTAACATCAGGAGTTTGAGACAAGCCTGGTCAACATGGTGAAACCCTGTCTCTATAAACATACAAAAAAATTACCTAGGCGTGATGGTGTGCACCTGTAGTCCCAGCTACTCGGGAGGCTGAGGCAGAAGAATCGCATGATCCCGGGAGGTAGAGGTTGCAGTGAGCAAAGATTGTGCTACTGCACTCCAGCCTGGACCACAGAGCAAGACTCTCTCCAAAAACAAACAAACAAAACAAAACAAAACAAAAACAAAAACAAAAAAACTGCAAGGAAACACACAAAAATGTTACCAGTAACTGTCTTTGGATTGTGGTTCTGCAAGTCATTATCTTTCCATGTTTTTTTTTTTTTTTTTTCTGAGCGTGCTTTTTTTTTCCATAATAGAAACATTATTTGTTTTTCTTTCTTTCTTTTTTTTTTTGAGACGGAGTCTTGCTCTGTCGCCCAGGCTGGAGTACAGTGGCCGGATCTCAGCTCACTGCAAGCTCCGCCTCCCGGGTTTACGCCATTCTCCTGCCTCAGCCTCCCGAGTAGCTGGGACTACAGGCGCACGCCACCTCGCCCGGCTAGTTTTCTGTACTTTTTAGTAGAGACGGGGTTTCACCGTGTTAGCCAGGATGGTCTCGATCTCCTGACCTCGTGATCCGCCCGTCTCGGCCTCCCAAAGTGCTGGGATTACAGGCTTGAGCCACCGCGCCCGGCCTGTTTTTCTTTCTTTTTCCTTTTTTTTGAGATGGAGTCTTGCTCTGTCCCTCAGGCTGGAGTGCAGTGGCGCAATCTCGGCTCACTGCAAGCTCCGCCTCCTAGGTTCACGCCATTCTCCTGCCTCAGCCTCCTGAGTAGCTGGGACTACAGGCGCCCGCCACCTCGCCCGGCTAGTTTTTTGTATTGTCGGTAGAGACAGGGTTTCACCGTGTTAGCCAGGATGGTCTCGATCTTCTGACCTCGTGATCCGCCTGCCTCGGCCTCCCAAAGTGCTGGGATTACAGGCATGAGCCACTGCGCCTGGCCTTTTTTGTTTTTTGGTTTTTTTTGAGATGGAGTCTCGTTCTGTCACCCAGACTGGAGTGCAGTGGCGTGATCTAGGCACACTGCAACCTCCACCTCCCGGGTTCAAGCCATTCTCATGCCTCAGCCTCCTGAGTAGCTGGGATTACAGGCACCTGCCACCACACTGGCTAATTTTTGTATTTTTGGTAGAGACAGGTTTCAACATTTTGGCCAGTCTGGTCTGAAACTCCTGATCTCAGGTGATCCACTCGCCTTGGCCTCCCAAAGTGCTGGGATTATAGGCGTGAGCCACCTCGCCTGGCTATTTTCTAAGAACAACAAAAGTCTTCTTCATATTAAGAAAAAACATATATCCTCTGATACACTTACCCAATAACCTTAGCTCTACCCATTGGAGGTAAACTAAGTCAAAATTATTTTCCATGTAAGAGCTTTTCTGATGTTTGACATTTGACATCATTCCCCTATATATTTTCTTCCTTCCTTCCTTCCTTCCCTCCTTCCTTCCTTCCTTTCTCCTTCCTTTCTTCCTTCCTTCCTTCCTTCCTTTCTTTCTTTCTTTCCTTCTTTTCTTTTTTTTTTTTTTTTTAGGCGGAGTCTTGCTCTGTCGCCCGGACTGGAGTGCAGTGGCCGGATCTCAGCTCACTGCAAGCTCCGCCTCCCGGGTTTACGCCATTCTCCTGCCTCAGCCTCCCGAGTAGCTGGGACTACAGGCGCCCGCCACTTCGCCCGGCTAGTTTTTGTATTTTTAGTAGAGATGGGGTTTCACCGTGTTAGCCAGGATGGTCTCGATCTCCTGACCTCATGATCCGCCCGTCTCGGCCTCCCAAAGTGCTGGGATTACAGGCTTGAGCCACCGCGCCCGGCCATTTTCTTTCTTTTCTTTCTTTCCTTCTCTCACTCTCTCCCTCCTTCCCTCCTTTCTTTCTCCTCCCTCCCTCCTTCTTTCTTTCTTTTTTTTTTTTTTTGAGACGGAGTCTTGCTCTGTTGCCCAGGCTGGAGTGCAATGGCCGGATCTCGGCTCACTGCAAGCTCCGCCTCCCGGGTTTATACCATTCTCCTGTCTCAGCCTCCCAAGTAGCTGGAACTACAGGTGCCCGCCATCTCGCCCGGCTAGTTTTTTGTGTTTTTTAGTAGAGACGGGGTTTCATCGTGTAGGCCAGGATGGTCTCGATCTCCTGACCTCGTGATCCACCCGTCTCGGCCTCCCAAAGTGCTGGGATTACAGGCTTGAGCCACCACGCCCAGCCTCTTCTTTCTTTCTCTCTCTCTCTGTCTCTTTTTATGAGACAGGGTCTTGCTCTGTCATCCAGGTTGGAGTGCAGTGGAGTGATCTCAGCAATCTCTGCTTACTGGACTGAAGCAGCAATCCTCCCACCTCAGCCTCCAGGTAGCTGGAACTACAGGCATTTTCTTCCAGCCTCCTGTGCAGCTAGGACATAGTCACATGATCAAGGCACACCAATCAGATGCATTGGAAGGTGGGAAGATGAAGAACCAGGAAGCATGCATAATTGATTCAGGTAAGTGGCAACAGCAGTTCCACCCAATTTCCAGAGACAGCCAGGGCAGCAGTTGTAAGAGCAGCATCCAGCATTTGGTAAGATTATCCAAGGAGGCAGCAGCTTCTGTACCCAGAGGTGGCAGCTGGAGTGTGTTCACAAGAACTGTTGAGTGGCCTGATTTGGGTACTGTTTCTGACTACACAGCCTCCAAGACAGCTCACTCGACCTCCCAATTATTTAAGGTACTCCCTTATATTCTACTAATAAATTTATTTTCTGGAAAGTCAGTTAAGGTAGCTTAAATCAACCAGTTTCCGTTACTTGAATCACAAACCTAGACTAAAATAACTTCCCTGAATCTTCATTTTGACTAGATTTGCCCTGGGGGACAGCTTAGAGTGGGAAAAGTTGGTTCCTGCCAAGCACCTACAACCCGTTCCAGACCAGACAGGGATTTCAGCTACCAAAACTTGCTCTGATGCCTGATTATTGTGACTTCTAGTGCAGAGTGGGAAGGCTGGATCGCCTCTGCATTTGATTCTCCATAGCCATTTCAGCCTCTAGCCAGCAGGTGGGGGCCTCCTCAGTCTTCTGAAACCAGTCTGCCAGGCATCGCCCTCTCCTTCCCCTCTCACTGCTGCAGGAACTAGAGAGGTGACTCAGTAGGCACCCCTTGGGCCAGGTGGACCCCTGGCAAGAGTTGCTAACATGCCTCTTGTACTCCAGCCTCACTTCCCCATCCCTCCTCACGTACAAGCCACAGAAAGAGAGAAGACGTGCGGCCACAAATGCTGCGCATTCCACGTGGCCCCTAGGGTTTATGAGTATCTGTGAAGGCATCAGAGACAGGACACACTTTTCTTTGTCCAGGGTGATGGAAAGGACACAGGAGTTATTTTCTAACCCTGGAATTAAAATACTAGAAAATACATTCTCCTTCCACCTAGAAATGTCCCCCAAGGTTGGTGGCTTCTCATGCCAGTCCCAACATGGCTCACATTCAGGTGTCTGAGTGATCTTCCTTTCACTATATCACTATATCATGCCTCCACCGTCAATCCCTCCCTATGTCCCACCATAGAATATTTAAAAGTCTGGAATGGACCCCGTTTACAGGTGAGGAAACTGAGGCTCACAGGTTGGCTTGCCACCTCAAATCTAAACTCTGCATAGCTTCCAAGAATCTCTATAACTAGGTCTCACTCCATTTTCTACTTATGGTTCTCCATAGCAGTGATCTTCAAAATTGTCTGCCCTTCCAATCCTGAGAGAATATGTAAGAACCATGCAGCCCCTTGCATATTTTTTAAGATAGTAATTCCAAGCTTTATCTAAGATGAAACATTTTTTAGCCAATCAATTTTTTACATTCTTTTTTTTTTGGAAACAGAGTCTCACTCTGTCACCCAAGCTGGAGTGAAGTGGCACTATCATGGCTCACTACAATCTCTGCCTCCTGGACTCAAACAATTCTCCCACCTCAGCCTACAGAGTAGTTGGGAATACAGGTGCACACCACCACACCCAGTCTAATTTTTTTTTTTTTTTTTTGAGACGGAGTCTCACTCTGTTGCCCAGGCTGGAGTGCAGTGGTATGATCTCAGCTCACTGCAACCTCTGCCTCCTGGTGATTCTCCTGCCTCAGCCATCAGAGTAGCTGGGACTACAGGTGCGCACCACCATGCCCCGCTAATTTTTGTATTTTTAGTAGAGATGGGGTTTCACCATGTTGGCCAGGCTAGTCTCAAACTCCTGACCTCATGATCCTCCCATCTTGGCCTCCCAAAGTGCTGGGATTACAGGTGTAAGCCACCACGCCTGGCCCTACCCAGCCTAATTTGTTTTTTTTGTTTGTTTTGTTTTTTTTTGAGATGGAGTCTCGCTCTGTCACCCAGGCTGGAGTGCAGTGGCATGATTTCGGCTCACTGCAATGTCTGTCTCCTGGGTTCAAGCAATTCTTCTGCCTCAGCCTCCCGAGTAGCTGGGACTATAGGCATGCACCACTAATAGGCATGCCCGGCTAATTTTTGTATTTTTAGTAGAGATGAGGTTTCATCATGTTGGCCAGGCTGGTCTTGAACTCCTGACCTCACAATCCACCCGCCTCAGCCTCCCAAAGTGCTGGGATTATAGGCATGAGGCACCGTGCCCGGCCCTGGGCCTTTTAGATTTTTTTTTTTTTTTCACGACTATCTTTTTCCTGCAGTAATTTTTTAACTTCTTAAATTCTTGACATTATAGAACTAAACTGAAATGTATTAACATTCCAGTCTTACATTTCTTATTGACAAACAGAAATAATATTCATAAGTCAAAAAACTCCAAACAAAACTAAAACCAGGGAAAAGCTTGTAATACTAAATATGTGTTTCAACATTGACAGCTGAACAGAGAATATTATTTTAAAATTCTTAGCAGATGATAAAGTTGTGTAGAAACTGAATACTTACAAATTATTTACAACATTGAATCAGGCCAGGCGTGGTGGCTCACGCCTGTAATCCCAACACTTTGGGAGGTAATTAAAAAAAAAAAAATTGTTTTTACATTTTTTGTGAGGCCGGGTGCAGTGGCTCAAGCCTGTAATCCCAGCACTTTGGGAGGCCAAGGCGGGCGGATCACAAGGTCAGGAGATCGAGACCATCCTGGCTAACATGGTGAAACCCCGTCTCTACTAAAAAATACAAAAAACTAGCCAGGCGAGGTGGCGGGCGCCTGTAGTCCCAGCTACTCGGGAGGCTGAGGCAGGAGAATGGCGTGAACCCGGGAGGCGGAGCTTGCAGTGAGCTGAGATCCGGCCACTGCACTCTAGTCCAGGCCACAGAGTGAGACTCTGTCTCAAAAATAAATAAATAGGCCGGGCGCAGTGGCTCACGCCTGTAATCCCAGCACTTTGGGAGGCTGAGGCGGGCGGATCACAAGGTCAGGAGATCGAGACCATCCCGGCTAACACGGTGAAACCCCGTCTCTACTAAAAATACAAAAAAATTAGCCAGGCACGGTGGTGGGCGCCTGTAGTCCCAGCTACTCGGGAGGCTGAGGCAGGAGAATGGCATGAACCCGGGAGGCAGAGGTTGCAGTGAGCCGAGATTGCGCCACTGCACTCCAGCCTGGGCAACAGAGCGAGACTCCGTCTCAAAAAATAAATAAATAAATAAAAAATAAATAAATAAATAAATAAATTTTTTGTGGAGATGGGGTCTCACTATGTTGCCCGGGCTGGTCTCCAACTCCTGGCCTCAAGGGATGCTCTCACCTTAGCCTCCCCAGTAGCTGGGACTCTAGGCACATGTCTCCACACCTGACTAATTTTTTTTTACTTTTTGTAGAGACATGGGCTCACTATTTTGCCCAGGCTGACTTTGAACTCCTGGTCTCAAGTGATCCTCCCACCTTGGTCTCCCAAAGTTCTGGGATTACAGGCATGAGCCATTGCCTCCAGCCACCTTGCACATTTTTAAGATGACATGTAGTATTTTTCATCATTAATTTAAAACATTATAGTTACTGGCCAGGTGCGGTGGCTCATGCCTGTAATCCCAACACTTTGGGAGGCCAAGGTGGGTGGATCACTTGAGCCCAGGAGTTCAAGATTAGCCTGGGCAACATGGTGAAACCTTGTCTCTACAAAAATACAAAAATTCACCAGTCTCATAACCCAGTCTCAAAATAAATAAATAGATTAAAATTTAAAATAAAATAAAATTAAAAAATTTAAAAAAAAACAAAAAAGCAATAGTTACAGAGGATGGATACAATTTCTGTCTTTTTCTGAGACAGGGTATCACTCTATCACCCAGTCTGGAGTGCAGTGGCATGATCACAGCTCATTGCAGCCTCAACCTCCTGGGCTCAAGAGGCTGTACTTTTTGTAGAGATGGGTTTTTTCCATGTTGCCCAGGCTGGTCTCAAACTCCTGAGCTCAAACAATCCACCCACCTTGGCCTCCCAAAGTGCTGGGATTACAGGTGTGAGCCACCGCACCTGGCTGCCTTTAATCTCAAATCCCAGCTTCTACCTAAAACTTCCCTTTTCTCTGAATTCCTACAGCACTTAGAGTTTGAGCTTCACAGCTCATCCTTGAAATCTGCATCGTTATATTAGCAGCTCTGTTTCACGATACCTTAAATAGACTGTAATGAAGTTCCTTGCAATCAGGTTTAGTGTACTTGCAAAGTCAGGCGCAGTGGCTTACACCTGTAATCCCAGCACTTTGGGAGGCTGAGGCAGGTAGATCACTTGAGGTCAGGATTTCGAGACTAGCCTGGCCAATGTCGTGAAACCCCATCTCTACTAAAAGTACAAAACAACAACAAAAAAATGCCAGATGTGGTGGCATATGCTTGTAATCCCAACTACTCCAGAGGTTGAGACAGGAGAATCGTCTGAACCTGAAAGGTGGAGGTTGCAGTGAACCAAGATCAGGCACTGCACTCCAGCCTGGGTGACAGAGTGAGACTTGGTTTCAAAAAATCAGATACCACATAAACTCCAGGAAGGCAGAGACTCTGTTTTTGTTCTGTACAATATAGCCAGAAGCTGGCATATAATAAGAGCTTAATAAACATTTGTTGATTGAGGGCAGAGTGCATTGGCTCCTGCCTGTAGTCCCAGCACTTTGGGAAGCTGAGGCGGGAAAACTGTTTGAGCCCAGGAGTTGGAGACCAGCCAAGTTTTGTAGAGACCCTGTCTCTTGTAGAGACCTGGAAAATGAATGAACTTGAATTTGAATTTCAGCTACTCCATAAATTTTTGGCTTTGTGACACCTGAATTATTCGCTTCAGAATTTATTCATTCATATATGTATTTGACAAATATTTGTTGCATGCCTCCTAAGAGCCAATCACCATGGCTCTTAGTTCAAGAAGATATGTCCCTGCCCTTGAGGAGCTCAAGCATTTAGTTATGAAGGCTGTTACAAGGATGGGGGAAAGGAAGTCAGTGTGAGGCCTAGAGGGAGCTGCAAATAGCTCCATAAGGCAGAGGCATAGGAGGCCCTCCTGGGACAGATCGCCATGGGCCTCATCTGCCACATGTGGTAATGTGAATTTAAATATCAAAACTCTAGGATACCACCAAGGGACTGGAAACTGGGAAGAGTGAAGGACAAATCTGCATTTTAGAAATCCTATCCAGGTGGCAATGGGGAGAGGGGTTGACAAGGAGACCTGGTTACTGCTCTTATCTAGTTGGGAAGTGACAAGAGCCAGAATAAGGCAGTAGCCATGACAGACGTGGCCTCAAAAGTGTAGATCTGAGAGTAATCAAGGAAATACAATCAGTTGGACTTGGTGAGACAGGTAAGACGGAGGAGGAGTTAAAGGTTAACAACCAGGTAGAAAACACAAAGGTCTCAGCCATGGCAGTAGCCATGGGGATGGAAAAGGAGGGACAGATATGAGAGTAGGAAGGAGAGAGAATCTATTGGATTTGATGATGGGGTTTGGATGAGGGGCTGAGAGAGAGGACGTGAATCTCCTAAACACCCAGATCTCTGTCTTGGGTAACCAGGTCAGCGAGTCAGAGATTACAGGAAGAAAAGCAAGTCTGAAAGGCTTTGGGAAAGTTACCAAATCTCCCTGAACCTCAATTCATCCATTTCTCAAATGCCAATGATGATTTCCAGCTCTGAGAGTTGTCATGAAAATTAAATCACCTGGAAAACTGTAGTAGACACCCAATAAACACTTTTGGCTGATACTAATAATGGTGCTCGCTCATGTGCCAAACAGTTAATCTTCATATAACCCTATATGGTAAGTATAATCATTATCTGTAGTTTACCAACATGGGAACTGAAACACAGAGATATAAAGAAAATTGACCAAAGTCAATCAGTTAGTAAGTAGCAAAGCCAGGTTCAGAACCCAGGCAGTCTAGCTGCAGGGTCTTTCCTAACCACTTTATTATACTTTTACTGCCCTTTGGAACCTATAACTGGGCTTGAGGGAGGAAAGGAGGAAGTGGCAGGAGAGATGGACAGACCTGAGCCAATAGTTCATTCTAAGAACAGTTTTTATTCAGAAATGTGCTTCCACAACTTGGTGGCCACCTGGGGGCAGGTGGCCCCAGCTTGCTTGTTCACTCTTTCCCAGCCCAGGGATCGGGTCCTTGGGTCTAAAGCACAGGGCAAGTTCTCAAGGATCAACATACCAGACAGTCCCCATGGTCTGGGGCTTGGAGCTGGTATGAAGGGTGAACCAGGTTCCATTCTGGACTGTTTACGGTTGGAGGGCTGGGCCCCTGGCACCAGGACCTCAGCTCTCTCTCCTAGTAAGAGCTGGGATCACCCACAGGCCAGCTGTGGCCAGGTCCTGGTGGATATGACATTGGGAAGAACAAGGGGCTAGGAGAGGCTAATTTTCTGGTGCTGGATCCAGTTTATCTTCCTGAGGGGTGGAAGCTGGGACAGGAGCTTCATCCCCACCGTTGAGGGACTTCTGCTGCTCATTGCTGTTGGGCGAAGGGGTCCTGTTGCCCTGGGATCCCCAGCGGGTCAGGCGCTTTAGGGAAGAGTCACGGCGGGCAAGCAGAGGGGGCTGGAAGCCTGTGAAGGAGCTGCTGGTAACCGGACGCTTATCTGGCAGAGAGAAGGCAGGCAAGTAAGGAGAAAGGCATGCAAAGGCGAGAGGCGAGGGGCTTTGCCTCAGCCCTCGGAGGAGAGGAGAGCCTCCTGACTGCCAGTCCTACCTTTGCTGGCCCTGGGAGATCTGGAGGTATCCCTTTCTCCCTCCTTTCTCCCGCCCAGCTCCAGGGAAAGCTCCAGAGTCTATCCCTTCTCACCTCCAGGCTCAATTGGATGCATGAGCCGGTTCATCTGGACATTCCAGTGTTTCACATTGGTGCTGGCCTGGCGCAGTTTTCTCTGGGCAGCCTGTGGGGGCAGGGCCAGTGGGGAGTGATCAGAACCATCATCCATGGCATGGAGTCTTGATCTTTTCAGGTTCACAGGCTGCTTAAAATCTGACCAAGACTACTGATCATCTCCCCAGAGAAGAACCATGTATGCTCATGAAGAGTTATTAATATATACATGAATAGAGTTTGCCTCCAATTTCATGGGACTCATGGACCTCCAAAAGGTAAAATGTAACCATAATAATAGTTTCCAACCAATATCCCTGATGAACATCGATGCAAAAATAAAATAAAATACTCATAATAAAAAATAAAATAAAATAAAATAAAATCCTCAATAAAATACTGGCAAACCGAATCCAGCAGCACATCAAAAAGCTTATCCACCATGATCAAGTGGGCTTCATCCCTGGGATGCAAGGCTGGTTCAACATATGCAAATCAATAAACGTAATTCAGCATATAAACAGAACCAAAGACAAAAACCATATGATTAGCTCAATAGATACAGAAAAGATCTTTGACAAAATTCAACAGCCCTTCCTGCTAAAAACTCTCAATAAATTCCGTATTGATGCAACGTATCGCAAAATAATAAGAGCTATTTATGACAAACTCACAGCCAATATCATACTGAATGGGCAAAAACTGGAAGCATTCCCTGTGAAAACTGGCACAAGACAGGGATGCCCTCTCTCACCACTCCTATTCAACATAGTGTTGGAAGTTCTGGCTAGGGCAGTCAGGCAAGAGAAAGAAAGAAAGGGTATTCAATTAGGAAAAGAAGAAGTCAAATTGTCCCTGTTTGCAGATGACATGATTGCATATTTAGAAAACCCCATCGTCTCAGCCCAAAATCTCCTTAAGCTGATAAGCATCTTCAGCAAAGTCTCAGGATACAAAGTCAATGTGCAAAAATCACAAGCATTCTTAGACACCAATAACAGACAAACAGAGAGCCAAATCATGAATGAACTCCCATTAACAATTGCTTCAAAAAGAATAAAATACCTAGGAATACAACTTACAAGGGATGTGAAGGACCTCTTCAAGAAGAACTACAAACCACTGCTCAGTGAAATAAAAGAGGACACAAACAAATGGAAGAACATACCATGCTCATGGATAGGAAGGATCAACATTGTGAAAATGGCCATACTGCCCAAGGTAATTTATAGATTCAATGCCATCCCCATTAAGCTACCAGTGATTTTCTTCACAGAATTGGAAAAAACTGTTTTAAAGTTCATATGGAACCAAAAAAGACTCCACATTGCCAAGACAATCCTAAGCCAAAAGAACAAAGCTGGAGGTATCATGCTACCTGACTTCAAACTATACTACAAGGCTACAGTAACCAAAACAGCATGGTACTTGTACCAAAACAGAGCTATAGATCAATGGAACAGAACAGAGCCCTCAGAAATAATACCACACATCTACAGCCATCTGACCTTTGACAAACCCGACAAAAACAAGAAATGGGAAAGGATTCTCTATTTAATAAATGGTGCTGGGAAAATTGGCTAGCTGTATGTAGAAAGCTGAAACTGGATCCTTTCCTTACTCCTTATATGAAAATTAATTCAAGATGGATTAGAGACTTAAATGTTAGACCTAAAACCATAAAAACCCTAGAAGAAAACCTAGGTAATACCATTCAGGACATAGGCATGGGCAAGGATTTCATGTCTAAAACACCAAAAGCAATGGCAACAAAAGCCAACATTGACAAATGGGATCTAATTAAACTAAAGAGCTTCTGCACAGCAAAAGAAACTACCATCAGAGTGAACAGGCAACCTACAGAATGGGAGAAAATTTTTGCAATCTACTCATCTGACAAAGGGCTAATATTCAGAACCTACAAAGAACTCAAATAAATTTACAAGAAAAAAACAACCCCATCAAAAAGTGGGCAAAGGATATGAACAGACACTTCTCAAAAGAAGACATTCATACAGCCAACAAACACATGAAAAAATGCTATTCATCACTGGTCATTAGAAAAATGCAAATCAAAACCACAATAAGATACCATCTCACACCAGTTAGAATGGCAACCATTAAAAAGTCAGGAAACAACAGGTGCTGGAGAGGATGTGGAGAAACAGGAACATTTTTTTTTTTTTGAGACGGAGTCTAGCTCTGTCGCCCAGGCTGGAGTGCAGTGGCACGATCTCGGCTCACTGCAAGCTCCGCCTCCCGGGTTTACGCCATTCTCCTGCCTCAGCCTCCCGAGTAGCTGGGACTACAGGCGCCCGCTATCTCGCTCGGCTAGTTTTTTGTATTTTGTTTTTAGTAGAGACGGGGTTTCACCGTGTAGACCAGGATGGTCTCGATCTCCTGACCTCGTGATCCACCCGTCTCGGCCTCCCAAAGTGCTGGGATTACAGGCTTGAGCCACCGCGCCCGGCCGATAGGAACATTTTTACACTGTTGGTGGGACTGTCAACTAGTTCAACCATTGTGGAAAACAGTGTGGCAATTCCTCAAGGATCTAGAACTAGAAATACCATTTGACCCAGCCATCCCATGACTGGGTATATACCCAAAGGATTATAAATCATGCTGCTATAAAGACACATGCACACATATGTTTATTGCAGCACTATTCACAATAGCAAAGACTTGGAATCAACCCAAATGTCCATCAGTGACAGACTGGATTAAGAAAATGTGGCACATATACACCATGGAATACTATGCAGCCATAAAAAGGGATGAGTTTGTGTCCTTTGTAGGGACATGGATGCAGCTGGAAATCATCATTCTCAGCAAACTATCACAAGAACAGAAAATCAAACACTGCATGTTCTCACTCATAGGTGGGAATTGAACAATGAGATCACTTGGACACAGGAAGGGGAACATCACACACTGGGGCCTATTGTGGGGAGGGGGAGGGGGGAGGGATAGCATTAGGAGATATACCTAATGTAAAGGATGAGTTAATGGGTGCAGCACACCAACATGGCACATGTATACATATGTAACAAACCTGCACGTTGTGCACATCTACCCTAGAACTTAAAGTATAATAATAAAAAAAATAAGGCCAGGCGCGGTGGCTCAAGCCTGTAATCCCAGCACTTTGGGAGGCCCAGAGGGCAGATCACGAGATCAGGAGATCGAGACCATCCTGGCTAACACGGTGAAACCCCGTCTCTAAAAAAATAAAAACTAGCCCGGCAAGGTGGCGGGCGCCTGTAGTCCCAGCTACTCAGGAGGCTGAGGCAGGAGAAAAGCGTAAACTCGGGAGGCGGAGCTTGCAGTGAGCTGAGATTCGGCCACTGCACTCCAGTCTCGGCGACAAAGCGAGACTCCATCTCAAAAAAAAAAAAAAAAAAAATTTTTTCCGTTTATTGAGCAGCTAAGATGTGCTAAGTGTGCTTATTATGTTATTTAACTTCCAGAGCAGAAGTTAACAACAAAAAGGTTCAAAAGAGGTTAAGTGACTTGCCCAGGGATACACTTGAGCTCTAAGCCACTGCACTACACCACCTTTCCAGGACCTAATCCAAGAACCTCTGTTCAACATTTCACGGAGCCATTACAGTGGTTGTGAGGTCGGGGGGATCATGGAGGAACTTTCCCTTTCTATGTTACATATTTCTGTGTTTGAATTTATGGAGATTCAGGCTCCAAGGAGTAGAACCAAAGTACAAGGATAGCAAGACAGGGGCTTGGAAGGGTAGAAGGAAAAATTTTTGGCCAGATTAATAGTAATGTGAACAAAGATAGCAGCAAATGTTTCTTCAGCACTTACTACATACTAAATATCATGTATCATCTCATTTAATCTTCATAACAACGCTATTACCAATTTCCTTTCCCAGGAGAGAGACTAACTCCAAGAAGTTTGGGAATTTGTCCAAAGTCGCACAGCTAGCGGCTGCTAGGGCCAGGGTTTGAGGGAAGGCAGCCTGGCTCCAGAGTCTGTGCCCTAATGAGCTTACCCTGCTAGCCTCCACCCCATCCCACTCCAGGCCTCACCTCCACATCCTCGTCAGCCCTCTGCCGGTTCTGCCGCACCTCCTCCAGCTGCTGCTGGGCCTGCTGCAGGGAGCGGCTCTGCTGTGCCATCTCCTGCTGCAGCTCTTCCTTCTCCTGCTGCGCCCGTTCGATGTAGCGCTCCTGCTCCTCCTTCAGCTGCATCAGCTGCTTCAGCTTCTCTTCCTCCTCTTCCAGCAGTCTGCCGGGCGAGTGTGTACTGTGTAGTCTCTAGTGCCAAGGCACCTTGCAGATGCCCAGCAAGCAGGAAAATTGGGGCGGGTTCCAGGAGGGGTGGTGGGAGAACCTGAAGAAGTTCCTCAGGCCTACCTGGTCTGAGCGAGTCGCACAGATTCCTCATCTCGCCGAGCTTTCACCTCTAGTTGCAGGGCCTCCTGCAACCGCTGCTGCATCTCCTCCAGCTCCTTGATGCGCTGCCGCTGCCGGGCAGCCTCCTCCTCCTTCAGCTCCATCTCAGCCTGCATGGAGGCCCGGGCCTGTGGAGTGGGGAGGTGGTGGACCCAGAGCCAGGTCAAAAGGGGCACGTGGGGGCAGGGGAGGAGGGGGTGGGCATGTTGCCCTTCTTTCCCCAGGACTCTGCTAAGCTGCCTAGGGGTAAGGGTCTGGGGAACGCCTTCATGTTGGGGTTTCCTGATCTGACCCCTTTCTGAGAGCCTGACTGGAACAGATAATGGTCGGTGAACAGATGCCACGTGGGGGAAACGGGCTCAACGTATTCCCTTTCTAGTACCAACCTTAATCATAATTATATAACATGTAATTAAACAACATTATATAATTAAATAAGATACAAAAATATGGTCATCTCCTTCCTAGCACTAGCTTAATAATTATTATATAATAATATGTTATAATCATGGCTGATGCTAGGAAGGAGGTGACTATAACCCAATTATAACAACGAAAAGTTACTGGACAATACAAGTGTTTCCTCATTTAATCCTCACCGTAACTCTGTGAGCAAAGTTCTATTAGCATTAGCATTTTGCCGATAAGGCTCAGTAAAATGAGCTTGCCTGGCATCACGGGGCTCGTAAGAAGCAGAGCTAGGATTGAATCTACATGTTTCTGACTCCAGATCCAGGTTTCTTAAATCCTAAATCGAATTGCCTCTGCACGCTTAGTCCGCCTCCATACACGTCCCGCTTGCCTCTCAAACTGGTTTCACTGTAAACTCAGTTCAAGTCTAGTCCAAACTTGGTCCAGTCTAATCCCCAATCACACGGTCTTCAACGGCTCCTTCTGCCCAAGCCCCAACCCACAGCCAAGGTCTCCGAACCAGGCCCCATCCATCCACCGGCTTGGACCTCGCCCCACACCTCTTCCTTAGCCCCAGGCCCTGCCTCCGGCGGAAGCCCGGTCCCAAATCTCTGTTTCAAACCGGCGGACTGTGTAAGTTCCAACCCAGTGCGCGCCCCTCAACTCAGGAGCTCCGCCCTCTGCCCAGGCCCCGCCCCTGGCGCTCCGCCCCTGGCCCGCCCCGCAGCCTCCCAGCCCACTGGTCCAGTCTCCAGCGTCGGGAGCCAACCCCACCTGCTCCGCCTCGCGCAATTGGCCCTCGAGCGCCTGCTGCAGCTCGCGGTGCTGGCTGCGGCGCCGCTCCTCCTCCTCCTGCAGCAGCCGCTCCGCCTGCCGCTGCGCCTCCTGCAGCAGCTCCAGCTCCTGCAGCTTCCGCTCCTTCTCCTCTTGCAGTTGCTGTAGCCGCAGCAGCTCCTCCTCCTTGGCCGCCCGGCGCCGCTCCCGCTGCTCCCGCTGCTCGCGCCGTTTCTGCTTCAGGTCCTTATGCAGGGACTTCTTCCCCTCGGCCTGCAGCCGGATCGCCATCTGGATGGCTGCCGAGGAGCGGGAGCGGGTCAGTCGGATCCTCGCACACGGCCCGAAAGGGGCCTTAGGAGTTTCCCAAGTCCACTCTCCAACCTCCCGCTGGACAAAGTATTAGCACCCCCTTTTCACAGATGAGGCGCCTAAGGACCAGCCAGACCCAAGCCACCTAGCGAGCACTCACCAGCTGTCCACTCCTGGCGCTGGCGCGTGTCTGAGGCGCTCATCTCATACGTGCGGGTGGCTGTCTTCACACAGAACATGCAGCGCTTTCCGTCGCGGTCTGGCAGCACCTGGGACAGGGTAGGTGGCCGCAGCCAGGCTAGCCTCACTGGGTCAGGGCCACACCTGCCCCAAGGATGCTCCAGCTCAAGCCCGTAGCCCTCCTGGCTATCTTCCCTGGGGACCGCACTCTGCCAGGAGCCTGCATGGCTTGCATCATAAGTTATGGGGGACTTATGTCCCCACAACTCTGTAGCCATTGCTCTTTGAAGGCAAGGTGGGTGCGTTTTCATCTTGTTATTATTTCACGGGGCCCAGTACATAGTCGCCACTCAGTGTTTATGCAGATCACGCCTGAACACTGCCAGTAACAGGGTCCTCACTATCCATGACAACGCACTTCGACATAGCCCTGCTTGTTAAGAGTTAATTCATTCATTCCGCAGATATTTTTGGAGTGCCTACTGAGTGCCACTCACTGCTCGAGGGGTTTGGGATACTAAGGTGTGCCTAACAGACCAAATCTCTGCCTCCATTAAGCTTACATTCTGTGGAAAATAATAGCTACCACATTCTAGAGTCTGTACTAACGTTTTATATGCATCATTATCTTCACTCCACCTATACAGCCTTGCCAGGCAGGCATTATTAGCTCCACTTTACAGAGGAAGAAACTGAGGCACTAAGAGCTCCAGGATTGTCCACCTCACACTGTTAGTCTGTTAGTGATGAGGCTGGGACTTCTGCATAGATCCGCATTCCTTTACACAGTAACACCTTATGTGACAAAATTAGACGGATTCTAGGATGGCTATAATTTTTTTAAATGAAAAATAACTGTTGGTAAGGAAATGGAGAAATTGGGATCCTCACACACCGTTAGGGATATTATCCAGCCTTAAAAAAGAATGAAATTCTGATATATTTGACAACATAGATGAAGCCTGAAAACATTTCTAAGTGAAAGAAACCAGACACAAAGGGACAAATATGGTATGATTCTATTTATGTAAGATACCTAGAAAAGGCAAATTCATGGAGACAGAAAGCAGAATAGCAGTTACTAGGAGCTGGGGTCAGGGAGTATGAGGAGTTATTGCTTGGTGGGTACAGAGTTTCTGTTTGGGGTGATGAAAAAGTTTTGGAAATAAATAGTGGTGATGGTTGTACAATATTGTGAGTGTAGATTATTCCCCATGATCAGATGGGATTTCATCACAGGGATGCAAGGATGGTTCAACATGCACAAGTCAATATGCATGACACATCATAGTAACAGAACCTAGAGCAAAAACCATATGATCATTTCAATAGACCCTGAAAAAGCTTTCTAAAAAAATTCAACATTGTGTTATGATAAAAGCCCTAAAAAAATTGGGTATAGAAGGAACATACCTTAAAATAATAAAAGCTATCTATGACAAACTCACAGCTAACATTGTAATAAATGGAGAAAAATTGAAAGCCTTTCCTCTAAGATCTGGAAAAAGACAAGGAGGCCCACTTTTACCACTTTTATTCAACGTAATATTGGGAGTTCTGGCCAGAGCAATTAAGCAAGACAAGGATATGAACGGCATCCAAACTGGAAATGAAGAAGTCACATTAGCCTTGTTTGCAGATGGCATGGTCTTATACTTAGAAAAATCTTAAGACTTCATGGGGCGTGGTCTTATACTTAGAAAAATCTAAAGACTTCATGGGGCGTGGTGGCTTACACTTGTAATCCTAACACTTTGAGAAGCTGAAGTGGTTGAATTGCTTGAGGCCAGGAGTTTGAGACAAGCCTCGGTAATACAATGAGATCCTGTCTCTCTCTTAAAAAAAAAAAAAAAAGGCCGGGCGGGGTGGCTTATACCTGTAATCCCAGCACTTTGGGAGGCTGAGGTGGGTGGATCATCTGAGATCAGGAGTTTGAGACCAGCCTGGCCAACATGGTGAAACGTTGTCTCTACTAAAAATACAAAAAAAAAAAAAAATTAGCCAGGTGTGGTGGCGGGTGCCTGTAATCCCAGCTAACTCGGGAGGCTGAGGCAGGAGAATCACTTGAACATGGGAGGTTGCAGTGAGCCAAGATCACGCCATTGCACTCCAACTCCAGCCTGGGCGATAAAAGCGAGACTCTGCCTCCTCAAAAAAAAGGACTCCAACAAAAAACTGTTAGAATTGATGAATGAATTCAGTAAAGCTGCAGGCTAATTCAACATACAAAACTAGCCGGGCGAGGTGGCGGGCGCCTGTAGTCCCAGCTACTCCGGAGGCTGAGGCAGGAGAATGGCGTAAACCTGGGAGGCGAAGCTTGCAGTGAGCTAAGATCTGGTCACTGCACTCCAGCCTGGGTGACAGAGTGAGACTCCGTCTCAAAAAAAAAACAAAACACCTCAGTAGCATTTGTATACACTAACAGCAAACAATCTGAAAAAGAAGTCAAGCACAATCTCATTTCCAATAGCTACAAAGAATGTAAAATACCAAAGAATCAATGTAACCAAAGTGAAAGATCTATAGAAGAAAAACTATAAAACTGATGAAATAAATTGAAGAGGATACAGAAAAATGGAAAGATATCCCATGTATTGGAAGAATTAATATTGTTAAAATAACACTATTACCCAAAGCAATTTATAGATTTGGTGCAATCTCGATCAAAATAGCAAAGGCAATCTTCATAGATATAGAAAAAAAATCCTAAAATAGCCCCAGCTATTCAGGAGGCTGAAGCAGGAGGATCCCATGAGCCCAAGGAGATTAGGCTGCAGTGACCTATGGTCATACCACTGCACTCCGGCCTGGACACCAGAGCAAGACTCTGTCTCTAAAATAAAACAAAATACCAAAATGTAATACAAAGCTATAGTAACCAAATCAGCATAGTACCGGCATAAAAAGAGACACAAAGACCAATGGAACAGAATGGATCACCTAGATATAAATCCATGCATTTACAGAGAACTCATTTTTGACAAAGGCGCCAAGAACACACAATGGGGAAAGAACATTCCTTTCAATAAATGGTTCTGGAAAAACTAAACAACGATATGCAGATGAATAAAACTAGACCCCTATCTCTCACTATATAAAAAAATCCAATAAAAATGAATTAAATATTTAAACATAAGACCTGAAACTATGAAACTACTAGAAGAAAACATTGGAGAAATATTCCAGGACATTGGTCTGGGCCAAGATTTTTTGTGGAAGACCTCAAAAGCACAGGCACCCAAATCAAAAATAGAAAAATGGGATTACATTAAGCTAAAAAGCTTCAGGACAGCCATGGAAACAATCAACAAAGTGAACAGGCAACCCACAGAATAGGAGAAAATATTTGCAAACTATCAATCTGACAAGGGATTAATAACTAGAATATATAAGGAGCTCAAACAACTCTATAACAAAAACCAAATAATTCAATTTAAAAATGGGCAAAAGATCTGAATAGATATTTCTCAAAAGAAGACACACAAATGGCCAACAGAGATATGAAAAAATGCTCATGTCACTAATTATCAGAGAAAAGCAAATCAAAACTAAATGAGATATCATTTCACCCCCAGTTAAAATAGCTTTTTATAAAAAAAAAATAGAGAACATCTTTTTTTTTTGGAGATGGAGTTTCACTCTTGTCGCCCAGGCTGAAGTGCAATCATGCAATCTCGACTCACTGCCACCTCCACCTCCCAGGTTCAAGTGATTCTCCTGCTTCAGCCTCCCGAGTAGCTGGGATCACAGGTGCCCACCACCACGCCCAGCTGATTTTTGTATTTTTAGTAGAGATGGGGTTTCACCATGTTGGCCAGGCTGGTCTCAAACTCCTGACCTCAGGTGATCCACCCGCCTCAGCCTCCCAAAGTGCTGGGATTACAGGGATGAGCCACTGTGCCTGGTCAAGAATATCTTTTCCGTAAAAAGACGCTGGAGAAGATGTGGAGAAAAGGGAACCCCGATACACTGTTAGTGGGAATGTAAATTAGTACAGCCACTATGGAAAACTGTATGAAGGTTCCTCAAAAAACTAAAAATAGAACTATCATATGATCTAGAAGTTCCACTGCTGGGTATATATCTAAAAGAAAGTAAATCAATATATTGAAGAATATCTGCCTTCCCATGTTTACTGCAGAGCTATTCATAATGGCCAAAATATGAAATCAACCTGTGTCCATAAATGGGTAAATAGATTAAGAAAATGTGATATATATAAAGGAATATTATTCGGCCATAAAAAGAATGAAATCCTGTCATTTGCAGCAACATAGATGGCACCATAGGTCATTTTGTTAAGTGAAATAAGCCAAGCACAGAAAAACAACTATTGCATGTTCTTATTTATATGTGGGAGCTAAAAAAGTGGATCACCATGAAGACAGAGAGTATATTAGTGGTTACCAGAGGCCAGGAAGTGTCAGGGGAGGATAAAGAGAGGCTGATGAATGGGTATAAACATACAGTTTGATAGGAGAAATAAGACCTAGATTTCGATAGATCCGTAGGGTGGCTACAGTTTACAATAATCTATTGTATATTTCAAAATAGAAGAGAATAATTTGAATGTTTCTAGCATAAAGAAATATTTAAGGTAAGGCTGGGTGTGGTGGCTCAAGCCTGTAATCCCAGCACTTTGGGAGGCTGAGACGGGCGGATCACGAGGTCAGGAGATCGAGACCATCCTGGCTAACACGGTGAAACCCCGTCTCTACTAAAAAAACACAAAAAATTAGCCAGGCGTGGTGGCGGGTGCCTGTAGTCCCAGCTACTCCAGAGGCTGAGCCAGGAGAATGGCGTGAACCTGGGAGGCAGAGCTTGCAGCGAGCCGAGATCGCGCCACTGCACTCCAGCCTGGGCGACAGAGCAAGACTCCTTCTCAAAAAAAAAAAAAAAAAAAAAAAGAAATATTTAAGGTAAAGGATACCCAATGACATGATTTGATCTTTACAAAATATGTGAATGTATTAAATTATCACATGTACCCTGAAAATATGTACATCTGTTGTATATCAAAATAATTTGTTAATTTCATGAATGTATTTAATGCCACTGAATTGTATACTTAAAATAGTTAAAATGGCAAGTTTCATGTCACACACACACATATATACATATATTATTTAAAATAGTAAAGAGGCTTGTGTTTTAAGCCTCTAAAATAGTAATGAACACAAGGGAGGAAACAGAAGGGGAAGACAGAGCAGAGGGGTGTGGAGGGAGAATAGGGAAGTATAGAGTTGCTAAAGAGAATGGAATATGGGTGAAGAAGAAAAACCTTTAAAAGGGATTTTTTAGAAAGATTTGCTGTGTAGTATAGATATAAGCCACTTCCTCTGAAATCTTGAGCAAATTCCATATTATTCACCAATTACTTTGGTGTTTGAGTTGCAGTTTTAGTTTTAAGTGCTGACATGGATGAGAATGGCCTTGAGGCATCCAGATATATTTGGGTCACACTAATCTAAGCAGAATTTGTGTCACCGTGGCTTTTCTCCATTTGCCCCTCTCCTGACCCCCTTGTCTTCTCATGCCCCTGAGGACGCTCTGGGCCCTGAGGTGTCCTCCACCCCCATCCTGCCCCTCACCTCCACGCAGCAGTGTGCATCCAGCGGGATAATGCCTCTTTTCTCTTTGCACTCTTCACTCCCAAAGTAGCAGAGGCAGCTGGGCTGCAGCTGGAACCAGCGTTCGGTCCAGTTCCTTCTCAGGTGCCCTCGCTTCCACAGGTAGCCCTGCCAGCCGGAGTTACGTCAGAGGCTTCCCAGGTCCCCCTTCGCCCTGCACCTTGTGCGCCTCCCCTAGTTCCCAGTTTGGCTGACCTGCTTCAGGACATCTTGGATGAGCTCCTGGTAGACCTCATGGATGGCCATGCTGAGGGTGTCCCGGCCCACGCCCCGCAGGCAGCGGCCTGAGTTGAAGAGCTCCAGGAACTGCCAGACGCTGAGCCCCCCGGTGGTCTGGGCCACCTGGGCCTCCTGGGCCAGAAGCTCCTCCAGTTCGCCCAAGCTCACCTCCAAGCTCATGCTGCTGAGTACCTTTTTCAGCAGGTATTCCACCTGGAGCAGGAGAAGGAAGGCCTGGTAGTTGTAGCAGGCGGTGTTGCCAGCACCAACACCAGGGAGTACTCTATCTGGCTCCCCGAGCCTGGGCAGAGGGAAACAGGGGACAGACTGTTGAGGGGGCCAGAGGACCGAATGCTATGGAGACCAGGGAAAAGACCTGGGAGAGGATCCTGGAGCCCCAACCCCAACTCCGAATTTCTCTCCCCTTCTACAACCTCCAGTCCCACTCCTTCCTATCTTAAGGGCAAGGTGAAGGGGACCTGAGATCTGGGGTCCAGAAAGAGGCAATAAATCACAGAAAGTGTCAAGGGAGTGCAAAGGCCCTCTCATCCAATCACTCATTTTGCAGATGACAAAACCAAAGCCTAAACGGGGAAGTGACTGGCTCTAAGTCACACAGCAAAGTGGGGGCAGCCAGAACCTGATTCTGATCTCCTGAATCCTATTCAGGTCCTTATTGCAAGCCCCAATCCCCAATCCTGGGGATCCTTCCCTTGTGGGAGGGGAAGGGGATTTGAGGTAGGGGTAGGTGGTGGGGAGTGGGGAGTAGAGGTAAGCTGGGCAGGGACAGGAAACCTGTTACAGAGGAACCGGAAGTGGTGGCTGGGGTACATCCTGCTGCAGTTGTTAACTCTGTATGTTGATCACAGAAGCAAGCAACCACCTGGCCTCCGAGAGGCCACCTTGCCCTGACTGGCAGGGGTCTAACAAGGGCAGCCAGCCAACTGTCCGTGCACATGGACACATGTCCCTCACCTGCCCCAGCAGCTTTTTGGGACATTCTGTTTAGGACTTTCTGGGGGCTCCTGGGTCTTGTTTGGGCATTTAGTAGAGGGCACTGGTTCAGGGCTCAGGTGCTTCCCTTCATCACCCTTCCCACAAACAGAAGCCAGAACAAATGTGAGTGGAGCTTGACATGCTAGGGCTTCTTGTAAGTACAGAGGTCCCTTCTCCTGTAAACCCCACTCTAGAGACCTAAAGTCACCCTGGCATCTCCACAGCCACCAAAAGGACTAAAAGGTCACAAGGCCAAATGGGCAGGGGAGGGAGATGAGGATAAAAGGGAGAATGCAGGTGGATGGGAAAATGCCTTCCCTGGCTTCACCCAGGAGTGAGGAGGTAGGGACCAGATTCCTGGCCTTTTCTCCCAGGATGCCCTCTCCTCCCAGGATGCCCTCTCCCTGGGTCTTTTAGCTGAATCTGTCCTGGCTTTCCAGAAGAAAGGCAGAAAGGGAAAATCTGGATCCTGTCTCAGAAAAGTCTCCCTTTGCCTTGTAAAGCATCCTTCCTGTCCTGGAAGAAGTGGCAAAAGGTAAAGGGGAAAAAAAGCACCTTTCCTAGATTGCCAGTAATGCTCAGTAATGTATCTGGCATTTAGACCTCTGTGTAAACAGAATGTGCAGATCATTTTCCTACAGTGAGGACCAGCAGAACCCTCATGAAAGTGGAATTTCAGTTTTCCTGGAAGAAGGCACAATTACTCTGACACAGGCAGTTCCAGGCATCTGGAGACAGCTGGGTGAGGACAGATACCAGCATGGGAAGACGGTGAAGAAAGAAAGGGATGTGGGAGGTACCAAAGGTGGTTTGGTCTCATTCATGGTTTTGCTTAGGTCTGGTCCCAAGTGATTCAGTCCCTGGGGCTGCCATCACCCTCACCTCATCAGGAACCATGATCAGAGGGTACTTGTCCTCAGACAGGAAGTTGAAGAGGCACCAGAGGCGGAAGGCATCCTGATTGGAGAGCATACTGTTCCCGTTGCTATCTGCCCGATAGTTCTTCTTGGCCGTCAGGGTCCAGCACAGCTCATCAAAGTGCTCTTTAACAAAAGCCCCCTCCTCCACCTGCCACCAGGGCTGCAAATCAGCTGGCTGCATATCCCTGCTCTACCACGACACTAGGCTCCAGCTGGGTTTCTTGGGTTCATCTATGCCCCTGCTCCCCACCTGGCCAAGTCCAGGGCCCTAACTCAAGGGATCCCTGAGCTGATTACCAAGTAACTAGCTGGTTCCAACCACTCCACCCCCTACAACACACCCACACCCCACACCCGCCCTGACAACAGAGTAACTCTAGTTTTTCAGCCCAGAGGAGAAAGGAAGAGAAACCCAGCAGGAAGCTAAGAGCCAAGAACTTGGAAAGACAGTGACAGATTGGAGGAGTTGGGGGGTTCAGGGGGACAGTCTGGGAAGGGTGGAGAACCCTTTATAAAGGTTATAGCTGGAAGCTGGAGGAGGGCCGGGCAGGTGTTCGGTGGAAGGCTATGGGTAGGGTGTGGCCCACCTCATTAGAGATAAGGGACACCGAAGGTGAGTTGAGGGGAACAGGAAGGGGGCAGGTGGCTGGGATGTGAGGGATGTGATGGGACAGCAGGCATGGACAGAGCAGGCAGAAGTAGGAGTTGATGGCAGGGGCAGAGTTGGAGTGGCAAGGTATTGGGCTGCTGGCCAGGCTGGAGAAGTGGGGAGAGGTTACAGATGCCCCCTACAAGCTGGGCCCCACCTTGTCCAGGATGTACTTGTTGAGGTAGGGCATGTATCCCTGGCTGGACACAGGGCCGTCGTCATCATCTCGGAAGTGTTCCTCCAGGGCCACGGGGTCATGGGGGATGTGCAGGACCGTGTACAGGTTGTGGGACAGCACCTGAGATAGAGTAGTGGCAGTGTGTCTTTCTGCACCCCAACCAAAACTGGGCCAGAGGACTGCTCCTCACCTCTCTGCTTGTCCCCACCCCATCCTGGCTGAGTTCTCTACACACACGGTTCAGTTCAGTAATAACTAAAACTTAAATACTATGTGCCAAGCACTGGGCTAAAGCACTTTACGTATCATCTGCTTAACCACCATAAAAACTACTCACATCCCCATTTTATAGATGAAAACTCCTGCAGCCCTGAGATATTTCTCACCCAAGGTCACAGCTGGCAGAACTGGAATTCAAACCCATGCAGTTATACTCTTAGCCACTTCATTAGGTATTGGTGTCCTCTTTCTACAGACAGGGAGACTGAGGCTCAAGGGATTCAGTACCTTGCCAAAAGACCCACGGTGAACACCACTTTGGAGTTCAAATCCAGCTCTGTCAGATTCCAAAGCCCAAGTGCTTCCCACAATGCTGGACAGTTTGCAGGGTTTGCAGGGACTTAGTCTGCCACCCCAGGGCAGAAGCTGCCAATTTATCATGGTTTCCATCAAAGACTCAGTGTTCTGGCTGCAGTGTGCCTATCACCTAAGTGTGTCTGCTCTGGGAGAGGAGAGGGCTCAAAGAAGGGTCATGAAAAATGGTCTGTGACGTGGAGAGGGCAAGGCTTAGAAGGGATAGTGGTCATAACGGTGTGCAGGGGAAATTTGGGTTTGTTGAACAAATCCATGATATTAGAATAAAGGGGCTGAAATCTGAAATCTGGTGAAGATAAAATCGCCTTGGAGGTTATTCTATTATACCTATTGTCACAGGCAGTGTGAATGATTAAAAAGTCACTAGTCACTATTGCACACTCACAATATGCCAGTCACTGTAGGAGGTGGTTTTTTTAATTAAAATTTTTGTTTTATTATTATTATTATTTTTTGAGACGGAGTCTCACTCTGTCACCCAGGCTGGAGTGCAATGGCATGATCTCGGTTCACTACAACCGCCACCTCCGGGGTTCAAGCGATCCCCTTGCCTCAGCCTCCTGAATAGCTGGGACTATAGGTACCCACCACCACACTCAGCTAATTTTTGTATTTTTAGTAGAGACAGGGTTTCACCATGTTGGCCAGGCTGGCCTCGAACTCCTGACCTCAGGTGATCCGCCCACCTCAGCCTCCCAAAGTGCTGGGATTACAGGCCTGAGCCACCATGCCCGGCCAAAACTTTTTTTTTTTTTTTTTGGTAGAGACAGAGGTCTGGATATGTTGCCCAGGCTGGCCTTGAACTGCTGGCCTCAAGTGATCCTCACACCTGGACCTTCCAAAGTGCTGGGATTACAGGCATGAGCCACTACACCCAGTCAAAGCACTTTTTATACCCCATTTCTAGTCTTCACAATCACCTATATACACAAATATCATTAAGCCTGTTTTTCAGGTGAAGATACAGAGGTTTGGAAATTTTAAGAGTAAATGGCAGAGCTGAGGTTGAAACTAAATGTGCCTGGTTCACAGGTTGCCTTCCTACTAGAATATTGATGTCAAGTCTCCCTCCTCCATTGGATTGTGAACTCTGGAGAAAAGGTCTCTGCTCATCTTTATGTCCCTCAGCATCTATGTCCTCTTCTGTACATCAAGTGCAACCAATACATGCGGTATTGAAGGACTTCTTCCACCACCAGCAGTTCACCGTGGAATCAGTTCCTTGGAGGCAGGAGCCGGCACTATCTCAGAGATGGTGTGTATGCCAAGCCTTCATTTTATTCTCTTTTCAGAGAGGAGGGGGAGAAAGTATTGAGACTTTGCCTCAGTGTTTTCCTGGGGCTCAGTTTTCCTTGGCAAACCGGGAAGTGGGAGATCCCAGGAAGGGAGCATTTCCTTTTTTGCCTCATTTCCCTCTGGGCAGCTATCCCTGGAGTTTTTGGTTATGTGAACCAATAAATCCCCTCTCCCTTAAGCCATGTGAGTTTTTATCACTAATTCCAGGAAAGTCTTCTTAACATATCTGTGGTCATAGGATACCAATCCCTACTCTAAGGGGTGCCACTGGCTCAATGCCTAGTACTTAAAACCCAGGGTAACCACCTCAAGAGAATAATGCCAACATACACTGACCAATTCTGAAGTGACAAGTGTTCAAGTTTTATATATTCTCATCTGCTGTCTCTTGGCCTCTTTTCAAACTACCCATGTCCTTATCTTTTTTTTTTTTTTGAGACGGAGTCTCAATCTGCTGCCCAGGCTAGAGTGCAGTGGCGCGGTCTTGGCTCACTGCAACCTCCACCTCCCAGGTTCATGTGATTCTCCTGCCCCAGCCTCCTGAGTAGCTGGGATTATGGACGTGTGCCACCATGTTCAGCTAATTTTTGTATTTTTAGTAGAGATGGGATTTTGCTATGTTGGCCAGGCTGGTCTCAAACTCCTGACCTCAGGAGATCTGCCCGCCTCAGCCTCCCCAAAGTGCTGGGATTACAGGGCGTGAGTCACTGCGCCCAGACACCCCAGAATTTCTAATCATCCAACCTACAGACACCCATGGGAGATATATATTACAAGAATGTTTATTAAGCATTGTTTATAATATGAAAAATTGGAGACAAATTGAGGCTCCTTCAGTAAGAAGCAGGTATACTATGTCAGGAACCACTGTGTGTAGTTGGAAAGATTTCACTTTTCCCACTTGTGTGCTCGTGGGCAAATGTTTAATTCTCCAACACCTTAGTCTCCTCCTCTGTGAGGATAATGATAGGGTCTGCTCTAAAGGCTGTTTTGAGTGAAAAGTACCTGGTGCATAGTGCCCTGCTTAATAAAAGTTGTGGGTGATCTTTATTATGTTTGTATGAACAGACATTGAAAGATAACGCATACTACACTGGCATGTAAAAAAAGCAAGCTACAGAATGAAATGTTTGTCAAATACACATGCAAAGATTAGGTCGAATTATATGAAACTAGTATTTTAGTAGGTCAAAACAATCAACTGTCAGAAATTTCATACGGTTCAACCTGTTTATTTGTATACAGAAAGAATCTAGAAGATTCGCATACTGTTAACAGTGATCACCCCTCCAGAGTGAGGGGAGGAATTTTCATCTTTTTTTTTTAAGACGGAGTTTCGCTCTTGTTGCCCAGGCTGGAGTGCAATGGCATGATCTCGGCTCACCGCAACCTCCACCTCTTGGGTTCAGGCGATTCTCCAGCCTCTTGAGGAGCTGAGACTACAGGCACCCACCACCATGCCCGGCTAATTTTTGTATTTTTAGTAGAGACGGGGTTTCACCATGTTGGTCAGGCTGGTCTCAAACTCCTAACCTCAGGTGTTCCGCCCACCTTGGCCTACCAAAGTGCTGGGGTTACAGGCATGAGCCACTGTGCCCGGCCAACATTATATTCTTTACTTCAAAAATTTTGGGGGCCAGGTGTGGTGGCTCAAGCCTGTAATCCCAGCACTTTGGGAGGCTGAGGCAGGTGGCTTACCTGAGGTCACCCACCTGGCCAACATGTTGAAACCCCGTCTCCACTAAAAATGCAAAACATTAGCCGGGCGTTGTGGCAGGCACCTGTAACCCCAGCTATTTGGGAGGCTGAGGCAGGAGAATCCCTTGAACCTGGGAGGTAGAGGTTGCAGTGAGCCGAGATCGTGCCATTGCACCCCAGCCTGGGCAACAAGAGTGAAATTCCATCTCAAAAAAAAAAAAAAATTGGCCAGGCGTGGTGGCTCACACCTGTAATCCCAGCACTTTGGGAGGCCCAGGTGGGCAGATCACTTGAGGTCACGAGTTCGAGACCAGCCTGGCCAGCATGGCGAAACTCCATCTTTACTAAAAATACAAAAATCAGCCGGGTGTGATGGCAGGCAGCTGTAATCCCAGTTACAGGGAGACTGAGGCAGAAGAATTGCTTGAACCTGGGAGGTGGAGGTTGCGGTGAGCCAGAAAGGATAGTGCCACTGCACTCCAGCCTGGGCGGCAGAGTGAGACTCTGTCACACACACACAGACACACCCCCCCACAAAAAAAATTTACCATTAACATGTTTTAATTTTACAATATTTATTTTTATTTTTGTTTATTTATTTAGAGATGGGGTCTCGCTCTGTTGTCTAAGCTGGGGTGCAGTGTCACGATTTCTGCTCATTGCAGCTTCCGCCTCCCAGGCTCAAGCGATCCCCCCACTTCAACCTCCCGAGAAACTGGGACTACAGGCGTGCATCACCATGCTCAGCTAAGTTAAAAATTTTTTTTTGTAATACCAAAATTAGCCGGGTGTGGTGGCACACTCCTGTAGTCCCAGCTACTCAGGAGGCTGAGGTGAGAGGATTGCTTGAGCCCAGGAAGTCATGGCTGCAGTGAGCCAAGATCGTGCCACTGTGCTCCAGCCTGAGTGACAGATCCATACTCTCTCTGGGAAAAAAAAAATTTTTTTCTTTTTTTTCGTAGGGATGAGTTCCCATTATATTGCCCAGGCCGTGGTGGCTCATACCTGTAATCCCAACACTTTAGGAGGCTGAGGCAGGCAGAAGAAGCCTTCCTGGGTTCAAGCGATCCTCCTGCCTCGGCTTCCTAAAGTGTTGGGGTTACAGGTATGAGCCACCACAGACAGCCCAGCCCTGAATTTCTTCTTTAACATTATATTCTTCTGTGTGTTTTCTTTTTTTAAATCAAGAGCATATATTGTCTTTAGGATAAAATTTAAAACAATAGGGATGAAAAAGGGTGCCATTAACCACAGATATTAATTTGTCCTATTAAGTTGCTCTATAATAATATTCTTTTGCTGTTCACTGTTTGTGTGAGCATTTCTGGGTGTTCTACATTCCTTGAGGGCAGCAATGAGTCTAATCTCAACCTTGACTCCAAAGGTAGTATAACGTCCCCCATTCACTGAATTTTTCTGACTCCTAAAGTCTAACTTGAATGTTCCAATGGTTTCCCATAATTTTCAGAGTAAAAGTTTGAGTCCTTCCACAGGCCTCCAGGCCCCATGTGACCTGGCCTGCTGCACCTTCTCTGACCTCATCCCTCTTGTTTACTTGCCTCTAGCCACTCTGCCTCCTTAATGTTCCTCCAGCAGGTCAGGCATATTCTTGCCCAAGGACGTTTGCACTTACTGTTCCTGCAGCCTGGAATATTTCTCTCTGGGTCACTGCATGGCTCAAACCCTTTCCTCCTCCCTGTTTTTACTTAGATGTCACCTTCTCAGGGAATGTGTATTCCCTGACCAGGTGGAATATCCTCTGATCACCTAACCTTTTTTTTTTTTTTTGAGACGGAGTCTCCCTCTGCCGCCCAGGCTGGAGTGCAGTGGCCGGATCTCAGCTCACTGTAAGCTCCGCCTCCCGGGCTTATGCCATTCTCCTGCCTCAGCCTCCCAAGTAGCTGGGACAACAGGCGCCCACCACCTCGCCCGGCTAGTTTTTTGTATTTTTTTAGTAGAGACGGGGTTTCACTGTGTTAGCCAGGATGGTCTTGATCTCCTTACCTCGTGATCTGCCCGTCTCGGCCTCCCAAAGTGCTGGGATTACAGTGATCACCTTACTCTTTGAGACTGAGTCTCGCTCTGTTGCCCAGGCTGGAGTGTAGTGGCACAAACACAACTCACTGCAGCCTCAAACCCCTGGGACTCAGGTGATCTTCCCACCTCAGACTCCTGAGCAGCTGGAACTGTAGGCGCACGCCATCACACCTGGCTAATTTTTGTGTGTATGTGCGTGTGTGTGTGTTTTTTTTTTTTTTGCGATGGAGTTTTGCTCTTGTGCGCAGGCTGGAGTGCAGTGGTGTAATCTCAGCTCACTGCAACTTCTGCCTCCCGGGTTCAAGCGATTTTCCTTCCTCAGCCTCCTGAGTAGCTGGGATTACAGGTGCCCACCACCAACGTCCAGCTAATTTTTGTATTTTTAGTAGAGATGGGGTTTCAACATATTGGCCAGGCTGGTCTTGAACTCCTGATACAGGTGATCCACTCACCCTGGCCTCCCAAAGTGCTGGGATTACAGTCAAGAGCCACCGTGCTGGGCCTAATTTTTGTATTTTTTGTAGGGACGGGCTTTCACCACGTTGCCCAGGTTGGTCTTGAATTCCTCGGCCCAAGCGATCCACCCACCTTAGCCTCCCAAAGTGCTAAGATTACAGGTGTGAGCTACCCTGCCTGGCCTGATCGCCTTATTTAAACCTGTAACCCAATCCTGCCTGACCTCCATGATCCCTACCCGTTTCTGCTTTATTTTCTTCCATGTCATGTATCATCTTTCATCATATTGTACATTTCATTTAGTTTATTATCTGCCTCCTCTGACTAGAATGTCAGCACCACAAGGGTAGAAATGTGCGTTTTTTTCACTGTCGTATCAGGAGGCCTGGCACCTAACGGATGCTCAATGAATATCTCTTGAATGAACTTAAACACTTCATTGGAAGAAGCAGAGAAAATACAAAAGCCAGACAGAGATTGACTAAATCCCACTGAGCATATTAACCTTACTGGGCTTCAGTTTTCATCTCTCTAAAAAGAGAGTTCTAGGAGAGGATCTATGAATGCCCTCTCACCCCAGGACAGAACCTGCCACATAACAGCACAGTTGAGCTTAGTTCTGTCGTCCTGTACTGTCCCTAAGACCTGCACCTCACCTGCACTTTTGCCACTGGATTCTGAAAAGCCCAGGGCAGAGACTCTGACCCCTGCGAGCTGTCAGATACTAGGACAAGGAAGAATTAAATGCCCAGACACTCAGGGCCTCTCTCCAGAGAGCTGGGCCCACCTCAGACTGTCAGCTTCCTGTGCCTGTGTGCGGTAGGGGTTGGGGGTGGAGAGAGGGTGTGACTAGGGGAGGGGTCATGCTGGAAAGGAAATGACAGTGTCGGAGGAGTTGTGAGCAGGAGCTTGCTTGCAGATCTCCATCAATCCTCAGCCCTGGAGGAGGGCACTCTCATTATCCTCATTTTACAGATGAGGAAATCAAGGCTCAAAGAGAGGAAGCGTCTTGCCCAAGGTCTGACTCCAAAGCCCTGCTCTTGATCTCTACAGTGCACTGGCCCTGGCTGAGCACCACAATCACCCAGGGAGCTGGTGAAACTGAAACATGCCCGCCCAGCCCAGACCTACTGACTCAGAGTTTCCAGGGGTGGGGTCCAGGTGTATTTTTCACAAGCTGCCATTCGGGTTTCCTCAGAGAGGACTCCCACAGTCTCCACAAACCCAGGGAGCCCCTGGCCTCTGAGATGGCAGTCACTGATCTTTGAGATGCTTCATCTATTCACTCTTTCCTCTGGAGGCATGTAGGGGAGTTCTCCTCTCGGGACTTGGGGGATCCTCTAAAACTCAGGTGTGGGGATTGGGGATCCTAAAAACTCAAGTGTGGGTGTCAGGTCCATGCTGGCAACATTCAGCAAGAACTGATTCTGTAGTTTCCAGCCTTCAGGATCCCCAGGGTTTGGGAATCCATAAAAGCACCCAGCAACGATTTCAGAAAGATTTCGCTCCTAAATTGACTTTTTTTTTTTTTAAGAAAGGATCTCACTCTACTGTCCAGGCTGGAATGCAGTGGTGTAACCACGGATCACTGCAGCCTTGACCTCTCCCACTCAAGTGATCCTTCCACCTCAGCCTCTGGAGTAGCAGGGACTATAGGCACGCGCCATCATGCCTAAATTTTTCGTTTTTTGTAGAGTTGGGGTCTTGCTATGTTGCCAGGGCTGGTCTCAAACTCCTGGACTCAAGTGATTATTTTGCCATGGCCTCCCAAAGTGCTGGGATTACAGGTGTGAGCCACGGTGCCCAGCAAGGTCTTTAAATGAATCTAGGTTCCAAGTGACCCTTTTAAAAGACACAGATCCAGCCAGGTGCAGTGGCTCATGCCTGTAATCGCAGCACTTTGGGAGGCCAAGGCAGGCGGATCACCTGAGGTCAGGAGTTCAAGACCAGCCTGGCCAACATGGCGAAATCCTGGCTCTACTAAAAATACAAAAATTAGCTGGGCGTGGTGGTGGGCACCTGTGATTCCAGCTACTTGGGAGGCTGAAGCAGGAGAATCACTTGAACCTGGGAGGTGGAGGTTGCAGTGAGCCAAGATTGCGCCACTGCACTCCAACCTGGGTGACAGAGCAAGACTCTGTCTCAAAAAAAAAAAAAAAAGACACAGCTCCTTTTAAGAGTTACCAAATGTATTTTAGTGAGTTACTAGAAAAGCATAACTACTATCATGGAGTAACACTGGACATTTTAAAAGGTGAGAATCTTTGGATTAGCTGTGCCACCTTCTGAGAGGGGGCTGGAGGGGTTGGGTGTGGGCGTCAAAGGAGACAGAGGCCCAGTTAAGGGAAAGGAGAGGCTGCATCACAGACCAATTTTACCTATTTGAGGTACAGAATTTATTCTTTGTTTTTGTAGGCTGGCTGGATGACTTGGTGATCAAACCCCTGGTTTATTGATGAGAAACTGCAGACAGACAGCGACTTGCTTAAAGTCACCCAGATGGGGAGCAGTACGGATCCAAGCCTGTGTGGTTCTGAGTCAAGTGCTCTGCACATCATTAAATCATCCTTCCTTCCCTACCCACAAATCCTAGCCTGGAGAGACCAGTAGCACACAGGGGTCGGGACAAAGCTGATGATCCTAGCTAGCAGGTTTTTGGACTGGAGCTGTTCTTAACTTTTCCTCCACTAAGGAGAAGGTGGTTGTCCCTCTCCAGAGGAGGCAAAACCTGAAGCTCATTGACTCTCAGTGGGCAAGAGTCTCACTCTGGGCTCCAGGAATGCTCTGAATGTCAGCTGGAGGTGCAGGAGACTGGAAGGACCCTGTCTACCCTCCCTCCCTTCCCCCAGCTCCTGTCAGTCAAGGAGGAAGTGGTAGGCCTGGTGCCTCCTTAAGATTCTCATCAAACCAGAGACACACTGCTCCATCTACATACCCCTTCACCCCACTGCCTGATAGGCAGTGGGGGGAAGGAGGCCAAATTATCAGCTGATCCTCCACTAGTCCTGAAATCAAAACTGCTCCCCTGGGGAAGAGGGTGTGGTCAGTAGGACACACATCATTCCCAAGGGCTCCCCTCTTTACAGCCCTCTGTCAGGATGGCTACCTTCTAAATGTTTTTAGAGGTGGTTCTGGGAACCTTGGAAAAACTCACAGCCCTCAGCTCCTGGGAAGTGTTGTGTTCAACCTAAATCCATCCTGAGCAGGAGTGCCATTCCTATTGGTTTACTTTCTCTGTTCTCAACCCAACTGGATGAAGCCATTGTGCTTTCTTCAAGAATTCAAAGAGAGGAAGAAGTATCTGTTTTTTCCCTCAAGCCTTCCCTTCTCCAGGAGAAACAACCCCACTCCTTGGGCCTTTCTCAGAGGACGTGCTGTTCTTCCTCCTACCCTCTGGCCTCATCATGGGTTTGCCCAGGACAGCCACTGGGAGCCCCCTCTACCAACACATTAGAGGAGAAGTGGCAAATGTCACCCACCGACACATCTTGCCCTGGGCTAGTGCAGGTCTCCTGCCAGGTCCCAACCCAGGACCCTAAGGCTAGAGATGGTTTTAGTAATCAGCCCAGTGAGGTGGCTCAAGACTATAATTCCAGCTACTCAGGAGGCAGAAGCCGGAGGATCACTTGAGGCCAGAAGTTTGAAACCAGCTGGGGCAACATAATCAGACTCAGGCTCTAAAAAATAAAAAATAAAAAACTAGCGAGGCATGGTGGCACGTGCCTGTAGTCCCGTCTACTCAGGAGGCTGAAGTAGGAAGATCGCTTAAACCCAGGAGTTTGAGGCTGTAGTGAGCTATGATTGCACCACTGTACCCAGCACGAGTGACAGAGCAAGATCTCATCTCTAAAACAACAACAACAAAAAACCAGATTGACTCCAAGGTCTTTTCCCTCAGCCCCAAGTCTTTTCAGGGGAGAGGTGGGCCCTGCTTGTATAACTCTCTCGTCTGCTTCCTCCTTTGCCTTTTGACCACTTCTCTATTACTCCTTTGCTTTGCTGGAATCCCCACCCCTCGACACTATCACTACTTCCTCCCCTTCCAATATTCACTATTACGGGCTTGAACGGAGCCCTGCCATTTCTGCCCCACCCCCACTTGGCACCTGAGACTCCCACTGTTAGCTCAGGCTTCCAGAGTGGACAAGTTTTCTGTCAAGTAGGAGTGAACTCTATCATTGATCCTGTGTGACCACAGATGTTGCTGGCAGTAGGCTCAATATGAGCTGTGATGAGGTACAGACAGTGGACAGTTCAAGCATGCAAGCTCTCCATGGAGTATTTCCCTAGAAATATGCAACCTGTGGGGGTGAGGGAGTGGGTACTGGCCCTTATAGAGGGCAAGACAGAGGCTCAAGCTAGGAAGTTTTACTGACTGATGGCACCAGGGAAAGGGGAGCCAGTTAAAGGCTGTACCTTCCATATGTGAAGGGCAGAGAGAGCCTGGAGAGGTTTCGGGGCCACAGGTAATACAGTGGTGAAAAATGTTACCCTGGAAGCAAAGAGCCATGGGGGCTGGTATTGTCTGGCAAGATATTAAAGGGGCAGGGTGGGAGATAGGGGTGGGATATAGAGTTTGCAGAAATGGATTTTGGATGATTGACTTTTTCCCATTTATACTGAGAACCCAACCGAATGACATGATCTGCAATACAAGAGATTTAAATAGGATGTAAGGAAGAATCTGCCTGTTAGGAGGTTCTCCCCAGGTGACAAAAGATGGTAGTGGGCTTTCCTTCCTGGGGGAGTGAAATCATCTATTAGATGCTCGCAAATCCAGGTAAGGAATTGTAACATAGGACCAGTCTGGGATATTCAACAGGCAAGAACTCTGCCAGTTGCTCTGGCAGTGCTCAGAAGCTCCACTCCCTGCATGGGAACTGGGGACCAACTCGCTGAGAGCGGGAACCCTCGTTCTGTATATTCAAGTCTGGGATATTCAAGTTCCTCGCGTCCAAGTTCAGTAAAGTGGGGGGTTAGAACTGTGGTGGGGCACAGTAACTATTCTGTCCCATTCATCTCCCAGGCACCCTCTACCTCAGTCATTAAGAATGGAGGTTTCCTTGAGACACACACGTCTCCTTTGGAGGATAGGGTAGGGAGACACCAGGAGTTTAGTGCCTAGCCACATGCCAGGCACAGAGCCTCACGAGGGGCACTCAAGTACTTGCAGAGTGAATGAAGGCACCCCTATGGCAGGTCCAAGAGAGCTGAGGCCTACCTTGCTCCTTTCCCCCAGCATTCACTGATTCTAGTGGCTGAGGGCCTTGCTTCCTCCCCACTAACTAGGGTAGGGAAGGCAGCACTAATGGATGGCTAGAGGAAGAGAGAGAAAAATTCCTCGGCCTTCCAAAAACTGTCTAGGCCAGATGATTGACTTCAGGACAATCACTGATGGGGATTTTCCTGGGCTTAGATTCCACCCCTTCCCTACCCGAGGTCTCAAGGCCTAAGGTAAGTTTACCAACCTGGTATGTGTAGGGGATAGGGGGGTGAGCTGGGTAGCAGTATAACAGGGTCCTCAGTCCTCACCCACTCCACAGCTCTTTTCCACCTGGAGGGCAGGGTTAGACAGGCCAGACTGGTTTGGGACTGGGGGCGGCCCCTTTATGCCTCTCTCAGCTCCAAAGGAAATGACTGCCAAGTACTGGCTAACTGTTTCTCTTGAAAGTCAGGAGGAAGCAGCAAGAAAGAGCAGACTGCGTGCCCAAGCATGACTCTGTGGAGATGTGTGTGCTCATCACATGGAGTCTGGGATGTGGCCTGGCTCCTGGCCCTCAGAACCCCATGATGGCCCTCAGAAGCCCCTGGCCTCCAGTTGTGGGGCCCAGTTCTGCGCAAGGTTTCTGCACACACTTCACTAGGTCTCTGGAGGGTGGGCAGCGGCATCGACCAGGCTATGTTGGCCCAGTTACCCAGGACCAACCCCCTGACCCCGAGCCCGGGACGCTGGATGGCTGGGTGCCCCTGGAGTGGCACAGTGTCCACACCTGGCTCCCAGGCGGCAAGGACTGGTGTGGTGCATCTGCCCTCCTCCCCTGGGCCCTGGGTGCCCCTCACCTTGAGCTGGGACTTGGAGACTTTGCCGCTCTTCTCCACGTCCAGCGCGGTAAAGGCGTACCAGATGGACTTGAGTAGTTCCTTGCGCAGGGCCATGGCTGAGGCGCCCGCCCGGCTGGGGGCGGCTCTGACACCAAGATCCGGTTTCAGGAAATGCAAACGGCTGCAGAGACCGCAGAGGGGCCGCGGTGGAGCGAGAGCTCCACCTGCCTGCTCACTCTGTGAGGCTCCGTGCTGGCAAGAACCCTGCCTGTTGCTCTGGCAGTGCTCAGAAGCTCTACTCCCTGCATGGGAACTGGGGACCAACTCTCTGAGAGTGGGAACCCTTGTTCTGTATCTACCTGGCTCCTGGGGCATGTGAGGCCCTTTTAGAAGCCTCCTCAGTCCTGGAGCCTTCTGGAGCCTTTTGGGGCTCCCAGAGGCAGCTTGCTGAGGAAAAAAGCAAGCTCATCCTGATATTGGAGTCAAACAGACTAAATAGGAGTTCCACATAGGAGGCCTTGGGCAAGTTACTTAATCTCCTTGAGCAGTTTCCTCATTGGTAAAGCAGGAAAAATGCCTCCGTGTTGTAAGAATGTCTGAGAATGGACGTAAAGCACATAGTAGGCTCTGGGTAGAGCTTTTGGTGCTACTTAATATTACCACGGTGGCGGGACTCCATCCAAGTGGAAGGAAACAAAGGCAGTATCACAAAGCTGGAGAAGGAATTGGGCCAGGGCACCTCTCCAGGTCAGGATGTGGCACCTGACTTGCTGGCTCCCTGTTCCCTCAGCATTGGCTCTAAACAGTACTCTGAGCACTGCCCACTGTAGCCCCAGAGGCCCTGAAGACACTGGGGACTTCCGGAAACACATGGGGGTGAGCCTTGTGGTGCATCTCAACTTTAAGGGTCCCAGCAGCAGCAGGCTTGGGATTCAGGGCCCTCCACGTCAATGTTTCCATTTCTTCAGATCCAGTGTCCAAAAGGACTGGGACACACCCACACCAGGAATGGTGGTCACAGATGTTGAAAACATCTGCTCAGGCCAATTCTGAGATACCTCCCCTTACCCCTCAATCCAAATAAACATCCCTCCAAGTAAGGTTCTGAGAATACTCCCTGCCTGGAAGCATGCCCCGACCCTCTCTTCCCAAGGAGCTGGTAGCAAGAGTAAATGGGAGCTTTCTAGGCATCCTAGGAGAGGATGCCTGGATCAGAGGAGGGGGTTCCAAACCTAGGAGGCAGGAAGGGGTTGGGGCATATCCATCAGAGCAGAGAGAGGAAAAGAGGCACCTCTAATCCCTGCAATGTTCCTTTCTAGGTAGAGTCAAACCCAGAGCTTCTTCCCATCAAGTGTCTTCCCCTGTATCCCTTCCTCCCGCCAAAGCTGATCTGGTCTCACCAACTCACTTTTGGGGCGTGGTTGTGGCTTTGAAATCCAATAGCACAGTCCTAGATACCTAGGTGGGCACCCACAGAGCTGGGTAATAGAGCCAAGACTTCAGCTCCAGAGGCATCAGACTCTGCTCCTTGAACCTCAGTAACCTTGGCAAAGGTGCCCCCCAGGCTCACTCTAACCTGGGGCTTTGCCCTCTTGGAGAAGCTGACTGTGTGATTTAGGGGTGGCTGGGTTGGAGGGGCTCTAAATTCCATAAGAAAAGGCAGGAAAAGAGTTCCTCCAGATTAATCACCTGAGGCCCAAGATTCAGCCAGAGCCTGGAAGCAGCGGTTATCCTGGTCCTGTTTGGCCACCCTGGAGCCCACCTGCTCAGCTGTGGGCAAGAAGCCACCAGCAGCTCCTCAGGGCTTTATCTTATACTGGGCTTCCTTCCCATCTGTGTCCCTGGTAGGCCAGCCCCACCACTCTGGCACCAAGGCTGAGTAGGGTTTGTGCCAGGGAGACAGGGCTGAGAGCCTGACTTGACCAACCCTGCCACCCGGGCCTAGAGCTGAAAGGATGGAGGGACCCAGGTGGAAATTTGGAACTTTTATTAAATACTCATTCATCCATGTGCCACCACCACCCAGAGCAGGAAAAAAATTATCAAAATGAAATTAAAAAAAAAACAAAACAAATCAAACCCAACCCCAGCAGTCTATGTACAGGGCCACTCCCTACCTCTCTGCCATAGAGAGGTTGGGGGGCAGCTGAGGAGTGGCGGGGGCTGGGCACCTTTTCTCCAGCCACAGGCCCCTGAGGAATTAATTGACTGTGGTGTCAGGAAGTCCCTGGTGCCAAGTAGCCAGGCATCTCAGCTGGCCTCCAGGAAGGTGGTTATTGCTGGGAGGGCAGGACAGGGCCTGCTCTGCTGCTACTGGGCTGAAGAGCTATCTGTGGCTCTCCCCTAAGAGGGCCAGTTCCCATAGCAGCCCCAATCTCTACCTGAGAAGGAGAGCAGACTGAGGGCCAGAAGGGTGTTCTTTAGGAGAGCGGGTGCCCAGCTGATTTTGAGAGGAGGGCACCCTGGTGTAGCCTGGTTTGTTGTCAGCTCCCGAGGATGATGCACTCCCCTGATTCCAGCTGTCTGGCCTCCATCTTGGACAGGGTCCCCATTCCCTTCAGTTAGGCCATTTTCTTGCTGTCTTCTCACCCCAGAGACCTATGTGGCCACCTTCCATGTGTCAGCCACAGCTTGGGCCCTTGGGGGCAAGAGTGGCCATGCAGCATGGCACTTCCTCCAGCATGGTGTGAGACCCAGCCCTCTTGGACTCAGCAGCCACTCTCCGACACTGTTGTCTCCAGGGTCATGGCCCCTTGCTGCATGGCCGCGGTGGCCACACTGATGGCCTCCTCTAAGGTCTGCTGTTCCTCCAGCTGTGGGGAAGGGGGTACAGAAGGAAGGAGAGAGTGAGACCCTCCCTGCTAGATTTCAGTGTTAGTAGTATGTGGCCTTTTTTTTTTACTCTCCCCCATCTATCCAGTGCCATACGCTGAGCACTTAGTAGGGCTCCAATAAACATGAAGTTCACGGATGAAGAGTCCTATTAGGCTAGGCATGGCCAGCGGGCCCTGGAATAGTCAGGGTCAGAGAGACCAGCTCGCTCATGGAAGAAGGACTGGCTGAAGAGAACCGTGGTGATCATCTACTTCAGTCTCCTCAATTTTCTTTTTTTTTTTTTTTTTTTTTTTTGAGACGGAGTCTTGCTCTGCCGCCCAGGCTGGAGTGCAGTGGCCGGCTCTCAGCTCACTGCAAGCTCCGCCTCCCGGGTTCACGCCATTCTCCTGTCTCAGCCTCCTGAGTAGCTGGGACTACAGGCGCCCGCCTCGTCGCCTGGCTAGTTTTTTGTATTTTTTAGTAGAGACGGGGTTTCACCGTATTAGCCAGGATGGTCTCGATCTCCTGACCTCGTGATCCGCCCGTCTCGGCCTCCCAAAGTGCTGGGATTACAGGCTTGAGCCACCACGCCCGGCCAAGTCTCCTCAATTTTCAGATGAAGAAATAGAGACACAAAGAGATGAAGGACTTGGACCACAGGTAGACTGCCATCGGAGTTATCCTGAAGGCCAGAAGAGGCTTCAACATTCTGCCTCAGCCAAGAGCGAGCCTGAGACAGATGCATGGATGCAGGAGGAAAGGGATCCTGTCCTCTGAAATGGGCTCTTTTTGAGTCAGATGCCCTTCTCTTCAAGATCCTCATCTAATTCCCCTTTATTCCTTGTTGCCTTCTCTGGCCGTGGGATACCCTTTCCTCCCAGATCTCTACTCACTTGCACTGCAATGTGCGTTCCGTTGGCTGTGGCCAACAGTGCCACCTGTTGATGACGAAGAGATGCTACACTTGAGTCCTCAGCCACCACAGCCCCAGAGGTAATGATTGTGACCTAAAAGGCAAAAGGAGGTCTTCCATTCCACCTGCAGTATACTCTCCCTTCCCATGATCCAAATAAACATCCCCCCAATTAAGGTGCTGGGAACAACCCAGAAGAGAATGGATAAAACCATATGGGTCAGATTAATTAGTCTGAGGCTCAGATCTAAGTAAGGCTGGGTTTCCTCCCAACTTAGAGCCCAATTTAATTTAGGGATTTTGAATCACAGGACAGAGCTATAAAAAATTCCAGATATTTTAATCCTCTCACTTGAAAATGGACAGAAGTCCACGGAAAAGTGATTTGCCTAAGGTTGCAAAACAAGTCAGGGTTGAATTGAGATGTATACAGTGTCTCTTAACCTCCATTCAACTGCTTTTAAAGATGAGAGCTGCTCATGGCCCAGGAACTGTGGGGAAGACCCCTTTTTTTGTGGGGAATCTTTGTCCTGGTAAGAAAGCTTGACTAGTTTAGAGTGCACTTTAATGCCCACCCCATGGAAAGGAATGACAAAATAAGAAACCCGAAGCAAACCCCCTGGTCATACAGGCTGCGTCTGGGTGCCATCGGCGCTGACCATGGTGACTGTATGTGTGCCAGATGTGGCCAGGTCGGCATCATGACTGGGGATGGTGAGAGTGGTGCTGCTGTGCTGGGTGACCATACTGATGGCACTCCCCAGGGCCTGGAGGTCTTCCGGGGACAGGCTGACCTGCCAACAGGAGGGGGAAGATGAGCTGGCAGTATCAGTGGAGGGTTGTCTGAAAGTCCCTGAGGAAGATATACCTGCTCTCCCAGACAAGGTCAGCTTATTAGTTTCATGTCACAGTGGTGGAAGGGATGGGTGACAGGCAAACAAAATGGGTCCAAGGCTGCAAAGAGAGGCCACACTAGAAGAATTCCACTGCCTACTTCTATTTATCACCATTTTGCCTCCGGGCCCTGTTGTATGCAGCTCAGGGTCACCACCTGATTGTGTCCTAACAACTCTAGAAAGCATAGATGCACTTTCTAACAAGGGTACTGACAAGGGTCAGGTTATGCAGCTGGCTAGTACACTGGTAGGATCAGATCCCAGGCTTTCAGACCCCATACCATGTTCTGGCTGCTATACGCACATGCCTCTCTCGAGAAGGACATCCCATGTCCTGTTCAGATGAACAGGACCTGTCAGCCTCCAAGTAAAAAGAGAAACTACTAACTGTGCTCCAGAAGCCCCAGAGACTGAGCTGGAAGCACAGGAGGAGAGGTTGTGCTACAAGATGTGGTCCCCTCAGCCTCAGCCTCTGAGGTCTATAAAACTGAAACAGGAAGCTGGGTGGCAGTGGGGCTGTCAGAACTTCAAGGCTCCCAGAGTCCCCAGAGAGAGTGGAGAGTGCCAGCTAGTGTGGCACCTCTGTACTCCAGGGCCTGTACCTGCTGGGCACCATCCTGAGTGATCAGAGCCACCTGGGGGGCCCCATCTTCTTCGGTCACCATGGCCACTTGGGCTGGGATGTCATCACTCTCTTCCTTCACCTCCGAAAGGTAAGCTATCCGGGGTCGTTTGGGTGGCGGGCTCTCCTCGGCTGCAGAGGCGGCTGGGAGAGGAGAGCCAAAGCTGACACCTGCTACCAGATGCCATGGGGAGGCCTGGCTTGTCCCCACTCTCACTCCCTGCCCACTCCCCTTACCCTCAAGCTGCTGCTGCTCATAGAGGGCCTGCTCGCTCTCCTCCGTGGCCTCCAGCTCACCGTGGGCACTGCGCTTGTGCATGGCCAAGGTGGAGGTCTGCCGGTAGGTCTTGCCGCAGGTGCTGCAGGTGTAGGGCTTGCAGTGTGTGTGCACCACGTGGTGCTTATACAAGCTCGAGTACTCGGTGAAGCGTTTCCCGCAGCCTGGCACCGTGCAAACGTATGGCTTCTCCCCTGGGGACACTGGGCTGTGAGGGGGGTGGGAACTGGGGCTGGCAAGGGGGAAACTAAGGGGACAGGGGTAAGGGACAGGGTTGGTGAAGGGAGAGCCAGAGGGAGGGAGAGGGACTGAGACCTGAGACTCTGAATGGACAGGGTTGGGGAAGATGGCCAGTGGAACACAGAGAGGACAAGAGTGTTGAACCACTGAATCCAGAGACAAGGAGGAAAGGAAATGGGGGACAGGGCAAGGCTGGGGCTAGTGAAGGGGCTGGTGGGGGCACTGGGGCTTATAAGGTTGAGGGTGGGAGGTTGAGAGTGGTGAACAGCAGAGGCAAGAGGCAAGGATGACTGAAGTATCAGTTGTGATGGGAAAGAGGGGACACACATGCTGAGGTAACACGGAAAGCTGGACGAGGGCACACAACACTGGGGAGGGTGAGGATACACAGGAGTCATGGACGGCAGATAAGGTGAGGAGTTGAAGGCGACAGTTCACTCTGCTTCTTCCCCACCATTCCTGACCCTGGCCTCTTTTCAGGAGCTCAGTCAGAGTTGGAGAGTTCAGGGTGGGTGTAGAGGGGTGGTAGAGAGCTGAGGGACCCCAGAGAGGACTGGCAATACCTTTCAGATTGGACCTAACTGGAAATGAGGAACTGCTCACTGCAAATGGAGTTGTTCTGGAGAAACCCCACCCCCACACCAGCCTGGAATGGCTGGCACAGAAGGGTTCTGGGCTGGGAGTTGGGAATGTGTCTTAGATGGGAAGACTACAGTAGAGGGGTTGGGGTCTGAGTGAGGGTAGTCCTCGCATGCCAGCTAGCCCACCTGTGTGGATGCGCACATGATTCTTATAGTTGGTGGCGCTGGTGAAGCCGCGGCCACAGTGGGGCTCCGGGCAGGTGTAGGGCCTCTCGCCTGTGTGGGTGCGCACATGTACCTTGCGGATGTTGGACGTGGTGAAGGAGCGGCCACAGCCCTCAAAAGGACACCGGAACGGGCGTTCACCTATGCAAATGGTGGGATGTGAGGAGGGGTGTGGGAAAGAGGGCCATGCCTGAGCAAGCAGGGGATGGCACCAGGCTCCAGGTCTAAGTCTGAAAGGCAAGCTGAATTCCTTTTGCCCAGAGAATGGGGTTGGAGTGGGCAGGGCCCAGCATACCAGTGTGGGTACGGACATGCTTCTGCAGGTCTCCTGAGGTCTTGAAGGCCTTGCTGCACAGCTCCTCTGGGCACTTGTATGGTTTCTCACCAGTGTGGGTACGAACGTGGCTCTTCAGTCCATAGCCTGTCCACATGTGGCAGGGAGGGGTGAGATGAGCACCCAGTGGGGTCTCATCCTCCACCGTCCACCTCATGCACAGGCTCTCCATCTCCTTTGGCTCAAGAAACCCATGTCTGCCTCTATCCCACCCCTGCCTGGGCAGGGGCTAGAAAAGTCCACTCTGCCCTGCTTCCCTCTCCAGGTGCAGTTGGAGCCATACCAGAACATGAGCATGAAAGAAACTTAAGAGAACTCGTGACTAAAGGTCCTAGTTTCACAGAGGGGAAAATAAGCCCAGAGAGATGCAATGGCCCACCCAATAATCCACAGCTGGTTGGCATCAGAGCTGACACAAGAGGCTGGGTCTCTCCACCAACCCTCCAGGCTCCTTCTGCTGGCCTGAACCATGCTGCCTTTCACTCCCGTAACAAGGTTTCCTCCAGAGAGAGCACCCTGCAAGTCAGAGTACTCTGACGGTAGTTTCTCCAGGAAAGCAGCCTGCTGTTGGGTTCCCTTCACAGAGATCCCAAACAGAACTAGAACCCTCCACCCTCAACTGGAAGCAGCCCACCAGGCAGGTTACCTGTGGCAAAGGCCTTTCCACAGCTGGGGAAGTCACATCTGTATGGACGGTCACCTGTATGAGCTCGTTCATGCACCTGTGAGGACAAGCGATCACATAATTCAGAGGAGCAAGGGCATGACCTGGGTTCTTTGGTTTTCTTTGGGACCCTGATTCTCTTCCCTCCTGTACCATTCATGTGTGTCAAACACTCTGTGCTGACACTCCTGTGTACCCTCATTTCTTCCCTCCAGCAACTTGAGGGCAGGGACCTCCAATCAAAGCGGAAAGGTAGAATTACAGCCTGGAAGGGAAGACTGCAGAGCTGATGGCTGTCTACTCGCAACCTTACCTTTAAGTGATGAGCGGTGGTGTAGAGACGCCCACAGCCCTTGTAGCCACAGCGGAATGCTCTGTCTCCAACTTGCTGTCCTTTTCCACTATGCGGAATCTGGCTGTCATGAAGAACCTGGGGGAAAAATCTTGAGATCCCTATATGTATTCTCCCTAGTGAAGAAGGTGGGACACAGGGCCCTGTTGGCAGCTTAAGACCCAATAGGCAGGGTTAAGCCTGTCAGGGGCTTCTGGGGCAGAAGAACATATCTAGACAGACAAGGAACAGATGCTGGGGCATGCTACAGAAGAAACACGGTGGGCATGGGGAGTCATAGACAGCTAGGTAAGGTGGAAAGGGAGGTTGTCTGAATGGCCATGCTTGAACTAGGCCAAGTGCCAGAAACCCTCCTTCTTAGTACACACGCCTAGGAGCCTGCAACTCTCAAGACCTTCATCTTCTGATGGGAGGGGTACCCTTCCTCCTGGCACGAAACTAGTGCTTAAAAAGTACATAAACAAGGGGGCTTGCTGTGGAGATGAGCTCACCCAGGTTCATCTGATAGGACATGGGGCCTAGAGTGAGGTGGCCACGACCAGAAGCACCCGGGAGTGCTGCAGTTCCCACCAGAAATGTCAGCTCTGATGACAGCACCCAGCTGACAAGTCCTCCCCTTTTGTCTCCTCTTCTGGGGATATTGCTAAAACCACCCATCTCACACCAGCCACTGGATGCAAAGAGCCCTTATTGCTCTTCTGCTTGCCAGGGCAGGGTCCTGGTGTCCCTTAGTCTTTCTTAATGGAATGTTTCAGAATCACACTCTGGTCTTTCCAGGAGCTCCTGAAACTGAACTCTGCAAGTCACGGTGAGCAGGGGACACAGGGGTAACGCCAAATTCATGGCAAGGTCTGTCTAGTTAGGCTCCAGCTCACGGGCTCAAGCAGCTGCGAGTTTCATGGACACTTAAGCAGCTTCTGGGTAGAGGGTAGGGTCAGAGGTGGCCAGACCTGCTTGGCGGGCTAACCCACATAGGCACTTGGATTTCATTCCATGTCTCACTAGCTCCTGGGGTAATCACGGGAATCAAGGAACACTGGGGATGGAAGTGACCTCTGAGATCATCTTGTCCCATCTCATCATATTAGGAATAAGCTGAGGTCTGGGAGAGGAGGGACTCACCCAAGTTTGGACTAGGTAGCGGTAGAGCAAGCACAGATCTCAGGGTTCATGAGTTAAATAAAACCCACTTCTCTTTACATCAACATCGAATCTCACATTTGGTCTCTAAAATATACCTCAGGGAACTGGGGTGGGAGTGAACGTAGCCTGCTGTAAAGTTTTGTGCTGCTGCTGCTGCCTTTTTTTTTTGGTTTTTTTTGATAGGGTCTCCCTCTGTTGCCCAGGCTGGAGTGCAGTGGGACAATCTCAGCTCACTGCAATCACTGCCTCCTGATCCGCCCACCTCCGCTTCCCAGTAGCTGGGACCACAGGTGGGTACCACCATGCCCAGCTAATTTGTTTTTTTTGAGACGGAGTCTCGCTCTGTCGCCCAGGCTGGAGTGCAGTGGCCGGATCTCGGCTCACTGCAAGCTCTGCCTCCCGGATTTACGCCATGCTCCTGCCTCAGCCTCCCGAGTAGCTGGGACTACAGGCGCCTGCCACCTCGCCCGGCTAGTTTTTTGTATTTTTTAGTAGAGACAGGGTTTCACTGTGTTAGCCAAGATGGTTTCGATCTCCTGACCTCATGATCCGCCCGTCTCGGCCTCCCAAAGTGCTGGGATTACAGGCTTCAGCCACCGCGCCCAGCCGCTAATTTGTTTTTGTATTTTTTTTGTAGAGATGAGGTTTCGCCATGTTGCCCAGACTGGACTCAAGCGATCCACCTGCCTCAGCCTCCCAAAGTGCTGGGATTACAGGTGTGAGCCTCTGCACCTAGCCTGTGCTTCATTTTGAAAAGACCTAAGGACTTCCTTTTCTCCCTCACCATTCAGCCACACTGGTTTCGTTATAAATAAAAAACTTCCCCCATCTTCGGGTAAAACTGCTGGAAGGAAGGAACATGCAGGAAACCCTGGCACATTCACCCTGAGGCTCTGCAGTCATTCCAGGAAGGGAACACCCTGGTTTGGAAAGCTCAGAGATCTCTGTACCCTTTTCCCCACAGGCAGGACCATGGTTCCGGCAGAAAGAACTTGGACTAACTGGTATTTGCAGAGCCAGGACCCTTATCCCTTCCAGCTGAGCTACTGTGTGGGCCTCATAATCCAGGAATCCCAGCTGTTCTGTTGCACATGCCGTTGTCATAGCCCACTGAGGTTAATTTTCCAAATGACTAAGTGAGTCACAGAGAAGAAATAAATACAATTACCTCAGTGGACTAGAAAGCTCATACAAGGCACTGGCAGGGCTTTCCCAGCTAGTGCAGAGGATTACTACAGCAGCCAAAGTGAAACTATGCCTAACTCCCCAGCATAAGGATGTCACTGTTTCTTATGGCAGCCTTCCCTCTGCAGAGACAGCGTAAACAAAAGTGAGCGTAAACAGCTGTCAGCAGCCAGGCCAGGCTGTGTTGCATGCCCTAGACAATGATGTGTGACAGGTGAGTTGGGGGAGCTGGGGTGGAGGGGCAAAGGGAATATCCTACATGGTGCCCAAGCACAGGGCTGCCCTTATCCTCTTAAGAGGCGAAGTTCTGGCAGGGCCAAGAGGCAGTGCACAGGCAAGGCCCCGTTGTCTAGAGAGTGACAGACTGTGTCAGGCTCTGCATGCTCACCTTGCTGGCATACTGCTCTAGGGCCACCACTGTGTCTGCATTGAAGCCCTCATCATCCTCTGCTGCCAGGTCCTCCAAGCCCACCTCTGTCTGTACGGCCAGGATGGTGCTCTCCGATGGCACAGCCACAGGGTGATGAATGTAGGCAGTGGAGCCATCTTCCAGCTGGACAGCTTCCAGGGTGCTGGGGTCATAGCCTTCTGCAGGGAACACGCGGTTAGCCCTGATGCCACACAAGGGGAAGAGATACAGCTGGGACCCTACCTTAAAGTTAATGAGAGATACATATACCAAGGAGGGTTTCAGCATCCAATTTCTCATGGTCCTTCACTTTGTGATCCACTCTTGCTGTTCCTCCTTCTGGGGCTGTCTCACCTAAGGACGAGGTCTCCTATGGTACACTAAATGGGAACTCACAAGCTCCTTGAGGATCTGACAGGGGCCCATGATCATCTTGGCTTAGATGACCACAAGAGCCTCCTGACCAGTCACTCCTCACCCCCTCTAGTTCCCTCCAGGCAGCACAACATCCAGAGGGATCTTTGCAGGACACAATTGTGACCATGTCACTTAACTGCCTAAAGAGTTTAAATGCTTCCCACTGGTCTCATGATAAAGACCAAAATCCTCACCCTGACACTCAAACCCAGAGTGCGCCAGCCCTGTCTTTCTCTCTCCAGTTTCCTCCTGCTCATTCTGTCTTTGCTCCCAGGGCTCTAGCTTCTAGCAGTTCCTGGAATGTGCTGTTCTTTCTTCCCCCCAGCTCTAGGCCTGCACATGCTATTCCTTCTGCCTGAAGTACTGAACCCTCCCTGCCATCTCTTTTCCCCCGGCTAAGTCTACCTCATTCTTTACCTCTCAGCCCAAGCATCACTTCCTCAGAGAAGCCCTCCTTGAGCCTGATCTCTGTTTGTATGATCAGTTCATAACTGATGGCTTGTTTCACTTCTATTTCCCCCTCTAGACTCTAGGAGAGCAGGGACTGTGTCTGACTTTGTTCTCTCTTGTATACTCTACACCTAACACAATGCCAGGCATGCAACAGTCACTCAAGAAACTACCTGCAGAAGGAATAAATTGTTATTCTTCAGCACCTTAGGAGCTTCATTCTTAAATACTAGTTTTTTATCCTGGTCTTGGATGATATCCTCAGGTCCTATTTAAAGCCCTAAGACTTTGTGGCTGTGCTGGAGCCAAGGCCATCATCAAAGTCCATGTGACTGATCCTCAAGGCGCACCTCCCAGTGGCAGACATAGCTGCTCCTGTGGTCTGCACCAGGGAAGGTGGGCAAGGCTGCTAATCCAGGTGAGCATGTGTGTACCGTGGAGATGACAGCTCCCATGTCTACACCCCAGTTGTGTGCCACGCCATCCTCCAGTCCTGCCACCCCATCCTCCTGTCCGGCCTCCCATCCTTTCCCCAGTTGTGATGATGGTAACCCTACCTCTGGGTGTGCGGTGTATGTAAGCCATGCTGCCATCTTCCAGCTGCACAGGTTGACCATCCTCAAAGGAGAGAGATTCTGTAATGAGAGCAATGCCTGCTTTTCCCTGGAGCTCAGTGTCATGGAGGGGTCCCTTGGTGGGGGCTGTCAGGCTTCCCTCCACAAGGCATGGTGTGTTGGGGTGCCCTCACCTTTCTGTACCGTCACCTGGTGAATGTATGCAGTGGTCCCATCCTCAAGCTGGATCACCTGCCCTTCAAGAAGCTTTTCTCCTATTAGGGTGGAAATGGAGAGAAATGGGCCAGGACAAGAAGAGGGCTAAGAAACACCTGCCTGTTTTTAGCTGAGGCTTATTTGAGTCTCTAGGCACGAGGCTGCAGGTCTACGCATGGGTAACATCTTCCTTGTTCCCTTGCTCCATCTCCCTAGGCCTGGGCCTTGAGACACTAAGGGTGAAGACACTTGCCTTGCCAGAACCCATCATCTCCCAACAGATTCCCTTCCAGTTACTGACAGGAGGAGTAACTTCATTTATTTTTCTATCCATGCCCAGGCAAGTGGAAACTTCCAACCTAACAGTAACTTGCTGAGACTTGAACTAATGGCCCTTAAACCTGGATGGGCCCTAATGGGTCAAAATTCAGATATAGCTCAAACAAACAAAATCAAAACATATCCCCTCATCCCTCACTATGACAGTGTGCTAAGACCAGGAGCCCCTGTGAAGGCAGGCTCTATAGCTTAATGGTTAAAAACAATAGACTCTGGAACCAGGCCAGGCCTCCTGAGTTTGAATTCCAGCTCTACTTCTTAACAGCTGTGTGATCTTGGACAGCTTATTTAACTAACCTCTGTGCCTCAGTTTCCTTTTCGTAAAATGGGGATTGAAAGCTGTGTCTTTCTTATAAGGTTTCTGTTAGGGTTAAATGAGTTAATGAATATAAAAGACTGGGAAGAGTGCCAGGTATATATGGTCAGCCCTCAATAAATTCTAGCTTTTATTATAAGCCCAATATGCATTTTAGAAGAGATGGAAAGTAAAGCAATAGAGAACTATGTGAGTACAACCATTATGCTATTATGTGTCCATGTAGGTCTTATTCCACTGCCACTGTTGAATAATGGTTCCTTCATTGATCTCTGATATTTTCATTTCAATTTTCTAGTAAAAAATTAGATCACCTAAGGCAACACAACAAGCAGCATAAAAATGAACAAGACTCCAGATTTCAAAGATATTACTCTTCTTTTACCTAACTGGAAAGCACTTCTAATAAGTCTCTTTAAATTAGAACTAGACGACCCTTCCTTGTGTCCAGTGAGTCTGAGAGAGGGGGAAGGAAGAAGAGAAATGAGAAAGCAAAGAAAGAGAGATTGAAGAGGTAATGATGGTCAGATTTGGTGGCTTATGCCTATAATCTGAGCACTCTGGGAGGCCAAGGTGGGTGGATCGCTTGAGCTCAGGAGTTTGAGACCAGCCTGAGCTATGTGACAAAACTCTGTCTCTACAAAAAGCACAAAAATTAGCTGGGTGCAGTGGTGCATGCCTGTGGTCCCAGTTACTCGGGAGGCTGAGGTGCGAGGATTGCTTGAGCCCAGGAGGCAGAGGTTGCAGTGAGCCATAATTGTGTCACTGCAGTCCAGCCTGGGTGAGAGAGTAAGACCCTGTCTCAAAAAAATAAAAAATAAATTTAAAAAAGGCTGGGCATGGTGGCTTAAATCTGTAATCCCAGCACTTCGGGAGGCCGAGGCGAGCAGATTACCTGAGGTCAGGAGTTCGAGACCAGCCTAGCCAACATGGTGAAATCCTGTCTCTACTAAAAATACAAAAAAATTAACTGGGTGCAGTGGCAGGTGCCTGTCATCCCAGCTGCTCAGGAGGCTGAGGCAGAAGAATCACTTGAACCCAGGAGGCAGAGGTTGCGGTGAGCTGAGATTATACCACCGTACTCCAGTCTGGGTGACAGAGTGAGGTCCTGTCTCAAAAAGAAAAAAAAAAAAAAGTTAGGCTGGGTGTGGTGGCTCATGCCTATAATCCCAGCACTTTGGGAGGCTGAGGCAGGCAGATAACCTGAGGTCAGGAGTTCAAGACCAGTCTAGTCAAAATGATGAAACCGTGTGTCTACTAAAAATACAAAAAAATTAACCAGGCATGGTGGCACACACCTGTAGTACCAGGTACTCGGGAGGCTGAGGCAGGAGAATCGCTTGAACCCAGGAGGTGGAGGTTGCAGTGAGCCGAGATGGTGCCACTGCACTCCAGGCTGGGCGACAGGGTAAGACTCCGTCTCAAAAAAAAACACAAAAAACAAAAAGAAAAAAAGAAAGAAAAAAGAAAAAAAAAGTTAATGACAAGTGATTTGTCCTTTCCTTAGAAGACTGAGGTTTAGGAAACTGAGCACTCACTCACATGGGGAAGACAGTTACTTCCAGTCCAAGTCTCTGCTGACATCTCCCCTTTAGAGGAATCCCCAAACTTGTTCCCAAACTGAGTCTTCTTGGGGTCAGTAACTAACAGTCCTACAACTAACCAAAGGCAGGTAAGGTGGAGATAAAGGTAAGAAATAGGAAAGGCAGCTGAGATGGGGGGAAGAGGAACCCATTTTCTTCCCTCCCACCCACAGAGCAGTAGGCTACCCTCATTTTAACAATTTATCTGTCCTGGCAAGGGCATCAGTACTTGGGGTTCTGAAAGCATCGGCAAGCTACTGCCAGCAGAGTGGGTACTACTTCAAGGTAGAAAACAAAATGTTGAGAAGAGTTGTCTGAAGAAAAAACTTAGCCTACTATTTCCTCAAACAACTAGAGACTACAATGGAGAGAGACAGTGGGGAGAACAGCTGACTGACAAGGGCCTCGTATCCCATTACAGAGGTGACCATATGCCCCAGTTTGCCTGGAACCATCCCAGTGCATTTATTAATAGCACACTCTTCCACTTTTAAAATGCTGTATTTGAATAATACATTTTATACTCATCCTAATTAAAGATAAGTCTCATACAATTTTAGGGCTTCCGGCAGACAGAGACAAATGTGCCTCAGTCAAAAGCTTCAGAGGAGCTCACCAGTTAGAGAAGCCTTTCAGGAAAGTGTGGTTCTGGTCTCTGAAGGACAGCTCTACCTTGAGCAGAGGGAAAATCTGTTGTGAGTGAGTGACTGAGTGCGCATGTGTGTAAGTGCACACTGCAACACCACAGAGTGGGCACAGAACAGCCAGGAAGACTGACACAATAAAGAAATACATAGGAAAGACACATATAAGGAAAGAGTGGCTCTCTCAGGCCAGGTGTGGTCACTTGCTTTTTATTCATTCATTTGACCATTAATTCTCAGTGGAAGACTGAGGCATGGGAACTAACTGGGTCCAAGGAGTAAACACAACCCTAGCTAGAGTTCTAAGTTCTTCCATCCCACGGAGACTGCACTGGAGGGGCAAGACCTGGAGTGGGAAGTCTGCAAACAGAGAGTTTCAGGCTTCAAAAGTATTCTAGAGAAGCTGCATTCTCAAGAAGATGAAGCCAGCAAGAACCCACACGTCACAGACAGCTCTTGACAAGAAACCTTTCCAGAAGGGACCCCCACAGACTGTCATATGGAAAGAGCTTACTGATGAGATTAAGGGGCCTCCTTAGTCATCACCAGGAAACAGACAACTTAAAATGAAATCAATAAACAACTTATCTGTAAACATAGGAGCGGAAATATATTCTGATAGTGTGTTGAAATGGAGGGCAATGTTGCAATGACAATGCTTTATGAGGACAGTGACAATCATGGAGTCCAGAAATCACAAAATGAAGAATAGGAACAAGGCAGTATTTGCCCAGTGCTGTCCAAGGAAGACACAAATGCTATCTGGCTGCCTGAGAACACTGGCAAGAAAGGAAGAGTGTCCCTGGCCTGCAAGCCTTGCCCTAAACACTTTATTCTGACTCCACACCTAGCCTGATTTTAAGTACCTTGAGAGTGGGGGGTAGGATTGCCAGATAAAATACAGGATGTCCAGGTAAATCTGAATTTCAGATAAATACTACATTTTGTTTTTAGAACTTAGTATTATTTTAGTATTTTATAGTATTTAACACCCCCTACTCTTTTTGAGATGGGGTCTTGCTGTTGTCTAGGCTGACCTCAAACTTCTGGCCTCAAGAGATCCTCCCATCTGAACCTCCCAAGTAACTGAGACTACAGGTGCATGCCACCAAGCCCAGCTTAATCCCATGTTTACATATGTCTATCCCTTATATGAGGTATATGTATGTCCCTAGTATATAGTATACACATGTCCCTACAACATTTGGGACATACGTATCCTACAAGAGTATTCATTGTTATGTCCAATTCAGATTTAACTATGTGCCCTATATTTTTAATTCTGGCATCCCCTAGTGGAGATTAGGGCATGAGATCTCTGCTTGGGTGTTCCTCTCTGAATCTGGAAGAGTATCTTTTTTATTTTTTTTATTTATTTTATTTTATTTTTTTGAGACGGAGTCTTGCTCTGCCACCCAGGCTGGAGTGCAGTGGCCGGATCTCAGCTCACTGCAAGCTCCGCCTCCCGGGTTTACGCCATTCTCCTGCCTCAGCCTCCCGAGTAGCTGGGACTACAGGCGCCCGCCTCGTTGCACAGCTAGTTTTTTGTATTTTTAAGTAGAGACAGGGTTTCACCGTATTAGCCAGGATGGTCTCAATCTCCTGACCTCGTGATCCGCCCGTCTCGGCCTCCCAAAGTGCTGGGATTACAGGCTTGAGCCACCGCGCCCGGCCGAGTATCTTTTTTTAAAAAAATTTTTTAGAGATGGGATCTTGCTGTGTCACCCAGGCTGGTGTGCAGTGGTGCAATGATAGTTCACTGAATCCTCAAACTCCTGGGTTTCAGTGATCCTTCCATCTCAGCCTCCTAAGTGCTGGGATTATAGGCATGAGCCACTATGCCTGGCGTAGAAGAGCATCTTGTACATGGTAGATGCTTAGTAGTTTGAATGTCTGAATATACTTGAATTAAGATGATAAACTGCGGCCGGGCGCGGTGGCTCAAGCCTGTAATCCCAGCACTTTGGGAGGCCGAGACGGGCGGATCACGAGGTCAGGAGATCGAGACCATCCTGGCGAACACTGTGAAACCCCGTCTCTACTAAAAAATACAAAAAACTAGCCGGGCGAGGTGGCGGGCGTCTGTAGTCCCAGCTACTCGGGAGGCTGAGGCAGGAGAATGGCGTGAACCCGGGAGGCGGAGCTTGCAGTGAGCTGAGATCCGGCCACTGCACTCCAGCCCCGGCGACAGAGCAAGACTCCGTCTCAAAAAAAAAAAAAAAAAAAAAAGATGATAAACTGCTTCTAGAAAGCACTAAAAAACTGTGACGGGGATATCTGAAAAGCAGGGAGTCATAACTAACACTGTGTCCATTCCAGAAATATTTATGAACTACTCAATACATATTAGGAATTCTGTCTTTGAGAGATACTGGTTCCTATGATTGGGATTGTTTGACTTGTAGCATTTTATTTTAGAGTTCCCTTTTTATCAAGCACCACAGGAGATTCTAATGCAGAGCAAGTTGTGCTCGTGGGCAAGGGTAAGCAGGCAAGAGGGCAAGGTGATGGTGGGACTCTTAGAAACGGACACTCCTTTCCAGAGGCTGAGGGACAGGGCAGGATCCTGAGGTCTCCAGAAATACTCACCTTTGACAGCTTGCTGGACGTAGGCTGTTGTCCCATCACTAAGGGTCACCGTCTGCAGCCCCAAGCTCTCCATGGCAAACTGCTGCTCGTGCACTCAGACATGAAGTTGGCTTCTGGCCAGCACCAAGAGCCACAGCCGAGGTCAGAGATTTCCTTCTGGGTCACAAATCTAAGAAAATGAACAGTACCACATTATGAGTTAATCAGCTTTCTCCTACTGCAAAGATACTCAGGGAAGGAGTTACATGAGGCCAGCCAGACAAGAAGAAAAAAGATGAATTCTTCAAAGTAGTGAACTATATTGGTTTTTATGAAAAGGACTCAAAATATACATTATCTAAGAATTCTAAAAGTTGAGCATAGAAGAGAAGCATGCCAATCAAACTGGTCGTAAAGTAAGAAATCACTGATTAAAATTCATTTCTAAACTTTCTCCCCTTAGGAAGGAGCCCTGCTGAAGGCAGGCAGTCAACCCCACTGCTGACGGTTCTCTCTGCCTACTCCAACATCTCTCCTGTGCTCAGACCCATCTATCCACTGGCCTTCCTCAGGGAACATCCCACATGTACCACACATGGAATAAGTCCCTAACAGAACTCACAATGTGTCCCAACCTTCCAGAACTATTTTACTTTCAGTATCCCCTATCCCAGGGATGGTATTGCCTTCCACCCAGAATTGGCAGGGGATCATGCTTGAGTCCTCCTTTTCCCTCAAAAGTCCAGGTACTTATTTCAGGCAAGTATCACCTTTCACTCCTGACTACTATAAGGAGTCTTCTAACTTATGTCCTCAGAGAAACTTTTGTCTGTTTCCAATTCATTTCCTTTTCTTTCCTTTTTCAGAGACAAAGTATCACTCTGCCACCCAGATTGGAGTGCAGTGGCTCCATCACAGTTCACTGTAACCTCGAACTCCTGGGCTCCAGTGATCCTCCTGTCTCAGCCTCTTCCAACTAATGTTCTAACATTCATGTTTATGCTGTCAGGGTGAATTTTTTTTAAAAAGCTCTCTTCCCACCATCTTGGAGCCTGTAGAGGCCTGCTGAGAACAGGACTTCTAAAAGGCAAATATGGGCAGGGTGTAGTGGCTCATGCCTGCAATCCCAGTGCTTTGGGAGGCTGAGGCAGGAGGATTAATTGAGGCTAGGAGTTCAAGACCAATGTGTGCAACACAGCAAGACACTGTCTCTACAAAAAAAAAAAAAAAAAAATTAGCCAGGTGTAGTGGCACATACCTGCAGTCCTAGCTACACAAGAGGCTGAGGTGGGAGGATTGCCTGACCCCAGGAGTTTGAAGTTGCAGTGAGCTATGATTGTACCACTGAATTCCAGCCTGGGTGACAAAGAGAGACCCTGTATCAAAAATAACAATAAGATAAATACATTTGGAAAGCTGTAGTCCAAGGCCATTTTTTGCTAGCTGTAAGTCGGGCCTCCAGAACCAAAGGGAGGACACAGCTCTTATTAAAATTGAAGGTATTGGCTGGGTGCGGTGGCTCATGCCTATAATCCCAGCACTTTGAGAGGCTGAGGACAGTGGATCACAAGGTCAGGAGATTGAGACCATCCTGGCTAACATGGTGAAACCCTGTCTCTACTAAAAATACAAAAAAATTAGCTGGGCATGGTGGCGGGTGCCTGTAGTCCCAGCTACTCGGGAGGCTGAGGCAGGGGAATGGCATGAACCCAGGAGGCGGAGCTTGCAGTGAGATGGCACCACTGCACTCCAGACTGGGTGACAGAGCCAGACTTCGTCTCCGAAAAAAAAAAAAGAAAATTGAAGGTATTTATGCTCGAAATGAAACTGAATTCTATTTAGGCAAAAAATGTACTTACATGTACAAAGCAAAGACCACCACACTGACTGCTGGCAGCAAACTGAAGAAAACCAGCATAATCTGGGGAAAGGTAAACTCAGCCCCGTGGAAACAGTGGCATGGTTTGTGCTAAATTCCCAAGCAATCTTGCTAAGGCTATTGAACACAGAATCTGTGTGATGCTGTGCCCCTCAAGGACTTAAACTAATGAAAAGTAAATAAATAAAAGTGGATTTGTAAGAAAAAAAAGAGGATAAATCTAAACATACCACTTCCTTGACTAAAACCCTTCCATAGTTTCCTACAGCTCTTAGAGTCCACCTTGCAGACAAGGCTGGGTCCTGTTATAAACTCCTACAGCCTAGGTACCACCTTTTTCTAGCACTCACACCTCTGGGCTCATTCAGTACTTATCACTATCTGTTTAATGTCTGTTGCCTTCACAAGGCTTTGGGCTCTAGTCTGGTTTCTGCGTCACAGTGGTTTCTGCAGCACCTCACACTGTGGGCTCTCCACAAATCCTGTGAGTGACTCCCTGGGTCCCTCATGTGCAAGGTGGGAAGCACTGAAGCTTCCTGCTGGCAGGACATCCTCTGTACCCACTGTGGTATGGAGCCTGCTCTAGCTGTGACCCCAACACTTGTGAAGTCTGCAGGAAGCCCACGGCCTCTAAACTCAGTGCAGTCGTGAAGACTCTCTGACACCCATTCTCAAAATTCTCCTGGACTTGGAATCTGGATTGCCTACTGGATTCTCACAACTTACCAACTGATATCCTCAACTGGTGCTACCCAAACCGTTTTCGTGTCAGGTGACCTAGAGAAACAGATATTTGTACATTGCATTGCAGATGCTGCTGCTTCAAGTCAGAAGTTCACATTGCAGATGTCACTGCTTGAAGCCATAAGCGACCACCTGGGGCTTTGGCAGCCCTGAGGGTTGAGCGGATCAATATCTTGGGAAAACTATAGACCATCTGGGAGTTCGAGACCAGCCTGATCAACATGAAGAAGCCCCGTCTCTACTAAAAACACAAAATTACCCAGGCGTGGTGGCACATGCCTGTAATCCCAGCTACTTGGGAGGCTGAGGCAAGAGAATCCCTTGAACCTGGGAGGCGGAGGTTGCGGTGAGCTAAGATTGTGTCATTGCACTCCCGCCTGGGCAACAACAGCGAAACTCCGTTTAAAAAAAAGAAAAAAGAAAAACAAAAAACCGGCTGGGCGTGGTGTAATCCCAGCACTTTGAGAGGTTGAGGCGGGCTGATTACGAGGTCAGGAGATCCAGACCATCCTGGCTAACAGAGTGAAACCCTGTCTCTACTAAAAATACAAAAAACTAGCCAGGCGTGGTGGAGGGCACCTGTAGTCTCAGCTACTCGAGAGTCTAAGACAGGAGAATGGCATAAACTCAGGAGGCGGAGCTTGCAGTGAGCCGAGATTGTGCCACTGCACTCCAGCCTGGGCGACAGAGTGAGACTCCGTCTCAAAACAAACAAACAAAAAAATAAAACCCAAAAACCCTATAGACCATCTGTGACATGCTGATTGGAATGCTCTACCCCGGGCTTGGCATCTCAACTAGAATTATTCATTCATTCTGTCCATAAACATTTACTAAATAGGCTAAGGTCCAAGGGCAGCAATACTATCATATAGTGAACACTACTATAGAGTTAATCATGTGCTAGGAATGTCATATACATTAACTCATTTAATTCTAACAACCCTATAATCAAATGCTATGATTATTCTCATTTAAAAGTCCCTCATTGAGGGAACTGGAGGCCCAAGACCAAGTTAAGTAACTTGCTCAAGGTTACACAGCTAACTAGTAAAGGAGGATTTGACCCTAGGCCATTTAATCCAGAGTGTGACCTTAATTACTATGCTGCCAAGCACAGAGGTGAAGCTGGGGGGTTATGAACCTTGAAGCTACTCCAAAATACTTTTTTGGTGTGTGAGCTTTTGCATTTTCCACGAGAGAGGGAAGTTCAAGGCTGTCATCAGGATCTGATAGGAATTAATGGTGAAGAATCACTGGTCAAGGTGGGGATTCTGACATCTGACATCTCTGGTCTATTAGCATCCTTGCCCAGAGCCCTGATAACCTCCACATGGTCCCTATCTCATAAGAGCTCTGCTCCTGGCCTCTCTTGGTCTGGTCTATGACCTTCAAATTTCACTCTCTTCACCAGGTAGATTCTTTGGGTAACCTGTTTTAGTGTAACTGCACTGTGTCAGAAGACACATAAGAGAAACCAGGTCTAAAAACAAAGCACGCCGGGTACAGTGGCTCATGCCTGTAATCCCAGCACTTCAGGAGGCCGAGGCAGGCAGATCACTTGAGATCAGGAGTTCGAGACCAGCCTGACCATCACGGTGAAACCCTGCCTCTGCTAAAAAAAAAAATACAAAAATTAGCCAGGTGTGGTGGTACATGCCTAGCTACTCGGGAGGCTGAGGCAGGAGAACTGCTTGGACCTGGGAGGCAGAGGTTGCAGCGAGCCGAAATTGCACCACTGCACTCTAGCCTGGGCAACAACAGCAAAACTCTGTCTCAAAAAAAAGAAAACAAGCAAACAACAACAACATAAATAAATAAATAAAACTAAAAACAAAGCAGATATAGGTTGAAAAAGGACTGCAAAATACCTTTACATTCCCTGGGCCCTGTGGCTCCTGTAGCTCACCTTTGTCTTTTTTTTTTTGTTTGTTTGTTTTTTTGTTTTTTTTTTTTTGAGGCGGAGTCTCGCTCTGTCGCCCGGACTGGAGTGCAGTGGCCGGATCTCAGCTCACTGCAAGCTCCGCCTCCTGGGTTTACACCATTCTCCTGCCTCAGCCTCCCGAGTAGCTGGGACTACAGGCGCCCGCCACCTCGCCCGGCTAGTTTTTGTATTTTTAGTAGAGACGGGGTTTCACTGTGTTAGCCAGGATGGTCTCGATCTCCTGACCTCGTGATCCGCCCGTCTCGGCCTCCCAAAGTGCTGGGATTACAGGCTTGAGCCACCGCGCCCGGCCACCTTTGTCAAATACTCACATGGTTTAATTGAGTACAACCGCACTCCACTGAGACTTTCTAAGGAAAATCAGTGGTGTGGTTAAAAGCACAGGCTCTGAAGTCAGAGGTCTGGGTTTTAATCCAGACTGAACTTCTCAGAAGCTGTGTAGCCTTGGGCAGGTAAATGAACCTCTCTGAGCCTCAGATGTCACTTATAAAAAAATGGAGATAATAGTGGCATTTGCTTCATAGCCTGCTGTAAGGGATTAAATGAGGCCACATATGCTTGTACTCTAGAAATACCAGCTATAAGGACGAGGGGAAGAGGAACCTAAAGGGAAATGCTTTTGAAGCAATATGGATTCCTAAAACAGCTAGGACTAGCGGCAACCACCCTGGACTAGAAGTCTACAGAATTGGCTTCTAATCTCGATTCTATCTCTGTTTGCCTCCTTATCTGTAAAATGAAATGCTGGCCCAAATTATCCTAAGATCCTTTCTACTGCTCATGCTAATATTTATTTTTATCACATATAAATGTGATTAATATATACCAGACACTTTTTAAAGCACCTTACCTATATTAACTCTTAATCTTAAAAATAACTGATGAGGAAGTAGGTATATTATACCCATTTTACAGATGAGGCAACTGAGGTTTAGAGGTATAGTACTTTGTCCAAGCTTCCAGCGCTACTATGTGTTGAAGCCAGGTTTCAGAGTCAGGCTGGCTGGCCCCAGAGCCCATACTTCTCAATTTCTGGCACACTTCTTCCTTCTGCTAATCCACTGTGACCGGCACACTGTCAGCACTCAAAACACCTGAATACAGGTTAACTTCCATCTCACCCACTGTAACTTAAACCCAGTCCTTCTCGGCCTACCCGCAATGGAAAGAGGGAATAGCTGCTGGTAGCCACACTTCCCAAAATAACCCTTCTTAGACTGAAAGAAAACAAATTTCCACTCCTTTTCGTGTTCTTGCATCCAGGCTAAATAACCTCAACTCATTCACATTTCCTTCCTAAGTCTCATAATACAAACCTTTAAGAGGCTACTGTTGTTCCCTGACCTTTCCCAGTCTCTGAAGCTGCCTTACCAAAAAGCCTGACTGCAGAGGGTGAGGAGGAAGCTTTGTGGCTGCCAGGCATCTACCAGTGCTCTGATTGCCGTTTTTCTCCCTGTACTTTCTTTCAATGGTGGTTTACTCTGAATACTCCCATGCTGTCACTGAACTAACAACAGTGACATGGGCAGAGCCAAAGAAAGGCTTGTTACTGCTTCAGGATGGCTATGTGTGAGTTCTGCCTGCACTTGACAGTTCAGACTCATTACTCCTGCAGCCCTCCGAGACAGGGCAGAGGGGCAGTGAGGGTGGCTGCTCTGTTTTCTCCTTGTAGGGTATAAGGTTTACTAGCTCTGCAATGACCTAAGCTGGGAATAGGTGAGAAACAGACTGGGACAGGGGACGGTGAGAAAAGAGTGAAGACAGAAGGGAGCCCTCTTGACTTTCTCAGAACTAGGAGCAAATCCAATTCTGTTGGCCGCTTTTTTTTTTGAGACGGAGTCTCACTCTGACACCCACGCTGGAGTGCAATGGCGCGATCTCGGTTCACTGCAACCTCTGCCTCCTGGGTTCAAGTGATTCTTCTGCCTCAGCCTCCTGAGCAGCAGGGATCACAGGCATGCGCCACCACACCCGGCTAATTTTTTTTTATTTTCAGTAGAGACGAGGTTTCATAATGTTGGTCAGGCTGGTCTCGAACTCCTGACCTCTTGAGCCGCCCTCCTTGGCCTCCCAAAATGTTGGGATTACAGGCGTGAGCCACTGCGCCCGGCCTGCTGCACTTTTAAATAAACTTAACCCATTATTGGTCCTGATGCAGGAAAACAACCCTTCACCTTTGCAATGTATCGATGTGTTTCTTAATGTTAAAACATAAATTGTAATTATTGAGGAGAGATAACATTTAGAAAAACCTTTTATTTATTTAGAGACAGGATCTCATTCTGTTGCCCGTTGGCGTGTAGTGATCATAGCTCCTGTAAACTCAACCTCCTGGCCTCAAGCGATCCTCCTGCCTTAGCCTCCTGAGTGGCTGGGACTATAGGTGTGTGCCACTACTCCCAACTTTTTAGATACTTTGGATCTTTAGGTCTCTCCATGAATCAAGATGTGCTTAAACTGCCTCCCCAAAGGAGAAAAATAAGGGATGTGAAAGATAGGAAACTAAAGAGTAGTCATGGTTTTTGTGTTTCTCCACTTTATCACGGCTGAGACCTACTGTGCTCCACATGCGAGCTGGGCTGTGTGGACTATAGGCACCTGTTCGCTATTCTATTGTTTTCTGCCAACCAGAACTCTGGACAGTTGGAACAAGGCTTTCTGTACTCTGCCTCAGCCAGCCCAGAGGGCAACTGTATTTAGAAGTCAAAAAAAGAGAACAACAACAAAAACATTTGCCTGAAAAGAATGTTCAATTTTGATTAGAAAAATAATTATGACTTAATCTTCACTCAGAAACTTCTTCATTTGTAAACATAGAAAACTTCACATGAGGACAAAGACACATTAGTTTGGGGATGAAGGCTGATGAAGATGAGTGGCAAACAAATTAGAACCAGATTTGGAAAAGTTGCAGTAAAATGATTCAATGTTTATTACAGAAAAATACTTCACTACACACAGAAAAACCTAGCGAACAGACCTGGTTCTGTAGGTTTCTAAACACTGACAAGAAAACAGGAAATTAGTAACAGAAACTTGCATTAACATAACACAAGTTTAAAACAGCTAAACGCATCTTTGCATAAATCACATTGATTTAAAAATTTTTTTTTCTTTTTTTAAAAAAAAGCGCCATTTAAAAGAAATCCCAGCACTTTGGGAGGCTGAGGTGGGAGGATCCCTTGAGCCCAGGAGTTTGAGACCAGCCTGGGCAACATAGTGAGACCCCCATTTATTTTTTTGAGACGGAGTCTCCCAGGTTCAAGCAATTCTCCAGCCTCAGCCTTCTGAGTAGCTGGGATTACAGGCATGAGCCACCACGCCCATCTAATATTTGTATTTTTAGTAGAGATGGGGGTTTCACCATGTTAGTCAGGCTGGTCTCGAACTCCTGACCTCATGATCTGCCTGCCTCGGCCTCCCAAAGTGCTGGAATTACAGGTGTGAGCCACTGTGCCTGGCCCTGACTCGGGCTTTAAAAATCAACGTCTGGCCAGGCGCAGTGGCTCACGCCTGTAATCCCAGCATGTTGGGAGGCCGAGGCAGGCAGATCATTAGCAGTCAGGAGTTCGAGACTAGCCTGGCCAACATGGCGAAACCCCGTCTCTACTAAAAATACAAAAATTAGCCAGGTGTGGTGGTGCACGCCTGCAACCCCAGCTACTCAGGAGGTTGAGGCAAGATAATCGCTTTAACCCAGGAGATGGAGGTGGCAGTGAGCCAAGACCGCACCACAGCACTCCAGAGTGCACTGGGCAACAGAGTGAGACTCCATCTTTTTTTTTTTTTTTTTTTGAGACAGAGTCTCAAAAAAAAGGCTGTGGAGAGCCATGATTGTGCCACTGCACTTCAACCTGTGTGACAAAGCAAGATCCTGTCTCAAAAGAAAATGAAAAACATCGATGTACTTCTTTTCTAATTCATGCTGACATAAACACCAAGGTGGAGAACTGCCTCAAGAAGTTTTCTTCCTTTAAGTACCAGAAGTATAACTACCTCTTGGACATATACACACACACACACACATGCATATATATACATATATACACACACATACACACACATATATACACGTATATATACACATATATACAAACGTATATATACACATGTACACACACACACAAATATATATAGAAACAGGGTCTTGCTCTGTCACCCACACTACAAGCGCAATGACATGATCATGGCTCACTGCAACCTTGAACTCCTAAAGTGATCCTCTTGCCTGAGTCTCTCAAGTATCTGGGACTACAGGTGTGCACTACCAAGCCTGGCTAATTTATTTATTTATTTACTTACATCTATCTCCATTTATTTATTTTTGTAGAGATGGGGTCTTACTATGTTACCCAGGCTGGTCTTGAACTCCTGGTCTCAAGTGATCCTCTCACCTCAGCCTCCCGAAGTGCTGAGATTAACGAGTATGAGCCACCTTGCCTGGTGGATACATTTTTAATGTGATATTCTTCAAACTGTTTTTGTTGCTTTGAGACAGGGTCTCGCTCTGTTGTCCAGGCTGGAGTGCAGTGGCACGATCCTAGTCCACTGCAGCCTTGATCTCCTGGGCTCAAACGATCCTCCCACCTCAGCCTCCCGAGTAGGTGGAACTACAGGTGTGTGTCACCATGCCTGGCTAATTTTTTTTTTTTTTTAATTTTTAAATTTTTGTAGAGATGAGGTCTTATTATGTTGCCCTGGCTGGTCTCAATCTCCCAGGATCAAGTGATCCTCCCACCTTAGCTTCAACCAAGTGCCGGAATTATAGGCATGGGCCACTGGGCCTGGCTGTATTCTTCAAACTGGGATGTGCCGTGTTTCGTCTGTCTTGTGGAATAGTGTCACAGTGGGATCCCATGATTCAGTATCCTATGTTGATCTTCAGGGAATCTGCTATATATATATATTTACTATTTATTTATTTATTTTTTGAGACGGAGTCTCAGGCTGAAGTGCAGTGGTGCAATCTCAGCTCACTGCAACCTCCAACTCCAGGGTTCAAGCGATTCTCCGACCTCAGCCTCCCAGGTAGCTGAGACTACAGACACGAGCCATCCCACCCAGGAAATTTTTTGTATTTTTAGTAGAGACGGGGTTTTGCCATATTGGCCAGGCTGATCTCTAACTCCTGACCTCAGGTGATCTGCCCGCCTTGGCCTCCCAAAGTATTGGGATTACAGGCATGAGCCACTGTGCGGCAGAATCTGCTATATTCTTAACTCGAAGCAATGTCCATGAGGCAACAGAGAAACAGGCACAGTCATACATTGCTGGTGGTGAGAGAACATACTGGCACAATCTCTACAGAGGAGAGTTTGACAATATCAACCAAAATTACAAATGTACATATTATCTGACTCAGCAATTTCACATCTAGTCTACAGGTAGACGGACATGTGTGAAAATGGCACATGTCCAAGGTTACCTATGGCATCCCTGCATGTAATAAAAGCAAAAAATTAGAAACAGCATAAATGTCCATCAATACCAAACTTCCATACTATGTAGACATAAATGAGGAAGCTCCTTACATACTGACATGGCAAGATCTCCCAAATATAATGAATAAAAATGGCTAGGTATAAAACAGTGCCATTTATTCATTATTTATTTATGAGATGAAGTCTTGCTCTGTCGCCTAGGCGCGAGTGCAATGGCGTGATCAAGGCCCACTGCAACCTCTGCCTCCCAGGTTCAACAGTGCTTTTTATGTACTGTCATTGGCATTAAAAATTCTGTGGGCTGGGCGCAGTGGCTCACACTTGTAATCTCAGCACTTTGGTACGCTGAAGCAGTCGGATCACCAGGTCAAGAGGTCTAGACCATCCTGGCCAACATGGTGAAACTCCGTCTCTACTAAAAATACAAAAAATTAGCTTGGCAAGGTGGCATGCATCTGTAGTTCCAGCTACTCAGGAGGCTGAGGCAGGAGAATCGCTTGAACCCGGGAGGTGGTTGCAGTGAGCCAAGATTGCACCACTGCACTCCAGCCTGGTGATAGGGCGAGACTCCGTCTCAAACAAAGCAAGCAAGCAAGCCAGCAAGCAAACAAACAAACAAACAAAATCTGTAGAAGGTTAGTCAAGAAATTACTAACCAGGGTTGCCTGTGGAAGGATGACTGAGTGGGAATGATGATGGAAGGGTGAATTCTCAGGGAATATCCTTTATATTCCATGAAAAAAAAAATGGCTGGGTGAGGTAGCTCACACGTATAATCAGCACTCTGGGAGGCCAAGGCAGGTGGATCACGAGGTCAGGAGTTTGAGACCAGCCTGGTTAACATAGTGAAATCCCATTTCTACTAAAAATACACAAATTAGCTGGGCATGGTGGCACATGCCTGTAGGCCCAGCTACTTGGGAGCCTTAGGCTGGAGAATCACTTGAACCCAGGAGGCAGAAGTTGCTGTGAGCCAAGATTGCACCACTGCATTCCAGCTTGGGCAAACAGAGCAAGACTTGGTCTCAATAAAAAAAAAAATTAAAAAAAAAAAAAAAAAGCTTTGAGAATGTGTTACCTATGCAACATAAATAAAAAACTAAAAATAGAAAGTCTAAATGCATGTTTTGTACTCCCTTTGTTGGTTACAGGAATATCTATGATTCTCCATACATAAGGAATGGAGAGTCCAGTGCTGATATGATGGATTCCATGTTGCTGACCTATAGCAAAAACACATCTGAAAACTGCGCTTTGTGATTCATGGAGGCCATTCTATAATTTCATACAGAAAGCTGATCAGCTGAGCATGAGGCAACAGCAAGTCTTTACAGGACCTGAAGACATGGTGGCTTCAACATGTGTGTCCCCAGCCTGGTCACAAGGGTGTGTCTGGATGAAGCGGTAGCCTAAGCAGGGACTATGTTTCTCCTTCACTGCTCCATGTGGCCGCAGGACAGTATTTCCTAGGTTGAGACAATGATCTCAGAGAAAGAACCCTGGTCTTAGGCACACCTGCCAAATCCCCCATATCGAAGCCTCAGGTCAGTTCTACAATCTCAAAGAGCTCCCAGTTCCTTGGTTCTTATCTTAACTGTATGGGTCTCATGCTTTATCAACTATCCAAAAGTAGCAGGAACTCCCAAGAAATGAAGTGATGAAGTGAGATAGTACCAGGCTAACAAGTTATATCTGGCCTTCTTAGGGATGAACTATTCACTAGAGGGCCAGCTCTAGGGGAGTGTCAAAGAGGCACTAGAAAAGAGGTGCTCTGGCTTCCAGGTAATGACAGTATAATGAGCCTGAGACCCTGAATGACCTGTCCAACATCACAAATCCTTCTGATTCTGAACTGGAAGTGAGGAGCCTGAGTACACCTCATACTTTTTTTTTTTTTTTTCTGAGACGGAGTCTCGCTCTGTCACCCAGGCTGGAGTGCAATGGCACGGTTTCGGCTCACCGCAACCTCTGCCTCCTGGGTTCAAGCGATTCTCCTGCCTCAGCCTCCCGAGTAGCTGGCACTACAGGCGCCCGCCACCACGCCTGGCTAATTTTTGTATTTTTAGTAGAGATGGGGTTTCACCATGTTTGCCAGGCTGGTCTCGAACTCCTGACCTCAGGCGAACCGCCTGCCTCGGCCTCCCAAAGTGCTGGGATTATAGACATGAGCTACCACACCGGGGTGACTTCATACTTTTGCTAGCAAAAGAGACAATTGCATAGGATTTGTGAGACCATCACCTTTCTATATCTTGACTGATAGCTGCCAGGGTAAAAGGCATTTGAAGTTTGTTGGCAGCTTTAGGAAACAGCACCCAAAACAGGTTAGGACCATCTGTTAAAGACAACGGCTTCAGCTGCACTTGGATTTGTATCTCAGGGATTTTTTCTTTTCTTTTTTTTGAGATGGGGTCTTGTTTTATAGCCCAGGCTGGAGAGCAGTGGTGCGATCTTGGCTCACTGTAACCTCCACCTCCCGGGTCCTGGTTCAGGCAATTCTCCTGCATGCCACCATGCCCAGCTAATTTTTGCATTTTTAGTAGAGATGGGGTTTCAACATATTGGCCAGGCTGGTCTTGAATTCGTGATCCGCCCACCTCAGCCTCTCAAAGTGCTGGGTTTACAGGCGTGAGCCACTATGCCCGGCCGGGTGTTTTTTTTTTTTTTTTTCTTCACTCTCCAGGACAAAATTTCCCATTCCATTAAGTAGTGGATGTTGACTACGTCTCCTCTAAACTAGTTTTGTGGGTGACTAATTTTGTCGATTAGTATCAGCTATATCTTATACTCTTGTTTATCTGATCAAAGAGACTCTCCTCACGATATAATCGTAGACATCTAAATGACACAAGAATAAACACAGCCGCAGGGACAGTTTCCAGAGGCAGTTAAAGGGATACACTGCCACAGAATGTGTTTTCCTTAACACTTGACTCTTTTAGGGGAAAATAACATTCTTACTCTCTGTTATAGTGATTATAATTTAAGTTCCCGGAGAGCATACCTTTCAGCCTAATTAGCACCTAACAAAGAATGTGCCCACAGATACCAAATGATTAACACCATTAGGTTACATAGCTAACTGAGCTCTTTAGTTCAAATTTGAATCCTGATTCAGTTCTGCTTACTGTAAGTTATCTAACTTGAACTCCCGAGACCAGATTTGAAACTCTTCATCTCCTACAGAACTGTGAGCTTCTAAGAGAAGCTCCTGGCAAGGAAGTAAATGTTGAACGAAAGAATGGAGGAGGGAAGGAAGTGAAGTCCCCATCACCCCAACCACTCCCAACTCTTCCCTAGCCCAGCTAAGTGGGTGACTTTTCCCTCATCTGGAATACCATCTTGCCTCATCTTTAACATGCATGTTCACTGCTTCCATGGAGACCCAGGTCAGGAATAAGCTTTCCCTGGCTAATGTCACACTTCAGCCCCATGTGCTGTCTGCACTTGGCAGTGAAGCCACACGAGGGGGGGTTGTCTGTGGTGCTCCCCGAGGGCTCAGATTCATCTTCTCCATCATCGTATCTCATGTGACATAGCACCCAGCACATGGTAGGCACTCACTGGGTATTACTTTAGCAAATGAAGGAAGAAATCTTATTGCCAATACCACTACCTGGTACAGAATTCAGCAGTTTCAAAAATGCTCTCAGATACACATATATTATCATGTTTATTCTAAGCACTTAATTCATCAACTCCCACCATAGGAGGGGCTGAGAAGACAGCCCATTTCTAGTCTAAAGTGGTCATTTTGGCTGGGGGTAGTGACTCATGCCTGTAATCCCAGCACCTTGGGAGACCGAGGCAGGTGGATGGCTTGAGCCCAGGAGTTCAAGGCCAGCCTGGGCAGCATGGTAAAACCCTGTCTCTACCAAAAATACAAAAATAAGACACGTGTGGTGGTGCCCATCTCTGTAGTCCCAGCTACTCAGGAGGCTGACATGGGAGGACTGATTGAGTGGGAGAGGCTGCTGCTGCAGTGAGCCTCCATGATTGCACCACTGCACTCCAGCCTGGGTGACAGAACAAGACCTTGTCAAAGAAACAGATAATAAAATAAAATAAAACAAAATAAAATAAAGCAGTCATTTTGCAGATGAAGAGAGAGGCCTGCATTGCCAGAGGAGTCCCACAGGATCACATAGCTACCAGTGTTCTTCCCATACTCCACTGTCTCTTGCCAGGTAATAGTGTTCTTTAATTTCCTGAGAGTAGACATTTCCTAGGCTCCAACAGACTTGAATATCTAGCTGCTTACTCAACATCTCGACTGTGATATGCAAAAAACACTTCAAACTTGACATGTTCAAGAGTAAATTCCTTATATCCTCCTTCTAACAACCTGCCCTCCTTCCAGGCTCCCCAATTTCAGTAGATTGGAATTCTACCATTTTGTTACTCAGGCCAAAAATGTGGGAGCTGGGCAGATCACGAGGTCAGGAGTTTGAGACCAGCCTGGCCAATATGCTGAAACCCCGTCCCTACCAAAAATACAAAAATTAGCCGGGCATGCTGGCATGCACCTGTAGTCCCAGTTACTTAGGAGGCTGAGGCAGAAGAATTGCTTGAACCCAGGAGACAGAGGCTGCAGTGAGCCGAGATCGTGCCACTGCACTCCAGCATGGGCGACAGAGTGAGACTGTCTTGAAAAAAAAAACAAAAAACTTGTAGCCATCCTCAACTGCTATTTCTTTCACATATCACATCCAGTCCATCAGCAAATCCTGTTGGCTCCTTTCCAAATATATCCAGAAGCCAACCACTTCTCACTTTTCCATTGCTTCACCTTGGGTTCAAGCCACCAACTTCTCTTGCTTAGACTATTGTAGTAGCCTCCTAACCAGTTTCTCTCCTTCCATTTTTGCCACATTATAGCTTATTCTCAACACAGCAGTCAGAATGACCTTTTCAATATAGCAGGCCATGTTATTTATCTGCCTAGAATTCTCTAATGGCTACCATCTCACTCACAACTCACAGTAAAAGCCAGTGGCCTGTGTGATCTGCCCCCAATTCACCCCCACCGCAACATCTGCCATTTCTTCTCTCACTAATATACTGCAGCCGTATTGGCTGGCTTACTCATGTTTCTTGAATATATAGGGCACATTCTTGCCTCAGGGCCTTTGTGTTTGCCGTTTTTCCTGACTGGAATAAACTTCCCCTAGATGTATGCTTGACTTACCCCTAACTTCCTTCAGGTCTTTGCTCAAATGTTACCTTTTTAGTGGGACCCTCTTCAACTACCCTATTTAAAATTTTAACACCCAGAATCCTGGCACTTTCTTCTTCTTCTTTTTTTTTTTTTTTTCTGAGACAGAGTCTTGCTCTGTAGCCTAGGCTGGAGTGCAGTAGCGTGATCTCAGCTCACTGCAAACTCTGCCTCTTGGGTTGAAGTGATTCTCATGCCTCAGCCTCCCAAGTAGCTGGGATTACAGGTGCCTGCCACCACACCTGGCCTCATGTTATCTACCCACCCCGGCCTCCCAAAGTGCTGGGATTACAGGTGTGAGTCACTGTGCACGGCCTACTCTTGGCACTTTCTATCTTCCTTCTCTGCTTAATTTTCTCAATACATATTTTACTTATTTGTTTATTGTCTGTCTCTACCCTGTCCATTCCTCAAACGGTGAGCTCACTGCTCTATTCCCAGTACCTAGAAAAGTACCTGGCACACAGCAGATATTCACTAAATATTTGTGGGATGAATGAATCAGTGAATGAATGAATATATATACCTTTAGGATCTCCCAGTAACCTGAAAGCTTTAGGCAAGAAGGAGAAGACCCTAGTCTAGCTCTGGTCTCTCTCCAGCCCTGGATCCCTCTTTCCTCCTTACTGCCTCACCTGCTTCTCAGGTCCAGTCCAGCCCTATTCCACCAGAAACCACACCTAAGCTGGGAAGCAGGGCAACAGGCGCTTGATGCCAGGATGTTACAATTCCCAGGCCACCGGGTACAGAATTCTGCAGGGTGCTAATTTTTAAATTTAGCATCCTGATATCTTACAAACAGAAGAGGTCAGAGAAAGGTTAGGACTAAATATACTACTTAACCTAGATAACAGTACTGATTCAGAAACAGCAGCTTATTTGCTCTGAGATGTTTTCCAAGGAACAGTGCTAAATTTGCACTTGTTCACCTAGCTCCCCCTTCCTTTAATCTTTTTATAATGGATTTCCAACATACATAAAAACAGAAAGAATGGTATAATGAACCTCTTGAACCCATTACCCAACTTCAAAAATTACTAACATTTTGCCTCCTTGGTTTCCTCTGTTTCTTAATCGTCTCTGCAACCCACACTAAATATTTCAAACTAGCTGTTTTCTGGAGAACAGATTTATATAAGACAGCCCCTGATGCTGTTACCAGGCGGGCAGATCACAACCAGGAGATCAAGACCATCCTGGCTACTAAAAATACAAAAAGAAATTAGCCGGGTGTGGCAGTGTGCACCTGTAGTCCCAGCTACTCGGGAGGCTGAGACAGGAGAATGGCGTGAAACTGGGAGGTAGAGCTTGCAGTGAGCCGAGATCGAGCCACTGCACTCCAGCGTGGGCGACAGAGTGAGACTCTGTCTCAAAAAAAAAAAAAAAGAAGTGTCTAAATTCCAGACTGTTTAAATCAAGGGACATGCCCATTATCATGTTTGAAGAACTTTGGGGAGGGGTATTGTTGTGTCCACAGAATGAATGTAGACATGAACTGCTTTTACTTGTGTACACCTGATGCAGAATTTCTGAGTGAGTTTATTTAATCCAGCAAGTATTTACTGACTACCTGCTAAATATGAGGGATGAGATGAAGATAAAAGATAAAGAAAACCGGCCAGGCGCAGTGGCTCTTGCCTGTAATCCCAGCAATTTGGGAGGCCGAGGCGAGTGGATCACCTGAGGTCAGGAGTTTGAGACCAGACTGGCCAACATGGTGAAACACCGTCTCTACTAAAAATACAAAAATTAGCTGGGCAGGGTTGCAGGCTCCTGTAATACCAGCTACTTGGGAGGCTGAGGTGGGAGAATCACTTGAACTCAGGAGGAGGAGGTTGCAGTGAGCCGAGATTGCACCACTGTACTCCAGCCTGGGTGACAGACTCCATCTCAAAAAAAAAAAGAAAGAAAACCTACTCTCTGTTCTCACAGAGCTCACAGGGTGGGGGTGAGAAAAGTACACAAATAACTCAAATAAAAGGCAGAATAAGTTCTGTGCCCTAAGTAAATAAATCTAAGGCAAGAGCTCCTTTTTAAAATCCACCCACAGCAGTCGTAGAACCCAGGGTATACCCCTTCCTCAACTCTAGTTTTAGTTTCTGTTGTATGTATTGCTGTACAGCCAATAAGTACACTATAGGAGACCTGGGAATTTAGTGACCCACAGAATAGAGTTTTGGATGTGGATCTTTGATGTCACATTTTGCTGCTGACTCTCCAGACTTCAGTGCGTGGAGATTATCAAGTTTTCCCAGGGCTTGGAAAACAATGAGGCTAATTCAGTGCCTGCAGAAGCTGACACCCAAAGCATTCTACCCTGAGGGCATATACAGCAAGCAGCTTCATAATGGGATAGGACAGTGGGAGGGTGTCCAGGAGACACAGCTAGATTGATTCTGAAGGATTTCCAAGGGCTCTCTCCCTGCGCTCTAAAAAACCGAGATTCTTTGGTGATCTATTATCAGAAGTCATCAGAAGTTCCCAGAGAAGAGTGTAGTTCTCTGGATAAACCGAAGAGACTGATGAAGTTTGGTGGGACAGTGCAGCATATGAAGTAAGCAGAGCTGAAAGCAGCAGGGGCATAGGCATGGCCCTGGAGTTAGATGCACAAGAGAGTGGAGGAAGAAAGGAGCAGAGCTGAGATGGAAGGGAGATTTATATTGTAATTGGTTATCAAGATTGGTGAGGTGAGGATGGCTGAGGGGACAAATAAGAGGAAGGCAGGAAGGGGAAGGCCCTGTGGAAGGGTGAAAGACAATCCAGGTTTGAAAAGGTGATCATTGAGGGAGGAATCTGAGCGGCAGGATCTCGCAGGATACTGGGCAGGGGTATGAGAGGAGAGGCCTTAGAATGGGAGGGTGTGCAAGTTATACAGGATTGGTTCATGCTGGGATGGAAGGGGCTGATTCCATTGAAGCTAGTCGCATCAAGAGGTCACTAAATGAAGTACGAATTATATGAAGGTTTCAGGTCACAGAATGTGGCTGAGGATGGCAGAAGGTGGGGTGGTGGGAGTAGAACACTGAGACTAAAAATAGGATGAAAGACTACTGGACTAGAGGGTTTTAGAGCATACAGACACGTGGATTCCTGGGGCTGAGGGACTTAACAAGATGAAAGGATTTGGGGTAAAGTGCCAATGAGGTGGCAGACACTATACGGTGAGTGAGCTCATGGGGTAAGGGCTGGGAGCATCAAAGATTCATAGAACAAGAGATATTTGGGCAAAGGATGAAGAGAGAAGTTGACTGGGTTCAACACACTACTCCAAAATAGGGCAACTTGAGAAAATGGCAGTAGGAAGGTCACTCTCACTTTCTCCAAGGCTCTTCTTCCCTGAAGCAGATCACAAAACCTAGGAAGGATTTTTCTGACTTTCCCCTGAAGCAGGTCATAATACCCTCGTAGAGAGGTGCCCTCCCTGTACTCAGAGGAAAGGAGTACCCTTATCTGTGAAGACACAGGGACACAGAGAAGAGTCTGAACAAACAGGCCTTGCTAAGTTTCTCCCAGTTTATTACTATTTGATATTACCCTTTTTGCATTTTTTTCCACAACTATCCACTCTTCATCAAATCTAGTATAAAAATACACAAGTTTAATCATTTCTTTGGGTCTTCATTTCCTTATGAAGGCTCCTGTCACATAAAACTTACATTAAATAAATGTGTATAATCTTCTCGTTAAATCTTTCTTTTGTTATAGGGGCCTAAGCCATGAACCTAAAAAGATATTTTCCCTTCCCTACAAGGTGCAGGGGTTTCAAGGGTATATGAGATCAAAAGTTATGAACAGTAGGATGAGAAAGTCACCAACTTATGTGGCAAAGGGTAATAGAAACCTTGGGGGGTCAGGGCCAGTATCGGTTGCTCATGCCTATAATCTCAACTACTTGAGAGGCTAAGGTGGGAGGATCGCTTGAGGCTAGGAGCTCAAGACCAGAAACCTTGGGGATCAAGGAATGAGCTGATGTTGGATTTAGGAATTACTAGAAAATAAGGAACAAGGAGCTGAGGTTGAGTAAGTTTGGGGGAAAGACAGGCAATGGAGTAGGGTTTTGTTTTGTTCTGTTTTTTTTAAACTGTGGGCTCAAATCTTAGCTCTGCTACTTAGCTATGTGAGTTTCTGGTTCATTTCTCTAAAACCAACCAACCAACCAAACAAAAAAATGGGAAGGGAAAATGGTAGATACAATAATTAACTCTTGGGGCTGTTGAGAGGTAAATTTCACTTATATATCCAGAGCTTGGCACACAGTAGGTATTCAGCAAGCCAATTGTTATTGAGGCAAAAATCAGGGTTAAGAACCACAGAAGTGAGGCTACAGCAGAGATGAGAAGATACGGATTCCAAGATGTCAATAGTAGCAATATAATGCAAGTTTTGGGCCACATGTTCAGTCTGTTGAATCCCTAGCACTCAGGACAGAGTAAGATCCATAGGAGCTTCTCATTTCTAACAACAGCTCATGCTGAGTTCCCATGTGCCAGGCATGGTGCCTGGTGCTTTACATGTGTTATGTCAGGCACCACTATTTTCCTTCCTTAGCAGAGGTGGGGACTGAAGTTAAGACAGGCTAAATAATATACCCCAAGTCCCACAGCTGGAGAGCCAGAATCAGACTGGAACCTAGGTTTGTTATGAACTCAATACCCCCAAATGAAGCACTCTGCTATGCTGCTTTGCAAACATGTTAACTGATGGATCCTGATCAAGGGAAATGGGTATGCACTATTAAGAGTGAAGAGGGTGATCTGGGAATGAGGGAGTAAGGTTCATGATGCAAGCAGATCCTGGGGTGGGGTTACAAGAGGAAACTTCCAGGGTGGGGTACAAAAATGATTGCAAAAAATTATTATCTTGACTGAGAATTGCAGAATTTCACAATTTCACAGATGGAAGGAAACTCAAAAGATCATCTAACCCAACCTCATCACAGTCATTTTGAGAAACTAAGGTCCAGACTGAGGAGGGGACTTCTCCCAGGTTCCTAAAGCACAGCAGTGACAGAGTTGGGACCACACACTGGACTGGCTCTGGAGTGATCCAGAATTCTCTGATGCCTCCAATTATTACTACTTCATATTAATCTCTATATCCTCCTCAGCACCAGAAAGGTGCTGGACGCGTGTAAGTCATGTGCTGATTGACACTGAAGGGCTGGGAGCACAGAGAGAGATGCCAGTGGGGGTGATTTTAGGATAAAGGCAGACGTGGAATAAGGGTCATAGGGCTACAGGGCAAGGATACTGAGGGCTGTGTAGAAGATGAGTGGGTGGAAAACTATTGGAGTAGGGCTTAGGAGTTGCCAGCACAGTTTTGAGGGGAGTCACCGAGTTTGTGGGGAACACAGGGTAGAATCGTAGGGTTACCGGGCCAGGAGGGTCACCCAGGTTTGGGGGTCACTAAGGAGGAGTGTGGGGATCTTAGGGTCATGTGAGTTATCGGATTAAAACCGAGGGAGTTAGTGGTTGGTGGGTCTCTGAGAAGTGCTGGGGAAATTCCTGGGTTAGCAGCCAATGAATAATAACCAACGGTTACCTGGTGAGGTCTTGGGGTCAGTGGGTGGGGTGTGGGGTCACAGCGGTGGAGGCGGGCGCCGTCACGGGGTGGGGTTTGGGAGTCACGGGGGAGGAGCCGCAGGGCGGAATAGAGGGGCAGGGACCCTGGGTGGGGAAGAGGGCCCGGCCGCGGTCCAGCGGCCAGGCCGCCCTGCTAAGGCCGGAGGGAGGTAGGCACGCCGGGCTCGGGACCTTCCCGGGGCCCTGCGCCCGCCCGGCCTCCCGCCCTGGGCATGGTGGACCCATTCTTCCCGCAGCCACCAACCTGACAGCCCCCGAGGGCAACTCCGCCGACAGACCGCCATACACCGGGCCCCGCCACCAGCGCCGGCCCCACAACCCGCCTGCGCCATAGCCCGCCCGCCCGCGCGCAGCTTGCCTCGCGCGATATCCAGGTTCCAGGGCCGCCGCACTTTCCTCTCCTCTTGGCGCGCCTCTACCGGGCCCCGGAACCCGTATAGAAAATACCGGGCACGCTCCACCCCGCCCCCCGCTTCGCCGCGGCAGCCATCCAACTTATCCTGGTTCCGGGGCTCCTGGAGCCCAGGCCGCTGAGATCTGAACCGAGCTCCTCGGAGCCCCGCCCCTCCCCCAGGCCGGGGTGACGCTTGGCCAGAGAGGCTGAGCGCCCAGGGAAGGCGTGCTGACGTCACGACGCCCGGGTCAGGGCCCTGGCGCGGCTCGGAGCCGGGTCGTCGCTATAGCAATCGGGAATCTCTACCTGTCCCTTCCAAGGATTCGGTCCACCTGAAGCGTGAGGAGGTGGCGGAGGCCCCAAGGGCTCTGCGCTGTCACTTCCGCGGCCTGCGGGCGAGAAGGTGCGCTTCGGGAATAGCGCGGGAGGACAGGAGGCGCAGGTTGTGAGGGACGCAGGCCGGGGCTGCCGTCTCTGTCCTCCGAGCTCAGAGCCCCCAGGCTTCTTCCCGGCCGCGCGCTCAGCACTACACTGTCTTACGGTCCCGAAGCGCTTTAAGGTGCGCAGTCCGCAGGCCTTGCCTACTGATCTTCGAGCCACCCCTTGAAGGAAGCAGTTGCAGGTATTAAGAGCTCCTTATTGAAAAGGACGATATAGAGGGGCGGTGAGGGACTCGCCTCCTCAGGGAGGGCGCCCTGGCGGTCCTCTCAGGTTCTCTCTCTTTCCCCCGTCAGCCCCACCGTCAGGCTTGAAACCGGCTACTCCCTTTTGTAGGCTTGCTTTGAGGTGAACATAAAAACCAAGCCCCTTTACTATTTCCCTGCTAGGAGGGGCTGCGATTGGGAAATTTTCAGAAACCTGAGGGAAAATTAAAAGGGAGCGAGCTTTCAGTAAAAAAATCAAATTAAAAGGAGGGGCGTTAGAGAAGGAGCTGGTAAAGATTGCCTTTTAGGAGAGGAACTGGGTGCCTGGAGGAATGAGGTGAGAAACTTTCCCCTCTCTATCCTTTCAGACTTCAACTGGTTTCTTTTGTATCTTCCCCGCCCCGAAAACAATTTAACTTAATAAGAATAATTTTTTTTTTTTTTTTTTTTTTTTGAGACGGAGTCTTGCTCTGTCGCCGGGGCTGGAGTGCAGTGGCCGGATCTCAGCTCACTGCAAGCTCCGCCTCCCGGGTTTACGCCATTCTCCTGCCTCAGCCTCCCGAGTAGCTGGGACTACAGACGCCCGCCACCTCGCCCGGCTAGTTTTTTTGTATTTTTTAGTAGAGACGGGGTTTCACAGTGTTCGCCAGGATGGTCTCGATCTCCTGACCTCGTGATCCGCCCGTCTCGGCCTCCCAAAGTGCTGGGATTACAGGCTTGAGCCACCGCGCCCGGCCAATAAGAATAATTTTTAAAGGACGTAAACTAGACACAGTTACAAAGTACGGGCTTTGGGGCTTGTGGTAGCTAAAGATGTCTTTGGGGACACGGGCGTCCTTTTCCTCTCCTGCCTGAAGAACTTAACTAGAAAGCCCCACTTTCAGTCTTAGACATCCCTTCTTCCTGATCTGATTTGTTCTGGCTGGGACCAGAGTTAAGTTTAGGTAGGCCAGTGAGTGGCAACTGATGGTTAGAATTCCTGTGATTAGAATTAATCCCTTCTATATCTCCTAGTGTGGAAATAAACTGCCTGGCCACTATGCTGCCCTCTTTCCATTCCTTTTTGGTGGAAGTTTGACAAGTTATTTACTATAGAAAATAACTTACAGGCCGGGTGCGGTGGCTCACGCCTGTAATCCCAGCACTTTGGGAGGCTGAGGCGGGCGGATCACGAGGTCAGGAGCTCGAGACCAGCCTGACCAACATAGTGAAACCCTCTCTACTAAAAATACAAAAAATACAAAAAGCTAGCTGGGCGTGGTGGCGGGCGTCTGTAATCCCAGCTACTTGGGAGGCTGAGGCAGGAGAATTGCTTGAACCTGGGAGGCCGAGGTTGCAGTGAGCGGAGATCGCACATTGCACTCCAGCATGGGCAACAGTGTGAGACTCCGTCTCAAAAAAAAAAAAAAAGAAAAAGAAAAAGAAAATACCTTATAGATACAGAGAGACGATTAAGTAGCTCCTCTAATATGAATTGAGGGTTAGAAATACAGGAGGGAATAGAACTCAGGCTGTACCTGAGTTTGTCCCTTTCGAACCACCCTTTTTCCATAGCAATATATATATATTGTGGGTCCCGAGGTCAGGAGTTCGAAACCAGCCTGGCCAAGATGGTGAAACCCCGTCTGTACTAAAAATACAAAAATTAGCTGGGCATGGTGTTGTGTGCCTGTAGTCCTAGCTACTCGGGAGGCTGAGGCTGAGGAGAATCACTTGAACCTGGGGCGTGGAGGTTGCAGTGAGCTGAGATTGTACTCTCGCCTGGGTGACAGAGCAAGACTCTGTCTCAATAAAAAAAAAGTATACGGTGGATTCCAAGTACCGTAAAAATCTAATGCCTACCATCATCCACTTAAAAATATATGAACAAGCGCTTCAACAGAAATTTCATATGGTTCTCTTTCTCCTTAAACTTCTAATTCCATTCACTTCCTGTAATTATTAGTATATAATTTACTAAACTTTTTTTACTAAATATTACTAAATATTTACTAAATTTTCCTAAATATTTTTAACATTTTTATGACTTGTGAAACCTAAAAAGTACAATTTTTATTGAAACTGCATCTTTTAATGAGAAATATGGTGTTTCTCCCCAGTTAGTTCAGGTATTCATGGATTAATATTACCTAATGGTAGAAGGAGATAAGGTGCAACATCAGTCCTTTACCTGTTTTTTATTTTTATAGGCATGAGCATTGAGAAACCTTGTTTCCACAACTGGGAAAGGAAGAGATTTGTTACAATGATATTCTTTGAGTCTTTGAACTTCTAAATTATATGCCGACAATCACAGAGTGATCTATTAATATTATCAAATACTATCAAATAGAGTCTTTTAATTTTGTTAAAAGCAAAGGATTAGAAACCATTGAACTTCCAAAAGGATTTAGAGTCTCAGTTTCAGTTTTATTAAACATGATTATTAATTATCTGTGACCTTTACACTCAGAGACACTTTGTTAATCAGATATTGATTTCCATACTTCTTTGCCAACACAATATTTTTTGATAAAATTCTTTAATTATTACATGTTTTCAAGAGCTTTTTATTAAACTGAAATGCAGATTCAGCTCATTCACTGTATAGAAAACAACTGCCATTTGTGGAATTGGCAAAGCCAGTTTTCATTTCAAACCAATCAGCCAAATCAGACCTACTTTCTGTTAGAAAATTGTCTGACTTTATTCTTCCATTCATATAAATATGTTAACATTCATTTTGAGGAATATTATAAAAATTACTAGGAAATAAGTGATTATAGCTTATAAAATGGACCACTAATAAACCAGTCAAGATTAAAATTATTTAGACCTACTTTTAACATAGTAAATGGTAAAAATGAGATAGTACTGTTTGTCATATAATTAGGAATAATGCTGTATAATGTATAGTTAAATCCATCAGTTTTGAGAAGTCATATAGGAGGCATATATTCCCTTAGTAAATGTGTGTGCCTGCTGTCATCAAACTCTTGTTGTTCAGCTTTTGGGAACAATTAAATGAGAATCATGTCTAAAAATCAGAAATAACTAATAATCTTGTTACACAATTTTTTTTTCTGTATTTTTTAGAAAGGAAAGCTATATTTGCTGAGAAATAATGAATTGATCAGCTGGCAATTTCATTTTTTACTAGGAGGTAGAAAATAATAAACATTTTATAAGATAAAATAGGAAAACTGATTACAATGGGAATATTTTGATATGAAGTGGAAAATAATTGCTCCCTCCCAGCTCCCCAGGTTTTTACACCCTGGACCATGCATCAAAATTCAGTGTAGGGGAGAGATATTACTTCTTTTGTAAAGTAAGACAAGGACTATGGTGAAAGTGGGGGCAGTGGTAGAATGGAGAATGTGCATGAATATGTCAGCTGGCTCCCAAATGGGTTGGTTTTAGATTTTTTTTTTTTTTTGAGACGGAGTCTTGCTCTGTCACCCAGGCTGGAGTGCAGTGGCCCGATCTCAGCTCACTGTAACCTTCGCCTCCCAGGTTTAAGCGATTTTCCTGCCTCAGCCTCCTGAGTAGCTGAGTAGCCACCACGCCCGGCTAATTTTTGTATTTTTAGTAGAGATGGGGTTTCACCATGTTGGTCATTCTGGTCTCAAACTCGTGACCTCGTGATCTGCCTGCCTCGGCCTCCCAAAGTGCGAGGATTACAGGCGTGAGCCACCGTGCCTGGCCTTTTCTTTTTTTGAGATGAAGTTTCGCTCCTGTTGCCCAGGCTGGAGTACAGTGGCACGACCTTGGCTTACTGCCACCTCTGCCTTTTGGGTTCAAGCGATTCTCATGCCTCAGTCTGCCAAGTAGCTGGGATTACAGGTGCCTGCCACCACACCCAGCTATTTTTTTTTTTTTTTTCCTGAGCTGGAGTCTTGCTCTGTTACTCAGGCTGGAGTGCAGTGGCCCAATTCAGCTCACTGCAACCTCCCCTTCCTAGGTTCAAGTGATTCTCCTGCCTCAGCCTCCTGGGTAGCTGTGATTACAGGTGTGCACCACCACACCCGGTTAATTTTTGTATTTTTAGTAAAGACAGGGTTTCATTATGTTGGCCAGGCTGGTCTCGAACTCTTACCTCAGGTGATCCGCCCACCACAGCCTCCCAAAGTGCTGGGATTACAGGTGTGAGCCAGTGCACCTGGCCTGGTTTTAGAAAATATTTTCTAGGGAAGAGAAGATCTGGAAATTTATTCCTTTAAAACTCTCCTCAGACTGATTTGAGGCTATTGCCTGGGTATTCCTTGCAGTCTTCACATACCCTAGGAATATCTTCATTTACCCCACTTGGAAGACTTCTTAATATAGGAATATCGAAACTCCACTGTCCCTGACTATCCATTATTTTGAGACACCAAAGCAAATGTCCTAGGAAGTAAGGAGGAAGACTTGTTCTTGGAATAGAAGTGAGTTATGAGAGAAGTCAAAGAGAATGGCTCCAAGTTCGTATAGTGTGAAGGTCAGGGATACAGTCCTTGGCTTTGCAGTTCTGGAAGTGTGATTTTGGGTCAGTCCACACAAAGGTGTTCATGTTTTGTCACATTAAATCAAACTCATAGGAAGTTAATGTACATAATAGAATGCTAGTGCATTATTTTATACTTATAGCCACCAAGTGAACTGGATTATTGCCCCTGTTGGGGAAATCTTATCTGGGAAGATCAATTATAATCAGAAAGTTACATGAGGAGTGTGGATCTTGAGCATGGCTATTGTCAATGAGCTGATGAGCAAGTGCTCACTACCTGGCATATAATAGGAGCTCAGTAATTATGGAATGAAGGTACTTCATCTATATCTTCATTATAGATGCTAAAGGGTAAGTTTAAGATTCTGATAGGCCACCCCAACATGTTTTTTGATCAGGTAGATTTTTCCTTGTTCCTCAAGTTATACTCTTAAATGGCTGTATCATGTAGATATTAAATCCAATAAAATTTCATGTCAGGGAATTATATAATTGCGACAGCTAAGTTTTATCTGTCATATCTGAGCCTAGAAATTGGGACTGTTCATTTATAAAACAGATTGGAGATTGTCTTCTTGTGCCCTGTAGGAGTAGTGATGGTGGTAGTGACTAAATGATCTGTATGTCACAATACTATTTGGTGGCTAAGAGTGTACTGCATACAAAGAATGACACTGGGTGACCCTCAGTGCTGGCACTTTCCTAGAGGTGGGACATCCTGACTAGGGAGGTGCTGAACCACCTGTGGGCTGGCCAGCTGTTGTGGACTGTACTGTGGTGAAGAGGAACAATAAATTTTCCCCACTCCTTAGATCCCCCTCAGGAGATAGTACTTGATACTGCTTTTAAGGATAGACAAAAGACAAGCCTTTTCAAATTTTAAAATCATTAGGGATGAGTTGCCAAAAAATTTGGGTTTTATCTGGAAGCTAGAAGACATTATCTCCTCAAGGCTTTTTCTGGCTCCAGGATAAGCTATTGAGATAGAGGAAAAGATGCTGGGCTGAGGAGTTTCATTTAGTATTTTAATAATAATAAAAAAGACATACAAAATCCAAACATTTCTTTTTACAATTCAGATACATATTTTTCCCCAAGTGCAAAATACTCTATGAACTGCATCACTTGCTGTTTATTGTTGATTGTGTAGGAGATGCTTACTAAATTGGCAGCAGTGGAAGGCAGATATAAATACAATATTTTGAGATTTCTTCTGCATTTAACAAAAAGCCTCCCACATGGCGATGATTATTCTGAAACTTGAGTTCAGCTCACACAGAAGAATAAAGTTTTCAGTTTGTTCAAACTGCTACAGCCTGTGGTGTCTAAAAAAGCTGATGACCATTGGGGGTTCTATTCCTTCTAATCATATATTTCCTTGTACAAATAATGGCACAAGGATAGGGTGTGCTACTTTTGAGACGGTTCAAATTTAAAAATATCTTTGTGTTGTTTGCTCTCACTTTTCTCTTACTGTGCTTAAGAAAGAAACCTGGAGAGTTAACATGTTCTGCTTATGGTCAGTTATACTTTGTCTTGGTACTCCTTGTTTGTGGCTGTAATATTGAGGTTAAACAGCAAATACAAAAGTTTGAATGCTCTATAACGTTCTCTGACATTTTGAGATATGACCTCATAATCCATTCCAGAGTCACCTCAAACATATATAGAGAGAACATTTCTCATATATAAAAAGTTTCTCTAGGGCCAAAGACCAGGACTGTGTTACTGAACTTTCAGCAACAAATCTGAGTCTCCACTACCTCAAACTGACCAAATCTTGGGGGCTGTTAAAGCAGTCACAGCTCAGTGCCAGCCTTTGGGGATTTCTAGACCTGGGGCAGGCAGCTCAGATCCAGGATCTGGTCAGTTTTCTTCTGACTCCAAGAGTTGTCTCAGGTTGCAGGAATAGGCATGGCCTGATAATATAGAAAGAAGGAGGCAGAGAAGTAAAGAGGAACTGCCATGTTGCTGAGGATATAAGTGCCTTTCTGGTATGCATCACTTGGTGCGTGAAGCCCTCCCATTTCCAGGCTCAGAGCAAGTGAGGTTTTGTACTAAGATGAATGGAGGCCCCACAGTACTGTAGCCCCATACCCTACCCTGCAGAGAGGCCTCTGGGTTGCTTCATGAAGGGTTCCTATTCATACCATCTTTCCATTTCCCTCCAATGATAAAAACCTCTCTTCTTCTGACCTGTAAAGACCTAGAACGTCCCTGAGCATTGACTCCTCATTCAATCCACTTAACCCCTAGTTTGATGTCCCAGGGCCAGCTTCCTCCATAGGTTCAGCAGCAGCTTTGCCTGGGTTCTGAACCCTCCAACTTGGAGGACCTAAATTAAACTTGGTGGACAATAGCAGGTTTTTACCTGCTCACCAAGATCTGCCTTGACATCAATTAAGAAGCCTAGTGGTCTATGTCTTCCATACTGTGGAACTCATTTGCAGGTCTCATAAACCATGGAATAAATGGTTGGAGGATGTGTATTTGTATATTTGTATGTATGGTGTCACAGCAAAGGAAGGGAGAAAGGAGAAGCCAGACCCTGAAGGCATAAGTTGAGAAGCATGGTCACTGTTTGGCTTTCCAAGAGATGCAAAACGGCTGGCAGAGAGGAATCAGAAAGTTATCCTAGGCTGGGCACCGTGGTTCATGCCTGTAATCCCAGCACTTTGGGAGGCCGAGGTGGGTGGATCACCTCAGGTCAGGAGTTCAAGACTAGCCTGGCAACATGGTGAAACCCCATATCTACTAAAAAATACAAAGATTATCTGGGCATGGTGGCGCATACCTGTAATCCTAGCTACTCGGGAGGCTGAGGCAGAATTGCTTCAGTCTGGGAGGCGGAGGTTGCAGGAGGCTGAGAGAGCACCATTGCACTCCAGCCTGGGCGCGAGAGCGAGACTCCATCTCGAAAAAAAAAAAGGTATCCTAGCTTCTGGTGGAGAATTAGGATAGTCAGAGTTGATTAAAGAAGTTTTCATGGTGCTTCCTGGGAAGTACAGAGACACTCCTACTAAATGACCATTTCCCGTGTTTGGAAGCAGCCATTTTGCATCTTTAGAGTGGCCCTCCTTGACCCAGAAAGACAAAGGTAGCCAGACACTCTACCCACAAGGGCCATGATGTTGGCTAATGGTTGTCAGGGAATCTAGCTGTGTCATTGGCTACCTACTGCTATGGCCATTTTGGCTTATGAATGCTACCGATGGGAGGGTAGGGGGTCAGACTCCTTTATTTAGTGTTGAGTCTCCTGGGGGAGCAGTAGCCTAGGACAGTTACCTAGAAATGAACCTGAGCTGTTCTGTGAGTTACCAGGGGAGTTAAAAAAAAAAAAAAAAATTAAAAAGTAATGAACCTGAGGAGTCAGTTGGTAGCCTTTGATTGATTGGGACTACAGCTTTAGGGGAGCTAGGGTGAGAAAACAGAAAATAATTTTATAGGCAGCAGTTGGATTAAGGGCAGAATGTGTGCAGGCTTTGGGCTTGGGCATGGACTTGATTCTTCGTCCATTTGATTCTTTCTTCGTTTTGAAAAACAGTAGTTGAGGAAGCTAAGCTTGAAGTCAACTTTAAGAGGGAAGTGACCAGAGCCAGGCAAATAATCTGATGCCTTCTGTCTTATTCTTGGCTCCCACAGCTTTGTCTCTGGCCTCAGGACCCTGAATCAGCCCATCCCCAGGTGGTATGTCCTGGTCCTCTTCCATGTGTACACCAGGGGATAACAGGATGAAGACAGGGAAAAGATGGAGGTTTTCCCTACTTGGGGTAGAGAATCACTGACCAGTTCCATTGGCCTCTACAATCATGAGGTCCACGCTGACTCCATGGAGAGGCATAGGGATAGCAGGATTGGTTTAGCAAACATAGGTCTCTCTCCTTCCTGCGCCATCAAATCCCCAGAATTACTTTCCTGCACATTAGATGCCTCTGCACAATTACCCTGGATTACCACAGCCAAGGGCTCTAGGTGGCCAGTTAGTGGCATAGAGACAGATCAGATGCTCCAGCACTCAAGGTTCATGAGATTCAAAACCGATTTTCTTCCACTCCAAACATACACTCTTTTCTCTTGGGCAGCTATAAATAGGGTTTTGCTAATAGAGGAAAAAGAAACAAAAACAAAAAACAAACCCAGAAAACAAAAACCCCTCCGTCTAGACAACATAGAAAGACTCAAAATGATTGCACTTATTAGGTGTGGACAGGGTGGGCAGGAGGCTCGCCAAGTGCACACACATTCCTTTTGCTGCCCACAGCCTGAGGCCAGAGGTAGGTGGCTCCAGGCTGGCTGCAGAGTGGGGTCCTCTTTGGTGAAGCCCACAAGCCAGCTGGGGCTACAAGGGAGAAACAACTGTAGGGCAAGGCCTAGGCTGGCTTCAGGTCAACAGCCATGTTTCTTTAAGGACAACATGTAGCAAGAGGAGTAGGGCTCCCCCAGGGAGCATCACATGGGGCCGAGGAGGTGGCTGGGCCAGGGAAGACAAGTAAGAAAAGGGATTAGTGTTTGAAGTTGACTTCCAATTGTTCTGTGTCTAGTCCTTTAGATGATACATTTTTTTCTTTCTGTTTTCTTTTTTTTGGCAATGCTTTAAAACCTGGTTTCTGTCCTGCAGAGCTACAGTCCTTCTCTCAGGGAGCTACAGCGGGGCATTTAACATGACAATGCCTGCTGCTCTTCCTCATTTAGCCGGTGTCCACTAACTCAGTGTTGTGGGCCATTTGTAAACGCTTATGGAGTAGATCCCAGGCAGACATGTGGGGAAAGAAAGAGAGGATCTATATAGACAAGAAAGCTGGCCGTGTGGGAAGTACAGAGCTCAAACCATGTGCCCCAGAGGACTGGTGCTGGCATTAAGCCTGTAAATCAAAGGCTTCTTTGGCAGGACCCTGGGCTATTAGAATCACCCTAGGGAGCAGAGCCAGGGGACATTTTGGCTCCTGACTAGCAAGGCACAACCCTATAATGGCAGAAGCCTTTCTTTCCCCTCCCCGTTCCCCACTAGACCCACTTCCTTCATGGGCCTTTAGCACCCTTCCAAGCTTATGGGGTCAGGAATGTGAGCTGGTAAAATGGGCAGTGGAAGGCGCTGTACTGTTTCTTTACTTCTCAGGGGGACTACAGCCAGTACTGAATGGCTTTTCTAGGGAGCATGTTAGAAAAGGGGAAACAGTAGAGAGGCAGGCAGAGAGAGACAAAGAAAAGAAAACTAGAAAGACATAAAGGGAGAGTGCCTGGTCTGTGTAGTGATATTTTTTTTTTCCTTCCAAAAAGAGAGGAGAGAGTTCCTTGTCTGAGAGTAGGGGGCTGCCAGCTCTGAGGGCTAAGGAGTCTGGGGGCTTAAAAAATTGGGTCTCTGAGCCTAGGATTACTATTTGTAGGGCCTCAGGAAGCTGGAAACTTTGGAGCGGAGCAGCTTGATGAAGGATTTTGGCAGCATCTCCTTGTGTTTCTCTGTGTACTTGAAGTAGTTCTGGGGGTGGGCTAGCACCTCAAAGAAGGCCTTGATGAGCTTCTTGTCCTGCAAAGGATGGCAGGGATCAATGTCAGCCTCAGCGTCAGGGATGGGAAAGAGGAACACCATGACTCAGCAGCCCTTCTTGATATCTACTAGGCATCCTACACTGAATATATCCAGAGGGCAACTCTGGATTCCCATTCCCAACATCTGCCCCTATTCTGGAATTCCACAACTGAGTCAGTGGCAGCTCCATCCTTCTGTTGCTTAGGCCCCAATCCTTGGAGCCATCCTTGAGTCCTCTTTCTTGCTTACAAGTATAGCAAATCCTATTCACTCTACCTTCAAAATATGTCTGGGTCTGACCACTTCTCATCATCTTCCCAAGCCACCATCATCTCTGACTTGGAGTACTGTAGTAGCCTCCTAACTGGTCTCCATGTTTCTATCTTTGTCCCTCCACAGAATCTTCTCCCCACAGCAGCCAGAGTGACTTTTTGTGTTTTTAATTAGTTCATCTTTTTCCTGTTTGAAAGTCTTCTCTGGTTTCTTTTATCACTCAGAGTAAAGCTGAGTCCCTTGCATGGTCCATAGGCTGAATAGTGATCTGTGTCTTGCTTTCTACCTCCACTCTTGCTCCCTCTGTTGAGCCACACTAACCTTCTTGAGATTTCTGAACACACTAAATTGCTCCCATGCTTCTTAGCTTGGAATGCTCCTCCCTCATCTAATGGGGAGCCCTTTTACCTCATTTGGGTCTCTTCTCCTTAGAGACCTTTCCTGACCACCCTGTCTGCAACAGCAGCATGGTATGTGGAGAGCCTACTAGGTGCCAGGCACTGTGCATTAAAACTCAGATCTTCTGGCTCCTAGGCTGATGCTCGTTCCACGGCATCAGTGGATTTTTCAAATAAGAAGTAGGGGTTTCAGCCTCTTACCCCACTTTAATCAGAACAGCTGTACTGCTTTATGTGTTGGAATTCCACAGTATATTTGATTTGAATGAAATGAGGGTTCAGATGCTTTAAAATGTTTGAAAAGTATTGTTTAAAGTATATTCTTTGAAGTCTGCAATTTCTAGGTGATTTTTGTTGTCAAGGCTTTTTTTGTTTTGTTTTGTTTTTTGTTTTTTTTTGAGACGGAGTCTCGCTCTGTCGCCCAGGCTGGAGTACAGTGGCCGGATCTCAGCTCACTGCAAGCTCCGCCTCCTGGGTTTACGCCATTCTCCTGCCTCAGCCTCCCGAGTAGCTGGGACTACAGGCGCCCGCCACCTCGCCCGGCTAGTTTTTTGTATTTTTTAGTAGAGACGGGGTTTCACCATGTTAGCCAGGATGGTCTCGATCTCCTGACCTCGTGATCCGCCCGTCTCGGCCTCCCAAAGTGCTGGGATTACAGGCATGAGCCACCGGGCCCGGCCAGACTGTAGTTTCTTAAGGAAGATTTTCTCAAATTGGGATTCACCGACCCAGGGCATCTAGTTCATTCTTCAATGTTGGAAGTATTTATTTTCCTTGTTAAGTCTGTACATAAATTGATTCTGAGAAAGCTGTGCTAGATCTGCTGCTTTGTTTTTGTTTTTTTGAGACAGAGTCTCACTCTTGTCACCCATGCCCGAGTGCGATGCCGCCATCTTGGCTCACTGCAACCTCTGCCTCCTGGGTTCAAGCGATTCTCCTGCCTCAGCCTTCTGAGTAGCTGGGATTACAGGCGCCTGCCACTGCACCCGGCTAATTTTATATTTTTAGTAGAGACGAGGTTTCATCATGTTGGCCAGGCTGGTCTCAAACTCCTGACCTCATATGATCCACCCGCCTTGGCCTCCCAAAGTGCTGGGATTACAGGTGTGAGCCACAGTGCCCAGCCGATCTGCTGCTGCTTAATGGGGCCTGGGGAGGGAATAAGGGAAGGAAGGAACTTATGCAAAAGTATCCTTCTACACTTCATTTTCCCTGTGTCTCTTGGAAAAGGTAGGTACATTTCTTCTCCTCACTTTCCCTTTTTCTTCCAAGTTTTCCCCAAGGTGTAATATAGTGTGGGTGACGCTGCAGTCGGATGGGTTTGGGCTCAAATCCCAGCTTTACCATGGGGCAGGTTCGTTAACTCTCTATGCCCCAGTTTTCTCATCTGTAATGAGAAATGGAGAAATGGAGGCAATGGAGAAAGCACCTACCTCATAGAGCTATTGTGTCTATCAAATGAGAATATTCATATAAGCACTTAGCATATTGCCTGCACATTGTTTTGTTATATGCTCATTAAATGTTAGCTATCATTATTGTTAATATTCACTCACCTTTAAAATCTCCTGGTGGTTTTCAGAGGCATAGAGCCGGCCATCTCGCACAATGTCTTCTACCAGCTGCTCATAGTCCTCTGCAAAGTCAACCAAGGGGTGGGCCTCAGGGGCGGGAGCTCTTCCTGTTCTCCTGGTTCCCTCTCAAAACTGATGTACCTCCCCTTCTCACCCACCTCCTTGGCTCACCATCATAAGTAACATAGGGGATCTGGAAGCCACGGGCGCTGTTGGCCTCGCTTGTCTTGAAGTTGATCCAGAGCTTCCTGGAACGGGCAGTGAAGGCAATGGGGCGCTCGTAGGTCTGGCAGGTCTCATAAGTGGTAATGGAGGATGGGGATGCTGGGAAGGCAAGCAGCAGGTCAGTAGAGCAGCAGGGCAGGCTACCCAAGCCCTCCTAGAACGTGGGCTGTAGAGCTGGTGGTGGGGGTATGGGGCAAGAGAGAGAATCATTCTGACAAAGGTTCCCCCTTCACATACACACACCCTACCCCACACCCTCTCCCATTGCCCACTGGACTCATTCCACAATTCTTCCTTGATACCTGGGCGCTCACATAGTGTAATAAATTTGACATTTAAATGAATGGAATGGCAAAAATGCTAGGATAGTAAAGTGACACATGTAACACCATTGGAGTTCTAGCCCCACTGCTAGCTTTCTTAACTCTGTTCTCTACCAAACATGTATCATTGCTGTTTTCCTTTATTAGCTTCTCTATTCCCAAAAGCGTCTCACTGTTTCACCCTCATAGATCCGTGACTTCACTGCCTCACTTCTTCCTGTATCAGTCTGTCTGTCTCTCCGCCTTAACCAGATTTGGACTGCCCTTCCCTGGCCCAGCTCTGCAAGCCACCCACAGTTCTTTCTCATGACGAGGACGTCCCCACACTCATCCTCAGATGGCAGGAAGATCTCGGGTACCACGATAAGGATCTTGCGCTTGGGTGGGGGGTTGATGTTCCAGATGCACTCCACACCGGCTGGGTAGTTGCCCGGGTAGTTGGGGGACTCAATATAGCCAGTGAACTCACCCAGCTCCCCACCACACTGACGATCTGCAGCCAAGCCCCAGTGGATAAAATAAGAAAGAGAAGGGAAGTCAGTGGGGAAGTACGCTGGGGGAACTGAAGAGTTCTGAAGTAGAGGTCAGACATTTATGAGAAGCCTGCATCCTAGTTCATCACTATTTTCCAAGCTCTGGGTCCATCTTCCTTCCTGCCCTTTTAGTACCTTCTCTTCTCACTTCACCTGTCTCTGCTTCCTCATTACCTGTCTCCAGGGAGAGGGTGCTACAGGGTCTAGCCTAGCAACTGGCCTTGAGATTGAGTGAGTTGGGGAGAGGTGGAAGGTGGGGCTTTCCTGCCCCTCCACCCCCCAGCCCTACTCCCTGTTGGTTTCACACCCCTCCTTTAGATGTCCACTGCTCCCAGGCCTCTCTCCTCCCTTTTCCACAGCCTGGCTTGCCACGTACTCTTGCATTGGGCCACACTGGTAGAGCCATCAAAGTCTGTGCTTGTGTTTCCTGGACAGCGAGTGCAGAAGTTCTGACGGAAGTCGGGCTGATAGGAGCCCATGGCACAGCGAATACAGCGATGGATGCTGGTGTTATAGTAGTGCCCTGGGGAGCACTGGACTGCATGCAAGGGAGAAAGGCAGGAATCAAGATGATGGGCAGGTGGGAGTTATGGGGCATCGGATGGACAGGATACATTCATCTTGGAGAATCAGGAGATCAGATACATCAAAGTTCTTTCTAGGGTCTCAACCTTTCCCAGTCATGCCAGAATTTAAGCCCATGGAAAAACAGAGTTTACAGAGTGGTTGGCTACAGTGCCAATCTTTTTCTTTCAGACGCTGAGCACAGTGCCAAACCTAGATAGAAACTCATTTGGGATATGGAGGAGAATATGCCACCAGTTGTCCAAAGTAGAGGGGTAAGTGGGACTGTTCATTATTTCTCAGTTCCCAAGCTTGGAACTAGTGGAGGGCCAGGGTGGGTCCTGGAAGCAGGATGGTATGGTTGGTCAGGTAGCTGGGCCTATTACTGGTTTGGAGAAAATGGTGGGTCAGTGTCCACTCTGGGAACCTGGAGAGTTTTTTGGGAGTAGTTGGGGTTGGGGCATCCCCCACGGAGGTGAGTAGCTTACTCACCTTTGGTGTCACAGTCTTGGAAGGAAATGGCCCCTTCATGCTTGGTGGTGAGGCCCCCACCACAAGGGAAGCATAGGGTCCGTCCTGCTTCAGGTTGGTAGGTGCCACGTGGGCATGGCTGACAGGGCTTGAACCCATCTACAGAGTGTTGGCCAGGTGGGCACTGACCTGCAATGAATCAATGGCCCAACTCTGATGGGGATGGTCCTGAGTCATCCACATGGGGTCACCCGATTTCAGAGGGCAAAGGTATACAAACAGGATGTTGACTAAGAGAGTGGCCTGGAGCCTGGGCCTGCCCTTTGGGAAATCCCATGCCCATGGGCGTCCCAGTGCCCACCCTACCCCACTCTGTATTTGTTCCCCTGGCACCTGCACACGTGGTGACGTTGGTGGCTCCAAGAGGCCCGTGGGCATCACTCCCAGGGCAAAGGTCGCAGGAGAGCTGCCCTTCTCTCTCCTGGAAGGTGCCCGCTGGGCATGGCACACACTGCTCCGTCTGGCCGTGGTAATACGTTCCCTGCGGGCAGCTGACTGAGGGAGAGTCGGCCGCGCTAGCCACCCATCCCCCCAATTCCCACCACCCAGGCCTGGGACTCCCCACTCCCCCCCACAACCCCCAAATTCAGGGAGAATCTCTGTCTGGGAACAAACACAATCCTACTTGGGGGGATAGGAGGGTCAGAGCCGTGTGCAGGAGGATTGCTGGCCCCACCTGGCATCCTTCTGGATTTCAGCCTGGGACCAGGGAAGGGAGCATCCTGGCTGCCTCATAATTTGAGAAATGCAACTGAGGCCACAAAGGATCCTGCTCTGAGCCAGGCCCGAACTGAGTCTTTCCTACATCCCTGCTCCCCAGTAAGCTCCCTTACCACACTTGGCCCCAGCACGGTGCTGCCCGGGCCTACAGGACTCCATCGGCTCTGCTCGCTCCCCGGCTACCAGGCCCGGCTTGTGGGCCAGCTCATAATCAAGGCCTGCCAGGCGCAGCAGGAAGCGGTCCTGGTTGATGGACTTTCTGAGCATCTTCAGGGATCCTTTCAGCCGCCGTTCCATTCGCTGTCGGAGGCAGGGCAGCCCACAACTGGCTGGTGGTGGATGGCCATGTGTATTGGGGAGGAGGAAAAAGAGTTGCTGTGAGCAGGAGGGCAGGGGAGCAAAGCTGGGAGCTAAGGGGCATGGTAAGAGGGACTAGCTTTTAGGCTTGGCACCAGGCAGGGTCTGCCCCTAGTACAGGCTCCATCCCTTCTTTTTGCTGCTGAGGCCCGTGGTTTCCCCACCTCTGCCCTCCCCTTCCAGTCCTCTTCCCAACAGTGCCCCCAGTCCCACCTGTGGTTTCTTCGCTTCTGACCTCTGCCTCCAGTTCCAGGGTGAGCCTTGTGACCTCTTTGCCTGGAGGGGTCCGGGCTCGTCGGCCCTTGCCCTTCCGAGAGGAGTCACACTTAAGGTGGATGAAGGTGACCTGGCATTCAGAGCAGGGGGCACCACCTGGGAGAGATGCCTTGTCAACCCCAGGGACATCCTCTGGAAAGTTCTCATTCCCAGCCCAGACAGACCTCCCCAGATCTCTTAACTGTAACTATCTCTCAATCCTGTTTTAGTCTAGGGTCCTAATTAGTTGGTGGAGGGGAATAGTGTGGGACTTCCTTGGGTGCTATGCCTACAGCTGCTTTTTCCTCTGCTCTGCCTAGAGTTCAGGGTGCTGGTGGGTTTTTGAAAGAGATCTCACTAATCAGAGGAGCTGAGGGGTAAGGAGGGTTTAGTGGCCAGACAGCCAATTGGAATGAGGTCCCCAGTCCAAACCTGGCCCTGCGATTCTGCCAGCCTCCTCTGTTTTGCCTTTGTTTCGCAGGTGCAAACGGCATTTGGCATCCTTGATCTTGAAGGAGGCCCGTTGTTTAATGGACAGCACTGCAGCCTCTAGAGGGATGGTAGAAACTCAGCACAGTATGGGATGCCCATGGAGGTCAGAGGTGCCATGGGGGATGTTGAGAAGCTGGGCAATAAGCCAGGGGCTTGGCTGGGGGAGTGAGATTATGAAAGCCAAGGGGATCAGATGTTAGGGCAGAGGGAGTGAGGGAGCAGGGGTGGAGAATTACAGGGCAAAAAAGAGGATCCAGGAGAAAGGAAGGCCAGGGGATTGATGAAGAACAAAAATAAGGGATTAATGTTAAGAGAGTAGGGTGGGAACAGGGCTTCTGGGCTGGTGCTCACCATGGCAGTGGTTGGAGTTCGTGCTGTTCCCATTGTGGCCAGCTCGGGCTGGAGCAGTCCTGGGGCTGGGGGTCCCACAGCTCACCGTGAAGCCATTCTCAGACTCTGAGAGAAAGAGCCTGTCACAGTTCTGACCTGCCTTCCCAACCCCCACTGGCTGGAGGAATACAAAGGGAACGAAGGAGCTGCCTGAATGGCCAGTCCTTCCTCTTTTCTCCTCCAAAGCTCTCCAGCACCCTCCTCTCATGTACCTGGCAAAAACCGGGCCATGGACGGACAGGTCAGGGCACAGGTGTCCTTCTTGCCAGACCGGTTGCAGCTGAGCATGGCTTTTGAGGCCCCAGGACTGCCCTGACACTTCAGTGGCTCTAGGAAGGGGAGAGAGGCCTGAGCAAATGAGTACATTCCTTTCCCACCCTCTCCCTCATTTGGGTAATTTGGAGGAATCAGCTACTTGCATAACTATTGTTGTACCCATGGAGACTGTTGATGGGATTGTTTACTACAAATTTCATGTCTTTAACTCAAAATGGCAACATTCTCCACTCTTTCACACCTCACACCTTTCCCCAAGATGATACTGTATGTTTTCTAGAACCCCAACTGCCCCCTGAAACTGCAGTGTCATCTTTGGTCAGCAGAGGGCACTGCCCACCTGTGCAATCTTTGCCATTCCAGTGCAGCCGGCCCTGGCCTGCTGGGCAGGTACACTGGTAGCTGCCAGCAGTGTTGATGCAGCCAAAGCGGCAACCTCCCCGGTTGATGCTGCATTCATCCACATCTAGGGGAAGGAGTAGGGAGACAGAAAAACAACGATGGAGTTTGAGGAAGAGCCAGAGAGTGGGCAGTGAGTGAGGGCCTTTGGTTAGAGTTCCAGGTACCCTGCGTTATGCAAGATGAGTAAGTTTGAGAGATCTACTGTACAACAATGTGCCTATAGATAACAATACTGTAGTGTACACTTAAAAACTTAAGAGGGTAGATCTCATGTTAAATATTCTTACAATTTAAAAAAGTTAAAAAGGTATTCTAGGCACTGTAAGATGACTACTGGCTTGAGAAGAGCTCAAACCTCCTTCCGTTATCTCTGTCCCCAAAGGAATGATCGAGAAGGGGCCAAACCGATAAGCTTTTTAAAGCCTTCCACTCCCCCCAGCCAGTGAGACTGTCATTTGGGAGCTGAGAGTGGGGTTTCAGGGACAGTTATAGGAATGGAGATAGGAATTTTGGAGGCAGGATGCTGTTTCCCCAGTCTCCCAGTTCTTCAAAAGCTGTCTTAATTCCTCCTATTTTGTCACAGTGGATGAAGACATGGTGCATGCACCCAGGGATTGCCCATAGCCACAAGCCAACACAGGGACCTGTTCAGTTGGAGGGTGAAGAGGTGAGGGGCCAGGGTGGCTGGGGGTGCAAGCTTACTAGCTTACCCCCACAGTGGGTGACACCATACAACAGGTAGCCACGATGGCAGAGACACTGGAAGCTTCCTGGTGTGTTGACACATACGTGGTCACAGGTTCGATCAAAGGAACACTCGTCTATATCTGGAAGAGCAAAGATTCAAGCCACTGAATCTGTCTTGGAGCACTTGACCCTTGCTCAGGTGAAGGACCCAAGTGAGGGGCCTTGGCTCTCCCCCTTGAGCTGAAGAGTCCCTATTCACGTCCTTGCTCTAGGACCAGTGATTTAACAATGCCAGTCCATCTTCTCTGCCCCCTCTTTTGGAGTCCTTGGAATTAGGAACTGCAAGATCTGGTGCCTTTAGGTCAGGGCCCACCATGTGTGGTTAGGTACGTCCTACTCTGCTAAGGATATGAATTGGGGTGAAATCCATCCCTCAGTCCTTGCCAAGCTGAGTGCTTTGATGTGGAGCTGGTCCGCTGAGGGGAAGGAGGGAGTACCATTTGCTAATTCGCATGATGACACTGCCTGTAGAGACTCTGCATGATATCTATTGAGTTTCTAAGACTTTAGTCCTCTGGCCTCCTTGAAGCTCTCCCATAAGAACCTCTCCTACAGCTTTCACCTTTGCCTGAGTCTGCTCACCCTGGCAGTTCCTCTCATTGATGAGAAGCTTATAGCCTTTCTTGCAACTGCATTCGAAGCTGCCCACTGTGTTGCGGCAAATGTGGTCACAGCCCCCGTTGTTTAAGCGGCACTCATCTATATCTGAAGAAAGAGGACAAAACAGGATAAAAGATACTATCAAAGACTGAGAACAAACAAGGAGAAAGGTCCCTCCCTCACTGACAAGAGACATGCAAAAATCAAGGAGTCCTGGGCCTGCTTCTTCTTGATTCTCATTCTCTCTCTCTCTCTCTCTCTCTCCTCTCTCTCCCTCCCCCTCCCTCCCTCCCTCCTCTCTCCCCGCCTCTCCCTCCCTCCCTCCCTCCCTCCTCTCTCTCCTCTCTCTCCTCTCTCTCTGTCTTTCCTCTCTCTCTTTCCTCTCTCTGTTTCTTCCCTGTTCAGGAGATCTGTGGCCATTAGTAACACCCTCTCATCTGGGATTGAGTGTTCTTATAAGGGGACAAATTGGAACCAAAACTAGAATCAGGCCCTCAGGGAATTACCTAGAGGAGGGGGCAGGTGGGCATTTGACCTAACAGGCTAGCCCTTAGTCTCCAGCTGATGGCCATTCCCAGAAAGGCTGGTGGGTAGGGTTATCTCTTTCCTGTCTCTCAGGTTGGGTGGTTGCGGGGGTGCGGGGCAAGGAGAGGTGGAGAGTCAAAAGGGACTCACTGAAAAGGGGCAGCCTTTAGGGAAGAGGAGGAGCTGGGAAAGAGGCCAGGTAGGGAGGACCTCCAGGAGAGCCAGTGAGGCTGGGTAGCTGATGGGGGAGGGCTGGGGGCCAGGCAGGGGGCTGAACTGGGAGAGATCTGGAGAGACTCAGGCCTGAGGCAGCTTTCAGCACTAGTAAGGGAAAGGGGGGCTGGTGAATGGCTTCCTTCCTGAGGTCAAGTTCCCCAAGCTGGTGGCAGACAGGACCCAGGCTACTCACCCCCGGTTGAGGGAGGGGGCAGGGAGGCAGCCTTCCACTTCACTCTTAGCATACCTGTCAACAGTTCTTCCAAGCAGGAAACCTCTCAACTCTGGCTGTCTGACCTGCTGCCCTAACCTCCCGCCTCCTCTAGCAGCTGTTGGTCCAAAAGACACAAAGAACGAGCCCAGTCCTCCTAGTCCCCACTCCTTGTGACCAGGGGATATGGACCTAATGAATCATCATTTTCAGTATGGCTACCCTTCCTTTTTCCTCCTCCCTTTCCCCCCTTTCTCCCTCAGACCTGGCTAATTAAAAGGAACGGAAACAGAATGGATAATATGGGTAACTATACTGTAATAACAGTATAGTTATACTGTATAAGTATACTGTAATAACAGTTAACGCAAAGTGTTTCCATTTGCGAAGCACTATTCTAAGTACTTTTTATATAACAACTTTTTAAATCACAACACAGTATGAGGCGAGCACTATGGAAAACTGAGGCACAGAGACATTAAGTGACTTGCCCAGGATCACAGAGCTAGTAAGAGACAGGGCTGGGATCTGAACCCAAGTAGCCAGGCTCCAGCTTCAGTCCTCCTAACTAGTATCCTACTCTCCCTTTGACCAATACAGCCTTTCGAGGGGGAGAGATCGTTTCCCCAGAGCCCACTGTGGGGTAAGAAGGTTATGGAACACACCTGTGACCTCATGCACACACAAAGTCAGGGCTCAAATATCCTTCCAGACCCAGGAGCAAATGTGAATCGCATGTCCATTAACTAAGAGGGTTAGGGACCCATGGGGGATAGGAATGAGAGTAGGGAAACAAGGTTGGGTAGGGGAAGGGGGCACTAAGGAACTGGCTGGACGTCTCTGTCCCTTGAACTGAGATGGAACGGGCAGATAGGAGACAACCCTTAGCTATGTCCTGGGTTCTTCATAAGAAGGAGGTTGAGGAGGTGTTATTCCATAATAGGCACCCTATCTCTGGTCCCAACCTCAGGCCCTTACCAAAGGTCACTCTGCTTCTGTCCTCTCAAAGTCCTTACCTTTGCATGTCTTCCTGTCTGGCTGCAGCATGAAGCCCACAGGGCAGGTGCAGTGGACACCAGTCGCTGCATCGTGACACTTACTGTCACAGCCCCCGTTGTTGACAGCACAGGTCTCTGTTTAGGAGGGAGGTGGGGGATGGCAACGAGGTTACAAGCCTGGAGGAGTCCCAAACTCTGAGGGTAGTGGAGACCAAAGAGGCCCAAGGGAAGGCCTCAGCTGCCTCTCTGTGCTTTAGAAGGAGCATTAAGCTGAGGGAGGCTTCCGGCCCCTTTCCTCCCATCACTCCCAACCCCCATCCCCTCACAAGTACAGCCAAGCAGTCCACTTCCCTGCCCCCTACTTGATTGAAACAAGGTGGACAGCAGTGAGGCAGGTACAAGCCAGAGCTGTCAGGCAGGAATGTGCCGAGGGGGTGGAGGAGGTTGCGGGGGGGGGGCAGTAGGGAGGAATGGGAGCTAAGTGAGGGTGGTTCTGGCCGCCAGGGAACCAGAAGGGACAGATAGGAGTTTCTTTCTCTTTCCACTATCTCTTTGGTGGGTGGGTGGGGATTGTGGTGGGACAATCTTATTGTAGGTGGATTGGAAAGAATGAGCCTAGCCATTCCTAAGGCAACTGAAGGATACCCATCAATTTATCTTCCCCTTCCCCGCTGCCTAGCTATCTTCCACTTCCAGGACCAACTGACTGCTCATCCTCAGAGGAGGTAGCACATACTGGGTTAATCTACCTTTGACTCCTCCCAAACCTTCCTTTTAGTTCTAGATGGAGATAAGCTGGCTGTTTTGTTGTTTTACTTTGCTAATGGGGAGATGTTATATAGGAGAGGGGAGAGGCAAAAGAAAGAGAAGAATCCAGAGGAGAAGGAAGGGTGTAAAAAGGTTAGTGAGAGAACCTCAGAGCTAGATAAGACCTAAATCCTTATTTTGGCTAAGTCTCTTATGCTGCTCCCTTTTAACTGGTAAGTTTTCCCTTTCACTAAAAGGTCAGAGTAGGAGGGGTGTGGATGGGTCACTCTCCCTATTTTCTGAATTCAGAGCAGGAGAAAAACAGGTTTAAATGGTAGCTTAGGAAAGTCAGATGTGTCCAAGGAAAAGCCATTAGTTCAAACAGTGAAGGCCCCTGATACAGAGACTGTGGAGGTGGTGTGGACTGTCCTCTTGGGGTGACTAGAATTCTCCCATTAGAGAGAGAGAATCCCAAGGCCTCCACTAGGGAAGATAGAAGAGTGGTTCTCAGAATCAAGGGAATTGAATAAGAGCAGTACTGGATATACTGTCATCTTCTTGAGTCTCTGACTCCCCACACTCAGGTCCAACTCTTGTCACCAATGAGAACAGGAAGGCCAGGGCTCTAAAATAAGCCTAACTCTACGGGTCCCTGGCCATGCCCTAGTCCCTCAAATGCCCATGTGTGGAGCACAGCTCAACGTGGAGTGGGATATCCTCTGTGCCATTTCCACTTTAGTGTCTCCTGAGGCTCTCCAAGACCATGGGAGGAACCTAGTAGGGAACCTTGAGTTCAGGTTCTAAGCCTAGCCACCCCCTTAAGAGTGCTCTTAGCATAAGAAGAGGTCCACTAAGCCCAGGAGCAGGGGGAGGGGCACAGACATCTTATGCCAAGACCAGGTAGCTTCTGAAGGATGTAGGACAGGGAATAGCAGAGCTGGCACAATGTCCATCCTAGGCTGGACAGGAAGCTGGGCATAGCTGCCCACCTCTGCAGGATGGCATTCTTGAGAGCAGGGTGGGGCAGCAGGACCAGATAGTTTCACCCCTTTGCTCTCTAGGTCACAATATTAAAACCACAAGTTACTCTGTGCTTACGCTGTGCCAGGCACTTACTTGCCAGGTAGATGCTTTACATGCACTATCTCAAGCATTACAACCCTAAGGGAGGACTGTTATTTTATAGAAAAGTAAACTGAGGATCAGAGAGGAAAGTAGCTTGCCTGAGGTCATACAATTAGAAAGTAGCAGAGCCAGGATTCAAACTCAGGTCTGCCTGAACACACATGCCATGCTCTTAATCATTATGGTGGGAGAGAATGGTGAGTGATGCTGGGACTGTGAACTAATGTGGGTAAGAACCCAAGAAAGAAGCCCCAAGGAGGGGATGGCATCTAACCCTATCGCACCCCTATCTCAGGTGGCACAGTGGGCATGACGGGGAAGATGAGTCTGGCTGGGTAGAGAGGGGGTGGGGAGCAGATAGCTGGGAGTGGGGTGGGGTGTTAGAAGGTGGGTGTGGGAGGAGACAGCAGAGGAGGAAGGGCAGAGGGAGAGTGACAGGAACAAAGACGAGACCAACATGAAAGCTCCCGGGCCAGGTCTTAGGGACTCAGGTTTCTTGTCACCCAGTGGGCCCAGTGCCCAGGCTGCCAGGATAGCCTTGATGGCAAGTTGAGGCCCAGTCAGGCCCAGTGGGCATGCAGTTAGTGGGAGCCCCAGCAGGTTAGCCCTTCCCCTAGCAAGCCAGTGAGAGCAAGCGGAGAGAGCAGACATATTTACCATTAGAAACGGCTTGAGTGGGGATGTGCTGCTCTAGCCGCCTTTCCCCTGTTTGACATTGTAAAAAAGCTGTTTAGGTGCTGGGCAGAAGCCACTGTGGCCCTCTGGGCCCCGGACCCCTCCCCACCCTCTCCTCCCCACTGCCAGCCCAAACCACTAGCCCCAAATGATGAGCCCTGGGACCCTTATGACAGCTTCACTCCTCATCCTTATCCTCTCTGGTGGTATCCCCAAAGATGCCAAGCTCCTCTCAAGTGACTGAAAAACTGAAACAGTCTCAGAAAGGGGCAACCAACCATGGGCCTGATACCACAGAGCCTGTCAAGCCTAAGCTGGGATGCACCCTCGAGTCTTACTAACCACAAAATCCCAAATCCCAAAGGGTGCCGCCCTTTCTGCTAAACTATACTGCCTTCTCAGTCTTCCCACCGAATCTGAATGTCCTGATGGTCCCAGGCAATGATGTTTCCTCTTACCAGGGATGGCCAGAAAAATTAGATATAGGGCAAGGTAAAATAAGTTCTATTGGAGAAGAGGAAGAGGAACTAGGAAAGAATATAGCTGTAAACCCAGAATAGCCTCATTTGCTCTTTTCTGCCTCATTTGGCCATGGCCCAGTGGTGGAATAGGTCTTGAGTTAGAGAAGAGCCCAAGCTCAATAAGGGTGTTTTCAGAGGCAACCATGTCTGGAACTCTGAACAGAAATAAATCAGAGAGGAATCAGACCTTGACATCCCTGGCCCCTGACTCATGCATCTTTTCTTTGGGGACTGCAAACAATTTCTTTTGAGAGACTGGGGATGTGTGAATGTATCCAGGAGGTGGTGGGGAGTTTGAAAAGCAAAATAACTAGACCTATGAGTAAAAAATGAAAGGAGCTGAAACACACCAGCCCAAAGAAGGCATCGAGAAGACCTAAAAATGTTCTGGGGTCTCTGAAGAGTTAATTCAGAGGGAAATGTGGCAGGAGAGATTTTAATTATTAGGGACTTTAGAACTGGACATGCAAGTCTCTGGAGCAAGTGCCTGAGGGAGCCCTATAAGAACATCATCTGCTCCCCAGTTCCTGTTCCTGCAGTGAAAGGGACAAGTCTCTGGAGAGTCTAGTTCTTCAGTTAATGTCATGTCTCTGATACACATAACTTCATACACAGTGACCGGGTTCACATACCCCCATCCTCAGCATGCCATAGCCCACTAGATGGACAGTCATTCATAAACACCTATGCCCACACAGCAAGCTTGTGCCCTGCCTGGCTAAAGACACAGCCTCTCTCTCAGCCAAACCTCTTCATTTTATTTCCCACTTCTCCAAGAAGAAACCTTGTTCCATTATCCTTCTCAGCACTAAAGACCTAAAGGCTGAGGGAATTAGGAATTAACTTTAAGGAATTAAACTCATCTAGGGTACCTGAAAATATATGAGATAAGGCCTAAGAATTCAGGAAGAGGGATCCAGGTTAAGAGGGCCTCAAATCAAAGTGAGAGATGGAAGGCCGGAGTTGGTAAGGAAGAAAGAGGATTGCTGGTGGAGCTGAGAGGGAGTACCACTGGTATCTGGAGGAGAGAGAAGGAAATGGGGGCTAGGGTGAGGTGAGTAGAAAGGGGAGTTGCAGGAGGAGAGTGAGGAGAGAAAGAATAGAGGAAAAAGATACCTGGAGCCAGGAAACCCCATCTGTCAGTTCAGGGATGGTTGTTGCAGGAAGGAGCACTCTGTCCCACCCTCAGGTGCAGAGTGGGGACACTGGGCTTTGACAGTTCCTCTCTTACCACACTAGTCAACCAAGGGCCTCTGGTCAGGCCTAAGGAGATGCATTTCCCCAGCTCTCTTCCCACTTCTCAACTACAGCCTTGGTCAATAAGCAACTCTGCTAATTATTCCCAGTTTGGCAACACTTTTTCCGGGGACGAAGAGGATGGTGAGGCTCCTGGAACAGGGTGGTAAAACCACTGGGTTGGGGAGGGGAAGAGGGCCAGGGAGCCCTTCAGTCTCTCTTAGAGTTGTCTCTTACTAGAACTGGCATTTTCTGGGTCTTAACTCCCTCACCAGTCCCTCTGTTCCCAGCACCTGGGCCCCATGCACTCCTCCACTTCCCCAGTTCCCAAGGGGTCCCACCATCACCCCCATCTCAGGTGGACTGAGTTCTCCCCTGGCCTCACCCACCGATGCATGTCTTCCCGTCGGTATGGAGCACAAACTTGACATGGCAGCCGCACCGGGGACCCTGCTCTGTGTCATCACACGTGTGTTGGCAGCCGCCGTTACCATAGTTGCACGTCACTGTGCATAGAGAGGACAAGGCCCTGTCAGCTTGCTCCTCCCCGGGTTCCACAGTTTTCTACAATGTGGGTACTGGCCCCCTTGCCTAGTTGCCTCCCCTATACTCCCTTTTTCTCCCAGCCCTGTCCTCTTGCTCCTGAAGCCCTATACCCCTCCTCTTTGTTTTCACCCCTGACCCCACTGCCCCACCTGCCATCCCAATTATCTCACATTTACAGTCCCGTTGGTTCTTGGTAAGCTCAAAGCCAGGACGGCATTCACAGGCAATACCCCCCTTGGGTGTCTCCCGGCAAATGTGGGCACAGCCATGGTTCTTGTTCATGCAATTCATTCCTTCTAAAAGAGAAGAAAGGGGGGTGAATGCTCTGTACCCCTGTTCTAAAAGAGAAGAAAGGGGGGTGAATGCTCTGTACCCCTCGATGTCTAGAAGAGGAGGACTACAAGGGGCAACTGGGGACCTAGGGACCTGGGAGAATTCCACTGAGGTTGAATTCAACACAAGGAGGGGACTGACTCTCCTTGTCCCAGGCCTCCTGTCTTCCCCACAGACCTGGGTGCTCATGAGCAGAGCTCAGAGCTGTTCTGAATGATGTATTAATAGCTAGCTATTGATACTCATGCCAACGAATGATCACCCTCTCCTTCAAACAACCAAAAAATTGTGTATAATAGGTGTCCAGCACTGTGCTGGAGATGGGGTGGATTTAGGAAGGTCCGAGAAAAATACAAGGTGTGATCACTCCCCTCAAAGAGTTTACAGTCAAACTGAGAAGATCAGTAGCAATCAGATCTACAATGCGAGTGGAAGGTAACTGGTATAGATATTTACTATGCAGTTTTATTCAACAAACATTTATTAAACTCTCACTACATGCTGGGCAGTATGTTAGGTGCTGGAGATACAACAATGAATTAGACATAGTCCCTGCCCTCAGGATGTCACAGTCTAGTGGGAGTGGGGGGCATGAGTCATAGAAACAGACAATATAAACCCATTATTCCTGCCTGACCCTCCCAGGCCAATGCAAGGGAAAAGGTATTGGTGAGGCCCTCTCAGATAGGCAGCAGCTTAGAGAAGCTCAGCCACCTACAATTAGGGACAACATCCACCTCAGGTCTGGACACAGAGGATACTCCATAGTAGCCTTAATCCCATATTGACCCCAACCTCAAAGTAATTTACCCAGATTTTGCCCTAACAGGGTGTCTGTTCCTAGATCCTTGGGGTGTGACTGAATTGAAGGACAAGAGAAGGAGGAGCCAGCTGAGGTGAGAACGGAGGGTGAGACTTAGGGGCTGTTGAGGGACAGCTGGGAAGAGAAGCCTGGGGAGGACAGGGATGGAGCCATCCCAGGTCATGGGCTGACCTTCTGGCCGCTGGATGCAGGTATGCTGGTTGTCGCTGAGGAAGAAGCCTTCCCGGCAGTGGCACTCATAGCTGCCCATCATGTTGACGCAGCTCTGCTGACAGCCGCCGTTGCCTTCGGCACACTCGTCCACATCTGTGCAGGATAGGTAGTCGGTGGGGCCATGGGGTGCAGGCAGGGTCCAGGGTGTATCCCAAGACTTCAGCACCAAAAACAGTCTTAAGAACTACCACCCCCTAAGCCCAGCCTTAAGCCAGGAAGTCCTCACACCCTTGTCAGCTAATATTCCACTAAGTTTAAAAAGGCTGCCCTGAGGGCAGAGCTGGGAAGCTAAGCAAGTGGGGGAAAAGGGGACCTTTGAACCTCAAATGTCACCTAGGTGAAGCCATGCCTCCTTTTCCCTCACCTGTGTAAACTGGGTGTGAGGACAGAGGATACCAGGAAAGAAGCCAGAGCAAGAGGAACAGTAATGAAGGTAAGGATGGAGATGGGTCACATTGGTTGGAGAGGTAACGGGGGGTCACAGCTGGTTGCAATGAGCAGCCAGGGAATGTAGGAACCTGGGAAGTGACTCTGGGTGCAGGCAGAGCTATGGCCATGGTGCTGAGGTTGGAGGGGCAGGGTGGGGAAAGGCAGCTGAGCCTCAACTCCTTGTGGGTCAGGGACCATTTCTGTGGACAGGCCACAGCCCCATCCTTCCTCCCCTCCCCCCACTGCCTGGGCTTGCTGCCATATTTTCTAGCCTTTCTCCTATTTTGGTTTAACAAAACAAAGTCTGACAACTTGGCGGGGAGGGATCTGGGGACAGCTGCCAGGCCACACCCTAGATGGTGGGGGTTAGGGGCAGCCTACTGTTAGAACAGTAGGCTCTCACCCCCAAATCACTACCCCTAGGTTCTAGAGCCAAGCTCACCCTGGGGCCCCCAATTCAACACCTTGACTCCATCTCTACGCTAGCTACTGCGCTCCCAAGTCCATGGCCCTTCTCAGTTTGCCTTGGCCCGGGAGGCATCATGCAGATTGGTTGTCAAATGGAGCAGCTAGAATCTGGGCTCCTGAAGGCTTCATCTGCCTTCCCACCCTCTCTGCTGAGATCCTGAAACCCTCTCTTCCCCTTCTGGCCAGGGCAGAGGGGACCAGATCCAGCTGGCTCTTGCCTGAGAGGTGCACCTGTTGGAAGAGCTAAGGTGTACCTTCCTGCGCTTTGCTCCTGTCTCCACCCTATCTTTTGCTATTCTCTTGACTTCTCCCCCATCCCTGTCTTCCTGCTCTTGCCACATCCTACATTCCATCCTTCTGTCTGCTCCCCTTACCGTTTAACCTTGTGGCTTTGCTACTGTAGCCAAGCTCTCCAATTCTCAGTGGGGAAGCTAACGCCCAGAGCATGGACACCTTTCTCAAAATTCCCGTAAGAGCCAAAGGTAGTATTGAGACTTTGAACCCTAACCCTAGGTAATCTTTGTCCCTTGACCCTCTCTATACCTAATCATTCTCTTGTTCCTCTGGTTGGTTCTCCCCAAAACACTTATAGGGAAACGAGATATGGTGAGAATCAGGGGCCTAGAAAAGTCAAAGGCAGCCAAAGAACTCAAAAGCTTATGTGCACGTCCTGTAGGCAACTGTCCTGGTCTAACTGCCACAGTTTTCCTTCCCAAAGGAGTTTCATAAGAGGCCCTCAAGGGTGACTGGGCAGATACGAGGCCCTTCCCTGGAAGCTAAAATGGCAGGAGAGGTGACCAGGGCTAGGATTAAGGGCTCAGCAGATACCAGGGTTTGGAGGCCTGGATTGGGTGTAGAAACCTATAGCCTGGGTCCAGTGATGGGTTATGACTAGGTTTGGAGGCAGCTCTGCAGTAAGGAGGTTCTTCTCAGCCAATAGGACTTCAGATAATTCATCTGTTTGGTCAGTTGGTGGGTGGGGACCAGCCCAGCCTGCTTTTATGGGCATCATTCCTTTTGTTTCTCTTCCTTTCCTGGTCCTTTCTGCTTCTAGTGCCTGTTTTCTGTTGTGGCTACAGGGCAAAGGAATTTAGGAGAAGGCCCTGGGTTCAAATTTCAAATCCTTTTCTGCTATCAGCTTCAGTTTTTCTACTTGGGGAACAGTCAAAGTAATTTTCCAAAATGACAGAGACCAAAGTTGAGTTCAGTTCCTTAGAGATTCTCTTATCTCTGATCCAGCTCGTGGGACAAAGGAGATCAGTGAGGAGAGGGTGAGACTGGAGATTGCAGGAAGAACTGGGAGAAAACAAGCCTGCAAGGGTCAGAGACTCCCTGGGGCATAGGGATGACCTGTCATCATCATCAACAACATTCTTCCCATTACTGAGCTCCTACTGTGTGCTAAGGATTGTACAGGGCTCTTTTCATATGTTGTCTTGTGGTGATCCGCACAGCAGCCTTCGAGTGAGTTATTACCACCCCATTCTATTTTAGTTATTTTTTGAGATAGGATTGACACAATCACAGCTAACTACAGCCTCGACTTCCTGGGCTCAAGCCAAGGAAGAACTCCCAAGTAGCTGGGACTACAAGTGTGCACCACCACGACTAATTTTTATTATTATTTTTTGTAGAGACAGGGTCTCACTATGTTGCCCAGGCCTGTCTTGAACTCCCGGGCTCGAGCAATCGTTCTGCCTCAGCCTCCCAAAGTGCTGGGATTACAGGTATGAGCTACCACACCTGGTCCCACCCCCATTTTAGAGAGGAGAAAGCTGAGATTTCCAGAGATTGGCTGATTTGCCCAAGACCCAAGGCTAGTAAGCAGCAGAACCAAGATACCTGTGTGGAGCCAAATCAGCTTCCTACCATGCCTCACCACTGGCTAATGGGCCCTTGCCCTAGGAGCATTTCATAGCAACTTCTCCTCTAATGTTTTTCATCCAGCAGGATTTTTCATCCCAAGTGGCCAGTCTCAAAGGGGAGGCTGACCTTATTCTCTTGTGAATGTAGCTCTTTTTGATCACTCGCTCCTCCTTCCCTGGGAAATAGGAAATGCTGAAAAGATCTCTTTCTCCACAAGACATCCCTCCACCAAATCCCCTCTCCTTTGCTTACCCAGACAGTTGTGTCCGTCATGTGCCAGGTGGAATCCATCATAGCAGGTACACCGGTAATTGCCAGGGATGTTGACACAGTCATGCACACAACCTGCATTATCCTCTCGCTCGCACTCATCCACGTCTGTAGGCAAAGAGAAGCTGAGACAGCTGAACCCACCTGTGAACCCACTGTCAACCCCCAGACTCAGCCTTATTGTTGTGTTTACATAGTAATGTTCATAGCCTATAAGCCATTATAGCATTTTTCTGTTTTCATTTAAACCTAAGTCATAAACATTTTCAGGTCTCCAGTCTTTCTAATTACCACTGTACGTGGTTGCAGAATATTATTTTTCTCTTCTTATAACTCTTTTTTCTCTATTGTTACAGATTTAGACTTATTTCATTTATTTTACCATCATAGATAATGCATCAAAGAACATCTCCCATTTATTATTTTGTTTCTTTGAGTAAGTTCTCAAGAGTAAAATTTCTGGATCAAAGGAAATACCTTTTAAGATTCCTGGTAGGTATTACAAAATTACTTTTCAATTTATAATGCAACTAGGAATTAACAAGTGTACCCTGTCCACTAAAGTCTCACCAATACTGAAGCTCATAAATTTAGTATCTCAAGGCTACTTTAATTTGCACTGATTTAATTATGAGAGGAAAATGTGTTTACATTATGAACTTCCTCTGAAGCACACTTTCTGTTCCCATCCATTGTGGACGTGGTGTAAGGGTCTAAAGATAAAGGTTCCAATGCTAGGGAACCTCAGGCCTAAGTCTCATGATTTTCATGCTCCCACCCCAGCCGGGTTGTGGGCTGTGAACTCTTCCCCACCAGGACCTCTGCTAGCCTGCATGGTGCCTTTGTGCAAATTAGAAAATGGCACCCTCTCTGGGAAGATGTAGTTGTCCGCCTCACCCCCCTACCACTTGACCAGTGGAATTTCTAGCCTTGGTGTGATGGAGAGTGGCCAACTGAGGGCAGTAGCACTGATTTGCCCTTTTCCACAGGTCCCTCTCCTCCAGGTGCCCTCCCAGCCTCACCTTTGCAGTGTTTGCCATCCCCTGTGTAGCCAGACTTGCAGATGCACTTGTATGACCTCGGGGTGTTCTGGCAGATAGCATCGATGTGGCAGTTGTCAGTCCCTTCCACACACTCATCCACATCTGGCAGGGGCAGAGGGGGCACATGAGAACCTCTGTTGGCACCCCTTAAGGGGTGTCTTGAAGGTGGGCTTCCAAGGGCAGAATCCCCTCTTCTCTAAAACAGAGGCAGTGACCCCTCCAGAAACAGGTGCTGTCCCACATCTCTCTGATTTCAGAGTGGGCAGACACTGATTTTGGGAATTCAGAAAGAACCCCCACTGCCCTCAAAAATACTTAATTCACAGTGACAGCTAAAACTCCATCATTCGAAACACTCCTTTGTTAAATTTGAAAACAAACAAACTTAACTTGATTAGGAATAATCAACTTAAAGTGAATGAGTTTACCGACGAGGCTTAGAGGGAGGGTTAAGGGGAAAGGCATGGGAACAGTGGCCTCTAGGAAAGTGGCAGGGTCCAGCAATCATTGGTAAAGGAGGAAAAAAGGGAGATGGGGCATCTGAGGGATCTTCATCTGTCTCATGATTCTGCTTGAGACCAGGCCTGCTTCCACTTGCCCACCATGGAGCCAAAAAGCTTTACAGGAAAAATGTTCCATCCTGGATGATTTTCCTCGGCCCCTGTGCTGCCAACAGTAGAGACATCCAGAGCTGGCAGAGGTTGGCACCAGCTACCTGAAGCCTAATAAGTGCAGCCCTTTGGGCCCTAATCCCCAGTGTTCCTTTGTCTCCTGGCCCTTGCTCTAACAATAGGTGCTATACACAGAGCTATACTTGAAGGAAGAGGCCACTCACAATCTAGCAAAAAAAGGATGGTTAAGAAAGGACATAGATGAGGCTGGGCGCGGTGGCTCACGCCTGTAATCCCAGCACTTTGGGAGGCCGAGGTGGGCGGATTAGGAGGTCAGGAGTTCGAGACCAGCCTGACCAACATGATGAAACCCCTAAAATACAAATCTACTAAAAATACAAAAATTAGCCAGGCGTGGTGATGCGCGCCTGTAATCCCAGCTACTCAGGAGGCTGAGGCAGGAGAATCGCTTGAACCAGGGAGGTGGAGGTTGCAGTGAGCCGAGATCACGCTACTGCACTCCAGCCTCGGCGACAGGGTGAGACTCCATCTCAAAAAAAAAAAAAGAAAGGACGTAGAAAAGAGTCTTTGGGCAAAAGATTCCAACTTCTGAGGCAATATTATGGTGCCCTTAAATCTGAACTGAAATAGAGAAACGTGTTATTCAGTTGAAAACGCCTTATTGAGTGTGTTTGTGAAAGGCGCTATAATAGCTGTGGAGGCTCAAAGGTGACTCAGCCCAGCCCAAAGGAGAAACAAAAACATGGAGCAGGATGTGGCACATGCCCTGAAGGCATGAGAGATAAGGTGAGGGGGTCCTCGACCCTGCACATCAGAGTCAACTCTCCTAGGAGATGTCCAGCCGCAACCCCAGAGATTCTGATCAAATAGCCTGGACTGGTGCTGGGCCATCAGTATTTTTCTAAAGCTCTTCCAGTTTAGAATAACTGGAAGAGTGTCAAGGTTGTGCAGTCAAGGTTGAGAACCTGTGTTACAGGGCAAATCAGAGGAGAAAGAGACTACTTCCAGTTGTAAACTGGGAAACCCAAAATAGTGTCTTAAAGTAGCAGCCTGCAAGTGAGGGAGCACTGAATGGGAGGCATTACTCTCCTGTGATCCCACAACTGAGCACAGAAAGGAGATGAGATTTGACACCAAGACAATTTGATATCCAAGTGTGATCTATAGGCCATAGAATTGCCTGGGTTTTATTAAAATGCAGATTTTCAGGACTCATTATAGCCTTTTTGAATCCAAATCCTTAAGTGACTGATTATTTTTACTGAGTGAATGGATGCATGAACCAGTATTCTCTCCAATTTGTAGATACCCAGAGTCCTAGCTTGAGACAATTACCTGTCCTCTGGTTTTATACTCTGAAGCTTCCTGGGGCTAAGAAGAGAACTGAAATCCCCAAACACCCTGCCTCAAATCTCACAGGTTTCCGTTCAGCTCTGCATTCTACCCTTCAACCCCTCTGCAGCCAACCATCATACCAGTTGATTCTAAGTGCTGGGAGCCTCTGTCTACACTTACTCTCCACCTCGCTCGGGCTCCGTAGTCATGGTGTCTACCTGCTGGCCCATCCTGGGAAGTCATCCCAAAGTGAAAGAATGGAGAAGAGAGGGCATGGAAGACTAGTTCATAGGTAAGGGCAAGAGGGTCCTCATAGATGCTAATATGCTCTGTGGAGAATCAGTTTGTGCAACTGATGAACAGAAAACAATACAAAGAAGTGTGCTATCACAGAACGATCGTAAGTACTGGAACCAGTCAGTCCCAGATTCAAATCTAGCTCTGCCCCTCTCTAGGGGTGGTTTTCTTATTCTCTATCTCCTCCCCCTTAAAATGGGGATGATAATACCTCTTTATGAGAGGCTGTGAGTAGTTGATGGGATAATTTGTGTGAACTGGCTAATAAACAGTAGGGTCCCAACACAGGAAGCTTGAGATGGTATTAAGTCACTGGTCAGGCAATAGATGCTCTAGGACAGTATGACAGCCACTAGCCACATGTGGTTATTTAATTTAAAATTCACTTCCTCAGTTGCACTAGCCACAGGCCAAATGCGCAATAGCTACATGTGGCTAGTGGCTACCATGGTGGAAAGCATAGATATGGAACATTTCCAACAGCACAGAACTAGCACTGCTATTAGCACACCACAGGATAGCACTGCTGTGGAGTTCTGAATAAGAGATACTCCCTGGGTCCAGCAGCATGGATACTGGTCTGGAACTGCTCCCCTGGCCATATCAGAGGTATGTGACTGTCTCTGAATCAGCTGATGCTTCACTAGAGACTGTGTCAGACTATATGGGCTCCCAGTTCTTCCCTTTGCCTCCCATTCAGTGCTCATCAGTACTAGACTGGATCTTGATGCTGATCACCACAAACCAGGCCTCCTAGCAGATTTTTTTTTTTTTTTTTTGAGACAAAGTCTCAGTCTGTCACGCACGCTGGAGTACAGTAGTGGTGTGATCTTGGCTCACTGCAACCTCTGCCTCCTGGGTTCAAGCTATTCTGCCTCAGCCTCCTGAGTACCTGGGATTACAGGCACGTGCCACCACACTTGGCTAATTTTTGTATTTTTAATAGAGACATGGTTTTGCCACATTGGCCAGGCTGGTCTCAAACTCCTGACCTCAAGTGATCTGCCCGCCTCAGCCTCCCAAAGTGCTGGGATTACAGGCACTGGGATTACACTACACCTGGCCAGATTCTTTAGACCCCTCCTACAGCCAGACTTCTGCCACCATCTAACTAACCCCTCTCCCTCACCTCCCCGCTCACAATGCTTATCCCTCTCCAGCAAAGAGTCTCTGCTCTGGAAGACATTATCTCTTCCTGTTCCCTCTACAACATCTAACCATCCTATTCCTTTCTATGCATTTGCATATTTTCATTATTCACATTGCAGATGGATTCCTCACTTTTCTGTTCCAGCTACACTATGCTCAGCTTCCCATTCTGGCTCAAATTTTTCTTCCCAAAAGCTCTTCCTAGTAAACCCCGTTCCTGGTGAGTTCCTGGTCCAAGGGGACTGTTTTCCTCAGTTCATTTACTGCTGTCACTGAATTGCTCTGCTAATACTTTGAAGCATATTCAGCTTTCCTCACTTGGCTGGGTACCTGCTGAGGAAGATGTCCCTTCAACGTTTGGTTGGAGTCTTTCCAAGCAGAACAGACCTAAGACAAAGCTGTGAAAGAGGGCCCCAAATTATACCCAGTATCTCCTCCTTCTACCAGTCATTCTTCCAGAGCTCCCACCTTCCATACATGCCCACCTAGAATTTGTCCTTGCAAGGACCCTTCAACACTCACACCACAGTCTCATCTTAGTCTGTTCTCTCAGGATGCAGGTGTTACTAGCTGGAAAACCAGTTAATGCTACCGGGTGTGGACTGGTTTAAACCAGTGGTTCTCAACCCTGGGGCTGCACACTGGAATTCCCTGGGGGCTTTTGAAAAAATGTGAATGTACAGGTGCCCCCTAGACCAGCTGAATCAGGATCTCCAGGGTGAGGCTGGGGCCACAATCTGTCTTCCTTTCCCAACTCAGGTAATGCAAATAAACTATTTGCCCAAGCTGGGAAGAGATTAGGTAGGGGCAGCCACATGACAGAGTAGTTAAGAGAGAAGTTCTGGAGCAACATGGTCAGTTCAATTGCTTTCTCTACCTGTGTCTGTGTGGTCCTGGGCCAGCCTCTGAACTTACCTGTTCCCTCCTCTGTATGTGGGAATAACATTCATCATAGTACCTCCCATGGGGCTTCCAGGAACATCAGGTGAGTTACCCATCAAGTACTTAGCACCACAGTGTGGGCGTACAGCAAGTGCTCAACAAAGGTTTGCTATTTTTTTTTTTTCTTTTTTTTTTTTTTGAGACGGAGTCTCACGCCCAGGCTGGAGTGCAGTGGCCGGATCTCAGCTCACTGCAAGCTCCGCCTCCTGGGTTTACGCCATTCTCCTGCCTCAGCCTCCCGAGTAGCTGGGACTACAGCCGCCCGCCAATCGCCCGGCTAGTTTTTTGTATTTTTTAGTAGAGACGGGGTTTCACCGTGTTAGCCAGGATGGTCTCGATCTCCTTGTGATCCGCCCATCTCGGCCTCCCAAAGTGCTGGGATTACAGGCTTGAGCCACCGCGCCCGGCCTTATTTTTTTTTTTCTTTCTGAAACAGAGACAGGGTCTTGCTCTGTTTGTCCCGGCTGGAATGCAATGGCATGAACATAGCTCACTGCAACCTTGAAATCCTGGGCTCAAGTGATCCTACCACCTCAGCCTACTAAGTAACTGGAACTATATATGCGTGGCATCATGCTCAGCCAATTTTTAAAAATTATTTTTAGGGGCAGAGTCTTGCTATGTTGCCCAAGCTGGTCTCGAACTCCTAGATTTGAGCGACCCTCTCGTGTCAGCCTCCCAAAGTGCTGGTATTACAGGCGTGAGTCACCATGCCTAGCCAAGGTTTGCTACTATTATTCCTTCTCTCCAACCTTCTCTTTGTATTCTTTCTGAACTCCCTTTCCCTATCAAAGCCCCATTTCAGGCCTGGTGTGGGGAAATGCAGCACCAGTGAGCATGTGTTAGTGGGGAGGATTTGGGGAGACACATCCCCACTGCTTACTCTCCCTTTGGGCTGGGAACGGCCCAAAGAATGGGGGTGAAATGGGTGAGAGGCCAGTTGGGAACCCAAACGCTGTCCTCTGCAATTCTTTTTGAAGGCTAGGGAGATCCCAACCCTACTTCAGGCCATGCATTGGAACCAAAGTTGAGGTGGGGAAGAGTGGTGGCTGCAGAGATACCATAGACAAGCTAAGACCTCCCTGCCTCACCCTGTCCTGGCACAAAGGCACAAGTCTGTAACTACAGCAGCTTTTCCCAGCACCATCTGCCATTTCTTCTGAATTTGCTTTAGTGCCTAGCAGAGCACTCCATAAACTCTCCTAAATGTAGGTAGGAAGGGTAGGATGGGGTATGGGATATGAGGGTCAGAGGGTCAGACCAGAAAGGGTGGATTATTATAATACAAGTAGTCCTAAGATTCTGAAGATGGGCAGGTGTACCCTAAAATTCTAAGTAGTCAAAGATTCTGAAGATGGACAGGTGTACCCTAAAAGGGAAGCAGTGGGATTCCCGAGTAAATACTTCATCTACTTCACAAGTTTGCCCAGGCCCAGCTCAGGAACAGTAACAAATGGAAATGAGCAGGGATGCGGGCTGTGGACAAGCACACCCCCTAGGTAGAGTCCACGCCCACCTTCCCATTACCACAGGAATTATTACCTTACCACCCACAGGGGAGGGGGTAATTGTGGGCAAATTTGGTGGCCCAGTGAGACAGTCAGAAACAGCGTGCCTAGAGCCCTAATGTACCCACCCACATGGCTGTGACATCCTCAGCCCAGCCACGCTAGCCCAGGATATATGGTGTATGTACCGCACTCTGCTGTTTTCCTCTCCTTGAACATCCTTGAGGACTGAGTTCAGGTGCCTCTGCTGGGACACTCCCTGTGACACTACCAGCCTTCTCTGATCTACTCTTTCTCCTTACTCCTAAGACTTACTATCAGGCTCTCTGGTCACCTGATCAATCCCAGGCTTGTGATACCTCATATGCTGCCTTGTACCATTATTTAACTTTTAATTCATGTGTATAATTTTCCTACTGAAGCAGTAAGCTCCTTGAGGCCATGGCTCCTAAAGCTTTGAAACCCACACAGCAACTGGAATAGAGCTCAGCATTCATTCACTCACTCAATAAATAGTTATTGAGCACCTCCAACATGTGAAGCACTATGCTAGGTGCTGGGGATTTGGCAGTGAACAAGAGATGAATTCTACATTGAAGGCACTTAGTAAATATTTGTTAAACAGATAGGCGAGTGGATGGAGACATGGATGTGTTAGTAGTTAGTAGATGAGGTCTCTATCTGTGGCATCCCTTCTGCTCTATGTTACCTCAGAGAAAAATCTCACTTCTTTACTCTCTGTGATCCCACAACTGTTCTAGGTGGAGGAAGTCCCAGGAAGTTTAGTCTCAAGTGAAGAGTAGGGAGAGAGGAAACTAAACTCACAGAAAGGTAGTACCCACTTAAAGGTATTCATATGATGAGTGCTGGGGCCAGAAGAGACTGGGACCAATGAGTCATAGGGTCTCAGGGTCTTCAGACATGTGGGACTGCTACAGGGATCTTTTCAGAGCATCCCCTTCAACACATGTTCCTCAGCCTCCATGCTAACTAACATCCAATGATGGGGCACCTGAGACAGGCATTCCACTGCTTGCCCCTGGTGAGTTCCCTCATTCTCACCTCTAAGTTGCTACATCTAAGTAACATCCAAAATAAAACCAGCCCAGCCTTGGGCCATGATATCCTAACCCACAGCATGTGCACATGTACCCACACCTGTGCATATCTGCTCTACCTCCAGGTCAAAATAGCAACCAGGGAGATTGGCAGAGCCTGGAGTACCAGGCTGTCTTCCCAGTTTGGGACTGGCCAAGGCACTGTGACCTCAGGCTAGAGCCTGAGCCCATCCTCAGTCTAGAAAAAGCTTATGCAAGGATGAGGGTGGCCTAGAGAAAGTCCAGAAAACCATACAAATAACCACCTGTTGATTCCAAGGAGGAGACAGAGCACTTTCTCCTTTTAAAAACGGTATCTTCTCCTCTCACTCAGGCTTAGCCTGCTCAACTGAACAGCCAGGAAAAGCTGCTGGTGTTTGGTGATTTGAAGGGAAGGGGGTCTGAACCTCAAAAGCTTGTCACTTACTGGGGACCCTGATGAGTTTCTCTCTGATGTCCTGCCTTACCCTTAATCTAGCTCCTTGATCATTTGAACGTAACCTTAATTGGACAAGAATTTTCTCCCTTTCAGTATGGACAAAATCAACAACCCTGAATCAGAAGCTTTTAGAGGATGGGTAGTGAAGTGGGGGAAGAACAGAACATTGTAGAGTGAGGGGCAGGGAGGCAGGCAGTGGGCATAGGTAGGTTCTGGTTTTGTAATTAGTAATATTATCTCTCTAAACTAATTGAAAAAAAAAAAACTCAGGCCGGGCGCGGTGGCTCAAGCCTGTAATCCCAGCACTTTGGGAGGCCGAGACGGGCGGATCATGAGGTCAGGAGATCAAGACCATCCTGGCTAACATGGTGAAACCCCGTCTCTACTAAAAAATACAAGAAAAAAAACTAGCCGGGCGAGGTGGCAGGCGCCTGTAGTCCCAGCTACTCGGGAGGCTGAGGCAGGAAAATGGCGTAAACCCGGGAGGCGGAGCTTGCAGTGAGCTGAGATCCGGCCACTGCAGTCCAGCCTGGGAGACAGAGCTAGACTCCGTCTCAAAAAAAAAAAAAAAAAAAAAAAAAAAATTTCAGATTTGTACAATTTCACTAAGTGTACAGTGTTTTCATGCAGGTTGGTTCACTTGGTCTTCAAACTGTCCTCTCTCATTGAATAGATGAGGAAACTGAAGCCCAGCGAGGATACCTCAGGAAAGAGCAAATAGCTAGTGTACAGCAGGATCCAGGTCTTCGAACTCCCAGTCCAGTGCTGTCTCACTACCCACTGTCTTCTCTAAGCACTTGAGGGAGGAATCCACGCCTTAGTCATTAGTGTACCTCCCCCAACTCCAACTCAGCACTTAGTTCAGCATGAAGCATGCATCCAGTACATAACCATGGAGCAGAAGGAGCTGAAATGTGGATGATCCAGGGAGGAAATCAGCAGTGGGAACGCAGATGCTCTGAGGCTTTGGGCATGGGAGCAGCAGAAGAGAGCAGGGCTGAGTAGTGGGCAGGCAGGGTGCAGACACAGTTGCAATAAGGAAAGGGTGGGCGGTACAGCAGTGGGCAGGTGTTGCCTGCCCTTGGATTCACTATGCTGGGGCCAAGCAGCTGGTTAGAAACAAAAACAAACACCAGGGATACAGGTTCCTGCTGTTAACAGCTTCAAACCGCCAGAGGAAAACTCCAAATAAATATAATTAGAAACTTGTAAAAACGTCCTCTCTGTAAACCTGCTCCCCAGGGTCTACCCTTCAAGCACTCCCCTTCCCCAGCCCTCCCCCTAGTGCCCACATATCTCGATACTCTCCCCCTTTCCCCCCTTTCAGAGGGATTCCTTAGATGTGTTTCCTTATCCTGGATCTTCCCTCCAGCCCAGGTCTTTCCTCAGCTTGTTACCAGCAGTGACCAGACCTGAAGAGCCCCTGGTGTAGGGCTCAGAAATCCAAACCCCACAGCTCTCTAGGGCTATGGTTATAGCACAGGGAAAACCAGAGGTAAGAGCAAGGACCACTGTGCCCTATATAGGGGTCATCATCCCATTTGTGCAGCCAAAGCACAGCATCTAACAGCAACTACAAAGCAGTGCTTGATCTGCAGGGGGACATGTCTAGGCTAGGGCAGAATACAGACAGCTAGTCTCAGAGCTAGAAACATATGGAATCCTGGGGCCCAGCTCCAAGAATATTCAGTTCCCATAACATATTTCAGCTCCACTTCCCAACTTTGTTAGATACACACATGCAGAAACACACATGTGTTCTTCAGGGGCTGTTTCCAGGGATACATACCCACTTTATGGACACAGTAAGAACTATCAGCTACTTGGGGTTCCAGGAAACTGGGATGGGGGAAGAAAGGAAGAGTATCCAAGTGACCTAACCTCATGAGGCAGGCAGAAGTGGACCAGCATCCAGGGAGGAGAGGGCCTGAGATTTGGGTGAGTAACCTGTGGAGGCCCGGCGCCTTCTGCCTTCAGCAGGAAGGATTTCAGTGAGATGTGCAGAATCTCAGGGCTGCAAGGAACCCTACTGATATTTTACAAGTGAGGAGAGGGATTTCAGTGATTTCCTCCAAGGCTCAAATCCTTAGGGTCTGCATTTGCCTAAACCCACTGGCACCATATACCTCTATATCTCTGGTGCCACTTGAGGCTGGCATTGGGTGGGCATGGGAACAGGAGAGTAGCCTGTCCAGTGTCAAGTGGCTGGTGGGGGAGGGGAGTCTCTGTCCGCTCTTAGCCCAGGTGACTAGCTCCTGTACCCCCCAAACGTCTCTGGGTTGACCGTTGTTTCTCTTCTATACCCAAGGCCCAGCAGTCCTTCTGTTTCCAGACTCTAGTCTTCTGAGCTGAAGAAGCTGTCCCCAGGTCTGGGCCTCTTACAGGCACTGCCAGCCTCAGAGCAGCTCTGCAGTTTCCAGCCCTGACAGGGACTCTTTCTTATAAGTGGTCATGTGCTAGGGATATGGGACGTCAAAGGAGGCCCACACCCTGACATTTGGGGACCAGAGCTGGGGGCAAGGACTGAGTGGGATCAGGCGGCAAGCTCTTCCAGCTCCATCTTCTCAAAAGGTCTGAAGCCCTTTGTTCCCTTCCCCTGTCCTCAGTTCAAGGCACTGGACCAAGCCACTCCACTTCTTTACTTCTCCAACTAAAACAAAACGCACATTGCCCCACTTCCTTTTTTCTCTCACCAGAGCACTTCACACACATACACCCGCCCTGAGTCATGCATACACATTCACATGTGTGTGAATGCACACTTCACATTCCCAAACTCACACCCAGGACCAGCTCCTTTTACAACAGGTCCCAGCTGCTCACATCTCAAACCGGTTCTCATGCTCTCAGATTCCTGAAGATTTCAGAAAACAATCTCATTTGAGGGCTGCTGATGACTGTCTTCTTTCTCTGCCTGCAGTAATTCTGGCCTTAGTGTCTTCCAGTCCCCTTTCTCTTATTCCACCCTGCAGAGACTCAAGGAGATGAGAAGGAAGGGGTTGAAAACAGGGAAGAGTCTCTGTACTCCCACCCTGAGGCTTTCCCCACCTCTGAGACATGTCATGAGAGAAGAGAGGTCAAAGGGATTCCTGAGGAATTTCTAAGCAGTCCACCCTCTTCTCCACCTTCTGGAAAAATGGGGGGTGAGCTTAGAGGGAATGACTAAAGATTAGGTTCTGAGTGGGGACTCTCCCTCTCTCCAGTGTGGCCTGGATGGGGCACAGGCTGGCCACCGGGCCACCCTTACCCGCTGACACGGTTATGGTTTTCATTTCATATTTTGGAGGGAGGGGCTAGGAGGAACAGTCCCCTCACTGTAAGAGCTGGCCACAGGAGCCCAGGGAAGCGGGGAGGAGAGGAAACAGCCACATTAAAGAGGAAGAGAAGGGTGGGGGAAAGAAAGAGACACATACACCCAGACAGAGACCCGGAGAGACACACCGAGACAGAGAGACACTGTTTGCCACCACACGAACGCTCTCAGTCCCAGGGATGGGGTTACTTGGAAATTCTAAATGCATGACTTTATCAAAACTCTATCCCTAACAAGGAGAGAAAACTACCAGGTAAACTAAACGGCCAGGCTGGCTCTCCTGGAGCCAGCCCTGGGGACAAGTTTCCCTGGAGGCCGAGAGACCTTTTCATTCAGCTGTAACCTGAGCCCTATGCCAGGATTAGGTCTTTTTAACCACTGCTGCCACCCCCCCCACCACCACCACCAAACACCCACCCCCCGACCAAAAGCAAAGCAAATTAATGCTTTTAAGTTAACAATTATCTTGGTTATCCAGTCTGTCTACTTTAAAATATACAGACAAGCACTTGAAAAACACTCAAAACCATGTCCCCTCATGCTCCCTCCTTCCCAGTCACACAGGCTTACCCACCCACTCTTCCATACAGTTCTCACAGACAGTAAAACAGCAGTTTACCCTTAGCAACTACGTTACAAGAAACACAGACATCCAGCTATGTTGCCTGTTGGTAATTGTGGTGAACCTCTCATGTGTGCACACTCGCACAGTCACCTTTACACTTAGGGCTCCCTTCCTTGTCTCCCCCTTTTCCCCCTTCCACATGACTTTGGTTTTCCCACTGTGGGAATCACTGATGAAAAGGGACAGAAACCCAGTTACCCCCAGAGGTATAGTAACTCTGCACAAGATACTTGCCAAGGGTATTTGATTTTAAAGACCTGCTAGTGCTTCATATAAAGCATGTGGCTGGCATTAAAGGCACACTTTCTGGCACTGCTGATAACAAGGAGATATGTTTGAAGGCATGTCCTCCCTGATGCTCACAGACTCTGTCTGTGGGTAAGGCTGTAAGGCTGCCCCACCTGGTCAGTACTAGTTCTTCCTGCAGCATCTGCCTGCAAATTTGTGTCCCGAGACATCCCTGTAACCCAGTAAACCTGGCAACCTCTGGCAAATGGGGTTTGTAGATTTCCTGAAGAGAAGGGTCAATGAAAGGCTTCCATTCTAGGCCAAGCTTAGGGATCAGAAGAAAAGAAGGAAGATACCAAGCTAACTGCAGTCCAGTCACAGGAAGGGTGGCCTGTGAATGAGATAAGCTGGAAACAAAACTACTCTTCTATAAGTTCCTTGAGGGCAAGGGCCTCCACTCTGGCAGCATGTTCCTCAGTACCCAGCAGGGAGTCCAGTGAAAGGAAGCCCTGGAGTACCATGGAGGGATTCTGACTCCCGTTCCTGAATGGTGAGCTGATCTCCCATACTTGAGTGCCTTGCCTTGATGGCACCTGTCCCTTAGAGGGGTCTCCATCTGCCCCTGGGCCCCCCTCAAATACACTGCTTCTCCTTTGGTCCGCAGCCTCACTAGGCCACTGCAGACACTGGCTCCAACTTGAAAGAGGCCCTTATCTTGTCTCGAGGTTACTTCATGAAATCTGTTCCTTCCTTCAGACTAAACTCCCTAGCTAATTCCATGTTATGAGTAAGTCAGCACACACTACAAAAGCCAGCTTTGTTTATGAAAACACAAATCCACAGTGAGGAGAGGGGCTGCTCCCAGGTTGGGGGTGGCAGTGGTGGTGGGCTGTCTGGAACCAGGACTGGAAAAGAGGCAGTGTGGGGTTGGAAGGTGTGGGGGTAGGGTCCAGTATTTGACAGCTGAGGGTCTCTAATGTTTCCGTTCTGTGAAAGGACAGGTTGGAGGGGGAAGAGGTTAGCTGAAGAGGCAGTGTTTGGGAAGAGGAAGGCGGCATTGATAAAGCACCTTCCTTTTCACAGAGCAGGAGTCCATCCAATACAACAGAGCAGCTTAAGAGCCAAACGCTCAGGCTCTGGGACACAGCGACCTGTGTCGGACACTCAGGCTTCCCCAACTCCCAAGTTCAACTTTCCTTCTGGCCCAGCCACCTCCTCACCCCAGCTGGCTTCAGGAGTCCCTGGGACAATAGGCAGAATCGTACTCTCCTGGGCAAAACCTTGCCAGGAGGAATTTTCTTTTTGTCCATATAAATCTCTTGTCGGTGAGGACACGATGGGGGAGGGGTACAGCAAGAGGTCAAGGGGGAGGAGAAACTGTCCCGAGAGAACTGTGGTACATCAGCCTAGTCTCTGCCTGCACAGCCTTGGGACCTGCCAGGCGATGAGCTGGGGGTCAGGGACGGGGGCGGGAGGCCTCCCTCTCTCTCTAATTCCTAGAGGGATCTGTCAGAGCTCCCCAGCCTGGAATTCTACTTTGTTATTTTAATGCAATTCTGACCTGGATTTAAATGGAATTGGAAACCGAGGCCTTAATAAATAAATATTATGATAAGAAATGAAAGCCATGCAAGACGAAAGAGATTTCCCCCCAAAGAGACAGAAACGCAACATTCCTGTCGGGAGCCAGTCACAGAAATTTTCTTCTCTTCAGCCCCCTACCATCCGGTGAGAGATGAGTTGATTTTTCCATAAAAGATCCTATTTTTCTTCAACATTTTTCCACCGATAAGGCATCAACTTAGAAATGTCTAACTTTGCATGCGGGTTGGGGGTAAGGGAAAGAAATATACGGCACGGCTGAAAAGTTTTCATTATTCCCTTAGTCTCTCCAGACCACTGCGTAAGTTTCTGGCAATGTTTGAGAGAAGAGAAAATTCTCTCTCAGATTTTGGAGGACAAGAAGTCTTTCGAAGATGCTGAGGGTGGATGAAGTCGGGCGGAATTCTCAGGCGCGTGGTCTCTTCTGCCCACCGCCCCCAGAGCTTCTCACTCCTCTCTGCCGCCCCCAGCTCGTCCGGCTTTTCGCTCGGGGCGCAGCGCCCAGCGGTCGGGCCCCTAGCCGGGGAGTCCGGGTGCACAGAGCCGGGTCCTGACAGCAGCACGCTCCCCAGCACCTGCCCTGCCCCTCGGGAATCGCGCCTAGGCCCTGAGGCCCAGTAGCCAGGACAGCCCCCAGGCCGCGCGCCCCTCCTTCCTTACCTTGCGCGGCTTTGCTGTACTGGGCGGCGCGGGCGTGGACCAGCAGGACAAGCAGGCAGAGTCCGGGTACGCGCCCCGAGCCCATGGCAGGAGCTACTGGCGGCCCAGCCGCCGGGGCCGGTCTCGCGGCCAGGGGAGGGCGGAAGCCGGCCGGATCCCAGCGCGCAGGAGGGGGAGGGGAGGGGGCGCCCCGCCGGGGCCAGGCCGGGGGCTGCAGTCGCCGGGCGCGGACCGCGGCGCCCTCGGCGCGAGGCTCCCGATGCTACCGGCTCCTCCTGGCCGGACGTCGGGGAGACCGAGGCGCAGAGTGCGAAGAGGCGAGGGGCGCCCGGGGCGACTGACGGAGGGGAACCCCCGCCCTCTCCAAGCCGGCCTCTGCCAGCGGCGGCGGCGGGGCTGCTCCGTCTAATCCCACCCAATTCCCAGCTTCGCCGGGAGAGAGCTGCAGCCGCAGAGCGCGCAGAGCCCGAACGAAGGACCTGAGAAAGGGGAGGGGAAACGCAGCGCCAGAAACACGCCCTTTCTGCCTCTCTTTCTTCCTCTCTCGCTCTTTCTCCGTCTCTCAGGCTCTTTTTCTTCGCCTTTCTCCTCCTCCTCCTCTTTCTCCTCCTCTCCTCGCTCCTTTTCGTTTTCTTCCTCCTCCCCCTCCTCCTCCTCCACCACCTCCTTTTTTCGTGCCCTTTTTTCTTTCAAATGGGGCCTCGGCGCGGCGGCCGCTCCCCCTGCGCGCCCGGGCGCGGTGGCCCCCTCCCCAGGCTGCCGGGCCGCTGCCTGCAGGAATTTACAATCCGGCGCTGGGGGAGCGGGCCCGGTCTCCATGGAGACGGCTTCCCCGGGAGCAGAGAGGTCAGGCGCAAACCGCGCACAATCAATGGATCAATGCAAGCTCCGCTCGGCTCCAGACCAAACAGCACCGGGCTCCGACTCGTCCTCGCTCCCCTAGGAAAGAGTCGAGGAGCGACGGTGCGTCCCCGCGCTCGCACTCGAGGACTTCCGTGCGGCGCAGGTTTGCACGCACACCTCCACCCGAGACAAAGAGGGTGCGAGGTGTTCGGGAGGCCGGGGCAGACGTGGACACAGGGGCACTCGGGCGTGTCCACCGACACAGCCTGACAGGGGACATAGGACCTTGGAACACACCGCCTCCGACACCCTCTTAACTTTTACACCTACCACACCCCTACTCTCAGGACTCAGTCCCCATTCCTAGATCCGGGTCCACTTTGAGGACCAAAAAGAAAGTAGCCTCCGCCTGCTAAAACTGCCAGCTCCAGGACAGACTCCCTTGCAGTTAGGGCCTTGGAGGTAAGCCCACTGAACCACCCTACCCATAGAGACTTGGACTCACATACAGACACTCTCGTGTGCTCAGCACAGGGGCAAAAGCTACCCCACAGAATCATGTCTATGTGTATAAACACAAAGACATAAAGACAGGTACAAGAGGCTCCTTCAAACTTGCACGCCGCTTCAAGAGGTGGTCCTGACTGGTCCATTCTTAACCCTTCATCCCTCCAACTGAAGGGGAGGAGAGGAAAGAGAAAGGATATTTTTAAAACAGGGGCAAACTGTGCAGAAGGAGCAGTGTCTTCCAACCATGGATGCTGCCTCTTGACTGTTCACTCACTCTGCATCTTCTTTCCTTCCATTGTAAGGGAAAGAGGAAAGACCTCTTGAAAGGTTGTGAGGACTTTATTGGAGTGTGAGGCTGTGTTCAGAATGAGACCAGGCCAGGTTCAATTTTCTACAGGGAAGACGCTGCTAGGACCCAGACTAGCCTCAGAGAGCCCTCAGCGTACCCAGGAGGAAGAGGCAATGACCAAGATCTCCTCAAAAGAGATTCAGTTCTGAGACCCTCGATATTGGCTGCCCACATCAGCTGGGGCAAGGGGAGGGCTTTGTTGGCAATGGTCCTGTCCGCTGGGGAGAAGAGCTGAGCCCTTCCTTTCCTAGGGATTCAGTGGAAGAGTAGATGGAAACAGACTCAGACTTCTTATCCTGGGATGAAGATTACTTTTGAACAAGTCATATCTCAATGGGCCTCAGTTTCCTCAGTGAACGAGGGTGGTGGATTCACTCAGTGGTGGAAAGGGGGCAGTGCCCCAAGGAAGCCTGGGGGAGGAGGCCTGGAGAACCTTGCATAGCATCAAAGATGACCTTTGGGATGGGAGCACATAGATCATGGGAATGGTGTGGAGGCCACAGAAAGGCTGGGTCAGATGACTGAGGTCCCTCCCAGCCCTGTCACTCTAAGATGCCCTCCCTCTTTCATTCCACTGGCAAAACCCTCCCCTTGCAGCACTTTTGCCTGCTGCCACCAATTATGTGTAGGGTTGGAGGACAAGTGTAAACTTGCCATCCTTTTTGCCCCAAACAAGAGAATGGTTTCAAAAAAAGAGAAAGAATTGGAGGTTGCCGGATGGTGCCTGTGATCTCCATGGGGGCACAGGGAGAGAAAGCCGAGGAGCCCCCCTTAGGCTGGGAGGGGAGATGGCACGCTGCCTTGCTTTACTCTGCCTCTGCCTTCTTTGGACAGTAGTGTAGCTCCTCTGGGTCCCTGGGGGGATGGAGGGAGGGCCCCTACATCCTCCTTGAGGTGGGCAAGGAGGATTCTGTAGGGGGATTATGGGTTATTTTGGGCCTTCAGTTCAGGGTGATTTCCTGGCCTTCTGAGTACAGATATTTCCCTGACTTTCAGGGAGGGAGGCTTAGGTGGGTTCTTCCACCTAAGCCACTATGTCTCTGGAAGATTGGTTTTTTTTGCCCCCAGTTGCCTTTTATCTCATCCTACCAGTTTTCCTCTGATGATTTCCTCTTTTCCTCTTGGACCAGGTGAGCTCCTCCTCCACATCTGGGCAAAAAAAGGCAGTTCCCTGCTCTTCTCTCCTGCTGCCACTCACCCAATCTGATTCCAGAGTACCCTCAGCCCTTCAGAGTATTCTATAAGAGTAGAAGCAGGGCTTATATCACCAGGACACTGTGAATTGAGGTTCTGGTCCAATTCACATTGCCTTTTGCCCTGTCCTCTTCTGCAAGGACTCAGTTGGACAGTAACTCAGGAAGATGACAGGGAAGGAATAACAAGATGGCACTTGCAAGTGATACTACAAAAGCAGCAGCAGCACGTGCCATATCATAACTAGCAGGGGCAAAATGTCCAGTGGGCTCTGGGCCTCCCACACTCACCTCTAAGGTTGCAGTATGCTTTGGGGCTTCATTTTCCTTCAGGGATGCTTCTGACATTTGTTTCATTCTACTTGCTCCTAAAAATCTCTGGGGAGAGGACTGGCAGGGGTCAGGGATCCCATAGCTGATAGATCTTGGTTCAGGTCCTGTTTAGGGATTCTTCTGCCAGGGCCCACCAGACTCAGGGGTTTCCCCTCCCCTGCAAGGTCTCCTTCCATGAGCTTTGCTTTTTCTTTTTGCTCCTCAGTTTCCCCGTATATAAAATTAGTCCAATGACCCTACCTTGATGGGCAGTGCCATATAGTCTAATGGAGAGCACATACAAGCTGGAAGTAGACTGCCCTGAGATCAATGTTAGGCCCTACCATTTCCCAGCCATCTATTTTTCTTGGAGAGTTATTTCACTTTTCTGAGCCTCACCTTCCTCACCTGGAAAATAGATATGGTTATATGCCCTCAAAGATGTCGGTCCATCAGTGTCTGTGTGGGCTCTAAACAAACCTGCAATTCAAGTCTCAGCTCTGTTACTTTCTATCTCTGTGACTTCAGGCAAATTAATCTCAGGAAGTTTCAGTTTTCTCACCTGACATAGGGGATAAAAACCTTATAAGTTAATGGTGCTAATTAAATGAGATAATAGGTGGAAAACACCTGCCACTGGCACATAGTAGGCATTCAGTAGGTGGAGGCTATTGTTCTTTCCACTACTTCTCAGAAGAACAAAAGCCCATGTGTTTGGGGCTGGGTGCAGTGGCTCACACCTGCAATTCAAGCACTTTGGGAGGCCAAGGTGGGCAGATCATTTGAGGTCAGGAGTTTGAGACCAGCCTGACCAACATGGTGAAACCCTGTCTCTACTAAAAATACAAAAATTAGCCAGGTGTGGTGGTGCACACCTGTAATCCTACCCACTTGGGAGGCTGAGGCAGGAGAAACATTTGAACCTGGGAGGTGGAGGTTGCAGTGAGCAGAGATTGTGCCACTGCTCTGACCTGTGCAACAGAACTCAAAAAAAAAAAAAGCCCAAGTGTTTGATAACAAAGGTATAGTAGTGCCTGGTGGGAAGAAGCAGCCTTGTCCCAGATTAGACTTTGATGCCACTGGGTGTGAGCACAGTCAACTGGGCTAGATTCTCACCATCCCCAACAGGTTGCTGTCTGTCATACATTCCTACTGAGAAGGTTTCAGAAATTCCATGCATTCCAGCACACTGGCCTTGTCAACCACACTTATACATTATGCAGTTAGAAGAATATTCACTTGCCAGCTAGGTAGCTCTGGAGTCTCTCCATCCCTACTGTCTTGCACCTCCTACTTTACCTTAAGAAGATATAGACACCCTGAAACACAAATTAGAGCTCATAGCTACCATTTACCGAGTGCTTTCTATGTTCCAGGGCCTGTACCAGGCACTCCATCACAAGCCTATAAGGTAGGAATTGTTATCCCCATTTTATTGGTGGGAAAACTGAGGGTCAGGTAGATTAACTTGCCCAGGATGACATACTAAGAAAGAACAAAGCCAGGACTTAGGCCCAGGCCTGACTCTGAAGCTTGTATACCTCCTCAGCTGTCTACACTGCCTCCTCTGAATTCACAGAGACTTGATACACTTTTGCCACTCACACTCTAATCATTGGGATCAGGTTGAGGGTCACAGACCAGCACCTTCACATACAGGGCTCTTTACACATATCCTTGCTCTGGAGAGTCATTAAGCAATAGAACTGCAGAAGACTTTAGCCATCACCTGTCTGGTGATGGGAGGTGAAGTGGCTTGCCCAGAGTCATACAATATTTAAGAGACAAAGTGGCTGGGCACAGTGGCTCACGCCTATAATTCCAGCACTTTGGGAGGCTGAGGTGAGCAGATCACCTGAGGTCAGGAGTTCGACACCAGCCTGACCAACATGGAGAAACCCCGTCTCTACTAAAAATACAAAATTAGCCGGGCGTGGTGGCGCATGCCTGTAATCCCAGCTACTCGGGAGACTGAGGCAGGAGAATCGCTTGAACCTGGGAGGTTAAGGTTGCAGTGAGCCGAGACTTCGCCATTGCACTCCAGCCTGGGCAACAAGAGTGAAACTATGTCTCAAAAAAAAAAAAAAAAAAGGACAGAATAGACACATAAACCAAAAAATCAGTAATTGACAGATGGAGAGGAAAAGAGAACAGTCAGAACAGCAACAAAATAATAGAAGAAGGGAGGGAGGGGATCTTACTAGGCTGGTGAATGGGCTGTTTTGTACTCCTTCAGGGTAGCTCAGGAGTCATTTTGCCATGTAGGCAGAGGCTTGGAGGTAACCATCTCTCAAAGTCTGTTTCTCAGCTCTGGGATTCTAGGGATACCTTGTTCCCAGGTCCTTAGTGTTGGCTTTACAGAGAGATCCACAGGCAGCCCTGCCAGGACATGGGGCAGAGGTAACCCAATCCAAGCTGCCCCACACCTGTTCCAGCCTCTCCTCTGGACACTTAGGCCACCTCCAGTTTAGCTCTCTTGGCTAAGTCACCCCAGTTTCCTCCTACCCCTCCTCTCTACCCACATCTACTCCTGAGTTACCTTGCCACTTGCTTCCTCTCCACCTGCGCCCAGCTGCTTTCACTAAGGAAACAAAAATCTCTACCCTGCCAACTGGCATCGTCACTGATGTGTGGTTCCAGATCCCTGCACATCACAAGGTCACAAGGCAAGTCTCCAACCACCCCAGGCCTGCACCCTGACCCCTCCACACAGCTGCCCTCCCAAACTTGTTTCCCTCCTGCCCACCCCAGCCCCCATACTTCTCCAATCAGTGTCCTCAATTCCTGTTTCTCCAAAAAGCCAAGAGCCATCTAACCTGAGCCTCCTATCCCCTGCTCCCTTCTTTCTCCACTGCTGGGAGAGGGGTCCATCCTTTTGGCCAAGCCTAATACCATGTACATGTACCGGGATCTCATCCCCTCTTGCCACTTCAGGGAGCTCGCTCTGTCAGTTATCCCCTCTTTTGCCTGAATGTCTCACCTCAGCTCCTCCTGTAAGCACAATAAGAGCTGCAGCATCCTATAGAACTTCCCAGCATCCCGCAGGGAAGTTCCACAGACTCTGCTGCCTCTCATCCTTCCAGGCTCCCAACTTCTCTGCCCTAGGTCTCCATGTCACTGCTTCCCTTTCACCCCTGGCCCTAATGCATTCTGTCCCAGGCTCCCTCTGCCTCCCCTCCCCCAAAGTTTCCAGCAACTTCCACATCTTCATATCCAGGGCTGTTTGCCAGTCCTTATCTAACCTGACCTCTCTGCCTCATCCAAAACCTCTGAACATTCTTCTTCCACTTCTTGGAGCGCTTTCTTCTCCTGCATCTACTGCTGGCTGCTTTCCCTCCGCTGGCCTCTTAAATGCTAGACAGTTTGGGCTTCTAGCTTGGCTTTTTTCACTTCTCACTCTACATGACCTCCCTAGGGGACTCTCTGAGGGACAGCAAGGGTGATGGAAAGAACATTGGCTTTGTAGTCAAATAGTCCCAAGTTTAAATCCCAGCCACGTCAATGGGTGAGCTTGGGCAAGTTTCTTCACCTCTTTGAGCTTTATCATCCTCATCTGAAGAACAGGGAGGATAAACTTCTGACCTTGCAGGTTGTTGGAGTGTTACTGATGATGACTCATGTGGAAGGTCACTCACAAAATAGGTGGACAGCACGTAGTGGGGCATTATGGCTCCAGGCACCACCAATATGTCAATGACCACCAAATCTATATCCCTAACCCCATTTTTCTCCTAGCTCTAATTCTGTATGTTCAATTTGCAGATCTATAGCTCTAGCTCCCTCCTCTCCTTCCTATCTAGTCCTACATTTCCACCTACTTATAGATACTTCCGATGATATTTTTCAAGACCTCAAGCTGAACCTACCCCCAGTTGAACTCATGCCTCACAACACTCTCCCCTGACCTGTCCTCTTCCCATGATCTCCATCTTGAGGTTAATGGCTCATAACCTAGTCAGTGGCCCCATTTGGATTCCTCAGAGTCCTAAGGACAATCCTCCTCCTGATCCCTCTTGCTGCTGCCACAGTTCAGGTACTTCCTGTGTCTGCTGTGGGCCACTGCCTGACAGAGCTAAGTTCTAGCTGCCTGGCACAGTGTATGTGGCCTTCTGTGCCAGTCCTGAGCCTTTCTTTCCAATGACATTTCATGGTTGTCTTCTGACTTCACCATCACTACACCCTAGCTACACCATGCCTGGCACGCACCATATTCTTGTCAGCTGGAGAACTACTGCCCTTTAAAATCTTGTAGTGGCTCATGCCTTTAATCCCAGTGTTTTGGGAGGTTGAGGCAGGAGGATGACTTGAGGCCAGAAGTTCAAGACCAGCCCAGGCAACATAATGAAACCCCGTCTCTACAAAAAATTCAAAAATTAGCTGAAGTGGTGATGTGCACCTGTAGTCCTAGCTACTCAGAGGCTGAGGTAGAAGGACTGCTTGAACCCAGGAGTTGGAGGCTACAGTGAGCTGTGATCTCACCACTGCTCTCAAGCCTGGGCTACATAATGAGACCCTGTTAAAAATAAAAATAAAAAAGATCCAGCTTCCATGGTACCTTGGTGGGGAAGTGTTTTTACTGCCCCAGCAGACTCGGAGCTCAGTGGTCCTTGAAACCTATCCCAGTGATGGCCCTGGCTATCGGTAATGGTCTGTTTACCTTCCACTAGTTCTATCAAACCTTTGAGGGCAAGACCCATTTGGGTCACCTCTGTATCCCCAGCTCTAAGCATATGCCTGGCAGATAGTTGTGTTCAGGGAATTATTTATTGAATAGCTGAAAGAATGAAGGAAGGGTGAGCTCACACAAACCCTAGAGGAGAAGTGAAGCATTCCCTGACCTTGTCTCCCTGCCTCCAACCAGTCTGAGGATGCTTCAGGTTTCCTGGAGGACCTAGGGCAGCAGAGGGCAGAAGGGCAGTGAAACCCCCACTGAAGAAAGCCCATGGACACACAGGGGGCCTAGGAGAGGACTCCTGCTAGAGACTTTCAGGGTCTGGAAGACACAGATGCATATCTGGAACCTTCCAAGCCAGCGCTCAGGATATACCCAAAGGTCTGAAGAATTGGGTAATGGCAGCCTAGATAAAGCAGCCAGAGGTAGGAGAATGGGCAAGAAGGAGCCTGAGTGGTCAGAGGGCTGGGGCCAGAGCAGATGAAAGGGGTCTATAGGCAGCTCTCATATGAACTCTGGGAGGCAGGTCCGGGAAGGAGAACCCTAGGTGAGGCCACTTGAAGGTCCCTGGGGGATTCTCTGCCACCTCATCAAAGATCTTTCTGACTGATGCTTAACATTCCATTATTGGAGAATCACTCCTTTGAGCTAAACCTTATGTTCTTTGGCCCCAAATACAAATATTCCTGTGAGAGAGGGTGACAGCCTTTGCCAGTTAAAACTTTAGTTATCAGTTGACACCCTAACAAATGTGTTGTGAATATCAGAGGAGGGGGCTGTAGGAACACTCATAAGGAACTTCCTAATTTGGTTAAGAGGTGGCTTGCTTTCCCTCCCCCTACCCTATTCTTTATGCCTATCCTCTCTTAGATCCCCACTGGATTCCCTCCTCAGAGGAAAAGATGGAGAGGTGGAGAAGGACCACTTCATCTACCAATACCACTCCTATGCATATCCTGGATTAAGGAAAAGATAGGTGGAAGTATTGGGGCAAAGTTCAAGGTATCCATGAACCAACTTCAAGTAGACCATAGAGCAAATTGTTGTAAAACAAAACTCAGTTACCCAATAGCTTCTATTACATTTTCAGAGAAGAGCTCCCATTAGGCTGAAAATCATTCTAGGAGAAACTGAAAACCTGCAATAAGGAAGGATCATTGGAATGTTTGCCAGCTATGTGCTTGTGCTGAGTGTTGATATCCTTACAGAATTTTGCCTCCCTTTTGCAGCAAGAGGCTCTCTTCGTCATGCCACGTCTCCACTTCCCAGCCAACTTGGCAAAGCTGAGGAACATCACAGTCAGGCTGAGATTCCTTGGTGCCCTGCTCTGGTCCTGCAAAATGTAGTCTGTAGGAAGCTGCAGTATGCTGGAGAAGAACGGGCTCTTCCCTGGGCCCCTGACCCGGACTCAGCGATGTTCCACCTCTTGATCAGTGTAAGGGCTACTGAGGAGGGAGAGGAGCTCATTCTTTTTTTTTTTTTTTTTTTTTTTTTTGAGACGGAGTTTCACTCTTGTTGCCCAGGCCGGGGTGCAATGGTACGATCTTAGCTCACCGCAACCTCCGCCTCCCAGGTTCAAGCGATTCTCCTGCCTCAGCCTTCTGAGTAGCTGGGATTACAGGCATGCGCCACCACGCCCAGCTAATTTTGTATTTTTAGTAGAGATGGGATTTCTTCATGTTGGTCAGGCTGGTCTTGAACTCCCGACCTCAGGTGATCCACCCGCCTCGGCCTCCCAAAGTGCTGGGATTACAGCTGTAAGCCACTGCACCCAGCCCAAGAGGAACTCATTCTAATCCTTTTCTGTCTTCACCCACTGTCCCCAGTCCCCGGTCCAATGCTGGGATTGATTGAGAAATTTGGTGGCTTCTCTTTGGTAGATCCAAATTGTAATGCCACCTTTTACCAGTAGGTGCCGCCATCTAACATACCATCTTTCAGCCTTGGTGAAGTCCTGAAGCCAGACCTCTGGGAGTCTGTCTACTCAGGGAACTCACTGCCTCCAACAAATTTGCAAATAAAATTATTATATATGAAATAGGCCCACACTGGTGAAATTAAGATGTGGAATTAATTGTATGTGTATTTCTTTATAACCACAGACTCAGTGTTTAACGTTTGACATATATTGTGCACTTACTATGTACCAGGGACTTAAAGGATATGGGGATTCAAAGATGACATGGTTTCTCCTTTTAAGTTTATAATTTGGTAAGAGAAATTCACATCTAAGTCATTGGAATATAAGGCAGAATGTGGTAAATGTCCAAATATGGAGGTGCCAACATAAAATTCTAATGAGGGCATAAACAGCACAGATTAATTCCAGCTGGAAGCAGGAGGACGACTCAGTGGAGGAGGAAAGGGTTTAAAGCTGACCTCAAAGAATATATGGAATTCTCATACAGGGAGTTGGGTGAAGAGAGTGAGGGCTTTCCAGGTGGCAGGAACAACGTGAGCAAAGACTTAGAGAGGAGAATGTCTTCAGGGAATTAGTAATGTGGCTCAATTAGAGACAAGTATTTCAGAGAGTGTGGAGGAAGATCTGAAGGGTGGGATGGGGCCAGACAATGAAGAGCCTGTTGCCGTCAGATGCTAAGTGACTGACAGTGTTGCATAGGCTCCAGGAACCCGGCGACTTTACAGCAAAGTAGCAGCATGGCGGGCTCGGCTTCATGAATTAGCTTTATGTGTGCTGCAGGATTTCTTCAATGTGTTGATTTTTAGTGAATTTATTTCATCATGGATGCAGGAAGAGAACAGAAAGAAAAAGGGGAAGAAAGGACATAAAAAGAAGTGGGCTGGGCACGGTGGCTCACGTCTATAATCCCAGCGGATCATGAGGTCAGGAGATCAAGACCATCCTGGCTAACATGGTGAAACCCTGTCTCTACTAAAAATACAAAAAATTAGCTGGGCTTGGTGGCGCACGCCTGTAGTCCCAGCTACTCGGGAGGCTGAGGCAGGAGAATGGTGTGAACCCGGGAGGCAGAGCTTGCAGTGAGCCGAGATTGGGCCACTGCACTCCAGCCTGGGCGACAGAGCAAGACTCTGTCTCAAAAAAACAAACAAAAAAGAAGTGACAGGGAGGGAAATAATGGACAGAAGGAAAAGAGAGATGGAGAAGGAAGAGAGAGAAAGAGAAGAAGGCAGCCCTGGAGGAGGCAAGGCAGAAACGCCCTCTGGCTTCTTGCCCTGGCCAACCACAGAGGACAATGTGAGGCGAGTTTGGTGATGTGTTTTCTGCTGGCCCTGTTTGTTTTTCATTTTTCTGGTTTTGGACAGATCTGGGGTGAAGGAAGAGGGGGACAGGGTTGTGGCTGGCATTGACAGTGGTCCTTGGGCTGGGCTCTGGGCTGGTGGGATCCTTCAGTGGGGGCTTATGGGCATTGGAGCTGAACTTTTGAAGTCCCTGGGAGGGGGCCTCTTTGTAGGTGTCCAGAGCCAGGTGACCTTCCTCAAGCCTGGAGATGGTTTGCCCTAAGCTCTTTGTCTCTGTCTTTCCTGACCCTGGCAAGAAAGAATTAGTCCTTGAGGCCTGGGCTCCTTGCCTGTGTAGCCAGGATGTCGTGCTGGGCTGGGGTGCCCATGGGGGTAGCAAGAGCAGCTGCTTCCAGATTGGCGCTGGGGAACGCAGGGAAAGTCCATGAGAGCCAGACTGCTCCCCGGCCCCGATGATGAGTCTGGCTTTCTCTCCCATCCCATGGCCCTTGGAAGCCAACCTAACAAGCTCTATTAAAGTTAATGAAACGCAATGATTCCTCTGTTTGCTCGGTTACAACTCATTACGAGTTGCTCTTGCTTGCTCAGCTCTTGCATGCTCAGCTCTTGCAGAGGAGATTCATTTGAGTAGCCAGGGCCTGGCCTTTGTCCCCCTAATTTTTATTGGCCCATTAACAAGATCAGATACTTTGGCTGACCAGGAGTTTCTAGTACCCAAGTCCCAACAAACCCTATTGGGTGGAGTTTCAGGCAACCTTTTGAGTCTAAATTAGCCTAAAAACATGCTGTTGCCCTTCCTCCCTCTGTTGCTTCCCTATATCCAAACTCAGTTTTATTTGTAGGTACAGTAGGAGTATGCAGAGTTTTCAGAAGTTAGGAGATGCTTTTCCAGCCTCTTTAAAATGTATCTCAACCCACTGATTTAGAGAAGTTCCCTAGTAAGAGCTCCAGCTCCTTTGGTTTAAGGGCTTTCCTCCCCCATTTAAATGGAAATGTACTGAACATTGTTAGTCATTTATACTTTGGTGTGAATTAGTTCATATTGTCACTTTAAGGGGATTTGGGAGTCTCCTAAATTGTATACAAACTTTTGTCCACACTATTCATTCTTCCAGAGAAAGGTTTTCTATAGCTTTCTTCAAAATTTCCGTAACCGCCCTCCCCCCGCACACACACGTACACATGCACACACGCACTCCCTCTCTCTCTCAAAAGGTTAACAACCTCTATGTTAGTAGAAGATTGGGCCATAACTGGAATTACAGAAGACAAACTCTCCTTCCTTCATCATCTGCTTGGCCAGTTCTGCCTCTAAGGAGGGACCTTCCCCTCGTCCTTAAGTTCCTTATCCACAGACCTCCCATTGTCACCACAGCTCAATCATATGCTTCCCAAATCTTAAAACCAACCTCAAGTTGGTGGGGAGGAGTCAAGAGGAGAGCCCTTGAACTCTATGTTGATTTACATGCTGAGGCTGTAAATGATAGGTTTACATGCTGGTGTAAATACTCATAAACTCACAGTAAGTGCAGGGCATCACATGCTTTCAGTGTCTAGATCCTCTGCAGCCCGTATAGGCCTGGCATTCTCAAGGTCAGGGAGGAGAGCACCGAGTTGGCAGCAGCTAGCATGACAGGAGCCAACTGTGACTATGGAGGAAAAGGGCGTGCTTGGAGTTGGTCTCTAAACCCTCATCCTCTCCTATACAGCAGGTGGCTTCTGCACAGTGATACCTTGGCATGACTCCCCCTGCTCCTCAGCCAGCCTGACTGTTCTTTTGGGTTAAAGCATTGTCTCCAGAAGGTCCCTGTTAAAATGCAAAGGGGCTTCTTGCAGGGTGACTTGGGCTGGTTGGCTGACTGGCTGTCACTCAACAGAAAGCGGAGACCCCAGATCAGGGAGGTTAAAGTTTGGGAGAAAGGTTCAGGTGGGTCAATACTATAGCTACATGAAATTGATTTAAATGACTTTCCAGGTGCTCTCCCTAATTCCACTCTTGGGGGCTGAGAATCTATCCTTCATATGGCAGCCAGAGTCATTTTAAAGCTGGGCCATACAACCTCAACATGATAGATATTTGTTGGGGGGCCATCCTATGCTTGTAGCATATTTAGCAGCATCCCTGGCCTCTACCCACTAGGTGCCAGTAGCACTCCCTCCCCAAGTTGCGACAGCCAAAAATGTCTCCAGACATTGATAAATGTACCCTGGGGGAGGGAAGTGAAATCATACCTCCATCTCCCCTTCCCCCTGCCCCACTGAGAATCTCCATCATAAAGTATAAGTCAGCCCATGTTACTCCCTGATCAAAAATCCTACCATGTCTTCTCATTGTTCTGAGCATGAAATCCAGTTGTTTGGCCCAGCTTTCAAGGCCTTGTGTAGTCCAGCCTTGCCTCCCTCTCCTGCCCCACCTTGTACCCCTCTGCTGTCATCTACCATCACCCTTTAGCCACACAACCCTTTTTGACATACCTAGATAAACCAAGCTCTTTCTTGGACAGGGTGGAAGATGGAGAGATATGGACAGATTTGGAGTAAGTTTCAGAGGCCCTAATTTCTTTGGATTTTACTGGGAGGCCTTTTCTTTTTTTTTTTTTTTTTTGAGATGGAGTTTAACTTGTCGCCCAGGCTGGAGTACAATGGCGTGATCTCGGCTCACTGCAACGTCCGCCTCCTGGGTTCAAGCAATTCTCCTGACTCAGCCTCCTGAGTAGCGGGGATTACAAGCGCCTGCCACCATGCCCGACTAATTTTTGCATTTTTTAGTAGAGATGGGGTTTCACCATGTTGGCTGGGCTGGTCTTGAACTCCTGACCTCAGGTAATCCACCCGTCTCGGCCTCCCAAAGGGCTGGGATTACAAGCGTGAGCCACTGTGCCGGCCTAGGGAGGTCTTTTCATATGCGCTTATGACAACTTGTAAATATTTAACTTACTGAGTTATTTACTTTTGTTTTTCCCTTCTCCCCAACAAGAATGTAAGCTCCGTTAGAGCAGGGACCATGTCTGACTTTTCACTATTGTGTCCTCATCATCTCCCGTACTGCCTGCACATGGTAGGTCCTCAGTGATCACCTGTGGAATGAATGAATAAGGGTGGCAGGAGTTCAGAGAGGGAGAGGGACTCTTCTGGAAGGGTAAGGGAAGATTTCCTGGGCACGCTGAGGCTTGAAGCTTGGGTAGGAGGTGGGGAGGGTAATCTGGGACAGAATTTAGGGGATGGAAGAAGCAAGGGCCTAAAGAATTTCACAGTGGCCCAAATGTACTGCAATGAACCCAGGTGACATACAGGCAGCAGGAACTTGTCATGAGGCAGAACAAGTCTGATGTGAATATGATTCTCAGTCTGAGTGGGTCAAAGGGGGTGAAGTAGTTGAGTTCCCTAAGTTGTTGGGGAAGTCGGGAGGGAAATCAGTTAGGCTAGAGCCTAGCAAAACCAGGGCCAAACCAAGGAGGGTTTGATTGCTGAGACTGGAGTGTGGAATTGGCTGAGCCACTGAAAGGTGATGATTATTCCTCACCTGGTATCTGATGTTGCTGACCTTGACTTCTCTGATCCCCTCAGATCCCCAGAACCAGCTCTGTGATCATAAGTGAAGTCAAGGGACTGACCAGATACATGAACCTAGATCTCTGCAAAGAGCCCTGGGACCCAAATGGGAGAGGTCCAGGGCCTGGTTCCATCTTCCCTCCCTCTCTTGATGTGTGGCCCTGCTCAAGGCGTTGGACTGCAGTGGACCTCCATGTCCTTCTTTTGGAAAACAGAGTTAACAATACCTGCCCCGTTCAGAGGAGAAATGAGGTCATGTTTGTGCAGCATTGTGAGCTCACTGGAGACAATGAGTGTATTCTTCTTAACAGTAACAATAATAATCATTACTGCAAATCTAACCAGTAAATATATCTCCTCAAAGCTGGAGTTGGCCCCTCAGTAGGATAGCAATTAAAGTTTTTCAAAAAATCTCTAGGTGGGGGAATTTTCTGGCTGCATTTTGATCTCTGGGGTTTGCAGAGTTGATATCATTGTGGGAGGGAGAGAGGCCTGCAGCAATCATTCATCTCAATTCCATTCAGTTGTACTTTTCGTATCTCTCTTGTCCTTGAGTTCTACCCAATGGGTTTTGCAATTTCTCATCCTCCATTAGTCCTGAGGGAAAGAAGTCCCTAAATTCCCCATCTCCACACTCACCCACTGTCCCATTCACTGACATAAATAGTGACCTGGCTACTGGAGATCCTGGGCATTCGAGCATTGGCCACAAACTATCCTGCAAAGAAAGTGATCTGTCTTGAGTACTTGATTCTCTTTTCTGCTCATCCCACTTAGTGTGCCAGTGATTCCCAAGCTGAGCTGTGCATTCAAAGCCCCCAGGAGTGGGTCCATGGATTATCAAGTGATTCTAATTTAGCCATCCCAGCACCTGTCTGAATTTGAGAATTGCAAGGTTTTCAACCATTAGTTGTGAAATGTGTGTACAAGGAGCAGAGTGGATATACAAAGGTCTTTGTTGCAGTTTGGGTCAAGCTGGCAAAAGACCGTCTCTCCTGCTACAATCCACAAAATGACAGAAAAACTCTTGGAACAAATAAAATAGTAAATCCAATATTGTGTGATAAAACAAGAGAGAACCATCAGCAGATCAGAAATGTTGGATCTCTGAGAAAGATAAACAGCATCAAAGCTATAAAGAGGCCGGGCGTGGTGGCTCACGCCTGTAATCCCAGAACTTTGGGAGGCCAAGGTGGGCAGATCACTTGAGATCAGGAGTTCAAGACCAGCCTGGCCAACATGGCGAAACCCCATCTCTACTAAAAATACAAAAAAAATTAGCCAGGCATGGTGGCATGCGCCTGTAATCCCAGCTACCCAGGAGACTGAGGCAGGAGAATTGCTTGAATGCAGGAGGTGGAGGTTGCAGTTAGCCAAGATCGTGCCACTGCACTCCAGCCTGGGTGACAGAGTGAGATTCTGTTTCAGGAAAAAAAAAAAAAAAAAAGCTATAAAGAAGTAAAACTGGGAGGAAACCACAGCTAATACATGCAGGAGAAGACTTGTATGGAGAAAAGAGTGGTTTGGGGGTCTCCAAACCTGAGTCAACAGACTCAAAGAAACCAGAGGAGGTTCCAGGGGTATTCCTGAACACCAGTGTTCAACAGCTAGCAGCAGTGGATTTGCCCCAAGGTGCTGGGCTAGAGAGGTGAGCAATACTCCAAGTAGCTACTGACACTCTGGGAGAGGAATAGGGAGCACTCAGCCAGGAGAAAGGCTGTCTGCAGGTCACTCACCTCTCTCCCACTCCCTGTAGCAGAGACAGGCTACAGTGAACAGAAAGCTGGCAAATTAAGGATGAGCAGAACATCAATAATCACCAAAAATTTAATGAAAAATATAACCATGACAGGGCGTAGCTCCAAGCCAATATTGTCCAATAGAACTTTCTGTAATGATGGAAATGTTCTATATTTGAGCTGTCCAATATGTAGCCCTTTAAAAGAATCAGGAGTCTAAGAAATTTAAAAATTGATCATTGAAATTCAGAACTCAGTAGATGGTCTAGATAGGTTTAATGATCAGGAAGACTGACCTGAGAAAGTCTCCTTAAGCACAGTAAAAAAGACAAAAAGATAGAAATTCTGAGAGAAAAAATTAAGAACCATCTGTGGGATTGGCATTACAGAAAGCTAGAACTTCAGAGAATAGAAGCGGGAAAATAATTAAAGAACTAACAAAAGAAAATTTCCCAATTGCTGAAGAAAGAAGTTAATCATTAGCTTGACCTTTCCCAGGGAAAAAGACTCACACCTAGACATATTGTAGTAAAACTTCATAACAACAAAAATAAAGAAAAAAATCCAAGGAGCTTCTGGAGAGAAAAAAAGCAGGTCTTCAATAGAATAATATTAAATTGGCATCAGACTGGATGTTAAAAGACAATGAAATATAATCTTCAAGGCCCTGAAGGGAAATGAAGTATTCAAGTGGGAGGAAAAAATTAAGATTTTTTTTTTTGTTTTACAAGAAGAAAGTTTGCCACCCTCGTATTCCTTAAAGAATTTCCAGAGGAGGTGCTTCAGTAGAAAAATAGTGAATTCAGGAAAGAGGAAGACGTGGGATGCCGAAACTGTGATGAACAAAGAAACTAGTAAAACTTTTAGTGAAGTCTGAGTAATTATTGAGGCATAATGTAAACATTTTAAAAACAACAATTTGGAGCAATAATCTACCCAGATGATCTCAACTTGGGAGGTGGCAGGTAGGGGAGGAGGAGGAAAGTTAAATAATGCTACGGGAGAAAAAGTTCCTGATCAGCTCTAGTCATTTATAGAAAACTAGAAGTTAAAGGATTCATATGCCTCAGAGGGTATGGAAGAAAAAAAAAATAGGATTCATATTTGAAGGTAATCAGCAGAAGATGGAGAATTGGAAAATCAACTTCTAAATCAATAGAGCAAGTTAAAAAGATGGGGAAGAGGGCAAAGAAAACTTGATCAGTCTAACAAAAAGTAGGGAAAGAGGAAAAAAATAATAAGAAAAGGTAAAGAGGAAGCATAAAATAAAATGATAGGCTAAGTCTAAAAATATCATTAATAATACATGAGAAAAGAGAAAATTCCCCATTAAAGGGCAAAATCCCTCCATACATATGCTTTTTACAGAGATATATTGAAACTGACAAGATCATTTTGAGTATGAACAGATGGGGGAAATAAACAAATAATAACAAAAAGAAAGGAAGTACATTAGTATCAGACAAAATGAAATCCAAAGACAAAAAGCATTAAAAGAAACAAAGAAAGGCTGGGCATGGTGGTTCACGCCTATAATCCCAGCACTTTAGGAGGCTGAGGTGGGCGGATCACTTGAGGTCAGGAGTTCAAGACCAGCCTGGCCAACATGGTGAAACCCATCTCTCCTAAAAATACACGCCTGTAGTCCCAGCTACTTGGAAGGCTGAGGTGGAAGGATTGCTTGAGGTTGGGAAGCAGAGGTTGCAGTGAGCTGAGATTGCACCACTGCACTCCAGCCTTAAAAAAAAAAAAAACACAAACAAACAAACAAGGAGATATATTGGTAAAAATTACAATCTTCCAAACACATACAATTTCCATGATTCTTTAGGCACCTAACAACCCAGCTTCAAAATATATAAAGCAAACACTGATGCAAACAAAGGAGAAATGAACAAATCTATGGCTATGGATGAAAGTTTTAATAGAGCTATCTCAGAAATCTGTGGATCAAGTAGGCAAAAGTCATAATGAAAATAATAGAGGATTTGAGTGACACAATTAATCAACTTTAATAAATATTTTATCCAACAAATTGAGAGACTTTTTCTTCAAATACACTTTTAGCATTCACAAAAAGAAATACTCAAAAAAATTATGGAAACGATATTACATCAGCCATTTTCTCTGTCTATAATACATGAACATAAGAAAATAGCCCCAAAATGCTGGAGTGTGATTGCACTCCATATTTACCTGGAAAGGTAAACTAATTTACAGGAAATTCCCTGGAACCCAAAGCCTGGCTTATCTCTGCTACAGCTTAGCTCTGGGGTGTACTTATGAGTTTAAGTCTCACATATGAATGTCACCTTCATGATATCCCAGTAGGGAGAACATTATCTCTGCTCCCAGTAGTACTCAGCCTGGTATTTAAAGCCCAGCCCCCACAATCAAACCCCAGTCTTTCCTTTTTCACCTCTCCTGCTTCTCCAACATGCAAAATGCCATAAGCTCTTGGTACACTCACCACCTCTTGGGTATTCCCAGGATATCTGGGAGGCTATACTCTTGGTCCATGACACTCATTCAATTGCTTAACTCGTCCCCCATTACTTAACTCTTCCATCTCTGTAAATCTCACCTTCTCAAACAGCAAACTATGGCTCAAGGGTCAAATCTGGCCTGACTCCTATTTTAATAAATAAAGTTTTATTGGAACACAGTCACATCCATTCACTTACATAATGCTAATGGCTACTTTCCCCATAGTTGAGTAGTTACAACAAGATAATATGGCCTGTAAAACCCCAAATATTTACTATATATGGCCCTTTATAGAAAAACTGCTGTGTAGAGATATTTTCTTCTTGAGGTCACCTACCAAGCTGGGGCACAAGAAGAACCCTTATTGCTCACTATATGATGAATAAAAAATAACTGGTTAAAGGACTGGGTGAGGTGGCTTACACCTGTAATCCTAGTATTTTGGGAGGCTGAGGTGGATGGATTGCCAGAGCTCCGGAGTTCGAGATCAGCCTGGGCAACACAGGGAAACCCCATCTCTACTAAAATACAAAAATTCACTGGGCGTGGCTGTGTGTGCCTGTAATCCCAGTTACTGGGGAGGCTGAGGCAGAAGAATTGCTTGAACCTGGGAGGCAGAGATTGCAGTGAGTCGAGATCATGCTACTGCACTCCAGCCTGGGCAACAGAGGGAGACTCAGTCTCAAAAGAAACAAACAAGCGAACAAACAAACAAAAACTGGTAAAGAATTGCCTGTGCAGGAAATAGCAAGGATGCTCATTGTGCCTCAAGAACACTGTCATGGGGAAAGAGGAGGCAATGTGAGCAGATAGATATCACTTTGCCGAAGTGGCAGGAAAGCAGGCTTTGGAGCTGGCCGACTTGGGTTTGATTTCTAGTGTGGCCACTTTGTAGCTGTATGACTTTAGGCGGATTTTATGCCCTCTCTGAATTCTCTGTAAACTATGAATGATAAAATCTACCTCTAGGATAGTTCAAGTCTCAAAAAATAATGAACAGAAAACACCTAAATCTAGAAGCCCTAATAAATGGTCGTTCTTTTTCATGGTAGACACAGAGTCTGTTCCAGGATTGGTCTCCAATTACTCCAGGCCAGTTTCAAATGCCCTCATCCAACCCTCACAAGGCATAAGTTTTTTATCTGGGTGGCCCTCCCTGTAGAAGACCACCACTTCTCCACTCCTTTCTTTCCATGGCTTCCCATGGCTTCCTTCCTTAGCCTTCCACGTTCCACACTAGTTGTTATCCAGCCCCAACCTCCCTGACTTCGCCATTCCCTCACCGTAGCACTTAAACTCTTCCTTACTCTGTTTTTGTTTCTGTTTTTCCTTGAGACAGAGTCTTGCTCTTTCACCCAGGGTGGAGTGTGATGGCATGATCTCAGCTCACTGCAGCCTCTGCCTCCCGGGTTTAAGCAATTCTCCTGCCTCAGCCTCCTGAGTAGCTGAAATTACAGGCACCTGCCACCACATCCGGCTTATTTTTGTATTTTTAGTAGAGACGGGATTTCACCATGTTGGTCAGGCTAGTCTCGAACTTCTGACCTCATGATCCACCTGCCTCGGCTTCCCAAAGTGCTGCGATTGCAGGCGTGAGCCACTGTGCCTGGTTGACCCTGCTTTAAATGTCATTATTGACTTCCTGGAATCATTCTCTGGGCGTTTCCTATGAACCCAGATACCTGTCCACACCAATTTGTCCCCACCAGGGGTCTAGTGAGCCCTTGAGGGCTGGTCACTTGATTTGACAACAGTGGACAGGGGCAGGCAATAGGCAGGCTCAGCCTTGCTCTGGGCTGAGTGAGCACAAACCCATTGGGCACTGCATCCTCATTCCAAGCCACCCCAGCCAGCTTTGCCTGCCTGGCGTCCCAGGGCTTGAAATTTCTGCCACCAGAGAGGCATTGCTTTGTGATTATTTTTATCCTCAAGATATTCCTCTGTTAAAATACAGGTAATTCCTAGAAGGAGGCCAACTGTGTCCAAGATCTTATCTTGAGTCACCGCCTGTGGGGATATTAACCTTTCAATGGTCAGCTAATCCCTGGGTTGTTGCAGCCTCAAATGAGATCATATAGCTGAAAATGATTTCAACATTATGAAGAAAAATATATCAGCAAAGGATTATTCTCAGTCAGTGTTGGAAGGTATTCGCAATTGTCTCCCCACTTATTGAAAGCGGCATTTGAAACAGGCCCCCAAAGAGTGAATCTCTAGTGATGGAATTCCAGACCACAAAGTAAGTCAAAGACATTTATGGTGCCAGGGGCAGGTACTTTCCCACTCAAAGCCTGCTGCCTAGGTGGCCACCAAGTCAGCCACTGCTCGAATTCTAGGCCAGTTCTGAACACTGGAGTCTTGGAGCAAAGAAGGGGCTGTTGATGTGACTGAGCTGTTGAGTCCAGGGGCACAGAACCAGGAAGTCTTGGAAGCCTCTCATTTTACAGATGAGGAAATTGAGGCCCACAGAGAGAAAGTTGCTCACCCATCCAAAGTCAGGGAGCCTAAAGAGAAAATTACGCCTGTGCCGAAATAGCTGGGATGCGACTGGGGGCCAGGAGAGGGCCAAAGACAGGAGAGGGCTGACCTCTCTCAGGGGCTGTCCCTATGCACACCCAGCACAGATGGACAGAGGACTCCACTCAGCCTCTCATTCAGCCCTCCTCCCCCATTGCCCCACCCCCACCTCCCAGTGCAACCAACCTCTCCTTGCCTGGGGCCACTCTACGAATAGAGGCCTCCCATCCAGGCCCTTGGCCCACAGAGAGAAAGTCCGAAACAATGCCTCTAAACTGAAAACATTTTTGTCTTTCTCCACAGAACAATGGCCATTAACAGGCATGGAACTGGAGCAGAAATGGAATGAACCCTAGGGGCCTGGGAGCCTGGAGGGGTGTAGGAGTGGGGAGGGGACTGGGGAGACAGGCGGCAGAGGAAAGCGCCTGCCCCCCCTCCCCGTCTCCTCCCATCACCCCCTGTACCCCTGTCCCTAATGAGGTGCTTCTGGCAGCACCTGACTTGTCCATTGCAAACACCACTTGACCCCCGGCCCCTGACACTCTCGTGAGGTTCTGAGGGGCTGTACACATGCCTCCCACCCCAGCCATGCCCTGGGCACTCACCACACACCAGGAAGGCCAGGAGCTGCAGGAGGGGGACGGCTTAAAACAGCCCCACCAACACCCCAAAGTGGGTCTCCCAGTTCCCCGGGAAGGCCTGGATGCCCTGCTGAAGGGTGAGCAGGGCCATGTGGGTGACCTGGAGGACCCAATTCCCTGGCCATGGGAACCCCCAGCCTGGGCTCTCTTTGGGGGTAGCTGAGACAACGAGCCCCCACCTAGAGCAGGAGATGACGCATTTTTTCTGTGGCCACAAGCCACTTTGACGGGTCCGCCCCACTGGGGAGCAGCCGAAACCTCATCCCACCCAGCGCGGCCTTTGTCTGCACTACATATTTGTCTTATTTGGAAGATTTTTGTGGGTTTTCCCGTCTTTCTCCAGCGCTCACTGCCCTGAGGGGGACAAAGGCAATGGCGGAGCTGAGGGAAGGGAGTGAGAGGCATTCTTGGGGCGCTGTGCCTGGTGGTCTGCAGCACATTTGGGGGTGCGAGAGAAATCCGCCCCACACACCCGTGGCACCCCAGTGATGCCCTGGCCCCAGGCCACACTCTGGGCCTTGCCTGTCCTCTGTGGACTTGTGCTCCTCCTGGTCCTCCCAGGGCTGTTTCCTCTGCATCTTCTCTCAGCCTCCTCAACTCGTTCACCAATACTCCTGTTTATTCCCTCATGTTCCATCCTTCCGGCCAGCTTGGCACCTCATCATTTCCTACCTCCCCCATCGCGGGAGCCTCCACTTTCTTTCTACCTGTCTGAATTCTGAAGACTCTCCCAGGGCTTGTTCCCCGATCTTGCCTCCTCCTGGGAGCCTCGCTGGATTACTCTAGTGCTTGGCAGGATCGCCTCCTTCTGAAATCTAAAAGTTTGTGTTTTCTATCCTTTCTGTGATTCTAAACACACCCTGCCCCTATACCACCTGCCCAGCTAGACAGAGGCCAGAGGCCATGACTTTTGTTCCTTGGCCTCCAAGTCCTATCCTGCCTTGTACAAAGCAATTGCTCAACTAATATTTGTTGGTTTGCGGCTTCTTAAGGGCTACCTATGAGATTATCAACAAATTAGAGAATTTCAGTGATGGAAGGGACCTAAGAGCTTGAATTCTTGGTAAGGGATGTCTAGGTTCAGCTTACATGCCTCTAGTGACAGGGCTCTTACCACTTCCTGGGGCAACCCATTCCCTCGCCTGTAACTGTGACCATAAGAAAGTTCTTCCCCACGTTGAGCTAAAACCTGCTACCCTCTGACTTTCCCCACCCTACTCCCAACTAGGTCACATCAAACTATTCCAGTCTTCTTACCTCACGACCAACCTTCAGATATTTGAGGGCGGCAATCTCCTACCTCCGCAGTCTTTTCTTTTCCAGGGGGAAATACCTATAGTCCTCACCTTCAGTGCCCCAATGCCCCTGGTGGCCACGGACTTTGGGTATTCCCCTCACCCCCGTGCTGGGCCTCTCCCACATCCCTGCTGAACTCATTCTCCTCACAAAATCCCCCTTCTTTCTGGGTTAGAATGGATGTTACAAGCTTGCAAATGGGGCTTGCCTCCATGTAGTGATTTGAGACATCCTAAAAGAAGGAAATCACTCTCTCACGGGATTTTAAAAAAACAAGGAGATGAGAGGAGCCCAGCAGCTGCCCTCTCCTCTCCTGAGGTAGCAGAATCCAATAACCAATTTTACCTGCACATGTCAGTGGAGGTAAAATTGCCACACACTTCAAAGGTTGTCTTGTGGGTCATTTACGTACATTTTAATATGGCTATTCCAGAGGGACTACCAAATGTTTTAAACCAAAGGGGTGACTCATGGTGGCATTTCAGGCCAATGAAATATTTTGGGAGAAGCAGGTCTTGTGGTGCCTGGCCTCTGCCTTGGCTCTCTCTGGGTGATGGAGAGCTTCCTGTCACAAGTATATTGGCATTAGGACCAGGTACTTCCCAAGAGGCTGCCCCCTCCATAGCCTGTGCTAATTATTGAAACTTATGCTTTCCTGCATTGTAGAGTTGACTATCTTTCTTATGTATCTTTTTCTTATAGCAAATGAAGGACTCCTTGAAAGAAGCTTCAGGGATCTCAAAAATATTCTTATCAATGTTCTGTATCTTGATCATAGTGGTGTTTATACAAGGGTGTGCATTTATGGAAACTCATCAGACTGGACACTTTAAGTCTGGAGTACCCAACCCCCAGACCAGTACCTGTCTGTAGCCTGTTAGGAACTGGGGTGCACAGCAGGAGGTGAGCAGCGGGCAGGTGAGCATTACCACCTGTGCTCCGCCTCCTGTCAGATCAGTGGCAGCATTAGATATTTACAGGCACTCAAACCTTATTGTGAACTGCACATGCAAGGGATCCAGGTTGCATGCTCCTTGTGAGAATCTAATGCCTGATGATCTGAGGTGGAACAATTTCATCCTGAAACCACCCTCACCCCATTCCTGGTCTATGGAAAAATTGTCTTCCACAAAACTGGTCCCTGGTGCCAAAAGGGTTGGGGACTGCTGCTTTAAGTGGTTGCATTTTATTGTATGTGAATTACAATTTGATTAAGGTGGTTTTTTAAAAATGTTTTCATATCCCTTAGAGACTCTGGAGTCACATCCTGCTGATACCTGGGTTCAATGTGGATTTCTGGATTGATTTCCTTAGTTAAGCTATACCCAGAGCTATAGCCAAGAGCCATTTTAGCTTTTATTCTCAACTGCTGACTTGATGTGGCTCCTCAAACAACCAGACAGAAATAGAGCTCTCCATTCACTGACCTTGCCTCTGACCTGATCCTCCTACCTGGTGGCTCAGGCCCAAATCCCAGGAGACACACTTGATTCCTCACCCTGCCTGTCTTGCAGGATTGCTTTAATATGATTACTGGCAACACTAATACTGCTGTGATTACAGTTCCTTCATACACCTGCCCCTGGCCTAGTCTTGCCAACTGCTTACCTAGAGAACTGAAGGCTTCTTGTTGGCCTTCTGAATGCAGGGGCACTACTACCCAAAGGTGATTCACCAGACCATTACTGTTGCCCTGAGCCTCCCAGCCACCCTGTTCCAGAAGCCTGAGGGGCCACCACCTTTAAGGCAAGGTTCTAACAATCTTGTCTGAGCTTGGCTCAAGGTGTTTGGGCCCTCAGATGCTAGGCCCTTCTGCCCAAGCACCTGGCTTCTTTGTCTTGTCATGAGTTTATGAGCATGTCCTTTAAAAAGAAGACAGTGGTTTCCTGTAGGTAAGACAATGGGGTGATTGCCCACCAGACTGCAAGCTCACTGAGGGCAAGGACTGAGTCCTATCCCCCTTCATTACCCTCACCTTCTAGTTGTGTGCTTGGCATGTAGGTGGTGTTTGATAAACATATGTGAACTGACTTAATGAATTCAATTTAGGCCAGGCATGGTGGCTCACGCCAGTAATCCTAGCACTTTGGGAGGCTGAGGGGGGAGAATCGCTTGAGCCCAGGAGTTCAAGATCAGTCTGGGCAACATGATGAAACCCTGTTTCTACAAAAAAACACAAAAAAACTAGCAGAGCATGGTAGCACACACCTGTAGTCTTAGTTACTTGAGAGGTTGAGGTGGGAGGATCACTTGAGCTTGGGGGCAGAGGTTGCAGTGAGCTGTGATTGCACCACTGCACTCCAGTCTGGGTGACAGAGTGAGACCCTGTATCAAAAGGAAAAAAGAGTTCAACTTTATTAAAACCTTTGGGGAATATCCCACTCATCAAATAGAGCCAAGTGATGGTGAGGATGTGGAATGACTTGGTAAAACCATTTTAGAGAGCTATTTGGCAATATGTCGTCAATAGGAAGATACCTTCCTAAGTCTTTACTCTGAAGAAGCTCTCCTTTGTAGGTGCATACGAATGTTCATGGCAGTGCTGTATGTAATCATGAAAAGCTGGAAGCAGCTGACGTGGAGACTGGACCTTGTGGTAGTCACACAATGGACTGTATACAGCACAGAACCAATCACAGCTTCACTCATCAACCTGCGTGGCTCTCAGAAATACACAGTAGATTAGAATAGAAAGTTGCAGGTGAATATATACAGTATGATACCACTTACATGGTCTTTAAATACATGCAAGACAATATTACATATTGTAAATATGGAAAAATAATAAAAAACAGAGAAACACAGGGAGTGGCAAATATTACATTCAGGAGAATGGTTACCTCAGTGGGGGGAGCAGAGAGATGGGACTGAGTCAGGTGCACAGCGGGATTCCCTGGTATTGGCAAAGTGTTATTTTCTAGGTTGGTAGGTACATGGTGTCTGTAATATAATTCTTTATTCTGTGGTCATCATTACTGTTGTTTACCAAGCATTTCTGGGTCCTTCCCCTTCCAAGCACCTGGTAGGATAGTAATTTCAGGTTTTCTGTGGTTGGGAGAGGCCCTGTGACTAGTTCTGGTCAATGACTTGTGAGCTAGAGTATTAACTGCCTTTTTGAGACCGTCTAGATTCCTTTCTTCTTTTCTTTCCTTTTTTTTTTTTCTTTTTTGCGATAGGGTCTTACCCTGTCAGCAGACTGGAGTACAGTGACACAATTACAGCTCACTGCAGCCTCCAAGTCCTGGGCTCAAGTGATCCTCTTGCCTCAGCCTCCTGAGTAGCCTAGACTACAGGTGCACACCACCACACCCGGCTAATTTTTAAAAATTTTTTTAGAGACAGGTTCTTGCTATGTTGCCTAAACTGGTCTTGAACTTGGCCTCAAGTGATCCTCCTGCCTTGACTTCCCAAAGTGCTGGGATTACAGGCATAAGCCACTGTGCCCAGCACCTCTTTTGCTTCTGACTGCTTCAGATGGTGGCTTTTCCACCAGCCTGGGTCCCTAAGTGATTTCAGTGGTCAGAGTCCCCTGCGTATCCACAAAGGACATGTGGCAGAAGTGAGAAGCAGTAAGTAGCAGAAGCAGAAGTGTGTGTCAAGCCACTGAGATATTGGGGGTTTTGCTGCAGCATAATCTAGACTATTCTGATATATATCTTTTAGTGTGCCTAGAATAATTCAGTTAAAAAATTAAATGAGGAAAATATCCATAGCTTTCAGGCAAGTTCTAAGATAGGACAAGAGAAGGGGGCTTAAGAGAGTAGAAGGCTGCATTTCCATTGCTGTTTCCTAAAGAAAAAAAAAAAAAAGACATTTCCTAGCTCCCTTTTACCCCTTGGGTGGTAAGCAATGAGTTCAGGAAGACTTCTGACTGGGGTGTCCCTGGCATTTCATTACACCTCTCTTGGAAACTCATTTAGTGCCACTGTGCTTTCTCCTGGCGAGGCCTCAGCTTCAGGAAAAAAGCCCAGCAATCCCCAGGCATTAGACACCTGCAGGGCAGACTTGGTTTTGGCACATTGTTTGGGCTTCTAAGTCCCCCACCTCCCCAAAGCTGCAGCAACATCAGCCAGAGCAGATACATAAGATCAGAGCAGACAGGATGTGAGGGAGTTCTCGCCTTAGGTGCCTGGCAAGAATGTGAGCCTGGGCTCCCAGGAGCATGGGTCTGGATGACTCCATCACACAGTCTACAGCCCACTGACACTTCAAACACCAGCTTCCTGCCTTTTTGCCTCCGGAGGAAGCATTCCTGGATTACCTTGCCTGGAAGGGAGGGGAGGAGGAGCTGCAGGTAATACCTGGATTTCTATGGTGCTTTTCTTCCTAAAGGTTCAAAAGACATCGCTTCTCTGATCTCCTGTGGCCTCCCCCAGAAATAGGGTAAGGAGAGGAAGACTCTTATTTCCCAGTCCAGGTAAGGAAATGAGGGTCCAGAGAGGGTAAGCAAATGGCCTGAGGTCATATAGCAGGACAAGAATATGATTCTGGTGGGAAAGGGTGTATGTCTCCACACTCCATCTCTCCCCACCCACTACCCCAGACCCACCCTGCTGGGCTGGCTGGCCCCCATATGTGGACAGCAGCCTTAGTGCTCTCAGTTGCCTTTGCAGAGGGGTAAGCTGGGCCCTGAGTGTCCACTCAGCTTGTCCTGGGCCTGAGCAGAGAGGAGGAAGAGGAGGAACCGGGAGAAGCTAAGGTCAGCCCCCGCTCAACCTCCCAACAGAGCAGTGATGACAGGTTGGCCTTGAGCCCCGTGGTCCTGCAACTGGGAGGTCAGGCCAGGAGGCTGCCAGAACACCGGGGCTGAAGAGGCTCCAGATAATGCAACTGGGGCAGCCTCTGTGGGTGGAAATGACATTTCTTGACTTTAAATAGCTCCATCTCCGGAGCCTCGGCACGGCTATTAATTCCTGGACTCCCGGGGCTGCCTAGCCCTGTCATTCTGTTTGCACAAGTTGTGTAAGATCTCAGGCATTTTTCCTGCCACCCGTCTCCCACCTCCCTTCAGGTTTCCTGTGCGATTTTAACAAGGGGTTAGTTTATTTCCAGTTGCAGTCCTGGGATTCGAGCTGACCACATACATATTTTGTCCTTCTTACAAGTGACACTGCTCAAGTCAACAGCAAACTCTTGAGGGTTTTCTTTGTAACCTGGTGTGTCTGTAATGAAAGGTAATATGTATGTGAATGGATGGCAAAAAGAGAGGCCATCTCTATGCATGCGTGTGTGTGTGTATCAAGTTAATTAATTAATCAATTGATTAATCAGACCCCCAGATTACTTTTGAGTGCTTACTATGTGTCAGGCACTGGGTTAGTGCTGGGTACAAAGGGTAAACAAGAGTCCTAACTGATTAAAAAATAAACGGTTACTGCCCCCAGGGCCTGCCCCTGGTGGTGTCTCCTGGCCCAGCTAGGCATCCCTGACAATAGTTGCCAACATCTATGCATCCTGCCCACCCTTGCCAAGCCCCCGGTTATGTGCCATGCGGAGAATGATGCAGAGAAAAAGATGGGTAGGTGCAGGAGGTTCTAAATGCAGAAAATCAACAGGTCATGGTGGCTGACTGACTGGAGAAGTAAGAATCAACAATTAGTCAATGACAAGTCCAAAGTGTTCAGCCTGAGGACACTTAGACTGTTGGACCTTTGAGGGCAGACATGGCGGCTCCTACATATGGGGAAGGCACCTGGTAGGTTCAGCATTCCCTGTTCGCCCCTGTGTCCAGGATGGACATTTCAAGGACAGCCGCAGGGAAGAAACATTTTTAATCATTATGACCGGTGTGTGTGTGTATGTTTGTGTGTCTGTCTGTCTGTCTGTCTGTCTGCTATTGACATCTAGTGGGTGGAGAATAGGGGTGCCACTAAACATCCTCTGAGGCACAGGACAGCCCCACCCACAACAAAATTTATCCCGCTCAAAATATGAATAGTGCCAAGGTTGTGAAGCCCGAGTTTCTGTGAATCTGATCACTGGGTCCACAGGAAACTTAAATCATCCCAGTTTCACCCAGACCCATGCAATGTGAACTGACATTCAAGCTAACCCTAGGTCTCTAAAAGGCCTGTTTAACCACAGAGGAAAGCCTACCATGCATATCATACCTGACTTCGTTTATGGGCCATCTATGATGTCTCAGGTTATTTATATAAATTACTGCTAAGCTCTTCCACAACTGTAAAGAGACAGGTGGCACAATCATCATTAACTCTATTTCACATATGAGCAAACTGAGGCTCAGAGAGGTTAGATAACTTATCCAATAGCACACAACTTGTAAGTAACCCCAAAGCCCACTCTATTCTCTAAACTGTTACTATACATATAACTGCTTATAGTCTCATCTTTTGAAAGCTCATAATTGGGTGTAACAGATGAGAGAACTCTCTATTATCTAGATCTTTCCGTAAACTCCAAGCACCTCCTTCCCCAGCCATTCTGGGTGAGTGGGAATCTCTATGCTTAAAGCATGTAAAGATATATCAAGAGGATGTGGTTCCCGGAAAAGCAAAGCCCATGGCCAGCAAGGAGATGAAAATTTGCTCAAGTTTATTAAGGGGTCAGGGAAATACAAATTAAAGTAACAATCAGATACCTCAGGGTGGTTTCAGAGGACTGAGAAATCACCAAGGGCTGTGCCACCTATTTGCCGCTGGGGTGCCGGGGGGGAAGCACCCTCATTCATTGTTGGCTGGGACATGGACATGAAGTGTTAGACCTTTTGCAAAAGCAATCTGAAATATTTTCTAAAATTAAATCCAGGGACAATTCAGCCTAGCAATCCAACTTCTGGGCACACAAAGATATGTGACAAGGACTTCTATCACACTGTTGCTCATAGTAGCAAAAAACTGGAAACACAGTGGATGCCTGTCAGAAGGGGGTAGTTGAATAAATTATCCACACCATGGGGGTGAGGAGAGAGGATCTGCTGCAAAGAGGCAGAAGAACTGTTTAGGGTGAGGGAACTGTTCATTAAGTACAATTATGCAAATTCATGCAACTATAAACTTAAAATGGGTGAATTGTATGTAAATAATTTTTAAAGAAAAGACTGCTATGCAACCATACCAGTTCCTATGAGGTATTAATGGACAAGAAAAGATACAGAAAAATGTCACTCAAGATCCCATTTATATACCTTTGTGTGTATGTAAATGTATAGAGAGATGTTCACATATGTTTATATGAACATGGAGAAAAAGAAGGGTTCATTCTAGGGTCTTAGTATGGGTTACCTGGAGATGGAGGGCAAGAAAAGTCAAGAAAAAAGAAAAGGAAAAGAAAAGAGAACAGAATTTAAAAACATGCGTGATATGGTTAAGAGATCGAGACCATCCTGGCCAACATGGTGAAACCCTGCCTCTACTAAAAATACAAAATCTGCGCCTGTAGTCCCAGCTACTTGGGAGGCTGAGGCAGGAGAATTGCTTGAACCTGGGAGGTGGAGGTTGCAGTGAGCCGAGATATGCCACTGCGCTCCAGCCTGGCGACAGAATGAGACTGTCTGAAAAAATATATATATACACACACACACACACGCACACACATATATATATGTGTATATATATGAGATATGGAATGTATGTATTTATGCAACTGCTAAAAGTATGTTGGACCCGAGCTGGGGAGGAGGTGCGGGCCCCCGGGGTCCCCTGGGGTCCGCGGGCCAGAGACTCGCACTCCGGGCGGTGAGTCACAGACAGGCCTGGCTTGGCCGGCGCCTGCGGGCGCGTTGCAGCTGCACCTCATCGGGGGCGAGGAATCCCTCACCTCGAGGAAAGCAGACGCCCGCCGCCCGGGAGACCGACCGCGCGGGGGTTTTCCAGCGGGGGCGGAGGCTCCTGAAAGGCGCATTGTCAGCCTGGGGAGGCGGCGCGGCACGGGGACAGCGGGACAGCGAGGCTGGGGGTGGGGCTGGGGACCTCGGCTGGGCGCGGGGCTGGGGACCTCGTCTGGGCGCCCTGTGCCTGCGTCTCAGAGCCCTGGCCCGCCACGTGGGCCCTGATTCTCCTGATGCTGAGTGGGAGGCCCACAAAGCTCCTACTCCGCGCAGAGGCGACTACCGCCTGCGCGGGGTCCGGAGCTCAGTGCCCAGAGTGCCCCCGGATTTGTGCACAGTTTTGCCTCACTTTAGAGCCCAAGAACAGCTCCAGCAGGTCTTGAGATTTGTCTGTATTTGTGGCTCCCTCCTTGGGGGCCCAGCAAGGAGCCTGGCACGTTGCCAGCGCTCAAGAAACATTTGCATGGTGAATGACGAGGGCCTTCGGCGGAAGTTGCCAGGGAACATCATCCTGACCTCTGGGCTCCACAGCCACACCCTCTCTTGAGAACCCTGTGCAGCCTTCTTGTACCGTTAGAATGCCCCCTTGCTTGATGGGCTTGATCATTAGGCTTCCACAGCTGTGTCCAGCCTCCTCAGCCCTACAGGGAGGCCCTGAGGGCAGGGACTGTATCACACATGTGACCACTTCCCAGAGCAAAACTGCAGGCGACCCAGCACACAGTAGGTATCTTTCAGCAAAACACTGTGACAGGGCAGAGAAAGAGGATGCTTTGGGTCCAGTGGTTCTCCCTGTGTCCCTGAGTAAAAATCCAATTAGGTCTCAGAAATTCTGTTGTTTTTTTCCTACCAAGAGAGAAACTAAGAAATGTAGCCTGAGCTCTGGGCCACTCAGGAGGCTGGTGGCAGGAGGGCAGAAGTATGACATAACTTTGTAGCTTAAAAAAAACAACAACCAAATTAGAGCACTAGTTTAAGGGCTGAGCCAAGAGGGCCAAGATGCGTCTCTTGTTACCTAGTCCTGGGCTGTTTGCCAGGAGAGGGGAAAATGCTTCCAGAAAGTCCAAGTCCAGGTTTAGTGGCTCTAAGGGAAAGATTTTTCTACATGGAACAAAAGCAAGAACTAGGTCGTAAACCAAAATCTTCTAACTTCCTCCATGACCAGGGTTGCAAGAGAGAAACAGGAGTAATGGAAAGAATAAGGGACTTGAGGTCAAAAGGTCTCGATTTGAGCCATGGCCTCAGCCTCTTAGATCAGCCCCATGACTCTGGGAAAGTTCCTTGGCTTCTCCGAGCCTCCGTTTCCTCATCTGTAGCCTGGGGATAATAATTCCACTTCATTCACATGACACTTTACTAGTGGATGGGTGAGTACCTTTCTCAGCTCATGACACACAGCAAGTCAGTAGAAGTCTGTGGGTCAAACAGATAAGCATACAACAGTGCTTACTGCAGCATTATTCACAACAGCCAAAAGGTAGACACAGCCCAGATATTCATCAGCAGATGAATGGATAAATAAAATGTGGTACTTCCGTACAATGGAATGTTTTTCAGCCATAAAAAGGCATTAAGTTCTGATCCATAGTAACACACAGATGAACCTTCAAAACATTATGCTAAGTGAAAGAAGACACAAAAGTACATACATAGTATGATTCCACTTATATAAAGTATCTAGAATAGGTGAATTCATAGAGATAGAAAGTAGATCAGAGGTTACCAAGAAATGGGGAGTCATTACTTAATGGATATAGAGTTTCTGTTTGGGATGATGAAAGAGTTTTGGAAATAGATTATGGTGATAGCTGCACACACTGTGAATGTAATTATACCACCAAATTGTATACTTTAAAGATGGTTAAAATGGTGGAATATATATTATACGTATTTCACTACAGTAAAACATTTTCGAGGAAGACTATGGAATCTGATTGTGAAAAGAAAGTTCTGCTTTTGGCAGCACTCTTGTGGTAGCTCCCAAATGGAAACAGCCCAGACGTCCATCTATAGCAGAATGGATGAAGTGCCTTCTGGAGTGTTATGTGGTTGTGAGAATAAATGACAATCATACACAACAAGCTGAGTGAATCTTAATGTTGAGTGAAAGAAGCCAGACACAACAGGCATCCTGTATGCTTCCATTTATACAAAGTTCAAAAACAGACAAAACTAATCTATGGTGCTAGAGGTCAGGACAGGGTTACCCTTGGAGAATAATTATTGGAAAGGGGCACTAAGGGGCTTCTGGCATTGGCAACGTTCTGCTTCTTGATTTAGATGCTGTGACCTGGGTGTGTGCACTTTGGGGAAATTCTCCAGCTGCTTTACACTAATGTGTGTTCTTTTCTGTACATGTTTACTTCCAGAAAACATTTTCTTTTTTTTAAGTTCTGGTTTGAGTCTTGAGTGAAGGGAATGGCAAACTAGAAAGTAAAGCTACAGAACCCTGATTTATATACACTTAACCTGTGCCAAGCCAAAGGGACTGTGAAACAAGACTTATTCTCTACACTGCTTGTAATTCATACTCCCCCCTCCCCAGGACTCCATGAGCTGTAACCAATTAGTTTTTGGACTCCAAACAGCAGACTTTCTACAGCTCACACTGGGGGGCATAGGGGAAATGGGGTACACTGGCATCAAGAGAGGCCCTGATCCCAAGCTCACAGTCCCTGGAACAGAAACCTACCATCACCCTGGGCTTGCAGACAGGGCGTAGGCATTCAGCATATTTGTTGGTGGACTGTGTCATAAGAGGTCTTCAAATGCACCCCTGGGCTCTCACTGATCACTCTCACTACCTTCATTCAGAAATGGGCTGTTTGCAGCCCCTTGGAGGTGCTGCTGTCAAGGACATGGGGCCTGGAGGCCTAGAGGAGAAGTTGCCCCTTCCCCTGACATCAGGAGTCTGCCTCCCAGACACCCTCCTGGATGCTGTGGAGAAAGCCAGTCTGAAACATTGACTTGGCCTGGGCTGACCCAAGGTGAGGCCTGACACCATACAACCCCGTGGTTGGGGTCGGGGGCAGGGGATAATTTTTATTTTTGCTTGGTGGCAAACTGCTAAATAATAGATCTGGCTGGGGTTTCAGTTTCTGTCCCACCAGCTTGACCAACGTGTTTTCTGATTGACTCAATCAGCAGGTTATTTTGGCCCTGTGGGGACCCAGGCCTTGGTTTCTGCTCCTGGAGCCTTTCCCCTCTCCCCAGGGTGTTTGGGCTTCCCCCACAGTGTTGGGTTTGTTTGCCTGCCTGTCTGGGGCCCTGAGGACTGAAGCAGGCAGCACAGGCCTTTGCCAGACTGTAGGTGTTTACATGACGTGGGCGTGTGGCGCTGGGGGAACCGACCCCTGTTGCAGAGGTGTTCCTCATGCACAGCTAAAGCAGCAGCATCTCCTCCCTTTTTTTATGTCCCAGTAAATGCCATCCTCCTTCTTCCTCCAGGCTCCTCTGCCTTTCTCCCTGCAGAGCACAGCCAGCTACTCTTACTATTCATGACAGCAGTAGCAAAAACAGTAATTCCTTACATGGGAAAAGTGCTGAATGGTTTAGGAAGCCCTTCCACAGCATCGTTTCATTTGACTCTCCCATAGCACTCTGTTTGAGGCTGAGGCTCAGTGATGTTCTGAGACCCACTCAAAGACACAGACTCATCAGCAAGCTTAGAGCATGTCCTTTGATTTCTGGTCCCATCTTCTCTCTTCTGACCCGAGATGCCTCTTGCTTTTGGAGACCAGGGCAGAGGTGCTAGTTGCCACTCCAAATCCACTTCTTCCTTAGCAACAGAACCTCAATTGTGTTCAAGGCAGCATTGTACCCAGGCAAAAGAAAAATTCCCAGACTTACTTGCTGTCAGTAATATGTAAGCAGAGACCTCAGGAAAACTTCTTAAGGGGGTAGAAAGGATGGACCCTTTTTACCTTTCCTCATTGCCTAGAATTCAGATGTAGGAGCTGGAGCTCAGCAACTGTCTTGGACAATACTTTGAAGATAAAAGCCACTAGGATGGTACAGCAGAAATATAGATGGGGCAGAGTCTCAGATGACCAGAAAGCCATCATATCAGTCCAGATTCCTTACACTCAGACTTCTTTTACATGACAGAGGAGTAAACTTCTATCTAGTTTAAGCCACTGCAATATGATTGTTCTGTAGTTTGCAGCCCAGTTTAATCTCTCCAGAGGCAGGGACCTTGTTTCTGGTGACACACAGTCTCCTGTTCCCCTTCTACTCACCTGCATGGAATGCAAAGGGCCCTCTCCTCATAGTTCTCAGCTGTCTTAGTTTCTACCTGCTGGACTTGGGTCATAAGGGCTATCCCAGGAAGGCACCTTTCTGGGTCCCTTAAATCTGCTGAGAGTTCTGGAGAATGAGAATTGACATAGGGCACACTTTCTTCTGTGGATTTCTATAGCCGAGCAGAACTATTGGGGGAAAATAAGAGAATTCCAAGCACTTAGCAGTTTGCACAGACTAGATTCTTCTGAGAGCCAGTTTACAAACCCACACTTCCAATCCCCCCGTCACTCCCCCAACATTCCAGAGATTGAGACAGAGTTCATCATTTCGGGCCTATTCGTCAGCCCCCTATACCCCAGAGCACAGCAGAAAATGGTAGAGTTCATAGTTTTGTGAGCCCTATCACATGAATCCATCCCAGTAAAAAAATCTGGGCATACATCCCTAAGAGATGCACATTTATAGACTCCTTCCTATTAGTCAGTCCGGATGCCTGAAACTGCAAACAACTGAAAGCCCAGGCAGTAATCATTAGATTTCTGAGGACCTTTACTGGTGCCTAAAAAGAGATCAAGGAGAGGATCGTCTGAGGTCGTTTCATCAGATCAAGGATATCATTAAGGACTGGGCTCTCTCTCTCTCCAGCTTTCTGAAGTTCCTCCATCCTTAGTGTGTCGACTTTTGTTCTTAAGTCTGTCCCTTCAAAATCACATGTTAATATTGCACCTGCCTTTTCAGCAGGAAAATGGGGGTGGCAGCAGTGACAGCTGGTCATGCTCTGACACTTGTCCCCTTCCTAGGAAGCAAAATGTCTGTCCCATGATGAATGTGCCCTGATGTCTCATTGGCTATGTTGGTCACATGGCTTCACTGGCCACAAAGGAGTCTGGGTAAATGTTAGGCAACAAGGGAAGTGGGACTGGGGTGGGCTGTTGTGTGGCCACCCTGTAGAGTCTGCATACACATGAACTAGTGGGCTAATGTTTTGGGTACATTATAAGACCTACATAAAAAATAGGGATTTATTCAGGCAGGATGGCACACACTTGTAATCCCAGCAACTCGGGAGGCTGAGGCAGGAGGACTGCTTGAGCCCAGGAGTTCAAGGCTACAGTGGGCTATGATTGCCCCTGTGAATAGCTGCTATACTCCAGCCTGGGCAATATAGTGAGACCCTACCTCTAAAAAAAAAATCAAAATTTTAAAAAAACATAGGGATTTAAAAGGGATAAATAAAAAATGGACATTCTAATGTTACTTCCCACTCAGCTTCTGGGTCACAAGCACCCACTCTGGAAACCACTGGTACAGCATAAACAGTACAACCTCTGCAGCCAGAAGGACCTAGTATAAATCTTGTCCTGTTACTAGCTGTAGCCTTGGTCAAACTCCTTATTCTTTTTAAGCCTCATTTTTTCTAATCTGCAAAATGGGAATAGGAATAGAACCTACCTGACTGGTTTTTGTAAATTTCCTAGCATGGCACTCGGCCTTGTAAGAAACAATAAATAGTAGGTAATATGTCTCCTTTCAATAACGGCTTTCCATTTATGGGGCAAGAGATGGTGTGGGAAAGAGATAAAGTATTGAAAGCAATGGTAATCCCTCAAAGAACATTTTAATAATGCCCATCATTTAAGTATCTAGGTGTTTTTCATTTCTATAGCAACAGAAGCCACATCCTGAGGATTCCTCAGGGTACAGCATGGGACCAGGAGTCTTGCCAATACTTCCCCAGCTCTGCCACAACGAGTTGTGAGCCCCAGATCCTATTACTCCCCTCTCTGGGGCCCAGTTTCCTGAGCTAGAACATGGGAGCTCCTAAGCCTGTCTCCCCTCCTTCGGTTCAGGGCACCCCATTGTCAGCCTCTACCTATGCAACATCTGCTCTCTCCCCACCACCCCACTAGACTTGATTTCTGAGGTCCTGCCCCTTGTGGCTGGCTTTCCCTTTCTCTAACCTGTTTACCGATCATTCTTCCTCCAGTAGTTTGGTCCTTTTGAAAGTGCTCTCTATCCTGGTATCCTATGAGATTCCATGATCTCTCTAGGGAGGAAGAAGCATGAAGTTCTGGTCTCTGCTACTGATCGGCCTGGTTTCAGATGTTTTCCCTAAACACATTTAGATCACTTTCAGTGTGCCAGGCCTTGCCCAAAGGGCTTTACATTTTAACTCACGTAACACCAGGAAGTAGATACTGCTATTGTTATCATCATCATCATCATCATCATTCCTGTCTTTGAAGGGAGAAGAATGGGGCACAGAGAGGTTAAGTAATTTGCCCTAGGTCACACAGCTGGTAAGGGGTAGAGATGCATGTTTTTCCAGGCAGTCTGGCTTTACAGCCCATGCTCTTTTTTTTTTTTTTTATTAAACTGAGTCTAGCTCTGTCGCCCAGGCTGGAATGCAGTGGTGTGATCTCAGCTCACTACAACCTCTGCCTCCCGGGTTCAAGCGATTCTCCTGCCTCAGCCTCCCGAGTAGCTGGGATTACAGGCATATGCCATCACGCCCGGCTAATTTTTGTATTTTTAGTAGAGACAGGGTTTCACCATGCTAGCCAGGCTGGTCTGGAACTCCTGACCTTGTGATCCACCCGCCTCGGCCTCCCGAAATACTGGCATTACAAGCTTGAGCCACTGCACCCGGCCTCTACAGCATGGCACAAAATAATAACAGTTTCTCAGTTATAAGAAAGGACAAAGTTAAGAAATTGGTTATTATTTTGCTAAATAACTTGGGCAAGTTATTTAACCTTGTCATAGCTGTAAATGCTGAACCATTTGAGAGTATGTGGCAGACATCATGACATTTCACTCTAAATATTTCAGTATATATCTATCAAGAACAGAGACGCCGCCCTGTATGACCTGAGCACCATCATCACTGATCCTGTCATCTAATACACTGTTTATTTTCAAATGTCTCTAACTGTCTCAAATCTAACTCTGTTGCCCAGGCTGGAGTGTGCTGGCATGATCTCGGCTCACTGCAACCTCCACCTCCGGGGTTCAAGCAATTCTCCTGCCTCAGCCTCCCAAATAGCTGGGACTACAGGCGCGCACTACTACACCTGGCTACTTTTTTGGTATTTTTAGTAGAAACAGGGCTTCACCATGTTGGCCAGGCTGGTCTCAAACACCTGACTTCAAGTGATCCATCTGCCTCGGCCTCCCAAAGTGCTGGGATTATAGGCGTGAGCCACCGCACCAGCCTCAATAATGTTCTTTATAGCCTTTTTTTTTTCTTTTTCAGTATAGAGTCCAATTAAGGACTACACATTATATTTAGTTGTAATGTCTTTAAAATTTTTAAAAATTGAGATATAATCCACATTCCATAAAATTCCTTCCTCTAAAGTGTATAATTCAGTGGTTTTTAAAAAATATATTCACAAAGTTGTGGAACCATCACCACTAAATAATTTCAGAAAGTTTTTATGCTCAAAAGAAACCCCATGCCCATTATCAGTCACTTTCCATTCCCATTTCCCCAAGCCCATAGCAACCACTTATCTACTTGTTTCTATGGATTTGCATATTCTGAACATTTCATATAAATGGAATCATACAATATGTGGCCTTTAGCGACTTGCTCTTTCACGTAGCATAATGTTTTCAAGGTTCATTCATGTTGTAACATGAATCGGAACTTTATTCTTTTTTGTGGCTGAATAATATTACACTCTATGCATATCCATACAGTGGAATATTATTTTATGTTTATCCATACATCTGTTGATGGACCTTTGGGTTATTTCTGCTTTTTGACTACTGTGAATAATGCTGCTATGACACTGACTTTTTGAGTCCAGGCTGTTAGTTGAGAACGTCCCTCTACTCGGATTGTCTGATTGTTTTTCTTAGGATTAGTTTCAGGTTCATGGTACCATTTTTCGTAGCCTAACAAATGACTTTCTTTTTCAGCTCAGCCCAATTATGGGCCAGCATCTCTGCTCAGCTATGTCTCTGGCAGGTGCCACAGTCTGGTAGAGGCAGAGCTTTTCACCTCCCCAACAAAGTGGCACTGTGCTCATTCCCACTGCCCGCAGTCCCTGCCCCTGCCCTCCTTGCCTCGTGGGCATAGAACCTCAGAGCTATTTCAGGCCCCTTCGTGGTAGACCTGGCCTGGGAAAATCTGAGGTCTGGCTGCTGGACACAACTGCCTTCCTCAGAGCCATGAAGGTCATTCCCTGGGCTTGGCTCCTTCAGTCTGGTGGCTTAGCCCCTTGTTTCTGGTTCCCACTGGCCCCCAGCAATCACCCCTGGCAGAGAGCAGGAGGGAGAGAAGATGCATCACAGGGATGGGCTTCCTGTTGACAAATGCCGGCTTGTGGCACTGGGTGTGGTTATGGCTCAAAAGAGCATCTATCTAAAAATGGGCCCTGGCTGCTCAATGGATTCAGAGCACGTGTGTCTTTGAGTCACTGCTGTTTACTTCCCGCTGACAAAAACAACCGTTCTTCCTGGCTGGTTTCCTCTGTGCAGCCCCTAGGAGTCCCACCGCTGTGAAAATCTAGAGTCTCTTCCCTCATGGACCTCTTCCCCAGATGAACAGCTCAGCTTTCCTGGCAAGACCTGCAGGGTGGTGGGGACTGTGGCACCATAGCTGTTTGTTTATTTGTTAGAGCTGAGGGACAGGGCTTTTGAGTTACTTTCTCACTTGCTGTGTGGCTTTGAACAAGCCACTTGACCACTCTGTGCTCAGGTTTCCCAGCTGGCAATTATAGAATGAGTGACTTCATTCTTTGCAGCATTTATCCACTGACTGAGACTGGGGTTTGTTTACTTAACGGAGATAGGGTGAACCTCCTTCCCAGCATGGGTAGACATTTAACAATAGGTTAGATCCCCTGAGGCCATCCTGGCAGATAAAGAGGTGGTTGTGGGAAGAAAATGAGCTTTAGGGCCAGACATTCCTGAGGCCAAAACTTGTCTCATTGCATCTTACTAGCTGTGTGGCCTCGGGCATATTGGTTCATTTCTCTGATTCTTTGTATAAGGGCAATAACAGTTACAGCTTTTTTTGTGGGGTTAATAGAGAGGTTGAAGGAGGTAACATCTATAAAGTGCTAAGGACAGTTTCTGAAATGTTGTAGGTGCCCAATAACCATAGATATTGAGAAAGCCAAGTTGAATAGGGATAGTTTTACAAAATATATTAAAATCCTTACTCCTCTGTGTTGGCGTTTCTCATGCAGAGATTTAAGACAAGTAATTTACTGTTGCCAAGTGAATACCCCCAAAATTTTACTATTGTGTTTTTCCTGAAAATTAAGGCCCCCTTATCTCTCACCCTCCTTTGTGGCCAGCCCAGATTTCACCTCCTTGGAAAACAGAACCAATCAGAAATGTGTTTCAAAAAGTCCCAAGTTATTGCAAGGAGAACCTTTTGGAAGGTGAACTGCTGCAAGGCCAGGCTTTGAACCCTGCCTGGGGAGCATCATCTCCCTGGGAGGCTTTGTGGGTTCTGGCCTCCCTGGTGGCTCTGGTGGGCCCACCCACGGGGTGAGATTTCAGGACTGGCCACCCGCAATCCTTGCTGTCTTGCAGGCTAATTCTTGATAGTCCATGAAGCTCCATTGACTTAAAGTTTTGATCCCTGCTGGAGAGAGATACCCCTGGGAAAATATATCATTTTAATCCTCTTCAATCATGTAACCATTAGTGTATGTAACTATGGCAGAAATTGCTGGTTATCGCCTGTACCATTTCTCTCCTTCATTTTGTAATAGAAGTTCTGGCTGCCCAGTTAGACTAGGGTTCCTCAGCCTCGGCACTCTTAATATCTTGGGCTGGATAATTCTTTCTTGTGGGGGGCTGTCCTGTGCATTGTAGAATGTTTAGGAGCATCCCTGGGCTCTACCTACCACCAACCACTCTCCCAGTTGTGACCAAAAAAATGCCTCAGGCCAGGCACGTGGCTCACACCTCTAATCCAGGCATTATGAGAGGCCAAGACGGGTGGATCACTGGAGCCCAGGAGTTCGAGACCAGCCTGGCCAACATGGTGAAAACCCATCTCTACTAAAAATACAAAATTAGCTGGACATGGTGGTGCATGCCTGTAGTCCCAGCTACTTGGGAGGCTGAGGCAGAAGAATCTCTTGAAACTGGGAGGCAGAGGTTGCAGTGAGTGGAGATTGCACCACTGCACTCCAGCCTGGGCAACAGAGTGAGACTCTGTCTCAAAAAAAAAAAAAAAGAAAAGAAAAATTCCCTTAGTTGAGCGTCACTGAGTTAGAGATACATTTCCCAACCTCCCTTGCAGCCAGCTATAGCCATGTCACCAAGTTCTGGCCAATCGCATGTGACCTGGAACACTGAGATTGACGTGTACAAATGCCAGGTCAGGCCTTTAATGGGAAGATTAAGCCCTCTGCTTCCTGTCTCTCCTTCCCACTGGCTGCAATGTGAAGGCAATGGCAGGAGCTGGGGCAGCCATCCTAGGCCCTGAGATAGAAGCTGGGTGTTAAGGTGGCAGAGCAGCTACAGAGAAGGAACCGTGGTGCCCAACCTTGTGGAGCTACCATATCCAGCCTGTTGCTCAAACTCAAGCTGCTGTGTGAGAGAATAATAACCTGCTGTCTCGTTGGAGCCAATGCCACTTTGGCCTTTGTCACAGCAGCCAAACCTATGTCCTGATTAACATAATGAGTTTTTTGCTTCCTTACCTGACTGTAGAGTCTGACACAAGCAGCAGGGAGAACCAGAATGAATAAAGGAAGGAATGACTAACTGGCCTCTATGGAGCCTCTCCTAAGTTTTAGACACTGTGCTGCGGGCTTTTGTGAATTCTCCAAGTAACTCTCCAAGGGAGGGACCATTATCCCTGTGTTTGTGTGTGTTCTGCCAACGCTCAGAGAGGTTAAGTGCCTTGTCCACGTTATACAGCCCCCAAGAGACAGAGCCAGGATTCAGCCCTAGGCTTGAAAGACCTCCACCACCCGCCCGCCCCTACCAGATTGCTCCTTTGATTGAGAGACTGAACAAACATGAGCCTCCACTAAGGATGCTGCTGCCATCAGGATGAGCTGTCACATGAAGCCTTGCTCCCGTCTCCACCCAACACTATCTCTACCCCTTCACACCCCATGTTCCGTTTGCTCATCCCCTAGTGGCCTGGGCTTGTCTGTTCTTTGGTGATTCTGCATCTTGGCTTAGGTGACCCTGTGGCCTGGGATGCCTTTAATATCCTTCCAAATCCCTAACCCCCATACCTGCTGGCTCAGAGCCCTGCAGCAGGATTCTGCTCAGACATCCCCTGCTCCAGGAAGCCTTCCCTGACTATAACCTTCTCAGACCAGGTCCCTGTCCTCTTGCTCCCTCCACATACCTGTACCATCCTCTGGTGGCACCCACCACATGGTCTGAGGTGTGATGTTTACTGTGAGAGAGTTCCTTGAGGGAGGGGTTCTGTCTTCTCTGTCTGTACCTTTGCTGATCAGCATGAGGTCTGAAACATGGTGCTCACTTGAGGATGGAGGGGTAGAGGGAGAGATGCTAGGATGCAGCAAAGCGAGGGACCAGCTCAGAACTGATCCATCCATTTATGCATACATAATGAAAAGTCAGCTGATCATTGCCATGAAGATTTTCGCAGAGAGAAAATGTCCTTTAATTTTGTCCTCAAAAAGCTAAGATACTAGAATGAAGCTAAGAAGAATTCAAATACAGAACACACAAAAAGATGAACTGTGAAGGTTCTGCTTCTATCTATGGAAAGGATCCCCTGGGGCCTCCAGCAGGCCCTGTCTCTCTTCACCTCATCAATTCCTAGGAAGGCCAACTTATTCTAACATCAGCCTGAGTCAGACATAGTTAGGAAGAACCATCTGCTGCCAGAGAGCAGCACACAGAGATTCCCAGGCTGAAGAGAAAGATCAGGTCCCCACTGCCTTCCTGCCTCCACTCACTCCTCAGGTGTTGGGGGACTGGCTGTGTGTCTTGTTCTGGGGGACCTGCTGGCATTCAGGAGTAGGGAAAGCCCTTCTCCAGCCCTCTACTCTTGAGAAGCCTCCCCGGAGAACAAGGATGGGGCAACATGTAAGACAGGATGGCTTCCCTTTCTCAGGGGCTCTGGAAGCTCAGAGGGGTATCTAGAGAGCCAGAACACAGGCTGGGCACCTCAGGATGTCAGCCTGACCTCCCCTACTATGGGGAAGCACCATGGATCCAGAGTTTCCATAAGGTACTCTTAAGGTCCTCTGATCAGTGGATTAAAAGTCTGGGCAAGAAGTTCAGTAATGAAGCCACCTTTTACTAGAGCAACTTTCCTTTCTCCCAGGGGAAGGGAGGAAGGGTAGGCCTTGCCGGCTGGATCAGTCCTGAGGGTGGGTAAGAACAATAGCTGTCCTGGTGATGGCGATGGTAATGGTTGTGATGGTGATGATGGTTGTGGTGGTGGTGGTGGTGTGATGGTGGTGGTGGTTGTGATGTGTTGGTGATGGTGGTGGTGGTGATAGTGATGATAATGGTGGTGGTAGCGGTGGTGATGGTGGTGGTGATGGTCGTGGTGGTGGTGGTTGTGGAGGTGGTGATGGTGTTGGTGATGTTGATGGTTGGATGGTGGTGGTGATGGTGATGGTGGTGGTAGTAGTGATGGTGGTTGTGATGGTGGTGGTGGTGATGGTGGGGTGGTTGTGATGGTGATGGTGGTAGTGGTGATGGTGATAATGGTGGTGGTGGTGGTTGTGATGATGGTGATGGTGTTGGTGATGTTGATGGTTGGGTGGTGGTGGTGGTGATAGTGATGGTGGTGGTAATGATAGTGGTAGTAGTGATGGTGGTTGTGATGGTGATGGTTGTGGTGGTGATGGGGGGTTGGTTGTGGTGGTGATGGTGGTGGTGATGGTGATGATAATGGTGGTGGTAGTGGTGGTGGTGGTTGTGATGGTGGTGATGGTGTTGGTGATGTTGATGGTTGGATGGTGGTGGTGGTAATGGTGATGGTGGTGGTAATGATAGTGGTAGTAGTGATGGTGGTTGTGATGGTGATGGTGGTGGTGGTGATGGTGGGGTGGTTGTAGTGGTGATGGTGGTGGTGATGGTGATGATAGTGGTGGTGGTGGTTGTGATGGTGTTGGTGATGTTGATGGTTGGATGGTGGTGGTGGTGATGGTGATGATGGTGATAATGATAGTGGCAGTAGTGATGGTGGTTGCGATGGTGATGGTGGTGGTGGTGATGGGGTGGTTGTGGTGGTGATGGTTGTGGTGGTGATGGTGATGATAATGGTGGTGGTAGTGGTGGTGGTGGTTGTGATGGTGTTGGTGATGTTGATGGTTGGATGGTGGTGGTGGTGATGATGATGGTGGTGGTAATGATAGTGGTAGTAGTGATGGTGGTTGTGATGGTGATGGTGGTGGTGGTGATGATGGTGGGGTGGTTGTGGTGGTGGTGGTGGTAATGATAGTGGTGATAGTGATGGTGGTGATGATAGTGATGACAGAAGCCAGCCTTACTGAGCCACAATTCTAAGCACTTATTTAATCCTCACAACAACCTTACAAAATTGATTCTGTTACTTCCCATATATTACCCAAGTGATTTTATTTATTTATTTATTTATTTTATTTTATTTTTATTTTTTTGAGACGGAGTCTCGCTCTGTCGCCCAGGCTGGAGTGCAGTGGCGGGATCTCCACTCACTGCAAGCTCCACCTCCTGGGTTCACGCCATTCTCCTGCCTCAGCCTCGCGAGTAGCTGGGACTATAGGCGCCCGCCACCACACCCGACTAATTTTTGTATTTTTAGTAGAGACGGGGTTTCACCGTGTTAGCCAGGATGGTCTCGATCTCCTGACCTCGTGATCCGCCCGTCTCGGCCTCCCAAAGTGCTGGGATTATAGGCATGAGCCACCGCGCCCAGCCACCCAAGTGATTTTAAAGCCATTTTCCAGGACAAAACACTCCCATGGAAGCATCCCACCTGCTCTTTGAGACCTTAGGCAGGTCAATTCACCTTTCTGGTAGACGCCCCATCAGCAAGACACCAGCCCTGATGAGTTCCTCCTGGTGTTATGGGATTCATTTGAGAACAAAAATGCAAACGTGCTTTGAAAAAGTTGTGAGGACTCATCAGACTTATGCTGTTATCCTCCCCTCCTCAGCCAGCCTGGCCTGTGTGTGGACACCAAGGCCTGCCAGGCGTCTTCCAAGGAGGAAACTTGACCCTTCCATGTTTGCATTGTCCTTTTTATCTTTTTCCTCCCTGTCCACCTGCCATTCTGTATAGCACAGGGAGGGTCTAGCCAGTATGGACAAGTGTCCCAGCACTGGTTCTGCACCTCACCAGCTATGTGACCTCAGGCAAGTTACTTCCCCTCCCTGGGCCTCAGTTTCCTCATCTGTGTATAAGGGGGTTACACTGAGCTATCCCTCTGAACACCAAAATCCTAATGTCCTGTGATCAAAAGCCAGTGGAAGGCCTGGGGAACTCAGACTGGAAAGCTCAGCTGAGCCCGGCTCCGATTCCCATGTTGATGGCTTTGCCTAAAGGAGGCCCTGGCCATAGAAGCTGTTTTATCGAAATGTGTTCCAGCTCACTTAGATTACACTTCACTCCACTGAACTTCAAAAGGAGCATAAGAGCTCCTCTGCAGACAATTGCTTATGGAATGTCAGCCCAGCCAGGCAGGCTCGAAGGGGTCACCTCATTGCGCAGCTGGGCAGGCTTTTAAGGACCCACAAAGGGGGAAAGCAGAAAGATGCAGGCAGGAGCCTCACACGGCTAAGCCTTTGTGGTTTTCACATGGTTATCATCTTCCCCTGGTCTCCAGATCTCCAATCCAGAAGAGAGTCTTGATGGGCCAGAAAGATAGGCAGCCTCTAAAAGGATGAAAAGAGTTCAGGGAGCTGCAAGCTCGAGGGGGAGAATGAAGCAAAACAAAATTGTGAGAGGATACGTTAGGGGTGAAATGTGTTAGCAGTTGTGTATGTGAAAAAGAGACACGAGTTTTAGTTCATGATAAAAGTTGGTCATGTGATATGGCTTCCAGAGAAACAAAAACTTCGGTGCTGCATTTAGAGAAATACAGTATGAAGTTGAGGAAAAGGGAGAATATTGGCCTGGTGTGATGGCTCACACCTGTAATCCCAGCACTTCAGAGGCTAAGAAGGGAGGATCACTTGAGCCCAGGAGTTTGAGATCAGCCTGGGCAATACAGGGAGACCCATCTCCACAAAAAAACAATATTAGCCAGGCATGGTGGCATATGCCTGTGGTCCCATCTACTCAGGAAGCTGAGGTGAGAGCCTCTGCTTTGTTGAACCTGAGAAGGTGAGGCTGCGGTGAGCCATGATCACACCACTGCACTCCAGCCTGGGTGACAGAGGCTGTCTATATATTTTAAAAAGTAAGAATATTAATTATTCCCCTTTATAAGTGCTTACTGTGCCAGATCCTGGAGCTAGCCAGTAATGTAGATAATCTCATCATTTTGTGATCCTCACAAAACCCAATGAAGTAAACACTAAGCATGATCTGATCATATATCCGATGAGTAAACTGAAGTTCAGAGAGGTTAAGTCATTTGCCCAAAGCCATACAGCAGATAAAAGGCAGAGGTAGGCTTCAGTCTCAGGTCTGACCATCTAGTCTGCACTCCAAATGCATATTCCAAGACAACATCACGTGAGGAACAATCAAAAGAGTGGTAATTATGTATCTTCAACTTTAAGGGTGTGAAGAAGGGGCCCCAGACTTGCCCTGAACTGGGTGAAAGAAAAGCATCTCCCACTCAATGATCAGAAGGGATCTCTAGCAGCCAGTTGTCTGAAGACAGAGGGCCACCTCAGGAGAAGTGATTTATTTTACTTGGAGGTGTTTGTGCATAACCACCTGGCAGAGAGGTAGGCGTGTGGATTCAGTGAGTGGTTGAATGAAGGCCCTGCTGCTGATCCTGAGATATTAGCAATTGGGCTGAGGGACGTTTCACGCAGACAAATCTTGGTCTCTGGCATCCAAGCATCGTCACGTAAAGGCCTTCTTCAGGTGTATTACTGGAGGTCTGCCTGTACTAAGTGGTCTCAGGCCAAAGTGGGAACTAACACAGCTTGAAACTAGCCTCAGAGTCAGGAGACCTGGTCTTTTGCCTTCAACTTTCAGCTGTGTGCTCTTGGGCAAGTCATTTGATGTCTCCGGACCTGAGTTTCTTCACCAGAAAAATGAGCTTGGATTGGATCAGTTCTGTGGTCCTGAAAAATAAATAGTTGTAGAGGAACTTGGGACACAGACAAATCCTCACTGTGTCTCAAGGCAAGTGTTAGAGAAACAGAGGCCATGGAAGTCCGGACAGCTGAGGACCGGCCCCAGGGCAGTCTTCCAAGGAAAGGGGTCTTCTCAGTCAGGTGAAGTGGTGCTGGCCTAGGTTAGGGCTCGGGAGCTGGGCTGGTGGCCCAAATGGGGAAGCCCTATCTTGCATTTTTATTGTGGAGGAGCTGGTAGAAACGTGCTCAGCAGACAAAACAAACATAGCAAGGTGGGGTGCTGGTGAACATGTGTGGTTTGTCTGCTGAGCACTGACGCCACCAGTAGGCTCCTTCCTGCACAGAGAGACAATCAGACAGGCTTGGAGAGGCCCTCAATGAAAGAGAGGAGGAGAGCAGGCACCCAGCTCCCAAAGGGCTGCTGAGACTTTGGAAATCATGCCCCTGAACCACCTTTGTTATTGTGAATCAGGAGAAATTGCCCTGCGGTCTGCTTTCTGAGCAGAGGAAAACCAGGATTTGAATCCCAATTCTGCCACTCACTAGTGGGGTGAATTTGGGCAAGTCACTTAACTTAGAATGTCCAAATGGGGCCCTTATGAGAATGAAGGGAAAGGCTATTACCAGTTATGCTGAGAGAACAGCATAAATCAAAACTCTTTGGGGCAAACTGGGACATAGGTCACACTGCTTAAAACTCCCTAAGCCTATTTCTACATCAGGAAAATGGACATTGTGATGGTAATATGCACATGGTTCATGGGGATGTGCTAAAGATTCAGTGAATGACACACATTTATGCTCAGTAAGAGAAGGCTCCATGTGGCCCTCCCTCTTCCCCCATTCTCTGTGTTGCTGAGAGGGGCTCTGAAATGGGGGCTCACTGGGGTCCCAGAGATGTGTGCTAGGGCCTTCTTCCAATCTGTGTGTTCTTTCCTGGAGGGCCGGTGCCCAAAGCCAGTTAGGGTTTGGGCCTTCTTTTGGGATCTGTTTGCCTTTTCATAAACACAGACCCAGGATTTTTCTTGGCTAGGCCTGTCTGCTCACAGCTCACAGATTGTACCTTGAAGCATTTGCTCCCAGGTGATTTGCATCAGGATCTACCAGGAAGTTTGTTTTTCAAGGCCTTAGTCAACATGTGGGTGTGGAAACACCAACCAATTTCAATGTAGAGTCAACTCCTTTTTAAATAGGGACTTTCACATTAGTCAGACTTTTCAAAACAACATCATATTTAAACAAAATTCCATTTCCCCTCCTATCACCAGCAGCAGTTACTGAAGATGTTTCTGTTCCGACCAGAGGCTTCCCCAACCCACGTTTCAGCTGGTTCCCTTCCTATGTCAGAGCCTGGGTTGTGATGTCACAGTACTGGAGTATGAAATCATTCTTCTGTGGGTCTCAGTCTCCCTTCTGGCTCCTCAGGTGGATGCAGAGGACTGCTTGGGCCAGAGTCTTAATGTGTGTTGATTCATTCTGATCCTTGGTTTGATTGCCTGGAATAGCAACACTGCATAATGCACGATCCTCCACCGTAAGCCATGGCACAGTCCCAGGAGTTCCCATAGGCCAGCATTCAAACCTCATAGTTCAGATTGTCTTTGAGGTAACATGATTTGGTAGGAAAATTTTTTGACAAAGTATCATGGGTCCCAAATGTGGTCACACTGAGCAGGCCCAGACTTACACCTTTCTGAAACCTACACGTTGGCTTGTTGCACATGGACCTGGTGACTTCCCCTAGCTTGGGGCCCCTGTCTGTGTCTACTCTGGTCCCTTCTCTCCTAGCTCCTATATTCCTGGCTGGGCAAATCAGGCAGTCTGAGAACCCCTCAAGCAACCTGTTTGTTGTGCACTCATGATGTGTCCAGCACTCTGTTAAGCATAACAGGCAGTATTCCATGTTGTGAGCAGTGGTCTAGCTAACACTGAAGAACTCAAGCCTTGGGTAAGCTACCAAGTAATCTCTCTGTGCCTCAGTTCTGCCATTTGTAGAATCGGGATAACAATCCCTCCCTGGTGGGATTGGTGTGTGAGAGTTTCATGAGTTCATGGGCATAAAATGCTTAGAACCTGTGTATGACATAGAGCAAATGCTCAATTGCTGTTAGCCACGTTTATGACAAATCCTCACTACAGACCTTCAAGATGGGGACTCTGACTATCCCCACTGGCAAATGAGGTACTGAGATTCAGAGGTTAAGTAACTTGCCCAAGCCATATGCTAGAATAAGAGGCAATAAGCATGATTTAGGAAGTCTGGAGTCCTGCTCTCTGCGACATGACAGGCTAGGTTAAATTCTAACTCACTACCTTCTGCATATATTTCTAGAGAACCAAAGTGCCAGGCTCTGTGCCAGGAGTCAGGGGAAACAGTGATGAGATCAAACGCAGGGGACCAGTGAGGAGCTCCACCCCGTTTTCAGTCCAGCCCATGCAGGCAAGCTCTGGACTAGGCATAGTTAATCTCCAGCCATCCCCACTGGCTTCACCTGGCTCATTAAAACCAGACACATTATGAGTTTACTTAGCATCTGCAGAGAGCGTCTTTCATCTTCAAAGGCTTCCCGAAGCACCAACCAATTAATCCTTACAACACCCTCATCTCATAGACAAATATTTATCCTCATTTCATACCCAGGAATACTAAGGTACAGAGAGAGAACAGACTGGGCAGGAGGAGGAAGAGTGAGTGGCAGAGCTAAGCAGAGAATTCCGGAACCCCAGACCCCTCTGGCTGCCCAGTCCATCTGGAGGCTTCGGGGAAATTCTTCCCGTAATACTTTTTTTTTTTTTTTAATGGCAGCAGAACCTTTTGCAAGTTCAGAAGAATTAGATTTCTTTAATAGTAACCTGCAGGAAATACATTAAAAACACATTCTATCAGTTACAAATCTTAATGTCACCAGCCAAGGATGAGGGAATTAATGCCGGGCCCAAAAATACATATAGTCAGCAACTCCGGGGCAAGGGCAGAGACAATTTATAGAGTGCGAGGTCTGGACGTCTGGAGCAGGCAGGCTGAGCTCAGCGGTGAAATGGAAACAGGGCTGTTTTCAGATGGGGCAGAGCAGGGGGAAGCTGCTCAGGGTGGCTTTGATTCAATCACTGTTTCCCATTTCTTCTTAATGTAAATTACTTTTTTTAATGCTATAAAAGCCAGGTTCCGGTCTGTCACGAGAAGACTGTTTTTATTAAGATAAGCGCCTATCAAGGGCATTTTTAAAAGAATCAATCCCCAAAAAGAAAGCCACCTCCATCAAAACAATCCCAACCCTGATTATTTCCTCTGTCTACATGGATTGAACAAAGGGTATATCCAAGCAACAGGCTGGCTGGAGAATCTGGACAATGAAGACAAAACATATGTATAATTTATAGAATTTTGCTTCCTTTACAGCAGGTATTTTTCTGTATATTGTAAAATAAAACACAGGAATAGAAAACCATACTAAAAATGTGTAGCCTAAATTATGATAAGGGAAACAGTGAGTCTTTTAAATTGCTTTAATTTTTGGACTCAGTGCTCATTTTGCCAAACTTGAACACAGTCTTGGAAAAGTCAAGTTTCAGATCTCAGGGGTATAATGTGCTCATTTTAGGAAGGAAAGTGATCTAAAGAGATATGTACAACACTCAACTGGTTAATTGAGGGCTGACACATTCCCACCCATATGCTTCCTTCTCACAAAGAAAGGGTATTAAAGGAATCAGTGGGCACCAAGGAGCTGAATCCCACAAGCAGGGATGGACTTTGGTCCCCAGTGTGTCCCCACGCTGTGTGTTTCGCCACTCATTGCAAAGCACACAGCATCCCCCTGGGGCTGGGCAAGTTGATGGGCGTGTCTTTGCAGCCATGTCTCCTGGAGGAAAGGTAAAAAGGCATCATGTCACACCGCCTCCCTTTGCAGGTGAGGAAACTGAGGCCACGGGTCTGATCTGAAGTCAGTAGAGAGAGGCAGAGCCAGGAATGACAGCCTGGATCATAGGACTCCCTCACCTCTGCCACACCACTGCGCCCCTTTTCCTAAGATATGCCCGTGGTAGGTCAATAACTGCTTGACAGGAACTGTAGCCAGCACTTTCCAACCAGCCCAAGGACATGTTAGGGTGATCAACCATCCCAGTTTGCCTGCGATTAGGAGGGGCTCCTGGAACATGAGATTTTCAGAGCTAAAACGAGGATAGTCTAGGCAAACCAGGACAAGTTGATTACCCTCCTGGGCTGTGTTCATGTAGCTGATGCTGAATGACCGTGGCTGTGTGGTGGGCACCCAACAAAAGTTAGAAAGGAGGAAGAGGAACATGGGGTCTCTCATGCTGAATGAGTTGGCTTGGAGTAAAATTATTCAAATAATTGATTTTTTTTAACTTACTGAAAGGCGAGTAGGGGTTTGTTCTTTATCATTTTAGTGCGTTTCACGTTCCAAATCTTAATTATTTGGGCTTTAATGGCAATCAATTTTATGGAGTGGGAAACTGAAGCACAGAGCTGGCCGAGCAGTCTAGGCTGGTCTGCCTAGCTGTGAATGGTGGAGCTTGGAAAACGCCCCAGTTTTCTGACCTTTGGTTGGTGCTGTCCTTCCAGCTCTTCTCTGGTCAGCAACCCTGGCTAGAGGCCAGTTCTCTATTTAATTGTTGGGAAACAGGAGGCCAGGGCTAGGGGTTTCTAAATTCAATTATAAGGACCTTGGATTAATAGCAAAATAATTCTCTTACTGGAGAAGGTTCTTAGCAAAGAACCTCAGTGGGGCCAGAGAATGATCCTGGTTTGATCAAGCAAGACTACTTGCTTACCTTTACCCTTCACAATCTGAAAGCCAAGCTTCCTCTGAGATGACCCTGAAGCTTTCCCTCCCCCGATGCTATTCAGACAGTCCCCAGCCCCAGTCACTACTTTCCACTCACAGTGGAGCAGCTGGACTCCACACTTCTGAAATTGGAGCTGGAGGTGAAACACTTAGCTGAGCTTTGCTTTCCTTTCAGTGCCTTTCTTCTCTCTATTGGGTTTAACTGCTTTTTCTGGCCTTAGGGAACCCCTTACAAGTTAATAAAACTTACTACATCAAAGGGCTCCACAGCTATTACCCAATTAAAACCTCACAGCATTCCTGCAGCAGGTAAGCATTATTAACCCCATTTTACAGATGGGGAAACTGAGGTTAAGTGGTTTGCCCCCAGCCACTGAGGAAATGAGTGTCTCAGCTGGCATTAGAACTTGGTAGCTTGTTCAGATCACCCAGGGGTGCTTGTTTCTGCCTAAATCTGTTTTTCAAAGCACTTGGATTCTTAAGGATTTCTTTTTCCTGCAGGAAAACAATTCCTTACCAGCTTCACCAAGGATGAGGGGTTTCTCCAAAGCTGTTTGTCAGAAAGCAGTAGCTCCTGCCTTCAACCAGAGAGGTGCCATAAAAACAGATGAAAGGTAAGAGTTCAGTGTAGTAATTTAGGAAACAATTTGGGCCTTTCTGAAATTAATGTTATTTAAAGACACAGATTCGTCCATTCCAGCAGCCTCCTGGGAGTGCTTCCTGAACCATCTGGTTCAATCAACTCATTTTCTTTCCTCTAATCCTCCTGGCTCTTGTGTGTGTGTGTACAGCAAAGGCTCCTGGGAAACTCACAGCGTGAATAAAAAACAAAGATCTTTCTCTTGTGCCAGCCACCTCTCCTCTTTCCAAACAGCATAAAATTCCTAATCCTGTTTCTTCTTAGAGGGGATATAAAAATTCATGTCCCAACAGACAATGAGGAGATCCATGGAGGCTCCCTCCCAGGGCACCTGTCCTCTCAGTCCAGTCCAGATGACGGGGTATCTTCAGCCCATCCTCTGAAAGGACCTAGAAAACCTGGTGGTGTTTGGGAACAAATTTGCCCAGGCCTGCAGGAGGAGGAGAAAAGAATGTTTTTTTGGTCTGGTTAAAGCCATCCATGAGCCACAGGGAAGATTTCAAAGGCTCAGGTGAGTGTTTTCAAAAGAAGAGTTTCAGTGCAGCCCCAACTGTGTAAGTCCCTGCTTCTTGCTGTTCAAGTCCAATTATAATCCACAAAGGCAGGATCCTGTGTTTACATAAATAATTACCAGATTTTGGATAGCCAGACGTGTTGTGGCACACAGGAGGCAAGCCCATAAATTACATTTAAGGAATTAAGGGTCAGATTGATCTTATCTTTGTAAATCCGGCCAAATTCCGGCAAGCTAAAGGAACATCCGGTTGACTGAGCCTCAGAAGGCAAGGGCCCCAGGAACCAGTGATCCTAAAGCTGTCGCTGCCCCCCATGCCTTCCTTTCCACCTCTCCCTGCTCCAGGTTGCTGGCTAGCTCTGAGGCAAGGGGTGGTAGGAAGAAGAGCTGCCCCAACTTGTTCGTTGCCCAACCTGCAAGGGAGGAAGGCAGGAGAGGGGTGTGGGCATCTCACTTCCTAACCTCTTTTCCCTCCTGGACCACACAGGATCTTGCTCCTGAAACAACAGCAATGATGTGCAAGTAGTGATGGCAAACAGCAAAGCTGTAAGTGTAACAGAACAGGGCCTCCTCTGGAGGTTTCTCTCCTGCACAGGACAAGCCTCCATGTTTTCATTCATTCAACAAAGCTATATTGAGCAACTACTGCACCCCCAGTGCCACGGCAGAGTGTAGGGGTTGAGGGTGGCTCAGACTCTGCTCTCAGAGTGCTTGAGTTTAAATCCTGGCTCTGCTAACTGACCCAACTCCCCTGGTCTTCTGCTTCCTTATCTGGAAAGTGGGATTGTAACAGCACTATCCCCTTTGAATGGGTGAAAGTTAACTGAAGTCATCCATAACAAGCTCTTAGAATAGGGCCTGGCATATGGTAAGTACTCAATAAATGCTGGTTATTACTATTATTATTATTATTACTGTTTTAGGCACTGTGGGCCTCCCGTCTGAAGGTGGTTACAAGCTGGTTGAAACAGATGCTCTGACTAAATACAAAGGGTATGACAAGGCAGTACAGTCGATTAGGCACCAGGTGAGTGGAAAAGACAATGAAGTTCCGAGGAGCAGGTAGAAGGACAAGATCACTGTGGCAGTAGGCGTCACAGAGGAAGGAAGGCTTAAGCTGGGCTGGAAGGATGCGCAAGGTTTGGCTGGGCCACAGAAAGAACTTGAGGAGAAGGGCCTGAACCCCAAGATTCCACAAGAATTAAGCTAGAAGTCAAAGTGTTATGCAAGCCTGAAGTTTCCAAGAATATAAGCCAAATTTCTTCAATGAAGATTTCCAAATCAGAATGTCAGCCTGTCTTGTAGAGGAAGAAATATTGATTTGTGTTAACTTCATCTGACGAAAAGTGTTACAAAGTGAGGGCTAACAGAGCACACTGTAAAGAGACCAGAAGACTCATGAGTCTATTAGAACTAGAGCTTCAATTTATAAAATGGAAAGAGGAACATCAGATAGAGATGTTATTGAAATAAAATTACATTGTTTGGTGAAACAAAAAGTGTTCTAGGTCAGCTGTGGTGGCTCACGCCTATAATCCCAGCACTCTGGGAGGCTGAGGCGGGCAGATCTCTTGAAGTCAGGAGTTCGAGACCAGCCTGGTCAACACAGTGAAACCTTGTCTCTATTAAAAATTAGCCAGGCATGGTGGCGGGCACCTATAGTCCCAGTTACTCTGGAGGATGAGGCAGAACTGCTTGAATCCGGGAGGCAGAGGTTACAGTGAGCCAAGATCACATCATTGTACTCTAACCTGGGTAACAGAGGGATACGCTTATTTAAAAAAAAAAAAAGTATCCTACCCATTCAATCATTCTTTTTTGTTTTGTTCTGTTTTGTTTTTGTGTGTGTGTGTTTGGTTTTTGAGATGGAGTCTCTCTCTGTCACCCAGGCTGGAGTGCAGTAGCATGATCTTGGTTCACTGCAACCTCTGCCTTCCGCATTCAAGCGATCCTCCTGCCTCAGCCTCCCAAGTAGCTGGGACTACAGGCACTCGCCATCATGCCTGGCTAATTTTTGCTTTTTTTTTTTGAGACGGAGTTTCGCTCTGTCGCCCGGGCTGGAGTGCAGTGGCCGGATCTTAGCTCACTGCAAGCTCCGCCTCCCGGATTTACGCCATTCTCCTGCCTCAGCCTCCCGAGTAGCTGGGACTACAGGCGCCCACCACCTCGCCCGGCTAGTTTTTTTTGTATTTTTTTAGTAGAGACGGGGTTTCACCATGTTAGCCAGGATGGTCTCGATCTCCTGACCTCGTGATCCGCCCGTCTCAGCCTCCCAAAGTGCTGGGATTACAGGCTTGAGCCACGGCGCCTGGCCAATTTTTGCTTTTTTTTTTTTTTTTTTTTTTTGAGACGGAGTCTTGCTCTGCCGCCCGGGCTGGAGTGCAGTGGCCGGCTCTCAGCTCACTGCAAGCTCCGCCTCGCGGGTTCACGCCATTCTCCTGCCTCAGCCTCCCGAGTAGCTGGGACTACAGGCGCCCGCCTCGTCGCCCGGCTAGTTTTTTGTATTTTTTAGTAGAGACGGGGTTTCACCGTATTAGCCAGGATGGTCTCGATCTCCTGACCTCGTGATCCGCCCGTCTCGGCCTCCCAAAGTGCTGGGATTACAGGCTTGAGCCACCGCGCCCGGCCAATTTTTGCATTTTTAATAGAGATGGGGTTTCACCATGTTGGCCAGGCTGATCTTGAACTCCTGACCTCAAATGATCCACCCACCTCAGCCTCCCAAAGTGCTGGAATTACAGGCGTGAGCCACCGCACCTGGCCCTACAATTGAATTTCTAAACAAATGTTTACTTGGATATTATTACTTAAAAGATGAATGCACTCAAGAAGCATTCAATCAATGAACCAACCATGTGCCCAGCACTATTATAGTTGTTAAAAGGATAAAAAAGAATTTGAACAGAAAGGATTTTTGCTCCCGGCCAAGATGGAGCAATAGTGACTGGATTTCCTCTCCTTCCTGAAATGAAAGAAAGAAGGATGGAGGAAAGGAGGAAGTGAGGGAGGGAGATAAGGAAAGAATGAGGGAGATGAGAGAGGGAAGGAATGGGAAGAAAGAGGGAAGGAAGGGGGAAGAAAGAGGGAAGGAAGAAGGAAGGAAGGAAAGAAGGTAAGTTGGTTTTCAAGACTGTTTCAGGCAAGAAAGGACATTTACTGAGAGATGGAAAAACAAGGTAAGCCCCACAACTCCCCCACAGCTTACTGCTTTATGAAGGCTTCCAGGCTGTGGTAGAGGGAGAGAAAATCAGGCACATCTCAGCCAATTCTGAGTTGAAGAGACAGAGCTAAGAGTCCAAAGATACCAAGGTAGCCAGAGTTTTCAGGACAGAATACTAGACAGGAGAGAGCTACACAGTGGCCTGGAGTTGTGCAGAGGGTCTGCCCCAAGTATCTGGCATTATTGACCCATAGGGTGAGAAAACTACCCAAAGCTAGGGAGAGAACCTTCTAAGAGGATGAGAGAGCAGTGTTATGTGTTCACACAGAGGTGGGAAGAGTGTTTCCACCAGCCAGACTGGAAAACTTCATAATTCATGAGGCATGGGTAAAATACTCAAAAGGGTATTGCCTTGGTATTGAGGAATAATTACCCCAATACAAAACACTGCTTTGGTCCCACCTAATAACCCTTTTTAATTTTTTTGGAAACAGGGTCTCACTCTGTCATCCAGCCTGGAGTGTAGTGGCACAATCTTGACTCGCTGCAGCCTCAACCTCCTGGGCTCAAGCAATCATCTCACCTCAGGCTCCCGAGTAGCTAAGACTATAGGCCCATACCACCTTGCCTGGCTGATTTTTATATTTTTTAATAGAGATGGAGTCTCACTATGTTACCCAGGCTAGTCTTGAACCCCTGGGCTCAAGTGATCCTCCCACCTCGTCCTCCCAAAGTGTTCAAAGTGATGGGATTATAGGCATGATCCACCTCACCTGGCTCCCACCCAATAACTCTTAAAAGACAGACCAAAAGAATCAAACTGTTGCCAAGTAACCTAATCTAATCCTATAACAATCCTACAACAAAGCTCAAGAATATTATAGAAATACCAAAATATCCTGTACTCAACAGGTAAAATTCACATTAGGCATCTAATGAAAGAATACCAGGCATGCGAAATACAACCCATAATGAGAAGAAAGATCAATCAATTAAAATTGACCCAGAACTAGCTGGGCGCGGTGACTCACACCTCTCATCCCAGCACTTTGGGAGGCCGAGGTGAGCGGATCGCGAGGTCAGGAGATCGAGACCATCCTGGCTAACGTGGTAAAACCCCGTCTCTACTAAAATTACAAAAAATTAGCCAGGTGTGGTGGCACGTGCCTGTAGTCCCAGCTACTAGGGAGGCTGAGGCAAGAGAATTGCTTGAACTCGGGAGGTAGAGGTTGCAGTGAGCTGACATCGCGCCACTATACTCCAGCCTGGGGGACAGAGTGAGACTCTATCTCAAAAAAAATAAATAAATAAAAATAAAATAATAAAATTGACCCAAAACTGACAAAGATGTTAGAATTAACAGATGAGTATGTTAAAACAATTATTATGGCTGTATTCCATATGTTCAAAAACATGCATAATATTTCAACGATGCAAAATGAACTTTTGAGATGAAAACTACAATTAGTAACATGAAAACTACAATGAGTAAGATGAAAATTGCATTGGCTAAGGTTGATAGCAGACTAGATGTAGCAGAGGAAAATTTTAGTTATTAGAAAGACACAACAATAGAAGCTATTTCAAATTAAAACATACAGAGAAGGCCGGGCGCGGTGGCTCAAGCCTGTAATCCCAGCACTTTGGGAGGCCGAGACGGGCGGATCACGAGGTCAGGAGATCGAGACCATCCTGGCTAACACGGTGAAACCCCGTCTCTACTAAAAAATACAAAAAAATTAGCCGGGCGAGGTGGCGGACGCCTGTAGTCCCAGCTACTCGGGAGGCTGAGGCAGGAGAATGGTGTGAACCCGGGAGGCGGAGCTTGCAGTGAGCTGAGATCTGGCCACAGCACTCCAGCCTGGGCGGCAGAGCGAGACTCCGTCTCAAAAAAAAAAAAAAAAAAAAAAAAATACAGAGAAAAAAGAAGCTTAAAAAGTTAAAAGAGCACGGTGAGCTACAGGACAACTTCAAGCAGGCTCATATACCTGTAATTGGAGTCCGTGAAAAACAGGGAGTACAGAAAAATTATTTGAAGAAGTAACACTCAAAAATTTTCTATTTTATGAAAACTATAAACCCACAAATTCAAGAAGCTCAATGAGTCCCAGCACAATAAGTCTGAAGAAAATTACACCAGTGCACATATAATCAAATTGCTCAATATATGTAATAAAGAGAAAATCTTAGAAGCAGCCAGAGAAAAAAGACAGATTACATATAAAGGTACAAATATAAGGATAGCAGCAGATTTCCCGCTGGAAACAGGGCAAGTGAGAAAACGGTGCAGCAAGATTTAAGTGCTGAAAGAAAAAAAAATCTGTCAATCTGAATCCTATATCAGCAGAAATATCTTCAAAAATGAAGCTATAATAGAGACCTTTTCAGATATGCAAAAGTTGAAAAAAATCATCACTGGCAAAACTGTACTATAAAATATGTTAGGCTGGGTGCGGTAGCTCACACCTGCAATCCCAACACTTTGGGAGGCTGAAATGGAAGGATCTTTTGAGCCCAGGAGTTCAAGAACAGCTTGGGCCACAAGATTAGACCCCGTCACTACAAAAAATAAAAAAATTAGCTGGGTGTGGTGGCACACTCCTGTAGTCCCAGCTACTCAGGAGGCTGAGGCAGGAAGATTGCCTGAGCCCAAGAGGTGAAGGCTGCAGTGAGCTGTGATCACGTCACTGCACTCCAGCCTGGGTAACAGAGTGAGCCTGTCTCAAACAAACAAACAAGAAATGTTAAAGAAAATCCTTGAAGCGGAAGGAAAATAATACCAGACTGAAACATAGATCTACCCAAAGGAATAAAGGTAAATACATGGGCAAATATGTAAGATTCATAAAACACTATATAATCTCTTTCAATGATAATTGCTTAAATAAAAAATATGACATATTGTGTGGTTTATAACATGAGTAAGTAAAAAGTATGATAATGAAAGCAGAAAGGTCAGGAGAGGAGAAATGGAAGTATATTAAAATTCTTATATGTAAAGTGGTGAAAGCAGACTGTGATAAGATATACAAGCCATAAACCCTGAAGCAACCATTAAAATAACAAAACAAAGAATTATAGCTACTAACCCAACAAAGAAAATAAAGTGAAATTATTTAAAAAAATCCAAAAGAAGGGAGAAAAAGAGAAAACAAAGAAACAAAAAAGAAATGGAACAAATATAGAACAAAAAGAAGCTGATAGGCTTAAACTTAACCTGTCAATAATCACATTATAAGTAAATCGTCTATACTGTAGGATTCCACTTATACGAGGTATCTAGAGTAGAAAGTAGAAAGTAGAATGGTGGCTGCCAGGAGGTGGGGAGGAGGGAAATGGGGAGTTGTTGTTTAATGGGCAAAGAGTCTCAATTTTGCAAGATGAAAAAGTTCTAGAGATTGGTTGCAAAACAATGTGAATATACTTAACATTACTGTACTGAATACTTAAAATGGTTAAGATGATAAATTTTATGTTATATATATTTTACCACAATTAAAACAGAATAACCCACATGTTTCTTTGAGGTGAGAAACAAAAGCAAGTGGTCTAAATGTTCTAATTAATAGGCAGAGATTGTCAGATTGGATTAAAAAGCAAGACATTATATAATGCTTATAAGAAACACAATATAGAGATACAATATGTTAAAATGTAAAAGGAGGTTGGAAAAAGATATGCCAAGCTAACATTAATCAAAAGATAGAATGGCTATATGAGTATCAGATGAAGATTTTAGATCAAAGAATATTACCAAGTGTAAAGATCATTTCATAATTATAAATCAATACATCAAAATTCTAAAAGTTTATGTACCTAATAACAGAGTTTCAAAATACATGAAGCAAAAATGGATAGAGCTGCAAAGACAAATAGAAAAATCATAATTATAACCAGACATTTCACTACTCCCTCTTAATAACCAATAGATAAGTGGGTAGAAAATAAGCAAGTATACAGAGGATTTTAATAACCCCATCAATCAACTTGACCTAGTTGACACTTATAGAACACTCCATCCAACAACAGCAAAATGCACATTCTTTTCACATGCACAAGGAACATTTAACAAAATAGGCCATATTCTGGGCCATAAAACAAGTCTCAAACATTTGAAAGGATTCAAGTCATAATCAAAAAGTTATCTCACCACAATGGAATTAAATTATAAATAGTGAATAATAGAGTCTTAGAAAATCTCCAAATATTTGGAAACTAGATAAGGCACTTCTTAATAACCTATCAGTCAAAAAGGCAGGAGGGATCAGAATGTATTTTGAATGGAATGAAAATGGAAACCCAACATACCCAAATTTGTAGGTGCCACTAAATCAGCACTTGAAAGGTTTCAAGTCAGTAACTTCAGCCTCTACCTTAAGAAATGAGAAAAAGAAGAGCAAATGAAACCCAAAGTAAGCGGAGGAAAGGAAATAATGAAGATCAATGAAACAATACTGAAAAACAATGGAGAAAAATCAATGACACCAGAAGCTAGTTATTTGAAAAGATCATATTGATCAACTTCTAGGCATGGATCAGCAAAAAAGAGAAAAAAACACAAATTAAGAATATCAGAAATAAGAGAAGTGACTTAATGACAGATCTTACAAGTAATAGGAGGATATTGTAAGGGAATATTATAAACAACTTTGCCCGGCCGGGTGCGGTGGCTCATGCTTGTAATCTCAGCACTTTGAGAGGCCAAGGTGGGTGGATGATTTGAAGTCAGGAGTTTGAGACCAGCCTGGCCAACATGGTGAGACCCCATCTCTACTAAAAATACAAAAATTAGCCGGGCATGGTGGCAGGCGCCTGTAGTGCCAGCTACTTGGGAGGCTGAGGCAGGAGAATCACTTGAACCCGGAGACAGGTGCTGCAGTGAGCCGAGATCGCACCACTGCACTCCAGCCTGGGTGACAGAGCAAGACTCCATATAAAAAAAAATATAGAAAAAAAAAAAAAAAAAAAAACGTTGCCAATGCCAATTTAAACATGGAGTGGGGAAGGGTGATGAATAGGCAGAGCACAGAGGATTTTTAGGACAGTGAAAACTCTGTAGGACACTATAATGATGGACACACATCATTATACATATGTCCAAACTCACAGAATGTACAACACCAAGAGAGAATCCTGATGTAAACCATGTACTTCGGGTGATTGTGATGTGTCAGTGTCGGTTCATTAATGGCAACAATTTGCACCACAGTCATAGGGGGTATTGATAATGGGGGAGCTCTACACATGTTGGCGCAGGGAGTAGATGAGAAATCTGTATCTTCCTCTCAATTTTGCTGTAAACCTAAAACTGCTCTTAAAAAATGAAGTCCTTTTAAATTATTTTAAAAATATATATATTTTTCATAGAGATGAGGTCTTGCAATGTTGCCCAGGCTGGTCTCAAACTACTGTGCTCAAGCGATCCTCCTGTCTGAGCCTCCCAAAGTGTTGGGATTATAGGCATGAGCCACCACACCTGGCCTAAAGTCTTTTTTAAAAAGAAAGAAAAAGAAAGAAAGAAAGGAAGGAAGGAAGGAAGGAAGGAAGGAAGAAGGAAGGAAGGAAGGGAAAGAAAAGAAAGAAAGAGCGAGCGAGCGCAAAAGACTTGCACACACACCACTAAATGAGACATTTGGTTGATAAATAAGTACATGAAGAGATGCTCAACAATTGGTCATCAGGGAAACGCAAGTTAAAACCACAACAAGGAACCATTACTTACTAGAATGACTTTTTTTCAAATTGACAGTCCCAAACGTTGGTAAGGATGTGGAACAACTGAAACTTTCATACACTGCTGGTGGAAATACAAAATGGTACACTTTGGAGAAATGTTTGACAGTTTCTTACAAAATTAAACACAATATAATCCAGTAATCCTACTCCTGGATATTTACCCAAGATAAACTAAGATATATGTCCACAAAAAGATATACTAGAATGTTAACAGGAGTTTTATTCATAATAGTAAAAAACTGGAAACAGCCCAAAGTCCATCAACAGATAAAAGGATAAATAAACTGTGATATATTCATACAATGGACTTCTACTCAGCAATTAAAAGGAACAAGCTACTGATAGATGCCATGGCATGGATAAATCACACAGACACGCTGAGTCATAGAAGCCAGACACAAAAGACTACTGTTATGAACTGATTGTGTCCCTCACAAAATTCATAAGTTGAAATCCTTTCCTACAACGTGACTGTATTTGGAGATGGGGCCTTTAAAGAGGTAATTAAAGTTAAATGAAGTCAAAGGGCCAATAAGTCAAATCTGATAGGGACCTATTGAGTTGGGGCTCTAACCCAATAGGACTAGTGTCCTTATAAAAAGAGGAAGAGACACCAAGGATGTGTGTGTCCTGAGAAAAGGCCATGTGAGGACACAGCCAGATGACAGCCATCTGCAAGCCAAAGAGAGGCCTCAGGAGAAACAAAACCTGCCGACATCTTCATCTTGGACTTCCAGTCTTTAAAACTGTAAAAAAATAAATTTCCATTGCTTACGTCACCCAGTCTGTGGTTTTCTTTGGCAGCTCTACCTGCCAAATACAACTACATATTGTACAATTCTATTTATATGAAGTTTTAGAACAGGTAAAGTGGATCAGTGGTTGCCTGGGCCCTGGGATAAGGAGACAGATATTGACTGCAAACAGGGACAAGGAAACCTTTGGGGATGATGGAAATACTGTTTGTCTGTGGTGGTGTTTTCACGAATATATGTATTTGTAAAACTCATCAAAAGGTACACTTAAAATTGACACATTTATGAAAATTATACCTCAATAAAGTTGATTTTAAAAAAAATTCTCTGTGGAATGTGGATATCTGAAATTCAGAAAAAGAAACGAAATATTTGGTAAAAAGCACAGGCAAACTATGGAATGGAATGTAAGGGAGTTGTGAAGTCTGCCAGTGCTTCATAACTTCCATTCTGCAATTTTGAACGTTTAGAGAGGTGCATTCCCAGCAAACAAGGCTTTGCATAGTCTCACCCCTACATCCAAAGTGGGATGCAGATGCAGCTCTATATGCTAAAGGCCCCTGCAATCATAATCATATATTTCCTAAACTTTATTCATCAAAACAGCCAGCATTAAACATTAATCAACTAGTACAAAAATTGTATGTTCTTTAAAAAGAAAAAAAAAAGAGGCCGGGCGCAGTGGCTCACGCTTGGAATCCCAGCACTTTGGGAGGCCGAGGCGGGTGGATCACGAGGTCAGGGGATGGAGACCATCCTGGCTAACACGGTGAAACCCCGTCTCTACTAAAAATACGAAAAATTAGCAGGGCGTGGTGGCGGGCACCTGTAGTCCCAGCTACTCGGGAGGCTGAGGCAGGAGAATGGCGTGAACCTGGGAGGTGGAGCTTGCAGTGAACCGAGATCGTGCCACTGCACTCCAGCCTGGGCGACAGAGCGAGACTCCATCTAAAAAAAAAAAAAAAAAAAAATTCTAAATACAAAATCTTATATCTTTCTTCTTTCTTACCAACCCTCTATTTCTATCATCAACTGACGCTGAAGTTTTATTTAGCTGGATCCTTCTGGGTGTTCTGTTCTCCAACTTGAACCGGGCGTGGCATCAGAGCCCCTCTGGGATGCTTGCCTTACAGTGACCAAAGATCCTCATTATGGCACTAGAGAGTGCCCTAGTTAGGATAACTGTTCTAACACTGCAGCTCCTGTTTCTTTTCTTACTATAGAGTAGAAAAGAGAGATGTAGATTAGATTATTTTCAAGGTGTTTTTCAGCTAACTCCCCACCCCGCCCCGCTCTGAGCTTATATTAGGTTCATTCATGACTTCACTCGTTCATCATTCAGCTATAAGGTATCTCTCGGGGCCCAGCTATGTATAAGGACTGCGGTGTAGCAGTGGAGACGGACAGGGTGTGTGCCCTCAAGGTGCTCACATTCCAGCGCGGGTGGGGAGCGGCAAGCATCCCAAAACAAGCTAGCTTCAACAAGAATGTACTGGTTGGATGCTGGGGAATCTCGGGCAGGAGGGTGGGCTTCAGGGGCTCCCTGCCTCTCTCTGCTTAGTGAAGCTGGTAGTCAGGCGGCCTCCACCCCAGCAGGACAAAGTCCGGAGCAGGAAGGACTCTCAATTCCCAAAAAACGCCTGACGAAGTACAAGGAAGAGGGGCGCTACCGGAAGCCGCTAGCTGACCTCTCCTTATGCCTCGTTGACCTGACTTGTGTCACGTGCTTTTATTTGAACCAATCACTGTAAGGGAGACGGGACCTGTGGACCAATCAAGCTTCTCCATGGAACTGGGTGTGGTGGGAATCAGCTGGGCGTGCCTCGGGGGACCAAAAATTAGCTACTGCTTATTCTAGTTGGCTTAAATTAACTCGAAGGTGCACGTAATAAACTTAAACAGTAGTTCAAAACAGCTGATAACCCTTTAGCAACTTCCAGAAGTACTGACTTCAAATATTGGCTTTAACTGCAAACCATGGAGTATCTTTTTTTTTTTTTTTTTTTTTTGAGGCGGAGTCTCGCTCTGTCGCCCGGACTGGAGTGCAGTGGCCAGATCTCAGCTCACTGCAAGCTCCGCCTCCCGGGTTTACGCCATTCTCCTGCCTCAGCCTCCGGAGTAGCTGGGACTACAGGCGCCCGCCACCTCGCCCGGCTAGTTTTTGTATTTTTAGTAGAGACGGGGTTTCACCGTGTTAGCCAGGATGGTCTTGATCTCCTGACCTCGTGATCCGCCCATCTCGGCCTCCCAAAGTGCTGGGATTACAGGCTTGAGCCACCGCGCCCGGCCACCATGGAGTATCTTAACACGAAACAAATCAGGAATGTCAAGAGGTTTCACTCCATGTCTGTTGTGAGAGGCCAGGAAAGACTGCTTTCGGGAGGCAAATCTTGAGCTGTCTTTGGAAGCATACAGCTTGGCTTTGAGTTCCCAGCTAGCTAAGTCCCTTAAGTTCTTGAAGCTTCAGTTTCCTCTCCTGTTAAATGGGCACTATAATAGCTTTTATGTAGGATTTGTAAGACGACTAAATGAGATACTATACGTGAAGTCCTTTTAGTACAGTGCCTAGCACATAATGAGTGCTCAATATATTTTGGGTGTCATTACTATTTAACTTGTGCAGAGCCATCCCAATTGCCAAAATCACTAGATAGAAGTGGATAGTTCTCTGTTTCTGACCCACACCTTCATCTTCTCAGAATCTGATTTTAGGTTGCAGTTGATCAAGTATAGGAGTACTTTGTTACAGGTATTTGTCAAGATTCTGTCCACTAGTATTTCTTTTCTCCCATGCTTCTCCACCACTGTAGCTTCAGAAGGTGATAGAAAAGTCAGACTCCCTGGGTTCAAGCCCCTGGCTTACCACTTACTCGTTCTATGGCCTTGGGGGGATATTTAAGTTCTCCTCATCTGTAAAATGGTGTAAAAACAGCATATTTGTCATAGGGTTGTTGTGTGTATGGTAGGAACACGTCTATGTGAAGGGCTCCCCAAGGTCCTGGCACATGGTAGGCACTTGATAGGTGTATCTTGTATTATTACCATTTCATTTATCAACCATGACTCCTGACTCTATTCCTGTTGTCAGTCCCAGTCCCTCTTCTTAACTCCAGGTGCTTATTTCCAGATGCCTGCTGAACAATTCCTCATAAAGACACAGCCATAACTTAATTCTCAATCTATCCTAAAATACACCTAAAAAACAGCCATCCACTCTCCTCTTTCCCCAAATCTCCTCCTCCTTCTTACAACCATTCTTTCCATTAAGGTCAGCACCTATGGGAAACAAAAGGCTTTGTTCCCTGTTTTAAGAATTCCAGACATTAGAAAGCCTTGCTCCCCCACCCCCTCACCCCCAAATTCTCAGAGTTGCAGGGCACTTCCACTCAACATAAGGGAAATGAGGCCAGAGCTGTGACGTGACTTGCCCAGGGTCACTAGCAAGTGGGCAGCAGAAGAAATCCATGCCTCCTGCTTTTGAGGTGACTATCCTTCCACCATCCCATGGTTTGCAGTTTCTCTGAGCCATTGAATCACCATGCCATGGTTGTCCTAAGGGCCCCCTCAGCAGGCTCACAGTCCTAGAAGTCGGGGAGGGATGACTGGGGGTGCCCAAGTATTTCTTGAAACAACCAAAAATCAGATTTTTCATAAACTGAATCTCTTGTTTATCCTGAGTTGTGTGAGGGTGGGGGAAGTGGGGGAAGTGGGGGAAGTGGGGGAAGTGGGGGAGGTTAGCTCCTTTGAGAGTTTCCAAGCATTATGAGCAAAGTAAATCCCAAACTGAGGGATATGAGTCATTCTGAGTCTGCCTCTGTCGGCCACAAATGGGTACAAGAGATGTAAATTCTGCAGAGGTTGTGAGTGGCTTAGCCAGTGTTTTTCAATGAGAAATTCCACAGCCTGGTATTTGAGGGTGCCCAAGGGAGCTCTCTATGCCTCTTACTGCAATCCCATCTCTCTTAGCCCTGACAGATCTCAGGTGAGTAACTCTGCAACTGATTGGTGCTAAACGGGGGGCCACATAGGCTTCAGACACCAAAACAACCATCTAGCTCATCATGTTCCACTTCCTCAGACTATTGAAGTCAGAAAATTCCTGCCATTCCTGAGCTTGTAACAGAGACTCAGACCCAGTGACCTCCTTTTGTTCCCGCTGGGGACTGCAGCCCCTCTGCAAGTTTAAACCTTTCAAATGAGCTCCAGCTTCATCTTAGAGACGCTGTCGGTAAAGGAAAGGGGAGTGGAGAGGCGGCACTGGGAAGGGCCTACAAGGTGAAAAAGGATGGCCACGACTTTCCTCATTCCCCCACCACACTGTTGTGGGAAGAAAAAAAGTCCCAGAGAAAAACTGGAGTATAAAACTGTTCTCTCTTTATGGAGACAGAAAGTAAAATAGAGGTTACCAGGGTCTGGAGGGAGCAAGGGATGGGGAATTATTGTTTAATGGTTACAGAGTTTTTGTTGGGGATGATGAAAAACTTTTGGGTATAGATAGTGGTGATGATTACATACCATTGTGAATTTAACTTATTTAATGCCACTGAATTGTACACACCTACAAATGGTTAGAATGATAAATATTATGCTATGTACTTGGCCACAAACAAAACAAAACAAAACAAAACAAAAAAACTACAATAATGTCCCAAACACCCTCCCCCACATTTCTTTTGAGATGGACTTCAAATAGACTGGCCCTCAAATCTGTGGGGCTGGGTTCTTTGTCAGGAGATCATTATACTTTGCTTTAAGCTGGTGGTTCTAAAGAATTATGGATGACACAAATGACTGAAACTGATTTACTTCTCAAGTGTTTGAGCTTCCTTCGTCCCTACCCAACAATGTCTAGTGAGGAAAAGCTTGTCTTAACCAAAGTCAGAAAAATAAAAGAAAATGCACAAGCCATCATCTAAAGTGGACCCTGGTTTAAGAAAATCTCAGATTTGGAAAACAACTTGGAGACTGATGATTTGCCTTATGAAAGATTGCATCCCTTAACAAAAGAGTTTACTCAAAAGTTCTTTCAGAAGAGAGCCCCCTGGTGCATTTAATGATATTATTGGATTAAAAAAATTATCTGGACCATTGAAGGGCACTGCACTGTAAATATATGAATACATTGTATTGTGTTGTAAGAGTGGGAATAAAAGAGTCAGGATTCTTTGACAAATGGAGCATTTTGGCCTGAAGTAACACAAAGAGAGAGCAAGATGAGTTTTCTTGGCCTAAAATCTTGGCGGCTTTCTGGAAAGGCTTTGGGAGTTTATGTGATTTATTTAAGACCAGCTAAGCCCAAGGCCTGTGATATATCCATTTTGAGAAAGGGCCTGTGCCAAATTTAGGGTCAAAGTTCTAACGCTGCTCATGCTAACCCCCATCACCTGCCCATTTAATCATAAAGGTTCTGAGACGTGAGCTCAACTCTGTCCTGCAATGGCAGAAAAATATATCTGTTGCCAGAAAGTGGATTCTCCAGTGATGAAGAATGATCCTTATTTATGTCTGCATAGGTACATTCTGGAGCCCATAAAGGTTTAATTGTCCCTCTAACTAGTTTTTTAAAAAACCCACAAAGAGGCTGCCAGCTTTCCCCAGAGTTTAAAACCAACTGAATGCGGTTCTGTGGAAACTGCTTTAAGTGTGTAACTCGCGCCGTGTCCTGGGGCACAAGGCGTGATTGTTTTGGGGACTCAAAAGATGCAGCTCTTAGGAGGACTTTTAAAGTCAGTTTTTGTGGCTTTCGGCTGCTGCTGACCCTGGATTGCTCTGCAGAGAGAGAGAGAAACTCTTTCATCTAGGAGCCAGGCTCTAAGTTACTCCCATGGTGCCACTGCCCCCTGCTGCCACCTTCTGATTAGGGGTGGGAGGCACTCCAGTGTCACGGGGCCTCAAAAGTCCTTTTCTCTCAGACATTGTCTTTGCTGGTTTAAAAGGCTCTCTCAGGAAGCTAAGGACAGAGGAGACACAGAAAGAGAGAAAACATGTCTATATGTTTATGAAACAAAAAGAGAAAGACAGACCCTGGTAACCAAGACTGCATCCAAAGAGAGACACTTTGCTTGACCTCTTGGGTGTGTGAGGGGAGCAGTGGCCCATTCTGTCACTTCCCTTACAATGCAGTCTCCCCCTGTTCATTCATTCCATAATTATTGATTGGACGCCTACTATGTCCCAGACACAGCAGTTAATAAAATGCACACAGTCCCTGCTCCCAGAAAGCTTAGTCTCATGGAAGAGTCACATCTCAATAAATGTTAAGTATGCCAACAAACACGTGATTACAAAATGTGATGATTGCTATGGAGAAAACATGCAGGGTGTTGAGAGAAGCTAATGGAGGGCCATGGAAGGTCCTCTGAGGAAGTTAGGCCTTGTAAGCTAGTTCTGAAGGATGAGAGTCAGGGAGGCAAAGGGGCTTTTAGAGCAGGGAGAAGCATGCTAGGTAGAAAGAACAGCATATGCAAAGACCCTGAGGTCGGAACAGCAGTGCCTGTGAGGTATTGATAACGGAATGAGATGTGGCTAGAAAAGGAGGCAGTAAACGTTGCTCCCAGAATCTTCTTTGTCTTCCGCTTTGAGCCTCCTCCCTTAAAGATTTGTAATGGTTTCCCCATCCATCACACTTCACATTCAGCTTCAAAGGACCACCTCCAGACTGCCCCCAGATTCTCTCAACCCTTCTCCTACTCTTGGGTTCTGTGGAGAAAACACATTTGTCAAAAGACTAAAGCAAATAATTTTGACGTGCGGTTCTGTACCATAAGGGAGGCTATAATGAAGTCAGTCCCAGTTTACATGACTCCAAATGGTTCCATTTAAATGTCCCACCCTGTATTTATGTGTCCCTACCACTTTAGTTGACTGTTTATCTTCCAGTATACTCGACTGTACTTGCATCTTGGCCTTTATTTAACTTCATCCCTTACTTTCTCCATTCCATGCCCTATCATTTACATTTTTCTTTAGGAAATGTAAATATTTATTTACAGTGTTAGCTTTTACTCTTGCATACCTCTATACATTACAGAGTAAACAGATGGTGATATGGGTTCTAGTCCTGAATTTTCCATAAACTGGTGGTGACCTTAGCCAAGTCATTTAACCTCACTGAGCCTAAAATGTTTCTTTGTAAATGAGGGGTTTTTCATTTTTGTTTTGTTTTAGTTAGCAGATTTGTACCAGGATTCCTCTTAAATTCTGTGATTCTGTACCTCTTACAGCCACCTCCAAGTATTTCGCTTGTATCTTCGTCTTTACACACTCCTCTTTCAGAATGTCTTTGTGGATAGGACTGACTTCCTACATAATGTGCTTTTGAGGGATAGTGTACACAGAATAGTATTTAATAATGAGAATAGATCACACTACTGGGCTTGAGTTAAAGCTCTCATATGTGAGAACATGGTTAAGGAACAGGAAAATTCTAGTTGCAGGCCTGAAATTACCATGAGCTGCTTCTCAAACTGGGTTGTAGGCACCCATAGGGATATACAGAGATGTACCAACAAGTACAGGAAGCCCTTCTTCTGGAACAAGAATTCTACTCAAAGATTTGAGGGAAGGGCCAGGTACAGTGGCTCATGCCTGTAATTCCAGCACTTTGGGAGGCCCAAGTGGGCAGATGGCTTGAGCTCAGGAGTTTGAGACCAGCCTAGGCAACGTGATGAAACTCCGTCTCAACAAAAAATGCAATAATTAACTGGGTGTGGTGGCACACACCTGTAGTCCCAGCTACTTGGAGGACTGAGGCAGGAGGATTGCTTGAACCCAGGACGTCGAGGCGGCAGTGAGCTGAGATTGTGCCACTGTACTCCAGCCTGGGGAACAAAGTGAGCCCCTATCTCAAAAAAAAAAAAAAAAATTGAGGGAAAGAGACTTTAGTATTAAAACAAATGGATATATTATGAATAAAAGAGAAAGTCATACAACATCTTGGTAGAAAAAGGGAACCCTGGGCTGGACAGCTTTGGTCATACTTCAGTGTAAGAGGAAACAGGGCTTTTCTTCTGTTCCTGGGTTGCTTGGAAATACTTGCATTATGGGTCATTTGAGGTATGTGCACTTTAATAGGGCAAAGGTGTGAAGTTATCCAGGATGGGCATTCCTGCTAAATAATGGACATACGTAGAAACTTCAGTTTCACCCATTAGAAGAGTTTAAAGAGGGTCCTGAGGTTGAGGGAGAGCGAGGCCTAACATAAGCCAAAGACCAAATGAGTTAGAGAATCTTTTTTAAAATTTATTTTTAGTTTTTAATTTTTATTTTATTTTTTTACAGGGTCTTGCTGTGTGTTGACGCTGGTCTCAAACTCCTGGCCTCAAACTCTTGGCCTCAAGTGATCCCCACCTGCCTTCGCTTCCAGGAGCGTTTTTTTTTTTTTTTTTTTTTAGACGGAATCTCGTTCAGCTGCCCAGGCTGGAGTGCAGTGGCACGATCTCAGCTCACTGAAACCTCCACCTCCCAGGTTTAAGCGATTCTTCTGCCTCAGCCTCCTGAGTAGCTTGGATTACAGGCGCCCGCCACCATGCCCAGCTAATTCTTGTATTTTAATAGAGATGGAGTTTCACCATGTTGGCCAGGCTGGTCTTGAACTCCTGACCTCAGGTGATCTGCCCACCTCAGCCTCCCAAAGTGCTAGGATTACAGGCGTGAGCCACCGAGCCCGGCCAAGTTACAGAATCTTACTGAGGACCCTGGCTAAAGGCTAGGCTTGAACTGACCCAAACACCAGCAAGATCTTTCACCCTTTCTCAGTCCTCAGGTAGCACTGAGGTACTTACTGAAGTACTTACAAGCCCCGGCCCTGGTACTTCCCATGCCATTATATGTTATATTTTATTGTGTACATATAGATACCAGAGTCAAGGAGGTGGTGTGAATTAAGAAAAAGTATCTAGCCGGGCGCGGTGGCTCAAGCCTGTAATCCCAGCACTTTGGGAGGCCGAGACGGGCGGATCACGAGGTCAGGAGATCGAGACCATCCTGGCTAACACGGTGAAACCCCGTCTCTACTAAAAAATACAAAAAAACTAGCCGGGCGAGGTGGCGGGCGCCTGTAGTCCCAGCTACTCGGGAGGCTGAGGCAGGAGAATGGCGTGAACCCGGGAGGCGGAGCTTGTAGTGAGCTGAGATCCGGCCACTGCACTCCAGCCTGGGCGACAGAGCGAGACTCCGTCTCAAAAAAAAAAAAAAAAAAAAAAAAAGAAAAAGTATCTAATCAAGAGGCAAGACCTTGCTTACTGTGTGACTTTTGGTTACTCTCTGAAATCTCTTTGATCCCCAACTTGTTCACCTTTCAAACAGTACAATATGACACCTGCCTTGCCTACTGAATGGTATCGTGTGCAGAACGTATAGATCTGCGATGTAAAAGCATTCTGTAAATCATTACACAGAAATCAGTTATTAACTAAGACCCCAAAGGGAAGAAGTGCATATCTCTTACTTCATCTTTCTACTCCCCTCAACCTCTAACTTTTGCTTGGTTGGTTCTGATGACTATTAACGATAAAGATCATGAAATACTGTACCTGGGCTGACCCTGGGAAAACTAATTTTGTCTTTCTCTGCTACCTCCTCTCCCTCCTCTTCTGGCTTCAGTCCCCTCCCCCACACCCACTACCATGTGCTCCTGGACTGCTATTTCTTCCCACTGACCCTCCCAGACAATTTGGATATTAAGAGAATACTTAAATAGACAATTTAACATATATGAAAGAATTGTTAGAGGAATTTCAGACATCAGTAGGGAGTTTTACAGCAATGCAAATTTTTTGGGGGAAACAAACTGGTATTATTCTGGAAACTTTCTCCCAGAAATAAAAATGCCAAATGGAATTCCCAATTTGCATTTTTAAAGAGAAATCAGTAACCCAACCTAAATATCTCCCTATGTAATAAGGAAGCATCATATTTCATTGAACTCTTTGCTGAAGTCACCATGCAACTTCCTCCCACTTCTGGTGAGTTTAGGGTGAAGGCTGGCCTACTTCACAGTTGGCATCCCTGAGGGAAACAGCAGGAGAGAGCAAGGAGGAGAAAGGGGTGGGTTTGGTAGGGATGAGTCTGAGATGCTCTGGATAAACAGTAACTTGGCTAGGCCACTCCCCTAGTATCTGCCTGGGCCTCAAGGTGGAATGGACTTTTTTAAAGCACAAATGCTCTTGGGCGTCTTTATAATTTACCCCTCCAAACCCAAGAGTTGTGCAAGAAACATCCACACTCCACACTAACAAGGCAAAGGTTGTCTTTTTTTGTTTTTGTTTTTGAGACAAGCGAGTTTCACTCTTATTGCCCAGTCTGGAGTGCAATGGCATGATCTCGGCTCACCACAACCTCTGCCTCCCGGGTTCAAGAGATTCTCCTGCCCCAGTCTCCTGAGTAGCTGGGATTACAGGCATGAGCCACCACACCCAGCTAATTTTGTATTTTTAGTAGAGATGGGGTTTCTCCATGTTGGTCAGGCTGGTCTCGAACTCCTGACCTCAGGTGATCCACCTGCCTTGGCCTCCCAATGCCCTGGGATTACAGGCGTGAGCCACTGCGCCTGGCCTTGTTTTGTTTTTCTGAGATGGAGTCTCACTCTGTTGCCCAGGCTGGAGTGCAGTGGTGCAATTTCGGCTCACTGCAACCACTGCCTCCCAGATTCAAGCGATTCTCCTGCTTCAGCCTCCTGAGTCGCTGGGATTACAGGCGTCTGCAACCATACCCAGCTAATTTTTTGTCCTTTTTAGTAGACACAGGGTTTCACCATGTTGGCCAGGCTGGTCTCGAACTCCTTGACCTCAGGTGATTCACCTGTCTCAGCCTCCCAAAGTGCTAGGATTACAAGTGTGAGCCACTGCGCCTGGCCAAGGCAAAGTTAAGTATAACTCATTCAAGGCAGAGTTTCTTTCTTTTCTTTTTTTTTTTTCTTTTTCGGAGACAGAGTCTCGCTCTGTTGCCCAGGCTGGAGTGCAGTGGCGCAATCTCACTCACTGTAACCTCTGCCTCCCGGATTCAAGCAATTCCCTGCCTCAGCCTCCTGAATAGCTGGGAATACTGGCGCCCGCCACCAAGGCCGGCTAATTTTTGTATTTTCAGTAGAGTTGGGGTTTCACCATGTTGGCCAGGCTGGACTCGAATTCCTGACAGGAGATCCGCTCGACTCAGGTGTCAGCCACCGCACCTGGATTCTTATCGTAATACTTTCATCTTTTTTATTTTGTTTTGTTACTGTACACTTTTATGGTAAGAAGTCAAGAGTAATAAAGAGGGACGGGAGCAGGTGAAATGGATATGCTTCCTTTCCATTTTCACAGGCAGGGGCACTCCAGGTCTTCACATCACTGCAAGGGCGAGAGAGTAGATTCAGAGTCAAGAAAGGCAAGGGCTGGAGCCCAGCAGGCGGAGGGCGGCCACGGGCAGAGACCCCAGTGGGCAGAGCCTGGCCTCAGCCCTGGCGGCTCCTCCGCTTCTCCCACGTGTGAGGAGGAAAGAGCGCGGCCCCTGCGCCCCTGTGGCGGTGGCGGAGGACACGCTGTGAAAACAACCCTCCTGGGTGTGGCTCCGCTTCTCGGCTGTCTGAATAGCCTGAAGAAAAGCCCCACGCATGCTCTGACCTCGTCTCAGCAGTTCCAGGCCATCTTTCTCGAGGGGCGGGAGCTGACCGGCAGGAACCGGCCCCAGCGACCAGCTCGAGGCCTGGTTGGCTTCCACCTCAGGAAGGACGTCCGAGCCTGCCGCTTCCGGCCCTGGCGGGCTGCATGTGCTCGGCCCCGTTGTCCGGGCGACCGCGGCGGTTTGTTCTCAAACCCCGGCCTCTCCCACCGCGCGCCGCCCCAACCCGCCGCTGTGCCGCGGTGGTACGGTCCAGGCCGCTAGGCCGCGAGGCCCCGGGAGCGGACGCCAGTGGGCTACCCGCGGCGTGGGAGGAGGAGGTGAGCAGGAGGTGACGGCCTGGGAGCCGGAGGCTGGCCTGGGCCGGCGTTTCGGGCGAGGGGGGCACCTCGCCGCGGAGGAAGAGGCCTTCCCACGCGGCCCGCCGTGCGCCAGGCTTCGGTGGCCTTAGTTTCCTCGTTGCCGCCCAGGGCTCCACTTCTGTCTCACTCTCGACTTCCGCTCCTCCACGCTCCTTTTCCCCTGTCTGCAGCTCAGCACACCCAAGACCCTGAGGCCGCTACCCTCTTCCCGCCGCCCCCAGGGACCCCCTTGGCAGTTGGGGAGGCCCCTTCCCCGGCGCCAACAACACGCCTTTCTCCCTCACCCAGATACCATCAGCAAAATGCCAGACGTGGAGGAGAGTGTGCCCCCGAAGGACCTTGGCGACTCAGAGGACAGGTCCTGTAAGCCCGAAACCTCAGGACCCCCCCATGAAGACAAAAGCGGCCCCGAGGACCCCCCTCCCTGTAGGTCCAGCTCGGCGGTCCCTGTGGCCCCCTAGGGGGTGCTTAGTGTGGGGGGTCCGCAGACCCCCTCATCCCCCAAGTTTTCTCTCTTCACCGTCCCTCTCTTGTTTGTCCTTCTCTGTTTCTCCCCCACCCGCCTTTACTTACAGGCCCGAGGGCAGAGGTCTTCAAAGAGTTTTTGGTCCCAGAGAAAGAAGTGACCCAAGCGTGATTACTTGAATCTGACAAGATTTGAGACTGAGTCGGTTCAAAGCTCTCCTTTGTATTGTATTTTGAATATGTAGGGGGAATTGGCAGATAGATCTGGGGTTGATTTTAAAGAACCCAAATGATCCCAGACGGGAATTGGGTTTTCTCAGTGCTTTGCTAACTCAAGAAGTAGTAGTGTCTTGGGCCCAGTCTCTAGCTCGGTTCTGTAGTGGATGTTCTTTCGTGTTCTTATTGGGGCACAAGGTCTTCTCTGCGCTTTTTGGTGGGTCCAGTCTCACTGGGACTCATGCTGTATTTCTCTTAATCTCCAGAGAACGTAACTAGTCATCAAACTGAAGAGCTGTCCGCGTGCAACAACTCGAGAGACGATTCTTGACTATTGAAATGCGAAAAATTAGATTGAGGCTTTGAGGCTGAATTAGATTAGTTTCTCTTGTGGCCACATGGGGTCGCTGCTGGTTAACAGAATGGTACCAAAAGGCTTACTGGGGGCATTTTCAACAGCCTTGAACCTGATGTGGGATGAAAAGTCCATTTTTTTTGTACATACAATTTAAGTTTTTTAGGTGTCTATTTAAATGAGTCCATATATAAAACAACTCTCAGGAAAATGAAAAATCAAATTCCTTTTTAAAAAAATTTGAAATTTTGTATATTAGGTTGACTTGGTTGTTATATTACTTGAAAATGTTTTTGTCCTTGGGATGTGGATTTTTAAAATCTATTTCGGTTAAATTTTATCTCTGATTTCTCTTTGAGCTCTCTTCGTTCCTGAATTTTAGTGCTGTTTTGGAATTGCTTAGTGCTGTGTAACTTTTAAGCAACAGAACAGTCTTATCAAGGCAGGCTATGAACTTTGATTTGTTGTAGTTGGAAAGTGTTTCTATGTCTATTTCCCGCCGTCCCTCAATAAGCTGCTGTAGCTCAATCCCCTTCTGAAGATTTTCTCTTAGCTCTCATTTAGCATTCGTGAATTAGCAGTGAGTCTATTTACATATTTGATTGTGTTTTGTCATTTGGGCTGGAACTAAAGGCTTCAGAGAGGCTGCAGAAATAAAGGGTCCACTTAAATCAAGCATCCACTTAAGGTCCAGTTCACCTTCATGTTTACCTAAGCAGGGACTCAGTGGATTTTTGGTAATGGTCTACAATCCCCTTAACTTTTTATTTTTAAATATCCTAAGTCTGCTGAAAAGTAAAAAATAATACAGTGAATGCCCACATTGTTAATATTCTGCCCTATTGCTTTTTCTCTCTCCCTGTATTTCCCCCTCCTGCCTTTTAAAATTACAACGTCATGACTTCTTTTAATTTTTGTTGTTGGTGGTGGTCTTTTTTGTTGGTTTTTTGAGACAGAGTCTCTGTCACCCAGGTTGGAGGGCAGTGATGTGATCTCGGCTCACTGTAACCCTTCTGGGTTCAAGTGATTCTCCTGCCTCAGCCTCCTGAGTAGCTGGAATTACAAGCATGTGCCAGTATGCCCAGTTAATTTTTGTATTTTTAGTAGAGACGAGGTTTCACCATGTCAGCCAGGCTGGTCTCGAACTCCTGACCTCAGGTGATCCACCTGCCTCAGCCTCCCAAAGTGCTGGGATTATAGGCAAGAGCCACAGCACCTGGCCTTGACTTCTTTTAATTTTAAAATTTTTGTGGGTACATAGTAGGTATGTATATTTATCAGGTACATGGGATATTTTGATACAGGCATACAATGTGTAATAATCACATCAGGGTAAATGTGGTATACATCATCTCAAGGATTTATCCTTTGTGTTACAAACAATCCAATTATACTCTTTTAAGTATTTTAAAGTGTGCAACTAAATTATTGTTGACTATTGTCATTCTGTTCTCTCAAATACTAGATCTTATTCATTCTATTTTTTGTACCCATTAACCCTCCGTGCTTCCCTGCAACCCCCCAACCCCCTACCCAACTACCCTTCCCAGCCTCTGGTTTTCTGTCATTCTATTCTCTATCTACATGAGTTCAACTGTTTTAATTTTTAGCTCCCACAAATAAGTGAGAACATGTGAAGTTTGTCTTTCTGTGCCTGGCTTAATTCGCTTAACATAATGACCTCCCATTCCATCTGCGTTGTTACAGATAACAGGATCTCGTGTTGTTTTTTGTTTTTGGCTGAATAGCACTCCATTGTGTATATCTACCATTCGTCTGTTGATGGACACAGGTTGCTTCCAAATCTTAGCTATCATGAATAGTGCTGAAATAAACATGGGAGTGCAGATATCTCTTTGATAAATTGATTTCCTTTCTTTGGGGTATATACTCAGCAGTGGGATTGCTGGATCATATGGTCGCTCTATTTTTAGGTTTTTGAGGAACTAAACCAAACTATTCTCCATAGTGGTTGTACTGATTTACATTCCCACCAACAGTGTACGAGGGTTCCCTTTCCTCCACGTCCTCACCAGCATTTGTTATTGCCTGCGTTTTGTATAAAAGCCATTTTAACTGGGGTGAGATAGAAAGTCATGACTTTACCTCTAAATATTTCATTGTGTATCTAAGAACAGGGGCATTCTCCTATGTAACTTTTCTACAGTAACCTTATTTTTCCTTTTTACATTTTTTTTTTTTTTTTTTTTTGAGACGGAGTCTCGCTCTGTCGCCCAGGCTGGAGTGCTGTGGCCGGATCTCGGCTCACTGCAAGCTCCGCCTCCCGAGTTCACGCCATTCTCCTGCCTCAGCCTCCCGAGCAGCTGGGACTACAGGCGCCCACCACCTCGCCCGGCTAGTTTTTTGTATTTTTTAGTAGAGACGGGGTTTCACCGTGTTAGCCAGGATGGTCTCGATCTCCTGACCTCGTGATCCACCCGACTCGGCCTCCCAAAGTGCTGGGATTACAGGCTTGAGCCACCGCGCCCGGCCCCTTTTTACATTTTTAAATATTTTTACTATAGAAAAATTACACATTTATGTATTAGTGTGTAACACATAAATTACACATTTATGTGTTACACACTAATACAATGAGCCCCCATTTATCCATCATTCAGCTTCAACAATGATCAGCTCGTGGCCAATCTTTGTTCATCTACATCTCCTCTACATCTTGGAGCCAAATAATTTTCTGTGAAAAATCATGACACTTCATCAAAAGAGAGTGATAAAATATGATGTATTGTATACAACTTCATTTTACACACCAAGTAATCATTGTAACTACCATATATACCTATTATGTGTGAATGCTATCAGCTGTACTATAGTTCGGCACTAAAAACTTAGAACAGTGGTTGCCAAATGCCCATGCTGATCTGTGACAAAATTCTTAGCACTATTTAGTGAAATTAAATCATAAAGATATTGTAATGAGTTTTCCTAAAGTTAATTCGATTTAAAGGTCTGCTTTTTATTTTGATAATATTTCCTTTCTGTTTTTTTTTTTTGGAGGTTAAGCTATCTTTTCTTTGATGAAATTATGATTTTGGTGGTGCTAGAGGGATTTTTATTTGCTTGTTTCACTGTCCATACTAGGCAAAAGAAAAAGTTGGCAAGTTGTTTTCAGTTGCTTAAAATATTTTCAGAAATTTTATTAGTCTGTGAAATCCTAAAATCTGAGAACTACCACTTTAGAAGACCAAATGACTTTGGCACTATTCAGTAACATCTGAGTATTATCTGTAGGGAGAGTTTAGCTTTCATCATGTGTAGCATCAGAGGCAGGAAAAGGAACGTGGAACCTTAATACTTAGATAAATGTTTATTTTTGCACATTTCAAATTATTGTTTCTTTGCTGCTATAAATACGATTTTACTTTTTAAGAGAAAAGTTTTTCATCTGTTTCACTTCCTCCTTTTTTTATGAACTAGCTATTTGCCCTCCCTTCCCCCAGTGTGAGACTACTATTCTGAAAGTTTCTAGCGCTGGCATGGGGCATACGGTGCAGAAAACAGAAATCACTAGAATAATTGGGTGAGTCTGTGTAAGACCAGTTTGATTAATCTAAATTTGGGGCCTACTAGATTGAGTGAATCTCTGACTAAAATAGAAATTCAGACTTGCATGGGCTCATTGTTGTCCACCATCAGTTCTTTCTGTCACAGGTCTGACAGAAACCATTAATGAAGTTTCCAAGCTGAGCAACAAGATTGGGATGAATTGTGATTACTACATGGAAGAGAAGGTTTTACCTCCAAGCAGGTATAGACTCTTCTTCTTTCTTCATGTTGCTCATCCTGGCTTAGGTACTTAGCACTAATGGCTTCAGATCAGACTTGAAGCATTTTTATTTAATGGTACAATCAGTATTTAAACCTGAGAGGTCTCAACAACTTAAACAGAAGAGTACTAAGTTGTAATTATTAGTACCAAAGAAGGTCAAGAAGCAAATGTTACTTAGCCAACAAATAAACCAAAGCAACACTTGTTAGAATAAATAGGGTGGATTTCAGATCTCTGACAAACTTGGAGGAAGCAGCCTGTAGTACTTAATCTGTTGCTGCATAACAAATTACCCCAGAATTTAGCAGCTTAAAATAATATTTCATTTTTCCATTTTGGGTGGTTTTATTTTTTGGAGGCAGGGTCTCGCTCTGTTACCTGCATGCGGTGGTGTGGTCATGGCTCACTGCAGGCTCCACCTCCTGTGCTCAAGTGATCCTCCTACCTCATTTTCCAATTTTTTTTTTTTTTTTTTTTTTTTTAGAGATGGGGTCTCACTGTGTTGCCCAGGGTTATCTTGAACTCTTAGGCTCAAGCAGTCCTTCCGCCTCAGCTTCCCAAAGTGCTGGAATTACAGTCATGAGCCATTGTGCCCAGCACAATAATATTCATTATGTCATAGTTTCTGTGGATGAGAGATATGGGCATGGTTTAACTGTATACCTCGGGCTTATAGTCTCTCATGGGTTGTAGTCAGTCTGCTGACTCTTGGCCAGAGGCTCCCTCAATTTCTTGCCACATGGGCTTTTCTATAGGGCAGCTCTAAACATGGCAGCTGGCTTTCCTCCAAGGGAGAGAACAAGAGTGTGTGTGAGAGATGGTGCCCATGACAGAAGCCAGTCTTTGTTACCTAATCTCAGAAGTGACATCCCATTGCTTCTGCTACATTCTTTTTTTTTTGAGTTGGAGTTTTGCTCTTGTTGCCCAGGCTGGGGTGCAATGGCACGATCTCCGCTCACTGCAACCTCCGCCTCCCGGGTTCAAGCAATTATCCTGCCTCAGCCTCCTAAGTAGCTGGGATTACAGGCATGTGCCACTACGCCCAGCTAATGTTGTATTTTTAGCAGAGATGGGGTTTCTCCATGTTGGTCAGTCTGGTCTTGAACACCCAAGCTCAGGTGATCCGCCTGGGCCTCCCAAAGTGCTGGGATTACAGGCGTGAGCCGCCATGCCCGGCCCACTTCTACTACATTCCATTTGCTATAAATGAGTCATTAGATCCTGCCCACCCTCAAGGGGAGAGGCTTCCACAAAGATGTGAATACAATTGGCCCTTATATCTGTGGGCTCTGCATCCCGTGGATTCAACCAACTGCATATAGAAAAAATTAGAAAAATGAAATAAATAACACAATAAAAATAATACAAAATAATACAAAATTAAAAACCAATATTGTATAACAACTACTTACATGGCATTTATGTTGAATTAGATATTTAAGTAATCTAGAGATGATTTAAAGTTTATGGGGCCAGACGTGGTGGCTCACGCCTGTAATCCCAGCACTTTGGGAGGCAAAAGTGGGCGGATCACGAGGTCAAGAGATCGAGACCATCCTGGCCAGCATGGTGAAACCCTGTCTCTAGTAAGAATACAAAAATTAGCCGGGCGTGGTGGTGCGAGCCTCTAGTCCCAGCTACTCAGTAGGCTGAGGCAGCAGAATCACTTGAACCCAGGAGGCAGAGGTTGCAGTGAGCCAAGATCGCGCCACTGCACTCCAGCCTGGCGACAGAGCCAGACTTCGTCTCAGAACAAAACCGAACCAAAAAAAAAAAAAAAAGCCTATGGGTGGATGTGCATAGGTTATAGGCGATACTATGCCATTTTGTATCAGAGACTTGAGCATCCATGAATTTCCGAGGGGGATCCTGGAACCAATCCCTCTTGGATACCAAGGGATGGCTGTATCAGGAAGCAGAGATCTTTGGGGCCATCTTGTCAGCTGCCTACCATATAGCTCCTATCAACTACCCTTTTAAGTGGCTTCATACTAAACAGGCACAGATAAAGATTTTCTGTTAGTGGTGTTTTGACTCGGGATTTTTTTTCTCCCAGCTTCATAACTCAGCTTATTTATCAAAATCTGAACTCTGTTGATAAAGAATGCTTCCACACCCACACCAGGCTTTATTTTTATTATTCTTAGTTATATTGACATTGTGGTAAAGAAGAACCATTCAGTAAGTATGAACTGAATTGGTTCTGCTGGTTTATTGACGATAAAGTGGGTAAATTTCAGTGTCAGATTTTTTTTTTTCTGAGACAGAATCTTGCTCTGTTGCCAAGTTGGAGTGTGCAGTGGCGTGATCTCAGCTTACTGCCACCTCGGCTTCCTGGGTTCAAGCAATTCTCTTGCCTCAGCTTCCCGAGTAGCTGGGACTACAGGCGCGTGCCACCATGCCCAATTAATTTTTGGATTTTTAGTAGAGGCAGGGTTTCACTATGTTAGCCAGGATAGTCTCGATCTCTTAACCTAATGATCCACCCGCCTTGGCCTCCCAAAGTGCTGGGATTACAGGCGTGAACCACCACACCCAGCCCCGATTTTATATTTTTAAGCAATTCTTGGTCAGGCACAGTGTCTCATGCCTGTAATCCCAGCACTTTGGGAGGCTGAGGTGGGAGGATCACTGGAAGTTAAGAGTTCAAGACTAACCTGGGCAACATAGTGAGACCTCGTCTCTACAAAAAAAAGAAAAAAATTTTTAAATTAGCAAGTTGTGATGGTGCATGGCTGTAGTCCTAGCTATGCAGGAGACTGGGGTGGGAGGATTACTTGAGCCTGGGAGGTCAAGGCTACAGTAAGCTGTGCTAGTGCTACTGAACTCCAGCCCAGGTAACAGAGCAAGACTCTGTCTCTAAAAAAACAAATTGTAAATATTGTATCACAGATGAGGCTGAGAAAAGAAAACACAATTAAAAAATAAAATTTTTCTAATTTTCCACCAAAAGACAAATAAATAATGACAACTTATGATTCATTTGCATCCTTAAATGCTTTTGTCAGAGGGCCACTGCGGGGTATCTGTTACTAAAGAGCCTTTCTCCATCACATGTTGCTCCTGTGGTCTTCATGCTCTTTTGATTTGTTCTTGAGTGATGTTAGCAAGTTTCCATGCCAGGCACAACTCTGGGAACAGGTATTTACCAAACTCGGGTCTCTCAGCTTCTCTCTCACTGTTTAGATATGTTTGTTGCTCACAGGGGAGGAGAGAAAACTGAAACTGGGAGAATAAGGTCTGTGATAGGGTGGTGGTGAGGGAGTTGCAGGTGCATGGAGGGATAGAGGGATATGACAGGTAGAAGAAAAGAGAGAGGGAGAAATGAAGCCAGAGAAATAGTAGTATTCAGAGCTGGGTTTCCAAGTATGGTGATATAAAAAATTATGTTGGGAAAAAGGCTGAAATTGTTTGAGGTTAGTCATTATTGGCAGTTGGCTTTACCTTAGGTTCATAGGATGATTTTAATTACAATTGTAGGTTCCTAAGGGAAATTTCATTCTCAGATATTCATTTACCAGGCATTTATTGAGTCCTTACTATGTCACAGGCAAAATGCTGGGTGCTAGGGATAGAGATACAGATAAGGCACTGTTTTTGCTGTCAAGAAGCTTTTGTAGGGGAGACAGTTGAATAATAGCAAATGACTAATTAGGCTGATAAGTTCACTTGTAGCTGCACATATATAGAGTTTAATGAGAGTGTTCAGCTACCTATGGAGGATCAGGGAAGATTTGCCTACGGAGGAAGATTCGGCCTATGAAGACTTGAGTATTGGATGTTGAGTAAGTGCTTTCCAGGTGGTCTTGGTGTGAAAGGTTGCACCAGGTAGTGGTGACAACATGTCAGAGGCAGAGAATGGTGGTAGAACATGGTATGTTCTTTCCAACCAGCTTGCAATGACTGAGCACAAGGTGTTACAAGGTGGAAGAAAATACATTGGAAAGAGAGGGCAGAGTGTATGATATAAGGTAACATAAGACATTTATCTTGCTGGTGATGGGGGAGCCCCCAAAGGACTTTAAATAAGCATTACTTCATGTTAAATATGGCATCTTAGAAAAAGCATTGTTTTTAGAATGAATTGGTGGCAGTGTGGAAAACAGATTATAAAGGAACAAGACTAGAGGCAGGGAGACTAGTTAATTTAAGAGATGATGGTAGGAGGGGGCCGGGCATGGTGGTTCATCCTTGTAATCCCGGCACTTTGGGAGGCCAAGGCGAGTGGATCACTTGCAGCTAGGAGTTCGAGACCAGCCTGGCCAACATGGCAAAACCCTGTCTCTACTAAACATTTAAAAAAAAGCAAGCCACCTGTAAACCCAGCCACTCAGGAGGACTTTTCCAGGAAGTCGTGTTGTTGGAATCACACAGTATGGACCCTGTTCCGATTCGTTGTTTCACTTAGTAATTTCATTTAAGTTTCCTTTATGTTTTTTTGTGGCTTGATGGCTCATTTTTCTTTTCTTTTTTGTTGTGTGTTTGTTTGTTTTTTTTTTGTTTTTGAGATGGAGTTTTGCTCTGTCACCCAGGCTGGAGTGCAGTGGCACAATCTTGGCTCACTGCAACCTCCGCCTCTCGGTTTCAAGTGATTCTCCTGCCTCAGCCTCCCGAGTAGCTGGGATTATAGGCGTGTGCCACCATGCCTCTGCTAATATTTGTATTTTTAGTAGAGATAGGGTTTCGCCATATTGGCCAGGCTGGTCTCCAACTCCTGGCCTCAGGTGATCCGCCCGCCTTGGCCTTCCAAAATGCTGGGATTATAGGCATGAGCCACCGCGCCCGGCCTTAAAAAATTTGTTTTGAGATGGAGTCTCACTCTGTCGCACAGGCTGGAGCGCAGGGGCACAATCTTGGCTCACTGCAACCTCTGCCTGCTGGGTTCAAGCGATTCTCCTGCCTCAGCCTCCTGAGTAGCTGGGATTACAGACATACACCATTTCACCCAGCTAATTTTTGTATTTTTGGTAGAGATAGGTCTTCACCATGTTGGCAAGGCTGGTCTTGAACTCCTGATCTCAAGTGATCCACCTGCCTCTCAGCCTCCCAAATCATTTTTTTATCATTAAATAATATTTCATTTTATGGACAGTGTATTTATCAGTTGAAAGACATTTTTGTTTCTTCTAAGTTTTGGCACTTATGATAAAGCTGCTATTAACATTTGCATGCAGGTTTTTGTGTGAACATAAGCTTTCATTCATTTCGGTATATACCCAGGAGCGTGATAGCCAGATCATATGTAAGAGTATATTCAGTTTTGTAAGAAACTGCCCAGCTGCCTTCCAAACTGGCTGTACCATTTACATCTGACCAGCAGTGAATGTGAGTTCCTATTTCTCTACATCCTGGTCAGCAATTAGTGGTGTCAGTTTTCTGATTTTGGCCATTCTAATAAGTATCATATAGCGGTGTCCTTTTTTTTTTCTTTTTGTTGTTTTAATTTGCAACTCCCAAATGACAAATGATGTTGAGTGTCTTCTCATATACTTATTTGCCATCTGAACATCCTCTTTGATGAGATGTCTGTTAAGGTCTTTGGCCTATTTTTTAATGGTTGTTCATTTTCTTATTATTGCGTTTTAAGAGTTCTTTGTAAGTTTTGGATACGTATCCTTATCAGAGATGTATTTTTCAAAGATTGTTTCCTAGTATGTAGCTTGTTTTTTTTTTTTTTTTTATCTTAACAGTGTCTTTCACAGAGCAGAAGTTTTTAATTTTAATGAAGTACAACTTAGCAATTTTTTCTTTTGTGGATTATGTTTTTGGCGTTGTATCTAAAAGGTCATCACCAAACTCAGGGTTACCTAGATTTCCTCCTATGTTATCTTCTACAAGTTTTACAGTTTTGTATTTTGCAAGTAGGTCTGTGATCCATTTTGAGTTAACTTTTGTGAAGGGTTTAAGGCTTATGTTTAGATTCTTTTTTTTTTTTTTGTATGTAGATATCTAGTTGTTCCAACATGATTTGTTGAAAGACTCTCATTTCTAAATTGAATTGCCTTGGCTGGGTGCAGTGGTTCATGTCTGTAATCTCAGCGCTATGGAAGGCAGAGGCAAATGGATTGCTTGAGCCCTGGAGTTCAAGACCAGCCCGAGTAACATAGCGGGACCCCCATCTCTACTAAAAATAAAAATAAAAAAATTAGCTGGCATGGTGGCTCATGCCTGTGGTCCCAGCTACTCAGGAGGCAGGGGTAAGAGGTTTGCTTGCACCTGGGAGGTTGAGGCTGCGGTGAGCCTTGATTGTGCCATTGCATTCCAACCTGAGTAACAGAGTGAGACCCTGTCTCAAAAAATAAAATAAAACAAATTTCCTTTGCTCCTTGTGTTTTTTTCAAGGTGAAAAAAAAAGACTTCTTTCTGGCTTCCATTACTATATAGATGGTAGTGCCACTGAAATTGAGAATACGAGAGGAGCAGATTTGGATGAGGAAGATAATGAATTTAGTTTTAGATATGCTGATTTGGAAATATCTGCGGACCTTTGGTATTTTCAAAGAAGGAATACCCTTTCCTAGATTTCAGGAGTATAAGAAAATGAAAGATCATTTAGCTCAATGCTATGTGTATACACAAATGGAAATCAAGTTACATATCTAGGCTAGATGCACAGTCAGTGCTAAAAGTCAGCCTGACTTCTCTCCATTCAGGGCCCTTTCTACTGCAGAGGGAGGGCTGCTCTGGAACCACAAGGAGCCCTTCTGAGAGGTTTTGCCATTACCCTTGAAATACAAATCTAACCCTAGCTTGTTCAACTCTGCTGCAGTTCCAACATAGTTCCTGGCCTTTCCCTGTTATTATAATGGCCTTTTACCATACCAAATTCAATTTGGGGTTTAGGAGGTTATGACACTGTAACTGTTTTTTGGGTTGAGAGAGTAATCTGCTCATTTAACCCTCTTATAGTCTGGAAGGCAAGGTCAAGGAGACAGTGCACAATGCCTTTTGGGACCATCTTAAAGAGCAACTATCAGCAACTCCCCCTGACTTCAGTTGTGCTCTTGAACTTCTGAAAGAAATTAAAGAGGTGAGTGACCTTCCATTTGTAAATGTAAAGTTTCTAGACATCTCCAGCTCATTGGAGTGTCAGTGACTAGCAAATCTTAACGGAACATGGTCCATGAATCAGTCAGAGACTAAGCAATAGACAGAAATCACACAGTAATTTCAGCATGGAGGGTTTAATATAAAAATTATTATAATGGGAATTGGAGAAATGAGGGCTTGACTAGTAAGAGTAAAGAAAACTAAAGAATACTTGAATATCACATATAAAGGGCATCTATCATACCCTTAGGGCTGAGAGAGGCCAACCAAGGACCTCATTTGAGAGGGCATAGCTATGCCATGAGAAGTTGCTGGCCTATGCATGCTGCTGACAACAGTGCACTGCAGGAACCAAGCACTAGAGAAGCTATTCATGCTACAGGAGCCAAGAACTGCAGGAGCCTGCTGAGTGAACATACCAGAACCAGGAATAAAAGCTCTTGCCTTTGCAATGTCTTTCTAGTATGTGGCAGACATACCTTAAGGTGACCCACAATGTTCTGTACCCTTGTATAATCTTCTCCCCTTGAGTGGATGAGATTTGCAACTTCCAAGCAGTATGGCAAAAGTGATGGGATATAACTTCCATGATTACATTTCATCATATAATACTCTGTCTTAGGAGACTGGAGGGAAAGATTCTCCTGCTGGCCCTGAAGAAGCAAACAGCTGTGTTGTGAACTGCCTATCGAGCGGGCCACATAGCAAGGAACTACAGGTGGCTTCTAGGACCTGGGGTTAGCATCCAGACAATAGCCAGTAAGAAGCTGGGGCCCTCAAGTGTACAGTTGTGAGGAAATGAATTCTGCCAACAATCTGAATGAGCTTGGAAACAGAATCTTCCCCAGTCATGTTTCCAAATGAGAATGCAGCCCAGCTAACACTTTGCTTGCAGGCTTGTGAGACCCTGAACAGAGGACCCAGCTAAACTGCATCTGTGCTTCTGACCCACAGAAACTGAGATAATAAATGTGTGGTGTTATAAGTTGCTAGGTTTATGGCAGTATGTGATATAGCACAGAAAACTAACACCTTCTGCTGATGAAGCTTAAAATGTGCCATCTGGCAAAGGAAAGATATGGAAAGGACTTAGTTCCATTTTCACAGAGCAAAGAACAATGGATTTGGATCTGTGAGGCAATATATTGATAAATGGCACTGTCCACACCTTTGGCTACTCAGCTTCCACATGCAGTCTTCTATACACATTTGAATTCCTGAAAAGAACTCTTACAAGACAAATAGCTAATTATTATTTATCCTCCCCCGCAAATGAGGAGACATGGCCCAAACAGTTATTGTATCCATCACTGGTCACTCCTCAAATTCAGTCAGTTTCACTGAATATTCTGTTACCTGAAGGCTAAATCATAAAATTAACTTCTAACAACTTGTATATAAAATAACAATGGAAAGAAAGGAAGAACAAAATGTTGACATATATAAATAAACATACATATAATAAGCAAAGATAATTTTTATGGTCCTTGTTTCCATAACGGGTCACAAGGCTCTAGTTGTTGTCTATGGCTTCCTTCTTCCACTGTTCATTCATTCCATATTTCCCTTGTCCTTGGCCAGAACTTCAGCTGATTGGGGTTCTTTATCTGGTGCAGTGACCCAAACCTTCATTGCCAAAGAGTCTGAGACATTTTGCTTTATTTGTTTGCTGTGGTTTTCCATTAACCTTTAATATTGAGCTTGGAAGTACTAAGAGGCAACTCAGAGAACCTCCTGAGTTTCAGGCATAGTTTTTCTTACCCCCATAGTGTGGCCACAATCCAGTTCCTCATTGGTACTCAGGAGCAAGTACTGCAGCCAGTACAGTAACTCCTTTTTTAACCCTTTTGGTTCAGTGGTATAAGGAGCCCCCAATGGCCAGGTGACAGTTTCATCTTCTATTTCATTGGAACCAATGCAAGTATTTCACACAAATCAGCAGACCTAAAAGTTGGCAGAATGGAAAACAAAAATCCTGCAAGTGGGTTATCAGGTGTACCAGTAAGAGGAACCAGTCCTACTTCTACTGCTTGATTCCTGGACCCATGTATTCTGGCATTAGGGTACAGCACCATGGAATGGTCTTTGAAGCTGGGCACAGTGGCTTATGCCTGTAATCTTATCACTCTGGGAGGCTGAGGTGGGCAGAATGCTTGAGTCTAGGAATTTGAGGCCAGCTTGGGCAATGTGGTGAAACCCATCTCTACAAAAAATAGAAAATTAACCAGGTGTGGTGGTGCATGCTTGTAGTCTCAGCTACTCAGGAGATTGACACAGAAGGATTGCTTGAGCCTGGGAGGTAGAGGTTGCAGTGAGCTGTGACTGTGTCACTGTGCTCCAGCCTGGGCAACAGAGAAAACCCTGTCTCAAAAAAAAAAAAAAAAAAAAAAAGTCGTTGATTCAAAGCATATATTGCATCCTATAAGACCAGTTCCCTTCCTTTCAGGTATTGTTGCTCACCTAATGCTGTAATTGAGTCTAAAATAAGCCATTCTGCTTTTTCGTTAGGCCAGTTGATTCTCAGTGAAAGCTTTTTGGTCAGACCAGTTAATTTAGTAGGTATGAATTCACTGCATTTCTTTTGCTATGAAATGAGTTCCTTGAGCAATGCAGTGGAGCATGCAAAGACCGAGGATAGCTGATAAGGCATTCTGTGATTATGTGGATGCTGGTAGCCACATATTCTGAATATGGCAACTCCATATCCAGAATATGTGTCTATCCAAGTAAGGATGAATCTCGCCGTCTCTAAACTGTTAGAGGTCCAGTGAAATCATCTGCCATAAGATGGCTGGCTGATCCTCCCTGGGTAATGGGCCATATTGTGGGCTTTTAAAAAATTTATTTAATTTTTTTTTAGGATTTGTTTTTGTTGTGGCAAAATATTCATAACAAAATTTACTATCTTTTAGTGTTATAATTTACTGGCATTAAGTAAATTTACAATGTTGTATAACCATCACCACTATCCATTTCCAGAACCTTTGAATCTTCCCTAACAGAAATTTTGTACTTATTAAAGAATAATTTCCCTTTCCCCTCTCCTGCTAACACCTGTACGTTCTGTCTCTATGAATTTGACTACTCTAGGTACTTATAAGTGTAATACAATATTTGTCCTTTTAGTTTTGGACTTGTTTAACTTAGTGTAATGTTTTAAAGGTTCATCCATATTGTAGCATATATCAGAATGTAAATCCTTTTTATGGCTGAATAATATTATATGGATGGAATACATTTTGTTTATCCATACATCTGTTGATGGACATTTAGGTTCTTTATGGATTCTTTATGCCTTTTGGCTATTGTAAATGCTGCTGCTGTAAACATTGTATAGAAGTATATATTTGAGTCCCTGCTTTTAATTTTTCTGGGTATATACCTAAAGGTGGAATTGCTGGATCCTATGGTAATTCTATGTTTAACTCTTTGAGGAACTGCCAAACTGTTTTCTGTTGTAGCCATACCATTTTATATTCCTACCAGCAATGTACCAGGGTTCCAGTTTCTCCACATCCTTGCCAGCATTTGCTATTTTCCAGTTTTTATAATGGCCATTCTAATGGGTGTGAAGTGGTATCTCATCGACTTGCATTTCTCTTAATGGCTAGTGATATTGAGCATCTATTCATGTGTTTGTTGGCTATTTGTACATCTTCTTCAAAGAAATGTTTACTCAGGTACTTTGTCCATTTTTAAATTGGGTTGTCTTTTATTGAATTTTATGCTTTTGGTATCATATCCTGCCAAATCCTAGATCATGAATATTTACACCTATGTTTTCTCCTAAGAGTTTTGTAGTTTTAGCTCTTATGTTTAGGTTTTTTTTTTTTTTTTTTTTTTTTTGAGATGGAGTCTTGCTCTGTCACCCAGGCTGGAGTGCAATGATGCGATCTTGGCTCAATGCAATCTTTGCCTCCCGGGTTCAAGCAATTCTCCCACCTCAGTCTCCCGAATAGTAGCTGGGATTACAAGTGTGCACTATCACGCCTGGCTAATTTTTAGTATTTTTAATAGAGACGGGGTTTCACCATTTTGCCCAGGCTGGTCTCAAACTCCTGACCTCGGGTGATCCGCCTGCCCCGACCTCTCAAAGTGCTGGGATTACAGACGTGAGCCACTACCATTTTGAATTAATATTTTTATATGGGAGTAAGGTAAAGGTCCAACTTTGTTCTTTTGCATGTGGATATCCTCTTTTCCCAGCACCATTTGTTGAAAACACTGTCCTTTCCCCATTGGTTCTTGGCATTGTTGTTGAAAATCATTTGACCATATATCCAGGTTTTATTTATCAGCTCTCTGTTCTTTTGGTCTGTGTATCTGTTCTTATTATCAGTATATGCTTGGTCTCTTATAGGCCATTTTCATTTGATAATAGATTGCTGCTGTGCATGTACAGTCTTGTAGCTATGTAAGTTAGACAATACCTAATTCCTGATGAGAAGCTTAGTCCACATGGTTACCCAGTGTTCTATAGTAAGGTGTTTACTTTCTACCAAGGCCCAAGAAGTTGTTTCTCAAAAGGTGAATAATTATCAGTAAAGAAGGAATAGATTTGCTTCCAATTCCTAAAGGTCCATGTGTGGTTCTCTTATTGGTGCTTGCAAGACATTCTATACAGGACCCTTATTTGCTATGGACACTTAAAGTGTCATTGGATCTGCAGGATCATAAGGCCCAAATGGTAGAGTGGCTTGTACTAAGTCTAAACTTGCTGCAGAGCCTACTCTTGCTCTAATTAGTTAGCACTCCCCTACCCTCCCCCCCAAAACAGTGGGTAACCTTGAGTGATTCTAAATAAATCAAAATCACTCAAATGAATGTCAAAGTAGCAAACACAGGTGTGGTGCATGTTGCCTTAAAAATCCAAAAAGGGGCTGGCTATGGTGGCTCAGGCCTGTAATTGTAGCACTTTGAGAGGCCAAGGATGGTAAGTTGCTTAAGCTCAGGAGTTCAAGACCAGCAGGGACAACACAGAAGACCTCCATCTCTAGAAAAAAATAATCTTTTTAAATAGTTGGGCATGGTGGTCATACCTGTAGTCCCAGCTACTTAGGAGGTTAAGGTGGGGGGATCATTTGAGCCCAGGAGGTTGAGGCTGGAGTAAGCTGTGATCATGCTACAACACTCCAGCCTGGGCAACAGAGCTAGACCCTGTCTCAAAATAATCCAAAAAGGAGGACCAGGTGTAGTGGCTTATGACTGTAATCCCAGCACTTTGGGAGGCCAAGGCAGGAGGATAGCTTGAGACCAGGAATTTGAGGCCAGCCTGGCAACACAGCGAGACCCTGTCTCTACAAAAAAAAAAAAAAAAAGAAAGAAAGAAAACAAACTAACCTGGATATGGTGACATGTGCCTGTAGTCCTAGCTACTCAGGAGGCTGAGGTGGGAGGATCACTTGGGCTCAGGAGTTGGAGGCCATGATCACGCCACTGGACTCCAGCCTGAGCAACAGAGTGAGACTCTGTCTCAAAAGAAAAAAGAAATTCTAAAATGCCTACTAAGTATTATGCCTTTTTTTTTTAATGGTGGGTGGTTCAGGTACAGCAATTTGTCCTTCACCTTGGAGGGCATCACTTGAAAAGCTCCTGACCACTGAAACTCTAGAAACTTTACTGAGGTGACAGGCCCCTGAATTTTTGTGGAGATCATCTGCTATCCTCAAGTTTGCGTGTGTTTAAGGCATCTAAAGTACTTGAAACTTGCTGGTCATCAAACCTCACTCATGGTACCAACTTTTTACCAGAGTCCAATCAAGAGGCAGAAACCATGCAGTAATTTGAACAAAGAGAAGCTTCCACAATGCAGGAGCTTGCTGAGAGGAGCATACCAGAGCCAAGAAGGAAGGCCCTTTTCTCTTGCAGTTTCTTTTTAGCACCCTCTTTTGACAAAATCTAACATTGTGCCAGCTAGGAAAGGAAAAGTAATTCAAAGGTCCAGCTCCGTTTTTGCAGAGTAGACACTGAAGGGTAGATTTGGAGCTGAGAGGCTCCAAATTGGTAACTGGCAGAGCTTGGCAATTAAAATAGATAGTATGGACCAACTTTGATTTTATTTGTTTAACATGAAGGTAAACAGTTGAGATCTTGCTATGAGAACACTATATTCTGTTCAATTAAATATTCATTGAATCTTATCCCCTAGGCCCCCACCATGTCCCGTGTGTTACAGAGGCACAGGGATGAATAAGAGTCCCTGTTTACCAGGAACTTATTTTGGGGGTTAATAGGCTATTTCAGTGACTTGCAACAGCTCCTATGCCTATTTCATCCTTGCCCTTTAAAGCAAAATAATCTAAAAAATGCCTCCCTTTTAAAGTTAAGAGACCTCATCACCATGTGATGGTGGGTATTTTATATTTGTTGTACCCTGTATGTCTTTTTACCACACTCCTTGATTTTATTCATCTCTATATCTCATTCTGCCTAGAAAATGATATACTATTCCTGTAATTGATCCCCTTGAGCCTTGAATTATCACTAGCCTCTAAACAAAGATAAATAATATTCCATGGGAAATTTAGGGACCCAACTTCTTGATCCTTAAAAAACATAGGCTGGTATGTCTTTAGCTAAAGGAGTTGCCCATTGGATAAAGTTTGGGGCTCTAAACAGATCAACTCCTTTGACTTTCTTTCCTGGGCAGATCTTGCTATCACTGCTATTACCACGCCAGAACCGCCTGAGAACTGAGATTGAAGAAGCTCTGGACACGGACTTGCTCAAGCAGGAGGCAGAGCATGGGGCTCTGAAAGTCCTCTATCTCTCTAAGTATGTTCTCAACATGATGGCTTTGCTGTGTGCACCAGTTCGAGATGAAGCAGTGCAGAAACTAGAAAACGTTACGGATCCTGTTTGGCTACTGAGGTATGAAACTTGGTACTGCCCCCAGAAACCTGCTTTAGCCCCTGAGCCAGGAAAAGCTGGGCCAGACCTAGATTATAGCCATTATCTTGACCAGCTATTCCCTGCTGAAGACCTGACTAACACCTTTTTTCTCCTCTCTGGTCAATTCACTCTTCTTTTCCAAAGATGGCCCCGCAGGGCCTTTTGGTTATCCTGGCTTGATTGGACCACCCCTGTATAATACCATAAGACACTACAGTACATACTTCTTTCTTTTAAGGAGTTAAAATATCCCTTTCCCAGGTTTTCTTTCTTTTTCTTTTTTTTTTTTTTTTTTTGAGATGGAGTTCCACTCTTGTTGCCCAGGTGCAGTGATGAGATCTTGGCTCACTGCAACCTCTGCCTCCTGGGTTCAAGCAATTCTCCTGCCTCAGCCTCCTGAGTAGCTGGGATTACAGGTGTGCACCACCACACCTGGCTGACTTTTGTATTTTTAGTAGAGACAAGGTTTCGCCATGTTGGCCAGGCTGGTCTCGAACTCCTGACCACAGGTGATTCACCCACCTCAGCCTCCCAGCCTCCCAAAGTGCTGGGATTACCGGCATAAGCCACCATACCCGGCCCTCGGGCTCTTTCCCAGGTTTTCTCTTCTTCCAGTTCACACACTATGAGGAGACAGTGATGGGTGGTCATCCCTGTTTCACAGCTCTAGGAACCAAGACCCAGAAAGTTAAAAACAAAAACAAAAACAATTGGCCCAATGAGTCAAAAATAGCATCACCTATAATCCTACTTCCTGAAGAGAATTGTTAGCATGCTGGTGTATTTCTTTCCACTGACTACCCTTTTTAAGAGACAGCAGAATGACCATAGTGAAGGAGATCTAGACTGAAGGCTTCAAGGTCCAGAGACTTAGCTGTTCCCAATTCTGCCACTGACTCACGCTGGGTATTGGGTTCTGGGCCACATGTCATCTTCTGAAAATGTAGGAGGTAAGACTAAGTTAGTCTTAAGGCCCCTCCTTACTCTAAAATACAGTGATTTAATGACTCCTTGGGTGGGTTTCTAGCTTACTAGGTTCCATTTCATAGTATAAATATTCTCTTTCCCCATGTGTCAGAGGGATCTTCCAGGTTCTGGGCCTGATGAAAATGGACATGGTGAACTACACTATCCAGAGCCTTCAACCCCACCTGCAGGAACATTCCATTCAGTATGAACGGGCTAAATTCCAGGAACTCCTCAATAAGCAGCCTAGTATGTATATAATGTGAGGGCAGGAGTGGGAAAGGTACTACCTTGGGTCTGACTTTTATAATGTTAGAGAGTCCTCTGTCTCTTTTTAGGAATAGAAAGTTGCTTATTAGGTGAGGGGAGGGAGCATTTATATATTGACTAGGAGTATATCTTGAAAAGAACCTTGGTCTTGAAGCCTCAGAGATGAAGATGCTAAAGATGCTTATATACTCCCTTACCTGTCATAGGTCTCCTTAATCACACCACCAAATGGCTGACCCAAGCAGCAGCAGACCTTACCATGTCACCTGCGACTTGCCCAGACACTTCTGACTCCTCCAGCCTGGCTGGCCCCTCTCCCAACGAGGCAACCAACAACTCAGAGCCCCTCAGCCCCACAATGGTGCTGTGTCAGGGCTTCCTGAACCTCCTTCTCTGGGACCCTGAAAATGAAGAGTTCCCTGAGGTAGGAATGTCTGGGGGCATTGCCTTATTTTGTATTCAGGGCTTCCATGGGGACTTCCCCTGACAGCCTATTCTTCCCTGGTTCCCAGACCTTGCTGATGGACAGAACCCGGCTGCAGGAGCTGAAGTCCCAGTTGCACCAGTTAACCATCATGGCTTCAGTCTTGCTGGTGGCCAGTAGTTTCTCTGGCAGTGTTTTGTTTGGCTCACCCCAATTTGTAGATAAACTGAAACGCATAACCAAATCCCTGTTGGAAGACTTTCACTCCAGGTGAGCTGCATAGTTATTTTTTAGAGCAGAAGGTGATATGTGGTATTTAGAACATAGGCAGGTAATGAACGATTGCTTACTGTCTACCACAAACCACAGAAAGGTCCTTTGGAACCAACTACAAAGATTGTTTGTTTCTTCCCATAAGTGGTCATAAGGCTTGTAACAACAACAACAACAACAAACCTTTCTTCCAAAAAGGGTAATGTGGAAGATAGTTTGCTGCAAAAGGGTCATTATCTAGTTGAGTGGTGACAGTGGGCTGGTATCATTACATATACACAGGACTTGGTCAGTCAGTCAGCAATATTGATTAAACATTCCACTGTGTGCAGGCCATCACATCAAAGGAGAAAAAGGAATCAGAAGGCCAGGTTGTAGTTATAACTGATGAGGTGGGACAGATGATTCTGGAAGATGCCTAAGAAAGTCTTAAACATGTATATGTAAAAATCAAGTCCATGGGACTAAAGAATGCTGAGCGGATCCAAGGGCACAACTAAACACTTTTCCAGAGTTGATTTTATTATTTACTTTGTTTGCTAAGAAGTAGAATACGATGCCACATATAGAGAATAGCTGGTGTCTTGAGGGTTACCGTGAGGACATTGTACCTACCCACTGGGCCCTATAGCCTGCCAGGGGCTGGGGTTTGGGGGTGGAGAGGATGGCTGACATTCTCCCTCAAGTGAGCCTGGCATCTGGTATACAGCATGCTGGATTCTGGGCCTATGCCAGGGTTACCTGGCAGGTGCCAGCTTACTTTCTTTCATGGTCTAGGCCTGAGGAAGCTATACTGACTGTGAGTGAACAGGTATCTCAGGAAATCCATCAAAGCCTCAAGAATATGGGCCTTGTTGCTCTGAGCAGTGACAATACAGCATCTCTGATGGGACAGCTCCAGAACATTGCCAAGAAGGAGAACTGTGTCCACAGTGTTATTGGTGAGTATGCTTGTGGGGTAGTGAGAATGGGGAGGGAAGAGATAGATCCTGACCGTGGAACCCCAACCTTTAACAACTTGAAGCATGGTAATTGGGTACGTCATTGTTTAGCCTTGAGTTTTTTCAAAATGCTGGGTTGAAATCATATCCATCTCAGTTTAAAGACTAACTGTGGTTCTCAGCATGATTTGCACCCAGAAATTCATGACTTCTAGGCGTGGGATATATCTAGCCGACCTGGTTAAGTCACTCGGGCCAACAGGTCATTCTCTAACTGCACCCAAGAAATCTGACATTCCCCCATCTCCCAACAAGAAACTAGTGCTGAATTTAGCTGGAAGACATGTTCCTATAGTGGGGAATCCCCTACCCTCATGCTGGAGTGGAGGCCATGAACTTGGCCAGCTTGCTCCTAACCTTAGCCATCTGAAGGATCAGTCTAAGTTCCCCCTGTTATGTCAAACACTCACTAGGATCTAACTGATGGCTACTTAAACAATCTTTTGAATAGTCTGAAATTTACTAACACACTAGTTTTTTATATTTGTCCTTGAGAGCAAGATAGCAGCCCCCTTTCCAAACAAAACAAATTTCCTTATCTATAGGTAAGTGGGCAGGTTGGTACATATCTGTTAACTTAGAACATGGGTGAGTTGAGCGCAGGGGGAATTTTCTCCCTGAAGTCTGTTTGCCCTTTCCCTTATCACTGTATTTTTCTGCTCACAGATCAGCGAATTCGTTTGTTTCTCAAATGCTCTTTGGTTCTTGGTGTGCAGCGGTCTCTGTTAGACCTCCCTGGAGGTCTTACTCTCATTGAAGCAGAACTGGCAGAACTGGGTCAAAAGTTTGTCAACTTGACACATCACAATCAGCAGGTGTTTGGTCCCTACTACACTGAGATCCTAGAAACCCTCATCTCCCCAGCCCAGGCACTGGAAACAAAAGTGGAGTCTGTTTGATAGCATCGGCTCAGAGCCCTGGTACCTTGAACCCAAGAGGAGGCCTATCATCTTCCTGGAGTAACATCACCAGTGACCAGCAGACAGTGAGCTTCTGTCCCAGGCCCTGCAGCCAATACACTAAGGCTGTAGGGATCAAGCATGTAAACACCAGCTGGCCCAAATCCATTCACTAATAAACTTCTTAAGTGCAAGAAATCCTCCATTTTTCCTGTGCTGCAGGCTGAGGCCAAGCCCTATGACTTTAGCCCTCAACTTGCTGAGAAGCCAGCAAGCCCTCAGTTTTCCCCTCGCTGGCTATTTGTACCTTTCAACATAAAGAGCGAGCAGCCAAGACAACTAGGTGCTAGCGTTATTTTCTTTAAGGGTAAAGCATTACTCTGGGGGAGCTCTTAAAACTCTGGAATTATCCAAATTGTGAATATAAGGGCTTCTTTGGAAGCCTTTGTTTTGTCCAGTTCACCTCAGGAGAGGACAGGGTTTAGGGAAGTTAGCTCATTTCTAGGACCAAATTTCCCTAAAGGTTTCAAAGAATGCAACAAGAAGTCAAGGGATATTAAGAGCCTCAGTTTCTTCTTCTGTTGCATGGTCTGACGCAGTATGCAAACCCGGGACTGGATGAAAATGGATATTGGCTACAAACAAGCATTCTGTTGAGGACAAGTTCAGAGATCATGGAACCTCTCTCTCAAGTTTTCCAGAGTTCAGACTTGGACAGTTAGGTCTGTGACTGACTTGTATCAAGTTTATTCTGGTCTTGTTCTTTAGCCCAGTAAGTCTCCTTTCCCTCATCTCTAAGCTTACAACACTCGGTTCTTCCAGACAGAGGTGATGTGGGCATTCAGAGGTGGAGCAGCCTCCATCCTTCTGGCTTCTCCATTCTGAGTAGTTGTGGTTGTAAGCTCTTGTTGGCATCACAAATGAGAGATGTTCTAGGAAGGATCTGGGCTTGTCTCCTGAGATTGTAGAGACCAGCTCATTTTCAGACTGACTGTAGCAGACCGTCTCCAACCTAGTATGCTGAAATGAAGAAAATTTTCTATTCAGATTTAGAAAATGGAAATTCAGTTATGTGTTCTCAAGGCAAGGTGAAGAAAAACAATGTTCTCGTCATTTCAGGTGATGGAAGTTGCTGAGTGTTACACACCTAATCTAGGAAGAACAACAGAAGGGGGATTTGAGTTCCATTAGGCCCAGAGTTTCCTTCTAATTGATTTCCTTTTTTAGAGGATCGATCCTAGGTAGGTGACAGAGCTAGGTCAACACAATGTGACTTTTACTATGACCAGAAAAGCTGGAGGGCCTGGATCATTCACATTTTTCCAGTCTTATAACTAGACAGCTTCAGGATGGGGAAGTCCAGATAAAGTGGTATGTTTAATAAACAGCGAGGCTTGCCCAGTTGGATTCTCTGATTTGCAACTATTAATTTGAATTTTTAAAAAATCTGCATTTTGGAAACCTCATTATTTTAGAGGCAAAAGTACTCTGAAGGGATTCCTGGGAAGAAGATTGTCCAGTTAGCAGGTGCAGACCCTGAACTGACAACAGAACCTTGCTTTGTACTTCACAATTAAAATCGGGACTCATCAATACATTAGAAAATTTGAACTTATTTTCTTATGCTTTCTCATGGAGCAGACAGGGATCTTGTCCCTAAACAAGGAAAGATAGCTCCATTCAATCCTGCCCACTGGTTTGAGGGAATTTTTAAAAATGTATATTTGTATTTTATTTTATTTTATTTTAATTATTATTTTCTTTTTTTGAGATGGAGTCTTGCTCTGTGGCCCGGGCTGGAGTGCAGTGGCCGGATCTCAGCTCACTGCAAGCTCCGCCTCCCGGGTTCACGCCATTCTCCTGCCTCAGCCTCCCAAGTAGCTGGGACTACAGGCGCCCGCCACCTCGCCCGGCTAGTTTTTTGTATTTTTTAGTAGAGACGGGGTTTCACCATGTTAGCCAGGATGGTCTCGATCTCCTGACCTCATGATCCGCCCGTCTCGGCCTCCCAAAGTGCTGGGATTACAGGCTTGAGCCACCGCTCCCGGCCATATATTTGTATTTTAAATTGTGGAGAAAATACACGTAATATGAAAGCTATTAGTGACATTGAGTACATTCAGAATGTTGTACAACCATCATGATGAACTAGTTCTAGAACATTTTCATCACCACCAAAGGAAATCCCATTCCAGCAACCAGTCACTGCCCATTTTCCCCCCTTCCCTTGCCCCTGGCAATCACTAATCTTTCTGTCTCAGTGGGCTTTCTGACTCTGAATATTTCCTATAAATTGAATCATATGTAGCTTTTTGTGACTGCTTTCACTCATTTTTCAACATTCATTTGTGTTCTAGCATGTATTGGTAGTTCATTCTTTTTATGGCTAAATAATATTCTGTCGCATGAATATACCACATTTTGCTTATCCACTCATCAGTCCATGGGTATGACTTCAACCCTCAACTAGCTGAGAAGCCAGCAAGCCCTCAGTTTTCCCGTCTCTGGCTATGTGTACCTTTCAACATATAGAGATGAGCATTTTGGCTTTTGTAAACAATGCCACAGTGAACACTTGGCATTATTTATAAAACTCATATATAAGTTTTTGTTTGAACACCTGTCTTCCATGTTTTTGAGTGTCTACCCATATATCCAGGAATAGAATTGCTGAGTTCTATGGTAATCCCTGCTTAATTTATTGAGAAACTACCATTTTGAATTAGTATTTGTATATAGTGTAAGGAACAGGTCCAACTTTATTCTTTTGTATTTGGACATCCAGTTTTCATAGCATTATTTGTTGAAGAGACTGTCCTTTTCCCATTGATGAATGGTCTTGGTCTTTGACTGTTGTCAAAAATCGATTGACCATATATGCAAGGGTTTATTTCTGGACTCTATTTTATTCCATTCATCTATATGTTTATCCTTATGACAGTAACACATTGTTTTGATTACTGTAAGCTTTGTAAGTTTTGAAATTAGGAAATATAAGTTCTGTAGCTTGGTTGTTTTTCAAGATTATGTGGCTATCACTTGCATTTCCATATGAATTTTAGGATCCATTTCTGTAAAACAGGAAGTTGGAATTTTTGATAAGGATATATATAAATTTGGGGAGTATTGCTATCTTGTCTTCCCATCCATGAACACAGGATGTCTTTTCCTTTCATTAGGTCTTTTATTTCTTTCAGCAACATTTTATAGTTTTCAGTGTATAAGCCTTGCACTTCCTTGGTTAAATTTATTCCTAAGTATTCATTTGGGTGTAATTGTTAATAGAATTAACAATTCTCTTAATTTCCTTTTCATATTGTGCATTGGCAGTGTATAGACATAAAACCAATTTGTTGATCTTGTACTCTGCAACTTCACTGAGTTTACTATATCGAATACTCTTTGTGTGTGAATTCTTTAGTATTTTCTACATATGAGATCATGTCATCTGAGAATAGGAATAGTTTTGCATCCTTTTTTTCCTAATTCTGATTCCTTTTATTTATTTTTCTTAATTTCTCTGGCTAGAACTTCCAGTACAATGTCTAATAGCGGTGATACAAGCACTTGTCTTATATCCTGATCTTAGGGGGAAAGCTTTCAGTCATTCACCATTGAGTATACAGTTAGCTGTGGATTTTTCATAAATACCTTTTATCATGTTGAGGAAGTTGCCTTCTATCTAGTTTGCTTAATTTTTTTTTAATCATGAAACAGTATTGAGTTTTTTGTTTGATTTTTTTTTTTTTTTTTTTTTAGATAGGGTCTCTCTCTGTCACCTGGGCTAGAGTGCAGTGGGGCGATCACGGCTTACTGTAGCCTTGACCTCCTGGCCTCAAGTGATCCTCCTGCCACAGCCTTTTGAGTAGCTGGGACTACAGGCATGTGCCATAATGCCTGGTTAATTTTTGTATTTTTTGCAGAGATGAAGTCTCACTATGTGGCCCATGCTCGTCTCAAACTCCTGGTTCCAAAAGATCCTCCCATCTTGGCCTCCCAAAGTGTTGGTATTACAGGCATGAGCCACCACACTTGGCCTTGAATTTTGTCAAATGCTTTTTCTGCATCGATTGAGATGATCATATGCTTTTCTTCTTTCAGTCTATTAATGATATGTTGTTTGATTTTCTTATAATGAAGCAATACTGCATTCGTGGGATAAGTCTCATTTGATCATGGTGTGTAATCCTTTTAATATGCTGTTGGATTTAGTTTGCTAGCGCTTTGTTGAGGAATTTTGTATCTGTATTCATAAGAGATATTAGTCTGTAGTTTTCTTATGGTGTCTTTGTCTGGCTTTGGAATCAAAGTAATGCTGGCCTCTTCTATTTTTGGGGGGAGGAAGAGTTCGAGAAGGATTGGTGTTAATTCTTTAAACGAGTGGTAGAATTCACCAGTGAAGCCATGTAGTACTGGACTTTTCTTTGTTGGGAAGTTTTGATTACCAAACTCTTTACTTGTTATAGACATATTTAGATTCTCTTTTTCTTCCTTTTTTTTTTTTTTTTTTTTTTTTTTGAGGCGGAGTCTCGCTCTGTCGCCGGGACTGGAGTGCAGTGGCCAGATCTCAGCTCACTGCAAGCTCCGCCTCCCGGGTTTACGCCATTCTCCTGCCTCAGCCTCCCGAGTAGCTGGGACTACAGGCGCCCGCCACCTCGCCCGGCTAGTTTTTGTATTTTTTTTTTAGTAGAGACGGGGTTTCACCGTGTTAGCCAGGATGGTCTCGATCTCCTGACCTTGTGATCCGCCCGTCTCGGCCTCCCAAAGTGCTGGGATTACAGGCTTGAGCCACCGCGCCCGGCCCTCTTTTTCTTCCTGAATCCATTTTGGTAATTGATATGCCTAGGATTTTGTCCATTTTATCTAGGTTATCTAATTTTTTACATACGGATTGTTCATAGTATACTCTTATAATCCTTTTTGTTTTTGTAAAGTTGGCAATAATTTCTCCACTCTTATTTCTGATTTTAATTTTATATATATATATATATATATATTTTTTTTTTTTTTTTTCTGAGACAGGGTCTCATTCTGTCACCCAGGCTGAAGTGCAGTGGCACGATCTCGGCTCACTGCAACCTCCGCCCCACCTCCTGGGTTCAAGTGATTCTCATGCTTCAGCTTCCCGAGTAGCTGGGATTACAGGTGCCTGCCACCACCCCCAACTAGTTTTTGTATTTTTAGTAGAGATGGGGTTTCACCATGTTGGCCAGGCTGGTCTTGAAGTCCTGGCTGCAAGTGATCTGCCTGCCTTGGCCTGCCAAAGTGCTGGGATTACAGGCATGAGCCACCACGCTCAGCTGTCATTTTGTTTTTTGTTTTTTTTTTTTGTTTTTTAGACGGAGTTTCACTCTTGTTGCCCAGGCTGGAGTGCAGTGGCGCAATCTCAGTTCACTGCAACCTCCACCTCTCAGATTCTCAGCTTCCTGAGTAGCTGCGACTACAGGGGCATGCCACAACGCCTGGCTAATTTTTTTATTTTTAGTAGAGACAAGGTTGCACCATGTTGGTCAGGTTGGTCTTGAACTCCTGACCTCAGATGATCCACCCACCTCACCTCCCAAAGTACTGTGATTACAGGCATGAGCCACTGTGCCCAGGCTCCAGCCTGATAGTTAATTAGTAAAAACTATCACTTCCTAGCAGGCCCAAGAACGTTAAGACTATAGGTAAAATCTAAAATCTGCCTTGATTTGGCTTCTTAGCCTCAAAAGGTTTCTAAATCTGAAATTCCTATGTGACCAATGTAGATATTTTATCAACATTGCATAGTTTTCAACATACAAGTCTAGTACATATGTTGTTAGATTTACACGTATGGATTTCATTTTTTGAGTGATTGCAAATGCTGTTTATTTTTAAATATTAAGCTTTGTTGAAGTATAACGGATACACAAATAATGCCCATATTTAATGGATACATCTTGATGAGTTTGGACATATGCATATACCCATGATACCTTCACCACAAAGTACCAAACACATCCATCACTTCCAAAAACTTCCATGTGTTTTTTTGTTTTGCTTTGTTTTTTGCTAAGAACATTTAAGTTTTAGCCTCTTAAAATAAAGTTCACAATACCATATTATTAACTGTAGGTACTTTGTTATACAGCAGATCTCTAGAACTTACTAATTTTGCATAACTGAAACTTTACATCTATTGGATAGTTCCCCATTTTCTTCTCCCCTCAACACCTGGCAACCACCACCTTACTCTCTGCTTTTATGAGTTTGACTATTTTAGATACCTCATATAAGTGTAATCATGTCTTTTTTATCCTTAATGGTTTTTTATTTTAAATCATATTTCCACATATTCATTGCTAGTATAGAAATACAATTGCTTTTTATATGTTTATCATGTATCCTATGACCTTGCTTAACTAATGTATTCTTGTTTTTCTGTATTTTTTTTTTTTTGGAATTTTCTACATAGATGGTCATATAAGCTGCAAATAGAGACCATTTTCTTTCTTTCTGATATAAATGTCTTTTATTTCTTTTTCTTGCCTTATCGCACTGACTAGAACTTCCAGCACTTTGTTTAATAAGACTAGTGAGAGTAGACATCCTTTCCCTGTTCCCAGTCTTAGGAGGAAAAACATTCAGTCTGTTATCATTAAATATAATGTTAGCTGTAGGTTTTCTGTAGATGCTCTTTATCAAGTTGAGGAAGTTCCTGTCTGAATTATCGTATTGCTATTATAACAATATACCACTAATTTAGTGCTTTAAGATAATGCAAATTTATTATTTTATAGTTCTGGATGTGAGAAGTGTGAAATGTGTTTCATGGGCTAAAATTAACGTACAGAGTTGAATTCCTTGTTGGGGCTCTAGGGATGGACATAATTGTTTGCTTTGGCTTCTGTAACAAATCCTCACAAGTTAGGTAGCTTAAAACAACAGTAATGTATTATTTCATAGTTCTGGAGGCAATAAATCAGCTTCATCAGGCTAAAATCAAGGTGTTGGCAGGACCGTATGTCCACTGGATGCTCTATGGAAGAATCTGTTTCTTGCCTCTTCCAGCTTCTGGTAGCAGCTGACACTCCTTGACATGTGGCCCCATTATGCCAATCTTTGCCTCCATGGTTACATGGAAATCATATGGTTCTCTTCTGTGTATACCAAATCTCCCTCTGCCTTTTATAAGAATACTTGCAATTGGATTTAGGGCACACCTTATTCCTTGGCTCGTAGCCCTTTCCTCCATGTTCAGAGCACATCACTACAACCTTTGCTGACATCATCATTTCTCCTCTCTTTTAGTAGCCCTTGTGACTACATCAGGCTCTTCCACATAATCCAGGGCAAACCCTCCATCTCAAGATCTTTGATTTAATCACATCTGCAAAGTACCATTTCACATAAGGTAACATATTCACAGGTTCTGTTGATTAGGATGTGGATACATTTGGGGAGCTATTGTTAATCCTCTGTTTCCATTTTTCTGAGAGTTTTTATCAAATAGGTGTTGAATTTTGTCAAACTTTTTTCTGCCTCGATTGATATATTTTTGTTCTTCTTTAGTTTATTAGACTAGATGTTGGATTACATTGATTGAGCTTCAAATATTGACCAGCCTTACAGCCCTGGAATAAACTCTACTTGGTCATGATGTATAATCACACACACACACACACACACACGCACACATGCACACATACAAATTCTATTTGCTAATATTTTGTTAAGGATTTTTTTGGTGCCTATATACTTGAGGGGTGTTGGTTTGTAATTTTCTATTTCCTTTGTCTGGTTTTGGTGTCAGGGTTATGTCAACTTCATAGAATAAATGAATCAGGAAGCATTCCCTTCTATTTTCCAAAACAGATTGCATGGAATTGGTTTTAATTCTTTAAACATTTGATGGAATACTCTGGTGAAATTATCTCAACTTGGAGATTTGTAGTTTTTTAAATTATGGATTCAGGCCAGCATGGCGGCTTATGCCTGTAATCTCAGCACTTTGGGAGGCCAAAGCAGGAGGATCATTTGAGCCCAGGAGTTTGAGACTAGCCTGTGCAACATAGTGAGACCTGTTTCTACAAAAAATTTAAAAATTGGCTGGGTATGGTGGTGCATGCCTGTGGTCCTAGCTATCCAGGAGGCTGAGGTAGGAGGGTAGCTTGAGCCTGGGAGGTCGAGGCTGCAGTGCCTGGGCAACAAAGTGAGAACTTGTCTCAAAATATAAAATGAGATAAAAGATAGAATTATAGATTCAACACTTGTAAGGCTTGAATTATTTATTTCACACTGAGTTGTTACAGTATGTTTTTTGAGGAATTGGTCTATTTGGTCTAAGTTGTCCCATTTATGTATGAAGAATTCTGCATAGTATTGTCTAATTATTCTTTTTTATTTTTTTTTGAGACAGAGTCTCGCTCTGTCGCCCAGGCTGGAGTGCGGTGGCGCGATCTCGGTTCACTGCAAGCTCCACCTCCCAGGTTCACGCCATTCTCCTGCCTCAGCCTCCCGAGTAGCTGGGATTACAGGCGCCCACCACTACACCTGGCTAATTTTTATTTGTATTTTTAGTAGAGACGGGGTTTCACGGTGTTAGCCAGGATGGTCTCAATCTCCTGACTTTGTGATCCGCCCGCCTCAGCCTCCGAAAGTGCTAGGATTACAGGCGTGAGCCACCGCGCCTGGCCTCTAATTATTCTTTTGATGTTTGCAGGGTCAATAGTGATAGCCCATTTGATTTTGATATTGGTCATCTATGTTTTCTCTTTTTTTGGGTCAGTTTGGCTATCTAATATCTAAATATCTAAATTTTATTGATATGTTTATATAAAACCAGCTCTTGGTCGGGCGCGGTCGCTCATGCCTGTAATCCCAGCACTTTGGGAGGCAGAGGCAGGTGGATCACGAGGTCAGGAGTTCGAGACTAGCCTGACCAATGTGGTGAAAGCCTGTCTCTACTAAAAGTCCAAAAAAAATATTAGTCTGGTGTGGTGGCACGCACCTGTAGTCCCAGCGACTCAGGAGGCTGAGGCAGGAGAATCGCTTCAGCCCAGGAGGCGGAGGTTGCAGTGAGCTGAGATTGCACCACTGCACTCTAGCCTGGGTGACAGAGTAAGACTGTCTCAAAATAAAATAAAATAAAAAACAACAAAAAAACAGCTCTTTGTTTCATTGTTGTCTTTTTTTTTTGAGATGGAGTCTTGCTTTGTCACCCCAGGCTAGAGTGCAATGGCACGATCTCGGTTCACTGCAACCTCTGCCTCCCGGGTTCAAGCAATTCTCCTGCCTCAGCCTCCCGAGTAGCTGGAATTACAGGTGTGCACCACCACGTCTGGCTAATTTTTGTATTTTTAGTAGAGATGGGGTTTCACCATGTTGGCTAGGCTGGTCTCAAACTCCTGACCTCAAGTGATCCACCCACTTCAGCCTCCCGAAGTGCTGGGATTACAGGTGGCAGCCACCATGCCTAGCTCATTGATTTTTTTCAATTGTTTTCTGTTTTCTGTTTCACTGATTTATTATTTTATCTTTATTTGTCCTTCCTTCTGCTTGTTTTGAGTTTATTTTTATTCACTCTTCTTTTTCAAGATTCTTGGGAGAGGAGCTTAGATTATTGATTTGAGGCTTTTTCTCTTTTCTAATGTTTGCATTTAGTGCTATAAATGTCCTTCTCAGTGTTGCTTTGCCTTGTCCTGCAAGTTCTGAAATATTTTCATTTTAATGTATATTTTTATTTTCCATGAGATTGGCTTTTTGACCCATGGATTATTTAAAAGTGTATTGTTTATTTCCAAGTGTTTAGAGACTTTCCTATCTTAATTGCTACTGATTTCTACTTTGACCCTACTGTGGTCGAAGAACACACTGTATATTATTTTAATTCTTTTTTTTTTTTTTTTTGAGATGGAGTTTCACCCTGTTGCCCAGGCTGGAGTACAGTGGCGCGATCTCGGCTCACTGCAACCTCTGCCTCCCAGGTTCAAGCGATTCTCCTGCCTCAGGCTCCTGAGTAGCTGGGATTACAGGAGTGTGCCACTACACCCAGCTTTTTTTTTTGTATTTTTAGTAGAGATAGGGTTTCACCATGTTGGCCAAGCTGCTCTCAAACTCCTGACCTCAAATGATCCACCCAACTTGGCCTCCCAAAGTTCTGGGATTACAGGCGTGAGCCACCACATCTGGCCAGTGTATGATTTTAATTCTTTTAAATTTGTCGAGGTTCGTTTTATGGCCCAGGATATGGCCTGTCTTAGTGTATGTTCCATGGGCACTTAAAATGACCATATGTTCTGCTGCTGTTGGCTAGAGTGTTCTATAAATGTCAATGAGATCCCGTTGGTTGGTGGTGGTGGTGAATTTTTCTGTCTCCTTGCTTATTTTCTGTCTAGTTGTTCTAAAGATTGCTAAGAGAGGTGTGTTGACATCTCCAACTATGTTTGTTGTATTAGTCTGCTCAGGCTGCTGTAACAAAATACCATGAACTGGGTGGTTTTGACAACAGAAATGTATTTCTCACAATTCTGGAGGCTGCTAACTAACTCTCTGATGGTCTGGCAGGGTCAATTGCTGGTGAGGGTCGTTTTCATGGCTTGTAGATGGTTGCTTTCTTCTGTGTCAACACATGGCCTTTCTGTAATGCATATGCATGTGTGTGAGGGGAAAGAGACAGAGAGCTCTTTCTTTTTTTTTTTTTTTTTTTTTTTTTTTTTTTGAGACGGAGTCTTGCTCTGCCACCCAGGCTGGAGTGCAGTGGCCGGATCTCAGCTCACTGCAAGCTCCGCCTGCCGGGTTTACGCCATTCTCCTGCCTCAGCCTCCCGAGTAGCTGGGACTACAGGCGCCCGCCTCGCCGCCCGGCTAGTTTTTTGTGTTTTTAAGTAGAGACAGGGTTTCACCGTATTAGCCAGGATGGTCTCGATCTCCTGACCTCGTGATCCGCCCGTCTCGGCCTCCCAAAGTGCTGGGATTACAGGCTTGAGCCACCGCGCCCGGCCTTTTTTTTTTTTTTTTTTTTTGAGACGGAGTCTCGCTCTGTAGCCCGGGCTGGAGTGCAGTGGCCGGATCTCAGCTCACTGCAAGCTCCGCCTCCCGGGTTTACGCCATTCTCCTGCCTCGGCCACTGGGACTACAGGCGCCCGCCACATCGCCCGGCTAGTTTTTTTGTATTTTTTTAGTAGAGACGGGGTTTCACCGTGTTAGCCAGGATGGTCTTGATCTCCTGACCTCGTGATCCACCCGTCTCGGCCTCCCAAAGTGCTGGGATTACAGGCTTGAGCCACCGCGCCCGGCCAGCTCTTTCTCTTCTGTAAGGCCACCACTCCTATCGGGTAAGGACCCTATCCTTATGACTTCATTTAACCTTAAGTGTAGGGGATCTGTCAGAGTGGTGGGAAAAACTAAGGAAAGGACGCAAACCTTCTCAAAGGTCGGAAGGGTCTTCAGAGTCCTGGGGGAGATAGCTGAAGGCAGCTGTTACAGATAACTCTGACGCAGAGGGCAAGGCGTAGGTATAAGGGAGTAGGGGGAATTTATCTTAAATAGGCTTGTTTACTTATGTTGACCAGGAACTGACCTTTTATCATCTGCAGGAGTGACATTCCCTGAATGGGGAACAATAAATGTTAATTACCTGCAGGTTGTGTTGGCTCCCAGTTTTTGGCATTGTGCCTGCGCTGAATAAAAGCAGACAGCTCCAGGGCTGGGTGTAGCGGCTCACACCTGTAGTCCCAGCACTTTGGGAGGCTGAGGCAGGCGGATCACGAGGTCAGGAGATAGAGGCCATCCTGGCTAACACGGTGAAACCCCATCTCTACCAAAAATACAAAAAATTGGCCGGGTGTGGTGGCGCGTGCCTGTAATCCCAGCTACTTGGAGGCTGAGGTGGAAGAGTCACTTGAACCTGGGAGGTGGAGGTTACAGTGAGCCAAGATCGCGTCATTGCATTCCAGCCCAGGAGACAAAGTGTAAGACTCTGTCTCAAAAAAAAAGGAAGCAAGGAAGCAGCTCCAGCTTCTTGGGGCCGCTCTATAGCCACTAGAGCCAAGCAGTCACCTAGCTGCTCTTAAACTGCACACCTGTATCTGAGTACTCGTTTCATCCATCGGCCAGGGTCTGTGGGACAGACCTGGCAGGTGGTGCCCCGTGTGAGGAACACTGTAATGGATCACCACAGAACCCTCGAGAACGAAAGTGAAGTGACTGTGCAGTAAGTAATTGGTGTCCACTCAGGATTTCCAAATTTGAGGGGATTTTCAAGCTAGGGTTTCATCATGGGACAACAGTTATCCACTCAACAGCAACAGTATATAAAAGTATTGAAACAGCTGCTTAAAGTGGAGCCTTGGTTTCGGAGGCCCAATTAAGGGACCTAATGCAAACTGTCGTTCTCCCAGAAGAAGGCACACTAGACCTAGAGCTCTGGGAACAGGTGGGAAGAAATTTTAAACGACATCATGTACAAGGGCAACGGGTCCCAGTAACATCTTTAACGTTATGGGCCTTAGGGCTGCTTTGGCTCCACTCTACACAGAAGAGCCTAAAAAGGAAAAGGAGGAAGAACCATCATCTACCTTACCACCGCCTCCTCCTCCCTCAGCCCTGCTGTTACCGGGTAAAGGTGCCACAGAGGAAACAGATTTTCCCTGAGCCCCCTGCCCCAATAAATTGGAAAAAAGATAAGGGATACACTACAGTTATGGGACCCTGTCTTACGCAAGTGGCATTAGAAGGGGAGCTCTTGGCCTGCCTGGTGATGCAAGATCAACAAGGCAATCAGGTACGTGAACCCGTTACTTTCAACACTTATAAAGAAATAAGAAAAAGCATTAGAGAAAATGGAGCTGCTAGCCCATTTATGAAAGGATTAATTGAGGCCATAGCAGATAACTTCCATATGACCCCATGGGACTGGTCAGTTTTTAGCTCAAACAACTTTAGAGGCCAGTCAATATGTACACTGGAGGGCAGAATATGATGAGTTGTGTGAACAACACGCCAACCGGAATCAATTGGCTGGGCAAAACATAACGAGACTGCTATGCTCCAGGGGAGGGGTCCCTATGTCAATGTACAATAACAATTTTGTCCCCCAAGCCTATGCACAAGTGTCCTTATGCGCCTGCAGGGCTTGGGACCAAATTCCTGAAGGCGGAGTTCAACAGGGATCTTTTGTAAATGGTCGACTAGGGCCTCAGGAGCCATTTGTTGAATTTATCAATCGGTTAACCCAGACAATTAAGAGGCAAATTAGTCATGCCCAGGCCGCTGATATCTTATTGTTGCAATTGGCTTATGAAAATGCTAATATAGAACAGCTGCCTTCAGCTCTTCTCCCCACCAGGGTTCTGCAGAACCTTCTGACCTTTCCGAAGGTTTGCATCCTTTCCTTTCCGTATAGTTTTTCCCACCATTCTGACTGATCCCCCACACTTAATTACTTCCTAAAAGCCTCATCTCCAAATATAGTCGTATTGGAGGTTTGGGCTTCAACATAGGAATTTGGGAGGGACACAGTTCATGACATTTGTAGATTTGTCTACATTTCCCTTCTTAGTTCAGTTTTTCCTTCACATGTTTTGCAGCTCTTTCATGTGGTGCATACACATTTATGATTGCTATGTCTTCTTGATTAATTGACCGTTTTATTATTATGTAATGCTCTTTGTCTCTTACAGTTTTCTGTGCTCTGAAGTGTACTTTATGAGCTGTTAATATAGTCACTCCTGGCTGGGCATCGTGGCTCACACCTGTAATTCCAACACTTGGGGAGGCCAAGGCTGGAGGATTGCTTGAGCCTAGGAGTTTGAGGCTGCAGTGAGCTGTGATTGTGCCACTGCAATCTAGCCTGGGTGACAGAAGGAGACCTTGTCTCCCAAAAAATAATGAAGTTCCTCTTGCTTTCTTTTGATTAGTGTTTGCATAATATATCTTTTTCTACCTTTTTACTTTCAACCTGCCTATATTGTCATTTGAGGTGAATTTCTTACAGACATCATATAGTTGGTTCATGCTCTTTACTCTGTCAATCTCTTTATTTATTTTTGAGACACTGTCTCACTCTGTTGCTCAGACTGGAGTGCAGTGGTGCAACCTCAGCTCACTGGAACTTCTGCCTCCCAGGTTCAAGCAATTCTCATGCCTCAGCCTCCCCAGTAGTTGGGATTACAGGCATGCACCACCATGCCCAGCTAATTTTTGTATATTTAGTAGAGACAGGGTTTCAACATGTTGGCCAGGCTGGCCTTGGACTCCTGACCCCCAAGCGATCTGCCCACCTCAGCCTCCCAAAGTGCTAAGATTACAGGCATGAGCCTCCGCACCTGGCCTCAATATCTTTTAATTGGTGTTTTATACCAGGTACTTTTAATATAATTATGATATATTGGGGCTTAAGTTTGCCATTTTGTATGTTATTTGTAGTTATTCTGTTTTTTATTCTTTTGCCTGCCTCCCTGTGAGTTACTTGACCAATTTTTAAAAACCAATTTTGATTTGCCTAGACTGTGTTTGAGTATATCGTTTTGCATAACTTTTTAGTGGCTGTCTTGGGTATTTATTTATACATATAAAACTTGTCAAAGTCTACTGGTGTCACCATTTACCAGTTGAGTTAAGCATAGAAGCCATACCTCCCTGTATGTCCCTTTATATCACGTTACCCTCTCCACTTAAGATATAATTGTCTTAAATATTTCCTTTACATACATTTAGAACATTAGACAGTGTTAGGATTTTTGCTTCAACCATCAAGCATAATTTAGAAAACTCAAGAAGAGAGTCTAGTCTATTTACCCATATTTTTGCTTGAATGTTCATCCTTCCTGATGTTCCAAGGTTCCTTCTTTTATTATTTATTTCCATTCCTTCTTTTTCACCGCTGGGCACGGTGGCTCACACCTGTCATCCCAGCAGTTTGGGAGGCTGAGGTGGGTGGATCACTTGAGGTCAGGAGTTCGAGACCAGCCTGGCCAACATGGTGAAACCCTGTCTCTATTAATACAAAAATTAGCTGGGCGTGGTGGCGCGTGCCGGTAGTTCCAGCTACTCAGGAGGCTGAGGCAGGAGAATCACTTGAACCCGGGAGGTAGAGGTTGCAGTGACCCGAGATCACACCACTGCACTCCAGCCTGCGCAACAGAGTGAAACTGTGTCTCTCTCTCGAAAACAAAAAAAAACAAAATCTTTTTCACCAATGTTTTAGGGTAGATCTGCTGCTGACAAAGTTCCTTAGTTTTCCTTCATCTGCGAATGTCTTGATTCCCCTTCCTTCCTAAGGAATATTTTTGCAGGGTATAGGCTTTTTTCTTTCAGCACCTGAAAAATATTGTGTTAATTTCTTCTGGCCTCCACAGTTTCTGAGGAGAAATCCACTGTCATTCAAATTGCTTTTCCCGCCGGGCGCGGTGGCTCAAGCCTGTAATCCCAGCACTTTGGGAGGCCGAGACGGGCGGATCACGAGGTCAGGAGATCGAGACCATCCTGGCTAACACGGTGAAACCCCGTCTCTACTAAAAAAATACAAAAAATTAGCCGGGCGAGATGGCGGGCGCCTGTAGTCCCAGCTACTCGGGAGGCTGAGGCGAGAGAATGGCGTAAACCCGGGAGGCGGAGCTTGCAGTGAGCTGAGATCCGGCCACTGCACTCCAGCCTGGGCGACAGAGCGAGACTCCGTCTCAAAAAAAAAAAAAAAAACAAAAAAAAACAAAAAAAAACAAATTGCTTTTCCCATATAGGTATGGTGTCATTTTTCTCTAGCTGCTTCCATGAATTTTTTTTTCTTTCATTTTCAAAAATTTAATTATGAGGTATCTTGGTGTGAATTTCTTTGGGTTATCAACCTAAATAATAAACAGAGAGAGGTGCTCTAAAAGAAAATTATATTCATTTGGGAATAGGGCATTACAATGAGAATATGCATGTGATAGTAAACTGTGCATATTAAAGGAAGAAAAAGGTTTCTAAAGGAAATATGAGGATTACAAAATCCTTTTAAGATAATTATCCTAGCCAGGTGTGGTGGCTCATGCTTGTAATCCCTGCAGTTTGGGAGGCTGAGGCAAAAGGATCACTTGAGCCCAGGAGTTCTAGACCACCCTGGACAATGTGGTGAGACCCCATCTCTACAAAAATAAAAATAAATTAGCAGGGCATGGTGACATGTACCTATACTCTTAGCTACTTGGGAGACTGAGGTGGGAGGATTGCTTGAGCCCAGGAGTTTGAGGTTGCAGTGAGCTATTATCACACCATTGCACTCCAGACTGGAGACAGGGAGAGACCCTGTCTCAAAAGGAAAAAGAGTAAAATAATAAAAAAAAAATTATCCTTGGCTACAAGGGTCAATAACAAGGGTGTGCCAATTCAAGGTTAGACAGTCAGTTGTTGAGCAGATGTCCTCGCAGAAGTATTTTTTTGTGTAAGGTTGTGATGGCTTTTGTGTAATGTGGTTTTTGCAGTCTTTTGTAATAGTTTTTTTTTTTTTTTATCAGGCATTTATGTATGACCCTTCTCTTCATGGCCTACCTTGGCTCTATTTTTCAGAGGGTTTTTTTTTTTTTTTTTTTTTTTGAGACAGAGTCTCCCTCTGTCGCCCAGGCTGGAGTGCAGTGGCACGATCTTGGCTCCCTGCAAGCTCTGCCTCCTGGGTTCACGCCATTCTCCTGCCTCAGCCTCCTGAGTAGCTGGGACTACAGGCGCCCACCACCATGCCCAGCTAATTTTTTGTATTTTTAGTAGAGACGGGGTTTCACGGTGTTAGCCAGGATGGTCTTGATTTCCTGACCTCGTGATCTGCCCGCCTCGACCTCCCAAAGTGCTGGGATTACAGGTGTGAGCCACCGCGCCTGGCCACCAGAGATTTTTTTTTTTTTGAAAAACATAAGTAACTCCATTTTAATTCTGACAGCTTTCACATTTCCCCCTTTTGATCAAATTCCTTCTCTAAAAGCATCAGTGATCAATCATTCTGTAGTTAGATTTTGATATCCCTCAGTGCCAAGATGAACCTGTCCCAGGTTGCTGGTCTGGTCCTACATTAGAAGGAGTTTTGGCAAGTAGGAGTCAGTGTCAAAACCTTTTTAACCACATTTGAGCAACAAGGGAGGTTTGAGGGAGTGGCTCTCAGGTTAAGTCTACCTGGAGTCCATTATTAAGTTCAATTTGTCTGTTCTGTAGTCTTGCTATCATCTCAAAGTGCTGGACCAGCATTTCTGGTTAGAAGCATATTATGTTAGGAGTTGTACTTCTGCAAAAATTTGACAAGTAACATAACAGATACACAGTTTAAAAAGGGAAAATACAAAGCAAAATTCATAGTAATGACACTCTCAGTTTGCATAATGGTTTTGAGCCATGAACCCCAGCTTAAATCAGTTGTGTAAATCAAATGACCATTATCCTGTAAAGTGAAAATGGCAGGCAGTAAGTGGGTAAGAGTCTCATGATGCTGAATCTTATAGAAAAGCTGTCTATAGTGTGAGAACGTCAACTTCTCATCTCAGTTTGTAGTTTGAATGTCTTTGTCTTTGGTTATGGCATCAGGTGGTTTGCTGAACTTTTTTTTGTGGCCTGTAAATCTGGCATGATATTTGTTCCTTAAAATTAATCTAGTTTCAGCTCATAGGGCTTTAAGAATAGAGTGGTAGAGTAGCTGGAAGAATTGTTAATAATTAATATTTTTTTTAATTCCATGAAAGAAAGTTAGATTGGAAGAATCTAGAAGAATTTAGGTTTAGGATCTAGTCTAGCTTATAGGTAGACAATAAGAACTTGAAAACAATGCATAGAGCTAGAATCTAATAACAGGTAGGTTATAGCATTCTTTTTCTTTTTGAGACAGAGCCTTGCTCTGTTGCCCAGGCTGGAGTGCAGTGGTGCGATCTTGGCTCACTGCAACCTCCACCTCCAGAAGAAGTAATTCTTCTGCCTCAGCCTCCTGAGTAGCTGGGACTACATGCACCTGCCACCATGCCCGGCTAATTTTTTGTATTTTTTAGTAGAGACGGGGTTTCACCGTGTTAGCCAGGATGGTCTTGACCTCCTGACCTTGTGGTCCGCCCTCCTCGGCCTCCCAAAGTGCTGGGATTACAGGTGTGAGCCACCGCGCCCGGCCTTTTCTTTTTTGAGACAGGATCTTTGTCACCCAGGCTGGAGTGCAGTGGTGCGATCATAGCTCACTGCAGCCTCGGCCTCCTGGGCTCAGGTGATCCTCCCACCTCTGCCTCCTGAATAGCTGGGACTACAGGCGTGCGCCACCATACCCAGCTAATGTTTTGTATTTTTGTAGAGATGAAGTTTTGCCATGTTGCCCAGACTGGTCTTGAACTCCTAGGCACAAGCAATTCACCTGCTTCAGCCTCCCAAAGTGCTGAGATTACAAGCATGAGCCACGGTACGGGCTATAGCATTTCTTTAGAAACTTAACTTTTTCTTTCTACACTGATCACATAGGAATTTCAGATTTAGAAACCTTTTGAGGCTAAGAAGCCAAGTCGAGGCAGATTTTACATTTTACCTATAGTCTTAAGGTGCTTGGGCCTGCTAGAAAGTGACAATTTTTACTCATTAACTATCAGGCTGGAGGCTGGGCACAGTGGCTCATGCCTGTAATCCCAGCACTTTGGGAGTCGAGGTGGCTGGATCACCTGAGGTCAGGAGTTCAAGACCAGCCTGACCAACATGGTGAAACCCTGTCTCTACTAAAAATACAAAAATTAGCCGGGCGTGGTGGCACATGCCTGTAATCCCAGCTACTCAGGAGGCTGAGGCAGGAGAATCGCTTGAACCCAGGAGGCAGAGGTTGTAGTGAGCCGAGACTGCACCATTGCACTCCAGCCTGGACAATAAGAGTGAAACTCCGTCTCAAAAACGAAACTGTCAGGCTGGGAACCCTTGAAGGGCATTCTGTGTTCTGAAATACGATGTTCCAGTCAAAACCTTGGTAATATAACCAATATTTTCAATTTCATTCTGTTAAAAAAGAGCAGATTTTTATTGAACTTATGCACATAACCATGTTGCCATAAAAAAATAAGAATACTCCCAAGTAGTTTCTAAATTTTGGAAGGATCAAGTAGGGAAGAAAAGAAAATGCTTCCATGTTTCTTCACAAAAGTGTATTTTACCAAACTCTTATGAACTATAGATAGCTTAAGAGAAAAAATTTCCTTAAACTTGAAAATAAAACATTTAAGGAAAGAACCAATGATATTTTACATAAAAGTTAAAAAAAAAAAAAAAGGCCGAGTGCAATAGCTCACACCTGTAATCCCAGCACTTTGGGAGGCTGAGGCAGGTGGATCACCCAAGGTCAGGAGTTTGAGACCAACCTGACCAACATGATAAAACCCTGTCTCCACTAAAAATACAAAAACTAGCCAGGTGTGGTGGCACATGCCTGTAATCCCAGCTACTTGGGAGGCTGAGGCAGGAGAATCACTTGAACCCGGGAAGTGGAGGTTGCAGTGAGCTCAGATCGTACCACTGCACTCCAGCCTGGGTGACAGAGCGGGATTCTTGGGAGAAAAAATAAAAAATAAAAGGTAACAAAAACATTACCTTCATCAGTGTTACTTAATCTTATGTAATTTTTTTCTGCTTGATCTTGATTAGCAGTTTCGTGAATTCAAGTCTCTTCATTAGAGTTCTGAAAAAATTTTATTCAGTCTTGATCTTACAGTTATTAGTAACTTAGACTTAAGAGTTTTGTTACAGTCTTTTCTGTGAATCTGATTGCAGGTATCTTTAGAAAAAATCAAAACTATCGATGACAGAGACTTAGAATAATCATGATTAAAAATTGAATGGAAATTCATTATAATCAGCAATTGACAAGGCAATTTGACTACGTTCTGGCTTATGACATAATAACCAGATTTATGACTGACAGATTTCTAAGAGTTTTATACAATTTTGGAACATTCTTATCAATAACTTACCCATTCATGTAACTGAAAGAAGATCTTGCCTCACTATTTGACAAGGTTTTCCAAACCATTTTCCAAATAATCCTGATTTTAGTAGCTCCACAGGATGAGAGAGACATTATTTTACCTTCTCTGTGGCCCAATGCGAAAATCCCAAAGTTAAATCTAGCTTAAAAAGACTTAACTTAGAATTTTGATATTGGGGAAGCCCATCAAAGACACCAAAAGATAGAAAGCACTTGATCAAAACAGGCACAGTGGAATAATAGTCATGCATTTAACCACAGTGATAATCAAGACTTGGAAGAAATAGAGAAAATTACATGGATGTAAAAACAATCCTTTCAAAACTCTGTTTTCCTAAGTAATAAAAGCTAAAACCTACTAAAGACAGCATAGGAATTTATCTTGGTAAAACATAAAATCTTTAGATTTTATTTGTTTTTATTATTTTTTTTTTGAGACAGGGTCTCACTCTGTCACCTAAGCTGGAGTACGATGGCACAATTTTGGCTCACTGCAACCTCTGCCTCCTGGGCTCAAGTGATCCTCCCACCTTAGTTCCCTGAGTGGCTGGGACTACAGGTGTGCACCACCGTACCCAGGTAATTTTTGTAATTTTTTATACAGATGGGGTTCCACTATGTCACCCAGGCTGGTTCAAACTTCTAAGCTGAAGTGATCCACTCACCTTGGCCTCCCAAAGTGCTGGGATTACAGACGAGAGCCACTGCACCTGGCCCAAGATTCTTTCTCATACCAAATTATTATTTTTAACTTTCCTTATCAAAATTACTTTTCATACCTATAACTTTCTTCATCTCTCTCACCCCTACTTACCGGTTCCTTTCTATCTTGTTTCTAGTTTCTTTCTAAATTTACTTTTTGAGATTACCTTTAAATAATCTCCAAATTAGACAAAACTATTCTATTTTTCTCAAAGAGAATCATTTTATAATTTTTAGAAACATGTTTCCCCATAACATAATTTTTAATGTGTACTAATGGACTAAAATATATTTAATCTTTCTATAAAATTTAAGAAGCAGGAGATATTTATGTTCAGTCATTTGTTTCAGTTTTTTATCTTATTTGAAAATGACCCAGACATTTAATGAACATCTATTTTTTTTTTTTTTTTTTTTTGAGACGGAGTCTTGCTCTGTCGCCCAGGCTGGGGTGCAGTGGCCGGATCTCAGCTCACTGCAAGCTCCGCCTCCTGGGTTCATGCCATTCTCTTGCCTCAGCCTCCCGAGTAGCTGGGACTACAGGCGCCCGCCATCTCGCCCGGCTAGTTTTTTTTTTTTTGTATTTTTTTAGTAGAGACGGAGTTTCACCGTGTGAGCCAGGATGGTCTCGATCTGACCTCGTGATTCGCCCGTCTTGGCCTCCCAAAGTGCTGGGATTACAGGCTTGAGCCACCGCACCCGGCCGAACATCTATCATTTAATTGAGCATAATTTTAAATTTCCAATTAGCCAGGTGTGGTAGCACACACCTGTAATCCCAGCTATTTGGGCAGCTGAGGCAAGAGGATTGCTTGAGCCCAGGAGTTTGTGAACAGCCTGGCTACATAGTAAGATGCCACATTAAATAAAAAATAAAAATAAATGCACTTTAAAAAATTTCAAATTACATGAAAAGTTCATTTATAAATGTTTATCCTCTTTATATTTGCATGATACATTTATTTTTAACAGTTTACCTAGATTACTTATGAAAACAGATATTAGACAAAGCTTGTCATCATTTCAAGTTATTTCTCTGTTAACCATTTTTATAGCCTCTGAATATCAAGTGTTCACCTAAGAAATTTAAAGTTAAATATATGGGTATTTTGTTGATAACACAGGAGATACAGCTGATTTTATGAAACCAACAATATTAAATTAGCCTTATTTACCAAAGGGTTACACAAAGGTTATTCTGTTTTTAAAATGAATTTATAGTTTAATATCTAACAGATACCAGCATGCAGCTAAAAATGCATACCAACAATTTTGAAGACATTTCTATTTTTATGTTACCAATAATTTAAAAACCAGCTTATTTATTAAAGATTTACTTCTAAAAGGCATTTGGGTTAATTACTATATATTTTCTATGAGTGCTCATTTATCTAAGCCAATCTGAATGGAATTCCCTAAGGGATTTCTGGCTGATTATGTCAGATTTTACCATGTAGACACAACATATTACATAATACATGTACATATGCATAAACATACCAGATGCTCACATATGCACACAAATCTTACAGCTTTCATTTAAAAATTTTGGTCATGAGAGAGTAACACAAACTCACCAGTTTATAAAAGATGGTTGGATCCAAATTCTATTTCTGACAAAATGGGACCTGTTCACATGGCTAAATTTTGCTCCAACAACTAATCCAGTGAAAGCTGTGGACCAAAATTTTCATAAACAGTTTAACTTTTTAAAATCTCTTTCATCCTTTTCCTTTTTTCTGTTTCAATGAGTTTGGGGTCTTTAATGTTTACATTTTAACTAAGACCAACTGAATTGTATAAGAAAAAGTCTCCAAGTGGCCTTGAATTAGTAGAAAATGTATCTTTTGTTTGCTGGTCTGGTTTACTTGAATAGTTAGTATGGATGGGCAAGCATTTTGGCTGTGTGTGTGTGTGTGTGTGTGTTTTCTTTTTTGGCTTTTTCTGGCGCCTTGTGTCAGACTAAGCAATTTTTATGCTGGACAGAGAAATATTATTGCTCTGAGCTCATGATTTTCACCTGTTTGGTCTAGAAGCCCAACTTTTTTTTTTTTTTTTTTTTTTTTTTTTTGAGGCGGAGTCTCGCTCTGTCGCCGGGACTGGAGTGCAGTGGCTGGATCTCAACTCACTGCAAGCTCCGCCTCCCGAGTTTACGCCATTCTCCTGCCTCAGCCTCCCGAGTAGCTGGGACTACAGGCGCCCGCCACCTCGCCCGGCTAGATTTTTTTTTGTATTTTTAGTAGAGACGGGGTTTCACCGTGTTAGCCAGGATGGTCTCGATCTCCTGACCTCGTGATCCGCCCGTCTCGGCCTCCCAAAGTGCTGGGATTACAGGCTTGAGCCACCGCGCCCGGCCTTTTTTTTTTTTTTTTTGAGACGGAGTCTGGCTCTGTCACCCAGTCTGGAGTGCAGTGGCATGATCTCGGCTCACTGTAACCTCTGCCTCCTGGGTTCAAGCGGTTCTCCCGCCTCAGCTTCTCAAGTAGCTGGGATTACAGGTGCCTGCCACCATGACTGGTTAATTTCTGTATTTTTAGTAGAGATGGGGTTTCACCATGTTGGCCAGGTTGGTCTCGAACTCCTGACCTAAAGTGATCTATCTGCCTCGGCCTCCCAAAGTGCTGGAATTACAGGTGTAAGTTACCAAACCTGGCCCTGAGAACCTAACTTTTATAAACATTTACCTAGTTCTTTTTCTTTTAGACTATTAATCCTTCAATTAACTGTTCTATCACCTTAAGTGGTTGTTAGACAAACCTAAATTTACAAAAGGTATCTAGGTTGTTGGTTGCCATGAAGCTGTTGTAATTTGTAAAGCCATTAATTTGAAAGACCTTTAGGATCCCCCCCCCCCAAAAAAAAAAAAAAAATCTTGGCTGGAATGCCATTAGGAGAGAGTGTTATCTCAACACCAGCAGAAAAGTTAGCAGATTCAAAGTAGAGATCTTAGAAGGATCCATATGTTAACATTGTAGTTGGAGGGTTTGTGTGCTTTTTTTCTTTTTTAGAGAGTTTGACTAATGACTGAATTTTCCTTCATGTAATTTGCCCATCATTTAAAAAACATGCATAAACATAGGCCATATTATATAGCTGGCTGGAGTCTCAGAAAACCTGGCGTGCCTTAGCATTTGTGAGTCCCATTCCATTTCTTATTAATCTCTCAAGAGCAAAGATAATCCTATAAATCCACCAGAGAATGTCAGGAGTCTGGACTGGTATTTTAGATCATCGCAACTGCCCTCATGGCTTTTAATTAGTCATCCACTAGTGTCTGCCATTTGGAATGTTTATTTTTGCTCTTGGAGGATTTCCAGAAATCAGCAAAGGAAAAGGGCCAAGTCGTTTACAGACACACATAACCGAACCAAAATGAGACCAAAATTAGTGTTCACAATACTTTTAACCCAGCTATGCAGATTAAACGCACTCTTCAATTAGGCAGGCAGGAAGAACCAAAAGTAAATTCTCCAGAAAAGACTTGCCTCACAGATAGGATATAAATTCTGTAGAAACCAGAGCACTCAAACCGGAAGGGCACTTGTCCTCATCCCAGAAAGGACTTTCCAGAAAAGACAAAAAGTCTTTTATCATCCCAGGAGGACATAATGTCCTTTATTAAAGGCAGACTTGTAACTGAAACAAATCCTCTATAAAGTGAAAAACAATTCACCAAAGGGAGGGAGTCTGAGAATCCTACAGGAGATTCACCCGGCTGGAAAAGGCAACTCATGAAGACGGAGAGCACAGAGGGCTCAGTCAGTATACACTCAGTTTCAGGGGCCTCTGATTCTTCTGAGGTGAGCTTGCCTCTTCCCACTTCTGACACCATTTGTGTCAACCTCAATAACAAACGGAGTGAGGCCCTCTAAAAGAAAATGATATTTATTTGGTAATAAGGTATTGCAATGGGAATACATGTGTGATAGTAAACCATGTGCATATTCAGGGATTTGAAGGAAGACAAAGGTTTTCAAAGGAAAAATGAGGATTACATAATTGTTTTGAGATAATTATCCTTGGCTACAAGGATCAATAACAACGGTGGTGCCAGTTTGGGGTTGGACAGTCAGTTGCTGAGCAGATGTCCTTGCAGAAGTGTTTTTTTTTGGTATAAGGTTGTGATGGTATTTGTGCTAGGTTCTGGTTTTCACAAGGTTGTGGTCTTTTGGAATAGTTTATGTTACCAGACATTTATGCATGAGAACTCTCTCGCCAGCTCGTTTTTCTTTTTTTGTAAACATACAAGTGACTGTATTTTTTTTGTTGTTGTTGTTATTTGTTGTTGCTTTTCTTTTCTTTTCTCTTCTCTTTTGTCTTCTCTTTTCCTCTCTTCTCTTTCTTTTGTGACAGAGTCTCCCTCTGTCACCCAGGCTGGAGTGCAGTGGCAAAATCTTGGCTCACTGCAACCTCTACCTCCTGAGTTCAAGCAATTATCCTGCCTCAGCCTCCTGAGTAGCTGGGATTATAGGCACGCACCACCATGTCTGGCTCATTTTTTGGGGTTTTATCATGTTGGCCAGGCTGGTCTCGAACTCCTGGCCTCATGTGATCCACCTGCCTCAGCCTCCCAAAGTACTGGGATTACAGGCGTGGGTCACCATGCTCGGCCAGAAATGACTTTTTTTTTTTTTTCCATGAAAGAATTTAATAGGGAGTTGATTATGTTGTAGAATCATATCTTCCTGTTCTGTGACACATTAGAAATGTAAACTTTAGGGCTTTTTCATCTCCATAGCATAGAGGTCTGATCGTTTCTGTCTAAAAATGGGGATTTGCTGGCGTATTTCAGCCAGCTTCTTCAGGTCTATGTTTGAATACACGATTGCTTCTTCTGTGCCAGCTTTGGCTAGGACCTCCCGCCAAGGGTTCACCACGGTGCTGTGTCCGCAGGCAACATAGGAGGTTTTGTCTTCCCGGGCAGGAGAGGCTGTGGCCGCATACACCTGATTATCAACAGCCTGACTTTGCTGAAGCAACTCCCAGTGGGCTGGTCCAGTGGTCAGATTAAAAGCTCCTGGATATACCAACAGCTGGCAGCCTCTCTGTGCACAGATTTGTGCAAGCTCTGCAAACCGCATGTTGTAGCAGATGCCCAGACCCACTCTGCAGTAAGGAGTATCAAATGTGGAGAAACTATCACCCGGACTCAATGTTTTAGATTCTTGAAATGTAATTTTTCCAGGAACATCAATGTCAAACAGATGGAGCTTTCTGTACTTCGCTAGTACAGTTCCATCAGGCCCAAACACAGCACAGGTGTTATATAATTTCCCAGCATCCTCTTCAGGGATAGAGCCTCCAATGAGATATATGCTGCATTCCTTTGCTACTTTAGAAAGCTTCTGTGTGGATTCACCAGGAATTTTCTCTGCATATTCAGGAAAATATTTCCTTCCATATGGAGAATTAAAGCATTCCAGCAAAGAAACTATTCTGGCTCCTTGCGTTGCTGCCTCCCGGGTAAAGCTACAAGCTCGAGTGACGTTACCTGATTTGATGGAAGAAATTTGAAGCTGCATGAGGGCCAAGTGGAAAGTGGCTGTGGCTCTCTGGACAAGCGCCACCTCCAGAAATGGCTTTTAATTCTAACCACTTTCACAGAGTTTATCTGGTTTGGGATTTGCTTGGCTTCTTGAATCTGAAGGTTTATATTTATGTTTGTTGCCAAATTTTGGAAGTTCTCAGGCATTATTTTTTTGAGTGCTTTTTTTTTTTTTTTTTTTTTTTTTTTGAGATGGGGGTCTCACTCTGTTGCCCAGGCTGGAGTGCGGTGGGGTGATCACAGGTCAACCTCCTTGGCTCAAGCAATTCTGCCACCTCAGCCTCCAGAGGAGTTGGGACTACAGGCACACACCACCACGCCCAGCTAATTTTAAAGTTTTTTGTAGAGACAGGGTCCCACTATGTTGCCCAGGCTGGTCTTGAGCTCCTGGACTCAATCTATTCTCCCACTTCAGCCTTCCAAAGAGTTAGGATTACAGACATGAGCCACCATACCCGGCCTCGACTATGTTCTTAGCCTCTCTCTTTTTCCTTCTTGTTCGTTGACACAAATGTTAGATCTTTTGTTATGGTCACACAAGCCCCTGCGATGCTCTTTATTTTTTTTCAGTCTGTTTTCTCTCTGTTGTTCAGACTGGGTAATGTCTGTTGTTTTGTTTCCCAGTTTATGGTGCACTTTTCCTTTCCCATCCACTCCACTCTTAAGCCCATCCACTGAGCTTTGTAGTTTTTGTATTTTTTTAGTTGTAAAATTTCCAATAGGTTCTTTATATCTTTTATTTCTTTGCTCAGACTTTCGACCTTTTCATTTTCTACAAGTGTGTTTATAATTATTTGTTGAAACATTCTTATCATGGCTGCTTTAAAAATATTTTTCAGATAATTCTAATATCTGTGCCATCTTGGTGTTAATATCTTTTTTTTTTTTTTTAAAGACGAAGTCTCGCTCTGTTGCCCAGGCTGGAGTGCAGTGGTGCAGTCTCAGGTCCCTGCAACCTCCGCCTCCCAGGCCGAAGCCCTTCTCCTGCCTCAGGCTTCCGAGTAGCTGGGACTACAGGTGTGTGCCACCACATCCGGCTAAGTGTTGGTATCCATTGATTATTGCCTTTTAAATTCAGATTGAGGTTTTTCTGGATCTTGGTATGACAAGTGATTTTCTATTGAAACTTGGACATTTCTATTTCTTACTCTTGTTTAAACCTTCTCTTTTAGCTGACTTTGACACCACTCCAGCAAGGGAAGAGGAAATAGCATATTACTGCCAGATTGGGGGTCAAAGCCCAGTTTCCCCACCTGGCCTCCACTGATACCTGAGGTGGTAGGCTGCTTGTTACTGCTGGGGTGCCATGGGGCTCCCGGCTGCCCCTGTAGTTTCCACTGACTCCCCAGGCGGGAGCAGCCTCACAATCCCTGGGTGCTGGTGAGCGTTCTGCCTCCTCACCAGGCCCCTCTGACACCACACGTGAGGTTGTTGGGCACCTCATTATAGCTGTGTGAGGGCCGAGGTCTTGGCCTCTGCTGATCTGGGTGGGGTCCCATTTTTACTGTGGTGTTCGGCTGGAGCAGAGCAGTTATTTATTGTCTGAATGTTCTGTCTTGCTAAGCTGCCCTTTTCCTGGTCCTCTGGTTGGAAAGAACAGGTTTTTGTCTGTGCCCACGGGTGTTTCCACTGGGGGTTTTAATTGTACTTAGTGGGAAGAACAGGGAAAAGAGCATCTACTGATCTTCGGAGACACAGGCGTTAGTTTATTTTTGGTAGCTGTTGTCAAGGTGTCCGTGTTACATGTGGTGCACACGTTGCTTTCAATTGTTTCTTAAGGGTGCATTTTGCTATGCAGAAATGTTTGGTTTTTAGAGACTCAAATATATTAATCCTTTTTAAAAAATGATTCAGGGTTTTATAACATGTTTGGAATGGCCTTTCTCAAAACAAGCTTATATATTTTTTTTAAAAAAATTCCCATTTTCTTCTAGCTTTGAGGGTTTTTTTTTTTTTTTTTTACATTTAAATATGTGAGCCATCTGGAATTTATTTTGGCGTAAGTTGGAACAGGAATCTCCCTGCACTCCCTCCCTCTTGGCTACCCAATTGCCCCAGCTCCATTTACTGAGTAATAAATATTTTATGGCGTTAGGAAAATTCTGTTTGGTAAATGGTTGTTTATAATAGTGTTCCTAACAGCCGAGTCCTGAAAAAAGTGGTCTCCAAGTCCTGGAGGCCGCACGGAGGAAGGGATGGGTCAGACTTGAGCTTTCCTCGTTGTTAGCTGATGACGGTGGGTGCAGTGTGAGCCCCAGGCTGAACTGCAGGACACACTAGATGGTCAGCCTGTCCCTATCTGTGGGACTTGGATACCCTCTGGGTTCAGGAAGCCAGGGATGGCCATGGCTGACTAGAGGGTGTTTTGAGCTGCCTTGGAAAGTGCTCCAGCTTGAAAGTTCTTCCTCCTCTATGGCCTGGTCATTGCTGAGGGTTGATCTATCACCATTTTCAGTAGTAACAGCCCAGCTGCCGTGAAGGGGAGGCTCATGACAACGTGGAGGAGTATGACAGAAATGAGCCCTTGAAGGAGGAGAAAGGAGTGAGTGGAAGAGGCCAGGGATTCTGCCTCACACAGAGGCAGGCAGAATGTGTAAGGTGGCCCCAGAAGGGATGATGATAGCAGCGATATGTCCTGGTGCACTGATGACACTAGTTGTGACCCAGCCTTTCTCTTCTGGCTGTCAGGTTTCTTCTGCTTAGGAAAGAGCGCCATAGCCAGGGAGCCAAGGGATGTGGGGGTGAAGAACCCCTCTGGAATGTGAGGCCTTCCCCGACCGGGCCTCAGTGGACTTTCCCAATTCAATGCAGTGTGGTCTACAAAGCCCTAACTGGGAGTGACAACGTGGGATTTGGCTCTCTCTCTGCCATCCGCTGGCAGGCTGGCTAGAAGAAAATCATTTTCCTAGTCTGGACCTTGTTTTCCTTACAAATAAAACTGGGTATTGAACTAGAGAAGTGATTTTCTTTTTTAAGGCCCTTTTAAGAAATGGAAGAGTCCACAGAAACTCAGGAATAAAAGCGTTCAGTGCTGGGCAGCTGGGGTTGAAGCAGGCCTAGGAATAGGGGCTCTGGCAGCTGGAGCCACTGGACCAGATGGGGCTCAAAGTCCCTCCCACTGGCCCTGGGCCCTGCTTTATGAATAGAGGTGACAACACCTGTCCGGAAAGGGGGGTGGCTAATGAGATGGTTGCCTGGAAAGCTAGCAGAGCTGGAACATAGGTGCTCCATCAATGGAGGGGCTGCTATGACTGCTTGTACCTTCCCAAATTCTCCCCTTTAAATACAGCTCAGCACCCCGCCCCTTCCTCTCCCTGCCACCAGCCCACTGGGAACACTTTGCCCTCTCCATCCCGACCACAGCATGGCTTCGGGCTGGTAGCTAGTTGTTTATGTCTAAAACTTAACCACTGGCTGGACGCGGTGGCTCACGCCTGTAATCCTAGCACTTTGGGAGGCCGAGACGGGCGGATCACAAGGTCAGGAGATCGAGACCATGGTGAAACCCCGTCTCTACTAAAAAATACAAAAAATTAGCCGGGCGCGGTGGCGGGCGCCTGAGAGGCTGAGGCAGGAGAATGGCGTGAACCCGGGAGGCGGAGCTTGCAGTGAGCCGAGATCGTGCCACTGCACTCCAGCCTGGGCGACAGAGCGAGACTCCGTCTCAAAAAAAAAAAAAATAAAAAAAAAAAATAAAACTTAACCACTGCAATCCAAGCAAGTTCCTGAAAGGAGATAAATTTCTTTCACAGCTCTAGATCCCCCAGGCTGCCCGGGAGGCAGATGTTCGACTCATGTCTGTGGGTGGACAAGCCCAGACCAGGATGCAGAAGAGATGCAGCTGCAGCAGTAACCAGGATGTGGCCCTGGCTTGGTGTTCACAGCACAATGCTCCTAAGGAGGGGAGGTGAATCGTGGGGCCCTTGCACCTCACAGGGCAGCTGTAACAGTTAGAGAGTGCGAGACAGAAAGCCAAACAGGGTAGGATGCGACTCACCGATCCTGAGCCTGCATCTCGCCTGTGCCCACGCCTCTGCCAGAAAACCATCAAGACGCTTTCCAATTCAAAGACTCAGAATTAAGGCTGCGTTCATGTCGCTTCTCATTTATTAATTCAGTCTGTTCTAAGTTGTACAGTTATGAAAATAACAAAACCAAAGCTGGAAGCCCAGGAATATTTACAGTCTCTTGGGTAGTGAGGTCAGTCTATGTTGTTGCACAGATTGGTTATGTTTGGTACCTCAAAATGTTTATAATTCAGACAAAATCAGATTAACAATTTTATGTACAGTAAAACAAAAGGGGAAGTCATTCAAGTATCAAAATACAGAGACAAAGATTAAATAACATTTTTTATTACAGTTCAGTCCATTGCCACACCATGAGCAACAATACTTGTGAGTTGGCCTGGGCATCTCACAGACAGCCCCCGTTCAGACTGGCTTTCTAATGTCTCTGCCTGCTGCCTGCTCCAACCCGAGTGTCTCGGGAACTCCCATTAGTGTCTGAAGCTGGAGGGCCCAGGAGGGACACGGAGCACTGCACACGCAGAGCCTGTCGGGAAGGTCTTATGCGCTGAGCAGCTGGTGGACAGGGAAGAAGAGGCGGAACAAGAAGCCTGTGGCTGGAACAGGCACTGAGCCCATCTGAGGTCTCCCACCTGAATAGACTCCTTCACAGTTCAGAAACGCAGCGACAGGGTCTGCCCCTGGTGTGACCTGCACTTGGAGAAGTGCAAAAGTAGGGGCCTTCCCACTTGAAGCCTGTCCTTAAAGTTACAATAACCTTTCTAGGAAAGGGAGACAACCTGCCCCAGAGGAGAAGAAAAGAAAGGCCCAGTCATGTTCCTTTCTTGAATATTCAGAAATAAACCAATCTCTAAACAGAACCCAGGGCCACAGCAGACTAGCCAAGGCTTCCAATATGAAAATACCCTGAATAAATAAAGACGATATAGCAGCTTCAAGCAGAAGAAACACCTATGGAGGATCTAAGCACAAAAGACAGCGTGAGGAGTGCATCGTAGTGTCTGTAGTGTCTGCAGGTTCTTTCGGACCTGCCGCCCCCCAACAGAGGCCCACTTAGACATGGCCTGGCCCCTCAGGAGGAAGATGGGCACCAGCATGTGCGCAGCAGCAGCGCAGTCTACTCTGGATGCTTTAGGGTTCCTGGTCAACTCTGGGAAGAAAGTCGGGGCCGAGTACTGTACAGCTTTAGCTCATGGGAATCCTCACAGGCCCTGAAAGGAGCAGGAAATGAAGTGAAACTGCAAGGTGTTAATCTTTGTTTAGTACCAAGAAGTGGAGCGGGGGCCCGCCTCTGCCGCAGAGGGAGCTGGGTCCCAGGCCCCAACCTGCTGGACACTTAGCAGATAGAAACCCACAAGGCCTGGCCTCTAGCCAGCCAGAGACACAGCCCCACTTCTGATTTCTGGCCAACCACATGGGTTAAGAATGTGCCTAACAGTACTCCCTGCACATACACACCCACAAAGAATTTAAATTCACAGCCTTTGCGGGGAAAGAGGAGTGTTGCTGAAGCCTGGACTATTTATCCTGGGACCAGATTGACCTATGCCAGGAAAGCTCAGAGCCTGCTAAAGAAGTGCCCACAGGAGGCACTGGGCACACAGCTGAGCCAACTTTGCCTCTCAAATCCACAGCAGTTTCCCCTGCATTTCCACTCTACTCCAGAGGGAAGACTGCAACCCAAGTTACTTTTAAAAGCAAAGTGAGCAGCAGGAAAGCTTAAGAAGCAGAGGCGCACTAGGACGCCAGCCTGCCCCAAAGGCCACGCGGGGGAGCACTGATGCACTGGCACCTTATTTAGCCTTTTCCACACCAGGAGCCGGGGATGAGCCCAGCTGCCGAGAGTGTAACCGTCAAACCAATAATTCAGAGAATTAAAATGAGCCCCAATTACACAGGCTGATTAGACAAATCACAAATTGGCAAGTAGCAACCTTAGCTGACCTACTCCAAACATTAACGCCCCAAAGCTGCTTTTCCTGTTCTCTGACACAATGCAGGCAGTACAGCGCCGGCCATCCCAGGGCAGTGCTCCGGTCACTGACAGGTAAGAGGCCAGGGAGAGGCCTGGCGCTCTGGTGCTGGCTAAGACTTCCCAGCACTAGAAACTGCACACTTATCTTCATTTGGCCACTGAAACTTCCCATCGGGAACCCCAGAAATGGACCGGAAACCTTTAAGTTGCTCAGGTGCCTCTAGGGCTGTGTTCTTACAAGAAGCCTGTGCCCAGCCCCTGAAGGGGACAGGAAATTGGGCAGTTCATAAAGAGCAGCAGCTGATATGGTCAGGTTTGAAAAGCAGACGCACCGTACTCAATTCTGCCCGAGCCTGCTCGGTTCCCCTCACCCACAGGCCACCACCTTCTCTTCAGACCCGCTGAGCTGCACCCAGGTCCCATCCTGAGGACAGAGGCTGTGCAGGCTGGCCTCTGAACCAACCTCAGCTCCCCTGTCCTCTGCCCCATGGCCATTTGTCTAAAGATTGGCAGTATGACCTAGAGGTTTGAGCCAAGTTTTAAAAGTTCACTTTATAAAAAGATTTTGTTTCTGTTAAAAACAATGTGTTCTGAACAAGTCACTTCTTGACCCTCTGGAATGCCAGTCCCATCTGCTAGCGGCCTGGAGTGCTTCTCCACAGCCAAGGCAGGGCTCATTCTGCAAGACGTGGTGGTGGCAGGCCCAGGCCAAGTGGCCAAGAGGAGGTCCTGCAGGCGGAGGTGAGGCCTGGGTCTTCAAAGCTGCAGGTGAGGCGGCGGCGGTGATGGCAGTGGGAGCCTATGCCCCCACGTCTATTTTCCGCAGCACAGTGTGGTTCCTCAGTGGCTCAGCTTGGCAGAAGCAAACAATGGGGGGAGGAAAGGGTTAACCAATGGGGCCTGCGGACGGTGGAGGAAACGGAAAGGAAACAGCAGGACAGAAGATCCCTCACAGCCTCCCCTGGGCACCCTCCGCGCCTGCTCTGAGCACCCACAGCCCGCAGCCCCCGCTGCCTCTGGCTCAGCGACTCTGCTCAGGAAGGCACAAGGATGGGTGGGTGCGCAGAACCCACCCGGTTTGTCGACTTGGGTTTTGACTGCCCTGGCCGACTGGCTTTCCTAGTGGACTCTGCTATGGGCGCACGGCTGCCTTCCTGTCTCCTGCCATCCAAACTGGTTTGCCCACACTGGAGAACGGGGGACCTCTTCAAAGACTCAGCTCCACCATCCCAGCTGCTGAGCTGCTGTGAGGGGATGGCCTCTCCTCTCAGAGGAGTCAGGAGGCTGAGGGAGGTGTTCAGGGGCGCGCTGGATGGCGCTATCTGTGATCCCCCACCGTGGAGAATGTCAGAAAGCTCCCAGAGGACAATGGCGGCCACTTGGTCCAGGTCCCTGTCCTCCAGCAGCTCTGTTCTGTGAGGGAAGAAGGTGTGCCGTGTGTGCAGGGCACAGGCCACCTCCTTGTTGGTTCTACAGAAGGCTTTCCTCCTCAGTGAGCTAGACTCCAGAGCCAGGCCCAAGGCTGCCAGGCCTTGAGACTCCGTGGTGAAGATAGAGGGGCTGTCCACACACGTGCCACCCCCCTCCTGGGAGGGGAAGGCCCATCAGGACTGAGACACCTGCTGTGTGAGCCAGCCTGTGAGTGTTGAGATACCCAGAGCCCCAAGCGGGACAGTCAGCACGGACCCAAGGGCCTGGCGCGTATCTTGCGCCCTCACAGAAAGCAGTCTATCCCTGGTCCAGCCACATCACTGAGCTCAAGGTCTCACAAGGACGTAGCCATGAGAGTGAGGCCAGCTCCTCAGAGTAGCGGAGGACAGTGGGGTGGGGCTGCAGGCCGGCTGTGAGCAGAGTGCTGGGGACTCTGGCACTGGGTGGTCACAGTGGTTGGTTGTTTCAGGAGAGGTGAGAATAGTCAGCTAGCTCTTGGCAATGGTGCCCAGCTGTGGCTCAGTACAGCAGACAGGAGGAGGGAGCCACACAGAGCCCAGCCCAACCCCAGGGAGCTATCAGTGCCATCGGGATTCTGCTGGAGACTGCCCTGCCCGTCGGGGTTCACAGTGCCTGCCCGTGGAGGCTTCTGGGGTGCAACAGAACCCCTGAGCCCTCTTGGTGCCCACCTCAGAGGCAACTCACCCCCTCAAGCTGTCCTCAGCCCGAGGGGGAGAATTCACAGTGTTCGGTGGTGGTAGGTACGAGAGCTGCGAGTGTACAGCGTCTACGCTGCCGCCCGCCCAGGAGGAGCAGGTCCCAGTGCAGTTGGGGCCTTGGCATCAGCAGCTGGAAGGAGAGAGTTGAGGACAGCAGAAAGATCGGATGGCAAAGGCACAGTGAGACTAGTGGAGACAGGGAGTGGGTTGTTTTAGAAGATAGTGGTCTCATACTTGGTGCTGAGGCTCCGCTTAGAGTCTGGTTTGGGGTCCACAACCCAGGAGACACTGGCATGGGATTGGGCATCTTGGTCCATATCGGGTGGTTCCAGCTGCCAAACAAGGAAGCAGTCAAGAGTCAGAGGGAGCTCTGTGCCAGGGCTGGAGGCAGCAGGCCCCTCCCACCCCCAGGCTGGGCTGTGGCCCCTGTGCTGGGAGCAGTAGCCCTTATTCTCCTCAGTCAAAGAGCAGACCCCTGGGGGCGGGCGGAGGAGGGACACCCTCCCGGAGCATCTTGGCGAGGGCCACCTCCAGGCACAACCTCTCTCCAGGATTTCTTGGGATTGCTCAGTTAAAGGACCCCTGTCCTACCCAGGTCTCCTGCTCTAAGCCCCAAACCTGCTCACACTGGGCAGGAAAGGCATATGGGGCTTGGAAATGTCAAGCCTCAGGTCTCTCTGGTAGGGCCAGAGAGCTCACCCCAAGGCAAGACCACAGCAGTCACCCCAGACCTCTGGAGAGAGGACACACAACAGAAAACCAGAGAGGGCTGAAGCACACACAGGACAGGCAGAGGGCATCTCAGGAAGAGGAAAGAATGTCACAAAGGCAGAGGGAGAGGCCACCAGAGGCTAAGAGCGCTCACGGTCACTTTGGGGAGACTGACACACAAGACAGCAGGAGGCGTAAAGACCTTGACTCCAGGACTAACAGACGGCAGCGGTAGGTAGGAAGGACGGTGGGTGGTGCAGGTGTGACAGTAACAACAGCGACTATCGGGGGGCAGCGGCACCTGGGGTGCAGAGCAAAGCAGACACAGACACAGGGATGGTGCAGTTACTGGGGGCTGCCTGCGGGCCGCTCTCTGCAGCCCCTTGATGGCCTTGCCCTTGGGGGAGCCCGGCGAGGGAGGGCAGCAGGAGCACCAGAGGCCCACCCAGGCCAGAGGAGCTGTTGCCTTTCCAGGGCAAGACCTGGCAGGGGTGGGATTGACAATGAAGAGGGTCATTTCCCTGGGGAGGGGGCAGCTTTCTGGAAGTGCCAGAAGACCCTCCTCGTGCTGGCCACCCCGGGCCCTTGAATCCCCGGGGCCAGGGAAGGGGGGATCTTGTCCAGCGGGGCCCACGTACTGCGGATTTCCTCACGCCGACCCGAGGCTTAGGCACCGGTTTGGAAGATTTTGTTTCAATCATCTCAGCTGCAGAGGCGCCCACTGCCCTGGACTTCTGGGCCTGCAGGGCCAACTGATAGGCCACCTCGAAGGCCTGCCCCAGCGTCAGGATGATCTCGTAGGTCAGGTTCTGGGAGGAAGCAGATCACCACTTAAGTGCCTGGTTCAGGAGCCGCTTCACCCACTTCCTGCCCTGTCCTCACCCCCACCCTGAGCACACAGGCAGCATCTGGGGTAAGAAGAGAACACTGGTTTTGAAAAGACACAATTTGAGCATAACAGTTTCCTTCTGCAGGATTTCATGGGACAGAAACACCAGGAAAATGCAAAAACTGCTGCCAGCTGAGCCAAGCCCTCAGGAGATAGAGACACCCCCCGCCCCACCACACCTGGTGCCATAGCTTGACACTGGATATGACCTTCCTCACAGGGACCACGTATCCCCTTCTAAGTCTACCCGGGAGTGCTCCTACCTTCCTTCACTCTTCCCTCCTTTCCCTACTTTCCCTCTCCCTAGGTCCCTCTAGGGTTGTTCTCCCCGCTCTACACGGGGTGTGGCCGGGAGCTGAGCTGTGGGGATGGCAGGTGCACACTGCTGCAAGCCCACGGCAGGTCTTTTCCAAGGCAGGGTGCCATGCCTGAGGTAGTACTTGGGTATTTCTTAACCATATAATATAAGTGGTGCTAGTGCTTTTGTTTTTAATGTGTCACCGACAAAGTTTGTGAGTGCTGTGCCCCTAACTCCATTTCCCCTTAAACCCTGTGGTTTTTATTGTGTGATTTTACACAGCACAGTGGCTAGCAGCATATATGTGGCGTTACAGCAGAACTGAGTGTATGTGGGAAAAGTCAGCAACAGGTTAATGCCACTGACTGTGCTGTGTGGACCACCTCATCCATCTCACAGTGGCCCCTGAGGTAGGCCACATTATATCCCCTCCAGACAGATAAGGAAGCAGGCAGACGTGATGTTTCCAAGCTCACACAGCTAGCAAGCGGCAAAGCCCGGCTCCTCGTAACCTTCACTGGCCCAGAGCCAGCAGAGGGCTGGGGTGGATGAGGTCCTGGGAGTGTGAGGATGCCCAGAGCTGCCTGTATTCCAGGAGCCACAGAGATTCTGGAAACAGCTGCTATCCCTGAGGACAGCAGAGACCTGGACCCCTCTGACTTCCTCCTGGGGTGAGGAGACAGCCTGGGGCCACTCCCAGGCTTTGTTGCAGGTTACAGGGAACCCCTGCCTGTGGGCTGTCATTTATGGTCTGCTCCCTGTGGGCAGCTGTGTGAGGATAAACTCTCCTCAGCCCAGTGGCACCCAGAACCGAGCCTCAGCAGGAATTTGAGGCAAGAAAATCTGCCAAAGAGGGCATGGCTGCCCTTAAGAGGGAAGTAGAGGGCATTTCTGGGAGGCGGCCCAGGCAGAGGTTGGAGAGCTAGGGCAGGGAGCCGGGGGAGACAATCGCCTTGCCTGACCTAAGAAAATACTCGCTGAAAACCTAGAAAGTCAGGGGCGGTGGCTCATGCCTATTACCAGTTATGTGGGAGGCTGAGATGGGTAACTTGCCTGAACCCAGGAGTGCAAGGCCAGCCTGGGCAACATAGCAAGACTCCATCTCTTTAAAAAAAAAAAAAAAAAAGCTGGAACCCCCTATCCCTAGTGCCCTGGGCCGGTCTCTGTTCCCTCTGTGCGTCAGTCTCATCACTGTGAAAGGGGACTGGCCTGGAGTGCTGCTGGGCTCCATTCATGAACCAACCATTTGCCAGGCACTGGCCAGGGGCCAGGACAGCGCCGCATCTGTGCCCTGCAATGGGGCTGGATGCCTCAGGGCTGGCAACCCAAGCCCGCCCCGCCCAGCCCCAGGACCCCACCCACCACATCCACGGTGCTGAACACATGGCAATAGTGGTGGCTGGTCTGCAGGTCCTTGGTGATGTAGGCAAAGGTACAGAGGTCCTCCGGGTCCTGGGCCGCACAGGAAATGTTCCGGATCTCGTGCTCTGCGATGACGTTCTGCTGGGGAGAGCCGTGTTCTGGAATTCTCAGGCTCAGGCATCCCTCTGGCACCCCCCACCCCAGCCTGTTACCATTGTCACTGTTCTCTGTCCCAGCCTAGAGCATCAAGCAAACCCCTCTCTATCTTCTCATTTTGTTTATTGGTGGGGGTGGGGGATGGTATCTAACCTTCCCCGATTTCGGTTTGAGGTCTCCACCCCTGACCACAACTAAGGCAGTAAAATGTTCACACCCAACCACAAGCTCTCCCCAGCCTCTCCCACCTCCCAGGGTGGGGGCAAAGAGAGAAGGGTGTCAGGAAGGTGGGATCCCACGCAGTGGCGCACAGGGGGAGGCCTTTGCTCACGGAGGGAATCACACCTGTGAAAACCTGTGAGCAGGCACGTGGCCAGCGAAGCCCAGGTGGAGAAGCTAACAGCAGTCCCCACTAGGGCAGGACGGGGCTGACAGCAGGCACCCAGGCCAACAGACGAGAGACACGCTTCTTGGAGAAGTGGGAAGTAATGAGGACTGGGGATCCTCCAGGGAGATAAGGGATGAGAGAAGGCAGCCGGATTGCTTGCCCTGGAGCCCTGTGGGTCTGATGGGGACGTGGGTCCCACTCCCGCCAAGCACACCTAAGCAGCACACCTTGTTGGAGGCATCGATGAACTTGACACCTTTGTATGTGATGGACAGGATGATGGTGGGGATCTTCTTCATGTGCTCGGTAGATTTCTACAGGAAATAAGGAGTGGCCCTGTCAGTGCCCCTACTCAGGGCTAAGCCTCCTGGGCTTCCGCAGGTGCCAGCTTCCCTCCCATCCTTACATAGCACGGCAGGGCCCAGGCAACTGTAGCTACCGCCCCCATTGCTGCCTTCTGTCCTAGCCAGTCCCACGGCACCCTCCAGCCCCTAGACACCCTCCAGCCCGCACAGATACCCTCCAACCCATATAGGCACCCTACCCGCATCTTGGCACAGGCGTCTTGTGTGGATTCTGTCCCTCGCAGATCTTTGATCAGCATGGAGCCCAGATACTGTGGGGGTGAGCAGTGGCCAGGCTTAGGAAATCCTGCGTTTCCATGCAGGGGTGACCTAGCCAATTTGGGACTGTCCCACAATCAAGTAGTTACCTGTCCCAGTAACACCCCCTCTCCTGCCCCAGCTGGAGAGGCCCTCCATTCAACTCTCTGGCTAAAGGACCCAGAGGCCTCCACCCCTTTGCCTTAGCTGCCAAGAGTGGCTGAAGAGTGGAGAACAGCTCGCGAGTCCTGGGCCTGGCTTTGTGGAGTCCCTGCTGGGACCCAGCCGCAGGTGCCTGGCTGAGAAGGAGCAGGGAGACTGGCCCTGCTGGGAGGGTGGAAGCAACTCACATTGGCTTCATAACCGCAGGACTCGAAGATGAGTTTCTCTGGCTGGTGTTGCCAACTCTGCACTGGGGCGTAGGGGGCTGCCAGGCTGGGGGGCCGCAGGGTCAGCTTGGCCTCGCGGTGCTCCTCCTGCAGAACACACGCAGTTGGACACCTGCTCCTTGCTCCAGAGGAGCACACCCAAGGGTGAGATGCCAGTGACCTCAGCAAGTTCAAGGGTCAAGTGGAGACGGCAGGGGGCAGACCAGCAATTCAAACCCACTGCAGGAGAGGGGAGGTGCTGGCCACAGCAGAGGCGCAGCAGCGACCCAAACCGCCTGGGAGCAGGGCTCGGGAAGGACAGTCTTTGTGGTGTCCAAGACGAGTCTCAAAGGAGATGGGAAATGACCAGAGAGGAGATGGCAGAGTCTGTGGGGGGGCGGGCACGGGCTGCCAGGCTGTTCTGCATAGCGACCAAAGGAGAGAGCAGCGGTCATGAGACCCCGGGACGCCTTGGGGCCCAGCCCAGGGCCTGGGAGGGATCTTCACAGCTGGGAAGCCAGTGAAGTGCCCCGTGCCTGGGAATGCATTTCAAATGGATCCTTCTGGCAGCAGCTGGAGGGGTGGGGGAGGCCACTGCAGTCCAGGCGAGAGATGATGGGTCCCTGCCCAGGGTGCTGGTAGAAGGAATGCAGAGGAAGGAAAAGATTCAGGAAACACTGAGGCCCTCCCTTCCCAGCAGTGTGCAGAGCCTCTCAACAGCAATCGGAATTGCTGGACAATGTGTTCTCCTTTAAAACTCATGGCTGTGCTTGTAGAAAGGGAAGGGAAGTCCCCAGAGCCAGATGTGAAAAGTGAGAGTCAGAGAAGCAGGCAGGGGTGAAGCTGAAGCTCACGCAGAGGGGCCTGCGGGACACCTGCCAATCCTGTGTCTGACAGGCCAAGAAGAGGACAAAGGACAAAGCCAGGGTCCGTACAAGGCAAGAGGCAGGACAGGCAGGTCCTGAGTAAATCCAGGACCCCTGGAAATGATGCTGAGAGGGTGAGCCAGGAATGAGACGGGCCCACCTTGGCCAGGGCTGGAGCGGGCACCGGGAGCGCAGGAGGCGTCTCCAGAGGTGCCCCCCCATGGGGCTGCAGACAGAGAACGCTACAGAGGTGAGGCTGCAGGGAAAGCAGTTCTCTGGGAACAACGCAGGTAAGCAGAGAAGGAAGGGGCCAAGAAGGAGCTCAGAGAGGCCAGGATTGCACAGAGGGCTCTGGGGCCAGCAGAGCAGGATGCAGGAGGCCACAGAGGAAGAGTGGACACGGGATCTGAACCCCCGAGGGAGGGAAGTGCAGGCCACAGGAGTGGCCCTGGCAGCCGACTGCTGAAATGAGTTGTGCGGCCTGAGCTCGGCACCATGAGGGCTGGGTGAGCCTTACACAAGGCGGCTGGGTGTGGGTGAGCAGAGCAGGCTGGTGCCTCCTGACTCTGGTGCCAGCCCAACTGTGCTCGGGTACGGGCAGCAGGTGATTCTGGGAGGCCCTGTCCCACCCAGAGGAATGAGGTAGACCCTGGCCGTAGCTCCACTCCCCACCGCCTACCCGCCCTGCCCCACCTGCATCCTGAAGCGCTCCGCTCGGGAGGGTGCCACGGGGTCATGGAGACTGTCATGGCGCCTCCTGCCTGTGTCCCCTGGAGGCAGCAGTAGGTCAGCCGACCGCCCAGTGCAGGAATCATTCTGGCTCAGCGGGGATGACGTCTGGGAGAGCAAATCTTGGCACTGTGGAGGGAGAAATCCAGGTGGAACTTGCAACCCTCAGCCCAGCGCCCGGCTACAGGTGTCAGCCAGCCCTGCTGGTTAGGACAGCACAGGGAGCGGCGCCAGGAGAAGCAGCAGGGATCGAAGGGGCCAACGCCACAGGGGTGTCAGACAAGTGGCACCACGCAGCCACTGTCCACTAGTGTCCCCAAAGAGGGTGGGGAAGCCACTTTTGCGTTTATAAAAGATTAAATCTTCTGTCCTGATCCATTGCAGGCCTCTGCGCATGACCAAAGCACCCTCCTGAGAAAAAATGTAGCCCTGTCAGTCAGGGCCCTAAAGCCACTGTCTCCCACAGAATAAAAACCGGGCTTCTCAGTGTCTATATTTGAATGTCAGTTGTGTATCTGGTTCCCAGAGCAAGGCTGGGCCCTCCACTTTCTCATCTGTAACAGGAGGGTGAACAGGACCCATTTCACGAAGCCTCTGAGGGTTCAGTGGGGTGAGACCTGCCCAGTGTACCCGAGGGCTCCCTGCTCCAGTTACCGCCATTCCTGCACGCTGTGGCCTGGGGCTGGGGGAGAGCCCCTCCTCAGCCGCAGGCTCTGGGTCTAACCCATTCCTGTAGTCAGGAATGACCGGCAGGAGCAACAGATCACTGGTGAGGTTTTTAAAATGCAAGCTGTCTTTAGCCACCCGAGCCTGGAAATTCGAACTCAGATGTGGGGGCTGCCCAGGAGGCTGCAAGTCCTGGCTGTTTGGATTTGTCTCAGGTGTTATCCGACCCGGACCCTCCCTGTCCCCAGGCACAGAGCTGAGTCCAATGCCCAGGCACGGCCTGGTGTTTTCCCACTATCCCCCAAGTTCTATGTGTTTGATAGGCCATCCCCAAATAGAAATGGGTGGCGGGGAACGTCTCTAAACCCCCTCTCCTGTGCTCCTCTCTTGTTGGAGCTGCTTTCTCCTACACTACAGTGGCGCAGTCTCTGAAGAATCCTAAAGAATTCCATGTAATTCCTACAAATACAGAGAACAAACAGACGTTCCTTTCCATCCCTCCCTGACTCACCCTCAGCTGGGAGAATCTGGGGGGCTTCTGGGGCGGCTCCTCATATGGCCTGTCTGCGAGGGAGGCGATGATGCGCTTGCGATGGCCCAGCAGCTGGACCTTCAGGACCTGGGTGATGAGGAGCAGGGAGGTGACAGGTCAGGTGACCAACTCACTCGGTCTGCTCCAGCCCCCAGCACTCTTCCGCTGGGCCAGGCTGCCCCTAAGGGAAGCTCAGGCTTCTGGAGGGTCCAGGCCGGGCCACGCAGGGGCTACTCACGTTGACGAGCTCCAGCTCCCAGAGGTTCTTCACGGTGTCGATGGAGCCGTAGCCACTTGACAGGAAGGAATGAACATAGTCCTGCAGCCCCAGGGAGTCCAGCCAGGAGGGCACGGAAGGGGGGCTGTTCCCATCATAACCCAGAGCCTTCACCTACAGGGCAAGGAGGGAGGCGAAACAGACATCTCAGCGCTCACAGAAGAGGGACCCAAGGACCACAGACCCAGTCAGCTCACAGACTGCGGCCAAGGGGGTCCTGCGTGTGTGGGGTCCTCAGCACCTTCGAGTCCCTCTCTTCACACAGCCTCTCCTATCACTCGCTGGTCTCGGCTTCCCCATGGGGAAGGCAGGAGCCGCTGGAGCACCGACGGCTCGAAGACGGCCCTAGCAGACAAGCCCTAGGTAGGGAGGGGGGTCTGCAGAACGCCTCCACCCTGAGCTCCACTGAGATCACGGGCCTGGAGGGACAAGAGAATAGTGTGTGCCCTCAGAGCAGACACTTCCCAAGCTCTGGGCAGGTAGAAGGGACGGGGCCACTGGACTCAGCACAAGTGCAGGGGAGAGGCTCGAGCCCACCAGCTCCTGGCTCCCCAGGGAAGCCAGTACCTCCCTCAAGCCCACTGAGGGAGGGGCCTGGTGCCAAGGCTCAGTGCAGGCTGGCCTGGGCTCCAGTGAGCCAGAGAGACCCTGAAGGGGGCTCTGGGTGAAAGGCCAAGCCAAGCTCCTGAGCCCGGCAGACTCCCAGAACCTCCTCATGACCCCGGAGGAGCCACTCCCTGCCCTAGGGCTCTGCTGGCTCGCCAACGGCCTTAGGGTGCAGTGAGGAAGCAAACAGGTTGTGTGCGGCCCTCTGGAGCTCCTAGGGTGAGGAGTAGAGGCCCCGCCATGCTAGAGCCCTGCTCCTGCCCTGTTCATGGTGCAGGTGGTAGCAGGGAGGTGGCCCCGGCTCCACACAGGCTGAGGTTACAGGGCTGGCGACAGTCACCTTGGGCAGGGAGCGCGCCGCCTGGAGCAACTTCCGCCGGTGCTGTGGGTCACTGATGCCGATGTCCCGCAGGTCCTGCTCTTCCATCACATTAGACCCCTGAGAGCAGAAAGTGGATGTCAGGGCCCCTCTTGGATGGACAGCTAGTGGCCCTGAGGGGGTCAGGTGGGCCTTTCACGGCCCCGCACCAAATTCTCCTTCACTGCAGGCACCAAGAGGACATGGGGACAAGTCTGCCCAGACTGCCCACGCCCATCCAGGTGGCTCCCAGGGTAGCTGGGCAGAGCTGGGGCTCCAGAATATGCACAAGGTGCTGAGGCCAGCAGGGCACACAAGGGTGGGGGCGCCGCCTGCCCAGGCCCAGCCACAAGCCCTGGCCCCTGAGTGTGTGTGCATTTTTCTGGGGAGCAGGTTCCATGCATCCAAGATAAAGAACTGGTGGACTTATCCCAAGGTTCCTCTTGGACAGGATTTTATAATTCTAAGGCTGTAACAACCACCTCAAGCGGACGGCTGGTGACGGGCGGCTATCCGAGGAGTCAGCCTCACCCCAAGAAGGAGACTGTCAGAGAAGGGCGTCCTTGTCCCAGGGAGAAGGGTGGGTCAGAGCTGAGCCCAGTCCGCGCTGTTCTCTGCGGCCTCCACTGGCCTCAATGGAGCAGCTGAGGGTGGAGAGGCACATGGAGTGCCCACCGGCAGCGCTAAGCACGATGAGAGGATGTGGGGACGGAGGCTGGTGCTCCTGCTGCTTTCTCACTCTATGATAGGGCTGAAAGCTGTCACCTGGCACATCCCACTTCATGCTCACAACCTGCATGTTAGGGTTTCTGTTAATCCTGTTAATCTGTTTTAATAGATGAGGAAACTGAGGCACAGAGAGGTCAGAAATCTCTTGACATCACATATCTAGTGGTGGAGCTAAGATGTGACTCTGGGCGGCCTCTTCCTTCATGCTCCTGGCCCCTGCGAGGACGTCTCTAATTACAATAGTCACAAGATAGTGTGAGCAGATTTAATTTTAAAATATACAGTATGGCCTATGATACAAAATTCACAGGTCCTGCCCATCTCTCAGTCATGGAGCCCCTTGCAGTTGCAGCTGCTGCCACTTCCTGGACGTCCCCAGAGCCCAGCTGGGCACAGACAGGCATGTGCCTGCACACTGCATTTTCACACAAATACCATTCTCGCACACGCTCGGTGCCTTGTTCTTATCGCTGAACATACACAGGAGATTGTTCCGCAGCAGCGTATGCGGGCCCACCTCCTCTGGACAAGCTGCAGCACCATCTAGGTTAGGAATACGCTGTAATTTACTCAGCCAGTTCCCTGTTGAAGGACATTTGCTTCAACTTCAGCTACTGCACACAGTGCTGCATGAGCACCTCCCTGCGTGGGTCATGTCGAGGCCTGTTGCGAGGAAGGGTTTCTGCTTGCTTGATGGGTGTGTGCACTTAACACTGACAGCTCTTTCTGCTCTTCTTAGTGACGCCAGTGCTAGATCCCCCACACCGTCAGCGGCACAGCAGGGAAACAGTCTATCACTGCAGTTTCAATTCACACATTTCTTACCGGAGTAGGATCATCTCATCCAGACGTGACGCTGAGCATCTTCCCACGTTTTATCTATCTAGCATTTCCAAAGCACTCCCTCTCTACTCCATGCTGGACCTGCCCCAGCCATTTAGTAATAGGGACTATTGTGGCTGGGCAGGTGGCTCACCCCTGTAATCCCAGCACTTTGGGAGGCTGAGGCAGGTGGATCATGAGGTCAGGAGTTCCAGACCAGCCTGGCCAACGTGGTGAAACCCCATCTCTACTAAAAGTACAGAAATTAGCTGGGTGTGGTGGTATGCACCTGTAATCCCAGCTACTCGGGAGGCTGAGGCAGGAGAATCATTTGATCCTGGGAGGAGGAGCTTGAAGTGAGCCGAGATCCCGCCACTGCACCCCAGCCTGGGTGACAGGGTGAGATTCCACCTCAAAAAAAAAAAAAAAATTGGGGCTATTGTTATTCCCACCCTAGAGCTGAGGAAGCCGAGGCCCACAGGGTTCTGGCGACTTTCGAAGGTCATATGGTAAGTGCATTTGGAGCCAGATTCAGCCCCAATGCTGTCCACATGGCCCAGCTGCCGCACACTTGGGGACCCCCAGAGCTCCTTTCCAGGAGTTAACTTGCTTACGGCCTCAGAGTGTTTCTATGAAGTTGTCGGTCTTTTCCGCATAGCTACGTAGCAGTTCTTCACATAGTAAGAAAACTGGCCCGTTGCAATGGCTCACGCTTGTAATCCCGACACTTTCGGAGGCCAAGGCGAGGTGGGAGGGTCACTTGAGCCCAGGAGTTTGAGGCCAGCTTGGGCACGGTAGTGAGACTCTGTTTCTACAAAAATAAAAAAATTAGCCAGGAATGGTGCTGTGTACCTGTAGTCTCAGCTACTTGGGAAGCTGGGTGGGAGGAACACTTGAGCCTGGGAGGTTAAGGCTACAGAGAGCCATGATTGCACCACTGCACTCCAGCCTGGGTGACAGTGAGACCCTATCTCCAAACAAAAACAACAATATATGTGTGTGTACGTACAACAAAAAATAAAGCAAATTAACCTTTTGGCCGGGCACAGTGGCTCACATCTGTAATCCCAGCACTTTGGGAGGCCGAAGTGGGCAGATCACGAGGTCAGGAGTTCGAGACGAGCCTGACCAACATGATGAACCCCTGTCTCTATTAAACATACAAAAATTATCCAGGTGTGGTGGAGGGCACCTGTGATTCCAGCTACTTGGGAGGCTGAGGCAGGAGAATCGCTTGAACCCAAGAGGTGGAGGTTGCAGTGAGCCGAGATCGTGCCACTGCATTCCAGCCTGGGTGACAGAACAAGATTCCATCTCAAAAAAAAAAAAAAAAGAAAGAAAATTAACATTTTATCTATGAAATGAGTTAGATATTTGTTTTCCGGTTTGCTATTTATCTTTTGGCTTTTATGCTGGCTTTGCTCTTGTAGAAATCTATTTTTTTTTTTCTTTTTTTTGAGATGGAGTCTCGCTCTGTCGCCCAGGCTGGAGTGCAGTGGCCGGATCTCAGCTCACTGCAAGCTCCGCCTCCTGGGTTCACGCCATTCTCCTGCCTCAGCCTCCCGAGCAGCTGGGACTACAGGCGCCCACCACCACGCCCGGCTAGTTTTTTTGTATTTTTTAGTAGAGACGGGGTTTCACCGTGTTAGCCAGGATGGTCTTGATCTCCTGACCTCGTGATCCGCCCGTCTCGGCCTCCCAAAGTGCTGGGATTACAGGCTTGAGCCACCGCGCCCGGCCAGAAATCTATTTTTTTGTAACTAAGTGTACCCAACTTTTCTTGTAGAGCTTCTCAGTTCTGTCAGGCTTAAAAAGATCTTGTCTGTCCAAGACTGTGTTTAACATTCTTCCTTATTTTTTCCTGTAATTTAACTTTTTTTTTTTTTTTTTTTTAAGATGGAGTCGTGCTCTGTCGTCCAGGCTGAAGTGCAGTGGTGCGATCTTGGCTCGCTGCAAGCTCTGCCTCCTGGGTTCATGCCACTCCCGCCACCGCACCCTGGTAATTTTTTGTATTTTTAGTAGAGACGGGGTTTCACCGTGTTAGCCAGGATGGTATCGATTTCCTGACCTCGTGATCTGCCCACCTCGGCCTCCCAAAGTGCTGGGATTACAGGTGTGAGCCACTGCGCCTGGCCTAAGTTTCCTTTTTTATAGCTAAATCTTTAATCCATTTGGAAATTATTTTGATGTAAGGTGTAAGAGTCAAGATCCAACCTTATTTTTTCTCTGGCAGCAAGCTGTCCATTTCTTGATGAGCAATCTTTTTCCCCCAATCTGGAATGGCTTCTATGGTATCTGAAATTCCTGTGTATTTCTGGGCCTCTTTCTGGACTTTTACTCTGTTGTGGTGGGCATTACTTTACACTTGGAAGGCTAAGTGACTTGGGCCAGCTCATGTAGACCATGACTTGCTTGGCCCGCGCCCCATGTGGTGACTGCTGGCCACAGGAGTCTCTCCAGAGCCTGTGCATGGTGACATAAACTTTGTCCCACACAGGACACTGCCAGCCTTAAGCTTCAGAGAGCCCAGGTGAAGAGAGCCCCGAAGCCAGGCTGGAAGCCCCCACTCTGCTGCACCTGTAGAACACACCCCTTGCTGGGCACAAGCGAGGCCTGGGCACCACTCCAGGTCTGAACCCAGCCAAGTCACCCCCAAATCTGAGAGTCACCACAGAATTCCTACAGTGGCTCTGGGACCAAATCTAATGTCTGCTGTTGCAGAAAGGCAGAGAGAGAGAGCCGCCTTCCCAGGTATTTTTCTTGTTTTAAGTGGCGTGCAGTGGTATGATGATGGCTCACTGCAACCTTGACCTCCTGGGCTCGAGTGATCCTCCCGCCTCAGCCTCCTACGTAGCTGGGACCATAGGCATGTACCACCATGCCCGGCTATTTTTTTGTGTGTGTGTAGAGATGGGGTCTCACTATGTTGCCCAAGCTGGTCTTGAACCCCTGAGCTCAAGTAATCTTCCTGCCTTGACCTCCCAAAGTGCTGGGATTACAGGTGTGCACCACTGCACCTGGCTCTGGCCCAGACTTTCTACCTGATTATGAGGATACCAAAGCGAAGAGCTGAGCTGAGCCTGCCTCAAAACTCCAAGAGGACGTGAACATCCAAGAGTGATTGCAGCACTGCAGTAATGTTCTAAACTCCTGCTCAATCCCAGCATGGACTCAGAAACCTTTGTAAGCTTTCAGGGCACCTGAAGGCTGACAGCCAGGAAAGCCAGATCCGCTGGAGACAGACCCTTTGCTAACCAGACCTCGGCCAGCAGAAGGGCGGGCTGTGTGCAGTTTTGAGGAACAAGGGATGAATGGAAACACACAAAAGTAAAGGAAATGACAGAAAAGAAAGGCAAACTGTTGCCAAAGTGCATTCCAGGCAGGGCCCTCCCAATTCCTGAAGCAGCCACATCTCCGCACCGGGGGACAAGCTTGTGTGGTGACCACCCAGGGCCACAAATCCTCAAAGGGTAAGAAACGCTTCTGGAAGTTACCAACCCTCTTTACTCAGGGAGGAGGGACCACTGGCTTTTAGAAACCTCTTCACGAGTGGGGAAAAGAGATTTTCTACTTTACCTGCTGCCACGCTAACATTTACTGAGTGCTTACTACATGGCAGGAACTTCTATAATTAGGAAGCGAATAAAGTACAACAGTTCAGTGTCCTAGGGATTGTAGTTAACAGGGATTGTCTCAGCTTGGATAAAAGCTTCACAACTCCAAGTGACATCTGAAACACACAACTAGTCTTCCAGCCTGGCCTGGTTTGGGTCCAGTCCCTGAGGAGGAGGGGACAGGGCTCCGAGCAGCCAAGGTGGGACAGAGCACTGGTCTTCGCCTGGGATCTGGGCTTCTCCCTGTCCTGACTCGCTCAGACTTCACATTGCCGGCAGGTGTCCAACTGCTCCCTGCTTTGCAGAGAAAGTGCTCCCACAGAGGAGGCAGAGCTGGGATGGCCCCTGGCGGCCTGGCTCCTCAGCCTGTGGTCATGGCCCCGGCTGGCTTTTGAGAACTCAAGGGAAGGGGACAGCAAGAAGTGCTCCCCTGGGTCACTGAGCTCTGGCATAACAAGAGTTCCCTGAGCACCCTCTGCGGGGCTTTGTGGGAGATGACGCACGGCCTGTCCTGGGCTCACCATGAAGACGCAGGCCAGCGACACTGAGTTCTGACCATGATCCAGCCTGTGCTGGGGGCTTCACACCCATGACCTGCATAAATCCGCCCAATAAACCTTTCAGATAGGAGCTGCCCACATTACACAGAAAGAAACTGAGGCTTGGAGAGCAGACTGGACTTATCCAAAGCCACGGTACTAGAGCATGGCAAAGGGACTGCTCAGGCCCCGTCTGACCAACCCCAGTCGTCTTCCTTGTCTCTTCCTGCTGGGGCAGGCAGGGTGTGCTGAAGACAAAAGCCAAGTGTGGGGGTGCGGGCAGACGCCTGCCAGAGAGCAGGAGCAGGACACCCGCCCTGGGCTGGGGCACAACCCCTGCTGAGCTGAGCCAATGCTGCCTCCCTCCGTAGAATCCCATCTCTCAGCATCACGTATAAATGCTTCTCCCAGGACTCCCCTCCTGGCCACCTCTTCTCCACCTCTCAGGGAAGGGACACTGTTCCTTTCTTTTTAACTGTACAGAATCCAATTCTTAGAGGTGAGTGGGTTCGAAATGCCAGGGCCTCCAATAAGGGAGAAACAGGGTCAGGATGTGGGCCCAGGCCTCTGGATACACAGCCCGGGCACTGTGCCGAGGGCCAGACCGACTCTGGGAGAAGCCAGCCTGGCCTGTTGGGGTTCGGTAAGGGGCTGGGTTTGTAGAGTCGCCCATGATTGTGGCTGAGTGCCCTTCCTCGGTAAGGCACACGTGAAGCGTCTACCATGGTGGCTGTAATTAGTGTCACTTTCCATCAACCTAAGCCATTTGAATGTTTTCTCCTTCCTGCCAGTATCTGTCACTGGGCTCCACCTGAAGATACAGGAGGTGGCTGAAATCGTGGAGGCCCAGGCGAAGGGAGCACGGCAAGGGTCAGCCCTGGGCGTCCTGGGAGAGCAGGAGGCAGACGCGGCAGGGGCCACTGCAGGACCCACATTGCTTTCTTCCTCGCTTTCTCCGGCCCTCCGGGGCTCTAACATCTTCAGAGTCTTCCTGCCCATGTGATTTTAGAAGGAAAATATCCTTTTGCATCTTGAAAGGCATCTCACTTGTTAATATTTTGCTTAATTGCAGGTGAGGTCTTCATTCAACAAAGTGGCAAAGGCCTAGGAAGGGGACTGTTCGGGAGTGGGAACATACTGGTATAGACCCTTTCAGCCAAAGGGGAAACAGGGGCTGTCCTAAGTTACCACTGAGGGTTGCAGGGCAGCCCCTGCATGGGGAGGGGCCGGCCTAGGCCTTGGACTCCTCCACACTGGTTGCTGGCTGGGCTGCTTCCTGCGGCCCTGTCTACAGGATGGGGCAAATGGCAGGGCTGCAGCAAGGCTCCATGAGGCCGGGGTAGGTAGGAGTTTGCTTTGACTTTAACGGATCTTCTGGAAACAGGACCCTGACAAATCCAAACCGCAGAGAAGTTCTGACTGGGAGCGTGTGGCCAGCTGGGGCGTGTGGCTCTGCCAGAGACCATCTGTTGCCTCAGCGGTATGAACCAAAAATAAAATCGTCAGCCCCTCAGGAAACTGAATGGACCCCTCCTCTAGGCCAAGGGGATCCCACAGAAACCTGAAAAACTGGTTCAGGCCATGATGGCAGGGGGCATTGGATCCGCCTCATTATACCCTCCTGCCTTTGGAATTCAGGCACAACAGTCCCGCATTATCATTAAAGCAGAGATCCTAAGACTGACCAAGCAGACGCTGCAGCAACAAGACACTGAGTGCCAACCTGACTCCAGTTCAGATCGCATGACAGACAGCAGCCCCAAAAGAAAGCATTTTACCCCCAAATATATTTCTGTAGCACATTCTGAAATGGCCCTGCAAAGCCGCCCCTTGTGGGGAAATTTACATTCTATAGAGGATTCCCTTCCCTTTGATTTCATACATTTTAGGGAGACATAAGACATCAAGTGCTATATGTGAGTGCTATATGTGAGTGCACTGGTTCAGTCTGGAAAAGAGGGACAACTCAAAGCTGAAGTTTGGGGGTGGCAGCCTTACAGGTCACAGGTGGATTCAAAGATTTTCTGATTGGCAACTGGTTGAAAGAGTTTATCTAAAGGCCTGGAGTCAATAGAAAGGGGTGTCTGGCAAATCAACTTCATTAAGGTTGATGACAACAAGAAACTAGGGGAATGGGCAGGCCCCTGTAAAACTGACAGAGAGGAAACCCTGTAAAGTGGTTGGTTGCAGTTGTGTAGCAGTTAAGGACTATGGCAAGGAGTCTCAGGTCAAGGATGTCATCAGAGTCCCTCAAATGCAAGAAATGAAGAAATAAATCTTTGGCTCACACATACACACACACACACACAGACACACACAAAAAAAAAAGAAAAAGAAAAAAAGAGAAAGGGGTGTCTGGGTTAAGATAAAGGCTTGTGGGCTGGACACGGTGACTCACGCCTGTAATCCCAGCACTTTGTGGATGGATCACAAGGTCAGGAGATGGAGACCATCCTGGCTAACATGGTGAAAACCCATCTCTACCAAAAATACAAAAAATTACTGTGGTGGCAAGCGCCTGTAGTCCCAGCTACCCAGGCGGCTGAGGCAGAGGGATGGCGCGATCCTGGGAAGCAGAGCTCGCAGTGAGCCGAGGTCATGCCACTGTACTCCAGCCTGGGCGACAGAGTGAGACTCCATCTCCAAAAAAAGAAAAAAGAAAAAAAAAGGCTGGGCGGTAGCTCACGCCTGTAATCCCAGCACTTTGGGAGGCCGAGGCGGGCAGATCACAAGGTCAGGAGATCAAGACCATCCTGGCTAACATGGTGAAATCCCGTCTCTACTAAAAATACAAAAAATTAGCCGGGCGTGGTGGCAGGCGCCTACAATCCCAGCTGCTCAGGAGGCTGAGGCAGGAGAATGGCGTGAACCCGGGAGGTGGAGCTTGCAGTGAGGTGAGATCATGCCACTGCACTCCAGCCTGGGCGACAGAGTGACTTTGTCTCAAAAAAAAAAAAAAAAAGATAAAGCCTGTGGGGACCAAGGTTCCTATTATGTAGATGAAGTCTCCTAGGTGATTCGCCCTTAGAGGCAATAGGTGGCAAATGTTTTCTATTCACACCTTTGAGAGGTGCTAGACTCTCAGCTAGTCTCTTCAGGATCAGAAAAAGACCTGGAAAGGGAAGGGGAGTGATGGGCAAGGAGGCTTTCTAGGAAGACCGGGGGGTGAAGCTGGGAAAGAGTTGGTGGAAGACCCAGCAGAGAGGCACCAGGCTGCAAGAGCTGAAAACCACGACACTGACACCAATACCAGTCATAGTCTAAACACAGGCGACAACTATTGATGGCCCTGTAGGGCCAGGCGCAATGGTTCAATGCCTATAATCCCAACACTTTGGGAGGCCGAGGTGGGAGGACTGCTTGGGCCCAGGAGTTTGAGACCAGCCTGAGCAACATAGTGAGACCCCCAGTCTCTTAAAAAAAAAAAAAAAAAAAGAAAAAAAGCCAGGTAGGGTGGTGTGTATCTGTAGTTCCAGCCATTTGGGAGACTTAGATGGGAGGATCACTTGAGCCTGGGGGGCAGGTCAGGGCTGCAGTGAGCTGTGATTGCGTCACTGTACTCCAGCCTGGGCAACAGAGAAAGACTCTATCTTTAAAAAAATAAATAAAATTAAATTAAAAAAAATTATTGTCAGCCCTCTGTGTTCCAGGCACTAGCTAAGTGCCTTGCACTAATCTCATTTAATCCTCTAAACAGCTGCACTGTAGACACGGGTGAAAGCCCCATTTGACAAAGCAGGAAACCAAGAGACCGAAGTTACTTGCTCAGAGTCACCAAGCGACTATGGCTGGAGCTGGAAGCCTGATCCAGAGCCCGCGTGCTGAGGCCTGTGGGTGGGGCAGGGACAAGGGACAATGGTGGGGGTTGGGGGACTGCAGGAGGGGGGTCCAGCAGATAAAAAGCAATTTGGGAAAGCAGGCTTCATTCATAGCCACAATCAGAAAGCCTAGCGTGTGGGGGACGTCACTCTTCCTGCTCTTGGCTCTCCAGAGGGAGCCTGGGAAAAGGCAGAGGGCCCAGGGCTCACCTACCCCGAACCAGCGGGAAAGGCCTGAGACCACCCTATCACCTGCTCCACTCTGTCCTGGAGAGCCTGTGGAAAGAAGGGTTGGCTCTTGTGATGAAATCCATGGGCCGCGGTGTGGAGGGGCAGTCCTGGGCCTACCAGTGGCCGGACGTCAGCCCTCTCTTGCGTCAGACCTTAACCCAAACCAAGGCCACTAGATTCTGATGGTGGAGTGACTTGGGGCCAGAGCTGCACTAGCCTGGACTCTGGCTCCAGACTTTACACTCAGCCCACAGCCCCCTCCAGCCTCCTTTCCGTGTTCAGTCTGCCTGTCTCTTCTCAGACGGTCACTTTGCCATTTCCCCTGACTGCCCCATCAGTCATAGAAAAGTCAAGGCTGAACTCTACTCTCTTGGAAGAGAAGAAACGAGACAGAACTATGGTCCTGGACTGACAAGGTGCTTCCCCCTGCAGCCCTCCAGCCTCTCCCCTCCACCACCCATTCCCTTTCTCAGACTCAGAGATCAGGGCACTGTGGGAAGGGACCCTCCCAAGAGGGGAGAGTGGGTATGTGGCGGGGAGAACCGGGACACACGAGAAATTGCAAACTACGGCCACAAGGGCAGATTCTGCTAACCAAGAGTAGGGAGGGTAGGAGCTGAGTGGGGACAAAGCCACACCCTTGCTGGGCTGATGTTTGGGGCCTGCCCATTCTGGGAGAGGAGCTGCCAAAGCTTAGTAACAAACCAGGGCAGACGTGGGAGGCATGGCCGGCCCTGCCTTTCTCCCTGCCTGCTCCTCCCCATCCCCAGGCACGGGCTGGTTCAACGTGACACTGTGACACTGACGATGGCTCTGCCTCTAAGAACGTGATGGATTTCTCCTGGGCCCTCGATCTCTTCCCTACACTGTAAGATTCTTTTGAGTTTCTTGAATAATACAAGTTTACTATTAGAAAAATTTGAAAATAGGCCAGGTGTGGTGGCTCGCGCCTGTAGTCCCAGCACTTTGGAAGGCCGAGGTGGGTGGATCACTTGAGGTCAGGAGTTTGAGACCAGCCTGGCCAACATGGCGAAACCACATCTCTACTAAAAATACAAAAATTAGCTGGGTGTGCTGGCGCCCGCCTGTAAGCCCAGCTACTCGGGGCAGAAGAAATCGCCTGAGCTGGGGGCGGGGCAGAGGTTGCAGTGAGCTGAGATTGCGCCACTGCACTCCAGCCCGGGGGAAAGGGCGAAATTTTGTCTCAAAAAAAAAAAAAAAAGGAAAATAAAGTACAAAGAAAAATGTACAAGCCACCCATAAGTCCATCACATCAGGGGAAACATAAGGCCACTGTCCAGTGTATCTTCCTAAGTTAATTAATTTTCTTAAAAAAGGAAGACTGGGATCACTTCTACCATTTTGGTGTATTTTTCTGAGCTATATTTAGGAAGAAAACTTTAGCAAAATTGGGATTATAGGCTGAATGCAGATAGTTTCTTTAATTTTTCTCTTTTTCCCTACCACTTGCCACCTGTTTCTTTAACCTGCCTCTTTTCACATGCCCATCTATTGCATGTGAATATCCCCCGTGACATTTCACCGTCTTTATGAACACCTGTGGCGACTGCACCAACTCAAGCACGCCCGTCACTCACCCTGCCACTGGGCACTCAGGCTTCTCCGGCCTTTGCTAATGCTGGCCGCCTGCCACTACAGGTGGTTTATGCAGTCCCCAGAACATGTTACTCGGCACATTCGTCTGGGGTGCAGGTGACTAAACACAGACCAGGTTTCTGTTCTCAGCCAGGACCAACTTCTGAGGCTGGGGCTATAATGGCCATGGTGCGTGGGCCTGGAGAGGAGGGGGAATGCACGCTTCCTCCCAGTCCCAGGGCATCTGCTGTGGGGCTGGCCTGGGGGTGGGGGTGGGGGGCAGGAAGAACCATCGGGAGAGGGGACAGAAAGAGGAAGGGACAGGGCTCTCTGATACTCACCACTATGGCCCCAGATCTTAATAATGATGGGAAATAGAAGCCATGCTCCCTGAGGCCTGCGTGCAGTCACCCACCTGGGGCGAGGGCTTTCCCAGTACCACTTACTATGCAAGGCAGCTGTGGTAGAAAGGGCTTCCAATCCCGGTTCAGCTGCTCAAGGTTTGTTTGTTTGTTTATTTATTTATTTTTGAGACGGAGTCTCGCTCTGTCGCCCAGGCTGGAGTGCAGTGGCACGATCTCGGCTCACTGCAAGCTCCGCCTCCTGGGTTCACACCATTCTCCTGCCTCAGTCTCCCAAGTAGCTGGGACTACAGGTGCCTGCCATCATGCCCAGCTAAGTTTTTGTATTTTTAGTAGAGCCAGGGTTTCACCGTGTTAGCCAGATGGTCTCGATCTCCTGACCTCGTGATCCGCCCGCCTCGGCCTCCCAAAGTGCGGGGATTACAGGCGTGAGCCACCGCCCCCGGCCTTAAGGTTCTTAAGAAGGCAGGGCCTGCTCAACAAGAGTGGAGCCACCTGCCTGGCAGGGTTTGGTGCCAGCATCAGCCTGAGGGCAGGAATCAGGGGCTCGGTGGCTGCTTTGTTCATCTGCTCTGCCAGGACTCTGCAACAGAATTTCCCAAAGTAGCCCCTCACTGACACTCTACCCTCAACTAACAGCTGGCGGAAGGAGCAGGAACCGCTTGGCCTGGCCCACCCACAGCTCTCTGCTTCCCTACCCATACCCCAGCCAGCCCTTCGCCTCACCTCAAGGCATACAACTCAACAGTGACAGCCACCAGGAAGAGGCCAGTGTTACCAGTTCCCAAAGCCTCTGCAGGTGACTTCTGAGGCCCTCGCTACCTGTCGTGTCATGGGAAAATCAAGGATGGATGTGACAGCACATGAGTTTGGGAAACTCTTCCCAGTTTCATGAAAGCACCCCCACCGACCCCTGTTCTCCCAAGCAGGTCGTTGGTGCCCCCATTCTCTCTGTTGGCAGACACGGCAGCCTTCCCACTCATCTCCTGCCTGCCATCCTGAAACACCTTCCTCTTTGAGGTCTTGGCTGAGGTCAAGGTGCCACAGTCACCCTCAAATCAGCCGTGTAGATCTGCTGGGACCAAGTGAGTCTGGAGTCAGAGGCTTGGTCCCAAGACCACCCAAAGCAGCTTTAACTCATGGATCTGAGGACAAGACAGAGACAAAACCGACCTCTGTGGCCTGCAGAGAAAGACTGCTGCCCACCGCCTTTGTCAGAGAAAACACCACCTTTCCACCTCGCGTCCTTACACGCGGTTTTGCTGTCTGACACGATGTCACCACACGTAACACTGTGTCCTCTTCGGAGTTTATGCCTCATGAAGTAAGTAGGTCAAAGGAAGGCCCGCGTGACAGACGACGAACGGTGCCCATAAGCTGCCGCAAGTCACACAGCGCGGGGGCCTGGAGGAGAACCCGGCTCTTCCAACTCCTGGTCCAGTTCCCTTTGCCACTAAGTAGACTCTTGAGTTCTCTCTTGAGCTTCCCCCATCCAGTTTACTTAACTACCCTGGAGATTCACAGAGAGCGGCCTGGGGAGGGGGCGGACAGAAGCAACGGGCCAGGCAGTGGTGGTGGCTGCACAGGCCCAGAAGAACTTGGGGGGCCTGAGTCAGTGCACGGAGACGCCCTACATCTCATTCTTTGCCAACTCCTTTCTCAGCCTTTGGTTGAATGGCTCCCAACAGACAGTGGGTGGAGCTCTGACCTGGACCAGCCCGGGGGTGATGCACTCGCCCAGCCTGATGGGCCCCGGTGCCAGGCTCCAACCCTGTGAGGGCACAGGGGCTGCATCTTCCTGGGAAGGGAAGACTGGGAGGTGGCAGCACTACTCCAGGTCCAGGGATGTGGCTTCCAGTCCCAGCTCCAGGCTGCCTGAGGGGTGACACTGGGCACATTACTGTACTGAGAGCCCTGGTTCCTCAGACCCCGGAGTTCTCAGATGATGACTGTGAACTGTTAGGTCTATAGCTTTGACAGAGAGACAGGGGCCCTGCTGCCCTGGCCCTTGGGCTTTACTCTCTGCCCGTGTACAATGCGGTGTTTGGCTGAGTGAGTACCTAGACATTCGAGATGCCAGAAAAGACGCCTCTGCTGCTGCTCACGAGGCCAGCAATCAGGAGTGATGGAAGAGGATCTGTCAGCCAGTCCCATTTCACTTTAAAGAGCAGTTGGTTAAACTAGCAGGCATGAAACAGGCATTCAGAATGTTCCCAAAGTTCCTTCTACTGTAAAGGGGACTGGAGAAGGCCAGAGCAGTACCCGGGGCAGTCAGAGGAGGGCTCCTGAGTGGTTCCAGCTGCGGTCACCCTGAACGCACGTGCTGCAGTCAGGCAGTGAAAGGGAGGGGGAGCAAGAGGAGCACTCACTGGGAACAGGCCCCAAGTGAGCCTGCCCCTTGTCTCACTTGCTAAAAGGGCTGCCCTTTGCCAGGCTCCCGAGACCAAGGGAGGGCCTGGCAGAGACGGTGAGGCCCTGGTGCAGCATGAACTCCTGGGATACAGAGGAATTATATTCTTTTTTTTGAGACGGAGTCTCGCTCTGTCGCCCAGGCTGGAGTGCAGTGGCCGGATCTCAGCTCACTGCAAGCTCCGCCTCCCGGGTTTACGCCATTCTCTCGCCTCAGCCTCCCGAGTAGCTGGGACTACAGGCGCCCGCCATCTCGCCCGGCTAATTTTTTGTATATTTCAGTAGAGACGGGGTTTCACCGTGTTAGCCAGGATGGTCTCAATCTCCTGACCTCGTGATCCGCCCGTCTTGGCCTCCCAAAGTGCTGGGATTACAGGCTTGAGCCACCGCGCCCGGCCAGAGGAATTATATTCTTAAGTGACTACAGAATTACAGAATTTAGCTAGTCCAGGAGGCTGGATCCACACTTGTCTAAGAGGATTCCTTTCCTTTCCAAGCCTCAGCTCCATTGATCCTCCTATTTACGGCTCTGCTTCAACTGGGCAGGCAATTCCAAGATAGCAGTCAGCTCATAAACTGCTGTGCAGGGAGATGGGATGGGGGTGGAGGTGGAGGCTGGGGAGAGTGCCTCTTGGCCACGACCATTCTGTGCCCAGTGGCAGCTCGCTTAGGCTGGCAGTGGCCTCTTGGGCCTGGGGTGGAAGAAGGCAAAAGGAGGGATGTCATAGGAGGTGATGACAAGCCCCACTGTTCACGTGAAGCCGGTTTAGAGAGCTGGAGAGAGAGGAACAAATCCAGGGGACAGGAACAAGAAGGGAGCCTCAGGGGCTTGGGGACCTGGTTGGAAAGTTTCACAGAAGCCAGTAAAGAAGAAGCTCTTGGCCCCCGTTTATGCGCCTTTGGCCTCTCTTCACCTGTCATCTCTCTCCAACATGTAGGAACAAGCAGGCACCACCTCAGAAACAGATAGGAAGACAGCGGGGGCCTATCTGCCACGTGGCAGGAGCCTGCAGAGAAAGAAATTGACGGGAGGAGCAGGCAGCCTCCCGTCCAGCCTGGCTGACTCAGTGTCCACTTCTAACCCTTCCTGAGCCTGCTGCCAGCCTCATTTCCATCTTCCATTTGTCCAATGCCCTGAGCCATGACTGCCTGCTACACGTGGGCTCTCAGCCACGCCCTGGATGTCTAAGGTGCACCTCTCTCAAGGGGCTTTTTGCCTGGTGTGGGGCACTCGCAGAGACCGTCCCCCCATGCCGAGGGCTCAGAGACCTTGGGACTCTCCCACATGTGGCTTTTGAGAGCCCTGAGGTCAGGCCCAGCCGTCTCTCCCGCCTGGTCAGGGCCCTGCCCGTCACTGCCCCCCAGCAGCCTCCTCACTCACCACAGACAGGTGGGCCCCTCTCAACAGGCCTTTCCTCTCTCTGTGATCTTTTGAAGTCCCACCCTCTCTATGAAACCCCTGGGACAGACAGCAGAAACCAGAGGTTCAAGGTTGGACTTGGCTCTGCCACTTGGGTGGCAGCAGCAGCATCTCTGCCATCCAGGCCTCCTCCCTCTGCTGGCAGCGCTTGCCAGCCTCCGCTGCACTTGACACTGGCTGCTCTTTCATGTGCTTTGTTTTCCCAGCTGGACCATCAAGTTCCTTAAGACACCTAGGTTATTTGCTTTTCTGATTTCACATCTATTCATGGTGGGAAACGGAGAAAAATTATTACACTCCAAAGAGGAACTGAAGCCCCCGGAGTCCTCCTGAGACAGCCACTGAAATCTTGGCTCACTCCCTTGCACCTCCTATGCACAGATGCTTTCTTTTTCAGAAATTAAGATCATATTATGAATTTCTGTGTCAGTTTCTTCACTCAGCACTACAAGGTGGACATTTCCCCACATTAGCAACTCTTTAAAAATGTTGTTTTTTAAATGTCTGCTTAGCACTCCAGCATCAGGACCACCATCGTTTATTCAATCAACACTTCTGTGAAGGGCGTCAGGCTGAGTCTTCACTTATGAGACCTGTGCTAGCACACCCCGAGCTACACATTTGCCAACCACCAATTACCTTCCTTCCGTGCTGATTAAATGCATTTCCTCCCTTCTCCTAAGAAAGCCCATTTCCTGTGGATAAGATTTGTGGTGAAAATGGAACCAGCTATGATGCAGGTGCAATGTGGTGGGCTCGTGGGCTGACAGGCTGGCAGATGTGTAAGCCACGTTTCCCTCTCTCCCTGCGTCTGGTGTCAGTTCTGCCATCCTAGGGAGCACCTGGCAGCCCCCACTGCCCTGGCCCTGCCCCTCTAAATCAAAGGCCCTTTCTGTTTGCAAGCAAGAGAGTGTGGATAAAGTTCAAGTTGCCTGCCTGTCCAGCTCAATCACATCACAGGAGGAAGAATAAGAGGGCATGGCACCTGAGGGCCGGGGCAGAGGTCTTCAATTTTCTGAAGGGCTTAAACATGTCCTGTGTGGTCCCAAAACGTAAACCTGGGACCAAGAGACAGAAGCCAAAGGAAACAGGTTTTGACTCAATATAAAGAACGCTCTACAGCAGCCAGCACAATGCAAAGAATGAATGGTGACTTCTTTATAAGGTAGTGAATTCCTTGTCACTAAAAAACTATCATGGCAGAGACTACCTGGAAGGGATTTGGGCAGAGGACGATCAGACCACATGACACTACAGTCCCTTCCAGCCTGAGAGGGAGCTGTGTGATGTGCACAGATGCCCTGTACTTCTACGACAACTCGTGGGGGCCCTATCACAGGAGATCCCACAGCAACACCTCGACTGTCAAACAGCCTCAGTATCCAGATGCTCCTCAGACACGTCCAGCCTGGCTTCCTGGAAGCTACTTGCGCATCTTGTAGACCAGCCTCCAGGGCATTTCAGAACCAAGGGAAACATTGTAGCCTATTAGAAACCTAATCACATGGGATCCACCACAGCTAATGTGATGTAAATTATCCACATGCAATGAGGGAATATTTCAATAACAGAAACGCTCCCCTGCCCAAGTTTCCTTCTTTTTTCCAGGCTGCTAAAACGTAGTTTGCCTGACAGCCCACCTGGCCATTCACACGTGGTTATTCAGGATGCTGTGCGCAGGAGGCCACTCTAGGTGTCTGAGGTCCCAGCTCAACCGAGGCGTGTCTGACGTTCCTTCTTGTACAGACTCCACCTGCCAGCACTGAGAGCCCCTGGAAGGACTGAGCTGCAGGCCGCCCTCAATGAGGGTCCTTCCAGCATAGAAACAGACGCATCTTACAGAGGCACTGCCCTGTGCATGAAGCTTTGGCCCAAGGCCACACTTCCTCAAAGGCCTGCTCAGCTGCTCTCTGCTCCAGTCCTACGGAGTCTTGGGCTATTCAAGGGGTAGGAACCCTGTCCTTTCCAAAATCAGCAGAAGGAGGGGTGGGAAGTAACAGCTCAGCCTCTAGCATCCTGAAGTACAGGGAGGAAACGCCCTAAGACCACCCTCACTTGCCCATCTGACAGCCAGCCTGAGGAAGGGGTGAGCTGAGAGAGGGAAGGCCCCTCAATGCTCCAAGCCAGGGGCCAACCTGGGTCCCCACACATGGCTTGAGCTCCTGCTCCGTCCCGAGTTTGTCATCCTTCCCCGAGGAACATGGTGAGTCAGGAGTTAGGTCACAAGAACCATAAATAAACTTAGTTTACTTTTTAAAAGAACCATAAATATACTCAGTTTAACTTTTAAAAGAACCATAAATACACTGAGTTTAACTTTTAACAAGAAAAAAATTGCTATTTTAAAACTTAAGATTTCTAAAAGCTGAAAATTAACTGTCCCAAAGCTGGCTTGGGAAGGGTGCTTTGTTGCACACCACAGTATCTTTTGCCCTGCAGTTGGAGATGGCTCTGGGTGAGGTGGGTCCCTCCTGGAAGCCTCAGGCCAGCTCCTGGGCAGGCCACTATTCAGGAGGCCCCAAACACAACCCCATCAGCGAGAAGCCCTCAGAAGCCCCCACTGGAGAACAAAGCGCAGGTGGTGCGAGCTGTGTGCTGACTCTGCCCCCAGCCCCCAACTGAGGCAGCAGAGTGAGGCAGGCAGAGGAGACAGATCCCCTCGGAGCGAGTGGGTCTATCTCAACCAAGATGACTAAGGCTAGAAGGTGATGTAAAGCACATAGGTGGCCACACCCCCATCCCTGTATCCATAGAGAAGAAAGAGGCTGTGCAGCAGAGTGGCTGGAGCCGGATCTCCAGATCCAGAGCACTGGACGCACATTTCCACCCTGCCAATGACTGACAGCGTGACCCTGAGCAAGTGACCTAGCCACGCTACCTCATTTCCTTCATCTGGGCAATGGAGATTAATACAAGTCCACATCCCAGGGATGCTGGGAAGATTCAATGAGCTAATTCATGCAAACCACTAAGAACGGCGCCAAGCACATAGTAAGCGCTAGTAAGAAGTGCCAGCGACCAGCAGTGAGAAGTGTCAGCGATCGTGATCATTAACTTCGGCTCAAATGCCTGCTCCTGGGGGCAGCCCCGGCCCATGCAGAGGCCTCAGGAAGGGCTTTCAAGAGAGGGACAGTGATGGGTACCCTGCTCAGAGCTACTTTTCTGAAATGACAGAGGGTGCACCAGATCCTAAGCCCAGGGTCCTAACTGGCTCCCTATTCTGCAGGGATCCAGATGAAACACCCTGGTTTCTCTTTTCTTTTTCTTTTTGGCCCTTTGTGTTTTGTGAGAGAGCTTCTCAAAGCAACCCATCCTCCGAGCCATCAACTCAGCCTTTCCTCTGGGCCATCTCTGAGGCCACGGGTACATACGGCTTTGTAACTCTGGACTCTACCCCAGGCACTGGGCCTTGGCTGGGCAGGGAAGGGGTCTTTCTGCTGGAGGCAAGGCTCCTTGCTTCAGTGACAACTCACTTGACACGAAGTTTTGAGAAATAAATAAACTCCTCGTACCCAGCCTCGATGGGTACACAGCCAGGAAGGGGACACAGGGATGAATCAGGGACCCCCCTTCTTGGGATGCAGATCTGCAAAGAGAGCTCCCTCCGGAGCCGTTTCTGGGGCAGAGGGAGAGGGAGAGTTTGGGAAGAAGGCACATATCACCTGGCTGACTTCCTGGTGTCTGACTGACCTCAGTGAGCTGTCCCTGGGATTTGGGTCTACGTGCTGTTGCAGACTCCTGTGGGGCCAGAGGGGAGGCCAGGGAGGCCTGTTTCCACTGAGCAGCACCCTGCCATTGAGGAGGCCTGCAACCACTTACCAGGAAGCGGACATCGTCAAAGCCATTCAGAAGCAACTTGCTCTCATACTGCTGCAGCCCAATCGACTCCAGCCACTCCCCGACACTCTGCTCCAGCATCCGCGAACCTGACGAGAGAGGAATCGGCAGACGCTTGAAAAGGGAAAAACCATTAAGGCGGTAGCAGCGGCACTCAGAGGAAGACAGATGGCATTGCCACATCATAGTCATTACCATGAAACAGCCAAACTATATACAAGAGACCAGAGAGCAGCGGACACGCAGCTCCTCTTCTGTGTACAGCCAAGGACAGGAGGACCTGGTGCTGTCCACACACTGCCCAGCCTCGGGCAGCTGCTGCCCACTCACACCCCCAGGTCTGAGCTGCTCCAGGGCCACGGCTGCACATGCACCATCTCTGCCCACAGGTCGGGGGTGGGGGAAGCCAACCCCCAACAGTCTCCAGGTCAACTCCTCATCAGCGTACGCGCTGAGATAGTTCAGAAAGTCTGTCCCCACAGGCACTAGAGGGGGCTGAGGGAGCTCCTAAGTGCCCACAAGCCCCGCCGCTCCTCTCATCCATGCAACTTCTGGAGCCCCTGTGGGGCTGTGGCGAGGGGCAAGTTCTGCGACCTTGCAGCATAAACCAGTCAGGAGAGAACACACATCTTCATGCAGCTGAGGGACACAGGCACACAGCGAGGGCTCCGGGAGGGAAGCAGCAGCGGCGGCTGTTCACCGGAACCCAGCACATGCAACACAAGCAGCACAGAACACGGCAGGGGGAGAAAAGAGACTTTTACTTGTTTTCCCCCAGCAGTCCCGGAATAAGCAAACCATGGCCACCGGCCCTTTGTGCTCAGAGGCTCAAGGCAGCAAGGGGCTGAGTGGGGCACATGGGCCGGGGCTCGGGGGTCGGGCTCAGGTGTGGCTCTGCTGGGAAGGCAGCATCGCATTCCGCCGGGCTGCGCGGCCAGTGGGCCAGGAGCCTGGTCCACAGCTAGACTCTGGCAGCTGGCGAGCAGGGCGTCTCCTGGGCCAGCACGCCGTCTGAAGTGCTGCTTTCTTGGGCTGGGCTGGCTTTCAGGGGCTGGGCATTCATTTTCCTCTTCTGATAGCAGCTGTTCCAGTGACTCACCTGCCTGCTCAGGTAGAAAGCAGGCAGGCAAATTCAGTTCTTGGGTAAAGAAGACAAAACCCAACCAGATAAAAGAGAGAAAAAGGAAGTGGTCCTCTGTCAGCTGAGCGGTGGCGGCTTAAGTCTATTCACGTCCAGCGCTGTTCTGTCTTTGGCGGAGTGATAAAGACAGCCACGGTCGTCCCAGGGTCTCCGGACCTTGGTGCTCTCCTCTAAGGATGAGCAGGGAAGGGAGGACATCTATTCGCTCCTCGGTCAGGATGGGGATCGTGGTGGTGCAGGGAGGACAAAAGTTCAGCCCTTCTGGCAGACCTTGGATGTTCTGAGCTGGATGCCTGAACCCCAACCTACTTCTCTGAGTCTTGTGGGCAAGAACAGATGAAAGAAGGAAAAAAGAGAAAAGGAGGAAAAAGAGGTACAAGGAAGGAAAAAGAAGGACCAACTATAAAAACGTCACCTCCAGTGAACTCCCGACACGGTGAAAGTCATTCTGCCGTTCCCAGGTACTTTCTGCCCCTTGGGGCAGGACAATGCCAACTTCCTTGGTTATCTACAAGACCCTGGTGACCAACTGTGCCAGCCTCCACTCCCTCTCCTCTGTCTCCTGCAGAACAGATGGTGGTCAGGGACCCGGCGGCCTTCTGGATGCACGCTGCCGCAGCGCTCCAAGATGCTGAGTCTCGGGGATACTTGAGCTCCCCTGCCCTTGAATGGGGAAGTCTGCTCCAGCAGCCTACGTGGCAGGTTCTTGTATGCCCATGAAGTCAAGTGTCCCCGGGTGCTGATTCATTCTTGCTTGTAATCCCCCAGCCGGGCAGCTGTGGTCCTGCCTGCTGCCGGTGGATGTGTGCGCTGACAGAGCCGCAGCAGAATGCTTTGTCTAAAGGCTCCTGGGCTCCACGCTGCCTGCTGCTGGCTCCACAGTCCTTGCTCACTCTCGTAATGTCTGGCCCTCCCCTTCCTCCCCTCCTCACCCTCCCCCTTCCAAGCTCAGGAAAATACATCAGGGATCGGACATCACATCGGAGCAGAAGCGACTGCTGCTGTGGCTGCTGAGGGAGAAGGAGACAGCAGCACTAGCATCAGAGCGAAATGACAGATTTCCCAATAGCCAATGTTGGCTGCACAAATGCATAGGAAGGGCGGAGATGTGAAACTTTACCTCCAGCTCCAGGGGCTGGAAACAGCCTGTCAGGAAGAATAGAGAGGGACTGCTCCTAGAGCTTTGTTCGACAGTTTCCAGGACAGCCAGGAGAGGACAGAGGAATGACCAGACCCAAAGGGCATAGCCCACAGGTAAGTGACCCCCCCACTTGCCACATTAGGAATGACTGTGCTTCTCATAAAAACAGGCAATGAAATAAGGCCGTTACACTTGATGTTCCTCAGGTGAGTATACCAAACCAATCAGGGACAGATTTCTCTTGGGGTCCGTTAGAGCCCAGGGGAAGTGCTCCCTTCCCACAGCAGGCCACTCACATTCTGGGGGAGAAGAGTAATGGCCAAGGGCAAGAGGGAAACCAGGGCCAAATCCCAAGTACAGACGCAGACAGGCAAAAAGATAAAACAGGCACAGGGACACAGGTCCAGGGGTCACCCTCTACATATGCTGGGAGATACTGGTATCTCAATAGGCTGTAGATAAGCCCTGGCAAAGAGAGGGTTCTCATCAGGCCCCGGAAGGATCCTGCTTGACCAGCTACTCAACACCTAACATGGCTGGCTTTATCAGAAGACAGCCAAGCAAGTTCCCTTCTGCTTGACGGAGAAGGCCTTTGTTGACAGAGCCAGAGTGGCCTTGGCCAGTGGGGAGGCATACCCTCCTGGACTCCTGAGAATGGGAGTTGGCACAGGGATGAGTTAGCTGCAAACGCTTCTGTTGGGGATTCAGATAACTAGCTCCAGTGCTGGCAGCCCAGGGGCCCGTGGCCCTAAAACAGGACTGAGACTCCAATGCTGTGGTCGTGCCCCTCGGCTGGGGGTGCGGGCGCCTCTGCAAAACCAGTGGTGCTAAGCAATCCCACACTTTGTGCAGGGCTGCCTGCTGGAGGGCCTGCTCCTCCTCTACCCAGGCTAACCCCAGAGCCCAGATCTTTTCTCCCTGATCCTGAAGCCCAACCCAAGGACAATCTGAACCCTGATACTGACCAGTCAAAATAAACAGTGATTCCGTTTCGGTCCGAGCTGAAGACGGTACTCCCTGAGATACTGGGGAAAAGCCCCCTCCTGACCCATCAGACACGATTCCCGGGCAGACCTGGACCCATCCTCTCCATGCTTCAGCAGCTGGTAGTGGTGCAGACACAGCAGCCTGGGGCTCTGCAGCCTGAGTGGATGAACCCTCTGTTTAAGTGGTCCCCCACATGTGCCTGTTCTTGACTTTTCCAAGCTGGACTACAGAGGACGGTTCAAGAAAACGAGTACTAAAATAAGACTGTGTGCTGGGATCCAAAAACCCAAGGGTAGAGACAGACTGCCTGTCAACACTCATATGGGTTCATGGGGGACAAAAACTGGTAGGTGGGCTGGGCGCAGTGGCTCATGCCTGTAATCCCAGCACTTTGGGAGGCTGCGGCGGGCGGATCACAAGGTCAGGAGATCAAGACTATCCTAGCTAACATGGTGAGACCCCGTCTCTACTAAAAATACAAAAAATTAGCCAGGCGTGGTGGCGGGCGCCTGTAGTCCTAGCTATTCAGGAGGCGGAGGCAGCAGAATGGTGTGAACCCGGGAGGCGGAGCTTGCAGTGAGTGGAGATCACGCCACTGCACTCCAGCCTGGGCGACAGAGCGAGACTCCGTCTCAAAAAACAACAACAAAACAAAACAAAACAAAACAAAACAAAACAAAACAAGAAAACTGGCTGGTGGGATCAGACAGAAGACCAGATGTCAAGGGAAGAGCTCAGCATTAACCCTTCCAAGGGGAGGGCTCTTCCCAAGGTGCTGCCACATCTCCCGACTTATCAAATCCAAGAAGCAATGGCTGTTTCTGACTCAGTTCTCAAGCACATGCAAGTGATTCTGGCTCCTGCTCCTTGGACACAGAAAGTAGAAAGCATCCTCAATGGAACTGACTGTTATCCCTCCCATCCCTGTTGTCAAAGCACGGCTTTGAAATGGTAACAGTGTTTGTCTCAGTCCTGAACATCCATTTCCTGCAAACACTCGATCCTTGGAAAAGCCTACAAACTACAACAGAGTGTGAGATGGCTTGACTGAGTTGTAAGCAACAGATCCTGAAAACAGATCCACAAATTTAGCCAGGAAAGCCACCTCTGCAGACTCCAGCATAATCCAAGACTGACGAAAACGGACCAAGCTCAGCTCAGCCCTCTCTGCTGGCACCCAGGGAAACATTGCTGCTGGAGGGATGGTGGCTCTGGGAACCAGGACTGAAAACTGTGGAGGGAGGCCAGCCAGCGAGCAGAAGCCTCTGTTCTCTAGGTTTCTCGATATGAGCAGGTAATGATTTCATGGACAAAAGGAACACAGGGCCGGGCGTGGTGGCTCACGCCTGTAATCCCAGCACTTTGGGAGGCCTAGGCAGGCAGATCACGAGGTCAGGCGTTCGAGACCAGCCTGACCAACACGGTGAAACCCCATTTCTACTAAAAATAGAAAAATTAGCCAGGTGTGGTGTTACATGCTTGTAATCCCAGCTACTCGGGAGGCTGAAGCAGGAGAATCGCTTGAACCCGGGAGGCGGAGGTTGCAGTGAGCCAAGATTGTCATTGCACTCCAGCCTGGGTGACAGAGCAAGCGAGACTCTGTCTCAAAAAAAAAAAAAGAAAAAAAAAGGAACATCTTTTAACTGAAGTATTTGTATCTACTACTCATTCACAGCAAACCTGTGAGGTTGACACTATTATCCAAAGGTTGCAGATATGGGGTGAGGGGTGCAGAGACATTAAGTGACTTGCCAAGACACGTATGTCTCTAGAGCCAAGATTTGAACCCAGGACTGTGAGGCTCCAGAGCCCAGGCCGTCCCCACCAGGCCCCATGGTCTATGACGCTCCTTTCTCCCTGATGTGCACACTCAAGCCCACCCAACAGACTTCCTGCCCAGGGCCACAGAAGCCCATGAAGGAAACAGAGGTGTCACTTGAGACTGACAGGTCAATCCTGGATGGAGCCTCCCGAGTGAGCAAGAATTTCCACCCCTTCAGCGCAGAGAGGCATTTCCATGAAGGTGAAGACAGGCCAGGCTCCCGGCTGGGCTGCTTTCAGCCTGGATGCCCGGGTGCCCGAACCATCCTTGAATGCTTGGGGGAAGAGGTGTGAGACCTGCTCTGAGAGGCACCTTTAAGAGCATCTCACCTGAGAAAGCAACACAGTACAATGCTATTATCAGATAAAACAGCTCAGATGGCCTCCCCATTCCATGTTTCAAACAAAGAAAACAGAAGCTGACCTCACTACTAGGGCTTAGAAAAGAATGACCAAAGTAGCAGTGATACAGTGTAAGAATGGTAAGTGATGAAGTAAACTGAGTCAGGCACAAGGAACTGTGGGAAGAGGAAACAGCACAGTCACCCTCCCAGGCAATTCACATGCATGCTACGAGTCTGAGACCCCTGGTCTAACCCAGTGCTCTGCCACTGTCACAGATGAGACCCTTGAGAGCCATCTCGGAAGCTGCAGAGACCAACGCTGAGGTGCGCTCTGATTTAAGCGCATCTAAGAAAGTCCATAAAAAAATGAATAAGTGACGATTGTTGATAGGTAAAAGGAGTCACGGCTCTAAAAATAACAGCAAGATGGGGCTGTCTAGGTATGGGGGACTGTGAATTACAGGAGCGTGACGTGGTCTGAAGCTGACCTCTCCCACCCGCTGAACATCTGTCTTCTGTGTGAGAGGAACACCTGAGCCAGAAAGCAGCCAGACTGCTGGGTTCTGTGGGGAAAGGGCTACTTGGTACGGTACCTGAGATCTTCTGCCGTTCCTGAGAAAAGTCAATCCCCTCTCCAATAGAACTCATGATTTTCTCAATCTGAAATGGAAGAAAGAACAAAAGGTAGTCAGGCTTGGGGTAAACGTTGCCAGCTCACCACAGCGCCAATGCGGGCTGACCTCCAGGTCTCTTTCAGATACTTCCCAGCACCAGCACCAGCCTGCAAAGTATCAGGACTCTCTGCTGCTCAGGTCTAAGACAGGCCTTCTCCGGCCCCAGCCCACAAGGTCTGAAGTACTGCTCTGAAGGGAGTGAGACGGTGACAGTCTGGGCTTATTAGCTGCTAGAAACACCGAACAGCCTCTCTTTCAAGGCATCTCTATTTCATTCCCCAGCAGTTCTCCCAGACCAGCAGAGACTGGGGAGAGGCCGCAAGCACAGGCCAGACCTGACCATTTCATTGCTCACGCTAGCATTTCAATTCCATGAGAGTGGAGACTTTGCCGGCTTTGTTCCTTGCTACCCTGAGTGCCTAGGGTAGTGCCTGGCAAATAATCAGCATTCACCAGATAACTGACACTGTATGACCGCAAACTCTGGGGAGTGAGGATGATTTCCAGAGCACCTGCACACAGAAACCTATGAGAAGGAAAGGCGAGGCGGGCACTTATGCCCAAATGGAAGGCCTTTTACTTCTTGGAGGCCAGCAGTCCTGGATGGAGCTCTGCGTTCAGGGGATGAGATGGGACACAGACACCTGTCCCTCTTCTGGACCATAGCAGAGAAAGCTAGTCTCAAAGCATCCAGTGGCTCTAGCACTGCCCCCAGTATGGACCACCTGTCCCAGCCATCTGGCCTTGGCCACTCTGGACCAGATCCAGGCCCCCTTCCCCAGGAAACCTGGCCAGGGGCAGAACTAGGCAGTGGGGAGCAGCCACCTTCTCTTCTTCCCCTCCTCCTCCTTTTTGGGTTGCAGTGATAATGAGCTCATTTACTGCTCTTTTTCCAAAGAAATGAGAAAGAGGACCTTTTGTACCAGGGCTTGGATGCTTTTTCCTCTAAGTGCAAGTAAGGAGCCTGGGTCAGACAATCGGAAAAACAATTCTCCAGCCAGCCGGCTGGCAGACAAAGCCGTGCATCTGCCACCCAGCAGAAGAGCACAGAGCAAGCGCCACCTCTCCTCGGGCAGCTGGGGGTTCGGGAAGGTATCTTCCTCCAGCCACAGAAGTGACTGCTGGCTCAGGCTGGCACCTGACTGCTGTTAACCAGACTGAGCTCAGCAAGGCCGAGGGAAACACATCTGACCCCTGGAGCAAACTGAGGCTGTGTCTCTAAGCACTGGCCCCAGCAGCCCAGAGGCATGGGAAGGACACTGTCAGAGCAGGTTGGCTCTGCCCCTTGAAGAAAACGCCTCCCTCCACCCCCATGACTTTCTTTGGCCCTGTTTCAAGTGCTGCCTCCTTCAGCAGGGGCAGCATGATACAAGGGAAACTCCCCAGACCTCCCAAAGCTTCCATTTATTTTTATTTTTATTATTCATTTTTTTTTTTTTTTAATAAAGAAGAGGTCTTGTTATGCTGCCCAAGCTGCTCTTGAACTCCTGGACTCAAGTGATCCTCCCACTTTAGCCTCCTGAATAGCTAAGACGACAGTAGGTGCCACCACGCCTTTTGTTTTTTGAGTCAGGGTCTTGCTCTGTTGCCCAGGCTGGAGTGTAGGCTCACTGCAACCTCGACCTCCTGGGCTCAATTGATCCACCCACCTCAGCCTCCCTAGTAGCTGGGACTACAGGCATGCAACACCACACCTGGCTAATCTTTTGTTATTTTTTTTGCAAAGGCGGGGTTTCGTCACGTTGTCCAGGCTGGTCTCAAATTCTTGGATTCAAGTGCTGTGCACCTTGGCCTCCCAAAGTGCTAGGATTATAGGCATGAGCCACTGTACCTGGCTATTTTTTCTTTTTTGTAGAGATAGGGTCTCACTATGTTGCCCGGGCAGGTTTCAAAATCCTGGGCTCAAGTGATCTTCCTGCCTTGGCCTCCCAAAGTGCTGGGACTACAGGTGTGAGCCACCATACCTGGCAAGCTCCCATTTAAAATGGATAAAAATGAGGATGATATGGCCTTTGTCCAGGGTTGTGTGGATTAAAAGGTATCATGTACAGAAAGCACTTGGCTGAAGGTCTAGCTCACAGAAAATGCTCAATAAAAGGTTAGTTTGTTTCCACTTCTGCTCTGTTGTCCTGTGAGTGCTCCAGCCCAGTAAAACCTATTTTTGAAGTTGTAAAAACATTTTTACTTACACTTATTTTTTGATACATTCACATGATTCAAAATTTAAAAGACACAAAATGTTATTCAGAGAAAAGTCTCCCTTACCCATCTCCCAGTTGCCTCTCCTGCATTCTTCTATTCTACTCACATGCAGAGCTTACCATCACTGTAGACACCAATGAGGGTTGGCATCAAGCATATTTTATTTGCCTTGTCACCCGCTGGGCCTGGCACATGGTAAACAGACAATCTATTGAATGAATCTGTGAATGAACCAAAGTGTAGTTTCCATTTCTTTAGAGTCTACACTGGAAAAGCTGTTCTCCACGGCCGTGCAGCGTGCCGGGGAAGGAAAGGGCTAAAATGGTGGGGTGACTCCAAGGTATCCTTTGAAATAAAGTCATATTATATATTTCATTAGCATCATAATCACTTAACATCCGAAGCCCCAGGTGACCTGTCCAATCAGCATCCCTTGGTGGTACAATTTGTGAAATTTTGCCAAAGGGCCTTTTGGCATCAGAGTGAACAGAGCTGAGCACCCCCACTGCTTCTCCGCTCCGCTCTTTCCTGCTTGCCCCAGGAGTCACCCACTAGTCAACTGACATAGGCCAGCAGAAGCCCAGGTTTTTAAAATTTTCTTTTTTTTGAGACATGGTCCCACTCTGTCACCCAGGCTGGAGTGCAGTGGCGCAATCATGGCTCCCTGAAACCTTGAACTTCTGGGCTCAGGGGATCCTTCCCACCTCAGCCTCCCAAAGCGCTGGGGGTACAGATGCCTGACCCAGAAGCCCGGGTATCCAGAGAGCTGTTCCAGGCTGCAGACAGGCCGGGAAATGCTAATGGATGCTCTCAGAACGATTTTGCCCAGGCTAGGAAGTTGTTTTATTGTTCCACGAACTGCCGTGGCTAAGTCAAGCTGAGCTGGTTCTAGTTTCAGAAAAACTCAGGGTCCTCGGCACTGGACTCGCAGCCTGTAACCCTGGACTCCTTCCTCAGCAACTGGAACCTGTCTTGGTGGAAGCTCAGGGCCAGGAGGGACATGGCAGCGAAGAGGTCCTGTTTGGGCAGAGATTGGCAGGTCCCCGCCCTGGCACCAAAGCAGAGTGTCTGGAGCTGTGGTCTGCCCAAGCCCTCAGCCTGAGCTGTGGAGATGGGGAGGAACCGGAGCTCATCTTTTCTCCTTGCCTCAAACTCACCCTCATGGCCCAGAACCAGCAGAGAGGAAATATGATCATTTTAGTCTAGACAAAGAAGAGCATTCAGACACACAGATATCATTCTGATCTACATACCTCATGCAGTTTAACCTCCTAGGCTTCAGTTAAAAAACAATCTGAATAGACAGCTTTCCCAGAAATGTTCTGCATTTCAGGGGAAGAGACAGGTTAGATGTAATGGAAGGGAACCATTTAGTGTTCTCCTCTTTTACTGTGGTTTTGGATGAGTGACATTTCTGGAGAGAGATGAGAAATGGCCATGCTTCCTTACTACTGCACTTCACGTGAACTGACTGAAAACTTACACTTGTGTTTGTTAATATAAGGTCTTGAAAGTTATCACCATAATGGACTCTTGTCTTCAAAAAATGCTTGGAAATACTCCATTTTCAGAAAGTTTTCAGGATGACTCTGTTTAGACTATTTTTCCCTGCCAGGGCTATGTAAAATGTATTCCCCATATGGCTGAAAACAAGAACAAAAACAAACACTGGAGATACTGCTGCTCAGGCCATCTGACATCTGCTTGTTTAGACCACAGGATTCTGGTTGCCCATGGGCTGGTGATGGGAGGTGGAGCTCTGCATGGAGAGGTCTCCATCCCCCATCACCAGGCGGCAGAGCTATGCAGATGACACCCAGCTTTTTAATAAATACTGGGAGTTGAAGGAGGGGGAAGAAAGAGTTTTGATGGGTCTTCTGTATGCCAGGAAGTGTGCTGGGCACAGGCAGACCTCAAGCTTTGGTGCAACTTGGCTCCAAGGCCCGTGGGAAACCTCCCTTTCAGGAGGCGGTACAAGTCACGGCTGTGTGCAGGGCTACCACACGGGGCCAAATATCAGGACAGCAGGAATCAGTCTGGTCAACATGTCCAGAAGTTGGGGCCCATGTAGAGGAGGATGGGAAAGGAATCACTTTCCTTTTACTTTCCTTTGGTGTAAATGGGAGCATGAGAGAAGTTTCTACAGCTGACTTGGCTCCTGACATCAGACATTCCCTCCCAACACCCTTTCTGCTGCCTGGGAGTTGTTGGTTCCATTAGGATCCCCTGGCAGTTGGAAAATACACATGGTCTCCTTAGGCCTGAGCCACGGGGCCGGAGACACCTTCCACCTCGCCTCTTCCACTCAGCACTGATGACCTTATTGGCTCAGAAACACCTTCTGCTTTGCAGGATGACTTCCCTGATTAACTGTTTTATGGTGTGTCCCAGAGACACTAAAGAACCATTGAGGGTAAGAACCCTGCATCACGCTGTTTTCTTTAGGTCCCACCGTATGCCTTGTACACAGCTAGCACACTGGTGGTGTTCGATGACAAACGTTTGTTAGCTATCGCTAATACACCGGTCACTTTTACGCTAACAGGGAAAGGGGGAAGGCAGCCAACAGTCTCCCTCTGCACCCGTCTGAATTCTCTAATTCCCTTTCCCTCCTCATTTTTACGTTTCTCTGACTCTCTGAGTTGCTGGCACAAGGTTGGCACTCCCCCAAAGCACCTCACACTCCAAAACTTCCAGCTGATCCCTTCTCTGAGCAATCCTGCAGAGCCTTGACTCACAGCCAGCCAAACATTATCCCACTTTTCATGTGAAGAAACTGAAGCTCTCCTCCATGGACACTCCCAAACTGCCCACAGAGGGCACTGCTCTCACTTTCACAGGTGCCACTGGCAGCCGAGCCTGCTTCCTGCTGCAGGGGGGCAAAGTGGCAGACCCTCTCCTCTGGCCAGATAGCCTTGCTTGGACAGTGCTCCCCTTCCCAGGAGCAGGGGGCCGAGTGGCTGAGCCATCGCCTCCTCAGCCTCACCAGATGCTCTGTGCCCACCCCATCAGGCGACTGCTGACGTCAAAATCCGTTCCTTAGGCTGTGCAAAGAACTCTAAAGACTGCTGACAGCTGCACTCCCAGGCCCAGAAACCACATAAGAATTCATCACCATCTCTGTCTTCTGCCTCTTAGCAGCAGACAGGCTCTCAGCCTAGAGTGGGCTTTGATTCCACATCTGAAAAAGGGTCACTGGCCAGGGTCTGGGCGATTTTTTTTCCTTCTCCTCCCAGACTGAATTGCGCATGGCCTCAGGAAAGACAAAGACGGATTGAAGTAAATTATTTGTCCTGATTTTCTAACCTTGTCAACTGCTTTTAGGAGAGGGAGGCAGAATGGGGTGGGGGAGGGGAAAGGCGCATGGCAGGGAATGAGTAACTATCTGCCAGCGGGCTCAGGGCTGTCCTTGCCGAGGCGACCAGACATGGCCGCTAACAATGAAGAACTCCTTTTCCACAGAGCGGGCTCGGTCTCCACTTCAGCTGTGTCTCACAGGGCGGCACTCAGGTTGTTACCATGTTCATTGCTGTGTCCCGCTACTTCAATCCCCTTTACATCTTCACCTTCTTTTCCAACTCCCCTTTTTCTACTAGGCTGAGATAAAACAGAGCTGTTTTGTTTCAAAAGTGCTTTGTCCGTCTTCCGTGACACAGGCTCCTATTAAAGCCTGCCTTTTGTGTTTGCCCCAGGCTAGGCTGGTGGAGAGAGGAAAGCCAGGGAGCTCTGGCTTCCAGAGCACGGTCTCAGGCTCTCACCTCCCACCTGCCCCCTCATTTTTGTCTTTCCTATACCTCTTGGGTTGCTGATATTGGGTCTTGCTCCCTGAAAGCACCTCGCACCCCACAACTACCAGCTGGCCCTTTCCCTGACCCAGAGGTCAGGGCTTAGACCCACATCTGCAACTTGACAGAAAGGAAATACATGGACATGACATGAACATGACCGGGAGGAAATACGTGGCCCTGACTTGACATGATGTGAAGGAAACACACGGAACTAATACTTGCCAAACGACCTTCTCATACCAGAACAGCCTACTGCAAAAGCAATCTTTTACTCAAAGTGCCAAGAAACTGCTGAAAGAATAAAAAAGTTGGGAGACCTAGATTCCAATTAACTTTATTATTGCTTGCCACATAACTCTGGGTTATATGCCAAGTACTGGCTTTAATAAGTGGGTCAAGAATCTAAAAGATTAATGAGGATTATGTATTTGGGTTCTAGTTCAATGTACACAATCTACTTTTCATCGAGGAGCACGCTTATCTTTTGGCATGGTGGGGAGGGGTGAGGAGGAAGTACACAAACCTCAGAAAGCCTGCAGTTACCTAAAAACACTGGTTAACCTGCCACTTGGTCCTTCAGGCACCCCCACCAGCCTCCAAGTAACCTTCCCTCGGTCTATTTCTTTCACAATCTGAATGTCATTACGGCACACTGCTAGTCTGGCTATGGATAAAACCAGGCCAAAGAAAACATCCTAAACTTCCACTCAGAATCAGTTTCCTCAGTAGTGTGGCCAGGGAAAGGGGTCTTAGCTCCTCAGATTCTACAGGGGAACACCTGTCCTACAATATCAGGGTGGTCAGATGTAGGATTCTCAGCACCGAATTATATATACTTAAGGTTTAAAAATACATACATATATACTTAATACAAATACACTATCAGGATCCATCAGTTGCCTTGAGATTTCCTGCAGTTTGCCACTCCTAATTACCTCTGAACTTGCGAAACAGGAAGAAGGTGGGTAAATGAAGTTGACAGAGTCCCTAAACTTCTGTTTAAAGCACTAGTTAAAACCTTTCAGATACGACATACGAAAGAGCACGTGCCGCAATGATTCCATTTATATGAAGTTCTAGAATAGGCAAAAGTAACTGAGAATGGAAAACTACCAGAAGAGGCTGGGTGAGGACTGGCTGGCTGGGGAAGGCACTAGGGAACCTTCTGGGAGTGATAGTAATGTTCAGTATCTTGATAGGAATTTGGGTTAGACAAATGTATGTACTGGTCAAAACTTAGGGAATAACAGACTTGATAGATTTCCCTTTGTATAAATTTTACCCCCCTCACCCCCAAATAACTATAAACAAACACCAAACTCCAGTTAATCATATATATGTTAAAGTGTTTGGGGATGAAAGTACTGATGTCTGCAACTTACTTTGAAATGCATCAAAAAATAACATGATTGCTAAGTGCACTGAGGGGTAGACAGATGGATAGATGCAATAAAGCTCGTACAGCAAAATGCTAATTATAGAATCCATGCTCTACGTGGTCGATATACAGGCATTCACTATTCAAGTCTTTCAAGTTTTCCGTAGTTTGAAAAGTCTCATACTGAAATACTGGAAAAATCTTTCAGGATCAGATCTTTTAGAGGATAATAAATTATAAGATTAACACTAGTCTGAGTTTCATTTGTGATGAACTCTGCTCAACATGCTAATAAGCAAAGACATGTCCGAGAGGCGAAGGAAACAAAGAGAAAGGAATGTGGGAAAGTCGATGGCACCATTATTCCCTGTCACAAAGCCTTCTGGGGTAAGGGCTCTCAGCACAGCTTCTGTGTTGTGGTGTGGCTTTCTCTATTTTGGAACCCAGGCTAACCCCAGTCTTGACAGTCTGAAAACTCAATTATCAGTGTTCCCAGGATGAGTAGACCCTGGGAAACTGGCTCATATTAATCAGGGTCAAAAGAAATTGATCCCTACATCTGAGAGTTTCTTTAGCATGGTAAGCAGCACATTAGAATACTTAGCTGGTAGAATAATATGTTTGTATCCTCTGTCTCCTGAAATCAAATAAAATTACAAAATCAAATACACCTTCAAAATTCGGGAGTATGTGAAAGCTGTGTGAACTACATTGAAGGCTCATTCATCTTTCCTGAAAATAGAATTCATGTGCTCACAGCAAGGTCGACCACCGCCCCTGAAAGCACTTTTGTTCAACAATGTGAAAACTCAAGACTTGCAGGGTATTAGGTTCTGTGCTGGGTTCTTTCAGTGGGGTCCTTGCTGCACCAGGCACCAGCTGACTGCCCTCCTGGTGATTCAGTTCCTCCTCACAAGCACCCTGGTGGGGAGCTAGCATTCTTCCCACTTTAAAGAAGAGAAAAGCAAACACGAGAAAATCAAAATAACGTCCATGGGTCACAGCACTAGCCGTATGTGGGCATTGCTCAATTCATTATCTACCTAATTCATGGTGTCCAGTTTGTTTCAAGCATAGCTTTCACTCTATTAAAGCTCAGCGTAGGATTTCAAATGCACTGGATTGAGAACATTGGAAAGGCAGTGTGTAGGGGTGGAAAGAACAAGGACTTATGAATTAAAAACTTGACTTCAAGTTCTGGTTCTGACACTTAATTAGCTGTGGAACCTTGGATAAGTCATTTAACTTTGTTGACTTTCAATTTCCTCTTCCATAAGGTGAAAAAGAGTCCTCACTCATGGGATCATTGCTATCGGCAAATGACCTGACTTCTCTTCCTTAAGATTCAGTTTCCCCAAACACAAAATGCACATACCAACAGAGGCCTGCTGTAAAGATCTGACACAATGTACAAGAGGCCTGAGTGCAGCCTTTGCTTTCAAGGCAGGGCTATAATGAGGAGTTAATTTATTATGACACAAGTCTGAGCAAGCTGTGCGTTGCCTAAAAGACACAGTTTTGGTGTAATTCATTCATTCCCTGAATGACATCATCCTAAAAGGCAAGGTTCTTGCTGCTGTAAGCACGGACGGTGAGATCTGTTCCTCGTTCAAAGGCAATGCCTGTCTGCCTCTGTTGCTGGGGGATTTTAGTCCCTGCCATTTCCCAGGGCCATAGCAGGAGATACTGTGCTTGCTTCCCTCTGTAACTTGACCAGATGCCAGCCTTCTTTACTCTGGGAAACATCTGTAGTCCTCGTAAAACTACAGATGCCAGGCAAATAGTCCACACCACCCTCCTCCCTTGCACGTTTCAGTTTACAGCGATTAGACAGGGCTTGTACTTGCCATTCACATTCATCTGGTTCCAAAATAAACAAAATTCTATCTAAAAAACAAGTTAATCAAAACCTAGGTTCCTTTGTTTTTTGTTGTTTTGTTTTAAAAGATACACCAGAGGGAAAGGGCTTCCTTCTGGCAGTGAACATTTAGAACATGCTGTGTGAACAATAGCTCACTTCCTGGACACTCAGCTGGAGGCAGCTTCTCCATTCAGGACAAAACGTTTTCTGTGAGGGAGTGACGCCTTTCTACAAGGCAGCTCTTGGGGTGCGAACCAAACAGGAGGATCCAAGACAATCCTGAAGCGAGGAGAGGGAACAGCGTCTCAACTCAGGCCTGCTCCTTCTCATGTAGGCCATGGGTTTGCCTCCAGCCCCTCACCTCAGAGACAGCTGGCTCCCACAGGGCAGGGTCTGCAGGTAGCGAAATGCCCGAGACTGTGGAATCGGCTTTGCCGCTTTCAGCAGCGCTGCTGTGAGCAAGCAACTTGTTCTTCCCACACCTCCGTTTGGTCATCTGTAACAGGGATAACGACATCTACCTGGCAAGCCTGTTATCGACCTCCGCTTAAGCGACCTGCCAGCGAGCTAACTGCACGCCACCCTGTCCCTCAGTAAGTGATGCCAGCGGACGGCTATGTCCACACTGGGCAGGCTCGCTCCCGCACACCCATGGTCTTCTGCTTCCACACACTCAGTGTTACCCTTACCAAGAGTCAGCTGGGGTCACTTCCAAAACTGCTTAGGATGGTTGTATTTGTTGATGAAAATAGAAAATTTAATTAAACATTACATAAATTATGAAACCAGTGTAAAAGAACCTTTCTGTGACAACCAAGTAAGTACTCTGAAGAGACTTAATAATGAGATCATTTTTTAAAATGTGCTCTTGAATTAAGTGTGGTTGGGGAAGTTGTAAAAAATTCCAAAAGAAGTCTATACTCAGCTTGCTTCACAAATGGTCAAATTCTGGCTTTACTTTTAAGAAGCAAACTGGAAATTTTAGTCAATGGTGTTTTATGGGTGTGGTTCATGTAATAAAAGGAAGGCAGAGAACCCCAAATTAGCAGATCTACATTGGAAGAAAGCGCCCAGCTCCACATCAAAAGGGTACACATCGATCCATTTGGGGTTAAATTGTTTGATTCTTTTGTAAAAATGACTTCCTCCTTTAACAGGGTTTTGTTTTTAACCAAACCAAACAACCCTCATCCCAAGTGGCCATGTAAGAGGCTTCTACTGGAACAATGGCACATGCGGAAAGCCTCTGGAGGAATTGGCAGCAGTGTCTCATAAACAAGATAGTCGCTATGACTGCAGAAACTCTCAAACCACCTTCACCATCCAATAAGTCAACTCCCAGAGACACAGAACCCCTCTCTGGCTGCTTTTTCCTAAAAAGTCTCTCCCCTGCGGGCTGGTAAACCACGCCAGGTGACTCCCGAAATTTTCAGCTCTTCTTTCTTCCTCATTGAGGTTCCTGTTTGAACAATGCCTTATACATTATTGATCACTGCCTCTGTCCAGGGCCAGCTAGCCCGGCCATGATCTCCAGGTTACAGACCACAGGCATTAGCAAGTCATGGGCTCTCATTGTCTGTCAACTCAGGTGACCTCACACAAGTCAAATTTCCAGCTTCTATTCATCTGCATATGGCAAGGGGTGAAAAGAAACTGCCCCCAGCCCACCCAGTTCTCAAGCTCAGCGCACAGAGACAGAGGGTCACTCAGTTAACTAAGACCCTTCTCCCCAACATGGTCCTCCTATCTACCCTGACAGACCATAAAGCACGAAGGCAAAAGCAGGGGGAATCCTCCAAGTCTCGCAGACATATTCTGAGGCTCAAGGGCATCCAAGGTCATCCGAAAGAAAATGTCTGAGCTAGGAACCAATGCGTGCCCTGCCCCACCCACAACCCCATCACAGACAACAATTAATTATGGAAATGGCAACCTTATGTCCCCCAAATATAACCATGGAGGATATAACGATTAGAAACATTCCACTGGAAGGAAAGGTACATGGAAAATAATTATTTTCGGTTTCCTACGTAACCCTCACCTGTGAACAGGGATGCTAATGCCTGCTTCCCAGGACGGTGTGGGGAGGATGAGATGACACAGGGAGGGTGGCTGGCACACAACAAGCACTGATGAGCACTGGTGCCCTACCTGTACCCTTTGTGGACTGATTGCTTCTAGGGTTTGTGCTTTAGAATTCTTGCAGCAGAGGCAACCTGGCTGTACCGCACTGGTGCAAACCTGCTCACGCACACATAAGGTCCGAGGATGGTTCCCGGTCTTTTGACACATGTGCATGCCTCTTCAGCTTCTTTTGTATTTCCCACTAGTGCTCCTACCAGGTAAAGCACTGGGTGGGCTCAGTCAACACCCAGTGGATAAAACAGACAAAGAGCCTTTAAAAGTGGTTACACCTTAACTGATTTTAGGGAGGGATTTGTGTAGGACATACATCTTTCTTGGATCTGAGATTTTTCCTGAAGAGAAAATGAGAGGGGGGAAATGTGGTGGCTAACCCAGCAAATGTGTGGCATCTTCCCAACTGAAATTCCTCCAACTGCATCCTTACTGCCTTACTGCTAAGTTCCTGTGTCAATATCCTTTTACATCAGCCCCATGCTGACCTCAACAACAAGGAACTGTGTTCTTTCCTCTTTAAAAAAATGAAATGTTTCTTAAATTCCAAAGAACGTATTTTATAGTATGGTAATTTCAACAACAATAATAAATGACCCATTCACATGCCTACTACCTGGTTTAAGAAATAGAAAATGCCCTTCCTGGGATCACTTCCCCCCATTTCTCTGCTCCTCTGAGACCACACCATCCTGAATTAAATGTTATTACCCGCTGGCTTTTCTTTAACCTACCATCTATGTCAGTATCCCTAAACCATATAGGGTTCTGTCTTTTTTTCTTAGCCCAGCGGACAGGAACACAACTTGATGTCCTCAAAGTAGCCCAATAGGTTCTGGAACCAAAGTTCAGATTGGTCACCTCCCTCTGGCTGGCAGGAAAATGGGAGGCCACAGAAGAGCTCAGCATCTGAAGAAAGGGTGGTGCTGGCAGGCAGACAGCAACAAGCCCTGGCTTCTTGTTGGGCTGGCAGTGTGAGGACTCCTGAGAAAATCCATTCCCTATATGGGCAGCAACATGCAACAGCTGGGGGCTAAATGTCAGGTTAAAGTGTACAACCCCATGGGATTACTAGAAAGAACACAGCCTTTTCAAAACAGGCCAGTGAAGAGTGCCTATTCCAGGAAAGGCCCTGTGGACTTACACTCTTGGGTTTGTTGGCAAGTGAGTCTTACAAGTTGCGATTATGGAGTGTACAAATTTTCTCAGGAAAGACATCAAGAAAAGTGGCATGAAGGGAGAGGAAAGGCAGAAAAGATGGCCATGCAATCTCTCCACTCTGCGGGACCTTTGCAGTGGGAGACCCCCAAGCTGCCCACAATTCAAAGGCCATCTCCAATCTCAGCCTGCAAGAAGATTCCAGAGTGATTACAGCCCACCAGTCTCAGCTGTTTTGTAAGCATTGATTGCTGCCAACAGCTGTTCTCTAGGGCCCTACATACATTGTGTATGTGCTAGGAGGTAGGGCCCTTCAGAAAACAAGTGGAAGCTACAACCTCAAGACAATATCTAGAGAGAAGGCAGTCAGAGGAGCCAAGGAAAGAGCTAGTTTATTAATGTTTGACCAAGACCCAGGACAACTATTATTTTTAGTATTTCTCATGACTTTATAACATCCCCATTGTTGGCTATTTATTGGCTATTTTCCGCAAACCTCTCAGTTTCCCATTTTTGTTTTAATATGCAATAAAATCTTAAAAGGGGACTGTGTGCTTATTTCAAACACAGCAAAACTGGGGAGACACTGGAAAACATTATTCCTCCCCAGAGTTCTGGGATACGAGGGATGAGGGAGGACACAGTGGAGGCAGGCACCTGGATAGGTGGGCCAATCCCTGACGTCTATGGGAGAGAAGAAAGGGGTGAAGGGGAAGCCTACTGGGACCCCAAAGAGTCCCTGGCTAACGGTCAGAGGGTCCCAGGCTGGGTTTCTAAGCTCCACTGTCAGTCAGGGCATAGGAATCTTATCTTCGAAAATTCTGCCTCTTGTAGAATCAAATGCTTGAGTAATAAGTGAACTGGTGTAGAGAGAGTCTGAGACTGAAAGAAATGATCAGTAAGAGCCTTGTTTTTCTCAAATACTTTTGTGCTCAGGCCATGTGTGTCTGTGTGTAGGCACATACATCAGAATCTCAAATATGCTTCTATACAACTGAAAATAAACAGGATGGCTCTGGTCAAAACTGTGAAGTTCAAAATCTCAAACTCCTCTTTTTTCCTTTGCCCCCAGAAGTGGGAATAAGTGAGAACAGCTGGTACAGGGATCAACAAACTCGGCCCTTGGGCTCTCACCACCAATCAGTGGAAATGGAGGAAAGGAAGACGAGGGTCACAGGAGGCAGGCAGCTGCAGATTCAGCAAGCAGGGCCTCAGACATCATCCACACGAATCTCTCCGTTTTGCAGATGAGAAAACTCAGGCTCGGTGGGGCTAAATAATTTAACCAAGGTAACCAGGCTGGCAATACAGGGCCTAAACCTTTCTTGTTGCCTCTCTGCCAAGATACTCCGCTGATTTTGCAATTGAGGAGACGGCAGAATATGGAGCAGCCCTTGATGAAGATACTTTCTATGGCCTGAATTCTGTTCCCTCACATTTCATATATTGAGGCTCTTACCCCCACTATGAAGGTATCTGGAGATGGGGCCTTTGAAAGGTAATTAGGGTTAGAGGAATTCATGCGGGTAGGGTTTATAAGAAGAGGGAGATATATCTATTCTGCCATGTGAGAATATAGTGAGAAGGCAGCCGTTTCTAAGCCAGGAAGAGGGTCCTCGTCAGGGGCCATGCTGGCCGGCATCTTCATCTTGGACTTCCCAGCCTCTAGACCTATGAGAAATAAATGTCTGTTGTTTAAGCCACTCAAACTATGGTATTTTGTTACAGAAGCCTGAGCTGTCCAATATATGACTTAGGCCTCTTGAGGGCTGAGTACTGAAGGAAAAATACCTGAGAAAAATGACCTTTCGCACCCTTCCTTCTCTATAGCCCTGGGCGGAAACACACACTTGCCTCTTTCAGGAGAATGGCTTCTGTGCAGAGCACTGTGCTGTCCCACTTCAACAGGGACACAAGTGGCAGTGACCCCTTAATTTGGTAAGTTTTTGGGCCATTTTCCTTCCTAACTGGGAGAAACAGAAATGTTATAAAGCTGTCAACTTTTTACCAAGGAAAATGACTTTAAAAATTAATAGGATGGCCAGGCGCGGTGGCTCAAGCCTGTAATCCCAGCACTTTGGGAGGCAGAGACGGACGGATCACGAGGTCAGGAGATGGAGACCATCCTGGCTAATATGGTGAAACCCTGTCTCTACTAAAAAATACAAAAACTAGCCGGGCGAGGTGGCAGGCGCCTGTAGTCCCAGCTACTCGGGAGGCTGAGGCAGGAGAATGGCGTAAACCCAGGAGGCGGAGCTTGCAGTGAGCTGAGATCCGGCCACTGCACTCCAACCTGGGCGACAGAGCGAGACTCCCTCTCAAAAAAAAAAAAAAAAAATTAGGATGGGCCGGGCATGGTGGCTCACGCCTATAAACCCAGCACTTTGGGAGGTCGAGGCAGATGGATCATCTGAGGTCGGGAGTTCAAGACCAGTCTGACCGACACGGAGAAACCATGTCTCTGCTAAAAATACAAAATCAGCCAGGTGTAGTGGCGCAGGACTGTAATCCAGCTACTCAGGAGGCTGAGACAGGAGAATCGCTTGAACCAAGGAAGCGGAGGTTGCAGTGAGCTGAGATCGCGCCACTGCACTCCAGCCTGGACAACAAGAGCAAAACTCCATCTCAAAAAAAAAAAAAAAAGTATGAGGGAGATCTTTGTGGTGAAAGAACAGTTCTGCATCGTGATTGTGGTGGTGATCACATGAACTTACACATGATAAAAATGCATATAACTCCCCACCCACCCCCACACACACACGTACATGCAAAACTGGTGAAATGTGAATAAGGTGTGTGGATTGTTCCACAGTCAATCTCCTGGTTTTGGTATTATATTAAATAATATAGTACCATGGGCAGAAACTAGGTGAGGGGTACTAAAAAAAGGACCTCTCTGTACTATTTCTACAACTTCCTGTGAATCTATGATTATCCCTTTGTTTTATAAAAGAAAGAACAACGGAAGCATAGAAAAAAGAAAAAAGGCCAGGTGCCATGGCTCATGCCTTTAATCCTAGTGCTTTGGGAAGCTGAGGCAGGAGGACCTCTTGAGGCCAGGAGTTCAAGACCAGCCTGGGCAATACAGCGAGACCCTGTCTCTACAAAAAAACAAAAACAAAAACAGCCAGGCATGGTGGTGCATACCTATAGTCCTACCTACTGGGGAGGCTGAGGCAGAAGGATCACTTCAGCCCAGGAATCTGAGGTTATAGTGAGCTGTTGTCACACCACTGCACTCTAGCCTGGGAGACAGAGTGGGACCCTGTCTCTAAAAAAATAAAATTAAAAAAAGGGAAAGAATGAACACAATCAGAATAAAGGTGGTTGGCAATCAAATACCATCAGCACCATCACAGCACTCTTCACTGTCCTTAACTTTCTCCTTTCATCATGGACCGGTCGAAACTGTATTGAGGACTTTCTCAGTAAGAATGCAGAGTTCCAGTTTCCCCATCTTCACCACTGTGGCACGCAAACAATGTGTCAGCGGACCCACCCACAGGGAGGCCAGGCATAAAGCTCCCTTTCTTACCAGCCTGACTGGCTTCTGACAGTTCTCTCAGCCTAGAGAAAACGGAAAACAACAGTAGGACAAGATGGGGGTGTGGGTTGCAGTTAGAAGAAAGGCACAGGCTGGCAAGAAATTTGAGTTTCTCTTCTGCCTTCTACTCCTCTTACCAGTGCCCAGAACCCTCTGCTTTCCTTTTCTCCTCCCCCAGAGACACAGAGACCTGATGCCACCATCTATGTGCCCCAGGATTTTTCACTCACTCCCTCCTGCCCTGTCCCTGGCCCAGACTCTGAGACCCAGAGTCTATTTTCACAGTGCCCTCTCCCTTCTCTTGCCACCACCCTTGGCAGCTGCTCTCAGCCCCTGAGTGCTTGCCTGCCCATGTCCCCTCCAGAACAGGGACCCCAGGGAAAACCCTTCCTGTGCCAAGAGTGACAGCACTGGTGCGCCTCAAAGACCTGGGGGTGGTGTACACATGAAAGCCTGAGAAGCCCCAGCCCAGGACCACTAATGGGTGGTAAAGTAGACAATATGCATTCGTCATTTCTAAACCCTCCTATCTGCCAGTTTCCAACTGCAAGCACCTGTGACTCTGAGGATTCTCTCAGGCTGCCAGAGCCCTCTAGACCTGTACACTGGGTAGACTGAAAGTGAGAGGGAATTAATGTCCTGTCCCTACTCCCACTAGGTGAGCAGCCCTCATCCAGACTGACTGGAAGTGGTAGATAAATACCCCAGCTCCCTTGATCTAAAGTAAGTTTGAGTCTCCCAGACTTCCGCAGCAGGTCTAAGCCGCAGGGCCCAAGGGGTCACTTGCTTGATAACAAATCCTTTATTGGTTTCCTTTCTTTCTCACTCCCCTACTCCCCTACCAGTGCTTCCTGGGATCACCTCCCAAATAAGCTATTTGCATTTAAATCCTGCTTTTGAGATTTTAAAACTCAACCAGAGACAGGTGGTCACAGGGAATCCTAACAATTGGGAAATTTGAGCCAGAATTTCAAATATGAATGAGTATATTTCTGTGAGTGTCTGAAGAATGTACATCTGTGTAATTAGGGAAGTCACCAACAGTAATGGCTGCTAGCAGTTACTAAAAAGCTATAGGGAAAAACTATAAAAACTTGATTTGCCCAGGTAATATTCATTATAGCCATTTATATGAACTGCATTTCATTTGCCTAATTACAACTGGCACAAGAACCACCATGTATATGTTAAATATGTCAGACAAAACTTGCATTACATTTTATTTGATTGCCAGTGTTACATAATCCCATGCCTTGTTCTTGCGTGTCCATAACTATAACTGGGTGCTCACATGCACAGTCTATTCACGAGTAGAGGGAACACTGTTAGGACCTGGCTCTTAAAGCCTTGGTTCTCAAACCTCAGCGTGCTACCTGAGGAGCCTGTAAAAACATTACTGGGCCCCAGCCCCAGAGTTTCTAATTCAGAAGGTCTGGGGCAGGAGGGAAGAATTTGCATTTCTCTCAAGTTCCCAGGGATGGGTGATGCTGCTGGTCTGCAACTGCCCTTTGAGAACCATTGCTTTAAGACACCACATGAGAGAAAGAAGGAACTACAGGGTTAAACTTGCCACTTAGCATTAGCAACATGAAAGGCTGACCAGTCTGTGTACTGTTTCTACAAAACCGGCGGAATCTTCTAACACCCTAGATCAGTCACTGAACCAAAACCAGATTTGGTATGTGGACAGTTTAAACCAAAAAAACGTTGACGTAACTGTTAAACAAATCTCGAGAGACCTGGGTTTGCTCATTTATTCAACAAGTGGGTATCAAGTACCCAGTCTGCGCCAAAGATGTTGCTATGCAGCAGAGGTTTGGGCGCTGTCGAAGGTCTCGTGAGACTCTGAGTAGGTCACATCCTTAATGGGCTCAGTTTCCTAACCTGTAACGAGAGAACTCGTACTTAGGGAACCTTCTGACTCTGATGTTTTACAATGAAAACCAACGCAGCATCACAACTCAAAGCAAAAATATTCTGCCTAGTCGCCTGGGCAGCATGAAGTCAAACGTGAGTAAGATCCTAGACGCCGATACTAGATGCCCCAACAGGCCAACTGTGACAGGACAGGTGAAGCCCTGGCAGCAGTCCTCAGTCCCAGTTGCTCAGAGTCCAATTCAATTCATGAATGCCCCAATTAAAGGTGCTGCCAAGGTAAGTTAGTACTATGCCCAACACCAGCCAAAGAATGTAAAAGCACCCAGCATGAAATCCATGTTCATAATTGGTACTCCCCTGATATACTATGACATTTAATCACTCCAACTGCTGAAGGGAAAACTAGAGCCATTCACTAGAATTAAGGATGCTATGATAACCTCAACTGGGGTTTTAAATGAACCTTGTGCTAACAGCTTTCCTGCTCTGAATGTAAAGCAGGAGGCAAGCGGAGAGAGGTGGGGCAGCCACTTGTGAAGGGCAGTCACTGAGGACATTGCTCTGTATTTCCAAGAGGCCTGGTTTTTGAATGAAGCCAACAAGCACTGGTCTGCCACACTCCACAGGGAACCGGCAGGAAACACTCTTGTTTTATTCTGTTTAACAGGCAGACAAACTGATATGCAGGGATACTAATAAATCAGCTGTGGAACTGAGAAGTGAGGCTGATTCCTGACTCACCCAGGCTGGCAACCTCTAAGCAGTTTGCAGCCAGGCTTGAGGTAGAACTCAAAACAAACATCTAGGAGACCCATGTGTCAATGTGACATGAGGGATAAACAGGTGGAAACAGAGGCCCGTAATGGCCATGTCAAGAGGGGTACCCAGGGGATGGGGCACATTTACCCACGTATAAGCTCAACAGCCTCCTGCCAAGCCAACATAAAAAAAAAAAAAAATGCTTTTACATATAAACAACTAATGTTTTCTTAGTCTTATTTAAGGTATAAATAAAAGTGTATTTTAGAAATTCTTTTTGTTGATCTAAGACATAAAACAGGTAAAACAAAGCCAAACAGTGAAGCACATCATTCAGACGAGCCCCCAGCCCCTACTTCAACCAGACTGCTTCTCTTAAGCCCTTTTTAGATAGAATTCAGAAGCCACTTGACTTCCTTCAAGGAAACTTCCTAAGAGAAGGAATTGTGTCCTTTAACTCTACTCCCTGCACCCATCACCTAGCACCAAACCTGACACATAATTGGCACCTAGTAAATACCTGCTGATAAAGTGCATGGTCCAGGCCAGCCGGCTCAGCCACTGGCAGTGCAGCTGAGAACAGGGCTCCAGGGAGGCCCGCCAGCGCATTTCTGCCTGTTACTCAGGGCGAGGCCGTTCCCAAGCCAACATCCACCACTTACTCACGGGTAATGAGTCCCACAGGCTATCACCACCAGTGTCAAGAGAGCTGTTTCCCTCACTTGTTGTAAAATATCCCCTTTAAGTTTTTGCATCTGGGTTTTGGCTCAGGATGCCAGGATTCGTGATCAAGGCTGTCCTTAGCCCATCTGTCCTTCTGTGATGTCACAGGGATCAATCATCACTCAGCTCAGGCTTCCTCTCTTCAGCCTCACTTTTGTAGATCTGATTGCCTCTGACCATGCTCACTTCAGATTTATGATGTTTCATTTCCTTTTCTAGCACAACAGTGAAGAAATATAGACACAATGACCTTATTACATAAAATTTAGCAAATGATGCAACGATACTGGCCTGAGTAATACCAAGCCTACAAAGGCTTAAAACTGTTTTTTAATTAATGTTAAGTTAAGTGAGAGGCACTGTCTAAACTAAACTAAAAGGCACAGCCACAAATTTGACAGAGGTACATGGTGCTCCCCGGATGCAGACAGAACTTCCCATAAGCCGGGTCTAGACCTAGGAATCTTGTAATTTCTTGTTTCAGATGCTCTGACTAACGTCAATGAGTGCCCTGCAGGTCCACTTGCTTTCCCCAGTGCCACTTAGGCTGTCCCTGAGAAACAAGGCTGGCTGGGGCTAGTGACTGTGGGAGAGCTGATCCCACATTATTCACTTTCCAAGTCTGTCTTGGGTTTGACTCCAGACAGAGAACAAACATTCAAGAAAAAGAACCAAAACACTTATGGTGATGTCAAAATAGACACCCACAAAAGCTTATACACAATTTGCAGTGGATCGCTGCAATGAAACAAACACACACATGCTGCTCCTTGAAAAGGAGAAAGCAAAACTAAGTGGCAAAATGTACCAAAGTAGCAAACTAATACACCTCTAAGAAATTCATCAGTAGACACACAGATACACCCCGGTAAAAAGTACACAGCAAACCTAAACCTGCAACATTATGTTCTCATAATGCCACATACAGCAGTTGAAAGCCCGGCAATAGTGGGTGCTGAGGAAATGTTGCTTTGTGGAACCACTGACCAGAGGAACCTGAGTGTTAACACCACTGATGACTTCTAACAAGTACCTTAGTGGAGTTCTCTTCCAGGAACAGGACCCGATCCTGCCGCTGAATAGGCTGCAACATCCAGCCTGCTCAGGTCCACCTGGGGAAGTGAACCCCTTCCAGAGCACAGAGAGACGTTAATGCATCTCTGCACGAGGACCAATAGACTCGTTCTTCATTGAGATCAATCTGTGTTTCCATCCTCAAGGGGCTGGCAGATTTTACATTGAAATCTTTGTCAGCAGTGAAACAAATGCATCCATCACTAAGCTCCTGCCTTAGAAATGGGCAGTTCTTGAGCTGTTGCCCAAGATGAAAAAAGGCCAAAATCTAATTGAACCTACAGGAAGAATTTAGTACAGAGAAACAGCGTTATCTGAACTGGAGCATGGCCAGACCTCTAGGTTAATACCCCAACAGGAGAGACTCATCAAAGACCTTATTTTGGGATCAGCAGTAATATTTTTGATTCTTAAAAAATGGGCCTTGGAAAATTTTTTCTTTAACCAAATGAATTCCACCAGCATCATACATGTCTGAGATGTGAACTCTCTGCTCTACCAAGTGCCTATAAGGCCCGTAATGGCTGTAAGCACATGGACCCAGCTGAGGATTTGTTTAGTTCTGCTTTGCTCTGCTGCAGCAAGTCCTTCTGGAGACCTGTGGGAACATATGGAGCTACCCCAGCAGGAGCTGACATTTTAACAAAAATATACCATATCTGGTTTGGTTCTTTGCTTCTCTCAATCTAATTTGGAATAATAGGGGCCAAGAACTGTCCAAACTATTTCTGTTCTTGACTTACATATATGATACTTAGAAGCAGAAAGACTGTTAACACCAATGTGACATTATCAAGGGGGATTCTATTTGCATTCTTTATAAATGTTAATTATGTATGGAGGCAGGACTACTGGGCAGTGAATGAAGTTAGCTTAAAACATGCATTTGACATTTAAATGCCAAATTCATCTCCCCCTTTCCAAACCAGCTTGTTTTAGTGAACTATTTTTACCTTTAAAAAATGGGTGAGGGAGGATTAATTTATTAATTAAGTGAGAAAGTCATAAGACATTCAGTATATATCTCCCAAAATCTGTAAATTTCTGTGCTCACATCTATGAAGCAAATTATTCTGAATATGCTTTAGAATCCCTAAGTTGTGGCATAAAAGGGCTCTACCTTATTACTAAAGAAAGAAAAAGAAAATAAAATTCCAAATTTAAGGGCGAGGTAAAGGAGAAGGGCTTAATTATTGTATCTCCCTCAAAAAGAAGAAAAACAGCTATCTATCTATGCCCAAGCGGAGCAAGTCTTTAGCAATCCACACCTTGAGTTCTCTGGGGGAAAACATGACATTTTAAGGACTGAGGACATCCCACATCCTTCTGAGGCCCTTAATCAAGGCCTTGCATTTCTAAGTACCCATTTGGGGCTGGGGAGCTGGAGGGCTTGTGAAAAAGAACTGTGATTATTACTCTGGAAAGGTCTCTCATCTGACTGGGGAGAAGGGCCACGCACACAAACAAGAGTAGCAAACATGTAGTGCCGGCGGAAAGAGCTGCTGGTGGAAAGACCTCTCAAGCTCAAAGTGCAAGGGGGCAGGTTTTACGGCAGACAGAGACTTGACCCCATCCTCTCCTGAGCCGCATCACTGTTTACTGGGCTACTGAGCTCCTTCAGTCTCCCTAAGCCTGACTGCAGAGAGGCCTCAGGGCCAGTCTGTCTAATGGGGCCTCACCACACCTCCCACACTTTGCCCAGTACTCTGCTCTTTTTCTTCAAGAGCACTTATTTTTGTTTGTGGTAATATTTTTATTTGTACTTGTTTAATACCTATCTCTCCCTTTAGGGTCTAAGTCCCTCAAAAGCTGCATGTTTGTTTACAATTTCATTTCTGTATGCCCAGCTTAAGCACACAGTAGGCTCTCCCTAAGTGTGGTAAATGAATGACTAAGCCTCTAATTAAGAGTGGAATTTCAACAAAAAGAAATGGAGAAAGTCACCCTAGTAGGGAGAATAGTATAAACCAATGTGCAGGGAAAACAGTGAGTATAGGAATTAACTGAGCTGGAAAAATAGGGTATGAGATGAAAGAGAAGGCCAGTTACAGAGGCTGGGCCATGGGCTCATTCTCTGGCGAATCATGCACTCCAAGCTAAGGAGTCTGCATTCTGAACCACAGCAATAGGGAAGCAAGGACTTTTTGTTTTGTTTTGTTTTGTTTTTCCCCCGAGACAGAGTCTCGCTCTGTCGCCCAGGCTGGAGTGCAGAGGCACGATCTCAGCTCACTGCAAGCTCCGCCTCCCGGGTTCACGCCATTCTCCTGCCTCAGCCTCCCAAGTAGCTGGGACTACAGGTGTCTGCCACCTCGCCTGGCTAGTTTTTTGTATTTTTTGGTAGAGATGGGGTTTCACCGTGTTAGGCAGGATGGTCTCGATCTCCTGACCTCGTGATCCACCCGTCTCGGCCTCCCAAAGTGCTGCGATTATAGGCTTGAGCCACCGCGCCCGGCCACAAGGACGTTTTTAGTCAAGGGAGGATAACACAAAATATTTGAGGAACATGGTAAGGCAGCCACAAGTAAGAGGAGCTAGAGAAGCCCAGAGGCAAGCAGGGAGATACTGAGGTGGTGGCTGCTGAGGATCCCAGATAGGTGAGTGTGAATGGAGGGGAGAGATTTTGGAAGGAAACCCTGGCAACTGGCACAAAATGGAAAGAGGAGGAAGGGTTCTGGTCAAGAGCACAAGGGGACTTGAGTGACCATTTACAAGGCCTGGCTCAGGGTCATTTAGACAACATAGGCTTTCCCAGGACTCATCTGTCCTATTGATTTCAAATGAAAAATTGGTACAAAAGCATCTTTACCTGCAAATTAAAGTCATGGTGAGTCATGTAGCTGCTAAAAAATGCCTGAGCAAGTCTCATGGGCCCAGAGCAGGCCATTATGCTGTTAGGTGGAGAGTAGGTAGAGTCACTGTTATGTGATGGGGCACAGGGAAAAGCCGTTATTGATTTTGCCAAAAAAGCACAACAGGGGAGAAGCTGAGCTGTATCTCCAGGGCAGAAACCACAGGATAAAGCTTTAAAAGGCAACAAGCACCTCCACTCCACAGAACTGCTTTCTGTATGGCCTCCTAATGGAGGTTGTGGTACCTCTGGAAGCATTGTGCACACTGTCTTTGACTTGGGCTCACTGACAGATTGAACCCTTAAGTTTTCAGGAGACTAAGAAGCCCATCGAACCCCTTGATGAAGCATTATCAGGTGGCCTGCGATACGTAAATCTCATCCTAGTGTACCATGCAATGTACATCATATACAAGCATCTGTAACAATGTCATACAATTTCAAGAGGATGTTCACCAAAGGGCCAGGACAGAAGTAGTTTGAAAATAAGCCATCTGAGGTGAGAGAGAAGAAACTGGGGTGCCTGGCAAGGAAACGAGAAGGTTTGAGGGTAGGAGGACATAACTGTAGCTTCAAATATCTGAACAACTATTATGGAGGACTGCGTGCATGACCTACCAAGAAGGTAAAACCAGAATTGATGGGGTGGAAGTCACAGATTTTAGCTGGATATAAGAAAAGATTTTTCATTATTTCATAGACGTAATGGTGGATGGCAGAGGGGGTTACTTATGGTTTACGAGCAAAAGTTGGAAGATCATTTTTATTTATTTTTTGTGTCACTATTATTATTTTTAAACCAGTCAAGTAGAATAGTAAAGAAGATCACTTTTAGACAACACAGAAGTGACTTTGTTCACAAGGGAGCTGGACTACGTGGTAACTAGGATTCCTTCCAAATTCCGAATTTCAGAATTTGCTGGAAATCATCGCCTCACTTTTCAAGTCACAAAAGAAAAAGCTAACAGCCCCCCATCTTAGAGGGCAGTAAAGGGAAGAAATGCTTTGAGTCTTAATATTATAGTAAAAAGGAAACACATGCTTCTCCTAGGAGACGTCTTTCCTACGTTGCTTTCCTTTGTACACAAAGAGAAATATTTTTGTCTGCAGTTAGAGGGAAAGAGTAAGCTAATGCTGCAATAATTTGGGGTGAAACAAGAGGAAATGAAAAGTAACTGCTAATTAATGCCAAAATAAAGGTTTAGCTCACCTATATTCTAAATATAGTCTTGTGTATTAGAAGATGTAGTTCCAACTGGTTTCCCTCATTTATCAACCCTGACATCGTAGGCAAGTCATTTCAGCTCTCAGAGCTTTAGTTTCTTCACCTAGAAAACCGAATCAAACAGTGGGCTAAATCAAATTATTGCTAAAAATCAACAGGATGCCTAGGACGCCTCACAGCAAAATGAATTCCGAAGAAACAAAGATTTACACCTGAAAAATGAAACCATAAAATACTGGGAGGAAATTATGTGTTTGTGTGTGTGTGTATATATATAGAAAGTGTAACTATATATATAAAATATATTTGTAATCAAATAATATATATTTGTATATTACATATAAGTATATATTATATATGTAATTACATAATATATGTATATGTAATAATATATATGTGATAATATATATAATGTATATATACAAATAATATACATATATTTATAATCTTAGAGTAAGGAAAGTCTTCTTAAGTGGGATGCAAAATGCAAAAGTTGGCTGGGCGCAGTGGCTCACGCCTGTAATCCCAGCAATTTGGGAGGCCCAGGTGGGTGGATCACCTGAGGTTAGGAGTTTGAGAACAGCCTGGCCAACATGGTGAAACCTTATCTCTACCAAAAATACAAAAACCAGCTGGGTGTGGTGGTATGCGCCTGTAATCCCAATTATTCAGGAGGCTGAGGCAGGAGAATCGCTTGAACCCAGGTGACAGAGGTTGCAGTGAGCCGAGATCGTGCCACTGCACTCCAGCCTGGGTGACAGAGCAAGACTGTCTCAAAAAAAAGAAAAAAAGCAGAAGTCATACAAGATTGATAGATTCAACTATAAAAATTCTAAATTTCTACATGTTAAAAAAAAACACATAAAAATGCCACAAGGCCAAAAGACAAATCATATCACAGATAAAGGGCTGATTTTTTTCAAATATAAAGAGCTTCTACAAATTAGTAAGAGATCAATTCAATAACAACGTTAAAAAAAAAAAGAGAAAAGGAATCTAGAAAAAAGTGTTTTGTAAACATGTAAAGAGATGCCACTGTCACTCATAATAAGAAACACACTTTAAAACTAACCCAAGATAACATTACCAATCTGTCAACCAAAAAGAGACTAAAAGGCTGACCACCCCCATGTTGATAAGGTGTTTACATGTTGTGGGTAGGAAAGTAAATTTAACACGCACAAACTCTTTCACACAGCTGTTCAGCTTCTGGAAACATCTTACAATGACTCTGTATAAGGATTTGCATTGCAGCAATGCTTTAATCAGTAAAAGCTTGGTAACATGTAGAATGTCCATCTACAAGAAACAAAAATAGGCCGGGCGCGGTGGCTCAAGCCTGTAATCCCAGCACTTTGGGAGGCCGAGACGGGCGGATCACGAGGTCAGGAGATCGAGACCATCCTGGCTAACACGGTGAAACCCCATCTCTACTAAAAATACAAAAATGAGCCGGGCGAGGTGGCGGGCGCCTGTAGTCCCAGCTACTCGGGAGGCTGAGGCAGGAGAATGGCGTAAACCCGGGAGGCGGAGCTTGCAGTGAGCTGAGATCTGGCCACTGCACTCCAGTCCGGGCGACAGAGCGAGACTCTGCCTCAAAAAAAAAAAAAAAAAGAAACAAAAATAAATGATAGTATATGCACACCACGGAATATTATGAACAACAAAAAAGAAAACTCTTCATGTACTTAATTAGAATGATTTTCCAAAAATTACTATTACATGAAAAAAGCAAAGTTCAGAGCAATACACATGAGACAGCACCATTTTGTCTTTTAAAAAGAAAAATGCTTAACATGTCAGAAATGCTTCTATATGCAGAGAATATTTCTGCAAGGATATTCAAAATCCTTTGAATTTGAATTCCCAGGGAGAAGAACTGGGAATCTGGGAGACTTATTTTTCACTATATAGTCTTTGGTACCTTTAAAATTTCACCTAGATTCAGGTATTATAATTAAAAAAATGCAAAATCCCTAGGGCATAAACATTCCATTTCTAGGGTTAGCTTTGCCTAGATTTCTACATACAGTTAGATATGGAGGTTAAGATAAACATTCCCTCCAAGGACACAGAAACAGCCTAAGACCTGGAGGCTGGGAGCTCTCCATCCCTGAAGTACAGTGTGAAGATGGGATGCCAGTCCTCTGCCACTGCACCCAAGTTCCATGGCGTTCTTCACTGTCCTTTGGCCCAGTGCAGAGGGCCCAAGCTGCAAAACCAGGACTTTATGCCCACTGCATAATGGATATAAGGCTCTTCCATGCTTTTGGGGGAAGTTCTGTTGAAAATAACTAGATCCAAAGTGGAAAGGAAAGGAACCAGAACATTTACACAAACCACAACTTTTAGCTGAGTTTACAATGGCTTCCTGCCTGTTTAAATCAGGACAGCCAAGAACAGACTGCCAGACAAATTGTCATTTGTAGGCCCCTACTGAGCTTAGGCAGTTTTCCACCTGTCCAGGCAAATAAACAGGCCGCCTTGAGTTATGGACAGGTGGGCCCTGTGGCGCCAGAGACTGGGTCATTAGAGCTTGTGAGCAAGACTAGGATGCCTGGGAAAGATACGCTCAGCATCTTGGCCCTGCCCAGCAGCTACAGGCCACAGGCATTCTTCTTACCCACTGGCTACCCACCAGATAGCATCAAAAGGAAACATCTATGGAGAAGAAAGCAGGACAAAGGAACCCTAGGCAGGGAGGGTAGTTGTCCATGAAAACAGAGTTGAGATCAGAGAGCACATCTTTGAGGATGCTGGCATAACACTGGGATCAGGAAAAGAGCCTGTGTTGTTTCTGAGGGTCACACATTTCAAAGGAAGTGAAAATGAGGTCCAGATTAATTGTTTTCTCGGAGTCCTATATAATAAAAAGCCTATCCCCCAATGTCTTGCTGCCACTCTGACCACATAGCACATCTCTAAACAAATTAAAGTTCTCTGGGATATGTATACACACATGCGTGCATGCATACACAGACCACCTTCGTATCTGGTCTCTAAGAAGCTTCCTCTACCCTGACGTCCCCGAAGTCCACTCAGGGTCAGAGAATGTCTGAGGCCACCAGCATCTCCCTCTCTTACTGGTTGTAATTACCTATGGGTCTGGCTCCTGAGAGGATGTACTTAAGATTCATCAGGGCAACTTAATTGTGGTCAATGCTCTTTTAGGACATTAGCACCATTTCTGTGTTCCAAGTGGTGGTGGCATACCCTGAACTCACCTTCCCTGCCTCCATGAACACCCAGTTAGTCGGCCTCCCTCACTGGAGCTTCCATTTCCGAGATTTCTGGCCATCTTCTGGTCTTAGTAATTTTGAATTCTCTTCCCTTTGCTTCACGATCCTGGTTTTCAAATTTTATTTCTGCCTTGAGTATGCAATGAGCTCATGGAAAGGCATTTCCTAAGACAATGACCTATAACCCAGCCCCTCCGCCAGAACTCACCCAACATCCTTGCCTAGGATGACAACAAGAACAATGATCAAGTCTGAGAAATTCTGATTTCATTCTAGCTCAATAGCTTTTTAAAAATGTGTGTGTGTGCATGTTTAAAAGCATGCACCCAACAGCTTAAAATAAAGAAATCAAGGGAAAAAACCAAGATGAGAAAGGTAACAGGTAGCAATCATGACTAAAGAAAAAGGAAGTTAAAAGTAAAAGTCAAGTTATAAGGTATATTTGTAAGACAATATTAAGTGTAGGGTAGAATTTTCAATGTCTCCTACAGGAGAAATTAAGAGAAAGTAGCCCAATAACCACTCATGCTTCTCCCTCCCCACCCCAAGCATGCACAGCTTGCTCCCTCACGTCCTCCTCAAAGGTGCCTTCCTTGGCTGACTCACCTAATGGCAACCCTCCTCCCACCGCACCCTCTAATCCTGTTCTTAGCTGTACTGTTCTCACAAGCACTCCTATCATCAACTCCATACTATGATTTTTACCTATTTATTCTTTTTAAATTCTCATTCCCCTCTAGCTTTCTAGAATGCCAGCTCCATGAGGGCAACAGGATTTGTCTGTTTTGTTCATTGCATTTAGAGCCTACCTGGAAAAGAGCAAGTGCTCAACAAATTAGCTGAATGAGTAACTGTAATACAAATATACTTCAATTTTATACTATTATTACTGATTATGTAAAATACCTCTACTTGTTCTTCGACACAATTGCTTAGAATAATGTAAGATGAACTATTATTCTAAAAGTCATGTAAAGTCACGCACTCTGTATCCTACGGATACCTTACTAGAAAAACAAGATATGAAACCACAACCAAAGTATAAAAAGAATATACCAGAAAATGTTTCCTTCTGTGATTCTCAGCATTTGTATGGACTGGAATAAAGGTCAAATTCCTCTCATCTATATTCACCTACATTCATTGTCGCCCAAACTTTCAGTCTGGGGTTAAAAAAAAAAAATGTAACAAAACAAAAAAGAGAGAAAAGGAAAATTCTCCTTTTGCTGGCGATTTTACAAATACCCCAAGTCCCTCCCTGGTGCTTGATGGTGCCTTCTTGTTGCAGCTAAAGGGAACCAGGCTGTTTAGTGGGGGACAGAGGCTGGCAGTGTGCGTGGTGGCCTGCCGACACCACAAGTGGTAGAAATGCTGGTGCAGAATAGAAATGTGAGTCAACCCTGGAAAAAATGTTAAAAAAAAAATAAAAGCAAAATCCCTCTGGCGCAGAGGGCTGAGAGGCTAGAAGAGAAGCCCATCCTTAACTCCACCTGTAAAAATAAGAATGAAAAGGAAAAATGAATGAGAAAAGTAGGGAGGAAGAGAAAAAGACAAAAAAGCATAGAAGAAAAGGGGAGAAAGAGCAAAGGGAAAAAGAAAAAGGGAAACAGATGAGTGACAGATAGGGACAGCAGCAATGGGGAAATGCATCGGTAGGAAGTGAAGTGGCAGCGGCAGGAAGGGCGCATTCCCCTTGCTTTCCAGCACCTGTCCAGTTAGAGGCATGATAGCAGCAAGGGACCAGCAAGCGGGAGAGAACACACCAGTTTTCTCATCACCAGTCAATTGCAGAGCCAGGACTAACTCCCGCTCATTCACAACACTGTGGAGTTTCTCCTGTTAGCATCAAGACCGTGGAAATGCATATAAACATACATACATCTATACACACACACACTGCATATATATATACACACATGCATATACACACATCTATAATCTAGGCTAACAAAAATCACTTCGACAGAAAGGCCAAAACTATTTATTTACGGCTGCCTATAAAATAAATGAGATTATTTTTAAAATATGAACAAATTACCTCAATATTACCAGACCACCTAAACCCAATGGAAATTTAAAGAGTGTTTCATCTAGGATAAAAGTTGTGACTACTGCGTATACTTGGAAACAACTTAAACAGACATTCCAGGCCCTAATCTTTCCCCAGAGGTAGGAGTGTCACATTCTTGTTCAGGGCGGGAGGGCTTTGCTCAGCACAAAAGACTACACAGCATGCTTGTTTACATAACAAGGAACAATGCACACTGCAGAATATGGCGTGGGAAATTTAGTCATCATCAGTAGAAATGCAAATCTCCTTATTTTACATTCTTCTTTTTGCACACCTAACCCCCAAGGGTTAAACGCAGCCAAAGCCTCTATGGAGTTGAACCAATCAGCTTGTCTCTTGATGACATCATGCCTCCAATGGGACAGAGCTGGAAAGGGCGAGGCAGCAAGGCCACTTCTGGACTTGGCCTGAAAGGGTGCCCTCCCAGTTGCTGCCACTTCACTTCTCAGGAAAAGGATTCAAGAGCCAAGGGTCTCCTCAGCTACCATTTCAGACAAAGCTAGGACATTCCCAAAATCCTGTGCCAGAAATTATTCTCAGCTTATACAAAATGCATACAAAGCAAGTCCCTGCTCTTCACCCATCTCCCACTTATTTAATATTTATGAAAGCTGATTACAAAACACAAATTTATCATTTAAGCCTTTAGCCAAGTTTTAAATGACTCCAATGTTTATGCTAAGCAGACAAACAGCCTTCTGTGGTTTTCTCTTTCATAAACTTCAATCCCATTCAAAGGCAGGTGAGAGGCTGATCTGGTCATCACAAACTTTTTATCCATTCAAACCACAATATGACCAGAAAGATGTTTTTGTTCTTCCTACAAGGTATTTATCTCAGATGTTAATTGGTGCTGGTTGTGTGTGCTGTGGGTACCTCACACTGTCCAAGAGACAGAGGATGAAGACACACAAAAAGGAAATTCTGCCACAGGAGCACACAGCTGAGATGCTGAGGACACTGCCAGCTTGATGAAGGGAAAACAGGTTTCTTTCCTATAGTAGGAAGTGGGAAAGGCTTAAAGTTTTGGATTTTTAATTTTGTTAAATTTACATATTTTTATTTGGAAATGTCTGTATCAGTGCAGAAAAACACAGTTTTAGAGACACTGGATGCCATTACTTTATATATCATTAGTTTATTATAAAGAAATAAAGTTTAAATAAAATTTATAAATTTAGTTTATTATAAAGAAAGACATGGAAATTATTTATATGATGAAATATTTCAGGACTTCAGTGGAAGCAGCAGCTTCACGTAATGTCATTTCAATAGTGATTTATTTCTGTCTGCATTCTTTCCAAGAATGTCACCATCTTTAAATAAGAAATAATCCTGTCACCTAGAACTACTTTGGTGCCTCTATATTCTGCCAGAAGAATTTTGTCTCCAACTTCCACACTAATTGATCGAATCTCTCCACCCTTTCCTTTAAGGCCTGATCCAACAGCTACCACTGCTGCTTGTGATACTTTTCCGTGAGATTTTCCTGTAGGCATAATGCCTCCTTTGGTTACAGTTTCAGCTGCACTCCTTTCAACCAATATTCAAAGAGTGAAAGAAATTTCCTACATGCTGGTCCGGCCATGACTCCACTGCCACAGCTTTGGTGCTTCCAGTTAAATGATGAATTTCTCCTGCTTCCCAGCACTCTCAATATCTAAGCCTTGTAGTTCATTTGCAAATGAAGATTAATTTACAATTTATATGCTAGAGCCATGTTTACTGCTCCAGCATACAGCCATCTATGCTTGCTCAGAGTTGATTGAAACAGTGCCAAAAACTGCTATGTCACTCAGGGTTCCTGCAGGAAAAGACGGCACAAATTGTGCACCTGCAGGAACTTAATAATGGGATTATTTACACAGGTTTGGGTAAGGTGCAGGGAGGGGAGCTAGTCACAATAAGGAGCCTTAGGTCAGAAGGGTCAAAGGGAGGGACCATTTACTAGAACCCAGAGAGAACAGCTATTGGGAGAAGGTCCCTCCCAGGAGTGGTGGCTTTCAGTAGAGGAACACAGCCAATCCAACAACCCCTTGGCCTATTAATGTACGACACATAGGCAGATAGAAAAGTGTAGGAACTGGACCTGAAGGGCAGGTGGAAAATGACCTGTGCAGCATCTAATGGTTGGAGAACAGTTTCAACAACAACAAACCAACCAACCTTATGATATAGCTATACAAGAGAACACTCAGCCTTTTTAGAATGATGGTCTGAATCCAGATCTTATTGATGCTGTCATGGTAAGATATCTACAACATGCAGTAACTAGTAAGAAAAGCAAATTATAATCAGTAAATACACTAAGATACCAAATTTGAATATGTATTAAATGTTAACAGAGGTTAAGTGTGCATGGAGGGATGTAGGTGAATTTCTCACTCCTTATCTATATATTTTTAAAGTTTTACGGCCGGGCGCGGTGGCTCAAGCCTGTAATCCCAGCACTTTGGGAGGCCGAGACGGGCGGATCACGAGGTCAGGAGATCGAGACCATCCTGGCTAATACGGTGAAACCCCGTCTCTACTAAAAATACAAAAACTAGCCGGGCGACGTGGCGGGCGCCTGTAGTCCCGGCTACTCGGGAGGCTGAGGCAGGAGAATGGCGTAAACCCGGAAGGCGGAGCTTGCAGTGAGCTGAGATCTGGCCACTGCACTCCAGCCTGGGCGACAGAGCGAGACTCCGCCTCAAAAAAAAAAAAAAAGTTTTACTTATGTACACCTTCTCAGTTTGTCCTCTATTATATCCTAAGCATCATTAAGACAACAAAGAGTGCTTTGACTTGACTGGAGAACACAGAAAATAACTAGTGAAGCTTGGATTCAGATCTCCTCTTAGGCTGAGCTCTTCCAAAGGCAAACTATGACTTCTTTGTCACCAAAAATACAATAGAAAATAGGAAGAATGCTAGTGTCATTAACAGATATGATCACAGAGGTTTACCTTAACCAGGCCATCTTTCAGAAGTCAAGTTGCTCAGGGTAGTTCAACAGGGCTGCATTAACCCACAACAAGGAGCAGTCTGTATTTGGAGAAAATGACTCCCAGATCTATCAGACATACATGTTCCCCAACTGGAGAACATCATCCCAACCAACCAACCAGCCAGCCAGCCAGCCAGCCAGCCATTTGCTGGCCATTATGTAGAAGAATATATTTGAAAAATAAATTGTAGAGAAGGGTGTAGATTTCTCTACAACCTCTCTTCTCCTCTCAGGGAGTTCAACAGAAAGCTCGTTAACTTCTCAAATGAGAACAATGGGGAAGGTGCCTGCCCTACTTTCTCAGGCTGGGTGGGCTCTCCCATCCCGGCAGTGAGGCAGAGCTGTGTAGGAGGATCACCAGTTAAAGGGTTTGAACTCCAGTGGTTCCCCATGACTCTGCCACCACCAAACAACAAAGAAACTCCTGCAAAGAGCTCTGCCGTTTTGTTTCTTTGTTTGTTTTGAGACAGAGTCCCACCCTGTCACCCAGGCTGAAGTGCAGTGGTATGATCTCCGCTCACTGCAACCTCCACCTCCTGGGTTCAAGCAGTTCTCTTGCCTCAGCCTCCTGAGTGGGTGGGACTACTGACACATACCACCACGTCCGGCTAATTTTTGTATTTTTAGTAGAGATGGGGTTTCACCATGTTGGTCAGGCTGGTCTCGACCTCCTGACCTCAGGTGATCCACCTGCCTCGGCCTCCCAAAGTGCTTGGATTACAGGCATAAGCCACCATGCCCGGCCTGAGCTCTGCCTTTCTTAAGGTCTGAAGGCACTCCAGGCCTCAGTTCCCATTCTCGGAAGCTCCAAGCACAATAGTAACATTAATATCTACCACTTAGTCAACACTTTATGCATGCTAGGAACTATGCTAGGCAGTTAAACACATCTCTAATTGGTAAAATACTCTGAAACACAGATCTAACTGCCTCAGTTTCACAAATAAGAACAACAACAGTGAGCTTACTGAGGTTGTCCATGCACCGAAGTGGAGATGGCGGAGCTGGGGCTCAAAGCTGGACCTGCTGACTCCCGAACCTGAGCCCATCTGCTGTCCTGCACTTCCTTCTAGGAACAGCGTGAGGGGCTCCCACCCCACAGCCTTCCTTCTGCCTCCCCAGGCCTCACAGTGAGGAGCTGAGCTAGGACCGAGCACTTTCAGATCCTTCAGAGCAGAGTTCCCCACATCCCGGGGTCCAAGGACAACAAAGAAAAACATCAGCAAGGACAGGATATGGCAAAGCAGGCTACCGGCACTGGTCAGGGATAGGGTGGGAAGCAGCCATTAACTAATGCCCTATTCCAGGAAAGCCTGCCAAGGCCCTGGGTTTAGGGCCAATCACTGGGGGAAACACTTTTGGAGTTTCTCTTTAGAGAGCGATATCCACAGAAACCAAGTATAATATCACTAAGAAACAACACTGAAGGGTTACACATAAGGGGCCCTGTTAATGTTTAGGTTGTAAGCAAACCTTGGTCTTCTGAATTCTTTCCAGTAAGACCTCAATTGCCTTTAAGTTTTTTCAAATTTAAAATGTAGCAGGGCTTCTGCATTTCAGTCACACTAGAGAACTGGCCCACAACACCTAGATCTTGGATAGATCTAGATCCCTGGGCCATTGCATGCACTTGCAATCTTTATCTGCACAGGTGATATCAGCAAATGAACCTCCTCTCGATGCAAAGAGACACTGGCTTATGAGCCCACACAGCCAACCTCAAGCCCAGCTTTGCCCAGGTGATTTTGTATTTCTTGGCCAGGAGGAAACAGTGGAGCCCATAAGACTGCCCAGAAATGCTGCATGTTAACAGGACATAAATATCCTGGGAAGAATTGCCCAGCACTGCTGACCTCTCCTTAGGAGCCATAAGGAAGAGGTGATTCATTGGACTGGTAAAGCTGATTTCCAGCCCGTTTAAAGGATTCTGAGACACTCACTGCCTTGATAGCATATCTAGGAGTCATCCCTCAGTATCCACAAGGGATTGGTTCCAGAACACCATTTGGATATCAAAACCTGTGGATGTTCAAGTCCTTGACATGAAATATTACTGCATATAACCTACATACATCTTGTATATTCTAAATCATCTCTAGATTACTTATAATACCTGATACAATGTAAATGCTATATGTAAGTAATTGTTATACTGTATTTTTATTTGCATTATTTGTTATTGTTGTTTTATGTTTTTCTCCCGAACATTTCCATCCACAGTTGACTAAATCCACAGACGCAGAAAACCATGGATATGGAAGGCTGGCTGTACTCATCCCTTGGCCTGATGCTCGAGGCCCTCTCACTACCTGGTGCAAATCTCGCTTTCTACCCTTATTTCTCATTCTGCCCTTACACACACTCAGCACCCTAGAGAAACCAAATGACCTGAGCTTTCCTGGCTCCACGCCTCTGCTCATGCCGCTCTCTCCACCCACTTCTCCTCGTCCCACCAGCTTCAATCTGGTTTTAACCATAAGACTTAGTCTTTTAATTCCATGTCAAATCCCACTGCTCTAGTGATCGTTCCTGAATCTCTTCCCACCCTCTCATACCTCCTGTCTCCACTCCCCCACCCACTGATTTTTTTAAAAATCTCAGACCCGCGTGAGAGTCACTGATGTTTTTCTCTCTTGACCTCTGCAGCCATTTCAGAGCACACTGCACTTATCTTCACCCGCCTCTTAAATTTATCTTAAACTTTTCCTACAGCTGACTGTAAATTAGTAAAACTCTGTTTTAAAAAACAAAGGTAGAGCACACATTCCTACAAATATACATACTCCAGTGTGTAATCTCCCGGCACCCCGCTCCCCCAAGCTATCTCACTCATAGTGATTTTCCACGAGTGGCCAGGCATCTAGCACAGGCTCACCAAATCTTTGTTTACTAAGCAATGAAAATCTTCTGCACAGGATTCCTCTGTCTCTGCCTAATCAGACTCTTAAGCTTCATCTTCTACCTTATCTGGAGGTAGTGCTGGAAGCACAGCCCCCGCCCCCAACCCCGTTCCTTCACTGGAAACAGACTGGCTTTGGTTTACATAACTTTCCAGCACCTACCCAAATAGAGTTGGGTAGGGCATTAAGTCTACAGATTGTTCAAATGGACATGTCAGCTGTAGTGTTCGCTTCCTCTTGAAGAGCTAAATGCAGTTCTTGAAATTATTCCTCAGAGACAGACCCAGTCCACTTCAAAGGCAGCTTCCACTCAGTAAGAAGCTTGCAAGGGTGGTACTTTTAACATTCCCAGGGTGTTTACCTATCTTTGAGAAACACATTCTTCTGCTCAGGGAGACATGCCATAGGTCGCTGAGAAATACTTCGGTACATATTTCCAACTAATAATGGCTATGAAAGAAAACTGGGCCTCTGACTCCCAATGTTTTCTACTCCCTAATCTTCGTTTCCTGAACCACTTAGCCCTCTTCTGCCTGACCAATCTGGGAATGTGGGATGGGCAGGACCCTTCTGCTGGAAGAAGTATTTGGCCTTCCAGGACAGCACAGTAAGAATAATCATGGAGAAGCAGGGACTAGAAAAGCCTTCCTCTTGCAGCTGTAAAAAGGAATGAGATCGTGTCCTTTGCAGGCAACATGGATGGAGCTGCAGGCCATTATCCTGAGTGAATTAACACAGGAACAGAAAACCAAACAGTGTAGCATATTCTCCCTTAAACATTGGGTACTCATGGACATAAAGATACAACAAATAGACACTGGGGACTACTGGAGAGGGGAGGGAGTGGGGGCAAGGGCTGAAAAACTAACTATTGGGTACTATGACCACTACCTGGGTGATGAGATCAATCGTATCCCAAACCTCAGCATCAAGCAATATACCCATGTAACAAACCTGCACATGTATCCCCTGAATCTACAATAAAAGTTGAAATTATATATATATATAAAAAGAAAAGCCCCCTGTCCTCCCCTAAACACCCCATCACACCTCTCAACTAACCCTGGATCTTCTCTCTTCCTCCTGAAGGACTCATAGGAAGTACTCCAGCTCATCTTAAGCATCTCCAGGGTGAGCATGATTCTCTCAATGGGGCTGATGGGATCCAAATATTTCCAAACAGCATGTCATTTCTAGAAACTGCCCCTCCCTCAGCCCTGCTCTGCTGGGGCCTCCACCAGCTAATTTAACCATTAATGGACCTGTCTTCTGTGATCCACGCTACCTGAGGCTCGCCTCTTCCTACGATTGTCAGAAACACATTAGTTACAGAGTGAAGGAACCAGAGCAACCCTGCCCAGATCCTGGGCCTGACAGTTGGCACTCAGGGGAGCTGTGGTGGGCTGCGGCCAGCCTGGCCAGCCCAGCTCCCTGTGACGTCATGTCGGCCTTACCTCATCCCACTCCGAGGCGAAGGAGGGTGACTTCTCCAGCCTCTTCTTCCCAATGCTGCAGTTGGATAAGGACTCGCTCCGACTCCCCATGGTAGCGTCCTCTGTGGGTGAGCAGGTCAGGAGATCAGAGTCAGACTTGGACAAGCTGCGGCTGAGTTTGAGTTCAGCTTTAGGTTTGCTGGTGGGAGGGGCTCGGCTCCTGGCCCCACTCCGGTCTCCTTCCTCAGCACCACCAGGGTGCGGAGATGCTGTGTGAGTCAAAGTTTCAGGGTGTGAGCGGCTGTTGGTGGTGGGCAGGCCTGTTAGGTAGCCCACTCTCTTGCTCTGGTCCAGGGCACTGGGTTGGGAGGCTCCAGGAGCATGCACACCCGTCTCCTCCAGCTGCATGCTGGCCTTGTGGCAGGCGCCCTGCTGGGGGGACCCGTCTGGATGGCTCTGGCCAGCAGTACAGAGCAGCTGGAAAGGGTCCTGCCCCACCTCACACACCGGGGAGGAGCCGTGGAGGAGGCCTGAGAACTGCTCTGGGACCTGCCCGTCCTGCCCCTCCGCAGAGTCCTGGCTCCGGCTGCTGCTGCTCCGCCTGTGGTCTTGGAGTGGACGGAGAGACAGAGAAATAAAAAATTAAACGTGGCAAAAATCAACAAAGTTCCAATGCAGCAAGCATACGGCACAGCAGAGGAATTCACAGAGAAACAGGAGAGAAACTGGATAGGCTGGGGAGGGGGAGAGGAAAGAAGAGAGAGGAAGGAAGACAGTTTTCATATTGTTCTTAATGTTCAATTTGTACCCAAAGTCAGAGCATTTATGAAATTCCAAACACTGGCCTGATTAATGCTATCTGGCAGCCTTCCCTGTTGTTAGATTTCTGTTAACATTAACGACCAGACCTTGCTATATAAGGCGAGAAGAGTGTTAACTATAATCTAGAGAAAGGACACGAGTCAGGACAGAGTGAGTGAACATGGAGCAAAAGTGAGAGCACCAGTGGCCAGTGAGCAAGCGCGAGCAGTGAGACTCACTCCTGGAACATCTGATACATTTCCATAAAGGCCAAAGTGTTATTTAAAGGCCACCCGCCCTCCCTTCCTTTGGCAAGCAGCAACAGAAAAAAAAAAAAAAAAAAAAAAAAGAGAGGTCACGATCCACAACCTGCAACTTCTGGAATTCCTTAACAGAAACAAAACGGCAGAGAAATAACTGCTTCCTTCCTCCAAGGAGGCCATTCCGAGTTCCACGCCTCATCCTTCCTTCCTCAGGGAGCACAGACTTTTCTTTCTCTTTTTTTTTTTTTTTTGAGAATGTATACAACTTGCTTCTTCCAAAATCTCCCAGCTGCTCATATTTGTTTAAGTTTAACCTTAGTTGATCCACTGAAAACAAAATGGTCTAATTTGTCAATGCCAGGAGACATTTGCAGTTCTCTCGACTTCCCCAACATCCTAGAAATCTGACACTACTAGCTCAGGAGGCCAACTACTACTGTACACTCAAATACCTCGCCCTGAAGTAGCATAAATAGTTGGTCAAATCAGAATCTAACATCAGCACTACACTGGCACACCCAGGGGCTTCCCTTACATGAACTCAGTCCCATTAAAGATTTTAACCCACATCATCAGAGTAAATAACATTATGTTCTGCACTAGCTCACATTCCGTAATATTCAACTTTATCTTCTCTATACGTGGAATCTGTTGCACCTACAACAAACAATTCCCTAGTCTGCTCAAAACTCTCAAGAACTATTCATGAGCTCAGAGAATCTTAGAACCAAAAGGGTCAACTATGTTTACAGATGAGAAGTCTTAGTGGTTACCCCAGGTGGTGGGGGAGAAGACTTTAACCCAGGAGCCTGAAGATCTGGCTCTGGTCCTGGCTGAGCTGTTCTCTAGCTGTGTGGCTTGGCAGTGATTTCATCTTATTGGGCCTCAGTGTCTAAAGTAAGTGGGCTGGGCTACATGATACTTAAAAATCCCTTTAGGCCAGGCGCAGTGGCTCAAGCCTGTAGTCCCAGCACTTTGGGAGGCCAAGACGGGCGGATCACGAGGTCAGAAGATGGAGACCATCCTGGCTAACATGGTGAAACCCTGTCTCTACTAAAAAATACAAAAAACTAGCCAGGCGAGGTGGCGGGCACCTGTAGTCCCAGCTACTCGGGAGGCTGAGGCAGGAGAATAGCGTAAACTTGGGAGGCGAAGCTTGCAGTGAGCTGAGATCTGGCCACTGCACCCCAGCCTGGGTGACAGAGGGAGACTCCGTCTCAAAAAAAAAAAAAAAAAAAAAATCCCTTAATGTCATGATAGTGATGAGAATCCAGGTCTCCACCATGTCATGATGGTACACTTCTCCCACTTAGGGAGACGAGGCCCCTGCTTGGGTACCTCTCCTGTTGCTGCCTACACAGTTCCCACTCTCCCTCATCAGCACGCCTGAAGGCCCAAAGCCCCTTCTTGAGGTTCAGGTCTGCAACTGGAGAGGGTAGCCAGATGAGGAGGGGTGCAAAATGAAAAGTGCTTTATAAACACAACGTACTAAAACACAGTCTCCAATGCCCATGCATGACGCTACTGTCCTGTAACAGTGGTTCTTCCAAAACAGGCTTTAAGAAATAGTCTCAACAACCAGCTCCCACAGTGAGCCCAACTCGCTGAGGTCTGAGCGGCGATACATTTCCCCCATCTCTCCCCTCTCCTCCCGGCTCCAGAAGAGCAGTTCGGTCTCCACAGTCTGTTCAGCTTTTCACGAGTCTAGAGAAGTGGCCAAGGGCAGCCAATTAGCTCCGCTTTATGGCTCTGATTACTTATCCACAGGAGCACAGAAGCACCAACTTTGGCATGTCCCTCCTCTATACTTTATTTTTTTTGAGACCTAGTCTTGCTCTGTCACCCAGGCTAGAGTGCAGTGGCACACTCTTGGCTCACTGCAACCTCTGCCTCCTGGGTTCAAGTGATTCTCCTATCTCAGCCTCCTGAGTGGCTGGGAGTACAGGTGTGTGCCACCATGCCCAGTTAAATTTTTTGTATTTTTAGTAGAGATGGGGTTTTGCCATGTTGGCCAGGCTGGTCTGGAACTCCTCAAGTGATTTGCCCGCCTTGGTCTCCCAAAGTGCTGGGATTACAGGCGTGAGCCACCACCCCCTGCCACTCCTTTACACTTGACCACTTTGAGACTTTCAACCCCAACTCAAAAATGCTATACCCCAAAGGTCAGGTCCTGAGCAATGAACAAGCCCTGAAAACTTGAATCCTTTAGGGAAGAAGGAATGTTGATTACACAAGAGTTTCACATAGCTTAACCGAGGCCCCAGGAAGCCACGACTCATGGCTATGAATATTATTACATACAACAACTGGCAGTCAGAACAGAGCTACCCAGTGGTGTTGCGTGGTGGGGCTACAGTCAGGATGACACATGACCACTTAATGTGGCTCAGGTCAATAGTACTTCGTAGGAGAAGCTGATGGGGACAGTTAATCAGGCTGCAAAATTTGCCATCTCTGGGATCACATTATAATGGCCAACTTCCTACAGATCCTGGCCCAAGGTACAATGTCCCTCTGCCTATATTTGAATGCAAGGTGACTTTGATAAAAGGAGCACAGGCTTCTACTGCTTTGTATCAACTTCCAGCTTCATATTTAACAACTAGGAGCTAAGGGACCAACAATGAAAGAAAACACCATAGCTCAGAACTGGGGGCCAGCCTGGCTCACACTGCCTGGGTGGACCTCAGAACTCAGGCCACAGAGAATGTTCCAACTGCTGCTGTGGGAGCCAACAATGCAGGCCCTGTGAAACAGCCACCCATTCATGCTAGCTATCAATGATGAAAGAGAGACAGATGCCAAGGGCTCAATACCAGACACAAGCCAGGGGGAAGGAAGTGGGCAGAAGGAAAGAATGGAAACTTATGGAGGAAGGAAATATGTGGTGTGGAGGAAGAGTCTCTGAGGGTCATAATCCTATTAGAGAAACCACAATTCACCAGTATTGTGTGGAATATAAGAAATGATGGAAAGAAATTCTTATAATCATATGACTTAGCCAGGCAATTCCTAAGAAAGACACTTTGGTATCTGAAAAGCTTGCTGAGATCTAAGAGCCTAAGGCTGGTGTTCTCGTTCCCATTAAAAACTACATCCAAGGCCAAGATGAGTTTTTTTGGCAGATCAATGGGTGGGAAAAGAATTACTCAATGGTTTCTTCCTTCTGCAAAGTAAGGATAATATAAGGTCTCTTAGGGACAAGGTGCTAACAATAGAGTACACTGATCAAGAAGCAGTTCTTAAGCAAATCACTTCTTTGTGCAATTCTGGGATCTTAATTGGGGGATTGTTGTGGTAATTAAATTATACGTGTAATGCATTAAGAACCATGTCTGGCACATGCCACACTCTCAACAGATGTTAAAATTGTTATTATCCTCCACACAGTATCCGTTACAACACACTTTGCTCACAGATGAGACCAACTACTTCTCCGTTCCTCACAGGTCTGTCACAAGGATCATCAAAGATAAGGCACATGAAAGTACTGTGTAAGACATAAAGCACTTCACAAGCATTCATTACCTTCACCATCCTCGCAACTCTGAGCAGCAGAAGGAAGGGACAGAAGGTAATATGGTGAGAGGGCTGAAGTGAGAAACTCTAAGACAGGCCCCAGAACTGTCACTGTAACCACTCATCCCATCGGCAAACGTATGAAGTGTCTGACCTCAAGAGGCACCCAGGTGATATGAGGATAAAGAAGCCGGGTGTGGTGGCTCACGCCTGTAATCCCAACACTTTGGAAGCCTGAGATGGGAGGATCGCTTGAGCTCAGGAGTTGAAGATCAGCTTGGGCAACATGGTGAGACCTCATCTCTATAAAGAATTTAAAAATTAGCTGGGTGTGGTGGTGCACACCTGCAGTCCCAGCTACTTGGGAGGTTGAGATGGGAGGATAATTTGAGTCCAGGAATTCAAGGCTGCAGTGAGCTATGATTATGCCACTGCACTCCAGCCTGGGAGACAGAGCGAGACCTTGCCTTCCCCAAAATAAAATAAAAATAAAAATAATTAAAAAAAAAATAAAGACACCAAGTCTGCCTCAATAGATGCTTTAAGACAGGCATAAACCATATGCACGGCAGATAAAAAGGAAAGTCTGCTTACTTTGAACCAGAAGGTTTCTCAGAAGAGGTAGCTTTCGAGCTGAGCACTGAAGGAGAAGTAAGACCTTGTCAGGCTTACAGAGAAGTAAAAATACATTAGAAAAGGCAGAGAAGGGGCAGGTGTGGCAGCATATGCCTGTAATCCCAGCACTTTGGGAGAATGAGGGAGGAGGATCACTTGAGCTCAGGAGTTAAGAGACCACCCTGGGCAACAAACCTTATGCCAGGGACTAGTGAAGTTGCAGAAGAGACCCTTAGGCCTTTCTCCCACGCTACTTCCCATGTTCCCCGAGCTCTGCCCTTCCCACAGTCTGCCCTTCTAGGAGAGAAACAAGGAGATAAAGGCACAAAGGGAGGGAGGCCTGCTTCTTATGCTACCCATACATCAAGGCCAGCTGCTCTACTCAATAAGGCACACCAGCATGCTAATTCCCAATCCCATCAACTTGTGATCCTCCTTCATTTTCCTTTTACCCTGGGAGCTACCGAAGCAAGGGGTCTTCTGTGCTGCATTTTAATTACTATGATGAGCTATGGGATCTCAAGGGCTTTTGAATAATAACATTTTAACATTTACACATTTTCATTCACCTCTGCCCACTTAAGGCTGAAGAATGCAGCTCATGTGAGGAGTTGCTAACTCAAATCAACCCTCAGGCCCAGAGAAGAAGGCTGGGGGACCCAGTGTCCCGGTTGTTTTGTGTTCTCTGTATCATTAGGATTGGAATCCTCCAGCTGCCTAGTGACTATGGTGAGCGTCAAAAACCATGGATGTGCAAGAGAACTCCCAAGTACATGGCTGCTTTCAGAGGGTCACCAGGCTCTCCCTGGAAGGAAGGTCCTGACTAGGTTATTCAGACATTTGCTGAAGACTGCAATTTGATAAGACAAATAGACTGACAGTTCGTTTTGGTCCATGCAACATGAGAAATAGAATAAGAGCTAGATGGGGATTCAAGAAGCCCATGTTTTAGTTCCAGCCCTGTGACTTTTCCTCTTTAGGTCTCTTTCAAAAAATGAATGCCTGGGATGCATTCTCCAGGGCTTTGGAATTTAGGCTGATTTGAATCTGTGATTAAATGACCTCTCTATGGTCCCTTCCAGTTCTATGATGTCAAGAACATGAATAGCAGCAAGGCTTTTGATGAAATGGTTTTAGCCTCGTGGTTAAAAGTATAGGCTTTAGATTCAGTCACACTAGGGTTTAAGTCTCAGCTCCAATACCTAACCTTTTCTTCCTCAGCTCTGAAACAGGGACAAAAATAGCCCTACCCTGAAGATCTGTCACGAGATATACAATGACATAATCAACATAAATGAAATCAGCATGGCAGCTGGCCCGTGGGAAGCATTCAGTAAATGATAGCTGCTATCATTATCACCATTTTTCATTTACAGTCATTTCTGAACTCTTAGCTCATCATGCCAACACTGCACACAGAGGCTGGTTTCCCTTCTCCTGACTCTGCAAAGGAGACTGATTTCTTCTGAGTAGCCCTGTTAATGAGGCAGAATAAAACTCAAATGCCAGGGAAGGCCAGTATTTTTGCAAGTTTGGTTAGGGATTACATGTAACAGCACAGTAGAAAATCTTCAGACTAGAAGCCATCTGTACTCACCTTGGGGCCCATAGGTATAGCCCAGCTTTGGGACTTAAGACTGTTTCACAGTGAGTTGGTCTTGATTATCTCATTATATCTCCCCCACTTCCCTGAACTCCTGAAGAGTCTGTTCTCTGCCTGTCATTGGACCTCTGACCTCTGGCCCCCAAACTTCCCTAGTTTTCAATATACCAGCTTTGCCTGGATCAGCTTCCAACCAGCCATGATTTCTAACCATGCCTAATTTAATAGCACATTTGCTGTCTTTGCTCCCCTTGATCTTCTGCCAGTTCCTGTACTGGGTATTCATAGCCATTTGCTTTCTCTTCTCCAGTTGCTGGAATGTTGAGCCCTTTTAAATACTCAAGAAACAACTGACTTGAGTCCTCTACCAATTCACCTAACTCAGCTGGCTTCCAACAGCTACTACTTATTGAGTACTACTCCTTCTGTGCTAGACACTATGCCAAGCATTTTCTTTTTAATATTCACAACAACCATGAGGTAAGAATTAGTATCCCTTCTACATGTAGAAACTGAGGCTTAAAGAGGTTAAATGATTCCCTAAATAATGGTCACCATCCAGTAAGTGCTAGAAAAAGAATTCAAATGCCAGCCTGATTACCAGGCCCAGTAAGCTTTTCACTCATCTCTTGAAAACTATGTAAGATCGATTTCCTCATCTCTTCTGCTCTCTTTAAGCCATCATCTTTACCCACAGCACCCGCACTTTTTGGAGGACAATCACATCAATTTCCTGGGAAGACAGATCAAACTTTTTAATGACTACTCTCAACACCATGTAAAAATTGGGGGGTAATTTCATCACTTCTCTCCTACCTTAGAAATTAGACCCCATTTAGGATTTACCAATGGCCTTCTAACTGCCTAACCCTTTTTCTAGTTTTCATTCTTCTAGCTCTTTCTGTAGCAATGGATATTGTTTGCCCATTGCTCCCAGTACCCACTCCACCCTTCCTTCCTTGGTTATGGGACTTTTAGACAGCTTCACAGCCACCTAGACTAAAGACAATTACTTCCCACCTCCTTTGTAGCTAGGTGTAACCACATGACCAAGTTCTGGCCAGTGGGTTATAAGTGAAAGTGGCATGTGTAACTTGTGGGAACTATCTTTAAAGTGACATTCTCCCCTTTCTTCCTTCCCATACTGATGGCTTGAACTTGGATAGCCATCTTGAACTATGAGATGGCAGAAGGAAGACTGGGTCCTTAATGGTCATAAACTGCCATTAAGCCCAGCGATCCCACTCTGGACTTCTATCTTGTTCAAACCACAGTTATTCAGGGTTTTCTGTCACATTGAGCCTTGGCTCCTAAGATATTGCGTTATCCCAGTTATCTTCCTACATTTCTTTCCCCTTGTGCCTCTAAATATAAGCTCTACTCTTTAAAAAAAAAAAATTACTATTATTTTAGAGACAGGGTCTCACTCTGTCACCCAGGCTGGAGTTCAGGAGGCTCAACCATCTGGGCTCAAGCAGTCCTTCCACCTCAGCCTCCAAGCAGCTAGGACTACAGGTGCACACCACCACACCTCACTATGTTGCCCAGGCTAAGTGCTGTTTTGGACCTCTTCAATCTCTCTCGTCTCTCAGCAAAGGATTCTTTTTTTTTTTTTGAGACGGAGTTTTGCTCTGTCACTCAGGCTGGAGTGCAGTGGCTTGATCTTGGTTCACTGCAACCTCTGCTTCCCAGGTTCAAATGATTCTCATGCCTCAGCTTCCCGAGTAACTGGGATTATACACATGTGCCACCATACCCAGTAAATTTTTGTATTTTTAGAAGAGATGGGGTTTCACCATGTTGGCCAGGCTGGTTTTGAACTCTTGGCCTCAAGTGATCCACCCATCTCAACTTCCCAAAGTGCTGGGATCACAGGCAAGACCCACCGTACCCGGCCTGGATTCTCTTTTATGTTAAGAATCACCTCAACTTGGATGATTCCTAAATCCATATTTCTAATCTTCACATCTCTCATCAGACTCATATTTCCAAGTGTTTATGAAGTATCTTTACTTGGATGTTCTCTGGTACCTAAAACACCTCAAACATAACACATTTGAAACCGGACTTAACATCTTCCCTCAAACATGCCCCTCCCTCGATTCTCTATTCCTGTTAGTCGTACATTATTTTCTCAATTAACCAAGCTCAAACCTCGGAATCATCCTGAAATTCCTCTCCTGATTCCTATACATTTTGTTCCATGGTCCTGTTAATTCTGCTTCTTCTATACCTCTCCCACTCATACCTCCTTTCATATAACTTCCTACTCTCCCTCTAGTCTGGGCTCCAATTACCTTAGAGAGACTCTGTGAAGTCTCTTGACTTTAGGGCTTTCCCGCCTCCAGTCTCCCAATCTAAGCAATCTAAGAGTCCACAATTATGTATTTCTGAAGTGTGGCTCCTATCCTGTCACCTAATTTAAAAAGCCTCAACAACACTGTCTTGGGAATAAACAGTGACGCTGGAGTCCAATGCTCTATGACAAGTTCCCTTTGTTCCAGCCAAACCGGATTACTCTTACCATTCTCCAGACATGTTCTCTATATCTCCTCCCATCATCTCACTGTTGTCTGTGCCACTCCTCCTGCCTGAAATGCTCTCTCCTTATCAGGTATAACTCTATCTAGATATAACTCTATCAGGTATAACTCTATCTAGGGGTTCAGCTCAACTGCGATTTCGTTAATAAAGCCATCCAAGATCTCTTACACTGACATAATTTATCCCTCTTTTGGACACCAAAATTACTTTTTTACCACTTTCATATGAATTTAACATATTCTGTCATCTTTCAGTTATTTTACATATGTCTCGTATATAAATGCATAATATATATGTATATAAACGGCTGTCAATACATCTGGTGGAGGAAAATTTAGAAGCATAGTTCATAAGGCTTGGACTTGTTCTACAATGGAAAGAAAATTAAACTATTCCAACTCAGAAATATAAATTAGTAAGAAGACAGTTATACAGCAGGACTTTGGGCAGGAGCTCCTCTAACGCAAGAAGATGAGAAAAGTAAAGTGCAGTGGCTTGTGCCTGTGACCCCAGCTACATGGGAGGTTGAGGTGGGACTGCTTGAGGCCAGGAGTTCGAGACTAGCCTGGTCAGTACAGTGAGAATCCATCTCTAAAAAATTTTTTTAGCTGGGCATGGTGGCACATGCCTTTAGTCTAGCTATTCAGGAGGCTAAGGCAGGAGGGAGGATTGCTTGAGCCCAGGAGCTGGAGACTGCAGGGAGCTATGACCACACCACTGCACTCCAACCTAGCAATGGAGCAAGACCCCTGTCTATTTAAAAAAAAAAGATGGCGAGAGAAGAGGAAGCTGCTGAAGATAAGGCTTAATTGTCAAACTGTCTCATTTATATGTCTTCCCTTTGGAAAAAGCATCCAAACATACTCCTGGGTATTTATTTTGAAAATCTAGCCTGGACTTCTTGGTAAAGATGATACATTGAACACAGATACCTATTTTCTCTTCTTCCTGAAATCTCATTAAACCAACAGTAAAAGTGGGACTACAGTTGGAAGCACACTGAGAAAACAATCCAAAACTGGCACAGGAAAAGCCAAGACTTACACTCTAGAATTCCCCAATAGCTAAGGAATTGGTACTCTGATGTAGGAGTAAAGGGAGAAGCTAAAAACCATTTCCTCCCCTTTGGAAGGATTAAGGTCTTCATACTGATGCATGAACTGTGCACAGACTCAAATGCATAGCTCTTAGCAATACTGACTTAATCTCAAAAACTTCTGAAGTGTAGCTGCACGCCAAAAAGTCCACATATATCACTGTCTTCAGATAATCATTCATCACTGTCCTCTGTTAAGTACCACTTTACCTGGACCCAAGCACTATTAGTGGATGCTAAAGCACCACAGAAAACACGATGGCTTTTAGAGCTCTTGGCTATATTCCCATTTGCTATCAAACCTGGAAAGTTGTCCACTATTTCTCTGAGTGGTAATATGTCCAGAACATCCAGCGAGCAAAGAATTAAACATGAAGGAGAAATAAATGACTATGCTATACAAAACAGGAATCACTGTTCTTGGTTATGCTTGCCCTGTATGATAATTTCAGAAGACTTTTTCTACATTTGAAATAATTTAACAGGAATACCCAATTAAATAAAACTACCATAAAATCACATGGGCCTCGAGTCTTTTTGGAGGATGGGCTTTCAAATTCACAGATCTATTAAGGCTTTCCACTTCTGTCAGCTTTTGTCATTTCTATAGGCACAAATGGCATTTCTTGGTGGGAAAATTATTCACTGTGAAGGACTGTCCCGCATAGTATAGGATGCTTAGCATTCCTGATCCCCAGGGGAAAAATGCCAGCAGCAACCCCACCTTAACCAGTCATTGTGATGGACCAAAACTCTCCCAAAACAATTCTAAACGCTCCCAGGGGATGGCAACAACTCTGATTAACCATATACAATTTATTCCTATAAATCATCTTATTATTAATTTTTAAAATCTCTTAATTTGACGTTATATATTCTTTTTTGTCTTTGTTTCTACTCTTTTTTGTGGAGAACAGGTTCTCACTATATTGCCCAGGCAGGTCTCAAACTCCTGGGCTCAAGCTGTCCTCCCGTCTCTGCGTCCCTAAGAGCTGGGATTACAGGTGTGAGCTACTGTGCCTGGCTATATTATTTTTTGAAGTTTTAATTTTAAAAATTTTTTAAATTTTAATTTTTGTGGGTATATACTAGGGTACATGAGATTTTTTTTGTTTTGTGTTTTTGTTTGTTTGTTTTTTGAGACAGAGTCTCGTTCTTTTGCTGGAACTCTCGGCTCACTGCAAGCTCCGCCTCCTGGGTTCACGCCATTCTCCTGCCTCAGCCTCCTGAGTAGCTGGGACCACAGGTGCCGCCACCACGCCCGGCTGATTTTTTGTATTTTTAGTGGAGACGGGGTTTCACTGTGTTAGCCAGGATGGTTTCGATCGCCTGACCTCATGATCTGCCCGCCTCAGCCTCTCGAAGTGCTGGGATTACAGGCATGAACCACCCGCACCCTGTCGAGATGTTTTGATACAGGCATACAATGAGGAATAATTACATCATGGAGAGTGAGGCATTCATCCTCTTAAGCATTTATCCTTTGTGTTACAAACAATCCAATTATACTCTTTTAGTTATTTAAAAATGTACAATTAAGAATGTTCTTTTTCTTTTTTTTTTGAGACAGAGTCTCAAAAAAGAGGCGCCTCCTGGGTTCAAGCGATTATCAGCCTCAGCCTTCTGAGTAGCTGGGATTACAGGTGTGTGATATCACGCCTGGCTAATTCTTGTATATATATTTTTTTGAGATGGAGTCTCGCTGTCACCAAGGCTAGAGTGCAGTGGCATGATCTTGGCTCACTGCAACCTCTGCCTCCCAGGTTCAAGCGATTCTCCTGCCTCAGCCTCCTGAGTAGCTGCGACTATAGGCGCGTACCACCACACCCGGCTAAATTTCTGTATGTTTAGTAGAGACAGGGTTTCACTGTGTTAGCCAGGATGGTCTCCATCTCTTGTCCTTGTGATCCACCTGCCTTGGCCTCCCAAAGTGCTGGGATTACAGGCATGAGCCACCACGCCCGGCCAAATTTTTGTATTTTTAGTAGAAGCGGGGTTTCACCATGTTGGCCAGGCTGGTCTCAAACTCCTGACCTCAAGTGATCCACCCACCCTGGGCTCCCAAAGTGCTGGGAATACAGGCATGAGCCACTGTGCCCGGCCAAGAATATTCTTTATAGCATCCTCACGTGTAGTGGTTTTTTTTCTCTTTCTTGATCAAAATTGTCAGAAATCTTTAAAAAAATACAAATTCATTTTAATGATCAAGTCTCTCTTTTTGGTTTCTTCTACTTTTCTTTCTTTCACTAAGGTGTAGCACACATAACATAAAGTATGAGAAATATACTATCTGCTTTTATCTCAATAATTCCCTAACGATCTCTTACTACTCTCTGCTACTTTCTTTTGGTTACATTTTAATCTTTCTTGTTGTTTAACAAATGAATTTAAGAATATAAACTTTCCTCTGAGCACTACTTTGGCCAAATATTACAGGTATTTAAACAAAGTGTTTCTACTACCACTAATTTCTATGTAGAAAAATAGAATAAAATAGGCAACTCACAGATTAAACACAAAATGCTAATCAATAAGGTAAGTTGCTCAGTTCCAATGACAAATAGCACCTTTTTTGCTTATCATGGTGGAAAACATTAAAGACTGATAATACACCACATTGGTGAAGGTATGAAGAGCGTATTTCTCTTCACCATTAAGGGAGGGCAATTTAGCTCCACCCATTAGATCTAGACATGCACATACACTCTGACCTGCTAATTCTACTTTCTGTCAGTCTTTTTTAGAGACATACTCTTACATGTATTTAAGAACACATGCACAGAATGTCCACAGAAGCGTAATTTATAATGGAAATCCTGGCGACAACTTCAACACCCATGAACTGGAGAAGGAAAAAATGAGTTATGGGATATTTAGCTAGATTTTAAGAACTAAGATAAAATTGTATCTGTGCTCTACAGACAAGGCAAATACAAAATGCAAGTTCACAAAAAGTTTGTAAAATACAATCCCATTTTAGCTTAAATACAAACAAAGAATTTCACATAGTCACTTTTGTATAAAGATAACAAATGGTCTGAATCATATATACCACACTTTCTTTTTGAACTCTGTGGTTAGGTTAGGATGGTATTATTTTGCTATTAAAAGCCAGTTACTTAAGTTTTTTTTTTTTTGCAGATATGGGGTCTCACTATGTTGCCAGGCTGGTCTTGAAACCCTGGCTTCAGGCAAGCCTCCTGCCTTGGCCTCCCAAAGTACAGGGATTACAGGTGTGAGCCACCATGCCCAGCCTACCACATTTTCAAACGATGGTCACCTCTAGCAACTGTGAGTAACAGGGAGGTGAGAAGAACCTTAGCATTTTATTTATATTCATTTCTGTATTGCTGGAATGTTTTTTTTTTCTTCCTCAGTAAGCACATACTAATAAGATAATATAAGAATGTAAATTTTAAAAATTAAAAAAATTTATTTTAGAGATGGGGGGGTCTTGCTATGTTGTCCTGGCTGGTCTCCAACTTCTGGGCTCAAGTCCACCTGCCTCGGCCTCCCAAAGTGCTGGGATTAGAAGAGTGAGCCACCGTACCCAGCCTAAAAATGTAATTTTAAAAATTTCCCACCCCACCCCTCACACATTGTAGTTTTTTGAATTATACTAAGGCAGGGTTAAAAGCTCTGGTAGTCTCACTAACATGGCCTTTTGAAAACTGATCAATTAATTCATAAAAGCTGCATAAAACAAGACATTAAAGGAAATGCAGAAAAGATTCAGTAATACCTACAACATGGTCTGCTGATGTGCCTCACTTATACCAACCTTAGCAGGCACTCCTTCTAGGTAAGCTTTTCCTGCCAGGCTGCCAGGATAGGCAAGGCTTCTGAGAAACTAGCAGAGCCCATTTTTATATTCACTGTCTCAGCTATTTTGTCTGAAAGCTCTTTGAGTGATCTAAGCAGCAAGCCTTGAGACAGGCGCATCCCATAGCCTGTGGTTCAATTAAATCTGCTTCTATACCACCTACTCACAACACTTATCCCAATATAGAAGAGTTGGAAGAAACCAAAGCATAGGAGGACCAGATGTATAGCCAAAACTCCTAATTGTTAGTTCCTTCCTTAACCTAATGATCTCTTTATACGGGGATACAAAATCCCTTTCAAGCACACTTGGTAACTAAGGACACCAGCCCCACTTATGAAGTTAGTCTAACCTTCCACTCTTCTTTCTTCCAAAGGTTGAGTCAATTATCTTGTAGTGGTTCCAGATGAAACCTTTGAAAGAAAGAAAGAATTGGAATCTCCCTCCTCCATGATGCTAAAAATTATTCCTTCACTAAGAACCATTTTCAAACAGAGCATTAATTAATTGCTTGTTTTTTAAGGGTTAGTTTATTAAGTGTAATTTATTATCAATTTTATTATCAAATGACTAGAGAGGGCATTGGTGCCCTCTTCACCTTTTCTAAATGTTTTAATTAAAAATCTACCAGTATGGCCAGGGTTGGTGGCTCATGCCTGCAATTCCAGCACTTTTGGAGGCTGAGGCGGGCAGATCACCTGAGGTCTGGAGTTCGAGATCAGCCTGGCCAACGTGGCGAAATGCCATCTCTGCTAAAAATCAAAATTTAGCCAGACATGGTGGTGGTTGCCTGTAATCCCCTCTACATGAGAGGGTGAGGCAGGAGAATCACTTGAACCTGGGAGGTGGAGGTTGCAGTGAGCCAAGGTCATGGCATTGCACTCCAGCCTGGGCGACAGAGCAAGACTCTGTCCCCCCCCAAAAAAAAAAAAAAAATCTACCAATATGATTGGAAGGCTCAATATAGTTATCAATTTTTCACTATCAATATAGATTCAATATAAACCCAATCAAAATCCCAGCTGGACTTTTTGTAGAAATCAACAAGCTGTGCACATTGACTAAGAACTAGGTGGTGGGGTGGGGAAGAAATCAATAAGCTGATTCTAAATGGGAAAGACAATGGAACTAGAATGTCTAAAATAATTCTGAAAAAAGTAACAAAGTTGCAAAGACAATTCAATAGAGAAAGGAAGGTCTTTTTCAACAAATCATGCAGAAACAATTGGATAGCCATTTGTAAAACAATGAAACTTGATCCATACCTCACACCATATATAAAAATTAACTCATAATTGGTCATAGACTTAAATGTAAAACCTAAAGCTGTAAAATTTCTAGCAAAAAAACATATAAAAGATTGGTGGCTGAGCACAGTGGCTCATGCCTGTAATCCCAGCACTTTGGGAGGCTGAGGTGGGCGGATCATGAGGTCAAGAGATCGAGACCATCCTGGCCAACATGGTGAAATCTCGTCTCTACTAAAAATACAAAAATTAGCTGGGCGTGGTGGTGCGTGCCTGTAGTCTCAGCTACTTGGGAGGCTGAGGCAAGAGAACTGCTTGAACCCAGGAAGTGGAGGTTGCAGTGAGCTATGATTGGGCCACTACACTCCAGCCTGGTGACAGAGAGAGAGACTCCATCTCAAAAAAAAAAAAAAAAGATTGGTGACCTTATCCATATTTTAAAAAAGGATAAATTGAACTTTATCAAAATTTAGAGTCACTTCTCTTCAAAACACACTGTTAAGGGAACAAAAAGACACAGATGGGGAGAAAATCATGTATCTAATGAAGAATTTGTATGTAAAATATATAACGAATTCACAACCTAATAATAAGAAAACAATCTAATGTTTTTATTTTTTTATTTTTTTTTATTTTTTTTGAGGCGGAGTCTCGCTCTGTCGCCCGGACTGGAGTGCAGTGGCCAGATCTCAGCTCACTGCAAGCTCAGCCTCCCGGGTTTACGCCATTCTCCTGCCTCAGCCTCCCGAGTAGCTGGGACTACAGGCGCCCGCCACCTCGCCCAGCTAGTTTTTGTATTTTTAGTAGAGACGGGGTTTCACCGTGTTAGCCAGGATGGTCTCGATCTCCTGACCTCGTGATCTGCCCGTCTCGGCCTCCCAAAGTGCTGGGATTACAGGCTTGAGCCACCGCGCCCGGCCCAATCTAATGTTTTTAAATGAGCAAAAATTTGATAGACATTTAATTAGATATTAAGGATGGTGACTAATCACATTAATTGATGCTCAACATCATTAGATATTAGGAAAATGCAAATTAAATCCAGAATGAACTAACATTGCATATCTATTAGAATGGCTAAAATTTTAAAAACCTGACAATATTAAGTGCTAGGGATGATATATATAGCAAGTAGATGTACATCAAATCTCATACACTTCTGATAGGAACGCAAAATGGTATAATCACTCTGGAAAATAGTTTGGCAGTTTCTTATAGAGTTAAACATATTATATATTTCACGTGAAGTTAAACATCTATTGCTGGGATACTCAGCAATCCCATTCATAGGTATATATCTAAGTGAAACGAAAACTTCTGTTCACACAAAAACCTGTAAGTGAATGTTTATAATGATTTTATTTATAATTGTCAAAAACTGTAAATGACCCAAATATCCCTCAGCTAGGGAAGAGTAAACTGAGGTATATCCATACAATGGGATAATAGCAACAAAAAGGAACAAATTATTGATATATGCGATGACACGGATGAATTTCAAATGTATTAGCTAAGTGAAAGGGGCCAGGCTCAAAAGGCTACAGATTGTATGATTCCATTTATATGACATTCTGGAAAAGGCAAAACTATTGGGACAGACATCAGAGCAGTGGTTGTCAGAAACAAGGGAAAGGAGTGGGGTTGACTACAAAAGAACACGGGAAAATCTGGGGGATGAAACTGTTCTATATTTTTATTGTGATGGCAGTTATACAACTCCAGCTGTCAAAATTCACAGAACTATACACAAAAAAGGATAAATTTTACTGTATCTAAATTACAACTTTTTTTAAAAGCTCCAAACGGAAACCATAAAATACAAAACAAAAAAAATCACTATGAAAATGACCACAATGTCTGCATGCAAGAGAAAACCTTTTAAATAGGACCATTAAAAATAAAGTCTACAATGTCATACGCATATGCACACGTTCTCTTTGCCACCCTCTAAGCACTGACAGATCTAAGCAAAGGGCATTTCAAAGGAAACCATCTCATCCTCTGTTCTTACCTGAACCATGGAATGTCTTAGGGTTGAAAGAAGGTACGCATACCCCATGAAGGCCCTAATACCTGCAAGCTGTAGAGAGCTGGGAAAGGTCACTAGAGTTCCTTCAAACTGCAGTGGGAACTGCATTGCCCCTTATTCTTCCTTAGAACAGGAGTTGACACAAATTCCCCAGCAGTGCACACTCACCTCTGTCGTGACTGCACTTATATCGACAGGCTGGATCTCAGTACTGCAGCGCTCACTCCCTTACAGAGGAAACTGAATTTTGCAGAGGCAATGAAAGTAGGCCAAGGCGACAGAGCACTCTAGTTACAGAGTGGCAGCCAATCACGGGCCCCTCCCCAGGAGTGTCTCACTCTGAGGTCAGGACTCAAAAACAGAGTCTGTGCCGTCAGCCTGAACCCAAAGGGACTGACTTGTTGAGCTTGTTTTTCCACAGCATTAACTTGAGGGTTTATGATTTAAGACGCCAAATCAATCTCTGCCATGGGGCTGGTGGTCTCTCCTCCCACAGTTTGCACCTAGTCTGACTTAACCTTCTCCTTGCTTCGCATGCTGAATGTGGCAGCCAACTCCAAGCTAGAGCATATAGGTCACGTATTGGAAATGAAAAGCCATAATGTACCCACCATCCCAGACTGTCGTGAAACCCAACCGCCACAACCCAAAGAATATCATAGTTACAACATCTTCCCCTTCCACTCAGGATCACACACTTTAAAAATCCCTTTGGAGTTGGTTCTGCCAGGAGTTGTGGGGAACGTACCTTTTGTTTTTCCATCCACCGACACCACTTTCTTTGTCTCTGCTGTTAACAACAGTTCATAAGGGTGTTCGTCTTCTTCCTGGGCTGCACTCCCATGAATTCTAGGTCTCATGGACAGAACCTAAGGGAGAGAAACATCCAGTATATTTTGTGCATGTGGCTAATATCAAGACAGGAGTGTGGAACATATTCAATTATTGGCTCTTTTTTCATCTAAGAAGAAGAAATGTGGAAAAGAGAAGGTGAATAATTCAAGTGTCACATAGAATCACAACTGCATTTCTGGATATATACCTGTATCTCTAATCTGAATGGCCTTTGACTAGAATATACCCATTTCTGAGGATCACCTGAGCCTGGAATTTTGAGGCTGTAGTGAACCAGGATTGTGCCACAGAACTCCAGCCTGGGTGACAGAACAAGATATTGTCTCTAAGGAAAAACGAAAACAAAAACAAAACCAAAAAAACAAAAAACTCCCCTTTCTTTGATTTTAGTCTTCAAAAAGTGCAAATAAAATCCAAGATCCTTCCTTTCTTGCATCTCCCATGCCTACAGTGTTCCGCATGATCTCTTTTCTGAGGCTAATACTTGCCAAGCAGCTCTTAGCCATGCTCCATTGTGAAGGAAGACCTCTTCCTCCATGTTTCTTTTCTAATATGCACATATACTATCCAAAGACTGGAATCCTTCCCACCTCCTCAAGAGGAAACCAAAATGACTTCCAATTGACCCTCAACACTTAATGTTTACTAGAAACAAACCTGTCTGTAAGTTCATCTTTATTTTTGTGAGCCTTTCTTCAGAGGTCCTGAGGGATATAGGAAAGGATATCCCTATAACCTATATAAGAAATCCAAAACTGGATTTCTATAACCTTTATGATAATACAATTTTAAATTGCTTCCACCAATCTCTGCTCTGAAGAGTCAAGTGGCCAGAAAGTTTGAATTTCAGTGAGGAGGAAAAAGCAGCTGTCTACTGAGAAATCCCTAATCCAGGCAGTCAAGTATCTCTGATGAAATAACGGAACCAGAGCTGGCTCCTACACCTGGTAACTGTAAGGCTTTGACCAGCTGAGGGCCTGATGGTCACAGCTAGTCTTGGTACCACAGTAGCCACGCTTTCCCTTGAATCAAGCTGTAGACACCACAATTAGTGCTACAGCCACTCTGGGAGAAAGAATGGATATCCTTGCTTTAGAGGATAATTCTGGCCCACCTGTCCTAAGAATCCAATCTGTTTCACAGGCAAAATAAGAAGAAAAATAAGAATACGCTAGTGTTAAGACAAATCCTACTTATTAGAACAGCAAACCAAGGCTCAAGATCTCTTCTTGATCAGTTTGGCTCGGACAAGTAATGTATTACAAACAAGGGGATGAGGGGTGGGGAATTCCCAATTCCATCTAACAAATAATGCTGCCCTACAAATGTGATTCCTTGGCAAACACAGAAACTTCCTTCCATACTGACATGTCCCTCAGCCCACTGGAAAGGCATCAGGTTGGTGGTTCATCAGGTTTTTGCTTCTCAAGGCATAGCTCACTGTGTTATGGGCCTAATGAGACAACAAGGACTCTAGCAGCCTCAGACTAAATGAGAAACTGCAGCTCCCGTTTGTTAACAAGGCTGCCACTCTAAAGGCAAAAGGACTGTCTCCTTCCAAAATTCTGCTAAGCACTGCAGAAACCTCCACTTATAGCAAGCTATCTGGAAGCTAAAAGCTATTTCATTACAATGAGCCATTTACTCATATTACTTATTCCTTTGCCTCTTCATAGGAACACAATTAAAGGAACAAAGAGGGGCCATTAAACAGTTCACACTGTGTCAACTTAATACCGCAGGCAGTCCAGACAGGATTTGTGTTCTGCAGGTTTACGCACCTACAGCTATCACTTACACAGAGCCCGGGAAATCTGATTGAGTGTTCCACACACGGGAAGAGCTCTCATATAGCCTCAGGCATGCTTCCTTCAGAGGGAGGTAATTGACAGCCTGGATGTCCAGCCTATAATATCCTTTCTTCTCATGCAGGAGAGGGCTGATGACTTCCATGTGGAAAATCAGGCCCACTGGACCTGCTTTCTCTCTGTGCCTAGTTCTTGTGCAGGACAAATAGAGGCAGAGAACCATCAAATGCCAGAGCTGGAAGGGATCCTAACCATCACAGTAACAGCCAGAGAGCACCTGGTTCTGCTCTTTCATTTGTAGATGACAAACCTGGTTCCCAGAGAGGTCCAGGGACTTGTCCAAGGTTATACAGAAAGCTCACAACAGAGCTATGGCCATAAAAGTCAACTCTCCTGATTCTGGACCAGTTTGGCCTCATTTTCCCTCAACTTTCATTTTTTTCTTCATCCAATTGCTCATACCCAGACGACAAGCAGAGTGATCTTTTCTTCTTGGTGCTAGCTTCTACCAGCTATGGGATTAAAAATCCTCACAATAAAGCAATAAACTGCTTTTCTTTGAGCCTTCCTAGCTCCCACTCCAGAAGCCCTATGTCATAGTCAATATGGCAATAACTGATTTTCAACAGAAAGGATTCTGCTCTTTACTAAATTACTCCTTAATCTTTTTTTTTCCTTTCCTCCAGGACTGGCAATAAATCAAAGCCAAATACACACACACACACACACACGTATACACATATATATACATATATAATATATACTTTTTTTGCTATGTGGAAAGCAACATTTCTGCTGCAGAGCAAAGCTATGAGCAGTCACCACCTAACTGTGACCAATGGAATGTCCAGTTGGGGTGTGGGAGCCTTCTGGGAAGAGCTACTCCAGCAGCTGCAGCTTCCATGAATACTTAGCACATCTGAGCACAGAGAAGACTACAGCCAGTCCTGATGCAGCTGGCAGCACCTTCTATGGGCAAAAACATCTATACAGCATGTGTATGTGCGTGAGTATATGTGTCTAATGTTTATAAGCCAGTTTCATGATCAGGTCATTAACCTGATAAGCACTCCTACGGCTAGGTATACTCTGGCTTCCCCTAAAGGCTTCTAAGAGTCATCTGACAATGACCAGGCTTAGGAATAGGAATACAAATATTGGGGCAGATTGCTTGCCAAAGACAAAAGCCTAAGTTTGATGAAGTCAGTGTCTCCTGAGATATGATAGGGTCTAGGGTATTTAAGCTTTAACAGTATAAGGAAAAATGGTGAAAGACAACAGAGTCCAAAAAATACACATAATTGTACACTTTGAAGAAGACCATTCACACTACATTCAAACTACAACATATGAACAAAATCTGCCTGGATCATATGCAGGTCATATCACCTCTATATTCAGGTACCTATAATCACCAGTAAATTAGCAAATTCAGTGTTTCACCATCTTCCAAATACTGACTATGCTGGTCCAACTGATCCAGAATTCCAGGCTATTCAGAAGCAAGCTTCAGAAAATGTATCTCAGCCGGGCACAGTGGCTCATGCCTGTAATTCCAGCAATTTGGGAGGCCGAGGCAGGCGGATCACAAGGTCAGGAGATCGAGACCATCCTAGCTAACACGGTAAAACCCCGTCTCTACTAAAAATACAAAACATTAGCCGGGCGTGGTGGCGGGTGCCTGTAGTCCCAGCGACTCGGGAGGCTGAGGCAGGAGAATGGAGTGAACCCAGGAGGCAGAGCTTGCAGTCAGCTGAGATCACGCCACTGCACTCCAGCCTGGGTGACAGAGACTCCGTCTAAAAAAAATATATATGTGTGTGTGTGTGTGTGTGTGTGTGTGTATGTGTGTGTATATATATATATCTCAAACTCTCCCGTCTAGGAGAGTAATATGAAGATTCCCCCTTCTCTCTTCCAGCCACCACTTCTTGACACTGTGTTACTGCCACATTGTATGCTTTAGAAAACCTTGGGAGAATAGAAAATTCTGGATATAATCCAGTGTTTCTTTAAGAGCCTTGCCCAAGCATTATGAATTTTAACTCAAGTCCTTGTTAAAGAGGGGCAGAAGGCATTTACAGAGACCCAGCCCCAACTGAATATGCTCCATATTATTAGGCTTCTCCTTGTTAAAAAATAAAAAATAAAAAAAATAAGGAGGGGGGGTAATGAGACAAACTTCTATTTATATAAAAGTATGGAAGGATTTACTGCATGCACTTGGATCTACTAGAAATGTGTTATTATCCAGAGGTGGTAATAACAGGCTGCAAATCTAGAAACCCTTAGATGAGACATTATAATAAGCATTTTGTAATTCAAGGAAAGAATTAAGGACAGAATTTGTACCTAGCATAGAAATCTTCCCCTATCTCCAACACTGACTTTTACATAAAAGGGCTTCCTTGTATTTACACATTTTGTTAAACTAAAGCCATCTCTCTGGTTCCATGTGTTTATACTGAATAAAAGAACCTGCCATGGTCTGTGGCAATACCGTAAAAAAATCATTAACTCTAACTTCTAGGGATAAAGTGATGAGAGTAATTAACTATTTTATATCAGCTGATTTTTAAATTAGAGAATAGGGCATTGAATGAGCTACAAAATGACTATTAAAATTATATAATATTTTCAATAAATATTCCATAGATATATTCTCCTAATGGCAGGAAGTGTTAGCAGAGCGTTTTTAAGACGAAAGATTAAGGACAACACAATTTTTTCACACTTTTAAGTGATTGAGTTATTTGCCTCATGATAACATTTCCTTTTCAAAAGGGTAGACTACTCTTTTCAAATAAACTTCTTTGATCTTCCAGCCCTGGCCATCCCACATAATTCCTATGTCTTTTCTAATTGAGTCTTCATGGCTCAATTCATGTTTGTCCTGGTGTAGAGTCTTCATGTGAAATGAACAGGAAAAAATACAAAAACAGGAATAAGATGTTTGGGGCAAAAGCACTAAAGCTTGCTAATGAGGCACAGTCTAGGGAACAGTGATTAAAGGGAAGCTCTACATCTTGTATCAAAAGACAAGAGGCTTAAAAGCAAAAAGTGAGACTGTTCAGCTTATTGGAGCCAGGAGAAAATGTACATTTTACTTTCCATATGGTATGGTATGCGAGCGCTATATTAAAATTCTTTGTGAGTTTGAAAGGTCTTATTCCAGATTACTAGTACACATAATACAAATTTATAATCCAAAGAGTTGATGAGATGAGAAAGCAAAGTCTTTTAAAGTACACATCGATGCCCTTTTCAACAAACTCAAATTTCAGCAATGGGAATAAACCCACAACCCTCTACCTCAGAAGCTGTCAAGGGAAAATACTTCTTATCTATGTGATCTTCTTCCTCTTCATCTGGCGGTGGTTTTGCTGGAGGTGGTGGACGTTCCCTCTGAAGAAGAGAAAAAAATAAATATTTTGCTATCTCTTTTATCAAGTATCTAATTTTTTGGTTTGCCCTCATCTAGCCCTTGGAAATGAAAAAGAATAATGTACGGAATTCCCTTGAGACACTAAAGTCAAGATTTAGTCTCTGAACAGATGGAGAACTCTGTGCACACATACACAATTCAATTAGCATGCTTTACAGTTTTCGAAGTCTGTGGCAGAGATCATAAACACCTCTTTCATATCCTAGACCACAGTGAGAAATGCCAGTACTGAAAACACATAACTGCCTTGTTAGAAAATGTCCTTCATAATACTGATACATAAAACTTTACCTTAGGAAAATCAGTGGCTCACTTTTCAGTCTACTCTAGAAAGAGGAAACACTGGATCAAAAGAAATCAACCGGTGAAATTTGTTCTAAAGAATCAAAGTTGGCCGGGCGCGGTGGCTCAAGCCTGTAATCCCAGCACTTTGGGAGGCCGAGACGGGCGGATCACAAGGTCAGGAGATCGAGACCATCCTGGCTAACCCGGTGAAACCCCGTCCCTGCTAAAAAATACAAAAAACTAGCCGGGCGTGGTGGCAGGCGCCTGTAGTCCCAGCTACTCGGGAGGCTGAGGCAGGAGAACGTTGTGAACCCGGGAGGCGGAGCTTGCAGTGAGCCAAGATCCGGCCACTGCACTCCAGTTTGGGCGACAGAATGAGACTCCGTCTCAAAAAAAAAAAAAAAAAAGAATCAAAGTTATTGAGGAAGTAATGAGGAAAGTAATCAAGGACAAAAACGTTAATTCCTGTTGAAACATTAATGCTCTGATACTGGTCTATTCCCATTTATTAGCAAAAAGATCAAACTGTTCTCTTATCCTTGGTTGCCTCCTTCAATAATAAATAAGTATTATATGAAACTCTATTTCATCTAAACCTATTTTAAAAAATTGTTTTCTTTTGAGATGGAGTCTCACTCTGTTGCCCAGGCTGGAGTGCAGTGGCGCTATCTCGGCTCACTGCAAGCTCCGCCTCCTGGGTTCACGGTATTCTCCTGCCTTAGCCTCCCGAGTAGCTGGGACTACAGGCGCTGGCCACCACGCCCAGCTAATTTTTTGTATTTTTAGTAGAGACAGGGTTTCACTGTGTTACCCAGTATGGTCTTGATTTCCTGACCTCGTGATCTGCCCGCTCGCCTTGGCCTCCCAAAGTGCTGGGATTACAGGCGTGAGCCACTGTGCCCAGCCCATCTAAACCCATTTTTAAAAGGAAAAGAAGCTTTTTCTTTAAGGGCCATATAGTGAATATTTTAGGCTTTGCAGTCAACTCTGGCATTATAATGCAAAAGTAGCCACAGATGATATGTAAATGAACGAGTGTGGCTGTGCTCCAATAAAACTTTATTTACAAAAACAGACACTTGTGGACTGTAGTTTGCCAACCCCTGCTCTAGAATAAGAAAGTCACTGAAGAGGTGACACAGGATAAGTTAGATCATGGGTAAACAATTTCAGGAATACACAGGACGATCCTGATGAAGGAAAACTGAAAGCTGAAGAGATATTTACCATTGTACCTGCAGGGCCTTTAGCACTGTTTATATTCCAAAGCCCTGGTCATGCTTGAGAATCAGTGTTCCTACTAAAGGGAGTGGGGGACCCAAAACCAGAGCTGTCCTGCAGGCTCATTCCCTGGCTTGTAGGTTTGTTTACTGTGTTGTTAAAACAGGGGTATTTCAGAAAGTCAAAGCAGAGAATGCTGAGTTATGCGAGAGCCCAAGCAAAATCTGCATGGAAAGATGTTTCTCATGTTTTAGGAGCTACCCGCATTAGCATTTTGGCATCCATAATCTCTCTCTTAAAATAGGCTTCACTGCTCAGTATTCTATCTTGATAAGTCGGTCATTCACATAGACCCTGGAACCAGATGGATGCCCAATGGCAGTGACTTCAAAACAAGTCTGTATGTTCAAGCCAAACAAAACTATTTATATCAGATGTCCCACTAAGTGCCACTTTCCCCACCCTTCTTTGCTCCAGAAGTGCAGGAACCTGGTCCCACTGTCACCTTATAAGGAAGGGAACAGCAAAAGGAGCAGGCCTGTATCCATCACCAGTTAACTAACCTTGGGACACCAAGTAACCGAGGGGAAAAAACAAAAAGGAAACACAACAACAAAAAGAACTCATCCTAGAAGCCTTCCTAATACTAAAAAGGCCTAGAAAGAACAATATGGAAGCCTTTTGTGGAAGAAACAATCACCAGGGACACGGGAAGGAAACAGAAATACCTGTGTCTCTTTTTTTCTAAGGTGAAAACTTTGGAGCAGGGCCTAGAAGTACAGTGGTGATTTACACATACCATTCATTGTGCTTACCAAGAGGTAAAGAGGCCCTTTGCCATAGTTAATTACCAAGGGCCCGGAAGACAGCACAGCCACAACATACACAAGTAAAAATGGCAAAGCATCCACCCATTTCTGCTTAGGACCACAGGGGGGAGAACAGGAGGCAACCAGGAGAGCAGGAGGGAACAAAGAGACCTGTGGAAATCAATCACAGGAATTCATTCTCAGCTTTCTTCAGTAACCCTGAGCGGCTTCTTGCAAAGACTCCAGCGCCCCCTAATGGGCATCACCTATAAGTACCAATTAAAACACCACCTCCCTCCAAACCTGGATTTTCTTTCTTCAGTTGTGCCTAAAAGCAAAGTAAGTGAAAAAACCAGCTGTCTATAGAAGCGCTATACTGGTGGTGCTCGGCACATGCACTTGCTTTCACCACTCACAAGGAGTTTTGTCACAGTCCTTGATAACACCCACTCTGGTGGACTACCACTAGACTGCGGGCCTTTCCAAGATCCATACTAAAATGGTGTTTCAGGGCACAGCAAGGAGTCTAACGAAAAAGAGCACTCTAAGAATCATAAGGCCATTCCCAAGGCACACCTGCAAGAAACAAGAGTTACCTGCAGCCAAAAGATCATTAAAATGGTCACAAGCCAGATTCAGACCAAAAGGGAAAGGCCAGCCCCTCCAACAGGAAGAAATAACATAGGCCTGAAAATATGTCTCTAGATGGGCTTAGCACTAGGATCTCATTAAAGCAATGATCAGTTTAGCTAATGGGCAGTGCTCACAACCTGAAATTGTTGTGCCTGGAGTGCAGGAAGGTCAGTGGGACCAGTGTATTCAGGCCTACACTCCCAACATAACCCTAGGGGAGAAGCCAGGGGTAAGCTATCTCAGGAACGATGTACAAGACTAGAAGTAAAAGCAGGTACAGACTGTCTGACCTGCGATGATACAATGTTCCAACCTTATCATCGAGGGAAAGCAATACGCATTCAGTAGAAACTGTCCTTCCAAGTACTCACACAACCATTCTGTTTTTCGCTTTCAGTGCAGTATTCAATAAATGACATAAGCTATTCAACACCTTATTATAAAACAGCCTTTGTGTTAAATGATTTTGCCCAATTGTAGGCTCATGTAAGTATTCTGAGCACATTTAACCTAGGCTAGGCTAAGCTATGGTGTTTGGTAGGTGTATTACCTGTGTTTTTGACTTATGAGATTTTCAACTTACAATGGTTTTATGAGGATATAATCCCATCGTAAATCAAGGAGCATCTGTACTAGAGAAAGAAACAGAAAGATGGGAAAGTGGACCTTCAGAAGGGAAAATTCAGAGTTGTTCTCATCCTATTATCTCAATGGCTGGAGGCATTATAATTAGATAAAATAGAAATGTCACATACTAATAAATACAACGTTAAGCCCTGCTACAACACTGCTGAATCTAGAACCTGCCCAAATCCAAATGGAGAATCCTTTCAGGGTAAGTGGATGGTGAGCATATGCTCAGGACAGATAGGAACTCATTTCAGTGAGCTTCTTTCACGATATGTTTCTGCTTTTCAGAGAGAAAACAGACAATATACAGCAAATATTCCAAAGACAGAAGCAACACTAAGGCTAAACAGAAATAAAATGTTTTAATTTGCTCTAAGGCCAATGAAGTCACGTAAAGATGCAAGCTGGTTATACTGAAAATTAAATTGGAAAAAATAAAACTCTACCTCAGTGTGATCTGTATAGTTTTAGTATACTCAGCAAGAGAGACCCAGCAGAGCCCCAAGAAGAAGAGGAGAACAAGTGGGCTCCAGGCCTCGGAAACATGAGCTGGCACCAGGGATCATACTTCCTTTCCCTGTGCCCCATCACCTCACGGGCCAGCCTGCCAACACAGCCCCCAGGAGGTGCAGGCCCTGGGTCACATACAGGCCTCACTCCAGCAGGTTTCACTCCTGCTGCCTCAGCCTCCTTGTTCGTGGAGTCTCGGTCAGACGATCGCCCGCTGGCCATGCTGTCCAACGAATGGCAGGAGACAGCATTATACAGAGCTTCGTAGGGACCCTCTTCTTCAGCATTTGTGTCAAAATCGACAATCAGTTCAGTCACTGCTTTCTCCACGTCACCTGAGAGGAGGATGGAGGGCAAGAGAGTCACTAAAGGGGATCTGAATCTCAGGTTCCAACCAGTGCAGCAACCCAAAGCCTCTTTAGTTACCCGCGCTCACAAACACTAACTCAGAGCAAGAAAATGATTACTTTGTTCCATGGACAAGAATACGTATAGTTTCAGCTGTTCTTTATGCCCTGAGATCTAAACAGATTTTTCCCTAATTCAGTATGAAAAACCATTGACATCTATAAGGGATACTCCCAAGACCTTTATAAAGTCCCAAAATACCTCAATACCATAATGACATTAACCCATAAAATATAGCAAGGTGTAACTGAAAAACTTAAGTTACCCTTTACATTCTTTAATAAAAGCCTCCACATGTTCAAACAAAATAGAGGATGGCAAAGGCTTTCTGAGCTGTTAGCCTGGCCTGTTAGATAACTATCAGCCTCGGAGCACCTGCAATCCAAACGTGTGACTCTGCAAAGTTACCAACTGTTAGAGCCCAGGCAACTCTGGGTTGCCTGTAAATAATCAAAACTATAAATGTAAAATCCTTGAAGAGGTTAGTGAACTACTAATCCCCTTACTAGCAGATTATGAAGTCAAGAAAAAGAGTGCATGTGGGAGGAAGACAAGGACTCCACAGTACAGAGAGCTGGGCACCCTTTAGCGCTTATCTCCCTACACCCCTCTGGGAAATCCCTTTCCCTTTTTTCACTTTTAGCTTTGTTCTGTTTTTCTAGCCTTCTTTATTGTGATCTATATTTGGGGAAAGGTATCAGTCTTTATTCTATCTTTGTATTCATCATATTAAGGACCCAAAAGTTTGCTAAATGCATCTGAAAAGGTGGATCCTGACTACTGACAGTTAGGCTGGACTCCCTAAGCTCCCATCCAGACCACATTTGTTGCTCATATGTTATATTATCAAAATCTGCCATGTACCCGCCTACCAATCAGATGATACTCATTAAATATTGGCCAGGCACAGTGGCTCATGCCTGTAATCCCAGCACTTTGGGAAGTTGAGGCAGACAAATCACGAGGTCAGGAGTTCAAGACCAGCCTGGCCAACACAGTGAAACCCTGTCTCTACTCAAAATGCAAAAAAATTAGCTGGGCATAGTGGTAGGTGCCTATAATCCCAGCTACTCAGGAGGCTGAGGCAGGAGAATCCCTTGAACCCAGGAGGCAGAGGTTGCAGTGAGCTGAGATCGCGCCACTGCACTCCAGCCTGGGTGACAGAGTGAGACTCTGTCTCAGAAAAAAAAAAAAAAAAAAAAAAAGAAATTATTACTAGTCAACTATGCACAAGGCACTACATTGTGATTATGTGTTAGAAAAAGAAGGTTTCACTGATATTTGAGTTCATCTTGAGATGATCCTCCCTACTACACATCCCTGAATAGATCTCATAGAGCCAACTGGAAAAGTAGAGGCTAAAATAAAGTAGGAAAGAAGAGGCCCACAGTCAAAAGCATGAACTATGTCCAATAAAACTTCATATAGTAGTTGGCAAAAAATGAACTGAATATAAACTTACTAAGTACTCACAACCCCCCAAAATTATTATTTAAATTAAGATTTTTCCATTCTGCCCATGAATGTTCATCTCTTTCCAAGCTGAGCACCCCTTTACTGACAGGGGAGAGTTGCCTTACCCTGAGACTTCTGTGATATGGAGTCCATACTGGAGATGGGAGGTGGCTGGGGTGGGGGGGTCTTATCTACTTCTTTTGCACTTCTTTTTCCAGTCATGTGATCTACATGGCAAGATTAAAAAAAAAAACTGCTGCACCAAATACAAATGCCTTGGTTCAATTCGTGTGTCCCCTGGTCACCCACACAGGGAGAAAGGAGGATACCTTCAATTAATGCTGCTATCTGCTGGCTCTTTTGAGAAGGCAGTTCCCGAACAGTGTCTAGGGCAGTCAGTCCACGGTTATCTTTTATGTTGACGTCAATTCCTAGAAAGGCACACCAGGTGGACCAGGGGAGTGAGCGTTTTCAAGCCAGCCTTCAAGAGGTCAAATTTTAGGACATTTAAGGCTGTCAGCAGTATGGCCAACATTTTTCATCCAAAGCCATTTAATCCAGCTATTCAAGAATAGTTTACACACTTGTACTCAACCAGTGGAGATACACGTACATTGAGTTCAAACACGGCCAGCAAAACTCCCCCTAGGGGATGAGGGAGAAACAATCCCAACCCTGGCATGCTGTGTAGACAAGAGCGCTGCCGACCTCTCACCTGCGGCCAGCAGGATTTGCACCACATCGGTCTTGCCAAACAAAGCAGCCTCATGCAAAGCACTGCCCATCTCCGTCTGGAAAGCAAACAAGAGCGCAGAGCAGGATGTCATCAGAACAGTTTGGTGCGGCTTCACATGACAAAGGGGACACAGACAAGAAAGGACACAAAATAAAACAAACTACACAAAGCCCTCTGTCATTATCTTTCCAGCTTTTCTTGTGTGGATTATAAAACCATGATTGTGGCCCATATACCAAGGCCATGTCTGTGCCACCAGCAGGTCACATGTGAATAACTGAACAGTTACTCTTAGAGCCATCTACTGGTGAAATGCCTCAGAACTCTACCTTCCTGGGTGGAAGGAGTAATGAGAAGAAAAGTACAAGAGAAACACCCTCACTTCAAATGTGGTTTGGTCAACACAAAACCTAAGGAATCATTCATTTGAATGGGAGAGGCTAACAAAGAAAGGAAATGTGGCATTTCTTGCTGGCAACGTCAAGCTGATGAGACTTTGGAGGCGCTAAATGGTGGCAGTGGGAACACATGGATAGGAAGATAATGAAACTTTTCTGGTTTTGAGAGCCAGTCCATAAGCACATCTTTTCAGGGTTTAATGACTATGGATTACCCCCTGAAAAGAAACAAAAAAATAATAGACTTGCTTGAGGAGTTCATTTGTTTTTGAAGTGTCACATTAAAATGAGTCAGCAAAAGGAAGCATTTGAAACATGATGTGAAACGTGCTAAGTAAAGAGCACAGCCCAGCAGCATGGTCCTTGTGCCTTCTGCAAAATGACTGAGTCTCTTGAGATTGGAGGAGCCCCCACCCGCCCCGCTACCTGGTAGTTGCTGTCCATGCCAGCATCGAGGAGGACCTGGACCACGGCTTTGTGGCCATTCCTTGCTGCCAAGTGCAGAGGGGTGTGCTTCTTAGTGTTGCAGCTCAAGAGGTTGGGGTGTGCATTAAGGAGCATTTTCACCACCTCCAGTCGCCCGTACAGTGCTGCCAGGTCCAAAGGGGTCTCAAATTTGTTGTTGCGCATGGTGGGGTCCGTCAGCTCCTCTAAGAGCACCTTCACCACCTCTGTGTGGCCATACTGTGCTGCACAATGCAGGGCCGTCTCGTTGTCATTGTTCTAAAGAGTTAACAAGCAGATCACATCAGAAAGGTGACTGGCAGACGGGCACCTGACCAGGACAACCACACGTAAAACCACTGAAATTTAAATGCGAAAAATAGCAGCGATACTTGGGGGCTAATAAAAGTTGGAATCCAGGCATATTCCCCCACAAACAAGACTGACTGGTCTAATCAGCGACACCTTCCTCCAGTGACTGTGAGAAGGGAGAAGTCATCTCTTAAACACTGGCAATCCCCTGTGTGCCATGAAGGAAGGGTCTCCAGGTTGTAAGGAGAGTGAACAAGAAAATGTGGCAGGCATTTGGTAGAAGCCCTGGCAAGATGAATACCAATATCATCACTGCTATTATTTCAGTTTAAACTTCAAATGGTTTTACAATTTGTATGTATTCAACCCTTTGGTTCTGATTCTGGATTTGTCAACCAACCACTGCCTTACACATAAGCTTTTTAATAAAAGTTTTTCATCTGCATAGCTTCTTGCATGCAAATCAATCAGCCAACAGTGAAAGTAACAGAGCAGACTAAAAATCGCCCAAGGTATCAGCCAAAAGCCATTTCCAGGGAAAGGGGGCACTCGGGCTTAGTCACAGAGAAATAGGGGACCCTGACGCTGCACTGTGCTTACTCCAGGAGCCTGCACCAAGCAACGCATGCAGTATCTACTTCATTAAAATGGCAGCCAGCACAGGAAGATGCTTCTTATGTAAGAAAGAGGCAAACGCTGGCATGTTTTGTGTGAGAGGTGCAAAATATTCAGATGTAATATTGCTATCAATTCAAGCTCACAACCCACGGTCCTCTAATGCCAATTTTGTTTCAAACTAAAGACAGAATTTGGGATAAAATGGGAGAATTGTGTGCTTTATCAACCATCAGAAGCAAAATATTAGTCATTCCAATTATGCTCTTTTACTACTGACAATGTCTAATTAGAGCAGAAATAAAGTAAGTCCCATGACCTCTCCTTTTTGAGAAGCACTGATGAAAATAATTCTCCCACAAGATTTTGAGATTCCTAAATTTATCCAGGAGGCTTCTGCTTTTGGGAAAGAAAGCTTAAGAGGGGCTTTGTCAGTCAAGTCAATATTGTGCACCTTTCAGTGGTCAAAAGGTCGAAATTAAATGTTTCTGCAATTGCTTTATTTCTATTCATAACACTAAAAGTAATGGATTAGGAGTTACCCAAACATGCATATGCAATTCCATCTGCTTTTGATCTGGCATTTGACTGCATCATTTTTTCCAACTATACCAAGTATACCAGAAAGATCCACAGCTGCTGGGAGCAAGCCCCCAAAAGGTGAGGACGATGGCAAAGAAAAATTTTTACATGAAATAAGGACAGAAAAAGTAGTAGCAGGACACATGCAAAGATAAATGCACACAAATAAACAGAGGATGCAGAGGAAGCTGCACTGAGCTCAAACACAACTCAAGGAGAGCAGCTGCTGGGAAAGTGCCGACAGCCTTCACTGGCCAAGGGATACAGTCAGCCTGCCAGCCACAGCCTCCTATAATATGACTGGGCCCTAAGGGGCAAATTCCATGTTACCTAAAAGTCTGGAGGAAGGGGAAATGCTGGGCAGAAAGCAAGTCTTTGAGGTCCTCCCTGTGCCAAACAAACCTTTTAGGATACCCATTTGGAAGGCCTATTTCCTATTAAGCTATGGCATGAGTTTCCTAAGCAAACTTAGAGCTGTCCCTTCAGTTTCTCTCTTTTTTAACCCAACATTTCTCTGGTTGATTATCACTTTCTCTCGATGAACCAACACCATTAACAAAAACTCATAGGATCTTTCTATGAAGTAATTCTGGGGCAGAGTAGTAACCCAAAGAAGTTTAAAAGGATTCTCCAGGTTGTACATCTCAAGATGAGTGTGATAGAGCCATGAAAGTCAGCTTATTCATATTAAAACTCCAATCCAGAAAAACTATTTACTCTGAAGCAAATACTACTGTCTCTTTTAGACCCAAGTTGTCTCCCAAGAAACAGAATAAATTGTCCTTGGTTTTATAAAAAGTATGCCATTAGGGCTAAAGAACTGTAAAAGTCTAAACCATCCAGCAAAGAAAAAAAAAAATCTTCTCTATTTCTTCTTTGCCAGAATGAAAGCAGCTCTCACAAAGCTGCCCTGCTAAAGGCAAGGTCATAATCACTCCTGGCAAACTTCCTGCCTCATGTTAAAAATACATCTCTGCAGAAAGTTACACTCATAGTCACAGTACAGGGAGCATCTTACTTAGGTTTCAGTCATGCCAGACATGGTCTGGTAACTATAATACCCAAGTTTCTTATATCTATGGTGATCACAGCCATCACTGACACAAGCCATCACAATAAGCTCTTATTACTGTAGGCTTTTTGAGCCTGACAATCATCAGGGCAAGAACTATCAGTGACTCTCAAACTGGCTTCATTTTGGAATTACATGGGAGCTTAAAAATAACCTGTAGGAAGTCCAACCTCACACTTGCCAAAGTAGCACCTCAGAGGGTAAGGCCCAGGAAACTCTTATTAAGTGCTGGTTAATACACTGACAAGAAAAGGAAGGATTCTAAGGAGCAGCACAGACTCCTGATTATCTGGAATGTTTCCCTGTCACACCTTCCAAATCTCACTACAGGTGTTCACAATACCTCCAGGGTTCCCAGAATCCTGTTACTGCGAATCTGGACTGAGAAAAGTGAGTGAGAGGAAATAGCCCAAATTTTCCCCAATGCTTTTGCACAAATTCTCCATTCCTACCCATCTTAAGACCCACTTCTGGCTGGGTGTGGTGGCTCATGCCTGTAATCCCAGCACTTTGAGAGACCAAGGCGGGTGGATCACGAGGTCAGGAGATAGAGACCATCCTGGCAAACATGGTGAAACCCTGCCTCTACTAAAAATACAAAAAATTAGCCGGGCGTGGTGGCAGGTGCCTGTAGTCCCAGCTACTTGGGACGCTGAGGCAGGAGAATGGCATGACCGTGCGAGGTGGAGCTTGCAGTGAGCTGAGATTGCACCACTGTACTTCAGCCTGGGCGACAGAGCAAGACTCTGTCTCAAAAAAAGAGAAGTATAGGCCCTAGAAAAACATACCATGATGGGAAGAAAGGAAAAACTAAGTCTGAGATTGAGAGGACACAGGAGAAGCATGAAAGCAAGTCCATCATGTAGAAGAAGAGTTAGATTTATTCTGTACTGTTCTGGAAAGCAGAACTCTGATCCAAAAAAATGGAAGGTTTAGGAAGATAGATGCCAATCAAACTTAACAAACCAAAACTCAACAGAATCCAAAAACAGGCTGCCAAGTAGTAATGAGTTCTGTTTGTTATTAGGGAAAACAAGCAAATAATTAGAATAAGGGGTAGAGGGTCACCTTTCAAATGATAAAAAGATTTCTGCTCTATGTGGAAAGTTGGCCTAAATTGGTGGTTTTCAAATCAGTTTTATTTTGGAATTACATGGGAACAAAAAAAAAAAAAATGTTACTAGTAGGTCCAACCCCAGATTTGTAGGCACCAACTTCAGCAATCAATCATAATCATCAAGAATGAGACAAACCAATGTCATGTGCCTTGTTGATGCAAGGCACTAAAAAGGACATAATACCACTTCCGTAGTGCTCGTGCCAAAAATGTACACCCAGAATCTAATCATGAGGAAATATCAAACAAAGCTAAACTGAAAGACAGTATACAAAACAACTGCCCTGTGCTCTTAAAAACCATCCAAGTCATGAAAGGCTAAGAAAGGCCAAGGAACTGTTCCATACTATTAATATGTATGCTCCTGGACTGGATTCTCGATCATAAAAAAAATTGCTCTAAAGGGCATCTTTGAGACAACTGGTAAAATTTGAACATAGATTCTATATTAGATAATGGTATTGTATCAAGATTGAATTTTTCAAATGTGATAAATGTATTGTGGCTTTATAAGTGAATGTCCTTGTTCTTAGGAGATTTAAGTCAAACAACTAACTAATACCAAAACGGAAGTGTTTAGGATTAAAGGGTCATAATGTCCATGACTTAATATCAAATATTTCATCAGTGACAACAATTATTGCACACACACACACACACACACACACAGAGAGAGAAAAAGAGGAAAGGTAGCAAAATGTTAACACTGGAGTATCAAGAAGAGTGTACTATAGTTCATGGCATTATTCTTACAACTTCAAGTTAGAATTTTTTTTTCTTTTTAAATGAAAAGTTTCTTAGAAGCTTGCCAGGTGATTCTAATGCAACCAGAAAGGTTGATTACATTTGGAGGCAATTGGTCTAGATAAAATTCCAAGTCCTTTTCCGTTCTAAGACTGTGAAATAATTTTAAATGTACAAAAAAAATAGATGTGCCCTAATATTAATTTGATTGTTGCTCATTTTACGATACTCAGACTAAGGAAGAATTGTTAAGAGGGGGAAAATAGCAATTTTCATTTGGCTGGTTTAAACCGACTTGTTGAAAAAGGCCCCAAATGTCGAAGAAGAACATGAAAGCTCCTAAAAACTACTTGTGCTCCCAAAACAAGCCATCTGAGACTTCTTAATTTGTACAGATGCCTGACAGAACTTACCACTCAAAAGTACTTTAAGAAAACAATTCCTAGACATAAGACAGATCTATAAAAATCCACTGAATCAGGATAAAACCTAAGGAGATCAGTTTTTGGTTTTTTTTTTTTTAGACGGAGTCTTCTCTGTCATCCAGGCTGGAGTGCACTGGCGTAACCTTGGCTCACTGCAACTTCTGCTTCCCAGGTTCAAGTCATTCTCCTGCCTCAGTCTCCTGAGTACCTGGGATTACAGGCATGTGCCACCATGCCTGGCTAATTTTTATAATTTTAGTAGTCATGGGGTTTCACCATGTTGGCTAGGCTGGTCTCGAACTCCTGACCTCAAGTAATCCACTGGCCTCAGCCTCCCAAAGTGCTGGGGTTACAGGGGTGAGTCACCATGCCCGGTCAAGGGAGGTGAGATTTGAATTAGCTCAAGAAGGGTTTGCATTCTCAGCACAACCCAAACAGCTTACCTCTCTGTCTCTCTCTCTTCTTCTTCTTCTTCTATTATTATTATTTTTGAGACAGGGTCTCACTCTGTTGCCCAGGAGACAGTGATCACTGCTCACTGAAGCAGACAGGGTCTCACTCTGTTGCCCAGGAGACAGTGATCACTGCTCACTGCAGCCTCGACCTCCTGGGCTCAAATGATCCTCCCACCTCAGCCTCCCGAGAATTTGGGATACAGGCATGTACCACTATGGCTGGCTAATTTTTTATTTTTTTCTAGAGATGGGATCTCATTATGTTGTCCAGGTTGGTCCCAAATTCCTGGGCTCAAGCAATCTTCAGCCTTGGCCTCCCAAATTCTGGGATTACAAGTGTGAGCCACTACACTGGCCACCTTTACATTTTTTTTTTTTTGAGTCTCACTCTGTTGCCCAGGCTGGAGTGTAGTGGCACGATCTCGGCTCACTGCAACCTCTGCTTCCTGGGTTCAAGCGATTCTCCTGCCTCGGTCTCCCAAGTAGCTGGGATTATAGGCACACGCCACCACATGCAGTTAATTTTTGTATTTTTAGTGGAGACAGGGTTTCGCCATGTTGGCCAGGCTGGTCTTGAACCCCTGACCTCAGGTGATCCGCCAGCCTCAGCCTCCCAAAGTGCTGGGATGACAGCTGTAATCTCAGCATCCGGCCTCAGCTTTACTCTTAATGTGGTTTGCAACAATTGGCCTTTCAGGGTAGAGGCCAAGGGAATTATTTCCAAAGAAAGAAGTATGTTCTTACTACATTTAAACTAATTTTATTTTATATGTGTAAAATTAAAGGATAGGAAAATGTACTTTCAAGAATCAAAGTCTTATCCTTTATCAAAGCTTTATAAGCTCACTACACTAACCACTGTTGGGAAAACAATCACTTCAAGTTTCCTCCCCATAAAAGAAAACTCTGAATAGACTAACTGAATAATGTTTCATTAAGTGTCATCTACTAGTAACAAAAACAGATTCCAAAAATGCCTTTGCAGAAATACATTATATACACTTTAAAAAATTAGCATCTCAAATATTACTAGTTACCAGATATTTTTACTTTATATATGTTATCTTAAACTCCGAAACAATCCAGCAAGGTAGATGGCAGTGCCGCATTTTACAAAAGAGGAAACTGAGGTTCAGAGAAATTAAGTAACTTGCTCAAGTCAACAAAACTAATAAGTCGCATCCCAGAACTTAAATTCTGGTCTGACATGAAAGCCTATGACTTATGAGTTTTCCACTCTACTACTCTACTTCCAAAACAAAAAACAAAAAAACTAAGATAAGACAATCTTCCTATTCTGAAGACTAGAAAACAGAATACAGAGAGCAGGCCAATCACTGCACTTCAGTCTGGGCAACAGAGGGAGACCCTTTCTAAAATGAAAGAAAGAAAGAAAGGAAAGGAAAAGGAAAGGGAAGGGAAGGGAAGGGGAAGGAGGTAAGAAAGAGTAAGCCAAAACAAAGCTGATGTGCTCCACTACCTAAGGTCAAATTGCTTCTCTACCATTAAGACCCAACAGCTGAACAAAATCTCCTACAGGGCCTTCCCAGGTCCAGCCCATAGGGGGCTTCCTTTGCTAAATCACTATTTCTCAAAAGCATGAAATACCTGCCTTGTGTTTGGAAACATACAGAAGTACCTTATGTTTCGCTTCCCCAAGGCAGCTGTTTCCAGAGCAAGGAAAAGGTAGCTAATGTGGATAATGCCGTGTCTCGAGCACACTCCAGACTATTGTCAAAAAGCAAACTTCATCTGAATAAAATCTTTGACCAAAACCAGCGGGTGAGAGCACCAAGGAAAGAGGCTAACACCATCACCCAGTGAACAAGCTCTGCTGCTCAGATGTGGTAAAGGCTGAGGGGCAGACAGGCCTGGCCTGTTCATCACCAGGCCCATCAAACTACGCTTTGTCCCAGCCTCATGGGGAGGGAGACTAAGGCAGGTGCCCACCTTGGTCCTGCAACATCGTTTCCTATTTCAGAACCCTTCCTGGGTCAAGAGTGATCAAGCAGAGAGAAGCTAACGGCTGGAGATACTGGGTGTGGTTTTAAAGCATCAGGCAGAGATGCACAAACTCCAGGAAATCAGAGAGAGGCATGCAACCGCTTTTAAAGGAATAAAATGGATCACGCTTGTCCTTTCCTCCACATCTCCACCATTAGCTATTGAAACCTGAAAATCAGATTCCATTTCAAAAGACAAATAGAAAGTAGGCTAAAAATAATTTTTTAATTCCAGGAAGTACAACTGAATCATTTTTTCTATGCTTATTTAAAAAGTAATATAATTTGACATCTCTTAACTACATTTAAAAAATTTTAAGAATCAAAATTGTAAATTAAGTATGTAATATGGTCCCTTTTATTTCCCCATTCCTGCCATTTCAAATATTCCAGAAAAAACCACCCACCGTTTCCCAAATTAGTATGGGTTTTAAAAATAAAGTCAAAACCCAATGCAGCTGCATTTTCCCATTCCCAGACAAGCCAAAAGCAGTTGGGCTGAAGCAGACAACAGTCAGCGTGATGAGGAGGAGCCTGAGTGGACAAGAGTAGAAGCGGAGAGGACCAAAGAGGAGGTACAGCTTGGAGAAATGATGCAGAGAATTCCTGGCAGCAAAGTACACACCTTGGCATTGATATAAGGGTCAAAGGGGCCGTACTTTTTGAGTTCTTTGATCTCAAGAGCATTCTACAAAAAGGAGAGGAAAAGAAAAAGTGATGACAAAATGGATGAAATATATCAAAGCAATACACAGCCCTGAGGGAACCCAACCCTAGAACTTGAATCTGCCCTCTGGATGCCTCAAAGGGAAGTTAATAAGACAGACAACCTCCAGGGCACCTTACTCTTACCCCGCTTTAATCTAAGCATCCTACTGGAACCACATTAATGGTTTTAAAATGAAACCATATAGTACTTGTAACCACTAGCTAGATCCATTAAAGTCTTCAAGCCACTGCAGACATCTTGCCCAGCTCCTGCCCACCCACCTGCCTACCAGATACTCAAAGCACTGGGCTGGGGTCCCACCTATCGACTGATACTCCAGGCAGGAGGCAGCTGTGAGCAGGTTAAGCTAGCACACTCAAGTAGCTCAAAAATCCAAGCAGCTGTGTTTCAAGGCAAAAGTGAGCAAAGAGCATTAGAAATGGTTGCTGAACATTTCTTAAATGAGAAGGACTTTAATGGGTGACCAGTCTTTCCAACGTTGAAGAATATTAGTTACAAGCAAACTTCATTATGCATTTCCTCCAGAGAAGAGACATGACCACTTTAGCTAGGAGGAGTAAAATTGCACTTCGATTCTAAAGAGGTAATTCTAAACAGATACTTTTCATTCCCAAATGTTATAAACAAACATCCTCATTGATGATTTCAAATGTCTGTTGCTCACCTACCCAAAAAATACAGCCCAAAAGGGGAAAGGCTGATTAACAGTTATATACACACCATCTCCAAATCAAAGAGATTTGGGAGCACTACATTAATTTTCTCATGTCTCAGAATGAAGCTGCCCTTCTCAGAATCAAAGTCATGCTCTTAACAGCTAACTAAGAACTGCATGAGTCTCCTGACAGATGGACTCGCCAGGATAATTTCCCATTTTTTGAGGGAAAACCTTGATCTAATCCTACAGGTAATTTAACAATCCCCTCTCGGCAACGTCATTAGAAAAAGAGTCCCTCAGCTTACTGAGAAACATCAACATCTCCCTCCTTCAAGAACTGAGAAGAGTATCTACTTCAGTTCAGAGCAGAGAGAGGAAAGGGGAGAACGGCTTATCATGTAAGGAACGCCCGTCTCCTCTCAAACTGGCACACAACCTCCAACTCAAATAACAGCGAGTTGTGTTTGTAAGAGGCTTGTTTAAAACTTGCATAATCCAAGTACAATTTTTTCCAAAGATATAAATGTAAAGAAGAGGAAGTATATTCTCAGAGTAACTAAATCCATGGCCATTATAAGGTTATTTTTGCTCAAATCCTGCCTTTTTCATTTTCTAAGAATCATCTCTGCTTTTTCAAAGCATGCTCATTTGGAGGACATCATGGAAATGATCTTCATTCCACTGAATCACCTCTGCCCTCCACTCACATGTTTTTGATTTGTGAGTTCACTTTTTGGCACTAGCATGAGTACTTCTACTGCTGCAAGTTCTGATGTATGTAAAACAACAGCATGGTTTACACAGTACTGACAAACACTGGGAAAGTTACACTGCCATGTCAAAGGCATAAACACAATTTATTTTTGAGACAGGGTCTCACTCTGTCACCCAGGCTGCAGTGCAGTGACATAATCATGGGTCACTGCACCCTCAAACTCCTGGGCTTAAGTGATCCCCCGCCCCCGTCTCAGCCTCCTGAGTAGCTGGGACTACAGGTGTGTGCCACCACATCTAGCCTTTTTTTTTTTCTTTTTTTAAAAAATTTTTTATTGAGATGGGGTCGGGGAGATGGGGGCGCTTCACTGTGTTGCTCAGGCTGGTCTCAAACTCCTGGCCTCCTGGCCTCAAGCAATTCTCCTGCCTCAGCCTTCCAAAGTGCTGGGATTACAGGCATGAGGCATCACAACTGGCCTACAGTTAATTAAGCTCACCAGCTTGAAACTGACTCCATGCAATTTTGTAGGATTTGCATTATTTCCAATTTTGCACATAAAGTGAATACGGTTGGCCCTTCATATCCACAGGTTTCCATCCATGGTTGGTAAATCTGCACATGTGGAACCCACAGACAGAGAGAGCTAATGTTACTTTGCCATTTTACATAAAAGACTTGAGCATCCTTGGATTTTGGTATCTATGGGGAGGTCCTGGAAACGAAGGGCTGTGTATACATTTTTTATTCTAGTACTACTGCAAATATGCATGAGTCAAATGCATATAAAATACATCCTCATAGTATAACATCTACTAAGAAGAGTACAACTGGGAAGAGGGGAGTCATATTTAGGGTATGGAAGAGGTGGTTCCATGCTAAGGAACTGATTATCAAAAAAACAAATGAAGAGCTGGTTCTCTGAGATTTGAATTACGGGGCTAAGATGGTGACGGGGTTGCCACATCTGGCCATAGGTGAATGGAGGGAGGAAAGCCTCCCTTCCTTCCGACCTGTTCATTGACTCTGGTGTGTGAAGGCCCTTGATGGATGAGCAACCGCACTATCTGGGCATCTCCTTTCCAAGCTGCCAAATGCAGAGGGTAGCAGCCTTTCGAGTCAGCCACGTTGGTCAGCGCATCATTCCTCAGAAGAACCTCGACCACATCCCTAGAAGGTAAAAATCAATCATGAGTTGGTAGAACTCAGGAGTCTTTCCAGCTAACGGCTCTTTACACGTGTATGGCACAAAGCCTTTTCACAGATATATCTCATTTGGCTCCTGTGTCTCTACCTGAGCTCACCGCCCAGGCTTTTCCATTTATTCCATGAGCTACTTGTACAGCTGATGATACGCAGCTGAACCACCTTGAGCCATGCTATACTGACTCCTTACCTCTCTGTTTAGGCTTTCTTGGTAATCTATTTTCTACTACTTTGAAAATGTCTGGGCCGGGTACAGTGGTTCAAGCCTGTAATCCCAGCACTTTGGGAGGCTGAGGCGGGCGGATTCGAGACCAGCCTGGCTAAGATGATGAAACCCCATCTCTACTAAAATACACAAATTAGCCGGGCACAGTGGTAGGCGCTTGTAGTCCCATCTACTTGGGAAGCTTTGGCGGGAGAATCACTTGAACCTGGGAGGCGGAGGTTGCAGTGAGCCGAGATAGTGCCATTGCACTCTAGCCTGGGTGACAGAGCCAGACTCTATCTCAAAAAAAAAAAAAGAAAATGTTTGGACTCTTTGTCCAAATCTGTTTCCTTGTTTATGATGTTTAAACATCATTCAGGTGTTGAATTTACATAAAAGTAATCATACAAGACAAATATAATTATTCACCACATTATTCAGAGCATTTAGTGATGTAGGCGCTGAAAGCAGAGAGGTCAAGCAGAATAAAAGTTACTGCAGTCTGGGCGGAGTGGCTCACGCCTGTAATCCCAGCACTTTGGGAAGCCGAGGTGGGTGGATCACCTGAGGTCAGGAATTCAAAACCAGCCTGGCCAACATGGCAAAACCCAGTTTCCACCAAAAATACAAAAATTAGCCAGGTGTGGTGGTGGATGCCTGTAATCCCAGCTACTCGGGAGGCTGCGGCAGGGAGAATTGCTTGAACCTGGGAGGCAGAGGTTGCAGTGAACTGCACCATTGCATTCCAGCCTGGGCGACAGAGCGAGACTCTCTCTCAAAATCAATCAATCAGTCAATCAATCAATAAAAAGTTACTGCAAAAGCAAGCCAGACACATATGTTATCATTTGTTATCCCCAGAAAGAGGAACTTGCTTTTTTTCCTGGTGACAGCACTAATTAAACAGATACCAGTATATAATTATCCGTATGAATGTGAGGTCAAAGAAAATCCCCACTGTAAATAGAAACAGCATCTGGAAATGAACTTGGCTAACAAACTATAGTCATTTAAGTTCAAGATTCACTTTAATTCAGATTACCCCACTATATATGGGAACAGTGTTCTCTATAGATTTTTTTTTAGCTATATCTAAGATGGCTACAGAAAAGGCTTAACGATTATATTCAGTATACTTTAGAAATGTTTAATGTTGAAGGAAACAACCATTGCCTCTTTCTGGTATGTTGGAGTCAATTAGGGTGGGTCAAATATTGGACAAGTGACACAAAATACTCTAAGGGGGTGAGGGCTCTGGAGCTCCTTGCTCAGCAAAATCTAAAATGATTCCAATAATCCCTCCTCATAAAAACTACACTGGTGGCCGGGCGCTGTGACTCATGCCTGTAATCCCAGCACTTTGGGAGGCCGAGGCGGGCAGATGACCTGAGATCAGGAGTTTGAGACCAGCCTGACCAACATGGTGAAACCCCGTCTCTACCAAAAGTACAAAAATTAGCCGGGTGTGGTGGCAGATGCCTGCAATCCCAGCTACTTAGAAGTCTGGGGCAGGAGAATTGCTTGAACCCACAAGGTGGAGGTTGCAGTGAGCTGAGATTGTGCCACTGCACTCCAGCCTGGGCAATAAGAATGAAACTCCATCTCAAAAAAAAAAACAAAAACAAAAACAAAAAAACTACACTGCTGCTACTTATTGCCTATAGTACTTGTTTTCCTTTAACACCTTCTATTTTGTTACACTCTGGTTTACATTCTTTGACATCCTGGCAAAACCACTCACTGTGCTCCCTGACAATGCCTGCCCCTTTGCTGAGCAATCTGAAAGGCAGTGCCCAATCACTTAAGCCCATGCCTTCTCTCTCAAATTCTCCCCAAAGCATGCCTTCTCCACGGAACGTTTCACACAAATCCCACCCAGTTCCTAATAACTTCTCTATACTCAGGAGAATTACACAGGCCATTTAATGTATTTTTTCCCCTTAAAAAGGGTTCTTATGTACAGGGCTAATTTTATGAGGAAAGAATGGCAGGCAAGAAGAGAGAGTAAATAAATAACTATTGAAACCGAAGACAGCTTTCTCATGACCACTCAATCTATTTTCAGTTTATCGAGCAGTTAGTTACCTAATAGATTCCCGCCCCTTTATGTTCTGGCTGTCCCAAATTTGATCATCATACCTAGAACATTACGTAGCACTGGAACATTCCAGAGGGGAAAAGAATAAGCAGAAGAAAAGGTAAAACTTAACTCTTGGCTAAAGATTTTTTGGTGGGTGGGGTGGGGAAGGATGTTTAAATAACACATGAAAGAAAGACACAGAAATCCTGAATGAACTGAACTTAGGTTTGTTTTTCTCTGTTTTTCAGTGCCACCACTTAGCAAACCTTTGTTTTGTTTTCATTTTTTAGAGATAGGGTTGTTCTGTCACCCAGGCTAGAATGCAATGGCACAATCATAGCTCTCTGCAGTCTCAAACTCCGGGGCTTAAGTAATCCTCCTGCCTTAGCCTCCTGAGTAGCTAGGACTTCAGGCATGCTACCACGCCTGGTTAATCAAAAAAAAAAAATTTTGTGTGTGGAGATGGAGGCTTGCTTTGTTGCCCAGGCTGCTCTCAAACTCAGTTTCATGTGATCCTCCCACCTCGGCCTCCCAAAGTGCTGGGATTACAGGCATGAGCCACTAAGCCCAGCCAGCAAACTTTTCTAGAAAATGAAAAGGCAACGTGAAGACCTGGGTTCTGTAGGGCGAGGGCAGGGATGCAGTACATTGATACTTACTTATGGCCATTCAAAGCAGCATGGTGCAGGGGTGTGTAGCCAGTGCTGTCAACACAGTTCACATTTGGCCCTCTCCACATGCTATCAGGGAAAAAAAAAAGAGAGAGAGAGAGACATAGATTTCACAGACTGGAGTCACAAACCAAAGTTAGAGATAGCTAGCTAATTAGTAAAGATTTCTGTGTGGTGTTCAACCAGACCAGTTACTTCCAAATTATACACTGCAGAGATGCATAGCACTGAGGGTACACTTCAATGGTTTGCTAAACAGAGTTAAGTGTCAAGACAACGGTGTCATCGCTTAAGAGTTTTTTCTTCTAGTACTCCCATGATTGCAAAAACAGCTCATTGAAAGGTCATCAAAGACAGAACAGGTATTGAGCACCCACTCCTGTGCTGGTGACTGAAGGTTTGAGAGAGACCTCAACACAGATCAGATAATCAAGATGAGTCGCTGAGCAAGGACCAAGATCAAAAAAGCACCAGGAGATGTGTCTTAAGATGAAAGAGACGATTTTGTCTTTCTTCTGTAAATATGTCTTATTAGTAATTAAAAAAAAAATAACAGAATCTATAATCACAGTGTCTTATCTGACTTAAAAACACCATAGGAGGGAAGTTGAAATGTTACCTTACTTAATCTTCAAAGCCTTAGTTCTTATTTCTGTTTCTGCACTGGCCTTACTGCATTGACCAGAGTTTCTAAAATAATATCAAATAATCCTAAAAGCCTTAGTTCTTATTTCTTCTTTGCATAAGTAAGTTCTTATGCAAACCTTACTGCATTGGCTAGAGCTTCTAAAAGAATATCAAGTAGCAGAGGGCAAACTTGTTTTGTTCCTGCTTCTAGTAAAAATGCCTCCAATGGTTTGAGGTAGATACGCTGTAACTTGTAAAAGAAGTATCCTATTTTTTTTCCAAAAAGTGTTATTAGAGATAGTTGGTTAAATGTATTTTCTGCATATATGGAGATAACAGTTTTTCACATTTAACAACCTAATATGTTATTATCAATAGGTTTCTTAATATTAAGCCATTCTTGGAGTAAACTTAATTGGCCATTTCCATTATAATTCTACTTGAGAGCATCTATTTGAGAGTAGATTACTTAGAATCTATATTCATAATTGAGGCTGGTTTAAAGTTCTTGCTTTTTGTGCTATTGTCACTGGATGGTATCAGTGTTAGGTTTAGGTCACAGGTCAGCTGGGCAGCTGTCTACTCATTTCCATATTGAAGAATCAATGACAGGCCAGGTGCGGTGGCTCATGCCTATAATCCCAGCACTTTGGGAAGCTGAGGTTGGTGGATCAGTTGAGGCCAGGAATTTGACACCAGGCTGCACAACGTGGTGAAACCCTGTCTCTACTAAAAATACAAAAATTAGCTGGGCATGGTGGCGTGCTCCTGCAATTCCAGCTACTCAGGAGGCTGAGGCAGGAGAATTGCTTGAATCCGGGTGTTGGAGGTTGTGAGCCAAGATCACACCACTGCACTCCAGCCAGAGAGACAGACAGAAACTCTGTCTCAAAAAAAAAAAAAAAAAAAAAAGACAATGACAGACCACTAAAATTACAAAGAATTACCAGTAAAACCATTTGAGCCCAGAGCCTGTATGCTCAGTGTTGGAAGCAATATTATTTATAAAATTTTGGCCGGGTACGGTGGCTCACACCTGTAATCCCAGCACTTTGGGAGGCCAAGGCGGGTGGATCACCTGAAGTCAGGAGTTTGAGACCAGCCTGACCAACATAGTGAAACCCGTCTCTACTAAAAATACAAAAATTAGCCGGGCATGGTAGTGCACACCTGTAGTCCTAGCTACTCAGGAGGCTGAAGCAGGAGAATTGCCTGAACCCGGAATGCGGAGGTTACAGTGAGCCAAGATCGTGCCGCTGCACTCCAGCCTAGGCGACAAAGTGAGACTCGATCTCAAAATAAATAAATAATAAAGTAAAATTTTAGCAATAGGCATCAATAGACAAATTATGGTGACTACAGTACAGAGTAGAATATCATATGCCAGTTATATTGCTATGTAATAAGAAAAAAAGATCATAATGTTAAGGAGAAAAAAGAAACAAAATTGTAAATATTATAGTCATAGCTCAGAAAGGATGAAATTTATCAGGATAGTAGATTAAGTGCACAAGTTTACCTCCTGCCTAAAGTTCTCTGAAGTGACAGAAAAGATATCCCACCCTACACAGATAGCTATAGACAGATTCACACCAAGAAAATTGTAAAAAGATACCATCAAGTAACCGGCAAGGTTGAGGAATTACTAAAAGGCAGAAAGTAGACAAGGTCAGATCTACAGAGACACAATCTAGAAGAATGCAAATTAAAACATTCATTGACAAAAATGAACATAATGACATCATCAAGTGTTTCTAAAGATTAGGAAAACAAGCAATCTTAAACACCACTGGTATAAGTTTAAACTGGTAAATTCCTTTGGGAAGATAATTTGGCACCATTGATCAAAACCAAAAATAGGATTCACTTTGAGGCAGCAATTCCACTTACAGGCAACTACCCAACAGAGATACAAAGACACATGCTGGTACAGGATTGCTTCATTGTAAGAGTTAAAAACTAAAAACTTAATGTCTATCCATAGGTAAGCAGTAAAATATTAGGTATACTCATAAAATAAAATACTACAAAAAAATAAAAAAATAATAAAAAATAAAATACTACATAACCATCAACAACAACAGTAATTACAAAGGAAAGAAAACAATGAACCTTTAAGTCCTGACATGGAAAGATTTCCCAAGACATACTGTGTCACAAGAAAGCAACAGAAGAAGTCATTGTATAATACACACTGCTGTAAATGGATGGTGACCGGAAGAGCACTCACCAAATGCTGACTGTGCTCACCTCTGGGGAAGGAAATCTGTGTGTTAGGGAGCACTGCAGATGATGGAGACAGACTTTCCTATTGCGCTCTGTATTCTACCACAGTTTAAAACACTTACAGTGAGAATCTATTCACATAGTGCTTTTATAATAATAATATTATAAAAGAAACGGGGCAATCGTCTGTGCACAAGGAAAAGAAGAAAAAAAGTCAAAATGTTAATAAAACACAGCTGTATATGGGTGACAAGCTACTTTAATGAGCATGTAGATATTAGGTTTACAATCTTAAGATACATTTTAAGTAGGAAAAGTGGGCTTCTGTACAGCAAAGGAAACCGCCAGCAGAGTAAAAAGACCACCTATGGAATAGGAGGAAATATTTGCAAACCATACATCTGCTAAGAGGGTTAATATCCAAAACATATAAAGAACTCAAAACAACTCAATAGCAAGAAAGCAAATAACCTTATTGAAACATTGGGCAAAAGATCTGAAAAGACATTTCTCAAAAGAAGACATACAAATGGCCAACAGGTATATGAAAAAATGCTCAAATCACTAGTCATTACAGATATGCAAATTAAAACCAAAATGATAGATCACCTCATGCCTGTTAGAATGGCTATTACCGAAAAGACAAAAGCTAAGTGTTAGCAAGGATGTAGAGAAAAGAGCACCCCTGCACACTGTTGGTAAAAACAAAAATTAGTACAGCCATCTAAAGAAAACAGTACGAAGTTCCTCAGAAAATTAAAACTAAAACTACCATATGAACCAGCAATTGTACTACTGGGTATATCCAAAGGGAGTAAAATCAGTACATGGAAGAAATATCCGCACTTCCATGCTCATTGCAGCATTACTCACAGTAGCTGAGATATGGAACCAACCTACCTGTCCATCAATGGACAAAGGAATAAGAAGATGTGGTATATATAAACAATGGCATATTTTTCTTAGGAAAGGAAGGAATATCCTGTCATTTGTAATAACATTCATCAACCTAGAGGACATTATGGTAATAAAATAAGCCAGGCACAAAAAGACAAATACTGTATAATTTCACTTACATATGGAATCTAAAAATGTTCAACTCACAGAAGCAGAGAGTAGAACGGTGTTTACTAGGAGCTGGAGGGGGTGATGTTGGGGAGATGTTGGTCAAAGGAACAAAATTTCGTCAGGAGGGATACATTCAAGAGATCTACTGCACAATAAGGCAATTATGCTTAATAACAATGTATTATAATCTTAAAAATTGCAGCCGGGTGTGGTGGCTCATGCCTGTAATTCCAGCACTTTGGGAGGCCAAGGCAGGCGGATCACCTGCGGTCAGGAGTTCGAGACCAGCCTGGCTAACATGGTGAAACCCCGTCTCTACTAAAAATGCAAAAATTAGGTGGGTGTGGTAGCGCATGCCTGTAATCCCAGCTACTCGGGAGGCTGAGGCAGGAGAATTGGTTGAACCCAGGAGGCAGAGGTTGCAGTGAGCCGAGATCATGCCATTGTGCTCCAACCTGGGTGACAGAGCGAGACCCCATCTCAAAAAAAAAAAAAAAAAAGCACTAAGAGAGTTGGTGTTTTTTGTTTGTTTTGTTTTGTTTTTGAGACAGAGTCTCGCTCTGTCGCCCAGGCTGGAGCGCAATGGTGGAATCTCGGCTCACTGCAACCTCCGCCTCCCGGGTTCAAGTGAGTCTCCTGCCTCAGCCTCCCAAGTAGCTGGGACTATAGGCGTATGCCACCATGCCTGGCTAAATTGTTTTGTATTTTTAGTAGAGATGGGGTTTCACCATGTTAGCCAGGATGGTCTTGATCTCCTAACCTAGTGATTCGCCTGCCCTGGCCTCCCAAAGTGCTGGGATTATAGGCGTGAGCCACTGCGCCTGGCCGAGAGTTGGTTTTTAAGTGTTCTCACCATAAAAATGATATGTGAGGTAATACATAGGTTAATTAGCTCAATTTAGCCACTCTATAATGTATAGCTATTTTAAAACATCATAATGTGTACAACAAATATATAAAGTTTTTGTCAATTAAAAATAAATTTTTACAAAGCAAGTTACATATATTTTGATATCTAGGCTATTTGTTCATTGCCAACTAAGGATGGTAAAGACAAGGTGAGGAGCCTGAGGGATATCATGATACCCCATCCTCCACTAAGCCTGAACTTCTACAGCACTTTCTAAACAAGGAGCTAAATGCAATTAAATCTCTAACACATTTGTACAATGATCTCATTTTCCAAACCAAAAAGTATATGACTATGCCTGACAATGGATCAGGGTGACGGCAAGTGACATGGATCTGGAAAATCTGTGAGGTGCAGTTGTCACACTTATTTTCAAATTGCCACACAAGAGGAAATATCATCATTACAGTATAGATGACACTAAGAAGCTAAAAACAAATTATTTGCCCCAAATCACATGCCAAATCAGTGGCAGATCAAAAACTCTCTTTGATGGAGCTCATGGCATTTGGCCAAACAAGGACTGTCTGATCTAACCGGAACGACAATGTGAAGCGAATATGTAGTGGACATAATTCAGCAGCAAGATGACTAGAATAACTAAGAGGAGCTGAGAAAGAGGAAATACTAAGGCCGGTTAAAGTGGCTGAGAGTGCGGGCCTATCAGCAACTAATTTAGTTCTATTAGAACTCAACTATCTCAGCCCTCTCAGTCCCCAAGGAACCCTGAAACTAAGATTTAAACTGCCTTTGATTTTAACAAAAAGGCAGGATCAAGCAAGCCTCTCATCATTTTCTAGCTTTTGCCTCCATGACTGGTTTAAAGGTGATTAAGTTTGGACATCCTACGTCAGCACTAAAACTTCCTCAAAACAATCAGAAAAGGAAAAAAGATAGTGACTTCACTGCAAAAAGCTGCAACCTTTCCAGCCAAAGAGGTCTTTTTTCCTTCTTTTTCTCTACCTTCTCCTTCAAAAGCCCATCTAGAAGTTTTGGGGACTGGGGAACATATTAAACAAAATCTAAACGAAAATGGAGAACTATAATCTCCTTGTTTGTAATTTCAGCTTCAGACAGGATGGTAGTAACATCCCCCTCCACCCAAGTTTCTTCCTTTTTGGCAGCTCAAGGAAAGAGTTATTTACAATCTAGGTCTTCCTCCCTATCACGGCTGTCCTATTAGGTTTTCTAAAACTGTAAGCACCAGAGGGCTGCTCACCGACAAACAAAAGCAGCATATAATGCACTAGGAACCAGGGAAAACAACTTTAACTACAGCCTAGGAGATTCCTAAGCAAAATTTAACCTGTAGAGATTGTGCAGAAATGCAATAGCTGCTCTTGACTTGCAGGACAAACGCTCAGACTGATCTTAATGGGTCCTGGAGCAGTCACAGCAAGCCTGCGTGATGAAGCTATGGAACCTAGGTTAGGAGCGTGGGCTCTGCGGTTAGCCGACCTGACTTCAAAACTCGCCTCTGCCACTTGTCACGTTTTTTGATCTTGGACAATTCACTTGATTCTCCACAGCACTGTCTCTGCATTTGTAAAGTCTGCTGTGATGGGCTCCCCAGGACTTAAATCATTCATGGAAACTTCTACAAGCTTGAGCAAGTATAATAGTATTGAGAGGCCTAGCATGTCAAAAAAAGCTTACCTGCTTTCACATGATGCTGAAGCATAGCAAGCCTTGCCCTATGCGCCTCGGCGGCACCTACGTTTTGAGATGGCATCTAAAGCACTGTGGAGGGCATGGAAGAATATGACTGGTGAGGCCCTGTGGCTTTTGAATCCCCCCTCAAAGGCCTCTCTCCATTCCTTTAAAAACTGACTGTATGTGTAGACATGCTGGGCGCTGTGCTGGATTTGGAGGTTTTGATGAATAGAAACAGCCCACTCTATTTGGTGAAGGTGTCAAATGAGGTCCTGTTTGTGGAGCTACTCACACATGTATTCAACAGACATGTGAAGTGCGCCCTCTAGGGGCTGGAGATGCCGATGGAAAAAGACAAAGTCTCTGCCCTCATGAAGCTTGATTTCTAGGAGGAGGGAGAGAGTGAGTGAATAAGCAAACAAATAAATCCTATGACGCCTATGTGGTGATAAGGGCCAAAAGTGAGCAAAGGAAGCAGAGGCAGCAAAGGAAGGGGATAAAAAGGAAATGAGTGATATTTGAGATAAGGTCATCAGGAAAGACCTCTCTAAGAAGGTGACCTTTGAGAAGAGATCTGAAGAAAGTAAAGAGCCGTGAGGGTGTCTGAGGTAGACAAGCAGAGTAACATCAAACACAGGAGCCCTGGGAAGGAGCGTGCCTGACATGTGGCTGGAGAGGGGAGTAGCAGGGAGCTCTGCCCACAGAGATGCCAGAGGACATTACAAAGGACACCAAGGAGAGTTCAGTTCCACAGGCATCCGCTGAGCACTTATTAGTGCTCACTGCCCAGGGTAAAAAACCGAGGAGGACGTCAAGTTCACACTTGAAGGAAAGGGGAGCACTTTCAAACCAAGAGGAGGTGCAGGCTCTAAAGTCTAACCTGAGGTGATCAGAAACTAAGTCTCTTAACAGAGAATCAGGGTTCCTCCTACCTGATTTCAAAAATCCATCAACACTCAGAGCTAAATTTACTTACCACTCTTCAGACCCAGCAAAACTCAAGCGAAAACTTGAGGTAAAATTGCTTAAAGACTCTGTGAAATCAAATAAGAATCGCAAAAACAAGATAAATGGGATATTTATTCTGTCGAGTACAGAAAGTGGCCCAACTCAAATGTCCCCTGATCCTCAACACCTTTCCTGATTACACTGGCTGATATTAATTTCACCCTTCTCAGATCTTCCAGATCATCCACTGCACCTTCCACCACATTTATCCTATCTGATCCTGAACCACAATGAATTCTTTATTCTGCTCATTCATACCATGTATTATAAGTCCTTTAGGGAAATTCTTCATGTTTCCAAGAACAGAGCACTATGTAAGGAATTGGCCCAGGGCCACCAGGGTGCAACTTCTAACATTCAGTTTTCAGCAGCCTGCTCATTCCCTCTTGCCAGATCAGATTCTTGCCAACCCTGAACCAACACTACCCCAGTGTGACATGGTCTCTATGCAGTATAACAAACCTAGTACATTTATATCCATTAAGAATGGCAAAAATCTCTTGATGGGATATACAAGAACACTGCATCTGAGGTGTCTGTACGTAAAACACAGAGACAGAAGAACCATAAGTTAGAACCAAAGTGCCCAGGCCACTTTCATGTGTGTGAGGTCAGATTTCTGGACCAAATGATACCCTAAGTGGCTCTTAGCTGGCAGTAAACATGATTCATGTGGTGGCCCAGCTACTATATTACTTTACACAGACAAGTAATGGTATCTCAATGGGCCAGAAGACTGTCCAATCCAGTTCAGCCCAATAAATGTTGATGCCACAGTGCTGGACAGTCCCTACCCTTGAGTTCAGTGAGGAAGTCAGACCAGTAAACAAATGACAATACTACATAGTGTGTGACATTCTGGGAAGGAAGTACACAAACTGGCTTAAGGGAAATGGGAACAGGGAGGTTTTACAGAAGAGGAGATACTTAAGTTGAGACTTAAAGTTTAGGAGGAAGCAGCCAGGCAGAAACGAAGAGGCAATATCCAAATTCACTGTCCCCTGAGTAGTCTCAGCAAAGTGGGACACCTGCAAGTAACTATGAGTGGCTGGAGCATACAACTGGAAGCATGGTGAATGCAAGGTTGAATAGGCCAGCAGAGTCAAATCAGAAAGGGTCCTGTATGCCGCTGAAGAGATTCAAGCAAGGAATGATCAGATGGGTGTTTTAGAAAAATCCTTCCGTTGACAGCTGGGAGGCAGGTACTCAGATGGTCCATTTGTTATTCACTATACTGTTGTGATGGCCTGACATATTTCAGAATTTTTTTCATCATTATGCTGAGAGGGTGTGTAAATGATACACTAGGAGAAGTGTGTGACTATCCAGGGAGCCCAGATGAAGTTAGTAATTCAGGCATGAAGTGAACACCTAAATGACAGCAGTGCAAAGAGGACAGAGAAAAAAGGATAGATTCAATACAAAAGACAGGACCTTGTCAAATGCAGGTTGGGGTGCAGTGGCGGCTGTTTTAATCAGGCTACTCGGTGAGTAGTGAGAATTCTGGAGGAAAACCAGGGTTGCTTTGTTTTGTGATTGCGGTGATGTGAGGTAGGGGGAGAAGAGAAGGGAGCGGGAGGGAGTTTTATTTTGAATTTGTTGAGGCTGAAATGAATTTTGACTCCCATATGTCGATGTCTGGTCAGTAGGTTGATATGAGGGACAGGAACCCAAAATCCTATGTTATATAAAACCCATCCTTGTTTGTACCATGGTTATACACCAAATAACTTAAAGTGACAATGTCTAAATGTTTACATGTATTTGCATGCATGTTACCCATACTTGGCTCTTACAGGCATACTATGAAGAAGGAAAACAGATACTGGTTTTCCATTTCACAGGTAAGAAAACTGAGTTCAAATGACTTGCTGATTAGTTGGTTACATGAGAACAGAAATAAAATTCCACATCTGACTCTAGTGCATGTTCCCTCCAGTTTTTCCAGGCCCTTGACACTGAATGTTTACAGGAAACAACGTGCATCTCTGTGGGTCAAGGTCAACGACTCAAAGCATCAAGTCAGATAAAGGCCTTCTGGATCACAGACCCTGTAAAGAGGGAGCAATAAACTCGAGGGGAAAGAGAGGTCCTAGGCAACTCTCCAAAAATTCTTCATTAAATCATAAGGTCTAAACAGGAGTTTGTCTCATCAGCCTTTTTCTGTCAAAAGCTTTCAATGTTTTCTTCTTTTGGTTATCCTTGCAAAGGGAGATTTATCTCTGAACCTCAGGAAGGGCTGGCAGTTTTCCAACACAAGGAAACACTCTCTCAAATCAGTCTAATTTAGAAAAGATTTCATCTTACTCAAATGAATTTGACACATCCTTCCTAAAATGCTTTCTACATACTTAACAGTTGAGGGTAAAAGGAGAGATACAAGGAGTCTATGAAACCATCCCTACTGTCAGAGAAGCTTGTAATCTTCAAGGGAAGACAAAACACACAGACATGAAATAGTCAGACACAAAAGCCCCACAACAGTGCCAAAAGAGTTCAGTTAACTGGGCAAAACTGAGCATGTACTTTTATTTCTGCTCCCTCCTGAATCCCATTAAAACCAGAGTTAAATAAAAAGGGTGAAAGGAACAGAAGATAACTGAACATAAAATGTTGATCCTTTTTGAAAGATAAAAAATAGGTAAGTTAGTAGAGCTGAGAAAGAGAATCTCTGCAGCCCGTGAAGGGGACTCCAATTCACACAGACACCCTTGGGAAGGCTCAGGGATTAGAGGCACCAGGTGGCAGAGGAGGCCAGGGATGGGGAGGGGCTGAAAACCAGGACTTAATACAAATTCTGTATAAAGAGGTGTTATACCACCAGGTTTGCTGTCACATCCAGGACAGCCAGGGACTATCACTCCTCTACCTACACAGGAGAAGGCTGATTTATTCTGTAAGAACCAGCTCAGATCTAGATGCAGGAATATTAGGAACAGCAGAAGGCAGGGGAAGGAACTGTACTGAAATCAGAGGCCCTGAATGAAAGTCTCTATCTTGAAGGATGAGATCCCAGCCTCCCTAACCCACTTGGCTTCCAGAATGCTGGCAACTCCACTCCCATCCCCACACAGAAAAGTTGAGGGATTCTTTCCTGGAGAAAACAAATGATACCACAGAAAAGTTCAACACATGATGGCTTTGGGGGATTTCTCAACAAAAGGGGTGCTCCTCCCCCATAACCCTATATAATACTAATATAAAGCCCATCCTTGACAATCTCTTCCCACCTCTATACAGAACATCCAACCAACTTTTTAGTGTCTCATGCTTTATTTAATACAAGTGACAACCAAGGATTGCCAGACATTTGAGGAAAAGCCTTTAACATGAAAAGACAGAACACAAAATAAACAGAAAAAAATGACTCAAAGAAATGAGACAAGGAGCCAAATAAAACCTCAAAAATCTATTATCACAGAATAGCATCAAAAAAAAAAAAAAGCAGGATCAGTGAAAAGTTCTTGGAAATTAAAAATAATAATATAAATAAAAATATAAATAATGATCCAGAAGATAAAGGTGAATAAATCTCTCAGAAAGTAGAACCAAAGATAGAGGTTGGAAATAGGAAAGATAAAATTCGAGGACCAAAAGTTCCAGAGAAGAGAGAAAAAGATCATCAAAGAAATAATTCAAGAAATTTTCCTTGAACTTCTGCTTATAGGAGTCCATCCTGTGCTCAGTATAATGAATAAGAAATTTTTAAAAGTCACATTGTGAAATCTTATAATAAATGGGATAAAGAGAACACACTTTGAGAGGTAAAAAACAGCTTGCATACAAAGAATTAAGCACCACCAGAATTTTCAATAGCACCTCTGGAAGCCATAAGACAAAGGAGAAATGCTTTCAAAATTCTGAGGTGAAATGACTTCCAATCAGTCAAGTATAAAAAGAGAATGGATATTTTTAGACATGCAGGGTCTCCAACTTTACCTCCCACACATTCTTTCATCAGGAAGTGACTGGAGGATGTGCTCAACCAAACAAATGAGCAAACCGAGAAAGAGGAAGATGGGTATACAGGAAACGGGGTGAAGGGAATCAGCTACGCACCCTAGAGGCCATATCTGGAGAATGCTGGGAATCCAGGGGGGAATCTGCAGGAGGAAACGAAACTAACATGATCAACTGATGTATCTGCCTAGGATCTAAAAAAGAATACTTAAAAATTACAGTTGTGATTTGGGAAGTAAGAATAAGCTGGACGTAGAAAACTCAGAAAATGGTCGGGTGCGGTGGCTCACGCCTGTAATCCCAGCACTTTGGGAGGCCAAGGCGGGCAGATCACCTGAGGTCAGCAGTTCGAGACCAGCTTGGCCAACATGGAGAAACCCCATCTCTACTAAAAAATACAAAAATTAGCTGGGTGTGGTGACAGGTACCTGTAATCCCAGCTACTTGGGGGGGCTGAGAATCGCTTGAACCTGGGAGGTGGAGGTTGCAGTGAGCCAAGATCATGCCACTGCACTCCAGCCTGGGCGACAGAGCAAGAGACTGTCTAAAAAAAAAAAGGAATAAAGAAAAAAGAAAACTCAGAAAATCAACGGGAAGAAAATTAATTAATTGTACAAGAAAAAAACAGAATTATAGCATAACTGGCTCAGCAGGTAAATAATACTAACAGTCATAATAACATAAACATAAGCATTGAATACTGATGTAACTAAAAGCTGTGATATACTTGAAGGATGAAGGGGGAGGCAGTGGACAGAGAGTGTAAGAAGGCTAACAGTGACTAATAGAGGATGTTTAAAATTTTTAAATAAAGAAATAACAGCATAAGCCTAACAATCAGAAATATGGAGGAAACACCAGCAGAAGAAAACACTAAGAACTGGAAATGGTTGCTTTCCCAGGAAGGGAATCAGGTGTGCACAAACGGCCTTTCAGTGGGGCCGATGCAGAAAGGATGCTGACACTGCGTGACAGGTGGGCAGACCCTTGTCAACTATGAAATCTATAATTCTGGGAACCTTGTGATTTTGTGTTTAAACATGTTCTGCAAAGCAGTGACTTTGAAAAGTTTATTGTCTCTTAAGAGAGACACAAGCAAGAAAGGTGACACCACTTTAATTGCACATGTGACACAAGTCACACGAGAAACTTGGAAGGATGGCCTCCTTGTTCCACAAAGCCAGCAAGGAGTTCCTTCTTCTATCCTGCCAAGGACAATTATCTTCAGGATAAACATAGCAGTTACATCCAGTGTTGCTCTTCTCACTATTCTGTTCTAAGCCCTGCTGTTTCTTGTCCGCAATTTGAATGAACACACACAATACCCCCCGCCCCACACACACACACACACATCCACAGGTTTCCCAAGAGCAATGACGAATTGTTTGAAACCTCCGTGTACATTTGCTCTAAGGATTGTTATTTTAAGTTATTGCTATCCTGGGAAAGCAAGGCACTGGCTCCCTCTCAATCCTCATAACAGAAAGGTGGATAGTGAACAGTACATGAATGAATACAGTGTGAAACCGTCATTTCAATATGGACACAGACAGGACAGCCTGAGAAGCACACCGCCATAAAGTGGACAACACTACAAGAGTTCTCTGCTGTAATTAGGATGTGTTCATGAGGATTAACATATACATCGTATTTTTAAAAGCCTTATTTCTCCAGTGCCTTCACTATTATTTAGGGGGCCTTTATCTTACTTAATTTGACTTACTTTATTAGTGGCTTCTTAACACTTGAGCATTGTTTCTGTTGCACAACTGTAAAGAAGGCACAAAACTGCTGAAACTCTATGAAAATGGCCTCTAGAGTCCACAATTCTGATTCTAAGGGTGAATCATTCAGCGTATTTACTCAGTGAGCAAAACAATCATTACAGTGCATGCTCCATGACAACAGGCACTGTGCCTGTCTTGTGCCCCCTTCCCAAGGAGCAAGCACACAGTAAGTACCTGGCACTATGGGGAGAGGGAAAAAGAAGAGGAAAGGCTACTGTGCTTTTCTAAACATCTTACAATGAATAAATAAGACCAAGTCCCTGTCCTAAAGGATGTCAGAGACATGAAAACAAAAAAGTATACTGTAAAGTGATGATGGATGAATGGAATGCCATTAGCAAGAAAAAGGACAGCAAGGGCATTGCAAACAGCGGGAAGAGTGTGGGATCACTGTGGAGCCTCATTGATTTTTTAAAAAACAGACATTTCCCAGTTTTCTGCATTCCACATACAGAACCTTTCCTAGAAGACTATGCTCCTTTCTGTCTCTTCCCCAGCCCCCCATCCCATCTTGCCATTTTTAATTGACATTCAGTGTTGAGCAAAACTCCCTTCAGGGAACTTCTTCCTCACCTTCCCAGGCCGGGTCAGGCTCTTCAAGAACTTCCTGTAGAACTCCTTGTACTTTGCCTTCATTACAACAATCTCAGTTTAGAGCTCTGCATTTTTCATTACTTGATTGCCTTTCTCACTGGACAACAAGCAACTCAGGGGCAAATTCAAACATGTTTTGTTTACCATTATATCCTCACCACCAATTAAGCACTGCACCTGGCACATGCTGAGAACTCAACAGGTAAGGAAAATCTACACCTAAAGGCATGAGGAGAACTATTTAAGATGTGTCAAAGTTATTGTTTTTAAATGACCGAAACTACTTATAAGAACTTAGGCCGGGGCAAGGTGGCTCACGCCTGTAATCCCAGCACTTTGGGAGGCCAAGACGGGTGGATCACCTGAAGTCAGGAGTTCGAGACCAGCCTGGTCAACAAGGAGAAACCCATCTCTACTAAAAATACGAAAGTTAGCTGGGTGTGGTGGTACGGGCCTGTAATCCCAGTTACTCAGGAGGCTGAGGCAGGAGAATCACTTGAACCCGGGAGGTGGAGGTTACAATAAGCTGAGATCGTGCCACTGCACTCCAGCCTGGGTGACAGAGTAATATTCCATCTCTGAAAATAAATAAATAAATAAAAAGAACTTAAACATCTTCTTCAAAGTGATTTCTTGGGTAAACAATACTGCACAAATATTTGGTAAAATCTGCACAGACTCATATCACTTTAAGACATGTTACCTAGAACTAGAAACAAAAAGCAAAGTTTCTTCTGTGATTTAGCGAGTGAGTGAGTGTGTATTTGTCTATCTGTCAAAGAGTTTTTAAGAATGATTTGCTCCCTGGCTTGTCAAAGTCCAGAGGCCTAGCTTAATTGGGCTGAGGTAGGAAGGAAAGCTACCTTAATCAGTCACAGTTTTGGGGGCACAGATGCCTCCCCCATTAGGGAAATAATAAATACTGGCTAATATTTGTTGTCCCACAATTATTAGTAGCATCCTGGCCTGAAAAATACATTATATGGTCATTTTACTGGATCCAGACTTTCAGACTCCTTTCTTGGGACTTCGCATCTAAAAAGCCTAGAAATAACAGCTAACATTGATTAAATGTTTACTGGGGGCCAAATATACTTTAAGTGGATTAGATAACCCACTATTTACTTCTCATAAGAACTCTATAAGGAAACCCTAGGAAATTGACAAGTATGGACAGAAATAACTTACCTAGGGTCACAGAGCCAGAAAGGGTGACATTGGGTTTAACTCAAAATCTTCACCAGCATGCCATACAGCTTCTTGAGAAATGGCTTTTCCCTTGCTGTTTTTCCCATTCCTGAATAAGGTGAATTCCCACAGCTCATATTCTTTCATTTCCGTCCTGCCTCACATTCCCCACTCCTCATTCATCCTGTCTTGCCTTTTCTTTCTCTCCAGGGTCCCAGGAAACCAATAAAGAATACTGAGAAAGAGAGGTGTGATGTTCCAGGTAGGAAATGAGTCCCAGAGGGAGATGAGTAGAGGTAGTTAACTGAGACACTTCCATTAACATTTCCAGAACTCCAATTAGCTGACTAAGTCTGTTACTTAAGTATTGAAAGTATTGCTACAAACTGACTGAATTCATTTAATCTTAATATTTGATATGATTATTTTGTTGTTTTGAGGACATTAAAATGACAAGAATTTTCAATATAGAAATTAATAATACACGTAAAAGGGATAAACGTCTCAAATGAAATTTATTATCAGAGCCTAGGTACTACATACACCACATATATTTCCTTAAAGTCCCAAAGCACCACAGACAAAAACAGTATTCCACATGTGGTTTATATGTAAGCTGAATGTCAAAGATCTAAAATTGTTTTCATACATGCAACTGACATGTATGAATCCTGGACTTGACACATATTAGCTGCAAAGTCTCTAATAAATCATGTAACCTCTATGTAAAATGGAAACATTACCTGCCCTATCCCCACCCTTAGAGGATCATTTTATGGAACAAATGGGATAATGTATGTAAAAAAGTTATAAACTGGAATTTAAAATATAAATATAATTTATAATATAAAGTAATGAACATAATTTAAAATATAAAATATAAATTACTTCCAGTTTACAATTTTCGTAAATAATATCTAAAATGAGGCAAGGTATTTTAAAGACTGAGACCAGTGTATGCGTGCTGACATGAAAAACACTGAAGATCTACGATGTGGAAAAAGCACCTGCATAACAGTATGTACAGTATGATCTCATTTCTGTAGGAACAGAGTATTTTTCTAAGCTTATACTAACATATGGAAGGCTACATACCAAGCTCTGAAGACAAATTAGTTCTGGAGGTGAGGCATATATTACTTTTGTAATAAAACACACACTGGCAAAGACTCTGCTTGACCAAACTTCAGTCAGGCTCCTCAAAGCCCTCTAAGGGCCTGACCTTGCCTCCACACCACCTCACCTTTTATCTTTCACCTGCCCAGCCTGGTTTCAGCAAGAATCCCGCTAAGTAAGTTTGAGTCCCCGCAAACAGCCTCACCCACCACCTACCCCCATCCTTGATATCTGATCACGTTCCTCATCCTCCACTGTTGATGTCTAACTTCAGCAAGTTTGGCCTGCCTTCAGCAAGAATCCCGTTAGGTCAGTTTAGCCAGAATCCCCCTACCCTCGATGTTTCCTTTAAGTCACTTTCCACCCACTGACCCCTTTGCCTTGCTCCTTGGCTATCAATCCCCACTTGCCCTTGTCATATCTGGAGTTAAGCTGGATCTCTCTCTCCTATTGCAATAGTCTTGAAAAACGTCTTCCTGGCTGAGCGCGGTGGCTCACGCCTGTAATCCCAGCACTTTGGGAGGCTGAGGCAGGCAGATCACCTGAGGTCAGGAGTTCAAGACCAGCCCAACCAATATGGTGAAACCCCGTCTCTACTAAAAATACAAAAATTAGCTGGGCGTGGTGGCGGGCGCCTGTAATCCCAGCTACTTGAGGGAGGCTGAGGCACGAGAATCACTTGAACCAGGGAGATGGAGGTTCCAGTAAGCTGAGATCGAGCCACTGTACTCCATCCTCGGCAACAGAGCGAGTCTCTATCTCAAAAAAAAAAAAAAAAAAGAAAAAAAAAGAAAGAAAAAAGAAAAAAGTCTTCCTTACCTTTTTTTTTGTTTGTTTTAAGAGACAGAGTCTCACTCTGTCACCCAGGTTAGGGTGCAGTAGCATAATCATAGCTCACTGTAACCTCAAGCTTCTGGGTTCAAAGACTGAACCATTTTAAGAAGTGTCAGAAGCAATTTTTTCTTTAACAACATACACACAAACACTTTTTAAAAGTGAAGACAGATCTAGTCCAGAGAGAGGAAGGGTTCCGGTTATGAGATTTAAGAATCCTTTTAAGAAGGAGTTCTGGAGAAAATTTATTTCTGGGTTTGGCCTCCTTTATAAAAAGCTTCCTGTGGTCCTTGATTTTTCCAGCCTCTAGAGGATGAACATCAATTACTCCCCAGTGCTTCTGAATGGAGCTCTTCAATTACAGAGGCTAAGAACAAGCTTGCCCACACAACTTCAGTACCCATCCCCAGGGAAAGGAACCAAATGGCTCAGTGATTTCAAAAGCCAATGGACTTTATAAGACATTGTACGACTTGTACCTAACAGTTATGTACCCCAACCTAAATCAGCCATGGCTGAGGTTAGGGGAAATGAATGGGTCAATTTGAGGGTTACCAAATCCCAAATATTTATTTTGTATCCTAAAACAGATCATAAATTTGTCCCTTCGTCCCTTCCTCTCTAAGTCACTGCCTTACGCTTGAAATAACTTCCAAATGAGCTTGACTGCCTCAAGTCTCTTCCTCCATGGAAAAAAAAAAAAAAACATTATCTATGATGCTGTCACTATTCTACTTTTTAAATGCTAACTAATCAGGTTTTCCTTCTACTTAAGAGCTTTAGAACTCTCTCTTACCAACGGGAAAAACTTCTTAGCCTGACATGCAGTAAGGACCTCCCCATCTAACCCCAGGTACCTTTCTGGCTCCATCACCCTCCCCACTCTTATTACCTTGGGTGTCAGCTATGCACCATCCGTCTCTTGGTACATGCTGTTCTCTCTGCTTTCCCCCATCTTAATCTTTGTGGAATCTCAAGCATTCTTCAAAGCCCCACTGAGTTAACTATAACCACAGCTCTTCTTTAAAGACTCCTACTTAAAACATCTACAATACTATGTTTTCTTTGTTTACAACAAGCTTGTTTCCTTTATCAGAAACATCCTTGTCTTATTCATCTCACTAACCCCATGCCTAAAACCATCTTGTCCAAAACCTTTACAGACGAGGAAACAGACACAGTGAGGAGAAAGGACAGTGAATGGTTGAGCCAGACTGTAACCAAGGCCTCCTGTCTCCCAGTGAAATGTTCTTGTCACTACACCATGCCCAGGATAAATCCTCTTGACTTCCTTGGATGACACTTGTCCTCAGCTCTTCTCTGATCATCTTCCCTGCCTTTCTTCCCTTACTTCTCTTTATGAAGTGACCTACCAAGAAAGAGCCCTGAACATTCAGTCCACCGGACAGATAAACAAAACAGTTGTTTTGTTTACGTGTCACAGCTCAGAATCATTTTCCTATTGGGTAAGTCTCTAAATCTGGGTGTGAGGAATGGTTTTTGGTAATCTTGAGGTTAGATGAAAGGAATGGGGGTGAGGTTACGTTTACAGGGTTTTTGCAAAGGACGCTAGAGCACTTTGAGGGGACTGATGAACAGCAAGTAACCCCTCAACTGGGGCTAAGCTCAGGCCTGCCTGGCACTTAGTCCGTGGCAAAGACTTCTTACTCAAATGTCATTATTTACTTTGAATCAAGAGAGCCAGGATATGAGGAGCTACCCCCTTCTCAGAATCCTTTTACTGGCCACCTCCTCTCTGCTTTAGTTCTATGTAGCCAAAGTGACTTCCCCAAGCAGATTATTTCTTTAGTAAAAGTTATACTTAGTCCTTGAGGGAAACATTTTATTTCTGAAAATATATACTTATAGGTTATACAGATCAAATTTTGCTGCCTTAAAGCGTTTCTGCTTAAACTAATTTTTAAAAAGTTGTTTCTCCATAATTTAGTAATAAGCGCTATAGCCACTTAGTTGCAACTTGTTAGTGAAAATGGTGAACAAAGCACATTACTTTGGAACATTAAAAAAAAAAAACCTTCGATTTAAACTAAGTCCAGGTTTTTCTCACTTTCTTTTGTCTCTAATTGTAATATGTTTAAATTTAGTTTAATCCCAGAGCCTGTGTCAGGACCTCTACTGAGATCTGTATTTAATAAACCTCCCAAATCTGCTATATTTGCCAAATTCTTTTTCTGGTTTTCTCAAAAGGCACCCAATACCCTGTCCTTGGAGTAGTTCTAAAAATAACTACTCACTTGAGATGACTAAGAACCTAGAAAAACACCTGGCTAAAAGGCAATGCGATGAATGCTGCTGCGTGTAACATCTCCCAACTGAGGAGTAAGAGACTTGACCCTGAGGGCATAAAGGAAACCGGTTCTCAAACTAGAGGGCTTTTCCATAAACAGCTTTTTGCTTTCCAGATTTTAAATTTACAAGAGACAGCCATTTACAACAATCAAAATTCTATACGGGAAGAAATACAGCTTCATGTATCACAGAACAAGAGGAAAGTCCTATCACCTCCTAATGGCTTGGTGGATGAAAAAACTCAGAGATTCTTTAATGAGTCTAATAGATACTGTATTTCAGAAGCACAAGAGACTCAACAGAGAGTCTACTGTGTACAAGCTGAGCGTGGTGGCTCACGTCTGTAATTCCAGCACTTTGGGAGGCAAAGGCAGGCAGATCACTTCAGGTCAGGAGTTCAAGACCAGCCTGCCCAACATAGTGAAACCTCCTCTCTACTAAAAATACAAAAATTACTCAGGCATGGTGGCATATGCCTGTAGTCCCAAGCTACTAGGGAGGCTGAGACAGGAGAATCACTTGAACCCGGGAGGTGGAGTTTGCAGTGAGCTGAGATGGCGCCACTGCACTCCAGCCTGGATGACAGAGCGAGACCCCATCTCAAAAAAAAAAAAAAAAAGAAAAGAAAAAGATAAAAAAGAGAGAGGTCTGAACAGATACCTCCCCAAAGATGTATAGGTGGCAAATAAGCATATAAAAAGACACTCAATATCAAATTCAAATGTCATTTGTGGAAATGCAAGTTAGAACTATAATAAGATACCACTAAATATCTGTTTGAATGGCAAAAATTCAAAACATAACACCCAACGACAGTGAAGATATGGAGCAACAGGAACTCTCATTCATTGCTGGATGGGTGTACAAAATTATATAATTATATGTCCACTTTTTTTTTTTGAGACAGAGTCTTACTCTGTTGCCCAGGCTGGAGTGCAGTCACGTGATCTCAGCTCACTGCAAACTCTGCCTCCCGGGTTCACGCCATTCTCCTCAGCTTCCCGTGTAGCTGGGACTACAGGCGCCCACCACCACGGCTGGCTAATTTTGTTTTTGTATTTTTAGTAGAGATGGGGTTTCACCATGTTAGCCAGGATAATCTCGATCTCCTGACTTCATGATCCACCTGCCTCAGCCTCCCAAAGTGTTGGGACTACAGGCGTGAGCCACCACACCCAACCTATATGTCCACTTTAAAAGACAGTTTGGCAGTTTCTTACAAAGCTAAATATACGCTTACCATATGGTTCAGGAATCGTGCTCCTGGGTATTTATCCAAATGAGCTTATGTCTACACCAAAACTTGCACACAAATGTTTATAGCAGCTCTATTCATAACTGCCAAAACTTGGAAGCAACCAAGATGTCCTGCATACAATGGGCTTATTATCCAGGGATAAAAAGAAATAAAGTGTCAAAGCTACAAAAAGACTTCCAGAAATCTTAAATGCATATTGTTAGGTGAAAGAAGCCAGGATGGAAAGGCTCCATACTGTATGATTCCAACTAGATATTTCAGTAAAAGCAAAACTATAGAGACGGTAAAAAGATCAGTGCCTGCCATGGGATCGGCGGGTAGGGAAGACAGGTGAATAGATGGAGCACAGGGCATTCTTTGGGCAGTGAAATTATTCTGTATGATATAATACTATAATGGTGGATATATGACATTACGCATTTGTCATAATCCATAGAACTATATAACACAGAGTGAGCCCTAATGAGCTTTAGTTAATAACATATCAATATTGGCTCATCAATTATAACAAAAGTACCACACATTAAAGATGTTAATATCACACAGGCAAGGTGTTAATAATAATAGGGGAAACTGTGTGAGTGGGAGGGAGAAGAAGTATAAAGTATACAGGAGCTCTTTGTACTTTTTGAGCAATTTTTCTGTAAAACTAAAACTGCTGTAGGCTGGATGCAGTGGCTCACACTTATAATCCCAGCACTTTGGGAGGCCAAAGCAGGATGATCACTTGAACCCAAGAATTTAAGACCAGCCTGGGCAAAGTAGCAAGACCGCATATCAAAATTAGCTGGGTATGGTGATGCACACCTATATTCCTAGCTACTTGGGAGGCCGAGGTGGGAGTAGGCCCTGAGCCCAGGAGTTAAAGGTTATAGTGAGCTGTGACTGTACTACTACACTACCGTGGCCAACAGAGGGAGACCTTCAAAGAAAAGAAACAGCGGAGGGGAAGGGAGGGGAGGAGAGGGGAGGGGAGGGGAGGGGAGGGGACGGGAGGGGAGGGGAGGGGGAGGGGACGGGAGGGGAGGGGAGGGGAGGGGAGAGGGGAGGGGAGGGGAGGGGAGGGGAGGGGAGGGGACGGGAGGGGAGGGGAGCGGGGAAGGCAGGAGGAGATGGGAGGGGTAAAAGAAAAGAAACAGCAACATCAACAAATACAACTCTAAAAAAAATCAAGTCTAGGCTAGGCACGGTGGCTCATGCCTGTAATCCCAGCACTTTGGGAGGCCGAGGCAGGCGGATCACGAGGTCAGGAGATGGAGACCATCCTGGCTAACACAGTGAAACCCCGTCTCTACTAAAAATACAAAAAATTAGACAGGCGTGGTGGCGGGCGCCTGTTGTCCCAGCTACTCGGGAGGCTGAGGCAGGAGAATGGCGGGAACCTGGGAGGCGGAGCTTGCAGTGAGCCAAGATCGCGCCACTGCACTCCAGCCTGGGCGTCAGAGCGAGACTCCGTCTCAAAAATAAAATAAAATAAATCAAGTCTAAGAAATCCCGGCCGGGCGCGGTGGCTCAAGCCTGTAATCCCAGCACTTTGGGAGGCCGAGACGGGCGGATCACGAGGTCAGGAGATCGAGACCATCCTGGCCTACACGGTGAAACCCCGTCTCTACTAAAAAATACAAAAAACTAGCCGGGTGAGATGGCGGGCGCCTGTAGTCCCAGCTATTCGGGAGGCTGAAGCAGGAGAATGGCGTAAACCCGGGAGGCGGAGCTTGCAGTGAGCCGAGATTGCACCACTGCACTCCAGCCTGGGCGACAGAGCGAGACTCCGTCTCAAAAAAAAAAAAAAAAAGAAATCCCACACTCCCTAAGAGTAAATATCAATGACAGAATTAAGTGTACAGTACACAATCCAAAACACAGGAGAAAAAAAAAAAAAAGTATCAGGATGAAAAGAGACATGAATCAACAAGGTCAGTACAATTTACATATAAATCAAGATCCTAACTTGACATCCCCTGCCTGTAAGACCTCAGTTCTCAACTAAGGGACCAGTCTAAGAGAAGTGGGTGCATTCATACAAAATCAAAATCTCATAGAGCTCAAAGAAACTGTTAGCGATCATCCACCAAATCACTCACTCTTCAGATCTGGAGCACGAAACTTAAACATTGGAACTCCATCTTTGCTCCTAGAAGCCAGTAAATCACGCCACTTAAGCTACTAACCTCAAATCTAGACCTTAAACTCAAGTGAGTACCGAAGCTCTGGCTACTTGTGACAGCTGTTCACAGCAAACCTCCATTCCTCTGTCATACATTGCCAAGTTCACCAGTTGTTCTAGAGAGAGTTGGTAAAGTGGAGAAAATGTCCACTTCCTCGAAAGAAATAAGAGATGGCCAAGGTTTGGTCTAGCGCTCAAAAGAAACACAAGTAGTTTAATTGGGGAATCATATAAGAAACTTCATCCGACTATTAAGCGATCCTCAAAAAACTATGAAAGCAAATGAAACACAATAAGCCCCCAAAACTGAAGACAATCAAAGCACTTTAAACCCCTCAGTATGCATAATCCTCAAGATTACAATTAGGACAATGTTACTTTGAATCTAATACTTTGTAGGCGAATGATATTATTAACCTCTAATTAATAGCATCAACTCTAACAACCACAACCACATAGAGAACAGCTCCTAGAGGTGTGCTGGATCTCAGTATCATTTCCTCTGGCTCCAAATGGTACATCGTACCTCGTCAGTCACATTCCCAGCGCAAGTCAGACCATGTCCCTCTCAGGTTTCCTAGCCCAGGTCGTCTATTCTGCTGTTTCCTGACATCCCTGAAGTGTTGACTAAAATTATCCCCAAGGAATGTCAGGAGTGTTGACCATCAGAGAATCCAATGTACCCATTAATAGATGAAAGAAGAAAAGCCATATATTCCTTTCATTAGATTTTTTTAAACTGCTGATTCAACATTCATTAATTATAAAAACTCAATTAATGTCAAAATGTATTCAGTTTGGGCTAGCGAAGTGGCTCATGCCTGTAATCCCAATACTTTGTGAGATCAAGGTGGGAGGATCGCTTGACCCTAGGAGTTCAAGACCAGCCCAGGCAACAAAGGTAAATCCTATCTCTACAAAAAACAAAAATAATAATATATTAAGCATTAGAGACACAACAGAGGGAAAAAAATGGGAAAAGCCAAGTTGTGGATTATGTATCATCATCAAAATAAAAACGGAACATACTTGTATAAGCATGGAAATAATCTAAAAAATATATACATAAAATTATTAGGCCAGGCGCAGTGGCTCACACCTGTAATTCTAACACGTTGGGAGGCCAAGGCAGGCAGATCACAAGGTCAGGAGTTCAAGACCAGCCTGACCAACATGGTGAAACCCTGTCTCTACTAAAACTACAAAAATTATCTGGGCATGGTGGCCCCTGCCTGTAATCTCAGCTACTCAGGAGTCTGAGGCAGGAGAACCACTTGAACCCCGGAGGCGGAGGTTGCAATGAGCCAAGATGGTGCCACTACACTCCAGCCTGGGCAACAGAGCAAGACTCCATCTCAAAAAAAAAATTTTTTTTAGAGGGAGAGATACTACAGATTTTGACATTGACTTTTTTATCATGAGGATATACTATTTTAACTTTAATCTTTTTTTTTTTGAGTTTCATCCTTGTTGCCTAGGCTAAAGTGCAATGGCGCGATCTTAGCTCACTGCAACCTCCACCTTCTGGGTTCAAGCAATTCTGCCTCAGCCTCCCAAGTAGCTGGGATTACAGGTGCCCACCACCACGCCCAGCTAATTTTTGTAGTTTTAGTAGAGACAGGGTTTCACCAGGTTGTCTGGGCTGGTCTCGAACTCCTGACCTCAGGTGATCTATCCGCCTTGGCCTCCCAAAGTGCTGAGATTATAGGCATGAGCCAATATTCTAATAACTTTTAAATAATATTTTTGTCTTAGAAAAGTTAGACTTAATAGCACTACTAATCTTGGTTCAGTTGATTTTATGTCAAACATATAGAAAAGATTATCTTACTAAGAATCATTAGAAAAAATATTTCTCCAGTATATGGACTGATGAAAATTAAATCATCTCTCATTTCTGTTTTTCTCCCAAATTCTCATCCTTGTTATGTGTGACACAAGCAGATTCCCACAGGTGCCTCAAGAACAAAGGTCATTCCAATTATATTGCCCTGAACACTCTGCACATTGGTTCTGGACATTTTTCAACAGAAACAACATAAAACATCACATTCCAGGTTTCCTGGTTCCATCTTCAGGTCAGTGAACTATATTAGTCAACACAGAGTGCTCCACAAAATAAGGAATGTATAATTAATCTTTTCTTTATCTTCTGAATTTACCAGCAGTTGTTTTCCAAGGCTCACTATGTGGAATCTCAACTTCAGAGACACAATGTACTCATCAGACAGTACAAAATACACTCTGTTTTTAAATCCATTGCTTATCTTACAACTATTCTTGACCTGAAAGACAAGTGAAGAGTCTCTGAGAAGCTAACTCTGGAAATGAGAGTATTATAGGCCATCTAACCAGGACCAAGATGACCAAAATTCATTGTGCTCACACTACAGTGCTTCCCACAAAGCCACTGCCCACAATGGCTGGGAGCAGCAACCATATTTCTTAGATGAGCAGGATGTGAAAAAGCCACAGAAGTAGAAAATACTCCTGAAATCTTCAAGTCACTATTGTTGATTTTTGCACCATCATCTACTTTGCAGCTATTTCTAAGCAGAACAACCATTAACAAATACTAGGGGAATGCTGTAAATGAAGAGCATTAAGTGTTCTTAGCATATTCTCAAATCTTTTTTTTTTCTTTTGAAGAAATAGGATCTCACTCTGTCATCTAGGCTGGAGTGCAGTGGCACAATCATAGTTCATTGTAACCTTGAACTCATGGGCTCAAGCAATCCAACCACCTCAGCCTCCCAAAGCGCTGGGATTATAGGCATGAGCCACTGTGCCTGGCCCCAAATACTTCTTATTTCCGATTACTTGAAAGCAAATAGCAGAAGGCAACTAATTACTTCACCATAGTGTATATTAAAATATTGCTGAAACAAACTGCACTCATTCACAATAAAAATATTTACTGAATGCATACCACAACTAAGGTGCCTACTGAATCACCAAGATCTGCAGGCAAATTCCACAAAGCTGATGAAATGCACAGGATCCAATTAAGTACATTTATTGAGAAGACTTGTGAAATCACTCCAGTGAGGCTGCTGGAGAGGTTCCATTGCCCTGTCCACAGGAGGTGTGCATTCTGATCTGCTCCATCCTGTGAGGTAAAGGGCCTGACCCTGTAGGGAAGGGCTCCTAGGACAGCTGGGCTAGTGACCGGTCTGTAAGTGAATTGATTCCAGATGGTAAATGTTAGGCAGCTCATTTGGCTTTAGATCAAAATCCGCAACTGTCAATCATTTTTATTGATAGTAAAAGTGATATCTCTCCCTCCCTCCATCTGACTCTGTATTTCACTTTCTCTTTAATTATTTCAGAAACAATAAAGAAAGGTATTCTTTAATCGGCTGCCTTATACCCCTTAAATGCTACCTCCAAAAGAGCCTAAAATCAGTGCTCTAGGCCTTATGTAATCTAAAATCAAATATTTTTAGAAAATTCATAATTATTAGGATAGTCAAGTAATACTCGAATTTTGCAACTACTTACGAGACAAGTTTCAAAGAAATACTTGGGTTTGTTTGTTTGTTTTTCCATCTCGGAAAGAGAAACTTGCTCTGTTGCCCAGGCTGGAGTGCAGTGGTGCGATCTCAGCGCACTGTAACCTCCACCTCCCAGGTTCAAGCAATTCTCCTGTCTCAGCCTCTCGTGTAGCTGGGATTACAGGCGTGCACCACCACACCTGGTTAATTTTTGCATTTTTTGTGGAGATGGGGTTTCACCATGTTGGCCTGTCTGGTCTTGAACTCCTGATTTCATGATCCACCTGCCTTGGCCTCCCAATGTGCTGGGATTACAGGCATGAGTCACCACGCCTGGCCCAGAAACACTTATTTTATAAGACTCTTTCAAACTCAGAGAGGAGAAAACAAACAAAAACAATGTGGGGATCACTGGGATATCCCAGAAATCAGAAAACAAATAAAACTTTAGTAAAAAATAAAAGTTCAAATGTGACCAAAATAGACATCTTGGGGGAGGGATGGAAGAATGAGTGTGTTCAGTTATGGGTATGGCACAGAGCCATGGCCATTAGTGGCACGTGACACACACCCACACATTTATCCACTGAGGGGCAGAAGTCTATGTACACAAGGAACAGGTTGATTTGTGCCAGGGCAGGGGCAATGACACGGCCTCTTCCACAGAGCAATTTCACTCCATTCCTCAAAGGAGAGGACAGCTGTCTTTGAGGAGGATATTGGAGACTCCTCCTGCTCTCCTATTCCAAAAAAGCCCAAATAAGATTGATTTTTTTAGGGCCAGTTGAATAGGCCTAAAAGGATTGTTCCCAATTTGCTTGATGCCTGAAATTCTTCTAAAGAAAACCCTTTTAAACTGCAATTAAAAATAAATGGCTTATAATGTGCTTTAAAATGGATGAGAAGTAATGCATTTGCTTTGGCTGCATTTTATTTAATTATGAATAAATGACATATCAGACCCTTCCCAGCTTAGATGGAGGGAAGGAGAAAAGAACAGGTCAATAGGTGCCTTAAGTAGAAGAGAGGTCACTACAGAGGGACGTGTGGGGTGGGGTAGGAGAAGAAGATGTGGAAGCATCATTTTAAATCATATACTAGGAAATTCAATGACAAAAAAAGTGTCCATGATATAAACTGGACCAAGTTAGGGAGCAATAAATGCTATGAGGTAACTGACTTTGTCCTAATAAATTTTCCAACTATAGACACTGTAGACTGTTGTCAGATTAATTCTAATGTCAGAGTCTGATCATTACTTGCCCACTCCAAAACCTTCAGTGGCATCCTTCAATCTTGAGCTGAGGTCAAAACAACCCAGTGAAGAATTTCATGCCTTGTGTGAACCAGCTGCAACTTTTTTTTTCTGATCTTACTATCTTTATCTCTCCTTTATACCCCACTGATTCACCAAATTTTAGCTATTCTCTAAACCAGCACAGTTTCTTCTGCCTTCCTCATCTATCTTTCTCCCCACTGTCCTATGCCTCAATCCTCCTCCTCCTTCAAAGGCCACAGCCTCCACAATAGTATGTCTGATCTTTCCACAGTAACAAGGCCCATTATATGCCGGGTGCTCTGCTAAGGGCCTTACCTACATTATATTGTTTATGCCTCACGATTACCCTGTGGAGTAGGTACTTATTATCCCCATTTACCAGATGAGGGAACAGTCTTAGAGAAGTAAAATAATCATCCAAGGGCCCTAAGATAATAAATTCTAAAACAGGATTTGAATCCAGGCATTCTTTTTTTAAAACAATATACATATATTTTTAAGATGGGGTCTCGCAGTATTGCACAGGCTGGTCTCACACTCCTGATCTCAAGGGATCCGCCTGCCCCTGCCTCCCAAAGTGCTGGGATTACAGGGTTGTGCCATTACGTCCCGCCAGAATCCAGGCATTCTGACTCCAGAGTCCAAAGCCATAACATCACTGTGCCTTTCAGCACTACATGTCCAAAAGGACTATCTTCTCTCCTCTGAATTCCCTTTGCATTTAGAGTAAAAATGATGTAATATGTATGTATGTACAGGAATGTATACGTATGTATGTAACACGTATGTGTCTTTCTAGACTCTAAGCCTCTTGAGATCAAGGTCCACCCACGAGATTCATCTTTGTATCTACTTGGTATCCAGCATAGTAGTGCCTTGTGCATAGCAGATACTGGATCAAATGTTTGCTGAATAGATGAAACTACATAACAGTTTTAAGCTTTATTTTGAAATAAAAGTAGTTTCTTATAGAATTTTAGCTCCTAATGAATTTGCTTAACTAGGTGTCATGGGGAATATATTTCACATGAATTATTAGCAAAGGGGCCATTCATCCTGTACATGTTGGAGATGGAGTGAATGAAAAGTGAGGGAACTGAATATCTTTGGGAGCTATCACCTACATTACAATGTATTAGAGACTTCTTGTAGGAATTAGAAACCCAGGGTTTGTTTAAAACTATGGTAGTACTTTGACCATTAAGGATGGAAACATATTCTAAGCACTAAACATTCTCATAAAAGGCCTGGCAATGGAAGCAAATGAACTGTTGAAAGAAGACTGGACATGTTTCCCTCAGCCTGGGAGGAATACAGAAAATCTAAAGATAATGACCTCAGTACTATATCCTGAGCCATCAACAGCTGGAGGACCTTCACCAGCTTCTGCTTGACAGTCACAGACCTGAGTGTTTCCACCCACTACAAAGGCAAAAGAGTCCCTCCAAAGGCCCCCCTCCACTGTGAGGACAGGCACAGTCAGTAACTTGCGCCCTCCAGAGTCTCTACCTCAGTGACAGTGGAGGTCTTTCTACTTCTGCTGCTGCCCTAGCCTGAATTTCTCCACTGAAGGTAAGAGCTGGTTGGCATAATACGTACTCTTTCAATGCACACTACAGATTAGGGGGTTTCTCTGCACTCTAAAACAAGTTCCTGAAATTCCCTTACCGGCAACTAGGGACATGCTAATATCACCACTTCACCAGGAGAGAGTGTTTTAAATAAGTAATTTGCACCTTCTTTCTTTCAAGGTTCTCCTTATGCAGCTGGCAGCTTAACATGTTAAGTACCAATGAAGCTTTTAATATTATAAAGTTGTTGTGTATTTTATCCACTGGGCCTTTAGCAATATATTAATTTAAATGTTATGCCTTCGGCATTTGGTTTAAAATTGGAAACAACTAAAGCTACCGGAAAGAGAGCCCAAATATTTTAAGCAGTTCCCTTTCTCATATTTCAAGTACAGATGACAAAGCCCAACAATATCGGCAAGTCCCAGCTCTGCATAAATCTCATCTCAGCAATTTTTAATGCAAACTAACACCAGGGCAGTCCCAATTTTGATGCTGAAGATGGGCATTAAAAAATGTAAACCAGCCAGGCCAAGAGGATCGCCTATAATCCCAGCATTTTGGGAGGTTGAGGTGGAAGGACTGCTTGAGCCCAGGAGTTCGAGACCAACCTGGGAAACATGGTGAGACTCCGTCTCTACAAAAATTTTAAAAATTAGCTGGGTGTGGCAATGCATGCCTGTAGTCCCAGCTACTCAGGAGGCTATGGTGGGAGGATGGCTTGAGCCCAGGCATTGGAGGTTCCAGTGAACTATGATCACACCACTGCATTCCAGCCTAAGCGACACATCAAGAACCTGTCTTTAAAAAACAAGAGGAAACCAGCCTATCACTGTCCAGAAGAAAGAAAACAGAGTTAAATCTCCTAAGCATGTCCAACAGACAAAACTCAAAATGATTTTCTTATATTAGAGTAAATATGAATGGCTTCATGGCCACTCTTCTAAGAACGAAAACAAAAACAAATGAAAGAAGACACCTGAACAATCCAATGTTTGAAATAACTAGAAAAAGTGACCCACAACAACCTTATAAAATAAAATGGGAAGGAAAAGGAGAAAAATAGACTGGGGGTAGGGTGGGAGGTGAAAAGAGAGGGGAATAAGACTAGATTGTTTTAGCTGAGATGTCGATAGGTTCTTGGCCTTAGCCAAAAGAAACAGGTTTCACATGTGTAAGAGCAAGGGAAGCTTGGGTCAGAGCCAACCTGTCACGACGTCCACTTTCCAACACTTACTATGAAGCAAAGTAGCAAGGATTTTTTTTTTCTTGCATGAGGTTCCAGGGAAAGGGATGTAGGCGCGACCCCTGAATGATATGTAACCACAAATGAGGAAATTGACAATAACCAGACAGGGTCCTAGAGTAATGCCAAAATAATTTAAAGGTAACCAAGCTCTTGGCAAGCTTAAAATACTTCAGTGACTAAAAAACCAATTTCGCCTAGTGTTATAAAGTACCTAGGGGTGGCCGGGCATGGTGGCTCACACCTGTAATCCCAGCACTTTGGGAGGCCGAGGTGGGCAGATCACAAGGTCAGGAGATTGAGACCATCCTGGCTAATACAGTGAAACCCCGTCTCTACTAAAAATACAAAAAAATTAGCCAGGTGAGGTGGCGGGCGCCTGTAGTCCCAGCTACTCAGGAGGCTGCGGCAGGGGAATGGCGTGAACCCGGGGTGCGGAGCTTGCAGTGAGCTGAGATTGGGCCACTGCACTCCAGCCTGGGCAACAGAGCGAGACTCTGTCTCAAAAATAAAATAAAATAAAATAATAAATAAAGTACCTGGGGAACTAAATTGAGAGCTTATCACTTCTCTGGAAAATGCTTTAATTTGTATGGAGTATAAAAGAAAAAACAAAGCTTTTAATTCTCCAGTGTGTACAGTTATCTGGTTGGTTCTTCCATTCTTCTCCTTTCTCCAATTCAGTCCTCCCAACATCATGGTATCTTGCTTTAGGTCCACTATTTTTGGAACAACAGCCCCAAAATATCAGCTATTGACTACCATATTCAAAGAAAACCACAAGACTCTCAAGTAAAAATAATGTTTAATTGCATTAATTCCATCTAATTTGTCAGTATTTTTTCAAAGGCATTAGCCCTGACAATTGTTTTGGAAGATGTCAGTCAAAGCCACAAAAGGGTTGGAAGAAACTAGAACACTGGTATGCTATCCAAGGAAGTCAACTGTTTGAAGGAAGGGCAGTTGCTTCCAAAACGCTGTTACGGTTTTTCCATGTATAAATTTATATATAAACAGCCTTTTCCCTTTGGGAGGCTGAGGCGGGCGGATCACCTAAGGTCAGGAGTTCGTGACCAGCCTGACCAACATGGAGAAACCTCGTCTCTACTAAAAATACAAAATTAGCCGGACGTGGTGGCGCATGCCTGTGATCCCAGGTACTCGGGAGGCTGAGGCAGGAGAATCGCTTGAACCCTGGAGGTGGTGGCTGAGATGAGCTGAGATCGTGCCATTGCACTCCAGCCTGGGCAACAAGAGTGAAACTCCGTTCTCAAAAACAAAACAAAACAAAACAAAACAAAGCAAAACAAAACAAAACAGCGTTTTCTCCATCATTCTATGCATTTAAAATCTTTCTATGCTTCCATTACTAATAGCAGGTGTCAAAAAAAAATCTATTTCGCCAATGACATTTAGTCCACAAAAGTAGTGACAGAATGATCACAGACATAAATTTAAATTCCAGACTGCCACATAAAACTTCCAAAGAGGAACTACTCATACAACTCAACAATAAAAAGGCAAGTAACCCAATTCAAATATGTCCAAATGATTTGAAAAATCACCTTTCCAAAGAAGATACACAAATGGCTAAGAAGCACACAAAAAGATGTTCAATAGTAATAGTCATGAGGGAAAGACAAATCAAAAATCACTTTATACCCACTAGGATGGCTAAAATAAAATGGACAATAACAAATGTCAGTGAGGATGTGGAGAAATTGGAACACTCATACATTTCTGGTGGGATTGTAAAATGATACAGCTGCTTTGAAAAACAATATAGTAGGTCCTCAAAAAGTTAAACAGAGAGTTACCATACACTCAGCAATTGACTCCAAAATAAATGAAAGCATATGGCTACACAAAACTTTGTATATAGATGTTCAAAGTAGCATCATTCACAAAAACCAAAACATGGAAACAACACAAACTTCCATTAACTGATGAATAGATGAACAACATATGGTATATTCATACAATGGAATATTATTTGGCAATAAAAAGGAAGTACTGCTGGGCCTGGTGGCTCACATCTGTAATCCCAGCACTTTGGGAGGTTGAGGTGGATAGATCACTTGAGGTCAGGAGTTTGAGACCAGCCTGGCCAACATGGTGAAACCTCATCTCTGCTAAAAATACAAAAATTAGCCAGGTGTGGTGGTGCACTCTTGTAATCCCAGCTACTGAGGAGGCTGAGGCAGGAGAATCTCTTGAACCTGGGAGGCAGAGGTTGCAGTGAGCCAAGATTGCACCAATGCACTCCAGATCCTCAGGCAGATCGCCTGAGGTCAGGAGTTCGAGACCAGCCTAGCCAACATGGTGAAACCCTGTCTGTATTAAAAATACAAATAGCCAGGCATGGTGGTGGTCGCCTGTAATCCCAGTTACTCGCCAGGCTGAGGCAGGAGAATTGCTTGAACCCAAGAGGTGCAAGTTGCAGTGAGCCAAGACATGCGCCACTATACTCCAGCCTGGGCAACAGAGCCAGATTCCGTCTCAAAACAACAAACAAACAAACAAAAAACAATATGGTTAAAAGACGAAAATTACTCTCTCCAAGGCAGATTTGAGGCTCAAATTGAAGTCAGGCTTACTCCTGTGCCAGGTCCTCCAATCGCTGTACCTTAAAATTTGTCAGAACCACTTCAAGCCCATCCAACTGGCCATTGGCCACTGACCTCAGCCCAGAACAGTCCGACCCCATCCCTTCTCTAGAGGCTATCAACTATTTTAAGGCAAATCTCTCTTGTATCTGTAATATATGCTCACTAAATTTTGAACACTGAAAGGAATAAACACACATTTATTAATCTACTATTTTGTACTTCTTACTCACCAACTTTCCTGCCCTTTAGATCTCTGCAAGTATCCTTCACAGAAAGGGGTGTTATTTAATGAACCAACCTATGTGTTCATCTGGGCCTGAATTTTCCCAGACTTGTACCTAGATTATACGGGGTCTCCTCCAGGAAGCAAAGAGTGCCACACAAACTGGGCTTCCTCCCTTGCCCTAGACTGGCTGGAAGAAAAAGTACAGCAATTTCCCTCATCTAACCATTTTGAGTCCGCCAGCTTTCTGAAGTTTTAAAAACCATGTAAGATTGTGGCTCCATGAACTAATGCCATTTGTAAGGAGTAAAAAAAGCAGATGGGGAGAGAGTAGGGGTCCTCTATGCAAAAATAAAACTTGCTTCTGAGAACTCTCAAAGCTAAGAAGGCAGAAAAGGTCCAATACTGAAAACAGCCTTAGGCGGGGTGCAGTGGCCCACTCCTGTAATCCTAGCACTTTGGGAGGCCGAGGTGGGTGGATCACCTGAGGTCAGAAGTTCGAGATCAGCCTGGCCAACATAGTGAAATTTCATCTCTACTAAAAAGTACAAAAATTAGCCAGGTGTGGTGGCAAGTGCCTGTAATCCCAGCTACTCAGGAGTCTGAGGCAGGAGAATCGCTTGAGCCTGGGAGGTGAAGGTTGCAGTGAGCTGACATCGCACCACTGTACTCCAGCCTGGGTGACAGATTGAGACACTTTCTCAAAAAAAAAAGAAAAGAAAAGAAAACAGCCTTGGGATGCCGAGGCGGGCAGATCGCCTGAGGTCGGGAGTTCGTGACCAGCCTGACCAACATGGAGAAACCCCATTTCTACTAAAAATACAAAATGAGCCGGACCTGGTGGCACATGCCTGTAATCCCAGCTACTTGGGAGGTTGAGGCAGGAGAATCGCTTGAACCCGGGGGGCGGAGGTTGCAGTGAGCCGAGATCATGCCACTGCACTCTAGCCTGGGCAACAAGAGTGACACTCCGTCTCCCCCGCAAAAAAAAAAAAAAAAAAAAAAAAAGCCTTATGTGAGATAAACAAAATTCTTCCCTCAACCCAAGTAACAAAGAAGAAGTGTCATTTCTGATGAGCAGCTTACAAGCGAGGAAGGGGTCCCAGCTATATCAGTGGCTGTGGTAACAGAAATGAGGCAAGTTGATACTTCTTAGGAGATATAAAATTCCCAAGTTTACAAAAGTATAAATAATTTCCATGAGAGGAACTGCACAAAAACAGAGAAAATGGCTTTGTCAGAAACAAGCAGAACAGAGAGAAAAGATAAAGGAAGGAGGAGAGACAAACTAGAGCCTACCAGAGGACATTTCACTCAACCCTAATGCAACTCTATGAGGTAAACATTAGCATCCCTTTTTTACACAAAAAGCAACCTGGGATTTGGAAGAATAAAACAGCTTGTCCAGGTCACACACACAGAGAATGTGCAGCAGGGCCGAGTCTGAACCCTGTTCTGCTAAGGCTCCACAGAATGGGCTGGCAGCACCACATAGACAATCCGTTCACCTTCCTTCCTGCTGAAGCTTCCTTCCCTCATTCCATCCCTCTGTGCTTCATCCACTTATGTTGTTGAGCCTCCAAATACAGCCCAGGAGAGAGGTACCTACCACCTCTAAGTCCCCCCACAGTAAGATAATGAGAAAAGAGTAAAAGTCAATATTAAAAACAAGATGATGAATATTCCCATAGACTTGGAGAGAGTTCAGAATCATTGGGAAATGATCACATTCGATGTGAAAACCTACTTCCTGTGCTGGAAACTACCCATTGGCATAACAGGAAGAAGACTAAAACCTTTCATTTAGTAAAATGGTCTTCTGGAATCCAAGGGGGAAGGTGTAACAGCTATCGATGAAAGATAACTGAAAAGAAAAATCCCATTCATGAATTTCAGATGTCATAGAGCCAGGACTCTAGGGGAAATAAGTAAGACAGAAAGTAAGGCCTATGCAAGGGAGGATAGGAAGCAACAAAGCAAAAGAAAAGAAAAGAAAAGAAAGAGCGAGCGCGAGAGAGGAAGAAAAGAAAAGAAAGAAGAGAGAGAAAGAGAGAAGGAAGGAAGAAGGAAGGAAGGAAGGAAGGAAGGGGGAAGGGGAGGAAGAGAAAGAAAGAAGAGAGAGAAAGAGAGAAGGAAGGAAGAAGGAAGGAAGGAAGGAAGAAGGAAGGAAGGAAGGAAGGAAGGAAGAAGGAAGGAAGGAAGAAGAAGGAAGGAAGGAAGAGCAAAGAAAGAAAGACCTAATGGAAAAGGCACTTTTTAGGAGTGTGATTATGAATCTTCATAATTTGAAAGTCATGGTTAATCAGGATGGTCTTTACAATAAAAAGACAGAATATTTCAAAAGGATAAAGAAATAAGAACAAAAAATCTAAGTAAAGTGACAGATAGCTAAGTATTCCAAATGACATTGATGAAAAACAAAACTGCTTACTAGAATAGATATCTGTATGACAACCAGGCATATGTGAACCCCACAGGTGAACGGAAGGCAAGTCAAGTTCCCCACCTAGCATATCTGCAAATATGCTCGATAATGATGGGAGCTTTTCCAGGCAGATACTGCTAAACAGGGAAATCAAACATGGGTGGAATACATGTATTCATTCATCTATTATAATCTTATCAGCTCCTACCATGCAAGGTACTTTTGCTTATTAAGAGTCAAAAGTACATAAAATGTAACCAAAAAGGACCAAATGAAACCATTACGACCACCACACACAAAAAACGTATTGAGGCCGGGCGCGGTGGCTCAAGCCTGTAATCCCAGCACTTTGGGAGGCCGAGACGGGCGGATCACGAGGTCAGGAGATCGAGACCATCCTGGCTAATACAGTGAAACTCTGTCTCTACTTAAAAATACAAAAAACTAGCCGGGCGACGAGGCGGGCGCCTGTAGTCCCAGCTACTCGGGAGGCTGAGGCAGGAGAATGGCGTAAACCCGGGAGGCGGAGCTTGCAGTGAGCTGAGATCCGGCCACTGCACTCCAGCCTGGGTGGCAGAGCAAGACTCCGTCTCAAAAAAAAAAAAAAAAAAAAAACGTATTGAAAGCCTGCTAGTACCAACAGTACTCATTCCTTACTCCATTCCAGATCTCATTCTAAGTGCTTTGTAGTAAAGCCCTCATGAAGATATGCATTGGCATCTTCACTTTCTAGAAGAGGTTGAATAACCCCAAACCTCACAGCCACTAAACATATACTTGCTCATGTTCCATAATATCTTTAGTTCACAGATTTCTGAGAAACTGTGGCTTAAAGAGGTGAATAGACTTGCCCAAAGGTGCATAGCCAGTAAGTGGGCACAGCCAGTGTTCAAACCAGGTCCATGGGACTCAAAAAAGCACCTGCTCCCTCTTATGTTACCATGTGACTTTCCTAAAACAACTTCTTCAATAGAACTCAAAAGAGGAAACAGAAAATGCCACCTTGAAAATGGTGGCTCTGGCTAACTGAAGGGAGATGGTGAAGCACAGTGAGTGAACAGAGACCCCAGACTCCCCTGCCAGGATTCAAATCCCAGCTACGCCAATAACCAGATGTGCAACTCCAGGCAAACTTAACCGTGCTGTGCCTCAGTGTCCTCATCTGCAAAATAGGGTAACAATCTACCCTCCTTATAGAGGTGGGCTGTGAAAACCAGAGATTAAATGGAAAATATTAGAACAGTGTAGGACACAAAGCAGTGAGCAAAAAAGAAAAAAAAAGAAAAAGACTGCTCTAAAACTAATTGAGACAAAGCAAACATGGATACGGTCCTTACCTCAATCCACCCTGCTGTGATAATGCTTTTACTTGGGAGTTTGGGCTAAATCCTTGACCTGGGGGAAACCAGGGCTCTTTCTTATTGTAAAATTACAGCCTCCCATGACAGAGTGCTCCTGACAGAGTGATTCCGAGCATGAAGCTCCGAGTCCTTTCAGAGGATCCTGTGAGGCCTGGGGCTCTAAAAGGCTGCTGTCTTCTTCCACTGTGCTGCGTCTTCTAAGCAGGAGGGCTATGCAGAGATTGGAAACAGCAGAAGTCTGCGGTTCATGCATACAGAGATGGGAAGACAATATTCCCAATCTCCATCAAAGTTCACAGGCTTCCGGTGAAGGGAAAACAGGTTTGAAGCCCAAGTCCTATTGGACACTCTGGAAAGTCTGTGGCTCAAGAGGATCAGAGGGAGCTGGCAACAAGGTTGAACAGTAGCCACTAAGAAGCCAGTACCGCGTGTGGGGTACTGCATCAAGTAGACCTTGTGGAAAGTACACCCTGTAAATGAATGGGGAAAATGCCAGCCTTGCCTACTGCTCCTGGATTCAAACTGCAGCCCAAAAGAAGCCATCTCAGTTTGGAAAATGGGCTCCTCTTGGTTGTAAGGGATGGGTGAGGAACTGCTCTCCTGTTTATACTAAACCTTCCCCTAACCAGCTCCTCCTGCCCACTCTCCTCCCTCTGACCAGTTTTTCACACGGCCATTCACACAAGTTTAGAGGCTCAGGTCACCTTGCACTTGTCTCCCTTGCGCCTCCATCAGTCATCAAATCCTGTACATTACAGCACTGTTTCAAAACAATATCAAGACTTACACTTTCCTCTTTACACCCAAGCCTGTCACTCAGTCCAGCCCCAGTGAGGTGAACTATCAGAATGGCTTCCTGGCTGGCTTTCCGACTTGTGCCACTGCTCCTCACTTCAGCCCACCCTGAAAATCCACACTTGACTCATCTGCTTGAACGTCCAGTTCCTTTGGTTATTCCACAGCTCAGAAATCCCTAGTGGCCCAAACGAGCATCTGGTGCCCCTCTATAAAAACTAATCTTTAGTGGCCATTTATCAATATCCCTTGCCTCCCATCCCCAAAATCACATACTCAATCCAATTTCGCATTACCCTAGTCAGTTTCCTTATAGAGTCTAAGACATAACAATTTCTTCTGCATCCTTATGCACATTGTCCCCTTGTCTGCAACACTATCTACTATTGTTCTCTCAGAGCCTGACTCAAATCTTCAACCCATTTCAAGCCCTACCAAGAAAGCTTTTCCTGACCACACATCCCTCAACTTACCTTCTCCATTTCTGAATTCCTCCAGCACTTATACTCTGCACCACACCATTTTACATAATATGATTTACTACTCTGTATATTCCAGGTACCATTCAAAGTATTCTACAATTATTTAATCCTTGCAACTATCTGATGGAATTATTCTCATTTCACAAATGGACAAACTGAGGCACAGATAGGCTAACTGGCCCAACGTACACATAGCAGGAAATCCTGGAGCCAGAATTCAACCTGGTGCCAGAGTCATATATCTAACCACTATATAATTATAAAGTACTTCACACTGCACCATAATTATAAGTGACTCAGTACCAGCATCCATACTACCGAGTCACTTATATTCCCCACAGCCAAGCCCCAAAGCGGCACACTATCTACTATTCCGTAACTGATGACAGGAAGCAAGCTCAAGCCCCCAATCAGGGACTGGCTCTGGTGCTCAGCAGCAGCTGAAAAAAGAGCTTTTCTCCTTCTGGAAGAGTGAGGGGCACCAGTGTAACAAGGCTGTGATGAGCCATTGCACCTTTTAAATAACATCTACCTAATGTGAGTATTCCAATATAAAAATCTACCTCAAGCACAGAGACAGAACACACTTTGTCTGTCTTTGTCTGCACACTTTGTACCTCAAAGTCCACAGCCCAAGGGTCAGGGATTCTACAATGAGAAATTCTTGTTTTAAGGTATTCAGATTAGCTGCATGCCAAGTCAGAAGGGGTCACCAAATACAAAAGTTTCCATTTTGGGAACTCTATGAATAAGAGAATCTGAAGGATTATCTTTCTCCCTTAAACACATCCCATCATAGGCATGAATGGTCCAGGGAAGCCTCAGGTGGCCCTCACAGTTTCTCAGCTACCACAGGAAAGTTTACCATGCTGCTGCCACCCAGAGAATGGAGGTTTGCCCCTGAAAGTCCAAGACCCCAGCATGCCCTGCCCTTCTCACAGGTGAGCATCCTTCACTTGTGTCCTCTGCAGGGTGGCACATTCACAGCTGGGAATGTCAAAGCTTCTTTACTATAATTTGTCATCATCAGAAAATACAAACCATACCAGAGAGAGAACTACACAAATCCGGTCCTAGTTATAATTTTACTTCACGTTGGTCTAGGACAGGTTAACATATATAACAAGATCTGAGTCTTTTACAGCCTCCTCTAGTTTTACTTCCTAACTCAAATTCCATTCCTGATGAAAATTTCTCAAGACTCTCTAAAGGAGAGTTTGTCAGCCTCGGCCTACTGACATTTTCAGTCAGATAATTCTTGGTCACGGGAGGCTGCCTTTGTATGCTGTATGAAATTTACAGTACCCCTGGTCTCTATTCACTAGATGCCAGTAGCACCCCACTAAGTATGACAACCAAAAACATCTCCAGACATCGCCAATGTCCTGGGGTGAGAAGGGGATGGGGAAGGTGCCAAAATTGCCCTGGTTGAGAATCACTGCTCCAAAATAACTAAAGAAAGCTCACTTGCGTCTGAATCGCAGAAAGTATCCCTCTCTGCATCCAGTATCAGGCTAAAACTATTTTTCCCGCATATCCCATACACCATTCTCAGGGTTCTATGGACAAAGTTTCCCTGAACTAGATTCTCCAGTTCCTGGCAAGGAGGCTCTTCCTCCATGTGTTGTCATTTAAGCCTCGTTGAGGCTTTCTCAGCTATTTCTCTAGAAAGGTTCTAAGTCGGCTACCCAGTTACCCCGGGTCCAACAGTTCACACTCCTCTCACATACAGAGCGTGTGAAGGCCTTTGCCCCAAGGCCCAATGACATGCTCATTTGCTGCTCATAGCCAGGGCCCAACCAGACTCTCCTTCTCCTTACCCTTGATGTCATCTGCCATAGAGGACTTGAGGAAAGCCATTCTACGGGCAGAGACTATGGAGAGGAATGACCCTACTTAAGGGAGAAAACTGTACTAAAAGAGCATTTATAGAATGCCCAAAACAAAAAGATTTTTAATTAATCATTTACAGAAGATAGGAAAGAAAGAAAAAGCCTAATAAGATAGTCAAACCTGAGAAAAACAAGACGATAATATGAAACTATGGCTAATACAGACCAGTAAGATGAATTAAGTCTCCATGTGAGTTAATTCAAGGAAGAAATATAAGAACACTTGAAAAGCCCAGTAGAAATAAATATTACAGCAACTGCTGAGTTGCCTGTTTTAAAAAATTAGTCTTCAACAATAAAGAGGCAAAAGATCTATATAATTAGGCAGGGGGAAAAAGTCATAGTAGAGGCAATTAAGACTCCTGAAATCAGCCAGGCGTGGTGGCTCACACCTACAATCCCACCACTTTGGGAGGCCGAGGCAGGTGGATCACTCAAGCTCGGGGAGTTTGAGGTTGCAGTGAGCCAAGATTGCCCACTGCACTCCAGCCTGGGTGGCAGAGCAAGACCCTGTCTCAAAAAAAATTCAAAAAGGACTCCTGAAATCAGGAATCCTGAATATTCCGATGCTTGTTCTAATTTGTAAACAATGAATAAATACACTAACAGATTCCTCCGTCTTTGTTTCTCCAGTCATTTTGTCTTCCTCCACCTCCTTTGTCATTTCAGACCGATTTTCTTGAAATGGCAGAAGCCACCGATTTGGAAATTGAAAAGCCCCTGTGCCAATGGTTGCCAAACCACCTACAGAAACAGTAGTGCTGCAGGGAAATGAGAAACTTAAACTAAACCAGTTATCCCAAAGAATGTCTCCTTAGATAGGGTTAAAGGCTGAGAAAAATAGGCAAATGCCTTTGTAGAAGCTTTTTGGAAGGCAGCTAGCTATGCTCACCACTGCAGAGGCTTTTGGAATAAAGAATGTATACAAATCTTCAACAGTTTTATGAGGACTATAATGACAACTGAGGGGTATAACATTCAGGTCTCTGGAACCTATAAATGCATAATAACAAGAAACCTGAAGATAGTTGAAAGAAAAGCTAAAGGAAAATGTATTTAAAAACCAGACCCGAACCAACTTCTCTCAGCCTTCACAGACCTGGCTGGATGGTTCATATTAACACCCACAAATATAGGGGAAAAGAAATACACACACACACACACACACACACACACGAAAAAGCCCCCTCTATTCTATGCCAAGGGCAACAGATCCTGGGAGGCCATGGGGCCAAGCCAACATTCCCAGTGTATTCACTGTCCACACAGCTAATTTTTTTGAAACCTCCTCTAGATTTCTAAAGCCCCTGACTCTGCAAGAACACTTGGCCATCAGAAAAAAAGTATAGACATTCTGCAAACACTTTGCTGGCTCTATGAGTATGCAGCAGTGAGGGGCCATGGGGAACAGTCCTGAGCAATGAGCCAGATATTGGGCACAATACATGCACTTAGAAAAGGGTCAAAGAGTTGGTCCATCTTCCTCTCTCCATCTGAATTCAGGAGTCATTTCCTCTGGTCTCACAGGAAGAAAGGCACCTCTCCTCTCAGGCTCTATCTCCCCCATAATTTGCTCACTCAATCATATCTATGATATAGCTTGAAAGACCTGAGTTTAAAACTATACAATTTAATAGTAGTCTTGGCAAGTTGTTTAAACTCTAAGCCTCTGTTTCCTCATCTGTAAAAGGGGGTCTGGCCTACCTACTTCCCAGGGTTGCTGTACAGATTGAATAAGATAGAACAGGAAATGCTCTTCTGCCAGTACCTGGCACACGGTAAGCATTCAATACATGATAACTACTACCATTATTCCAGAAATCTTTGATTTCTCCCTTTCCATCGTGTTCTTCCATTGACTTTAGACGTGGTCAGAACAGGGCTCCCAAAGATGAAAAAGGCTTCACTGGCCTCAAGGTCCCTCAACCTACCACCTCATTTCAATTATTCCTGACCTTGGAACAAAAACTTTGGAAGTCAGTGTTCTACACTTGATACCCTGACAGTAGACTCCCTACCCATGGCTTCACTGCAAAGCCCCTCAAGGCAACACTGGCTTTTCCCCAACTTAATGGAACATAATCTCAAAGGCCAGGATTGTATTCAATCACAAAATCCAAATTCTGTTTTTGTTCTCCTTGATCTCTGTAGCCCTCAATACGGTTGGCCAACCTTTCCTCTCACCCTTTCCTCTCACCATGCATCATAGTCTTTCTAGACATCTTCTTCAGCTCCTACTGGTTTTTGCCGTGGTGTCTTCTATGGCTCCTACCTTTGCCACTGGGCTAAAGAAATGGCCTGGAGGCCGGGCAGGGTGGCTCACGCCTGTAATCCCAGCACTTTGGGAGGCCAAGATGGGCGGATCACAAGGTCAGGACCATCCTAGTCAATATGGTGAAACCCTGTCTCTACTAAAATACAAAAAATTAGCCAGGCGTGGTGGTGCATGCCTATAGTCCCAGCTACTCAGGAGGCTGAGGCAGGGGAATCACTTGAATCCAGGAGGCGGAGATTGCAGTGAGATGAGATCGCGCCACCGCACTACAGCCTGGCAACAGAGCGAGACTTCGTCTCAAAAAAAAAAAAAAAAAAAAAGAAATGCCTGGATTCAGTCTTCCGTGCTCTCTTTCTCTGCGCAAGTTTGCTCACAGGGGACACAGTTACCCTCATAGCAGAACCTATCTCATCGTCGTCAGGATGAATCACAGAGCTATAAGGGCTTTTATGTTGTGTGGAGGAAAGTCTTCATCCTGCAAAGACAGATATGACCTCTGCAAAACTGCTTAAAATGCAAAGCCAGGTGTGCTCATTGAGGTGGGAAGGCAATGTTTGTGACCAAAACAATGTGTGAAAACAATAGCTTGAATTGGTAGGTTTACAAAATCTCCAGCCCTGACAGTACAATGTAGTACTTGGAATGTGAACTCCGGTGCCAGAATGAATCCTGACTCATCCACTCAATAGCTCTATGACCTCAGATATATGACGCAGCCTTTCTCGCCTTAGTTTCTTCATCTGTAAAATGGGGATAACAGTGTCAATGCATATGGCTTTGTATGGGGTACATGTAAAGCATCAACACAGTGCTTAAAATATAATAAGTGAACAAGAAACTTTAGTTGCAACCGCCTTCTTCTTACTTTTATTTTCAGTGTCTTGGTCAAAAAAGTATGTCATCCCAGCCACTCAGGAGTCTGAGATGGGAGGATCACTTGAGCCCAAGAGTTCGAGCCCAACACAGGGAGACCCTATGTCAAAAAAAAGAAAGAAAAGAGAAAAGAAAGAAAGAAAAAGAAAGGAAAAAAAGTGCATTAAAAAATAAAAAATAAAAAATAAAAGGAAGTCAATTAAGATGTCCTGGCCAGAAGCAGTGGTTCATACCTATAGTCCCGGTACTTTGAGAGGCTGAGGCAGGAAAACTACTTGAGGCCAGGAGTTCAAGACCAGCCTGGGTAACATAGTGAGTCTTGTCTCTCCAAAAAAAAATTTTTAAATTAGCTGCGCATGGTGGTGTGCACTTTAGTCCTAGCTACTCAGAAGGCCGAGGTGGGAGGATTGCTTAAGCCCAGGAGTTCAAGGCTACAGTAAGCTATGATTATGCCATTGTACTCCAGCCTGGATGACAAAGTAAGACCCAAAGTCTTCATCAGCTGCTACATTTGGAAGCTCCTCTGAGCAGTCCTGGTGCCCCTCAGCTTGGGTGAGAGACTAACGACAAACCAGATAGGGTGAAGATTCCTTTGGTACCAGGTAGGTCCACCAAGCCCACTGCACTAGAAATAGCTCAGCAGGTGGATGCTAATCATCTCAGACTGTGTCATTTCTAAGTTACTGTTTTCTAAATATACAAATAAAAAATTAAAATATAATGATGTTATAAAAAGGCTGGAACTCCAGTGATTCTTAGCATAGAAAGCAGACATTATATTGCTTCATCAGCTTATCCTACTACTCCAAAGGCTTTCAACAGGGAAAATAAACCCTAGTTTCCAAGCCCATGTATTTTGTTGCTTAAAAAACCATGTTCATCCACTAAGAGGCTTAATAAAAATAAAAATAAAAAAACAAAAACGTGTTCAGAAGAGACTATGATTTGACCCAAAGGCATATTTTGATAAAGAAAGTCTTGACATAGGCTATCCTTTAGATATGAGGCATAAGTTTTCTGTATCAATCAGAAATCCAAGTGGCCTACAGGGCAGAGTTAATTCTATTTTTAACTTTTGAACAAATGAAGAAATGAAGCTATAAAAATGCAGCTCTCTTCTCCCCAAAGTTCCAATGCTTATTGTGTTTGTCCATAATCCTTACCTGCCTGCATGACAGTCTCATTGTTTTGTGCTATTCGAGTATTGCAACTGCACAAGATAAAACCATAGCCAACTCAGTACCTCCCCAGCAGAAAGAATGAATCTCTTTAATGATCATTTTTGAAGTTTAATTGTGCAGCTCCCTAGAGAAGAGGTAGTAAGGCCCCTGGGACAGCAGATTGGGGCAGGGAACCAGTCAGCCAACAAGTGCTTAGCAAGGCGGTGAGTGAAAATATTATGTGCCATGAAGCCAAACAGAACCAGGTTAGAGTCAAATAACTCTGAGCACTTTACATCATTCTTTTATTTTTCTTTTCTCTTTTTTTAAAATACCACTAGGCATTCCTTAGGAACTTTACAGAATTCTTAAATGGGTATATTAGCACTCAACTCACAGGAGTTAGGAGGCAAATTCAATAAGAATGTATATAAAAAGCCTACTTAACTCCTCACACAAAGTAGGCTTAACGAACGTTATTCTTCATTCCAAACACCTTGATGCATCTTTAAAAACTGCCTTAATGAAGGCTGAGTCTATACAGGTGTAATCTCACACCTATAATCCCAGTGCTCTGGAAGGCCAAGGCAGGAGGATTTCTTGAAGCCAGGAGTTTGAGACCAGCCTGGGCAACACAGCAAGACCCCCATCTCTACAAAAAATTTAAAAATTAGCCTGGCATGGTGGTGCATATCTATAGTCCCAGCTACTCAAGGGGCTGGGGCAGGAGGTTTGCTTGAGCCCAAAAGTTTGAGGCTGCAGTGAGCTACGATTGTGCCACTGCATTCCAGCCTGGGCAACATAGCAAGACCTTGTCTCTAAAAAATAAAGAAAGAAAAACAACAAAAAAAACTACTCTAATGAGGAGATGGGGAAACACACTTTTAAACCTCCTGACTCATGACAAAACAGGCAAGCAGACCCATTCATCAATAAATCAGTAGCAATTTAATTAGGAACTCTCAAAAAACAAAAACTAACAACAACAAAAAACCTACCCTAACATCTTCGAGCAGGTGAAAGAAGGAAACAAAGTCTACCCAGCAAGGGAGATACGGCTGTGGCTGACAAACAGACCTCACCTACTTTCAAGGAGCTTGCCATCTAGAAGTGGGTAGAAATAAGCAAACAGGAAATTACAATACAGCATAATAAATGCAATGACAGGAGTTCTAGAACAGGCTCTCTGGGAGTACTTAGGAAGGGCCCCCACAAGCAGAATCGGGAAGACTTCCTACAGGATGTGACACATAAAAATGATAATAGCTAACTAAGGTTGCCAAGAAGCTACTATGTGCTAAGAATATACTAAGTGCACTGTGGATTACCTCGTTTAATTCTCAGAACAACACTGTAAGACAACTACTATCATTACCACCATTTTAAAGATGAACCGAAGAGGTTAAGAAACTTGCCCAAGGTCATACTGCTAGCTAGTAGCGGAGCTGGGATTTGAACCCACACAGCCTCCAGAGTCTAGGCACTTCACCACCATCAACTGCATTTTCTAAAACGAGGCCAAAAGCTGTTCAAGATTGAAGCATGTGAAGTTTTGTAGGCAAAGAGGCATGTGTAGAGGTCTATATGAAAGACAGAGTAGGGCCCAGGTTGAAGGGAATTACAAATGGCACTGCTGCTAGTACAGAGAAGGCACTTAATATTTGTTGAATTACAATGGAAGCATCCAGTACAAAGCAGTGAGGGAAAAGAAGTGAGCCAGACTGCAAAAGTCTCAAAGACACAGTAAGTTTGGACTCAAGGCAAGCCATGAGCCTGAAAAGGTGCTCTAGGTCAATATTTAATTTTCTGTTAGAAACAACAATCTCCTGGGGGAACCTTCACAAGGAACTGATTTCCAACTTTCTGAACTACAAACATTATGGTTTACCAACCATAACTAAAATTTATTCAGGATCAAGTGTTTTAAAGTGTATATAAGGCCGGAAGCAGCAGCTCATGCCTGTAATCCCAGCACTTTGGGAGGCCTAGGCAGGTGGATCACCTGAGGTCAGAAGTTTGAGACCAGCCTGGCCAACATGGTGAAACTGTGTGTCTACTAAAAATACAAAAATTAGCCAGGCATGGTGGCAGGCACCTGTAATCCCAGCTACTTGGGAGGCGGAGGTGGGAGAATCACTTGAACACGGGAGACAGGGTTGCAGTGAGCCAAGATGGCGCCATTGCACTACAGCCTAGGCGACAGAGTGAGACCCTGTCTCAATACAAAATTAAATTAAAAACATAAAGTGTATATAAAGCTCAAAATGTAACAGTAACCAAAGTCAGAGTCAATATGCTATAGTTACATGGTGTTCTGTAAAAAAAAAATTTTCATGTGTGTGGTCAGCTTTTTGCTTCAACAGATCAGAAAGCAAGAGAATACTTTTAATGAGACAATACAATTCAGGAAACAGATTTAGTAGCCATCCTTAAGATCTTGAGACAATGTGCTCAATGTGGTAACTTCTGATAGAACTGATCCTGAGATACCTTTTGCTGCCTTCTTTTCTTCATCATGTTCTACACAGAATGCACAGAGATGCATTAGGGATGAGCTTGGTGGCAGCCATTTTATCAGTCCCGTAGCTTCACTCCTAGCACAGTCATAAAGCTAGCATTTAATAAGCACATACCATGTGCCAGGTGCTATTTGGAACATCTGCATTTGTATTATTTCCTTTGACCCTCACGATGACTGTATATGTAGATACTATTACCACCCTCATTTTAGAAGTGAGAAAACTGTAACACAAAAAGTTTAAATACCTTACCACTAAGTGGAGAGCTGGCATTTGAACCTAGGCCAACTGGCTCCAGAAACCATACTCTGAACCGCTACATGCACCGCTTCTCCCACATCACATCTGCCTTCAGAATGGAATCAGCAATCCACATCTGCATGGAATTCTACAGCCTTTTGTTTTCAACCAGAAGGTGTTCCACACCCACAGAATCTTAAGGCTTTGGTTTCAACGACGAGTAAAGTTAGTTTCTAGAAGGAACTAGCAGGGGCTGGTCCTAGGAACACGGCAGACAGAATAGAACAAGGAACAGAAAACACATTTCTGGAGTGAGCCTAAGACAGAAAAAGTGAGGGGGGCTGAGTAATGCTCTTTAGGAAGAGGCTGTGTGTGTACTACCAGGTGAAAGGAGGGCAGCTGGTAACAAGAAACAGCCTCTTCCTCTCTCCAGGGATTGTACAATCCCAGAATTCTGGAAGCTGCTTATCAGGCCCCACTCTCGGCTCCTGCTCCTCCTTGGCCAGAACAGAAACATCTATAATTCCCTAAGCTGGGCAGCCGTGCTTGGAGAGGTGAGACCCATCTGGGCCATTGGCCTTCGGGTCTTAGGTCCAGAGAAGAGGCCAGTGAGCATGAAGGACATTTGGAGCAGTGGCAGTCAGTTCTGTAGGGACAGGATGTCCCCTCCTCTCCACCCAGCTGGAAGGAAGCAAAGAAACTCTATTCAAACAGCTCTTTTCCCACAGCACATCATCAGATTTCAGGTTAGTTTAACAGACTGCCATTTCACTTGCACTTTAACACAGATTATCTTACAAAAATTGGTTTTATAACATGAAGTTGAATCTAGCTACACAGTGTTTATAGGAATTTTGATAAGTAATTTGGAACACTATGGGGCAGTGGAGCTTGCTTTGACTTAAAGAGAAGAGGTCATCAACACGGAAAGTCCCAAAAGAAAGCAATGCTGACTTCTAACTGTACCTTGAGTCAAATCTGTCTCTCCACAAACTACACAGGAAGAGAGAGCCTCTCCACTTAGCCAAGAGCCTGCTGCCACCTCTCCACTGGTAGTCAGTCCTTCAACAGTGGGGAGAGAAGGAAAACTATCAGCAGGTTGCTGGAGCTAGCTCTTCAAAGCCTTCTTCCTTCTCTCCTGGCTCTTCCCCTGCCAGAGTATGTAGGCCCCATGGAGGCCTACACAGGATGCTGGGATAGGATTAGTGGTGGACCAAATAAAGGACTAGGCAGGGCTGTTTTATGTTGTCCCCAAAAGAGAGATGCCCAGGACTTGTGTGTCTAACTAAAAGGGAGAGGTCCGCCCTTAAATATCAGCCATTCTACTCTATTACACCATGTAAGATAGGACGACCATAGGGTAGAACATTAATGAGGACAACCACATTAAGGCACATTGCTGCCACCTTAAAGAACAAGTAACAGAGGCCGGGCGCGGTGGCTCAAGCCTGTAATCCTAGCACTTTGGGAGGCCGAGACGGGCGGATCACGAGGTCAGGAGATCGAGACCATCCTGACTAACACGGTGAAACCCCGTCTCTACTAAAAACTACAAAAAACTAGCCGGGCGATGTGGCGGCGCCTGTAGTCCCAGCTACTCGGGAGGCTGAGGCAGGAGAATGGCGTGAACCCGGGAGGCGGAGCTTGCAGTGAGCTGAGATCCGGCCACAGCACTCCAGCCTGGGTGACAGCGCGAGACTCCGTCTCAAAAAAAAAAAAAAAAAAAAAGAACAAGTAACAGGCCGGGCGCGGTGGCTCAAGCCTGTAATCCCAGCACTTTGGGAGGCCGAGACAGGCGGATCATGAGGTCAGGAGATCGAGACCATCCTGGCTAACACGGTGAAACCCCGTCTCTACTAAAAAATACAAAACAAAACTAGCTGGGCGAGGTGGCGGGCGCCTGTAGTCCCAGCTACTCAGAGGCTGAGGCAGGAGAATGGCATAAACCCGGGAGGCAGAGCTTGCAGTGAGCTGAGAACCGGCCACTGCACTCCAGCCCGGGCGACAGAGTGAGACTCCGTCTCAAAAAAAAAAAAAAAGAACAAGTAACAGACACACCTGTGTTTGTTCACAGCAGGTGCTCAACAAATGCTGAGTGACAGACCACGAAGGACTACACTAAATAAATGAAGGAAATTTCCCAAAACTCTGTAGTCCAACAATGTGGTTATTTTTTGCCTTTATTTTTATGCAATACAATTCCCAGCTGAATTACACAGAATTACAAATCCTGCATAGATGGAACTTTGAACACTCTGAAAATTTTATTTTTAAGTTACATAGGGACAGGGTATATTTCAGAGGCAAAAGGAAGACTTTTACAAGAGACCAAATGAGGAAACATTTCCTTAAAATGAGACATCTGGCAAACCTGACAGTTCAGTTTTCATTTGTTGATGAAAATTTCTTGGACCTATGTTCCTCTCTGAATCATTCTTCTTAAAATAGAGGCTTTATAGAGAGCATTTTGTCTAATTTTTCTTCTACAGCAGTCTCCATTGAGAACACAAAGAAAGCAGCAGCCTCAATCCAAAGTAATTTTATTTTCACATTAACGAACATTTTAACTCCAATTAGCAATATGTGTTGAAGAGTATACTGTGGTTGAGACTTGGTCTCATCCTTCCATAAATCTCCATGTCCAGACTTTCCTCAGTGTGTTAACAAGTAAGATGCAGACATGGGCTGGGCGCAGTGGCTCACACCTGTAAATCCCAGCACTTTAGGAGTCCGAGGTGGGTGGATCACCTGAGATCAAGAGTTCGAGACCACCCTCACCAATATGGTGAAACCCCATCTCTACTAAAAATATAAAAATTAGCCAGGCCTGGTGGCATGTGCCTGTAGTCTCAGCTACTCGGGAGGCTGAGACAGGAGAATTGCTTGTACCCGGGAGGCAGAGGTTGCAGTGAGCCAAGATTGCACCAATGCACTCCACCCTGAGGGACAGAGCAAGACTCTGTCTCCAAAAAAAGAAAAAAGATGCAGACATGAAGCTTCTTTACTTCCAAATTCTTCAGAGGCTTTTAGGTGGCTAAAAGGAAAACAGCTCTGATCTGAAACCAAATACTTTCTCTGAGAAGATGGGAATGCAGGGGACAGCTCTGCCTTAAACTAGGAGTGAACCCCAAACAAAACAGAGTGACTCAAAGAACAAGGCTTCAAGAACATGATGGTCCACCTCAAAATGGAAGCACAGCAAACCTTTTCTTTCACTTCATTATGACATTTTCATCAATCAAGCTGAAGTAGAAGAAAGAAACCCTCTAGACATCTTGGGAATATAAAAACCCAAACTGTTACTTGCTAACCAAAAGAAGAAAAAAACAAAAAAAAAACAAAACAAAGATACTACATGCCTGTAATCCCTGCCCTCTGGAAGGCAGATGCAGGAGGATCACTTGAGCCCAGGAACAGAAGACCAGCCTGGGCAGCACAGTGAGACCCCATCTCTAGAAAAAAATTTAAAATTAGTCGAGTGTAGTGGTACACACTTGTAATCCTAGCTACTTGGGAGGCTGGGGCAGGAGGCTCACTAGCCTAGGTGTCAGAGCAAGACCCTATCCCTTAAAAAACAAAACAACAACAACAAAAAACCTACATAGGCCTAAAGCTCTAAGATGTTGACAAATACAGACCTGTGCTTATAGGCAGCGAGTCTACACTTTTTCCTGACAGCTGCAGTACTAATTTCGGGGATTCCTTCACTCGCCAGGTATCTGAGTACTTACCAAGCCTATGGCACTGACACAGGGGCAAGGAGACACAGTGAGAAAAACAAACAGACATGGCCTTAGCCCTGATGAGATTTATATTCTCATCAGGTAGACAGACTTCAAATGACCCTGGAAATAAATATAAGTGAGGAGCTAGCTAATACTTCCTACTTCAAACAGAAGGATCTTCTATATATATGATAGGCAAAATTCCATTTTAGAATAAAATATAACCTTATTTTATAGCTGAAAAAAATCAGATACATTAAATAATTTGCCCAAGGCCAAACAATCACCTCAGTTTGGCAAGGCCTCAAAGTCCACGTTCTTTTAAGCACAGCAGGTCAGCTCTGCCCTCTGACTGCTGCTCCCAGAAGCTCTCACAGGACCACCAGGAAGAAACAACTTTACTGCTGCCCCTGCTCCCACACTCACAGCCTTTGAACAGGCCTGTGTCTAATAAATACCATTTTAGGCATCCATGGTACAATGTTAATGCTCTGCTCACTTTACTCGGGGAAAATTTTCCTTCTAAGTTCCGCAGAAACTGAAAAGAGTCAATAACACAGGGAGCCCAAAGGCCTGTTTTTTAATAAAATAAACCTAAAATGGTTACTGGGCCCTGGAGGATTTCTAGGTGCACAATAAAAAGGGCTAACACATTCCTTTAACTCTGTTTCTCCCATCCTGGCCAACTCAGTATTAGCTAAGAATTTTCAAAACTGTTTCCTTTTCACCCTTAGAAATATCTTACTCATTACCTTCCAAAACAAAAAATACATTGAACAATGTCGTCCTGAAAACACTAAATCAAATGATGATGGCCGGGCACGGTGGCTCAAGCCTGTAATCCCAGCACTTTGGGAGGCCGAGACGGGTGGATCACGAGGTCAGGAGATCGAGACCATCCTGGCTAACACAGTGAAACCCCGTCTCTACTAAAAAATACAAAAAAACTAGCCGGGCGAGGTGGCGGGCGCCTGTAGTCCCAGCTACTCAGGAGGCTGAGGCAGGAGAATGGCGTAAACCCGGGAGGCGGAGCTTGTAGTGAGCTGAGATCCGGCCACTGCACTCCAGCCTGGGCCACAGAGCGAGACTCCGTCTCAAAAAAAAAAAAAAAAAAAAAAAAAAAAATGATGATGGTAAGTGAGGAGCTAATACTTCCTACTTCAAACAGAAAGATCTTCTATATATATGATAGGCTAAATTCCATTTTAGAATAAAATATAACGCCATTTTACAGCTGAAAAAAATCAGATACATTAAATAATTTGCCCAAGGTCAAACAATCGCCTCAGTTTGGCAAGGCCTCAAAGTTCACGTTCTTCTAAGCATAGCAGGTCAGCTCTGTCATCCTGCATAAATCATTCATTAGGGTGATTTACTAAGTGATGATTATTTTTATTGGGCAAACAATGAGTCCTTAATTAATATTGTTTAAATTCTAATGTTTTTAATGATTTTTAAAAAATAAAATAGCCCAGCGTAAGAACCATTTGTATGAATTTTTTAAATGTCTACATAAATTTCTTTGGATAGATGTCATGCTTCCTGATTGATCAATTTTAGATTCAAAAACTATCAGCCAGGCGCGGTGGCTCACCCTGTAATCCCAGCACTTTGGGAGGCCAAAGTAGGCGGGATCACGAGGTCAGGAGATTGAGACCATCCTGGTTAACACAGTGAAACCTAGTCTCTACTAAAAATATATAAACAAAATTAGCTGGGCGTGGTGGCAGGCGCCTGTAGTCCCAGCTACTCGGGAGGCTGAGGCGGGAGAATGACGTGAACCCGAGAGGTGGAGCCTGCAGTGAGCCAAGATCGCACCACTGCACTCCAACCTGGGCGACAGAGCGAGACTCTGTCTCAAATAAAAAAAAAAAAAACCTATTTTAATGGCTGGGCACAGTGACTTACGCCTGTAATCCCAGCACTTTAGGAGGCTGAGGTGGGCAGATCACTTGAGGCCAGGAATTCAAGACCAGTGTGGCCAACATAGTGAAACCCCATCTCTACTAAAAATACAAAAATTAGCTGGGTGTGGGTGCACGCCTATACATCCAGTTACGTGGGAGGCTGAGGCACAAGAATCACTTAAACCAAGGAGGCGGACGTTATGAGCTGAGATTGCACCACTGCACTCCAGCCTGGGCAACAGAGCAAAACTCTGTCTCAAAAACAACAACAACAACAACAACAAAAACCAACAACAAACTATTTTGTTTAGGCCAGGCATGGTAACTCATGCCTGTAATCACTTGAGCTCATGAGTTTGAAACCGTGTTGTCTCTACAAAAACTAAAATAATTAGCTGGGTATAGTGGCACATGCCTGTGGTCCTAGCTACTTGGGAGGCTGAGGCCGGAGGATTGCTTGAGCCAGGGAAGTCAAGGCTGCAGAGAGCTATGATCATGCCACTGTACTCCAACCTAGGCAACCTGTCACAAACAAACAACTGTACTTTATTTAGACTCTCCTAACTATTGAATAGGTAGGGGTGGGGTCAAAACACTAAGGCTTCAGCTCAGTCACTACTGAAATGTGTAACCTCAAGTCTGTTCATTTCTCTGTGACTACTTATTTATATTGTGGGGTACATGAATGGCCTTTTTCAATTTTACAGGGTCGCTAGTGCTACCTGAGATTAAAGTGGTAAATGTGAAAGGTATTATTTAAAGTCAAGATATTTGATCATCTTTCTGTACCAGGCTCCTAACACAGGGCCTAACACAGAACAGAAACTCAGTAAACATTTGAAAAGAAAGAATAAAGTTCCCTTTTGCACAAGCTGACGACATTCATAAAGTACAGGAAAGGAAACTCAACCTTAAGGAACCAATTGGTGGGTCAGGTTAACCACAATAAAAATAGGCAATACACACACAGCCAGCAGAACCACAATAAATGTTCTGCATCTAACCACCAAACACAGCCCTCCATTACTGCATGCCACACAAATATACAAAAGTCGGTCAAAAATGTCATCCAAAATCAATTTTGCTTCTCAATCCACCCAAAATGTATCATTTTCTTTTCAATGACCATCTAACCACAGAATCAAAGTATCTCTACTAGTCACCCCTTTTTCTCACCGAAAATCGATTTTGTGGTAGAAAACTAATTCTGCAAATAAATGTCTATTAAAATCCTTACTATCTGTTAGGTGAGAAATGTTCAGTTATTTCAATCTATACAGTACTCTACAATAAAATCTGTTGTTCATTCCTTCTCCGAGGTGAAGGGACCTCTCTCTCATACTCTAAAATAAAATCTGTTGTTCATTCCTTCTCTGAGGTGAAGGGACCTGTCTCTCATCTCAACAGTGTGCTGTTCCACCTCTGGGCAGGCCACACAGTCCCAGGGTCTGGAGCTCCTACTCCCTCAAGACCCCACTGAGGCTGAGGTTGGATGATGAGAGAATAGATCCGAGGACCACCCATCCCTTCTAAAGGGCTGCTAGGGAGAAAACCTAGACTTGGTGTTTTAACATAAGGTAACCAGCAAGTGATGAGGACACAGTCTACACAGGTATCAATGCTCACAGTGATGCTAGTTACAGATGCTGGAGAACCAACAAAGAAATAAACAAGAAACTGTGAACATTTGATTTGGCCATGTAAAAATTAAAACTAATTATAGTTACTTACGTAAACTGCTTACCTAATAATCACACAGTACAACAATGATCACACAAATCATTCAAGGTGTCAGATTATGAGTATTTGATTTAATCTCGACACTGAACAGAGGACACACACTCAGCTTCCATAAATTATAGCATGCTTGTTTACTTACAATTTAATGCTGAAATACACATCCCTGGATGAACAAGAACTTGTGTTATTGCAAAAGTATTCATGGTTCCTGAGCACAACCTGAAAACTAGAAGAGCAGAAACTCTTGGTGGCTCACAGCACTATTATAATGAGATTTCAAGGGCAAAAAACCTATCTTGTAGTTTTATTACATATGACCCTACAGTCACACTTCCATTGCTCTCCTATTCATTTGAATAAGGATTCTCCGCCCTACACAACACCATCCTTCATTCTAAACTGTCAAGGATTTATAGTAACAGGAAATCTGGAGTTGGCATAGGCAGACACTAAATTTTGGCTGGCTGGAGAGAAAAGCTTCCTTTCAGCATAAAGGGTATAATTTGGGTTTCTTAATGACCTTGTTCAGGGTGAGGACTCCAGACACTGCCAGTCATAAAGCCTGGGGAACTTGTTTTGCCTTTTCTAGAAGTTTTCAATCCTATGCACACAGTCCTTGAGCCTCATCAGGAGACATTCTCATAGCCAAGAACCAGGACTCTCAGTGTGACTGAAGAAGCCCTGGGTGGCTAAATAATACCCCTGCCAGTTTAAGGATCTCCCCACTGTTATCCTGTGCACAAGGAAGGAGATTATTACAGCAGAACACAGGCCAAAGCAAAAACAGGGTTACCTTTAAGCTTGATAAAATCCTTTGAATTTAAACTATATTCCATTTCACTAAAAGTACCAATTTGGCTTTCTGCACACATGTTGGTAAATAAATAACTACATAAATCCTGAAAGGAGTAGGAAGGGCCTGTCTTTTCTTCTTTCCATATCACTAATTCCCACTCAGTTTAAAGGTTCACAAGTCTTTGCTGTGGAAACAAAAACAACCATTTGGAGACTTAGCTTTCACCATGATAAACAATAGATTAAACCAAAATATTGATTTATCTGCCTGCTTAAAAAACTAGTTACCATACCACTCCAGGTCTCCATCTACAAACTCCTGTGCACACCAAAATAAGTCATGGGGCTGTTCTAAAATGAATACTACTCTTTTACTAGAGAGGGAAAAAAGTGTTTCATTTCAGTTATCCCTTATAAAACTCCAGCCCTTCCACAAAGCCCCACTCTCCCATTTTATGTTGTAATATCCTATTCATTCATTCTTTCCTTCTTTCTTTCTTTTTTTTTTTTTTGAGATGGAGTTTCACTCTGTCACCCAGGCTGGAGTGCAGTGGTGCAATCTCGGCTCACTGCAACCTCTGCCTCCTGAATTCAAGTGATTCTCCTGCCTCAGCCTCCTGCGTAGCTGGTACTAAAGGTGCCCACCACCATGCCCAGGTATTTTTTTGTATTTTTAGTAGAGACGAGGTTTTACCATGTTGGCCTGGCTGGTCTTGAACTCCCGACCTCAGGTGATCTCCCAACTCAGCCTCCCAAAGTGTTGGGATTACAGGCATGAGCCACCACACCCAGCCCATTCATTCTTTTTTGAGGCAGAGTCTAGCTATGTTGCTCAGGCTGGAGTATAGTAGTAGTATGATCACAGCTCACTGCAGCCTCGACCTCCCAGGCTCAAATGATCCTCGCACCTCAGTCTCCTGAGTAGCTAGGACTACGGGCACCATCACCTCTGGCTAATTTTTTAAATTTTTTTTGTAGAGACAGGGTCTCCCTGTGTTGCCTAGGGTGGTCTTAAACTCCTGAACTCAAGCAATCCTCTCGCCTCAGCCTCCCGAAGTACTGTATTACAGGGCATGAGCCACTAGGCCCAGCCTGTAATATCCTATTTAGATGCAAAGTCATAGGAGAGATCACCCACTCAACTGCAAATCAACAGTCACCAAGTCCTGTTCATTCCTCCTGAATATTTCAAATTTAGCTTCCTCTTCATACTCACTGGAACTGCCTTTTTTCAGGCCTAATCATTTTGTACTCCTAGTTAACCTCAACTCCTTTGATCCATCTTCCAAAAATCTGAAGTCATCTTCCTAAATTGCAAATCCATAATTACTGTCAATGTAAAATCCAACTCCTTTACATGGGCATCTCACCTCTGCTAATACCCCATCTAATCTCTTCGTACCCCACAGAACCCCTCTCCCTCCTACATATCAGGCAGTTACCTGCAGTTGTCTCAATGCACCATGCCTCCAGACACCCATTCTTTGCACACACTGTACACTCTCTCCAGCTTAAAATCACTCACTTTTCCTCTTCTTTGTCTGTACAAGTCCTATTAGCTCTAATATTCCACCCAGACCTCATCCCTTCAGGGAGGAACATTTCCCCAGCCCTGTCCCTTGTTTCCTCTCTGACGCTCCAGCATCCCTCTGTTTCAGAGCACTCATCACACTATTCTCTATCTCCCCCATCAGAAGATCACAAGGCTGGGATTGAGACTTCTTTTCTCTATATAACTCCATTGGCCAGCATGTGATCTTGCACAAACGAGGTACTCATTAAATGAAGAAACTGCCATTATCCTTTGGTTCTAAATCAACTGAATTCCTTCTGCTTCCCAAGAGAATTATGTTAAAAGCTCTTGACCATTTAAACACACTTGGAAATGAGAACTGGGTGTTAACTGATGTTCTCTGATCATGTAAACTACTGGCAAGGGTAAGATGACTTTTCATTAATGATAATGATAATCATTATGGCAAATGTCAGTTGAAGACACAGAGCATGGCTCAGTGGAAAAAAACACTGACTTCGGCATCAATGACATGGGATTGAGTTTAGACAAGTTACATAAGCCCAGGTCTGTGTTTTATGGGAGAATTTATTTAAGTCTGGGAATGTGTCTAGTGTAGCATCTGGCACATGCAGACCCTCCCCTGCTCCCACTCCACTGCTCTGCATGGGGCCACATTGTTATTGCAAAGGGTCAGCAAATGCATTCGTACACCAAGCACCAGCAGTAGGCAGAATCAATGTCTCAGAATAATATATTATGATGTCCCTAAGGTACAGAGAAGCTACTATATTTAATAAAACACAAGTTTATTTCAGAGAGTTACCGAGTTCATAACCATTCTGTCACAACGTATTTTCTCAATCAACAAACACTCAAAGTATAACCACAATCCTGCTGAAACTGAAACAATTTTTTTTATTGTTTGAATTGTCTCTCTCAGGCTTAGAAATAAAGCACCTAGAGATAAAGTGGCCTGGAGACAAGGTCCTAGATGCTATCAAGCCAGCATCCAACCCCATGATGATTCAGTACCTTACCAACCTCACCTCCACTGACTCCTGCTGGATGGCTGCTTACTCACTGCTGGGCAAACAGGTCTTTCTTATTCTAGCTTGTCTACCTCTGCCCCTAGCTGTTCTCTGCCCTCCTCCACACCAGTCTTCTATCAACTATCTGAATCTCTGGCTTTCTGGAAAGGCAGGGCCCCACTTCCTAGGGGTATAAGTAATCTAGGAGAGGGTTCTCCATACCGCCCTACTCCATTACCATCGTCTCTTCCTCCAAACTCCTCCAGCACTATTTACATCCCTGGCTCAATGGCTGAATAAAGAAAAGGAGGCCTTCTCTGTATAAATATTAATATTAGCAGCTGTCATTACTACATTCCAGCCACTGTTCTCTTTTTTCCTTTTAAAATAGGGTCTTGCGGCCAGGCGCGGTGGCTCAAGCCTGTAATCCCAGCACTTTGGGAGGCTGAGATGGGCGGATCACGAGGTCAGGAGATCGAGACCATCCTGGCTAACATGGTGAAACCCCGTCTCTACTAAAAAATACAAAAAAACTAGCCGGGCGAGGTGGTGGGCGCCTGTAGTCCCAGCTACTCGGGAGGCTGAGGCAGGAGAATGGCGTAAACCCGGGAGGCGGAGCTTGCAGTGAGCTGAGATCCGGCCACTGCACTCCAGCCTGGGCGACAGAGCCAGACTCCGTCTCAAAAAATAAAATAAAATAAAATAAAATAAAATAAAATAGGGTCTTGCTATGTTGCCCAGGTGAGTCCTGAACTTCGGGCTCAAGCAATCCTCCCAACTCAGCCTCCCAAAGTGCTGGGATTACAGGTGTGAGCCACCATGCCTGGCTTACCACTACTCTAAGTACTTCACATGAATTACCTCATTTAATCATTACACAACTTTATATGAGAAGTTCTATTATTATAGATGAAGGAACTAAGGCAAAGCAATTAAGAAAGCTATCTATACCTCCCAACTGGTAGGTGGCAGAGGCAAGATATGAACCCAGGCAGCTTGACTTCAGAACCTCTATCAAATAGGCCCTTTGCTTACTTTTTATTTTGAAATAATATTAGGCTTTCAGAAGAGTTGCAAAGATAGCACAGAGCCCCGTATCCCCTTCACCCAGCTTCCCCTTATGCTAACCTTTTACAGAACCATAGTAAAGCTGACCCTTAAACAATGCAGGTTGGAACTGTTTGGGTCCACTTATATGCAGATTTTTTCCAACGAAACACAGATAAAAAATATAGCGTCTGTGGGATTCAAAACCTGTGTGTGTGTAGGTCTGACTTTTCACAAACTTGGGTTTCTCAGAGCTGACCTCAGGACTTGAGTATACAAGGATTCTGTTATACAGGGGGGTCCTGGAACCAGTCCCTCACATGTACCCAGGGATGACTGTACATTGATCAAAACTTAAGAAATTAACACTGATAGCCACCCCATTCCTGGGTATATACCCAAAGGATTATAAATCATGCTGCTATAAAGACACATGCACACATATGTTTATTGTGGCACTATTCACAATAGCAAAGACTTGGAACCAACCCAAATGTCCATCAATGATAGACTGGATTAAGAAAATTTGGCACATATACACCATGGCACATATACACCATTTTTATGCAGCCATAAAAAAGGATGAGTTCGTGTCCTTTGTAGGGACATGGATGCAGCTGGAAACCATCATTCTGAGCAAACTATCGCAAGGACAGAAAACCAAACACCGCATGTTCTCACTCATAGGTGGGAATTGAACAATGAGATCACTTGGACACAGGAAGGGGAACATCACACACCAGGGCCTGTTGTGGGGTCAGGGGAGGGGGAGGGATAGCATTAGGAGATATACCTAATGTAAATGATGAGTTAATGGGTGCAGCACACCAACATGGCACATGTATACATATGTAACAAACCTGCACGTTGTGCACATGTACCCTAGAACATAAAGTATAATAACAAAAAAAAAAATTAACACTGGTACAATACTCTTTCTTTTTTTTTTTTTTTTGAGACAGTGTCTTGCTCTGTCGCCCAGGCTGGAGTGCAGTGGCGCGATCTCAGCTCACTGCAAGCTCCGCCTCCCGGGTTCAAGCGATTCCCCTGCCTCAGCCTCCCGAGTAGCTGGGACTACAGGCGACTGCCACCACGCCCAGCTAATTTTTTGTATTTTTAGTGGAGACGGGGTTTCACCGTGTTAGCCAGGATGGTCTCGATCTCCTGACCTCAGAATCACCCACCTCGGCCTCCCAAGTGCTGGGATTACAGGCGTGAGGCACCGCGCCTGACTGGTACAATACTCTTAACTAAACTATAGACTTTGTTGATACTTCCCTAGTTTTTACATTCATGTCCTTTGTTCCAGGACCCTACACTGCATTCAAGGGTCTCAGTTCTTGAGTCTCTAATCTGTGACAGTTCCTCAGTCTTTCCTTGTCTTTCTCAGCCTTGACACTTTTAAAGAGTACTACTCAGTATTTTATGGAATGTTCTTCAATTTGTGCTTCTGTTTTCTCATGATTAGACTGAAGTTATGGATTTGGGGAAGGAACACAAGAGGTAAAGCGTCCTTTTCATCACATCACATCTGGGGATATGTGACATCAGAATGACTTATCAGTGGTGATGTTAACCTTCATTACTTGGTAAAGGCAGTGGCTACCAGATTTTCCCACTATAAAGTTACCACTGTTCGACTGGATTAAGAAAATGTGGCACATATACACCATGGAATACTATGCAGCCATAAAAAAGGATGAGTTCATGTCCTTTGTAGGGACATGGATGCAGCTGGAAACCATCATTCTGAGCAAACTATCGCAAGGACAGAAAACCAAATACTGCCTGTTCTGACTCATAGGTGGGAATTGAACAATGAGAACATTTGGACACAGGGTGGGGAACATCACACACCAGGGCCTGTTGTGGGGAGGGGGGAGGGATAGCGTTAGGAGATATACCTAATGTAAATGATGAGTTAATGGGTGCGGCATACCAACATGGCACATGTATACATATGTAACAAATCTGCACGTTGTGCACATATACCCTAGAACTTAAAGTATAATACAAAATTAAAATAATAATAATAAAGTTACCACTGTTCTCTCTCCATATTCTATTATTTGGAAGCCAGTTTCTAAGTCTAGCCCACCCTCAAAAAAGGAAGAGAATTAAATTCCATCTCCTAGAGAGAGGACTACCAAAGAACAAGTGGATATTGGTTGAAACTGCCATAGTAATTAATAAATATTTTGGGGAAGATACTTTGAAGCCATGCAAATATTGTTTCTCCTTCAACTTTCACCCACCAATTTTATTCTTCACTGGTAGATCTTGCCTGCAGCAATTATTACTATGGTATGCTAATGGTGATTTTCTATTCCCCTCATTATTCCTACATTTATAATTGGAATTCTTCTGTAAGAAAGACCTATCTGTTCTCCCCCACTTATTTATTCAGTCATTGATAGTGTAAACTCACAGATAACCAAGCCAATTTCTTAAGGGAGTTGTCAAGTTTTGTGTTCCTAAGTTATCTGCTACAGTAGTATGCACAACATATAGTAATTAGGCACTAATTAGTATTTGCTGATGAAAGTTTCACGGCAGAGAGAGCAACCTCCCACTCACACACTCCCATGGATGCAGGGAGAAGAGAAACCTCCTTCTCTTATTGACCTCCCGGACCAGCCATGTAAAAAGTCTTGCACAGTTCCTGGCACACAGCAGGAGGACAGTAAGCAGTCATTCCTTTCCCCAGTCTAACTCTGCAGATGCTTTAAGACATGCCGATGCACCTTTCCTTGGACCTCTGCCAGGAAACGCTAAAACCACTGCCCTCTGCCACCCATTTTTTAATGGTAAGAAAACTGAGCTATAGGAAGAGTAAAAAATATTCCCAAGAACATACAGCTAGACGGTGGCTGAGGTGGGATGAGGTGGAAGATCCCCGAGGGGCACTGCTCACTCATGCCCTTCCCCAGAGCCAATGTGCACTCTGAGAGAGAGAAAAGTTCCTGGAGACAATCTTTCCTGCGTACTCTTTTTTTCTGTCTAGCCATGTCCTCTTCCCTTCAGAGTTGAAGCACAGAGAGACTAGAGGATAAAACTAAGAGAAATGGATACTTTCCAGACCCCAGGGATCCAGACAGACCTTAACCAAGCTAAAATCCTATAACAAGAACAGACTTAAGGCTTAACTCAAACTTAAGGATTTCGTTCAGGTATTTACACATCAAACTGAAGGCTAAAATAAAAATCAATGAAAGAGGGAGAGACAAGATTTTACTCTACTCAAACCCTGACGGCCACACGAAACCAAAGACCAATCAAAGAGGTGAAAACAATGTTATTCACAAGCAAAACAATGACAAAAAGCAGTCAGTTAAGCTCTCTCTTAACTTTTGCTTCTTCATCTATAAAATGGAAATAACAGTAATTATCTTGCAGGCAGGTTGTGAACGTAAACTGAGCAAATACATGTACATAAAGTCCTTGGCACAGACAGAGCAAAGTATTAAGTGCTCAAGAAGTGAAACCATCCCACCCATCCCAAATACACACACCCCCCACCCCCCCCACAATACTGCCGGTAGCAATACCTCTGAGCTACTGAGTTACTGACTTCAAATACTACAGTATGGGCTGGATTTTGCCTTGAAGTTTGATCATGGCTGCAGGGCAACCTGAAGAAGCAAGAATCAGGCAGCTGGCCCCATTGAGGACAAAAGTCAATGCACAGACTCCATCAGGTTGGATCAGAGGAAGAGTGATGAGCATGATGTGGTAAGTGTCAAAATCTCACAAGGCCCAGTTCCTGGTAATGAGGAAACCTAATGCCAGCCAGATTCATCATGTGATGACTCCAATAACCTCATTAAGTCATCATCAATAGAAAATCAGATGTTGGCCAGGCATAGTGGCTCACGCCTATAATCCCAGAACTTTGGGAGGCTGAGACGGGCAGATCACTTGAGGCTAGGAGTTCAAGACCAACCTGGCCAACATGGCGAAACCCTGTCTCTACTAAAAGTACAAAAATTAGCCGAGCGTGGTGGCACACACCTGTAATCCCAGCTACTCAGGAGGTTGAGGCAAAAGAATTGCTTGAACCTGAGAAGTGAAGGTTGCAGTGAGCTGAGCTCATGCCACTCCAATCCAGCCTGGTGACAGAGCAAGACTCTGTCGAAAGAAAAAAAAAGATAAAAAAGAAAAGAAAAGAAAGGAAAAGAAAATCAGAATCAGGTGTTACCTTGAGCAACACGAAGTGCAAAACATATATATATATATATATTTTTTTTTTTTTTTTTTGAGACGGAGTCTCGCTCTGTCGCCAGGCTGGAGTGCAGTGGCGAGATAACGGCTCACTGTAACCTGTGCCTTCCAGGTTCAAGCAATTCTACCACCGCAGCCTCCCAAGTAGCTGGGACTACAGGTGCGCACCACCACACCCAGCTAATTTTTGTATTTTTAGTAGAGACAGGGTTTTGCCATGTTGGCCAGGATGGTCTCAATCTCCTGACCTTGTGATCCACCTGCCTCGCCTCCCAAAGTGCTGGGACTACAGGCGTGAGCCACCATGCCCAGCCCACAATTTTTTTTTTTAATTATAGGAAAGGCAATCCTAGTGGTTATTAGTTATTACATAATACAGTTAGCCCTCGATATCGATGGGTTCTGGATCTGTGAATTCAACCAACCACAGATAAAAAATATTCAGAAAAATAATGGATGGCTGCATCTGTATTAAACACGTACAGGCTTTTTGTCTCATTATTCCCTAAAAAATACATTTTAATAACTACTTACATAGCATTTACACTGTATTTAGGGATCATAATTAAACTGGAGATGATTTAAATTATACGAGAGAATAAGCACAGGTTATACACAAATACTATGCCATCTTATATAAGAGACTTGAGCTGGAATTCTGGTATTTTCGAGGGGTCCTAGAATCAATCCCCTCATGGAGACTGACGGACGACTGTATTCACATTTTTTTAAAAGACCCAGATTTGTGGCCCAAACTCACAGCTGATTCAATCCATCAGAAAATGTTTTTCAGCCAGTGCTGTAATCCCAGCACCTTGGGAGGCCAAGGCAGGAAGACTGCTTGAGGCCAAGAGTTCAAGGCTACCGTGAGCTATGATTGTGCCATTGCATTCCAGCCTAGGCAACAAAGCAAGACCCCATCTCTACAAAAAATTTAAAAATTAGGCAGACGGGCTGGGCACGGTGGCTCATGCCTGTAATCACAGTACTTCGGGAGGCCGAGGCAGGTGGCTCATGAGGTCAGGAGATCGAGACCATCCTGGCCAACATGGTGAAACCCCGTCTCTACTAAAATACCAAAAAAAAAAAAAAAAAAAAATTATCCAGGCATGATGGTGCGTGCTTGTAGTCCCAGCTACTCGGGAGGCTGAGGCAGGGGAATCGCTTGAATCTGGTATGTGCAGGCCCCTGTGAGCCGAGATCACGCCACTGCAGTCCAGCCTGGCAACAGAATGAGACTCCGTCTCAATTAAAAAAAAAAAAAAATTAGGCAAACTTGGTGGTGCATGCCTGTAGTCCTACTACTCAAAAGACTGAGTGAGATTGGAAGATAGCTTAAGCTACAATTCCACCACTGCACTTCAGCCTGGGCAACAGAGCAAGATCCTCTCTTGGAAAAAAAAAAAAAAAGTTTTTCTACATGATGATGACTTGCCTGTTAAAGAGATAGAGGTTTATGGGCAAACTGGTGCAGTAGAATGACAATCAAACCCCACCACAAGCCAATTTGAAAGTACCAATATTAGGCCGGGCGCGGTGGCTCAAGCCTGTAATCCCGGCACTTTGGGAGGCCGAGACGGGCGGATCACGAGGTTGGGAGATCGAGACCATCCTCGTTAACATGGTGAAACCCCATCTCTACTAAAACATACAAAAAACTAGCCGGGCGCAGTGGCGGGCTCCTGTAGTCCCAGCTACTCAGGAGGCTGAGGCAGGAGAATGGCGTAAACCCGGGCGGCGGAGCTTGCAGTGAGCTGAGATCCGGCCACTGCACTCCAGCCTGGGCAACAGAGCAAGACTCCGTCTCAGAAAAAAAAAAAAAAAAGAAAGAAAGAAAGAAAGTACCAATATTAGGATAAAAAACACTGAAGACAGAAGTTATAGGAAATGAGTTTTATGGATTACAGTGGGAACACCCCACACATACATCCAAAAAATCTTGGGTTTAGCTTCTACTATATCATTCTGCTAGTACTAGTAGCATTATACCAAACTTATAATTTGGTAAATACATTCCTCTCAGCAAACAGAGATATTTTTAAGTGACTGTGAAATTTCATCCAAAAGAATCAGGTCTTCATAAATATCTGCCAATTGAATGAGAAGACGCTAGGGTACCTGGACTGCTATTTTCATCAGTTTTCTTTGTAAATGAACTACAAATTTTACAAAAGAGCATATGTTAAAGAGAAAGGTAACTGGAAATGATGGTAACTGAAGACAATAACAAGTCATATCTAACATCACAATGGATAAGGAAAAGGCATCTTTTTTTTTGTTTGTTTTTTTGAGACAGAGTCTTGCTCTGTCGCCGGGGCTGGAGTATAATGGCGTGATCTCGGCTCACTGCCACCTCCGCCTCCCGGGTTCAAGCAGTTCTCCTGCCTCAGCCTCCCAAGTAGCTGGGGTTACAGCCACAGTCCCCACCCTGGAAAAGACATCTTTTAAAAAGACAGCTCTATCAATTTGGTTGACAAAACATAACTAGTAAAAGCACTGGACCTGATTTTTTATACACTCCTTCTTTTAAAAAGAAAAACTTAGGCCAAGTGCGGTGGCTCATGCCTGTAATCCCAGCAGTCTGGGAGGTCGAGGGGGGTGGATCATCTGCGGTCGGGAGTTCCAAACCAGCCTGACCAACACAGAGAAACCCCAACTCTACTAAAAATACAAAATTAGCCGAGAATGGTGGTGCATGCCTGTAATCCCAGCTACTCAGGAGGCTGAGGCAGGAGAATCGCTTAAACCCGGGAGGTGGAGGTTGCGGAGAGCTGAGATCATGCATTGCATTCCAGCCTGGGCAACAAGAGCAAAACTCTGTCTCAAAAAGAAATAAAAAAGAAAAACTTAAACCTTAACATGAAGCATTAAGCCCTGGATCATTTACTTGAAAGTCTTTTGAAACTCTGCTCTGGGTCTGCTAAAGATGGCAAGAGAGACTGCTGATAAGTGACTAGCAAGAAAACTATTCTCCAGCTGAGTCTTAAACACACAATTATGGAGATAGCGATAGATTAAAAAGTAACAAATGTGGAATCTCTGCCAATTTCAATATCTAAAGTATTTTCATTTGTAGGTAAAAAGTAATAGGCCTATTCTATTACTGTTAGGTATACAGGACCCATAGGTATTTTCAGAGCTACTTAGCTAGACTACCTTTTCCTTCTACTTCCACCACTGGGGACGCAGACATCTTTTTGGTAGCCATGATTCCACATAAAATAGGACCCTTAAAGGCCTTGCAAACAGAACACCCCAGTCCTGTCCGGGCGTGTTGGCTCACGCCTGTAATCCCAATACTTTGGGAGGCCAAGGTGGGCAGATCTCTTAAGCCCAGGAATTTGAGACCAGCCTGGGAAACATGGCAAGACTCCGTCTCTACAAAAAATACAAAAATTAACCGGGCATGATGTCATGAGCCTGTAGTCACAGCTACTCAGGAGATCGAGGTGGGAGGATTGCTTGAGCCCAGGAGGCTGAAGTTACAATAACCTGTGATTGCATCACTGTGTTCCAGCCTGAGTGACAGAGTGAGACTCCATCTCAGAAAACAAACAACCACCCACAAAAAAACCACCTCATCCCAGTTTTAGGCCAGTCATTTAACCACTATAAAATCATCAGTAAAATGGGCACTAATACCTGTATTGAAGGATTGTGAAGATTAAAGTACCAAGGATTATGGAAAGTAATATTTCCCATCCCATAATCCTAGGCTTCAAGATAGCATCGACAATCATTTGAACCAGCCAGAAAATACTGTCTGAAAATCATTTTATGGGCAAACTAATTATTATTTGAGAATGCAAGTTTTGGCTGTGAATCACTAATGAGGGAGGGAATTGTTTAAAAAAACAAGCAGAGTTGGAAATAACTTTAAATACACAGGCTTTTGGTTTCTTGCCAATTGTTTAGATTCACTTCCCTTGTACAAACTTTGGCCCTGGTAGTCCATCTGGCAGTTTATGTAGCTTATGGGTCCAAAACTAATTTTTATCATTTTGAACTGGTTGTGGGGGGCATGGGGACCACTTAAATTTTCTCACAGGTAAAATTCATGAACACATGCACCTACATGAGATGAGAATTTTCTAGAAGTCTGAAAAAGCAATATGGGAGCTGCAGGGAAGTCCCCCACATTATCTAAACTAATATATTATTTGGCATAGACGTAAAGGCATTCTTCTTATCTAACTTTCCTGTATTCCAGGGAATTTGCCAATTAAAAAAAAAAATGAGCCTACCTCACTTTATGTAGTCAAAGTCTTCCCAAAGGACTTTGTGTTACATTCTTGGGTAAAAGGAAGAAGTCCCAGTTGCATAATAACCAAGAGCAAAGACTCTGGGGCCTGTCTGACTGGGTTCAAAACTAAGCTCTAACTTTTACTAGCTTACTGCACCTTGGCAAGCTACTTCGTCTCTTTGTGCTTCAGTTTCCTCACCAGTAAAATGGCAATACTACTAGTGCCTTCCTCAGTTGTTATGGCCGGGTGCGGTGGCTCACGCTTGTAATTCTAACGCTTTGGGAGGCTGAAGCAGGAGGATCGCTTGAGCTCCAGAATTTGAGACCAACCTGGACAACACAATGAGATCTCATCTCTATTTTTCTTATTAAAAAAAAAAAGAGTTGTTATGAAGACAAAATGAGTTAATATTTGTAAAGTGCTTAGAAGGGTATAGCATGAAGTAAGTAGTATAAAAGCAACCATTAAACTTAAATAAATCCCTAATTAATCTTCCAGTAAAATTTTATCTAAGTACATAGTAAGTGGTGGCTTAAGTCTCATCCAAAGAGACTGATTCTCCAAGTGGCCAAATGCAGTGCTTTATAAGCAAAAGTTTTGGAATCACAGAGATGCCAGGCTCTGCACTCCTCTGTGTGGCCCTGGGTTAGTCACTTTAACCTCTCTCTTAACTTTTGCTTCTTCATGTGTAAAATGGAAATAACAACAATTGTCTTGCAGGCATGTTGTGAAGATAAACTGAGTAAATACATGTATGTAAAGTCCTTGGCACAGACAGAGCAAAGTATTAAGTGCTCAAGAAGTGAAACCATCCCACCCATCCCAAATACATACACACACACACACACACACACACACACACACAATACTACCGGTAGCAATACCTCTGAGCTACTGAGTTACTGACTTCAAATACTACAGTATGGGCTGGATTTTGCCTTGAAGTTTGATCATGGCTGCAGGGCAACCTGAAGGAGCAAGAAGCAGGCGGCTGGCCCCATTGAGGACAAAAGTCAATGCACAGACTCCATCAGGCTGGATCAGAGGAAGAGTGGTGAGCATGATGTGGATAGTTAAGAGCAAAGCCAGGACTGGGGCTCCTCCCCAGGCACAGCTAAGAGTTAAAGATCTAAAAAGCACATCAGAAAGTCTGAGAACCTTTTAGAGACTCAGGTAAACAGCCTGGAACTGATCTGTTTTGTAATCTTTTCTGGCCATTAGTCTTTTTGTAAATAGGTCTCAACTATAATTTAAAAGAAAAAATAAATTTGCAACCAGACTGGGCAACATAGCAAGACCTCATCTCTACTTTACAAAATAACAAAGCTTTTTTTCTAATTACTTTTTTTTTTTTTTTAATAGAAACTGGGTCTCACTATGTTGCCCAGGCTGCTCTCAAACTCCTGGGCTCAAGTGATCTTCCAGCCTCAACCTCCCCAAGTGCTGGGATTATAGGTGTTAGCCACCGTGCCAGGCCATAAAGCTGTTTTTATTTTATTCTGCTTGGAGCATATTGCTCTATGCATTTGTATTATTAATGGCCCTCTTCTAAACATTTGGTCTCTGAAAAAGAACCAGTAAAGCCCTAAGTTAACCATTAAAAGTCCTGGGCTTGCACAAAGTTTACTTTCTGAATATAAGTAGTATTTAGCAACCATAAATCAGTACATTACTTCCCAGTCAGAAGGACCCAGGAGATGTAAGGGGCCTCAGAATTATTATGAGTCCTCAAATTCAACAATATGTATGTTTCTTGTTGTTGATTTTGAGGTGTAATTTGAATATTCAGCTGTTGATTTCTGCAACGGCCGACTATTGAAACTACGACTATTGAAACTACACCTACCATTCTACTGAATATATCAAATGTTGTAAGCAGAATGTACACACTAACTTATCCACATGTGTGTTCATCACAGAGCTGTTCTAATAGCAGAAAACGAAAAACAAACTCATGTTCCATGTCAGGAAAGGGGTTAAATTAATTACAATTCATACACACCACGGATATCACATCCATTTAAAACGAGGTTGAAGAGGACAGAAAATATAGCAAAGTGGTTTCACAATATAGTTAGTGAAAACGTGAGACAAAGTATGTACAAAATAATGTCATTTCTGTTAAAAAAGTTTGCACAGAAAAAAACCAAGAATGTACACCAAAATTTCAAATTAATTTCTGTAGGAAGTAGAATTATAACTGATTTTATTTTCTTCTTTGTGCATTTGTCTTGCAATTTTTCTACCATAAAGGCAGAGGTTTATAGTCCCCCTATCAACAATTCAGAAATCCAAAAAGCTCTGAAAATATATTTTCATAAGTTAGCAGCAAATTCATTTAACTGCAAAACCTGACCTACACTGATATGAAGCTGCTCCGTATTTATCCTATTTAGTGAATATTTACAGGCTTTGCTGTAGAAATATAATGTTTCCAGGGTGCTGCCACAATCCCACTAGGGACTCAATATACAATATTGAGTCAGCACCCTGAAAACATATCTGGCCCCAAGGTTTCAAACAAAGGATTGTGGACCTGGATTGCTTTGTAACTTTGCCACCACTGCCAATTTTCAGGCTTTTAAAAATAGGACTCTTCACAGTTTAAAAGGTTGGGAGCTTCTGCTATGAATTATTATAAATGTTAAAATGGCAACATCAATAAAAGATATGTCCTTAACAGGGTCCTCACTCTGATTCATCAAGGGTGGAAAGCATCTGGCTCCCATCAGATGATTCTAGCAGCCGAGGTTTACCAAGTTCTTGCCATGTGCCAGGGATTAGATGCCTTACATCCTTTAGCTTATTTAATGCTGTTTTAGAAGATAGGTACCATCCCAGGCCCATTATACGTATGAAGACACAGAGGCTCAGAAAAGTGATTTAATTTGCCTAAGTCACAAGGCAGAGTTGGGTCAGAGCCTGATCCTTAGCTGCCATAGTATGTCCTCACCACTTAAGCAAGCCAGGAGGCAGTTCTGCTTCCTGGATCAGTGGTAATAATAGCACAAACAGATACAACTATCTTGTTTCAAAGCAGAGACAACTGACTTGTTTTAAAGACAACTGACTTTTTTGATTTGTAAACTAAACAAACTTGATCTACAAATTACTGAGAAAGGATAAATATGAAGCCATACCATATAATTTCTAGTATTACTACCATTAACTCTAACCACACCAAAGTTATGTGAAGATGTTCTATGAATGTAACATATTATATGATATAATTTTCTCTACCACAGAAAATCTCCCAATAATCCTTCGGAAATCAGTGTGGGAAATATTTTCTGAGAGCTCTCCAAAAAAGAGACCAAGTTCCTACCCACAGGAGAGCCTGATTTTTCTAAGAACAAACTCTCCACTGTCTACTTCTGGGGTTTCCTTAGTGTTTCTGGGCTACAAAACCCAGTAATTTACTTTCCCTACGAAAGACTAGGGCAGAAATAGCCTGGACTTCCTTTCTGCAAACCAAAATTCACAGCTGTTTGGGGTGAACAATCCAATGTGGGAAAAAGAACCTCTTGAAGGGATTTTTCTGGCCAAGAATCCAACTTTCACTAGGACCATAACCTCCTATGACCCTTGAACATGCTGAAGCTACTAGATACAAGTCAAATTCTTCAGATCACAAGCTTGTTTCATTGTTTCCTGTCTCTAATTTTTGCAACTAAGAGAGTAAAAACTGAACTTCAGTTGGAGGATGCAAAAAAGAGAGACCACTGACTTTAAATCTTAAACTTTGTAGTAAATTTTCTTTTCACGGCAGCCTCAACCTTCCACCTTCTGGGCTCTAGCAATTCTCCCACCTCTGTGTGTCTGCTTCCTGAGTGGCTGGGACCACAGGTGCATGCCATCACACTCAGCTAATTTTTTATTTTCATTTTTTTTTGAGATGGAGTTTCGCTCTTTTTTGCCCAGGCTGGAGTGCAGTGGCACGATCTCAGCTCACTGCAATCTCCGCCTCCCAGGTTCAAACAATTCTCCTGCCTCAGCCTCCCAAGTAGATGTGATTACAGACGCAGGCTACCACATGCAGCTAATCTTGTATTTTTAATAGAGACAGGGTTTTACCATATTGGCCAGGCTGGTCTCAAACTCCTGACCTCAGGTGATCCACCCGCCTCAGGCTCCCAAAGTGCTGGGATTACAGGTGTGAGCCACTGCGCCTGGCCTAATTTTTTTATTTTTTGTAGAAACGAGGTCTTGCCATGTTGCCCAGGCTGGGAAAATTATCTTTAATTCTAAGTAAATGCCTTATTCAGTTTAAGATTAGGCACCTTCTAGATTTTTACATATAAAGTAACTACCACAGAAGTCATTTCTAGGCATGTTACCTTTTTTTGTTTCCTTTGTTTTTCAACAGGGGAACCACACTCTGCTTTAGAGAAAGCAAAAATGTAAGTACAGCAATTCCAAAACGCAGGAACAGGGCTGCCATCCAAACAAAATCACACTTAAAGGGAGTATTTTAAGACATTCTTGGCCAGGCGTGGGGGTTCACACCTGTAGTAATTCCAGCACTTTGGGAGGCCGAGGCAGGCGGATCACTTGAGATCAGGAGCTCGAGACTAGCCTGGCCAACATAGTGAAACCCCGTCTCTACTAAAATACAAATATTAGCCAGGTGCAGTGGTACACGCCTGTAATCACAGCTACTCAGGAGGCTGAGGCACAAGAATTGCTTGAACCTGGGAAGCAGAGGTTGCAGTGAGCTGAGATTGCACCACTGTACTCCAGTCTGGATGAAGGAGTGAGACACTGTCTCAGGGGAAAAAAAAAAACACACACACAAAAAAAGGCCCGGCGCGGTGGTTAATGCCTGTAATCCTAGCACTTTGGGAGGCCGAGGAGGGTAGATTGCCTGAGCTCAGGAGTTCGAGACCAGCCTGGGCAAAATGGTGAAATCCCGTCCCTACTAAAATACAAAAATTTAGCCAGGGGTGGCAGCATGCGCCTGTAATCCCAGCTACTCAGGAGGCTGAGACAGGAGAATCCCTTGAACCCGGGAGGCGGAGGTTGCAATGAGCCGAGATCGCGCCACTGCACTCCAGCCTGGGCGACAGAGAGAGACTCTGTTTCAAAAAAAAAGAAAGAAAAGAAAAAAAAAAGACATTCTTGAAAAATGATTTTTAATTAATTAAGATAGTTTAGTGGAAGACCCAGAAAACTGTTATGCTAATGGATAGTTGCATTTTATCTTGTTTTTGCATTCTCTTAGAAGAGCAGGAACTTATACAAATCCACAAGATCTGTTTCCAGGCCCTTCCATTCTACAATCCTTACATGGTCAGTGTTGCCCTCTTCCTTAAGATGTTAAAATCATTTTGCTCAAAATAGGCACTTTCGAAAGAAATCTGTCACAGTAGTGGGCAAAAGTAAAAAGGTCAGCATGAGAAAAGGCTGTCATGCCATTATAATCTCCAAGCTTCAGATCCATTCTGGGAATGAATAAAGGACCATTTCAATAGAACGGTTATGCTAATCACTGTTTAAAAAATAGTAACAATAACAAGAGGAAGAAGTCTAGTCTGGCATGGTGGCAGGTGCCTGCAGTCCCAGTAGCTTAGGAGGATGAGACAGGAGGATCAATTGAGCCCGAGAGTTAAGGTCAGCCTGGACAACATCAGCAAGACTGTCTCAAAAATTTTTTTAATTAAAAAAACAAAAACCAAAGTCCTTAAATAAGTATTAGGAAGCTTTCTTTAAAACAATGAATTACTTGTCATATTTGCTGACATTTGGGAGAATCTATTATTATCCTCCAAATGAGATCCATTTTTCAAAATTTTTCATGCTTCATTCCTTATTTCAGAACATTTTCACATCTTGGGAAATTCATATATGTTTTTGGAATAGTTTTCTTTTTTCTTTTTCTTTTTTTCCCCCAACAAAAAGGCAGCATAAAAATTAGTTTACAGCCACATTCACTGCTACTATCTATAAATTTTCAGATTCTCCAGCAAGTCTCCTTGGTTTCCTCTTTTCTTATTCACCCTTCTCATGCTTGAGAAATTAAGCATAAAATATTCCTAAACCATGACATAATCTCCTCAACTGTGATCTTTGGTTTAGTTTCTCTGTGCTTCTGAACCCTAAGAAGTACATTTCACTTTACTTTTCCATTCATATACATCAGTATTTAGTTCATAATTCAATTTACAGTTTGAAGCTATTGTGACTGGTTTTCTTTTCTCTTTTCTTTTCTTTTTTTTTTGCAGGGGGTGGTGGTGGGGGCATGTGGTCTGGCTCTGTCACCCAGGCTGGAATGCAGTGGAACAATCTTGGCTCACTGCAGCCTCAACCTCCCAGATTCAAGCAATTCTCTCACATCAGCCTCCCGAGTAGCTGGGACTACAGGTGCACACCATCACGCCCGGCTAATGTTTGTATTTTTTGTAGAGATCAGGTTTCAGCATGTTGCCCAGGCTGGTTTCAAACTCCTGAGCTCAAGTGATCCACTTGCCTCAGCCTCCCAAAGTGTTGGGATTACAGAGGCAAGCCACTGTGCCCTGCCATGATTGGTTTTAACATTTCCTTTTCTCAGATCTTTTTGGCCTTTTAGTTGATATAATTTACTTTTAACCAAATCTTACTATATTCTTATACAGGAGTTTCCTTCTTGAAAATCAGTGTTTCACTATAACTCTAAACATAGCAAACTCTTGTTACATGAGAATTTGAGTGCCTGCTACATCCCAGAGCTAAAAAATACTGTAAGTTAAGAAGTTTGATAGAATGCCTGTCCCAAGCTCCCAAGGTATAGACCAAAGGCATGCATCCATTAAACAATCAGAAAATGAGTTAGTATTATATAAAGTATAATCCATGCAATCCAGAGCCTCTGTAAGCCTAGACATTTTGGATAACTGTGCTTTCTAGATAATCTATTGCTTATCCTTTTAAGTAACAAAAATTATATTTAAACCATTTTGGATAGAAAACTATGTATTTTTCTTCTTTCACTAACAAGATATATTGAACATAATTTAATCTTTATTTGATGGTTACCAGTCATAATAAACATAAATCATAGCACAAAGATAAAGTAAACTGATGCTTGGGGCTTACATAGGTATATAGGGCTATATACACCTATGTTAATAGCTTCAAACAGCCAGAAGGTAGGATAAATTCTGCTAAATTTGTATGCTTTCTCTGTCTCCTTTTTGTTGACCTGTGACGCAGACATATCATACTACTATAAACTCTGCAAGGGAACAGAAAATGTATGAAGAGGGGGCTAATTCTGATAGAGCACCTACAATGTCCCAGGTCTCAGACATATTTTGCAGTGCATCTAGCAATCACTTGGCCTGGCACAAAGTACATCATAGGTAAACATTGGGTATATGAACGATTCCTCTCCCTTATTTACTTTCTAATCTGCCATGCTTGGAAAACAGATCCCCAAGCATGAAAAAACACCATTTAAAATGTGTCAGGCAGGGCACTGTGGCTTACACCTGTAATCCCAGCACTTTGGGAGGCTGAGGCACGAAGACAGTTTGAGCCCAGGAGTTCGAGACTAGCCTAAGCAACATAGTGAGCCCTCAGCTCTACAAAAATAAAAATAAATAATGTGTCTGGCATGGTACTTTGCACAGAACAGGTGCAACACAGCAAAACTGTATGTGCTGAACTGAGGATGACTAAGATTGAAGACTTAGAATATGCCAGGAATTATGGTAAGTCCCTTACACACATTATCTAAGATGATACCTATAAGGCAGATAGTATTATCCTCATTTTACAGATGCAGAAATTGAGTATCAAAGTGGTTAACCTGAATAATGTCAAGCAGCTGGTCAGCGATGGCAGTGGAATGTGAATCCAGGAAGTCTGACACAAGAACAAGTGGTCTTAAATATAATGCTACACTGTCTCTGAATAAATATCCAGTAAATAAGGAAAGCTGGAAGAACACAAAGTTTATAACAACATTTTTTTCTAGTAGAAAGTCTTTGCTGACTTTCTGGTTCTCAGGTATAGTATCAATCAGTGAGGGTTACTACATGTAAACATTATTCTGACAGGCCAAAGCAATCAGCTGTGAAAGCTAGGCAAGCAAAGTACACCACAGATGATGTGCTCCAAAGACGTGGAAGCCTGAGAGATCTGTGTGTATTAGGGTCATCAGGAAGGGCTTTAGGAAGTTAAAAGCTAAGCCCAAGCTGTGTAGAGGAAAAGGGATGGGTAAAAGAGGGCATTTTGTAGCTTAAGAATAAACACAAAGCCTTGGTGGAATATGGGGTGGGGGAACACAAACACATATGTGGTTTGGAACAATTATTCCACTGCAACTGTAAGCTCCTATTCCTGCCAGCTTTACTTCATTACTCAAACACCTGGACAAAGGCAAGTTACAGTTGGCAGTACAAGTAGGAGTAGAATATGGCAGCTATGATTCCACAGCTCTCATTAAATAATCCAGGGTCTTTAGGGGAGAGAGGGTTGGGGGTAGAGGTAACCTACCCTTTATTATGCCCAAATCTAAAAAGGGAGGACATACTGACCTAGGCATGGTCTCATTTGCTCAGAAATCTTTCACTAGCTTTAATCAGAGTCACCTCTAATTAGTGTAACTAGTGCCTCCAGATCCTCCCTGTCCCTAGGAGTCACACGAATGAGAGGTTGGGAAGCTCTTAGGCATTTACCCTCTCTACAAAAGACACAGAAGAAAGTCAAGGGGAGCCAGCTCTCTAACTCTGGGGAACAGAGTTAACACCCACACTTTACGGCAGAGACAGGACACATCAGCAAGAGGCCCAAAGTAGAAGCATTGTGCTCAACAGGTTTCCTAGTATTGCTTAACTATATTAACTATATGGCAGTTAAATCCTCAGCAGAATTTCAACAGTCTCTGAGTGAGTGCACCAAGAATAACTTGACCTGAGGCTGGGCACGGTGGTTCACGCCTGTAATCCCAGCATTTTGGGAGGCCGAGGCGGCGGATCACGAGGTCAAGAAATTGAGATCAGCCTGGCTAACATGGTGAAACTCCATCTCTACAAAAAATACAAAAATTAGCTGGCTGTGGTGGCGCATGCCTGTAGTCCCAGCTACTTGGGAGGTTGAAGCAGGAGAATCGCTTGAACCCAGGAAGGCAGAAATTGCAGTGAGTTGAGATAGTGCCATTGCACTCCAGACTGTGAACAAAGCGAGACTCCGTCTCCGTCTCCAAAAAAAAAAAAAAAAAAAAGAATAATTTGACCTGTACTTGAAGGTGGGAGATATAAGAAACTTCTCACTTTAGCAGGATATGCTGAGGGTTAAGATATCTCTGGAAAATCTCCAAATGCTATGTCATCAACTCATTAAAGACAGAGGCATCAGCCGGGCGCGGTGGCTCAAGCCTGTAATCCCAGCACTTTGGGAGGCTGAGACGGGCGGATCACGAGGTCAGGAAATCAAGACCATCCTGGCTGACACGGTGAAACCTCGTCTCTACTAAAAAAAATACAAAAACTAGGCGGGCGAGGTGGCGGGCGCCTGTAGTCCCAGCTACTCGGGAGGCTGAGGCAGGAGAATGGCGTAAATCCGGGAGGCGGAGCTTGCAGTGAGCTGAGATCCGGCCACTGCACTCCAGCCCGGGCGACAGAGCGAGACTCCGCCTCAAAAAAAAAAAAAAAAAAAGACAGAGGCATCCCCACACCTGTACAGTCTTGTCACCTTTCAGACATCAGAACTGCAGAGTGGCAAATCCAGGTAAGATCCAAAACCCAATTCATGCATTCACTGTACATTTATTGAACACCTGCAAGTTGTCAGGCACTGATCTAGGGACTGAGAATATAAACATGATATATGGAAGTATACCCATCCATTATTATTTACCTTTATTATGCCCAACCTCTCAAGGGTCCAGGCAGGAAGTTCTTCTGTTGCCTCAGGAGCACCAAATAAGTTTCCGTTCTCATTTCTGTGCCTCTGATCATGGGGTACCCACCTGGAACATGCCCATAATAACTCACCTACCCAAAGCCTCACATCCTTCAAGACCAGCTTAAGTCTCCCTCCTTTTAGAAGCCCTGACCTCCACTCCATCTCTAAATGATGTCTCTGTTCTCTGAGCTGCTAGCAATTACAGTGAGTGATACCATCCACCATCCATTTATTTAGAAATTTATTGTCCTCCAATTGATACTTTTATTTCTTCAACAAATCTTAAGTACCTACTTATACTGCTTTTAAAATCTTCCTGTAAAGACCTGGGTTGGTACTCAGTGCTTAGTATCTAATAATAACAATTTATTAGCGCCTCAGGCTTCTGTGGTCCAAGCTCACTCAAACTGAAGTTACATAAAGTAATGGGGAACAAAAGCTAACGAAGCCATTTCTAAATGAACTTCCACTTCTTAAAAACCTCAAAAGAACAAGGAAGGAAAAAGAAATCAGGCTATGAAAGCGCTGCTGAACCAACACATTTAACTCACACTGACAAAGCACCTCCAATCCCCCTTCGAAGCCACACAAAACTGATCTTTTCCCCTCGGTCCTTACAGCTCCAGATTGAAGCATTTAACAACAGACCTTGGAAAAGTTTACAGCCTTCCTCGGTTTCCTAAACAAGTCTCTCTGCCTTTATTTCTAGATGAATAAGCCCCCGGATGAATCCTGCATATGCCACTTAGACTAATTCAATAAGGTTCACTACAAGGAACTACAATTTGAACTCCAAGCACAAGAGAGGCTCAAAGACGAACATCTTGAAAATGATAAATCCAGAGGCAATTTTAATATAAACAAAAGCGAGGGGGCGGGCGCGGTGGCTCACGCCTGTAATCCCAGCACTTTGGGAGGCCGAGGCGGGCGGATCGTGAGGTCAAGAGCTCGACACCAGCCTGGCCAACATGGTGAAACCCCGTCTCTACTGAAATACAAAAATTAGCCGGGTGTCGTGGCGGGCGCCTGTAATCCCAGCTACTCGGGAGGCAGACGCAGGAGAATCGCTTGAACCCGGGAGGTGGATGTTGCAGTGAGCCGAGATCGCGCCAATGCACTCCAGCCTGGGTGATAGGACAAGTCTCCGTCTCGGGGGGAGGGGAGGGAAAGCAAGGTCCTGCGTAGCCTGGTGGAAGGTTCCAAGTTCCTAAGAGAAGAAAATCAATAGAATTTCCTCCAGAGGAGCCTCGAGATTCTACAAGGCGTGGGAGTTTCTGCAGGAGGTGAGGGAGGGCATATGTATATATATGACATACATATTTGCTCCAAATTGGCTTTTGTGAGCTACGACAGCTGGGACCCTGTAGCGAGCGAGGGTGAAGCCCGGCTGTGCCATGCGGCGGAGGCTGCCACCTGGGCACTCCCACCATTCTTCGCAGCCGGCTTAGAACGGGAGACCAGGCGAGCCCGGAGCAGCGTGGACTCGGACCCGCGCGCCCTCCGGTATCCTGGCCCGCGCGCCGCCTGCCTCGCCCCGAGCACGCCACAAGCCCACCCCGCCCGAGTCTCAGGACCCCCGATCTCTCTGGAGACCCAAGAGACGGGTGGGGAAGAAGGGGTCTGCAGGCAGGGGACCGGCCACGGCGCGTACCCACCTGAGCAGACTGGAGAGGGGGTGGCTGGAAGAGCCGAGGCCGCCGCCGCCGCCGCCGCCCCCAGAGCCGCCGCCGCCGCCGCCCCCAAAGCCAGAGGAGAGCCGCTTCCCGGACAGCAGCTTCTCCACCGCCGGGAGGTGCCCGGTGCGGGCCGCCTCCAGCAGCTCCTGCTCCTTCCCCATTACCAGGGCCGCCACCCGCTGGACCCCCCTCCCCGGGGCTGCAGCCGAGCCTGCTCGGGCTCCCAAACTTTCCGTCTCCGGGCAACGCACCCCCCAAACCGGCTGGGGACACCACCCCCCCGCCTTTTCCCCCCACGAGCGCGTCACTTCCGGGATCCGGCGTCACGCGTCACCGCGCCCCCGCGCCCCGCCCCCTAGCTCACCTAGCTGGGCGGGGCTCCGCGGACCAGCGCAGGTGGATTTTGCTGTGCCGAGACAGGCCTCTCGGACTATGGGGGCAGCGTCTTGTGGGCCCCCATTATATAGGTGGAAAGGGATAAACAGGCCCACCTGTACGCGTCTCCCGAAGTGCGCTCCTTCCCCAAACGTTTTGGGAGCTCCTGGGACAGGAAATACGGCAATTCGTCCAGGCAGCGTAGAAACAAAGAGATAAATATGGTAACGCGCACCTACATTTCCAAGGCCATTCTTTAAGCACGCATAAATTAAATATGTAATAGGTGCTGGGACCTAGTCATACCCAGGTGAATAAAACGCCCTCCCCCTCGTATCTCTATGAGGGAAGAGAAGAAAATTTTAAAATAGAAATATCCTCACCACTTCATCCTCCCAGTACATGAACTAGTTCATTAAAGTGAAACGTTCAAAGGAGACACCTTCCTGTCTTTAGGCTTTCCTCTTAGTTTTGGTAAGATTAACCAAAATGATAGAAAAGTGTCAGACTTGTAGAAACAAACCTCAATCTTGAATACTTGCGAACTGAAAAAAAATCATTTCATTGGATAGAAACTATGTGTATTTTGTTCCCTGGTACTAGCACTGTTTCTAAATCGAAGTACGCAGTCAATAGTTGTGGATGAATAGATGAATTGGATAAATTCTGCTCAAGCTATATGACTTTTTGTTGTTAAGGTGCTTGCGGAATGGAGCGGAAATGCTAGCAATTCCATGTACACACAGACCCGCGGTTTCGGGCCAGTTGAAATACACAAGGTTGAGTCCTTGCCTGAAAGTTTACCAGTCCCGGGTAGCCTCATTCCACAACACCGCCATACAACGGAACTGAGTTTTCTCCCGGTCCCCCAACTTTACTCTGAGGGGTTAACGAAGGGATTAACTGGCATTGAATTTTTAGACAGGCGAAAAGGAAAAAGTTATTTAGTAAACAAAACTGCGCTCCTTCACAAGTGCTGGTTTCCTAGCTAGGAGTCTGAGCTCTTTACGTCCAATTTTCCCGCTTCCCACTGTCGCCAAACCAAAGTTAAAATGAGTCCTCTAGTCCTCTACGCGTGCCTCAAAATGACCCCTCAGGAGAGCGGTAGGGATGATGTCATCGCTGCGCGACGACAGGAAGTAAGATCCTGTCCTGTGCAGCTCGGGGTTCCGAGCTTCTGCCTCAGACATCGCCGCGATCTCCTCTCCCCTCCAATCCTATCCGTGATGGACGATGCCCGCGAGTCGCCCTCCGACAAAGGTGGAGAGACAGGGGAGTCGGATGAGACGGCCGCTGCGTCCGGGGACCCGGGGGCTACCGACACGGATGGAATCCCAGAGGAAACTGACGGAGACGCAGATGCGGACTTGAAAGAAGCTGCAGCGGAGGAAGGCGAGGTAGGAAGAGATGTATTGATGAGGCTGAAGGAATACCCAGAGATTGTGTTACTGGGTGCTTGCCGGGCTTCTGTTTAGTCCCTCCCAAGTCACGAGAACTCGAACTCACCAGAACTCCCTCCAGATGGTTAATCTTGAGGGGGAAGAGAGCGGACGACCAAACAGAACTCCACTGCTGGTTCGGTTCCAGAGGCTCAAGCACTGCGTTAATATTTTTAGTCTTGTCTTTAGGGATTAAAGCTACTTCTAAGGGAGTTTTAATAGCCTATTGGCTTTGGTGGTGAGGAAACGGATCCAGTGTCACACTGAGACGTAGTGCAAGAGCTAAAACCCAGGATTCGTAGCACCCCTTTCACCGCAATATGGTTCCTCTTAGATGTTAAGACAACTTTTTTTCCTTATAGAAAGGAAGGTCGATCAAACCTGTCAAAGGGAGATAGACTTTTATAGAGTTACAGGTTAAATCGAACACAATTTAACCTGTAACTCTATAAAAGTGTCGCCCGGGCTGTAGTACAATGGCGCGATCTCTGGCTCACTGCAACCTCCGCCTCCCGGGTTCACGCGATTCTCTTGCTTCAGCCTCCCAAGTAGCTGGGATTACAGGCTCACACCACCATGCCCGGCTAATTTTTGTATTTTTAGTAGAGACGAGATTTTACCATGTTGGCCAGGCTGGTCTCGAACTCCTGACCTCGTGATCCGCCCGCCTCCGCCTCCCAAAGTGCTGGGATTACAGGCATGAGCCACAGCACCCGGTACCCATCAGTTGGGTCTGGTGTTTTTATGCTACAGAGAGTTCAGCAGTGTTGCCTAGCTGAACATCGGTAAGGACCAGAAACTCATCGTTCTCTGGATTACATTTCTAGAAGTAGAATCTTGGGGTCTTAGAGCTAGAAGGGATTTAAGAGATCGTGGGGTGAACAGTAGATTAGATGGGAATAGCCTTTCAGAGCATAAAGTTGCATAAAAATGTATAAAGTAAGAACTTTTAGAAAAAGAGAAAATTTGGCCGGGCGCGGTGGCTCACGCCTGTAATCTTTGGGAGGCGGAGGTGGGTGGATCGCCTGAGGTCAGGAGATCCCCAATATGGGGAAACCCTGTCTCTACTAAAAATACAAAAATTAGCTGGGCATGGTGGCAGGCGCCTGTAATCCCGGCTACTTAGGAGGCTGAGGCACAAGAATCGCTTGAACCTGGGAGGAAGAGGTTGCAGTGAGCCGAGATCGCACCACTGCACTCCAGCTTGGGTGCCAGAGTGAAACTCCGTCTGGAAAAAAAGAAAAAGAGAACATTTGACAAAAGTATTTTAAGGCAGATTTCTTTTTTTGTTTTTGTTTTTGAGACTGAGTACTCGCTCTGTCGCCCAGGCTGGAGGGTGCAGTGGCGCGATCTCGGCTCACTGCAAGCTCCTTTAAGGCAGTTTTTGTTTGTTGAGACAAGGTCTCACTCTGTCACCCAGCCTGGAGTGCAGTGGCACAGTCTCTGCCTCCTGGGCTCAAGCAACCCTCTTATCTCAGCCTCCCCAGTAACTGGGATTGCAAGCATACTGCACCACGCTCAGCTGAAGTTTTTGTTTTGTTTTATTTCGTTTTTGAGACGGAGTCTCGCTCTGTTGCCCAGGCTGGAGTGCAATGGCGCAATCTCGGCCTACTGCAACCTCTGCCTCCCAGGCTCAAGTGATTCTCCTGCCTCAGCCTCCCCAGTAACTGGGATTACAGGCACATGCCACTGTGCACAGCTAATTTTTGTATTTTTAGTAGAGCTGAGGTTTCACCAAGTTGCCCAGGCTGGTCTTGAACTCCTGACCTCGTGATCCATCTGCCTCAACCTCCCAAAGTTCTGGGATTATAGGCATGAGCTACCGCACCTGGCCAGCTAAAGGTTTTTTAAATATTGTTTTGGTAGAGACAAGGTCTCACTATATTGCCCAGTCCGGTCTCCAACTCATTGAGCTCAAGTAATCCTCCCACCACAGCCTCCCAAAGTGCTAAGATTACAGGTGGGAGCCACCAGGCCTGGCCAAGAAGGAAACTTTAAAACAGGTGTCAAGGACAGCAAGGATTTGAATAATTAGCTTGGTACACTAGAGAGCTCACTACATATATAAATTTGCACCGAACAGAGGATAAAATTATGTTGTTTCTGAAACACTTTTAAAAATCAATCATGTACTAGACCATGAAGAAAAATATGACTTCTTAAAAGTAGAAATCATAACAGGCTACATCTTGTTAATGCAATGCGTTAAACTTGAAATTAACTACAAAAAGCTTCTCCCCCACCATAAAAGAACCCCCCTGGAAATTTTAAACTATTTTTTAAATAGCCTTTAGACTAAAGAAATTAATAGAACACTTTATCAAATTACATGGGATTTGACTAAAGCTTTATTTAAAGAAAAATGTATAGCCTTACATATTTTTATTAACAACCAGAAGATATTGCAAATAAGCACCTAACTCAAGAGACCAGAAAAAGGGCCTAGTGGAGTGGGTCACACCTACAGACCTAGCTACCTGGCAGGCTGACACAGGAGGATCACTTGAGGCTGCAGTGAGCTATGATCCAGCCTGGGCAACAGAGTGAGTCTGGGGAAAAAACAAACAAACAGGCCGGGCGCGGTGGCTCAAGCCTGTAATGCCAGCACTTTGGGAGGCCGAGACGGGTGGATCACGAGGTCAGGAGATCGAGACCATCCTGGCTAACACGGTGAAACCCCGTCTCTACTAAAAAATACAAAAAAAACTAGCCGGGCGAGGTGGCGGGCGCCTGTAGTCCCAGCTACTCGGGAGGCTGAGGCAGGAGAATGGCGTAAACCCGGGAGGCGGAGCTTGCAGTGAGCTGAGATCCGGCCACTGCACTCCAGCCTGGGCGACAGAGCTAGACTCCGTCTCAAAACAAACAAACAAACAAACAAAAAACAACAGATAAAGAACAAAATAAATCAGAAGAGTGTAGGAACAAGGAGTTAATAAGGATACAAGTAGACACTAATGAATTAGCACATTAAAAAACATAAATGATAAAATTAAAACCTGATTACTTAAAATGTAAATGTACATTACAAAATATGAAAGGCTATAGGCACTAATATGGAGATCTTTAAAGCTATAAAGACATTTAGTGTTCAAGTTTAGGCCAAATAAATGTGAAAATCTGAGAAAAACAGGTGAATTTTTAAAGAAAATACCACCAAACTTGAAGCGCAAAGAAATTAGAAAACTTGTATAAATCGGTAAGTAAAAAGAAATTGAAAAGATTGTCAAAGATAGACTACCTTAATCCCATCTATTCCCATATTCCTGTATGAGTTTAAATTTGAATTCCTCTTTAGGGACAAGTTAAATCTCATTAATGAGTTTTGTAGTATACTTACGGTTCTACATTGTCAGAGGGGGTGAAGTTTGGATTTGATTTTTATTGTTATAAACAGGCAGTTTTTTAAGTTCAGGGGGTACATGTGCAGGATGTGCAGGTTTTGTTACATAACTAAATGTGTGTCATAGGCGTTTGTTGTATAGATTATTTCATCTCCCAGGTATTAAGCCTAGTATCCATTAGTTATTTTTCATGATCCTTTCCCTCCTGCCACCCTTTACCCTCCCATAAACCCCAATGTGTGTTCCCTTCTATGTGTCCATGTGTTCTCATCATTTAGTTCCCACTTATTAGTGAGAACATGCAGTATTTGGTTTTCTGTTCCCACATTAGTTTGCTAAAGATAATGGCCTCCAGCTCCATCCATGTCCCTGCAAAGGACATGATCTCCTTCTTTTTTATGGCTGTATAGTATTTCATGGTGTATACTGGAAAATACATTTTCTTTATCCAGTCTATCACTGATGGGCATTTAGGTTGATTCCATGTCTTTGCTATTGTCAATAGCACTGCAATGAACATAAGTGTGGATATGTCTTTATAATAGAACAATTTATATTCCTGTGGGTATACACCCAGTAATGGGACTGCTGGGTCAAATGGTAATTCTGTCTTTAGGTCTTTGTGGAATTGTCACACTGCCTTCCTCAATGGTGAACTGATTTATACTCCAACCAAGAGTTTAAAAGCTTTCCTTTGCCTCCACAACCTTGCCAGTATCTGTTATTTTTTGACTTTTGAATAATAGCCATTCTGACTGATATGAGACGGTATCTCATTATGGTTTTGATTTGCATTTCTCTAATCAGTGATGCTGAGCTTTTTTTCATATGATTTTTGACCACAGGTATGTCTTCTTTTGAGAAGTGTCTTTGCCTACCTTTTAATGGGGTTTAAACAGGCATTTATTAAACATCCAGCATAAGTAAAATTGTGTTAAATGCTGATGGGGGAGAGATATAAATAATAAGAGACAAACCTATCTTCAAAAAGACTAGTAATGTGAAATAAACATTTGCATGAAACAGTAGGATTGAAGGATAAGAACAAAAGAGCAAATTGAAATAAACACTGTTTTAATGAGAAGGGGCCTCCTTTTTAATATTCTTTCCATATGGAATCATCAGCAGTAAAGAGATCTATAGATCTGGAAGCAGAAGAGCCGGCTGGATGGAGGGGACTTTGCTGACATCCCCTCTAAAGAATACGGTCAGAAGAGTGGGCCCAGAGGGAGAGTGCTTTTCACGATCCTTGGCATTTCATCACCCTTGTAAACAGATACTGGAGCTGTGCTCGTAGCCGAACTGGAAAACTAGATTATTTAGCAGGTTTACTTTCCACGGCTGAGCCATAATCTTCCCTTAGGAGAGATACTGTGTCTTATCCTTGATGGTACAGTCAGTGCCTAAAACTGAAAAACTACTCAATAAATGGATTTGGTGTTTTGTAATAAGGATAATGTCTTCTTACTTTGCCCAAGCCTCGAAAGTAGGCCAAATATGTAATAGAGTTTCTTTCATCTTCCCAGCTCAAGAGTCAGGATGTCTCAGATTTAACAACAGTTGAAAGGGAAGACTCATCATTACTTACTCCTGCAGCCAAAAAACTGAAAATAGATACCAAAGAAAAGAAAGAGAAGAAGCAGAAAGTAGATGAAGATGAGATTCAGAAGATGCAGTAAGTCACTTTCTTATCATTCCCCATTTCAAGGCTCTCACTTGACCACACAAATTTAATAAATTTTTCTTGGTATTTAAATTTTCTTTTATAAACTCAAAAGAAAATAAAACGATTAATACATTATGGCTGGGCATGGTGGCTCACGCCTGTAATCCCAACATTTCAGAAGGCCAAGGTGGGAGGATTTCTTGAGGTCCAAGTTTGAGACCAGCCTGGGCAACATAGTGAAACCCTATCTCTAATGTTATGTTACATTACATTACGGTTGTGTTTTTTTTTTTTTTTTTTTGAGACAGAGTCTTACTGTGTTGCCCAGGATGGATGCAATGGTATGATCTCAGCTCACTGCAGCCTCTGCCTCCTAAGTTCAAACAATCCTCATGCCTCAGCCCCCCGAGTAGCTGGGACTACAGGCATGCACCACCATGCCTGGCTAATTTTTGTATTTTTAGTAGAGACAGGGTTTCACTATTTGGCCAGGCTGGTCTTGAACTCATGACCTCAGGTGATCTGCCTGCCTCAGCCTCCCAAAGTGCTGGGATGACAGGCATGAGCCACTGCGCCTGGCCTCTATTTAAATTTTTTTTTTTTTTTCTTTTGAGATGGAGTTTCGCTCTCATCGCTCAGGCTGGAGTGTAGCGGCGGGATCTCTGCTCACTGCAACCTCCACCTTCCGGTTTCAAGCGATTCTCCTGCCTCAGCCTCCCAGGTAGCTGGGACTACAGGCGCCTGCCACCATGCCTGGCTAATTTTTGCATTTTTAGTAGAGACAGGGTTTCCCCATGTTGGCCAGGCTGGTCTCAAACTCCTGACCTCGTGATCAGCCCGCAGAGTTCACTCTAAGTATATAGTTGGGTATAATGTTTGGGTATGTACCTTTTCAGAGTTTTTTTAGATGTTTGATATGTATAGCTAAATATTTTCATGTCAGTAAATTTGCCCATAAATCATAATTTGTAATGGCTACAATTGAATCCCATTATGTTGTTGAACTATAATTTAACCAATCCCTATAGTGGTTCTGGTTGGGTATTTGTACTTTTGACATTATGATGAGGATCTTTGGACATATCTTTGCATACTTGTCCATTACTTCCTAAGAAAAATTCCTAGAGGTATAATTGCTAATTCAAATAGTATGAACATTTTCAAAGGCTTTTCATATGTATTTCCAAATTTCTCTCCAAAAAGGTGTTCCAGTTCACTCTGCCAGCATGTGTGAGTTTGTGTCCCATATTCTAATACCATTCTTTTTTTAATAGTGGTCTGATTTATGAAAAATGTTATCTATGAAAATATTTCCTTAGTTAATAATGTTGTTTCCCCCATGTTGGTTGACCATTGGTATTTTTGTAAATTTCCTGTTCATATACTTTGTTCATTTTCAAAAATTGATATGGCCCCTTCATTCGTTTGAAAGAATTATACATTAGGAGTATTAACTGTTTCCACATATTTTGCAGATATTTCTCCTAAATCTGTTAATGTTGAAAGCTACTGGTTTGATCATAAATTTGTATATTAAATTTTTCCCATCAGTATCAAATTCAGTAAGGTAGAGTTATGGAGATAGAGTCTACTGCTGAAAACACAGTCTGTATAGTATGATACAGTGACCCAATGTTCTTTTTGTTAACAGGTAAGAAAAGAAGTTTTTATTTTATGTTTTCTCAAATTCCTTTGGAGTAGAAGTGTTTTATCTTCATTCCTCAAGGCACCAAGCCTAATGCCATTGACCCCTTAATAATTCATTTTTGAATTGTCTGAGACTTTTATTGACTTAATAATATCTTTAGTATTCATTCTTACAAGTTAACTTAGTTACCTGGATCTTTGTTTAGAATCCTGGTTTCTTCTTTTTCTGAGGAGCAGCTGAACCGTTATGAAATGTATCGCCGCTCAGCTTTCCCTAAGGCAGCCATCAAAAGGGTAAGGATGGACCACCACACTTCATCTCCATCATGTTTTAGAACTGAACTCAAGAGCCATGTCCATTGGCATTTGAAGTGAGGTGTTAGACGAGTCAGTGGATTATTTAGGTGGGGAAAAAAAAATGCACCTCAATTATCTTACCTTTTTCTGTGAATTATTTGGTACTGTGTTCCAAAGCCAGTCTTTGACTATTGTAGTCACGGAGTCTTTCTCTTTCTTTCAAGCTGATCCAGTCCATCACTGGCACCTCTGTCTCTCAGAATGTTGTTATTGCTATGTCTGGTATTTCCAAGGTTTTCGTCGGGGAGGTGGTAGAAGAAGGTGAGTAGTGTTGGTTACAAATACTGGATTGTACCTGTGGTGGTCTTATTTCTAAGAATATCTATACAAAGGAGCTTATTAAAGGACCTGTGGGAGTTCTCATTTGCATTTGAAGTTGACCAAGTGGGGAGCCCTGTATTCAGGAGAACATGACCATTATTCCTTGCAAGTTTCAATAACACATGGCAAGGAACCATCTGGGAAATCCCCTCCCTGATTCCTTTCTCAGCCCAGGGTGACAGAAGTAGACTTTGTATTTTCTGCAGTGAACTTTGCTCATTTCTGCTGCCAAAAGTAAAGATACAAGAAAAGCAATCACAGGGCTGACCTATGTGGGATGGTGAGTTGTCCCTAATGTTGTGATCCCTGGGAACTGCCTGCCCCCTTTATTGAGTAAAAGGCCTGGCTGTTTCCCATTGCTACTCTGACTGGTGAAATCTTTTTTTTTTTTTTTATTTTATTTTTTTAAGCAGGAGATAGATACTTTTAAATTATTATCATTTTTTGAGACAGGGTCTCGCTCTGTCACCCAGGCTGGAGTGCAGTGGTGTGACCTTTATTTTTTCTTTTAATATTTTTTATGTTTCCTTTTACAAATCACAAATTTAGATGGTGTACAAAATGAGATGGTAACAGTGGTGTGATCATAGCTCACTGCAACCTCAAACTCCTAGGCTCAAAGGATCCTCCTGCCTCAGCCTCCCAAGTAGCTGGGACCGTAGGCATGCACTACCACACCTGGCTAATTTTTATTTATTTTTTTTTTTTTTATTTTTTTTTTTGAGACGGAGTCTCGCTCTGTCGCCCAGGCTGGAGTGCAGTGGCCGGATCTCAGCTCACTGCAAGCTCCGCCTCCCGGGTTTACGCCATTCTCTCGCCTCAGCCTCCGAGTAGCTGGGACTACAGGCGCCCGCCATCTCGCCGGCTAATTTTTTGTATATTTTAGTAGAGACGGGGTTTCATCGTGTTAGCCAGGATGGTCTTGATCTCCTGACCTCGTGATCCGCCCGTCTCGGCCTCCCAAAGTGCTGGGATTACAGGCTTGAGCCACCGCGCCCGGCCTAATTTTTATTTTTATATAGTTATTTGAGACAGGGTCTCACTCTGTTACCCAGGCTAGAGTGCCTTGATCATGCGATCACAGCTTACTGCAACAGTGAGCTCCTGGACTCAGGTGATTCTCCTGCCTCAGCCTGAGTAGTTGAGACCACAGGTGCGCACCACTACCCCTGGCTAATTTTCAAATTTTTTTGTAGAGACAAGGTTTTGCCATGTTGCCCAGGTTGGTCTCAAACTCCTGGGCTCAAGCAATCCTCCCACCTTGGCCTCCCTAACTGCTGGGATTACAGGCATGAGCCACAGCATATGGCCTATAGGAAATATATTTTAAACTGTTGTCTATGATAAAGCCTGTTACGAGATGTTATACTAAAAACATCTTCTCTTAAAAAGGAAAAATGTTTTGGTTTATTTCCTTAGCAAGCTTAAGAAAAGTTAACGAGAATTACAGGACTCAAAAGGATTATGTGATTAGTAAATTCTTGTATGATAATCAGACTTTCTCCTTACCCTCTGTTTAGCACTGGATGTATGTGAGAAGTGGGGAGAAATGCCACCACTACAACCCAAACATATGAGGGAAGCCGTTAGAAGGTTAAAGTCAAAGGGACAGATCCCTAACTCGAAGCACAAAAAAATCATCTTCTTCTAGACCAAAGTCTAGAAAGGCCTATATTACTGACGGAAGAAGTATTGGTTCCAGACTTCCTAGAAGACTGTCTGCACTGGTGCTTTAGTATCTCAGGCCTCCCAGGATTCCATGATGATTTTAACATCTTTCTCAAAACTCTGATATTTATCACACCTAGAAACTATGTAGCCTGATTGATACTTGTCTTGACTAAATTTTGGGACCTCTTGGGGCATTTTGAAGTATTTAACTGTCTTGGCCAGCTGGAAGAAGATGTATGGGCCATAGGCATCTTCTGGACAGGGGAACTGCTTTCAGAGAGAAAACCTTTCCAAGAGAGTTTTGTTTTGTTTTGTTTGAGATAGGGTCTTGCTCTGTCACCTAGGCTGGAGTTCAGCGGCATGACTGCAGCCTTGAATTCCTGGACTTAAGTGACCCTCCCGCCCCAGTCTCCTGAGTAGCTAAGACTACAGGCACGCACTACTGTGCCCAGCTAACTTATTTTTATTTTTTATGGAGATAGGGTCTTGCTTTGTTGCCCAGGCTGGTCGTGAACTCCTGGCTTCAAGCAGTCCTCCTGCCTCAGCCTCCTAAAGTGTCGAGGGCTTTAATGGTTTCACATTGAAGTCTGAAGTTGCTAAGACTCAGGTTGTTTCTTACATCTGGTTTTAAGTAGATGAAACAACCAGAAACTTACTTGTGATACTCTGCCATGAAGGATGCGGCAATGGCAGGAATAGTGGAATAATTGGTGCTTGTAAACATTTAAGATTCTCCTGTGGATTCTCACCAGAGTGATCATTAAACTGTTTTCCAACTTGCCCTAGGTGTATTCATTTTCTGTCTAGCTGGTTGGAATGGGAAGTTGGTCATTCTTTTTTGGTGTTCCAATACAACTGGTTTTGGCTATTTTGTGAAAATTTGAGCCCTTTTTCTAGTAGAACCATTAAACTCTAATCTCATAAAAGAGTACTTCAAGCACTGTTAAAAACAGTGTAATAATCTTCTCCCCCTAAGAGTGAAACGAAAATAAACAATATAAAAGCCCATATATTTCAGATTCTTATCAACAGATACACGACGACCATTATGGTTTAATACATTTAATTTGTTTTTTCAGGTGGTTCACAGAACCAGTACACTCAAGGTTTGACTAGATATTGCAACATTAAAATTTCCCAATACTGACCAGGATTCTAGTTCATCAGATACATTCTCATTGTTTTCCTCAAATAGAGGTGAATGAAGTGACCTTTTTTGACAGTGATTAGCAGTAATAAGGCTACGATATGTAATTGGCAATCCCCAAGAATTCTTTCCTGTCTACCATTCAGTGTCATAGGGAGAAGGATTTTGAAGCTGTTCTCTTGTGAAGCTTTCCTGAGCATGTCTTAGTAAAGATTCTAATTCTGTTTAGCACCCTCAATGGGGGAAACAGAATTAGATACTAAAAGTATCTTACATTAAAACCCATGGCTTTAAACGTGTACTTAGCCAATGGAGAAGACACTTCAGTGGGGCATTCTACAAAGAAATGCTTTAAGACTCAGGCTACATCTTGAACAAAAATTAATAAACTGACAAAAAAGATACTCTCTCAGCTCTAACAGGAATTTTTTTAGAAGTCGTAGGAACTATATCTATGGCAGTTAGAGATACTGAACAAGGCTGAAACAACAAGTGAGGAAGATCAAATCCCAAGTCTGGCCACTTAGCAAAGCCTCACTGTTAAAGGTGATCCAGGAGTGTTTCCCCTTGTGCCATGGGGAAAATAATCCCCATTCAATAGCTGCTACCTATACCTACCCAGAGGTGCACGGGAATACGCCTCTTCTGACAGAAGGTAGGGGAGCAACTAGGTAAAGGCCTTGGTCTCTCAAAGGATAGTGCTTCACACCAGTTTCTCTCTGAAACCCTTAGTAATGACTATGACAAATCATGGGGCAGTGACACACCTTTTACTGTTCTCAAATAACAAGATGTCATCGAACTAACTTGTGTACCAAAGTTCAGTTGTTTCCATAGTTTTATGATCTTACTATAACTGATTTTAGAAGTTTAGGCAAATATTAAATAAGAGAAAAAAAAAAAAAAAGCGAGGGTAAAGGTTTGGAATGAAAAGTTCCCATATTACTATGGCAGTATTTCAAACTACCTTCTTTCCACTACCACCCATCCCCCAACCCCTGTTTACCACTAAGGGAAAAGTAATCTGAGTTCAATGGAAGCATTTAAGTTACAGGGGTATGTGAGGGGTTGGTGTTTATCCCTTGTATATTCCATACACGGGAGCCATTCCTTTCAGAACCATAAAAAGTGGACATAAAGGTTGAAGCCCATGGCAAAATGAGGGTCAGATGAAATGTATGGTAAAGAGCAGCCATCATGTGAATAGAACCCACCTGTTTTATATCAGGAAAACCAGGTTAATTATTCCAGAGTTGAAAACAGAATTTGGGATTGATAGCCATCCTTGCAGCCCAGTTAAAGAAAGGATTTAAACTCTAGTCCATACACACTAAAGCATATACCCAGCACATGCATGTAAACAGGAAATGTAGACATCACAGATAATACATAGTTGTAAATGCTTCACAGCTGAATTGGTTATGTGCAGTGGCTGAAGTCTTTGAGGGACAGTGGTGCTATCTCTCCAAACATTTTCTTGAGGTATTGTTATTTCTTATTCCACGTCTTGTAGCTCTAAGGCAGAAATCATAAGCAGTCCAAAAGGGCTGACACTGCTTTTTCCTTGCATATTTTCCTTTATACTTATCCTGAGGACTACCACCACTTCACATTTCTTCATTATGAACAGGAATATGAAATTAGGCAAGCTGATTTTTACTAAAATCCCATGGGATAATAACCCCTATCACATTTCCTGAGGGAGAATGTCAAGACACAATGGCCAAAGCTGCCACATAAGGAAAGCCAGAAATTCTTTTTTTTTTTTTTTTGAGACAGAGCCTCGCTCTGCCGCCCAGGCTGGAGTGCTGTGGCCGGATCTCAGCTCACTGCAAGCTCCGCCTCTCGGGTTCACGCCATTCTCCTGCCTCAGCCTCCCGAGTAGCTGGGACTACAGGCGCCCGCCACCTCGCCTGGCTAACTTTTTTGTATTTTTTAGTAGAGACGGGGTTTCACCGTGTTAGCCAGGATGGTCTCGATCTCCTGACCTCGTGATCCGCCCGTCTCGGCCTCCCAAAGTGCTGGGATTACAGGCTTGACCCCGCGCCCGGCCGGAAAGCCAGAAATTCTAAGACTCCATTTGTCACATGGACAAGAGCTCTGGACTTCTTTAGAGAGCCAGAGACCTAACTGAGCTCCAGCCATTAAGAGGCTGGCCTGGCCGGGCGCGGTGGCTCAAGCCTGTAATCCCAGCACTTTGGGAGGCCGAGATGGGCGGATCACGGGTCAGGAGATCGAGACCATCCTGGCTAATACGGTGAAACCCCGTCTCTACTAAAAAATACAAAAAACTAGCCGGGCACGAGGCGGGCGCCTGTAGTCCAGCTACTCGGAGGCTGAGACAGGAGAATGGCGTGAACCCGGGGCGGAGCTTGCAGTGAGCTGAGAGCCGCCACTGCACTCCAGCCTGGGTGGCAGAGCAAACTCCGTCTCAAAAAAAAAAAAAAAAAAAAAAAAAAAAAAAAAAAGAAAGAGCTGGCCTTGGTACTTACTGATATGTTTTACTCCCTGCCCACAAGCACAAGTGTAGGTAAAAGTATACCAAAAATGCCTATTCGACATTTTCTTTGCATGGAGGGATGCCAGAGGTATATGGTGGGTGAGGGGAGGAAAGGATAAGAGAATCAGAATATGATTTTAAACCAATTCAGGTGAGCCTAAGGTGGAATAATTATGTTTTCCAGCTACCAGATCTCCTTCCTCGCCCTTCAAGAACATTAGAGATGCCATACTTAAGACCAGTGATCCATTCAGATCAACATTCTGCCTTTGAAAGAGGCACTAAGGAGTAGTTTGTCGAGGGACACAGTTACCCTCTCAGTTGTATATTACCAAGTAGCCCTACTTTTCTCTAATTCCTTGTAGAAGGCTGTCATGCAAGGATTCCTCATAAACCTGCACCCATGTGTAGTGTCTGCTGGCATCACTTCTTAGACAATGAGCTCCTTACATTTCTGATTTGCTATGAGAAGTGCTTTCTTTACTAAGGCTGTGAGATAGAGCCCTAGAGCTAGTAGTACAGGACCAGGTCCTTGCTCTTGATTGGATATTTGATCTAACTCCCCTCTGCTTTCATCTTTGCAGGATAGAGTCTATATTTTAAAGACGTGTCCTCATATGGATATACCTCCACCCCCTAATTTTGGCTGTTCTCTGGACCTTTCCTCCCTTCATCATGTATCTTGTAAATAAGGTCACTAGAAACACAGATAACTCGATCAAGACATATCCATGGTTTTGTATAAAGCTCTGTTCTCTGTTACCTCCAAAAGCCCTTCCTGATGATGCCCACAGGGCAATTACGCTTTTGGCCACAGCAGCTTGTTGATCTCTCCTCCCCCTCAGCAATGCTTCAGTTTCTTCCCTGAGTTCTAACAGTGTTCAGGTATATCAGTTGATAATTCTTCCATAAATACATTTCCTTATATTATGTTGAACCTCACCTGTCAGTTTTCTGAGTATTCTCAGCCCTGCTTATTGTAACCCTTCTGTGGTTTTGTGTTTTTTTGTTTGTTTGTTTTGAGATGGAGTCTCACTGTTGCCAGGCTGGAGTATAGTGGCGTGATCTCAGCTCACTGCAACCTCTTCCTCCCGGGTTCAAGTGATTCTCCTGCTTCAGCCTCTCGAGTAGCTGGAACTACAGGCACCTGCCACCATGCCCAGCTAATTTTTGTATTTTTAGTGGAGACGGGGTTTCACCATGTTGGCCAGGATGGTCTCGATCTCCTGAATTTGTCATCTCCCCGCCTCAGCCTCCCAAAGTGCTGGGATTACAGACGTGAGCCACCGCGCACAGCTGGCTTTGTATTTTTTAAACCTCTTCTAGTCTACCTTTCACTGCCTGGAAGTAGTGACATTTGATTTCACTGTAAAATCCTACTTTTAGGTCATTTATAAAAATTTTAAATAAGGTTGAACCAAGCATCAAGCCTTAGGTAACTTCTCATTAGCATTTTCTCCAGAAAGATGTTTCTTTGTTCCTAAGTCTCTATTTCTTAAGCATGAAAAATTCCCACCATCCCATAGTAACTGGTGTTTCAAAAATTGCCTTAATAAAGAAACTTAACAAAAGTCTGAATTGGGTCCTGTTACTTGGTGAATACATTTTTTCTTTCTGGTCAAATGAAGTCTTGAGAGTGGGGAAGGAACAAAGAAATCTATGATTGGTTGTGATCTATTAGTTGTAAACACCACTGCAATTACATGTTTCTTTTTACCCTCATCAAACTAGAGTATGCAAGTCAAGCTTAATTTCCCATAAAAGAAACCTTTTCACTTTTCCTTCAATATGGAAAGGTGAATGGTCAAGACTTCAGCAACATCACTAAATTACTATTTTACCATCTTGCCAAGTAAAGGTAAGTTAACTGATGAACATCTGTCCAATTAACACAGCTTCAAGTGTATCACAGGGCAGTATGAATGAAGGGATAGAATTGGAGAAGAATTCAAAGGAAAGAAAGAGAGTAATAGCTATTTTATAGGGCAGGGGGCAAAACCTAGCTGGGATGCAGGATTTTTGTTTTTTTAACTTGAGTCAAAATACATGATTTTGAAAAGCCACAGTGATGGAGGGAAGTGAGAGGCAACAGGTGGAGTTGTTTATGTAAAAGTTTAAAACACATTTTTAGCTCCCAGACCACCAAGTGCTGAGGAGAGAACTGGGAAGGTCACAGAGCTGCGAAAGCAGATGTGCCAAGGACCCCCGGGAGACGGAAGAGCCACTCAGCATAGCTGGGGAAGACAAGCAGGACTCCAGGTGGACAACAGGGGGCTCAGAAGCAAGCTCCCCCACTGACCCCTGGCATATCACGCCACCAACCTAGCTCAGAGTCAGAAAGTTTTTCTTGATTTAAATTTCAAATAAGTTGTATTACAGAGGGGAAAGATTAAATGACTGAGCCACTACTGTTGTTTACTTTCTACCATAGCATCACAATGGTGAAAGTATAACAGAAAGGAAGCTTAACCTGGAAAAGTCTGATTGTGTTATCAGCCAAATTGATATGGGCTTGGTTCCTTTTCCCAAAAAGGCAGAGTCCAGGTCTCCCTTATTCTTGTGTCTCTCCTGCCCCCTTCTCCCACACTCCTCTGCTGGGCTATTTCCTGTTCCACTCCACTACCATGGCCAAAGCTCAGGCCAAGGACTTTACAGGTCTGCTATGGGAAGCTCTGGGACATGGAATCTTTGGTGGCTCTGTGGGTGACCGAGGAGGTGGGTACTTTTGCTTGTTCACACAGGCTTGTGAAGGAAGCAAATGTCCCTGCCATGAAACCATGAGGTGAAATGGCCCTACAGTGTTGAGAAGATTCCACCTAGTACACAGAGGGCCAAAAGGCTTTATACAGGCAAGACATGATGCTTGTGCCACACACAGGGCACGCCCCAGTTTCCTGGGATACAGTCATGCTTTGCCCTTGTCCTCCATCCAAGTAAGAACAGCCAGTGGAAAGCACAAGTGAAGTGAGTGCTCCCCAGTCCCTCCGGCATCCGTAGTGACTTATTCAGCACTGGACAGTGCCCTCTGTCCTAGGTGGTGCTACTGCTGGTGATAGCCTCTCTCCTTGGCACAGATGGCTGAGCCACTGGTTTCAGAGCTCAAAGAAGGGGTTATATTTCTTAATCTCCTGAAGAAGTTTTTCTTTATCGTGGTTGGCATTGGCCAATGCTTGTTTAGTTTCTATAAGTTCTTTTTGTAGGATAGGCAGTTCTTTCACCTAAGGAACAATAAGTAGTTCACAGTTACATATGGTAATACCATCTTGCAACATCAGCCAGGAAAGGGAACAGGGAGAAGAGTTCAAGGAGAAAAATCTACAAGTTAGGTCAATGATCAAGATGACCATTTATTTTCTAAGAGCTTGATTCCCTCTTCATGGTTCATTAGCAGGTGCAGTTTGTCCTCAGCAACCATTCCTCTCCAGCTCCTGACATTTATCCTCTAGTCAGCACTTCTAGAAGCCGCTGCTAGGTGACAGGAACCCAGAACACCCACATGCAGGCAGCACAGGCAACCTTTTTGCCCCCAACCCTGGGTTTTACCAGCTTCGCAAGTATAGCCCCCAAGGGTTATGGGTAGGTACTGTGCTGTGAGGTCCTCACCTGCTGTTCAAAAACCTCTCCTGTGGGCACCAAAAACACCTGTTCTTTTGGGGGCTGTCTCTTCTCACTTTTAAGTACTTCAGCTGATGGTTTGTCCTGAGCAGCAGCTAGAGAAAACAAGTAAAGGTTCTAAGTGACAAATTGCTGCCAACTCCCAAGCAGTTCCTAGGTGTCACCTATTCACTTTTAGGAGAAAAAAGAGGCAGAGAAACCAACAGGCTGACAAGCCTGACTCACCGCCTATGTGGAACACACCATCATCACTCCTCTTCAGCACAACATGTTCCATGGCCAGAGTGATGGGGATGGGGCCTGGAGATGTTGGATAGATGGGAGGGATATCATCCTGCAGGAAAGAGGGAAACCACATGATGCCCCCCACCAGCTCAGAGCAATTTAACACAACCCATGCTCCCATCATTCAGCTTGAAACAGCTTTATGCTAGTTTCTCCATACATTCTTGGAAGGTTTAAGAGGCATAGCAGATTCTCCCATCTAGAGATGGTGAAACTGAGGATCAGATAACCTGATGGCTTCCACGTGGTAATGCTGCATGTCAAAGACAGGGTTAGGGTTACAGACAAGGTCTCCTCACCTGAACCCTGGCTTTTCTGATAGCAACACACATTTACGTACCACTATAACACTGACAGAGAATGCAAATGTGTATTAGCATTTCTTCACTTGATCCTCATCATATTTTACAGTGAAAAGGGAAGAGGTTAACAGGTGTCACTGCTTCCTTGCTTGACAAAGTCCAGGGCAAAAACCAGTGTGCCCTTACACTGGCAAAAACCAAAGGTTCCTCACACCTTTAGGGTGATGCTGGAGTTCAGAAGCTCAATCTGCATGGGGACTACCACTGGGATCTCCTCATCCTCCAAGAAGGGCCCCAGGCCATTGAGCACCGAAGTGAGCAGCTCGAGGTCACAGCCATGAAGCAATAAATGTAGGAAGCCATTTTGTGAGGCCAGGGGGGAATGAACAGCGGCTCCAGGCCCCACCTCAAAGCGAAGGCCCACAGCTGGCCTGATGTAGCCAGTCTTCAAAGCTGAGGATTCCTGAAAGCAGGTACCTTTGCGAAGAAAGACAAGAAAGACAACTAATTAACTGCCAGGGAGTCTTCCAAGCACTTTATACATCAATATTCATAATAACCCTATGTCAAAGGAATATCATCATTCTCATCTGACTGAACTAAGTCACAAAGAATAATTTGCCCATAATTACATAATTAGTAAGTAGCAAGGAGACGATCTGAACCCAGGCAGTCTGATTGCCAAGTCCATGGGCTTAGATACTTTGCTATAATGCCTTGCAAAGTGCAAGAGAGATTAAGGACTGGCCTTGTTATGAATGTGAAGCAGTGGGCTAATGGCCAAGGAAAAGCTCTTAAAACATAGGACCCCCAAACTCTACTAAATTTGAATGTCTCCTCCTTTCTCTAAGTCTTCGTTTTCTCATCTGTCCCTCATAAAGCAAAGCAGGATCTACGCTAATCTCTCCAAAACTCCAAACAGAACAATCTCAGGTGTAGCCAAGGATCCTGTGGAACAACTTACACATTTATGGAACTGCAAATTGGTGCAAACATTTTGCAAAACAATTTGGTATTATCTAGTAAAGCTGAAGTTGTGCCTACCCTAATGATCTACAAATTATATTGTCAGAAATACAACCCTTGGGAAACTCTCAAACGTATATTCCAAGAGACATGTACAAGGATGTTCACAGCAACCCTATTTGAAATTGGGGGAAAAAAAGAAAAAAAAAAAAACTAGAAACAACCCAAATGTCTGTCCAGAATAGAATAAAAAAGTAAACAGGATAATGGGTACAGAGATATTTTGGGGGTGGTGGAAATGTTCTAAAATTGGGTTGTGGTGGTTACACAATTATAAAACTGTACACTTAAAATGAGTGAATTTTATGCTATGCAAATTATACTTCAATAAAGCTGTTTTCAAAAAGCAAACTGTGCTGTGCACAGTGGCTCATGCCTGTAATCCTAGACTTTGGGGGGCTGAGGCGGGTGGATCACTTGAGTTCAAGAGTTCAAGACCATCCTGGGCAACATGGTGAAACTCGTCTAAAAATACAAAAAAAATAAGTCAGGCGTGGTGGCGGGCGCCTGTAGTCCCAGCTACTGAGGAGGGTGAGGCACGAGAATCACTTGAACCCGGGAGGCGAAGGTTGCAGTGAGCTGAGGTCACAACCACTGCACTCCAGCCTGTGCAACCCAGTGAGACTCTGCCTCAAAAAAAAAAAAAAATTGTATGTATACAATAACATTATATAGTAATGAAAAATGAATGAATTATAGCTAACTCAACAACCTAGAGGAATTTATAAGAGTATCACATTACTTGAAAGACGCAAATCACAAAAATAGTACAATCTATTATTCCATTCAGAAAAATATGAAAAAAGCTAAATAATACATTAATATAAACAAGCGTACAAATTATAAAGTAAAGCAAGATAACAATGAATACAAATTCAGGATAGTGATTACCTATGACAGGTAAGGGACAGAAGGAGGTTCAGGAGAGGGACTCCCAGAGACTTCAAAGGTAATGGTACTATTGTATTAATTAGACTAGGTGGTAGGGCCGGGCATGGTGGCTCAGGCCTGTAATTCCAGCACTTTGGGAGGCTGAGGTGGACGGGTCACTTGAGGCTGGGAGTTTGAGACCAGCCTGGTCAACATGGTAAAACCCCATCTCTACTGAAAATACAAAAATTAGCTGGGTGTGGTGGTACGTGCCTGTATTCCCAGCTACTCAGGAGGCTGAGGCAGGAGAATTGCCTGAACCCGGGAGGCAAAGGTTGCAGTGCGTTGAATTTGTGCCACTGCACTCCAGCCTGGGCAACAGAACAAGACTGTGTCTCACAAAAAATTTAAAAACAATAAAACAAACTAGGTGGTGGGTACACGGGTTCATTGTATTGTTATTATTTTATGCCTTACATATATCTTATAAGTGTTCTTCAGTATCTACTCAATATTTTATTTTTTTTTAAGAGATAGGGTCTCACTCTAGCCCAGGCTAGAGTGCAGTGGTGCAATTATAGCTCACTGTAGTCTCAAACTTCTAGACTCACGTGATCCACTCACCTCAGCCTCCCAAGCAGCTAGAACTATAGGCATGCACCGCCACACCCAGCTAATTTTTTTTTTTTTTTTTAAAGACAGAGTCTCGCTCTCTCACCCAGGCTGGAGTGCAGTGACGCGATCTCGGCTCACTGCAACCTCCACCTCCCAAGTAGCTGGGATTATAGGTGCCTGCCACCACGCCCAGCTAATTTTTTTGTATTTTAGTAGAGACGGGGTTTTACCATGTTGGCCAGGGTGGTTTCAAATTCCTGAACTCAAGTGATCCACCTGCCTCAGCCTCCCAAAGTGCTAGGATTACAGGCGTGAGCCACCATGCCCGGCCTGTATTTTTTGTAGAGATGAGGTCTTGCTATGTTGCTCAGGCTGGTTTCCCGCCTCAGCTTCCCAGTGTGCTGGGATTACAGGCATGAGCCACCATGCCCAGCCTAAAAAAAATACATACATATATATATATATTTTGAGAGAGAGTTTCACTCTGGTCACCCAGGCTGCAATGCAATGGCACGATCTCAGCTCACTACAACCTCCACCTCCCGGGTTCAAGCAATTCTCCTGCCTCAGCCTCCCAAGTAGCTAGAATTACAGGCGCCCACCACCACGTCCAGCTAATTTTTATATTTTAGTAAAGACAGGGTTTCACCATGTTGGCCAGGCTGGTCTCAAATTCCTGACCTCAGGTGGTCCACCCACCTCAGCCTCCCAAAGTGCTGGGATTATAGGCATGAGCCACCATACCCAGCCAATAATTTTAAATGAAGTATGTAACATAAGCCCAGATTTTTCCTGTCATCTTTTATAAATAATAATTCACATCAAAGGACTGAATCTGAATGACAGAAGTTCCCTGATCAGATAGTTTTATGTTAAGAGATACACAAATGAAGTGGACGCTGTCCTCATGTATAAGCTCTAGGAGTACCTGGAAGTGAAGATGGAGACTAGCACAGTGAATGCAAAGCCCCAGAAAGCTCTGAGAGGCTCCTTGCAAAAAAGGCTTCCGTGGAGTTCTTCCTGCCCCAGTGGCTGCTGGAGAGAACTTGGCACTAGTAGAGTGGCTGCCCTTAGAGCTCAGTGACAAGTACAAGTTAAACTGTGGCTGTCCTAGACAAGTCCCACGATCTGTCGTGAATGACCACCATCCTTACCTGGGCACTGTCCACGCAGGAACTGCCAGAGTCCCACGGTGCCCAGCTGCTGGAGGGTCAGTTCCTCTGCTTGCAGGGCCACAGTCAAGTCCTCACCACGTACCTCAATCCCAAAAGACACCTCGTTCACCTTCAGGACCACAACTGAGACCTATCAAAGGAGATTCTCTTAGTTTTAAGTCCCAAGGTCCCAGCCCAGAGCCTACCCTCTGCAGAGAAGAAAGCAGAGCAGCTGACCGGGTGAAAGATGAGGTCTTCTCCACTGGGTGAAACTGAACTGTTGGCTGCTGGTGACCCCTGGCCATAATTATTCACAAGAGGATTCTCTTGAACACCAGCATTATCTGGGACATTTGAAAGAGATCCTGGTGGAACAGATTCTAGACCAGACTCTGCATGAAAAAGAGGACAAATGAGTTCAAAAGTCAAAATATTCTGTTCAAATCCAACCTCTACAAACAATGACAATTGTAAAAATAAAACAAAATATTTATGGCATTCATGAGACAACTAGAAATTTGAGGACTAACTAGATATTTGATGAATTTATGAATTACTGTTAATTTTTTAAAGTGTAATGACATTTGGTCCCATTTTTAAGTCTGTAAACAGAAGCAACCCAAGCGTCCTTCCATGGATGCAAGGATAAGCAACGTGGTATGTAAGTAAATACAATGGAACACTATTGAGCCTTAAAAAGGAAGGAAATTCTGAAACACGCTACAAAATAGAAGAACCTTGAGGATATTATACTAAGTGGAATAAGCCAGTGATAAAAGGACAAACACTGCATGATTCCACTTATATGAGGTACCAAAAGTAGTCAAATTTATAAAAGAAAGTAGAATCATGGTTGCCAAGGGCTAGGGGGAGGGGAAATGAGGAGTTACTGTTTCATGAGTATAGTGTTTCTGTTTCGCAAGATGAAAAACATCCTGGAAATAGACAGTAGTAATGATTGTACAACAATCAGAATGTACTTAATGTCACTGAACTATCCGCTTAAAAATGGTTAAGATAGCAAATTTCATATGTATTTTACCACAATTTAAAAACATTTAAGTCTGTATTTTCTAGCAATGTATAACTGAAAATATTTATGGACAAAAGGATATGTTTGAGATTTTCTTCAAAATAATATGGGATGAAGGAAAGTGGGCAGTAGTGTATATAAAACAAAAATGGCCATGAGGTTTTGTTTTTTTTGTTTTGTTTTTTTTGAGATGGAGTAGTCTCGCTCTGTCGCCCAGGGGAGTGCAATGGCGTGATCTTGGCTCACTACAACCTCCACCTCCTGGGTTCAAGCAATTCTCCCACCTCAGCCTTCCAAGTAGCTGGGATTACAGGCGCGCACCACCATCCCTGGCTAATTTTTGTATTTTTAGTAGAGACAGAGTTTCACCATGTTGGCCAGGTTGGTCTCAAACTCCTGATCTCAAGTGATCCGCCCGCCTTGGCCTCCCAAAGTGCTGGGATTACATGCGTGAGGCACCGTGCTGGCCTTTTCTTTCCTTTTAGACTGGATGCTTCCCAAGGCAGAAATCTAGTCTCAAGTTTAATTGCTGTCTAAGGTGAATATGTAAGAACCCCAGGAGATTTTTCAGAACTTTAATGTGATTAATTTCAGAATTAGGTTTCACCTCAAGTGATCCACCCACCTAGGCCTCCCAAAATGCTGGGATTACAGACGTGAGCCACTGCACTGGGCCTGCCATGAGTTCTTAGTTTCAAAGCTAGGTAATGGGTGTATAAGGGTTCATTATTTGATTCTGTCTACTTTTGTATATAGACACGAAATCTCCATAAGAAGTTAAAAATAGTAACAAAACAAACATAACCAGTATACAAAACAAAAATAGTAACAAAACACCACCCAGCTTAAGAAAGAGTGCATTCTCTTAAATTAAAACCACAGTGAAATATTAACTCACTCCTGTCAGAACTGCTACTCTCAAAAAGATTAAAGATAACAAGTGTTGGCAAGGATGTAGAGAAAAGGAAACCCTAGCACCCTGTTGGTGGAAATGTAAATTAATATGGGCATTATGGAAAACAGTATGGAGGTCCTCAAAGCTAAAAATAGAGTTACCATATCCACTTTGGGGTATATATCCAAGGAATATGAAAAAAAAAGTATATCAAAGAACTATCTCCACTCCTGTGTTTACTACAACATTATTCACAATAGCCAAGTTATGGGATCAACTTATGTGTTCATCAACCAATGAACAGATAAAGAAAATGTGGTACAAATACACAATGGAATACTATTCAGCCTTATGAGAGGGAAATCCTGTCATTTGTGATAATAGCTGAATCTGGAGGATGGACAATATGCTAAATGAGATAAGCCAGGTGCTGAAAGACAGAAACAGCATGTGCTCCCTTATACATGGAATGTAAAACAACTGTACTCATCAAAGCAGAGAGCAGATGATGCTTGACAGAGGCTGAAAAGGGAAATGGGAGGGGATAGGAGGAAATGTTAGTGAAAGTATAATATTTCAGTTAAACAGGAGAAATAAATGGTAAGTATTTTAGGTGACAGAGATGTTAATTAATTTGGCTCAAAAATCCGACACTGTATATGTGTGTGTGTATATATATCATAGGATCACTTAGTATTAATACCACACAGATACAATTATAATTTGTCAATATAAAATAAATAAATAAACAGGACATCCCTTCTCTTTTTGAGATGGAGTCTCGCTGTCACCCAGGCTGGAGTGCAATGGCACAATCTTGGCTCACTGCATCCTCCACCTCCCCGGTTCAAGCAAGTCTCCTGCCTCAGCCTCCCGAGTAGCTGAGATTACAAGCACCTGCTGCCACGCCCAGCTAATTTTTGTATTTGTAGTACAGACGGGGTTTTACCATGTTGGCTAGACTAGTCTCCTGACCACAAGTGATCCACCTGCCTCAGCCTCCCAAAGTGCTAGGATTACAGGTGTGAGCCACCATGCCCAGCCTAGATACTCTTGAGGGATCATTTCATAAGTTTTTATTTCAATAAACTGAAAGAACCAGTATAACATACAGAGGTAATTCCTAAAAGTTTCTCATTTTATTAATAGATAAAAAGCTCCTATTTTCCAGTGACAACACAGGCCAAAAAAAAAAAAAAAGACTATAAACACAGTCACACCACTGATACCAACCATGAAACTAATCCTGACTTAGCTATAAGGCTGTAAAACTAGTACTCTCTCCTTTGGTTTGAATCTCTTTCTGTGATAAAAAGTCAGCTATTAACCAATCACCTAGAAACGTGGAATTAAAACCAAACCCACAAATCCACTAAAATTTCTCTTTCTCTCTTTTTTGTCTTGGTTAAGAAAATGTCTACATTATCATCTCTCAGCTCCTCTTTAACCCTGCCAGTCTGATACAGGCAGCAGAGATAACCCTTTCTGGACTTCTGCAACTTTGCCTGGCTCTGCTCCCACATACCAGACTCCAAGAGCATCACAAAGCTATCACTGCCATCACTGTCCACTGAAATCCGGTCTTCAGGGCCACTGCTATCCAATGAGACACCATCAAATGACTGTTGAGATACTGTCCTCTTCATGGAGAAAAATCGGAGTCGTGCAGCACCTCCACTCACTGGGGCTGCCACCCCCTCATCTGTCTTGGCCATGGGCTCCCTGTTTAAAAAAACAAAAACAAAAACAAAAACCACAAATGTGGCTTTGGAGACATGTTTGTTCCCATCCACTTACAATACCCATCCCTTTCAGCTCAGACAACTGGATAAAGTTCCCAATATTGGGAACATGCAACTTTGACATCACCTATTACTGGCTGTAAAGAGATCAAGTCATTTTTCAATCACTGGCCTTTCTGAATCTTTTTATTCCAACGTTGCTAACTGCATAGACAGCGCTCTCATATCAACATTAAATGTCAAGGTTATTCAAGGTCGTCACAGACTCAGAAGAGATCAGCTACCTACTGCTCTGGTGCTGATGAATGGCACCTGAAGCCACCTGCATTCATCCCGTAAGTATTTAGTTGCTTCTGTATGTAAGGCACCCTACTAGGCACTAGGCAGGAGTGGGAGATGGATCCATTGATGAGTAAGACATTCCCAGTTCTAGACAACATCGAAGAGGAAAAAGGACAAGGAGAAGAGGATCAAGAGTGGCTTCGTGGTAGGAGATAACATTTGAGGTGGTCCTTGAAGGATTGTGAAAGTGAGAAGAGGATATCCTATAGACAAGAAATGGCATAAACAAAGGCATAGAGCCAGAAACAAAAAGAGAATGGTAAGAATAACAGCTCTGCCCAGCTGAAGCATGGGTTTTGTCAGGGAAAGCAATGGAAGATAAAGTTAAAAAGGCATTAACACAGTGAAAAGCAACCTGGAAGGAACTTTTAATACCACCCTTCCACTTTACAGATGAAGAAACTGTCCCAAGGTCATAGTTAAAGGTAGAATTAAGAAAAACTCAGGCCGGGCACAGTGACTCACGCCTATAATCCCAGCACTTTGGGAGGCCAAGGCAGGCAGATGGCTTGAATCCAGGGGTTCGAGACCAGCCTGGGCAACATGGCAAAACCCTGTCTCTACAAAAAATACAAAGATTACCCAGGCATGGTGGTGCGCGCCTGTAGTCCCAGCTCTAGGGAATCTCACATCAGTTTTCCCTATCTGTTCCCACATGAAGACTTTTTAGTGTATAAAAAGTATGGTTGACTTCTATATTGGTGGTATTTTATTTTATGAGACATCCATTACTTGCTAAAAGTCTTTTCCTCTCCAGCTTGTTTGAAAAAGTCAGGCCAAACTTTTCTTTTTCTCAAAAAAAAGAAAAAAAAATGCAAATTATCAGGCCCCATCTCATTCCATGAATGAGAAATAGGGCTCAGCAAACTATGTTTTTGGTTTTGAGATGGAGTCTCACTCTGTCACCCAGGCTGGAGTGCAGTGGCACGATCTCGGCTCACTGCAACCTCCACCTCCTGGGTTCAAGCGATTCTCCTGCCTCAGCCTCCAGAGTAGCTGGGACTACAGGCGCATGCCACCACACCGTTAATTTTTTGTATTTTAGTACAGAAGGGGTTTCACTGTGTTAACCAGGATGGTTTCCATCTCCTGACCTCACGATCCGCCTGCCTTGGACTTCCAAAGTGCTGGGATTACAGGTGTGAGCAGCCGTGCCCGGCCACTATGCTTTAACAAACCCTCCAGGGGATTCTGACAGAGAAACTATTAAAAAGCACAGACTGGCCGGGCGCCGTGGCTCAAGCCTGTAATCCCAGCACTTTGGGAGGCCGAGACGGGCGGATCACGAGGTCAGGAGATCGAGACCATCCTGGCTAATACGGTGAAACCCCGTCTCTACTAAAGAATACAAAAAACTAGCCGGGCAACGAGGCGGGCGCCTGTAGTCCCAGCTACTTGGGAGGCGGAGGCAGGAGAATGGCGTGAACCTGGGAGGCGGAGCTTGCAGTGAGCTGAGATCTGGCCACCGCACTCCAGCCTGGGCGACAGAGCCAGACTCCGTCTCAAAAAAAAAAAAAAAAAAAAAAAAGCACAGACTGTTACCAACCTGAAAGTTTGGCAAATGCATCAACAACTTTCAAAATGTAGCATTTGACCCAGTAATTTCACTTTTTGGTTTTTATTTTATTTATTTACTTATTTATTTGTTTTTGAGACAGAGTCTCACTATCTCCCAGACTGGAGTGCAGTGGTGCGATCTCAGCTCACTGCAAGCTCTGCCTCCCGGGTTCACACCATTCTCCTGCCTCAGCCTCCCGAGTAGCTGGACCACAGGCACCCACCACCACGCCCGGCTAGTTTTTTGTATTTTCAGTAGAGACGGGGTTCCACTGTGTTAGCCAGGATGGTCTCGATCTCCTGGCCTCATGATCTGCCTGCCTCGGCCTCCCAAAGTGCTGGGATTACAAGCGTGAGCCACCGCACCCAGCCACTTTTTAGTTTTTATTCTAAAGAAAGATTTAGATATGTAAAATATTCACAAAGATTAATGTTCACAAAAATAAGGACATTTCATACAGCATTGGTTCCACCTGAGAAAAATGGGAAACAGACTAAATGACTCCCCAGATAAAGGACTGGATCAATAAATTATGATATATTAATTTACTAGGATATAATGGAGCAATTAAAAATCATGTATTCAGCCAGGGGAAGTGGCTTATGCTTATACCCCCAGCGCTTCGGGAAGCACTGGTGGGAGAGTCACTTGCACCCAAGAGTTGAAGACCAGCCTGTGCAACATGGTGAAACCACATCTCCAAAAATAAAAATAAAAATAATGTATTCATGTGCCTAATGAATGGGAAAATATCACAATAAAACATTGAGTGAATAAAACAGCAGGTAACATTGTAGAAATAATATAATCCTATTGTTGTAAAAACAGTATTTGTAGATATTATATGCATAACCATCCACAAGTGTACACATGAATGCAGAAATACAAATATTGGAAGAAAATAGACTCAAATGTAAATAGTGGTTATCTGTGGATTGTTACAAGTGATTTTTATATTTTCTTCTTTACTCTCTTATTTCCTGCATTGTCAACGCGATAAACACAAACCATTTTTATAATTAAAAAAATTAAAATTATAGCCCAGGCACAGTGGCTCACACCTGTAATCCCAGCATTTTGGGAGGCCGAGGTAGGTGAATCGCTTGAGCCCAGGAGTTTGAGACTAGCCTGGGAAACATGGCAAAACTCCATCTCTACCAAAAATACAAAAATTAGCTGGGCATGGTGGCACATGCTTGTGATCCCTGCTACTCAGGTGGCTGAGGCAGGAGGATCACTTGAACCTGGGAGATCGAGGCTGCAGTGAGCAGAGATCGCACCACTGGGCAACAGAATGAGATCTTTCTCAAAAAAAAAAAAATTAAAAATTAAAATTATGACAAAAGTGGTCAGAATATGGACAGCCTAGCCCTGTGGAGTATTTACACCTATAGGATAAAAGGAAGAGAGCAGTCAAGGAAAAAGAAGACTCCTTCAGAGAAGTGAGAGTAACTGGGTGGGGTTACAAATGCTCAGAATGAATGAACTGATCGGAGAAGGGGGACTGAGGAAAAGGCCACAGGCTTGGGCAGTTAGGAAGTCGCTGTTGATGTTTTAAAAGGGCTCATTTCACACAGCTTGCTTTTCTCTTTTTCACCTCTGCTCTTTTTCCATCTCCCTTACTTGTCTCCATTTAGAAAAGGCAGCACATTGGGTGATTAGGAGTGCAGGCTTTTAATCCGTGTCCCACCACTCACAAGTTGTGTGATCCTGAGCCTCAGTTTCCTCATCTGTGAGATGGGGAGTGATATTAATACTCACCTTATAGGGCTATTATAAAAATCCAGTGGACCAATATTATAAGTACTTAGGACTGTGTCTTGTCAGGCACAGAAGGCACTCAGTAAATGCTGATTAGTATTATTATACAATTCAACCCTTGAAGTTTTCCTCTCCTTCCTCCTTGCTGTCTGTCCTAGCAGGTACTAGCTCACCCATAGGCATTACTTAGAGACCCACTTAAGATAATTCACTTAGACAAAAGCTCTAAATGCACTGGTTTTCATACCATGGTCTCTAAACCACAAAGTGTTCCAGGAAAGACTTCCCTTAGACTCAATTATCTTTCCTAAAACCATGAGGCACCCATGGGAAAATCCATACTTTTCCATTCTTCTCACTGTGCATTTCTGTGTTTTTCTGTTTACTCCCTACCCTATCTCCGGTGCTTAACACAGAGCCCAGCACACAGAAAGGGCTCAAAAGATATTTGTTGAATGAATGAAATTCTTCCTTCTCTATTACTGTGGCAGACACTGATAAGGTACCAGAAAAAACAAGTCCAAAGCCACAGCTTTTCTATTTACAAGATATAGGATATCTATGAGCTCATCCTCTCTAAAGCCTCAGTTTTCCCAGCTATAAATTGGGGATACAAATGTCTAAGGCTGCTGTAGGGATCAAATCAAACAAAAAAATTACATGAAAGCCCACTGAAAATAATATACATATGCCAGTATTATTATTCTAATATAGCATATTTGTATCAATAATAGTGAAGCAAGTTGGGTACAGCGGCACGTGTCTATAATCCCAGCTGCTCAGGAAGCCAAGGCAGGAGGATTGCGGAGCCCAGCAGTTCAAGACCAGCCTGGCTAATACAGTAAGGTCCGTCTTGAGGGGAAAAAAAAGTGAATCAGTGAAAAAGGAGATAATCTGATTCTAAGAAGCAATAAATATTGACTTGAAAACTGCCCATTAAATAGGCCATTCTATGCATTCTCCTGGACTGTATGGTACTTCCCAATCTAGAAATGCACACAGTAAGAGGCCTTAAACCCAATGATTAGAACTAGGAGAAGGAGATGGAATGAGTGAAGGAGGCACAGAACCACTTACTTGGCTGGCGGGAGGGACAACATCTTGTGCATGGTGGAGGTCATTCGATCTCTGCCCAAACTGAGGGCATCCTTAGTCAGGGACACAGCTTCCTTGGTGAGGTCCATGGTGGCATGTAGAGCCTCCTTGGTGGCATCCTTGGTCATGTGAATAGCACTTGACAATTCTCCCTCAATGTTCAAGGGGATGAGCTCACCCTGTCCATTCACAGCAGTCTCCCTGCCAGCCGGGGGCTTCAACGCAGCTGGTGAGCCGGAGGCTTGGGTTCTGCTCAGTTTTTTGGCCTGTAGGGACTCTACTGCCTCATGGCCCTTCCCTGCCAGCTGCTGGCCAAGTGGACCCGAGTCCTGCAGTTCTCCATTGCTATGTGGCCTCTCCTGGGATACATCCTGATTTTCAAGGATATTTTCCTCCAGGACCTTCTCAGGGCTTGCTGGGCCCTGGTCTGATGAGGCATCAGACTTCAGTTCCCGATCCTCTGAAGGAGATAGCTCTGAATCTACGAGGCTAGTGCTATCTGAGCCTGCAGAGTCAGCATCGACAGCACCGGGGGCAGGATGCATAAGCAGAGCCACCTCAGCACTGGGAAAGAGAACTCCAATGCAAGCTGTCTGGTCCTGCAGGGGAGACCCAGTCATTGACTCTGTATCCTTAGTCAGCTGCTCCTGAAGCCTCTGCAGCACCTCCTTCAGGCGAAGCAGAGCCAAGTACTGGTAGTGGTCAAGTCTCACGCGGACATGGGCTGGGGAATGTACAAGCATATGAACATCTGCTACATCCTCCAGCTCTGTCAGAGGCCCTTTGTTGTCCATACCACTACTGCCTTCTTTCAAAATTTCCATGACTTCTGTAAGTCCTGATAAGCTTTTCAAGTCATGCTCAGTCTTTGACCGCTGATGGGACATAGACTCAGGGGCAAGAGCCTCAGACTGGACAGGACTTCCAAAGCTAGCTGATGGTTTCAGCTTCCCCTCTGAGGCCAAAAGGAGCTTCCGTGCCTGGGCTTGCTGCCAGCGGAGGGGTAGGCAGGCCCAAATGGACAGGGGGAAGGGGGCTACAAAATTCAAGGTATGGCCTTTGAAGTTTTCTGTTCCCTCAAAGTCCAAGGAGATCTCGGTAAAGTGGACAGACCAGAGATCCCGGGAAGCCTTAGGCCTCTGGGGAGGGAGGGTATTAGGCTGAGGCAGGCAGGAATCCATCTGAAAGGCATGATGCAAAAAAAGCATGTGCAGAAGGCTAAAGCCACCTGGAACCTTAGGAAAGTGATCATAATTGGAATGAAAGAACTCAGCAGCAGCAAACCCCCGGAAGAGACTCTGGAGGTCTGAACAACTACAATGTGGGGCATGACGTGTATTGGTGGCAATCATGCCTGATGCAGAGAAGACAATGGCCTGGGGACGATGCAACTCTGCCCGCTCTCTCTTTTCCAGTGGAAAGCTCACCTTCACAGAGAAAATGAAACACAATTCAGAATGATCATCTGAGTATCTCAGCATCCTGCTATTAATATACATGTAAAAGATCATTTGGGCTGTGAAACTATTTTCTTACTTCCACAACATAGACAGAGCAAAATCATGGATTATGTCCATTGGAAAAATGCAGCTGTGGCTACCAGCAGGGGATAAAAGTCATACTCTCCCCTCACCTTCAACCAGAATGCATCTAGTCGGATGTCCAAGTGTTCATCTTTCTGACTTGAATCTTCCAGCTTGTAGATAGCTTTGAACTGCTCCAAGCTGCGGTATAAATCCAGGCAAAAGAGGTTTCCCCAGAGCAAACTGACAGGATCCATAGTAAATGTCAGACCATTTAACTGAATGTAAAGATTAGGACAAGGGACTGGAAAGCAGAGGGAAAAAAAAGAAACATAACTGTAAACAATCCTGTAAAAAGCAATAGCTACGCTCTCACCACCTAATATTAACTATATTATGAACAGAGCAAAGGTACACATTTATACAGGGCACAGGGTTTAACAAAAGTGTGCTAAATTTACTCAAACACTGAAAACTCCTAACAACAAATAAAACTATAAGTAGTGGCCCCAAGGCTGACAAATGGGAAAAGCACAAGCTAGACAGAAGAAACAGCCAGCCTAGATGCTTACCTGGAAGCTCCTGATTATCTGGGAAGTAATACTCCGTGAACTCAATATGAATGGCAGAGACCTGGGTGGGGAGGTTGTGAAGTTTCCGACTGCAGGAAAGGAGTGTAGATGGCTTTTTACTTGGCTGTCCAGCGGTGGAAACCTAAACAATCACAACTTACTATTAATATCAACAATCAAACTTAGAGCAGACCTCCATTTCCACTTAGGAAGCATAAAGCCTCTACCATCCCTCCAAAAATCTGTCAGGGGGAACACAGTGTATTTCACACATATTCCAGGCATTCTCACACCTGCCTCACACTCTACACGAGTTAGTTTTTTCAGCGGGAGGTTCAAAGCAAAGCATTCACAGTAAAACTAGGGGAACTCCCAAGTCCCGATCTCACCAGCCCTGCTCAGAAAGAAACAGAGCAGACTATTAATCTTCCCAGAAGTGAGGTAAATAGTCCCCAAATTCCAAAACTTTGTTCATACTGTTCCAGTTGCCTTCCAAGTAAACTGCTCCACCTCTTTCCAACCATGTCCTCACCTGGTGGATGTCCAGGTCATCCACCCGTACCACCAGGCAGCTAGAGCGTAAGCGGTTCCATGCTGGAGGCCGAAAGGCAGCCTGTTTGCCCTGAGAAGGGCTTCTCTCAAGAGGGTGCTTTCGAGGACTGGAAAGAGAATCTAAATAAAAATAAGGTGGGAAAAAGAATCAGATACATTCAACTCTCGTTATTAATAGAATAAGGAAAGTAAAAATCCTAAGATCATTAATGCTACATGTAGGAAAGAGAGCTTAACACTGTCTAGCTCCTAGATGAACTCAAAAATATTATTCTGGAGACCAAGGCAACAGTCTACTGAATAGAGATGATGACATCAACACTGCGGCTATCCCTGGTGTCAAAGAGGTCTCTGTAAAGAAAAAAGTCACTGATGTCTCTTCATTAGATACAGTTGGGATAATTAGCTAGTTCCTGCTTTATCTTCACTGTTATTCAAAGATAAATGGCAAGAGGCTAAGCAACTGGAGTCTTCCAGTTCCTCATAACCCACCTGCTCTTCTCCGAAAGGGAGAGTCTACTCCCAGATGCCAGGGTGGTTTCAGACCCGTCTCTTCATGCCACTTCTCCATTTTGCTCTGAAATTCCATCACCAGCTTCTGGGCCCACTGGCCTCGGGTCTCCATGGCCTCACAGTGGCGTACCCAATGTTTGCAGCTATCACCTGTGCAAAAAAGAAGTGAAAAGATTTTAGCCCAAGATCTTGATGAATGTTCCAATTTTTCCTTTCTGTCAGGATAGTCACAGTTCAGAATCTGATTCCTCACCCACAGCCCAGAAATCTCTGGGATAAGGAAAAATTATCCAATGATAGGTTGCACATTCTTCTGGATTCCATATGTGATTTTCCCCAAAGGCTCCCTAAAGGCAAGCTGTTGACTGCTGCCATATTTGACTATGGACTACTGGAGAGGCTCTAACACTAGTGGAAGCGAGGGACTGAGAGTAGAATCAAAAGCAGTATCTCAGGCCCTAGATATCTTCCCTACTCACTTTCTCTCATTACTGATAAAGAATCATCAACAGTGGAAGCTGCAAGTTTCCAGATGTCCTCTTGAAGAGGGATATCTCCAATACCCCTCTGGGCATGCACTGCAATCTCTGGCAACCTCCTGTTAAACAGTCAGGGATGAATCCAGGAATCTGCCCTCAATATTTTGGGCTATGCTAGAATTGGCCCCATTCAGAGTTTTCCTAACCTGCCCAGTGGAAAGGGTAATAGTCAAACGCCATCTTGCGGAAGGTAAGCTGCATGGCACCACCCATGAGTCTGTTTGCAGAGACACCTATAAAATAAAAATACAAGTGAATGGCAGTGGAAGGAACAAAGAGGCCAAAACAGCACCTAAAGCTTGCAGAAGTCCTCTTAAGGACCGGCTTCAAAGCCTGGCTGATAACACGGTACGGCCAACAGGCCATGATGCGAGGTGATTTGCAAGGCTGAGGCCCTCTTTTGAGTTACAACAGCCAATGGACATGCTCTAAAAGATCCAAAAGAAAGTATATTCCATTGTATCTGTAAATGGTTGCCAGACTTCCAGAAAGGCAAAAGAAACCACCAAACTCAGGATTCAGAAATTACAGTCCTAGGTTTCCCAGACACACTCTACAGCCTCGACTGTTTCTCCAATCCTAGTATTATTTTCCCTCAATACAACACATGAAGAGGCAGAAGCCAAATTCCCCCAAAACATAACCTACATTATTTCCTTTCATATCCTGGCCTCAGAGCTAAAGCTGTTATATTAGACAATGATTATATACTATACATACAAAGTATCACGGAATGCTAAAAACACTACACAAACAGGGACATTATAAAATAAACACATAGAATATTATAGGTAAACTGAAATTTTTAGCAATAAGCCAAACATTACACTATGTTTACTGTGAATTTACATTTAATTCTTTTTTTTTTTTTTGAGACGGAGTCTCGCTCTGTCACCCGGGCTGGAGTGCAGTGGCCGGATCTCAGCTCACTGCAAGCTCCGCCTCCCAGGTTTACGCCATTCTCCTGCCTCAGCCTCCCGAGTAGCTGGGACTACAGGCGCCAGCCACCTCGCCCGGCTAGCTTTTTGTATTTTTTTTAGTAGAGACGGGGTTTCACCGTGTTAGCCAGGGTGGTCTCAAACTCCTGACCTCGTGATCCGCCCGTCTCGGCCTCCCAAAGTGCTGGGATTACAGGCTTGAGCCACCGCGCCCGGCCTACATTTAATTCTTACTAAATGAATGAATTTTCCATGTTTCTATCATCTCTCTCCAATTAGACTAAAGAACTGTAAAAGTAGAAACGATTTCTTCCACATGTGTGTATTGTCTGGGTCACCCTATTCAACTTCCAGCCTGTCTCCTACTAGTATATCTAGCATAGAGCCTTGTAAGTAGTAGACGCTCAAAAATATAAGAGAAAATACCACAGAAATGAGTGAAGGGAAATACCATAGAATTATCTAGGTGTAGGCTTGCATACCTTCAACCAGTAAGGTCATTTCCATCCAATCGACATTTTGCCATCCCAAATTCTCCTAACAAGAGAGACCCCTACACAATGTTTCTGTTTCTCTACTCTTCATAATCACCCCAAGTTGGCTTTTAAGATATTTTTTTCCTAATTGCCCTCTCTCCATGAAATGTTAATACCACAAATATATGTTAATGTACTATATGTATATATATATGCTTTAACATTTTGAAAAGAATATGTATAAAGCATGCTCTTTTTATTCATTACTGGGTTACGAAATGCGAAATAATTTTTAAGTTAAAAGTTAAATTAACATTTTAAAAAGATATTAATATTTAACTTCACAACTATATTTGCTAAGTTTTAGTTTTATGTATATATTATAATGTCTCAAGTTAAACATGCAAAAGATCAACTTTTATAAATATATAATAGCAATATAAGCAAAATTTTAAATATTCTAATTTTTTTCAGCAAATGAAAAACAATTAAAAATTTTTAACTTTTTTTCTTTTTTTTGAGATGGAGTCTCACTCTGTTGCCCAGGCTGGAGTGCAGTGGCACTATCTCGGCTCACTGCAACCTCTGCTTCCTGGGTTCAAGCGATTCTCCTGCCTCAGCCTCCTGAGTAGCTGGGATTATAGGCATGCACCACCATGCCCTGCTAATTTTTCTATTTTTAGTAGAGACGGGGTTTTACCATATTGGTCAGGCTGCTCTCCAACTCCTGACCTTGTGATCCACCTGTCTCAGCCTCCCAAAGTGTGGGGATTACAAGCATAAGCCACCGCACCCAGCCAAAAATTGTAATCTCTTAAAATTATTTTTAGTGAACATAACCTTTAACTTTTGCTTGATATAATACCTGACCAGGCACTGTGGCTCATGCCTATAATCCCAGCACTTTGGGAGGCCGAGGCGGGTGCATCACTTGAGGTCAGGAGTTCAAGACTCAGCCTGGCCAACATGGTGAAAGCTCATCTCTACTAAAAATACAAAAATTAGCTGGACTTGTTGGCACACGCCTGTAATCCCAGCTACTCAGGAGGCTGAGGTAGGAGAATCACTTGAACTCGGGAGGCAGAGGTTGCAGTGAGCTGAGACGGCATCACTGCACTCCAGCCTAGGTGACAGAGCGAGACTGTCAAAAAAAGAAAAGAAAAAAAGAAAAGAAAAGAACTTTTAGAGGAGGAGGTAGAGCAAGATGGCCAAACACACCCCCTCCAGTGATTATTCCGCAAGAACATCAAATTGAACAACTATCCAGGCTGGGCATGGTGGCTCATTCCTGTAATCTCAGCATTTTGGAAGGCTGAGGTGGGCCTGGACAACAGGGCAAAACTGCTCCCCTTGCCACAAAAAAAAGTTTTTTAAATAGCTGAGTATGGTGGGGCATGCCTGTAGTCCCAGTCAGGAGTCCTAGCCTCAGTCAGGAGGCTGAGGCAGGAGGATCCCCTGAGCCTGAGAGTTTACTGCAGTGAGCTGTGATTGCACAACTGCACTCTAGCCTGCTTGGCAATGGAGCAAGACCCCGTCGCAAAAAACAAACAAAAAATAACTATCCACACAGGAAATCATCTTCCTAAGAACCAAAAATCAGATGAGTGACCACAGTACCCAGTTTTAACATCATATTACAGAAAGATGCACCAAAGAAGGTGGAAAAGACAGTCTTGAATTGCCGACACCACCCTACCCCCAGCCTCCTGGCAGTGGCCTCATGGCTCAGACAGCATCCGTGTGCTTCGGGGAGAGACCTCATAGTAATTATGGGACTTTGCATTGGAACTCGGTGCTGCCACAGCAGAAAGCCAACACAGGGCAGAATTCTGCCAGTGCCCACAGAGCATTTAGACCAGCCCTAGTCAGAGAGGAATCATCCATCCCGGAGGTTATTAGAGGTTATTACCTGAGTTCTGGCTAGCCCTACCACTGCATGCTAAAGTGCTCTAGAATCCTTAAGAAATTTGAAAAGCCACAAGGATTGTTAATCCCTGAGCAACTATTGATGCTATGCTGGGATCAGAGCCAGTGGACTTGGGGTGCAAGTGACCTAGCGAAACATCAGCTGGGATAGCCAAAGGAATGCTTGCATCACCCCTCCCCCAACCCCATGCAGCACAGTTTGCAGCTCTGGGAGAGACTGCTTCCTTGCACTTGGAGAGGAGAGGAGAGGAGAGGAGAGGAGAGGAGAGGAGAGGAGAGGAGAGGGGCGAATACAGAGGACTTTGTCTTGCGATTTGGATACCAGCTCAACTATTATAGAACACGGCCCCAGGCAGAGTCCTGAGGCCCCCATTCGAGGCCTGTAGCTCCCAGATGACATTTCTAGATACAACAGATCCTGGGTCCGAATGGAACCCACTGCCTTGAAGGGAAGGACCCAGTCCTGGAGGGATTCATCGCCTGCTGACTAAAAGGCCCTTGGGCCTTGAATAAACAGGAGCAGCACCTAGACAGTATTCGCCATGGGCCTTGGTTAAGACCCAGGGCTGTGCTGGCTTCAGGTGTGATCTGGTGCACTCTTACTTGTGGTGGCCACAAGGAGAGACTCCTCCTGCTTGAGGAAAGAAGAGAGAAGAGAAAAGGGGACTTTGTCTTGCAGCTGGGTACCAGCTCAGCCATAGTGGGGTAGTATACCAAGTAGGTTCCTAGGGTCCCCAATTCCAGGCCTTAGCTCCTAGATGACATCTCTGGACCTGCCCTGGGCCAGAGGGGGGCCCACGGCCCTGAAAGGAGAGACCCAGACCTGAGAGCATTCACCACAAGCTAACTGAAGAGCTCTTGGGCCTTGAGTAACATTCAAAGGAGCTTCAATATGTCTGGCAGCAGACTTCTCAGTCTGCTAGGAGAGAGAGGCATGACATATTTAAAGTGATGAAGGAAAAACACTTTTTTTTTTTTTTGAGACTGAGTTTTGCTCTTGTCACCCAGGCTGGAGTGCAGTGGCACGATCTCGGCTCACCACAACCTCCGCCTCCCAGGTTCAAGCAATTCTCCTGCCTCAGCCCCCCGAGTAGCTGGGATTACAGGAATGTACCACCATGCCCAGCTAATTTTGTATTTTTTTTTAGTAGAGACAGGGTTTCTCCGTGTTGGTCAGGCTTGTCTCGAATTCCCAACCTCAGTGATCCGCCTGCCTCAGCCTCCCAAAGTGCTGGGATTACAGGCATGAGCCACTGCGCCAGACCGGGAAAAAATTTTTATCCTAGAATAGTATATCCATGAAAATATGCTTCAGACATGAAGGAGAAATACTTTCCCAAACAGAAAAGGCTGAGGGATTTCATCAACACCAGATGTGTCCTACAAGAAATACAGCCGGGCGCGGTGGCTCAAGCCTGTAATCCCAGCACTTTGGGAGGCCGAGACGGGCGGATCACGAGGTCAGGAGATCAAGACCATCCTGGCTAACACGGTGAAACCCCATCTCTACTAAAAATACAAAAACTAGCCGGGCGAGGTGGCGGGCGCCTGTAGTCCCAGCTACTCAGGAGGCTGAGGCAGGAGAATGGCGTAAACCCGGGAGGCAGAGCTTGCAGCTGAGATCCGGCCACTGCACTCCAGTCCGGGCGACAGAGCAAGACTCCGCCTCAAAAAAAAAAAAAAAAAAAAAAAAAAAAAAAAAAAAGAAATACAAAAGGGAGTTCTTCAATCTGAAAGAAAAGGACGTTAACGAGCAATAAGAAATCATCTGATGGTATAAAACTCACTGAAAATAATAACTACAGAGACAAATATAGAATATTATAACCCTCTGATTATGGTGTATGAACTACTCATATCTTGAATAGAAAGACTAAAAGATGAACCTATCAAAAATAACTACAACTTTTCAAGACACAGACAGTATAATAAAATGTAAAGAAAAACAACAAAAAGTTAAAAACCAGGGAGATGAAGTTAGAGTTTTTGCTAATTTCCTCTTTGCTTGTTTGTTAGTTGGTTTTTGTACAGTGCTAAGTTGTCATCAGTTTAAAATAATGGGGTATAAGACATTATTTGTAAGCCTCGTGGTAATTTCAAATAAAAAACAAACTGGCTGGGCGCAGTGGCTCACGCCTGTAATTAGCCAGTTGTGGTGGTGCATGCCTGTAGTCCTTTGGAAGGCCAAGACAGGTGCATCACTTGAGGCCACGAGTTTGAGACCAGCCTGGCCAACATGGCGAAACCTCATCTCTACTGAAAATACAAAACTTAGCTGGGTGCAGTGGTGCATGCCTGTAATCCCAGCTACTCAGGAGGCTCAGGCACAAGAATTGCTTGAACCTAGGAGGCGGAGGTTGCAGTGAGCTGAGATCATGCCACTGCACTCCAGCCTGGGTGACAGAGCAAGACTTTGTCTCCAAAAACAAAAAAATAAGAAAAAGAAAAAATCTACAACAGATGCACAAAAAAATGCAAGAAACTAAAATGTAGCACTAGAGGAAATCGCCTTCACAGAAAGGAAGACAGGAAGGAAAGTCAGAAGGAAAAGAAGACCAGAAAACAAATTAAATGACAGGAACTTATCAATAATAACATTGAATGTAAACAGACTAAACACTCCAATCAAAAGACATAGAATGGTTGAATAGATTAAAAAACAAAACCCAATGATCTGTTCCCTACAAGAAACACAATTCACCTACAAAGACACAAATAGACTGAAAAATAAAGGGATGGAAAAAGGTATTCCATGCAAATTAAAACTAAAAAAAGAGAAAGAAATAGTTATATATATATATATATATATATATATATATACATACACACACATACACACACACATATCTATATACACATATACACATATATCTATATACATATATACACACACACATACACACACACACACACATATATATATATATTTTTTTTTTGAGACCGAGTCTTACTCTGTTGCCCAGGCTGGAGTGCAATGGCATGATCTTGGCTCATTGCAACCTCCACCTCCTGGGTTCGAGTGATTCTCCTGCCTCAGCCTCCCAAGTAGCTGGGATTACAGGCACCTGCCACCACGCCAAGCTAATTTTTGTAGTTTTAGTAGAAACAGGATTTTGCCATGTTAGCCAGGCTGGTCTTGAACTCCTGACCTCAAGTAATCTGCACCCTCCTCGGCCTCCCAAAGTGTTGGGATTGCAGCCATGAGTCACCGCGCCCAGCCCTGAATTTTTTTTTTTTTTTTTTTTTTGAGACAGGGTGTTGCTCTGTTGCCTGGGCTGGAGTGCACTGGTGCAATCATGGCTCACTGCAGCCTTTACCTCCCGGGCTCAAGCCTATAATCCTAGCATTTTGGGAGGCCAAGGCAGGCAGATCCCTTGAATCCAGGAGTTCAAGACAGGCCTGGGCAACATGGAAAAACCTCATCTCTACAGAAAAAAAAAAAAAAAAAAAAAATTAGCCTGGCGTGGTAGTGCACGTCTGTAGTCTCAGCTAGTTAGGAGGCTGAGGATGGAGGATCATCTGAGCCCAGGAGGCAGAGGATGCAGTGAGCCAAGACTGCACCACTGTATCCAGACTGGGTGACAGAGTAAGGCTCTCTCGAAAAAATTTAAAAAAAGAAGAAGAAAGGAAAAAAAGAAAAGTAGAAAAATTTCAAGTACATAACCTCATGATACATCTTAAAGAACTAGAAAAGCAAGGACAAACCAAATCCAAAATTAATAGAAGAATATAAATAATAAAAAAAGAGATCAAGCAGAAATAAATGAAACAAAAACAATAGAAAAGATCAACAAAATAAAAAGTTTTTTTGAAAAGATAAACAAAATTGATAAGCTTTTCCCCAGACTAAGAAAAAAGCGAGAAGACCCAAATAAATAAAATGAGAGATGAAAAAGGAGACACTACAACCAATACTGCAGAAATTCAAAAAATCAGTAAAGACTACCATGAGCAATAAATTGGAAAACCTAGAAGAAAAGGATAAATGCTTAGCTATATACAGCCTACCAAGATCAAACCATGAAGAAATCCAAAACCCGAATAGACAACAGCAAGTAATGAGATCAAAGGTATAATAAAAAGTCTCCCAGCAAAGAAAAGCCCAAGACCCAATAGGTTCACTGCTGAATTTTACCAAACATTTAAAGAAGAACGAATACCTATCCTATTCAAACTATTCCAAAAAAACAGAGGAGGAAGGAATACTTCCAGAATCATTCTGTGAAGCCAGTATGCCCCAATAACAAAATCAGACAAAGACACATCAAAAAGAAAACTTCCTACATGAAAATGTTCTTGGGAGAAAAAAAAAGAAAAAGAAAACAGAAAACTATAGGCTAATCTTCCTGATAAACACTGATGCAAAAATCCTCAAAAAAATACTAGCAAATGGAATTCAACCACACATTAAAAAGACCATTCACGCCGGGCACGGTGGCTCAAGCCTGTAATCCCAGCACTTTGGGAGGCCGAGACGGGTGGATCACGAGGTCAGGAGATCGAGACCATCCTGGCTAACACGGTGAAACCCCGTCTCTACTAAAAAAATACAAAAATCTAGCCGGGCGAGGTGGCGGGCGCCTGTAGTCCCAGCTACTGCGGAGGCTGAGGCAGGAGAATGGCGTAAACCCGGGAGGCGGAGCTTGCAGTGAGCTGAGATCCGGCCACTGCACTCCAGCCCGGGCGACAGAGCGAGACTCCACCTCAAAAAAAAAAAAAAAAAAAAAAAAAAAGACCATTCATCCTGACCAACTGGGATTTACTCCAGGGATTCAAGGATCATCCAAATATGCAAAACAATCTATAAGATACAACATATCACAGAATGAAGAACAAAAATATATGATCATTTTACCTGATACTGAAAAAGCACTTGATAAAATTCAACATCACTCATGAGAGAAACCTTCAAAAAACTGTGTATGGAAGGAACATAACTCAACATAATAAAACATATATACAACAGACTTGTACCTATTATCATACTCAATGGGGGAAAACTGAAAGCCTTTAAGATTTGGAACAAGATAAGGAGGCCCACTTTCACCACTGTTGTTCAACATAGTATTGGAAGTCCTAGCTACAGCAATCAGACAACAGTAAGAATAGAGTATCCAAATTGGAAAGGAAGAAGTCAAATTATCCTTGTTTGCAGATGATATGATCTCTTATATTTGAAAAAATCTAAAGACTCCACCAAAAAACTATCAGAACCAATAAACAAATTCAGTAAAGTTGCAGAATATAAAATCAATACACAAAAATCAGTAGCATTTCAATAAGCCAACAGCAAACAATCTTAAAAAGAAATCAAGAGAGTAACCCCATTTACAATTCCTAAGTTTATAGGAATAAACTTAACCAAAGAAGTGAAAGATCTCTATAACAAAAACTATAAAACACTGACGCAAGAAACTGAGGAGGGCTGGGCTCATGCCTGTAATCCCAGCACTTTGGGAGGCCAAGGCAGGTGGATCACTTGAGGTCAGGAGTCCGAGACCAGCCTGGCCAACATGGTGAGACCCCATCTCCACTAAAACTACAAAAATTAGCCAGGCGTGGTGGTAGGTGCCTGTAATCTCAGCTACTCCAGAGGCTAAGGCAGGAGAATCGCTTGACCCGGGAAGTGGAGGATGAAGTGAGCTGAGATTGCACCACTGCACTCCAGCCTGGGTGACAGAGCAAGGCTCTGTCTCAAAAAAGTGGAAGCGAGGAAAGCAGGGAAGGGGAGGGGAGGGGAGGGAAGGGGGAGGGAGGGAAGGAAGGAATAAAAGAAAAAAAAAATTGGACACAAAAAATGGAAAGATATTCCATGTTCATGGATTAGAGAATCAACATTGTCTATACCACCCCAGCAACCTACAGCTTCAATGCAATCCCTATCAAAATACCAATGACTCCAGACTGGGTGACATAGGGAGACTGCATTTCTACAAAAAATTTAAAAATTAGCCGGGCATGGTAGTGTGCACTTGTAGTCCCAGCTATTCAGGAGGCTGAAGTGGGAGGATCACTTGAGCCTAGGAGGTTGAGGCTGCAGTGAGTCATGATTGTACCACTGCAATCCAGCCTGGGCAACAGAGCAAGACCCTGTCTCAAAACAAAAATAGATACCAATGATAGTCTTCGCAGAAATGGGAAAAATAATCCTAAAATGTATATGGAATCACAAAAAAAAGAAAACAGAATAGCCAAAGCCAGCTGAGCAAAGAGAACAAAACTGGAGGAATCATGTTACCTGACTTCAAATTATACTACGGTGCTATAACCAAAACAGCATGACATAAAAACAGACATTCAGACTAATGGAACAAAATAAAGAACTCAGAAACAAATCCATACATCTACATCTACAGTGAACTCATTGCTGACAAAGGTATTAAGAACATACATTGGGGAAAGGATGGTCTTTTCAATAACTGGTTCTAGGAAAACTGGATATCCATATGTAGAAGAATGAAACTAGACCCCTATCTCTTGCCATATATGAAAATCAAATCAAAATGGATTAAAGACTTAAGTCTAAGGTCTCAAACTATGAAACTACTACAAGAAAACACTGGGGAAACTCTCCACAGCATTGGTCTGGACAAAGATTTCTTGAGTAACGCTCCCAAGATACAAGCAACCATCGCAAAAATGGACAAATGGGATGACATTAAGTTAAAAAGCCTCTGCACCGAAAAAGAAGCAGTCAACAAAGTGAAGAGACAACCCACACAATGGGAGAAAACATTTGCAAACTATTCATCTGGCAAGGGATTAATAACCAAAATAAATACGGAACTTAACAGGAAAAAAAATCTAATAATCCAATTAAAAATGGGCAAAAGACCTGAATAGACATTTATCAAAAGAAGACATACAAATGACAAACAGGCATATGAAAAAGTGCTTAATATCATGGATCACTGGAGAAATGAAAATCAAAACCACAATGAGGCTGCGTACAGCGGCTCATGCCTGTAATTCTAGCACTTTGGGAAGCTGAGGCAGATGGATCACTTGAAACCAGGAGTTCAACACCAGCCTAGCCATCATAGTGAAATCCTGTCTACTAAAAATACAAAAATTAGCCTGTCATGGTCACGAGTGCCTATAATCCCAGAGGCAGAGGTTGCAGTAAGCTGACATCTTGTCACTGCACCCCAGCCCGGGCAACACAGCAAGACTCTGCCTCAAAAACAAACCAGGCTTGGCGCGGTGGCTCACGCCTATAATCCCAAACACTTTGGAAGGCCGGGGCAGGTGGCTCATGAGGTCAGGAGATCGAGACCATCCTGGCTTACATGGTGAAACCCCGTCTCTACTAAAAATACAAAAAAAATTAGCCAGGCATGGTGGTGAGTGCCTGTAGTCCCAGCTACTCAGGAGGCTGAGGCAGGAGAATGGCGTGAACCTGGGAGGTGGAGCTTGCAGTGAGCTGAGATCACGCCACTGCACTCCAGCTTGGGCAACAGAGTGAGACTCTGTCTCAAAAAAAAAAAAAAGCAAACCAAAACAAAATAAAACTACAATGAGATGTCATCCTACCCCAGTAAAAATGGCTTTTATTCAAAAGATAGGCAAAAACGAATGGTGGCAAAGATGTAAAGAAAAGGGAACCCCTGGACACTGTTGGTGGGAATGTAAATTAGTATAACTACTATGGAGAAGAGTATGGAGGTTCCTCAAAAAACTAAAGATAGAACTACTATATGATCCAGCAATCCCACTACTGGTATTTTTCCAAAGGAAATGAAATCAGTATGCCCAAGAGATATTTGTACTCTCATGTTTACTGCAGCACTATTCATAATAGCCAAGATTTGGAAGCAACCTAAGTCAACAATAATTTATTGTACCTTTAAAAATAACTGAAAGAGGCCGGGCATGGTGGCTCACGCCTGTAATCCCAGCACTTTGAGAGGCCGAGGCGGGTGGATCACAAGGTCAGGAGATCAAGACCATCCTGGCTAACACAGTGAAACTCCATCTCTACTAAAAATGCAAAAAATTACCCGGGCATGGCAGCGGGCGCCTGTAGTCACAGCTACTTGGGAGGCTGAGGCAGGAGAATGGCGTGAACCCGGGAGGCGGAGCTTGCAGTGAGCCGAGATCGCGCCACTGCACTCCAGCCTGGGTGACTAAGCTAGACTCCATCTCAAAAAAAATAAAAAATAAAAAATAAATAACTAAAAGAGTAAAATTAGAATGATTGTAACACAAATAAACAATAAATGCTTGAGGTGATAGATAACCGATTAACCTTGATGTGATAATTATGTATTGTATGCCTGTATGAAAATATCTCCTGTATCCCATAAACATATAACCTATTATCCATAAAAATTAAAAAGAAAAAAGCAAATAACTTTTAAACTATTACTCATTCAGATAGTGTCAACATTTTTTCAGCACTTGATTAACTTAACGATTAACTGAATAACTTTTACAGAATTAAATAATAAAACATATTTTCTGAATTGTATATAGACATGCGGGCAAAAATAAAATAAAATAAAATAAAAATAACATAGATCAGGTACAGTGGCTCACACCCTTAATCCCAACATTTTGGGAGGCCGAGGCAGAAGGACAGCTTGAGCTCAGGAGTTAAGACCAGCCCTGGTAACATAGCAAGACCTCATCTCTACAAAAAATACAAAAATTAGCCAGGTGTGGTGACACATGCCTGTAGTCCCAGCTACTTGGGAGGCTGAGGTGGGAAGATCATTTGAGTCTGGGAAGTTGAGGCTTCAGTGAACTATGATCATGCCATGACACTCCAAACTGGGTAACAGAACAAGACCCTGTTTCAAAAAAATAAGTAAATAAAATTTTAAAATAAAGTATTTTCATCTAATACTCAAAGTTCAAATCACAAAAGTACTGAGGATCAAACATAAGTAACACTAGCAAAGCAGCCAACGGCAGCCAAAAGGCAGTTGCAGGCCACCTCTCACCATATAACTTTGAGATGGAGCAATTGATTGAGAGAAAGTCCTCTAACCACAGCCATCTGCTTGTCATAGTTTGTAACACTGATCTTCCACATATTTTGTGTATCTTCCATGAACTCATTGTCAATGCTGCTCACGGAATGCCCCAGAAAACCCAGTGAGATAAATTAACTACTAAGGAATAAAATTTTGTCAGTCAGGTTAAACTTTATTTTTTACTTTTTAATTTTTTTAAAAAATAGAACTCCTGGGCTCAAGCAATCTTCCCATCTCAGCCTCCCAAAGTGCTGGGATTACAGGTGTGAGCCACCATGCCTGGATGGGTTAAGCTTTAGAGGGCCACAGATGATTGTTCTGTCTAAGATCCCCACTGCACCCCTGAAACCAATTTTTAATTTCCAGAATAGGCAAATATCAAAAATAGATTAGTGGTTGCTTAGGAATTCGAAATGGGGCGTGACAGCAAATGGATACAGGGTTTCTTTTAGGAGAAACAAAATGTTCTAAAATTAGATCATTGAGATGGTTATACAACCCTATGAATATATCAAAAAACACTGAGTTATATATTGTAAATGGATGAACGGTATGGTAAGAGACTGTATCTCAATACAGCTTCAAAGAAAAGAGCCAATTTTCACCTGTTTGGGGTGATATCATCTCAGCTGAAAATGCATAACCTAGGCTACTGGAGGAAGAAGGTTCCACAACCATGCTTCCTCTGCTGGAGTTGCTTAGAGCTAAGAGAACAATAAACTACATGGAATGAGCATATTATAGTATGGTGTAGAATTGGAATCAAATATAATTAACAATTATCGACATATCTAATTGTAAACACATAATCATATATGAGACATAAATGGTAAATAGTGTATATAAATGACTATAATTCTCTAGTGAACTAGTGGGAAGAGGATAGCCTGCCCTTAAAAAAGAGAGATAAGGAAAGTTTTTGGCTAACAGGCTTTACCCTAAGAGAAAACAGTTAAAAAGCAGGTGGTGCTCTCTTCCCTATCAACCACCAATCTTCTCTCAGAGGCCTGAAATGTGAGCTCCAGTTTGATTTTTTTCTTTTTTTTATTTTCTGGGGGAAGCCTTACTTCTATCTTTGCCATCCAGTTTGATTTTAAAAGACAGTGCTGTCCCACCTCAAGACAGTGCTGACCCCAATGACCCATCCAGTTTCCGATCATTTCACCTCTAATACCAAGGGATAGGCGAGCATGTTAGTCAGCAGCTCCAACATCCAGGCTATCATACCCCTTAATTTTAAAAAAGCAGCAGGTGTAGCCTTCAAGTAGTCTCTAGAGCAGCACTGTCCAAAGAGCTTTCTGTGATGATGGAGGTGTTCTATGGCTTATAGACTATACTGAGCAACTGAAATGTGGCTAGAGCAAATAAAGAACTAATTTTAATTTTAATTAACATGAAAATGAACTTTTCATTGTAATTTTCATTTTAATGTAAATAGCTGCATGTGGCAATTTAATACCATATTGGACAGATAATTCTAAAGTAATGATATCTAATAGAAATATAGACTGGGGCTGGGTGCACTGGCTCATGCCTGTAATCCCAACATTTTGGGAGACTGAAGTGGGTGGATCACTTGAGGTCAGGAGTTCAAGATCAGCCTGGCCAACACAGTGAAACTCCACCTCTACTAAAAATACAAAAAAATTAGCCGGGCATGATGGCAGGCGCCTACAGTCCCAGCTACTTGGGAGGCTGAGGCAGGAAAATGGTGTGAACCCGGAAGGCAGAACTTGCAGTGAGCCGAGATTGCGCCACTGCACTCCGGCCCGAGCAACAGAGCAAAACTCTGTCTCAAAAAATAAAAATAAAAAGTGAAATTAATGGTAATAATATTTATTTATTTATTTCTAATTTTTATTTTTGGAGACAGAGTCTCGCTCTTGTCCCCCAGGCTGAAGCACAATGGTGCAATCTTGGCTCACTGCAACCTCCGCCTCTTGGGTTCAAGCAATTCTCCTACCTAAGCCTCCCGTGTAGGTGGGATTACAGGTGCCTGCCACCATGCCCAGCTAATTTTTGGTTTTTTGTTTGTTTTGTAAGTAGAGACGGGGTTTCACCATGTTAGCCAGGCTGGTCTCGAACTCCTGACCTCAGGCGATCCACCGCCCTTGGCCTCCCAAAGTGCTGGGATTACAGGTGTGAGCTACCAAGCCTGGTCAATAATATGTATTTAAACCAATATACCCAAATGTTATTTCAACATGGAATCAACATGAAAATAATTATTGAGGTGGTTTACACTCTTTTTTGGTACCATATTGTAAAGTACATGGATGTGCTTTGGTCAAGGAATACGCCTAGGCAGATGTCCAGGCCTGCATGACTCAGCAAGTTTAGAGCACCGTATAACTCCACCTGTTATCACAGCCATGTAGCCATAACATAGGAAGGCCATCCCTTGGCCCTGTACCACTATTGTCTGTAAAAGGCATAACTGCCCTGCTGATGCTAAGCTCTTGGGGCTCAGTTTGGCACAGCACAGCATGGCACGGCTCTTGTGCAGGCGCTGGCGCCCAGAGAGAGTGAAGCTACTGACCCCTGTAAGGGAGCAGGTGCTGGCGCCCAGAGAGAGTGAAGCTACTGACCCCTGTAAGGGAGACTGGCTGTCTGGCAGACAGGCAGGGGAGAGCCAGGAACTGGGTTGTGCCCAGAGGGAGAGAGTTAAGCTGCTGACCCTGAAGGCAAGGGAGAGCCACCCACGCAGCTCTCTGTATGGGAGCACCCGGAACAAGCAGCCGGGACAGTGTGAGAGAGCTGTTGGTGAGAGAGCTGTTGGTGAGAGAGCTAGCTGCTAAATAAAAGTACATTTCACCTCCCTCCCCCCCGACCCACACTGCCCCCGCAACCAAGTGTTCTTTCAGCTATCTGCCCATCCACCCACTCCCCTTAACCTCAGCATGGGCTGGAACCTAACCCTGGGCATGACATTTGGCATAGTCATGGACCTCACACATATCTTTGAAATCCAATGTTTATTTTACCTTTGCAGAACATCTCAATTTGAGTCAGCCACATTTCAAGTGCCCAGTAGTCACATGTGGTTAGTGGCTACTGTACTGGACAGAACAACTCCAGAAAGTCTTGAAGCCCTTTCTATATTACCTAGTTATCCCTTCCCCTTTCTCCCCGAATCCCAGACAGAGTTACAAGAACTCTCCCTGATCTCTGCCCCTATACCACACCTGGGTATGGTAGGCTGCGAATTATTCCCATATTTTAAAATGTCTCATCTAAAACTTCCTTAAATTCCACCAAAAAGATCGATATAGTTTAATAAATGAATGGTAAAGCTACAGTCATTCACATCTTTGTATGGATTACAGAACTCTGGCACTTGAAGAGAACAGTACTAAACATCCCTCATCAAGTGACAGGGTGAAACTCTCAATCGTGTACTCTTAATTAGGACTTCTGAAATGATTAAAAACAAAATCTAAACAATCAAACCAAAAAACACCCAAAGCCTTTAGGTAACACTTGGAAGAAAAAACTAAACAAAATAATACCTGTTTTAGTAACAAACTTCCAAAATGAGTGAGTGGCAAATTATTTTCTGTGGTGGTAAAAACAATCTTTGCACTGTCATTGCTCCTTTCTTTCCTTTCAGAATGAGAGTAGAGGAGGGTTGAAATAACTTTAAGACCAAGGAATAGTCAAGCAGGAGAGGCAGTGCTGTTTGGTGCCCCAGAAGAAATGAATAGGCAGGTCACCCAAGGAAACTGAGTCAAGATTTTTTTTGAACCAGGATTTCACTGTGTCACCCAGGCTGGAGTATAGTGGCACAAATCATGGCTCACTGCAACCTCGAGCTCCTGGGCTCAAGCAATTCTCCCACCTTAGCCTCCTGAGTAACTAGAACTATAGGGACATACCACCATACCTGGCTACTTTTTTAAAAGATAGAGTCTCACTATATTGCCCAGGCTGGTCTCAAACTCCTGGGCTTAAAGGATCCTCCCACCTCAGCCTCCCAAAATGTTATGACTACAGGTGTGAGCCACTGCAGCTGATCTATGGCTAATTTTTAAATTTTTTGTAGAGAAGGGTTTTGCCACGTTGCCCAGGCTGGTCTCAAACTCCTAAACTCAAGCAATCCTCTCACCTCAGCCTCCCAAAGTATTGGGATTACAGGCATGAGCCACTGTGCCAGCCAGTGAATCCAGATCTTATTATAAGGTAAACAAAGCCTTCAGAAAAGATAAGCCAACAAGAGAAATATCTATTTAATACCACATGTAAGCATCAAAAACCAAGAGCTGATGGCAAAGGAGAGCTTAAAGGGAACACAGAGATAGTTTTGAAGAAACAAGCAGCAGTGTAATAAAACTTAATATTAGCCTATAATCAAGGTCCTCCAAATTCAGCATATTGGCTCATTTGAGCCTGACAACAACTTTTTTTTTTTTTTTTTGAGACGGAGTCTCGCTTTGTCACCCAGGCTGGAGTGCAGTGGCCAGATCTCAGCCCACTGCAAGCTCCGCCTCCCGGGTTTATGTAATTCTCCTGCCTCAGCCTCCCAAGTAGCTGGGACTACAGGCGCCTGCCACCATGCCCGGCTAGTTTTTTGTATTTTTTTAGTAGAGACGGGGTTTCACCGTGTTAGCCAGGATGGTCTCGATCTTCTGACCTCGTGATCCACCTGTCTCAGCCTCCCAAAGTGCTGGGATTACAGGCTTGAGCCACCGCACCCGGCCGACAACATCTTTTGAGGTAAATGAGTGAGACATGATTTAACTCAATTTCACGAATGTGGAAACTCAAACAGGTTAAGCAGAAGATTAAGTGATTTCCCCAGGGCTCATAAAGGAAAGCAATGAGTCAATTAGTTTTTTTCATTCTGAATAAATGTAAACACATACATAATGCTAGTTGTTCTAAGTATGTCGAGATTACAACATAACCTTGCTTGGGAAGAGAACATTTACACACGATAAATATTTAAACTGATACCAAATCTAAAAATTCTGAGGTTTCCTATAGTTGAATTTACTTACCTAAAATCTCACCCCAGTCGTTTTCAACCTCTGATAAGCATTAGGATTGCCTAAGGAACTTTGGTGAGTGGGAAAAAAGTTTATACTGCTTGAACTCTACCACGGAAGACTCTAATTTAGAGGTGTTTGGGGAGAGGCCCAACATCTGTATTTTATTAAGTATGACATGTGGTTCTACTGCACCCTAAAGGCTGAACAGCCCTCAAACAAACAGGGCTACCACAGGAAGGCTGAGGCCCAAGGAATGCCTGTGATTAAGGGAAACCAACCAAAGTACTCCACAGTGTCTTTTGAAAAGAGCCTTCATCCCCAGGCTCTGCCCAAAACTAGACAGTGACGTGGACCACCCAGCCCAGGCTCAGGCCTCATGGGGTACCTGGCTCTCGGGACTGGCTATCATCACAAATGTGCAGGTCCAGGCGGGAGATGAGCAGATGGTAGGAGGACTCTTTCACATCAAATTTCTCAAAGTACTGGCTGAGGCGGCTGCTGCTGCTGTTGCTGTTGCCCTGGCTGCCACCAAATGCCTGGGCCCAGGACTGCTGGGCACTGGGAGCTGGTGGAGTGATCTACATGTGACAGAGAGAGAAACAGGAAGTCCAGACCCTGAAAAGATCCTTTGTAGGCTTTCTTTAAGCTTTGGTCCAGCCTGAGGAAAACCACAGTTTAGCAAGATGTTCCTTCCCTCTCATAACCGTTGGCCTAGTAGCTCACTTAGGTCTGTTTCAATATATCACCCAAACTCCCAAAGCCTAATTATAATTAGTCTAATAACCGTTGGAATACAGTTCATAGTTCTGAATTGCCCTCCCGGCTCTCGCCCACCAGGTCTTAGTGGACTGATGCTAAAACATTTCCTCTAGGATGTCTTCCCTAAATGCTCTCTTTCAGCCTGTGTAGTGAGATGCCTCTTCTTTGTGCTCTCATGGCATATTGTTTATTCTATTACAGCATATCACACCATATTGTAATAACTCATTTATGGTCCATCTTTCAAGACAGTGAGACCCCCAAGGACAGGAACAAGAGGTGTATTCCATTTTTCTTCTCCAGTGGCCAGCACTGTATACTTAATACACTGGAGGTACCCAGTGAACAGAATAAATAAAAAATCAGAGGTGCAGGCAAAGCCTATGAATACCCAGAAGTAAACAACAAATTTCCCAAATAAAGTCTAGATTCCACCTACATTAGCATGAGTTAGGTCTGGCCTACTGAGTCCCTAGCACACCAAGGGTGTCTGTTTCATCTCTAACCTGTACAGGTTCAGGGGCCAGGGTCTTTCTTTGCTGGGCTGACTTCTCCATGGCTTCACTCAGTGACTCTGCATACCTCATCATAGCCTTGAGCTGTGAGTCAGTTAGCACCCAGAGCAGGTCATCCAACAGGAACATCAGCTTGGAGGATATCACATTGCAATCTTTGGTCTGAGGAAGCCACAGACAACATGGGGTTTGTTACCTTGTTCATTCCAGCTTTCAAAGTGTTGCCCAATCAGTTTCAGAAGCGGCTTTTCAATCTCCAATATGTGAAAGTATCAAGCACTTTGGAGAGACAATTTCTTACAAAACTACTAAAGTTTCCTTAATTTAAAAAAAAGCAGCAATAGTCAACTGCCAGGTGCCTATGTCAGTGTCCCTACATATGGGTAAAAATTGCAGTTTCCAAAACTAAGAAAACAGGAAGGTAGAAACATTCTATTACTAGAGGATGTTGGGCAACACTGAATTATAGGCCTTTCCCCTTCAACTGCCATTCCAGGGGCCAGTAACATTCCAAACAATAAGGGAATACCAAATCCAGGCTGTCTCATAGTATAAAAGATGGAAGTTTTCATGAAGCCAGAGAAGACACTTACTCTTCTTTTGAGGGCTATTTGGATCCTGCCTTGGTTTGTAATAAGCCTCAATGGAGTGGTGACTGGGTCCTGATCACCATTGTCTGTAGCATCTGCCTCAATTCGGAGTGTTTGCCAAGTTATTTCCTTAAATGTTAAAACCTGGGAGGAGAGAAAGTAAAATCCTTAATCCTGTGAATGAAATTAACCAAGCAGCAAGAAGTCCAAGGAAAAAAGACTGGCAAAGCAGAGACTCCCAGCACTCTCAGTTGGGATCCCACCAAGAAAAAGCAGTGAATTGGGGATCCATAATTAAGGAAAGGATGTAGCAGTAACACTGGACAGAAAGGCCTCTGGGCTCCCAGGAATGGGGAACATTTGAGGAAATCCACAAAGTGGGAATAATATCCTTTAATTAGTCCGACTTTGAATCTTTCTCCATTCTCTCCCCTCACAATGACGGGGCTGTCACCTCTCCTCGGCGGGGGTCAGTGATGCGGGTAAGGCGAAGGTCACTCTGCTGCCAGTTGGGGTTGACACTATAGCCCTGGAGCTGCCACAATTCAAAAGAGGCGTGGAAGGCCTTGGAGTGAATCTTGATGGTGATAGAATTGACGATGATAAACATCCCTTCCACCACCTTTTCGGCAAAGCCATATTCACTACAACAAATGAGGTAGACCAACAATCAGAATCATGGGAGACTTTCTGCACAGTCTTTACGCGGGATGTTTAAATTATTTTATAATGATAATACAGTAGTCTTTTTTTATTTTTCTGAGACAAGGTCTCGCTCTGTTACCCAAGCTGGAGTACAGTGGCATGAGCACAGTTCACTGCAGCCTTGAACTCCTGACCTCAAGTGATCCTCTCATCTCAGCCTCTGAAATAGCTGGGATCACAGGTATGAGCCACTGTGCTTGGCTGCAGTACCTTTTTTTTTTTTATGAGATGGAGTCTCACTCTGTCGCCAGGTTAGAGTGCAGTGGCATGATCTCGACTCACTGCAATCTTCGCCTCCCAGGTTCAAGGTATTCTCCTGCCTCAGCCTCCCGAGTAGCTGGGAGCCACGTGCCACCACGTCCACCTAATTTTTGTATTTTTAGTAAAGACGGGGTTTCACCATGTTGGCCAGGATGGTCTCGATCTCTTGGCCTGGTGATCTGCCCGCCTCGGCCTCCCAAAGTGCTGGGATTACAGGCGTGAGCCACCGCACCTGGACAGTACTTTCTTTAATTATAATTTTTTTTTTAAAGAATGGAATAAAAGAGAAAGAGTTGACCTTGAAACAATCTCCCTCCTATTAGAAAGAATAAATTGATAAATCTTTTTATAGACCACAAACTATCTAATATTTAGATAATGTCTGTGAGGGGAAGTATAACTACAGAAAAGAGACACAGGGTTTCTATAAAATCTTCAAAGACACGACAGCAAGACCTGGTCTCAAAAAAAAAAAAAAAAAATCTTCAAAGATAGAGCATACTCTGCAAAGGTAGTGGAAAGAAAAGCAGTACAGCCAGGTGAATAAGAGGTTCAAAATCAGTCCCACCTTGACCCTGTCAAATACAGTCATCCCTTGGTTTGTGAAAGTACTGGTTCCAGGACCCCCCAATACCACCTACCAAAATCTGCTCAAATCCCACAGTCACCCCTGAGGGATCCGCATATATGAAAAGTCGACTATCCATGTGGGTGGCACCCTGCAATATTTTTTTTTTTTTTTTTTGAGGCGGAGTCTCGCTCTGTCGCCCAGGCTGGAGTGCAGTGGCCGGATCTCAGCTCACTGCAAGCTCCGCCTCCCGGGTTTACGCCATTCTCCTGCCTCAGCCTCCCGAGTAGCTGGGACTACAGGCGCCCGCCACCTCGCCCGGCTAGTTTTTGTATTTTTAGTAGAGACGGGGTTTCACAGTGTTCGCCAGGATGGTCTCGATCTCCTGACCTCGTGATCCGCCCGTCTCGGCCTCCCAAAGTGCTGGGATTACAGGCTTACCCTGCAATATTTTTGATCTGCATTTGGTTGAAAAAAATCTGCATATGCATGGACCCCTGCAGCTCAAACTTGTGCTATTCAAGGATCAATTGTGCTTCCCAAAGAATATAGCTATACTTCCACAGTGAGAGGATAGAAATGGCAAAAGGAGAGGAAGGAAGGACATAAAGTCCCTCTAGATGTGAAGAAAACAGCAATTCTTGACATGTAGGTGAAATCGCTGCTCATTACAAGAGATAAAAGGAGGTCTGAAAATTCAAACTGAAAAAATATATATACATTTGGAATTTATGTCACCAAGAACTAGTATCCCTAATGTATAAGGAACTTCAAAAAACAGAGAGAAAAAAGAGCAAGAGCCTGACAGAAGTGGACAGGTCACAGAAGAAATAAATGCAAATAGATATTAAACATAAAGAGGCTGTGCACAGTGACTCACACCTGTAATCCCAGCACTTTAGGAGGCCAAGGTGGAGGATCATTTGAGCACAAGAGTTTGTGACCGGCCTGGGCAACAAAGGGAGATGCCCTCTCTACAAAAAACTCTCTACAAAAAAATTTAAAAATTATCCAGGTGTGGTGGTACATGCCCGTAGTCCCAGCTACTTGAGAGGCTGAGATAAGAGGATCGCTTGAGCCTGGGAGACTGAGGCTGCAGTGAGCCAAGATTGCGCCACTGCACTCCAGCCAGGGTGACAGAGTGAGACTCTGTCTCAGAAAAACAAAAAAAAAAAAAAGAAAAAGGAGAAAAGAAAAAAACGCCAGGCACAGTGGCTCATGCCTGTAATCCTAACACTTTGGGAGGCTAAAGCAGGCACATCACTTGAGCCTAGGAGTTTGAGCTCAGCCCAGCAATATAGTGAGACCTGGTCACTACAAAAAATAGAAAAAATTAGCCAGGTACGGTGGTACATGCCTTTGGTCCCAGCAACTTGGGAGGCTGAGGTGGAAGGATCACCTGAGCCTGAAGAGGTCTAGGCTGCAATGAGCTGTGATCGTGACAATGCACTCTAACCCGAGTGACAGAGTGAGATCCTGTCTCGAAAGAAGGAAAGAGAGAGAGAGAGAGAGAGAGAGGAGAGAAAGAAAGAGAAGAAAAGAAAGAAAGAGAAGGAAGGAAGGAAAGAAAGGCAGGCCGGCCGGCCGGGCACAGGGGCTCACGCCTGTAATACCAGCACTTTGGGAGGCAGAGGTGGGCAGATCACAAGGTCAAGAGATCAAGACCATCCTGGCCAACATGGTGAAACCCCGTCTCTACTAAAAATACAAAATTTAGCTACATGTGGTGGTGCACACCTGTAGTCCCAGGTACTCAGGAGTCTGAGGCAGGAGAACTGCCTGAACCCGGGAGGCGGAGGTTGCAGTGAGCCGAGATCACGCCACTGCACTCCAGCCTGGTGACAGAGCAAGGCTCCATCTCAAAAAAAAAAAAGAAAGAAAGAAAATGATCCTCAACCTCACTCATAAATCAAAACTATGCTGAAAGTCACTAGATTTACGACAAAGGTGACAGTGCAGTGTGAAAAAGATAGTTTTTTCAATAAATGGTGCATGGTCAGTTTGCAGCTATCCATAAAGAGAAAAATTAATATTGATGCCTACCTTCACCAAATAACAACAACAAAAAATCAGTTCCAAGACAGACTAGAGATTTAAATGTGAAAAGCCAAACAATAAAGCTTTTAGAAGAAAATATAGGAGACTCTCTTCCTGCCTTAGGATAGAAAGATTCCTTAAACAAGATACAAAAAGTGCTAACCATAAAGTGAAAAAAAAAGATATACAAATGGCGTAAAACCCAGGAGGCGGAGCTTGCAGTGAGCTGAGATCCAGCCACTGCACTCCAGCCCGGGCGACAGAGCGAGACTCCGTCTCAAAAAAAAAAAAAAAAAAGATATACAAAAGATATACTGATATACTGGACTACATCAGAATAATTTCTGTTTATAATTTTAAAAAATGAAGAGTGGGCCAGGCACAGTGATTCGTGCCTGTAATCCCAGCACTTGGGAGGCCGAGGCAGGTGGATCACCTGAGGTCAGGAGTTTGAGACCAGCCTGGCCAACATAGTGAAACCCCATCTCTACTAAAAATACAAAAATTAGCTGGACATGGTGGCAGGCACCTGTAATCCCAGCTACTCAGGAGGCTAAGGCAGGAGAATCACTTGAACCCAGGAGGTGGAGGTTGCAGTGAGTTGAGATTGCGCCATTGCACTCTAGCCTGAGTGACAAGAGCAAAACTCCGTCTCAAAAAATAATAATAATTTAAAAAATGAAGAGTGGGCCAGGCACAGTGATTCGTGCCTGTAATCCCAGCACTTTGGGAGGCCGAGGCAGGTGGATCACCTGAGGTCAGGAGTTTGAGACCAGCCTGGCCAACATAGTGAAACCCCATCTCTACTAAAAATACAAAAATTAGCTGGACATGGTGGCAGGCACCTGTAATCCCAGCTACTCAGGAGGCTAAGGCAGGAGAATCACTTGAACCCAGGAGGTGGAGGTTGCAGTGAGTTGAGATTGCGCCATTGCACTCTAGCCTGAGTGACAAGAGCAAAACTCCGTCTCAAAAAATAATAATAATTTAAAAAAAATTTTTTAAAAAATAACAGTGATGAGTATCTTAGTATTCCGTACTGAATAGAAGATATCTACAATACATGTATCTAACCAAGTACTTGTTTTCAGAATATACAAAGAACTTCTACAAATTAAGAAAAATACAACCCAAAGATAAATGAGCAAAACACTTACACAAGTGCTTTATGAAAAACAATACATCCAAAATTCCAATAAACCAATCATTGGAAAAATATAAATTAAACCATAATGTGATACAACTACACACCCACCAGGATGATTAAAATGAAAAGATAGACAATACCAGATGTGGAGCAACTAAAACTTTTATGCAGTGCTAGAGGGAAAACTGGTGCAATCACTACGAATAACTATCTAGCAATATTTACAAAAACAGAACCCATAACCCAGCAATTTTACTGCTAGGTACATAAAATAGAAACATGTACATATGTTCACAAGATATACATACAAGAAGGTTCACAGCAGCACTATTCTCTTTTATTATATATTTTTAACTTATATGCAGGAAAACTCATTCTTTGTGGCATATGGCTTTGTGGGTTTTGTTTCGTTTTTTTCCCTGAGACAGTCTTGCTCTGTCGCCCAGGCTGGGGTGCAGTGATGTGATCTTGGCTGACTACAACCTCTGCCTCCCAGGTTCAAGCAATTCTCCTGCCTCAGACTCTGGAGTAGCTGAGATTACAGGTGCGTGCCACCACGCCCAGCTAATATTTGTATTTTGTTTTAGTAGAGACGGGGTTTCACCATGTTGGCCAGGCTGATCTCGAACTCCTGACCTCGTGATCTGCCCACCTCAGCCTACCAAAGTGCTGGGATTACAGGCGCGAGCTACTGCACCCGGCTGGCTCTGTAGTCTCAAACTCCTGACCTCGTGATCTGCCCACCTCAGCCTCCCAAAGTGCTGGGATTACAGGCGTGAGCTACTGCACCCGGCCGGCTCTGTGGGTTTTGACAAATACATGGAGTCATGATTGACCACCAAACTCATCAGAGAGAAGAGTTCTACAAGCCTGTAATCCCGGCATTTTGGGAGGCTGAGGCAAGTGGATCACCTGAGACCAGGATGAGACCAGCCTGGCTAACATGGCAAAACCCTGTCTCTGCTAAAAATACAAAAATTAGCCAGGAGAGGCCAGGCATGGTGGCTCACGCCTGTAATCCCAGCACTTCAGGAGGCCGAGGCAGGCAGATCACGAGGTCAGGAGTTCAAGACCAGCCTGGCCAACACAGTGAAACACAGTCTCTACTAAAAATACAAAACAAAACAAAACAAAAAACTAGCGAGGCGTGGTGGCAGGCACCTATAATTCCAGCTACTTGGGAGGCTGAGGCAGAAGAATCACGTGAACCTGGGAGGCGGAGGTTGCAGTGAGGTGAGATCGTACCACTGCCCTCCAGCCTGGGTGACATAGCGAGACTGTCTCGAAAAATAGAAAAAGTAGCTGGGTGTGGTGGTGGTGGCACACACCTGTACTCCCAACTACTCTGAAGGCCGAGGTGTGAGAATCGCTTGAACCTGGGAGGCAGAGGTTGCAGTGAGCTGAGATCGCACCACTGTACTCCAACTTTGGCAACAGAACAAGACTCTGTCTCAGGAAACAAAAAAAAGAACCAGAAACTAGAAACGTCTACAATAGAACGGATTGTGGCATATGCAGGTAATGGAATGGTATACAGTAATGAGGAAGAATGAACTACAAATATATGTAACAAAATGGATGTCTCTCACAAACATAATGTTAAGCTAAAGTAGTAAGACACAAATGACTATACATTTACATAAAACAGCCATGCTGTAGCATATGACAGTACTTTATTCCTTTTTAAGGTTACAACATGCCTGAACCTTGAAAACATTATGCTAAGTGAAAGAAGTCAACCACAAAAGACCACATAGTTATGATTTCATTTACATAAATGTTCAGAATAGACACAGACAGTAGATGAGTGGTTGCTTAGGGCTAAGGCAGGGAGGAATGAGGAGTGACTGCTAATATGTATGGGGTTTCTCTAGGGTGATGAAAATGTTCTAAAATTGATTGTGGTCATGGTTGTACATCCCAGTGAATACAGTAAAAACCACTGAATTGTACACTTCATACAGATGAATGTTATGGTATGTGAATATATTTCAATAAAGTGTTTTCTAAATTATGTTGATTATGTTGGCTTCTTTGGCTTTCTTTTTTTTTTTTTGAGACAGAGTTTCGCTCTTGTTGCCCAGGCTGGAGAGCAACGGTGCAATCTCAGCTCACTGCAACCTCTGCCTCACAGGTTCAAGCGATTCTCCTGCCTCAGCCTCCCAAGTAGCTGGTACTACAGGCACGTGCTACCACTCCTGACCTCAAATGATCCACCTGGTTTGGCCTTGAATCCTCAAACATTTTATTCTATCTAAAAGCAGAAAGATTACTGGGGTCTTGTCAAAAGGACACAGGAGCTCACTTGGAAATGCTCTAACTGGCCAAAGATGGGGAGATATGAACATCAAGAAGAATAATGACTGTAAAGGTACGACATACAAAAAAATACATATAAAGAGTAAATGTAAGATGTAAGGCCAGGTGCAGTAGCTCACATCTGTAATCATCCTAACACTTGGAGAGGCCAAGGTGGAAAGAATGCAAAATGTAAAAAGAATATAAAATGGTAAGCCACTCTGGAAAAGTTTGACAGTTTCTGAAAAAGTTAAATCCTCCCCTAAATACCATAACTAGGTATTTACCCAAGAGAAAGAAAAGCACACATGACCACACAAAAACTTGTATACAAATGTTTACGGCAGCATTATTCATAATAGCCAAAAAATGGAAATAAAATGACCATCAACTAGTGAATGGATAAACCAACTGTGGTATACCCATACACTAAAATGTTACTCAGTGCTATGGTCTGAATGCTTATGTTTCCCCAGAATTCATCATATGTTGAAACCTAATAGCCCAATGTGACAGTTTTAGAGATGAGGCCTCTGGAAGGTGTTTAGCTCATGCAGGAAAAGTCCTCATTAATGGGATTAATGCCTTTAGAAAAGAGGTCAGAGACTAGGCTCAGTGGCTCACATCTGTGATCCCCACACTTTGGGAGGCCGAGGCAGGTGGATCACCTGAAGTCAGGAATTTGAGACCAGACTGACTAACATGGTGAAACCCCATCTCTACTAAATACAAAAAATTAGCTGGGCATGGTGGCACATGCCTGTAATCCCAGCTACTTGGGAGGCTGAGGCAGGAGAATCGCTTGAACCAGGGAGGTGGAGGTTGCAATGAACGGAGATCGTGCCATTTCACTCCAGCCTGGGCGACAAGAGTGAAACTCCATCTCAAAAACGAGAAAAAAAGAAAAGAGGCCAGAGAGAGACCTTTCACCCCCTTGGAAGTATTCTTACCAAGAAAACAAAAGCAAACAAAATGAATCAGGGCAAGCCTTTAAATCTACCAGATTAAATGAGAAACATTTTCAATGACACCTTGATGATACAATCAGCCAGAATACAAAACAAGAGAAATTCTTTAGAAAAGATTATCTAATTCCAACAAAGAATAAGTGGTATATTTAAAAATGTGTGTGTGGTGGGATATAATTAAATAACTTTAAAAGGCCTATCACCCAAATATAAAGTATGGACTTCTTTTGATCCATATTGTTCTGTAAAAAATATATATATTTAGGCCAGTCACAGTGGCTCACACCTGTAATTCCAGCACTTTAGGAGGCTGAGGCAGGTGGATCACCTGAGGTCAGGAGTTCAAGACCAGCCTGGCCAACATGGCAAAACCCCATCTCTATTGAAAATACAAAAATCAGCCAGGTGTGGTGTCAGGCACCTGTAATTCCAGCTACTCAGGAGGCCAAGGCACAAGAATCACTTGAACCCAGGAGGTGGAGGTTGCAGGGAGCCAAGATCGTGCCACTGCACTCCAGCCTGGGTGACAGAGCGAGACCTTGTCACAAAACCAAAAAAAGAAAAAAATATATGTATACATATATATATATTTTAGAGATAATTCAGGAAAATTGATTACGAAATAGGTATTAGATGATATTAAGGAATTCTTGTGGGGTTTTTTGTTTGTTTTTGAGATGGAGTTTTACTCTTGTTGCTCAAGCTGGAGTGCAATGGCACGATCTCAGCTCACTGCAACCTCTACCTCCCGGGTTCAAGCAATTCTCTTGCCTCACCCTCCTGAGTGGCTGGGATTACAGGCACCTGCCACCACACCCGGCTGTTTTTTTTTTATTTTTAGTAGAAACGGAGTTTTTATTTTTAGTAGAAATGAGGTTTCACCATGTTAGCCAGGCTGGTCTCGAATTCCCGACCTCAGGTGATATGCCCACCTCAGCCTCCCAAAGTGCTGGGATTACAGGCGTGAGCCACCACACCTGGCCTGTTAATTCTTTTTAATGTGATAGCAATATATTTTTTTTCCAGTCCTTGTCTGTTAAAGACATGATATGAAAGTATTTGCAGGTGGGTTCACAACCAGCCTGGGCAACATGGTGAAACCGTCTCTACCAAAACTACAAAAAATTGGCCAGGTATGGTGGGGCATGCCTGTGGCCCCAGCTACTTAAGAGACTCAGGTGGGGAACCACTTGACCCTGGGAGGCAGAGGATGCAGTGAGCCAAGATCACACCACTGCACTCCAGGCTGGTTGACAAGGTGAGATCCCATCTCAAAAAAAAAAAAAAGTATTTGCAAGTGGAATCATATGGTTTCTGAGATTTGCTTTCAAGTACTATAGTGTCCACATGCACATACATACACATACACAAACTGGCAAGAAAAAGAAAAAAGAATGACAACGTTGGGCATGGTGGTTCACATCCATAATCCCAGGGCTTTGGGGAGGCTGAGGTGGGAGGATCGCTTAAGGCCAGGAGTTCAAGACCAGCCTGGGCAACATAGTGAGACCCCATTGCTATGAAAAACTAGCCAGGCATGGTGATGTGTGCCTGTGGTCCCAGCTACTTGCGAGGCTGAGGTAGGAGGACTGATTGAGCCCAGGAGGTCAAGGCTACAGTAAGCTGTGATCACACCAGTGCACTCCAGCCTGGGTGACAGAGCAAGACTCTATCTCGGGAAAAAAAAGAAAAAACAGAAGAATGACAAAGTGTTGATAATTGTTGAAATCAAATCTTGGGTATATGGGGGTTCTTATACCATTTTCTCTACTTTAGTGTAAGTTTGAAAATTTCCATAATAAAAAGTTTTTATTTTTTAACTAAAAGGGGATCTAGAGCAATTGATATGTTGGAAATAACAGGGTTCAAAGCAACTAACCTCTGTCCTGAAGCAAGGGCAATGGGAGACTGTCCATTGGGGGGCCGAGGATCCTCACATGTCTTCATCTCCACCTCTACCTTATCCAGACACTGAAATAAAAGTCAAGGAGAGCTAAGCATTTACACAAATACACACATAGCACAATGACAGCACAGACTGTGTCATTCATCTCTGTGCTCCAGAGCCTAGTCAAGTGCCATACCCACAGTGGGCAGACAATCAATATTTACTGAATGAATGAATGAATGAATGAACGAACGAACAAACGAACAAACTAAAATGCAAGGAGAGTCCTCATTTTCCCCCTTCCATTTGCATTAGCAGCAGAACCTCATGACAAGTATGGGATGAGCTCAGAGCAAAAAGATAAAACACAAATCCAAGTTGCAGGAATATTGTTCCTGGGGATTCCAGTTTTCGGGATAAAGACACACATTGTCCAGCCTCTGAAGGACCCTCAACTGATCATCGTTCAACTGTCAATCCAAACTAAACTTTTTTTTCTTCTTTTTTTTTTTTTCAAGACAGAGTCTTACTCTTATTGCCCAGGCTGGAGGGTGATCTCAGCTCACTGCAACCTCCACCTCCCGGGTTCAAGCAATTCTCCTGCCCCAGCCTCCCGAGTAGCTGGGATTACAGGCACCCACCACCACTACACCCGGCTAATTTTTTGTATTTTTAGTAGAGATGGGGTTTCACCACATTGGTCAGGTTGGTCTTGAACTCCTGACCTCAGGTGATCTACCCACCTCTGCCTCCCAAAGTGCTGGCATTACAGGCATGAGCCACCACACCCAGCCCAAACCAAACTTCTAATTTTTCCTCTGTCAAGATTTCAAGGAGTGCCAGGCACAGTGGCTCACGCCCATAACCCCAGCACTTTGGAAGGCTGAGGTGGGTGGATCACCTGAGGTTAGAAGTTCGAGACCAGCCTAGCCAACAAGGCAAAACCCCGTCTCTATTAAAAATACAAAATTAGCTGGGCATAGTGGTGCATGCCTGTAATCCTAGCTACCTAGGAGGCTGAGGCAGGAGAACTGCTTGAACCCAGAAGGCAGAGGTTGCAATGAGCCAAGACCATATCATTGCACTATAGCTTTAGTGATAAGAGCAAAACTCCATCTCAAAAAAAAAAAAAATTTCAAGGGAAAATAGGAAAGTCTAAGGTTAGAGCCTAGGCAGCCATAATTGTTACACTAAAACCGAGAAAACAACTGAGAAGTCCTGGGTCTTGTGTCCCAGTGCTAATCCTACACCACACAGCAGTTCCAGAATAAGCCCAGACAATAGTCACACTGTCTCAGAGAGAAGCTCACAGGGACATAAGGAGACACCCACCATTCCTAAAAGGGTTAGCCTATCATTTTCTCCCTCATCTTCTAAAAGCCTACCCTGGCCATCCCCATTTGATTACTTGCAATCAAGAAAGGTCATTACCAAGCAAATTGGGTGTGTCTTCAACTTTGTCCACTGGATCTGAAAGAGGAAAGCAAAGTCTCAGGGCTGTGGTAGCTGACCCTCCAGAAGGCAGGCCTGCTGGCCGAAGAGAATATCAGCATTCTGACCCTCATTCTCACCCGGATAGAGGCCCTGTTGCAGTAGACCCGAGTGATGGCTAACCAGGTGGGCAGCTCCAGTACATTCTGTAGAACCTCTTCATCCAGCTCCAGGTTGGTCAGCTGACCCTCCCCTTTCAGGGTGCTCAAGTTGATTTTGTCTGGGGAAAGATTCTTAGTGAACCTGAAAAGAGTAATGATAAGAAGCTATTATTTCCATGGGAATCTGCTAACTGGGTATTACAGCCAAAACACTTCTAAATCTAAAGAAAAAATTAAAGAACATTTGTTAAGGCTAGTCAAGTGAAGCAGTAGGAGTGAAGGAACACAGAAATCTGTAACTGGTTGTGATCAATTAGTTGTAAACAACACCGTACTCAGACCAGCCAGAACAAATGTACTCGGACCACACTATCTCTACACCATAAAAGATGTTAAGTGAGACCTATGATTCTACTTATGATTGTGTCATCACCCTACTAAAGAACCTACGATGAGGATTCTGGGGCAATAGCTATAGCAATGGCAATGTAGTCTTTCAATATTTCTGAACCCTCACATAAAAACAGACAGAGGGAGCCAGGCACAGTGGCTCACGCCTATAATCCCAGCACTTTGGGAGGCCGACGCGGGCGGATCACCTGAGGTCAGGAGTCGAGACCAGCCTAACCAACATAGAGAAACCCCGTCTCTACTAAAAATACTAAATTAGTCAGGCGTGGTGGCGCATGCCTGTAATCCCAACTCCTCCGGAGGCTGAGGCAGGAGAATCGCTTGAACCTGGGAGGCGGAGGTTGCAGTGAGCTGAAATCGTGCCACTGCACTCCAGCCTGGGCAACAAGAGCAAAACTCCGTCTCAAAAAAAAAAAAAAAAAACAGAGGGCCAAGCGTGGTGGCTCACGCCTGTGATCCCAGCACTTTGGGAGGCTGAGGCAGGAGGATCGCTTGAGTCTAGATCAAGATAAGCCTGGGCAACATAGCGAGACCCTATCTCCACAAAAAAACAAACAAAAATTAGGCACGGTGGTGCATGCCTGTAGTCCCAGCTACTCAGGAGGCTGAGGTTGAGGCATGAAAAGCAATGGGGGCTGATTTGACACAGTAACTGACACTGTCCACTGCAAGGGATCCTTAGTGAGACCTCAAGGAGCTGGAGCAGTCTAGTCCTATGAACTCATGAAACTAACCTTCCCAAGCTCCTTCCTCGGAAAGGACTCCCACACAGAAAAGAATTAAAAATGAGCAAGATAGGGATGACAGAAATGAAGAAAAGAGGTGGTCTAGATAAAAGTAAGGGAGGCGAACAGAGACTTATTATCTCAGGAAGCAAGCTGTTGTATTTTTTAGCACTACTTGAAATAACAGAAGGGGGAGCTACATGAAGTTAAGGATGTGAAACAGTACCAGGCTAATTATCGGCTTATTAAAGCAGGGTAAAATGAAATCCCAGACCCCTACACATATCTTTACTGATACGAAAAAAGAACAACCAGTTCTATAGTCTTCCCAAAGAGACTAAATTTGAATGTCATCAAGCCACTGGGTCCGGCTGCTAATTTGAAGGAAATACTGAGGACAGATGAAAACTGCTGAACTACACTGTAAGTGTGCAATCAGCAAAATCTAGACCACAGGAAACTCTATCGGTCAAATGGTCTTGAAATAAAATATTCGCACAGGCCAGTCCTCTCACTATTCCTCACTGCTCCGTCCTCGCTCCTGTGCTCTCACCAGCCACTCCCTTTCCCTCCACACCACTATCTGCCATGCAAGGCTGAACTGGAGACTCCTCCCTGAGGCCTTCTTTCCCTCACTGCTGTAACTCACATTAAACTCTTTTATTCTCCATTCCTGGAATCTGTAAGGCGCGTTTAGTTCATAATCATATGACAGAGTCTTGGGATGTTCTCTAATTCTCAAACGCATACTATAACCACCCCTGCTCAATTAGATTAAGCTCTTCAGGGTAAAGGGCTTAGTCTTGGCCATTCTTCCTAATCCAAATGGTGAGCCAACAGAATGCTGGCCCACATATCTCTTAGCTAACTGCCCTGCTGGCTAACTACTCCCAGTTCCCTTCTCTCATCTTTTTGGCTGGATCAATTTAAGGCCAGTTCCTCATAGCATAACCCTATCTCCTGTAAGACCAACTGTCTAAATTAATCTCACTCCTGTAATTCACTGCTGCTGCCTCTCAGTCACTATTTTCACCCCAATCATGAATTGCATTTTGTCCACCAAACTTAACTATACTTTGTGTTTACACATATTAGATGCTAACAGTTTAGAGTTACATATTTATATATTTACCAACTTTTTTCACTATATGTATCTTTTCCTTTTACTAAACTGTGTTTTAGTGATTTTGCTTTTCCTTGGACCATAAAATCATGATGTGCCAAAGTTTATCTTTGCAATGTTTTTCTAAAGTACTTAAGAAGGTACTATGAAAACAGCTCTTTAACAATTTTTAAATGATAGTAAAAATCATTTTTAGAAGTTTGTGAACATGCAAAACAATACTGTATGATATTAAGGGATACACAGGAATGCACTGGCATGATGACAAATTTAGGAAAGTGCTTACCTGTGGGGTAAGGGGAGGGGTCGACAGGAAGCTTCCACTGTATGGATAACGCTTATTTCTCAAGTTGAGAGGTGACTGTATGGCTTTTCATTATGCTACTCCATACCTTTTGTATGGCAAATATTTTATAACAAATTTTTCTAAGATTTCTATCAATTATCTATTTACGTACTTAGTGTTGGGAATGCTATTCCTCCACTAAGTCTCTTTTTTTCTGAGACAGGATCTCACTCTGTCACCCAGGCTGGAGTGCAGTGGTACCATCATGGTTCACTGCAGCCTCGACCTCCTGGCCTCTGGTTATCCTCCCACCTCAACCTCCCTAGTAGCTGGGACTACAGGCACACATCACTACGCTCGGCTAATTTTTATATTTTTTGTATAGACAGGGTTTCGCCATGTTGCCCAGGCTGGTCTCAAACTCCTGGGTTCAAGCGATCCACTTGCCTATCAATGTGCTGGCATTACAGATGTGAGCCATTGTGCCCAGCCCCATGGGTCTCTCTTAATCCTACACGTCTTGCTGGGCCTGTCAATAATGCATGGTCCTAACCACTTCTTACTCAGGCCTCTTCTCAGGATTGTGTTTGCAGAGAACAGCTTTGAGTAAGGAAATAATCTCTCCCACTAGGACAAAGAACAGGCCTGCTTACCATTTACTATAAAAGCAGTGGATTCCCCAAGTTCAGTGTTCTATTCCTATAACACATATGCAGGCATCCATCTGGACCCATTCATGTCACTCCCATAGGACTCTGGGGGCAAGGAAAATTGACATAAACATTATACTTATTATGCTGCTTGCTGGGCCATGAAAAATAGGCTGTGAGTAATAAAGTCCTTTGTCTCTGATCCAGAAGTCTTGTGTGTTCTGCCAGCATCCATGAAACAGTAGGAGTTAATAATTAGCTTCTAAATATGGTAAAATAAAATCCCAGGCCCTTATACATACTTCTGCTGATTTTAATTCACTTAAAAAAATGTAATCTACATTTACTGAGTATGAACTAACTTTATTCTCTGAACCAAAAAGACAAGTTTTCAATAAATGGTTCCTTTCCTCTAAAAACAACTTGCCACAGAGGGAAGGTGATTATTTCTCTTCCAGAAAGAAATGGCTTTTCAGTCCTTTTCTTAAACAAATGGCTATCTACAAGAAAATAGGACTGGGGTACGAAGGAGAAATAAACTCATCTACATATTTCCTAATAAGACAACAACAAAAGGAAGTAAAGGAAGACAGTGCATGCCCCTAAGAACTCTGAGGAGACAGACCTGAGAGAAGGGAAAGCAGAAAACAGAACTCAACATTATTTGTAATCACTAGGCACAGGCAGGCTTTCAAGTCTCTTTTGTATTTAAATAAAATATTATAATTATTTCCTTCTACTGTCCTAGCAACGCTTCCTCTAATCTTAAGTGGTCCAGTGAAGCCATATCAATCCAGAAACTGGGGCAGGACATACTTCAGAAGTACTACTAGTTTTAGAAAGATAAGAATGTTTTAACAAGCAGAATGAGTTTTAAAGACGACAACTACATGTCTCCTCCTCTCCAACCGCACAGATTCTGATAAGATGTTACCTTTCTACCCCAGCTGAGAATTCTTGTAGAAATGAGCCACTGTCAGGGATGGGAGTAAGGATCCCTCTGAGAGGCAGGAGTAAGGAGAAAAAGCTGAGAACCACTAAGATAAACTGCTCTTTCGTATGATAAAAAGCCATTTTTATTTTATTTTTTGAGACAGTCTCACTCTGTCATCCAAGCTAGAGTGCAGTGGCGTGATCATGGCTCACTGCAGCCTCAGCCTCCTGGGGCTCAAGTGATCCTCCCATCTCAGCCTCCAGAGTAGCTAGAACCACAAGTACATGTCACTATACCCAGCTAATTTTTTTTAATTTTTTGTAGAGATGGGGTCTCCCTTTGTTACCCAGGCTGGTCTGGAACTTCTGGGCTCAAGCAATCCTCCCACCTCAGCCTCCCAAAGTACTGGGATTACAGGTGTGAGCCACTGTGCCCAGACACTTTTTTTTTTTTTTTTTTTTTTGAGACGGAGTCTTGCTCTGCCACCCAGGCTGGAGTGCAGTGGCCGGATCTAAGCTCACTGCAAGCTCCGCCTCCTGGGTTTACGCCATTCTCCTGCCTCAGCCTCCCGAGTAGCTGGGACTACAGGCACCCGCCTCATCGCCCGGCTAGTTTTTTGTATTTTTAAGTAGAGACAGGGTTTCACCGTATTAGCCAGGATGGTCTCGATCTCCTGACCTCGTGATCCGCCCGTCTCGGCCTCCCAAAGTGCTGGGATTACAGGCTTGAGCCACCGCGCCCGGCCATGCCCAGACACTTTTAAAGAAAAGAAAGTGAGATGGACCTTTTCAAACTGATGACTTCTCTGAAAAAAGAGAAACATACTTCAGATAAAATAAAACATAAACACAGTCAAGAATAAGTTATACTGTTAGCTAGCACTGACATTCTCAGAGTGATTACACTAAGTGCTAAGTATCTAATTTCTACGTTGTGTTCTTTGCAAAATCTAACTCTATTTACAGTTCCATATAAATAAATGTATTTTTCAAGTCTTAACAAAAAAAGTGTATCAGATTGTATTACATTTCATCCTAATCTTGCCAGTTTTTAGGGCAATGTGTCTCAAACTATGGTCCTCTGATCACATGGATCTTAATTACTTCAGAATGCTTATTTTAAAATGCAGGCTGGGCACGGTGGCTCACACCTGTAATCCCAGCACTGGGAGGCCGAAGCGGACAGATCACTTGAGGCCAGGAGTTCGAGACCAGCCTGGCCAACATGGTGAAATCCCATCTCTACTAAAAAATCACAAATGAAATTAGCTAGGCCAAGGTGGGGCATGCCGGTAATCCCAGCTACTTGGGAGGCTGAGGCATGAGATTCACTTGAACCCAGGAGGCAGAGGTTGCAGTGAGCCAAGTTTGCACCACTGTACTACAGCCTGGGCAACAAAGCGAGAGTCTGTCTCAAAAGAAACAAACAAATAACAAAATAATAATTGTATGTCTTTTTGCCCCATAGGCTGGACCAGATCAATATCCTTTTGTCAGCTAAAAGAAAATTTCATTTTTAAAACATAATTTGGCCAGGCACGGTGGCTCACACCTATAAACCCAGCACTTTGGGAAACCAAAGCAGGAGGATCACCTGAAGTCAGGAGTTCGAGACCAGCCTGGCCAACATAGAGAAAATCCATCTGTACTAAAAATACAAAAATTAGCCAGGCATGGTGACACATGCCTGTAATCCCAGCTACTAGGGAGGCTGAGGCAGCAGAATCACTTGAACCCAGAAGGCAGAGGTTGCAATGAGCTGAGATTGCACCACCGCACTCCAGCCAGGGCAACAGAGCAAGACTCTGTCTCAAAACAAACAAACGAACAAACAAAAAACAACTTATTTTGTACACCACAAGCGGGAAAAGGCATTATTCTCTGGCCTGGACCAGCAAAACCAAACAACAAATAAAAATGACATTTTACTTTGCACCAGGCACTGAATAAAGGGTCTTTATAACATCTCAATTAATCTTTGCAATATTACACATGAGGTAGGCATTATTATGTCCATTGCTCAGAGGAAGAGCATGAGGCTCAGATATGAAGCAGTTTGCCCCAGATGACAGGGCAAGAAAAGGTAGTATAAACCCAGGTGTGCTCACTGGTTTTTACTTCTATTAACATTTTAATATTATGAAGTTTCTCCAAAACACACTTGGCACAGAATAAATTTATAAGGTATCTCAGACGTGGTTGGAGGACATTCTTTCACTTTTTATAATCTACCATAGACTGCTTAACCTGTGTAAGAGGAATACATCTAAACTTTTTTGGTAAAGTTAATAGTGTAACTCCATCAAAAACCTTTCTGCACTTCACCAACTCAACCAGATTAACAAACTTTTTCTTAAGTATGCCCAGGGCTAATTTACCACCATTCCAGCAGTGACACCCAGTCTCCAGCAACACGCTGACAAGAGACCACAGAGGATACTGTGCCATCAGGTCTAAGATTAACAATACAAGCAAGTAATCACCAAAAGCTGAACAACACTAAATAACCAAGAGTTCTTCAGGCACTCGAAGGACTGCTGATGCTGCATGCATGTCTGCTGCTCATGAGCAGTTCATAACATAACATCATAACATCTCAATTAATCTTTGCAATATTACACATGAGGTAGGCATTATTATGTCCATTGCTCAGAGGAAGAGCATGAGGCTCAGATATGAAGCAGTTTCCCAAAGTGCTGGGTTTATAGGTGTGAGCCACCGTGCCTGGCCAAATTATGTTTTAAAAATGAAATTTTCTTTTAGCTGACAAAAGGATATTGATCTCAGATATGGGCCACCATGAGCAGTTCTCCTGTGACTGTAATAATGATATAACATATATATGCTTTTTCACCTATGAGTTTACTTTTAGGAGTCAACAAAAAATGGATACTGCCTTATTCGAGCTTCTCAAAAAAGGCAGTAAGAATTCTTTAACTGATTTTGCCTGCATTTTAGAGCAATACCAAAGAATAGGTTTAAAAAAAAAAAAGGGCCGGGCGCGGTGGCTCAAGCCTGTAATCCCAGCACTTTGGGAGGCCGAGACGGGCGGATCACGAGGTCAGGAGATGGAGACCATCCTGGCTAACACGGTGAAACCCCGTCTCTACTAAAAATACAAAAAACTAGCCGGGCGAGGTGGCGGCGCCTGTAGTCCCAGCTACTCGGGAGGCTGAGGCAGGAGAATGGCATGAACCCGGGAGGCCGAGCTTGCAGTCAGCTGAGATCTGGCCACTGCACTCCAGCCTGGGTGACAGAGCGAGACTCCGTCTCAAAAAATAAAATAAAATAAAATAAAAAAGATGGCCGGGCACGGTTGCTCACACCTGCTAGTCCCAGTACTTTCGGAGGCCAAGGCAGGTGGATTGCTTGAGCCTAGGAGTTTGAGACCAGCCTGGGCAACGTGGTGAAACCTCATCTCTACTAAAAATACAAGGACTAGTTGGGCATGGTGGCACACCTGTAATCCCAGCTACTTGGGAGGCTGAGGCACGAGAATCGCTTGAACCTGGAGGTGGAGGTTGCAGTGAGCTGAGATCGTCCCCCTGCACTCCAGTCTGGGTGTCACAGCAAGACTCTGTCTCAAAAAATAAAAATAATAAAAATAAAAATAAAAGATTTTTTTAAACGTCACGTGATCTGTCTGCTTCGGCCTCCCAGTGCTGGGATTACAGGTGTGAGCCACCACGCCCAGCCTGCTTTTTAAAAAATGGGCCTGGGGCCGGGCGCGGTGGCTCAAGCCTGTAATTCCAGCACTTTGGGAGGCCGAGACGGGCGGATCACGAGGTCAGGAGATCGAGACCATCCTGGCTAATACGGTGAAACCCTGTCTCTACTTAAAAATACAAAAAACTAGCCGGGCGATGAGGCGGGCGCCTGTAGTCCCAGCTACTGCGGAGGCTGAGGCAGGAGAATGGCGTAAACCCGGGAGGCGGAGCTTGCAGTGAGCTTAGATCCGGCCACTGCACTCCAGCCTGGGTGGCAGAGCAAGACTCCGTCTCAAACAAACAAAAAAAAATGGGCCTGACTGTTGTTGGGTAGGGTTGGGGAGGTGTGCTCAGCCAAGGAAACCACAGCTCTGAGAATTATACAAGAGGCCCAAGTTTCAGCTCTCTCATCACCTGGAGAGGGAAAAAAAGCTCAAACTCTCTGCCTATAATGGAGTACAACTGGGTTAAACTGCAGCAATGTGATGATAAAACCAATTATTCCAAGTCACGTTCAATTGCCAGTCTAAAATTCACAAACTGCAACCGAATACTGAATTCTTGAGAATCATTATGTTGTATACTTCTCTTTCTATACCCCACAGTCCCTGGCAAAAAAAAAAAAAAAAAAAAAAGCATTTGTGTTCCTAATTGAGGATAGTATCATTCCGAGTCCAAGGGCAGCTAAAAAGGCTAATGGCAGCCTGCTATTTATTCCACTTAAAGTATGTGGGAAAACATTTTCTGGCCATCTGTTACTGTTACAGAGTGTAAAAGCTAAGATGAAATCAGGTTGGAAAAACAGATTTTGATCAAGTTTCATTTCTGCCAGAGGATTGCAATCTGCCAAAGAGACAACAGGGAAAGGCTCTCAGATATCTTTGTGAAAATGTACCACAATGTTGGGAAGTGAAAATTCTTAGATTTGCAGATTCTCAGAATTTCAGAGCTAGAAGGAATCTTAAACAATTGTTTAGTCCAAATCTACATTTGCCAATGAGGAAACAAATGGCCAAAAAGTTTAATGACTTGCCCAAGACTCACAGCTAGCCAGTGGTAAAGATGGAACTAAGTAACAGAAATGGGACTTAACCCGGCATTCACTCCACTCTCACAATACCCTGCCCTCTGTAATTCAGAATCTTTTATTGCGAATAATAGGGTCAATAAGTTGCAACAGTCAGGCGGCTTCAGCTCTAAGAAATTGAACCCTCCTGGGAGAAATAAAAAAGTTCACAAATACACTTTGCTTCCTTCACCATTTTTTCCATTGAGGAGGTGATCACAGCCAGAGCCTTGGCTTCTAAGCTTCCTACCCAGATCTACAGCAAAATATTTTCACTGCTAAGCCACACCACAGGCTTCTCTTTAAACAAAGATATAACACAACACTGAAGCAGTTGGTTTGGATAGCAGGATTCTCTTCATCATCCAAACAAAACATATCAATCACTAATATAGCTAATGCTATTTCATCCCAGATAATCTGATAGAATAAGCCATTCAATCTTAGAGATTGGTCCTAATAGATTTTACTCTCAAAAATTCTTCATTGGCCAGGTGCAGTGGCTCACACAGATAGTCCCCACTTTGGAACTGCTCTAAGCCAAGAGTTCAAGACCAGCCTGGACAACAAAGTGAGACTCTGTCTCTACAAAAAAAAAAAAAAAAAAAAAATTTAATTAGCTGGATACAGTGGCTCGTGCCTGTAGTCCCAGCTACTCAAGAGCTGGGGTGGGAGGATCCCTTGATCCTTGGAGGGTGTAGTGGGCTATGATGGTGCCTCTGCACTCCAGCTAAGCAACAGAGTGAGACTGTGTCTCTAAAAAACACTGCATGACAGTATGACATGCCTTTCTTAGGAGAAAGTTCTTTCCTTCTAAATTTTCGTTTGTTGTTTACAATGTTGGGTTTTTTAACTGCTGTGTTATTTAAGGTGCAATTTCCATACAGCGGCTCATCTTTTGTCTTTTTTTTTTTTTTTTTTTTTTGAGACAGTCTCACTCTGTTGCCCAGGCTAGAGTGTAGTGGTTCAATCTCAGCTCACTGCAACCTCCACCTCCCTCCTGAGTTCAAGCAGTTCTCCCTGCCTCAGCCTCCCAAGTAGCTGGGATTACAGGCGCCTGCCACCACGCCTGGCTAATTTTGTATTTTTAGTAGACATGGGGTTTCACCATGTTGGCCAGGCTGGTCTTGAACTCCTGACCTCAGGTGATCCTCCCACCCTGGACTCCCAAAGTGCTGGGATTACAGGCGTGAGCCACTGTGACTGGCTTAACTCTTTTTTCTTTTTTTAAGAGCTAGAGTCTCACTCTGTTACCCAAGCTGGAGTACACTGGCACAATCACAGCTCTCTGTAATCTCAAACTCCTGAGCTCAAGTGATCCTCCCTCAGCCTCCCAAGCAGCTAGGACTACAGGTGTACTCCACTACACCCAACTGAGTTTTTGTTTGTTTGCTTGTTTTTGAGACGAAGTCTCACTCTGTTGCCCAGGCTGGAGTGTAGTGGCACGATCTTGGCTCACTGCAAACTCCACCTCCTGGGTTCAAGCGATTCTCCCACCTCAGCCTCCTGAGTGGGTGGGATTACAGGCCTGCATCACCATGCCCAGCAAATTTTTGTATTTTTAGTAGAGACGGGGGTCTCACCATGTTAGCCAGGCTGGTCTCAAACTCCTGACCTCAAGTTATCCACCCACCTCAGCCTCCCAAAGTGCTGGGATTACAGGTGCCTGGCCTTTTTTTTTTTTTTTTTTTTTTTAACATTTTTGTAGAGACGGTCTCAATATATTGCCATGGCTGAACTCCTGGCCTCAGAAGATCCTCCCATTTCAGCCTCACGAAGTGTTGAGATTACAGGCGTGAGCCATCGCACGTGGCTATGACTCATGTCTGAACTTTCTATTTTGTTCATCTGACCTATATATATTCATGCCAATACCACACTGCCTTTAATACTGCAGCTTCATTTTAAGCATTAAAAAATCCTTTGTGTTCATTTGTTCAGATTATTCTGACCATTCTAGGTCCTTTTCATTTCCATATAAAATTTCACATCAGCCTGCCTATTTCTGTTTTTTAAAAAATCTGCTGAAACTGATTGGGATTACAGTGAATCTTAGCTCAATTTAGGGAGACCTGACATGTCAACAATAATGAGCCTGTCCCTGTCCCTGAACATCATACATATTAAATGTTTATTTGCATTTCTCTAGACTGCCAATGTCGCCACGTACAGTCTACGTTTGTGTGTGTTAACTTTCAATAAATTTGATAAAAGTTTGGAAAAACTTTTGGAGATTTGTAACAACTTGAAAAAACTTGCAGACAAACCTTATAGCCTAGAAATATTTTTTAAATTAAGAAAAGGTTAGGTACGTCATGAATGCATAAAATATATGTAGATACTAGTCTATTCTATCATTTACTATCCTAAAGTTTATACAAATCTATTATAAAAAGTTGAAATATATCAAAACTTAAGTGCACAAATACTTACAGACCATACATGACACCATTTGCAGTCAGGAGAAATGTAAACAAATATAAAGATGCAGTACTAAATGATAACTGGCCAGGCACAGTGGCTCACACCTGTAATCACAGCACTTTGAGAGGTCCAGGCAGGAGGATTGCTTGAGCCCAGGAGTTTGAGACCAGCCTGGGCAACATAGTGAGACCCGTCTCTACAAAAAAACAAAATAATTAGCTGGGCGTGGTGGCACATGACTGTGGTCCCAGCTACTCAGTAGGCTAAGGTGGGAGTATCGGTAGAGGCTGCAATGAGCAATGATCGTGGAATGCACTCCAGCCTGGGTGACACAGTGAGACCCTGTCTCAAGTAACTACTAAATAATCATAACTGCATAAAATTAACTGTAGTACATACTATACTGCTGTAATAATGTTGTAGCCACCTCCTATTATTACTGCAGTGAGTTCACGTGTTATGAGGATCTGCTTAAAACATTGTCTCATGTCATCTCAGCAGAGCAGTTCATCTCTCCAATAAATTGCATATTGCAGTAAAAAAGTGATCTCTTGTAGTTCTTGTGTACATTTCGTGATGCTTAGTGCAATACTGTAAACCCTGAATAACACCATGGGACCCACAAAAAATGCCACTAGTGATGCTGGAAATGCTCCCAAGAAGCAGAGGAAAGTCATGACATTATAAGGAAAAGTTTAACTGTCTGATATGTTCTATAGATTGAGATCTGCAGCTCCGGTACCTGCCACTTCAGAAAGACGATTAATCTTGTAAACAGATGATGTAAACTTGCGGAATGCAGAGATTTAGTACAGTACTGTAAATGTACTTTATCTTCCTTATGATTTTCTGAACATTTTCTTTTCTCTGGCTGACTTTATTGTAAGAATACAATATATAATACATATACAAAATATGTGTCAATGAACTGTTTGTCATCAGTGAGGTTTCCAGTGAACAGTAAACTATTAGTAGTAAGTTTTTGGGTCAGGCGCAGTGGCTCACGCCTACAATCCTAGCACTTTGGGAGGCCAAGGCAAGTGGATCACATGAGGCCAGGAGTTGGAGACCACCCTGGTCAACACGGTGAAACCCCATCTCTACTAAAAATAAAAAACTTAGCTGGGCATGGTGGCACACTCCAGTACTCGGAGGCTGAGGCAGGAGAATCTCTTGAACCCAGGAGGCGGAGGTTGCAGTGAGCTGAGATCGCAACACTGCACTCCAGTCTGGGCAACACAGCAAGACCTAGTCTAAAAATAAAAAATAAAAAGTTTTTAGGGAGTCAAAAGTCATACATGGATTTTCGACTATGCATGGCAACTGGTACCCCTAAACCCCACTATTGTTCAAGGGTCAACTGTCTTTTATTAAGAACTTATTAATCTTTGTTCACAATGAATATTGATCTGAAACTTTTGTTTCTGAGACAGAGTCTTCCTCCATTGCTCAGGCAGTGGTGCAACTGCTGCTTACTGCAGCCTCAACCTCCTGGGCTTAATCAATCCTCCTGTCTCAGCCTCCTGAGTAGTTGAGACTAGCGGCATGCGCCACCACGCCCAACTAATTTTTTAATTTTTTGTAGAGACAGAGTTTTGCCATGTTGCCCAAGCTGGTCTCAAACTCCTGGGCTCAGGATCCTCCCTCCTCAGCCTTCCAAAGTGCTGGAAATACAGGGCTGAGCCACCAAACCTGGCGGTCTGAAGTTTTCTTTCCTTATAATATCTTTGTCATGTTTTTCTTATCAAGGTCATGCTGAATTTATCAAACAAGTTTGGAAATATTTATTTCCTAAAATAATTTCTGTAAAATGGGTATTATTTATTTCTTAAACGTTTAAAAGAAATCACCAATGAAACTATATGAGCCTTTATTCAAATAATTTTGTGCATTTCACTTAAGTTATTCAATTTATTGACAAAAAGATGTTCAGGCTAGGTGCAGTGGCTTACACCTGTAATCCTAACACTTTGGGAGGCTAAGGCAGGATGGTTCTTAAGTCCAGGAATTTGAGGCCAGTCTAGGCAACATGATGAAACCCTGTCTCTACAAAAAATAAAAAAATTAGGCATGGTGGCATGCACCTGTAGTCCCAGCTACTGGGGAGGCTGAGGTGGGAGGATCCCTTGAGCCCAGGGGGTCAAGGCTACAGTGAGCCTTGACTGTGTCACTGCATTCCAGCCTTGGCAACACAGTGAGATTCTGTTTCAAAAAAAAACAAAAAGATGTTCATAATATCCCTTAACATCTTTTTAACATCTGTAAGATCTATAATGATATCCCCTCTTTTACCGCTGACAATATTTATGTTTTCTCTCTTTTTTCCTTGATCAGTCTTGCTAAAGGTGAACTAAATTCATTAATCTTTTCCAGAAACAAAACAATTTTTGGTTATATTAATTCTCTGTTTGCCCTGCTTTTAATTTCACTGATTTCTTTTCTTTTTTTTGAGACAGAGTTTCAGTCTTGTTGCCCAAGCTGGAGTGCAATGGTGCGATCTCGACTCACTGCATCCTCCGCCTCCCAGACTCAAGGGATTCTCTTGCCTCAGCCTCCTCCAGAGTAGCTATGATTACAGGTGCCCACCACCATGCCCAGTTAATTTTGTATTTTTAGTAGAGATGAGGTTTCACCATGTTGGTCAGGCTGGTCTCAAACTCTTGATCTCAGGTGATCCACCCACCTTGACCTCCCAAAGTGCTGGGATTTCAGTCGTGAGCCACCACACCCAGCCCACTGATTTCTATTCTTATTATTAGACAGAGTCTCACTCTGTTCCCCAGGCTGGAGTGCAGTGGTGCCATCTCAGCTCACTGCAACCTCTGCCTCCCGAGTTCAAGCAATTCTCCTACCTCGGCTTCCCAAGTAGCTGAGATTACAGGTGCCCACCACCACACCCAGCTAATATTTTCTATTTTTAGTAGAGACGGGGTTTCAACATGTCGGCCAGGCTGGTCTCGAACTCCTGACCTCAAATGATCCACTCACCTCAACCTCCCAAAGTGCTGAGATTATAGGCGTGAGCCACCACACCCAGCCTACATTTTCTATTTTGACAGATATTCCCATATTTCTTTCATAGACATGATATGGATTTACATTCTCAACAACTCTAACTCATTGCATATATTTCCCACACCCATGGTAGCTGTCTAGCCCATGACTTGCAGCACTCTCATTTACTGCCATTCCAATACTGGGCCAGTTGAAAGGACAAGGATTCCCCAGAGGTTCTCTTTTCTTAATTCTCAACAGTAGTCTTGCTGAACATTCTAATTCCCTCCTCTAAGCACAAAGACTTGCTAAAACCTATCCTGTTTAGCTCAAGTCCTAATAACCTGTTTGGCTTGAGCCAGTCTTCTTTCCTAGAAGTGAATACCTTCAGGCCAGGCGCAGTGGCTCACACCTGTAATCATTCTAGAATTAGAACTCAGAGTTCCTCAGTGACTCTATCTCAGAGATAGCAACCCTCTACCCGCTTTCAATTATTTGACCATTCAGCTCCCATAGTGGTTAGGACCCAAATTCTTTCCCTACACTAGTCCTGAAGATACTATACCTCTTGACTCACGTACTGGCATGGCTCACTTTGTTAGGAACATTTCTTGTCATCCTAACAGCTCCCTTAATTTCCTTTACTTCCATTTCTTGACAATTCCCAAACCTACATCTAGGACAATAATTGATATACTGTGAATATTAGACTCCTAGTGTTAAAACCTACATGCAGGCTCTAGATTACCCCAAGTGAAAATGTACTTGTTCAGAAAAAGGAAGGCCTATTCCACTAACAGGCATTGCTTGTTATTCACTATTGGATAAGAATAGGTTATCTGCCAGGTGCAGTGGGTCATGCTTGTAATCTCAGCACTTTGGGAGGCCAAGGCAGGTGGATCACTTGAGGTCAGGAGTTCGAGACCAGCCTGGCCAACATGGTGAAACCCTGTCTCTGCTGAAAATACAAAAATTAGCTGGATGTGGTGGCAGGAGCCTGTAATCCAGCTACTCGGAAAGCTGAGGCAGAAGAATCACTTGAACCAGGAGGAGGAGGTTGCAAAGAGTCAAGATTGCACCACTGCACTCCAGTCTGGGTAACAGAGCAAAACGCCATCTCAGGGGAAAAAAAAAAAAAGAATAGGTTATCCATGTTACTGCCTCAGCTATTTAGAGAAGTGTAGCATGTATCTTTGAAAATTGCCCAAGGAAGAAACTGAGGATAAGAAAATTCATACAGTAAGGCTGTCGTTAATTTCTGAGCAGAACTGACCCTAACTTTGACCAACATGTATGCTTATGTTAAGAGGCAAAGACTGTGCAAAATGAGCTCTCTTTTACATATGGTGGTGAAAGAAAAGCCCTGTCAGACCTCTGAGTTGTTTCACCTGGGCAAATGATTGCATGAACACATACCTGAGAGCAGCACATTCAACTGGCTAGGGTAATGGCCTCAAACCATATAAAAGAACTGTGGAGGATACAAAACAGAATTTAAAATAAAAACAAAGGTCTCTAACCCTAAGGACTATGAGATCCTTAAGAGCAAGAACTGGGAAATTTAGTCTATGTCAAACATAAAGTTTAGGAAAAAGATGCTCAATTAATACTTAATGACTTGATAACAATACAAAGCAAATAAATGACAATTGCCAAATAGGTGGAATGAGCTATCCACCAGTCCATCTGCATTCTTCTACACATTGCAAACCAACTCTAATATGTCTGATTTTTTTTTTGAGACGGAGTCTCACTCTGTCGCCGGGGCTGGAGTGCAGTGGCCGGATCTCAGCTCACTGCAAGCTCCGCCTCCCGGGTTCACGCCATTCTCCTGCTTCAGCCTCACGAGTAGCTGGGACTACAGGCACCCGCCACCTCGCCCGGCTAGTTTTTTGTATTTTTTAGTAGAGACGGGGTTTCACAGTGTTAGCCAGGATGGTCTCGATCTCCTGACCTCGTGATCCGCCCATCTCGGCCTCCCAAAGTGCTGGGATTACAGGCTTGAGCCACCGCGCCCAGCCTTAATATGTCTGATTAACCAGACTTGTTAAACCAAGTTTAAGACTATCATCTGTAAATATGAAAATAAATCTCTTTGTGAGGTTGAGGTAGAAGGCACACTCTTCCCATTAGAGATAATTAGGTGTGCAAAGTGCTTAAAAAGGTGACAGAGAAATAAATACATTTTAAAAGCCCAGTCTAGAAGTTTTATAATAAAATTAGGTCGGGCGCAGTGGCTCAAGCCTGTAATCCCAGCACTTTGGGAGGCCGAGACGGGCAGATCACGAGGTCAGGAGATGGAGACCATCCTGGCTAACAGGGTGAAACCCCGTCTCTACTAAAAAATACAAAAAACTAGCCGGGCGAGGTGGCGGGCGCCTGTAGTCCCACCTACTCGGGAGGCTGAGGCAGGAGAATGTCGTAAACCCAGGAGGCGGAACTTGCAGTGAGCTGAGATCCAGCCACTGCACTCCAGCCTGGGCGACAGAGCGAGACTCCGTCTCAAAAAAAATAAATAAATAAAATAAAATTAACATCCAGGAAAAATGAAAAAGGATGCTATTGCTCTGAGAATAAAAATTATTTTTAAAATAGCTAATATTTAATAATTGCTTACTTTATTCTAGATACTGCTGTAAGCACTTTATACTTTTTCTTTTTCTTTTTTTTTTTGAGATAGGGTCTTGCTATATCACCCAGGCTGGTCTTGAACTCCTGGGCAGGCTCAAGCAATCATTCCACCTCAGCCACCTGAGTAGCTGAGAATACAGGCATGCACCACCACACCCAGCTTATCTTTTTTTTTTTTTTTGAGACAGAGTCTCGCTCTGTTGCCCAGGCTGGAGTGCAGTGGCATGATCTCAGCTCACTACAACCTCCGCCTCCCAGGTTCAAGCGATTCTCCTGCCTCAGCCTCCCAAGTAGCTAGGATTACAGGCGTGAGCCACTATGCCTGGCTAATGTTTGTATGTTTAGTATAGACGGGGTTTCACCATGTTGGCCAGGCTGGTCTCAAACTCCTGACCTCAAGTGATCCACCTGCCTCAGCCTCCCAAAGTGCTAGGATTATATGTGTGAGCCACCATGCCCAGCCATCCAGCTTATATTTATACTTTTGTTTTTTTTTTTTGAGTCACGATCTCACTCCGTTGCCCAGGCTGAAGTGTAGTGGCACAGTCCCGGCTCACTAAATCCTTGACCTCTCGGGCTAAGGTGATCCTCCCAAGTAGCTGGGACTACGGGTGTGTGCCACGATGCCCAGCTAATTTTTTTTATTTTTTGTAGAGATGGAGTCTTGCTATGTTACCCAGGCTGGTCTGGAACTTCCGAGCTCAACCCATCCGCCCACCTTGGCCTCCCAAAGTGCTAGGATTACAGGTATGAGCCACTGTGCCCAGCCTATCCATTTTAAATTAATGTATTTCTCTCAATGACCTCATGATGTAAAAGATTACTATTATCACCATTTTATATATGAGAAAACTGAGGCATAGAAAGGTTAAATAACTTGCCCAGGTCATAGAGCTAGTAATTGACAGAGCTAAGATTCAAAATCTGGCAGTCTGGCTCAAGAACCTGCAGCCTGGACTAAACCATACAATCTCCCTGACTTTTTTTTTTTTTTTTTTTTTTTGAGATGGAGTCTCGCTCTGTCGCCCAGGCTGGAGTGCAGTGGCCGGATCTCAGCTCACTGCAAGCTCCGCCTCCCGGGTTCACGCCATTCTCCTGCCTCAGCCTCCCGAGTAGCTGGGACTACAGACGCCTGCCACCTCGCCCGGCTAGTTTTTTCTATTTTTTTAGTAGAGACGGGGTGTCACTGTGTTAGCCAGGATGGTCTCGATCTCCTGACCTCGTGATCCGCCCGTCTCGGCCTCCCAAAGTGCTGGGATTACAGGCTTGAGCCACCGCGCCCCGCCCAATCTCCCTGACTTTTAAAAAAGTCAACACAGGGGTAGAGGTTTGGAGATGTTTCAGTTGCCTCAGATCAAAGGCAGTAGCAACTGAAGGCAGCAGGGAACAAGCTGAGCCCTATCTAGATGTCTTGGCACAGTACAAAAGGCCTCTATGATCTAGTTTCTGTCTTTCCAATATCATTTCTAGCTGTGTTCCACCCTCGAACCCTACATTCGAGTGATACAGAATCATACGCAGTCTCCTAAATGCACCCTGCTGCTTCTCAACTCAGTACCATTGTTCATGCGGCGCCCTCTGCCTGGCATCACCTTCTTCCCGTCTGTGCCACTCCCCACTCCAACCCCCCAGCTCTGCAGATACTTCTTAATGCATTACTGGGCTTTTTGCTTATAGACCTACTGGCAGTTAGGTCCTTTAACAGAAACCTTGTCTCATTTGTCTTTGAGTTCCTGCTGCTTGACAACCAATGGCAGATGGGCAATAAAGTTTGCCTAAATAATTAATGAATAAATAGTCTCCAAAACAGAGTCCTCAAAGGTAGCTCAGTGTCTGGGTCCAGCTGACAAAAAGGATACACTACCTGAACTCTCCAGGCCAGGCATCTGGGAAGAGCTGAGACACTACCTACAGATGTGTATCCAATATTCCTGCAGCAAACCTTCCTTAAAGAGACAAGGAACCTCACCTGGGCTCAGAGGACTAGGGAGCCAGAGCCTGCCTGAAAGGAAGACAGTGTGGGGATTTACTGAGGCTCAGCAAAAGGATACACATACTACTATATACTGCAAGGCCTCTAACTTCGTATCAGCCTCTGTGAAGACACTTTCTCAAATGAAATGTGTTCCTCAACTGCAGCCCCTTCTTTCATCCAAGTTTAAAGAAACATTTAAAAAAGAAAGAAAAAAAAAAAAGATTTATCTGAGAAGGAAAAAATGAATGTTTTCAGAATTGCTGAGGAAAGCACCGAGACAGATGACCAGAAGCAGTCAGCTTGGATTAACTTATTCCCTCATTTGGATTTTCTACATATTGGAACTCTTCAACTTTCAAATGACTGATACATACCATGCTCCCCAGACCCATGTCCTGTCCCCACTGCCACAGAAACCATTTTGGAAAAACAAAACAAACTGGGAACTTTTGGAGTATCTGTGGATTCAGAAACTGTGAAAGTAAGGGTAGCTTAGGAGAGCAAACCTAGTAGGACATATTCTGAATTAGATCTGGTTATTTATTTGGTGGCATTCCTGCTCCAACATATGTTCTCTACTTTTCCTCCTGACTTAGTTGAAATCTTATATCCTAAAGATTTGAGGATTCTGATGAAAAAGCAAGGGAAACTGAGCATGCAGACCTGAGTAGGTTGGGGGTACGGTAGCAAAGCACTGAGGGCAAAATCAGAGCAACTAGGGGTATGAGAAAAGAGACCTCCAGAGGTGAGGAAGAGACATATAGTAGGGAAAAAAGAGAGTGTACAAGAGCAAACTTTAGCTGTTTCAAAATTTCATACAAAAGAAATTTCATACTAAGTCAGCAGTTTTCAACCCTAACAGACTCAACTCCTTTATTTATTTATTTATTTTAACTTTACAATGCCTCTCTTAGTTACTAAAATTATTATTCTTTCTTTTTTGATACAGGGTCTTGCTCTGTTGCCCAGGCTGGAGTGCAGGGGCGCGATCACAGCTCACTGCAACCTTGACCTCCCAGCTCAAGCAATCCTCCCACCTCAGCCCCGCAAGTAGCTTGGACTACAAACACATGCCACCATGTCCCACACCCAGTTAATTTTTGTATTTTTTGTAGAGACGGGTTTCACCATGTTGCCCAGGGTGGTCTGGAACTCCTGAGCTCAAGTGATCCGTCCACCTCAGCCTCCCAAAGTGCTAGGATTACAGGTGTAAGCCACTGTGCCCAGTCTCTCAGTGATTTTTTTACATATAATATAATCTACTTACTTACATAATTTCAAAAAAAAAGTAAAATGCAATGCCCAAAGTATAATATAAAAGGAAAATAATTTACAATAAAATCATTTGTATTTTAACATGTAAGTGCTCCAACACCACTGTACCAGAAGACAGAGTTGTCAGATGTTTGCATGCAAATGTGGTATCACCAGGATTTGAACTACTAAAAATGCAGTCAGGCCGGGCACGGTGGCTCACACCTGTAATCCCAGTACTTTGGGAGAACGAGAAGAGAAGATCACCCAAGATCAGGAGTTCAAGACCAGCCTGGCCAACATGTTGAAACCCAGTCTCTACAAAAATAAGCTGGGTGTGGTGGTGGGTACCTGCAATCCCAGCTACTTGGGAGGCTGAGGCGGGAGAATCACTTGAACCCAGGAGGTGGAGGTTGCAGTGAGCCGAGATTGCACCATTGCACTCCAGCCTGGGCGACAGGGCGAGACTCCGTTTCAAAAAAAAAAAAAAATTAGCTGGACTTGGTGGCGGGCACCTGTAATCCCAGCTACTCGGGAGGCTGAGGCAGGAGAATTGCTTGAACCCCAGGAGGCAGAGGTTGCAGTGAGCTGAGATCGCACCATTGCACTCCAGCCTATGCAACAAGAGCAAAACTCTATCTCAAAAATAAATAAATAAATAAATAAATAAAAATGCAGGCATACATAACTTTATCATATTGGTGATTCCAATACCAAGAGTAACACCATTTTCCAAAATGGTGACAAACTCTTGGTAAAGTTCAAAACAATCTTCCCTCATGGTAGTTTCCTAAAATATTCACCATAGTTTAAAGCTGTGCAATACTTTGTGCTTTTATGTAAAACAGAGTTAGATTCTAAGTTCATTTAATCTATACAGTTGATTCAGCTACATAAACATCTAATGACATTCAAAAGTCAAAAAAGACAAGGGACAATGCTTCTTTATGTGAGATTATTCCATGTACTGCAGGACATGGCCCTTCACTCACCAAACGCTAGTCATAACCCTCAATCACTGTGACAACCAAAAACAGTCCTTGATGAGATACGATGATCTAAAAGACCTTACTCCAAGGAATGGGGGGAAAAAGTATTTTTCCCCCTCTCCCCAGCTCCTTCAAATACAGTTCCCTAACAACCAAGACCCAGAACTTCATATAGTAATCTTATGTGGCTTTTGCAGGCTAATGTAGGGAACTATTCAACATTACATCACTATTTCTACTGTACTACACACTCCAAATTTCAAACTTAGAAATAACTGTTGGGAACACAGTAACACAGTACTTCTGTCAAGTCTGACTTAAATACATTGATTGCCATCAATGCCTCCACAATTTTTTAAAACGATAGGCTGGAATCCAAGCTACATATAACCAATGCACTCTCAAGACCAAGCATACATATAAAAAGATTGCTGTGTAGGCAAATGAAACAACAGTCAATTCAACAAATATTTTATAATATATCTAGGCCTAGCCAGGTGCGGTGGCTGTAATCTCACGCCTGTAATCCCAACACTTTGGGAGGCTCAGGTAGGTGGATTACTTGAGGCCAGGAGTTTGAGACCAGCCTGGCCAACATGGTGAAACCCCATCTCTACTTAAAATACAAAAAATTAGCTGGGCACGGTGGCATGTGCCTGTAATCCCAGGTACTTAGAAGGCTGAGGCATGAAAATTGCTTGAACCTGGGAGGCAGAGGTGGCAGTGAGCCAAGATTTCATATATATATATATATATATGCCTTATTTTTGTGACAGATACAAACTACATACCCTTTACCTAAACTACTAAGATGTATTATTATTTTTCACTTTAGTTTTCTGCTTTACTGTAGATACTGATTGATTCTACTGCTTATAGATACTGGGAAATGTTCTTTTCCAGTATTTATCTGTATTTAGCACCAGTACTTTAATATGTGTTCACAACCAGTAGCAAATACTTGCCCTTACCACACAGAGTTAAAAGGTCCCTTAAAGATATGGGATGAACTGGATTTCCTTGTCCTCCCCTCCCTACAACTGCTATTACTCCCCAAGTCTAAGGTTCTCCGAGTTCTGAATTCCAACCATGCATTCTCACTACATATATCTTCTCCCACTTCACCCACTCAACGCATCCTCAAACTCTCCCATTTCAAAGCAGCCAAGACACACATTCCCTGCTATTTTAGAGGACACACTACAGTGGGTATAAAGAACTCAGCTTTCTTTTCAGTAATCAATGCCATACTCAGATTATTCAACCAGGTTCTGCATTAGGTAAGGGTACCTAAATAACCTCTAATATTTTTTTCACCCTAATAAAGTATATTATCTTCTTAGACTTTGTATAAGTAAATCCTCTAAAGGCCCAACCCAGTATATACATTTCAGCTATTTCAGCTACACTGAGGTTAAAGTTTCCTCCTTGAGGTATGCGTTGCCATGAAAAAAAAAAAAAAAGATAAATGGGAACAACTTTGGTTCCCTCTCTGCACAAGCATCAATGCAAAAGCATTAATCTCAACCTCTCTGTACTGAAAGACTAAGAAATGTAATTTCCAAATATCTAAATGTCTACAGAATTAGACATCTGGAAAAGTCTGGCATAACCTTGAAGATGATGAAAAAAAAAAGCATTATCTCCAAAAAGTAACAGTCATCTCTCTTGAGCTACTCTAATAAGATAAATAGTAATGGTTATTGTTTATGGAATACTTTTCCAGGACCAAGGAGATTTATACATTTCTAATCTCTAAAACATTATGCGTTATTATGCCCATTTTACAGATGAAGAAACTGAAACTTGGAGAAGCTAAAAAACTTGCTGAATGTCTGGCTTAGAAGTAGCAGAGTCAAAATTCACAGCCACCTTTTGGAATCCAAAGCCTGGTTCTTTCTGCTACATTGATATGCTTCTCAATTTTTCAAAGCAGGTAATTTTCATTACTGTAAACCATATATTATGCTGTTGTATGTCAAATACATACTACAGTACTGCTTTGAAAATTTTATTGCTGTTAAATACTTTTTTTTTTTCCAGACAGGGTCTCACTCTGTCACCCAGGCTGGAGTGCAGTGGCATAATCTTAGCACACTGCAGCCTCAGCCTCCCAGGCTCAAGTGATCTGATCCTCCTGCCTCAGCCTCCCAAGTAGCTGGGACTACAGGTGCAAACCACCATGCCTGGCTATTTAAATTTCCATTTCTTTAATAAAGATAAAATGCTATGCTAATGGGGCAAGATTACAAAGTAAGTATGAAACTATTTCATTAATATCTAGGGTAACCTAGGCCAGGCATGGTGGCTCACGCCTGTAATTCCAGCACTTTGGGAGGCTGAGGTGGGCGGATCATTTGAGGTCAGGAGTTTGAGACCAGCCTGGCCAACATGGTGAAACCCTGTCTCTACTAAAAATACAAAAATTAGCCAGGCCTGGTGGTGGGCACCTATAGTCTCAGCTACTCAGGAGGTTGAGGCAGGAGGATCACAGGAGCCCAGGAGGTGGGGGTTGCTGTGAGGCAAGGTCATGGCACTGCACTCCAACCTGGGCAACAGAGCGAGACCCTGTCTCCAAAAATACAAACAAAATCCAGGGTAGCCTAAATAACAAATATTTAACAAAAACCCAAATGCCTGGAGAACAGCCCCTCCCTTCTCTTAATCTATGTGATTGTCATTTTGACAGAGGGCTGAGCATTACATCCAATCCAAGTAAGAAATGTTGCAGTTAATGGTCAGAAATAACCCTAATTATTTTCATCGTACCTTTGTAATACGAACATTTCTCCAAAAAAGATCTTACATTTTCAAGGTTCTGACATTTGCTTGTGACTAAAATTTTAAATGCCTCAGAATCTAAAAACTGAACTGACAGCAAAATAAAATACCTACCTGGTTTACCACAGACAAAGTGGAAAAAAAAAAAAAAGAAAGAAAGAAAGAAAGAAAATTAAAAATACATTCACCAGAATGGCTACAACGAAAAATGCAAAGCACTAGGAAGGATATAAAATAATCAGATCCCTCACACACTTCTGGTGGAAATGTAAATTGGTATAGCCACTTTGGAAAATGGTTTAGTGTATCCATTGAAGCTGAACATATACATATTCTACAATCTAAAAATTCTACCCTACATATATTTCCAACAGAAATGTGTACATTTGTTTAAAGGACATGTACTAGAATGTTTCTAGTAGCACTGTTCATAACAGCCCTAAACCAGTAAACTATCTAGAATTCCATCAACAGTAAAATGTACAAGTAAACTGAGGTATTATCACACAATGAAATGCTACACAGCAATGAAAAATAGTCTACAACTTGATGCAAAATATGAATCTCACAAATGTTGCACTAAAGAAGTCAGACATAAAAGTATAAATATAATCCCATTTACATAAAATACAAAGTTGACAAAACTAATATATGCTGCTAGAAATCTGGACACTGGTTACCCTTTGGTGGAGGTAATGACTGGAAGGAGACACAGGGCAGAGTGGGAGGCTTCTCAGAGGCTGGTAATATTGTTTCTTCAGGTGGCTGCTAGTGACATGAGCATGTTCAGTTTGAAACACTCAATAGATGAGAGGCATTATGGCAGCAGAGTAGTTGAAGAGCACAGCTCTGGAATTGGAATGCCTGCATTTGAATCTCTCTATCACTTACTAGTTACAACTTTGGGTAAGTTATTTAACTTTTCTGTGCTTCCTTTCTTCATCTATAAAATATGCCTAATATGTACCTCATGGGGCTATTACAAGGACTAAATTGTCTTAAGATTTGTAAAGTGCTTATTAGCCCAGTGGGTTATTATTAAATACTTGCTAAGTAAATAAAAGTGCTTTTATTCTGAAGCAACACAAGAAAATGAGAAAGGGAAACAAACACAGGATTTAACTATTACTAGAAAATGCATGAAATAATTATTTTTGAAAAGAACGTGATAATAACTACAATCTAATGTAAAAAGAACATGACCTGAAGTTGTGACTAGTCCAACAAGCTTCCACCTAAGTGGACCTTGGAAAAGTAACAGCCTCTCTGCACCTGGAATTCCTCACTGTCAACCGGAGCCTGGCCCTGATGATCTGTAAGATCTTTGCTGCTCCTCAGTGCTCATCAAGATGATGAATGGAGGCAGTCATCATGAACTAAGAGGGCTAAATTTGCAGTCAGGCTCTCTTATTCTCCAAAAGAAATGCTGAAATCTTCTATGCCTCTAAATTTCGTCTAACATGTTTTTAAAATATCTATCATGTCTATCAGCCATGTCTCTTATCACTGAGGTTCACATTTCCTGCCATCATTTAAAATAAATAATTAAGGGTCCTGATAGGTTTTTAAAAGAGCCGGCTGGGTTTCTGTCATTCATGCCATCACAGTGGCCCGAACTTCTTTGGCTTCGTTATATAACGACTCTTTATTAAACATCTATTTATATGTCAGGCACTATAATAAAAACTTTATCCCCAATGTGCCAAAAAAAATCGAATAGATACGTATTATTCTTCCTCCTTCTTATCTTTTACAGATAAGAAAACTAAGGCTCAGGGCCGGGCGCAGTGGCTCACGCCTGTAATCCCAGCACTTTGGGAGGCCGAGGTAGGCGGATCACAAGGTCAAGAAATCAAGACCATCCCAGCCAACATGATGAAACCCCGTCTCGGTGTTCGCAGCCGCCGCCCCCGCCTCTCGCTCGCTGAGCTCCAGCCGAAGGAGAAGAGGGGGTAAGTAAGGAGGTCCCTGTACCATGGCTCATACAAAGCAGACGGCCCACAAATCGACCAGTGGTAAAGCACCCAGGAAGCAACTGGCTACAAAAGCCGCTCGCAAGAGTGCGCCCTCTACTGGAGGGGTGAAGAAACCTCATCGCTACAGGCCTGGTACTGTGGAGCTCCGTGAAATTAGACGTTATTAGAAGTCCACTGAACTTCTGATTCGCAAACTTCCCTTCCAGCGTCTGGTGCGAGAAATTGCTCAGGACTTTAAAACAGATCTGCGCTTCCAGAGCGCAGCTATCGGTGCTTTGCAGGAGGCAAGTGAGGCCTATCTGGTTGGCCTTTTTGAAGACATCAACCTGTGTGCTATCCATGCCAAACGTGTAACAATTATGCCAAAAGACATCCAGCTAGCACGCCGCATACATGGAGAATGTGCTTAAGAATCCACTATGATGGGAAACATTTCATTATCAAAAAAAAAAAATTCTCTTCTTCCTGTTATTGGTAGTTCTGAACGTTAGATATTTTTTTTCCATGGGGTGAAATGGTACCTAAGTATATGATTGCGAGTGGAAAAATAGGGGACAGAAATCGGGTATTGGCAGTTTTTCCATTTTCATTTGTGTGTGAATTTTTAATATAAATGCAGAGGCGTAAAGCATTAATGCAAGTTAAATGTTTCAGTGAACAAGTTTCAGCGGTTCATCTTTATAATAATTATAAATAAACCTGTTAAATTTTTCTGGACAATGCCAGCATTTGGATTTTTTTAAAACAAGTAAATTTCTTATTGACGGCAACTAAATGGTGTTTGTAGCATTTTTATCATACAGTAGATTCCATCCATTCACTATACTTTTCTGAGTTGTCCTACATACAAGTACATGCTTTTTTTTTTTTTTTTTTTTTTTTGAGGTGGAGTCTCACTCTGTCGCCCAGGCTGGATGGAGTGCAATGGCCGAATCTCAGCTCACTGCAAGCTCCGCCTCCCGGGTTCACGCCATTCTCCTGCCTCAGCCTCCTGGGTAGCTGGAACTACAGGCGCCCGCCACCTCGCCCGGCTAGTTTTTTTGTATTTTTTAGTAGAGACGGGGTTTCACTGTGTTAGCCAGGATGGTCTCGATCTCCTGACCTTGTGATCCACCCATCTCGGCCTCCCAAAGTGCTGGGATTACAGGCTTGAGCCACCGCGCCCGGCCAAGTACATGCTTTTAATGTTGTCTGTCTTCTGTGCTGTTCCTGTAAGTTTGCTATTAAAATACATTAAACTATTTAAAAAAAAAAGAAAGAAACCCCGTCTCTACTAAAAATACAAAAATTAGCTGGGCATGGTGGCGTGCACCTGTAGTCCCAGCTACTTGGGAGGCTGAGGCAGGAAAACCACTTGAACTCGGGGGGCAGAGGTTGCAATGAGCGGAGACTACACCACTGCAAAAGGCTGCCCTGCTGATGAGTGGCAGGACTGGAAGGTGAATCTGGCATGTTTGGCTTCAGAGTCCATGCTCCTTCCATTAACGATAGACGCTTGACTTTCTTTATAATCTATCATATTTCTTCTTACTTGTATAATGAAAGGTCATTAGCTTAGGTAATCTAAAACAAGAAAAACCTAATTTAGTGAAAAATCAATTTTGAATATTTTTTAAATGATTACTTTGTGTTTCTAAGAAAAGGTTTCTTCCAAAGTCTATTTAAATGAATGCTGGGCATTAAAGCTATTTGCATTGAGCAGCAGTCATGCAAATCACGAGTTAAAGCCTTTAAAAGACATTTATATTTCCCCCAGTGCCCAGATTAGTGCCTGGCCTAGGGTAGGCATTTAAGAAAAGCATATTGAATACCATTCTCTTCAAATATTGTTTACTAAAATACTCTACTACTAAGGAGGGTGCATTCCAACAAGATACTTTATCATCTGAAAAACTTCATGCCCCAAATCAGCATAATATGACTAACTGTTATATCCTCTCCGCTGTGGGCCATTCTCCTCTAAGTCAAATGGCACTGTCATCACCAGCAACAAGTAACTATCAAACACCTACAGTATTTATTTAATACAGTATATCTTTATTTAACTTGGTATGCCTTCCCTTCTCTCTCTTTCTCCATCATGTTTGGGAAGCCACAGAGTCATAGTTCCTCCCCAGGCAGGCCAGCCTGTATGTAGTAAAGACTACACAGAGACACAAATGTCACATGTGATTAGGCAGCTTTTCCAAGCTAAACAAACACAAAAGCCCCAAGAGTTTGGCCTTTCTCCCAACAAGACTCATAACTTACCACTTCTTCCTGCAGCCCTGAAATTGCAACTGTAACGTGACCTCTTCCTCAGTCCCCTGCCCAATGCTGAGAAAATCAGAAATTTTCCCCAATGTCTGTGATACTTATTCCTACTTCATCTACTATTTTAAAAAGGCACTGTGTTCACCAAGGAATGTGTAAGAATATACTGCTAAAATTTTTCTTTATAAACTGTATGTTCAGGCTGGGCACAGTGGCTCACCCCTGTAATCCCGGCACTTTGGGAGGCCGAGGCAGGACTGCTTGAGGCTAGGAGTTCAAGACCAACATGGGCAACATAGCAACTTGGTCTCTACAGAAAATTTTTAAAATTAGCCAGGGGCGTGGTGGTGCATGGTCTCAGCTACTCAGTAGGCTGAGGCAGCAGGATCATTTGAGCCTGGGAGGTCAAGGCTTCAGTGAGCCATGATCATGTCACTGCACTCCAGCCTAGGCACAAAGCAAGATTCCGTCTCTAAAAAACAAAAAGAAGGCTGAGTGCGGTGGCTCAGGCCTGTAATGCCAGCACTTTGGGAGGCAGAGGCAGGCAGATCACGAGGTCAGGAGATGGAGACCATCCTGGCCAACATGGTAAAACACCATCTCTACTAAAATACAAAAAAAAAAAAAAATTAGCTGGGCATCGTGGCGCACGCCTGTAGTCCCAGCTACTCAGGAGGCTGAGGCAGGGGAATCTCTTGAACCCGGTAGGTGGAGGTTGCAGTAAACTGAAATCGCATCACAGCACTCCAGCCTGGCGACAGAGTGAGACTACATCTCAAACAAAACAAAACAAAACAAAACTCTATGTTCATAGGAGTGCACAGAATATCTGTGCACTACAGAGAAAAGTGTACCAGAATTAGGTTCTGTTCCATTACCTTACCTTCTTATGCAACTTGGGCAAGTCACTTAACTTCTGTAGGCTTTGGTTTCCTCAGCCATAAAATGAAGTATGGAACTAGATCAGGGATTATTCACCTAGTTCCAGGATGCCTTGAGGGATTCAGGCATGTGCTTCAGGAGTTTATAAGTGCTCCTTCCTCTCAAACTTATATAAAAATCACCTGTTTGCATATATGAATTTTTTTCCAGAGACAAGGTCTATAGCTTATATCAAATTGTCACACAAATTGTGATCCAAAAAATAACCATACCTGTGTTATTGAGCACATACTGTATGTTAGGCACTGTGCTAAGTCCTTACATATATTAATTCATGTACTACAATAACCTGTTTTAATTTTTAATTTGTGGGTACACAGTAGTATATATATTTACGGGGTACAGGAGATGTTTTGATGCAGGCATGCGATGTGAAATAATCACATCATGGAGAATGGGGTATCCATCCTCTCAAGCATTTATCCTTTGAGTTACAAACAATCCAATTACACACTTTATCTTAAAATACACTAATTTTTTTTTTTTTTTTTGAGACAGAGTCTTGCTCTGTCACCTAGGCTAGAGTGCTGTGGTACAAGGCTCACTGCAACCTCCACCTCCTGGGCTCAAGCGATCCTCCTGCCTCAGCCTCCCAAGTAGCTGGGATTACAGACGTGCACCACCATGACAGACTAATTTTTGTATTTTAGTAGAGACAGGGTTTCACCATGTTGGCTGGGCTGGACAAATAGTAGGTCTTATTCATTCTTTTTTTTTTTTTTTTGTACCCTTGAAGTAGATACTGTTCTTATTCCCGTTTTAGAGAAAGTAAATCAGAAAGAACCCAGGATCTTAAACAACAATACTATAATAGGTGAGATCTCTAAGCCCTAAAATTCTGTGTCCTTTCAAATTATACAATTCTCTGTTCCATTCTGCGATCTTTGGTCATGCCCCAAATACTACTATATCTTTACACAAAACAACCAGACTCATGGAACATCTAGATTACTATCACCTGAAAAAGAATATATTACGTTAATCTGAGTAAAAGGTCCAAAGGCACTTTCCAGCACCAGCCTCCAATGTGCAATTTTTCTTTTACTACGTTGTGATTAACCAAAAGATGGATCTGGGTCTAATTACTAATTAAAGTCTCAGATCAAAGTAACAGTAAATAAGCTAGAGTGTCAGCCAGGAAAAGGGGATGCAGTGGCAGGAATAGCATCTCACATACCGCTTACCAAAGCAATGAGAAGACCCAGAAAGAAACATCAGTGCAAGCCTGGGTGTCCCATGTTGACCGACATCTCCCCTCACCCCTACCTCCTGAAAACCACTGACCACTGTGCCTCCAAGCCCTGGATCACTCTCCACTTGAGATACAAAGGCTGATCAAGGTATTAACCAACTCCAGCATGAAATAAGGAGTGAAAACTAAGTGAAACCTAGCTCCCAATTTTTGTGGCCACTGGTTCTGACAACCTGCAACCGGAACACGGGGTTCAGCAGTCACTCGGCTACATCTGAAAACTGTTTTGCCGGCCAGCCTCCTCATGCCAAATCACTCAGAGACATAACATTGCTTAATAAAAGGCTGCAAAGCTGAAGCGGAAGTTTTGGTTCTTTTCACAGGCTGTCAAAAAACCTCCACATCTTAAAGGGAAGGTTGCGGAAACTTTATCCCCAACTCTCACGACCTTTCTCCAATTAGGCTGTGTAATGAAAAGAAAAGCAACAGAGGGAGAAAGAAGTCCAGAGGAACGACCCTGGGTGCTGGGCTTTTCCAAGGGTGATGCAACAGGGTCAGACAGAAGAGGAGGAGGTGGTGGGAGCTCCTGGGAAAGAAAAAACCAGTCTTGGTGTTGGAAATCTAAGGGGAAATGGCTTAGCAGGACTGGTGGCAGCGTTATTTAGAACGGGCAGAGGCACAGGATCTGGGAGAGGAGGGCGGTCAGAGGCCTGGAGGAAGGGGCACGGGCCCAAAGGCAGGAGAGAAGACAGCTGGTTCGGGCAGGCAAGGGTGGGCTTCGTGGGGGCCTCGGAAAGACGGTCAGGGGAACACAGGATGACCTGCTCGGAGGTGTGGGAGGTGGGGACAGCAGGCCAGGAGAGCCCTTGAGGGGAGAGAAAAAGTCCAGGGGGCTGTTAGGGTGGGAAGAAACTAGCGGCACCCGCGCCAGGACAGGAGGGCCCAGCGCAGGGAAAACACAGAGCGGCGACAACGGTGGGCACCGGCGGGCGCGGGGTGCAAGCTGTCCGGGCTCGAGTTAGGCAGGGCTGCCACGGAGTCCCGGCTCCGGGCTGGAGAGAGGGAGACTGGGCCCGGAGCGCGGCGTCAGGGAGGAGGTCGGAGAGGGTTAGGAGGGGCCCGGGACCGCCGGGGGCCGACGCTGGCGCTCTCACCGGGACAGGTGTTTCAGGATCTGCTTCTTAATGATCCCGGCCATGCCGGAGCCGCGGCCCGCGTGGAAGGCGGGTGGGCGGGCAGCTGTGGCCTCCTCAGTGGTGAAGAGGCGGCCCCCTCACCTCGTCGCGGCGTGAGCACCGGACACAGCCGCCGCAGCCGCCATGGCGCTTTCTCGCCCCTGTTTGGGCGCCTGGCGCTCCGCCACGATCCCACCCACCTGCGCGGCGCCGCGGCCGCCGGCCCAGAACGACGCGAAGATCGCGCGCCACCAGCCGGCCTTGCTTGCGGCGGCCAGAGGCGCTCGCGGTGAGGGGCGGTGGCGCGCGCAGCGCGGGGGCGGGCTGGCTGGAGCCTCCTCCCCCAGCGCTCCCATCTGCCTCTCCGGTCTGAAAGGTTTCTTTCTCCTCTGAGGGGTGTGCGGTTCCTTTCGCACCCGGCAGTCGCCTTGAAGCCTAGGAGAAAGGCAGGGTAGCTGTAATTTTTGCAGAAATTCGTTAGATCATTGCGCAGCTCCCGGATGCCAGCGTCCGCCTCTCCTTTATTTCCCTCACACATTCACTCAGTATTTGTTGAGCACCAGCTGTACTCCAGGAATCAGGCTGGGGACTAAAAAGTAGTATGAAGGACCTCACAGACCCGTAGATGGGAGACGCGAACCAACCGCTGCGGTCAGCTGCGAAGGGCTTTGTGCTGCAGAGCTGGGAAGGGGGCGCTGTCACCCTCTTGGTGCCTCCCTTAGCCTCGGATCCTGAACCGATGGGCAAAATGTATTCACTCAAGACCTGAGCGGCGCACTGCAGAACCACTCCCTCCCAAATGTGGGGTCAGAAGAAAATGAGACGGTCAGTTGTAAAAATGACCTCGGACTTTAGAGATGAGCATCTTCACTGTGCAAATATGGAAACGGAAGCCCTGGGAAATAAGAGCTTTCCCAAGGTCACCTACTTAGGGCCACCCAGGACTAGAACCCAAGTATTCTGACTCCCAGTCAAGTGTTACTTCCACTCTATTTCATCCATACGCTTAAAAGTGTAACCCATGGCCGGGCGCCGTGGCTAACATCTGTAATCCCAGCACTTTGGGAGGCCGAGGCGGGCGGATCATGAGGTCAGGAGATCGAGACCATCCTGGCTAACACGGTGAAACCCCGTCTCTACTAAAAATACAAAAAAATTAGCCGGGCGTGGTGGCGGGCGCCTGTAGTCCCAGCTACTGGGGAGGCTGAGGCAGGAGAATGGCGTGAACCCAGGAGGTGGAGCTTGCAGTGAGCCGAGATTGCGCCACTGCACTCCAGAATGGGCGACAGCGCGAGACTCCGTCTCAAAAAAAAAAAGTGTAACCCACATGCCGGCGACACCCGTAGACCCAATGGCAAAGATAGAAAGGTGAGAGTTCTCTGGACTTAAGCCTTCAAACAAAAACTTGGGGAAAAAAAAGAAAAACAAAAACCTCTTGAGACAGTCTTATTCCTATAATATTAGCCGGTCTGTCCACCGGCTAATATTGCATTTTAAATGTAGTCATTCTTTTTTTTTTTTTTTTGAGGTGGAGTCTCGCTCTGTTGCCCGGGCTGGAGTGCAGTGGCCAGATCTCAGCTCACTGCAAGCTCCGCCTTCCGGGTTCACGCCATTCTCCTGCCTCAGCCTCCCGAGTAGCTGGGACTACAGGCGCCCGCCACCTCGCCAGGATAGTTTTTTGTGTTTTTTAGTAGAGACGGGGTTTCACCGTGTTAGCCAGGATGGTCTCGATCTCCTGACCTTGTGATCCGCTCGTCTCGGCCTCCCAAAGTGCTGGGATTACAGGCTTGAGCCACCGCGCCCGGCCAATGTAGTCATTCTTTAATATGAAACCAAGGACATTCAACCATGTCTCTCTGTCTCCCAAAACAATTATTTCCCTTAAAACAATTACTCCCTAATTCCAGAGATAGTCTAAGCACGGTAAACCATACAAATGTTAAATTTTGAAAATAAATAATCAGGCCAGCCGTGGGGCCTCTCCCCTGTAATCCCAGCACTTTGAGAGGCCGAGACAGATGGATCGCTTGAGCCCAGGAGTTCGAGACCAGTCTGGGTAACATGACGAAATCTCATCTCTACAAAAAATACAGAAATTAGCCGGGCGTGGTGGCACGCGCCTGTAATCCCAGCTACTTGGGAGGCTGAGATGGGAGGATCCCTTGAGCCTGGGAGGCAGAGGTTGCAGTGAGCTGAAATCACCCCACTGCACTCCAGCCTGGTCGACTGACAAAAATAACAGACCATGCATTCCTATGCCTATCCCTTAGTCATAGTAAGTTCAATTTTCCCCAGAAGTCCCCAAAATATTCTATAAAAGGGAAGCAAATCATCCTCGGTCCGGGTGCTTTACTACCCACTCCCCTCCAGTAGGATTGAATATCATTAATTGTCCCTCTGCCCACTTCTCACCAGAATATGTAACAGGGACCAATAGGGCCTATAGAAGAGAAGGTTTCTTGCCAATGTTATCGGCCATTATTACTTTTTCCCAATTCGGTCCTCAGCCACAGGGGCCTCACAGCAATTTTTGCATTTCAGGCTTCCTTTGCTGGAGCACCCCAGCAAAGATTAGACATCTGAATCCGCTATGTAAGGCAAAACCTACCGCATGCTCAGAGACTCAGCGTCCTCACTGAATGCGTCATCACGACTGGTGAATGAGTTATTTTTGTTGAATGCAAAAATTCGTGCTCTACAAAAATATGGCCTCTTTAGGGACCAGGAAATAGGAGAGTTGATATTCTCACCAACAGTATTAATGTGTTTATCCTGCCTTGCAACTCTAAGAATCTGAGACATATAAAGACAAAAGGAATCTGAAGCCAATCCATACATTTTTTTCGAGTTAAACATTTTATATTGAGATGATTATAGATTAACATTCAGTTGTAAGAAATAATACAAATAGGCCGGGCGCGGTGGCTCATGCCTGTAATCCCAGCACTTTGGGAGGCCAAGGTAGGGGGGATCACTTGAGGTCAGGAGTTCGAGACCAGCCTGGCCAACATGGTGAAATCCCGTGTCAACTAAAAATACAAACACAAGCCGGGCATGTTGGTGGGTGCCTGTAATCCCAGCTACTCGGGAGGCTGAGGCAGGAGAATTGTTTGAACTCGGGAGGCAAAGGCTGCAGTGAGTGATCATGCCCCTAATTGGGTAACAGAGCAAAACTCTATCTCAAAAAAAAAAAACAAAACAAAACAGAGAAATAATACAAATAAGTCCTTGTATCCTTTACCTAGTTCTCCCCAATAATAACATCTTGCAAAACTATATTGCAGCATCACAACCAAGATATTGACATCAATAGATAATATACAGAACATGTCCATCACTGTTGCCTTTTTTTTTTTTTTTTTTTTGTAGATGGAGTCTTGCTCTGTCGCCCAGGCTGGAGTGCAATGGCATGAACTCAGCTCACTGCAACCTCTGCCTCCCAAGTTCAAGCAGTTCTCCTGCCTTAGCCTCCAGAGTAGCTGGGATTACAGGTGCATGCCACCACGCCAGGCTAATTTTTCTATTTTAGTAGAGACGGGGTTTCATAATGTTGGCCAGGCTGGTCTCAAACTCCTGACCTCAGGTGATCTGCCTGCCTCAGCCTCACAAAGTGCTGGGATTACAGGCGTGAGCCACTGCGCCCAGCCACTGTTGCCCTTTTATAATCACCCCAATCTTCCTCCAGTACTCACCACTTCCTTAACCCCAGCAACCACTAATGTATTCTCCATTTCTATAATTTTGTAATTTTGAGAATGTTATATAAATAGAACCATACAGTATATAATCTTTGGGGATTGTACTTTTTCTTATTATTTATTTTTAATTTTTATTATTATTTTTAGAGATGGGGTCTCGTTCTGTTGTTGCCTGGGCTGGAGTGCAGTGGTGCAATCATAGCTCACTGTAGCCTCCAACTTCTGGCCTCAAGGGATCCTCCCACCTCTGCCTCCTAAGCGGTTGGGACTACAGGCACATGCCACCATGCCTGGATAATTGTTTTATTTTTGATACAGGATCTTGCTATATTTCCCAGGCTGGCATTGAACTCCTGGGCTCAAGGAATCCTCCCACTTTGGCCTCCCAAAGAGCTGAGATTACAGGTGTGAGCCACCATGTGCCTGGCCTGAGGGTACTTTTTCCATCAGCATAATTCTCTGGAGATTCATCCAGGTAGTTAGGTATATGAATAGTTTGTTCCTTTTTACTTATGAGTAGTATTCCATGATATAGATATACCACAGTTTGTTTAACCATTCACCTGCTGAAGGACATCTGAGCTGTCTCCAGTTTTTTATTATTATAAATAAGCTTGCTAGGGCGCAGTGGCTCAAGCCTGTAATCCCAGCACTTTGGGAGGCCGAGAAGGGCGGATCACGAGGTCAGATCGAGACCATCCTGGCTAACACGGTGAAACCCCGTCTCTACTAAAAAATACAAAAAACTAGCCGGGCGAAGTGGCGGGCGCCTGTAGTCCCAGCTACTCGGGAGGCTGAGGCAGGAGAATGGCGTAAACCCAGGAGGCGGGGCTTGCAGTGAGCTGAGATCCGGCCATTGCACTCCAGCCTGGGCGGCAGAGCGAGACTCCGTCTCAAAAAAAAAAAAAATAAGCTTGCTATAAATATTTCTGTACAGGTGTTTGTGTGAGCATAAGTTTTTCATTTTGCTGGGATAAGTGCCCAGGAGTGCAATAGCTGGGTTGTATGGTAGTTGAGTGTTTAGTATATCTAAAAACTGACAAACTGGTATTCAGAATGACTATATCATTTCACGTTCCCACCAGCAGTGTGTAAGTGATCCAGTTTCTCTGTATCTTCACCATCATTTGTGTTGTCACTATATTTATTTTAGCCATTTGATAGGTGTGTAGTGATATCTCATTGTAGTTTTGATTTGTATTTCCCTAATGGCCAATGACATTGAATACCTTTTCGTGTGATTTGCCATCTGTATATCTGCTTCAGTGAAATCTCTCTTCATGTCTTTTGCCCACATTCTAATTGGATTTTTTTTTTTGCCCTTGAGTTTTGAGAGTTCTTTATATATTTGAAATATTAGTATCTTGTTGGATGTGTCATTTGCAAATCTTTTTTTCTTTTTTTTTTTTCTGAGACAGGGTCTCACTCTGTCATCCAGGTTGGAGTGCAGTGGTGCAATCACATTCACTGCAGCCTCTACCTCCAAGGTTCAAGCAACCCTCCCACCTCAACCCCCTCCCACCCCACCGAGTAGCTGGTACTAAAGGCATGTGCCATCACACCCAGTTAATTTTTGTATTTTTTGTAAAGACAAGGTTTCACCATGTTGCCCAGGCTGGTCTCAAATTCCTGGGCTCAAATGATCCACCCGCCCTGGACTCCCAAAGTACCAGGATTATGGGGGTGAGTCACCACGCTGGGCCTTGCAAATATTTTCTCACAGGCTGTAGGTTGTCTTTTTTCCTCTTTTTTTATTTTTTTGTTTTTGAGATGGAGTTTCATTCTTGTTGCCCAGGCTGCAGTGCAATGGCACAATCTCCGCTCACTGCAACCTCTGCCTCCTGGGTTCAAGTGATTCTCCTGCCTCAGCCTCCTGAGTAGCTGGGATTACAGGTATGTGCCACTACACCCAGTGGCTTTGGGAGGCATGAGATGGAGTCTCACTCTGTCGCCCCAGCTGGAGTGCAATGGTGTGAGCCACCACACCGGCCTTTGTCTTTTTTCCTCTTAATAGGTGTTCTGTGGCCAGGTGTGGTGGCAATGGCATGATCTTGGGCTCAAGCAGTCTTCCTACCTTAGCCTCCCTGGTAGCTGGGACGACAGGCCCATGCCACTCCACCCAGCTATTATATATATATGTGTGTGTGTGTGTGTGTGTGTGTGTGTGTATATATATATATATTTTTTTTTTTTTTTTTTTTTTTGAGACAGAGTCTCGCTCTGTCACCCAGACTGAAGTGCAGTAGTGCAATCTCGGCTCATGGCAACCTCTCCCTCCCAGGTTCAAGCAATTCTCCTGGCTCAGCCTCCTGAACAGCTCGGATTATAGGTGCCCGCCACCACGCCCAGCTAACTTTCATATTTTTAGCAGAGATGGGGTTTTGCCATGTTGCCCAGGCTGGCCTTGAAATCCTGGACTCATGTGATTTATCCACCTTGGCCTCCCAAGTGCTGGGATTACAGGTGTGAGCCACTGCCCCCAGCCCAGTTGAGCATATTTATGTGGATCTATTTCTAGGATCTCTATTTAGTTTCATCGATCTATGTCCTTCTCCCAGCACCACAGAGTCTTGATAAGTGTAGCAATGTAGTAAGTCTTGAAATCAGGTAGAATCCTCCCACTTTATTACTTTTTTGTTTTTAAGAGACAGCGTCTTGCCCTGTACCGAGTACAGTGGTGTGATCATAGCTACAGCCTCAACCTCCTGGGCTCAAAAGATCCTCCTGCCTCAGCCTCTGCAGTAACTGGGACCACAAGTGCGTGCCACCATACCTGGCTAATTTTTATTTTTGTAGAGATGGGGTCTCAGTATGTTGCCCAGGCTGGAGTGCAGTGCCATCTCCAGGTGTTCCAAAGTGTTGGAATTACAGGCATAAGCCACCACACCTGGCCTATTTGCTCTCAAAATTGTTTTTGCTATTCTAGTTTATCTTCCCACTTAAATTTTTTATTTTTATTTATTTATTTTTTTGAGACAGAGTCACCCAGGCTGGAGTGCAATGGCATGATCTCAGCTCTTTGCAACCTCCGCCTCCTGAGTTCAAGTGATTCTTATGCCTCGACCTCCTGAGGAGCCAGGATTACAAGTGCCTGCCACCACGCCTGGCTAATTTTTGTATTTTCAGTATTTTTGCATTTTCAGTAGAGACAGCTGGCCTCAAGCGATCTGCCTGCCTCAGCCTCCCAAAGTGCTGGGATTACAGGCGTGAGCCACTACACCTGGCCCAACCATTTAATTTTCAGAATAATCCTGTCTATATCTACAAACATCTTGCTGGAATTTTGATAGGAATGGGGTTAAAAGTATATATTTAATTAGGGTGAATAAACATATTTATTATGTTGAGTCTTCCAATTTATTTATTTTGATCTTCTGTGATTTCATCAGCACTATGTACTTTTTAACATACCCAGCCTATACTAGTTTTATTAGATTTACATCTTTTTTTTCTTTTGAGCAGTTATTTTTAATGTATGTGTCCATGTGTTCATTGCTAGTATACAGAAAAACCATTATTTTTGTGTGTTTATCTTGTACCTTGAAACTTTGCTGAACTCACTCATTAGCTCTTTTTATAGGTTGAAGCAGTATTTTGTAGTATAAGGTCATTTTGTAGATTCCTTGGTTTTTTCTTTTTTTAATGAGATGGAGTCTTGCTCTGTCGCCACCCAGACTGGAGTGTAGTGGTGCTTTCAAGACTCACTGTGACTTCGACATCCGGGACTCAAGTGATCCTCCCACCTTGCCTCCCAAAGTGCTGGGATTACAGGTGTGAGTTACCTTCTTGGAATTTTTTATGTACACAATGATGTCATACGCAATTGGGACAATTTTGTTTCTTCCTTTCTGATCTGCATGCCTTTTAATTTTTTCTGGTAGCTAAAACTTCAAGTACGTTGTTAAAAAGAGTGCTGAGAGTGGACATTTTTGTCTTATTCCCAAACTTAGGGGCAAAGCATTCAGTTTTCACCAACACATACATCAGCTGTAGATTTTTGTGAATGCTCTTTAACAAGTTGAGGAAGTTGTCTATTTTTCTCTATTTTTATCGTGTTGAATTTTGTCAAATGCTTTGTCTGTATGAAATGCTATGATCGAGAATTTTTCTTATTTAGCCTGTTAACATGGTGGATTAAATTTAACTTTTTTTTTTTGAGGCAGAGTTTTGCTCTTGTTGCCGAGGCTGGAGTGCAATGGCACGATTTCGGCTCACCGCAACCTCCGCCTCCCAGGTTAAAGCGATTCTCTTGCCTCAGCCTCCCAAGTAGCTGGGATTACAGGCAAGCGTCACTGTGCTCCGCTAATTTTGTATTTTTAGTAGAGACAGGGTTTCTCCATGTTGGTCAGGCTGGTCTTGAACTCCTGACCTCAGGTGATCCACCTGCCTCAGCCTCCCAAAGTGCTGGGATTACAGGCGCTAGCCACCGTGCCCAGCAATATTTTTTTTTTTTTTTTTTTTTTTGAGACAGAGTTTTGCTCTTGTTGCCCAGGCTGGAGTACAATGGCATGATCTCCACTCACTGCAACCTCCACCTCCTGGGTTCAGGTGATTCTCCTGCCTCAGCCTCCCTAGTAGCTGGGATTGTAGGCATGTGCCACCACGCCCAGCTAATTTTGTATTTTTAGTAGACACATGGTTTCTCCATGTTGATCAGGCGGGTCTCAAACTCCCGACCTCTGGTGATCTGCCCGCCTCAGCCTCCCAAAGTGTTGGGATTACAAGCGTGAGCCACCACGCCTGGCCTAATGATTCTCAAATACTGAATCAGCCTGCATCCCTGAAACAGATCTCTTTTGGTCATGGTATATAATGTTCATATATTGCTGAATTCTGATTGCCAATATTTGGTTAAGGATTTGTGTGCATTTCCTAGATGGCTGATGTTGAACAACTTTTCATAGGTTTTTGGCCATTTGTAAATCTTCTTTGGAAACAATGTACAGATCTCTTGTCGATTTTTTAATTGTCTTTTTGTTGAGTTATATTTCTTTATATATTGTAGATACAAGTCCGTTACACGATATATTATTTGCAAAAACTTTCTCCCATTCTATGAGTTGTCTTAACTTTCCTGATAGAAAAATGAAGTGCAGGCTGGGCGCGGTGGCTCACGCCTGTAATCCCAGCACTTCAAGAGGCCGAGGTGGGCAGATCACCTGAGGTCAGGAGTTCAAGACTAGCCTGGCCAACATGGTGAAACCCCGTCTCTACTAAAAATACAAAAAAATTAGCCAGGCATGGTGGCACACGTGTGTAGTCCCAGCTACTCAGGTGGCTGAGGTAGGCGAATCGCTTAAACCTGAGAGGTAGAGGTTGCAGTAAGCTGGGATTGTGCCACTGTACTCCAGCCTAGGCAACAGAGCGAGACTCCATCTCAAAAACAAACATAAAAAAAGACAAAGAAAAACGAAGTGCAAAAAAATTAGATGATATCCAGTTTATCTTCCCTCCACTTGTGTTGTGCTTTTGGTGTCGTATCTGGGAAATCATTGCCTAATCTGAAGACATGAAGATTTACATCTACATTCTCTTCTAAGATTGTATAGTTTTAGCTCTTACATTTAGGAATATGATCCATTTTAATATGACCCATATATAATTTTTTTTTTTTTTTTTTTTGAGATGGAGTCTCACTCTGTCGCCCAGGCTGGAGTGCAGTGGCACGATCTTGGCTCACGGCAAGCTCCGCCTCCCGGGTTCATGCCATTCTCCCGCCTCAGCCTCCCGAGTAGCTGGGACGACAGGCGCCCGCCACCACGCCCGGCTAATTTTTTTGTATTTTAGTAGAGACGGGGTTTCACCGTGTTAGCCAGGATGGTCTCGATCTCCTGACCTTGTGATCCGCCCATCTCAGCCTCCCAAAGTGCTGGGATTACAGGCGTGAGCCACCGTGCCCGGCATAATTTTTATATATGGTATGATGCAGGGAATCGACTTCATAATTTTACATGTGGATATCCAGTTGTCCTAGCAACATTTGTTGAAAACATCATTTTCCCCATTGAATTGTCCTGGTGAAAATCAACTGATGACAGATGTAAGGGTTTATTTCTGGACTCTTAATTCTATTTCATTTATCTATATGTCTATTCTTATGCAAGTACCACAGTGTCTTGATTAATGTAGTTTTGTAATAAGTTTTAAAATAAAGAATCTATCGGCTGGGCGCGTGGTTCATACCTGTAATCCCAGCACTTTGGGAGGCCGAGGCAGGCAGATCACGAGGTCAGGAGATGGAGACCATCCTGGCTAACACAGTGAAACCCCGCCTCTACTAAAAATAGAAAAAAAAAAATTAGCTGGGCATGATGACAGGCACCTGTGGTCCCAGCTGCTGAGGAGGCTGAGGCAGGAGAATGGCGTGAACCCAGGAAATGCAGCTTGCAGTGAGTCAAGATCACGCCACTGCACTCCAGCCTAGGCGACAGAGTGAGACTCCATCTCAGAAAAAAAAAAAAAAAAAAAGGATAGCCGCAAACAATACATTGTTAGGTGAACCAATGTGTAGAACAATGTGTATCTTGGAGATCTTTTCCTATTGGTACACAGAACTTCCTTATACTGTTTTAACAGGCATAGTATATGGAACTGTGTATTGATGCATGTATATGCAACATGGTATATGCAACTGTATTATACTTAAATCAGCCCCCTATCATTGGACATCTATATTATTTCCAATCTTTTGCTGCAATACATAATACACATACATGTCAGTCATTTCATACATGTGCAAGTCTACCTGCAGGATAAATTTCTAGACATGGAAATACTAGGTCATAGATACAGTTATTATAATTCTGATAGATACTGCCAAATTGCCTTCCCAGAGGGTATAATAGTTTTCATTCCCACTTGCAATATGAGTTTTAAGGTTTTTTGTTTGTTTTTTTCTCGAGACGGAGTCTTGCTCTGTCACCCAGGCTAGAGTACAATGCTGCAATCTTGGCTCACTACAACCTCCGCCTCCTGGGTTCAAGCAATTATCCTGCCTCAGCCTCCCGAGTAGCTAGGATTACAGGCGCACACCACCACACTCAGCTAATGTTTTGTATTTTGTAGTAGAGACGGGGTTTCACCACGTAGGCCAGACTGGTCTCAAACTCCTGACCTTGTGATCTGCCCACCTTGGCCTCCCAAAGTGCTGGGATTACAGGCATGAGCCATCACGCTCAGCCGAGAATTTAAGTTTTACACTTCACTGAATATGAACAGTGCCAATGGCTTCCTTTCTAGATGCTTCCCTGAAAATATGCTACTTTTACAGCCTACTTATGTAACAAACAGAATTCTAAAAACACATTCTGGGCCAGCCACAGTGACTTACCCCTGTAATCCCAGCACTTTGGGAGGCCAAGGCAGGAGGATCACTTGAGCCCAGGAGGTCAAAGCTGTAGTAATCTATGACTGAGCCACTGCACCCCAGCCTGGGCAACAGAGTGAGACCCTATCTCAAAAAAATAAACAAATAAAAGCACCTTCTGTAATACAGAAATCTGTGTAATTTTACTAATGCTACAGAAAGTTTTCAGGCCAGGTGTAGTGGCTCACGCCTGTTACCCCAACACTTAAAAAGGCTGAGGCAAGAGGAATGCTTGAAACCAGGAGTTCCAGACTAGCCTGGCCAATATTGTGAGACACTATCTCTAATTTAAAGTTGTTTGGGTTGCTTTTTGATTTTTTTTGAGATGGGGTCTCGCTCTGTCTCCCAGGCAGTAACAGTGTAATCTCAGCGCACTGCAACCTCTGCCTCCCAGGCTCAAGCGGAATCCTCCTACCTCAGCTTCTAGAGTAGCTGGGACTACAGGCGTGTGCCACCACACCCAGCTCATCTTTGTATTTTTTTGTAAAGATGGGGTTTCCCCATGTTGCCCAGGTTGGTCTCAAACTCATGGGCTCAAGCAATCCACCCATCTCAGTCTCCCAAAATGCCGGGATTAGAGGCGTCAGCTATCATACTTGGCCCTTTAGTTATTATTATTTTTGATTATTATTATGTCATTTATTTATTTATTTTGAGACTCTGTTGCCCAGGCTGGAGTGCAGTGGCACAATCTCGGCTCACTGCAACCTCTGCCTCCCAGGTTCAAGTGATTCTCCCGCCGCAGCCTCTCGAGTAGCTGGGATTACAGGCACGTACCACCATGCCTGGCTAATTTTTGTATTTTTAGTAGAGATGGGGTTTCACCACATTGTTCAGGCTGGTCTGGAACTCCCGATCTCAGGTGATCTGCCCACCTCAGTCCTCAAACTGCTTGGATTAGAGGCGTGAGCCACCATGCCCAGCCTTAAAGTTATTTTTTAAAATAACTTTAAATAAGTTTTTTAAAAAGGAGAAACTTTTCACATTATTTGAGCCCAAGGAAGAAGGGAGCTGAGAGAAAGGAGGAGAAGCTGAGTTTAGGGCAATTCTTGCCATTCTTAGCTGACATGCACACAACAGGAACTATTTTCCCTTACTTCAGCATAAAAGACTTAAAATTTTCCACTTACTATACAAAGTGTTATTCATGTGAAAAATTAACCGAGCTGTTGATTGTTTTAACCAACAAAAGCTCTGCAAGTGCTAGATTTAGTGCTGTACAAGATGACTTTACTAATAAAGGGAGGATGCCTGAAGAGATTTACTATATAGCTAAGGAAAAATAATCTCACGCAGAGGATATGCTGAAGAGATAATGAGCTAGAGAAACAGAACTGGAATGTTTCATTTCCTTTATGATACACAGAGAACACGGAGAGGAGGAAAAGAAAGAGCTGACAATTTTATTTTCACATTTCCCAATATAAATGAAAACTGCATCTTTTTTGTCCTACTTCTCCCCTCCAAAACTATTCTCTTTGATAGGACAGGGGAGCAAGTCTTCCCTATGCTGTTTAGAAAACTCAGTATTACAGCAGCATGATCTCCTGGTGAAGCAGAACAGGTAATATAAAACTGATACAATGAGGCCTCCCCTCTATCCTTATCTGTCTGGTCGAGTCATTCCGGGCCGAGTGGGCACCATCATGGGACGGGCAGGAGGTCTCATCATTGGGGGCCCAGGCATCATTGGCATGTGGCCTCCCATGGGCGGCCTCATTCCAGGAGCTGCAGGACAAAACAAAGAAGAGGGAAAAAAAGGGAGTCAGAAAATATTATTTAGGGAGAGTCTGATGGGACTTCAATTAAAAACAAAAAACGTAGCCCCCCTTGCAAAATGCTGGAAAAAAGACATACGTGACAGAAGAAATGCAACAAATTTATCACATCTGTAAATTACTTAGACATTCTCAGACAAAAAAACAAAAAGGTCAACACAAGAACCATATGGGAATCATGATCTAATGATAGTAAGGGGGAAACTATTAATAGACTGCTTTCCAGAAATCACCAGGGACACTAGTTCCCTAAACTGACCTTTTTTTCTCACTCAGGGAAATTCACAACTAAGTCACATGTTTTTCAGTCAGCTCTTTTAATCAGTGATATCCACCATATAACCAGGAGCTATTTCATGAATGTACACAGGCACAGAGGACAATCTTACCACTAAGCGTTTGTTCGGAGTTGTAGGAAAGGTAAGCAGGAGGCCCATGCTGGGAACCTGTTAGTAACCATACTTAGCTCAAGTCAAGAAAAATAATAGGCAATAACGTGATTTATAACAATTAGTGCACACAAAAATCTGATTTTTCTAATGCATTTCAGAAACTATTAATGAATTTTTTAAGTGTCCCATCAATAAACCAGCCAAATAAATGAGCCAGGGAGGGGAAGGCAGGCAGAGGGGTAGGAGAGGAACACAGGTAGTTTCAATGGAATCGATAATGTTCTACTTCTCAGCTGGGTGGTGGGTTCATGGATATTAATTTTACTATTATGCCCCATAATTTCATGTTATCTATATTCTTTTTAAACATCAAATTTTACCAATTTATTTTTAACTAAATAATTTGGATTAAAGGTTTGCAGCAAAGGGTTCAAGAGAAAACTATATTCAAACTTGAATATAGCCTTATCACAAATAGTGAAACACAAGAATATGCAAAGACACAAAATCCAACAGGTACAGAATTTAAGACCAATTTAAACAGGAACAGAGAATACTACTAACTTCTAAATACCACATAAAAGCCCATGCTTAACCTATATTTAAGAATTTCTTAGAGGAAATGGATGGACATAGACCAAAGATTAAAAACTGGCAACTTGTTTTCTTTGGTCTCCATAGTGGATTTACTTTGAATCAGTTGACAACATTGGGATTTCATACGAAAGAGTAGATTGCTTTTTTCTTTTAAACTTTTTATTATGGAAATGTTCAAACATACACAAGAATAGTAAAGAAGAGTATAATGAACATCCATGTATCCATCATCCAGCTTCAACAATTATCCACTCATGGACAACTTTATCTCTACTCGCCACCCATTCCTATCCCTGTCCACCCTCTAACTACTCAATTATTTTAACACAAATCCCACAATCTTATCATTTTATCCTGGCTTGAAAAAACAGAAAACAAAAAGCAAACTCAGGAGAAAAGGCAACACCAAGCCTGTATTCTCGAATGTCAACCACAGGCTGAAGCTGAGTTCTAGAAGCCTTCTTTAGACGAATCATGCATTCCCCAGTTCACCACATCCCTAAAACCTCTAAGAATTTGAATTTGTGAGCCTGGGTTAAGGATGCTAAAGTCATTGAAGTCATTTTGATTGTGTTTTGGGCTCACAAGTCAGTAAGGCAGGAACTCTATCTATACTCTCCCCTTCCTCTAAGTGATACCCACAGCAGACATTCTGATACTTCTGCCTAGGAAGCTACTCTAGTAACTTTGCAGCTTATTTTTCCAGAGGAGTTGGAGGTGTCGGTCACATCTGTTCCCAAACCTGATTATGTCAGTTGTAGTTATTACTCTAATTATATATATAATTTTTCTGCAAACCAATTAAATGAGTGTGAAAAGAGAACAGCTTCTATGAAAACTAACTTAATACTTAGGAAGACTCAGATAAACTATCACCAAAAAATGCTCAACAATTTGGTAGGCAAAATAATCATAAAAGATTGGAACTAGATTATATCACAAGGTTTCAGAACACTTCAAAGAAATGAAACTAAAGTTGGTGGAGGATGTGTTATAGTTATGGCTTACTGGTTAATGCAATAAATATACAGTGTTCCAATCATTAGACACACTCTTAAAGCAAAGGTCCTGCTCATGTATCAGAAAGATTTGCAAATTAACGTATGTTTAAATTGACATTAAAATAAAACGTTTGAAGTGTAAGATTTTTTACCCCTCCCCAAATAAAAAACCAACCACCAGGCTGAAAGCTTTTTAATATAATGATGTGGCCAAGTTAAACTGCAAGATTAAACAAGCAACAAGAGGTGACTCTGCTCCAAATCAAAACTGAGAAAATGTATCTATAACCTTCCCCCTCCCCACAAAATGGAACAAGTTCATCAACCCTTCTCTTCAGTATAAATGGCCAAAAGCCAGGGTGAGGCAAGGAAACAGAAGAGAAGAAAATAAAAACAGACGCAACCTATCCTGCTTTTAGTAGCACAAGGTCACTGGATACCATCCAATTATAATGATAAACCAAGTATTTCTTTTTCTTTACCATTAATAATTGACCAAATTTAATTTGTTACAATAATACATTTAGACAGCTAATTAGACAATTTATGTAAATATTCCACCCTCAGAAGTGGAGCACAACTCCCCATTTCCAAGCTTTGGCTACACATACTAACTTCCTTCCATTAAGTGTCAGTTATGCATAGTGACTAAACTAAATGGAGCAAACTAGAAACACAATGGAGCAAACTAGAAAGACAAGACATTCAAACTTACCAGGTCCCACTGGCATCATCCCAGGAGGAGGAGGGCCCATCATTGGCATCATGGGAGGGCCCCCCATATGGGGTGCTGGCATCATACCAGGGCGAGGAGGACCCGCTGAAATAAAGAATGGAGCCTGTGGTTAAGGTGTGCTCACATATTAACATTTTCTCTTCTCTTTCTTTTTTTTTTCAGACAGGAGTTTCACTCTTGTTGCCCAGGCCAGAGTGCGATGACACGATCTCGGCTCACCGCAACCTCTGCCTCCCAGGTTCAAGCGATTCTCCTGCCTCAGCTTCCCGAGTAGTTGAGATTACAGGCATGTGCCACCATGCCCAGCTAATTTTGTATTTTTAGTAGAGACAGGGTTTCACCATGTTGGTCAGGCTGGTCCCGAACTCCCAACCTCAGGTAATCTATCCACCTCGACCTCCCAAAGTGCTAGGATTACAGACATTAGCCACTGCACCCAGCAACATTTTCTCTTCTTAATCAAACTAAAAGGATCTCATGAACTCCTTTATATAAGTCTGCCTAGTCAGAAGAATAAAATAAAGTCAGATTCCCTAGGTTAAGAAAAATCAAGATTTTAATTTAAAAAAACAAAACAAGAGGGTGGAGAGGTTGTACCTTCTATAGGGCTCGTGACAAAAAGCTGATGGACTTAAGCCATAAGTATTTAATTTCAGATCCCTTTGTAAAAAATGAAAACATGGTTTTAAAAGATTCTTTGGAAATACAAAGACTTATATGCAGGGATGTTCCTGACAGTATCATTTACAATACCTAAAATTTGGAACAACTTAAATATCCAATAAGAAAATAGTGAGGCAGGCTGGGGGTGATGGCTTAAGCCTGTAATCCCAGCACTTTGGAAGGCCGAGGCGGGCAGATCACGGGAGGTCAGGAGTTCGGGACCAGCCTGGCCAACATGGCAAAACCCCATCTCTACTAAAAATACAAAATTAGCTGGGCATGGTGGCATGCACCTGCAATCCCAGTTACTTGGGAGGTTAAGGCAGGAGAATCACTTGAATCCAGGGAACCCAGGAGGCGGAGGTTGCAGTGAGCTGAGATCATGTCACTGCACTCTAGCCTGGGCGACAGAGCAAGACTCTATCTCAAAAAAAAAAAAAAAAGAAAGAAAGAAAGAAAATAGTGAGGTAAATTATGGTAAATTCATACCATAGACTATTCTGCTATCAAAAATAATGGAGTTGAGTGTCAGCCAGTCAAGGTAGAAAAGGAGAGAGAAGTAACCTTGGAGTTGCTATGGGCTGAGGCCTGACCAGGTCCTAGGATGGCAGGTGCCCAGAAAAGGTTTGGCAGGACATTAGTGGTCCACCTACATTAGTGTGCAACTATTACAAACAGCCTACTTCCCTGGGTTTATACTCGCGACTGTGTACAAGATTGAGTCTAGGTCCTGTATGTGATTTCAGTCTGACCCCTCCCAGGAGAGCCACAGTACAGTACGATCCAGTGCAGCACTCAATCTCCTCTTGTCTGTCACACAGAAACAACAAACTTTCCCAGAAAGCTGGGCCCATGATCCACTCTCCTTTCAATGATCTAATTCTTACCTTTCTTTTTTTTCTCTTTGAGACACAGTCTTGCTGTGTTGCCCAGGCTGGAGTGCAGTGGGGTGATCTCAGCTCAATGCAACCGCCACCATCCAGGTTCAAGCAACTCTCCTGCCTCAGCCTTCTGAGTAGCTAGGACTACAGACGTGCACCACCATGCCTGGCTAATTTTTGTATTTTTAGTAGGGATGGGGTTTCACGATGTTGGCCAGGCTGGTCTTGAACTCCTGACCTCAGGTGATCCACCTGCCTCAGCCTCCCAAAGTGTTGGGATTACAGGTGTGAACCACCACGCCCAGCCTAATTCTTATGTTTCTAAGATACAGATTTTGGTGTTAGGTGGGTTAGAAAATAGGGCAAAAGACTAAGGAGTTTATCAGCTATTTCAGTCCTCTAGTGCTGTGCTCATAGAGTAAATAATTTAATGTACCTAGCAACTCCTATTCATGTATTAGCTCATCTAATCAGAGGTTCATTCTGAGCTTTCTTTCCATTTAAATCTGTCTTAGATCCACAATTGGGATGCCACAAATACAGTACTTAGTGACAATGCAATCAAAAGTTAACTCTAAAGTTATTTTAGAAATCATACCACTAAAGTTGTTTTCTATTACTACATGCATCTATATTCAACATTTATATATTTATACATTTATATTACTATCTACATACAAATGCAACAGCATTTGAAAGCCAACGGTGAGATAATGTAACCTAATAAAAGGATAGCCTGCCCCATCACACCCTTTAAGATTAAAACTTTAAACTTACGAAGGCTGGGGGGAGGTGGTATCATCGCCCCTGCAGGAGGAGGAGCAGAGAATGGAGTAGGAGGTATCTTTCCTTGTTGAAATGCAGCCGCTTCAGAGATGAGGGCGAGAAAAAAAAAAAAAAGATGAATAAGAATTCAACAACCCAGTAACTAAAATAACCACTTTCTTTTAAGTCTTTGGTGGTTCCAATTACTTTACTCTTGCTAGCTGTCCTCTAAAATTATTACATCATGATTCTACAGTTTTAAAATCATTTTTAGGTATTCAGCAGCTAAAATTGCAATTAATTGGTTTATTGATTCATGTTTTCTACTTAGCATTTTTTTTTTTTTTTGAGACGGAGTCTTGTTCTGTCGCCCAGGCTGGAGTGCAGTGGCCAGATCTCAGCTCACTGCAAGCTCCGCCTCCCGGGTTTACGCCATTCTCCCGCCTCAGCCTCTTGAGTAGCTGGGACTACAGGCGCCCACCACGTTTCTTGTATTTTTTAGTAGAGACGGGGTTTCACCGTGTTAGCCAAGATGGTCTCGATCTCCTGACCTCGTGATCCGCCCGTCTCGGCCTCCCAAAGTGCTGGGATTACAGGCTTGAGCCACCGCGCCCAGCCTAAAAATGTTTATTATTCTGACTATCCTTAAAACAAAAACAAACACATGTACTCAAGCCGAGTGCAGTGGCTCCTGCCTGTAATCTTAGCACTTTGGGAGGTTGAGGCAGGAGGATCTCTTGAGTTCCAGAGTTAAAGACTAGCTTGGGCAACATAGTGAGACCCCGTTTCTACAAAAACTAAAGATTAGCTGGGAATGGTGGTGTGCACCTGTAGTCCCAGCTACCTGGGAGGCTGAGGCAGGAGGAATGCTTGAGCCCAGGAGTTCAAGGCTACAGTGAGCTATGATCGGGCGACTGCACTCCAGCCTGGGTGATCCAGCCTGGGTGACAGAGTAAGACCCTATCTCTAAAAAAATTAAAATTTAAATTAAAAAAAAGTTTATTCATCCTAAATTATTTTGCTGCCTATGGAAAGTAACTACAGAATATACTGTAAATCTTTTCATGCTAAGAAATTTCTAACATCTTTTCAAATAAGGGGAAAAGATTACATCATGGTTTATTTTTTCATATGCAATGGGACAATGGGGCAGGTGTGGTGGCTCATGCCTATAATCCCAACACTTTTGGAGGCCCAGGCAGGAGGATTGCTTGAGGCCAGGAGTTCAAGACCAGCCTGAGCAACAAAGTGAGATACCATCTCTATACAAAATTTTACAAAATTAACCTAGCATAGTGGTGTGCACCTGTAGTCCTAGCTACTCAGGAGGCCAAGACCGGAGGATCACCTGAGCCCAGAAATTTGAGGCTGCAGTGAGCTTTGATTATACCACAGCACTCCAGTCTGGGCAACAGAGTGAGACTCAGTTTTTAAAAAAATTGGGACTGGGCATGGTGGCTCACGACTGTAATCCCACCACTTTGGGAGGCCAAAGTAGGTCAATACTTGAGGTCAGTAGTTCAAGACCAGCCTGGCCAACATGGTGAAACCCCATTTCTACCAAAAACAAAAAAATTAGCCAGGTGTGGTGGTGTGCGCCTGTAGTCCTAGCTACTCGGGAGGCTGAAGCAGGATACTCACTTGAACCCAGGAGGCAGAGGTTGCAGTGAGCTGAGATCGCTCCAGCCTGGGCAACAGAGCAACACTCAATCTCAAAAAAATAAATATATAAAATAAATAAATAAATAAAATCCATTTAAAGAACTGGGACAATGTCTGAGGTTTGCTCCATAATAATCCAGGAAGGAGAAGGAGTAGGTGACAGTATTCAGTGTCTCTCTTGGCCAGAAACAATTTTGCCTCCCAGGGACACTGCACAATGCCTGGAGATATTTTTAGTAGTCACAACTGGAGATTGGTACTGGCATCTAATTAGCAGATGCCAGGCATGCTGTCAAAAATCCTGCAACGCACAGAAAGATTCCCACAGCAAAAGATTATCCAGCCTTAAACGACAACAGTATCAAGGTTGAGAAACTCAGAATAAATGCAACAAGAGTGCTACAGCTGAGTGATGAGAAATGAAGGGTTAGGAAATTCAGAATGGGAGGTTCATTAAGCTTGTCTATTTTTTTTCAGACAGAGTCTCGCTCTATCGCCCAGGCCAGAATGCAGTGGTGAGACCTTGGCTCACTGCAACCTCCGCCTCCTGGGTTCAAGCGATTCACCTGCCTAAACCTCCCGAGTAGCTGGGATTACAGTCATGCGCCACCACACCCAGCTAATTTTGTATTTTTCGTAGAGACAGGGTTTCTCCACATTGGTCAGGCTGGTCTCGAACTCCTGATCTCAGGTGATCCACCCACCTCGGCCTCCCAAAGTGCTGGGATTACAGGCGTGAGCCACCACACCCAGCCCACTTGTCTATTTTATTTGAAAATTTTCACAATAGTTTTGCCTTTTTATTATTTAATAATTATTACTATTTTTTTGAGACAGAGTCTCATTCTGTTGCCCAGACTGGAGTGCAGTGCAGTGGCGCAATCATAGCTCGCTGCAACCTCCGCTTCCTGGGTTTGAGCGATTCTCCTGCCTCAGTCTCCCAAGTAGCTGGGGCTACAGGCAGGCACCACCATGCCCATCTGAATTTTTTGTATTTTTAGTAGAGATGGGTTTTCGCCATGTTGGCCAGGCTGGTCTCAAACTCCTGATCTCAGATGATCCACCACCTCCTCCTCCCAAAGTGCTGGGATTACAGGCGTAAGCCAGTGTGCCCCGCCAGTTTTGCCTTTTTATTACTTTTTAATTTTAAAAAAATTTTTTGGCTGGGATTACCGGCGTCAGCCACCGCACCTGGGCTAATTTTTATATTTTTAGTAGAGATGGGGTTTCACCATGTTGGCCAGGATGGTCTCCAACTCCTGGCCTCAAGTGATCTGCCCGCCTCAGCCTCCCAAAGTGCTGGGATTACAGGCATTAGCCGCTGCACCTGGCCTACTGCTTTTTTAAAAAGTCCCATCACAAAACCCATATTTGCTTGCCAGCTTGGAGTACAATGAATGATTAAGAAAGGCTGTGATTCAAATACACCAGGATGATCTAAACTAAAAATGCAACATCTCCTTCAGTTAGTGTCCTAGACCCAAGAAGCCAGAACAAAATGTTCCTAATAATAAGAGCATGGGATGTACAACAGGGGTCCGAAACATATTCAGACTATTTTGTTACATCAAGCAATTTCTTTTTGACTAGTACTCTGTCAGGACTACAAATAAAACATCTAAATACAGTCTCAAACTACTTGGGGAAAACCACAAACCCACTCCTCATCTGTTCCTATTAGAATAGGAACACACTTCTAAAACCTGTGGATTAACTACAAAGGGGCTTTATAGAAATTTGCTATAAAATCTGGTGTTAATAGATAAATATTAAGCAACTCCATTCTTCTCTGCCTCACTTCCCCATCTAACCTTATTGCTGTCTCTGATTGCTCTATCCTCAATAATAAATATTAATGTGTTCTTATATCCTTGGGAAACCAATGACCTTCCACTTCTTTCATTCAACATATCCAAATGCTCCTATTTATCATTCAGAATGAGTTGCCTCTGTGAAAAACACCAGAGACAGGGACAAGAAAGAATAGGACCATTTTACCACATCAGAACAAGAGACTGAAGCATACTTGTTTTGTCAATCAGGCTCTGAGCCTGCTCTTCCATCCATTTCTGATAATAGTCTTTCACATTCTCTTTGTGTTTCCTTCCACTGCAGTGTGTCTTTCTCACAGATGGCTGCAAAATAAAAAGAGCATATCAGACATAGAAACAAATGTCCAACACTAAAAATTTAATAAAGTTTTGCCTTTATATAAGTAATGTGTCTAGTATCAGCAGCATTAGTTGGCTGCTACAGTATTACTTAAAAACATTATCCAGCAACATACTGTGGTAATTTTTTTACTATATTATCTAGACCAGAGGAAAGCAAACTATGCCCCATTGGCCAGCCCACTGGCTTTTGCGTTAAAAAAAAAAAAAAAAAGGATTGGAACACAACCACATTTATCTCTATCTACCTTTTTTTTTTTTTTGAACAGGGTCCTGTTCTGTTGCCCAGGATGGAATGCAATAGCACGATCTCAGCTCACTGCAGCCTCAACCATCCGGGCTCAAGCAATCATCCCACCTCAGCCTCCTGAGTTGCTGGGACTAGAGACACGAGCCACTATGACCAGCTAACTTTTAAATTTTTTGTAGAGATGACGTCTCACAATGTTGCCCAGGCTGGTCTCAAACCCCTAGGCTCAAGTGATCCTCTCACCTTGGCCTTCCAAAGTGCTGTGATATTACAGGTGTGAGCCACAGAACCCAGCACATTTATTTATATATTGGCTACAGCTTCTCTCTACAAGGAACAGTTGAGTAACTGCAGCAAAGGTGGTGGTCCCAGCTACTTGGGAAGCTAAGGTGGGAAGGACGTTTAAGCGTAGGAGATCAAGGCTACAGTGAGCCAAGATCACTCCACTACACTCCAGCCTGGGTGACAAAGCAAAATCCTATCTCAAAAAAAAAAAAAATGTTCCTGGCTGGGCACAGTGGCTCCAGCCTATAATCCCAGCACTTTGGGAGGCCGACGCGGGTGGATCACAAGGTAAGATTGAGACCATCCTGGCTAACATGGTGAAACCCCGTTTCTACTAAAAATACAAAAAATTAGCCAGGCATGGTGGCAGGCGCCTGTAGTCCTAGCTACTCAGGAGGCTGAGGCAGGAGAATGGCATGAACCCAGGAGGCAGAGCGTGCAGTGAGCCAAGATTGTGTCATTGCACTCCAACCTGGGAGACACAGAGAGACTGTCTCAAAAAAAAAAAAAAAAATTGTTCCTTGTCCTCCCACTGCTTACATTAATACAACAATGATGCCTTAAGCCTAATAACAAAATCATGACTAGCAGCCAGTCGCAGTGGCTCACACCTATAATCCCAGCACTTTGGGAGGCCAAAGTGGGCAGATCACCTGATGTCAGGAGTTCAAGACCACCCTGGCCAACAAGGTGAAACCCTGTCTCTACTAAAAATACAAAAACTAGCTGGGTATGATTGCACGCGCCTGTAATCCCAGCTACTCGAGAGGCTGAGGCAGGAGAATCACTTGAATCTGGGAGGTGAAGGTTGCAGTGAACTGAGATCATGCTACTGTACTCCAGACTGGGCAACACAGTGACATTCCATCTCAAAAAAAAAAAAAAAAAAATAACTAAAAATCAACCAAAGTCCAAAAGTTACAGCACTGAATGTTTTTACACATTTCTTTCTTTTTTGGGGTTTTTCTTTTTTTTTTTTGAGATGGAGTCTCACTATGTCACCCAGGCTGGAGTGCAGTGGCGAGATCTCGGCTTACTGCAACCTCCGCCTCCCAGGTTCAAGCGATTCTCCTGCCTCAGCCTCCCAAGTACCTGGGACGATAGGTATGTGCCACCACAGCCAGGTAATTTTTTTTGTATTTTTGGTAGAGATGGGGCTTCACTACATTGGCCAGGCTGGTCTTGAACTCCTGATCTCGTGATCCGCCCACCTTGGCCTCCCAGTGCTGGGATTACAGGCGTAAGCCACCATGCCCGGCTGTTTTTACACATTTCTAAGTCCACTACAGGGATCTGTAAAATCAATCACCATAGAAATTTTCTATTTTTGCAAGACATCATTTTAGAAGGAACAAACGTTCATGACATTTCTCATGAAAAGACATTTTTAATATAAAGAAATACTTTTCAGTTCTCTGAATTCTGGCATTAGCAAGAAAGTGAATAATAGGTATATGAAACTATAATGCCAAAAAAGGGCAGAAAGGCACAGCCCCCTCATTAACAATTTCAGAAAATTATCTCCAGGGGTTTTACCTACAGAGGGGTAAAAAAAAAAAAAGGACTAGGGATCTATAAGCACAAACTGACTAGCTACTAAAAATACCAATTTATCAGAGCATTCTACTCCAGGACAATGTATGAAAATACACAGAACTTGGCTGGGCACAGTGACTCACTCTCAGCACTTTGGGAGGCCAAGGCGGGACTGTTTTTTCATGGTGAAACCCCGTCTCTACTAAAAATACAAAAACTAGCCGAGTGTGGTGGTGCAGGCCTGTAATCCCAGCTACTCGAGAGGCTGAGACAGGAGAACTGCTTTAACCCGGGATGCAGAGGCTGCAGTGAAACAAGGTCGTGCCATTACAATCCAGCCCAGGAAATAAAGCAAGACTCCATCTCAAAAAAAAAAAGATAATATACAGAACTGTAACAATGTCTTCAAGAGGAACCACCCAACTTAAATGTTCCACATCTCTACTAATGCTTTACTACACCTGACCACATGTTAGAAAGAATTCCAAATAAAGTGACAATAGAAAAATCACTGGCCAGTTTCTTCCGGCTACTATTCAAGATAATCAAGAGTTATAATTTAGACTAGTCTGGGAAACACAGCGAGGCCTCAGCTGTAAAAAGAGTTATGATTTAATCAGATTTCTACAGAGGCAGCAAAGCATAGAGCTGCAGTGTACAGACATCTAAGGGTCTCTGAGACTCTTTCACAAGGTCTGCAAGGTCAAAGTGTTTTCATAATAGTACTAAGCCATCACTTTCCTTTTTCACTGTATTGACATTTTCACTGATGATGCCAAACTCCTGGTACTTCAGAATGAATCAAGGCAATGGCACCCGACTGTATTAGTGATCACTGTATTCTTCAATGTATGTACTCACAGGGGAAAAAAAAGCTAGTTTCACTAAGTGAAATTAATGAAGCAACACAATTATTAATTTTTATTAAATCTCAACCCTTAAGTTCAAGTCTTTTTAATATTCTGAGTGACAAAATGGGAAATATAGACAAAGCACTTGTGTTGCATGCCAAAATATGATGCTCTTTCAAGGAAAAGCAGACATGTAACTGTTCAAATTATGAGCTCTACCAGCTGCCTCTCTCGAAGTCCTGGGCTCAAGCAATCCTCCTTCCTTGGCCTCCCGAAGTGCTGAAATTACAGGCATGAGCCACCATATCCAGCCCAGCTGCCTCTTTGATGGAACACCATTTTTATTTGAGAGTGACAGGCACAAACCGTATATTCAGACTTCTCAAAAATGAATGGAGGCCGGGCACGGTGGCTCAAGCCTGTAATCCCAGCACTTTGGGAGGCCGAGACGGGCGGATCACGAGGTCAGGAGTTCGAGACCATCCTGGCTAACACGGTGAAACCCCGTCTCTACTAAAAATACAAAAAGCTAGCCGGGCGAGGTGGCTGGTGCCTGTAGTCCCAGCTACTCGGGAGGCTGAGGCAGGAGAATGGCGTAAACCCGGGAGGCGGAGCTTGCAGTGAGCTGAGATCTGGCCACTGCACTCCAGCCTGGGCGACAGAGCGAGACTCCGTCTCAAAAAAAAAAAAAAAAAAAAAAAAAAACAAAAAATGAATGGAGTGAGCCTGTCACTTCAAAGAGAGCAATGGAAAGTATTGCCAGTGATAGAATTTGAGCTATTAAGCAAAAATCAGAATTTTGGAAAATCTTATCTGCCACCATAAGCCTGACAGCTTCCCAATATTTAAAGATGGTTCTGATTAGATTGCGACATTAATTAATGTGGGTTTTCATTAAATAATCAAATGTGTCCACATTTGAAGCCTGGCACTAACTCAAGTCAATCAACTTTTCCAAATAATCAATGCACATTACAAAATCATGCATGGCAAAGATCCACTCAAGTGCTCTTTAGACCACTAAATTTTTTTTTAAGAGGCGGGGTTAGCTGGGCATGGTGGCTCATGCATGTAATCCCAGCACTTTGGGAGGCCAAGGCAAACAGATCACCTGAGGTCGGGAGTTCGAGACCAGCCTGACCAACATGGAGAAACCCCGTCTCTACTAAATATTCAAAATTAGCCGGGCGTGGTGGCCCATGCCGGTAGTCCCAGCTACTCGGGAGGCTAAGGCAGGAGAATCGCTTAAACCCGGGAGGTGTAGGTTGCAGTGAGCCGAGACAGTGCCACTGCACTCAAGCCTGGGCAACAAGAGCAAAACTCCGTCTCAAAAAAAAAAAAAAAAAAAAGCACTAACAAAACATTCTACTTTAACTGCTGTATTATTTGATAAGCAGGTTTTTTTTGTTTTGTTGTCCAGGCTGGAGAGCAGTGCCTGATCATGCCTCACTGCAGCCTGGACCTCAAGCGATTCTCTCACCTCATCCTCTTGCGTAGCTGGGACTACAGGCACACCACCATGCCTGACTTGTTAAGCGGTTTTTAATCAAAGTTACTCTAGGGTGGGAAATAACCTCCAACTATTTTCTACAAGCAGTAGACCTTAAACCTCAGCAGGTGGGAAAGCACAACTTGCATCTTTAAAAAAACACAAAACTCATTTAATTATTACACATAAGGCTTTTTGAAAGTATGGATACGCCACTTACAGAGTCATGGGTGAGGTATGTATCGCAGTAGTCACAATAAAACCTGAAAAGAGGTGAAAGGAAGAAAAAAAGAGATGACAACCAGCTAGATGCCCATCCACGGAAGCGCTGTTCATGGAAGATAAAAACCAAGAAACAAACAAAAAGCCCGACCTCCTCACGACTCAAAAGCGTCAAAGCGTCGACATATAAACCAGGCTTTTTTTGTTGCCTTAAGCGGGATCCATCTCCACTCTAAAAAGGGGTGTCTAGCGCTCTCCATCTCCCTATCTCCGTCCACCTGCCCCAGATACTCTCCCATCCCATGAGGTTTCAGAAACCAGAACCCGCTCTCCGCTCCTGCATAGGGGCCACAACTAGTGACTACAATCACCCTGAGAGTTCGGGGCCCCACTCACTTGGGCATGTTGCTCTGTAGGCCGTTGACCACTCCGTTACGTGACGCCCGGAAATGACGCGAACAGTCAGCGACTACACAGCGGAACCCCACGAGACTAGCGAGAAGACCCGAAGCCCTCGCCACCAGCAGCCGAGCGAGGGGCGGGGCTTTTCCCTTTCTTCCTTTCATCTAATAGGAAGGCGGGAAAGGGGAGTACTACGGGTCGCTACGAGGTTCCACCCAAGCTCTTTTAATCTTGTTTCTCGATGCTTCCGGAAGAGCGTATTTAATCTTTATGTAAATATCTAATGATTCTCTGCAAAGCGCATGGGGCTGCTATAAATGCTGAAAAAACAGCAGTGAACAAAACGGGTAAAAATTCTTGTCCTCGTGGAGTTGAGATTCTAGTGAAACAAGACAGATATTAAAACCAACAGAAGCCGGCGCCGTGGCTAGCGCCTGGAATCTCAGGTACTCCGGAGGCTGAGGCGGGAGGATCACGTGAGCCCAGGAGTTGGAGACCAGCCCTGGGCAACATAGCAAAACTCTTGTCTCTACAAAAATTTTAAAACTAGCCGGACGTTGGCCCGACGCGGTGGGTCACGCCTGTAATCCCAGCACTTTGGGAGGCCGAGGCGGGCGGATCGCCTGAGGTCAGGAGTTCGAGACCCGCCCGGCCAACCTGGTGAAACCCCCATCTCTACTAAAAATACAAAAATTAGCTGGGCGTGGTGGCGGGCGCCTCTAATCCCAGCTACTCGGGAGGCTGAGGCAGGAGAATGGCTTGAACCCTGGAGGCGGAGGTTGCAGTGAGCCGAGATCGCGCCATTTGCACTCCAACTTGGGCGACAGAGTGAGACTCCGTATCAAAAAAAAAGAATTCGCCGGACGTGGTAGCGCGCGCCTGTGGTCCCACCTACTCGGGGGACTGAGATGAACCCAGGAGGTCATGGCTATAGTGAGTCGTGATCGCGCCACTGCACTCCAGCCTGGGTGACAGAGTGGTACCCTGTCTCAAAAAAATAGTAAATATTTATAGTAGTCGGTTAGGTGGAGCAAAGTGAAGCAGGGAAGAGGGGAGTCCAACTTTACAGATGATAGAGAAAAGTTATCTCTTGCCTTTTTTAAATTTATTTTTTGTTTTTGTTTTTTGAGACGGAGTCTCACTCTGTAGCCCAGGCTGGAGTGCGGTGGCGCGATCTCGGTTCACTGCAAGCTCCACCTCGCGGGTTCAGGCCATTCTCCTGCTTCAGCCTCCCAAGTAGCTGGAACTACAGGCGCCCGCTACCACGCCCGGCTAATTTTTTGTATTTTTAGTAGAGACGGGGTTTCACCGTGTTAACCACTCTGGTCTTGAAGAACTTCTGACCTCAAGTAATCTGCCCGCCTCTGCCTCCCAAAGTGCTGGGATGACAGGCATGAGCCACCGCACCTGGCAGGTAATAATTCTTGTAGGGTTCAAGGAAGAATTACATGTGAAGATCCTTGTAAGTGTTTAATACAGTGTACACACTAACCCCTCCACAAAAGGTAATTATTATTATTATTATTTTTTTTTTTTTTTTGAGACGGAGTCTCGCTCTGTCGCCCAGGCTGGAGTGCGGTGGCGCGATCTCCACTCACTGCAAGCTCCGCCTCCCGGGTTCACGCCATTCTCCTGCCTCAGCCTCCCGTGTAGCTGAGACTACAGGCGCCCGCCACCGCGCCCGGCTAATTTTTGTATTTTTAGTAGAGACAGGGTTTCACCGTGTTAGTCAGGATGGTCTCGATCTCCTGACCTCGTGATCCGCCCATCTCGGCCTCCCAAAGTGCTGGGATTACAGGCGTGAGCCACCGCGCCCGGCCAGGTAATTATTAAATAGACAGAAATTGATAGAAGTAACTTTTGTAGAAGAAGTAACTTCTCTACCCTACGTTCTCTGATGGTAGAATTGCAACCAAATAATAATAATAATTGCTAGTTTATTTGAATGTTTACTATGTCATAGGTTCTTTAAACGCATTGATTTACTTAATCCATTCAACAACCCTATTTCAGATGAGGAAACTGACCTTTAGAAATAGTAAGTACCACAAAGATTACTTCCTGGTCCTAAGAGGAAAGTGAATTATGTAATGAAGTTATCAGGCTCTTACCACCCTAATACCGTGGTAAATCTTAACATAATTAATGGCAGAACAACCACATATTACGTGTCTCCTGCTGGGATGACAACATTAAGTGGATACCATCTACTATGACATATATATATATATATTTTTTTTTTTTTTGAGAAAGGGTTTCACCCTGTTGCTCAGGCTGGAATGCAGTGGTTCCATCATAGCTCCCTTCAGCCTCAGCCTCCCGGGATCAAGCAATCCTCCCTCTTCAGCCTTCCAAGTAGCTGGGACTACAGGCACATGCCACCATACCCTTGTTAATTTTTTTATTTTTTTGCAGAAAAAGGGTCTCAAACTCCTGACTTCAAGAAATTCTCCCACCTCAGCATCCCAAAGTTCTGGGATCGCATGTGTAAGCCTCTATACCCAACAACTATGACGTATTATAAAAATGTTAAGTACCCACAAAAATTAAAAATATTTTTTAAAAAATGTTTAACTTGGCCGGGCGCGGTGGCTCAAGCCTGTAATCCCAGCACTTTGGGAGGCCGAGACGGGCGGATCACGAGGTCAGGAGTTCGAGACCATCCTGGCTAACACGGTGAAACCCTGTCTCTACTAAAAAATACAAAAAAAGCTAGCCGGGCGAGGTGGCTGGCGCCTGTAGTCCCAGCTACTCGGGAGGCTGAGGCAGGGGAATGGCGTAAACCCGGGAGGCGGAGCTTGCAGTGAGCCGAGATCCGGCCATTGCACTCCAGCCCGGGCGACAGAGCGAGACTCCGTCTCAAAAAAAAATAAAATAAAATAAATAAAAAATAAAAAAAAATAAAAAATAAAAAATGTTTAACTTAGATCTAACCAAGTTAACAGGATAGGCTATAGGATCAGCTAAAGGAAAGCAAAAGGCAGCAAACGACTTCTGGCAGTAGGATGTTGTAAGGACAACTGGCCTCTTTCCTTCAATTTAGGAAAAGGTATTTTTCTAGATTTAAATATTAAGAGACATAACAACAGATGTAGTGTATTATCTAGATCTAGATCCTAGTTTCGACAAGGATCTGCAAAAGGACATTTTGCAAAAAATGCCTGGGTCTTGATGTTGCAGTTCCAGAAACCCACCTTTGTCCAGGTACCTTCAGTTGATTTTCCTCAAGGGAATGAATTCATCAGTTACGTTTATTTTGTTTTGGTTTTCGGTTTCTTCTGACACTTCTCACTCTGTCACCCAGGCTGGAGTGCAGTGGCGCTATCTCAGCTCACTGCAACCTCCGCTTCCCAGGTTCAAGAGATTCTCTTGCCTCAGCCTCCCGAGTAGCTGGGATTACAGGTGTGTGCCACCATGCCCGGCTCATTTTTTTGTATTTTTAGTAGAGACAGGGTTTTACCACATTGGCCAGGTTGGTCTCGAACTCCTGACCTCAAATGATCTGCCAGCCTCAGCTTCCCAAAGTGCTGAGATTACAGGCATGAGCCACCATGTTCGGCCTATCAATTATGTTTTGATTTCTTTCTGATTTCCCTCTGTGCTGACCCTGGCCTTTTTTGCTTCCAAGTCTATTCTTCACTTTTCCCCTGCTCTTTTCAAAATGGCAGTGGAAGCCAGGTGCAGTAGCTCATACCCGTAATCCCAGCTGCTCAGGAGGCTGAGGTAGAAGGATCACTTGAGCCCAGAAGTTGGAAGCTACAGTGAGCTATGGTCTGGCCACTGCACTCCAGCCTGGGTAATGGGGCAAGACTCCATCTCTATTTAAAAAAAAAAAAGGTCGGGTGTGGTGGCACACATGCCTGTAACGCCAACACTTTGGGAGGCTGAGGCGAGCAGATCATGAAGTCGAGATCAAGACCATCCTGGCCAACATGGTGAAACCTCATTTCTACTAAAAACACAAGAATTAGCTGGGCATGGTGGTGCACACCTGTAGTCCCAGCTACTCGGGAGGCTGAGGCAGGAGAATGGCTTGAACCCAGAAGGTGGAGGTTCCAGTGAGCCGAGATCACACCACTGCACTCTAGCCTGGCGACGGAGTGAGACTTTGACTCAAATAATAATAATTTTTAAAAGTCCCTGGCAGACTGACTCCATGAAGGCTGCATGGGCTGGACTTCTGTGCTGGTTGACTTCCAAGCTGAATTGCTGGGCTCCATCAATTGGAGGCATTTTCTGGAGACTGGAGAGATCAAGGAAAAAGTCAGGGTATCTCCTACTCTGACACCACCTCCAAGCCAGAGTATCCATCCTCTCCCCACCCCTCAACATCAGGGTATCTCCTACAACCTACTTGGATCTAACTTGCAGTTGGTCCTAGACCCTGAGTTCTGGTAGCACAATGTTGTCCTTCTGTCCCTCCAGTATAAGGGTGGCAGTAGCTTCTTGCTGTCACTCATCTCTGTCTGGGCTATTTGACTATTCTGTTTGGCTTTTTGTCTCTGCCAATACCTGTATAAACCATTTATCTGGATTAAGTTCCCTGTGTTTTAAAGACTTAGAATGGTTTTCCAGGTTGGACCTTGACATATATGTATATATACACATATATATGTATATGTATATATATGTGCTCAGAGTGACCTTATCTCCAAGTTCCAAGGGGTATCTCCATCATGTCCTGCCCATGGGCCCTGTTATCTTGTAAAGCAGTGCTTTTCACACTTTTTCTCTGAATGTTCCAGGCAACTGAGAGAGTTCATTTGTCACCCTCATTCCTCTAGGTCTGTAGCCAAAATCCCAAGTGCCTACCTGAGCTTGAAATGCCCTTGAACTCTTGTGCGCTTGTGTGGTGTCTTAAAAACTCACAATGTTAGTAATCTAGTTAATAACACATCTATGTTGGTCTTAAGGTATTTTACATATAAAATGTATTTATTTACTTATATTTGAATAGGTAGTATATACACGGTAGAAAATTAGAAAACCACAAAAATATTTCCCAGCCACATCCTTGTTCCCAGTTTCCTTTCTTTTTCTTTATTTTTTATTTTTATTTTTATTTTTTTGAAACAGAGTCTCGCTGTCTCCCAGGCTAGAGTGCAGTGGCGCGATCTCGGCTCACTGCAAGCTCCACCTCCTGGGTTCACGCCATTCTCCTGCCTCAGCCTCCTGAGTAGCTGCAACTACAGACGCCCGCCACCACGCCCGATTAATTTTTTTTTTTTGGATTTTTAGTAGAGACAGGGTTTCACCGTGTTAGCCAGGATGGTCTCCATCCGGACCTCGTGATCCGCCCGCCTTGGCCTCCCAAAGTGCTGGGATTACAGGCGTGAGCCACCGTGCCCGGCCTTATTTTTTTTATTTTTATTTTTTATTTTTCTAAGACGGAGTCTCCCTCTGTCTCCCAGGCTGGAGTGCAGTGGCGCCATCTCGGCTCACTGCAAGCTCCACCTCCTGGGTTCCCGCCAGTCTCCTGCCTCAGCCTCCGGAGTGACTGGGACTAGACCGTGCCCGGCTAATTTTTTGTTTTTAGTAGAGACGGGGTTTCACCGTGTTAGCCAGGATGGTCTCGATCTCCTGAACTCATGATTCGCCCGCCTGGGCCTCCCAAAATTACAGGCATGAGCCACCGCGGCCTGCCTCTTTTTTGTGTTTTGTTTTTAAGAGAGATGGAGTCTCACTCTGTAGCCCAGGCTGGAGTGCAGTGGTGCGCTCTTGGACCACTGCAACCTCCCCCTCCCGGGTTCAAGTGATTCTCCTGCCTCAGCCTCCCCAGTAGCTGGTACTACAGGTGTGCACTGCCACGCCCAGCTAATTTTTCTAATTTTGGTAGAGATGGGGTATTTCACCATGTTGGGCTGGTCTTGAACTCCTGGCCTGAAGTGATCCACCTGCCTTGGCTTCCTAAAGTGCTGGAATTACAGACGTAAGCCACTGCACCCAGCCCCTTGTTCCCAGTTTCTTACATATCTTTCCAGAAAAAGATTATCCATACGCGAACAAAAATATGTTTACTGGTTCTATTTTACAGATACATAGTATTTCGTTGTGTAGATGTACCTCCATATATTAATCAGTCCTTTATTGAGTGCTTAAATTGTTTCCTGTCTCTTTCTAATTCAGTGATGCTGCAGTACATCATTAATTCACGAATTCACAGACGTGCAAATATGTTTATAAGATAAAAGTTTGGGCTGGGTGCTGTGGCTCAGACCTGTAATCCCAGCACTTTGGGAGGCTGGGGTGGGGTGGGGTGGAGGGGGGGGTGAATCACCTGAAGTCAGGAGTTAAAGACCAGTCTGACCAACATGGTGAAACCCTGTCTCTACTAAAAATAGAGAAATTAGCTAGGTGTGGTGGCATACACCTGTAATCCCAGCTACTTGGGAGGCTGAGGCAGGAGAATCGCTTGGATTCAGGAGGCGCAGCTTGCATTGAGGGAAACCGGCGCCATTGCACTCCAGCCTGGGCAACAGTGAGACTCCGTTTCAAAAAAAAAAAAAAAAAGATCGACTGGGTGCGGTGGCTCATGCTTGTAATCCCAGCACTTTGGGAGGCCAAGGTGGTTGGATCACCTGAGGTCAGAAGTTTGCAACCAGCCTGGCCAACATGGTGAAACCCCATCTCTACTAAAAATAGAAAAATTAGCCAGGTGTGGTGGCACACACCTGTAATCCCAGCTACTATGAAGCTGAGGCAGTAGAATCACTTGAACTCAGGAGGCGGAGGTTGCAGTGAGCCGAGACTATGCCATTGCACTCCAGCATGGGCAACAAGAGCAAAACTCCATCTCAAAAAAATAAAAAATAATAAAATAAAATTCTAGGAGTGGAATTGCTGGCTTGAAGAGCTTTCTTTGCATTTGTAATTTTGAAAAATAATGCTAAATCGCCCTTCACTGTGTTTGTATTTGAGAGTGCTTTTTTACCCTTTCTATCTGATAAATAAAAAATGGCATTGTAGGTCGGGCACAGTGGCTCACGCCTGTAATCCCAGCACTTTGGGAGGCCGAGGTGGGCGAGTCACCTGAGGTCAGGAGTTTGAGACCAGCCTGACCAACATGGAGAAACCTCGTCTCTACTAAAAATACAAAATCAGCCGGGCATGGTGGCACTCGCCTGTAATCCCAGCTACTCAGGAGACTGAAGCATGAGAATCGCTTGAATCTGGGAGGCAGAGGCTGCAGTGAGCCGAGATCAGCCACTGCACTCCAGCCTGGGTGAATGAGCAGGACTCTGTCTCAAAAAAACAAAAAATAAAAATAAATAAATTTTCCCACATATTTTTCTTTTCTTTTCTTTCTTTCTTTCTTTTTTTTTTTTTTTTTGAGACAGGACCTCTAACTTCATCTCACTAAAAGAGGAAAAAAAGAAAGACAGTCTCACTCTGTCACCCAGGCTAGAGTGTGGTGGTGCAGTCACAGCTCACTGCAGCCTTGGCCTTTTGGGCTCAAGCAATCCTCCCACCTGAGCCTCCCAAATAGCTAATACTATATGCACATACCACCATGCCTGGCTAATTTAAAAAATTTTTTTTAGAGACAAAAGTCTTGCTATGTTACCCAGGCTGATCTTGAACTCCTGGGCTCAAATGATCCTCCTGCCTTGGCCTCCCAAAGTGCTGGGATTTTAGGTGTGAGCCACTATGCCTAGCTCATTTTTTCTAATTCTTTTATTATTTCATTTCTTTTTCATGTTTATATCCTTTATCCATCTGGAACTTACTTTAAAGTAAGGTATGGAAGAGGAATCTATGCTAATTTTTCTTTTCACAAACATCAACCTAGTTATCCTAGCACCAGTTTTTGAAAAATCTACCATTTTTCCTACTAATTTGAAATCCTATTTTATTATAGGCTAAACTCCTCTATATGTTCTATTTCATCTCTGGGCTTTCTGGTCTGTTTCATTGGTCTATTGATGTGCCTCTACCAAGTGTTTTAATTATCACAACTCATATCTGTTATTTTAATATAACAATCTATGTAAATTAAGCAGTTGAGTTACTTAGCTTTATCCCTTCCTAAAAAATTCTTCCAGTAGGCCGGGTGTGGTGGCTCATTCCTGTAATCCCAGCACTTTGGGAGGCTGAGGCAAGTGGATCACCTGAGGTCAGGAGTTCAAGACCAGCCTGGCCAACATGGCAAAATCCTGTCTCTACTAAAAATACAAAAAATTAGCTAGGCATGGTGGTATACGCCTATAGTCCCAGCTACTAGGGAGGCTGAGGCAGGAGAATTGCTTGAACCTGGAAGGCAGAGGTTGCTGTGGGCCAAGGTTGTGCCACTGCACTAGAGCCTGGGTGACAGAACGAGACTCTCTCCCAAAAAAAAGATTCTGTTAGGTTGGGCATGGGGGCTTACAGCTGTAATCCCAGCACTTTGGGAGGCCGAGGCAGGCGGATTACAGTGTCAGGAGACCAGCCTGGCCAATATGGTGAAACCTCGTCTCTACTAAAAATACAAAAATTAGCCAGGCATGGTGGCAGGCGCCTGTAATCCCAGCTACTCGGGAGGCTGAGGCAGGAGAATGGCTTGAACCCGGGAGGCAGAGGTTGCAGTGAGCCGAGATCGTGCCACTGCATTCCAACCTGGGCGACAGAGTAAGACTCTGTCTCAAAAAAAAAAAAAAAATTCTTCCAGCAGAATTGACTTTTGTGTTTTTCATGTAGGTTTGGCACATCTGCTGGCACAATGTGGTATAACCCTATGGGGGAAGAGTTGCCAATTAAATGTATAATGTCCTGTTAAATTTGAATTTCAGATATGCAATAATTTTTAGTGTAAGTATGTCCCATGCAATTATTTTTTTCTAAATCTGGAAACCCTACTATAGGGTACTCTATTAAAAAGAAATTTTCTAGTTGCAGATGACAAAACCCTACTTAAACCTGCTTAGGTAAATAGGATATAGAGGCTCAGAAAGCTGGGACATTGAAGGGTCGATTTATCCTCAGGTGTAATTGACCCAGGGCCTGAAATAATGTCACTTGGTCTCTTTCTCCATTTCTCATCTCTGCTTGTCTACTTCTCTTTGCCCACTGGCCTCATCGTCCCACGTTGCAACCTGGTTTCCTCCACACAGATGAGACAGCCTCATATATCTCCAAACTTCCATTCTTCTAGCACATAATGCCAGAAGCCAGGGAAGGACCTAAATGAGCACACTCATACGTCAAGAGTCCTCCTTGGTTGGGAATGAGTGGAAAATTGTGATTGCCAGTTCCACTTAAACCTCAGGGAGAGAAGGAGGATACCCAAAACTTCGGGGAGTACTGTTGTCAAAGAAGAAGTATAAAAACACATCCTAGACCCAAAACGGTATGTACAACTGCAACCATTGGTCATCCCTAACCCAGTCTACAAAGCCTAACTCAAAGGAGGTACCAGTTTAAGGTGGTAATTTCCATTGTCACCACCAGAAGACTTGGGTCCTCAGTTCCATAGTAACCTACACCTTCCTCAACTCTCCTGTATCTTTCCACAATGCTGAAACACAAAAAGTAATACTCAGTTATTCAACAAATGTTTACTGAGCTTTCTCTTTGTGTTCAGGTCTCTGTTGGCCACCATTAATAGGAAAATGAGTAACACACTGTGCCCATCATCAAGTTTAGTGTGGGATATAAGCATTTAAACAAAGAATTACAGCATTTTATGGTAAGGACTATAATAAGACAACTTTATCAAAAGGCAGTAGCACAGCCTCTAGATCCAGTCTGCCTGTGTTTGAATCCCAGTACCACCACAAGCTGCTGCTTTGATCTTGGGAAAGTTGCTTAACCTCTTTGTGTCTTGGCTTTCTCATCTGTAAAATGCAGATGATAATAGTACCTCCTTCAGAGGGTCATGGCTGTGAGGGCCGATTAAGATCATTCTCAAAGCACTTGGCTGGGTGCGGTGGCTCATGCCTGTAATCCCAGCACTTTGGGAGGCCAAGACAGGCGGATCACAAGGTCAAGAGATTGAGACTATCCTGGCTAACACAGTGAAAACCCATCTCTACTAAAAATCCTAAAAATTAGCCAGGCGTGGTGGCGGGCACCTGTAGTCCCAGCTACTCAGGAGGCTGAGGCAGGAAAATGGCATGAAACCAGGAGGCAGAGCTTACAGTGAGCTGAGATCGCACCACTGCACTCCAGCCTGGGGGCTCAAAAACAAAAACAACAACAAAAACAAATAATAAAGCACTTAGCACTGCGTGATAAGCATGCAGTAATTGGTGGACAGTGTTGGGACTGTCAATAAGAATAAGTACTCAAAACCCAGGTCTCTTGAATTCCAAATCCAGGAATCCCTCCAAGCCTCTTCAGGGTCACACAGGGGATGAGCTGTGGAACTGGAGAGGCATTTTTCTCCCAATAAGATACTTCAGCTTCACTTTGTTGTTTTGTTTGTTTTTACATCTTGTTTCTACTCCATCATATCAGCTTCACTTTGTAGCCATCGTTGCCTGGTGACTCCTCCATCAGTTAGGCAGTCTTCAAAATCTACAATTCTTAGTTCCATTGCCAGACCTCAGGGCCGTGAAGTGCAGGGGAGAGACTGAATTCCAAAGACAGACTTGCCTCTGTACTCCGAGTGACGCTTCCAGAACTGTTGATCTGTTTGTTGATGGATGCCTCATTGAGAAAGATCATACCATTGTGGCCTTTCCTGCTAACTTTTCATTTTGAACTGAGAGCTTGTGGCCATGAAGTGGACTCAGAAGGATAAAACTGGATGTTTCTATTTGGAAACGACAGTGGGATATAGGGTTGTAAAAGCTCATGCCAGGCCTCCCAGGTAGGTGTAAACATAGCTGTGGCTGGGAACTCGTGACTGTGGCTGGCAATCTTCATCCCACTTTACCCTGCAAGTGAAATTGCTTGGGAGGTGACCTAGCTGCTGCTTTCCAAGGCCATGGGTATCTGAAGACAAAGCTTTATCCACCTAGCCTGGGCAAATGAGAACAACGCTAAGACTACGATGAAGATGCCCATCTGGCACCTACAAGGTGGTAGCAGACACCATCCATATTTGCCTAGCTATGTGGGAGGGAAATCATTACTCATTAGTTCTGCTGTTATTGTCCTGGCTCCCTCACAGTAAACAAAGGGCTCACTACTGGGAAGAGAAAAGGCCAAAGTCCCAGGGCCTAGGGAACATGTTCTTTGTTGAACCTCTTTATTAATCTAAAGCTGTTGGACCAACAGGTTGTGGTGTTAGGTGGAAGCTGGGCAGGCACTAACCACTAAGGTAGAAGAACTGGTTTGGCAGGGTGGTTTTGAGTAGCAGCTTATCGAAAAGGTGTTATTACTCCTTTTTTTTATTTTTTGAGACAAGGTCTCAATCTGTCACCCAGGCTGGAGAGCAGTGGTATGATCTCAGCTCACTGCAACCTCTGCCTCCCAAGCTCAGGTGATCCTCCCACCCCAGCCTCCTGAGTAGCTGGGACTACAGATGCATGCCACCACAGCTTTTGCATTTTTTTGAAAAGACGGTTTCACAGTATTGCCCAGGCTAGTCTTGAACTTCTGGGCTCAAGCTATCTGCCTGCCTCAGCCTCTCAAAATGTTGGGATTACAGGCATGAGCCACCCTGCCGGCCCTATGGCTCACTCTTGAAATGTCTTTTCTTAGATAGATATGATATTTGGTCAGGGACTATTCTATTAGCACAGGAAGCATTGAGTCTGACTCTAGGGGTGCCAAGCTGGAAACAGGAACATGAGTGGCCTCTGTATGGCTTCCTACTCCAGTAGAACCTGAGGTTGTGGTTGGGAATGAGACACATACACACACACACACACACACACACACACACACACACATATGCCAGTCTGCTGCCCTATGGCATGTTATCTTTTAGTGGCTTGGCTTTTACTGGGAGAGAAGGGAAACTAACATTTATTAAGCACCTAGTTTGTGTCAGCACTAGGCAATGTGCTTTCATTATGTTATCTGATGGGATTTGATTTTGAAGTTTTTTTTACTGATAAGGAAACTGCGACTGAAGAAGATGATGTAATCTGAACAAAATTGCATGGTTAATATGTGGCAAAAATATAATTTGAGCCCAAATAGAGTCCAGTGCTTACCCACTTTCCATTGAACACACTGCCTGTACACCTGAGACCTCCACAGTCCAGGCCCAAGTGCAACCTGCCCCAAGTAACTCCTTTGCTGCAGTGGCTAAAGCTCATTTTTTCAGATAGAGACTTCAAATCACCAACATGTAGCCCCCAGCTGGAATGCCTTCCACATAAAAGGGATAACTCCCCTAAAAGGTATATCTTTTATATATTTTTTTTAACTTTTTTTTTTTTTAAAGATGGGATTTTTATGTTGCCCAGGCTGGTCTTGAACTCCTAGCCTCAAGTGATCCTCCTCCCTCAGCCTCCCAAAGTGCTAGGATTATAGGAGTGAGCCACCACACCTGGCAAGTGTATCTTATTGTATGTAAGTTATACCCCAATTAAACCTAACCTGACTTTTTATTTTTATTTATGTACTGATTTAGAGGCAGGGTCTCATTCTATTGCCCAGGCTGGGGTGCAGTGGCATGATCATGGCTTAATGTAACTTTGAACTCCTGGGCTCAAGCAATCGTCCTGCCTCAGCCTCCCTAGGAGCAGCAGCTAGAACTACAGTCACACCACCATGTTTGTTTTTGTTTTTTGTTTTTAGGATTTTTTTCTCCTTTTTTGAGACATGGTCTCACTCTGTTGCCCAAGCTGGAGTGCAGTGGTGGGATCACAGTTCACTGCAGCCTCAACTGCCTGGGCTCAAGGAATTCCCCTACCTCAGCCTCCTGGGTACCTGGGACCACAGACATGTGTCACCATGCCCAGCTAGTTTTTTTTATTATTTGTAGAGATGAGGTCTCACTGTATTGTCCAGGCTTGTCGAACTTCTGAGCTCAAGCAGCCCTCCTGCCTTGGCTTCCCAAAGTGCTGGGATTACAGGAGTGAGCCACCACTCCTGGCTGGACATCTAGTTAATTTTTGAATTTTGGGGATTATAGGCATGAGCCACCATCCCAGCCTATTTATTTAAGTGTAGTCAAAGCAGTGAGGAAGGAGGAAAGAGTAGAACAGCCAGGTGCAGTGGGTCACACCTGTAATTCCAGCACTCTGGAAGACTGACATGGGAGAATTACTTGAGCCCCGGAGTTAACCAGCCTAGGCAGCATGGAGAGATCTCTTCGCTACCAAAATGAAAAAAAAGAGTAGAACAAGGAGTTTGATCTGTAACTTGGAGCAATCGATTAAGATAACTCGCTACCTTGGGACTAGCCTGACTTTTTTTTTTCTTTTTTCTTTTTTCTCTTTTTTTTTGAGATGGAGTTTCACTCTTGTTGCCCAGGCTGAAATGTAATGGCATGATCTCAGCTCACTGCAACCTCCACCTCCCGGGTTCAAGCGGTTCTCCTGCCTCAGCCTCCCAAATAGCTGGGATTATAGGCATGCACCACCATGCCTGGCTAATTTTGTATTTTTAGTAGAGACTGGGTTTCTCCATGTTGGTCAGCTGGTCTCCAACTCCCGATCTCAGGTGATCCACCCACCTTGGCCTCTCAAAGTGCTGGGATTACAGGCATGAGCCACCGCACCCAGCCAGGACTAGCCGGAGTTTTTAAAAGATGTTGGATATGTTATATAAAGAGCTCCTACAAAATAACAATAAAATTACCATCAACTCAATAGAAAAATACAAATGAAAAGGAAATGTATATATATAAATGTCCTTTATACAGCTGAAAAAATACTCATCCTCACTATAAGATTAATTTAAATTAAAAATTACTGAGATACCATTTATCACTTACTGGATTACTGGATTAGTAAAAATTCAAAAAATTGACATCACTTTGAATAGCCATGCCTATAGGTAAATAGGAACCACCATACATGTGTAAATTGAAACAGTTCCTGTTGAAGACAGTTTGACAGAGTCTATGAAAATTCCTTGTGTATATACCTGGTAACTCACCAATGCCATTTCTAGGAATTTATCTTACAGTTATAGTTACAGGAGTGCAAAACAATGTGTATACAAGATTACTCATTGAAGCACTGTTTGGAAAAAAGAGCAAAAGTCTATAAACTTAAATGCCCATCAACAAGGGCCTGGTTAAATACATTATGGGACATGCATACAGCAGAATAGTACGCACCTATAGGAAACAATGAGAAGTAGCTGTGTATACTGACATGAAGAACTCTCAAAGATACGTTAATTGAAGAAAGCAAGGTGCAGATCAGTGTTTATAGTAGAGACCATTTATATAAAAAAGAGAGATACTACCTATTTATATGATTTTATAAATGCATTACAAATCTCAAAGGATCACAGAGCTTTGGGAGGCCAAGGCGAGAGGATCACTTGAACCCAGGAGTTTAAGACCAATTTAGGCAACATAGAGAGACCTTCATCTCTACAAAAAAGTTTTGAGTTTTTTTTTTTTCTTTTTTTTGAGACAGTCTTGCTCTGTTGCCCAGGCTAGAGTGCAGTGGTGCGATCACAGCTCACTGCAACCTCTGCCTCCTGGATTCAAGTGATTCTCCCACCTCAGCCTCTCAAATAGCTGGGATTACAGGCACATGCCACCACATCCAGCTAATTTTTTTTTTTTTTTTGTATTTTTAGTAGAGACTGGGTTTTGCCATGTTGGCCAGGCTGGTCTGGAACTCCTGGCCTCAAGTGACCCATCTCCTCAGCCTCTTGAAATGCTGGGCTTATAGGTGTGAGCCACTGCACCCAGCCCAAAAAAGTTTTTTGTTTTTTGTTTTTAATTAGCTGGGCATGGTGGCACATACCTGTAGTCCCAGCTACTTGGGAGGCAGAGGTGGGAGAATCACTTGAGCCCAGGAGTTCAAGATTACAGTGAGCTATGACTGGACCACTGTACTCCATCCTGACCCTGATCCAGTGAGACCCCGTCTCAAAAAAAAAAAAAAAAAACTCTCCAGAAGCTAAGAAACTAGAAACAGTGGTTATCTGTTGTGAAGGGTAGAGGTGGGAGGGATATATTTCACTCTACACTTTTTCAAAAGTTTGATATTTAATCTATGAATTTTGCCGGGCACGGTGGCTCACGCCTGTAATCCCAGCACTTTGGGAGGCCGAGGCGGGTGGATCACAAGGTCAGGAGATCGACACCATCCTGGCTAACACAGTGAAATCCCGTCTCTACTAAAAATGCAAAAAATTAGCCAGGCATGGCGGCGGGCGCCTGCAGTCCCAGCTACTCCGGAGGCTGAGGCAGGAGAATGGCGTGAACCCGGGAAGTGGAGCTTGCAGTGAGCCGAGATCGCACAACTGCACTCCAGCCTGGGCGACTCAGTGAGACTCAAAAACAATCGAAGAAGAAAAAAAAAACTATGAATTTTAAAAATTAAGTTAATCATTGTTAAACAATAAAGAAAGGAAATAAAAAGAAAATAACATGGTGGGAGGGGCCCACCACATGTCATGGTTGCCATTATGGGACCATTTCTTAGAACCACACCCTACAGGCCCAGTGTGGTGGCTCACGCCTGTAATCCCAGCACTTTGGGAGGCTGAGGTGGGTGGATCACTTGAGGTCAGGAGTTCAAGATCAGCCTGGCTAACATGGCAAAACCCCATCTGTACTAAAAATAAAAAATTAGCCGGGCATGGTGGTGTGTGCCTGTAATCCCAGCTACTTGGGAGGCTGAGGCAGGAGAACCGCTTGAACCCAGGAGATGGAGGTTGCAGTGAGCTAAGATGACGCCACTGCACTTCAACCTGGGTGACAGAGCGAGACTCCGTCTCAAAAAAAAAAAAAAGAAAAGCCACACCCTACAAACTGCCTTATTCGTCATACAGGCTCGTCATTGGAAGAAGTGACATGCAGTCTCCCAGACTAGAAACCTTGTACTCACTCCCAGACTGGCAACCTTATAGTCACTCCCAGACTAGCAAACTTGTAGGTACTCCCTGCTCCTCCCAAATCCTTCCAATTGTGCAATGGGCAGGGCTGCTTCGTTGGGTCAGCACAGAGTGCAGATGATTCGGCTTGGTTGATGACTCTAATCTAGGCTGTGTCAGTGACACGTGAGGATTATTCTGCTTGGGAAAGGAGGCAGTGAAATCAACCTTAGATTTATGTCCCGAGAACCCCAGGCTATTGTTCCTAACCTTCTTGGATATCTTTTAAAATCCTTCATTTGCTCGCCAAAGAAGTCTGTTTGGACTTCTCGACTCGACTCCTGAGTTTAAAGAAGTGGGTGCTTGTTTGATTCGACACTAATGTGAAGTACTAGGGACCTGTAATCTGGGAGTAAGCAGAGATTTCTTAGGACATAGAAAACAACAGTCATCTGAAAATTGGATAAATTAAACTTCATCAGAATCTATTAATAAAACTTCAGCTCATGACATAGACTGAGAAAATATTCATAAACATTTATTTCATGAAGGAGTTGGATCCAGAATATATTTTTTAAACTCTTGCAAATCAATGGAAAAAAAAACGTAAGTTTTTAATGGGAGAAGTACTTGAACAGGCCGGGCGGAGTGACTCATACCTGTAATCCCACCATTTAGGGAAACCAAGGAGGAAGGATTACTTGAGCCCAGGAGTTTGCGATCAGCCCAGGCAACATGGTGAGACACCATCTGTACAAAATAAAAACAGAGGGGAGGATTGTTTGAACCCCAGAGGTTAAGGCTGCAGTGAGCTGTGATTGCACCACTGCATTCCAGCCTGGGCAACCGAGCAACCGAGCAAGACTCTGTATCAAAAAAAAAAAAAAAAAAAGACTTGAACACTTCACAAAAGCAAATATACAAAAGGCCAAAAAGCCCATTTAAAAAGCGCTTGAAAATAATATTAATCATTATGGAAGCACAAAACAAAACCACAAAGAGATATTATCACAACCATGATGGCTACAATTTTAAAAATAGAAAGTAGGGGCTGGACATGGTGGCTCACGCCTATAATCCCAGCACTTTGGGAGGCCGAAGCAGGTGGATCACCTGAGATCAGGGGTTCAAGACCAGGCTGGCCAACATGGCAAAACCCCATCTCTATTAAAAATACAAAGAATTAGCCGGGCATGGTGGTGCGTTATCTATAATCCCAGCTACTAGTAGGGGCTGAGGCAGAATTGCTTGAACCCAGGAGCAGAGGTTGCAGTGAGCTGATATTGCACCACTGCACTCCAGCCTGGGCAACACAGCAAGACTCATCAAAAAAAAATAAATAAATAAAGTAGGGCTGGGCATAGTGGCCACTAGCTGTGTCTGGGCTGTCAACTGGGAATGAACACTAGGGAAATCGCAAATCGCTGGGGTAATGGAAATTGTGGAAGTGTCCTATATGTTGATAAGAGTATGGATTACATGAAGGTAGGCATTTGTCAAAACTCAATAAATAGTGCACTTAAGGTTTGTGCAAACAGGCCAGGCTCGGCGGCTCATGCCTGTAATCACAGCACTTTGGGAGGCCTAGGCAGGCAGATCACCTGAGGTCAGGAGTGTGAGACCAGCCTGGCCAACATGGTGAAATCCTGTCTCTACTAAAAAATACAAAAACTTGGCCGGGCGCAGTGTCTCACGCCTGTAATCCCAGCACTTTGGGAGGCCAAGGCGGGCAGATCACGAGGTCAGAAGTTTGAGACCAGCCTGGCCAATATGGTGAAACCTCATCTCTACTAAAAGATATAAAAATTAGCCAGGCATGGTGGCATGTGCCTGTGGTTTCAGCTACTCAGGAGGCTGAGGCAGGAGAATCGCTGGAACCCAGCAGGTGGCGGTTGCAGTGAGCTGAGATCAAGCCACTGCACTCCAGCCTGCTCAACAGAGCGAAACTCTGTCTCAAAAAAAAAAAAAAAAAAAAAAATTAGCCAGGCATGGTGGTGGGCACCTGGAATCCCAGCTACTTTGGAGGCTGAGGCAGGAGAATTGCTTGAACCTGGGAGACAGATGTCGCAGTGAACCAAGATTGCACCACTGCACTCCAGCCTGAGCAATAGAACAAGACAGAGCAAGACTCGGTCTCTGAAAAAAAAAAAAGAAAGAAAAATTCAACATTTTGGGAGGCTGAGGAAGGAGGCGTGAGCCCAGGAGTTCCAGACCAGCCTAGGCAACATAGTGAGACCCTGTCTCTGCAACAAAAAAAAAAGTTTTAAAAATTAGCCAGGTGTGCTAGTGCACGTCTGTAGTCACAGCTACTCAGGAGGCTGACCAGGGAGGGTCACTTGAGCACAGGAGGTTGAGGCTACAGTGAGCTGTGATCATGCCACTGCTCTCCAGCCTAGATGACAGAGCAAGACCCTGACTCAAAAATAACCAAACCAAACCAAAATAAAATGTTACTGGAAAAAGGGTCCAGGTCCAGACCACAAGAGGTCTGGATCCTGCACAGAAAGAATTCAAGGTGAGTTGCAGAATGCAGTTAGAAGAGATGGTTTATTGACAGCTACTGAGTTACAGCATGCAATGCCCTCAGTAAAGCAGGAGGAACTTCTGGTTTTAAACTTTTTTTTTTTTTTTTGAGATAGAGTCTTGCTCTGTTGCCCAGGCTGGAGTGCAGTGGCACAATCTTGGCTCACTGCAACCTCCACCTCCTGGGTTCACGCCATTCTCCTGCCTCAGCTTCCCGAGTAGCTGGGACTACAGGCGCCCGCTACCACGCCCGGCTAATTTTTTGTATTTTTAGTAGAGACAGGGTTTCACTGTGTTAGCCAGGATGGTCTCAATTCTGACCTGGTGATCTGCCCACCTCGGCCTCCCAAAGTGCTGAGATTACAGGTGTTAGCCACCACACCCAGCCTTTTTATTTTTATTTTTATTTTTTTGAGAAGGAGTCTCACTCTGTCACCCAGGCTGGAGTGCAATGGCATGATCTCGGCTCACTGCAACCTCCACCTCCCAGGTTCAAGCAATTCTCCCACCTCAGCCTCCCTAGTAGCTGAGATTACAGGCACCTGCCATCATGCCCGGCTAATTTTGGTATTTTTGTGGAGATGAGGTTTCACCATGTTAGCCATGCTGGTCTTGAACTCCTGACCTCAGGTGATCCTCCCACCTCAGCCTCCCAAAGTGCTGGGATTACAGGCACAAGCCACCGTGCCTGGCCTAAACTTTTTTTTCTTTTTTGGGGGACAGGGTTTTGCTCTGTCACCCAATCTGGAGTGCAGTGGTGCAATCACAGCTCACAGCAGCCTTGACCTCCCAGGTCCAAGCAAACTTCCCCCCTTAGCCTCCTGAGTGGCTAGGACTACAGGCACATGCCATCAATGCAGGGATTTTTTTTTTTTTTTTTTCAGATGGAGTCTCACTCTCTTGCCCAGGCTGGAGTGCAGTGGTGTGATCTCGGCTCACTGCAACACCCGCCTCCCCGGTTCAAGCAATTCTCCTGCCTCAGCCTCCAAAGTAGCTGGGATTACAGGTGTCCGCCACCATGCCTGGCTAAGTTTTTTGTTATTTTAGTAGAGATGGGGTTTCACCATGTTGGCCAGGCTGGTTTCAAACTCCTGACCTCAAGTGATCTGCCCATCTCGGGCTCCTTAAGTGCTGGGATTACAGGCATGAGCCACTGCACCCAGCGTAGGAATTTTTTCTGGGTCGCTCTGCAAGCCGGGGACCTCTGGCTGGTGATGCCCCGGCCAAGCCTTGCTCCGGCACACTACCTGCTGCAGGAGGCTGCCCGCTCATTTGGCCCACCCAGGCCAGGTCTGGCCTTGCACACTGGTTCCCAACTTCTTGTCCTGTGCCCAAGAAGAATGAGGATGCACTGACCATCAAAGAGTGAGCAAGGTCGGGAGTTTTATTGAGTGATGAAACAGCTTTCAGTGCAGAGGGGACGTGGGGGTGGTCCCCCTACCCAAAGGCAGGAAAGTCCCCTGTGTAGCTGGGTCTGGGGAATTTTACAGACTTAGAATGGGAAGTGCATGCGGATTGGTTTGTGAGCATGCAAAAAAGGTTAAAGTGAAGACACCACTCACAGATGGGCACAACAGTGTAGAAAACCAATTAGGAAAGGGTAGATATATGTAAAATAGGTGAAGGGTGGAGATCAATCAAAGGAAGGCACACCAAACTGGAAGACAAGCTCTCAATCTGGTCTGAGGATTTCACTTGTAGATTGACTTTCAGACTTTAAACTGTCTTCAGGTTGGAGGTGGGGTTTCACTGGGAATCCGCCCCTATCTGCCTAGGCATTTGGCTGCCTCTTGTCCCTATCACCACCGCACCTAGCTAATTTTTTTTTTTTTTTTTTAAGATGGGGTCTTGTCATCTTGCCTAAACTGGTCTTGAACTCCTGGGCTCAAGAGATCCTATTGCCTTGGCCTCCCAAAGTGCTAAGATTACAGGTGTAAGCTACTGCACCCAACCTATAATTTTATTTATTTATTTATTTATTTATTTATTTAGAGACAGAGTCTCACTTTGTTGCCCAGGCTGGAGTGCAGTGGTGCAGTCTTGGCTCACTGCAACCTCTGCCTCCTGGGTTCAAGCAATTCTCCTGCCTCAGCCTCCCAAGTAGCTGAGGATTACAGGCACCCTCCGGCATGCCCAGCTAATTTTGGTATTTTTAGTAGAGATGGGGTTTCACCATGTTGGCCAGGCTGGTCTTGAATTCCTGATCTCAGGTGATCTGCCTGCCTCGGCCTCTCAAAATGCTTGGATTACAGGTGTCAGCCACTGTGCCAGGCCTATAATAATAATTATTATTATTGTTGTTATTGAGATGGAGTCTTGCTCTGTCGCCCAGACTAGAGTGCAGTGGCACGATCTCAGCTCACTACAACCTCCGCCTCCCGGGTTCAAGCTATTTTCCTGCCTCAGCTTCCTGAGTAACTGGGATTACAGGCGCCTGCCACCACGCCCAGCTAATTTGTATTTTTAGTAGAGACAGGGTTTCACCATTTGGTCTGGCTGGTCTTGGACTCCTGACCTCGTGATCCGCCCACCTCGGCCTCCCAAAGTGCTGGGATTACAGGCGTGAGCCACCCTAACAGGCGGATGGAGTCAGTTTTTAAAGTGGTGTCACCTTGGCTCTCCTATGCTCCTGCTTCCCTAACATAATCCAAAAACTAAAAAGATTTCTCTACCTCATGTCCATCTGCCCCTGCAAAAAGACCCTGTAAATAAATATTGACTATAGTTGGTAGATAAGGCTTGAGTAAATGAGAAGACATACTGAAGGTAATGGAAACCAGTGTTCCTACTGTTAGAAAAGGAAGCTACAAAAATGGGGAGGAGGAAAGTACTATGTGATGTTGGATTAGACTTGGAGGTATCAATATGAACTCTTGGCTTTATACACATTTCCTGGCTTTGTCCACTGAGAGAGCATACAGAAGCAGCCACATACCTAGCTCCCAGATCTTGGTTTCTGAATTCCATTCTCCAACAAAAGGAACCAGGGCTTCTGGGAGAACAGACTGCTGCAGAGAAAGCGTTAAGATGAACCTGAAATATCTTCTTATGCTACAAAGTAAGAAAATGCTCAAAGAATGTTGGGGATATATCAAAAGAACAAAGAAGCCAGTTTAAGGGGCTCCTGCTGGCCAAATCTGGGACAATCTGGCCATCAAAAATAAAAGACAATCCAAGGCCAGGTGCAGTGGCTCATGCCTGTAATCCCAGCACTTTGGGAGGCCAAGGCGGGCAGATCGCCTGAGGTCAGGAGTTTGTGACCAGCCTGGCCAACAAAAACACAAAAATTAACCAGGCATGGTGGTGGGTGCCTGTAATCCCAGCTACTCAGGAGGCTGAGGCAGGAGAATTACTTGAACATGGGAGGCAGAGTTTGCAGGGAGGCAGAGATTACAGTGAGCCAAGATTGTGCCATTGCACTCCAGCCTGGGTGACAGAGCAAAACTCCATCTCAAAATGAATAAATAAATAAATAAAATAAAAAATAAAAGGCAAGTCCCTGCAGTGGTTCAAACCTATAATCCTAGCCCTTTGGGAGGCCAAGGTAGGAGTATCCCTTGTGCCCATGAGTTCAAGATGAGCTCTGGCAACATAGCAAAATTCGCTCTGAACAAAAATTTTTAAAAGTTGACTGGGTGTGGTGGCTCATACCTGTAGTCCTAGCTACTCAGGGTAGTTTGGGAGCTGGGTGAGGTGGGGGATCACTTGAGCCAAAGAGGTCAAGACTGCAGTGAGCCATGACTATGTCACTGCTCTTCAGCCTGGGTGGCAGAGCGAGAACCCTGCCTCAAAAAATAAAAAATAAGGCCGGGCGCAGTGGCTTACGCCTATAATCACAGCACTTTGGGAGGCTGAGGTGGGAGGATCACGAGGTCAAGAGATCAAGACCGTCCTGGCTAACATGGTGAAACCCATCTCTACTAAAAATACAAAAATTAGCTGGGCGTGGTGGTGTATGCCTGTAGTCCCATCTACTCGGGAGGCTGAGGCAAGAGAATCGCTTGAACCCAGGAGGCGGAAGTTGCAGTGAGCCAAGATCCCACTACTGCACTCCAGACTGGCAACAGAGTGAAACTCTGTCTCAAAAATATATATATAATAAAATAAAATAAAAATCAATAAAGATGGTAGTGAATTATAACCCAATTAATAAATATAGATCTACGAATGTATTATGATATAAATAAATAAAATGAATACATAAATAAATGGCGAAGAAGGAAAAGATCTTCCTTATGGTAGACTTACATCTACTAAATATTGAAGAAACAATGCAGTTAGAAAATCAGCATGGAGGCCGGATTTGGTGGCTCATGCCTGTAATCTCAGCACTTTGGGAGGGCAAGGCAGGCGGATCACCTGAGGCCAGGAGTTCAAGACCAGCCTGGCCAACATGGTGAAACCCGTGTCTCTACTAAAAATACAAAAATTAGCCAGGCCTGGTGGCACACAGCTGTAGTCCCAGCTACTTGGGAGGCTGAGGCTCGAGAATCACTTGAACCCGGGAGGCAGAGATTGCAGTGAGCTCAGATCGCTCCACAGGACTCCAGTCTGGGTGACAGAGTCAGACTGCCTCAAAAAAACAAAAAAAGAAAAAATAATCACGGATGCTAAAACTTGAGTGTTAAATCATAATGAGAAACAGCCTCAAGGCATATCCTCACAAATTACTTTTTAATTATATGGAGGAAATTAATAACTTTACAGAGAGCATTCTGGTAGCCGCACCATTAATCAAGTGATTAAAATCAACTATCAATTTTATATACCTCCTGAAATGATATTATAGTCCTGTATAACTGCATAATTTGAACCTAACGATGAGGAAACATTAGCCAAACAAAAGTCAAGTGAGATTCTGCAAAATAAATAACCGTACTTTTTTGCGGCAGGGTCTCGTTCTGTTGCCCATGCTGGAGTGCAGTGGTATAATCATAGCTCATTGCAGCCTTTACCTCCTTGGCTCAAGCAGTTCTCCCACCCCAGACTCCCGAGTAGCTGGGTCTACAGGTGCTCACCATCACGCCCAGCTTTTTTTTTTTTAGAGACGGGGTCTCACCATGTTGTCCAGGTGGGTCTTGAGTATTTTTAGTAGAGACGGGGGTTTCACCATGTTGGCCAGGCTGGTCTCGAACTCCTGGCCTCAGGTGATCCTCCCCTCTCAGCCTCCCGAAGTATTGGGATTACAGGCATGAGGCACCACACCTGGCCAATAGCTGTACTTTCCAAAAATGTCCAAGTCAAGAAAGACAAAGTAAGGCTAGAGAACTGTTCCAGGTTAGACTTAAAAACACATGATCCTGAATTGAAAAAATATGATCCTGAACTGAAGATTGTCTTGAGAACAGAAATGGGTTAAATGAATACTATTTAGACAATTGCCAAAATTTGATTATGGACTATATTCATTTCCTACGGCTGCTATGGTGAATTACCACAAATTTGGTGGCTTAAAATAACACACATTTGTCTTCTTATAGCTCTGGTCGAACTCCCTGTGTACTGGTAAAGCACACATTGTCTCCAGTTTACTCTTTTTGTTTTGAGACGGAGTATCGCTCTTGTTGCCCAGGCTGGAGTGCAATGGCATGATCTCAGCTTACTGCAACCTCCGCCTCCCGGGTTGTGATGGGATTACAGACATGTGCCACCACACCCAGCTAATTTTGTGTTGTTAGTAGAGGTGGGTTTTCACCATGTGGGTCATGCTGGTCTCTAACTCCTGACCTCAGGTGATCCACCCGCCTCAGCCTCCCAAAGTGCTGGGATTACAGGTGTGAGCCACTGCGTCCAGCCACCAGTTACAAAATGGGGCAAAATATAAACACATGGGAAATCTAGGTAAAGGTACCATTTTTGCAACTCATCTGTAAGTTTGAGATTATGTTAAAATTTAAATGGATCAAAAGAATAAGTATTAGCAATAATATAGGCAGGGATAAAAGCATAAATGTTCATGTCATTTCTAAAGTCAGTGGGATAAGTTCCTAACTAGAGTCAGAAAACGGTTAAATAATAACACTTCTTTGCATTTGGAGGATGCTTATTTTCCAAATCATTTCACAGCTATTGCCTTATTTGCTTCTTGCAATAACCACAGGAAATCAGAAGAGCAGATTTTTTTTTTTTTTGAGACGGAGTCTCGCTCTGTCGCCCAGGCTGGAGTGCAGTGGCCGGATCCTGGCTCACTGCAAGCTCCGCCTCCCGGGTTCACGCCATTCTCCTGCCTCAGCCTCCCGGGTAGCTGGGACTACAGGTGCCCGCCACCTTGCCTGGCTAGTTTTTTGTATTTTTTAGTAGAGACGGGGTTTCACCGTGTTAGCCAGGATGGTCTCGATCTCCTGACCTTGTGATCCGACCGTCTCGGCCTCCCAAAGTGCTGGGATGACAGGCTTAAGCCACCGCGCCCGGCCGGGGAGCAGATATTTTTATTCCTATTGGACAAATGAAAAAACTGAAGTATGAAAGAGTTAATTGAATCACTTAAGATTCCACACATGTAAGTGGCAGAGTTCGAGATTAGAAACTCTCTTCTGATTCTCCTATGCTAGGTGTAAAAGAGTAGTCAAGAGTGGTTATAGGTACAGCTTAAGACAGACCTGTACTGAAAATACACTTGAGTCCCGGCTACAACTTGTCTAGCTGTATTACTCAGGGTAGGCAAGGTTATGTAGTGGTGACAAATAAACCCTGAAATATCAACAGCTTAACAGAACAAAGGTTTATTTGTTGCTCCCATTTACAGTGTAATGTGGGCCAGTCAGCTATTTTTTTTTTTTTTTTTTTTTTTTTTTTGAGACGGAGTCTCGCTCTGTCGCCCAGGCTGGAGTGCAGTGGCGCAATCTCAGCTCACTGCAACCTCCGCCTCCCGGGTTCACGCCATTCTCCTGCCTCAGCTTCCCGAGTAACTGGGACTACAGGCGCCCACCACCATGCCCGGCTAATTTTTGTGTGTGTGTATATTTTTAGTAGAGACAGGGTTTCACCGTGTTAGGCAAGATGGTCTCGACCTCCTGACCTCATGATCCGCCCGCCTCGGCCTTCCAAACTGCTGGGATTGCAGGTGTGAGCCACCGTGCCCGGTCTCTTTTTTATTTTTATTTTATTTTATTTTATTTTTTTTGAGGCAGAGTCTCGCTCTGTCGCCCGGACTGGAGTGCAGTGGCCGGATCTCAGCTCACTGCAAGCTCCGCCTCTCAGGTTTACACCATTCTCCTGTCTCAGCCTCTCGAGTAGCTGGGACTACACGCGCCCGCCACCTCGCCCGGCTAGTTTTTGTATTTTTAGTAGAGACGGGGTTTCACCGTGTTAGCCAGGATGGTCTCGATCTCCTGACCTCGTGATATGCCCGTCTTGGCCTCCCAAAGTGCTGGGATTACAGGCTTGAGCCACTGCGCCCGGCCTCTTTTTTATTTTTTGACAGGGTCTCACTCTGTAGCCCAGGCTGGAATGCAGTGGCACGATCACAGCTCACTGCAGCTTCAACCTCCCAGGCTCAAGCAATCCTCCTACCTCAGCCTCCCAAGTAGCTGGAACCACAGATGCACACCACCTCACCCAGCTAATTTTTGTTATTTTTTGTAGAGATGTGGTCTCCCTGTGTTGACCAAGCTGTACAGTCAGCTCTCTTGAGAGGCTCTCCTCCAAGCAGTTACTCAGGGATCTAGGCTCTGTCTTTAGGAAGAATGGCTGGGATGGATCCTTTGTTTCCAGCTGTGCAGATAAGGAAGAGAAAGTGGAACTTTGTGTGGAATGTTTTCAACCTGGAAATGGGGCATAGCACATCCAAAATCTATGGACCCGAATTCAGTCACATGGGTCCACCTCCAAGCATGGAGTTCTGGGAAATGCAGTCTTTCTGTGTGCTCGGGGGAAAATAAAACTGTTCAGGCCAGGTGCAGTGGCTCACACTTGTAATCCCAGAACTTTGGGAGGCCAAGGAGGGCGGATCATCTGAGATCAGGAGTTCGAGACCAGCCTGGCTAACATGGTGAAACCCCATTTCTACCAAAAATACAAAAAATTAGCTGGGTGTGGTGGCGCATGCCTATAATCCCAGCTACTTTGGAGGCTGAGGCAGGAGAATCACTTGAACACGGGAGGTGGAGGTTGCAGTGAGCTGAGATCGCACCATTGCACTTCAGGTTGGGCAACAAGAGGGAAACACCATCTCAAAAAACAAACAAAAACCAGTTCAGTGCATGTCTAAGTTTGACTCTGCCATACTAGCTATTGTAAACTTGAGTAATTTATTTAATCTCCTAAATATTCTGATTCATCAAATGCAGACAATAATACCACAAAAAGTAGTTGTTTTGACTGAAGGACAAAATGTACATGGCATGTATAGCACAGTGCCTGGCACTGTCAATCATAAATGGGAGTTATTAGTTTTTGTTTGTTGTTATTAAGACAGGCTCTCCCTCTGCCACACAGGCTGGAGTGCAGTGGCACGATCACAGCCAACTTCAGCCTTGACTTCCCTGACTCAGGTGATCCTCCCACCTCAGCCTCCTGAGTAGCTGGGACTACAGGCACACTCCACTATGCCCAGCTAATTTTATTTATTTATGTATTTATTTATTTTTGTAGTGACGGGGTCTCACTATGTTGCCCAGGCTGGTCGTGAACTCCTAGGTTCAAGCCATTCTCCTGCCTCAGCCTCCCAAAATGGGGGAATTCAGGCATGAGCCACCATGCCCAGCCAGTTATTAGTATTATAGAATTTTTCATGTCTCTTACAGTCCTGGTTATGTAAATTCCCTGGCCAGTAGTGGATATTACTCATGCCAAACCTGTCCACGTGGTATTCATTTGTTCCTTGCTCTCTGCCCACAATGTAATGTACGTTGGTTTCATCAAAAGGAAAGACTAAGGCCTTGGAGCAGGGCCCACTTGGCAGGATGTAATGTGAAGAGCAGTGGGTTACAAGTGTCATTTTGCAAGACATGCCCTAATGCAGAGGCTTGGGAACAGTGGAGGCAGCCATGAACCCCCTGGGGGGGCTGAGATGGCCCCTCTTGTTGTTCTTAACAACAGGTGTTGGCAGACTTCCAACAAAGCTGCCAAGGAGTCTTTTCTCTCTAGAATTTAAAGGGAGAGGACAGGGTAGTGTCTACAGGAGGTGAGGGGCAGCAGCTGCCCAGAGCTTACAGCTTTCTCCATACTCAATGCCACTGTAATTTAAGTGGCTCAACTAAGGCCTGTCCAAAAAGGCCCGCCTAGGAACACCCTGCACCCTCCCGAAAAACAGAACATGGAGACTCATGAGCAGGATGTAGGGTTGACTCCCTGCGAAGAGTCATGCATGACCATTTATTTTCTGCTGGGTAGAAATGTCCCTTTCAGTTTGGAAGTGGGGACTGAGAGCCAGAATTTGGGAACCAAAGCCCTCATAGACCTTACTCCATTCCCGACACACAGCCAAACCATGATTTGGCCCCCCAACACAGAGGGCTGCTTAACTTTCTAGTTCTTGACCAGAGTTGAGAAGTTCAGCACATTTGGCAAACAATGTAATTCATGCTGGTGTAGCCAAATTAATCCTCTTTTAGGTTAGCAGATGTCCAAGTTTTCTTTGTTTTACATACTAGTAGATTTGGGCCGGGCGCAGTGGCTCACGCTTGTAATCTCAGCACTTTGGGAGGCCGAGGCGGGCAGATCATGAAATCAAGACCGTCCTGGCCAATATGGTAAAACCTCTTCTCTACTAAAAATACAAAAATTAGCTGGGCGCGGTGGCATGCACCTATAGTCCCAGCTACTTGGGAAGCTGAGGCAGGAGAATCGCTTGAACCCAGGAAGCAGAAAAACTAGCAGATTTGGGAACACAGTAAAGTAAAAACTCAAGATTCTAGATCCATTTTAAAAAACTAACTTATTCATTTATTTATTTTTGAGATGGAGTCTCACTCTTGTCACCCAGGCTGGAGTGCAATAGTACCATATCAGCTCACTGCAACCTGCACTCCAGGTTCAAGCGATTCTCCCACCTCAGCCTCCCTAGTGGCTGGGATTATAAGTGTCTGCCACCACACCTGGCTAATTTGTTGTTTTTTGTTTTTTTTTGACACCGAGTCTTACTTTGTTGCCCAGGCTGGAGTGCAGTGGCACGATCTTGGCTCACTGCAACCTCTGCCCCCTAGGTTCAAGCGATTCTCCCACCTCAGCCTCCTGAGTAGCTAAGATTACAGGCGCCCGCCACCATGTCTGGCCAATTTTTGTATTTTTAGTAGAGACGGTGTTTCACTATGTTGGCCAGGCTGGTCTCGAACTCTTGACCTCAAGTGATCTGCCCACCTTGGCCTCCCAAAGTGTTGAGATTACAGTACAAGCATAAGCCACTGCTCTCAGCCTTGATTTTTATATCTAAAAAAAAAATTTTTTTTTTTCATAGGGACAATGTCTTGCTTTGTTGCCCAGACTAGTCTCAAACTCCTGGGCTCAAGCTATCCTCCTGCCTCTGCCTCCCAAAGTGCTGGGATTACAGGCATGAGCCACCATGCCCAGACTGCCTAGCACTGTTTTTATATAAATAGTGCGTTTATTTGGAACAGCTTGCTGCGTAGGTAGATTAAAGCTGTCTCCAAGTCACCCCATGGTGCCACTGCTACCACCCATGACCAGGCATGAAAATAAATGTGTGGAGAGCACTTGAAATCAAAGGTTGTGCTGGGCACAGTGGCTCACGCCTGTAATCTCAGCACTTTGGGAGGCCAAGGCGGATGGATCACTGGAGACCCGCCTAGGAAACATGGTGAAACCCCGTCTACTAAAAATACAAAACTTAGCTGGGCATGGTGGCGCATGCCTGTAATCCCAGCTACACCGGAGGCAGAGGCAGGAGAATCTCTTGAGCTTGAGAGGCGGAAGTTGTGGTGAGCCGAGATCGTATCACTGCCCTCCAGCCTGGGTGACAGAGAGACACTCTGCTCAAAAATAAATAAATAAATAAATAATAAAAAAAAAATTTTAATTTAAATTTAAATTTAAAATAATTTAAAAATTAAATCAAAGGTTGTGGCAGACTGCAGTGACCACCAGCATTTTCTGAAGAGTCAAGAAGTGATATAGCAGAAGTTGAGACTACAAGGAAAGCGAGGAAAGTTAAGAAGAAAGAGGACGAACTTGCCAAAAGCAAATCTACACTTAAGGGCACTGAATCCCTCTCTACTGGTTCTGGGGAGATTGGCTAAAGAAACCCTGTTGTTAAAAAGGTTTTCCTGGGAGGAGAGTGCAACATGCGGCCATGACTCCAGTGACCCAGTTTCACATTCTAAGACCTTCTAGTTCCATTTATGTAACCCTATGAACATTTCTTTTTTTTTATTTTTTTGAGACAGAATCTCACTCTGTCGCCCAGGCTGGAGTGCAGTGGCACGATCTCGGCTCACTGCAACCTCCACCTCCCGGGTTCAAGCGATTCTCCTGCTTCAGCCTCCCGAGTAGCTGGAACTACAGGCGCGTGCCACCATCCCCGGCTAATTTTTTGTGTTTTTAGTAGAGACGGGGTTTCACCATGTTAGCCAGGATGGTCTTGATCTCCTGACCTCGTGATCCGCCCACCTCGGCCTCCCAAACTGGTGGGATTATAGGCGTGAGCCATCACACCCCAGCCTCCTATGAACATTTCTTTTTTTTTTTTTTTCTTTTTCTTTTGAGACAGAGTCTGGCTGTGTCGCCCAGGCTGGAGTGCAGTGGCGCGATCTCGGCTCACTGCAAGCTCCGCCTCCCGGGTTCATGCCATTCTCCTGCCTCAGCCTCCAAGTAGCTGGGGCTACAGGCGCCCTCCACCACGCCCGGCTAATTTTTTGTATTTTTAGTAGAGATGGGGTTTCACCGTGTTAGCCAAGATGGTCTCGATCTCCTGACCTCGTGATCCGCCTGCCTCGGCCTCCCAAAGTGCTGGTATTACAGGCTTGAGCCACCGCGCCCGGCAAACATTTCTTAATAGTGACTGTCCTGATCTATCCATTAGGGCCAATGACCCAGACTACCTCACAGGGTTGTTGTGTGGTTCAAATGAGATAAGGATGTGAGTGTATAATAGATGCTTTGATTTAGTTTGGTATTTTAATTTCAGTCTAACTAAAAACTTCTGAGCTTCTTGGAATTTCCAATAAAAAGTTTAGGGAAACACAATAATTTCAAATCCAGCTTACTCCTTTCTGACCTCCCCTTCTTCCCAACATATATCCCTGTCTAGAAAGTCCCTATAAGTTCTCTCTTATAATACAAACACCCCTGGGGAAAAGACAAGAGCTGACGTATTTCCAGATAACACCTTAATGGTCCACATATGCTTCAGTTAAGGACTGGGATGCTGTATGAGTTGGGCCCTTGAGAAGGAAGGGAGGACCCCCTGGAGGCTTAAACTCTGTAAAGAGATACAGAAAGCTGATGGCAGACTAAGTAGAAAGCAAACTTGGTCAACTCCCCAATTTTTCTGAGGGAAAAACCTGACAGAACAGGGCCATATTTCAGCAATTTTGTTGTATGTGCCAATTCCTGTCTAAAGGGTTAGACTTGTTTGTTTTCCTCTCTTGTAAGATATACATAATTTATACATGTAAATGTCTAAATTATTTTTAGGCTGGATGTGGTGGCTCACCCCTGTAATCCCGGCACTCTGGGAGACTGAGACAGAAGGATCCCTTGAGCCCAGGAGTTTGAGACCAGCCTGGGCAATGTAGGGAGACCCCGTTTCTATAAAAAATACAAAAATTAGCCCAGCATGGTGGAGTGTACCTGTAATCCCAACTACTTGGGAGGCTAAGGTGGGAGGATAGCTTGAGCCCAGGAGGTTGAGGCTGCAGTGAGCCAAGATCATGCCACTATGCTCCAGCCTGGGTGGACAGTGTGAGACTCTATCTCAAAATAATAAATAAATAAAAATTTTTAAAAAATCAAAATCCAAAAGAAAAAAAAAGAAAGAAAGAAAAAAAAAAAAAGAAAGCAAAGCAAGGATGGATGATAATAGTCCCTCCCTGAAACTAACTCCCTCCTTGCTCAGGAATCAAACCCTAATTTTGTAAGACTAATGAAAGGTTGCAAGAATAGGATTATGGGAGGGGCCTGAACTCTGCTAAAATATGGGCATAATTTCTACGAGCCCTTACTGCTCACGGGTCATGTGGCCAGAAGTCACAAGATTTGTGATTTCCCAATTGCTCCTATAGATAACATCACTATTGTAGAGCCTAAGATTTCTTTTTTTTTTTTGAGATGTTTTTCAGACTAAACCTATCCAGAATTGTGATTCATGACTCACCAGATCCTGTGGCCCCCGCTGTCCAGGGGTGCACTTAGCACATGAGGACGCCTGTGATTCTGCCCCTATGAGTTCATCCCCAACCAGTCAGCAATACCCATTCCCTAACCCCCTGCCCATCAAATTGTCTGGGAGACTGATTTGAGTGATAACTCCAGTTCTCTTGTGTGGGCCAGCCACATATCAATCAAACTCTTTCTCTACTGCAATGCCATGGTCTCAGTGGATTGATTTTGTCTGTACACTGGGGCAGGAAGAACCCATCAGGCAATTATAATAGTATTTTGATGAATTGCTTTTCTTAGTTTTAATATAGTCCAATCTATCAATTATTCTTTTTATACTTGGTATTTTTTGTGTCCTGTTTAAGAAAACTTTGGCCTATTCTCACTTTGGTTTTTTTTTTTTGAGGTGGAGTTTCACTCTTGTTGCCCAGGCTGGAGTGCAATGGCATGATCTTGGATCACCGCAACCTCTGCTTCCCAGGTTCAAGCAATTCTCCTGCCTCAGCCTCCCGAGTAGCTGGGATTACAGGCTTGGGCCACCACGCCTGGCTAATTTTGTATTTTTAGTAAAGACGAGGTTTCTCCATGTTGATCAGGCTGGTCTCGAACTCCCAACCTCAGGTGATCCACCCGCCTCGGCCTCCCAAAGTGCTGGGATTATAGGCGTGAGCCACCGTGCCCAGCTTATTCTCACTTTTTTAAAAATAGAAAATTATTATTTTCCAAGGTAAATTGTACTTTGGTAGACCAAGGTGAAAGAATTGCTTGAAGCCAGGGCAACATAGTGAGACAAAAAATAGTCTCTACAAAAAATTTAAAAAATTAGTCAGATGTGACGGCATGGGCCTCTGATCCTAGGTACTTGGAAGGCTGAATTGGCAGGATCACTTGAGTCTGGTGGTTGAGGCTGCAGTGAGCCATGATCATGCCACTGCATTCCAGCCTGGGTGACAGAGGGAAAAAAAAACAACCAAAACCAAAACCAAAAACAAAAATTGTAAAAAATGTAGGGCCTGGCCTGGTGCCTCAATTCCTATAATCCCAGCACTTTGGGAGGCCGAGGTGGGAGGATCACCTGATCCCAGATGTTTGAGACCTGCCTGGGTAACATAGTGAGACCTTATCTCTTCTTAAAAAAAAAAAATAACACTTATGGACTTATAGATTATCAAAAAGAAGAAAATTAATCACCTATAATGCAGCATCCAGAGACAGAAGCTTTATAAACATTTTGGTGCATGTTTATAAATATAAAAATAATATTCTACTATTTATAAATGTTTATACACATACTTTTTTTTTTTTCTCAAAAAAAAAAATGACCTCTAATCCCCAGCACTTTGGGAGGCCAAGTTGGGAGGATCACTTAAGGCCAGAAGTCCAAGAACATCCTGGGCAACAAAGCAAGAGCCTGTGTCTCCAAAAATGAAAATGGAAAATTAGCCAGGTACAGTGGTGAACACTTGTGGTCCAAGCTACTCAGGAGGCTGAAATGGGAAGACAGCTGAAACAGAGGAATTAGTGGCTGCAGTAAGTTGTGATCACACCACTGCACTCCAGCCTGGTAGACAGAACAAGACTCTGTCTCTTAAAAAAAAAAAAAAAAAAAAAAAGATGAAACTGTCCTTGCTTTTAGTAAACTTTTTATTTTTATTTTTAATTTAATTTAAAAAAATTTTATTTAGAGACAGTCTCACTCTGTCACCCAGGCAGGAATGCAGTGGCGTGATCTTGGCTCACTGCAACCTCTGCCTCCTGGGTTAGCAATTCTCCTGCCTCAGTCTCTCAAGGAGCTGGGACTACAGGTACCTGCCACCGCATCCGGCTAATTTTTGTATCTTAGTAGAGAGGGGGTTTTGTCACGTTGGCCAGGTTGGTCTCGAACTCCTGACCTCAGGTGATCTGCCATCCTTGGCCTCCCAAAGTGCTGGATTATAGGCGTAAACCTCTGCACCCAGCCAATTTTTTTTTTTTTTTTTTTTAAATAGACACAGTCTGACTATATTGCCCAGGCTGGTCTCAAACTCTTGGGCTCAAGTGATCCTCCCACCTCAGCCTTCCAAAGTGTTGGGATTATAAGCATGAGCCACTGCACCTGGCCTAGTTAATTGTTTAAAACTTAACATTTTATTTAAAAATACTTATCTTCATAAATTTTAATGGTTGTATAATACTCCCATATATTATAGGGATATACCAAAAGTGTCAGGCCAGGCACTGTGGCTCACGCCTGTAATCCCAGCACTTTGGGAAGCCAAGGTGGGTGGATCACCTGAGGTCAGTAGTTCAATACCAGCCTGCCCAACATGGCAAAACCTCGTCTCTACTAAAAAATGCAAAAACTTAGCTGGGCATGGTGGTGGCGAGCACCTGTAATCCTAGCTACTTGGGAGGCTGAGGCAAGAGAATCACTTGAACCCAGGAGGCAGAGGTTGTAGTGAGCCAAGATCGCACAACTGCACTCCAGACTGGGCAACAGAGAGAGACTCCATCTCAAAACAAAACAAAACAAAAACAAAAACCCAGAAGTGTCCTTTTTAACTAGTAAATTTTACATAGTAAAATGTAAGCAAACAACATCAGTAACACTAAATGGAACTCTTTAGGAGTTTCCTTTGATTGAGGATCATTTGAGAAATCCACCAAGCCAGTTGTATATACTGTCAGAATTTTAGGCTCAGGTATACCTCTGATTCCACGGCCATGGGAAAGTCACCTAATGTCGCTCTACCCTGGAATTCTCCATGTTAGATAAGAGGTCTCAGAGCAAATAATCACTGAGATTTGCTCCAACTCTGAATGTCCGAGGATTCACCCATAACTGAGGCTGTTGCAATGTGTCTTTTCCTTCCGTAGTGTTTTTGCTGACTCACTTGTGACCCAAATGCTCCATCAGGTCAGAGGAAACATGTATACATAAGAAAAACCCTTGGGAAACTCAGTGGCAAGGTAATCATGTCCTTGGAGCAGAATAAGTGCGAGGGATAAACAACACAGCTTTGCTTAAAACCAGCTGCCCTTGTGTGACCTGAAGGGGCTTCCCTAGAGAGGAGCTAAGAAGTGAAACTTTGCTTTTTGTCAGAAGAAAAGTGATTTGAAGAATTAAGGACTTTCAGGAAGGAAAATCACTGCTACGTTTAACTCTCAAAAGTTGAGGAGGCCAGACGTGGTGGCTCATGCCTGTGATGCCAACAATTTGGGATGCCAAGGTGAGAGGATCGCTTGAAGTCAGGAGTTCAAGACCAGCCTGGGACACATAGTGAGACCTTGTCTCTATTAAAACAAAAAACAAAAAACAAAAAAACCGGCAGCGGGGGTGGTGGTGGGGGAAGAATCCCGAATTTTAAAAGATGCCATAAAAGGTACAAGGGTAAGGTATTGCAAAGAGCTGTTATTAAGGGGGTTGAGGGCCGGCACAGTGGCTCATGCCTGTAATTCCACTTTGGGAGGCAGATCGCTTGAGCCTAGGAGTTTCAGCCCACAGTGAGCTGCGATCGCGCCACTGCACTCTAACATGGACGGCGGAGTGGGACTCCGTTTTGGGGAAAAAAAAAAAAAAGGAGTTGAGCAGAGGAAATACTAGGTGAACTCCACTCACTCAGAAATGTCACCTTGAATTACCAGGATGATAGTCGAGGGTCTGATTTGGAAAGTGAAGGTCAGAAATCTGAATTTTGGTTGGTGTTTATTTGCTCACCACATTGCTGTGGACAAATCACCTCTTTGAGTCTGTGTCTGCATCTGTACCATCTGTAAAATGAAAAAATGATAGTATCACATAAGCTTGTAGAGATAATTATGGAGATAAGCGGCTTGAGGCAAGTAAAGTTCTTTTTTTTTTTTTTTTTTTTTTTTGAGACAGAGTCTCGCTCTGTCACCCAGGCTGGAGTGCAGTGGCCGGATCTCAGCTCACTGCAAGCTCCGCCTCCTGGGTTCACGCCATTCTCCTGCCTCAGCCTCCCAGGTAGCTGGGACTACAGGCGCCGCCACCTCGCCCGGCTAGTTTTTTGTAGTTTTTAGTAGAGACGGGGTTTCACCGTGTTAGCCAGGATGGTCTCGATCTCCTGACCTCGCGATCCGCCCGTCTCGGCCTCCCAAAGTGCTGGGATTACAGGCGAGGCAAGTAAAGTTCTTAGCCAGTCCTGGCATGTGGTGAGCACTCAGGTTTTTTTCTTTTGCAGTTAAAATCATTGAGGCCAGGTACAGTGGCTCACGCCTGTAATCCCAACACTTGGGAGTTCGAGTTGGGAGGATTGCTTGAGCCTAGAGTTCAAGACCAGCCTGGGCAACACAGAGAGACCCCCATCTCTAAAAAATAAATAAATAAAAATTATTTTAAAATGAAAGTAAAATATCGAGATAAAATTCATAATCCAGGCCAGGCGTGGTGGCTCACACCTGTAATCCCAGAACTTTGGGAGGCTGAGGTGGACGGATCACAAGATTAGAAGATCAAGACCATCCTGGCCAACATGGTGAAACCCCGTCTCTATTAAAAATACAAAAATTAGCTGGGCGTGGTGGTGCGTGCCTGTAATCCCAGCTACTCAGGAGGCTGAGGCAGCAGAATTGCTTGAACCAGGGAATCGGAGGTTGCAGTGAGCTGAGATTGTACCACTGCACTCTAGCCTGGTGACAGAGTGAGACCCTGTCTCAAAAAAAACAAAAAACAAACAACAACAACAAAAAAAACAAAACAAAAAAATACTCCTTAAAGTTTATCCTTTGAAACTGTACAACTTAGTGATTTTTCATATATTCACAAGACTATGCAACCATCACCACTAACTAATTCCAGAACTACCCAATTTTCATCACCCCAGAAAGAGACCCTGTGCCCATTAACAGTCATTCTTCATTACCTTTGCTACCCCTAACCCCTGGCAACCACTAATCTACTTTCTATCTTCATGAATTTCCCTATTCTGTACATTTCGCATAAATGGAATCTACAGCATGTGGTCTTTTGTGATGGGCATCTTCCATTACCATCAAATACTGGATATCGTTGTTGTAGTTATTCCTATTTCCTATACATTATTAAAAAAAAAAAAATAGAGGCCAGGTGTGGTGGCTCACACCTGTAATCCCAGCACTTTGGGAGCCCGAGGTGGGCAAATTATGAGGTCATTAGCTGGGAGTAGTGGCAGGCGCCTATAATCCCAGCTACTCAGGAGGCTGAGACAGGAGAATCGTTGAACTGGGGAGGCAGGGGCTGCACTGAGCTGAAATTGCGCCATTGCACTCCAGCCTGGGTGACAGACAGAGACTCCATTTCGAAATAAATAAATAAATTAATTAAAATTACTTTACTTTTTTTGTTGTTGTTGTTGCTGTTGATGTTGAGACGGTCTCACTTTGTCACCCAGGCTGGAGTGCAGTGGTACGGTCTTGGCTCATTGCAGCCTCGACCTCCCTGGCTCCAGCAATCCTTCCATCTCAGCCTCCTGAGTAGCTGGGACTACAGAGACAGATGCCGCCACACCTTGCTAATTTTTGTATTTTTGGTAGTGACAGGGTTTCGCCATGCTGCAGAGGCTGGTCTTGAACTCCTGGGTTCAAGCCATCCACCTGCCTTGGCCTCCCAAAGTGCTGGGATTATAGGCATGAACCACCGTGCCTGGCCCCAACAAATCAAATAGCATAAACTTCAAATGATATAATAGATAAAAAACCTCCTTGCAAGGAAGAAATTGCTACAGAAATGTAAGAATTAATTAACCCATTGGGGAATTCACTCTTTTGTGGGACTGGAGAGGTGCCCGCAGGAACTCTCCAGAGGGAAGATAAAATCATACAATTCTGAAATATGACAGGACTGAAAATATCCTACTATTATTCAAAAATAGATTACCCATTTTAAAAATGTTCAGTTGACTTTTCTCCAAAAGCTTTTTACTTGCTGGACTAAGTTCTCTTTGTCATGAGACCTGCCACTACCCTGTCCAAGTCGACAGTTTCCCCCAAACCTTGGAGCCATGCTGGCTCTGGATGTGAAACACAGAATCAGAGCCATGGAGGATCATAAAAGGAGGACACCAGCCTCTCCCTTAGGCCCAGCCGCCAACAGTGCTCTTTGACGTGCCCCAAAGACACACGCTGAATCCACCAATAGATCTTCTGGAGGCAGAGATTACGTTTGATTTCTAGTCTTAATTTTGCTCTTTTGTAATATAGAAAGAGCAGAGTTAATTTTTATTTTGTGTATGGGTTATGACTCATTGGGGATTTGCCCATGCAAATGGTCCTGCCTAAATGTAGATAACAATTTAACAACAATCATAACCCTCAGGATTATTAGCTCAGACTCTAAATGAAAAACTCTCTTCATTCACGGAAGTAATTATTCTCCTCTGCATTGACTTCCAGAGAATTTCGTAAAGCCTTGCGAAGAGTCTTCTCAGTTTGCTATTTGATTTATCCTTCTCATCACAAGTCACAGGTATGTATGACTCTCAGAAACAAAAGAAGGTTAGGAAAGATTGTTGAACTGCCTTTTCATCATACAGCCTGTGTGATGCTAGACAATTTTACCTCCCTGCTCAGTACTGCCCTCCTCTTATATTAAAATTTTGAGGCCGGGCGCAGTGGCTCAAGCCTGTAATCCCAGCACTTTGAGAGGCCGAGACGGGCGGATCACGAGGTCAGAAGATCGAGACCATCCTGTGAAACCCCGCCTCTACTAAAAAAAAAAAAAACTAGCCGGGCGAGGTGGTGGCCACCTGTAGTCCCAGCTACTCGGCGGCTGAGGCAGGAGAATGGCGTAAACGCGGAAGGCGGAGCTTGCAGTGAGCTGAGATCTGGCCACTGCACTCCAGCCTGGGCGATAAAGCGAGACTCTGTCTCAAAAAAAAAGAAAAATTTTGAAATATTTGAAGAGGTAGTAGGATATGGTTGTTAAGAGATGAGACTCTTGTTCTGGGAGTTACCAGAGAGAAAAAGAAATAAAGTTAATAAGTAGAAGATTTTTAAAAACAAAAAGAAAAATTATTATTATTATTGTTATTATCATAGAGACAGAGTCTCACCATGTTGCCCAGGCTGGTCTCAAACTCTTGAGCTCAGTGATCCACCTGCCTCAGCCTCCCAAAGTGCTGGCATTACAGGCATGAGCCACTGCACCCAGCCCAAAAAGATAAAAATTTAAAAAATAAAAAATAAAAAAAAAAGATCAGACTCTGAAGCCAGACCATCTTCAAATCCCAGGATCACCACTTAACTAGATTTGTGACATTGAGCAAGTTTCTAATCTCTGTACTTCAGTTTTCTCATCTGTAAAACAGAGATAATCATAGTAACCGTAGGGTTGTTGAAATGATTACATTAGTTAATACACGTAAAGAATCTTAACAGTGCCAGTCACATAGTAAGCGTTTTCTGCTTATATACATATGTATACATATACATATACGTATGTATGAATAACAATATAACAAAATCTGAGTCTTTACACATAAATCCTAACATTAAGCCATATGTGCTTTAGCTATTTTTTAAATAACTAAAATATGGCCAGGTATGGTGGCTCATGCCTGTAATCCCAGCACTTTGGGAGGCCGAGGTGGGTGGATCACCTGAGGTCAAGAATTCAAGACCAGCCTGGTCAACATGATGAAACCCTGTCTCTACTAAAAATACAAAAATTATTCAGGCTTTGGTGGTGGATGCCTGTAATCCCAGCTACTCTGGAGGCTGAAGCAGGAAAACTGCTTGAACCTGGGAGGCGGAGGTTGCATTGCAGTGAGCCAAAATCGCGCCATTGCACTCCAGCCTGTGTGATAGAGACTCTGTCTCAAAAAAAAAAAAAAAAAAAGAAAAAAAAAGAACTAAAATATTACAGAAACAATTACACCCTATAGTATCCCTCTTCTATTACATTTCTTCTTTTTCTTTCCTGAGATAATCATTATCCTGAATATTGATTATCCTGAATGTATGCTTTATTATGAATCTACTGTTTATCTTTTTTTTTTGAGACAGAGACAAAGTAGTGTCATGAGTGTGTACATATGTCCAAACTCATCAGAGTGTACATATTGAACATATGCAGGTTTCTGTATATCAGTTACACCTCCATAAAGCTATTAAAAAATAATGGTATCACCACTGCACTCCAGCCTAGTGACAGAGCGAGACTCTGTCTCAAAAAAAAAAAAAAAATGGTATCATATTGAGGCATCCTTTTGCCACCACTCTTTTCATTCAACTTTATAGTATTTACTCATGTTGCCACATGTAGCTACTTCAGCCAATTTAATTGGTATAGATATTTCCTTCATGACTATATCACAATATATCTTCCTTGACTATATCACATTTTCTGTACTATTGGACATTTAGACTGCTTCCTATTGTTTGCTCTCATAAGCACTGTTGCAGTGTACATGTTTTTAATTTAAAATAAAATTTTTTTCAAGACAGTGTCTTGCCCTGTCACCCAGGCTGGAGTGTAGCGGTACAACCACAGCTCACTGCAGCCTCAACCTCCTAGGCTCAAACAATCACCCTAACTCAGACTCCTGAGTAGTTGGGACTACAGGTGCATACTACTATGCCTGGCTAATTTTTTGATTTTTTTTTTTTTGTAGAGGGGGGTCTCACTATGTTACCCAGACTGATCTCAAACTCCTGGGCTCAAATCATCTTCCAGCCTTAGCCTCCCAAAGTTCTGGCATTATAAGGGTGAGCCACCACACCTAAGCTGCAATATACATTCCTTTTTTTTTTTTTTGAGATGGAGTCTCACTCGGTCGCCCAGGCTGGAGTGCAGTGGTGTGATCTCGGCTTACTGCAAGCTCCACCTCACGGGTTCACGCCATTCTCCTGCCTCAGCCTCCCAAGTAGCTGGGACTACAGTCGCCCGCCACCACACCAGGCTAACTTTTTTGTATTTTTAGTAGAGACAGGGGTTTCACCGTGTTAGCCAGGATGGTCTCGATCTCCTGACCTTGTGATCTGCCCGCCTCGGCCTCCCGAAGTGCAAGGATTACAGGTGTGAGCCACCGCGCCTGGCCTGCAATATACATTCTTTTTTTTTTTTTTTTGAGACGGAGTCCGCTCTGCCGCCCAGGCGGAGTGCAGTGGCGGGGTCTCAGCTCACTGCAAGCTCCGCCTCCTGGGTTACGCCATTCTCCTGCCTCAGCCTCCCAAGCAGCTGGGACTACAGGCGCCCGCCATGTCGCTGGCTAGTTTTTTTGTTTTTTAGTAGAGACGGGGTTCACCATGTTAGCCAGGATGGTCTCGATCTCCTGCCGTGATCCGCCGTCTCGGCCTCCCAAAGTGCTGGATTACAGGCTTGAGCCACCGCGCCCGGCCAATATACATTCTTATATGTCTTCTTGGGTACACGTGTGAGAGTTTTCTAGAGCATATACCTAGAAATAGAACTGCTGGGATATAGGGGAAAACGCCTCTTCTACTTTCCTAGATACTGCCAAATTGTGGCTGTGCTCAGTGGTTGTCCCAATTTTCACTTTCCCAGTAGAAAATGAGCAGTGTTCTGTCTCTCCACTGTTAGCAATACTCATTAATGTCATCAGTTTCTTTGTATGTCAAAGGGAAATCAATATTTATGGTTGTACTTCCTAAAGGTCTTCTATAAACAAATGGAATGTCTTGTGAGATGTTGTTGCCCCCCGCCACTATGTGTTAGACGTCATGCTAAGTGCTTTACTGCTTTACATACATTCTCTTATTTAAGTCTCATTTTTTTTTTTTTCTTTCCGAGATGGAGTCTTACTCTGTCTCCTAGGCTGGAGTGCAATGGTGTGATCTTGGCTCACTGCTACCTCTGCCTCCTGGGTTCAAGCAATTCTCCTGCCTCAGCCTCCCAAGTAGCAGGGATTACAGGCACACGCCACCATGCCTGGCTAACTTTTGTATTTTTAGTAGAGATGGGGTTTCACCACGTTGGCCAGGCTGGTTGCAAACTCCTGACCTCAAATGATCTGCCTACCTCAGCCTCCCAAAGTGCTAGGATTACAGGCATGAGCCACCACGCCCAGCCTAAGTCTCATGTTAACTATAGAAGGCAGGTATTAGGAAACAAGGCTTACAAGGGGTAATTAATTTATCTGATGTCACATGACTGGTAGGTGACAGGGAAGGATTTGAAATCAAGTCTATTAGACTTCAAAGGTCCTTTTGTTGGCCCAATGCTGAGCTGCATACATAATCTGTAGAAATTGTACTATATCAACTTTTTGTTTTCATTATTTTGGAGAGAAGCAAGAATATTATTAATATTAGACTTTAATTTTACATCAACAACAACACTGTGTAACCAACAGCACAGGGAAGAGGTAGTGGAGAGAGAAGATGGTCTGGCTTCCTGTTCCTTAACTAGCCTAGACTTTAACAGCAGAGCCCAAGCAACCTAGGAGCACCTCACCTAGCCTCTTCATGAAGTGGGAAGAGATGGGAATTGGAAGTCAGAGGCTCATAACTTAAAGAAGGCTGATGGCAAGCCTGGGGAGAGGCCTGGAAATGAGGCAGGGGCTTTGGGCTGTGAAGAATCCCCTAGAGCAGGTCTTTGGCAGAGAACATGCCCCTGGCCCTGCCCAGGATGGATTCCTTGGCGGCGTCATATGGGTGCTCCTTGGAGGGGATCTCCAGGATGACCAGGATGGAGCACTGGTGGGCATCCAAGGCATGCTGCACCATCTCTGTAATGTACTGGTTGACAAGGATGATGCCAATGTCATCCCGTTTAGAAACTGCTGGAAAGTGTCTTTGATCTCACTGATGGTTGTATGCTTCTTCACCACCAGGAAATTGGGATGGTAGTTCTTGTTAAGCTCCCCTATGCCACCTGGCAGGAAACCAGTCACCGTGTCCTGGTCTCCGAACTGTCTTTTTAGATGAGGAGTTGAGAACTGGAATGTACTTTTATGTACATGAAAGTTATAGAGGTTGGCTAGGCACAGTGACTCACACCTGTAATCCCAGCACTTTGGGAGGCCGAGGTGGGCGGATCACCTGAGGTCAGGAGTTTGAGACCAGCCTGGCCAACATGGTGAAATCCTGTCTCTACTAAAAATATAAAAATTAGCTGGGCATGGTGGCACGTGCTGTAGTCTTAGCTACTTGGGAGGCTGAGGCAGGAGAATCACTTGAACCAAGGAGGCAGAGGTTGCAATGAGCCTAGATCGTGCCACTGTACTCCAGCCTCAGTGACAGAGCGAGAGCCAGTCTCAAAAAAAAAAAAAAAAAATTTATAGAGCTCAACTAAAAGTCTGGCACTATGTTAATATGGAGAAGTTGGGAGTGAGTGGGAGGTGTAGACAAAACAAGGTTGGCTGTCAGTTGATAATATTGAAGCTAGGTGATGCATACATGGGAGTGCGTATACTGTTTTATTCACTTTTTTGTTTGTTTCTTTGAGACAGGGACTTGTTCTGTCACCCGGGCTGTAGAGCAGTGGTATGATCACAGCTTGCTGCAGCATCAACCTCCCAGTTCAAGCAATCCTCCCACCTCAGCCTCCTGAGTGGCTGGAACTACAGCTGCACACCACCGCACCCAGCTAATTTTTTTTTTCTGTAAAGTTCTATCGAGTTAGTAAATTTTCCTTTTTCTTTTTTATACAGATGAGGTTTCACCATGTTGCTCAAGCTGGTCTTGAACTTCTGGCCTCAAGCAATCCACCCGTCTTGGCCTCTCAAAGTGCTGGGATTACAGGCATGAGCCATTGTATCCAGGCTACTTTTTTTTTTTTTTTTAAATAAAATTTCTCTCTGTGCTCAGGATGGAGTGCAATAGCATGATCATAGCTCACTGAAACTTTGAACTCCCAGGCTCAAGTGATCCCCCTGCATCAGCCTCCTGAGTACCTAGGACTATAGGCATGTACCACCACAACTGGCTAATATTTTAATTTTTTTTTTTTTTTGGTAGAGACAGGGTCTCTCAGCTGGGTGCGGTGGCTCACACCTGTAATCCCAGCACTTTCAGTGGCCGAGGCGGGCAGATCACCTACGGTCAGGAGTTCGAGACCAGCCTGGCCAACATGGTGAAACTCCATCTCTACTTAAAATACAAAAATCAGCTCGGTGTGGTGGTGCACACCTGTAATCCCAGCTACTTGGGAGGCTGAGGCAGAAGAATCACTTGAACCCCAGAGGCAAAGTTTGCAATGAGCCCAAATTGCGCCACTGTACTCCAGCCTAGGATACAGGTGCTAAACTCTGTCTCAAAATAAATAAATAAATTCCATAATAAAAAGTAACATATATATTTTTTAAAAAGGCTAGCATCATGTTTAACGACATATTCGCAGATTTAGGTATTGAATGAATTTGGGTCTCTGATGTGAAAATCAAAACTTAATAATACAGCATCTTTATAAAACACTTTATAGTTTGCAAAATATTTCCAAACTTTGTCTCACAACTACTCTCAGAAGTAGATGGAGAGTACCCCTGAGATGATAATACTCCATTTCAGAGAAAAGAAAAGGGAAGTTCAAAGCAGTAGATCTGGGACTTTAACCCAGTTTTTTTTTTTTTTTTTTTTTTTTTGAGGCGGAGTCTCGCTCTGTCTCCCGGACTGGAGTGCAGTGGCCGGATCTCAGCTCACTGCAAGCTCCGCCTCCGGGTTTACGCCATTCTCCTGCCTCAGCCTCCCGAGTAGCTGGGACTACAGGCGCCCGCCACCTCGCCCAGCTAGTTTTTGTATTTTTAGTAGAGACGGGGTTTCACCGTGTTAGCCAGGATGGTCTCGATCTCCTGACCTCGTGATCCACCCGTCTCGGCCTCCCAAAGTGCTGGGATTACAGGCTTGAGCCACCGCGCCCGGCCTAACCCAGTTTTTAAACATGGAATTCAGTGATCTGCTCCTTTTATTCAAAATGGTTACAGCCCTATGCTTTTTCTGATTATAACAGTAAGCCTGGGAAACAGTGAGACCGTATCTCTACTTAAAAACAAACAAACAAAAAATGTAGCTAGGCATCGTGGTCTGCCCTGTAGTCCTAGCTACTTAGGGGTTGAGATGGGAAGATCTCTTGAGCCCAAGTGTTTGAGGTTATACTGAACCATGATCATGCCACTGCACTACGGCCTGGGGGACAGAATGAGACCCTGTCTCTAAAATAATAATATATGTATATAATTTTAAAACAATTTAAACAAATTACAAAGAAGAAAAATGTGACCCCACCACACAGATAGGTATTGTCAACATTTTGTATATTCTTCAAAATTTTGTTCTTAATTTTTTTTTTTTTTTTTTTTGAGATGGAGTCTCTCCGTTGCCCATGCGATTATTCTGACTCAGCCTCCCATGTAGCTGGGACTACAGGTGCACACCCCCATGCCCCGCTAATTTTTGTTTTGTTTTGCTTTGTTTTTGACAGAATCTTGCACTGTCGCCAGGCTGGAGTGCAGTGGTGCGATCGCGGCTCAATACAACCTCTACTGCCTGGGTTCAAGCGATTCTCCTGCCTCAGCTTCCCAAGTGGTGAGGACTACAGGCACAGGCCACCATGCCCAGCTAATTTTTTTATTTTTAGTACAGACAGGGTTTCACCATGTTGGCCAGGATGGTCTCTATCTCTTGTACTCGAGATCTGCCTGCCTCGGCCTCCCAAAATACTGGAATTACAGGCGTAAGCCACCATGCCCGGCCTGTTTTAAATTTCTTTTTACAAAAATAAACATTGACATAGTTTTGTAATCTTCTTTGTCCCTTGAACAATTATGTAGTTTAAACATGTGCCCGTGTCAATAAATTCAGATCTGCATTTATTACATGGCACTCTTGTAACTAGTTTAACTGATCTCCTTTTGTTAAGTATTTAGATGGTTTCCAATTTTTCAAAATTATGAACAATAGCAAAATAAACTTTCTCGTATCTTGGCTCATTCATTATTACATTAGGATTCATGACTGGGAGTGGAAAATCTGGGTGAAAGCATTTAGAAGAATTTTGTAACATATTGCCACCAATCTCAGAAATGTATGGATTTATATTCTCAACCATCCAGTGGGGTTTTTTCCCCACCAATTCATAGTTGCTTTTCTTGAGACAAACAGAATTCAAACACACCAGTGAAAATACAGAGTTTAATTTGCTGACCTGTAATCGAGTTGAACTATTGAGCAAACCATTAATAAACGATTAACTGTGTTTGCTTAAAGTAATGATCTTCTGCCGGGCTCAGTGGATTATGCCTGTAGTCCCAGCACTTTGGGAAGCTGAGGCAGGAGGATTGCTTGAGCACAGGAGTTCAAAACTAGCCTGGACACTAGAGACACACCTTGTCTCTACCAAAAATCAAAAACTTAGCCAGACATGGTGGCACGCACCTGTGGTTCCAGCTACTTGAGTCCAGGAGGTGGAGGCTGCAGTAAGCTGAGATCGTGTCGTTGCACTCCAGCCTGGGCGACAGAGTAAAACCTTGTTTCAAAAAAAAAGAGAAAGAAAAGAGAAGAAAAGAAATGGTAATGACCTTCAAGCTTTAATGTGCATTAGAATCACATGGTGATTCCTGGGCTCTATTTCAGACACACGGACTTATACTGTAGGGGTCTGGGACCCAATAATGGGCTTTTTTTTTTTTTTGAGACAGAGTCTTGCTCTGTCACTCAGGCTGGAGTGTAGTGGCACAATCTCGGCTCACTGCAACCTTCACCTCCCAGGTTCAAATGATTCTCGTGTCTCAGCCTCCCAAGTAGTTGGGATTACAGGCGCCCGCAACCATGGCTCATTTTTTAATGTTTATTTTTAGTAGAGATGGGTTTTCAACCATATTAGCCAGGCTGGTCTCGAGCTCCTGGCCTCAAATAATCCACCCACCTCGGCCTCCCAAAGTGCTGGGATTATAGGCATGAGCTGTTGCGCCCAGCCAAGAATGGGCTTTTTGTTGTTGTTGTTTTTGAGACAGAGTTTCACTCTTGTCTCCCAGGCTGGAGTGCAGTGGCACAATCTCGTCTCACTGCAACATCCACCTCCTGGGTTCAAGCGATTCTCCTATCTCAGTCTCAAGTAGCTGGGATTACAGACGTGCACCATCACACCCAGCTAATTTTTGTATTTTTAGTAGAGAAGGAGTTTCGCCATGTTGGCCAGGCTGGTCTCAAACTTTTGACTTCAGGTGATCTGCCCACCTTGGCCTCCCAAAGTACTAGGATTACAAGCATGAGCCACCGTGCCTAGCCAAGAATGGGCTTTTTTTTTTTTTTCCAACAGATGGAGTCTCGCTCTGTTGCCCAAGCTGGAGTGCAGTGGCGTGATCTCAGCTCACTGCAAGCTCTGCCTCCTGGGTTCACGCCATTTTCTTTCCTCAGCCTCCCGAATAGCTGGGACTACAAGCACCCGCCACCACACCTGGCTAATTTTTTTTTTTTTGTATTTTTAGTAGAGGTGGGGTTTCACTGTGTTAGCTAGGATGGTCTTGATCTCCTGACCTCGTGATCTGCCTGCCTCAGCCTCCCAAAGTGCTGGAATTACAGATGTCAGCCACCACGCCCAGCCAAGAATGGGCATTTTTAACAAGATCCACCGGCTCCCAAGTGACTGAGATTTAGGGAATTAGACTCCTGAGATACTAGCTTAAGGATACACACAAGGATAGGTGAACAGTGTGCTGATTATGGACCTGTTTAGCTTTTGGCCACATGAGGTCTGGTGAGAGAAAGGAAATATTCACTTATTCTCTCTAGTCTTGACCTCTTCTACCTCATTCTGTCTCCGTCTCTCTGACACACAGAGACACACACAGACACACACACACTCTTTTTGGAGGAAATGAACATTTTACTTTTGGGGATGCCTTTACAGCAGCCTGCTATTATCAGTTACAAAGAGTTGCTTTCTAGTGATTCCTGTTTAGGGCTTTCTGTTTTGTTTTGATTTGCTTTCTTTTTCAAGCAGGCATCTTTGATGTTCCTAACCAGTTAAGCACCTGACAGTCACTTGATTTTTCCTTTTCTGTAGAAACTCACTTTAAAGCATCCCAGAAGTTCTGCAGTGTGAGATTCGAGGAGATTGGAGGCAAATGAGTTCAGTGAAATTCTACGGGGCCTCTGAAAGGAGGCCCCTGGGTTGTCATCACTTGTTAGCATGGCCCTTCAAAACTCAAACTGGCTCTCTAGGCATTTTCCTTTCCAGGATAGCTCCCCTTTGCTAGCTTCAGGAAACAGCTTTTTAATTTTCTCCTTGAAGGTCTATTTTTGACACAAAGGCTTCATTTTTCATAGAACCCTGCAGCTTTTCTGTGTTTGGAAGCCTGGCAAAGGCATCAGACATGTGACCCTCCTAGGCAGGTCTGCCCTTGAAAAATGTATGCTAAGGGGAGGGCTGAGCCCTTCTTTCTCCCTACCCAGATGCCTGCCTGGGCCCACTGCCGAGGACCCCAGCCAGCTGTCGCATGTCAGCCAGAGCAGCATTACCCACGGTATGTAGAGCCAACCTGTGTCTCATCTTTTCAGGGTCAAGCTCATGCAGACAAGTTATTTTTCTGATAAGTGACTCCTATTACTGGGAAAGGACCAGATGAGTGCCATTTATCCTTAAAAAATATATATATATATGTGTGTATATATATATATATATATATATATATATAAAAGTATTCATTCACAGACATTTTTCATTTATGCCAAATGTTTATCTCTACCAGACGCAGTATACTTCATGGTAACAAAACCAAAGGGCCAATTAAAAAACAACACTTTGTTGAAATATAATTTACATACAATAATATTCACCCATTTAAAGTGTACAGTTTGGCGGGGCATAGTGGCTCATGCCTGTAATCCCAGCACTTTGGGAGGCAAAGGTGGGTGGATCACCTGAAGTCAGGAGTTCTAGACCAGCCTGGCCAACATGGCGAAATCCCATCTCTACTAAAAATACAAAAAAATTAGCTGGGTGTGGTGGTGTGCGCCTGTAATCCCAGCTACTTGGGAGGCTGAGCCTGGACAATTGCTTCAACCAGGCAGGTGGAGGTTCAGTGAACCAAGATTACACATTGCACTCCAGCCTGGGTGACAGAGTGAGACTCTGTCTCAAAACAAAACAAAAAGGTGTACAGTTTGATGAGATTTGATAAATGCATATATCCATGTAACTGTTACCACAATTCAGATATAGAACAATTCCATTAACCCAACCCAAAAGATCCACTCATGCCCCTTCCCAGTCAATTCTCTGGGCCCCCTCCAAGCTCCCTTACAACTCCAGGCACCACTGGGGTCACTTTCCATCACTATAGCTCAGTTTTACCTATTCTTGAACTTCAAATAAGTGGAATTACACAGTGCATATTCCTTTGTGTCTGGCTTTTTTTGCTCAATATGTTTCTGAAATTCATCCATGTTGCTGTACCTATCAATAGTTTACTCCTTTCGATTGCTGAGTAGTATTCCATTGTATGGGCATATTACAATTTGTTTATCCATTTGCTTGTTGATGAACATTTAGGTTGTTTCCATTACTTGAATTGCAAATAAAACTGGCATGAATGGGCAGGGCGCAATGGCTCACGCCTGTAATCCCAGCACTTTGGGAGGCCAAGGCAGGCGGATCACCTGAGGTCAGGAGTTCAAGACCAGCCTGGCCAACCTAGTGAAACCCCATCTCCACTAAAAATACAAAAATTAGCCAGGTGCGGTAGCACACGCTTGTAGTCCCAGATACTTGGGAGGCTGAGGCAGGAGAACTGCTTGAACCCAGGGGGCGGTGGTTGCACTGAGCTGAGATCGCGCCACTGCACTCCAGCCTGGACAACAGAGCAAGACTCCATCTCAGAAAAAAAAAAAAAAAAAACCGCTATGGATGTTCATGTATAAGTACTTGTATGGACATATGCTTTCATTTATTTTGAGTAAATAGGCGCAGAATGTCTGGGTTTTATAGTAAGCATATGCTTAACTTTTAAAGAAATGGGGCATCAAAACATGATGTAGACTGATTAAAAAAGGAAATAAAAAGAAATGGGACAGTTAAAAACATCTCATTTTTTGTTGTCAATTCTATATTATATGCCAAGAAAGTCAACTCCTATTATATGTCAAGAATTCCAACTTTCTATTCTTATAGTTCATTTGGAAAGAGAACTGTTTTGAGTAAGAAGTCTGGGCCAGGACACCTTGACCTCGAGAGTTCAAGACCTGCCTGGGCAACATAGTGAGACCCTGTCTTTAAAAAAAAAAAAAAAAAAAGAGTCAGAAATCTAGGGCTTGGCGCAAGTAGCTTAGCTCTAGACCTGGAGTTTGAAAAGGGAAAATCATTTAGCTTTTTCAGAGCTTCGATTCCCTAATCTTTAAATTAGGGCTAATAATTTCTTATGACAATCAAAAATTGGAAGTAGTCTCAAACGTCATCAATTGGTCACTGGTCAAGTGAAACGTATCCTTAAATTGGAATACTATGTAATCATTAAAAATAATAATGGAGCTGGGTGCAGTGGCCCATGTCTGTAATCCTAGCACTTTGGGAGGCTGAGGCAGGAGGACTGTTTGAGCATAGGAGTTAAAGACCAGTTTGAGCAACATAGTGAGATCTCATCTCTACAAAAAAAATTTAAAAAGTAGCTGAGCTTGGTGGAGTGTGCCTGTACTCCCAACTGCTCTAGAGAGTGAGGTGGGAGGATCGCTTGAGCCCAGGAGGTCAAGGCTGCAGTGAGCCGTGATCGTGCCACTGCACTCCAGCCTGGGTGACAAACCAAGATCCTGCCTCAAAAACAAAAACCAGAAAATAAACAAACAAAATTAAAATAAATATAAATAATGACATAAATATACATTTACTGATGTGGAAAGCTGTTGTCAGCATACTCTCAGTGAAAAAAAGCAGCCTAGAAAGGCAGAGTATGATCCCATTTAGTCAAATTATACAAATGGAGAAACAGATGAAAAACATATTTACTCAAATATTAACAGTGGTTATCTCTGAGTAGCGGGATTTAGGGTGATTTTTACTTTCTTTTTATTTATTTATTTTTTTTACAATTTCTATATTGCTTAATTTTAGTTGCAACAAGCATGTATGAGTCTTTCAAAAAAAAAAAAGCTACTAAAAAACAAGCCAATGTAATTTGTTTTTCCTGAAAATGAGATAAGAGAATACATGGATATATTGAAAAACTATAAGGTATTACTAATGACATGGCCAAAGAAAATAAAACATTGAAACAATGAAAAAATAAGGAAGGCCGGGCATGGCAGCTCACGCCTATAATCCCAGTGCTTTGGGAGGCCAAGGTGGGTGGATCACTTTAGGTCAGGAGTTCGAGACCAGCCTGACCAACATGGAGAAACCCCACCTCTACTAAAAATATGAAAATTAGCTGGGAGTGGTGGCACGCGTCTGTAATCCCAGCTACTCAGGAGGCTGAGGCAGGAGAATCGCTTGAACCCAGGAGATGGAGGTTGCCGTGGGCTGAGATTGCGCCATTCATTGCACTCCAGCCTCGGCAACAAGGGTGAAACTCCATCTCAAAAAAAAAAAAAAAAGAAAAAAGAAGGCAAAAAGTAAACTGTCAAGTGTTACATAAATTTAAGGTATTGGTATTTTTTTTTTTTAAGTTTGTTTTGTTTTGTTTTTTGAGACAGACTCTCACTCTGTTGCACAGGCTGGACAGCAGTAGCATGATCTTGGCTCACTGCAACCTCTGCCTCCCAGGTTCAAGCGATTCTCCTGCCTCAGCCTCCTGAGTAGCTGGGATTACAGGTGCGTGCCACCATTCCCAGCTAATCTTTGTGTTTTTAGTAGAGGCAGGGTTTTGCCATGTTGGCCAGGCTGGCCTTGGCCTCCCAAAGTGCTGGGATTACAGGTGTGAGTCACTGTGCCTGGCCAAGGTATTGGCATTAGTATTTATTAGCTAGCTTAGTCTCCTCTAAAAGGATCTTGAAAATCATCGAAGTAATCCCATAAAAGAAAGTAATGATGGCTCCTTACAAACACAAGTAGGCTGAACATAGTGAAAATGTAAAATCCTTAGGATTGAAAGAAGCTGGGTGCAGTGGCTCATGTCTATAATCCCAACACTTCGGGAGGCTGAGGCAGGAGGATTGCTTGAGGCTAGGAGTTCAAGGCCAACCTGGCCAACATAGCAAGACCCTGTCTCTATTATAAAAATAATAAAAATTAAAAAAAAAAAAAGGACTGAAAGAAATCTGGAGTAAAGAGAAAGGCACAGGTTTCTTTCTGACCCTTGGGTTAAATCTTGGCTTTCTCAACATCTGTGTCTCTTTGAACAGGGTATTTAAACTTTTAATTTCTATTTCCTGATCTGCAAATTGGAAAAATAATAATAATGATCTCATTTTGTTGTGAAGATTAAATGAACCAAAGTACTTAATGTGATGGACCCGGACACATTGGAGAGTTCATTAAATATTTGTTCCCTTTTTTCTCCTTTTCTTTCTTAACTTTACCTGAGATGCAGACAGCAAGATGTTGTACACATTGGAACCCAGTTGGTAAAAAAAGAGTGAAGAGAATGATTATAATAAAAGGGGAGGGGCTCTGGGTTTTTGTTTTTGTTTTTTTAACATGAGGGAGAGATAAGGCGTTCATGTTTACTTGGAGGATGTTTGACTTGGCAAACTAAAGGGGCCAAGAAGAGAAGGGGAAAAAAAAGAAAAGAAGAATGGACACTTCTGGATGTATCTAGGCCAAGGGACGTGAGATAAAGACAGTCAGGTTTTCGTCTGCATTCTCCCATTCACCACAGTAGGAAAGAAGAGACCCAGGGTCTCATGCTTTATCCAGAAGAAAAAATAGTACAATAGGCTGGTGCCTGCCATTTGAGTATCTCTTGAGTAGGGCAGTAGGGTAGAAGAACTGGAAAAACCCCAAATGTGGGGGTCTGGTCCTTTCCTATCATGCTTTGGGAGGATACTGAAAGTGGAGGGTTGCTCTTCAACCTCACCTATTCACTTCCCAGAGAAAATATGCCCCCCCAGGTAGAACTTAGATTGCATTTCCTCTTCCTGGAGTGACTTCTAGATATGTTTTTGCATTCAGTACAGAAAACAGGAAGCAGCAAAAAGAGCCAGGGTTTTGGCCAGGCGCAGTGGCTCACGTCTGCAATCCCAGCACTTTGGGAGGCTGAGGTGGGCAGATCACTTGAGGTCAGGAGTTTGAGACCAGCCTGGACAACATAGTGAAACCCTGTCTCTACTAAAAATACAAAAATTAGCCAGGTGTGGTGGCAGGCGCCTGGAATCCCAGCTACTAGGGAGGCTGAGGCAAGAGAGTCGCTTGAATCCGGGAGGCAGAGGTTGCAGTGAGCCAAGATTGCACCACTGCACTCCAGCCTCTCTGTCTCAAAATAAGTAAATAAGTAAATAAGAGCCAGGGTCTTGGAGAGGTTCAAAGCTTCTAAATGACTTTGTCATAATGCTTTCCCTTACTAGCCTGTTCCTCAAACTCTGTGGAGGATCATCCAGGCCTCCTGAGTCGAGTCTCCTGGAAGGCATCTCTGGGCACCCCAACCTACCCTTTACTCTTCCCTCCTCCCAAGTCCTACAGCCTCGTTGTCTACTTCCCATTTGGCACTTGAACATATGCAGCTTTGCACGGTTGCCTGCCTTTATATAGTTATTTATAGAAATGTATGTCCTTGTCTCTCCCAATGTCATGTAAGACTTTAATATTTTACATTTACAAATGCTTATGCCTACCTCATTTAAACCTCCATTCTTGGAAACAAACACAGAATGGAAAGTTTGGCTTGTGCTAGTTGTAGCCATATGTTAAATTCCAAACTTTTTTCTTTTTTCTTTTGAGATGAGTTACAGGCGCCCGCCACCGCGCCTGGCTAGTTTTTGTATTTTTTTTAGTAGCTAATTTTTGGATTTTTAGTAGAGACAGGGTTTCACCACGTTGGCCAGGATGGTCTCGATCTCCTGACCTCAGGTGATCTGCCTGCCTTGGCCTCCCAAAGTGCTGGGATTACAGGCGTAGGTTACTGCACTCGGCTGGGTATCTTTTATCATTTAAGAATACATTGCGAGGCTGAGTACGGTGGTTGATGCCTATAATACCAGCACTCTGGGAGGCTGAGGCAGCAGGACTGCTCAAGCCCAGGAGTTCCAGGCTGGAGTGAGTTATTTCGCCACTGCATTTCAGTCTTGGTGGAAAAGCAAGACCCCAAGTGTTTAAAAAAATTGACATGCAATTCTTACTTCCCAAATAAAAGCTTTAAAGATCATCCACGTTAACAGAGATAATAGAGATAATTCTGTCTCATTATTCTTTTTTTTTTTGAGATGGAGTCTCACTCTGTCTCCCAGGCTGGAGTGCAGTGGCACAATTTTGGCTCACTGCAACCTCTGCCTCCAGGTTCAAGCAATTCTCCCACCCCAGCCTCCCGAGTAGCTGTAATTATAGGTGCGTGGCACCATACCCAGTTAATTTTTGTATTTTTAGTAGAGATGGGGCTTTGCCATGTGGGCCAGGCTGGTCTCAAACTCCTGACCTCAGGTGATCCGCCTGCCTCAGCCTCCTACAGTGCTGGGATTACAGGCATGAGCCACCACGCCTGGCCTCTGTCTCATGATTTTTTTTTTTTTTGAGACAGAGTCTCACTCTGTCGCCCAGGCTGGAGTGCAGTGGCCAGATCTCAGCTCACTGCGAGCTCTGCCTCCCGGGTTTACGCCATTCTCCTGCCTCAGCCTCCGGGTAGCTGGGACTACAGGCGCCCGCCACCGCGCCTGGCTAGTTTTTGTATTTTTTTTAGTAGAGACGGGGTTTCACCATGTTAGCCAGGATGGTCTCGATCTCCTGACCTCGTGATCCGCCCGTCTCGGTCTCCCAAAGTGCTGGGATTACAGGCGTGAGCCACCGGGCCCGGCCCTGTCTCATGATTCTTAGTGGACCAGCCAGTTGAAACATTTATTTTATTTTATTTTTTATTTTATCTTATCTTATCTTATTTTATTTTATTTTATTTTATTTTATTATTTTAAGATAGGGTCTTGCTGCATTACCCCAGGCTGGCGTGCAGTGGCACAATCTCTGCTCACGGCAGCCTTGACCTCCCCTGTTCAAGAGATCCTCCCACCTCAACCTCCCGAGTAGCTGGGATTACAGGCATGCACACCACCCCCAGTTAATTGTTCTTATGTTTTATTTTTGTCTTGATATGTTGACAGGGCTGGTCTCGTGCTCCTGAGCTCAAGTGACCCTCCTGCCTTGGCCTCCCAAAGTGCTGGGATAACAGGCGTGAGCCACCTTGTCTGGTCCTATTTATTTATTTGGAGATGGAGTCTCCCTCTGTTGCCCAGGCTGGAATGTAATAGTAGGTTCTCAGCTCACTACAATCTCTGCCTCCTGGGTTCAAGCGATTTTTCTGCCTCAGCCTCCTGAGTAGCTGGGATTACAGGCACGCACCACCACGCCTGATTAATTTTTGTATTTTTAGTAGATACTAGCTTTCACGATCTTGGCCAGGCTGGTCTCAAACTCCTGACCTCAGGTGATCTGCCTGCCTGGGTCTTCCAAAGTGCTGGGATTACAGGCGTAAGCCACTGCACACGGCCATATTTATTTATTTAAATACAGAAAAGTATAAAAAAGAAAATTAAAATTATTATTAATAATTCTCTATTAATATTTACAATCTCTTGCTATGTGGATAAGTTCATATAGTGTACTAAATTACATACTGTTTTCTTCACTTAACGTAGCATAGGCAAATCGTATGGTAAAAATTCTTCAACACATGCTTATTGTCAAAACTTGGAAAATGTAAAACAAACAAACAAACAGGGCCAGGTGCAGGAGCTCACACCTGTAATCCCAGCACTTGGGGAGGCTGAGGCAGGAGGATAGCCTGAACCCAGGAGTTGGAGACCAGCCTGGAGAACATGGCAAAACCTTGTCTCTACAAAAAATACAAAAATTAGCTGGGGGTGGTGGCATGCACCTGTCGTCTCAGCTACTCTGGAGGTTGAGGTGGTAGGATCGCTTGAGCCCAGGAGGTGGAGGATGCAGTGAGCCGAGATTGCACTGTTGCACACTGCACACTCCAGCCTGGGCAACAGAGCTAGATGAAAGAAAAGAAAGAAAAAAAGAAAGAGAGAGAGAAAAAGAGAGAGAGAGAGGGGAGAGAGAGAGAGGAGGGAGGGAGGGAGGAAGGAAGGAAGGAAGGAGGGAGGGAGGGAAGAGGGAGGGAGGGAAAGAGGGAGGGAGGGAAGGAAGGAAGGAGGGAGGGAGGGAAGGAAGGAAGGAAGGAGGGAGGAGGGAGGGAAGGAAGGAGGAGGGAGGGAGGGAAGAAGGAAGGAGGGAGGGAGGGAAGGAGGAGGGAGGGAGGGAGGGAGGGAAGGAAGGAGGGAGGGAGGGAGGGAGGGAAGGAAGGAGGGAGGGAGGGAGGGAGGGAGGAAGCAAGCAAGCAAGCAAGGGGAGGAAAGCTGGGCACAGAGGCTCATGCCTGTAATCCCAGTACTTTGGGAGGCCGAGGCGGGGGGATCACTTGAGATCAGGAATTTGAGACCAGCCTGGCCAACATGGCGAAACCCATCTCTACAAAAAATATAAAAAGATTAGCTAGGCATGGTGGCTAATGCCTGTAATCCCAGCTACTCAGGAGACTGAGCGAGGCAGGAGAATCGCTTGAACCTGGGAGGCGGAGGTTGCAGGTTGCAGTGAGCACAGATCTTGTGACACTGCACTCCAGCCTTGGCAACAGAACGAGACTCTGTCTTAGAAAAAAATAAAAAATAAAGTAATAGTAAATAATAATTAACGGTGGGCCTGGTAGCTCATGTCTGTAATCCTAGCACTTTGGGAGGACGAAGCTGGTGGATCACCTAAGGTCAGGAGTTAGAGACCAGAGATGGTGAAACTCTGTCTCTATCAAAAATACAAAAAAATTAGCTGGGCATGGTAGCAGGTGCCTGTAGTCCCAGCTACTCAGGAGCCTTAGGCAGGAGAATCGCTTGAACCTGGGAGGCAGAGGTTGCAGTGAGCCGAGATCAGGCCACTGCACTCCAGCCTGGGCGACAGAGCGAGACTCTGTCTCAAAATAAATAAATAAAAATAATAATACTTATTATTTTTTGAGACAGTCTTGCTCTGTCGCCCAGGCTGGAGTGCAATGGCGAGATCTTGGCTCACTGCGACTTCTGCCTTTCGGGTTCAAGCGATGATTCTCCTGCCTCAGCCTCCTGAGTAGCTGGGATTTCAGGCGCCCGCCACCATGCCTGACTAATTTTTTTTCTCTTTTTTTGAGAGCGAGTTTTGCTCTTGTTGTCCAGGCTGGAGGGCAATGGCATGATCTCAGCTCACTGCAACCTCTGCCTCCCAGGTTCAAGTGATTCTCCTGCCTCAGCCTCTAGAATAGCTGGGATTACAGGCATGCACCACCATGCTGGGCTAATTTTGTATTTTTAGTTGAAACAGAGTGTCTCCATGTTGGTCAGGCTGGTCTCGAACTGCTGACCTCAAGTGATCTGCCCGCCTTGGTCTCCTAAAGTACTGGAATTACAGGCATAAGCCACCACGCCTGGCCAATTTTTTTTGCATTTTTTAGTAGAGATGCGGTTTCACCATGTTGGCCAGGCTAGTCTCGAACTCTTGACCTCATGTGATTCATCCACCTCAACCTCCCAAAGTGCTGGGATTACAGGCATGAGCCACCATGCTTGGCCAATAGCAATATAATTTGACCTCACCAATAACATTTAAAGAAAATCATTGAAAATTTTATGCTTTTTAAAAAATAAAACAGTCTGCTTTCATGGGGACAAAAAAAACAAAAAAACAAAAACTACCAAGTTAATATATACTCACTGTAAACATTCAAGCAGTATAGAAATTTAACATAAAAGTAAACATTCCCCATAGTTTGGGTTGCCGGAGTTAGCAAATAAAAATAGAGGACACAAGTTAATGTATAGGATATATTTATACTAAAAAACCTTGTTTATGTAAAAATGTAAAAATATGTAAGAATGATATTGTATCTTTGTTTTAATTTGCATTTCTTTTTTTTTTTTTTTTTTTTTTTTTTTGAGGCGGAGTCTCGCTCTGTCGCCCGGGCTGGAGTGCAGTGGCCGGATCTCAGCTCACTGCAAGCTCCGCCTCCCGGGTTCACGCCATTCTCCTGCCTCAGCCTCCCGAAGAGCTGGGACTACAGGCGCCCGCCATCTCGCCCGGCTAGTTTTTTGTATTTTTAGTAGAGACGGGGTTTCACTGTGTTAGCCAGGATGGTCTCGATCTCCTGACCTCGTGATCCGCCCGTCTCGGCCTCCCAAAGTGCTGGGATTACAGGCTTGAGCCACCGCGCCCGGCCTAATTTGCATTTCTTATTCATGGAGTTTAAAATATTTTCATTCATTTTCCAGCCTTTAATATATATATTTTTAAGAGGCAGTCTTGGCCGGGCAAGGTGACTCATGCCTGTAATCCCAGCACTTCGGGAGGCCGATGGCAGATCACCTGAAGTCAGGAGTTTCAGACCAGCCTGGCCAACATCGGTGAAAATCCATCACTACCAAAAAATACAAAAATCAGCTGGGCGTGGTGGTGTACACCTGTGGTCTCTGCTACTTGCGAGGCTGAGGCAGGAGAATTGCTTGAACCTGGGAGGCAGAGGTTGCAACAAGCTGAGATCTCACCACTGCACTCCAACCTGGGCAATAGAGCAAGACTCTGCCTCAAAAAAAAAAAAAAAAGGGAGACTGAGTCTTGCTCAGGTGCCTAGGCTCCAGTGCAGTGGCACAATCACAGCTCACTGCAGCCTCAAACTCCTAGGCGCAGGCTATCTTCCTGCTTCAACTACCTGGAGCAGGTGGGACTACAGGTGCATACCACTTAACCCAGCTATTTTTAAAAATTTTTGGTAGAGATGGGGTCTTGCTACACTGCCTGCCCAGGCTGGTCTCAAACTGTTGGCCTCAAGTGCTCCTCCCACCTTGGACTCCTTTTGATCTTTTTATTTTTATATGTAACTTAAAAAATTTTTTTGAGACAGCATCTCCTGTCATCCAGGCTGGAGTGCAGTGGCAGGAACATGGCTCACTGCAGCCTCAACTTCCTGGGCTCAAATGATCTTCCCTCCTCGGCCTCCCATGTAGCTGGGACCATGGGTGAGCACTACCATGCAGGATTAATTTTTAAATTTTTTGTGGTGTGGTGGTCTCACCATGTTGCTCAAGCTGGTCTCAAATTCCTGGGCGTAAGCTATCCTCCCACCTACTCATTGATCTTAATAGCTTTTTATTTATTACATAAAAATATTAGGGCACAGTGGCTCATGCCTGCAATCCCAACACTTAGGGAGGCCAAGGGAGGAGGATCCCTCAAGCCCAGAAGTTTGAGATCAGCCAGGGCAACACAGTGAGACCCTGTCTCTACAGAAGGTTGGAAAAACAACATTAGCCAGGCATGGTGGCGCCCACTTGCAGTTCCAATTTCCTGGGGGAGCTGAGGTGGGAGGATTACCTGATCCCAGGAGTTCAAGGCTGCAGTGAGCCGTGATCCTGCCATTGCACTCCAGCCTGGGCAACAGAATAAGATCTTGTCTGAAAAAAAAAATTTTTTTTTGAATTATGTAGAGCGTTTAGGTGTGGGTTAAGACCTTAGTACTGTATGCGATTGACTGAGAGTTTTGAATTTTTCCCTAAATCAGCATTCTAATGGAGTCACCAGGTTCCAACAATATCGTCTTTTGGATCCTTGGTCAACACAGTTTTCATCCATGAATACTGCAAGTTAAAACACTTTCTAGAAGTCTATGGTCCTAACATCAAATTAGTTCTTGGGTCAACTTTTTAATTTTTGTGTAAGGTCCCAATTGAACTTAATGTAGAAAGGGAATGTAGCAGGGTATAGTGAATGGAGTGCTAAACTGGGAGTCTGGAACGCCCTTTCCAGCTGTGTAATCTTGGGTGAATCATTTCCTCTCTATCCATTTCAATGTCTTCATCTGTAGAATGGGGAGGTTGGACTCGACAGTCTCAGTTCCTTTCAGTTATTGAGATTTTTATAATCGTTCTGTCTCTATTGCACCATCCAAAAGATTAGGACAAAACATGTTCATCTCTGAGTCCCAAATATGCATGACTCCAGAACCTTAAAAACCCACTGTAGTTTACTCTCTTTTGGTAGTGGGACAGAGGAATGCGTTCCCTTTCCAAAACATCCTGGCCCCCGACACATTACTACTTATTCCAGTTGTTTTTGAAATTGTGGAAAACACACTTCATAAGGAACCAGAAATCTGGGTTCTAGTTTTGCTGCTCTGTATTTCTGGACAACGCACGTAAGCTTACTTCCCTTATTTGCAAAATAGGGGGCTACTTGAAGGCAGAAGACCATTTCTCACTCATCCCCCGACCCTTCCCCGCCTTGGATCTAGCAGTGCTGGGCAATTCGCGGTGTTTCAAAAACATTTCCTAACAGAAGAGGGCAGACAAGACAGCCTCTTTACTTCCTTTCTCATTCTTTGACAGACCTTGACCGGGAAGGTATACAGTATATACAGAAATACTTCGTCTTCTATTTTAAATACAGAACAAGGCATGCTAAATTCTCATGACTTTATTTTGATAGGGTTGTTCCTGACGGAGTGGGTGGAAGGTTATGTGTGGTGTTCTTCTAGACCCGTGATGGATGTTTGTATCGAGACCTTTTTTATTTTCCGGAGACACAATGCTACCATTGCATAACACAAACAGCACCGATAAACTGTAGTAATAGCAAAGAGTGCCCGGGAATCAAGGCTTTAAGGCAGCATTCCTCTGGGAAAGCGGCTCTTCAAACACGTCCTTCAAGCGTGAGTGGCAAACTCCTGGCTGGGAGGGCTGAGTCCTGAGTGCACTTTGCTACCTGACCTTGCCACTGTCTCTCCCTCTCCCGGGACTTCAGTTTCCTCACCTGCAAAACGGTAGAGTTGTCACAAACGAAAATCCCCGAACTTCTCCCGCAGCCCCAGGCTTTAACAGCTCTCCTTGAAGGTGGGGACCCGGCGGAGTAAGGGTCTGGACAGAAACTCCCCCGCACGGTTGGACCATCTCTTTCCTCCTTCCTACTTTTCGCCCCCTCGCCCGCCCCGGTGAGGTCACGCGGGGACGTCACGGGTTTGTGACGACACGAAGGGGCGGGCCCCCGGGAGAGGAAGGGGCGGGGCCTAGGCGGGCGACGCTTGCGCAGTGGGCGCGGCGCGGGAGGAGGCGGAGGCGGCGGAGTGGCGAGAGGCGAGAGGCGGCGGAGGCGGCGGAGCTGGGGGGGGTGGGAGGGGGGGGAGAGTGAGTGAGTGGCAGAGTGAGTTTACCCCTATGAGACTGTGAGAGGCCCGGGGCCTACCTCAAAGGAGCGGGGTCACGACGCTAGCTAGCAGCGGGCCCCCTCCCGGTCCCCGGGCCCGGCGGCGCGGCGGCGGCTCGGTTGTGAGGAGGCGGGGAAGCGGGTGTCCGGGCCCCGCCATGGAGGGCATGGACGTGGACCTGGACCCGGAGCTGATGCAGAAGTTCAGCTGCCTGGGCACCACCGACAAGGACGTGCTCATCTCCGAGTTCCAGAGGCTGCTCGGCTTCCAGCTCAATCCTGCCGGTTGCGCCTTCTTCCTGGACATGACCAACTGGTGAGCCGGCCCCGCCGTGCCAGCGCTGGCAGCGGCCTCGGGGCCCCTAGGGGAAGGGAAGGGACTCTCGAGCTCGGCGGCCGGGCGAGCCAGGCGGGTACTGAGGGCCACCCCCTTCCCGGGACGGGTAGGACAAGTGGGGGAGCACCGGGGGCATAGGAAGAATTAAGAGGGCTGAGCAGGGCTAGAGGAGAGTTAGGGGCCACGGAGGCAGAAGGGGCGGAAGGGAGATGGTGTAGGCAGCTCCTAAGGTTTTTCGAGGATTAGGGGCCAAGGGCCAAGGGACGTGGGATGAGAGGAAAATACTTAGGCATTCAGGCATAGTGGGTAGACTTGGGAGGAAAAGGGTTATGGTATTGGCTGAGAGTAAAAAGCACAGGAGATCTGAATTTGGGGAGTGGGGGAAAAGGTTGGGGTTTGGAGTGAGGGGCTGAGGATGCCAGGATTGGGCGGAAACTATAGGGAAGGATTAGGTACTGTGGAGCAACCTGAGCACTGGAGAGGCTTGGGAGTTAGGAGCTGAGAACAGATTAATTTGTGTGTCTGTCTCTTTCCATCTGAGGATAGATAGGGAAAAGGGGGTGATATTATAAGGGAAGACAAGGGTGTATGGTGAGGGAGATGACTTTCTTAAGAGTTATGCCAGGGAGGAGTAGGATCTACTAGTAAATTGACACATGGAGGACCGGGAGTGTTAGACTTGGGACAGGGCCTGGGAACCACCTTAGGAAAAGTGGGGGAAATGAGATGGTCTTGGGGGAAGGAACTTTCTGAAGGGACAGGACTCCTGGCAGAGGGTTCATCTGGGGCCACCAGAATGCTGGGAATGGAGAGGGGCTTATCTGAAAGAAAACTAAGTTGACAGATGTTTGGGAAAATGGAGAACTTAGGCTGGGAGCCAAGTGTTTTTGTCTTCACCTTGTAGAAGACTGAATTGGGGCAGAAGACTATCCGACGTAAAGGAGTGTTTCTTGGCTTTGAAAGTAGCACTTGCTGTTGTTGATAAGCAAGGCTTCCCCTTGTACTCTGAATAGAGGTTGTTAGATTCACTCGGAGACAGAGTTGGAGCGGAGACGATTAGACTTTCTTTGAAAGGATTTCAGGTGAAACAACTAATATGTCTTTGGGCAAAAGGCAAAAGGTTCAGTGCCCTTTGCTCTGTTGGGCATTCAGTCTCCTGACATGTGGAATCTTGTTTCTTTTGGCATCACTTGCACAACCAACCTCTCTTTTATTCCTTGTCCACTGAATGCCTCAAGCAATGCTGGAAAAGAGGCTGTAAACCTACTTTTTATCCCGCTCCTAACCTAGTCCTACCCTGGATGATGCTCATCTGTTAGTAGGAGCCTTGTAGCCATGGCTGCACCAAAGGTGATGTGTAAATTTTTTTTTTTTTTTTTTTTTTAGACGGAGTCTCTCTCTGTCGCTCAGGCTGGAGTGCAGTGACGCAACATCGGTTCACTGCAACCTCTGCTTCCCAGGTTCAAGCAATTCTCCTGTCTCAGCTTCCCCAGCAGCTGGGACTACAGGCGCACACCACCTCGCCCAGCTAATTTTTTTGTATTTTTAGTAGAGATGGGGTTTCACCATATTGGTCAGACAGATCTTGAACTGACCTCAGGTGACCCACCTGTCTTTGCCTCCCAAAGTGCTGGGAACATGTGTGAGCCACTATGCCCCGCCAATTTTTTTTTTTTTTTCCCTGTGCATCATCTTTGATGGGTCTTACTATTTTATCTTTAAGGTCGATTATTACAGGAAGAGCAGGTTTAAATTTCTAGATGTTTAGAAAACTCTTTGGATGCAGGAGATAGCCTTTAGAATTAATCATTTGTAATCTCCGTTTGTATCTGTTACATCTGATGATCTCAGGCAGGGAATATAGCCTACTGTAGTTTTCTGACAGCTAACCTGAGGTGTTTAGTCAGAGAGACATGGATTATTGAACACACTGAGAAGAACTATTACTCTGGTGAAATTTAGAAGTAAAGTTATATCTTGAAGAGAGTTGTTCTCTTGCCTGACTGCTTCCCACCTCCGGCTCTTTTTCTTCCTTGTTTACACTAGTTAAGCATAGGAAACTTGGCATATTGTTGCTGCTAGTTTGGTAGGAGAGGATCGTTATTTCTCCCAACCCTTTGTGAATTGGACCATTTAAACACTGCCCTAATAAGTTTTAAGTTCTTTAGAGTCAGTCTTTATTAGTATAATTATTATGGCTACAAAAGCAGTGTAATGAATTTTATATGTTTGAGGTATGTATTTAACATCTAAGATTTTTCTTAGGTGTTGTGGAAAGTGAATAGGTGAGGCCCAGTGTGGATAAGAAAAAAAAAAACTTAAAAGGCTGCACATCTGTAATCCCAGCACTTTGGGAGGCCGGCTGAGGCAGGAGGATCACTTGAGTCCAGGAGTTCGAGACCAGCCTGGGTGACATAGTGAGATCCTGTCTCTACAAAAAATACAGCAAAATGAGCCGGACATAATGGTGTGCGCCTGTAGTCCCAGCTACTTGGGAGGCTGAGGTGGGAGGATCACCCTGGGAAGTCGAGGCTGCAGTGAGCTGAAATCGCACCATATATATATATAGTTGGACTATAAAACTTGTATTTGAGTTTTTACACGAAAAACTTAAGTTCAAAGCCATGGAGTAGCATATATGTTGATGACATGTTATTTCTGTATAAAAACAAGTTACATATATAAGCAAAGGAGTGAGCTGTTAAGAAAATGTGTTCTGGGCCAGGTGTCGTGGTGCATGCCTGTAGTCCCAGCTACCTAGGAGCCTGAGGTAGGAAGATACCTGAGCCCAGGAGGTCGAGGCTGCAGTGGACCGTGATCATGCCACTGCCCTCCAGCCTGGGTGGCAGGATAAGACTGTCTGGGGGAAAGAAAAAAAAAAGTGTTTTGGCTTTAGAGAAATTGAGAAGTTGGAAGTCAGTAGCTTCTTAGAAATCCATGCAGTTAAGTGATAATTCAACTTTAAGTCACATTACCTTATTTTTTGGCTATATAAGGCATGTTCTTTATTTTCTTTGAAAATAAAATGAAAAATCACTTCTGAACTAAAAGCAGGAAGGCTTTTCATTTTTTTCTTTCTTATGAAAGATAGCGCCATAATCTAATACTGTATTTTTTGGTTCCTGTGTTTACCTAATTCATCTTGACAGTTTTGTGTTTTATTTTTTGAGACAGGGTCTTATTCTGTCGCCCAGGCTGAAGTGCAGTGGCGCAACCATGGCTCACTACAGCCTCCCAGACTCGAGCAATCCTCCCACCTCAGCCTCTTGAGTAGCTGGGACTACAGATGTGTGCCACCATGACTGGCTGATTTTTTTATTTTTTTACTTTTTATTTAATTTAAGTTTTTTCCTTTTTCTCATGTCAGATGGGTAATGTGCACATGTCGTATAACAAGATTCAAGGTTGGCACATCTCACGCATGCATGTAAACACCCAATCATCACGCATATGAATTACAAAAGGATCAATTTAAAAATTTTTTTAGAGATAGGTTGCACTACGTTGCCAGACCTAGTCTCGAACTCTTGGGCTCAGTCCTGCCTTAGTCTCCCAAAGTGTTGGGATTATAGACGTGAGCCACTGTGTCCAGCCAAGATTTTTTTTTCAAACAAACATCCATCATAATTAATAAAATCTAGGTAAATATATATACACATAGTGTGCATGCATGCATACATCACAGTATTTGTGTGTGTTGCCCAAGTAAAAATCTAAAGTCTAGACATGTGTTGTTTTAAGCATCACTTAATTTCTAACTGGGCAACTGTTGACATAGTCCTAATACAAGTTGACAAAAAAATTCTCAGCTTGCTGTGATGATTAACCTGTTGAATTGAAGATGATTAATCTTACTGTGACTTCATAAGTGCCTGCTTTGGGTTGTAATAAATACCATTCAGTTGTCTGATGTCTATTAAAAAATAATGTGGTAAATTAAAAATCATTGTTGAAAAGCGAAGACCCTCAGTCTTCTAAAATTAAACCTGAGTGCAGTAGCTCACTCCTATAATCCACTTTGGGAGACCAAGGCAGTAGGATTGCTTGAACCCCGGAGTTTGAGACCAGCATGGGCAAGATAGTGAGACCTCAATCTCTACAAAAATAAAAAAATTAGCTGGACAGGGTGGCGCTCACCTGTAGTCCAAGATAAGTGGGAGGCTGAGGTGGGAGGATCAATTGAGCCTGGGAGGTGAAGGGTGCAGTGAGCCGTGATTGTGCCGCTGTACTCCTGCCCGGGTAACAGAGAGAGACCCTGTCTCAAAAATAAAATAAAATAATAAAACCTGAGTTGGAAAGGTTATGCTTTTGTGATGAAAAGTAAGAATTTTGTCATTGTTGAAAAACTGACTAAATGGAATGTTTTGGCCTTGTAGGTCTTCTACCCTGTTAACACATATTTTTTTGGTCTTAGGTTGACGACATTGTGTAGATATTTCTTTTCTTTTCTTTTTTTTTTTTTTTTTTGAGACGGAGTCTCGCTCTGTCACCCGGGCTGGAGTGCTGTGGCCGGATCTCAGCTCACTGCAAGCTCCGCCTCCCGGGTTCACGCCATTCTCCTGCCTCAGCCTCCCGGGTAGCTGGGACCACAGGCACTGCTACCTCGCCCGGCTAGTTTTTTGTAGAGACGGGGTTTCGCCATGTTAGCCAGGATGGTCTCGATCTCCTGACCTCATGATCCGCCCGTCTCGGCCTCCCAAAGTGCTGGGATTACAGGCTTGAGCCACCGCGCCCGGCCTCTTTTCTTTTCTTTTCGAGACGGAGTCTCGCTCTGTCGCCCAGGCTGGAGTGCAGTGGCGCCATCTTGGCTCAATGCAACCGATTCTCCTGTTTCAGCCTCCCGAGTAGCTGGGACTATGGGCACCCACCACCACACCTGGCTAATTTTTGTATTTTTAGTAGAGATGGGATTTCACCATGTTTGGCCAGGCTGGTCTCGAACTCCTGACCTCAAATGATCCACCCACCTTGGCTGGGATTATAGGCGTGGGCCACTGCACCTGGCCTCTGTTTGTTAAATTTAAAACCAAATATTGTTTTCAGTTGAGCATGTTTTGAGGCATTTACACCTGAGCTGGCAGCCATACTGCTGGAGATTGATGGAATTGCCTGTTAACAAAAGTAGTCAATTTTCAGTTCCTAAGTGAGTATGTAAAGTGAATAAATGGTATGGTGAAAGTAAACGCAATATCTAAACCAAATTGAAATGACTTGTAGATTAATATCTGCAGTGTTCTATAGGTGGAATGTCTTTCAGAGATACTATTGGGCTGTGAATACAGAACTTGAATTCTAAAACTGGAAACTGACTTAAGAGATTCTCTAGTTTAGGCCAGGCTCTGTGGCTCATGCCTGTAATCCCAGCACTTTGGGAGGCCGAGGCGGTCGCATCATGAGGTCAGGAGATTGAGACCATCGTGGCTAGCATGGTGACACCCCGTCTCTACTAAAAATACATTTTTTTTTTTTTTTTTTTTGAGACAGAGTCTTGCTCTTTCGCCCGGGCTGGAGTGCAGTGGCCGGATCTCAGCTCACTGCAAGCTCCGCCTCCCGGGTTTACGCCATTCTCCTGCCTCAGCCTCCCGAGTAGCTGGGACTACAGGCGCCCGCCACCTCGCCCGGCTAGTTTTTTGTATTTTTAGTAGAGACGGGGTTTCACCGTGTTAGCCAGGATGGTCTCGATCTCCTGACCTCGTGATCCGCCCGTCTCGGCCTCCCAAAGTGCTGGGATTACAGGCTTGAGCCACCGCGCCCGGCCCTAAAAATACATTTAAAAAAATTAGCCGAGTGTGGTGGTGGGTGCCTGTAGTCCCAGCTACTCGGAAGGCTGAGGCAGGAGAATGGTGTGAACCCAGGAGGCGGAGCTTGCAGTGAGCTGAGATTGCGCCTCTGCACTCCAGCCTGGGCCACAGAGCAAGACTCCGTCTCAAAAAAAAAGAGAGATTCTCTAGTTTATTCCAACTTTTCCTGCAGATTTGCATCCAGCCCTTCTAAGATAGTCATCTGTCTTATTCTTGTATCCCTACGTGCAGAGATTTTCATGATACCTTATTATAATGTTTAATTACTTTCCAGTTAGAATTATGTTAAAACTAAACCTTCCTTGCTTCGATTTAAGCCTTTTTCATTTGTGTATGTCCTCCTTGGAGATGGAGGGAGGATATCTAATAAACACTCTGTTAAGAGGTCAGAAAGCTTCTATTAATTGAAATTACTAAAAGTTTTTAACTATGTAAAATTTAAACATGTTCAATTTAATGGGTTCATGTTTTTTAATGTAGTCTAATTGGCCTTTTTTTTTTTTTTAATGGGAAACCAGCAAGATTCAGAGGAGAGCTTACCTCACTGTTTTTTTTTTTTTTTTTTTTTTGAGACGGAGTCTGGCTCTGTCACCCAGGCTGGAGTGCAGTGGCCGGATCTCAGCTCACTGCAAGCTCCGCCTCCCGGGTTCACGTCATTCTCCTGCTTCAGCCTCCCGAGCAGCTGGGACTACAGGCGCCCGCTACCTCGCCCGGCTAGTTTTTTGTATTTCTTTTTAGTAGAGACGGGGTTTCACCATGTTAGCCAGGATGGTCTCGATCTCCTGACCTCGTGATCCACCCGTCTCGGCCTCCCAAAGTGCTGGGATTACAGGCTTGAGCCACCGCGCCTGGCCGCTTACCTCACTTTTTAAGAATTTGTGGTAAAATATATATAACAAAATTTATCCTTTTAATCAATTTATTTATTTATTATTTATTTATTTATTTGAGACACAGTTTCACTCTGTCCCCCAGGCTGGAGTGCAGTGGCGCATTCTCGGCTCACTGCAACCTCTGCCTCCCAGGTTCAAGCAATTCTTGTGTGTCAGCCTCCCAAGTAGCTGGGATTACAGGTATGGGCCACCACCTCTGGCTAATTTTTTATTAGTAGTAGAGATGAGGTTTTACCGTGTTGGCCAGGCTGGTCTCAAACTCCTGACCTCGGGTGATCCACCTGCCTCGGCCTGCCAAAGTGCTGGGATTACAAGCGTGAGCCACCACGCCCACATTTTAATCAGTTTAAGGTGTACAGTTCATTGTTACATTAGGTGTTCATTGTGAGTTGTTTAGTATTAGTGACAAGAGTCAAATAACTTCTAGATTTTTATACGACATTAACTTAGGAGTTAGTACTGGCCTTATTTCTCAGTATAGCAGTAGATAAAATATCTTTTAATAGCATATAGACAATGTTTCTCTACCTCCTAATTAGGCTAGTGCTGTGCAGTTGTGGTATTGCAACATCCTAGGTTGCCTGCAGGTATCTTCAGGGAGCAGTGTGTATGTTTTGGAATTCTACTTGCGTCCTCTATGGATGGAACAGATGTTTATAGAAAAGTAACTTGGGGCCGGGCGCGGTGGCTCAAGCCTGTAATCCCAGCACTTTGGGAGGCCGAGACGGGCGGATCATGAGGTCAGGAGATGGAGACCATCCTGGCTAACACGGTGAAACCCCGTCTCTACTAAAAAATACAAAAAATTAGCCAGACGAGGTGGTGGGCGCCTATAGTCCCAGCTGCTCAGGAGGCTGAGGCAGGAGAATGGCGTGAACCCGAGAGGCGGAGCTTGCAGTGAGCTGAGATCTGGCCACTGCACTCCAACCTGGGTGACAGAGCGAGACTCCGTCTCAAAAAAAAAAAAGAGAGAGAAAAGTAACTTAGGAAAAATATTTCCGTAAAATATAACGTCCTATTAACTTTCTCAACATTGTCAGAAACACCCTACTAGATAAAGATATCACCACAAATCAATGAAATGAAATTAGAATCTAGATGTGAAAATCAGTTGTGCCTCTTATCACACAGTGCCTTCTCTGCCTGTTAATCCGTTTCTCAGTCACCCATGCTAAATGAGTTTCTCATCTACGCCGTGGTTTATATGTGTAAATCTAGGAAAACGTTCCTTTATGATAGAGATAATACTTGCTATTAATATTGGTTTCCTTAAATAAATGTGTGTCAAACAGTAGTTTTAGGAAGAGGGCAAGGAAGGGCTACATAACAGCCATAGAATATTTTGTACTCTGTTGCATTTTTTTAAAAGGTTGAGAGTTCTTTGGACATTCTATTGATTGATTGATTGATTGATTGATTGAGACGGAGTCTGTCTCTGTTGCCCAGGCTGGAGTGCAGTAGCAAGATCTCGGCTCACTGTAACCTCCGTCTCCTGGGTTCAAGCAATTCTTCTGTCTCAGCCTCCCGAGCAGCTGTGATTACAGGTGTGCACCATCACACCTGGCTAATTTTAGTATTTTTTATAGTGATGGGTCTAACCGTATTGGCCAAACTGGTCTCGAACTTCTGACCTCAGGTGATCTGCCCACCTCGGCCTCCCAAAGTGCTGGGATTACAGGTGTGAGCCACCACACCTGGCCTATTTTTTTTTTTTTTTGAAACAGGGTATCACTCTGTCACCCACACTGGAGCACAATGGTGCGTTCATAGCTCACTGCAGCCTGGACTTCTGGGGCAAAAATGATCCTCCCACCCCAGCCTCCCAAGTAGCTGGGACCACAGGCATGCACCATCATGCCCGGCTAATTTTTTTTTTTTTTTAATTTTTGTGGAGACTGGACCTCCCTATGGTGCCCAGGCTGCACTTTTTGTTTGTTTTTTAAAGAGACGAGGTCTCACTATGCTGGCCAGGCTGGTCTTGAACTCCTGGGCTCAAGTAATTCGCCCACCTTGGCTTCCCAAAGTGCTGGGATAACAGGTGTGAGCCACCGTGCCTAGCTCTTTTTTTTTTTTTTTTTTTTTTTTTTTTTTAAGAGACTAGGTCTTGCCCTGTGGCCCGAGCTGGAGTGCAGTGGTGATGTTAGTTCATTGTAACCTCAGACTCCTGGTGTCAAGTGATCCTCCCACCTCAGCTTCGGAATAGCTGGGACTACAGGTCTACGCCACCCACACCTGGCTAATTTATTTCGTTTTGTAAAGAGACGGGTCTTATGTTGTCCAGGCTGGTCTTGAACTCCTGGCCTTAAGCAGCCCTCCTGCCTCAACATCCCAAAGTGCGGGGATTATTTTCCAGTGTTTTTGGTCTTTTTTTTTTTTTGACACATGCACATTGGGACTCTTGGTATAATGTAGAATAGTTTACAAATAGAGCAGCCAGGTTCACTTTATTTTTAAAGGAACACAGTAAAAAGTACGTTGCTATCCTGCAGAAAGTCTTCTTTTTGCTGTGCTGTTACTGTAGGACTTGCATTTCTGAGCGTACATCATGTCAGAACTAATCACCATTATGGCCAGAGTGGGCAGAGGTGGTTTCTTTACCACCTCCCATTTCCCATTAAATTTATCTGTCATGTAATAGCAAAAACTATCAACTAGGCAATATTAAACAAATGTATTTTGGTTAGATCCCTAGCAGGTGGTGTAATGCAAAAGCAGAGGACAGCCCGTATCATAATTTTCTTTCTAATGGGAAACTCACATACCTGAGACTATCAGAGAAAAGTTATAGGATAATAAGAAGAAACATTCATATCTTAATTCTGTATTAACAGTAAACTTTCAGAACAGATAGGAGTGGACTGAATTGAATAGAACCAGCAATTCACAAGGATTGAGTGCCAGCTATGCGCAAGTTGCTTATAAGTTTTCTGTCATCCCAGCATTTTGGGAGGCCAAAGTGGGCAGATCACTTGAGGCCAGGAGTTCGAGACCTGCCTGGCCAACATGGTAAACCCTATCTCTACTAAAAAAAATACAAAAAATTAGCCAGGCATGGTGGTATGCACCTGTAATTCCAGCTGCTTGGGAGGCCAAGGCAGGAGAATCACTTGAACCCAGGGGACGGATGTTGTAGTGTGCTGAGATCACACCACTGCACTCCAGCTTGGGCAACAGAGCAAGACCCTGTTTCAAAAAAAAAAAAAAAAAGTAAGTTTTGAAATGGTTGGGGGATTAGAATTGATGGAAAAGCAGCATATTATAGTCAGAAGATATTTTCCAGGTGAAATCAAGGAAGAGCAGGTGGAGCAGGAGCCATATAGAAGATTGGCTTATCTAGAATGTGGTTAATGAAATAAAGGCATGACAAGATGCAGAGCTCACTTTTATTTTTGATTTGGAATATCGTTGATTTTTAAAATAAGATTGTGAAATTGATGCCATGTAATATTAGCTATTTTATTTTTATTTATTTAATTTTAATTTTTTTAGAGACGAGATCTCACTATGTTGCCCAGGCTGGAATGTAGTGGCTGTTTACAGGCATGATCATGTAGCACACTACAGCCTTGAACTCTGAGGCTCAAGTGATCCTCCCACCTCAACTACCTGAGTAGTTGCGACTACATGTGTGTAGTACTATGCCTGGCAAAATTAACCGTTTTAAAATGAACAATTCAGTGGTGGTTTAGTGCATTCACAGTGTTGTGCAGCCACCACCTCTCTCTTGTTTCCAAACTTTTTCAAAACCCCAAAATGAAACTTTACACCCATTAAGCTGGTGTAAAGGACTATTCTCTCCTCAGCCATTGGCAATGAGCAGTCTGAGTTCTCTCTCTATGTATGTACCTATTCTGGATATTTTCTTTTCTTTTCTTTTTTTGAGATGGAGTTTCACTCTTGTTGCCCAGGCTAGAGTGAAATGACATGATCTCGGCTCACTGCAACCTCCGCCTCCCGAGTTCAAGTGATTCTCCTGCCTCAGCCTCCTGTGGATATTTCATGTAAATAGAATTGTACAGTATTTGTCCTTTTTGTGTCTGCGTCTTTTTGTTGTTGTTGCCAGCCTAGGCTGGAGTACAGTGGCGTGATCTCAGCTCACTACAACCTCTGCCTCCCGGGTTCAAGCGATTCTCTTGCCTTAGCGTCCCAAGTAACTGGGATTACAGGCATACAAGATCACGCCTGGCTAATTTTTATATTTTTTGTAGAGATGGGATTTCGCCATGTTGGCCAGGCTAGTCTTGAACTTCTGACCTCAAGTGATACATCTGCCTTGGCCTCCGAAAGTGCTGGAATTACAGGCATGAGCTACTGTGCCCAGGCTTTTTTTTTTTTTTTTTTTTTTTTTTTTTTTTTTAAATGAAGCCTATGTTTCTTGCCATGGCATCTTTCATTTAGCATAATGTTTTCAGGGTTCATCCATGTTGTAGTATGTATCGGTACCTCATTTTTTTTTTTTTTTTTTTTTTGAGACAGGGTCTCATTCTGTTGCCCAGGCTGGAACGCACTGGTGCTATCATGGCTAACTGCACCTTCGACTCCTGGTCTCAATCCATCCTCCCACCTCAGTCTTCCAAGTAGCTGGGATATAGGCATGTGCCACCATGCCCAGCCAATTTTTGTATTTTTTGTACAGACAGGATTTTGCCATGTTGCCCAAACTTGTTTAGAACTCCTGGGCTTAAGGGATCCACCAGCACTGGCCTCCCAAAGTTTTGGGATTACAGGCATGAGCTACCCCACAACTCCCACCCCTGGCGTCACTCTTTTTTATGGCTGAATAGTATTCCATTGTATATACATATCACAACTTGTTTTATCTATTCATTCATTGGTAGACATTTGGTAGACATTCTGCCTTTTGACTATTTTGAGTAGTGAAGTTTTGAATATATGTGTGTACCTGTATTTGTTTGAGTACCTTTTTTTAGTTCCTTTGAGTATGTATCTAGGAATGGAATTTTTGGATCATATGGTCATTCTGTTTTTGAGGAATCACCAAACTGTTTTCCACAGTGGCTGAATCATTTTACATTCCCAGCTACAATGTATGAGTTGGTCCCAATTTCTCCACATCCTTGCCAACACTTGTTATTTTTCTTTCTTCTTTTAAACTTCCAGTTTAATGGAATATATATATGTATGTACATATATATATGTATATGTGTGTGTGTGTGTGTATATATATATATATATTTTGAGATGGAGTCTTGCTGTGTTGCCCAGATTGGAGTGCAGTGGCGCAATCTTGGCTCACTGCAACCTCCACCTCCTGGGTTCAAGCAATTCTCCTGCCCCAGCCTCCCAAGTAGCTGGGATTACAGGTGTGTACCACCACGCCCGGCTAATATTTTTTGTATTTTTAGTAGAGACGGGGTTTCACCTTATTGGCCAGGCTGGTCTCAAATTCCTGACCTCAGGTGACCCGCCTGCCTTGTCCTCCCAAAGTGCTTGGATTATAGGCGTGAGCCACCACGCTTAGCCAATATTTTTCTTTTTAAAACTGTAGCCATCCTAGGGGGTATGGATTGGTGCCTTATTATGATTTTGATTCTTATTTTTCTAATTACTAATTATATGAACATATTTTTATGTGCTTGTTGGCCATTTGTATATCTTCTTTGGAGAAATATCCACGTAAGTCCTTTGCCCATTTCTTTCCCCCACCTCTAGAGGAATTTTGTTGATGGCTCTAGTTTATTCCTTCCCAAAAGACCAACAGCAACCAGATGAAGTGGACTTAACCATAGGATTGTATTGTCTTTGTAATAAAATTAAAGATGACATTTAGAACTGGATCACTTGGTCTTTTCTCATCTTATCTCCTCCCAGTTCAGAATGCTTGTATGTCTTAAAAGCAAGCATTCTTTTACATCTGCAGTTGGGTTCAATGCACTCTAGCCTCAGCACAATCTTCTTTATAGTTATAACCTTTTTCTGGAAAATTGGCTTAGTCTGCCCACGATAGCCACCCTGCTTCCTGTCATAATGCTGCTTTCTCTGGGCATACAGAGAATCCTTGCCTTTCTTATACTGTGTTACTTTGTGGGGTTGGTGTTTGCCATACTTCTTACAGAGAGTCTGGTGGCTTTTAGGAGTGTTCATTATGTTTGCTGGAGCACTGTCAGCACAAAAAGGCTTTGCCCATTTTTAAATTGGGTTGTCTTTTTGTTGTTCAGTTGTAAGAAGTCTTTATATATTCTGGATACGAAACTTTTATTGGTTATATAAATTGCACTATTTTCTCCCATTCTGTAGACTGTCTTTTCACTTTCTTGACAATGTCCTTTGATGCACACATGTTTCTAATGTGCTGAGGTCCATATCAATTCTTTTTTTCTTCGCTTGTGTTTTTGATGTCGTATCTTAAAATTCATTACCAAATCCAAGGTCATGAAGATTTATCGCTTTGTTTTCTTCTCAGAGTTTTATAGTTTTAGTTGTTTATATTTAGGTTGTTGGTCCATTTTGTATATGGATATCAGTTTTGTATAATTAATTTTTGTGTATAGTATGAGATGGGGACCAGCTTTACTCTGTGGAGCTTAATTTTGATCATGTTTCTGCTCTGGGACTGGCTTCTCATTAGCTCTGTACTAAATATTATCCTTTAAGTGTAGTAAATATATATTTTGCTCTCTTCAGCCATCACTAAAAGTTGGGCCAGAAAAAAAGTGTGCAGGATTTTCTGGTCGGGGCAGAAAACTTACGAATGTTCCATTGATATTCAAAACTAGATGTGTTTAAAAGGTCAATTTGCCAGGTGTGGTGGTGCACGCTTGTAGTCTTAGCTACTTGGGATGCTGAGGCAGGAGGATTGCTTGAGCCCAGGAGTTCTGGGCTGTAGTGCGCTATGCCGATTGGTTGTCTGTACTAAGTTCGTTATCAATATGGTGATCTCCCGGGAGGGAGCAGGAGACCACCAGGTTGCCTAAGGAGGGGGTGGGCCAGCCCAGGTTGGAAATGGAGCAGGTCAAAACTCCCGTGCTAATCAGTAGTGGGATTAACATCTGTGAATAGCCACTGCACTCCATAGCAAGACCCAGTCTTTAAAAAAATAAAAAATTTAAAAATAAAAATCATTAAAGGTCAATTTATCCTTTTCCTTACTCCAGCCAGTTTTTCTTTCTAACTTTTCCTTGTTCTGTTTGTAGCTCCAGTGGTCTCCCAGAAATTAGACTTGAACTGAGTTATCTTTAAGGTCCTCTCTTTCCTGGAGACCCCAGTTCATTTGCCAAATCCAGTTAATTTTCACCTGGATTTGGTAGTGTATTTCCCAAATGTCTCTTTTTTTCCATTCCCACTGCCACTGCCTTAGTTTGCAGATTATGTTACTAGTTTAACAGAGTAACATAGGCATAGTCCAAATCGGTTTTCTACATGTGGCTTTCTTCCTTCCAGTCTATTTTGTGGACATACCACTACTAGATCAATCTTTCTAAATCACAGCTTCAATCTAGGCCCTTCTTAGAAACCTCTAGCAGGGCCTTGTTGCTTACCAGATACAGAATAGCAGGCTTTAGCTTGACATTCATTCAGGACCCTGCAAAGACTGGTCCCAGTTTACCTACTTCTACCTTTCCTGGCATATCTTTGTAATGAATGTTCTGCTTTTCTCAGCTCTGTTCAAACTAGTCTGTTGCTCATTCCCACATAAACTTTTGCTCTCCCAGTTTTAAACTTGTTTCTCCTACTTAGAATGCTATTCTTTCCTTTCTACCTGAAGAAGTCCTATTGTTTTTCTGAAACTGACATACTGATCCTGTTCCTAGTAGTGTACTCTTTTTTGAACTCCACTCTCCTTTTTATAGTGTTTATTATGTATAGAAACACACTTTTAAGAGGACAGCGCCCCCTAACAGCCTTTGTTTCTCCCTAAGCCTTTTATGCACTGCTTTTACATAGTAGGTGCTCAGTAAACATTTGTTGAAGTAGTGTGTGAGGGTAGATGGGAGAAAAGGCTTAATTTTTTTCTTATGCCTATGTTACTCAGTAGTTTAGATGTGAATGGACAAAAATATTTTGTAAGCTCTCTAAAGTTCTCTTAGATCATTGCTATTGCGTTTCCATTGAGGAGAAGCTTTAAAAAGTCATATAAGTGCATAATAAGTTCAAATAGTTTAGAATAGTCTAAACAGAGGTTGCAAACTAAAATATGTTTAGGTGCCAGATGGGTAACAACTGAAGGTGTGTGAACTGGAAAGCCTTGCCTTTGTAAAGAGCATGTCTGATACTTGCCTTAAATATTGCCCTGCTAGAATGGGGGCCCAGTGTTAGATTTTTCAATTTTTTTCAAGAGAAGTAAAAAATATAGGTTTTTATAGGAAATGTCCTGGTTTTGTTATTTTTTTTGGGGGGGTGGGGTGCCAAGTCTCGTTCTGTCACCTAGGCTGGAGTGCATTGGCAGGATCACTGCTCACTGCAACTTCTAGTCCGCCATACACCTCCCTGGTCTCTAAGTGATCCTCCCACTTCAGCCTCGCAAGTAGCTGGGACCACAGGTACCTGCCACTGTGGCCGGTTAAGTTTTTGCATTTTTAGTAGAGACGGGGTCTTGCCATGTTGCCCAAGCTGGTCTCAAACTCCAGAGCTCAAGTGATCTGCCCACCTCGGCCTCCCAAAGTACTGGGATTACAGGCATGAGCCACTGTGACCGGCTGAAATGTCCTGATTTTTAAATATTGGCAATTAATTCAAGTATTTTTAAAACACTGAAGACCAAATATAAAGCACATCTGTAGGCAGAATGTAGTCCTTGGGCTACTCATTTGTAACCCCTGTACTAAAGATGAGAAGCATAAACCACTCCTGTTTCCAGATATAGCCACTGCTAACTATTTCTTCTGACCTTTTAGAAAATTTCTGTGCATTATATTCTGAGCTGAGATTGCCCCATTGCACAGAATATTCTGTGCAATATATATATGTGTGTATATATATAACATAAAATTTTCTATGCGTGTGTATGTGTATAAAATTATATATATAAACTTTTTAAACAGCTGTAGTTACTGCTGTTGATTATCTTTACTCTTCAGAGTAGTAGATACCAAGGCCCTTATACCTCCATTGTTTGAGTGGGAACTGAATTTAGTTGTCAAGGTACTTGGATAGGCTGATCATATATACATATAGGTACACATACACATATATACAAATACACACTTGTTTGTATTTATACACGTGTGTGTGTGTATATATATATATTTTTTTGAGACAGGATCAAAAGGCAGGTTTTTACACGAAAGGTCCTGGTTTTGTTTTTTTTTGTTGGGGTAACAGGGTCTTGCTCTGTCATCCAGGCTGGAGTGCAGTGACATGATCATGGCTCACTGCAGCCTCGACTTCCCCGGCTCCAGCAATCCTCCCACCTCAGCATCCCGAATAGCTGGGACTACAGATGTGTGCCATCATGCCTGGCTAATTTTTAAAATTTTTTGTGGAGATGGGGTCTCCCTATGTTGCTCTGACTGGATTTTTATTTTATTTTATTTTATTTTCACATCAGAGAGATAATGTGCCAATGTCATAACAAGGTTTGAGGGAGGCACATGTCTCACATAAGTGTGAACACCCAATCATCACGCTTATGAACTACAAAAAGATCGATATTTTAAAAAATTAACAATGTTCTGGGTTTGGTGGCTCATGTCTATAATCCCAGCACTTTGGGAGGCCGAGGCAGGCAAATCGTGTGAGTCTAGGAGTTTGAGACTAGCCTGGGCCACACAGGGAGACCCCAACTCTACAAAAAAGACAGAAATTAGCCAGGCATGGTGACATGGGCTTGTAGTCCCAGCTACTCGGGAGGCTGAGATGAGTGGATCACCTCAGAAGATGGAGGTTGGCCAGGCACAGTGGCTCACACTTGTAATCCCAGCACTTTGGGAGGCCAAGGCGGGTGGATCACGAGGTCAGGAGATCGAGACCATCGTGGCTAACACGGTGAAACCCTGTCTCTACTAAAAATACAAAAAAATTAGCCGGGTGTGGTGGCAGGTGCCTGTAGTCCCAGCTACTCGGGAGGCAGAGGCAGAAGAATGGCGTGAACCTGGGAGGCAGAGCTTGCAGTGAGCCGAGATTGTGCCACTGCACTCCAGCCTGGGCGACAGAGCAAGACTCCATCTCAAAAAAAAAAAAAAAAGATGGAGGTTGCAGTGAGCTGAGATTGCCCCATTGCACTCCAGCTTGGGTGAGAGAGCAAGACCCTGTCTTAAAACAAACAAGGGGCCGGGCGCGGTGGCTCAAGCCTGTAATCCCAGCACTTTGGGAGGCCGAGACGGGTGGATCACGAGGTCAGGAGATGGAGACCATCCTGGTCTACACGGTGAAACCCCGTCTCTACTAAAAAATACAAAAAAACTAGCCGGGCGAGGTGGCGGGCGCCTGTAGTCCCAGCTACTCGGGAGGCTGAGGCAGGAGAATGGCGTGAACCCGGGAGGCGGAGCTTGCAGTGAGCCGAGATCGCGCCACTGCACTCCAGCCCGGGCGACAGAGCGAGACTCCGTCTCAAAAAAAAAAAAAAAAAAAAAAAAACAAACAAGGCTGGGCGTGATGGCTCATGCCTGTAATCCCAGCACTTTGGGAGGCCAAGGTAGGCGGATCATGAGGTCAGGAGTTCGAGACCAGCCTGGACAACATGGTGAAACCCCGTTTCTAGTAAAAATGTAAAAATTAGCTGGGCGTGGTGGTGTGCGCCTGTAATCCCAACTACTCAGGAGGCTGAGTCAGGAGAATCGCTTGAACCCAGGAGGCAGAGGTTGCAGTGAGCTGAGGTCGCGCTGCTACACTCCAGCCTGGAAGACAGAGGAAGACTCTGTCTCAAAACAAAACAAAACAAAAAAACAGTGTAGTGGTGGACTTTGTCATTTGAAATATAGTAAAATTGCTTCTCATTAAGCAACAAATTCTTATCCAGTAATTATGTATAATTTTATTAAAACTTAGTTTTGCCTTAAGAAGTAAACTATCTAGTAGTAAACTCATCTGACAATATTATTTACATGATACTGTTGGAGAACAAGAAACCCAAAATGCAACAGGACTAAAACTGAAAAGGTTTAACTCTTTATTTTTATTTTTAAAATGAGACAGGGTCTTGCTATGTTGGCTGGCTGGTCTCAAACTCTTGGAGCTCAAGCAGTTCTCCTGCCTTGGCCTCCCAAAGTGCTGGGATTTCAGGCGTGAGCCACCACACCCGGTGAAAGGGTTTAACTCTTTCTAAATCACCTTGTGCAGAGAAGATGAATACTTTTTTCACTTGTTGGAAGGGTAATTGATTTAGTAAATGGTGTTCTCATTTGCTAAAGTTAATGTTTGTCTTGGGAGTGGGAGCAGTTTATTCCCAGATATAGAGGATCAACCCCACTATGTACTGAGGTTTTAAAAACCCACCTTTTAAAGTGAATAGTTGTGCTTTTTTTAGTGTGTTTTGAGCCTCAGGTCTGTCAAGCGTTTCTGAGGGTTCACACTTGAATTATTGTGCTTGAGGTCAGTGATTCACAGCCTCTTATGAAGCAGCCACCTTCTAATGATTGATTGAGTGATACATGATGTACTTCTAAAGTGCTTAAGGTCAGCGTTTTATTTTCTAAAGTAAATTTTATTTTTTACTTTTTTTTTAAAAACACTTTGATAACAGGCCTTGAGAAGAGTGGAAACGACTGGCTGGGGGTTGGGGTTTGCATACAACTGTGACAGGGAAGCCCTACCTTATTTTTCAATTTTTAAAATAATTGTATTTTATTATGACATAAACAGTGCTTATACTTCAAGTTGCCTGCTTGGGTCTCTTCCAGGTGTACTTTTTCTTTCTTTCCTGTTCTAAAGCCTTTTAAAATAAACTTCCAGTCCTGCTCTGAAGAAGAAAAATTGTTAGAATCTGAATGTTGGCAAAAAGGTAAAAAAAAAAAAAAAAGTTAAAAAAATAGAAAGAGGCCGGGCGCGGTGGCTCAAGCCTGTAATCCCAGCACTTTGGGAGGCCGAGACGGGCGGATCATGAGGTCAGGAGATCGAGACCATCCTGGCTAACACGGTGAAACCCCGTCTCTACTAAAAACTACAAAAAACTAGCCGGGCGAGGTGGCGGCGCCTGTAGTCCCAGCTACTTGGGAGGCTGAGGCAGGAGAATGGCGTGAACCCGGGAGGCGGAGCTTGCAGTGAGCTGAGATCCGGCCACAGCACTCCAGCCTGGGTGACAGAGCGAGACTCCGTCTCAAAAAAAAAAAAAAAAAAAAAAAAAAAAAATAGAAAGAAAGAAAAATAATAAAAAATAGGCCAGGTGCGGTGGCTCACACCTTTGGGAGGCCGAGGCATGCAGATCACTTGAGGTCAGGAGTTCGAGACCAGCCTGGCCAACATGGTGAAACCTTGTTTCTATTAAAAATACAAAAATTAACCAGGTGCCTGTAATCCCAGCTACTCAGGAGGCTGAGGCAGGAGAATCACTTGAGCCTAGGAGGCAGAGGTTTCAGTGAGCTGAGATCACACCACTGCACTCCAGCCTGGGCAGCAGAGCGAGACTGTCTCCAAAAAAAAAAAGAGACATGATTTATGTTCATTGCAGATAAATTAGAAAGTTCTGATAAGCAAAACAAAACAAAAAAACACAAAAAAGCCATAATAATGGGACCCAGAGATAAAAATGTTAACCTTCTGATATATGTATATTCTAATAACATATTTTGTGTGTTGTACCTGTGCTTGCTTTATAAAAGTGGAACATTTACTATATTCTAGATACTGTTTTAAGTGATTTATATTTAATGTATAATTTAATACAATAATTCTAGGAAATGAATACTGTTATCCTCATTTTTTACAAAAGGAAAAGAGGCTTAGAGAGGTTAAATAAGCTAAAGTCACATGGGTGGAAATGGAATTCAAACATAAGTAGCCTGTGCTTCTGATTAGTGTGTTTCACACATTGTATGAGTTTCCTAGTGTTGCTTAAGAAATAACACAAACTGGGTGGCTTAAACCTACAGAAAGTAACTTCCTTGTAGTTTGGGAAGCTGGAAGTTCCAAATTGAAGGTGTTAGCAGGTCCATGATCCCTCTGAAGTTTCTAGGGCAGCATCCCTTCTTGCCTCTTGTTAGCTTTTGGTGGCTCCTTCCAATCTTTGGCCTTCCTTGGCTTGTAGCTGTATCACTCTAGTGTCTGCCTTATTAGTCACGTGGCTTTCCTTATGTGTCTCCAAATCTCCTTCCCCTTATAAGGATACCAGTCAGCTGGATGTAAGGTCCACCCTAATCTTGTATGACGTCATCTTAACTGATTACATCCCTGTTTCCAAATAAGGTCACATTCTGTGGTTCTGGGTGGATGTGAATTTTGGGGAGATACTATTTAACCTGTTGCCCACCTTGTTGTGCAATCTGTTCTTCACTGAATGATATCTTATAACCGTTTTCCCAGTCTTAATAAATACAGTTCAACACTTACCTTTAAAAGTTTTGTAGTGTTATATAGATATGATTAATAATCTTTTTGTTGGGTATCTAGATTGTTTAAATTTTTTTTCAATGTAAAATTGAAAAATGTTCAAGTTGAACATTTCTCGTAGTTAAATCTCTGCTTGCATCCCTATTTCCTTACAATTTATTCCTAGAATTAGATTGCTGGGCTGAGGATTGCTGGGCTAAATATAAACATGGCTTTTAATGCTCTTAATACTTAATTGCCAGATTGTCTTACACCTCATAAAGATTGGACGCATTTGTGTTTCTGCCATTACCATAACGAGTGACTATTTCTTTGACCATCTCATCAATGTAGCACATAATATTTTTTTTTCCAGTTTCATAGGTAAAAAAATGTGATCCTGTTTTAATTTGTATTTTGCCATTACTTTTTTTTTTTTCCTCCCAACTTTTATTTTAGGTTCGGAGGTATACGTGCAGGTTTGTTATATGGATAAATTGCATGTCATGGGGTTGGGTGTACAGATTGTTGCCCAGGTAGTAAGCATAGTACCTGACAAGTAGTTTTTCGATCCTCACCCTCCTCCCACCCTTTTTTTGTCATTTCTCATGAGTACTTTCATGTGCTAAAGGTCTATTGTATTTATCTTATGAATTTACTGAACTTGCACTTTTGTCTTTTTTCCATGAAGAGCTTTACCTTTTTGGGAAATGAAATTTCTTTCTTTTTTTTTTTGGAGACGGAGTCTGGAGTGCAGTGGCGTGATTTTGGCTTACTGCAAGCTCTGCCTCCCGGGTTCTTACCCTTTTCCTGCCTCAGCCTCCCGAGTAGCTGGGACTACAGGCGCCCACCACCACGCCTGGCTAATTTTTGTGTTTTTGTATTTTTAGTAGAGGTGGAGTTTCACCGTGTTAGCCAGGATGGTCTCGATCTCCTGACTTTGTGATCCGCCTGCCTCGACCTCCCAAAGTGCTGGGATTACAGGCATGAGCCACCTCGCCTGGCCAAAATTTCTTTTTTTTATACTTGATTGTAAAAGTAATAATGCTGGATATAAAAACCCAACAAATTCAGAATGAAGCCCTATCGGGTAGTACTATGCTCTCTTTCTGAGTGATGAAATCATTTGTATACCAAACCCCAGTGACATGCAATTTACCCATGTAACAAACCTGCACATGTTTGTACTCCCTGAACCTAAAATAAAAGTTGAAAAATAAAAATAAATTAGGGCTGGGTGCTGTGGCTCATGCCTGTAATCCCAGCACTTTGGGAGGCCAAGGTGGGTGAATCACCCAAGGTCAGGAGTTCAAGACCAGTCTGACCAACATGGTGAAACCCCGTCTCTACTAAAAAACAGAAAAATTAGCTGGGCATGGTGGCGGGCACCTGTAATCCCAGCTACTCGAGAGGCAGAAGAATCGCTTGAACTGGGAAGGTAGAGGTTGCAGTGAGCTGAGATTGTACCATTGCACTCTAGCCTGGGTAACACAGCAAGACTCCGTCTCAAAAAAAAAAAAATTAAAAATGTAAAATTAGGTAATATTAAATATGTCAGTTCTCAGGCCAGATGCAGTGGTGCTCACCTGTAATCACAACATTTTTTTTTTATTTTTGAGACAGGATCTCACTATGTCGCTCAGGCTGGAGTGCAGTGGTGTGATCACAGCTTACTGCAGCCTCGACCTCCTGGGCTTAAGTGATCCTCTGACCTCAGCCTGTCATGTGGCTGGGATTAAAGGCATGTGCCACCACAGAAGGCTAATTTTTGTATTTTTTGTACTTACGGGTTTTGTCATATTGCCTAGACTGGCCTCGAATTCCTGGGTGCAAGCATCTTCCCACCTCAGCATCCCAAAGTTCTGGGATTATAGGCATGAGCCATGGTGACTGGCCTGTTTTGTTTTTAATAAATGGCATTATACTTTGGAGAACAGCAACAACAAAAACGGTAAAGCTGCTTGTAATACTAGAAGCTGATAACTTGTCAGTTTGTGTTCATATACATACATATATAGCTACTCATATGCATATTATATATTTCAAATTGATAAATCGTGTATACATACTGCTTTATATCCTACTTTTTAACTTAAATATATTATATTATCTTTCCATATCTGTTTTTCATGACTCCTAGCATCCCTTTATTTGAGTATTCTGTAACTTAATCTGTCATTTATTGATTTTTTTCACTATTATAATATCCCAGGCCCTGTCATTTCTTAGTTCATCTCTCTCTCATTCTCTCTTTTTTTTTTTTTTTCTTTGAGACAGAGTCTTCCTCTGTCACCCAGGCTGGAGTGCAGTAACGTGATCTCAGCTCACTGCAACCTCCGCCTCCTGGGTTCAAGTGACTCTCCTGCCTCATCCTCCCTAGTACCTGGGATTACAGGTGTATACCACCATGCCTGGCTAATTTTTGCATTTTTAGTAGAGACGGCTTTGCTGTATTGGCTAGGTTGGTCATGAACTCCTGACCTCAGGTGATCTGCCCGCCTCGGCCTCCCAAAGTGCTAGTATTACAGACATGAGCCACCATGCCCAGCCTTCAATTCTTTTTTTTTATTGTGACATAAAACCCATGTATTTATTTAGAGCAATTCTGAGAAGTGGAATTGGCAGGTCAAGGTATGCCCTTTTGAAGGTTCTTTTTTTTTTTTTTTTTTTTTTTTTTTTGAGACGGAGTCTCGCTCTATTGCCCAGGCTGGAGTGCAGTGGCCGGATCTCAGCTCACTGCAAGCTCTGCCTCCCGGGTTCACGCCATTCTCCTGCCTCAGCCTCCCAAGTAGCTGGGACTACAGGCACCCGCCACCTCGCCCGGCTAGTTTTTTGTATTTTTTAGTAGAGACAGGGTTTCACGGTGTTAGCCAGGATGGTCTCGATCTCCTGACCTCGTGATCCACCCGTCTCGCCCTCCCAAAGTACTGGGATTACAGGCTTGAGCCACCGCGCCCGGCCATGAAGGTTCTTGATAAACATTGCCAGATTGCCTCCAAGAAGTATGTACCAATTAATTTTAACAGGCAGTAGAAAGCCTGATTTTGGATAATTATGTTTTTATCTTTACCAGGTAGATTTATCTGATAGATAAAAGGTGTTACTTGTTTTATTTTGTGTTTCATTGATTGCTGGTGAAGTCTTATGTCTTTTGTATGTGTGATGGCTATATTTTATATATGTACTGAAATTTTTGTTTTGAAAAAAAGTATATTTAGCTGGGCGAGGTGGTATGCACCTGTAGTCCCAGCTACTTGGGAGGCTGAGGCAGTTGGATCACTTGAGCCCAGGAGGTCGAGGCTGCAGTGAGCTGAGATCATGCCACTGCACTGGAGCCTGGGTGACAAAGTGAGACCTTGTCTTTAAAAAAAAACTTGCTCTCTCTCCATATATATATGTGTGTATATATATGGAGAGAGAGAAAGGGTCTTGCTCTGTTGCCCAGGCTTGAGTGCAGTCCTGGAATCATGGCTAACTGCAGCCTCAACCTCCCAGACTCAAATGATCCTTCTGCTTCAGCCTCCCTAGTAGCTGGGACTACAGGAATGTGCTGCCACGCCCAGCATTTTTTTTTGTGGGGACAATATCTTGCTATGTTACCTGGGCTGGTCTGGAACTCCTGGGCTCAAGTGATCATCCCACCTCAGCCTCCCAACATGCTGGGGTTACTGGGATGAACCACCTGTGCCCAGCTCTATATATGATGTTCTCAAACTTGATTTTTAAATTTCACAGTATGTTATGGACAGCATGTTTTTTGTTTTCTGTTTTTGTTTTTTGAATGGATGCATGGTGTGTCCATTGTGGTTGGTGATATTTTATTTAACCACTACTTTGTTGGTGGACAAGAGTTTTGCTACACTCTTAACTAACTGAAGGGTTATCTGTATCTTTACCTTGATGCTGGCCTAACGGGTTAAAATGTATTCATTTTAATTTGTTTTTCTGTATTAATGAGATTAGATATCTTTCCATATCTTTATTGGCCTTTTGTAGTTTTCTGTGACTTGTGTATTTTCCTCTCTACCTCTCTCAGATTGTTATTCTTTTCTTCATTGATTTATGTGAGCTGTTTGCATATTAAGGAAAATAGTTTATTAGATTTTGCAGTTCCTCCAGTTTGTCTTTTAACTTGATTTATAATGTTTTTTACTGTGTGGCACTTTTTGGGTGAATTTTTATGACATTGACTCCAGCAGTCTTTTCCTTTTTGATTTCTGCTTTAAAGTGCGGCGGCAGTGTGTGTGGGGGGCGTGGTGGGAGGTGGAGAAATAATTCTTTCCCTAACTGTTATATAAAATTCACTTATGTTTTCTTTATGACTGCATAATTTACATATAAATATTTTATATAGCTGAAGTTTTTTCAATGTTAGTATCTTAACATATTTTCCAGATGATTAGTCAGTTTTCCCATTCATTGAAAAATATACATTTCCCTGATGATTTAAAGTGCCATCTTTATCATATATGAAATGCTTATATATATTTGGGCTTGTTTTGCACTTTTTTGTTGTTGTTTTTGCTATTTATTTTTTTGAGATGGAGTCTCGCTTTGTTGCCCAGGCTGGAGTGCAGTGGTGCCTTCTCAGCTCACTGCAACCTCCACCTCCCAGGTTCATGTGATTCTCCTGCCTTAGCTTCCTAAGTAGCTGGGATGACAGGTACCCACCACCACGCCCGGCTGATTTTTGCATTTTTAGTAGAGACAGTGAAAGTAGAGGCAATAGAGACAGTGAAACTCACCATGTTAGCCAGACTGGTCTTGAACTCTTAACCTCAGGTGATTAGCCTGCCTGGGCCTCCCAAAGTGCTGGGATTACTTGCGTGAGCCACCGCACTCAGCCTGTTTTTGCACTTTTTCTTGAGTTGCATTTGTGTGCATGTCCAGTTTTTCAGGGCCTCAGTCAGAGTTTAAAAAATTTTTTTGTGTGTATGTGTGTGGAGATGCGGTGTGGGGGGTCTAACCAACTTGCTCATGCTGGTTGTGAACTCCTGGGCTCAAGTGATCCTCCTGCCTGGCCTCCCAAAGTGCTGGGATTACAGGTGTGAGCTGCTGTACCCAGCTGAAAGTCAGAGTTTTAATGTTTACTTAAAGGTGTTTTTTAAGGGGAAGTACATTTCCTTATTTAATTTTCATTTTATCCAAAGTACACATGTATGGTTTAAAGAGTAAAGTAGTTCTGTGGGCTTGTTAAAAGCAACAAGGGTTCTAGTTCTAGACCTTTTTCTTCCTTGACTCCCCAGAGGCAATCTGTTTCAATCCTTTCAACTGATTTTTGGGTTTTTACCTCTCTCTCCATTTTTTTTAACCTTTAATCATTATTTGTTGATTTTACACAGGGAGATAAGGATTTTGCTTTGTGATAGCCAATGTTGTGGTGAAGATCAAAGTTCAAAGCCTCTGCTGCGTGACATTTGGCAAGTTACTGTCTCTGTGCCTCAGTTTTCTCATATATAACATAAGGGCACCAGTTGTTAAATGGGAATTAGGTAAATTGATAGTATAAAGATTTGGGGGCCGGGCCCGATGGCTCACATCTGTAATCCCAGCACCCTGGGAGGCCGAGACGGGCAAATCACCTGAGGTCAGGAGTTCGAGATCGGCCTGGCCAACATGGTGAAACCCCGTCTTTACTAAAAATACAAAAATTAGCTGGGCGTGGTGGCGTGTGCCAGTAATCCCAGCTACTCCGGAAGCTGAGGCAGGAGAATTGCTCGAACTCGGGAGGAGGAGGTTGTGGTGAGTCAAGATCACACCATTGCCCTACAGCTTGGGCGACAGAGCAAGACTCTGTTTCAAAAAAAAAGAAGATTTGGACCTCTGCCTGACCCATAGTAATTTTCAGTTTCACTCACCCCATTTCCTGTTCTCCCATTTTAGTTATTTGTAATTTGGCTAAATCAGTTTTCGTGTGTGTGTGTGTTTGTTACTGTTTTTGAGACAGGATCTCTCTGTCACTCAGTGGCACGATCACAACTCATTGCAGCTGTGACCTCGTGGGCACAAGCGATCCTCCCACCTCAGCCACTCTAGTACCTGGAACTACAGGCGCGTGCCACCATACTCAGCTAATTACAAAAAAAAAACTTTTTGTAGAGACAGCTTTGTACTGCATTGCCCAGGCTGGTCTTGAACTCCTGAGCTCAAGTGATCCTCTTGCCTTGGCCTCCGGAAGTGCTGGCATTATGGTCATGAGTTACCAGTCTTATTGTTTATCTCATTATAGTATTTAAGTGTTTATCAGCACTTGAGCCATTAGTGTTCTTGGATTACTTTTCTTTCTCGACACAATATTTTGCTGCCCTGAGTGTGATACTTGTCTTGATTTTTGGTTCAGTCTTTTTTTTACTATCCTCAAACTACTTACTAACTGTATATATATAATTTATTCTCAGTAGTAGGCTCTGACACTCTAGATGTTCTGTCAGTTTTATCTTTTTGAAGATTCTTTTCCAGAACGTTGGACCTACTCTGATCTGGACTGGTTGAGCTCTAGGTCTGCACAGATCTCACCCCTGGGGTTTCTTTCAGCCTTTATGGGAACCTGTGTTTCCTGGACCCCAATTTTTTTTTTTTTTTTTTAGCTTCCTGAGAGGGTAAGAGAGATAAAATTTGAAACTTTTGCATTCTGAAATTTTTCTTGCTTTGATACTTAGCTGATATCCCAGGTTTTGCTGGGGAGCAGTTTTTTAAGTTTGGAAATATTTTTCTCAGCATTTTGAAGGCACTGATCCTTTGTCTGTGTTTTCAGTGGTAATGTTGAAATATTCTGACTCTTTGTTCTTTGAATGAATCCTGTTTTCTTCCCTCTCTGAAAACTTTTGGTAACTTTGCTGCGTCCCTAGTGTTCTGAAATTTGATGGTAATGCATTTCAGCATTCATTTTCATATATTTTATTCAGCTTTGGTGAGCTCTTTCAGTCTGGAAACTCCCTTCTCTTGTTATTGGAAAATTTCTTGAATTGATCCTTTAATTTCCTCTCCTTCCTTTTCTCTGTTCTCTTTTATTGGAGCTCCTGTTTTTTCAGATATTGAACTTTCTGGTCTGGTTCTGTAATTATGTTTTCTTTTTACCTTTTGACAAATGTTTTCTTTGTTTTCTGGGTGATCTCAGCCTTGTTTCCTTCAAATTGTGTTTGTTTATTTATTTATTTATTTATTTATTTGGGATGGAGTCTTGCTCTGTCGCCCAGGCTGGAGTGCAGTGGCGCAATCTCGGCTCACTGCAAGCTCCGCCTCCCGGGTTCACGCCATTCTCCTGCCTCAGACTCCCTAGTAGCCGGGACTACAGGTGCCTGCCACCACGCCCGGGTAATTTTTTTTTTTGTTTTTGTATTTTAGTAGAGACGGGGTTTCACCGTGTTAGCCAGGATAGTCTCGATCTCCTGACCTCGTGATCCGCCCATCTCGGCCTCCCAAAGTGCTGGGATTACAGGCGTGAGCCACCGTGCCTGGCTGTGTTTTTTTATTTATTTACTTTAGTTCTGTTTGTTTCATATTAGATGCTTTCCATAAATATACTGTGGTTCTTGACTACATACACCTATTAAAAAAATTTTTTTTTAAAGAGACAGGTTTTCTCTTTGTTGCCCAGACTGGTCTTGAACTCCTGGGCTCATGCAATCCTCACACCTCAGCCTCCCAAAGTGCCAGGGTTAGAAGTGTGAGCTACCACACCCGGCCCACTACATACTCCTGTTTAAGAGTGGAACACAAAAAGAGGATTTGGGTTGGGCACAGTGGCTGACACCTGTAATCCCAGCACTTTGGGAGGCCAAGGCAAGCGGATCACCTGAGGTCAGGAGTTCGAGACCAGCCTGGGCAATGTGGCGAAACCCCCATCTCTACTAACACTACAAAAATTAGCCATGCATGGTGGCGCACACCTGTAGTCCCAGGTACTCAGGAGGCTGAGGCAGGAGAATTGCTTGAAAACCCAGGAGGCGAAATTTGAAATGAGCTGAGATTGTGCCACTACACTCCAGCCTGAAAAACAGAGCGAGACTCCATGTCAAAAAAAAAAAAAAAAAAAAAAGGTGAAAGCTATGGGCATGACTATGACTATAGGGTTTAACTGTGGACTTAACAGCCCCACCCATTTCCTTCACGGTGGGGCGGTCACTGGGCTATGCAGTGTTGTGACTACATTAGGGGATCTGAGGCCTAACTAGTAGGTTTAAGCAGATGTATAACCTCTCCTGTTTTTGTACATGTGGTTATTCCTGAACTGTTTTGGGATACTTATTGTAAACCAGGTTGCTGCTCTGCTTTTCCCACTGCTGGCTAAGGAAGATTCAACTTTTTCAGGTTGGCTAAGTCATTTATCACTTGTCTACTTCCCAGTTCCCTTAATTAAGTTGCCTCAGTTACCATTTTGTCCTAGTGAATTCACGCCTTTTTCCCCATCCCTGTATTTTAGGAGGGCTTAGGAAGGGAGCTGAGGCTAATGCATGCATTCAGCCTTCTGTCTTTAACTGGAAACTGAAAGGAAGTACTGGATTTGCATCTAAAAGTTTTTATTCTGCCTTTCATTCTTACAATTTATATGGTTTTTTGGATATGATGTAACTTTTTGGTATACCAGTTGAATGATCCATTAAGTTTTGACAGTGTTATTGCCACATATATTATACAGATAACTTTCTCCAAATAGACTGAAAGGCTGAAGAACAAACTGTAGATGGTTATCTCTGGTTGATGGGATTAGTTGTTTTTATTTCTTTATGCTCTTACTTTATTTTTGCTTTTTTTGGGACAGGATCTTGATCCTCACCCAGGCTTGAGGTGCAGTGGTGCGATCATGGTTCACTGCAGCCTCCACCTCCCAGACTGAGTTTATACTCCCACGTCAGCCTCCTGAGTAGCTGGGTCTATAGGCACATGCCACCACACCTGGCTACTTTGAATTTTTTGTTGCCCAGGCTGCCTTGAAGTCCTGGGCTTAAGTGATCCGCCTGCCTCAGCCTCCCAAAGTGGTGGTATTACACACCCGGGGCCCCGGCCTTTGTGCTTTCACTTTAATTTATAAATTTTTCTATATTAATATGCATTACTTGTATAATTGGGAAAAATAGTATTTAAGTAGAGAAAAAATTGCTAGTTAATCAAATCCTTGGATGAAAGTTGGCTTTAGGGATCAGTGTGCACCTCTGTTACTTAATCCTAAATCTGTCAAGAGTTGTGCTGTGTCTTTTACCTCTTTTAGGTAATCTGCAGTTAGAAACACTAATTTTAGGGGGTGTGTATATCATTTCTCCTTAACTTTTCTTTTCTTTTTTTTTTGAGACGGGGTCTCACTCTGTCACCCAGGCTGGAGTGCAGTGGCTCACTGCGACCTCTGCCTCCCAGGTTCAAGTGATTCTCCCACCTCAGCTTCCTGAGTAGCTGGGACTACAGGCACATGCCACCACACCCGGCTAATTTTTGTATTTTTTTTTCGTAGAGATAGGGTTTCACCATGTTGGCCAAGCTGGTCTCGAACTCCTGACCTCAAGTGATCTGCCCGCCTCAGCCTTGCAAAGTGGAAGTGGGTGGGATTACAGGTGTGAGCCACCATGCCCGGCCCTATCCTCATCTTTTAATTTTGAAGATTTTCTTTTTTTTTTTTTTTTTGAGACAGAGTCTCACTCTGTCACCCAAGCTGGAGTGCACTGGCTAGATCTCAGCTCACTGCAAGCTCCGCCTCCCGGGTTCACGCCATTCTCCTGCCTCAGCCTCCCGAGTAGCTGGGACTACAGGCGCCCGCCACCTCGCCCGGCTAGTTTTTTGTATTTTTTAGTAGAGACGGGGTTTCACTGTGTTAGGATGGTCTCAATCTCCTGACCTTGTGATCCGCCCGCCTCGGCCTCCCAAAGTGCTGGGATTACAGGCTTGAGCCACCGCTCCCGGCCTAATTTTGAAGATTTTCTAACCAAAGAAAAGTTGAGATACTAACACAGTGATTTTGTATACTCTTCACATAGGTTCGCCAGTTATCACCATTTTGCCACATTTGCTTTATCTTTACTGAAGTATAATTTGTATACCGTAAGTTAACCCATTTTAAATGTATAATTCAGTGATTTTTAGTAAGTTTATCCGTCTGCAACCATCACCCCAATCCAGTTTTAGAACACTTTCATTAATCCAGTAAGATTTTTTTTTTTGTTTACAGTTAATCCATACCCACCCCCCCAGCCTTAGGCAACCATTAATCTTTTTTGTCTCTAAAGATTTGCCTTTTTGGCCAGGCGGGGTGGCTCATGTCTGTAATCCCAGCACTTTGGGAGGCCGAGGTGGGTGGGTTGCCTGAGTTCAGGGGTTCAAGACCAGGCTGGCCAACATGGTGAAACCCCGTCTCTACTAAAAATACAAAAAATTAGCCAGGCGTGGTGGTGGGTGCCTGTAATCCCAGCTACTCAGGAGGCTGAGGCAGGAGAATCACTTGAACCCGGGATGCATAGGTTGCAGTGAGCCGAGATTGCACCATTACACTCCAGCCTGGGCAACAAGAGCGAAAATCGATCTCAAAAAAAAAAAGAGTTGCCTTTTCTCCACATTTTTTTTTAAGTGGAAATCATATAATGTGTAGTCCTGTATCTGACTTGTTTCTTTTAGCACAGTGTTTATGATGTTCATTTGTGTTTTAGCATATATCAGTATATCATTCAGTTTTGCTGAGATGTGGTATGGATATACCACATTTTGTTTACTTATTTATGTTATGTTAATTAGTTTTGTATCTAGGTGTGTTAAGTCTGAAGTCAGATGACTCAGTAGTCAATTTCGTGTATGTTTGAATTTATGGTTAATTGTGAGGCCTTCACACACAGTTATTCATGTTATTACACAGTTATTACAGGCAGTAATAAAAGTAACAACCACATCGATGGTTCCGGAGACCAATGCACAAGTCGTGTGGTTCTGGAAGTCTTTTGACTGGCAGTTGGTGGGAGGGGTGTTTGTCGCTGTTTCTCTTGGGCAGAGCCTCCACAACAGCTGCCTTGTCAAAAGAAGGCCTCAGACTGGGTGTGGTGGCTCACGCCTCTAATCCCTGCACTCAGGAGGCCAAGATGGGAGGATCACTTGAGTCCAGGAGTTTGAGACCAGCCTGGGCAATAAAGTGAGACCCTGTCACTACGAAAACAAAAACAAAAAAAGCTGGGTGTGATGGTACACATCTTTAGTCCCAGCTACTCTGCAGGCTGGGGCAGGAGGATCACTCGAGCCCAGGAAGTTGAGGCTGCAGTGAGCCATAATCATGCCATTGCCTTCCAGCCTGGGCAACAGAATGAGACTGTCTCATAAAAACAAGACTCATGCCTGTAATCTCAGCACTTTGGGAGGCCAAGACGGGTGGATCACCTGAGGTCAGGAGTTCGAGACCAGCCTGGCCCACATGGTGAAACCTCGCCTCTACTAAAAATACAAAAAATTAGCCAGGTGTGGTGGCGGGTGCCTGTAATCCCAGCTACTCGGGAGACTGAGGCAGGAAAATCGCTTGAACTCAGGAGACGGAGGTTGCAGTGAGCCGAGATTGCGCCATTGCACTCCAGCCTGGCGACAAGAGCGAAACTCCATCTCCAAAAAAAAAAAGAAAAAAAATTAGCCAGGCATTAATTTTTAAAAATAGTAGCCCTAGCTACTTGGGAGGCTGAGATGAGAGGATTGCTTGAGCCCAGGAGTTCTAGGCTGCAGAGAGCTATAATCCTGCCACTGCACTCCAGGCTGGGCAACAGAGTGAGACTGTCTCCAAAAAAGAAAAAAGAAGGTTTCAGAGTTCTCACAGGTAGCCTCTGAAGGCGTCTTGGATAAGGCTGAGTCTTGACTGTTTTTATGATCTTTTGTAGATGGGTCTATTATTATTTTAGCCACTTTTTACTTTTTATCAGTTTATTTTAGGTCTTGGGTGGCACCATATAACAAAAGTAGGTGTTATCTCAGTCTGTTACGCATGTGTTTGTCGATTTGAGGGGTGAATATCACTGTGGGCTGAATGTTACTTGATGTGAGAGAGTATTTTGAGACATGAGGATCACAGATCATTATGTCAATTTATAAGTTGATGTACATTTGAATTTTTACTTACTGGCTATATTATGAATAAAACTGCTGTGAACATTTCACATGTGAGACTGTGTGGACGTATTTTTAAATTTCTCTTGGGTAGATACATAGGAAGGGAATTGTTAATTTGTATAGTAAAGTTATGTGTAGCTTTTAAAGAATCTGCTAAACTGTTTTCCAAAGTAATTACCATTCTACATTCTTAGCAGCATTGTATGAGAGTTCTGTCAAGCTTTTATACTTTTTTTTTTTCCTGAACCATTTGAGATAACTTGCAAGGATTGTGAGATTTCACCTTTAAGCCCTTCAGCAAATACATCCTGAGAGAACGAGCATCATCCTACATGACTACAGTATCATTGTCACCCCAAAGGAGTTTAACATGGAAACAAAAGTTTTATCCAATATATATAGCCCAGTTTTAAATTGTCCCCAGAGTGCCCTTTACAACCTTTCTTTTTTTTTTTTTTTTTTTTTTTTTTTTTTTTTGAGACGGAGTCTCGCTCTGTCGCCCAGGCTGGAGCGCCGTGGCCGGATCTCAGCTCACTGCAAGCTCCGCCTCCCGTGTTCACTCCATTCTCCTGCCTCCGCCTCCTGAGTAGCTGGGACTACAGGCGCCCGCCCTCCGCCTCCTGAGTAGCTGGGACTACAGCCACCTCGCCCGGCTAATTTTTTGTTTTTTTTTTTTTTTTTTAGTAGAGACGGGGTTTCACCGTGTTAGCCAGAATGGTCTCGATCTCCTGACCTTGTGATCCGCCCGTCTCGGCCTCCCAAAGTGCTGGGATTACAGGCTTGAGCCACCGCACCCGGCCAACCTTTCTTTTTTTAATTCAGGTTCTTCTCAGGAATCCTATGTTATCTTTGGTTGTCATGTCTCTTTAAACTTCTATCTAGAACAGTTCCTTCGCCTTTTGTGGGTATTCTATGACATTGACATTTTTAGAGTTCATGCCAGTCAGAGTGTCCTATGTTGTTGGTTAGTCGTGATTAGAGTCAGATTATTTTGTTGGAAATAATACATAGATGATGCTGTGTCTTCTGTTGCATCACATCAGGAGGCATATTATGTTAGTTTGTTCTACTATTGACTATGCTAAAATTGAATGTTTGGTTAAGATAGTGTCCACCTGTTTTTCTCCTTAATAATTAATAAGTAATCTGTGGGGATGACTCTCAGACTGGGAATATCCTGTTTTCCCAACAGTCTTCCTCTGCACTGTTTTAGTATCTATTGATAATCCTTGACTGAGTTGATACTGCATAGGTGGTTGCAAAAAGATTATTATCTAATTTTGTTGTTCCATCTTCACTTATTATTTGGCATCCCTCTGTGTGTGTGTGTATATATATATATATATATATATTAATTTTTAAATAGAACATATTAAATTAGAGTTATGAAAGGAATTCATGATGAATAAAGCCAAATTTTGGTCATGTGTTAGTTTAACATTGTGAGCCTAAGTGTATTTGCCTTACCTTCAGCTATATAGGATCCAAAGAAGGGGTATTGAGAAAGATCTCCTTGACCTTTGTAAAGCTTGAACTACTTAAACACCTTCATTATGTTTACATTATTTGGGGATGTGTGCTGCTTTTCTGTCTTTGAGAGACCAATCTTTCTTTAAGGAAGAATCAGAATAAACTATAGATAGATTTTGTTTTTTCCTCTCAGTTTTTAGTATCTTTTTCTTTGTAAACCAGATTGGATAGTTTTTTTTTTTTTTTCCATGTATATTTGGATGGCTTTATGATTTTTTGATGGGGGGGGCTGGTAATTTTACTGGTGATAATTATGCAGTGTCATGTAAAGAAGCTATTTTTAAAAGTCCTTTTATTCTGGAGTGCATAAGAAATGCCATAGTTGGATGAGCTGTCTCAAACCTGCTTGGTTGTCATCTGAAGAGTTGGTTGCCCAGAACATGAAAACATTAACAGAATACGTGAGATCGTTTGTAAGTATAGCAGGACTTTTACAGGATATATTCTGTAGGCAACCTCTGTCTCCCGGGTTCAAGCGATTCTCTTGCCTCAGCCTCCCGAATAGCTGGGATTACAGGCATGCAGCACCACACCTGGCTAATTTTGTATTTTTAGTAGAGATGGGGTTTCTCCATGTTGGTCAGGCTGGTCTTGAACTTCCGACCTCAAGTGATCCATCTGCCTGCCTCGGCCTCCCAAAGTTCTGGGATTACAGGCGTGAGCCACTGCTCCCGGCCAAGTATATGGCTTTTTAAAGGTACCTATATACCAGAAAGCAGCCAAATATGTCCACAGAGTACTTGGAGATATTGGCTGCAGAATGAGTGGAGTTGGGGGTCAGAGTTTAAATGCCATATGGCATTGTTTGGCAGAGATGAAACAGAAGATACTTTGAAGCACACTGTCAGGAAATCTCAAAGGCAAGAATTATTAGACAGTTGTGAAGTATTTGAATCAAAGGTGTATGCAAAAGTGTGGCATTTCTTTTTAAAGCCTATGCATTTTTCACTGTATACAGAAACAAGAGGTTGGAATGTTGTTTCATAATTTTGTTTTTTTGGCATTTTTTTCCTTTTTAAAAAATGAAGGCTGGGCGTGGTGGCTCATGCTTGTAATCTCAGCACTTTGGGAAGCTAAGGTTGGAGGATCGCTTGAGGCCAGGAGTTCGAAACCAGCCTGTGAAATGTAACAAGACTTTCTCTATTATAATTAAAAAATGTATTTAAAAAAATCAAAAACAGCCAGGCACGGTGGCTCACGCCTGCTATAATCCCAACACTTTGGGAGGCTGAGGTGGGAGGATTACTTGAGGCCCGGTGTTTGAGACCTGTGTGGGCAACATAATGAGACCCCTGTCTCTCTCCTTCTCTCTCTCTCTCTTTTTTTGAGACAGTGTCTTATCGCCCAGGCTGGAGTGCAGTCGTACAATAACAGCTTGCTGCATTCTTGACCTCTTGGGGTCAGGCCTCCTGAGTAGCTGGGACTACAGGTGTGTGCCACCAAGCCTGGCTAATGTTTTTATTTTTTTGTAAAAAGGAATCTCCCTGTGTTGCCCAGGCTGGTCTTGAACTCCTGGGCTCCAGTGGTCCTCCTGTCTCAGCCTCCCAGAGTACTGGGATTATAGGCTTTGAGCTACCATGCCTAGTTTGAGACCCCCATCTCTATCAAAAAAAAAAAAAGATAATAAAATTAGCCCGATGTTGTGGTGTGCACCTGTACTCCTACTTGGGAGGTTGAGGCAGGACTATTGCCTGAGTCTAGGAGTTCAAACCTGCAGAGCTGTGAGTGTGCCACTGCACTCTCCAGCTTGGGTGACAGCACAAGACCCTGTCTCTCTCAAAAAACAAAACAAAACAAAAAGTTGCAGGTATTTTTTAGAAAATAGCTCTGTGACCATGTTCCCTGTTAGGTAACAAACTTTTGAAAGCCATACTTCATTATAGAGTTATCTGATCATTTCGTAACTGCTATTTTAAACCATTTCCTAAAGTTTCATGAGCAACAACAAACCATAGATACTTTGTTTCTAAAGATAGCTCTTTCTCAATCACATTTTGTCATTCTGGGACTTTTTGGGTATCATATATTTTCATGTCTCTCCCGGGCCAGTGTTCCAGCATTTTCAAAAATTTCAGTTAACACTGAACCTAGGGATTGTTCCCCATTTCGGGAAGTATCCGTAACAGTTAAATTCAGGGGGCAACAAGAATGGGAGTTATTTCTAAATATGTATCTTTGATGGCAAATTGAGTTCTTGGAAGCAGAGTTATTATGAAGGAAATGACTCAGCAAAAAAACAGCACCATTTTGATCCTGGTGCTGTGGCATGCTCCTATAGTCCTACCTACTCAGGAAGCTGAGGCAAGAGGAACCCTTGAACCCAGGAATTTGAGACCAGCCTGGGCATCATAACGAGGCCCTGTCTCCAAAAAACCCACAAAACCCCACCATTTTAATTGCAGTCTTTATTCTGCTTTCGTGTTCATAGTTTTTTCTTGTTATAATACACATTTTCAAATATACACTAAGGTAGAATAATACAATGTGTAGCCATTATATTAGTTTTTGGTGCTGTGATACATTATTACCACAAACTATGTGACTTAAAAACACACACATTTATTATTTTAGCAGTTCTGGAGGTCACAAGTTCGATGGTCTCCGCACTAAAATCATGGCGTCATCAGCACTCTGTTCCTTTTGAAGAATCTTTTCTTGCCTTTTTCTGCTTCCAGAGGCCACAGGCATTCCTTAGCTCATGGCCCTGTTTCTCCTTCAAAGCTGAGTCCTTCTTACACTGCTATTTCTCGGTTCTCTCGTTAAATTCCCTCTTCCACTCTTAAGGAAGTGATTGCATTGGTTTCATCTGGATAATTCTGGATACTCTCCCTATTTTAAGGTCAGCTGATTAACACCCTTAATTCCTCTTTGCGATATAACTTAACGTATTCATAGGTTCCAGGGACTGGGACATTATTAGGATGACGAAAGTGTTCTGAAACATGATATTCTAAACATGGTGATGGTTGTACAATTCTGTAAATTTACTAAAAATCTTTGAATTGTAAAATTGAAATGGGTGGATTTTATGCCACATAAATTATACCTCAGTAAAATTGCTTTTTAAAGAGACCTTGGCTGGATGGGGTGGCTCATGCCTGTATTCCCAGCACTTTTGGAGGCCAAGGCAGGTGGATTGCTTGAGCCCAGGAGTTCAAAACCAGTCTGGGCAATGTAGTGAGACCCTGTCTCTCTCTTTTTTTTTTTTTTTTTAAGTTTAAAATTTTAAAGACAGAAATTTTAGAAACCTTTAGATGCTCTCCTTTCATTTTAGATGTAAATCTAGATTTCATTTTCTTTTTTGAGATAGTCTCATTCTGTCACCCAGGCTGGAGTGCAATGGTATGATAACAGCTCACTGCAGCCTCAACCCCCTGGGCTCAAGTGATCTTTCCCCTTCAGCCTTCTGAGTAGCTGGGACTATAGGCACGTGCCACTATACCCGGATAATTTTTCAATTTTTTTGTAGAGACAGAGTCTCACTTTGTTTCGCAGGCTGGTCTTGAATCCTGGCATCAAGTACTCCTCTTGCCTCAGCCTCCCAAAGTGCTGGTATTACAGGCATGAGCTGTCATGGTCCTTTAGTGGTAAAATATACTTAACATTTCCCATCTTAACTTTTCTTTTTTTTTGAGACAAGATCTCACTCTGTCACCCAGGTTGGTGTGAAGTGGCATGATTAGGGCTCACTGTAGCCTTGAACTCCCGGCTCAAGGGATCCTCCCATTGCAGCCTCCCAAGTAGCTGTGACTATAGGTGCACACCACCCTGTGTAGTCCCAGCCTGGCTAATTTTTAATTTTCTTTTAAATTTTGTAGAGACGAGTTCTCACTATGTTGCCCAAGCTGAACCAATCTTGGGCGCAAGCAATCCCCCTGCCTTGGCCTCCCAAAGTGCTGGGATTACAGGCGTGAGCCACCGTGCGCAGCCCATCTTACCCATTTTTAAATGTACTATTCTGTAGGGTGTTAAGTATATTCACATGATTTTGCAACCAATCTTCAGGATTCTTTCATCTTGCAAAACAGAAACTGTACTCATTAAATAGCTACCCACTCTCCATATAAGTATTTGGCCTTTGTGATGGACTTATTTCACATATCATAAAATCCTCAAGGTTCATCCATAATGTTAAGTGTTTCAGAATTTTCTTCCTTTTTAAGGCTAAATAATATCCCATTACATGTATACACCACATACTGTTTATCTGTTCGTCAGTGGACACTTGGGTCGCTTTCACCATTTGACTGTTATGAATAATGGTGCTCTGAACATGCATATTCTTTCTTAGAACTGCTTTCAGTTCTCTTAGATACCCAGAAGTGGAATTGCTAGATCTGGGTAAGTTTTAACTTAGTGCTTCAGCTTCTCTTCCGTGTCTTTTAATTGGCTTTGTACCTTCCATTCAAACTCTCCCTAGAAGCCATTATACACTTTTGAACTAATTCGGACCTATTATGTTGAAAGTAACAAACTTACTTCAAACTAGATAATGATAAAAGGGTTTATTTAAGGATATTTTTATGTTACACAGAATCCAAACACAGAAATGTGTTTGTGCTTCAGGAACAACTAGACTCAAGGACTTGAAATACCTTAGGTTTCTTTCTCTGTGTGTTTTATCTAGATGTTTGCAGTGGTCTTTTATCTCTGTTGAAGAGAGCCATGACTGTCCAGAGCTCTCAAATGTGAAGTTATAGACCAGATACTATGAGAGAAACTTTCTCGGTTCCTGTTCCAAATTTCTCAGTACCCCCACCTCCATGAGCCACCATGCCTGGACCTTACAGAACATTTTAAAGAATTGTAGAGTGTATAGCCTTGTGCCTACCACCTAGATTCCACAATGATTAACATTTTTGCCATATTTGCTTTCTTTACAGAAGATTTTTAAAAAATCATTTGAAAGTTGTAGACATTATATGACCCTTGATCCTTAAATGTTTCTGCATGTGTCTTTTAAAAACAAGGATATTCTCATACATAACTACGCACTATTACCTAATACAATAATAAAACAATGCCACCATTTCCTTTCTCTTTTGTGGCAGAGTGCTTATTTTTTATTTTCTACTTGGAAAATGGTATAGCTGCTTAAGACACAAGGACCAGTTCTAAAAAGTAATAAAACTAATGGATCAATAAATAGCCAGGAAAAGAAGAGAGGTGAAACAATTTTAGATGCCATAGGGCTCTAAGAAGTGGGTAAAATATTGATGTTAACTCTGTCCCTCCTCTGAATGTGATTTTCCACAAATTCTTTTTACTAGTTGTCTTCACATATTAAAGAGTATCTACGAGTATATTTTTAGGTTGATAGTATTGACAGTTGCCTTTAGCCCAACCCGAATTCCCTATTTGCAGTCATCTTTCTGTTTCAGTGAAAGTCTTAGTTTCTTTCCAGGCTTTAAAATTCATAGTAGTTTGTAATGTTTGGCCCCTCTTTTTGGTGTTCCATGTTAGATTCCTGTCACATTAATGTTGGAAGGCCCTGGGTAAGAACATCTATTTTGCTGAGCCTTTTTCCGGCCAAATTATCTTTTTGGTCATTCAGATAGTAATGTCTTCTTGATTCTTGGTGGGTACATGGCTTTAGTAGCAATATTATTGGCATACCCCAGGTGAGGAAAACCCCTTGTGGTTCGGGATAACTATCTCTTGAAGCCCTAAGATGCTGTTGTTCATGCCTAATAAGATGGGTTCATTATTCTGTTTCCCATTTTAATTTGTATCCAAATAAGGTTGGTAGTTTTCTTTTTCTCATAAATAATTTGTATTCTTTTGAGTTTCTCACTTGTTCAGAGAATGGAAAGAAAAGGTATCTAGTTTTCTTTTTTTTTTTTCCCTTGAGAATCTGAGCTAATGGCATTCCTTCTCTATTTCTGATTTTATCTATTTTTTTTTGACAGGGTCTCACTCTGTTTTCCAGGCTGGAGTGGTGCAATCTCAGCTCACTGCAGCCTCACCCTCCTAGGATCAAGTAATCCTCCCACTTCAGCCCCCTGAGTGGCTGGGACTATAGGTGTACGCAACCATGTCTGGCTGATTTTGTATTTTTTTTGTAGAGATGGAGTTTCGCCATGTTACTACCTAGGCTTGTCTCGAACTTCTGGGCTAAAGTGATCCACCTGCCTCTACGCCTCCCAAGGTGCTGGGATTATAGGCGTGAGCCACCACACCTGGACTGGTTTTCTTAACTGTTTTCTACTGCCATATTTTTGAATGATGTTTCTGGCCACATATAAATATATAGGTGGTTTTTCTTCATTAGACTGCCTTATGGGCCAGGCGTGGTGGCTCACACCTGTAATCCCAGCACTTTGGGAGGCTGAAGCGGGTGAATTACCTGAGGTCGGGAGTTTGAGACCAGCCTGACCAACGCGAAGAAACCCCGTCTCTACTAAAAATACAAAATTAGCCGAGCGTGGTGGCGCATGGCTGTAATGAGGCAGGAGAATCACTTGAACCTGGGAGATGGAGGTTGCAGCGAGCCGAGATCGCACCACTACACTCCAGCCTGGGAACAGAGCAAGACTCCATTAAAAAAAAAAAAAAAAAAAAGACTGCCTTATGTAAGTATATATACAACAAAAATAAATGTTCTATGTTTATGAATATATGCAAGATTAATTCTTTAAATAATTCAGTTTAATGGAGGTTACAATTCATTTATAGAATTCATAATGGTAATTAGTATATTAAGAAAATCAGATGTTCAGAGTGTTATATAATTGGAAAATTCTGGGTAAGTTAAAACTTTTGAGTAGGTGTGGCTCTGAATTCTAATAATTACCTAGCCTAGGGCAAATTAACCTCACCTGTCAGTGCCTCAGTAGCCTCATCTATAAAATGAAGGTTGAACAGAGTTGTATTTCATCAGGAAACATGTCAGTGTCACCAAATTCTTCTCCAGTTCAGGTTAACTTCATTGTCCATGCAGTTGAAACTGTGCTGTGTACCAAGCCCATCTTTCACCCTAAGAAGGAAAAGCTGCTTTGGGCCCGTAGCCTCTGTGTGAGAGGCATTTGGAGTTTACCTTTGTTTGAATGTCCCTGGTTAGCTATAGACTATAAACACTGAAGACAGGGACCATGCCTGTCTTGTAATTTGCTGTATCCCTAATGCTACAGGCCAGGTGCCTAGCACAAGGATAAATGCTCATTCATTAAATATTTGTTGAATGAATGACTGCCAACCAGGACATTTGCATACATTGCCTCTGCAATCTTCACAGGCAACATTATAATGAGATAGGTGGTATCAACTGTTTTGCAGATGAGTAAAACTGATGAGGAGAGGCTTAGCTGCTCGTTCAAAGTCCCACAGCCAAGAGTTGGAGCTGACTCTAAAGATCACAATTTTCTTTTTCTTGAGATGGAGTCTCGCCCTGTTGCCCAGGTTGGAGTACAGTGGCGCAATCTCAGCTCACTGCAAACTCTACCTCCCAAGGTTCAAACGATTCTCCTGCCTCAGCCTCCCAAGTAGCTGGGATTACAGGTACCCACCACCATGCCCAGCTAATTTTTGTATTTTTAGTAGAGACAAGGTTTCCCCATGTTGGCCCAGCTGGTCTTGAACTGCTGACCTCAGGCGATCTGCCCGCCTCGGCCCCCCAAAGTGCTGGGATTACAGGTGTGAACCACTGCGCCCAGCCTGAAGACCATACTCTTAAAAAAAAAAAAAAAAAATTATTTCATTGTGGTAAAATCTGCATGACATTAAATTTACCATTTTAAGTATACAGTTCTGTGGCATTAACTATATTGGCAGTGTGCAACTATTACCATCATCCACCTTTTTTTTTTTTTTTGAGACAGAGTCTCATTCTGTTGCCCAGGTCGGAGTGAGTGCAGTGACACAATTTCGGCTCATTGCAACCTCCGCCTCCTGGGTTCGAGCAATTCTCCTATCTCATCCTCCCAAGTAGCTCATTACAGGCATGCACTACGCCCAGCTAATTTTTGTATTTTTTGTAGAGATGAGGGTTCACCATGTTGGCCAGGCTGGTCTCGAACTCCTGCCCTCAAGTGATCTGCCTGCCTCTGCCTCCCAAAGTGTTGGGATTACAGGCGTGAGCCACCTCATCCAGCACCAGCATCTATCTTAATTTGTGCTTTTTTTCACTGTTACATTGCCTCTGTTTGTTCTTCAGGGTACTTTTAACCATCTGAAATTAATTTAAAACTTTTTTGAAAAGAAACACTGAAGGAATCTGGAGGTTTAAACTTTTAGACTGCACCGAATGCTGGGTCAATGTTTTCCCTTTCGCATCACCTCAGCCAGCTCCATTTCATGAAGAATTTCTTGTTGGCTAATAATAGCTGAGTATGTTGTTTTGAACAAGAATACCTGCTATCATGTCTACTTTCTGACACTGAATTGGAGCTGTTTGATCTATGCCTGCTGTTGCTCAGCCTAGTGGGCCGGTAATTTAAATGCTCTGAACTCTGAGAAGCTGTGTACCCCAAATTTGTGGCTGTGTACCTGCTTTATGGGTTAGCTCACTTGGGCTAAAGTCCACTTTCTGCCTTGTACTTGGGAAATGAATTTGCTTTGTCATCCTCCTCTCCACCTTCCTGCCAGGATTCCAGTTCGCTGCTTTCAGTTTCAGTTTGGGGTTTAAAAATGGTTCTTAATCTTTCTTTGGCTGAATTACCTGTGTAATACACATACAAATAAGCTTTGACTGTGGGATAAGTTGGAAATGTGTGAAAGGAGATTTGAGGATAGGAATGGATCTGCCTGAGTTGGGTAGCTTGACTTTCCCATTTACTAGTTGTTCCTACTGCAGTGGTCTTGAAGTCCTGTCCTGATGGCAGAGCCAAAGGTTGAAATATGACACAGCCTGGGGATGAGAATTGGCAATTGTCCTGAGTGCACAAATAGTTTCTTCCCTCCAAAACACATTTTGCAGCCAAGTGAACAGAAAACAATTCAGCAGGCTACTTACTGAAGACCTGCTGCAAAAAAATTCTCTTTTCAAAAAGGTAGACATACAGCTTTTCCAAAATGTTTTCAAAAGAGCAAATTGCAAACCAGGCTTATTTTTCTCCCATATTCTCCCTGATCCGTAAGTGTAATGCTAATTCCAGATGTACTTCTAAGCCTGTTTGTGGATGGTAGGGGCTGGATTTCCCCAAGTTTGGCCAGTCACAAACATCCTTCACTTTAGATCACTGTCAGCTAGATAGGAAACTGCTGAGAAGACTAAAGTCCAAGCTTTGTGTTAGCTAGTCAAGCAAACAGGTGCAGTTTGGCCCCAGCGAAGCTCTCTTTATGTAACTATTATCAAGCACATATATCATAGGCAGGCCATTGGTATTGTAATTTCAGTCATTACTGACTAATACGACAGGCCACCATTGCATGAGGCTTGACCTCAGGTACCTGCTCTAAATATAGCCTTCCTTTCTGGCAGTTGCAAGCACCTGGAGGAGCAGGCAGGCCCCCAGCAGAAAATTATTTGCTGCTATTAGCATTTCTGTTGATCAGTTGTGTACTGTCAGAGCTTGTTTCATGCTATGTTTATGTATAATTAAAAACAGCTCAGTGGATTCGTTGGTTTGTGGTTGAATTATGTTTAGAAACATGCAGTTTGGATTGTTGTATAGTGTGGGAAGTGGAGATGATGTCATTGGTTTGAGTAAGACCAGAAGAGAGGCAGTTAATGTAATTACCAACAATTTCCTTGATCTCTGTAATGAACACAGTTTACTGAAACCCTTTAGTGGTCCTTGGTTTCTGGCACTGATAACCAAACTGACAGTCACACGCTTCTGCTCAATTGCGAACTCTGGCTTATGTACTTGGTAGTTCCTTCTGTTGAAAGGGGATTTGTGAATAATTAAAAAGAACACCAACATTTACAAAATGATACTTCCGAAAAAGAAACTACAAATGGCTCTTTTTTTTTTTTCTTTGTGAGACGGAGTCTGGCACTGTTGCCCGAGCTGGAGTGCAATGGCGCTATCTCAGCTCACTGCAACCTCCACCTCCCGGGTTCAAGCAATTCTCCTGCCTCAGCCTCCCGAGTAGCTGGGATTACAGGTGCCTGCCACCATGCCCGGCTAATTTTTTGTACTTTGTTTAGTAGAGATGGGGTTTCACTGTGTTGGCCAGGCTGATCTTGAACTCCTGACCCCATGATCCACCCACCTTGGCCTCCCAAAGTGCTGGCATTACAGGTGTGAGCCACTGAGCCCAGCCTTTACAAATGGCTCTTAAACCTGTAAAAAGATACTCAGCCTCTCAAAATCTCACTGAGATATATATTTTTTTAACCTATTAGATGGGAGAAATCCAAAATGTTAGAGAAACACCACTGATGAGCAAGTGGGGAAAATAGGCACACTCCTATATTCTTGGCGGGACCATTAGTGTATAACTTTTATTGAGGGAAGTTTGGATATATTTATTAAAACCACAAACTCTGTCACAGCAGTATCACTTACTAGGAATTTATCTCACAGATACACTTGCATGTATACAAAACTATGTGTGCTTAAGCATATTTATGAAAGAGTTAATGACTGGAAACAAACTCAAAAGTCGACTGGTTAAATGATGATCCATCTGTATAGTGGTTACAGCTGTAAAAAACAATGAGGATGCTCCTTATGTACTAACAGAGATGTTTCCAAGGTATAGCATTAAGAGAATAAAGCAAAGGGCATTGTATATTATGCTACCATTTGTATAAAAAAGAGGGAAAATAAGATTGTATATGATGTTTGCTTGAATATAAGAAAGTTCTGGAAGGATATTTAAGAAAGTAATACGAACAGTTATATCTGTGTGTGTATGTTGGGGAAAAAAGAGAACATGGTTTTCTTTGTATGAAACTTCAAATTATGTGCACATATTACTTTATTTTAAAAAGTGGAGCTTCTGGCTGAGCTCAGTGACTCATGCCTGTAATCCTAGCACTTTGGGAGGCTGAGATGGATGGATCGCTTGAGCTCGGGAGTTCAACGCTAACTTGGGCAACATGGCGAAACCCTGCCTCTCTCTCTTTTTTAAAAAAAAATTAAAAAATAATAATAATACAAAATAAAAAGTTGTGCTTCTTTGAATTCCATAGTTATAGAGATCTCTTTTAATTGATTTCTTTACCCATTCTTGTTTTCCTGTGGGTAACAAGGGAGATATCCTCATACTGTTGCCGATGGTACTAATGTTTGTTACTTTCTATGTGGGAAGAAAGTGATACACAAATTTGTTGGTGCTGGTGGTTTTCCTGTTGTTCCTCAGCCAGAATACAAGGCTTTAAAGACTTGTATGCCAGGAGCCTCAGGTTCTGTGACAAACCCTAAGAAACAGACTTTTTCCTTTTGTTTAACAGGATAGTATTGTCTGGACGGTACTGAAGTCTGTTGCCTTTTCTCTTTTTTCTGTAGGAACCTCCAAGCAGCAATTGGCGCCTATTATGACTTTGAGAGCCCAAACATCAGTGTGCCCTCTATGTCCTTTGTTGAAGATGTCACCATAGGAGAAGGGGAGTCAATACCTCCTGATACCCAGTTTGTAAAAACATGGCGGATCCAAAATTCTGGTAAGTACATAATGGGCAATCCTCCCTTGCCTAGTTTTCATTTTCTTAATAGTTAAATAAGAAGGAAATGTTTTAGCTTGTGTATGTGATTGTGTAACTGCGAGCTTTCTCTTACACATGATATGTCGCATTTTCTTGTACTGGTGTGATGACCAAACATTAGTGAAGTATCTCCTGCTGTAAAGTAGGAAGAAGAATTTATGTCTCATGCTTCTAAGCCACCTATAACTTAATGGGATCTAAACACAATCCAATATTGGTTTTGTTACTAGGAACTAGACTTGTATATGATGGAGTATTGTCTCCACCTGTACGGTTTTACTTCATCACTTTATTTCTGCTCTAATTAATCTTCCAGTCATTTCCAACAGGCTAGAGGAGGTATATCCTTGAATAGAACAAGGTAGTTGGAAAGAGCTGTGAGCATCTGCTCTTTTGAAAGCTCATTTTTTTTTTTTTTTTTGCAACCAGAAGGATGATTGTCTCTGAAATTTCATTAGGTTATCTGAGACATTAATACCACTTTGAAAAATAGGATAGGAAATACGGGAATTTGCTCAAAATGGGAGACAGAGAAATTGTTGGTTAAAAAAAAAATACAGGTTGGGTGACTCACACACAGAATCCAAGCACTTTTTTTTTTTTTTTTTTTTTTTTGAGGCAGCATCTCGCTCTGTTGCCCAGGCTGGAGTGCAGTGTTTTGATCATTGCTCATTGTAGCCTTGACCTCCTGGGCTCAGGCAATCCTCCTGCCTCAGCCTCTCCCGAGTAGCTGGGACCACAGGCATGCACTACTGTGCTCAGCTAATTTTTTAATTGTAGAGATGGAGTCTTCCTGTGTTGCCCAGGCTGATCTCGAACTCTTGGGCTCAAGCTGTCCTCTCACTTGGATAGCTGAGATTACCTATGTGTACATTGCACATGGCCTCCCAGCACTTTTACAGGTCAAGGCAGGACAGGAGGATCACTTGAGCCTAGGAGTTTAAGACCAGCTTTGGCAATGTAGTGAGATCCTGTCTCTACAAACACTAAAAAGAAAAAAGAAAAAAATACAAGAAAAACATTGTTTTGATGTGCTGCAGCCTCTTTTAAGACACACTAGAAATAAGCTAACCATAGGCTGGGCATAGTGGCTCATGCCTGTAATCCCAGCTTTGGGAGACTGAGGTGGAAGGATCACCTGAGGTCAGGAATTGGAGACCAGTTTGGCCAACATGATGAAACCCATTCTAAAAATACAAAAATTAGCTGGATATGGTGTTGGGCACCTTTAATCCCAGCTACTTGGGAGGCTGAGGCAGGAGAATTGCTTGAACCCAGGAGGTGGAGGTTGCAGTGAGCTGAAATCGTGCCACTGCACTCCAGGCTGGGTGACAGAGTGAGACTCTGTCTCAAAAAACATTAAATAAATAAAAATAAATACATAAATAAGTTAACCATAGTTCTTTGAAAATAGTGTCTCTGTGTCTAAATCTTTCCTTTTCTTTCTCCTTTCCTTTCCTTTCCTTTTTCCTTTCCTTCCCTTCCCCTCCCTTCTCTTCCCTTTCCTTTCCTTACTCTCTCTCTCCCCCGCCCCTTCTTTCTTTCTTTCTCTTTTTCTTTCTTTTCTTTTCTTTCTTTCTTTCTTTTTTTCTTTCTTTCTCTCTCTCTCTCTTTCTTTTCTTTCTTTCTTTCTTTCTCTTTCTTTCTCTCTCTCTCTCTCTCTTTTCTCTCTTTCTTTTCTTTCTTTCTTTTCTTCAAGGTCTCACTCTGTCACCCAGGCTGGGAGTGCAGTGGCGCAATCTTGGCCTCCTGGGCTCGAGTGATTCTCTTGCCTTGGCCTCGTGAGTAGTTTTGATTACAGATACGAGCCACCGCACCATGCCTGGCTAATTTTTTAAAGTTTTTGTAGAAATAGGGTTTCATTGTGTCGCTCAGGCCGTTCTCAAACTCCTGGGCTCACACTATCCTCCCACCTTGGCCGCCTAAAATGCTGGGATTACAGGCATGAGCCACTGCACCTGGCCTTAAATTATTTTCTAATGACTTTTGGGGGCAGGCGTTGGGTTTAGTATTTCTCCTCACATCTAATGACAATTTATGTTGACTGATGGAGGGTGTTTTAACTTTCTTATTATTAATGAGAACTTCAGAGAAATTCTGAGAGGTGGAAAACTAGGCAAAAGAGAGTATTTAGCTAAGAATATGTGGTTGTGGGGGTGCCCTGTCTAGCAAGTTAATTTGATGTGAGATGATTTAAAACTCTGGGGACTCAAATAAAGCTATAAAAGTGACCTTTATTGATTTGGTTTACTTTTCAGTTCTTTACAATTCAGTCCTTTATGATGGAGAAAGACTGGCTAAACCAGCCTTTTATGTAAGAATGTACCAAATTGAATTGTTATTCTTAGTTTTTCTGGCATATTTAGAAGTAACTCTCCTTTGGAGGAAAGTTCAGTGTGTCATTGACCAAACACATAGTTTGGACTGACGCAATGTTGTGGATGACTCAGGACACCTGTGGCTTTGTAAAATTTCATTCGCCCCTTTCCTTTTTAGTTATAACAGTGGTGCACTGTTAGTTTGGGAGGTACATGGTTAACAGAGGAAAATAGCCATATTTTCTATTTTTCTTGAAATTCTTACTTGTTCAAAGTCTACTATACTTTGCCTAATTTCTTTCTCACCTTGCTTAATTTTGCCTGCTTTTAAAAAATATCAAGACAATTTCTTCATTTAATAATAACTTTTATTTGTCATGTTTTTATTCTGAATTTAAAACCTGCTGTGTTACTGATCAAAAATGCTTTCAGAGGCTGGGTGCAGTGGCTCACACCTGTAATCCCAGCACTTTGGGAGGCCAAGGTGAGCAGATCACTTGAGGTCAAGAGTTCAAGACCAGCCTGGCCAACATGGCAAAACCCCACCTACTAAAAATTCAAAAAATTAGCTGGGCATGGTGTTGCACGCCTGTAGTCCCAGCTACTCAGGAGGCTGAGGCATAAGAATCACTTGAACCCAGGAGGCAGAGGTTGTAGTGAGCCAAGATTGTGCCACTGCCCTCCAGCCTGGGCAACAGAGCCAGACTCCATCTCAAAAAAAAAAAAAAAGTTTTTTGGAATCTGTATATATATATATTTTTAAATAAATGAGGTTTGTTTGGAAAGTGTGACTTATTCAAGTTTCATTTGTTTATTTTAAAGTGAAGCCAGTACCTTGTTTACTTATAGTGAAAACGGTGAAAATGGCCTGGCTTTCTGTGAGCTCTTCAGTGTTTTTAAATACTGAAAGTTGTTAGAGTACTGTTGAAATGTTTTAAATACCATCTTGTGGCAGACTGACCATTTTGTATTTCAGAAAGCCTCTTGATATATCTGCTTACTTACTAGACTGTTACTTGGGCTAATGGGGAGCTTGGGGAAGTTGATATGCAGTAGTTAGAATGTCAAATCAGAACCCCCAAAGCCTACCTTTCATGTTGACTTACAAAAATCTCTATTGGTGGGCCTGACTGCTTTTCCCCTCTGCATTTGCTTTGTAACCTCAGTTTAAAACAGCCTCTGAATCTCTTTCCTTGTGTGAAAGGGCATTCTTGTGCCTGAACAGATCTTGAAAGGTGAGGTAGCAGTTGCTAGAGATTTTATCTTTCAAGGTGCTTTGAATAAATAGGTTTTCTCTTCTTCTGGAAGTTGTCCACCCAGCTGTAGAGTAGTTTTATATCTATAAATTGGATGTTTTCCATTTGGTCAAGGAGAATCCAGCCACGCATAACTGAGTATCAGGCATGTTATTTGAGAGAGGAAGAACATGCATGTGCACAGGTTCTTTGGTGTCATCCTAATCTGGCCTGAGTTCTTTCTGTAAATAGAGTAGTAACATAGAAGTAGGGCAGGCCCTGGCAATTTTTCCTCTGGCTGTCTTACTCTCATTCATAACCTCCCTAAGAAATAAGCACTCACTGAAAGAGCTACATAAATAATAATTTTCATGCACTTCTGTCTTGTCATGTTTTAGGCGTGCTGGGCATTCAAATATACCACAAATGAGACTGATAGGGACCTCATATAGTTGTCCCAATAGCGTTCCCCGAAGAAGGCAAACGTCACACGCTGTTTAAAATTAAATTCCTGGCCAGGTGTGGTGCCTCAACCCTGTAATCCCACTACTTTGGGAGGCTGAGGCCGGTGGATCACCTGAGGTCAGGAGTTCAAGACCAGCCGGTCCAACATGGTGAAACCCCATCTCTACTAAAACTACAAAAAACTTAGCCAGGCATGGTGGCAGGTGCCTATAATCCTGCCTATTCGAGAGGCTGAGGCAGGAGACTTACATGAACCTGGGAGGCAGAGGTTGCAGTGAGCCAAGACCGCGCCGCTGCACTCCTGCCTGGGTGGCAGAGTGAGACTCCGTCTCATAAATGAATAATAAGATAAATAAATAAATAGAAATAAATAAACTTAAACTCCTAATATTTTTAAAGTCCTTTATTAGATTTGCAAAAACAGAACTGAGACATTTAATAACATAGATGTAGAATTTTAGGATTCAGACTTCTGTCACTGTGGAAGCATTGGAAGCTTAGTAAACCTGAGCAGGAAACTTGGGAGTTAAAATGAAAATTTGAAACTGTCCCTCTAAAAATATGAGTAGACAGAATTCTCTTTACCAGCACCTAGAGCTTCTCAGTGCTCTGTTGTACAATTGTAGTGAATATTAAGCCGAGCATGTTATGATAACCCTAGTGTTTCTCAGACTTTGGTGAAATTTTTGTGATTGTCATATGAGAGGGTATCTTGGGCATATTGATCCAGAGTTGTCTTTATTTTTTGAACTTCATAGAAGTGAATTAAAGGAATGAGAAAAGAACTTGAGAAAGAACGATTATTTCCTCCATTTTTCTTTTAGTGCATTAAAATAGTTAGCTTTCTACCTTTCTCTTCAGTATGATTCTAGAGAAGATAATTTTGCTTCTTTCATTCAACACATTTTATTATGTTCCAGTCACTTTATTAGGTACAAGGGAGAAATGGTCACAAGATTGATGAAGGTTTCTGCTTTCATGGAGCTTAATATGAAATGCAGTGTCCACACTTATAAGGGTTAAAAAGGAGATCATCATTAAGGTTTGTCTTCTGCATTGCTATTTGGATATTCCTTACTGTCTCCAGACTATTTCTATAATTGTATATACTTACTAAGTCCCAGGATTTCTGGGACTGTTGGACTTTTGATTTTTGTGATGCTTGCTACCATCTCAAAATTGTAACATGACAGGTTTTTTGTTTTGTTTTGTTTTTACTTTATTTTAAAAAATAAAGTGATGTTTCATATCTGGAGAATTACAGCCTTAATTATATACTTGATTGTGATACTTAACTAGGAATGTCATAAAACGTGGATTAGTTTTTCTTTTCTTCTAGATAGAAATCTATCCCCCATTAATCCAGTTTGCAACTGAGACTTAATTTGGAGCCCAGTTCTATTATACTTCTCGAATTCAGATTTCAGGTATGCTTAGTGTAGTCCAGACAACTCATTGTATTTCCCTTCCTTCTGTATCAAACATCATTATCTTTGACCTTTTCAGAGTTGTTTGACCTAACAGTTGTGACTATAAGAACTATATGTATCATTGATAACGCTCAGAAGGCAGATGATTGGTTTTTCACTTCATAGCCAATGAACACTTCAGAGTTGTTGGTGGATAAGTCTTCCAGTTTTTTTCCCGGAGGCTCTTTAAATACTCCACTGAGAACTAATAGGTATCAGGAGTACCAAGAAGTGCAGGACCTTAGCCAAATGCCAGTGTTTAATGTTACCCACTTAATGTTTTACCGACTAACTCAGTTTCTCTGGAATATAGCAGCACTCCTTTTGCACAGCTAAGATGACCCAATCATCTCAGCTGCTTGTGGTTGTGCCTAGGAGAGCTAAGTCTTTTTCACACCCAGTCTTGGTTTGCCTTATTTTCTTATAAGTTCAAAAAACAGACATATTTTTGGGTTTTCATAAAAACAGACATTATCTTGCTGCAGGTGTATGTGTATGTGTATGTGTGTGTATGTGTGTATCTTAAAGAATAACTGTGGATTTAGCCCCATGATAGTAGTATAGTTTTTCTCTTGGATTTTGGTCTTTAAGGAGACTGACATTTTGTAAGGTGCTTCATGTCAGCTGCTATTCTGCTTGTTGTAAGACAAATAGGCTTTTGCCAGACCTCAGAAATGAGGAAGATAAATTGCATGTATTGTCAGTGTATCATCCACAACCTTTCCAGCAGCAGTGGTTGCCTTTTGTAGGGTTAACTTAGGACATTTTGTTGGCAAATTTTTAAAAAAGAAGTTAGGCTAAAACATAGTGGCCACTGCTTTAGCTGCTACCCCTTAAGACCCAAGGAGCACAGAGGGTGCCATTCATAATGGAGCTGAGATTTCAGGAATGGAACTCTGTTTCCTTTCTCTGTCTGGTTTCTTTCCAGTAGTGAGCCATCAGGTATGTCAGAACTGGGCACTTAGAGAGCAAAGAACTGAGGCATCTTAGAGTACTGATAGCAGATAAATAACAAGCACCCTCTGTTCTGAGAGTCCTGCCATGTTCAACTTTTCACAGTGGTATGTTTTTATAATGAATGTATATTCCAAAAAAAGATATATAGAGGTTTCTGTCTACAGTTAAAAAGGAGTTTATCAATTGCTGCATATTGGAGAGACTTCACGGGAGAGATCACATCTAGTCACTGTGTGGCTGCCTATACTGCTTGACTAGTGAGAACTAGTCAACACATAGATTTCTCATGAATTAGTTACATGAAAATAGGTACACAAGAGTGGGCACTGGCCGGGCACCATGGCTGATGCCTGTAATTCCAGCGCTTTGGGAGGCCGAGGCGGGCAGATCACCTGAGGTCAGGAGTTCATGATCAGCCTGGCCAACATGGTGAATCCCCATCTCTACTAAAAATACAAAGATTAGGCCAGGTGCAGTGGCTAACACCTGTAATCCCAGCACTTTGGGAGGCCGAGGCGGGCGGATCATGAGGTCAGCAGCTCGAGACCAGCCTAGCCAACATGGTAAAACCCTCATCTCTTGTAAAAATACAATAATTAGCCAGGCATGGTGGTGTGTGCCTGTAATCCCAGCTACTCAGGAGGCTGAAGCAGGAGAATCGCGTGAAGCCGGGAGGCGGAGGTTGCAGTGAGCCAGAGATCGTGCCATTGTACTTCAGCCTGGGCGACTCTTTACTCTATGAGAGTACAGGTTAAATCGTGTTTGATTTAACCTGTAACTCTGTAAAAATCTATCTCCCTTTGACACGTCTGATTGACCCTCCTTCCCATCCTTTCCGCAAGTACCTCCAGCTGGTGCCATTGTTCTTGCAACCACAGTTCATTGATGTTATCAGGGGAGATCACCCCATTATTTATATTTTCATCACCACCTGAGGTCTAAACTTTTACTGCCTTTTATATTCATGTGGTCTCTTGAGCTCTTGAGTATTTTATAGTTATCGACCCCAGAAGAAAAGTCATACTTCAGGCAAAAAGCAATTTTAAGTTGAGAATAATACCATTGAAATTACTCCTTGTGTGCTTCACTTGTTTCTGTGGAAAAACTGGCAACAATCAGATATACTGTGAAAATGGACATATGTTACCTTTTAGTAGAGAGAGCTGTCCCCTAAGCGTGGGCCTGTGTTTCATCTCCATGGCTCTTCATGGACATCATTCTTAGGTTCTACAGATTCAGTGTAATGTGTGGCCTTCCCTGGAGTCACCTGAAACACTTGTTGTCTTGAGGAACTGGCTTGCTTTTGCCTTATGTGCTTCTTCATAGGGTTAGATTATTGGTCAGAGGTTGTTGGTTCTGATAATTCCTTTTGATCAGTTGTGCGAGACAATATATGGCTCAGGTGTATGTGGTTAGGTTTACGTATGTATGTGAGAAAAAGAAAGAGGCCTCTTCTACAGTTTCATAATAAACTGCACCCGGCATAGGACCATTGATTGCCTAACATTTTTTTCTTTTGCTTGAACTCAGGGGCAGAGGCCTGGCCTCCAGGGGTTTGTCTTAAATATGTCGGGGGAGACCAATTTGGACATGTGAACATGGTGATGGTGAGATCGCTAGAGCCCCAAGAGATTGCAGATGTCAGCGTCCAGATGTGCAGCCCCAGCAGAGCAGGAATGTATCAGGGACAGTGGCGGATGTGCACTGCTACAGGACTCTACTATGGAGGTGAGTATGTCCTTGTGCAGCCCAGGGTGAAGGAACTAAGGTAACATCTTACAACATCCCCAGTGTTGCTCACAGAGCCTGTCAAATTGCATGACAGGGCATGGCCTCTTTTTAACAGTCACCCCATGCAGGTAAATGATTTGCATTTTATGACTAATTGATTTAGTCTAGTCCTCTTTCTTTTATCCTAGGAATATAATTTAGTGACCTGTATGAGGTATTATATTTTGCATTCTAAATAAATATTTAGTGCTGTTGTTTTTATTATATAAGCTGGTAGATGCTATAAGAGTACTAAAGGCAGTCCTTGTTCTCAAAATCTCTGGACACAAGTCATATAAAACAGATAATGCACAAAGTGTGCATACTTCTTCCAACCTACTTGTCAAACTGCTAACATATCTCACTCCCTTCTCTTTATTGCCAGATTTTTTGAGCAGTGACCTGTACTCTCTGTCTCTTCTTTCACATTTTCCATACACTCTTCAACCCAATTTATCCTTTATCCACTCCCCACTCCAGTGAAAGTTAATCGGTGACTACCCTGTTTCCAAATCCAATAGCCTGTTTACAGTCTTCATACCAGCTGACCTTTTAATGATCATTTGGCACCATACTACACATGTTTTTTGAAATATGTACTTTCTTAGATTCATAGGACATCTCTCCTGTTTCTCTTCCTCTTCTCTGTTCTTTCTCTGTCTCTGTCTATTCTCAACTTTACCCTGGGATTCCTAGATTCTCAGTTGAGCCCCATTCATGGTTGGTGACCTCATCCACCCATGTGGCTTCAGCTGTCACCAGTATACCATACACGGCGATGCTCAAATTAATATCTATAGCTGTGGCCTCTTTTCAGAACCCCACACCCATGTTTTAACTTGTTATGGGCAGAACTTTTAACATATCCCAGACAGAATTTATATTTGCTGGACATGGTGGCACATGCCTGTAATCCCAGCACTTTGGGAGGCTGAAGTGGGAGAATTGCATGAACCTGGGGGTTCGAGATCAGCCTGGGCAAAACAGAGAGACCTTGTCTCTACAAAAAATAAAAATAAATTAGCCAGGCATGGTGATGTGAACCTGTCATCCCAGCTCCTTGGGAGGCTGAGGTGGGAGAATTGCTTGAGCCTAGGAGGTCAAGGTTGCAGTGAACCATGATCATGCCACTGCACTCCAGTCTGGATTACAGAGTGAGTCCCTGTCTCAAAACAAAACAAAACAAAAAAACCAACCTTATATCCTTCTCATTGGCACCCCCCCTGAGATAATCGGGTCAGAAACCTGGGAGCCATCATTTGTTCTGTCATTCCTAATCACAAACTGATTCCTATTGGTTGCACTATATCCTGTGTCCTGGAGATCAAAAACAAATAAATAGTACATAGTACTTGCCTTCAGGGAGCTCTTAACCGGACTCATGGCCTGTAGGCCAGTGGGACCTTTGGAGTTATTTCTAGAAGTCCTAGAATTAATGATCTCATATATGTTTTTGCAGCCAGTGGCAACTTTAGAAATGTTAATATTAGAGTCTCATAGTGCTTATGTGACATCATTCTTTGCCTAAAGCCTTTGTACCTACTGTAATGAAGCTAAACTCCTTGGCACAGGATATAAAGCTCACGATCTGGCCTGGCCTCATTTTCACTCCCATCTTCAGTTATCCCCTAACTCCCCAACAGTCAGTCCCCAAAGATGCCATATGCTTTCACTTCTCCATGCCCTTGCTCATTTCTCTCATTGCCTGAAATAATCCTTTTATTACATCAAATTGCTGCTCATCCTCAAGGCCCTGCCCGAGTCACCTTTCCTCCTTGCTTCCTCCCCCTTGCTTACTCTCTCCACTACCCTAAGAAAATTCATCCCTCCCCCTTCATTAATATGCACATGCTTGTTACTATATTTAACACATTGTATATTAGGTATTTGTTTTGCTTATCCTATTTTTATCCCATGAAATTGTGAACAATTTGTTGAATAATTGAATAATCACATATCAAAATGCAGAGAGATTATTTGTCCCATCCCTGTAGGACTCCATTTTCAGGCAGTGTCTGATAAGAATCCCCTCACCTGGGTTGGAAGTGGTTTCTCCCACAGCTGAGCTCCTTTATATTAGCTCTTCACTTCTCACTCCTTTGTTTCTTCTCTTGGCACTTTACCTCTTTCTACCCATTTAGTTTGATAAATGTCTCATGTCACCTTTAAAACTGAAGGTGACACGTGTCTGATTTATCTTTGTAACTCTCAGAAATGTTGAGCTTAATGCAGAATGGAGAGTGGCTACTTAGTAAATTTTTTAAATACATGCCACCATTTTTAAGGGGAGAAGAAGACAATATACATGACTTAAAAATAAAAAAAAATCCCTTTGATGAAAAAATACTGCGGCCGGGCGCGGTGGCTCAAGCCTGTAATCCCAGCACTTTGGGAGGCCGAGGCGGGCGGATCACGAGGTCAGGAGATCGAGACCATCCTGGCTAACACGGTGAAACCCCGTCTCTACTAAAAAGTACAAAAATATGGCCGGGCAAGGTGGCGGGCGCCTGTAGTCCCAGCTACTCGGGAGGCTGAGGCAGGAGAATGGCGTGAACCCGGGAGGCGGAGCTTGCAGTGAGCTGAGATCCGGCCACTGCACTCCAGCTTGGGCGACAGAGCGAGACTCCGTCTCAAAAAAAAAAAAAAAAGAAAGAAAAAATACTACTTATCAATGTTCCCTAGTGGTTAAGAACGCTAGTCTTGTTTTATGTGTGTGTGTTTTTAGTGTTAAATTTAAAATAATTATCACTATGTGGGACATTACATTTTATACTCATAGCAACTCTCAATTTCAAAAGTAGTTGGAGTATAAATATGAGGGGACTTTAAAAAGATCTTGGAAAAATGGAATTAAAAGATAAAAGTAAAGGCTGGGTGCAGTGGCTCAAGCCTGTAATACCAACACTTTGGGAGGCTGAGGGAGACAGATCACTTGAGGTCAGGAGTTCAAGACCAGCCTGGCCAATCTAGTGAAATTCCCCTCTCTACTGAAAATACAAAATTTAGCTGGGCAGGTGGCTCACATCTGTAATCCCGCTACTCGGGAGGCTGAGTCAGGAGAATCATTTGAACCTGGGAGGCAGAGGTTTTCGTGAGCCGAGATCACGCCACTGCACTCCAGCCTGGATGACAGAGTGAAGGCTTCATATTTAAAAAATAATAATAAAAAAAAAGATAAAAATAAGATATATAAAATTTATTTCTCAGCATAAGCTTCATCAGGTTCAAGACACTTTTGTAAGTAATGATAACAGCCATTTAGTCCATCCCCAAAGAACTGAGGGTCCTAGGAATTTAACCATGTAAATGCAGGTGTTTTTACATTATTATTACAAGAAAACTAGGTGTCCATGAAAGATTTTTTAAGACTAGGAAACAAAAAGAAGGTAGAAGGAACCAAATCAGGACTGTAAGGTGGATGCCTAATGATTTCCCATGGAAACTGTTAGAAAATTGCCTTTGCTTGATGAGAGGAATGAGCAGGAGCTCATAGTGGAGTAGATCTTTTTCTGCTAAAGCTTTGGCTGACTTTCTTAAAACTAACACACACACACGTACTTTTTTTTTTTTTTTGAGATGGAGCCTTGCTTTTGTCGTCCAGGCTGGAGTGCAGTGACATGATCTCGGCTCACTGCAGCCTCTGCCTCTCGGGTTCAAGCGATTCTCCTGCCTCAGCCTTCTGAGTAGCTAGGGTTACAGGCACTCACCACCACACCCGGATACTTTTTTGGTATTTTCAGTAGAGGCGGGGTTTCACCGTGTTGACCAGGCTGTTCTTGAACTCCTGACCTCAGGTGATCTGCCCACCTTGGCCTCCCAAAAGTGCTGGGATTACAGACGTGAGCCACTGCACCTGGCCTCTCTTTCTTTCCTTTTTTTTTTTTTCATTGGTCATCCAGGCTGGAGTGCAGTAGAACGATCATAGCTCACTGGACTCGAAGTCCTGGACTCGAGCGATCCTCTTGCCTCAGCCTCCCAAGCAGCTGGGACTACAGGCATGTGCCATCATACTTTTTTTTTTTTTTTGGTAGAGACGAGACCTCCCTATGTTGCCCAGGTTGGTCTCAATTCCTGGAGTCAAGTGGTCCTCCCACCTCAGCCTCCTAAAGTGCTGGGATTACAGGCGTGAGCCACTGTGCCCCGCTCTCAAAACAATATTAGTATTCTTCGGCCCTCTAGAAAGTTGACAAGCAAAATACCCTGAGGAGCCAAAAAAAAATTGTTGCCATGACCTTTGCTCTTGACTGGTGCACTTTTGCTTTGACTGGCCCACTTCCACCTCTTGGTAGCCATTGCTTTGATTGTGCTTTGTCTTTAAGGTCACAGTGGGAAAGCCATGTTTCATCTCCTGTTGTAGTTATTTGAGAAATACTTCAGGATTTTGATCCCACTTGCTTAAGATTTCCGTTGAAAGCTCTGCTCTTGTCTGCAGCTAATCTGGGTTCAACAGTTTTGGTACCCATTGATTGGAAAGTTTGCTCACCTTTAATTTTTTAGTCAGAACTGTGTAAGCTGAATCAGTTGAGATGTCTGTGGTGTTGGCTGTTGTTTCTGCTATTAATCATTGGCTCTTGTTCAGTTAAGAGCACAGACAAGATTAATTTTTTCCTCCAAAATTAATGTGGATGGTCCGCTGCTATGGGCATCTCCAGTGTCATGTTGTCCTTTCTTGAAACAGGTTATCCATTCATAAACTGCTGATTTCTTTGGGGCATTGTCCCCATAAACTGTGTGTGTGTGTGTGTGTTTTTGAGACGGAGTCTCGCTCTGTCGCCCAGGCTGGAGTGCAGTGGCGCAATCTTGGCTCACTGCAAGCTCCGCCTCCCGGGTTCATGCCATTCTCCTGCCTCAGCCTCCCAAGTAGCTGGGACTACAGGCGCCCGCCACCATGCCCAGCTAATTTTTTGTATTTTTGGTGGAGATGGGGTTTCACCGTGTTAGCCAGGATTGTCTCGATCTCCTGACCTCATGATCCGCCCGCCTCGGCCTCCCAAAGTGCTGGGATTACAGGCGTGAGCCACCACGCCCGGCCCCCGTAAACTTTTTGTAAAGCATCAGTGATCTTCCATAGTGGATTCAAACTTCACTATGAATTGGATGTTTACCCTTGCTTCAATTTTAGCAAAATTCATATTGCTCTGATAGGGTTTTTTTTTTTTGAACTAATGTCTTCTCCTTGGTGCCTCAAACTAGATGCTGTTCAGATTTGTTATAATAAGCTAGTATGAGTTTATTTTGATGCAAAAAGAAATTGAAATCCATGCATAGTTTTTTCATAATACTCATTTTCCATGAATTTTTTTCATTTTCTTTTTTTTAAATTTAATTTTGTGCTTACCCACCATGAATTTTTTGAAGATGATTGGGGCAAAAACAGTAAATTTTTAACTTAAAACCTCTAATTTTAACTTAAAAACCCTTTTTTGGTCTTGTAGTCTGTAAGTTGTTTCTCAGGACTTTGTGGAATCTAATGCCTTCAAGGGATTTTAATAATTCATTTGATTTTGTAGTTTTCAAGCATTTTTGTTAAGCTATGGAACCTATTCTTTGACAGAAGTATATATGAATGCCTTCTTGTAAAATGGGAAAGGATAAAAATGAAATGTTTTCATTGAATTGGAGGCCTCCTTGGGCCTGTGTTTCCCAGTCCTTGTGTGTCTGGAGTGACTGCTGGAGCTCTGTGCGGTATAGTTTGCCAACCTTTATCTGCTCCAGTGAGCAGTTTAATTCCATTTTATAAAGCACAGTATTTCATTGAATTCAAATTATTATTGGTTATAAACATACCCTAGTATCAGTAACAGAAAGTGAATAGATTATGTATAAAACCTTAGCCATAAGCACAGGGAAAAAAATAAACTGCCATAATAACCATGATTGGCTCACTTGGCTTACTAGCTTATCGAGTGTAATATAGTGGTTAAGAGTATGGACTGTGGAACTCTGTTGCCTAGGCACAAACTTGGACAAATTTTCTGTTTTAACAGCAAAAGATTGCTTTTTGGAGGTTTCTGTTTTTGGTGGGGTGGTTGTTTCTGTAATTCTTTTTGTTTTTGTTTTTGAGATGGAGTCTTGCTCTGTCGCCCAGGCTGGAGTGCAGTAGCGTGATCTCGGCTCACTGCAACCTCTGTCTCCCGGGTTCAAGCGATGCTCTTGCCTCAGGCTCCCGAGTAGCTGGGATTACAGGCACCTGCCACCATACCCAGCTGATTTTTGTATTTTTAGTAGAGGTGGGGTTTCACCATGTTGAGTAGGCTGGTTTTGAACTCTTGACCTCGTGATCTGCCTGCCTCAGCCTCCCAGAGTGCTGGGATTACAGGCGTGAGCCACCGCACCCAGCTGCTTCCGTAATCTTTAGATGGTCTTCTTTAGAAAGAATCCACTCCCTTTATTCATTCATTCATTCATTCATTCATTCATTTATTTGAGACAGAGTCTAACTCTGTCGCCAGGCTGGAGTGCAGTGGTGTGATCTCAGCTCACTGCAACCTCTGCCTCCTGGGTTCAGGCGATTCTCCTGCCTCAGCCTCCCAAGTAGCTGGGACTGCAGGTGCGTGGCACCACACCTGGCTAATTTTTGTATTTTTAGTAGAGAAAGGGTTGCATGATGTTGGCCAGGGTGGTCTAAATCTCTTGACCTTGTGATCTGCCCACCTCAGCCTCCCAAAGTGCTGGGATTACAGACATGAGCCCCTGCGCCTGATCCACTCTCTTTATTTTTATTTTTCTAATAACTCTTAGATTGTTTCAGTTCACGTTTCCTCTTACAAAGAATTTTTGCTGTATTCAGTCATTTACAGGTCTCCTGTAAAAGGTCTCCTCCACCCTGTTTCAGCTTCGTTGTGCTCTTTCAGAGTTTCTCAGTGGGCGTGCTTTCGGCATGTGGTGTGGACACTTCTTTATTGTGTGGGGCATATTACAAGATCTCTGGCCTCCTCCCACTTAAGATCTGTGGCTTCACCTGTTTATCTTGATAATAAACACTGTCCCCCACCACACAAATTTCTACCTTGCTAGGTCTAAGACTAATAAGTATCTGATTTTTGGCAGATTTATTTTCAAGCCCTAGCATTTTATCTTTTTTTTCCTCGACTTTGATACCCCTTCCCAATCCACCCCATCGAAGGATTAGCTTCTTAGCTTTTATCTAAGTAGCAAATACTAACAAATAGTAGAAAGTTCTAACAAAGTCTGGTACTTACTATTTATCAGGTATTATTTTGGGCTTTTTGCATTTGTTACCTTGTGAAGTATTAGCTGCATTTTATGGATGAGAAAACTAAAGACCAGAGAGGCTTAAGGTCTAGTAAAAGTTGTAAATTAGTTATCAATTATAGTTATAAATTAACAAAAGTAATTTTATTATCTTTGTCATTAATTTGGCTGTCACTACTATTGGGGTTCAGAAGGAAACTGGTTCTAGGATATTAATACTTGTTAGAGTTTAGTGAGGGTGGAGTATGTGGTCCCGAAGTCCTCTCTCTACTTCCAGAGTGAGTGGGCATTGAGGTGAAGTTGAGATTGACAGGGCTATTCTTAGGTAGTTGGGTGTCAGTTTTCCCCAGAGAGTTCCTGGCTGCTAGAAGATACTCAGTTCTATAGGACGTTGGACTCTGGGCAAAGGGTAAGCAGCTTGAGTGATTGTCCCTGTTTTAGCCTAGATGCCGATAGTAATATGCTTCATCTCCTACTAAGAGTGCCGCCTTCCAGATTTCCAAAGGAGAGATTTACCTTGTACCATGATGGTTTCCTCTAACTCTCAGAGTCCTAGTTGTGAAATAAGCTAAATCAAGTGTAGTCTGGTTATCTCGTACTTAAGGGGGATTCCACTACTTGAAGTAGTTCTTGTTAAATACCTCACATGGGTCCCTAGGGACATTTCACATGTCGAGTAAATAACCTATGCATTATTCGTTTGGTTTCTCAGAGTTTAGAAATGAAGCTCCCCCTATGAAGGTCCTAAACCACAATATGTCCCACATGTTAGGAAACTTATTGGGTGCACTATATAAGCTACACTGTTTATTTCCCAAACCTTTGTAAGTTCTTCCTTTACTTTCTCCATTTTATAGCATGTCCTCCCTAACCAGGTAATATGAGACTTTCTTTCCTTATTTCTTGCTTATGTTTTAGTTAACATCATGTTATAAAAGAAGCTGTGGTTTCATACAAACTTCTTCATACTAGAATCGATGATGTCTTCTACTCACATGCTATTCTGCCTGACATTTCTCCCAGTTATCTTGCCCTTTTGCTTATTAACCCCACATTTAAAACATTGTTCTTTTATGTTATGCATCCATAAGATGCTCATTGTTTCAACTCTGATCTCTAGAATTCTCTAATACCAGAAATATGAGTAGCCCTTGAAAATAAGATTTCATTTTTGAGTTTTTTTCTTTTTTGAGAGAGTGTCTTGCTTTGTCACCCAGGCTGGAATGCAGTGGTGTGATCATGGCTCACTATAGCCCCGACTTCCTGGGCTCAAGCAGTCCTCCCATCTCAGCCTCCCAAGTAACTGGGACCACAGGCATGGGTTTTTGTTTGTGTTTTTGTTTTGTAGAGACAGGGTTTTGCCAAGTGGCCCGGCTGGTCTTGAACTCCTGGGCTCAAGCAGTCCTCCCACTTCAGCCTCCCAAAGTGCTGGGATTACAGGTATGAGCCACAGCAACCTGCCAGATACCATTTTTGATAAGTGAAATGCTCGCCTAAGCTGTGACTTGTATGGAAAATGCTTTAGAAGGAATGTTTCAAAATGTAAATGAGATCTGAAATTCTAAAATGTTATGTTACGAGATGATAGGCTATTTCAGCTTTGAAGAAGGAAACCTGCCATTGGTTGCACTGCCAGCAGGTGGTGGTGATTGGTTGGTTGGTGGTCATTTCCAGATAGTTCTGTGTGAGTCAAAGGCAGTGTGAAGGCCCAGCACTTTGGGAGGCCAAGGCAGGTGGATTGCCTGAGCCCAGGAGCCCAAGACCAGCCTGGGCAATGTGGTGAAACTCCATCTCTACCAAAAATACAAAAAATTAGCCGGGCATGGTAACACACACCTGTAATCCCAGCTACTTGAGAGGCTGAGGTGGGAGGACTGCTTGAGCCTGGGAGGCGGAGGTTGCAGCGAGCCAAGATCGTTCCACTGCACTCCAACCTGGGCGACAGAGTGAGACCAGTTTAACAACAATGTGGAATGGCTGTACTGTTCAGATTAACCTCTAAAATGCACATATGTGGGTCTTGAACCTTCTGTGGGCCGTCAAAAATTAAAAATCAGATGAAATAGTGATCCTTTGTAAAGTGTAGTAATTAACAAGATATTGTATGTCCAGGCAGTAAAGCATCAAATGTTTACACTGCCTTGTCACTCGGCTGTGAGTAGTGTTAATGTGTGCTGTCAGTGCTAATGGTGTTTGCTTTATAATTAATTTTCTTACTCCTCAACACACCATACACATATATAGAAAAGGATTTGGTAGAGGGCAAAAATATAATTTGAAGGCTGCATCTTTTTTACTCACGGTAGCCAGCGCCCTTCTGTTAAACAGAAGCTTCGTTAGTCTGAAATGATGGATTCCAGAAATTCTGAATTTAAGGGAGTAGTGATATTTCCTTAAAGATTTTTAAAAATCAAGTACAATTCTGTATTAAAATACTAGCATACTTACTGTTAAAAGGAAAATAAATAGTTGTAAAACCATTGACCATTTTAAAGATTACATATTTCAGCATAATTTGTATCTTAATAAAATCCTTAATTTTTGTATATATGCATTAGTAAGGACTATAGCTTACGCCAGGTCTAATTAAATGTTTTGCTTATTTAGGGAATATAGCCCTGTCAGAGTAAAACATTTGCAAATAGAACTTACTGCACTTCCCCAGTTCTGAAGTGACAGTAATTTTAATATGCATCCTTGGTTTAATGATTACTTTCCTTGTAGGGGAGAGAGATAGAGCCACTGCCATATTAAATGAACATATTAATTAGATGATCCATCTTGATTTCAGAGATATTAAAAATGAATAAAAAAGTAATACTTAAAACTTAGATATGTGTGTTTTCTCTTTACAAAAAAAAAAAAAATGTTGACATATGTGCTGAAACCATTTCAGGTAAGAAATTCTTAAGGTTTCACTGAATTGTTATGTGATGGGAGTTTTTAGTAAGTGACATTGTGTACACTTGCCCCTAGATCAGACTGGAATATGTTTCTTATAAATGAGGAAGTAAGCATAATTGACTTTTATTCAAATTATCGATATATGCTATAAAACTAATGTGTAGTTATTTTTTAACATAATGTATAGGGCGGGCTTTTAAACTTTTATCTCATAGCTTTGTTTTTGATGCAGTTTATATTCCTTAATTACTGTTCAGAATGTAGTCATAACTTCATTCTTAGAAACCTCACATTAGCCTGGGGATCTTTGAAGAGGATAATCTCTCACTGAAAAGCAGATTGCATTCTGTTCCTGTAATGATGGTTTGACATCAGCCTTATAATGATGTCATGGGTTTTACCTTGAAATGGTAAGGATATTTTTTGGTTAGAAATTCATTAGTTTGTTCTGTGATTTTTATTTTGAAAAAATATTTCTTTAGCTTTTCATTTTTCTCCTTTTATTGTTAAAGAGCTTATACTTTCCTTTATTTACTATGGAAATGTCAGTGTTGGACATTCAGCCCCAAGAAGGAATGTTGTGAGCCTACTGGCCTCTGGATTTTTTTATTTTGTTTTGTTTTTATTTTATTTTATTTTTTTGCTTTACTTTATTTTTTAATTTATTTTGAGATAGAGTGTCTCACTCTTATCACCCAGACTGGACAGTGTGAGCATCATAGCTAACTGTAGCCTTGAACTCCTGGGCCCAAGCAATCTCGCACCTCAGTCTCACAAGTAGCTGGGACTACCTACCTGGCTAATATTTTCAAAACCTTTTTTGTGGAGCGGAGGTCTCACTGCATTGCCAGGGTTGATCTATAATTCCTGGCCTCAAGCAATTCTTCCTGTTCGCCTCCCGAAGTGCTGGGAATACAGATGTGAACCACTATGTCCAGTCTGGATTTCGCTTTGTAGTAACTAATATCCTGCCAGCTTCCTCTTAAGATTTCCAGGCCCAGCGTGGTGACTAACACCTGTAATCCCAGCACTTTGGGAGGCCAAGACGGGTGGATTACCAGAGGTCAGGAGTTCAAGACCAGCCTGTCCAACATGGTGAAACCCCATCTCTACAAAAATACAAAAATTAGCTGAGCATGAAGGCGGGTACTTGTAATCCCAGCTACTCGGGAGGCTGAGGCAGGAGAATCACTTGAACCCAGGAGGCCGAGGTTGCAGTAAGGCGAGATTGCGCCATTGCATTGTAGCCTGGGCAACAGAGCGAGACTCTGTCTCAAAAAAAAGAAAAAACATTTCTAAGAGTTTCTTTTCTTTCTTTCTTTCTTTCTTTTTTTTTTTTTTTGAGACAGAGTCTCACTCTGGTTGCCCAGGCTGGAGGAGTGCAGTGGCACAATCTTGGCTCACTGTAGCCTTGACCTCCCAGGCTCAGGCGATTCTCCCACCTCAACCTCTCAAGTAGCTGGGATTACAGGTGCGCGCTGTTACACCCAGCTAATTTGTATTTTGAGTAGAGACAGGGTTTTGCTATGTTGCCCAGGGTGGTCTCAAACTCCTAGACTCATGCGATCCACCTGCCTCCGCCTCCCAGAGTGCTGGGATTACAGACGTGAGCCACCGTGCCGGCCAGATTTCTAAGAGTTTTGCTTGTAGTTTGTTTTGACATGATCTTGAAAGCAATGTAATTCTAAAGTGGTTTGGTTTTGGCTCAGTAGGTTTCACAGTCATTTTTACTTTTTATTTTCATAGTTTATCTTATATGTTTAGAAATCAGAAGTGATTATGAAAGTAAATTTTATTTCTGACCTGAGCCTTATTTGAGGACTTAAAAAATGTTTAATAATACATTTTATTTAGCTGACTATAGCCAAAATATTTTTTCAACATGTGACTGTAGCTACATCCCAAGTACTCAATAGCCACATGTGGCCAGTGGCCTGCTTTTTTGGACAATGCAGCTCTGTGGATGCTGGCTGATATGTTGTGCCATTTTTTTCTGTAAGAAATTGTATAGAATTGGTGTTATTCTTCTAAAGAATTTCCAGCAAAACCATTTGAACCTGGAGGTGTTTAGGTTTTCAATTACTAGTTAAATTTATTTTCATAGTGATAGGTCTATTCGGGTAATCTATTTCATCCTGAGTGACATTGGGAAATTTCAAGGAAGTTGAATTTATGTTCATAGAGTTGTTTGTAGTATCATCTTATCCTTTTAACATCTGTGTTTGATGATAATCCCTTTTTTTATTCTTGATAGTTTGTGTGTCTTCTCTTTTTCTATCTTTTGATAGATTTCCCAATTTTCTTGGTCTTTGCAAAGAATCAGCTTCTGGTTTCATTGGTTTTTCTCTATTCTGTGTTCAATTTTATGGATTTCTGCTCTTTATTAATTCTTTCCTTCTTGATTTATTTTGTCGTTTCCTAAGGTAGAAACTGAGATTATTGCTCTGAGACCTTTCTTCATTTATAAATGTTTAGTACTATAAATTTTCCTCTAAGTGTTGCTTTTAGTTGAATCCCACAACTTCTGAAATGTATTTTTTTTAAAAATTTTTAGACACTGCGGTGAATGCAGAAATGTGTTTTTATTTTCATTCAGCTGAAAATATCTTCTAATTTCTCTTGAGACTTCCTGTTTGACCTATAGATTATGCAGAAGTGTGTTGTTTAGTTTTCAAACGTTTAGACATTTTTATCTTGCTTAATGTTAGTTTCTTTTTTAAAATATATTTTTAATTTTTATTTTTACTTTGTAGAGATGGAGTCTTGCTAACTTGTCCAGGCTGGTCTCATTCCTGGGCTCAAGCAGTCCTTTTGCCTCTGCCTCCCAAAGTGTTAGGATTACAGGCATGTGCTCCCAGCTTTGTTAATAGTTTCTAGTTTAATTCCATTGTGGTCGGAGAATATCCTTTGTATGAATTCTTTCCCTCCCTCCCCGCCTCGTCTCTGCCTCCCCTCCCTTCCCCTCTCCTATTCTCTTCTTTTTTCTTTTTCCTTTCCTTTCCATTCTTTTCCCTTTCCTTTCCCTTTCCCTTTCTGACAGGGTCTCACTCTGCCCAGCTTCCAAGTAGCTGGGACTACAGGCGCGCACCACCATGCCTGTTTTGTTTTTTGCTTTTTATTTTTTGTAGAGATAGGGTCTTATTTTGTTGTCCCAGTTGGTCTCAAACTACTGGCTTCAAGGAGTCCTCCCACCTTGGCCTCCCAAAGTGCTGGGATTACAGACTTGAGCTACCACACTGGCTGATTTGATTTTTTGTTTCATTTATTAAGGTATTTGTGACTCAGGAGATGTTCTCTCTCTTGGTAAATATTCCATGTGTACTTCAAAAGCATGTGTATTTTGCTTTGTTGAGATGAGTGTTCTATACATGTCAGTTCAATCCAGTTGGTTGATTTTGTTGTTCAATTCCTTTATATCTGTTGATTTTTGTTGTTGTTTACTAGTTCTGTCTGTTACTGAGAATGGAGTGTTGAAAGGTCCAACTACAATTGTGGATTTGTGTTGTTACTTTTTTTCTCCTTTCAGTTATCAGTTTTTAATTCATGTATTTTGAAGCTCTGTTGTTAGGTACATAACATATTAGGATTATCTTTTAGGTGAATTACCCATTTATTAATGTGTAATATCCCTTTTCTTCCCTGATAATTTTCTTTGCTCTGAAGACTTTTGATAATAGTATAGCCACTTTAACTTTCTTTTGACTAGTGTTTACAAGGTCTTTATCTTTTAACTTTCAACCTACATGTATCATTTTATTTCGAGTTTCTTATAGATAGCATGTAGTTGGATCTATTTTTTCCTCCATTCTAACAATCTCTATTTTCTAATTGGTGTGTTTAGACCATTCACATTTAATATAATTATTGAAATGTTGAAATTATTGAATTTAGTTGTATCACTTTATGTTTTGTTCTCTTAATTGAAGACTTAGTCACATTGCTAAACTTATTAGTTACTTGTGATTAAATTGTTTTAAAAATGTATTTGCTCCAGCCGGGCGCAGTGGCTCACGCCTGTAATCCCAACTCTTTGAGAGGCTGAGGAGGGCAGATCACGAGGTCAGGAGATCGAGACCATCCTGGCTAACACAGTGAAACCCTGTCTCTACTAAAAATATACAAAAAAAAAAAAAAAATTAGCCAGGTGTGGTAGTGGGCGCCCATAGTCCCAGCTACTCGGGAGGCTGAGGCAGAAGAATGGCGTGAACCCAGGAGGTGGAGCTTGCAGCAGTGAGCCGAGAGTGCACCACTGCACTCCAGCCTGGGCGACAGAGCAAGACTCCATGTCAAAAAAAAAAAAAGTATTTGCTCTGATAAAAAGAAATACATGATTTATTATAGAAAATAAAGTCTAAAGAGAAAAGGAAACATTTGTTCTGCCATCCAAATATAAACGCTTTTAGTTTAGTTTAGTCTAGTCTAGTCTAGTTTAGTTTAGTTTAATTTAGTTTGAGATGGAGTCGCGCTCTGTCGCCCAGAGTGGAGTGCAGTAGCGTGATCTTGGCTCACTGCAACCTCCGCCTCCCAGGTTCACGCTATTCTCCTGCCTCAGCCTCCGTAGTAGCTGGTACTATAGGCATGCGCCACCACGCTTGACTAATTTTTGTGTTTTGAGTAGAGACGAGGTTTCACCATGATGGCCAGGCTGGTCTCGAACTCCTGACCTCAAGTGATCTACCCGCCTCAGCCTCCCAAAGTGCTGGGATTATAGGCGTGAGCCACCGCGCCCGACCTAAACACTATTAATGTATGCATTTCCACATAGTTTTTTAAAATCCATGTATTAAAAACAAAAAACTTCTTTGTTGTTTAAATATGGTATTGTGCCATATATCCTTATGTAACCTACTTTTTTCTGCCATTCACTAATGTTTTAGAACTTCTTCCCCTTAACATTAAATACTTTCAAAAACACAGTTTTTAGTAATTCCATACCATTCCACTAGATTACTATTAACTATAAACTATTATGGATGTTTTTTTAATTGAGGTAAAATCCACGTAATAATCATTTTAAAGCATGCGGTTTAGTGTTACTTAGTACATTTATGGTGTTGTGTAACCATTATCTCTACTTGATTCCAATGTATTTTATCACCCCCAAAGGAAACCTCATACCTGTTAAGCGGTCGTTCCCCTTTCCTTCCTTCCTGCAGCCCCTGACAGCCACTAATGTTCTTCTGTTTCTCTGAGTAGATACTTCTTTTTGCTGGGATAGGGCAAGATATATAAATAGTAGGCAAATAATAAAATGTATTAGGCCGTGCATGGTGGCTCACTCCTGTAATCCTGGCAATTTGGGAGACTGAGGCGGGTACATCACTTGAGGTCAGGTGTTTGAGACCAGCCTGGCCAACTTGGTGAAACTCTGTCTGTACCAAAAAATACAAAAATTAGCTGGACGTGATGCTACATGCCTGTAATTCCTGCTACTCGAAAGGCTGAGGCACGAGAATGGCTTGAACCCAGGAGGTGGAGGTTGTGGTGAGCCAAGATCGCGCCACTGCTCTCCAGCCTGGGTGACAGAGTGAGTCCCTGTCTCAAAAAAAAAGATGGGGGGATGGGGGACTGAGAAACACTGGTGAAGTTCATAGTCCAGGAGTGTAGGTTCACCAAAAGACTGAAACCTAATCACACCTTACCATTATGTTACTACTGGCTTCTTTACTACAGTTTATTTTAGCCAGTACATCCTGTCTACCTTTCAGCAGGGCATACTAAAAAGCAAGAAACACAGTTTGGAGAAATTGAATAGCATCACAATCAGTTTTGGTAGGCATGTTGGAATTATTAGGCTAGGAATTTTTTTAAAATCTGTAAATAGTATGCTAAGTTCTTCAATGGAAAAAGTAGATAACATGCAAGAACAGATGGATAATGTAAGCAGGGAGATGGAAATTCTAAGAAAGAATCAAAATGCCAGAGATAAACATTAACAGAAATGAAGAATGACTTTGATGAGCTTGTTAGTGACTGGACACAACTGAGGAAATCTCTGAGCTTGTGGATATGTCAATAGAAATTCCAAAACTGAAGAAGAGAGAAAAGGCTGAATAAAAATAGAACAAGCCAGGTACAGTGATGTGTGCCTGTAGTTCCAGTTATTTGGGAGGCTGAGGCAGGAACATTCCTTGAGCCCAGGAGTTCAAGTCCAGCCTGGGCAACATAGTGAGACCTCATTGCTTATAAAAACAAACCCAGGGCCAGGAGCTGTGGCTACGCCTGTAATCCCAGCACTTTGGGAGGCCGAGGCAGGCAGATCACAAGGTCAAGAGATCGAGACCATCCTGACCAACATAGTGCAACTCCATCTCTACTAAAAATACAAAAATTAGCTGGGCATGGTGGTACACGCCTGTAGTCCCAGCTACTCGGGAGGCTGAGGCAGGAGAATCGCTTGAACCCAAGAGGCGGAGGTTACAGTGAGCCAAGATCACGCCACTGCACTCCAGACTGGCGACAGAGTGAGACTCCATTTAAAAAACAAAACAAAACAAAAACCAGAATACAGTAACCTTCCCACCACCCTATCTACAGTTTCACTTTCCATGATTTCAGTTACCCATAGTCAACCACAGTCTGAAAATATCAGATGGAAAATTCCAGAAATAAACAATTCTTAAGTTTCAAATTGCATTCCATTCTCAGGGGCATTCCATCTTGCCCAGGATATGAATCATCCCTTTGTCTAGCATATCCACGTGTATGCACTATTCACTTGTTAGTCACTTAGTAGCCATCTTGGTTATCAGATCAACTGTTGGGATATTGCAGTGCTTGAGTCGAAGTAACTCCTGTTTTACTTAATAATGGTCCCCAAATGCAAGAGTAGTGATACTAGCATATTGTTGAAATTGTTCTATTTTATTATCAGTTATTGTTAACCTCTTACTGTGCCTAATTATAAGTCAAAATTTATCATAGGTATGTAGGTATAGGGAAAAAATCATATATATAAGATTTAGTACTTTCCATACTTTCAGTCATCCACTGGGAGTCTGGGAACTTATTTTCCATGGATAAGGGAGGACTGCTGTATCCACGAACTATGGGACAACTACAAAAGGCGTAATGTAATGCATAATGGGAATAACAGAAGGATAGTAGAGAAAGGAACAGAAACACTATTTGAAGCAATATGGCTGAAAATTTCTCCAAATTAATGTCAGACATCAAATCACAGATCCAGGAAGCTCAGAGAACACCAAGCAGGATAATGCCCAGAAAATGACATGCCCAGAAAATGACATCTGGCATATCATATTCGGAAACTGCAGAAAATCAAAGATAAAGAAAAATCTTGAAAGAAGCCAAAGGGAAAAAATACCTTACCTATGGAGGAGTAACAGTAAGAATTATATATGATTTATCCTCAGAAATGCAATCAAGAAGAGAGTGGAATGAAATATTTTAAATATTGAGGCTAGGCACAGTGACTTACGCCTATAATCCCAGCACTTTGGGAGTCTGAGGCAGAAGGATAACTTGAGCCCAGGAGTTCAAGACCAGCATGGCCAACATAGGATAATTAAGAAATATTACGAGCAACTCTGTGCCCACAAACTTGGTAACCTAGATGTAATGGAATAATTCCTTGAAATACACAATTTGCCAAAGCTTGCTCAAGAAAACATAGACAACTTGAATAGGCTTTTTTGTCTGTTAAAGAAACTGGATCAGTAATTAAACTTCTGCAACAGAAAGCACCAGGGCCAAATGAGTTTTCTGGTGAATTCTACCAAACATTTAATGAGGAATTATACTAATTCTCTTTTTATGTATTTTTTGAAACAGAGTCTTGCTCTGTCACCCAGGCTGATATGCAGTGATCTCAGGTCATTGCAACCTCCGTCTTCCAGGCACAAATGATCCTCTCACCTTAGCTTCCCAAGTAGCTGGGACTACAGGCCTGTGTCACCACACCTGGCTAGTTTTCTTTTGGTAGAGATGGTATTCCGCCATGTTGTCCAGGCTGGTCTTGAACTCCTGGGTCAAGCAATCTTCCTGGGATTACAGGTGTGAGCCACCACACCCAGCCTATACTAATTCTCTGCAATTTCCTTCAGAAGATAGAAGCAAATGGAATACTTCCTAACTCCTTCTGTGAGACCAACATTACCCTAATAACCAAACCAGACAAAAATTACAGGAAATTTCTCATGAACCTAGATGCACATATCCTCAACAAAATATTAGCAGATTGAATTTCAAAAATGTGTAAAAAGGCCAGGCACAGTGGCTCACGCCTGTAATTTCAACACTTTAGGGGGCTGAGGCGGGCAGATCACCTGAGATCAGGAGTTCAAGACCAGCCTGGCCAACATGGTGAAACCTCGTCTCTAGTAAAAATTCAAAAGTTAGCTGAGCATAGTGCTGTGCGCCTGTAGTCCCAGCCACTCGGGAGGCTGAGGTAGGAGAATTGTTTGAACCCGGCAGGTAGAGGTTGCAGTGAGTTGAGACTGTGTCACAGCACTCCAACCTGAGTGACGGAAACAATATTTGGAGTGAGATTCCATCTCAAAAAAAGAAAGTGTAAAAAGAATTACATGCAGGCCTGGGCGAGGTGGCTCACACCTGTAATCCCAGCACTTCGGGAGACTGAGGCTGGTGGGTCACTTGAGGTCAGGAGTTCAAGACCAGCCTGGCTGACATGGCGAAACCCTGTCTCTACTAAAAATACAAAAATTAGCTGGGTGTGGTGGTGCATGTCTGTAATCCTAGCTACTCAGTAGGCTGAGGCAGGAGAAGAGCTTGAATCAGGGAGGTGGAGGTTGCGGTGAGCTGAAATCGTGCCATTGCACTCCATCCTGAGCAACAAGAGCAAAACTCCGTCTCAAAAAAAAAAAAAAAAAAAAAAACAAGAAAGAAAAAACAGTTAAACAGTGGGCCAAAGACCTGAACAGACATCTCACCAAAGATGCACAGATGGCATGGCATGTAAAAACTTATGAGAAGATATTCACCATTATATGTTTTCAGGACAATACAAGTTGAAACAACTATGAGATATCACTATACACCTATTAAGATGGCCATAATCCCAAACACCAACAATACCAAATGCTGGCAGGAATATGAGGCAACAGGAATTCTCATTCACTGCTGGTGGGAATGCAAAATGGTACAACCACATTCTCTTACCCTCCCGTCAGCAGCTGTGCTCTTTGGTATTTACCCAGAGATGTTGAAAACTTATATTCACACAAAAACCTGCACACAGATGTTTATAGCAGCTTTATATATAATTACCAAAACTTGGATGCAATGAAGAAGACCTTTAGTTGGTGAGTGGACACATAAACTGTGGTACAACTGGACAATGGAGTATTACTCAGCACTAAAAAGAAATGAGCCATTAAGGCACATGGAAGAACCTTAAATGCATATTACCAAGTGAAAGAAGCTGATCTGAAAAGGCTACATACTGTTGGATTCCAAATCTATGACATTTTGGAAAAGATAAAACTGCAGAGACAGTAAAAGGATCAGTGGTTGTCAGAACTGGGGGCAGGGAGACATGAATAGGCAGAATACAGATTTTTAGGGCAGTGAAAAGTATTCTGAATACCACTTTTTTTTTTTTTTTTTTGAGATGGAGTCTTGCTCTGTCGCCCAGTCTGGAGTGCAGTGGCATGATCTTGGCTCACTGCAACCTCCGCCTCCCGAGTTCAAGCAGTTCCCCTTTCTCAGTCTCCCGAGCAGCTGGGATTACAAGTGTGCGCCACCACACGGCTTATTTTTATATTTTCAGTAGAGATGCGATTTCACCATTTTGGTAAGGATGGTCTGGAACTCCTGACCTTGTGATCTTCTCACCTCGGCCTCCTAAAGTGCTAGGATTACAGGCGTGAGCCACCACACCCCGCCTGATATATTAATATAATGGGGGATACGTGTCATTGTACATTTGTCCAGACCCATAGAACGTACAACATAGAGTGAGCCCTAACATAAACTATTGATTTTGGTGATAATGGCATGTCAGTGTTGGCTCATTGATTGTAACAAATAGTACCACTGGTGCATTGTGTTGATAGGCAGGTTGTGCATATGTGGGGGAAATATCTGTACCTTCCTTTTGGTTTTGCTGTGAACCTAAAACTGCTGTAAAAAAAAAATAAAGTACGATCGGGCAAGGTGGCTCATGCCTGTAATTCCAGCACTTTGAGAGCCTGAGGCAGGAGGATTGCTTGAGGCCCAGGAGTTTGAGACCAGCCTGGGCAATATATTGAAAGACCCCCATCTCTACAAAAAAATTTAAAAATTAGCTGAGCATGGTGACATGCACCTGTAGTCCTAGCTACTTTGCTGGCAAAGGTGGGAAGATTGCTTGAGTTCAGGAGGTCAAGACTACAGTGAGCTGTGATAGCACCATTGCACTCCAGCCTCAGCAACAAACAGAGACTCTGTCTTGGAAAAGAGAAAAATAAAGAATCTGTTAAAAAATGCCTCTCAGCCGGGTGCAGTGACTTAACACCTGTAATCCTAGCACTTCGGGAGGCCAAGGTGGGCGGATCTCGGGGTCAGGAGATCGAGACCATCCTGGCTAACACGATGAAACTCCGTCTCTACTAAAAATACAAAAACTTAGCTGGGAGTGGTGGTGGGCGCCTGTAGTCCCAGCTACTCGGGGGGCTGAGGCAGGAGAATGGCGTGAACCTCGGAGGCGGAGGTTGCAGTGAGCCAAGATTGTGCCACTGCACTCCAGCCTGGGTGACAGAGATTCCGTCTCCAAAAAAAAAAAAAAGCCTCTCAGTAAGAAAAAATAATGAACAGAAGAAATAATAACCTTTGAAGTAGGATAGACTGGAAGGACTTTCCCAAATATGGGAAACTTTACCAGATTTAGTCTTTTAACTAAATTAGATTCATGTTTGGTGATTGGGAGAAGATACTTCATTTCTAAACTGAAAGAAGGTGGGCAAAAGCACAAACTCTGGTTAAGCATGACTAGTACACTTTTGGCAATGTGTGGGAAAGAATGGGAGATAGATTGGAGATCATAACATCTTTGATGAAGATTAGCACCCACTGGTCATCTGTAAGAGAGTCGAGTAGCTAACCATCACGGATCAAGGTGTACAACTTGAGCATGTCTGACCAAGAGAACATGTGTATACTCTGCACATCAGATGTAGGTGAGTGGTTTGACTGCCTTTTGTAGGACTGAGATGTCCAGATGGCCATGAGGGAGTTCTAAGTAACCCCATGAGAGATGTTGATAGAGATGTTAATTCAGCACCTACTCAGTCTGGTGCTGAATTAATGTCCCCCAAAGCTCTGTGCTCACATTTGAACCAGGAAAATACCTTGGCCCATGAAGGGCGTGTGGTGGAGATGAGAAGGAAGGGATGCTTGGTAAAGTTGGATAAGACCAAAGAAATGAAGAAGATAGTGGGAAGAAATAGGAAAAAAAAGGGGGGGGAAGGGAGGAGGAGGGAAAAAGAAGAAACATTTAGGAAGTTCTGCTTTGTTGCTATATTCAACTCCGACTTCTGTCAGTGAATTTGATGACTAAAGAGCTAGTGTAGGCTGGGCGCGGTGGCTCAAGCCTGTAATCCCAGCACTTTGGGAGGCCGAAATGGGCGGATCACGAGGTCAGGAGATCGAGACCATCCTGGCTAACACGGTGAAACCCCGTCTCTACTAAAAAATACAAAAAACTAGCCGGGAGAGGTGGCGGGCGCCTGTAGTCCCAGCTACCCGGGAGGCTGAGGCAGGAGAATGGCATAAACCCAGAAGGCGGAGCTTGCAGTGAGCTGAGATCGTGCCACTGCACTCCAGCCTGGGCGGCAGAGCAAGACTCCGTCTAAAAAAAAAAGAGCTAGTGTAGTTCTCCTTGGAGAGAATGTTGAGGGGGAGAGGTTACTGTTTTATTTGTTCTGCTGGTTCTTGCAGTGGTCCAGCTAGGTTTGTGATATTGATGGGGAGCAGTTTCCTTGAAGCCAGAAACAAAGACCATCCTCTTTCAGGAGGAGAGGGAAGAGAGATCAGAGTTAATACAATGTATTATCTAAGATCTCTAGGAAGCAAAAGCTTTCACTAAGAGTAACTAGTTACCATCAGTAATGATGTCTTACACTTTTTGTGCATAATTGTATCCAAGATAGGGTTTGAGTTTCTTTTAAAAGACCAGTGAGGCTTATATCTTACTTTGTTTTTAGTTGTTCAAAACTAACAAATTAGCTCTGTAGAAGTTAAACCTCACCTTGGAAGATGTACCAGAGGAATGGGTGGTGGTTGTTTTTAAATGTTGGAATTTAAAGTTGAATTAGGTGGCCGGGCGTGGTGGCTCACACCTGTAATCCCAGCACTTTGAGAGGCCCAGGCAGGTGGATCACCTGAGGTCAGGAGTTCGAGATCAGCCTGGTAAACATGGTGAAATCCCATCTTTACTAAAAAAAAAAAAAAAAATTAGCCAGGTGTGGTGGCGCATGCCTGCAATCCCAGCTACTTGGGAGGCTAAGGCAGGAGAATAGCTTGAATCTGGGAGGTGGAGGTTGTCATGAGCCGAGATCATGCCATTGCTCTCCAGCCTGGGCAATAAGAGTGAAACTTCATCCAAAAAAAGTGTGAATTAGGTAATTAGTTGGTAGTCTAGAATTTGACTTTCTGGTTATTTAATTAATAAATACTTGGAAGTATTTCTTGAGTATCTTATTCTACATTTTACCCTTTGATGAAAATCTCACGGGTATCAAGATGCACCAAGTATGTCCCAATTATACTGGTTGGTAAATTCACCAGAACTGGTGAAGGAGGCTGGGCACGGTGGCTCATACCTGTAATCCCAGCACTTTGGGAGGCCAAGGTGGGCTGATCACTTGAGGTCAGGAGTTCAAGACCAACCTGACCAACATGGTGAAACCCCATCTCTACCAAAAATACAAAAATTAGCTGGGCGTGGTGACAGACACCTGTACTCCCAGCTACTTGGGAGGCTGAGGCATGAGAATCGCTTGAACCGAGGAGGCAGAGGTTGCAGTGAGCCGAGATCGTGACACTGCACTCCAGCCTGGGCAACAGAGTGACACTCAAAAAAGCAAAAACAAAAAGAAGTGTTGGAGGAGTAAGAGTACCAGCCATTGTATTCCTATTTGCATACAAAATGGACAATATTTAAATGTTAAGCCTTTTTATCCAATGTTATATTTAAGTGCTTCTCAACATTAATGCCAAAATGATTTTATGCCAGCTGTGTAGATTTGCCTCTTAATGTACTGTAGCTATCATTTTGATTTCCTGCATATCCTTAAACACAATTGTACTTTGAAATTTAAATTAGTAATTAAAGTTCTTAAGTGTAGTTTCATGCTATATTACATTTTTTTGTGGTAGTGCTATTACCCACTCAGATTATGCTTTTTTCATAGACTATAGAAGTTTAAATTATTAGGATAATATTTCCATCTTTTCTGCCAGGAAGTATTTTCTCCATGAGTATTAATTATTTTCTGATTAGTGGAACTCTCAAAACTGACCAGGGGTGGTGTGGGAGTGTTGCAAGGTGTCATCAGTAAGCACTAGATCAGGAGTAAAGAAGATCTGACTTCTAATTCTAATTCTGCCACATAATAAATTACTGATTGGCCTTCAACAAATAACAGAATCACTGGGCCTCTGATGTTTTTATTTTTGTTTTGATTAATTGTGGTAAAATAACACGTACAATTTATTGTAACCATTTCTAAGTGTACAGTTCACTGGCAATAAGTATATTCACAAGCATCACCACTATTCACCTCTAGAACTACTTTCATCTGCAAAACTGAAACTCTGTACCCATTAATAATTCTCCATTTCCCTTCACCCCAGCCATTGGAAACTGCCATTCTGCTGTCTCTGATTTTGACTACCTTACATACCTCACATAAGTGGAATTACATAGTATCTGTCCATTTGGGACTAGTTTATTTCACTTAACATTATCAAGGTTCATCCATATTATAGCATGTATCAGAATTTCCTTCCTTTTAAAGGCTGAATAATATTTTGGTGTATGTATATACTACATTTTGTTCATTGATCTTTTTTTGTTTTTTTTTTTTTTGAGACAGAGTCTCACTCTGTCGCCCAGACTGGAGTGCAGTGGCCAGATCTCAGCTCACTGCAAGCTCCGCCTTCCAGGTTGACACCATTCTCCTGCCTCAGTCTCCTGAATAGCTGGGACTACAGGCACCTGCCATCTCGCCCAGCTAGCTTTTTGTATTTTTTAGTAGAGACGGGGTTTCACCGTGTTAGCCAGGATGGTCTCGATCTCCTGACCTCGTGATCCGCCCGTCTCAGCCTCCCAAAGTGCTGGGATTACAGGCTTGAGCCACCGCGCCCGGCCTGTTCATTGATCTTTTACTGGACATTTGGGTTACTTCCACCTTTTGGCTATTGTGAATAATGCTACTGTGAATGAACATGGGTGTACAAATATCTCTTTGAGACTCTGTTTTCAGATCGTTAGGTTATATACCTAGAAGTAGAGTTGCTGGATCATTTGTCAATTCTATGTTCAATTTTTTTGTGGAATCGTATTGTTTTCCATAGCAGCTGCACCATTTACATTCCCCACAGCACACAAGGTTTCTAATTTCTCCACGTCCTCACCAACATTTGGCATTTTCTGATGTCTCTAGGAAGCAAAAGCTTTCACCAAGGGCAACTAAGCATTTTTTTTTTTTTTGGAGTAGCCATCATAATAGGTGTGAGGTGGTATCTCACTGTGATTTGATTTGCATTTCCCCAGAGATTAGTAATGTTAAGTATCTTTTTAAGTGCTAATTGGCCATTTGTATTTTTATAGAAATGTCTGTGCAAGTTCTTTGCCCTTTTTGAAATCTGGTTGTATTTTCTGTTGTTGAGTTGTAGGAGTTCTTTATATATTTGAGATACTAACCCCTTATGACATATATGATCTGTACATATTTTCTCTCATTCCATGGGTAGCCTTTTCACTCTGTTGATTGTGTCATTTGATGCAGTTTTTGATTCTGATGTCCAATTTATTAGCTTTTGGTGTCATATCCAAGAAACCATTGCCAAATCCAATGTGATGAAGCTTTTCCCCTATGCTTTTTTTCTAGGAGTTTTATAATTTTAGCTCATATGTTTAGGTCTTTGATCCATTTTGAGTTAATTTTTGTATATGGTGTAAGGTAAGGGTCCAACTTCATTCTTTTGCATGTGGATATGCAGTTTTCTCAGCATCGTTTTTTGAAAAGACTGTCCTTTCACCGTTCAGTTGTTTTGGCACCCTTGTTGAAATTATTTGACCATGTACACAAGGTTTGTTTCTGGGCACTTTCTTCTATTCCATTGGTCTATATGTCTGTCTTTCTGCCAATACCACACTAGTTTGTTTGTTTGTTTTTGAGATGGAGTCTTGCTCTGTCGCCAGGCTGGAGTGCAGTGGCGCAATCTTGGCTCACTGCAACCTCTGCCCCCCCTGGGTTCAAGCGATTCTCCTGCCTCAGCCTCCTGAGTACCTGGGACCACAGGGGTACACCACAATGCCCAGCTAATTTTTTGTATTTTTAGTAGAGACGGGGGTTTCACCATGTTTGGCCAGGCTGGTCTCAAACTCCTGACCTCAAGTGATCTGCCCGCCTCGGCCTCCCGAAGTGCTGGGATTACAGACATGATCCACTGTGCTGGGCCACTTTGTGATAAGTTTTGACATCAGGAATAAGTTAGTCTTCTTTTTCAGAATTATTTTGACCGTTCAAAAATTTTTAGCTCTTAGTGATGCTAAGATTAAAGGATTCAGGTGGTAACAGGCTGATCCCTCCATTGCAGAGGTCTTACCCGTCAGTCAATATTTTGCATAGTGGTTTCATCAATTTGTGATGATTGCCTAAATCATTTCATTAGAAGTTACAAAGTAGTGATTCCTTCTACTTTTATTAGCTGGAATTCTTTTGAAGTGGAGGAATCCTTTTCTTTATCAACAGTGACTTATCTTGAAATTTAATTTCTACCAAAAAGACTGGTTAAATTCTTAATTATTTACCTTTAGTTTTCAATTGTTAAGAGTAAGAACATGATGCTCTCATTGCTTTCAATGAAATTAATGAAGAAGAAGAATTAAAGGTTTGATTTGATTTCCCCCTTTTTGTAGGTGTCGTTATAAACTCTTAGATTCTATATATGAAACTTGTTTTAGTTCATTGCAGATAGTGGCTAAGGAATATGTATTTTTAGCACATAAACCACATGATCTTGATGGAGGTGGTTGGTCTGCAGAGCAGACTCCTGTAAAGTAGTGTTATGGATTTTAAAACAGTTACTATTTTGTTGTGTATGTCTTCCCTACCAAAGATGGTGTCCATTAAGAAGTTAGTGTCCAGTCTTATCAAAGGCAGATGCTATCAACATAATTTGTCATTATTTTAAAATGTATTGTTGTATTTGAGACAGGGTCTCACTTTGTCATCCAGGCTGGAGTGCGGTGGCACAATCATAGCTTACTGCAGCCTCAAACTTACAGGCTCAAGCAGTCCTCCCACCTCAGCCTCCTGAGTAGTTGGGACTACAGGCATGTGCCATGATGCCCAGCTAATTTTTAAATTTTTTTTATAGAGACAGGGTGTAGCTGTGTTGCTATACTTGTGGGCTTAAGTGATCCTTCCTCCTTAGCCTCCTGAGAGGCTGGAGACAACAGGCATGAACCACTGTGCTCTACAATAATTTATATTTAAATTAGCAATATTAAATGTTAACATATCTTAGTAAGGAGGTCTCTTCTGCCTTCAATTTACTGTCATTGTTGTAGTTCTCCAGGTTAAATTAGACACACCTGATCCTCAGACGTTATCCTTAACAGTGACTCTAACTTCCAACAGGGCAACACAGTAAACAGTTCTTTAATGCTACTTATGGTGCTAAGTACTTTCGCATTAACAATTTGCTCCTTATTGAGCACCTGCCTTGTGCCAGTCACCATCCTAGGGAATTTACTTATCTCCATTTTTACAGTGTCCCACCTTGACCTAATTTTATTTTTTGAATATGTAAAACATTTTATGATTCCTAAGTCAAAACTCATTTACATAATACATTTAGATGGATATGATATATGTCTATCCCTGCCCCCTTCAGGTAGTCCCATCCTCCTGCTATAGGGTATTCATTTTTATTCATTGTTTTTTTCTTTCTTTTTTTTTTTTTTGAGACGGAGTCTCGCTCTGCCACCCAGGCTGGAGTGCAGTGGCCGGATCTCAGCTCACTGCAAGCTCCGCCTCCCGGGTTCACACCATTCTCCTGCCTCAGCCTCCCGAGTAGCTGGGACTACAGGCGCCCACCACCTCGCCCAGCTAGTTTTTTGTATTTTTAGTAGAGACAGGGTTTCACCGGGTTAGCCAGGATGGTCTCGATCTCCTGACCTCGTGATCCGCCCGTCTCGGCCTCCCAAAGTGCTGGGATTACAGGCTTCAGCCACCGCGCCCGGCCCATTGTTTTTTTCTTTTAGCAAACACTATCAAATGTATATAAATTTGCCCCTTTTCTAACAGAAACTTATAACTACAGATATTGATCTTCATCTTAATTTTTTTTTTTTTTTTTTGAAACAGAGTCTTGCTTTGTCACCCAGGCTGGAGTGCAGTGGTGCGATCTTGGCTCACTGCAACCTCTGCCTCCTAGGTTCAAACGATTCTCTTGCCTCAGCCTCCCAAGTAGCTGGGACTACAGGCCCGCATCACCATGCTTGGCTAATTTTTGTATTTTCAGTAGAGACGGGGTTTTAGCATGTTGGCCAAGCTGATCTTGAACTCCTGACCTCAGGTGATCCACCCACCTCGGCCTCCCAAAGTATTACAGGTGTGAGCCACTGTGCCTGGCCACTTTTTTTCACTTAATATGTATATCATAGAGAGCACTCTTAAAAAGTAATAGAGGCCAGATGTGGTGACTCATGCCTGTCTTCCCAGCACTTTGTAATGCTAAGGCAGGAGAATCACTTCAGCCCAGGAGTTGAAGACCAGCCTGGGCAACAAAAGGAGACCCCATTTCTACAAAAAGTAAAAAATTAGTCAGGCAGGGTGGCAAGTGGCCTATATGTAGTCCCAGCTACTCAAGAGGTTGAGGTGGAAGGACCACTTGAGCCTGGGAGGTCAAGGCTGCAGTGAGCCATGATTATGCCACTGCACTCCATCCAGCCTGAGTGACACAGTGAGACTGTCTCAAAAAAAAGTTAATGGAAATCCTCATTTCTTCTGTGATACAGAAGAAATGAAAGTCCTTCTGTGTCTATATTCTGTGTACCTACTGATGGACATTTGAGTTGTTTTAAATTTCTTGCTGTTAACGAATAATGCAGTATTCTTAATTTTCCTCTAATAGCTTCTTCCTCATTTCTCTGCCCTCATAGCAAAAATTCTTTGCAAATGTACCAGTAATAATTGTCTCCACCTCCTGATCTCTTACTCTCACAAATTCTGTGTAGCTCTCTATCCCCATTACTCCACTGAAACTGACTGCTCTTTTCAAGCTCTCCAGTGACCTTTGTGTTGCTACATCCAACGGTTTGTCCTTAGTGATCTACTGACTTGACTTACTAACAGCACTGGACCCAGCTGGTGACTCTGTCCTCTTGAAACACTTGTCGCTAGGCTTCTAGAACACCATAGACTCCTGGTTTTCCTTTATTGTCAGGGTCGTTCCTTCTCTATCTTTTCTGATGCCCTTATTATTGAATGAATACATTTCTTCTCCTTCCTTATGGTATCAGCTGATGGCTGAGCTAGGTGGGCCCATTTCAGGGGAGGGCAGTCATGTAGGAGGGAAGACTGTAAGGAAAGGGGGGATGGGGTCTCTGCATCTATGAGCTGGGAGGAGGAGGAGGAGGAGGAGAGGAAGGCATCTGGGTTCAGAGATCACCAGGAACAAGCCTGTAGTCTTGACAAAATCGGATTATTGAAATGATGCAGTGAGTGAAGGCACTTCGGAGGAACTGTGGAATGCCGTCAAACAGGAAGGAGGAGGGAAGCATCTTTTGTAGGGCTTGGGTTCTAGCTAAAGGATTCTGAGGAAGCTTTAAGGGATGCTTGGTGGGACAGGGTCAGTTCTGGATTGGTTGCTGTTTCTGAGACAGGATTAGGTAAAACAGGAATAATTAGGGTTTAGGTGTTGACATGAAGCAAGGGCAGTTTAGCAACTGGGGATCCTCAGTAGTAGATGGCTATAGCAAACCAGGTCTGGAAGCATTATTGCTACTAAGGCAGTAGCCACACAAAGAGAGGGTCATTAGGACATTTTACTGCTGCTGCATGACCTTGGGAGAAATAATATTCCCTCTTAACTTTGTACTTGTCTTTATCTGTGTCTGTCCTCCCAGTCCAATTATGGGAGAGTTGCTTTTTCCTTTTTCATTCTGAACAGATTTTCATTTTTCAGCCCCAGCCAGGTTTTTACTCTTAATTTCATGGCACTGATTTCTTGGATTTGGGAAGCAGGGATCCTTGTTTCCTAAGATTTGAGGGAAATAAATAAGTGATTAAATGTTTGCTGTACACTTCCCTCCCCGTGTTTAAAGGAAAACCTCATATTTTTGAAATAGGGCATAATGTGGAAAAATTGTGAAATAGGAATAGTTTCTTTGTTGTTTCCCCTTCAGTTCTCCTTTCAGTGCCTTTCTTAGGCTTCTCTTCTCTCCTATGTGAACTTGTGCCCATTGGTTGATCGGATTTGTTGCTCTGATGATTAGATATAAGGTAGCTTAATAGGTTTTTTGAGGGGCATTTGCATTTTAAAAGGACATTCCTGGGTATAATACTAAATACTAAGGAACAAGTTTCTAATGCACATTTGAGGCAAGAGGTGGTAGAGAGTGAGAATGGGTAGGGATGCGAAGTTTCCAGAGGTTGTCCTTCAGCAGTACTCTGCTGCTGGTGGGGTCTAAGCCTCAGAAATCAGAAGTCACTGAGAAGGTGATGAACTGGAGCCTGTCTCTACCCTTTTCCCCTTTAGGTGCTGAGGTGTAGGTGGCATGTTGATAGATGTGGTGAAAGAATCTGAGTGCCCACATGTGTCGGGGAGCGTGGCTAATGTGCTGAGTAAGTTATGTGGCAGTGCAGACTAGAAGTTGAGACTAGAGATCAGCACCGGGACAACTGGAAGTTCCTTCTTTTCACAATGGTATGCACACACTGCTACCTTAGCAGTTCTAAGAGACACACAGAAAGATGTCAAGACCTGCTCATGATACTGACTTTTTTTTTTTTCCCAATTTGAGAGCATGTACTGTTTATTAACTGGCTAGATTAGAAAAATAATCATGGTAGACGCCTTAGTTCATTCTTCTAATAAGCCTGTTGATCTGGTCTACCCTGTTTCCACCATCTCCACCTTCTACAAAATGGGTAGTTTTTTCTTCATTCCACTTCATGCAGAAGATAATTTGAAGGGCCACAGGAAGTTATTTGCTTCTTTGAAGCATTTTCCAACAGTATGGATCTCATGATCAAGTCCTCCATGCAGGTGTTGCCATATTTACCAAGAGGTCGAGCAATCAAGGTGTTGTCTGTCAGAGCAATTCACTTCTTACTGATTTTGCCATAACCATGCTTGTAGGTTAGTTCATTTACTGACTTCAGATTTGGGTACTCCTATGCAGTATATGGTTTTGCAATCCTCAGCATGTTAATTGAAGCCTGTTGAACTTCACAAAGATTCCATTAAAGATTTGATGAAGGCAAAGAAGCTGCAACACGTTTCAGACCTTTGGGTTCACACCATTGATACCTCTGATCCTGATGATAAACACCAATTTGGGTTCTGCAGATACATAGAAGTTGCTAGCTTTTCTTGCCATCCTCGCCATTTGAATTTCAGTTCTGTGCATCTGCCTGTATTCCTTGTGATAGTGCTCTGGTTTTTCATAGATAAGCTTCCTCCTTGCCTTTCAAAGCATCTTTTGGGCAAACTTCTTTCTCAAGCAATTGATCTTCAGCTCTGCAAAATTCCTTTGCTTTTTCTTAAGGGTTTCTGGCACAGCAGGAACCTTCTTCTTTTTGACACCCTCCATGGTTCAAGCCTGAAAAGAGCATAATACTGACTTTTGCACTGCCTACTGTTAGGACATGTTTCAGTCCACTTTCAAGCCTTTCTCACTGAAGCTGGACAGTACATAACCAGCTTTTCTATAGAGATGAAATATGGGCCTGCAGCTTATAGCTCAGCAGTGGACTGTAGCCAGACCCCTTTTGTTTCTTAATCCTCAGGGAAAATGTGAGGTTCCTGTTCTGCTTTGAAGATCGGTTGATCTTCCTAAAGGATTTGAACCCACAACCTCCAAATCTGGAAGTGGCCTCCACCATAATCTTCATGTTGACCTTCACCAGGCTTTGCCTTCTGACACCAGGGCATTCATGTCTCACAACTCCCAGGCACAAGGAGTGGTGGTTGCCCAAAGATCAGAAGCATCCAGGAGTTTAGTCTTAGCTATACCTTTAACTACTGGGAGGTGTCCATGTGCATTAGATTTTTGAAAGTGGTACTTTCCCAAGTCCCCTGACCTTTCCCCTTGGGAAGCCCAGAACCAAGTGGAGGCCTGTTGATGAAGCAGTGTATTGTTTGGTTTAAGTGGTTTCTCTTTACAACTACTGGTCAGAAGCAGGCTCTGGGATTAGTCAAGCAGCCTCAGCCCAACATCCACATCAAGATGATGGTGATTCAGTTGTACGGTCATTGATGTAACCCTAGTTTGAAGACTGTTAACTGACCTGTAATGTTTTACTGCGAAAGGGAGCGTTTCCCTGCAGATAGGACTGGCTTCTGTCTTCAGCTGATAAAACAGTGTTTTTGAGGCTTCTGAAGGACTTGGGTGCATGATGGTTCCCTGTTTTTGCCCTACTACAACCTTGTTCTGCCCCTTGCTAGATATCAAAGCATTCTCTTTTGCTAGTCAGTTCTCTCCATAGAGAGTGGTCTTCATCTCTTTTGCAGTTTTTGTTTTTGTTTATGTTTGAGATGAAGTCTTGCTCTGTGTTCCAGGCTGGAGTGCAGCGGCATGATCTCGGCTCACTGCAACCTCCCCCTCCCAGGTTCATGCGATTCTCCTGCCTCAGCCTCCCCAGTAGCTGGGATTACAGGTGTGTGCCACCACGCCTGGCTAATTTTTTGTATATTTAGTAGAGATGGAGTTTCACCGTGTTAGCCAGGATGGTCTCGATCTCCTGACCTGGCGATCCACCCACCTTGGCCTCCCACAGTGCTGGGATTATAGGCATGAGCCACCGCACCCAGCCAGGATTCATGTATATTTATTTTGTACTTTGGATTGTGACGTAAAACTGTGTTATTTATTATGTTGCTCAAATTGTTCCAGCTTTGGCCAGTGGGAGTTCTTTCTGGTTGGTTTTTATGTCCCTACGACATGCCCTTATCCTTTTGTTCTTTGACCACTTTCTTTCTGGTACTATAGGATGTTCCAGATTCATCTTATATTTTCCATGCCCTAGCCGTAGAATCAGCCATTTATCCAAGGAGCTCTTGTGCTTTTTATTGGAGAATCCTATATAGAAACCAAAATCTGGGCACTAGGTGTGTTCATTGCTACTGGGGTGTCATAACTTCTAGTCCTTCTTGGCAAACAGAGCTAGATAATACATGTATGCACACCAACTTTTGTATATAGACATATCTACAACTGATTCTGTATTTCTTCATCTATCATAACCAGGAACTTATATTGACATCTCTGACTTTAATTCAGTACCACAGCATTCATTTTTATAATGCCTGCCTTTCTTGCTTATCTATAGTATCTTCAAAAGTGAGAAACCTTGTTCCCACTATGTAACATCCTTTTACTTCTTTGTTCAGCCTCAGTACACATGGACAGCAGTTTCAGAATCATATCCCACCAGAAACAAATTTACCATTTGGGAATGTTGCACTGATTTTTACAATTTTATTTTACTGGAGAAATTATGGATGTGTGTATATGCTGATTATGATGTGATTTGACCATGATGCTAGCTTTTATATGTATGCAGACATTTTTTATCTGACCATAATCTATAATGTCTTTGTATGTCAGTATCATTAAGATTACGGATATGGGCTCCAAGTTAAACATTTTCCTTTTATTCTCTTACATTTATTTTTAAATTTGATTGGTTTTGGTTTTGTTGTTGTTGTTGTTACTTTTTTTTTTTTTTTGAGACAGAGTCTCACTCTGTCATCCAGGCCAGAGTGCAGTGACATGATCTCAGCTCACTGCAACCTCCAACTCCTAGGTCAAGTGATTCTCATGCCTCAGCATGCTGGGTAGCTGAGACTACAGGTGCACGCCAGCACGTGTGGCAAGTTTTTTTATTTTTAGTGGGGATGGGGTTTCACCATATTGCCCAGGCTGGTCTGGAACTCCTGACCTTAAGTGATCCACCTGCCTTGGCCTCCCAAAGTGCTGGCATTACAGGCATGAGCCATTGTGCCTAGCCTCTTTTACACTTATAGTCCAAGATTAAGAAATAGGAAAGCTATGTTCTCTCTTTAGTAATTTATGATGTATTTCTGCAAAAGGAAGTTTATACTATAATAATGAGGTTTTGTCATCTGTAAAAAGGACAAGTTGAATGAGATAACATTTACAGTACTTTCTAGCTCTAATGTTCTGTCTCTGGTGCTTTTTATTTTGATTATTATTTTTTGAGACAGGGTCTTACTCTGTTGCCCAGGCTGAAGTGCAGTGGTACAACCTCGACCTCCCAAGCCTAGGATATCTTCCCACCTCAGCCTCCCGAGTAGCTGGGTCTACAGGCATGTGCCACCATGGCCTGGCTAATTTTTGGATTTTTTGTGGAAACAGTGTTTGACCATGTTGCCTAGGCTGGTGTTGCCATAGGCTGGTCTCAAACTCCTGAGCTCAAGCGATCTGCTCACCTTGGCTTCCCAAAGTGCTGGGGTTACAGATGTGAGCTGCTGTGCCTGACCTCAGGTGCTTTAAAAGAAAATCTCCTTCAGGCCAGACATTTTAAAATCAGGGTCTCCGTTTGCTTTCTAAGTCCTCATTGTGTTCTCATGGCACATGATTCTACCTCCTTGGCTACTTCTTTGGGACATTTTGTGGTCCATTCTTCCTTTTGGTGCCAAAGATCATATGTCTGTGGGTAAAGATACTGTGGCTTGGGAAATGGGACTGACTTAACCATAGCTTTAGTTCCCTGGGTACTTGGGTTTCCACATTCCTGTTAGGTGTGTGTTTTTAAAGCTATACTAAAAGCTGGGTGTTCTCAGTCTGCTTTAACTTGAATTATGACCTTGAGCCCATCACTTTTACCTCTAGACTTCACATTTTTAAAATCTAGAAAATGAAGCAATTTCACTGGATGATCTCTTATACTTGTGGTTTTATTATAACAGATGGTAAAATATCTGGCTAGCAGCCAGTTCTTACCTCAGTAATCAAGGCATTCTGGTAAGAATTGGGAATGGTCATTGTCTGTGAAACAAGCTTATTAGGCCATCCTGGCCGGGCGCGGTGGCTCAAGCCTGTAATCCCAGCACTTTGGGAGGCCAAGACGGGCGGATCATGAGGTCAGGAGATCGAGACCATCCTGGCTAATACGGTGAAACCCCGTCTCTACTAAAAAAAAAATACAAAAAACTAGCCGGGCGACGAGGCGGGCGCCTGTAGTCCCAGCTACTCGGGAGGCTGAGACAGGAGAATGGCGTGAACCCGGGAGGCGGAGCTTGCAGTGAGCTGAGAGCCGGCCACTGCACTCCAGCCTGGGCGGCAGAGCAAGACTCCGTCTCAAAAAAAAATAATAATAATGCAGTAGGCAGGGGGTGAACACATTCTGGAATGTAAGGTCTGGAAGTGGTACAGGATGACTGAGATTGTACCATGTAGAAGGTGTATTTTGCTGTTCATGATGACCCGCAGCAGTAACTTAGGAGGGTCAGAACTGATATTTATTGTTGGTATTTATAAATCAGTGGCTTCTCAAATGACTTTCCTTTTATAGCAACTATGTAGAATCTATATACAGAGCTGAGCAATAGCCAATGCAAAGAGAGGGGGAGGTGGCTTAAGTATGATAAGTTCTGGTGAGTCATACTAAAGACATTTTTAGCCAGTGCAGTGGCTTATACCTGCAATCCCATTACTTGGAGAGGCTGAACCAGGAGGATCGCTTGAGCCCAGGAGTTTAACAACCTGGGCAACATAGTGAGACCTCATCTCTACTAAAAATTTAATTAAAAAAAAAAAGACATCAAAGAGAGAGAGAGACAGAGAGAGAGAGAGAGAGAAAGAAAGAAAGAGAAAGAGAGATAGAGAGAAGGGAGGGAGAGGAAAGGAGAGGGGGAGAGGGAAAGAAGTCTCACTATGTTGTCCAGAATGGTCTCAAACTCCTGGGCTCAAGTGATCCTCCTGCCTCAACCACCCAGAGTGCTGGAATTACAGGTGCTAGCCACTGCACCCAGCCTAATGATGCTTTAGTTCTAAAGAGGGAAAAAGGGTGGTGGTAGGTCATTAGTCTTATTTATGGATAATAGCTTTCTCGGCCGGGCGCGGTGGCTCAAGCCTGTAATCCCAGCACTTTGGGAGGCCGAGACGGGCGGATCACGAGGTCAGGAGATCGAGACCATCCTGGCTAATACGCTGAAACCCCGTCTCTACTAAAAATACAAAAAAAACTAGCCGGGCGAGGTGGCTGGCGCCTGTAGTCCCAGCTACTCGGGAGGCTGAGGCAGGAGAATGGCGTAAACCCAGGAGGCAGAGCTTGCAGTGAGCTGAGATCTGGCCACTGCACTCCAGTCCGGGCGACAGAGCGAGACTCCGTCTCAAAAAAAAAAAAAAAAAAAAATAGCTTTCTCATAAGCGTTTAGTTTCCTGAGCTAAGAGAATGAAGCATATGACCTGTAGCTGAGTAGCTATGTGCCAAATCTATCGTGTACTTACAAAAGAATTTATTTTTGAAACAGATGGGTGGTAGACGAGAAGTAGGAGTAAAACTACAGGTTGAGTGAGTATCCCTTATCTGAAATGCTTGAGACCAGAATTTATATTTTTTTGATTTTTGAATATTTGTGTTATATCAGTTCATCATCCCTAATCCAAAAATCCAAAATCTGAAATGATTCAATGAGCTTTTCTTTTGAGTGTCAGATTGGTGGTCACAAAGTTTTGGATTTTCGAATTAGGAATACTCAGCCTGTATTGTAAGACAGGGCATATCTGTTTGGGAAAAGCAAATAGTAGAGTGAAGGAATGCTATCTTTTGTTGGAAAGCTAGGATAGGAGAGCATGGAATGATTCGTCCTCAGACTGGTTGCGATTGGATTGACCCACTTCATTGGATTGATCTATGAGATTGAGCTTTGAACACAGGTCCTCTGACGCACTGTTCCTAGCACTGTCCCAGATTTTCAAGGGAAGTGGCACACTACATGTGCAGTGTTGTCAAGAGGTTTAACTTTTATGATGCTAGTTTACATGAAGATTTATATGTTCTTTAATGATATGTGTATCTGGAATGAATGCACATTCCTGTGAGTCATGCTGGTGGCTTTAATTTCCCCTTCTCAGAGGAGAAAGATTGCTAATTCCAGGAGTGAACAGCAGATGTCACTGCATCTCCACTTACTAGGATCTGACTCTTAGCTGTATGGATACAGCCAGTTCTTAATACAGCTCCCAAACCTCTAAGTTTTTATGGTTGTGTGATACTCTGAGATTCCTTTTTTTTTTTTTTTTTTTTTTCTTTTGAGACAAGCTCTCACTCTGTCATCCAGGCTGGAGTGCAGGGGCACGATCTTGGCTCACTACAACCTCCGCCTCCCAGGTTCAAGCGATTCTCCCATGTCAGCCTCCCAAGTAGCCGGGACTACAGGCATGCACCACCACACCCAGCTAATTTTTGTATTTTTAGTAGAGACAGGGTTTTGCCATGTTGGCAAGGCTGGTCTCAGACTCCTGACCTCAAGTGATCCACCCACCTCGGCCTCCCAAAGTGTTGGGATTACAGGCATGAGCCACCATGCCCAGCCAGGCTGCCTTCTTTTGATATACAGCCCAAAGTAAAAATTTAGTATGAACACAGCCTAAGAGAGTTTTCCTTAGTTTCCTTCACTACTTGTTTTTAGTGTTTGTTCTAGGATTATATTATCTCTATTTCTAGGTAGCTAACTGGTGGAATGTATTTGCCTTTTTCTATCAACCTTTCAACAGTTATTTAGGAGCCTAGACAATTTTTTGTATTTGTTTGGAGTAGGGTTCACACAGTTAAAAGCTTCTTGGCCTTTCTGTATTTTGCTTTTTGAAAACCTTCCAGTAGGAATGTGCGTGTCTCTGTTCTCTGGAGTGAGGTGCTGAACATCAAAGGAAACCGCTACTTTCTTATTTTATTTGAACCCTTAGCTTTGGCACTTGAGCAAATCAAGAACTGAACTATGAACAAATGTCCTATGGTGCATCTATTTAAAAATACATGTATGGTTTAATTGTGGATAGGTGGTAGGGTTTCCCTCTATAGTCATGGACTGCATAATGATGTTTTGGTCAATGTGGTAGTCCCATAAAATTATAATGGAGCTGAAAAATTCCCATTACCTAGTGATGCTGTAGCTTCCATAACATTGTAGTTTATTTTTTAATGAATTTGGTGTAGCCTAATTGCACAGTGTTTATGAAGTCTACGTTAGTGTTCAGTAATGTCCACATTCACTCGCTGACTCACCCAGATCAATTTCCAGGCTTGAAAGCTCCATTCATAGTAAATTCCCTAGACAGGTATATCATTTTTTATCTTTCATATAATATATTCTGTTTTTCTATGTTTAGATTTTTTTGTTGTTGTTATTTATTTATTTATTTTGAGATGGAGTCTCTCTCTGTCACCTAGGCTAGAGTGCAGTGGCGCAATCTCGGCTCCACCTCCCAGGCTCAAGCAGTTCTCCTGCCTCAGCCTCCTGAGTAGCTGGGATTATAGGCACCTGCCACCACGCCCAGCTAATTTTTAAATTTTTAGTAGAGACGGAGTTTCACTATGTTGGCCAGGCTGGTTTCGAACTCCTGACCTCAAGTGATCTGCCTGCTTCCACCTCCCAAAGTGTTGAGATTACAGGCGTGAGCTGCCACCCCCGTCCGTAATTTTTTTTTTTTTAAGACAGAGTCTTGCTGTGTTGCCTGGGCTGGAGTGCACTGGTGCAATCACAGATCACTGCAGCCTGTACCTCCTGGGCTCAAGCAATCCTCCCACCTGTGTCCCCCAAGTAGCTGGGACTATAGGCAAGCACCACCACAGTCAGCTAATTTTTAAATTTTTGGTAGAGACAGAGTCTCCCTGTGTCACCCAGGCCAGTCTCAAACTTCTGGTCTGAAGTGATCCTCCTGCCTAGACCTCCCAGAGTGCCCGGGATTACAGGCATGAAAAATTGCACCTGGCCTTAGATATGTTTAGATACACACATACTTACTATTGTACTACAGTTGACTACAGTATTCAATACAGTAATGGTATAGTAACATGCTGTAGAGATTTGTAGCCTAGGAGCAATAGGCTATACCATCTAGCCTAGGTGTGTAGTAGGCTCTACCATCTAGGTTTGTACACTCTATGATGTTCACACAGTGATGAAATTACCTGATACATTTCTCAGAACATACCTTCTTCATTAAGCAATGCATGACTGTATGACAGAAAAGCAAAGCAGGTGTTAAATTGGGTATTTTAGAAATACACCAAATTCTTGGTGGTTTTTGGTCAAATAGCCAGGGTGATAGTATCTTCCATTTTGTCTAGATAAGTGCTGGTCCTGGCGTGATTATTAATAGGTCCCTCGTTCACTCTCATTTGTCCTAGTTTGGACAACCTATGGTCATTCTAAATTGCTCCCAAAGGGAAGAGCGTTGGTAAAGTTGTAATTCTCGTAATTGTAAGCATTTTAAAACTTCAGAACTATGCCAGTCCTGAATTTTCTGAGTTAAATACATGTAAAATAAAGTGAAAAACCGCAAAGAGGTGTTAATTCTAGGAAGAGTAACTTTTGATTTCTATCTATTGATCGTTCTCTGGAATAATGATTTCCAAAGATAGTGCATTGGCATCAACTGGTAAGCTTTTTATAAATAGAGTTTCATGGATCTTACCACAGACCTCTGCTGAATTTATACTAGAATTTGGATTTGACATTACCAAAAATGTAGCTATGCATGCAATGCAAATGTACCAGGCAGCTTTGTTAGCAAGCTTTTAAAACTAGCATATAGAAGAATGTTTCATTCTATGGTTTGGATAATGTTTGGAGTTTTTGGTGGTGGCTATCTTGGGCCATAAGGGTAAGCCTAGCATTGACATGAGTTACCTTTTTGTTTCAGATGTCATCTGGGTGATTCTCAGTGTGGAGGTGGGTGGACTTTTAGGAGTAACGCAGCAGCTGTCATCTTTTGAAACGGAGTTCAACACACAGCCGCATCGTAAGGTAGAAGGAAACTTCAACCCTTTTGCCTCCCCCCAAAAGAACCGACAATCAGATGAAAACAACTTAAAAGACCCTGGGGGCTCCGAGTTCGACTCGATCAGCAAAAACACTTGGGCTCCTGCTCCTGACACATGGGCTCCTGCTCCTGACCAAACTGAGCAAGACCAGAATAGACTGTCACAGAACTCTGTAAATCTGTCTCCCAGCAGTCACGCAAACAACTTATCAGTAGTGACTTACAGTAAGGTAGGTGCCCTTGGAGAAGAGAAGGGGTAGGTGGTGGGCCTTGGGACTTGTGATACCCCTTCATGGCAAACCTAGAATCCTAGACTGCCGCTCCCCAGAGGAGGTTCTTTAAGACTGCTCAGCTCTCCTGCCTACAGCAACAATGCAAACGCTCATCCCTTCTCCCCTTTCCCTACCCCCATCTTCATGTCCTGTGGATGTTGCTTCATCCACATTTATAATTTACTCCTGTCTCTCTGCTATAGTTTGGGTGTTGAAAAAGTGAAGTTCTTTACTTTTAGTGTTTATAAAAAAGAAAGAATGTTGCTCAATTATTTATTCTAAATATTGTTATTGGGCTTTGCTTTATTTACCCTGTTTGCATGTCTTCTTGTTGATGTCTTTTCAGTCTTTTATAGCCCATCAACTTCCTTATCCACAATCCAGAGAGGCCCCAGTGATATTTTGACTTTTCAAATGTGGTGAATAAGTGAGAGAATTGTTTGTAGAGTTAACTGTGATTTTAAATATTCTGATTGTTGTGAGGCACTCTTCTAGGTGTTTGATTTCTTGATCTGTTTTCCTCTATGCCAGTTGATTAGTGTCTTCCATAGTTTGCTAAGGTGATGATGATTCCTGGTTATTGGTTTTGGTTGGTTGAATAAAGCCCTGATGCTGGGAGTTCATTGTTGTAGGTGGTTCATGTGGTGGAGTCCTGTGAGCATTCCTGTGTATTCTTCTCTGAATAATAATGCTGCATATTAAGCCTAGCATCCTACCCATATTACCCCATAAACTGTTATGTCTGTCCTGGCTTCAATTTATGTTGGCATTCACCTTAAATTTTAAAAATAAAGTTTATGTTTATTTGAGGGGCAAGTGACTATGTTGTAAGAATGATATTTTTCTGACCAGTAGTTTTATTTTATTTTTATTTTTTATTTTTTCCAAGATAGGGTCTTGCTCTGTCACCGAGGCTGGAGTGCAGTGACGTAATCTTGGCTCACTGCAACCTCCGCCTCTCGGGTTCAAGAGATTCTCCTACCTCAGCCTCCCAAGTAGCTGGGATTACAGGCACCCACCACCATGGCTGGCTAATTTTTGTATTTTTAGTAGAGACAGGGTTTCACTATGTTGGTTAGGCTGGTCTTGAGCTCCTGATCTCAAGTGATCCTCCCGCCTCGGCCTCCCAAAGTGCTGGGACTACAGGCGTGAGACACCGCGCCTAGCCCCCTTTTTTTTGAGACGGAGTTTTGCTCTTGTTGCCCAGGCTGGAGTGCAATGGCGTGATCTCAGCTCACTGCAGCCTCTGCCTCCCGGGTTCAAGCGATTCTCCTGCCTCAGCCTCCCAAGTAGCTGGGATTACAGACATGTGCCACCACGCCCAGCTAATTTTGTATTGTTAGTAGAGACGGGGTTTCACCACGTTAGTCATGCTGGTCTCTAACTCCTGACCTCAGGTGATCCACCCACCTTGGCCTCCCAAAATGCTGGGATTACAGGTGTGAGCCCCCATGCCCGGCCTGACCAGTAGTTTAAATGTGGTCTAGATCAAGAGACAAATTAAGAAAACTGGTGATGTGAGTCCTCTTTCACATGCTCTAGTAGGAAAGACTTCTTTCAGTAGTAATAGCATAAGGAAGGATTGATTTATCGGTTGATTGGGTGGTCATTACAAAGGATTTTGTGGATTAGTGTTAATGGTATAGGACATAAGATAAGTAAATTGGCAAGAGAGTAAATTGCCTGTATTTGAGGAAAGACGTTTCACGTCTTAACGCTCTAATAAATAAAATATTTTCTTCTAAGCTCCTATTTCTCTAGTATTTTTTTCTTGAATTTAACCCTCCAGAGTCTGTGACTGTTCTGAGTGGTAAATGGGCCAGCCCTGCGCTAAGCATACTTTGTTAGAATGAGAACTTGAGTCTGTTGGGTTTAATGGGAAGACTAACGTTGATTGAGGCAAAACAAACCAATTGCTCCTGTGCTTTCTCTGATGGAAGCTGCCTCACCCAACTATGAGCTTTCTGGCTTGTCCGTCACTGCAGTTTTAGGAGAGAGCTGTGCTGTTCCTGGCCAGGGCACCGCACTTGTCTTCCTGAGTTGAGAGACCATTCATTGTTTTCCTCTCCTTTAGGGACTGATGCTTTTTAATCACCTCTGTGATGGTTGCACACAGTCATCACAGAAGGTTGGGAATCTTGGGCTGGTGTTTTCTGCCAGCTTTAATTGAGGTCCTACCAGGGGTTGCTTCTTTTGGAAGGACTGGACTAAGGTGAGGTTATTGACTTATTTCTTGACGTTGATGAACTCCTGGTATTAATATGTTATCTAGTTTTTTTTCCCTGGACTTTGTAGGATCATTTAGAAGTAGCATTTGTAAGAACTGTAGAGAAGAACTTCCCATTAGAGATAATATCCAAAAAGACTATTGACTATAATGCATTGAAAATGTGAAACTTAGATGCCAAAGAGAAATTGGAGTCTCCTTTTTTTCTTAATCTAAGCAGAATCCTAGAAAGCATTTATATGAAGCATCGAGCAGGTTCTCTGAAGGCATTTCTGGCTAAAGTTGAGTCAGCTCCACTCTAGCTCTTAGGGCTCCTTAGGAATAGAATAGGGTGTAGGAGGTAGTCATCAGTAAATATTCATACATCTGGGCACTGTTCAGAGCAGTGTACATCGTACATTAGGAGACTTGAGGAATAAAAGGATCCCTACCCACTAGGAGCCCACGGTACAGTAGGGGATATGAAACATGCACAAAGCAATTAGAGAGCAATTCAGTCAAAATGAAGTATGAATTTGGTCAGTAGAGAACAACACAGTCCAAATGTATAATCTGTGTTTTGGGGTGTGTGTGTGTGTGTGTGTGTTGTTTTTTTGAGATAGAGTCTCACTCTGCCACCCAGACTGGAGTGCAGTGGCACAATCACAGCTCACTGCAGCCTTGACTTCCTGGGCTCAAGCGATCCTCCCATCTCAGCCTCCCGGGTAGCTGGGACTACAGGCTCATGGCACTACAGTCGGCTAATTTTTAATTTTTTTTTGTAGAGATGGGGTCTCCCTATGTTGCCCAGGCTGGTCTTGAACTCTTGGGCTCAAGCGATCCTCTTACCTTGACCTCCCAAAGTGCTGAGATTATAGATGCAAGCCACTGCTCCCAGCCTATGTTGTATGTAATGGCTGAAAGGGTGCAGTAAGAGTTAGAGAAGCAGAGATGAAGTGGAGATGGAGTTGAAGGAAAGGGCTTTTCAGAGGATGGGTGAGATTTGGAAAGATGGGCAGACAGCAAGGACATGGAGAACAGTTGAAGTGCCAAGGGCAGAGTGAGTAAAGAGATGAAGTGGAGATGGAGTTGAAGGAAAGGGCTTTTCAGAGGATGGGTGAGACTTGGAAAGATGGACAGCAAGGACACGGAGAACAGTTGAAGTGCCAAGGGCAGAGTGAGTAAGGTGCCTGCAGTCGCGAGGTGTGGGTGATGGACAATGGGAGATAGGTTCAGTTGGTTGCAGTGTGTTTTTTTGATGAGTAGGGATTAAATAATTATACAAATTGACGTTGAAAAGAATTGGTTAAATGGAGGACATCTGTCATAAATATGAGTGGACATCTATCATAAATCTTTGCTAAATGTGAGCCTTAAATGCAGAGATAATCCTAAACATTTATATTTGGCTTGATAATATGTAATTTATTTATTTATAAAGGCAGGCATGCTTGAGGTTCTGAAGTGTATACCTGACGAAGTGATGAGATCAGGTATATAGCAGAGTTATTTTTTAACTATTTGTATGGGCTAGGCGTGCTACCAAGTACTTTACATGTATCGTCTCATTTTTAGATGAGGAAACAAAGATGTAAAGATGATACGTTACATATATCATCTCATTTTTGGATGAGGAAACGAAAGCTTAGCTGGCTAAGTAACTTGCCTAGTATCACACAGCCAGTGAGAGGTAGAGCTGGAATTCAAGTCCAGGTGCCACATTACTAAAAGGTGTTTGATGGTAGGTGAACCTGAGCTTTCCCTAGATCCTCCTGTTGGGCTGGAGGTTGTGTTGGGGGAAAGCTTGCATTGAGTTGATGACCAGTAGTATCGAGGTGTGAATGAGGAGGAGTTTAAATAAGGTGCACAACCCTTATATAATCTGATCATTGACTATGGCATCTTTTGAAGAGCTCCAGTGTTTGCTGGGTCTTTAAAGTAGTGACTTCTTTTTCTGGTTGATAAAAAAGATAAAAGTATTTTTACACTCAAGGTACCCAAGCCATGTGGTGTTTGTAGTAAATTAGCACCCTTTTATTTGTGAATGAGTGGAGAGGAAGAAAGAGACCTTTGGGGCTCTGGAATTGGGAAGTGTTTTCAGTTCAGCCCAGGTGCCATTTTGTTGTTGTTGTTTGTTTGTTTGTCTTTTGAGACAGGAGTTGTGCTCTGTTGCCCAGGCTGGAGTATAGTGGCACGATCTCGGCTCACTGCAACCTTCGCCTCCTGAGTTCAAGCGATTCTCCTGCCTCAGTCTCTTGAGTAGCTGGGATTACAGGCACGCACCACTATGCCCAGCTAATTTTTTGTATTTTTAGTAGAGATAGAGTTTCACCATGTTGGCCAGGCTGGTTTCGAACTCCTGACCTCAAGTGATCTGCCCACCTCGGCCTCCCAAAGTGCTAGGATTACAGGCATGAGCCACTGCGCCTGGCTCAGGTGCCATCTTTATCGGCTAGGTAGGAGGGGTGCCTGAGGTGCTAGTGTCAGGGATCGCTGAGTTGGCAATAGATCTGATTAACTCCAGAGAAGTCCCTGCTTGCCATCAAGTCTGGGAAAGAACGTGATGCTCTGGAAGCCTATGACCACAGTTTTAGCAGGCAGGTAGTTTCCTGCTGCCTCCATAGTTACAATTTAACTTGCTAAGGTTGGTAGGATGAAGGTAAAAGATTGCTTTAGGCACCTGCACTATGAGGGCTGGGTGGATATGTCAACAGAATGGCACATCTGTCAGTGCCAGGAACTGGACACCCTGGAGTCCTTCCCAGCTGTTCTTGAGTCATCGTAAGCTCCCTGAACTCAGCGCTCCGTCCCTGGGGGGAATGCCTGCCCTAGCTGCATCCCACAACTCAAAGGGGTTTCTCCCTGTGGGGAGCTGTCAGAAGGAGTCAGAAAAGTAAGTATATGCTGACTCACCTCAAAGATTCATAAATCTGGCTCCCTGCTTTTGTTAGAAATTGGCTGGCCTTATTGTCAGCTCAGTTGTGACTGAACTATCTGTCCCAGATGAACAGTGAGATCAAGTACTGGTGAAGGCTAGAAAGTGTTTTAATTATCCCTTGTTATGTGATTAGCTGAAGAGCTTCTGACGATCAAGTCAGAGTAGGATGGGTGCTCACTCTGTTGACTCAAGGCTAACCTTGCTGTGAATTCTAGCACTGTGGCTCATCTCTGGGGGGCCAGAGTAGCTTCTGTTTGGACAGTGTGAAACTGATGAAGAACAATTCACAGAGGTGTGGAAAGAGAAATAAAAGCCCTGCTAAAGTTACATACACCTTTTTCTTATATGCCAGTAATTTTTAAGATTTCACTGTTTTCTAAGAAGGCCTTTACAGGGCAGTAAGACCCCAAATGGCCTGATTCAGGACAGCTGGGAATAAGAGTATGGCTGGCAGAATCGAGGGGCTGTTCTTTAGGACAGCTGCATGCTTTGCGTTCTTTCACTACAGGAGTAATGATTTACACTGGGAGCTGAAGAGGACCCCAAATTCACTTATTTTGTTTCTTGAAATATGGCTCTTATATTGTGTTTGTCCTTTCTTCAAAAAAAAAAAAAAAATGTTTGAGGCTGGTATATGTCATATATTCCCCCTTTAAACTGGATTACAGTCTGAGCCACTGTTATTACTTCCATCAAATGCTGGTTCAGAAGGAGAAACTTATTATTATCTTTGTGGGGAGGTTCATCCCGCTTCTCCAGAGCCAGCCCTGCCAAGTGCCATCTGCTCGCGCTCATGCTTGCCAGCTTGCTTTTGTGCTTATTCTCTTCCCCCACCCCCACCCCTTTCCTCTCTTGACAGTCATCCTGTAAAGCATTTTGTATCTGGAGCTAGCAGGACTCAGTCTGCTTCTGTTACATCAGAAATCAGCTCTTTTTCTCACCTGCTGCTATCTGTGTTGACTAAGGCATAGAAGAGTTCTTTTCTCTCCATCCAGGTGAGGGTTTAGAAACAGTAGTGGGGGCTGCTGGAGGAGGTTTGGAAAAGGCAGATCTTTTGTTCTATGGGCCTGGCAATGTAATGGCTTGTGGATCTATTATCTACTTTGAAATGGCCAAAAAGTTTAATGTAATAATAAGGGAAGGGTTTGGGGTGGCTTCGTGGAATTGGAACCAACATTTGCCCAGGTAGGTTGATCAGAAGGCAGATAGTTGGTGTCCTCAACTGGGCTAGTGCTTATGTGAGGCATTAAGAGGGCACCAGTGTAACCTTCCCACTGCAATGAAACCCTAGAATTGTCTTCATTCTCACATGCAGATCCTCTCCATGAAAGGTTCAAAGATGGTTCAAAGAGAAGCTAGATGGAAAATCGGTGTCACTTGGCCCTCTGGGAAGGAACAGGTAGTAAAAACACACTATTCTCATGCCAATGAAAGTATATTAATCAGAGCTGTAAAACTATCATTGATTGAGCACTTACGCACCAGGCGCTGTGCTGAGGACTTTTTTAAATTTAATTTTTATTATTAAAATTTATCAGTGTACGTAGTTTAAGGAACCAAGTAGTTCTACAAAGCTTATGGCAAAAAACACTAGTCACCTCCCTGCTTCCCAGCCTCCAGAGACAATAGGCTCAGTGCTTGGCATGCATTACTTCATGTAGTCCACAAACAGTACCATGATAAAAGTGTTGTTATTATCACTCCTTTACTTATAGAGACTGGTTCAGTGATTTGCCTAATGTCGTGTACTGGGGTGATAAGACCAGGATACCAACAAAAGCAGTTATTTTTGACTGCTAAGCGTGCTCTGTTCTCTTAACATTGCACTGTGTTGCTTCCCAATTGCAGTGTTCAAGTGCACATTTTTATTAGCTGGGCCTACAGCTGTGGGCTTTCTGTAATGTACAGCTACATTTTAAATGAGGATCAAGGCAATTGTTGACCAAATATTATGTGACTTTACTATTAAACCTCTTCTCCCCACAAGCTATTGCTTTCTCTCTAGCCTCCAAAAAGGGAAAAGATTCCCTAGAAACCTTCATAGTCACTTGGGTTTAGGTTTTTGTTGGCATTGAAATTTTCATTAATTCACTCTTGTTGCAGCAGATCTGTATTTTTGATGTCATACACACAAAAACCAAACCTGTCTATATTCCTTGATAGTGGCCACAAGATACAGTCTCTGGAGTCTTATTTTTCTGGGACAAACTAAAAATCTCTCTTTGAATGTACTGAGTATTTTAGAATTAGAACATACGTTAAGGGCTGTCCTACAGTTCCTTTAAAGTCGAGTTTTGTTTCTGTAAAGCCTATATGGAGAAAGAATATTTTAGGCCGGGCGCGGTGGCTCAAGCCTGTAATCCCAGCACTTTGGGAGGCCGAGACGGGCGGATCACGAGGTCAGGAGATCGAGACCATCCTGGCTAACACGGTGAAACCCCGTCTCTACTAAAAAAAACTACAAAAAACTAGCCGGGCGAGGTGGCGGCGCCTGTAGTCCCAGCTACTCGGGAGGCTGAGGCAGGAGAATGGCGTAAACCGAGAGGCGGAGCTTGCAGTGAGCTGAGATCCGGCCACAGCACTCCAGCCTGGGTGACAGAGCGAGACTCCGTCTCAAAAAAAAAAAAAAAAAAAAAAAGAATATTTTAGGCAGAGGATAACCAGTGCAAGCCCTGAAGTGGAAGTTTGCCTGGTGTGTTCAAGGGATAGCAGGGAGGCCAGTGCCTTGAGCAGAACCACAAGAGGGAGAGTAGAAGGAGATGAAATCAGGGGACAGAGACCAGATCGTGGAGCATTTTGTGGGTCCTTATAAAGTTTTGGGCTTTGGCTCTGAGGGTAAAGGGGAGCCTTAAAAGGTTTTCAATAGAGGGGTAATATGTGTGACTTAATGCTATAAAAGGAGCACTCTGGCTCTTGTATAGTAAATACAGGGCAAGGGTAGGAACAGGAGGCCAAGAGGGAAGTTAATGCAGTCATCCAGGCAAAGAGTAAGAGTGGTTCAGATCAGGCTTGTGGCAGTAGAGGTAAGAGAAGTGGTCCATGTCTGGATCTATATTGTGTAGCTGGAGCTAACAGGATTTGCTAATAGGTTGGAAGGGGATGTAAGAGAGAATAAAGGATAACACCAGGGTTTTTGGCCTGAGCAGCTAGAGGGATGGAGGTACCATCAATGGAGAGGGGAAAGGATGCGGTAGAAGTGGGGAAGAGATCAGGGTACCATTTTGGATACGTTGGATATTTATATAAACATCTAAATGGAGGTGTCAAGTGGGCTGTTGCATTTCCAAGTTGAATATAGAGTGTAGGAGAGAAGTCTAGGTGGAGATATAAATTTGAGAGTTATGTCACATGGATGGCATCTAATGCTGTAAGACTGAATGTGATTCCCTAAATGATGAGAGGTTAGAGTTTCTTAGCTGACTAAGACTGTTGACATTTTGGGCCAGTTAAGTCTCTCTTTTTCTTTTCTTAACAAGGCAAGGGTGTATGTGTCTTATGCGTTGTACAGTGGTTAGCAGCATTCCTGGCCTTTTACCCGCTAGATGCCAGTAGTACCGCCCTCCCTCCCCACAGTGTAACAACCAGAAATGTTTCTTGACATTGCCAGATGTCCTCTGGGGGGCAAAATTCCCCCACTGGTGAACCTCTGGCATAATTAGAGGTCCAAGGACTGAGCTTGACAGTATCTATCTAACATGTAAACCATTTCATACTATCCATAGTACCTTTACTGCTTTTATTCTTATTCTTCATTCACATTACTTGTGACTTATTCTTCATTCACTTTACTTGTGACTTTCATAGTTATAATCCTCATTTGAAAAAATAATAGGGAAGTATTATAAGTAACTTGCTCACATTCACACAGCAAATTGAAGGTGGGCTGCAGGCTGGAACCCGGGGATCCAGTTTGAGTCTGATGTGCTAGACCACACTACAATGAGGTTTGTTGGCAAGTGAAGTTTGTTGGCTATTCTCTGGAGGTAGTTTATACACTTAGTGTCAGGTCGTAGAGACCTCTTCATTCATTTGTAGGAACTGCAAAAGAATGTGAGGCTGGTAGAAAGCAACACAGAGCAACCAAGAGACCTGTCCCAGTTGGCTGGCAGATTAGCACACTCTGTACCAGAAGGGACTTGCCAGGAGACTCTGGGCTTAATATTTTGATGATTCTCTTTTGAAAACCCAGAAGAGCCAGTAAAGCCCTCCCAGCCTTGCTGATGTTTACATTGGCATGAATGTTGTGTGCATTTTTTAAATAAATTGAGCAAACACTATGGGCCTTAGAAAATGTCTTTTGTTGTTTGTAACATTACTATCTGAGAATAAAAAGTATCTCCAGGAACTTTCCTTTTTGTACCTCAGTAGCTTCCAAGCTGTCCAGCTCTATTTTATTTGCTTTGGGCTCTGGGCATTGTTTTAGATTGTTCTAATGCTATGCACTCTTGTAGCTGAAGCAGAGCTAATGTTCCCAAGATTGCCAGCATATATTATTTTGGCTATAAGGGCTCATTCTCTTCCCCATACTCTGAATTCAGCATTTTAATTTCTGATGAAAGTTCTCAAAGTAGGACTAGTGAAATTATTGGTTCAAACAGATAAATATAATTCAGAAGTGTAAGAATGGCTCCTGGTATAGATGCTCAGGTTTCAAATGACTTGTTCTCAGCTAAGTCTGCTTTAATTGTATTCCAGCAGGACCAGAACAAAATGTAAGGTTAAGAACTGTTGTATCTCAGGAAAAATGGGAGCTTCCTTAGAGCTGTGGGTGTTCCCCTGCAAAGGTTTGAGGGTCTTGAACTTTTTGCTGTGATTTCACTGCCTAAGGGCCAGTTAAACCCGTTTGCTTTACACAGTCAATAATATTGACTGATATTTATGCAGTTAATAATATTGACTGATATTTTTTCAGTCAGTAAGTGAGGTCTCCCGGATGCTCAGCCACTAATCCCTATCTTCAAAGAATTTACTATCTGATAACATAGATGTGACTAATCCATAGGAAAGAAGAAGAGCCAGTGAAGATCAAGTATGTTGAGTTCTAGTTGACTTCTAAGTGATCATAGGAATTTGGAGACGGCCAAAGCAATAAGGCTTGGAGTAATCAGGAAAGTGATCCCTTGATGGAGGATGGATTCAAACTGAATTGGAGGGAAGAAGAACCACATGCAGGAAGGCTCAGAGGCAACCACAGGCAGGGTGTGTTCACAGGACACTGGCCAGCTTGGCCGTGGTGAGTGAGGTGTGCTTAAAGAGGGTGGGGTGCATTTTGGAGGAAGACCTTTAAAAGCCAAGCAAAGGAGAGTTAACATTTAATATGAAAGGAGAGAGTGCCAGCAATGCTTTTGAGTAGGGGAGTGGCAAGACAAAACCAAATATAGCTGAAAGGAACCAAGAAGGAGAGAGACAGCTTATTCTCTTCCCTTAATCCACCAGCCATTATGGGAGCTGATGCCTGTCAATTAATTGTAAGACACACAGTGGAGATGATGGCTTGTAAGGAAAGGGTAGTTGACAGAAAGTTATAGGAACTTGAATGGAAATTCTGAGAGAAAGTTGGACCGGCAGCCTCACCCTGTGTCCTAGCAGGGTGGCTACATGACTGGGAACTTGAATAAGCTTCTCTCATGTGGGTGTCCTCCCCAGTGAGACTCTTACTGATTCTTTCTTCCTTTTTAGGAATTTCCTCTACCCTAGGAGATGACCATGAAAGAGTTCTGTATAACAGCATCCCACTTGGATTCTAGCACACTTGCTGTTACATCAGATCTTTGGAGCTAGAATTCTGAATCACAAATAGCTTTTTTCTGAAATCTTTACTAAAAGGGGAAGTCACATTCAGCTAGGATCCTCTACCTCCATGTAGAAACTTTGAATTATGTGTTTTCATTCACAATTATGTTTGAGTTTTATTCTTCATGGTTTTTAAAAAATTTGTAAGGGGAGTAGGGGTGGGTGAAGGCTGTGGGAGTTGCCTTTTGCCATGGGGGACTTTGGATGGATAGGAGGATGGATGACAGGGAGGATGTATGGAAGGATGAGGGATGGAAGGGTGGATGATAGAGGAAGGATGGAGGGATAGATGATGAAGGGTTGGATGAATGGGTGAAGGGAGGATAAATGGGTAGGTGAGAAGTTCCCCAACAGGACTGTAGAGATAAGTTAAGAGCAACAGAAAAACTATTACAGAGGCAAATAAAAAAAGTTGTTTTTAAAGAGCTTTAAAAATACATTCAGCACACTAATAACTGAGTTAAATGTTTCAGCACAATCAGAAGGCCTGGTTGAACTGAGCTTGCCCTGTCATCAGCCCTTGAGCATAAAAGTAGGGTTTTTTCCTATTCTTTGGTTCTCACGCTCATTCTCAGCCAGTGCATCAAATACATCTTTGAATTTTGGGAGACTGTCACATGAAAGTGACTTGAACAGGCCAAGTGTGGTGGCTCACACCTGTAATCCCAGCACTTTTGGGAGGCTGAGGTGGGTGGATCACCTGAGGTCTGGAGTTCTAAACCAGCCTGGCCAACGTGATGAAATCCCATCTCTACTAAAACTACAAAAACTAGCTGGGCATGGTGGTACCTGTAGTCCTGGCTACTTGGGAGGCTGAGGCAGGAGAACTGCTTGAACCCAGGAGGTGAAGGTTGCAGTGAGTCAAGATCACGCCTGTGCACTCCAGCCTGGGCAGGAGAATCACTTACTTGAACCCAGGAGGTGGAGGTTGCAGTGAGTCGAGATCGTGCCTGTGCACTCCAGCCTGGGCAACAGAGCAAGACCAATGTTAAATCATCTACAGAAGTCCTTCTCTCATGCTGATGTGGCCCTGCTATGCCACCAGCAAGCCTCCCGGAGGTAGTCAGAAGGCACTAAGGAAAGGGCCCTGGTTTGTACATTCCTGAGAGAGTGCTCATTGCCCTGCTCATTACTCCAGTACAGACTTAATTTTATTTCTAGTTAATGAGAGACTAATGGGTTTGATCAGGGCCTAGTCAGTTTCTGCCAGCCAAGCCAGGCCTGTGAGCAGGGCCTCACCACACAATGTTTGCAGTACACAATCAGGACAGGACTTAGTACTAAACCCTGTATTCTTCTGTGTTTGTATTCAGTGTACGTAACTGATACAAAAGGAGCACTAGGCGGGAGAAGCACTGACCAGGACTGACCCAGGAAATGAGGAGGAGGAGGGTCCTTATGGTGTTATCTGATAATGCCATCAGTATACACCGAGAGAGCATATTATTTCTCAGCCATACAGCAAACCTGCTTGTCTTTTTATTAACCTGTGTGAACCTTCTTATTTATTTAAATCAAATCACAAATAAAAGCAAAATAAAGACAGGTATGTGAAAGTCCTGTGTTGTGATTTATCTAAACAACAAGCTTTCATGTAGAGAAAGAGTAACGCAAAAATCTCTCAACGAGATATCCTTTTTTTCATTAGCAATTTCAGCCTTCTTTTTTTTCCTGGAATGTTGAAAAATGGGCTGACTTACCAGTCAGTGTCTTTCATAATTCATTCATTCATTTTACTTGAGTCTACTGTGTGCAAGGCAGAAATAAGTATCGGGAACAGCTTCTGTCCTCATAGAAGGGCAGCCTACTCTTCTGATAGCACTGCCCTGCCTACTGATGAAAATAGGTGAATACAGGTTAAAAAAAAAATCTAACTGAAATAGAATGATTGCCTGTTTTTTAGTACTTTGGCATACAGTTAATGTTTTCTATCAGTGACACTTTTTTTAGTACTCCTTTTTGGAAAGGTTATTTTGACTTCTGTATAATTTTAGGAAGGACTCTAAGATATTGCAGGTTTACTCTCACATAAGATAAGTGATAACCAAGTCACTGGCTAGGAGTGATTCGACAGACACAACTATAAATGATCAGAGAGACAGTTATTTTTAGGTTTGCTTTGAGGGCAGGATTATAAGTACTAGATCTTAAATTTTCCTTTTAGGAGATTGTTAAGGATGAGACTGAGCTCATCTTTATGTCTGTGAATGTTCTCTAACAATATTTTAGAGCTGAGCACAGTGGCTCATGCCTGTAATTACAGCACTTAGCCAAAGTGGGAAGATGATTTGAGGCCAGGAGTTCAAGACCAGCCTGGGCAACATAGCGAGGACCACTCCCCCCTACCCCCAACAAAAAAAAAAAAATTTTTAATTTTAGGAAATTAGCCAGATAATGGCTTGCAGTAGTTATTATTGCATTGTGGAGATGCAGTTCAGGACTTGGCCCAACTATTGTAATCATTCAGCTGGCCTAAGGCAAAAGTCTCTTTCCCAACACTGGCGAGCAGGAGGTGTTGCTGCCTTAGCTAATGACTGTGGAACCTGTGGAGCCTCTGTGCTTTAAGAAGGCTTGCCTGCTCTCTAGCCAAGTTGAACTTAGGTCCCCATGTTCATTCCTATGATAGCTGGTCAGTGAAAGCTTAGGGAAAGCTAAGGAAAAACAAGCAACACCTCAGCCCCTGTGGACCTGAACAGTTTCATATCCCCTAGCAGATGTGGGGCTGTTCAGTGTAGCCTTTGGAAACCCATTTCTGTGTAAGTAGTGTATGCCCTGGGCAACTGGCCTTTAGACCTGGAGTCAGATACCAGAGTTTTTTTCTGAGTTTGAGTATTTATAGCCTCCATTAGCATGGACAAATCAGTCTTGCTGCTAGTCCCTGTGTGATAGGACATGATTCTTCCTAGAGGGGAGTGGCTTTCTGCATCAAGCTCACTGGGTTTTTTGTTTTTGTTTTTGTTTTGAGACAGAGTCTTGCTCTGTCGCCCAGGCTGGAGTGTTGTGGCGCAATCTCAGCTCACTGAAAGCTCCACCTCCTGGGTTCACGCCATTCTCCTGCCTCAGCCTCCCAAGTAGCTGGGACTACAGGCGCCCACCACCACGCCTGGCTAATTTTTTGTATTTTTAGTAGAGACGGGGTTTCACCGTGTTAGCCAGGATGGTCTCGATCTCCTGACCTCGTGATCCACCCTCCTTGGCCTCCCAAAGTGCTGGGATTACAGGCGTGAGCCACCACGCCTGGCCTCACTGGGTTTTATAATCAGGATGATGGCTTCGATTTTTGCTTGAGTCAAAGTTGAATTCAGGGTTCTGTGGTACCATCTAATGCATCTGCCCTTTGATCTATTTTCCTTATTAGTAGTGGTACAAGTGTAACAGGACGTATTTCATTGATTCCAGGTTAGCTAAAATATTCGGCATCTGCTTTTACTGCAGATAAAAGTTGAAGAGTTGCTAGGCCCCAGAAGAGAGTGAATGTTACCTGTATTGCTAAATCCTACTTTTAGGCTGGGATTGTCATTGGCTACCAGAACCCGTTACACCAGGTCTTAGAACTCCAGTGGAGGCCGGGCGCGGTGGCTCAAGCCTGTAATCCCAGCACTTTGGGAGGCTGAGACGGGCGGATCACGAGGTCAGGAGATCGAGACCATCCTGGCTAACACGGTGAAACCCCGTCTCTACTAAAAATACAAAAAACTAGCCGGGCGAGGTGGCGGGCGCCTGTAGTCCCAGCTATTTGGGAGGCTGAGGCAGGAGAATGGCGGGAACCCGGGAGGCGGAGCTTGCAGTGAGCTGAGATCGCGCCACTGCGCTCCAGCCTGGGCGACAGAGCTAGACTCCGTCTCAAAAAAAAAAAAAAGAATTCCAGTGGAATCTGAAACGTGGATGGGCCTCCCATTTTGAAAGTACCTCCATCCAGAAGGTACCACCATGGTCTTCCCACTTGGCCTACTGCCATAGGACTCCCCAGACAAGCTGTTCTTGGAATCTTTGCCAGGTTTTTCCTCTACAGCTGGTGTCATGTTGCCTGTGTTCTGTGATCCACATGAGACACCTATGATCCTGCATGTGGGGAGTCTAGATTGTAAAGTAGGTTCCAAATAGAGTCGGCGCCCTCTGTCTTCCTTGAAGTGATGGTAATTAATTTGGGGGTAAGGAAAATAGAGCTTGTTCATCAAACCATTTTTCTGTTCCACTTAACAACAACTCTAATACGTAGTTCACTGGGTAAAAGAGAATTAGGTAGCATTTTTCTTCATAAAAGGCATGGAACATCAGTAAATAGAGGATCAACAATAACCATAATCTAAACTAGTTAAATACCACACTGAATGGTCTGAGGGCCAGGGCACTCAAACGAAAATCTGAAAACGCACATGTCTTTATTCCTCTTGCTGCCAGTTGCATAGAACCTGCTTTATTTATCTGTTAAGTGGGAATATACAACAGCTTTTTGGCAAAGTCACAAACTCCCTTCTTCAAGTATTCTAGACAAATCATAAGGCCAGTACTTGCTTTATAAAGGCCCACATGAAGTGTGTAGAGCTTTGAACTGGAAAGCAGTTACATTTAGGGTAAAGGAGTAAATATTTCATAGGAAACATGCTGTTTGTTTTTTGAGTTTTCTCTTTTCTTTATTAAATGTATTATTTTTTTCCTAACCCTCAGAACCTGTGACTTTGTTTTATTTTTAAAAGAGAAGGTCTTACTCTGTCTCCCAGGCTGAAGTACAGTGGCATGATCATAGCTCACTGCAGCCTTGACCTCCTGGGCTCAAGTGATCCTCCGGCCTCAGCCTCCTGAGTATCTGGGACTCCAGCCATGTGTCGCCATGTCCAGCTAACTGAAAAAAAAATTGCATGTGGAGATGGAGTCACACTGTGTTACCCACACTGTTCTCCCAACTCCTCACCTCAAGCAGTTCTCCCGCCTCGGCCTCCCAAAGTGCTGGCATTGTAGACATAAGCAACCATACCTAGCCAGGTTTTCTTTTTGTGGTGCATTTTTTTTCCTGCACAGAGACATTTGAGCATTGTATTGGTTCTAACCCTTCAGGGAATTGAAGCTTTTGTTGCTTTTCTTGGGTAGTTCCAGATGAATGATTGTTGTTGGGAGCTGCTGAGTCAGGGCAGCTTGTTTTAAGCTGCTTTACTTTCTATTAGGTTGGTGCAAAAGTTAGTGCGTTTTTTGCCATTAAAAGTAATGGCAAAAGCCAGATGTGGTGGCTCATGCCTGTAATCCCAGCACTTGACTCTGTCTCGAAAAAAAATAAAAATAATGGCAAAAACTGCAATTACTTTTGCACCAACTTGATACCTCTGATGTATGTGACCCTCCTACTAGGCCTTGCGAAATGGAATCTGAGAGCCTTTTGCTGCCCCAGCCCACACTTGCTTGAGTGAGTGGATGCTGTGGCTGCTGAGATGGTTGGAGCCATAGCTCGTCTGCTAGAGGCATGGTTGGCTCGGGCTGACAGCCATGTGGCATTTTGGCAAATGCCAGCTGCTTCCCTCACCAGTGCTGCTCCCTTAATCAGGTTGCCTCACCTCTCTGAGCTTTGAGACCATACTTGTCTCCTTGGATCTTTGTGAGGGTAAAGAGAACGTGTTAGGTGCTACTGTAGCACCTGGCACGTGGTGGATGCCCCATTGGTGTTGGCCTGTCCGTTCCCCAAATCATCTCAGGACTTTTTGTTTAGTTTAGTGATACCACCAAGCAACTAGAGACGTTACTTCTGGTTTTGGGAGGCTTTATATGGAAAAACAGAAAGCAGGGATTGGGGAGGAAGCACACGTCATGGTCCAGCATGTTCATGGTTCGTGCAGCTGCTTTTGATGTTGGCGTATCTTGATGTCTCATTCTTATGAGGGGAAGCAAGACTGTGAAGCTTCTTCCGCTCAGCCAAGCAGCATAGAAAGTGCCTTTGAGAAGTTGGAATAAACCTTATCATGTGGCATGGGAGAGCTAGTTTGGGGAGAAGTAATACTGCAGTCCATCAGATTTGGTTTTGAATCTTGGCTCTGCCTCTTACCACGTGATTTTTTTTTAAAAAAATGAGACAGGATTGGCTGTCTCACACCTGTAATCCCAGCACTTTGGGAGGCCGACGGGCGGATCACGAGGTCGGGAGATCGAGACCATCCTGGCTAACACGGTGAAACCCCATCTCTACTAAAAATACAAAAGATTAGCTGGGCGTGTTGGTGGGCGCCTGTAGTCCCAGCTACACGGGAGGCTGAGGCAGGAGAATGGTGTGAACCTGGGAGGCGGAGCTTGCAGTAAGCCGAGATCTCACCACTGCACTCCAGCCGGGGCGACAGAGCAAGATTCCATCTCAAAAAAAAAAAAAAAAACTGAGACAGGATTTCGCTCTGTTGCCCAGCCTGGAGTGGTGCAGTCGCGTAATCATGGCTTATTGCAGCTTTGACCTTCCAGGTTCAAGTGATCTTCCCACCTCAGCCTCCCAAGTAGCTGAGACCATAGACATGTGCCACCATTCCTGGCTAATTTTTTTAAAAAATTTTATAGGCATGGGTTCTGACTATGTTGTCCAGGTTAGTCTCGAGCTCCTGGGGTCAAGTGATCCTCCTACCTTGGCCTTACGAGGTCCCGGGATTATAGGCGTGAGCCATCGCACTTGGCCTAACCACATGACCTTGAACAAGTCTTAGTCTCTGCAGTAAAATGGGTATCAGTGAAACAGGTGTTATAATACTCACCTGGCTTTTAGGGCAGAGGTAAGGATTAAAGGCAATGTAGGATTAGCCCCTAGTACTGTGCCTGGGACCTAGTTGCTAAATAAATAGTTGCTGTTTCTGTGTTTTTGCTGATACATGTGTTGTTAGCTAGCGGTAGCCTTACATCTGAAGTTAAGGTGCATAGAATGGCATATAAGGATCTTTAGCAGAGTGGTTGAGACACTTTTGTCAAGAAGAAAATAGGAAAGCTTTGTGGCCTGGGTGAAGGAAGGTTGGCACTGACTGATCGACCATCTGAAAGATTGGGGAGTTATCTCTCTACCGTCCCCTCTCTTTGGATGGTGCGATTCAGTGAGAAACTTAGCAACTTGAAATGTACTAATCTTTGACCTGCTGAGGTTTTGTATGGCAAAGGCCCTCAGGCCTTGTCTGTGGATTGGGGCTTCCATGTGACTCACTGGGAACCAGAGATTCTTGCACTTGGTTTGGTTGTCAAGTTGCACTGCTATGTCTACCATCACTGACTATCTTCACTCTCTTCCAGGGGCTCCATGGGCCTTACCCCTTCGGCCAGTCTTAAACGGGTGTCAGCAAGAAGAAAAATTAACAAAAGACAGAAGGCCTGACTTTGGGGGGTTAGGGCAAGGGGTTCCTCTGGATTGCAGACCACATCGCACAGACCCCTGGCTCTGACCCCCTCTCATCCCGGAAGAAGAGGAAGAAGCAGAACAGACTAGTTTTGAGTAAACTCAGTATGCATGTGTGAATGCTGAATCACAGGAATGGTGTTGAGGCTACCAAGAAGAAATCCATGCAGCCACTTTGGGTTTTGTTATAGGCATCAGTCTAACGAGTCATTAGGTCACTCGGGAAGGGGGAAAAGGTTTAAAATGGGGGAAAAAAGCCATCTTTTTAAACAAAAATTATTTTGTCTACAGAGAGGTTGTAGTTTTGAACACATGTTAATTTTTTTTCCCTCTTTCCCCACTATTCTTTTTTTAAATAAGGGGTAACATATTCTTTATAGAATAGTGCTTGCTCTGGAAGAGATTCAGGTGAAAAGTTGGCGTGGCATGTTTGAGGACTCTGCGGATCAGTGCTATAGGAGTACATCTGCCGTGCCACATGACTCCAGAAGTCTCTGACCCCATTTGTTTTTAATGGCATCAGCCAATGAGTTATCACCCTTTTCCTCCTCTTTTCACTTAATCTTCTGTTGATTTACACCTTTGACATTTGTATTCATCAACCCTGTGGCTTGTTAGCATCAGAACCTCTCTGAAGACCAAACTTCCCTGTGTGGCCAGGAGAGGAAGCCTTGAGGATAGATCTCGGGTGACGTGGGATTTTCTAAGCCCGAGAGGTGTCCTTCTGCACACCCTTGTAACAATTCAGATTGCTTTTCTTCCATGTTTCTCTTGGCAGAGAGAAATGCCATCATGCTTACTGCTCTTTTGGATTCTTCATGCAGTAGCTTCCCATTTGCTCTGGGAACAGTGCCTCTGTGCTGGTTATACGTATGCACCACGTGTGCACGCACGGGTGTTGGTGCAACTCGCCAGCAGGTGTGCAGCAGGCAAGCTTGAAGGTGGCCCATGCTTCTCTGTTGTCACACAACTCCTTTCCCTGTTTCCCTTCATTTGTCCTCTGTGATATTTTCACAACCTGTTAGTGGAGGCTGAGCTGTAGAGGTTGGAAAATACAGCCCCAAAAGGGGAATTTGTCATGGGGAAGGGCCAGCCACTGACTACTTGATCTTGGAGACCACATTTAGATGGAAATGGGAGGACCTCCACAGCCCTGCCTCCCTGCCAGGATGCTAGGTTATTGGCTGGGAGGTGGGCAAGTGGCAGCCCAGCTGAAGCAAGAGGTTGATTGGCTGGCTGCTCACTCAGGCAGGTGGCCCCCCTGGCATCCTGTGGATTCTGAGCAGGTTGAGATGTGGATATCTCCATGGGAAGCTTGAACCAGGCTAGAACAGCTGTCTGCCAAAGATACAAGAATATGCAAAGTCCCTCTTCTCTTCTCACCCCCCTCCTTCCCTCAAGTCTTAGTTGGTTTGAGAGCCAGGGATATGGATCCAGGGTGCTGTTGCAGGGTCACCTGCCTGTTACCACACCCCCATCCAGCTGGGTGGTGGGTGAGGGTATGAGACAGGCAGGGAGACCAGGTGATGAGTGGCTGCAAGGAGTCATATAGCCTGGGTGTGGGTGAGGGTCTGCCTGCCTGTTTCTGTCTGGGTGTCTGAGTTCCAAAAAATGTGTGTTGTTTGTTCCTCCTCATCCTCTTCTGAGACTGTTGTTTTTTTAAAGCTTGAATGTGGGAGAAAAGCTTGTGTGAAATTCCCTCTTCACCTCCCCATCCCCCCCAAAATAAAAGGGGGCATAAACTTTATTCCACTGGAGAAGCCCTAGGGGTGGGTGGAGCCAGCCTGCTGAGAAGTGTGGTGCAGCTGGGTCTGGGACTCGACTAGAGCTTACTCTGGAGCACCTGCTTACTGTGTGCATGGGAGTGTTCCATTCCCTAGCAGAGCAGAGGGAAGTCTCTGCCAGGTGCCCGCGCCACAGGCCTCAGGATGGCTTTTTGTCTGAGGGCCTCATTAGGCCCAGACTGCTGCTGCTGGTACCAGTCTCCTGAGACACTGCCTCCCTGGACCCCATGCATGCCCAGCTGTGCTTACTGCTTAGAAGCCTTGAAGCAGCACATCTCCACTGTCCCTGGCAGGATTGTGGGAGGCTTCACAACCCCTGCTTTCCTGACTTCCTCATCTGCCCAACACTGGGTGCCCCTTCCCAGTTTCCCAGCAGGGGCTTCATGGGCCACATCAGTGGGTCTGGGTCTGCCAGAGTCGTCTTGCTCTTCCTCTTGCTTCTAGGCAACCACACTTGGCAAGTTAAACGTCCCAAGCACCTTGTCTCCCTTCCCAAGAACAAACCATTTATGTGCACATCCTTGGAGGTGAGGTGAGCTCCTTGCAGAGGGCCAGAGGAAGTGCAGGTCATGGAGTGCAGGCAGAGGGGTCCATGGCTTCCCCAGCCCAGGGAGGGTATCAGCATCTTTCATTCTCTCTCTCCTCACTGGTATGTATGGGTTCAGAGCAATGCCTAGAGCCCCTCTCTGCTCCCCTGTCTAGTGGAGCGGTAGTGGCTACCTCTCAGCCCCAATAGTCCCTGCTCCTCTTAGAATCTTCACCAAGTGGCAGGCCACCTCTGGGCAGGACCACCTGCGTGTGGCACCCAGGAGGTGAGGCAGACACCATGGTTAGATGTCTGAACCCAGTTGGGGAGACAGAGGGGTTCAGACTTGGGAAGAATCTGTCAGTGTGCATGGAGTGAGGTGTGTGTGTGTGGATGGATGTGCACGTGTGCATGCCTTTTTTCTTTTTGCCATGAGGACAGTTGAATTTGGGGCGTTTTTTCTGCAAGAAGCAGTCAGCCTTCTCTCCCCCATAAGGACTGGCTGTAACCTTAAGCCCATCAAAGTTACTTCCAGCCTGGAGAGAACCTCACCAAACGGCTGGTGTGGCCTGAGGGTGGTCATGGTGGGAAATGGGCATGAGAATAAATACCTCCCCAAATTCAATCTGAGCCCAGCAGGAGAGGATGATAGGGTTGCCAGGGCTCAGAAGTGCAAGCTGATTCCCCACCCCACCCCGCCTCACCGCACCTTTCCTTTGTTTCCTTGGGTGAATGCAGGAGCAGCAGTGGCTGCCCTTCCCACCTGGACAGTGGTGTGTGTAGAAAGCCAGCTGGATGTTTGTGGTGGGGCCTCATGGTGCCTAGGAGGAGATAAAGATGAGGAGGTTTTTCCTTATTGTATAAATGAATATTTGTATGATTAAATTAACACACACACCAAAAAAAAAAAAAAGCTGTTTTCATGTGTGTTGGTGAGTTTTATTGAACCCTCAAGCCTCCTGTAAACTTGTGTGGCCCCATAATGGCTCCCTGATGTGTACTGTTTGGTCTCTGGGCCTTTCCCTTTTGCAGATGGGAAAACTGAGACCCTGAGGTTCATCATATGTTTGGGAAATTAGTCCTGGGTTTATTTTTATTTTATTTTATTTTATTTTTATTTTTTTGAGGCGGAGTCTCGCTCTGTCGCCCGGACTGGAGTGCAGTGGCCGGATCTCAGCTCACTGCAAGCTCCGTCTCCCAGGTTTACGCCATTCTCCTGCCTCAGCCTCCCGAGTAGCTGGGACTACAGGCGCCCGCCACCTCGCCCGGCTAGTTTTTGTATTTTTAGTAGAGACGGGGTTTCACCGTGTTCGCCAGGATGGTCTCGATCTCCTGACCTCGTGATCCGCCCGTCTCGGCCTCCCAAAGTGCTGGGATTACAGGCTTGAGCCACCGCGCCCGGCCAGTCCTGGGTTTATAATGGGATCTCCTGTGCTTTCTGGTGCCCAGTGACAAGGAAGGTAAGGCACCTGCCTCCAAATGACCTGTAGGTCACCAGGGTGCCATGCCTCTGTTGATCACTACTGTATCTCCAGCACAAATAAATACCAGCCAAGTTAGCACTGATCAGCCAGCAAGCATTGTTTGGTTCCCTGCCCCAAGGGCCTGAATGCAAGACTCTTCTTTCTCAGGGAGCACCCTGATACAGAACCCAGAGTGAAATAGCCTGGGACACTGGCCCAGAGACCCCTGGGGTGAGTGCCCTCACCCGTGACAGTGTACCTGCATCCTGCTTCCTTTCAGGTGCCCACAGCTGTTTGTTCTCTGCAGGGGAGCCCACCCCCCACTTCACCTGGGTCTTCTGGCAACTTCAGACCCACTCCTAGGCCTTCCCCAACACCCCCACTGCTGAACAGTTATTTGCTTGGCAGAATCTGTTTGTCTTTGGGGCTGTAACCTGTCAAGGAGTCACTAGGCCCTGGGAGAAAGGAGCTAGTTTGATGGTAGCTCCTGGCCTGAGCCATTCCCACGGGGGCTGGGTGACAGGGAGGGGGCTCTCAGCTGAGTCTGGGAGATGGCAGGGAAGCAGTTGCAGTGGTCTGGGCCCAGCCCTTCTGGCAGAGCAAACAGGCACTCTCAAGTCTCCTCTGTGCCTCAGCCCAGGTTGTATCAGGGTGCTTCCCACCCTGTTCCTGAGAAGGTCCCTCCCTCAGGCTCTTCTCACGCAAGTTCCTGAGAAGGCCACCTGCTTGCTGTGACCCAGCCATTTCCCTGACATCACCTGGTGCCCAGCCCTGTCTGGTTGCCAAGAGGATAGGTACTGAGGGCACTCGTGGCAGCCCCATATTTTGGAAATGGGGAAGGAGCAGGCAAGACTGCTTAGAGATAGGAGAGAATATGTGTGAGTTTGGTGGTCAAGGGTGTTCAGAGAATGGATTCTGGCCAGTCAGCGTGACTGACTGAAGATGTATTAGTATAGAAACCAGAACCTGAAACTTAAAAAATACCTATATATATCCTTTTTAGCCCTTAGTTCTGAGACACTCTGATCTGGGGAAATGCTTTCCAATCTTGAACGTGTGAAAATGCGGATTCTGATTGAACAGGTCTTAGGGAAGGGAGCAAGATGCTGCATTTCTAGCAAGCTCTCATGGGTGCCGCTGGTCCAACCACACGGGAGGTCCAGCCCCCACCCCACACCCCAAAATCCACCCAGCCTGTGGGATACTAGCCAGGGATATGTTGGCCAGGCCCACTAGGACTTGAAGGAGCCGAAGTCATCGGGAACAGGAATGTTTAAAATGTGAGCAGTGGTTCCCCAGCATTTCCCAGGGTTGATTCAGGCTGTGATTTTTGACTTAATCATGATTTCTGGTGTGCTGCCCTTCTGTCACAAACAACAAATGTCTGAGTATCCACTGTAATTGTGGCAATATTGCCTGACCATTATTGGCCGATTCCTGTTAAACAATTTATGAATATGAAACACCTAATTTAATCCACAGCTGTCCAGATGAGGCAATCAAGAGCAGATAAGCCTGGTGCTCAGTTTGTGAGCAGCTAACATCTCTAAGTGTCTGGAGTCCTGTACAAGTGGCAGTAAAGCTGCCTTGGGGAGCACGGAGTAGACCTTAACTTAGTCCAAGGGTGTCTGGGAGACTTCTCTGAAGAAATGACACTGAAGCTGAGACCTGAAGAATGGGAGGATGGGACAGAGCTGGAGGAAACAGCCTACAGGAAGATGGGAGAGGGCAGTGTACTGGAGAGGCTGAAAGGAGATCAGTGCCTCAGAGAATAGGGGCTTCCCAGTTATTGCCCCAGCCCGGCCTGGGAGAGCTCTGCCACCCTTGCTCCTTGGCACTTGGTTAACTCATTCACTTATTGAACATCATTTATGTGCTAGGCACTATTCCAGGTGCTTGGGATATAGCAGTAACCAAAAAAGAAAAAACCCTGCCGTCATGGAGCTGTGTTCTATTTGGAGTAGACAGACAAGGAACACAAATGTAGTATGTCAGGAGGTGACAGGTACTATGGAGAAAAAGGAGTTCTGTTGAGGGAGAGAGGATAACTATTTCATACAGGACAGTTGGGGAAGCCTTACCTAACACGCAGAGACTAAGCCTTATGAATACCTGGAGTAGGAACGAACCTCCAGGCAGAGCACCGCAGGTGCAGAGGTCCTGCGTAGGGCCAGCAGATGAGGTCAGAACGCTGAAGAGGTCAGATTGTGTGGGGCCTTGAGGTGACTGAAGTGGCCGTGGCTTTCATCCTGGGTGAGATGGGAGCCATTGCAGGTTTGTGAGCAGAGGGAGGATCACATCTGGAATCCCCCTAGCTGCTGTGTTGAGGATAAACTGTGGAGGAAAGGGTAGGTGCAAATAAACTAGTAAGGTGGTTCCTGGGGAGTGACAGTGAAGGAGGTGAGAAATGGTTGGATCCTCATTACGTTCTGAAAGTGGAGCCAACAGTATTTGCTGATGGGTTAGATGTAGAGGAGCAGAAAGAGAGAAACGACCCCTGAGATTTGGGCCCAAGCAACTAAGATCTACTTAATAGATTGACAAGTTACTGTTAGCTAAGAGGCAGGACCACATGGGGAGCAGACTTGAGGGGAGAAATCAGGAATTCTTTTTGGACTTGTGCAGTGTGAAATGCTCAGCAGGCATTCAAGGAAGGGGCCAGGCTGGCAGCGTGGATATACAAGGCTGCAGCTTAGAGGCGGGGTGGGGGAGTCCTCAGAGCGAGATGGAATTTAAAGCCTCAGCACTGGTTGAGGTTATCAAAGGAGTGAAACATTGGACCTTATCTGTTGCTCCCTCAAAGCCTACTTTTTGCCCCAATTCCTTCTGCAAGGATGTTCTCTGACAAAGAAAACCTCTCCTCCGACTCAGAGCTCTGTTGACTGCAGTTGACGTCTCTTCTGTCGTTTTCCTTAGACTCTTGTGCCCCCACCCACTCCCTGCTGGTCACAGCAGACAGTTGTGCAGTGGATGAGGGAATGGATGGTGTCCAGGCCAGGAGTGACCCCACCCAGGAACCAGGCTGCAAGGGCATGGAGGAGTGGAACCACAGCCCCAGTAGGGCCTAGTTTAATTCCTGTGGTCCTTCCTCCCAAGCTCCAGTCTGGGGCCCTGAAGCCAAATCCTAGGAATTCCTCCTGCTGGGCTGTGAGGGAGAAGCCTGAGAAAAGAGGGGGACTGTGTCTGCCTTGGGGCCTAAGAAAAGAAGCCCTGCAGGGGCCATGTTCACATGCACCAAGCCCCCGCCCTGGTCAACAGTCGAGACACGCTGGATCCCTGATGGGCTGGGGTGCCACGGTGCAGTGTCTCTGAGCAGCCAAGGCATCCCCCTGTGCACCTTATTCCCACCTCAGTCATGGGGCAGCAAGGGCCAGGGAGGAATTTCAGCCGAGCTGTGAGGAAATCCTTGTCTCATTCTGTGGCTGCTGATGCACGTTGTGGGAGCATGAGTGATCGTTGGGGTGCTAGGAACATGGCCGCCTCAGCTGGTGTGAGGGTGTGTTTATCAGCAGAGGGTGCCATGGGGCCCAGACCTCACCTGGAAAGGATGAACACTGCCCTGGCCTGGCCTCCCCTGCAAGAGTTTCCCAAATTCCCACCCCTCAAGGGCAAGTGTTGCCTCTGCCCTCCACCCAGGTGGGTGAGCTTCAGTCTGAATCTAGGCTCTGCTGTTTATCAGCCATGTAACTGTGGTCAGTTTATGTAGGCTTCAGAACTTCAATGTCCTCATCTGTAAAATGAGGGTAGTTTCTACCCCAGAAGTGTCATAAGAATTAAAACCATCCTATAAATGTTTAGCATCATATCCCTGGTACATGGTAAGTATCCAGTATGGGGTGACCATTGTTATATTATGACCTGCCAGAGATGTCAAGGCCTGGGCCCCCAAAGAGAGGGGACTGGAACACTGGGCATGTGGGAGGCAGAATCAACAATATCTGTAGGCTGTTCAGGGGTCTCTCTCCGGACCACAGCTCTTATCTGAGGCAGACCCTTGCTTTATGAATATTTCTTGGTTTGGGGTGGGAGTTGGAATACAGGGATGCAGGAAAGGAGCATCCTGGAAGAGGGTTGAGGAGATCTGATTTATTCTTTTTTTTTTTTTTTTTTTTTGAGATGGAGTCTCGCTCTGTCGCCCAGGCTGGAGTGCAGTGGCGTGATCTCGGCTCACTGCAAGCTCCGCCTCCCAGGTTCACGCCATTCTCCTGCCTCAGCCTCCCAAATAGCTGGGACTGCAGGTGCACGCTGCAACACCCAGCTAATTTTTTGTATTTTTAGTAGAGACAGGGTTTCAAACATGCTTAGCCAGGATGGTCTCGATCTCCTGACCTCGTGATCCACCTGCCTCGGCCTCCCACAGTGTTGGGATTACAGGCGTGAGCCACCGTGCCCAGCCCTGATTTAAGGAGAGGAGGCTGCACTCAGCAACAGCATACGGTGGGCTGTCAATACATACTTGTTGAATGAAGAAGAAACTGGGGACCTGCCTTCTGCAGGACTGGCCTGATTTCTGGAGGTGGACACTGCCCACCCCAGCTCAAACGGTTCAGCTCAGACCCCAGACAGTGTCAGGGGCTCCTGGGGAGGGGTGGGGGTCACAGATGTACCTGGTATAAAAATGATAGCCCAAAAACGTATGCCTGAGAACTGCTTTGATCACTGTAGTTTACCACTTCTGAGAGGAGTACGGGGGCCAACACATCTGCATCCAGGTGTCCACAAGGACCTGTGTAAGTGCCAGGGCCAGGAATGGAGGCCAGGGCCACAGGTGGGCACCTGATATTTACTGGTGTCAGATAGCACCCAGACCTTTCAGACACTGCCACCTCTTGATTTCATGCTGTTTCTTCCCCGCTTCTGTTTGTGAGACAGAGTCTTTCTCTGTCACCCCAGGCTGGAGTGCAGCGGCATGAAACAGCTCAGCATGAAACAGCTCAAACGGCTCACTGCAGCCTCACCTGGCTCAAGCAATCCTCCCACATCAGTCTCCCAAGTAACTGAGACCACAGGCACACTCCACTACACCCAGCTAGTTTTTAAACATTTTTTGTAGAGATGGGATCTCACTATGTTGACCAGGCCAGTGTTGAATTCCTTGCTTGAAGTGATCCTCCCACCTCTGCCTCCTAAAGCACTGGGATTACAGACAGTGTGCCAATATGCCCAGCCTTCTTCACTTCTCCTGCTTTCTCCCACCTCTCCCCCACACATTTCAGCTTCCTGACAGTTGAGCACACTCTAACCAGGGGCCCATGGCCATGGAGATGAAAGCTTGGGGTCGGGGATGCCTGCAGAGAGGTGGTGGGTTTGCAGGAGTTGTCAGGGTGGGTTGGGAGGGAATCTCTATGTGTGTTGAACCCCTGCTGGGTCCTGTGATGTACGTCATCCAGGGCTGATGAAGAAACATGTTTCTGATGGGGAGATAGGACCTAGGAGATGGGAAAAGTGAGCACCAATAGGGAATCCAGGCTAAGGGTCCTGTGAGTGAGGCCCACAGCAAATATGCCAGGCAGGAGGGTCTGGGAGAGCCAGGCCTTGCCCCAGTGCTTTGGGATGGTACAGTCGCCATTCAGAGCATCCCCAAAGATGAGACAGCACTACCTTCCCCAGAGTCCCACAGTCTGTGCGGACCACTCCTAGCCCAGGCTTTCTCCACAACACCTGAGCCAGCAGGGAGAGCCAAGGCACCCCAGGGGGAAAAACATCAGTGACTGGTTGGGAAAGAGGAACCGACTCCAGCTGGCTCCCATCCCCAGGCTGGGCAGCTAGGGTCCAGTGGGGTCCAATCATAGTGGTGGTGGTTGGGCCTGAGGGGAAGCAACCTTGGCTCTCAGGACTGGTTTGCATGGAGGAGAGGGTAATTTGCATCTTTGAGGAGTTGCAGCTGTGGGAAGGGAGGGGGCGCTGGGAACCTTGGTCCAGGCCTTCAGTCTCCTGCTTCCTTCTGGGTGAGGGGGAGGCGAGGAGCACACCCTGCTGCTAGCCAGTCCCTACTTTACTTCATGTAAGGAGCACAGCTGGGTCCTAGAGTCACTGTCTTGAGGTTCAGGCTCTGTCTTGTGTAGAACATGTGGATTCAGAGCACAGAAGCCTCCACATACCTGCACATGCACACAACCATTCACAAAGCATGTAATCCAGCATACCTGTGCAGTTCTGTGCACTGCTCACATGGGGACATAGGCACATGCAATACATGTGCATCCACATACTGACACCTAGGTGCACACTCGTTACCGTTACCTTAGTTCATACGCAGACACATCACACCCACAGGGTCACATAATCTCACACCAACCACACACAAGCCTACACATTCACACATTCACACTGTAGAGTCATTTTGAAACTTTTTCCATAAGTCAGGCATGGTTTACATTCTCTCTATTCCATCTTCACAACCTCCAGAAGTAAGAACTAATTTTTCCTTGTGATTGAGGTATAATTTACATACAGTAAAGAACACAGAACTTACAGGCTCAGCGTGATGACTTCTCTCCTTTGCACGCCCTGCATAACCATTGCCCAGGTCAAGATCTAGAGCATCTAGAGCATGCCAGAGCCCCAGCAGCTCCTGAGTGTGCCCTCCTGGCCAACAGCTCACACAAGAGGAGCTGTTATTCTGGTAAGGTAAGTGCCACGGTTATTCCCATTTATTAGGTTAGAAAAACTGATGCTCAGCCCCATGGTCACCCACTAAGTGGCCAGACTGAAGCTCTCTGACTTCAGACCACTACATAACATAAACATCCAGTAAATACCTCACAGTAATAGAGGGCCATGATCACAAAGACTTGGAAAAGCAACCTTTGTTTTTTCTACAAAGAAAGCAGCAGAGAAAATTTAAGCTTTGTAGAGTGTTGCGAACCTTGGAATCAAAACCCAGGTTCCATTCTGTGATAGGAAACAGCACATCACAAAGCATTTTCACACAAGGCTTGTTTGTAGTTTTTAGGGCGGGATATTCCATTTTTCCTTATAGGCCTCACTCCTGAGCAAAGATGTCTTGCTAGTTCCTCTCTAAGCAGATTTTCTTTTAGAATTCATAGCTACTTTTGAGTATTTGACAATGAATAGAAACCTAACAGCAGCACCTGTTTTGTCAACCGTGCCCTTCTGAGGGTGCATATTGGTTCATAAAGGATCGGCAAGGTCTGTGAGCTCAGGGGTTGCAGCTCCTGTCCTGGGGCAGCGGATACAGGACTCGACGGGCACACAGAGCACAGTGTGCCCACGGGGATGGGTTATGCGTTCAGGGACACTTCTGCTCTAGAAGAAGCCACTCAAGCATTTTCATTGTGCCCTTCACCTGTGGTAACGCTATTGGCGAAGGTTGATATTTATTTGTTCTGTTAATAAATATATATTGAGGACTTAACCTGCCTTGTGCCCAGTAGTGCACTAGGTGCTGGGGATATAGCAGTGAAACAGACAAAAAAATCCCTGCAGCATGGAGCTGATGTTCAGTAAAACATGGTGAATCAGGTGACGAAAGATGATAGGGAGAAACGAGAGGAGATAAGAAAAGGGGAGTTGGGAGTGCAACTTTAATCATTTATTTTACCTTTTTAAAAAATAGAGTCAGGGGCTGGTCTTGGTGGCTCACGCCTGTAATCCCAGAACTTTGGGAGGCCAAGGTGGGCAGATCATTGGAGGTCAAGAGTTCGAGACCAGCCTGCCCAACATGGTGAAACCCCATCTCTACTAAAAATAACAAAATTAGCTGAGCATGATGGCACGCACCTGTAATTCCAGCTACTCGGGAGGCTGAGGCAGGAGAATCGCTTGAACCCGGGAGGCGGAGGTTGCAGTGAGCCGAGGTTGCGCCACTGCACTCCAGCCTGGACATTAGAGTAAGACTCCGTCTCAAAAAATAGTAAAATTAAAAAAATAAACAGAGTTGGGGTCTCACTATGTTGGCCAGATTGCTCTTCAACTCTTAGCCTCAAGCAATCCTCCCACCTCGGCCTCCCAAAGTGCTGGGATTACAGGAGTGAGCCACCACATCTGGCCAGGAGTACAACTTTAAATGAGAGGTCAGGGAGGTCCTCACTGAGAAGGTGATGTTTGAGGTGGTGTGTGAAGCAGCCGAGGGTAGCGATCATTGTGAATATCTGGGAGAAGAGCATTTCAGGCAAGAAGAACCGCCGGAACAAAGCAAAATAGGTGTCCATTGTATTCAGATGCCAACTATGGATTTTGTACAGATTCTGGCACCTGTCCTGCCTTTAGTGCTGTGTGACTTTGAAGGAGCCATTTGCCCTCTCTGGGCTGTCTCTTCACCCACATGATGTGAGGTTTAGGTAAAGAACTGCCCTGTCCACCTGAGCCCTCTCTGTCCTTGCAGGCCTGTCCTTACCAGTGCGGGTATCTCCTAGAGATAGGGAGCCACAGACCACTTCTGTAGTCTGGTCACAGGGCATGACAGTTCCATAGTAATGCCTCTGGCCTGGTCACCTTCACCCCAGGGCCACCACAGCCTCAGTCCAGGGCTGTAACCCAAGGGTGGCAATAAGGAAAACTCTGGCATGGTTTATGGACATTTGAGCATTTTCTTCTTTTCTTTTTTTTTTTTTTTTTTTGAGCTGGAGTCATGCTCCGTCACCCAGGCTGGAGTGCAATGGCACGATCTTGGCTCACTGCAACCTCTGCCTCCCGGGTTCAAGTGATTCTCCTGCCTCAGCCTCCCGAGTAGCTGGGATTACAGGCATGTGCCACCACGCCCAGCTAATTTTTGTATTTTTAGTAGAGACCGCATTTTGCCGTGTTGGCCAGGCCAGTCTCAAACTCCTGACCTCGGGTGATCCACCTGCCTCGGCCTGCCAAAGTGCTGGGATTACAGGCATGAGCCACCATGCCCAGTCAAGCATTTTCAAATATTGGCTGTGTGTACTTGGGAGGATAAGTAACATTACTGGAGATCTAATTGTGCCTCGTATGTTACATGTTCACCTGCAAATTTATTTTTGAGGGGAATAGTGGATGAGAGCTGAGTCTGGGGTCCCTCTACCCTTCCTGGACACTTAAGTGGGAGGCCTGGGTCATCTCTGGAGGACCTGTCTCCTAAGGACTCTGGACCTCCTCTCAGGGTTGGCTCCATATCTCAGCCACTTCCCTTCCCTTTGTTCAGTTTGCTTCTCAGAAGCCTCTCTTAAGGAGAAATTGTCACCTAAGACCATCTTGGCAAAGGAGAGGGCAAAGAAGGAGATATTGACAGACCCTCTTGAGTCACTTGGGAATTGCATTCAGCTGCAAGTAGCATGGTCCTGAGCGATAGTGGCTTAGACAAGATAGGGATTTATTTTTCCCTCATTAGATGTAAAGTCTGAGGGTATGTACAGGGCTGGCTTCCATCCTTAAGACAGCCACTGCAGCTCCAGATATCACATCCCCATTCCAGACACAGAAGAAAGACTGAATCAGCCCCCTTTGTAAGGAACTGCCTTAGAATCCCCACCTGATGACTTTCATGTATATCCCATGGGCCAGAACTTGGCTACTTGTTCCTTCTATCTGCAAGAAATGCTGTCATCATTGTGTCCATAAAAGGAGGCCGGGTGTGGTGGCTGACACCTGTAATCCTAGCATTTGGGAGGCTGAGGAGGAAGGATCACTGGAATCCAGGAGTTTGAGACCAGCGTGGGGAACATAGCAAGACTTCATCCCTAATAAAAATTTAAAATTTAGGCCGGGCATGGTGGGTCACGCCTGTAATCCCAGCACTTTGGGAGGCCGAGGCAGGCGGATCACAAGGTCAGGAGATCGAGACCATCCTGGCTAAGACGGTGAAACCCCGTTTCTGCTAAAAATACAAAAAAAAAAAATTAGCCGGGCGCATGGGCAGGCGCCTGTAGTCCCAGCTACTCGGGAGGCTGAGACAGGAGAATGGCGTGAACCCGGGAAGCGGAGCTTGCAGTGAGCCGAGATCACGCCACTACACTCCAGCCTGGGTGATAAGCAAGACTCCATCTCAAAAAAAAAAAAAATTTAAAAATTAGCGGGACGGGATGACACACGCCTGTAGTACCAGCTACTCAGGAGGCTGAGGCGGGAGACTCGCTGGAGCCCAGGAGTTAAGAGGCTACAGTGAGCCATGATGGTGCCACTGCACTCCAGCCTGGTTAATGGAGCAAGACCCCATTTCTAAAAAAATAATTTTAAAAAATAGAAGAAGAAAACAGATACTGGGGAGGCAACTAGCACTCTCTTCCCTACACATGCCCTGTACTCTTCCATCTCTGATCTTAAAAACTGCATGCTGGACAAATGCCACGAAGAGGAAACTGTTGAGAAAACGAAACTACTGGGGAAGGGAGGGCCCACTGAGAACCATCCGAGTAACTGACCACCGCTAGTCTTCGCTGGACACCACGAACCACACTGTCCAAACCTTCTTCTCCCCTGTCAGTAACGGCCAGCCCCCCAACTATGAGATGCTCAAGGAGGAGCACGAGGTGGCTGTGCTGACGGCGCCCCACAACCTGCTCCCCCGCTGTCCACCGTGATCCACATCTGCAGCGAGACCTCCATGCCCGACCGTGTCACCTGGTGCCTGTTCAACCCCCTCTTCATGAACCCCTGCTGCCTGGGCTTCATAGCATTCACTTACTCCGTGAAGTCTGGGGACAGGAAGATGGTTGGCGGCCTGACTGGGGCCCAGGCCTATGCCTCCACCGCCAAGTGCCTGAACAACGGGGCCCTGATTGTGGACCTCCTCATGAGCATTCTGCTCATTGTCATCCCAGTGTTGATCTTCCAAGCCTATCTATCAATCAGGAGGCATCATCCAGGCCAGGAGCTTTGTCCATGACCTGAATCCCACATACTCCACCTTCCATTCCTTGCCCTGCCCCGGAGCCCAGTCCTGTATCAGCCCTTTATCCTCACACACTTTTCTACAATGGCATTCAATAAAGTGCACGTGTTTCTGGTGAAAAAAAAACCTGCATGCTGGCCGGGCACCGTGGCTCACGCCTGTAATCCCAACACTTTGGGAGGCAGAAGCAGGTGGATCACCTGAGGTCAGGAGTTCACGACCAGCCTGACCAACATGGAGAAACCTCATCTCTACTAAAAATACAAAATTAGCCGGCCTTGGTGGTGCATGCCTGTAATCCCAGCTACTCGGGAGGATGAGGTAGAATAGCTTCAACCCGGGAGACGGAGGTTGCAATGAGCTGAGATCGCACCACTGTACTCCAGCCTGGGCAACAGAGCGAGACTCGAGACTCCGTCTCAAACAAACAAACAAACAAAAATAAAACTCATGCTGTTTTCTCCACCTCTGGGGCCTTCCACCCTCAACCCACCCCAGCTAGGTAAGGAGCCGGCAGCTCAGTATCTAACCTGCTGGGGTTGCCAGTAACAGAAACTCGCCAGGGTTGCTCAGGTAAAAGGAGGAGGGTGGAGAACTCAGAACACCAACGTATTGTATCCATCAGAGGGGGGCGGAGGGGTGGGGCCTTGCTACCGCCCCCACCCTCCCCACTCAGCAGGGACCGGAAGCAGGTGTGGATTCTCTGGGAAGCTGACTTGAGGGGCAGCACTGCCCACAGCTGAAGACAACAGCGAACAAGCCAGGCCTAGTCCCTGCCCCCAGGGTGCTGACATTCTGCTGGGGGAGAGACAGGCAGCACACAGACCAAACCTAAAGATCGTTTCAGGCTCTTGGTGCCAGGAAGATGAACAGCTTAGCGTGGGAGAGAGAAAGCTGGTGGCTAGGGAGCACCAGGCGCGCCGTCAGCATTCGGGAAACGTGTACTGAAGGTAGCCCTCAGGAAAGGGGCCCGGAACCCAGGGCTGTAGACCCTCAAGGTGCAGGGGAGGACCCCTCAGATCACAGCTCAGATGGCACACTCCAGATGTCAGGGACCGAGGCCCTCAGCCTGGGGCCTCACCCAAGCCTGGAGAAGGGAGGAGAGATCCCAGGGTGTTGGGGAGTCCTGCCCTAGTCCTGCCCTAGTTCTGGGATTGCTCAGAGGAGCTGCTGGGTCCAGAGACCCAGCAAATGCCAAGGGTCCAAGACTGTGGCCCCCTTCACAGTTTTCCCTCGTGGTCTGGGTGGGCCCTGGGTGTGCAGATGAGTGGTAAACTCCAAGATCTACTGGGGAAGGCAGGTAGGGCCCCCCTCCCTCAACATTCCGTGCCCGGGACAGGCCCTCCGGGCAGCTGTCTGGCTTAGAGGGAAACCAGCCCTAAACCCAAACCGATGATGTGGGACGAGCAGCCCTTTCACCACCAGGGCACAGCTGCTATGCCCTGAGCATCCTTCTTGGTGGAGAAAGACGCCCAGGGTGCTGAGGAAGAAAGGACACTGGCTGGCTCCCCGAATTCTCCTTCTGCAAGTCCTGCAGCTCCCGACCTTGTCTCTGGACACCGTACCTGAGGCCCTTAGGAAGATGGAATGAACTCACCGTTGAAGGTGTTGATGCTGTTATCACGAATTAATGCCTCACCTCCACAGGCCATGCGTGTTCTCAGGCAGGAGCTCCCTGGAGCTTCACACGGACAGTCTATAGAGAATGCTCATCCCCACCTGACCCTTGAGAAGACTGAGACTCAGACGGGAGGTAAATTGCTCAACCCCCCACCCCTGCCCCAAGAAAGGGGCAGTGGCTATAGGGGGTTGGGGTTGGATCCTGCAGCCAAGGGTCATCGATGTCAGCTGAGGACTTTGTCCTGTGGCAGCAGTGAGCACTGTGGGGGTATCACATATATCCCCATGATAAAAACCAGCAGCCCTTTCTCACACCCTCACATCCGTCCCTGGGACTACTGTCTATCCTGAGAGTGTGCACAAATACAATCTCCACTTTTCTCTCATCTGTCCAGAAGCTATAGTACATTATCCCCCTTTTACAGTACAGGAAACCGAGTGCCAAGGAGGTTGAGACCCTACTCCAGGTTTCAGGGTGTCTGGGCTAGGTCCTCTGCCCCAGACCTGCCCTTTGCCCCCATCACCCATGTATGGCAGTGCTGAGAAGTGGGTAGGACATAGGCTCTAATGTCACTTATACCTGGCCTGAGTTCATACCTGCTGGCCAGGTATGAACTTGGGCAGTTTGCTGATCTGCTGGGCCTCAGTGTTCTCACCCATGACATGGAGCTACTTCCTGCTTCACAGGTCAGACTATGCTGGACTTAGGCTCACTGAGGTCTCCGCCCTCCTCTGGGGATACAAGACCTCCCCAGCCCTCACAGCACTACTCTGGGGGCTAAGCAACAGCTTGGGGTGGGGGGTGGGGGGTGTGGGGCAGCTCCCCACTGTGCCTGGTGCCCCCTTCCCTGTCCTGGCCCTATGCCAGCTAGGCCCGCCCAGGCCTCATCTTCCAGATGGCACCATAAAGCCATCCCCGAACCTGGCCCACACGGAAGCAAACAGCCCCTCCCAGGAGGCCACACCCTGCTGGAGACCACAGCAGCATGTTCCCGTTGAAGGATGCCTGGGGACAGGTGTGAGGGGCAGCAGTTCAGAGCGGGCTCCTCCTTTCTGGGAAGGGGGAGGGAAGCCAGTCTGAGCAGGGAGCTGTGAGAGCTGGGAGGTCTTGAGACCTCAGCCATCCCCTTGCCTTTCCCTTCCTCATCCTCCTTCCTCTCTCTCCTTTCAGTTCTCTGGTCCTCCTCTTCTGGAGAGACAAACTGACCCACTTCCAATCAGCTGTGTGACCCTGGGCAGGTCAATCTCTCTGAGTTCGAGTTTTTCCCTCTGAAATGGGGATAAGCACTCGTCAGCCCCTTCCTTGGCTGGCTGTGAGGGCTGAAAGGATGCTTTGGGAGGCATCCCTAGTGGTGAAGGAGCGATGCAAGGCCTCCCCAGCCCTCACAGCACTCACCCTGTGTTCTCTGCTGTCCACGTGTTCGCGCAAAGGTTGATCTTTGACCTAAGAGGTCAACAGTGTTGTCTCCGTGCCTGAGGAAACCGAGCCCGGGGACATGAAGGGCTCTCCTGAGGTCACAGAAGTTGTCTGTCCACCCGCCTCATTCATGTATGTGCCTCACAGGTGAGAAACCCTGCACAGAAGGCTCGGCACATGCTTGTTTCCTTCCCCTTCCTCACACCTCTCCAAGGCTTGGCCCAGTCTTCACAGCCCAGCTCCCAGCCTGCCTCTGCCTCCCAGCCTCTCAGACCCCCACGTGGCCCCTTTTCCCACTCCTGGGGTTCTTTCCTGTCCCTGTTGCCCTGACACTTGCCAGGTGCCAGGTGCTGTTCTCACCTCCCTAGTCAGACCGTGAGCTCCCAAGGTCACGGTGGCTCACACCTGCAGTCCCAGCTACTTGGGAGGCTGATGCAGGAGTTCAAAACCAGCCTGGGCAACGTAGCAAGACCCCATCTCCACCAAAAAAAAAAAAAAAATTTTTTTTAACTAGCCAGGGGTGTGTGTACCCATGGTCCTAGTTACTTGGGAGGCTGAGGTGGGAAGATTGTTTGATCGCTTGAGTTGGAGGCTGCAGTGAGCTATGATCGCGCCCCTGCACTCCACCTGCGTGGCTGAGTGAGACCCCAGCTTGAAAAGAAAAGGAAGTAACGAATGACTGTGTGAGTGAGGGAGGGAGCAAGGGGCTGAAGGAGGGTGGGGTGGTGTGTGAGGTTTCCTCACCTGCCGGTAGGGACGCCTGGGAGGTTTGTGAGTGACACCCGAGATGCTGGGTGGGTCCTGCTTCCTGCAGCTGCTGCCAACTGTGTCCCAGACTGGGCGCGGGGATCCTGGCTTCTCTGACATGACGCAAAAGCCGTGTCAAGAGGGCAGAAGAGTTTAAGGGTCACCAGCCAGCGAGGGGTGGGGGCGGGCAGCTTCTGAGGTCACGCAGGGCTGCTGGGTCCAGTGAAGGGCACGGACGACAAGAGGTCAAAACCAAAAGTGGAGAAAGGGGCTGGACAGAACAACCTTCCTGGGACCGACTGACCCTGGGATCCCTCATTCAGGTTGGCCCCTGTATGGGCAGGAGAGAGTCATGGCCTGGCTGTTTCTTATCAGCTGTGTGTCCCTGAGCAAGTTAATGAACATCTCTGGGCCTGTTTCCTCATCTGCAGAGGGGAGTATGATACTCTATAGGGTTATTATGAGAAGGAATATGTAGAAAAGCGTGAGTCCACAGTGCCTGCACCACATAAAGGGTTCGATAAATTCAAATAGTAATATTATTATTAGATTAATAAAGGCACAGAGATCATGAGAGACCACATTGAAGGCACTCAGCAGGCAGAAGCCAAGGCGAGACCAAGACTCCTACTTGGTGACTCCAGCTAGAGGCAACAAAGCATGGGGTTGTGCACGAGGCTCTGGAGCCAGGCTGCCTGGGCTCCCGGATAGCTCTGCCTCACTCACAGGATGTGTTACCTCAGGCAACCTCCTTAACCTCTCTGTGCCTCAGTGTCCCCATCTGTAGAATAGAGATTATAGTAGCACACCTGCCTCATAGGGTTGTGCAGAGGATTCTGGAGTTAGTATGTGTGAAGCACGTGGAAGAGCGCCTTGTACAAAGAAAACACTCCATAGGCTCAACAGACACAGTGCTGTGTGACCTTGAGCAAGCCTCTCTCCTCTCTGGGCCTCCACCACATCCCTGTAAAATGAATCATTAGACAGGTTCAGCCTGAGGCTCCTCCGGGCTCTGAGGTCCGTAGTTCTGGGGAGGGGAGTCACACTGGGCGCAAACACCCCCTTCTATTTTTACAGTTCCCACATGCCTGAGGACAGGGTCCCCCGCAGTCTCTGTCCTCCCTCTCTCTGTCTCCTTTCCCCTCCTTAAGGCTGGCAGCCGAAGGAGAGAGGCATCCCTAGTAGTGAAGGAGCTGGGTAGTGAGTGTCGGTCATACGGTTGGGACAGTAGGGTTGGGAGAGGAGAGGTGATGAATTTCCTCCTACCAGCCTTCCGTCCTGTTCCTGCTTCCACTAGTACCCTCTGTCCTCACAGCTGGGCAGCTGGGCCAGGCCCCTGCTCATCTCCAAGTGGGGTGGTGTCCTCACAGGCAAGCCTGGCTTGCCCCTCCCTTAGGAGGGGACCCTCAGAGAAGCCCTCTCCCCCTCCTTGGCCCCGTAGAGCTGGGCAGGTGCTGCCTGGGAATGAAAACGGAGTCTATGAGTCAAGCCCTGACCCTGCTGTGTGATTCAGGCAGACCGCTTCCTCTCTCTGAGCCTGTCTTGGGGTCCGAGCGCAGGGCAGGCCGTGTCTCAGCCCCTCCTGTGGAACTGGTGATAAGAGTCACCACCCAGGGAGGTAAGAGCTCAGTGTCCCCCAGCCCCAGGGCCTGACTTGGGTGGTCTGCATCACCCTCCTCCCCTTCGCCCCTCCTACTTAACAAGGCTTGAGTCACTTCAGGGGAGTGGTGCCCCTGACTGGAACCCCAGGGTGAGGTGGAAGCGGTTAGAAACCCCGCACCAGGAAGCAAACCCTATTCCCCATCACCCCTCCCCATCCTCCTCCTCCCCACAAGCCTGTGGCCATTGTTGTCCAAGACAATCAGATCTTACATGGCAACCGGGAAGAGGGAACCTAGCCCACACCCTCTGCCCTCCTCAGGGGCGTTTTCAGACCCACCTCAGCCCCAGCCCCAACTCACCTCCTGCCTCTCCATTGGTACCCCCGGCCACAGCAAAGTCCATCCATCCTGTTCATTCCTTCAGTCTACGCACAGCTATCTGCCAGGCACTGCACTGGGGTCCAAGGATGCCAGGCACATGAGAAAGAACCCTGTGTCTATGGGCTCCCAGACCACGAGGCCAGCAGACAAGGGGGACTGTTGAATAATGCCGGGTATGGCTGGGCACAGTGACTCATGCCTGTAATCCCAGAACTTTCGGAGGCCAAGGCAGGTGGATCACTTGAGGTCAGGAGTTTGAGACCAACCTGGCCAACATGGTGAAATCTCATCTCTATTAAAAATATATATATACGATAGTTAGCCACGCCCGGTGGCATGCGCCTGTAATCCCAGCTACTCGGGAGGCTGAGGCAGGAGAATTGCCTGAACCCGGGAGGCAGAGGTTACAGTGAGCTGAGATTGCACCACTGCACTCCAGCCTGGGCGACAAGAGCAAGACTTCGTCTCAAAAAGAAAAAAAAAAAGTCTGGAAGCAAGAGCCGCTGTCAGCCCTACGATGGCAGGGCCTGTTTTGTTGATGGTTGTATCCCCAGTGCCTAAAACATCTCGGTAAATGTTAGAATAAGTAAATGTTTGGCGAGAGCTGCTGGCAGCCTCTAGGGCTGAACCAACACACATGGTTGTAAAGTGAAGCAAAATGGGCAACTGGGGCAGGATCACAAGGGCCTTCCTGCCCTAAAACTCCTCGTGCTTTCTCACGGGGCAGCGGGAGCCATGGGAGATGGTTGCCAGAGGGGCAGCCCCCACCTCACCCTCCATTCCCTTCCCGTGACTCTCACTTGATCCAGAGCATGGTCCCCCCAGCTGTCCTTTCCTTCATCCAAGAAGTCGGTATCTGTTGATTTGTTGATATAGGCACATAGTAAACACCTACTGCATGCCATTGTTGTGCTGTGAACTGGAGGTGAGTCCAACAGTCCTGCCCACACATTACCCACAATCCAGGACGGGGACTCAGAATGTGGGGTTTGTGGAGGTGCTTCGACTGGTGGGGGGCGGTCTGTGAACCCCTGGGATTGCGCGCACGCCTGTGTGTGTGTGTGTGTTCTGAGATTCCATAGCTTTTAAGCAGATTCTGAAGTGACCAGAACCCACCTATACAGGTCAAGACCCACATGTGTGGGGAAGAGGTTGCTTTCCCTGGCATTGCATGTGGACCCCAACCCTACCCCATTTCCAGCAGCAGGTGAGGGCACCAAGCACTTCCATGTAGCGGTGGTGCTGCTGTCTGGCAGGAGCGTCCTGCCCAGCCCAGGCCCCGTGGGGCAGCTTCAGCTGTTTCGGCTTAGGATGGTTCCTGGGAACTCTGGCTGTCACTCTGTCTGGGAAGTCGCCGTGGGGGAGGGGCAGGTCTCAGGCCAGGGACAGGGCAAGGGCAGTAGGATCAGTGGGTCAGACCAACACAACCAAAGGGGCACAGATGCTCCCTGAGTGTGGCAGCTGGCAGAGGGGCATCTTTCAACACAGTCCCGCCTGCCTTCCTTGCCCACCCTAGTGCTCAGAGCCACGCAGTGATTTTTTTTCCTTTAATGTCCCTTTCCCCTTCCACCATCCTCATTCATTTGTTTGTTTGTTTGTTTGTTTATTTGCTTGTTTATTATTTAAGACAGGGTCTCACTCTGTCAACCAGGCTGGAGTGCAGTGGCGTGATCTTGGCTCACTGCAACCTCCACCTCCTGGGTTCAAGTCGTTTTCATGCCTCAGCCTCCTGAGTAGCTGGGATCACAGACGTGCACCAGCACGCCTGGCTAAGTTTTGTATTTTCAGTAGAGACGGGGTTTCACCATGTTGGTCAGGCTGGTCTCGAACTCCTGGCCTCATGTGATCTGTCTGCCTCGGCCTCCCAAAGTGCTGGGATTACAGGTGTGAGCCACCGTGCCTGGCTCATTTGTTCATTAATTTGATTTGTTTTGTTTCTTTCTCTCCCTCCCCTCTCTCCCTCCCTCCCTTCTTTCCTTTCCTCCTCCTTTCTTCCTTTCTTTTTCTTGCTTTCTTTTTTGAGACAGGGTCTTGCTCTGTAGTGATCATAGCTCACTACAGCCTCAACCTCCTAGACTCAAATGATCCTCCCACCTCAGCCTCCAGAGTAGCTGGGACCCAGGCCACCACATTCAGCTCATTTATTTTTTAATTTTATGTAGAGATGACAGTCTCACAATGGTGCTCAAGTGGGTATCAAACTCTTGGCCCCAAGCTATCCCCCTGCCTCAGCCTCCCAAAGTGCTGGGATTACAGGTGTGAGCTGCCACCCTGGCCCCGCATTTATTACTTTCATTTATTCTTGGGCACCACTTAGAAGAAAGACGTGAGAGTGTTAGGAGCACCAAGCTCTTGTGTCACTGAGCAGGGTTGTGAGGTCACTGGGGGGCTGAGAGGAGCCAGGGGAGGCCCAGGCAGGCAGGGGGCACAGGGCCAGGCAGGCTCCTCCCTGAGGTCCCCTCACCCCAGGTGTCAGCGTTGTGGAAGGTGGGGCCCTGCAGGGGGAGAGGGGCTGGGTGGGATTTGAACGGGCTACAGAACATGGCAGGATGCAGTGGAGGTTATATGATGATGTTATTCCTCGGGGTTCTGTCTGCCTGAAGCCTAGAGCAGGAGGAGTTTGTGGGAAGAATGTACCCAGTGCATCTCAGCATCGTCCAGCAGAGAGGATGCCCCGAACTCTCAATTATGCCTCAATTTCCTCTTCTGTAAAACGGGGACAGTGTAGACACAAAACTATAAGGCTGAGGACAAAAATAAGTGAGTTCATCCATGTGACATTACTGGTAATAATTGTGATCTTGGGCTGCCAGTGGGTTCCCAGTATTCATTATATTATTAAAAATTAAGAGGTGGCCACACATGGATCCTGGGGAGTGTGTGTCATAAACCAAGGGTTATGGTTAATCCAGTGTGCACCCGAGGTCCTGAAGAAAGCCTCTGAGGTGCTTGTCACCTGCTGAGTGCCAGTCTGCATGGCCCTAAACTCCAGCCGTAATCAGTTGAGGGTGAGACAGAGGTCCCTGAGGGGAGAGAGCCCGCTGTTGACAGAGTCCCGGCTGCGTGCCAGGTGCTGCACTTCTCCTCATTCCCTCCTTACAGTATCCCTTGGAAGAAGGGATCCTTGATCCTCTTTCACCGAGAAAGGAAGCTAAGGCTGAGAGGGGAAGGGACTTGCCTGAGGACACTCAGCAAGAACACAGCAGAACTGGGACTTGAACTCAGTCTCCACACTCAGTGCTCTTTCCCCAACAGCCTAACTGCCTTAGGCTTCTCCAACTCAATAGGAGCATTGCCCTGAGAGCCTCTGAACACCACCACCTCCCCAGGACCCAGTGGTGACAGCGCACACAGGAGCCTATTAGCGAGCTCCCTTTAGCACCCACTTCTCATCTGTCTCCTGAAAGCTCATCCAGCAGGAGCCAGGCCCCTGGGGAGTGCCCATCCATCCATCCTGGCTCATGACCCCACCCTCCACCATGCCCAAGGCTGCTCCCTTCTCCCCTCAAGGCCACTCATCCCTTCACAGGAGGGCAGGTGCATATTGGGAGTGAGAGGGTGGGAGACAGGAGGAAGGGGCCATAGAAACGAGCTTCTCCTGGAAGAACAAGCCCTCGAGGTCAGGCCACTGGTGGACAAGAAGTGAGGGGAACAGAGGACTGACCCCGGGCAGGGGCTGCTGAGACTCTAAGGGAGCTGGGGTGCTGAAGCCAGGCCTCCCAGGTCATAACGCCATCCATGTGCACTCTGCAGTCCCTGCACCAGCACCTGAGCCCCAACTCTCAGCTCCAAACAAGTCCTGCCCACCCCGCTAGGCTGCAAAAGGCAGCCAAATGGCTGTGGACATTTGTACCCCCATACTCAATTCCCCCACCCCTCATCCCGAGATAGCTAGAACTGTCTTGCCCAGGGCCCTGACACTGTCCCAGCCTGGGGATAGCAGGAATAGGGGGAAGAGTCCTGTCTGGGCCACTGAGGTCCTGAGCTCTAACTCCTGCTTGGTTCTGCTGCCGTCATGCTGTGTGGCCTCAGGCAGCTCACTGCACTCTCTGAGCCTCACTAAAAAAAAAGAAAAAAGGAAGCATGTTAGACTGGTGGATCTCCATCTCTTCGCTCTTCCCTCCTGTGTTTGTGATTCTAACTCCACAGTGGGACAGGGCTAGACTCCTTCTGGTCTTGAATCAAATGTCACCTGAAGGCCAGCGTGGTGACTTATGCCTATAATCCCAGCACTCTGGGAGGCAGGTGGACCACCTGAGGTCAGGACTTCGAGACCAGCCTGGCCAACATGGTAAAACCCCGTCTCTACTAAAAATACAAAAAAAAAAAAAAAAATTAGCTGGGTGTGGTGGCTTAGCTGGGCGTGGTGGCGGGCACCTGTAATCCCAGCTACTCAGGAGCCTGAGGCAGGAGAATCGCTTGAACCCAGGAGGCGGAGGCAGCGGTGAACTGAGACTGAGATGGCACCACTGTACTTCAGCCTGGGCAACAGAGCAAGACTCTGTCTCAAAAAAACAAAACAAAACAAATGTCACCCCCACACACTTAAAATTGCCCTCAACACTTCCCACGCTCCTTTCCTGCTTCATTCTGGTCCCACCGCAGCAGTTCCCACCTCCCGACAAGCAATATCCACTTCTTTGTGTTTATTTACCCCGTTTCCAGCACTAGCACGTCAGCTCCATGGGAGAGCAAGATTGGTCTGTCCTGTTCACTGCCGTGTCCCCCGTGCCCGGAGTGTAGTAGGTGCTCAATAAACATTTGCTGAAGGTGTGACGGGGGTGAGGGGGGCGGGGGGTGCTAGGATCAGGCCTGAGTTTCTGAGCAAGCTGGATAGGGGCATGAGGAGGGGGAGGAAGGTGTGCTCACCGCTTGGCTGAGAGAAGGATGAGAGTTCAGGTAAGGAGGGAAGGAGTGTCCAGGAAGTGCCCACCTGGCAGTGATGGGGCCGCCGAGGTCCATGTGTGTGAGTGCAGGGGCCCCCTTAGGGGTTGGAGGGCCAAGCCTTCCTTCCCTACAAGTTCCCACCACTTCCACCCCACTACCCTCCCTACCGCCAGACGTAGTCTTCTCTGGGCTGAGGCGGAAGGCAGCGGCTGGACACAAAGGCGTAACAGCCCTCCCTCCGAAAGCTGGAAAGCGCGCACCTCTGATAAGTTGGGTAAATTTCAAAGGGGCTAATGGGCGGGGGGAGACGGCTACTGATAACGGGGCCAGAGTGCTGCCAGCAGCCTCCCCCCAAACTTCCCACCACCCGGCAGGCCCAGCCCCCTAGCCGGCCTGTGAGCAAAACAGGTTCCGATTGTGCTCTTATCTGGGCCTGCGGTTTTGTAAGGCCTGGCTGGCTCTGCATTAATGGGGGAAAGGCAGCGGTCAGTTCTAGGGTGTGAGCAGTGATGTGGGGCCCCTCCACCCCCCACGACGGGCCTGCTGGGCTGGGGGTGCACCTGGTGCTCTGTTTGGGGGGGTGGGTCATGGAGGGGCAGCAGACACACCAGACCATATGCAGTGGTGGCTAAGAGTGGGGCTTTGCACCAGATCCTGGCTCCTCCCCTCATTGTGCAAAGTACTAAGCCCCTCCCCCGTGCCTCAGTTTCCTCCCTGAGGTTAAAATAGGGATGTTAACAATAGGGGTGCTACCTCAAAGGGCTGTTAAGATAATTAAATAAGCTAACTGCTCTGAAGCAACCAGCATGGCACTTGGCTCCCAGTGAGCACGGAGAGGTGAGATGCTGGGCCAGGGGACCCGGGAAATGCGCGGCCAGGGCTTCAAGGCCCCCACAATCTAACTCCACGGTGCCTCCTCACTTCACCTCCTGCCACCTGGAATGCACACAGAGACCTGCAGAGCTCACACCCTCACCTTCTTTGTGCCTTGCTCAAATCCCATCTCCCCAAAGGGATCTGCCCTGACCATGGTATTCAGCACTGCTCCCACAGCCCACCCACCGCTCCAGGGATCCTAGGCCCTCCCTGTCATGCACGCATCACCCTCCAGTGTACTATGCAATTTACTCATTTGCACCTTTCCTGTTGACAGTCCTTCTCTAGAATGTAAGCCCAGTGAGGCTCTGCTGTATGCAATGAACTGTGCCTGGCCTCCAGTAGCCCTCCAGCACATGCCTGTGGAGGGAATGGATTCATGGGGCAGGCGCAGGCCACCCTGCTCCCCATCATGGGGCGGAGAGGGTAAAGACGACGCCGTCTGTGTGTCCTGTCTGTTCCCCAAGCTAGGGCTGCAGGGTTCTCAGGCTTGGCACCTAACTCTGGCAGGAGCCCTGCCTGGCTGTGTCCACACGGGAACTCTGAGGACCCCAAGGGCTGGGGCCCTGGGATGGGATGAGGCCTCTTCAGACGGCCTCCCAGGTGTGAACTGGCAATGGGGGTGGGTACAGTTAGCCCTTGGCTACTGGAAGAAATGGTCCATTTGCTCAGCCCCTAATAGAAGCTTGGGGTCCATTCTCTCAGCCCCCTCCTCAGGAGCTTGGGGTTGCTCTCTGAGGAGTCAGTCAGGAGATGGCATTGATGGAATGAGGCCTGAAGCCCTTCCACCTTTCATTTTTCCCTAGAATGGAGAGGGTCACTCGCTGTGACTGCATCTAGTAGGTGTTCATGAAACTAGTAAGCCCACAGATGGCTACCCTTGGGAGTCATCACTGCCCTCCGAGGCAAGAAGAGGCTGAGCAATTGTGGCCACCAGGCCTTGAACTATCCTCAAAGGCAGGCTGTGCCCAGCCACTGTGCCTGGCCACCCTGGCCCCAGTGCCTGTATAGGGCCTGGCGGCACAGAGCAGGTGCTGGTCTGGGCAGAGCAACGTGTCGTGGCTCAGGTGTGCCCAAGGAGGGCCCTGGCATGCTGCGGTTGCTGGAAGTACCTCATTGTATGGCCCTGAGAACACAGCCACCACCTCCCGGACTATTTCCCAGTCCTTGCTCACCATCCAGCTGCAACATGGTGTCCTGGAAAGAGGATTCCAACAGATCCAGCCTGCATCCTTCCTCTGCCCTTATCCAGGCTTGACTGGGAATGTCAATGAGCCTCTTTTCCCTATCTGTGAGTGAGACAGGCAATGAACCCCTCTGGCAGTGGACTCGCTAGGATTGAATGAGATAACGCATGCCATGTGGGAGCACAGATTGGGGTCTGGATTCAGATCCCAGCCCTGCTGTGTGTCCTTGGGCCTGGTGCCTGGCCTCTCTGGTCCCAAGGTCTTTGTACCACGAGACAGCTGGGTGGTTTCTGGGATCCCACCAACCAAGTTTCCTGCCCATCCTGTCCCCTCGGACCCTGTCTAGGTGACCAGCCTCAGGCTCTTCACACCCCAGCAGTGGGCACTCTCCCCCAAGCTGTCCAGCCTTTTCGAAGCTAGGGCCTGGGTCTGGGGGTGGGGCCTTGTGTCAGTCGGGAACTAACTGGCAGCTGCATGTCCCTGTGGCTGGCATGCGTCCCAGCTTTGTCTCTGCCACCATCCCCAGTCTAGCTCATCAGAGAGCAGGACGCAGCGAGGATGGGAGCGCAGGCAGATGGAGGCAGAAAGAAAGCTAGGAAGGCAGGAATCCGACCAACAGACTGACTCAGGCAGACTGCGCTTTCCAGAGCGTGTCCACTTCTGCTACCAGTTGATATTCGCTCATCACAGTGCTCCACCCGCAAGGTCAGCAGGGCAAGTGTTATTATCGCCATTCACAGAGGAGGCGAGGGAGGCCCAGAGTGCTTCAGACTCGCTCATGATCCCGCCACTCGTCAATGACAGCGCTGCACAGAAACCGAGACGTGGGCCTGAGTTCCACCTGGTGCTCTCCACACTTGCCTCTGATGGGCCAGTGGCCGGAGAGGACCAATGTGGGGAGGAAGCTCAGGCCAACTGCTCCAGAAATTGGTGTGTTGGGTCTGATGCTGCCGGCTTCCCTAGAATCCCTGCCTTCAAGGAGTTAGAATCTTGGGAAGAAAGAAATAAGAAATACTGGGGAAAGAATTAGAGAGCAAAGACTTGGGACATGTGAGGTCTGCGAGGACTCGGGGGGACAGGGAGAGGCTTTCTGGAGGAGAGGGCTCTTGAAACGGGCCTTTGAAGGATGGGGGGTCTCTCCACCAAAATAGGAGGGACTCAAGTCCATTTGAACGACAGAAAAAGGGAACGGCTGCTTCATCCAGGTGTTCCCACAGCGACGTCAGGAGGGTGTCTGGCTCCCGCTGGCTCCTCCTCTTCTGGGCTGTCCATATTCTCCCTGGGGGTAACAGCTCCTGACTTAACACGTCAAGGCTTGGAAACTCTAGTGGCAAGAGAGAATTTGTTATCTAAGTAGATTGGAGAAAAGTTCCAGGACAGAGTCACACTGGGCCAACTGGGGTGTGTACTGGACCCCAGATCTGGAAGGGGTGGACACGGAGCTGGCATCACCCACAACAGATGAGTGGGGTCTGGATGGAAGGCAAATAGGAGGGGGCACATTTAACCAGCTGAGAGCTGGCCAGAGGAGGATTAGAGAGGAGTCCAGCCCAGGGAGCTGGAGGCAGGAAGTCTAGTGGACCCAGTGACCTGTTCCAGGGACCCGGGACTTGGCCCTGAGAGGAAGTGAGAGTAGCAACAGGGTTTTACAGGGCATGGGGCAGTCATGGAAATTAGGGATTTGAGTTTGAATCTGCTTCCCAGCTATGACATTGAGCATGTACAAGCCTGAATTTCTTCACTTGAAAAATGGGCATACGCCTGGCCCAGTGGCTCATGCTTTTGGAGGCTGAGGCAGGCGGATAGCTTGAGGTCAGGAGCTCAAGACCAGCCTGGTCAACATGGCGAAACCCCGTCTCTACTAAAAGTACAAAAATTAGCCAGGTGTGGTGGTGCGTGCCTGTAATCCCAGCTACTCGAGAGGCTGAGGCAAGAGAATCGCTTAAATCCGGGAGGCGGAGGTGGCAGTGAGCTCAGACCAGGCCACTGCACTCCAGCCTGGGTGACAGAGTGAGACTCTGTCTTAAAAAAAAAAAAGAGGCCGGGCGCAGTGGCTCAAGCCTGTAATCCCAGCACTTTGGGAGGCTGAGATGGGCGGATCACGAGGTCAGGAGATCGAGACCATCCTGGCTAACCCGGTGAAACTCCGTCTCTACTAAAAAATACAAAAAAACTAGCCAGGCAAGGTGGCGGGTGCCTGCAGTCTCAGCTACTCGGGAGGCTGAGGCAGGAGAATGGCATAAACCCGGGAGGCAGAGCTTGCAGTGAGCTGAGATCCGGCCACTGCACTCCAACCTGGGCAGCAGAGCCAGACTCCATCTCAAAAAAAAAAAAAAAGAACAAAAGAAAAGAAAAATGGGCATAGCAACATCTACCTGTAAATGTTGCTGTGAAGAGTAAGATGGCATTTATCAAACACATGGCCGGGTTCGTGGTCAGCAAGGCACTGGAACAGGGCAACCAGGTTCATGGGGCACTTTGACCAGCATTGTCTCCCTCCTCACAGTAGCTCTCAGGGTTCTCTGGATATGGGAGGTGACTGTTCAGCAGATTTCAGACACTTTCCTAAAGTCACAAAGCTGGAAAATGACAGAACCAGGACATATACTTGATCAAATCCCAAGCTGGTGCCAAGACATCATGCCCAGTGGATCAGGGTGTCAAGAAGATGTGTGTCACCCAGAGTTCCCTCATTGGGAAAGCTGGTCTTTCCTCCCCTGAAGCCCACCAGCATTGCCTTAGATGGGCACCCAACCCACCTTGGGCACACCACTGATGTCCACCCCAAGCAGCCTCTTGGAGGCTGGGCCTGTATGAGCCCAGCTGAGCAGATGGAGGAGCCCTCCCTTGCTCCCTCTTGGTGGACCTTTTCCAGCTTCCAGAGGCAACATTTGTTTCCCTACTCCAGGCTTAAATGGGTAGAGACCCTGTCCACAGCTGGTACGGCTTAGCTGGGCCCATCCATTCAAGAGACCCCTGTGAAGTGCTCCCTGGGCCTTGAGTGAGGCCACACCAATAAGAATTCCCACTTAATAAAAGTGAAAAGTCCATTTCTCTCATAAAAGTCCTGAGGCAGGCAGTCTGCAGCTGGTATGGAGGTTTTACATAATCCTGAGAGACCCAGGCTCCTTCTGACTCGCTGCTCTACTATCTTGTCCTCATGGTCTAAGATGGCAGCCAGAATGCCAGCTATCACAGCTGCATTCCACCTAGCAAGACGGAGGAAGGATAAATAAGAATGGAGTAAATGGTACATGCCAGCTTACTTTTAAGAAAGATTCCTAGAAATCTTGGCACATAACATTTCTGTTTGGTCATACAGTCACATCTAGCTGCAAGGGAGGCTGGGATAGTCTTAATTCTAGGCAGCCATGTGCCCAGGTAAAAACCAGGCCTTGGCCAGGTACAGTGGCTCATGCTTGTTATTCCAGCACTTTAGGAGGCCAAGGTACAAGGATTGCCTGAGGCCAGGAGTTCGAGACCAGCCTGGGCAACATAGGGAGACCCTGTCTCTACAAAAATAAATAAAATACAAAATAAAAATCAAGCCTTGTTTACTGAGGAAAAGAGGAGAATTGACAGCTATGTCTGACACCTTATCCACTCAATAAACAATTTTTTTTTTCTTGAACTTTGCTCTGTTGCCCAGACTGGAGTACAGTGGCAGGATCTTGGCTCACTACAACCTCTGCCTCCTGGGTTCAAGCGATTCTCCTGCTTCAGCCTCCCAAGTAGCTGGGATTACAGGCGCCCGCCACCATGCCCAGCTAATTTTTTTGTATGTTTAGTAGAGACAGGGTTTCACCACGTTGGACAGGCTGGTTTTGAACTCCTGATCTCAAGTGATCTGCCCGCCTCGGCCTCCCAAAGTGTTAGGATTATAGGTATGAGCCACTGCGCCCGGCCTCAATAAATATTTAATTAGGTCTTCCTCGTACTTACCCACATTATAGTGCTTATAGTATGATTAACAGCTTAGCATCTCATGAGCACCGAACAGTGCCAGGCATACAGTAGGTGCCTGTTAAGCAGTGGCCATTATTATTAATGCATCAGAATGCTGTGATATAAGCCAGGCTTCTGTGAGAAGAGGGAGGAGGAAGGCCTGGCCAGCAGAGAAGCAGGCACAAAAACGCACTCTAGGGGAAGGAGATCCACCTGGAAACATAGCGTGTCTTTCTTTATTGACCCTGGAGGGCTGGACCACTGGGGATTAGGAATGGTCGAGTGTACCATTTCAGGACCTTGTGTTACCTCCCCTTCCTCCACTCCGTCCTACCTCAGACTTCTCTGGGGAATGACTGATAACTGATCCTCAACCAAGGTGCCAGTGACGACAACAGCCAAGTACAGGGCTCCCCGGGGGTGCAAAGTGCAACCTTACGTTAGAGAATGTGGATATTGGTGAAGGTGAGGGGCTAGTTCTAAAGGCCTTGGGATCCCCTGGAACCCCAGAATCCTCATGCTGTGGGCAGTTACACAGTTACTCCTGAAACAAGAGAAGAATCAGCATTATCTAGAACTTTCTCCCCTGTCAGAATGGAGGTAGCAGGTACGTGAAACCCTTCTGAGATGATTTGGAGAAAGGAAGGCGCAGCCTCCAGGGACAGCCCTCAGCCCACCTGGCAGGACATGGAGGAAGCCAAAAGCTGGAATGTGTGGCCCCCGCAGGGCTCAGGGAGGTGGAGGGGCTGGGGCAGCAAGTGCTTGGTGGTGGGTACCCCTGTCCTGCGTGGCGTCCCTGCCATCACCCTTTGGGGCTGTGGGAGAGTAAGTTGCTGCTGGCTGGCGCCCCACTGCGGGCCTCGGAAAGCAAGCTGAGTCCTTCCTCACCGCCACTGTGTGACAGGTCTGCATGAGGACCCTGTGGGGCATGGAGAACACAGTTCCCACCAGGTCGTGGTTGGCCCACAAGCCTCGGGACCCCTCCCCAGGGTTCTCCGAAGCTCTCTCCATCCCTGGCCTAAGTAGCCAGACAGTACCTCCTCCAGGAAGCCCTCACTGATTTCCCTGGTTGGTACCCACCCTCAGAGTCCCCTCAGCCCTCCATCAGGGCATGGGTGGCTCTGGATCTCCACTGCTGTTCACTTCTCTGTCCCTGGCCCTCAGCTGATCCATCTTAGAACTCCAGCCCTGGACCCACTTGACGTATCTCCGGCACCTTGCACATAATATGAGCTGAGTGGCTATGCAGCAACCAATGAACGAGTGAATGAGCAAGTGAATGAATGAGTCCCCTGGCTGTCAGGGCATGAATCACCCAGCAGGGAGGGGGAGACCTGCAAGGGTTAACCGGGAGCCTGCCTGTGGTCTGAGGTAAGCAAGGAGTGTATTTGTTCAGGTAAATAAGGAAGGATTACTTATAATGGGAAATCAGGCCCTGGCCAACTCTTCATCTCGCGGCTGTCTGACTTCCTCCCAACACATTCCTGCACTGTGCCGCGTCCACACTGCCCCACAGACCCAGTCCTCCAAGCCTGCTGCCAGCCCCCTGCAAACCCCTCAGGTTGGCCTTACCATAGTGCCAGCAGGCAGCCCTGGGCTAGGGGTAGGGGACTCCCTACAGGCACGCAGCCCTGAGACCTCAGAGTGCCACCCTTTGAGGGTGGCCAGGCCTCCAGTGGCCAATCTGAGTGCTGCCTCTGCCACCAGCCCTGCTGGCCCCTGGTTCCACTGGCCCCCCAGATGCCTGGCTGAGACACCAGTGGCTTCAGCAGCCCACACCTCTTCCCGGCCCCTGAAGTTGGCACTGCAGCAGACAGCTCCCTGGGCACCAGGCAGCTAACAGGTGAGTCCAACGGGAGGTGCGGGTACCCTGGCACGGGGTCTTTCCCTGCCATCTTAGGGGTGGGCAACTGCAGGCAGGACTTGGAGGGAGCGCACTTTGCCAGCTCAGAGCTCATCTCCCTGTCATCAGTGACCCTGTGACCTAGGTCCCTTTACCCTCAGAATTCCCTGCCCCCTCCTCATGTTCCCCAGACTGCTTCCCTGGGCCAACTCTACATGCTGGGTGAGCCCCCTTGCCTGGCAAGGCCTGGAGTACCCCACACTGAGCCCAGTTTGCGCAGCTTGAGGGGAGGCCGCTACGCAAATGCAGAGCCGCAGCCCCTGAGATCCAGCCAGTTCTGCTTGGCTGGCAAAACACAAGCGGCTTCCTGCTGCTGCCAGCCCAGCTGCTCTGCTGAGGAAGGGTCTCCCTGGTGCCAGGCCACCAGTGGGCAGGGGCTTGCTGGAGCCTGATGGGTCAGGGCTGAGGCTAAGGCCGGGTCCAGGTCGGGGCTGGGGAGACAGGTCCAGAGCCCAGGAGCTAGGCTGGGCAGAGATGGGCACAGGAAACGGGGGACGGGGGTCACCGCCGAGCACACTGTCTGAGCCCTTGGACACTGGGGGAAGCGGAGAGCCTTGGGTCCCGGTCTTGACACATAAGGAAAGCAACAGTAGCGGTCCCTCGAAGGTGCTCATTTCTACAATTTGCCAGATTCCTGCAGTAGAGAGAGGAAGTGGGTGGTGGGATGACAGGGTGGGAAGCTGAAGGGCCGGGGCAACTGGGTGCCCCTGAGGCTGACCAAGGTGTGTGTGCGCATGTGTGTGTGTGTGCGCATGTGCGTGTGAGCGCACGCGTGTGTGTGTGTGTGAATGCATGTTGGGGATGGGCAGGCCCAGATCCCTCACCTCACCTATCAGCTGGGGCCACCCAGCAGCCCACACCCAGGCCGTGAGCCCTGCGTAGCCTGTGTCCTTTATGATGGCCATAGGCTTTCTCCTCCTCCTCAGCCAGGGCTGGGACTTGCCTCATTTCCTGCCCCAACCTCCCCAATAAAGCTCCATCTCCCCATCACCAGCTGCTCAGCTGAGTAACAAAGCAAACAGGCGTCCAGGCTGCCCCAGGCCCAAGCTGGTGGGCAGGGATGGGGAGGAGACGCCTCACCAGATAGGTAGGCCCAGGCCATGGTTCAGCCAGGCCAGCTGAGCTTCGCTCCCCCCACCTGCAAGAACGGCCAGAGCCAAGGACCCCCAACTTGGATTCCCACCACCCCAAATTCACAAACAAATGGCGGGGGCCATCCTTGGAGCTCCCAGGCAGGTTGGGCTGTGTGGAGGAGGTGGTCTCACTGCGTAGGGGACCCACCCTCGCCTTTGAGAGGCTGATAGTGCATTTCCTCTGAGCGAGGCCCCATGAGGGGGGATCCAGAGCTGAAAACTACCAGACTTGCTTATTGCACACTGTCAGCTGTAAAACACTTCGGTTTTCACAAGGACCCTCTGAATTAGATGGACTTCCCTGTCAACCAAGTCTGAGGGAATAGGGCTGCACTCAGTAGTGCTCAGTCAATGCTCAGGAAGTGTGATGCTGGCAGGAAGTGCAAAAACCAGGAGAACCCACTTTTTACCATGAGGTCGTTGCAAGTATGAAGTGAATGGCCCTGAAACCATTAGAGCAGTTTTGTGCTAAATGACTTGTTGCAGCCTGAGTGTAACCTGGGGAAGTTAATTTAGGCTGACAGGGGGACAAAGACCCTCTAGGTGGAGGGCAAGAAGAAACAGGTGAGGTCCCGCCATGTGGGACCGTGGGTGGGTCACTTTTCCTCACTGTACTTGCAACACCTTGTCTGTGAAACAAGAAGGTTAGACAAGGCTATTGTCTATTAAAGCAGGCTTCATGGAGGAGACAGCCTGGAGTAGGACCTTGAAGGCTGTGTAGGAGTTGGATTTGCCAGCCTGTCTCCTGGGCATTGGGCGGTGGGGAAGTGGGTGGGGCAAGAATTCTTGGTTCTGGCTCCTCCTAGAGGGCAGGGAGGATGGGCGAAGCCTGCAGCTGCCTGGACTGGGCTAGAGAGCAGCACAGGGCCCCAGCCTCCCTCATCACCATCCTCAGCTCCCCCCAGACTCCACCCTCTGGCCCACCCCCTCTACTCTCCATCACCTTCTGCTTCTTCCTTTGCTCCCTGGTTTCCTCACCCCATTCCCTCTTTCCTCTTCTCCAGCCGATCCCCTCACCTGCGCCCAGGGCCCCCCTCACATACGCTCAGCCCATCATAAATGATTTCCATTCACCCTCCATCTCAATCTCCACAACCCCTTTAAGACATGCTCTTGACACCCCATTTAACAGACAAGACAACTGAGCCTCAGAGGGGGCCGAGTCACTGGCCCCAGCCCCAGAGCTAGAGAGCAGAGAGTCAGGGATCAAACCTGGTCTGGGACCCTCTCCTGGTCCCCACCCCCACCCCGTTCATGCCCCACCCTGTGCCCCCAGCCAAGCCAGTGGCCTGTCAGGTGGAACAACTCTTCCCAAAGCAAACTTTGCACAAGCCGAGTTGCCCTGGGCTCTTCCTGACATTTAATGCCAAGCTCCTTCTCCTGGCTAGTTTGCATGTTTTCAGCCTGGGAGGCGCCCCCTGCCAGATTCTGCTTTTCCACCTCTCAGCGGCTGGGGTTGGGGGTGGGTAGAAGCGGGCCTCCAGACTTGGGGAGGGAGAGGCTCATCCTTCCTCCCCAGCCAGGGACCTTAGTGTGACTCTGCTGGGGGTCGGACGGGACCAGGACCTCCCCAGGATTATAACAGGGCATCACCAGGATAAAGACCCCCCTCCTTCTCCCTCTAGCTCTGGCACAGAGGAGACGTGGCTAGAGAGACTGCCCAGCCCGGGGCTCCAGCACCTGAGACTGGTTGCGGGGCAAGGCCCAGGCCTCTCTGCTCCTGGGGTAGCAAGTTGCTCTGAGGGCTGCTGGGACCTGGCTCCTTCTGCCCCTCCCCACACTCTGTGCCAGGACAAAAGGAGGATGTGTCTCTGCTGACACTTCACAGGTGGGAACCAGTCCTGATAGCCCCTTAATAACCCACTCCCGCCCATCTCAACCTTGTTTGAAGCAATTTCTGTTCTTAGCCTGTCAGGACAGTTCTTTCTGGACTTTTCTCTTCTGTGATGTTGGAGTCTTTCACTTTGTCCTAACACCCCTCTCCAAGCCTGGAGGTGTGCTCCAGGGCCTGAGGATCAGGGCGCAGGAACGTTTTTGCCCTTCAGCCCATCAAGATTTTACAGATCAACAACCAGGTGTGTGGAGGGCCTCTGCCTTCCCTGGCCTGTGCTGGGTCTGGAGGGGGCCGCAGAAACACACGAGATAGAGACAGCAGTCACCACTGTAGACACACACCTCTTGGGAGATGGTGAAGCCTTCTCACATCGCTGTCCTGCCTGGTGACTTCAAAATCCAGACACACAGCTGTCTTTATGAGTCCCCATTTCACTGTTGAAGAGGCTTAGGCCGAGAGGATTGGCCAAGGTGCCTCAGGCAGGAGCAGCAGAGCTCTGGTGACATCCCTGTGTCCTCATGCCCTCAACGACCCGGCTGCCTGGCTGGGCAGGGCTGTGGGGAGCAAGAGATCCAGGAAACCTCACGGCCCCTGTCCGGTGGCAAGCTGGGAGGTACCATATGCGGGGCTGGAGGAGGGTAGGGAAGAGGGAAGGTGTTGTGGCCGGCCCTTCGAGGAGTGGGGATGTGCTGGTGGTGGGGGCGTGGCAGCCTTGGTGGGGCCAAGAGGCCTGACTGGGGCGCTGAGAAGTGAAATGTGTTGACATACACATGGGCTCAACCAGGGCTGAAGGAAGACATGAATGGCAATTTCTGGAAATCCCTGAAAGTTGAGCAGAATTGTACTTGCTATGGTGGGAAACTGGGTTCTGTCCCCGCCCCGTCAGCACGACTCACTGCAAGCCCCAGGTTTGTCTGGGCCGGGGTCCCTGCTGGCTGGAGGAGGCGGGGAGGTGCTGCTGCTGGGGTGGGAGCCAGGCCTGACGGCAGCTCGTGAGGTGCAGGACAGCCTGAAGCCGGCTCTGCTTCTTCGGAAGGGTGGGCTGAGTCTTTCAGAGCCTCCAGACACCAACTCCAGGGACAGTGGGGGACACCTAGCCACACCCCTCATCCTGCCAAAAGTGTCAGCTGTAAATGGAGTATGCCTCTGCTTACAAGGGGAGCCCCAGGTGTCCACCTCTGTGTCCCCACCATCCTTCTTTAAGTCCCCAAAGCCAGGCTGATGGCAAGATTCATGGATCGTAGAATCCAGACAGTGCCCAGGCTAGAAAAGTCCTCACAGATGACCTGGCCTACAGAGCAGGAGACTGAGGGCTGGAGGGACCAGGGACTCACCCAGGGTCTCTCCTACAGAGGGAATAGGGCTGGGTATCACCCGAATCTCCTGAAGTGGAGGTCTTCAGTTCTTTCCAGTCCACATCCCCCTTTGGAGCAAACTCAGCCACAATGGTCCACTTGGGGCTGCATTGGGCCTCTGTACCTCCAGGCCGCGGGCACCTGTGCCACCTTTACCCCACCAAGGCAACCGTTGTGGGGCTGGGTTGGCAGGTGGCCTGAGCAGAGGCAAAGGGGATGGTCAACAGGGGCGACCTTAGGAGCTAGAAGGTGCCGGGTCTGTCAGCACCAGCAGAAAGGAAGGGGAGCCGAGTCTTGAGTTCGAGTCCCTGCTCGCTCACGCATGGACAGGTACCCCATAGCAGGTCACAGCGCCCTTGTCCGTCAAGTGGGAATAATGCTGGCTGCCCCAGCTGGGAGGGCCCGGCAAAGCAGTTTATTCAGTTTGACCTTCCTCCTGTCCCAGAAAGCGCTGGAAGTGGTGTCAGTGAGGGTGTGTGTGGACACCCGGGCTGCCCACGCAGCGGGGCACAGAGGAGGCGTCACCGATGCAGATGTGTTCCTGCTGCCCGTGGGAACTGTGGGAAGAGCAAAACCACTGGGGTCCCCTGGCCCTCCACTCTGGCTTCCTGTGCCCCGTCCTCCTGCTACGTGGCCCTGCCCCTAGCTTCCCACCCCACAAAGCCTCACCCACTCCCCTATACTTCCCCCCACAGAACCCAACTCCTGGGCCCACTAGCTAGCTCCCTAAGGTGAAACTCACACAGATCAGGGCTCCTGCAAAAGTTAGGGGGACAGGTGGCCTGGACAGGTCTGTGCCCAGAGGAGGTGGGGAAAGCCAGGAGGTCTAGAAGAAACCCACCTCCTCTACTCTCATGCGGAGTCCAAGACAGCAAGGTCTCTCTCACTCAGCCACCGCCCCGCTCCCTTCTTCTACCCTTGGAGACCCTGGGGAAGCAGGTGCCTGGAGATGGCCACAATGCAGTGCTTGACAGAGGGCAGGAGCTGCTGGCCCAGAGGTGGCAGCCTGGGCCCCCTTCCTGGGCAGAGGGGTGGTCTGTCCGGTAGGCAGAGGTGGTGCTCTGGGCAATGAATGGTGGGCCATAAGGAAGGGGTCTGGCGCATCTCTTGGGTCCAGCTAGTTTGAAGAGCAATTTGAAGGGCGAGGTTGCAGCAAGGTCCTCCCTATGGGAGGGTTGGAGGAGCAGAGAAGGGGTGGGAGGAACGGCAGGGCAAGAGAGAGGCGGGGGCCCTGAGGGGATGGGGTAGGGCAGGGGTCAGGGGGTTCAAGGAAGCCAGACATGCTGCTGTGGCTGGGCCTGGTTGTGGCCTTGGCTGGGACTTCCTGCGGCCTGGGTAGCCCAGCTCTTCTCCAAGGTGCTGACCGGGGCAGGCCCATGTGGCCCCTGCCCACTCTGCATGGCTCCTGTCCTGGCCCCACCTCCACAGCCCCTGACTCCAGCCCATTTAAGGGGGCCCAGAGGCTTGGATGGGTGGAGGGAGGGGCTGACAGCCAGCTCAGTAGGCCACGTGGGAAAGCCAGAGGAGGTCTGTTCCCCGTCAGACCTTCCTCCTGGAGTGAGGCTGGCTGGGGGCTGAGCAGCAGGCCCAGAGTGACCATCTCTGTCATTCCCTCAGCGCTCTTCTCAATGGGGACTAAAGCCGGGGTCCTGGGCTCTGGGTGGGCTGGCATTGGGTCTCAGGATTGAGGTGGGGGCGAGGGTACATTTACCCCACACCACCCCGCCAGAAGGTAGGGCCTGAGAGCTGGGACCAAGCAGGATGTGGAAGACAGGCTCCAACCCCCACAGCAACCTGGTCCTTAGCAAAGGCCTCCCAGGTGACTCCATTCCCGGAAACTGTGTGTCGGGAGCTGTCAGGGAGGGCATCTTTTGCTGGTGCCACTTGGGGTGTGGGAGTGAAAACCTGGGAGGCAAAGGGTTCAAGGGGCACATTCCTAGCCCTGAGGGGTGAGAGTAGGCAGAGGGTAGTGGTAGGAAAAGCTGCACTAAATCTCTCATTTTGGGTCCCTCTGCTCTCTTTCCTTAATCTTCCTTCCTGGGGGAATGGAAGGCGCTGAGAGAAGGGGCCCAGGGTGGCTAATCCCCCTGGCCGCCACCCCACCAATCTGCTCCTGTCTCTGGGCCTTGGCCTCCACCAGCTGTTACCAAACTTTCTTTGTCTGGAGTGGGATCCGGGGCCTCTGGAGCAGGAGGGAGCCAGGACATGCTGAGCCTTAATCCAGACATGTGGCTTAATCCAGAAGAGATCAACTCGAGGTTTGGGAGCTGGAGGCATCGCTCAGGAGACGGCAGCCCATGGGGCTGGCAGGCCAAGGCTGTAGGAACGCTGGGGCCTGCCATCTGAGGACCATGGACATGGCAGACACCTGGCACGTCCCAGGACCCTCGGCCTACGGAGCAGTGGCCTGAGTGTCAGGAGGCCTCTGGTCTGGCCCTGGCTGTGCTGTGTGACTATGGGCACCTCCCTGCCATTCTTTGAGCCTCAGCTTTTCCAGTGCACATGTGTCCCCATGGGCAGACCATCACTGATGGATTTAATCCTGGGCTGAATTGCATGGCACAGATGAGGCAAGCCTGGAAAGTCGCAGGAAGGAGCTGTTAGGGAGGGCCTGCTGGGACAGGAGGGCTTTGGGATGAATTGTGATGAGAAGGAAGGGGCGTCTTAGAAAATAGCCACATTGCACTTTGGGAGGCTGAGACGGCGGATCACGAGGTCAGGAGATTGAGACCATCCTGGCTAACACGGTGAAACCCCGTCTCTACTAAAAAAAAATGCAAAAAAACTAGCCAGGCGAGGTGGTGGGCACCTGTAGTCCCAGTTACTCCGGAGGCTGAGGCAGGAGAATGGCGTAAAACCGGGAGGCGGAGCTTGCAGTGAGCTGAGATCCGGCCACTGCACTCCAGCCTGGGTGACAGAGCGAGACTCTAGCTCAAAAAAAAGAAAAGAAAAGAAAAGAAAATAGCCATGTTGTGCCCACAGCACAGGGGTGGATATGAAATGCCATTCTCATTAGAGCTTGGATTTGTGGTCACTATGTCAATCCCTGGTTCTGGTCTGGACCCTGCTGCTAATAAGCACATGAATCCCTTCCCCACTCTGAGCTTCCTTGTTCCCATTCTGTGAAGCAATCACATAATATATGGCCCCTTCCAGCTCTGATTATCTGGGCCACGTAGGAGGTGGACTCAGAGGTGGGCACCGGCCACTGGGATGGGGCAGGGGAGGCAATGGGGAGCCATGCGAGATTCTTGAGCACAGGGGGGGTCTGATGAAAGGGTGCTGCAGGGAAATGAACAGTGGGGTGGAATGAACAGCCAAGAGGTGGGGACAGACTTTAGAGCATCAAGGAACCCAGTCAGGAGGTGGGCAGATCCCCTGGGAAGATGGGACTGGCCAGAGCATGAGCCTCAGAGAGAGTGTGGTCCAGTGAGCAGAACCCACGCCCGGTCAGGAAGAACCCCGGGCAAGCTGCACAGACTCCCTGAGCCTCACTGTCAGCATCCATAAAGCAGGGCTCTGGAGTCCGTGTCACGCTGGGTCTGTGGGTAGGAAAGCGGGTGATGTGGGTGAAAGCCCTGGACATGGCACTGGTGCTCACTGCCAGGGGCTCACAGTGCCGTCCTCTCTTCTTCCCTCCCAAGGCCAGCCCAGAACCTGGAGATGCCTAGTTGTAGGTTGGGCACACCAGCCCTGGCTCCCTGACCAGTAAACCAAGCCCCCCTACTCCAGGCCTGGGCTGCTCTGGGGACGGAGCATTCCCTACCACCCCCAATCTGCGGAGAGTCGAACCTTTCCTCCGGCCACACAGTTAACCATTAACTTATTTTTCATCAGGGAAGTGTTGGAGCTAGGACTGAGGCTTGGTGGGGAGTAGATTCCTTGGCATTTAGGTACAGGGCAAGGTCAAGCTGGAATGTAGGGTGTAAAGGGGGAAGGAGCCTGAGCCAGGAGTCAGAAGACCTAGATTTGGGGATTTACCTCTCTGCACCTTGACTTCCCCGTTAGCAGAATAGGGATGAGAATAAGAGCTGGGCCAGACGAGGTAGCTTGTGCCTGTAGTCCCAGCACTTTGGGAGGCTGAGGCGGGGGGATCCCTTGAGTCCAGGAGTTCGAGACCAGCCTGGGCAACATAGTGAGACCATGTCTCTACAACAGATTTAAAAAATTAGCCAGACATGATGGTGCATGCCTGTAGTCCCAGCTACTTGGGAGGCTGAAACAGGAGGATCACTTGAGCCCAGGAGGTCAAGGCTGCAGTGAGCCATGATTGCGCCCCTGCATTCTAGCCTGGGCGGCAGAGCGAGACCCTGTCTCAAACAAAAGAGAATAAGGCCTGTGCTGCCTTTCTACTGGTGAGGGGACGGATGTGAGGGCTTCGCACGCACTCAGCAAATGTGTCAAGGATGTGTCATTATGTCCCTTCCTGGCAAATGCTGCCACCTGCCCTGCCCATTCATCCCCACCGACCCCTCACACAACCATGCCTGAAACACAGAAGCTGCCTGCCGTCCTACCTGTGGCTGAGGCCAAGCAAACAGGAGGGCCGCAAGGGAAGCGAGTTCTGCTTCTTGGAAAAGCTTCTGTCTCCCTGGCATGGCGCCCAGGGTGTTGGCAGAAACTGTCCTAACGTGGCAGGCATGGGGGCTCTGGGGATGTGGACGGGGCGGGAGGCAGGCAGGGGGTGATGAAGGAGGGGTGGGGGGCTGCAGAGGGGAGTCCCCAGGGGTGGAGCCACCTAGCGGGTAGGGCATGGGCACCGGCCAGGGTGGGGCCCAGGGGCAGAGCGAGCTGTTGGCACTGCCTGAGTAAATAATGTGGGCCCACAGCACACACGAGTGTTTGCACAGAAGGACTTGAAATGATTCCAGGTCTGCCCTCTGTCCCCCACATCCCCAGCCCCGCCTCGGTCTCTGCCCACCCCACCCCACCCTGACCTTTCCTTCCTTGTCACTTAAAGGAGCCCTTGAATGGGAGAGTTGAAATCAAAGGGAACACCCTTCCCTCCTGCTGGCATTTTCTCCACCACAGGAAGCTGCAGGGCTGCCATGTAACACTGGGAAGGTTGCACTGCACAAGGACGGTGGGCAGAGGGAGCTGAAATTCTACCCGGGCTCCATTTGTCAAGCTATGCTATCCAGGGGGAAGGGATGTCTTTTTCTCAGTTGTGTGAAATTGAATGGGCTAGCTGTGGCCCTACCGAAGTGGAGGTGTCTTCCAAACTGGCTTCTTTCCCTTGTCCCACCTGCAGAAGCAAATGCCAGCTGCATACGGAGGCTGTGCGGGTCAGTCCCACAGGGTAACTGGAGATGGATCAGGGAGCCCCCTTCCCCGCCCACTGTCCCAGTAGGGCACCATAAATGTCACCGTTAGAGAGGATTTCAGTGCTTTGATTAAAGCCTTCCCCAACACTGTCCAGTTGCCTTTAAAGCAGAGATCCTCAAATTTGAACATGCGTGAGAATCACCCAGAGACCAGTTAAACCAGACTGCGGAGTCTCCCCCAGAGCTGCTAATTCAGTGGTTCTGAAGTACCTGAGAATCCAGGTTTCTAGCAAGCTCCCAGGTGGCGCTGGTTCTGCTGGCCCAGACAGCACATTTTAAGAACCACCACTTGAAAATATAAATAACCCTTGAGAAAGGACACAAATTAACTTGCCCTTAACAGGTTGATCTGCTCCTTTTCTCCTCCCTAACTGGTTTTCTGTATTATTAGGAGTGTATATCTGTTGGTAATCTTCTGCCTCTGGCTTGATGTATTCTTTATTTTGTTGTTGTTGTTATTGTTTTTGAGACAGAGTTTTGCTCTATCGCCCAGGCTGGAGAGCAGTGGCACGATCTCACCTCACTGCAGCCACCTCCTGAGTTCAAGCGATTCTCCTGCCTCAGCCTCCAGAGTAGCTGAGACAGGAGAATCAGGCACCCGCCACCTGCCCAGCTAATTTTTGTATTTTTAGTAGGGACGGGGTTTCACCATGTTGACCAGGCTGGTCTCAAACTCCTGGCCTCAGGTGATCCTCCCGCCTCTGCCTCCCAAAGTGCTGGGCTTACAGGCGTGAGTTACTGTGCCGGGCCTGTCTTGATGTATTCTTAAGTCTCAGGTCCCCACATCATTACCATCCCAGAATATCCTGGGGTATCAGTGCTTGCGCACCTCTCCAGTCCCCCTTCTCACCCAAACTGTGCACTCTGATATGGGGTTCAGGGAAAAGGGCCTGGGCAAAACCAAGCCTGGGCGGCCCGTGGGGAGCAAGGCCTCTGAACGCTTGTGTTGAGGCCAGATGGTTCCCCCTGGAGGGCCTTGGGGCAGCAGTGAGGAGCAGGTGGCTGAGTTGCTAAGGGTTTTAGGTATTTCCTGGAGCCCTGCCCCATCTCGCCACCACCGCTGCTCCCCCTGGAAAGCCTGGCATGTGGCACTGCCTCCGAGTGGCCACATGCTCCTCCAGGCATCGGGGATAGTAGAGGGCTCTGGGAGCTGGAAGGGGCCCTGGGGGCAGCACCTTCCAAGGGAGGATAAGGGGAGGTGGGTACCATGCACCAGCCTGGGGTATGGGAAAGGGGAGGTGGGTACCATGCACCAGCCCGGGGTATGGGGAGACGCACACCCGTGAGCTCTTGCTCAGAGGCCACCTCGAGAGTGCTGAGTTTACTTAGATCCCTCCAGATAGCCCCGTGGGAGGGCAAGGGCTGGCCAACTGCCCGGCGTGTGGGAGGGTTTCTACCCCATCACACCCCCGCCTTGTTCCTCTCTTCTTTCCCCTGCTGGTGAAGATGATGGCCACCTTTAGGATGGTGGCCTCTGCCTGCCACCTCCACTCCTATCCTTGTCAAAGGGCAGAATAAAAACAAGCTTTGCTACAGCAGGAAAGATGTGGACATTGAGGGCCCCTTGTCCCCACCTCAGTTTGCTCATCCGCCAAATGGGGCAATCATGCCTTCCATTGTGAGGGCTGAATGAGGTCAGGAACCTCCGAAGGCTGTTTTAAGCACAGTGTATGTGTGGAGCTTTGCTGTTCCCAGCCAGCCTGGCTTCCTTGGGGATCGAGGGAGCGATCCATTTCCAGTCCTGCACCCACTCCTACCTTGCTGTCTTTCCCAGACAGAAGGCCTGTCTGCCCAACCATGTCCTGGCTGCCCATTGACCCGGAAGCCCCGAACTCTGTCCCAGGCCCAGCCCACTGTCCACAGGGCCCCTCATCCCCATAACCAGCTTAGCGGCCCCCACAGGGATGGAGAAGCCGTCAAACCTGAGTCCTCTTTCATTTCCGTAGACACAGCCGCCAGCCCGAACAGCAGCGGCATGGGCAGCGCCAGCCCGGGTCTGAGCAGCGTGTCCCCCAGCCACCTCCTGCTGCCCCCCGACACAGTGTCGCGGACAGGCTTGGAGAAGGTGGCAGCAGGGGCAGTGGGTCTCGAGAGACGGGACTGGAGTCCCAGTCCACCCGCCACGCCCGAGCAGGGCCTGTCTGCCTTCTACCTCTCCTACTTTGACATGCTGTACTCCGAGGACAGCAGCTGGGCAGCCAAGGCGCCTGGGGCCAGCAGTCGGGAGGAGCCGCCTGAGGAGCCTGAGCAGTGCCCGGTCATTGACAGCCAAGCCCCAGGGGGCAGCCTGGACTTGGTGCCCGGCGGGCTGACCTTGGAGGAGCACTCACTGGAGCAGGTGCAGTCCATGGTGGTGGGCGAAGTGCTCAAGGACATCGAGACGGCCTGCAAGCTGCTCAACATCACCGCAGGTGAGCCCTCTCCCTGTGCCCGCTTCCGTAAGAGGGGTCACAGGCAAGGCTGAGGTTGCTGGGGTGGGTCGGGGTACTGCTGGATGGACTCTGGCCCAGCCTCGGGCAGCTTCGGGGATGCTGGCACGTCTACACACAGTCAGCTGTGAGCCTGGGCTGGGAAGGTTTCTATCCATCTCTAGTGTCCCAACCATGCCAGCCTAGTGTCCCCACTAGTAGGTGCTGAATGATATGAATTCAAGCTCTGTGCCCCCCCACCTCCTCTTGGACTCTGCTCTCCCCTCATTCACTCTGCTCCAGCCACACTAGCCTCTTTGTTCCCACAACACTCACTACGCTGCTGCTTCTTCAGCCTAGAACGCTCTTCCCCCAAATATCTGCGTGGTTCACTTCCTTCAGGTCTTGGCTCAGATGGCGCCATCCGCATGAGGCCTTCCCTGACCCCTCCATTAAAATTGCTGCCCATGAGCACAGGACATGGTAAAGAAAACAAACAAAAAATGGAAAAAAAGAAAAAAGAAAGAAGAAAAATTTCTAAAATTTCTGCCCACACCCCTACCTTCTGTTCCCACCTGCTTCCTCTCATAGCACTTACTCTCCTCGGACGTGCCACACCATATCTATTGATCTCACTCACTCTCTGTGTCCTCCACTGGAATGCACACTCCACAAAGGCAGGGATTTTCATGTGTTTTGTTCGTCACTCCATCCCCAGATGCTAGGATAGCACCTTGAACATAATTGATGCTCAATAAACAGTTGTTCAACAAGAAGCATTTCTTCCTCCTTCTTCCTTCTTCCTTCTTCCTGAGACAGTCTCGCTCAGTCGCTCAGGCTGGAGTGCAATGGTGCAATCTCGGCTCACTACAAGCTCTGCCTCCGGGGTTCATGCAATTCTCCTGCCTCAGCCTCCTGAGTAGCTGGGACTACAGGCGACCACCACCACACCCAGTTAATTTTTGTATTTTTAGTAGAGACGGGTTTTCACCGTGTTAGCCAGGATGGTCTCGATCCCCTGACCTCGTGATCCACCCACCTCAGCCTCCCAGAGTGCTGGGATTACAGGCGTGAGCTACTGCGCCCGGCCTCTTTTTTTTTTTTGACAGGATCTCACTCTGTCACCAAGGCTGGAATGCAGTGGCGTGATCTCAGTTCACTGCCACCTCTGCCTCTGGGTTCAAGCGATTCTCCTGCCTCAGCCTCCTGAGTAGCTGGGATTACAGGTGCCCACCACCACACCCAGCTAATTTTTGTATTTTTAGTAGAGACGAGGATATCACCATGTTGGCCAGGCTGGTCTCAAACTTCTGACCTCAGGTGATCTGTCTGCCTTGACCTCCCAAAGTGCTGGGATTGCAGGCATGTGTTACCTCTCTGGGCCAAAAAGCAGTTCCTAATATGCCAAGCCTTATTCTAGGACTGGGGAATTGAGTGGCGAACAGAACACAAAGTCCCTGTGTTTATAGGGCTGACATTATAGTGAGGGAAACAGATCACAAATAAATAGAGAAATGTGTCACTGGTCTGGTGGGACGAAAGGCCCCGATGAGGAGGGGACCTCCCAGGGCCTGGCATACATGTGTCTGTCAGCCAGACCTGGAAGGCGTGATGTCCCTCGGTCTTCAGGCCCTGACACTGTAGCACTCAACTCTGTGCACCTTTCCCTGGGAAGCAGGGGTCTTCACGCATTCCTCAGGCCTGGCCCCTGGCCCCAAAGCTGCCCCTTTGATGTCCTCATTTGAAGCTGCTCCTGCTGATGCCTCAGTCCTCCAGTTTCCCAATGCCCATGCCAGGCCGACTCCAGGAGTTCTCCCACAGACCTCCTCCCCACCCACAGGCTAGGGAGGCCCTGCTCCCTGAACAATGGGAACAGAAACAAATGGCTTTGACCTCGGGGAGGAAAATGGGCTTATTAAGTGGGGGCAGCCCAGCCTGCAGGTCACTCAGCTGGGACACTGGCTGGACCATGGTGTTCACTTGGAGGCCCTATTGTGACCATGCCCACCAGCCTATCCCCCACCTATAGGCCTATGAGGCTCACCCCAGAGGAGCACCCCAGGGGGATATCTAGGACCTAGCCAAGGGCTCCCCTTCTGGCCTCTGGGGCCTGCGGCTGCCCCATGACCACCCTGTGCCCTGCCATTTACTTATTTAACACGTGCACGGAGCAGCTCCTGTGCATCCAGCCCTTTATTCCGTGGAGGACAAGGGGATAGAGTGCCCTGTGCCTCAGTTTCCTCATCTGTAAGATGCAGGGGCTGGAGGGAATGGTGGGGTTCTAAGACTCATTCCCAGATGGGTGTTTCTCTGGTTCCTTAAGGGGTTTGGGAAAGGCAAGAAGTACCTGATGGAGAAGCCCAGGTGTTTCTGGTAGAGTGTCACTGTCCCTCCGGGTCTGGGGCTCCCTCGAAAGGTCCTTTGGAGAGGCTGGAGGGATCTGGGAGGATCCAAGGCCTGAGTGAGGCAGGCAGTACAGATGCACCACCTGCCACAGGTGGATGGGCTGCCCGGAGCATGACGAGTCCACCTCGCTGTCGGTCCAGCTCTCCTCACTGGTCGAGGCTGGGTGGCCAGGGAGGGTGGCAGTGAGTGGGAAGGGGAGGCCAGTCCCTGCTTCAGTGGCAGCCACCCCTCCACCCCACCCGAGCCCCCACCCCCACCCTGCCCCTGCCTGGCTCACCGCAGTAGTGAATCGCCCCAGGTGAAGTCCGCTCTTTCATCCAGGCCGCTGCAGGGCAAGGAGAGGGGGTTGGGGACCCAGGACAGGTGGAGGAGGGGAGGCGTTTGGGTGGGACTGTGGGGCCACAGGAGCTCCTTTGTGGCTGCCCTGAACCAAGTTCATTTTTAGGGCCCTGGTTCCTTCCTCTCGCCCCACTCTCTTCTCGGGTACCCACTTCCACAGGGGCCCCCAGGGGCTGACCTACACCCACCCCCAGGAGCACAAGGTCTCAGGCCACAGGTTCCCGTGGGTGCCCCATCACAGCAGGGGGGGCCATATTTGGGGTGGTGCTCTCAGGCCACCCCTGAGCTGAGGGGATGCCTCTTGCCCAGATCCCGTGGACTGGAGTCCCGGCAATGTGCAGAAGTGGCTCCTGTGGACAGAGCACCAATACCGGCTGCCCCCTGTGGGCAAGGCGTTCCAGGAGCTGGCGGGCAAGGAGCTGTGCGCCATGTCGGAGGAGCAGTTCCGCCAGCGCTCGCCCCTGGGCGGGGATGTGCTGCACGCCCACCTGGACATCTGGAAGTCAGGTAGGATGTGGCGTGGATGGCAGCAGCCCCTCTGAGGCTCCAAGCCAGGGACAGGATGCTGGCCAGGAGTTTGCCCTCTGCTGGGGCAGCAGCCCCTTGGCCCCCAGCTGGACTCCACTCTGAATCTCAACCCCAGTTTGAGCTGCCTCCTGGATCCTGGTGCACTCCTCACCCCAACCCACTCCCAGTCCTGGTCAAGGCCCGAGAGCTGTGGGACAGAGCACCTGGGAGGTTAAAAGGTAGAAATCAGACTGTGAGGATGCAGGGTGTCAGAGCTGGGGCAACCATGGATACTAGGAAGTCCTTTTTCCTTTTAAAATTTTGTTTTTTGTTTGTTTGTTTTTTATTAAATAAGTAATAAATGTGCATGTTATAAAATAGACCATAGTGAAAAGCAGTGTACCATAAACAGTTTCTCCCTCCTGCTCCTGACCCCCAGCTTCCAACCCCCTCCCTAGAGGCAACTACTCTTACCAGTTTCTTGAGTATCTCTCCAGGGAAAGTCTATGCATATTCAAGCACATATACATATATTCAGTTCTTCTTCTTCTTATTTTTTTTGACATAAATAGTAGCAGAGTATTACACTGCTCTGCATACCACAGTATGTCTTGGGTATTGCCCCTGTCAGTCTGTACACAGCAGCCCTGTTTTAATTTTAGTTTTTGTTTTTTGAGATAGGGTCTTACTCTGTTGCCCAGGCTGGAGTACAGTGGCACAGTCACAGCTCACTGTAGCCTCGACTTCCTGGTTTCACTGGATCCTCCCACCCCAATCTCCTGAGTAGTTGAGTCTACAGGTGCACCACCACACTGCTCACTTTTGTATTTTTTGGTAGAGACAGGTTTTCGCCATGTTGGCCAGGCTGGTCTCAAACTCCTGGGCTCGAGCAATCCACCCACCTTAGCCTCCTGAAGTGCTGGGACTACAGGCGTGAGCCTCCACGCTCGGCCTGCCCTGTTTCTAATGGCTGCGCGTCAGCCCGAGTGTCTAAATTGTCTCAATCTCATAGGGCACCCACTGCTGACTGCACAGGGCCGGGTGCTTTGGAGGAGATGGTGCCTGCTCAATGAGTCAAGGAGTAGAAACAGGGCCCACTCATATGACCCTGTCAGAGACCAGTGCCCTGCCCCAGCCCCGGCAAGCCCCCATGTCAGATGTCCTCATCTGAACAAGCGGATGCATGCAAGCCCTCTATGGCCCCTCCCAGCTCTGAAATCCTGAATTTTCTTCCAGGAAGCAGCTTCTTGTAACCAGCTTGCCTCCCCAGGTTGGCAGGAGGCAGGGACTGTGGCAGGGAGCCTCAGGGGCAACCCCCAGCCACAAAGGGGCTCCTGTGGCCCCACAGTCCCACCCAAACGCCTCCCCTCCTCCACCAGTCCTGGGTCCCCAACCCCCTCTCCTTGCCCTGCAGCGGCCTGGATGAAAGAGCGGACTTCACCTGGGGCGATTCACTACTGCGGTGAGCCAGGCAGGGGCAGGGTGGGGGTGGGGGCTCGGGTGGGGTGGAGGGGTGGCTGCCACTGAAGCAGGGACTGGCCTCCCCTTCCCACTCACTGCCACCCTCCCTGGCCACCCAGCCTCGACCAGTGAGGAGAGCTGGACCGACAGCGAGGTGGACTCGTCATGCTCCGGGCAGCCCATCCACCTGTGGCAGTTCCTCAAGGAGCTGCTACTCAAGCCCCACAGCTATGGCCGCTTCATTAGGTGGCTCAACAAGGAGAAGGGTGAGCAGGGTGCCCAAGGGGCACTGCAGGGCCAGTGAGCATGGAGGTTGTGGGGGCTCCTGCCAGGCACTGTGCATGGGGGCAGGGGCGGGCGGAGGGGTGAAGCTGATCTCCACCTTTGTCCTGGATGCCAAATACGCAGCTCTCATGAGATGGCCCTGGGGGGGTCTGTGTGCAATTCGTGTCCATATCTGTCTCCTGCTGGACTCTGTCTCACTTAGGAGCTTTAGTACAGCACAGCTCCTGGAACGAGCTCCAAATCGACTCTCCCTCCACCATCTCGTATTAATTAATCCCGCCAGAAAGGCCTGCGCAGGCTGAAACTGCCTGGGAATAGCAAAGATGTTGTTTCAGGCTTGGGAGCCACAGGGACGCCTGTAATGGGGGAGGAGTGCTCTTGCCAAGTGAACCGTGGGCACTGCTGGGAGCCACACAGGACTTTGGATTAGGGCATGCAAACCCCACACAGGAGCAGGGACTGGCAAGGGCCAGGACTGCAGGGCCCCAGGGAACCCACTAAGGTACACAGACTCACCTGTGCCGGGAAGTTTGTGACTCCAGAGTATTCTCTGCCATTCACTGGGCCCTGTGGCACCTGCTTTGCACACATCTCTTTAACCCTCACCACAACTGCACCTTGGGAGTAGGCATTCGGGTCCCAATACCCGGCCCCGCCCGAGCAGAAGGAGGCCTCTGCACGGGGTCTCTTGGTTCGCCATGAGGCTGACCTGGTGGTCTGCGTCTTTCTCCTTCCTGCCGACTCACTCATACCGCTGGCTCTCTCGGGGCCCTCCTACTCTTCCAGGCATCTTCAAAATTGAGGACTCAGCCCAGGTGGCCCGGCTGTGGGGCATCCGCAAGAACCGTCCCGCCATGAACTATGACAAGCTAAGCCGCTCCATCCGCCAGTATTACAAGAAGGGCATCATCCGGAAGCCAGACATCTCCCAGCGCCTCGTCTACCAGTTCGTGCACCCCATCTGAGTGCCTGGCCCAGGGCCTGAAACCCGCCCTCAGGGGTCTCCCTCCTGCCTGCCCTGCCTCAGCCAGGCCCTGAGCTGGGGGGAAACGGGCAGTCTGCTCTGCTGCTCTGACCTTCCAGAGCCCGAGGTCAGGGAGGGGCGGCCGCTGCTCTCAGGGGGATATGGGCCCTCTGGGGCCTTCGGGACCCCAGGGCAGGGGTGCTTCCTCCTCAGCCCCAGCTGCTCCCCTGGAGGACAGAGGGAGCCAGGGCTGCTCCCCAACAAAGGACCCCTCCACCTGCCTCTGACCCCAGCATTTCCAGAGCAGAGCCTACAGAAGGGCAGTGACTCGACCAAGGCCACAGGCAGTCCAGGGCTCTCTCTGCTCCATCCGCCTGCCTCCCAATCCGCACCACACCTGGCATGGTGAGGAAGACATCTGCACCCCTGAGTTGGGGAGCCAGGAGTGCCCCCGGGAATGGATAATAAAGATACTAGAGAACTGACATGTCCCCAGTGTCTGCGCAGTGAATGGCACAGCCCCGAGGTCATCAATGGTCAAATGTGGTTGTGGTCACAGGGCCTGGAGTAGTCAAGGGAGGCTTTCTGGAGGAGGTGGCTTTGGGCTGAGCCTAAAGGGAAAGGGATAATTGACTGGTGGATGCTTCTGGGAGAGAGATAGTGAGGCTTCAAAGTCAAGGAGGGGCTAGAACAGCCACCTTATCTTCCCTATCCCTGTTCGGGCTGAGAAGCGGGTGGTAAGGCTGGTGCTAAAGAGGTTCTTCATGCAGGACCCGAATGGGGAAGGTATCTTTCGCATCCTTTTGCTCTGTTGCAGAGCAGGGCTTTGCAGCTAACAGGGTGAAGAGAGGTTGGTCGGCTCCCGTTTCTGTTTCCCGAAGGCCTCAGCAGTACCATCTGTGAAGACGTGAGCTCCTGTGAGTGGGTGTGAGAGCCCCGTGCGTGATGGAAGAGGGCGTGCACTGGTGTCTGTGGGCATGCTGGGGGTGACCAGGACCCGCCACCCACTCTCTGGGCAGAGCACCTCATCCAGCTTCCTCCCACTCCCCTCCCATTTATCACCCGGCTCCGTGTCCTTATGGTCTACTGCGCCAGATGCTCTGTCATTTGTCTTCCCAGCAACACTATGAAGTAGGGGCCACTCCCCCATTTTGCAGATGATGAAACCGAGGCTCAGAGTGGTTCAGTGACTTGCTGATGGTCACACAGCTGATCGACAGAATCACTCATACCTGTCTTTCCACAAGAACAGGGCACTCTCTGCCCCTCCAGCCTTCCGGCTTCCTGACTGGTCAGCACCCTTGGTCCTCTTTCACCCTTATCCTCTGAGGCCTGGCTTCCAGGAAACAGCAGGGGAGCCAGCACCACCCAGACCACCAAGGGTTAAATGCTACCCTGTACTGCTGCCTTCTGCCCTCAGCAATTTTGTTGTCCAGAAGAAAGTTTGCTCCTAGCAGTGAGCAAATAGCACCTTGGCATCTGTCAACTGGGCTTGCACTGCAGGGAGGAGGGGGCCCTGCCCCAGGCCTGTGCCTCGCTGGGCCCCTGCTGTCTCTCACTCCCTTGGAGGGAGGAGTGCTGGGGGGAGACTGGGACCCTGGCCAGAACCAGGCTCTGCTGAACTGGTTTTGTCTCCAGTCAGCCTGCCCTGCTCCTGACTGAGTCCCTGGAGCCACTTGCTTGTACGTCCCCAGCTGGGCCTGGGCCTGGGCCTGGAAAGGCCTCAGATCTCAGTCAGGGGTTGGACAGGAGGATAGGTATGGGCAGTAGAGGCTAGGAGTACAAAGCTGGAGCAGCTCTGGAAAGGGTAGATGTGGGGGCCCGGGTGAGGCAGCTCCCTGCCCATGAACCTTGGTAGGCACACGCCCATCCAGTGACACCTTGTGAGCTGGCAGCGATCTGCAGATTCCTCTCCCTCCTCCAAACACCCCCCCAGCAGAACCCCACCTGACTGGGTATTCTCTGACCCTTCTCCATGGGGCCCCACCCTCAGGGCTCCCCATCACTAAATGGAACAGCCTGTGCAGATAAGACAATACAACAACCTTTTGTCTTTATTTGAATATTTCTCTGGCTAAAACCAGGCTTCACATGGAGGTAGGTTTGGAGGAGTAAGGAAGATAGGGTGGCTAATACATTCAATCTCCATCTCAACCTTTTTCCCTGCCTGGCACACCCTGAGGCTGGGGGCAAGGGGTGTCAGGGAGGGGGCTGGGGTATATTTGCCCTGAGTAATGGGCTTGTGTGACAGCCCTGCCAGGCTGCCAGGGCCAGAGGACCCTCAGAGAGACATCTCACCAGACTGGGGAAGCTGAGACCCAGGTGAGGGTGGGAACACAGTGAGCTGATGGCAGAACTGGGACTGCCCTTGGACTCCTGTGCTGCCCCAGAAGAGATCCCCAGAGGCTGGGGTGCAGGGGGGGTCAGGGAGCCGGAGCAAGGGCTGGGCCTGGGGCTGGAAGAATAGCCGAGAACCCAGAGCTCTGGTCCTGCCTATGCCCCTGAGAAATTCTCCCCAAGGAGCCCTCCCACGGGTCCCACATAGAAATGCCTTCAGAGCCAGGCTGGGTGCAGGAAGGTGTGGCACGGCCCAACGTCACCACACAGGGAGCTTGGCACTGTGGACAACCAGGAACCACGGGCCTCAGCAATCACTTTTGGAATTCTGCTTTAAAAAGTAAAACCTATTTGAAAGCTTCATTCACTCTTTTTTTTTTTTGAAACGGAGTCTCACTCTGTCGCCCAGGCTGGAGTGCAGTGGCCGGATATCAGCTCACTGCAAGCTCCGCCTCCCGGGTTTATGCCATTCTCCTGCCTCAGCGTCCCGAGTAGCTGGGACTACAGGCGCCCGCCACCTCGCCCGGCTAGTTTTTTGTATTTTTAGTAGAGACGGGGTTTCACCCTGTTAGCCAGGATGGTCTCGATCTCCTGACCTTGTGATCCGCCCGTCTCGGCCTCCCAAAGTGCTGGGATTACAGGCTTGAGCCACCACGCCTGGCTGCTTCATTCACTCTTAATCCATGCGTGTGGAACCCTGAATGCCCAGCTCTCCTGGTCAGGGCCTGTCACCAGGCACCCAGGACCTGAATGGGCCAGAGCTCCAGGAGCCTCCAGTATCACCCTCCCCAGTCCAGACATGACCCAGGCCCCTGCAGGGCGAAGGGACCAGGCCTCAGTGGCCCAGTCTATGGATGGTTGGCCAGGACAGCATCCAGTCCTGCTCAGACACCACCCCTACCCTCCTGCATCCCAACCACAAATAGCTCTCAGAGGTCTCAGAAACCTCCAGGGCTGAAGAAGGCGCACAAGACTCAAGATGACAATGTGCAGCCAGGTTGACACAATTCTGGATTTTATCCACAGTCATACAATCACAACTGATATATATATATTTGTATTTATATACCTTTAAATTACACAATCATGTACAAAACAGGTGCATTGCTGAGACCACAGCACTTCTCGGAGTTTCACAAGTGTCGGAACTAATGGGGTCAGGACGCCTAGGGCGGCAGACAGCGGGTGGTGGGGCAGCCCCGGTTCCTTACAGAACCAGGCCGCAGAATGGTGGTTAACTTGGGACAAAACACATTACTCGCCGAGCCCCGCCAGGGCGGGCCCGTGCAGCCTCAAGGGTGCGGGCAGGGGCTACAGGAGGAGGCCGTGGGCATGGCAAGGGGCGCGGCCCCCACCCGCGGTGTTGAGTGCCCTGACACCAGCACTGGCAGGTAGGGCTGGGCCCTGGAGCTCAGGGGGACTTCCAGGTAGGAGACCCTCCTGCTCTGGGGCCCTAAAGAGCCTGGAGACTGAGAGAGTGATCCCAAACAGGGCCCTGGAGGTGGCTGCTCAGGATGGAGGGGGTTTCGAGTCCCTGTCCTGGAGTGGGCAGCTAGAGTGCTAAGAGGGACAGGCTGGAGTCCAGCTGGGGCTGCAGCCCCTCCCCAGGTGCTGGGAAGCCACTGGCACAGAGAGGGGGAGCCCAGGCCCCAAGATGCAGATTGCCAGCTTCCCACCTTTCCAAGGTAAGTGATGAGGGACAGAGGCCCCCTACCCCAGCTCCTGCCTGGGGAAAGGCTGGAGAGACTTCTGCGCTGGAGCTGGGAGGACTGCAGGCTTCCAAAAGCTTGCTTCAGGCTCTGAGGAGCCCAGGACACATCTCAGGCTGCAGCCAAGGCCCAGAGACCAGACAGTGATAAGGAAGGAGGTGCTGGCAGCAGGAAGGAGGTCTGCCTGTCCCTGGGGTGCCATCACCCCTGGCCCTGAGGGAGGCCTGCCCCAGCTCAGGCCCCTGCCAGAGTGTCAGGACCCTCCGTGCCCACACGGAGAAGGTCAGAACCTTGAGGCTGGGGTCTACTACCTCCTAACAGTGGGCTGTTGGGAGAAGCAGCAAGAGCAAAGGAGGACTGAGGGGGAACAGGGCTGGGCTGGCTCTCTCTCTTTACCTGGAGGCCCAGGAGGCCAGATGTGCAGGAGGAAGGAGGGCATCTGCGGTCCAAAGGCCTAGAAGTGGCATCCACTGTAAGCAAGTCTCACCTGGTGCGGCAGGACTTCTCAGCTCCTTGCCCCAGAGGTCCCCAAGAGACTTTTTTTCCAGCTACCCACCCTCATGGAGTTTTGTCCAACCCTGGTCTGCTTCCCAAGACCCCGTAACCCTCTCGTGCGGGAGAGGCTGGTACCTAGCACTCCGGCACTACTGCTCACCAACCAGCAGGTGGGCCCTTCGCTTCCACCCACCCCCAAAGGTCCTTTCACTCTGACCCAGGCTTGGAGAGATGGAAGGGCTGCCAGCAGGGGGAATGTTATTCCGGGGGCCGTGGGGACAAGGAAGAAAGACATGTGACTATCTTCCTCTTGAGGGCCAGGGTTCCTCCTTTCTGCCAAACTCAGCTGCAGGTTCTCCCCTGATGTCTCAGGCTGGAGGCACCCATGGGGCCCTTGCAGGCTCCCCAGGCAGGTCAGAGAAGAGGAGAGATGGTTAGGCCAAGAGCTTTGCAGGTACAAGGCTTGGCCTCATGGAGGCTGATGTGGAACCCAGTGATTTTATGGTTTTTGGATGGACATGGAGGGAGCTTGGGAGGCCAGGGGGACAAGATGACCTGCTCCCCAGCAAATAGGAGGAGGCTGCTACTGTTGCTGGCTTTGCCATCAGTTTGGGGGTCCCCACCCTAGGCCAGGGGACTTATGAGAGGGGACAGGTCCTCTGCAAGTTGCTGAGGGGGTTTGGATCTGCTGAAGAGCCGATGCTCAAAGTGCTGATGGCTGGAAAGAAGGGCCTGGGTAACAGCGTCTTGGTCCCTCAGATGGGCCTGGGGCTGGGAGGGCTGGCACAACCCGGGCTGAGAGCCTGCATGCCCTTCATTCACCCTCCTGTACCCCAGTGACACCATGACTTCCTCCAGCTCACCCCTCTTTCATGTCTGGGGGACCCCTGGAAACCTCCAGCGGGGAAGAGGTCCCACTGGGCCCAAGGGACGCAGTTAGGAGTAGAAGGATGCTCCCCAGGTTAGAGTGGAAGACTAAAGATGGGGAAGCCTCCCTTCCTGGGGTCTGGAGAGGAGGCCTTTGACAGCAGGGTGGTGGAGGAAGGGAAGCAGGGCAGGGGAGGAAGAAAAGGTTAGGAAACCAGGCCAGGGAATGGGACAGGTGCCAGCAGCCTGGAGTGGAGTGGGACGGAGGGAGTGAGGCAGGGTGGAAGGGTCAGGAGACATCTCTCAGGGCTCAGGAGTCTCTTTGGTGGAACCTAAAGAGCAGATGTTGTGATGTTGGGCTAAGTCCTAAGCCTGTTACCTACCCTGGGACCATCATCCCAAGCCCCAGCACCGCAGCCTCCAGGTGGCCCTGCAAATGCTCTGTCTCTGTATACTTTGTTTTGTTCTGTTTTGACTTTTAAAAAAATAAAAGCTTGATCGGAAAATATGTCTGGAACTCTATGGCGAGGGGAAGGAGACGAGAGTGGGAGGGGAGGGGAGGCAGTGGGGAGGAGTGAGGGGAGTATGGAGGGAGGGCCTCTAGATAGCCTCCACGTAGTTGGCAGGGTAGAGGCCCAGCTGCCCGCTGTCCAGCCGCCCACGGCACCAGCCCTGTTCATCCTCTTCGCCCAGCTTCGTGAGTTCGTCTCCTAGGAAAAAGAACACAGCGTGGGGGGTGCCTCAGAGAGAAGGCTGCCCTTCCCTCAACACACCAGTTGCCCTCCAATACCCTCCTCCCGGTTACTGCACTGGGTCTTAGATTCTTAGGCCCTGCCCCTGGAGACCAGCCCCAGTTCTATGCCAACATTCACATGCCACCCTTGGCATAGGGGTCCTGGCCTACTTCAGCCACTCACCTAATCTGGGTGTCGGGTCCGCCCCCAAAATCAGACCTCGCATCCACACTATTCTCAGGTTCTGACTCCGCCCCTGGCACCAACCAATCTAAATCTTGCCCCCACTCCCATCCTGGGCCCAGGTCACGCCCACAACCCAGGCCACGCCCCATTTAGTTCCCTGCAAATCCTCGCAAACCGTCTTCAAATCCTGCCTCTGCCCCACCACATACCCAATCCAGGCCCAAGCCTCTCTTTCAGGCACCGCCCCTGCCCCACCACACACCCAATCCAGGCCCAAGCCTTGCTCAGGCACTGTCCCGCCCAGCCGCCCTACCGGCCTTAAAGCTGAGCTCGTCCTGCTCCTGGCCGTCATAGTCGTAGAGTGCCCGCACTCGCACTCCCTTGGAGTCGTCCTCAAAGGGGTTGGCACCCCCGTTGGCCTCACTGCCCCCAAAGGGGTTCCCACTCTCGTCGTCTGACCACTCGGTGGCGTAGGGTTGGCCTCTGTCGTAGCTGCTAACACTGAGACGCGGAGGGAGGACCCAGCTTCAATGTCTCCCCGCACCACACCCCAAGGGCTAACCACTCCTCCTAATCAGAGCTCTGACCCTGAATTCTACCAAGTCTAGAGCAAGGATTGGCCACATAGGAGGGGTGACCTTCATGAGCTCTTTAAACAGATGTTTAAATGCAGGACCATTTGCGTTATTATTCAGCCCAAGAGGGAGAGGGCATTTAAGGGGACCCCAGGGCACGTCTGAGTCTTCATCCGGGAGGAAGAGTACCACCTAATGATTAAGAGCAAGGATCCTGGAGTCAGACCTCCTGGGCATCATATCTGGCTCTGAGGTTTATTAACTAGCAATGTGACCTTGGGCAAGTCACTTAACCTCTCTGGGTTTCAGTTTCTCCATCTGTAAAACGGGAATATTTACGCACTTGAACCGCGCCACACACAGCAGGTGTTCTCGAAGGATCCGCTATCACTATCTTTTAGAGAGGAGGCTTGGTTCCTATGATCTAGACCAGGGATCCCTAATCCTGGGGCTGCAGACAGTCCGTGGTCTGTTAGGAACCAGGCAGCGCAGCAGGAGGTGAGTGACAGGCGAGGGAGCATTATCGCCCGAGTTCCACCTCCTGTTATATCAGCTGCGCCGTTAGATTCTCATAAGAGCGCAAACCCCTATCGTGAACTGCGCATTCGAGGGATCCAGTTTGCACGTTCATTATGATAATCTAATGCCTGATGATCTGAGGTGGAACAGTTTCATCCCAAAACCACCCCCCTCCCATCGGTGGAAAAATTGTCTTCCACAAAACTGGTCCCTGGTCCCAAAAAGATTGGGGACCGCTGCTTTAGAGTGATGAACTACCACTCTCCTTTAGAGAGGAGACATAGTTGCTATGATCTAGACCATTTCTTGTCTTCTGAAGCACAACTCAGCTGCCCCAGAGTGTGGGTCCCTCTTGGCCCCAGGAAGCTCCACAGGAGGCACTCACCTGCCGCGGTCTCCAGCCTGGGATGTGGACTCTACTGCCCCAGTGGCATTGGTCAGCACCACTCCCTCTGCCTTCTTGGACTGCTTCTCCTTCTTGGTGGTGGTGTGAGGGAGGTCTGGGTTCCACTCCTGGTGGGGCCAGTGGAGCAGTCAGGCTGGGGGACTATGCCCTGAGGCACCTTTCAGCCTCTTCAGGCTCCCCTTCCCATCCCCACATATCCTCACCTCAAACTGGGGCCAGTTCATGGGCATGCCGGGCCCACTGGTGCTGCGGAACCATCTGAGGTCTTCCTGGGCGTCAGCCCCCCGGATGGCCTGCTCCAGCTCACGGTACACATGGATGTAGCTGTGCTCAGGGAAATGGGGGAGGTGGAGGGCACAGATTCACCATGGCCCCTTCTCATCCTTGGTGAGGGACCAGAGTCCACTCAGGGAAGCAGGGTGCTGGGCATGCTGCCCAGCCAGGAATCATGTGGGCTTTGCAAGAAGCAGCTCCGGGCATGCTCGGTGAACTCCCTTCTCCCTCCCACCTTAGGCATTCACCCATCACCCTGCATGTATTTCTAGAGTACCTAGTGTGCGTCAGCTTGCACCCAACAGCCCCTGTGTTTGAAGCCTCATCCCTCTTGACTCCTGCAGCTCTGCCTCCCCTTCCCATCACTATGATGTAGGGCTGGGATGCCCTGCATGCCAGTCACACCATCTGCTGGCTGTGCCTATGCCCTCGGTGCTTGCCATGCCCAGGTACCTGCTGTTCTCAGCCAGGTTGAGGTGCCGTTTGATGTCCAGCAGCACCTCCTTGAGGAAGACCAGCCGCTTTTCCTCGAATTGCTGGCACTGCTCAAACACCTGCTCCATGTTCTCCATGTACTGGGGTGTGGTCTTGCCCACATCTTCCAGCACTTTCTCGTACTTCTCCTGTGTCTGTGGGCACCAGAATGGAGAGAGGGTGACACCTAGCCAGGCCTGCAGCTCCCAGCCACCATCCTTTGCAAGGGGACCCCAGACCCCCTGCTGCCATCCCCGCCTGCCAGCACCTTCTGCACATCCTGCTTGCACTTGTCCACTTTGTCCTGCAGCTTCTTTTGTTGCTCAGGTGTGACCGATTGCTCCGTCTTGCTGTTCATCTCCCGTGTCATGGCCAGCTTCTCCTCTTTGCAAGCCAAATGGTAGGCCTTCTTGGCTGCCTCCAGCTGTGGGGAGGGGGGAATAGGGAGTAGGGTTTTCATCTGTGACCAGCAGCAAACATGGTCATCCATCAACTCCTCCCCTGCCCACTCCCTGGGAGTTGTGAGCCCACACTCTTAAGAGCCAGAAGGGATGCAGGCCCTGGCTCCAGGTGTTCAGGAGCAGCACTCCTCCATTTGTGGCTGTGTCTCTGCTTGGCACTGCCTGCTCCCCTGCAGATACCCTCCTGTCAGGCAGTGCAGTGCCCACCCCATCTGGGGAGCCAGGGGCCAATGTGCCCATCTGCCCTGCTGGTATCTTTCCTGGGGACAGTGCCCTTTTGCCCATGGGTCTCCTTACCCAATGGGCACTGCCCACCCATCTGTGAATATTTCTTCCTGGAAGGCAGTGCTGCTCCCTTGTGGGCACAATTGTGGAGGGCAGTGCCCAGCCCACCCATCCATAGAAGCCCTCCTTGGGATCAGAACCCTCTGATCAGACGGGCCCACCCCACCCCACCCATGGCAGCACCCACTGAGCACCTCTTTCATCTTCTTGGCCCAAGGCTTCTGGGCCTTGCGGAAGCCATCTTCAGCCTCCTTCGTCTCCTTGAAGCCACCCATTATCTGCTTGTGATAGGCGTCCTTCTGCCAGTTCTTCACCTTCTCCAGGTCTTCATTCAGCAGGTTGTTCTTCACCTCCTGGTGCAGCTCGCTCACCTTGTCTGCCTCTGTCATTATGGCACCCCAGGCCCGCTCCAGGCTGCCATACTGTGGGCCTGAGGGAGTGGCAACAGGTCACAGGAACCTCATTGCCCCCTGCCCAGAGGCCCCCCTCACACCTCCCTTCTCTAAGGCTTTTCCCTTCCTGCCATAGCAACAGAAATGCCCTCCTCTGCTCTACATGGCCCCATCCTCTAGGGCCCACATCAGTCACTATCTCCAGGAAGCCTTCCCTGACTGCTCTGCCCTCCTGCCATGGCCTGCAGCCCTCGCTGCATTCTTCTCACAGTATCTGCAGCTGTACCTCCCTCCTCCTTATCTCTCCCGTCAGCATGTGAGCCCCACAGAGTGGGGTCAGAGGGGGACAGCCTGGACCCTGTGAGCTCTGACAAGCCCAGCACAGCGCCAAGCACACAGTAGGTGCTCTAGGAATGTTAGCTGAAGCTTGTGACAGATGCCAGGAGGCCATTGGGGACCAGTCATTCCACATTGACTTGTTGTTTGTGTACTGGCACCAGCTCTGTGCAGGGCACTGTGCTAGGTGGTGCAGGCCCAGAGCCTGCTCTCATGGGGTTTAGAGTATACTGCAAGAGAATAACATGAACAAGTATATGTAAACCGCAACTTGAAACTGTTCTAGATTAAAGGAACCTGAAGACACCATGTATAGAGGCAATGTGCGACTGCGCTAGATCCCGGACTAGCAAGCACAATTGTTATGGTAAATGTGTGTATGAGTTGTATTACATGTCCCAAATTTGATAGTTGAACTCTGGTTACATAAGCAAATGCTCTCGTTCTTAGGAGATACATGAAGAATTTAGGGGTAAACAGGGATAATGGCTCCAGCTTACTCTCAGAAGGTTCGGAACATATGCATATCAATAAACAGTCGGTGACAAAACAAACGTGAGGCCAGTGAGTCTGGGGGAAGGGTGTGTAGGAATTCTGTGTGCTACTGTTGCAGCTTTCACAAAGTTTGAATTATTTTAATATAAAAAAGTGTTTTGCTTTTTTTTTTTTAATCCAACCTAAAGTTGTACAAAATACAGATGAACAGGTAGGCCTGGTTTGATCTAGCAGGGAACAGCGCCTGAAAAGGTCCTGTGGCTGGTAGATGCAGAGTATGGTGCATGCAAGCAGCCGGGGCTCCCAGGACCCAGACCGAGGGGGCCGGTGACGGCCGGGGGTCGCGCACGATGTGCGCCTGTGGGAGCACCTTTCTCGATGAGCTGGCGCCAACGCTTGGCCCAGTCCGTGAGCTGCTGCCCGTACGCCTTCTCGATCTTGGCGCGCTCCTGCACGCAGTTCATCAGGTCGTTGCATAGACGGTGGCCGTCATCGATGCGCTTCACCGTCCGCTTGTAGTTCCCCACCTGGCGGCCAAACAGCGAGCACCACTCCCGCGGGTTCCTAGCGTCCCCTGCCCCGCCCGCTGCAACCAGCACGGCCACGCCCACTGTCTCCCGCCCCGCCGTCCCGCCCACGGCCTCCGGCCCCGCCCCCGCCCCCAGCCCCGCGGCCCAGCCGCAACGCACCAGGGAAACTAACTTTCGGAGGCTCCAGCACCCTGCGCCAGGCCCCACCGTCTACACGCACCCTCACCCCAATTTAAACATGATTTCCTCGCTGCCACAAAATGCAGAAGGATTTTTAGAATTTGGACTTGGGCTGGAATGAATTATTCATTTTGTTTTTGCGAGTTAAATCTATTATATTTATATAGAGTCATATAAGCGTTGAGTTGAGCTGCAGCTTCTTGACATAATATTATGTTTTGTAGACATCTCATTAAACGCTTATTAATTTAGGTTTGGCAGTTTTCGTCTTGGGTTTCGTGAGCCAATAGCAATTTTTTCCCTCCAGGTCTCAGATATTTCCGAAGGTTCTGAAAATGCTGGCTTCTGGCCGCGCCTTAAGGGGCCCCGTGGGGCTCTGGGAGCTCACTCCCTCTCTCTGTGTCCAGCGCTCCACCCCTGCCCACCTCAGCATCAGGGGCGAGCCAGGGAAACAGGAACAGCTGGGAAAGGCTGTGCCGTACCTGCCTGATGGAAATGCCAGAGTCACAAAGGGCCTGTTCCCACATTGTGAAATGCCACAGGCTCTCTCTGGGGCAGCTGTGGGGAGAGAGGGGCTCCTGGCTCAGTGGGCAGTGCTCTTGGGCCACTTCATGGCTACCGCTGCCTGTTGGACACCCAGGGCTTTGGAGGGGCCTGGGGGACTGGGGAGTGGGGCCTGAGGTCATGGGGTGAGTAATAGGGGAGCCTGGCCTCCAAACAGCCACGCTGTCTGGTCCCCAGAACCTGGAGATCATGAGAGCCTCACCTCCCAGAAGCTGTCGGTGGTCTCCTCTGGAGCCAGTGAGGCCTCATCGTAGGAGCCGGACATGGTGTAGCCGCAGGGGGATGGACAAGTGCGGAGCTGCGGTTAGCAGGCTCAGCTGCTCATGCACTGGGAGGGCAGGAGAGAGATCCATGGAGATGAGAGAAGGGCCTTCCACCCTTTGCCCCATTCCAGTCCTGGGTCCCCAACCCGATGGGATGGAGCTCCATGGGAGGAGGTTTGCATTAGGATGTCAGCTTCCTGTCCAGAAACTAGCTCGCCAGACCTAGAGTAACCCCAACAGTCGCCCTGTAGCACCCTCATGCCCAACTCCCCATCCCTCCTCCTTCCCCCTCCCTCGAATCCATCCTCTAGCTCCAATATGAGCACCTCCACTCAGAAGCCAGCCCCAGCCCCAGCCCCCAGAGCTGGTTCTGTCTCCTGGACTGTTGGAGCCCAGGCTCAGCGCCTCCTCAGTTATCTGAGCCCTGGGACCCTGTAAATGCCCTTCCGGCTGCCCTTGCTGCCAACCTCAGCAGCCCCCATTAGCTCCTTACAAATCTCCTGGGAATCCCAATGTGTGGTGTCCTGGCCCACAGGTCACACCACCAAGATCTCACAGGTCACACCACCAAGATCTCACAGGTCACACCACCAAGATCTCACAGGTCACACCACCAAGATCTATGGGAGCATCTGGGGTGGCTGTGTCTGCCCTGGATCTGTCGGCAGGCATCACGGTTATCCAATCTAGGCCGTGCGCTGCCCCAGGGCCGCGGTGGGTACTCCCCTCCTCCCCTCCCCCAGCCAGGCCTCGCTGTTACCCCAGGCAAGAATGGCTCAGTAGTCAGGAGCCAGGACTCAGAGGGCCAGGGGCCTGGTTTTCAAAGAGGCAGCAGAGTCCAGGCTGGGCCTGGTCCGGCTATGAGCTGCCAGCCTCTAGCTGGATCCCGGCACTAGGGGACACCTTCTTGCTTCTGCACTGCAGTCCCAGGACTATGAACCCTGACAGTGTGGATGCTCAGGGAGGGCTGGCCTCTGCAAGATTCAGCCCAACCTGGGGGTCCAGGGAACCCCCAGCCCTTACCAGCAGCTGGCTCTCAGGCTCAGGGCAGGGGCAATAACACGTAAGAATGGTTGGCTGAGGATGTCCCTTCCCCTAGGGTTCCCCATCTGTCCGGGGCCTGGGGCTCTTTCCCAGTAATAACCCCATATTGCCTCTTGCACCCCTCAGGCATCTAAACATATTTTGTTCCCTCCCTTTTAGAAGAACCACAGACAGACTTTCCCATAAACACGCACAGTGGGGATGGGTGAGAGGGAGGACGGCTGGATTTCATCAAGGGACAAAGAAATGAGTCTGAATTTTTCTTTTCTTAACTTGGCACTTTTCACTTATAAAGCAGTACTTGTTTCATAAGGAACATTCTAAATTTAGATACAGAGAAGTAAAAAGCAGGGATGTTTAAGGAAGCATGGTCAGCCAGGTGAGCTAGGTATCCCTGGGGCCACAGTCCCTTCTAGAACCCTTAATGTCACACAGAACTCTGCCCCGACCCCTGGTAATGCATAGCTGCCAGTGGGCTGGTGGGGGTGGGCAGGAGCTGGGTGGAGGGTAGAGGCATTCCTCGTGGGAACAAAGGTAGAACCCGAGTCATTTGTCTCTCACCCACGGTAATGGGAAAGTAACTTAATACCATACAATTGTCATTGATACAATTATGGGGTACACACCCTTCACCCAGCAACACCACTTCTAGGAATTTACTTCCAGTCAGTCAGCCAGATGATGCACAAGATTATTTACTACAGTACTGCTTGTAAACGCAAAAGGCCGGAAACAGCCCAAATACCTGTCCACAGAGGGCTGGGTCAGTAAGTTATGGTGCAGGCCTGTCTTGGAAGCTCTGCTCCTGAATGGAACCTTCCCCAGACCACATCACTAAAGCAAAAAGAGCAAGGTGTTGACCCGTGTGGCTGGGCAAAATACATAGGTAGGGAGTGTTTTGGGAGGACCACAAGAGAAACTGGTGATGGCGACCCTCTTCAGGGAATGGGGTGGCCAGGGTATGCAGGGGGAGGGAGACTCTTCTCTGTAGGTCCTTTCGTGCCCTTTTAATTTTGCCTCATGTGCATGAATTTTTTAATGTGCCTCGTGTGTATATTTTTGAAACCCTCTGGCCTGTGCTGGGGGAGAGCTGAGGGAGCTGGGAACCAGGATGGAGGGTGCTGTCAGCATGGAGGGAAGGGACAGTGCAGCTGAGACCTGGTATGTCAGGCCAAAATGCCCGATGGCTGAGACCACTCTCCACCTCGTCCAGAAAAGGCCAGGCCCAAGGCTCTTGGAACTTGCTGGGGTCCACCCTTGGTGTTGGCAGGTAATGCGTCTCTGCAGCTTCCAGCTGAGGGAGCATGCGTAGTGGAAACAGCTCCAACCTCGGGGTCCCTGCTCTGCTACCAACCTGCTGTGTGGCCATGGGCAATTCTCAGGCCTTTCTGGGCCTTGCTGGGAAATGAGGATGATATGACTGACTGAAGATTAGATGAGGTGGTTAGTGTCCAGCCCATGGCAGACTCCAGGCCCTCGCAACTCCAGCCTCAGTTCTGACCCACACAGGGGTGGGCTCAGGAACAAGAGCCAGGAGAAAGTGTGTGGACCTCTGTATCATGTGGCTAGACACACGTTCCCACCCCACCTCTGCCTCTTCCAAACTAGCCTCACACCCCCACCCTGGGGGCAGGCAGGAGGCTCAACTCTGGACAAATGCCATGTCCTTCTTGAAGGGCAGTTGGTACCTGCTGTCACGAAAAAGGCTGCATCTCTCACCGCCAGAAAGGGATGTGGCTGGCACCTGGCACTCCCTGTGGGCACACTCGACATGCTCTTAACCTTCCTCAACCTTTCAAAGGGGCACGAGGCCCATCTGCCTTCTCTCACCAGTGGCTGTGAGGCTAACTCAGCCCTGAAGACCCTTTAGTGTCTCAATAAGTGACAGCTGGCATTGATTGGGCACGTACCATTTACATGTCGAATCTACCTCCTCTAATCCTCACCACAATCTGACCAGGCGGATTCTGCTGTCACCCCACACTGTAGCTGAGAATCCAGGGACTCAGGGATGTAACAGGGACAGAGCTTGTCCAGGTACCAAGGGGAGAAGTGAGCCCAGGGCATCACAGCATCCATCCCTGCGTGATCTTATGATTTAAGGCTGTCACAGCAATGATAGTGGCCAGCAGGCAGTGAGGGCCGAATGTCCCACACACGGTGCACAGCACTGCATGTGGGAGTTCAATGAATAGACAACGGCCGTGTGACATGGGAACTGCTGTTACACTGAGCAGCGAAGTAACCTGCCAGAGGCTGCTAAGTGTGATGATTAATTTCAGGGGTCCGCTTGATGGGATTAGGGGGTACCTGGAGAGCTGGCGAAGCATTATTTCTGGGTATGCCTGTGAGGGTGTTTCGGAAAGAGGCTGGCATTGTAATCAGTGGACTGAGGAAGGAAGATCTGCCCTCATGCAGTGTGGGTGGGCACCACCCAATCGGCTGAGGGCCCAGAGAGAAGGAAGAGGCAGAGGAAAGGTGAGTTCTGACTCTCTTCTGGAGCTGACACGTTCCTCTTGCCCCTGGACATCAGATCTCTAGGTTCTGTGTCCTTTGGACCCAGGGACTTTGCATGAGCAGCCCCTGCGGTCCTCAGGCCTTTGGCAGATTGAGAGTTACCCCACTGGCCCCCCAGTTCTTAGGCCTTTGGACTTGGAGCCATGGTACTGGCCCACCTGGCTCAGCAGCTCACAGACGGCGTAACATGGGACTTCTTCGCAATCATGTGAGTCAGCTCCCCTAACAAATCCCCTCTCATCCATCCTTTTCTACCTTCCTATCTATCCATCTGTCATCCATCCATCCATCCATCCACCCATCCATCCAATTGGTTCTGTCTCTCTGGGGAGCCTAATACACACAGCCTGGGAAAAGTGCAACTGGGACTTGAGCCCAGCGTCCAGATCCAGAGCACACACTCCTGACCACCACACTATCATTACATAGAGAGGTGTTGACATTAACATTGGCTATCACTAGCTAGTGTTTACCGAGTGCCTACTGTGTGCTAGGTACTGCTCTAGACGCTTTATGTGTGCCTTATTTTCATTTACAGATGGGGAAACTGAGGCACGGAGTGATTAAAATAGTGCACCCATGGCCTTTGAGACAGTAAACAGCAGAGCTGGGATTCAATCCTCGCTCCAGCCAAAGCCCCTGCTGCATGGCCCCTGCTGAGCCTCATTCCCCGGGACCCCCGAGGGAGAGCAGAAGCAAGGCTTACTGAGCACTTCCTCAGGACAGGCCCTCGCACCCAGCACCTCATTCATTCTCGCAGCAGTCCTCACAGGCAGGGGCTTTCTCTTTTTCTTCTTGCGGAGACCAACACTCAGAGAGGTAAACCAAGATCACACGGCTATAGGATGGCAGAGTGAGGATTGACCCTGGGGCCTGTGCAGCACAAAGTAGGATTACAACCCAGACTCTGGAGCCAAATAACCTGGATTCGAACCCTGGCTCTCGCATGTATGGGCTGTGAGACTGCGTGGATCTCTTCCTCTTCCCAGGCCTCGGCGCCCTCATTGGTAAAATGGGCTGTTGCAAGGATTAAATGGAGCACTAGACCTCGGGCCACTGGACCGCGCCTGACACACGGTGAGCTTTCCACAAGTGTCGGCGCTCACTCTCCATCCACCACTGCCGTTGCCTGTAGTGGGGGCAACAGCTCCATCTCAGGGGCAGCCCTCTCTTTCTGTGGAGCCAGGAAGGGTCTTGCCTTTCTTGTCCATGAGGATGATGCAGCCTGTGAAGTGCCGAACGGGGGGTGCAGGGCTCTGGAGCCAGCTCCCCCAACTACTACCAGTGAGATGTGGGCCAAGTCTGTAATGGAGGCCTCAGTGACAAAGAAGCCCCAGGGTAAAAGCGTCTCTCCTCAGGCCCAGGCATCTCCTGACAGCTGCCTCTAGGAGAAGCTGGAAGGCAGGGCCCTCAGCTGTGTTCCACCTACTCCTGGCTTGAGGAAGGGACAGAGGAATTAAGAGCATGAGCCCGGAGAGGCCAGGCCTGGTGTGGTCCAAGGCGCTGTGTGGATTCCTACCTCAGTGGTCACCAACCACAGGCCTGGGAGTCACCCAGCTGCTCCCAGACACCAGCAGGTCCTGAGCCTCCACCTCCTGCCTGTCCTTGCCATATTATTCTCCACAGCCCTCGTCACCAGCAGACACGCCATCCACGGCACGGCATTCATCACGTTGCATGTCCTCCTTCCCACAGGAATGTCACTCAGTCCGGTCAGCGGTGTTTATCTGTCTGGTTCTCTGCTGTATTCCCAGCATCCAGTGTAGTGCTGGCCATATAGTATGTGCGCAGTGCACTTTTGTTGAATGAATGAATAAATGCCAAGGACCTTCTGCACATTCACTTAATAAACCGCAGAAATGATGAATTTTCTATCCCAGAGCCAGACACAGCTACCTGCACACAGTGGGCACCCAGCCAATGTTGACAATGATGATGATGATACAACCAGAGCCAGGAGCCAGGAGGAGGTCCCGAGTCCCACCCACCTTCTGTCTCCAGGCCGGGCTTCTCCTGGAGATCCCTTCCCTCCTCTTGGCCAGCCCTCAGGGCCCGGTTCCAGGGTCTCCTCTTCCCTGTGGTCCCAGGACCATCCTGCCCTCAGCATGGCACCCTCTGTCTTCAGGGGTGCTGCAGCACGCAGGTAGCATCGACGACACAGCAATTTTGAGTGCCTACTGTGTGCCATTGTGAGCACCTCCTCACACGCTTTATCTCCAAACCTCACAGCCCACTGAGATGGCTGTTGTCTTCCCTAGTCTACAGACGAGTACCTGAGTCTCAGAGAAGTTAGATAACTTGTCCAAGGTCACACAGCAGGGAGGAGTCAGAGCCAGACTCAGACCCAGGGATGGTCCTTCCCCTGCCCCTGCTCCCAGCTCTCTGTGGGTGTCACTCCAGCCCTCCTGGCCTAAGGCCTTCTCCCCTGCTTGGAACAGGCTCAGCTCAGGGACAGGGCCATGGAGAAACCAGAGCTGCCTGCCTCTCCCCCAGGGTCTCAGGTCCCACAGACATTCCCAGCAGTGCCCCCCCAACCCACCCCTCGCCTCACCCAGAGATAGACCGACAGGCTCACAGCGCCTGGCCTGGGGCCACACAGGGCCTCTGAGCCATCTCTGGGAGCTGGGGGGCTCCGAATGCAGCGGGGAGGAGTCAAGGCAGCTGAGATGCACCGCATCCACTAGAGCCTCTGCCCCTTTGCTCATGTCTCCCCATAACCCAGCCTAGAGCGTATGCCATCCTCCCTCCTGTCACTCACCCCTCCCCCAGAAAAAGCCTGCTTCCCTTCAAGGGCCAGCTCAGTCCCTGTCCCTCCAGGAGGCCTTCCCCAAATACCCCAGCCCTCGCCTACCCCTCCCCTCATCTGACACCAGCCCTGTGGTGCCATTCTTAGGCATGCTCTGCCCTAAACAGTCTTGCTGGTTCAGGAGTGGCAACCTGGTGTCCCAAAAAGTCGATTAGCACAATAGTTAACAGCACCAAGGGGCCAGACAGAATGTCTGGAGATGAGGTTCAAATCCCAGCTCTGCCACTGACCTTGGCAAGTTAGTTAAACTCTCCGTGCCTCAGTTTCCTCATCTGCAAAATGGAGGTGATGATAGCACCTACCCCATGGGATTGGTGTAGGAGGAAATGAGTGCACATAAGGTCCAGAGTTCACCTGCAGTATTATGGGTATTAACAGGTACAGAGTCTTCATGACAGGAGCCTCATCTCTCTGGATCACCTGGCTCCCCTTCTCCCCTCCTCAGCTAACACCCCCAGAGTCCTTCCAGGACTGTTGGGCCTCACCTGGGACCTTCAGATATGCAGGTCCCCCATGAAAGGAAGATCTCAGGCCTGGCTTCCTCTTGCTTTCCCAGTCCCCTGGACCTCCATCCCTTCTAACCTGGGGTGTTCTAGGCAGTCCCCAAGGGGCCTGCTCATTAGAAATGATGATCCCAAGGTGAGGAGGAAGGAGGAGGATGGAAACATAAATAGGGAGACTCAGGGAGGCAGAGCTCAGACCTTACTCAAGGTTGGAGGGCTCCAGAGAGGCCCAGGGCGGAGGGGACCAGGTGGGCTCATCCCAGCTAGGAAGGGCCACAAGGCACCCCTTGGTGGTCCACCTGTGAGAACAGGCAAGCCTCAGACACAGCCTCAGGCACCCCAGCCTCTGTGGCTGGCCCCTCCTCCTCCCTAGCCCACTCCTGGTCTGACCTTTCACCCTTCACCATCCCTGTGCTCTCCCTTCCTCCTCTGGCCACCCTCTTAGGAGCCCAGACCCTCTCTCTCTCCTCCCGAAAATTACCCCAAAAAGCCCACATCCCTCCCCTGCTTTCAAGTCAAGTAGACAAGACACCATTTTGCACAGCCCACATCTTTAGAGGGCCTCTAAGCCTGTTTCAGGTGGGGCAGGTTCATCAGGGAATAAGACCAGCCCTTCCCTCATGGAGCTTACACTCCAGCACAGGCAAAAAGCCAAGAAGCAAATATAATAAATATCACCACATTAGGTGGTGACAACAGTTCAGAGAAAACTCAGCCAGCGTGAGGGACAGGGCAAAGGGTAGTGGAGAGCCACTGGAAGGTGGTGTATATATACCCCAGCTCCCCTGCCCTCCTGGACTGAGTCAAAGGTGTGTTCAAAATCTCTCCCAGAGCTCCCCAACTGGAGTGAGCTGAATTACCTGCAGTGGTAACTTGCTTGGTAAAGCACCCTGTTTTGGCTGCCTATTTCCCCGTCTCATTTCCCCACCCTCAGTGTTTCTGTGGGCCACCTCCTACATGAATCATATCCTTGTCTTGGGGTTGGCTTCTGGGGGAGCCCAGAGTGAGATGCCCACAGATGGGGAGGCAGGGGCAGGAGCTTGTTGGGAAGGCAGGGCCCCCTCCTGTCTGCTCTGGGGCATCTCTTTTCTCAAGACCAGTTAGCACACACTTGGCTGCTCTGCAGGGATGCGTCTGTCTGTCCTGTGCCCACTGCCTCTGTGGCTGCCTAGAGAGCAGGGGCCACGCCGCCCTCTCTGTCAGCAGCACTCCTGGTGGGAGCGCAGCACGTTTTTGCAACACAGGGAACACAGGGATGAGTTCCGACCAGGAAGAAGGGGCCGTGGCCCTCCCACTTCAGTGGCTTGTGTTGGGGTGCTTGCGGCTCGCTCTCTTCCCGGGCCTGGCCTGGCAGAGCTGCTGTGGCCACAGCTGGAGTGGAGAAAAGGAAGACGTGCGGACCCGGGCAGGCCCAGCGTCCTGTCTGACCCAATGTCCCTGAGGCAATGGCCCAGGTAGGTGGGCATCATCTTCCCCTGTGAGGACGGAATCATAGGCCCCCACGACAGCACAGACACTGAGCCAGCCCCCAAGGGAGACACTCCTGGCTTTACACTGCAGCCCTGATTCTCAGGGTGCAGAGCTGGGCTATAGCAGTGAATAAGACAGAAAACCGCCTCCCTTGTGGGGCTGACATTATAGAGGGGCTGAGCAGGCAAGAAACGAGATAAATAAGTGGTAATCAAGGATATTAGAAGGTGACAAGGGCTGTGAAGGAAAGCAAGGCAGGGGAGGGGACAGGGAGGGAAGATGGAGGAGAGGAGTGGTGCTTTTGTTTGCAGGACGGCCACAGAAGGTCATTCTGAGCAGGTGGCCTTGGAGCAAAGGCCTGAGGGAGATGGGGAGGGAGCCAGGCAGAGCACTCAGGCAGCCTGAACAGCCCATGCAAAGGCCCTGGGGCAGAAGCTGGCTGCCAGGGTTGAGGAGCAAGGGGGTCATGTGGCCTGCGCAGATGAGGGAAGGGGAGGGGTGAGGCTGAAGAGGTTGAGGGAGGGGACTGGGGAGGGCCTTGTAGGTCAGAAGGAGGCCTTTAGCAGAGTGACATGGAGCCACTGCAGGGTTTGGGAAGAGGTGGGATGTGATCTGGCTTCTGTTTTAAAGGATCTATGGCTGCTGGGGGAAGAGCAAACCACGGTGGGGCAGAGTGGGCAGGGAAGCTCTAGGAGGTGGCTGCAGTCCCCCAGGTGAGGGAAGATGGGGGCTCAGAATAAGGAGGTAATGTTAGAAGGAGTGGGAAGAGGCTGGAGTCTGGAAGTGCTATGGCATTCCAGCCAACAGGATCTGCCAATGGTTTGGATGTGACGGTGAGATGAGAAGTCAAGGATGGCTCCTGCCGGACCAGCTGGCAGACAGAGCTGCTGTTTGCTGAGCTGGGGATACTGAGGGAGGAACGGTGTTGGAGGGGATGGGAGCTCAGTTCTGGAGCCCTGAGATGCCCACGGACAGCCAGCTGGAGATACCTCCTCACCGTTGCCAGCTCCTGCATGGGGGTCAAGGGCAGTGAGGAGGGACCAGCCAGGAGCCAGATTGTTCCTGTGTCTCAGGCCCCAGCCCCTGCTGAGCTCTAGGCCTCTCAGTGCTCCTGGGGCCTCCCTCAAGCTCCCTTTCACATGAGAAGGTCTGCTGGGGGAGGTCAAGTCTCAATCCGGCTTCCAGGTGGGTGCCCTGGGCTGTGGGTGCGTTGTGTGCAATGAAGTGGGGCAGGGAAATGTATCCCAGAAGCCCATCCTGGTGGACTCACTGCCCCAGAATCTGGTGGCAAGAATGTGGGAGAAAGACAGAGCAAGCACAGGCAGCCCCAAGCCGACCTGTGAAGCAGCAACCTGACAGGGAGGGGCCTGGGCCCAGACGAGGCAGGCCAGGGGCGGGAGGTCAGGGCCAGGCCTGGAGGGCCTGCTGAGTGGACAGACACTCCTTCAGCTCTCACCCAAAGAACCTGCCCTCCAGGCCTCACCAGCCCCTGCTCCAGTGGAGGTGGGGGCAGCTGCTGACAGGCAACTGAGGCCAGCAGGCCCTGCTGCAGGAGGTGAGGCAGGGCAGATACCAGCTCCCACCCTGGTCGGGGAGGAGAGTGCAGGGTTCGGAGGAGCAGGGGCAGGCAGTGTCAGTGCGCACAGGCGAATCTGCATCCCATTTCTGCCAACCCGAGACCTGCCCTTCTTCCTCCTAGGCCCTTGATCCCAAAGTGGGAGCCCCCAAGTCCAGCACTCTGTGGATGTGCATCTAATGTTTGCAGAAATGAGCAGAGCCACACCAGCTTCTCAGCGTGTATTCCCTTCCCCATCATGCGACCCCTCCTCAGCCCCTGCACCAGGCCCTCTGACTCGAGTGCCAGGGGAAGGGGTCACCTCACACTGTGGTCCAGCGAAAGACCCAGCTGGGCTCTCAGGGGATGCGGCAGAGAAAGCAGGTGGAGAAGGGCAGGACCTTAAGCACGCCCATAGTTGCACACATCAACCTTCTGCCCCCTCTCAGGCTAGCATCTCCTCCCTATGCCACCCAAGGAGGCTCAGCTTCATCCAGGGCAAACCTGGACCAGGTGTGCCCCACCTGTGCACTCTTGTGGGCCCCCTCCTGTCCCCTCCCTGCCCAGAGTTGGGACAGAGGGCCCAGCTCCTCCCCTGCACCCCACCCCGCCCCCTCCTGAGCAGCCGGCAGAGGCTCCTCCGCAGTGGCAGTGCCGGAGAGCTCCCCCAGCAGCAGGAGTCTGTCCCCAGGAGCACTGCAGCAGGGGGACGAAGAGCGCAGGAGGGAGGGCCACAGGCACTCTCACCCCATCAGAGGCCTGCTCCCTGGTGCCCCAACTTGGAGGCCCTGGGCTTGCTGGGGATGGGCACGGGGATTCTTTGGGAGATCAAGGGTTGGGGAGAGTTCACTAAGTCTCCAGGGAGAACGAGGAAGGGCAAGGGCCTGAGGATGGGGCAGGAGGTAGATGCCTCTGACCTGACCAGGGGGCTCTAAGCCCAGTGCCTGAGACCATCCAGGGCCAGCAGGGAGGCTCTGGCGTCATCGGGAGATCGTGGGAGGTGAGTCTGCTTATCCCAAACAGCCAGAGCCTAGCAGTGCCTTGAGTGGGACTGGGGCATCCTTACTCCTCCCTGCCCTCTGCCGCCTACCCTGTCTAGCTTCAGACTGTGGGTCCCTGGAGGCTCCAGCCTCCATCGGCCTGCTGCCCCAAGGAGGGGGCATGGCTGCAAAGTCAGGACCTGTGGCGGTGGTGGAGACAAGAGGTACAGAGGAGGAAAGACAACAGGGACAGTCCCCCGATGAGGAGGATCAAGGCTCTGACGAGACCTCTCAGGATGCTGGCTGCACCCCACAGCCCACTCCCCAGCTGGGTCCCTGGCCCAGCCCCTCCGGATGGCCTGTTTGGCTCCTACCAGGTGCCGCCGGTAGGAAGGCAGGGCAGTCCCGTTCCCCACTCTCCACACAGCCTCTTCCAGCCATCGAAATGCCTACCTGGGCCTGTGTGGGCACCAAGCTGCGGGCAGGTAGGAGCTTACTGCCCCCGCTGGGCCAGGCCAGGGCCGGAGGGGCTGACTGTCTTCCTTCTCCTCCGTGGTGGCGGGCGGAGAGGGGGCCTGGCGCCGGGCTGGGGGCTCGGTCCTCTAGGGTTCCCTCCACTGCTCACTCAGGAAGGCAGCAGCGCCAGAACTGCAGGAGCCAGCTCCCTCCACCGCTGCCTCCTCCCCACTCCCCCCTCCCGACCCGCCTCCTTCTCCAGCCACCCACCTCCTTCTGCTCGTTTCTATGGCAACTGGGCAATGCTCTGCACAGACAGTCTCCCTCCCATGTACAGCAGGGGACGCCCGCCTCCCGCACGGCGCCGGCGCCGCATCAACATGGGCACACACGCACACACTTCACGGCCACAGACAGGCTGGTGGGTACACAGGCTCAGCCGCCACCCTCGCCTGGGGAGCCCTGCTCCATCCCCTTTCTTCCCTTTCTCCCCAAGATCCCACCTCCCAACCGTCCTTCCAGACAGCTGCACATTTCCATGCACTTCGCTTGGGTCCTTAAAATCTCAGCGCATGCTGCTCTGTGAGGCATTTCTATTTGTTTAATCATTTATTCTCTCATTTGATGAAAACTCAAAAATTTGAGTTTTTCTAGACCAGGCTGAGTGTGAGAGATGCTCATGCACAACCTCGTGCCATGAGACTTCATACCCATTTTACAGATTGGAAGCTGAGGGCCACAGCAGTAAAAGAATTTGAGTGTCGAAGGTTCCTGGGCTAGCTGTCGGCACTGAGACCTTGTGATGCCAGTTCCGACGCTTCTCCCACAGGCCATGGCTGCCACACACCAGTCAAGTGCACACAGGGGTGGCCCATACACACTCATGTGTGTCCAGGCCACGTGCACCCCAACGACACATTTACAGATACAAACACCCATTACATGTATTTGCACACATGCATTTCCACAAGTCTGTGTATCTTCCTACACATGCACCTATAACACACACACGTAACTGTGACACTAACATCAGCATATGCACATCTTGAAGACACGCGCACACACATCTACATGGATTCAGAACCTGTAACACACAAACCCTTCCTATACAAACTCAACGCGGCACACACAAGCCCTGATGCTAGCCTCATGGGCGGGGTTCAGTGATGGGAGTAGAAGTGTCAGGATCAAGGGGCTGAATAACAAGTGGCCTCCCAGGGGAGGATTTGCCTGTCTGCTCCGCCCCACCTGGGGATCAGGCACTAATCTGATCTTAGCAGTGCCTCGGCTCTGCTGCTGAAGGGGAATGCGGTGGGGGTGGAGACCGGGCCCACCCTCCCTCAGTCTCATTCTGAAAATCCTCACTAGATCCCCCCTAGAGCCCCCTCAGCCTAGGGGGCTCACACATATCCCTCCTCACCCCTCTAGCATCGGTACTTGGAGTTATGACAGGGCACAGTGAAATGACTCTCCCCGAGAAGAGAATTCCAGGCTTCACACAGACTTCTAGACTTCTGCCACCCCCTAGGAGGGACAGTGTGGGTGGTGGGTGGCAGGAGACCAGAGTGGGGACTGGGGCCCAGGACACACAGCATGCCCCACAGGACGTGCTGTCCCCAGCCCAGCACCACCGCAGGGCCTCGGGCAACGGTCACTGCAGCCCCTGTGCCCCAGGGTAATTCTCAGGGACCCCACGCTCCCCAGAGAGGGCAGATACAACAGAAAGGAACCAGAAGCCACCACAAATTAAGAGAAAGGCCCTCTTTTAATAATAATGATAGCTCCTCCGTATTCATCACTTCCAAGACCCCTTTCAATCACAAGGCTGCTGCTGGTGAAACTCAGACATAATTGCATGACGCATCCCAGTATTAGAGATGTCAAGAGATAAGAGAAAAATCATCTCTGGATAGAGAAATGGGGCATTTCATCCATCCAACAGACACTGACTAGGCACCTACCATGTGTCAGAGATGGTTCTAGACACAGATACAGCTGTGGGCAAAACAGAGTCCCTGCCCTTGAGGAGATGACGAGCGAGTCGGTTCCCAGAAAGCCTGGGCCTGTCTCAGGGGCTCTCCTGCAGTCTTTGGCTGTCACAGGGCCTTGCATGGTGAGGCTACTGGACTGATTAGGAAATAGGCTCTGAGAGATTGAGCAGTTTGTCCACAATGACAAACGCAGCCAGTGGCTAGGCTGGGATTCAAGCCCTCAGCCTACCAAGCCTTTTCCAGTGCCTCACGTTGATTCCATTAAGAAAGATCTGATTGGGAAACACAGCACCAGCCACTCAGTTTCTAAAAGTTTCATAGCCAAGTTCATTTCTATCCTTAGATTAAAGGCAGGATGAGGCCGGGTGCGGTGGCTCAAGCCTGTAATCCCAGCACTTTGGGAGGCCGAGACGGGCGGATCACAAGGTCAGGAGATAGAGACCATCCTGGCTAACACGGTGAAACTCTGTCTCTACTAAAAAATACAAAAAACTAGTTGGGCAAGGTGGCGGGCGCCTGTAGTCCCAGCTACTCGGGAGGCTGAGGCAGGAGAATGGCGTGAACCCGGGAGGCAGAGCTTGCAGTGAGCTGAGATCTGGCCACTGCACTCCAGCCTGGGCAACAGAGCCAGACTCCGTCTCAAAAAAAAAAAAAAAAAAAAAAGGCAGGATGAGATCGTAAGTACTTGAAGTCCCAATCAAGTGGTGGGCACAAGGACCCCACAATCAACCTCAGAAGTGACTTCCAGCCTTGCCTTCCTTGGGCCAGAAGTCTGATGTCAGCCATCCCCAGGCCTGGAGGTCCTTGGCAGGGAGTTCAGGTCAAGGCCTAGGCCAGGAGGGTGGGGGCTCCCAGTGCCCAAGAGCAGAGGCTTCCTAGAGAGTGAGGAGGCCTCAGCTGGGGGATAGGGAGGGATTGAGTTCCCAGGTGCTGTAAGCAGAGCCCCCTGCCCACCTGCCGGCCCCCAGCCCTGGATCATCTTTCTCCTAAAGAGCCGGGCTCCATCCAAGGATACCAAAGACGGCTGCCCTCCCACCCACCCCTCTGTCAGCCTGATCCGGCCCCATCTGCTGCCTAGCAGACCCCACGTCCTGTCCTCCCACACTCACGGATTCCAGACAGGCCCTGTGGAAGAAGCTGACCCCTTCTGTCTCCCCCTCCTTCCCCAGCCCAGAGAAGATCCACCCCCACCCCACCCCCACTGTCAGCCTAATCTAGCCCCATCTGCTGCTGGGAATGAAGGCCCTCTACTCTCCCACTTGCAGGTCCCACACTGGCCCAAGGACACCCCCTACATTATATATACACACACACACACACACGTGCATACACACACACGTACACGCACACACACACTCCATGCCCAACCTCAGCTCCTGTTCCTGAACCTTAGCCATGTTCCTGTCCCACAGGTGAGATCAGAGGAGGCTGTCTGGCCCACACCACAAGGCAGCGGCCCTCATGCCCCTGGGAGATGCCTACTCCTTCTGTCAACCCCCTCCTTGCCTCCTTATCCAGCTCCCCAAAAGCATTCATTGCCCCCTCTCCCCAGCTCGGCACAGTTATCCCACATGTTCCCCAGAGCCAGGGAAAATGCAATCAGTGCTCATTAGCTGCTGCTTTGCATCTCATCTGCATAATATTCCCATGACTGTCAAAGTGCCAGAATCCTCCCCAACCCCAGCCCACAACAGGCAGGGCTGGCCAGCTCTAGAAAAAGAAAATGGAAAGGCTTTACTGGGATTCTGTGTAGGCGGCTAAGCACGTGGGGTGGGTACTTGGGAGGGGGAAGACTGGGGGAGAAAATGTCCACTGGCCCTGGCAGGCGCCCGGAGGAAGAGCAACAAATATTACAATCACTGAGTCCCTGCTACATCTAGGCACTATGCATGGTGCTTTATACCGTATCCACTGTTTTTTCACAATGAGCCATTTTACAGGTGTGGAAACTGAGGCTCCGGGCAGTTAAGGCCTGGCTATCCAAGGCCCAGCGGCCTGTGCACCACCTGGAAGCTGGTCAGAAATGCAGCATTTCAGGTCCCACCCCAGACTTCCCGCATCAGAATCTGCATTTTTCACAAGATCCCAGGTGATCAGAGTGTGAGACTTCTAGGTTAAGGGGCTGGCCCCATACTGTAATTCACAGCTGCAGGATGAAGCTGGTGTCAGTACTGAGGTGTCTGACTAAATCCCATGCTAGTTTCTTCGTGCATTTAACAAGCATTTCCTGACTGCAGCTATGTGCAACACTGCTCTAGGATGGAGCACGGTAGATAAACAGACGACGTCCATGACCTCAGGGAGATTTCATGCCAAAGGGAGACATATCATAAATAAATATGTTCAAATGGTGAGCAGTGCTACCAAGAAAATTAATGTGGGCTATGTGCAATGGCTTACGCCAGTAATCCCAACATTTTGGGAGGCTGAGGCAGGCAGATTGCCTGAGTTCAGGAGTTCGCGACCAGCCTGGGCAACACGGAGAAACCATGTCTCTACTAAAATACAAAAAATTAGCCAGGCGTGGTGGCATGCACCTGTAGTCCTAGCTACTCGGGAGACTGAGGCAGGAGAATTGCCTGAACCCAGGAGGCAGAGGTTGCAGTGAGCCTAGATCGCACCACTGCACTCCAACTCGGGTGAGAGTGAGACTCTGTCTCAAAATAATAATAACAACAATAATAATATTAATAATGTGCATTAAAGAGACAGAGAATATGAGGCAGGAACATTTTAGAATCCCCCTTTGAAGAGATGACATTTGAACAGAGATCTAAATAAAGGGAGAAAGGGAGGTATGTGATGATTTGAAGGAAGAGTATTTCTGGCAGAGGGAACAGCAAGGGCAAATGTCCTAGAGGTGGCAGTAAGCTGAGCACAATGAAAGCAGCCCTCAGCTGAATGGTTGGATGGGTGGATGGGAGGATGGATGAATGGATGGTAGGTAGAGCAAACCAGACAGAGAGAGGTGGCAAACGAGGTAGTGATAAAGAAGAGGCAGGCAGGGGCTGGCTCCCAGAGGGCCTTGTAGGCCATGCTGAGGACTCTGAATTTTATTCTAAGTATGAAGGGAAGCCATTGGTACTTTTGAGCAAGGGGAGAAAGGGATCTAAATTACGTTTTCAGAAGATCACAGTGGTTTTTACATGGAGAAGTGATTAGAAGGAGACCAGAGCTGAGGCAAGGAGACCAGTTAAGAAGCTTTTGCAATATTTAGTGCTAATAGCCATGAAAATGCATGTCCAAGAATGTTCATAGAAGCTTCATTCTTAATATCTTCAAATGGGAAGCAACCCAAATGCCCACCCACAGAGGGGTTGACAACAAATTGTGCAGTTTACTGCATGTAGTTGAGGTAGTTTGCTGTGTAGGATTTCACTGTATAAATTCTACTGTGTGGTTTGTTCACATAGTGAAATACTATACAGCAATGAAAAAAATCCCACTACACATAATCACATGGATACATCTCAAGACATCATATTGATTCTGTACACTAATAACAAAGAATTTCTGACAAATTCTGAAAGTTTTCTAAAATTTCTGAATTTCTGAAAAAAATTTAAGAAACCAATTCTATTTATAATAACATCAAAAAGAATAAAATACTTAGGAATAAAGTTAACCTAGGAGATGAAATACTTGTAAACTGAAAACTATAAAATATTGATGAAAGAAATTAAAGAAGACACAAATAAACAAAAACATCTCATGTTCATGGATTGGAAGACTTAACGCTCTTTACTTATTATTTTTTTTTTTTAGAGATGGAGTCTCACTCTGTCACCCCGGTTGGAGTGCAGTGGCACAATCTCGGCTCATTGCAAGCTCTGCCTCCCGGGTTCCCGCCATTCTCCTGCCTCAGCCTCCTGAATAGCTGGGACTACAGGCACCCGCCACTGGTTTCACTATGTTAGCCAGGATGGTCTCAATCTCCTGACCTCGTGATCCACCTGCCTCAGCCTCCCAAAGTGCTGGGATTACAGGTGTGAGCCACCACACCCGGCCCTTATTATTCTTAAAATATCCATACTACCCCAAGCAATCTACAGATTCAATGTAATCCCTCTTAAAATCTTAATGGCATTTGTATAGCAATAGAAAAACAAAAAATCCTAAAATCATAGGAACCACAAAGACCTCCAAAATAGCCAAAAAAATATTGAGAAGAACAAAGCTGGAGGCCCCATACTTCCTGATTTCAACACATATTACTAAGCTACAGTAATTAAAACAGTATGGTACTGTCATAAAGACAGCCATATATGCATATTATGGTCACCAGCAATAAATAAATAAATAAAGACATACAGACCAATGGAACAGAATGAAGAGCCCAGAAATAAACCCACACATATATGGTCAACAGATCTTCAGTGAGGGTGCCAAGCATACACAGTGGGGAAATGATAGGAAGGATAGTTCTTCTTCAATAAATGATGATGGGAAAACTGCTTTCTACATGCAAAAGGATGAAACTGAATCATTATCTTACACCATAGACAAAAATCAGCTCGAAGTAGACTAAAAACTTAAACATAAAACCAGAAACCATAAAATTTCTAGAAGAAAACATAGGAAAAAATTTCAGGACATTGACCTTGGCAATGATTTCTTAGATCTGACACCAAAAGCACAGGCAACAAAAACAAAAATAGACAAATAGGACTACCTATCCAACTAAAAAGCCTAAACACTGCAAAGGAAAAAGCAGAGTGAAAATGTAACCTGCTGAATGGGAAAAAAAAAATTGCAAACCACGTATCTAACAAGGGACTAGGATCCAAAATATATAAGAAGCTCCTATAACTTGATAGCTTAAAAAAATTTAAAAATGAGCAAAGAGCGTGAACACACATTTCTCCAAAGAAGGCAGACAAATGACCAACTGGTATATTTAAAAATGCTCAGCCGGGGCCGGGCGCAGTGGCTCAGGCCTGTAATCCCAGCACTTTGGGAGGCCAAGGCAGGCGGATCACGAGGTCAGCAGATCGAGACCATCCTGGCTAACATGGTGAAACCCGTCTCTACTAAAAATACAAAAAATTAACTGGGCGTGGTGGCGGGCGCCTGTAGCCCCAGCTACTCGGGAGGCTGAGGCAGAAGAATGGCGTGAAGCCGGGAGGCGGAGCTTGCAGTGAGCCGAGATGGCGCCACTGCTCTCCAGCCTGGGCAACAGAGCGAGACTCCATCTCAAAAAAAATAAAAATAAAAATAAAAATAAAAAAAGCTCAGCCGGGCGTGGTAGCTCACGCTTGTAATCCCAGCACTTTGGGAGGCCGAGGCATGGCAGATCACGAGGGCAGGAGATGGAGAACATCCAGCTAACACGGTGAAACCCCGTCTCTACTAAAATACAAAAAATTAGCCGGGCGTGGTGGCAGGTCCCAGCTACTCGGGAGACTGAGGCAAGAGAATGGGAGGCTGAGGCAAGAGAATGGCGTGAACCTGGGAGGCGGAGCTTGCAGTGAGCTGAGATCGCGCCACTGCACTCTAGCCTGGGCGACAAAGCGACACTCTGTCTCAAAAACAAAAAAAAAATTCAAAAAAAAAAAAAAGCTCAACATCACTAATCGTTGTGGAAAGGCAAATCAAAACCACAATGAGATATCACCTCATACCTGTCAGGATGGCCATTATTTTAAAAGTGTTATTATAATAAAATAACAAGCGTTGGCAAGGATGTGGATAAATTTGAACACTTGTGCATTGTTGATAGGAATGTGTAATGGTGCAGCTGCTATAAAAAACAGTATGAAGGTTTTTCAAAAAATTAAAAATAGGCTGGGCATGGTGACTCACGCCTCTAATCCCAGCATTTTGAATGGCAGAGGCAAGAAGATTGCTTGAGCTCAGGAGTTCAAGATCAGCCTGGACAATATAATGAGACCTCATCTCTACTAAAAATAAAAATAAAAATAAAAAAAGCTCAGCCGGGCGTGGTAGCTCACGCTTGTAATCCCAGCACTTTGGGAGGCCGAGGCATGGCAGATCACGAGGGCAGGAGATGGAGAACATCCAGCTAACACGGTGAAACCCCGTCTCTACTAAAAATACAAAAAATTAGCCGGGCGTGGTGGCAGGTCCCAGCTACTCGGGAGACTGAGGCAAGAGAATGGGAGGCTGAGGCAAGAGAATGGCGTGAACCTGGGAGGCGGAGCTTGCAGTGAGCTGAGATCGCGCCACTGCACTCTAGCCTGGGCGACAAAGCGACACTCTGTCTCAAAAACAAAAAAAAAATTCAAAAAAAAAAAAAAAAGCTCAACATCACTAATCGTTGTGGAAAGGCAAATCAAAACCACAATGAGATATCACCTCATACCTGTCAGGATGGCCATTATTTTAAAAGTGTTATTATAATAAAATAACAAGCGTTGGCAAGGATGTGGATAAATTTGAACACTTGTGCATTGTTGATAGGAATGTGTAATGGTGCAGCTGCTATAAAAAACAGTATGAAGGTTTTTCAAAAAATTAAAAATAGGCTGGGCATGGTGACTCACGCCTCTAATCCCAGCATTTTGAATGGCAGAGGCAAGAAGATTGCTTGAGCTCAGGAGTTCAAGATCAGCCTGGACAATATAATGAGACCTCATCTCTACTAAAAATAAAAATAAAAATAAAAATAAAAATAAAGAAAACTTAAAAAATAACTACTGCCAGGCATGGTTGCTCACACCTGTAATCCCAGCACTTTGGAAGGCCGAGGTGGTGGATCACCTGAGGTCAGGAGTTCAAGACCAGCCTGGCCAACATGGTGAAACCCCATCTCTACTAAAAATAGAAAAAAATGGCCAGGTATAGTGGCACATGTCTGTAATCCCAGCTAATTGGGAGGCTGAGGCAGGCGAATTGCTTGAACCCGGGAGGTAGAGGTTGCAGTGAACTGAGATTGTGTCATTGCACTCCAGCTTGGGCAACAAGAGCGAAACTCCATTTCAAGAAGAAAAAAAAAAGAACTACCATATGATCCATCAATACCACTTCTGGGTATTTATCCAAAAGAATTGAAATCAGGGTCTCAAAGACAAATTTGTACTGCTATGTTCATCACAGCATTACTCACAATAGCCAAGATATGGAAACAATCTAAATGTCCATCAATGGATGAATGGATAAAGAAAATGTGGTATATACACACAGTGGAATAGTATTTAGCCTCAAAAAAGGAAATCCTATCTCATGCCACAAAATGGGTGAACCTTGAGGATATTATGATAACTTAAATAAGCCAGTCATAGAAGGACAAATACTGCATTATTCCACTTATTTGAGGTATCTAAAGTAGTCAAATCCATAGAAACAGGAAGGAGAATGGTGATTGCCAGGGGCCGAGGGGAGGAAGAAATGGGGAGTTGCTATTCAATGGGTATAAAGCTTCATCTTTGCAAAATGAAAAAATTCTAGAGATCTGCTGCACGACATCGGGCCTATAGTTAATACTGTACATTTAAGATTTTGTTAGAAGGGTAGATCTCATGTTATGTGGGTTTTTTTTTTTTTTTACCACAATAAAAGTTTTTTTGAAAAGACATCATGCCAAGCAAGAGAAGCCAAACTTAAAAGAGCACACACAGTAGATTCTATTTATGTGAAGTTCAAGAATAGATGAATCTGGACTTCTGATTCTGAACAAGATGGAGTAGACACACTTCTCCTCATTCCTCCTGCTAAAGCCACCCCTATATATAAAACAAACAGAAGAAGACTCTAAAAGGTAGAGAGAAGGCAGACTGACTAGAGACCTCCGGACCAAACAGTGACAGAGCAGTGAGTTCCCTGGGTTTTCTTTGTGCCCAATATATGCCAGATTTGGAGGTGGAAGAAATCAGCAACCCAGAAATACCAATAAACATAGACAAAAACAGCCCCAAGAAAAAACCTGCTCTTTGCTTCCTGCTGATGAGTCTAAAACATAATAAAAAAGGACAAAACAAAAATAAAAAAGAGGAAAACCTGCTCTCTTTAGCCAAAGGATCAGCAGAGACCCAGCCTAGCAAGACAAAAACCTTTAAAACAATGACCTCCCTACTCTAGCCAAACACCATGGAAGAAACTACAGCCCCAGGCCCATGCTCCCCTGTGAGGAAAGGCCGGGTGGGGAGCCTTTCATGGCCATAACTAGGAGCCCCATCCCCCACCGCCAGGGCAATAACAGTGAAGAATGAGGGAGAGCCAGGACTTCCACTCCACCCAGCAATAACAAGGTGCCCCTCCCTCTCCATGCTGGGTTGACTTTCACCCCAACCCAAGAGCAATCAGGTGGGTGGAGACCACATAGGAGCAGTCACAAGGCACCCTCCCTTCCCATGCAGGGAAGGATCATTGAAGCCAGACCTCCCATCACTGCCCAGAAGTAAGGAGGTACCCCTGACCCCCACCAGGGTGTCAACCAAGGTCAAGTAGGGGACCTGGATTTCTACCCCCACCTGGCATTAATAAGGCCCAGGGTTAAAGGAGGCCTGCTGAAACAGATTACAAGAGGATCCAGCATCTCATAACATAATACTCCAAATGTCCAGGATATAATACAAAAATAATTTGTGGCCATGAGCAATGGCTCACGCCTGCAATTCTAGCACTTTGGGAGACCACGGCAGGAGGATCACTTGAGGCCAGGAGTTTGAGACCAGCCTGGGCAACATAGTGAGACCCTGTCTCTACAAAATGAAAAAATTAGCCTGGCATAGTGGTGCATGCCTGCAGTCCCAGATACTTAAAAGCTTAGGTGGGAGGATTGCTTGCGCCCAGCAGGTTGAGGCAGCAATAAATTGTGATTGTGCCATTGCACTCCAGCCTGGGCAACAGAACAAGACTATCTCAAAAAAATAAAAAAGGAGAAACTTTTGTCACACCAAGAACCAGGAAAATCTCAAATTTAATGAGTAAAGGCAACCAACAATGCCAACAACACCAAGACACAAATACTGGAATTATCTGAGAAGGATTTTAAAGCTGCCATCTCAAAAATGCTTTGGCAAGCAGTTATGAACATGTTTGAAACAAATGAAAAATAGATAGCCCAAGCAAATAAATAGACACTACAAAGAAGAACCAAATTGATAGAATTTTAGAAAGCTGACTGGATGGGCTCAACATCCAGTGAGCTTTGTAAATAGAATGGAAGCTGGGTGTGTTGCCTCACGCCTGTAATCCCAGCACTTTGGAAGTCCAAGGCAGGCAGATTGTTTGAGGGCAGGAGTTCGAGACCAGCCTGGGTAACATGGTGAAACCCCATCTCTACTAAAATTACAAAAATCAGCCAGGCACGTTGGTGCACAGCTGTAATCCCAGCTACCGGTGAGGCTGAGGTACAAAAATCCCTTGAACCAGGGAGGCAGAGGTTGCAGTGAGCTGAGACTATGCCACTGTATTCCAGCCTGGCGGGTGACAGAGTGAGACTTCATCTCAAAAAAAAAAAAAAAAAAAAAAAGTACAGAGGTAAGAGATAAAAAAAGTCATTGAATTTGAAGAGAGAACAATAGAAATTACCCCAATCTGAACAACAGAGACAAAATAGACAAAAAAAGAGAGAGAGAGAAAAAAAGAAAAGGACAGAACCTCAGGAACCTGTGGAACTAAAATAGAAGCTCTGACATTCATGTTTTTAGAGTCCAAGAGGAAGCAGAGAAAAAGTGGGGGCTGAAAAAATATTCAAAGAAATAGTAGCTGAAAACAATCCTGAACTTGGCAAAAGACAAACAATGGATTTAAGAAGTTAAGTGAACTCCAAAGAGGTAAAACCCCAAGAAATCCACTCCAAGGCACGTCATGGTCAAACTCTTGAAAACTAAAGACAATGAAAAAATCTTGAAAGCAGAGAGAGAGAGAGAAATGACACTTTATTTAAAAGGGAAAAACAGGCCGAGCAACATAGCAAGACACTATCTGTACAAAAAAAATTTTTTTAAATCAGCTGAGTGTGGTGGCGTGCACTTGTAGTCCTGACTATTTGGGAGGCTGAGGCCTCCTGGGCCCAAGGATTACTTGAGCCCAGGAGTTCAAGGCTTCAGTGAACTATGATTATGCCACGACACTCCAACAGAGTGATACCTTATTCCTAAAAAAAAATCTAAAAATAAAAAAAAATATAAGGAAAAAACAAATTACAGCAGATTTTTTTTTAACTCAGAAACCATAGAAGCCGGAAAGAGGTGGCAAAACAGTTTTCAAGTGCTGAAAGAAAAGAACTGCCAGCCCAAAGCCATATATCCAGAGAAAGTATCCTTCAGGAATGAAGGAAAATCAAGGTATTCTCAGATAAATAAAAACTAAGAGAATTTTTTGTTAGCAGACCTACCCTAAAATAATAATTAAAGGAAGTTCTTGAAACTGAAAGGAAAGACAAAAGAAAGAATCCTCCTGGAACATTGGGGAGGAGGAAAGAAAAATGGAAAGAGTAAAAATAGGGTAAATATGATCAACTTTCCTTCTCTTAAGCTTTCTAAGTTATGTTTGAGGGTTGAAGCAAAAATTATAACATTGTGGCCGGGTGTGGTGGCTCACGCCTGTAATCCCAGCACTTGGGGAGCCCGAGGCAGGTGGATCACTTGAGGTCAGGAGTTCAAGATCAGCCAAGCCAACATGGCGAAACCTTGTCTCTACTAAAAATACAAAAATTATCTGGGCGTGGTGTTGGGCACCTATAATCCCAGCTACTCGGGAGGCTGAGGCAGGAGAATTGCTTGAACCCGGAGGCAGAGGTTGCAGTGAGCCTATATCGCACCACTGCACTCCAGCCTGGGTGACAAGAGCAAAACTCCGTTTAAAAAAAAAATATATATATATATATATCTATATACACACACACACACAAACACACATAACATTTTCTGATGTGCTTCTCAAAGCATGCAGAAAAAATATTGTTGACAATTAGATTATAAATGGGAGGGTAAGGGAACTTAAGGAGAAGTAAGCTTTCTGCACTTCACTTGAACTGGCAAAACACTGACGCCAGCAGGCTGTGAATGGATGGATGGATGGGTAGATGGACATGGATACAGACAAATAGATATAGGTATGTAGCTATATGTGGTAATACCTAGAGCAACTACTTAAAAAAATCTATACAAAGAGATACACTCAAAAACACTACAGATAAGCCGGAACAGGCAAATCTAATTCATAGAGATTGAGGTCAGAACAGCAGTTGCTTCTGGGAGATGTCAACAGGCAGGAGCATGGCCTCTGGGGCACCGGAAATATTTTCTATTCTGATCCAAGTGGCAGTTTTCACATGTGTAAAGTTCATTGAATTGCATAGCTAAGATGTGTTATACTTCAATTTTTAAAATATAACATTATAAGTTACACTTCAATTAAAAACAACAAAAAAGAGGCTATTGCAACCGTCCGTGAGAGCACGAGAGTGCACTGGCAAAGGGTGGATTCAGGGCACCCTCTGGAGAAGGAGGCACACGGCTTGCCGTGAGGTGGATGGAGTGACTTCCATGAGCACCCCCAGCCCACATTCTCACCTCTGGTACCTGAGGGGAATTAAATAGGGCAAGGATACTCGCAACCACAGTCCAACATAGCAGCCTGCACCAGGCTCAGTGCTGGGCATGCAGCAGTGTTCAATGCATGCTCCAGTGTGGCTAACGGTGCTGACGATACTCATCCTCACTTCCATCTGGTGTTTCCAAATCGCAAAGAACTTTCCTCCCATTGCTCTCTGGAGTCTTGACTCACCTCTATATTACACACAAAGCATTGGAGTATGAAAGAAGCTAAGGAATTGTCCAAAGTCAGACAGCTTCTGGGAATTTCAATCAGGCTTTTTTTTTTTTTTTAAGACAAGATCTCACTCTGATGCTCAGGCTGGAGTGCAGTGGCACAATTATAGCTCACTGCAGCCTTGAACTCCTGGCCTCGGGCAATCCTCCTGCCTCAGCTTCCAGAGTAGCTGGGACTACAGGTGTGTGCCACCACGCTGGGCTAATTTTTTTTTTTTTTTTTGGTAGCAATAGTGTCTCACTATGTTGCCCTGTGCCTGGCTTAAATCAAGGTTTTGGATACCAAACGCAGTGCCCCTTCCAGGGGTCTTCAGACTTCAGTAAGCATTAGGACCAACTGGAGGTTTGTACAAAATGGAGATTCAGGCCACAGCCACAGAGATTCTGATTCAGCAGGGGTTTCAGTTGTCTATTGCTGCATAGCAAAGCTCACCAGATTTTAGTGACTTAGAATAACAATGATTTATGATGACTGTGGATTGACTGGGCTCAGCTGGGTGGTTCTTCGCTTCCGCATGCCCTCAGCTGGGGCTAAAATGTCCAAGATGGCTTCTTCATTCACATGACTTATCTTCAGCTGGGATGGCTGTAGTAGTTGGCAGTTGGCTGGATGCTTGTCCCTGTCCCTTCCTCTGTTCTCCTCTCTGTTTCTCCTTCATTGTGGTCTCTCCAGCACAATAGCTGGACCCACTTAGATGGTAACTCAGGGCTCCAAAAGCGAGCATTCCAAAGGACAAGTTCCAGTGTGTGAGCATTTCTCTATTAAGCCTCTGCCTGTGTCATGCTTGCCAATGTCTTACTGGCAAGACCAAGTCACATTGCCAAGCCTAGTGTCACTGTGGAAAACACTGCACCAGGGTGTGAATACCAGGAGATAGGGTTCACCAGTGGGTGTGAGAAACACCAGTGTACTTCTCCACCCCAGCAGGTTTGTAGTGGGCCCCAAGAATTTGCTTTTTTTTTTTTTTTTTTTGAGACAGTTTTGCACTGTCTCCTGGGCTGGGGTGCAATGGCACAATCTCGGCTCACTGCAACCTCCGCGTCCCGGGTTTAAGCGACTCTTCTGCCTTGGCCTCCCAAATAGCTGGGATTACAGGCATGTGCCACCACACCTGGCTAATTTTTTTGTATTTTTAGTAGGATGGTCTCAATCTCCTGACCTCATGATTCGCCCACCTCGGCCTCCCAAAGTGCTGGGATTACAGGCATGAGCCACCGTGACCAATCGGGAACAGGTTTTATCTTATCACACCACCACCAAAGAGACTTTTAAACCTCTCCACTCGTTCTGGTCACTGATTGAAAAAAAAAAAAAAATGCTACAGACACTGTCAGAATCCTGGGGGAGCTGACAGCTTGGGGCAGACAGGCACACATTGGGGCCCAAGAAAACTGCCCAGGACCGGTTTCTTAACAAACCCAGGTCCTGGCTTCTAGCCCTGACCTTGTCTGCCCCTTGCTAGGCTGCCTGGTCCAGGTTACTCCCCTCTCTGGGTGTAGGTCTGCTCCCCTCAAACTGAGGAGGTTGCACCAGATTAGCAATTTCTAACCTCTTCACCACCATGAGATCCTTTAGGTATTTCTTCACCCAAGGAATCCCCTGCCTTGAAAAAAGATTTTTGTCTACCAAACTCTACATGCTAAGTAATTTTTTTTAAAAATTGGAGGCCAGCCTCAGTGGCTCATGCCTGTAATCCCAGCACTTTGGGAAGTGGAGGCACCCAGGCTGGAGTGCAGCCAAGTTGTTAGTGCAAAGAAAAAGTTCTTGAAGGAAATTAGAATTGCTCCTCCAGTGAACACACAAATGATAAGAAAACAAAACAGCCTTATTGCTGACAGGGAGAAGGTTTTAGTAGTCTGAATAGAAGATGAAAACAGCTACAACATTCCCTTAAGCCAAAGCCTAATCCAAGACTGCAACGCCTTTCAGTTCTATGAAGTCTGAGAGAGGTGAAGAAGCTGCAGAAGAAAAGGCTGAAGCTAGCAGAGGTTGGTTCATGAGGCTTAAGGAAAGAAACCATTTCCATAACAGCAAAGTGCATCATGAAACAGTGAGTGCTGATGTAGAAGCTGCAGCAAGTTATCCAGAAGATCTAGCTAAGATCACTCAGGAAGGTGGCTACACTAAACAACAGATTTTTCCATGCCCATGAAACAGCCTTCTACTGGAAGAAGATGCCATCTTGGACTTTCATAGCTAGAGAGCATTCAATGCCTGGCTTCAGTGCTTCAAAGGACAGGCTGACTCTCTTGTTAGGGGCTAATGCAGCTGGTGATTTTAAGTTGAAGCCAGTGCTCATTTACTATTCCTGAAGTTCTAAGGCCCTTGAAAATTACGCTAAATCTACTCTGCCTGTGTCTGTAAATGGAACAACAAAGCCTGGAAGCCTGGATGACAGCACATCCAGGTTTACAGCACAGTTTACTGAATGTTTTAAGCTTACTGTTGAGACCTACTGCTCAGAAAAAAAGATTCCTTTCAAAATATTGCTGCTTATTGACAATGTACCTGGTCACCCAAGAGCTCTGATGGAAATGTTTAAGAGATGAATGTTGTTTTCATGTCTGCTAACACAGCATCTATTCTGCAACCCATGGATCAGGGAGTCATTTCAACTTTTCAGTCTTTGTATTTAAGAAACACATTTCACAGGCCGGGTGCAGTGGCTCATGCCTATAATCCCAGCTAGCCAACCGAGGCAGATGGATCAAGAGGTCAAGCGTTCAAGGCCAGCCTGGCCCACATAGTGAAACCCCGTCTCTACTAAAAATTCAAAAAATTAGCTGGGCGTGGTGGCAGGCACCTATAATACCAGCTACTGGGGAGGCTCAGGCAGGAGAATCGCTTGAACCCGGGAGGTGGAGGTTGCAGTGAGCTGAGATCACACCACTGCACACCAGCCTGGGCAACAGTGTGAGACTCTGTATCAAAAAGAAAGAAAGAAAGAAAGAAGGAAGGAAGGAAGGAAGGAAGGAAGGAAAGAAAGAAAGACATTTCACATGGCTGTAGCTGCCATAGATAGTGATTCCTCTGATGGATCTGGGCAAAGTAAATTGAAAACCTTCTGAAAGGATTAATCATTCTAGATGCCATTAAAAACATTCACAATTCATGGAAGCAGATCAAAATATCAACATTAATGTGAGTCTGGAAGAAAGTGATTCCAACCCTCATGGATGACTTTGAGGGGTTCAAGACTTTTGTGGAGGAAGAATCCACAGATGTGGTAGAAATAGCAAGAGACCTAGAATTAGAAGTAGAGCCTGAAGATGTGACTGAATTGCTGATAAAACCTGAATGGATGAGGAGTTACTTCTTATGGATGAGCAAAGAAAGTGGTGTTTTGATATGGGATCTACCTCTGGTGAAGATGCTGTGAAGTATTCTTTTTTTTTTTTTTTTGAGATGGAGTCTTGCTCTGTCGCCCAGGCTGGAGTGCAGTGGCCGGATCTCAGCTCACTGCAAGCTCCGCCTCCCAGGTTCACGCCATTCTCCTGCCTCAGCCTCCCGAGTAGCTGGGACTACAGGCACCCGCCACCTCGCCCGGCTAGTTTTTTGTATTTTTAGTAGAGACGGGTTTTCACCGTGTTAGCCAGGATGGTCTCGATCTCCCGACCTCGTGATCCGCCCATCTCGGCCTCCCAAAGTGCTGGGATTACAGGCTTGAGCCACCGCGCCCGGCCACTGTGAAGTATTCTTGAAACGACAACAAAGGATTCAGAATATGACATAAGCTTAGTTGAGAAAGCAGCCGCAGGGTTTGAGAAGATTCACTCCAATTGGAAAGAAGGTCTCCTGTGAGTAAAATGCCATCAGACTGCATCATGTGCTACTGAGAAATCTTTTATGAAAGGAAGAGCCAATTGATGCAACAGACTTCATTGTTGTCATATTTTTAAAAATTGCCATAGCCACTCCAGCCTTCAGCAACCACCACCCCAATCAGTCAGCAGCCATCAGCATTGAGGCAAGATGTTCCACCAACAAAAAGATTAGGACTCACTGAAGGCTCAGATGATCATAGATGATCATATATTTTTATGCATATATATTTAGCAACAAAGTATTTTTTCATGAGGGTATGTGCCTTTTTTTTTTTTGAGATGGAAGTCGCTCTGTTGCCCAGGCTGGAGTGCAATGGCGCGATCAGCTCACTACAACCTCCGCCTCCTAGGTTTAAGCAATTCCCCTGCCATAGCCTCCTGAGTAGCTGGGATTACAGGCACCCACCATCATGCCTGGCTAATTTCTGTATTTTTGTAGAGACAAGGTTTTGCCATGTTGGCCAGGCTGGTCTTTAACTCCTGACCTCAGGTGATCCGACCACCTCAGCCTCCCAAAGTGCTGGGATTACAGGTGTGAGTCACCCCACTTGGCCGGGTATGTACACTTTTTAGACATGATGCTATTGCACACTTAATAGACTATTATAGTATAGTGTAAACATAACTGTAATATACATTGGGAAATCAAAAAATTCATGCTTATGCAATATTCACTTTGTTGCAGTGGTCTAGAACCAAACCCACAATCTTTCCAATGTTTCCCTGTACCTATAAGTAGAATTGCTGGATCATATGGTAATTCTATGATTGACCTTTTTTTTTGAGATGGAGTCTAGCTCTGTTGCCCAGGCTGGAGTGCAGTGGCGCCATCTCGGCTCACTGCAAGCTCTGCCTCCCGGCTTCACGCCATTCTCCTGCCCCAGCCTCCTGGTAGCTGGGACTACAGGTGCCCGCCACCACACCCAGCTAATTTTTTGTATTTTTAGTGGAGACGGGGTTTCACTGTGTTAGCCAGGATGGTCTCAATCTCCTGACCTTGTGATCCACCCACCTTGGCCTCCCAAAGTGCTGGGATTACAGACGTGAGCCACTGCGCCCGGCCATTTTTTTTCTTTTTTCTTTTTTCTTTTTTTTTTTTTTTGAGATGGAGTCTTGCTCTGTCACCAGGCTGGAGTGCAGTGGCACGATCTCGGCTCACGGCAACCTCCAACTCCCTGGTTCAAGCGATTCTCCTGTCTCAGCCTCCCGAGTAGCTGGGATTACAGGCACGCACCATCATGCCCAGCTAATTTGTGTATTCTTAGTAGAGATGGGGTTTCATCATGTTGGCCAGGATAGTCTCTATCTCCTGACCTCATGATCCACCCGCCTTGGCCTCCCAAAGTGCTGGGATTACCGGTATGAGCCACAACGCCCGGTCTATGATTAAATTTTTAATGAATCACCAAACTGTTTTCCACAGTGGCTGTACCAGTTTACATTCCCATAAGCAATATACAAGTGTTTCAATTTCTACACTTCCCTGCAACACTCGGTTTTTAATTTTATTTTATTTTTAGTTTTATTTGTGAATCAGGAAACCTCTCAAACCAGAGCAGGCTCAGAGACGCCTAACACTTGCTATTTTCTGTTTTTATAATGGCCATCATAACGGGTGTGAAGTGGTATCTCACTGTGTTTTTTATTTGCATTTCCCTAATGATCAGTGATGTTGAACATCTTTTCATGTGCTTATTGACCAACTATACATCTTCTTTGGAGAAAAGTCCTTTACCTGTTTTTTAACTGGGTTGTTTGTGTTTTTTGCTATTGAGTTGTAGAAGTTCTATACATAGTCTGGATATTAACCCCTCATTAGATATATGATTTGCAAATATTTTCTCCCATTTTGTGGGCTGCTTTTCACCCTTTTGATAGTGTCCTTTGATGTACGAAAGTCTTAAATTTTAATGAAGCTCAATTTATTTTTTCCTTTTGTTGCCTGTGCTTTTGGTGTTATATCCAAGAAACTATTGCCAAATCCAATGTCATAAAGATTCTTCCCTATATTTTCTTTTCTTTTTTTTTTTGAGGCGGAGTCTCGCTTTGTCGCCCGGACTGGAGTGCAGTGGCCGGATCTCAGCTCACTGCAAGCTCCGCCTCCCGGGTTTACGCCATTCTCCTGCCTCAGCCTCCCAAGTAGCTGGGACTACAGGCGCCTGCCACCTCGCCCGGCTAGTTTTTGTATTTTTAGTAGAGACGGGGTTTCACCGTGTTAGCCAGGATGGTCTCGATCTCCTGACCTCGTGATCCGCCCGTCTCGGCCTCCCAAAGTGCTGGGATTACAGGCTTGAGCCACCGCGCCCGGCCTATATTTTCTTTTCTTTTCTTTTCTTTTCTTTTTTTTTTTTTTTGAGACAAAGTGTCACTATGTCGCTCAGGCTGGAGTGCAGTGGTACCATCTCAACTCACTGCAGACTCCACCTCCCTGGTTAAGCAATTAGCCTCCTGAGTACCTGGGATTACAGGCGCCCATCACTATGCCTGCATAATTTTTTTGTACTTTTAGTAGGGACGGGATTTCACCACGTTGGCCAGGCTGGTCTCGAACTCCTGACCTCAAGTGATCCTCCCACCTCAGCTTCCCAAAGTGCTGGGATTACAGATGTGAGCCACTGTATCCAGCTCATCCCTATATTTTCTTCCAAGAATTTAAAATATTTAGTTCTTATATTTATGTCTTTGATTCATTTTGAGTTAATTTTTGTATGTAGTATAACAAGAGTCCCCAACCCCTTGTTGGAAACCAGGCTGCACACCAGGAGGTAAGTGGTGAGCAAGGAACCTTGTATTTAGCCACTCCCCTTCACTCACATTACCGCCTAAGCTCCGCCTCCTGTCTGGCAGCATTAGATTCTGATGGGAGCGCAAACCCTACTGTGAACTGTGAATGTGAGGGATCTAGGTTGCATGCTCCTTATGAGAATCTAACGCCTCAGGATCTGTCGCTATCTCGCATCACCCCCAGATGGGACTGTCAAGTTGCAGGAAAAGCTCAGGGCTCCCACTGATTCTATATTATGGCCAGTTGTATAATTATTTCATTATATATTATAATGTAATAATAATGGAAATAAGTATCCAATAATTGTAATGGGCTTGAGTCATCCCCCAAACCTCCCCCAACCCTGGTCTGTGGAAAACCATCCCCCAACCCCAGTCTGTGGAAAAACTGTTTTCCACAAAATCAGTCCCCGGTGCCAAAAAGGTTGGGAACCGCTGTGGTACAAGGTATGGATCCAATTTCATTCTTTTGCATGTGGATATCCAGTTTTCTCACCTGGGACACTTATTTTTTTTCTTTTTTAGACAAAGTCTTGCTTTGTGGCCTAGGCTGAAGTGCAGTGGTGCAATCACAGCTCACTGCAGCCATGACCTTCCTGGGGTCAGGTGATCCTCCCACCTCACCCTCCAGAGTAGCTGGGACTACAGCTGTGTGCCACCATGCCTGACTAATTTTTTGTATATTTAGTTAAGACAAGGTTTTGCCATGTTGCCCAGACTGGCAATCCACCCACCTCGGCCTCCCAAAGTGTTGGGATTACAGGTGTGCCCAGCCGGGACACTTTTAAAACTCCTCAAGACCAGGCTGTTGCATGGGAAAAAGTACTTGCGAATCATATATCTGATGATATATGATATACCTGATGATATATGATATACCTGATGATATATGATATATCTGATGATATATGATATATCTGATGATATATGATATACCTGATGATATGTCATATGATGAGGGATTAATACTCAGAATATATACAGAACTTCTACAACTTAATAACAAAATACCAAACAAACCAGTTAAAAAACAGGCAAAAGGGCTAGGTGTGGTGGCTCACGCCTGTAATCCCAGCACTTTGGGAGGCCGAGGCAGGTAGATCACAAAGTCAGGAGATCGAGACCAGTCTGGCCAATATTGTGATACCCCGTCTCTACTAAAAATACAAAAATTAGCCAGGCGTGGCGGCACGCACCTGTAGTCCCAGCTACTTGGGAGGCTGAGACAGAAAAGTCTCTTGAACCCAGGAGGCAGAGGTTGCAGTGAGCCAAGATCATGCCACTGCACTCCAGCCTGGCGACACAGGGAGACTAAGTCTCAAAAACAAAACAAAACAAAACAAAACAAAACAAAACAAAACAAAAAAACCCAAACAAACAAAAAACAGGCAAAGGACTTTTCTGCACCCCAGAATCTCTGTGGTGGGGGCACAGGCATCAGAACTCAAGGTTTCCCAGGTGATTCCCATGGGCAGCCCGGAATAAAACCATTGTCTATGACACTGAAATTTTAGTCCCAATTGTATTGGTCTCTGTATTCTCAGTTTCTAGCATGAGGTGTGGCCCATGGACACACAGAATAGGGTGTACACTTGGCCCTGTGGGGACTTTGGGAGATTCTAGTCCTAGAAATTATCAAATAAATGGGCCTCCCAGCACCATGCCATGCCCACTGCTTTGCCAGGTGCATTCAAGAAGATGAACAAGAACTGACCATGGGCTCAGTCCCAGCAGACTGTGGGAGGGATCGAGAGAGACTATAGAGTTGGATAGCTACAGAGTGACGGACAGTGTGGGGCAGGTTGTCTGTTCACAGAATCAGAGAGGTGTGGCTGCCTGGGGGCAGGGCTGGGGCACACACACCCTTGGATGGGATTCCAAGAAGAAGGAAGAGCTCAAGGTGAGCCTGCAAGGAGCCTTGTTGGAGAAGCTTCCCAATTGTTGCAGCAGCTAACTTCTGCAAAAGCCTGTCTGCCCATGCTTTCCACGGTGCCTCCTCATCTTTAACCGGGGATGAGAGCAGCACCTGCCTCACAGGGCGACTGGGAGGATACCTGAGCTAAGGCATGAAAAGCACCTGGAACGGTGCCTGACACATAGGAAGCACTCAATATTATCAGTTATATATTCCATCATTATCTCCTTTAATCTCAACAACCCTAAGAGATGCACACCATTGGCTGGGCATGGAGCTCAGCCTGTAATCCCAGCACTTTGGGAGGCCGAGGCAGGAGGATCACCTGAGCTCAGGAGTTCGAAACCAGCCTGGCCAACATGGTGAAACCCTGTCTCTACTAAAGATAAAAAAAAAAAAAATAGCCAGGCATTGTGGCGCCTGTATTCTCAGCTACTTGGGAGGCTGAACCATGAGAATTGCTTGAACCCGGGAAGTGGAGGATGCAGTGAGTCAAGATTCCACTCCAGCCTGGGTGACAGAGCAAGATCAGACTCTGTCTCAAAAAAAAAAAAAAAAAAAAAAAAAGAGAGAGAGAGAGATGTATATCATTATCTCTTTTTTTTTTTTTTAAGTTGAAACTGGAGCTCAGTGGCCGGGCGCGGTGGCTCAAGCCTGTAATCCCAGCACTTTGGGAGGCCGAGACGGGCGGATCACGAGGTCAGGAGATCGAGACCATCCTGGCTAACACAGTGAAACCCCGTCTCTACTAAAAATACAAAAAAACTAGCCGGGCGAGGTGGCGGGCGCCTGTAGTCCCAGCTACTCGGGAGGCTGAGGCAGGAGAATGGCGTAAACCCGGGAGGCGGAGCTTGCAGTGAGCTGAGATCCGGCCACTGCACTCCAGTCCGGGCGACAGAGCGAGACTCCGCCTCAAAAAAAAAAAAGAAACTGGAGCTCAGAAAGGTGAAGTCAATTGTCCCGTGTCACACAGGAGGAATGAGCCAGGATTCAGATTCTATTGTATCCAGCTCCAAAGCCCATGCACAAATCTTCCACAAAACTTGGGGACCAGAGGCTGGAGTCCTGGAATCCAGGAATCCAGAGTTGGAAGGGGTCACTCAAAGCCATTTTGTCAGGTCTAACCATTTCATTTGTAGAGAAAGATGACCAGAGAAGAGAGCATGTCAGATTGAGGAGGGTGCAGAGCTGAGGCTTCTAAACAGACTGACAGGCAGGACAAGCCACGGCCTTGGCCTCAGCATCAGTCTCCCCACGAGTCAGCAAGCTCTGCCTCTCCCATCTCCAGCCAACACAGCTGAAGGCATACTAAGGAGCTGGGGTACCATCCAGGAGGAGGAGGACGAGCAGCCTCTGCGCCAAGAGCTCACCATCTGCCTCCCACCTCAGGCTGGCAGAGATCACCCCAGAAGCCTCCAGCCCCTATCCCTCTCAGCCTGGGCCTGCAGTCCAGAGACCCTCTGACAGGCCCCCACCGCAGCCTCCTCCCCACTGTGGGGAGGAAGTCAGGCAATTACAGATGACCTTTGCAGGAGAGCAGAATGTAAACTAGAATCCATTTTCCTGTGCAATCTTCATAATTACCACGGCAATTATCCCCAATGAGCCATTGTGACCAAGGCTTCACTCAGCCCAGGTGCTGAGCCTCTCCAGCCAGGTTTTGGTCCTTCACCTTCCCCATCATAGGCTGCCTTTAGTCCCGTGGCACAATCACCTGCACAACTGCTACCTCTCTGCTCTCCAGCTACAACCACACAGCACACAGGGAGCTGACTTCATCCCTGTTGTAGGGATGGGGAAACTGAGGCTCGGCCTCACCAAGGATAAGGGGTCTGTAAGCAGTTGAGTTCTGATAGGAGTTAGATCTTAACACCTCACCTACACCCCATTTCTTCCCACTCTACATTCTCCTGGGCCTGGGTGAGACAGAGGGACCCTCTGAGTAATCTCTCCTTCAGAAACAGTGGGGACATGGAAACACAACTAGCACGATTCAGGAAAGTAGTTTCTAAACCTGTATGTGCAACAAAATCTCCTTTAAAAAATACACATTCCTGGCCAGGCGCGGTGGCTCACGCCTGTAATCCCAGCACTTTGGGAGGCCGAGGTGGGTGGATCACCTGAGGTCAGGAATTCAAGACCAGCCTGGCCAACAGGGTGAAACCCTGTCTCTACTAAAAATACAAAAATTAGCCAGGTGTGGTGGTGCGCACCTGTAATCCCAGATACTGGAGAGGCTGAGGCAGAGGAATTACTTTAACCCAGGAGGTGGAGGCCGCAGAGAGGCAAGATCGTGCCATTGCACTCCAGCCTAGGTGACAGAGTGAGACTCTGGGGAAAAAAAAAAAAAAAAAAAAAAAAACATATTCCTGATCCCCACGTTGGAGATTCTGATTCTGCTGATCTAGGGTAAAATCCAAGTGTCCCTGTTTTGGTTTTCACTTATAAAGTTCCTTCATGTGATTTCAATCATTAGCCCATATATGGGAAATGTTAGGTGATAAAGGAAAGAATTCCTGAATATTTCTTGTTCTTTCCCTCACTGTCACCATTTCCAACAACCAAAAGCTCCTTCTTTTGCACATCTAAATAACCACTGAGAGAGTTAAGGGAAGAGATGTGAGTCATTCACACTTTAGTATAAATAAGCTCACTCAGCTAGCTTTTTGCCTAATGCCTAGCTGAGATCCTGACCATTTTGGGGGAGGAGAAGGTAAGAATTAGGAGTGTTGATGGAGGAGGAAAGAGAAGAGAGCCGGAAGAGGGAGGGAATAGAGCTGCTTCTGAGAGGGGTGTTAAGAGTGAGGCACCTTGAACTGAGCCAAATGACTTGAATGGTAAATACCATAATGGGAAAACCAGAGAGAGGCTTGGACTTACAGTAACTAGCACTAGTGCCAGAGTTCAGGCAACAACTAACCAGTGTTTGCTGGAGCTCTGAGGAAGAGGATGAGCACAGCATAAAAACCTGCCTATACAGGCTGGGCGCGGTGGCTCAAGCCTGTAATCCCAGCACTTTGGGAGGCCGAGACGGGCGGATCACAAGGTCAGGAGATCGAGACCATCCTGGCTAATACGGTGAAACCCCGTCTCTACTAAAGAATACAAAAAACTAGCCGGGCGACGAGGCGGGCGCCTGTAGTCCCAGCTACTTGGGAGGCGGACGCAGGAGAATGGTGTGAACCTGGGAGGCGGAGCTTGCAGTGAGCTGAGATCCAGCCACCGCACTCCAGCCTGGGCGACAGAGCCAGACTCCGTCTCAAAAAAAAAAAAAACCTGCCTATACAGCCGATAGCTGGGGGAGTGATCTAACGCCTCAATACTCAAAGTATGGTCCAAGGACCAGCAGCACTGGCATCACCTGGGAGTTTGTTAGAAATGCGGGCTGTGGCTAGGTTTGGTGGCTCATACCCTAGCACTTTGGGAGGCCAAGGCAGGAGGATTGCTTGAGCCCAGGAGTTCAAGAGCAGCCCAGGCAACACAGCCAAACACCGTCTCTACAAAAAATTTAAAAATTAGCCAGGCATAGTGGTACACACCTGTGGTTCCAGCTACTTGGGAAGCTGAGGTGGGAGGATTGCTGGAGCCCAAGAGGTTTAGGCTGCAGTGAGCTGTGAATACACCACTGCACTCAGGCCTGGGCAACACAGCAAGACTCTGTCTCAAAAAAGAACAAAGAAAAGAGGTCGGGCGCAGTGGCTCACACCTGTAATCCCAGCACTTTGGGAGGCCGAGGCGGGTGGATCACGAGGACAGAAGATCAAGACCATCCTGGCTAACATGTTGAAACCCCGTCTCTACCAAAAATACAAAAAAAATTAGCTGGGCATGGTGGCAGGCGCCTACTCGGGAGGCTGAGGCAGGAGAATGGCATGAACCCGGGAGGCGGAGGTTGCAGTGAGCCGCGATAGCGCCACTGCACTCCAGCCTGGGCGACAGAGCGAGACTCTGTCTCAAAAAAAAAAAAAAAAAAAAAAGAACAAAGAAAAGAAATGCAGGCTCTTAGGACCACCAGACCTACTGAATCAGAATCTTTTAAAAAGGCCCCCAGGAGACACCTGTGTGCATTAAGGTTGGAGAAGCTCTGGTCTAACATTTAAGCACAGCGAGCTCTGGGAATGACCTACTTGGAAGAAGACATTGATGAGCAAGAGGTAGGGGCATACCATGAAACAAAGAATGGAGGTGGGCACTGGGGAACTGGGCAGAGCAGGTTAACTCTACCAAGGAGCTAGCCTGAGTTGCTTTCTAAAGGAAGGGGAGGGTAAGATAGGCCAATAAAACTAACAAGTAGCTAAATTTTGTGTCCTGGACTTGGAATCTACAGCTTGGTTTCAGGGTCAGTTTTACTGATTTTTGTGTGACTTTGCCCAAGTAACTGACCTCAGTTTTGTCTTCTGTCAAATAGAGCTGATATTCTATTTTCTTGCTGCCTTTAGAGATATTATGAGAACCAAAGGAGCTAAGATGAGACAAAGTGCGTTGGAGGCCATGAAACGCTGGACAGGGCAAGTCAAAGCGGCTGCTTCCTAGTGTCCACAAAAGCCTGACCTCCCAGGCAGCAAAGCTTACCCTTGCTCCCTTCCCACACCTGACAGCTGGAATCCCATGCTGAAAGGAGCTGGACAAGCCTGGGCACTTGAGGATGTTATGATCTCACAATACTTTAATGTGTCTGCCAGGATTTGGTTTGGAAGACCCTTAGGATTAGAATCAGGTAGCCAAGTGAGGGTGGCCCAAGGGCTCCCCATATGTCACATCCTCCTACCCACTGGGGAGCATTGGTTCCCCACCAGGCTGCACAACAGAATCAGTGATGTCTGGACCATCAGGGTGACTAAAATGAAAAGACAGATAATATCAAGCGTTGGTGAGGATGCAGAGTAATCAGAACTCTCCAACACTGCTGGTGGGATTGTAAAATGGGATCAGCCATGTTGAAAACTATGCAGCAATCTCTATTGAAGTTCAGCACACATACCCCTTAGACCAGCACTTCCACCCTTGGGCTTACATGCAGCAGAAATGAGTGCCCAGGCCACCAAAAGACATGCACATGAATGCTTGCAGCAGCCATATTCATAGTAGCCCCCAAACAATCCACGTGCCCACCAATAGCTGAAAGACTAAGCAGATAAACTGTGTCCAGTGCTATGCCCTGTGTCACCCCAAAGCCCAGCATCAGGGTGAAGACTCTCCATCCCCCAGCTGCAGGGGGGATTTACTGCTGACAATTCTGAGAGTTCTTTTCCAAGAATTCCCCTCCTCTTGTTGGCCCCCTCCCAGGGGCAACTCATATCCAACAAGTGCTTGACCTAGGCCTGGATCCCTTCCTTGATTCAGGACAACTCTGAAGTGCCCTCCCAGCCCCAGCACTCCATATGGGATCAACTGAGGCCTGTGTTAAAAGGGCATCTTAGCTCATCCTCTCCCACTCTCTGCCCTGTCCCACTTCCCTATCCTCTTTTCTCATGTGTGTGGTTTTTATGTATTTATAACTTTTATTTTAGATACAGGTACATGTGCAGGTTTGTTACATGGGTATATATTGCACCCAGGTAGTAAGTACAGTATCCAATAGGTAGTTTCATGACCCACAGTTCCCTCCTTCCCTCCTCTAGAAGTCCATGGTATCTACTATTCCCATGTTTATATTCTTGGATGCTCAATGTTTAGCTCCCACTTATAAGTGAGCATGCACTGTTTGGTTTTCCGTTTATGCATTAATTCACTTGGAATTATGGCCTCCAGGCCAGGCACAGTGGCTCATGCCTGTAATCCCAGCACTTTGGGAGGCTGAGGCAGGTAGATCACTTGAGGTCAGGAGTTCGAGACCAGCCTGACCAACATGGCGAAACCCCATCTCTACAAAAATACAAAATTAGCCGGGCATGGTGGCACATGCCTGTAATCCCAGCTGGAGGCTGAGGCAGGAGAATCGCTTGGACCCAGGAAGCGGAGGTTGCGGTGAGCTGAGATCGAGCCATTGCACTCCAGCCTGGGCAACAAGAGCAAAACTCTGTCTCAAAATAAATAAAAGTAAATAAAAATTAGCTGGGCATAGTGATGCGTGCCTGTAGCTACAGCTACTGAGGAGGCTGAAGCAGGAGAATTGCTTGAACCCAGGAGAAGGAGGTTGCAATGAGCGGAAATTGCACCACTGCACTACAGCCTGGGCAACAGAGTAAGACTCTGTCTCAAAAAAAAAAAAAGAATTATGGCCTCCAGCTCCATCCATGTTGCTGCAAAGGACATGATTTTATTCTTTCTCATGGTTGCATAATATTCCACAATGACATACCATCTCACACCAGTCAGAATGGCTATAATAAAGGTCAAAAAAGAACAGATGCAGGCAAGGCTGAGAACAAAAGGGAACACATATACACTGTTGGTGGGAATGTAAATGAGTTCAGCCACTACGGAGAGCAGTTTAGAGATTTCTCAAAGAACTGAAAACAGAATTACCATCTGACCCGCAATCCCATCACTGGGGCATATACCCAGAGAAAAACACATCATTCTACCAAAAAGAACATATATTTGTATGTTCATCTCTACACTAGTCGCAATAGCAAAAAAGGGAATCAACGTGGTGGATTAAAGAAAATGTGGTGCATTTACACCATGGAGCACACAGCCCTCTCTTTTTATATGTGGTGTTCCAACGAGCACTTCCCAGCAACCCTCCTGCACACAAGTCTCCAAGTCAGAACCTAACCTACCCCAGTTGGTATCAGGACTGATTCTAGGAAGCAGCCTCTGAACCCTGGGACCCAGAAGCTGGGTCGCCCACTGTCGCTGGTGCTAGGAGAGCTGGCACCCAGCAGGTAGCAGGGAAGAGACCGCACTGCAGGGACAAGAGCTCCCGAATTGGAGAGGCCGGGGGAGTGGTAATTAATTATAAAGTCTGTGGAAGGGGATGGCTGTGCTGGGGCCCGCGTGCACTAAAGAAAGACAACGCAAGGCTGAGTGTGACTCAGCACTAATTTAAGGCCAAGTGAGAAAGCCAAGGGCCTCCTTAGCAGCAAATAAATCCTCCTCTCCTGCAGCTGGAGGGGAGGAAAAAGCTGAGGAGCAGGCCAGGGTGTAGTTATGAGTGGAGCGTAAGACAGAAGAAGTTCAGTGCTCAGCCCACGATGAGTCAGCTGCGTCAAGTTCAGAACCTGCTTGGGAAAGAGTGAGGTGCAGACGTGACCCCCGGCGAGCACCCCCCCTGCTTGAAGACTATGCAGATAGGATCAGGGGCTGGCCCAAGGCCTGGGTGGGACATCAAGTGGGATAAAGGAAGTCAATCCCATAATACGAGGATTAACACCCTGGCAAGAGGGCCTTAACATGCTGCTTGGAGAAAACGAAAGCCCACAGTAGAAGTCGCCAGGGATGCCGTGTCAGGCCGTGGAAGAAAGGATCCAAAGGCCTGGAGAAGAGGGCATGCTTGGGTTTCTGCCATGTCTGGCCAGAAACCCACTCACTATCTGTCTTCTACAGGAAGGTCAGGCAGGCACCTCATTTACCAAGGCCAACGGGAAAGCCCTAAGAAGCCCAGGTGAATGTCCTCTCAAGACCTGCTAGTTGGAGCTGCAGTTACAGAACTGGGTACCCTGACAACAGCGGGGATGACACGATCCCGAAGAAAGAGGCCAGGTGGCGGCTCCTGGTCATCAGAAGCGCAGGCTCAGGAGTCATCAGGTGGAGGTAGTTACCACCGCTAGCAGCCAGGTCAGAGCTGCCAGACCCGCCAAGCCATGGAAATGGTTCATAGATCCCGTGTCCCAGGGCAAGCCAGATGGGCAGCCAACAAGGACACTGCCCACCCGATGCAATCAAAAGAACCCAAGGACTGGGCATGGTGGCTGACACCTGTGATCCCAGCACTTTGGGAGGCCTAAGTGGGAGGATCCCTTGAGCCTAGGAGTTCAAGATCAGCCTGGGCAACACAGAGAGATCTTGTCTCAAAAAAAAAAAAAAGTTTTTAAATTAGCCAGGTGTGGTGGTGCATGCATATGGTCCCAGCCACTCAAGAGGCTGGGGCGGGAGGCTCACTTGAACCCAGAGGTCGAGGCTGCAATCAGTGAGCCTTGATCACACTACTGCACTCCAGCCTAGGTGACAGAGTGAGACCCTGTCTCCAAAAAAAAAAACAAAAAAGAGAGAACATCCAAGGCTTGATGATGGGGGTTGAGGGCAGCAACCCAATGAAAAGTCCTGATCCTTTGAGAAGTTTCCAGACCTGAGTAAGGTTTCACATCCAACTGATGGAAGGAGAGACCAGGTCCCCAGAAGGAAGGACACTGCAACCCTGAATCAGCACATGTGATGATGATTCCATCATCCTTCCCGAGAAGGGCTTACATGCCTTTTACTTGAGTAACCATATGTGGGAGAAAGATGAATACTCAGGCATTTCAAAGACTGTCAGACACAGGGTCCACATGGACATTGGTCTGGGGACCCAACTCTTTGGGTTGGCATCATGGCGCCCTGTTAGGGTGGAAGCATATGGGGGCAGGTGATGAGTGGAGTCCTGGCCTGGCTTTGGCTCACAGGGAGTCCAGTGGATCCCCAGGACATCCAGTGGTGGTCTCGCTGGTCCCTGAGTGTATAATTGGAATAGACACACATTGCAGAACCCCCACACTGGTGCTTTGGCCCGTGGGGCAAAAGCTACTATGATAGCTCTCGGAAGCCTCTGAAACTGCCTCTGAAACTACCTGCCATCAAAGGAAGTGTGGCTGTGGGTTTTCGACGTCGAACCTGCCGGTCTCACCACACACCGCACCACCTAGCACTGCCGCCGGATGGGGTGATGTAACAGCCCTTTGGATGCAGCTGACCAAGAGCTCTACTGTACAGGATGGTGGCTGTAATTCCTGACAATGTGCTGTATTGTTGAGCATTGCTACAAGAATAGATTTTAAGTGTTCTCACCATAAAAGTATGTGAGTTTATGCATATGTTAATTAGCTTGATTTAGCCATTCCACAATTTCAAAACATCATGTTTCACACCATAAAAATATACTTTTTTTTTTTTTGAGACAAACTCTCACTCTATCACCCAGGCTGGAGTGCAGTGGCACCATCTCAGCTCACTGCAACCTCCACCTCCCGGCTCCAGCGATTCTCCTGCCTCAGCCCCCCAAGTAGCTGGAACGACAGGCACACGCCACCACACCTGACTAATTTTTGTATTTTTAGTAGAGACGGGGTTTCACCATGTTGCCCAGCCTGGTCTCGACCTTCTGAGCTCAAGTGATCCGCCTGCCTCGGCCTCCCAAAGTATTAGGATTATGGGTGTGAGCCACTGTGCACAGCCAATACAGACAATTTTTATTTGTCACTTTAAAAAATAATAGGCCAGGTGAGGTGGCTCATGCCTGTAATCCCAGCATTCTGGGAGGTCAAGGCGGGAGGATTGCTTGAGCCCAGGAACTCAAGACCAGCCTGGGCAACAAATCAAACATCCAGTCAATCAAATAAATAATAAAAAAAGGAGGAAGATGAGGTGTCAGCTTGGAGCTGATCCCCTGCAAGGATGGCGAGCTGTCTTCTGGAACACGGCGCACATTGTAATGACTACTGTATGGTGCTGAGTCCCTAATGGGACCAGAATAGATGCATTTAAGAACTACAGGGTAGAAGTAGGAGGAGCCCCACTCACCACCACACCCAGGGACAACTCTGGGCACTGCAAGGTTAGAAATCCTGGTTCCCAAAGGGGAAATAGTTCCGCCAAGAGACAGCAAGAGTCAGATTAAACTTTCAGCTATAACTACCACCACTTCCCTTCAGGTCCCTTGTGGCAAGAAACCAGCAGGGAAAAAACAACAACAACACAGAGTCACCATCCTGGCAGGAATAACTGGCCCTGATCATCCACAGGGGCCTTCTGTAAAAGCCTCACACTGTTTGTACAGCAAGGGCCAGGGAAGAAGAATAGCATTGGCAGCCAGGCAATTCCCTGGGACATCTCTTGGTGCTCCCTTGCCTGGTATTGATGGGAAATGGGCAAGGGCAATGGTCACAGTTTGAGAAGAGCAGGATGGTCAGAGAATCAGACTCCCTCAGACATGAGGGGCCGGGTCCCCTCACAAGGTAAGCCACCTAGACCAACAGAGGTGCTAGCCAAGGTCAGGGTCACTGAAGAGGGAGATTGCAAGTGTCTGTTGTGGACCAGCGTCCTGCTGCAGCAGCAGGACTGTCGCTCGTCTCACTGACCTTCCCCTTATCAGCTTCCCCAGGAAAAGAGACCAACCAGGACCCTGAAGAATCTGTTCCCAGGTGGGATTAATTATTATAAGGGCTCAGATTTCCAAGTAGCATGAGGGGCAGGCTGCGGTGGGTGCTGTAGGTTTGCCACCTCCTCAGGGTGAAGTCGCTTTTGACCCCAGCTGTTGGGGGTGTTGCCTGCTGATGGCCCACGGCTGAGTCCCTCTCTGGACATTGCCCTGGGCTGAAGGGAGCCACCTCGTCCAAGGTTATGCCTCCTCCCCAGAGACAGCCTGCACTGACCAGTGACTACACTGACCAGTGGCTGCACTGACCAGCTGCACTGACCAGTGACTGGTCAATGCAGGGGTGCAAAGCCCTGGCCCCTTGCCTTAATATGGTATGATGTTCAAGAGTCACCCCAGCTTCAGGGCTCCATGTGGGGTCAGCTGAGGCCTCTACTGTGACTTCTCCTTCAGCCCAGTCCTCCATCCTTCAATCCTGTTGATTCCAGCAGCAACCTCCTGAATCCAAACCTCCTGCATCCAAACCTCCTGCATCCAAACCTTCAGCTCAGACTATTTTTTCCAGAGACTAGACCTACGCCAACTACACAGTGGTGGAGAAGGGCAAACCACTCAGCCCACCGGAGCACGGCGGACTCTCACAGATGGCGCACTGAGCGCCAAACAGCACATTCCACGTGATTCCGTGTCTATGAAGTTCCAGAACAGGCAATCCTGATCCTGACAGGAGAGTGGTTACCAGGGGCAGACGTGAACTGGGAAGGGGCAGGAGGGAACCTTCCGGGATGCGGGATCCTGTTCTGTGTAGTGGCTCATGTTCACTGACATGCACTTTGTACTTTAATTAATTGATTAACTGATTGATTGATCGAGACAGGGTCTCACTCCATCGCCCAGGCTGGAGTACAGTGGTGCAATCATAGCTCACTGCAGCCTCAGCCTCCCTGGGCTTAGCTGATCCTCCCACCTCAGCCTCCTAAGCAGCTGGGATTACAGGCGCACACACCCAGCTAATTTTTTTTTTTTTTTTTTTTTTTGGCTAGAGACCAGTGCCGTGTTGCCCACACTGGTCTCAAACTCCTGAGTTCAAGTAATTTGCCTGCCTCAGCCTCCCAAGGTGCTGGGATTACAGGCGTGAGCCACCACACCCAGCTATATCTCAATTTAAAAAATACCAATGCCCAGGCCCCAGCCTAGTTAAATTAGAAAAGTCTAATGTGTGGCCAGGGTCCAGAAGACCCTAGGCTGGGGTCGGCTGCAGTGGAGAGAGGCGCTGTCCCGACATGCAGAGCGGCTGTACCGAGGCTCCAAGGCAGGAGGAGAGAGAGGGGCCCACGGAGCAGGGCCCCGGGAAGGCAGCCTTACACGGCTGACAGGGTAGCAGTGGGTACAGAGTGGCCCAGGTGTGTTGTGCCCATAGAGCTTAGGGGAGGGAGGAAGAGGACCAGCAATGGCAACGTCACCTTCTCGCTGTCTGGCCTTGGGACATCACTTTCCCTGTCTGGACCCCAGTGTCCTCCCAGCTGGTGCAGCACTGGACTGGAATGGGAGGCGGGAGGGACAGGGTCTAGTCGAATCCCAGTTCCATACCCCATGCCCTCCAGGCCCCGTTCAGACCTCAGTCCTGCCCTAGCTGGCAACTTACCTGGCCCCCTTCCTGTTTTCTCATCTGCAAAGCGGGGGTGATGGCGCCTACTTCACCCGGTGGCTGTGAGAACGGCATTGGAGACAAATATTTTACAACACCTCCTCCTCCCTCCCTCTCAGCTGACAGCTGTGCCGCTTATTTCTCTGAGAAAAAGAGAGGCACCTAGAGACACTGCGGCCCCACACCCACCTCACCCCACCCCTAGGCCCTGCCGCCCTCCCCATGGATTCCCAGGCCCCCTGTCCCTCCACCCCTCACCCCTTAGGCTGCGCACTCCTGCTGCCGGGCTGGGATGTGCTCTCCCCTCTCCCCAATGATCGGTTTTCCCTCACCTAGAATCTTCCCATCCAGAGAGAATCATGCTGTTGTTTCTCTCATTTAAGAGAAAGTCGAAAGGGCCCCCTAGACCGCCCAGTGCCCCCCACGTTGTGGGCCCATGTGTCTCCTCCCTCCGGTGGCAGAGGACACTCCTGGAAAGGCCTGCCTATCCTCTCCATCTCCACTCCCTCCGACGCCTTTCCAGTCGGCCTCTGGCCCTCACCAGCCACTGCTGACCCCCATGGCCAGTCTCCAGTCCTCCTCCTTGGCAGCACGCTGTCCGCCCTGGCACCCGTGCCTCCGGGCTCCTCAGACACCATACTCCCACTCTGTGTCACACCTCCGTCTCCCTGGGTGGGCCCTCACATGGCCAGGACTCAGGCCTGGGGCCTCTTCTCTTCTCCACTCATGTCTACTCCCTCTGGGATCTCATCAGAGCAGTGGCCTTAGATCTCCCTGAACTCCAGCCTCACACATCCACCCACCTCCTCAACGGCCCCACTTGGATGTAGGTACAGGCCAACTTAACATGTCCCCATATGACAGCCCCCAGCCTGTTCCAACGCTGGCCTTTGCCATCTCAGGACACAACACCACTGTTCACCCAAGAACTTAGGAACCTCCCTCACCCTACACCCCGCTGACTCTCCCTTCAAAATATATGCAGAATCCAGCCACCTCTCACCTGTCAGCCACAGATACCAGGGTCTGCCCCAGCCCCCTCTCCTACCCGGAGGGCTATGTGGCCTTCTAATAAGCCCCCCTGCTTCTACCCTCGCCCCCGACTGTCTATCTGCCAGACGGCAGCTGCAGTCATCTTTTTAAAACATAAATAATGTCACTAAAGTTGATATACAATCCCCCACTGCTAAATTTGACTGGCTTTTTTTAAAATTGAAAAATAAAAACACAAATATAACTTTGACACATCACACCCCTGCCGAAACCCTCCAATGAGTGACTCACCCATCTGAGAACAGGTTGGCTGTGCCTCCGGGCCCCAACCTGTTGACTCATCCTCACCTCCCCCACTCCCCACGACCACTCTCCACACCTCACTCCACCCCAGACACCCTGTGCTTCCTCTTCCCTGTCTCGGAGCTAGCACCTGCGGCTTCCTGTCCCGAGATCCTCCTCCCTTGATATCTGCAGGGCACATTTCCTTGCTTTAAGTCTCTGATTCATGATCCTGGCCCCCACTTTTGCCCCATCCAGAACAGGCAGCCCATGCCCCACACCCCTTACTTAAACCCTCATCCTGCTTTATTTTCCTTTGTAATACTTGTCACTTCCTAATATATTTGTGTGTGTATGTGGATATATATTTTTTAATTAATAGATTTTATTTTTTAGAGCAGTTTTAGGCTCATAGAAAAATTGACTAGAAAGTACAGAGAGTTCCCATACACCCCCTCCCCCCCCCACAGTAGCCACCCTTACTGTCCATACTGTGCATCTGTGTGGTACATTTGTTAGGACTGATGAACCTACATTGACACATCATTATCACCCAGAGTCCATAGTTTACATTAGGGTTCACTCTTGGTGATGTGTATTCTATAGGTTTTGACTCATGTTGATAACAGGTATCTACCACTGTAGTATCATACAGAAAAGTTGCCCTGCCCTAAAAATCCTCTGTGCTTTCTACCTATTTATCACTCCCTGCCCCACCCCAATCTCTGATAACCACTGATCTTTTTACTATCTCCATAGTTTTTCCTTTTCCAGAATGTCACCTAGTTGGAATCACACAGTATGTGGCCTTTTCATGTTGGCTTCTTTCACTTAGTAAAACGCATTTAAGGTTCCGCCTTGTCTTTTTGTGGCTTGATAGCTCATTTATTTTGAACACTGAATAATATTCCATTGCCAGGATGTGCCACAGTTTATATAACCATTCGCCTACTGAAGGACATCTTGATTGCTTCTAAATGTTGGCAATGAAATGTCTTGACATTCACAGGACACAGCAGCATGATAAAGGCCCTGATGGGCTGGACGCAGTAGCTCACGCCTGTAATCCCAGCACTTTGGGAGGCTGTGGTGGGTGGATCACGAGGTCAGGAGTTCAAGGCCAGCCAGACCAAGATGGTGAAACCCCGTCTCTACTAAAAATACAAAAATTAGCCAGGCACGGTGGCAGGTGCCTATTATCCCAGCTACTCGGGAGGCTGAAGCAGGAGAATCGCTTGAACCAGGGAGGCAGAGCTTGCAGTGAGGTGAGAATGTGCCACTGCACTCTAGCCTGCACGACAGAGCAAGACTTCATCTCAAAAAAAAAAAAAAAAAAAAAAGGCCCTGATGAGGCCTGCACTGAAGAGCACCCTTTACCTGGGTTGAACCTAAAAGTAAATTTCCCAAATTTGACCATGGACAATCTGTCCAGGTGCTACCTCCCACCTCCTGGGTGCCACAGGAGCTCACACTAGGATGACAAGTCCCCTCTCTCAGCTGGGGCAGCCCATAAAGTCCTTGAAGGGGCTGAGCACGGTGGCTCATGCCTGTAATCCCAACACTTTGGGAGGCCGAGGCAGGTGGATCATCTGAGGTTGAGAGTTCGAGACCAGCCTGACCAAAATGGAGAAACCCCATCCCTAACTAAAAATACAAAATTAGCCTGGCATGGTGGCACATGCCTGTAATCTCAGCTACTCGGGAGGCTGAGGCAGGAGAATCGCTTGAACCCAGGAGGCGGAGGTTGCAGTGAGCCGAGATCGCACCATTGCACTCCAGACTGGGCGACAGGAGTGAAGCTCCGTCTCAAAAAAAAAAAAAAGAAAAAAGTCCCTGAAGGAGAAAGACTGTGGCTAAGAGCCACAGAGCAGGGCACCAGAACCCACGTAAAGGGAGCAGTGGAATTTGGAGGTTTGGAGCACATGTGCCCAGCTGGGGTGAGGACCCCTAGAGGAGCAGTAGGAACTAAACTGAGACCCAACTCTGGTGCCCACGGGCTACGTGGCCCTGTGCAAGCCACTCCCCTCCTCTGTCCTGCAGCATTACTGTAAGATGAAGGGGCTGGGCAAGGTTGGTTCTACAGCCCAGGGCCCTTTGTCCAGAGCTTCAGAGGTTATTGGATGGGGCCTTAGGTTGACTTCTAGAATTCAAAAAGTCTGGGTCGGGCGTGGTAGCTCACGCCTGTAATCCCAGCACTTTGGGAGGCCAATGTGGGCAGATCACTTGAGCCCAGGAGTTCGAGATCAGCCTGGATAACATGGCAAAACTCCGTATCTACTGAAAATGCAAAACATTAGCCAGGCGTGGTTGCTTACACCTGTAGTCCCAGCTACTTGGGAGGCTGAGGTGGGAGGATCACTTGAACCCAGGAAGTCGAGGCTGCAGTAAGCCATGATCGTGCCACTGCACTCCAGCCTGGGCAACAAGAGTGAGACCCTGTCTCAAAAAAAAAAAAAGGTTAAACACGGAGTTGGCCGGGCACCGTGGCTCACAACTGTAATCCCAGCACTGTGGGAGTGGGAGGCCAAAGTGGGCAGACCACCTGAGATCAGGAGTTCAAGACCAGCCTGGCCAACATGGCAAACCCTGTCTCTACTAAAAAATACAAAAATTAGCCGGGCATGGTGGCAGGCGCATGTAATCCCAGCTACTCAGGAGGCTGAGGTAAGGAGAATTAATTGAACCCGGGAGGCAAGAGAAGGTTGCAGTGAGCCGATATCATGACATTGCACTCCAGCCTAGGCAACAGAGTGAGACTCCATCTCAAACAAAAAAACCAAAAAAAAAAAAAAACATTGAGTTACCATATGACCCAGCAATTCTGCTCCTAGGTATATATCCAAGAGAAATGAAAACATATGTTCACACAAAACACGCATATAAATGCTCTTAGATGCATTATTCATAAAAACAAAAAAGTGGAAACAACTCAAATGTCCATCAATGGATGAACGGATAAACAAAATGTAGTATATTCACACAAGGCAATAGGATTCAACCATGAAAAGGAACACAGTAGTTACATGCTACAAAGGGGGATGACCCTTAGAAACATTATACTAAGTGAAAGAAACCAAGGCGAGGCGCGGTGGCTCACGCCTGCAATCCCAGCACTTTGGGAGGCCGAGGCAGGCAGATCACCTGAGGTCAGGAGTTTAAGACTAGCCTGCCCAACATGGTGAAACCCCATGTCTACTAAAAATACAAAAATTTGCCAGGCAGGGTGGCACGTGCCTGTAATCCCAGCTACTTGGGAGGCTGAGGCAGGAGAATCTCTGGAACCCGGGAGGTGGAGAGATGGCAGTGAGCTGAGATTACGTCACTGCACTCCAGCCTGGGCAACAGAGCAAGACTCCTTCTCAAAAACACAAAAACATAGGCCAGGCATGGTGGCTCATGCCTGTAACCCCAGCACTTTGGGAGGCCAAGGTGGGCAGATCACCTGAGGTTGAGAGTTCGAGACCATCCTGACCAACCTGGAGAAACCCCATCTCTACTAAAAATACAAAATTGGACAGGTGTGGTGGTGCATGCCTGTAATCCCAGTTACTCGGGAGGCTGAGGCAGGAGAATCGCTTGAATCCAGGAGGTGGAGGTTGCGGTGAGCCGAGATCACACCATTGCACTCGAGCCTGGGCAACAAGAGCGAAATTCCGTCTCAAAACAAACAAACAAATGAAAAAAGAAGCCAGTGACAAAAGGCTCATATGATTCAATTTATGTGAATCTTCCAGAATAAGCAAATTTATAGAGACAGAAAGTTGTTTGGTGGTTTCCAGAGCTGAGGGAGGGGGAATTAGGAAGTAGCTGTTAATGGATATGGAGTTTCTTTTTGGAGTTATGGAATATTCTGGAATTAGATAGTGATTACCCAACTTTGTAAATATACTAAAAGCCACTGAAGTGTACATTTGAAAAGGGTAAATATTATGGTATATGAATCATATTTCAATAAAAAAATGTGTTTATATAAAAGATCCACAGCTCCTTGGAGAGCTGGCTAAGTCTAGCTCTGAGGAACATGGAACATCTTCACACCAGAAAGCACGGGCATTTTCAAAGACTGGTGTTAACGTATGAAAAGGATGTCAGAAGCCGGGCGCAGTGGCTTGCGCATGTAATCCCAGTACTTTGGGAAGCCAAGGTGGCTAGATCATTTGAGATCAGGAGTTTGAGACCACCCTGGCCAACATGGTGAAATCCCATCTAAAGATACTGAAGATACAAAAATTAGCCAGGCATGGTGACGCACACCTGCAGCCCCAGCTACTCGGGGGGCTGAGGCAGAAGAATCACTTGAATCCAGGGAGGTGGAGATTGCAGTGAGCCGAGATCACACTACTGCACTCCAGCCTGGGCAACAGAGTGAGAACTTGTCTAAAAACAAAGAAAAGAAAGAAAGAAAATGATGTCAGAGTCCACTTGAAGAAGTTCCCACTGGCCAAAGATGAGACAATTTGAGCATTACTGAGAATAATGACTGCAAGTGCTAAAATACATCAAATTTATAAAAATCCATAATGATAATGAAAACCAAATTCTAAAAAAAAAGAAAAAAAGTCTGCTAGTAACCACATATCTGCAAGAATGTGGGCCACTGGATTCTGCACATACTGCTTTGTGTAGGTGTGATTTGGTACAAGCACTCTGGAAAACAGTTTCACATTATCTATAAGGTTGAAAATCGCATACCCCATGACCTAGTGATTCCATTCCTTTGCATAAACCCTGGAGAACTACATGCATATATTTACCTGGGGATATGTATAGAGCAGAATTTTTTTTTAAGTACTTTTTATTTTATCCCTTCATGGAAGCCAGCAGAACTTTTCCTAGTAGACAGAAATCAGAAAAAAACCCTGATGTCTGTAAACAGACTAGACTGGTATATCATGGTTTATTCACATATTAGAAACTATTATATATAAGGAAAAATGAGATGCCAGGTACAGTGGTTCATGCCTGTAATCCCAGCACTTTGGGAGGCCGAGGTGGGCAGATTGCTTGAGCCCAGGAGTTGAAGACCAGCCTGGGCAACATGGGGAGAGTCCCATCTCTACAAAAAAATTTTAAAATTACCTGGGTGTGGTGGTGCACACCTGTGGTCCCAGCCACTTGAGAGGCTGAGGTGGCAGAGGTTTTGAGCCTGGGAGGCAGAGGTTACACTGAGCAGTGATGGCACCACTACACTCCAGCCTGGGTGACAGAGTGAGATCCTTTCTCAAAAAAAAAAAAAAAAGAAAAAAGAAAAGAAAAGAAAATGAAAGGACTGATGCTACAAATAACAACCCAGATGCCTGGTAAAAAGAAAATGTTAGTTTAAAAAAAGAACAAACTTTAGATTCCAGGAGTGGAGGCTCATGCCTGTAATCCCAGCACTTTGGGAGGCTGAGATGGGTGGATCACCTGAGGTCAGGAGTTCGAGACTAGCCTGGCTAACATGGTGAAACCCCATCTCCATTAAAAATACAAAAATTAGCTGGGCGTGGTGGCATGTGCCTGTGGTCCCAGCTACTATAGAGGCTGAGGCAAGAGAATCACTTGGGCCCAGGAGGCGAAGGTTTCAGTGAGCTGAGATTGCGCCACTGCACTCCAGCCTGGGTGACAGAGCAAGACTCTGTCTCAAAAAGTAATAATAATAATAATAATAATAATAAAATTAAAAATAAAATAAATAAGAACAGACTTTAACGAATACATAATTCATTACTTAAAATTTAAAAAGACCAAGTGTGGTGGCTCATGCCTGTAATCCCAGCACTTTGAGAGGCTGAAGCAGGAGGATCACTTGAGCCCAGGAGTTCAAGGCCAGCCTGGGCAACAGAGAGAATCCCCATGTCTCTAAAAAAATAAAAATAAAAATAAATTAAAAAGACAGCTGGGCATGGTGGTGCACTCCTGTGGCGCCAGCTTCTCAGAAGGCTGAGGTGGGAGGACTGCTTGAGCCCAGGAGCTTGAGCCTAAATGGGCCAAGATCATGCTACTGTGCTCCAGCCTGAGCAAGACTCTGTTTCAAAAAAGAAAGAAAGAAAGAAAAATCCGAAAATTCAAAAAGAAACAGAACTCTTTGGTTTTGGATGCATACTTACATGATAAAACCAAAAACAAAGCAGTGAATAACCCTAACTATCTAGAATGGCGGATTCCAATTGGGGAGGGAGGGGCTTGTGATGGGAACGGGTCTGAGGGGGTCCTTCGGTGCTGTGACAATGTTCTGATTTGTTTTACCTACATGATGGAGACACTGGCTTTATATTAAATTTGTTAAAATGTTGCTGTGGTTTGAGTGTGTCCCCTTCAAAACACACGTTGAAATTTGATTCCCAATGTGGCTGTGCTGGGAGGCAGGGCCTAGTGAGAGGTGTTTGGATTACAAGGCACTGCCCTCATGACTAGATTAATGCCACCTTGCGGGAGCGCTGTGGGAACGGATTAGTTCCCATGAGAGCACGCTGTTATAAAGTGAGCCTAGCCTCTCGTCTGTGTCTCTTTTGCATTCGCCCACTGTCGCTCTGGCACCTGCTCCTGTCATATTAGAATGCAGCCAGGTGGTCCTCACTAGAAGCCACGCAGACCCGACGCCATGCTGCTTGGACTTCTCAGCCTTCAGAATTGTGAGCCAAATAACTTCCTTGTCCTTTTAAATTACCGAGGCTCATGTATTCTGTTATAGCAACACAAAAAAGACGAAGACAAATGTACAACCTATTTTATATATGTTTATATTTTTAAAAAGGAAAAAATATTCATTGGTCACCATTGGAGGTTGCTATAGCACCAACTCATTTCTTTAAAAATGGATAAATAGGCTGAGTGCGGTGACTGACACCTGTAATTCCAGCACTTTGGGAGGCCAAGGTGGGCGGATCACAAGGTCAGGAGTTTGAGACCAGCCTGACCAACATAGTGAAACCCCATCTTTGCTAAACACACAAAAATTAGCCAGGAGTGGTGGCACGTGCCTGCAATTCCAGCTACTCAGGAGCCTGAGGCAGGAGAACCCAGGAGGCGGATGTTGCAGTGAACTGAGATGGCGCCACTGCACTCCAGCCTAGGTGACAGAGCGAGACTCCTTCTCAAAAAAAAAAAAAAAAAGATAAATAGGCTCAGTGTGGTGGCTCACGCCTGTAATCCCAGCACTTTGGGAGGCTGAGGCAGGTGGATCACGAGGTCAAGAGTTCAAGACCATCGTGGCCAACATAGTGAAACCCCGTCTCTACTAAAAATACAAAAAATTAGCCAGGCACAGTGGCATGCACCTGTAGTCCCAGCTACTCGGGAGGCTGAGGTAGAAGAATCACTGGAACTCGGGAGCCGGAGGTTGCAGTGAGCCAAGATCACGCCACTGCACTCCAACCTGGGCAACAGAGCGAGACTTTGTCTCAAAAAAAAAAGTATAAAGGGGCCGGGGTTGGTGGCTCATGCCTGCAATCCTAGCACTTTGGGAGGCTGAGGCAGGAGGATTACTTGGGCCCAGGAGTTCAAGACCAGCCTGGGCAACATGGGGAGACCCTGTCTCTACAAAAAAAATAAATAAATAGCCAGGCTTGGTGGCACAGAGCTGTAGTCCCAGCTACTGGGGAGGCTGAGTTGTGAGGATCACTGAAGCCCAGGAGGTTGAGGCTGTGGTAAGCCAAGATCATGCCACTGCTCTCCAGCCTGGCCAACAGAGTGAGACCCTGTCTCAAAAAGCAAACAAAAAAAAAGGATGAAGGGAAGGAATGGAGCCTTTATCTTCCAGTATGCACCATGTTTCAGAATAACAAAATAGGTGAAGAGGAATAGTTCTTTGTATAAGTCTAGCTCATAAATGCAAACAAAATGATCAAATTAGAAAGAAAGTAACCATCTGGAGAGGAGAAAGTATGATGGAAATCGGACTTGAGCTTGCAGTGGAGATGAGATGGCCAGAGCCCTCAGGGGTCCTCATCTTTCTGTGCCCCTGGCCCCCCAGCTGTCGCAGGGAGTGCCTGTTCCCTGCAGACCACGATACCCCAGCAGGCCACACCCACAGTGAGATGGACATGATCCTCTCCTCTCCTCCCCTCCCCTCCCCTCCCCTCCCCTCCCCTCCCCCCTCCCCTCCCCTCCCCTCCCCTCCCCTCCTCTCCTCTCCTCTCCTCTCCCCTCTCCTGTCCTTTCTTATAGAGATAGCATCTCCCTATGTTGCCCAGGTTGGTCTTGAACTCCTGGGCTCAAGCAATCCTCCTGCTTTGGCTTTCCAAAGTGCTGGGATTACAGGCATGAGCCACCACGCCTGGCCTGGACATGCTCATTTGCATATATTTCGCATACTATTTCATGTCCAAAATTCACACAAATATTCCTGAAGTTCTGCCAAGAGAGGCACAGTCCCTCGGTGCAGCCCCTGGAGGAAGCCCGCAGGGCTGAGGTTTGGAACAGAGTGCTAGCCTCCTCTGCCGCAGCCCAAATGAGCAACGGTCAGAGAGGCCTGAGGGCCAGGGAACGAGGGGTCCTAGGGAGAGAAGGGAAATCCCGAGCTGACACAGGCCTGGAGTACCCACCCCTGAGCTACTGCCTCATAGACGCCCATTACCAAGGCAGTCCTGGGGGGTGCCCTCTCCACCCTTACATTCCTCAGGTGGCAATTTTGTGATTTGGTTGCTCCCTGTCAGGATTGTCTTGGCCCTGTTTGGCAGGAAAGAAGGAAGTCCCCTGTGATTTGTCACCCGCCCCCAGCCCTGTCCAGGGGCCCCCAAGCTGAGCCAAGCCAGCTTTGCAGCTTACCAGGCCAGCTGGTGCAAGGGGGAGGGGCCGTCAATACCCAGGCCATGCTGGGGCTGGCAGAAAGGCCCACCCAGCTGTCAGGGCCAATGACAAGGGGCTGGCAAGGGGGCAGAGGCAGGGATCCTGGGCCCTGTAGGGTAGGGGAGGCCTCCTATCAGAGGTGCCCCGTCTGGGGCAGGGCCAAGTGGGGCAGATGAGATGGCAGCCAGTCATCCAACACCTGGGGAGCAGGCAGCAGTGGCAGCCCAGTGTCCGATGAACCTGATGATAGAGGTGACACCAGATATCCTGCTGGTGGCGGCGGGGGAGCATGGGGAGGGCTGAGGAAGGGGCTGCAGGAAGCTGGAGAGCCAAATTCAACCCCGTGCTTTCGAATCTCAGCTCTATCATACATTTACCGAGAGACTTCGGCTGGGAGTTGCAAGTCTCTCTGCAGCCTCAGCTTACACATCTGAAGATGGGGTGCTGTGAAGGCGAAGGGGAGCCTGGCACAGTGCTAGCACATAGTTCATGCTCAATAGACATCGTGTTGTCATTATGGAAGCTGGGACTGCTGAGGGCTCAGTAGGAGTAACCACGGTGGTGGCGGCTAAATACTGGGCAGATCCACTGACTGGCAACTCCAGGGACAAGGACACAGCGTATGTCATCCACTGCTGAATGGCCCGACGCCTAGTTCCGCACACAGCACACCACACGCAATACATATTCATTTAACATTCAAAAGGATGAACGCGTGAGAGTAAAACTACAAACCAGCAGCCACTAAGACAGCTTGTCAGCTAATCAGAGGATCCGGAGTAAGAATCTGAGCCTAAATCTAACCGCTTCCTGGCTGTGCAACCTCAAGCAAGTCATTTGAGCCCTGAGAACCTCAGCTTCCTCCTCTAGGAAATGGGAATAATGATCATTAATAAATACCATCCCCACAGGCTTGTGGCAAGGCTCAAAGCAGAAATGGATATGGAAATAGAGGGGGTACTGCCAGTGTCATTCTATCAGGTGGGGTACCCATCTCTCAGCAGCTGTGGGTGCTGGCTGCCAACAGCTCACCGCTGCCCCCTTCCCCTGAGAGCTGCCCTCAGCTTACAGGAGCTGCCTCATCTGGAGATGCAGGGGGAGGCTAGGCCCTTCCCTGGGAGCAGCTTGCAGACAATGACCATCCGCTAAGGGGCTACAAAGGTCTGGCCCCTTGTCTGGAGGAAGGTAACCCTGTGAGACTGGCTGTTCATAATCTAGAGCTCTCCGTGGGATCCTAGCTGTAAGCACATCTTTTCTTGCTCTAATATGAGCATGCCTGCAATAAATCATTTGCCCGGGAATTCCTGTCTCAGCTCTGCTTCTAGAAGACCAGACCTGAGACAGGAAGTATTTTGTAAACAATGACACACTAGGCACAAATATGTGTTTTTAAATTTTTTTTTTTTTAATTTTAGGAAACATTGAAAGTAGAGGAGTTAGCAATGTGAGAGGAGGAGGCGGTCAGCTCTGTGGGCAGGGGTGAGGGGCAGGGGAAGGCCAGTCATGCTGCTCTGCCCCCACCCAAACCCTGCCTTCATGGAACGCTTGGGCAGGTAAGGGAGACAGACAAGAAACCAACAAGAGCATAATGTCAGGGATAAGTGCTATGAAGATGATAAAGTAGGATCGGGGAGGGGACAACGAGGGCTATTTTTGATGAGACGGTCTGGGAGGCCTCCCTGAGGGGGGTGATGTGGGTGGAGATGTGAACATTATGAGCCATGCAGGCCTTTGGGGAAGAGAATTCCAGGCATAGGGAATAGGAGTGCAAAGGCCCTGGGGGAGGGTGCTTGAGGGGCCCAAGAAATGACCTGGGGATCAGTGAGACTAGGATGTACAAGAGGAGGTCTGAGGTACTGGGCAGCCAGATCACATAGGGCCTTGTAGGCAATTATAGGGCTTTTTTTTTTTTTTTCCCTGAGACAGAGTCTTGCTCTGTCACCCAGGCCGGAGTGCAGTGGTATAATCTCAGCTCACTGCAACCTCCACCTCCCAGGTTTGAGGGATTCTCCTGCCTCAGGCTCCCGAGTAGCTGGGACTACAGCTGTGTGCCATCACGCCCGGCTAATTTTTGTAATTTTAGTATAGATGAGTGTTCACCATGTTGGCCAGGCTGGTCTCGAACCCCTGACCTCAGGTGATCCACCCACCTCGGCCTCCCAAAGTGCTGGGATTACAGGCATGAGCCACTGCATCTGGCCTGTTATAGGACTTTGGGCTTTATTCTGAATGGCAGGGGAGTCACTGAAGAGCTTTAGCAGAGGAAGGATGTGATCTGATTTAAGTTTAAAGGACCTTTGGCTGGTGAGGCAAGGACAGGGTAGGAAGACGAGGTAAAGACTGCTGCAAGCCGGGCGCGGTGGCTCAAGCCTGTAATCCCAGCACTTTGGGAGGCCGAGACGGGCGGATCACGAGGTCAGGAGATCGAGACCATCCTGGCTAATACGGTGAAACCCCGTCTCTACCACAAAATACAAAAAACTAGCCGGGCGACGAGGCGGGCACCTGTAGTCCCAGCTACTCGGGAGGCTGAGACAGGAGAATGGCGTGAACCCGGGAGGCGGAGCTTGCAGTAAGCTGAGAGCCGGCCACTGCACTCCAGCCCGGGCGGCAGAGCAAGACTCCATCTCAAAAAAAAAAAAAAAAAAAAAAGACTGCTGCAAACATCTAGGAGAGGATAGTGGAGGCTGAGAAGGGAAGGCAGCAATGGAGGTGACAAGAAGTGGGTGGATTCTGGGTGTTCTGAATGTAGAATTGAAGGACTTACTGATGACAAGATGAGGTGTCAGAAACAGACAAATGCAACTCCCAATTTACAGAGAGGACAGAAGAACATACTAAACAACACCAAAGGGATGCAATCAACAAAATCCAGTCTGCAGGAAACACAGCAGGACAAACCACCTGCTTTCTCCCATAAACTGCAAAAGAATAAGAAAAGATGGAGAGGAGAACTGTGGATTGAAAGAGACTAAGACATATCAATCAATCACAATGTGTGAACCTTACCTGGAACTTGATTTAAACAAACTATTTAAAAAACAAGAAGACATATCTCAGACAACAGGGAATGTGAATACTAAGTGAATATTTGACTATATAAAGGAATTAATACTTATTGGGTATAATAATGGTATTGTGATTACGTTAGAAAAAGTCCTTATCTTTTAGAGAAATATCTTGATTGAGATGAGACTGGACATGTGTTGGTATCTGTTGATGCTAAGCCATGAGTATATGACTGTTATATAACATTTTCTCTACTTCTGTAAATGCTTGTAATGTTTCACAATAAAAAGTTTGCAAATAAAAGAAGAGGAAACAGAATCCAAGGGAGGGGGTTGAGTGGCCCTAGGCCCCTCAGTGAGTCACTGTCAGGGCCAGGACCTCAGCCTAGACCCCCAACCCCCAGCCCTCCAGCCCTGCCTCGGCTGCCCCTCTTGTCCTCAGTGGCTTGTCAAGGCTAGGCCTCGGGGACCCAGAGATGAAATGTGTGATCTCAGGGAAGGCCCAGACTGGGCAGAGTGCGGCTGAGGGATGCAGGGTCTTTGCCAGGCCCTGCAAGGAGAAGCAGGCCCTGGGCCACCTGTCCCAAAAGGTTCAATGAGGTGGATCATTTAAAATGCCCTGCAGCAGCAACCCAGGCTGGCTGTCACACCAGCCTCACGGCCCATGTCTGCCCTCGTGTTCCTGTGCTGATTTCCTCCCCAGCCCTGGAGCCCACCACTCACATTCCACCTTTGCATCTTTTCCCTTGCTGTCGCTCTGCCTGGAATGTACCCCGCACTCCCCCCATCTCTGGATCTGACCATCCTTTCCTTCCAGGTCTGCCTTCTGCAGAAGACAACCCTCTTTCAGTCTTCCAGAACACACCTGCCTCCAGTCTCTGAGACAAGAGATTATCCCCACTCCTTGACGACAGGTGCTGAGACACAGAGTCTCACAAGCACAGCTTCTGGAGTCAGACTGCATGGCTGTGAATCTGGCTCAGCCACTAACTCACTGTGTGACCTCAGGCAAGTCACTTAACCTCAGTTGCCCCATCTGTAAAATGGGGATAACCGCATGAGGTTACTAAGAGGACTAAATGAGTTAATAAATACATATAAGCAAAAGAGTGCCTGGCACATGTCAGGGATCCCTGGCCCCTCCTTTGTGTCCCTACAGAACTCCCCAGTGGTACGCAACCACCACTTTGCCAGATACCCCACTTCCGCCATACTCCTTCTACAACCCTCCTGGTACCCAGATGTTACCTTACCTTACCCCCGTTCCCATCCCGCCAGGTTTCAGGCACCACAGGTCTGGGAGGAGGGAGAGGGGAAATAAGCCCATGAGGGAACCAGCTAAGAACCAGCCACAAATAAAAACTCTCCAAACATACGTGGCAGTATGTGACTCAAATGCCATCAGATTAAGGGGAATGCAGTTTATGTGCTCATTTTTTTAGCTTTCTAAGAAAAAAGTTCCCAGTATCATCAAGTGCAGTTTTAATTTTTTTCCTCATGAGTAATGATATTTGTTTATAAAATGCAGACAGCACAGAATGGCTGAAATAAAGTGGATGCATTCTCCCTCCATCCCGGCGATAGGCCTCCCCCACAGGTAAGCTCTAATCACAATCAGGTATGCAGTCTTCTACGCATTGTTATGTAAATATGAACAGAGAGGAACACATGTACTTTAAACATTGGATCATACTACACACATTGTTCTACAAAGCCACTTGCTTTAACTTATCAGTACGTTGTGACCATCTTTCCACACTGGTAATAAGCTCCGCCCTGTCTTGTCTCAGTGTCCCCAAGCACCTAAAGTGGTGCCTGGCAGGCAGCAGACATCCAGAGAGATCCGTTGACTAAATCCCAGAACGAACAACTGCCTGAAATCACAGCGTACAAAGCTGTCTTGACTTTGTCACTGGTCCCTCTGACAGACATCTAGTTTCGCTACACTGACTGTCTCTGCTCAGCTAATCTTTGCACCTGCTCAGAGTGTACCTGTGGGATAAGTCCCAAAAAGTGGAATTGCCAAGTCAAAACTGTGACCACTGTTGCCAAAAACACAGTGCTAAGGTGTGCTCCCCGACTGACGTGAGAGTTCCAGTTTCCCACGCCCTCCGCCAGATGAGAGCTTTCTTAGGATGAGGACTTTTATTTCTTAAATGGATTAACTCTATTTAGCGATTCCACCCTTGATCACCACATCTCCCTTTATCCCACCTGCATAAATGAGAAAACTATTGTTTTATTATTTCTCAGCATCAGTAAGGAGCCAAAATCCACAAATAAGGGGCTACTCTCTAGCCAGTATAGAAAGTTAACAGATGGGAAATTTGGAACATCTCACCTGTTTCTAAAAATGGATGTGTTAATGTTTCAAAACTGTCAACTTCAAACAAGTATCTATTGATTCTTCCCCCACACTCAAGAAGAGAAAATTCTCACCCTCTCTCTCCACTCCTCCCTATCCCAGCCTACACTGGCCACATTTAGTCAATAAAAATTCAGGGCCAGGGACGGTGGCTCATACCTGTAATCCCAGCACTTTTGGAGGCTGAGGCGGGCAGATCACTTGAGGTCAGGAGTTTGAGATCAGCCTGGCCAACATGGTGAAACCCCATCTCTACTGAAAATACAAAAATTAGCTGGGTGTGGGCATGGTGGCAGCCACCTGTAATCCCAGTTACTCAGGAGGCTGAGGCAGGAGAATAGCTTGAACCTGGGAGGCAGAGGTTTCAGTGAGTCGAGATCGCGGCATTGCACTCCAGCCTGGGCAACAAGAGCAAAACTGCGTCTCAAAAATAAATAAATAAAATAAAATAAAAATTCAGGACACCTAGTTAAATCTGAATTTCAGATAAATGACGAGTATAGTTTTTGTTTTGTTTTGTTTTGTTTTTGAGACGGAATCTTGCTCTGTCGCCCAGGCTGGAGTGTAGTGGCGCGATCTTGGCTCACTGCAAGCTCCGCCTCCCGGGTTCAGGCCATTGTCCTGCCTCAGCCTCCTGAGTAGCTGGGACTACAGGCGCCCGCCACCGCGCCAGGCTAATTTTTTGTATTTTTAGTAGAGATGGGGTTTCACCGTGGTCTCGATCTCCTGACCTTGTGATCCGCCGGCCTCGGCCTCCCAAAGTGCTGGGATTACAGGCGTGAGCCACTGCGCCCAGCCAGTTTTGTTTTGTTTTTTTTTATTAAAAATATGTCCTGTGGAATGTTTGGGACATACTTAGACTAAAAAATAACAAAAACACATCTGTCATTTTTCTGAAATTTAAAATTCCCTGAGTATCCTGCATTTTATATAGAAAGACTACCCTGGCCCCTACCCAGCATTTTAATATCAAGTGATTTTTAGCCTGGACAACGTAGTAAGACCCCAACTCTACAATAAAATTGAAAAATTAGCTGGGCATGGTAGCACACCACCTGTAGTCCCAGCTACTCAGGAGGCTGAGGTGGGAGGATCCCTTGGGCCCGGGAGGTCGAGGCTGCAGTGAGCTATGATGGTGTCACTCACTCCAGCCTGGGTGACAGAGCAAGACCCTGCCTCTAAAAAGAAAATAATAATAACAATATGGAGTGATTTTAAAATAATAGCCAAGGTAGGGCAGGCACAGTGGCTCACGCCTGTAATCCCAGCACTTTGGGAGGCTGAGGCAGGTGGATCACAATGTCAGGAGTTCGAGACCAGCCTGGCCAAGATGGTGAAACCCTGTCTGTACTAAAAATACAAAAATTAGCCAGGTGTGCTGGTGGGCACTTGTAATTCCAGCTACTCAGGAGGCTTGAACCCAGGAGACGGAGGTTGCAGTGAGCCAAGATGGCGCCACTGCACTCCAACCTAGGCAACACAGTAAGACTCCGTCTCAAAAAAAAAATAAATAAATAAATAAATAAAAATAATAATAATAGCCAAGGCCTCCTCTGCCCTCCCAGTTTTCAGGTATCCTGCAGCCCCTCACACCCAAGGTTGAGGTCTTCAGAGGCAGCACCCAGGGGAGGGTGGAGGGAAACCCCCCATCCCAGTCCCCAGCCCAGTCCTCCCCTCCAGGCCACCCTGCCCCTGGCTGGAAACCAGCCACAAAGTGTCCACAGCAGGTGGGTCTGAAGTGGCTACTGGGTTTTCTTCATTTGGATTTCCAGTACATTCTAAATTGCTCCCCACAGACACGCTCCCTTTCTGGAAATGGCACCAGCACCTTCCCTGGCATTAGAGGTCCTGTCTCCCCAGAGCCAGCTGAGGCCAGGCTCCAGTTGATCTTGTCCCTTCAGCCCACCTCTGGGTTCCTCCCAACCCATCTTTCCTGGTGGTGAACACTATCTGTTGTCCCATGGGGTGGGTGCTGTCAGCAGGCGACCTCATTGGGCAGATGCTTCAGGGACTGCTGCTACCACAGAGTCACCCGCCAGAAGGCATGCCCAAACCCAATGCCTGATGGGCACAGGATGCTGGGGTCTAGGGCCTGACTCTCCCAAGCAAATGGGCATGACCTGAAAGGCTATTCTAGCCCCAGGGCACCCTGTTGCCTGTTGGGACTGCATCAGAGTCCACTTCCCCTTCATCTAGTCCCACTTCCTTCCCTGTTTTCCACAGTGAAGCTCCAGGACTCCTCCCCTACCTGCCTGCCAATCCTCACGGCTACTTCCTGGGACCCTAACCTGCCCCCAGGTCCCCAGCCCAGCCCTCCCCTCCAGTCCACCCTGCCCCTGGCTGGAAACCAGCTACAAAGTGCCCGTGGTGAGTGGGTCTGATGTGGCTAATGGGTTTCCTTCATTCAGCTTTCCAGTATATTCTAAATTGCCCACAGCAAACCCATATTACTTTGGTAATAAGAAAAAATAATAAAAGCTACTTTTCTTTAAGAAAAATGTAAAACGGCCGGGCGCGGTGGCTCAAGCCTGTAATCCCAGCACTTTGGGAGGCCGAGACGGGCGGATCACGAGGTCAGGAGATCGAGACAATCCTGGCTAATGCGGTGAAACCCCGTCTCTACTAAAAATACGAAGAAAAACTAGCCGGGCGAGGTGGCGGGCGCCTGTTGTCCCAGCTACACGGGAGGCTGAGGCAGGAGAATGACGTAAACCCGGGAGGCGGAGCTTGCAGTGAGCTGAGATCCGGTCACTGCACTCCAGCCTGGGCGACAGAGCGAGACTCCGTCTCAAAAAAAAAAAAAAAGAAAGAAAAGAAAAATGTAAAACGAAACCAAGCAGCGTCCTTCTTATCTGGTATACCCACTCCTCCCCCAACTCCTCCACCTGGTTCCCCAGGGAGGGCCCCCCAAATCAGTGAATGCCCACGCCCCTAATGTCCTCTCCTGTCCCTTCTGTCCTTCCAGACCTGTAGCCAGTTTCACTTCTCCAGGGAAGGCTTTCTACCACCAACTCATTCTTGCTGTGGGGATACCTGCAAACTTCCGAATGGGTTCCTCATCTCCTAATGGGAGAAAAGTGCAAAATATGTCCTGATATTGGTGAGGAGAGAAAGTAGATGACAGGACCAACAGTCACTCACTCAGTCCACAAGCCAAAGCTGGGTTTACTCTGTGCCAGGCCATGGGGCCACCGGAAACAGCACACAGACTCTGCCCCCACAGACCCCACAGCCCAGCAGGGAGAGGCGATCAGAAGCCTGAGAGCACACTACCTGATGGAAGGGTTCCCAGGGGAGGCAGCCAAGCTGTGGGGAGGGGATTCACGGGTGGGGCTCCCAGCCCAAGCTGGGGAAGCCTCTGGAGGGAAAAGGAGTCTCAGTGGGCTCCCGAGGGTGAGAGATTTGGTGGGAAGGAAGAGGGAGAGGAGGAGACAGGAACAGCCTGTGCAAAGGCCTGCAGGTGACAGAAGCCCCACTTGCCTGAGGAACTGAAAGCAGCTTAGGGCAGCCAGGGGGCAGAGGGAGGGCGAGAAGGGAGAAACGGCCTGGGTGTGGGAACGGTGGCAGAGCCACGCTAGGGAGACTGCATGGCTGTCAAATAGTAACACGGGCCATTGTGGAATGAATGAATGATTGAGTGACTGAATGTGAACTCTGGGAAATAGCCGGCAACCTAAAGGAGAGGATTGAGTCCCCTCTTGGGCTTTCCCTCTATTCCCCAGGACCAAAGAGCCACCCAAACCAGACAGTTCTCTTTAGGCCCTTCCTAAGCCTAGAAATGTTGATGTCCTTCACAGACACAGGCCTGTGGCTAGGCCAGAACCCTTGGTGGCAGCCTCTTCCTCTGAAGTGGGTTTGCTCCTCCACACACTAGGGTCATAAGACCCCTGAGAGCTTACTATGAAGACCCCAGAGGCTGAGGACGGCCTGGCTTGGGCCTTCCCAGCTTTCCTGATGTTGACCTGGATTTTCCCAAGGACTGGGACAGAGGCAGAGACCCTGGTCTAAGGTTGGCACCCCAGGAAGAAAGTGCCAACCCAGCAGCCTGAGGAGAGTCAGACCTTCACGTCAGGCCTTCCCCCAAGCCAGGACCAGGCCTGGACACTCAAACCAGGGGCCCATAAGACACTCTGGAGCCAGCAGGTTGCAAGACTATCTCCAAAAGCCATAGCTGCCCATCAACTCCAGGCTTAGGAAGGGCCTAACCAGGCGTGGTGGCTCAGGCCTGTAATCCCAGCACTTTGGGAGGCCGAGGCAGGCAGATTACCTGAGTTCAGGAGTTCAAGACCAGCCTGACCAACATGAATAAACTCCGTCTCTACCAAAAATACAAAATTAGCCGAGTGTGGTGGTGCATGCCTGCAATTCCAGCTACTTGGGAGGCTGAGGCAGGATAATCGCTTGAACCTGGGAGGCAGAGGTTGCAGTGAGCTGAGATCTCGCCATTGCACTCCAGCCTGAGCAACAAGAGTGAAACTCTCTCTCAAAAAAAAGGAAGGGCCTAAAGAGAACCACCTGGTTTGAGTGGCTCTTTGGTCCTGGGGAATAGAGAGAAAGCCCAAGAAGGGGCTCGACCCCCTCCCTCAGGTTGTCAGCTGTTTCCCAGAGTTCACATTCACTCATTCAATAAGTCATTCATTCCACAAATTATTTACTTGGTGCTTTGGTGCAGGGGCAATGACAGAGATGAATCAGACAGATTCCCAGCCTGAAGGTACTTCCAGTCTAGAAGGAGATGAACAAAACCAATAACCCAGCCACAAGGCAGTCCAAGAACATAGGGCGGGGGGCAAGGATCTCACCTGCGGTATCAGGGAAGCCGCTGGAGGGGGTGGCTTGAGAGTGGTGATTTGGACATGTGATAGAAAGGCTAGGATGGAGGATGGAAGCTAAATCGCTGACAGACAGTCGTGTTTGCACCCCAGCTGTGCCAGGGGCTGGGGCAATTTGGGTTATTTATGGTTGTGCCTAGAAATAAGCGGCCATATGTGTCACTGCCTATGTGGTGCAGAGCTGGGCTGTTGTGGATAGGGGCAGCTGGGGCTTGAAGCTGGGTCCGGCCAAGCTCCCGGGTTTGCCACCATGTCCCCTACACCCTGATGACCCTTTAACCTTTTCACGGCCTCTTGTAAGGTGAAAATAAGGGGCAGAGACAGCTGCAACAGGCAGCAAGTGACCTGGGGCTTGCAGGGGAGGGCAGTGCCCAGGAGCCCATGGCTTCTATATCTGCGGGCCTTTTAGCATCATCACCTTCTTCTTGCCTCCTCCTCCCTCCCCGCTCCCATCCCAGCTGTGGGGGAAGGGGTAGGGGACAGAAGGAAATACCTTTAACCATAAGCCAGACAGGCATCATCTGCTCTGTTTCTCCCCAGCCCACTCTGATCCATAAATAGCCTACGCACCAAGCTGACACCAGCCCACCCACCCCTTCTGGTAGCAGTCCAGAGACCTGGACCGCCCGGGCCCAGGCCCCAGCTTCCCAAGGAACCTATTTCCGGCGCTTTTCCTGGGATAAGGGCCTCCGTTGCCGGCTCGCTCCCCCAAGGGACCCAGCGCAGGGGCATCCTGACACTGCCTGGGTGATGCCCGAGAACTCTGTCCCCTGAAAGCATCCCCGGACGCGCACCCACTTCTCTCCAGACAACTGCCCAACCCTTCCCGGGCTCTGGCCCAGGGAGATGTCAGTCCCGGCGCCCACTTCCAACACGCACTCCCTAACTGGACACCCACACACACAACCCCCCGCCCTCTATTCAAGGGCCAGACCCCCTACCTGGGGGCAGGAGCGCCGGGCACCATCGGCGGCGCCTCGGGGCTACGCGGGACGTCCGGGGCTCGGCCTCAAGCCCGGTCGACTTCCCGGGGGTGGAGGGGGCTGGCGCTGCCGCCGCCACCGCGTCTCTCTGGGATATCGCCGGGGCTGCGGGAAGGAGGAAGGTCAGAGCCGAGGCGGAGAGGGGGGAAGGATGAGGAGGAGGCGTGCACAGAGCAGCGCAGATTAGAGAAGCATTTTTAGCGAGCCAATGGCAGCGCGGCAGGGCGGCGCGGTGGCTGCGCAGGTGGACGCGCGGCTGCTGCCTGGGAGGCAGCAACCAGTTTGGCAGGCGCCGGGGGTGGCGGGTGGCGGGTGGCGGGTGGCGGGTGGAGAGTGGGGTCCGGCTCCCTGCCGCTTCAGCGGACCCCTGCCCCAGCAGTCTTGCTTGGTTCCCTCCTCTGGGGGCTGCCCGCGGCCCCGCGCGTGCTGGGATTCCTCCCGTGCGCCCTCCTCCCTAGCCCTCCCAACTGGCGCGCTCGGAGCCCGGGGTGTTGCTCCCCGCCTCTTTCCTCATCTCCCCACCGCCCTGGCCTTTCCTCCTCTCCCGAGCCTCGGCGTCCCTTGGTGCGTGCGGGTGCCTGTGTGGTGGCTGCGCCACTGCCCCACCGATGCCCACCCTCGCCCGCAGCTTCTGCCCTGTGACCCCATGGGGCAGGGTCGCTAACCCTTATGTCCTAGTTCCAGCAGGACCGTCTGTCGCCAAGCAAACTCCAGGCCATGTCCTTGGGGCTCTCTAGGGGGTTTGGGGCCTAACAGGGGACCCTCAACGGCCTTCACTCTTCAGAACTTGAGCCCTGAATGCTGCCTGGAGCCTGGACACTGCAGGGGGGAGCGGGGCACGTACCTATTGAAGGCCTGTTCTGTATCAGGCACTGATGAGGAGCTGGACTGCAGCAGAGGACAGAACAGACCAAAACTCCGCCGTCTCATAGTTCACACATGTGAGGGAAGATAGATATTCAATATCAGCAGCTAAGAGTGTTTTTTTGTTTTGTTTTGTTTTTGAGACGGGAGTTCCGCTCTTGTTGCCCAGGCTGGAGTGCAATGGTGTGATCTCGGCTCACTGCAACCTCCGCCTCCCGGGTTCAAGTGATTCTCCTGCCTCAGCCTCCCAAGTAGCTGGGATTACAGGGGTGCGCCACCACGCCCGGCTAATTTTGTATTTTTAGTAGAGATGGGGTTTGTCCATGTTGGTCAGGCTGGTCTCGAACTCCCGACCTCAGGTGATCCCAAAGTGCTGGGATTACAGGCGTGAGCCACTGCACCCCGCCCAGAGTGTATTTTAAAGTGGTATGCACAGAGTAGAAAAATAAAGCCGGAGGAAGGGAAAGGAAGTGAGTTTGCTCAGGACCAGAATGAGTCCCTGCCCTTTACACGTGTAGGGATTGGGGGGGAGGGGTGGCTGAATTTGAATGTGAGCCCCTCAGGTAGGCATGCAGACTCTAGTTTGCCACAGACCTAACTACTCCCTATTGTTTGAGCCTGGAATAGTCACATGTTTATATTTCCTGACTTCCCTCTCCACGCCCTTCACTAGAGGCACTGAAATTCATGGCCCCAGTGACCCAGGGGAATGCCTGAATGCAGTATTTATTCGTGCAATAAGAATTCTCTGAGCACTGATTGCATGTTAGGTGTTGAAGTCTGGGGGAACTCAACACCTAGCTGGGGAAGCCAGATGGTAGTATGTACCTCAAGGCTGACTAGGACAGCCAAGTGAGTGGACAATGTTCTGGAGAAGGTCAGTATAAGATTCTGGTAGCCGGGCGCGGTGGCTCAAGCCTGTAATCCCAGCACTTTGGGAGGCCGAGACGGGCGGATCACGAGGTCAGGAGATCGAGACCATCCTGGCTAACACGGGGAAACCCCGTCTCTACTAAAAAAAAAAACTACAAAAAACTAGCCGGGCGAGGTGGCGGGCGCCTGTAGTCCCAGCTACTCGGGAGGCTGAGGCAGGAGAATGGCGTAAACCCGGGAGGCAGAGCTTGCAGTGAGCTGAGATCCGGCCACTGCACTCCAGCCTGGGCGACAGAGCGAGACTCTGTCTCAAAAAAAAAAAAAAAAAAAAAAAAAAAAAAAAGATTCTGGTTTAGGGCCACCCAGGAAGGCTTCCTGGAGGAGGCAGCATTCCAACAGGGTGCCAAAGGTTAACTGGGATTCTGATGAGCCAGACAGGGCAGGAGGCAGGGATGGATTGCTGGGAAAGGCCAGCAAGGCCAGGGGACATTTGGCAAGTGGCTAGGGCTGGGTCGTGGAGCACTGCTGGACACCCTCTATGCAAGGATTATGCTGTTTGTCTCGGGATGGTGAAGCCCCACCCTCTACTCCCACTCCAGCAGTTCCTGGTCCTAGCTGCCCTTACCCCAACCTAGAATTTCCCAATAGCCCCAGAAGAAGGTATAATGAGCATGTGGGTGGCAGAGGGGAGGAACATCGACTTCACTTAGTTGCTTGCTTGCTGGGTGAACATGGACAGGTAACTCAACCCCTTGAGATTCAGCCTTTTCATCTTAATAGCCATGCGGCAAGTTGCTTACTTGATCTGTTCCTTGGTTCCCCGGCTTGGAAAATGGGCATGGCAACAGCACCTACCTCACAAGACAATTAGGTGAACTGCTTAGCACATACATACTCAGTTAATTTTATTGTATTGATGATGATGATGATGATGATGATGATGATAATTACACTTGCCTTATAGGGTTATTGCAATTAGACAAAGAACGTAAGTCACCTAGCATAGTGCCTGGGACTTAGTAGGTGTGCCAAAATAATGGTATTATTATTATCATCAACTACATGCACCCCAAAATTTCTGCCTTTCTGGTCTAACACAGTGGCATGAAACACCCCTCTTTAGACAGAGCTTTATTTTTATTTTTATTTTTTTCAGACAGGGTCTTACTCTTTGGATCAGACTGGAATAAAGTGGTGCAATCACAGTTCACTGCAGCATCGACCTTCTAGGCTCAAGCAATCCTCTTCCACCTCAGTTTCCCGGGTAGCTGGGACTACAGGCGCATGCCACCACACCTAGCTAATTTTTAAAAATTATTTGTAGAGACAGGGTCTTGCTATGTTGCTCAGGCTGGTCTCAAACTCCTGGGCTCAAGTGAGCTGCCCACCTCAGCCTCCCAAAGTGCTGGATTACAGGCATTAGCCACCGTGCTTGGCCTACCAGGACTTTTTTTAATGTAAAGAAGCTAATTCCCCAAGAGGCTCTTAAAGGACAATCTAGGATGGATAGACTAACAATTGGCCCCTCCCCTACTAATACGTTAGCCTGGCTCAATGTGTCGTCAGGAGCTTTGATGTAGATGGAATGGAGCCCAGGCCTGGAAGGTTTTGAAAAGGCAGTGAAGTCCAGAGCACAGGACACTGACTGAGAGAGGACACTGACTGAGAGAGGACACTCGATGTTCCTCGGCAGCAGGCAGTCGGTGGAGGATGGCGAGAGCAGGAAGAGGACATTCACAGGGAAGGGGGTGTAATGCAGAGGGCACAGGGAGGACTCTGCCTTCGCAGGGGTGGAGCCACTTGGGGACGGTGTGGAAGGGCAATGGCTGGGCAGACCTGATTGGGCAGAGGTAGGGAGAGGGAGGAGGTGGGTGAGGAAAGGGGTGAGAGAGAAGACTGAGCTGGGCTTACTCCTTTAGGAGTTGAGGCTTCCCTAAAGCTGAATTCAGGCCTTAGCTGCCTCAAGCCCTGAAAAAATGAGAGTGGAATACACACACACACCCCTGTCCTGTGTAATCTAAAATAAACTGTTATTTTAGGAATTGACACAACTTCCATGCCTCCTAAAATTAAACTAGCTTTCTTCTAGATTTTCTGTCTGCAAAACTTATGTTCATCAAAGATAAACTTTCTCTCTCTCCATCTCTCTCTCCTCTCACCTCTTTCTCTTATTGTTTTGTGCCCCTGCTCAGAGAATAAGACTTTCTCCCTTTTGCACAGCACTTTTCACTTTTCAAAGCACTTTTCACGTCTTTCTTCTCCTCAATGCACTGTTTTTTCTTTTTTCCGAGACAAAGTCTTGCTCTGTTGTCCGGGCTGGAGTGCAGCAGCACGATCCTGGTTAACAGCAACCTCCCAACAGCAACCTCGGCCTTCCAGGTTCAAGCGATTCTCCTGCCTCAGCCTCTGGAGTAGCTGGGATTACAGGAGCGCACCACCACACTTGGCTAATTTTTGTACTTTTTGGTAGAGACAGGGTTTCACCATGTTGGCCATGCTGGTCTCTAACTCCTGACCTCATGATCCACCCACCTTGGCCTCCCAAAGTGCTGGGATTACAGGCGTGAGCCACGGTGCCCGGCCTCAGTGCACTTTTTCCTCAGTCTCATTAAGATCTGACCAGCCTCAGTTTCCATGGTACCTTCCTTCCCACTGAGAGCCTCGAGCCCTTCCTCCATCAGAAGCCCCCTCCGTCAGGCTGTCTGTACCACGGAGGGCAATGAGGCAGGCCTACAGACCTCCCCAGAGGATTTTTCACATGCAGACATAACATGTGGAAAGGACAGACCAGCACTGGACAAGCCTGTGAAATCAACCAACCAATAAATGAATAATGGATGCTAATTAATATTGCATGTTTAGACTAGGAGAGCGGGAGGGTGGTGGTAACACTGTGGGTTCCCTTTTGTTCCGTCCAATATGAAAGGCTTCAAGGAGGAGGTGGGGTTTTAACGAGCTTCTCTATTCTTACCACATCTCTGGGTAAAAAGAAAGGATATGGATCTTTTTCCCTAATTTTGGCAGAGCAGGACTCTGAAGCCCAGAGAGGGAAAGTGACTCATTCAAGGTCACACAGCACATCCGTGACAGAGCTGGGGCTAAAAACAGATCTCCTGACTTCTGGTCAGGTGCTGTCTTTGCCACATGATTCCTCCCCCCACAAACCTGCATGGAGCTGGGCAGGTCAGAGCATGGAAAGCAATTGGCCCAGTCGCCCAGTGTGGTGTTTTATTTTCTGAGCTGCCTTTCTGCAGCACGCAGGGGCGTGAGCAGGACACCCCCAAGGCACAAAAGTACTTTAAAAACAGCCTCACAGCTCCTTCTGCCCTCGCCTTATCCTCCCACCAGCTGGCTTCACACTGGCAAACTGAGTGCCATCACCTGCCTGGTGGACAGAGGCTGTTGCCAGCTGTGTCCTGAATCCTAAACCAGGATATCAGGAGCCTCAGAACTGTGCCTTCCTCAGTCCATGACTCATGCCTGGGAGGTTAAAAACTCCCTGAAGATGACGTCTCACCTTGACAAGGCCCTCAGTCTTGGGAGGTGCCCAGAGTTAAGACCCAGACCCAGCCTACTCACCCCAGGACGTACAGACACTGTGCCAAACATAGCCCTTTTCCTGGACCAGGTTCATTTCCTTCCTTCCTTCCTACCTTCCTTCCTTCCTTCCTACCTTCCTTCCTTCCTTCCTTCCTTCCTTCCTTTCTTTCTTTCCTTCTTTCTTTCTTTCTTTCGAGACGGAGTTTTGCTCTTGTTGCACAGGCTGGAGTGCAATGTCATGATCTCGGCTCACCGCAATCTCTGCCTCCTGGGTTCAAGCTATTCTCCTGCCTCAGCCTCCTGAGTAGCTGGGATTACAGGCATGTGCCACCATGCCCCGCTAATTTGGTATTTTTAGTAGAGATGGGGTTTCTCCATGTTGGTCAGGCTGGTCTCGAACTCCCAACCTTAGGTGATCTGCCCACCTCAGTTTCCCAAAGTGCTGGGATTACAGGGGTGAGCCACCACACCCGGCCTTCGTACTTTCTAAGCTTTACACATAGAAACTGCAGGGATTACCAGCCCCCATTTCACAGACAGGAAAATGGAGGCCCACAGAGGTTAGGTAACTTGCCTGAGGTCACAAAACTGGTAGGTGGTAGAGCTGGGATTCAAACCCAGGCAGTCTGGTTCCAAAAGCCATGTTCCTAATCATACAGCTAGGAAAGAAGCAAATATTTACTAAAGGCATTACTATGCACAGGAAGAGCTTACATACTTGCCCTCATGTAGGTACTCTTATCTTCATTTTACAACTGAGGAAATTGAGGCTCAGTGGGTCCTTCGGGGGTGCCTGTCTCCAAGTATAAAAAGAAAGGACACTTGAGATTGTCCTGAGGGTAATGGCTCTGGAACAAGCCTCTATGGCCCAGATACCATCGCCACCTAGTGGCACTGTACCTTAAACGCAAGCAGAATACCTAAGCGAAGGCTGGCCGTCAGGTTCAACACGTGACAGATTTTGCAATTTTTGTTTGCTTGTTTAGGATGCCAGGTAATTTTAACTTTCTTTTCTTTTTTTTTTTGAAACGAGGTCTTGCTCTGTCTCCTAGGCTTGAGTGCAGTGGCACAATCGTGGCTCGTTGCAACCTCTGCCTCCCAGGCTCAAGCAATCCTCCCACCTCACCCTCCCGAGTAGCTAGAATTACAGACATGTACCACCATGCCCGGGTAATTTTTGTATTTTTAGTAGAGACGGGGTTTTGCCACGTGGGCCAGACCGGTCTCGAACTGGCCTCAAGCCATCCACCCGCCTCAGCCTCCCAAAGTGCTGGGACTACAAGTACAAGCTACTGCGTCCGGCCAATAATTATCTTTTGTATTTAAGATATGGTCTTGGTCAGAATTCATCATTAGTAATGTCATCCTCAAAATTAATGGTGGGGTTGCAGGGGAGGATCTGTACAAAGTATTGATTTTTCAGTTTTCCAAGAACCTCCACATGCATTGTTTCATTTGACTCTTATCACGCCAAATATTACTTTGACTCTTACTTTTTTTTTTTTAATGAGAAATTGACTCATCCAAGGAGCATCAATTGAGCTAGTCTTTGAACCCAAGCCTGATGGCCAGAATCTGTATCTTGTAACTGGAGAGGCCCCATTGGGTCAAGCTCCCATGTCCCAGGCCCAGAAAAGCTGGGTGAGTTGCACAAGGGTTCCAGTGAGTCTGTGGCAGGCTTAGGCCTCAAGCCCTGGTCTCCAGAATTTTAGGGCTGAGTTCCTCTGCAATCCTGGGCTGTATTTCAGCTTCTATTTCCTCCAAAGCAAATGCATCTAAGAAGAAAACAAGAGTTAAGCAGAGGCACTGCCATGAGGCTGTTGGGCTGAGCAAACAATACCCCAGAGTATGACACATAGGCAGGTTAAGTACTTTGAACTAAAGGGAAGGCCTCCAAAGCAGCCTCAGAAACAAAGTCTCTCACCCTTCTCTCGTGCATGCGCTCCTGTCTCTCGCCCCTCTTTCTCCCCTGAGGGAAGTCATAGAAACCAGAATTCCTTTTCTCCAAGGTGAGACATAGAAACTAGAACCCCTTTCCCCCCAAAGCAAGCCATAAAACCTAGAAAGATCACTCTCTCCCTTCTCTTCTGAAGACCCTCATTGCAGAAAGGTCCTGCCCCAGACCCTGGGGAAAGGAATGCTACACAGAGAGACCACGATGAATCTGAACAGAAGGCCTGGCTGGGCCTTGCTGGTATTACAGGATCTTTGGGGTGTCAATTTTCTGGCCAGACATGGTGCCCTTGCCTGAGTTCTCATCCTGCAGTACACAGACAAGTAAAGGTGAATAAGACGAAGATGAGCTTTACTGAGTGTTACAACAGCTCAGAAGAGACCGGCAGTGGGTAGCTCCTCTCTGTAGGCAGGGCATCCCTCAGTCAAGTGTTCAGTTCTCAGCAGAGAGGAGGCCCTGGAGGGGGTAGCTGGTCGTCCAGTTGTCTCCAGCTATGCAGCTTTCAGAAGAGAGAGGAGCGCCTCTCTGCAGCTGGTCATCCAGTCATCTCCAGCTATCAGCAGACAGGGTAGTTCCTCTTGTCTCCAGCTATAAGTAGAGAGGGTAGCTCCTCTATGCAGCTGGTTGTGTCCTATTATCTCTCTGCCCTCTTTGTTCTCTGGCCATCCTCTGCCCTGCTCTGGCTGAGCCCAGGGTTTTTATGGACCTCAGAGGGGAGGAAATGTCTGCCGATTGGTCCAAGGGTGGCCATGGGCGGGTCAGAAGAGGCACCATGAGACCCCACTCCAGTTTGCCGGGACTGGCAGCCCAGCCGCCAGCTTTCAGGCCCTCCCTAGCTGGAAGGTAGGGCCTTACTAGGAACCTGCCTCCTTCTGCCCAGGCCTCCTGCATGGCCTGGGCCCTAGGGCTCAGCCCCAACCCTGCTCTGAGATCAGAGCAGGTGCTGGGAGAGGACAGAGGCCAGGCAGTGGAAGCAGCAGACACCCTCGAGCCCGCAGGGACAGGGTGATGTTGGGGGGCCGTCCTGGGGCCCCTGAGGGCGCAGGCTGCAGAGACTCCCAGGTCCTGCACCTGCAGCTGCACCCCGGAGCTCCCATCCCACCAACTTGGAAGGGGCAGGGCTCCTGCTTGTCCCCAGCTCCTGCCTGTTCCATGGAGCAGGAGGCCCAGGTCTGCAGCTGTTGGTCAGGGGGCGGCAGCTGCACCCAGGAGGGCAGATCTTACCTGCTCCTGGCCCCCTTCAAGAGCACAGGGAGGCTGGCATCCACAGCCGCAGTTTGGGTAACTGCAGCCCTGCTCAGGAGAGCAAGGGCTCCTGCCTGCTCCATAGAGCAGGAGGCCTGGTTCTGCAGCCATGGTTTGGGCAGCTGCAGTGGCACCCAGGAAACTCTCGCCCCAACTCAGAAGGGGTGGGACCTCCACCGGCTCCATAGAATGTGCAGCCCCAGCCGTGCCTCCCTGCTGCAGCCAGTGTGAGGGCAGCAGCCACTGCCATCACCGGGCTTCCCCTTTCAGTCTGTTACCACTAGATCATGCCCTTTTGTTCAATTCCATTTCTACATGGCTGTCCATTTTTCAACCTAAGCTTAAAAACAGACCATTTTCCAGGGGTCTTTGGCCCTTCATTTCTGAAGGCTTTGTCACTTTCTATGTCACATAAAACCTGGATTAAATAAATGTGGTATGCTTTTGTCTTGTTAACTTGTCTTTTGTTATAGAGTGTTGGCATGATCCCTAGCATGGGTGAGGAAAGAGATCACACCTGTCTGCTCCTACAAGGCTCACAGCTGCAAAGCACCCCTTCCAGCCCACAATCTCTTTGCTGCTTTTTAGTCTAGGAGCATAGGGTCTTCTTTCCAGCTGGGCCTCCTTCATCAAGTAGCCAAGCATTAGGCCAAGGAGAAAACCACAGCTCAGGCAGATCAGCCTGCATATGCCCTGGGCCCTCCTGCCTTCTGTCCCTTTTTCATGCTCCCCTTCTTCTGAGAGCCAGGAGGGCCCAGCCCAGATGAGATGGAATACATCACCGAGTTTAGAGCCAGGGACTGCATCTGATTCTGGTTCTGCCACCAACTCACCATGTGACCTGGGATGGGACATCACCTCTCAGCCTTGGTTTCCTTACCGATGCATTGAAGATGGAGCGCAGCATGGTATGTTGAAGCTGAAGCCTGAAAACCATCCAGGGCTGGGCGTAGTGGCTCACACCTGTAATCCCAGCACTTTGGGAGGCCAAGGCAGGCAGGTAACCTGAGGTCAGGAATTCAAGACCAGCCTGGCCAACATGGTGAAACCCTGTCTCTACTAAAGGTACAAAAATTAGCTGGGCATGGTGACAGACACCTATAATTAATCACAGCTCCTCGGGATGCTGAGGCAGGAGAATTGCTTGAACCTGGGAGGCAGAGGTATTGCAGTGAGCCGAGATTGCGCCATTGCACTCCAGACTGGGCAACAAGAGTGAAACTCGGTCTCAAAAATAAATAAATTAATTAAATAAAAATAAAAATGACTTACTTTGGGCTGGGTGTGGTGGCTCACGCCTATAATCCCAGCACTTTGGGAGGCCAAGGTGGGGTGGATTACCTCAGGTCAGGAGTTGGAGACCAGGCCGGTCAACATGGCGAGACCCTGTCTCTACTAAAAATACAAAAATCAGCCGCGTGTGGTGCCATGCGCCTGTAATCCCAGTGACTTGGGAGGCTGAGGCAGGAGAATCACTTGAACCCAGGAGGCGGAGGTTGCAGTAGCCAAGATTGTGCCACTGCACTCCAGCCTGGGCAACAGAGTGAGACTCCATCTCAAAAAAAAAGAAAAGAGGAGGGTCTGTTCTCCATCCCTTCCAAGAAGGGTGCTGTTACTACTTTGACCAACAGAAGATGGCAGAGTGATGTGCTAGTTCCCAGCCTAGCCCTTAACCAGCCGGCAGTTTCTGCTTCCTGCCTCGTGTGGGTACTCCTCCTTTCAGCAGCCCTCTGACAGCCACCACCAACCCACAGCTGTGACAGAGAGAGGGAAGTCCTAGACTTCCAGCCCCATTAGGCCTTCAGAGACTGCAGCCCCAGCAGTAAACCAACTGCAAAAACACAAGAGACTCCACCCAGCTGAGCTGGGTCAACCCACAGAATCAGGAGAGATACTCATACATTGTTGTTTGATGCCACTAAACTTTGGGGTGATTTGTTATGCAGCAAGGGACAGCCCAGATGGAGGCTTTAAAGTGAAGTGGCTTACCGGTCATGGTGGCTTGCACATGTAATCTCAGCTATTCAGGAGGCAGAGGTGGGAGGATCACTTGAGCCCAGGAGTTCGAGACCAGCCTGGGTAACATAATGAGATCTTGTCCCTAATTTTTTTTTCTTTTTTTTGTTTTGAGACAGAGTCTTGCTCTGTCACCCACACTGGAGTGCAATGGTGCCATCTTGGCTCACTGCAAGCTCCACCCCCGGGTTCACGCCATTCTCCTGCCTCAGCCTCCCGAGTAGCTGGGACTACAGGCACCTGCCACCTCGCCCGGCTAATTTTTGTATTTTTAGTAGAGATGGGGTTTCACCATGTTAGCCAGGATGGTCTCGATCTCCTGACCTCGTGATCCACCCGGCTCAGCCTCCCAAAGTGTGGGGATTACAGGTGTGAGCCACCGCACCCGGCCCCCTAAATTTTTTAAAAAAAGAGATCACTCATTGTGGGTCCCAGGTCTTGGCTGTGGTTCTGTTGGTTAATAGTGTTCAACTGGGCAAAATGGTGGTAGAGAAGGCAGAGACCCCAGCCAGGCTGTTCAGTGTCAGCTCCAACAACAACAGCTATCGTAAGGTGCTGGCTCAAATGTTGTCAAAGCTCCACCTCCTTGTCTGTTTTGGTTTCTCCTTTTGCCCTGATGGTCTGTGTAGCACCATTAACACCATTTCTGATCATACTGACAATGTTCTCTGCTGCCCTTAAGCCATAAGTCACCATTTTTTAGCATCGGTAAATCAAATACAAAAGCCGAGGGTGCTCTGTTGGCTACTTGTGTCTCCCTGGCAAAACTGAAACTCCTAGGAACTTGGCTCATCCTCAGTGTGCAGTGGGATGGCTTGGCCCCATCATTTGGGCCCTGGACCCTTCTCCGTCTGGCATTGTTTCTCTCTGTGTGTCTAAGAAGGTTCCTCATGATTTTACCCGTGGACCAACCAAGGGACAAATTCAGACCATCAGCGTTCTATCCAAGCTATACTTCATTCCTTCAGTACATTCTTTCCATGTTGAGAGCCCACTGTGTCCCAGGCACTGTTCTAAGTGCTGGAAATATGGCCATGAAAAAGACAGACAAAATCCCTGCCCTCATGGGGCTCAAAGACTGGAAGGAAAGGAAGATGATAAGCAGGTAAACAAGTAAATATAAAATAACATCAACTGGTGATAAATGCTACAAAGCATAACAGGGGATTGGAGAGCTAGAGAATATTAGGAGATATTCTTTAGAGGGGAAGTCAGTGAATGCTCCCAAGAAATCATCAATACAATATAAAAATGACTGGAAGAGCCGGGCGTGGTGGCTCACGTCTATAACCCCAGCACTTTGGGAAGCCAAGGCAGGTGGATTGCCTCTGAGCTCAGGAGTTCGAGACTAGCCTGGGCAATATGGTGAAACCCCGTCTCTACTAAAATACAAAAAATTAGCGGTGTGTGGTGGCACACACCTGTAATCTGAGCTACTTGGGAAGCTGGGGGACAAGAATAGCTTGAACCTGGGAGGCGGAGGTTGCAGTGAGCCAAGGTAGCACCACTGCACTCCAGCCTGGATGACAGCACAAAATTCTGTCCCAAATAAATAAATAAATAAATAAATAAAAGCATTACAATTGAAAATGGCCAGAAGAAAGAATCAAAACATCTCAAAGAAATTCGAGGCCGGGCGCGGTGGCTCAAGCCTGTAATCCCAGCACTTTGGGAGGCCGAGACGGGCGGATCACGAGGTCAGGAGATCGAGACCATCCTGGCTAACACGGTGAAACCCCGTCTCTACTAAAAAAAAATACAAAAAAAAACTAGCCGGGCGAGGTGGCGGGCGCCTGTAGTCCCAGCTACTTGGGAGGCTGAGGCAGGAGAATGGCGTAAACCCGGGAGGCGGAGCTTGCAGTGAGCTGAGATCCGGCCACTGTACTCCAGCCTGGGCGACAGAGCGAGACTCCGTCTCAAAAAAAAAAAAAAAAAAAAAAAAAAAAAAAATTCGAATCTGCAAAATTTGATTGGAGAAATGATACCTGGTAAAAATAACGGCCACAAAAAATACTCACAATTAGAGGACATTTAAACAATGAAACTTGCTGTGTAAGTTTGAAACTCTCCCCAGGTCCCCTAAAAAGTCAATAAGTCACATGGGATTTTAAAATTTGTTACAAAAGAATTGATCCCGGTGATAATAATCTCAGCAAGGTAAAAATCAAAATGGCAAAAGAGTTACTGCATGCTATAGAAAATTAATTAAGGAATTATCCTGTTTAATACTATTTACTCCAGAAAATATTTTCTCAATGAAAATTGATAATGAAAATAAATCCGATTAAAATTCTATTTTAAAAAATAGGGTTAATAGAGCCCGGGTGCGGTGGCTCATGCCTGTAATCCCGGCACTTTGGAAGGCCGAGGTGGGCGGATCACAAGGTCAGGAGCTTGAGATCGGTCTGACCAACATGATGAAACCCGGTCTCTACTAAAAGTACAAAAGTTAGCCAGGCGTGGTGATGCGCGCCTCTAATCCCAGCTACTCAGGAGACTGAGGCAGCAGAATCGCTTGAACCAGGGAGGTGGAGGCTGCAGTGAGCCGAGATCGAGCTACTGCACTCCAGCCTGGGCAATAGAGCGAGACTCCGTCTCAAAAAAAAAAAGGGGGGGGGTCAGTAGGCAAATAGGCAAATCCATAGAGACAGAAAGTGAATTCGTAATTGCCAAGGGCTGAAGGGACGGGTGAATGGGAAATGACTGTGAATATGGGGCTTCTTTTGGGGGGATAGAAATGTTCTGGAATTGGCCAGGCGCGGTGGCTCAAGCCTGTAATCCCAGCACTTTGGGAGGCCGAGACGGGCGGATCACGAGGTCAGGAGATCAAGACCATCCTGGCTAACACGGTGAAACCCCCGTCTCTACTAAAAAATACAAAAAACTAGCTGGGCAAGGTGGCGGGCGCCTGTAGTCCCAGCTACTCCGGAGGCTGAGGCCGGAGAATGGCGTAAACCCGGGGGGCGGAGCTTGCAGTGAGCTGAGATCCGGCCACTGCACTCCAGCCCGGGCAACAGAGCTAGACTCCATCTCAAAAAAAAAAAAAAAAAAAAAGAAATGTTCTGGAATTAGGTAGTGGTCATTGTTGCACAACATTCTGAATGTAATAAATGCTACTGAATTGTACACTTTTTTTTTTTTTAAGACAGGGCCTCACTCAGTCACCCAAGCTGGAGTGCAGTGGCGCCATTGTGGCTCACTTCAGCCTCAACCTTCCTGGCTCAAGCAATCCTCCTACCTCAGCCTCCTGAGTAGCTGGAACTACAGGTACATGCCACTATGCCCAGCTAATGTTTTCCTAGTTTTGGTAGAGACGGGGTCTCCCTATGTTGCCCAGGCTAATCTCAAGTTTGTGGCCACAAGAAGTCCTCCCCGTTGGTCCCCCAAAGAGCTGGGATTACAAGTGTAAGCCACTATCCTGGGGAATTGTATGCATTTTAATTTAACTAATTTATTTTAATTTTTTTTTAATTTTTGAGATGGAGTTGCCTCTGTCGCCCGGCTGGACTGCAGTGGCACTAATCGTGGCTCACTGCAGCCTTGATTTCCTGGGCTCAAGAAATCTCCCCACCTCAGCCTCCCTAATAGATGGGACCACAGGAGCCTGCCACCATGCCTGGCTGATTTTTTTTATTTTTTATTTTTGTAGATACGGGATCTCCCTTTGTTGCCCAGGCTGGTCTCAAACTCCTGGGCTCAAGTGATCCTCCTGCCTCAGCCTCCCAAAGTGCTGAAATTACATGCATTAGTCACCGCACCTGGTCCTGTAGTTTTGAAATCAGGAAGTGCGGCCAGGTGCGGTGGCTCATGTCTGTAATCCCAGCACTTTGAGAGGCTGAGGCGGGCGGACCACGAGCTCAGGAGATAGAGACCATCCTGGCTAACACAGTGAAACCCTGCCTCTACTAGAAATACAAAAAATTAGACGGGCGTGGTGGCACGTGCCTGTAGTCCCAGCTATTCAGGAAGCTGAGGCAGGAGAATTGCTTGAACCTGGGAGGCGGAGGTTGCAGTGAACTGAGATCACGCCACTGCACTCCACCCTGGGCAACAGAGCCAGACTCCGTCTAAAAAAAACAAAACAACAACAAAAAAACCAAGCCAGACCAGGGGTGTGCTGTGGCTAAGTTCCCAGACCCATCAGACCCCAAGGGGCCAAGACCCATCAGATCCCACTGTGCTTGACTGTGCCGCCATCACAAGCACCAGCAGCAGGCTTGCAATAACAATGTCCACCACTCCAGGTGCACCTCCAGAAGTGTGGCCTCTGATTCACCCTGTTCCGACCCCATTCCTCCATGCTGTGGAGTGAGCCTCCCTCCTGAGGCCTCCCCTCCTCTGTCCGGGGGATATACTAAGAAGCACAGGGACCTCAGAGTCTGTGCATAATTTCCCAAACTCATGCAACAAATATCCACCGACCATCTTCACCTCTGAATGCAGTTCCCTCATTTGACAGCCTCTATCATTGCCCCTACTTTACAGAGGAGGATGCCGAGACTCAGGGAAGTAAAATGCCTTGCCCAGAATCAATACTAGTTGGCAGTGACCTGAGGCTAGAATATAAAATGACCACCTGTCTCACCCTCCTTTTTGCTAGTTCCTGTACAGTGGGCCGGAGGGTGACCCCCAAAGATGTTTATGTCCGAATCCCCAGAACCTGTGAATATGTTATGTTGCATGGTAAAAAAAACTTTTCCAGACGTGATGAAGTGAAGGATTCTGATATGGGGAGATTATCGCAGATTATCAGGGCAGGGGCAGTGTAATCACAAGTGTCCTCATAAAGGGAGCAGGGGGAGATTGAGTACAGAAGAGAGGATGGCAATGTGACAACAGAAGCAGAGATTGGAGTGATGTGGCCTGTGCCCAAGGAATGCAAGAGGCCTGTAGAAGCCAGAAAAAAGGGCAAAGAACAGATTCTTCCCTGGAGCTGCCAGATGGAGCCAGCCCTGCTGATGCCTTGATTTTAGCCCTGTAGGACTTATTTTTAGACGTCTGTCCTCCAGAACTGTATGAGAAAGAAGGTATGATGTTTCTAGCCACTAAATTTGTGGTAATTATTGTAGCAGCAGTAGAAAATTAATACACCCTGCTAGACTCTAACTCTTGCATCAGCCTTGCAAGGTAAAGGTTATTTCCATCTAACAGATGGAGAAACCAAGGCTCAGGGAAGCTAAGTGGCTTTCTCAAGGTCACACGGTTGGTGAGTAACATAGCTGGAGTTTGGACACAGGCCATTCCAGTAGACCTCACTGCACCCCTACTCAGGATAAAGATGGAACCCAAACCCAGGCCTCAGGATGCCACCCAGGCTTATTGCACTTTACCAGCTTTATGGCTTGGTGTGAATTGGTTAAACTCTTTGTGTCTCAGTTTCACCATCTGTAAAATGAGATTATAAACATAACAGAGCTGGCATATAATAAACAGGAAACCTGTTCTATCTGCTATTGTTCTTAGTGTTATACTAAACTTTTGTTAAGTTGCATTTGTTTGTACAGTTATTCCACAGGACCAGGGACCCTCCCAGAAGGCTGTGCTCCATATGCTTCTGTACCAGTGCCATCCCATGCTGCTGACACCATCCCTAGTAGCCAGGACATCAGGCAACATACCCACAGCACCCCCAGCCCCACCGCCAGTGTCCTGACTTTCCTAAAGTAAGCCCTTGCCCTGTCTGCCAGGGAAATGGGCTAATGCAGCGTTACTTTGGAAACATCCTGGGGAAAGGCAAGTGAGTTCAGTTTGTGTCTTTCTGAAGTTTGTCATTGTCACCACCCAGTCCAGGCTGGGCCCTGAGGGACTGAGGCCCAGGACAGCACACATGGCAGGTGAGCTGGGCACCTGACCTGGGTCTGGGCCCTCCTCTGACTCTGGCACCACACTGATGAGAGAACTTAGACAGGCACGGCTCCTCTCCCAGCCTCCTCCTTCCATCTTTGGACAAAACAAAGTGCTTGATCATCATAATTATAATATATGATTGTTATCTACAGTTAACCCTCTCTACACTGTGGGTAGGTGCTATTATCATCCCCATTGTGTAGATGAGAAAACTGATACACAGAAAGAACAAGTTGCTTTTCTTTTTAATATATATATAACTTATTAGTTATTTAATTAATTTATTTTGTTTGTTTGTTTTTGAGACGAAGTTTTGCTGTTGTTGCACAGGCTGGAGTGCAGTGGCGCGATATCAGCTCACGACCAACTCCGCCTCCTGTGTTCAAGTGATTCTCCTGCCTCAGCCTCCTGAGTAGCTGGGATTACAGGCATGCACCACCATGCCCAGCTAATTTTGTATTTTTAGTAGAGACGGTGTTTCCCCATGTAGGCCAGACTGGTCTCGAACTCCTGACCTCAGGTGATCTGCCCATCTCAGCCTCTCAAAATGTTGGAATTACAGGCGTGAGCCACCACACCTGGCCTATTTATTATTATTATTATTATTAATTTTTTTTTGAGACGGAGTTTCACTATTGCTGCCCAGGCTGGAGTGCAATGGCATGATCTCAGCTCACCGCAACCTCCGTCTCCCGGGTTCAAGCAATTCTCCTGTGTCAGCCTCCAGAGTAGCAGGGATTACAGGCTTGCACCACTACACCCGGACAAGTTTGTATTTTTAATAGAGACAGGGTTTCTCCATATTGGTCAGGCTGTTCTCCAACTCCCAATCTCAGGTGATCTGCCTGCCCCAGCCTCCCAAAGTGCTGGGATTACAGGCATGAGCTACTGTACCCAGCCTATTTATTACTTTTTAAATGGAGACAGGGACCTCTGTATGTTGCCTAGGTTTGGCTCAAACTCCTGGGCTCAAGCAGTCCTCCTGCCTTGGCCTCCCAAAGGGCTGGGATTACAGGCATGAGCTACCCGGCCACAAAAGTTGCTTTTCTAGGCTCGGTTTGGGTGCTAGGTAGTTTGGTTTCGGAGCCCATTTTCTTTTCTTTTCTTTTCTTTTTTTTTTTTTTTGAGACGGAGTCTCGCCCTGTTGCCCAGGCTGGAGTGCAGTGTTGTGATCTTGGCTCACTGCAAGCTCCGTCTCCCGAGTTCACGCCATTCTCCTGCCTCAGCCTCCCGAGTAGCTGGGACTACAGGCACCTGCCACCACGTCCAGCTAATGTTTTTTGTATTTTTAGTAGAGAAGAGGTTTCACCGAGTTAGTCAGGATGGTCTTGATATCCTGACCTCATGATCCGCCCACCTCAGCCTCCCAAAGTGCTGAGATTACAGGCTTGAGCTACCACACCCTGCCTCGGAGTCCATTTTCTTAACAACGCCATCAAAGACAAGAAAGGTTAAGGAATCATCAGAGGGCTCGTTTAAAATGCAGTTTCCAGAGTGCCTCTTCTCTAGGGATTACGATTCAGCAGGTCTTGGCGTAGTCCAGGAACCTGCCATTTATTTAAGCTTCCCCCAGGTGATTCCCATGAGACCCAAGATACACTTTGACAATCAGAGCTCTAAAATGTTTCCCTGTTCAAAAAAACACAGTGACACCGAATACGGGGAGAATGGGGACCACGAGATGCCAGCAGCACGGAGCTCTCGACTTCCTCCCTCACCCTCTCTCATCTTTGCACCCTCTGATCCGCTCTGGCTCACTGGGAGCCCTACGGCAAAAATATCTGGGGAGTTCTGGCAGGCGGAATTCCCTGTTTCTGCTTCTTAAGGATAAAAGGGGCAGCCTATGGAATTTGACCTGAGGCAGAAAGTCAAATCTCCACCTTGAAGGGAGACAGTCAGGTACAGAAGACAGCAGGAGTGAGGCTCAGCGCCTGCTCTCCAATTTGCAAAGATCCAGTTCCATGGCTGAGGAAGTGGGACCACCATATGGCGTCAGCCTTGCCAGTGCTCCGAGCCAGCCCCAGAAAAACAGCTGAGGCATCAGAGAGGAAAATGCCTGCCCTTCGGTCCATCAGAATGTCAAGACCCCAGGCGGTGGCTCTTCCCCACGCAGCCAGCCCCATGCACCTCCCCCCAGCCAGGAGGGAACAAAAGAATGGCTTTTGGAGTGGCCCTGATACGTCAGATCATCTGCCTTCCCCTTCAGCTGTCCTCCCCACTCCAGGCTTCAGGGAGCCGTTATGCCAGGCGGATTAAGACTTTCAGGCCAGAGACAGGGAGGGCTGAGGCACTGACACTCCACGGCTAATCAAATGGGCCTGCAGAGCTGCCACCCACACCCAGGAGCATTATTTATGGTGCCCGCCACAGGGCTGATTTGTGCTTTCCTCCTTCTCCATCTGGCCCTCCCTGGCAGGGCTCCCAGCTTGACTTACCACTGACAGGGCCGTATGCCCCGCCAGCCCTGGGAGGGCCTGCAAGTGACAAGGGTGGAGAGGAAAGATAGGAGTTAATTCCTTTCCACAGTGCCAGTCCTGTGCCAACCCCTGTGCTCCCCACAGCCCCAGGTGGAAACTCCATACCTACGTGGAATCCCGTAGTGGAAACAGCAGGAATCCTTTCCCTCCCTCACCCTACCCCTTAGCGACAGCTAAGGTACAGTGTTCATTTGGCCTGCAGCAAGCTTCCTAAGGGGGATGGCACCTGCTTGGGTTCTGGGTCAGACAAGGCTGAGCTGGTATCTCTGAAGATGACACTACCCACCCCTTTCTGCCTGTGTGCACCTGCAGCTCCTCCCACTGGGAGGCGGAGTCTGTGTCTCTGCCCTTGACTGTGGGCTGGTCTTGCCACTTGCTCTGACTACCAGAAGGTGGTGGGAGCCACAGACTGACCTTTAGGAGACCTAGAAGCTTCTCCTTTTGTTTTTTCTGGGAAAGCCACCGCCATGCTTTTAAAAAGCTCAGATTACTGCATGATAGGGAAAGCTCAGTGAAGTTTTTGTGGCCCTTCCAGCTTAACCCAACGACCAGCTGAGTGAATGAGCCTAGCCATCTCCAAAAACCACTGGACAAGGTTTATAACACAACTGGTGACAAGCTATTTCCGTGAAGCCTAAAATATGAGTGAATGAGGACAAAACACTGACAGTCACAAGACTTGTGGGGGAGGAAGGAGAGGGAGGCAACCAGGGTAGCATCAGGTGGACCTGAAAACAGGAGGATCCTGAAATAGGCAGCAGACATTGAGGAGAAAGCTGGGCAGTGAGTTTGAGAAGAGCAGCTGAAACTGGGTGCAGCCAAGCACAGGGAGCTTGGAGGGACTGAGGCAGCATATGGGGTTGATCGAGCTTTTCTACATCCTGAAACAGACCCTCCAGCGCTCCCTGTTCTGTGCAAACAGGACCCGGCAGAAACTGCTGGCCATGGAATAAAATTAAGCAGCAGGACGGGGACCACAGAAATGAAGGCTAGAAAGGCCAGAAAAGAGTGGATGTGTCAGTTATTTATTGCCTCTCGATTTCAACCTCTCCCTCTTCTTCCTCATATCAGATGAGCTCCCAAATAATTACATTATATATGTTTCCTACTTTTTTTTTTTTTTTTTTGAGACAGAGTTGCCCAGGCTGGAGTACGACAACGTGATCTCAGTTCACTGCAACCTCTGCCCCCCGGGGATTCAAGTGATTCTCCTGCCTCAGCCTCCCAAGTAGCTGGAACTACAGGTGCACGCCATCACGTCCCACTAATTTTTGTATTTTTTTCGTAGAGATGGGGTTTCTCCATGTTGACCAGGCTGGTCTCTAACTCCTGACTTGAGGTAATCCTCCCATCTTGGCCTTCCAAAGTGCTGAGATTACAGGTGTGAGCCACCACGCCTGGCCTTTTTTTCTACTTTTGTCCACCAAAAAGGCTAACACAGTGACAGTAGCATCCCCAGAGCCTGGATTGTGGTCTTGAAATATCGTTTCAATTGAGGGCTGGGTACAGTGTCACGCCTGTAATTCCAGCACTTTGGGAGGCCCGGGTGAGAGGATTGCTTAAAGACAGGTGTTCAAGTTTGCAGTGAGCTACAATGTCTTAAAGCCAGGGCAACAGAGCAAGATCCCATCTCTTTTTTTTTTTTTTTTTTGAGGTGGAGTCTCGCTCTGTCGCCCAGGCTGGAGTGCAGTGGCCAGATCTCGGCTCACTGCAAATTCCGCCTCCCGGGTTTACGCCATTCTCCTGCCTCAGCCTCCAGAGTAGCTGGGACTACAGGTGCCCGCCACCTCGTCCGGCTAGTTTTTTGTATGTTTTAGTAGAGATGGGGTTTCACTGTGTTAGCCAGGATGGTCTTGATCTCCTGACCTCGTGATCCGCCCGTCTCGGCCTCCCAAAGTGATGGGATTACAGGCTTGAGCCACCGCGCCCGGCCAAGATCCCATCTCTTAAGAAACAAAAACAATTAGGGCTTCTTGGCAAAACGCTTTGCTTCTTGCTTCAAGTCTAGAGCAGGATCACCTTTACATACCAGCTTGCAAGGCAGCTCTCAAAGACTAACAGGATAATGTCAAAAAGACTCAGGAGCCAGTTTGAAGAGGCTCCCACTAGACCATGTGAGCTTTAATAAGGACAAGAATTGCAATGAGTTCAAATCAATCAAAGAGGTTTAAATCTATGGGTTCACAATACTGTTAAAAAACAACTGGTCACCAATATACTTATCTCGAAAACTGGTAAATAAGTGAATCAAACATTTATCCTTCCTTCCCTATATGAACTAGACTTAAATAATAGATGAAGGAAAGCATCATCTTATAAAAATATTACAGGCTGGGTGCAGTGGCTCATACCTGTAATCCCAGCATTTTGGGAGGCCGAGGCAGGTGGATCACCTGAGGTCAGGAGTACAAAGACCAGCCTGACCAATATGATGAAACCCCATCTCTACTAAAAACACAAAATTTAGCTAGGCATGGTGGTGGGCACCTGTAGTCTCAGCTACTCGGGAGGGCACCTGTAGTCTCAGCTAGTCAGGAGCCTGAGACAGGAGAATTGCTTGTACCCAGGAGTCAGAGGTTGCAGTGAGCCAAGATCACTCCACTGCACTCCAGCCTGGGTGACACAGCGAGACTGTATCCCAAAACAAATAAATAAATAAATAAATACAATAAATAAAAGAAAAAGAAAGAATGGAATTAGAATGCCATAATTTTGCTGCCCCTAGTTAATTAATTAACGTAGGCATTAAGTCTCAATAGCCAGTAACATCACCAAAAGACAGATACTATGTGCCTCCTGCGTGAAGACCACACACCACCACCTAAAATGTTGCTAACAGGATCCAACCTGAGCCTGATCAATTCTCTGTGTCCAGCTGCCAATTCACCAGAAATGCAGAGAACAGAGGAACATGCTGAATTGCACCAGGAGTGTACAATTAGCAAAATTCAGACTACAGGAAACTCTGCAGGTTACACAGCCCAGGTACTTTGACAAATTTGTTGTAAAGAATGAAGGGAATGGAGAGTGTGGCCAACACACCCTAACCGACCCCCAGTGGGTCCTGCCCTTGTGTAATTCCTTCCTCTTGAGTGAGTGCAGGAACGGTGAGTTGCTCCTGGCCCACAGAGTAGGGCATATGTGATGGGATGTGACTCACCTGCTGTTTTTTTATAGATTTCACCTTAACCAACTGTGGGGAGAGACGCTACTGCTAGTCTTGAAGAAGCAAACAGCCATGCCATGATCAGCTTATGGGGAGGGCCATGCAGCAGGGAACTGTGGATGGCTTCTAGGACTCTGGGACCTGAGGGTAGCCTCCAACCAACAGCCAGCAAACATCTGGCTGTCATCAGTCATCCAACCACAAGGAAATTCATTCTGCCAACAACCTGAATGGGTTTGGAAGTGGATTCTTCCCCTCGTGAAACCTCCAGATGAGAATGCAGCCCAGGTAACAGGTTAATTTCAGCCTATAAGCTCCTGAGCAGAGGATCTAGCTAAGTTGTGCCATAGCCTTTTGACCCATGGAAGCTGTGAGATGACAATTGTGGTTTTTTTGTTTTTGTTTTTGTTTTTTTAAATTCAAACAGGGTCTTGCTCTTTTGCCCAGGCTGGTCTCCAACTCCCGGGCTCAAGTGATCCTCCCACACAGATCCCACAAAGTGCTGGGATTACAGGCATGCTCTGCCTTGTGAATTTCAAAAACTTTATTTGAATGAGTTTTTTGTTTGTTTGTTTGTTTGTTTTGAAACAGAGTCTCTCTCTGTTGCCCAGGTTGGAGTGCAATGGCGCGATCTTGGCTCGCCGCAACCTATGCCTCCTAGGTTCAAGCGATTCTCCTGCCTCAGCTTCCTGAGCAGCTGGGATTACAGGTATGTGCCCCACACCCAGATACTTTTCGTATTTTTAGTAGAGCCTGTTGGCCAGGCTGTCTCCAACTCCTGACCTCAGGTGATCCACCCGCCTCGGCCTCCCAGAGTGCTGGGATTACAGTTGTAAGCCACTTCGCCCAGCCTGAACTAGTTTTTAAGTTAGAAAAAAATTGCAAGCATAGTAGAGTTTCCTTGCATCTTTCAACCTGCTTGCTTAGTATTAATATCTAATATCTTATGTAACCAAAAATAGTTTCCTTGTATCTTTCAACCTGCTTGCTTAGTATTAATATCTAATATCTTATGTAACCAAAAATAGGAAATTAATATTAGTACATTATTATTATTATTATTTGAGACAGAGTCTTGCTCTGTCGCCCAGGCTAGAGTGCAGTGGTGTGATCTCAGCTCGCTGCAACCTACGCCTTCCGAGTTCAAGTGATTTTCTTGCCTCAGCCTCCTGAGTAGCTGGAATTACAGACGTGTGCCACCACGCCAGGCTCATTTTTGTATTTTTAGTAGAGACAGGGTTTCACTGTATTGGCCAGGCTGGTCTTGAACCCCTGACCTCCTGATCTGCCTGCCTCGGCCTCCCAAAGTGCTGGGATTACAGGTATGAGCCACCATGCCGGGCCAATATTATTATTATTATTGAAACAGGATCTCGCTCTGTCGCCGAGGCTGGAGTGCAGTAGCACGATCTCAGCCCACTGCAACCTCTACCTCTCAGGCTGAAGCCATCCTCCCATCTCAGCCTCCTGAGTAGCTGGGATTACAGGCATGTGCCACCATGCCCAGATAATTTTTATATTTTTTGTAGAGATGGGCCCTCTCTATGTTGCCCAGGCTGGTATTGAATTCCTGGGTTCAAGCAATCCTCCTGCCTCAGCTTCCCAAAGTGCTGGGATCAGAGGCATGAACCACCTCTACCGTCCTCAATATTATTTTTATTTTCAAGGCAGGGCTGCTCCGTCGCCCAGGCTGGAGTGCACTGGTATGATCTTGGCTCATTGCAACCTCAACCTTGTGGGCTCAAGCAATTCTCTCACCTCAGATTCTCAGGGAGCTGGGACTACAAGCACACGCCATCATGCCTGGCTAGTTGTTTTTTTCTATTTTTTTCTAAAAAAGACAGGGTTTCACCATGTTGCTCAGATTGGTCTTGTACTCCTGGACTGTAGCGATCTTCTCCCCTCATCCTCCCAAAGTGTTGGGATTATAGGCATAAGCCACTGCTCCTGGCCAACAATATGATTAATTAAACCGTAGGACTTGAATTTCATGAATTTTTTACTAATGTCCCTTTTTGGTTCCAGGATGTGATCTGGAATCCCATTTTGCATTTAGTTATTATTCCTCATTAGTCTCCTTCAATTGTAAATCTTCCTTTGTTTCTTATGACACTTAGCAAGCTTTGGGGTTTTGTTTGTTTGTTGTTTTGTTTTGAGCAAGCCAAAATCATTTCATGATTTCTTAAAAAGAACAAAGTTGGAAAGCTTATACCACCTGATTTCAAGACGTTCTGTAAAGTTAGTGTTAAGAAACTGTGCTATTCGGCCAGGCTCTGTGGCTCACGCCTGTAATCCCAGCACTTTGAGAGACCAAGGCAGGTGGATCACAAGTTCAGGAGTTTGAGACCAGCCTGGCCAACATGGTGAAACTCCGTCTCTACTAAAAATACAGAAATTAGCTGGGTGGTGGCACGTACCTGTAATCCCAGCTACTCAGGAGGCCGAGGCCAAGAATCGTTTGAACCTGGGAGGCGGAGGTTGCGGCAAGCAAAGATCACACCATTGCATTCCAGCCTGGCCAACAGGAGCGAAACTCCATCTCAAAAAAAAAAAAAGAAACTGTGCTATTCATGTAAGGATAAGGATAGATCTGTAAATCGATGGAACAGAAAAGAGAGTACAAGAAGTAGATTCACAAATTCATGGTCTGTGGTCTATTGATTTTCAACAAAGGTGCCAAGGTAATTCGATGTGGTAATTCAATGTCTTTTCAACAAATGATGCTGGAAGAACTAGGTATCCTTTTTTTTATTTCTTTTTCTTTTTTTGAGACAGAGTTTTGCTCTTATTGCCCAGGCTGGAGTGCAGTGGCATGATGTCGGCTCGCTGCAACTTCCACCTCCCGGGTTCAAGTGATTCTCCTGCCTCAGCTTCCCAAGTAGCTGGGATTATAGGCATGCTCCACCACGCCCGGCTAATTTTTTTTTTTTTTTTTTTAGCCAAAGTCTCACTCTGTTGCCCAGGCTGGAATGCAGTGGTGCAGTTTTGGCTCACTGCAACCTCCACCTCCTGGGTTCAAGCGATTCTCCTGCCTCAGCCTCCCAAGTAACTGGAATTACAGGTGTGTGCCACCACGCCTGGCTAATTTTTGTATTTTTAGTAGAGGCGGGGTTTCACCATGTTGACCGGGCTGGTCTCGAACTCCGGACGATCCGCCCTCCTCGACTTCCCAAAGGGCTGGGATTATAGGCGTGAGCCATCCCGCCAGCCTAGATATCCGTTTGAAACAAAAAGCATCTTGAGCTGGGCATGGTGGACAGCACTATGTGGGAGGCTGAGGCCTGCAGAATTCTTGCACTTAGAAGTTTGAGACCATCGTTGGGCAACATAGCAACACCCCATTTCGAAAAAAAAAACAATCTTGATTCTTATCTCATACCATAAACAAAATTTAATTTGAAATGAATTGTGGCGTAAAAGTCAAAACTAAGGAATTTCTAAAGGAAAACAGAGGAGAAAGTCCTTGTAACCTTGGGGTAGGCAAAGATTTCTTAGGACTTGGAAAGCATGGATCATTACAAAAAAAAAAAAAAAAAAGCCGGGCGCGTGGCTCACGCCTGTAATCCCAGCACTTTGGGAGGCCGAGGCGGGCAGATCACGAGGTCAGGAGATGGAGACCACAGTGAAACCCCGTCTTTACTAAAAATACAAAAAAACTAACCGGGCGTGGTGGCGGGCGCCTGTAGTCCCAGCTATTCGGGAGGCTGAGGCAGGAGAATGGCGGGAACCCGGGAGGCGGAGCTTGCAGTGAGCCGAGATCGCACCACTGCACTCCAGCCTGGGCAACAGAGCTAGACTCTGTCTCAAAAAAAAAAAAAAAAAAAAAAAAATTAGCCGAGGCAACACAGAGACTCTGTCTCTACCAAAAATTTTAAAAATTAGCCAGGTATGGTGGTACATGCCCATAGTCCCAGCCACTCAGGAGGCTGAGGTGGGAGGATCACTTGAGCCCCAGGAATTTGAGGCTGCAGTGAGCTGTGATTTTGCCACTGCCTGGGCAACAGAGTGAGACCCTATCTCAAAAAAAAAAAATTATAATAATAAAAAATAATAAATTTGGCCAGGCACAGTGGCTCACACCTGTAATCCCAGTGCTTTGAGAGGCCAAGGCAGGCGGATCACAAGGTCAGGAGTTTGAGACCAGCCTGACCAACATGGTGAAACCCCATCTATACTAAAAATATAAAAATTAGCCGGGCATGGTTGTGCGTGCCTGTAATCCCAGCTACTCAGGAAGGTGAGGCAGGAGAATCGCTTGAACCCGGGAGATGGAGGTTGCAGTGAGCCGAGATCACACCATTGTACTCCAGCCTGGGTCACAGAGTGAGACTCCATCTCAAATAATAATAATAATAATAATAGATTAGACTTCGTCAAAATGTAAAACCCTGGTCTTCAAAAGACACTGTCAAGAAGATGAAAAGCCACAACGTAACAGAAAATATTCATAATACATATATCCGAAAAAAGAATGGATATCCAGATTATATAAATAACTCCTACACTCAACAAAAAGACAAATGACCCAGTTTTTAAAATGGACAAACGACTGAAAAGTAGGCTGGGCGCAGTGGCTCACACCTGTAATCCCAACACTTTGGGAGGCCGAGGTTGTTGGATTGCTTGAGCCCAGGAGTTCAAGACCAGCCTGGGCAATGTGGCAAAACCCTTTCTCTACAAAAAATACAAAAATAGCAGAGTGTGGTGGTATGCACCTGTAGACCCAGCCACTTAGGGGGCTGAGGCAGGAAGATTGCTTGAGCCCAGGAGGTCGAGGCTGCAGTGAGCTGTGTTCATGCCACTGCACTCCAGCATGGGTGACACAGTGAGCCCCTGTTTCAGGAAATAGAATGACAGAAAGAGAGGAGGAGAAGAGAGGGAGAGGGAGACAGGGAGAGAGGGAGAGAGAGAATGAGAGAGAGAGAGAGAGAGACTTAAACATGATTAAGATGGTACATTTTATTTTTATTTTATTTATTTATTTTTTATTTTATTTTATTTTTGAGATAGAGTCTCACTCTGTTGCCCAGGCTGGAGTGCAGTTGTGCAATCTTGGCTCACTGCAAGCTCCGCCTCCCAGGTGCACGCCATTCTCCTGCCTCAGCCTCCCTAGTAGCTGGGACTAACTACAGGTGCCTGCCACTACGCCCTGCTAATTTTTTTTTTTTTTTTTTTTGTATTTTTAGTAGAGATGGGATTTCACCATGTTAGCCAGGATGGTCTGGACCTCCTGATCTTGTGATCTGCCAGCCTCAGCCTCCCAAAGTGTGGGGATTACAGGCGTGAGCCACCGCGCCTGGCCTTTATTTATTTATTTATTTATTTGAGACAGATTCTTGTTCTGTCGCCCTGGCTGGAGTGCAGTGGTGCGATCTCAGCTCACTGCAATCTCTGCCTCCCGGGTTCAAGCAATTCTCCTGCCTCAGCTTCCCGAGTACGTGGGATTACAGGTGCATGCCACCACTCTGGGATAATTTTGTATTTTTAGTAGAGATGGGGTTTCACTATGTTGGCCAGGCTGGTCTTGACCTCTTGACCTCAGGTGATCCGCCTGCCTCGGCCTCCCAAAGTGCTGGATTACAGGCGTGAGCCATCGCGCCCTGGGGCTCTTATATATTCCTGGTGAGAATGTACAATGGCACAGTGTGGTGTCATTTTACATATATATATTAATATGTATGGCTTCCTCCATGGTTCCTGGTTTGTAACTCCCATAGTCCTTGTTACAGTCTTTTGTTATAATGATGGGTGCTGTAGGCCAGGCCCGGTGGCTCATGCCTGTAATCCCAGCACTTTGGGAGGCTGAGGCAGGTGGATCATGAGGTCAGGAGTTCAAGACCAGCCTGGCCAACATGGTGAAACCCCATCTCTACTAAAAATATAAAAATTAGCCAGGCGTGGTGGCAGGCATCTGTAATCTCAGCTACTCAGGAGGCTGAGGCAGAGAATTGCTTGAACCCAGGAGGCGGAGGTTGCAGTGAGCTGAGATCGCACCTCTGCACTCCAGCCTGGGTGACAGAGCAAGACTCTGTCTTGATAAAGATATGTATAAAAAATAATAATGCTGGGTGCTGTGGGCCTCAGAAGCAGGCCTCATGAAACAGAATCTCTTTGATTTTTTCTTGCCCTTCTTTCACCTGCCCCATGGCAGAACTCTAATCTTCCTCCATCTTTCTGATTGTGGGACACAGGACTCTAATTCCAGAGAGGGTCCCGCTCCATACCCTGGAGACCTTCATTTCAACAAGGTTGTCTATAAAAACCCAAGAGGACAGGGTTCAGAGAGCTCCTCGATAGCTGAACACATAAAGATTCCTGGAAGGTGCTGCATCTGCGGAGGGCCTAGAAGCTCAGTGCACCTTCCCCCAGTACCTCACCCTACACATCTCTGTCTGGAGTTGGTTCCTTCTGGTGGGTTCTTGGTCTCCCTCACTTCAAGAATGAAGCTGCGGACCTTCGCAGTGAGTGTTACAGCTCTTACAGGTGGCACGGACCCAAAGAGTGAGCAGTAGCAAGATTCATTGTGAAGAGCGAAAGAATAAAGCTTCCACAGTGTGACAGTGTGGAAGGGGACCCAAGCAGGTTGCTGCTGCTGGCAGGGGGGAAGGCGAGGGGGGTGGCCAGCTTCTGTTCCCTTATTTGTCCCCACCCATGTCCTGCTCATTGGTCCATTTTACAGAGTGATTGGTCCATTTTACAGAGTGCTGATGGGTGCGTTTACAATCCTTTAGTTAAACACAGAGCGCTGATTGGTGTGTTTTTGCAGCATGCTGATTAGTGCATTTACAATCCTTTAGCTAGGCACAGAGCACTGATTGGTGCATTTTTACAAAGTGCTGATTGGAGCATTTACAATTCTCTAGCTAGACACAGAGCGCTGACTGGTGTGTTTACAATCCTCTAGCTAGACAGAAAAGTTCTCCAAGTCCCCACTCAACCCAGGAAGTGCAGCTGGCTTCACCTCTCATATTCACTGGTATCTTTTGTAATAGCCTTTGTAATGTTACTGGAAAATTAGACCCTGTAAAGTATTTTAAAGAGGTGTATCCTTAGCCAATATGATTGTTCCCCATGGCCTGGGGAAAGTGAGAAAGTGTACCCAAGGTGGTCACGTTAGTGTAGATTTATACATTTTAGGGAGAGAGGAATTGTAGGTAAAATCATAAATCAATACATGGAAGGTGCACATTGGCTCAGCCAAAAGAGGTAGGACATCTTGAAGGAGAGATGAGTTTACAGGTCAGTGTGTCTAGAATTGGTTCCTTCCTGTGGGTTCTTGGTCTCGCTGACTTCATAAATGAAGTTGCAGACCTCGGTGGTGAGTGTTACAGCTCTTACAGGTGGCATGGACCCAAAGATTCAGCAGCAGCAAAATTTATTGTGAAGAGCGAAAGAACAAAGCTTCCACAGCACAGAAGGGGACCCAAGCAGGTTGCCCCTCCTGTGGGGTATGGGGGCTGGTTTGGAGGGGCAGGGGCAGGGCAGCTTTTATTCCCTTATTTGTCCCCACCCATGTCCTACTGATTGGTCCATTTTGCAGCATGCTGATTGGTCCATTTTACAGAGCACAGATTGGTCGATTTTACAGTGTGCTGATTGGCACATTTTACAAACCTCTAGCTAGCCACAGAGCGCTGATTGGTGCGTTTTACAATCCTAGCTACAGAGTGCTGATTGGTGCGTTTTACAATCCTCTTGTAAGACAGAAAAGTTCTCCAAGTCTGCACTCCACCCAGGAAGTCCAGCTGGCTTCACCTTTCATTAGGTGGATTCAAATAGTTTTCTGATTGGCAGTTGGTTGAAAGAATTAAAGCTTTGTCTAAAGACTTGAAGTTAGCAGAAGGAAATGACTGAGTTCAGATAAGGGGGGTGTGGAGGCCAAAGTTTTTTTTTTTTTTTTTTTAAATACGGAGTCTCACCGTTGCCCAGGCTAGAGTGCAGTGGGATAATCTTGATTCACTGCAACTTCCGCCTCCCAGGTTCACCCCATTCTCCTGCCTCAGCCTCCTGTTCACCTGGGATTACAAGCATGTGCCACCACACCTGGCTAATTTTTGTATTTTTAGGAGAGACATGGTTTCGCCATGTTGGCCAGGCTGGTCTCAAACTCCTGACCTCAGGTGATCCGCCCACCTTGGCCTCCCAAAGTGCTGAGATTTACAGGTGTGAGCCACCATGCCAGGCCCAAACTTCTTGTTATATCGATGATGCCTCATAGGTAGCCCATTTCAGAAAGAATAGATGGTAAATCTCTTTTAAGAACTTAAATGTGTCAGGTTCTAATTTAATCTCTCATAGGTCCCAGAAAGGCCTAGAAAGGAAAGCCTGGCTTTATTAATGGAGATTCTCTACAGATGCAAATTTCCCTCACAAAAGATGGCTTTGCAGAACTATTTCAAAATATGTCAGTGAAATACATTTTGGGGTGAAATATTGTTGTTTCCTTTAGGGTCGCTGTTTGTCCCATGATGCTATACCAGAGTAAGGTTGTAGTTTGGTATCCTATTGCCCCGAAGAGTCTGTTCTGCCAGTATTAAGTCTTACTTCTCTATTTTCATGTTAATGCTGGTCAGTTGTACCTAAACTCTAAAAAGGAGGGAGCGTGACCTCCCTTCCAGTCTTGGTCAGGAATTCAGTTTTTCAGGTTTCTCGGGTGCTAGAAGGGGTCTGTTCAGCTGTTCAGTCAGTTGGGGAGCTTAGGATTGTATTTTTTATTTATGGTAATAAATCGGTAAACATAAGTAAATGTTTCCCCTAGTTCTGTGAGCTGCTTCAGCAAAGTAATTGCACTCAAAGTTGGGGTTGTGGGAACCCCAACTTGAAGCCAGTTAGTCAGAAGTTCCTGAGGCCCAGACTTGCTACTGGTATCTGGGGGGGGGCGGTGCGGGGCAGGGGCAGTGTTGGGGACTGAGCTCCAAATCTGTGGAATCTGACACTATCTCCAGGTAGATAGTGTGGGAACTGGCACCCAGTTGGTGTGTGCTACAGAGTTAATCGCTTGCTTGCTGGTGAGGAGAAATCCCCATATATGTTGGGGTCATGGAAGTCTTCTATGTTGACTGTTGTATTGATCCAAGAGTGGAAGATAAGCTCAGTTTGAGAGTTTTTCCTGAACACACAGCCATTTTGGAAAACAGTTTGACAGTTTTGTATAAATTTTAACACATACCTCCTATAAAGCCTAGTAATCCCACTCCTAGGTATTTATTTACTCAAGTGTATTAAAGCAGATGTCCATACAGAAGTCTGTAACCAATGCTTGTAGCAGCTTTATTGGTGATAGCCAAAAACTGATAACAACTCAAATGTCCCTCAAAAGAAGAATGCATAAACAATTTTGGTATATTCATTTAGCAGAATACTTCCCGGCAATAAAAAGGAAGGAAGGCCAGGCACGGTGGCTCACGCCTTTAATCCCAGCACTTTGGGAGGCTGAAGCTGGCAGCTCACCTGAGGTCAGGAGTTCAAGACCAGCCTGGGCAACATGGAGAAAGCCCGTCTCTACTAAAAATGCAAAAATTAGTGAGGCGGGGGCAGCGCGCACCTGTAGCCCTAGCTACTTGAGAGGCTGAGGCAGGAAAATTGCTTGAACCCAGGAGGCGGAGGGTGCAGTGAGCCGAGATTACACCACTGCACTCCAGCTTTGGCAACAGAACGAGACTTCGTCTCAAAAAAAAAAAAAAAAAGGGAAGGAAATACTGAACAGCGATAACTTTCAAAACCATTAGTGAAAGAAGCTGTACCCAAAAGAGAATATAACATGATTTTAGTTATATAAAATTTTAGAAAAGGGAAATCTAGTCTATAGCAACAAAAAGCAAATTAGTGGTTGCCTGGGCCCAGGACTAGGGGAAGGGGGTACAAGAGAATTTTGGGAGTAATAGAAATGTTCTTGAATCAGGATTGGTGGTTACATGATTGTATACACCTGTCAAACTCATCAAAATTGTGTCCTTAAAATGGATGGATTTTATTAGATGTAAATTATACCTGAATAAAGTTGTCTTTTTAAATGGGTAAGACTGAAGTATGGTGTCTAGAGAGGCAGTCTTGGGTGATGAACCCCGCTGCAAGTGAGTCCTATGAGTCAGGATGGTGGGCTCAGTTGGAGAGAGCCAGGAACTATAACTGGGATGCGGCAGGGAAGGGCTTCTATGAGGGGAGTGTGGGGGGATGTCAAAGTTCTAGTTCTTGACTTGGGTGGTGATTACAAAGGGTGTCTGCCTTATAAAAATTCACTAAGATGAATAGGCATGGTGGCTTACACCTGTACTCCCAACACTTTGGAAGACGGAGGGGGCCAGATCACCTGAGGTCAGGCATTCGAGACCAGGCTGGCCAACATAGGGAGACTCCGTCTCTACTGAAAGTACAAAAAATTAACTGATGATGGTGCACGCTTGTAATCCCAGCTATCTGGGAGGCTGAGGTAGGAGAATTGCTTGAACCTGGGAGGCAGAGGTTGCAGTGAGCCAAGATTGTGCCACTGTACTCCAGCCTGAGCAACAGAGTGAGACTCTGTCTCAAAAAAAGGAAAAAAAAAAAAAGTAGGGGGGGGCGCCGGGGGCAGTGGCTCATGCCTGTAATCCCAACACTTTGGGATGCCGAGGAGGGTGGATCACCTGAGGTTGGGAATTTGAGGCCAGCCTGACCAACATGGAGAAACCCCGTCTCTTCTAAAAATACAAAATTAGCCGGGCATGGTGGCGCATGCCTGTAATCCCAGATACTTGGGAGGCTGAGGCAGAAGATTCACTTGAACCTGGGAGGCGGAGGTTGCAGTGAGCCAAGATCAAGCCACTGCACTCCAGTCTGGGCAACAAGAGCAAAACTCTGTCTCAAAAAAAAAAAAAGTTCACTAAGCTATATCTTTGCTTTTTGTAGTTTCTCGTATCTGATTTTAGCTTATAATTAAATGTTTACAAATAAATTTTAGGCTGGGCGCGGTGGCTCATGCCTGTAATCCCAGCACTTTGGGAGGCCGAGGCGGGCAGATTGCCTGAGCTCAGGAGTTTGAGACCAGCCTGGGCAACACAGTGAAACCCTGTCTCTACTAAAGTACAAAAAATGAGCCGGGCATGGCGGCGTGTGCCTGTAGTCCCAGCTACTTGAGAGGCTGAGGCAGGAGAATCACTTGAACCTGGGAAGTAGAGGTTGCAGTGAGCCAAGATCGTGCCTCTGCACTCCAGCCTGGGCAACAGAGCAAGACTCTGTCTCCAAAATAATAATAATAATAATAAATAACAAAATAATAATAATAATAATAATTGTGGCTGGGCATGGTGGCTCATGTCTGTAATCCCAACATTTGGGAGGCCAAGGCAGGTGGATCACCTGAGGTCAGGAGTTCGAGAGCAGCCTGGCCTACAAGGTGAAATCCCTCTACTAAAAAAGTACAAAAAATAAAATTAGCTGGGCGTGGTGGTGGGTGCCTGTAATCCCAGCTACTTGGGAGGCTGAGACAGAATTGCTTGAACCCAGGAGGTGGAGGTTGCAGTGAGCCGAGATCACACCATTGCACTCCAGCCTGGGAGATAATAATAATTATTATTATTATATGTCTCAAAAGAAAAGAAAAGACAGATAAAAAGAATCTAAGAAGTAGGAGAAATGCTCAGAGGTTTATACCTTGAGCATAGACCTTGACAATAACGTGATGGCCTCCAATGTGGACCACCTCCACAGCATTGTGGATCATCTCCCCGAGAGCGAGGCCTAAAGCAACAGATCCAACAGGCTATAAATATGTGACATTCCCTGGACTCTGTTTTCACTTTGATACTGGTCCTAATCAAATAATTCAGGAAAATAATCACAGCAGCATCAGGAAGGTGAGGTCAGAGGAGCTGCTGCAAACCACAATAGGAAAAGAGGTGGCCCACCGAAGGGGAGGGAACATCTCATGTGGAGGGGAGCAGGTGCCATTTAGAGGAGAAAACAGCCCTTCAGCCCATGGCGTCAAGTGTGTGTGTGTGTGTGTGTGTGTGTGTGTGTGTCTGGGAATGCATCAGTAGCCATCTACCTACATCCGCAAACTCACATATGCCGTGCAAGCTACAGATGAAGATTGCAGCACAGATGGCTCTTTTGAAGGGGTTTCTGGATGAGTGGGAAGAGGTAATGTTCCACAGCATTAGGAAGCTATTTTAGGTGTGGTGCCAGGAGATGCGGGAAGAGGTGAGACCCAGGGTGTCTCTTGAGGAATGTCTGTTTCAGTGTTCTTACAGCCAGTGCATCGCTGTACTGGGGCCATGAACTGGTATCCTCCGCCCTATCCCCAGAGCCTGAGAAATAGAAAAATCTCCTGGCTGCAGTGCTGGCCACAGAGGGCATTGCTCCTCTAGGTCTCCCTCCACTCCCGCTGTGACACCAGAGATTTTATGAAAGACCCAGGAATCTCAAAAAGCAAGGGACTGCAACTTGAAAATCTTTAGAAACCACGGTTTACTCTTTTCCAACCTGAGGAGACCCCCAGGGTCACTGGGGACCTAACTCCTGGCTTCCCTTGGTGGTCACAGGTTCCTCAGAGTCACGGGTTCACAACTTTGGCTGCTTTAGAAATAGTCATTTAGGCCAGGTACGGTGGTTCACACCTATAATCCCACTCTTTGAGGCCGATGTGGGAAGATCACATGAGCCCAGGAGTTCAAGACCAGCCTAGGCAACATAGTGAGACCTACCCCATGCCCCTTGTGTCTCTACACAAAAGCTTAAAAACTAGCTGGGCATGGTGCACACCTGTAGTCCCAGCTGTTCGGGTAGCTAAGGTAGGAAGGATCACTTGAGCCCAGAAGGTCAAGGCTGCAGTGACCTGTGATCATACCACTGCACTCCAGTCAGGCGAAAGAGGGAGACCCTGACCTGACTCAGAAAAAAAAAAAAAGAAAAAGAAAAGGCCGCACACAGTGGCTCACGCTTGTAATCCCAACACTTTGGGAGGTCAAGAAGGGGCGGATCACCTGAGGTCAGGAGTTCAAGACCAGCCTGACCGACATATAGTGAAATCCCATCTGTACTAAAAAAAAAAATACAAAAATTAGCTGGGTGTGGTGGCATACGCCTGTAATCCCAGCTACTTGGGAAGCTGAGGCAGGAGAATCTCTTGAACCCAGGAGGTAGAGGTTGCAGTGAGCCAAGATCACGCCACTACCACACTCCAGCCTGGGCAACAGAGCAAGACTCCATCTCTCAAAAAAAAAAAAAAAAAAAAAAGAGAGAAAGAAAAAATAGGGAAAACAGCTGCTGCTCAATACCTATGTCCACCAAAAACCACACACAAGAACATTCTTAGCAGTTTTATTTATAAATAGCTAAACCCTGAAAAAACATAAATGTCCATCAGCTGGTGAATGGATAAACAAATTATGGTATAGCTTTACGGTAGAACACAGCTCAGCAGCAAAAATTAGCTACCTACATGCATGATCCTCACAGAGAGGGAGGGGCAGGTCGCCGGATGCCAGTGCATACTGTGGCCATATTGGTCAGAACGTGTGCCCTTGGGAATGCAGGTGGGGGGGACTGTCTGCACAGGAGATTCTTGCGGTATTAGCCATATTCTATATCTTGGTCTGGATGGTAATTAACATGGATTTATACACACACATACATATATGTAAAAATGCATTGAGTTGGCCGGGCATGGTGGCTCACACCTGTAATCCCAGCACTTTGGGAGGCTGAGGTGGGTGGCTCACAAGGTCAGGAGATCAAGACCATTCTGGCTAACACGGAGAAACCTTGTCTGTACTAAAAATATGAAAAATTAGCCAGGCGTGGTGGTGGATGCCTGTAGTCCCAGCTACTCGGGAGGCTGAGGCAGGAGAATGGTGTGAACCTGGGAGGTGGAGGTTGTAGTGAGCCAAGATTGCACCATTGCACTCCAGCCTGGCGACACAGCAAGACTCTGTCTCAAAAAACAAAAAACAACACAACAAAAGTAATCTCTTGGCCGGGCACAGTGGCTCACGCCTGTAATCCCAGCAATTTGGGAGGCCGAGATGGGTGGATCATTTGAGGTCAGGAGTTCAAGACCAGCCTGGCCAACATGATGAAACCTCACGTCTACTAAAAATATAAAAATTAGCCGGGCAAGGAGGCACATGCCTGTAATCCCAGCTACTTGGGAGGCTAAGGCAGGAGAATCGCTTGAATACAGGAGGCGGAAGTTGCAGTGAGCTGAGATCGTGCCATTGCACTCCAGCCTGGGTGACAAGAGTGAAAGTCCATCTCATAATAAATAAATAAAAAATAAATAAATAAAAGTTGTATCTTTAAAACATACATTGAATCCTGCCATTACTGCTTGAAACCTTCCCACGGCTTTTCGTTGCACTTTGAATAAAATCCTGATGCCTTCCTGAGGTGAGGTCAATGTGTGGTCCAGCTTCACCTTGTTACCATGTCCTAACCATCCTGGCTGCCTTTCAGCTCAAGCTGTTTCCTGCATCGGGGACTTTCAGAGGCCCTGTTCCCCCTTCCCAGTTCTCCTAGTTCTCTGTAGGTTTCAGATCAAACATCACCTCCTCACTCCCCATTACTCTCCATCACCACAGGCTGATCATTTTCTCCATAGCTCCCAGCACATGACAGAAGTATATGTTGCTTGTCGTGGGATCCCTGTGTGCTCATGTCCCCAGTCAGCCCCATCATCTGGCCCAGGACTAGGGGGACCCAGTGCCTAAGGGTGGAATGGAATTTGGCGAACTCCATGAAGCGGTGGCATCTCAGAAGGCTTTGGTAACGGCAGAGATAGTATTATTCACTTCCTTCCTCAGTCAGTCATCATCCCTTGTTTCCTCCACTCGCCATGCGGTTACTGTTAATTTTGAAACATTTATTAACTAACGTGTGAGACATCATGCTAAATGCTGGAAAGGACACTGAGAGAGGGGAAGCCATGGTTCGTGACCTCAGGGAAGTGCCATCCAGGATGGAGACACCAAGGGAATGCTGTCATTCAAGGGTTAGCTGGGCAGTGCTGTGGACCTCCTCCTCACTCCTTATCCTTTCTAGGTGACCTCAGAACCTCACAAGGTCTTAGATGATGCCCTTTCCTCATCTGACCCAGCTCTTCCACAGGACACATTCAGAACCCTTTATCTAAAATTATACTGTGCATTTGCACCAGTGTGTCTCATGGGAACCTCAAATGCAACAAAATCTAAAACTGAATTCATCTCTCATAAACAATTTAGTGGTATTTCAGATTAATAGAAGCAGAGCTCATTGGGGAAATGGTGTTGAGATAATGGCTAACCCTTTGGAGGGAAAATGTTTTACCTCAGAGAACATTCCAGGAGGATAAAAGATGTAAACATAAAAAATGAATCCAACCGAGCACAGTGGCTCACGCCTGTAATCCCAGCCCTTTGGGAGGTCGAGGTGGGAAGATCGATTGAGCTCAGGAGTTTGAGACCAGCCTAGGCAACATGGAGAAACCTTGTCTGTGCTAAAAATACACACACAAAAAAAATCAGCTGGGCTTGGTGGCACATGCCTGTAATCCCAGCTACTTGGGATGCTGAGGCACAATAATTGCTTAAGCTGAGATCATGCCACTGCACTGCAGCCTGCGTGACAGAGTGAGACTCTGTCAAAAAAAAAAAAGGACTGAGTATTTTTTCAAGTGAGCTGGGGAGTCGTTAGCGGGATTTAAGCAGGGAAGTGACATGGTCTGATGTTGCAGCAGGATCGCCCATGGCTCTAGGAAGGGAAGAGAACTGGGAGACCATATTTCAGTTGACTGCATCCCAGCATTGCTACAGGGAAGTGGGCAGTCACACCTGTCTTTTCTTGCTGGCTGCTTTTAAGATCTTCCCCAAAGTCATCCCTCTGGCCAGGTGCAAGGGCTCATGCTTGTAACCCCAGCATTTTGGGAGGCCAAGGCGGGAGGATCACCCAAGGTCAGGAGTTCGAGACCAGCCTGGCCAACATGGTGAAACTCCATCTCTACTAAAAATACAAAAATTAGCCAGGCATGGTGGCACATGCCTGTAATCCCAGCTACTTGGGAGGCTGAGGCAGGAGAATCGCTTGAACCCCAGAGGCAGAGCTTGCAGTGAGCCAAGATTGTGCCACTGCTCTTCAGCCCGGGTGACAGAGTGAGACTCTGTCTCAAAACAACAAACAAACAAAACCTAAGTCCTCTCTCTGGTCACTGAGATAAATGTGAATCTGTTCGTCTCCTTTGGAAAGGCTAATCAGAACCTCAAAAGAATGCAACCGTTTGTCTCTCACCTACCTGTGACCTGGAAGCCCCCTCCCTGCTTTGAGTTATCTCACCTTTCTGGATGGAACCAATGTTCATTTTACATATGTTGATTGATATCTCATGTCTTCCTAAAATGTATAAAACCAAGCTGTGCTCTGACCACCTTGGGCACATGTCATCAGGACCTCTTGAGGCTGCATCGTGGGCTCATCCTCAACCCTGGCAAAATATACTTTCTAAAATTCACAGACCTGTCTCAGATTTTCAGGATTCACATTGTCTTCCAGTAATTCTGGAAAATACTCTGACAGTGTTTCTTCCCTACTTTCTCTATTATTTTCTTGTAAGACTTCACTTAGACATCTAGTAGACTTTCTCACTCTATCCCTCATGTCTCATCCTTTCTTTCAAATATTCCATGTCTTTAGCTGGGTGTGGTGGTGTGCACCTGTAGACCAAGCTACTCAGGAGGCTGAGGCAGGAGGATGGCTTGAAGGTCGGGACTGCAGTGAGTCGTGACTGCACCACTGCTCTCCAGCCTTGGCAAAAAAGGGACACCCTGTATTTTTTTTTTTTTTGAGGCGGAGTCTCGCTCTGTCGCCCCGGCTGGAGTGCAGTGGCCGGATCTCAGCTCACTGCAAGCTCCGCCTCCCGGGTTTACGCCATTCTCCTGCCTCAGCCTCCCGAGTAGCTGGGACTACAGGCGCCCGCCACCTCGCCCGGCTAGTTTTTGTATTTTTAGTAGAGACGGGGTTTCACCGTGTTAGCCAGGAGGGTTTCGATCTCCTGACCTCATGATCCGCCCGTCTCGGCCTCCCAAAGTGCTGGGATTACAGGCTTGAGCCACCGCGCCCGGCCAGGACACCCTGTATTAACAAAAAACCAAAAATAAATCAATCAAATATTCTCTTTCAGTCTCAGGACTACATTGTGTATATCTGTATATATATTTTCATTTCTACTTTAATCTCACTGACTTTTCTCTTCAAGTGTCAGTTTGTCAAATCTATTGTTCAGTCTTTTGGGCCTTTTTTTTTTTTTACTTTCTTGGAGTTTTTTTTTTTTTTTTTTTTTTTTTTTTTAGAGAGGAGGTCTTGCTATGTTGCCCAGGCTGCTCTCGAACTCCTGGGCTCAAGTGATCCTACTACCTCAGCCTCTTAAGTAGTTAGGACTACTACAGGTTCACAGCACACCTTACCTGGCTATTTCGTCTTTTTTTTTTTTTTTTTCTCTGAGACGCAGTCTTGCTCTGTCGCCCAGGCTGGAGTGCAGTGGCAGCAATCTCGGCTCACTGCAAGCTCCGCCTCCCAGGTTCAGGCCATTCTCCCGCCTCAGCCTCCTGAGTAGTTAGGACTACAGGCGCCGGTCACCACGCCCAGCTAATTTTTTTTCTATTTTTAGTAGAGGCGGGGTTTCACCGTGTTAGCCAGGATGGTCTCGATCTCCTGACCTCGTGATCTGCCCGCCTTGGCCTCCCAAAGTGCTGGGATTACAGGTGTGAGCCACTACGCTCGGCCTTTTTTTTTTTTTAATGACAGAGTTTTGCTCTGTCACCCAGGCTGGCCAGGCTGGAGTGCAGTCCTGCAGTCTCGGCTCACGGTAGCCTTGACCCACGGGCTCAAGCGATCCTCAAAACTCAGCTTCATGAGTAGCTGGGATTACAGCCGCCCGCCACCACGCCCGGCTAATTTTTTTTTTTTTTTTTTTGAGACGGAATCTTGCTCTGTCACCCAGGCTGGAGTGCAGTGGGGAGATCTTGACTCACTGCAACCTCTGCCTTCCAGGTTCCTGCGAACTCTCCTGCCTCAGCCTCCTGAGTAGCTGGGATTACAAGTACCCACCACTACGCCCAGCTAATTTTTGTATTTTTAGTAGAGAAGGGGTTTCACCATGTTGGTCAGGCTAGTCTCAAACTCCCGACCTCAGGTGAACCGCCCACCTCGTCCTCCCAAAATTCTGGGATTACAGGTCTGAGCCACCGTGCCAGGTCCACTTTTCTTTTCTTTCTTTCTTTCTTTTTTTTTTGAGACGGAGTTTCGCTCTTGTCGCCCAGGCTGGAGTGCAACGGTGCAATCTCAACTCACTGCAACCTCCGCCTCCCAGGTTCAAGAGATTCTCCTTGCCTCAGCCTCCCAAGTAGCTGGGATTACAGGCGCCTGCCACCATGCCTGGCTAATTTTGTATTTTTTTTTTAGTAGAGATCGGATTTTGTCATGTTGGCCAGGGTGGTCTCGACCGCCTGACCTCAGGTGATCCACCCGACTTGGGCTCCCAAATTGCTGGGATTATAGGCGTGAGCCACTGCGCCCGGCCCCACTTTCCTTTTCTTTCTTTCTTTTTAGACGGAGGGTCGCTCTGTCGCCCAAGCTCTGGAGTGCAGTGGAGTGATCTCGGCTCACTGCAACCTCGCATATCGGGTTCAAGCGATTCTCCTGCCTCAGCCTCCTGAGTAGCTGGGATTACAAGTACCCACCACTACGCCCAGCTAATTTTTGTATTTTTAGTAGAGACAGGGTTTCACCATATTGGCCAAGCTGGTCTCAACTCCTGACCTTATGATCTGCCCGCCTCGGCCTCCCAAAGTGCTGGAATTACAGGCTTGAGCCGCCGCGCCCGGCCTCTTTTTTCTTTTGTTTCTTTTTTTTAAAATAGAGCCAGGGTATTTCTCTGTCACCCAGGCTGCACTGCAGCGGCATGAACTCGGCTCACTGCACCCTCCACTTTCCGGGCTCAAGCGATCCTCCCGCTTCAGCCTCGTGAATAACTGGGGCTACAACCGTGCACCACCACAATCAGTTAATTAAAAAAAAAAAAAATTTTGTAGAGATTAAGTCTCACCGTTGTCCAGGCTGGTCTGGACCTCCTGGGCTCAAGCAATTCTCCTGCGTCACCCTCCCAAAATGCTGAGTCAACTTTTTTTTTTTTTTTGAGACGGAGTCTCACTGTCGACCAGGCTGGAGTGCAGTGGCATGATCTCGGCTCATTGCAACCTCCACCTCCCGGGTTCAAGCGATTCTCCTGCCTCAGCCTCCCGAGTAGCTGGGACTACAGGCTCCTGCCGCTAAATTTTTGTGTATTTTTAGTAGAGACAGGGTTTCACCATATTGGCCAAGCTGGTCTCAAACTCCTGACCTTATGATCTGCCCGCCTCGGCCTCCCAAAGTGCTGGGATTATAGACGTGAGCCACCGCGCCCGGCCTCTGTTTTTTTATTTAAAAAAAAAAAAAAAGTCTACTTGTGTGAGTGCATATGAGTTTGGAAAAATGTATACCACAATGTTAATAGTGATTCTCTTTGGCTGATGGGATTACCTTTTTAGTCTTTTATTGTCATCTGATTTGTATGTTCTCTCTCTTTTCTTGCTCCAAGAGCATATATCACTTGCATAATAAATTTTGGGCGGGGAAAAAGAGAAGAAGCGTTTCTAAAACGACGGCCCAAAATAGGTGACCCTGTACTGATAAAGCACGCAAGCTCAGAAGTTTCCGGCGGCGGTTTCCTAGTGTGTGCGTGCGTCCCTCAGGCGGTCGAGCTCTGCAGTCAGATCCACCAGTCCTTCAGGCACCGCCGAGGCCACCCCAGGCTCCGCGCGGGTCCTGGCGGGGGGCGGGCCCACGCCAGCCCGGAAGAGACGCAGCACCGCGCATGCTCCTTCCTTTCCAGCCCCGGCCCCGGACCCTGCAGCTGAGGAGGTGAGTTTCTGTGGAGTTGGAGTTCCATCGGCTCCCATCCGGGCCATCTTGCCGCCTTAGCGGCTGCTCCTCCACAGAATGCGGGCAGGGGGCCTCTCTCCCACTCCCCACATACCCATTTCTGAGTAGCGACAGGGGCTGGAGGCTTATTTTATGAGGTAGGGGGCCGCTGGTAGGCGAAGATTGTCCGAGGGAGAGGGGGAGGATGAAGGCAGTGCGTGGCGGAGACCTGCCAGGTGAGACTAGGGAGACAGTGTCCCGCCAACACGCTTTTCCCTTGGGGACAGGACTCCCCCGACCGCCTCCTTGCCTGGCACTGGAGCTCTACTTTGGGGGAGGTGTGGTAGGAAACGAGGGTGCGAAGGCCTTAGTCCTTCGGTTTGGGGTCTGCCGCCTTCAAGAAGCGGGGCCTTTACTCCTCCAGGCCTTCCCTGTGTACCTTATGGTACAGCCGCGCGATTCCGCGCAGGGTACAGTCGCTGACGGCTTCTAGCTGCCCCTGATAATACAGGGTCTGCTCCTCTCACCCGCCATTGACCTTTGTAATTGTGATAACTTAAGGAAGTTTGGCTCGAATGTGCACCACTATGCTGGTTTTAACATACTGGCAGCTTTTCCACCTGAATTGTTTTTGGGGATGGGGAGGGACGGAACTGGCCTCTGCCGAATCTGTTTTGTGAAGCTGAGTCTTCCCACCGGCGTGTTGTCTAAGGTTTTGTGTGGGTCACTTTAGGGTCACGAACTTGATTACTGGACCCCGGCCTCGTTACTCAGAAGTGCTCTTGACAGTCATCTCCTTCTTGCAGATGTTGATGCCTAAGAAGAACCGGATTGCCATTTACGAACTCCTTTTTAAGGAGGGAGTCATGGTGGCCAAGAAGGATGTCCACATGCCTAAGCACCCGGAGCTGGCAGACAAGAATGTGCCCAACCTTCATGTCATGAAGGCCATGCAGGTAGGAGGGTGAGGAGGAAGACTGGGTTGGGATGGAGGATCTTCCCCTAACGTTCAAGGCAAGTTCCAAAGGGGAGGTCAGGACTGCCGGGGCTGCTTTCTAACTTGAAGGGCTGGGACTGGAGACTTGATGATCCAAGTGTCTACTTATGCCTTAACAGTAAGTTTGTTGCCTTACAGTCTCTCAAGTCCCGAGGCTACGTGAAGGAACAGTTTGCCTGGAGACATTTCTACTGGTACCTTACCAATGAGGGTATCCAGTATCTCCGTGATTACCTTCATCTGCCCCCGGAGATTGTGCCTGCCACCCTACGCCGTAGCCGTCCAGAGACTGGCAGGCCTCGGCCTAAAGGTATGGTGCCCAAATAAATGCCTTCAGCTATTTGACGATAGTTTCTTTTGTGTAAGGGACAGAAGCATTCTTAGCTGTTGTCAGCTTTAGAGGGCTCTGGCCTGCAGGCATTTGGTCAAGTGCTAGAACCTTTGTCTGGCGGCTTGGGACTTGGAATAGAACTAGACTCAGTTCTTCAGGCCATCCATGAGATGCACAGATAGTCTGTCGCTTTCTTCACCCACACCCATACCAACATCCAGACACATGTGGTATAGAAAATTGAGTAACTTTTCCAGCAGAGTGTGTTGTACTCTTCCCAAGAAGTCCAAAGCAAAGCCATTTACCACCTTGAAAGAACCAAAAGAGTTTTGTAGTTTTCTTGCCAGCAGGGGAAAAAATTAGAAACAGTGGAGTGGAGAACGGATGGTGTATACCACGACGTGAAAGGATATGCACGCATATGTGGTGCGAGGAGAATTATCTTTTGATTCTTAAGATCATTGCTGGCTTACAGTTGCTTTTTTTTTTTTTTTTGAGACGGAGTCTTGCTCTGTTGCCCAGCCTGGAGTGCAGTGGTAAGCCACCGTGCCTGGCCTGTATTTTGTCTAGGTTATGGTTCTTTGTTACGAAACTGTAGGAGCTGCAGAGAGCATAGGATGGAGTGACAAAATGCACAGATTCCTAAACGTGATCATCAGAGGGTCCAGGTTCCCCTGGAGAGTTACTTTATGGAGCTTAGGAATTTGTTAGGAAAGTTCCCTAAGGGATTCTGGTGATCAGGTAGACATCTGTTGCCGAGGCTGGAGTGCAGTGGTGCGATCTCGGCTTACTGCAACCTCCACCTCCCAGGTTCAAGCAATTCTGCTGTCTCAGCCTCCTGAGACTGGGATTATAGGCGTCCAGAACTATGCCCAGCTAATTTTTGGATTTTTAGTGGAGATGGGATTTCACTCTGTTGGCCAGGCTGGGCTCAAACTCCTGACCTCGGGTGATCCACCCACCTCAGCCTCCCAAAGTGCTGGGATTACAGGAGTTAGCCACCGTGTCCAGCCCATAATACGTCTTTTTAGCAAGAGTTCTCTACTACATCTTGGACTCTTCTGGGGGAAAAAAATACCAGTGCCTATCTGTGCTTGATATATTCTGATTTAGTTGGGCCTGACATTTATTTTTGCCACTCATTACATGATTTATTTGTGCTTTGAAAGCAGTTCATTCTGCCCAAGTGCAGTGGCTCATTCCTGTAATCCCAGCACTTTGGGAGGCCAAGGCAGGAGGACTACTTGAGTCCAGGAGTTTGAGACCAGCTAGGGCAGTATAGTGAGACCTGGTCTCAAAAAAAAAATAAATTAGCCAGGCATGGTGGTGCGCACCTGTGGTTGAGCCCAGGCACTCCAGGCTGCATTGAGCTGTGATTGGCCGTTGGCACTCACCCTGAGCAACAGAGCAAGACCCTGTCTCGAAAAAAAAGAGACATAGTTCACATTAATCATACGGACTCCGGGTAAGTTCCAAGTAACTGGGTAGAGAAAATACTTGATTAAACTGTTACTTATTGTGTTTGTTTGTTGGTTTATATTCTGTCACCCAGGCTGGAGTGCAGTGGCGCGATCCCAATTTACTGTAACCTCTGCCTCTCAGGTTCAGGTGATTCTCCTGCCTCAGCTTCCTGAGTAGCTGGGATCACAGGCGTGCATCACCACACCTGGCTAATTTTTGTAATTTTAGTAGAGACAGGGTTTTACCATGTTGGCCAGGCTGTTCTTAAACTCCTGGCCTCAAGTGATCACCTGCCTTGGCCTCCCAAAGTGCTGGGATTACAGGCGTCAGCCACTATGCCTGGCCATTTATGATTTTTTTTTTTTTTTTTTTTTTTGTTTGTTTTTTGAGACAGAGTCTCACTCTGTCGCCCAGGCAGGAATGCTGTGGCGCAATCTTGGCTCACTGCAAGCTCCGTTTCCCGGGTTCACGCCATTCTTCTGCCTCAGCCTCCTGAGTAGCTGGGACTACAAGCGCCTGTCACCTAATTGTTTTGTATTTTTAGTAGAGACGGAGTTTCACCATGTTAACCAGGATGGTCTTGATCTTCTGACCTTGTGATCCGTCCGCCCCAGCCTCCCAAAGTGCTGGGATTACAGGCGTGAGCCACCGCACCGGCCTATGATAATTTTTTAAAGGTAGCTCTTAAAGTTTGTGCCTTACGGTGTGGTGGCTCACAGCTGCAATCCCAGCACTTTTGGAGGCCAAGGCGGGAGGATCACATGAGGCCAAGAGCTCAAGACCAGCCTGTCCAACATGGTGAAACCCTGTCACTACTAAAGATAACAACCAAAAAAAAAAAAAAAGTAGCTTGGGCATGGTGGCTCACGCCTATAATCCCAGCACTTTGGGAGGCCAAGGCAGGCGGATCACTTGAGGTCAGGAGTTGGAGACCAGCCTGGCCAACAGATTGAAAGCCCCTTTCTACTAAAAATACAAAACTTAGCTGGGTGTGGTGGCACGTGCATGTACTTCCACCTACTCGGGAGGCTGAGGTGAGAGAACTGCTTGAACCCAGGAGGCAGAGGTTGCAGTGAGCTGAGATTGCGCCACTGCACTCCAACCTGGGTGACAGAGCAAGACTCCTTCTCAAAAAAAGATAATAGCCAGGCGTGGTGGCTCAAGCCTGTAATCCCAGCACTTTGGGAGGCCGAGGCGGGCAAATCACGAGGTCAGGAGATCGAGATCGTCCTGGCTAACATGGTGAAACCCCGTCTCTACTAAAAATACAAAAAATTAGCTGGGCGCGGTGGCGGGCGCCTGTAGTCCCAGCTACTCGGGAGGCTGAGGCAGGAGAATGGCGTAAACCCAGGAGGCAGAGCTTGCAGTGAGCCGAGATCGCGCCACTGCACTCCAGCCTGGGTGACAGAGCAAGATTCCGTCTCAAAAAAAATAATAATAAATAAAAGATAATAATACAGTTTCCGCCTTAATATGTATTCCACAGCCTAACAGGTATGTGAAGAAGCCCAGGAGGAACTAAAGGATTCTTGGTAATCCCTAGATTATGTACTTAATATTGGAGTTGGGACTTTCAGCTTAGGATGCTTCCTTTTCCATTTGCATATACTAAGTTTTCCACTTCACGTTGGTCAGGTTCAAAAGTTTGGCTATTCAGATGTTCATAGAAATAGCTGGATGTCTAGATTGGTCCAATAATTGGAAAATGGTTTTATGTTGAAACAAAATGGAAGCCTTTTTTTTTTTCTTCGCAGATTTGCAGCCACGATTGTCAGTAAGTTTCTATAGAGAAATAAATTGTTTCTAGCTGACGTTATAGGTTTAAGGAGCTCGTGTCCCCATTAACCCATCTTAACCAAGTGGTTGCTCAGTGAAAACAGGAGAGCAATGCCAGTTTTCTTGGCTTTAAGGGACAGAGTTCCCAGATTGCCCTATGTTCACAGTGTGTTTTGATTTATGTAGGTCTGGAGGGTGAGCGACCTGCGAGACTCACAAGAGGGGAAGCTGACAGAGATACCTACAGACGGAGTGCTGTGCCACGTGAGTAAATGCATCACCTATATTGGGGTGTTGGGGTGAAATATCTGGATTCTTACAGCTGGCTCTGGCTGGGTGGGGCTCAGCCCTTGATGACAAAATGACCAGGAAAGATTCTTGGTTTCATTCTGCAGAGCATCAGAACAGCTGGAGTCCTTTGTGCTTCTTTCTTTATGCAGTGATTTCATAGATGAGAATTAGGAAGAAAGCCTTGTGAGTTAGGGACTGGAATTTTTTAAAAAACAAAATTCAGGCCAGGCTCAGTGGCTCATGTCTGTAATCCCAGCACTTTGGTAGGGGTTGAAGTAGGCAGATTACTTGAAGTCAGGAGTTTGAGACCAGCCTGGCCAACATGATGAAACCCTGTCTCTACTAAAAATACAAAAATTAGGGTGGTGTGGTGGGCGTCTGTAGTCCCAGCTGCTTAGGAGGCTGAGGCATGAGAATTGCTTAAACCTGGGAGGCAGAGGTTGCAGTGAGCCAAGATCATGCCATTGTACTCCAGCCTGGATGAGAGAGCAAGACTCTGTCTCAAAAACAAAACACTTCAGTAAGATGAGGAGCCTTTGTTAATATTTTTGCAAAGGAATAATAGGATTCAACTTGTTTTGTTTTGTTTTTGAGACAGTCTTTGCTCTGTGGCCCAGGCTGGAGTGCAGTGGCATGATCTTAGCTCACTGCAAGCTCTGCCTCCTGGGTTCACACCATTCTTCTGCCTCAGCCTCCCGAGTAACTGGGACTACAGGCACCCGCCATCACGCCCGGCTAATTTTTTTTGTATTTTTAGTAGAGGTGGGTTTCACCGTCTTAGCCAGGATGGTCTGGATCTCCTGACCTCGTGATCTGCCCGCCTCTGCCTCCCAAAATGCTGGGATTTACAGGCATGAGCCACCTTGCCTGGTTGGATTCAACTTGTTTTTAAAGTCACTCACTGTTGATTGTGATACAAAAGCAAGGCATACAAGAAGAGTCTTTACCAACTCCTACCATTCTTACTTTCCTCCTGTCATCTTTTGGAGAAGTGACCACTTGACCTGAGTACCATACAGGATAGTAAAAGGAAAGAATTTCTCCAGCCCTTGGTTGAGAGGAAGTTGGTGATACTGGAAGTTTAACGATTATGGGCCAGGCACAGTGGCTCATGCCTGTAATCCCAGCACTTTGGGAGGCCGAGGCAGGTGGATCAGTTGAGGTCAGGAGTTCGAGATCAGCCTGGCCAGTGTGGTGAAACCCCATCTCTACTTTAAAAAATTAGCCCGGCGTGGTGGTATGTGCCTGCCTGTAATAATCTCAGCTACTCGGGAGGCTGAGGCAGGAGAATTGCTTGAATCTGGGAGGCGGAGGTTGCAGTGAGCCGAGATCATGCCACTGCACTCTACCCTGGGCAACAGAACAAGACCCTGTCTCAAAAAAAAAAAAAGAAATTTAACGATTACTGAAACCATATTCGTTATTGGCATTTGCTTTCCTCCCCCATCCTTGTGCCCAATGTGAGCCATAGATCTAATACAAAATTTCCTGGTAGCCACACTTGAAAAGGCAAGTGGAAACGGGTTATTTGATTACTGATGTCTTTTATTTAATCAAATATGTGTAGAAGTGAGCTGGGAATGGTGATATGTGCCTGTAGTCCTAGCTACTTGGAAAGCCAAAGCAAGAGGATTGTTTTGAGCCTAGGAGTTTGAGATACAGTGAGCTATGATCTTGTTGCTACACTCCAGCCTGGGCGACAGAGTGAGACCCCCCAACTCAAATCAGGGCCAGGCGCGGTGGCTCACGCCTGTAATCCCAGCACTTTGGGAGGCTGAGATGGGCAGATCGCCTGAGGTCAGGAGTTCGAGACCAGCCTAGGCAACATGGTGAAACCCCATTTCTCCTTAAAATCCAAAAAATTAGCCAGGCGTGGTGGTATGCACATGTAATCCCAGCTACTCGGGGGGCTGAGGCAGGAGAATTGCTTGAACCCCAGGGGTGGAGGTTGCAGTGAGCTGAGATGGCACCACTGTACTCCAGCCACAGGAACAACAGCGAGCGTTCATCTCCAAAATAAATAAATAAATAAAGGAATGACAGCGAGCGTTCATCTCCAAAACAAATAAATATAAATAAATAAATAAATCGAGTTTTAAAATATCTAAAAGTGTTAATTTAACATGTAATCAGTATAAACAGTATTGAAATATTTTACCTTCTTTTTTTCCTTAAGTCTTTGTAATTGGCTGGATGCAGTGCCTCACACCTGTAATTCCAGCACTTTGGGAGGCCGAGGCAGGCAGATCACTTGAGCTCAGGAGTTTGAAACCAGCCTGGGCAACATGGCTGAACCCATCTCTACAAAAAATATAAAAATTAGGGCCGGACGTGGTTGGCTCATGCCTGTAATCCCAACACTTTGGGAGGCTGTGGCGGGCGGATCACCTGAGGTTGGGAGTTTGAGACAAACCTGGAGAAACTAACATGGAGAAACCCCGTCTCTACTAAAAATACAAAAAAATTAGCCATGCATGGTGGCGCGTGCCTGTAAATCCCAGCTACTCAGGAGGCTGAGGCAGGAGAATCACTTGAACCTGGGAGGTGGAGGTTGCAGTGAGCCGAGATCGCACCATTGCACTCTAGCCTGGGCAACAAGAGCGAAATTCTGTCTCAAACAAACAAACAAAAAATATAAAAATTAGCTGCCTATAGTCCCAGCTGAGGTGGGAGGATCGCTTGAGCCCATGAGGCAGAGGTTGTAGTGAGCTGAGATCGTGCCACTGTACTCCACCCTGGGCGACAGAGTAAGACCCTGTCTCAAATAAGTAAAAGAAAACTGGTGAATTTCGCACGTCTCCATTTGAACTGTGACTGGGATATAGGACAGGGCAGCATCTTGTCTGCTTTTCTCCCATGGTAATTAAGGCTTTTGTGGGCCCTTGCCCCTTTCCATGTTAGTTCTTCCCTAATTACGCTCCCTTTGTTATCTAGATGCTGCTCTGAAGTGGGTAAGTCAGTCAGTGTGATCGGAAGTGGGAATTCTTCGGGAGGATTTGTAGTTTGGGCTGTGAGTATTGGAAGGTTGAGAAGGACACCCCAGGAGAGGCAAAGGTGGCTGTGAAGGTGTTCCCCACCACTGGTGTCATTTGCTTATATTTAATGGGGTGGTGCATGGCTTTTCCTGCAAGATTGGAGTTGGTGAGTTGTCTTCCCTTGTTCTATAGTAGATTGGATAATATGATGATTCTGAATCGATGTTTCACTTTCTAGCTGGTGCCGACAAGAAAGCCGAGGCTGGGGCTGGGTCAGCAACCGAATTCCAGTTTGTGAGTATCTTCCTATTTGTTTTCCATGAGCCGTCATTTGTTCTGGCCTCAGTCTGGTTGCTCTGCAAGTTGTGGGGATGTCGTATAGTATGGTCCTGTCAACCAGTTCCCTCCTCCCATTTTTTTCCAAATTCCAAATTTTACGTTGAGATGTAGCATGCAAACTTTTGTAAATATATAAATTACTGAAATGAGTCTCAGAAATCAGTACATGTGGCCTGCTGTTATTTTCTGTTTCGTTGATGCTTGACATTGAACTAAACACTGGAAGGTGAGTGGGCTTAAGAACCAAGATGGTATGAAATCAAATTCTCCATCTTTTTTCATATGATGTTTCCCCATCTATAAAATAGAGGTGATTACAGCTACCAAGGAAATGGGCCTAGACGTAGAATATCGCCCCACATCCAGTAAGGGGCAGTGCTGGGATTTACAGCCTGTACTCAGCTCTCTCCCAGCTGTTCACATTTGGGGGCCTCTGGAGTTATAATGAGGCCTGAAAGTTAGCAAAACCACAAGGTCGAACCAGAGTGCTGCTCATGCTGATGTGATGTGCTTTCTCTTACAGAGAGGCGGATTTGGTCGTGGACGTGGTCAGCCACCTCAGTAAAATTGAAGAGTATTATTTTGCATTGAATAAATTTACAGCCAAAAAACCTTAATCTTGTGTCCATTTTGTTTGCCTTGTGCAGCCTGAACAGGAATGGTTTAAGGGTCAGAGTGTAAATGGGGCAGTACTAGCTTGGCTTGGGGAGTTGTCATTGTCCTGGGTGACACCGGCTGCTGCTGTCCTTGGCTTTGGCGTGTGCCCTGCTTTCTCTAGCCAGCGCCTCCCTGCACAGTGGTGTCCCATATGGTGCTGCACCTTGGAGGCAGTTGGAAAACTGGGTCCCTTCTCCCAACCAGCCATGCTGCCTCAGCTCTGTGTGGTGGGAAAGTTGCTGGTTGCTTTGGAGTTGTGATTTGTGCCTGCTGTCGGGAACTATAAGAAGTGCTGGGGAGGGAGGATGAAAGGTAACCAAGGAAATGGTTATCCTTCAATTTATGGGGAAGAAGCACAGGAATGGTGTTTAGGGCAACATTACTAATATAAGTCTTCAAGGCTCGGCATTTGTTGACAAGAATCAAGGGAGAAAACAATGCACAAAAACCATTGTTCACAGTGACTAAGGCCTGTAGTCCCAGCTACTCAGGAGCCTGAGGCAGGATTGCTCGAGGCTAGGAGTTTGAGACTAGCCTGAGAAACATAGTAAGACCCTGTCTCAAGGACCAAAACATTTGAAACTCATCCGAAAACTTTTTTTTTTGAGACAGGATCTAGCTCTTGTCGCCCAGGCTGGAGTGCAGTGGCGCAATCTCAGCTCATTGCAACCTCGGCCTCCCAGGTCAAGCACTTCTCTCTCAACCTTCCGAGTAACTGGGATTACAGGCTTCTGCCACCATGCCCAGCTAATTTTTAGTACAGATGTACATTTTTAGTACAGATGGGGTTTCTGCGTGTTGGTCAGGCTGGTCTCAAACTCCTGACCTCAGGTGAAATGCCCACCTAGGGCTTCCATAGTGCTGGGATTACAGGCGTGAGCCGCCGTGCCTGACCAACATTTTTATGTCTTAACATAATTGGAATAAATACTGGGCAGTAGGAGCTTTGCTGTCCAGGGTTCCTTTAAGGAAGGAATAAGAGTTGTAGTTTTCCTTGGTCTCTGAGTGGTGATCCGTCATGGCATGACTAAATGGACTGGAGATGTGTATACAGTTTTCTGTTGATCAAGTGTGATCTCAGCATGGATGCAGAAAAGGGACTGCAAATATACTGTATACCTGACACAATGCCAGAAGGGAAACTTGGCATAGCCCAGTGAGAGCTGAGACAATCCTGCAGACTTGCTGAGCAGGACACCAACCTTGGCTTGCAGATCAGTCACCATGACTATCTGCAGTAAATATGAGTTACTGGGATGGAGGTGGTTAAAGCATTTGAGATAACAGCTCTGAACCAACCAGTGACTCCAGATAGGCCCAAGGTAATGTTGTTTCAGCCAGAAAAACCAGTAGCTAATTGGAAGTGCATCTTAAGGGTTTTGGGAACTTAGGAATCATATTTGTGGAGTACCGTGGTCTAAGCATTGTATAGAAATGGACAATAATTGGTTAAATGGGGCCCGGCATTGTGGTTCACACCTTTAATCCCAGCACTTTGGGAGGGCAAGATGGGTGGATCACTTGAGTCCAGGAGTTCAAGACTGGCATGGGTAGCAGTGAAACCCCATCTCCACAAAAAAAATACAAAAATCAGCCACGCATGGTTGTTGTGCTCACCTGTAGTTCCAGCTACTTGGAAGGCTGAGTCAGGAGGATTGTTTGAGCCCAGGAGGTAGAGGTTGCCGTGAGCTGAGATTGTGCCACTGCACTCCAGCCTAGGCGACAGAGTAAGACTCAATATCACTGATCTCATGAAGCTGAGCACTGTGGCACACACCTGTAGTCCCAGCTACTCAGGAGCCTGAGGTAGAAGGATCACTTGAGCCCAGGAGTTGAAACCATCCATTGAGACCCAATCTCAAAAAAAAAAAAAAAAAAATTGGTCAAATGAGATTTGTGACAATTCTAAACTACACAGATGAGAATTCTAAACCACCTTCAGTATTGATAGGCAGTTGTAATGTAGACCACGAGGTGGCAGCTGATGGCAACTCCAAATATGCACTTAACTGTTAGTCCTGGGAAGTGAACTTTGGAATCTGAGCCACCAATAAAATAGAAGCTTGCTTTGGCAGAAAGAAGCAGTGTTTGGGGAAGCTCGTTTCAGCACGGCCTTGGCTCGTTTCAAAGATTGCTTTTTATCCAATTTTTCTGCTGGCTCGAGTGATGTCAAGTGGTTTGCCCATGTTCACACGCTTTGTGATTGTTTAACCTGGATTCCACTGTGAAATGTTAGGAGCTCCTGCCTTTCTGTTTCCCACTGAGGCCAGCTAGTGAATAGGTTTCCTCTACGACCTTAGTGATTTTCTGGCCCCAAAATGTTACTTTTTCAGCTAGGGCTCTTTGCCAACTTCTTTCCTCGTGATTCAAATTAGTTTCATAATACATACTCCAAGATCACCCATGGACTCTGGGGAAACCCGAGGAATCTAGAAAAGAGCATGTGAATAAAAACATGCAGGTAGAAGTGGATCTTGGTGCCTGCCAGCTCTGTCCCTACCTTGGTAGATGAAAACAGCCCTTCCAATCAATAATCATTCATTAGCTGCTCAAGGATCATTGTGAATAAGAGCTCTGAGACACAAGGCTCAAAATTTGCCCTTAAGCACCTGACAGTCGAGTTGGGAAAACAAAACCAAAGCTATACATTAAGGGTCCAGAACAACTATTCTGTAAGTGGTAAATCGCATCCAGACTGAATTCTAAGGACGTGTAGGGCAAGGGAGATGAATGAAGGCTGAAGTGGCCCAGAGGTGAGTTGCGGGGCAGGGGAGAGGTGAGACTAGTCAGGACATCTTGAAAAAGTTTTATTGGAAAATAAAAATATCAGGTGGTGTCAGGTTATGAAAATGGTTGATGTCAAAAAAGTTCTTTTATTTTTTCAAGCAAAGCTAAAAAGGAACATTTTAAGTCCCACTACAGGTGCCTGAGGAGGTCACTTGGAGAAGGTGGGTTACAAGGGACAGGGAGAGGCCCACCTAGTTGGCTGCATGGGCCCAGCCATCACTCGGGAAAAGCTTTGAAGAGGTTTAACCCATCTTCCAGGGTTGGTCTCCAGGTGCACCTTAGCCTCAAATCTACCCACCAGCCCAGTGGTTCATCAGATAATCCCGACCACCACTACTACTAACTACCAAAGGGTTTTTTAAGGGATTTTTGGAAGCTGATGGCTGAAGATACATTTTCCTAACTTAACATAAACTTCCTGATAGGGACACAAATCCCCTTCCCTGAAAAACAGAATCCCCTTGCAGCCAGTGCCAACAACAGCTTTAAGTCTCAGTGACTCTTTTGAAGCACCACTTCTGTTTTGATTAATAAACAGACCAGGAAGCAGCTATCATGTAGGCATGTTAGATGCTTGGAGGCAAGATAGAGTAGCTTAAAAGATCCCCTAAGAGGCTGGGTGTGGTGGCTCACGCCTGTAATCCCAACACTTTGGGAGGCCGAGGCGAATGGATCACCTGAGGTCGGGAGTTTGAGATCATCCTAACCAACATGGAGAAACTTGGTCTCTACCAAAAACACAAAATTAGCCAGGCGTGGTGGTGCATGCATGTACTCCTAGCTACTCGGGAAGCTAAGTCAGGGGAATCGCTTGAACTCGGGAGGCGGAGGTTGCAATGAGCCAAGATCGTGCCGTTGTACTCCAGCCTGGGCAACAGAGCAAGACTCTGTCTGGTAAAAAAAAAAAAAATTCCCTAAGAGGCCAGGTGCAGTGGCTCACACCTGTAATCCCAGCCCTTTGGGAGGCTGAGGCAGGCAGAACAAGAGGTCAGGAGTTCAAGACCAGCCTGACCAACATGGTGAAACCCCATCTTTGCTAAAAATAAAAAATAAAAAAAAAAAAAAGTCCCAGCACTTTGGGAGACTGAGGTGGTCGGATCACGAGGTCAGGAGTTCGAGACCAGCCTGGCCAGCCTGGTGAAACCCTGTCTCTACTAAAAATAGAAAAAATTAGCCGGACATGGTGGTGTGTGCCTGTAATCCCAGCTACTCAGGAGGCTGAGTCAGGAGAATCACTTGGACCCAGGAGGCGGAGGTTGCAGTGAACCAAGATCATGCCACTGCACTCCAGCCTGGGCCATAGAGCGAAACTCTGTCTCAAAAAAATAAATAAATAAATAAATAATAAAGATCCCATAAGATACTTGTTTTTGAGGAGGTACCCCTGTAGACATGAGGGCTCACTAGAACGCTCCCTACCTGGTACCTGGCATGGGTGGGCCCATTGAGGCTAGGCATTGTTAGGATAGTTTGCATTTTCTAGAGTTTTATATAAATGGAGTCATACAGTATGCATTCTTTTTAGTCCAACATCTTTTGGCATAATTGTTTTGAGATTCATCAGTGCTGCGTGTATCAGTGGTTCCTCCTTAGTGCTGGGCAGCATCCCATTGTGTGGCTATACCATGATTTGCTTATCCATTTACTTGTACTTGGGCATTTTGGTTGTTTGTTTCCAGTTCTTGGCTATTGTGACTAATGTGAACATTTGTGTACAAGCTTTTGTGATGACATGTGTTTTCAGTTCTCCTAGTTATATACCTAGGAGTGAAGTTGCTGGGTCATGAGGTAACTCTATGGTTAATGCTTAGAGGAACTGCCAAACTGCTTTCCAAAGTAGCAGCATCATTCTACACTCCCTCTAGCAGTGTGTGCGTTTCAGTTGCTTCTCATCTTCACCAACACCTGGTCTGGACAGCCTTTTCATTTTAGCCATTCTAGTAGGCATGAAGAGTTTGAATTTTATCCCACAGGTGATCATGAGCCAATGAACAATACGAAGGTGGGAGGCGGACAGTGGTCAGGGAAAGGGGAGATGTTGGTCAGCGCGTACAAAGTTTTAGTTAATAGGAATAAGTTTTGGTGTTCGATTGCATAGCACAGTGACTCTTGTTAATAATACTGTATTGTATACTTCAAAATAGCTAAAAGAGAGGTTTTTACATGTCCTTACCACAAAGAAATGATAAATATTTGAGGGGATGGACATGCTAATCAGCCTAATTTGATCATTCCACAATATGTACATCACATTGTACCCCATAAACATATACAATTATAAATAAAACTTAAAAGTAATATGGAGGGGAGGACTGACACAACCAAGAATGCTGGATGCTTGGGAAGTACTCGACCCCACACTGCGGAATACCGTAGGCTGGACTGGGTCTGCACCGTGACCACACTGGGGCAGCGAGTGCTCATGGGTAAGCCACTTGGTCAGTGGTGACTACAATACACATTCAGGCTGCTACCAGGAAAGGGAGGGGACAAAATCCATCATTTGATTGCTCAGTTTTTGAAAGGGAAACTAGGACAGAATGAGGGCAGTAGCGGGGGAATGAAAGGAATTGTTTAAAAAGTTACAGCCCATAGAAAGCAGGGAGCCCATTTCTATTGAAGAGTGCTTTATTGGAAGCCCGTGATAAATGCATGGCACCAGACCAAGAGAACAGCCACTTGAAAAATAAGCCCTGCATGGTTTACTGACATATCAAAGAGCCCATTGTGAGGAAAAGGGCATCTTTAAAAATGAAGAAATATTAAATGAGAGAGGATACCCAAGCTGAGGGAATTAAGGAGGCCTCAAAATGGGGCAAAATTTATGAAAGTTACAAATCAAATGAGAGTAAGAAATTCTGAAGAGTATCTGCAAGAAATGTCAAAGCAAATAGTTTATTTAAGTTCTAGTTTATTTAAGTGTGTGAAAAGCAGAAGGTCAGTTTGAGCATCTGGGGGCATCCATTTATTAATGTGCAAAAAGTACACTGGGAGGCTGAACAGTCAACTGACCAATGCCCACTCCCCACCCCTAATTTGATTATTATTTTAAGTCAGGTTTATTGAGGTACAATTTACATACAGTAAAATTCACTTCGTTTTCTCGAGACAAGTCTCACTCTGTCATCCAGGCGGGAGTGCAATGGCACCATCATGGCTCACTGCAGCTTCTACCTCCCAGGCCCAAGTGATCCTCCCACCTCAGCCTCCCAAGTAGTTGGGACCACAGGTTGCACCACCATGCCTGGCTAATATTTTATTTTTATTTTTGTAGAGATAGGGCCTCCCTATGTTGCCTAGCTGGTCTCAAACTGCTGGGCTCAAGTGATCTTCCCACCTCAGCCTCCCAAAGTGCTGGGATTACAGGCACAAGCCATCACATCTGGCCAAAATTCACTTTTTAGATATAAGAGTTCTGAGTTTTGATAAAAAGATATACATCACAGTGAAACAATGGAGCTTTTCCATCACCCTAAAAAGTGTTTCCACATGCTGCCCCTTTGTGGTCAACCCCCTGGCAAACACTCTTCTTGGTCTTTAGTATAATTTTGCCTTTTCTAGAATGTCAGATAAGTGGAATCATATTGTATGTACTCTTGGGATTGGCTTCTGTTGCTCAGCATGCTGTTAAGGGATTCATCCATTATGTTGCATGCATCATGCATCAGTAGTTTGTTCCTATTTATTGCTGAGTAGTATTCTGTTACATGGATGTATTACAGGGTTTTTTGTTTGTTTGAGATGAAGTCTTGCTGTAGTTCAGTGATGCGATCTCAGCTCACTGCAACTTTCTCCTCCTGGGTTCAAGTGATTCTCCTGCCTCAGTTTCTGAGTAGCTGGGATTACAGGCACCTGCTATCACACCCAGTTAATTTTTGTATTTTTAGTAGAGATGGGGTTTCACTGTGTTGGCCAGGCTGCTCTCGAACTCCTGGCCTCAAGTGATCCACCCACCTTGGCCTCCCAAAGTGCTGGAATTACAAACATGAGCCATCACATCCAGCCCACAGTTTGTTTATTCTTTTTCTTTTTTTCTATTTTTTTCCTTCTTTTTTTTTTTTTTGAGACAGAGTCTCACTCTGTCACCCAGGCTGGAGTGCAATGGCACAATCTCAGCTCACTGCAAACTCCACCCGCTTGGTTTGAACAATTCTTCTGCCTCAGTCTCCTGAGTAGCTGGGATTACAGGTGCCTGCCAACACACCCAGCTAATTTTTGTACTTTTAGTAGAGACGGGGTTTCACCATGTTGGCCAGGCTGGTCTCAAACTCCTGACCGCAAGTGATCTGCCCACCTCGGCCTCCCTAAGTGCTGGGATTACAGGCGTGAGCCACCGCGCCCGGCCTGTTTATTTATTTTTTATATAGGCATTTTTAAGTCAAATTGACATTGAAATACAAAAATATTAACTCTACTCTTGGATGATGGATACAACCATGTAACTCATACCCCTGAGAAAGAGAAAAGCAGCCCCTAATGTCAGGAACTGACCTGATCCTTACAGCTAGGCCTTGGCATGTTTGAAGCTGGCCTGGTGCTCACAGCGAGGCCATGCCATTCTCCTGTGGACACAAACAACATCATCAAACATCAACAATCAGACAAGATCGCTTTGTGACCCTGATAAAGTGCACCAAAAATACCAAGACTGCCAGGTGTGGTGGCTCGCGCCAGTGATCCCAGCACTTTGGGAGGCTGAGGCAGGTGGATCACATGAGGTCATCCAATCCAGAGCAAAGCCTCAGTCCCTTAACCTTCCCCAGAACCACCTAACACAAGTCCAAATTCTATATTCCTCTTATCACCCTCTTTGAGACACCCTATGCTTTTCCACGATATGTATTCTCTTTCATGACAACCAGCAAAATCTCAACTTCATTCAACTACAATTATGTTTCTAATCTTTGCCTGGAAGGCATTGATCATCGATGTCCCGTCAAGATACAAAATATTTCACTTTTTTTTTTTTTCCGAGACAGTGTCTCACTCTGTCACCCAGGCTGGAATGAAGTGGCTCACTTTAGTTTCAAACTCCTGGGCTCAAGTGATCCTCCCACCTCAGCCTCCTGAGTAGCTGGGATTACAGGTGTGCACTACCATGTCTAATTTCTTTTTTTTTTTGAGACGAGTCTTGCTCTGTTGCCCAGGCTGTGGTGCAGTGGTGTGATCTTGGCTCGCTGCAGCCTCTGTCTCCCGGGTTCAAGTGATTCTTCTGCCTCAGTCCCCCAAGTAGATGGGATTACAGGCATCCGCCACCACACCTGGCTAATTTTTGTATTTTTAGTAGAGACAGAGAGATGGGGTTTCACGAACCTGGCCAGGCTGGTCTCAAACTCCTGACCTCAAATGATTCGCCTGCCTCGGACCTCCCAAAGTGCTAGGATTACAGGTGTGAGATAACCATGTCTAGCCCCAATTTTTTTTTTTTTCGAGACCAGATTTTTGAGACAAGATCTCACTCTGTTGCCCAGGCTGGAGTGCAGTGGCACGATCTCAGCTCGCTGCAGCCTCCAGCTCCCCTGGCTCAGGTGATCCTCCCACCTCAGCCTCCTTTTTTTTGGAGACAGGGTCTCTGTTGCTCAGGCTGGAGTGCAGTGGCACAGTCTCAGCTCGCTGCAATCTCTACTTCCCAGGCTGAAGCGATTCTCCTACCTCAGCCTCCCAAGTAGCTGGGACTACAGGCGCACACCACCACACCTGGCTAATGTTTGTATTTTTTGTAGAGATGGGGTTTCACCATGTTGTCAGGTCTGGTCTCGAGCTCCTGGGCTCAAGCAATCCTCCTGCCTTGGCCTCCCCAAGTTATGGGATTACCTGTGTGAGCCCTTGGGCCTGGCCACTGATTTTTAAATTTTTAGTAGAGGTGCGTTCTTCCTATATTGCCCAGGCTAATCTTGAACTTTTGGCCTGAAGCAATCCTCATGCCTCTGCCTCCCAAAGTGTTTGGATTAAAGGTGTGAACCACGATGCCTGGCCTCATCTCCCTGTTTTTTTGGAAGCAGGGTCTCTTTCTGTTGCCCACACTGGAGTGCACTGGTAAAATCACAGCTCACTGCGCACACTGGAGTGCAGTGGTATGATCATAGCTCATAGCAGCCTCGACCTCCCAGGCTTGAGCAATCCTCCCACCTCAGCCTTCTGAGTAGCTGGGGCCACAGGCATACGCCACCATGGCTAATTAAAAAAAATGCTTGTAGAGACAGGGTTTTCCTATGTCCTCCTCTACCTTTTAGTCATGAAGAGACGGCTTATGTTTTCCACAAAAGTCTTGGTTTTAGTTTTTATGTTAAAGTCTAAAGTCTTCAGTTTTTTTGTTTTTTTTTTTTTTTTTTTTTGAGACGGAGTCTCGCTCTGTCGCCCGGACTGGAGTGCAGTGGCCAGATCTCAGCTCACTGCAAGCTCTGCCTCCTGGGTTTACGCCATTCTCCTGCCTCAGCCTCCCGAGTAGCTGGGACTACAGGCGCCAGCCACCTCGCCCGGCTAGTTTTTGTATTTTTAGTAGAGACGGGGTTTCAGCGTATTAGCCAGGATGGTCTCGATCTCCTGACCTCGTGATCCGCCCATCTCGGCCTCCCAAAGTGCTGGGATTACAGGCTTGAGCCACCGCGCCCGGCCAAGTCTTCAGTTTTATGTTAAAGTTTATAATCCATCTCGAATCAATCTTTGTGTATGATGTGAGGTAGAAGTCATGGTTCATTTTTGTCCATATGGATATCCCTTTATTCCAGCACCATTTGTTAAAAAGCACTTGTCCTTTCTTCATTGGATTGCTCTGGTGTCTTTGTTGAAAATAAATAACCATGAAGTGTGGGTCTATTTCTGGATTCTCTATTCTGTTCCATTGATCAATTAATCTATCCTTACACAAATGTTACACTGTCCTGGTTACTATTTTTTTTTTCCTTTGAGACAGAGTCTCACTCTGTCACCCAGGCTGGAGTGTAGTAGCGCAACTTTGGCTCACTGCAACCTCTGCCTCCTGGGTTCAAGCGATTCTCTTGCCTCAGCCTCCCAAGTAGCTGGGACTACAGGCGAGTGCCACCACACACTGATTGCTGTCATTTTGTAGTATTAAAAATAGGTTACATAAATTCTCTGACTCTGTTCTTTTTCAAGTTTTGTTTTTTTTGTTTTTTTTTTTTTTGCTGTTTTACATCCTTTTCATTTTCATATGCACTTTAGAATTTGATGACTTCTTCCCAAAAAACTGCCAGATTTTTCTTTTTTTTTTAAGACAGAGTTTCTCTCGTTGCCCAGGCTGGAGTGCAGTGGCATGATCTCTGCTCACTGCAACCTCCACCTCCTGGGTTCAAGTGATTCTCCTGCCTCAGACTCCCAAGTAGCTGGGACTAAGGCACCCACCATCACACCTGGCTAATTTTTGTATTTTCAGTAGAGACGGGGTTTTACTATCTTGGTCAGGCTGATCTCAACTCCTGACCTCATGATCCACCCGCATCGGCCTCCCAAAGAGCTGGGATTACAGGCGTGGGCCACCACGCCTGGCCCAGAAGTTTTATAGGAATTGTGTTAAATCTATATGACACTTAGGCAGAATGGATGTCTTTTTAATATTGAGTTTCCTAAACCATGAAATACAGAGTATGTCTCCATTTATTTAGGTCTTCTTGAATTTCTCTCAGCAATATTTTGTAGTTTTCAATATACAGATCTTACACAATTCTTTTTTTTTTTTTTTTTTTGAGGCAGAGTCTTGCTCTGTTGCCCAGGCTGGAGTGCAGTAGCACGATCTCGGCTTGCTGCAAGCTCCACCTCCCGGGTTCAAGTAATTCTCTTGCCTCAGCCTCCTGAGTAACTGGGACTACAGGCGCCAGCCACCACGCCCAGCTAATTTTTTGTGTGTATTTTTAGTAGAGATGGGGTTTCACCACGTTAGCCAAGATGGTCTTGATATCCTGACCTCGTGATCCGCTTGCCTTGGCCTCCCAAAGTGCTGAGCCTTTCTAAATTTTTTTTTGAGTTGGAGTTTTGCTTTTGTTGCCTAGGCTGCAGTGCAATGGCATGGTCTCGGCTCACTGCAATCTCTGCTTCTCGGGTCCAAGCAATTCTCCTGCCTCAGCCTCCCAAGTAGCTGGGATTACAGGCGCCCACAACCATATGTGGCTAATTTTTGTATTTTTAGTAGAGACGGAGTTTCACTAAGTTGGCCCGGCTGGTGTTGAACTTCTGACCTCAGGTGATCTGTCTGCCTTGGCCTTCCAAAGTGCTGGGATTACAGGCTTTGTAATCCCAGCCTTTGGGAGGCTGAGGTGGGTGGAATACCTGAGGTCAGGAGTTCAAGACCAGCCTGACCAACATACTGAAACTCCATCTCTACTAAAAATACAAAAAATTAGGCCAGGTGCGGTGACTCATGCCTGTAATCCCAGCACCTTGGGTGGCTGAGGTGGGCAGATCACCTGAGGTTGGCAGTTTGAGACCAGCCTGACCAACATGGAGAACCCCCCTGTCTCTACTAAAAATATCAAAATTATCTGGGCATGGTGGTGCGTGCTACTCAGGAGTCTGAGACAGGAGAATTGCTTGAACCCAGAGGCAGAGGTTGCAGTGAGCCAAGATTGTGCCATTGCACTCCAGCCTGGGGGACAAGAGTGAAACACCATCTCAAAAAAAAAAAAAAAAAGAAGTTAAGGTGAAAGGACTCAAACTCATAAATAAAAATAAGGTATTTATACACTAGCAACAAACAATTGCAAAATTAAATTTAAAACAGAATGCTATTTATAATAGTATCAAAAAATATCAAATACCTAGGAGTAAACCTAACAAGAATTGTGTAAGATCTGGCCAGGCAAGGTGGCTCACGCCTGTAATCCCAGCACTTTGGGAGGCTGAGGTGGGCGGATCATCTGAGGTCAGGAGTTCAATACCAGCCTGGCCAACATGGTGAAACCCTGTCTGTACTAAAAATACAAAAATTAGCCAGGCATGGTGGTGGATGCCTGTAATCCCAGCTACTTGGGAGGCTGGGGCAGGAGAATCACTTGGACCCAGGAGGCAGAGGTTGCAGTGAGTCAAGATCATGCCATTGCACTCCAGCCTCGGCAATAAGAGCGAAATTCTGTCTCAAAAAAAAAAAAAAAAAAAAAGTCTCACTGTCACCTAGGCTTGAGTACAGTGGCATGATCCCAGCTCACTGCAACCTCCGCCTCCCAGGTTCAAGCCATTCTCCTGTCTCAACCTCCTGAGTAGCTGAGATTACAGGTGCCCACCACCACACCTGGCTAATTGTTGTAGTTTTAGTAGAGACAAGGTTTCACCATGTTGGCCAGGCTGGTCTCAAACTCCTGACCTCAGATGATCTGCCCGCGTTGGCCTCCCAAAGTGGTGGTTTACAGGCATGAGCCACTGTGCCCAGCCTAATTTCACTTATTAATACTACCATTTTGGGTATTTGGCTAGTACCTACCTTTGGATTTTCTACTTAAAAAATAGGTTGTCAGCCAGGCGTGGTGTCTCATGCCTGAATCCCAGCACTCTGGGAGGCTGAGGTGGGTGGATCACCGGAGGTCAGGAGTTTGAGACCAGCCTGGCCAACATAATAAACCCCTTCTCTACTAAAACTACAAAAATTAGCTGGGTGCAGTGGTGCACGCCTGTAGTCTCAGCTACTTGGGAGGCTGAGGCAGGAGAATCGCTTGAACCCAGGAGGTGGAGGCTGCAGTGAACCAAGATTGTGCCACTGCATTCCAGCCTGGTTCATGGAGTTAGACTTCATCTCAAAATAAATAAATAAATAAATAAATAAAATAAAAAATAGGCTGTCTGTGAATAGTGACAGTTTTACTTCCTTGCTAGTCTTTATGCCTTGCATTTATTTTTCATGTCTTATTTCACTAGCTAGGATCTCTAAAACAATATTTAATAATAGTGGTGAGAGGAGATATTTTTGCCTTGCTTTTGATCTTAATGGGAAAACATTTATTCTTTCATCATTTCACCTGTTGTTCATAGGTGTCCTTTATCAGGTGAGGAATGTTTGCTTCCATTCCTAGCTTGCTGAGAGTATTGACTGTGAAATAATAATTTTATTTAAAAGTGAAGTGCTTTTCTAGGATCAAGACAATCATATAGTTGTTCTCTTTTATTATGTTGATGTGATTTATTTCACTGTTTGATTTTTGTCAAGTTAAACTAACATTATATTCTTGTATTAAACTATTTTTGGTCATAATGTATTTCACTGCATATATTGCTGGATTCTATTTATTGATATATTTATTGATATGTGCTTCATGATTTGTGTGTGTGTGTGTGTGTGTGTGTGTGTGTGTGTGTGTGTGTGTTCCTGAAGGATACAGGTCTGTAACTTTTTTCTTGTAATGTCTTTATCAGATTTTCATACCAGAATTACTTCAGCTTCATAAAATAAGTTGAAAAGTATTCTTTCCACCTCTGTTTTTTGAAAAAGCTTGTGTAGAATTTGTATCCCTTCTTTCTTGGGTATTTGATAGATTTTACCAATGCTACCACCTGGCACTGGAATTTTCTTTATGGCAAGTTTTTTTGAATAGACTTATTTAGAATAGCTTTAGGTCTATAGAAAAGTTGTGAAGATAGTAGAGTTCCCATGTTCTTCACACCCAGTTTTCTTTATTGTTGACATCTTACATTAATATGGTACATTTGTCACAACCAATATCAGTATATTATTATTATTATTATTTTTGAGACAGGGTCTTGCTCTGTTGCCCAGGCTGGAGTGTAGTGGTGCAATCTTGGCTCACTGCAACCACTGCTTCCAGGGATCAAGCTGTCCTCCTACCTCAGCTTCCCAAGTAGCTGGGACTACAAGTGTGCACCACCACGCTTGGCTATTTTTATTTTTTACAATTAATCTTTTCAAAGAAGCAACTTTTGGCTTTGTTGTTTATATTGTTTGATTTATATTTCATTGATTTCTTCTTTTATTAACTTCTTCCCCTACTTAATTTGGGTTTGCTTTTTTCTAGCTTATTTTTTTATTTACTTTGAGACAGGGTCTTGCTCTGTTCCCCAGGTTGGAGTGCAGTGGTGTGATTTTGGCTCAGAGCAACCTCCGCCTCTCAGGCTTAAGTGATCCTCCTACCTCAGCTTCCTGAGTAGCTGGGACTACAGGTGCCACCACACCCAGCTACGTTTGTATTTTTCATAGAAATGGGGTTTCACTATATTGCCGAGGCTGGCCTCGAACTCATGGGCTCAAGTGGTCTGCGTGTCTCAGCCTCCTAAAGTGCTAGGATTACAGGTGTGAGCCACTGCACTCAGCCTTTTCTTGCATCTTAAGGTGGAAATTTATACTACTGATTTTAAACTTTTCCTCCTTTCTAATACTAGTTGAATCTATTTCCTTCTAAGTACTGCTTTTTGTTTGTTTGTTTGTTTTTTGGTAGAGATGGGGTTTCACCATGTTGCCCAGGCTGGACTCCAAACTCCTGGACTCAAGCAATCTGCCTGCCTCAGCCTCCCAAAGTGCTGGGACTACAGGCATGAGTCACTGCGTGAAGACAGCTTTAGTTAAGCCTCATAAATGTTGACATCAGTTAGAAACATTTTATCTTTTGTGACTTTTGTTTCATGGGTTACTTGGAAATAGATTATTTAATTTACAAATATTTGAGGCTTTTCTAGATATCCTATTATTGGTCTTTTCTAATTTAAGTCCTTTTCCCCATGAACATATTCTATGCAACTTCAGTCCTTTGACATTTATTGAAGCTTATTTTATGGACAAACTTATGGTCTATGTTGACAGATGTTCTTTTCTTTTTTTGAGACGGAGTCTCGCACCGTACATCAGGCTGGAGTGCAGTGGTACGATCTCAGCTCACTGCAACCTCTGCCTCCCAGGTTCAAGCGATTCTCCTGCCTCAGCCTCCTGAGTGGCTGGGATTACAGGCACGTACCACCATGCCTGGCTAATTTTTGTATTTTTAGTAGAGATGGGGTTTCACCATGTTGGTGAGGCTGGTCTAGAACTCCTGACCTTGTGATCCACTTGCCTTGGCCTCCCAAAGTGCTGGGATTACAGGCTTGAGCCACTGCACCCGGCCTAATATTCTTCTTTTTTGTTGAGCTGTTGTATCAATTACTAAAGAAGGGGTAACAATCTCCATCTAAGACTATGGATTTGTATATTTCTTCTTTTAGTTCTGGTTTTTACTTTACGTATTTTGAAGCCCTATTTTTAAGCAGAAGGAACTATACAGTGGTAAATACAGTGGCATGAAAGTAGACGGGAGGCATGGGCCAAAACTTCTGACTGAACCCTGGAAGAAATAAACACGTCCAATTTCCCAACTCTATTTAAAAATCTCTTGTTAGGCATACCCTGGGACTTAAAATATATTTATTAGAGCTTTATCCTAGATGGCTTTTGGAAAATTGAGCATTTTTAGTAGAATGACATTTGGATTCATTTTTGGACTTAATCTATTATGATCCACTCTCACCTATGGAAGGATACCCTCTTCCCCCCAAGAATTATCTTTCACCTCTGTTGAGAACATTGCCTGGGTATAGGGAAAATGGATGACTGAACCACAGACCAAGTAACTTCTATGGGAGGTGTGGTAAGAAGGTTCTAATACGGCCTCCAATGATCCTTGCCTGCTGGTATTCATGCCTTTGAGTAATCTCCTCCCACACTGAATCAAGGCTGACTTACGTGAGCAATAGAAAGCTGCAGAATTGATAAAGTGTGACTTTCAAGGCTAGGTCATAAAAGGCAGTCTAGTTCAGTCTTGGAATCTTGTATCATTCACTATGAGGAGAATCTAGGCACCATGCTGTAAGGATGCTCAAGTAGCTCCATGGAGAGGCCCACATGCAAAGGTACTACAGCGTCTTGCCAACTGCCAGCCATGGGATAAGCCACCTTGGAAATGGATCATCCACCTGTAGTCACAGCTTCAGATGACCACAGCCTCAGCCAACACCTGACTACAATCTCATGAAATACTCTAAGCCAGAACAAACCAGCTAAGCTGCTCCACGATTCTTCAAATTTCTTATCTTTTTTTTTTTTTTCTGAGACAGAGTCTTACTCTGTCGCCCAGCCTGGAGTACAGTGGCATGGTCTCGGCTCATTGTAGCCTCGACCTCCCAGGCTCAAGTGATACTTCCACCTCAGCCTCCTGAGTAGCTGGCAGTACAGGTATGTGCCACGACACCCAGCTAATTTTTTTGTTTTGGTAGAGGCTGGTCTCAAACTACTGGGCTCAGGTGGTCTACCCGTCTTGGCCTCCCAAAGTGCTGGGGTTACAGGCGTACACCACAATGAATGGTCTTTAGAGATAGGGTGTCACTTTATTGCCCAGGCTGGACTTGACCTCCTGGGCCCAAACGAGCCTCCCGACTCAGCCTCCCACATAGTTAAGACTACAGGTATGCACCACTGTGCCTAGCTCATCCCAGGGTTCTTAACCTACAGAAACCATAAGAAATAACAATTCGGCCGGGCGCGGTGGCTCAAGCCTGTAATCCCAGCACTTTGGGAGGCCGAGACGGGTGGATCACAAGGTCAGGAGATCGAGACCATCCTGGCTAATACGGTGAAACCCCGTCTCTACTAAAGAATACAAAAAACTAGCCGGGCGATGAGGCGGGCGCCTGTAGTCCCAGCTACTTGGGAGGCGGAGGCAGGAGAATGGCGTGAACCTGGGAGGCGGAGCTTGCAGTGAGCTGAGATCCGGCCACCGCACTCCAGCCTGGGCGACAGAGCCAGACTCCGTCTCAAAAAAAAAAAAAAAAAAAGAAATAACAATTCATGTTTTAAGCCACCAAATTTTGAGAAAGATTTATTATCCAGCAGTAGGCAACTAATACAAAAGCAAAGATCAGAAATAGAAGGTGCTCCTGGGGGACCTGATGGGATATAGCAAGGTAGGCTGGGGGAGGTGGGAGCAGTGAGAAGGCATGGTAAGGGAGCAAAGTGGAGTAAGGTGGAGTAAGGAACCTGTGAAATCAATTTGTATTTTACTCACCATTTCATCCAGGATTGGCTCTAAGAGGTTATTACAGATGGTCCCTGAAATGTAGGATCAAGAGAACGCTGTGTGATCTTTATTTGGAAGACAGATTTTAGGTTGTGTCAGGTGGGGGTGTTCCTACAGACAAGTTAGTCTCATTTCATCCTGAACAAGTGATTGGCGCTTTACAATAAAGATCAGGTTCTGGAAAGGCAATAGCTTTTCTTTTATTTTTTATTTTTTGAGACGAAGTCTCACTCTGTTGCCCAGGCTGGAATGCAGTGGCACGATCTCAGCTCATTGCAACTTCTGCCTCCCAGGTTCAAGAGATTCTCTTGCCTCAGCCTCCCGAGTAGTTGGGACTACAGGTGCCCGCCACCACGCCCAGCTAATTTTTTGTATTTTTAGCAGAGACAGGGTTTCACCGTGTTAGCCAGGATGGTCTCGATCTCCTGACCTCATGATCTGCCCGCCTTGGCCTCCCAAAGTGCTGGGACTACAGGCATCAGCCACTGTACCCGGCCTTTTCTTTCTTTCTTTAATAGAGATGGGGGGTCTCACTATGTTGGCCAGGATGGTCTTGAACTCCTGGCTTCAAGCAATATTCCTGCTTTGGGCTCCCAAAGAGTTGGGATTACAGGCGTGAGCCACTGCACCAAGCCAATATCTGTTCTTTAACAAAACATTTTTTCAATTGTTTTATGCTAGGCCCTGGGGTAACTGCTGGGTGAACTAAGCAAGGATAAGTGAGTCACAGACTCTGCTTTCAAGAATTTAGACAGGTGTAGGGGAGATTATCAAGAAAACAATGACAATACTATGTTACAAATAGTATGATAAAGCCAGTCACAGTGGCTCATGCCTGTAATCCCAGTGCTATGGAAGGCTGAGGTGGGCAGAGAGCTTGAGTCCAGGAGCTCAACACCAGCTGGGCAACATAGTGAAATCTTGTCTCTATGAAAAAATTTAAGAATTAGGTGGGTACGGTAATGTGTACCCACAGTCCCAGCTCCTGGAGAAGCTGAGGTGGGAGGATCACTTGAGCCTGGTGGGGGACCAGGGGTTGAAGCTGCAGTGTGTCGTAATTGCACCACTGCACTCTAGCCTGGGTAACAGAGAGAGACCTTGTCTCAAGGTAAAAAAGAAAAACCATATAATTAATCAGGACAAACCCAGACCACTAGGATGAACGCAGGTAGTCAGGGAGAGCTTTCTGGAGGAGGTGACTTTCGAGTTTTGAAGGATAAATATGATTTGGCCTCTCTCTGGGTGAAAGGAAGGGATAGGACAATGGAGTGTGGGATGGTCTTGGAAGAAAAGCCTTCTTCACACTAGAGAAAGCATACATGGAAGGTTCTCTAAAGGTTCAAGAAACTGTAGGTAGTTCTGAATGCCTAGAATATAGGAAATGAAGGGAGGGGTGAGGTCGGCAGGGACCTAGTTCCTGCAGTCTTATATTTTCTGGTAGGGTTTTAATTTTTGTCTTCAAAGCACTGAGGAACAACTGCAGTGTTTTAATCAAGGGCTTGACCTAATCAGATTTGCATTTGGGAAGGATTTCTCTTGCTGCAGTGGGTGAATGGGACTGAGGAGGGCTGGACAGGAGCCAAGATGACCAGATGAAAGGTCACAGTTCAGAGGGAAGAGTCCCAATGAAGTAATGACAGAGGGCAAGGCAGGAAAGGGCTGGGCCCAAGGATGTTGACAGGCAGAAGCAGTGAAGTTTATTATCAACTGGATAGTGGGAAAGAACATGTTAACAATGCCTCCCAGTTGGCTGGGCGTGGTGGCTCACACCCAGCACTTTGGGAGGCTGATGCGGGTGGATCACCTGAGCTCAGGAGTTCGAGACAAGCCTGGCCAACATGGTGAAAACCCATGTCTACTACAAAAACACAAAAATCAGCCAGGCATAGTGGCGCACACCTGTAATCCCAGTTACTTGGGGAGGCTGAGGCAGGAGAATTGCTTGAACCTGGGAGGTGGAGGTTGCAGTGAGCCAAGGTTGTGCCACTGCACTGCACTCTAGCCTGGGAGACAGAATGAGACTCTGTCTGAAAACAAAAAAGACAATGCCTCCCAAGTTTCTGGCTTAGCAAAATGAATAAATAACCTATTAGTGTTTTCTCATGTGACTTTTTTTGTTTTTAAGAAACAGAGTCTTACTCTGTCACCCAGGCTGGAGTGCAGTAATGGCATGATCATGGCTCACTGTAGCCCTGAACTCCTGGACTCAAGTGATCACCCTGTCTCAGCCTCCTGAGTAGCTGGGACTTACAGGCAACTACTACCATGCCCTGGCTTCTTGTAGGACTTCTGGAGACGTATTTAAGTGGAATAATGTTAACTATAATTTTTTTTTTTTTTTAGACGGAGTTTCGCTCTGTTGCCCAGGCTGGAGTGCAATGGCATGATCTTGGCTCACTGCAACCTCCGCCTCCCAGGTTCAAGCGATTCTCCTGCCTCAGCCTTCCGAGTAGCTGGGATTACAGGCACGCGCCACCATACCCAGCTAATTTTTGTATTTTTAGTAGAGACAGGGTTTTACCGTGTTGGTCAGGCTGGTCTCGAACTCCTGACTTCAGATGATCCACCCGCCTCGGCCTCCCAGAGTGCTGAGATTACAGGCTTGAGCCACTGCACGCAGCCAAGTATAATTTTTTTTAAACAAATTTAAACATACTACTTACCCATTGTCTTCAACGAAAGAACAGAATCCCTTGGTTAATGTTCCCTAAACAAAGACAAAGTAATTATTACTCAGTCAAGGAATCTGGGGGTAATCTTTTGGGCTCTTGAAACTAAACATGCCCATAGGCTGGGAGCGATGGCTCATGCCTGTAATGCCAGTACTTTGGGTGGCTGAGGCAGGCGGACTGCTTGAGCCCAGAAGTTCGAGGCCAGCCTGGGGAACATGGTGAAACCCTGTCTCTACAAAAAAATACAAAAGTTGGCTGGATGTGGTAGTGCTCCAGGCTGCATGACAGGCGCCTGTGGTCCCAGTTACTTGGGAGGCTGAGGTAGGAGGATTGCTTGAACCCACAAGGTCTAGGCTGCAGTTGAGCTGAGATTATGCTACTGCATTCCACCTTAATAGACACAGCAAGACCCTGTCTCCAAAAAACAATCGAACAAAAAATCCCAAACAAAATCATGCCCATAAAAAAGCCAGGATAAGGAATTAGAAACCAAAAGAAAACCTCCAGCTATCTATTTATTCAACATTTACTGGACTCTAATTTTCTTTTCTTGAAGAAAGGAATATTTAATAGGCAAACAAACTATTAATAGCATTTGGGGTGCCCTGAGTGCCTACTATGTGCCAGGGCCAAGTAGGTTTATCATCTTTATTTGCAGAAGTTAAAAAATGATGTAATCGGGTGGTATGAACATTAAAAAAAATGTAATTGACGTTACAACCAAGGTGTATTTGATTTCAAACCCAGATCTTTTTGACTATGCTAAATACAAGCAAATTCAAAAAGGGTAATTAGCCGGCCACGGTGGCTCACACAAGTAATCGTAATCGCAGCGCTTTGGGAGCCCGAGGGTGGATAGCTTTGAGGCCACGAATTCCAGACCAGCCTGGGCAACAAAATGAGGCCCACCACCAATCTCAACAAAAAATAAAACTAAAAAAGTAAAAAAACCAAAAAGGGTATTAAGCAATTCACAGACAGATACTGCACAGGATTTTTGGTACGTTTAGGGCATCTGCATGGTACTAGCTTTGTTCTGGGTTGCTGAGAACATTCACAGGTCATATACTAGTTTTCCTTTCTGGAGAGCTTCTGTCTGTGTATCTTTTTCTGGAGAATCTGTTTGACATCGACAACACATACTCCTCATTTATTGCCAGAAACGATGATGTTTTATGATTTACATTATGTGTGTAATACACACACACACGCACACACGCGCGCGTCTTCCTTTCTGGCCCTCGTTTACCGTAAGAGGAAGCAATTGGTTTTAGCATCAATAAAAGATTGCAGGACAAATATTTGTTCTTCGTAATGGGCGACATGCACCAGCCCATAAGACATCCAGAGGTTCAGGTTATCAACGAAAGTGCACACGCCTCCCACGCCCCGTTTCCGTGCAGTTCCAAATCTCAGGTGTTTCCATCTGCAGCTTCCGTTGCCTTTAACTACATCCTACTTTTTCCTTCAGACCTTCCCCCTCAACCCCTTCGAGACCGACAGGCACGGCCCAGGGGCGGGTGGCATGACCTTGGTTCATCCTCGGCCGCGGAGACGCCGCGTGACCTTGGCCAAGTCCCCGCTTCCCCATCCGCTGACTGGCGAGGCTGGACCGCTGGGTCTCCCCTCCGGCCGCTAGGCGTCCTGCGCGGGTACCCTATCTCCCCCGGCTTCTTCCGCGCGGCTCCCCCCCAATTCTACGCCTACGCTGCCGGCGTAACGGCCGCCTGGAGACGCGCGGCCCGCTCCTTTCAGACGCTGGTTTCCGCCGCGCGGATTGGGAGGGCGCGATTCCCGAACGCGGCCTGCGCTGCGAGCGCGCGGTCCTCCCGCAGGCCGGTGCGGCCTTACGCCGCTGACGCATCGCGCCCAAGATGGCGGCGCGGTCGTCGTCGGGGGTGGCGGTGGCAGAGGGGGCGGCGGCCCTGGCGGCAGTGGAGACGGCAGCTGTGACGGTGGCGGCGGCGGCGCAGGACCTGGGCCGGGGGGAATGAGGCGGCCGCGGCAGGCCAGCGGCGGAGCCGTGTAGCGGAGAAGCTCCCCCTCCCTGCTTCCGTTGGCCAAGCCGGGGGCGCGCGCGCACGCGGCCGTCCAGAGCGGGCTCCCCACCCCTCGACTCCCGCGACCCGCACCGCACCCCCACCCGGGCCGGAGGATGATGAAGCTCAAGTCGAACCAGACCCGCACGTACGACGGCGACGGCTACAAGAAGCGGGCCGCATGCCTGTGTTTCCGCAGCGAGAGCGAGGAGGAGGTGAGGCGCCAGGCTGGGCGGGCCGGGGTCGCCAGGTCTCCGGCCCCTTCGGATGGAGGCGCGAGGGGCGCGGCCGCCGGAGGAGGGTGTGCCCGGGCCGCCCCGCTCGTGCAGAATGATGTTCCGACGGAATTTCCTGAGGCGAAAAAGGGGGGAAGGAGCAAGGACGTTGGGGCTGAGGGGAAGCGGGTCTGAGTGTGGCCGCACAGGACGCGCCGGGCGGAGGGGGTGACCGGCTTGCGGCCGAAGCGCTTCGGTTCGGCCGCCTGTTACCGGGGAGAGCGGCCGCGGGCGAAGGCAGTGGGCTGGGAAGAGTGCGGCTTTCGGTTCAGGCCAACGGCTTTGATCCAGGAAGAGCCGCTCCGCACTTGTCAGCCAGGCACATGTGTGCGGAGGCTGGTGTGCACGAGGCGCGGGCCGGCCTTTGTGGCAGAGAAGTAGTGCGCTTCATTGGCAGGTTTGGGGTTTGCCGAGGGATTAGGTGTCTGTGAGCCCAAAGCCGAGGGGTGGGGGTGGGGGTGTCTTATGAAGATTTAGGGCGTTGTGCATAAGCCACAGCCAGCTGTTTATTTTACAGTGCGCTGGGTAGTCTTTATGGTGTAGTCTGAGAAGAAAGGACATTTGATATAATAATCTTTGTGTGCTGACAATGTTTCATATTAATTGGGAAGACCCAAAACAGGATTTAATATTTTTGCCCTGACGTTCTTCCACTGCCTTGTGGGAAGAGCCTTAGAATTAAATTAGCTAGGAAAATAAAAATGTTTTAGAATCAGTTTCTTTTTATAATAGGTAGGGTACTTTAAACAAAAATCTCGGCTTCCCAAAGCCGTTTCTGTGGTGATGAAGGGAGTTCAGAGAAGCACATGTTTTGTAAATCCACAAAGAATAGCTGCTTTGAAAATTCATAAGATGCCTGTGGGAATGCATTTCTCTTGTGTGCATTGTGGTAAAATGGCAGTTAAACTGCAAACAGTGAAGGAGAGTGAAATCCAATATGTTATATTCCAGCATTCAGCAGTGGGCTATGGTGGCAGGGCCGCAGTACAGTGTGCATGGTGTCGAAATGGGGAAAGGAACTTGACCCGTTAGTTATGAAAAGAAGCTGTGGCGAAAGAGACAGATGGATTGCCAGGAGTTGCTGTCCAGAGGTATTTAGGAGGAAGTGGGAATTTGAATTACTGCCTGAAGAAAATTAGTTAGTGAATTGTGCTGTTAAGGGATCCCATGTGTGCGCCCTTTCAGCAAAACAGAACGAAAGGAGATTTGGAAACGTATGCTTTGTATCCTACCATATATTGTAAAAGTCCCCAAAACAGATGCATTGTAATAGCTAACCAGGGCCGTGCTGTAAATTATTCACTGTTTTGGAATGCATATTTGAGTAAAGTAAAATTATTCGTGGTGCTTACTGCTCCAGAGGCTTTATTCTCTTCATTATCATATCATGTTATGGGAAATCAGATGGGATCACAGGCTCTTAACTGAAGGGAAAGCTGATTAGCATAATAGCATGTCTTACTACACTAGTATGCCTAAATCTGTGAGCACCCCAATTATAAGTATAGTTTAGTTGTACAAATGATGCAAGACTATTTGTTTTGAAAAATCACACCAGGCCGGACGCGGTGGCTCACGCCTGTAATTCTAGCACCTTGGGAGGCCAAGGTGGTAAGGCCACGAGTTCGAGACCAACCTGGCCAACAGACCCCCATCTCTAAATTAAAAGTAATAATAATAAATCATACTAGAAATAGAAAACGTATTTTTGATAAATTGAAAACTATAGATCATAAGCAAACTAACAGGCTTAATTTTTCATTTTCTGTTAAATGTTTTATTATGCACTGACATTAGGAATATTAATGTTGAAAGCTTACTTGTCTGTTTAGGCTACTTCACTGCATCTTACAAGTCAGACCAGGCATAAGACTTGCCTTCTAGGAGCCTACTTTTTTTCTTTTTTTTTTTTGAGACAGAATCTCGCTATGTCACCCAGGCTGGAGTGCAGTGGCCAGATCTCGGCTCACTGCAACCTCCACCTCCCAGGTTCAGGCAATTCTAGGAGCTTACATTTTTTAAAAAAAAATTTATTTATTCATTTATTTTGAGACGGAGTCTTCCTCTTTCGCCCAGGCTGGGGTGCAGTCGCTTGATCTCGGCTCACTGCAATCTCCACCTCCCGGGTTCAAGCAGTTCTCCCTGCCTCAGCCTCCTGAGTAGCTGGGATTGCAGGCGCCTGCCACAATGCTTGGCTAGTTTTTATATTGTATTTTTTATTTTTTATTTTTTTCAGACGGAGTCTTGGCTCTGTCTCCCATGCTGGAGTGCAGTGGCACGATCTCAGCTCACTGCAAGCTCTGCCTCCTGGATTCACGCCATTCTCCTGCCTCAGCCTCCCGAGTAGCTGGGACTACAGGTGCCTGCGACCACTCCCGGCTATTTTTTTGTATTTGTAGTAGAGACAGAATTTCACCGTGTTAGCCAGGATGGTCTCAATCTCCTGACCTTGTGATCTGCCCGCCTCGGCCTCGCAAAGTGCTGGAATTACAGACGTTAGACACTGTGGCCAGCCTTTATTTATTTATTTTTTTGAGACAGGGTCTCACTGTGTCACCCAGGTTGGAGTGTAGTGGTGTGATCATGGCTCACTGCAACCTCAACCTCCTGTGCTCAAGCAGTCCTCCCATCTCAGCCTGCCAAGTAGCTGGGACTACATGCACAAGCCACCACACCTGGTTGATTTTTAAATTTTAGGTGGAGACAGGGTGTATTAGTCCATTTTCACACTGCTATAAAGAAATACCTGAGACTGAGTAATTTATAAAGAAAGAGGTTTAATTGACTCACGGTTATACATGGCTGGGGAAGCCTCAGGAAACTTACAATCATGGCGGAAGGCAAAGGGGAAGTAAGAACCTTCTTCACAAGGCAGCAGGAGAAAGAGAAGCGAAGGAGGAACTCCCAAACACTTATAAAACCATTGGATTTCGTGAGCACTCACTAGCATGAGAACCACATGGGGGAAACTCCCCATGATCCAATTACCTCCCTCACTCAACACATGGGAGGGATTACAGGTCCCTCCCTCCACAGGTGGGGATTACAAATCGAGATGAGATTTGGGTGGGGACACAGAGCCGTACCATATCACAGGTTCTCCCTTTGTTGCCCAGGCTATTGTCAAACTCCTGGGCTCAAGAGATCCTCCCATCTCAGCCTCCCAAAATGCTGGGATTATAGGCAAGAGCCACTTTGCCAGTCCAGGAGCTTAAAATTTTGAACTGTTAAAATGAAGTTTCTTTAATGCATTGAAATATTTAGTTTCCTTTATTGAATTTCTTTTTGAATGTTGGTTAATGAGCAGAGGAATCATGCAAAGCTTTAAATTACAGATGCAGTGGGTGTTACAGCTAAATCCTGGGAAGAAAAAAAAAAAGAGTGAAATACGTCCATTTTAGATTTGTTCAGTTCAACAAACATGTATTAAAAACAACAAAACGCATGTATTAAAGAGCCTACAATGGCGGCAGCACTGTGTCATGGGGAATCTAAAGATTAGCATCCCTTCCTGCGGACAGAGTTGAGTAGTTTTAGATGAGATTCCTTAATTGGGAGGGATTTTGGACCACAGAATAATCTCTAGGGTGCTTTTCAACTCTCAGATTATATAATTGTGTTGGAAGGAAAGTAATTTGTTAGTTCCAGGAGAACTTTTATGTTCTCAATAGATGTGCCAGAAGCATTAGCTGCCACACATTGTGGGAATGTAAAATTCAAACGAGTAGGGCATTCAACCCAATTAAAAAAAATTTTTAATGGGCACTAATGGCCTTAATCAAGATGGAATAGTTTACAGAATATTATTAGCATTAATACAATAGTAATGTAAGTATAAACAGGACCTTGATTTATAAATTTAAGCAATGTCAAGAAGCATACATGCAATGTGAAGAAAAAGAGATGAAAATACAGCCGTGTGTTGTTTAACATTGGCGATACGTACTGAGAAATGCATCAGGTGATTTTGTTGTTGTGTGAACATTATAGAATGTACTTACACATACCTGGCTGGTATAGCCTACTGCATATGTAGGCTATATGGTATAACCTGTTGGTCCTAAGCTGCAAAACTGTACAGCAGGTGACTGTACTGAATAAATAGCCAATTGTAATGCAGTAGTATTTGTGTTTCTAAACATATGTAAACAAGCAAAATACAGGAAAAATACGGTACAAAAAATAAACGGTTCACCTGACCAGGACACTTACTACTATGAGTGGTGCTTGCGCGACTGGAAGTTGCTCTAGATGCGTCAGTGAGTGAGCGGTGAGTAAATGCGAAGGCTTAGGGCATTACTGTACACTACTGTAGACTTTAGAAACACTGTACAGCTTAGGTTGCACTAAATCAAAAAATTATTTTTTTTCAAAAATTAACCTTAGCTTACTGTAATTTTTTTACTTTATAAACTTTTACATTTTTTAACGTTCTGACTCTTTTGTAATATTAGCTTAAAACACATTGTACATCTGTATAAAAATATTTTCTCTTTTTTTCCTGTTATACTAAAATCACTTTTTTTTTTTTTTAAAGAGTTGAGATCTTGCTCTGTTGCCCAGGCAACAGCCCAGGCTGGTCTTGAACTCCTGGGCTCAAGTGATCCTTCCACCTCAGCCTCCCGACAGCTAGCTAGGACAACTGGTGTATGCCACCATGCCTGGCTAATGTTTTCTTCATTATATCCTTATTCTAGAAACTTTATTTAAAGATATTATTTATTATTTATTTGTTTTACTTTTTGTTCCTCTGCCTACCCGTATTTTACTTTTTTTTTTTTTTTTTTTTTTTGAGACGGAGTCTCGCTCTGTCGCCCGGACTGGAGTACAGTGGCCGGATCTCAGCTCACTGCAAGCTCCGCCTCCTGGGTTTATGCCATTCTCCTGCCTCAGCCTCCCGAGTAGCTGGGACTACAGGCGCCCACCACTTCGCCCGGCTAGTTTCTTGTATTTTTTAGTAGAGACGGGGTTTCACCGTGTTAGCCAGGATGGTCTCGATCTCCTGACCTCGTGATCTGCCCGTCTCGGCCTCTCAAAGTGCTGGGATTACAGGCTTGAGCCACCGCGCCCGGCCACTTTTTTTTTTTTTTTTTGAGGCGGAGCCTCACTGTCACCCAGCCTGGAGTGCAGTGGCGTGATCTCAGCTCACTGCAAGCTTTGCCTCCCGGGTTCACGCCATTCTCCTGCCTCAGCCTCCTGAGTAGCTGGGACTACAGGCGCTTACCACCATGCCCGGCTGATTTTTTATATTTTTAGTAGAGATGGGATTTCACCGTGTTAGCCAGGATGGTCTCGATATCCTGACCTCGTGATCCGCCCGCCTCGGCCTCCCAAAGTGCTGGGATTGCAGGCGTGAGCCACTGTGCCTGGCCCATATTTTGCTTTTTAAGCTTTTTCTTTGGTTGAAAACAAAGACACAAACACACATTAACCTAGGCCTACACAGGGTCAAGGATCATCAGTATTACTGTCTTCCACCTCCGCATCTTATCCCACTGGGAGGTCTTCAGGAGAATAACAGGCATGGAACTGTCATCTCCTATGATAAAAATCCCTTCTTCTGAGACTGTTTTACAATTAACTTTTTAAAAAGTAAGTAGAGAGAATACACTCTAACATAATAAAAAGTACAGGGTAGCAAATACATAAACCAGTAATACATTTACTATCAAGTATTTTGTACTGCACGTGATTGTATGTGCTACATTTTTTTTGTTGTTGTTTTGAGATAGGGTCTTACTCTGTTGCCCAGGCTGGAGTATAGTGGTGTGATCACGACTCACTGTAGCCTTGACCTTCTGGGCTCAAGCGATCCTCGCACCTCAGCCTCCCAAGTATCTGAGACTCCAGGCACGCGCCACCATGCCTGGCTAATTTTTGTATTTTTTTGTAGAGATAGGGTTTTGGCATTTTACCCAGGCTGGTCTTGAGCTCCTGGACTAAGGCAGTCTGCCTCCTCAGCCTCCCTAAGTGCTGGGATTACAGGCATGAGCCACCGTGCTCAGCTGTGCTAGACTTTTATATGACCGGCAGCACAGTAGATTTGTTTGCGTACTCACCATAAACACATGAGTAGCGCATTGTGCTGTGTCACCACAGCTACGATGGGATAGGAATTTCTCAGCTCCATTATAATCTCTTGGAACTACTCTTGTATATGTAGTCTGTAGTTGACTGCTATGTTGTGTAGTACATGACTATATTAGAAGATAGTATCTCATGAGTAGCCAAACCTATCATTCTAGGTTTTTTTTTTCCCCAGCTCCAGAAAACTTTATTTATAGACCAGCAATGAGAGGCTGAAATTCTGATCCAGGTTAGGATGTGTCAACATAGTAAGTTTATTGAACACTCATTGGGTGCCAAGTTCTGTGATACCGTTATGAAGGAGACAGATATGCAGGGAGCTTAGAGTCTAATGGGAGAGATGGAACAACAAATAGACCCAACAGCATGATGAAAATGATTCCCTTTTCTCTTTCTGGCTTCTCTTCTTGTTGATAAACAAAATTTATCAGAAAAAAATCTCCCACTTAACAAGTTCTACTGATTGTTATTGATATGTTGATAACATCTTTAAATTGGGTATTTGTGGTAACTAACATTTATTACAGTAGTTTGAACCTGATATAGTTTCTTAACCAACCACTCCTTTAACCAGCTTGGTACGCTGAATGCTTGGCAGTTACTCAGCAGGCTTCCGGGTCTGGTGTACCCCAACCAGATGACCTCCCAGCTGCCAAATTGTGTGATTACAATTAGTTACCTTTATTCCTATATCTGTGTATGTTCATTGTACTTGTTATTGTAATTGTGGAACTTAACTAGTGAAATTTGAGTTCAGAAAAGAACAAGGCTGGGCATGGTGACACATGCCTGTAATCCCAGCACTTTGGGAGACCAAGGTGGGCGGATCATGTAAGCCCAGAAATTTGAGATGAACCTAGGCAACATGGTGAAACCCCATCTTTACTGAATACATAAAACTAGCCAGGCACGGTGGTGTGCGCCTGTAGTCCCAGCTACATGAGAGGCTGAGGCACAAGAATTACTTGAACCTGGGAGATGGAGGTTGCAGTGTGCCAACAGCACGCCACTGCACTCCAGAGTGAGAGTCTGTCTCAAAACAAAAAAAAAAGAAAAGAAATTACTGCTCACTTGTTTTTTTTTTTTTTTTTTTTTGAGACGGAGTCTCGCTCTGTCGCCCAGTCGGGAGTGCAGTGGCGCAATCTCGGCTCACTGCAAGCTCCGCCTCCCGGGTTTACGCCATTCTCCTGCCTCAGCCTCCCGAGTAGCTGGGACTACAGGCGCCCGCCATCTCGCCCGGCTAGTTTTTTGTATTTTTTAGTAGAGACGGGGTTTCACCGTGTTAGCCAGGATGGTCTCGATCTCCTGACCTCGTGATCCACCCGTCTCGGCCTCCCAAAGTGCTGGGATTACAGGCTTGAGCCACCACGCCCGGCCATACTGCTCACTTGTATGGACAAACTGGAGAAGATTGGAGAGGGGATCTTAAAAGTCTAGGACTCTGCACATAGATTACTTCATGAATGTTTTTAGGTTTTTGTTCTTTATAGAAACTAGGACTGGGAAACATAGATCATTCATTATGGGTGTGGCATATGAAAGAAAGACAACTTACAATTCAACAGTAGACTCATACTCAAAACAATATCTTGGCCCTACAAAGATTAGCAAATAAATACATGTTTATATACATATAAAAGATTTATTTGCTAATAATATGTATATGTATACATATTATTTACACACTATAGGTGTGTGCCACCTTACCTTGCCAGTATATGTATATGTATATGTATTTTTTTTTTTTTTTTGAGACAGAGTTTCGCTCTTGTTGCCCAGGCTGGAGTGCAATGGCACAATCTTGGCTCACCGCAACCTCCACCTCCTGAGTTCAAGCGATTCTCCTGCCTCAGCCTCCCAAGTAGCTGGGAGTGCAGGTATACACCACCATGCCTGGCTAATTTTGTGTTTTTAGTAGAGACGGGGTTTCTCCATGTTGGTCAGGCTGGTCTCGAACTCCTGACCTCAGGTGATCCCGCCCACCTCGGCCTCTCAAAGTGCTGGGATTACAGGCGTGAGCCACTGCACGTGGCCATATTTTTTATTTTTTGTAGAGTTGAGGTCTCATGTTGCCCAGACTGGTCTGGGACTCCTGGCTCAAGTGATCCTCCCTACTTGGCCTCTCAAAGTGTTGGGATTATAGGCATGAGCCATCACATCTGGCCTGTTTGATTATTTAATATTTTCATTTGCTTCCTTTTTGCAAATAATATATAATTAATATATGAAGTATGTATATATAAATGTCTGTTTATCTGCTAATCTTTGTTCTTAGGGCCAAGATCTTGTTTTTTTTTTTTTTTTTTTGGAGGCAAGGTCTTGCTCTATTGACCAGGCTGGAGTGCAGTAATGCGATCTCAGGTCACTACAGCTTCCACCTCCCAGGCTCAAGTGATCCTCCCACCTCAGCCTCCCAAGTAGATGGAAGTGCAAGTGCATGCCACCTTGCCCAGCTAATTTTTGTGTGTGTGGTGACAGGGTCTCACTATATTACTCAGGCTGGTTTTGAACTCCTGAGCTAAAGCGATCCTCCCACCTCAGCCTCCCAAAGTGCTAGGATTACATGCGTGTGCCACCGCGCCCAGCCTACATTCATATTTTTTAATCAACCGTATCCTTTACTTGAACTTTATCATAAACTGTATAGAAGACTAACTTCTTGAGTAAGATTTTATTATCCTAAATTGGGTAATTTGATATTTGTCTGTCATATTATTCAACTTTGGCCCTCCTAAAGTACTTCCAGTAAGATTATCCTTCTTCCCCCAGTCTTTCCTTTTTTAGAGCCTCTGTGAGGAGAAGTGAGAGACAGGGGTAGGCTTATTTGTACTCTTAGAAAGGCCAGATGATACAGAACATACAACAAATGATATCACAGTGCCTAGGAAAGTTAAAGCTGCTCCTAACGGGTCTGTTTTTACCCAGGGAGAAAAATGAATACTAATAGGATTGTGTGAGTTAGATTTCCCTGTGCCTTAAAGCTGTTTTAATAAAGAAAGGATGAAGCTGTTCCTAAGGTGTTAGGTTTGTTTGTTGTACTTTTCCACTAGAAGCCCTATGTCTCTTGGCAAACGGGGAGCTGCTTCACATTTTCTCAGATCCTTCAGCTCACCGGTTGGAATGGAGAGATGATTGACATTGGAGCTCCTCAGTGGGCAGAGACTGGTGGCCTGTTTGTCTGTAAAATGCCCCAGAGGAGCCGGTGAACTGACAGCAGGCTCTAGAGAAGGGAATAAGACACCAGGAGCAATCCCAGAGGCAATAACCATGACACAGGGCTTCCGGTAGATCCCAAGGTGATTAGGGAGTCCTTTTGTAACATATCTTGGTTACTGTTCAATATTACATTGCTCTAAGATCATGATGGGTTCATTGATCCAGTCATGACTGGACATTTCTACTCCTCAAGATTTTGAGAACAAAATCTTTCCTGGAAGCTTTTTTCCCCTGCTTCCCCTTCTGTTTGCCTAATACCAGTTAGTCATTTCTTCCATTACATTATTTTTTGCCTCCTTCCCAAGGTGTGAATTCTGGTCTAAATTCATACTGCAGTCTCCATTCTTTTAACTCCTTGCCCCAATCCTACTTCTTTGCTTTTGCTTTAATTCTCATTTCTCAATAAAAATAGTGCTGCACATCTACTGTGTGCTGTGTGAAGCAATCTATATCTTTCTTCATTGCCTAGTACAGAAAGGAAGGGCCCTTTTTCAGGAATACAATTGTTTATTCATTTCTTCAGCACACATTTTTGGAGTGTCTGTGTAAGACCTTGGGAATACATGGATAAATAAGACCGTTCAGCATTTTGGGAGGCCTATGTGGGAGGGTCGCTTGAGCTGGGGATGTCTAGGATGCAGTGAGCTGTGTTTGCATCATTGCACTCCAGCCTGGGCAACAGAGCGAGAGAGACCCTGGCTCCAAAAAGAAAAAATAAAATAAAATAAAATAGAATAGAATAGAATAGAATAGAATAAAATAGAAATGATTCCTTAAATAGGCTTTCTTTGTATACAATTAGTTAATCTCTTTGTTCATAAAACAGTAAAGTCCTTTTAAAGAACTGCTTAGAAAATCTTTTCTTCCGGCCGGGTGCGGTGGCTCAAGCCTGTAATCCCAGCACTTTGGGAGGCCGAGACGGGCGGATCACGAGGTCAGGAGATCGAGACCATCCTGGCTAACATGGTGAAACCCCGTCTCTACTAAAAATACAAAAAAAAAAATAGCCGGGCGAGGTGGCGGGCGCCTGTAGTCCCAGCTACTCGGGAGGCTGAGGCAGGAGAATGGCGTAAACCCAGGAGGCGGAGCTTGCAGTGAGCTGAGATCCGGCCACTGCACTCCAAGCCTGGGCGACAGAGCGAGACTCCGTCTCAACAAAAAAAAAAAAAAAAAAAAAAAAAAGAAAATCTTTTCTTTGACTTGGTTTTTTAACATATTTCTGATGTGTTTTATAAGAACAGCTTAGCGATGTTGAATAAAAATGGATATGAACTCAGACATAGTGCTTATACTTTTCTTAAAAGGAGGAAGGATTGTGATTTTTCTTTTTTTGGAAATGGAGTCTAGCCCTGTCGTCCAGGCTAGAGTGCAGTGGCGCGATCTCGGCTCACTGCAACCTCCGCCTCCCAGGTTCAAACGATTCTCCTGCCTCAGCCTCCCGCATAGCTGGGATTACAGTCGCCCACCACCACACCCGGCTAATTTTTGCGTTTTTACTAGAGATGTGGATTTCGCCATCTTGGTCAGGCTGGTCTCAAAGTCCTGACCTCGTGATCCACCCTCCTCGGCCTCCCAGAGTGCTGGGATTACAGGCGTGAACCACCGCCCCGGCCTTTCCTTTTTTTTTTTTTGAGACAGGGTCTTGCTCTGTCATCCAGGCTGGAGTGCTGTGATGCAATCATGGCTCACTGCAGACTTGACCTCCTGAGCTCAAGCGATCCTCCTTCCTCACACCTCCTGTGTAGCTAAGATTACAGGCATGCACAACCATGCCTGGCTAATTCAGTTTTAGTAGAGACAGGGTCTTGCTGTGTTCCTCAGACTGGTCTCAAACTCCTGGGCTCAAGCAGCAGCCCTCCTGCCTTGACATTCCAAAGTGCTGGGATTACAGGTGTGAGCCACTATACCTAAGCATGATTTTTCTTTGAATATTTAGGAATCCTAATAAAATACACATTAAGGGAAGTTACAAAACAAGAGAAATCACATTGTGCTTATACTTGGAAATTTGTTTGTGCTTTGAGACAGGGTCTGGGTCCACCACCCAGACTGTAGTAGTAGTAGTAGTGGCATGATCATAGCTCACTGCAGCCCCAACCTTCCGGGCACAAGTGATCCTCTCACCTCAGCCTCCTGAGTAGCTGGGACTATAGGCATGTGCTACCACACCCTCCTAATATATATTTTTTATTTTTTGTAGAGATGAGATTTTGTTATGTTGCCCAGACTGGTCTGGAACTCCTGGCTCAAGTGATCCTCCCTCCTTGCCTTCCCGAAATGTTGGGATTGCATGCACGAACTACCACATCTGGCCTGTTTGATCATTTAATTTTTTTTTTCTTTTTTTTGGAGACAGAGTCTCGCTCTGTCACCCAGGCTGGAGTGCAGTGGCGCCATCTCGGCTCACTGCAAGCTCCACCTCCCGGGTTCCCGCCATTCTCGTGCCTCAGCCTGCCGAGTTGCTGGGACTGCAGGCGCCCTCCACCACGCCCAGCTAATTTTTTTGTATTTTTTAGTAGAGACGGAGTTTCACTGTGTTAGCCAGGATGGTCTCAATCTCCCGACCTCGTGATCCGCCCGCCTCGGCCTCCCAAAGTGCTGGGATTACAGGTGTGAGCCACCGTGCCTGGCTTTGTTTGTTTGTTTGTTTGTTTGAGATGGAGTCTGGCTCTGTCGCCCAGGCTGGAGTGCAGTGGCGCCATCTCGGGTCACTGCAAGCTCCGCCTCCCGGGTTTCCACCATTCTCCTGCCTCAGCCTCCCGAGTAGCTGGGACTACAGGCGCCTGCCACCATGCCCGGCTAATTTTTTGTATTTTTTAGTAGAGATGGAGTTTCACCGTGTTAGCCAGGATGGTCTCGATCTCCTTACCTTGTGATCTGCCCACCTCGGCCTCCCAAAGAGATTACAGGTGTGAGCCACCGTGCCTGGCTTTTTTTGTTTGTTTGTCTGAGATGGAGTCTCGCTCTGTCGCCCAGGCTGGAGTGCAGTGGTGTGATCTTGGCTCACTGCAACCCCCGTCTCCCAGGTTCAAGTGATTTTCCTGCCTCAGCCTCCCGAGTAGCTGGGGTTATAGGCGCCCACCAGCAAACCCGGCTAATTTTTGTATTTTTAGTAGAGTTGGGGTTTCACCATGTTGGCCAGGCTGGTCTTGAACTCCTGACCTCATTATCCGCCTGCCTCGGCCTCCCAAAGTGCTGGGATTATAGGCGTGAGCCACCGTGTCCGGCCTATTATTTAGTACTTTTATTTGCTTCCTCTTTGCAGAAATGATTTGATTGCTAGACTTATATTCAGCCCTCATTAACCAAATATGCTGAGCCCTGACTCAGGGCTTTTACACCTATGACTGTGGTATTGATTTCTTCCTAAGAAGCTTTGCAGTTTGGGTAGTTTGCCTTTAATAATAGTAAGACAAAACTTTTAGATTTTATTGCCAATATAAGTTAGGAAAACAATCCAGAGAGTTTCTGTGTATGATAATTGTATTTCTGTGGGGTTTTTTTGTAGGTTCAATAACTATTTTATGAGGAGCTAGCTGGGCACGATCATCCTTCTGCCAGGGTATGTGGGTCATTTTTTTTTCAAAAGGGAATTATTATTTTTGGTTACAAAAGTAATTGTATTGTGGTATCTATAAAGAATACTTCAAACTGAGGAGTTTTAAAATGTGTAGAATGCAGAATCTAAGCTTCAGTCTACTGGCAAGATGGAATTTAGGCCGGGTGCAGTGGCTCACACCTGCAATCTTAGCACTTTGGGAAGTGGAGGGGAAGGATCACTTGAGCTCAAGAGTTTGAGACAAGGCTGAGCAATGTAGTGGGACCCTGTCTCTATAAAAAACATTAAAAATTAGCCTGGTGTGGTGGTATGCGCCTGTGGTCCTAGCTACTTGGGAGGCTGAGGTAGGAGGATCACTTGAGCCTCGGAGGTCAAGGCTGCAGTAAGTCATGGTTGTGCCACTGCACTTCAGCCTGGGTGACAGAGTAAGATGCTGTCTCAAAAGAAAAATAAGATGCAGTTTGGAGTGTAAAATAGAGAAGTGTGAAGAGAGGTGTTTATAGGAATTGGAGAAGCCTGTGAAGAAAGATGGGCTAGAGTGTCAGGGATGACTTTATGGAGTAGGCTAGACCTGAACAGCTTGGTCGAGTATGGGTAGTTGAAGAATATCCTAGGTGAAGGACACTGGGCCAGCTAGACCACGGAAAGTCAGAGGCCCAGATATGCTGCCTTTGGAAGCCTGTCTGTATCAACGTATTGTGGGTAAAGAAAGCTCTTATGCCCTGCCTATCCCCCTAATCTGTGCTGGGAGAAAGAGAGAAAGTAAGAGGGCCCAATCCAGTGTCTGAGAGAGTGATGACTCTTTCTCTCATCCCCAAGAACATGAAAACAAAGATCTCAAGAGAGAATTCTGTTCAAAATTCTATTTTGAACCCTGTAACAGTGAAATCAACCAGGAAAATCCTTAGTGATTTTGGTTTCACCTACTTTTCATTTCATGGTATGAATACTATATACCACTAAAAATTAGTACTTTAACTGGCTGCAGTGGCTCTTGCCTATAATCTCACCTACTTGGGAGGCTGAGGCAGGAGGATTACTTGAGACTAGGAGTTTGAGGCTGCAGTGAGCATTGATCTTGCCACTATACTCCAACTTGGGTGACAGAGCAAGATCCTTTCTCTTAAAAAAAAAAAAAGAGCTGGGCACGGTGGCTCACACCTGTAATCCCAGCACTTTGGGAGGCCAAGGCAAGTGTATCACCTGAGGTCAGAAGTTCAAGACCAGCTTGGTCAACATGGTGAAACCCTGTCTCTACTAAATATACAAAAATTAGCCGGGCATGGTGGTGGGTGCCTGTAATCCCAGCCCTGGAGGCTGAGGGAGTAGAATCGCCTGGACCTGGGAGGCGGAAGTTGCAGTGAGCTGAGATCGCGCTACTGCACTCCAGCCTGGGCAACAAGAGCGAAACTTTGTCTCAAAAAAACTTTGTCTCAAAAATAATAATAATAATAAATAAATAGATAAAAATTAGTACTTTACTGCATAAAAGAAAATTGATTTAATATGTATTTACTTTTTTTTGTTGTTGTTGAGATGGAGTTTCACTCTTGTTGCCCAGGCTGGAGTGTAATGGCTCGATCTCAGCTCGTTGCAGCCTCCGCCTCCCAGGTTCAAGGGATTTTCCTGCCTCCACCTCCCAAGTAGCTGGGATCACAGGTGCGTGCCACCACATCTGGTTAATTTTTGTATTTTTAGTGGAGATGGGTTTCACCATGTTGGCCAGGCTGATCTCAAACTCTTGACCTCAAGGGATCTGCCCACCTTGGCCTCCCAAAGTGCTGGGATTATAGGCATGAACCACCACGCCTGGCATAAATTTTAAAATATAATCTCTGTGCCAGGTGCAGTGTCTCAAGCCTGTAATCCCAGCACCCTAGGAGGACAAGGTGGGATGATCACTTGAGGCCAGGAGTTCGAGACCACTCTGGGTAACATAACAAGATCCTGTCTCTACAAAGAAACTTCTGTGGATTACCTTTAATTTTTTTTTTTTTTTTTTTCTTTTTTTGAGATGAAGTCTCCCTCTGTCGCCCAGGCTGGAGTGCAGTGGTGTGATCTTGGCTCACTGCAACCTCTGCCTCCCAGATTCAAGCGATTCTCCTGCTTCAGCCTCCTGAGTAGCTGGGATTACAGGCAGCTGCCACCAAGCCCAACTAATTTTTATATTTTTAGTAGAGATGGGGTTTCGCCCTATAGTCCTTGCCACTGCAATATTCTGAGCGTTTGATGTTTTTTCCAATAAATTATTTTTGGCTTCAGACAGCCAGGCTTCGTTTCTTTTGCTTGCAACCAAGAACTTTGTCTAATATATCACTTCAGTAGTTTTTAAGGTAGACTCCTCAACTAATCCAGTGCACCAGAAGAAACGTATACATGTTGAGTCAGAAATTTTTTTGTGTGTGGGAGAGCTTTTCATTTTATTTATGAAGCAAGCTTTAACATTTTTCTTTTTTTTCCCCCCGAGTCAGGATCTTGCTCTGTCTCCCAGGCTGGAGTACAGTGATGTGATCGTGGCTCTCTGCAGCCTCATCCTCTTGGGCACAAGCAGTTCTCCCACCTCAGCTTCCCAGGTAGCTGAGACTACAGGTGTGTGCCCCCTCATCTGGCTTTGTGTGTGTGTGTGTGTGTGGGAGAGATGAGATCTTGCTGTGTTGCCCAGGCTGGCCTCAAACTTCTGGGATCAAGCAGTCCTCCTGCCTAGACCTCTCAAAGTGCTGGGATTACAGGTGTGAGCCATTGCACCTGGCCATTTTTCCGCTTTTTGTGGTAAAAATTTCTTCATGCTAAAGTTTGTAAAATTGATTTTAAATGACAAAAAAGTAATCCAGTCAAATTAGAGCAAATCAGAGCACTGTAACTAACAGTAACCTGAACGCCAGTGTTTTTATAAAATGCTTATCAGCATAGTCATGCTCTCTCCACACTGTTTTTTTTTTTTTTTGAGACAGAGTCTCGCTCTGTCACCCAGGCTGCAGTGCAGTGGTGTGATCTTGGCTCACTGCCACCTCCGCCTCTCAGGGTCAAGCAATTCTCATGCCTCAGCCTCCCAAGTAGCTGGGGTTCGGGGTGCACCACCACACCTGGCTAATTTTTGTATTTTCAGCAGTGACGGGGTTTCACCACATTTGCCAGGCTGATCTCAAACTCCTGGCCTCAAATGACCTGTCCGTCCCAGCTTCCCAAAGTGCTGGAATCACAGGCATGAGCCAATGTGCCCTGCCCTCTCCACACTTTTTAAATTATCTTTTTAGAATTATCCTAAATAATATTTGAGAATGTGTGAATTCTTAATGTTTTAAATGTTGGGGGTATCAAGGACCAGATTTTTTAAAATGAATTTTTGAAACCCAAGTTTATGAAAACTGTATGATGCTTCCTAAAATACACAAATTGTAGTCTCCAAGTACTGTCTTGGTTAACAAGAATTTATTGAGTCTTCACTTTTTGCAAAACATTATTCTTGATGCAGTGATGGTTTTAAAACTGTGGACATATCCACTGCTCTGCAGGGAGAATGCTTTTCTAAATTGATGAATTAATTCAATTACCATTAGGCATTTCAGTACCGTTGAACAAGTGGTTGCACTATGTGCCTTGGGTGGGATCAGATAGAAAAATTAAAGAGATGGGACATAAAGTACATGGAGCAGTTAGAAAAAATGTAGGAAAGTCTGTGCTTCCGGAGTGCTTCATTTTGGATGCAGAATACAGAAATAGTCAATCTTGGGCTATAAGAAGTTGATAGGACTTAGGTAGAAAGGGGAAAGAGTATGTTAGGAGAAGGGGACCCAGCATGGCAGAGGGTGGGAATGAGTTTGTTGCATGCCAGAGACTCTGAGCATATGAACCTGGGTCTGGGATAGTGGTGTGGCAGGGTATCGATGGGGAGTGATAGAGGGTGTCAGCTGGCAGGGAGCTAAGGGTATAGAGTCTTGATTTGAGATAACGAGGAGTTTGGGTTTGATCTCACAGTGGAGAACCACAGTTGTCCTTCAAAGGGTTGTGGAAAGGTTTGTGTGAGAGTGGAATGCAGGGTGAACTTAATGGGGGCTACTAGAGGGAATGGTTGGGAGAATGATGTTCTATTCTGGAAGTGAGAGCCATGGTAGCAGGAGAATGGAATGAAGTAGTGAGTTAAATGACAATGCAATCAAAGGGTGAACAGGTTTGGTAACAGATGATATGTTAAAGATAAAGGAGGCCATGCATGGTGGCTCACGCCTGTAATCCCAACATTTTGGGAGGCGGAAGCAGGAGAATCACTTGAGGCCAGGAGTTCAAGATCAGCCTGAGTAACATAGGGAGACCCCATCTCTACAAAAATAAAAAAAATTACCTGGGCATGGTAGTGCATGCGTGTAGTCCCAGTTACTCTGGAGGCTGAGGTGGGAGGATCAGGCTGCAGTAAATGCCATTGCACTTGAGCCTGGGAGGTCAAGTGGCATCATAGTGCCACTGCACTCCAGCCTGGGTGACAGAGTGAGACGCTGTCTCAAAAAAAAGAAAAGAAAAAAAAAAAGATGAAGGAGCTCATGGTTGAAGATGACTTAAATTTTGATCCTGGGTGACAGGAAAAATGGAAATTTAGAAGAGGTCGGTTTCATAGAGAAGGTGGAGCTTTGGTTTTGTCATGTCGAATTTGAGGTGGTGAACTGAATTCAACTGATGATAGTTGCAGATGTGGGACTAGAAGGGGAGTAAGAAGTTAGGACTATAGATACAGTGTGGAGTGTCAGGGACCTTGTAGAGGGAGAATAGAAAGTTAGCACGAGAGAAAGTACGCAGAAAGCAAAGACCCTGAGCTTTGGGCATCATCACAGTCAAAGAGGCACTATCATAAAAGCGGAGGTGGAAGAACATTTCACAAAGATGTGATGGGTGATAGGTCACACCTAGAGCCATCGAGTATAATGAAGATGAGATGTAGCAACAGATCTAACGATGACTTTATAAAACTGTTAGAAGGATGGTAAGATGGACATGTGGATTTGGGTTGATTAAATCAGGCTTTAGGAAAGAAGCACATTTTCTTCTGAGATTGGAAGGTGGATAAATGAAAAAACCCAAGAGCCTGAATTATATTGACATGAATTCGAGAAAACTCCTTCCAGATGGATCTATTTTGAGAAGGAGGGAAGTTCACTGTATTTGCTCTTCCCGTCGATATACTGATCTGGTGATTTGAGAGGCAAGAAAAAGTCTAGCAGAGTTACTGTGGTGTGGTCAGGATTGAAGCGATAGTTTTATAAGGGGGTACATTTGGAGGCTGAATGGTATTTATCCTTACAAACAATTGTGGGCCTTCTGTGTACAAAGCAGCATGTAGACTCCACGGAGGATAAACTATGAGCAGGAAAGACTATTTTAGAACTCTGGTAACTTTTTTTTTTTTTAATTTTTTTTGAGACAGAGTCTTACTCTGTTGCCCAGGCTGGAGTGCAGTGGCACGATCTCAGCTCACTGCAATCTCCGCCTCCTGGGTTCAAGCAATTCTCCTGCCTCAGCCTCCCAAGTAGCTCGGATTACAGACGTGCACCATTATGCCTGGCTAATTATTGTATTTTTTAGTAGAGATGGGGTTTCACCGTGTTGATCAGGCTGGTCTTGAACTCCTGACCTCGGGTGATCCACCTGCCTCAGCTAAAGTGCTGGGATTACAAGCCTGAACCACTGTGCCCGGCCAAACTCTGGTAACTTATAACCTAGTGGGCTCAAAAGGAGATGGAATTTATATTGTTGAAGTTTTGTATATTTCCTTATCCCTTTGCATATAGACACTGGAGAGGAGAAAGAGAACTGTAGAGATGTTCCTAGATTGGGGACTGATTCAAGAGCATGGTATAAGGTCAGAGAGTAAATAATACCTAATTCATGAAGTTGTTGAGAGACTTGAATGAGGAAAGTAAAGTGCCTCCCAGATAACATAGTTGGTACTGTAACAAAGGCCGGACCACAGAAGGAATCACACTGGCCAAGAAATGATGATGATACAGTGAAATGAGTGCTGTAAAAGAACCCTCTCCGAATGCTTTAGGAATGGAAGAGTAGACAGACGCTGGATTGAGAAGTCAGACACAGTGGAAAAGGACTAGATCTGAGTGTTGAAGGATGACTGTAAATTTGCTGCTACTCCAATACAGATTGTGTAGGCATTAAAAAAAAATCAGATGCTGATCATAACAGCGTCACAAAGACAGACTGATATGTGATCTGAAAAAGATAAGAACTGAGAAAGAAAGGAAAGATTCGGTGTAGTAAATGGTGCTCTGAATTTACTGTGAAAGGGCTTTTATGGAAAGAGAGGAACACCTGAAGCTATAGAATCTTTACATTTGTAAACCTGGAAGTAAACATAGACATGATCTATCTAGCCACCTCAGTGAAATAAAGGAACTGAAACCAAAAGAGTGTTGAAATCTGTCTACTGTGATACTTCTGGTAAAATAATATGTACAAAGATGACACAGTTTTCTTCTGACAGGTCCACAAAAGAAGTTAAACAAGTAGAATGAAAAAAAATTTTTTTTTTTTTTTTTTGAGAGGGAGCCTTGCTCCGTCACCCAGGCGGGAGTGCAGTGGTGTGATCGCGGCTTGCTGCAACCTCTGCCTCCCGGGTTCAAGTGATTTTCCTGCCTCAGCCTCCCGAGTAGCTGGGACTACAGGTGCGTGCCACCACACCCGGCTAATTTTTTGTATTTTTTAAAGTAGAGATGGGGTTTCACCATGTTGGCCAGGCTGGTCTCGAACTCCTGACCTCAGGTGATCTGCCCGCGTTGGCCTCTCAAAGTGCTGGGATTACAGGCATGAGCCACTGTGCCCAGCCAAATAAAAATAGATTTCTAAAGCAGAGTCCCAGTACCAGTATTTAAAAGAACAAAAGCAGGTGGAATGAAAGGCTGTACCACAATTATAGAAGTGTAATCTATACCAACTTCAGCATCTATTGCTGTTGTCACTGTTAGCTGAAGCTGATCACGAATCCTAGCACCAGTGCGTGTGTGTTGTGGGAAGAAGCTGAATTTGTCAGAAACGTGGATATTTTTGGCAAATTTTGAATGCCATAAAATACTTTTTAAGGCAGTTTTAGTAGTCTTCCTTTCATTATAAAGATGTTCCACATTCACCATAGCAAATTTGGAAAATATCCTCTTTTGAGCCCATTAGGTTATAAGTTACCAGAGTTCTCTCCTGCTCATAGTTTATCCTCTGTGGTGCCTACATGGTACTCCATACGCAGTAGGCCCACAGTTATTTATGAGGATAAATATCATGCAGCCTCTAGTTTCCTCCAAAACGTATGAAGGAAATTATTCTCTTTAATCATTCTGGCTTTAAATTTTATAACATTGTGTTTAATTTATATACAATTCCTCCCCCACCCCATGGGACATTTCATTGTTGCCCAGGGTGGCCTCGAACTCCTGAGTTCAAGTGATCCTCCCACCTCAGCCTCCTGAGTAACTTGGGCTACAGGATTAGATTATATACAATTTTATAATCTGTGTTTTCACATATAATATGCAATTTCTCCTAATTTGAATTCTGTATACACATTTTTAATGGTTACATGCCCATGAAAATGATGAAAGAAGGTACTTAAATGTTCTTCTCTTGTTGTAGATGACAGTGTTTATATATATATAAATATATAAATATATATGTAAATATATAAAAAATATATATATGGCTGGGCACGGTGGCTCACACCTGTAATCCCAGCACTTTGGGAGGCCAGGGCAGGTGGGTCACTAAGTCAGGAGATCCGAGACCATCCTGGCTAACACGATGAAACCCCGTCCCTACTAAAATTAGCCAGGCGTGGTGGCACGCACCTGTAGTCCCAGCTACTGGGGAGGCTGAGGCAGGAGAATGGTGGAAACCCGGAAGGCGGAGCTTGCAGTGAGCTGAGATTGTGCCACTGTACTCCAGTCTGGGCGACAGAGCGAGACTCCGTCTCAAAAAAATATATATATATACACACACACACATATGTATATATGCATATACAAATATATATAAATGTGTGTGTATATATATATTCCAGCCACCCAAAGTGCTGGGATTACAGCCGTAAGCTACCGCGCCTTGCCCAAAGCATTTTCAGTAGCCATAAAGTTGCACTTTAAAGACACAGCAAAGCAGTATTAGACTTTTTTTTTTCTTTTTTTGAGACGAAGTCTTCCTCTGTTGTCCAGGCTGTAGTGCAGTGGCGCCATCTTGGTTCACTGCAGCCTCCGTCTCCTGGGGTCAAGCGATTCTCCTGCCTCAGCCTCCCGAGTAGCTGGGATTACAGGCATGCAGCACCACACCTGGCTAATTTTGTATTTTTACTACAGATGGGGTTTCTCCATGTTGGTTAGGCTAGTTTCGAACTCCTGACCTGAGATGATCCCCCCGCCTTGGCCTCTCAAAGTGCTGGGATTACAGGTGTGAGCCACCACGCCTGGCACAAAGTACACTTAAAAAAAAAAAAAAGTGACTTGGCCATCAGAGAAATGCAAATCAAAACCACAATGAGATACCATCTCACACCAGTTAGAATGGTGATCATTAAAACGACAGGAAATAACAGATACTGCAGAGGATGTGGAGAAATAGGAAGACTTCTACACTGTTGCTGGGATAGTAAACTAGTTCAACCATTGTGGAAGACAGTGTGGTGATTCCTCAAGGATCTAGAACTAGAAATACCATTTGACCCAGCCATCCCATTACTGGGTATATAGCCAAAGGATTATAAATCGTGCTGCTATAAAGACACATGCACACATACGTTTATTGCGGCACTATTCACAATAGCAAAGACTTGGAACCAACCCAAATGTCCATCCGTGACAGACTGGATTAAGAAAATAGGCACATATACACCATGGAATACTATGCAGCCATAAAAAAGGATGAGTTCATGTCCTTTGTAGGGACATGGATGCAGCTGGAAACTATCATTCTGAGCAAACTATCGCAAGGACAGAAAACCAGACTGCATGTTCTAACTCATAGGTGGGAATTGAGCAATGAGAACACTTGGACACAGGGTGGGGAACATCACACACCGGGGCCTGTCATGGGGTGGGGGGGGAGGGATAGCATTAGGAGATACACCTAATGTAAATGACAAGTTAATGGATGCAGCACACTAGCATGGCATATGTATACATATGTAGCAAACCTGCACTTTGTGTACATGTGCCCTAGAACTTAAAGTATAATACAAAAAAAAGTGACACTTAGCCAACCATCTTAAAGAATTATAATTCTCATCTTACCAGTCTTATTTCCCCAGTGCTCATTAATAAGAATTAGTGTGATTCTCTATTCTTCTAATCAGTGAACCACATAAACAGACTGACATCTCTAATGGTTTCAGAAAGGATCGCGTATAGATTTATTTGCAGTAAGGAATCAATAACAATTTAGTAGTGATTGTACTTTCCTGTTTCCCATGTTGCATATGCATCTGCTGAGTATGAGACTTGCTATCTTCAAAGCATTTTTTCTTTTTTCTTTTTTGTTTTTTAGAGATGGAGTTTTGCTGTGTCGCCAGGCTGGAGTGCAGTGGTGCAATCTCAGCTCACTGCAACCTCCACATCCCAGGTTCAAGTGATTCTCCTGCCTCAGCCTCCCGAGCAGTTGGGACTACCTCCATGCCACCACGCCCAGCTAATTTTTGTATTTTTAGTAGAGACGGATTTCACCATGTTGGCCAGAATGGTCTCAATCTCTTGACCTCATGACCCGCCTGCCTCGGCCTCCCAAAGTGCTGGGATTACAGGCGTGAGCTACCGCACCTGGCCCCAGAGATTTTCAGTAGCCATAAAGTTGCTCTTTAAAGACACAGCAAAGCAGTATTAGACTCTTAGACTCTTTTTTTTCTTTTTTTGAGACGGAGTCTTGCTTTGTTGCCCAGGCTGGAGTGCAGTGGCATGATCTCGGTTCACTGCAACCTCTGTCTCCTGGGTTCAAGCGATTTTCCTGCGTTAGCCTCCCGAGTAGCTGGGATTACAGGCATGTGCCACCACGCCTGGCTAATTTTTGTATTTTTAGTAGAGACGGGTTTCACCATGTTGGTCACGCTGGTCTTGAACTCCTGACCTAAGGTGATCCACCTGCCTTGGCCTCTCAAAGTGGTGGGATTACAGGTGTGAGCCACTGTGCCCGGCCAGTATTAGACATTTTTAATGCGTTTTTTTCTTTGTTGGTGATTGTCATTAACAGTACAACACCTGTAGCAAAAACTGTGTTTATGTTTTAGCCAAATAAAACACGTGAGAATTCACCCAGAGGTGCTGGACTTCACTGGCTTGACGGTCAGCTTAGTCTAAAATTAACACCATTGTTCAACTTGTCAAGTCCTGTCCAGGGAAGGAAGTTGGACATTGGTTTCCCATATTTGGCTCAACCAGTGTGTGACAGACACTGTTGTTTGGCTGACCCCACATCCTGAACCCTCTTTTGCTAAATACTCATTTCCCAGTTTTCTGTGCAATTAGGAGTGGCTGTCTGACCCAGAAGCAGAAGTTTGCTGAAGAACAGATGTGACTGGCACTATTACTTCTGTCATCTGCCTTGAACGTTGAAGTTGTATCTGGAGTTGTAGCAGCCACTTTGAGGCCATGAGGAGGAATGGGAGAGTGCAAAGATACAGAGTCTGGGCCTTGATGGCATCAAGTGGTCAGACCAGCTCCAGTAGCTGTCTTCCTCAGATTCTTTTTTTTTTTTTTGAGACGGAGTCTCGCTCTGTCACCCAGGCTGGAGTGCAGTGGCCGGATCTCAGCTCACTGCAAGCTCCGCCTCCCGGGTTTCCGCCATTCTCCTGCCTCAGCCTCCCGAGTAGCTGGGACTATGGGCGCCCGCCACCACGCCTGGCTAGTTTTTATTTTGTATTTTTTAGTAGAGACGGGGTTTCACCAGATTAGCCAGGATGGTCTTGATCTCCTGACCTTGTGATCCACCTGTCTCGACCTCCCAAAGTGCTGGGATTACAGGCTTGAGCCACTGCGCCCGGCCAGATTTCTGTTAGTGAGAAAAGTTAAGTTCCTATTTATTTTAGCCAGCATTATGCAGGTTTAGATTCATAGAGCGTAGTGGAGATGACTTGCAGAATGGTGCCAAGAAGGCAGCAGAAACCATTAGGGCAGGTGCAAATGGTCATAAATGTTCTATGGATAATCTGTTTGGATTTTGAATAATAACTTGCCATATTCTTTGAGGAGTCACCAATTCTTAAAAATCAAGAAAAATGTAGCGTTTTCTAAATATTGTGTTTCGGGGCTTTATTCAAATGTAACTTTAAAAAAATTTGTTTTCGGCCAGGCGTGGTGGCTCAGGCCTGTAATCCCAGCACTTTGGGGGGCTGAGGTGGGCGGATCACGAGGTCAGGAGATCGAGACCATCCTGGCTAACACAGTGAAACCCCGTCTCTACTAAAAATACAAAAAATTAGCCGGGCATGGTGGCGGGCGCCTGTAGTCGCAGCTACTTGGGAGGCTGAGGCAGGAGAATTGCGTGAACCTGGGAGATGGAGCTTGAAGTGAGCTGAGATCCGGCCACTGCACTCCAGTCTGGGCCACAGAGTGAGACTCCGTCTCAAAAAAAAAACCAAAAAAAATTTGTTTTCAGGTAATAGACATTATAAACTGCCTCTGGGAAACCTCAGTTTTGTCTCCAAGATTATGAATATTATTTACTTTTCACGAGTGGCATGTGTTAGTCATACTAGGAAGAGGTCAGGATTAGGGTCTCTGGGTCCTTGGAGTTTCTACCAGCTGGTTGCCTAATACTGCCAAGTTTCCTGAGAAGACCCTCCAGGCACCTGCCGTATTTGTGGCTTATTCAGTTATAATAAGTTGTAATATTCAGTAGAATTTTAAAAAATCTTTTCATTGTACTGAGGTGACGTGGTAAATGACTTTAGATCAATATGTTGATTTTTCTTTTTTTTTTTTTGAGATGGAGTCTCGCTCTGTCGCCCGGGCTGGAGTGCAGTGGCCGGATCTCAGCTCACTGCAAGCTCTGCCTCCCGGGTTTACGCCATTCTCCTGCCTCAGCCTCCCGAGTAGCTGGGACTACAGGCGCCTGCCACCTCGCCCGGCTAGTTTTTTGTGTTTTTTAGTAGAGACGGGGTTTCACCGTGTTAGCCAGGATGGTCTCGATCTCCTGACCTCGTGATTCGCCCGTCTCGGTCTCCCAAAGTGCTGGGATTACAGGCTTGAGCCACCGCGCCCGGCCAATATGTTGATTTTTCTTAGACAAAGACTTCCCTGTCTTTGATGCTGCCCTCTTAAGCCACACATTGTCACATCATGATCTTTAATTTCCTTCTAGCACCTATCACTGTTTGACATTATCTTACTTACCTGTTTACAAGACCCTGTCCTTAACTGTGACTTCATGAGAGCAGCCGTCTCCTATGTCTTGCTTACCATTGTAGCCCCATCGCCTAGACAGAAGTCTGACACACGTCTTAATGTTTGGAATTTTTGCCTTTGAACTGTAAGAAAACTACTGGTTTATTTCATATTTTTAGATTAATTTTATTTCTGAATGATGAAAGAAGAGAGATTTCAGGATGCTTTTTGCAAGTATCCTTTTGTAAATAATGTTGTAGCTATGAGTAACTTAACCCCCAGTAAATAAAAAGTCAAGACAGAGATAGTCTTCATTATATATTTTTCTTTTATGTAGTCATTTTGGTGAGTTGAATTTAACTCACAGATCTGGTAGAAATCATTTCGAAAGAAATTTGCAGAATTGTATTTATGTTCCTTGTTAACATATATTTCTATACAAGTTTTCCTTCTATATCTTGTGTTCAACCAGTGGTCTATTACAGGTACCCAATAAACAGTATAGAACTAAATCAAAATCAGCTAGGCTGCTAAGGGAGTTGAACTGTGAGGAAGCTTCTCAAGATCCACTCCAGAAAACAGACAGTGAATTGCTTATAAAACAGAGCTACTGTTGGGCCAGGCACGCTGGCTCTTGTCTGTAATCCCAGCGCTTTGGGAGGCTGAGGTGGGCAGATCATGAGGTCAGGAGCTCAAGACCATCCTGGCTAACACGGTGAAACCCCGTCTCTACTAAAAATGCAAAAAATAATAGCTGAGTGTGGTGGCGGGCATTGTAGTCTCAGCTACTCAGGAGGCTGAGGCAGGAGAATGGCGTGAACCCGGGAGGCAGAGCTTGCGGTGAGCTGAGCTCGCACCACTGCACTCCAGCCTGGGCAACAGAGCGAGACTCCATCTCAAAAATGAAAAACAAAACAAAAAGAGCTACTGTTTCATACATAGATGCTTAAACCTGGGAGTTTGTGAGCTACCAGTTGAAAATTGCTGTCTGAGATTCATCTATACTGTGTTTTTGTTTTTCCCCTGTACTATGTTTTTGATGATATTTCATAACAGCCAAATAAACAAGACTTTCTCTCCACACCCTGGAGCCCAGGGGATTGTATGCTGCTGCGCTTCTTTGCTTTATGAGTTCTCCTGGCCTTTGCCTTTCCAGATCAGTTACTCCTCCAAGAGTTCAGGTCCCTTCTCAAGCTTGTAAAGAGGCTAGGCCTTCTCAGGCCCCAGCTACTTGGTAGGGAAGAAGGAGAGGAAAAAAGCAGCTTCAAGTAGTCCTAATATGAAAACGTCTCAAGAAACAAACACTCAAAAACAATATTCTTTATGGAAGATACAGTTTGTTTTTTTTTTTTGAGTTGGAGTCTCACTCTGTTGCCCAGGCTGGAGTGCAGTGGCACAATCTTGGCTCACTGCAACCCCCGCCTCCTGGGTTCAAGTGATTCTTCTGCCTCAGCCTCCTGAGTAGCTGGGACTACAGGCGCAAGCCACCATGCCCGGCTAATTTTTGTATTTTTAGTAGACACGGGGTTTCACCATATTGGCCAATCTGGTCTCGAACTCCTAACCTTGTGATCCGCTTGCCTCGGCCTCCCAAAGTGCTGGGATTACAGGCGTGAGCCACCGCGCCTGGCCAAGATGCAGCTTTTAACCTCTCCATTCTTTTGGCAGTCCCCAGCTTTCCCCACTCCCCAAAATGGTAGCCAGTTTTGCCCATGGCATAGCTCTTTCTTCTCCATCTTTTCTTCCTTCTAGGGTATGAAGTAATGCTCTGAACTTCCCTTAGAGCAGCAGTGTCCAAATGCAAGGCTAGGAGCAAGTTTTTATTTTATGGTAAAATGAGAAAAAGAAAGCCAATGTATGTATAAGTGCTTTGGAAAGTTGCCACTTTTGTTCTGAAATTAGGTTTGTCCTAGTGTTTTTGGTACTAAAATGTTCTTTATGAACTGGATGGTCATGCTGGATGGTACTTATGTTTAATCTTTTATTTACTTACATTACAAAATATGATAATGGCAACTATTAGTACCTTATTTATTCTTTTTCTTTTTTTTTTTTTTAATGAGATGGAATCTCACTCTTGTCTCCCAGGCTAGAGTTCAGTGGTGCGATCTCAGCTTGCTGCAACCTCCACCTCCCAGGTTCAAGCAATTCTCTTGCTTCAGCCTCCCGAGTAGCTGGGATTGCAGGTGCACACCACCACACCTGACCAATTTTTGTGTTATTAGTAGAGACAGGGTTTCACCATGTTGGCCAGGCTGGTCTCGAACTCCTGACCTCAGATGATCCACCCATCTCAGCTTACCAAAGTGCTAGGCTTACAGGCGTGAGCCACTGTGTCTGGCCAGTTTATTAAAATATTTTTAGGTCGGGCATTGTGGCTCACACCTGTAATCCCAGCATTTTGGGAGGCCGAGGCAGGCGGATTACTTGAGGTTGTCGGGAGTTCGAGACCAGCCTTGCCAACATAGCAAAACCCTGGCTCTACTAAAAATACAAAAATTAGCCAGGTATGTGCTCACCTGTAATCCCAGCTACTCTAGGGAGACTGAGGCAGGAGAATCACCTGAACTCGGGAGGCAGAGGTTACAGTGAGCTGAGATTGTGCCACTGGACTCCAGCCTGGGTGACACAGTGAGATTCTGTCTCAAAAAAAAAATTTTTTTTTAAATTGTGGTAAAATATATGTAACATAAAATTTGCACAACTTTAGCTATTTATAAATGTACAGTTCAGTGGCATTAAGTACATTCCAGTTGTTGTGCAACTATCACTTCTGTCCATCTCAAGAATTTTTTCATCTTCCCAAACTGATACTCTATACCTATTAAGCAATAAGTCCCAGCCAGATGTGGTGGCACACCTTGCAGTCCTAGCTTGTTGGGAGGCTGAAGTGCAAGGATTGCTTTAGCACAGGAGGTCGAGGCTGCATTGAGCTGTGATCATGCCACTGTACTCCAGCCCAGGCAATAGAGTGAGACCCCATCTCTAAAAAACAAAACAGTAAGTTCCCATTCTGGCCTCTTCTGTGCCCCTGGCAACTACCTTCCCTCCTTCCCTCCTTCCCTCCCTTCCGTCCTTCCGTCCTTTCTTTCTTCCATACTTCCGTCCTTCCTTCCCTCTCGTCCTTCCGTCCTTCCTTCCCTCTCACTCTTTCTGTCTCTCTTTCTCACTCTCTCTCCTTCTCTCTCTCTTTCTCACTCTCTCTCCTCTCTCTCTTTCTCACTCTCGCTCTTTCTCTCTCTTTCCTTTCTTTCTTCTCTTTTCTTTTTTCTTTCTTTTTTGCTCAGTCACCCGGGCTAGAGTGCAGTGGCAAAATCATGACTCACTGCAGCCTCAACCTCCTCAGCTCAAGTAATTCTCCCACCCCAGCCCTCCCCAGCAGCTGGGATTATAGGCGTGCATCACCATGCCCAGCTAATTTTTTTTTTTTTTTTTTTTGGTAGAGATGGGGTCTTGCCATGTTGCCCAGGCTGGTTTTGAACTCCTGGGCTCAAGTGATCTGCTGGCCTTGGTCTCCCAAAGTGCTGGGATTACAGGTGTGAGCCTGGCCCATTCTACTTACTTTTTTAAAATATTTATTTATTTATTTATTTATTTATTTATTTAGACTTTTTGAGAGAGTCTCGCTCTGACTCCCAGGCTGGAGTGCAGTGGCACGATCTCGGCTCAGTGCAACTTCTTCTGCCTTCGGGGCTCAAGCAATTCTCCTGCTTAAGTCTCCTGAGTAGCTGGGATTACAGGCTTGCACCACCACCTCTGGCTAATTTTTGTATTTTAGTAGAGACGGGCTTTCACCGTGTTGACCAGGCTGGTCTTGAACTCCTGACCTCATGTGATCTACCTGCCTCGGCCTCCCAAAGTGCTGGGAATACAGGCGTGAGCCACCATACCCGGCCTGTATTTATTTTTAGAGATGAGGTCTTGCTGTGTTACCCAGACTCGTCTCGAACTCCTGGCCTCAAGGGATCTTCTTGCCTCAGCCTCTTGTATAGCTGGGAATACGGACATGAGCCACTATGCCCCCATTCTACTTTCTATCTCAATGAATTTGACTACTCCAGGTATCTCATATAAGTGGAATCATATAATTTTTGTCTTTTTGTGACTGGCTTATTTCACTTAGCACGATGTCTTCAGAGTTTATTCATCTTGCAACATGTGTCAGAATCTCATTCCTTTTTAAGGCTAAATAATATCCCAGAATTTTATTTATTTATTTATTTATTAGACGGAGTCTCGCTCTGTTGCCAGGCTGGATTGTAGTGGCACAATCTTGGTTCACTGCAACCTCTGCCTCCCAGGTTCAAGTGAATTCTCCTGCCCTAGTCTCCTGAGTAGCTGGGACTACAGGTGCCTGCCACCACGCCTGGCTAATGTTTATATTTTTAGTAGAGATGAGGTTTCATCATGTTGGCCAGGCTGGTCTCAAACTCCTGACTTCAGGTGATCCACCCGCCTTGGCTTCCCAAAGTGCTGGGATTACAGGTGTGAGCCACCTTGCCTGGCCGATTTATTTTAAAAACGTGTCTGTGAAATTTTAAAAATCTGGAAATCACTTGTTAACATCATGTCCTGGATGGACTAATATTTTACTGATTGGTTCTTTTAATAAATATTTGTTGCACTTCATATACACTCTACTGGATGCTGTTGGTGTGTTACATAAATGGCCAGTTCTTAGGCCGTGCCTGAGTTTGTGATTTATGATGGGAGGGAAAGCTTCACTTACCAAGCAAGGTAAAGGTTGGGCAAAAGACACGGTATTTGTGAAGAATGGAGAGGATTTATGTATGACTTCCCATTGTTTAGATTTGTTCTGTTTTTTTTGTTGTTGTTGTTTTTTAAATATCTTAGGCCATGGCAGACCATTGTTTAGATTTAGAAACTGTCAGTAGCACTCGTATTTTTAAAATCAACTTATTAAAAAAAAATTCTACAGAAGGCAAACAACAGGTTGAGCTGCTGTCAGATATATTGGAAATGATAAGGGAGTTTTATAATGCTAAAGAACAAAAGAGCTTGGCTTCTAGATGAGGACAAAACCTTAGTACATTTATTTAAATTCAGTTATATTTACAATAATTTACAGTAAGACAGCTTGTCAGCTGTTAACTGTTTCCTCCACCAGTCATGTTTTCTGACTTTTTATAATCATGTTACATGTTTCTTCATTCTTTTTTTTTTTCTTTTTTTTGAGGCGGAGTCTCGCTCTGTCGCCCAGGCTGGAGTGCAGTGGCCAGATCTCAGCTCACTGCAAGCTCCGCCTCCCGGGTTTACGCCATTCTCCTGCCTCAGCCTCCTGAGTAGCTGGGACTACAGGCGCCCGCCACCTCGCCCGGCTAGTTTTTGTATTTTTAGTAGAGATGGGGTTTCACCGTGTTAGCCAGGATGGTCTCGATCTCCTGACCTCGTGATCCGCCCGTCTCGGCCTCCCAAAGTGCTGGGATTACAGGCTTGAGCCACTGCGCCCGGCCGTTTCTTCATTCTTACTGCCCAACATAGGTAGGTAAAAAACAGCCCTTGTTATATAATAATTTGACAGCAATAGAAAACACCAGCAGAAAAAATTGTTACTTAAAACAGAGCATGGTCAGGTTTAGTCTTACTTGAGAGCTTGACACAGCCTGGTTAGTTAGCAACTAGCTTACTTGTTAGCGTCCCTGGAATAGAGGAGAAGCAGACGTTGGGCGACAACCATGGTGAAACCCTGTCTCCACTAAACATACAAAAATTAGCTGAGCGTGGTGGTGGGTGCCTGTAATCCCAGCTACTTGAGAGGCTGAGGCAGGAGAATCGCCTAAACCTGGGAGGCGGAGGTTGCAGTGAGCTGAGATTGCACCACAGCACTCCAGCTTGGGTGACAGAGTGAGACTCTATCTAAAAAAAAAGAAAAAAAGAAAAATTACTGCTGGGCACTGATTATGATTATTTCTATTGTGAGGATGATTATGGAGGTAGAAGGAACTTTTCTGACATATCAGAAGACTGGCTAGCTTAATGTTGAACTGGACTTGGGAAAGTTACAAATGTGCAATTACTAAAAATATGTGCTGATCAGAACTCTCACCTAGCCCATGCTTAATATGTCTATTTTGGGCCCTCTTTCCCACTGCCAAGACTTTCTAATCTCTCACAACTGCTGAGTTTGCTTCTTATCCTTAAATGACAAGCCTGCTTCCCTTACTCCCCTTCATGAGTTAGGATAAAAATTCAATTATTTTTGAGTGCTGAGGTGGATGAGCAGTTAAGTCTGCCCTTTATTTACCTTGGTTATTTGCCATTTCTGCTAATCTCGTTTGCATAGTTACCTGCCTCGAGTGGAAGTGACTAAATGCCAATACTTGTTAACTTGCAAAGGAACCCAAGCAATCTTTTATCCTTCATGAGTTGAGATACGGATCTGGAGGACCCCCAAGCTCTACTGCCCTAGAACCCAATAAACTTTAGTGTGGCTGCTAGCATTTTATGCAGCCTCTCAGTTCATAAACCAGCTATGAATGTCTGTTAGCTGTTTTGGTTACCCAGCAAAGTAGAGGGGAAAACCACGTCTTGGCTGATTTGAGTGTTGTGCTCAATCGTTAACTGTATATTCTGAGCACATTTTACTAGTCCAAGTTGTTAGAATCCATGTGCCGTATAGAACTGAAGCTACCAAAAGCTGTTTATTCAGATGTAAATTCTCAGGACTATCATGAGTGTTAGCTCATGGAAGCTAGTGCTGCAGCTGTCAAATGGAGACAGGTGGTTTATGGAAATAATGGCTTTAGAGTCACATCTGAAGTTCAGGTCTGAATTATCCTCTTTAAACCAGTTTCCTCAAGTGTAAAATAGAAATACATCCACTAATACCATCTGATTCCTAGGGTTACTGTGAGAATTTAATTAGATTATATTTACATGAATAGAACTTGGGGCCGGGCACCGAGACTCACGCCTGTAATCCCAGGACTTTGGGAGACTGAGGTGGGGGGATAACTTGAGGTCAGGAGTTTGAGACCAGCCTGGCCAATATTGTGAAACCTTGTCTCTACTAAAAATGCAAAAATTAGCTGGGCATGGTGGCAGATGCCTGTAATCCCAGATACTCAGGAGGCTGAGGCAGGAGAATCACTTGTTACTAATAATTTTTTGAGTTTAGATTGAACCCTTAGTGATCTGTTGAGGTAATCTAGCATATAATTTAAAAATATTTTTAATCCATGAGGTAGCCCACTAGCTCATACCTGTAATCCCAGCACATTGGGAGGCCAAGGCAGGAGGATCTCTTAAGGCCAGAAGTTTGACACCAGCCTGGGCAATGTAGCAAGACCCCATCTCTACAAAAAATAAAGTTAGCCAGGTGTGGTGGCATGCTCCTGTAGTCCCAGCTACTCTGGAGGCTGAGGTGGCAGTGAGCTATAATCATGCCACTGCACTGTAGCCTGGGGTACAGAGCAAGACCTTGTCTGTTTTTCTCTCTCTCTCTGTGTGTATATATATAATAAAAGTATATTTAGTACTTTTAAAAATAAACTTTACTTTTTAGAGCAGTTTTTGGTTCATAGCAAAATTGAGTATAAAGTACAGAGTTCTCATAGGTCCCCTGCCTCCACAGGCAGTCTCCCTCACTATCAGCATCCTGAACACAGTGGTACATTTGTTACAGTCAGTGAGCCCACCATAACACATGATTATCACCCAAAGCCCATACTTTCCATTAGAGTTCTCTCTTGCTGGTGTACTTTCTATGGATTGTACAAACGTATGCACCATTACAGTATCAGACAGAGTAGTTTCACTGCCCTAAAAATTCTCTGTTCTGTCTCTACCCATTCATCCCTCCCTCTCTGCTCACCCGTAACAACCACTGATCTACTGTCTTCATAGTTTTGCCTTTTCCAGAATGTTATCTAGTTGGAACCACACAGTATGTGGCCTTTTCATGTTGGCTTCTTTCATTTAGTAATATGCGTTAAAGCTCCCCTATGTCTTTTCATAGGTTGATTGAGTACCAAATAATATTCCTTTGTGTGGGTTGTACCACACCTTATTTATCCACTCACCTACTGAAGGACATCATGGTTGCTTCCAAGGTTTTGGCAATTATGAATAAAGCTGCTATAAACATACATGTGCAGGTTTTTGTGTGACTTAAGTTTCTGACTTTTTGGGGTAAATACCAATAAATATGATTGTGTTATCATAGGTTAAGAGTATCTGTAGTTTTGTAAGAAAGTGCCAAACTGTTTTCCAAAGTGGCTCTACCATTTTGCATCCACCCCAGTGAGCAAATGAGTTTCTGTTTCTCCACATCCTCACCAGCATTTGGTGGTGGTCAGTGTTCTGGATTTTGGCTTTTCTAATAGGTTTTAAGTAGTGTCTTCTTGTTGTTTGATTTGCATTTCCCTGGTGACGTATGATGTGAAACATCTTTTTATATTTATTTACCATCTGCATATGTTCTTTTACAAATTATTTTTTGGAGACAGGGTCTCACTCTGTCACCCAGGCTAGAGTGCCAGTGGTACAGTCATAGCTCACTGTAACTGAACGCTTGGGCTCAAGTGATCCTCCCATCCCAGCCTCCCAAGTAGCTGGGACTGCAGGTGCACACCACCACACTGGCTAATTTTCAAAATATTTTATAGAGATGGGGTCTTGCTATGTTGCCCAGAATGATATCAAACTCCTGATCTCAGCCTTTCACAGTGCTAGGATTATAAGCATGAGCTACTGCTCCTGGCCCCATACGTATATGTTTCTTCATGAGGTGTCTGTTCACATCTTTTTCTCATTTTTTAATTGGGTTTTTTATTGTTGAATTTTAAATGTCCTTTGTATATTTTGGTTGAATCCTTTATCAGATAAGTCTTTTGCAGGTATCTTTTTTTTTCATCCTGTGGCTTGTGTCTTCTCATTCTCTTGGTATTTAGTACATTTTAACTTATTTTCCAGGGGAAAAAAAATCTAGTTATTTGAACTTTTTCTGCATGTGTGTCTATGGGGGAGGGAGAGAGAATAGGAGTAACATTTTCCAGTCTTACTAAATGGTCATTATGCTTTCCTTCAAAAGTTAAGTAATTGTTACAATCTTTTTTTTTTTTTTTTTTTTTTGAGATGGAGTCTTGCTCTGTCGCCTAGTGGCACGATCTTGATGATCTCGGCTCACGGCAACTTCCGCCTCCTGGGTTCAAGTGATTCTCCTGCCTCAGCCTCCTGAGTAGCTGGGATTACAAGCGCCCACCACCATGCCTGGCTGATTTTTGTATTTTTAGTAGAGACAGGGTTTCACCATGTTGGCCAGGCTGGTCTCGAACTCCTGACCTCAGGTGATCCACCCACCTTGGCCTCCCAAAGTGCTGGGATTGCAGGCATGAGCCACTGTGCCTGGCATTTGTTGTTTGTTTTTGTATGTTTGTTTGTTTTTGAGACAGGGTCTCATTTGGTTGCCCAGGCTGGAGTGCAGTGGCACAATCACCACTTACTGCAGCTTTGCAGCCTCGACCTCCCCAGGCTCAGGTGATCTTCCTTCCTCAGCTTCCTGAGTGGGTGGGACTACAGGCACATGCCACCATGCCTGGCTAAATTTTTGTATTTTTTGTAGAGATGGGGTTTTTCCATTTTGTCAGGCTGGTCTCCAACTCCTGGACTCAAACAATCTGCTTGCTTCAGTCTCCCAAAGTATAGACATTCTTAAAACTAGTTTTAGCATATCACACCCACTAGAGTGGAAAATAGCAAGTGTTAGCGAGGATGTAGAGAAATTGAATACCTCATACATTGCTGGTGGGAATGCAGAATGGCTCAGCTGCTGTGGAAGTTTTGTGGGTCCTCAGAAGCTTAAATGTAGAATTATGTTTGACCCAGCAGTTTCACTTTTAGGTATGTACTTAAAGGGATTGAAAAACTTGTACTCAAACATTTGTAGAGGAATGTTCAGCACTATTTACAGTAGCTAAAAGGTAGAAACAACCAAATGTTAACCAGTAGATGTGGATAAACACATTGTGGTATATGGCGTATACAGAAATTGGAATGTTATTCAACTATAAGGAATGAGGCACTGATACATGCTACAATGTGGATGAACCTTTCAAATATGCTAAGTGAAAGAAGACAGACACTAAAGGTCACATATTTATTGTATGATTCCAGTTATATGAAGTATGCAGAATAAGCAAATCCATAGATACAAAAAACAAATTGATGGTTGCCTGGAAGTGGGAGGGCGGGGACAGGGAATAACTGCTAAATGGGTATGAGGTTTTTTGGGGTTTTTTGTTTTCTTGGACGAAGTCTTGCTCTTGTCCCCCAGGCTGGAGTGCAATGGCACGATCTTGGCTCACTGCAGCCTCCACCTCGCAGTTTCAAGCAATTCTCCTGCCTCAGCCTCCCAGGTAGCTGGGATTACAGGTGCCTGCCACCACACCTGGCTAATTTTTGTATTTTTAGTAGAGACAGGGTTTTACCTTGTTGGCCAGGCTGGTCTCGAACTCCTGACCTCAGGTGATCCGCCCGTCTCAGCCTCCCAAAGTGCTGGGATTACAGACTTGAGCCACCGCACCCAGCTGAATTCTCAATCTTAATGTGGTTGTTACCTATCTTTTTCTGTGATTTCTTGTGATAACTCCTTACCTTCCTGAATTGAGTAAATGTTATTTCTAGTAGAATAAAGCAGTCTGATGGTTAAATTTAATTCATTTCAGAACACAAAACTTTGTGAAATAGTACTTGAAATTACATAAAAATATTTTCCCTGCAATAACTATCTTTCTATCTTCATTTTCTCCTGTATAGTTAATGTTTTATTCCTGGCCCACCATATAATTGGCTCTTTTTTTTTGTTCTCATGTTTGTAAGAACAATAAACTTGAATTCATACATCTGTGAAGAGCTATTTGTGCCCTGTCTACTCTCTGGTTATTGCTCCTCTGCCCAGCCCTAGCTCTGGCCCCCCTGTGAGGCATGGGTTTTATATCTCATGGCTCTAGCTGGGCATCAGGCCAAGCTATCATGGTTTACAATTTATTGGTATAAAATAAAAATTTCTTTTTTACTTTAAAAAATAATTTCCACATAATCACTTGATTGTGCTTATGTGTGGAATTAGTATTTTAATACTAACCTGTGAAAATTTTCTGTGACTCCTTTGAAATAATATGCCATAGGATGGAGTTAGGAACCCATAATAACAGTAACAAAAAAGAATAAACTTAAGACATGGATAAGGTCTGGGTGAAGAGAAAACTTTTTAAATGTTATTGAAAAAACTCGAAAAAGTATCTTACTCTTAGGTGGGAAGTTTCAACATCCTGTCGATACTTGTAAATTAGTCTTATAAATTCAACTTGATTCTTGTAGAAATTATAAGGGGTGTGTGTGTGTGTGTGTGTGTGTGTGTATGTGTGTGTGTGTGTGTGTAAACCACTCATGCAGTTTCTGATTTCAAATGGATAAGAAACCTTGGAGGAAAAGCCAGTAAAACTCTGAAAAAGAAGAGTGAAGGGCAAGTATGGTGATGTTAGTCCCATGAAACCATGTTGCAGACCGTGGTACTTAAAATAGAATGCTACTAAACTGGATCATGAATTGGCAAATGAATCAATAGAACCAAATAGGTAGTCCAGAAATAGACCTCAATGCATATAGGAACAACTGACAAATACCTGGAAAAAAGTATAGTCGGGTTCCTTCCTCATATTTATAATTAGAATAACTTTTACATAGATGGGAAGTACAAACATGAAAAACTACAACCATAAGTTACTAGAAAAAAACCTGGGATAATTTCATTGTAATCTTGGACTAAGGCACGACCTTCTAATTATGCTAATTCGAGTCATAGAAGAAAGGATTTGAAGGACCTACATGAATGAAAAGCTACACCTTGCTTATGGATTAGAAGACATACAGTTTTTCTGAAATCTATTTGGTTTTACAATGCTAATCAAAATCTCAGCAGATTTCTTAATATTTCATTCTAAAATATATGAAAGTACAAATGGCTAAGGATAACCAATGCATTAAATTTTTTTTTTTCCTGCAGGGTGCAGGGGATATAGGGTCTTGCCCTGTCACCCAGGCTGTAGTATAGTGGGATGGTCACGGCTCACTGCAGCCTCAACCTCCCAGGCTAGGTGCTCCTCCCACCTCAGCCTCCCTAGTATTGCTGAGACTACAGGTGCTCACCACCATGCCCCACAAATTTTTTAGTTTTTATAAAGATAAGGTTTTGCCGTATTGTCCAGGCTGATCTAGAATTCCTGGGCTCAGGCGGTCCACCTGGCCTCCCAAAATGCTAGGATTACAGGCATGAGCCACCATGCCTGGCCTAAAAAAAACCTTTTGTTATAGAAAACTTAAAACCTGTTCCAAAGTGGACTGAATAGTATAGCGAACCCCTATGTACTCCTCAGTCAACTTCAACTGTTATCAGCTCATGGCCAATTTTGTAGGATGTATTCTTTTTTTTTTTTTTTTTTTTTTTTTGAGGCGGAGTCTTGCTCTGTCGCCGGGGCTGGAGTGCAGTGGCCAGATCTCAGCTCACTGCAAGCTCCGCCTCCCGGATTTACGCCATTCTCCTGCCTCAGCCTCCCGAGTAGCTGGGACTACAGGCGCCCGCCACCTCGCCCGGCTAGTTTTTGTATTTTTTAGTAGAGACGGGGTTTCACCGTGTTAGCCAGGATGGTCTCGATCTCCTGACCTCGTGATCCGCCCGCCTCGGCCTCCCAAAGTGCTGGGATTACAGGCTTGAGCCACCACGCCCGGCCAGGATGTATTCTTAATCACTCCTCCCCCTCCACTATTATTTTGGGTCAAATCTCAAACACCATATAATTTTATCTGTAAATTTTCAGTAAGTGTTTCTAAAACAATACTGTCTTTAAAAAATAACTACAATTCGGCTGGCACGGTGGCTCACACCTGTAATCCCAGCACTTTGGGAGGCCGAGGTGGGTGGATCACAAGGTCAGGAGATCGAAACCATCCTGGCTAACACGGTGAAACCTTGTTTCTACTAAAAATACAAAAAATTAGCTGGGCGTGGTGGCGGGTGCCTGTAGTCCCAGCTACGCGGGAGGCTGAGGCAGGAGAATGGCGGAAACCCGGGAGGCGGAGCTTATAGTGAGCTGAGATCCAGCCACTGTACTCCAGCCTGGGCGACAGAGCGAGACTCCATCTCAAAAAACAAAACGAAACAAAACAAAACAAAGCACTAAGAGTGGAACTTCCTTAACCTGATAAAGGGCATCTATGCCAGACAGCTAACATCATACTTAATATTGAAAAAATGAATACATTCCCCCTAAGATTGGGAATAGATAAGGTTGTCTGCTCTTACCACTTCTATTCAATATTGTTCTGGAAGCCCTAACCAGTACAGTAAGGCATGAATGAGAAATAAAAGACATATAAATTAAAGGGGAAGAAGCAAAACTATCTTTATTTGCTGGTAACATGATCATCTATGTAGAAAAATCCTAAGGAATCCACCAAAAAGCTGCTAGAACAAATAAGTGAATTTAGTATGGCACAGAATATAAAGTCAATATACAAATATTATATATATATATATATATATATTTTTTTTTTTTTTTCTCCTGAGATAGACTCTTGCTCTGTCACCCAGGCTGGAGTGCAGTGGCGCGATCTTGGCCCACTGCAACCTCCACCTCCTGGGTTCAAGCAGTTCTCCTGCCTCAGCCTCCCTAGTAGCTGGGTTTACAGGCACCCGCCACCACGCCTGGCTAATTTTTGTGTTTTTAGTAGAGATGTAGTTTCACCATGTTGGCCAGGCTTGTCTTGAGCTCCTGACCTCAAGCAATCTACCTGCCTCGGCCTCCCAAAGTGTTGAGATTACAGGCATGAACCACTGCGCCTGGCCAAATGTGTGTGTGTGCATGTGTGTGTGTGTGTGTGCATGTGTGTGTGTGTGTGCGCGCACGTGTGTGTGTGTATTTGAAATGAAATCTCACTGTACTGCCCAGCTGGAGTGCAGTGGCTGCTCATAGGCATGATCATAGAGCACTGCAGCCTCAAACTCCTGGCCAGGCCCAGTGGCTCATGCCTGTAATCCCAGCACTTTGGTAGGTTAAGGTAGGTGGATCCCGTGAGTCCAGGAGTTCAAGACTAGCCTGGGACCAGGTGCAGTGGCTCACGCCTGTAATCCCAGCACTTTGGGAGGCTGAGGTGGGCGGGTCACCTGAGGTTGGCGGGTCACCTGAGGTCAGGAGTTTGAGACCAGCCTGGCCAACCTGATGAAACCCTGTCTCTACTAAAAATACAAAAATTAGCTGGACTTGGTGGCGGGTACCTGTATTCTCAGCTACTTGGGAGACTGAGGCAGGAGAATCGCTTGAACCCGGGAGGCAGAGGTTGCAGTGAGCCGAGACCACACCATTGCACTCCAGCTTAGGCAACTCTGTCTCAAAAAAAAAAAAAAAAAAGACTAGCTGGGCAACATGGCGAAACCCTGTCTGTACAAACAAGTATTAGCCAGGTCTGGTGGCAGGCGCCTGTAGTCCCAGCTACTCAGGAGGCTGAAGTGGGAGGATTGCTTGAACCCGGGAGGTCAAGGCTGCAGTGAGCTATGATGCGCCACTGCACTCCAGCTTGGGCGACAGAGCGAGATTCTATCTTAAAAACAAGGCCAGGTGTGGCTCATGCCTGTAATCCTAGCACTTTGGGAGGCCAAGGCAGGCAGATCACTTGAGGTCAGGAGCTTGAGACCAGCCTGGCCAACATGGTGAAACCCTGTCTCTACCAAAAAAAAAAATACAAAAATTAGCTGGATGTGGTGGCACGCACCTTTAATCCCAGCTACTCAGGAGGCTGAGGTGGGAGAATCGTTTGAACTCTGGAGATGGAGGTTGTAGTGAGCAAGGCTCTTGTCTCAAAAAAAAAAAAAAATACTTTGGGGTTGTGTATAGGTAAGTAAAACAAGATTAGCAAACATTGATAGTTATTGAAGTTGGACTGCTTAGGAATTCATTATATTTTCTCTCTACTTGTATGCATGTTTGAAATTTGTGTATTATAAATAATAAGTTTTAAAAACATACCCTGTGGTTATTTTAAAAAAGGAAGAGTCTCTCAGAATGTGCTGATAAAATGATCTCCAAGATTTAAGTGAAAAGGCAAAATAGAACAATGTGTATAATGGGTTACTATTGGGGTTGACAAAGAGGAAAGAAAAGAATAAATATGTATTTATTTTTACTCATATGTTAGAATATCTCTAGAAGTCTTCACAAGAAGCGCCTCTTGGGACAGAGTTAAGAAAAGGCTTGCTTTTCACTGTGTGTGTGGTTTTTTTTAAAAATTTTTTTTATGCCCTTTGAATATACACATTATGTACTATTGAAAAAATTGTTGTTTGAAAAGAGTAGAATTAGGAAGACAAATTCTAGACACATATACCTGTATAAATTTAGAATGATAGAATATTAATGCTGAAAGAGTTTTATAGATTTGGACCATCTCATTTTAAAACTGAAAAAGCTGAAGGCTAGAGATGTAATTTTTTCATTGCATTTATGTGACTGGCGTCAGAGGCAGACCTGTAACCCAAAGTCTCCTGACTGTCCTCCTCTATAAAGATGACAGTATACATTTGTGGTTTAAACTTTGACATCTTAAATTAGACTCAATTGTGGTTAATAAGTTGATGCTACCTCGGGAACACAATACCTGCCCTTGAATTTACAGTGAATGTCTTCTGTTTGAGCACGTATTATGGAGGCTATCATTTGGTACATGGCTTGGCAAAATCAGCATATTGATGAGCAGGAATTTTGCAGTATATTCCTATAGTTCTAAGACTGTGGGAAAATTATGCAATTCATGGATGTCAGGAAATGCTGTTGCTGTGACTTTGTTTATTAAAATAACCTCAAGGCCAGGTGTGGTGGCTTATGCCTCTAATTCTAGCACTTTGAAAGGCTGAAATAGATGGATTGCTTGAGCCCAGGAGTTTGAGACCAGCCTGTGGAACGTGGTGAAACCCTGTCTCTACAAATAATGCAAAAATTACCCAGGTGTGGTGGTGCACACCTGTAGTCCCAGCTGCTGGAGTGGGTGGGGGGTATTGAGAGGATTGCTTGAGCCCAGGAAGTTCAGGCTGCAGTAAGCCAAGATGGCGCCAGTGCAGTCCAGCATGGGTGACAGAGTGAGACCCTGTCTCAAAAAATAATGATACAGTAAAATAACCTTGAGAAACTGGAGCATTTTAAATATTTCATTCACTTTATTTGGCTTTCAGAAATTTCCTAAGAAATAGTGTTTGGCGTTCTTCTTGGCCAATTATAAGTCTTTTTTTTTTTTTTTATAGAGACGGGACCTTGCCTTGTTGCCCACGTGGTTCTCGAACTCCTGGGCTCCCACAGTGCTGGGATTACAGGTGTGAGCCACCATGCCCACCTCCATTTATACATCTTAAATACTTGTTCTAAAATATTCAAGCCATACTCAAGGTTTTAAAGTAAAACACTTCCTCCTTAGCACTGCCAATTGTACTGTACAGAGGCAATCTCTGTACACCCCGGGGACTCACTTAAGAATGATACATCTGTGTGTATATATAGTTTTTCTATTTTTTTTTTTTTTTTTTGGAGACGGAGTTTGAATCTTGTTGCCCAGGCTGGAATGCAATGGCGCGATCTCAGCTCACTGCAACTTCCGACTTCCGGGTTCAAGCAATTCTCCTCCCTCAGTCTCCCAATAGCTGGGATTACAAGCACCTGCCACCACGCCCAGCTAATTTTTGTATTTTTAGTAGAGACAGGGTTTCACCATGTTGGCCAGGCTGGTCTCGAACTCCTGACCTCAGGTGACATGCCCGCCTCAGCCTCCCAAAGTGCTAGGATTACAGGCATGAGCCACCATACCCGGCCCTCTAATTTTTTTTTTTTTTTAAAGACAGGGTCTTGCCTTATTGCCTAGGATGGAGTGCAGTGCACAGTCATAGCTCACTGTAACCTCAATCTCCTGGCTCAGGTGATCCTCCTGCCTCAGCCTCCCAGATAGCTGGGACTACAGGCATACACCACTAGGTCTGGCTAATTTTTTTTTTTTTTTTTTTTTTTTGTAGAGACAAGGTCTCTCTCTATGTTCCCCAGACTGGTCTTAAACTCCTGGCCTCAAAAGATCCTCCCATCTTGGCCTCCCAAAGTGTGTGTGTGGGTTTTTTTTTTTTTTTTTTTTTGAGGTAGGGGGTGTAGAGATGGGGTCTCAGTATGTTGCCCAGGCTGCTCTCAAACTCCTGGGCTCAAGTGATACCCCCACCTCAGCCTCCCAGAGTGCTGGAATTACAGGGGTGAGCCTCTGCGCCTGGCCACCAAAGTTTTTTTTTTTCTTTTTAAAATTTCTGTCAGTGTGCATCCCAAAGTGTTGAGATTACAGATGTGAGCCACTGCGCCTGGCCCCGATATCTATGTAATAGTTTGTGTCTGTGGAAACCTTTTCATATTGTTCTTAAAATAATCTTGTTGCTCCCAAGGTAAAAACTGTCAGAATATCTGTTCATAACACAGTATGGTGTTTCTTTGTACTAGGCAGGGAATTTCCTCTTTGGTTAAATAAGTGGCCTGATAAGCTAACTAAGGTGAAGCAATGTTTATAAGGCATTTTGTAAATTGACTGTTTATGTCTAGTGGTTCCTTCTTTGAGCATTTTTTTTTTAGTTCCTCTGTAGCTAAAAAAAAGAGTTTTAAATTTTTAAAAGAGCTGTTAAAAATACTAAAATGCTTTAAAGCTGTAGAAACTGAAACTTCTGTGCTTGACCCTATGATAATTTATTGATTTACTTTCAGCAAGTTATTTAACCTCGTACTCAGCTGTACTCATCTTTTAAACATTTTATGGGATCATCATGCACAAGAACTTGTGACAGCTGTTCTTTAAAACATTGTGTAAAATATAGTAAATGTCCATTTATCTGGAATCCAAACAAGTACAGATAGTTACTCACTTTTACAGATACTTTTATCTTGGCCTTATTTTTAAGAAGGGACACATAAATTATTTAAAGGGCTCATCTGAAGATGCAATTTGCAGAGCATATCACAGATTTGATAGGATATGGTCCTGGTGCCATCTGGGGTACCAGCAGAGCACTCTGGCAGTATTGGCAGTGCTGAGGGGCTTGTAAAATGTCACGGGAATTGCATTGTTGGAAACAAGATCATGTTGAGTGCTTTACTGCATGCAGTTGATTCTCCAGAAATCAGTAACATGTCTAATCATGTAGTTTGTTAATCAAGATTTCCTATGGCATAGATTATCACCATAGGTAATCTCTTTTTTTTTTTTCTTTTTTTTTGAGACGGAGTCTCGCTCTGTCGCCCAGGCTGGAGTGCAGTGGCCGGATCTTAGCTCACTGCAAGCTCCGCCTCCCGGGTTCACGCCATTCTCCTGCCTCAGCCTCCCGAGTAGCTGGGACTACAGGCGCCCGCCATCATGCCCGGCTTATTTTTTGTATTTTTAGTAGAGACAGGGTTTCACAGTGTTAGCCAGGATGATCTTGATGCTCCTTACCTCGTGATCCACCCGCCTCGGCCTCCCAAAGTGCTGGGATTACAGGCATGAGCCACCCCACCCGGCCTAATCTAATTTCTTTAAGGAGAGTATTTCCAGAACTTTGACCTAGGATCTCTGGAGTTTATCTATGCCCACTATACCCTTGGCAGTCGGAATGGAGACTTGTCTGATACCATGGTGGATGGTGGGTGGATAGGGAGAAAGGGGTCAGATCCTCTGGCCAGAGCTTTGCAAATGCCCATGTTGCCCTTGTGTTAGTCTTATTTTGGCTGGAAGATTCTGATACCATTGTTTACAAAATCACCGTCAGTTTCCCTCTTAACTGCAGTCCCACATTCATACAATTTCTCACCAGAAATACTCATTAGACGTCTCACTGAACCCTCAAATTCATATGTTCAGAGGATGATTTCACAACTCCTCCCTGTGGTTCCCTCCTCCACTGATGCCTCCATATTCTCCTTGGAAGGCTGCTACACCATTGACCCAGCCCATATCCAAGGAGTCATATTCCCATGTCCTGTCAGTCACTTGGCCTTATAGACTCTTCTTTTTATGTATCTGGAAACCTGTCACTTTCTTCCGCTTCCCACTCCTACTGTCTTAATCATTTCTCAACCTGAATTACCGCAGGAACCTGCTCCATTAGCATGCTTTCCCATCTCCAACATATGTCAAAGTTACCTTTCTAAAACTCAAATTGGGTTTTAGAGGCCAACTCAGGATGATCCCTTGAGTCCAGGAGTTCAAGACCAGCCTGGACAACATGGCAAAACACCGTCTCTACAAAGTAAAAATAAAAAGTATTAACCAGGCTTGGTGGCACATGCCTGTTGTCCCAGTTTTACTTGGGAGACTGAGGCAAGAGGATCACTTGAGCTCAGGAGTCCAAGGCTGCAGTAAGCTATGATTGTACCACTGCACTCCAGCCTGGGCAAAAGAGCAAGATCCTGTCTGAAAAAAAAAAAGAGAAACCTTCCCATATCATTTCTCGATCATGATCCATTCCCTACTCCCCGAGTCTGAGTTGTTGTTTCTTTTTTTTGAGACAGGGTCTTGCTCTGTCACGCAGGCTGGAGTGCAGTAGTGGGATCATAGCTCACTGCAGCCTTGACCTCCTGGGCTCAAGCAGTCCTCCCACCTCGGCCTCCCCAGTAGCTGGAACTGTAAACATGCACCACCACACCTGGCTATTTTTTTGTTTAGGGTTTCTGTTGTTGTTGCTTTTGTTTTTTGAGACAGGGTTTCATTCCTATCGCCCAGACTGGAGTGCAGTGACGTAATCTTGGCTTACTGCAACCTCCTCCTCCTGGGCTCAAGCAATTCTCCTGCCGCACCCTCCTGAATAGCTGGGACTACAGGCTCACACCATCGTGCCTGTCTAATTTTTTTTTTTTTTTTTGTAGAGATGGGATCTTCAACTCCTGAGCTCAAGTGATCTGCCCGCCTCAGCCTCCCAAAGTGCTAGGATTACAGGCATGAGCCACTGCACCTGGCCTAATTTTATATATATATACACACACATATATATATGTATGTGTACATATATGTATATATATATATTGGTTGATTGATTGATTGATTGATTCTGGTAGACATGGGGGTTTCTCTATGTTGCCCAGGCTGGTCTTGGACTCCTGGGCTCAAGTGCACCTCCTACCTCAGCCTCCCAAATAACTGGGACTACTGGGTTTACAGGCATGAGCCAGTACGTCCGAGCAAGTACCTCTTTTCATTATCACTGTGGTATCCTCAAGCTAAGTATTTCTCAGTCTGTATAATTACTTTTTTTTGGTCTTTCACTAGATACTCGGTTCCTTTAGGGCAGGGACTATGGGTTTCTTTTATATTTTAAAAATTTGTATTAAGCACTATTTAGCAAAAAACCCCACGACAATTTCTAAGAAATAAAACAATCTTGTTCCTGCTGTATTTCTCCCTCCCTTCATTAGGTTTATCATTCGCACAGATTTCTTTATCATTTCACTGCACACATGTCACAAATCAGTACAATGTTTTTTCTTCTGTGCCCCTGTGGAAAACAAGTTGTCACTGCGTCACCTGTTGATTTCTGCCTGCTCTACAGAGCCACCTGTATCATGAATCCAAGAGTCTGTCTATGGGTGGGTGTGTTCTGTGGGTCTCTTTATCCACCTCTGCATAGATATCACCTGTCTCAATGACTAAAGCTTCAGAATGGTCTGATACCTGGGCAACTGGTTTCCCACTTTGATCTGCCTGCAAACTGCAGTGTATCTAATCTCTACGTCTCCAGTTCCTGGCTCGTGATGATACTTAATGAACATTTGTTGAATAGGTAATGTTTCCCCCTTAGTGTGTTATTTTCAGAATCTTTTTGGAGCTTTTGCACTTAATTGTATATGTCAAAATCAAACTTCAGAATAAGAATTTACTGACCAGAACACCATTTAGTACTTTATATGATAGGAAGGTGTAAAACCACTGGCTAAAGTGAAAAATTTTTTGTGGGTGGACACAGTGGCTCATGCCTTTGATCCTAGCACATTGGGAGGCCAAGGCAGGAGGATTGCTTGAGTCCAGGAGTTCAAGACCAACCTGGCCAACATAGTGAGACCCCATCTCAAAAAAATGAAGTTTAAAAAATTTTAAAATTAGCCAAGCATGGTGCTGTGTGCCTGTAGTCCCAGCTACTTGGGAGGCTGAAGCTGGAGGATCCCTACAGCCCAGGAGTTTGAGGCTGCAGCGAACTTTGATCCTGCCCCTGTACTTCAGCCCGGGCAACAGAGTGAGACCCTGTTTCTACAAAACACAAAAACAGAAACTTTTTTTTTTTTTTTTAAGTAAATTCTCAATAGGTTGTCAAGGAAACTTACCGAGGAGAGCTATTTACCAGTAACAGTGTTTGCTTTGAAGTGTGGCTACAAACTAATGAGGCTTGCCTCCTTCAGCCTCATTATTGTAGTCTTAGTTCATATAGTCATGGTTGAATGTGCAAAGCAGTAACACTTGCTAGGTTTACTAATTAGTGTTTCACATTGATTGAAATTTAGAAATTGAATGCTTATACTTTGTCAGAGGTTTCCTTTTCTTTGCTTAAGCTTTGAAATATTCCTGTAAAGGTTTTTCTTTTGGACTGTAACTTCATTGCATGGCCTTAGTCAGCCTTTGAAGCAATGCGTAGGTTTATAATGGCTGGCAAGCACTTTACCGGGAAGTGAGGGAAGAAAGACTATGTGTTGTTATTTATACAACAAGTCAGTGGAGGATTAACCCATTTTACTACTTTTTCTTCTTGAGTCTTTTTGTAGTTGGATAAATATGACTTAAATGCTTTTGTCTAGAGTCTTTGGAGGGCTTTTTTTTTTTTTTTAACCTTGTAATTTGAATTAACTTACATGCTTATATTTGGATTTATTTTCTTTTGATAAGGAATGTTTTAAAATGTAAGATTGGTCACAGTTATTGAAGAGAATGAGTGTGGCACTAGTTTTATGATTTAGTAAATCACTGCCCGGGAGCAGTGGCTCACGCCTGTAATCCCAGCACTTTGGGAGGCCTAGGCGGGCAGATGACCTGAGTTCGGGAGTTTGAGACCAGTCTGACCAACATGGAGAAACCCCATCTGTACTAAAAATACAAAAATTGGCCGGGCATGGTGGCGCATTCCTATAATCCCAGCTACTCAGGAGGCTGAGGCAGGAGAATCATTTGAACCTGGGAGGCGGAGGTTGCGGTGAGCTGAGATCACGCCATTGCACTCCAGCCTGGGCAACAAGAGCGAAACTCCATCTCAGAACAAAACTAAGGATAACCTGGAAGGTTATTCCATTGAGGTATAGACTCTGGGGGAAAAAAAGTAGCACTGACTCCCTTCAGCTTTTAAAAAATGACTGTGATTGGCTGGGCGTGGTCGCACACCTGTAATCCCATCACTTTGAGAGGCCAAGGTGGGTGGATCACCTGAGGTCAGGAGTTCAAGACCAGCCTGGCCAACATGGTGAAACCCCGTCTCTACTAAAAATACAAAAAATTAGCTGGACATGGTGGCAGGCGCCTGTAATCCCAGCTACTCGGGAGGCTGAGGCAGGAGAATCACTTGAACCTAGGAAGCAGAGGTTGCTGTGAGCCAAGATCGTACCACTGCACTCCAACCTGGGCAACAGGAGCAAAACTCCATCTCAAAAAAAAAAAAAAAAAAAATTACTGTGATTGCAAAACTATTTTTTTTAATTGAAATGAAATTCACATAACATTGGCCATTTTAAAATGAACAATTCATTGGCATTTAGCAATCACCATTTCTTATCTACTTTCTGAATACTTTCATCTTCCCCAAATAAAGCCCTATACCTGTTAGGCAGTTGCTACTCATTTTCCCCTTCCTCTAGTTCCTGGTAACCACCAATCTGGTTTCTGTTTCTCTGGATTTGCTTATTCTGTGTATTTCATATACATGGAATCATACCATATATGATCTTCTGGCTTCCTTCACTTAGCATGTTTTCAAGGTTCATCCATGTTGTAGCATCTGTCAGTAATTCGTTTTTTTAATGGCTGAATAATATCCCATTGTATGTATAGGCCACATTTTGTTTATTCATTCACTCTTATTGGATATTTGAGTTTTTACCTTTTGGTTATTGTAAATAATGCTGCTATAAACATTTGTATGGAAGTATCTGTTTGAGTACCTGTTTTTAGTTCTTTTGGTTACATACCTAGCAGTGGAGTTACTAGATCTAATGGTAACTTTATGTTTAACTTACTGAGGAACAACCAAATTGTTTTCCACAGTGGCTGAATGAACCATTGTACATTCCTATCAGCAATGTACGAGGATTCCAATTTCTCTACATCCTTGCCAGCACTTCTTATGCTATGTTTGGTTGATTGAATTATAGCTATCCTAGTGAGTGTGAAGTAGTATCTCATTTTGGTTTGACTTTGCATTTCCCTAATGACTAATGATGTTGAGCATCTTTTCATGTGCTTATTAGACATTTGTATATCTTCTCTGTAGAAATGCTGTTTATCTTTTTGTTGTTTTAGATACTGGACCTGTATTAAATATAGAATTCGCAGATATTTCCTCCTGTTGTGTAGGTTGTCTTTTCACATTCCTGATTATGTCCTTTGTTACACAGAAGTTTTTAATTTCAGTAAAGATCAATTTATCTTGTTTACCCTTTTGTTGCTCATGCTTCATATCATGAGATATCATATCAAGATATTGATATGATATCTTCATATCATATCAAGATCATGACAGTTTACCCCTGTGTTTTCTTCTAAATGTGTTATAGTTCTAGCTCTTACATTTAGGTTGTTGGTCCATTTTGATTTCATATAAGGTCTGAGATAGTCCAATGAGAGAATTTTTTTTTTTTTTTTTTTTTGAGTTGGGGGTCTCACTCTGTGGCCTAGGCTAGAATGCAGTGGCTTGATCATAGCTCACTGCAGTCTCGAACTCCTGGGCTCAAGCAGTCCTCCCAAGTAACTGAGACCACAGGTGTGCACCACTAAGTCTGGCTAAATGTTGTATTTTGTTTTGTTTTGTTTTTTTGTAGAGACGAGGTCTCATCATGTTGTCCAGGCTAGTCTTTACCTCCTGGGCTCAGGCAGTCCTCCTGCCTTGGCCTTGCGAAGTGCCAGGATTACAGATGTGAGCCATCACACCTGGCTCTTGTAGTACCTTTTAACTGAGTATATATACATATCAACCAAAAACTGTGGATTTCATAGTATTTTAAATTATTTTGCGATGTATTAATCAAAGCAGAACTTAAAATATATTTGAAAAATAGTACTTGTAAGTTTAAGACAATTTTTCAGTCCATGGCTTATACACTAGTGACTGAATATGGATTCATGGATTTCCTTCCCATAACACCATGATCTTCTCTGAATCTACAGATCACATATTTTGTAGATGAGCATCAGAAGAATCTCTTATGACAGGGAAAAGAGGGACTGAGGATGAAGGTAGAGTTTCCAAGGGTCCATAGCTGCAGAGACCTCAAGGAAGAGGCTGGGGATAACTGGAATGTCATTAACTAGAAAGCATTGGTGGAATCTGTAAGGGCCAGAGAGGAAGTAGCATTTCATTTGAGGCAACAAGGATGGTTGCAGACTTTGGTTTGTAGGCTCACAGGTCATCATCAGAAAGTAATGGTTTAGGGAGCAGTTGAAGATTCCTTTAGTTTTGGAAATAATGCCAACTCAACTCAGCCTCCAAACAGGGAGTCCAACTGACTTTGTTTAGCATCTTTCCTACAGAGAGGGATAAGGAAGGAAAAGGAACTAGGCAAATTCTAGATTTTTATTTCAACTCTGACCAGAATGCTGGCTGAGTCTTTAAAAAAAAGTCCGGTTTTATTTTAGCTGAAAATGTGATGAAAGGAATTTTTCTACTTCTCATGTGGCCAGGAGAATTAGGGTCCCTTAGAGTCTAGGGTGGTGTATTGTATTGGCCTGTGGCCATCTGATGGAGCAGGAACTAGGATACAGCTCCCAGTTCATGAGTGAGAAACTTGGTGGGGAAGTGTTGGGTCATGATGGCAATCATGGTCAAGGGCCTTCTATCTTCTGGCCAGCTTTTTCAGTGCTGACAGGCTCATCAATGACAATCTTCTTTTTTTTTTTTAAGTCTTTTTTTCACCTTGTCAGGTCTGTGTTCAAAGGGCAAAAGGAACAAGGAGGGGATAAATAGAGCAGGTGATTGAGCGTCTGAGGGGAGTGTAGATTATGGTCTTCAGATGCCCTTCTGCTTTTACTGGCTGATTGCCTACTTTTTCAAATAGAAATGAAAGCTACTTTGCAAGAAGTGATTTGGGAAGGCATAAACAAAGAATGGGTCTTGGTTACTTTGATGTTTGTGGTGTTTAAACTCTGAATTTGTGTGGATGTGTCTTTTTGAATTTTTAACCCCCCCATGCAACCTTTGTGACTTAACAGGTGCTACTTGTGAGCAGTAGTCGCCATCCAGACAGATGGATTGTCCCTGGAGGAGGCATGGAGCCTGAGGAGGAGCCAAGTGTGGCAGCAGTTCGTGAAGTCTGTGAGGAGGTATGCATGGAGAAGAAAGGGCACAGCTATGCCTCGTCATCATGAACCTGTCCTATCTGTGTAGTTCTTTAATAAATCAGCACTCACTGAATGAACATACAGTCACAGAAAAAGGACAATGAATGGTTCCCCGGTCCCTCCTTTATTACCGGGTGATGGAGTTGTGACATGGTAATGTTAACCAGGCACTCTATGCCAGACTTCCCATGACTTTTTATGCCAGACTTTTGTGACTTCCCATGGATTTCTTCCAACACTGCCTATTACCTGTGGCACAAAATCAAGAAGCAAATCGTTCCTCACCTCTAAGGAGTAAGAGGAACAGGCAGCATTAGTATAAATGACTCGTTGTCATTAAGCTTTGGAGGAGGCCCTTGTTTTCACGTGCTTACTGCATCCTAGCCATGGAACTGTGGCCAAAGCAGTGAATCTGTTAGCCAGATACTGTTAATGGTACAACTTGAGAGATAATAGTATCTTCTTTTTTATTTAGTCACATGATGTTCCACATACATGTGTTGAGTTTCTGGGCCATGATATCCTGCTAGATACTCCAGAATAAATAGAAGAAATAAAGTCATGCACCCTTAGTTCTCTTATTTCAAGAATTTACAGTCTGGGGGAAACTGAGAAACAGATTGCAATTCAAAACCCAGAGAAACGAACTATTGTTTTCCCATAGCCTCTTGTGGTGACACCATGCTCTGCTCTTCTTGTTATCTCATTTAGGACTCATAACTCAGTTGTCTAAGCTTTATTGCTACAGTTTACTCGCCCTGGTCACATAGGTAGTGCTTTTGAAATCCATTTCCTCGTTCTAGAGGGAATTTAAGATTGATTCTAAGAACATATAAAAAAGCATTTACAACAAGTCTAATTTCTATGTTTCTTTTGGATCCAGCTTTTGGTGAAGTGCACTTAGAATAATCTTACCCTTGGAATATCCAAGGAAGTCTTTCCTCGCTCTGAATTCCTACACTCACATTGGCTTATGTTACTGTCGTTGTAGCATCTATCTTACACCCATAACTAAATTGTTCTCTCTGAGGGCAAAAATCACGCTTCCCATCAAAAATCCTTACTTTCCATGCCTGTTCCTGTTACACAGCTAGGTGAACAGAAATTAATATATGCTTCTTTGATAGGTAGAACAATGGTTGGAACAATGCAGATGCTGAAGAAATACCCTAAATAGAAATTGTCAGAGTATAGAAAGTGATAAACATTAACAGAGAGGATATGAGAAGGCATTCTTACAGGAGGCTAACCCCGGTAGAACCAAATGGAATTAAGAGAGGGTGTAATGAAGAGAACATTGACGTGGGAATCCTGGTTTCTGTTACTGTCAGTTAATAACTGTGTGACCTGTGAGAAAGTAACTTTAAACACCCTGGACCTTTGTCCTTCATTTGAATATCTTCCTTTTTACTCCATCGTGGAGGGAGGGAGGGGAATATGAGGTTCAAATGAGAACATGAGTATGAATGTCCTTTGTGAATTATGTATCACTCTACCACGTAGGATGTATGCAGCTGAAAATAATATTATGCCCATTACTGTTCTGTAACAGGCTTATTATATCACATAATAAGTCATCTCAGGTTGGCTGGCTCAGCAGTATTAAGAACCCAGGTGCTTCCCGTCTTTCTGTTCTGCCATCCTTGGTACATTGGCTTCTGTTTGCGGGCTTGTCTCCTTGTGGTGACAAGATGGCTATCACAGCTCTATCCTTACACATTCTTTTCAAATGTAGGACACAGTTTTACCTCATGGGTCTCTTTATTTGAGAGAAAAGAAATTTTCCCCAGAAGGTCCCCCAGCAGACTCTTTATGTTGGTGTTCCAGAGTTGCTTCGCATGCTTATGCTTAAACTTCCTGGCAAAAGGTATATCAGTTCCATGTTTAAACTACTGGAGCCGAGGCCGGGCGCGGTGGCTCAAGCCTGTAATCCCAGCACTTTGGGAGGCCGAGACGGGCGGATCACGAGGTCAGGAGATTGAGACCATCCTGGCTAACACGGTGAAACCCCGTCTCTACTAAAAATACAAAAACTAGCCGGGCGAGGTGGCGGGCGCCTATAGTCCCAGCTACTCGGGAGGCTGAGGCAGGAGAATGGCGTAAACCCGGGAGGCGGAGCTTGCAGTGAGCTGAGATCTGGCCACTGCACTCCAGTCCGGGCGACAGAGCGAGACTCCGCCTCAAAAAAAAAAAATAAAATAAAATAAAAAAATAAACTACTGGAGCCTTCACCGTCTAGGATTTGACTTGGAGAAACCTCTTAGACTTTAAAGCAATTTAAAAGCATGACCAATAAGAGAAGATAAAATGTTTATTTTGTTAGAAATTTAACTTATATTGGAATGTGCCAATACATGTTTACTCTAAAAAAGAATGAATAGGTAATATATAATTTTAAAAGGAGAAAAAATTTATTATACAGCCCATACAGTCTCTGTCACAGCTACTAAACTCTGCCATTATAGGGCAAAAGTAACCATAGACAGTAAAATACATAAACAAATGGGCATGGCTGTGTTCCAGTGAAGCCTTATTTATAAAAACTGTGGTGAACCATAGATAATGCCTGGTTTAAGCTCTTGCTACTCAGAGTGTGATTGATGGACCAGCAACATCAGCATCAGCCAGGAGCTTGTTGGAAATGGAAAATCTCAGACCCCAACCCAGATCTACTGTATCAGAATCTGATTCTAATAGGACCTCTGGTGATTTTGAGATCCTACTGCCTTAGAGTATTGAATTCTTACCAATGAGTGTTGTGAGAATTCTTCCTGATGGATCTGTGGAGAGAAATGCTCTTTGAGGGATGGACTGTGGTTTAGTGGTCTCCACACCCATTCCAATAACTCTTCTGGCATGGAGAGATTAGAAAGCTAAAAAGTACTTTTCCTAGACTCAGGTAAGGAATGCACCTAAGTCTCCTTGATGATATTTAGATATCCCCAATACAAAGCACTTGTACAAGATTGCTTTAGTCACAAGGAGGTCATGTTCTGAGAGCAGCGGGCCCATCTGTTTTGGTGGCACACATTTAGACAAAGGAGATAAGGTTTTGGAATTGGCAGCTATAGTGTCAACTTCCTGATTTGGCTGGTGGCTTTTATTTGGCAGCTTCCTGATCCGCCCCAGAGACAGCAACTCCCTTGGCAGTCCAGTTCTGCCATGTGGTTTTAAGAATTGTTCTTGGAACCTAGGCCTGTGTTTCTTGAGCTCTCCCAGTGATTCTGTAAACTGTTTTTATCCCTTATAAACCATTATCTTAAACTAATCAGGTTGAATTCTGTTGTCTGCAATTATTTTGAAATTTGAGGCCACAAGACCCATCAGATTGACCCAACCAGATTCCCTGTGAATGTTAACAGCTGCTTTAGTTGTATCAGACGTTCTCCTCTGCTTGGCCATGCTAACCCATCAAGGAATTGAGGTGTCTTTGCAAAGCATCCCCCTCTAGAGAAGAGTGTCCAGTAGCCCGTGAGAGAGGTGTCTGATCTACAGTGTGTCAGTAGTTTAATGAGGCAGACTTGTTTCTGTGGGAAAATGAAGCTGTGACAGAATCCAGTTCAGAATCTGCACCTTCCTCATAACTGTTTACTGATTGAATGTTACTTGTCTGTTCAACAAATATTGAGTGCCCATCCATCTTGCACAAAATACTGGGCCACAAATTGGGGATACAGAAATTTGGGTTCTGCCATCATCACGTGAGCTTAACGTCTTACCAAGAATACAGAGTTAATAGGAAACTATAATTTGAAAATTCAACTTTGAGGGAACAGTTTGTACAGCATGCTGGGGCACTTGTTGGCAGAGTAGCCAACTCTGACACAAAGACTGGCTCCTAGGAGAATGTTTGGATGGTTATAGACCTGCTCATTTAAGATTTTTCCATTTTGGAGGGACTTTGGGGATACAGTAGGTAGTGTGATGGTGGTCTTATATATGATATCCCCACATAAGGGAGATTAGATAGAGGAAGGATGAAGTAGCTGGTGAGCTTTTCTTTACTGTGAAGCAGAATTGGGTTCCCACTTTCCTGTCAGACCTGGGATAATGCGGAATTAGAAGGGTGTAGACACACCCTGAAGGGCAGGGATGATTCTGTACTTTGCATCCCTAGGCTTGAGGGCACCAGAAGCTTTGCCTAATTCTTTCTGTAGGAACTCGAAGTTTGACTGTTCAAATAAGTGGTGTGGTAGGGCCCATTGGTGGACCTAACTGAATAATTTTGATTTAAATCCAGTTGGCTTCTGTAAGTTCTAAGGTGCTTAAGGCAAAAATAGTGTTTGAGAGTGACCATGCAGTTGTGAATTCAGACAGATTGTTACAAGACCTGAAGTGGAGTGGTGGTTCTCGAGTAGACAGAGAGGAAAAAGTTCAAAGACCTTGTGCAAAGACTTGATACTTGGTTTTAGGAGTTATGGTTGGAGTATCTCTGGCAGTTCTACTTTTGTAGAGCACATTTGGAATTTGTGTCTGTTTCAGGAAAGCTTACCTTATTTGTTGTCACTGTTGCTGTTCTGTTTTTGAGTGCTACAGTTGAGTTGTCCCTGGGTTATACAAGTGCAGCTAAGATGTAGAAAACCAGATGTTTGCAACAGGAAATGCATTGAGGGAGTAGGAAGGATATAGGGTACTGTACTTTTGTTTCCTGGAAATTGCATAGTAACCTTCTATAGGTAAAAGGGAGAATAGTGTGAAATAGGAATAAAGTACTCGTGAAGCAAGGAAATGAAAAGTGCAGCACAAATAATTAAAGTACATTCCTCATATGTTTAGTATCTTACCTAACTCCTCTCTTGAAAGAATCCTGATCTTGAAACTTTATTCTCTCAATAATACTAGAATAAAGTGTGGGATATGATCATGTGATTCTTCTTTGACTGCAGGCAAACTCTGCCTGCCATTCTCAGCCTTAAAGAATCCTTCCTGGCCGGGCGCTGTGGCTCAAGCCTGTAATCCCAACACTTTGGGAGGCCGAGACGGGTGGATCACGAGGTCAGGAGATCGAGACCATCCTGGTCTACACGGTGAAACCCCGTCTCTACTAAAAAATACAAAAAAGTAGACGGGCGAGATGGCGGGCGCCTGTAGTCCCAGCTACTCGGGAGGCTGAGGCAGGAGAATGGCGTAAACCCGGGAGGTGGAGCTTGCAGTGAGCCGAGATCGCGCCACTGCACTCCAGCCTGGGCGACAGAGTGAGACTCCGTCTCAAAAAAAAAAAAAAAAAAGAATCCTTCCTGACTTCAGATCGAGACCATCCTGGCTAACGCGGTGAAACCCCATCTCTACTAAAAATACAAAAAAAAAAAAAAAAAAGAAAATTAGCCAGTCGTGGTGGCGGGCACCTGTAGTCCCAGCTACTCGGGAGGCTGAGGCAGGAGAATGGTGTGAACCTGGGAGGCGGTGCTTGCAGTGAGCAGAGATTGCACTACTGCACTCCAGCCTGGGCGACAGAGTGAGACTCCATCTCAAAAAAAAAAAAAAAAAAAAAAAAAAAATAATAATCCTTCCTGACTTGGAGCAAATTTTTTTTCTGCAGTCAGAGGAGAATCATATCATCTTATCCCATATTTTATTACAGCATTATTGAGAGGATAAAAAAAGTCTGTGAACTGCTTTGAGCTTTAGAGTAAGTATCCAAATAAATAAAATGTACACACAATAAAAATAAAGAGAACATGTCATTACAAAAACAGAAACAGTTCAGTGGCTTCCATCAAAACAGAATGAAAGAAGTGGATTTTCCAGTTTTATTAACAGAGAATTAGACTTGAAATCAGAGACTTGAAATGTTGATAGATGTTTTTTATTGTCCTTGAAGGGAAACTTTTGTAAACAAAGCACTATTTAGAGGTTTATTTAGTTTTCAAAACATGCTTTCAGATCTGATTTTTTATTTGGAAATGTAGGAGATTTTAATAGCCACTTTTTGAGGGGCTTTGTGGATAATACCTCTATACCAATTAGTTGAAAACCTTCAGATGTTTCAGATTGCATTTATAAATTTAATATATTTGATTTTTTTTGAGAATTTCAGTTGTCCCACTTAAAAAAAAAAAGCTTCATAAAGCTCTTGAATGAAGAAAAGTCTTGTGAAAAACTACTACAAGTAAACAGGGGGAAGCACTTTAGGGCATTGGTCTGGACAAAGATTTCGTAGGTAAGACCTCAAAAGCACACGTGACAAAAGCAAATATAGACAGATGGGATTGTATCAAACTGAAAACCTTCAGCACAGCAAAGGAAACGATCAACAGTGAAGAGATAGTCTACAGAATGGGAGAAAATATATATGCAAAATATTCATTCAACAAGGGATTACTATTCAGTATACAAAGAACTCAACAGCAAAAAAAGAATCCAATATTAAAATGTGCAAATGATATGATAGACGTTTCTCAAAAGAAGACAAATAGCCAAGAAATACATTGAACAAGGCGGGGATTAGGGGCAGCAACACCCCTCCCAAACTCCCCCCACTCCACTCAAAAGTGTGTATATAACCTTTTGTTTGTTTGTTTTGAGTCAGAGTCCCGCTCTGTCATCCAGGCTGGAGTGCTCACTACAACCTCTGCCTCTGGGTTTCAAGTGATTCTCCTGTCTCAGCCTCCCAAGTAGCTGGGATTACAGATGCCTGCCCCCATCCCTGGCTAATTTTTGTATTTTTAGTAGAGATGGGGTTTCATCATGTTAGCCAGGCTGGTCTCAAACTCCTGACCTTAGGCAATCCACCCACCTTGGCCTCCCAAAGTGCTGGGGTTATAGGCATGAGCCACTGTGCCCGGCCCTTATATCACTTTTGACTCTACAAAAACTTAACTGCTAACAGTCTAGTGTTGACCAGAAGCCTTACCATTAACATAGTCAGGTAACACAAATTTTGAATATTGTGTGTTATATATACTGTATTCTAGAGAAAAGAAAATGTTGTTAAGAAAATCATAAGAGAGAAAAAATACATTTACTATTCATTAAGTGGAAGTGGATCATCATAAGGTCTTTATGCTTGTCATCCTCACATTAAGTAGGCTGAGGAGGAGGAAGAAAAAAGGTTGCTCTTGGTATCTCATAGATGGCAGAGGTGGAAGAAAATTCATGTATAAATGGAGCCACATGGTTCATACCTGTGCCGTTCAGGGGTCAAGCTGTATATGAAAAAATGTTCAACATCACTAATCATCAGGAAAATGCAAATTAAAACCACAGTGAGATATTATCTTCCCCTAGTTAGGATGGCTATTACTTAAAAACACAGTAACAAAGCCAAGAATGCCGGGCATGGTGGTTGATGCCTATAATCCCAGCACTTTGGGAGGCTGAGGTGACCAGATCACCTGAGGTCAGGAGTTCGAGACCAGCCTGGCCAACATAGTGAAACCGCCTCTCTACAAAAAATACAAAAAAAAAAAAAAAGATTAACTGGCCTTGGTGGCAGGTACCTATAATCCCAGCTACTTGGGAGGCTGAGGCAGGAGAATCACTGAAACCTGGGAGGTGGAATTTGCAGTATGCTAAGATCACGTCACTGCACTCCAGCCTGGGTGACAAGAGTGAAACTCTGTCTCAAGAAGAAAAACAAACAAACAAACAAAAACAACAAAGCCAGGGAGGCTGCAGAGAAAAGGAAACTCTTATATGCTATTGGTAGGAATGCAAGTTAGTATAGCAGTTATGGCAAGCTGTATGGAGGTTCCTCAGAAAACTGAAAATAACTTTGGGAGGCCGAGGTGGGCAGATCACAAGATCAGGAGTTCGAGACCAGCCTGGCCGAACTCCTGTATTTGAAAATACAAAAATTAGCCAGGCATAGTGGCGTGTGCCTGTAATCCCAGCTACTTGGGAGGCTGAGGCAGGAGAATTGCTTGAACGTGGGAGGCAGAGCTTGCAGTGAGCCAAGATCGTGCCACTGCCCTCCAGCCTGGGTGACAGAGCAAGACTCCGTCTCAAAAAAAGAAAAAGAAAACTGAAAATAGAACTACCATATGATCTAGTGATCTCTCTGGGTGTATATCCAAAACAAAGGAACTCAGTGTATTAAAAGTCTGCACTTCCATGTTCATTGTAGAATTATTCACAATAGCCAAGATACGGAATCAACGTAAGTGCCCACCAACTGATGAATGGATAAAGGAAATGTGATATATATAAGTATACACACACACACAGCACTCACACATAATACACACACCATGGAATAGTATTCATCTATAAAAAACAGTAAAGTAATGTCATTCATGGCAGCTGAACTTGGAGGACGTTAACAGTAAGTGAAGCCAGCTGGATGACTCACACCTGTAATCCCAGCACTTTGGGAGGCCGAGGTGGGTGGATTGCTTGAGGTCAGGAGTTCGAGACCTTCCTGGGCAACACAGTGAAACCTCCCCTCTACCAAAAATACAAATACTAGCCAGGTGTGGTGGCACATGCCTGTGGTTCCAGCTACTCAGGAGGCTGAAGTTGGGAAGATTGCTGGAGCCCAGGAAGTCGAGGCTGCAGTGAGCCATGATCATGCCACTGCGCTCCAACCTGCATGACAGAGTGCGAGACCTCGTCTCAAAAAAATTAAAATAAAGGAGAAATAAGCTAGGCACAGAAAAGATGAACACCACATGTTCTTACTCGTATGTACAAACTCTAGTGTTCTATAGCACTGTAAGGTAACTATACTTAATACTTACTGTGTTATTTTCAGATGAGATTGGGCACGTTCATGGTGGTATGGCCATAGACAATTGTGTGTTTTCAAATAGCTACAAGTAAGGATTTTGAATGTTCCCAAGACAAATGATAAATATTTGAGATGATGGATATGCTAATTACCCTGATTTATCATCATTTGTTTGTTTGTTTTGCGACAGAGCCCTGCTCTGTCACCCAGTCTGGAGTGCAGTGACACGATCATGGCTCACTGCACCCTCCATCTCCTGAGTTCAAATGATCCTTCCATATCAGCCTCTTGAGTACCTGGGACTCCAGGTACGCGCCACCATGCCCAGATAATTTTTATATTTTTATAGAGGCTGTATTTCACCATGTTGCCAACGCTGGTCTCAAACTCCTAGGCTCAAGCCATCTGCCCACTTTGGCCTCCCAAAGTTCTGGGATTACAGCCACATTATGCCCAACCAGATTTATCATTATGTATTGTATACATATAGCAAAACGTCACTATACTCCATAAATATGTACAATTATTATGTGTCAATTAAAATTAATGACAAAAATATTTATAGCCCGGCCTGGTGGTATGGGCCTATAGTCCCAGCTGCTGGGGAGGCTGAGGCAGGATGATCACTTGAGCCCAGGAGTTCAAGACCAGACAGGGCAGCATAGCAAGACCTCATCTTAAAAAACAAAAAGAAAAACAAAACACAGCATTTTCAAAGAAATACAAAGTTTTATAAAACACAGAAACACTTTTTTTTACAAACTCCTGTAAATCTCATACATTACTCTTAGAAATGTTTTAGAGTCTTTAAATATTCCCATGCTATATATAAGCTTTGTAAGATTTTTAACTTAAAATCATGAGTCAGAAATAAATTATTCAACTATATTTTTGAAATTTGAGGCCACAAGACTGCCAGCCAGAATAGGTAACATTCTCGTAAGCATTACAAGATCTTAGATTATGTCTGGTCTCCTTAACACAGAAATACTTAATGTGGTAATAAACATCATAATATTTAAGACTAAAGTATTATAAATTATAAAATACTTATTGATTCCCTTGAACATTTTTATATTTAATTCTAAATGTTTCTAGGATTGAAAGATGCTTACCTGCTGAAGAAACTGAGTCTTCCTATTAAATGAGGCCACAACTCTTAGGTGACCTGATAGGGCATGACTCTGTTCACTTTTGCTTCATCAAGACTCCATAACTTCACAAGGCTGGGGGTCGTGGAGTTCACACAGCATGAATCAACATAGCTAATTTAGTGCATCAGCGTGAAGGTTATTTCATTCATGAAGTCTTTGTGATTCCTCATAGTAGGTTCACTCATGCTGTATGTTTCCATTGCAGTCTGTATTTCTAGCACTGTGGTATTGTTCATGCTTTATTGATGTTGCTTGTTGAATTATCTGTCTTTTGTGCTAGACTTTATACTCTGTATAGTCTCCTTCCTCCCTTCCTTCCTTCCTTCCTTCCTTCCTTCCTCTTTCTTTCTCTCCCTTTCTTTGTTTTTCTGTCTCTGTTTTTCTTTCTCTCTTGCTCTCTCTTTCCCTCCCTCCTTCCCTCCCTTCCCTCTCTTCCCTCTCTTCCATCCCTTTCCTTCCTTCCCTTCCTTCCCTCCTTCCCCCTTCCTTCCTTCCTTCCTTCCTTCCGTCCTTCCTTCCGTCCTTCCTTCCGTCCTTCCTTCCGTCCTGCCTTCCGTCCTGCCTTCCTGCCTTCCTTCCTGCCTTCCTTCCTCTGTCACCCAGGCTAGAGTTCTGTGGTGTGGTCATAGCTTACTGTAACCTCAAACTCCTGGGCTCAAGCAATCTTCCTGCCTTGGCACCCTGAGTATCTGGGACTACAGGTGCATGCCACCATGCCTGGCTAATTTATTATTATTATTATTTATCAGAGACAGGGTCTTGCTATGTTGCCAAGGGTCTCCTAGCTTCCAGCCCGTCCTCCCTCAGCCTCCTAAAGTGCTGGGATTACAGGTGTGAGCCATTGTACCTGGTCCCCATTTTTTCTTTTTTTCTTTTTTTGAGATGGAGTTTCACTGTTGTCGCCCATGCTGGAGTGCACAATCTTGGCTCACTGTAACCTCTGCCTCCTGGGTTCAAATGATTCTTCTGCCTCAGCCTCCTAAGTAGCTGGGATTATAGGCGTGCACCACCATGCCTGGCTAATTTTGTATTTTTAGTAGAGACAGGGTTTCTCCATGTTGGCCAGGCTGGTCTCGAACTCCTCACCTCAGGTGGTCCACCTGCCTCGGCCTCCCAAAGTGCTGGGATTACAGGTGTGAGCCACCGCGCCCGGCCCCATTTTTTCTTGCTCGTTGTTGAATCTCCTGTGCTCAACACGTATCTCAAGTGCTTCATAGAGTGCTACAATTATTGACCTAACTATTGGAACAGCTACAGAAATGCAACTGCAGTATATCCTTTTAGGTTGTCAGAAATAGACATATTCTCCAAATGCATCAGTTAAGTGAGGAAGAACATGACATTGTCACAGCACCTGCCCAGCCAAGGCTGTACAAAGCTGGAAACTTGGGTCACAGTGCACAGGCAGGCATCACTTGTGTCAGGTGGAACAACAGTGGGAATGCAGAGTGGCTCAAGGAGCCTGGTCACATGCCAATGGCTCAGCCCCTCTCTTCTACTGCGTAGGACCTGCCTATCTCATCTCTTCTCAGCCTCCTCACTTACTGCTTTTATATTGTGTTTTTCCTCTCTTATGCAAAACTTACTGGTCTGTTGACTCTGTATTCAGCCTTCCTAAAAGAGGACCTGATTAGTTTTGCCTAGTGACAACTTCATGTAGTATGCCCCTTTAGGCAGAGCTGCCAGGCCACATCATCAGCATCTGGCCATTTTGAAAATGTCTACCTTACCTTTGCGTCAGTTGCTGATATTTGATTCTCTTAGCTGTGCTCAGAGTAGTGAAGTCATGTGCTATAAAAGCATGACAACCCATGGTTAAGTACCATCTGCAGCAGCTTTTCCAAAGGTCCTGTGTATGTAGTAGGAACTGTTATTATCTACATTTTATAGGAGAGAAAAGGCTGAGGTTGAGTGATTTGCCCCAACAAGTTGTGTCCAGCCTAATGTGCTCAAGGTAAGATTTGAATCCAGGACATCTTTCGTCCCCAACACTCCTAATGCTATGGCTCCTTGAAAGATGTCCACCAAAATGTTTGCAGTGGTTATATTTATGTTAGTTTATAGGTTATCAAGTTCTCTGCATTGAGTGTGTGTTTCTTTTATTACTAGAAAAAGTTTCCATATAAACATGAAAGGATTGAGATTATTCAGTAGTTTATCATGGCATTGTCAGTCCTAGGTCTCATTAAATTCCACCTCTTTTAAAGCTTTGTTCAGCCCAGCTTAAAAATTGTAGCATATTGGCTGCATTTCAGAAACAGATAAATCTGAAGCAGTTGACACATTAGCAACCACATTTAAGGGCAGGGCTAAAATATTCCCTTTTGCAAATTAGCCTCGATTTTTTTGCTGCTCGTGGTCAAAATCCTATTAGAGTGACCCCTTACAGGGTTAGGGGAACAGGCTTGCTCCCATGGCCTGCCATGGGCTTTAGTAACAGTGCCTATTTAGACCAGGGCAGCAAAAGCTGTGTGAGCCAGCCATGTGATGATAGTCTTTCTGTAATAAAAAAGGAAAGCACCTCTTTGTATGATCTCAGAGCTATTCTTTCTTGCTAATTCAGTGGGAAAGGTAAAACTCTTGGCTGACAGGGAAAAAAGGGAAGCTGTGTCTGAAACTGTTCTGTTTTCTGTTTGTCTTACATTCCCATTTCCTTTACCTTTTCTCACCTCAGCCATCCCAAGAGTATTATCACAAAAATAGAGAACATCCAAAAACAGAAAAAGGAGAAAATTGTAGGCCTAAAGTATAGCCATTCATTGGTACCCGTTCCTTCATATTGGTTTCAGGACCCCTGGTGGATATAAAAATCAGCAGATGCTCAAGCCCCTTATATAAAGTGGCAAAGTATTTGCATATGACCTACACATACCCTCCCATATACTTTAGATCATTTGTGGATTACTTATGATACCTCATGCAGTGTAAACACTGTGTAAATACAGTTGACCCTTAAACAACAGGGGATTGAACTGCATGGGTTCATTTATATGTGGATTTTTTTCCAGTAAAAGTTACACTATTATACTGAGTGTGCCCGCCTCTCCTGCTTCCTCTTTTACCTCCTTCACTTCTGCCTCTGAGGTGGCCCCTGAGACAGCAAGACCAACTCCTCCTCTTTCTCCTCTTCTTCCTTAGCCTACTCAGTGTGAAGATGATGAGGATAAAAACCTTTACGGGACTCCACTTCCACTTAATGAATAGTAAATATATTTTCTCTTCCTTATGGTTTTCTTAATAACATTTTCTTTTTCTAGCTTTATTATAAGAATATAGTAATATTACACACAACATACAGAATATATGTTAATCAACTGTTACTGGTAAGGCTTCTGGTCAGTAGTAGGCTATTCGTAGTTAAGTTTTGGGGGAGTCAAAATTATATACCCACCGGACATGGTGGCTAGAGCTAGGAGTTTTGAGAGCAGTCTGGGCAACATAGTGAGACACTATTGCTACAAAAAACAAAAAATTTAAAAAAATATTAGTTGGGCGTGTTGACATGTACCTGTAGTCCCTACTTGGGGGTTTGAGGAGGGAGGATTGCTTGAGCCCAGCATCAAGGCTGCAGTGAGCCTTGATTGCGCCAGTGCATTCCAGCCTGGGTGACAGATCAAGACCCTGTTAACAAAAAGAAGTATACACAGATGTTTGACTGCGTGGGAGTTGGCACCCTACCACCTTGTTCAAGGATCAACATTGTTCAAGGATCAACTATAGTTATACTGTATTGTTTAGGAAATACAAGGGAACAAAGTCGGTACCTGTTCAGTACAGATACAATTTTTAAAAAAATTCTTGATCTGCAGTTGGTTGAATCCACAGATGTGTAGGGCACAAACACGGAGGGCCAACTGTATTTGCAGTCAGCCTGATAGTTTGTGACATAGCCATTGCTTTTTTAAAAAGTGTGATTAGTTCTCTGTGACTTCCTCACTTACATCCTCATAGTACTTCTGTGCTGCTCCTCTGGCTCATGCCACCTGTTGCTTTGCCGTAGAAACAATCCATCTTCAGGTTGGTGGTGTCTGCTTAGATTTCCCTGTATCTCTGCTGCCCTCCCTCAAGTTTTTGTACAAGTTATATATGTACGGTGTCATACATAAAATACAAACTCCACAGCATGTTTTACTTAATTAACCTTCATTAAAGAAAGTTTGTAAAAGAAAAAAAGAAAAATCCAGGTCATGGACAACTTAAAAAGAAAGTTTGAAAGTCTAAATACCTTAATGTAGAATAATTGAGGTTGCCTTCCTAATGGCACCGCAAGAGTTCAGATCTGCTCAATTATCTCTCGCCTTGTTAATCTATCTTATAACAGCCTATCAAGAAGTTATTTTAGTCCAGGCGCAGTGGCTCACCCTTATTATCCCAGCACTTTGGGAGCCCAAGGTGGGTGGATCACTTGAGGTCAGGAGTTCGAGACAAGCCTGGCCAATATGGTGAAACCCCATCTCTACTAAAAATAGAAAAATTAACTGGGCATGGTGGCACATGCCTGTAGTCCCAGCTGCTTAGGAGGCTGAGGCAGGAGAATTGCTTGAACCTGGGAAGTGGAGGTTGCAGTGAGCCGAGATCGTGCCATTGCACTGCAGCCTGGGCATCACAGTGAGACTCTATCTCAAAAAAAAAAAGGAAAAGTTATTTTAACTCTTGATTCTATTTATATTTTCCTTTCTTTTCTTTCTTTCTTTCTTTCTTTTTTTTTTTGGAGACAGAGTCTTACTCTGTTGCTTAGGCTGGAGTGCGGTGGCGTGATCTCAGCTCACTGCCACCTCCACCTCCCTGGCTCAAGTGATCCTCCCACCTTGGCCTCCTGAGTAGCTGGGACTACAAGTAAACGTGCACCACCACACCCAGCTAATTTTTATATTTTTTGTAGAGCCAGGGTTCTACTGTGTTGCCCAGGCTGATCTCGAACTCCTGAATTCAAGTGATCTGCCCACCTTGACCTCCAAAAGTACTAGGATTCTAGGCATGAGCCACCATGCCCGGCACCATTTGTATTTTCTAATAAGAACATGGGAAATGCCTTAGTGAACTTTATTTTAAAAATATGTGCCTTCTTATCCTAATTCCTATACCATGTATTCCCTGTCCCTGCAAAAGAATAGTTGTTCTTGGCCAGGCACGGTGGTTCACATCTGTAATCCCAGCACTTTGGGAGGCCGAGGCAGGCAGATCACCTAAGGTCAGGAGTTCAAGACCAGCCTGGCCAACATGGTGAAACCTCGTCTCTACTAAAAATGCAAAAATTACCCAGGCGTGGCAGCAGACGCCTGTAATCCCAGCTACTCGGGAGGGTGAGGCAGGAGAATTGCTTGAACCTGGGACGTGGAGGTTGCAGTGAGCCGAGATCGCACCATTGCACTCCAGCCGGGGGAATAAGAGCAAGACTTCATGTCAAAAAAAAAAAAAAAGGTTGTTCTCATATTCTCGTATATATTATATATATAAAATATATATTTATATGTATGTGTGTATACGTATATATGTATTTATATGTATATCTCTCTCTATATATATACACACACGTAGCAACCAGAACGCTCCATATGGTATCTCCGAACAGTCTCTAACAGGAAAGCAGAATTTCATGTTTCATTTTATACAAGAGTAGAACATTTTTATTTTTAGAGACAGTCTCTCTCTCTATTGCCAGGCTGGAGTGCAGTGGCGTGATCTCGGCTCACTGCAACCTCCACCTCCCAGGTTCAAGCGATTTTCCTGCCTTAGCTGGGACTACAGGCGCATGCCACCACACCCAGCTAATTTTTTGTATTTTTAGTAGAGACAGGGTTTCACCATGTTGGCCAGGATGGTCTTGATCTCTTGACCTCGTGATCTCCCCACCTTGGCCTCCCAAAGTGCTGGAATTACAGGCGTGAGCCACTGCGCCCAGTCTGTCTTCGATCTTTCTGATAAGTGCATAGAAGAAAACGCTGATGTATGCTGCCTTCCTTCTCTGATTCGGCTACCTATAAGAGAAGGGCACCGTCCTATGATCACATGATTTGCTTGACTTTATCAATCACTTGGATGACTCACCATCCTTACCCTTCCCTCTTGTCTTGTGTACGATAAATATCAACGCGCCCAGCCATTCGGGGCCACTACTGGTCTCTGCGTCTTGGTGGTAGTGGTGCCCCAGGCCCAGCTGTTTTCTCTTTATCTCTGTCTTGTGTCTTTATTTCTTATGATCTCTCATCTCCACACATGGGGAGAACACCCACCAAACCCCTTAGGGCTGGACCCTACATCTCACACCTGTAATCCCAGCACTTTGGGAGGCCACAGCGGGTGGATCACCTGAGGTTAGGAGTTCGAAACCAGCCTGACCAACATGGCGAAACCCTGTCTCTACTAGAAATACAAAAATTAGTTGGGCATGGTGGCAGGTGCCTATAATCCCAGCTACTTGGGAGGCTGAGGCAGGAGAATTGCTTGATCCTAGGAGGCAGAGGTTGCAGTGAGCTGAGAACATGCCACTGCACTCCAGCCTGGGCGGCAGAGCAAGACTACATCTCAAAAAAAAAAAAAAAGCTGGATTCTCATGTAAGATCTTCTGATCTTTCAATGTGGGCAACTAATTTTAAAAATGTTAACGTAATATCTGCATATGAATTAAAAAGACAACAACAATAGTAGGACTGAAAGGCTCATAGTGAAAAACAGCCGAAGTATGTGTTAATTAAATGAATGAGCTGTGTTCCAGATTTTAACTTTATTTTAAACTGTAAATTGATAAACTCCAACCTCTTAGAAGATAGTTTTTGTTTTTGTTTTTGTTTTTTGTCTCCGAAAGCAAATAACGGTTTTTAACCTTGAGAATATTTTACTGTTAAATAAAAATATTAAAATTAGAAAGTGTATCTAGATGTAAATTGCTATAAGAGAGACTGTGAGTTACCCCGTTTGTTTAAAAGCAGGCTTTATTTAGATGAAATTCTTGAACTTCCATTATTTAATTTTTAAAGGATTTTAAATCACATGAATATGAATTCCTAATAACAATGTACAAGTATGGCCTATGGCTTTATCTTTAAAATCAGAACTAAAATAGGCAAGTAATTTTTCTTGCCTATTTTATGTATGTTTGACATTTTTCAAAATGAAAAGTTGAGAAAATAAGCATAAATTCTTATTATATACCAGCTACATTCAAGATCTGAGCTGGAGGCTACAAAGGACAGTGATGTGATAGATGCCACTTTCCCTAATATAGAGTGTGTGTTTGTCAGTATTGGCATGTCTGTCAGCACTACCGTGTCTTTATTTTTACTTGGTAAGAAGACAGATATTTTTAGCTCCTTTGGTCACAGCACTACAGTATGTAAGAATCATCGTGTCTTAATACATTATATGTGAGGATCTTATTCTGACAATTTATTCTTTTTAAAGGATTTAGTGGGAAATGTGGATCCGTAATAAAAATTGCAGGAAAGCCTTTGTTCACCTAACATGAACATATATTTTTGTGTGAGGAAGCATCTTTATTCCGCCCTCCTAGGAAAACTCATACACAAAAATGTAGCAAAAGAAGTTAAAAGCTTATCGTTAGAAAAATAATTTTGTCTGGGTGCAGTGGCTCACGCCTATAATCCCAGCACTTTGGAAACTAAGGTGGGAGGATCACTTGAGCTCAGGAGTTTGAGACCAGCCTAGGCAACAAAGGGAGACCTTGTCTCTACAAAATTTTTTTTTTAAATGAGCTGGACATGGTGGCTTGCACCTACAGTTCCATCTACTCAGGAGGCTGAGGAGAGAGGATCGCTTAAGCCCAGGAGTTTGAGGCTGCAGCAAGCTATGGGCAACAGAACGAGACCCTGTCTCTTTAAAAAAAAAAAGAAAAGAAAAAAAAAAGAAAAAAAATTGATTATATAAAGTGATCAGAAAAAGCATATCATGTTTTATTGTAGAAGGCGGTGTGAGGCAGTTTTACATTAGAGGACAGAATGAATCCCATAGATCTCTGGCACTACCTTTCAGACCCTTAAGTAAATTGGTATTGAATCCCGTTTCTGGCAGCTGAGAACTTAGAAAGGGCCTTCCCTCTCAGTTACAGTTCAGGGATGAAGGCAAACCTTGGCATAGACATAGCCTCCAGTGAAGGGCCTGGCTGACATGCAATTGTGATGATTCCTGTACTCAGCTTTTGCTCTGTGCTCATGTGCCTGAGTGTAATTCAACACTGGCCCCAGAGCCATGTTCCTAGTAGAACCGCCTCTCTCTCTTTTCAGAGAAGCGTCTCTGCTCTGAGGCTGTTACAAAATGGTAAATGGCTGCCCCTGGATTATTTCCATGATTACTTCTAGAGTCATCCTAAAGATGATTGGCTTTTTAGTGACTCTGTCATTCTGGTTTTTGCAAAAATTCATGGTAGATACTATTGACTGTATGAAAAGTGGTATTCATAACGTTATTACATATTTGTGTTAGTGACCATTTTAGCTTTAAATATATGGGTGCTTTTGACTGAGACCATTAGAGTGATTTGTGAAGTTTTAACCCTAAAAATGGAGACATGCTAGGTGCAGAGGCTTATGCCTCCCAATACTTTGGGAGGCCAAGGCAGGAGGATCGCTTGAGGCTAGGAATTCAAGATTACAGTGAACTATGATCATGCCACTGCACTCTGTCCTGGGCAACCAAGTGAGACCCTATCTCAAAAACAACAGCAATAGCAATAACAAAAAACTATATAATCTGAACAAGGCTTTTATTCTGAAGGCTTTTTTTTTTAAGTGGAGTCTTGCTCTGTCGCCCAGGCTGGAGTGCAGTGGTGCGATCTCAGCTCACTGCATCCTCTGCCTCCTGGGTTCAAGCCATTCTTCTGCCTCAGTCTCCTGAGTAGCTGGGATTACAGGTGTGTGCCACCATGCCAGGCTAGTTTTGTATTTTTAGTAGAGACGGGGTTTCCCATGTTGGCCAGGCTGGTGTCGAGCTCCTGACCTCAGGTGATCCGTGCACCTCAACCTCCCAAAGTACTGGGATTACAGGCATGAGCCACCACACCCAGCCCATTCTGAAGGTTTTTAAGTGCTCCTTGTAAGCTATTAATGTATCAGTGTAGCCAAGTTTGATCACTTGATTAAGCTAGTGCCCACTATAGCTTACCATTTTTTTCTGTTTATAAAAATAATACATGTTCCTAGTAGAATGAAAAGACAGAAAGTGCAAAGAAGATTATATAGTACCCTAATTCTATGGCTAATTATTTTTTCCCAGCTTTTCAATCATGAAAATTTTCAAACATGCAAGAAAAATTCAAAAATAGTAAAACAAACACTATACCTTCTTCTAGATATAATATCTTTTGACCTTTTGCATACTCGCTTTATCTTTCTATATTGTTAACTTTTTTTGGCTATTCCATTTGAATGTAAAGTTGTAGATAGTGTGACACATCACTCCTAAATTCTGTTCTTTAGCATGTATTTCTTTTCCTTTTCTTTTTTCTCTTCTCTTCCCTTCCCTTCTCCTCTCTTCTCTTCTCTTCTCTTCTCTTCTCTTCTCTTCTCTTCTCTTCTCTTCTCTTCTCTTCTCTTCTCATTTCTTGTTTCTTTTCTTTTTTTGAGACAGGATTTCCCTGTGTTACCCAGGCTGGAGTACAGTGGCGCAATCTCTGCTTACTGTCACCTCCACTTCCTGGGCTCAAGCAGTCCTCCCACCTTAACCTCCTGAGTAGCTGGGACTACAGGCACGAGCCATCACACCCAGCTAATTTTTGTATTTTTTGTAGAGATGGAGTTTCACCATGTTGCCCAGCCTGGTCTTAAAATCCTGGGTTCAAGAGATCCACATGCCTTGGCCTCCCAAAGTGCTGGGATTATGGGCCACTGTGCCCAGCCTGTCTTTCTTTGTGTCCGCCCACCCTTCCTCCCTCTCTTTCCTTCTTTCCATTTTAAAATTTAGATTTGGGGGATACATGTGCACATGGGTATATTTGCATGTTGCTAAGATTTTGACTTCTAATGACCGTGTTACCCAAGTAGCAAATATAGTACCTGATGGGTCGTTTTTCAACCTCCCCCCACCCCACTTTTAGAATCCCCAGTGTTTATTGTTCCCATCTTTGTGTGCATATATACCCAGTGTTTAACTGCCACTTATAAGTGAGAACATGCAGTATTTGGTTTTCTGTTTCTGTGTTAATTTGCTTAGGATGGGCTGCAGCTGTAAGCACGTTGCTGCAAAAGGCATGATTTCATTCTTTTTTATGGCTGCATAGTATTCCATTTTGTATATGTACATTTTCCTTATCCAGTCCACCATTGATGGGCACCTGGGTTGATTCCACCTCTTTGCTATTGTGAATTAGTAGCATGCATCTCTTTGGAATAAGGCCAGTCTCCTGCATAACCACATACCATTGTCACACCTAAGGAGGTTTATAATAATTCCATAATATTATCCGGTATTGATTCTATATTCAAATGTCCCTGGTTATCATCAAATGTTTGTTACATTTGTTTCCTCACTAGGCCTTAACTTAGGTTCATACATTACTGTTGATTGTATGTCTTTTTAGGCTGTTTCATCATAGAACTGTATTTCCATTCTTTCCATATGCCTAGCCCCCATGATACTGACTATTTTATAAGAGTCCAGGGGCTGGGCATGGTGGCTCATGCCTGTAATCCCAGTACTTTTGGAGGCTGAGGCAGGTGGATCATGAGGTCAGGAGATTGAGACCATCCTGGCTAACAGTGAAACCCCTTCTCTACTAAAAATACAAAAAATGAGCCGGGAGTGGTGGCAGCGCCTGTAGCCCCAGCTACTTGGGAGGCTGAGGCAGGAGAATGGCGAACCCATTAGATGGAGTTTGCAGTGAGCCAAGATTGCACCACTGCACTCCAGCCTGGGTGACAGAGCGAAACTCTGTCTCAAAAAAAAAAAAAAGAGTCCAGGGTAGTTGTCTCATAAAATGCCTCACATCCTGGTTTTGTTTGATTGTTTCTTCCTGGTTTCCTTTAACTTTTCCCCCCATCCTCTGTATTTCTAGCAGCTTAGTCTAAAACAGTGCCATCCAACAGAACTTTCTAAAGTGAAGGAAAAGTTATATATCTTCGTTGTTCCATATGGCAGCCACTAGCTTATGTGGCTCGTTAAACTAAGGCTTTCTGGGCACACTGCCTATGGGATAGTTCTGCTCCACAAGGAGCAGTAAAGCAACAACAACAAAAACAAACTAATTAAAATAAATAAATATAAAATTCAGTCTCTTAGTTACACTAGCCATATTTCAAGTGCTCAATAGCTACATGTGTATCATGGTCACCATTTTGAACAGCCCAGGTTTGGAGGCTTGATTAGATTTAGGATAAATATTTTTGGTGAGTTGCACATAGGTATGCTGTGTGCTTTCTGATGCTCATGTCACTTGAGGAGGTTCTAGTACCTGGGCGCCTTGGTGAGAATGTAGTACTGCTGAGTGACTTGCACACCCATGGAATGGATTGGGAAAGATAGTGATGGTCGATCTTCCCTGAGATTTGCCACTTCTTTTTTTTTTTTTTTTTTTTTTTTTTTTTTTTTGTTGAGACGGAGTCTTGCTCTGTCGCCCAGGCTGGAGTGCAGTGGCCGGATCTCAGCTCACTGCAAGCTCCGCCTCCCGGGTTTACGCCATTCTCCTGCCTCAGCCTCCCGAGTAGCTGGGACTACAGGCGCCCGCCACCTCGCCCGGCTAGTTTTTTGTATTTTAGTAGAGACGGGGTTTCACTGTGTTAGCCAGGATGGTCTCGATCTCCTGACCTCGTGATCCGCCCGTCTCGGCCTCCCAAAGTGCTGGGATTACAGGCTTGAGCCACCGTGAGATTTGCCACTTCTAAGCAGAGAAGAAATAATAAGTGAAAAATATGTATATTATACCTCACTGATGATCAGATAAATGCAAATTAAAGCAAGCTGGTATCTTGCTCTTATTAGATTAGCCAAGATTTTAAAACTAATTCTATTAATGATGAAGGAGACAACACATTATTATCATTGTTATTATTATTACTATTATTATTATTATTTTGAGATGGAGTCTCGCTCTTTCACCCAGGCTGGAGTGCAGTGATGTGATCTTGGCTCACTGCAACCTCTGCCTCCCAGGTTCAAGCGATTCTCCTGTCTCAGCCTCTTGAGTAGCTGGGATTACAGGTGCACACCACCAGTCCCAGCTAATGTTTTGTATTTTAGTAGAGATGGGGTTTCACCGTGTTGTCCAGGCTGATATTGAACTCCTGAGTTCAGGCAATCCACCTCCCTTGGCCTCCCAAAGTGCTAGGTTTACATGCATGAGCCACCGTGCCTGGCCTGAGATAGCACATATTATAACCTTAAGGATGTCTGTGCTATCTCGGACCCTATATGCCATTCTAACTGCTTTCCCTTCCAGGACCCCACACATCTGACATAATGCATGTGGTTCCCTCCTGTCCCTCCTTCTAGAAACCCTACCCTATCCTCTTGCCACCTAGAGACACCTCTTTCGGTTTTCAGCTTAGTCACTACATTTTATCAAAGCTTTTATGACTTTCCGTGCTGATACATAAGTACTTGTTTCACCATTTCATTGTAATATAAATTTCAAGTGTTTTTCCTATATATTTAATGTGGACTATTTATTTATTTATTTTGAGACAGGGTCTCACTTTGTCCAGGCTGGAGTGGAGTGGTGTGATCATAGTTCACTGCAGCCTCGACCTCCTGAGCTCAGGTGATCCTCCCACGTCAGCCTCCCAAGTAGCTGGGACCACAAGTGCATGCCATCATGCCTGGCTAATTTTCTTGTATTTTTTGTAGAAACAGGGTTTCACCATGTTGGCCAGGCTGGTCTCGAACTCCTAGACTCAAGAGATCCACCCACTTTGACCTCCCAGAGTGCTGAGATTACAGGCATGAGTCACTGTGCCCAGGCTAGTGTGGACATTTTAAAAGCAGAAAAGTAGGCACTGGATGCAGTGGCTCACGCCTGTAATCCCAGCACTTTGGGAGGCCAAGGCGGGCGGATCATGAGGTTAGGAGTTTGAGACCAATCTGGCCAACATGGTGAAACCCCATCGCTACTAAAAATATAAAAATCAGCTGGGTGTGGTGGCAGGTGCCTGTAATCCCAGCTACTTGGGAGGCTGAAGCGGGAGAATCGCTTAAACCCAGGAGGTGGGGGTTCCAGTGAGCCAAGATCACACTACTGCACTCCAGCCCAGGCAACAGTGCGAGACTCCGTCTCCAAAAAAAAAGAGCAGAAAAGTAAAAAGAACAAAATTTAAAATTTTCATACTCGCCACTAGTAACATTTTGATATATTTCTTTCTGTCTGTGTTTTTGCCTCTTAACAGCCCTCCTTCTTGACTGTGGGCTTTTCAAGAGTATTTTCAAATATTGGATACAGAAGTGAACTAGGAGGTTCATATAAATTATTAAAAAGGAGACAAGTTTCTCTTTACTGTTGTGATATTGAAACATATATATATGTTTTCATCTCAGGTTCCCGGCTTCTAACTGTCATAGCCTTTTGGAGTTAACAGTGTTTTGTTATAATGTTGGAGCACTTTAGGCTTCAGGAGCAGGCCTCAGAAAACAGAATCTCTGTCTCTGACTTCCTCCTGCCCTCCTTTTACCTGCCCAAGACAGGGCTCTAATCTTTCCCTGCCTTTCTAATTGTGGATCACAAGATCCTCATTCCAGAGAGGGTCATGCCCCATATGTTGGAGGAAGAAATCCTGCACAGAAAGGCCGAGAAGAATCTGAACAAACAGGCCTTGTTAGGTTTTCCTACTGAGTCGATTAGTATTAACTCATACCCTTTGTGTTCAATCACATTTCAACATGGTTGTCCAATCATGCCTATCCAGTGAAATCTCCATAAAAGGCCTAAGAGGACAGAGTTCAGGGAGCTTCTGGGTAACTGAACACGTGGAGGTTCCTAGAGAGCAGCACACCCAGGGAGGGCATGAAAGCTCTGTGCAGCTTCCCCCAACCTCACCCTGTGCATCTCTTAATCTGTATGGCTTATATTCATTGTAATATACCGGTAAATGTGAGTTTCCATGAGTTATGTGAGCTGCTTTAGCAGTTGAGCCCAAATAGGGGGTCGTGGAAATCCCAACTTGAAACTAGTCAGTCAGAAGTTCCAGAGGCCCGGACTTGTGATTGGTAGGAAGGAAGGAGGGTCTTGTGGGACTGAGTCCTCAACCTTGGTTTCTGAGGCTATGTCCCGGCAGATAGCTTCAGAATTGAATTGGATGACACCCTGCTGGCATCCATTGCAGAACTGATCCCTGCTTGGTGTGGGAGAGGAAAACCGCCACACATTTTGTTACAGAAGACTTCTGTGTTGATTGTTTGGTGTGAGAGCACAGAAAAAACATAGTTTGAGTTTTCCCTGCCTCACAACTGTCTTTTTCTACCATCCCAGCCCTTTTTTCACTGCCCCAGCTCTGTTTTCTTAGAAGAGCCCTATCCTCTCTTGCCACAGGCTTGGACACATTGACCAAATCTTGTAACTTTCTGTGCCTTTTGGTTATATCTCACCCCAGCATTTTCACTTCTAAGTATATGCTGAGGAATGCTTATTTATGAGCAGAAAGAAGCATGTACAGGCTGGGCATGGTGGCTCACACCTATAATCTTAGCACTTTGGGAGGCCACGGTGGGAGAATCATTTGAGTCCAGGAGTTTGAGACCAGCCTAGGCAACATAGCAAGCCTTCATCTCCATTAAAAAAAAAAAAATTTTTAAAGAAGCATGTACAAGAGGTTCATCACAACTTTATTTGTAATAGCAAAAAATTAGAAACATTAAGTGTCCACCGATAGGAGAATGGTTGTGCAAATATGACACATTCATATTTTGTATTATCATCCAGCAGTTTAAAAATAATATAGGAGGCCGGGCGCGGTGGCTCAAGCCTGTAATCCCAGCACTTTGGGAGGCCGAGATGGGCAGATCACGAGGTCAGGAGATCGAGACCATCCTGGCTAACACAGTGAAACCCTGTCTCTACTAAAAAATGCAAAAAAAAAACTAGCTGGGTGAAGTGGCGGGCGCCTGTAGTCCCAGCTACTGGGGAGGCTGAGGCAGGAGAATGGCGTGAACCCAGGAGGTGGAGCTTGCAGTGAGCTGAGATCCGGCCACTGCACTCTAGCCTGGGTGACACAGCGAGACTCCGTCTCAAAAAAAAAAAAAAAAAATAATAATAATAATAATATAGGAAATCTATATATCCCAACATAAAGCGTCCTGTAAGACATATAGTTAAATGTTCGTTGAAGATAAGGTTAGTTGGCAAGCGTGATCCCATCTGGGTAAAATAAAATGTACAAAAACATATTTGTGTGTGTTCATATATATGTAAATATATAGAGTGGAATCTGGCAGGGAAAATATTAAACTGATTAGAGTGATTACCTCTGGGGAAGGAATTGGGACTGGAAGGAAGCCATGGAAACTTTTACTTTATCTAAAGTTTAAAACAATTTTTTACAACCCCGTCATCTTTTCCAGAGTCTGGGCAGAAATGTGAAGCAATCAAGCAGTTGTAAAGTTAGTATTTAAAGTGCTTAAGGATACAGCTACCCTTTCCCCCAAGAATTCTAAAGGGATATATTTGAGCTTAGGAAAGTTAAAATTAGAATTGCTGAAATTCTCTTCTATATGTCTTCTCCTTGGGTACGAGGAAATGAAAGCAAAGATGTCTCTGGGGGCAGATGGCAGAGCTTCAGTTAGGTTTTTGCTTTTGATGCAAGTTTATTTTTGGCTTTTAAACCTGACCTTGCTGTTCTTAGAGTTTTAACTTTTTAAATTTAAATTAAAATGTCTTGTTTGTGAGGATAAAATTAGTTGGGAAAGAGGTGGTTCACATGGAGATCACTGAGATAGCTGACTATGTTTCCAGAGGACTGGGTTAATCTTTAAAGGGGTACAAGACACTTTGACTAGAAGTAATCCATGAAGAACTATCAGATGTGTTAATCAGCCTGAGAACTAGAGAATATTGCTCTTGTATAAATTTATGCTTTTATGTATTGAGAAGCAATGAGTTATCTGGAGCTACCTAATAAAACTTAAAATAAGGATAATCATTTGTTATCTCATGCTTTTTGTTAGATATGAATTCAGACAAGGTAAAGGCATGTACCATGTTGTCTGGAGCCTCAGCTGAAAGAACCAAAGGCTGAGAACAAAATACTGTGGGGAGAGAAAAGCTTGAATGCCTTTTCCATAGGCTTCCAGTAAGTTTTTCTCCTACATCTGAGTTGTCTTTGCTCACTTTTCTCTCTCTCTCCACCTCTTAACATTAGATACCTTAGGATTCGATCCTTTGTCTTTTTTTTCTTTGTCTGCTTCTCATTTATTCCTTGGTGATCTCTCCCAATCTGGAGGCTTTAAATACAGTAAGTAGGTGGTTGGATTAGTGGGTAGGTAGGTAGTTGGGTGGATGGGTGAATAATCTATCCCCATCCACTGCTATTCTTAACCTGCCTACTTGGTGTTTCCATTTGAATGTTCAATAGCCATCTGAAACTCAATATGTATAAACCTTGATTCTACTGCCTTCCCCCAAACCTGCTTCTCCAGCAGTCTTTCCCATCTCAGTAAATGGCAGTCCATCCTTTAAGTTACTTAACCTAAAAACCTAGAAGTCATCCTTGATTTTTGTTGTTTTCTTACACCTAATACCTGGTTCATCAGCAAATCCTGTTGGCTCTACCTTCAGAATACGTGTGTCTAAAATTCAACCACTTCTCACCATCTTTTTCACTATCCCCCTGGTCCAAGCCACCATCACCACTCACCTCGATTCTTTAGCTATACCCCCTGCACTTTTGCCTTCTTCACTCTACTACTTTCAACACAGTAGGCAAAATGATCCTGTAAAAAGAAACCAGGCCAGATCATGTCACTCAAAGGCTTTCTAAGCTGAAGCCCTTAGACTGGCCTGTGATCTCTCTGCCTCTGGGACCTCAGCTCTCACTCCCCTCTCTTTCTCACTGTGCTCCAGCAATACTGGTAGCCTCCTTGCTGCTCCTCTAATACCAGGCCTTTTCCTTCTCAGTGCCCTTGTGATTGCTGTTCCCTCTACCTAAATCACCGTGGTTGGAAATAAGACAGTCTCACATTAAACCTGGAGGAGAGAGACTTCATCCTGTTGCTTTTTTCAGTGTTTCATTTAGTAAGTGTCTTTTATTGATGAAGAAATGCCATGGTACTGAGGATGGGAAATTAAGTTTCAAATAACAGAATGTGTTTATACTAGAAGTAGCAGGTCCAAGCATTCACACCTATACCACATGCAATACTGTTTTTCATCTACCTACCTGCCATTCTTGCTCGTTCATTTCTCTTCCATATGAAGCAGTCGTGTCCTTCAGATGAGGCGGGAATTTCTAGGAGACTCGTTTGCCACTGAAGTGTTCATTTTGTTTGGCTCCGTTGTTGTTCCTCTTTACTACCTTTTGTGATTGAGGGGGAATTTGAGGGCAGTCTGGGATGCCATCTGAATAACTCATTCTGTCAGTTAAGGGACTTGGTAGGGGTCCACATCAGGCCCTAAAATAGATACGGTTTTAGTTTCAAAATAAGCCATAAAAACACTCTCAAAAGAGCCAAGCTTTTGGGCCAGATGTGGTGACTGACACCTGTAATCCCAGCGCTTTGGGAGACTGAGGTGGGAGGATTGCTTGAGGTCAGTTCAAGACCAGCCGGGGCAACAGAGAGAGACCTGTCTCTACAAAACAAAGCGAAAAGAGCCAGGCTTTTGAAGTGGGTTTCTAGAGTGGAGAGTAAGGCAGTCAAAGAGGGGAAGAGATTGTTTTAACCAAGATGACAAGAGCTCCTCCATGACATGCTTTAGCAGAGATTTATGAAAGCAGGAAGAAAGACGATCAGCTATTTCTGGCCGTGTGACCAGCAAAGCTCTGGGCGTCAAACTGAATGAGGACATCACTGAGAAAATCCTTAAACTTGAGAAGCCTAAGGTAGTATGCCTGTCATATATAGGGTCTGTGATATTAAGTGGAATTTATTTTTATGAGGTCATAGAATCACATTGTTGAAAGGACGTCAAGAGGTTATCTAGTTTAAATCTATACTTTTGGTCAAACAGAAACCTATATGCAGGCCTTCAGTTTTTTCTTTTGAATACATATTTAAAAGATATGTCTGTACATGATCTAAATGAGTAAACTCTTTTTGAGACAGGGTTGTGCTCTGTCTTAAAAAAAAATTTTTAATGAAATAAATTACCTTTAATGCCATTGAATAGTGAGATGCCACTATATACCTATTCGTCTGAAATTTAAAAATGATGTCATTTAGCAAATTGAGAATAAGAAAGGTAGATGCAGCTTATTGCTGCTTTAAAATAAACTTTTCATCTCTGGTGAGTGAATAGATGTGATATTAAATGTTTCAGAAAGAACAAGACCACGTTTGTGTGATATTTGGCAAAGTTGAATTTTTTTGTCATTTCAAACTGAAACTGCCAGTTCTGCCTTTAAAATGAAAGCTAGAAAATTGAGGAGGCTTTCGGGTAGTAAGAGAACCAGAATCACTTAAGACTGCAAAACCAGTTTTTCTTAAGTGTTTGTTCCCCCTAACTCCCTTTTTAAAGCTGGCCCTTCATACGGATTTTTCAGGTAGTCTAAAAGGCAAAAGATTTATGTAATACCCCAATAGTAACTGCAAATTCAAAAAATAATTTAATATTCCATTTAAATAAACTTATCTCCCCTGCAGAAAGTGTCCTGATTTATTTTCCCAGCAGCGGAGATCAGGAGGTTGGTACGTGTATATGCTTTAAAATCGAAGACACCTAGGTTCTAGTCCTGGTGCTGATGTATAACTGCATAGTATTGGCAAATTATTTATCATCTCTAGATACCAGTTTTCTTGTGTGGAGCATAGATATCATGATATAATACCTGCTTCACAGGTAGACATTTAGTAAGAACTCAAATGCTAGGTATTATTCTTACTAGGAAAACAGACTAATTTGCCCTGAATCACACAGTGACTTATGACGTGAACCCTCAGGACTGTCTCCCAAAGTCCTGGGCTTTCATGTTCCCTTTTCCCCTCACATCACCCTATTACCTTTGTCAGGAGTATGCTAATTAAGTTAATGAACTATATGAATAATTTTAGCCTTCTTTACGTAGTTAGGAAAGAAACTACTTTTGGCATTAGGGTTTAATTTTTTTTTTTTTTAGACAGAGTATCACTCTGTCACCCAGGCTGGAATGCAGTGGTGGGATCTTGGTTCACTGCAACACCCACCTTCCAGGTTCAAGTGATTCTCCTGCCTCAGCCTCCCAAGTAGCTGGGACTGCAGGTACACACCACTACGCCTGGGTAATTTTTGTATTTTTTTTTTTTTTTAGTAGGGACAGGGTTACGCCATGTTGACCAGACTGGTCTCAAACTCTTGACCTCAGATCATCCACCCACCTTGGCCTTCCAAAGTGCTGGGATTACAGGTGTGAGCCACCACGCCCGGCCTTATATTTTTAGTAGAGACGGGATTTCGCCATATTGGCCAGGCTGGTCTCAAACTCCTGACCTCAAGTAATCTACCTGCCTTGGCCTCCCAAAGTGCTGGGATTAAAGGCATGAGCCACCACCCCCAGCCAGGGTTTATTTAATTTTTCTATGGTCACTTTTTTTTTTTTTTTTGAGTCTGAGTTTCACTCTTATTGCCCAGGCTGGAATGCAATGGTGTAATCTCGGCTCACCGCATCCTCCACCTCCTGGGTGCAAGTGATTCTCTTGCCTCAGCCTCCCAAGTAGCTGGGATTACAGGCATGCGCCACCATGCCCGGCTAATTTTTTATTTTTAGTAGAGATGAGTTTCTTCATGTTGGTCAGGCTGGTCTTGAATTCCTGACCTCAGGTGATCCACGCGCCTCGGCCTCCCAAAGTGCTGGGATTACAGGCGTGAGCCACCGCTCTTGGCCTGATTTTTTGTATTTTTAGTAGAGATGGGGTTTCACTGTGTTAGCCAGGATGGTCTCGATCTCCTGACCTTGTGATCCGCCCACCTTGGCCTCCCAAAGTGTTGGGATTACAGGCATGAGCCACTGCACCCAGCCTTAACTTTTTTTGTTTTTAAGCCGTTTTAGGTTCACAGCAAAATTGAGTGCAAACCACACAGAGTTCCCATATATCCACTGACCCTACATGTGCATAGCCCCCATTATCAACATCTCACACCACAGCAGTACATTTGCTTCAATCAATGTACCGACACTGGCCAGGCGCAGTGGCTCATGCCTGTAATCCCAGCACTTTGGGAGGCTGAGGTGGGCGGATCACGAGGTTAGGAGATCGAGACCATCCTGGCTAACACAGTGAAACCCCGTCTCTAGTAAAAATACAAAAAAATTAGCCGGACATGGTGTCGGGCGCCTGTAGTCCCAGCTGCTCGGGAGGCTGAGGCAGGAGAATGACAGGAACCCGGGAGGCAGAGCTTGCAGTGAGCTGAGATTGTGCCACTGCACTCCAGCCTGGGTGACAGAGCAAGACTCTGTCTCCAAAAAAAGAAAAAAAAAAAAAAAGTACCAACACTGACACATCATAATCACCCCAAATCCATAGTTTTCATAAGGTTCCCTCTTGGTGTACTTTCTTTGGATTTGTAGAAAGGCATAATGACATGTATCCAGAATTATAGTATCATACAGAATAGTTTCACTGCCCTATAAAAATCCTCTGTGCTCTGCATATTCATCCCTCCCTCCCCTAAACCCCTGGTAACCACTGATCTTTTACTGTTTTCAGTTTTACTTCTCCTAGAATGTCTTGTAGTTGGAATATACAGTATGTAGCCTTTTCAGATTGACTTTTTCCACTTAGTAATATGCATTTAAGATTCCTCTATGTCTTTATTTATTTTTCTGTTTTTTTCTGAGACAGGGTCTCGCTCTGTCACCCAGGCCAGAGTGCAGGTGTGCAATCTCAGCTCACTGCAAGCTCTACCTCCCAGGTTCAAGCAATTCTCCTGCCTCAGCCTCCCGAGTATCTGGGACTACAGGCCTGTAGTTGTGCGCCACCATGCCCAGCTAATTTTTGTAATTTTAGTGAGAGAGGGTTCCACCGTGTTGGCCAGGCTGGTCTGGATCTCCTGACCTTAGGTGATCCACCCACCTCAGCCTCCCAAAGTGTTGGGATTATAGACGTGAGCCACCATGCCCGGCCCCCTCCATGTCCTTACATATATAACTTGATAGTTCATTTGTTTGAGCACTGAATAATAATCCTTTGTGTAGATGTACCATGCCTTATTTATCCATTCACCTATTGAATTTACCTACTAAAGGGAATCGTGGTTGCTTCCGAGTTTTGGCAGTTATTAATAAAGCTGCTATACAGTAATCAAGACAGTGTAGTTTTAGTAAGAGACAAATAAATAAATAAGTGGAACAATAGCGGGCCCAGAAATAGACCCACATTTATGTGTAGGTTTTTTCATGGACATAAGCTGTCACCTCCTAATTTAGGTAAACACCAAGGAGTGCAGTTGCTTTATCATCATATGGTTAATAGTATGTATAGTTTTGTAAGAAGCTGCCAATGTGGCTGTGTCAAATTTTGCATTCTTTCCAGCTAGCAAATGAGAGTTCCTCACCAGCATCTGGTGTTGTCAGTGTTTTAGATTTTAGCTATCCCTTTTTTTGTTTTTTGTTTTTTTTTGGTGGCGGAGTCTCTGTTGCCCAGGCTAGAGTACAGTGATGAGATCTCAGTTCACTACAACCTCCACCTCCCAGGTTCAAGCAATTCTCCTGCCTCAGTCTCCCAAGTAGCTGGAATTGCAGGCGCGCACCACCACACTTGGCTAATTTATGTATTTTTAGTAGAGACGGAGTTTTGCCATGTTGGCCAGGCTGGTCTTGAACTTCTGACCTCAAGTGATCCACCTGCCTCAGCCTCCCAAAGTGCTGGGATTACAGGCATGAGCCACCCGTGCCCTGCCAATTTTAACTATCCTAATAGGTGTTTTCTATTTTAATGAAGTTCATCCTATCAATTTTTTCTTTCAGGTATTCTGCCTTTGGTGTTGCATCTAAAAATTCATTGCCAAACCAAAGGTCACCTGTATTTTCCCCTGTGTTATCTTCTGGGAGTATTGTAGTTTTGTATTTTACATTTAGGTCTGTGATTCATCTTGAGTTAATTTTTTTGAAGGGTATAAAGTTTGTGTCTAGATTGATTTTTCTGCATGTGGATGGCCAGGCAAAAATGCCAGCATCATAGGTAGAAAAGACAGTTTTTTTTCTCCATTGTGTTGCTCTCATTCCTTTGTCAAAGATCTGTATACTGTATTGATGTGGGTCTATTTCTGGGCTCGCTATTTGTCCATTTATTTATTTATTTGTTTCTTACTAAAACCACACTGTCTTGATTACTGTAACATTATAGTTAAGTCTTGAAGTTGGATATCCATTCTCCAACTTTGTTCTTCTTTCTTACTGAGTTGGCTGTCTGGGCTTTTGCATCTCCTTGTAAACTTTAGGATCACTTTTTCAATATTCAAAAAATAACTTGCTGGGATTTTAATTGGGATTGTGTTGAATCTGTAAATCAAGTTGGGAAGAACTGACATAATAATGTTGAGTCTTCCTATTAATTAACATGGATTGTTGCCATTTGTTTAGTTTTTCTTTGAAATCTGAAAGTTTTGTGGTTTTTATTATATAGATCTTGTACGTGTATGTTATAAATTTATACCTAATTATTTCACTTTAGGAGGTGCTGATGTAAATGATACTGTTTTTAATTTCAAATTCTTGTTTATTCTTGAGATCTAGAAAAGCAATTGACTCATGTATATTACGCTTGTATCTTGCAGCCTAAAAACAAGCTAATTGTTTTAATTTCACAATATTTTTGTCAATTCTTTTGGATTTTTAAAAAATTAAAATCATGTCATCTGCAAACGAATACAGTTTTATTTTATTCTAGTTTCTCACCATTAAGCTTCTGGTTTCTTACCATTAAGCATGATGTTAGCGATAGTTTTTTGTACTTATTCTATATCAAATTGAGGAAGTCTCCCTCTGTTCCTAGTTTGTTGAGAGGTTATTTTTTTCCTTTTTTTTTTTCTCCGTCCAACTATGATTGGAGATTGAGAGTTTTTTTTTATCATGAGTAGGTGTGATTTTGTCACATGTGTCTTCTGCATCTGTGCTGATCATGTGACTTTTAGCTTGTTGATGTAATGGAATACATTAATTGATTATTGAACATTGAACCAGGCTTGGGAGAGATAAATCCCACTTGATTGTAGGTGTAATTCTTTTTACACATTGTTGGATTTGATTTACTACAAGATATTGGTCCATAGTTTTCTTGTGATGTATTTGTCCTGTTTTGGTATTAGGGTAATGCTGGCCTCATAGACTTAAGTTAGGAAGTATTCTTCCTTCTAAAAGAAATTGTAGAGAATTGGTATAATTTTTTCCTTAACTTGTAGAATTCACCAGTGGCCCATCTGGGCCTGGTGCTTTCTGTTTTGGAAGGTTATTATTATGGTTATTGTTGTTGTTGTTGTTGTTGTTATTATTTGAGACAGAGTCTCACTTTGTTGCCCAGGCTGGAGTGCAGTGGCATGAGATCAGCTCACTGCAACCTCTGCTTCCTGGTTCAAGTGTTTCTCCCGCCTCAGCCTCCCGAGTAACTGGGATACAGGCATGTACCACCGCGCCCAGCTAATTTTTTGTATTTTTAGTAGACACAGGGTTTCACTATGTTGGCCAGGCTGGTCTTGAACTCATGACCTCAAGTGATCCTCATTCCTCAGCCTTCCAAAGTGCTGGGATTACAGGCGTGAGCCACTGCGCCCTGCTCTTGTTATTTTTGAGACAGGGTCTTGCTCTGTCACCCAGGCTGGCGGGCAGTGGCACAAACATAGCTCACTGGAGCCTCAAACTCCTGGGCACAAGCAGTCTTCCAGCCTCAGCCTCCTGAGTAGCTGGGACTACATGAATAGGCAACTATGATAAGCTAATTTTTTTATTTTTTGCAGAGACAGGGTCTCAGTGGTTTTGCTCCTGCTTGTCTCAAACTTCTGGCCTCAAGCAATCTTCCCACCTCAGCCTCCCAAGTGCTAGGATTATAGGCATGCAGCACCACACCCAGCCAGTTATTAATTATTGATTTAATTTCTCTAATAGATGTAAATTTATTGGGATTGTTTTTTCTTGTGTGAGTTTTGACAGATTCTACCTTTCCAGGAATTGCTCATTTCGTGTAGATTGTGAAATCCATGGGCACAGGGTTGTTCATAGTTTTCTTTTCTTTTCCTCTTTTTTGTTCATGGCGTCTTTAGTGATGTCTCCTCTTTCATGTCTAATATTAGTAATTTGTGTTTTCTTTTTTTCTTAATTAGCCTGGCTAAAGGCTTATCAATTTTTATATGATTTTATTTTTATTGTATATTTTAAACATATATTTGTATACTTTTAGGCTTTTTAATTTTACTGACCTTTTAAATAACCAGTTTTGGGTTATGTTCATCCTCTCAATTGATTTTCTGTCTCAATTTCATTGACTTCTGTTCTCATTTTTAATTATTTTCTTCTGCTTACTTGGATTTAATTTTTCTAGAAATTAACTTTTACCTTAGGAAACTTTTTCTAGTTTCCTAAGGTAAAAGCTTAGATTATTAATTTTAGATCTTTCTTTTCTAATATATGCATTTAGTGCTAAAGTTTTCCTCTAAGCACCACTCTCACTGCATCCCACAAATTTTGATGTTATGTTTTTATTTTTATTCAAAAATTTTCTTGAGATTTCTGCTTTGATTCATAAGTTATTTGGAGGTGTGTTGTTTAATCTCCAAATACTAGGGGATTTTCCAGTAATCTTTCAGTTATTGATTTCTTTCTTTTTTTTCTTTTTTTTTTTTTTGAGATAGGCTTTCATTATGTTGCCCAGGCTGGTCCCGAACTCCTGAGCTCAAGCGATCCTGCCATCTCAGCCTCCCAAAATGCTGGGATTACAGTTGTGAGCCACTGTGCCCAGCCAAGTTAACTGATTTCTTAACTCCATTGTGGTCTGAGAGCATACATTTTTATGTGTACTGTTCTTTCAGATTTGTTAAGGTGTGTCTTGTAATTCAGAATGTGGTCTGTCTTGTTGGATGTTCCATGTGAGCTTGAGAATAATTTGTATTCTGCTGTTGTTGGATAAAGTAGTCTACAGAGGTCACTTATGTCAGTTTGATTTTCTGCTACCTAGATCTGCCTATTTCTGATAGAGGGATGTTGAAGTCCCCAACAGGAATAATGGATTCATCTACTTCTCCTTGCAGTTCTGTCAGTTTTTGCCTCATATATTTTGATATTCTGTTGTTAGGCATATACACATTGACTATTATTACATTGTCTTGTAGAACTGATCCCTTTGTCATTATGTAATGTTTCTCTATTCCTGATAACTTTAGTGCTCTGAAGTCTGCTTTTTCTGAGATTAATGTAGTTAGTTACTCCTGCTTGCATTTGATTAGTGTTAGCATGGTATGTATCACTCTCTATCCCTTTACTTTCAAGGTATGTGTTTTTATACTTAAACGGTGTTTCTTGTAGACAACATATTAAACATATTAGATAACTCTTGTTTTGTGATACACTCTGACAGTCTCAGTCTTTTTTTTTTTTTTTTTTTTTGAGAGAAGATCTCACGCTGTCTCCCAGGCTGGAGTGCGATGGTGCGATCAGTGCTCACTGCAGTCTCGACCTCCCAGGTTCAAGCTGTCCACCCACGTCAGCTTCTTGAGTAGCTGTGATTACATGTAGGCACACACCGCTATGCCTAGCTATTTATTTATTTATTGTAGAGACAGGGTCTCCCCATGTTGACCAGGCTGATCTCGAAATTCTAGGCTCAAGTGATCCTCCACCTCCACCTCCCAAAGTGTTGGGATTACTGGCGTGAGCCACCACACCTGGCCCCCACCCTTTTTTTTTTTTTTTTTTTTTTTTTTGAGACGGAGTTTCTTTGTGTCTCCCAGGCTGGAGTGCAGTTGCACAATCTTGGCTTACCGCAACCTCCACCTCCTAGGTTCAAACGATACTCCTGCCCCAGCTTCCTGAGTAGTTGGGACTACAGGCATGTGCCACCATGCCCTGCTAATTTTTTTATATTTTTAGTAGAGACGGAGTTTCACTATGTTGGTCAGGCTGGTTTCAAACTCCTGACCTCAAGTGATCCATCTGCTTCGGCCTCCCAAAGTGTTGGGATTACAGGCATGAGCCCCTGCGCCCGACCCTGTCTTTTAATTGATGTATTTAGACCATTGATGTTTAAAGTGATTATTGATGTAGTTGAATTGATATCTCCCATGTTTGATAGCTTTCTATCCATTGTCCTTTTTTTTCTGTTCCTGTTCTTGTCTTCCATTCTTTCTCTGCCTTTTGTGGGTTTAATTGAGCATCTTACATTATTTCATTTTTCTCTTTATTTTGTTCTTATCCTTCATTTTAGTGGGTTCCTTGGAAGAAGAGATAATATACGTAGTCTGCCACTACATTTTTTGTTAAAATTTTTAGAGACAGATTCTCCCTCTGTTGCCCAGACTGGAGAGCAGTGGTGCAGTCATAGCTCACTGCAGGCTCAACCTCCTGGGCTCAAGCGATCCTCCCACCTCGTCGTCCTGAGTAGCTAAGACTACAGGCGTGCCACCATGCCTGGCTAATTTTTTTATTTTTGTAGAGATGGGGTCTCGCTTTGTTTCCCAGGCTGAGCTTTAACTCCTGGCCTCAAGCCATCCTCTTGCCTCGACCTCCAAAAGTGCTGCATTGCAGGCATGAACCACCACACCTGGCCTTAACTTTTTTTTAAGTTTTAGAATTATTATTATTTTTTATTATTGTTATTATTTTTAGAGACAGGGTCTTGATATGTTGCCCATGCTGGTCTTGAACTCCTGGGCTCATGCAGTCCTGCTACCTAGCCTCCCAAGTAGCTGGGATTACGGTTGTGTACCACCACACCCAACATTTTAGAATTATATCTCTTTTTTTTCCTTTGACTTGAAAATAATGATATAAATGTTTTTGTTTCTCTAAGATACTACACAGGAGTATCTTGCTTTTAATAGACTACTCTTCACAAATTGCACATAGGCCACATTTGTAAATTCACTCATTTCTGTGTATGATTTATCTCAAAAGCTAGTAGCATTTAAAAAAGAATTGCTCCTTAGTCAAGGAACTGGTATTTTAAATTGACTAATTTAAAGGTATTTTGCTGTTAGCACACTTTTAGTACAAATAACTACCCTAAATTGCTTTTTAACCACTTTTTAACAATTGGAATGAAAGATATCTTTTTACTCAGTTTAGTGGTCTGTGTTATAACACACATTGAATGCTACCTGTTGACGAATAGTAAGTTTAGTGGCTAAGTGTACAGATTAGAATGTGCCCTGTTAGAATATAGTACTGTATTTGAGCTGGTTTGTGTTGGAACCCTGAATAGAGGTGGAATTACTGGGACAGGAGCCAGTCGCCTTCTGCGAAATGAACTGAGTCCAGAAGAGTCTTCCAAAACAGTTGTGTTTGCTTTCCCATCCAGCTCCACATTCCAGGAAAGGATTTTTAGTCATTAGGAAATATATCCACAGCTTACTTTCCATTGACTTCAATATAATTAACAGTGGTTTCAGCAAACACTAAATGCAACCCTTGCCTCTGGAGATGCCACAATCATTAAACTACCAACAGCTGCTGGATTTAGACAAATCTAACTTATCCGGCCGAGTTGCCACTTAACAGCTTTCTCTTAATTCTATGGACTTACAAATACAAGCTGCTTATCACAAAGCTTGCTACACAGGAAGCAAATTTAAGGACTGCCAAGACAGTATGGTGGTCATGAACTTATGTACACCTAGTAAACCTTCATCAATATAAAGTAAAAATTATCAGAGTTATGGGGAAAGTCGACAACTCAATAGCCATATTGAAGACTTCAAAACATCTCATTTTGTGCTTAATTGTCCCTATGAAGAACAATAAAATCTCATTTAGAAAATGATTGAAAAAGTGGCAAACAGAAAAACAGAGATTAAATAACACCATTAACAAGATTGAGCACGTAGCTATGTTGAGAGATAAGCTTCCACCCAACGAAGATTATGTAATTTTTTCAAACATGCATGGAAGGATAAGAACATAACCATATGTTGTACAGGAATTATTACAAATTCCAGAGCATCAGTATTTATAGACTATGTATACTCTGATAGAATGCAGTAAAATTAGAAATCAACAAGCTTGAAAGAGAAACATAGGTTTGGAAACAAAAGTTCTAAATAATCCATGAGTTGATCATAGAAATAAGCAAACAGAGCTGAAGGACTATGAAAGCTCTTCACGTCATGACTTAGGGGACACAGCTCAGTCAGTTCTTTGATGCTTAGATGCTTATATTAGAAAGTTAAATGGACATTAAATAAATTAAGCAATCAACTCAAGCTGGAAAAAACAAGAGCAAGCCCAAAGGAAGTAAAGGGACAGAAATAACAAGGAAAGGGGTAGAAATTAATAGAAAAATAGAAATGATCAACAAAACTAAAAGTGGGTTATTTTTATTTGTCTAATAAAATAGATAAACTTCTGGCAAGACTGATAAATAAGACAAAAATAAATGAAGAACAAAAAAGAGAAATAACCACAGATTTATAATAGAGGTTTTTATTTTTTTTTTTTTATTTTTTATTTTTTTTTGAGACGGAGTCTCGCTCTGTCGCCCAGGCTGGAGTGCAGTGGCCGGATCTCAGCTCACTGCAAGCTCCGCCTCCCGGGTTTATGCCATTCTCTCGCCTCAGCCTCCCGAGTAGCTGGGACTACAGGCGCCCGCCACATCGCCCGGCTAATTTTTTGTATTTTTTTAGTAGAGACGGGGTTTCACCATGTTAGCCAGGATGGTCTTGATCTCCTGACCTCGTGATCCACCCGTCTCGGCCTCCCAAAGTGCTGGGATTACAGGCTTGAGCCACTGCGCCCGGCCATAATAGAGGTTTTTAAATTATAAGAATGTTACAAAGAGTAACAAACAGAGATTTGAAAACTTTCATAGAAATTTTCCAGAAAATCCTACCCAAATTTACTTTTAGAATAATCCAGGCCAGGCATGGTGGCTCACACCTGTAATCCCAGCACTGTGGGAGGCCAAGGCAGTTGGATCACTTGAGGTCAGGAGTTTGAGACCAGCCTGCCAACATGGTAAAACCCCATCTCTACTAAAAATACAAAAATTAGCCGGGCATGGTGGCACGTGCCTGTAGTCCCAGCTACTAGGGAGACTGAGGCAGGAGAATCGATTGAACCCGGAAGGTGGAGGTTGCAGTCAGCCAAGATAACACCATGGCACTCTAGCCTGGACGACAAAGCAAGACTCCATATCAAAAAAACAAACAAACAAAAATCAGACCAGGCACAGTGGCTCATGCCTGTAATCCAGCCCTTTTGGAGGCAAAGGCAGGAGGATCACTTGAGCCCAGGAGTTCAAGACCAGCCTGGGTGATACAGTGAGACCTCATCTCTACAAAAAAAAAAAAAAAGTTTTTAATTAGCTGGGCATGATGGTGAACCCTGTTGCCCCAGCTACTCAGGAGACTGAGGTGGGAGGATTGCTTCAGCCTGGGTGATCAAGGCTGCAATGAGCCATGATCTGCATCACTGCACTCCAGACTGGGAGACAGAGTGAGAGCCTTTCTCAAAAACAAAAACAAAAACAAAGGAAAAAGAAAGATTTGAAAACCTACATGTAGATCATTAGTCCTGAAAGAAATTAAGTAGTAAGCACCTTCCTTCCTGCCAAAAAATACCAAGATCAGACTAGATTAATTTTACTAAAAATTTTAAATATGTATATTCTTGAAGACTATTTAGAGGATGGTTACATACCTTTTGTAAGACTGGTAAGATCTTGATTAATCATTAGCAAACTCTCTTTCTTTCTTTCTTTTCTTTCCTTTCTTTCTTTTTTTTTTTTTAAATATAAGGGGGTCTCACTGTGTTGCCCAGGCTGGTCTTGAACTCATGGGCTCACAGTCTTTCCACCTTAGCCTCCCAAAGTGCTAGAATTGCAGGTATGAGCCATGCTCAGCAATAGCAAATTTTCTCTTTTTTTTTTTTTGAGACCAAGTTTCACTCTCATCACCCATTTCACTCTCATCACCCAGGCTAGAGTGCAGTGGCGTGATCTTAGCTCACTGCAACCTCTGCCTCCTAAGTTCAAGTGGTTTTCCTCCCTCAGCCTCCCGAGTAGCTGGGATTACAGGCATGCACCACTACACCTGGCTGATTTTGTAACTTTAGTAGAGATGGGGGTTTCGCCATGTTGGCCAGGCTGGTCTCGAACTCCTGACCTCTGGTGATCCACCTGCCTCGGCTTCCCAAAGTGCTGTGATCACAGGCATGAGCCACCGTGCCTGGCCTCATAGCAGACTTTCTTTGAAGGGCCAGATAGTAAATGTTTTAGACTTCAGAATTCATATGGTATCTCAGCTCTCCTGTTGTAATGTGAAAGCAGCCGTAGACAATACTTAAACGAATGACATAGCTATGTTCCAGTAAAACTTTATTTGCAAAAACTGATAGCAGGATGGATTTGGCCTATAAGCCGTAGTTTGCTGACCCCTGATCTTGATAATTAAAACTAGAAAAGAACAGTAAATTGTCATTTATGAATGAGAATTTGCACAAATTCTAAGTAAAAATTTATTAAAATTCAACACCTATTCATTATAAAAACTATTAGCAAGCTAAAAATAAAAGGAACTCTCTTAACCTGATAGAGCATCTAATAAAACCAGAGCAAACATATTTTTGAAATGTTCAAAGCATTCCCATGACAGATAAGAATAAGACAGTTCTGCTTGCTGTTATGCTAACATTTAATATTGAACTGCGATCCTAGCCACTGCAATTAAGACAATAAAAATAAATACAAATTTAAATACAAATTGTAAAGATTCCAAAGAAACAAAAATTTTGTTATCTACAGAAGGTGCGATTATTAACTTAGAAAATGAAAGAAAAACAACAGGAACTCTAGTATTAATAGAATTAGTGAACACATTTAGAAAGATTGCAAGAGATAAGATTGATATGCAAGAAAACCACCTGAGTATTGCTGCTTCTGACTAGCCTGGGCAACATAATGAGAACCCCAATTCTACAAAAAAAAAAAAAAAAAAAATTGCCAGGTATGTTGACACACACCTGTGATGCCTGCTACTCAAGAGGCTGAGGAGGGAGGATCACTTCAGCCCAGCAGGTCAAGGCTGCAGTAAGCTGTGTTTGCACCACTGCCAAAATATCTGAAAAAAACTGATTTTTGGCATTTATATGTAAAGGTACAAAAATGGCTTAGAAGTTTTTGTTAAAGAAGAGCAGAGGTTGGCCGGGCGCGGTGGCTCAAGCCTGTAATCCCAGCACTTTGGGAGGCCGAGACGGGCGGATCACGAGGTCAGGAGATCGAGACCATCCTGGCTAACACGGTGAAACCCCGTCTCTACTAAAAAAAATACAAAAAAACTAGCTGGGCGAGGTGGCGGGCGCCTGTAGTCCCAGCTACTCGGGAGGCTGAGGCAGGAGAATGGCGTAAACCCCGGAGGTGGAGCTTGCAGTGAGCTGAGATCCGGCCACTGCACTCCAGCCTGGGCGACAGAGCGAGACTCCGTCTCAAAAAAAAAAAACAAAAAGAAGAGCAGAGGGCCGGGTGCACTGGCTCATGCCTGTAATCCCAGCGCTTTGGGAGGCTGAGGCTGGCAGATCACGAGGTCAAGAGCTCAAGACCATCCTGGCTAACACGGTGAAACCCCATCTCTACTAAAAATACAAAAAATTAGCCAGTATTAGTTAAAATCATCAGCATATGCTATTAGTACATAAATTAACAACTAGATTAGTAAAACAGTAATATCTATGGCTCTATTCTAGACTCTCTAGACCATTGGCTATTTGGAAATAAATTACAGATGAATCATATGATAAAACTCTCAGATAATTAGAAAAGATAATATGACTCTATAATTTTATGCCATAGGAATAGGGATGTGTTACCTTTTTTTTTTTTTTTTTTTTTTTGAGACAGAGTCTCACTCTGTCACCCAGGCTGGAGTGCAGTGGTACGATCTCGGCTCACTGCAATCTCTGCCTCCTGGGTTCAAGCAATTTTCCTGCCTCAGCCTCCCAAGTAGCTGGGACTACAGGCACATGCCACCATGCCCGGCTAATTTTTTGTATTTTAGTAGAGACGGATTTCACCATTTTGCCCAGGCTGGTCTGGAACTCCTGAACTGAGGCAATCTGCCCACCTTGGCCTCCCAAAGTGCTGGGATTACAGGCATGAGCCACCGTACCCAGCCAGGGATGTGTTTCTTAAACAAGATAGCTAACACAAAAGGTAAAGATAAGTAAAATAAACTGTGTCTAATAAAACATGCTCAGGAAAGAACATTGTAAACAAGGGTAAAAGACAAGTGCCAGATTGGGAGAAAATATTTACCACAGAGCATAAAGCATAAGTATCAAGAAGGAAGCTGAAATGGGAGAATAGTCTGAGCCCAGAAGTTTGAGACCAGCCTGGGCAACATGGCAAAACCTCATCTCTACAGAAAAAAAAAAAAAGCCAGTTGTGATGGCACGTGCCTATAGTCCCAGCTACTCAGGAGGCTGAGGCAGGAGGATTGCTTGAGCCTGGGAGGTTGAGGCTGCAATGAGCCATCATTGCACCACTGCACTCCAGCCTGGGCTACAGAGACTGGTCTCAAAAAAATTAATTAATTAATAAAGACACAAAGAACTGCAGATTCATTATGATGGTCACCTGTCAAATAAGAATATGAATATATAATTCTCCAAAGAGGAAATCTGAATGTTCACTAAAGTAGGAAAAGCACACAATTTCAGTTAAAAAATAATGTAATACAATTTCGCGCTCATTATATTGACCCAAAAGTGGGGAGGGAAAATGGCTAACAACAAATACTAAGTATTGAAGAACAAGAGTGATGGCACCTCATACACTGCCTGTGTACTTTGGAGAATGTATCAGTTTGCTGTATATAACAAACTATTCCAAAATGCAATGGCTTTAAAGAGTACATATTACTACTTACAAGCCAAGGTCAACTTCTGGTGGCAGCTGGACTATTCAGATATCTGCAGCCAGCTCTGAGTTAAGTAGGCAACTCTGCTGATCTTGGCTGTGCTCTCACACAGTTTGGAGGTTAGCTGGCTGTAGGCCACTCAGCCTAGACAGCTATGGTCTTTCATCCTTTAGGAGCCTAAGCTCAGGCTTATTCATATGCCGATGGCAGAGTTCCAGGAGGAAAAGTGGAAACTACAAGGCCTCTTGAGGCCTAGGGTTGGACCTGGTAAACCATTCTTCTACATTCTGTTGGCCGAAGCAAGACACAAGGCAAGCCTAGATGTAGGGATGGGTAAGGAGATTCTATCCCATGATAGGAAGAGCTGCAGAATTACACGTCAAAGGATATGGATGTAGGGAGAGGTGGAGAGTGGTCACCATATCTGCAGTTGATCTACCAAAAGAGACCAACTTGAAAATATCTGGAGGTACTTATCCTCTGTGACTGATAAATTTGACTTTTAGTGTAAATCTCAGAGAAACTCTTTCACTTGACAACGAGGAGATAGATTAGATCTACAAGAGAATTTTTTGCAGCATTTTTAATAATAGCAGAAGTAAACTGACAAGTGAGTGGATTAATAAATTATGGTAAATTCCTAAAATAGATAACTGTTCAACAATTAAAATGAATTACCTAGAACTACATGTATCAATATAGCTAAAACTCTGAAACATAATAGTGAGGGAAAAAGTTATAGAAGGTAAAATACCTTTTTTTAATTCAGTAGAGAAACTTGCACAAATACTGTTAATAGTGGATACATACCCAAGTAGTAAAAGTATAAAAACATGCAAGAGAATGATAAACACCATTTTCAGGTGAGTAGTTGTCTCTTGCAGGGAGTAGGGAATACACTTCTTGGTCTTCTCAAACAGCTGCCTTGTAAATCAAGGGAACAAGTAGCAGGAACCTTTCAGCTGCGAATAATAACAGAACACCTATCTAAAAGTGGCTTCAGCATAATCAGTTATGTGAGAAACATGAAGGGCCCAGACATTGGCCGTTATTACCTCATTGCTTCACAGCTCCACAGCATCAGGGCGCTGGGTCAGCTTCTCACTAGATTTCTTTGGCCTTCCCCTTATGATCAGATGATGGTAGCAGCTCCAGCTTTCACATCCCTACTTGACAAGGAAGTACAGAGTTTCTTTTTGTGCAGTCTTTTTATCATGGTGGGAGATCTTTTCCAAAAGTCCCTGAGAGACAGCCTCTAAGGAGCTGTTGAACATGCAACACCCGTGAAGCAGTCCCTGCAGGGGGAGCAGAATTTCCTATGCCTTGCTTAGGTATGCCTTCTGAAAGTACGTCACAGCCCCCACCTGGACAGAATCTGGGTCTCCCTGGTAGCAGCAAGGGAAGGGGAATGCCTGTGGGCTGAGCCGACATCAGTGTTGGTCAAAATGTCTACTGTAGAGTGAAAAGCTGGTTACGGAAGATGACGGTCCACTTTGTGCCAACAAAGTCAGGATTCCTTGTGGTAGATCATTTTAGGCACAGGTTCAAAGGTCCATCACCCACATTAGTGCCTCTGCCTAAGCTTTTGTACGTATACAGGGAGACTGCCACAGAGCAAGATGAGATCCAGCCCTTTCCAGAGAAATACCTCAATCCCAGTAGAACACCTCAAAGGAAAAAGAGACACTTGTGTTTTTTTCTCTTAAAAAAGCAGGGCCGGGCAGGTGGCTCACACCTGTAATCCCAGCAGTTTGGGAGACCAAGGTGGGAAGATCGCTTGAGACCAGGATTTCAAGACCAGCCTGGGCGACACAGCGAAACCCTGTCTCGCTGTGTTGCCCAGGCTGGAGCGCAGTGGCACAATCTTGGCTCACTACAGTCTCTGCCTCCTGGGCTCAAGTGATTCTCCTGCCTCACCCACCTGAGTAGCTAGGATTACAGGCATCTACCACAACCCGGTAATTTTAGTGTTTTTAGTAGAGATGGGGTTTCGCCATGTTGGCCAGGCTGGTCTCAAACTCCTGACCTCAGGGGATCCACCCGCCTCAGTCTCCCAAAGTGCTGGGATTACAGGCATGAGTCACCGCACCTGGCCTTACAAAAAAAAAATTAAGAAAGTATCGGTGGCCGGGCGCGGTGGCTCAAGCCTGTAATCCCAGCACTTTGGGAGGCCGAGACGGGCGGATCACGAGGTCAGGAGATCGAGACCATCCTGGCTAACACTGTGAAACCCCGTCTCTACTAAAAAATACAAAAAACTAGCCGGGTGAGGTGGCGGGCGCCTGTAGTCCCAGCTACTCGGGAGGCTGAGGCAGGAGAATGGCGTGAACCCGGGAGGCGGAGCTTGCAGTGAGCTGAGATCTGGCCACTGCACTCCAGCCCCAGCGACAGAGTGAGACTCCATCTCAAAAAAAAAAAAAAAAAAAAAAGTATCGGTTGTGGTGGCACATGCCTGTAGCCCCAGCTACTTGGGAAGCTAAGACAGGAGGATCACTTGAGCCCAGGAGTTCAAGGCTGCAGTGAGCTATGACCATGTGCCCTAGCCTGGGCGACAGACTGAGACCCTGTGTCTTAAAAAAAAGAGAAACGGTAGGCAATTGTTCAGATTATTTTTGTTAACTAGGCCTAAAGTACTAGAAAAGGGTGAAAGAACTATCTCTACTAAGATGGACTTTTAAATAAAGACTCTCTCTCCAGATTAGTGGCTTTTGACATATAGATTGAAATTGTAACTGCTTTCATATGATTTTGCAAAAGACAGATCCATACCAGCATCCTTATGGGACCAAATTTAATATATCCCTGAATTTAATCTTATCCCCAAATGTGTGAGCCAAATATCTGTCAGATGTGGCCCTGACACATATCCCGACCTGCATGCAGGAATCATGTGACGGATAAAAATAACCCACTCTCAGATTGCTTGTGGCAGCATTTGAGAAAAAACTAGGAGATGAAAGTTGGACATTGAGTCTGGGAAAATTGTGAAAAAGTAAGATAGCTAAGGTAAACTAGGAGAACCTTTGCCTGTGAGAAATTTTTCTTTTTTGTCAGCACTATGACCTTAAAGAACTGAAATCCTGTTACTAAAGGGGGAACCTCTTCCTGAGAAAAATGCTGAATTCCAATTTCTAAAATTGGTAAATAGGGAAATATTTATTTGCTTTTGCTGTAGAATTATTGGTAAGATCACATTAAATAGATTCTGCTAATTAGATCCCATAAATGCTATGAAAGAAAGGCTAAGGGACACATAAAAACTATCATTAGCCCTGTGTGGTGGCATGCATCTGTAATCCCAACTACTCAGGAGGCTGAGGCAGGAGAATTGCTTGATCCCAGGAGTTTGAGGCCAGCCTGGGCAACATAGACACCACCTCTTTAAACAAACAAATATCATTACTTTCTACGTTCTACAAGTTGGAAGACTAATTGGAAGTGAAAAATACCACTGAAATGTTGGTGCACAAATGGCAGCATAATTTGACTTACACTAGATTTTACACATTTGTGTCTATCTCAGATAGGTACTTTTACATTTTTCTTAACTGCATCTGACACAGAGTGAATCATAGACACACGTTGGTGTCAAATGCAGAGGTTACTATTACTAAACGAAAGTTTTGTGGTTTTTTTTTTTTTTTTTTTTTTTTGAGGCGGAATCTCGCTGTGTCGCCCAGGCTGGAGTGCAGTGGCGCGATCTCGGCTCACTGCAAGCTCCGCCTCCCGGGTTCACGCCATTCTCCCGCCTAAGCTTCCGAGTAGCTGGGACTACAGGCACCCGCCACCACGCCCGGCTAGTTTTTTGTATTTTTAGTAGAGACGGGGTTTCACAGTGTTAGCCAGGATGGTCTTGATCTCCTGACCTCGTGATCCACCCGCCTCGGCCTCCCAAAGTGCTGGGATTACAGGCTTGAGCCACCGTGCCCGGCAAGTTTTGTGTTTTGAAGTTACTTTGTTTTGTTTTTTTGAGACAAGGTGGCTCTATTGCCCAGGCTGGAGTGCGGTGGTGCAATTGTGGCTCACTGCAGCCTTGACTTTCTGGACTTGGGTGATCCTCCCACTTCAGCCTCCTGAGTAGCTGAGACTATAGGCATGTGCCACCATGCCCAGCTAATTTTTTGTATTTTGTAGAGATGGGGTTTCACCTTATTGCCCAGACTGGTCTCGAACTATTGGTCTCAAGCAGTCCTCCTGCCTGGGCCTCCCAAAGTGCTGGGATTATAGGCTTGAGCTACCGTGCCCAGCCAAACAAAGGTTTTAAATGAATTATATTGAGTTGTCATAATATTAAGTTGATTTGTGCCCTAAAAGTTTGGAGATTGTTTTGTAAACTTCTAGTTTCTTTAAGAAAAAAATAATTGGATAGTAGCTGCTAAAGAGAATGCTTTCTCTCTCTCCTTTGCGGAGGAGAAAGATGAATGATGGCCTCTTAAATCTTTTCTTGGGCCAGGTACAGTGGCTCACGCCTGTAATCCCAGCACTTTGGGAGGCCGAGGCGGGCAGATCATGAGGTCAGGAGTTCAAGACCAGCCTAGCCAATATGGTGAAACCCTGTCTCTACTAAAAATATATATATTTTTAATTAGCTGGGTGTGATGGTGTGCACCTGTAATGCACCTATAGTCCCAGCTACTCGGGAGGCTGAGGCAAGAGAACCGCTTGAACCTGGGAGACAGAGGTTATAGTGAGCCAAGATCGCACCACTGCACTCCAGCCTGGGCGACAAGAGTTTAAAAAAAAAAAATTTTTTTTTCTTACCTCTGTCCCCCAAGGCCCTCATCTGCCCCAACAGCTCTCCTCCCAGACCCTCAGTGGAGGCTTGTGGCAGGAGCACAGGTGACATGTCTCAGGAGATGAGCAGAGTATGTTCAGGCCTCCTGGGATCAGAGTACAGAAATGGCTTTCCAACTCAGGCTGGCCTGGCAGCTTGTCCCACTTGTCAGGCAGCTTCATTGGTTAATTCATGAAGTATAAGCTAGCTAGTTTTAACTGACTGTGGAGGGCAGTTATTTCTAAAAATAGAGAGAAGCAACTTACTATTTTCTTATTTAAGAAAAGGCAGACATTTCCATTCAGGTAGACCAAAAGCCACGTGGGTAGATGAATATAAAATGGTAGAGAAAGCAGACATGTTGGCAAGAGAAAAGAACAGAGTTCATTGACAGATAATTAGCAAAAATTAATTTCAAAATATGTCATCCAGGCCAGGCACAATGGCTCACAACTGTTATTCCTGTACTTTGGGAGGTCACAGTGGGCGGATTGCTTGAGGCTAGGAGTTTGAGACTAGCCTGGGCAACACAACAAGATCTTGTCTCTACAAAAAAAAATTTTTTTGATTAGCTGGGTGTGGTGGCATACGACTGTAGTCCCAGCTACTTGAGATGGTGAGGTGGGCAGATCACCTGAGGTCAGGAGTTCAAGACCAGCCTGGCCAACATGGTGAAACCCTGTCTCTACCAAAAATAGAAAAATTAGCTCGGCTTGGTGGCACACACTTGTAGTCCCAGCTACTTGGGAGGCTGAGGCGGTAGAATTGCTTGAACCTGGGAAGCAGAGGTTGCACTGAGCCAAGATTGCACCACTGCACTACAGCCTGGGTGACAGAGTGAGACTCTGTCTCAGAAAAGGAAAAGAAAAAAACAAAAGTATATATTAAGAAGGTCTAGGCCGGGCATGGTGGCTCACGCCTGTAATCCCATCTCTTTGGGAGGCCGAGGTGGGTGGATCACAAGGTCAGGAGTTCGAGACCAGCCTGGCCAACATAGTGAAACCCCATCTCTCCTCAAAATACAAAATAAAAATAAAAATAAATTAGCCTGGTGTGGTGGCGGGGCACCTGTAGTCTCAGCTACTTGGGAGGCTGAGGCAGGAGAATTGCTTGAACCTGGGAGGCAGAGGTTGTAGTGAGCCAAGATTGCGCCACTGCACTCCAGCCTGGGTGAGAGAGCGAGACTCCATTCCCCCCTCCTCAAAAAAAAGGTCTGACCGCTGAAGTTGCCCCTCTCCCTGCCACTTCTTGTCATCACATCACTCTGTGTATTTCTGTCATGATACTTACCCATAGCAGAATTACCATGTTTATGTTCTTGTTGATCTAGGCTTTCCTGAGTTCTTGCAGGGTGCTGAACTCTCTTCCAGCATATTGTATACGGACAGCCAAGTCAGACAAGGGTCTTAATCTCATGGGATCTTGCATTCTAGCCGGTTCATTGTTATACCTCTGGCACATATCCTGTTTTCTGGTTCAGATTAGGCATTTAGTGTATATTTGTTGAATGAATAAGTGAATGAAGTAATCTGTGTATGTATGTATATATTTAGAGACAGGGTCTGGCTCTGTCACCCAGGCTGGAGTGCAGTGGTATGATCTTGGCTCACTGCAACCTCCACCTCCTGGACCCAAACAACCCTCCCACCTCAGCCTCCCGAGTAGCTGGGACTACAGCCGTGCACCATCATACCCAGCTAATTTTTGTGTTTTTTTGTGGAGACAGGGTTTCACCGTGTTGCCCAGCCTGGTCTTAACTCCTGAGCTTAAGTGATCCACCCGCCTCAGTTTCCCAAAGTGCTGGGATTACAGGTGTGAGCCATAGTACCTGACCAATTAATTAATTAATTAATTATTTTTGAGACATGGTCTCACTTTGTCACCCAGGCTGGAGTGCAGTGGTGCAGTCATAGCTCATTGCAACCTTGAACTCCTGGGCTCAGGTGATCCTCTCACCTCGGCCTCCCCAGTAGCTGGGACTGTAGCCACATGCTGCCATGACTGGCTAATTTAAAAACAAATTTTTAGAGGCAGGGTCTCACTATGTTGCCCAAGTGGATCTTGAACTTTTATCCTCAAGTGATCCTCCCAATTCAACCTCGCAAAGTGGCAGTGCCTGACCTGAAGTAATCAATACCTCAAAATATTTTTGGTATGGTGGCTTCATGGCCTTGATTATCTTGCTAGGTTTAGCTAGCTTTGCAGTAGGGAGAGAGACCAGAAGAAATGAAAGGCATTCTAACTTCCCAGAGCATACACTGCTGTTAGCAGTCTGTGACACATAGGAAACACTGGTATCACTTCACAGGTGTGGAGTCTGCCCAAGCTGTGTCCTCTTGTTTTTTGTTTCTATTTTATAAACTGCTTAAGAAGACTCAGAATGAGACCAGCAATATAATACTATCAGTGCATTAATTCTTCTTTTCACTTTCCAGGCGGGAGTAAAAGGGACATTGGGAAGATTAGTTGGAATTTTTGAGGTAAGTCTGTTAAAACCTTTGGTACAAATGATACGTATTAATAACCACATATATATTAACATAGGGAAAATGCCATCTCTGTTTCAGCGAGTTGTTTTTTTTTTTTTTTTTTTTTTTTTAGTTATTTTTAAGTTTTTGAGATAAGGTCTCACTCTGTCGCCCAGGCTGGAGTGCAGTGGCATAGTCATAGCTCACTGCAGCCTTGAACTCCTGGGCTTAAGCAGTCTCCTGCTTCAGCCTCCCAAGTAGGTGAGACTACAGGAACACACCAGCATGCCTTCTAAATTTTCAAATTTTTTGTAGAGACAGGGTCTTGCCATGTTGCCTAGGCTGGTCTCAAACTCCTGCGCTTAAGCGATCCTCCTGCCTCAGCCTTCCAAAATGCTGGGATTATAGGCGTGAGCCACCATGCCCAACCTCGGTGAGTTTTTTAAAGAAAGCAGCACCAATAGAGGATAACATGCTTTAAAACAAAAAGAAAGAAAGAAATCCCATAGTCTTGTCCCCTAAACTACTAGAATTATTTGTAAGTATTATTTTACCCCATTCCTCCCTTTCTTCCTCTCCTACCAAGGTAGGAGGAAGGGTAGCTGAGTGTAGAGAGACAAGAAAAATAGAAGATAAGTAACTATAACAAAGAGAGGAAAAACAAGGAAATAAGCTGTGATACAAATTTGAAAGAAGGCAGGGAAAAAAGTGAGAAATCAGGAGAAATAAAGATGAGCAGATGCTGGGCATGGATGGTGGCTCACCCCTGTAATCCCAGCATTTTGGGAAGCTGATGCATGACAATCTCTTGAGGGTAGAAGTTCAAGACCAACCTGAGCAAGAGAGTGAGACTCTATCTCTACAAAAAGTTTAAAAAATAAAAATATCAGAAGAAAGATCTCTAATGAAAAAAATAGATATGTAAATAAATAATTTTTTTTTTTTTTTTTTTTTGAGACAGACTCTTGCTCTGTCACCCATGCTATAGTGCGATGGCACGATCTCGGCTCACCACAACCTCTGCCTCCTAGGTTCAAGCGATTTTCCTGTCTCAGTCGCCCAAGTAGCTGAGATTACAAGTGCCCGCCACCACATCTGGCCAATTTTTGTATTTTTAGTAGAGACAGGGTTTCACCATGGTGGCCAGGCTGGTCTGGAACTCCTGACCTCAGGTGATCCGCCCACCTTGGCCTCCCAAAGTGCTGGGATTATAAACATGAGCCATCGCCCCTGGCAATAAATAAAATTTTTTAAAAGGTGGCTGGGCACTGTGGCTCATGCCTGTACTCCCAGCATTTTGGGAGGCCAAAATGGGAGGATCGCTTGAGCCTAGGAGTTTAAGACTAGCCTGGCCAACATGGTGAAATCCTGTCTCTACAAAAAAAAATACAAAAATTGACTGGGCATGGTGGCTCACATAGGTAATCCCAGCATTTTGGGTGGCCCAGGCATGCGGATCACTTGAGGTCAGGAGTTTGAGACGAGCCTAGCCAACATGGTGAAACGCTGTCTCTACTAAAAATGCAAAAATTAGCCGGGCATGGTGGTGCGTGCCTGTACCAGCTACTCAAGAAGCTGAGGTGAGAAGATCACCTCAGCTCAGGAAGGTCAAGGCTGCGGTGAGCCATGATCATGCCACTGCGCTCCACTCTGGGTGACAAAGTAAGGCCCTCTCTCAAAAAAAAAAGGTAAGTGGGGTTAGTGGGAAAAGGGGTGTGTGTGTGTGTGTGTGTCACACTCAGCTTGTTTGCCTTGCTGGGGTCACTGAAGTTTGAGACCTCTGTGGTGGCCCACCGGTCAACAGTCCTTTCCCTGGTGTTCTAGCTAGTTAAATTTACATGATGCCTTTTTCTTGAGGAGTCACAGCATTCCTGTGAAGTTGTCTTTAGGGGAAGGGGAAGAAAAAACAATACAAATACTTGGTTTTAGAAGTCCAGGCAAAGAGCACACCCTCAAATTCAAGTGTGGCCTGTTTTAAATCATGTAGGACCATAAAAAGTAAAAGTTTAGAATCTTTGTGTCTAAGCTCTCTGGACATATGCTTAAGAGTGTGTTTCATTTAAATAATTCCAGCTTTCAAAGGAAAAACTCTCTCTGTCCTTCTCTCTTTGCCCTTCAGAACCAGGAGAGGAAGCACAGGACGTATGTCTATGTGCTTATTGTCACTGAAGTGCTGGAAGACTGGGAAGATTCAGTTAACATTGGTAAGCCATCTTCAGACAGCCTGGAAAGGGCTCCTCACAGCCAGCCCTTGCCATGCCACAGGTCATTACCAGAACCAGAAACAAGAGCTTACCAGGCTCAGTGGCTCACACCTATAACCCCAATACTTTGGAAGGCCAACACAGGAGGATCACCTGAGCCCAGGAGTTCAAGACCAGTCTGGGCAACCTAGTAAGACCTCATCTCTACAAAAATCAGAAGAACTAGCTGGGTGTGGTGGCACATGCCTGTGGTCCCAGCTTCTCAGGAGGCTGAGGCAGGAAGTTCATTTGTGCTTGGGAGGTTGAGGTTACATTGAGCCATAATCATGCCACTGCACTCCAGCCTAGGCAACAGAGCGAGACTGTCTCAAAAACGAACAACAACAAAAAAAACCAAGAACTGGATAAAGAATAGAAATAATTGAGGGATGTGTATAATAAAACAAGCATGTACATTTTGAACCCGATAGTATTTTGAAATGTTTAAATGGAATCTGAAGTGAGTATATGGTCCACAAATAGAAGCATGACCTCTAAAACTAAGAAATGTTGCTTCTAAAATCAAACTGGGTCCTTCCCAAATGGGCTATACTTCTGCACCTCCTGAGCAGATACTGATTGAGGGCCTCCGCCATGCCAGGCTCACTGCTGGCCGTGGGGACCGTAAGTGACAGCAGGACCCTGGTCTTGTTCCTATTGAGAAAACTGTTTGGTAGTGTGAGTCCCTCTAGCAATCATTTAGTAGATGCAGAATAGTGCAGGTAGTTTCTAGTTTTATTCTTATATGAATATATCTACAGTATATATTTTTATATTTTTCATATTTTATATGAATATAAAAATGATAAAATTTATGAACTTTTTTATAAAAGGGTGCTGGGTGCACCCTTTAGGTACACCCAGCTTTCTCCCAAAGGAGCCATTTTCTTTTATCTCAGATGGCTATTATGTTTACATCTTTTGAACTATAAAGTGTAGTGGTACAAAGGTTGGTTCACGGTTTGATTATTTACCTCTGAAGGAAAGTATATTCTAGAAAGTAGAACACTAATTTCCGTTACAAATTGGCAGACAGATAAAATTTACTTGCCAACATTCTCCCTTTAATGTTAGTGTTTTCCTTGCCGCCATGCCCCTCACATTGTTACTCTGGGCAGTTCGTAGCCCTTTGGCTCTTGATGGCTTTGTGTCTAGTAATAATGCAGGGTGCTCAAGGAAATAAATTCATTGTGGATATGCTGAAAACAGACTCCCTGACAGCTGTGCTAGCACCAGAAAAGGAGACAGCAATGGATGTGTGGTGTGGCCCTATCCTCAGAGCACTCTGTCAGGCAGGAGTCACACACTTGTGATACTAATTTTTTTAGGTACCGTTGCTCTATTAATATTCAAACAAACCTTTCGCCTTGTATTCCCACTTCTGAGAATTAACCCTAATGAAATAATCTAAAATATGACAAGCCTATGGAGCCTTCCTTCAGATGATCTTACTACCATTTTTCTTACTGGTTAAAAATTGCATCTTAAATGTATAACTCAGTGAATGACAAATCAGTGAATGACATGTGTCTGATGGAATGTTATACAGCTGTTAAACACCATAGTTTAACACCACCTGGTGCAGTGGCTCACGCCTATAATCCCAGCACTTTGGAAGGCTGAGACAGGTGAATCACTTGAGGTCAGGAGTTCGAGACCAGCCTGGCCAGTGTGGTGAAACCCCGTCTCTACTGAAAATACAAAAATTAGCCAGGCGTGGTGGCTCACACCTGTAATTTCAGCTACTCAGGAAGCTGAGGCAGGAGAATTGCTTGAACCCGGGAGGTGGGGGTTGCAGTGAGCCAAGAATATGCCAATGCACTCCAGCTCGGGCAACAGATAAGACTCTGTCTCAAAAAAAAAAAAAAAAATTGTCAATGTTAAAGAAAAGCTAATATTGGCAGGGATGTAGTGAGACTGGCATCCTGACCACACAAGCAGGACTCGGGATCAGTGTCGCCTTTCTGTAAAGCACTTTTGCAGTATAAATCAGGAGCCCTTGAAAGTTCAAAAGCTCTATTTTTGTAGTCCTTGTGCTAGATGTCTTTCCCTAGATGGTTAAAAAGAAAGAAAAAATGGGGAACATTTTTTTAAATAGGATTATTTATAATAATTAAAATCACTAGGCATGGTGGCTCACGCCTGTAATCCCAGCACTTTGGAAGGCTGAGGCAGGCAAATCACTTAAGGTCAGGAGTTTGAGACCAGCCTGGCCAACATACTGAAACCCCATCTCTACTAAAAATACAAAAATTAGCTGGGCGTGGTTGTGTGCACCTGTAGTCCCAGCTACTTGGGGACTGAGGCAGGAGAATTGCTTGAACCTGGGAGGCAGAGATTGCAATGAGCTAATGCCACTGCACTCCAGCCTGCTTGACAGAGTGAGACTCTGTCTCAGTAAATAAACAAACAAAAATTAGCTGGGCGTGGTTGTGGGTGCCTGTAATCCCAGCCACTTGGGAGGCTGAGGCTGAGCCTGGGAGGCAGAGGTTGCAGTGCGCCAGGATCACATTGCTGCACTCCAGCCTGGGTGACAGACTGAGACTCTGTCTCAAAAATAATCATCATCATCATCATCATCATCACAGACAATTGATGTCCAGTGATGTGGAAATGGTTAAATGAATGATAGTACATCCATGCTAGATATTATGATATAATGCAGCCATAAATGTCTGACCAAAAAAAGACAGGGTCTCCCTCTGTTGTCCAGACTGGAGTACAGTGGATCACAGTTCACTGCAGCCTCAAACTCCTGGGCTCAAGCAGTCCTCCTGCCTTAACCTTCCTAGCAATGGCAATGTCATATTTTTTTCATAACATAGGTTGTTTAAGAAATAGTGTGACGTAGGACAGGCGTGGTGGCTCATGCCTGTAATTCCAAGTACTTTGGGAGGCTAAGGCAGGAGGATCACTTGAGGCCAGGAATTTGAGACCTCATTTACACCAAAAAAAAAAAAGAAAAAAAAAAAAGAAGAAGAAGCAGGTGTGGCGTGTGCCTGTAGTCCTAGCTACTTGGAAGGCTGGGGCAGGAAGATCCCTCGTGTCTGGAAGCTTGAGTTTGCAGTGAACTATGATCATACCACTGCAATCCAGCCTGAGATCCTATCTCTGGGGAAAAAAGAAAAGAAAAGAAAAAATAATGTGAAGAAAAAAAGAACCAGTAACAAAAATTAAAAAGCAAATTCAGTAGTACATACTTTTAGCAGCCAGGTACTCTTCAGGCGCTTTGCTTACTAATCGTCACAACAAACTTATGAGATAGGCCCTATTTATTGTCTGTTTTATAGATGAGGAAAATGGAGCAGGAGCACAGCTACCTGAGGCTGCACAGCTCATTGGAGCCATTTATGTGATTGGAGCCCAGCACTTTGGCTTCAGAGTCCTTGTTCCTGACCATAACACTCTAGCAGTGCTGGTCAGGATTCGGAGCACCTGAAAGGCATGATCCAATTTTAGTTATCTCAGGATTGTTTCTTTTTCAAGTATATGCAAAAAAGGCAATTGTGCTAGGGTATTGAGAGTAGTCTTCTCTAGTTTACAAAATTATGAGTACTTATTACTTTTATAAGAGAAAAAAATATAAAGGATTTTAAAGCATGGACTAGAAAAGAGTAAGAAAATAAACTGAAAAATAAAAGTGTGATTGTATTGAGATTATTTTTTCTTATTTTAAAAAATATTTTCTGGCCGGGTGCGGTGGCTCACGCCTATAATCCCAGCACTTTGGGAGGCCAAGGTGAACAGATCACGAGGTCAGGAGATCGAGACCATCCTGGCTAACATGGTGAAATCCCGTTTCTACTAAAAATACAAAAAATTAGCCAGGCGTGGTGACAAGCGCCTGCAGTCCCAGCTACTCGGGAGGCTGAGGCAGGAGAATGGCATGAATCCAGGAGGCAGAGCTTGCAGTGAGCCGAGATAGCGCCACTGCACACCAGCCTGGGCGACAGAACAAGACTCTGTCTCTCTCTCTCTCTCTCTCTCTCTCTCTCTCTCTCTCTATATATATATATATATATATATAATTTTTTTTTCTATTATGTCAGTACATTCACTCTTATAAGAAAACTTTTAAATAAATTAGTGATTACAAACCAGCCATCCTAGTAATTCTGGAAGCTGATGTTTGTGTTGATTTTTTTTTCCCCCTGCTTGGGTCAGGGTGTCACTCTGTCACCCTGCTGGAGTGCAGTGGCGCAATTACAGCTCACTGCAGCCTCAACTTCCCGGGCTAGGGTGATCCTCCTACCTCAGCCTCCTGGGTAGCTGGAACTACAGGCTTGTGCCACCATGCCCAGCTAATTTTTGTATTTTTTGTAGAGACAAGTTTGCCATGTTGCTCAGGCTGGTCTCAAACTGCTGGGCTCAAGCGATCCGCCGACCTTAGCCTCCTAAAGTGCTGGGATTGTAGGCGTGAGCCACCTCGTCAGGCCCTCATGCCAGTTTTTCACAAGAGATGGGGATGCTGCTAGGCTTTGATCCCTATGTATGTGCAAGCAAGGAAAGCTCAGAGACCCAGGAGGGCAGGAGGAAAACACTAGCCATAGTTCTCTCTGGAGGGCAGGTTTTACACAATTACTCTTAGCTCTTCAGTTTTCAGGTTTCTCACCTACTTTCTACATTAGACATTTGTATAATATTTGAAGCATATGAAGTGTGCTTGAGTTACTTTTGTAAGGAAAAAAAGTGTTAAGAAACATTGCTTTAATGTTTTCTACATTTTCTCAAAAGTTCTAGGCTCAGAAACCTTATTGCTCTTGTACTAGTTTCTTTTCTCTCTGCCTCCACAGGAAGGAAGAGGGAATGGTTTAAAATAGAAGATGCCATAAAAGTGCTGCAGTATCACAAACCCGTGCAGGCATCATATTTTGAAACATTGAGGCAAGGCTACTCAGCCAACAATGGCACCCCAGTCGTGGCCACCACATACTCGGTTTCTGCTCAGAGCTCGATGTCAGGCATCAGATGACTGAAGACTTCCTGTAAGAGAAATGGAAATTGGAAACTAGACTGAAATGCAAATCTTCCCTCTCACCCTGGCTCTTTCCACTTCTCCTCACAGGCCTCTTCTTTCACATGAGGCATGGTGGGCAGCAAAGAAAGGGTGTATTGATAATGTTGCTGTTTGGTGTTAAGTGATGGGGCTTTTTCTTCTCTTTTTATTGTGGGGTGGGGGTTGGGTGTGTAATTTGTAAGTACTTTTGTGCATGATCTGTCCCTCCCTCTTCCCACCCCTGCAGTCCTCTGAAGAGAGGCCAACAGCCTTCCCCTGCCTTGGATTCTGAAGTGTTCCTGTTTGTCTTATCCTAGCCCTGGCCAGACGTTTTCTTTGATTTTTAATTTTTTTTTGTTAAAAGATACCAATATAAGATGAAATCTTTCAAGAATTTGTCCTATAATGTGCTGTACAGTTCCGTAGAGTGGTCACTTCCACTGCAGGATACATTTATCTACACATTATATATCAGACATATAATATGTAAATAAATGACTTGTAGAAAGAGAAATTTGTTTAATTTTTCAAGATTTTTTTCTCTTTTAATTTGGGCATTTCTGGAATTGAGAGCCTCACAATTAATATACCTTTTCGTTTTTGATGCTAGTGGCTGGGCAGGTTGCCCTGTCCTCTATTTCCCAGTCGTTGACTGTAGGTATGGGAAGTGTTCAGCTACCTTCATAGTGCTCCCAGGACTCATGGCCTTTCCTTCTTTAAGCTGTATTTCCATACCAAGAGAGAAACAGGAAGAAACCTTTATTTTATTTAATTTTTTTTAACCAAGCTAGGAGCAAATGTCTCAGCCCAGATCTGTAAAAACAATGATAGAAATTGAATTCTGCCCCACATGTTGACAGTAGGGTTTGAACTGGATTCTTGGGATTGCTTATCTGAAAAACTGGAGCATCAGGTACCATTTCTGTCCTGCTGGTTTGGAATCTTTTCCGTAATGCTACTTATTACCGACAACAACCTCTCTTTGTGTCCGTATATGCCTTACACCGTGCTGACCTGGATATTGTCTTTGTGCTCTGAAGCATCCAGCTGTACTTTGCAGGTGCATCAATGTAGTCCTGTCCCCGAACTGGGTAACCATGTTCCTGAAAAGTACACTGGGGAAATTCACCTGCTTGCTTGTCTTTGTAATGGCACGGCACTTGTGACTGCACCATGGAGCATGCTCAGAGCTATTACATTGGTCTCCCATCTCCCACCAGGATATGAAAGGTCCATATGGGAAGCCACATAATCACTTATTACAGTGGTTACATAATACACTGGCTCACTGCAGACTCTCGTTTTTTGATACAGGTTTCGTGCTGGCTTCATTTGCCAATTGTGTTGTTTAGTTCGGAAGTAAGAGGGTCTTGAGATGGAGGGATAAGGAGGAGTACACTGACTGAGCCCTGGCTTAGAACAAGAGATTATCTCTATACCCCGATGTCATCTCCTTAGCCAAGATGTGAAATTAAAATCATAGTTCTCCTTATTTAAAAATTCTGATAAAGCACTCAAACTTTGAAAAACTTACTTTTCCCTCCTACTAAAAGAAATATATGTACCTCATAGCCCTGTGTCATTTAGTGTTCAGCACTTTTGGGAACATCAGTTGGTGAACTTTAAATTTTGTTATCTACTCGCCAGGCATGGTGGCTCACACCTGTAATCCCAGCACTTTGGGAGGCCAAGGCAGGCGGATCATCTGAGGTCAGAGGTTTGAGACCAGCCTGGCTAACATGGGGAAACCCCTGTCTCTACTAAAAATATAAAAATTAACTGGGTGTGGTGGGCGCCTATAATCCTAGCTACTTGTAAGACTGAGGTGAGATAATCACTTGAACCTGGGAGGCAGAGGTTGCAGTGAGCCGAGATTGCACCACTGTCGTCCTGCCTGGGCAACAAGAGTGAAACTCCATTTCAAAAAAGAAAAAAAACATTGCTATGTACTCTTAGTTTACATCCTCTCTCCCAATCTTGAAACACAGAGCCAAAGAGCAGTTGTATTCTTGGGATACCATGATACCTCTGGGAAAGGAATTACATCCCCAAGGAGAGGTCCCATTGGAGAAGAACAACACTGTGGAACTTGAGTCTGAATGCCAACTTCCTAGTCACATATCCTTCTTAAAAACGAACACACTGTTTCTTATCCTGACCTAGAGCATTCTAAAGTTCTGTTCAAATAAACAAAGAGCAAAATAAAGTAGATTTAACCAAGTGCTAAGTGGAATTCAAGAAATACATTCTTCCAGATAAATACTACCTTTGTGGTATGGATTTGAAAGTCCTTTGCAGGAAAACAGTCAATACTCTTTAAAAATGAACTGCAGGGCTGGGCATAGCGGCTCACACCTGTAATCCCAGCACTTTGGGAGGCCAAGGCAGGTGGGTCACTTGAGGACAGGAGTTTGAGACCAGCCTGGCCAACATGGCAAAACCCTGTCTCTACTCAAATACAAAAATTAGCTGGACGTGATGGTGCACGCCTGTAATCCCAGTTACTTGGGAGGCTGAGGCATGAGAATCACTTAAACCTGAGAGGCAGAGGTTGTAGTGAGTCAAGATCATGCCACTGCACTCTGGCCTAGGTGACAGATCGAGACTCTGTCTCAATAAATAAATAAGAAAATAAAACAGACCTGCAGTGCTAACAGTAATGTATTTATTTGTTAATGGTCTTTGAGTGTGTTTTGACTGGGCTAGTGTAATAATATACTACCCCGAAAGGGCAGTTTCGATTGTTGTTGGTGTCTTTGGGTCAGGAAAGTGAACTGTGCCAACAAGTATTTTTCAGTGACATGAATGGATTCCTGTTAATGCAATTAACTGAGACACTGTGCTTATGCTTTCTTAACTGACAAAAAGAGGCCTTGTCCAACATCAGAATTGTTGAAACTGGTGCTGTTTTCTGTTGCACTGGGATTCTGATGATCTGGGATTTTCCCTCCCTGGCACCGTAAACACCATGGCTGTCTTTACTGAGAATGTCATCACAGTCCTTTAGTGATAGATTAGTTAGACCCATGGTTGCAATACCTTTATCTCCCCAAAGAATCAAAAGAAAGCACAAAAACTACCCTGTTTGCAGAATATTTCATTGACATTGATTTGTCATTAATGCTACCAGTGCTGACCTCATTCAGACTTGGTAGAAACAGATTCCTATGTTTAGGGCAGATCCCTAGCCTCTCGCTCACAGTGAATTTGCATGTCCTAGATTCTGGTTATTGCTAGAGCATCCATTAAAGTCTACCAAACTCAGGACAGAGAAAGATAGCAGTGGATTTTTAAAAATTTTTAGTTTATAAATTACAATCATTGGGGAAACACTAGTAAGGTCATGTGGTCTTTTGGACCAGGATTTTCTCCTCTCTCTCTTTGTGTGTGTGTGTGTGTGTGTGTGTGTGTGTGTGTGTGTGTGTGTGTGTATAGGAGGACAGAAGGGCTACCAGGAGGTGTCAACCATGTTAGATTTTCTCTAGCCTTCCAGAAACAGTGCAGCCCATGAAACAGGAATCTTAATTTTCCTCATTGCAAATATAACAGGATGGAACAGTTAGTGAATTGACTGTTTTGTTTTTGCAAGTGTCTACCACTCCATCCGCCCTGCATGGAGAGGGCTCTCTCACTGCTAGGTCTAGGCTGAGCCATCTGGAAGGATCAAAGGGTGTGGGAGTATCACCGCCTCTCAGGCTGCAGAAGGTCTCGAGGGTGGTGTCACAGCAGGATTTCCGCCTTCTGCATTGCGTTGCACAGCCCCATGGAACGTGAGGCACTTGAGGCATTGCTTCTTGCAGCCTCTGGGGAGCAGAGTAGGTCACTGCCCTCTGGGAGTGTTTTGCAGTAGTTTTGTAAATGTATTGCTACATAGTCAAGTTCCTTTGTGGCAAAGAAATATTTTGTTTTGATATTAGGAGCCGGCCCATGTATTGCCTCTTAGGCTTGCTTGCTTAGAAGAAAAAAGTCACCCTTTGTGGTTTTTAAAAGAAGAAAAAAATTCTGTGCCGATCTGTTCCTCCCCCTGCTCCTTCCCTTTTCTCTACATACAGTGCTCATTGGGGGCTCCTGCTAAACCTTCTTAACCAGAGAATAGGTACTTGTTAGACCTGAGTGTACGTTTCACATGTTATCCTTCACCTATTTCTCATTTTCTTTTTTTTTGGGGGGGTGGGTTCTGTATCAATTTAATTTGGCTTCATTACATCTACTGAAATCAAGGCCATACTTACTAAACATGATACTATGTTAATGACTGTTCCTCTTCCCCTACCCATTTCTCCACCATCTACATGCTTTTTAGGCCATACCTATCCCCTCTCTGGGAACTGAGGAATGGAGACATTCTCCGTCATAGACCTAAGAGGCACTTCTTGTGGATATGTGGATGTCCAGTATAAGATACTGCAGTGACAGCGGTTTTGCTTTTCAGAGCAGAGGCCTGGCATTTTGTTTCCACCTTCCTGTGCTAAGAGAGTCCAGTAATTAAGCCACATTCACTCCTTGGAAAAAACTCTGTGTTGTATCGGAACCTCACCGATGGTTCATGGGCTTCCAGCAGAATATATTCCTCCCTTTTATTTATAGAAGAGTATACAGAAATTCATCTGGACAGAAGGAGTCTCTCTATGTAATAGGCACCCTTCTACTATTGCTCACAATCAATCAATGGTCCAGATGGCAATTATGATTTTCCACATTCCTCTGAGCTGCTCTCTCCTGAAATCACTCTGCAAATTTTGTTGACCAATTTGCAAACAAAAGAGAACGCAGTGGCCTACCCAACCTAGAAATCTATTCTGCCTAATTCTCTTAAAAACACCATTGAGAATGCAAAATAAGTCCCTTTTTTGTTTTTTTGCAGAAGCACTACAAGAAAGTGTGTCTAAAACCACAGAACTATACACATACACACAGAGACACATGTGCTCACGCACACACAGAGTTGGGATCAAAGCATCTTATCCAATACATAGTTGGGGGAGCACGGGAAAAAGCTGGCAAGAGGGGAGATGGAGAGATCTGATTGGCTAAAGATGTTGGAATGTTACAGTACGGCATGGAAGTGGTTCCTGGGCTATACAAAAAAGGGGGTGGGCAGGCAGAGAGAATGATAAATCCAGGCTACTAGAGAGAGGGTCAGTGGCCATGCATGAGTTAAAGATAGTAGAGGCCAGTTTACATGGATGAAATGTTATATTATGGAGTGGTCATTTGAAGAAGGATGGACTTGCAATGGTCCAGGGGAGGAGCCTCTGCTTAGCAGGACACCTCCATGGTCTGGTGTCTGTCCAGGTCATCAGGGGACTCACAGGATTCTTGAGTTCCATCTGACTGATTGCTAGTGACAGACCGGCTGAAGGGACTTTCTCCAGAGCCGAGGCTACTCTAGGTTGAGTGGGTTTGTGATCGGGTTAGCCGAGTCATGCTGGCAGATGGTATGTAGCCCATTCCCTGCAAAAAGTACTTGAAGGCCTCGGTGAGCTTCCCAGGCTGAACTACCTAGGGCAGTCCCCCACAATCTGCCATCTTTAGCAGAGTTGTATTTACAGGGTTCAGGCGGTAATTGCATTTGACCACAGCCTCAACTGCAGGCGAATTTTCCCCTACCACCGGTAAAGTAGAACACTTTAATGTTTTTGATTTTATCATTTTGGCCCAGTATGGGTCTTTTGATCTCCAGGTCTCTGCGTCCATTGTAGGAATTCAAGAATTGCTGCAGGTTGTCTTGGTTGATGTCTTGGGCAATATGCATTCTGTAGGTTTGGATCAGGTCCAGGTTGGCCTGTAACTCTTCCGGCCCAAAGTGATGAGCCAAAATAATGTCCACAACATTGGTTGTCAGGCCAGAGAGTTTGGAAGCTGCCCAGTCAATCCAGCCTTTTGCACAAGGGTCAACATTAATGAGCACAAGGCCTTCCACAAGCTCTGGATGGTTGAGTGCAAATCTGCTGAGGATGTAAGCTCCAGCTCCAACTCCAATACCAATGATGCTTTTCAGGCTTAGGTGGGTAAGAACAGGAGGCAACATTTTGGCCAGCTCATCCATTGTGGGGTACTGATACCCTGTTGGGAAAGAGGGTGCACCTTCCTGCTGGCCTGGGGCATCCACATGACAGCAAAATGCTGGGTGATCTCGTGCATATCCTCAGAGTTAAAGAATGCATTGAAACAGGATTTATGGTTGAGGCCAATGTCATGATACATTAGTATAACTGGTCTGTTTCCTTTGGGTAAGCCTCTTATAGTGACGTGGACCACACCATGAGTTGTTTCTATGTCATGTTCCTGACAGTCAAAGTCCTGGAAGTTTCGTGTACCATTCTTATCATTTAGAAGTGGTTTGATCTATGTGAGCTGAACATCCTGAAGTTCATCCATGAGGTCAGATGACGAGAGTAGAGGAGTGGCAAGAATAAATTGGTAACTCTGAGGCGCGGGCACCCGCTGTGAGTGCAGCAGCGGCGGTGGCAGCGGCGAGAGGGGCGGAGTTCTCATTTTCATCTAGTACTTTCTTAATGCCTCTGTTGGAGTCCCCATCCTCATCTTTAAAAAAAAAAAAAAAACAGCTGAGCCTAAGCCACATGCATTTTTTAGTTCACAAAAAGGATTTAATAGCCACATTGTGATTTTTGCCACAACTGTGTGATTTAATATTCTCTAATATCAAGAGTGGATTTAGAATTGAAGGAAATACCTGGAGAAATCACAGTGGGATGAATTTTTGCTTTAAGAGAAATGAGAGTTGGCTGTCATTGATAATACAGCTTTATCCTACTCTCACCTGCATTTCAGAAAATAACCCTCATCTTTACAAAACATAGGACACTTGTGAGACAGTTAAGTAGCTATGGGGAGGGAGGACATTATTGAATGGTGATTAAATAATGCAGATGGCCCTTCTGTTTCTTAAAGATGGTGGAAGAGGTCAGACTGCTCCGTCGAGGTGGCAGTGATTTATTCGGAGTCCTGTTGGATAGAGCCTATCTCCTCGAGGCTACAGAGGCTTCTAGGATATGGAGCTGTGCATGTTAGTGACTCAGCCTTACCTTCATCAGGGCACCCACGTAACTTGGAGCAAGTGGGAGAGGACCCGAGTCATCATCTGTGCTGTTTGGTGAGTTTTGCAGCGGAGACTTCACCATCCAGGAGAGCTGTGTTTCTTTTTTTTTTTTTTTTTTTTGAGACGGAGTCTCGCTCTGTCGCCCAGGCTGGAGTGCAGTGGCCGGATCTCAGCTCACTGCAAGCTCCGCCTCCCGGGTTTACGCCATTCTCTTGCCTCAGCCTCCCGAGTAGCTGGGACTACAGGCGCCCGCCACCTCGCCCGGCTAATTTTTTGTATTTTTTTTAGTAGAGACGGGGTTTCACCGTGTTAGCCAGGATGGTCTCGATCTCCTGACCTCGTGATCCGCCCGTCTCGGCCTCCCAAAGTGCTGGGATTACAGGCTTGAGCCACCGCGCCCGGCCGAGCTGTGTTTCTTTGTCACTTGGGATATCACCTAAAAATGAAACATTTGATATTTTAAGGTATTAAAACAAAAAAAAAGTGAATTGGGGAGCATTGGCTGCAGTCCCTAAAAGATACTGTTATCTGTGCATCAGGTTGACTTGAGGTCACCACAGGTCCTGGGAGCCCAGAGAATTTAGGCATGCTCTCCTTTGGAGGCCAGCAGCCTTTCACAAACCCTGCCTCTAAAAGGGTGGTTTCACATTTGACCATGTTTTTGCATTAGCCTCAGAAACTCTTGTCTTTAGCTGATAACCTTTGAGGTATGTGAGAAGGTTAGTTGGAGCATCTGAGAAAAATGATACCTCTCACCTTCAAATTAATCAAATAGTTTGTCCTCCTAGTCCCCTTATAAATTAATAAATGGAGGACCGGGCACGGTGGTTCACGCCTGTAATCCCAGCACTTTGGGAGGCCAAGGCGGGTGGATCACGAGGTCAGGAGTTCAAGACCAGCCTGACCAGTATGGTGAAACCCCATCTCTAATAAAAATAGCAAAATTAGCCAGGCATGGTGGCACACTCCTGTAGTCCCAGCTACTGGGGAGGCTGAGGCAGGAGAATCGCTTGAACCCGGGGGGCAGATGTTGCAGTGAGCCGAGATCTCACCACCGCACTCCAGCCTAGGCGACAGAGCAAGACTCTGTCTCAGAAAATAATAATAATAATTAATAGGAAGAGAATCCCATTTTGTGATGATTTGGGCACACTACTTGAGCTGAGGCTAGAAGTCATGTGATTTTGGCTGTCTCTGACCTGAGGCTTTTGAAGTAAGAGTTATGTCTCTTCCCTGAAGCTTTGTTTACAGTGATAATTTGGTGAGTTTGAGCTTGTCTTAGACAATAAGACTGTCCACCTGGGGAGGGGAGCTTATAGGGAACCCATGTTAACTCAGAATGCTGAAGAAAGTGCTTTTAGCCAAAAAAGTAAGATTACTACCTAGAAGGTGGAAAGAAGTCATTGCTTCTGTTCCTCCAGCAGTCAGTTGTTTAATAACTCTAGGTTTCCTTTCGTTTTTATCCCCAGTTCTTAGGTACTAAAACTTATTTGACTTCCTATCAGGAAGCAGACAAAAAAAAGCACCATTTAAAACCCTGGATAGAGGCTTTAAAGGATACAAAAACAGCAGCATTGTCATTTTGTTCATCACCATTTTGATGTGCTACCCATTCTTCCACCTTCCCTTTCCTGCCCCCAAGCCTCCCAGCCAGGCCAGATGTGAAGATTATATTAATCACTGATTCAGAGAACATTAATTCTTGTCTGGATTAATTACCTACTAAATTGCTTATTATCTGTGACTACCTTGCAGAGAATATCTCAACAGTGCAGTAAAATAGCTCTCCTAGACTTGAGCTTCCAGCCAAGCATTTAGATCACTCTTAAGCCTTTGTGGAATTCTGAGGAAGAAAAGCAAGATGCCTCAATGCCAATGCTGGGCCTTAAGATTCTAATCCCCTCCCTGTAGGGTGGGGCAAGTGGCTCAGCTTTGGAAAATCATTTTGCCGGTAAGATTGCCTGTGAATCCCTTTTAAGAAGTCGTCCTGATCTGAGCCTGTCTTTCTGAGCACTTTGGTGCTAAATTGAAAATGGTAAGCTAAAGCAGTGACAGATCCACATAGCCTCTTTAACATCTTTATTGTCTTGCCAAAAAAAAAAAGTTTCTCAGGTTAAACCTTGGTCTTTAACCTCCCTTTGTTGTGGAGAAAAGGTGTCACTAATCAGTGGTCCAAAGGATATCTAGCTTTGGTTACTCAGTTCCTGCAGCAAAACAGATACAACTTATGCCAGGGAAGGTAGAGGCTGATATGGAGACACCCAGGAGCAGGAATAAGAAGGGATAGGTCTGTTCCACATAGAACCTCCCCAGATCTGAAGTTAAGTCTTGGAGAGTTTCCAAAGTGCTGAAGTAAAAAGGAGACTTGGAGGGCCTTTGCCTAATGAACAAGAGGCTTATGTCCTCCCAAGAACATGAAGGAGTTCAGAAGAGAGTAACAGGTACCTAAGCTATAGCTCACAGACCGAAACCTGCCCACTCACCCCGGCCCTGGTGACTGAGAGCATTTTTGCTCAGAATTTTCTAAGAGGACTCTCTCTTCAGAAATCCAGTTTACTACCAGAATTTTGTTTAGCCTCTGAGAATCTCACCCTTTCACTTCCATCTGTGAATGGACATAGATGTGTTGCTCAGGGATCAGAAACATCAGAGTCCAGGGCCCAGTGGCATGGTGTTGCATTAGTAGTTAGAAAAGTGATTGGTCAACTCTACTATAAAAGAAATAAGTATGTAGTACAGTTTTGTAAATGTCAGGTCTGTTCTATTGTTTCATGATCTGAAGACTATCAAACTGGTTGATAATCAAAGAAAAGGTTGGTGGTTAGAATAAGTAAAATTTCAGTTAGAAAGATAGCTTACCAGTTTTCCCTGTGCTTAATTAAGGAAGTCAAGAGTATTTCAGGATGTTGGGAACTGGTGTAAAATGGAATTGAAGTAAGCGTCTCTCACCTTCTTAGGTGTATCAGAGAGAGGAAGTGGAAGGACAGTAGTAGCATCTTCATACTTACTTTTGCCAGCCCAGCCTCCATTTCAAAGACTTTGTCTTCCATCCTATCCAATGACATGGTCAGGGGTGGGCTCTGAGGAGGCAGTGAGGCCCCCACCTTGGTTTGCTCAGCTGTGGTGTGTAGTCTCCACACAGCTTAAGGGTTTTTAAGGAGTTTTCTCACAGGATTACCTCCACTCCACTCATCTACAATCAGCATCAGAAAGGTTAACATCCCTGGGACCATTCCACTTATAAAAGAGATGAACTAGTGTGCTTTCTCCCCTTTTCCAGGTGTGCCATCCATATAGAGTCTCCTCTTGGCCAGGTTCAACAAGTGTTTCCAGGGAACCCTGTGGCTTGAGCCTAAGTAGCCAAAATGTATTGAGTTTAAGTTTTTCCAGAGGACAAAAGTATTTCTTGTCCCTTTTCCCTCATGCTTATATGTTTTAGCTGAGGCTTAAAAGGCCAAGTTGAGTAATGTCTCTGGAACTGAGACAGAGAGCCAGGGACCCATGTACCCAGGGACCAGTCCCCTGGGGAATCACACAGTGGCTCAGACTAGACTGCTGTGTCCCACCAGAACTCTGCTGCTGCTCATTTCCATCAGGACCACCCAGGAAAGCAAGTAAGTTAGCCTTTTCATCATTAGGTCACCTAATCTCTTGGGCTGCAGGGTGAGAGCATATATAGATCTCCTGTTTAGACAGTGTGTTCATAATTGTAGAAAGGGATAGAAAATGGAACAACCAAGAGGCTGCGTCATTTTTGAAGAGGATGGCAAGGATGACCCCAAATGAGCTCAAAAAACTGGGAATCCAAGGAATGCTGCTTGTAGGGAAAGAGAGGTCAGTTGTGGTCCTTAAACCTCTTGGCACCTGGTGTGGGTTATAAAACAAGGAGCTAGAGTAAAATGGTCCTTACCTCCAATCCAAATGCTGTCCAGGATTTGGGAGCTACCCAACCTGTGGGTATATGGTGTTGGTTTCCATTTTTTGTTTGCGTGTTTCCAAAACAATCTTGCTTGGTACTGCATGGAAAGTTCAAGCTTTTCTTCTTGCCCGCTCAGGACCACCTGTCTGGGCTGGCCTCTTTCCTGTGTCTTCACAGCGTTCCTAAGGAAGATTTTTGCAGCGCTCTCTGGAGCTGAGGGGAGTGGAATTTGGTCCAGAGAAGGTGGAAGGAAATAGTTTTCCTGTTTCCTTTTCTCAAGGCGGATGTTTTCAGGCTTCCTTCACACCTCCTTCCCATGGGTGCGGCTGGCAGTACAGTCAGGTTGTGGAGGAGGGCTGAGAAGAAAGGGGCACTGGTTCAGCCCCAGGTTTGGTCTGAGACAGGTACACAGCAGATACCATCCCACCTTCCTCTCTTAAGAACCCTTTCCCTACTTTACTAATATGTCCCTTATGTGGTATCAGCAACGGAGGACAGGCAGACTTAGCTCCTGCCATCTGGAGAGAATGTTGTTACTACCCGTAAAACTTGACCACCCCCATACCCCACTCCTTTTTGTAAAAACAAATGCTTAAACCCGTGAGCCTGCCATTCCTTTCTATGTGTTAATCAGTTTCCTTCCATTTGAGCTGTGTGGGAGGGAAGGGCATTGAAACTGTAGGTTGTAATCTTGTGCCAACCAATAAAAACCAGTATTTCACACACATCTCTTTTAGTGTCTGGTGTCTTCTTTCTAGAGGTTTCCCTTGAGTCCTTCATGTCAGTATTTTGATTTCCCCCACTCGTCTGCTGGATTCTTCGGAATTGCCCTAGAGGTCAAGGGGGATCCCATGGAAGATTTGGTGTGCAGGGCATTCAGGTGAGAGATGCAGTGGAGAAGCCAGAGGCTATTAAAATCAGCATCATGTTGTATCTTGCCGTCCTTCCAACCAGGTGCCCAGAGAGAGCCCTGGTTAGACGGTCAGTGCCCAGTGCTGAGGAGAGGGCCTGTCCCCCTTAGCCAGGGAGGCTTTCTAGGGGGCGCAAAGGAGCTGGAAGGGGAAAGAGGTGAGCCACATCCAGAATAAGGAAGCATCGCAAGAAGTTGCTTTCCTCTGTGTGGGGTGGAATCAGGAAGGGTGGAGCCATTTTTGAAGTTGTGTAGTGGTAGGGCTTGCAGGCAGAGAATGGGTGGGTGTCTTCAGTGGGAGAGCAGTATTGAGCTGTAATGGAAAATAAAGTCTGATGAGATCGAATTATGGAAAACCACAAAAGCCAGTCCAGAGAGTTTGGTTTTATGCATGGGCGTGTTTCTGAACAGGGCAGTCATGTGGTATCAACCATGTCTGAGGAGGAGCCAGCAGGAAAGTTTGGAGTGGAGCAGTCTGGAAGCCGTTGTGATACCATGCATGAGGCTCTGCAGACTCAAGGAGTGCACTGGAAATGCAGTGGGGGGATATAGAAACAAGAATGAACAGCATATCACAGAGAAACACCCATCCACCAAGACAAGCTGGCTTCTCCAGGATGGGACTCTGTTGGCATCACCACTGGTCAAGTATTTTAAGCCAAGAAACCTGATGGGATCAGTGGAAGAGAGTCGCTTCCAGGAACAAGACTCACACAAAACTAACTCATAATATGAGACTGATGTATGTGCCTAGATGCTACTCGGTTCATTTATATGATGGTAAACATCAAAGTTAACCTGGTTTGTGTACTGGCTGGCGGTATGGGAGGCCAGAACTAGACAGAAAGTGGGTTACTGAGCAATAATAATAACCTGGTTTTTTTTTTTTTTTTTTTTTTTGAGACGGAGTCTTGCTCTGTCGCCCAGGCTGGAGTGCAGTGGCCAGATCTCAGCTCACTGCAAGCTCCGCCTCCCGGGTTCACGCCATTCTCCTGCCTCAGCCTCCCAAGTAGCTGGGACTACAGGCGCCCGCCACCTCGCCCGGCTAGTTTTTTGTATTTTTTAGTAGAGACGGGGTTTCACCATGTTAGCCAGGATGGTCTCGATCTCCTGACCTCGTGATCCGCCCGTCTCGGCCTCCCAAAGTGCTGGGATTACAGGCTTGAGCCACCACGCCCGGCCAATAATAATAACCTGTTGACCATTCTACCACAGGACGAATTCCCTTTCAGTTGGTCAGAGAACTCTCCCCCTAAAATTCTGGTTCTGCAGGCTTCCTTTGTCCATTCCATGATGATCACCCTTCATTCCTCCGTCAAAGGATTCTTCCTTTTGCCAGATTCAGTGTGTATGATGAGGCTATGAGCTCATACATGCTGATACAGGTGATGTACTCAGGAAACCACCAACTGGCCACCTCTAATTGGGATTTGAGTGTTCTGGAAACTCCCCACTCGCCCATGTCAGATCATTATGGACCATTCTAAAGCTGATCCATCATCACATTTACTACATGATTGTTTCATTTGCAGAGGGTAAATGGCAAAGTTCAGGATTACCTTTCTGCAGCCTAGTCTTCCAATGGACTGCAGGACTTGTGGCTAGAGAGAACTCTAAAGAGACGCCCCAAAACTTCAGACGTGGGTGGAGAGAGAAAATCAGCCCTAAGGACACCATTGCAGCTCCTGTCATTGTGGGGACCAGCATTGCACTTCCTCCATCCTTTGTTGACATGCCGGGTGGTAGCACTGACCGTCTAGGCCAGTTTGAGTTGGTAGAATAACTGCTCATCCCCAGTCAGGGTGGCTTCCATCTCTGGACACCTGATAACTATTCCAAGAAAACCTGGTGTTACAAGCCCTGGCTTTGCTTGCTTTCTGGTTTCCAACAGATTGAGGCTATGAAGGATTTATTTTATGTCCTTGATCTTGTGACACCAAACTAACATCTCAACATCTGAGGATGTAGCCATGAGGTTCCATGTTCTATGTTCTGAATACCAGCAATGTGCTAAACCTAGGACACACAGTCCTCACAGAGGCACCTGCTTGGGTGACAGATGGCATGAAATGGGAGAGGTAACAACCTGGGAAAAGTAAGCCTCGGGGTGGGGGTGAAGTAGAAAGGACCAATATCAGAGAGAGCTCAGGTGGGAGGACCATGGAAGGATGAGATGGAGATAAGAAATTGAGAAAAGGGAAGAAGGACAGTCATTCATCCGAAGGCTGCCTGCTGTAATAGAAGATACAAATGTTGGGAATTAGCCCAGGATGCAGGTGTCTGCTCCTCTGCTGACAAGCTCTTTGATCCCTGCTCCCTCCTGTTCAGTGGGGGAGAAGTCTACTTCGCAGGATTATTGTGTTAAGTGTGAAGGAGTGTGTGTGACACCAAAGTCAGGGTGTGATTATCAAATGGTGGCACCTCTTTGGAAATGCCAAGGCCTGTGCTGAGTTCACTAAATAAGACACAAAGTCACAACAGACGCAAGTAATCACAATGCAAAGCGATACATGCAATACAAGAAGCCCGAGGGAGTGCCTAACTCCTCAAAGGAGGCATCGTCTGAGAGGATCCATGAGGGATGCGTGGGATCCCAGCGTGAAGGGACAGCATGTTCGAGGGCAGAGCACTGTGTTCAGGGAACATGATAGGGATAGTGGGCAGGGAGGAGGGAGAGGCAGGCAGTGCCATGGGAAAGGTTAGCTGGGGTCACGTGGCTTAGCAGGCTGTGTTTGAACTTTACTCTGCATGCCTGGGAAGCCAACAATGTTTTTAACAGAACAGTGACTGCATCAGGTTGGGCATTTGGGGAAGATGATACTATCTACTCAGTGTTTCTTGTGTTCCTGGCCAGGTGGTGGTCACTGTTTTACACTTAAGTCTTTGCAGTCCTATGAGGCATAGGTCATGGTAAAGGAAATGGAGGCTTAGGGAAGCAAACTGTTTTCTAAAAGACCTAGACAAACTTGTCTAAAAACCACAGGGTAAAGCACCAAGGATGTCTAAGACAATTTGGAGAAACTGCCAGGGAAAACACAGGACTACAATAGAAGTCCTATGTTCAATCAGTATCAAGACTTAATATAAAGGTACAGTAACTAAATGTGATAAATGGAATAGCTGGATAGAAACAGAAGTCAATTAGACAATAAAAGTGAGCAGGGGACCAAAAAACAGACCTGTGCATACATGAGAATATGGTAGGAGCCAGAGGAACCATGCACCTGAGTGGGGAAAGGAAGAGATCTTTAGCAAGTGGTGTTGGGACTATCAGTTAACCAAACAGGAAAAAATGATATAGCAACCAGGCACAGTGGCTCACACCTGTAATCCCAGTGCTTTCGGAGGCAGAGGCAGGAGGATTGCTTGGGCCCAGAAGCAGGAGGCTACAGTGAGCTATGATTGTGCTAGTGCACTCCAGCCTAGGACACAGAGGGAGACCTGACTCAAAAAAAAAAAAAAAAGGCACAGTGGCTCACGCCTGTAATCCTAGCACTTTGGGAGGCCAGATCACCTGGGGTCAGGAATTAAAGACCAGCCCTGCCAACATGGTTAAACCCCATCTCTACAAAAAATACAAAAATTAGCCAGGCATGGTGGTGGGTGCCTATAATTCCAGCTACTCGTGAGACTGAGGCAGGAGAATCGCTTGAACCTAGAAGGTGGAGGTTGCAGTGAGCCGAGATCACACCACTGCACTCTAACCTGGGCAACAGAGCAAGACTCCGTCTAAAAAAAAAAAAAAAAAACCCTACCTCACACACCATATGAAAATAAATTCACGAATATGAAAAAAGACTCATAAAAACGTTTAGAAGAAAATGTGGAAGTTAAGTAACATATCCAAGGTAACAGAAGAACTGCAGTTCAACATGGGGGTCTAGCGTGCCAGAACTTGCCCACTTGGCAGTTCTTTCTTGGTCACTTCAGACTGTAAGAAGGACCAGGGCAAGGAGAAACTGAAGGTGGGGAGGGGCGAATGAGGGCTGGATGTGCACCTGGTCCCTACACACCTCACAGGAAGGGTTGCAAGGGAGGCAGAGGGAGGGACTTCCTCATGACATCACCATCACTCAATAAACAGGCACTGGTGATGGGCCTAGATGCTGACAGGTGTCTTGTGTGTGAGAGAGAGACCATCAGGTACTCCACAAACATCTATTGAGGGCAGATGGGTGGTCATTATGCTTAGGCAGGTGTGAAGAGGATGCAGATAAAGCAATAGCAGTGAATCCTTGCATGATAGAGCAGGAAGGATTTTAGGGATCATCTAGTCCAATCCTCTGTTTCACAGATTTAGAAATAGACACAATGAGGCCGGGCGTGGTGGCTCAAGCCTGTAATCCCAGCACTTTGGGAGGCCGAGACGGGCGGATCACGAGGTCAGGAGATCGAGACCATCCTGGTGAACACGGTGAAACCCCGTCTCTACTAAAAAAAAATACAAAAAACTAGCCGGGCGAGGTGATGGGCGCCTGTAGTCCCAGCTACTCGGGAGGCTGAGGCAGGAGAATGGCGTGAACCCGGGAGGCGGAGCTTGCAGTGAGCTGAGATCCGGCCACTGCACTCCAGCCTGGGCGACAGAGCGAGACTCCGTCTCAAAAAAAAAAAAAAAAAAAAGAAAAGAAATAGACACAATGAGAAGGGATTTCACCAGTATTCTAATTTGGAACTCTAAGTGGAAAATACAGATCATTGGCCATGCTGTAAATAGCTGCCCTGTTTCTATTGACATGATAATCTTTTTTTAAAAATGGTTATCCTGGCTGAGCATGCTAGCTCACACCTGTAATCCCAGCACTTCAGGAGGCCAAGTCAGGTGGATCATTTGAGCTTAGGAGTTTGAGACCAGCTTGGCCAACATGGCAAAATCCCATCTCTACTAAAAATACAAAAAAATTAGCAGGGTGTGGTGGTGCATGCCTGTAATCTCAGCTACTCGGGAGGCTGAGATACGAGAATTGCTTGAATCCAGGAGGCGGAGGTTGCAGTGAGCCAAGATCGCACGACTGCACTCCAGCCTGGAAGCCAGAGTGAGACTCTGTCTCCAAAAACAGGGTTATCCCACTCTGGCCACCAAACTCTACCAGCCAGTGCCACATCAAGACCCATGCCCGTGACTTCATCACTCATTCACCATTAATTACTCCATCTTTCGTGTCCCCATGTCCTTCCAGTGTAGTCTCCCTCAGAATTCCAGACCTGAATTAATCCATCTTTTTTTTTTTTTTTTCTGAGATGAAGTCTTGCTCTATCACCAGGCTGGGAGGTAGTGGCGCAATCTTGGCTCACTGCATCTCCGCCTCCTGGGTTCAAGCAGTTCTCCTGCCTCAGCCTCCTGAGTAGCTGGGACTACAGGCGCATGCCACCACAGCCAGCTAATTTTTGTATTTTTAGTGGAGACGGGCTTTCACCATGTTGGCCAGGATGGTTTCGATCTCTTGACCTCGTGATCCGCCTGCCTCGGCCTCCCAAAGTGCTGGGATAATCCATCCATTTTCATCCCCTCCTATGTGAGAGCTGAGCCTGCCCAGAGAAAACCATATATACCATGGGGTCACTATGGGTTCATGTCTCCCCTCCACTCAACCTCCAGTGCTTCCCGTCAATAGCCAGTGACTATCACATTGACAAGTCCAAAGGTCGCTTAACAGTTCTCATCTGACCACTGGCCCCCAAATCCTGTGGTGTCCTTGGCAATATTTCTTGTTCTCTTCCTACCCATAGCTTTCAGGGTAAGGTTCCACCTCCTTAGATTAGTACCCAATACCTTTTGTGAGCTGGCCCCTGCCCACCTCACCAGACGAATTTCTTGCCACTGTCTCATCCTTGTTTTCCCCTGGCCTCATAGAACTTCTTACAGTTCTCCAAATGCATGCTACACCATCACACTGTTTCACAATTCACATGTTCTGTACCCTCCTTTGGGAAAGATCTCTGAGATACTTCTCCCTGCGCTGGACTGTGTGTCTGCTTGGACATGCTCCTGTTCTGAAGGTGCCTTCTGAAGGAAGGAAAGATATTTTCATTGTGGTATCCAGCTAAGTGGTGCAGAGCAGGTACCCTGGAAAGGAAATATGGGTTGGAACAAGCAAAGAGCCAAATGACATTTTGGGGATGTCCGCCACACAAGAAATGTGTGCCAGTGTCACCTGGTCCCCTCAACCCCTTCCCTCCACATACCCCTTCACTTCCCCCAAACTCTGGAAGCAAATGCAAGGTCCTCTGGGACCCAGTGCCAGAGACGTTTGGAGCAGGTGGAGGAGGTGGGGAGAGCCAGGGAAAGAGGCTCTTCCCTTTGGGGCAAGGGTGACATTCAAATAGTGTGGCACCCACTGACCAGTCAGAACAAACACGCAATGGAGGCTTCTCCTCTGAGGCCCCTTCCCCAGGTTTCTCTTCCTGCCTTGAGTCTGGAGGGCAAGGGAGTAGGAGGAGGAGGTGCTTTTCTAGGATAAGGAAACCCTCAGTTCTTGCTGCTCCTCTTAGCTCAGCAGCCTGTGAACTCTCCCAGACTTGGGGCAAGAGCTAATGGGAGGCTGGTCACTTCCTGCCAGGCTTGTGCCCAGGCAGAGGAAGCCAAGTTTGGGTGAGCCTGGAAAGGAGGAGAAGAAGAGGGGAAGTTATGGGGGCTTGCAGTTTATGGGGTGGAGTTGAGGAAAATTTGTTTTGCTTGGGGCAAACTCCATCTGAGGAAGTTGAGTGGACCAATTATAATAGCTAATATTATTTTTCTAATGTTTTTCAACTTATAAAACACTCTCCCATCAGTTCAGACCATTCCTTGAACACCTACTACCTGCACAGGCCCAGGACCCAGACCTTCACATCTACCTTGAAGGGCAGGAACTTCCATCCCCGCCTGGCTGCAGAGGCAGCTGAAGCAGGGAACTGGAGGACAGGAGGGAAAATCAGTTGAATGTGGAGCAGGTTGGGAAGGTGAAGGAAAGCTGGGGACGGAGAACAAATACCTTGCAAGTCAGGCCTCTGGTGTTGTCAGGGGCTGGTCAGTGAGGGGTTCCCTCCATTAAATCTTCAGGACTCACTTGTCCCTTGGGGGTATGCAGGCCCGGCATAGGCACCTCATCCTCCCTCCCCCTAGCCTGGGCCCTGCCCAGCCCCACTGACCCCTTACCTCAGAGTGGGGTGGGAGCCCGAGGCCGACCTGGCCCCAGCTCCAGCCTCCCACAGGAAACCAACAGGCTTCTTACTGGCTGAGATGGTGGGAAAACCGCTCGAGTGAAGGCAGGAAAGTGGGAAAACACAGGGGCTGCACAAGGAACACCAAGTGATTTCACAAAGAAGTGAGTCAGTGTAGGGAAAAGCCTGGAAGGAGGCACCCCTGGGATCAGGACACGCTGGGCTGGCCTGGCAAGGCTGGGCCTGTGCAACAAAATGGCAGGCAGGAAGAGTCCACGGGCAGCCTCAGCTCCTCTTCCTTACTGTGTCCGCCCCTTCCCAGTCCTTGGAGCTTGGTCTGTGGAGTCGTCAGTCATTAATTCCACTATTTAATTTTTAAAAGACTCTTTAAGAAACAAATTTTTTTGGCCAGGCTCAGTGGCTCACACCTGTAGTCCTAGCACTTTGGGAGGCTGAGGTGGGAGGATGGCTTGAGCCCAGGAGTTAAAGACCACCCTGGACAACAAAATGAGACTCCTTTTCTACTAAAAATAAAAACCTGGCCAGGCATGGTGGTATGGGCCTGTAATCCCAGCTACTTGGGAGGCTGAGGCAGGAAGATGCCTTGAGCCCAGGAGTTCAAGGCTGCAGTGAGCTATGATGGTGCCACTGGGTGACAAAATGAGACTGTGTCTCTAAAAAAATGTTTTTAATTAAAATTAATTAATTAATTAAAATATTTAAAATAAATTTAAAACAATTTTAGGACAGGCACAGTGCCTCATTCTAGCACTTTGGGAGGCCAAGGCAAGAGAATTGCTTGAGCCCAGGATTTTGAGACCAGCTGGGACTAAAGGCACACGTCACCACGCTCTGCTAATTTTTTTTTTTTTTTAGTGGAGATGGGGGGGGTCTCACTATTTTGCCCAGGTTAATCTCCTGTTTCCTGGCTCAGGCAGTCCTCTTGCTTGGTGTCACAAAATAATGGAATTACAGGCATGAGCCACCCCACCCGACTTTAAAAGGCATTCTTTATTACTTTTATTTTTTTTTTTGAGACAGAGTTTCGCTCTTGTCACCCAGGCTGGAGTGCAATGGCATGATCTCGGCTCACTGCAACCTCCACCTCCACCTCCCAGATTCAAGTGATTCTCCTGCCTCAGCCTCCTGAGTAGCTGGGATTACAGGTGCCCGCCACCATGCCCAGCTAACTTTTGTATTTTTCGTGGAGAGGGGGTTTCACCATGTTGGCCAGGCTGATCTCGAACTCCTGACCTCAGGTGATCTGCCTGCCTTGGCCTCCCAAAGAGCTAGTATTACAGGTGTGAGCCACTGCTCCCGACCTCTTTATCACATTTTTTAAAAAGTTGTATTGAGGCCGGGCGCAGTGGCTCAGGCCTGTAATCCCAGCACTTTGGGAGGCCAAGGCGGGTAGATCACAAGGTGAGGAGTTCAAGACCAGCCTGGCCAACATGGTGAAACCCTGTCTCTACTAAAAAACACAAAAATTAGCCAGGCATGGTGGCTAATGCCTGTAATCCTAGCTACTCGGGAGGCTGAGGCAGGAGAATCGCTTGAACCCAGGAGGCGGAGGTTGCAGTGAGCCAAGATTATATGACTGCACTCCAGCCTGGGCGACAGAGCGACAGAGTGAGACTCGGTCTCAAAAAAAAAAAAAAGTTTTGAGCTATAGAGCTATAATTAACATACAATAAGCTGCACGTATTTAAAATGCATAATTTGAAAGGTCATGACATGTTTGCCTATGAAACTATCACTGCAACCAAGATAATGTACATATCCATCACTGCCAAAAGTTTCTTTGTGCCCCTTTGTGCCCTCTCCCCTGGCCCTTGGCCCCCTAACCCCAGTCAAACACTAATCTGCTTTCTGTCACATTACATGAGTTTGCAAGTTCTAGAGTTTTCTATAAATGGAATCATACATAATAAATGTTGTATATGTTGTGAGGTATAGAGCCAAATTGATTTTTTCCCATGTAGATATCCAATTATTCAACACCATTTGCTGAAATCCTCTTATTCCTAGTTTGCTGATTTTTCAATCATAAAAGGGTGTTGACTGTAATCCCAGCACTTTGGGAGGCCGAGACGGGCGGATCACGAGGTCAGGAGATCGAGACCATCCTGGCTAACACGGTGAAACCCCGTCTCTACTAAAAAATACAAAAAACTAGCCGGGCGAGGTGGCGGGCGCCTGTAGTCCCAGCTACTCTGGAGGCTGAGGCAGGAGAATGGCGTAAACCCAGGAGGCGGAGCTTGCAGTGAGCTGAGATCCGGCCACTGCACTCCAGCCCGGGCGACAGGGCGAGACTCCGTCTCAAAAAAAAAAAAAAAAAAAAAAAGGGTGTTGAATTGTCAAATGCATTTTTTTGCATCCATTGAGATGATCATGGCTGGCACAGTGACCCACGCATGTAATCCCAACACTTTGGGAGGCCAAGGCTGGAGGATTGCTTGAGCCCAAGTTCAAGATCAGCCTGAGCAACATAGTGAGACCCCCCCATCTCCACAAAACATTTTTTTAAAAAAGTTAGCTGGGCATGGTGGTGTGCACTTGTAGTCTCAGCTACTTAGCAGGCTGAGGTGGGAGGATCACTTGAGCCCAGGAAGCTGATGCTGCAGTGAGCCATGATCATGCTACATCATCCCACTGCACTCCAGCCTGGGCGACAGAGCGAGATTTTGTCTCAAACATAAATAATATAATATTTTTATTAAAAAAGAGAGAGATGATCACGTGGGCAGTCTTGTTTCCCACCATCACACTGCCTGTGCTCACCCTTGCCAGGTTGGCATGGAGTACCCTGACCCCACTACTCACTACCCTTGGAGCTTCCAGTCACTTAGTACCTTAATCTCAGTGTCCCTAGCTTCAAAATGGAGCTAATGACAGCTACCTCATAAAGATTATTAGCAGACTGAAAGAAATAACATACACGGGATATGTTATTATCTCACTGTCCTATTAATGTGGTGTATGACATTGATTTTCTGGTGAACTACCCTTACATTCCTAGGATAAATCTTTGGTCATGGTATATAATCCTTTTTGATGTGCTATTGGAATTTTTTGTTTGTTTGTTTGAGACGGAGTCTCGCTCTGTTGCCCAGGCTGGAGTGCAGTGGCGCGATCTCTGCTCACTGCAAGCTCCGCCTCCCGAGTTCACACCATTCTCCTGCCTCAGCCTCCTGAGTAGCTGGGACTACAGGCGCCCGCCACCTCGCCCAGCTAATTTTTTGTATTTTTAGTAGAGACGGGGTTTCACCGTGGTCTCGATCTCCTGACCTCGTGATCCCCCCGCCTCGGCCTCCCAAAGTGCTAGGATTACAGGCGTGAGCCACCGCACCCGGCTTGGATTTTTTATACTAGTTTACTAGTAGTTGGTTGAGGGTTCTTTGTTTTGTTTTGTTTTTTGTTTTTTTGAGACAGGGTCTCACTCTTTTGCCCAAGCTGTAGCGCAGTGGCGCTATCACAGCTAACTGCAGCCTCAACCTTCCTGGGCTCAAGTGATCCTTCCACCTCAGTCTCCCGAGTAGCTGGGACTACAGGCGCATACCACCATGCCCAGCTAATTTTTTTGTATTTTCTGTAGAGATGGGGTCTCACCATGTTGCCCAGGCTGGTCTTAAACTCCTGGGCTCAAGTGATCCTCCCCTCTCAGCCTGGCAAAGTGCTGGGATTACAAGCATGAGGCACCACATCCAGCCTCAAGCAACTGTCTTGGCTCAGTGTCCCAAGTGGCTAGGACTGCAGGCATGGGCCACTACGCGTGGCTAAAAAAATTTTTATTTGATTGATTGATTGATTGATTGATTGATTGCAGACAGTGTCTCGCTCTGTCGCCCAGGCTGGAGTACACTGACACAATCATAGCTCACTGAAGCCTCGAACTTCTGGGCTCGAGGGATTCTGCTGCCTCAGGATCCTGAGTAGCTACGACTATAGGTGCTTGTTGAGGATTTTTGTATCTATATTCATGAGGAATATTGGTCTATACGTTTTCTTGTGGACTCTTTCTCTGGCTTTGGTATCAAGGTAATGCTGGCCTAATAGAATGTGTTAGGAAGTGGATCCTCTTCAATTTTTGCAAGAGGTTGTGTAGGGTTGGTATCCATTCTTTTTTTTCTTTTCTTTTCTTGAGGAGTCTTACTCTGTCGCCCAGACTGGAGTGCAGTGGCGCAGTCTCTGCCTCCCTGGTTCAAGCGATTCTCCCACCTCAGCCTCTCAAGTAGCTGGGATTACAGGCACGAGCCACCACGCCAAGCTAATTTTTGTACTTTTAGTAGAGTCAGGGTTTCACCATGTTGGTTAGCCAGGCTGGTCTTGAACTCCTGACCTCAGGTGATCCAGCTGCCTTGGGCTTCTAAAGTGCTGGGATTACAGGCATGAGCCATCGTGCCCAGCTGTTGGGAGATTTTTAAGTACTGATTCTATCTTTTATTATAGATCTGTTGAGATTTTTTATTTCTTCTTTAGTCAGTTTAGATAATTTGTGTGTTTCTAGGAATTTTTCCATTTCATCCAGATTATCTTATTTGTTGGCATGCAATTGTTCATAGTATTTGCTTATAATCCTCTTAATTTCCGTAAGGTCAGTAGCAATATTTCTGCATTTATTTCTGATTTTAGGTATTTGCATCTTCTCTCTTTTTCTTAGTCTAAAGTTTTACTTTTTCTTTTTCTTTTTTTTTTTTTTTTTGAGACAGAGTCTCGCTCTGTCGCCCGGGCTGGAGTTTCACTGTGTTAGCCAGGATGGTCTCGATCTCCTGACCTCGTGATCCGCCTGTCTCGGCCTCCCAAAGTGCTGGGATTACAGGCTTGAGCCACTGCGCCCGGCAAGTTTTACTTTTTCTTTGGTCTTTTCAAAGAACCAACTTTGGTTTTACTAATTCTACTTTTTTTTTTTTTTTTTTTTTTGAGAGAGTCTCCCTCTGTCGCCCAGGCTGGAGTGCAGTGGTACGATCTCGGCTCACTGCAACCTCCGCCTCCCAGGTTCAAGCAGTTCTCCTGTCTCAGTCTCCCGAGTAGCAGGGACTACAGGCACATGCCACCACACACAGCTAACTTTTTTGTATTTTTAGTAGAGACAGGGTTTCACCGTATTGGTCAGGCTGGTCTTGAACTGCTGACCTCAGATGATCTACCCACCTCGGCCTCCCAAAGTGCTGGAATTACTGGTGAGAGCCACCAAGCTCGGCCAATTCTACTTTTTAAAATTCTCTACATCATTTATCTGTTATCTAATATTTATTGTTTCCATCCTGCTGGGTTTAGGTTTTGTTTGCTCTTCTTTTTCTAGTTCCTTAAGGTGTAAAGCTAGGTTGTTGATTTGAGATCTTCCAGCGTTCACAGCTATAAGTTTTCCTCTGAGTACTGCCTTTACTACATCCCATCAGTTTTGGTATGTTTTCATTGGTCTGAAAATATCTTATATTTCCCTAGTGGTTTCTTCTTTGACTTGCTGGTTTAAGAGTGTGTGGTTTACTTTCCACATGTTTGCAAATTTTCCAGTTTTCTTTCCACATGTGATGTCTAGCTTCATTCCACTGTGGTCTGAGAAAGTACTTTGTGTGAGTTCAGTCCTTTGAAGTTAATTGAGAATTCTTCCGTGGGCTAACACCTATGTTAGTAAGGGATGTTGACCTGTAGTTTTCTTTTGCACCTTCGTCTGCTTTTGATATCAGAGAAAAACTGAGTCAGAATGAGTTAGAAAATATTCTCTCCTCTCAATTTTTTGGAAGAGTTTAGGAGAGATTGGTATTAATTCTCCTTTAGATGTTTGGTTAAAAAAAAAAATTCACCAGTGAAGTCATCTAATTCTGGGCTTTTCTTTGTTGGAAGGTTTTTAAGTTTATTAAGATCTGTTTTGTGGCCTAACATATCATCTATCTGGGAGCGTGTTCCATGTGCACTTGAGGATACTGTATAGTCTGCTGTTGCTGGTGGAGGGCTCTGTGTATGTCTGTTAGGTCTAGTTGGTTTATACTGGTTTTCTTTTCTTTTCTTTTTTTTTTTTTTGAGACAGAGTTTCACTCTTGTTGCCCAGGCTGGAGCGATCTCGGCTCACTGCCATCTCCACCTCCCAGGTTCAAGCGATTCTCCTGCCTCAGCCTCCCGAGTAGCTGGGATTACAGGCATGTGCCACCATGCCCGGCTAATTTTGTATTTAGAGATGGGGTTTCTCCATGTTGGTCCAGCTGGTCTTGAACTCCCAACCTCAAGTGATCACCCACCTCTGCCTCCCAAAGTACTAGGATTACAGGCGTGAGCCACGGTGCCTGGCCTAGTTTATACTGGTTTTCAAGTCCTCTGTTTCCTTATTGATCATCTCTGTAGGAATGTATTCCACCCATTATTGAGAGTAGGGGATTGAAGTCTCCAACTACTATAGAACTGTCTATTTCTAAACAAATACCTCATGTTCCTACTTATATGTGGAAAATAAAACAATCAAACTCATAGAAGCAAAGAGTATATTGGCCAGGCACGGTGGCTGACGCCTGTAATCCCAGCACTTTGGGAGGCCAAGGTGGGCGGATCACGAGGTCAGGAGATCGAGACCATCCTGACTAACATGGTGAAATCCCGTCTCTACTAAAAAATACAAAAAGTTAGCCTGGTGTAGTGGCGGGTGCCTGTAATCCCAGCTACTTGGGAGGCTGAGGCAGGAGAATGGTGTGAACCCAGGAAGGGGAGCTTGTGATGAGCCAAGATCACGCCACTGCACTCCAGCCTGGACAACAGAGCGAGACTCTGTCTCAAAAAAAAAAAAAAAAGAAGCAAAGAGTATGTTGGTGGTTACCAGAGGCTGGGGGTAGGGGGAATGGAGAGATGTTGGTCAAATGGTATAAAGTTGCAGTTAGACAGGAGGAATAAATGATAAGTATTTAAGGAGATGGATATGTTAATTAGCTTGATTCAATAATTCCACACTATACACACATATCATAATATCACTGTGTACCCCTTAAAGATGTAAAATTATAATTTGTCAAAAAATTAAAAAATTTAAATAGCAACTAAATAAAATAATGCTGCACAGGCCAGGCACCGTGGTGCACGCCTGTAATCCTAGCACTTTGGGAGTCCAAGGTGGGAGAATCACTTGAATCCAAGAGTTCTAGACTGGCTTAAGCAATACAGTGAGACCTCACCTCTACAGAATTTTTTTTTTTTTTTGAGACGGAGTCTTGCTCTGTCGCCCAGGCTGGAGTGCAGTGGCACGATCTCAGCTCACTGCAAGCTGCAAGCTCCGCCTCCCAGGTTCACGCCATTCTCCTGCCTCAGCCTCCAAGTAGCTGGGACTACAGGCACCCACCACCACACCAGGCTAATTTTTGTATTTTTAGTAGAGATGGGGTTTCACCGTGTTAGCCAGGATGGTCTTGATCTCCTGACCTCGTGATCCTCCCTCCTCGGCCTCCCAAAGTGCTAGGATTACAGGCGTGAGCCACTGAGCCCGGCCAAAAAATTTTTTTTAATTAGCCAAGCATGATGGCACACACCTGTAATCCCAGCTACTCAGGAAGCGAAGATAGGAGGATCACTTGAGCCGAGGTGGCGAAGGCTGCAATGAGCCAAGACAGCACCACTGCATTCCAGCCTGAGTGACAGAGTGAGACCCTGTCTCAAAAAATAATAATCTGCTATAAATATTCTTGTACACATTTGTGAAGACACATATTTTCATTCTTTTCTGAGAGTGCACTTGTTGTGTCATTAGGTAAGTTTATATTTAAATGTATAAGAAAATTCTAAACAGTTTTCCAAAGTGGTTATACCATGCCATACTACTACCAGTGATGCATGAGAATTTCAGTTGTGCCATATTCTCTTAAAAAGTATCTTTAATTCTTTTTTGAAAACTCTATTTCTCCCCTCAACTCTGTCAGTATTTGCTTCATATATTATGGGATTCTGTTGTTCAACATGTATATTATTATACTTACTGTATCTTCTTGATGAATTGACTCCTTTATCATTATAAAATGTCTTCCTTTATCTTGTGTAACAATTTTTTACTTAAAATCGATTTTGTCTGATATTAGTATAGCCATTTTTGCTCTCTTTATGCTCTTCATGGGATACCTTTTCCATCCTTTCACTTTCAATTTATTTGTGTCTTTGAGTCTAACGTAAGTTTCTTACAAACCGCATATACTTAATGTACTTGGATTTTTTTTCTTTTTCTTTTTCTTTTTTTTTTTGGAGACAGAGTCTCACTCTGTTGCCAGGCTAGAGTGCAGTGGTGTGATCTCAGCTCACTACAACCTCTGACTCCCTGGTTCAAGCGATTCTCCTGCGTCAGCCTCCTGAGTAGCTGGGATTATAGGCACATGCCACCACGCCTGGCTCATTTTTGTGTTTTCAGTAGAGATGGGGTTTCACTATGTTGGTACGGCTGGTCTTGAACTCCTGACATCAGGTGACCCACCCACCTCAGCCTCCCAAAATGCTGGAATTACAGGCCTGAGCCACTGCACCCAGCCACTTGGATTTTAAAAATCATTTCAAGGCTGGGTATGGTGGCTCAGAAAAAATACTTTTTCTGTTTTTTTAAACAGAGCAAGACTCCATCTCAAAAAATAAAATAAATAAAAATAAAAATAAACATTTCTGGCCAGGCGCAGTTGCTCACGCCTATAATCCCAGCACTTTGGGAGGCCGAGGTAGGCAGATCATGAGGTCAGGAGTTCGAGACCAGCCTGACCAACATGGTGAAACCCTGTCTCTTCTAAACAAAATACAAAAAGTAGGCATGGTGGCGCATGCCTGTAATCCCAGCTACTCAGGAGGCTGAGGCAGGAGAATCACTTGAATCCAGGAGGCAGAGGTTGCACTGAGCAAAGATCGCGCCACTGCACTCCAGCCTGGGCAACAGAGCGAGGCTCCATCTATAAATAAATAAATAAAATAAAATAAACATTTCAACCATTTTTCAGTCTACAGTTCAGGGGCATTAAGTACATTCACATTGCACAGCTATTGCCACCATCCACCTCTGGAACCTTTTTCCTCTTCTCAAACTGAAACTCTGTACACATTTAATAATAACTCATTCTCCTCTCCTCCTAGTCCCTGGAAAGTCCTATTCTTTCTATGAATTCGCCTCATGAGTGGAATCATACAGTTTTTGTTCTTTTTTTGATGGGTTTATTTCACTTAGCACACTGTCTTCCAGGTTCATTTCTGTTGTGGCACGTGTGAGAATTCCATTCTTTTTGAAGGCTGAATAAAATATTCCATTGTATGGATATACATAGTTCGTTTATTCACTCAGTTGTTGAGCACTTGGGTTGCTTCCGCCTTTTGGCAGTTGTGAATGCTGTGAACGGGGGTGTACAAATATCTGTTCAAATCCCTGCTTTCAGTGCTTTTGGGTATATATCAGATATGGTTTGGCTGTGTTCCCACCCAAATCCCAACTTGAATTGTATCGCCCAGAATTCCCACGTGACGTGGGCCCAGAGAGAGGTAATTGAATCATGGGGGCCGGTCTTTCCCATGCTATTCTCGTGATAGTGAATAAGTCTCACAAGATCTGATTCGTTTGCCGCAGGGGTGGGGCCCTCATGGAGAACCTCTGCTAAGGCAGCGTGGAAGGGAAATGTGGGGTCGGAGCCCCCACACAGAGTCCTTCCTGGGGTACTGCCTAGTGGAGCTGTGAGAAGAGGGTCACCGTCCTCCAGACCCCAGAATGGTAGATCCACCTACAGCTTGCACTGTGAGCCTGGAAAAGACACAGACACTCAATGACAGCCTGTGAAAGCAGTGGGCAGGAGGCTGTACCCTGCAAAGCCACAGAGGCAGAGCTGCCCAAGACCGTGGCACCCCCATCTTGCATCAGCGTGACCTGGATATGAGACCTGGAGTCAAAGGACATCCTTTTGGAGCTTTAAAATTTGTCACGCTGGGCCGGGCGCGGTGGCTCAAGCCTGTAATCCCAGCACTTTGGGAGGCCGAGACGGGCGGATCACGAGGTCAGGAGATCGAGACCATCCTGGCTAATACGGTGAAACCCCGTCTCTACTAAAAATACAAAAACTAGCCGGGCGAGGTGGCGGGCGCCTGTAGTCCCAGCTACTCGGGAGGCTGAGGCAGGAGAATGGCGGAAACCCGGGAGGCGGAGCTTGCAGTGAGCTGAGATCTGGCCACTGCACTCCAGTCCGGGCGACAGAGCTAGACTCCGCCTCAAAAAAAAAAAAAAAAAAAAAAAAAAAAAAAAAAATTTGTCACGCTGGATTTCAGACTGCATGGGCCCTGTAACCCCTTTGTTTTGGCCAATTTCTCCCATTTGGAACGGCTGTATTTACCCAATACCTGTACACCCCATTGTATCTAGGAAGTCGCTAGCTTGCTTTTGATTTTATAGGCTCATAGGTGGAAGGGACTTGCCTTCAGATGAGACTTTGGACTGTGGACTTAAGGGTTAATGCTGAAAAGAGCTAAGACTTTGGGGGACTGTTGGGAAGGCACGATTGGTTTTGAAATGTGAGGACATGAGATTTGGAGGGGCCAGGGACAGAATGATATGGTGTGGCTGTGTCCCCACCCAAATCTCAACTTGAATTGTATCTCCCAGAATTCCCATGTTTTGTGGGAGGAACCCAGAGGGAGATAATTGAATCGTGGGTACCGGTCTTTCCCGTGCTATTCTCGTGATAGTGAATAAGTCTCACATGATCTGATGGGTTTGTCAGGGGTTTCCCCTTTTGCTTCTTCCTCATTTTTCTCTTGCTGCCACCATGTAAGAAGTGCCTTTTGCCTCCCGCCATGATGCTGAGGCCTCCTCAGTCATGTGGAACTGTAAGTCCAATTAAACCTCTTTTTCTTTCTAGTCTTGGGTATGGCTTTATCAGCAGCGTGAAAATGAACTAATACAATATCCAAAAAAGTAGAATTGCTGAGTGATACGGTAATTCTCTTTTTTTTTAAGATGGGGTCTTCCCATGTTGCCCAGGCTGGTTTCAAACTCCTGAGCTCAAGCAATTCTCCTACCTCAGCCTCCCAAGTAGCTGGAACTACAGGCACACACCATAATGCCTGGCTTATTTTTAATTTTTTGAGGAACTTCCATACTGTTTTCCTTAGTGGCTGCATCACTTTACATTCCCACCAGCAGGGTACAAGGGTTCTAATTTCTTCACATGTTCATGAACACTTTTTCTGTTTTCTTTAAATATATTATTTTAAAAATGTATTATTTAGAAAATATGCATCCTAATGGGTAGGAAGTGGTATCTCATTGTGGTTCTGAATTTTATTTTATTTTTTGGTAGAGATGGGGGTCTCACAACATTGCCCAGACTGATCTTGAACTCCTGGGCTCAAGCAATCCTCCCATGTCAGCTTTCCAAAATGCTGACATTACAGGCATGAGCTAACATGCCTGACCCATTATGGTTCTGATTTGCATTTCCCTAATTATTAGTGATGTTGAACATATTTTTATTTGCCATTTGTCTTTCTTCTTTGGATAAATGTCTGTTCAAGAATAGTTAGATCATTTTAAAATCCATTCTGCCAATCTCTGTCTTGTATTCTGAGTGGTAAAATATAAATAATAGGGCGAACATGGTGGCTTACGCCTATAATCACAGCACTTTGGAAGGCCGAGGTAGGGGAATCACTTAAGGTAAGGAGTTCAAGACCTGGCTGGCCAACATGGAGAAATCCCATCTCTACTAAAAATATAAAAATTAGCCGGGCATGGTGGTGCGAACCTGTAACCCCAGCTACTCGGGAGGCTGAGGCACAAGAATTGCTTGAACCTGGGAGGCAGAGGTTGCAGTGAGCTGAGATCATGCCACTGCACTCCAGCCTGGGTGACAGAACAAGACTCTCAAAAAAAAAAGTCTCAAAAAAAAAATATATATATACACACACACATATATGTATACATGTATATATGTGTGTGTGTGTGTGTGTGTATATATATAATATAAAATTTACCATTTTTACCTTTTTTTTGAGGTGAAGTTTTGCTCTTTTGCCCAGGCTGGAGTAAAGTAGTATGATCTCAACTCACTGCAACCTCCACCCACTGGGTTCCAGCGATTCTCCTGCCTCAGTCTCCCGAGTAGCTGGGATCACAGGCGTGCCTGCCACCACACCTGGCTAATTTTTTGTGTTTTTAGTAAAGACAGGGTTTCACCATGTTGGCCAGGCTGGTCTCGAACTCCTGACCTCAGGTGATCCACCCGCTTCAGCCTTCCAAAGTGCTGGGATTACAGGCACGAGCCACTGCACCTGGCCCATTTTAACCATTTTTAAGTGTGGAATTCAGTGTCATTAAGTACATTCACTGTCTTTTAATTGGTTAATTTAATCTATTTACATTGAAAGTGATTACTGATCTTGAAGGACTTACTTCTGCCATGTGTTGTGTTCTATTGTCTTACCTCCCTTGCTTTTTTTTTTTTTTTTTTTTTTAAAGAAAGGGTCTTGGCCAGACATGGTGGAGCATATCTGTAATCCCAGCACTTTGAGAGGCCAAGGTGGGAAGATCACTTGAGGCCAGGAGTTCAAGACCAGCCTGGGCAACAAAGCAAGACCCTGCCTCAAGAAAGAGAGAGGGTCTTACTGTGTCACCCAGGCTGGAGTGCAGTGGTGAGATCATGGCTCACTGCAGCCTTGAACTCCTGGGCTCAGGTGATTCTCCCGCCTTGGCCTCTTGGGTAGCTGGGACTACAGATTCATAACACCACACCTGGCTAATTTTTTTTTTTAGAGACAGGGTCTCACTATGTTAACCAGGCTAGTCTTGTACTCCTAGCCTCAATCATCTCCCACCTTGGCCTCCCGAAGCATTGGAATTACAGGCATGAGCCACTGCACCCATCCTGTCCTATCTTTCTTGTTCCTCAATTTCTTCATTACTGCCTTCTTTTGTGTTTGGTCGATGTATTTTTCTACTATACCATTTATATTTCCTTTTCTATATATTTCTTAGTTGTTTTCTTTTCTTTTCTTTTAAATTTATTTTTGTAGAGACAGGGTTTCACCATGTTGCCCAGGCTAGTCTTGAACTCCTGGGCTCAAGTGATCCACCTGCCTCAGCCTCCCAAAGTACTGGGATTACAATCATGAGCCACTGCGCCTGGCCCTATTTCTTTTTTTTTTTTTTTTTTTTTTTTTTGAGACGGAGTCCCGCTCTGCCGCCCAGGCTAGAGTGCATGCAGTGGCTGAGTCTCAGCTCACTGCAAGCTCCGCCTCCTGGGTTTACGCCATTCTCCTGCCTCAGCCTCGCGAGTAGCTGGGACTACAGGCGCCCGCCACCTCGCCCGGCTAGTTTTTTGTATTTTTTAGTAGAGACGGGGTTTCACCGTGTTAGCCAGGATGGTCTCAATCTCCTGACCTCGTGATCCGCCCGTCTCGGCCTCCCAAAGTGCTGGGATTACAGGCCAGAGCCACCGCGCCCGGCCCACCTGGCCCTATTTCTTAGTTGTTTTCTTAATGGTTACTATGGGGATTACAGCTAACTTACCAGTATAAATAGCCTACTTGTCATAAACAACTATGGAGGCCAGAAACCAATGGGCTGGTATTTTAAAGTACTAACAGAAAAAAATTTTCAACCAGGAATTCTAGGCAAGGCATGGTAGCTCATGCCTATAATCCTAGCACTTTGAGAGGCTGAGGCAGGAGGAATGCTTGAGCCCAGGAGTTCAAAACCAGCCTAGGCAACACAGTCAGACCACATCTCTACAAAAAAACAAAATTAGTTAAGTGTGCTGATGTGAGCCTGTAGTCCCAGCTACTCTGGAGGCTGTGGTGGGAAGGCCCATCTCTACAAAAAAATAAAATTAGCTAAATGTGGCGGTGTGCGCCTGTAGTCCCAGCTACTCCAGAGGCCACGGTGAGAAGACTGCATGACCCCAGGAGTTCAAGTTTAGAGTGAGCTATGATTGCATCACTGAGCTCCAGCCTGGGTAACAGAGTGAGACCTTGTCTCTAAAAAAATAGAATTCTATATCCAGCAAGACAATCCTTTAACCTGAGGTAGAAATTAAGACATTCCTGGAAAACCAAAAACTAAGGGAATTTGTTTCTGGTAAAGAAATGCTAAAGGAAGTCCTTCAGACTAAAACAAAAGGACACTAGACAATAACTCAAATCTATACAAAGAAATAAAGATTATTGGTAAAGGTAACTACACAGGTAAATATAAAAGCTAGTATTAGTGTATATTTGGTATATAATTCCTCTTTTTGTTTCCTGTATGATTTAAAAGATAAATGCATAAAACAAATTATTATTATTATTATTATTATTATTATTGAGGCGGAGTCTTGCTCTGTCGCCCAGGCTGGAGTGCGGTGGCTCGATCTCGGCTCACTGCAAGCTCTGCCACCCGGGTTCACACCATTCTCCTGCCTCAGCCTCTCAAGTAGCTTGGACTACAGGCGCCCACTGCCACATCCGGCTAATTTTTTGCATTTTTTAGTAGAAAGGGGGGTTTCACCGTGTTAGCCAGGATGGTCTCCATCTCTTGACCTTGTGATCCGCCCATGTCGGCCTCCCAAAGTGCTGGGATTACCCGCGTGAGCCACCGCGCCCAGCCCAACAATTATTATAAATCTGTGTTAATATGTTCACAATATATGAAGATAAATTTTGTTTGTTTTTGTTTTTGTTTTCTTTTTTTGAGACAGGGTCTCAATCTCTCACCCAGACTGGAGTGCAGTGGCACGATCTCAGCTCATGGCAACCTCTGCCTCCCAGACTCAAGCGATTCTCCTGCCTCAGCTTCCCAAGTAGCTGGGATTACAGGTGTACGCCACTGTGCCCAGCCTGAAGATAAATTTGTAACAATAACAGCATAAAGGGAGGGGCAGAATTGAATAGGAGCTGTTAATGTACATTATTTATGTATTTATTTACTTTGAGACGGAGTTTTAATCTTGTTGTCCAGGCTGGAGTGCAATGGTGCGATCTCGGCTCACCGCAACCGCTGTCTCCCGGGTTAAAGCGATTCTCTTGCCTCAGCCCCCCGAGTAACTGGGAGTACAGGCATATATGCCACCGCGTCCGGCTAATTTTGTATTTTTAGTAGAGATGGGGTTTCTCCATATTGGTCAGACTGGTCTCGAATTCCCGACCTCTGGTGATCTGCCTGCCTCGGCCTCCCAAAGGGCTGGGATTACAGGCATGAGCCACGGTGCCTGGCTGTTACTGTACATTATTAAAGCTGAGGTGGTATCAGTTCAAACTGATTATGATTATTCTAAGTTTATCTATATTTTTCTTCTTTTATTTTTTAGACATGAGGTCTTGCTTTATTGCCCAGGCTGGACTTGAAACTATTTCTTTTTAAGTACACTTTAGCAATTGGTGTCTTTCCATGTATTCTCCACTTAGCATAAATTGCCAAATGTATTGGCATAAAGTTGTTCCTAATATTCCCTAATTATTCTTTTATTATTATCTGTGAAGTCTGTGGTGAAGTTACCTATCTCTCTCTCTCTTTTTTTTTTTTTTTTTTTTTTGAGACACTCTGTCAGCCAGGCTGGAGTACAGTGGCGCAATCTCAGCTCACTGCAACCTCCGCCTCCCAGGTTCAAGCAATTCTCCCACCTCAGCCTCCTGATTAGCTGGGACTACAGGTGTGTGCCACCACTCATGGCTAATTTTTGTATTTTTTTTAGTAGCGACGGGGTTTCGCCATGTTGGCCAGGCTGGTCTCAAACTCCTGACCTCAGGTGATTCACCCACATTGCCTCCCAAAGTGCTGGGATTAGAGGTGTGAGCCACCACGCCCGGCCCTTGTTTTTGATATTAATGATTTGTGTCTTTTTTCCTCATCAGTCTGGCTAGAGGTTTATACATGTTGTTGATCTCAAGAAGCAGCTTTTGATTTCATTGATTTTCTGTATTTTTTTATTTTCTAATTTTTTTTTTATTTCTGCAGGGGTTTTTTTTGGTATTTCTTTTCCTCTGCTTACTTTGTTTTTAGGTGGTAGCTAAAGTCATTGACATGAGACCTTTTTTTTTTTTTTTTTTTTTTTTTTTTTTTTTTTTTTTTTTGAGACGGAGTCTCGCTCTGCCGCCCAGGCTGGAGTGCAGTGGCCGGGTCTCAGCTCACTGCAAGCTCCACCTCCTGGGTTTACGCCATTCTCCTGCCTCAGCCTCCCAAGCAGCTGGGACTACAGGCGCCCGCCATGTCGCCCGGCTAGTTTTTTTGTATTTTTTAGTAGAGACGGGGTTTCACCATGTTAGCCAGGATGGTCTCGATCTCCTGACCTCGTGATCCGCCCGTCTCGGCCTCCCAAAGTGCTGGGATTACAGGCTTGAGCCACCGCGCCCGGCCAGAGACCTTTCTTTTTTCTGTAATAGAGGCATTTAGTGCTGTAAGTGTCTCTTCATGCAATATCATGCAATATCACAAATTGCGATATGTTGTTTTCATTTGCATTCAGTTCAAAATAAATTCTAATTATTCTGTGATCCAGAGGTGTGTTAATTCAGTTTCCAAGTATTTGGGGATCTTCCAAGAATCTTCTTTTTCTTTTTTTTTTTTTTTGAAACGGAGGCTCACTCTGTTGCCCAGGCTGGAGCGCTGTGGCGCGATCTCGGCTCACTGCAAGCCCCGCCTCCCGGGTTCCCGCCATTCTCCTGCCTCAGCCTCCCAAGTAGCTGAGACTACACGCACCCACCACCATGCCCGGCTAATTTTTTTTTGTTGTTGTATTTTCAGTAGAGATGGGGTTTCACTGTGTTAGCCAGGATGGTCTCAATCTCCTGATCTCGGATCCGCCTGCCTTGGCCTCCCAAAGTGCTGGGATTATAGGCATGAGCCACTGCGCCCAGCCCCAAGAATCTTTATGTTATTCATTCCTAATGTAATTTCATTGTGATCAGATAACATACTTTGTGTTTTTTTGTTGTTTGTTTTTTTGAGATGGAGTTGAGCTCTTGTTGCCCAAGCTAGAGTGCAATGACACGGTCTTGACCCACTGCAACCTCTGCCTCTTGGGTTTAAGAGATTCTCCTGCCTCAGCCTCCTGAGTAGCTGAGATTACAGGCACGCGCCAACGTGCCCAGCTACTTTTTGTATTTTAGTAGAGACAGGGTTTCACCATGTTGGTCAGGCTGGTCTCAAACTCCTGACCTCAGGATTCACCCACTTCAGCCTCCCAAAGTGCTGGGATTACAGGTGTGAGCAACCACACCCACTCCATACTTTGTATTACTTGAATATTTTTTATTTTTTTATTTTTTTTATTTATTTATTTTTTTTGTTGAGACGGAGTCTCGCTCTGTCGCCCAGGCTGGAGTGCAGTGGCCGGATCTCAGCTCACTGCAAGCTCCGCCTCCCGGGTTTACGCCATTCTCCTGCCTCAGCCTCCCGAGAAGCTGGGACTACAGGCGCCCGCCACCTCGCCCGGCTAGTTTTTTGTATTTTTAGTAGAGACGGGGTTTCACTGTGTTCGCCAGGATGGTCTCGATCTCCTGACCTCGTGATCCGCCCGTCTCGGCCTCCCAAAGTGCTGGGATTACAGGCTTGAGCCACCGCGCCCGGCCTACTTGAATATTTTTTAATCTTTGGAGACTTGTTTTATGGACCAATATATTATCTATCTTGATAAATGTCCTCTGTGCACCTATTATTAGGTGGAGTGTTTTATAAATGTCAATCAGGTCAAGTTGATTGATTGACAGTGTTGTTCAAGTCTGCATGTCCTGGCTGATTATACTCTCTACTTGTTTTATCAATTACTGAGAGGAGTATTTAAATCTCTGACTATAATTGTGATTTTTTTTTTTCCTTGCAGTTCTTCTTTTTAAAAAATATTTAGGCCGGGCGTGGTGGCTCAAGCCTGTAATCCCAGCACTTTGGGAGGCCGAGACGGGCGGATCACGAGGTCAGGAGATCGAGACCATCCTGGCTAACACGGTGAAACCCCGTCTCTACTAAAAAAAATACAAAAAATTAGCCGGGCGAGATGGCGGGCGCCTGTAGTCCCAGCTACTCGGGAGGCTGAGGCGAGAGAATGGCGTAAACCCGGGAGGCGGAGCTTGCAGTGAGCTGAGATCCGGCCACTGCACTCCAGCCTGGGCGACAGAGCGAGACTCCGTCTCAACAAAAAAAAAAAAAAAAAAAAAAAAAATATTTAATTTATTTATTTAGAGACATGGTCTTGCTGTGTTGCTCAGGCTGGAGTGTAGCGGGTATTCGCAGATACTATCATAGTGTCCTGCAATCTTCAACTCCTGGGCTCAAGCAATCCTCATGCCTCAGCCTCCAAGTAGCAGAGACTACAGGTGTGCCACCACACCTGGTCATTTCTTGCAGTTCTATCAGTTTTCGTGGCATATATATATATATATATACACACACACATATATATATATAATTTTTTTTTTTTTAGAGTTACGCTCTTGTTGCCCAGGCTGGAGTGCAATGGCGCAATCTCGGCTCACCGCAACTTCTGCCTCCCAGGTTCAAGCAATTCTCTTGCCTCAGCCTCCCGAGTAGCTGGGAGTACAGGCATGTGCCACCACGCCAGGCCAATTTTTGTATTTTTAGTAGAGACAGGGTTTCTCCATGTTGGTCAGGCTGGTCCCCGTCTCCCAACCTCAGGTGGTCTGCCCACTTCGGCCTCCCAAAGTGCTGGGATTACAGGCGTGAGCTGTTTCATATATTTAGAAGCTCTCTTATTGGGCACATGGACATTTAGGATTGTTATGTCCTTGATTAACGTTTTTGTTATTATGAAATTACCTTCTTTATCTCTGGTAATATACTCTGCTCTGAAATTAACTTTGCTTGATATTATCATAGCCCTTCCAGCTTTCTTTTGATTAATGTAAACATAGTGTAAGCATCTTTCCACCCTTTAACTTTTAGCATATTTGAATCTTTACATTCAAAATGCATTCTTGTGGGCAGCATGTATTGAATCTTGCTTTTTTATCCAGCCTAAAAATCTCTGATATTTAAATAGGTTGTTTAAACCATTTACTTTATTATTATTTTTTTTTTATTTTTATTGAGACAGGGTCTCACTCTGCTTTCCAGGCTGCAGTTCTGTCGTGCGATCACAGCTCACTGCAGCCTCAACCACCTGGCCTTAAGTGATCCTCCCACCTTAGCCTCCAGGTAGCTAGGATTACAGGCATGTGCTACACACTGGCCTTTTTTTTTTTTTGGTAGAGACAGGGTCTTCCTATGTTGCCCAGGCAGGTCTTGAGCTCCTGGGCTCAAGCAAATCTCCCACTTCAGCCACTCCAAGTTCTTGAATTATAGGCAAGTGCCACCACGCCTGGCCTCCCATTTACTTTTTTTGTTTGTTTGTTTTTGAGATGGAGTCTAGCTCTGTCATCCAGGCTGGAGTGCAGTGGCGTGATCTTGGCTCACTGCAACCTCTGCCTCCTGCAGATACTCCTGCCTCAGCCTCTTGAGTAGCTGGTATTACAGGTGTGTGCCACCACGCCCAGCTAATTTTTGTATTTTTAGTAGAGATAGGGTTTCACTGTGTTGGCCAGGCTGGTCTTGAACTCCTGACCTCGTGATCCACCCGCCTCGGCCTCCCAAAGTGCTGGGATTACAGGCGTGAGCCACCATATCCGGCTCCCATTTACTTTTTTGTTTTTGTTTTTGTTTTTTTTGAGTCTCACTGTGGCCCAGGCTGGAGTGCAGTGGCGCAATTTCGGCTCACTGCAAGCTCCGCCTCCCGGGTTCACACCATTCTCCTGCCTCAGCCTCCTGAGTAGCTGAGACTATAGGTGCCTACCACCACACGTGGTTAATTTTTTTTGTATTTTTAGTAGAGACGGGGTTTCACTGTGTTAGTCAGGATGGTCTCGATCTCCTGACCTCATGATCCGCCTGCCTCAGCCTCCCAAAGTGCTGGGTTTACAGGCGTGAGCCACCGCATCTGGCCCCCATTTACTTTTAATGTAATGGTTGATATAGTTATGTTTCATTTTATCATCCGACTTTTTTTTTTTTTTTTTTTTTGAGATGGCGTCTTGCTCTGTTGCCAAAGCTGAAGGGCAGTGGCATGATATCGGCTCACTGCAACCTCCACCTCCCGCGTTCAAGTGATTCTCTTGCCTCAGCCTCCCGAGTAGCTGGGATTACAGGCACCCACCACCATGCCTGGCTAATGTCTGTATTTTTAGTAGAGATGGGGTTTCTCCATGTTGGCCAGGCTGGTCTCAAACTGTTGACCTCAGGTAATCCACCCGCCTCGGCCTCCCAAAGTGCTGGGATTACAGCGTGAGCCACCGTGCCCGGCCTTTGCTATTTGTTTTATAGTTGTCTTACCTGTTTTTGGTTCCCCTGTTCCTCTTTTTCTTTTCTTTTTTTTTTTTCTTTGAGACGGAGTCTCACCCAGGCTGGAGTGCAGTGGCGCGATCTCGGCTCACTATGAGCTCCGCCTCCCAGGTTCACACCATTCTCCTGCCTCAGCCTCCTGAGTAGATGGTACTACAGGTGCACACCACCACGCCCGGCTAATTTTTGTTATTTTTTTAGTAGAGACAGGGTTTCACCATGTTAGCCAGGATGGTCTTGATCTCCTGACCTCATGATCTGCCCGCCTCAGCCTCCCAAAGTGCTGGGATTACAGGTGTGAGCCACCCCTCCCACCCCCCGTTCCTCTTTTTCTGCCTTTTTTTTTTTTTTAAGATTTCTTATTTTATATTTCCACTTTATTTTCTTTGTTGGTATCTATAACTCTTTGTTACTTTGTTAGTTACTTTAGGGTTCATACTATATACATCGTCAATTCACCACAGTCTATCATTAAGTGATATTATACAACCTCATATATATATGAATATAGTAGTATATTCCCATTTCTTTCCCAACCTTCATGCTATTAAAGTAATATATAAATTGCATCCTTTATATTTATTGAGACTTTTTTGTTGTTTTGTTTTTTCTGAGATGGAGTTTCACTCTTGTCACCCAGGCTGGAGTTCAGTGGTGTGATCTCGGCTCATTGCAACCTCCGCCTCCAGGGTTCAAGTGATTCTCCTGCCTCAGCTCCCAAGTAGCTGGAATCACATGCATGTGCCACTACACCTGGCTAATTTTTGCATTTTTAGTAGAGACAAGGTTTTACCATGTTGGCCAGGCTGGTCTGGAACTCCTGACCTCAGGTGATTCACCCGCCTTGGCCTCCCAAAGTGCTGGGATTACAGGCATGAGCCACTATGCCCGGCCAAGACTTGTTTTGTGGCTCAGAATATGGTCTGTCTTGACAAATGTTCCATGTGCAAAAGTCCCACAACAGAATATTGGGTTTTTTGTTACAATCTATTACTTTTTTTTTTCTTTTTTTTGAGATAGAGTCTTGCTCTGTCTCCCAGGGTGGAGTGCAGGGGTACGATCTCGGCTCACTTTAACCTTCGTCTCCCAGGTTCAAGCGGTTCTCCTGCCTCAGTCTCCCTGAGTAGCTGGGACTACAGGTGTGCGCCACCACACCTGGCTGTTTTTAGTAAAGACAGGGTTTCGCCATGTTAGCCAGGCTGGTCTCAAACTCCTGACCTCAGGTGATCTGCGCACCTTGGCCTCCCAAAGTGTTGGGATTACAGGTGTGAGCCACCGTGCCTGGCCTCAATTACCTCTTTAAAAAGATTTAACTAACAAGACGGGGCAAGCTGGGCATGGTGGCACGCGTCTGTAATCCCAGCTACTTGAGAGGCTGAGACATGAAGATTGCTTGAACCAAGGAGTTCTAGACCAGTCTAGGCAACATAGGGAGAACTGGTCTCTAAAAACAAACAGGCCAGGCGCAGTGGCTCACGCCTGTAATCCCAGCACTTTGGGAGGCTGAGGCGGGCGGGTCACCTGAGGTCAGGAGTTTTAGACTAGCCTGGCCAACATGGTGAAACCCTGTCTCCATGAAAAATACAAAAATTAGCTGGGTGTGGTGGCGGGTGCCTGTAATCCTAATTACTCAGGAGTCTGAAGCAGGAGAATCACTTGAACCAGGGAGGCGGAGGTTGCAGTGAGCCGAGATGGCACCATTGCACTCCAGCCTGGGCAACAAGAGTGAAACTCTGTCTCAAAAATAAGTAAATAAAAGCAAACAAACAAAAATGGTGGTGTGTGTGGGGGGGAATATATGTGTATATGTGTGTGGAATATATGAGCATGTGTGTATGTACATATATACACACTGACACATATAAATATATTTACATATATATTTACTCACATAACTACCATTTTCAGTACTCTTCATTCCTTTAGGTAGGTCCATATTTTTTTGTTTTTTTAAGTAGGTTTTTGGGGAACAGGTGGTGTTTGGTAAGTTCTTTAGCAGTGATTTCTGAGAATTTGGTGCACCCATCACCTGAGTCGTGTACACTGTACCCGGTGTGTAGTCTTATATCCCTCACCTCCTCCCACCCTTTCCCCCAAGTCCTCAAAGTCCACTGTATCATTCTTATGCCTTTGCAGCCTCATGGCTTAGCTCCTACTTACAAGTGAGAACATAGGTGTTTGGTGTTCCATTTCTGAGTTGCTTCACTTAGAATAATGGTCTCCAACTCCATCCAGGTTGCTGCACATCCCATTATTTCATTCCTTTTTATGGCTGAGTAGTATTCCATGGTGTGTATATATATATCACATTTTCTTTATCCACTCGTTGATTGATGGGCATTTGGGCTGGTTCCATATTTTGGCAATTCCAAATTGTGCTGCTATAAACATGTGTGTGCAAGTGTCTTCTTTCTTTCTCTCTCTCTCTCTTTTTTTTTTTTTTTTTTGAGACAAGGTCTTGCTGTGTCTCGTTCTTTTGCCCAGGCTGGAGTGGAGTGCACTGGCGTGATCTCGGTTCATTGCAACCTCCACCTCTTGGGTTCAAGCGATTCTCATGCCTCAGCCTCCGAAGTAGCTGGGACTACAGGTGTGTGCCACCATGCCCAGCTAATTTTTGTAGTTTTAGTAGAGACGGGGTTTCATCATGTTGGCCAGGCTGATCTCAAACTCCTGACCTCAGGTGATCCGTCCACCTCGGCCTCCCAAAGTGCTGGGACTACAAAGTGCTGAGCCACTGAGTTCAGCTGCAAGTGTCTTTTTTCATATAATGACTTCTTTTACTCTGGGTAGATACCCAGTAGTGGGATTGCTGGATCAAATGGTAGATCTACTTTTAGTTCTTTAAGGAATCTCCACACTGTTTTCCATAGTGGTTGTACTAGTTTACATTCCCACCAGCAGTGTAAAAGTGTTCCGTTTTCACCACATACATGCCAATATCTATTGTTTTTTGTTTCTTTTTTTTTTGAGGCGGAGTCAGTCTGGCTCTGTCGCCCAGGCTGGAGTGCAGTGGCACGATCTCAGCTCACTGCAAGCTCCACCTCCCAGGTTCAAGTGATTCTCCTGCCTCAGTCTCCCAAGTAGCTGACATTAAGGGGCATACCACCACACTTGGTTAATTTTTTGTATTTTTAGTAGAGATGGGGTTTCATTGTGTTAGCCAGGGTGGTCTCAATCTCCTGACCTCATGATCTGCCTGCCTAGGCCTCCCAAAGTGCTGGGATTACAGGTGTGAGCCACTATGCCCGGCCTGTTTTTTCATTTTTTGATTATGGCCATTCTTGCAGGAGTAAGATGGTATCACATTGTGGTTTTGATTTGCATTTCCCTGATCATTAGTGATGTTGAGCATTTTTTCATGTTTGTTGGTCACTTGTATATCTGGTTTTTTTTTTTTGAGAATTGTCTATTAATGTCCTTAGCCCACTTTTTTCTTGCTGATTTGTTTGAGTTCCTTGTAGAATCTGGATATTAGTCCTTTGTTAGATGTATAGATTGTGAAGATTTTCTCCCATTCTGTGGGTTGTCTGTTTGCTGATTATTTATTTTGCTGTGCAGAAGCTTTTTAGTTTAATTAATCCCATCTATTTCTCTTTGCTTTTGTTGCATCTGCTTTTGGGTTCTTGGTCATGAAGTCTTTGCCTAAGCCAATATCTAGAAGGGATTTTCTGATGTAATCTCCTAGAATTTTTATGGTCTTGGGTCTTAGATTTACATCTTTGATCCATCTTGAGTTGGTTTTTGTAAAAGGTGAGAGATGAGGATCCAGTTTCATTCTCCTACATGTGGCTAGCCAATTATCCCAGCTCCATTTGATGAATAGGGTGTCCTTTCCCAACTTTATGTTCTTGTTTGCTTTGTCAAAGATCATATCATTGGCAAAGAGTGACAGTATGACTTCCTCTTTACCGATTTGGATGCTCTTTATTTCTTTCTCTTGTTGGATCATATTTTTATTTGGTACAATTACCTTTTTGCCTGAAGAATTTCCTTTAACAGTTCTTACAGTGCAGGTCTACTGGTGATGATTCCTTTCAGTTTTGTATATCTGAAAACATGGTTTTCAAAAATTTTTTAATTTTATGGTTCAATTTTTATCTATTTATTTATTTTGAGACCGGGTTATGAGACTGGCTAATGTTTGTATTTTTAGTAGAGACAGGCTTTCACCATGCTGCCCAGGCTGGTCTCAAACTCCTGGGCTCAAGTGATCCACCCGCCTCGGCCTCCCAAAGTGCTGGAATTACAGGTGTGAGTCACCACGCCCGGCCTGAAAACATCTTTATTTCTTGTTTTTGACAGATTTTTTCCCCAATATTCTAGACTGAGAGTTTTTTCTTTAAGTAGTTAAAAGATGTTGCTCCACCATCTTCTCACCTGGATTGTTTCCAGTGAAATCTTATGTCATTCTTAACATTGTTCCTCTGTGTGTAACATCTTTACCACTGGCTTTGAGCAATTTGGTTACGATGTGCTTTGGCATAGTTTCTTCATGTTGCTTGTGCCTGGGTTTATCGTGCTTCCTGGGTCTGTAGGTTTATAGTCATCTTTAAGTTTGGAAAGTTTTGTGTTGTTGTTGTTTTGTTTTTTGAGACAGAGTTTTGGTCTTATTGTCCAGGCTGCAGTGCAATGGCATGATCTCAGCTTACCGCAACCTCTGCCTCCCAGGTTCAAGCGATCCTCCTGCCTCAGCCTCCCAAGTAGCTGGGATTACAGGCATGCACCACCACGCCTGGCAAATTTTTGTATTTTTTAGTAGAGATGGGATTTCTTCATGTTGGTCAGGCTGGTCTTGAACTCCTGACCTCAGGTGATACACCTGCCTCGGCCTCCCAAAGTGCTGGGATTACAGGAGTGAGCCACCGCGCCTGGCTCAAGTTTGGAAAGCTTTAGGTCATGGTTTCTTCAAATATTTTTCTGTCCTTTTTTTCTTCTCCTTTTGGACCTCTAATTATCCATATATTAGGCCATTTACGGTTATCCCACAACTCACTGATCCTTTTTTCATTTTTCTTTGTTTTTATATTTTTTATTTTTTAATCTTTGGGTTTCATTTTGGATAGTTTCTATTGCTATGCCCTCAAGTTCACTTGTCTTTTCTTCTGTAATATCTTACCTGCCATTAATTCTGTCCAGTGTGATTAATCCTGTCCAGTATGGTTTTTTTAAAATCTGATACTGTAGTTTTCATCTCTAGAAGATCACTGGGATATTTTTCATACATTCCTTGTCTTAAGTGCTGGGATTACAAGTGTGAGCCACTGCACCCAGCCAGGGTCCTTTTTTTTTTTATTTTTGAGACAGAATTTCACTCTTGTCACCCAGGCTGGAGTGCAATGGCATGATCTTTGTTCACTGCAACCTGTGCCTCCTGGGTTCAAGTGATTCTCCTGCCTCAGTCTCCTGCCACCATGCCCGGCTAATTTTCGTATTTTTAGTAGAGACGGGGTTTCACCTCTTTGGCCAGGCTGGTCTCGAACTCCTGACATCAGGTGATCCACCACCTCGACCTCCCAAAGTGCTAGGATTACAGGCATGAGCCACCACACCTGGCCACCAGGGTCCATTTTTTAACGGATGTCAGATATTATAAAAACTGGGTATTTTTGCCTTCCTATAAATCTTCTTGAGCTTCATTCTAGAAGTTAACTGAAAATAGTTCAATCCTTTCAGGTCTTGCTTTTTTTGGTTTGTTCAGTGCATCCAGAGCTGGAGGACACAAGGATGAGTGAGGCATTAGCTGAAGTGGGCAGACAAGTCCAGGCACTAACCACAGCAGCATGGATAAGGAGGCAGTCAAAACTCGAGCAGTGAAGCACAATGTAGTCTCAACCCCACCCTAGTCCCCCGCTTCCTGAAATGGCAGCTGCATGAAGAGGGAAGGCAGAGCGGCAGTTTTCCTGGCTATACTTGGAGGTACTCTCATCAGATATGAAGCTTGAACACAGGAAGACACCAGGCCTCAAATGTAGCTCTGGGGCAGCTGTCAGCAGAGAGTTGTCCAAGAAGAGAGGCCCACCTGTCATCTCATCCCACTCTGCCGTTAATGATCAGGCCAAGGGCCCTGAGAAGTCATCACATTGCTTGGGCATCAATTGACTCATCTGCAAATCACGGTTGCTCCACCTGCCCTGCCTAGCTCACAAGGGTGTTCTCTCTTAGGAGTAAAGAAAGTAAAACCCAGGCAGGTGGCTCACGCCTATAATCCCAGCACTTTGGGAGGCTGAGGCAGGTGAATCATCTGAGGTCAGGAGTCAGAGACCAGCCTGGCCAACATGTTGAAACCCCGTCTCTACTAAAAGTACAAAAATTAGCCAGTCATGGTGGTGCACACCTGTAGTCCCAGCTACTCGGGAGACTAAGGCAGGAGAATCGCTTGAACCCAGGAGGCAGAGGTTGCAGTGAGCTGAGATCGTGCTACTGCACTCCAGTCTGGATGACAGAGCGAAACTCCGTCTCAGGAGAGGGGAAAAAAAAGAAAAGAAAGTAAAATCTTTACTGGGTCTCTGGCCCTGAGAGTGGCTTTCTCCACATACCCCTCTAACCAATGTGATCACTGGGCCTGCTCATAGAGGGCTCTCAAGATTTGTGGTTAGAAGGCCTGAGGAACTGGACAAAAGTTGAATGTGTGGGCAGTCACAAGGGCCTAAGTTCTCAAACCCCATCACTTACCCCCAACTTGCTTGCAAGACGTGGCAGGCCCAGCTCTGTCTGACAGAAGCCTAGGATGAGGGGTCTCCCTACTCTCCAGACTCAAAAGCTTGAGAGCAGTAGGAGATCCAGCTGGAGCTTCCAGATTCACGCATTTCTTTCAATCCTTTCCCTCCATCCTTGATTCCCCACCACAGTCAGATGGTGGTGTCTAGAGACAAGGGATCAAAGTTTCCATCTACCCTCTGACCTCTGCACCAGACCTGCCCTCATCCAGCCTTCCCTGGAAGGGCCTGAGGAAACCTGTGGCTGGACCAGACGAAGCAACTCACCCATGTTGGCACCATTGGCTGCCTCTAGCTAATAGGGCCTGGGCTCCCAGAACCTCACATCTGCCCCTAAGGGTTCCTCTGGCAAGAACAGGGTGACCTAGATCATGCCTTTTGCTCATTACCACCTGGTGATCCAGGAGGGCTTTAGCCTGGTTCAGCTGCCAGAACCTTGATGTTCTTGGGTGATTTCCATAATCTGCCAGTCAGTTTTCCCAATCATGTGTGATTTTGGGGGGGTAGAGGAGGGTCTGCTACAAAACTATATATATATATATATATATATAAATAATATATATGCATATGTATACACACACACACGTTTGACGTAACTGTAGATTCATATATAGCTCTAAGAAATCATACAGAGAGGGCCGGGCGCGGTGGCTCACGCCTGTAATCCCAGCACTTTGGGGGGCCAAGGCGGGCGGATCACGAGGTCAGGAGATTGAGACCATCCTGGCTAACACCGTGAAACCCCATCTCTACTAAAAATACAAAACATTAGCCGGGCATTAGCCGGGCATGGCAGCGGGCGCCTGTAGTCCCAGCTACTCAGGAGGCTGAGGCAGAATGGCGTGAACGTGGGAGGTGGAGCTTGCAGTGAGCCGAGATCGCGCCACTGCACTCCAGCCTGGGTGACAGTGTGAGACTCCATCTCAAAAAAACAAAAAAAGAAAAAAAAGAAAAAAAAAATCATACAGAGAGGCCAGGTGTGGTGGCTCACGCCTGTAATCGCAGCACTTTGGGAGGCCCAGGTGGGCGAATCACCTGAGGTCAGGAGTTCGAAACTAGCCTGGCCAACATGGTGAAACCTCGTCTCTACTGAAAATACAAAAATTAGCCGGGCATGGTGGCCGGCGCCTGTAGTCCCAGCTACTCGGGAGGCTGAGGCAGGAGTATCACTTGAACCTGGGAGGGAGAGATTGCAGTCAGCCAGGATCGTGCCACTGCACTCCGGCCTGGTTGACAGAGCAAGACTCCGTCTCCAAATAATAATAATAATAATAATAATACAGAGAGATTGTGTACACTTTGCTTAAATTCCCCCAATGCCTGTAATCCCAGCACTTTGGGAGGCCAAGGTGGGCAGATCAGGAGGTCAGGACATCGAGACCATCCTGGCTAACACAGTGAAACCCCGTCTCTACTAAAAATGCAAAAACATTAGCCCTGCCTCGTGGCGGGCGCCCCTAGTTCCAGCTACTCCGGAGGCTGAGGCAGGAGAATGGCATGAACCCAAGAGGTGGAGCTTGCAGTGAGCCGAGATCGCGCCACTGCACTCCAGCCTGGGTGACAGAGCGAGACTCTGTCTCAAAAAAAAAAAAAAAAAAAGGCCGGGCGCGGTGGCTCAAACCTGTAGTCCCAGCACTTTGGGAGGCTGAGACGGGCGGATCACGAGGTCAGGAGATCGAGACCATCCTGGCTAACCCGGTGAAACCCCGTCTCTACTAAAAAATACAAAAAACTAGCTGGGCGAGGTGGCGGGCGCCTGTAGTCCCAGCTACTTGGGAGGCTGAGGCAGGAGAATGGCGTGAACCCGGGAGGCGGAGCTTGCAGTGAGCTGAGATCCGGCCACTGCACTCCAGCCTGGGGGACAGAGCAAGACTCCGTCTCAAAAAAAAAAAAAAAAATCCCAGAATGATAACGATTTACAAAATGTAATAATCGCAACCAGAATATTGACACTGGTAAATTCCACTGGCCTTAGTCAGATTTTCCCAGTAAATGTGTGCCATTTTAATGATAAGACCACAAAAGCTTTGACCCAAGTTTACCGACTTAGCAAGTTGCCTTTGACCCAGGGGAACCTCACCCCGCCGCTTCGTGTGTTCCCTAAAACCGGAAACAGGTGAACAGGAGGAACTTAACATTTCAGGGGATATTATGTGGTAAACTCCCTGCTCATGTCATCATTTAATCCTCACAATAGGCCGGGCACGGTTGCTCAAGTCTGAAATCCCAGCACTTTGGGAGGTTGAGGCAGGCAGATCACTTGAGGTCACCAGTTCGAGACCAGCCTGGCCAACACGGTGAAACTCTGTCTCTACTAAAAATACAAAAAAATTAGCCGGGCGTGGTGGTGCGCGCCTATAATCCCAGCTACTGGAGAGCTGAGGCAGGAAAATCGCTTGAGCTCAGGAAACGGAGGGTACAGTGAACCAAGATCGCGCCACTGCACTCCAGCCTGGACGACAGAGCCAGACTCCATCTCAAAAAAAAAAAAAAAAAAAAAAAAAAAAGGCGCAGAGAGGGTGGGCGTGCCAGGGCCCCCGGTAGCCCAGTCCTGCCGCACTCCACCAGTCGAGCACAGCCCGAAGGCCAGGGAACAAACACAGAAGGAGGCCGAGTGGGCCCGGAGCAGGGTCCTGCCGCGACGGGCCTGGGCTCAACGTTAGAGCGCAGCGCGACCCTACTCTGGCTGCAACGAGACGGGTGAGTGAGGTGGTCGCCAGGGACCTCCCAGAATCCGAGCTCCCGACGCGAGCGGGCCAGGGGCCTCTGGAAAACTGCGCGCGCCCCGCCCTGCCCAATCCTGCCCCGAGCCGCCCTCTCCTCCCCCGCTGCGTAGCCCTCGGCTGCCCCCTGCCGCCGCGGGGCGGACCCTGCAAGTCCCGCTGTCCCCGCCTTCGCACCGCCCACCCCCGCCTCCGGATTGGCGGCTCCAGAAATCTCCAGGCCACCCGCTTTCCGCTACCGGATTGGCTGCGCCCGGGCGCTGAGGCCCGGCCCATTTCCCCGGGTCCTTTGATCACGCGCCTGACGGCTTTTCCGGGGCCGGGGAGCCAACCGAGGGCGTTCCTGTCGGGGCTGCAGCGGCGGGAGGTAAGGCATGGCCAGGCCGGCTGGGCTGCAGAGCGCCGGCACGGGTCCACGCCTCGGGGTGCCGGGCTTCCAGGATGTTCGGGCGCGGGGCGGCTCATCCGCGTCCCCCAACACCCCCCACCTCCGGCCTGAGCCTCCCAGCGCCGTGGGAACCACCTCCTGTCCGCTGTTGCTGGCCCGCATCCTAGCAGCGGCCTGACGCCCTCCCCACCCTGGCATGCCCCCTTGGCCTGGGACGATGAGCATACGACTGGGTAAGGGCAAGCTCGATGCCCCGTGCCCTACGGACACGGGGGTAGGTCGTTCATACCTTGCCCTCTGATAGAGACTCAAGCGAACCTGGGTCGCGGACCTTGGGCCATCAGCGTGCAAACCGCCCCAGGACGATTTCTTTGCTTCTGTCGATGGGGACTGACCCTCTCCACCTCTGCCTGTCAGCCCAGGCCAGGAGGGGAGGGACCTGGGCGGAGCCCTGGGTGGAGACAAGAGGAAGGTGACATCATCTTGAAGATACAATCCAGCTTTACCCACTCGTGTCCACCCTGGCACACGAAACCGATGGGGCAGAGGGTGTTCGGGCTGTATGTCTAAGGTGACACCAGGGACAAGGGCATAGAACTCAGGGATGGAGCCCATCACTTGAAGTGGGATTGGACCAGGATGGAAGCGGGCTCCTTCAGATGCTCCCACCTCACCCCTGGCTGCAGTGCAGGTCCCTCCTTTAGACCTCATTTATCCATTTTGCTCCACTGGACAGGTACTGGCAGCCCAATGCCCCAAAAGGGCTGGGGCAGGCACTGGAAACCTGCACTTCTTTCCCCAGAAGTTGAGACTTGTCAATGTCTCGAGCTGGGCCCCGCCCTGATATAGGGATAGGAGTTGGGCAGGACTCAGCCCTGGATCCAGGCCTTCCCTTGATCCCCTTTCCTGACAGGATTCGCCAAGACTCACTGGAGGGTTACACCCAGTACATCTATCTGGAGGATCCCTCCTCCCAGGATTTGACCTGGGACCAGTTTTCATAGATCTCCAGCTCTGGGGGAGGGATCCAGAGTCTGGATGTCACCTGGGTGCAACTGATAACCTCCCTTCCTCCTCCCCAGGGAGCCCAGTGGAGGCGCCCTCCCGAAGTGCCACTGCCCATGCTGACCAACCACCCAGCCCTCCGGCTGCTGATGTCATGAGTAACACCACTGTGCCCAATGCCCCCCAGGCCAACAGCGACTCCATGGTGGGCTATGTGTTGGGGCCCTTCTTCCTCATCACCCTGGTCGGGGTGGTGGTGGCTGTGGTAAGGAGCCCTCATATACACACACAGACACCCACAGCTTTGCTAAGGCAGGGGCTGGGTGGGCCTGGTCCAGTCTGCACAGAGTCCCCACTGTCCTGTTGAGGGAGTGAAGGGTGTGGAGGTGGGCCTCTCTCTGCTTGTGGGCCTTCCTGGGCTCAGCAGCCCCCACAGTGCTGTGTCTCTGTTGCAGGTGATGTATGTACAGAAGAAAAAGCGGTGAGTGTCCCTGTCTCCCCACCCGCCCTATCCCCACACCCACTCTGAAATTCCTGCTCATAGGCTCTGAGATTTCTGTAAGAGTCCCTCAGCCATCCTGATACAAGCCTGAATTTTGTTTTCCTTGCCCCGGCCTGAGGTCACTCACTGGGGAAAGCCCCTTTGTAGCATCAGGGTTGTATTCTTGGAGCTATAGTGTGTCCCAAAAGGCACCCACTGGAAGTGCCCCTGCCTGGGAGAGGGAGGTGAGATGGGGCAGCCAGGTGTTTGATGAGGGTTGGGGGGCCTCCTAGGCTGAGTCCCCTCCCCTGCTCCCCAGGGTGGACCGGCTGCGCCATCACCTGCTCCCCATGTACAGCTATGACCCAGCCGAGGAACTGCATGAGGCTGAGCAGGAGCTTCTCTCTGACATGGGAGACCCCAAGGTGAGCACTTGGGCGCCAGGGGTAGAATGAGGCAAGGTGGGGGTTAGCCCTGTTCCCAGCCATACTCGTGCACACTGAAACCAGAGCCTGGTCCTGCTTACTTGGGCTGTAACTGAGTGCTACAGACTCCCAGGGAACACAGCCCAGCCTTGTGGTGTGGTCTCCTCCCCGACAGGTGGTACATGGCTGGCAGAGTGGCTACCAGCACAAGCGGATGCCGCTGCTGGATGTCAAGACGTGACCTGACCCCCTTGCCCCACCCTTCAGAGCCTGCGGTCCTGGACTGCCTGAGGCCCTGCCGTCACCTGGCTCCCCCTGCTGGGTGCTGGGTCTCCATTTCTCCCTCCATCCACCCTCAGCAGCACCTGCTTCCCACGCCCTCACCATCACCTCACTACCCCCAGGCCTTCTGCCCTTTGTGGGTGTCAAGCTCACTGCCCACCCACAGGCACTCATGGGAGGTTTTCCTTCTGGGATGGGGGCGACTGGGAGACACCTTTGCTTTCTCTAGCCCTCCTGGGCTTGGCTTGGGCATAAATCCCCAGGAGGGCTTTGGAGTTGTTTCCATGGTGATGGGGCCAGATGTATAGTATTCAGTATATATTTTGTAAATAAAACGTTTTGTGGCTAGGGGTTTTGTTGATTTCATCAAGAGGCTTAAAATGACCTTCCTGAGGTGATTCCAGTGCTATTTCCCCTCCCTTCCCACAGCCCTTGGGCCAGAACACAAGTGTCACCTACCCTACCTGCCCCAGGCTTTAGGGGCACACACCACAGGAGACTCCAGTCCAGAAAAGGATATTTTTTTTTTTATTCAAGTAACTGCAAATAGGAAACCAGAGGGGGAGCCCCAGGCTGGGACAAACACGGCTACCCCTCCCCAACAGAACAGGGGGAGGTGGCGGCCCCTACACCCTTTATGGTCGATTCGGGCCCCCTTGCTCACTCTGCTGCAGCATCCTAGGGGCAGGGCCCCACCTTCCCTGGGACTGGGGTAGTCGGTCACCCAGCCTGCCATGCCCCAGCCCCTCTTCCCCACAAAGAGTATCTTGGGGGAGGGGATCGTGGGCAGAACAGGAGGCAATGAGGATGAACATTTGGCGCTGGTAGCAGCAGCAATGACGGATGTCGAAGAATGGAACATTGAACAAAAAACAACACAACTGTCCAGAGGTAGTTTGTGAACAGAGGAAAAATGGAACCAGAACCTTGGGGGGCAGGGAGGAGCAGGAGGGGGGTTGGGAGAGGGCAGGGTGAGCTCCTTGTTATTGGTGCCCCATCTGAGGACGGGGAAATGGCTGAGTGGCGGAAGCAAAGTAGGGTTAGGGAAGCAGCCCCAGCCCACCTCAGGTGACGGCCACAGGGCTCACCTGTGGGCCTCACCTGGACAACAAGCGACTGCATCTCCATCACCACAACATGTACTCAGATCCCAGGCGGAGGGCAAGGGGGCTGCGGCCACAGTGAAGAGGGAGTAAGGACACACCCCTCCTGCCTTCCTGGAGCCAAAGGGGGCAGTAAGGACACACCCCTCCTGCCTTCCTGGAGCCAAAGGGGGCCGTCCAACCTAGTGCAGGGACTAGGGAAGGTGGGGAAGGATGAAAAGTGTGAGCCCCATGTGGTGACAAAGACAGTTTGGCTGGGAGAATCCTGGGGCCAGCACCTCCTCCACGGGCCACACCTGCTGCTGCCAGGGCAGTGGAGTAGGGCGGGCCAGGATGAGATGGGGCTTGGGCCCCTTTTAAGGCCAGGGGAACCCTCCCAGGTCCCACTACAGGAAGCCAGAGGGAACAGTGAAGGAGCAGAGAGAGCGCCCCCAAACCAAAAGCCCAGAGAGCAATGTCCCCACCACCAAGGGAGTGGGGACGCAGCAGGTGCAGGGTGCGGCTAAGTGGGATGTTAGCCTTGTCCAGGAGGGCATGTGTGTATGCGTGGATGGGTGGGGGGAGCTGGGAACTGAGGCCAGGGGAAAACTGCTCCCCACTCAGCCCATGGGAGCCCTGCAGCGGCTGGTGTGCTGTGTAGTGTGGTGGTGAGGGCACAGGTGGAAGATGGGGGTGGCGGCCAGAGGCAGTGGTGATGGTGGGCCTGGGGAAGGGGTGGGGGCGGTGGGAGCGGAGCAAAGCTGTCCAGTCCCAGAAGGAAGCTGCTCCTCCAGTGAGGAGCAGGCGGCACGCATGGGTCACTGCTCCTCCTCCGAGGATTCCTGCGAGATGCCCTCCTCTTCCTCCTTCTCCTGCGAAGTGGGCAGTTGTTGGTGTGAGCTCTGGCCTGGCCCCCTCTTCCACCCCCAGAGGCTGGCCCCCACCCGCTCCCTGCACTCCCTGGCTCTTCTGAAGAGGGATGAGTCAGGGCTGAGTGTGTGGGTGACTCAGCAACCTCCACGGCCCGGCTTCATTCATAAAAAGAATTTAAAAGGAGGAAAAAACCCCACACACATGCTGCTGTCACCCAGAGCCAGAAGCCAAGCCCCCTTGGCCCCCAAGCCCATGGAGCACAGGAGGGCAGAGCTCAGGGCAGCACTGAGCTTCAGGACGTGACTGGCTCCCTAGGGGAGAAGAGGTGGGGAAGAGGTGGCTGGGGGAGGAATGGGAAGGGGTGGCTAGAAGGTACATGAGCCCTCTGGTGGGTGCAGGGGAACCAGGGGCAGATGCTGCGCTGTGGTGCCCTGGCCCTCGGGAGTGGCCGAGGGCTGACCCCAGGCCGGGGTGGGGAGGAAGGGGAAGTGTGTGCCGCCGGGGCTCACTCACTGGGCGGGAATGTCGGGACACCACACGGGGCTACAGCCCCCGTGCCAGGCACAAACTCCAAAACAACTTGTTTCCTGTTACTCACTCTTGGGGCCTGGCCAGCAGCACCCCCTACCCCCCTCCACCCCAGCAGTGGCTCAGCTCGAGGAATGACAGCTTCAGGGATTTGAGGGGGCAGGCTGGGGGTAAGAGAGGGCCAGGAGCTGGAAGGCTGGGTGACCCTAACTGCAGTGGCCCCCTAGAGGCAGCCTCCTGACTCAGCCCACCGAGCCTTTGCACCAGCTGTTTGAGGGCCCAGAAGTGGATGGTGCCCTTCAGTGCGGTGTGGTGGGTCACATGAGAACTCCAGCACCGACCCCTCCCAGGGCCCAGCTCCTTCACTGTTTCTATTCTCCAGAGGATTTTAGGAAGGACAAACCTTGCCCCTGTGGCTTCCTTTCCTCATCTCTAACTGAGGGGGACCCAGGCTAGATGACTTCCCAGATTTCCCCCAGAAGTTCTGAGGATTCTAGAAGCAGGAGAGGGACCCCCCCACACACAACTAGGGCAGGGCAGGGGGATGTGGTCTGGTTTGTACCTGGGACCCCTCACTTCTCATGGGCACAGCCCAGGCCAGGCACCTTCCCCGCTCTGGACTTCTGTAAAATCTGATGTCTCAGCAGGTCAGGGACAGCCTTTCCATAGGGGGTGCATAGCATTAGGTACTGTGTACTTAACACCCTCACTCAAAGAGCCCACGAGGCAAGCAGCAGTCTGCTTCTTCACCTACCAGTTTTTTGGGTCTGCCCCTTGGTTTCCTTCCTGGAGTTGTGGTGGTTTTCTAGAGGGTTAGAGAAAATATCTCCTAAGTCCAAAATGCTCAATAGTGCTCACCCAATGCCCAGTGGTGAGGGAGGGGCAGACCTACCTGCCTGTTCAGGGCGGCCCAACACTCTCACCCAACAGGCCCACCCAAGTCCAGCTGGCGATGACTGGCCAGCCACATTTGCCCCCTCAACATACACACACGCCCCCTACTCCCATCTCCACCCATGACTCAGAGGATATGAGTCGTGTCTTAGAAAAAATAAAATAAAAAACAAAACAACTTTTCTGAAAGGCTGATGCCACTGTGAATCTGGCCTTTGCTGCCTGTCCCCACCCCCACTTCAGGCTCCAGGGGACCCCAAGAGGAGAAGGTAACATTCTCAGCCCAGGGGCTGGCAGGGACCCTCCACTCTCCCCACTCCACCTTTCTCTAGATCAGGAAAGCCGTGGGACTTCTGACCTCATCTCCACATTGTCCTGGGCAGGACCAACCCCACAGAAGTGAGACCTTAGTCACTGCCCCACTCTCCCCAATTAGCAAAGACTCATTGCCGCCCCTGTACGAGGGAAGGGGGTGCACAAGTGGGATGACTGAGCCCCTTCCCAGACCTTCCCACAGCCGTGGCCATGGAGCCAACAGGGGGGTCCTCTGCTGGTCATCCACCCAGGGCTGGTCCCATCTCAAGTCTCACCCGGGTCTTGGCAGCACCCTTGTTTTTGCTTCCCTTTGGTCGGCCCCGAGGTCTCTTAGGTGTTGGCACTTCGCTGGGCTCCTTCTGTAAAGACAGAGGATAGTCAGGGACAGTCACCACCTGCTTCCATCCCCTTAGAAGACACAGCCCTCTGCCTCCTCAACAAGGTTAAGTCAGCAAGAACCAAGAACCACCTCTGACCTAGGAATCCCTTCAGGATCCAAAGCTCCCGTTTGAGCATCTTTGCAAAGTGCCTCCCACCCCTCCCCTTGCCTCCCTGCGGATTTCTAAGACACAAAATGACAAGAGCCCAGAAGACCCCTAGGAAAAGCATTCTGGGGACAGAAAGATACTGTTAGGTGGCTCTGCCCAAGTGTCAGTTCTGACACTGATCTTGGGCAGGATACATAATGCTGGAGCCTCAGTTTCCTCATCTATAAATGGTGAAGACTTCCCTCGCAGGGTTGTCATGGAGATTAAATGGGTAATGTATGGTTATCTAGCACTGTGCCGTGATCACTGCCCACCCTCTCAGATGACCTATGCTGGACACACACTCCCTGCCTGCACTTACAAACCTGGAGCCCATCCAGGCTGCCCCCAGAGAAGGGGAATTACAGCCGGACCCCAGAGATCCCTGCCATCATTCCCACTGAAATTTTAATAAGCCCTAAATAGAATAAAAAGCTGCTGCATAATGCATAGAAGGTGCGTGGTGAAGGCGCGCCAGCTACTGTTTCCTAGGGGGCTGCCCATGGCCTGTCTATAACCAGGGTCCAGTAATCCAGCACCCCTCTTGACACCTCCCACTGACCATGGCTAACAGCTGGGGTAGGAGGGGAGACTGAGGGAGCTAGGCTAAGAGGACAAATGATCCCACCCCAGGCTCTAAAGGTGGCTGCCGAATTCCAACACAGCAGACTCATCACAGCTCGTGTCTCCCAAGGCCCAGGTCAGCACAGACCACTCTCCACCTTATGGACAGGGAAAACCTGCAGGTGAACAACCTACATCATGTTTAAAGGGCAGAGGTCAACCTCAACTCCTCTTACCTCCTCCCCAGGGAAGGGAAGTAACTGGGCTTCATCAACAGCCACCCCTCACTTGGGTGACAGCTACCTCTGTAAGAGGCCAATATGGGACCCCCCCCACAAGCCCAAGTGGCCATGCTCCCTAGGGTGCCCCACAGTGCCAGGCTGGCAGCCTCATCCTTCTATGAGGACCTTGTGGGGAGAGCAGCACCAAGGTTCTGAGGGTCACTGACACAAACTCCCCAACATTTTGACTTCTTGGGCTTCAATTTCCATCCACAGTGCCAGGGGCAATGCCCATTCCAGAACTACTCATAACATGGCCTGTGCATGAACAGGTGCAGGCCCACGCAGGTACCTGTTTCTCACCTGGGATGAGGAAGTACAAGAATCAACCATAAGTACTCAGAAACTTTACAGCAAATTGACAAAAATCATTTTACGAGCACTGAATCTAATGATTAAAAACCCTGAGCTTCTATGTGTGTTTTTATTTTTGTTCATTCATCTTTTTTATTTATTTATTTATTTTGAGACGGAGTCTCATTCTGTCGCCCAGGGTGGAGTGCAGTGGCACAATCTCGGCTCACTGCACGCTCCGCCTCCCGGGTTCACGCCATTCCCCTGCCTCAGCCTCCAGAGTAGCTGGGACTATAGGCGCCCGCCACCACGCCTGGCTAATTTTTTGTATTTTTAGTAGAGACAGGGTTTCACTGTGTCAGCCAGGATGGTCTCGATCTACCTAGTGATCCGCCCGCCTCTGCCTCCCAAAGTGCTGGAATTACAGGCCTGAGCCACCGCATTCACCGCATCTTTACTACATTTTAAAATCACTGGTCCACAGTGGACTGGAAATTAAGAAAAAGATGAGTGTTTTAAGTAAGCACTGGGTATATGACCTCTGGGGTGCTTTAGGTTTGACCTGCCATTGGCTTCAGAATTCATCTTGAATTCCTCGGCCCCCCGTTCTCTCCTGGTGGTCTCCAGAGATCTGAGCAGAGTTGCAAGTGGGGCAGGAGTACACACAGGTGGGAGGACACACCCACATGCTTACTGCACAGAATCATTCTGCACTCTCCATGCATGTTCTCGCCTGCTGAATGAAACTCCAGGTACCTCCCTAGCCCCAAAGGGTAAACCGAGTGAAGCAAAGGTTTGGACACCCACCTGACTCCCTACCAGCGCTGTCCCGGGACTCACCGGAGGCTGCTTGCGCGGCCTGCCCCGGCCCCGCTTCTCAGTGCCGTCCTTTTCCTGCTTGGAGGCCAAGGGCTGGCTGGACTTCGAGCTCGATTCGCTCATCTTCCCTTCTCTAAGGAGCAGGTGGAAGAGTGATGGCTGGGATGCTGGGAAACGGAAAAGTGCTTTTAGACAAACATCTCACTTCAGCCATTTTCTACCTCCTCATCACCCATACCTTCAAGGCACACTGCAGAAAACTGTGCTCCCAGGGGCCCCGAGGCCTCCTACTCTGCCCAGGATGGAGGGGTATGCCCACCCCCAGATGCTGCCAAGGGCGGGGAAGGGCCGTTGGCCCTAATCAGCTCCTTATCTATCTCCTGTTAAGAAGGGCTCTTTGTTGTCCTGCCTTAACACCGCCCCAATGGAGCAGGGTGGGGGGGGTCCCAGGAGGTACAGCCAGTCCAGACCTAGCTACATGGGTGAGGCCACCCTGGGACAAAGGTGTGGGGAGGTGGGGTCTGACGTATTGCCAGCATCCCCTCCTTCTGTAGCCAACTGCTGCCCTTTGTCTTTAAGAGAAAATCCAGTCTACGCAGTTCAGTGGGGACTAGGAAAAAAATGGAAAGAATGAGACCTTGCGATCTGGCAGCTACGGACATTGATCCCCTGCCCACCTCACTGACAATATTGCCTATCTGGCAAGGTCCAAGACTTAGGACCAAAAAGAGCCAATTGCATAGCTAGGGGGTGCTCACCCACCAGCTCTCTTCTCTGTTCTCACCCAGGGTAAATCCCTGGAGGATTCAAAGATTGGTATAATTGAGGGAGGGAGGAGATGGTTGAAGCTACAGTGGGTGAGGTGGGGGAGGAAAGGGAGCCCAAAGCCAAAGGCCATCCTCCTCTTTCCCCTTACCCCTTCTCTGCCCAACTGGAGTCAGATGGGACTTTGTCAGATGGGCAGAGAATTCTCCAACTGAAATGCACCGTCTAACAGACCCTAGCTGGCCCCCTGGCAGGGCTCATCCTAAAAGCTTCTTGGTCATTTTCTAGCATCTTCCTTCTTCTTAAGGGTCTGTTGGGGTTTAATTAACCCCATCAAATCAATTTTTAGTTTTCCTAAAACTTCCCATTGGAAGGATGGCCTGCAACCAGTATTTTGAACACCCTGTACTACAGGCTTAGAAACGACAGTTCTCCACATCTTCATCCTAGTCCTTATCATCCGCAGGCTACGGATGGATGAGACGCCGGAGGCCTAGGCTACACATTTTTCCAGTAACCAATCCCTGCCTGCCTACAGTAAGGGGTGGGCCCAAGCGGCTCCACTTCTGAAACCCTCTCAATCTGTAAGATCAAGGTAATTATAAGGTACCTGCCTGAACTACTCCTGACTGCTTCAAGGATCAAACTAGGTAATAGTTTAGAAAAACTTAAAATAATGGAAAGAAATCTTCACTCTAACCAAAGAACTAGACCATTTGAAAATGATTTATGGGCCAGCTGAGGTGACTCATGCCTGTAATCCCAGCACTTTGGGATGCCAAGGCAGGAGGACTGCTTGAGGTCAGGAGTTCGAGACCAGCCTGGACAATACAGTGGGACCCCCGTGTCTAATTTAAAAGAAAAAAAAAAGTTTTTACCCCAATGAGAGGAAAAAAACATTTTTGCAAACTTGTGATTTCTGGTGGGCCCAGGACCTCCATTCTCAAGCATCAAGAGACCCTCCAGACAGCAGGACTTTGCTAATTATTCTATCTTATAATGTTTCAGACTTGGAGACCCTTTTAAACAAGGTGGTTGGTGATTTATCCTGCTCCATCATTAGTGGCTTGGCCTACTATGCAATTACAGGCAATGATTAGAATCTTATATTACACCACAGGTCCCCCTTCAAACTAAACATCAAAATTAATCAACTAAACGAGTGCTGACCTCATATAAGGTCTGCCTGAGGCCCCCTCATCGAGGGGGTTCCAGTTGGGCGAAGCCAGTCCGGAATCCCAGAGAGCCTGGCCCAGCCTGCCTAGAGATCTTGGCGGGTCTCCCTGGAAGCTCTCATACCATCTGGTGCCTCCCCCACCTCTTGCTGCTGGGGACCCTTTAATCCCCCTCAGCCAAACCCCCACGAGCTAAACGAAGGCCCGAGGCCCTTTCCAGTGAGGTCAAGAAACGCTCGTCTCTTCCACCTGTTTCGGAACATCAGAGGCCTGTCTTGTAGGAACTACATTTAGGGCCTAACCCCAATCCCTCACTTTGTAATAAGCCCGCTTGGGCCTCAAGCCTGTCTCCTCCACACGCTGTGCACGCAAAGTGTGCTCCTGGAATACTTAAGGACTCTGCAGCAAAGGCCCTAGGAGAAATTATCTTGGGGGTTCCCTTATTTTCTTCCCCGTCCCCCGTAAAATGGTAGCCCAGAGAAGTCTGATAAGTTGCCGAAGGTCACACAGCAAGTTGGCGAGCAGGAAAAAGTAGGTTCCCGGAGACCCTTTCAACCCGACACTTTGCCTACCCGCCTAGCGGCTAGGGCTAAGCCCCCGAGGCATCAGGCTCCAGACCCGGCCCCAGGGTGACTCTGCAAGTGTCTGCGCCCGGCCGTTGCAGGCCGGCCGGCGGGACCAGGGGCCAGGGCGCGCGGGGGGAGGGGCGCAGGCCGCTCCTGCAGGCGCGGGAAAGCAGCGCACCCCGACCGCATGCACCGCCACGCGGGTGCACCCGGCCCCACTTCCTGCCAGAGGGGGCACCCAAGCCCGCCTTGGGGCAGGAAACCTGGCGCGCGCGGGAGCGGGGGAGAGGAAGAAAGCCCCCTCCCTCCGTCCCCTCCCCGCAAAATAAAGACCCAGAAGAAAATAAAATAGAAACGGGGAGTCAAAGGAACTAGTTCCAACAGAGCCCAGCAAAGCAGCGAAACCAGTTTGTGGGGGCGGAGGGCAGGCCCGGCCCCTGGGGCTGAAGAGGCGCAGGCCAGGCCAGAGGTGGGGTCGGGGTGAAGCCCCAAACCCAGGCCCGCGCTCCGGCCTCATCTGCGGAGGGGGCACGAGAGAAAGGCCGAGAGAGCGTAGGGCCGAATTTCGGGGTTCCTCCCCATCCCCCTCACTTCCAGAACTTCCCTGGGCTGCGGGGGGCGCCCGACCCCCCACTCTCCCGCCGCGCCGCAGCCCATGTCTCTCCTCGCCCCTCACCCGGGCCCGGGCTCGGGCTCCGGCGGGAGCGGCCGCCGCGCGAGGTGCGCCGGGCTCCTCCGGGCTCCGCCGGGTGCACAACTCGCGCTCGCCGCAGCTGCGCGCCCCCTCCCCCACCGCGCGCCTTTCCCGGGTCCCCGCCCCCCGCAGGGCGCCCGCGGCGCGGGGGAAGGGGTGCGGGCGCCCTCCCCGCGCCGCCGGGCCCCGCCGCCCGCCCCCGCGCCGCGCGGCCCTCCCCCGCCGCCGGCTCGCACCGCCCCGGCCTGGGAATAAAGCCGGCGGCGCGCGCTGCAGCCCCGGGCAGCTCGCAGGAGGGGCGGCGTGCGGGCGGGGGCGCCGGCGCCCCCCTCCGCCGCCGCCGCCGCGGGCCCCGGGGACGACTCACCGCGAGCTCGGCCGCCGGCCTGCGGTGCGCGCTCCGGGTTGCCGGGAGCGGCGGTGCTGGGCGCTGAGGACCGGCCTGGCTCCGCCGCGGCCGCTGCTGGTAGCAAATGCGGATCTGAAACCGGGAGAGACAGCAGAGGCGCTCAGAGACCGCCGCCGCCGCGTGCTCGCCGCCCAGGCCCCCGCGGGGTATTTATGTGTCACAGCCAGGCGGGGGGACAAAAATATTCCCCCTCCCCCGAAGGATGGCGAGGGGCAGGAAGCTGGGCACGGCCCGTGCGCGGCCTCAATAAATAAATAATTTAACTAAATTATAGATATAAAAAAAAGAAGCCACCGGAGCGGCCGCGAACTCACGCCTTCTTGGAGCCGCGCCAGCGCCAGAAATAGCCCCGGCTCGGAGTCCCAATTAGAGGAGCGCAGCACCGGCTCAGGGGAGCTTAAAAAGAGCGACCCAGGGGCAGGGGGGACGGGCCCGCCCGCGCCAGCCGTGTCACTCAGGGGGCGGGGCCATGCAAATGAGCCCGGGGATTTAAAAGGGCGGCCGCCCGCCAGCCGCCGCTGCCGCGCGGGTGGGTGCTGACGGCGGGGAGGGGCGTGTGGGAGGCCTGGGCTGCGAACTCGAGTCGACCGCCCACTCCTCGCAGTCCCGGACGGAGGAGGTGTGGGAAGGCACGCACAGAGGAGTCACGAAGGAGCTTCTCGCGGGGGGTGGTGACGGGTGGCGGTATCCTTCCTCCCTGGTACAGTGGTCCCAGGGAGAGTCACCTCTAGGGGCTTCCTGGGCGTGTGGGCCAGGCCCCCCCAGGGTGTGTGGGGGTGGACGGGGGTCCACGCGGGCCGAGGGGTTGAAGAGAAATACGCTCGTTAGAGAGTTCCGCGGCCTACACGCCGCCCCCTCACTGAAATACAGGGCTGGTAGATTTCCCCTGGGCGGACAGGTGTCAGCATGTGCCTTTCAGTGTCAACCCGCGTGTGGCTGATTGGTGAGATACAAGTCTTGTGAAATTCAAACGTGAAACTTGTGAAATCCAAAGTGTTTTATTAATGGCCACCAGCAAGCCATGATCAAGGTGGAGCCTTCCAGCGAAACCAACGATTGGCTCGTTGGCAGGTACACCCAAGGGAGGCTTCATGCCTTGAGGTGACTTAGATGGTGTTCTGGAGATACGCAGGCCCACTTGGGGACCTGGGCCCTTACGCTGAGACTGTAAATAAAAATAAAAGGTGGGCCAGAGGTCGCCTGGAAGCGCTTTGAGGGCAGGGGCCGAGCACGCAGGCCATCTCCGCCACGCGTGGCCCGCCTGGCGCCCGGCTTAACAAAGACTTGTTGCACCGAGCGAGAAGGAAGCCAAAGGGGAAGATGGCGGGGAGGGCGATGGGGGAGGAAAGGGCGCAGGCGGAGAGGCGCGCCCTGCAGGCCGGCCCGGGGCCTTCTCGGGCGCACCTCCCGCGCCCGGTCCCCGAGGCGGCCTTCCACACCTCCTGTGATGCAGGGAGTTGAAATGCGCTCCAATGACACACGGCTGTGACTCATGTTTTTCTCTGCTCCCCTTCTTCCCGGTCAGCCGAGGCCCTGGCCCAGCCCCCTCCTCAGGGGGCGAGCCGGCGGTGGAGGGGACGCAGGAAAGCCCTGGGCCGGGCGCGGAGGCGGGGTGGGGAGCGGCGGGCTGGGCCTCGCAGTTGCAGGAATGTGGCAGGAATGTTTCCGGTGGGGGTGGGGAGCGGGCGGGGGGTGGGCCCAGCCCCCACCCGTGCGGCGGGAAGCGCTCGGGGCCCGGGCAGCACGTGCTCGGCCGGGTGGGGGCGGGGGCGCCTGGGCGGGAAGGCGCCACGGGCTGGGAGCGCGGGTTCAAAGGGGAGGGCGCGGGCCTGGGGCCGGCCCGGCCTAGGGGTGGGCCCGGAGGCCGCCCTCTGCGCGCCGGCTCCCCGCCCTGCGTCCAGGTGAAACGCAGTTCCTGAGAAGTCCCGGGGCCGCCCCTGGAGGGGAGAGGAAGTCACCAAAGGGCGGCCCGAGGGGAGGGGAGGAGAGGGCGGCGGGGCCCGCGAAGGAGGCTGGGGGAGGGGCGACCTGCCCCTTTGTCTGGCGGGCGGGTGGGTGGGGGTGGGGCCGGTGGATCGCGCCGCTCCCTCCATCTTTGTGCCTTGGGCCCCGAGCCCACGCTTAGTAGGCCGTGAGTGGTGGTGGCTGGAGGGCGTTCGGTTTCGAGCGCGGGAACCTCTGCGGCGTGGCGTGGAGGTGCGATCCCTCAGCCTCCAGCAACCCCTCCCAGGCCACAGGCTCCACGCCAGCACCCTGGGACCCAGGTCTGGGCTCGGGCTGCCCCCCAGAGCCGCGCGCCTCTCCACTTCGCGCTCTCCAAGGCCGCGGTGGCTGCTAGGCCGGGCCCCGGGTTGGCGGCCTGGCGGCTGGGGAGGTGCGGAGAGGGTCCTGTCGGTCCCCTCTCTCGGGTACATCTCTCCCGTCCGTGTGGGACGCGCGGCCGCCCCTGGGACGGGGAGGGGAGAGGGACTTCCGCCTCGAGTGGGCTGTGGGAAAACTTGGCCAACTGTTTGGCCCACTTCTAGCAAGGCGACTCGATCTTGTTTTTCCTAGTCTTATTTTCCCCTCGGCCTGATTTTCTCAGCGACTTGTTTTTTACCTTGTATTGTGTGTATTTTTGTAAGCCACCTCAAACCCTCTCTGGAAGGAGGCAGGTATAAATAAATTCGTAGGCAAATAAATATAGTAGCTTATTCCCTTCCAGGATTACCCACACCCTTGAATCCAAATAACTCTACTCACTGACCCTCACCTCCACGCTTTCTGGATTGTAAATGCCCTGAATTCACTGCCTTTCCTTTCTTTCCGCTTTGAATAAGTATTAAGCAGAGGAGCGAGTGGTAGGGATAAAAAGATGAGTAGGATCTAGTCCTTGTCCCAGCGAATTTCACGTCTAGAGAAATCGGAATCAAGCCTGCACTAGAGAAAACAATAGCAGTACAGGAGATGCCATGTTAGAAAACATTTCATTCAGTAGTTATTGAGAACCTACTGTGTAGCAGGAACTGGGCCAAATTCTTGGGGTACAATCAGTGAACAAAGTCCCCCGCACTCTTGAAACTCGGACCAAGGGGTCAGGTGCTTAAAGACTTATAAGGAACTGCAGGAGGAGAGGATGGGAGCCCAGGGTGGTCAGGGAAGTCCTGGAGGAGGCGGGTTTGAGCAGGCCTTCATGAGACTTGGATAGTTGGGTGGCTGAGGAGTTGGGGACAGGGCAGGCAGGAAGAGGGAGCTATTCCAGGCCAAGGACATGGTCAAGGCCTGGGGGATTCAGGGGTGGTCCATACCAGAACCTGTCTTCCCCACAGGAAGCATTTTCGGTTATTGGAGTCAGCCTATATACAGTTTCCTCAAGGACGACCTATGAGCTTCAGTGAACCCAACAGGAATGTCCAGGGAATGGGGAGTTCGAGTCAACTTTACATATATTGGGACGCTGACTCTTAAGCTCATTTTCTAGTTGAGTAGGTGAAAAAACTAGTGTGGATGTTTCCATTTAGTTCTATTATTTGGCTTGATGCATTTTCACAAAGTGAACACCTTTGTGTCACCAGCATGCAGACCAATAAATACAACATCTCCAGTACCGCTATGTAACCACCATCCCAACCTTAAGCAGCGTTTCACTTCACCTGTTTGTGCACACATAGAGATATGGAGTCTTATATTTTGTATTCTCCTGGATTAGTTTCCTTGTTCACCCTTATGTCTGTGAGGTTCATCCATGCTACTGTGTGTGGCTGCAGAATGTTCATTCTCAGGGCTGCTTAGTGATGTGATATGAATATACCACAATTTTATATCCGTTCTGTTGAAGGACATTTGGATAGTTTCTGGCGGGGGTCTATTGTGAATAGTGCTGCCATGAATGTTCTAGAATATATCTTGGTGAGTAGATGTGCAAATTTCTGTTGGGTATGTGCCTAGGAGAGGAATTACTGGATCACAGGATGTGTATGCTCAGCTTCAGCAGACAAGCAGGGCACTTCAGAGTGAAAGCGGCACTATTAATACTTATGACCAGACAACAGGCATAAACCTGACCTGGCACCTATCAACCAGGACTGCCCCAGGCCGGTAGGAGGTGGGGCTACCCTGGTACACAATGTTTGACCACTCTCCTCGAGAGTCACCCAGCTACTAGTGCATCTGGTCATCTGGCAGGATCAGGCCTCCAGGCTCTGCTGACCACAAGTTCTGCTGCCAGCAAGGCTGGCAGGCCTAGAAGGGGAGGAGGGCCTCTGCTGCTTCCAACTTTCGAGGGAAAAACTCTCAAGTGAAAAGGAGGGCCCAGGAATCAGGGCCCTCTCCGCCTTCCTGCTGTGAGCTAATGACCCACCTTGCATGGCCCCAAGATGCCATGGACTTTTTAGCTTCTTCAGGGCTGAATCCCCAAGGAAGCCCAGCTCCTCTCCAACCCCTGAAGAAATCTAAGGAGAGGGTGGAGTTTATGAGCATATACTGAATGCATATGTTTTCTCAGATCTCTCCACGTCCCTACTGGTGAGTGATGCTATTGCCCCATTTCACAGGTATTAAAACCAAGTCTTGACCAGGCGCGGTGGCTCACACCTGTAATCCCAGCACTTTGGGAGACCGAGGTGGGCAGATCACCTGAGGTCAGGAGTTTGAGATCAGCCTGGCCAACATAGGGAAACCCCATTTATACTAAAAATACAAAAATAAGCTGGGCGTGGTGACACATGCATGTAATCCCAGCTACTCAGGAGGCTGAGGCAGGAAGATCACTTGAACCTGGGAGGCAGAGTTTGCTGTGAGCCAAGATGGCGCCACTGCACTCCAGCCTGGGCAGCAGAGTGAGACTCCCTCTCAAAAAAATAACCAAACAAGTCTTGGGGCAGTTAAATAGCTAAGGATTTTGCCTCTTTCCCCTCTACTGCTGCTATTCCCAGGCTGGGTGGGCTTGCTGCTTCCTCCCAGCCTGGCCAGATGGATCACTCCAGGTACCACCACCATGGATGTGGCCTTAAAACGGGTAGCTACATTCCTGTCCTCAAGGGGCTTGCATTGAGTGGGGTGCATGAGGGAATAGACAAGCACACAAGCAGTTCCACCAATGTGATACATGCTGTAATGCAGGCCTGAGGAAGCACAGGGCAGGGGCCCAGGGCATGGGTGGAGCATCCCAGGAGGCCTAGGAAGCAGGCAAGTGGGAGCAGGAGGGTATTTGGCATGGGGATGGGCTTGGAGCTGTGAGAGATGTGGTGGGCAGGCATTTGGTATGCACCATGCCCTACGTTCCTTTGAAGCAAGTTTTGGATATGAATTGGGTTCCATCAAAGAAAGAAATTTGGGGCCAGGCACAGTGGGTCATGCCTGTAATCCCAGCAGTTTGGGAGTCTGAGGTGGGAGGATCATTTGAAGTCAGGAGTTTGAGACGAGCCTCAACAACATGGTGAAACCCCATCTCTACTAAAAATACAAAAAACTTAGCCAGGCATGGTCTCGCATGCCTGTGATCTCAGCTACTTGAGAGGCTGAGGCAGGAGAATTGCTTGAACCCTGGAGGCAGAGGTTACAGTGAGTTGAGATAGCGCCACCGCACTCCCGCCTGGGCAACAGAGTGAGACTCCATCTCAAAAACATAAATAAATAAAATAATAAAGTGGCCTAGCGTGGTAGCTCACGCCTGTAATCCCAGCACTTTGGAAGGCCGAGGTCGGTGGATCACCTGAGGTCGGGAGTTCGAGACCAGCCTGACCAACATGGAGAAACCTCATCTGTACTAAAAATACAAAATTGGCCGGGCGTGGTGGTGCATGCCTGTAATCCCAGCTACTCAGGAGGCTGAGGCAGTATAATCGCTTGAACCCGGGAGGCGAAGGTTGTGGTGAGCCGTGCCATTGCTATCCAGCCTGGGCAACAAGAGTTAAACTTCATCTCAAAAAAAATAAAAATAATAAAGTGAAATTTGGTGGGAGGATGCGCAGAGGGAAATACTGCTCTGTGGGCTGTGGAGATACGGGTTTTCTACAAGACATCCAGCATCTAGTCACCAGCTTCGTGGTGTTCAAGAGGCAGGTGCAGTGGCACAAGGCCTCCTGACCCTAGATCAGATCTCAACTATGCCGGTGGGGCCTCCTGACTCTCTACCCTCCTCATCAGGGCAGAGGCCAGGCCGGTAGTTCAGTCATGTTGTTCCACAGGGCCCAGCATGGAGCCGGCTCCTCCAGTTCTTGCAATGGTTTTGTAAGCACCTAATTCCTGGCATTCAATCTCTCTACATGAGACCTAAGGCATGTTTCTCCTTTGCTCAGATTCCTCCAGGGGTTCTCATCTCATACAGTAAAAAGAGAGGCCTTCAAGGCCCTGCAGTCTGCCCTCTGACCCCATCTCCTACCCGTTGGTCTCTCTGCTTCAGCCACATGGGCCACTTGATGTTCCCCGGGCCTGCCAGGCATGAGCCCACCACAGGGCCTTTGCACTTGCTGTGTCCGCTGCCTGCTTTTCCCCTGATGTCCTCAGGGCTTGCTTTCTCACTGCCTTCAGGTCTCTGTTCAGTATTACTCATCTACACTATTTACAACTGTACATCTCTGGCCAGGCGTGGTGGCTCATACCTGTAATCCCAGCACTTTGAGAGGTCGAGGTGGGCAGATCACTTGAGACCAGGAGTTTGAGACCAGCCTTGCCAACATGATGAAACCCTGTCTCTACTAAAAATACAAAAAAATTAGCCAGGCGTTGTGGCACATGCCTGTAATCCCAGCTATTTAGGAGGCTGAGGCATGAGAATCATTTGAACCCAAGAGGGGGAGGGCACTGCACTCTAGCCTGGGGGACAGATAGAGACTCTGTCTCAAACAAACAAACAACCTGTACATCTCCCGTTACAGTCCCCCATCTATTTGACCGTGCTTTATTTTTTTCTTGTAACACCTGTCAATTTCTAACATAAATAAACTCATCTATTTAACTGCTATCAAGTGTAAATATGTGTGGTATTTTCTGTGCAGCTCCCTCCACTGGAAAGCCAGCTCCATTAGGTCACGGAATTTTATCTTTTATGTTCCCTGGGGTATCCCTAGGGCCTAGTGTAGTGTTCAAACTCAAAAAAAAAATGTGTTGGCCGGGCGAGGTGGCTCACGCCTGTAATCCCAGCACTTTGGGAGGCCGAGATGGGCGGATCACGAGGTCAGGAGATCGAGACCATCCTGGCTAACACGGTGAAACCCCGTCTCTACTAAAAATGCAAAAAATTCGCCGGGTGAGGTGGCGGGCGCCTGCAGTCCCAGCTACTCGGGAGGCTGAGGCAGGAGAATGGCGTGAACCCGGGGGGCGGAGCTTGCAGTGAGCTGAGATCCGGCCACTGCACTCCAGCCTGGGTGACAGAGCGAGACTCCGTCTCAAAAAAAAAAAAAAAAATGCGTTGAATGAAGAATGATTAGCCAGAGTGGTTATCTGCAAAGGCCAAGACACAGGGCTTCTGTCCCCAAACCTCAAGGCAAAGAAGAGGTCAGGGAACCCAGCAATCATCATGGGAATGGCAGGGTGGCCAAGCCTGAGACAGGTGCAAGGGCTTTTGCACCTTCTAGAGGTAAGTTTTTTTTTTTTGTTTTTTGTTTTTTGTTTTTTTTGAGGTGGAGTTTCTCTCTCGTTGCCCAGGCCGGAGTGCAATGGCGTGATCTTGGCTCACCCCAACCTCTGCCTCCCAGGTTCAAGTGATTCTCCTGCCTCAGCCTCCCAGGTAGTTGTGATTACAGGCATGTGCCACGACGCCCGGCTAATTTTGTATTTTTAGTAGAGACAAGGTTTCTCCATGTTGGTCAAGCTGGTTTCAAACTCCTGACCTCAGGTGATCTGCCCGCCTCCACCTCCCAAAGTGCTGGGATTACAGGTGTGGTGGCTCATACCTGTAATCCCAGCACTTTGAGAGGTCGAGGTGGGCAGATCACTTGAGACCAGGAGTTTGAGACCAGCCTTGCCAACATGATGAAACCCTGTCTCTACTAAAAATACAAATTTTTTCACTTGATCTCAGGTTTAGTCACAGGAGCTGGCAACCATCTGACAACAACCACTTTGTCCCTTTCTTGGGGCAGACTGGCTGGTTTGCTTATTGGTGACCAGGCGTGGTGGCAGCTCACCAGACTGTGAGTTGGCCTGGATGAGTGCAAGATTTTAGCTTTCTGTGGAACAAAATAGTTACCCTTTGGTCTGAGTAACGTGCAGCCCACAGTCCGATGTTACAAGGTCCGCAGGTAAAATGCCCCCAAACACAACTCCCCTTTCCACCCAGGACCAGCTGAAAACACATGCACTACTAAGCCGTGTAGCCTGTGAAAGCCGCATTCGTGTGAGCCGGTAGAAGAAGGCCTGTTAGGATGGCTACTGCACACACATGTGACCCCATTACCCAGGTGCTGGCGTGTTTTCTGGAATCCAGCTTGAGGCCTGGGCTGGGTTTGCCTCCCAGGCCACACACCAGGATTGGAAGTCCATGTCAGCTCACTAGCCAGCGTTAAGTTGTGGGGGGTCAAGTCCTGTAACTTTAGCTACTGCTGCTACCCATGTCACACCCGCTGGGGAACAGGCACTGACTGAAGTTTCAGGGGATTCTCATATGGTCTTTAACTTATTTCTCTTTTTTCTATTTCTTGCCTGCTTTTTTTTTCTTTTTTCTTTTTTTTTTGAAATGGAGTCTTGCTCTGTCACCCAGGCTGGAGTGCAGTGGCACAATCTCGGCTCACTGCAACCTCCACCTCCCAGGTTCAAGTAATTCTCCTGCCTCAGCCTCCCGAGTAGCTGGGATTACAGGCTCACGGCACCACACCTGGCTAATTTTTGTATTTTTAGTAGAGACAGGGTTTCACCATGTTAGTCAGGCTGGTCTCGAACTCCTGACCTTGTGATCTGCCCACCTCGGCCTCCCAAAGTGCTGGGATTACAGGTGTGAGTCACCATGCCCGGCCTCTTTTTTTTTTTTTTTTTTTTAAGACAGAGTCTCACTCTGTCACCCAGGCTCCAGGCTGGAGTGCAGTGGCATGATCTTGGCTCAGGGCAACCTCTGCCACCTGGGTTCAAGCAATTCTTTTTTTTTTTTTTTTTTTTGAGACAGAGTCTTGCTCTGTCACCCAGGCTGGAGGGCAGCGGTGCAATCTCGGCTCACTGCAACTTCCACCTCCCGGGTTTGAACGATTCTCCTGCCTCAGCCTCCTGAGCAGCTGGGACTACAGTCACATGCCACCACACCCGGCTAATTTTGTATTTTTAGTAGAGACGGGTTTCACCATATTGGCCAGGCTGGTCTCTAACTCCTGACCTCGTGATCCACCCACCTCGGCCTCCTAAAGTGCTGGGATTACAGGCATGAGCCATGGCACCTGACTGGGATTCAAGCAATTCTCATGTCTCAGCCTCCTGAGTAGCTGGGCTTACAAGTTTGCGCCACCACGCCTGGCTAATTTTTCTGTATTTTTAGCAGAGATAGAGTTTCACCATGTTGGCCAGGCTGGTCTTGAACTCCTGACCTCAAGTGATCCACCCACCTCAGCCTCCCAAAGTGCTAGGATTACAGGTGTGAGTCACCACACCCTGGTCTCTTTTCCGCTTTCTAAGCCAGGTGGGAATGTGTCATGGGCTGTGGAAGGGGAACAGTGACCCCAAGGCTGGCTGCCCTGAGCCTTCAAGCCTGATGTTCTCCATCATTAGCTGTGGGCAGGCTCCCTCCCACTGCAGTCTGGGTTTGCATGAGTTTTGGGTCATTTCCTTCTGCCTCTACAGGCTGCACCATTTACCGAAGGTGTGTCACAGCTAGGGGACACTGCCCTAATTAGGGAGACATGTGAGACCAGAACTCCAGGCCACCCTGCGTCCTTACCCCGAATCTTTTTCAAGGCTGAATGTGGTAATGGGGTCTCAGTCCTAGAAGGGGCAGGAGGGTATGCTTGCTGCCTGCCTGAAACCAGAAGCACAGGGGCGCCTGGGGCGGGATGTACAGCCCCACAAGCTGTGGGCCAAAGTCAGGCGACGGAACTGAGAGCAGGGTGGAGGTCGAGGCGGGGGGGTCTGGGCTGGGGAGGAGGTGGGCTGGGGGAAAGGGGCCAACACCACGCTGGAGATTCGTGGGAAGCCTCCAAGGCTTTGTTTTGTTCTTCTCCACACTCACAAGCTTCGCACCAGGGCCTAAGGGGACCTTGGCGCTCAGCAAAAGTTTGGTGAATGGATGGTTGAATGAGAGTGAAAGGGGCTGGGGGAGGGGTAGAGGAAGTGGGTAGCTGGGGGAGGGGAGGAAAGCAGAGTGGGGGAGGGGAGGTAGCCACTGGCGGGAGAGCGGAGGAGGGAGGCAGGCCAAGCTGGGCAAGCCTGCTGGTCTGGAATCTGGCTAGGAGATGGTGGCGGGGAGCAGCCCAGCCAGCTCCCGCTTCCACGCCAATCTCCTCTGCTGCTCCCTGCTCACCCAGTCCTCAGGTCTTTCCCCCACGCATAAATCCTGGGGGTCAATATGCCCTCTAAGACATAGTTAGTCCTTGCTGTAAATTGGGTTGGAGACTCTTTATTTTCTTATTTTCTAGGAACCCAGCCACTAGGGGGTCTCTAGAATACCTGAGTGGCCTAGGAGGTGAGCGGCGTGAATCTGGTGGCCAGCCCAGGCTGGGACACCTCCCAACTCCTGCCTTCTCTCTGAGGTCTGCTGGATGGTGGGAAATACAGCTACTGGGAACTGGGCATGCTTTACAGTCTGGGATGGAATCTATAGGGGAGACTGGTAAGCTAGCGAGCAGAGAAACCCCAGGGCCTGCCCTGCTGGCAGCTGCCAGGGACTCCCCAAAAAAGCAGTGGAGCTCGCCATGGTCAGTGTCAGGTTGGAGCTGCTGACAGTCAGGTTTCTGTGTCATCATACAGGGGCCTGCTGACTTCCCTGGCTTTTGGTGAGGGGCAAGGGCGGGTCTGCATCCCAAGGCCGGTCCTGTTGCCTCTTGTCTGGGCACTTCTGGGCCTGCTCTCATCTCCCACCTCCAGCCTTGCTGCAGTCTCAATCCTGGACCCACAGGTCCCCCAGGAAGGGCTGGTTGTTGATCCCAGTACTTCTCTTGTGTTTGTGGGCCTGTTGCTACCAGCCCAGGTGGAGGTGGAGTGTGTAACAGTGATCAACAGCTCCTTTCGAAGCAGCTTCTTGACTTGGGGCCCTCTCCTCCATCCCTGCTCCCGGTGATCTGTCCGAATTTCAGATACATCCTTTCACATCATTTTTGCCCTTGGCTGGAAGGGGCTTTGAGGGTAGGATGGCTGTTGTGGGCAGAAAAGAGGGCCCGTCTTTGTTTTTTTGAGAGGGATTTTCGCTCGTTGCCCAGGCTGGAGTGCAATGGCGCGATCTTGGCTCACTGCAACCTCCAGAAAAGAGGGCCAGTCTTTCTCCCTGTTCCCAAAGAAGTGTGGTGGGGTTGGCACCTGGAACCTGGTGGCCCCACCCACCTCGGCATTGGCCTGAGTCCATCTTAAGAGGGTGGCTTGGTCTTCTGGAAGTCTACAATGCTTTTCTTTTTTCTTTTTTTTTTTTTTTTTGAGGCGGAGTCTCGCTCTGTCGCCCAGACTGGAGTGCAGTGGCCAGATCTCAGCTCACTGCAAGCTCCGCCTCCCGGGTTTACGCCATTCTCCTGCCTCAGCCTCCTGAGTAGCTGGGACTACAGGCGCCCGCCACCTCGCTCGGCTAGTTTTTGTATTTTTAGTAGAGATGGGGTTTCACCGTGTTAGCCAGGATGGTCTCGATCTCCTGACCTCGTGATCTGCCCGTCTCGGCCTCCCAAAGTGCTGGGATTACAGGCTTGAGCCACCGCGCCCGGCCTACAATGCTTTTCTTTGAAGAGCTTAAAGCACCTACTACGTAGTGAAACAGAAGCCTGAGAAGGTTAAGTATCTTGCTGTAGCAAGGAGTAGAAATGGATAAAAGACGGAGGGTCTGGGGGTGGGGTGGGGCCTAGGCCACTTTTGGTGGCCATAAGAGTTGGAGGTGGGCCAGACGTGGTGGCTCACGCCTGTAATCCCAGCACTTTGGGAGCCTGAGGCGGGTGGATCACGAGGTCAGGAGATCGAGACCATCCTGGCTAACACGGTGAAACCCCGTCTCTACTAAAAATATAAAAAATTAGCCGGGCGTGGTGGTGTGCGCCTGTAGTCCCAGCTACTTGGAGGCTGAGGCAGGAGAATGGCCTGAACCCGGGAGGCGGAGCTTGCAGTGAGCTGAGATCTCACCACTGCACTCCAGAGCCTGGGCGACAAAGCGAGACTCCGTCTCAAAAAAAAAGAAGAAAAAAAAACCCCATCTCTATTAAAAATACAAAAATTAGCCGGGTGTGGTGGCGGGCGCCTGTAGTCCCAGCTACACAGGAGGCTGAGGCAGGAGAATGGCGTGAACCTTGGAGGCAGAGCTTGCAGTGAGTGGAGATCACGCCACTGCACTCCAGCCTGGACGACAGAGGGAGACTCCGTCTCAAAAAAAAGAGTTGGGGGTGGAGAGGATGTGACTCTGAGATTGGGGGCCTGTGCCCTGCCTGCTGCTGCAGACAGATAGGTGAGATAAGGCTAACATTTAATGAGTACCTTATAGCCTCAGATGCATAACTCCAATCCACACTGGAGGAAAATGCCCTTATTCAGCAAGGTCAGGTGACTTGCGAAGGCCAGTGGCCGAGCCTGGATTCAGATTGCAGGTATCTGCAGGTCTTACCTGTGGCCCAACTCTTGTCCTCACCACCGCATCAGGGCTGCCCAGGGCAGACCACCCCCACTGAGCGCTTCCTATCCCAGCCCCTTTGCCCGCCTCTACTTTCCTCATATTCTGCAGCCCACGTCTAACATCAAGACTGTGCTGCCCATTGCTATAGCCATTAGGCACATGTCGTCACTGAGTGCTGCGAATGTGGTCAGGCTGAGCTGAAATGTGCTGGAAGCATAAGTACTCACTGGATTTACAAGGCTTAGTACAAAAAGAAAAAAGAAAAAAGAAAAAAATAGTTTTTTGTATATTTATTACATGTTGAAATGGTAACATTTGGATATACTGAATTAAATATAATATATTATTAAAGTTAATTTTGGCCAAGCCCAGTGGCTCACGGCTGTAATCTCAGGGCTTTGGAAGGCTGAGGCAGGAGCTTCAGGAGTTGGAGGCTGCATTGAGGTATGATCGCACCACTGCACTCCAGCCTGGACCACAAAGTGGAGACCCAGTTCCTTAACGAACCCTTTAAGGAGACTCAGTTCCTTAAAAAAAAAAAAAAAAAAAAAAATTAAAATTGGCCGGGCACTGTGGCTCACGCCTGTAATCCCAGCACTTTGGGAGGCCGAGGCAGGCGGATCACCTGAGGTCGGGAGTTCGAGACCAGCCTGACCAATATGGAAAAATCCCGTCTCTACTAAAAATACAAAATTAGCTGGGTGTGGTGGTGAATGCCTGTAATCCCAGCTACTTGGGAGGCTGAGGCAGGAGAATTGCTTGAACTCGGGAGGCAGAGGTTGTGGTGAGTCGACATCATTGCATTCCAGCCTGGGCAACAAGAGCGAAACTCGGTCTCAAAAAAAAAAAAAAATTAAAGTTAATTTCATGTGTTTCTTTTTACCATCTTAATATGGTTACTACAAAATTAAACATTACATTCGTGGCTTCCCTTCTATTTCTATCCGGCAGCACTAGCCTAGATCATTTGCTTATTTTTTGTTTATCATCTCCCTCACCTAACCAGAATGCCAGCTCCTGGAAGGCAGGGGTTAATATATTTTGTTTACTGTCCTGCTTTGTTTACCGTCTTGTCCCAGGTTTTTATAACTTGGCATATAGTCGGTGTTTAATAAATATTTCTGTAATTGAATCGCATCGATTGATTCTAGCGCAACCTTAGAGGATGAGGAGGAGAGGCTGGGGGCGGGAGGGAGTTCATCTCTGGTTCCCCGGGGGCGCTGCAGGACCTCAAATTGCCCTCCTCCTTCTGCCGTACCCCACGAGGCTCCACGAGGTGACGTGGAAGACCCTCAAGGGTCCTTCTTGACACCTCGTGGGAGAAATGGGTCTGGGGTCTAGCCGTAGGTTAGCAACGCTAGCTTTTGGAAGCTGGAAAGGGACTGCCTGTGGAGGCGCCGGGTCCAGGCTGCTGGACCCTCGATACCCCGCTCGCCCATTCCCACAGGGACGCGCAGGCCCAGCCCGGGAGTGCGGGCAACGGCCGCGTACCGGGAGCCGGCCGGGGGTGTGCGTGCTTCTGTCTGCGGGGAGGGCGTGGGTGGGGGGTGTGTGCAGCTAGGGCTCACACACGGTCACTGTGTCAAAACAGCGTTTCGAACACTTTCTCTTTCCCTGCGATTCGACTGCGGCTCCGAAAGCCCCTTCCGCAGGGACTTCCCTCCGCGCCTGACTCACGCTGCCTCATGCGTGTGACTCAGGCCGGCGCTGCGCCAGCCCCGGCCCCGCCCCCGCCTGCCACCCGGCCAGCTGCCCAGCGCAGGGGAGGGCGGCCCGGCAGGGGCGGGGCCACGGCGGGCAGAGGGGGCGGAGCTCGGGAGTGGCAAAGAAACTGAGCCTTAGGAGGATGCACCCTTATGAGCCCTGCTATAGGGAAAGACAGGGAAATGAAGACAGCGACTGAGGGAGACAAGAAAACTGATAAAAAAGGGAGAGACAAAGTGGGGAAGCACACAGAGGAAAGAGGCCATAGCCTTCCTGAGAGGAGGCCAGGGGAGGCCCAGCTAAGGCAGACAGAAGGTGGGAGGGTGGGAGAGCTGAGCAGTGAGGGGAGGGAGGAGAAATAGGGAGACCGGGAGCATGGGGTGCTGGCCTGCTCCGCGCTCTGCTCGCGCCTTGGGGCTGGGACTGTATTAGGAGGCTGGGCGGAAGACCTCAGAGCCTGGCTCTCCTCTAGCGCCACCTTCCCAGCTCTGTGGCAGCCGGCAGGTTACTTCATGTCTCTGGGCCTCAGTCTTCTTATCTGCGAAATGGCATGGAGCAGAATAACCCTGCTTCCCTATGCTTGTTATTCTTCCTTCGCCCCGCCCCTTCCCCTCCCATACCGACTTCTTGGCCCGGGCTCCCTTACCAGCTGGCTTTCTCTTGAGCAGCACCCATGCACCTGACCTGAGGGGAGGCGAGAGAGAAGTCAGGGTACTCCTGGCCCTGTTTTGGTCCTTGTCTTACTGTGGCTATGCTCCTCCATGGTGGCAGCTCGGGAACACTGCATTTTCCCATTACCGTTTCAGCCCAGAAATTGCAGTGGTTTGTCATCATTGCTGGTCCCAATACCCAGGCTGATCCCCTTCACCCTACTCCCACCCCTGTCGTCCTTCCATTAAAGCCTCTTGTCCCCTTTGGTTGGATTCCATTTCCTGCCTGGGCCCTGTTTGCTATACAGCAGGGTGAGCACTAAGTGAGGTAGCACAGGACTTAGCATCCAGTGAGTGCTCAATAAATCACAGCTCTTAACATCATCATCCTGCTCCTTCAAGAATAGGGGTGTGGGTAAAAATGATAATTATAAGGGGAATGATGCATAGCTTTAAAAAGCTCTTTTTTTTTTTTGAGGCAAGGGTTTGCTCTGTTGCCCAGGTTCAGTGGCATGACGGAACCTCACTGGAACCTCAAACTCCTAGGCTCAAGGCATCCTCCCACCTCAGCCTCCCAGGTAGCTGGGGCTACAGGTGCACACCACCAGGCCTGGCTAGTTTTTTAATTTTTTTTTTTTTTTTTTGAGACGGAGTTTCACTCTTGCTGCCCAGGCTGGAGTGCAATGGCTTGATCTCGGGTCAGTGTAACCTCCGCCTCCCAGGTTCAAGTGATTCTCCTGCCTCAGCCTCCCGAGTAGTTGGGATTAGAGGCATGCACCACCACGCCCGGCTAATTTTATATTTTTTAGTAGAGACTGGGTTTCTCCATGTTGGTCAGGCTGGTCTCGAACTCCCGACCTCAAGTGATCAGCCCACCTGTTTTTAAATTTTTTGTAGCGACAGGGGGGGTCTTACTCTGTTGCCCAGGCTGGACTCGAACTCCTGACCTCAAGCCATCCTTCATTGTTTGTAATGCTATCTGTAATGGGTTGACTTGTGTCTCCTGCCAAACTCCTGGCCTCAAGCGATCCTCTCACCTTAGCCTCCCAAAGTATTGGGATTACTTCTGCGAGCCACTGTTTGTGGCCCCCATAAATCTTTAAATCATCACAGTGAGTGTGTGAAACAGGTACGGGTTATTAGTCATTTAGACGCGCAACCTCTGCCTCCCAGGTTCAAGTGATTCTCTTGCCTCAGCCTCCTGAGTAGCTAGAATTACAGGCATGTGCCACCACATCTGGCTAATTTTTGTATTTTTTAAGTAGAGATGAGGTTTCGCCATGTTGACCAGGCTGGTCTTGAATTCCTTACCTCAAGTAATCCAATCGCGTGGGCCTCCCAAAGTGTTGGGGTCACAGGTGTGAGCCACCACACCCGGCCCCAATTGGCAGAGTTTTTAAATGACCATTCTCAGTGCTGGCTGTGTTTCAGCCCACTGAGTCCTCTCACATGTTGCTGATGAGAATGGGAAACATGCTTGACCTTTCTGGCAAGCAGCTCAATCGTGTGTAGGACTTGAGAAGGGTTCAGCTCTTTGGCCTGCTAATCCCATTTCTAGGAATCTCTTCTCTGACATAATTTAAAAAGGGGTCAGAGGTTTATGCCCCAGCATCTGAAATTTATTCCATTATTATAGTAATAATAATAACAGCAATAAAAGAAAACAACATAAATGCCCAAGAGGAGGCAATTGGTAAAACATATTAAGAGTGAACGGCAGGGCGCGGTGGCTCACGCCTGTAATCCCAACACTTTGGGAGGCCAAGGCGGGCAGATCACAAGGTTAGGAATTGGACACCAGCCTGGCCAACACAGTGAAACCGTGTCTCTACTAAAAATACAAAAATTGGCCGGGCGCGGTGGCTCAAGCCTGTAATCCCAGCACTTTGGGAGGCCGAGACGGGCGGATCACAAGGTCAGGAGATCGAGACCATCCTGGCTAACACGGTGAAACCCCGTCTCTACTAAAAATACAAAAAAAAAAAACTAGCCGGGCGAGGTGGCGGGCGCCTGTAGTCCCAGCTACTCGGGAGGCTGAGGCAGGAGAATGGCGTGAACCCGGGAGGCGGAGCTTGCAGTGAGCTGAGATCCGGCCACTGCACTTCAGCCTGGGTGACAGAGCGAGACTCCGTCTCAAAAAAAAAAAAAAAAAAAAAAAATACAAAAATTAGCTGGGCATAGTGGTGTGCACCTGTAGTCCCAGTTAGCAGGAGGCTGAGGCAGGAGAATCACTTGAACCTGGGAGGTGGAGTTGCAGAGAGCTGAAATGGAGCCACTGCACTCCAGCCTGGACCACAGAGCCAGACTCTGTCTCAAAAAAAAAAAAAAGAGGTTGGGTGTGGTGGCTCACGCATGTAATCCCAGCATTTTGGGAGGCCAAGGCGGGTGGGATCACAAGGTCAGAAGTTCGAGACCAGCCTGGCCAATATGGTGAAACCCTGTCTCTACTAAAAATACAAAAATTAGCCGGGTGTGGTGGCAGGCGCCTGTAGTCCCAGCTCCTCGGGAAACTGAGGCAGGAGAATCACTTGAACCCAGGAGGCAGAGGTTGAAGTGAGACAAGACAGTACCACTACACTCTACCCTTGGCGACAGAGGGAGACTCTGTCTCAGAAAAAGAAAAGAAAAGAAAAAGAGTGAAGGATGATGGAATTTTTTTTTTTTTTTTTGAGACAGAATCTCGCTGTGTTGCCCAGACTTGCTTTCAGTGGTTCGATCTCAATTCACTGCAACCTCCACCTCCCAGGTTCAAGCCATTCTCCTGCCTCAGCTTCCCAAGTAACTGGGATTACAGGTGTGCGCCACTGCACCCGGCTAGTTTTTATATTTTTAGTAGAGATGGGGTTTCATTATGTTGGCCATGCTGGTCTCCAACTCCTGACCTCAAGTGATCTACCTGCCTCAGCCTCCCAAAGTGCTGGGATTACAGGCGTGAGCTACTGTGCCTGGCCAGATGATGGAATGTTTTATAGCAATGAATATAATTTTTTCAGAGTAAATGCCATTAGGAATGCTGGACACCTATTATGGAACTCCTAGAACTAATAACTGAGTTTCTTGTGGCCACAGAATACAAGATCAATATATGAAATTCAATTGTGTTCCCATATGTTAGCAATGAGTAATTGGAAGCTGAAATTAAGAACACAATACTATTTATCTCTAAAAAGAAAGAAACAAAAAAGGAAATATTTGGGTATAACTAAACCTACACAACATACACAGGATGTTCTAACATAACATACACAGGATGTCTATGCTGAAAACTACAAAAAATGCTGATGAAAGAAATCAAAGATCTACACAAATGGAGAAACATACTGTGTTCGTGGACTGGAAGACTCAATGTAGTAAAGATGTTATTTCTCCCCAAACTAATTGAATTTAGTTTCTTAGGGCTGTCATAACAAAGTGCCACAAACTAGGTGGTTGAAAACAACAGAAATTTTTTGTCTCACAGTTCTGGAAGCCAAAAGTCTGAAATTAAGATGTGGGCAGGGCCGTGCTTTCTCTTAAGCCCCCAGGGGAGGATTATTTTCAGCGTCTTCCCAGCTTCTGGTGGCTTGCCTGCAGTCACTGGTGTTCCTTGGCTTGCGACAGAAGCACTCTAACTTCCGCCTCAATTGTCACCTGGCATTCTCTCTGTGTCTCTGTGTCTCTTTTCCTCCTATACGAATATCAAACATATTGGATTAAGGGTTGACCTCATCTTAACTACATCTACAATGTGCCTATTTCTAACTGAGGTCATATTTCAAGGTGTTGAGGGTTAGGGCTTCAACATATCTTTTTTTCTGTTTTTCTTTTTTTGAGACAAGATCTCCATCTGTCACCCAGACTGGAGTACAGTGGCACAAACACAGTTCAGTTCACTGCAGCCTTGACCTGCCAGGCTCAATCGCCTGCCTTAGCCTCCTGAGTAGCTAGGACCACGGGTGTGGGCCACCACACCTGGTAAATCTTTTTTTAAATTAATTAATTTATTTATTTATTTTTGAGACGGAGTCTCACTCTGTCCCCCAGGCTGGAGTGCAGTGGCTCAATCTAGCCTCACAGCAAGCTCTGCCTCCCGGGTTCACGCCATTCTCCTGCCTCAGCCTCCCAAGTAGTTGGGACTACAGGCTCCTGCCACCACGCCCAGCTAATTTTTTTTGTATTTTTAGTAGAGACAGGATTTTGCTGTGTTAGCCAGGATGGTCTCGATCTCCTGACCTCATTATCCTCCTGCCTTGACCTCCCAAAGTGCTGGGATTACAGGCATGAGCCACCGTGCCCGGCCAATTTATTTACTTATTTATTTAATTTTATTTTTTGAGACAGAGCCTCGCTCTGTCGCCCGGGCTAGAGTGCAGTGGCGCGATCTGGGCTCACTGCAACCTCCGCCTCCCAGGTTCAAGTGATTCTCCTTCCTCAGCCTCCCAAGTAGCTGGGACTACAGTCGTGCGCCACTATGCCCAGCTAATTTTTGTATTTTTAGTAGAGACGGGGTTTCACCATGTTGGTTGGCCAGGATGGTCTCGATCTCTTGACCTCGTGATCCACCTGCCTTGGCCTCCCAAAGTGCTAGGGTTACAGGCGTGAGCCGTGCCTGGCCAATTTTTATTTATTTATTTATTTATTTATTTATTGAGACAGAGTCTCTTTCTGTCGCCCGGGCTGGAGTGCAGTGGCAAGATCTCGGCTCACTGGAAGCTCCACCTTCCAGGTTCAAGTGATTCTCCTGCCTCAGCCTCCTGAGCAGCTGGGATTACAGACATGTGCCACCACGCCCGGCTAATTTTTTGTATTTTTAGTAGAGACGGGGTTTCATCATGTTGGCCAGGATGGATTCAAACTCCTGACCTCAGGTGATCCACCCGCCTCGGCCTCCCAAAGTGCTGGGATTACAGGCATGAGCCACCACGCCCGGCCCAACATATCTTTTTGGGAGACACAATTCAAACCATAACGCTGATCTGTAGATTTAACACAATTCCAATAAAAATGCCAGCAGGAGTTTGTATACATATGACAAATTAATTGTAAAATTTATATGGAAAGGCAAAGAATAGCTACAACAATTTTGAAAAAGAAGACTAAAATTAGAGGAATTATGCTACCTGATTTTAGGATTTGCTGTATAGCAACAGTATGGTATTGTCAGAGGAATGGACACATAGATCAATGAAACGGAATAGAGGTTCCAGAAATAGACTCACGTAAGTATGGCCAATTGATCTTTTTTTTTTTTTTTGAGACGGAGTCTTGCTCTGTCACCTAGGCTGGAGTGCAGTGGCACAATCTCGGCTCACTGCAACCTCTGCCTCCTGGGTTCACGCCATTCTCCTACCTCAGCCTCCCAAGTCGCTGGGACTACAGGTGCCCGCCACCACACCCGGCTAATTTTTTGTATTTTTAGTAGACATGGGGTTTCACCGTATTAGTCGGGCTGATGTCGATCTCCTGACCTCGTGATCCACCTGCCTCGGCCTCCCAAAGTGCTGGGATTACAGGCGTGAGCCACCGCGCCTGGCCGGTCAATTGATATTTGACAAAGGTGCAAAAGCAATTCAATGGAGAAAGGATAGTCTTTGCAACAAATGGTGCTCGAACAAGTGGACATCCATATGCAAAATATGCATGACTCATGTCTGTAATCCCAGTACTTGGGGAGGCCAAGGCTGGAGAACTGCTAGAACCAAGTGTTTGAGACCAGCCTGGGCAAAACTGTGAGACCCTGTCAAGAAAAAGGGAGGAAGGGAGGAAGGGAGGAAGGGAAGAAGGGAGGGAGGAAGGAAGGAAGGAAGGAAGGAAGGAAGGAAGGAAGGAAGAAGGAAGGAAGGAAGGAAATAGTAATTAGATCTAATATACAACATCTGGAGGAATACATAGGAGAAAATCTTCACGATCTGGGGTTAAAGAGTCCTTAAACATGACACTAGGCCGGGCGCTGTGGCTCATGCCTCTAATCCTAGCACTTTGGGAGGCCAAGGCAGGTGGATCACCTGAGGTCAGGAGTTTGAGACCAGCCTGGCCAACATGGTGAAACCCTGTCTCTACTAAAAATACAAAAATTAGCCAGGCGTGGTGGCAGGTGCCTGGAATCCTAGCTGCTTGGGAGGCTGAGGCAGGAGAATCACTTGAACCCGGGAGGCAGAGGTTGCAGTGAGCTGAGATAACGCCACTGCACTCCAGCCTGGGCGACAGAGCAAGACTCTGTCTCAAGAAAAAAAAAAAAAAAGTCCGGGATTACAGTCACGCCTGTAATCTCAGTACTTGGGGAGGCCGAGGTGGGCAGATCACCTGAGGTCAGGAGTTCAAGACCAGCCTGGCCAACATGGTAAAACCCTGTCTCTAGTAAAAATACAAAAGTTAGCCGGGCATGATGGTGGGCGCCTGTAATCCCAGCTACTCAGGAGGCTGAAGCAGAATTGCTTGAACCCCCCGGGAGGTGGAGGTTGAGCCAAGATCGTGCCACTGCGCTCCAGCCGGGTGACAGAGTGAGCCTCCATCTCAAAAAAAAAAAAAAAAAAAAAAAAGACACTAAAAGCTGGATCCAGAAAAGAAAAAAAATTGATCAATTGGAGTTCATCAATATTAAAGCCTTTTGCTCTGCAAAAGACACCATTAAGAGAATGAAAAGACAAGTTACAGGCTGAGAGACAATATTTACAAGTCACATATTTGACAAAAGACTTGTATCCAGAATATATTTTAAAAACTCTGGCATGGTGGCTCACGCCTGTAATCCTAGCACTTTAGGAGTCCAAGATGCGTGGATCACTACTGGAGGCCAGGGGTTCAAGACCAGCCTGGCCAACATAACGAAAGCCCCGTCTCTACTGAAACAAAACAAAGATTAGCCGGCACGCACCTGTAATCCCAGCTACCCTAGAGGCTGAGGTTGCAGTGAACCAAGGTCATGACACTGCTCTCCAGCCTGGATGACAAAGCCTCTGTCTCAAAAAACAAAAACAAACAAAATAAACAAAAACAAAACCTCTTCTTACTACTCAGGACACTGAAATGGGGGATCCCTTGAACCCAGGAGGGCGAGGCTGAAGTCACTCCAGTCTGAGCAACAGAGTGAGATCTTCTCTAAAAAAGAAAAGAAAGGCCGAGCGCAGTGGCTCAAGCCTGTAATCCCAGCACTTTGGGAGGCCGAGACGGGCGGATCACGAGGTCAGGAGATCGAGACCATCCTGGCTAACCCGGTGAAACCCCGTCTCTACTAAAAAAAAAATACAAAAAACTAGCCGGGCGAGGTGGCGGGCGCCTGTAGTCCCAGCTACTCGGAAGGCTGAGGCAGGAGAATGGCGTGAACCCGGGAGGCGGAGCTTGCAGTGAGCCGAGATCTGGCCACTGCACTCCAGCCCAGGCGACAGAGCGAGACTCTGTCTCAAAAAAAAAAAAAAAAAAAGAAAAAAAAAACTCTAAAAACTCAACAGCAAGAAAACAACCAAATAATTTTGTTTGGGAGGGGGTTAACCTCCACAACCCCTCCTTCAACCAACCAATTTTAAAATGAGCAGACACCTCACCAAAAAGAATATGCAAGTGTGCAGAATATAAAGCATGTGAGAGACATTGGCCAGGTGTGGTGGTTCACGCCTGTAACCCCAGAACTTTGGGAGGCTGAGGCAAGCTGATCACTTGAACTCAGGAGTTAGACCAGGCTGGGCAACATGGCTATACTCAATCTCTACAAAAAATACAAAAAGTAGCTGGATGTGGTGGCGCCTGTAATCCCAGCCACCCAGGAGGCTGAGGCAGGAGCATTGCTTGAGCCTGGGAGATGGAGGTTGCAGTGAGCTCTAAAATTCATAGAGTTATACACCAAAAGAGGTCATCGCACTTCAGCTTGGGCAACAGAGTGAGACACTGTTTCCAAAAAAAAAAAGAAAAAGAAAGAAAGATGCTCAACATCATTAGCCACTGGATGAGCGCAAATTGAAATCACAATGACCAACCTTTCACACTTCTGTTATTTACCTTAGAGAAATAATTTATGTTCACACAAAAACCTGTATAATCATTTTTTTTTTTTTTTTTTTTTGAGTCAGGGTCTTGCTCAGTCACCCAGGCTAGATTGCAGTGATGTGATGATGGCTCACTGCAGTCCCGAACTCCTGAGCTCAAGCAAGCAATCCTCCCACCTCAGCCTCCTGAGTAGCTGGGACTACAGGTCCACACAAACACACTCAGCTAATTTTTAAATTTTTTGTAGATATGGAGGAAGGGAGTGTCTTGCTGTGTTGCCCAGGCTGGTCTCAAACTTCCGGCCTCAAGTGATCCTCCCACCTCGGCCTCCCCAAGTGCTGGGATTACAGGCGTGAGTCATCATGCCTGGCCTTATATGAGAATGTTGAAGCAGCTTTATTCATAATCACTAAAAACTGTAAGCAATCGCAATTGGGTGAATGGACAAATAAACTGTCCATCCATTCATGGAATACTGCTCAGTCATCACAAGAAATGAACTATTTTGATACACATAACATTATGGATGGAAGAAGTCAGATTGAGAAGTTTACATGCTGCATGATTCCATTTTCATAACATTCTAGAAAAGACAAAACAATGGTGATGAGAGCAGATTAGTGCTTCTCAGGGTTTAGGGATGGAGGAAGGTGTGGCCACAGGGAAGAACAACTAGGGAGTTTTTTGGGAGTGATGGAACTGTTCAGAATCTTAATTGTCAAGGTGGTTACATGCATCTGTACAAGTAAAATTCATAGAACTATACACCAAAAGAGGACAGCACAACTGTATGATAATTCAAAGGAAACTGGGCCTGGTGAGGTGGCTCACAGCACTTTGGGAGGCCAAGGTGGGTGGATCACGAGGTCAAGAGATCGAGACCATCCTGGCCAACACGGTGAAACCCTGTCTCTACTAAAAATACAAAAATTAGCTGGGTGTGGTGGTGCACACCTATAGTCCCAGCTACTCGGGAGGCTGAGGCAGGAGAATCGCTTGAGCCTGGGAGGAGGAGATTGCAGTGAGCAAGATGGCGCCACCGCACTCCAACCCGGTGACAGAGCGAGACTCTGTCTCAACAACAACAACAACAACAAAACCCAAAACAGTAAAAAACCATATCCAGTTGGATAACTGAGTAATAAAGCAAGTGCAAGTTTAGAACAGTGTTAACGGGAGCATCCAGGTGGTGGGGATGAGTGTTCAACCAACATTTTTTTTAGCTTTGCTGTTTGAAAATTTTCATAATAAAATGTTGAAAAAAATCTATATCCACAGTGGCACTGAGTTTGTTTTAAAAATCTCTCTTTCGGCCTGGCATGGTGGCTTACCCCTGCAATCCCAGCACTTTGGGAGGCAGAAGTGGGCAGATTACAAGGTCAGGAGTTCGAGACCAGCCTGGCCAGTGTGATGAAACCTCGTCTCTAATAAAAATACAAAAAAATTAGCCGAGTGTGGTGACAGGCGCCTGTAGTCCCAGCTACTAGGGAGGCTGAGGCAGGAGAATTGCTTGAACCCAGGAGGAGGAGGTTGTGGTGAGCTGAGATCACGCCACTGCACTTTAGCCTGGGTGACAGAGATCAAGATTTCATCTCAAAAAAAAAAAAAAGTGGCTCAAGCCTGTAATCCCAGCACTTTGGGAGGCCGAGACGGGCGGATCACGAGGTCAGGAGATCGAGACCATCCTGGCTAACCCGGTGAAACCCCGTCTCTACAAAAAATTACAAAAAACTAGCCGGGCGAGGTGGTGGGCGCCTGTAGTCCCAGCTACTCGGGAGGCTGAGGCGGGAGAATGGCGTAAACCCGGGAGGCGGAGCTTGCAGTGAGCTGAGATCCGGCCACTGCACTCCAGCCTGGGCGACAGAGCGAGACTCCGTCTCAAAAAAAAAAAAAAAAAAAAAAAGTCTGTCTTTCTTCTCTCTCTGCTTATCTACACCTATATGTGTAGGGAAAACAGTGAAGGCATTATGCCAACATATTATCAGTGGTGATCTTGCTGAAGAGTGAAAATGCTGGTGATTACAAATATGTTTTTGTATATTCATGCGTTTTATTTTGTTTTCCTTTTTTTTTTTGAGACAGAGTTTCGCTCTTGTCACCCAGGCTGGAGTACAATGTGGTGATCTCGGCTCACCACAACCTCTGCCTCCTGGGTTCAAGTGATTCTCCTGCCTCAGCCTTCGGAGTAGCTGGGAGTATAGGCGCCTGCCACCATGCCCAGCTAATTTTTTACTTTTTTTTAGTAGAGAGAGAGTTTCACCAAGTTGGCCAGGCTGGTCTCAAACTCCTGACCTCAGGTGATCCATCCACCTGCCTCAGCCTCCCAAAGTGTTGGGATTACAGGCGTGAGCCACTGCTCCCGGCCTGTATTCATGTGTTTTCTATAACCAGCATATATTATTTAGGGAGATTATAGGCTATATTTTTGAAATGCTTTTTTAAAAAATTTATATGTGCAATGCATGCTTGTTGTAAAGTTCAAACCATACAGAAATCTGTAATCCCCCAAGGGCAAATCCCTTGTGCTCACTGCCGACACTGTTAATAATCTGTGTATATTCTAAGGGCTAAATATACATGTTTTTCCTCTTTCTTTCTTTCTTTTTTTTTTTTTTTTTGAAACAGGATCTTGCATTGTTGCCAGGCTGGAGTACTGTGGTGCCATCACTGCTCACTGCAGCTTTGACCTCCGAGGCTCAGATAATCCTCCCACTTCAGCCTCCCAAGTAGCTAGGACCGTAGGTGTGAGCCACCAAGCCTGGCTAAGTTTTGTATTTTTTGTTTTGTTTTGTTTTTTTGAGACGGAATCTTGCTCTGTCACCCAGGCTGGAGTGCAGTGGCGTGATCTCAGCTCACTGCAACCTCCACTTTCTGGGTTCAAGCAATCCTCCTGCCTCAGCCTCCTGAGTAGCTGGGATTACAGGCACGTGACACCACACCCGGCTAATTTTTGTGTTTTTAGTAGAGACGGGGTTTCATCATGTTGGCCAGGCTTGTCTCGAACTCCTGACCTTGTAATCTGCCTGCCTTGGCCTCCCAAAGTGCTAGGATTACAGGCGTGAACCACCGTGCCTGGCCAATTTTTGTATTTTTGGTAGAAACGGGGTTTTGCCATGTTGGCCAGGCTTGTCTCGAACTCCTGACCTCAAGTGATCCACCTGCCTCGGCCTCTCAGAGTATTGGGATCACAGGCATGAGCCACCATGCAGCAATGTTTGTATTTTTTGTAGAGATGGGGTTTCATCATATTGCCCAGGCTGGCCTTAAACTCCTGGCCTCAAACTCCTAGCCTCAAGTGATCTGCCTGTCTCAGCTTCCCAAAGTGCTGGGATTACAGGCAGGAGCGACAATACCTGGCCCTAAAGGCTAAATCTTACATTCAGGTTTGTTGCTTTCATATTTTGTCATCTTTTCAAAATTAAGCAGCTCTTACATACAGTTTTTATTTGTCAGTTAAAACAAGTAAAATTAAGTCGAGTGTGGTGGCGCACGCCTATAGTTCCAGCTATTCAGGAGCCTGCAGTGGGAGGATCACTTGAGCCCACGAATTCCAGGCCAGCCTGGGCCACACCAAAAGACCTGAGACCTCCTCTCTAAAAATAAATAAATAATAAAAAAGTAAAAAGCAAGCAAACAAACAAAACCAAAAACTAGGCAGCTCCAACATATTTTAGTTTTATTTCCCATTGTTAACATCACCTAGCAAGAAGTTTTATCTTTAAAGAAAGGAAATGGCTTCTTCTTTTTTGTTTTTTTTGAGAAGAAGTCTCGCTCTGTCACCCAGGCTGGAGTGCAGTGGCGTGATCTGGGCTCACTGCAAGTTCTGCCTCCCGGGTTCCTGCCATTCTCCTGCCTCAGCCTGCCAAGTAGCTGGGGACTATAGGCGCCCGCCACCACGCCCAGCTAATTTTCTGTATTTTTAGTAGAGACGGGGTTTCACCAAATTAGCTAGGATGGTCTACGATCTCCTGACCTCGGCCTCCCAAAGTGCTGTGATTACAGGCGTGAGCCACCACACCGGCCAGAAAATGGCTTCTATTCTACAGGTTCAAGGCACAGATCCTGAAGTGAAGAGAAAGTAAAGTGCAATAACTTCTCCTGGTTCTGAGAACTGGACCAGGAAAATCTGCCTCCTTGAAACATGGAGTCACCGTTTTTTGTATTTTATTTTATTTTTATTTCATTTTATATATCTATTTTCTGAGACAGAGTCTTGCTCTGTCACCCAGGCTGGAGTGCAGTGGCATGGTCTAGGCTCACTGCAACTTCAGTCTTCCAGGTTCAAGGGATTCTCCTGCCTCAGCTTCCCAAATAGCTGGGATTATAGGCATCTGCCACCACGCCCGGCTAATTTTTTTGTATTTTTAGTAGAGACGGAGTTTCATCATGTTGGCCAGGCTGGTCTCAAACTCCTGACCTCAGGTGATCCACTTGCCTCAGCCTCGGCCTCCCAAAGTGCTGGGATTACAGGCGTGAGTCATCGCACCTGGCCCTTTTTTGTTATTTTAAAATATATAACTATAAATACTCACTTTCAATTTCTTTTGTAACATGGGTCAAAACCTCTTTTGTTGTATGTTTGTGTGTTTCATCTCCCTGATTATAAAATAATACCAGCTGAGGAAACTAAGGCCAAAGTAGGGAGGGACTGCAGGGGGCAGGGTGTACTTCTGGCCCAGCCACCCACTCTGTGACTTCTCTCTGGGCCTCAGCCTCCTAAACTGCAATATTTTATAATGAAGAATAAGCAAATGAAAGTAATAATAAAACCCTGTTGCTGGGCAGCAGTGTGGAGAGCGCTGCAGACTGTCCCTCATGCCCGATCTCCTTTTCTTCCTGAGTACTAAAGCTTTGTATTTTTAGCTGAGCACATGACACATTTTGACCCTCAAAATAGACTGCTTTTCCTTGCCTCCTTTGCTAGATATGGTTAGTGGAAAACAAGCAAAATGTTTTTAAAGGGAAGGCATGTTTTATGTTTCTCCAGTTCCTCTTTTCTAATGGCTAGAGTGTGGACATGATGGCTGGCATACATGCAGCTATTTTAGATCATGAGGTAGCCTTGGGGATGAAAGCTGCCCACTGCAGAGCAACCAGATGGAAGGTACCCACCTGGCTTCCTGGCACACTGCAGCACATCATACCAGCTCTGGACTGCCTGCCTTGGGCCTTCTCAAACAGGAGAGAGAAATACCCCTCTGTCTAGCAGAATCTACAGATTTTTGGGGATTTTGTTCTTTGCAGTTGTATACAAGGCAAGAAAATTGATGAGGAGGCTGTTTCGGTAATTGAGGGAAGAGACCAGGGGCCTGAACAGTGGCAGAGAATGGATTGAAGAGACATTTGTCTGGGATATGCCAAGCTCCCAGGGCCTGAGGGCCTTCATGAGGGCTGCTGATTGAGTTGATCTGAAGTTCAGTAGAAAGGTCTGAACTAGAGAAAATAGATACGTTCAGAGAGGTAAAGATGTCCCTGGTAATATGGCTGGGAGGGCTGAACTCTGAATGGAGTGCATATTAGTTATCTATTAAAGAGTATCACATTACTACAAAACCTTAATGAGTGGGGGGTCAGAAATCTGGGATCCACTTAGCTAGGTGGTTCTGGCTTGGGGGGTTTCTCCTGAGATTGCAGTTAAGATCTTGGCCAGGAGTGCAGTCATCTGAAGGCTTGACTGGGGCTAGAGGAGCCAGTTACATGATGGCTCACTCACATGGCTGTAGGCAGGTGCCCTAGTTCCTCACCACATGTGCCTCTCCCTAGGGCTGTGTGGGCCTCCTCATGACGTGGTGGCTGGTCTCCCTAGAGTGAGTTATCCAGAGTGCGAGCAAGGCAGTTACTTGATGCCTTTTATGACCTCCTTGGAAGCCACACATTGTCAGTTCTGCTGTATCTTGTTGGTAATGCAGGTCACCTTATACAATGTGGAAGGGACCACACAAAGGTGTCAGTGCCAGGAGGTGGGGACCCTTGGGCCTAATCTTGAGGCTGGCTCCTACATACGGAAGATCAGTAAGGGCTGGAGGAGACAGGAGCTGACTTGTTATGGGGACCTGCCCTGAGCTGAAAATTTCATGGGAGCAAAGATTGATGCCACTTCCTGGGCATGTGTCATATGGTGGTTAGACATGCAGGCAGGGCTTTTGAAGGCTATGTGGCCTCTGAGAAGTTTCAGCAAGGGCAGTTTTGATGATTAAGAGAAATAATGTGTATAAGGCACAAGGCCCACAGGAAGTACTCACTAAATTTCAGCTCCTGAGGCCAGGTGCAGTGTGGCTTACACCTATAATCTCAATACTTTGGGAGACTGAGGCAGGCAGATCGCTTGAGTCTAGAAGTTTGAGAGCAGCCTGGGCAACATGGTGAAACCTCGTATCTACAGAAAATACAAAAATTAGCTGGGTGTGTGCCTGTAGTCCCAGCTACTCAGGAGGCTAACGTGGGAAGATGGAGCCCAGGAGGTTGAGGCTGTAGTAAGCGGAGATCGTGCCACTGCCACTGCACTTCAGCTCCGGTGACAGAGTGAGACCCTGTTTCAAACAACCGCAAAGTCAGCTCCTGGTGAGGACAGCGTCGGAAAGACTGAGGATCAAGTCCCTACTTTATCGCTTGATAGTTGCAGTGCCTTAGCCATCAAATGGGGGTGCCAATATCCGTCTTCCAGGGCGTTGTGAGGATTGAGAGAGGAAATACATGTAAAATGCCGACACAGTGTCTGGCACATCAGAATTACTCAAATAAAGCTTTCTGACGGTTAATTTCTCTGCTCAGAATTCTCTGCGGCTTCCCCTAGCCTGCATCACCATGGGCATTCGAAGCCTTCCCTGACCTACCTTTGCCAGCTGAATTTTATCTCCACGCCTGTGCGACCCCGTTCCCGCCACCCCACAGGCCATCCCCCTGCCCAGCCTCTTCCTTCTGTTTATCTCTTCCCCAGGCCTTTCCCCCCGGGGTCTCCCAGATAGGGCCTCACCTGCTTTTTATCCCAGAGCACTCTATGTCTCTCAGGCGTGTCCCTGCCTTGTTCCCTGTGCCTGGAGACATGCTGGGCACAGCCTGGGGTGGCGGAAATCCACATAGGGACTGTGTCAATGACTCAGCTGAGATGAGGGCCACCAGGGGCTAACTGGGCTGACTGGGGAGCAGCAGGGTAACCCACTGAGACGGGGAGCAGCGAGAGAAGGAGGAAGGGGAGAGCTGCCCAGGAAGGCTGCCCGGAGGTGATGAGTGGTGTCCCTCCCGCCCGCCCCTCCAGGATGTCCAGCCAGCAAAGGGTGGAAATTGAGTCTTTTTCATCTGCACATTTTAGGTGCTCAATAGTTAAATTAAAATTTGAATTTAGTTGGGAGAAGTGTAATGTAAGCATTTGAGGAGTAATAAAATCCCTGCCTTTCCCCCAAATAAACCCCACACCAGCTTGCTCAAGGTGCCTGAAATCCTCCTATTAGAATCATGTCCAGCTTAAAAGCTGGCATCTTCAGAAAGCTCCCGTTCCAACCTGCACCCAGCATGCTCCGTGGGAGGGGAATAAAGGGCCCATGAGTCCTGATTAACTGATCTGACAAACCATCTGTCACCCACAGCCCTAAGCCACACTGTGAAACTGCTAGGGTGGCACCAGCTTTTTATCTTCCTCAGGGTCCTCCCCTCAGGCCCCCAAGCCACCCCCTCATGGTCCGGATTCTCCCCAGAGTGACTCCATCCCCATGGTCACCTCCCCTCCTGAGCCTCCCGCTCTGAGGGCCAAGGGCTGTCCTCAGGGTCCTCCTGGGGCTTCCTGGTGGTTAACAGCCTGAGGCAGGATAAGCTCCTGTTCAGAGTGTTGAGAGGAAATTGCCCCTGCCTCCACTCCTCTCCCCACACACTACTTGGGCAGGAATGTAGGGCCGTGTCCTGAGCCTTCACCCATGGAATGCAGGTGCAGCTGTGCTGGGGTGGAGTAAGGTGGGGTCATACAGCCACAGGGCTCAGAGTTGCAAGGGACCCCAAGAAGTCAGTTGGTCCAGTCCCCTGCTGTTAGGCAGGCAAGGGACTGCTGATTGTCCACGGTTTTGAATGAGGTATTTAATTGGTGGTATTATCCACCTCCCTGGATAATAGCAGCATCTCTCTCATGGGGAAGTGCTTCTCACCTGGGACTTTTGCATTGGATGGTCTCACAACACGCCCAGGAGGGAGGGAAGAGTGCTGTACTGGTGAGCAGGATTCAGGTTGCCTATCCCTGGACACCTTGACTCAAATGGCTCCAACTATGAGGACATTTATACTCTCTGGTAACAAGGTGGCCAGAGTCAGGTGTTTCCTGTGCTGGTTAATTGAGTGACTCAACTGCGTCATCAAGGACTGAGGTTGTTTTTAGCTTTCATTTCTGCCATTGCCAAAGGGTAGGCCATGTATTTTCTCATGGTCACAAGATGGCTGCCTGTCACCAGGCACTATGTCTAGACACGACAACATGCAGTGAAAAGACAGCAACCGCCGGGCGTGGTGGCTCAAGCCTGTAATCCCAGCCCTTTGGGAGGCCGAGTCGGGTGGATCACGAGGTCAGGAGATCGAGACTATCCTGGCTAACCTGGTGAAATCCCGTCTCTACTAAAAAACACAAAAAACTAGCCGGGCGAGGTGGCGGGCGCCTATAGTCCCAGCTACTCGGGAGGCTGAGGCAGGAGAATGGTGTGAACCCAGGAGGTGGAGCTTGCAGTGAGCCGAGATCCGGCCACTGCACTCCAGCCCGGGCGACAGAGCGAGACTCCGCCTCAAAAAAAAAAAAAAGAAAAGAAAAGACAGCAACCTTCCCAGGAGCTGCCAACAATATGTCCTCCTGTTTCAGTGGCCATAATTACACCATTGCTCTCACAATCTGATATTAGTGCAATGTAGGAAGACAATTACTTCTCCATGATTCTCTCATGTTTCCGCATATCAGGTGAGCAGAGATTGTCTTTTTCTGTCTTTTTTGTGTTTTCTTTGGATACGTAATAGCTGTACATATTCTGACTGTCTTTTTTCTATCTTTTCAAGGAGGTTTATATAGTCAACAGCTTTGGAAGATAATGTTTTCCTCCGACCAAAGGGCAGGTTTGCTTAGGTCCCATTACAAAATATTCAGGTTCCCGGCCGGGCGCGGTGGTTCATGCCTGTAATCCCAGCACTTTGGGAGGCTAAGGTGGGTGGATCATTTGAGGTCAAGAGATGGAGACCATCCTGGCCAACATGGTGAAACCCCATCTCTACTGAAAATACAAAAATTAGCTGGGCATCGTGGCACACGCCTGTATCCCAGCTACTCAGGATGCTGAGGCAGGAGAATCATTTGAACCCAGGAGGCGGAGATTGCAATGAGCTGAAATGTGCCACTGCACATCTTGCTTGTGATACAGCTTGCTGGGTGATACAGCAAGACTCTGTCTCAAAAAAAAAAAAGACTCAGGTTCTTTTTTCTTTTTTTTTTTTCTTTTTTTTTTTTTTTTTGAGACGGAGTCTCGCTCTGTCTCCCGGGCTGGAGTGCAGTGGCTGGATCTCAGCTCACTGCAAGCTCCGCCTCCCGGGTTCACGCCATTCTCCTGCCTCAGCCTCCCGAGTAGCTGGGACTACAGGCGCCCGCCATTTCGCCCGGCTAGATTTTTTTTGTATTTTTTTTTAGTAGAGACGGGGTTTCACCGTGTTAGCCAGGATGGTCTCGATCTCCTGACCTCGTGATCCACCCGTCTCGGCCTCCCAAAGTGCTGGGATTACAGGCTTGAGCCACCGCGCCCGGCCAAGACTCAGGTTCTTTAAGCTCAGGGTTCCTCCCTTGTAATAGCCCACTTCAGTCACATGACCACACCTCACCACAAGGGATGCTGGGAAATGTAATCTTTAGCTAGACAGTCATGTGCTTAGCTACAATTTCCATTTCTTGTATGTATGTGTGGGTATATGTATGTATTTTTGCAACAGAGTCTTGCCCTGTTGCCTAGGCTGGAGTGCAATGGTGCCATCACATTTCACTGCAGCCTCAACCTCCTGGGCTCAAGCGAACCTCCCACCTCAGCCTCTTAAGTAGCTGGGACCACACAGGTACACACCACCATGCCTGGCTTTTTAAATTTATTTACTTATTTTATTTTATTTTATTTTTGAGTTGGAAATTCACTGTTGTTGCACTGGAGTGCAATGGCACGATCTCAGCTCACCACAACCTCCGCCTCCCGGGTTCAAGCAATTATCCTGCCTCAGCCTCCCGAGTAGCTGGAATTATGGGTATGCACCATCACACCCGACTAATTATATATATATATATATATATTTTTTTTTTTTTTGAGACGGAGTCTGTTGCCTGTTGCCCAGGCTGGAGTGCAGTGGTGCAATCTCGGCTCACTGCAAGCTCCGCCTCCCAGGTTCATGCCATTCTCCTACCTCAGCCTCCCGAGTAGCTGGGACTACAGGTGCCTGCCACCATGCCTGGCTAATTTTTTGTATTTTTTAGTAGAGACGGGGTTTCACCATGGTCTCGATCTCCTGACCTCGTGATCCACCCACCTCGGCCTCCTAAAGTGCTGGGATTACAGGCGTGAGCCACCGCGCCCAGCCTAATTTTATATTTTTGGTAGAGATGGGGTTTCTCCATGTTGGTCAGGATGGTCTCAAACTCCTGACCTCAGGTGATCTGCCTGCGTCAGCCTCCCAAAGTGCTGGGATTACAGATGTGAGCTACTGCACACAGCTACTTAAATTTATTTTTTAAATTAATTATTTTTTGTTGTTCTAGAGATGAGGTCTCACTATCTTGCCCAAGCTGGTCTCAAACTCCTAGGCTCAAGCGGTCCTCTCTCCTCAGCCTCTCAAAGTGTTGGGATTACAGACATGAGTCACTGCACCTGGCCTAAAATTTTCATTTCTACCTAAGAATGGAGAATGTATACTGGGGCAATTGGTGGTCTGTGCCACAGTTACCCCATTAAATCTGGAATTCTACTAGGGAGTCAGGAGGAATGGTGTGGGAGGCAACAGCAGTATCTGCCATGGTAGGGTTGGTGCTGTGTTCCCATTTTATAGGTAGGGACTGGGTTCTGAGTGGGTGGTGTTGCTGCCGGGTCCAGAAGCCAGGCCGCTGACTCCTGACTTTAGTTTTCTTCCATTCTTCTCCTGCTTCTGTATCAATACAGATCAGGTTAGGCTGTGGGCAGGGGGAGCCTCTCCCCGGCCTTGGCATGCAGGGCCACATCCTCTTCTCAAGACACTCAGTCCCCTTGGCTTCCTGAGTCCTCCCTCTCCTGCTGTTCTTCAGGTCTTTGACCTCTCTTCCTCAGGCTCCTCCACTTGCTTTTCTTTCCAGACTGTCACTTCCAGAGTTCCCCAGGTGCTCACTTGCACCTGTGTTCGCTGGTCCAAATCAGGTATCGTCTCTTGCCATGTCCCCACACTCCTGGCAGTGGCTGCTGCCATCACACTGGCTGCAGCAGGGAGGTACGGCTGGGGCTACACACTCCATGGAGCCAGTGGGAGCCCCGCCCTTTCTGAGTTGGGGCAGGAGCACCCTGGGGTGCTGCTGCAACCACCCAAATCGTGGCCACCCAAACCAAATGGATGCAGACCGGGCCTCCGGCTCCATGGAGCTGACAGAAGCCCTGCCCTCCTTGGCAGGGCTACAGCCACCCAAACTGTGGCTGTGAGTCTGAGACTCCCTGTGCTTTTAGCGGGGCCAGGAGCAGGCAGGAGCTGCCCTCCTGGGTGCAGCTGCAACCACCTGACCGTTGGCTGCAGACCTGGACCTCTCGCTATATGGAGCAGGCAGGAGATGGGACAGGCAGGAACTGAGTCCCTTCTGAGCTGGTGGGGTAGGAGCTCCCAGGTGCTCCTGTGGCCACCTTCCCTGGTGCAGGACCCAGGCATCTCTGCAGCCTGCACCCTCGGGGCCCCAGGAAGAACCCACCCCGCTTCTGTCCCTGCAGGCTCGGGGTGTCTGCTCCTGCTGCCTAGCTTCTCTCCGCTCCCGGGGCCTGCTTGGATCTTGGAGCAGGGGTTGGGGCAGAGCCCCAGGGGCCATGAATGGCAGTGGGAGGCTGATTGATTCCTGCGTGGAAGTGGGTGGGTCTCCAGTAAGGCCCCACCTTCAGGCCAAGGAGAGCCTGAAGTCTGGGGGCCAGGCTGCCAGTCCCGAGGACTGGAGTGGGAACTTGTGGTGCCTCTCTGGGCTGCCCATAGCCACCCATGGACCAATCAGCATGCACTTCCTCTCCTCTGAGGTCCATAAAAGCCCTGGGCTCAGCCAGAACAGGGCAGAGGATGGCCAGAGGACGAAGAGGGCAGAATGATGGCAGGATGACCAGTGGCAGAGAGGAGCTGCTCTCTCTGCTGATAACTGTAGACGACAGAGTGACCAGTTGTAGAGAAGAGCTACCTCTCTGTTGAGAGCTGCAGAGACAACCCGCCAGCAGAGAAGAGCCGCCCTCTCCAGGGCCTCCTCTCTGCTAAGAACTGAAAACTCAAGGGATGACCTGTCTACAGAGAGGAGTACCCACTGCTGGTCTCTGAGCTGTTGTAATACTCAATAAAGCTCATCTTCATCTTCATGCTTCGCTTGTCTGCGTACCTCATTCTTCCTGGGGGCACCTGGACCCAGGACAAGAACTCAGGCAAAGGCGCCAGGGTCACAGGGGTTTCCGGCCTGAAACTGACACCCCAAAGACCCTGTAACACTCCTATCTGCCTAGACCTCTCTGTGTGCTCTGGGCTTGTGTATCCAGCTGCCCATCTGACACCCCATTTGAGTGTCAAACAGGCACCCTGATGTTATGTTTAAAAGTGAACTCATAGCTGGGCATGGTGACTCACACCTGTAATCCTAGCATTATGGGAAGCTGTGGCAGCAGGATCCTAGAGCCCAGCTAGGAGTTTGAGACCAGCCTGGGTAAAATAGTGAGACCCCTGTGTCCACAAAAAAATAAAAACTTTGCCAGGCATGGTAGCATGCGTCTGTAGTCCCAGTTACTCAGGAGCTGGGGCAGGAGGATCCTTCGAGCCAAGGAAGTCAAGACTGCAGTGAGCCGTGATCTCATCAGTGCACTCCAGTTCACCGCAGACTGAGACCCTGTGTAAAAAACAAAACCAAACAAAACAAACACTCATGACATCACCCACAAACTTGCTTTTCCACTCTTGGCAATCTCAGTAACTGCTTCCACCCTCCAGCTAGCAATGTTGGCAGTGTTGATGCCTTCCTTTGCCTCTCCCTCCACATCCATCCCCCTGCATACTGGATTATTGCCATAGCCTCCTACTCTACCTCCCTGAAGTTACCCTGACTTGCTTGCCCATCCATTCCTTACTATCTTTTTTTTTCTTTGAGAAGGAGTCTCTCTCTGTTGCCCAGGCTGGAATGCAGTGGTGGGATCTCAGCTCACTGCAACCTGCACCTCCCTGTTCAAGCGATTCTCCTGCCTCAGCCTCCCAAGTAGCTGGGACTACAGGCTCACACCACTTGGCTAGGCTATTTTTTGTGTTTTTAGTAGAGACAAGATTTCACCATGTTGGCCAGGCTGGTCTTGAACTCCTGACTTTGTGATCCACCCACCTCGGCCTCCCAAAGTGCTGGGATTACAGGCATGAGCCACCGTGCCTGGCTCTTTACTATCTTAAAATGCAAGTATGATCACACCAATCTTAAAAATCTTCAAAAAAATCTTCAATGGCTTGCCATTGCTTTTAGGATAAAGACCAACATTCTTTAAGTGATGTGGCAGAACAGTTGCCCCTCCCTTGTCCATTATTTTCAATTTGTAGCTGGGCACAAAGTCATTTAAATAAAGATTCCACTTCCCAGCCTCCCTTGTGACTGGGTGGGACCATGTGACTAAATCCTGGCCAATTGAATGCAACAGAAATGTAATGTTCTTAGCTAGGGAGGGGGCAGGGCTTCTTTTGACCTTTCCTTTTGCCTGCTAATAAGAATTAAGACAAGATGGCTGATACTGTAGCCCCCACCTTGGACCAGCAGGAGGAAACAATCGCTGAGGCTGGTGCAGCGCTACCTTAGAAGAACACACCCTAGCCTTAAATCACGTACCTACCTTCGGACTTTGGTTATGGAAAACAGTTAAGCGCTGAGCTTGTTTGAGTCACTATTTTGCGTTTTCTCACAGCCCAAACAAATCCTACCTGAATCACATGGCCCTGCTGGGCCCTCCCCCTTGCTTACTCTGCTCTAGCCACAGTGGTAGTGTTGAGTTTCTTCTGCACACCCACCTTCTTGATTCAGGGCCTTTGCATATACTCTTTCCTCTGCCTGCAGCACCCTCCTCATCACACTTTCCTGGTCATCTCCAACCCACCCTTTCAGGTGGGATGTTCCTTACTCCAGGAAGCGTTCCTTGACTGCAAGGTCATACCTACAGTATTTTATACCTAGAGCATAATTTTCTTAAGGTTTTTTTGGACAGCATAGAGCAGGTTTTTTTTTTTTTTTTTTTAACACCTCTCCTTTATTCAACATTACCTTCAATAATAATCATGACCTGAATAATAACGACCAATAAAAATGCAGTAAAAAAAGTTCTTTCTTTCCTTTTTTTTTTTTTGAGACAGGGTCTCACTCTGTCACCCAGGCTGGAGTCAGCAGTGGCACAATCCTAGCTCACTGCAGCTTCAACCACCCGGGGCTCAACTGATCCTCCCACTTGAGCCTCCTGAATAGCCAGAGCTACAGACATACTTATTTTTATTTTTACTGGAGACTGGGTTGCATTATGTTGCCTGGGCTGGTCCTGAACTCCTGAGCTCTAGCCACCCTCCTGCCTCAGGTTCCTGGAGTGTTGGGATTACAGGTGTCAGCCACTATGCCTGGTCAAAAATTTTCTTTTATTGAATTTCATACATATACAATTATCCTAGTAAAAAATAAAACAAATATGATAGAACCAAAAAAGAAAGAAAGAAAGAAAGAAAGAAAGAAAGAAAGAAAGAAAGAAAGAAAGAGGCCGGGCGCGGTGGCTCACACCTGTAAACCCAACACTTTGGGAGGCTGAGGTGGGTGGATCACAAGGTCAAGAAATAGAGACCATCCTGGCCAACATGGTGAAACCTTGTTTCTACTAAAAATACAAAAATTAGCTGGGCGTGGTGGCATGTGCCTGTAGTCCCAGCTACTCGGGAGGCTGAGGCAGGAGAATCGCTTGAACCCGGGAGGTGGAGATTGCAGTGAGCCAAGATCGCACCACTGCACTCCAGCCTGGTGACAAAGCGAGACTTTGTTCCAAAAAAAAAAAAAAAAGAAAAAAGAAAAAAGTATTAGGTTAATATTTTTAAATTATATTAATGCATTTTTTGACAAAAGAGAAAAATGAATATCTAGATCTATTGCAGCAATGAACAACATTGCATTTTGCTTTCCAGCCTTCTGCAAATTTGTCAAAGACTTTGTCAAAACTGATCTTTGCATATTCGTGTTCTAGTGTAGGCAAATTTGTCATAGAAGATTTGTTTATCTTCTATCATAGTTGACAGAAAAACACTTCTTACTAATATTTATTTGGGGCCGGGCGCGGTGGCTCATGCCTGTAATCCCAGCACTTTGGGAGTCTGAGGTTGGAGGATGAGGTTAGGAGATGAGCCTGGCCAGCATAGTGAAACCCTGTCTCTACTAAAAATACAAAAAATTAGCTGGGCATAGTGGCATGTGCCTGTAGTCCCAGCTACTCGGGAGGCTGAGGCAGGAGAATTGCTTGAACCCAGCAGGCAGAGGTTGCAGTGAGCTGAGGTCACGCCACTGTACTCCAGTCTGGGTGCCAGAGTGAGAATCCATCTCAAAAAAAAAAAAAAATTACTTGGAAATGTTTCTTTTCACATGAGGCAATAGATACACAAATAGTTAAGGAAAGCCTTAAACATAAGGGTAAGTTTGGCAGAAATTCAGAAAAAAAATTCATTTTACACTAAATTCCAGAAATTATAGTACTGTCAATATCTGTGTTTCTTTGAGATTGATTGTAAAAGCTTTCGAGTATCTTCCCAGTGGAAGAACTTTAAACAAATAAAAACTCCCAGGTGATTGCATAAAATTATGCTACCAATGTTTATTTCAAAGCCAGTGTTTAAATGCAGAACAATATAGTACAACAGGGATTCTAGATGCAACTTTTCTCTGCAGTGAGTGTACATAATTCTGAATCCGTATGGACGGGGCAGCTGGGTCCTCCTGTGCTGGGGATTGGCTAAAATAATAGGGAATTCTCTCAATTAACTTCCAGGTAAAATCAATGTTTATTAAATAATAAGTAATAAAAATATATTAACTTGAAACTTACATATAGGTTATTAAAAGTCAACAGTAAGAGAAGCAATTGTTGAGGTTTTAAACCACCAAAATAATTTGCGGGTGAGAACGTTGTTTAGAGTCGCTTGTGTGTAGTGATCCTGAAGAGCAGAGTGGCTTTTAGCTTGTTCTTATTGTTTGAAAATGTGTTACCGACACCCCCTCTTACTGCTGTCATCAGTGCAGACGCGCAGCCACCTACCCCTGGTGCGCTCTCTGAGGTTCTGACTCCCGACGTTTCCCGTCAAGGCACTTGCCTCAATTATGAGTTCAGACTGTGTGTCATAACTTCTTCTTCTTCTTCTTTTTTTTTTTTTTTTTTCATTTTTTCCCCTCTGTTCTTTATTTTTAGGGAGGATGTCATGAATTCTTTGAGATCTGTTCCCCACTTGGCTGTCTGCTCGACTCCAAGTGGGTGGTCCCCGTTGTGTATGGCTATGCCCAGCTCCCAGCAGAGTACCTGGCACTCAAAAGGGCCTCAATACCTATTTGTTGAATGAATGTAGGTGAAGAACCTGGCACAGAGTATGCGCTCCATAAAGGCAGTGACAGTGACCGTCAGCTGCAGCACATTCAAAGTCAACACCCCTTCTTGGTTCCCCTCAGGCAAACCCATGTCTCCCTCTCCTGGATCGCTTTATCTCTGGAAAATAACCTTATCTTGGCCAACAGTCCTTCCTGGAGGGCAGCAGTCACATCTCATTCATCTCTGGGGTTCCCTGAACCCCAGCAGAGGGCCTGGCACAAAATAGGAGTTAATCACTACTCCTGGAATAATCATAGTCTATTGAGCGTCCACACACACCAGGTATTTTATGTCACGCGTTTGGTTTCACTTCTCCAGGGGGAGCATAAGGAAAGTTGAATGACATGTCCAAGATCACACAACCAGTAGTGACAGAACCCGTTTGAGTCTAGATCTCCAGGCCTCTGGGGCTCCAAAGCCCCTGTTCTGTCTATGATTTCTCTTCCCGGGACAGGGAGCGTCAGGGAGGTGGGGGGGGGGAGAGTGTGAGGAGGGTGTGTGGGGGTTGATGGGGAGGACTCCAGTAGTGGGGTGGGCCTGTCCTGCGGACCGGGCTTGCTCAGGCAGGCGGAGCCTGGGCTTCCGGTCAGGCACGTGCCAGGTACCTGGGGTGATTCCTGGTCAGCACCTCTGCCTTTCCACAGGGTTGAGGAGCCCAGGTGTGGACCGGGAGCTCCAATGCCAGCCCCACCACTGGTGAGCTGTGCAGCCTGGGCAGGGCAGAAAAGCCTTCCCGGTTTTGGTTTCTCCACACATAGAACGGCAAGCCACAGGAGCACCCCAATCAAGATGGCCAGTACTGTACCGCCTAAGGCATCGGCCCCAGGCGGAGCTCTCCCAGTGCCAGTGTCTTTAGGTCTATGTTCCGTTCTGCCCACTCCCTTTCAGAATGCAGGAGGAGCAAGGTGCACTCCGACCGGCCAGGCACGGAGGGCGTGAGGCGCACCTGATGGGGCGTAGCGGTCTCCAGGCTCCTTCCACGAGGACGCCCCTGCGGCCGCACCGGGATGCCAGGCAGCCGGCTCTCCTGTAAACGGGGGTCCCGTGCGGGCAGGAGTTGGGAGGGATTCGACCTGCAGCAGTCAGCATCGTGGAGGCAGGGGGGCCGTGGGTGCCGACTTGGGGAGCGTAAGAGTAGTGCGGCCGGTGGCCCGCGTGGGCCTGACCCTGGGAGTCTCGCGTGGCTGCCTGGCGCCACCTCGCGGTCGTGGCCCGCGTCGCCGCGCCTGCTCTAAAAGCAGAGCTGCTGGAGGGCGCCGGTGGACTGGGGTTGGGACAATTTGGGCTCTTGGGCTGCGATACTGCGACAAACTCCCAACCCCGTTTCCTGTCTTCTGAGGGAGGGAAAACCAAGGCTTTGAGGGTTCTCTGAGGCCTGCGGCGAGCTGGGAAGGCTGGGAAGGAAACACAGAGTGAGGCAGATTGGGGCCAAGGACCCTCCTGGAGCTCAGGAGGCCGCCGAGCGTCCACACCATGGCTCAGGTTCCACGGTTCAGTCCCGCAGCCTTTCAGTTGTAAATCCCTTACGCCGGTGGGTCACACTCTCTTCTGCACTCTTTTCTTCTTCAGACAACATATAAACCTAAACACTTTAATCAGGAAGACTTTGCACATAAATGAATGAAAAAGCGCTCAATATAAAAACTGGGTAGAAGCACCGGTCTGTCTGCAAATGAGACGGTCACTGCTAGTGCTGTTGGATGAAGGCTCTGCTGGACAGAGCCTCTGGTCCCAGTCAGCCTTCAGCTACCCTGAGAGGGGACAAAAGCCTCTTCTGGGCCGGGCGCGGTGGCTCAAGCCTGTAATCCCAGCACTTTGGGAGGCCGAGACGGGCGGATCACGAGGTCAGGAGATCGAGACCATCCTGGCTGACACGGTGAAACCCCGTCTCTACTAAAAATACAAAAAACTAGCCGGGCGAGGTGGCGGGCGCCTGTAGTCCCAGCTACTCCGGAGGCTGAGGCAGGAGAATGGCGTAAAACCCGGCAGGCGGAGCTTGCAGTGAGCTGAGATCCGGCCACTGCACTCCAGCCCGGGCGAAGAGCAAGACTCCGTCTCAAAAAAAAAAAAAAAAGCCTCTTCTGGAGAAGTCAGTGGGTGAGGTCGATAATGAGTCTTAAACACTGGGGGCTCCCTACAGGTCGAGGGCGAGGTCTATGTCTGGGGTCCCAGGGAGCATCTGTGTAGGAGCATGGCCCTCTGGATTTCTGCTTCTCAGTGTCCTCTGGCTGGAGGGCAGGTGACCTCTAGGGATCTGGGGCGGTGCCAGCCAGCCCTATTGCCAGGTAGGGGCACTGAGTCCTGGGGACACAGGGCAGGGGGTGCAGGAGGTCAGACACCCTGAGATTCCAGGTAGGCATGGAAAACAGTGCCCTCTCGCTGTCACTACCCTGCCCTGTCGGCACCAGGCAGGCATCACTAGGGTATCCCAGCACTCTAGCTGTTTGTTTTGCTTTTAATTACTAATTTTAAAATATTTGATGCATAAAGAAAAATACATATACACCCTCCAACAAGATTATTTTGTTTTTAATATTTTGGCTATTTGCCTCAGATCCTTTTTTTTTTTTTTTTTGAGACAATCTCACTGTGTCGCCCAGCTTTGAGTACAGTAGTGCAATCACAGTTCACTGTAACCTTGACCTCCCAGGCTTAAGTGCAATCCTCCCACCTCACCCTCCTGAGTAGCTGAGACTACAGGTACATGCCACCACACCCTGCTAACTTTTGTATTTTTTGTAGAGACAAGGTCTCCTGTTACCCAGGCTGGTCTCAAACTCCTGGGCTCAAGCAATCTGGCTGCCTCAGCCTCCTAAAGTGTTGGGATTACAGGAGTGAGCCACAACGCCCGGGCATCTTTTTTCTTTTTTTTTTTTTTTTTGAGACTGCGTCTCACTCTGTTGCCCAGGCTGGAGTGCAGTGGCGTGATTATGGTTCACTGCAGCCTCGACCTCACCCCAGCTCAGGTGATCCTCCCACCTCAGCTTCCAGAGTAGCTGGGACCACGGGGGTGCTACCATGCCTAACTAATTTTTTTTTTCTTTGAGATTGAGTTTTGTTCTTGTTGCCCAGGCATGATTTCGGCTCACTGCAACTTCCGCCTCCCGGGTTTAAGCGATTCTCCTGCCTCAGCCTCCTGAGTAGCTGGGATTACAGGTATGCACCACCATGCCCGGATAATCTTCTATTTTTAGAAGAGACAGGGTTTCTCCACGTTGGTCAGGCTGGTCTCGAACTCCTGACCTCAGGTGATCCGCCCGCCTCAGCCTCCCAAAGTGCTGGGATTACAGGCGTGAGCCATGGAGGCAGGCCTAATTTTTGTATTTTTTGTAGAGACAGGATTTCTCCATGTTGCTCAGACTGGTCTTGAACTCCTGGGTTCTAGCAATCTTCCGGTCTAGGCCTCCCAAAGTATTGGGATTACAGGTGTGAGCCACCACAGCCGACCTCTTTTTTTTTAAATACAAAAAGTCACAGAAATAACTAAAGACCACCCTTGTGGCCTCTCCCCTCTCCCTTCCCTGAAGTTTGTTTTTTTTTTTGAGAAGGAGTCTTGCTCTGTCGCCTAGGCTGGAGTGCAGTTAACACGATCTCGGCTCACTGCAACCCCTGCCTCCCAGGTTCAAGTGATTCCCTTGCCACAGCCTCCTGAGTAGCTGGGATTGCAGGCGTGGACCACCACAACCAGCTAATTTTTATATTTTTAGTAGAGACGGGGTTTCACCATGTTGGCTAGGCTGGTCTCGATCTCCTGACCTCATGATCCACCCCTGCTTGGCCTCCCAAAGTGTTGGGATTACAGGCGTGAGCCACTGCACCCAGTCTGTATTTTTTATTCTCAAACATGTTTTATAACTTTTACCCAATACGTATATATCTTTATTTTATTTATTATTATTATTATTTTTTGAGATTCAGTCTTGCTCTGTCACCCAGGCTGGACTGCAGTGGTGCGATCTCGGCTCACTGCAACCTCCGCCTCCTGGGTTCAAGCAATTCTTCTGCCACAGCCTCCCAAGTAGCTGGGATTACAAGTGCACGCCACCATGCCCAGCTAAGTTTTGTATTTTTAGTAGAGACGGGATTTCACTATGTTGGCCAGGCTGATCTCAAACTCCTGACCTTGTGATCTGCCCTCCTAGGCCTCCCAAAGTGCTGGGATTACAGGCGTGAGCCACTATCCTGGCCCAGGTATATATCTTTAAACAATATATGGTATTGCTTTATATTCTAAAATTTTACATGAACAGTATCATAATGTTGAATGTCATTTTGCAAATTGCTTTATCTCAATATTATGCTTTTGAGATCGATCAGTGCTTATCTTTGTAAATTTAATCCATTCATTGTAATCTGTGTGTCTTTTATTTTAACTACTCTCCTGCTGAGAATAGGTTGCTTGTAAAATTTCATGATTATGATCAATGCCTCAGAGAACCTTCCTGCGCACATCTCTTTGGAAGAGAAACAAAAGTTTCTCTACAGTATCAACTGGAAACGGAAGTTCTGGGTCATAATGCTCATGCATCTTCACCTTGACGAAGATTTGTCAAATTGCTCTTCAAAGTGGTTGTACCAATTTACACTCCCATGGACAAACTATACAACTCCCATTTCTTCAATTACTGTTGTTGGGTGTATTAATTTTTGCCAGTCTGTTGGGTGTGAAATGGTATTTCAATCTTGTTTTAATTTGCATTTCCCTAATTACTAGTGAGACTAAACAGCTTTTCATGTATATTGGGCATGAGTGACCTGCTCTTCTTTGAAAATAGTGTTCATATCCTTTGTCTATTTTTATTTTAAGTTATTTATCTTTGTCTTTATCTTTTTATTTATTTATTTATTTATTTATTTATTTATTTTTGAGATGGAGTTTTGCTCTTGTTGCCCAGGCTGGAGTGCAACGGCACAATCTTGGCTCACCGCAACCTCCACCTCCCGGGTTCAAGCAATTCTCCTGCCTCAGCCTCCCAAGTACCCGGGATTACAGGTACGTGCCACCACGCCTGGCTAATTTTGTATTTTTAGTAGAGACGGGTTTCTCCATGTTGGTCAGGCTGGTTTTGAACTCCCTACCTCAGGTGATCACCCACCTTGGCCTCTCAAAGTGCTGGGATTACAGGTGTGAGGCACCGTGCTTGGCCAATTTTTGTATTTTTAATAGTGATAGGATTTCGCCTTGTTGGCCAGGCTGGTCGTGAACTCCTGGCCTCAGGTGATCTGCCCGTGTTGGCCTCCCAAAGTGATAGGATTACAGGTGTGAGCCACTGCACCCCTCTCCAACTTTATTTGTTTACTTTATTTTTTATTTTTTAGAGATAAGATCTTGTTCTGTCACCCAGGCTGGAGTGCACCGGCACAATCATGGCTCACTGCAGCTGTAAACTCCTGGGCTCAAGGGATCCTCTTGCCCAGCCTCCCAAGTAGCTGGGACTACAGGTGTGAGCCATTGCACCTGGCCTACGTCTAAGTATTTTTAAATTACTTTTAATTATTCGATAAGAATATTTTTTAACAAAAAACTTTTTATTTACTTATTATTTCTTTTTTTTTTCCCACAATGACCTCGGAGCTTTTTATTGGTCTTCTGCTCCCCAAGGGGTACCCTGCTTCTGCTGGCTCAATGCCTCAGAACTTTGGTGGTGCTGGTCTCATGCACCACTTTGCCGTGCACTATCCTGGCGGCGGGGGTAGGGTGGTCTGTTGGATGGTGGTCATTTGCATGGAGTTGCTGCTGTCCAGGGCCTCCCAAGATTGAAGTCTTTGCCATCTTCCAGCAGGCGGTGGTAGGTGGCGATCTCAGCCTCCAGCTTGACCTGGATGTTCAGCAGGGCCTTGTACTCCTGGGCCTGGTGCTGCTCCTCTGTCTGGGTCTGTGCCAGCTCCAACTCCAGGTGCAGGAGGACCCCGCTGGGCTACTCCATCTGCAGGGCGTAGCGGGCCTTTGCCTCCCTCAGGCTGTTCTCAAAGCTGGTCTTCAGATTTCTCATTGAGTCCAGGTTGGTCTCCAAGGACTGGACTATACATCTCAGCTCCGTGAGCGTCATGTCAGCAGCTCTGATCTTGGCGGACTGCGTGGTGACCACTGTGGTGCTCTCCTCAGTCTGGTGGGAGCAGTACTGGTTCAGCTTCTCTCGGTTCTTCTGAGCTAGCTTGTCATATTAGGCCTGGATGTCTGCCATGATCTTGGCGAGGTCCTGTGATTTGGGGGCATCTACCTCCACGGTTAACTCAGAGCTGGCAATTAAGGCTTGTCGGCCTTTAACTTCCTCCTCATGGTTCTTCTTTATGAAGAGCAGTTCCTCCTCGAGAACCTTGATCTCTGTCTCCAGCTGCAGCCGAGTGACATTGGTGTCATCATTGACCTAGCAGAGCCTACAGATGTCGCTCTCCAGACTGGCACATGGCCAGCTCTGTCTCATCAGTGGCAAGATGGGGATTGTCAATCTGCAGAATGATGTGGGCACTGTTCACAGAATTTGCAAAGATCTGAGCCCTCAGGTCCTCCATGGTCTTGAAGTAATGCCCCCAGTCTCTGACCTGGAGTCCCTTCTTCTCCAGGTGCTCCTGGATTTTGCTCTCCAGCCTCCGATTCTCAGTGTCCAGGCTCCTCACTCTGTCCAGGTAGGAGGCCAGGCAGTCGTTCAGGCCTTGAGTGGTCTCCTTCTGGTTCTAGATGTCCCCTATTTCAGTCAGACCCCTGGCCATCCATGTGGCCCGGCCCCCAGACCCCAAGGCACCCTGGAAGCTGGTGGAGTGGGACACAGAGATCTGAGAGCCTGGGCCCTCAGCATCTGCATAGACGCTGGCTGTGCTGCTGACCAGCTGGGCACTGTAGCTGGGCGGCTGCATTGAGTTCGGGGGCTGGAAGTTGGTGGAGACGGTGGTGGAGAGAGTGGTGAAGCTCTTGCTGTCCAGGGAGGAAAGTGAGAGGACAGGACTTAGGTTTTGCCGAGGGCCTGTTTAATTTCTTTTTTTTTTTTTTTTTTTTTTTTGAGACGGAGTCTGGCTCTGCCGCCCAGGCTGGAGTGCAGTGGCCGGATCTCAGCTCACTGCAAGCTCCGCCTCCCGGGTTCACGCCATTCTCCTGCCTCAGCCTCCCGAGTAGCTGGGACTACAGGCGCCCGCCACCTCGCCCGGCTAATTTTTTGTATTTTTAGTAGAGACGGGGTTTCACCGTGTTAACCAGGATGGTCTCGATCTCCTGACCTCGTGATCCGCCCGTCTCGGCCTCCCAAGTGCTGGGATTACAGGCTTGAGCCACCGCGCCCGGCCAAGCCTGTTTAATTTCTTTAGAGATGGAGCCTTGCTATGTTGCCCAGGCTGATCTTGAACTCCTGTGCTCAAGCCTCCCAAAGTGCTGGGATTATAGGTGCACACTACCATGCTTAAAAAGCTTTTTGTTATGGAAAAATGTAGTATATAAAATATAAGAGATTATATAATGAACCACAGTGGGTACCTGTTAGCCAGGTTCAGCAGCATTATTAACATGGCCAGTCTTTTTAAAATCTATATTCCCATATACTCCTCCAATTCCCAGACTGGATTTATTTTGAAAGATTGTGTTTTAAATTCTCAAATGTATGGAAAGTTTTTTTTTTTTTTTTTTGAGATGGACTCTTGCTCTGTCGCCCAGGCTGGAGTACAGTGGTGTGATCTTGGCTCACTGCAAGCTCCGCCTCCCAGGTTCACGCCATTCTCCTGCCTCAACCTCCCAAGTAGCTGGGACTACAGGAGCTAGCAAAAAATTTAAAAAATTAGCCAGGCATGACAGTGAACGCCTGTAGTCCTAGCTACTTGGGAGGCTGAAACAGGATGATTACTTGAGCCCAGGAGATCGAGGCTGCAGTGAGCCGTGATCATGGCCCTGCACTCCAGCCTGGGCAACAGAGCAAGGCCTTGTAACAACAACAGTAACAACAACAACATCAGCTGCAAACTCCATTCTTGTCTGATATTAATAAAGATATGCTAAGGGCCAGGCGAGGTGGCTCACACCTATAAGCCCAGCACTTTGGGAGGCCGAGGCGGGTGAAGCACTTGAGGTCAGGAGTTTGAGACCACCCTGGCCAACATGGTGAAACCCTGTCTCTACTAAAAATACAAAATTTAGCTGGGTGTGGTGGTTCGTGCCTGTAGTCCCCGCTATTTGGGAGGCTGAGGCAGCAGAATTGCTTGAACCTGGGAGATGGAGGTTGCAGTGAGCCAAGATCCTGCCACTGCACTCCAGCCTGGGCGAAAGAGGGGGACTCCATCTCAAAAAAGAAAAAAAAGGTATGCTAAAGTTTTGGGGGGGAATTTTAGTATTTACCTGCTATATCTTTTTTTATCCTTTGACTTTCAGACTTGCTGTGTCTTATGACTTAGATGTGTCTTTTATAAACAGTATATAGCAGGCTTTTAAAAAAAAATGCGTGTGTAGCTTAACAGAATGTATAATTAAACAATATATTATCCCCTTTCCTAAATACTGCAAGAAAGACCTCAGAACACTTCAGCGCTGGCCATCCTCTTTTGCCTGGCTTGTTCTGTATTTTAGGTCTGTTCTCTTTCTTGCACCCTCAGATTCTACCTTACTATTGTTACTTTATGGCAATGGAGCTCGTTTGAATTTCCTCACGCTTACCACTGGATTGCTTACCGTTTCTTCACACAGCTCAGGCTTCCCTTCTGGGATGGCTTTGCCTCCTCCTGTAGTACATCCTTCACCTGTAGATCTGATAGTGGCAAGCACTCCTGGTTTCATTTTGTTTGGAACTTTTAAAATTTTTAATTAGTTAATTAATTAATTTATTTTGAGACAGAGTCTCACTCTGTCGCCCAGGCGGGAGTACAGTGGGGCAATCTCGGCTCACTGCAACCTCTGCCTCCCGGGTTCAAGCAATTCTCCTGCCTCAGCCTCCTGAGTAGCTGGGATTACAGGAGCGTAACACCACGCCTGGCTAATTTTTTGTATTTTTAGTAGAGACGGGGTTTCACCACGTTAGCCAGGATGGTCTCAATCTCCTGGCCTTGTGATTCACCCGTCTCGGCCTCCCAAACTGTTGAGATTACAGGTGTGAGCCACCACGCCCAGAACTTTTAAATAATTATAAAATATGACACACATACGGCCAAATCATTAAGTCTTCTTCTATCCTCTATGGCTATAGCTCTTAAAATCTTTTTCAAACTCATTTTCTTGCCTCATTGTGCTGTTTTCTTTTATTTATTTATTTATTTATTTATTGAGACACAGTCTTGCTCTATCACCCAGGCTGGAGTGCAGTGGAAGATCTCAGCTCACTGCAAGCTCCACCTCCTGGGCTCACGCCATTCTCCTGCCTCAGCGTGCTGAGTAGCTGGGATTACAGGCACCTGCCACCATGCCCGGCTAATTTTTTGTATTTTTAGTAGAGACGGGGTTTCACCATGTTGGCCAGGCTGGTCTTGAACTCCTCACCTCAAGTAATCCGCCCACCTCGGCCTCCCACAGTGCTGGGATTACAGACGTGAGCCACTGCGCCTGGCCTAATTTTTTTTTTTTTTTTAATTTTTAATAGAGACGGGGTTTCACTATGTTGGCCAGGCTTGTCTCGAACTCCTGACTTCAGGTAATCCACTCGCCTTGGCCTCCCAAAGTGCTGGGATTACAGGCGTGAGCCACTGTACCCAGCCATCATTATCTCTTTAAATATTTCACCTCCTTCTTTTTCTCTATTCTCTCTTTTTCACATGATGATCAAATATGTATTAAATCATTAAATCTTCTTTTATCCTCTACGGCTACGGCTCTTAAAATCTTTTTCAAACTCCTTTTCTTGCCTCATTGTGCTGTTTTCTTTTATTTATTTATTTATTTTTGAGACGGAGTCTTGCTCTGTTGCCCAGGCTGGAGTGCAGTGGTGCGATCTCAGCTCACTGCAAGCTCCACCTCCCATATTCACGCCATTCTCCTGCCTCAGCCTCTGGAGTTGCTGGGACTACAGGTGCCCGCCACATCGCCCGGCTAATTTTTTGTATTTTTCAGTAGAGACGGGGTTTCACAATGTTAGCCAGGATGGTCTCCATCTCCTGATATCGTGATCCGCCCGCCTTGGTCTCACAAAGTGCTGGGATTACAGGCGTGAGCCACTGCGCCTGGCCCATTGTGCTGTTTTCTAGGCAAATTCTTTGAAAGTATTTTCGGCTCACTAATTGTCTTTTCAGCTGTAACTAATGATGCTTTCAATAAGATTTTACATTTCAACCTTTATATTTTTTATTCCTCAAAGTTCCATGTAAAAATCTATCTATTCATTCCTAATGGTCTTTTGTTGAGTATATATTTTTTAAATGCATCTTTTATTTCTTTAAGTATGTCATAAATATCTACTTGACATTTTGTATCTGAAAATCCCCAAATCTTCAGTCCTTAGGGATCTGTAGTTCATTGTTTCTGCCAGCTCACAGACACACTACCTCACCTCCTTGTGTGCTGGTGATCTTTGTGAGTTCATTGTTTGTTTAAAATTTGTGGAAGTCTCAGTTGGGGTTTGGGGAAGAGTTTTGCAGACAGCATTTGCATTTCTACTTCTGTTGGTATCAGGAAGTGATCTGAGATTACCTCATATCCCCTTGAAAGAACAAGTCCCAGACTCCCTTTCGCATTTTGAGCTGGCTGAAGGCTCAGTTTCCCTGTAACATGGCAATTTACCTAACTGCCTGCCGCTTCAGCCCTGGCCAGGCCCCATTTCCTTGTCTAGGAGGTAGTATTTTTGGAAACATACCCTATCTCTTGTCAGATCAGCTACCTCTAAAAAATTATGCTGTTCAGGGTTTAACTCTTCTCAGCCATGATGCCACAATGGCTGAGAACCTTTAATACTTTCCTTTTCTACTTCTCTGACTGGCCATGGGTCACATGACCCCAGATGGCCAACTGGAGTCCTTCCCTGGGATTTTCTGAATTAGAGTGGTAAGAGAAACTTCTTCCTCTTTGGGGCAGCATCTTAAGGATGTGAGCTCAGTGAGGCTGGCATTCATGCTTCCCACACATGGGGAGAAAGCCTGCCCAGAATGGAACCGCATGCTGAGAGATGAGAGAAGGTGGGAGAGAGGGGGAGGCTGCAGCATTTCCTGTATGAGCTGTGGTTTGGTCACGTGAGCCAGAATATTCGCCCCTTGCTGCTTGGATTTTCTGTCTTTTGCAGTCTTGGTTTTTACATGGTGAGATGATGGACCATTATTATTTTGTTTTCTGCTTTTTTTTGTATTTTTTTGTATTTTTTTTTGAGACGGAGTCTTGCTCTGTCACCCAGGCTGGAGTGCTGTGGTCGGATCTCAGCTCACTGCAAGCTCCGCCTCCCGGGTTTACGCCATTCTCCTGCATTAGCCTCCCAAGTAGTTAGGACTACAGGCGCCCGCCACCACGCCTGGTTAGTTTTTTGTATTTTTTTAGTAGAGACGGGGTTTCACCATGTTAGCCAGGATGGTCTCGATCTCCTGACCTCGTGATCCGCCCGTCTTGGCCTCCCAAAGTGCTGGGATTACAGGCGTGAGCCACCGCGCGAGGGTCTCACTCTGTCACCCAGGCTGGAGTGCAGCAGTGCAATCATGGCTTACTACAGCCTTGACCTCCCAGACTCAAATGATCCTCACGTCTCAGCCTCCTGAGTAGCTAGGACTACAGGTGTGTGCCACCACATCCAGCTAATTTTTAAATGTTTGTAGAGACAAGGTCTCACCATGTTGCCGAGGCTGGTCTTGAACTTCTGGCCTCAAGCAATCTTCCTGCCTTGGCCTCCGAAAGTGTTGGGATTACAGGCTTGAGTCAGTGTGCCCGACCATCTGTATATTTTTTAAAATAAGAAGTATTATTAATTAAAAAAGTGTCATCTAAAAATCCTGCCTTAATTTATTTGGTGAAGAAAATATCCTAACCCCAGTTGATTTCTGTAAAGTGAGGTCACATGTTGGGTTTGGCTAACGCAGCGGCCTGTGAAGGGGGTGAGGACTGAGTTGTATGTCCCTCCTGTTGATGGTGAGGGAGCAGCATGCCATCGCATGAAAGACAGTCTGGGCTTGGTTGTACCAAGTGTCTGTGGTGTCCCTGATGATGGAACAGTGGCTTTGGAGCTCCCTGCCCTGTGCCAACCTCTGCCTCTGCCTCCCCCTCACAGGGCTGTATTGTTTGAGGGACTGCTCAGTCACCCTGGTGTCCCTGGCACCCAGCACCGAGCTGCCAATAAATGTTTTTGATTGACTTATGCTAGACCTTATTATTTTCTTTTTTTCTTCGAGACGGAGTCTCGCTCTGTTGCCCAAGCTGGAGTGCAGTGGCGTGATCTCAGCTCACTGCAATCTCTGCTTCCCGGGTTCAAGTGATTCTCCTGCCTCAGCCTCCTGAGTAGCTGGAATTACAGGCTCCCACCACCATGCCCAGCTAATTTTTGTATTTTTAGTAGAGATGGAGTTTCATTATGTTGGCTGGGTTGATCTCAGACTCCTGGGCTCGGGTGATCTGTCCACCCTGGCCTCCCAAACTGCTGAGATTATGGGTGTGAGCCACTGCACCTGGCCTGGACCTCAGATTTTTATTTTATTTTTGAGACAGAGTCTCGCTCTGTCACCCAAGCTGCAGTGCAGTGGCACAGTCAAGGCTCATTGCAGCCTTGAGCTCCTGGGCCCAAACAATCCTCCCACCTCAGCCTCTCAAGTAGCTGGGCTAATTTTTAAAAAATTATTATTATTTATTTATTTATTATTTATTTTTTGAGACAGAGTCTTGCTCTGTTGCCCAGGCTGGAGTGCAGTGGTACAATCTTGGCTCACTACAACCTCCATCACCTGGGTTCAAGTGATTCTCCTGCCTCAGCCTCCAGAGTAGCTGGGATTACAGGTGCCTGCCACCTGGATAATTTTTGTATTTTTAGTAGAGATGGGGTTTCACCCATCTGTTGGCCAGATGTTGGCCAGGTTGGTCTTGAACTGCTGACTTCAGGTGATCTGCCTGCCTTGGCCTCCCAAAGTGCTGGGATTACAGGCATGACCCACCGTGCCCAGCCGCTGGGCTAATTTATTATTATTATTATTGTTTTTGAGACAGAGTCTTGCTCTGTCACCCAGGCTGGAGTGCAGTGGCACTATCTCGGCTCACTATAACCTCCACCTCCCAAGCAATTCTTATGCCTCAGCCTCCCAAGTAGCTGGGACTACAGATATGTGTCACCATACCTGGCTAATTTTTGTATTTTTAGTAGAGACAGGGTTTCACCATATTGGCCAGGCTGGTCTTGAACTCCTGACCTCAGGTGATGTGCCTGCTTTGGCCTCCCAAAATGCTGGGATTGCAGGCGTGAGCCACTGTGCCTGGCCTTAATTTTTTAATTTTATTTTTCATAGAGACAGATTCTTGCTATGATGCCTAGGTGAGTCTTGAACTCCTGGGCTCAAGCAGTCCTCCTGCCTTGGCCTCCTAAAGTGCTAGGATTACAGGTGTGAGCCAGTGCACCTGGCCCAGACTCAGATTTTGAGGTCTCCACACAGCTTAGTGCAATCAGAATGAGTCAAAAAAAGATACAGGATGCTTTGAGATAATTGTCTTCTCTGAGTCTCAGTTTCCTCTTCTGTAAAGTGGTGTAACAATAGGTAACCTAGGCCGGGCGCGGTGGCTCAAGCCTGTAATCCCAGCACTTTGGGAGGCCGAGGCGGGCGGATCACAAGGTCAGGAGATCGAGACCATCCTGGCTAACACGGTGAAACCCCGTCTCTACTAAAAAATACAAAAAACTAGCCAGGTGAGGTGGCGGGCACCTGTAGTCCCAGCTACTCGGGAGGCTGAGGCAGGAGAATGGCGTGAACCCGGGAGGCGGAGCTTGCAGTGAGCTGAGATCTGGCCAGTGCACTCCAGCTTGGGTGACAGAGTGAGACTCCATCTCAAAAAAAACAAAAAAAACAAAACAAAAAAAACAATAGGTAACCTTCTGCAGCATTGTTTAAGGATTGGACACAATGTACAGAGTGCACGCATTGGTTAAAATAATCCAACTATGATGTTGGAGGAGAAGGAAAGATGAAGTGGTAGGTGTTGACAGTCCCAAATTGTGTGAAAGAATATTGAATGAGGCTTTTCTTGTTGTCACTTAGAATCACAGTTGGGACAAAGAAGCATTAAGACTCATAGTCTAGAGAACGTGGACATTACGTATGGCAGACTCCTCCAGGGCCTGTTAAAAGGTGGATGAACCAGTTCTGCTTCTCCTGAACATTCTGCCAGTTACCAGCAAGGATGGCGTGTTCCTAAACTGAGTAACTGGTGAAGTTGCCTAATTTCTCTGTGCCTCAGGCACCTCACCTGTAAAATGGGGATAATAATAGTATCCACCTTTTTTTTCTGAGGCAGAGTCTTGCTCTGTCGCCCAATCTCTGCCTCCCAGGTTCAAGTGATTCTCCTGCCTCAGCCTTCTGAGTAGCTGGGATTACAGGCGCCTGCCATGGTGCCCGGCTAATTTTTGTATTTTTAGTAGAGATGGGATTTCACCGTGTTGGCCAGGCTGGTCTTGAACTCCTGACCTCAGGTGATCTGCCTGCCTCAGACTCCCAAAGTGCTGGGATTACAGGTGTGAGCGACCATGCTCCACCTAGTACCCACCTTTTAGGGTTGCTGGGAGGATTAAGTGAGTCTGATGGTGGTAGTGGTCCATCTGGAGTGGCTGCTGAAAAGACTCTGCTTGCAGTGCCGGGAGGCATGGCTGGGGTTGCTAGCTCCATGGAGCCAGTAGGAACCAGAAACAGGCAGGAGCTGCACCCCTTTCTGAGTTGTTGGGATGGGAACAGCTGCAACCGCCCAGCCACAACTGTGGACCCCAGCATCCCCGTGCTCTCAGGGGCCTGGGAAGCCCCTTTACCCCTGCAGGCTCCGAAGTGCCTGCTCCCACTGCCTGGCCTCTCCCCACTTCCACTGCCTGCTCTGATGTCAGAGCAAAGTTGTGGCCAAGCCCAGGTGCTGTCACACCCAGAGCCTGGGTGCTGTCATGACCCAGCCAGGTGTGTGTGCACTTGGTGCGGTGCTGACACACCAGCCCCCTGCGCCTTGGCCCCCTCCAGACTCTGAGTGCTGGCAAGCATGGGAGGGAGTCCAAAGTGGGGCTGAGGGTGCCTCGGTTTAGGTCTGCAGGTGCCCCTGAACACGAACAGCCTGGGCACCGTGAAAGGTGGCAGGACGCAGACAGGTTTCTGGGCAGAATGGGGTGAATCCCTGGTGAAACCCCCACCTTCAAGCCAGGGACAGCCTGAAGTCTGGGGGCCAGGCTGCCAGTTCTGCTGCCCAGAGGAAGAACTTACAGTGCTTTTTCCAGGCCACCCCTGGCCACCCGTGGACCAATCAGCACAAAATTCCTCCCCTCTGAAGCTCATTAAAAACCCCAGACTCGGTCAGACTCGGGCAGACAATGGATGACCTGCTTGCAGATAGGAGCTACCCACTCTGGGTCTCCTGAGAGCTGTACTGTCGCTCAATACAGCAGCTCTTCACCTTGCTCACACAAACAGGGCTGAAACACGCGCCCTGCTGGCCATGTTTGCGAGCAACAAGGAGAGAAAGAAAGAAGAGCTTCAGCCTTTTGGTGAATCCAGGCTTGGGAGCGCCCCAAGCCAGGGCTGTGACATGCTTTTTGGGGCTCTGCAGTTCCTGGCATCTCCAGGCTTCCGGGCGCCACCATGTTCCCTGGTGCACACAGTGGAAGCTGCCTGTGGTACGTCTGGACCAGCTGCAGCAGGGAGCCAGTGCCTGTGTCGGCGCCTGGAGCGGCCTGCCTCACCGCAGCTGGTGTGCCTGGCTGTACGCAGTGGCCGGACCCTGTGCTTGCTCGCTCACGCACCCCTTGCCACTCCGCACCTGGCTCGCCCTTTGGCAGGCATGGGATCCAGGCTGGCAGCGAAAGCTGAATGCAGCCTGCCAGGCCGAGTGGCCCTGAGCAAAACTCGTGAAAAGGCGCCACCAGCCACAGAGGTTTCCAGCTGGTGAAGTGATACCCTGAGGATCCCGTAACAAATCAATGCAAGGAGAACAGTGACCAGGACCTCAGAAGCGATGTGTCTTTTATTAGCATTGCTTTTGTTTTTGTTTTGAGATGGAGTCTCGCTCTGTTGCCCAGGCTGGAGTGGTACAATCTCGGCTCACTGCAACCTCCGCCTCCCAGGTTCAAGTGATTCTCCTACCTTAGCCTCCCAAGTAGCTGGGAGTACAGGCATGAGCCACTATGCCTGGCTAATTTTTGTATTTCTAGTAGAGACTGGGTTTCACCAGGTTGCCTAAGCTGGTCTTAAACTCCTGAGCTCCAGTCATCCACCTGCCTCAGCCTCTCAAAGTACTGGGATTACAGGCGTGAGCCACAGTGCCTGACTCTGATATTAGTATTATTACCCCCAATTCCTTACCTACCCCCAGCTCCCATCTGGGTCTATATAAGCCAGAATTTAGGAAATCTAGATAAATCCTAGGAGAGAGGGTGGTGGCTTTCCTCTCCCACTCCTCTCGTCAGCTATGGGGGAGATACCAGGGGCTTCCTCTCCCTGCAGTGGGGAGGTTGGGGGAGTGCCTGTAGAACGGGGAGCCCACATCACATTCTCTGGCTGGATGTTTGCCTCCTCAGTGGTCAGTCTGATCTTCCCCTAGGCCCACTTGAGCAGGGACAGGTGGGATGAGGACAGCAGGGGCCTCTCACATGGCGCCTGCTTGGTGAGGCCGGGATGAGTGAGTCTGCTGTGGCCAAGTGGGCTCTGGGAGCCTTAGAGCCATTTTGCTTGTCTCCCCAGGGAGGGCTGGCTGCTGGGCAAGAGGCCCTCAGCAGCAGGAGTGGGAGTTGGACCCCAGGTGGGAGCTGAGAGGTGGTGGAAGGGCTGGGACCAGCACAGGGGTCCCCTGTCAGGGCACTGAATTGGCAGGGACCCAGCTGGGACCCTGCCAGCCCACCATCGCTCTACGAGAGGCTGGCTGTGTGGCTGCCACGCAGCAGGGAGCCACTGACACCCACAGGGAGGCGGTGCCGTGAAGCACAGGGTCCCTCGCTTCACCCCTCCCTCCTTCCCAGACGGGGGAAGGCCCAGGCCCCTCCCATTCACAGGCCCCTGGGCATGGCCGTGGGCCAGGGAGGGAGGAGGGGAGCGCTTGACCAGACATCAGGTGGAGTTCAAGTTGGCACCAGATGGGGCAGGGCTTTTTTATATCTGAAAGTCACCAGAAAGCAATGGGATGTGCTGGAGACGGTGCTAAGGGATGGGAAGATGTTAAAGGCTGGATTTAACATCCCCTTTAAAGGGGACACAAAATGGTTTGTGTTAAAGCGCTGCTGAGCTGAGAAGGTCCTTGGAACCAGTCACCAGCGCAGCATCCCCAAGGCAGGGTGGTGGCTTCTGCTTACCCTGGTGCTGTGCCAGGGGTGTCCAGCTCAACACAAGGAACTGAGGGTGAGTGACTCCTGAAGTGAGGCTAAACCCCCTGCCCTTGTCAGGAATGATGTGGACAGCCTTGGGGTTGACACCCCTGTCCGACCCACAGTTTAGGGCAATGCAGGCCGAGTAAGAGGGTAAGTCCCCAAAACTGCATCAGCCAGGCATGGGGCCTGACAGCAACCCTCCCTCCCACCCCTCCTCTGTAGGGGTCAGGCTCAGACCAGGGTCAGATGACAGCCAAAGGTCCTTGGGGACCCAGAGGAGTAACACCTGTGACTTCAGAGCAGAGGAAGAGGACCCTGCCAGGGCAGAGAACAAGATGGTGGCTCCACCTGGTGTCCTGAGCCCAGGCCTGGCTGAGGGCACAGGGTCAGAGGGCAGCAGTGTGGGCTGCTTCAGGCCACAGGGCCCCAGAGAGGGCGAGGTGGGTGGACCAAGGACAAACCCATGCCAGAGACCAGCTGAGGAAACTAAGCAGGGAACCAGGATCCCAAAGGGTTCCCGCCACAGTGAGGCACCTGTTTTTGGCTGGGACCTGTGGGGGACACTACCTGGCCTGCCTGCTGTTTGCTGCTTCAGACAGCTCTCTTTTGTTAGTGTTTTTCTTTTTCTTTTTTTTTTTTTGAGACAGAGTCTCACTCTGTTACCTGGGCTGGAGTGCAGTGGCCGGATCTCAGCTCACTGCAAGCTCCGCCTCCTGGGTTTACGCCATTCTCCTGCCTCAGCCTCCCGAGTAGCTGGGACTACAGGTGCCTGCCACTACGCCCAGCTAGTTTTTTGTAGTTTTTTAATAGAGATAGGGTTTCACCGTGTTAGCCAGGATGGTCTCGATCTCCTGACCTCGTGATCCACCCGTCTCGGCCTCCCAAAGTGCTGGGATTACAGGCTTGAGCCACCGCGCCCGGCCTGTGTTTTTCTTATCATTGCTTTTGTAAGGCCTTTTGATTTAAACCTTGTTTACTGAGTGAATGAAAGTAGACCCTTTTCCAGGAGCTGTGTACATTTGATGGAAAAAGTTTCCAAAGACAACTTTTTTTTTTTTTTTGAGACGGAGTCTTGCTGCTCTGTCGCCCAGGCTGGAGTGCAGTGACGTGATCTCGGCTCACTACAACCTTCGCCTCCCTGGTTCAAGCAATTCTCCTGTCTCAGCCTCCTGAGTAGATGAGATTACAGGTGTCTGCCACCACACCTGGCTAATTTTTGTATTTTTAGTAGAGATGGGGTTTCACCATATTGGTCAGTCTGGTCTTGAACTCCTGACCTTAGGTGATCCATCCACCTTGGCCTCCCAAAGTGCTGGGATTATAGGTGTGAACCACTGTGCCCAGCCCCAAAGACAACCTTTCTAAGCCCGAATTTCCTCACACATGAATGGGGAGTAGCAATATTTACCTGAAAAGGCTGACGTGAGTGTTAAGTGAAATATTGTAAAGGGTCTGGCACAGTGCCTGGGACACAATAGGTGCTCAGTAAATGGCAGATTGTATTCTGCCTCCTCCTTCTATACCCACATACCTTCGCACATTTCCTGGTACTTGTATTAAGAAGGAAAAGGTTACAAGGAAGAGGTGAAGCAAGATGGCAGAATAGAAGGCCCCACTGATCATCTCCCTGACAGAAACACCAGATTCCACAACTGTCTACATAGAAAGCACCTGCATAAGAAACAAAAATGAGGCGAGCATTCACAGTACCTGGTTTTAACTTCACGTCACTGAGAGAGGCACTAAAGAGGGTAAGAAAGGCAGTCTTGAATTGGCAACACTACCCCTTCCCATCCTCCTGCAGCAGCTGCATGGTGCGGAGAAGTCTGTGATTGGGAAAGGGAGAGCGCAGTGATTCTGAGACTTCAGATTGAGCTCAGTGCTGCCCTGCCACAATGGAAAGCAAAAGCAGGCTGAGCTCAGCTGATGCCCACCCATAAAGGGAGCATTCAGATCAGCTCTAACCAGAGGGGAGTCACCCCTTCCAGTGGTCAGAAAGTGAGTTCTGGCAAGCCTTGCCACCACAGGCTAAAGTGCTCCCGGGTCTGAAGTAAACTTGAAATGCTGTTTAGGCCGCAAGGACTGCAACTCCTAGGTGAGTCCTAGTGTTGAGCTGGGCTTGGAGCCAGTGGACTTGTGGGGCACACAACCTATTGAGGGTGGTTGAGGAAGTGCTTGCACCAGCCTTCCCCCGGCCCCATGCTGCACAGCTCATGGCTCCAAAAGAGATCCATTCCTTCTGCTTGAGGAGAAGAGAGGAGAGGAGAGGAGAGGGAAGAGTAAAGAGGGCTTTGTCTTGCATCTTGGATACCAGCCTAGCAGCAGTAGGATAGGGCAGCAGGCAGAGTCATGAGTCTAAGGCTCCCATTCCAGGCTGTAGATCCCGGTTGACATTTCCAGACACACTCTGGGCTAGAAGGGAAACTGGTGTCTTGAAGGGAAGGACCTAGGCCTGGTGGGATCTATCACTTGCTGACTATAAGAGCCCTTGGGCCCTGAATAACCAGCAGCAATACCCAGGTAGTACACTGTGGACCTTGGGTGAGACACTGAGATGTGACTTCAGTGTGACTCAACACAATCCCGATTGTGGTGGCTGTGGTGAGAGACTCCTTTTTGAAAAAAGCAGAGGGAAAAGTAAGGGAGTTTTTTTCTTGCACCTTAGGCACCAGCCTATCCGCAGTGGGGTAGAACACCAAGCAGGCCCTTGGGGTCCTCGATTCCAGACCTTGGCTCTTGGATGGCATTTCTGGGCCTGCTCTGAGCCAGAGGGGAGGCTGCTGCCCCGGGAGGAGAGACCTCGGCCTGACAGCATCCAACACTAGCTGACTGAAGAGCTCTTGGGCCTTAACCCTTTTCTCATTTAAGAAAAAACAAAAACGTGCAGTTCACTGCCAGCACTCATTTAATTTTACATAAACACACTCTTTGAGGCTAAAGCAAATCTGACTGATTTTCAACATGAAAATAAAATACAAAAACTGTTCTTGGAGTTATTTCTAAACAGAACTAACATCATCAGAATCGTCTGAATCATTAGAATCATCTATTTCAGGAAAATCGGATTCATTAAATGAATATTTGGCCAAAAACTGTTCGAGAATGATGTTAACATCAAGCGTAGGAATGCTGTTTTCTAGGATTTGACATTTTCAGTGATCAAGATTTATGACATTTTGTAGACGGAAGTATCACGACTAAAACCAGAATGTTCTGAATAGAATAATGTCTTTTGTTTTCAAAGTCAATATACTAGAACAATGTGAAAATAATAATAAAAGGGAGATAATTTGTGACAAAGTTATCTCAGTGTAAACGCTGCAGCTGCAAGTGCTCCAGCAGGTATTCTTGGGGCAAATGGGAAATTAAGTGAACTTCAGCAGTAGCCTGCCAGTGCTCCCCATGGACCTGTGGTGGTGGCCATGGGGTGAGGCTCATCTGCCTGTGGAAAGGGGAGGGAAGAGCGGGAAGGACTGTGGCTTGTGGTTTGAGGGCTGCCTCAGCCACAGAGAAAACCAGGTAGACTTCTAAGGTTTTTGACTCCTGTCCCTAGCTCCCAGATGGCATCCCTGGACCCCCTTGGGGCCCAGGAGAACTCACCACCCTGAAGGGAAGGACACAGCCTGGCTGGCTTCACCACCTGCTAATCATAGAGCCATAGGGACTTGAGTGATCATAGGCGGTAGCCAGGCAGTGGTTACAGCAGGCCTTGGGCAAGACCCAGAGCTGTGCTGGCTTTAAATCTGACCCAGTCCAGTATCAGCCACGGGAGTGCTTGTATCACCCGTCCCTCAGGACCAGGAGCAGGACCAGGCAGCTCAGGAGAGAGAGAGAGAGAGAGAGAGAGAGAGAGAGAGAGACTATTTATTTGGGAGAAAGTAAGGGAAGAGAATAAGGGTCTTTGCCTGCTAATCCAGAGACTTCTTCTGTTCTTATCCAAAACCACCAAAGCAGTACCTCTGTGAGTCTGCAAGAACTACAGCATAGCTGGGCTTGGGCTGTTCCCTATTGCTCACACAGCTTGGATCACAACACCCAAATCCTTTTGAATACTTGGAAAGCCTTTCTAAGAAGGACAGGTACAAACAAGCCCAGACTGCAAAGACTACAATAAATACCTAGGTCTTCAATGTCCAGACACCAACAAACATCAACGAGCATCAAAACATGACCTTGCCAACTGAACTAAACAAGGCACCAGACACCACTGCTGGAGAAAGATATGTGACCTTTCAGACAGTAAGTTCAAAATAGCTGTTTTGAGGAAACCCAAAGAAATTCATGAGAACACAGAGAAGGCATTCGGAATTCTATCAGATACATTTAACAAAGGGATCAAAATAATTTTAAAAAATCAAGCAGAAATTCTGAAGTTAAAAAATGCAACTCACATACTGAAGAATGCATGAGTCTCTCTCCCTCTCTTTTTTTTTTTTTTTACTTTTTTGAGATGGAGTTTTGCTCTTGTTGCCCAGGCTGGAGTGCAATGGCATGATCTTGGCTCACCACAACCTCTGCCTCCCGGGTTCAAGTGATTCTTCTGCCTCAGCCTCCCAGGTAGCTGGGATTACAGACATGCGCCAACACGCCCAGATAATTTTGTATTGTTAGTAGACACTGGGTTTCTCCATGTTGCCTAGGCTAGTCTCGAACTCCCAACCTCAGGTGATCCACCCGCCTCAGCCTCCCAAAGTCCTGGGATTATAGGCTGAGCCACCGTGCCCGGCCAAGAGTCTCTCTTTTTTTTTTTTTTTGAGACGGAGTCTCGCTCTGTCGCCCGGACTGGAGTGCAGTGGCCGGATCTCAGCTCACTTCAAGCTCCGCCTCCCGGGTTTATGCCATTCTCCTGCCTCAGCCTCCCCAGTAGCTGGGACTACAGGCGCCCGCCACCTTGCCTGGCTAGTTTTTTGTATTTTTTTAGTAGAGATGGGGTTTTACCGTGTTAGCCAGGATGGTCTCGATCTCCTGACCTCGTGATCCGTCCGTCTCGGCCTCCCAAAGTGCTGGGATTACAGGCTTGAGCCACCGTGCCTGGCCTCCAAGAGTCTCTTAATAGCAGAATTGATCAAGCATGGCTGGGCACGATGGCTCATGCCTGTAATCCCAGCACTTTGGCAGGCCGAGATGGGTGGATCATCTGAGGTCAGGAATTCAAGATCAGCCTGGCCAACATGGTGAAAACCTCTACTAAAACACAAAACTCAGCCAGGTGTGGTGGCACGTGCCTGTAATCCCAGCTACCTGGGAGGCTGAGGCAGGAGACTCTCTTGAACCCAAGAGGCGGAGGTTGCAGTGAGCCAAGATCGTGCCACTGTACTCCAGCCCAGGCAACAGAGCAAGACTCTGCCTCAAAAACAAAACAAAACAAAACAAAAAATTGATAAAGCGGAAGAAAGAATTAGTGAGCTTGAAGACAGGCTATTTGAAAATACACAGTCAGAGGAGACAAAAGGAAAAAGAATAAAAAATAATAAAGCACACCTACAGGATCTAGAAAATAGACTCAAAAGGACAAATCTAAGAGTGATTGGCCTTAAAGAAGAGGTGGAGAAAGACACAGGGGTAGAAAATTGATTCAAAAGGATAATAACAGAGAACTTCCCAAATCTAAAGAAGGATATCAATACCCAAGTACAAGAAGGTTTAGAACAGCAAGCAGATTTAACCCAAAGAAGACTACCTCAAAACATTTAATAATCAAACTCCAAAAGGTCAAGGATAAAGAAACGATGCTAAAAGCAGCCAGGGAAAAGAAACCAACAAAATACAATGGAGCTCCAGCACACCTGGCAGCAGACTTTTCAGTGGGAAATTTACAGGCTGGGAGAGAGTGGCATGACATATTTAAAGTGCTGAAGGAAAGAAACTGTTACGGTAGAATAGTATATCTGGTGAAAATACCCTTCAAATATGAGGGAGAAATACTTTCCCAGACAAACAAAAGCTAAGGGATTTCATCAAAGTCCAAAAGAAATGCAAAAAAGAGTTCTTCAGTCTGAAAGAAAATAACGTTAATGAGCAATAAGATGTCATCTGAAGGTACAAAACTCACAGGCAATAGTAAGTATGCTGAAAAACACAGAATATTATAACACTGTAACTGTGATGTGTAAACACTCTTTAAGTGAAAGAATAAAAGATGAACCAATCAAAAATAATAACTACAACAACGTTTCAAGACATAAGCAGTAAACATTCCTTCCTTCCTTTCCTCCCTCCCTCCCTCCCTTCCTTCTCTCTCTCTCTCTTTTTTTTTTTTTTTTTTGAGACGGAGTCTTGCTCTGTCGCCCGGCTGGAGTGCAGTGGCCGGATCTCAGCTCACTGCAAGCTCCGCCTCCCGGGTTTACACCATTCTCCTGCCTCGGCCTCCCGAGTAGCTGGGACTACAGGCGCCCGCCACCTCGCCGGGCTAGCTTTTTGTATTTTTTAGTAGAGAGGGGGTTTCACCATGTTAGCCAGGATGGTCTCAAACTCCTGACTTCGTGATCCGCCCGTCTCGGCCTCCCAAAGTGCTGGGATTACAGGCTTGAGCCACCGCGCCCGGCCTCTCTCTCTCTTTCTTTCTTGACAGAGTTTCTCTCTGTTGCCCAGGCTGGAGTGCAGTGGCGCAATCTCAGCTCACTGCAACCTCCTCCTCCTGGTTTCAAGTAATCCTCCTGCCTCAGCCCCCTGAGTAGCTGGGATTACAGGCACACGCCAGGGCACCCAGTTAGTTTTTGTATTTTTAGTAGAGATGGGGTTTCCTCATGTTGGCCCCATGCTGCTCTCTAACTCCTGGCCTCATGTGATCCACCCGCCTCAGCCTCCCAAAGTGCTGGGATTACAGGTATCAGCCACCATGCCTGACCTATCCTTCACTCTTAATATGTTTTATCAATTGTCTCTTGCTGGACATTTATATTTTTTCTTTTATTATTGTTGTTATTATTATTATTACTATAATGATGGAATGAATTTCAGATGCTGGGACATAAACCTCTGACCCCTTTTTAAATTATGTCAGAGGAGAGATTCCTAGAAATGGGATTAGCAGGCTGAAGAGCTGAACCCTTCTCATGTCCTACACATGATTGAGCTGCTTGCCAGAAAGGTCAAGCATGTTTCCCATTCTCATCAGCAACATGTGAGAGGACTCAGTGGGCTGAAACACAGCCAGCACTGAGAATGGTCATTTAAAAACTCTGGGGCCAGGCGTGGTGGCTCACATCTGTAATCCCAGCACTTTGGGAGGCCGAGGCGAGTGGATCACAAGGTCAGTAGATCAAGACCATGCTAGCTAATGTGGTGAAACCCTGTCTCTACTAAAAATAAAAAAATCAGCTGAGTGTGGTGGCATGTGCCTGTAGTCCCAGCTACTCAGAAGGGCGAGACAGGAGAATTGCTTGAACCCAGGAAGCAGAGGTTTCAGTGAGCTGAGATTGCACCACTGCACTCCAGCTTGGGCGACAGAGCGAGACTCGGTTTCAAAAAAAAAAGCCAACTCTGACAACTGGGGCCAGGCGTGGTGGCTCCATGAGGCTTTGTTGTTTCTATTAAAAAGTGGGGCAACAAAGTTAAAGTGTAGAGATTTTATTAGTTTTCTTTTTGCTTGTTAGTTTATGCAAGCAGAATTAAGTTGTTATCAGCTTAAAATAATGGGTTATAAGAGAGTATTTGCAAGCCTCTTGGTAACCTCAAATCAAGAAACACAACAGATAGACAAAAAATAAAAAAAGCAAGAAATTAAATCATATCACCAGAGAAAATCACCTTCACTAAAAAAAAAAAAAAAAAGGAAGAAAGGAAAGAGGATAACAAGATCACAAAACAACCAAAAAACAAATAACAAAATGGCAGAAGTAAGTCCTTACTTATCAAGAATAACATTGTATGTAAATGGACTAAACTCTCCAATAAAAAGACATAGAATGGTTGAATGGATAAAAAAAACAAGACCCAATAATCTGTTGCCTGCAAGAAACACACCTCACCTATGAAAACACACATAGGCAGAAAATAAAGGGATGAGAAAAGATATTCCATGCCAATGGAAACCAAAAAAGAGCAGGAGCAACTACACTGATATCAGACAAAGTAGATTTCAAGACAAAAACTGTAAGAAGAGACAAAGAAAGTTATTACATAATGATAAACAGGTCAATTCAGCAAGAGACTATAACAATTGTACATATATGTGCACCCAACACTGAAGCACCAAGATATATAAGGTAAATACTATTAGAGCCAAAGAGAGATAGACAATAATAGCTGGAGACATCAACATCCCAATTTCAGCATTGGACAGATCTTCCATAAATCAACCAAGAAATATAGGACTTAATCTGCATTATAGACCAAGTGAACATAATAGATATTCACAAAACATTTTATTCAAATGGCTGCATAATACACATTGTTCTCCTCAGCACATGGATCATTCTCAAGAGTAGATCAAAGCCAGATGTGGTGGCTCACACCTGTAATTGCAGCATTTTGGGAGGCTGAGGTAGGTGGGTCACTTGAGGCCAGGAGTTTGAAACCAGCCTGGCCATCATGGTGAAACCCCATCTCTATTAAAAATACAAAATTTTGGGTGGGCATGGTGACTCACGTCTGTAATCCCAACACTTTGGGAGGCTGAGACAGGCAGATTGCCTGAGGTTGGGAGTTCGAGACCAGCCTGGTCAACATGGCAAAATCCTATCTCAACTAAAAATACAAAAATTAGCCAGGTGTGGTGGCATGCACCTGTAGTCCCAGCTACTCGGGAGGCTAAGGCAGGAGGATCACTTGAACCTAGGACGTATAGGCTGCAGGGGGCTAAGATTATACTACTGCAGTCCAGCCTGGGGAACAGAGAGAGACTCTGTCTCAAAAAAATTTTTTTTTAATCTGGGCATGGTGATGTGCACTTGTAGTCCCAGCTACTCAGGAGACTGAGCCATGAGAATTGGTTGAACCTGAGAGGCAGAGGTTGCAGTAAGCCTAGATCACGCCACTGCACTCCATCCTGGGCGACAGAATGAGACTCTGTCTGAAAAAAAGAAAAAAAGTCCAGGAGCAGTGGCTCATGCCTGTAATCCCAGCACTTTGGGAGGCTGAGACGGCGGATCACTTGAGGTCAGGAGTTCGAGAGCAGTCTGGCCAACATGGTGAAACCCCTTCTCTACTAAAAATACAAAAATTAGCCAGGCATGGTGGCGCACGCCTGTAGTCCCAGTTACTCAGGAGGCTGAGATGGGAGAATTGCTTCAACCTGGGAGGTGGAGGTGGCAGTGAGGCAAGATTGTGCCATTGCATTCCAGCCTGGGTGACAGAGTGAGACTCTGTCTCAAAAAAAGGAAAAAAAAAAAAAAAGAGTAGATCAAATGTTAGGTGGCAAAATACAACTTAAAACGTTAAAAAAAATTTGAAATAATATCAAGCATCTTCTTTGACCACAATGGAATAAAACTAGAAATTAGTAACAAGAGGAATTTTGGCAACTATACAAATAAATGGAAATTAAACAATACGCTCCTGAATGACCAGTGGGTCAATGAAGAAATTAAGAAGAAAGTTGAAAAAGTTCTTGAAACAGATGATAATTGAAAACAACATACCAAAACCTATGGGATACAGCAAAAGCAGTACTAAGAGGGAAATTTATAGTTATAAATGCCTACATTAAAAAATAAGAAAAACTTCAAATAAACAACCTAATGATGCATCTTAAAGAACTGGAAGATCAGGAGCAAACCAAAACCAAAATTAGTAGAAGAAAATAAATAATAAAGAGCAGAGATAAGTGAAATTGAAATGAAGGAAATAATACAAAATATCAGTGAAACAAAAAGTTGTTTTATTGAAAAGACAAATAAAATTGACAAACCTTTAGCCAGACTAACTAGAAAAAAGAGAGAAGGCCCAAATAAATAAAATCAGAGATGAAAAAGGAGATATTATGACCAATATCGCAGAAATTCCAAGGATCATTGTGGCTACTATGGGCAACTATATGCCAATAAATTGGAAAATCTAGAAGAAATGGATAAATTCCTAGACACATACAACCTACCAAGATTGAACCATGATGGAATCCAAAACCTGAATAAACCAATAACAAGTAATGATATCAAAGCTGTATTTGTCTGTGCTCACATAACTATAAAAAAATACCTGAGACTGGGTAATCTCTAAAGAAAAGAGGTTAATTGGCTGACGGTTCTGCAAGCTGTACAGGAAGCATAATGCTGGCATCTGCTTGGCTTCTGGGGAGGCCTTTGGAAGCTTGCAGTCATGGCAGAAGGTTAAGTAGGAGCTTGCACATCACATGGCCAGAAAAGGAGCAAGAGAGAGGATGAGGAGGGAGGTGGTACACACTTTTAAACAATCAGATCTCATGAGAACTCATTCACATTTTTTTTTTTTTTTAAGTTTTGCTCTTATTGCCCAGGCTGGAGTGCAATGGTGCAATCTCGGCTCACCGCAGCCTCCACCTCCCAGGTTCAAGTGATTCTCCTGCCTCAACCTCCCGAGTAGCTGGGATTAGAGGCATGCGCCACCATGCCCGGTTAATTTTGTATTTTTAGTAGAGATGGGGTTTCTCTATGTTGGTCAGGCTGGTCTTGAACTCCCGACTTCAGGTGATCCACCCGCCTGGGCCTCCCAAAGTTCTGGGATTACAGCCGTGAGCCACTGCATCCAGCCTAGACTCATTCACCCTCATAAGAACAGGACCAAGGGGATGATGCCAAACTATTCATGAGAAACACCTCCATGATCCAGTCACCTCCCACCAGGCCCCAGGTCCAACACTGGGGATTACAATTCCACATGAAATTTGGTGGAAATGGAGATCCAAACCATATCAGAAGCCATAATAAAAAGTCTCCAGCAAAGAAAAGCCGGAGACCTGATGGCTTCACTGTTGAATTCTACCAAAGACTTAAAGAAGAACAAATGCAAATCCTACTCAAACTAGGCCAAAAAATAGAGGAGGAGAGAATATTTCCAATTCTTTCCATAAGGCCAGTATTACCCTGATACCAAAACCAGACAAAGGCGTGTAAAAAAAACTACAGGCTAATATTGCTGATGAATATCGATGCAAAAATCCTCAACAAAATACTAGCAAACTGAATTCAGCAACACATTAAAAAGATCATTCATCATCACCAAGTGAGATTTATCCCAAGAATGATTCAACATATGCAAATCAATCAATGTGATACATCATATCAACAGAATGAAGGACAAAAACCAACTGATGCTGAAAAAGCATTTGATAAAATGCAACATCCTTTTGTCATAAAACTGGGTAGAAGGAACATACTTCAACATAACAAAAACCATATGTGACAGATCCACGGCTAGTATCATACTGAATGAGGATAAACTGAAAATCTTTCCTCTGAGATCTGGAACATGACAAGGATGCCCACTTTTACCACTGTTGTTCAACCTAGCACTGGAAGGCATAGCTAGAACAATCAGACAAGAGAAAGAAATAAAGGGCATCCAACTTGAGAAGAAAGAAGTCGAATTATCCTTGTTTGCAGATGATATGATCTTACATTTAGAAAAACCTAAAGACTCCACCAAAAATTATTAGAACTGATAAACAAATTCAGTAGAGTTGCAAGATACAAAATCAACACATAATGATCAGTAGCATTTATACATGCCAACAGTGAACAATCTGAAAAAGAAATCAAGGAAGTAATATCATTTGTGATAGCTGTAAATAAAATAGAATAGGAATTAACTGAATCAAAGAAGTGAAAGATCTCTACAATCAAAATTATAAAACACAGATGCAAGACATTGAAGACACACAAAAAATGGAAAGATATTCCATGTTCATGGATTGGAAGAATCAATATTGTTAAAATGTCCATTCTACCCAAAGCAGTCTACAGATTTAATGCAATCTCTAACAAAATACCAATGACATTCTTCACAGAAATAGAAAAAAAATCCTAAGATTTATAGGTAATCACAAAAGACCCAGAATAGCCAAAGCTAGCCTAAGTAGAATGAACAAAACTGGAGAGATCACATTACCTGACTTCAAATTATACTACAGAGCTATAGGAAACAAAATGGCATGGTACTGGCATAAAAACAGAGACATAGACCAGTGGAACAGAATAGAGAAGCCAGAAATAAATTCTTACCTTTAGAGTGAACTCGTTTTTGCCAAAGGTGCCAAGAACATACACTGGGGAAAGGACAGTCTCTTCAACAAATAATGTTGGGAAAACCAGACATCCATATGCAGAAGAATGAAGCTAGTCCCCTATCTCTCACCATATACAAACATTAAATCAAAATGGATTAAAGACGTAAATCTAAGACTTCAAACTATGAAACTACTAAAAGAAAACACTAGGGAAACCCCTCAAGACGTTGGAGTGGGCAACAGTTTATTGACTAATACCCCACAAGCACAGGCAACCAAAACAAAAATGGTCTAATGGGATCATACCATGTTAAAAAGCTTTGGTACAGCAGAGGAAACCATCAACAAAGTGAATAAACAACTCACAAAATGGTAGAAAATATATCAAAACTACCCATCTGACAGGGGATTAATAACCAGAATATATAAGGAGTTCAAATAACTCTATAGGAAATAATCTAATACAAATATAATAAAAAGTGGGCAAAAGGTCTGAATAGACATTTCTCAAAAGAAGACACACAAATATCAAACAGGCATATGAAAAGGTGCTCAACATCGTTGATCATCAGATAAATGTAAATCAAAACTACAATGAGATATCATCTCACCCCAGTTAAAATGGCTTTTATCCCAAGACAGGCAATAATGAATGCTGGCGGGATTGTGGAGAAAAGAAAACCCCCATACACTGTTGGTGAGAATGTAAATTAGTACAGCCACTATGGAGAACTGTTTGGAGGTTCCTCAAAAAAACTAAAAATAGAAGTACCATATGATCCAGCAATCCCACTGCTAGGTATACACCCCAATAAAGGAAATCAATGTGTCAAAGAGATATCTGCACTCCCATGTTTATTGCAGCACTATTCACAATAGCTAAGATTTGGAAGCAACCTAAGTGTCCATCAGCAGATGAATGGATAAAGAAAATGTAGTACTGGGCCGGGCGCGGTGGCTCAAGCCTGTAATCCCAGCACTTTGGGAGGCCGAGACGGGCGGATCACGAGGTCAGGAGATCGAGACCATCCTGGCTAACCTGGTGAAACCCCGTCTCTACTAAAAAATACAAAAACTAGCCAGGCGAGGTGGCGGGCGCCTGTAGTCCCAGCTACTCAGGAGGCTGAGCCAAGAGAATGGCGTAAACCCGGGAGGCGGAGCTTGCAGTGAGCTGAGATCCGGCCGCTGCACTCTAGCCTGGGCAACAGAGCGAGACTCCGTCTCAAAAAAAAAAAAAAAAAAAAAGAACAACAACAGAAAAAGAAAATACAGTACTTATACACAATGGAGCACTATTCAGTGATTAAAAAAAAAATAAGATGCTGTCATTTACAACAACATGGACAGAACTGGAGATCATTATGTTAAGTGAAATAAGCCAGACACAGAAAGACAAACTTTGCATGTTCTCATTTATTTGTGGGAACTAAAAATAAAAACAATTGAACTCATGGAGATAGATTGTAGAAGGATGGTTACCAGAGGACTGGGAAGGGTAGTTGGGGGGTGGTGGGGAAGTGGAGATGGTTAATGGATACAAAAAATAGTTAGAAAGAATGAATAGACCTAGTATTTGCCAGCACAACAGGGTGACTAGAGTAAAAAATATTTATTTATTTATTTATTATTATTTTTTTGAGACGGAGTCTTGCTCAAGTCGCCCAGGCTGGAGTGCGGTGGCGCCATCTGGGCTCGCTGCAAGCTCCGCCTCCCGGGTTCACGCCATTCTCCTGCCTCAGCCTCCCGAGTAACTCGGACTACAGGCGCCAGCCACTACGCCCGGCTAATTTTTTTGTATTTTTGGTAGAGATGGGGTTTCACCATGTTAGCCAGGATGGTCTCTATTTTTTATTTTTTTGAGACAGAGTCTCGATCTGTTGCCCAGGCCGGAGTGCAGTAGCGTGATCTCGACTCACTGCAACCTCCACCTCCTGGGTTCAAGCGATTCTTGTGCCTTAGCCTCCTGAGCAGCTGGCACTACAGGCATGCACCACCACGTCCAGCTCATCTTGTATTTTTAGTAGAGACGGGGTTTTACCATGTTGGCCGGGCTGGTCTCAAACTCCTGACTTCAAGTGATCAGCCTGCCTTGGCCTCCCAAAGTGCTAGGATTACAGGCATGAGCCACTGTGCCAGGGCTATAGTAAAAAATACTTTAATTGTATATTTAAAAAACTAAAAAATATAATTGGATTGTGTATAATACAAAGGATAAATGCTTCAGGTGATGGATACATTTGCCCTGATGTGATTATTACACATTGCATGCATGCATCAGAATGTTTTATGTAACCGGTAAAATATATACACCTACTATGTATCCACAAAAATTAAAAATTAATTTAAAAAAAGAACGGTGGCTCAAGTCTGTAATCCCAACACTTTGGGAGGCCGAGACGGGCGGATCACGAGGTCAGGAGATCGAGATCATCCTGGCTAACACGGTGAAACCCAGTCTCTACTAAAAAATACAAAAAACTAGCCAGGCGAGGTGGCAGGCGCCTGTAGTCCCAGCTACTCGGGAGGCTGAGGCAGGAGCATGGCGTAAACTCGGGAGGTGGAGCTTGCAGTGAGCTGAGATCCGGCCACTCACTGCACTCCAACCTGGGCGACAGAGCGAGACTCTGTCTCAAAAGAAAAAAAAAAAAAGAAGAAAAAAAAGAAAAAAATAGTCCTGGCGTGGTGGCTCACGCCTGTAATCCCAGTGGTTTGGGAGGCCGAGGCGGGCTGATTACAAGGTCAGGAGTTCGAGATCAGCCTGGTCAACATGGTGAAATCCTGTGTCTTCTAAAAATACCATCAGCCGGGCATGGTGGCAGGTGCCTGTAATCCCAGTTACTTGGGAGGCAGAGGCAGGAGAATCGCTTGAACCCGGGAAGTGGAGGTTGCGGTTAGCCGAGATCATGCCACCGCACTCCAGCCTGGGCAAATGAGCAAGACTCCGTCTCAAAAAAAAAAAAAAAAAAAAAGAAAAAAAATAAAAGAAGGAAAAGGTCAAAAAGAGAAACGAGGTTGAAAGGACCAAAAGGGGTGTTGGAGTGCCCTCTGCTGGCCAGTGTTGACTCAGGGCTGAGTCAGAACCTGTCAAAGAACCAGGCCGGCTGAGAACGGAGCTGCCTTGTCCTCCTTCCTGAGATCCCTGTCTTCTAGAGAGGAGGGAGCAGCTTCTGTCTCTGCGGGGAGGGGTATCAGTAGCTGCCCAGGCACATCTGCTACAGCAGGGACACAGGCTCCCCAGATCTGATACTCTTGCACTGTGAGGGTCTCCTGGCTGGCAACACTTGCTGCAGATGTGGTTGGAGGGAGGAGGCACAAGAGGCCCAGGGAGACTTGGTGCGGGCCTGGAATGCCGTACCAAGTCATCTGCTCTCAAGCTTGTGATCACCCCCATTGTCCCCACATCAAGTAGCTGTAACCATGCTGTTCTTCATGGTTACAAAGTGGATCACCTTCAGCCTCTCACTGGTTCCTCACACAGTCCATGAGAGATTTTCATTCCTCTCAACAGCTGCTTCTCAGAGAGGTTCAGGGACTTGGCCAAGGCCAAGCTTTGTGGTTATCTCAGACCCGAGGCTCCAAGTCCTGCGTTCTTCATGTTCTTCATGTTGCCTCTCAGAGAATCATAGAAATTTGATCTCTTGGCCAGGCATGGTGGCTCATGCCTGTAATCCCATCACTTTGGGAGGCCGAGGCTGGTGGATCACCTGAGGTCAGGAGTTCGAGACCAGCCTGGCCAACATGGTGAAACCCTGTCTGTACTGCAAATATACAAATTAGCCGGGTGTGGTAGCGTGCGCCTGTAATCCCAGCTACTAGGGAGGCTGAAATAGCAGAATCGCTTGAACCTGGGAGGAGGAGGTTGCAGTGAGCTGAGATTGCACCACTGCATTCCAGGCTGGGCAACAGAGCAAGACTCTGTCTTAAAAAAAAAAAAAGAAAAGAAATTTGATCTCCTTGTTGTCTGATGCTTGAGTCACCTGCAGTATCTGTGACACGTGGCCATGCAGTGATGCTGGTCCTCCAGTGCACACCTTGGGGGGTAGAGACCTCCCTTTCCCTGGGGCAGCCGTTCCCGTGGCGGCTGACTGCTTCAGCCTCCTGACTTGGATTCGCCATGTGGAAGACACTTCTTCCTGTCTGTGGTTTCTCTCTCTGGACAAGTTTTCCTCCTTGGGCCATGAAATGAGAATATTCACCCTGCTGCCTGGAGATATTTGAAGATATTATTGGAGATCCCTGAGCCTTTCCCAGGCAGACCCCAATTCTGCTTCACCTGTGTTCCCAACATCAACCAACGTTGGCATCATTGGCTCAGCTCTACACCTCCTAGATGGGTCCCTTCTGAGCCCACCCCCATGACCCGAGCCAGGCTGACTCTCCCCTATCGTCTCTGCAGTCTTTTCCTTCTCCACCCCCTGCCACCTGCCTGAGCTCTGTGTGACCCTTAGGATTACCCCAACAGCCTCCTAACGGGCCTCCCTGCCTCCAGCTTTGCCCCTCGGGGCCATTCTTCACTCTACATCAAGAGGATTTTCCTAGGCCTGGTACAGTGGCTCACGCCTGTAATCCCAGCACTTTGGGAGGCTGAGGAGGGAGGATCACAAAGTCAGGAGATGGAGACCATCCTGGCTAACATGGTGAAACCCCGGCTCTACCAAAAATACAAAAAATTAGCCGGGCGTGGTGGCGGGCGCCTATAGTCCCAGCTACTCGGGAGGCTGAGGCAGGAGAATGGTGTGAACCCAGGAGGCAGAGCCAAGATCGCACCACTGCACTCCAGCCTGGACAGCAGTGCCAGACTCCGTCTCAAAAAAAAAAAAAAAAAAAAGGATTTTCCTAAAAACTTTCATCACCAGCGACCATTGCCTTGCAGTAAGTCCCAACTCCTTCCCCCCTCAGAGGGGACCCTGTGCCCACACACACCCTGGACCTCGGCCTTGTTGAGTGATTCCCCCTAGCTGCTTAGTTTGGGTTTCTGACCTTTTCACTTTGTACTTGTGTGAGGACTGGAGCTGGGAGGAACAGAGGCCCCTTTCAATATGTAGACTCAAGTTGCATGAAGGGGAGCCATGGTCAGAGATGGGGAGGGACACCGCCGGGTCTCAGGAGGCAAGCTCATGTTCCCTCTTCCTTCTCCATATGTGGGCAGATTTTCCTTCCCTCTCAGGCTGCAGGGCAGTAAGTGTCCCAGTTCATGAATGACAGGTGCAGCACACAATTAGAGCCAATCTGTCTCTCTCTCTCATCCAGGTTCCTGGGAGAAAACATCAGGTTGGTATGAGCCCACTGCTGTGCAGGGCAGGGGCAGGTGAGAAAACCTGGAGTGCCCATCACTCCAAGGCCCGACCCTGGTGTCTGCCCAGCAGCCTCCCTACCCTCACCCAGGTCTGAGCCTGTTGCTTCTCCTCTGGGCTCTAAGGTTATCCTGGGTTCACTCTGCATAGTGGACAATGTCTGTTCAGAATCCCCCTTCTCCTAGAATCCCCTACTTCCCCCATAACACGTAAAGCAGCCACTTTCTTTTCTTTTCTTCTTTTTGTTTTTTGTTTTTTTTGAGACGGAGTCTTGCTCTGTTGCCCAGGCTGGAGTGCAGTGGCCGGATCTCAGCTCACTGCAAGCTCCGCCTCCGGGGTTTATGCCATTCTCCTGCCTCAGCCTCCCAAGTAGCTGGGACTACAGGCGCCTGCCACCTCGCCCGGCTAGTTTTTTGTATTTTTTAGTAGAAACGGGGTTTCACCGTGTTAGCCAGGATGGTCTTGATCTCCTGACCTTGTGATCCGCCCGTCTTGGCCTCCCAAAGTGCTGGGATTACAGGCGTGAGCCACCGCACCCAGCCTTCTTTTCTTCCTTTTAAGACGGACTCTCACTCTGTTGCCCAGGCTGGAGTGCAGTGGGGGCAATCTCAGCCCACCGCAACTTCCGCCTTCTGGGCTCAAGCAATTCTTCCGCCTCAGCCTCCCGAGTAGCTGAGATTACAGGCGCACATCACCATGCTCAGCTTTTTTTTTTTTTTTTTGAGACAGAGTCTCGCTCTGTGGCCCAGGCTGGAGTGCAGTGGCTTTATCTTGGCTCACTGCAACCTCCGCTCCCGGGTTCAAGCCATTCTCCTGTCTGAGAACCCAAGTAGCTGGGATTACAGGTGCCCACCACCACGCCTGGCTAATTTTTGTAGTTTTAGTGAGATGGGGATTCACCATGTTGGCCAGGCTGGTCTTGAACTCCTGACCTCAGGTGATCCACCCGCCTTGGCCTCCCAAAGTGCTGGGATTACAGGTGTGAGCTACCGCGCCTGGCCCCAACTATTTTTGTCTGATGCCAGGTAGTGTGGTGTGTGTGTAAATCCCAACTACTCAAGAGGCTGAGGCAGAAGGATTCCTTGAGACTGGGAATTCAAGTCCAGCTTGGGCAACACAGTAAGATCCCCACTTCTAAATCTATATATGTGTGTGTATGTGTGTGTGTGTGTGTGTGGTGTGTATATATATGTGTGTATGTGTATGTATATATATGTATATAAATATGTAAATTTGATGATTTCCTCATAATTAGATTCAGGTTAAAACATTTTCAGCAAGAATGTTGCCTAGGTGGTATCGTGTACTTTCTGTAGCACATCTGGGGACAGACAATGTCAGTGGTGATGCTGAGCTGGATCACCTGCTTAAGGTGGAGCCTACCAGATTATCCATGGTAAAGGTGCCTTTCTCCTTTTCCAGGTTTTTACTAAGATAGAATTCAGAGTCCACGATTCCAGGTCAACTTCTCTAAGTACTTCATGGGCCCTTTCAATACGTAGACTCAAGTTGTTTTTTCTAGAAAGTTTCCCCTTTTTGTCAGGGGAGGGGTTATGCTTTTGTTTGATATTTTTTCTGTTGTTTTTCTGTTTTCTGTTAGTTTTTCTTCAGGCACTCCAATTATGTGTATGTTGGATTATCTTTGCATATCTTCTTTAGCCATGTCTTTCTCTTTCTCTCTGACATTTAAAAAATATCTTTTTTTTTTTTTTCCTTTGAGATATGTCTCCCTCTGTCGTCCAGGCTAGAGTGCAGTGGCTCAATCTTAGCTCACCACAGCCTCAACCTCCTGGGCTAAAGTGATCCTCCCCCCTTAGCCTCCTGAGGAGCTGGGACTACAGACATGCACCACTATGCCTGGCTAATTTTTAATTTTTTTGTAGAGATGAGGTTTCACTTTGTTGCCTAGGCTGGTCTCGAACTCCTGGATGCAAGCAACTCTTCTGTCTCAGCCTCCCAAAGTGCTGAGATTACAGGTATGCACCACTGTGCCTGGCCTAAAAAACTCTTTTTATTGATTTTGTTTCTGTTCTCTTGGTTCTTTTCATTTCTTTCATGAATCTCTTATTTTCCATTAAATTTAATTTCCCATTACAGTATCTTTCAATTTATTCATTTGAATTTTTTATTTTATTTTATTTCATATTTTTATTTTTTTGAGATGGAGTCACCCAGGCTGGAGGGCAGTGGTGCGATCTCGGCTCACTGCAAACTCCACCTCCTGGGCTCAAGTGATTCTCCTGCCTCAGCTTCACAAGTAGCTGGGATTACAGGCGTGCACCACCACATCTGGCTAATTTTTATATTTTTAGTAGAGACAGATACCTGTCTCTACTGTTTCACCATGTTGGCTAGGCTGGTCTTGAACTCCTGATATCAGGTGATCTGCCCACCTTGGCCTCCCAAAGTGCTGGAATTACAGGTGTGAGCCACTGCGCCTGGCCATATTTTTAATTTTTATTTTTATGGGTGAGTACCTTGCAATTTAATCTTCATTTCTGAAATGATTTTAACTTTAATTTCTTTTTTTTGAGACAGCGTCTCACTACATTGCCCTGGCTGGAGTTCAGTGGCGCAGTCTCAGCTCACTGCTACCTCTGTCTCCCAGGCTCAAGAGATCCTTCCATCTCAGTCTCCCATGTAACTGGGACTACAGGCGTGTGCCACCACATCTAGCTAAATTTGTATTTCTTACTGTGTTGCCCAGATCTGTCACTTTTTCTTGAATTTGTTTCCTAATTTTTGTTAACTTTCATTTCCTGCTTTTCTCCTTTTTTGGTCTATTTCTGTTTGGTGTTTTAAAATTTCTTATTTAAAGGGTTTTTATACTGCAAAGGCTTATGTAAGAATACTTGGTTTGGGTTGGAGTATTGTGTTACAGTTTTCTACTTGGTATTTTTCTGGAGGAGAATTTTGATCAGCTAAAACGTTTTGATTCTCACTTTCTATTTTTTTCTTATAGTAGATTCGTATGAATGTTTGCTTTTTTCAGTTCATGTTAAAGTATCTGCTATTTCCCTTGACCAGCAATACAGGCACTTGCAGACAGAAGCAGGGGGTTTGGGTGACTTACTAGGTTTCTTAGTTCAAGGGCACCCTCTTCTAAAGAAGTTTTCCCCCCTAGGCTCTGTTGCCCAGGCTGGTGTGCAGTGGCACCATCTCAGCTCATTGCAGCCTCAACCCCCTGGGCTCAAGCGACCCTCCTGCCTCAGGTCTCCTCCATCTTCCCCCAGCAGCTGGGACTACAGATGCATATCCCCACACCCAGCTAATTTTTGTATTTTTTGGAGTGATGAGGTTTTACCATGTTGTCTAGGCTGGTCTCGAACTCCTGAACTCAAGTGATCCACCTGCCTCAGCTCCACAAAGTGCTGGGATTACAGGTGTGAGCCCAGCCTCTAAAGAAGTTTTTCAAAAAATCAATGATACTTTTGTTGTGGGGAGGGGATGATATGTCTTTTGATTTTGTGATTGTTACTGCTTTTGTAAAACCTTTAACTTCCACAGCTTACTCCCTTATCTGCGTTCACCACCAAGCTTTCAAGGGACGCCTTCCCATTTTGGGTCGCCCCCTCTCCCCTCCACTTCCTCAGCCCTTTCTAGACCGCCACTCTGGTCCTGCACATTCTCAGTTCCCCCAGAAGTTGGTGTTCTGATCCACCAGGCATCAGCCCTTTCTCAGCATTGCCCCAGTTAGGGCAGGCCTTGCTCTCTCTGGGGTCATGGTTTGTGTCTACACTCAGGCCTTGGCTGCCCTCTCCTCTTTTGTATGGAGTCTCCACCTGACTGTGTACTCTGTGGGCTCCAGACCTTGTTCTGTCATTTTCAGATGTTTATTTCTCTACTTGGTTGTGGATGGAGTTTGCAGTGCTCCCTCCACAGATGATGCTGAGGACAGGGTGTAGGAATGACTTTCTTTGATCTCCCTGTTGTTCTGCATGGCTTTGGGGAGATATGCAGAGAGGCTGGGTTACAGTGGCTGCCATTATCCTAAGGGAGCCTGGAAGGTAGCTCACGTCCTCTCAGTGAACAGGCAGTGACCATCAACAAGTTACACATGTGTTGTCAAGTCCGTTCCTGTTATTTTCTTTTACAGTTTTTACATTTATTGCCTAAATTGGCCAGAGGCATCCTGTTGTGTGCAGCTGGAGAAACCTAGCTGTAGCAACATGTTTCCTGCCACCTGGATGAGGCTGGATTGCAGGGTGAGGTGCACGTGAGCTAGACGGAGACGTGGAGATGCTTGGAGCTCCTGTTTCAAGCCATCTCGAATGCAGGGGCATTTCTGGGAACTGGACAGCTTTGGAATTCCTTTATTTATTTATTTACAGACATGGTCTCACTCTGTCACCCAGGGTGGAGGGCAGCGATGCAATCTCAGCTCACTGCAGCCTATGTCCTGTGTTCCAGTGATCCTCCCACCTCAGCCTCCTGAGTAGCTGTGACCACAAGCACATGCCACCATACCTGACTAATTTTTTTTTTTTTTTTTTTTTTTTTGAGACAGAGTCTCGCTCTGTCGCCCGAGCTGGAGTGCAGTGGCCGGATCTCAGCTCACTGCAAGCTCCGCCTCCCGGGTTTACGCCATTCTCTTGCCTCAGCCTCCCGAGTAGCTGGGACTACAGGCGCCCGCCACCTCGCCCGGCTAGTTTTTTTTGTATTTTTTTAGTAGAGATGGGGTTTCACCATGTTAGTCAGGATGGTCTCGATCTCCTGACCTCATGATCCGCCCGTCTTGGCCTCCCAAAGTGCTGGGATTACAGGCTTGAGCCACCGCGCCCGGCCTTTTTTTATTGTTTATTTTTTTTGTAGAGACAGGGTCTTCTTATGTTTCCCAGGGTGGTCTCAAACTTCTGGGCTCAAGCGATCCTCCTGCCTTGGCCTCCTAAAGTGTTGGGATTACAGGGATGAGCCATTGCACCCCACTCCATATATTTATTGAAACAAAACACACTTTCAGCATGAACACACCCATGTCATCAGCACCCAGGTGAAGGACAGAACATAAGAAGCCCCCAGGGGTCCCTTCATGTCCCTTTTGGTCTCTGCCCACTTCAAAGGTAACCAATATTCTGACTTCCGTCACTATAGGCCAGTGTTTATACTGTGTAGAAATGGAATCACATAGAGTTTGTGTATGTATGCTTGAGTCTTGCTTCTTTTGCTCAACATTACCTCTGAATTCCACGCATGTGGTTGTGTAGATGCAGGATATGTTTTGGAGTTGGAAGTGATGGGACTTGGAGATTCATCCAGTGCCCTGGGACAAACCACTTCACATTTCCCACTCGATCCCTTTACCTGTCAAATGGGGCAGATGGTGACAATACACAGCCGTTAGCGCTGCAGTTTTCACATACCGCTCTGTTAACGGGCCTGGAATAGGGCAGAGATCCCAGGGCCCTCTCCCTCCCTTTGCCTGAGAGGGTGGGGCCTGGGAGCACTTGAGCTTGAGTTGGCTCCAGTGTGTGAAACTCACACACACCTCTCCCTACCAAGACACTCCTTGACATTTGCACTTTTAAATTTTAAAATACCTCTTTTGTTTTCCTTCCTTCCTTCCTTCCTTCCTTCCTTCCTTCCTTCCTTCCTTCCTTCCTTCTCCCTCCCTCCCTCCCTTCCTTCCTTCCTTCTTTCCTTCTTTCCTCCTTTCAGATGGAGTCTCACTCTGTCGCCCAGGCTGGAGTGCAATGGCGCTATCTCAGCTCACTGCAACCTCTGTCTCCTGGATTTTAAGTGATTCTCCTGCCTCAGCCTCCTGAGAAGCTGGGACTACTCACCTGGTTAATTTTTGTATTTTTAGTAGAGATGGGGATTTCGCTAAGTTGGCTAGGCTGGTCTCAAACTCTTGACCTCAGAGATCTACCCACCTCGGCCTCCCAAAATGTTGGAATTACAGGCATGAGCCACTGCACACGGCCTAAAATAGCTCTTTTCATGGAGTACCTGCCTGCCCTGGCTCTCCACTCTGTCCCTCTGTCCTCAGCGCTTGGGCCCCTGGGAGGACGTGGCTGTATAATTAGTAAAAATATTAAAATATTACACAAGTAATGATGCATATTAGTGACAATCTCTCTCAGCATATGGGGCTTTAGTTCGCCTGGACAGACATGGCACAGGGTTGGGGGTAGGGGGTTGAAGCCCAACTCCTGGCTAAGCTCTCTGAGCTTCTGAAGTTAGAGACCTTCCTATGTACCTCTGGGGCTGTGGTGAGGATGAAAGGGGCTACCCCATGCCAGAGCCTGCCGACGCTGTGCCTGTAATACCTGGCAGCGCCTGTAATGCCTGGCATGGAGGTCTCAGGCGTAGCTGCACCTGGCATCATCTGGGAGAGCTGGAGCCTAGGTCCTCCCGCACATAGTCTGGTTTAGGCCGGTGCAGCAGCTCCTGCCCGTAATCCCAGCGCTTTGTTGGAGGATCGCTTGAGCCCAGGAATTCAAAACCAGCCTGGGCAACATGGCGAGACCCTATCTGTCCCCAAACAAACAAACAAAAAACAGATCTTAATTGGTTTGGAATGCGGCCTGGACACAGGGAAATTTTAAAGCTCTCCAGGTAACTCCAGTGTGCATCGAGGTTGCGAACCTCCGGCCTGGCACACATAGGGAGCTCAGGGGATGCTGAGAATGGGAGGATGCCGGCTTGGGAACCTGGAGTTGCAGCTTCCTGCGGCTGGCGCGCCCCTCCTTGCTCCCCTCCACGCCTCTGCATCGCACCCCACCCCTGTACCCCACCTTCCTCTCACTAAGGAAACCTCACCTGCCGCCTCCCTCCCAGGTCCTTTGGATTTTGCCGGTGTGTGTGGGTGCGCACAAGAGGCCCCTCCCTGCCAGGAGAGCAGGTGAGCTTGGCCGCGCACGAATCCGAGGGGGCGGCCGCCCAGCTGGGACACAGCCCTGAAATAGACCCCCGCCGCCCCCGCTGCCTCCTTCCGGAATCTGCTCAGGTGAAAAACAAGCCTCTTAATCCGGGCGTGTCCCCCGGCGTGGGACGGGGAGGCGCCCAGCATTGCGGGAGGCGTAGACTGGGCCTGGGTCCCTCTCGGACCCGCCCCAGGCCCGGCCCCTGGGTGCAGTGAGGGCGTTCGGCCACTGGGCGGCGGTGCTGGCCCGCGATGGGGAGCCCGGCTCGTGGGGCGCTGGGCCCGCGCTCGGGTGCGCTGCAATCGACGCTCCTCACGTTCTTCACAGCGATCTCGCCGCGTTTCTGGGGTGGCTGAACTGGCTCTCCATTCTAAGGAGGCCGGTGCAGGGTGCCTGCTCGGGGCAGTGGCACCCCCCCTTCTGCAGGCACAGAGAGCCGGGCCGGGGTGCCAACTCCTCCCACGTGTGTCCTCCCTGCCCTCCTGCTGCTGGTTTTTATCCCACATTTCCCACGAGCTTCCTGAGGTCTAAGAGAGTGTGTGTGTGACAGAGTCTCACTCTGTTGTCGGGCTGGAATGCAGTGGAGTGATCTCGGCTTACTGCAACCTCTGTCTCCTAGGTTCAAGTGATTCTCATGCCTCAGCCTCCCCAGTAGCTGGGATTACAGGCATGTGCCACCACGGCTGGCTAATTTTTATATTTTTAGTAGAAACGGGGTTTCACCACGTTGGCCAGGCTGGTCTTGAACTCCTGACCTCAGGTGATCCTCCCACCTCAGCCTCCCAAAATGCTGGGATTACAGGTGTAGCCACCGCACCCAGTCCTGGCTTCTACTTTTGTGCCCCCAGGGTTCCTGCAATTCTGTTCTCCCTGCTTATACCTGCTCACAGGAGAGCATCTACCATCAGCCATGACCTCTGCAGTGTTTGGGAAAAGCCTTTGCCCCTGGGAAGGTGATTCGGTTTTTTTTTTTTTTTTTTTTTTGAGACGGAGTCTCGCTCTGTCGCCCAGGCTGGAGTGCAGTGGCCGGATCTCAGCTCACTGCAAGCTCTGCCTCCCGGGTTTACGCCATTCTCCTGCCTCAGCCTCCCGAGTAGCTGGGACTACAGGCGCCCGTCACCTCACCTGGCTAGTTTTTTTGTATTTTTTTAGTAGAGACGGGGTTTCACTGTGTTAACCAGGATGGTCTCGATCTCCTGACCTCGTGATCTGCCCGTCTCGGCCTCCCAAAGTGCTGGAATTACAGGCTTGAGCCACCGCGCCTCGCCTGGTGATTCGGTTTTGTCAGCAGGTGGGGAGCACTTGGTGGGGACAAGCCAAGGCAGTCTTGGGGTCCCCAGCAGTCCTGAGACAGAGCTGAGGATAGAGATGCCCGGAGTGTGGGGAATGGAGGCTTGAAGCTGGGCTGGCCAGAATCTGGGGTAGGGACTGATGGCAGAGACTGAGCCAGGCATGAAATCTCTGTGCAACCCTGGCCTCTCTGGGCCCCGCATGTGTGTCTGTACCCTGAAGGGGTGATGCAGATCCCAGATACAGGGAGGGCTGAGGAGAGGCCCGGGGTGGGGATATAGGATTGAGCTGGGTGTGTGTGTTGGGGAGCCCTAGGTTTTCTGCCCAGGTCCCTTCTTGTCCAGGGTAGAGTCCGTATGTCTCAGTGGGTGAGGAGGTCTCCAGGGTCGCACCGCAGGGGCTAACATCTGGACCGTCCCTCCTCTGTGCCTCTCAGCTTCCCCATTTGTGGAGTGGAATCATCGCACTGGCCGGTCCATCACAGGGCTGTTGTGGAGACTCTGAGGAGCACCTGGCATGCAGCAAAGGCTCCAGTGTGCCACCTACTCCACCCCCAGCCTGGGGCTCTGCAGGCCCCAGCCCTCCTGAGATGCCCCACCTTCCCACCCCAGCCACCTTCCCACCTTGCTCCTGCCTGTCCCCCTTGTCTTCCATTGTGGGGGCCTCATACCCCACTCCAGCTGGTTAGAATTCTATTAATATTTCAGTTTGATGAATTAAAGATTCTTTTCTACCCTCATTCTGATGTCCCAGGAGGGAATTAAAAGCGCATCGGATCCAATCAAATGCCATTAAAATGCAGCCCACGAGGGTAGGAGCTGGCGTGTGGGCTTTTCTTCCCCAGCACTGCTTTGTCCTCTTTGGGGGGTCTGGGTGATGGGTCGGTCGTTGGGAGGTGGGTATAGGAAGAGAGAGAAAAAAACTGAAGAGGAGGAGGAGGACAAGGGGTGTTTGCATAAATACTGTTGCCTCCTTCAAGGGGAACAGAATCCCCTCCATCCCTGTAGCTCATGTTTCCCCAGGAATCAGGAGGAGGGAGTTGGGGGCAGTGCAGCTGTGACCTCAGCTCCAGGGCCAGACCACAATACCCCTTCTCCTCTGCCTTGATGGGACTTTTTCCAGGGCAGTGCAGCCTGCCTGGTGTCCATGCTGGAGATACCTCAGCAGCCAGCCTTGGAGGCAGCCTGAGCAGGATGCAGGCTCCTCCAGGCTCCGCCGGTGGGAGGTCCCGGGGCCTGTGTCCAGCTCCCTGTCTTGTCAGCTGTCTGGGTCCTGCTTGAGGAGGAGCAAACATTGTCCATGGAGTTTCCTAAGTAGAACCAAGGCTGGAGTGTGGTGGGGGGGACACTGACAGAGGGGCCCATCTGGGATTCCCAACTGCCAATCAATTAACAAGCTGTGTGGTCTTGGCCCCATGTCAAGGGCCTGGAGCTTGCTTGGAAGACAGGAGCATCAGATACAAACTAAGGTCCCAATTGTGGGGTCCCTGGCCCTTGAAAAGCATTTCTCACTCCATTCTTTCATCCCTCAACTGCCCCCTGAGTGGCCTGCCACATTGGGACTCACATTTGGCAGTGGATGATGCTAAGGCTCAAAGTAGCAGAGTGGCACGGAACGCTCACTTGTGAAGACCTTTAGTGCTGTGCACAGTGTCCACACTGGTCTGTCCGTGGAGTGTATGCAACAAGATCCTGGAAGAGTGCGGTGGAGAGCTCGGGAAAAGGACTGGAGGGTCTGAGGAAGATGGGCGGGTTGGGCGGTTGGGGGTGGGCGGGCAGCACTCCAGATTGAGGGGCAGTGAAGCAAGGACATTCTCCTCCCGGGGCACTGCCTCCTGCAGGTCTCCTCCCAGGGCCAGCTGGACTGCGCCCCTCCCGCGCCTGTCACCTGGCTGCTCCCCTGGCGCCCGCCCGGAGTCCTGCCATTCAGCTGAAGGAGCAGGCGGCCGTGAGGTCTTGGGCGGGAGGGGCTTTTAAATGTTAATTGTATTTTGACATCCCGGCTTGTGACATCCATCCTAATGACATTTGGCTTGCGGCTGACAGCCCCCGGACATGTGGAGAGAGAGATGATAAGTTGTTTTAAATTGCAGCCAGGCAAAGAAGCTGGAAAATCATGAGTCTTAAGAAAAAAGAGATGGGAAGAGGATCGAGAGAGAGAAGGAGGAGAAAGAGTCTAGGTGGGTCATTCATTCATTCATTTAACAATTTGTTGGACAATAAATTCTTACTGTAAACTCGGCACAGTTTCTGTCTGCCCAGTGGAAGGCCAGGTGCTCAGTCTGGCAGCGCACTCCACTCCCCCTTATCTAGGTCCTTGGCTTTTCTGAATCCTACTTGTCTTTTAGGGTCTAATTCAAGGGGAGGACTCCTTTGGCCTCCCAGCCTCAACCATCCCTACCTTCCTGGCCACTCTTATGCTTGAGGCAGCACCAGGTGCTTAGCCCATGGCAGGGCGTGGGAGGGGCACAGTCAGGACCTGTGCCTAGGTCCTCTGCCACAGACCACCAGGACCTGTGCTTTAGAGGTGACCCATTGAGCACCCGGGCTGCCACTTGCCACCCCGCTCTGGGAATAAGACCCAGTCCTAAATCCCATCATCCCTCCCTTATTTTTAAATAAAGTGCTTCCTCCTTTCTGCCCAGTGGCAGAAAGAATTTCACTCTGGCTTCTCTCAACTTCTGCCCTGTGGCCGCTGGAAAGGAAGAGGCAGTTTGCCTGCTTCTTCTGCTGTTCCTTTCTCATATCCCCTCCCTCTTCAGCCCTGCAGGTGGGGAAACTGAGGGTGGGGAAGGGAAGTGGAAGCATAATCTCTCAGGTGAAGGAGCCCTATAGGTGGGGAAACTGAGGCTGGGGAAGGAAGGAGGAAGCATCATCTCTCAGGTCAGGGAACTCTGGAGCAGACAATTGGCAAGGCTCAAGCTGACCTTGGACCACTCGTCTCCTTCACCCACTCCACTCACAGCCCTTCTCCTGCCTGCCCCCCAGCCACTTGGTGGGCATCCCCTCCTTCCCAGCTGCCTTGACCTCCATGCAAGTGGGAAGAGACAGAGACCCCAGCCTAGCCTCTAACTCTGTCCTGCACCCACACTCTTGCGGGGTGCTCCTGCAGCATGTGTGAAGGCCTCTCTAGCATGCTGGTGCCGTATGTACTCTATCATAAATCCTCACCTACCTGCTCCCACTTAGTCCTGGGTGAATGCATTTAGCAGAGCTGTGTTCAGATCCAGCTCTCTCTGCTCTCAGCCTGCTTGGCCCCAGCCAGTCTCTCTCCTCCTTCAGCCTGCCAGGGCAGGTGGAGGTACAGGTACAAATGTGCTGTGTACCCTGGAAAGCCCTTAGTCCACATGGGATGATTACAGGTGCAAGGCCCTTATCAGAGACCCTTGGGGCCAGGTCTTTTTGGAATTTAGAAATATATTATGGTGCAAATGCCATATAGTATGCAATACCGCCAGGAGGCCTGGGACAGTATCCTGAGAGCAAATTCAGGCTGGTCTTCCTGCAGTGCAACAGACAGTATTCCACCACCAAGGCTCGAGGCAGCAGCAGGGAATTGCTTTGATGTCAAGTTTTGTTGCCAGTTGAGTTGCCAAAAACTTATGAACAAACTTGTGGCTTTCAGAGCATTTCAGATTTTGGAATTGTGGAAAGGGGACTTTAGCCTTAGTCAAGTTATTACTCCAAGCCAAAAGCTGGAGAAAGTCCCAGAGAGGTGGGAGGATTCCTGGAGGCTGGATTCATACTGGCCTGAGGGAAGAGCAGATTCCCAGGGCTCTGTCCCCTAGCCATCAAAGGTGTCACTCATATCTGTCCCAGCCTGTCCCGAGCAGGCTGCGGGAATTTCTTTTTTCTTTTCTTTCTTTTTTTTTTTGGGATGGAGTTTCGCTCTTGTTGTCCAGGCTAGAGTGCAATGGTAATATCTTGACTCACCATAACCTCCGCCTCCCGGATTCAAGCGATTCTCCTGCCTCAGCCTCGCGAGTAGCTGGGATTACAGGCACGTGCCACCAAGTCCGGCTCATTTTGTATTTTTAGTAGAGATGGGGTTTCTCCATGTTGGTCAGGCTGGTCGCGAACTCCCAACCTCAGGTAATCCTCCCGCCTTGGCCTCCCAAAGTGCTGGGATTTGCAGGCGTGAGCTACCGCACCTGGCCAGGCTGCGGGAATTTCTAAGTGCCCTTGAGGTGAAGGAGCGGGACTGAGGTGACGTCTGGAGGCAGAACAGGGACGACTTACCCAGGATTCTTAACCCGGGGCCCCAGCCCCTTGACCTCAGCCCATGGCTCCTCCTCAGTGCCTGCAGGGTGACTTATGACTCCCTGGAGAGCCTGGGGCCATTGCATTCTCTGTGCAGTCAGCTCTTCATCCTGCAAATGTCCTGCCAGGGGACAGTTATTGTTTAAACAAACCTCCCCATCACAGACATTTTCATCTAATGGCCTGGTTTAGGGGAAACCAAAATTGAAAGCCATCAGACACGGAGGCTGAGGTGATGGCTGGGCCAGCTCAACACAGAAGCATTTATCAGGTGTCCTGGGTCTTCTTGGTTCCCTCAGGGAACCTGCACCTCCAGGCTCGCTTTAATTTATTTCAACAAATCCTAAAGGTCAGGATTTTCAACGACAATTGCCCTCCTCTATTAGGAGTCTTTCAAAAGGTTGGGGCGAGTTGTTTTCCCTCACCAGGGAGGACAGAAAAAGAGCAGGAAGAAAGAATCTGATGCAGCAGGAATGAGTTAGGTCAGACCTCAGGAAGAACTTCCAGGTCACACAGGTATGAAACACAGGCTCAGGACTCTGTATTATTATTTTCTCTAGGACTCCTTGCCTCTCTCTCCTCCCTTCAGCCTTCCCCCTCCCCTGCAGAGACGATGTTGCCATTTCCCGGGATGAGGACTGGTGCAGGAACGGGTGGGTCAGCATCACCCCCTGCTTACTCCACCAGTAGCAGGCTAGCCTCCTTTAAAGGTTCAAGAGTGAGACCCAGTTCTGAATCCCACCATCCTTAGGGAGACCTTGACCCATCCCCTGGTCTCACTGATGGGAAAACCAACGCTCAGAGAGGCTGGGGGGCTCCCCCACATCACATGGTTCTTAGCGCAGAAGTCTGGGCTTCCTGCTTTCCTGCCTTGTGTCCTCTTCCCCTCACCCCAACTCTTCACAGTCAGAGCACGACTCATAGGGGAGGCAGGCTTGCTGGAGACATGTTTAGGAATCAGGTCTTGGAGCAGCTGGCTCAGGCCAGGTCCCTTGAAGCGTGACTCCTTGAGGTCACTTCTGATTGCTTTTCTCCCACAGCTGTGGTCTCCTAGCTCCCCCAGGGCAGGGGATGCCACTGGAAGTTCTTTGGGGTGTGTGTGTTTGTCTCTGTGTGTGTGTTAGTCTATGTGTCTGTGTGTGTGTCTCTGTGTGTGTGTGAGTCTGTGTTTGGGTCTCTGAGTCTGTCTCCATGGCAAGTCAAGTCAGCCACGACCCAGCAGAGAGAACAAGAGTGAGAAGAGGTGCCCCAGCTGGACAAGCAGGGGCCCACAGGTGAGGGCCACTGATGAAGCGCTTGGCCACTGTGATGGTCTGGAGGCCTGGGGTGGTCAGGATGTTGCCCGGAAGAGCTAGGCCTCAGGCTGGGAACCTGCAAACTGGACGAGTCCACAGACTCAGCCATCTGCCAGCCAACAGTGTTTCTTTTTTTAACCCCTGAAAAATATAGCCTGCCTAGCCTTCTGCGACACAGCTGGTGGCGGGCGGGGGGTGGGGTAATTATGGCCAGAGTGAAAGCAACACTGAGGGGCAGGGGGTGGGGAGAGTGGCTGGGTTTGTTTTATCTCTCAATAAACCATGGCTCACGTTATCGTCACTGTAATTAGTCCATTCATTCATTCATTCATTCAACAAAAGTATATTGAGGATTCTGTTAAAAATTTCAGTGGCTCCCACTTACGGGCGTCTAAGTACAGGACTAGGTGCTGCGCCTACATTATTTCATTCTGTTTTCATGAACACCTTGTAAGCAGGGCCCCAGGCACTAGTCCATATGGTACCTCTGAGAGGATCAGAAAAAGGAACCCCATCTTTTGGGCAGACACGGCCACAAGACAGGATGTGTCACTTGTCAAGACCAAGGCAGGCTGAATTTGAGCTGCCCTGAGCCCTCTCAACTGGGTGGCCTCTTGGCAGTGAACGATGCACGCCCCATACCTGCAGTTCTGCTTTGAGATTAGTGTCGTAATCCTTGTTCTACAGATAGGAAACTGAGGGCCTTGGGTAATGTGACCCACACACACACGTGACACAGTCAGATTTGAACCCAAGCAGGCTATTCCCAAGGACATGGCCTCTCCAGGAATAACTTGAGTTCCCTGCAAGCCCAGAGCAGTGCACACATGGCTGGGCAGAGCTGCTGGGCAGCAGGAACTTTCACAGCCTTTGCTTATATCTCTACAAAATGTGTGGTGCTGGGGTCCAAATGACCATGGGGTGCACCCCTCAAGGGCAGAATTGCGTTCAGTCATGTGTGTACACCTAGAGCTGGGAATGGAGCAGGACCTCAGCCAGTGTTGTTTTCATTTAAAAAAAAAAAAAAAGCATGAATGAATGAACAATCTGGGTGCTTCCCTCAGAGACTTCAGACTGATTAGGTAAATGAGACATGTATTTGGGCCATTACATGTGACAGCAAAGAGAACGCAAGCTTTGCCAACATTTATTCACCCACCAAACAATCCTTGAGCTTACACTACCGTTCAGGCATGGTGCCAGGCTCCATGGCCAGACGATGCTGAACGAGATGTGGTTTTGGCCTAGCATAGTCTGGAGCTCTGGAGGAGGTGGAGCCCGAGCAGGTCTTCAGGAAGGGGCAGGAGCATTGAAAAGGGGCAAGGAGGGAGAAAGGGCAGTCCCGTTGCAGGCGGTGGGGGTCTGTCCCTGTTATTCCCAGACCCTCCCAGACATTCCCCTCACCTAATTTCCCCTGTAGAAATTAGGGTTGGGCTGTGAGGGTGGCAGAGTCCTGCCAGGCCTGAGCATCGTCAAGCACAAGGTAGCACTTGGCAGATCAGCTGGGGGTCAAAGTACTGATGGGGAGGGAAGCCTCTGGCCAGCCTCTCCGGTTCTGCCGCCTTCTTCCCCCAGCTCCCTGGCACAGTGTTGTGCGCCCTCCCCAGGACAAGGACAGTCACACATCACGGCTTTAATTGAAGCCACTTCTGCAGTCTGGGGCGAGATGCTCTTGCAATCCTAAGAGGGCTGCAGTGGCTCCCTCACTTCCCCGGCTGCCTGCCTCTAACCAACTGAAAGTTTTCAAGCCCCCTCTGGGAGGGAGGCGAGCTGGCTCTATGGTTGGTTAAGGAATTCTTTCCGAGTCTCACTGCAGCCTGCCGACCAGGAGGCCACCTGTTACACTTTTGCCAACCAGTGCTGGAGGGAGACCAGCGGGTGCGGTGTTTCCCTAGCCTGGTGGGGTTCTTAGGTGTTAAGGGGGCTCTGTGGAAAGTGTCCCCCGGACAGGCTGTGAGATCTGGGGCAAGTGGAATCACCTCACTGGGCCTTAGTTTCTCCCCTTATTATACACTTGCACCAGGATCAGTGGGGTGTGCAAATGAACATGCCACATGGGGGCATACAACACGTGCGCGCGGATGTGTGAGGTTCCAGTGACGCACCAGGGTGGGAGTAGCGCGCCCCTCTGCGTCCCTGTGCTTTGCTGTACTTTTCTGGGTGTGTGTTGGGGAGGCTATGTTCCTGACCCTCCCCCTTTGGGGTGAGAAGGGGTCCCTGCCATGTCCTCGGGGTAGGCGAGCTGGCAGGCGCACTGGGAGGAGGAAGGGGGGGCTTCCGGAAGAGGGCGCCGGTGGGGTGTGGTGGAAGGGGAGCTGCCAGCAGGGCGTGTGTGGAGGGGTGGCGGAGCGCCGCGAGAGCCCTGGCCTTCCGGAGGTGGAGGTGTGGGGTAGGAGGTGGGCTCCAGGTGCTCTCTCTTTAAAAGGCCGGCGGAAGCGCCGTGAGCCTGGCCGGTACTTTCAGCGCAAACTTGCGGGGCTGGCCTCGCGCCTCCTCTGGTGCAGCAGCGGCTGTGGGTGCCGGGGCCAGCGGCTGCGGCTCCCTCGCCCCCTTGCGCTTCCCGGCGCTCCCGCCCTCTCCCGCAGCCTCCCCTCTCAGCGCCTTCCTCGCTCTCTCGTCTCTCGCTCTCTCTCTCGCTCGCTCTCCAGCGCGCTCTCTAGCTCGCTCTCATTTTTTTTCCTGCTGCTGTTGCCGCTGCCGCGGCGCCGCTAGGCGCCCGCACCTCGGCCGGCTGCGCTCGCTGGTCGCTCCCGCTCCGCTCCCTTCCCAGCCCGGAGCTCTCGGCCAGACTCACTCCCCTTGCCGCCTCTCCCTCTCCTTCCGGCTCGGACGCCGGGCTCCGCCGCAGCAGGAGCAGGGGTTGCCGCCGATCCCCTCTCGCTTGCTTGCTTGCCGGAGCAGCAGCCGAACGCCGCGCGCTTGGCGGCGGCTCCGGCCGGGCGGCCGCCAGCTCATCCCTGCTGCGTCCGGGACTCCGGGTGGCTCCGCGGCGCGCTCGGTCCGCAGCGTCAGCGCCGCCCGCCGCGGCCCGGGCTCTGGGCACCGCGAGAACCGTGCCTCCGGCTGTCGCCTGCCTGCGCCCCCGGGGCTCCGACCCCTCGCCGCGGCTTAAACCTTGCTGGCGCGCGGTGAGTTGTGGCCCGAGGGGGACGGACAGAGGGGACCGTGCCCTCCGGCCTCCTGGGGCGAGGGCTGCGGCGGGGACATTGGGGCTCGGGGAGGTGGCCTCCGGCGAGCTCCCGCGCTTGGAGTGCCCCGAAGAGAGCCGGCGCCCCTGGAGCCCTAGGGGCCGGAGGGCTCGGGACCCGAACTAGAGGGTCTCCCCTTGGGGCTAAAGCAGGCTCTCCGGATGCCCCTGAGGGAGGGAATGGGGCAGAGGCTTTTCTTGCGGGCCCGGTGGAAAGTACTGCCTCTGCATACAGGGGCTTCCACAGGATAGAGGATCGTGCCAGCTTTCAGGTGGGGGCGGCGGCATTAGCGTATCCCAGTCTGCGGAGAGGCAGGACAGGCGGGGGCGCGGGGCATTATTTGCCCCTCTTCCCGGCAGTCTCCCGGTGAGAGGGCACCCAGCCTCGCGCGCCTGGGCTCCTTTCTCAGGCACCGCGTCCGGCTCCCGCGCCCGCCCCAGCGCCGCCTTCGCCACCGGCCGGAGCCCGGCAACCGCTTGCCCGTGGCCTCGGCGGGTTGTGGCGGTCTCCAGGGTCTGGGGTCTCCTCGCAGCCTCAGGACTTCAGAGTCAGGCTCTTTCCGGACACTCGTCCCTCCCCGGGACCCTGATGAACCCGCGCGTCTACGCGGCCGCCGGGCGAGCGGACCGGCCGTGGTCTCTGTGTGTGCATGTGTGTACGCGCGTGTATGCTGGGGGTCCCCGCTCCGGGGTCGGTCTTTCCCAGCTCTCGCAGGTGGGAGCCGTCTCCTCCCCGCGCGGGGGTGGGGCCGGGAGGTGGAGGCTCCGACTGTGAGAGGCGCCCCCGCACCAGGGCGGTCTGAGGCTGTTGTGCTGAGATGGGGCAGCAGCATTGGCGGCGGCAGGGAGTCCTGAGGCCCGAACGTACGAGCGCCCCCTGCCCCTAGGCCCCGAGTGACATCCCGCCCTCAGACTTTCAGTCCCTTTTGGAGGAGGCGCCTTGCTTCTTTCTCCCCTCCCGGCCCCTGGCGCGGGAGAACACGGCCTTTCCGGACACCAACTGAGCTAGGCTTGCCTAGCTGGGTGCCCGAAGCCACGTGTCTGTCAGAGCGGTGGCTGCCCCTGTGTCAGTCTGGCAGAAAGCCCGAGGTGACAAGCAGGGAGGGGCGTGTGTGTTTCCATCATAGTCCCTCACCTTGTCCGTTATGGGGTGAGTGGGGGCCTCGGGCAGGCGGGGAGGCCAGTGCTCCCAGGGTCTCCATAGGGAGCACCCCGTCCCACACCCTACCATTCTGCAGCACTCAGCCTCCTGCCCCGGGGCCAGCCAATGGTGGACGTGAAGAATGCCCTCATTCCCATCTCCCCACACTCCCGGGATGTGTCCTGGGCTCGCTCCACTTTCCCCTGGATCCCAATGGGATGCTGGGCCTCAGACTGTGGGTCTGCATGCTCAGCTCCTCGGAGTCCAGAGGGGCCTCAGGGCCTTCTGACCTAAGGTAGGGGGAAGCTTCCACGAAGAGGGGAGGACTAGAGAGGCGTCTAGGCACTCCGGGGTGTGATCACCCACAGCGCAGGGGCCTCATCACCTGTTCTTGGCAGGCCCTGGGGACTGTTGAACCAGTCGTTGAAATGGGCCTGGCTGCGGTTGGAGCCTTGTCCCCTCTCCCACTTCCTGGAAGGCCTCACCAGCCCTTAGTCAGATCCTGTCTTTGGGGTGGGGTGGGCGGGGGACTTTGAGGATGGTGCCTCCAAGCTTCTGCTCAGCCCTGGGCTGGACGTGATGTCTGCTTGTGAATTGGGTGGCCACTGTCTTCATGTTCCTCCAATTCTGTCCTTTTACACATAAGCTTTTGCCTACCTGCCAATACTTTCACAGCTGTCAGGGACAAAAATACCCCAAAAGTTATCCCTTCGCACACCACACCTTAGCCACTTCAGGGACTACCCTTTCCAGGGGCATCTGCATTTAAGAGAGACGGGAGAGGAAGATGGCATTGCTTAACCCAAAGGAGTGCTCTACTCTACTCATGGATTCTCAGGCATTTTCAGGAGCCAGATATATTGCCGGGGCGGGGGGTGGATGGGGGTGGGGAGGGGGGCGGCATGTAGCTCCTCACTAAGCACGGGTCCTGAGCAGGCGGAGGGGAGGTGGGAGCATGTCAGGAGTTGAGCTGCTTTCTGGGCCTCAGTGGCCTTGCGTAGGCCGCTCCTCCTACTCCCCTCCTCCCTCCTCCCCCCGACCTGCGTCTGGGCGGCTTCATTCCGTTGGAGGCGTGACGTCTCTGGGAGGGAGCGCCTTGCACAGCGGCAGGCAGCCCGAGGTAGATGAGAGAGTGAGTGAGCAAATGAGTGAGCCTGGGACTGAGCAGTGTGCTAGCCAGAAGGGTCAGAGGGCCAGGCTCAGGCCCAGAAGGGCTCTGCAGCCCCCACACACTTCCTAAGGGGTCCACAGTCCAGCGCCAGGATGTGTGGCCACACCCATACCCGCCCTGCCGCAGGGGGACAGCTGGCAGCAAAAGATGGGAGCAGAACCCACAGACTCCTGAACTGAATAATTACAGCCAATAGATGTGTCCTCTCTCCTAGACAAGTGTGGAGCCGGCAGCCTCTAATTACCACCCACCTCAAGATATCTGCCCACCCCACTGTCCTCCTCTGCTCGGTCTAGAACCCAGCTTTTCAGTGGGCAGGCCACACTGGCAGCCTGGGCAGCTGGGCCTGCTGGCTGCTGGCTCGAAGGTTATCTCACTTCTGCAGAGTGGTGGCCGCCTTTGCCTCCTGAAGAAGGCATGCGGGGAGCCAGCATTGGAGCTCTGGCCCCACTCACTGGGGCTGCAGAAGGGCTGCTAGCTGTCTTGGTGGCCTAATGGGGCTTGCACTGCTGGGCAATGGGCCTGGAGCAGTGGACACCAGCTCTCTGTCGCTCCCACTCAGCCTGATGGCTCCTGGAAAGAACGGAGAGGGCTCATTTCCTTAAGTGTCACCTCTGTCCTAATTAGCAGGGGATTATAAAAAATTAAGTTAGAGGGTTTTGCTGCCTTTGGTCCTTGTAGAGTACAGGCTGCTTTTTCTGGGTCCTGCGAGCCGTCTATGTCTGTCCTCTGTCTGTGTACTGTCTCTGGCCTCCCTCTCCCTACTGCCTCCCAGATGAACCTGAGGCTGGTAGCTCCTCCTTCACAACCAATTCCTTCTTCCTGCCTGCCCTGGGGGCTTCTGCCTCGGTTTCCCACTTCTCCCCTCCACCTGGCTTGCCTTGCCTGAGCCTGCTCCTGGAAGGGAGGCATGTCAATGGAACTTGCTTAGAAGAGATGTAGCCTGCTAGCTAGCAGCCAGCCCACCCCGTGGCCCTGCCCACCCCACCCCACCTCCTCACCTGCAGGCCTGAGAGACTGTTCCAGTCTGTCCATGTTTCTCTTGGCTCCCCGGAAAAACGAGCACCACAAGGATAGTAAAAATCACCCCTTAAATTAAAGCTGATGACTCCTGTCGAAATGTTTTATTATTAACCTCACCATTTAGCAATCTCGTGGCAGCAGTGAGGCATAAATATATGTGTACACACGTATATTAAATAAATTGGGGAACGCAGTGTATAATGACATTATCTGGACCCCATTCAATTAAGGTAGATATTATCTGTGGTAATTGGGAAATGCCAGCCCATGCCATTTGGGGCCGAGCCACGCTGACAGGCAGGCCGTGGTGTCTAGTTAAGGCTCTCAGTTCTCCCGGGAAGGCACTGGCCGCCCATTGGCTGTGATGACGGTGAGTCCCAGGAGAGCTTGGGCAGCTGCTCTCCCCAGGCTGGGCCACCAGCATGGGAATCAGGAGGTTTGGGTGCCACCCAGTCCTTCACACTCGGCCCTCCCAGCCACCCCTCTGTTCCTTAGGGTGACACAGGCTAGCCCCTGGATCGGTTTCCTGGTTGGGGGCATGACTTCTAGTAAAAACTCTGTCATTGCCACAGGGTTATTTTTAGGTTTAAATGTAGAAATAAATATTGGAGACTCGACCTGATTCCTAAGCTTGTGCAGGGTGATTGCTTCTCAGGTGCCACTCACTGCCCCTTTTCAGTGCCTGACCTTGGTGCAGCTAAGGGATGGAAGTCTCCCCGCCAACCACAGTTATGTTCTTGCTGTGCAGTTTGGATGTTGATTGGGCTAAGCCAGTGACCCTAGCTTTCCAGGGCAGTACTGGGTTGTTGAGGGGACAGGAAGAGGGAGGAGAGAGGAAGAAGCAGTATTAGTGGCAAAGCTTACAATAGTAACAGCTGCAAACAAAGCCACTTGCCCACTTGGGTCTTGTGCTGGAAAACTGGAGACGGTAGCATGTAGGGATGGGGAGGAGGGGCCTGGGGGTCTGTATGGTTGGGGCCTACTGGGGGGAGGAGATCCAGGCAAGCATGAGCCTGGTGGCTGGTCCCCTGGCTCTGGGAGAGGAGGAAGGTCAGGGTGGGGCATTTTCTAGGCTGAGCAGGGTGACCCAAGGGCTGATGAGATGTGCTTGCCTTGTTGGTGGGACTTGCTGCTGTGAGCTGCTGTGGCCTTTCCAGGTGGCTGTCCTTCTAGGTCTCAGGTTTCTCTGGTGATGAGTCCCTGCCTGTGCTGTGCTCAGACCCTTCCGTGGCCCCTCATTTCCCTGTCCACACTGTGGTCCATAAGGCACCTGTTGATCTTGTGTTCTGGACCGTCTCTGACATCACATCAACCCTCTCCCCACTGCTCCCTGGTCACGTTGGCCTCCTTGCTTATCCTCAAACATCAGGTGCCCGGCCTGTGCCCACCTCAGGGCCTTTGCACTTGCTGTTCTTTCTCTTTGGAATCCTCTTCTCCCAGATGTTCACGTGGCTCATGCCTTTACTGCTTTTACTCTAGGATCAAATGCCATCTCCTCAGAGAAACCTTCCCTGATTATTCTTTTCTAAAAAAAAATCTTCTGGGTCATTCCCTGTCCCCTTACCTGCCTTATTTTTTGTCATATCCCCTGATCTCCTGAAGTTCCAGCTGTCTATGTGTTCATGTATTTGTTGTCTGTCCTGTGCCCACCCACTTTGGGACATGGGCTCCATGGGGCAGGCGTTTGTGTCTGTTTCACTCCCAATGTTTCCCCGGTGCCCACCCAGAGCAGGGCCTGGCGCACAGTGGGTGCTCAGAGCACCTTTGAATGTCACACTGTGGGACTGAATGGCTGTGGCAGAGGGGACTGTCTTCTGTGCTTGAGCACACAACAGAGTTGTGAGAATTCAGTGCTAGGTCCGAGTGCCACTCTGGACTGGGCACACTGCTGCAGATCCCCTGTCCTGGGCTCTGCTCTGGGCAGGGACCTGGCTTTGCCTGGTCACTTACTGAGCCTTTCCTGTGTTCTGAATCTTGGGCTGGGCATGGGGGACATAGAGATGAGGGCAGTGCTGTCCATGCAGGCCTTTAATGTGCTCCCAGCCTCATCATTGTTAACACGAGAGAGGTTCTGTGTTGTGTCATTAACTGCGGAGGAAGGAGATAACAAGAATTGTAATAATCAGGTCAGGCTTCCTGGAGGAGGAAGGATATCAGCTGCTTCTTGAAGGGAGAGCTTCACAGAGAGGAGGCTAGAGGGAATCGTAGGGAGAATGCAGGGGCAATGGATTTAAAGTTTTCTGCGCCAAGTTTACACTAGCATTAGGCAAAAGAATGACTCCCTCCTGCCCTCCCTCCCTGCTCTCCTCTGGGGCATCCCCCATGCCCATCACAGAGACAGTCGCCCCTGAATCAGGGCCCTGTTGTTTTGGCAGAACAGGGAGGGGACAGCTTGTGGAGTGGGGTCTGGGGTTTCTGGCATCAGGAGGCTTCCTGGTTCAGGCTGGTGAGCTGGAGCAGCTCAGCGGGGAGGGAAAGGGAAGAGGATTGGGGCTAGACCCCCACTATGCCCTTCTTCTTGCTCTTAGCTCTTAGCACGTGGCTGTGGCCATTCTGGCTGACTGCCTGGGAGCAGGGCTTCTCTTTAGGCAGAATAAAGCCCCAGCTGGCCTTGGGTGGGTTGAAGGTTCCAAGATGCCTTCTCATAGCTCAATCAATCCTTAGTTTCCCTGCCTGAAACTATGCCTCACATTCCACCATTAGAATCATTCCTGTGGGTTAAAGAATTGCTTATGGAAGGGGCCTTAAACACAGAAATAGATTACTTGAACGAGAGGCCCAGGAATCATTTGGCTCACATCACATCATTCATTCACTTCCACGAAGCCTGCTGGGGATGCCAGGCTCTGTGCAGGGCTGGGCTGCAGAGGTCAGCACGAACAGAGTTGTGCTGCTAGGATTTGAAGGGCTAACTGGTTATCCCCCTACCCCATACAGTATGGCTGGCAGGGGTGGCACAGTTCTGACAGTTCTGACGACCGATTCCTGTCCTGTCCTACAAACCACACCTCTGCCCAGCCAGTGGGGACCCAGAGGGATGGCAGAGGGGTCACAGAGGTGAGGGGAGGGGAGAGACCTCCAGTTCTCCCTCATTTCCCCTTTGGGACAGTGGCGCTGCCATCCCCCTTCTGGGAGATGCGGTATGTGGGCGATGAGGCATCTAAACAGCTCAGGAATTGAAACCAGACTCCACACAGCCATTCACAATTCTCAGCACTCCTGAGCACCTGGGCTGGGTGGGCCCTGCAGAGGCAAAGGTGAATGGAGATGAAGGAAGTGCGGGTGGGAACACAGAGAAGGTTGGGAGCTGAGAGGAAGGTGGGAGGGAGCTCTTGGCCTGGCTCTTTTTGCTGAACCCCAAGGGGCTCAAGCCTGAGTCCCCAAGCCCCTTTCCTATGGGAGCTGACCCTCAGAGGGCCAAGAGCAGGAGCCAGGGGCTCTGGCAATGACCCTGACTCTGGGGAGCAAAGGACAAGGTTGTTCCCTCTATTTGCCCTTTATTCTGGTGTTTGGATTTTATTCTATTTTCTTAGTTTTGGAAGAATAAAAGGAAACTCAGCAAAAAATAATTGGAGGTTTGGTAAATCACAGCAGTTCTCTTCGGATCTGGTTGTTGTTTTGTGGTTTGTGGTTCTTTCTGGCTTGGACCCTGGATGCAGGGGGAAGGATTGAAGTTGGAAAAGCATGAAGGTCCTGCTTGTTAATATTATACTAAGAAGTGGGCTGGGGCAAAGTGGCTGACATCTGTATTCCCAGTACTTTGGGAGGCTGAGGCTGGAGGATCGCTTGAGCTCAGGAGTTCAAGACCAGCCTGGGCAAGCAACATAGTGAGATGTCATCTCTACAAAAAAAAAAAAAAAAAAAAAGAAAAGAAAAAATTACCAGGGCATGGTGGTGCATTCCTGTAGTCCCAGCTACTCAGGAGGCTGAGGTGGGAGGATCGCTTGAGCCTGAGAGGTCGAGGCTGCAGTGAGCCATGTTTGTACCACTGCACTCCAGCCTAGGCAACAGAGTGAGACCCTGTCTCAAAAAAAAAAAAAAAAATGGGAGCGGGGACTTAGAAGTGGCCACAAGGCAGGTTCCTGGAGTCCCTGCACAAAAGCCCTAGATATCAGAGAGGTCCCAGCTGGGATGTGTGGGGACTCCCCCATCCCCCTTACTCTGACTGTTGGTGGAGGAAAGGGATAGCCTGCAGCTCTCCCCAGCCAGCTCCCCTCACATCCCCATTCACTGGAAAGAATGTTCTGGAAAACAGTGTTGGCCTGAGAGCTATTGCTGTGTGGAGGTGATCCAGTCGCTCTCATCCCTGCCCCTCAGGGCTCTCATTCCTCCATGCCTGGCTCTGTCATCTCCTGGAGCCAAGGAACCTAGTGGAGCCAGAGAAGAGGAGAGAGACTGGGAGAGGGTGGTGGGGAAGGGAGAGGGAAAGGAACGGGGAAAGAGGCCTGTCTGGGAGTAGGGCCCACACTGGCTTGGACTCAGTCATCCCGGCAATTTTACCTGGGGAAGGATGCCCCTAATTGACCCAGGCTTGAGCTCTCCTGGCTATTTTGGAATTGGCGGGGGAGTGTCTGAAAACTGGGCAAAGGACTTTAAAGAAGGACCCCTTCTATGTGCCCCCAGCTCCCGCCTCTGCAGAAGGAAGCAGGCCCTGCCCGGGAAGGGATCATCCGCCTGGCCCCCACCCCAACCCACCCCACCACACCCAGCCTCTGCTCTCAGTGGCTTCTTTCACTCATGGGGTATTTTTACTTTTCCCTTGTTCCTGTTACATGATCAAAGGAGGGAGGGGAAGCTAAAAGAGGCAGTGGCTTGCCCAGTTCTCTGGAGAAGCTCAGAAAAGGCAGGCCTGGTGGGACTGAGGGGTGGACAGGGACCTGTGGGCACGGGCTGGGACCCAGTCCTGTGGGAGGGAGGTCTCGCAGGGGATCTGACCAGCTTGGGACTCCAGGCTCTTGATTCTAATCTGCGGGTGTTTGCCTTTCTCCTCTTGGAGGCCTCCTTCCCCCATGGCGTCTGCCCTTCCCCGTGTGTGTATGTATATGTGTGTGTGTGTGTGTGTATGCGTGTGTGCGCGTGTGCGCACGTACTGCTCAGCCCAGACGTGCTCTGGCCTCAAGGAGAAGCCTGTGTGAGCCCTCACGAAGCATCTGGAAGCCTGAGCATGGCCTGACTGTCAAAAGCTGCTGTGTACTGGTCTCCCAGCCTGAATCTGCCCTGCTGTAGCCCCAGCACACAGCCTGTCATGATGCCAAAAATCCCTCCGTTTGAAATTCATGGAAACCGATCGTAAACTCACAGGACGTTAGAGCTGGCAAGGCCTGAGAGATCCTCTGGGCCAGCACAGAGGAGCAGCCAGGGGCACAGGCAGCCTGCACAAGCTCTGTGCCCCTGGCTAGATGTCGCTTAAGCACTTGGTGCCTTGCCTTCCTCATCTGTGAGATAGGGATAAAAATACCATGTAGCTCATAGGGATGTGGGGATTACATGAGAAAATGTAGGTAAAGCACTTAGAACAGTGCTTGGCACATGGCAGTGGTTATCATTTGCTGTGATTTCTCCACAGGACACCGTTGGCATTTGGACAGGATGGTGTTTAACTGTGCAGGCTCTCCCACCCACAGCTGGCCAGTTAGCATCTGTGCCCTCTGCCTGCACACAGGCTAGTAGCTGACTCCCCTCCATCATTGCAGCAACTAAAAATATGTCAGCAGGGACAGTATGGCCCCCAGATTGGATTCTACTCCAACGCACCCATTTTACAGATTTTCCTGAGAGCTAGCAGGGATGCGCCTTATCACTAGCTACTGCAGCAGGACCGTAAGATTCATCTATGGCTCTTCTGGTTTCTCTTCTGAATTACCTGGTACTGGCATTAGCAACTCATACCCCACCTCCTTTCACTCTCCATAGCCATCTAGGACAGAGATCTGGTAAACTCATTCACAGGAAGGCATGAGTGATGATGAAAGCTCCATACAGGTGCAGCTCCCCACTTTGTATTTTAATGGCTCTTAAGCCTTCCCCAAAGCACTGGCCTTGGCCCCCAGTCCTAGGTCCCCAGCTCCTGGCTCCAGGGGAGAGGGTGGTATTGTGAAACTTTCTGTCAGCTTTGCTGGGGCTTCCCCATGTGGCTGGTGTGGCTTCCAGTCCTGGATGCATCTTGGTTCACTGTGTGACTCTGGGAGAGTTATGTGATACCTCTGGGCTACCGGTTCACCTGCAGCATAGGGCCAGGGAGAATTAGTAGCCACATTCTTGGTTTCCGAGGAGGTAATGCGAAGGGAGCATTTTGAGGAAGGGGTGAAATGTGAAATGAGGGTCTAGAAGGCTGGAGAAGCTTAAGAGCTGAGGCTGGACTCTGGGGGCACTGCAGCTTCCTTCCCTCCCCTTGGCCCAGAACTGGAGCAGTCAGGCCTCTGTAGGGGGAATGACAGGTGGGGGAGGGATGACCCTGAGACCACTGTTTGGTCTTGATGGAGAGACCACATCTCTGGGGAAGCCTCTCAATCCCAACACAAGCTCCTCTTCCAACTGCTTGGGGAAACTGAGGCACAGAATGGACAAGTGACTTGCTGGTTTTCATTTGCCAAACCCCTGGGGAAGGGGGCCTTGGGTTTGGCCCCCAGCCAAGCCCTGACTCAGCTTCCATCTCTTCTCCCTGTGGCCTCTGAAGTGGTGGTGAGGGAGGTTGCTGGCTTTGAGTGGGGAGGCTGGGGTAAGGGAAGGAACCCCCAGGGGAAATTAGCCCAAATTAGCAGTGAGAATGAGGAAGGGCTGGTGTTCTCTTCTCTACCCTTGCAGATAAATATTTAATCACAACAACAATAATAATGATGATGATCTTAATAATGTGCAGTAGCTCAGGCCGTAACCCGAGCCCCGCTCTCAGAGGGAGGAAGTGGGGTGGGGAGAAAGAGCAGTGGAGAAATGGAGAGATGAAGAAAGTCAGGAGAGGGAGGGAGGGAGGGAGGGAGGACGGATGTGCAAGCTGAGTGGAGGCCTGCTCCTCATGCAGGGGCTGCTGCCTTTCCCCTGCTCTGCCTGGGGTAGCTGTGTAGCTGGGGTGGAAGCAGGAGAGTACAGGGTTCACCTTGCGCTCCCTGATTCAGGATGAAAATCCAGAACCCCCACAGCCTCAGCTCCTCCCTGGTCTTCCCTTGGCCCAACCTACACCACTACATTCCAGGATGATTTCTTGAGGGGGCCTTATTTGTGTTCCTGGGTCCCTGAGTCCCTGAAGAGCCAAAGTGTCTTGGGTTCCAGAGCTGAGAGCAGGGAAGCTGGGCTGTAGTAGGCATTGTCTAAGCTTTATCTGAGCTTGTAATTAAACTGCATACTCCCTGTGTGATTCAGGCAAAATGCTCTCCTGCTGTGGGCCTCAGTTTCCTCATCTTTGTAATGGGATTGGGCCCATAGGACCTGTTCTTGCTCTCCTTCATGTGGGTGTGTTGAGGAAGGCCGCTCTTCCTCCCAAGCTAGTTCGAGGCTGTTCCTGGGGCGTGTGCTCTCTGATGCCCGGGCTACTGATGGCAGTGGGTACAGGCCTTAGGAAGCTTCAAACATGACCTAATTTCTGCCCTACACTCTCCCATTTAAGCCAGAGTTGAGCAACGGCGGAGAGGAAACCAAGTTCAGGAGATTTATGGAGTCTTTGGCGATAACCTCTAGCATTTCCTTCTCTCAGGCTCGTGATGAGAGATGAGACTAGCTAATGTCTTCTTTGGGCTTCTGTTTGATACTCTGTCTCTCTTTTCCCCTTCTAAGGTTGGTAGGAGGAGAGGATTGGAGCTGTTTTCTCCTTGATGCCAAGATACGCCAAGCTAGGAGCACTCTGCCCTTTCCACAGTCATCCACCGAGAACAGGCCTGCAGGACGGGACAAGGATCAGAGCCTTCCTGCAACCCCGGCCACTGTCTGCTGTCTGTGGGCCTGGACTGTGTGGGCAACTGCGCTTGGCCCGAGTGACAAGGAGGTGGGAGAGGGTAGTAGCATGGGCTATGCGGTTGGCTGCCCTCAGTCCTCCTGCTGCTGAAGCTGCCCTGCCCATGCCCACCCAGGCCGTGGGGCCAGGGGCCTGCCAGGGCTAGGAGTGGGCCTGCCATTCATGGGTCTCTAGGGATTTCCGAGATGCCTGGGAAGAGAGGCTTGGGCTGGTGGTGGGCCCGGCTGCCCCTTTGCCTGCTCCTCAGCCTTTACGGTCCCTGGATGCCTTCCTCCCTGGGGAAGCCCAAAGGCCACCCTCACATGAATTCCATCCGCATAGATGGGGACATCACACTGGGAGGCCTGTTCCCGGTGCATGGCCGGGGCTCAGAGGGCAAGGCCTGTGGAGAACTTAAGAAGGAAAAGGGCATCCACCGACTGGAGGCCATGCTCTTCGCCCTGGATCGCATTAACAACGACCCGGACCTGCTGCCCAACATCACGCTGGGTGCCCGCATTCTGGACACCTGCTCCAGGGACACCCATGCCCTCGAGCAGTCACTGACCTTTGTGCAGGCGCTCATCGAGAAGGATGGCACGGAGGTCCGCTGTGGCAGTGGCGGCCCACCCATCATCACCAAGCCTGAACGCGTGGTGGGTGTCATCGGTGCTTCAGGGAGCTCGGTCTCCATCATGGTGGCCAACATCCTTCGCCTCTTCAAGGTCAGTGCCTTGGTTGGTCCCCTGAGGTGCTCTTCCCCCAGCGGTCTCTGCCTGCCACGCCCCAGGGTGCCAGGCCTGGCCGACCAGCCCCTTTTTCCTCCTCTTTTCCTCACTCCAAGGGACAGTTTTTCCCTCAGAGCAGTGTCCGAGAATTTGGGGCAGCTCTTCCTGGTTTCAGTATGTTATCTTGTGGTCTTAGCATAGGCACAGCAGAGTGAAAGGCATCGGGACCCAGCCTTGTGGCGCTGACCGAGGTGCTGAAACAGCACCTGCCGCTGGAGGCTTGGTGAGCAACTCCACTCCTCTCCAGGGAATTCTGCACCAGGAGGGAAAAGGATGTTCTGGAGAATGACAGAAGGGAGGAGGAGATAGGTAGACAAACAGATAAAAAGATAGGCAGGTGGATAGACAGAAAGGCAGACAGACAGATAAGAAGAATGGAAATATGAATGCTGGAGATTGCCAGGGAGAAAAAGCAAGACTTTTGTTTTGACATTGTTTTCATATAATTGCAGTTCCCAAGAAAGATATGTTTTTCTTCTGGGTAGTTGAGGAAGCTCCCTGTGGCCCTCCTGTCCCACCCGAGATTATGGTTGGAGAATGTGTCCTCATTTTTTGGATGGGGTGTGGAGCTGCTGAGCCTGCAGAGAATGCAGATGAGGATGGGAAAACTGAGGCCTGAAAGAGTAGGCGGTCTCTGTTTCTGGTGCCCTGGGCCCTGAACCAAGCTTCCCTCTGTGATTTCCTTCCTTCTGCCCTTCTTCCCTGCACACCTTTCTCCCTTTCCTTCTGGAATCCCTCCCAGCCCCTCCTTGCCGCCTCCTTTCCTCTCTTCCTGGGGCAAGAGCTGCTGATTTGCAATTCAATTGGAGCCAAGTGCTTCGCTAAGCTGCTAAAACAACTGAAAGCTACCGGGTAGAGAGAAAAACATTACAAGCATTTTACCAATAATTATGTGCCCGTTTCTCTCTTGGAGCCTGCCTTGTTTGCTCTGTGTGTGTGCGTGTGTGTGTTTGTGCATGTTTGTGTGTTTGGGGAGTGGAGGAGAGAATGGGGAGAGGGAAGAGGAAGGGACACAGTGGAAGCTGTGTGGTCCCTCCCTCACCCTGGTGTCAGATTGTTGGCCTCTGGAGTTGACCTTTGTCTCCCTAAAGTCTCCAGGGCTAGGAAGTAGACTGAGAGAGGCTGTTTTGCACCAGGCATGGTGGGGAGAGCTGAAGCTGGACCACAGTCACCGGGACTCTTTCTGGAAGCCATTGGCCCACTTCCCATGATGCATCAGGATTTGGGGGCATGTCTGGGGGCCCAGGTAGAAGTGGAGATGAAGGGAGAGGATGGTCCCAGTGTTGGGGTGGGGGTGAGGAAGCTTGTGGGTGGCAAAGGGAGGAGGCCAGAGTTGTGCTGTCACATGTCTGGGTGGGGCAGGACTTTTGCTGTTGGCTGCTCTGGGGCTGAAGAACACGTGTGCCCCTACCTGTGTATGCAGCCATGTCTCTGGTATGCTCTGTGGGCCTCAAATATAAGGCTTTTCCTGGAGTATTGGTTTTACTTGATGAGTTGGATGAAAACACAATTTTAATTTTAAAACAAATGGATGCATTATGAAGACTGCAAAATTTGTACATGGCTTTTTTTTTTTTTATGATCAGTGGTTGAACATGGATGTGCGTAGTTTGAAGATGAAGCAGGAAACTTGAAAGCATTTCTGCCCTCGCGATAGGCAGCTGGAACAATCCCTGGGGGCTGTGTTGCTCTGATAATCTTTCAGAGTTCTTTGGCAGGATGGTTCGGGAATGGTAGCCTGGTTCAGTCCTCCCACCGCACCCAGTTTTGCAGTGGGGACTGGACACAAGAGGAGAGGAGGAGCTGGCTAGGCTGTCCCAGGCCAGGGCCTAGTGATGGCTCAGGCCACATGAGTCATCACTTCAGCCCGCCTGGCCCTGGCCTGGGAGCTGAGGCAGTATGGGCCATCCAGCAGAGGGGACAAGCCCTTGGACTCCTCCTTGTCAGCCTGGCAGGGTGGGGCACAGATCCCCAGCCTCGAGGAAGGCCACCCCATAAGTGAGGCTGCTGTATTCTCTTTATCTGAGCTTGTAATTAAACTCCTTTAGTGACTCTGGGTCTTTCAGAAAGATGGTAAAACAGCCTGGTCCAGCCCTTGAACCTGTGACATTGGTGAGGATCCCTTCCCCTGTTTTTCAGAGCGGAGTGAGTGCCTACTTTACAGGGAGGCAGAGAGGCCAAAGGAGCTGAGAGTGCCCTGTCACTTGGTACATGGTGAAGGCTCAAGGAATGGTCACTCAGAGTTGGGTCTTAAGGTGTGTTCTTGGGAACACAGATACTTTGAGATGAGATGCTCAGTGCCCCAGACAGGGGAGTGGGCTCTAGCTGCTATGCTAACCTCTCCCAGGGTGGGGAAGGGCCAGGGTGGGGTGAAGGGCCTGGGGTGAAGAGCCTTACCATCCTGGGGTTCATGATGTCCCCTGTCTGGACACAGAGGAGCATGGTGCAGTCTCAGTTTGGTCTGTGCCTCCTCAGGACACAGGATGAAGTGGTTGGGGCAGGGGTCAGGAGCCCCCCCAGGCTGCACAGAGAGCAAGGCAGGACCGGGAGGTAGAGACCTGGGGAGTGGAGAAGAAAGCAGGACAGGCGGGCAGAGCTGGACAAGGAAAGGGAGGGGCGGTGGGGAGGAAGCCAGCCGGCTGTGGCCTGCATTCCCTCAGTCCCTTTTAACGGCCTTAATGTTCCAGGCTGGCGACAAGAGGCCTCCTCAATAATTAAACTGATAGAAACAAGAGGCTGGGTGAGAAACTTAAAAGCCATTTACAGAAGCAAAAAGATTGAACTTTGGGGAGGGAGGTTGGGAGCAGGAGCCTCAGGAAGGAGAGGGTGAGAGAGGGATGCCTTGGGGGAGGGGACCTGCGCCCACTACCAGGTGTCCATGTCAAAGGGCACCACTGCAGCCCCTGTCCTGCTCCCCTGATGATGGGTTAATGTGGCCTGCTGGGAACTTGGCACCAGAGGCTGTGATGACAGCTTTCCTTCCTGCAAGAGGTGGACTTCCGGTGCTTGGCTCAGAGGGGAGCCCTGGGTGTGGGGGTGATTTCCTGCATGGAGAATGCGAATGGGGTGCAGTCAGGGTCAGGATGTGAGCAAAACTCACAAGCCTCAGAGCTGGAAGGGGCCAACCTCTTGCTCTACAGGCATGGAGGCTGAACCCTGATAAAATGACAGGGCAGGGCTCAAAGCCAGGTCACCTCTCCCAGGCCTGACTCCTGGGAGACTGCCTGCTCAAATTAGCTGAGTCAGAAGTGGGAGTTGAACGGGTCTCTGTTGGGGACCAGAAGGCCTGACTCTGGGAATTCATAGGTCTGACAGCTTCTATCCCTAACTTCCCTGCTCCTACCCCTTCCTTCATTCGCAATTTGTCCCATTCTTTCAGGACAGGGCTGCTGATGGGTGTGAAGAATACTTTTGGGTGGGCCCCCAAGCCCAGTGGTTGTAGCCTGTACAATGCACTGTTGGGGGCCCAGCCCACGTTCAGGCCTGGGTTTGAATCCCTGATCCACTAGTTACCTCACATCCACTTACCATGTCAGTTATTTACACCATATGTGAATGAGCCCATAAGACCTCGTGGCTGGCGTGGTGGCTCACATGTGGAATCCTAGTACATTGGGAGGCTAAGGAGGGTGGATCACCTGAGGTCAGGAGTTTGAGACTAGCCTGGACAACATGGTGAAACCCCGTCTCTACTCAAAATACAAAAATTAGCCAGGTGTGGTGGCATGCGCCTGTAATCCCAGTCACTCGGGAGACTGAGGCAGGAGAATCACTTGAGCGCGGGAGGTGGAGGTTGCAGTGAGCCGAGATCGTGCCACTGCACTCCATCCTGGGTCACAGAGTGAGACTCTGTCACAAAAAAAAAAAAAAAAATCCTTTTCCTGAGAAGTCATTGTTGGGGGTAGGAGGAGCAGACTGGAGACACCCCCGGAGGGAAGCAGTTTCCAAGTTCTGTACCTGTAAGAGCTCAGAGGGATCCAGAAATAATTTCTTTGAGTCTTTTATTCATTTTGCAGTGGAAAAGCTAAGGCTTGGAGAAGGGGGCGCTGCACAGCATGGGGGGAAGCATTTGGACTCTGGAGCCAGGCAGCCTGAGGCCTGACTACCCTGGCAAACTGCTTAACCCTTCTCTGCCTCAGTTTCCTCATTTGTAAAATAGGGATGATAATGGTGCCAGCCTCATAGGACAGCATGGGGATGAAGAATTAAGGTCCAGCTAGGTGTGGTGGCTCATGCCTGTAATTCCAGCACTTTGGGAGGCTAAGGTGGGCAGATCACCTGGTCAGGAGTTCGAGACCAGCCTGGCCAACATGGTGAAATCCTGTCTCTACTAAAAATACAATAATTAGCTGGGCGTGATGGCAGTTACCTGTAGTCCCAGCTACTTGGGAGGCTGAGACAGATGAATCTCTTGAACACGGGAGGCAGAGGTTGTAGTCAGTGAGATTGCACCATTGTATTCCAGCCTGGGTGACAAGAGTGAAACTCAGTTTCAAAAAAAAAAAGAGTTAAGGTCCAAGAAGGCCTAGCATGGTGCCTGGCACACAGTCAGCCCACAGGAAATGTCACAGCACAGCTTGTAGCTGGGCCTGAAGTCAGCATGAGGGACTCCGCTGATGCGGAAGAGGATGGAGTGGGCAGGCAGCGCCAGACGGTGACCTTTAAGGCTGATCCCGGAGAGTTTCCCACCATCTGCTGGGCCTCTGTGTCTTCCTGCCACGAGCGCGGCACTCAGTGTTGAGACTGAGCAGACAACTTCGGGTCATGAGAATTTCTTGCTATCACGAAATGGGGCGTGGGGAGGGGGAGCAGAGGTGGCCTCTGCGTGCCACCCCCAGCCTGGCGGTGTGAGTTCCCTAGTCCCATGTTGGGCTGTACGTGCCCTCTAGGCTTTTGGCTGCTTCTGGGTGTGGCCCTGGGGGAACACTGGCTTAGATCCCACAAGATGTTCTGTCGAGGACGTGGCTTTGTGTCTTTATGTGTTTTCACTACACAACCAGGAGGAACTCTAGAGAGAGCCCACCCACCCTACTGCAGCCTGCCCATCTTGACCAGGCCAAGGAACCTGGAGGCAGTTTTGACTACCGTGTTTCTGTTCATCAGCTCACCCTGCAGGCTGCACTTTCAGAACTTGTCCTGGACACGACAACTCCTCGTGGCCTCCACCCCCATAGTCTCTTACCCAGCCCATTACAGAAGCCCGATCTTTCCTCTCCCTGCCTCTGAATGGCCTCTCCACAGCCAAACCTTCACTCAGCAGCCAGAGAGATCTTTCTAAAACCCAGATGGAATCCACTCAACCCTCTGCTTAAACCTTTTATTGGCTTCCTGTTGCTCTTCGATTAAAATGTGAACTCCTTTCCTGTCTGAGAGGCCCTGTGCTACCTGATGCCCCTGATGTCCCTTTGTCTCTCCGGGCACTGCCCACACCAGTCATACTGTTTTCTTTATGCTCCTTGAAGACACCATGTTATTTTCCAACCGCAGGGCCTTTACACCTGCTTGCCTCGCTGTCTGGAGTCTTCTCCTCCCACTCTTTGAAGCCGGATCTTTCTCATTCAGCCTTGAGCTTAAATGGCTTATCTTCAGAGAAGCTCCCCGGCCCTTGGCTATTCTGTCTCTTTCCCTGTTCTTTTCCTTGATGGCGCTCATCACAGTCGTGGTCATGAACACATTTGTTTTCCTTTTTGCTATTGGTGTCCCCTCTAGCCCAGAGGTTAGCAAACGATAGACCAGGAGCCAAATCTGGCCCGGTTTTGTACACTTCATGAGCTAAAAAAGACCTTTATGTTTTAAAGGGTTGAAAAACAAAATAAAAAGAAAAATAATGTCATGATACAGGAAAATTATGTGAAACTCAAATTTCTGTGTCCATAAATAAAGCTTTAATGGGAACACAGTCATGCCGATTCACTTATGTCTTGTCTGCGGCTGCTGTCAAGCTACAAGCACAGAAATGAGTAGAGGAGACAGAGACGGAGCTGGCCCCTGCTAGGCTCTACGCCCCACCTATGGAACTCCCAGCTGATGTGGGCCCATGGTGGCCCTCAGGAAACCCTCACCAAATGGACTCATGGAGGGATGAGGAACGGGAAGGAGGCCTCTGCAGCCCTCATGTCTGCAGCAACAGCTGGGCTGAAGTCTTGGGAGCTAAAGTCTTGGGAGCTCCCTGCGAGTTCCTGGCTGTGGGGATGGGTGTGGCTGGACCCACCTTACCAGTGGGTCAAGCCAGTGCCCTCTAGTGCCCACTACTGGTGGCATCCAGGGTCAGCTGGATGTGTTTCTTTCCCCCCAAAACACCTTCTCCAGGTCCCCACTGACTCAGGGAATTTTTCACCTAAAGCTTTGCTGCTTGTTAAAGGGGATCACCACGTACCATTTTAGGTGGTCATTAGAGATTTGTCCCAACAGAACTGTAAATGTTGGGGGTGGGGGGCAAAGAGGGACCCTCTCTAAGAGGTGACTGAGGTGAAATAATTAGAACATTTACATAGCACTTACCCTGTGCCAGGCTGGTCCTAACCCTCACAGCAACCCCAGGGGCAGGTACACAGTTGTTATCCCTGTTTTGCAGAACTGAGAACTAAGGCACAGAGAAGCTAAGCAACTTGCTGAAGGTCACACAGCTAGTAAGTGGTAGAGCCCGGATTTGAGCCCAGGCCATCTGGCCCTGAATCTACCTTTTTTCACCACTCTGCTCTCCTCCTTCTTGACCACCAGCTAGGGGTGGGTTTGAGACCTGGCCTTATGCTTACTTACTGCATGGCCCCTACAAGCCTCAGTTTACTCGCCTGTGAAATGGATGTGATGATACCCAGTTGGTAGAAGCGATAATGTGCCCAAAGCCCTCAGGAGGTGCTCAGGGGAGGCTGGGGATACAGAATAGAATTTGATAGACGCTGGAGTGCTCATGAGGTGCTGGGGAAGGAGAGAAAGGGTTGTCTGAAGTAGGTCTTGCTGAGGGTGACTGTCCGGGGCAGTTCTCCTGAGGGGAGGTCAGAGAAGCCCCCTGCTGAGATAGTCTCTTTTTCCCCCAAACCCCCACTGTGGTGAGAGCCTGGGAGGGGGAACCTCCAGACCAGAGCCAGACCCAAGCCTGAATAGAGAGGCGAAGGGACGTGGAAGGAGGGGAACCCTGGCATTGGGCAGCCCCAGCAGCCCTAAGGGGAGGCTCAGAGCCCCCCTGGCTACTGGCAGTCAGTCATCTGTGTGCCCTTGAGCAGGCCCTTCCCTGTGGAGTGGGGCCAGTGGTGTAGAAGTTGCTTTGCTTAGCGGCTCTCAAGCCTAGTGGCTTGTCACAATCACAGGGGAGTTCAGGGAGCATTAGATTCCTGGATCCCCAGTGGGCCGATGAGACTGTGAGCCCAGGGTCTTTTTTTGGACACTTAGTAACCTCAGTTGGCCACTGACCCAGATGCCTCAAGTCCTTGGTTTTCTTCTCCAGGGAGTGCCCCACCCACCCTGCAGTCCTCTCAAGCCTGCTTCCTCCAAGGGGCACCCTGAGGTCTGGGAGGGTTTGGAGTGGAAGCAGATAGGATGGCAGCTTTAGCATGCGGTGACTGGATGGGCAAACAGGCTCATTCCTGCAGAGTTAAAAGGCAAGCGCGGAGGCGTTTGGGGGCCTCTGGGAAGACCTCCTAGAGAGGCTGTGGAGGCAGGCCCCGTAGGCTCCTGGAGCCCAGCTAGGAGCTGATGGGGCCTCTGGATGTGATGTGTGGCATTGTGGAAGGGCTGAGGTGGGGGCTGAGTCTCGGGGGGTCCTCAAGTTCATGACTGCTGGCTTCTGGCTTCCTCTCTCCCATCTGGAACTCAATTTGTCCATCTGTAAAGAGTCATGCATGTATTTGTTCATTTACTGAACCTACTGGCCATCTCCTCCATGCCCGGCTCTTCTAGAGCAGCGGTCCATCTCAGCTGCACATTGGAATCACTTGGGGGAGTTTAGAAAAGCCTCATACTCTGGCCCATCTCAGGAATTCAGATTTAACTGAGATTGGGCCTGGGCTGCCCGAGTGATGACAGGTGCATTCCAAGTGCATTCGAAGTGAACTTGATCACGCAGGAAGCACACGGGTGAGCCCTGCCCTTATGGGCTTCCACACTGGGGGGAGAAGGCAGGCAGTGAGAAGACAAAGCATGTAGTATGCATCGTCAGGGGAGCAGTGCCCTGCAGAATCACAAAGCAAGGAGTGGCTGGAGAGCCGCACCGGAGGGGATGTCAGTCTAGACAGGGTTGGTGGGGAGGCCTTGTTGCAGAGCGTACTTTTGTACAGAACCTGAATGGAGTGGAGGGGCCGTCCTGTGGCTGTGAGGAAGAGTGTTCTAGGCAGAGCAGTAACATGTGCAGAGACCCTGGGGGCAGGACTCTGCTTGGCTGTTGATGTGAGCGGGGAGCTTGAGATGCAGGTCCGAAGACAGTCCGGGGATCAGGGAGAAGGCCTCCAAACCCCTCCTCATCCTTCTTGCTGTAGAGGGTGTCGTGGGAGGACAAGTCACCAGGTCTCTTGGGACCCCTGTTTCCTTACCTATAAACTGGGCAGATGGTCCCTGAGCAGTCCCTGTGAAGCCGCAGAGGTGAGAGCCCCCTGGGAGAGGCTCATTCTTCCCCTGGGCTCCCACCCTGATGGCTTTTGCCCACTTGGGCCTTCCTGGGCCTCATCAGACCCTAACCCATTACTCCCCCAGCCTCCAGCCTGAGGATGGACAGAGTTGGGCGCTGGAGACCAGAGAGAGGAAGGGCCAGCCAGATGGGGATCCCCGAGGGGCAGTAATGTGGTGGCTGTCGCATGGACCCTGGGGCCAGCTGGCCTGGCTTCATACCCTTGCTCTGCCATTTGTTGCCTGGGAGAGCCTCTCTGTGCCCCCATTTCCTTGTGTGTAAAATGGGGATGCCTGCAGCACCCACTTAACAGGCGCTGTGAGGATGAAATGCGTGCACAGCAAGGCCCAGGGCAATGCCTGGTGCATAGACCATGGAGTGTGGAACACAGCACCGGCTCTGGAGGCAGCATGTGGTAGGTGGTGCAGATCCCGGCCCCAAAAGTCTGACCCTCCTGAATCTCATTCATCTCAGCTGGGAAATGGACAGAATCACGTGCACCTTTCTGGGTGCAGGTGAAAATCACAGTGGGAGCTGGTAGTGTGGCGGGCTTACACAGGGCCCGGTCATGTTTGTCCTCATCTCCTGCCAAAGGAGCATCCAAGGGGGCTTTGAGGGGTGCGGCCTGAGTCATGAAGGGTGGGGAGCATGGTGATGGGAAGGGGCATATCACCGCACTGAGCCACCGATGACTCTGGTAGGTGTGCCAGAGCCTCCTTGCATGGGGACTTATTGACCTGGGGTTCTCTGGCCCTTCATACTGTTGGGTGGCCCTGCTGCGGGCACTGGGGTGATCTCTGGCTCTCTATGCAAGGCAGGGCTGAAGGTCTTCCCTTGCCAGTGAAGCCACCTGTGGCCCAAGTCCTGCTTTCGGGGCCTGCCTCTGCTGCCGACTCGCTGTGTGACCTTAGGTAATGTGGCTGCCCTCTCTGTAAATGAGAGCACAGGATTAGGCAGGCTCTGAGGTGACCGCGCTCCTCCTCACCTGGTCATGCTTTGTGCTTTCCAAGGCCTGCCTCCTGCCTTGCTCAGGCCATGTCCTCCTGAAATGCCCTTCTTGCTGCCTTGTGGGCAGTTAGACTGACTCGAATTCAGCAGGACTTAACTGACCTTCCCAGGGCATGTGGGGGCTCTTGCAGGAATCGTGTCTCTCCCCACAGTTCCTGAGCACCTTGAGGGCAGGATTGGGCTGAACCGCTCTTGGTCATCCCCTCAATTTCCAGTGCCTGGCCCAGAGACAGACAGACAGACAAACTGGGGAAGCCGCCAGCCCGGGGCCTGGGTGTGGAACTGAGGGACAGGATGGTGCCCACAGCAAGGGTGGACCCCCATTAGTCTGCAGGGTTAGCCCCGCACCACCCCCGCCGCAAGGAACTGTGTACCTTCATTTTTCTCCCAACCTACTAAGCTAGCATTTTTATGACCCAGACATGTTGGAAATGAAAGGAAGGCAAATTCCGCTTTATATCCCAATTGACCTTTATGCCTGCCACTCGCTGGAGGCCTGGGCTGGGGGCAGTGAGGAGAGGCAGGGCCGGCCTCGATGCTTGGTTCCATGTGGAGAGTGGTGGCCCGCAGCGCTGTTGCGGGTAGGGGAACCGGAACACAGTTTTGCCCCCTCTTTCCCTGTCTGTCTGTCCTTAGCTCCCTGCCTCCTTCTGTCTGACTGTGGCTTTCTGTTCCCCTCTCACGTGTTCCACCCCATCTCTTTCTTCCCCCTGGGGCCTGTTGGACTCCCTTGTTGTCCCACACCACCCAAGCACAGAGACAGTATTGGGACTCCCTCTCTGTTTGGGTGGTGTGGGACAGCCTCTGCCTTGGTGGCCTGTGGTTAAGGGCTGGAGGCAGAACGGCTGCCAAGCCCACCTGTTCCTTGTGGGACACATCCCAGCATCTCGCCTACTTGGCTGCCCACCTGCTTGCCCACCTGCCTCATACCTTGATTATGGCCTCGGGCATCTCAGTACTGAGCACTTCCTGGTGGGCACCCACCCCACCCAGACCCCTCCCTCCGACTCAGAGTGCCCCTCAATCCCACAAGTCTTGGCATTGCTCAGGGCCCTGCTCTCCTTGCCTGTGGGGTGAGGAGGGCTGGCTCTGCAGACTTCCCAGGGATGTGGGGAGACCTGGCCGGGTGCAGAGCTTCAGAAGGGAAACCACAACCTGAGTTCAAGCCTCGGCACTGCCACGTGGCTCTATGGCCTTGGCAGACCACTCACCCTCGTGGAACCCACTGTCCAGATCTGTAAAATGGGTAGAGTGGCTGCATTAGCTGCAACAGCACAAAGTGACTAGCTCAATGCCTAGCACATTGTAGGCACTGAGGAAACAGGAGCTGTTGTAAAGTGGGCCTGTGTGTGAGCAGGAGGCTGGATTCTCCTTCCTGTCCCTCCTCTCATTCCTTTATTCCTGGACCTCAGTTGTCTCCAGGCCTCAGTTTCTCCCTGGGGTCTGCTGAGAGGTGGTGCCCCAGGAGGAGGGATGCTCTGCTCAGCCCTGCCCCTGGCCCAGCACGGGTGCCCTGAGCGGGGATCCGCCTCGAAGGCACTGCCTGGTCCTGGTCTCCAGCCAGCTACAGGGCGGAAGAGGGATTGAAAAGTCATCAGAGTTGAAATCTCCTGGAGAGGGAGCTCTGGCTGGGCAGAGCGGGGCCCTAATGGGAGCGGACAGAGGTAGCACTTGCCTCATTCTCTGTCCCTGGGGCTGTGGCTGAGGGGAGGATGGGCAGCATCAACCTCTGTCAGGGCCCTGCAGAGGGTGGTGTTTATGTTCAGTGCAGTCTCCTCCCTCTGACCCAGCTCAGGCTCTGGAAGCTGTCAGGGAGTCCAGTGAGGTCCCCACAGCAGAGCAGCTGGAAGAGAACAACCCTTAATCCCAGGGAATGAATCCCAGTTGGGAGACCCTAACCAGGGAAGGAGTCTGAGGCTTAGGACTGGGGGGCGATGTGTGAGGGTGAGTGGTTTCCAGGGTCGGGTCTGTTCTGAGAGGAGACTTCAGCAGGAAGTGGAGTGTGCGCTGCTCTCACCATGCCGCCTTTCACTTTATTGAAAATGAGTGGCATGTTCAATGGGGGTGTGTCATGAAAGGCTTTCTCTCTTTTACCAAGGTGTACATATATCTTAATCAATGATTTAAAACATATGGAAAATAGGGCCGGGCGCGGTGGCTCAAGCCTGTAATCCCAGCACTTTGGGAGGCCGAGACGGGCGGATCATGAGGTCAGGAGATCGAGACCATCCTGGCTAACACGGTGAAACCCCGTCTCTACTAAAAAAATACAAAAATCTAGCCAGGCGAAGTGGCGGGCGCCTGTAATCCCAGCTACTCGGGAGGCTGAGGCAGGAGAATGTCGTAAACCCGGGAGGCGGAGCTTGCAGTGAGCTGAGATCCGGCCACTGCACTCCAGCCCAGGCGACAGAGTGAGACTCCGTCTCAAAAAAAAAAAAAAAAAAGGAAAATTATAGAGGATAATATAATGAATTACCCTGTACCCAAGACCTGGCTACATATTGATATCTGCCAGTAACAGTTTCAAAATTGTTTAAGAAAGAAAACTTTTGCATACTGGGTGCGGTGGCTCATGCCTGTAATCCCAGCACTTTGGGAGGCCAAGGTGGGTGGATCACGAGGTTAGGAGATGGAGACCATCCTGGCTAACACAGTGAAATCCTGTCTCTACTGAAAATACAAAAAAATTTGGCCAGGTGTGGTGGCACGTGCCTGTAGTCCCAGCTACTCAGGAGGCTGAGGCAGGAGAATCGCTTGGACCCGGGAGGTGGAGGTTGCAGTGAGCTGAGATTGCACCAATGCAGTCCAGCCTGGGCGACAGAGCGAGACTCCATCTATAAATAAATAAATAAGAAAAAAACTTTGCAAATATGATCAAAGGCCTCTGCATACACCTCCTTGCCCTCTCCCTTCTCTTCCTCCTTGGAGGCAACCACTGCCCCATCCTGGAGATGTCTTTAAATCTCTTAATTCCTGTGCACTTAAAAAATACAGGCCGGGCACAGTGGTTCATACCTGTAATCCCAGCACTTTGGGAGGCCGAGGTAGATGGATGACTTGAGGTCAAGAGTTGGAGACCAGCCTGGCCAACATGGTGAAACCCTGTCTCTATGAAAAATACGAAAATTAGCCAGGTATGGTGCTGCACGCCTATAATCCCAGCTACTTGGGAGACTGAGGCAGGAGAATCACTGGAGCCCAGGAGGTGGAGGTTGCAGTGAGCTGAGATCACACCATTTGCACTACAGCCTGAGTGACAGAGCAAGAATCTGTCTCAAAACAAAACAAAACAAAACAAAAATATATATACATATCCCACACATAATATTTAGTTTTATTTTGCATGTTTTCTCTTTTTAAGAGACAAGGTCTCCTCCCTCTGTCACCCGGACTGGAGTTCAGTGGTGTGATCATGGCTCGCTGCAGCCTCGACCTCCTGGGTTCAAGTGACCCTCCTCCTGCTTGCCTCTGGAGTAGCTAGAACTATGGGCACGAACTACCACATCCGGCTAAGTTTTAAACTTTTTTGAAGGGACAGGGTCTCGAACTCTCGGCTTCTAGTGATCCTCCCTACTCAGCCTCCCAAAGTGTTGGGATTACAGGCATGAGCCAGTGTACCTGGCTTATCTTTTGTGTTTCATGCATGATAAAAACAGGATCATGTTACATGTGTTTCACTTGCTTTTTTGGCTCAGTGCCATGTGGCTCTGTGGTTGCTGTGCTCATTTTCTTTGCTGTGTAATGTTCCACGGTATGACCATGCCCCTGTACAGTTACTTGTTCATCCTCTGGTCGTGGGCACCCAAGTGATTCCACAGTGATCTTTCTGTTTCTACAACATCCTTGCCGATGTGTCCTTACACTCTGGGGGAGCTCCTGGCGGCGCATGCCCAGATGTGGCATTGCAGGCCCGTGGGGAATAAGCCTGCCAGTCTTTCTCAGTGCTGCCCCGTTGCTCTCTACATTCTGCGCAGGGAATGGTTTCCAGTCCTATCTCCCTGTTGGAATCCCCCAGGGCCTGTTAAACACAGGTTTTCACAAGGTGCCAGGGTCTATTAATGTAAAATGGGGGGTGGGGGAGTCAGGGAAGGCTTCCTGTAAGAGGAGAATGAATGCTGAGACTCAGTGGTTAGGACACAGTGAGCTAGGTTGAGGGCTGCTGGCTGGCAGAGAGGTCATTCCAGGAGGCGGGAACAGCCAGACAAAGGCCTGGAGGCCTGGAGAGAGGGCGTGATGTGCTCGTGTGTGGAGATTGGCTGTTCTGCTCCTGGGAGGCTGCTGGGGCTGAGGGGGTGATGTGGCAGGAGCTGGGGACATGACAAAGGTATCTTCCTGCCCGAAGTGGTAGCTCCTGAAAGCCAGGTCTCTGGTTGCAGCTGGAAGGAGGTTTATGAGAAGCCTGAAGTGCGAGGAGATGTTAAGTGCCTTATAAGTACTTTGATTATTTTAAATTCCTTAAGTGGTTTTCTAAGATGGTCCTAAGTATCCCAGGGACACAGACACAAAATCAATTAGGAAAGTACAACAAACCCAACAGGGGGAAAGAAGGGGAAGCCAGGAGCCCTCTTACCTGCCTTCCCTCCCTCCCTCACCCCCACAGGACCTGGCCAGGACTCCCTCCCTCACCTCCCAGCCCTGGGCCAGGGAGCCCTAGGCCCTGTGCTGAGGTCTCATGGAGGGAAAGAGTGTGCGTGCTGGGGAGGGGTGCCTGAGTGTCTCCTTAAAAGATAGGTTTCTCTCCTGAATGAACCTTTATTTGGTGGTCTTGGAGGAGACTGGGTTCCCCAGGCCTGGCTTCCTCAGCCCCACAGATGCAAAATCTTTGGGCATTCTTTTAAGTTACGGTATTACTGTTTGAATGTATCATACATTCCCATGGTTCAGTCTTCAAGGTACCAAGAGACACGCCCCCACCCCAGCCTGGCCCTGGAGGCAGCCATTATTCCCTGTGCACCCTTCCAAAGAACCTCAGGCCTACACACGGGCTGGGCTGCGTGTTGCACGCTTGCAGAGGCTGGGTTCTTTGGAGATCCTCACCACCGACCTAGGGTAGGAAGGGGATTAAATGCATATATATGGCCCTGCATTCTGCTGCCTCTATGCCCCCGAAGCTGCAGTGCCTGCTGGGTGACCTTGCAGCATTCCCAGGGACACGCTTCGTCAGTGTGTAAGGACCTTTTTCTTTGTGTGGCTGCGTAGTGCCCCTGCTTCTGGTCTCCACATAATGGACATTAGGTGGTTTCCAGTCTAGGCTCCGACAGAGCTGCTGTGGAAGTCTTTGCATGGGCGACTTTGCACGTCTCTGCAGGACAGACTCCTCCCCACAGAGGGCTGGATCAAAGGGCAGGTGTGTTTGCAATTTCCCTCGACGTGGCCACCTTGCCCTCCTGCCAGAGAGGGGCAGGACTGGTCCAGTGGTGCCCTGTGGCTGGGCCTCCATCTCTGCAGGACATGCCCAGAAGGAGGCCCTGTGGCCGATCCTGACCTGGCCTCATGTAGCAGGTCAGGGACTTCGTCACCTCTTTCTCTCTCCCTCCCTCCCTCCCTCCCTCCCTCCTTCCCTCCCTTCCTTCCTTCCCTCCCTCCCTCCCTCCCTCTTCCTTTCTAAAGAACTTTTCTTACCTTTTTCTTTTTGACAGAGTCTCGCTCTGTTACCTAGGCTGGAGTGCAGTGGTGCGATCTCAGCTTACTGCAACCTTCTTCGCCTCCTGGTTTCAAGCAAGAAGGTTTCCTGCCTCAGCCTCCTGAGTAGCTGGGATTACAGGCGCCTGCCACCATGCCTGGCTAATTTTTGTATTTTCAGTAGAGACCAGGTTTCGCCATGTTGCCCAGGCTGGTGTTGAACTCCTGACCTCAGGTGATCCACCAGCCTTGGCCTCCTAAAGTACTGGGATTACAGGCATGAGCCACCGTGCCTGGCCTCATCACCTGTTTCTTTTGTGGATCTCCACAGAATCTAGAGGGATGAATCACACATTTTTATTTGTTTTAACAGAGAGGTGTCAATATAGGAAAACAAATCTCAGTTCCTAAAAGAAGGGAGGCAGAGAACCTGTTGGAAGTTAGCAGCAAGTACCTGATTCAACCATGACCATTTTAATCTTCATGAGAGATTAAGTTAGTGGGTTTGGTTCCAGTTTGTACAGTTGTATTCATTAGGTAAATGTTTACTGAAGATCGCGACAGGCCCTCAATTTTGCTGTTGAACAAGGAGGTGGGTTTGCTTTTGTTTGCTTTCCAGTTCAATTAAAAAATGCATATTTTATGTGCACCTTGGGAATTAGCATGTGAGGATGGCCCACGGTTTTCAGGACTTTCAGATGCCTGCTGTAGGTGGCTTCTGGGCATTTCGTAGAAACTGCAATGGGACAGAGGGCCTGGTGGAGAATGGTAATAGGGAACTCAGGGATAAATCCAAATAGTTCACAATTTACAGCTTTCACAGTCACTTCTTGATCATTCCACACAAGAATCCTACAACGCGGTCAGGATGGCTTTTTTATAGATGAGGAAACTGAGGCCCAGAGAAGTTAATGTGTGGGGGGCCACCTCAGCCAGTTAGAATCAGAGCCGGGCTTCAAATCAGGGTCCCAGGCCCCCAGCACAGTGCCCTGCCCCTGCACACACCTGAAAGTCATGAGTGTGTCCTCCTAGTCCAGCAGCTCTTAGTGCAGGAGCCTATGGGTGCTTTGCAGGCTGGAATCGGGTCAGCCCTTGCTCTATCCCATTAAGCACGGAACAGGCAGCCATGGGTCCCTGTGTGAGTGTGGCTTGATGTCCCTTAGGCCCTTTCTGTTGTGCTGGTTATAAAAGCCAGCATGTTTGTTGCAGGTTTGGAAGAAAACAGAAAACCATGAAGAAGCAAATTGAAATTGCTCACTCATTCTGCTATCCAGGGTGACAGCTTTGATACGTGTGTGTATTTCCTTCTAGCCTTTCTTCTGTGTAATTTACCAAATTGAGATCACAACATCTATATTGTTCTATAGCCAGCTTTTGTCCACTAGACTACAGTGGTGAGCATTTTCCAATATCCTTGATTAGTCTTTGAAGCCTGGCATTCATTCAATGGCTAGGTCATCACCCATGGGGGGCCCTCGCATCTTTCATGTACCACGTCTCGCTGGTGGCTGGATGTGAGGTCTTGGGGCTGCTTCCTTGGCTGCATATGTGCATTTCCAGTGGCCTCTCTCTCCCTGAGGAGATGCGATGGTGCAGCCTTGGGTGCTGGGTGGTGAGGAGCAGGAGGTGGGAAGCCCTACCTAATTGGAGTGGTTATCCTGGGAAAGACAGGTGCTCAGGTGAGCTCCCCGTGGGGGCGGGTGAGGAGGTGGATGTGGCAGGTGGACTGTAGGAGGTAGCCAGGTGTCCCAGGTGATACTTGGGGTGCTGGATGAACTGCAGGCATGGGAGCCAGGGACCGTGGCTTCACTTCATGCGTGCTCAGGATGAAAGCCCCCTAAACCCCAGAAATTCAACTCAGGGATTTAAATCCAGTGTGGCAGCTGAGGGAGTCGGTGGGCAGGGAGCCAGGCTGGCAGGGAGGGATGACCTCACAAGTATCCTTCACTATGGACAGGTGGGGTTCATGGCAGGGGGGCCTGGTAGAAGGAGGCAGATACCCCTGAGGCTCCCAGGTTAGCACGGCCTTGGAAGCCCTTTTGGACTGGCCCAGCCTGTCTCGCCCACCTCATCTTCATTCCCTCCCTCCGGCCCTGCCATTTTCAGTTCCATTTCCCCCTAGGCCAGTCTCTAAATCCCCCCAGCTTCCCATGTGCTGGGCCTCTGCTTCTGAGGGTCCACCTGCCCTGAAGAATGCTCTGTCTGCCTTTTCATTCCTTTACATTTTTCTTTAAAATGGAGGTACAACTTATACACTGTAAGATACACAAATTTCAGGTGCATGACTCGTTGAACTTTTATAAACGCATGTGCCCGTATCAGACAGAGAACATTCTCAGTGCCCCAGAAAGCTCCCTTGAGCCCCTCCTAGTAATATCCTCTCCTCCCCAAGGATAATCAATAGCCTGATTTCTAACTGTGTACTGGTGTCGCCTGGTTTTGAGCCTCATGTAAAGAGAATCGTGCAGTGAGGTTTTTATGTCCGCTTCTTTTGCTCACATTGTCTGCGAGAACCCCCTGGAGTTGGGTCTGTTGGTGGTTTGCTCGCTGCTATTGCCCTGTACTCTTTCATTGTATCATTGTTTGGGTAATTCATAATTTATTTACCCTTTCTGCTGCCACTGGACATTTGGGCTGAATCCCGTGTTTGGCTATTATGAATAGAGCCGCTCTGAACATTTGTGTCCTTTAGTGGATGTAAACGCTCGTTTCTCATATACATATTTTAAGTGGAATTGTTGGCTCGTAGGTTGCATGAATGATTAGCTTAAGGAGGTACTGCCAATCATTTTCCCAAAGAGACTGTACCTTCTTGCCACCTTTCTTTGCTTTGGTAATCCCACATTTGTTTTGAGGCCCATCTCCAATGCCCCCTCTTCTGCTATCCTGAAGAGAATAACCCTGGTTACTGGGGTGTCAGCTTTACGAGGCAAGGTCGTGTCTCTCTTCTTCCCTGCTGTGGTCTCCCGTGCCTGGAACATAGTAGATGCTTAATAAAATGAATGATTGGATTTATGTGTCTGGCATGTGCTAGGTGTTTTCACAGGTTATCTTGTGCGAGTCACCCGCTAGGAAGTCAGTATCACTGGCCCCATTTTACAGGAGAGGAGACTGAGGCTTGCTCAGAAAGCAGTGGAGGCCTGCGGCGCTGCCTGTCCCTGAAGCCGGTGCTCATTCTGCAGTTCTAGGCGGCATGTGTTTAGAATTTCTTGCTCTTTTTCAGCTCGCCCACTTTGATTTCACTCGGCCTCATATTCTAGTCCGGGGGTTGTTGAATTAAATCTCGTGGGTGACCCAGTTAGTTTGTGACCCAGCCAGCTCCTGAAGGATCCGTCAGCTCTTTCTTCATTCTGAGCCTGTGCCCCAGAATCAGGGATTTCCAGGTTGGACAAGGGTGGTGAGACCGCAGAAAACCCACTTGTATATAGTTAAAGCCCTCTTCTGGTGCAGCCAACATTGGTACCTCATTTTTACCTTTTCAAAGTCCCTTTCCACTGATTGACCGTCCGTGGAGGTCACAGTCTGGCCACTTCATTTGCATTCTCTGAGTGATAACAAATGGAGCCCAGGGAGGTGTGATGTGTCCGCAGTTCCTCCTGGAGCCTGAAGAACTAGGGTGAGAACCTGGAATTCCTCCTCCAGCCTCGCGCTGTACAGTTATTTAGGGAGGGCTGGGAGCAGGCAAAGGATTGGAGTTAGGCCCAAAACCCAGCAAGGCTTGTCCCGGGGCCCCTTTGGGAAGCTAGAAAGGCTCTTTCAGAGCATCGATTTACTAAATGGTCTTTTAGAGGCCTGAAAGGTTTGCCGAGTGTCTCGTGGCAGACCCCTGGAGGCTGCTGTCCAAGGTCCTGAACCAGGGCCTCGTGGCTGGGAGCGGGGGAAGGGGCAGCAATTCCCAGAGGATGAGCTCCTGCCAGTTTTGGTGGGAGCTGGGCATGTGGCCGGGCAGACGGTGCGGGTGCCGTGATATTTTAATTGAAGCCTGGAGACAAGGTTGCTCTCTCTACTGCGCTAACAATGTAGGGAATAAATAATTCAGCAGTGGCTGTGTTGTGCCTGCTGTCCTCACCCACGGGGGTGGCCACACACATGCACACACACACACACACACACACACACACGCACACATGCAAGCTGTGGAGTGGGCCAGGAGCTGCTGTTCTGGCTGGTGGCTGGCCCAGAGGCAGCACATTGCCATTTAGGCAGGGCCCTGACCGCCTCTCAACCCTGATGAATGGTGAATCTCTTTGCACCCAGGCAACCCCTGAGGAGAGGTTAGCAGAATCTGGGGACAACTGCTCCTGGGTGCAGTGAATAGTGGCACTTAAAGGTCCGTTTGTCCTCAAACCAGCCTGAGATGCTGGCGACCTGGAGGAAAGGCCCCTCTTAATGGACACGCTCCCTGGGCTGTGTTTTGAATGGATTCCATTTGATTCAGCAAACATGTATGGAGCTCCAAGTTTGTGCAAGATACTAGAGCAGGTGGTGGGGATGGGCAGGATTGCCAAGTGAATAAATCTGGGTCCTTCCTGGATGGGGAGGTGTGACGGGCATGTGATTTGCCACAGCTCGAATTGGGGTGTGGGAGGGCTGTGAGGGGTACAAGCGAGGGTCTAGGGGCTGGGAGGAGGATGAGGGCAGTTCTGACGAGGTGTGCATGGGACAGCTCTTGTCAGAGGTGGAGCTGGGCAGTGTCCTCAGGGCAGAGGGTGGGCACAGGTGGGACCTTGGGCTTGTCTGTGACAGAGATGTGGCATGTGGGAGGGTTGGGCAGGGGGTAAGTGGAGAGGGGCTGGGGGACATCGGGGGGCTTAGGTCAAGAAGGTGGACTTGATCCTGCAGGATGGTGCCTGCCTGGATTTGGGAGTTAGAAGTATTCCTTTGGGTGTGGACTGGAGGGTTGGTTACAGGGCAAGCCTGAAGCTGAGAGAGTGATGAGGAGACGGATGGAACAGTTCAGCCTGGAGATGATGGTGGCCCGGATAATGGCCTTATGCATGGAGACATCCATTGGTTCATATATCCACCAAATAGTTGGTGAGCATCTTTTAGGAGCAGATGTTGGGTTGGGCTGAGAATGCAGCAGAGTAAGCCAAACACATACCGTCCTTGCCTACACAGAGCTGACCTTCTGGACAGGGGAGAAAGACAGGAGACATGGTGTAATCATTTACATGAGTGGGGACAGGTGCTGTGGAGGGGACCTGCCCAGGGCCAGGGGCTAGAGAGTGGTGAAGGGGGGGAAGGGTTCTTGTACACAAGGCAGTCAGGGAAGACCTGGGTAGGGGACTTTGGAACACAGACCCAGGTGAGTGAGGAAGGCAGCCCGGTGGCTGAGTGCTGTTTTGGGTGGCAGGCACAGCCAATGCAAAGGCCCTGAAGCAGGAATGTTTTTGGCCCATCTGAGGAGCAAGGGAGTTGCTCAGAGGGGAGGGGAAGCTGTGGCAGGGCTGGGTCAGCAGGGCCTGTGGGCTCTGAGACAGAGGAGGACTTTTACTCCAGGTGCAGTAGATAGTCTTGGAGGGTTTTAAGCAGAATGACACAATTAGACTTACGTTTTAAAAAGTGCTCCCTGGCTGCCATGTGAGGACCAGATTTGTCTGTTAGAGCCTTCAGCTGCACCCTGCTCCCTCGCTTCTCCTTCCTCCCTTCTCCCGTCACTCCTCCCTGAGGGTCATCAGCCTCAGTCCTGCTCCACAGAAAGCCCCCGAGGAGGCTTTCAGAGGGCTGGGCAGTTCTGCAGAGCCCCATCCTCCCTCCAAGTCCCACCCCAGTCCTCAAACCTCAGCCCAAGCTGGGACCTCCAGTTACTGCTAGAAAAACCCTGCCCAAGAACCTGCGTCTGTTTTCCTTATAAAGTGGGCATTTCGACAAATATCTCCCTACCTGGGTCGACGTTAGGTTTAAATGGGGGAACATGGCCAGGCGCGGTGGCTCAGGCCTGTAATCCCGAGGTGGGAGAATCACTTGAGCCCAGGAGTTCGAGACCAGTCTGGGCAACGTAGTGAGACCCCATCTCTGCAAAAAAATTTAAAAATTAGCCAGGTGTGGTGGTGAGCACCTGCGGTCCCAGCTTATCAGGAGGCTGAGGTGGAAGGATCGCTTCAACTCAGGCATTTGAGGCTGTAGTGAGCTGTCATTGCACTGTTGCACTCCAGCCTGGGCAACATCTCTAAAATAGAAATACATGAAAAGAAAGGAAGGAAGGGAGGGAGGGAAGGGAAGGAAAGGGGGAAGGAAGGGAAGGAAGAAAGGGAAGGGAGGGAGGAAGGAAGGAAAACAGAAAATGTATGTAAAAGCTGTAAATGGAAGGCCATTATTATTGCAATTTTCAAAGCCAGAGGGAATGACCAAAGGGAATGGTTAAGGACAGACCCTGAGAGCAGTTGTTTAGCAACCTGTGACTCCAAAAGACGGTCCTGGTGAAAACATAAATGGATTCAAAGCTTCAGGGAAGAGAAGTTTGGGGAAGCAGATGCCTAGCGAACTGACAGAGGAAGTTAGGGGTATGGGAGCATCCCTGGCCGAGAGGTGCAGTGAGGGCATCTGTGTCACTCCCATTCTTGGTATTTCATGCCCTGGGCCCCAGGCAAAGGAGGGAGCCAGGCAGGGGATGGGGCGGGGGGCTGAGTCCTGTTTTCACTACAGGTGTTTCCTGAGCCTCTCCTGCCACCTCCAACCCCTTCCCACCAAGAAGCTGGGGCCAGGATAGTTTCCAGCTGGAACCTGCCATGGGCACTAAAGTGTCCTCATTTTGGGGGAAGCTCACACTCCCCACCTTCCACACTCAGGCCCTTCTGTCCCCCACAGAGAAACTGATGAGTCCCCCCAGCTGCATCCGATAAGACCCAACAACAGGGACCTCCCTCTCTCCCACCTCAGGAGGGTGGTTGAGTTAACTGCCTTTCATATTTTTGGCAGAGAGCTGTCAGTGAGACCCAAACAGGGAATGCACTAATTGAGGGGCTCCTTCTGGGAAACCCTCTGATTGGCATCCAGGAATCATGGGTCTGCCATGGCCGCCAGCCCGGCATGGCTTATAGAGCTGTAAGCAGGGAGATGCTGCCTCCCTGGGGCGGGGGAGAGGAGGAAAAGAAAGGGCCTGTTTAATTTAATTCCGTGTTTTATCACTCGTTGGATAAATAACCTTCATTAAGATGGAAGGTGGGGGGATGGACAGGGAGAAGTTTGATTAATTTCAAGCTGGTTTCTCATTTGTTAATTTTCTCCCAGTTCAGCAGGATTATTAAAACAAATTACAGGCACTGCTCTCTCCTCCCTGGGCTGAAGCAGGGCTCTCAGGAGTGGTCATGTCCCCCCTTCCACTACGTTTATTTGGGTGCAACTTGGGGTGAGTGAGGAGGCCTCCCCATTTCAGAATCTCCGGGCGAGGCTCCTTTTCTTATTGAGAAACCTCAATAAGATCTGGACAATCAGGAAGTGGAACAGGTGGGGGTGTGCCTGGTCTGGGCACCCTCCCCCAGGGAGTGCCAATTCCTGGGCAGGCTGGTGACTGAGGAGAGAGGCAGTGCTGCCAAATCCAGCCCATGGTGCCCTGGGGGGCAGCCTCTGGGCATCCCCAAGCTGGTGCCAGTGCCCAGCGACCTTAATCCTCCTCCATCCCCACTGCCACCTGGCCGCTGCCCATGTTGACCCCCACCCAGCACATCAGCTTTCACCCACCTGGAGCTCTGCCCCTGCCCGGCTGATTCTCTCATGGACAGGACCCAGCCCTACAGAAAGCTGTCCCCTGCTGGGGTGTTGATGGGGGACAGCACTTTCCTGCCTACCGTGGGCAGTTAAGAGTTCCAGCTGCTTGATGGGCAGCGGGGCAGGATGGCAGGATCTGGGGTGGGTTATGAACACTCTCGTGCTCCCCAAAATGCATAGCATTTCCTTAATGCTGCCTTCACCAGTGCTGACTCTATGTGTGTGTTTGTGTGTGTGTTTGCACGGTTGGTTGTACTTACCACCAAGAGCCCTGTGAGTATGAGTCCAAGAGTGGCTCCTCATACACATGTGGGCACACCTGCCTGAGCCGCTGCTCCTGAATGTGTGTGGGGTGGGGGTGTGTAGGGATGCTCAGTGCACCTGTGTGCCTGAGTGACCTTGCCTGTCTCAGAGCCCTGGCTCCTGGAAGGGCTGGATCCTGGTGTGTGTGTGTGTGTGTGTGTGTGTGTGTGGTGTGTGTGTGTGGTCGGTGTATGTCTCCTCCTCCCTGGCCCCTGCTGCTGTCAGCTGATACGCAGATGCATGAGACAGATTGTCTAGAGCTGCCCCCAGCCTTGGGGAGACTGAGGGTGCCCATGGGGAGCCCTGTCTCTGCTTGGCTCCTTGTAGTCTGTGGGGCACAGGGTTCCCCTGGAGAGAGGCTGTCCCTTGTGGGCTCTGACTGTCACTCCCAACCTGCCCTGGGGGGATCTTCTGCTGTCTCCTCACCTCCAGGCCTGAGCTAGAGGAAGGCTGGGCAGAGGAGAGCTGCCAGGCAAGACAGATGGCCTGCAGCCTGGGCCAGGGAGGGGCACCACTTTGATCTCTGATGCCTTGGGGGACTCTCGGGCTGCAGGTGCTACCAGCCCAGCACCCAGGCATGGCGGGGAGGCTGAGGCAGACACATGCTCCAGGAGAGACGTGTCATGTAAGGTGGGGCTGAGAAGGGGTATGGTAAGGGGGCAGGGAGCGGGGTTGCTGTGGCTGAGATGTTCAGCAACAACCTCTCTGATAATGTGACGTTTGATTAGAGATGTGAATGGTGTGAAGGAGGACATTCTGTGGAAAAGCCCGATTGGCAGAGGGCACTGCACACGCAAACGCTGTGAGGCTGGCCATGCTTAGGGTGCTTGGGGACTGTCGCAGGAGGCCAGTGTGGCCAGGTCGGTGGGGGAGTGGGGCTGGTAAGAGCAGAGGTAAGTGAGGCAGCGGAGCCGACGCAGGGCCAAGGCTTTCCTTCAATGTGGGAGGGCTTGGGACAACAAGTGCGTTTTTTTTTTTGGTGGTTGTTTTTGAGACAGGGTCTTGCTCTTTCACCCAGGCTGGAGTGCAGTGGCACAGTCATGGCTCACTGTGGCCTCAATCTCCTGAGCTCAAGCGATCCTCCTACCTCAGCTTCCCGAGTAGCTGGAGCTATAGTTGTTCTCTACCATGCCTGGCTAATTTTAAATTTTTTGTGGAGACAGTCTTGCTGTATTGCCCAGGTTGGTCTTGAACTCCTGGGCTCAAGCAATCTGCCTGCTTCAGCCTCCCAAGGGACACCATGGTTTAAGTGACGGTTGTGCCTGAACATGTGACCCACTGTGTCCCACATGTGTCCGTGTGCACATGTGTGGACCTAGACCACCAAGGGAAGGGGAGCAGGCTGCTGGGGAGGTGTACATGGAACAGAGAGTCAAAGAGCCTTGGCGGTCCTTCCAGCTGAGGGCACAGGCAGGGTCTCCATGGCTCCAGAGAACTCGGAACCACATGAAAGTGACAGGGAGGCAGACTTCAGCTCGGTATCCTGAAAGCCTGGCAGCCGCAGATGCTGGAATTGACTACTGTGTAGAGTGGTGAGCTGCCTGTCGCAGGAGACAGGCGAGCAGAAGCCAGAGGCCCCAGTCAAGGATACCATAGGGGGTAATCCTGCCCTCCACAGTTAAGAGTCTATGGTTAAAGGCCCCCTTCCAGGAGACATGGGTGGGTTTGAACAGAAATCTGCTTTTGAGACTGGGCAGCAGGCATTGTGGAGGTCTTGGAGGACTGGGCAGGGCTTTAGGCCCCTCTTTGAATGTACTCTGCAGATGCCCACTGTCTGCTGGTACCCGGGAGGCCTGGCTGTGCCTGCTGACTGGGGTGGCAGGCCTCTCTGCAGGCTGTGCTCCAGAGGCAGCCCCTGCAGGGACCCAATGAGGCCTGGGTTGGTGGTGGCAGAGCTTTGCCAACCTTCTGCCTTTTATGAAGATTCTGGGGCAGGGGCCTGAGTGGGTGGGACAGGGTGGGAAGGGCTAAGATCAACGAGGGGTTGGCATTAGTGGGCCTGGGCTTCAACCAGCTGCTGGCAGCTGAGGACAGCAACTTCTCTCTAGTGCCCAGGTCCTCACCCTGAGTGGCGGGTAATAATTCCTACTGGGAAGGGCTGCTATAGGGGTGGCATGAAGGGAGATGACGGTGGAAAGCACTATCACAGGTGGGTCCCTGGAGCAGACCTGAGTGAGGGTTGCAGGTACTCTACCTGAGAGGGGACCTCGAGGTGCACCGGTACAAGAGGGGAGGTGAGAGGGAGGGATGGGGGCGCTGGTGCCAGTGCCTTCGTGAGCAGAAGACCTCGGTGGGCAGCCAGGAGATGGCGGAAGCAGATCCTCAATACAGGGCAGGGGCTGCCCTGTTCTCTGCCACGCCCCAGCACCTGGCACACTGTGGGCACTGAACTGGACATTGGAAGGTCTCTGCAGGCGTGGAGGGAAGTAGAAGGGCTGTGGGAGGGGCCCACCCCAAATCAGGGGCCCACCCCAAATCAGGGGCCCACCCCAAATCAGGTCTGCCATCCTTCCAGAGAAGCTGGGAGGTTGGATTTCTGGGCTGAGGATCATAGGAGGCAGCCACAACAGAGCCAGAGGGTCTCAGGTGATTCCATCCAATCCTTATTTCTCTGTGGAGGCAGCATAGTGTGATGGCAGGCAGAGCCCGTCTGTGAGGGTTCAAGCCCCGGCTCAGCCACTTACCAGCTGAGTATCTCTGGGCAAGTCCCCTCAGCAGTGCACTGGGCTAGGCACTAGCAGCTCTGTCTGCAACAGGTTTCTGGTGAGGCCTAAATAAATTAATGCATAAGCAGTGTTAAGAGCAAAGCTTGACACATCATAAGTGCTTGAGAGCTGTTAACTCTTATTATAGTGGCTGTTAGGATTATTCGATGAGAAACCTGGGGCACAGGAAGGAGGACCGGCTGCTTTGAGGTCATGCGGTGAGTTAGAATTCAGGTCTTCCCATCGTGGCAAGCTCACGGAGCTGCGGAGTGTGGCAATGGCAGAAGTGGGGCAGGGTGGCCTTCTTCTCCTGCTCTGGGCTGGGTCCCTGCCCCTCCTCACCCTGCCTGTGCCGCAGAGGTAGCTAGAGAACCCACAGCACCCCTGTTTTCTTGAAAGAATGGGCTTGGCCCAGAGGGGAACCATGCAGCTGGCCTTGGAGAACTTGTTAGCCTTGTCTCCTGGCTCCAGGCCCTTGTGTTTTTGGTGTGCTCAGTGTCTAGGCAAGGGCTTGTCAACTGTTTGTCACAAGGAGACACCCAGGAGCCAGAGGGTTTGAGGGAGGGTCATATTTCTCTCCATCTCCATAGACACCCCGGTCCAGGCTGCTGTCTCCTCTCACCCGGACCACTGCAATGGCCTCCCGCTGGTATCCAGGGCCCATCCTGCCCATCATGCTCTGTCTCCCATCCTCTGTTTTGGCCTCTCAGTTTCTTGAACCTGCCATGGGCCCTTGGCCACAGGGCCTTTGTACCTGCTGCGCCTTCTGTCCGGGATGTGCTTCCCTCCGCTCTTCACCTGGGTTTTGCCTACCTATCTTCCAGATGTCAGCCAAATGCCGCCTCCTCAGGGGAGCCCTCCATTGCTACACTGACCAGATCCAGGACCTTGTTCCAGGCTCTCATCCCCACCGCCTCTCGGACATCATGATTTTGTGTGTGTTGGTGTGTGGGTCTGGTGGGAGGCCAACTCTCCTGCTGGACTCAGTTTTACGAGCTCACAGCTTTGTCTGCTTTTGCTTACTGTGGCCTCCTGGTGCTTGCCGTGGTGCCAGGAGCATAGAGGTGCTCAGGAGGTATATTCTGAATGTGTCCATCGTGGGGTGGAGCCATATTGCCTCCCCCCTTGCCAGGTGCTAGAGGGAGTGGAAGGTTACCATGAGTACCTGTATGTGGGCCCCTTCCTGCGGGCACCACCAGAGATCAGGTCAGAGCCAGGGGCTGCCAGTGTCCAAGGACAGCCGTGGAAGGCAGCCAGGAATCGGGCAAAGATCCTTTGGGATCCTTCTCACCCCTGGCTTCGGAGATACCCCCCGCAGGCTGAGTGCTCAGCAGCCAGCTCTGCCCCAGGGCCATTGAGGCCATGCTGGGCGGAGGGAGGGGCCAGCCTCCAGGCGCCTGTGTTCTTGGCTGAATTGCTGGCTGCTTGGCCCATCCATTCCTCAGCTGCCTTATCCACACCAGACCAGGAGTTTCCAAATTCTCTTTGGAAGCAGAAAATTTCCCCCAGCAGAATCTTGAAGAAACCTGATGATGAGAAGCAGGTGAAAGCCGACCGTTGCTCAGGCTCACCTGTTTGTAGTTGTCATTAATATTTATTTGCAGAACCTGCAAGATGGCGATGTGGGTGCCAGGCACTGTCCTAAGTCCCGGGGCTCTAGCAGTGAGCAAGGCGGATCTATCCCCTGCCCTCAGGGGGCTGATGTGCCAGTGAGAGGCAGACATTCCTCACTAGATGCGTGAATGAAAGGTGTGGTGTTGCAGGAAGTAGTGTGTGGAAACAGACAGTGCAAAGGCCCTGAGGTGGGCTCCTGCCTGTTCAGGAACAACATGGATGTTGGAATGGCTGGAGCAGGGTGAGTGACGGGGAGGGTGGCAGGAAGGGAGGCCAGGGGGCTAATGGTGCAGGTCATGTAGAGGCTTTGGGAGCCATTGAAAGACTGCGGTTTTTACTCTATGAGAAGGGAGCCTTTTTTCTTTCTTTCTTTCTTTCTTTCTTTCTTTCTTTCTTTCTTTCTTTCTTTCTTCTTTCTTTCTTCTTTCTTTCTTTCTTTCTTTCTTTCTTTCTTTCTTCTTTTTTTTTTTTTTTGAGACTGAGCCTTGCTGTCTCCCAGGTTGGAGTGGAGTGGCGCGATCTCAGCTCACTGCAACCTCCGCCTCCCGGGTTCAAGCGATTCTCCTGCTCCAGCCTCCCGAGTAGCTGGGATTACAGGCACCGGCCACCACACCTGGCTAATTTTTGTATTTTTGGTAGAGACGGAGTTTCACCATGTTGGCAAGGTTGGTCTCAAACTCCTAACCTCAGGTGGTCCACCTGCCTTGGCCTCCCAAAGTGCTGGGATTATAGGCATGAGCCACCATGCCTGGCCATGATGGGATCCTCTTTTTTTTTTTTTTTTTTATTTGAGATGGAGTCTCGCTCTGTTGCCCAGGCTGGAGTGCAGTGGCCGGATCTCAGCTCACTGCAAGCTCTGCCTCCCGGGTTCATGCCATTCTCCTGCCTCAGCCTCCCAAGTAGCTGGGACTACAGGTGCCCGCCACCTCGCCTGGCTAGTTTTTTGTATTTTTTAGTGGAGACGGGGTTTCACTGGGTTAGCCAGGATGGTCTCGATCTCCTGATCTCGTGATCCGCCTGTCTCGGCCTCCCAAAGTGCTGGGATTACAGGCGTGAGCCACCACGCCCGGCTGGGATCCTCTTAAAGATAGGAGCCCTGTGGTGTCACTTGGGTTTTAATTGGGTTCCTCTAGCTGCCAGGTGGGAGTGCACTGTGGATGTGTGTGGGAATGGCAAGCGTGGGAGGCAGGAGACCAGCAGGAGGCTAAGGGCCCTGTTGTGATAGCCCAGCCAGAGATGCTGGAGCTGTGGACCTGGGCGGTCCTGATGGAGGAGGTGAGTCGTGGTTGGATTTTGGATCTCTTTTCAAGTACAGCCAACAATATTTGCTGATAAATCATGTTTGGGATGTGTGAGAAAAAGACTCAAGGACTTTGTCAACACTCTGGCCTGCACAGCTGGAAGGCAGAGTAGCAGTTACCTGGCGGGGAAGGACTTTGAACCTGCTGAGTTTGGGACACCCATTGGATAGCCCAGGGGAGCAGCAGCTGGATGGGAGCCTGGAGCTCAGGGGTGCATGCTCTGTCTCCTCGCCTGCCGTGGTGAGATCTGGTGAACCCCTGAGAGGGCAATCCCAGGCCCCAGCGAGTGAGTGGAGAGGCAGACAGAGGGAAGGGAGCGCTGAGCCCTGGGGGCCACCAGGGTCAGATCAGGGACAAGAGGCAGGACGAGCAAAGGAAGCTGAGAGGAAGGAGGGGACCAGGAGTGTCAGGAGTGGGACCACCAAGCAAGGAAGGGACTACCCGGGTCAAATACTGCAGTGGGGCCAAGTGCAACGAGGACTGGCATTGGGGAGAGGGGACTGAGCATCCCCAGCCGCAGCTCAGCACCCCCAGCCTGGCCGGTCACCTAGCCTTGCCTGCATCTTCCTTCCCAGCTGGTTTTTGGCCCCCCTCCCAGGGGTCAGGCTCCCTTTCCCCAGTGGAAGCCCCCAGAGCCCCAGGAGGGCCTTCTCTATGCCAGCCTGGGGCTGCCAGCCTGGCCCTGGCCTGGCTGTGATATAAATTATGGGGAAAGATGGTGATGTGACTTTTATCGGCTCATGTGTTCAATAATGGTAATACATCCCATTATATCATATTATATTAATATAGCGCAATATATTACACACAGCACTGCACATTAACTTGACTCGAGAGCGCACTGGGCAGACACCATGGTTAATTTTCTCAGCCTAGCCACGCCCCGTTGCCGGCACTCAGTGCTCCTGGTGATGTGGTCATCAGGACATGGGGTGCAGTTACGGACACCCCAGGCGCCACACTGAGGTTTTCCCAGACCCACCCCTGCCTGTGTGAGGATTGTCGGCTTTTGGAGAAGGGGCTTTCGGATGTTGTTTCTCCCACCTTGTGGAGGCCCCTCTGTCCTTACCCGTGAGTGCAGCAGTGGTCATCTAATTAAGCCCCCATTGAACAGATGCAGAAACCGAGGCTCATAGATGTGAAGTGGCGCCCAAGGGATGTGGTGGGGAAAGACCTGCAACAGGGACTCTCAGCTCCCCATCCGGGCTGCTTCCTGGGTGCGGGGATGGTGTAGGCAAAGGGCAAGAGGCTGGGAATGGACACGCAGTGTGTGCCAGGTGGGGAGGGAGCAGAGGGTGAGAGGGCTCAGGGGCTTGGGCCAGACAGACCTGGGTTCAAATCTCATTTTGCCACTTGCTGTGTCATCCTGTTTCCATGTATTCTTGGGCCTCCATTTCCTCATCTGAAAAATGAAGGTAATAAGTAGTGTTCGCTTCATGGGATTATTGTGTGAGGGAGAAGTGAATAATCCACATGAAGTGCTTGGCACAGAGTAGGTGCTCGTTAGCCGACAGTCCTGTTATGATGACATGAACACTCCAGTAGCCTCGTGCTGCTGCGGCCTCCCGCCCACTGGCAAGGATGCCTGGCCCTGGCCCAGCCTGCTGCGTGTCCCCAGCCCTGGGGAAGCCCGCCCTGCCCCACCCTCAGCCTGGCCCCTTTGGGTCCCGCAGCCTCCCTGGGCTGCTCCCAGCTCTCCCTGCCCCTTGGACATTTGGGTGTGACCTAGGGTCAGCATTGCCTGTGTCCTGGCCCACAGACAGCACCGTGGCACAGAGGAAGCCCGGCTTGCCATTGGGTGGGCCTGTGTGTGAGCCCGGGCACATTCCTTAGCTTCGGAGGGGCAGCTTCTCATCTGAGGATCGGGCTCCAGCTTCCTACCTTGGGGCCGTGGTGTGGGTTACCAAGCAAGGCTGTGCATGAGCCTCTGCCGCACCTCCTGTGTGTGAGAGAGGTGCATGGCTGGCTCCGAACGTCTGGGCCAGTTCCTCCCCTCTCCCCAGGCTTCTGTAACACCCATTCTCCCTCGGGACCCTCGCAGTGCCTGACACATGCCAGTCTCTCACCATGGTGCCTGCGGACAGATGAGGAGACTGAGGCTCACAAAGGAGGTGACTTGCCCAAGGTCACCCAGCGAGGCAGCTTCTTACCTCTGAAAGTTGGACTTTGAGCCCTCCTTGGAAAAGGGGGCATGGCTGTGCCCCTTGGGGCTCCTCGATGGGCCTCTGCCCTGCCCACCTGGGCTCCTCCTGGCCTCCCCCGACGGATCACTGTTGACAAGGTTACCGAGTCAGCATGTAAAACCTGCAAACGTGAGTGTAATTTATTGATCTACATTTCGCCTATAAAATAGGACAAGTGCTGATTTGAGGATCGAGTTTGCTCTCCCTCGTCCGCCGCCTCCGCCCGCTCTCTCGCTCTCTCGGGCGCTCTTATCTGCGGCCCTGCCTCTGAGCCTGCATCGAGCCGCCTCCTTTGTCAGCCCCGCCCAGGCTCTCCACTCCATGCCCTCTATTCTTCTCCAGCTTCCATGCCTTATCGGGCCCCTCTTTTATCCTGGGCTCCTAAGAAAACATATAATGTTTAAAAGGGTGAGACAAGGGACTGAATAAAGCACTTTCTGGGGAAATATTTGTTCAAAGGCCTGTTGCCTGCGTCTGTCTGGTTCTCTCCTGGAAAACATAATTCTGAACAGGCCTGGAAATTAATCCAAGTGTCCGCTTGTTCTCCTGATAAGAGGCTGGGCAGAACCCGGGGATGGGGAGACAGCGGTGTCATGGGGCAGCTTCCCAGCATTTGCTTCTGGGGGTGTCAGTGGGGGACACAGTATGACAGCTCCCAGGAGGTGAGGGATGCCAGAGGGAGGGTCCTGCCTGAACCCAAGAGGGAGGAAGGAGACCTCAGAGCACCTTCTGTGTGCTGGGCACTGCCGTGGGTGGCCCACTTACTGCAGAGTGACGCCACTGGCTTGCCCAGGTGCAGCGTCAGACCATGTGAGAATTGGAGCTGCTGACCAGCTCTGTGACCTTGGCAAGGCCCTGAGGCTTTGGGCCTCGGCTTCCTCACCGGCTGAAGGCACTTCAGCACTGAGGTGCTTGTCTCATGGGCTGGCTGTGCAGAGGGAATGAGGTGTCCCCTTTTTTCAATGAACGCCTGTCCTGTGCCAGGTGTCTGAAGACACAGTGGGGGAATAACATGAAGCCCCAGGCTGACGTTTTGGAGGGAGATGGATACTAAATGAATTAAGTAAGGAAATATAGTGTGTTAGTAGGTGATCATTGTGCAGAAAATCAAAGCAGAGGAGGTGAAGGTGGGGTGCAGGGGAGGGAGGTGGGATTGGTCAGGGAAGGCCTGCCTGAGAAGAAGACATTTGAGCAAAGTCTTGAAGTGAGGGATGAGAGGGAGCGAGCCACATGCATATCTGGGGGAAGAGCATTCAGGCAGCGGAACAGCCAGTGCAAAGGCCCTGAGGCTAAGTGTGCTTGGAGAGCTCGAGGCACAGTAAGGAGGCTGGCGTGACTGAAGCTGAGTCAGTGAGGCCAAGCTGGGAGTGGTTGGAGATGAGATCAGAGGTGTTGAGCATGAAAATGCTTTGTTAAAATGCCAAATGTTGCGGGTAATTCTGACAGACTGCTCTGAGCTGAGCCGTAAAGGGCATTTTATTAGCACCTGGCAGGGGCTCCCAAAGGAAGGCTGGTGTGTGAATTTTGCAGGAAGCGGGGAGGCCTGTTATTGCTCCTGTACCCTGCACACCTTAAATGCCCCAGTCCTTCCCGCTGGCTGCAAGATGGTGCAAACTCTTCCCAAGCTATTTCCCCATGATGGTGCCAAGAGAAAAAAGAGGACCCTTGGGACTTCAGGGCCATGCTGTGGGGGTGGAGGACAGGTAAGGATCCTAGTGAGGGACCCTGACCTGGCCACTAGGCACAGGTGGCAGTGGTGGTCCACAAGTCCTGGCCATACCCCTGGCCTCCGCGAGAGAAGTCAGGGGCCACGAGATCACTCTCTGGTAGCCTCATGTGGGGTTGGTGATCCTAATTAAAAGTTCAGATGCAAAAGGCTTGATGATGGAATTTCTAATTAAATCAATTTCATCTCTTCTGGGAGACAGGTTTGCATATAATAAGCATGAAATTGATAATTATGTATAGAAACTAGCTATTGCTCAAAGCAGAGCCATTTTACACAACTTTCCAGGGCTCCTGCCCGATGTTTTGTGTTGGAGACGAGTGGGCCACTTCAGCCCTTAATTTGACAGCCAGGAGTGGAGGTGGGGGCTCAGCAAGGAGAGGAAGCAGGGCTAGTCTCCCGGCTGCTGCCCTGAGGATCCTGCCCCACAAGATGGGGGCGGCCTTCTCACTAGAGGCTGCAGCGTCACCCTCAGATTCACGGTGTATGTGTGTAGATGTTGCATGTGTGTGTGTAAATGCATATGCATGTGTAGGCTCACCGTGTACAGAGGAGACAGGTTTTACCTGACAGTTAGCAGCATGGAGTCTGCAGCTAGTCTGAGTTCAAATCCTGGCTCAGCCACTCACTAGCTGTGTGAGCTTGGGCAAGTGACTTAACATCTCTGTACCTCAGTTTCAGAAAAATGGGGAGAATAAGAAGGCCCACCTCATAGTGCTATTATTAGATTGAAGGTGTTAGGGTGCATGAAGCTACTTAGGACGGTTCTTGGCACATAGTAAGCACCCGATAAGTGTTAGCTCTCATGATGATGAGGATTGCATGTATGTGTGTGAATTTAATTCAATACAATTCTGCCCAAACCAGCCTGTGATGAGTGTGAACTTGACACATCCAGGGCCTTGAGGTGGAGATAAATAAGAGTCATTCCCAGCTCTCCCAGAGCTGGAGCCTAATGTTTACCACTCCTTGGGTCTGTCAGCATAAGCGAGGTGATGCTGCCGTAACAACCCTCAAAGCTCTGTGGCTTAAAATAGCATCAGCTTAACTCTTGCTGTGTTCTCTGGGGGTTGGCTAGGCACTCTGCTCTGGGACCCAGGCTGGGCTGGAACATTGCTCAGGGGCCCATTGCTTATAGTAGCAGAGGAAATGTGTACCCTGTAGGTCTCAGGACTGCAGTTCAGTGCTGTGGGACAGAAGCGATGGGCATGCTCTGCTCTCAGCTCATTGTCCACAACTTTTCAGGTGGCCCCAAGAAGGCAGAGATCTTGAAATGCTTGGCTGATGGCTCTTGCCCAGCACCCAGCATGAGTTCTGTGTGTATTCATTCACTATCGATTGTCTCTCCCACTCGGATGTCAGTTCCAGGAAGGCAGGGATCATGCAGAGTACTCAGTGGGTGCTCAGTAAACCTGGTCAAGTGAGTGAATTAATGAATGAGCAGACAGAGCTTTGGAGGAGCATGGGTGGATTCTGGGAGAGCGTATGGGGGGAGGCTGGTGGCCACAGGAGCAGCTGAGGCAAAGGGACCGCATGGGCCTCATGGCCAGTTCTACTGTCTTTGATGATAGTGCCTGCAGCCTAGGACACTCTGACGTGCACTCTCCATCACAGAGGGGAAACTGCCGGTCACGGTGTGATAGGAAGGGGGCTGTATCGTGGGGGGCATAGGTTACAGGGGCAGAGAAGGGCCAGAGCAACCCTGGAACTGGGCAGAGGGGCGGTCCATCTCCAGGCCGGGGTGAGGAGCAGAGCAAGGGAGGCCAAGGGCCCTGGGTTGGCAACTGCAGCTTCCTCAGCTACCAGGGAGAAGGCCGAGTCCGGGCTGGTCCAGGGTGGGCCCTCGCAGACTGATCAGTTGCACTGGGGCATAGGCCGGCCGGCCAGGGCCAGACAGGGGCACAGGGTCAGGTCCCAGAGTGACTGGATGCTCAGGGCAGGAGTTGGCAGCTGGTCTGCGTCCACAGAGCAGAGGAATCGATCTGATTAATGAGGGCGTCAAGTCCTGAGGTGAGTGCCTAGGCAGGCCTGATTCGAATTCCTGGAGGGTCTGTGGGGAAGGGGCTGGTGTTCCCCAGATGGCTCTGGCGGGTGTCAGGGAAGGCGGCATTGAAGGGGAAGAGCCCCAGTGTGTGTCCCTGGAGGAGTTGCTGGGGTAAGGACAGACAGTCTCCCGATCTGGGGCCTATCCTGCTGCTTCCAAAGACCACCCAGTTGTGCCCACTCAGTCCTCTGCCCAGGTGCCCCCCGCCATTTCCTAGCCTAGGCCTTGTTCTTTGGTCACTGGGGTCAGGACAGCTCCATGGAGGGCATGGGTGTGTGAGGCCTCCGTGGGGCTGTCCCAAGCTGTCTGGGTTACTCTAACCTTCTGCTCCTGAACCCAGTGGTGTGCATCAGCGATGGGCCTGGTCAGGGCTGAAGGCTGGGGACAGCTGGCGTCCTCTCCGTGTGCTGGCCTCACCCTACTCCCTCTGCTGCCTCCCTGCACCCCCTGCTGGTCCCCACTCTCTCTGTCACCACATATAATTGATCCCCAATGCTGTGAGTCTCCCGCTAAGTGCCTGCCACCCACCTCCCCTCCACCCCAAAGCCCCTATCCCAGATCAGGCAGCGTCAGCTACTGTCTGCAGTGCACTCCCCGCCTCCTCCTGGACTGCCAGGCCTGCCTCTCCAGACTCTTCCCCTGCAGGCTGAGGGCCATTCTGACCACCTGTACCCCTGCCCAGGCTCCCTCCACAGCTCCCCTGGCTCCCAGGAAAGTCCCGCCCTCCTTAGCAGGGCCTGGGAAGCCCCTGTGGCTGGGCCCCTGCGCACAGCCAGCCTGGCCCCCAGGCCCTGCCATTGTTCCCCTCACCCTGTGGCTCTTCCCTTGCCCATGGGAGATTGGGGGGAATCTTTGTTCTCCCAGCCACAAGTCTGACTCCCCCAGCTAGGCTGATTCTCTGAGTGTTATTTCAATTTGTGTCCCCAGCACCTGGCCAGAGGGATGCTCAGGTGCTCTGTGAAGGGGAGCCCTACTGAGTGTGCAGGTGAGACCCGCTCCCAGCCCGCAGATGGAGGGAGGAAGGAAAGGGCAGCTGGCAACCCCTCCTCTTGCACCTCTGGCCGTCTCGCCCCAATCTCTGCAGCTAAGGCCCTGTGGGGGAGGCTGCACCACTCAGGCCCCTGAGGAGTCAGGGTGGGGGATGTTGCAGGCAAGGCCTTTGGAAGCCGGCACTCTCCTCCTCTTTCTCTGAACCACACGTTCCTGTCCACCACAGCTTTCATGTACCTAAAAGCATCACTAGCTTTTATCTGTGAAGCAAACAGCTGATGCTGAGAGCCTGGCGGTGGAGGGCCTAAAGCAGCCAGGATCAGAAGGGCAAGGAGCATGCAGCCAAGCCTGGGGCTTGTGCCGGCCCGCGCAGGCTCCCCTGCTCCCTGGGCGATAGGGGCTGCGCCGGCCAGGTGGGGATCTTAAGGTCTGCCTGGGTCCTGGCTGGGCCTAGGCTGGTGGCCAGAGGTGGCTGCAAGATCCCAGATTCAATCTGTGGTGGCGTGGCCTGGCCTGTGGGTGGGACAGAAAAAGCAGAGTCAGCAGGTAGGGTGGGGCAGAGCTGGAGGCCTGCAGGGTGTGCCCAAGAGGGTGGAAACAGGGGCCCGAGCAGCTCAGTCAGCACCTTGTTTCTGACATCTCCTGATGGGGATACTCAGAGGACACTATCATCTCTCCAGGCCTCAGCTTCCTCATCTACAAAATGGGCACAATGATCCTAGCCCTGCCTTTCTCTCTAATAAGAATATCTGGCATTTGCCCAGGGCCCCCATGCGCCGGCCTGTTCTAAGCACTTTTTGTGTATTTGCTGATGCAGTCCTTTCTGTTGTGATTGTGATGACTTTATGGGGAGGAAACTGAGGCCCAGAGAGTTCACTGGATTGCCTAAGGTTGCACAGTTGGATAGTGAAGCTGGGTCACAGCCCCGGGCAGGGTGGCTCTGATGGGTGCTGGACACTTACATGCTGTGCCAAGCATTACGGCAGAGGAAGAAAGGCAAGGTGCTTTTAACAGAAAAGGTCACAGGAAGAGGAGTGTGGGTTTTGTCAGGTAGCCCCTGGGGTGTCTGTGGTGATGGCCCTGGACATCTGGTCACTTGACTTGGGGCATACGAGGCCTTGTGGGGGTTGTGGTGGGGATTTCAATCCTAACTGAGTCGAACAGTCTTGAACAAAGCTCCAGCCTTCAGAGACCCTGAGTACTGTGCTCCGGGTGGGCACTGAGACGCTGGACACATTCCCTGCCCTCCAGCATCCTTGTTCCACCTTTGGATGGCGTGGGATGTGGACCAGTTGCCCTCAGTGGATTTTCAGATGCTGCGGTTCTGGGAACCAGTTACCCAGAGCTGGAGCTGTGGCGTTCTGGGTCACTGCCTGTGTGCTAGCCGGTATCAGCATGCCTGGGCTGGTTGTGTGAGGCTGCTGGCTGGGCCTGGGGCAGCCCGAGGGCAGATCCAGGCACTAAACACATGTGTGTGCCTGGACACACACATGCACACATGCTCACACACACAGGCATGCACACATGTTCACACACAGGCATACACACATGCTCACACACACACAGGCATGCACACATGCTCACACACACAGGCATGCACCATGATCACACACACACACACACAGGCATGCACCCTGATCTCACACACACACACAGGCATGCACCATGATCACACACACACAGGCATACACACATGCTCACACACACACAGGCATGCACACACACAGGCACGCACACATGCTCACACACACAGGCATGCACCATGATCACACACACACACACAGGCATGCATCATGATCTCACACACACCACACAGGCATGCACCATGATCACACACACACAGGCATACACACATGCTAACACACACAGGCATGCACCATGATCATATACACACAAGCATACACACATGCTCACACACATCAGGCATGCACACACGCTAACACACACAGGCATGCACCATGATCACATACACATACACACACACAGGCATGCACCATGATCTCACACACACCACACACACACACAGGCATGCACACATGGCCTTTGCACTGGCTGCTCCCTTGGCCTGAAACACCTTGGCCTCAAATACCCCTCCCTGCTGGGGTCCTGACAAAGACATCGCCCTGTAAGAGAGGTCTCTCCTGGCCACTCTGCAACACTCAACTTTCTTTTTTTTCCTTTCTTTTTTTTCCTCACTCCTTATCCCCATCTAACAGACTCAGAAGCTTATGATGCACCTCTGCATGACCTGCCTTCGTCTAGATTGGAGCCCACTGAAGGCAGTTGTCCATAGTCCATCCCCAGCCCTCAGAACTATGCCTGGAGGCCGTGGGTGCTCCATGCCTCTTTGTAGGAGGAATACATGAATGAATGTGCAGGGCACCCATGTGCTCAGGACACATGCTATAGCCTATGCGCCCACGTGCATGTGTGTATGCGCGCACACACACTCAGATGTACTTGAAATCCATCTTCATTGTTGCTTCAGTTCGGAAGCAGCTTTTGTCTTTCCTCATGTGGCATGGACCTCCTTGTCACTCTAGAAGCCAGAGACAGGGGAAGAGGGAGAGAGGTTTCTTCATGCATCCTCCCACCCCTCAGTCACTCACCCCTTACCTCAGCCGAGGCTCTCCTGGGTGGCGGCTGCAGGCACACTGTGTGTCACTCCAGGGGGCCGTACAACCTACCCCTCATCAGGGGGCCCAGACAGTGGAGCACTTTTTGCACAGACACTTTCTGCCGTCTCTGCTGGTGTCTCCCAGGATGCAGTGGGTATTGACTAGTGTTTGGGGGTGGGAAGAATCTGGTTCACCTCTGCCTCTCTCCATGTGGCCTTGCCTGCACAGGCTGGGGTGCTTAGAAGGCCTGTTGAATTGATGAGTAGGCAGAGAACAGTAACACAAGGAGGACGTGCCTGGTGCCCTTGGAGCGGCCGCATTCAGTGCTGTGGAAGGCTAGGCCCCCTCTGAAGGATGAGGGCTCAGGGAAGGCTGCCTGGAGGAGGTGACATTTGAGTTGGGCCTTGATGAGCAGGGGGATTTGGATGTGGGAGATGAGGTCATGGGCTCTGGGGACAGAGGAAGATAGACAAAGAGGAAGGAGAAAGGGACAGACAGAGGGACCTAGAGCAGGATGCCTGTACTTGGTCAGGGGCTGCTGGAATCTGAGTTCTGACTCTTGCCCCATGAGGGTGTGACACAAGCTGCTGCGTCCCCAGCACCTGGAACAGTGCCCAGTGTACAGTAGGTGCTCAATGTGTTGGGTGAGGGAAGCAAAGGAGGCAGAGGGATGGAGCAGCTGGCACCGGGGCTGGCACCGCTGTCTCCCTCCCCTCCTGCTGCTGCTGTTGGGAGAGGAGAGGAGCGTTCTCTGAGGAGAATGTAAATTGCACGTCCCCCTCCTGCTTGGGCTGGGCTGCGGAGACAGTGGGAGTTGAAGAGACGTCAGAGCCCCACATGGGCCAGGTTGTCACAGTCACCTGCTTAGACGCAGACATGGCTCCCTGCCCGCCTGTGGCGGCCCCTGACACCTCCTGCCCCCCATCCCTCCACTCCAGTTTGGGGTAAGAGAGCCTTGGAGAGCCCGATAGCATTCCCAGGATGTCCGTGTGACAATGACAATGACAACAATGAGACTATGGAGAGAGCATGTGATGGGAGGAGGCCGGAAGAGAGGGAGAGTCCTAGGAGGTACAGTCAGAGAGAGGCAAGAGAAGGCGATTGCTGCCAGAGGAAGTTTAGCGGAGGAATGGCAGCTCCTCTAAGAGCTGACCCTCAGTGCTCACCGCCTGCCAGGTGCTGTTCTGAGTGCTTTGCCTGAATTCCCTCATGTGACCCTCACAGCCTTAGGAGACAGCTATTGTAATTATTCCCATTGTGCAGCTGAAGAAACTGAGGCCAGGGGAGGTGAAGTAACTTGCCCAAGTTTTTTTCAGCTGGTGAGAGGCAGAGCTGGAATTTGAGTTTAAGCAGTGTAGCTCCCCAAATTCTGCTTGAAACTGTCTCCCTAGGAAGTGTGGGAGGGGCTGGAGCTGAGGAGGGAGGCGGGTGGGAGAGCAGACAGGAGAGGCTGGCAGGTGGACACATCACAGGAGGCTGGCTTATCCCCGGCATCCTGTTCAGGAGCCTGATTCCCTCAGCCGCGTCTCAGGGTTGGGTTCTTGTTCCAGTGTCTCAGGAATTACTGGGGGAAGGTCAGGGGCCCCTCCTGGGCTCTTGAAATCAGGGGCCTGGGGCTCTTCTGCAGGCTGACATGCGTATCCTACAGGAGCACATGCTTGGCCTCCCACCCTCTGGGGAATGGAGTGTGTGCCGTGGGCTGGGGCCAGTGTGCCAGGGCCCCACTCTGGATGTGGACCAGGGTCTGAAGGCTTCTAACGAGATTGGCCCCACAGGGTATGCCCGGACATCCATCTGTCCATCCACTGCTCACCACCTGTGCTGAGCACCACCTGGGCCTAGACAGGAGCTTGGAAGGAGGAATAGGAATGAGTGAGAAGGAGCCACTTTATCTGGGGGGTCCTCTGTTTCCATCTGCTGCATGCTGTGAGGCCTGGGTTGAGCAAGTCCAGAAACCTGAGTGGGCCTCCTTCCCTCTCCCGGGAGCCAAGGCCTGGTGGGAGGAAACACCAGAGGTAGGGACAAGCTTCTGATCAGGAGGGGCGTGGAGGCAGGCAGGTGATGATCGCTCCTGGCCGAGGCCCAGCAGAGGCGAGGGAGAGACGTAAACAAAACACTTGTCTCTCAGGGACCTCCCCCCAACAAAGCACTAACCTCCCCTGCACAGTGTGAAGAGTGCAAAGGCTGAGAAACTGCTTTAAAACACAAGATTTCTTAAAAACAAACCAGCCATGACTCGAATACCATTTTCAGACCTCAAAAATAACAACCTTAAAGTGAATTAAAAAATATCCAGTCAGAGCTCACATTTTAGAGGGTGCTGTTTTTATGCTAAGTGTTCTCCAAGGCGGAGAGGACTGGGCTAGTTTTCAGTCATTGCTGACAGAGCAGGCGAGGGGACACATAGATTCAGGTATATTCGAGCGTGGTTTGCTTTCCAAATGGGTGGAAGATGTGCATGGTTCCACACTGGAAACCTACAAAGGGTAGAAGGTGAAAGGTCCCTGCCCGATCCTGTCTCGGCCACTTGCTTTCCTCCCCTGAGGCAATGCACGTGTTTTGTTTCAGAGCAGCCAGTATGCACTTCCCCTTTCACACAGTAAACAGCTTCCACCTGCATGTTGCCTCCTTATTGCTGTTATTTTTACCCCACAATATCTTGGAGACCCACCCAGAGCGGTGCCTGGAAATCAGCCTCGTTCCTTTTCACAGCTGTGTAATATTCCTTATCTGGCTGGAACTTCTTTAAACAATCCCCTCTTGATGGACATACAGGTTGTTTCCAGAGTTTTACTGTTACCAACAGTGCCAGTGGATAATGTAGTACATGCCATTTTATAAAGACCACAAGAGCTACAGTGAGGGGTTTGGGAGTTAACCCTTGTTCTGCTTAGAACCCTAAGGTTCTCTCCTGTCTGCTCTCCCCACAGCCTCCCTCCACAGCTCCTCCCACACTTCTTAGGGAGACAGTTTCAAGCAGAATTTGGGGAGCTACACTGCTTAAACTCAAATCCCAGCTCTGCCTCTCACCAGCTGAAAAAAAACTTGGGCAAGTTACTTCACCTCCCCTGGCCTCAGTTTCTTCAGCTGCACAATGGGAATAATTACAATAGCTGTCTCCTAAGGCTGTGAGGGTCACATGAGGGAATTCAGGCAAAGCACTCAGAACTTAGGGTTTCTAACCCTTGCTTAGAACCCTTGCTTAGAAAATCCAAAAAACCAGTTAACTGTTTCCCCTACCCACATCCTCACCCGTGAAGATCTCAGAGGTTTGGGCTTTTCCCACAGCGGAGGTGGACAGTGAGCCATCTGGGCCATGCTTTTGGCAGTGGGCATTCTCAGGGGAGGGTGGACCCTCCCTGCCCCCAGTCAACTTCCTTATTGTCTGTCATTTGTCCGTTTATTAAGAGGCTGTGGGGCCTACCACGCGTTGACTCTCCCCATCCTGCTCTGCTCCGGCCACACCGGCCCCTTGCTTCGCCACCCACACACCAAGCTCATTCCGCAGGGACCTGCTGCTTCCTGGGCTCCGATACCTTCCTATCCTTGCTCATGCTGGCTCTGCTCGGCCGTCGCCTCCCCAGAGAGGCCTTTCCTGGCCTTGCCACCTGCCACCCTGATGTCCCACCCCCTTATGCCACTCTGTGGGGCCTCATGGCTGTGGAGAATGGTCCCGGTACTTGTTAGCTGGCTTGCTTCTCTCCTCCCACCAGAAGGAAGCTCTGTGTTTTATTCACTGCTGTTCTCAGCACTCGGGACATCAGAGGTGCTCAGTAAAGTCTTCGTTGAAGTGAACAGAGTTGAATGTTGGGATATTGAGGTGGGGCTTCTAGGCTGGCAGAAGCTCTGCCCTGTCCTGAGGAGGGGAGCTGACTGGTCTGGGAGGTGGTCCCGGGGATAGGGACACACTAGGCTTTAGCCAAGTGGGCAACCACTTGCCAGGAGCACCCCCAACCCTCCTGTCCCAGGAACATTTTCCCACCCACGGTTGCCACTGGGCCTGAAGTCCTGGCCACAGGTTTCTTGGCCAGGATTGAATCTGAGTGATTCCTTAGGGGCATAAAAATCTTCGTTTTGATGCCAGCCGGAATCAATATGGATTCCCCACCCCCGTCCCCCTGGACAACTGAGCGGGCAGAGGGCACACAGGAAGAAGGAGTGTCCCTGTGGGCCAAGCGGGGAGTGGAGACCACAGGCCCTGACCCGCCGGGAGAGCAGAGCAGTGAGTGGGGCCCTGGAGGGGAGGGGTGGAGAGGAGGGATCATACCCCTCCCTGTCCTGGGGATGGTTGGCTGTATCTACAGGAGGCAGGGGGTCTGAGTCTCATCCCTGCCTGGGGAGGGTCCAGGTGGGGCCTGTGGAGGCAGGAAGATGCTCTGTGACTAGAAAGCCCTAGGGCTGGGGCAGGGTCCTGGGTCAGCTCTGCCTTGGAGAGGTTGTGGGACCCGGCAGGGTGGTGACTCTCTGGGCTCAGTGTCCCCAGCTGCAGAGAGAAGGGACTTCTTGAAGCCCACCCTGCTAGCTTCCTGGGCTTCCATCCTTGGGGGTGGAGTGGGTGACGGGGGAGCTGGAATCGAGGCTCCATCTCCTCTGAGCAGGGCACGAGGAAGGAGGCTGAGCTGGCAGAGAGCTGTGGGGACAGGGTCTGCTGGGTCCTGACCAGAGGGGCTGCCTGGGGACATGGGATGGGCCACATGACCCCTCAGGGCCCCTCCTAACACCCAAATCCCCAGGCTGAATCATCTCATGTATATGGGGATTTTCCCTGGGCTGGGATCTTTGAGCTCTTTGTGTAAATTGAGGCACACAGAGGCTCCCAGGATGTATGTGTGTGTGGTGTATGTACGTGTGTATGTGTGTGCGTATGTGTACCTGTGTGTGGTTGGAGTGTCTTTGGGGAGCCCAGGGAGGCCGGTTGGGAGACTTTCCAGAGGAGGAGGCAGTGCCCATGGGGAGGGGTGGGCTGTGGTGGTCCCAAGGCTGTGGGGACCAGAGGGAGGTTGGTGTGTAGGGGAGTGGGGCTGGCTCGGCGGGATGGGGGCAGCCGCCACCCTCAGCAGCCCCTTTCGCCCCTCAGATACCCCAGATCAGCTACGCCTCCACCGCGCCAGACCTGAGCGACAACAGCCGCTACGACTTCTTCTCCCGCGTGGTACCCTCGGACACGTACCAGGCCCAGGCCATGGTGGACATCGTCCGTGCCCTCAAGTGGAACTACGTGTCCACGGTGGCCTCCGAGGGCAGCTATGGTGAGAGCGGTGTGGAGGCCTTCATCCAGAAGTCCCGTGAGGACGGTGAGTCAAGCGCCTGGCTGCAGGGTCATGCCGGGCTTGGGGGCATGGGACTGACCCACCGAGAGCACCCAGCCGGGGCCTGATGCGGGCTCTGACTGCCTGGCTGTTGCCAGGTGGGCCTTGTCGTCCTCTTTGAGCCCTGCGGTTTGGCCCATGGCCTCACTGGGCTCTGGGTGACTCCTGTGCATGGCAGATAGGAGGCCTTTGCAGACGTGGGTGTGCAGATGAGGGCACTGTTGGCCTCCCTGGTGCGGGAGCCTGCGGGGCGGCCGCTATCCTCGCAGCAGAGGAAGGGACGGGGTGGGGACGAGGGCCTTGTTTAGAGGGCTGTCAGGGACTCGGGAGATGGGTGGACAGCCAGGCAGGCTCTCAGAGGAATGAGGAATTTGGAGCCCCTAAAATTGACCTGTCTGTGCTGGGGCTGAGGGGTGAAGGGCCGCGGGTGACCTGTGCTGGTTTGGGCATCAGTGAAGAAGGTGTCCCTGTGGGTGGAGTCTGAGGAAATGGCAAGTATTTATTCTCCTCGAGGTCTTCCCCTCATACCCTGATGCCACCTTCCCCCATGAAGCTTGCTGCATTGCCTTAAATTGCTGTCCTCAGATGCTCTGTGATAAAGCTTTCAGGTGTCCCCAGAGATAAGCGGCTGAGCAATAACAAAGGTTAACCCCTTGGCAGGTGACTCCCACCTAGCAGGGCCCGGGAGCGGGCCCCTGGCTGGGTCTCTGCTTCTGCTGGTGCCCTGGGAGAGCTGGTTGCGTGGGCTGCAGCTGTGGGCATCTAGGGGCAGCAGGCAGCCGTGGGCTGGGGGGCCTTCACCTGGGCTGGGGTAAGCCAAGATGGGACGGCTCGTAGGAGGCTGTGGGGCTGAAGGATGGTGCCTGTGAATTCCTCGGGGCCCTGTTGTGGTGTGTGGGGGAAGCGGGGAGGCCCTTCTCCCTCCTGGCAGACCCACTTCCTGCAGAGAGGGCCTGTCTGCCCTGCCCCTGGTCTCTCCCAAGGCCCTACCTCTACACAGCTTGCCAGCGCCTGAGACGTTGGGTGATGGTGTCTGTATATTTATACCCTCATGGCCTCAGGACTCTAATTGCTTTTCCTAAGGACTACAGAGTGTCCAGAGGCTGCCGTTGATAACACCCCGCGGGCATAATGCTGCTATAAATCTCAGATAAGCCCCTTTAATTGTACTGCTGAAGCTGCTTGGGTGCCTCCGCCTGGTGGAGGGGGCCTCGGGGCGGTGGGAAGTGGGGCAGTGCTGACTGATATGGCTGAGGCTCCAGGCCACTCTGCACTCCGGCAGCCTGGCAGAGCAAAAGGAAGCAGAGGTGAATAGTACTTCACTCCCACCTCCAGGCGGGCTGCCAACAGCACCTAGGGACCCTGGCAGACAGTGTCAGAGCCTCAGAACCCCAGAGCCCAGCCCCTCCCTCGGGCCACCCACATGTCCTTTCCTCCTTTGCTCAGACCCAAGGCCTGGCACCTCCCTCTGGATGGCACCTCCTACCCTGCTCTGCTGGTTCCTTTCCTCCTTTGCGGCTTGAACTCTTCCCCAAACCAGCCCCCTGCCTTTTCTGTTCAAGGCATGACCTTTGCAGGATATAGGGACAAAGGTATAGGATGGGGGAAGGGATCGAGGGCCCTGAGTTTCTGTGTTCAGTTGTGTTCAGTCCCTGCCCCGAGGGACCTCAAAGCCACCCCCAGTGCTCATGCAGGCCTCCCTCTGTGCCCAGCACCTGCTGTCCTGGGCAGTCCTTCCTGCCCTTCGAGGTAGATGCTGCCTCATCCCCATTTTGCAGGAGAGGAAGTGCAGGCACAGAGAGGCTGAATAATAACTAGCACCAGGCCACACCGCAAGTAAGAGGTGGAGAAGGGATTTGAACCCAGGGCTGGCTCTGGGACTAGAGGTCTCACCTGTTTCTGTACTCTTGTCTTCTCTGTCTTCTGTCATTTGCATGCTCACTGAGACCCGCTGGGCCAGCCCCTGTGCAAGTGCTAGGGTATGACAGGGACACACAGGCATGCCTATGTACACACAGCCTGGAGGGACAGGAGCGGCAGGGGATAGGGGTGCGGTCTGGGCATTGTGTTTTGGCTGAAGGTAAGCCTATTGTTTAATTTTTTTTAAATCAACATCTAATCAAGTATTGGGTGGTTAGAAAAAATAAAGTCTACTCAAGATTTTTTAAAAGGTGGTTAGAAAAAATAAAGTCTACTCAAGATTTTTTAAAAGGATCACGAAAAGATTTTTTCATGATCTAGAAAACTAAAATTTGCTGTTATGCGAAGGCCTTCAGCATGGGGCACTCCTGTCCTGGCAGAGGTGCCCCTCACAGTGCCTGCCATGCCCCATGTACCATCTGCAGCTCCCTGAGGGCCTGGCTTCCTGCTTGACTGGGCCTCCCACGTCCCCAAACTTCCAAGGCCACCCCATGCCAGTGTGCAACAGCCTACGGGGGCCTGGCCAGGGCAGCTTAGGCAGCTAGATCTCCTCGCGCAACCCAATAAATGAAATTTGATTTGGAGGAACATCTTTTAGAAGGTGAAAAGAAAGGGAGAGAGAGAGCTGCACTCCAGCTCTCCAAATTGAAATCAGAATTGAGCGGCCGGTAGAAAGAGGCCGCTGTACCTTGTAGCCTAATCCCTGCGAAAGATTAAGATGTCTTTGGCTGTATATTGTATTGATTTGTCCTCTGAAGTATAAATCATCTGTGAGTTGCTCAGAGGAGCGCCGGGTAGGGGAGTGGCGGGGAAAGCGTGCTGGCCAGGCTGGGATGCATGTTGGAATTGTGGTGAGCGAGTCCTAGGTGCCAACTGTGTGCTGGGCTCCGGGTCCTTCAGAGGAGCATGACTATGCCCATTTTATAGATGGGGAAATGGAGGCCAGAGGGGGCGGGTCACTTTCCCAAGCCCACAGAGCCAGAACATGGAGGAGCTGGGATGGGAACCTGGCTCTGTCCTTCAGGTAGGGAGCCCATAAGTGGCACCTGGAGTGGCTCAATACTGACTGGGCCACTGGCACCAGGCCTAAAGGAAGCCCTGGCACTGGCATTCCCCACCTCCACCCTTGTCCACACATGCTCTGGGCAATCGTGTGGCCCTTGACTGAGCCCTGCCCGGGCCAGACACCCCCTGTGAGTGTTACAGATCCTGGTAATGACCACGCGGCTGAGTGCAACACCGGTGGGCTAGGGGTTTTGTCCCCATTTTGCAGATGGGAGAACTTAGCCTCAGAGCAGTGATGTGGCTTGCCTAGGGTCACACAGCCAAGTGTCGGAGCAGGACTTGGAGCTAGGGCTGTCAGACCAGGCACTCTACCTATACGCCCTGTCTTCTCCAGCTTGCATTGCAGAAGTGGCGGCAGGTGCATAAGAGGTCAGGCTTCTTCAGGCAGACCTGTGCCCTGGCTCAGACGCTGACTGGCTGTGCGGTCTTGGGACAGTCATTTCGTCTTTCTGGGCTCAGTTTCTTATCTGTGAAATGGGAATAAAGCAGGGTATAAGAGTAAAATATGCGGCTGGGCACGGTGCCTCACACCTGTAATCCCAGCACTTTGGGAGGCCGAGGCAGGCAAATCACGAGGTCAGGAGTTTGAGACCAGCTTGGCCAACATGGTGAAATGCCGTCTCTACTAAAAATACAAAAATTAGCTGGGCGTGGTGGCACGAGCCTGTAATCCCAGCTACTTGGGAGGCTGAGGCAGGAGAATCGCTTGAACCTGGGAGGTGGAGGTTGCAGTGAGCCAAGATCATGCCACTGCACTCCAGCCTGGGTGACAGAGCAAGAATCCGTCTTAAAAAAAAGGAGTGAAATGTGCTCCTGGCACATGCCGGCAGGAGCTCAGGAATGCGCACTGCAGGGTTTGTCAGGGACTGGCTGCCTGGATCCCAGCCCTACCTGGGGCCTGGCTAGCCCTGGGAGGCCTGGGAAGTGCTGGGCCCCATACTGTGCCCCTAACTGGGGATACAGGGATACAGGTGTGTCCAGGGACGGGGCTAGAGACAAAACTACAGGAGCCCAGCCTAGCTTGGTTCTTAGGGGACAGCTGCTCTGGTGGGGAGAGGGCAGCAAGGTGAACTCCAAAGGCAGCTAGGCCAGGACGTGTGTGTGCGTGTGTGTGCGTGTGTGTGTCTGTGTAGGGGTGCATGTCTGGGAAGTTCTGGTCATGTGACTGGCAGGCCTGCCTTGGTGGGGGTATCTGTAGACAGGGTCTGTGTGTGTAGGGGGGGTTGTCTGTGTGTGTGTATGCGGGCACATGTGGACCTTCTGGCTGCAGCCAGGACTTCCTCCTCCCTGTCAAGGCTGAGGCTGCACCAGCGAAAGGCAAGGAGACTGCCCTTCCCTCCCGGGCTCCTCCGCGCCGTCGCCAGGGCTGGATTAGACATGCAGAGCAGGCCCCGCCTGGGCTCTGGAGATAACGCCAGTGAGTCACCGAGGAGGGAGAAAGGCAGGCAGTGGCAAACATGTGGCACAGACGTGGGCACAAATGTGGTAGGCTTTTTTTTATTTTTTATTTTTGAGACGGAGTCTCGCCCTGTCACCCAGGCTGGAGTGCTGTGGCGTGATCTCAGCTCACTGCAACCTTCACCTCCCGGATTCCAACGATTCTCCTGCCTCAGCCTCCCAAGTAGCTGGGACTACAGGCACATGCCACCATGCCTGGCTAATTTTTGTATTTTTAGTAGAGATGGGGTTTCACAATGTTGGCCCGGTTGGTCTTGAACCCCTGATCTCAGGTGATCCACCCGCCTTGGCCTCCTAAAGTGCGGGATTACAGGCATGAGCCACTGTGCCCTTTTTTTTTTTTTTTTTTGGAGATGGGGTCTCACCCTCTTGCCCAGACTGGAGTGCAGTGGTACAGTCACAGCTCACTGGAGCCTCAACTCCCAGGACAAGCAATCCTCCTGTCTCAGCCTCCCAAGTAGTTGGAACCACAAGCATATACCACCATGCTTGGCTAATTTTTTGTAGGGATGGGGTCTCACCATGTTGCCCAGGCTGGCCTCAAACTTCTGGGCTCAAGTGATCCACCCACCTCCGTCTCCCAAAGTGCTGGGATTATAGGCATGAACCACTGCACCTGGCCCAGGCCTGTTTTAAGTGCTTTGCACATATTACCTCATTTAGCTCTCAAGATAGCTCCATTATACCAATGGCTAAACAGAGGCTCAGAGAGGTTAAGTAACTCCCATGAGGCCACACAGCTAGGAAGTGGCAGGGGCAGGATTTGAATCCTGCAGATACTCTCCCTAGCCACTGAACTTACCCTCTGTGGTGCATGGGGCAGGAAGTCCTATCCACGGGGTCACCCAGGAGTTTGTCTCTAGTCCTCTCAGGTAAGTGCGTCTAGCATGTCTGGGTACATCTGTGCTTCAAGGGTGGAAACAAGATGGCCTCTCTGGGTGTGGCAGGAAGGAATGTGGGGGGCTTGGCCTGCTCCTTGGAGGATGTCTCGTTCCTTGAACAGCAGGAAATTCTGAGGCCCTACCTCTTGGCTGTGTTGCTGTGCCCTCCATTGGTATTCCAGAGATGTGGGTGAGTCAAGCTGTTGCTGGATCTGACCTCCAGCTCTGACTCCCAGGGCTGAGCATCAGACTTGCATGTAGATAGCCTCTGTTAGCACAGTGGCATGGCACGGCTGACAGCCCACTGAGGAGACAGTGCTTGGGCAGCAGGAGGCCCGGGCTGGGCAGCTCCTCGTCCAGTGGGCTGTGAGACTCTCTGCATGTGGCGTCCCTGGCTGTAAATGGAGCACCCCATCTATGGAGGCTCCACGGGGATGAGGTGAAGATCTGTGCAGCCAGAGCCAAGGGAGCTGGCACCACTTGCATTAAGGGTGCCTGTTCCGCTGCCTCTCCTCACTCTCTGGCCTTGCCTCCTTTTGCGCCTCTCCCTCGCTCTTGCCACACCAGCTATCTTGCAGCTCCTCAAATGTTCCAGGCACCAGCCTGCCTCAGGGCCTTTGCATGGGCTGGTTCTCCTGCGGGAAAGCTTCTCCTGCATATGTCCACGTGGCCCGCATTCTTGGTGTCTTCAGGTGTCTTCTCGGATGTCTCCCTTCAGAGAGGCCTCTGAACAGCCTATCTGAAACAGCCCCTGCCTCAGTCCTACTCTCCAGTCCCTGTACCCTGCTGTTTTTCTTTATAGCACCAGAGTAATACCTTTTTATTTGTTTGTGTATGATCCACCAAAGCAGAGATTTTAATCTGTTTTGTTCTCTGCTGCATCTCCAGCATCTAGCACAGCCCTGGCACATAGTAGTTGCTCAATAAATGTTTGTTGAATGAATGGTTAATTGCAAAATCCAGCCCCCAACTACTCACTTCTTTAGCTCTCTTCCCACCCCTAGACCTGAGAGGTTGCTCTCCCAGCCTACAAAGGGGCAAACTGAGGCTGACAGAGTATAGGCATTGGGGGTCAGGCCAGGCTAACCTGGGACCTCCACCTCCTGCCCCACTGAGCTCCCTGGCTGTTCCCCTTCCTCTCTCTACTGACTCACTGAGGACAGAAATCCATTCCTGGAGACATAAGGGAGAGAGCAGGAACTCGGGGCCTGTCAGCAGCTGCGTCAGGTGAACTGTGGGGTGCGCCTCGTGCCATTCCTCAATGCTGGCCTTGGGTGCTTCATCCTGCAGTGCTGCTGCCCTGGGGGGCAGGAAGGGGAAGTGGCTCAGTCCTCCACCAGCTTGAGTCTCCAGCTGGCCGGAGCTTCCTAGATTTATTTCGCCGTGTGCTGTGCCCCGTGCCCTCCCTTGCACGTAGAGGACCGCAGCATAGCATATAACTCTGTAGAGTGGAGTGTGAGTGAACAGACGACCAGCCCTGTTCCCTGGGCATGTTCCAGCCCTGGTGTGAGACAGAGACAGGCTGCAGGCCCTGCTCTCAGGCCCTTTTGTGTGGGCATGAGAGGAGCCATGCACAGCCAACCCTAGCACCCGCCCTGCACACAGTAGGTGCTCAGCAGAGCCTGCCTGAATAAGTAAAAAAAGGGATGTGGTGATGTGTCCATTGAAGTGAAGACACAAACCCCAGAGCTGCGGGGGCTCCAGCCCAGCCAGACTGGACAGGCAAGCAGGGCTTGGAGGAGGTGTATTTGGACAAGAGGAGGAAGGAAAGGGCAGGCCAGGTGGGAGAACAGTGGGAACAAAAGCCTGGAAGTGTGAATGAACAGGCAGATGGAAGCGATGAGAGGCCTGGGTTGGAGCTCCTGTGGCCGTGGGGTGGGGAGGGGATAGGGAGCCATTTGAGGTGGGGCCGAGGAGAGTTTCTTTTAGGCCAACGCCGCATGTTGAAATGTTTCGTGCTGGCTTGGCTGACCATCTCCACTTGTCGGGTCCAACTCACTCAGGGCCCTGAGGGGTCCCCTTGCCATCGAGGCTCAGAGCCAAGGCCTTTCTCCCTGAAGGCGCCCCTCACCTGCCCTGTCCCAAACAGAGCTGAGCTCCTTGGTGGAGCAGGCGGGGGTGGAGTTTTTCCCTCCCAGGCTCCCTGGGAAGCCCCTTCAGGTGGGCCACAGTGCCTGCTGACCCTTCCCTCTGCCCCTGCCCCACTGACAGCTCCAGAGGCCAGGGAGGGACAGGACTCTGCCTAGCTCTGTGCCCCCGCCCTCCCTCGCACATAGTAGGGCCTCAGCACATGCTACAGAATGAAGAGTGAGTGAACAGATGACCAGCCCTGTTCCCTGGGCCTCCTCTTACCTGTGACAGGAGTGGGTACAGTAGCCCGCCTCTGAGGTCCAGCTGGCATGGACAGGCTGTGTTCTTGCCCTCCATGTCCTTGGCTCTAGGCATCGTTCATGAGACCAAAGACCTGTTCCCCACAATTTGGGCCCATCCTGAAGACACCCTCAGACACCCACTGAAAACTACTTGTTTAGAATGTGTCTGTCAGAGGAGTGCTGGAAAGGAAGCTTCCCGCAAGGCCTAAAGGAGTGGATGTCAGCGCTGACCCCTCAGGGCTTGGCATTTTGGTTCAGGAATGATCAGGGCCAATTGCATGGTGGCAGTGCCTGGAGCATGCAACCTTCCCACCTCATCGGATGAACCATGGTCAAAATGAGCAGGGAGCAGGGGTTTGAGTGGGGGTAGAAGCAGCGAGGGGTGCTGCTCCTGGCTTTAGCTTGTATCTGAGTATCAGATGACTTTTAGCAGCTTCAAAGGGAGAGGCCTCTGGACTGTTCCACCAGCTGCCTCCTGGGACCCAGAGACCCTAGAGCCCAAGGCTGAGCACTCTGCCCTCTGACGTTGTGTTTTCCCAGGACGAGGGGGAGTGGGCCCCACCTGCAGCCAGAACCTCCCATTCTAACCTATCAACTAGGCCGTTCTAGACCCGAGACCCATCTTGCCTTCCGTTGCCCTTGTACGCCACCTATCACTTTGCTGCGGGTGGAAATTAAGTGGACCTGGCATGGGCGCCCCCTGCCAAGCCATGAGACCCACCACTTGCCAGCTGGATCTCCTTGCCGGGGCTTGGAGATTGGCAAGGTGTTGTTGTTAATGTGACTGCTCGTGATTGCCAGGTCAGTCTCCGTTCCGTTGTGAAGATGAACCACGCGTTTGTTTGGTGCGCCTCAGGGACTGCGCCTGTCTGCTTGGATTCCTCTGCCACTCTGACCTGTGCAGGGCCTGACGCTTCTGCATTTTGTAAGTACCCAGGTTGGTGTCGCCTGGCCTGCTGCTTTTCTTTCAGTGCAGCCACTTTTCCTGGCTCCTCTGCCTGATGGGCTTGTCCAGACGGGGACATGCTCCCGTCTGCATTCGCCTCTAAGCTTGATGGGAATGACAGGAGGAAGACGTCAGATGCTGAGCCCTTTTTCTCTGAATTTGCATCTCTTCCCTCCTGACGGGAAGCAACGTTTTCTTTCACAGCCTCCTTTGTGGAATGTGTTTGAAGATTCCTTTGGGGTTTGAAAAAATTCCCTTTGCTGGTGGCAGCCCCTTTGTGGCTTTGGCCTTCTGAATCCGGTCCTTTTCCCCAGTGATGCAGGAGAATAGAGTGGCCAAGAGCCCAGACACTGGGGCAGACGGTGTGGCTTCAAATCTGGCTTTGCCATCATGAGTTGTGCTACCCTAAACAGTCCCCGAGGGGCCCTGTGCCTCAGTTTCCACCTTTGTCAAACAAGGATAGTAATAGTCCTTCCCTTACAGCTTGTTGTGAGGTTAAATGCATGCATAGCTATAAAGCGCTTGCCGGGTGGACCGGGCACTGCACTGCACACTGGTGCTCCCGAAGGCATTAGTTGTTTTCCTTCTTAACCAGAGAACAGGAGCAGGGCCGGGGTCCCTGGGCTGGGAGGCGGGCTGAGTTCTGGTCCCGGCTCTTGTCTCTGGGTGGCTGTGTGACTTTAGGCTGGTAACCTTCCCTCTCTGAGCCTCAGCTTTATCGACAGCATGCAGCCAACATATCAGGGGACCTCTGAGCCCCCCACGGCACAGGCCTTCACATCCCTCACCGACTTCTCGTGGCTTTCCTGTCTCACTTTGCCACATGGAGGGTCAAGCACCACAGTTGGTCTCTGGCTTCCCGTGTGTCTTGTTTTTGGACCCAGGCGGGAGCCCACAGAGTAGCTACTTCCAAAGAGGCCTGCTGTTCCCTAACTCCTCTGGCCTGTGATTTTTTTTGATATTTTTGACAAATCTCTCAACTGGAACCCCATTTTCTTCAAGCTCATTTTCTTCTGTTGTTTCTTTCTCCTCACTGAGCCTCTTCACTCAGAGCACACTGGGGTCTGTCCCCCAGGCTCCCACTGGACAGGGACCCTTCCAATTTCTTCCCTTGGCTAAAGGGCAAGTGGTGAAGGCTGCGGCCCTGCTCACCCCTGCTTGGGTTTGGGCCTTGACCTTCAGGAAAGCATCTTCACCTGTTTGCTGACCCTGGACTTCTGCCTGCTTTCCTGGCTGGGGTGGGGTTCCTGGAACTCCAAGTGCCCACTCTGAGCTCCTTGGAGATGTGGCTGAGATAAACCCCATCTGCCTTTTCCTCTGCATCTCTGGAGGGACCTGTGAACCCACCATTTCCTTCCCTGTCTCACGTTCGCCACCCAGCACTTCCCACCTCAGGCCTACATGGGCCCACCAAGTGCCCTGGGGCAGGGTGGGAATGTCCAGCAGCCTGAGTCCCAGTCTCAGCCCCACCCTCCACCACTATGTGACCCTACATGATTCACTTCTCCCTGAGCCTCCGGTTTTTCATTTGTAAGACCAAAAACGGACTGTGTGCCTTCCTCAGTGGGCTCATGTATGTGGGCATGAATAGTATATGCGGACATTTCTGCCTAGATATTCCATGTTGCCCAACCTGATCCCTCTTCCTTCTTCCCAGAGCCTTTGAGCCTGAACAGACTGAGCCTCCCATGCCAGCGTCACAGCCAGCCTGGCCTGGCCTGTGGACAGACCCCTGAGACTCCTTGTGTGTAATACACACATTTTGAGGCCATGTTCATAAACTATCATGACAGACGCTGCTCCCCGGCCCCAGCCTCAGCCCCTGCACAGAAACCCTGAGCATTGTCCCCACTTTAGAGGAGGTGACTGCAGCCCAGGGTGCCCAGGGGCTTGCCTGGGCCCTCCCAGCTTGTCAGGGCAGAGCTGGGCTTTGTAGCCAGTTCTGCATGACTCCGAAACTGGCCCTTGCTCTGGAGCTCGAAGGTGGGAAGATGGAGTCCTCCTTTTAAGTGGGGAATTTGGTTCCCTTCATCTGGCCTTCCCAGGGAAGCACTGGTGGGCTTGTCAGATGGGCAGGCCTCAGAAGGCCCTGCCCCACGGAGGCCAGCAGCTCTAGGGCTAGGGAGGAAAGAGGTAGGGATGGGGGCAGGGTAATCTCCAAGGGTCCCTGGTTTCCCCACCTGGTGTGAAGCTTGGAAGACCTTGGCATGGTGTGTGTGTGTGTGTGTGTGTGTGTGTATGTGAGAGAGAGAGAGAGAGAGAGAGACAGACAGACAGAGAGAGAGAGAAGAGAGAAGTGGGCCAGGAGCCCTCAAGTCACATGTGACTCCCGCGTGACCATGTATGAGCTGTGAGGGTCCCTTTCTGAAAGTGGTCTGGGAGGGCTGGATCCCCTGGCAGCCACTCCTCTGTTGCTGGCTCCCCTCATGCCTCTGGGACTTTCAGGGACTCAGAAGGTGGGACCCCGGCCTCCCAATCCCACAGACCTGCCCCAGGGGTATGGCTGGTGAGGAGGGGCGTGGTCATTTTTTCCTTCTGCCCTCCAGCCTTTGCATCCCTTTCCTCCACAGTAATTCATTCATCTGCAGAATGAATATTTATTGAGCACTGACTGTATGCCAGGCATTGGACGAGGACATTGGGGTACGGCCATGGACTAAGCAGATGAAGCTCCTGGCCTTGTGGGGCTCACACTTGGGGAGAGGGCAGGAGGAACTTGCAGTGAATAAGCAAACACATCACTGTATAATTATAATTTGAGATACCAGCTGTGAAAGATGCTGCTCTGAAGAGGAACAAAGCAGTGTAAGTGGACAGAGAGGGGCAAGTAGGGGAGACTCTTCCCTGCAAGGTTGACGGACTTTCGGTCCTCACCCTGGCTTTCTGCAGGGGTGACTTTTGGCAGATCCCCAGCTGCAGCAAGGACATTAGCCAGGTGGAGATCTGTGGGAAGAGGGCCCCAGGAAGGGGAACTGGCATGTGCAAAGACCCTGAGGTGGTGCCTGCCCGGCATTTGGAGAATAACCAGGAGGCAGGGGCAGAATGAGTGAGGCAGGGAGACACACGGGCAGAGGAGGGCAAATTGCATGGGGCTCTGGGGGGCCTGTGAGGACTTTGGCTTTTGTACTGGGTGAGCTGGGGGCCGTTGGAGGGTCAGGAGCAGAGGAGGGTCGTGATCCCTCTGGCTGTTGTGCAGGGAATAGAGTGGGACCCTGGGCCAGTGTAGAGGCCACTGTAGTCCAGGCAAGAGGTGACAGTGGCCTGGACCAGGGGTGGGGGTGGTGAGAAGGGACAGATTTGGGGTATATTTGAGGTCTGGGCCCACCGGTCTTGCTTCTGGGTTGCCTGTGGCCAGAGGGCTGGAGGGTGAGGGGTTGCCAGGCCAGGCACAGCACTCCTGGCTTCAGTACCATGGATAGTGAGTCTGCCCCAAGGTCAGCTGCTTGGGAAGTCCTGGTTGGCTCCAGCCCAACCAAGGGCCCCTTTTTGGGCCAGTCTTATGGATGCTGAGTGGGTCTTCATCTGTGAAGTTCAGTCCCTTCCCCTTGGTTTTGTTACCAGTTTCTTTTTTAGCTATACATGTTTATTTCTGGGCACTGCTGCGAATTCTTTTTGGGACAAGGCAGGTCTGAATGTGACAATGAAGCTGGGATGAGAGGTTTGGAGCAGTTGTCTCCAAAAATCTCTTGTGTTTCTGGCTAAACTGTTGTTGCAGGGAGGGGAAGGCCAGGCAGGATTGGGGGAGGGGAGGCTGCCTTGAGGAGCAGTGATGGGAGAGACCTCCACGGGAGGTGGGCCTGTCCCAGGGTGGTAGGAGGCTGTCCTGCCTGTGCCTCCCTTCTGAGAATCAGGAGGGGCAGCCTTCCCGAAAGAGCAGCAGGTGACGTGAGTCAGGTGGGCTGGCCCTGGCAGAGAGTGCTTTCCCTGGCCTGCCGGACTTGCCTTGTGTCCATGGACGAGCCACTGTTCCTAATGGGCTCTTGGTTTCTCCACCTGTAATATGGGTACAGCTGTATTCCAACTTCGCTGGTTATTGTAAGAATTACAGAGATAGGAATTAGCCAACAGAAAGGCCTAGTGAGAGCTGGAGGGAGTGAGGGGCTACCTCTGAGGCCTCAGACCCAGGGGAGTGCCTGGGCCTCTTCCTGGTGGGGGTTCTCCCAGCTTCCTGCTGTGACTGTCCTCTCCTCTCTCCCTCACTTACATGCTGCATTATATCTGTGCCCCATTTTGCGGTAGACAGAACGATCATATGGATATTCTATGCAAATCTGCTTTTTAATGAGCCAGAAGGAAAGCTAACGACTCTTGCAGACGTCTTGGGGCCCCAGGGAGGCCTTGGGATATGGGGAGGAGAGGAAGCAGGACGAAGTGACAAGTAAGAGGAGAAGAGGGAGGGAGGGCGGAGAGTGAACAGAGGGCCATGCAGTAGGGGCTGCGCAGGGGTGCGGGAGAGGGGACAGTGGAGGCCGTCTCCCCGAGCCTCCGTGCCCACTGCTTTTACACGTAGGAAACAGGCTGAGAGAGCAGAGGCCGCTTGTCAGGGCACCCCAGAAGGCAGGAAGCAGAGAGGAGGGCCAGATAGAAAGGTGGAGGCGGGAAAGAAGATGGGGTGGAGGAAGGGAAGGTGGAGGCTGCAGCACTGGGTTCTGGCTGGTGGGCTCGGTTTCCTTATCTGTAAAATGGTCATAATACCTAGGACCTGGTTGTACTGGAAGGAGCTCAGGATTCAACATGTAGAAAGGTTACTTGACTGGGAGTGCTGCGTGAACATGAGGGGCTGTGCAATGATGGGAGAGAGTGTGTATTGTGGGGAGACAGAGAAGACGCAGAAGGTGGGCAGGAGAGAGTGGGGGAAGACAGGAAGCACAGAGGAACAGCAGCTGGAGATGGGGCCAGGAGCCTTCCAGACAGTAGGTCAAGTGTTAATTAATTAACCACCTAACTATCATGTTCATTCCTTTGTTCATTCTCTCGTCCCTATTGTTGGCTTCACAGATGGATGGCAGCTCCACGAGGGCAGGCTTATCTGTCCTATTCCTGGTGGTACCCACAGAATGTAGGGCAGCTCCTGGCACTGGGGGTTGCTGAGTCAGTGACAGTGACTGCTCTGTGCCTGGCAGTGTGTGGCTCCAGGGCCCAGCAGTGGCCACTGCTGGAGTCAGAGGCTGGTGGGCGCAGAGGCATCTAGTCCAGTAACTTTCATTCACTGTGCTAAGTGCAGTGATTGAGACACTGAGATTGTTATAAGCGCCCAGGGGAGGAGGAGCTTGGGGATACCCATAAAGGCTTCCTGGAGGAGGGGGCCTGAGCTGAATCCTTAAGAACAGATGGAGCTGACTTGAAGAAAAGAGTCTGGGAAGGTGAATTAGACATCAAAGGCAGAGCAAAGAGTCTGTCTAAAGGCTCCGATGTATGTTGGAAACTGCAGATGCTGTTAGAGGTGGGGATGGGAGAGGAGGCTGGGGGTGGATGAAGTCAGTCCTGCAGAGCCCTTCAGGACAGGGCTGAGGATTGGACTTGGTCCTGAGGGAGGTGAGAGCCACTGAAGGTGTGAGGGATGGGAGTGACCGGGTGGGACTGGAGTTTTGGTGGAAAGTTGTAAGGGCCAGGCTGGGCAGCCTGAGGTTTGTGTGGCAGGTGTGGGGCTGTGGTCTGGAAAGATGGTGTCAACAGAAGTGGGGGTGCGCTGTGAATTAGGGCCTGAGCGATCAGCTGGCTGCTACCAGGTATGGCTGGACCTGCCCCAGGGACACTGAGCTATCTGGAGCTCCTGAGCCAGCCTGAGAGGGGCCTGGGCAGAATGTGTGAGAGCAGCACGTGCTGGTCAGCCTCAGGCAAATCCTGGCCCTCTTGGTTTAGATCAGAAAGGAGCTTTCAAGTCTGGGCAGCTGCACCCTACCCCTGGGGACACGTGGGACATGTGGGGAAATATGTGGGGCACTTTGTATTATCATAATGACTTGAGTGTCTAGTCCCTTGTACTGTAACATGGGACAGTCCCACATGGTGAAAAGTTGTCCTACCCCAAATGTCTGTTGAGAAAAACTTGCAGATTCTACCCACCCCTCCCCCAGCTCCAGCTACAGCATACAGGAAGAGCCCCTGCCCTTGCCCTTGTTCCCCAAGGCTCTTCTGATCCTACTCAAGGCTGCTCCCAGGATCCAGGCCTGGAATCCCTTTTCCCTCCCTACCTGGTTCCTGTCTCTCACCCCCCCTGCCCCCCATCTGGCCAAGCAGGCCCTCAAGCTTTGAGGCTCCAAGGCTTTTCCCAACAGTGCTGAGAGCCTGGGGAAGTTTTTTGGGGTGAGGACTTCTTCAGCTCAGGGCTCACATCTGGGCCGCAGCCCCCAGCATCCGTCCATCAGCTTTGCCAACCTGAGTCCCCACAGCCCAGTGTCTCAAGAAGGCTTCTCCTGCTGCCCTGGGTGAGGCTGGTCCCTGCTGCCGTGCTCACTTCGGGAAGGCATCCTCTCACCAGCCCCTCCACCAAGGCCAGCTGACACATCCACCTTCTTGGTCCCCCCTCCCTGGTGTGGGCCAGCAGCCCCATTTTCCAGCTGAAGAAGCTTGGTGGAGTGAAGGGATCATCTGGTTATATCCAGTGCTGGGGCTTGACCCAGCCTCCCAGTTTTCTGTATTTCTTGCTATTCTGCCACCAAAAGGAGTGGCCTGCAGGAGCCAGAGCCCGGCTCTTTGCCACCCCTCCCTCCTGGCCTGGCCTGAAGAGGAGGGGCAAGGGCTAGCTCAGGAGAAGGGTCCAGGGGGACTTCATTACCCAGTGCCTAGTTGTGGCAGTGGGTGGGTGCGAGGGGGCACCGAGCCTGCCGCTGGCAGGGAGACATGCTTGGCCTGCCTGGGTAATTACATCTCAGCATTTCATTTTGCTTGTTAGTTTCCACTTCCAAGGGATGTGGGCTCCTAAATATTTCATCCCAGCCTGCACTGTCTGTTCTTCTCTGGCCAAACCACATGCCCAGCTGCTGGCCTCTAACCCTGGCCAGGCCCAACTGCTGGCCTGACTGTGCCTTGAGGTCATCTTCCCCATGCCTCTCTCTGCCCCAACACAGGGTCTCTGCCACCAGCCCAGTGCTGGCTCCCATTCCCAGGGTATCTGGGGTGAATAGACTGGGGAGACAACATTGTTGGAAACTAGGTTCATTTCAACTATCGTCGGTTGAGCATCCTATACTCTGCTGGAAACTGGGCGGTTAGAAATGGGAAAGATACGGTCTGCCCTTGAAGGGGCCCATGGGCTGATGGAGGAAACCAACAGTAATAGTATAATAATAATAAACACTTCCTGAGCACCAATGTGCCAGGAACTGTTCTAAGCACCTTATGTATATTAACTTGTTTATTCTTCACACTTTGTTATGTGGAGACAAGGCTCAGAGAGATTAAGGAACTTGTCCAAAGTCACACAGCTAAGAAGTGGCAGAGCTGGGATTTGAACCTGAAGCAGGCCAGTTCCAAAACTGACCACAGCACAAAGTGGAGGATGGCAAGTGGCAGTGGAGAGGAGCAGGCGGGCGCGATGAGCTCCCACTGTGGGAAAGGTCTGGGATATTTCATGTGGGAAGAGGCAGAGAAGTGGGGCCCTAGGCTGGAGGGAGCTGGGCAGATAGAAACGTGGGAAGGGCATTTCTGGCAGAGGGACCAGCACTGGGAAAGGCTCTAGGGGGGAACGTTCTGGCTGAGTTGGAGAAAGCGGTCCTGCTGTGGTAGAGGTGAAGTGAGGCGGAGGAGAGGACTGGAAGGTGAGATGTGACCTCCTCCACCAGAGTGTCACTGGAGTTGGGGAAGATGGGAAGAAACTTGGGGGTCGTCCTGTGAGTGGCTCCTCCAGTACCCTCAGCCACACTCCACGGTGTCCCGGCCTTGACTGTGGCCTGAGGCGGGGACAGAGCCGTGCAGTCAGGCTGAGGGCCCTGTTCGCCACAGCCCCACCGCACTGCCCATGGGTTGGAGCAGGACATGACCTCGGCAGGGGCCCTGACCCACACTAGCAGTCTCGAGTCTGGCTCCCGGTTGGCCTCCCACTGCTGTGCGAGCCTTGGGCAGACTCCCCTTCCTTCATGAACTGAATCCAAGAAATGGGTGGGATTTGCTCATCAGTGAATGCTGGACACAGCCACTGAGGGTGGGGGACAGTAGACCTGGGGTAGGGACCTCTGGAGGGCTTTTGGTGGGGGCCAGGAACTAGCCATCTCTTTGTGTCCTGCCCCTTCCAGGCCCCTCCTGCCACCATCTGCCTCCAAACACCATGGCTTCCCTTTTCTATTATTTTTCTGCCTTTCTTGCTTCAAAGGTGTTTTGCCTAAGTGGGTTTGTGTTAAGACATTAAGTCGATCACTCAGCAAATTTCCCTCTGCTCAGAGCCTAGCGCCATGAATAATGCAGCTCTGAGCCACACCGCCTGCGCTGCCCAGCGGCCTCCTGTCGTGGGGACGGCAGGGCTCAGCTCTGAGATGTTGAGCCCCACAGCTGCCCTGGCAGGTCCTCCAAGGCCTGCATCCTCCTCCACACCCCAAAATATCCCCTAGGGGCTGAGCCTGTCCACAGGTGATCCGCTCTAATCCTCACCATAACCCTGCTGTGTCTGGGGGACGGGGTTCATTACCATACCATTTCACAGAAGGGGAAATGGAGGGTTGGAGAGGGGGCGGCAAGGTGGCTTTCATCATGAAGCAGTGGGTGGTTGAGATGGGACATGGCCCTGTCTGTGCCCAGACTCTGTCTCCTCATGTCACACCAGTCCAGCTCTCGTATGTCTGTGTCCCCCTCTTCTGCCCCATTGGTGCCCCTGCACCTTGAGATCCAGCCCCGTTCTCCCAGCAGGGGCAGGGATGGGCGGGAATGGAGAGCCTGGTAGCAGAGGGTGGGGTTTCAGAGGCAAAAGGAGGGCTTTGCCTCAATGTGCCGGCCACAGAGCTGCTCCATGAATAGCTGTGCCATCCCCTCCGTCCAATTGCTGGACCACAGGCCCCTCCATGGTCACCTCAGCCAGTGAGGACCAGGCCAAGGTAGGAGCTGCTAATTGTGCTGAGGTGTGGCTGGGCCCCCAAACGGCGTGAGGGAGTGTGAGCTTCTGCCAGCCCCTGGTGCATGCTAGAGCCTCGCAGGGCCTTCCTGGGAAAGGATTCAGGCTAATTGGGGCATTCACTGGGGAGATTTAGCAAGGAGGCCTTTCTCAGTTAAGAAGAGATGGGCTGGAGGGGTGCTTTGTGCACGTGCGGTGACTGTGTGAGAGCCGCCAGGCGGTGTGAGGGTGGGGGTGCGGACGCTTCATGGTGGGCACTGCCTGCTTGTGCTTGGTGGAGCAGGGTTGGCCGTGGTCAGACAGGGTTGTTGTATGTGACTGTCCAGGGTGACCTGTGTCTGTGTGTGGTGTATCTGTGACTCTGTGTGGGGTTATGTGTATCTGTGTGTGGTGCGTATCTGACTGTGTATGGTGATGTGTGGATGTTTCTGCATGTGGTATGATGGTGTGTGTGTGTCTGTGTGTGGTGTGTATGTGACTGTGTGTGTATCTGTGTGGTGTGTGTATCTGTGTGGAGTGATGTGTGGTGTATCTGTGTGGTGATGCGTGGGGGTGTGAATCTGGTGAAGTGTGGGTGTGTGTGTGTGGTGTGTATCTGTGCGGTATGTATCTGTGTGATGACGTGTGTGTGATGTGTATCTGCTGATGTATGGGTGTGTGTGGTGTGTATCTGTGTGGTGACGTGTGTGGTGTGTGTGTATCTGATGTGTGTGTGTGTGTGTGGGGTGATGTGTGGGGGGGTGTGTGTGGTACGTATCTGTGTGGTGATATGTGGTGGTGTGTGTGTGTGGTATGTAGCTGTGTGGTGATGTGGGTGTATGCCTATCTGTGTAGCAATGTGTGTGTGTGGTGTGTAGCTGTGTGGTGATATGTGATGGTGTGTGTGTGTGGTATGTAGCTGTGTGGTGATGTGGGTGTATGCCTATCTGTGTAGCAATGTGTGTGTGTGGTATGTAGCTGTGTGGTGATGTGGGTGTATGCCTGTGTGGCAATGTGTGTGTGTGGTGTGTATCTGTGTGGTGATGTGTGTGTGTGGTGTGTATCTCTGTGGTGATGTGTGTGTGGTGTGTGTGTCTTTGTGGTGTGTATCTCTGTGATGTGTGTGTGGTGTGTATCTGTGGTGATGTGTGTGTGTGGTGTTTATCTGTGTGATGTGTGTGTGTGGTGTGTATCTGTGTGGTGATGTGTGTGTGGTGTTTATCTGTGTGATGTGTGTGTGTGGTGTGTATCTGTGGTGATGTGTGTGTGTGGTGTTTATCTGTGTGATGTGTGTGTGTGTGGTGTGTATCTGTGTGGTGATGTGTGTGTGGTGTGTATCTCTGTGATGTGTGTGTGGTGTGTATCTGTGTGGTGATGCGTGTGTGTGGTGTGTATCTCTGTGGTGATGTGTGTGTGTGGTGTGTATCTGTGTGGTGATGTGTGGGTATGTGGCTGTGTGGGGTGTGTATCTGTGTGGTGATTTGTGGGTTTGTATCTGTGTGGTGGTATGTGGTGATGGTGGGTGTGTGTAGTGTGTATTTGTGTGGTGATGTGTGGACGTGTGTGGTGTGTATCTGTGGTGATGTGTGTGTGTGTGTCTGTGATGTATATCTGTGTGGTGATATGTGTGTGTGTGGTGTGTATCTGTGTGGTGTGTGGTGTGTGTGTGGCAATGTATGGGTGTGTGGTGTGTATCTGTGTGATGTGTGTGTGGTGTTTATCTGTGTGATGTGTGTGTGTGGTGTGTATCTGTGTGGTGATGTGTGTGGTGTGTATCTGTGTGGTGATGTGTAGGTGTGTGTCTGTGTGTGGCTGGGGGTTGTCTGAAGTTATAATTGGGTGCAAATGTGTCAGGTTGGGGATTTACATGACCTGTGTGCCCAGGTTTGTGGGTGTGTATGTGGAGGATGTGATGGGATTGGGTGTGGTGTGTGTGTTTGTGCGAGGCTATGTGGTGACTGGGTGAGCCTGTGTGGCTGTGGGACTATGGGATCTGTGACTGTGTCAGTGTGTGCGTGTGGCCCTGTGCCCGTCTTTGTGGCTGTGAGGCTGTACGAGGTTCTTACTGGGTTCATAAGTGTGATGGGAGCTGTGTCCCTGGTGAGCGTGTGTGACCGTGAGACTTTGTGAGCTTGTGGTGGTGCATTGCCGTGTGTGTGTGTGTGTGTGTGTGTGTGTGGCTGGGGTGTGGTGGGGGTGCTGAGAGCCTTCAGGAGGGAAAGGATGTGTGTGCTGCCTTGGACAATCCCGGTGCCCTGGTCCCCGCGTCTATGGACCTCCCCAGCCCTGGGTCCTGAGTGATGAGGCCCCTGTCCTCCGAGCTCCTGCCCTCCTGCCTCAGCAGCTCCACCCTACTAGGCCTTGCCCCCTCCCCAGAGGCGTTGACTCTCGGGGGCAGACCTGCACAAACACCACTACACTGGGCCCTCACAATAGCCCTATCAGGTGGAGTTTAAACTATAAACTGTCACCTGTCTTCAGGCAGGGCTCTTGTGACCCGGTCCCTTTGCATAGCCAGCGTGCACTTTTCTCCACTTGCTCATCCTTTGCAGGCTGATTTCCCGAGCACTCACAGTATGGAATTGATGTCTTGGTGGAGAAAGTAAAATCCCAGCAGAAGGCAGGATGGAGGGAGACGTCCAGGTGCGTGTGGGTACTCACCCCACGCGTGTGGACGCTGAGCACGGAGTATCACTGTGGACCAGAGCAAAGTAGACGGCAGGCTCAAATGGGGTGTCCAGTGCCTGAGCATGTAAGGAGGTGGCAGCTCAGAGGGGAGGTCACCGAGGGGATGGGAGCGTGTGAGCAGGTGCAGGTGCCCAGCTCCAACTCTTACAGAGCCTCTGCCCTCACGCCCATGCTGGCAGCTCCTGCCAAGCTGTCCCTTCAAAAACCTGTCAGTCAGGAACTCAGTTCTCCATTCATCCAGCAAATGTGGATTACCGCTGTCCTGGGCAGGCCCTGCATGGGTCCTGGGCTCTGTAAGGCCCCAAGCAGAAAGACAGGCTCCAGGGAGATAAATGCAGCCCAGCCAGGGAAGAGCTGGGTAGGGAGCCAGAGGGTGGCTGAGCAGCTGAGGTGGGGGCGCTCCTGGCTGAGGGAGCAGCATGTGCAGAGGCCTGTTGGGGGCACAGACGTGGCCAGATGGGTGGATCCTGGTGGGGACTGGGGTGGTCCTGGATGTTGCAGTAAACCCAAGTTCACTGGCTACATCAGGGAGACCCTCCTGGGAGGAGATGCAGGTGCTTAGGGTCACACACACACACACACACACAGACACACACACGAGGCCACCAAGGGTTGTAAAGCTGGGGGTGTGTTGGGCGGCTGGAGACTGATGAGCTGGGGAGCGGGGTCACAAGCAGGAGCAGACGGGTGGGGGTGATGAGTGACGGGAACCAGGCCTGGCCCTCTGTGCAGTCCCAGACCCAGCCAGAGCCAGCCCAGCCCTCGTGTGTCTCGCACCCAGCTCACTCTGCAGCAGCCGCATGGGGAGGGCCTTTGCTGGGGCCTGGTGTCCTTCTTACCTTGAAACCCCCTCTGGCCATAGAACTGCTGCCTGGGCTCCATTATTTACATTCAGGCTTCGCTCCCAGCTGAAAACAAAAGTAGCAGTCACCAGTCACCAAGCCCTCTGAGCAGCTATTTCTGGTCCCCTTCCTGAGAGCTGGTTTGGGGAAGGGCCTGGCTTTGGGAGTCAGAAGGAAGGAGCTGTGTGTGTGTGTGTGTGTGTGTGTGTGTGTGTGTGTGTGTGTACGCCCATGAGGGTCCAGGGGTAGCTTCCAGCCTCTGTCCTCCCCTCTGTCCTCCCCTACGGGAGCCGGGGGGACCTGCTCTCCTGCCCCTGTCCCTGTGTGTAACTCCCTACCCCCTACCCCGCTGGAAATTGCTGCCTTCACATTTTGCCATAATGTAGATTTTTCCACTTGAATTCCTAGGGTTGTCTTCTCATTGTTTTCCTCTCTTTTTAAATAAAAAAAAAACATTTTTTTTAAGGAAAAGAGAAAGCGAGGATGTGCCGATGTCTCTGCTGGCCTCAGGGCCGGCTAGCTGGGCTCCGAGAGGCCAGGCCTGGAGACCAGAGGGAGCTGGCTCAGGGCTCTGGAGAAGGATTTTTCTCCTTCCTTGTCTGGAGCCGAGTATCCACCGTGACAACCTGGGGGAGCCCTGACTGTCCCCCCACAGCAGGGAGTCGGGGAGGCAGGGCACAAGCCGGCTCCTCTCACGGGAGGCCTTTTCTTTTCAGCCCACCCAGGCTGACTGCACCAGTGGGCACATCCCACAAGTGGTGGGCGGGGGTGGGTCCTGGAAGGCAGGGGATCTGGAGGTTGCTTGAGGGGTGGCCTTGCAGGATGACGGGAGGACTTTTTGAGACAGGTGGGGTGGGGAGAGCCATGCCAGGGAGGATGGGGGGAGGGCTGCAAGGAGAGCGTCCCGGGCACTGTGGGGGCTCAGAGGGTCCTGCCACGGTCAGACCTCCTGTAAATCTAAGCTTACCTCAGGCTCGGACAATCCCAGGTGGTGCAGGACAGAAATGTGAATTCATTTAGCAGCACATCCCACCTCCCTTGAAGGTAAGTGGGATTTACGAGTTCCAAAGTGTTCTCAATTCCTGGGGTCTCAGGCAAGGCAGCAGCTCCTAGAGAACAGTCAGACCTGAGTTCAGATCCAGCCTCTGCCTCTCCAGTTGCATGGCCCAGCCCAAGCCTCCCTGTTCTCCAGGGCGAATCCAGGTGGACTGAGGGGATGCAGCCCCGTCTCCATCCAGCACGTCATGCTGCTTCTGTCCTCCTCTGCACCGATTCCAGGATGTTTAGGGTTCCTTCCCACCCTGGGAACAAGCTGCATGGCATCAGGGCTCTGTCCTCTGCGGGGCTGCATCCCAGTGTCTCACACCATGCCCAGCACATAGGAGACACTCAGTACACGTCTGCGGGCTCCATGAAGGGAAAGTGGTGGCAGCAGGCAGGCAGGTGATGTGAGAGGGGCCTGTACCTCCCTAAAGATGTGCCTGCAGATGCTCAATAAATGTGGGCTGCTGAAGAGTGGTGCTTAGGGGTTGTGCAGTGGGGGTGTGGCTCCAGGGGGCCCTTCCTCTGCCACCTGCCTGCTCAGGCTGACCCGGAGCACTGTCCCCTTGTGCTTCTGCTCAGGGTGATGGCTCTTCCTTCTGGTTTTGCTTCCCCAGCTAGACTGAGAGCTCCTGAGGAAGGAGCCTTACTCAATATCGTTTCTTAGGGACCAACTGTGCCAGGAACTGAGCAGGGCACTGGAAGGAAGGAGGAAGGGAGGGAGCAAGGGATGAAGGGGGGAAGAAAGGGAGGGAGGAAAGGAGGGAGAGAGGAAGGAAGGGAGGAAGGGACAGAGGGAGGGAGGAAGGAAGGGAGGAGGGAGGGAGAGAAAGGGGAAGGAAGGGAGGGAGGAAGGGACGGAGGGAGGGAGGGAGCGAATGAAGAAGAAAGGGAGAGAGGAAGGAAGATGGGAGAGAGGAAGGAAGATGGGAAAGAAGGAAGGAAGAGAGGAAGAAAGGAAGAGAGGACACAGACCTGACCCTGACCTTGGGAAGTACAGCTGGAGGTGGACATTGACACAGATATGTCAGCTGGGCCTGGAGACCACCAGGAAAGGTCACCAAACCACAGATGGAAAGGACGGAGAGACTGAAAAATACGACAGGAAACTGATACCAAGTTTCACCCACAAAGTCTCTATTTCATGTTCACGTGGGGATGCCTGAAACCTGGGGTGGTGAGGGTTCCAGCTCACACCCCGGAGGGCTGGCCAGGTGAGAGCCTGCTCTCACGGGAAGATGGGATTTCAGGAACCACATGGCTGGGAGGAGAGAGGCAGGCAGCCCTAGGCAGGCAGGCGGGCGTGGAGGAAGGTGGAGGAAGGCAGGCAGCCTCCCTATGGAAGCCCTTGGGCCAGCCGCGGCCTTGCAGCCCATTTCACAGATGAACACAGGGAGACTCCGGTGTGTCCTGCTGTGTTCTCTGTCAGGCGACCCCACATGAGGACCGCAGCGCCCTTGCTGTCACCTATGTCTAAAAGTTTTGTCCAGCCGGGGTTCTGTGGCCCAGATTTGCTGAGTAGTCCCATGTTACCACATCTGCTTGATTCTGATTATTTTTTAAAGAAATAAAATGTGGATTGAATTGGAACCTTCTTCAGTCCTGTTCCTCTCTTCTCTCTCCAGGTAACCATGATTCTGAAAGGTGGCAGATTCCCTTCCTGTCCTTGTTTAGTCACTCAACAAATATTTTGGAGCACCTGCTGTGTGCCAGGCAGTGTTCTAGGCACTGGGCAGAGTGTGATGAAGACAATGGACAAAGTCTCTTGCCCTCATGCAGCCTTTTCTCGTATATGTATAGCAAATATATATGCGTCTTCATAAATATTATATGTGGTCTTTAGATTTTACATAAATGGGACAGATCCTGCTGCAACTTGCTTTTGTCTGTCAATTGTACGATTTCAGGATTTGCCATGCTGACACATGAGAACTCTTATTCATCTTAACTCCATAATAGCCCATTGGGCAAACACACCACAGTTTATTCATTCTTCTGTTATAAAACATTTAGGTTATTCCCATTTTTTTGCAGTTTCAGGCAGTGCTATGTCGCGCGACTTCGCGTGGGTCTCCTATGCCCACGTGCGGGGGTTTCCCTGGGGACGAGTGTGGATGGGGAAGCACTGGCTTGGAGGCAGCCGGCGCGTTCAGCTTTACTAGACGCTGCCATGTGGTTCTGCAGAGGGTTCTGATGGACACGCCTTGATCAGGTGTCCACTTGCCTTGTAGTAAAGGTGGGCCCGGAGGGATGGGGCCAAGCATGTCAGTTTTGATGTGTGGGACAGCCCAGGGAGAAGGGGAGGTGTGCAGCCTGGGCGGGCTGGGGAGGAGGCACAGAGCTGGGAGAGACAGCGGTTCCTGCTGAAAGCAGTCAGGGGCTGGCCTGGATCCCAAACTTCCCAGTGCAGTGGTGAGAGCCTCATCTGGAGGTGGCTCTGCCCCTGCTACTGTGCGCCCCTGGGCAAGGCCTCTCTGGCCTCCATCTCCTCACTCTCCATTCAGCTTGGGCCAGGAGGTCTCCAAGGTCCCTATGGACTTGATATGCTCAGATTTTCTTGGCAAGTGGCTGTGGCTTCCTGCCCCTGGCCGGCGAGCAGAGGCACCAGCTTGGCCGGGATGGCAGAGCTTGCAGCTGGCAAGTGGCAGTTGGGTGTTTGTCAGGAGCCTGGGCTGCTGGGGTCCTGGCAGGAGGCTGGGCAGGGGCTTGCCAAGGGGAACCCAGGAGAGCCAAGGAGGCCATGGGGACACCCAGCCTTCTTCATCTGTGTCCCCCTCCCCATATGGTCCTATGCCTGGAGCCTGAGGAGTAGAGGGCCCCAGTCTCTGCCCTGAGATACGGAGTGGGCTTGTTCCCTGAGGACTTTGTGGGCTTTAATTTGATTATATCTACTCTCAGTATGGACCCATGGATTCTTATTTTATTCAATGAGAGAGACTGGGGGAAGGGCACAGGGTGAGGAGGCATGCCCCTCCCTGGGGGAGAGGTTTGAAACAGGCATCTGCGGGAGTGTTAGCCATGTGGCCCAGGGGCTGGGCACAGGGATGGCTGGTGGGCTTGGTGTGACTTTGGGTCTGTAGCAGCGTGGCCTGGAATGCACAGGGTGGGCTGTGGTGATGATGGACGTTGATCTGTGCCAGTGCGTGCATTCTGTGACTGTGTGGACACGTGTGTGCACACATGTACACGAACCCACCTAAACAACAGAGGCTGCAGAAGAGGCTCTGGCTCGTGAAGCACTGCCCCTTTATTCTCAGCGGCTGCTGCGAAGTCATTGCTTTGCAAGAAAAGGGAACTGTCCAGGAGTAGGAGGGGCTGCAGGAAATGGGGGCCTCTCCACCTGAGGGAGGCTCTGGACACAGACCAGGACTGCAGTCCCACTGACTGGCTGTGTGACCTTGGTTAGGCTATTTCACAGTCTGAGCCTCAGTTTCCTCATCTGTGAGATGGGGATATTAGCACTGGCTAATGTGTGAGGATTTGAGACTGGGCCTCGCATGGTACCAGGCATACAGTGGATGCTCAGTGGCCTCTCAGGTCGCTCTGGCCCTCTCTGGCTGCAGCAGACACCAAGAGAGCAGTTGGGGCAGAGATGATGCCACTGCCAGGAGTTTGTGTCATCCCAGAAGAGGGCCCGACTTGTGAGCCAGCTCCTTGACCCACTGCCTGAGCAGACACGCTGACAGTAGAGCTGTGAACAAAGGGCCCCACGGGCACTTGGCATCTCATTATCTCATCCTGGGGGCAGCAACACCAGTGGGCACTCACCCCAGGATGCGCGCCGTGCCCCTTCCTGCCCATGGGCCCACAAGCCCCCTTGACTCCACAGTCCTGTCCCTTCATTACATGACTGGCTGAAAGGTGGCCGCTACAGCCAGATGGCCCAAGTTCAAACTCCAGCTCTGCCCCTGACTATCTTCATGATCCTGGAGAAGCGACTTAACCTCTCTGTGCCTCCATTTCCTCATTTATAAATTGGAGAGGTGGTGATTACACTGGCCTCAGATGAGTGAATCCATGTAAAATTTGCAGAATAGCATTTCCCATGCATTGGACACTCCATACATGTTCATTAGTATTATGGAGCTCTGCACACCCCCTCCGCCCGCACTCCCCTCTGGTCTGAATCTCTTGCAGTTGCAAGAATATCAAACCCTCCTCAGACTGCACTAGCATCTGAAGTACCTTATGGCTCACTCACACTCCTGCTGACTGAGCCATGGTCACCTAATCCTTCCTTCACCAGCAAAATGAAGCTTGCAAGCTATGCCCTGAGGTGCCAGGCAGGACCATCACACGGATCCTCTTAGACGAGCATCACTCAGAAATAGGACTTAACCTAACAGTTTCTCCCTGTTTGAGAGCAATTAACTCCCTTCCCCTGCCTTCCTCTCTGCTCCTGGAGCCAGGTGGCTCATCCTTCCCTTCCCTCTCCTCCCAGTCCAGCCTTTACCTCTGTCCATCTGTCTCCCCAGATGGGGGGAGAAATGTCGCAATTGGCCCACTTTCTAAGTGGAAAGAAACCATATGGAGGGTTTAGTTGGGAGCTGAGAGCCAGCCCGGCCAGCAATGCAGCCAGCAGCTGCCTCCCTTGGCTCCCTCTGTGACCCCAAACTGACAGGGACCCCAGTCCTGCCCAAGCACCCTTGCTCCTTCCCCCTCCCCATGAGCTCCTAGTAACCATGCTCTTCTCTAGCACTTGGGACTTCTTGGTGTCTTAGGAGAGCCCTAAGGAGCTGTGTGTGTGTATGTGCGTGTGGGTGCATGCATGTGTGTGTTGTGTCCTGTGGGCCCAGGCCAGCAGGGTGCCTGGTACAGAACAGCCACTCCTTCCAGAGCGTACCCTGTTCTCTCCAGAATGCCTACCGCCTGGCCACTTGGCATCCTCTGAGGACTCAGCCCAGTGTCACTGCCTTTGGGTAGCCTTCCCTGGCAGCCATCTCCCTACCCATGGGTAGGGGCCCGTCCGTGGGTGGAGCTGGGTGCTGGCACTGCCCTGTGGGGCTGGTGGTAGTCGTGTCCCCTGCACTCTGAGCCCCTGGCAGCTCCACCCAGAATTTTCTGATGTATTGGGGCAAGTCTGTGTGTAGAAGGCTCAGGTGACCCCAGCCTGGACCTCCAGGTCATTTGGAAGCCCAGGGGTGCCCAGCCAAGGTGTTTGGTTTGAGGCATTGTGTGGGACCCAGAGGAGGGCAGCCGCCGTTAGATACCGGGACCAGCTTCAAAATTAATCCCTCATGCTTTCCCACTGACTGCCACCATGGGCTTCCGGGGTCTTATTCTCTGGGGGTCTCCAGTTCCTGGACTCCAGTAGGGCAGGTAACTGTGTGGCTTTGGGTAAGCCACTTCTCTGAGCTTCAGTTTCCTCATCTGTCAAAGGTAGTGGCTGACACAAGCATGGCCCACAGATGCTCTGTACCACGAGGTCAGGTGAGATTTAAACACATGAATGACATCTGTCCCCTGCCAGCACTTGAAAGGCACATCTGGGGCTGGGCACTGGCTGGGACAAAGTGCTCCCACGGTCTCTGATGGCCGCCCAGTCTGGTCATGAATCCCAGCAACATCAAGTATTAACCCTCTTCTGATGGTTCCAGCCAGTGGCCATGCACGCTGCTCTTACCAAGGGCCTGGTGATGGGCATGGGACCCAGGGACAGGAGCCCTGAGAAGCACGTGGATATGGGTGTAGCAGGGACTGACGCCTCAGGGTGGGTTCTATTCCCAGCTTTAACCCTCCAAGAAACATTATGAGGGGGTTACAATAAAAATAATCAACATTTACTAAACACTAGGTACCGAATGTTGGCTTTATATGCATTACCTCACTTATTTTGTAACGATTCTATGAAATGGGTAATGCCATTATTTCCACTTTATAGGTGATGTATGTGCATCACAGAGAGGTCCAGTAAGTGACCACACAGCAGTAAGTGGCAGAGCTGAGATTTGAACCCAGGCAGTCTAGCTCCTAAGCATGATGCTGTGCTGCTTCTAGCTGCTGTATGGGGAAACTGAGGCTCAGAGTACTTAAGTGACATGTCCAGGGTCACCAGCTGGTAAGTGGAGCCAAGATTGGCACTGAAGCTGTTCTGACTGCACAGCCCATATCCAGAGACTGGGATCCCAGGGCTGGGAGTCAGGCTGGGGAGCCTAGGCAGCACCCAGCCCCCATCTCCTGGAATGTGTGTTGGGAGAGTGGTGGGGAGATTCGGGTTCCCCTGCCCACCCCAACTAACTGGTACCCCTCCTGCAGGGGGCGTGTGCATCGCCCAGTCGGTGAAGATACCACGGGAGCCCAAGGCAGGCGAGTTCGACAAGATCATCCGCCGCCTCCTGGAGACTTCGAACGCCAGGGCAGTCATCATCTTCGCCAATGAGGATGACATCAGGTGAGGGCAGGTGGCAGCACGGTGGGCACCGGGAGCCATGCAGGTGTGGGCAGAGCATGACAGAGGGTCCTGTCCTGCTGGAGACCTTCCCAGGCGAGCCTGACCCCACCCTGGGATCCAGAGAGGTGGGTGCGGGTGAGTGTGTATGTGGGCAGGGAGACCCACAGGCTGGCACACAGGCTACTGCTATGGGGCACCCCTTCCCTCCTCCCTCCATTTCCTGCATCCGTTCCACCTGCTAGGGATGGCTACCTGGGTGCTTTAACAGAGGGCTGAGGCTGTGAGCTTGGGGCCAGACCACTTAGGTTCTAATGCTGTTCTCCCATCTACTCGCTGTGTGACCTCAGGTTAATTTCTTAACCTCTCTGGGCCTCTGCTGCTAAAACACAAATGAGTTAAAGATACCTGCCTGATAGCGTTTGAGAATTCAATGCAGGAATGTGCATAAAAGGCTTAGAGTAAGGTCTGACATGAAATAGGTGCCCAGTAAATGTGGGCCACTTCTCAGCCCCTCCCTCCTTTCTGTGGTGAGCTCAGAGTACAGAGAAGAGCTCTGGGCTGTATTTGGTTCTAGTCTTGGCTTAGGCTCAGAGAGTCCGGGCTGAGGGGAGACACAGCCCTGTCCTCAGGTAGCCCCAGGATGAGCGGAGATACAGCCCTGCCTAGAATCTGGTAGGGCCCTCTAGTTCCTGCTGGTCACTTCTCCTTCAGAGAGGAGGGTGAGAGCAGATGTGGCCCCTGCCAGGTCTCCTCAGATAACTGGTCTGGGCTGGCAGAGTCTGCTGTGCCCTCAGACTCCCCCTCACTGGACCAGCCAAGGCTGCTCTGTGTGCCCAGTCCTTCCCAGGCGGCTTCCTCCTATTCCTCCCCAGTGCTCCCAAGCCGTTTTTCACTTTCTAACCTGGACTCCAGAGTTGCTGCACAACAGATACCCTCCCAGGCCATTTGTGGGTCCCTGGAGGAATGGAGGAGGGCTTCTGGAAGACCATCATGGCCTCAAAAGCCAAAAGGACCAGCTGCAATGGTGGTGTCTCAGGCAGTGAAAGACCAGGGAGGGGAGGCCCTCAAGCCCCATCCTGACAGCCTCAGAGCTGCACAGAGGTGGCACCCAGTCCCTTGAGGCGTGCAGGTCCCCTGAGTTCTGGCTCTGAACGTTTATGATGGCCACCGCTCAGCCAGCTCCTGGGGAAGCTTCTGAGCCACCAGGCCCTGCTCCCCAACTCCTGTCCCTTACTCCCATCCCAAAGCCTGGCAAGACTTGGCTCCCACACCCCACCCAGCTATGCGGCTCACTCCAGGCCTGCTGTTTTGAGGATAGCTTCGCTCAGATGGACCCACATTCTGGGAGGGGGACTGAAAGCGCTGGGCCTTTTGTCCCAGCGAAGAGGCCCCTAAGGGAGGGCTGGAGGGGAGCTAGACTGACTTCCCGAGCAGGCTGTGGGAAGTGGGGTAGGAGGCGGGGGGCATTTCTGGAAATCCACATGCATTTTCAGAAGCAAACAGAAGTAAAAATAAATCCAGGTGACTCTGCAGGGCTGGATGGTTGGGAGCTCTGGCCATCTCAGGCTGGCCGGATGCAGACGGGTATTAATAGGGTGTGGGTGTGGGTTCTGAGAGCAGCCTTACATGCCATTAGTGGTAACCTAGGCTGTGGGGGGGCTACACCAGTGAGTGGGGCTGGAAAGCCTCAGGAGTTGGGAGATGATGGAGGAGGATGGGGTGGGATGAGATGGACAAGGCCAGCTCAGGTGAAAGCTCTGGGGCCTGGAAACATTTGTTTCTTCCTGGAAGCCCAGGCCCTCCAGCCCCAGCTGGCTGCTCCTGCACAGGCCCAGCAGCCACCCCCAGGCCCTGGAGTCTGTGCCCTGGTCCTCACCGACGGAAGGGCCTGGACAGTTTGTAGTACTTGCTGTGTGACTGTGAGCAAGTTCCTTGCCTCCTCCCTACCTCAGTCTCTCTTCGTGGGAGCTGGGTTAGGGGAATTCTGCCCATTCTTCCTTGTTTTTCCCCTCCGAGATGTCTTTGAAGGGCCACTTAATTCATGCCTCCATGAAGTCCTAGCTGAGCGCTTGCTGTGGGCTCCTCAGCCCCGGGCTGGGCTCTCGGGTCCCTGGTTTGATTTATATTACCATCACAGGCAGACTGGGCTGTGTGTGAGCACTGGGCGGCTGGCTCCACACCCATCTCCCTCCATCACCCACTCCCACTCAGGGTGTGGGGAGCAGCTCTCTGAAGGACCTGGAATTTTGGCACAGAGGGCAGTAAATGAAGAGGGAGCTGCAGGCAGAAGGCAGCATGTGCAGCGGGGTGAGGGCGGCCATTGTGTGATGGTGGATGCGTGTGAGAATGGGCAAGGAGTATGGGGATGGATGAGCCAGGAAAGCATGCATCTCAGGGGACCGGGGCTGGGCAGAGGTGGTTCTGGGACCTGAGTCAGATGTGGGACGGGTGTGGATCTAGGGGGACAGGTGTAGTAGTTGCAGGGACAGATGTGGGCCTGGAGAATCACACTGGGCCTGCAGCAGGCGTGGGCCCAGGGGCAGGCAGGTTGGATGAGGCAGTAGCCAGGGGTCTATGGGCAGGTGGGGGGAGGGGTAGGGGGAATCCACGGGTTGGGGGTGAAAGCATGGGTGCTGGGACACTTGTGGACCCTGGGCTTCTGGGGGTCAGGGACGTGGGCCCAAAGCAAGTGTGACCAGGAGTGGGGGCAGTTGCGTGGACAGACACGGCTGGGCTGGGCTGGTGTGTGTTCCTACAGGCGTGTGCTGGAGGCAGCACGAAGGGCCAACCAGACAGGCCATTTCTTCTGGATGGGCTCTGACAGCTGGGGCTCCAAGATCGCACCTGTACTGCACCTGGAGGAAGTGGCTGAGGGCGCTGTCACGATCCTCCCCAAGAGGATGTCTGTACGAGGTAAGGCCGGGCAGGTGCAGGTGGTCGGCACCTGGACTGCTCCTCCTGCCGTCTCTCCTCAGCTTCCTTCCCCTCCTGCTCCTCCCCTTTCTATATCCTTCCTTTCCTCTTCTTTGGCCCACAGCCTCTTTTTTTTTTTTTTTTTTGAGACGGAGTCTCGCTCTGTTGCCCAGGCTGGAGTCCAGTGGCGCCATCTCAGCTCACTGCAAGCTCCGCCTCCCGGGTTCACACCATTCTCTTGCCTCAGCCTTCCAAGTAGCTGGGACTACAGGCGCCCACCACCACGCCCGGCTAATTTTTTTGCATTTTTAGTAGAGACGGGGTTTCACCATGTTAGCCAGGATGGTCTCGATCTTCTGACCTCGTGATCCACCCGCCTTGGCCTCCCAAAGTGCTGGGATTACAGGCGTGAGCCACCGCGCCCGGCAGCCCACAGCCTCTTATGTTCTGAGGTTCTGGACTGGGAGCTTTTTTAGGCCACATGCAACACAGCAGAATTTGAATCCAGATTCAAGACCTTCCCTCCTCTCTTCTCAGACAATTTTGGGGTGGAAGGTGTGTGGAGAGTCCACTGCTGGAAGAGGCTGGGAGCCGCCCTGCCAGGGCTACAGGACAGGCCTTTCCTGCAGAGACTGCCTGGGGTTGGCAGGCCCCGGGATGGCGCTGAGGTTGGGCCTGCCTCGCCCTGAATGCCCTCTTCTCAGGGCAGAACCCACAGTCACCTGGGCAGGAACGAACTTCTCTGGCCAGAACTTCACAGAGAGTGAGGTGTGATGTTCCCGTTAATGGCCTGATGGGCAGGGACCTGGCAGTCTTCACCATGAGGAGAAGGCTCCCTGGGCCCTCTCCTTCCCTGCCCTCCCTCCCTTCAATAGAATCAAGCATTCATGGAGCTGGGAGGGACCGCAGACATCTGCCTCTCCAAGGCACTTCCCAAGACATGGAGGCCTGATGAAGGGAGGGACTTGCTCAAAGTCACACAGCAGTGTCCTCTCTTCATCCTGAGGCAGAGGGAGCTCCCTGGCCCATGACTCCTTCTAGCCCTGGCCCATACCTGTCCATAGGCCCATGGCTACCCTTTCATCCAAACATGCCCCACTGGGCCTACGCCTGCCTACAGGCCCAGTGTGATTCCCCAGGCCCATGCCTGTCCCTGCAAAGACCACATCTGTCCCCCCACATCCACACCTGCCCCATGTCTGACTCAGGCTCCAGAACCACCTCTGCCCAGCCCCGGTCCTCTCAGACTCATGCCTTCCTGGCTGATCCATCCCCACATCCCTTACCCCATCACACATCCAACACCCCCCCACCCACCCACCACACACACATAGCGAGAATTTCCACACCACCCCCAGCCATAATAAACACAACATAACAGTAACTGCTATGGTGCTTACCAATGCCAGGACCCTTACGGACATCTCCTTTAGCCTCCCCAACAGCCCTGTGATGCATTCTTCCCCACATTTAGTAGGTGGATACACAGGGCTCAGAGAGCTTGAGACACACACAGTGCAGCGAGTGGCAGAGTTGGGACCGGAATCCAGGACTTGCCTGACAAGTACCTTTTCTCTCAGGAACATTAGAGAAGCTTTTAGAACAATGGTCCTCATCTGGGGATGATTTTGCCCCCCAAGGGGACATTTGACAACTTCTGGAGCCATTTTTGGTTGTCACAATTGGGGGATGCTGCTGCTGGCATCCAGTGGGTAGAGGTCCGGGTGCTGCTCAGCATCCTACGGTGCATAGGATGGCCCCCCACAGTAATCATCCCACCCAGAGTGTCCACAGTGCCGAGGCCGAGAAATCCTACTGCAGGCCAAACCTCCTGCTCGATGCCAGTGCGTCTCCTGCCACGTGGCCAGTCATTTTGCTTCCACTTGTGTGCTTTCATGGGCAGGAAGCTCCACGTGGGCCCCGCTGAGCTTTCAGGCCTCTGGCCCATACAGAGCAGCTCAGTCCACAGTGCTGGGAACAGTCAGTATGGCAGGAGGGGCGTCTGGGAGGAGGAGAGGTTGTTCACCGCCAGCCTGCCCACCCTAGGACATGGTTTCCCAGGCTGAGAGCAGAACTGTGAGCCATGCAGAGCACGTGGAGGAGGGAGGCAGCCTCTGTCAGTGACGGGGACGTCCTGGATGTGAAGGGAGAAGGTCCAGGTCCTGGTCTATGCTGTATGACCTGGGTGGTCCCCTCCCTTCTTGTCTGACCTGGTCTCCTCTTCAGGTGCTCCCAGGGTTGGGCAGCCCCACCAGCCTCTGTGCTGTAATCTCAGGACTCCCAGGCGGCCCCTTCTCAAAGCCCGCTGTTAGCATTGCAGCGGTTAAAGGCCGCAGAAACATCCTCATCGGTGTGCTTCTCTTCCATAAAGGCAGCAGTTGTAGATTACACACGCTCCCCCTGGGACCTAATACAGCTCTTTTCATTTTGAATGAAATGAAATGCTCCACATTTTGTTTTCTCCTGGATCAGAGGATGTGCTCCTCCCGGTCTCTCTCCCTCCGCCTGGACCATCTCTTATCCTGGGGGAGGCAGGAAGGGCTGGGGCTGGTGGGAAGGAGGCCAGTGAGGCCCTGACGTCCCGGTTCCCTGCCAGGCTTCGACCGCTACTTCTCCAGCCGCACGCTGGACAACAACCGGCGCAACATCTGGTTTGCCGAGTTCTGGGAGGACAATTTCCACTGCAAGCTGAGCCGCCACGCCCTCAAGAAGGGCAGCCACGTCAAGAAGTGCACCAGTGAGCACGCGGGCCGGGCAGGGCCGGGCGGGCTCTAGGAGGAGCCGGGGAGGGCTGAGCCTGGGCGCCTGAGGCCGAGAGCCTCCCTTTGTCTGTCGGCAGTGGCAGGACGTGGAGTTGGGCCTGCACCTGGAGTGGAGTTGGGAGGCCTGGGCGGGGCCTGGAGGGGCGGGGCCGCAGCCGATTTGGGGTGTGGCACTGAAATCCTTGGGAGTGGCAAGGCCTCTGGCCGCCTCGGGGTTGATGCGGACAGCCCTAGGGCCAGCTCACAGCACTGCACTGACCCCTCCAGTCTTGACGCACACCAGGCTGGGCAATTTCCAGAAACCACCTCTAACCTCCAGGGTTCCCTCAGTCACTCAGCAAGCACCAGTTTGGCTCCTAGGCCGTGCCTTGCCCTGTTCTAAGCATGGCAGATATATAGCAATGGAGAGAGTCCAACGGCGCTTGGAGTTTTTATTCTAATGGGGAGACAGACAATCAACAAGATGAGTGAATGATAGAATATGTAAGAACAGAAATGTGCAGAAGAAACAAAACAGACAATAAAAAGAATGGAAAGTGTGAGGGGAAGGGAAACTGCAACTGTGAAGTGGCCAGGGACGGCCTGCTTGCACAGGTGACATCTGAGCCCGCACATGAGAGGGATAAGCCGCGCAGGGGAGGGGCAGTGATCGGTCCATTTTACAGGTGGGAGAACGGAGGCTCAGAGGAGGTGAGTAGAAAGACTTAATTCCCATAGATAGAGGGCGGTAGAGCATGACTTGCTCCCCGGTCTGAGCCCTAGGCTCCCCGCCCCCTAGGTAGCCATCATGGCGTGTCCACTTCAGATACATCCAGACAGGGGTCTTTGCTCGTCCTGGGTCTGGGTCGCCCTGCAGCAGGACCCAGCCTCAATGACATTGGGGTGCTCTGGTGCCTCTCAGCCTGAGTGGTGCCTAATTGAGGATGATGAGTTATCTCCTGTATTCTCCCAGACTTGATTGTGCAGTTTGGGCAAAGGGCGGGGGACGCGCTGCGTGGAGTCAGCTCCTCCAGGGCCAGGGGAGAAGGGAGTGTGATGAGGGTGGGTGGGGAGCATGCTGCCCTCTGGTGGCCAGAGCCCACAGGGACGTGCAGCCACTGGACCACTGGGGACCCAGAGAAGCTCACAGCCAAACCCGCCTGATCTGCAGAATGAGTGCAGGTATGCGAGTGTGCCCAGTGTGGCAGCGTGTGTGTATACACCTGTGACACGTGACTTTGCATGTGTATGAGAGCTGGTGTTCCTGAGAGAGAAGGGGTGTGTGTGCCTGTGTCTTATGTGGGGCTTATGTATTCCTGGGTGAGCTAAACATAAACATTGCTATTTACTATGTATCTACTGTGTTCAGACACTTTACGGACATCATCTTTAAAACGTGAAAGACATTTCACTCTCACAGTAACTCTAGGAACTCTTAAGATTCCTGCACTCTAGACAAGGATATGGAGAGTCAGAGAGACCAAGTGACTTGCCCGAGGCTGCTCAGCAAATGCCTGAATCAGGCGGTAATCACAACAGAGATGTGAGAAGCGCAAAGATGCCTGGGTGTGGAGGCTGAGCCCTCCTGTGTGGGGTGACCATGCATCCTGTCTCCCGTGTTCTGGTGTAATTATTGAGAGCATCCCCTTTGGTTCTTGGAAGTGCCCATGTGGGATGGAAAATTGTATGGGCACCCTGATTTAGATCAGCAGACCTAGATCGGGGGTGAGGATGGGGATGGATGGGGTGGGAAGACTGGAAGTGGTGGCAAGATGGACAGCTGGGGCCTTCTGGACCCAGTGTCTAGGCTGTCGAGGGGTCTGGGCCGTCAAAGGGAAGGGCTTTCTGGAATCTTCTCTTTGTCTGGGAGGGGCAGGAGGGGAGAAGGCTTTGGTCAGTTCCTGTAGGCTCTGTCCATTCTAGTCCTTGGGGCAGGATTCATGAACCTCTCCAGCAGTCCTAAGGGAGGCGTTTGGTCTGATTGTTAGCACAGGTGGGGAAGGAGGACTGGAGCAGGGTTCAGAAGAGCACAGAGCTCGGCTGGGTGTGGTGGCTCACGCCTGTAATCCCAGCACTTTGGGGGGCCGAGGTGGGTGGATCATCTGAGGTCAGGAGTTCAAGACCAGCCTGGTCAACATGGCGAAACCCCATCTCTACTAAAAATACAAAAATTAGCCAGGTGTGGTGGTGGGCACCTGTAATCCCAGCTACTCAGGAGGCCGAGGTCCGAGAATCGCTTGAGCCTGGGAGGTGGAGGTTGCAGTGAGCCAAGATTGTGCCACTGCACTCCAACTTGGGCGACAGAGTGAGATTCTGTCTCAAAAAATAAAAATAAAAAAAAAAAAAAAAAGAGCACAGAGCTTTGCCGTGAGCCTGAGGCAAACTCTGCAACCTTTCTGGGCCTTCGCTTTCTCATCTGAGCAACGGGATTAATGAGCTGGCCCAGAGGGTGTCTCCAGAAGGAAGTGAAACGTTAATGGAGGCACTTCCTGATCTGTAAGTGGTGGCTGTAAAGCCTGGAGGTGCGTTAGAGTCACCTGAGAGCTTTTAACACCATACCAGGGTGCCACCCCAGACCAACTAGATCAGAACCTTAGTGGTGGGGCCTAGGCTGTGGATTTTTACAAAGCTCCCTAGGTGATTTTAATGTGTATTTAGTGCTGGAGCAGTGGTTTCCAAGCTTTGTTCACATTGAATCACCTGGGGATCTTTTAAAAACACAGTTACCCTAGACATTCTGGTTTAATTTGCACTGGATGCAACCTGAGCATTAGGAATTTTTGAAGTGCCCCAGGTGGTTCTACTATGCAGCAAAGTTTGGGAGCCTCTGGCTTGGAGGGAGGGATGGGTGATGGAGGGAGGACAGCGTGCACCCTAAACAGGTGAGGAGGCATGAGCAAAGGGGCAGAGGCTCTAGTGGACGTGGTACGTCTCATCTCACCTGACCCGAATCCTTCCTGCTGCCTTGGGAGCTCCAGCAGAGGCAGGTCAGAGTCCCTGTGTGGCCCCAGGCCGGGCGCGGTGAGCCTCTCAGTCTATCTCTGGGTGAGGTGAGGGGCGGGTGAGGGGGCTGCTGGGAATGTCTGTGGGACCTGAGACCCTGGGGGAGGGGGAGGCAGCTCTCGTTTCCCCATGGTCCTGCTCCTGAGCTGAGCCTGTCCCACGGTAGAAGGCCTTAGGCCAGGAGGGCTGGAGTGACACCCACAGAGAACTGGGAGCAGGGGCAGGGGAAGGACCACCCCTGGGTCTGAGTCTGACTCTGCCTCCTCCCTGCTGTGTGACCTTGGACAAGTTATCTAACTTCTCTGAGTCTCAGCTGCTGTTTCAGCCTACAGGGTAGGCAACAGCTGCCTCAGTGAGCTGTGAGGTTTGGAGATAAAGCGTGTGAGGAGGCTGGCTGAGAATGTGTATGACAGGTGCTGATAAAATGATTGTTATTGCTGATATAGAGAGGAAGTGGGAGAGTTGGGATTTAGACAGGCAATTGGGTAATCTAATAGTCCAAGTCTGTTGGTACCAATTCTGTCTGTCTGCTGTAGCATCCCGGAGGAAAGAATGTGCAATCCTGAAGGTGGGTGGTATAGATGGTCACAGATGCAACTCCCATTTTACAGAAGAGGAAACTGAGGCAACTTGTGACTATCACAGAGCCAGAGAGTTGCCAGAGCTGATTCGCAGCCTGAGTGTCAAGCCAGTGCCCACCCTGGCCTTCCCGTCCTTCCCTCCCACTCCTCCAGGGCCCCTCTCTCTTGCCGTCAGCCAGCCCAGGCATGCTCTGTGAGACCTATTCTCCACCTGCCCCCACTCTGTCTCCAGAGTTTACCTTCCCCTCACCTCTTCAGGATCAGCTCACTCTGCTCTCCTGGATGCTCACATTTCATAGTCGGCCTCTGTCTGTTTCAGTCCCCCAGGCCTGCCCTGCTCAAGGTCTCGCGGAGAGCAGGTGCCACTCCTGTGTCCTTTGCCTTGCCAAATCCATTCCTTCCCACCCCAGGTGATGGATGGGCCTGGTGACTGCCCAAGAGGGTGGGAAGGACCCTCTCGTCCTGGGATCTTACACTTGGAAAGATTTGATTCATCCTTCAAGGCTGTCTGAAGTGGAGTTCCTCCAAGATGAGGATTTGATAGCAAGTAGCTGATTTGGGAGGGGATTCCAGGAAAGAGGAGAGAAAGCAGAGATAAAGAGTGTGAGATCAAGCTGGTTGCCACTGTGAACAACTGGAGCTCACTCCTCCTGGGACAGAGGAACAGGCCTCTCAGTCATCCCACAGAGAGCGAGAGGGAGCCAGGGTATGTGTGTGCCGGGCCCCATCAGTCATTGGTGGAGGGATGCTCCTGAAGGCCATTAATTCCTTGGCACCTCCAGCCTGCCAAATGGCTGGGCAGAGAGGGCTCCTGCACCCAAGAAAGCCTCAGAAGGGTGGCACATGCTGGCAACTAGAGGCTGAACTGGTGTGTGCTGAAGGGGTCAGGGTTGGGGGTATGGTAGAGCACTCATTCTTTCTCAAACATACGGCTATTAGAGTCTTGCAGACCTGGGTGTGAATACTGGTGCTGCCAATTCCTAGCCATGTGGCCTTGGGCACGTTACCTCACCTCTGGGGGCCTCGATTTCCTCATCTCTGCAATGGGAATTATATTATCCCCTCCCATTCTCCCAAGAGCTCCATCCCCAGCAGAGTGCTACCTCCCTCACGGCTTCCAGGGAAGTGATGGGAGCTGATCTACAGGAAGCACTTGCAGATGGCCCGTGGATCCCCCCAACCCCATCGAGCTGGGGTCACTGAGAGGGGCATCTCTGCAGCTGTCAAGCCTACGGGAAGATAGCGCCCGCCTCCTCCTTTCCTCCCATGCCCTCCCTGGGAGCCCAAAGAACAGGGTTTGGGAATTAAAGTCGTAAACAAGGCAGATGTGGCATCCGTCTTTTTGACAGCACTGCCAGCCAGGTGACGGCTGAGCGGAGGAAGGCCCGGTTTATGAGGAGAGAGGAAAAATTTACTGCCTGCTGCACACACGGGCTGGGAGCTCAGAGAGGGAGGGCAGCTGCATAGTGGTTGGGGGTGTGTGGGGAGATGCCAGTCGCCCAGCCTGTGCTACCAGCAGTAATAACAATAATAGTGAAAACATAATCACAGCTAATATTTATTTATATAGCCTTTATTGATTGTCGAGCTCTGTTCCAGTATTTTGCATTTAATTTTTGGAGCAACCCACGTTACAGATGAGGCATCTGAGGCACAGAGAGGTTAAGGACTTGTTCAGGGTCACACAGAGTTGGAGTTGGAATCCTTCCATTTGGCTCCAGAGACGTTTTGCTTAGACCAGATGATATCCCAGCCCCAGGCCCCTCCTGGCTTCTCCAGCCCGCCTGTGAAAGGTCTTCCCACCTCTGCATCCCGAAGAGAACCTGAGGAAGCCTCCCTCCTTGGGCAAATAAGAAAGGCCAACATTTGGGAGCACCCTTTATGTGCCAGGCCGTGCCCTCATTAGAGGAACTCACAGTTGTTCAAACCATTGGCTCTTCACTCAGTGCTGCTTCCCACTCATCAACTGGGAAACCAACAGCGTTGACGAAGAGTCTGACTGTGTGCCCAGTCAGCCCTGTGTTGGGCTCAGTGAGGGGGACAGACTTGCCCTGGGGAGCCGCCCTGTGAGTGGCCTTGCAGATAAGGTATAGTGGATGGTGGCGTGGCCTGGCAGTCAGAGCCATGGGCTCCAGAAAAGGCCTAACTGTGAGGCTGGAGAAGGCGGAGCCTGGAGGCCTCTTGGAGGAAACTGGGAGTGCTGGGAGGACAGGAATGCTGCACTTTTATGTCAGAAGTTCTCACTGAGAAGGTGTGTGCTAGTCTGTTTGCATTGCTATAAAGGAATACCTGAGGCTGGGTAATTCATAAAGAAAAGAGGCTTATTTGGCTCACGTTTCTGCAGATTGTGCGAGAAGCGTGGCACCCGCATCTGCTTTTGGTGAGGGCTTCAGGAGGCTTCCCAACGTGGTGGGAGGGAGACAGGGGAAAGAGAGGAGGAGGAGCCAGGCTCTTTTTAACAATCAAATCTTATAACTAATAGAGTGAGAACTCACTCATTACCATGAGGAGGGCATCCAGCCACTCATGAGGAATCCACCCCCGTGACTCAAACACATCCCACCAGGCCCCACCTTCAACACTGGGCATCACATTTCAACATGAGATTTGGAGGGAACAAACATCCGAACTATTTCAGGGTGATCCTAGAGCGAACACCTGAAGGCCGTGAGAGAGAGAGCCATGTGAAGACCTAGGAAAGGGCATGCCAGGCATAGGACACAGCAAGTGCAAAGACCCTGGGGTGGGCTCCTGCCTGGCAAGCCTGGGGAGCAACGAGGAGGCCAGTGTGGCTGAAGCAGAGAGAGCAATAGGGGGGAGCAACGGGCAGGTGGTACAGATCATGTGGGCCTTGCGGACAATTTGTAAGGATTTAGTCTTTTATGAAGAATGGGACAAGCCATTGCAGGGTTTGAAAGAGGATTGACGTGACCTGATTTATGTCCTAATGAGATCACTGGGCTTCTACCTGCTCATTTCTCTCTGGGAGCGAGGGCAGAGTGGGAGACCAGTTAGGAGGCTGGTACTGTAATCCAGGTGGGAATGATGGGCCTGGGGCGGGTGGTGGTCGTGGAAGTGGTAAGAAGGGGTCGGATTCTTTGTAAACTTTGCAGTGTGGCCATGGTGTTTATGGAAGGATTTAAGGAGAGAGAGAAAGATGAAAGAAAGTCAAGGATGGCTTCAGCGTTCTTTGCTGGAACAAGGAGATGGATGAAATTGCCATGCACGAAGATGGAGTGGGCGGGAGGAGGAGCAGGCTGGGAAGGAAGGCAGGGCTTTGGTGGAGGCCATGTGGAGAGTGGGATGCCTCCTGGGACCCACGTGGCCTTGTGGAGTAGGCGCTGGAGTCAGGGAGAGGCTAGAGTGGCCATGTGACTGGGGAGCTGGCAGATTACAGATGAGGCTGGCTGGGAGCACCAAGGAGTGTGTGTGGCTAGAGAGGAGATACCAGTGAGCCCTGGATGCTGGAGTGTTCGGGCCGAGAGAAGGGGGCCAGCATGGAAGCTGAGAAGGGGCAGCCCAGGAGGCAGCAGGGCCCAGAGCGTAGTGTCCCGGCAGCGATAAAGAGAGCACTGGAGCAAGGAGTGACTGGCTCCATCACATGCTGTCCAGGGGCCAAGTGAGACTGGCTGGACCAGGCCATTAGACTTAGCTACCTGGGGGGCGACTGTGACCTCCACAAGAGCAGTCTCCTTAGAGAGGTGGGCGCAAAAGCCAGACTGGAGTTGGTCAGGAGACAGAGGAGAGAAACTGATGACAGTGAGCAGAGAGGTACCTCTTTTGAGGAGCTGCATTGTAAGCAGGAACAGAGAAAGGGGATGCTAGCTGGGGAGAGGCGGGTCAAGAGAGGGGATTTGTTTGTTTGCTTAAATGGGAGAAATGACCTCTTCTACCTTAAAGAGAAAGACATAGTGTGTTAGTTGTTCTCACACTGCTATAAAGAACTACCTTAGACTGGGTAATTTATGAAGACAAGAGGTTTAATTGACTCACAGTTCTGCAGGCTGTACAGGAAGCGTGACTGGGAGGCCTCAGGAAACTTACAATCATGGTAGAAGGCGAAGAGGAAGCAAGCACGGCTTACCATGGTGGAACAGGAGAGAGAGGGCGAGAGGGGAAGTGCCACACTTTTAAACCATCAGATCTCTTGAGAACTCACTATCATGAAAACAGCATGGGGGAAATCCGCCCTCATGATCCAATCACCTCCCGCCAAGTCCCTCCCCTGACATGTGGGGATTACAATTCAAGGTGAAATTTGGGGTCAGGACACAGAGCCAAACCAAGTCACCTAGTAAGGGGGAAAGCTAAATGCTGCTTGAAGGGAGGCTGGCTGACTCATGGGGGAGAGGGATGTCTGCGTTGGGAGTTGTTAGCAGGGGCTGGGCAGCTCATCCACACTTGCCTGAGACTCAGTCCCCAGAGTCCCCCCACCCCCAGCCCCAGCCCCTCCTGAGTGGAAGAGCTGAGCCCCAGCTTCTCAGCCAAGGTCTGCTGGCCTCAGAACCAGGGAGGAGCTGAGAGCTGATCCTTCTTGGGCACTGGGCTGTACAGGGGCCAGGTATGACTCTCCTTGCCTAGTCCCAGGTGCGAACTTTACTTCACAAATGAGGGATCTGGAGCTCAGAGATGCTAAGTGACTTGCCAGGCCCAGCAAGGGGCTGAGTGGGGGTTTCCAGCTGGCCCCACCAGACCCTGGGGCTCGTACCCTGTTTCTCAGAGCGAGGTCTGTGGACATCTGAGGACACATTCTTGAGTCCAGATTCTCAGGGACTCAGGAGTGCTGTGAGGATTCTTAAAGTCTGCATTATATGTTGATGGCCATCCCGAAGTGAGCTCTCCCAGTCTCAGAGACATGGCTTCTCTGCTGCTGTGGGCATTTGCAGTTGGGCTTCACTGTCATAGCCAAGCTTTCAGCTTCTCTCCTCAGTGTTTTCTTGCTGGGGTCATATTCTTGAGGGTCTGCAAGAACCGTTTCCTTCAAAAGGAGCCTGTGGCTGGCTCAAGGTTGAAGAGCCCCAGGTGATGCTACCATAGAGCTCTTGGAGCTTGTAAAAGAACACTTGAGAGGGAGTCAGGAGTCGCCTCCCTCTGGGTAAGCTGCTCCAGCTCCTCGGCCTCGGTTTCCTTATCACTGAGATGGGGATCCCTTTTGGCCCAACCACTAAGCCCTCAAAACACCTGGGTGCATCATTCCCCGGGACTGGCAGGAGTTGGTGTTGGCCCAAGGCTGAGTTGTGGGGGACAGAGCTAGGGATGGAGGAGACTCAGCCAAGTGGGTTACAAATTCCCAGACTGGAAAGCAGGCGACTTGATGAGGATGGAAATTCAAGAGGAGGGGACCGGCAAAACCGCAGTGTAGGGCTGAAGAGCCCAGAGCGTGTGCCTCTGGGCCAGGGAGATCCTGGCTGGTGACGTCTGGGAGTTTGGGGGCTTGTGGGGTGGTGAGCCTGGATTCGGGAACAGGACTTGAGGGACCCTCAGATGAACTGAATGTCTCAGGAAGCACAGAGGGGCAGCTTTCTCCACCCCATCCGTATATTGGGCTAGGCCGAGCTGACCTGGGTTTGTCTATGCGGTGGGCATCCCTTGCCCATCGAGTGTTGGTGGGGAAGGGGTGGGGAGAGTCAGCACTAGAGCCAGCACCAGCCAGGCTGCAGACAGGATGGAGGGGAGGCCTTCAGGGGTGGAGCGTCATCCAGCGGGGGCGTGTCAGGGAGGAAAGGAGAGCTGAGGCTGAGAGAGGACTTTTGTGTACAAGACATGGTGTTGCATCTCCCTCAGTCCTCCCAGCGGCCCCTCAAAGTAAGTCTTACTATCTGGAATTCACACTTGGGAGACGGAGGCGCTAGGCCACTCCTATACTTGGCCTAGAGTGTATAGCTGGGCCATGGCCCCGCCGAGAGTCAGGGCCGTATGTGTTTGTTTGGTCCATTACACCAGACAGCCCTCTCTGGAGGGGTTCTGGGACCCCCTTATTTTACTCCCTACTCCCTGGAAGTTTGCTTAAGGGACAAAAATGGGTGCAGGTATATATTTGTGGCTCATGCTCACCCAGAGCCTTGGTGTGCCTGACACCTCACCTTCCCATAGTTCTGGGAGACAGGCTGTGTAAGTGCAGGTTGATATCTGTGTAGGTGTGTGGTGTAGACACGGATCGATGCTGGACTGCACATGTGAATGAGTACATGTTCCGCAGCTATCACTGCCTCAGCCATACCCCTCAGCACTCACCATCCCAGTGTGCACTAGTGGGGCTCATGCCTCTGGGAGCAGCCCTCAGCCTAGGACCGGCGGAGCTGGAGCATTTATCCCCATGAATGGGATGACGCTGAGGTGTAGTTTACAGGGTCTCCTGGAGGTCCCCAGCAGGACGGAGCCCCACATGTTGGCATTAGTTGACTTTCCTCCCCCACCTCACCTCCCTGTCCGCTCCTCATGCTTCCTGGCATCACCCCCAATAAAACCCTTGCTCTCAAGTCCTCAGCATCTGCTTGTGAGACTTCTCAGCCTAAGCCAGTGGGTGAATCTGAATACCCATGTGTTTGTGTTAGTGTCGTGTTCAATGTGTAGCTGTAGCTATATTGGAAGCATTTCTATGTACACCTGTGTTAGAGCATGCATGTGTGTGTCGACATGTGTAAATGCATGAAGGTTCGTGAGTTTGCTACTCTATGCATGCGGATGTGAATATCTGTGTCTGTGTGGTGGATTTTGTCTACCCTGGCATGAGGGAGCTGCTTCAGCAATGTGTGTGCACGCACATGTGTACCAGTGCTAGAACTGGAGGATTGTGGCTCGGCGGGTGAGTTGTGGAGAGGTGAGGGGGGAGATGAGGAGGACTCTGATTATTTCAACCTTGAAAACTCATTTCAATTACAATTTACAACCTGCAGACAAAGGCTGCAGTCGCCGTAGTAACCACGCTTCCGGGTTTTGATGGAGAAAATCCTCCCTGGATGGTTCCCCAGCTGACTGTCACCCGTGGCGGAGCCAAACGCATCTCTGCCTCACTGTGCCCCGGGACACAATTAGGACATCTTCAAACTGTTGCTGCTGTCACTGCTGCCATGTGTCTGGAATTTGTCTCCTCCAACAGCTCTCAGAAATGCGTGTCTTGCTTCCTCCCAGAACTGCGGTGCCCCTGCCTGGTCCTGGGGTTCCTGCCTACCCATGAAAGGGGATTTTCCCACCCCTTTCCCTCCACGGCCACCTTCCTCCTCTAGACCTGCAGACAGGGAGTCCTTAATCCCTGGTTAGGCCTGGCCAGACAATGGGGGCAGGGCCTGGGTCCCAGGACAAGGGGAAGGAGGCAGGTCAGCGGCTAAACGGAGGAGGGGCAGTTCAGGGTACTGAAGACTGTTTTGGACAACCAAAGAGATCTGGGTTCAAGTCCCAGCTCCACCACTTCCCAGCTAGCTCCATCTACAGGTATGTGTCAGAACACCTACTTAGTGCCAGGATTCCTGTGAGGCTCTGGGATGTCACCCACCCACCTGCAACCCTTGCTACCTCCCCTGTGAGGGGGCCAGTGAAGCCTGTTTCCCAGAGCTGTGGGAAGGCAAGGTGCCAGGCACAGATGGCTCTGGGTGAGCATGAGCCACGGCTGCAGAGTCACCTGCTGAGGAGCTGGGTTGGGTGAGGCACAGGCACAACTGCAGCTGCTCATTTAGGCCAGAGCGTCCTGTCTTGTTTAGTGAGGGTTTGTGGTTCCTGCAGTATCCCCCACCCCTCCCCTACATGCTCCGACCCCTGCAGAGGAGTCACCTAGTTTCCTGTGGGGCACAAGGGAAGGGCCTGAGGCATCTGAGGCCAGAGTTGAGGAGTGTGTGGTGTGTGCATGTGTTTCTGTGTGTGTATCTATGTGTTGTGTGTGTGTGTTTCAGTGTGTATCTGTGTGTGTTTATTTCAGTGTATGTCTGCGTGTGTGTCTATCTGTGTGTGTCTGTGTATATATGTGTATGTATGTATATCTATGTGTGTGTGTGTGTGTGTGTATGTGTGTGGTGGGCATCCTCACAGCCTGGTCACTTCACTGCACCCCAGTCTTCCCATATGTTACTGGGGCTAGACTTGAGATAAAGTCCAGGAGGCCACAGCAAGTTGAGAAGTTGCTAGAAGTCCACACTGCTGCGACAGCGCTGGGATGGATGCTCTGTAGGGGCAGGCCTAGCACTCCGGAGCCCTTCCCCCAGAGCTGCCCTGGGTGGAGGCAGGTTTCCCTGGCGAGGGGGCTCCTGCGGGATATCCACACACGCATCCATACTGATAGCTTCGTGACCCTAGAGAGAGCCCTTGGCCCTGAGCCCGAGTGGCCCAGGCGTGGATGCTTCAGCAGGACCCTCTGAGGAGAGGCTGACGCTAGCCTCGTGGGGGAGGTGTGTTTCTCCCGAGATCCAGCTGGCCTCCAATGGCTGGGCGCGTCCTTGGCCTTGGGAGAGAGCTGCCTTCTCTCTGCAGTGGCCGCAGCCTCCCACTCCATCCCTGGTTAATAATTTAGTCTCTCATCCATATGAGATGAGGGTGTGATAGGAGCTGTGGGGGAGTCAAGTAGTGTTTTCTGCTGCTTCAGGCTGGAGAGAGCAGGGCCTAGGGGCCTGTGGGGAGCAAGTGTGGGTCCAGGGAGGGTCTTTCCAGGTGACTCCGTCCCAGCCTCCTCTGTGTCCTTTGGGGATGGGATCGTCCATTCTATTTCTCCCTAGGCCCTCGTGACCTTGTGATCAGAGGCCTCGGGCAAGGCAGGATGGCGAAGCTGTCTTTCGCATTCATCCTGTCTGTCTGTGCCTTGGCCTGGAAAAAGTGTTGCTGGTTAGCAAAGCTGGCAGACACGACCCAAGTCAAGTGCAGCCTGGGATGGAGCAGGGGTGGGGTCTGGAAGGTGGGAGTGCCCATCCTCTCACCCCTGGCTGTGTGACCTGGGCTTCTCCACCAGCCTGTTTTCTTGTCTTTTAAATGGCTGTGAGGGCAGATGACCCCCGTGGTCCTGGTGTCCCTAGCATTGTGGTTCCATGGTTTCTACTGTCCACTCAGCAATATGTGAGTACCTACCCTGAGCAAGGCTGAAAATGGGATGTGGTTCTGGCTGGCAGGGTTAATGATCGACCAGGCCAGCTGTCCCCCATCGCCACATCCTTGTGTGGGTGCGGCCACTGGTGTGGCTGGGATTAGACAATGTGAAGGGATTAGAGGGTGCAGCAGACCTCAGGGAAAGGCAGTGAGATCCCCTGTACCTTGGGTCTGCCTCCAGGGTGTCCAAGGCAGGGGGCTGGACACAGTAACCTCTGGAGTCCCTGGGGAATCACTGCCTCCTGTGGACCCAGCTTAACCCTGGCCTATGGGGGCAGGGCGCAGGCGCAGCCGCACACCCTGCTGCCCTCTGGGGAATTGCCTCTATGCAGTGTGGCATGTGCCCTCTAGCTGAGAGGCACGGGCTAGGAGTAGAGCGATAGGAGGAGTAATTTCCTCGCCTGGCCTCGAGGAAGAAGGCCATGCTGTATGCAGGGGCTGTGGTCTTGGGAGGGGAAGCCAGGCTTCCCTAGCTCTGCCCATCCTCCCCCTTCCTCCTCCCAGCCATCTTCCTGCCCCCATGTCCTCACTTCAGATCCCTGGTCCCCTCCCCACGTTCCTGCCCACCCGTATCCCTGTGTGGCAGAGTGTGGTGCTCAGGCTTGGAGTTGGAGTACCTGGGTTCGCATCAGCTCTTCATGGTCCTGGAATGTTGATGAGCTTTTCTGTGCTCAGGGCTTCAGTTTCTTTTTGAGATGGAGTCTCAGTCTGTCGTTTAGGCTGGAGTGCAATGGTGCAATCTCAGCTCACTGCAACCTCTGCCTCCCGGGTTCATGTGATCCTCGTGCCTCAGCCTCCTGAGTAGCAGGGATTACAGCTACCTCCCATCAGGCCTCTCCTGATGTTCCCAGCTAATTTTGGTATTTTGAGTAGAGATGGGGTTTCACTGTGTTGGCCGGGCTGATCTTGAACTTCTGACCTCAAGTGATCCACCCGCCTCAGTCTCCCAAAGTGCTGGGATTACAGGTGTGAGCCACCATGCCCAGCTAGTGTCTTCATCCTACAATGGAGTTGATTACACCATAGCATTGTTGTGAGAAATCAATGAGTGAATATACATCAAGAGTTCTATACAATGCCTGACACATAGCAGGTACTGGTGGAAGTTACTTACTTAATGTTACTGTTGTTATTCAATATGTTGTCTAATATCATGATTACCCAGGGTCCAGGCCAGGAACCACCTCCCCCTCCACAAAGTTGTCCCACCTACTCCAGCCCAGGGACCTCCATAGCCCTCTTGGAAGCACCTATTCTGCCCACTTAGCACATAGGGTACCATGGACGAGCCACCTGCTGGCTGCCAAGTGTTTTCAGTACCTTATCTCTTGGAAGCCTCATGGCAGCTCTGTGAGGTGGGATCGTGATCCCCTTTTTGCTGACGTGGACAACCAAGGAGGCCGCACAGGGCCCCAGAGCAGAGGTCAGTGGACACAGAGGGGAGGGGAGGAGGATGAGAGGTCAGACCCCAGGTCACGGTGCCTTGGGGAGCCATTGCAGTTAGCAGTGAGGAGTCTATGGGGATGGTTTCTCAGTTTGCAAAGTTCACTTATCCTTGCCACTGGGGGACAGGAGGGTTGTCCCTGAGGTAGAAGAGGGATGGATGGGGGTGATGGTGACTTCTGGTATCTAGGGTGACTGGAAACCATTGAGGGCAGTCTTTCAGCCTCTCTAGGCCTCAGTTTCCCTACCCATACCCTGGGGTGAGGGCAACATCCTCTGGCCGGAGCAACTGCCCATGGGTGATTGGCTTTAGGGACACTCCCCTCATTGATGGACACAGCTACTGTCCTGGGTGTTTCCCAGACTTCGAGAGGGGCAGCTACTCCCAAGATTATCCCAGGCCAGGATTGGGGGAAGGCATCAAGGGCCACAGTCACAGGGAGACCTCTGGGATGCTGCCTTCCAGGGTGACAGATGACAAGGGAGTCTGCCCTGGATATTCTGGGACCTTGGGTGGCACAGGCATCAGTGGCACAGTGTCCAGGCCAGTGGACTCTCCCATTATACCCATGGGCCTGTCTCCAGGCGCCTCCACAGGGCCATCTCCTGGGTGATAAGAGCACTGGGCTGGGAGTCAGGAGGCCTGGCCGTGCACAGATGGGCTGTGCCACCTCTCCAGGTGCCAGAGGGTGGTCTGGCTCCCATGACACCACTGTAAGGACAGTGGGCCTCACGAGTGTCCCTGTTCCTGGTGTTTCATTGCAGACCGTGAGCGAATTGGGCAGGATTCAGCTTATGAGCAGGAGGGGAAGGTGCAGTTTGTGATTGACGCCGTGTACGCCATGGGCCACGCGCTGCACGCCATGCACCGTGACCTGTGTCCCGGCCGCGTGGGGCTCTGCCCGCGCATGGACCCCGTAGATGGCACCCAGCTGCTTAAGTACATCCGAAACGTCAACTTCTCAGGTGGGGGCGTGGTGCGGACCATGCCTGACCCTGGGTATCCTGGGCCATGCCCGAGGGGAGGGGCCCTTAGGCTCTGTGGGGTGGGAATTGGAGGCCTCTCCTGATGTTTCCAAGAGGTGAAATCTCCCAGGATGTTCCATGAAGGGGTGGGTCAGAGAGGTCTCTGCCCCAGGCTCATCATCCGCCCTGCCTCTGGGTAAAGGCTCTGCAAAGATACCCACCCACCCTTACAGGCATCGCAGGGAACCCTGTGACCTTCAATGAGAATGGAGATGCACCTGGGCGCTATGACATCTACCAATACCAGCTGCGCAATGACTCTGCCGAGTACAAGGTCATCGGCTCCTGGACTGACCACCTGCACCTTAGAGTAAGTGGGAGGGCAGGGAGTAGGTGGAGAGTCACTCACGCAGTTCCAGCCCCTCGGAGGGCCCAAGGGGAGGCTGCCGCTGATTAGCCCTGAGCTCAGGACTGCGGCTGCCCGGCTGGGGCTTCCTTCCCAGGGCCCCCTCCCAGACCTCAGCGGTTCTGAGGCCCCCACCCTGAAATGGAAGACAGGGCAGTCGGAGTTCTGCTGCTATTCTGGTCCCTGCGCCCTCCCTTAGCCTGGGGCCTTCTTGCCTGCTACCCACTGAGGAGGGGATGGGGGAACTCTGGATCGAAGAATTCACACCAGAGTCAAATGGCTCAAAGACTTTTTGGGTGGGCGGGTGGGGGGTGACGGGGGGCATGGGGGAATAAGGTGAGGAGGAGGAGGGCTGCATTTGGACAGAAGAGGAAGTCTTAGGGCAAACGACCCAGGTCAAACAGTGGGATTTGTGGCACTGACTGGTGGGTAGTGAGCCAGTTGCTGGTTCCCCAGCCCCGTCAAAGCACGATAGAAGGCAGCCATTTTTCTAGGTCCTCTTAGCCACACTCTCCTAGCTCATGGACTGTCCCAAGGATGTGGTGACTTCCCCTTTCGGGCCCTCAGTATCCCAGCAGTGAAACAGAGCAGTGTTTTCGGAGAGAAAGGACCTTTGGTTTGTTCCCCAACAAAGTGCTTGTGGACTTGGTCTGTACCTTGCACGGGGAAGGGGTGAGCCATAACCGGGGTGGGCCCACTGTGACCCCGTGGATAGACTGGAGAGACTCAGAGACAGGTCCTCATCTGGCCTCCGCCCTCCTTGTCCTGGGATCCTGTGGGTGTTGCATTGAGGCCCCGCTGTCTCCTCTTGCCATGATCTCTTCCATCGAGGAACCCCTTGTGCTCTGCTCTTCAAAGCACTCTTGGCCTGCATCTCATTTAGCCCAACCATCTTCTAAGTCAGAGGAAATCTCTCAGGAAACCCAACCCTGGGGAGGCAGAAGGACTCTTCTAAGGCCACACCGTGTGGCAGGAACAGCCTGTTCCTAAGTGAGGCTCCTTGGATTGCTGAGTGGAGAGAGATGGGCACAATGGGGTATGAGGAGCTCTTGGCAAAGTGGGACAACACCAAATCGATGTGCCTGTCTTGTTTTGGTGCAGTGGGCACAGCACAGGGGCCAGGGACTGGAACTCACTAGCGGCAGCAGCTAGCATTTACCGAGTACCTGCTGTGTCCCAGCTGCTGCTCTAAACACATCCCCTTGCTGTGAGGATGACAGCTCTGTGAGGCAGGCAGTTATCCCTATTTTCCAGATGTCCTAACTGAAGGTGGCAGGCGGGGACTGGGCATGTGTGGGTGGCAGTGGGCCCTTCCCCTGAAAGTCCCCTCCCCAGGAATACAAGGCCCCTCCACCGGCCAGACCATCTTCATGGCCCATTCTGATGCAACTCACAATGCCCTCTTAGATCTCCTCACCTGTAAGGTCCGGACAGAGCTGAGGTGGTGGGAGGAGGGAGATGGGGTTGAACTTTAACCATCAACCTTCCCCACTTTCTCCGTGAGTGGCTCAGTTTGGGCTGTGCTGTGAGGGCCACAGAGCAGGCAAGGTAGCTGTAACCACCTACCTGGCCACTGTCCTCCTCCAGGGTCTGAGAGTGTGGCGGCCTCGCGTCACTGGTACCCTGGACCTTTTTGCCTGCACGGTTATTCTTTCATAGATTCCACAGAGACCTGCTGGGCCTCTACTATGTGTCAGCCTATGCTGAGGGCTGGAGACACAGCAGGAAATTAACACAATGCCCCTGCCCTCATGGAGCTGACATTCTAGTGAAATATTAAAAAGTGTATCCATTATGACTTCTAAATGGAGGTCACTCCAAGTAACAAAGGGCAAAGTAGCTTCATATCTGCTTTCATTGGATCAGATGAGAAAACAAAGGCTCAGAGAGGAGAAGCCATTTGCTCAAGGACACACAGCCAGATAGCAACAGAACTGTGATCCCAGGACTTGACCTCAGTCACTGCTCTTTCCGTTGGAACCACAGAGTTTTCCAGAACACTCATCATCGCCCTGTGTCCTCTGGGGAAGGGTCTTTCCCCTGCAGTTGTGCAGCTGCAGTGCACAGGGACCGTCCCACCTCGACATTCCTGCAGGACAGGTTGCGCTTGTCCTTGCTCTGTGCCCTTTGGCTTCTGAGGTAATCCACATCCTGTCATGCCCAGAACCACAGGACAACCTTCTCCTTTGAGATTTTCTTCCTACCTTGCGACGAGGCATCCCTGCCCACCCCACCTTATCCTTTTCCTTTATTCTTTTTTTTACTTTTTAAAATTTTATTTATTTATTTATTTTGAGACAGAATCTTGCTCTGTCGCCAGGCTGGAGTGCAGTGGCATGATCTCAGCTCACTGAAACCTCCACCTCCCAGGTTCAAGCAATTCTCCTGCCTCAGCCTCCCAAGTAGCTGGGATTACAGGTGCATGCCACCACACTCAGCTAATTTTTGTATTTTCAGAAGAGACCGGGTATCACTGTGTTGGCCAGGCTGGTCTCGATCTCTTGACCTCGTGATCCGCCCGCCTTGCCCTCCCAAAGTGCTGGGATTACAGGCCTGAGCTACCATGCCTGGCCCCTTTTCCTTTATTCTAAAGCCCTCCCCACACCTCTACCAGCTGGTTACACTTTATCAGGAGGTAGCACCCAGTGCAAATGCACCAGTCTAGTCAGGCTTGCTGTGCTCTGAGAGTGAGCTCTTCCTAAGAGATCCTTTATTTAGAACAGTTGCTTTGGATACAGCTCCCAGGTGTAGTCACGTCCCTTTGCCTGATGCCTGAGACTCTTTTGGGACTCTCACTTTCCAGAATATTGTAGCATATTCAGTAGCGTGTGACAACACTCATGTGGCTCTGTTGCTCACAGCCGTTGTGTCTTCAGGGACATGTAACTGTGCGTAGCACTAATTTAGAGCAAGATGTAAAGAAATGCTAACCCCTGAGCACACATTAAGTATCCTCTGATTAAACTTTTGTTCGTTGCTCCCTACTGAATCCAACTCCATGTGCTGTTTGGCAGAGGTGCCTTGGGCTGGGCCGTAGGGCAGCACGTCTTCCACTCCAGTGTGCACAGGAATCATCTGGGGGGTCTTGCTGCAACTCAGATTCTGAGTTAGTAGGTATGGGATGGGGCTGCAATTTGCCTTTCCAACAAGCTCCTGGGTGAGGCTGCTGCTGCCGCCCTGGGACCACTGTGAGTAGCAAGGCCTTAGGGGCTAAGAGTCAGGACTCCTGAGTTCTCTCTGCTCTGCCACTGTTGTTTCCTGTGACTCCAGGTTGTCACTACTGCTTTCTGGGCTCAGTTTCTTCATATGAATCTTGAGAGTTTCGGGTTCAATCAGGATTCCCTGTAGGTCAATTATGTCTGAGTTATGCCGGAGACCTTGTTTAACTCCAGCTGTTAGATTCAGTATGTCCCTGTGGGGTCCGGGCAGCTGAACTTTCAGCCAACTAGCTGGGTGATTTGAGTGTGGGGCTACAAGTTGCCACCACCCAGTAGGATGGTCCCGGGCGCAGGGTGGCATGTTCTGAGGCCTGCTCTACGGTACTGTCATTGCCAGATAGAGCGGATGCACTGGCCAGGGAGCAGGCAGCAGCTGCCCCGCTCCATCTGCAGCCTGCCCTGCCAGCCAGGTGAGCGGAAGAAGACAGTGAAGGGCATGCCTTGCTGCTGGCACTGCGAGCCTTGCACAGGGTACCAGTACCAGGTGGACCGCTACACCTGTAAGACGTGTCCCTACGACATGCGGCCCACGGAGAACCGCACGGGCTGCCGGCCCATCCCCATCATCAAGCTTGAGTGGGACTCACCCTGGGCAGTGCTGCCCCTCTTCCTGGCCGTGGTGGGCATTGCTGCCACGTTGTTTGTGGTGATCACCTTTGTACGCTACAATGACACGCCCATCGTCAAGGCCTCGGGCCGTGAACTGAGCTACGTGCTCCTGGCGGGTATCTTCCTGTGCTACGCCACCACCTTCCTCATGATCGCCGAGCCCGACCTCGGCACCTGCTCGCTGCGCCGAATCTTCCTGGGACTAGGGATGAGCATCAGCTACGCAGCCCTGCTCACCAAGACCAACCGCATCTACCGCATCTTCGAGCAGGGCAAGCGCTCAGTCAGTGCCCCACGCTTCATCAGCCCCGCCTCGCAGTTGGCCATCACCTTCAGTCTCATCTCGCTGCAGCTGCTGGGCATCTGTGTGTGGTTTGTGGTGGACCCCTCCCACTCGGTGGTGGACTTCCAGGACCAGCGGACGCTGGACCCCCGCTTCGCCAGGGGTGTGCTCAAGTGCGACATCTCAGACCTGTCGCTCATCTGCCTTCTGGGCTACAGCATGCTGCTCATGGTCACATGCACCGTGTATGCCATCAAGACACGCGGCGTGCCCGAGACCTTCAACGAGGCCAAGCCCATTGGCTTCACCATGTACACCACCTGCATCGTCTGGCTGGCTTTCATCCCCATCTTCTTTGGCACCTCGCAGTCGGCCGACAAGGTGAGTGGTGGCGGCCGGGGGTGGACAGTGGGTGGGTGAGGGCAGTGAGCAGGGGACAGCCTCCTGAGGCTGGCTGGCCTCTCCCCTGCTCCAGAAAGGCCTTCTTTCATGCCTCATTCTGACTTCTCTCCCAGTTGCAAGTTTTCTCTCTGGGTTCTGGGTTTTCTCTCCTCTTTCTCTGTTCTTGCCCATCTCCCTCTTCTCTCTTCCCCTTTCTGTCTCGTATCTCCTTTTTTCTCTTCTCCTTCTGTCTCCTTCAGCCCCACTTCACTCCCTCTTTCCATCCTCTCCCTGTTCTCCTTCTCCCCTCCTCCTCTGTCTCCCTATCTCTCCATCCCTGCTGCCCCTACCCCATCTCCTTCCCTTCTTTCCTCCCCCAATTCTCTCACCCCTTCCCCTCCTCTCTCTATCAGCCTGGGATGCCATACCCTCCTTCACTCTTCATTCTTTTTTTTTTTTTTTTTTTTTTTTTTGAGACGGAGTCTTACTCTGTCGCCCGGGCTGGAGTGCAGTGGCCGGATCTCAGCTCACTGCAAGCTCCACCTCCCGGGTTCACGCCATTCTCCTGCCTCAGCCTCCCGAGTAGCTGGGACTACAGGCGCCCGCCACCTTGCCCGGCTAGTTTTTTGTATTTTTTAGTAGAGACGGGGTTTCACAGTGTTAGCCAGGATGATCTCGATCTCCTGACCTCATGATCTGCCCGTCTCGGCCTCCCAAAGTGCTGGGATTATCTTCATTCTTTTCTAGACTCCTTTCTCTTACCTCTCTCGCTAGTCAACCCTGTCTTCCTTTTGGTTCCCTCGTCTCTTCTCCCTCCTCCATGTATCCCTCACAGGATCCCCATGGGACCCTTCCCCCCTCCCCAGCCCCAAGCTGCCCTGGGAGCCCAAAGACTAGGGGCTGGCAGAGGGCCTTTCCTTCCCTTGGCTGGAGTTGCAGAGTGGCTACCTCTGCCTCCTGTTGGCCTGTTCTGAGGACCTGGGCACACCCCAAGAGACCTGTATGCTTGGCGCACATCCCAGTCCTGGTGCTGGCTGAGTGACTCGGGGGTTTTATCTTGAAGGACTGGGAGTCACTGAAGGCAGGGGCATCAAGGTGAACTAAGGACCCCAGGTCTTGGTCTGAGCTCCATGTGTAAGTGTGGGATCTGGGCAAGTCAGTTGGCCTCCCTAGCCTCAGTTTCTTCATCAGTAAATTGGGGCCATGTCCCTTTCCCTGCAGTCCTTCCAGGTATTGTCACAATCACATGACACAGTGGGTGCACAAACAGTTAATACAGTGTAAGGAGTGTGGAGCTGAGGAAGCCAGAGGAGTGGGGAACGAGATCAGAGAGGTGACAGGCCAGATGGTGGCAATAACATTGTCTTTTACCATGAGTGAGAAGAGAGGCTGTTGCAGGCTTCTGAGCAGGTGAGGGTGCTATCTGATGTAGGTTGAAAAGGACCCCCTGGCTGCCAAAAGCAGCTGTGAGAAGGTCACTGTCATGCTCTGCAGGAGAGGGTGTCCCCAGCAGATGCAGTGGGGAGTTGGGGAGTCTGGGCCTGTCTGGAGACTGGCTGGCCAGGTTTCCAATGGATGGCACATGGGGTGGGAGACCAGGAGAGAGTCAAGGAGAACACCATGCTTTGAGGCCTGAGCAATCAGGAAGGAAGGAGTTTCCCTTGCTAAGGAAGAGAAGACAATGAGGGGAGCCTGTGAGGGGGCAGGAGAAGGGGTCCTGTGGACATGCTAAGTTTGGGATATTCATTAGACATCCAAATGCAGCTGCCAAGTCAGTGGTTGAATATAGGAGTCTGGAGTTCAGGGGCAAGTTCTGGGCTGGAGACGTATCTGAGGAGTCGTCAGCTTGAGCCTGGCATCTAAAGCTGTGAGCCCATGGCTGGGCATGGTGGCTTATGCCTGTAATCCCAGCACTTTGGGAGGCTGAGGTGGGTGGATCACTTGAGGTCAGGAGTTCGAGACCAGCCTGACCAACATGGTGAAACCCTGTCTCTAGTAAAAATACAAAAAAGTAGCCAGGCGGAGTGGCTTATGCTTGTAGTCCAGGCTATTCAGGAGGCTGAGGCAGGAGAAATGCTTGAACTTGGGAGACAGAGGTTGCAGTGAGCTGAGATTGCAACACTGCACTCCAGCCTGGGTGACAGAGTGAGACTCCATCTAAGGAAAGGAAAGGAGAGAAGAGGGGAGGAGAGCAGAGGGGAGGGGAGGGGAGGGGAGGGGAGGGGAGCTGAGCTGTGAGCACCAGTCTGAACTCCCAGGGATGCCTGGTTTTCAGTGAGGCAGCCGCCAAAGCTGCCATGGGATGGGGTGCTTGTCATGTGGAGACACTTCACCTAACGGCTGTTAGGCCCCATGGCAGCTGGTGAGGTCTCATCTCCTGCTTACAGATGAGGACACAGGGGCACAGAGAGGGGGAGTGACTTGCCTTGGTGGCACAGCTGGACTTGACCCCACTTTGTCTAACTTAGGAGCACCCCCCTCATCCTGACCACACCCTTCCCCCCTGCAGCTCTGGGATACCTCACGCCCTGGGACTTCCTTGGTAGGTGCCCACCTCTTTTCCAACAGCTCCTTAAGGGTCATCTTCCAATAGGGGTCCTGTGGGGGACCCTAAGAGGTAGACCTTGGGGCTGGCAGTGAGTGTCCTAAGATCTGAGATCTGACACTGGGCCTGCTTCAGCAGGGGGATCCCACCTTGCATGTCTGAGCCAAGCAGCCGCCATGCAGCCACAGCGCCCGACCCGTGCTGTGAGCCGGGTCTCTGGCCTCCACCAGGCCTGCTGTGGGAGGCCCTCCCTGCTGAGTGCAGGTGCAGGCAGAGGCCCTCATGCCTCTCAGTGCTCATGGGCCCCGTGGAGCCAGTGGGGAGGCCATCCCATACCCCAGGAAGCTGGCAGCTTGAGAAATTACCCTCAACAATACCAGGAGGCCCCTTCCCACACCTCCTCAGGGAGTAAAGGTACCTGGCTGGGAGGCCCACACGTGATAGTTAAGCCCCTCCCTCCACCTTGCCATAATTCCCCCTGGCTGCCTTCCAGCAGCCCATTCCCAGTGGGGTCCCTGTCATCCCAGGATATCAGGCCCTCTGGTCTCCAGAGGTTGCAGCCCAGCCCCCCAACTCAGCCTCCCTACCCTTTGCAATCTCTCCAGGTGACCTACCAGCCTCTGATTCCTGCCTTTTTAGGAGGCTTCCCCAGCCAGCTGTGATGATGAAGGGAGTCCCTGAGATGATCAGTTCATAGGCCCAGAGAGGGACAGGGACTTGTCCCAGGTCATATGACAGGCTGGCCTCACACCAGTGTGCTCTCTCCCTGGTGTCCCAGGACATTGGACATATACCTCTCCCACTCTGGGCCTCTGAATGGGAGGGGGCAGAGGAGGTGTACTCTGAAGTTCCTGCAGTTCAGGCTACCAAGCTTCTTAGAGACTCAGGCAACCTGGGTCATGTCTGGACCATGTCATGCCGAGTTGCAAGATGTCCCAGTGCAAGCTGCAGGTCTGGCTGCTAAGTGTGTGTGTTTGCATGTAGATCAAGCGGGGTGTGGCTGTTGTCAGGAGTTGTGGTGTGCCTGCAGAGGTGTGTGTGTGTATAGACGTGTGTGTGCCTTTTTGTGCATGTACATGCTCAGTGGTGCATGTGGTGTGTGTGTGCACGGGTGTGTGCCCATGTGCATGCAGATTGAGTGGGGATGGGTTGATGGGTGTGCTGAGGGGTATGTAGCTGCTGGTGTGTGTATGGATGTGTAGGTTGAGTATATGTGCCCAGGAGTGTGCACACAGTGTGCAGATGTGTGAGTGCAAATGTTAGTGAGTGTGTGCAGGTAGATGTGTGTAGATGTGTGTAAGTATATTTGTGTCTATGTATATGTGCCCATGTGTGAAGGTGTATGTGTGTGTGTGAGCCCAGCTGAGTCAGATGTAAGTGTGCAGCTGTGAGGTCAGGTGTGTGTGTCAATGCAGGTACGTACGTGTATATTGATGTGTGTGTGTGAGCAGGCATGCATGTATGCACACACGCACTTGCACACTCCCCGAGGGTTCAGGTGCTGGCACAGAGTGAAGCTGTCTGTGCCGCTCTGGTGAGCAGGCGGCTGGATTTCCCAGCCTTAGCCCAGATTTCCAGGGCTTAACACCGCAGCCATTTGGCATTACACTGAGCGGGCTTTCTCCACTACGTGGGGTTACTGCTCAGTTATGCTTGGGCGGGATGTGGCTGCAGAGGCAATCAGGGTGTGGGGAAGTTTATTTGTCTGGTTTGTACAGATTCGGAGGATCTCGGTTCCTATCAGGGTCAGCCTGCAGAAGCACAAGGCAGGCAGAGCTCCTTGGTGCCCCCACCGGGGCCCCTCAAACCCTGTACCCCCAGGCCTAGCACGAAAGCAGGAAATTCATCATCCACATCTACAGCTGCTCCTTCCTGTGCCCTTTCCTCACCCCAGGTGTCCTCTGCCCTCCCGCACCCAACTCAGCTCAGACAAGCTCCTTCAGTGTGGGGAGCACATGACTAGTGAAGATGAATGCAGGATTCCTCACGGAGGACGGAGTGCAGCGAGAGCCCATCCACACAGGGGAGCAGGGATGGTGGGAGTTCAGGCACCAGCGGGTTAAGAGGCGGGTGGGTGGGAGAGGAGGGGAGATCATAGCCCGAAGGCCGCCTCTCACTCTGCATCCCTTTAAGACCTTCTTGGTGCCTGGGTTCAGCCCCTCAGGAGTGCCTGCTGGGGTCTAGACCACTGTTTCTCTGATAAGGGTTAACCTGCTACCACCTCCTGGTGGCCATGTGTGCCTTCACAGAGTAGGGCTCCAGAAACAATGTCTGAGCCAGAGGCTCAAATGGTAGGGCTCAAATTCCACACCCTGGGGCAAGGATCGGAGCTGGTGGTGTACAGGGCCCCCGCTTCTGCTGTGTACAGGGCCTACCTCCCAGCTGGGGATGGCTAGAGGAGCCCCCAGGGCCCATGCTGGGAGGGAGGGTTTTGATCTGTTTATATCCCTTGAATTTTGTTTGCAGAAAGGCTCCTAGGCTGAAAAACAAAATAGAACAGAACACCAATGACTGTGCCCATGTGTTCAGAGTTGACTATATAATTTTCAGCGCCCAGCACAAAATGGAAACGCAGAGCGCACTGTTCAGAAATTATCCACCATTCAATATGGTGGCAGCAGGACCTTAAACCGAGAGCTAGGCACAGGCCCCTGGGTGAGTGCACAGGTAGCGCTGGCCCTGCCTGTGTTCATGGAGAGGCGTCTGGTGCCCAAAGGGGAGGAAACTTGTTAACATCCCACAGTGGGCTAGGGCAGAGTAGAATCTGGAACCCAGGACACTGACCCTCAACATAGAACTGTGTCCCCTGCAAGTGTTCCTCTGCCCAGAGAAGGGCCTCTATCCCTGGTCCCGCCAACTCCATGTGGGCCCAATTGCACTCCACCCATCAACAAGGAGCAGGCAAAGGGTCTAAGATGAGCGTCTCACCTGGAACACAACCCCTATTCCCAAGAACCCCCAGTGTGAGAGGAGAGCCAGCCCTGCCCTCAGGGAACTCTGATGTAATGAGGGAGAGGGAGACACACCTTGTCCCCAGGGAACTCCCAGTCCCATGGTGAAGACCCAGATGACAAGCCTCTTCTCCATTAGCCCGAGACTCTATGATATTCCCCAAGCGTCTGTTTTAATGCTCTGGAGCCTGTTCCTGCCCTCTCACTCTGGCCACCAGCCCCATCTCGGGCGGGAGAGGTGTCCAGCATGCCCCCGCTGGCTGGTCATGACCTTTCCCTCCAGGAGAGCTCCATGCCTAGGGGTGAGAGTTAAGTGGTGTCTGAGGATGGAGGCCTGTCTCTGTCTGGAGGGGCGCATGCTCACTGGGGGACAGGCTTTCATTTCCCCTGGGCCTGTGACATTTTCCTGAACCAGTGGCCGCTCTCGGCCTCCTTCCCCTCGGAGCTCTGCCTGACCTGGGCCACGCCAGCCTGGAGGCTGCACTTTGAGGAGTGTCAGCGCCTTGGCTTGGGCACATCATGGCTGTCCGGTCATGCCTCCGTGTCCCCCATGTCTCTCCTCAGTTTCACCTCAGTGCCTGCAGTCACTAAAAGCAAGTTCCACATGGCTTCACAGTCTGTGCTTGGGGTACCCTCATGGTTTAGGTAAGGTAGCTGCTTTCATCCCATTACACTGAGGGAAAAACTGAGGCCCACAGAAGGGCAGGATTCTCCTTTTAGGCCCTACAGCTTCTCCAGTCCCTGTCCCAAAGGTAGGAAACCCAGGACAGGGTGCTGGAAATGAAGATCATCCCATCCAGTGTCATGAGGCGTTTATGGAGGGGCGTGCAAGGGACAGGGAGGAATATAAGAAGAGGAAGACCTGGTCCCTACACCGGGGGTACTGCCAGATGAGGCCAGGGCCCCTCTGCCTTCAGGAAACAAGTCCAGACCTGTGTCCACGCTGCCGGTCTGGGTAGAAGAAATGAAGGGTATCATGGGGGCCCATAGAGCTGGGGGTCAGGAGAGGCTTCCTGGAGGAGGTGGCACATCAGCCACGTACCAGGGCAGGACCCAGGCCCAGAAAGCAGATTTGGGGAAGAGCATTTCCTGCTTCCTTTGTGCCCAGACCCAGGAGGCCTAGCCTGGGTCTCCTTTGGTCCCACCTTGGCTGAGGAGGTTCAGAGGGGTGGCTGAGGCCTGGAGGACCTGGAGGAAGGGAGAGGCAGGGAGGGGAATCCCAGACAGGGACAGTGGGAATTGCGGAGCCCTGCCTGGAAGGCCCTACTATTGTAAAATGGATTATCCGACACCCAGATTAATGGGCTTTCATTTTGCTAAACATCTGTCACCGTTAGTGCTGGTGAGCGAGCATGAAATGAGCTCTGACTGCTGCCACCACCATATTGCGATGGGTACCGGGGATCCTGTGCTCTGCACTGGGGACCATTGGAGGGCAGTCATTGAATGCGGGCCTGGTCTGAGGGGCTGTGATGTGGCCACTGGGTGTTGTTCCAAAGCACCAAGGGGTGCTCCTCTCACCCTCAGCCCTGAGAAGGGCCGGCTGTGGTCTCCTGAGAGCCTCTCCTCAGGCACGCCTCCTCCACATAGCAAATAACAGCAGTAACCTAAATTGGCACTTACCATGTGCCAGATGTTTTCCACACTTTAAAAACATTTATTAAGTCACTTAATTCTCACAACAGCCGTAGGAGGTAAGTACTATCATTATCATGCCCATATTATACGTGAGGAAACTGAGGCACAAGGATGTGATGTGTCCGATATCACACAGCTGGAAGTAATGAGCCAAGATTTGAATGCAGAAACCCTGGTCTGCAGTCCCAGCTCCAAGCCACGACTTCCTTCTGCCTGAAGGCAGCGGGATGCAGGGTGGGGTCCCCAGGTGCGTCTCTGGGTGGGAACTGGCGGAGGTCATGGCTCACACGGGGTGGAGCCTGCTCTGATGCCGCCCTGCCCTCCGCCAGCTGTACATCCAGACGACGACGCTGACCGTCTCGGTGAGTCTGAGCGCCTCGGTATCCCTGGGAATGCTCTACATGCCCAAGGTCTACATCATCCTCTTCCACCCGGAGCAGAACGTGCCCAAGCGCAAGCGCAGCCTCAAAGCTGTGGTCACGGCGGCCACCATGTCCAACAAGTTCACGCAGAAGGGCAACTTCCGGCCCAACGGCGAGGCCAAGTCTGAGCTCTGCGAGAACCTCGAGGCCCCAGGTGAGTGCCTGGTCCCGTTCCGCCCCCTTGGGCCCCAGGCCCCACTCCTTTTGCAGCAGGTCGGCTGAGCTCCTGCCCCACCCCGCCGCTCCCTACCCTGATGCCCCATCCTGGGGAGGCGGTGGGGGACGCTGGGGGAACCCTGAGGCTACAGGTGGGAGCCAGCCTCTCAGGGAGAGCCCTGAGGCACTACCTTAGAGCCCGTTCTGTCCTGCCCCTCCTGGTGGCCTGTAGAGAACCTGAAGGTTTCCCCAGCCTGTGCCCTAGCAGCACCCTTCCAGGGATCTGTGCCCCACCCCAAGACAGGCCACCAGGGGGCGCCTGGGCCCCGAGGGTGAGCGGGACCCCAGGATTTCCCTGTGCTGGGGCACGGGTCTCCACCTGTGCCCTTTCAGCCCCTCTGGGAGAAGGGGTCGTCCCAGGGGCCCTGCACACTGGCCCTTTGGTAACCTGGTGGGGTGGGAGTGGCCCTGGGCAGCTGTAACACCCAGCTTGGCTTTGTTCGGCCACCCCCTAGCAGGCACCTGAGCAATGGGGACCTGGGACATGAACTGGCCAGGACCGGTGAGTGAGGGCAGGGTGAGGCAGAGGGACCTACAGAGGCAGAGGGACCTACAGAACTGCCTAGTGCTGCTCAGGTAGCCGCCTGTCTGGGGGACTGTCTGAGGAGACCCAGCAGGAGAGGGTCATGCTTTGTGGTGGGGGAGGGCACCAGGCAGGGACCTCAGTGGCTGAGGGGCAGGCCTGCAGTCTGGAGCTGGCCAGAACAGGTCCCTTCAGGCTGGTTACAGAGCAGTGCCACCATCTTTGCCAACTTCCCTCTTCCTCAGAGATCTAGCCTGTGCTCCTCTGTTGTGGAGAGTATACCAGCTTCTGACACCCTCTCCTCTCTGATCAACGCCCCTTATGCCTGTGTGTTCCCTTTCCCTGCCCTGTGACCTCTGGTTCTTTCCAGTCCTCCTCCTCCCCCTAGAACACCAGCTTCTCCCCACCTACGACTCTGGGGTTCCCTTCAGGTGTCATGCTGGCCCCCATATAGAGCAGGGAAGGAACAGAGGGGCCCATACGACTCCTACCTTTGGTCTTCCATGTCTACCTGGATGTCCAGAAACCCCAGATGAAGCCCTGACCAGGCCTTTCTGCCTGACTGGGGACCCCGTCCCCGCTTCAGTTTTCCTCCTTCCCGTGGAGACCTCCCTTCTCAGGTCCCAGGTCCCGTTCCCTCCAAGCCCCCTCTCTGCTGCATGCAGGAGCAGGTCTGTCAGATGCACTTTTTCCCAGTGCTCCTGAGAGTTAGTGGATATTAGCCTCTCCCGGAGGTGACACCCGGACCTCAAAGGGTGACACCATGGGTGCTGTGACAAGGCAGAGGGTTCCATAAAGGGCGGGGCCCTCACAGAGAGCTCTAATGGCTCAGTACTGGTCCTCTGCCTCTGCTCCAGCCAGTCACCTGGGAACATGGGACAATTACCCACTCCTGCCAGAGAAGGAGGGGTGTGGAGGCCTGGGGAGGGAGACCCCGTATCCGCAGACCCCTGCTTCCTGCCCAGAGGAGCCTGGGGGCCTCCAGGCTGTGGAGCAGCCCACACGGGGCTCACTTCCAGCTGCTCTGGGGTTTAGGAGGGACCGAGGGGTCTGCAGTCACCAGACCCCCTGCAGGCCTTGGCATCCTCCCCCCTGAAAATCTTAGGGACTTTCATGGTAGGGAAGTTAGGGAGCCCCTCTCCCTACCTCCTATGTGAAGGCCAGTGGCCAGCACCCTGTGCCCCACTGTCTCTCAGCTCAGTGACAACAGAGGCCATGGAGGCATCGGGCAGGAGCCAGCTGATTAATTCTGGGGGCAGCCGGACGGTGGGGGTGTGAGCAGGAGGAGTGGAAAGGTGTCACTCCTGTGGAACAGGGACATTTTTCACTCTGTCACTGGCAGGCTACGTATCTTTAAACAAACAACAGAATAAATAATTCAGGGGCCTGATTGCAGGCAGATTGGGTGCGGAGACAAGGGGCGACAAATGGGGGCTGTCAACTGGCGCCTAGCACTGCCTGGCTAATTGTTATCTGCGCCTCCGGCAACTGAAAACCAGCAGCCAGGGCCTGTCGTCAGCACCGGGTGGGCTCAGGGCCTTGGCCCATACCCCTCGGCCTTCCCCTCATACGGAGAGCGTGCGGGGAGTGTTGCTGTCCCTATCGGGTCCCCACTGCTGGAGTAATTCCAGCCCTGTCCTTCTGCCCAGCATGCTGCAGGATTTAAAGTGTTTCTGTTCACCTCTTGTTTGACTCCACGTGGTGTTTATTATCACCCCATTCTTACAAATGAGAGAATCTCTGCTCTGAGGTCAGTTTGTTAGAAGGGCCACATGGCAGGTGTTGAGATTCCCCCATAGCATTGCAGGCAGGACTGGACCCCAAGTTTCCTGACTTCTGGCCAGAGCCTTTCCCTTGGAGCCTCACTGTTAGCTCGTGGGGGCCCTGGGCAGACTCATGGCTCCCATTTTCCAGCTTCTGGAACCTGTGAGCTGAGTTTTCTAGGGCAGACAGGTGGGGCATTAGAGGAGAGCAGAGGCCCTGCGGTCCTTCCTCTCCACACTTTCTCTAGTCTGCAGCTGCCCCTGCTGCCACTCAGCTGCCCTCAGGCTTGCATCCCCTGCAGTCAATGGAGATTTTGTTGTGGCTGCTGAGAGTTTTTTTCACCTCTGAGCCAGGAGCTGCTGGGTTTTACAGGCTTGGAAGCTGAGTTTTATCAGTTCCCCCAGGGGGTGACGGAGCTCTGGGACGTTGATTCTCACCAGCCTGGCCTGCTGTGATTCACATAGCCACTGCTGCTCTTTTTCTGACCATGGGGGATAGAATGGGGTGAAGATGTTGGGGGCAGTTGGAAGCCCCTCAGGAGAAGTAGTTTAGGCAAAAAGACCACTTGCTCAAGTTACAGGCAGGGAAACTGAGACCCAGCAAAGAAGGGGAAGAGCTGCCTGAGGCTCAGAGAGAGTGTGAGGCCGCCCTGCAACTAGAATCTCAGTTCCTGCCCTCAGGGTACTGATCTGTGCCGATCTCCCTCTCACACCTCCTGCCATCCCAGGCCACCTCCTGGATGCTGCCCCCCCCCCAAACGGACCTTGACCTGTCCTGTGGTCCCTCTGCCCTCTGCCCTCTTGGTCATCCAGAAGCCTGGAAGGTCGTGGGTCCTTTCAGAGGTGAAGGTGGGAATTCTTCATGAGCTGTAAGGTATCATGCTGTGTTCTTATTCTTTTTTTGGATGTTGTGGCACCATTTTCTTCCATTGGCAGCTATCCAGGTAGCACCTAAACCTTGAAACTTGCCCACCACCATCCGGCTAAGTGATTCTTCATCATCTGCTTGAATTTTTCTGTTGACAGGGAGCTCATAGGCCACTGACTCTACTCAACTCTGGCCAGGAGAAAGTTGTTCCTTTAATTGAGCTGGACTCTGACCTTCATGCCTCCCTACTGGTCCCATGGTGGACCCCTCTGCTCACCCCGTCCCCAACCAGTTTGCTTCTTCCACATGTGATAGACTGATAGTTGGACACGGAACTCCTGCCTGTGTTAGTGGGCTTCCAGTTACACTGCTGTGACAAAGAGGTCCCAGAACTGAGCAGCTCAAATCAGACAGATGTTTGTTTCTCTGCCGTAATAGGACATCATGGGTGGGTGGGAGTAGGGACCCAGGATCTTTCCATCTTGTTGCTCCATTGGCTCCCTGAAGATTGAGGCTAGATGACCTCAATGGTTGTTCTGCTCATGGAAGGGAAAAGAGAAGAAGCATGGGGGAAAGACCCATTTTAATTGAATGACATGGGAGCTGCACACAGTCCTTCCATGTGTATTTCATGAGGAAGAACGCAGTCAGGTAAGGCCTCACCTAGCTGCAAGGGAGGCTGGGAAACCTAGTCCTTCAGAGTCATGTGCCCAGTGAAATAGGGGAGAAAGGACTGGGGGGACAATTTGCAGACCACCACACTTGTCCTCCCGTTTCCTCTTCTCCAGATGACCGTGGCTGAGTCTGGCAGATGTGCCTCCTTTTTGAGCCAACAGATCCCGACCAATAGTCAGGGCAGCTTTAGGACAAAGGGCAGCTGGTTTCTCCCACCCACTGCTTCTCTCCACACTCGTGGATCAGCTCCTGCCCCAGGCAGCAATACTGCCCTGATTACCACCACTGAGCCAGCTCCCAGGCCACTGAGGGAGGGCCTAAACCCTGGCTGAACAGGACAAAACCAAGGATCTGGCCAGGCCCCTCACCCCTCTGGCCTTAGTTCCTCATCTGTCAAGTTGGGTGATGCTTCATTGGCTGCCTCACTAGGCTGCTGTGGGGTCTGTACTCTGGAGGGGTGGGGGACACTCACACTGCTCATGAGAGCTGCTGGCATCACTCAGCTATGGACAGGAATGGGAGATACCCCAATGTACCACCCCAGTCCCAGGGTGGAGTAAGGGCCAGAGGGACAGGGGCAGATAAGGGGGGCTCAAGACTGAGGGAGACAGGGGCACTGAGAAGTAGAAAGGATGGATGCTCAGAGGGCCCTGGGGATCCAGGGGACTTGTGTTTCCTTGGATGTGGGGCGGAGGGCTGAGTCAATCGCATGCCTCAGTTTCTAGCCATGCATGGCCCCACTCTGGTTTTCATTATTTATTTCCTCTGTCCCTGTTCCTCACTCTCTTCCCCTAGGCCACCGTTCTAATGTAATGTATATTCCTTACATGTGCGCATCCAAATTGCGTGTAGTTGAACTTCTGAAAGACTTCCCTTTGATAATATTTTAAGGTTATATGATGTCATAAAAAAAGGTTTCTTTTGAAGTCTGGTAGAATTAGGAGGTGGCAGGGGCCCCATGCTGGGGAGCCCCTCACACGGGAGTGGGGTTTGGGGAGGGAATGCTAGAGGAAGGAGTCATCTCTAGAGTAAAAAGGGAAGAGGAAAGGCATTCCAGGCAAGCAGCCCAGTCCGGCAAAGGCGTGGAGGTGCGAAACATGGGCCCAGTCCCTGGGTGAGGAGCTGGGAACAGCAGGAGAAGCAAGCGGATAGGCCAGGCGGGGCCGGTGCAGTTTGGGGCAATGTTGATAGCTCAGCTCAGGACTGGATGCCATGAGAGGTGGGGAACTATGGTAGGTTCTTGTGCAGGGTTATGCCCGTGGGGAAGGAGAGTTTGAGAAAAGCAGCCCCTGACTCCTGGGTACCCCGGTCTCTCTCCTTCCAGCGCTGGCCACCAAACAGACTTACGTCACTTACACCAACCATGCAATCTAGCGAGGCCATGGAGCTGAGCAGCAGGAGGAGCCGTGACCCTGTGGATGGTGCGTTGGGCCAGGGCCACACCCAAGGGCCCAGCTGATGTCTTGCCTGCCCGTGGGCACCCACGGACGTGGCTTGGTGCTGAGGACAGCAGAGCCCCCGGCCGTCACTGCTGGCAGCCTGGGCAAGCCGGGTGAGCGACAGGAGGACGAGGGGCCGGGGCAGTGCCAGGCTACCACAAGAACCTGCATCTTGGACCATTGCCCCTCCCGGCCCCAAACCACAGGGGCTCAGGCCGTGTGGACCCCAATGCTAGATCTTTCCCTCCCTTCGTCTCTGTCTGTGCTGTTGGCTACCCCTCTGTCTGTCTCCAGCCCGGTCTTTCTGTTCTCTTATCTCTTTGTTTCACCTTTTGCCTCTCTGGTGTCCCTGGCTGCTTGTGCTCTCGGCCTTTTCTGTGTCTCCTTTCTGGCTCTTGCCTCTGCCTCCTCCCCCTCATCCTCTTTGTCCTCAGCTCCTCCTGCTTTCTTGGGTCCCACCTGTGTCACTTTTCTGCCATTTTCTTTCCTGTTCTCCTCCGCTTCATTCTCGTCCAGCCGTTGCTCCTCTCTCCCCGCCACCCTTCCCCAACTCACCAAACCTTACATGTTGCAAAAGAGAAAAAAGGAAAAAAAAAAAAAATCAAAACACAAAAAAGCCAAAACAAAAACAAATGTCGAGTGTGTTGCCAAGTGCTGCGTCCTCCTGGTGGCCTCTGTGTGTGTCCCTGTGGCCCGCAGCCTGCCCGCCTGCCCCGCCCGTCTGCCGTGTGTCCTGTCCGCCTGCCCGCCTGCCCCTCCTGCTGACCACACGGAGTTCAGTGCCTGGGTGTTTGGTGATGGTTATTGACGACAATGTGTAGCGCATGATTGTTTTTATACCAAGAACATTTCTAATAAAAATAAACACATGGTTTTGCACCTGGGCTCCACATCCACTGAGGGTCCTGCCATGGGACCCCAGGCTCAGCCTGCAGCTGGAGGGCCTGGACCTAGAGGGAAGTGGGAAATGGGCTCTGGAGACCCAGGGCTTGGGGGCTGTGGAGACTGTTCCCTAGGCTGGGATCTAGTGTGCTGTGGAGGGGCCAGATTTCCAGGTAAAGGGCAGGGACATTGCAGGAAATTCCAGGAATCGGCACCTAGTAGTCCCCTAGTTAGGGGGGATGCTCTGTCCCCTGCCCTGCAGCCCTGGGAAGGTAACATTTCTGCCTTGCCTGTCCTCTGTCTCACACCCCTCACACCTGGGACTGCCCTTCCATCCCCGCCCCCATAACCTGCGCCTCTCTCCTTCCAGCCAGGAAGTCTTCTTCTTGAGAAGTTAGCTTCCGGGGCTGCCAGCACTCACAGCCATTCCCTCCTGCTTCTGTTGTCTCCAGGCTCGGGTGCTAAGATGATGTGTGTCTGTCGTGGAGATCAGTGTGTTGTATGTGTCCACGTGGGCCCACAAGTGCACGGCACAGGCATGGCCGTGTGGCTGTGTTGGCTGCGTGTCTGTGTGCACGCCCAGCGCATCCATGCGCATGCGTGTCTGTCTTGTTTGAGTGTCTGATCGTCTGTTTGGGTCCTGGTGGCTCGTGCAGATTCCTGCCTCAGGCCCATGGCGAGTGTTCACCGCAGCTGGCTTCCCTGGCAGGTTGGGAGGTGGGAAACAGGAGCACTTAGGGGCTGGGCTCTGGCTGGGGTAAATTATAGAGCCAGCGACACAATGAGGCCATAGGCAGCAGCTGGAGCCCCGGCTGCCTGTGCCTCCCCCTCCTGCCCCGCCCCTGCCCTGCCCCGCCCCCTGGTCCTGCACCCCCTCCCACCTCCAGGCTAGCTGACAGCGCTGTGGAGCACAGTGGAAGGGACTGGAGGAACCCTGGGCAGGGGCCAGGCAAGGACAGGGTATGAGGGTATGTGTAGGGGTGAGGCTGGGACACTGAATTATGCCAGGTATCATGTCTTCTCCATCAGCCCACTCTTACTTCTGGCCTGGGCATCTCAAACACCTGTGTGTAGGAAATCTCTTCTTCCTCGGGGATCTGTGTGCAGCACCTAGTAGATGCTCAGTAAGTGTCTGTGTGAGGGACGGAGACAGGAAAGGAGCGCCTCACTGATCATCTTGCAGAAGGTTCCTAAGACCTCTGCCCGGGAAAGATTCCACCCAGTGCTCCAGCCCGGTCAGGCAGAACCAGGTTGCCAGATCATGGGTATCTGCCGAAAGCTTCCAGGGCAGTGGGGGTGGGGGGGTGGGGGGGTGGGGAGGTGAGGGGTAGGGATGGGGAATGCAGAAGGGGGTACAGCCAGCTCTCCCCCAGGGTGACTCTGGCAGCACCCCCAGCCCGGGCACCCTGCCCGCTCTGTGGCTTACACCCCTCCTGAAGTGATTGCTGCTCTGACGCCCAAGGCTAGGTCCAGGGCAGGGCCTGCAGGGGTTTGATGCTCAGCCCAGGACTTGCCTAGGTCCCCCTACATCTGTGGGACCCCCATCTAGGTTCCAACGGGAGAATCACCTCTCCAGGGGGGCTGCTGCCCCTCGGCTCCCCTTGGCTCTCAGGAGGGGCCCTCAGGGCCTACCAGTCCCCTGCCAGTGGGGAGAAATAGCCCTGGCCTCAGGGAGCTTCCAGTGTGATGGAGGAGATACAGCAGACTGTGCCCCAAAGTAAAATGACTGTTAGAATGAGGTGGGTGGAGGAGGGAAGCCTTGGGTGAGTGTGACTTTGGGCATCTGAGCCTGGGGTGCAGAGGTGGGCTCTGTGGGCCTGAGGTGGACAGAAGGGAACCAGGCCCTAGCAAGACTTTTGCCAGCCAGACCTGCTGCAGCGGTTGGAAGGGTGGGTGCTGCTGGGGTCCTGGATCCATCACCTAGAAGGCTCAGGCCAGTGCAGTCAGGACGGGGGCCCATAGCTGGCCTGGGTGGGACCTGCCCTGGTGCCTGTGGTGGGAGGGACCCCTGGCCCTTCACGGGTGGCTTGGCTCCTCGCCTTTGTTCTCATCCTCAATTATCAATGACCAGAGAAAGCTGCTAAGTATCTTCACAATGTTAGATTTCAACAAGATGGGGGGTTCAGGGTCCCTGGCACCCTGGATAGGGAGCCAGCGGCCCCCAGAGACCTTTGCTGTGTGCAGGGGGTATGTGCTTACCCCTGCGGCCTCAGCCTCAATGTCTGAACGAAGGGATTGGACTAGCGGACATCCCACCCCACAGCACACTTTCTAACCAGCAGAGGAACTTCTAAACAATACAGACGCTGGGCTCCCTCCAGAACACTGGACCTGCACTTCTGTGGGGAGAGCTGGGCACAGGCATGTTTTAAAAGCTCCCAGCAGATGGGCCGTGCAGGCAAGTGGGCCAGGTGTGGCACCAGACTTTTGGGTTTGTGAAGTCAGGAGGGAGCAACAGTGCCCACTCGAGCTTGCCTGGGCTCAAGCCCAAGGCTGGGCTGCTGCCAGCCTGAGCAGACACCCAGGAACTTGGAGGCCAGCTGGATGCACAGGGCACTTTTGTGGAACTCCTAGGACCCTGGGGACACCAGCCTCAGGAGCAGAGTCTCAGGGCCCTTCGGGCTCTGAGGGGCTATTCGGAGCTCTGATGTCTTACGGTCTGCCCCTCCCATCCTTCTTTCTCAGGCCCTGGAGGCAGAGGCACAGAGCCAGGCAGGACAGAGGTCTCAGTGGGCCACATGCCAGCTGCCCCCACACTGCCTAAGCGTCCAGGCCCTCCAAGGGGTCCTAGGGAGCCCCTGAGAAGATGCTGACCCTGCAGAAGGCTGGGCAGCCCGCTTTCTGACACCCTCACTGGCTCCACAGCTCCCCTCTCTCATCCCAGGTTTCCATGTGCCCACTGAACAGGGAAGGGAGACTGAGGCACTCCCCTGGCACTGAGGGCTCCTTTTGTCCTCCTGCCTGCCCTGGATGGTCCTGGCTGCCCCTTAAGGCTTGACCCTGGCACTCTGAGCCTCACAGGGCTCAGACCACCCCCCCCCCACCCCAGCACTGAATGGCACTCAGCACCAGAATCTCACTGCGGTTGGCAAAGGCAGCAATTAGCATCTAATGAGGCTTCTTGCTTTATTTTTAGGTAACCTCCAAGGCCCTGCCTGTGTAATTCAGCCCGCCATTGCTCGGTGGAAAATTAAAGCATGTCACCATAATTTGCCTTTTTTTTCTATAAAGCCCCATAATTATGTTTTTATTGCGAGTGAGGGGGAGAAAGAGGGGAGGGAGAAAACAAAGAGAGGTGGAGTTGGGGCAGGAAATGGGGCTTGGCTCCTTCAGCCAGACCTCCTCCTACTCCATCTGCAGAACCAGGACCCCCGCCCCCATTCTGGGTGCAGCTACCCCCTGGGACCCACCTAACTTCCAGGGCACCTCTTCTCCCTTTTCTTATAAAACCAGCCCCAGTTTGCTCCAAAGTGCACAGGGCAGGGAGCAGCAGAGCAGAAGCCAAAGTGGCCAAAAGTGGATGATTCTTGAGCCAGGTGTGGGCACATGGGAAGTCTCTGTGTTGCTCGCCTTCCTGTATATTGGAAAATTTCCATAATAAAGAGTTAAACAAAGCTCCACCCCCAGGAAAGACTTTGCTGACTGCAGGGCAACTGGTATCTGCCCTCAGGGCACTTGTTCTTCTTTCTGACTATGAGGTGAAGGGCTGTCTTTTTGCACCAGGAGATGCATTTCTGTCATTATTTTGGTGCTGGTGAGTGGCAGTGGGTGATCCTTCCTGGAGCATCTGAAATCACTCTCCAAGCCTGCAGGCCAGCTGGAACAGGCCGGGCAGCTGCACACATGGTTTGAGGGAGCTCACTGCCCCCAAACATCTTCCCCACTCCAGCATCAGTGCCCAGAATTCTGCGGTTAAAGCCTCAGGCATGTTCTCCCAAAACACATCAACCAGCCAGCAACCATACTGGAGTTCAGCATCAAGAAACCAGTTGCCCTGAAGGTGTGGGACAGGGGACAGGTAAGTTTTGAAATATCTGGTTTTGAAATAGCTCCCCAGATTACCCGAGCTTGAGAGCAGGCCCTCCTCCACTTTCTGAATGCCGCTTCAGCCCCAGACTTCATCCTGTATTCAGAGGGCTTGCTTATAGTTTTCACCCACCGCCAGACTGTCAGCCCCCACCAGGGCAGGGCATTTCACTGCAGCTGAATCTCAGGGCCTAGGACAGTACCTGGCACATAATAGGCATACAAGAAATGTTTGCTGAATGAATAATCAGGGATATGGGGCTGGAATGGATACTTAGAGGAGCCTGTTTAGCTGTATCCCCACCCCCTAGCACTCAGCAATATGAGTCTCTGCCCAAAGTTAGTTTCTTCACTTAAGCTTCCCAAGGTCTGGGGAAAGCTCGGATGTAGCACGCTTGTCATTGGGTAGAAAGTGACCCCCATCTCCCTCCTAGGATGACAGGCACGCTGGAGTGGAAATCAGGTGACCTGGATTCTAGGTAAGGCTCTGCGACCAACTTGCTGTGTGCCCTTGGGCAAGTAGCTTACCCTCTTTGGGCCTCACTTTCTTCATCCTTAAAATAAGGGATTGAGCTCTGAGTGCTCAGAGCCTGAGTAAGCAGTCAGCGTTCCAGCAATGCAGAAAGGGGAGGCTACTGCCAAGAAGAGTCTTTTGGGGCCAGTTGCTATGGCAACTGTGCACACACTAGGGGGTTGGGGAGGGGCTCAAGTATGCAAATCAGGCCCTTCCTTTGGCTTCCCCAGCCCAGGTTGTCTGTGCCTGGAGAAAGGTTTGTTAACATTTGGAGCAGTGGAGGAGGATGGAGATCCGGTGGGGGTTGTTGGTGGAGGGGACCGGTGAGGGTGGGCCCGCCATCCCTGCACTCTGCCACTCCTTCACTGGCAGGTGAAGAAAGCATAGAATGAGGGGTAAGCTGGGTGGGGCCCCAAGGACCATCCACTGTTCCTCATCATACACATTAACAGAAGAGGAAACTGAGGCCCAGAGAGTCAGGAGGCTTGTCGAGACTTGAGAGGCCTCGTAAAGCCCCACCTCACATCCTGATCACCCACCCTCCCTCAATCAGGAAAGTTGGGGGAGTGCATGGTTTTCAGAGGGCCCCGTAAATGCTCTTCTTTCTGAGCTTGCAAGATGCTCTTGGGGAAGCAGGGAGAGGAGCCTGGAGGTAAGGATCTAACTTCATCCAACCCATGGAGGTGGTCAGATGTCCCGCTGAGCATAGGCAGGATCTGGGGCCATGCACAGATAAGGCCAACTGAGGAGTCAGGTTAGAGACCCTGGCTTTAGTCTCTTGCAGGTCTCTGTGACTTGAGTACCTGAGCCTCTTAGCTCTCCAAACTTCAGTTTCCCCATCTATGAAACAAAATAGTATCTGCTGAAAATGATTTCAAGACTACAAAATCATTGCACGACCACAGGAGATGGGGAGAGGATGTGAGCCCTACCCTTGACCTTTGGCTGCCTCACCTTCCGGAATAGCATGCTCTCTGCGGTCCTCCTCCCACCCGGATCCTCCCTCCTCTGTGGTTTTGGGCTTCTTTTCTTCCACCCACTCTTCAAATGCTAGGGCTCCCTCTGGGGCTCCAGGCTTGGAACTCTTCTTTCATTTCAAAAGTTTTATGGCCTCTCTCATTTAAATTCATGGCCTCAGAGCTTTCCAAATATCCCATGTCCTCCTCCTACATTTCCCAGCTTCCCTTGCAGTTGGAGTGAGGCCATGTGACTGTTCTGGTCAATGACCTGTGGGTATAAATAATGCCAGTCACTTCTGGACTAAGGCTGGGGTACCTCCTCCATGTCTCTCTTCTCTTACTGTGCTGACCTGGGAAGTCACGTGTTGAAATGGTGGCACCTAAGATGGAGGGTACCTGGGTCCCTGAATCACCGGATGGAGGAGAGCTTCTGCCAACCCATGGTGAACTTTCTATAAACAAGAAATAAACTTATTTTATGCTAACATGCTGAGATTTCAGGGCTTGTTACTAAGTTATAGCTTTTTCTTTTTCTTTTTCTTTTTTTTTGAGATGGAGTCTTGCTCTGTCGCCCAGGCTGGAATACGGTGGCACAATCTTGGCTCACTGCAACCTCCACCTCCCGGGTTCAAGCAATTCTCCTGCCTCAGCCTCCCAAGTAGCTGGGATTACAGGTGTCCACCACCATGCCTGGCTAATTTTTGTATTTTTAGTAGAGACGGGGTTTCACCACGTTGGCCAGGCTGGTCTCAAACTCCTGACGTCAAGTGATCCGCCTGCCTTGGCCTCCCAAAGTGCTGAGATCACAGGCACAAGCCACTGTGCCCAGCCAGTTATTTCTTTTTTTTTGAGACGGGGTCTCGCTCTGTCGCCCAGGCTGGAGTGCAGTGGCAAGATCTCGGCTCACTGCAAGCTCCACCTCCTGGGTTCACGCCATTCTCCTGCCTCAGCCTCTGGAGTAGCTGGGATTACAGGCGCCCGCCACCATGCCCGGCTCCTTTTCTTTTTTTTTTTTCTTTTTCTTTTCCTTTTTTTTTTTTTTTTGTATTTTTGGTAGAGACAGGGTTTCACCACGTTAGCCAGGATGGTCTCGATCTCCTGACCTCGTGATCTGCCCGCCTCGGCCTCCCAAAGTGCTGTGATTACAGGCATGAGCCACCACGCCCAGCCCAGTTATAGTTTTTCTATCCTAACTACTATACCATCAAACAAGTGCCAAATGTATATATATCTCCCAGCTTCCAAACCTCGTTTTGAGCACTCCACTGACTGCTCAGAACTGTCTATGGTGGAACCCATAGTCTTCTCTTAAGTCTCTTCTTCCTGTCTCCCATGATCCCTATCTTGGTGACAGCAGCCGTGCAAACCAGAAACCTATGCCTTATTCTAGGCCCCCTTTCCCACCTCTCAGTTGCTAATCCCCAACATTCCCTCTACCTGCTTCCATGCCCAGGACCACCTCCTGGATTCATGCCTTCATCACCTATCTCCCCTGGACAGCTGTCACTGTCTCCCAGCTCCTGCTGCAGCTTTCGGCCTTTATTCCTTGTATATGTATAGATGATAGATAGATAGATAGATAGATAGATAGATAGATAGATAGATAGATAGATAGATAGATAAGAGCTTTCTGTGTTGCCCAGGCTGGCCTCGAATGCCTGGCCTTGCCTCCTTATGTGCCAGGAGAACAGGCCTGGGCCACCAGGGCTCCCAGCACAGCCTTTATTTCAATACTTTAAAGGGGTTGCTCCCTGTCTTCTGAATGGCATTGTTCCCAAGGAGCATCCCAATATCTGCCATCATCCTTATCGCTGTTCTTTTGTATATAATACATTTCTTTCCTCTTGCTGCTTTTAAAGTTTTCTCTTTCTCACTGGTTTTAAACAATTTGGTTATGATGTGCCTTGGTGTAGTTTTCTTCATGGTTTTTTTTTTTTTTTTTTTGAGATGGAGTCTTATCTGTTGGCAGGCTGGAGTGCAATGGCACGATCTCGGCTCACTGCAACCTCCGCCTCCTGGGTTCAAGCGATTCTCCTGCCTCAGCCTCCCAAGTGGCCACCACGCCCGGCTAATTTTCGTATCTTTATAGTAGAGATGGGGTTTCACCATGTTGGCCAGGATGGTCTCAATCTCTTGACCTCGTGATTCGCCTGCCTTGGCCTCCCAAAGTGCTGGGATTACAGGCGTGAGCTGGCCCTCATGTTTCTCTTACTTGGATTTTGGTGAGTTTCTTGGACCTGTGGGTTCAAACTTTTCATTATTATTTGGAAAACATCTGGCCATTATTTCTTTGAGAATGTTTCCGTCTACCGCTTTTATCTGCTCACCTCCAGAGACTTCTATTATACATATATCAGGCCTCGAAATTGTCTGAATAATGCTCTATTCATTTTCTTCCTGGCCTTTTTTCCTTCTGTGTTTCATTTTGTATAGTTTCTACTGCTATGTCTCCCAGTTCACTAACCTTTTCTTCTGTGGTATCCAATATGCTGTTAATTGTATCCAGTGTATTTTTAGAAATATCAGCATTGTAGCTTTCATCACTAGAAGCTCAATGAGATCTTTTCTCTGTCTTCCACATTTCTAGTTAAAAGTTCATTTTTTCCTTTAGCTTCTTGAACAAGTGCAATGCAATTATAATAACTGTTTGAATATCCTTGCCTACTAATTCTATGGTGTCATTTCTAGATTGATTTTTTTTTCTTATTATGGGCCACGTTTTCCTCCTTGTTTGTATACCCAATATCTTTTTTTAATGTTTTATTTATTTATTTATTTATTTATTTATTTATTTATTTTTGAGATGGAGGCTTGCTCTGTCACCCAGACTGGAGTGCAGTGGTGCAGTCTCGGCTCACTGCAATCTCTGTCTCTAGGGTTCAAGTGATTATCCTGCTTTAGCCTCCCGAGTAGCTGAGACTACAGGCATGCACCACTACGTCCGGATAATTTTTGTATTTTTAGTAGAGATGGGGTTTCACCATGTTGGCCAGGCTGGTCTCGAACTCCTGACCTCAAGTGACCACCTGCCTTGGCTTCCCAAAGTGCTGGGTTACAGGCGTGAGCCACTGTGCCTGGCCCCAAGTAACTTTTTTATTGGATGCCAGACATTATGAATTTGACTTCATTGGGTGCTGATTATTTTTGTATATAAAGAAATATTCTTGAGCTTTGTCTGGAATGTGGTTACGTTACTTGGAAATGGTTCCATCCTTTCAGGTCTTGCTTTTAAACTCTGTCACACAGGACCAGAGCAGCACTGAGTCCAGGGCTAATTGTGCCCCACTTCTGAGGCAAATCTTTGTGAGTTCTCTAGCCTGTGCCCTGTGAATTATGAAGTTTTCCATTCTGCCTGGTGGATCATGTGTGAGCTACAGAGATTGTTCCCTCTAATCAGCCTCAGACAGTTTCCTTACTGGAACCTGATGCATGGAGCAGTATTCAGCTGAGAGCTCCAGGAGGACCTGGGGGCTCGCTCTCTGTGAAGTCTCCCCTCGCTGCACTCTGGCCTGTGATCTCTAGCCCCCTCAGCCTCTCTGAGTGCCAGCTCAGTCTGCTCTGCCTGAGTCCCCTCCCCCTGTGCACTAAGTGGGACAATGGTGGGCTCACCTTATCTGTTTCCCATCTCTTAGGGATCACTGTCATTCACTGCTTAATGTCCAATGTCCTGAGAACCATGGTTCCATGTGTGTGTGTGTTTTTGTTTGTTTGTTTTCAGTTGTTTCAGACAAGAAGATAAATCTGGTCCCTTGTTACAGACTGAATCTCTGTGTCCTCCCCAAATTCATATATTAAAACATCATCCCTCAAAGCGGTGGTATTAGGAGGCGGGGGCTTTGTGAAGTGATTAGGATTGGATGAGGTCACAAGGGCAGAGGCCTCAGGAATGGGATTCATGCCCTTGTAAGTGTCCTGAGAGAGCCTGCCTCTCGCTCTGCTCTCTGCCATTGAGGATAAAACAAAAAGTGGCTGTCAGCCCTCACAAGAGCCTGGCCACACTGGCACCCTGATCTCAGAATTATAGCCTCCAAAATTGCAAGAAGTAAATTTCTGTTGCTCATGTGCCACCCAGTCTGTGGTCATTGGTCACAGCAGCCCAGACTAAGACATCCCTGTCCCTTCACTTCAGTTGGCAGTGGACGTGTCCTCCCATCCTTCTGGGACACAGATCCCATTAGGCCATTCCCCTGCTTGGTTCCACCTGAGCTTTCTCACTGCCCCCAGTCTAATAACAAGAAGGACTAATGCAGTGCCAGGCACTGTTTTAAGTTTTACATGTGTTGAACTGTTTAATCTTTACAGCAAGTGTATGGGGGAAGTACTCTTTTTGTTCTCATTTTACAAATGGAGACAATGGAGCTTAAAGAGGTTATGTATCTTGCTCAAGTGCACACAGCAGGAGGAGCTGGAGGTGGAGCTGGGATTTGAACCCAGGCAGTCTGGCTCCAGTCGTCATCCTTAGGCTCCACTCCACACTGCCTCCCTAAGGCATTCTGGTTGGCTTCTGCCTCCACCATTCATTTCTCCATTCAGTTGCTTTTCAAGCACTACTGTGAGCCCGAATATACTGCAGTTCTTAGAGATATGGAGCAACTAGCTTGAAGAAACAATTATAAAATATGGGGAAGAGGAGAGTGGCTACACACACCAGCAGCTCAGAAAAGGGTCTCTGAGTCACCTTCCTGAAGGAGTTAACACCTGAGCTGATCCCTAAAGGTCTGTCTGGTGGAATGGAGACAGGGAAGGGTATTTCAGAAACGAGCAAACGACAGAGATAATCAACAGCGTATTTGGGAAGAGAGGCCCAGTAGAGGTACTGGGAAGACCAAGATGAGCACTCCAGGGGTGACAGATGAGGCTGAAGAGCCAGGCAAAGGCGAGGGGAGGGGGCCTGTGGGCTACACCCAGTGGCCTGGACTTTCTTCTAAGAAGGGAGTGACCTGGTTGAAGCTGTCAATTGGGACAGCCTCTCTGCAGGTGGTGGGATAGAAGGGTCTGGCCTGGAGGCTGGGAGACCTGTTAGGAGGCCATTGCTGTGGGCCTGGTGAGAGATGAGGGCCTGGGGATGAGGGACTCAGTTGGATGCAGAGGGTAACTGAGCAGATGGAGTGGGGCAATGCTGGCATGGATGACTGGATGGTGGAACTGCCAGAAGGGGACAGTGAAGACTTGTGCTCCTAGGTTATATCTTTAAAAGAAATGGGCATGTACTCCTTTCAACCCTTTCCTCTCCCCTCCTGCTAGAATGCAGATGTGATGGCAGGAATGGGAGTAACCACCTTGAACTCAGAGACTGAAGTCAAGTTTAAGGGATGGCAGAGTCACACTATAGCCTAGAAGTACCAAGCTCTGGACTGTTATGTGTCAAAGAACTCGACTTCTAACTGGTTTAAACCATTCTATTTTAGAGTGTCTGTAAGGGAAGCTTAGCATCTACTTGAACTAATGCACCTACATGCCACTGATTCTCCACCAGTGTTGAGCTTTGTGTAGGCTGATCCCTGTGCCAGGGATGCCATCCCTTCTGGTACCTCCACCTCTACCTACTTGGACAATGGGCACCATTAGGTCAAGATTGGTGGCTTGAGACTGTAGTCCTAGCTACTCAGGAGGTCAAGGCAGGAGGATTGCTTGAGGCCAAGAGTCTGAGAATAGCCTGGACAATACAGTGGGACCCTGTCTCTAAAATAATAATAATATTTTTTGAAAAAAGATTCTACTTTGGCATTCTCTCTCCCAAGAATGGTCCTTCTGCTGTACCTCCACTACACTACATTTTATTGTGCTTTCTTGGTGATTTCTGCATCCCAGACCATAAGCTTCTTGGGGGCCACATCTTATTTCTCTGTGGGGTCAGTGCCTCCTTCTTGTAGGGACTCAATATATGTGTTGGTTGAATGGTCTGAGCAGTGGGTGCAGACAGCGTGCTGCAGGGTTGCTGGAAGAATGAAATGAGTGCACCATAGTTGTCGTGTGGGCTGGGTTATGCTGTGTGACAGTCACAAATTCTCAGTGGCTTAAAACCAGAAGATTGTTTTTCCTCACTCACACTATCCATCCGGGGAGGGGATCTGCTCATTACAGTGACTCGGGGATTGCAGATGACACAGGCTCCTCCAATCCTCACATAAGGCTTCCCTGGCAGGGGAAGAGAATATGGAGAACCTCACACTGGCTCTTCGTGCTTCCACCTGAAAGTGACCCATGTCCTTTCTCTCATATTTCATTGTCAAAGCAAGTCCTGCAGCCACACCTCAAGGGGGGTGAGGATATGTAATCCTGTTGCCTGGAAGAGGAGAAGTGGAGCTATTGGTGAGCAGTGGTGACGGCTACCACAGCTGGGTATGGAAAAGTTTGGCACGGTGTCGAGAACATAGCACACCATCAACCAGTGTTTAGGTTCCCCAGTCACTCATCATTCAACAAATACTTCACTGTCACAATGGTGAAAACAGTTGATGTTCCTTGTCTCATGAAGTTTATGGTCAAGGGGGGAAGACGGGACAGACATTTCTCAAATCAACACACTCATATACAGATAATGACAGTTTGTAATAAGTGCTTTAAAAGACATGAACAGGGTCTCTTGGGAGAAAATAATGGGGTGTGTGTGTGTGATTATTTTAGAATGGGGAGTCAGAGAAGGCCACCTGAGGAGGCAGCGTTTAAGATGAGACCCAAAGAAAAAGGAAGAAGTCAGGGAGAGAGCAGGAGAAGAGCGGAAGAAGGTGTTTTAGGGAAAAAGGATAGCATGGGCAAGTCCCTGGGGTCAGAGGAGGGCTGGTCTGGCAAGTTTAAGAGATTGAAGGAGGTCTGTGAGGCAGCACAGAGGGACTGGGGTGGAGGGCAGAGTGAGGTGAGGGTGGAGAGGCTGGGACCTAGGCATCCACTGGAAGGCCACTGGGAGGCTCTAAGCAGGATGGGGCCTGACATGCACCCTTAGTGACCTGTGAAGTGTTTGTGTCTCCAGGCTCAGACCACAGAATCCTTGGCTTCTCCTGTGCTTGCTTCCTGGGGGATCTCATCAGATCCTGTGGTTCCAACTCTGAAGTGTGCCTCTCCAGCCCTGTCCTTGCACCTGAACTTGACCCGTGTGGCCCACTGCCTACCCCTAGCTCTGCCAGGCACCTCCAGGTGACCCTCCACCCCCTTTTCCTGCTCCTCCCTCCCCTCTTGCTCTCAGTAAAAGGCCCCACCCCCCTCATGGGCAGAAACCTTGGGGCCAACCTTGACTTCTCCTGCTTCCTCACCCTCCTCATCCATGTGTCTGCAGCTGCCTTTGCCTTGCCTTGACACCTCCAGAATCCAACGGCTTCCCTCCACACAGTCCCGTCACCGCCATCCTTAGCCTGGGTTCTAAGAGGCCTTCCCAGTGGATCCCTGCTTCAGCTCTTGGCCCTCAGTCAGACCCCCACACAGCAGCCAGAGGGATCCTGTGAAATGTCAATGGATCCTTCCACACCGCTGCTGAAAACCCTCTACGGCTTCCCATCACTCCTTAAGTAAACCTTAAACCCTGGCCCAGTCTATGAGACTCTGCGGGGCCCAGTCCCCAAGCATTTCTCCAGCCTCATCTCCTTCCCTTTTTGCCTTTCTCGCTCCAGCCACTTGGGCCTCCTCACTCTTCCCAGTCGGTTGCTGTTCCTTCAACAGGGAACGCTCTTCCCCCTAATTCTGGCAGGCTCTCTTGAGCTAAGTTGCCTTCACAGAGAGGCATTTCCTGACTGACCCACCTTAGACAGCACCCACTCCGCATCCCTGCAGCCACCTATGGCTTCATCTTCCCTCCTAGATTTCATCACTCCCTGGCAGTAGTTACTGTGTCACCCTCCCCCAGCAGAACATAAGCTCTGCGCAGATAGGAACTTTGCTCTGTTTTCTTTTCTTTCTTTCTTTTATGAAATGGGGTCTGGCTTTGTCGCCCAGGTTGGAGTGCAGAGGCGCCATCTCGGCTCACTGCAACCTCTGCCTCCTGGGTTCAAGCAATTCTCCTGCCTCAGCCTTCCGAGTAGCTGGGATTACAGGCATGCGCCACCACACCCAACTAATTTTTTGTATTTTTGGTAGACACGGGGTTTTACCATGTTGGCCAGGCTGGTCTCGAACTCCTGACCTCAGGTGATCCGCCCGCCTCAGCCTCCGAAAGTGCTGGGATTACAGGCGTGAGCCACCACACCCGGCCTGTTTTCTGCTGAACTTCCAAATCCTGAAACCGTGCCTGGCACATGGAAGATGTTCTATAAATATTTATTGTCGGCGCGGTGGCTCAAGCCTGTAATCCCAGCACTTTGGGAGGCCGAGACGGGCGGATCACGAGGTCAGGAGATCGAGACCGTCCTGGCTAACACTGTGAAACCCCGTCTCTACTAAAAAACACAAAAAACTAGCCGGGCGAGGTGGCGGACGCCTGTAGTCCCAGCTATTCGGGAGGCTGAGGCAGGAGAATGGCGTAAACCCGGGAGGCGGAGCTTGCAGTGAGCTGAGATCCTGCCACTGCACTCCAGCCTGGGCCACAGAGCGAGACTCCGTCTCAAAAAAAAAAAAAAAAAAAATTAATTAAATGAATGAATGAACGGAGCAAATGCCTTAAATTCTAGGCACCGTTAGAAAGACAGAGACCTTGCTTTGTTTTATGGAGAGAGAGGCCAACTGGGGTTACTGGAAGTTTGTGTTTCTGGAGGTAGAGCACGAACAACTTTGGAACAGATTCTGTTTGCTTTTTCTTCACTCCAGGTGGGCCCTTTAGTTACACACAAGCAAGCCAGGGCCCACCCCCATTTGTTCGCAGAGGAAGCTGAAAAGTCATCCACCACAAATTGGAATGCAGATGCTGCAGTTTGCCGCGTCGAGTGTGCTGTTTAGTCATGTAAATTGGGAGCGTCTCTATCCCGGCTGTGCCCTTGAAGCGTTAGGGAAATGCTTTTCCCTAAACGCACATTTAGACCGAACTGTGGCTGTCCCAACATGGTGTCACTTTGATGTTGAATAGCCAGACTCTGGAAATGTATTTTACAGTTATTATGACTGCCTTGCATCGTCCCGGAGCCAGTCCTCATTCATTCATTCATTCATTCATTCGATCATCCATTTATTCATTCAACAAGTCAGTACTGAGCACCTTGTGTGGTCCAGAGTGAACCAGGCTGACACAGACTCTGCGGGAAGCAGTGAGTATTCCTGCTGCAGGTGTCACTTGGGTCTAGAGCCACGAATGGAGAGGGGGGTGCAGGAGAGGACACCCTGAGGCTGTGAGCCAGGGAGGTGAAGAGACCTGGAGATCTGGAGAGGCAAGAGATTGTGGAATCAGGCCTTGGCTTCATGGAATCAGGCAGGGCCCACAAGGATGGTGGGATTTGAGGGTTTGTGAGCCTCAAGAGCAACTGCTGCTGGCAGGCAGGTCACACACTCTCAAGACCCTGCTGATTGTCTCCCAAACCTTCAGTAGCACATGCTCTGGGCTTCCAGCTGTACACTGGTGCAGGGAGAGGGAGTGAAATCAAAAAGGCGTTTACCAGGCAGAGAGAGGCGAGCTGGAGCAGTAAACATTAGAGAGGAGGATCCAGGCGGAAGGGATGCCTTGAAGAATTGCCACTCACAGAACACCCAGAAGTGCTCCATAAAATGAAACAACCATTCTTTTTCAATACATGGCTGGGTTTGTAAAATGAATAAATGAATGAATACAAGGAAAACCTTTAAGGTATCAAACATGAAGAGGGTGCTGGAAGCCTGAGTGTAAGGGACTCTGAAGCTGTTGGGAGGCCACAGGTGGTTTGCAGATCATGCTTCTCCAAGAGCCAGATCCAGGTTTCCCAACAGCAGCATGATGGGTACTTTGGGCCTGATTATTCTTTGTTGTGAGGGGCTGTCCCATGCATTGTAGGATGTCTAGCAGCACCCCTGACCTCACCCACCAGACGCCCATAGCACTTTCCTCCTCTGATGTGACAACCAGAAATGCTGCCAGACTTTGCCAAATGTCTCCTGGGGGACAAAATTGTCCAGGTGGACACAGGCCTAGAGGCTTGTTTGTAAAGGGCCCCACAAGGAAGAAGGGCTGTGGGCTCAGGGCGGTGGGGAGTTGTAATTGAGAGCTCCACAAAAAACTAAGACTTTCAAAAGTCTACATTTTTTGTGGAAGGATAGAGAAAAACATCCATTCAGTGGCAAAGAGAAATAAGAACATTTGCCTATTTTGGCATGTGCTCTTTGTAGGAGAAAAAAAAAAAAAAAGCCTTCTTTGAATTTTGTAATCACAAGCCTGACCACATAGGGGTATAGGTAAATGTTTGCGTTATGTGTGTTCCAGGAAATACCAGGTGGTGGAACTAACCCCAAGTGTGTTGGTAGCACCTAGCCACCTGGCTGGCAGAAGCAAAAGCAAATTCTCTTGGGAGGGACACACCTTCAACTTTTGCTGTACAGGATTCCCATGGATAGAGACCAGCTAAGCTCAAGTTTACAATACAGAATTACAAAGCATACAGGGAAAAAACTAATCACGAGCAAGTCAGTAAAAACCACAAATGGCAGAAGTAGACCTTCAAGACTTAAGATATTGGAATAATCAGATTAAGAGTGTGTGTGTGTGTGTGCGCGTGTGTGTGTATATATATACACACACACGCGCGCGCACACACACACACACTCTTTAGAGACAAGGTCTCCATCTGTCACCCAGGCTGGAGTGCAATGATAATGTGACCTTGGCTCACTGCAGCCTCTACCTTCTGGGTTCAAGTGATCCTCTTATCTCTGCTTCCTGAGCAGCTAGAATGACAGGCTCACATCACCATGCTTGGCTGTTTTTTGTTTTGTTTTGTTTTGTTTGTTTTTTGTAGAGACAAGGTCTCACTATGTCTTACTATATTGCCATGACTTCAAGTGATCCTCCCACCTCAGCCTCCCAAAGTGCTGGTATTATAGGCATGAGACAACTGCATCTGGCCCAGAATATGTCTTTTTAAAATATCATGTTTAAAATGTTTAAAGAAATAAAGATGCTATCAGGATAACCAAGCAAATTATGAAAATGAACAAATAGACTCAGAAATGAAAATGATAATGTTGAAATTTAAACCCCAATAGATGGGTTAGACAGCATGTTAGATACAGCTGAAGAAATAATCAGTGAACTGGAAAACAGATATGAAGAAATCATTAGCTATAATGCAGCACAGATAGAAAAATATGAACAACAAGAATAAAAATATGGAATACAGAAAGGGGAGTTTAACAAATGTCATCTGGGAATTCCAGAGGAGATCACTGAGAGAATGGGAGAGGAAATGTTTAACAATGTGTTGATTAGAAATTTTTCAGAAATGATAAAAAAGATAAATCCTGGGAAGGAAATTTAAAGATCTGAACAGAGTAAATAAGGAGAAACCCAGACCTACAAACATCATAGTGAGACTGCAGAAACCTAAAAAGATCTTAAAAGCAGGTGGATAGAAAAAGTCAGATTACAATGACCCCAGGATGGATCTGTAGGACATGAACACTGTTCTGGGGTGCCCAGAAATGACCCAGGGAAGGGGACCCTAGGAGAAATGCTGGATTACTGCTAGCATGAGCAGGTGGGGGCTCAGACCATCACTCTTAAAATTAAAAATGTATGTCATCTTAGTGATCCCTCAAGCTGGGCCTGGTGGTTTCACACCCACAGAGGGAACCTCTTACACGCCTTTGGCCCACGGGCTGTTGGGGGTTCCTTTTGATTAGAGAGGGTGAGGGCTGCCTTTGCAGCACTGCCTGGCTACAGTCTGGGGAGAGCAGTGGAGTTGGGGGACCTGGAATTGACCCTAAAGGCAGTGGGAGGTCTGGGGCTGACCCTAGACCTCTGATCTTGCTTGGGACTCTAGTCCCCCCTCAAGGACTCTGGAGGACACTAAGGGCTGTCTTCCCATTCACAGAGGCTTCATGGAGGAGGTGACGGGCTGTAAGAGGAAACTGGGAATGGTGGGATGGGGAAAGGTGGGGTGGGGCTGGGTTGTTTGCAACAAATTGGGGACGACAGGGGGAAGGCTGAGAAGGAGAGAGTGCTGAGGGGAAACCCAGGGACTGTCTTTATTTCTGGGTAAAGACAGCACCTCCCTCGGCCCCACACCTTGTGCATGCACACCCCTTTGTCCATTCTTGCTATGAATTTTTCACCAAACAAGCTTCATGAATCGTCTAATAACCAGATTAATTAAGGACGCTGAAAGTAAACAGCAAGAAGGTAATTTGCTCCTGATTACTGTGTAATTGTGGGAGGATGCACTCATTTGCATATGCAAAGAAGGCTCCAGACAGAGAGGATGATGACAACGGAAGAAAGTAATTGTGTACCTAAGCGCCAGACCCCAGCTCTTTCTCTCACCTCCCACCTCCTCCAGAGCCCTCCTTAGCCTCAATTAACAGGTGATGGAGAGGCCAGCCCAGTTCCCCAGCCCCAACCATCCCAACTCGGGGCCCAGCTCCCCAAGCCCTGTGGCCCAGGCCGGCTCCTCCAGCTCCTTCCCCTAAGGGAAACTGGGAATTCTGGCCTTGACCCTGCCTGAATGACCTTGGCAACAAGCCTTTTATCCTTAAGGCCCCCAGCCTCCGTTTCCTCAACTGTAAAATGGGCTCCTAATTACCCCTCCCCTGTCGTCACTAAGAGGGAGTCGTTTATAAGTTTCTAAGTTTATAAGTTTATAAACTTAGAGCGAACCAGGGAGTCGTTTATAAATTGTAAAGCTCTGGGCAAAAGCTCTCTGGGTCTTATTTTTTACCTGAGTCCAGGATTTGCTGAGTGTACCTCTTCAAAGGCCCCTTAGAATCCTGCCTCCTTAAGGAAGCCTTCCGGGATTGTGCCCCTCAGGGGAACTGGCTTCCCTCTGAGCCGCAGTTTGCTCAATTCTGTAGAAGAGCTGGCGCACAACTCCAGCTAAATCCACGAACCCTGGGGACCGGCGAGGCGTAAAGGCCCTGGAGAGAGGCCACCCTCTCTTCGCCTCACCAAGGCTAGGCTCAGACTTGGTGGGGGGTACCCTGCGCTGGGGCGTCCTCTTCCCCCCGAGGGTCTCACACGTCATATTGTTTTCTTATGGCGGCTGATGTCTCTCCTGAACTCAATTTGCGTTTTCAAAGCAGCTAATAGACTTATTAAAAAATCCATTTCACTCGGGACTAGACTAGAGCTAGATCAATTCGGAGAGGCCTCTCCCCGCGCCCTCGCGTCGCCTGGGGACTGCGGAAGCCAGTCCGCCCGCTCAGCTCCCAGACCCTGCAGAAAGGCCGGTCAGCTCTGGAACCCCTCTAGCTCTCATCATCCCGTGGTTGCGGCCCTCGTCCACACCCGCGAGGGTTAGGCAGCTTGCCTCTTCCCATCATGCAGCCTCTTCCAAGAGCTTGTGAACTTTTATTGAACTCTCTCTGGACAAGTGTGCAAACCAGTTGGGGGGCGAGGGGGAGGCGGCTTGATTTATGGATTGAACTGCCCCCCACCTTTGATTTCAAACCACCTCCCTCCTGCCCGGCCAGATGTGGTCATTGCATGGCCCTGGGGTTCGAAAGGTCCCCATCGTGCCCTGGGTTCAAATCCCGGGTCTGCCCCCCTCCTTGCCATGAGACCTTGAGCAAGTCACTTCTGCTCTCGGTCCTCATTTTGTCCTCTCTAAAAGCAATACCAATACCTCCCTGCAGGGTTAGGGTGAGGCTGAGGCTGCCGGGAGAGCCATGCTTGAGACAGCAGAGGAAGATTCTTAACTCTCCCTCTGTTGCTTGGGGGAAACAAGTTTTGCATGTTTATAGACACAATGTGAGACAAACAAGACGTGAGGCAGCCTCTCCCCCACACCTTCTTAACAGAGGAGTCCCTAGATTGTGATCTTGGTGAAGGTCAAAGATCCTGCCTAAATACCTGTGGAACATTCAGTGATAATAGGGGTTCCCCACATTCTCAAATGACAGAAATCAGAAACTAGGCCAGGCTGGCTACTTGAGCCTGAATCCTGTCTCCATCACTTACTAGCTGTGTCTTCATGAATGTCAGCCTTTTTTTTTTTTTGAGACAGAGTCTCTGTGGCTCAGGCTGGAGTGCAGTGGCGGGATCACAGCTTTCTGCAGTCTTGACCTCCTGGGCTCAAGCGATCCTCCCACCTCAGCCTCCCCAGTAGCTGGGACTACAGGTGTGTGCCACCATGCCCGGCTAATTTTTGTGTGTATTTTTTGTAGAGACGGGATTTCACCATGTTGTCCAGCTGCTCTTGAACCCTTGGGCTCAAGTAATCCTCCTGCCTTGGCCTCCCAAAGTGCTGGGATTACAGGCCTGAGCTACTGTGCCCAGCCGAATGACCCTTATGTGGTAGTTTTCAGGGAGGGGGAAGGCCCTGTCCCCAGCCTTCGTCTCTCCTTTTTCCTCTATCCTCTGAGAGCAGCCTCAGCCCAGGAGGTCCTGGCTTCTTGCAGCTTCTCCTTCCAATTACTCTTTGGCCAAAAGGACAAGGCAGGCAAAAGTCTCTAGGGGTTTCCTTCTGTGTTTCTCTAGGGGTTTCCTTCTGTGTTCTAGTCTTTGGGGAGCAGGACATGTGTGGGGGCAGGACTGCGATCTCCTGTTCCCGTCCACAGCTACTCTCTGCCTCCGACTTTCTGCCTCCTGACTGTCACACCCTCAGCCCCCTGTGCTCCCTCAGTTCTGCCCTCAAGCCATCTCACTGCCTCTGAAGTCTCTGGCTTTTGCTCTGGTCTTCAGAGAGCCCCTTAGTGGGCACGTAGGGCTGGGAGAAATGGGGATGGAAGGAGGGATGATGGACTTAGACTGGGTTTTGGAAGAAGCAGTTTCTGGAGCTGGAGAGACCTAGAGTGCGCAGGATGGGAACCTGGTGGCAGTCCAGCACCCCAGGTCAGCACCCCTGGTAAGCACCCCTGGTGGCGGCAGCCCCTTCATTGGTAGGCACCATTGATTTTGTGTGCTCAGCCTGGCACAGCAATTGTCCAGTGTCCCTCATTGAAGAAAAAGCTGCCTTTGAAGGTTCAGGAAGGTGCTCGGGACTCAGGGCCTCCCTAAGCCCACGAGGGCTCTCCAGGCTCTGCCTCAACAGGAGGGTCAGTCCCACTTTTGTCTCCACACACCCAGCTCTTTGAACCAAGAGCAGGGTGAGTCTCCTTCCCTCTTCGCCTCCTCTCACAGGCCCCTCCCCTTCCTTCCGTCTGAGGCTCACCATGGGACCACCAGTTTGGCGGGACAAAGATGTTGGGACAGGCAGAAATATTTCAACAAGGATTTACCCAGAACCCACAAGTCTTTGACCTTCACCAAGATCACAATCTAGGGACTCCTCTGTTAGGAAGGGTGTCAGGGGAGAGGTTGTCCCGTGTCTGTAAATATGCAAAACTTATTTTCCCCAAGGCAGAGGGAACTCAGCTTCTCTGAGTAACCCCCATCCGGGGGCTGCAGAGTTGCTGACCCTGGTGTGAAATGGACATTGAAACATCTAGAGAAGGTGGTAGAAAGGGAATTGGGGTAAGTGGATGTTAAAGAGATCATGACTTTCATGTAAGTAGAAAACTAATACATGTCAAAGACTTTAGCTTACTATGTAATGAGGGAACCAGTAAGATGTTACAACCAGTTCAAAGGAGAGTCCGAAGGGCAGATTCGTTATAGGTCACCGGAAATGAAGTTGCAAATAGATGAAAAACAGGCCATATCTACAAGTCAATAGTCAGCGGCACTTCTATCAGACAAACTTCAGGGGCATTTCTATGGACAAGAACCATTTACTTTACCCTCAGTTTTGTGCAACTTACCAAGGTATAAACGAGCTCAGAGGCAATGAAAAGCAGAAGCCCCTCAGAATCAGATATAGCCCAGAGCTGTGCACCGGATGGAACAATTGGTAGACTTCTCCAATTTCAGAACCGTTCGCCATTTCTTGTGAATGGAGGGTGAGTGGGGGACAGGGCTAAGGACTCATCACAGGCACATACCCTCATCTGCTCTCAGGTTTGCCTGGGCTTCCCTGAGCTTTGGAGAAGAGAGCCTGAGCCCTGGTAGCCTTAGCATCTATAACTGCTCTCCTTTCTTTTTAATTGTTATTTTAAAAAAATCAAATTGTAACGTATTGACCAGGCACAGTGGCTCACAGCTGTAATCCCAGCACTGTGGGAGGCTGAGCCAGGCAGATCGATTGAGCTCAGGAGTTTGAGACCAGCCTGAGCAACATGGCAAAACCCTATCTCTACAAAAAATACAAAAATTAGTGGCATGATGATGCACGCCTGCAGTCCCAGCTACTTGGGAGGCTGAAGTCAGGAAGTCAAGGCTGCAGTGAGCCATGATCGTGCCACTGCACTCCAGCCTGGGTGACAGAGCAAGACGCTGTCTCAAAAAAAAAAAGTTATACACGTATGATAGTAAAGTGCACAAATATCAAGTCTACTGCCTCATGAATTTTTACACATGTATACACCCATGTAACCATTATTCAAATCACAGTATAGAACATTTCCAGAATTTCAGAAAGTTTCCTCATGCCCCCTCCTAGTCAATAATGTTCCTCATGCCCCATCCTAGTCAACCCTGGTTGGGTGCGGTGGCTCACACCTGTAACCCTAGCACGTTGGGAGGCTGAGTTAGGAGGATTGTTTGAGCCCAGGAGTTTGAAACCAGCCTGGGGATCATGACATGCACCTGAGGCAGGAGAATAGGGTCTGGAAGCAGGAAACCTAAGGCCAATTCATGCTGACATCCTAGAATTAAATCAAAAGGAAAACTCCAACTTTCCACAACCAAGTGACAAAAAGACCGGAGGCCACTCCCCCTTGCAACCCCCCTTCCTTTTCTGCATGGTGGATGAAAAATTGAAAGTACCTCTGATTGGTCCCCTCCCACACCCAGTCAGAGTGGTCATGGGCTTAGTCTTCACATGCATAGGAGTATAACTTTGTAACTTTACTTCAATCAGACTGGTTGCGGGCCACTACTTTATTTAGGTAGGGTGTACACCAAGTAACCAATGGGAAACCTCTAGAGGGTTTTTAAACCCCAGAAATTTATGTAACCAGCACTCTTGAGCAGCCTGCTCGAGTCCAGTCCCACTCTGTGGAGTGTACTTTTGTTTCAGTAAATCTCTCTTTCCTTGCTTCATTCTTTCCTTGCTTTGTTTGTGCATGTTGTCCAATTATTTGTTCAAAATGCCAAGAACCTGGATGTAACACAGCTGTAGTCCCAGCTATTCGGGAGGCTGAGGCAGGAGGATCCCTTGAGCCTGGGAGGTGGAGGCTGCAGTGTGAGCTAGGATCATGCCATTGCACTTTAGCCTGGTCAACAGACTGAGATCATCTCAAAAAACAAAAACAATAACAAAACCCTAACCTCCTTAAGAGGTAACCACTATTCTGACTTACATCACCACAGATTATTTTTCCCTGTTTTTGAACTTAACACAAATTGAGCCATACAGTACCTACAGTATGTATGATTCTGTGTCTGGATTGCTTCAGTATAATATTTGTGAGATGCATCCATGTCGTTGCATATATGAGTAGTTTTTTTATTTTTATTGCTGAGTAGTACTCCATTGTATGATTATTTCATCTCCCTTTGATACAGATTTAGCTTATTTCCAGTTTTGGCCTGTTCTGAGTAAAGTTGCGGTGGACATTCTTTCATATGTGTTTTCATAAACATATGTTTCAAATTCTCTTGAGTAATGTCTAGGAATGGAATTGCTGGGCCATATATTTTATATATGTTTAGGTTTACTAGATAGAGGCAAGTAGCCCAAGTGGTTGCACCAATCTGTATTCCCCTAGCAGTGTATAAGAGTTCTACTTGCTCTACGTCATCACCAGTACTTGGCGTTGTCAGTCTTTCTCTTTTTAGTCATTCTAATGGCTGTATTGTGGTCTCTTATTTTGGCCTTAGTTTCCTTTTTCCATCATTTGTGATCAATGATGTTGAGCACTTTTTCATAGCTTATTGAAAGTTTGGATACCTTCCTTTATGGTGTGCCTCTTAAAGTCTTTTGGCCATTTTTGAGTGAGTTGTCTTTTCCTTTTTGATTTGTAGGAACTCTTTATCTATTCTGGATATGAGTTTTTGTCAGATCCACATGTAGGTAGACATCTTCTCCCACTCTGTGGCTTGTCTTTCTGCTCTCTTTTGGTATCCTTTGATGAACAGATGTTTTACATTTCAGTGAACCCCAATTTATCAATTGTTTCCTCTGTAGTTAGTATTTTCTGTGTTTCAAAAATATTTCCCTACCCCAAGGTCATGAAAATATTCTCTTACAATTTTTGTCTAGATGCCTTATTGTTTTACCATTCACATTTAGATCTATGATCTACTTAGAATTTTTATTTATGCTATGAGGTGGTCTCAAGCCTCATTTTTTTCTCTATGATCCAATTGATCCAGCTGACCCAGCATCATGGGTGGAAAAGTTGCAGTGGTGTCTTTGTTGCAAATCAATTGACCCACATATACGGGTCTATTTTTGGATTCTCTGTAACCTCTCTTATTGGTCCATTTGTCTACCCTTAACCCAATATCACAGTGTCTTAATTGCTGTAGCTTTATAGAAAGTTTTAAAATCAGGTAGTTTAAGTTGTTCGTCTTTGTTCTTCCTGATTGTCTGGGCTATTTTAGGTTCTTTTCATTTTTACATAAATCTTAGAATAAATAGACTTGTCAATTTCCACAGAAACCTGCTGGCATTGTGATTGGGATTGTGTTGAATCTACAGATCATTTTGGGGAGAACTGACATCCTACCAGTACTGAGTCTTCCAGTCCAGGAACACGGTACATGTCTTCATCTATGAAGTCCGTCCCTAATTTCTCCTGGCATCTTGGCTCACCTTCTACACCCTACTGCACTCCAGCACTGGGTGGACATCAACTTCCATTCCTTTGACTGCTGTAGGGAGTTCACTATCCAGCTGTAGCACTTCAGGGGGAAACTCAAGCACAAGGCACGAGAGACGGAGGAGGCAGGTAGAGAGATTTGAGGAGCTAAGAAGGCAAGGGGGCCACGAGGCCCCCAGCCACCATCCTACCCCCGCGCCCCTCCTGAGGAAAGCCTGCTTGGTGGGAGGAGACCTCTGAGCCAGCAGTTGCATGCAGCAGTCATCTAACCTCCCTGAGCACTTGTCATGGGTAAGCAGCTTCAGTTTTCTTAGTTGTGCAATGGGAGTGTGGTCTCAGCATGAAGAACACATGTGAGGAATGAAGAATGTACATTGCAGAGCACCTATTAGGCCCTCGACAAATAATAGTGGCATTTGTTTTGCCCTGAAGGGAAGACCAATCTCACCAATGTGGACACAGAACCAGAGAGGGCCAGACCCATGAGGTCCTCTGTGCCAGGCACACTTTTGTACCTTTTAAGGGCCAACTGAAAGTGCGCCTTAGTAACAAAGAGAAGAGAAGAGAAGAGAAAGGTGATGTCTGTACAGAAAGCTGGACTAGACAAGTGGTTGGTGCCCCAAACCAGAGGGGCTGTCCGGTCCCAGGCTGATCACGCTTCCTGTTTGCACAGACTTCCGGATGGGCTCTAAGTGCTAAAAGGAACTAATTAAACCCCTGGCAACTCCTGCTTTGTTTCCCAGTCACCGATTTTGTGCTGACAGAAGCAGTTTCTTGCCAGATTATTCTTCAAGGGGGTAAACCCTTTTCCTACTGAACATTTTAAATACAATTTCATGGGAGAGAGTGATTTTAAAATACACTTTACTAAGCACTTCCCTTTTTATTTGAAACCACTTTTATAGCACTTGTCATGGGTAAGCACCTTGCACATCTAATCTCCTTTAATCCTCGTACTAACCCGTTATTATCATCACCATCTTATCACCTACAGGGTAACTCTCTTGCTCATGATGGGCAGTTAGTGGGCGACAGAGCCAGAATTCAACCCAGGCAGCCTGGCTCCATGACCTTGTGGTTAACCTGGCCCTGGTGGCCTGCTTGAGAAAGGTCTTTCTCAGATGGCTGGCCTCCGAGGGACATCATTTTAGAAGTCCCTGGGGCTTCCCCTCCTGTAGCCCTCTGCAGCGCCTTTGGCTATGCTCCCAGCTTGCTGCAGAGACCTCATTAACCAGCAGCTCCCAGGGCCTGGGGGCGGAGTACCTAGCTTCAAAGTCCCCTCCTCCCTCCCACATCACATCAGGGAACTTGGCCTGCAAATAAGGCAGTGTTACGGATTCCTGGCAGGCAGTAACAGTGTGGCTACCAGTCAGCCAGGGGGCACGGCCAGGACTGGTGCAGGAGCTCTGGGGCTGCAGCTTGGGGGGCCTCAAAGGGAGGAGGCCCCAGGGCAGCCTGCCTCCCTTGTTTCCCTTGAGGCTGGTTCAACATGGTCCTTCTTTCTAGCTGCTGGAGATTGAGAGAGAGAGACTCCCAGGTCTTGGTTCCAGCCTCAGCATTCAGGATACAAGTAAATTCCCACCTCAGGGCCTTTGCACTTGCTGTCACTGCTGCCTAGACCACTTTCTCCAGAAACCAACATAGCTCACTCTTTTACTTCCTTCTAATTTCTGTACAAATGTCACCTCCTCAGAGAGACCTCCCCTGACTATCCCATCTAAAATAGCACACAGTCTCCAGGCCTCTAGCCCCTGACTGCATTTTCTTCATAAGTGATATGAAAACATTCTCTGTGTCTGTTGCTTTTTTGCTTGCTGTCTGGCTCTCCCCCAGGAGGCTATAAGCTGCCTGAGGACAGGGATTTTTGGCCTTGTTCATCGTTGTATTCTCAGTGCCTAGAACATGCCTGACATAGTATGTGCTTGATAAATACTTGTTGAATGACTGATTGGTGGGTGCTGCAAGGCTGGATGTGCCGCCTTGTGTCTCTACCCCTGAGCCTCCTCATCTATATAAAGACGAGACAGTGGCTGTCCTCCTATCTGACCAAGGATGTCAGGATAGGCTGCGTTGTGCTGTGGAAACAAACAACCCCAGAACCTCAGTGCCCAGCTGACTTCCCTGCCTCTTCTCTCTCTTCGTGATAAGAGAGGTAAGGCCAGTCACATCTACAGGTTGTGAGTCTCTGGATTTGCCCCCTCGCCTCGATCTTACACTTAGAAACAACTCTGGCTACTTGTCCCACTCATGGGCTTTAGATTCTGGCTTGTGACAGCTGTGTCCTCTTTTGGAAGAAAGCATGGGGACATAATGGTTTACCAGCAGGATGAAAACTGGTTTATTGGCTGAATAGTTATCAGTGAACTCAGCACTTAATTAGGAAAGATGGGCCATGCAGGAGCAGGGAGAATCCCTCCTTCCTCTGTGCACAAGCTCACGGTTGTGGGGCCCCACCAGTAACCACGCTGCAACAATGAGAGGGTAGGTGTGGGGATGGAGCCCATGGTGGGAGGGCCAGGTAGGGCTTCCTGGAGAAGGTGGTGCCTGGGCTGAACCTTGAAGGATGGAGCTGTCAGGCTGTGAGGAGTGGGGAAGCTGCAGCCTCCAGAGAGGAAGGTGCTGCAGGAGGAAGGCACAGAAGGGAAGAGGAGGCAGAGGGACTGAGCTTCGGACCGGTGCCCTTAGTGACCGGAGGATTGAGCGAAGCTTCTCTGCAAACTCGATGGAGGAAAAATCGATACCTGGTTGGGTCTCCAGGCATCACGCCTGAGTGCCGTGTTCAGAAGCTCTGTGAACAAAGCAGACCTCAGGAACCTTGCTGCGGGGAGGATGAAGCTGCCACAGCCCCCTTGGTGGGGGGGGGGGGGGCAGGGGGAGGGAGCTTTGGCCACACCTTTCAGAATTAAAAATGTTTGTTTCTCCTGGCTCCCGCATCCAACATGCCAGGGCGCTGGGGAGAGAGGCATCAAGGCCTGGGCCCCTGAGGCTGCCCCAGTCCTCTCCAGCCTCACTCTGACTCCCCTCCTAATAAGCCTGGCTTCCTCCGTGGCCCCCACCCTGCAGACACTGCAGCCACACCAGCACAGTCACCGTTTCCCAAAGGAGGCGGCTCTCTTCCGCTTCCCACCCACTCAGCCTGGAACGCGGTTCCTGTCTCCACCTGTGGAGACCCTGCCTATCTTTTAAGACCTCACCAAGCCATCCCCTCCCTGAGGACTCCCTCCCAGACCCAGTCCGAGTCCCTGGCTCCCTCCTCTGGAGTGGGTCACCAGGAGGCCCAACTAGAAAGGGTGGCAAGGAAGCCCACGCACCAAGACCTAGAAGAAACCGAGAGGACCCAGAGCCTAGGGCGCGTGGGAGGATTCCTCCCGCCCTTTATCCTGAAGCAGGTGGAAGGATAAGGGGTTAACAGAACAAAGTTAACAGCTTTACTGGGAAGGAACCAGCCAGGTTTCATAAGGCTTTCAGGTGGCAGGAAGGTGCTTAGAAGAGGGGGTTGCGGGGGAGGGGGGCCCAACCTCTATCAAGATACAGAAAATTATCATCGCTTCAGAGAGCTTCCCTTGGCCCCTTCCTGGAGAATCTCTGCCAAGAGACCATCCATGGTCCATTTTTTGTAAGATGGCCACCCAGGTAAAGACTACATTTCCCCATCTGCCACGCGGCTCAGGCTGTGGAGGATGAGGGATTAGATTCAATGGGGCTCAACGAGCAGGAGGGTGAGGATCTGGGGATGATGGACAGCTGGGAGGTCTACAGAGGGGCTTCCTCCTTTGATAGCTTGGGGCAGCTCAGGGGGCAGCATTTCAATTGAGAGGTTTCCTTTTTTTTTTTTTTTTTTTGAGATGGAGTTTCATTCTCGTTGCCCAGGCTAGAGTGCAATGGCTCTATCTTGGCTCACTCCAACCTCCATTTCCAGGGTTCAAGCGATTCTCCTGCCTTGGCCTCACAAGTAGCTGGGATTACAGTGTACACCACCATGCCCAGTTAGTTTTTTGTATTTTTAGTAGAGATGGGCTTTCACCATGTCGGCCAGGCTGTTCTCGAACTCCTGACCTCAGTTGATTCACCCGCCTTGGCCTCCCAAAGTTCTGGGATTACAGGCGTGAGGCACTGCGTCCAGCCTGATTGAGGGGTTTCTCTTAATCAAGGAACAAACAGAGCACGGAACAGTCTGGCGTTTGGGTAAGACAAAGACTGTTGTGTGTCCTTTGCCAACTAGACTATTGCCGATGGGACACACAAGAAGCTGGTAGGAGGATTTGGGTGGCTAGAGAATGGGATGGAGGAGGGGACACATTTTCCACAAACATTTTATTATGAAAATTTCTAAACATAATGGAAAAGTTGAAAGAGTTGAACAGAGAACACATCCATTTGTCCATCACCTCAATTCTACAATGAACAGTTCACGAGATTTACTTTATTCCACGTACCTCCATCCACCCATCCATCTTATTTTTTGAAGCATTTCAAAGTAAGGTGCAGACATCAGTGCACTTCACCCCTAAACATTCAGCATGTGCACTGTTAACTAGAGCTCAATATTTGTTTCCGGTTCCTTTTTTGTGTTTGGTGTTTGTTTAGAGATGTTTAGAGATACTTGCATGAAGCGGAATGTACCAGTCTTAAGTGGATCATTCCATGAGCTCTTCAAAATGCACCTGTGTAATCCAACCTCTTTGAGACAGAGTCTCTGTCTTGTCCCCCAGGCTGGAGTGCAGTGGTGCAATCTCAGCTCACTGCAGCCTCTGCTTCCCGGGTTCAAGCAATTCTCCTGCCTCAGCCTCCAGAGTAACTGGGATTACAGGTGCCTGCCCCCATGCGCGGCTATTTTTGTATTTTCAGTAGAGACAGGTTTTCACCATGTCGACCAGACTGGTCTTGAACTCCTGACCTCAAGTGATCTGCCTACCTTGGCCTCCCAAAGTGCTGGGATTACAGGCGTGAGCCACCGCATCCGGCCCAACCTCTATCAAGATACAGAACATTATCGTCGCTTCAGAGAGCTTCCCTTGGCCCCTTCCTGGACAGTCTCTGCCAAGAGACCATCCATGGTCCATTTTTTGGTAAGACGGTTGCCCAGGTAAAGGCTACATTTCCCCATCTGCTGTGCAGCTCAGTGTGCTTCTATGATTAAGTTCTGGTCTATGGAATATAAACAGATATACCAAGTGGCAGCTTCTGAAGACGTTCCTTAAAAGACTTGGTGTGCTCTCGGCCCTTCTTCATCTTCCCTTCTTCCCATTGCCGTGCCTGCGGTCTTGGGCCATGAAGAAGGGGACACACCCAGGTATGGCAGAGCAGGGAGCTGGAAGGCCCCTGACTCCTGAAACTCTTCGTGGGCCACTAATCTGTGATATTGGCACGTGGGGGAGGCGAGTGTGGGTGGGCAGTCTGTCACTTACTCTAGATTTTCATGTGAGACAGAAATGAACATCTACCCTGTTCCAACCTCTGTCAATAGTAGTCTGCATTCCAGTCAAACTAGTCTTAATTACAAACTTGTCTACCTTGTAAATGTTGTACTATATGCATGTATTACCTATTCAAAAAAGTGAATCATAATACAAAATTGCATGTAAAATAAATAAAGAGAGGGTCTGCTGTACAGACTGTGCCCGCTCTTCCCAACCAGTAGTGGAGGGTTGGAGTCACAGCTGGTTCTGTGAGTTAGGACGTAGGATTGATGTCACATGGCACAGACCCAAATTAGCAGTAGCTTACACAAGATAGAAATGTATTTCTCTGCACATAAAAGCCAAAGCAGCCAATATCACAGATTAGTGACCCAGCTCCCACCCTCCCGTATGTGGTCATCCCATATCTGTTCAATGACTATGGTTTCTGAACATAAAACCTGAAAATCTCCAAGGGACCCTCCAGGAGACATAGGCAGCTCTCTGGTCCACACTATAATAAACCCTCTGAGACCTGCCTGTAACCTGGGCAGAGGCTTCTCCTGCCCAAGACAGAACCTCCCACACATGGAGGGCTGCCAGCTTCGGGCATCACAGGACTGGACCAGCTCCCCAACCTGTGTTTGTGCCCTGGCTCCAAGTTGCCATCTCTGTCTCTAGACAAGCTCCTAGGCCTCCAGGGCCCCCACCCTGGGCCTGGGGATTTGGAGACAAGTTCTCTTATCTGGCATTGCAGCAGGCTATCCACCAGCCTCCTGCCTTCTCGCTGATGTCTGGCGTTGTTGACGCACCAAATCTTAATCTTCTTAGGCCATCCTCACTTGCAGATGTCAGATTCCACACCTACCGCCATCTCAGCCTTGTGCCTTAGATCCCGGTTGTCACATTTCCGTGCTCCCAACCAAGTTGCAGGAGTCTGAACCTTGGCTAATAGCTCTCAGTCTGGGGCCTAGGGGCCATCAGAGGGGCTGCTCGTCTGGCAAATCCATTCCCTAAAAACCATCCTTGGATTTGGGACTGTCATTAGACTGGCAACAATAATAACTTCAGTAGTAGTAGTAATAATAATAATAATAGAGCTACTGCTTTCTCAATACCTATCAGATGACAGATACTCTCATTATATTTGTCTGAGGCAGGGCTTATTTGTCCCCATTTTACAGATGAAGAAACTGAGGGGGCCAGGAACAGTGGCTCATGCCTGTAATCTCAGTACTTTGGGAGGCCAAGGCGGGAGGATCGCTCGAGCCCAGGAGTTTGAGACCAGCCTGGGCAACATAGTGACACCCTCTCTCTACAAAAACAGAAAATTATCCAGGCATGGTAGCACACACCTGTAGTCCCAGCTACTCAGGAAGCTGAGGTGAGAGGATCACTTGAGCTGAGGAGGTAGAGGCTGCAGTGAGCCTTGACTGGGCCACTGCACTCTAGCCTGGGAAACAGAGCAAAACCCTGTCTCAAAACTAAAACAAAAGAGCGAGCGAGAGAGAGAGAGAGAAAAACAACAACAAAACGGAGGTTCAGAGGTGTTAGCAGACACCTCCATGGCCACATAGCTCAGACGAGGGTGGAGTCCAGGCCTGGCTCCCTCCAGAGTGTCCCAGGCTCTGCAGCTGTGTCCTTCCCAAGGTCATGAAAAAGGCCTGGAGTTCAGTCTGGCTCAGATACTCACTGGCTGTGTCACTGGAGGTCAGGCCCTTAGCCTTGCCAGCCTCCCGTTTCCTCACCTGTAAAGTGAGAAGGATGATGTATGGGACACAGGGACATACTGAACCCTTTCTCAGCCATGGTGTGACTGCCTCTCTTCCCTTAGGGCAGGGTACCCTCAGGGCCTGGCCCTGTGCCTGGCACCCCGACCCCAGACCTTAGCAAAGCAGAGTTGGTCTGAGCTGCTAGTGCTTCTGTTAGTAGACACGCCTCGGAGGCACACATAGGTCAGAAAAGCGTCACAGGGGGCAGGGACTGGAAGATAAGAATAAGGAGAGTGTGGACACCGGTGGGCAGGCGGGGACAGAGATTGGGGGCTGAGCCAGAAGAAGTTTTAGAGCAGGGCAGAGGTGCTCAGGGCAGGCTGAGGGAGGTGACCTCCAGTGACACACTGTGAGAGAACATGCCAAGATCCAGGGCCAATGGCATGGAGTGTGGCTCCTGTGTGAGCCACCCTGTGGCCGAGGGTCCTCCGGTCCTGGCCAGCTCTAGGTCACATCTACACCCCCCACGTTGCACCCCTCAGGCCTGCTGACTCCTTCTGATCCTTGGGCCCTGCCCTTCTCAGGCCTCTGGAACCTCTCAGCATGGTTCTGGCCCTAGTGCTCTGGGTAGCTCGTGCAGACACCTGTCCCCCACCACCCTGATGGCACTCGGGGAGGGGCATGGGGTGGGCAGTGGGCAGCGGGGGAATGGAGGGAAATGAATTCCAGATGAACCATCAGCCCTCAGGTGCAGCCAGCATGGGGGTGGGGTGGCAATTAGGAGAGCAAACCCTGGGCTGTTTACCCGCAGGAGCAGCTCGGGCGGTTATTTACTTTTCTGAGATTCTGGGAGGGGAAAAAATGAGCATGGGGCCTCCAGGGGCCTCAGCAAACAGAAGAGAGGCGTTAGTGCGTTAACCGATTCTGTCAGCTGGCTCCGCCGCTTCCCTGAGGAGACTGGCCTTTCCGCACGTTTCAGGGAGCCTTGGGGACAGCACAGAGGGCCCAGCATGGGCAAGCCAGAGGGAGCACGCGGGTCAGAGAAGCTGTGCCACCACCCACCACCCACTGTCCAGGTGGCCCAGGGAGGGGAGGCCACACAGCCCAACCAGAATGGAACCCGTCCACAGGGCCTGGGTCCCAGGACCGGGAGAAGGAGCTTGGAGGGGAGGTATTACCGGGTGGGGTGGGGGTGGGGGTGGGGTAGCTGGGGCTGTTCAGCCACTATGTACCCAAGGCCAGAGGGGGCCCTGCTGTCAGGAGCACCGGGGCCGTTCTCCAGCTGATCCCGAGGCTCTGGTGTCCAGCACCCTGACAGACCAGAGCTCCAGACCTGGGCAAGCCCTTAACCTCTCGGGATCCATGTTTCTCTGACTGCAGCCTAAGGATAAGGACAGCTGCTGGCTGTCTCCAGGGGGCACTTGAGAGGCCATGGAGCGCAGTCATTTTCCCACCTCATTTCTGGAGGTTGGCATGATTCTTTTTTTAACAGAGTGGGAGGCAGCAGGGTGAGGCGCTGCTTTCTTTGGGCTTCAGTGCCCTCACCTGTGAAATGGGTATGATGACAAAAGCGCCTGCCTCCAGAGTGGTCGTGAGGCTGCACGTGCTCAGCAGCGTTGACTCATATTCTACGCACGTGTATTGGGCAACGCCTCTGCCCCAGGACACCCGACAAGTTTATATGGTCGCTGCCTTCAGGGGCTCAGTTCTCAAGGTGTAATCAGAGGACCTCTGGAGGTTCCTAAGACCCTCTCAGGGGGAGGCCTCGAGGTCAGAACTGTTTCTTAATAACACTAAGATGTTATTTGTCGTTTTCACTGTGTTCATCTTTGCCACTGATGCTGCAAAAGCTACCTGCTTCAAAGTGCTGTGGCTTAGCAAGGGTCGAGGTGGTGGCACCAGACCCTCCTAGCAGCCACGGCGTTCTTCACCACCACACACCTGCAGGCAAGAAAGAAAAGCCAGTTTCATTATGAATGTCCTTGATAAACCAATCAAAATAATTAACTTCATTAAATCTCTATGCATGAGTATACATCTTTTTAGTATTACATGTAGAGAAATGAGAAGTACATGTGAGGCATTTCTGAAGAACGTGGTTATCTAAAAGAACAGCATTCATGAGATTGTTTGAGCTGTGAGCTGAAATTGCCATTTTTACCCTGTTAAACACCATTTTTACTTGAGGAAAACAACCGTAGACCAACTATAGTTACTCAGTCTTGGTTATTTGGCATACACTTTCTCAAAAATGAATGAAGTGAGCATGTTGCTTCAAGGAAAACAACTGACAGTATTTGTTGCCAATGACAAAAATTTGAGTTTTCAAGCAAAAGTTAGAATTTTGGAAAATTTTTATTTGCTACTATGAGCTTGACAGCTTCCCAATATTTTAAAGAGTTTTATTTCCAAGTGATCAATGCATGCATGATGTTATAAAGTCATGCTTGGGTAAAGATCCATTCAGAGTATAAGATAGACTGATGGATTTTAATATAGCAGAATATGAAAAGTTTGTTGATGAGGCTTTAAATTCCAGACTGCAGGTAACCCTAAAAAAATCTACTACTTGATGAGGTTTGGTGTAGTATCAAAGAAGAATGTCCACAACAACTGAAAAGGCCATTAGAATTCTCCTCTGTTCTAACTCCATATCTGAGCAAAGCCAGATTTTCTTTATTTACTTCAACCCAAACAACATATTGCAGTAGATTTAATGTAGAAGCAGATAACAGAGTTTAGCTCTTTCATTAAGCCAGACACTTAAGAGATTTGCAAATCTGTAAAGCAATATTGCTCTTCTCTCTTTTGTTTTTGAAAACAGTTATCTTCCACAAACATATATTACTCATATTAACATGAAATGAGTTTATTGTTCTTATTTTAAATGAATTAATGATTATTTAAAAGTTTCTCAGTTTTAATATCAAATATGGCAACTATCAATAAACCCACATAAACCAATACTCTTTGTGGTCCTCAATCATTTTTAAGAGTGTAAAGGGCTCCTGACACCAAAAAGTTCAAGAACTACTGATCTAGTACATGTGGGAACAAGCAAACAGTTATTTGCAGCTGGGTGAGTGTCAATGTGGGTCTGTACAAGGCAGAAGGAAGGTGAAAGGGCAAGCCAGGGGGGCTCCCAGGAGGAGATGTCCTTAAAACACAGCTAAATGTGGCTGACAGGAGATTTTCAGGTTGCTGGAACTGAGATAGAGGCTGGCATGAAGAATCCTTGGAATAGCAGAAAGATCCTCAGAAACCCATGAGCAGCTGACACTGCAGGCACCTGAACAATGATTTGAGCTGTTGCTCCCAGGCCAAGATACCCAGGGATTAATGTACTCATGGACCCAATAAGACTAGGGGTCCCATGTCCACGTGTCCTAGTGTGGTCAGATCCAGATGCTAGTGGCAGGGACCCTCCCTCTGACCTCTAGCAAAGAGGCCTACAGGACACCCTGGCTGAAATCAGGGAAGGGGCCATCCACTGACACTATGTCCTCTCCCCTAGTCCTGCCCCCAGTCCCTCACGCCAGGGCCAGCGCAGGACCTGCCTTCCTCCTCCCAAGGTCCCCTTTCCCCAACACTTTGTCCATTTCTAATTTGCAGCTAGCCTGGGCTGGTGTGAATGGGCGGGGCCGGGGGAGGAGAAGAAATTATCGGTGGCAGGAGAGGAGCCAGGCCTTTTCCTCACTCTGAGTCACTGAGGCCTCCATCTTCAGCTGGAGCATGAGGGGGCAGACCCTGTGCTCTCCAAGTTGCTCACAGCCCCAGACTCCACCTCATGCAAGCCTGGCACAGTCGCACGGTTCCTTGCCTCTCATGGTGGAGCGAGCTGAGTTATCTGCCCAAGAGGGAGCAGCAACAGGAAGAAATCCGGTGAGGCCTCTGTCAAATATGTGCACTCTCACCTCTCTCCGACCTCCCCGGTCAGCTCTGGGAGCCAGGACTCCACAGTCACAGCCTCTACTTCCTCACCTCCCACCATCCTCACCTCCTCCACACGGCCTCCAGCTCCCATTGCTCATTCCAGTGGCTTTAGTGAGTCTCCAGTGACTGCTGACCTCTCGCCCCCAGGGCCTGCCCTTGCACAGGGCCCTGCACTTGGCAGTGTTCTGACTTACTTTGACTCCCTCAACTTAGCCATGCGGTGCTCCCCAGCCTCCACCCACCTTGCCAGACCCCCACCTCACCAATGCTTTTGTGAAAGCCCTGCCCTCTTGCTATTAAATGCTCCAGGACCACCCTTGACCACTGAATCTGCTAGGAAAGTGAGCAGCTGCAAGTCAGGAAGATATGACTGACAGTGGCATTTTATTTCTTGCATAACAAGTCTGGAGGTGGGGGTCCCGGGCTGGTTCAGCTGCCCAGGGATGTCACATGGTCGCCTCTGGCTGCAAGGGAGGCTGTGATGGTGAGTTGTGAGTTTGCTTCTTGGGCATATGGTGTGGATGTGGGGCGGTGGGGCAAGTAGCCAGGATCTTCTCTTGGAGAACTAATCCTCCCCGGCCCCCTCGACACGGATGCCTCCTAGCTTAATTTGAACTACCAGTCTCCCTCTGGGACTCCAATTCAGCACTTCCAACTGCCTGGTTCAGTTTCACCTTAAAACCACAGCCCAAACCCAACCAACTCAAACGAGCCTCTCTTCCTAGGTCCATAGCCCTGCAGTCCACTTGGTTGCCCGAGTTGGAAACAGCAGCGCCTGTTCTGTCTGCTCCACGCCCTGTATGCATGCTGCGCTTCTGCCTGGGCAACGTGGTCCCCAGGGCAGCGGGCCTGAGCCCACTTCCCCCAGTGCCCCTGGCCTGGCTCAGGCCCAGGACATCTCTCTGACACTGCCCTCCCCCCCACTCCAGTCCCTCTGCCCTGGGCCAGATCTGTCTAGGGCACACAACTATCTGACCGGACTACTTCCTGGAGTCTGGCTGCAGCAGGCTTTCTGGTCTCTTATCCTATTCTATATACAGATCCTCCACATCTCCGAACCGCCCAGGGACACAGGTAGGCCTCCACTGCCTCTGGACTGCACTTCACTCTCCTTTCGCCACCAGCCAGCTTCCCACTCACTGACGACCCACAGAATGTGCTGCCTCATGGCTTTGATCCTACAGGAATCTGATGCCCCATGGCCTCCCCGAGTCCTTCCTCTGCCCCTCCTCCGCAGATCCGCCAGTGAAGGTGCCCTGCACAGTACTGTGGACAGGTCAAGCTCCTGAGCAGATTCCAGGCCAAGCTACGGGGCAAGGCAGCCTCTTCACTAGTTATTGGCTGCCCTGGGTCAGGTGCCTGCCTTGGTCCCATTAGCTGAAGCCATGGGGATCACGTAGTCCTCACCAGGCTGATCTTCCAAAGGAGCTTGGGGCAGTGCCACAGAGAAGTAGGGGCAATGACAGCAATCCTGTACCCATTTCTCCAAGACCTCTGCTCTGCCACTTCAAATGCAGTCTCCTCCCAGAAGCCTCCCTCGACCACCTACCCTACTACTGAGCCAGGACCCCACAGCTTGACTGCTGTGGCGCTGTGGACATCTTGTAAGAGCGTGCACACCAGTGGGGCCATCTCTGAGTCGTTTACCTTCCTAGCTGGTTTCTGAGCCTCCTCACAGCCCTCCTATGCAGTGTACTCAATAAATGTTGGGGAAGTGACATGAACAGAATGTCTGACTTGGCAGGGACTTGACAGCATTTAGTTGCAAACCCAGGGCTCGTGTGTCAAAACCAGCTCTCAGACTGGTTTTGTTGGACCCCCATTGAAAACGGGCAGATTTCCCATCCAAATCTGGATTTGCAGTTTCTCTTGCACAAGCTGGCTTGGGTTCCCCCAAAGCAGAGCCCAAGGCGAGGACAGACTTGTGTGTTTGGGAGACGAGCCCCAGCAGCAGGAGCGAGGGAGGTGGTGGAGTGAGCAGGAAGGAGGAAGAATGGTGAAGGTGCAGGACGGAGCTGGCACTGCTGTGGGCACCAGGGTTCCATCTGCCGGTGGAACCGGAAGCCACGCCTCACAACTGACCATGGGAAGGAAGAGACTGGGGCACTTGTCCACCATCTCTGTCTTCCATTGGTTGAGGGCTGTCCAGGGCATTTACCTTCCTCAAACTTCCTGGATGCCCATCACAAGGGCTGGCTTGGAAAGAAGTCCTAAGGCAGGAAGTGAGAACAGTGCTGGGCTCTCGTGCCTGCTGGGAGAACCTGCAGAAGTAGAGGTGCACCACCCCCTTTTTTAATTTTTAATTTTTTTTTTGGTAGAGACAGGGTGTCAATATGTTGCCCAGGCTGGTCTCCAATCCTGGCTTCAAGCAGTCCTCCCACCTCAGCTTCCCAATGTGTTGGGATTACAGGCGTGAGCCGCCCTGCCTGGCAGCTCCCCTTTGGACAAGCACTTCCCCCACCCTGGCCCCATGCCTCATCTTTGTTTCCTTCCATTCTCTGCATGTTGCTGAGTTGGTGAATCTGGTAGGATCCCTCAGATCCTTTCATAGAGGGCCCTGGGGCCCCGAGAGGGAAGACCCAGAGACCTCATCCAAGGTCTTGCAATCTTGCACACCGGGTTGGGCTCAGAACCCCTGACTCCTGGCAGAGTGCCCCCTGCCACCCACTCTCCTTTCCTTTCCACCCCAGGCTTGCTGGGGGCTTGACTTCTCTGCCTCAGGAACGAGGCCCTCAGACAAGGGCTGTGGACTGTGAACTCTAGCCCAGGCCTTTCCCCTCTCTCCGTAGCTGGCTCGGGACAGAAGCCAGTAAATAACATGCTGCCTATCGATCGAGGTCACTCAGGCCAGGGCCGATCGATGGCCGCAGACAGCTGGGTAGGCGGGTAATGAAGTGCCAGCTCCTTGGCGGGGACGCTGGCAGCCCTGAGATTTAATCCCCTTGCCTCTTCCATGTGGCTCCAGCTTGGGTGACAGGAGGGAAGACAGATGAGGCTCCGAGGCTGGTGGTGGGGGGCGGTGGGGGAGTGGGATCCAGGAATAGGGATGGGCAGTGGGGGTGTGAAGTTGGTAAGGCTTGCTGAAAACGCAGGCCCTGTTTCTCCTGTGGGCCACCTCCCCAGGCAGGCTTCCCTTGGGATCTTCCCAGAAGGGCCTGTATCGCCCATCCCCCTCCACACACAAAGCACATTTCACCCTGTGTGCTTGTGCCTGCAGGCGTAAAGCTGTCTACCCTTCCAAAATGAGGGCTTTGGAGGGCAGGAAAGAACACAAGAGACGAAACACTGTTGAACACATAAGATGTGCTGAGTCAGTGTCTTGGGCTTTGTATCTGTCATCTTATTCGATGTTCACAGTCGTCTGGCTTGATAAATATTATTATGTTCATTCCAATAGATAAAGAAACAGGCTCAGAGAGGAAGAGACGGTTAACAGCTAGAGCTGTCCAACGATGGGCCAGACAGGGTAGCCTTATGGGGTGGAGAGATCCCTGTCACTCTGTGTATTCAAGCAGAGATCGAAGGCCTAGCTGTCAAAGGGCTATGGAGGAAATCCTGCAGAAGGTGGGCTTTGGACTATGTGACCATGGGGTCCTTCCCAACTTTGAGCTTGTGTGAGTCTTTGGGAAAGATGGACTAAGCTGGGTTTCAGGGGCAGGGCCCCGGGTCCCAAGTGGAAGGATGGCTAAGTGAGAGTGGTCACTATCCTGGTGGTTTCCAAACCACGGCTGCAGACCCCTGGGGCAGTCTGCAGGGACTTCAGCGTCCACAAATGGTTGACTTAAAGTTCATTTTCAGCCAGGTGCAGTGGGTCACGCCTGTAATCCCAGCACTTTGGGAGGCCAAGGTGGGCAGATCACTTGAGGTCAGGAGTTCGAGACCAGCCTGGCCAAGATGGTGAAACCCCGACTCTACTAAAAATACAAAAATTAGAAGGCCTGGTGGTGCACGCCTATAATCCCAACTACTTGGGAGACTGAGGCAGGATAATTTCTTGAACCCAGGAGGCGGAGGTTGCAGTGAGCTGAGATGGCGCCACTGCACTCCAGCCTGGGCGACAGAGCAAGACTCTGTCTCAGGAGAAAAAAAAAAAAAAAGCTCATTTTCAATACAGTTTTTATGATAAAATAGTACCTAAAAACAATACAGGCTGGCAATTATGTTATACAATGTTTAAATTGTAAACATAATTCACATAAAATCACTAGAAAGGCTGCTTTGGGTGGATCTGGGGCTAAAGATTCTCCTACATCTGCATTTAATTGAGAGCCTTGCAAAGATGGAAAATATTGAAAACCAAAAGCCCCTCTTTTAACTTGCAATTCCTTATCTCTATGAATAAGTGATAGCCTACAACATAACAACGCAGAAGGAACTCGGAGGCTGAGCCTGATGCGGGATGGAAACTGTCACCAGTAATCCCTTATTTCTGTCTCATAGTCAACAAAACAGCCTTGTTTGCATCTTATCTAATCTCATTATAATGCTCTCTTCTATTATAATAAGAATAGGGCATGCATGTGAACATATCCGGCGTCTGTACTCATAGGACTTTTATCTGTTTTACACATTGTGATTCCTCTTAGACTTCATTTGAGGAAACAGTTTTACGGTTGAACATCCTGGGACGCCACCATGGTGAAGTGGCCGATGCTGCCACCCCAGGCTCTTTCTAAGCAAGGTGAGGTGGGGGTGCGGGACCTGGGCCTGCGGCCCCTGCCTCTCCTTACTCTCAGGCTGCCGCCTCATGACAGCACCCATGGTGGACGCCTGTCCCTGGGCCCCAAGCCTGACCCCACTGCTGTGGGTGCAGGGGTGAATGGGGTAGCTGGAGCCCCTGGCTGACTCTTCCCCAGAAGGACAGTGTGAGGAAGAGGCAGTGGTGGTGATGGAGGATGCTCAGAGGCCTACCTGAAGGCCTATGCGGTGCCGTGCATGGGAGGCCACGTGTAAGCAGGAGTGAGGTGGGAGCAAGGAGCCACAGATAGAGCAAGCGTGGGAAGACATGCGTCCTCGGCCAGGGTCGAAGGGCCGGTGGACGGGAGCTGGTCTCCACCTGGGTGGGAAAGGCCTCCACTCTTGTTCCGTGGGTCTGACCAAGAGGCCCAGAAGCTGTGCTGCCCTGAGCACTGCACTGTCTCCCTGCTGGAACTCCCTTCGGGCCTGCCGGTCTGCCAGGGCTGTTTATGCCGTCTGATGATGCCTATGGCCTCATCTCTATCACATGCGGCTGCCTCTATCGACTCTCTGACCCTCACACCAAAATAACCCACCTGGCCTGACCAGTGAGACCCAAGGCCTCCTCTCCACACAGGCCCTGGGGATGGCCCTGATGAGCCAAAGCTTGGGGGTCAAAACACCAACCTGACCTCATATAATTCACTCCTCTCCCTACCCTTGAGCAACCCTGGTCTTAGGTCTGCTGCTCCAACCCCTCAAGCAGCCTCCTGCCCCAGGGCCTTTGAACCTACTCAGTCCTCCTGGAGCTTCTTTCCTGCAGAGCTTTGCACAGTGGGCTGCTTCTTAGCCTCAGGTCACACCTCAGGTGTCATCTCCCCAGACAGTCTCCCCTGACCACCTCATCCAATGTAACCACCCCTACTCTGTCACCATCCACACATTCCGTCACTTGGATTATCTTTTTTCCATGGCACCTCGCATTTTCTGCGATTAGCTTGTCTACATCTTTTCTAGAGTATTTTGTTTTTCTGCAGCAGAATGTCAGCTCCACAAGGAGCTGTCTTGTTCATTCCTGTGTCTGCTGTCCCTAGCACCATGACTGGCACACAGTAGGTACCCAGCCAATGTTCGTGGAGTCAAGGAGCTCAGATGTTCAAAGCTGTGTGCGCTTTGCAGGGATGATTTCCTGAGAAATGGGTGACTTTATTTTTAAGCACAGAAGTGTGGAGGCTTGAATGAGAGAATAGAGAAAGGTGCTCAGGGAGAGAGGGAAGGTGGCTGGCGGGCCGTGGTATTTGGGGGTGGCGGTGTTCTGGGCTGTGTGAAGATCTAATAGCTGATTTGAGGGAAAGCCGGATGCAAGTGGAAGCATCCATGTCTCAATGATGTGAGAAGAAACCCGGGGCAGAGGGCACAGAGAGGGGGAGAAGACAGCCCAGGCGTGGGAGCTGCCTGAGCAGGCCATCATCAGGCCCTACTCCCAAGGCAGGGGAGCCTGGAGCTTGCCACTCACTTAACTAAAAGAAATGGGAAAGAGAAATGCAGGCACATTTTTAAAGAAGATCTTTTAAGATCTCAAAATATGATCCAGCCACGTTATTATCCAGTGGACATTGCATTCCTCAGAACCCAAAAGGGAACGCTGTCTTTCCTTGCTGGTGCTCACCCTGCTGAGGAGGGCGCCGCCTGCTCTGCTGGGGCCTGGGAGGGTTTCCTTAGAGCTGTGGCTCTTGGTGAGGCCTTGAAAGATGAAGAGTTTTAGTTGGTGAGCGGGGAATGGCATCCCAAGGTGACAGATCGCTGCGGCATGGGCCCACAGGGGAGCCAAAGCTCTACCAGGTGTGGGGAGGTTTGGGGACTCAGGCCTGGGTTCCCGCCCACCCCAGGTGGTGGGGGAGGTGTATGATGTCAGGGCTGAGAGGAGCTGACAGAATTTTGTTTTCTCCGCCCCCCACCACCCCCCAACCCCGTCGCCTCCTCAAACACAACCATCCTTTCATCTGGGCTCACCCTGCCCGCCTCCCCACGTCTAATCTCATTTAGAGCGGCAATTAAATTTTAAAGGCCCATCAACATGGTCCCTCAAATACCAGGTTCTCTCCAGATAGAATTATTTAATAGACTGGATGGCAACTGTGCGGGCTCCGGCTGGGGCTGCAGACCCACCGAGGCAGAAAATTAATCAACACAGCAGCCTCCCCCCGCCCCCTTGCAGACAGGCCTGGCCTGCCTCCACTCCCTCTCCCCTGCCTACCTCGGCTGCCACGATGAGTTTCCTGAGCAGGGGGCATCAGGGTTTGCAGGAGGAGGGTAGGAAAGCCTCAGGAACCTGGCAGATGATCTCAGGGGCCTGCCTGGAAGCCCCATTGTGCCACTTATTAGCAAAGCCAGGTGGGACACATTACTTCACCTGTCCGGCCTCAGTCTGCTCATCCATGTAATGGGGTCACTAGCTCACAGAGGCAATGTATGTACAGCACTCGGCGTGATAACCAGTTCGTTGCAGGAACTCAGTGCACAAAAATTCCTTCTTTCTCCTTCACAAATAACCACAGCTTGTGTGCTGATGTGTGCTGGTGTCACGGACACCTGGCTGGGGCACAGGGAGAGGAAGGTGGGAGTGGGCCTGAGTGTTCGTGGGTCTGTGGGCTGCCTGCACCTTGGGCATGTGGCATCAGGAAAACGGGCCTCTGAGGTTCGGTGTCACGGGTAGAATCTCACTTCCTGTGTGTTCTTGGGCAAGACTCTTAGCCTCTCGGGCCTCACTTTCCTCGCCTATAAAACAGGGACAGAGTATCTACTGACTTTACGGGGTCATTGTGGGGCTTGGTGAGGTGACATGACTGAGTCCCTGGCACAGCAGTAGGTGCCATGACAGTTCTGCTTGTGTCACCCACTGGGTGCCAGGCAGCCCTCATGTGGGGCAACCCCAGGGGAGAGGAGCAGCCTAGGTGAGCTAGAGAGAGACCAGGTGAGGGTAAGGCACGCACCAAGGAAGTGAGGCTCAAGACCCTGGGGACAAGGGCTATGTCTAAGGGCAGTGGCTCACCTCAGGCTCCCTCCCGCCTGCCCTCCAGATCCAACTCCTTCTCCTTGGTGGGGGCTTGAGGATGCAGAGGCCGAGAGGGGCTATCTGTGAGAAGGGAATCCTGACCTGGGATCTCATACTCATCTAACAAATATAGACTGAGCACCTACCCTGTGTCAGGCACTGCTCCAGGTGCTACAGGTGCTGAGGACACAGCAGTTACCACAACAAAGATTCTGTCCTGGCCAGGTGTGGTGGCACTTTGGGAGGCTGAGGCGGGTGCATCACTTGAGTCCAGGAGTTCCAGACCAGCCTAGGCAACGTAGCAAGACCCTGTCTCTACAAAAAATACACACAAAAAATTAGCCAGGTGTAGTGCCATGCACTTGTAGTTCCAGCTACTCAGAAGGCTGAAGTGGGAGGATTGCTTGAGCCCAAGAGATCAAGGCTACGCCGAGCTTATGAAGCTGGTATTAGACAAATGCTAAGATGACAGTGAGTGCTGTGGACAGGGAAGTGGGGCTGTGAGCAGGGTGGTGGCAGGAAGGGGGTAAGCTTTTTAGATGGGGTGGTCGGGAGGGCCTCTGTGAGATGGTGACCTTTGAGTAGAGGCCTGAAGCAGGCAAGGAGCCTGTGGCTTTCTGGGGGAAGAGCATCCAGGTAGAGGGAACAGCCAGTGCAGAGGCCCTGAGGCAGGAGTGAGGTTAGCTGTTTGAAGAGCAGCAAAGAGGCTAAGTGGAAGTTCAGTGCTGGAGGGGAGCAGAAGAGGGGACCAGTGATGCAGGTGGGGCACAGGCCTCATGGACACTACTTCACTCGCCAGAAATGGACAGCAGGGCAGGGTTCTGAGCAGGACAGCAACAGTATTGGACATGCTTTTGCCAGGGTTTCTGAGACTCCTGAGGGGAAACTGAGTGCAGAGCACAGGCGAGGAAACCAGGGACCAGTAAGAAGGCTACGACTGTCCATGGGGAGGTGGTGACCGGGTCCTGGGCTAGGGTGGGGACAGTGGAGGTGTGAGAAAGCCTGGGATTCTGGATATGTTTTGAAGGTACAAGGGACAGGAAGCAGAGACCCAGGGTTGAGTCTGGGGTGGTCTCCCCAAGACCTGCCCACCAGGTTTCTGGCATTCGGCTTCTCCATCCAGCACATCCCCCTCCTTGGCTCTGTTGGACTCCTTCTCCTTGCTGGAACCTTCTGGAAACAGCCCCACGGTGGAGAGGGAATCTTCCCCGCCAGCGGCACTGGTCGGCTTCTGCCTTTGCAGTTCTGCTGCCCGCCTGGTGCTGAAGGCTGCACTGGAGCTGGGCGGAGGCTGGATCTCCAGAGCTGGAGGAGGGGGAGCTGCGTGATTTCTGCCAGAGTGGGAGATCCTTAGGGCTGAGGAGGGGTGATGACAGCAAGAACGAGGAAGCGCAGCCTTTCAGAGTGGCGCCCCCAATCCTGACCGCCCGCGGCCTGGGCTCAGAGACCAGAGACACCTCTCCTGGACTGGACTGCAGAAGCGGGGCTCCCAGGGTCATGTTCCCGTCCATCCCGGCCCCCTGCACCTAGCCGGCTGGTGTGGCCGGGCGCGCGGTCCGGGTTCAGCTTCGCGAACAATCGCCCAGCCGGCCCTGAAATTCAGCAAATCGCCTCGTATGCTCAAGCCTGCCATTTCCCGTGCGCTCCTGAGCCCCGACGAATTATCTGAAGAGAAATCAGCCCTGTTTTCCCTTCTCACGAAGGGATAAATGAAAAGGTTTTCAAATTGCTTCTAAAGAGAGGGCTTGGCCTCGCCCTCCCCACGCACACGCGGGTACTGTTCCAAGGCGTCCCGCCTGGGCCTGGCGTCTACCCAGTAGCCCACCTGAGAGAGGGAAGGGTGGGGTGTGGAAAGGGGGAATGGGGACATGGGGGGGTGCCTCCCGAATGGTGGTCCCAATCCGCCTTCCCCTCCCCAGGCCTTTGGGGTCATGTTGAAATACAGATTCCCAGGCGGCCAGGAATTCCCAGGCCGGTTCCCACTGGAAACTGATACCTGCGTTAGCCAACCCCAATTCCCTGTGTGTTCTCAGGTTTACTTTATAATCTAGGTTTTTATTTTATTTTATTTTATTTTACTTTGAGATGAAGTCTCACTCTGCCGCCCAGGCTGGAGTGCAGTGTTCCAATCTCAGCTCACTTCAACCTCTGCCCCCAGGCTCAAGGGATTCACCTGCCTCAGCCTCCCTGGTAGTTGGGATTACAGACATGCGCCACCACATCTGGCTAATTTTTGTATTTTTAGTAGAGATGGGGTTTCGCCATGTTGACCAGGTTGGTCTCGAACTCCTGACTTCAAGTGATCTGCCCACCTCAGCCACCCAAAGTGCTGGGATTACAGGCATAAACCACTGTGTCAAGCCGACTTTATAATCTAGGTTTCTAAAGACCATGGCGGCTGGGCGCGGTGGTTCACACCTGTAATCCCAGCATTTTGGGAGGCCGAGGCAGGCAGATCACCTGAGGTCGGAAGTTCAAGACCAGGCTGACCAACATGGAGAACTCCTGTCTCTACTAAAAATACAGAATTAGCTGGGCATAGTGGCACATGCCTGTAATCCCAGTTACTTGGAGGCTGAGGCAGGAGAATCGCTTGAACCTGGGAGGTGGAGGTTGCGATAAGCTGAGATTGTTCCATTGCACTCCAGCCTGGGCAACAGGAGCGAAACTCCGTGTGAAAAAAAAAAAAAAAAGACCCAAAGACCATGGCAAGTTCAGGGGCAGTAGGAGAAGGGGAGAGGAGGGCTGAATTAGATGGGCATGGCGGGCAGTTGCCCACTAGCTCCTGGGGCAAATAGGTCAGAGGGCACCTCTCCACACACTTCTTCCCAAAACTCACAAATGCTGACTGCAGAGGAGCAGAAGGGAAAGGCTACAGGGAAGGGGACCCAGCTTGGGCAAAGACCCAGAGGTGGGAGAAAGCAGATTCCTTCACAGAGCCAGGAGAAGGCTGATGTGTTTGGGATGCAGAGTGAAGGACTGCGGCGGGTGGTGAGGCCGGCAGGCAGGCTGGAGACCCTGCCTGTGAAGACTGCCTTTTGTCCAAGACCACTAGGAAGCTAGTAAAGGTTTTCAGCAGCAAAGTGATGTGGTCAAAATTTTTTTAAAAATTGTTTAAAAAAATTAACATAGTAAAGTTGACTTTTTGTAGGGGCTGGCAATTATGTCAGTTTTAATATACGTATAGATTCACGTAACCACTACCTCAGTCAGGATATGGAACAATTCCACTAACCCCAAAACTCACCCTTTGTAATCCACTCTCTCCAGCCCCTAACCCCTGGCAACCACTCACCTGTTTTCTGTTGCTATAGCTTTGCCTTTTCCAGAATGTCACATGAATGGAATCATATGGCATATATCCTGTTAAGACTGGCCTCTGTCACTCAACATAATGCCATTGCGATTTGTCCAAGTTGTTGCATGGATCAGTAGTCCCTTTTGATTGGGATTGTTGGGTCATAGGATACATGTATATTTAACTTTATGAGAAACTACCAAACTGTTTTCTAGAGTGGCTGTATCATTTTGCATTCCCACCAGCAACGTATGAGTGTTCCAGTTGCACTGAATCCCCACCCGCGTCAGGCATGTTTTTATGTTATTTGTTCTGTAGTTCTGTAGTGGTATCTCATTGTGGTTTTAATCTGCACTTCCCTAAAATGACACAGAGTCGCTTTTCATGTTTTGTTCTTTTCATGTTCTTTTCTCTCTATTCTGTTCCATTGATTTATATTTGCCATCCATAGATCCTGTCTGGTGAAGTATCTAGTCTTTTGACCATTAAAAAAATTGGGTTGTTTGTTTGATTATTGAGTTTTGAGAGTTCTTTATATATTGTTGATACAAGTCCTTTGTCAGATATATGATTTGCAAATATTTTCCTTCCAGTCTGTAGGATGTCTTTTCACTCTCTTCATAGTGCCTTTCACAAAAGTTTTTAGTTCTGATGAAATTTACTTTATTAATTTTGTATTATATAAATTGTGCTTTTTGTGTCATATCTTAAAACTCTTTGCCTAACTCCAGGTTGTGAAGTTTTTTTTTCTTTTCTTTGCTTTTGAGATGGAGTCTCGCTGTGTTGCCCAGGCTGGAGTGCAGAAGCTTGATCTCCGCCTCCCGGGTTCAAGCAATTCTCATGCCTCAGCCTCCCGAGTAGCTGGGATTATAGGCACATGCCATCACGCTCTGGTAATTTTTGTATTTTTGGTAGATATGGGGTTTCACCTTGTTGGCCAGGCTGGTCCCGAACTCCCAACCTCGAGTGATCCACCCATCTCAGCCTTTCAAAGTGCTGGGGTTACTGGCATGAGCCACTGCACCTGGCTGTGAAGATTTTGTCGTGTGTTTTCTTCTAAAAGTTTTATAGTTTTAGTTTAGTTTTGTTTTTGTTTTTGTTTTTGTTTTGAGACAAAGTCTTGCTTTGTTGCCCAGGTTGCAGTGCAGTGGCATAATCATAGCTTACTACAGCCTCGAACTCCTAGGCTCAAGCGATCCTCCCACTTCAGCCTCCCAAGTAGCTGGGACTACAGGCATGCACCACTGCACTGGCTATTTTTTTATTTTTATTTTTTGTAGAGACAGGGCTTGCTCTGTTAACCAGGCAGATCTCAAACTCCTGGCCTCAACTGATCCTCCCACCTCAGCCTCCTAAAGTGCTGGATTACAGGTGCCAGAAACCGTTCCTGGCTCAATTTTTTCTTTTTCAAAAATGTTTTGACTATTCTAGTTTCATTGTCTTTACATACACATTTTAGAATCAACCTGAGGTGGGAGAATAGAGTCTGGAGGCAGGGAACCTAAGGCCGATTTGGGCTGACTTCCTAGAACTGAATGAAAAGGAAAACCCCACCTCTCCATGCCCAAGTAACAAGAGGGTCAGAGGCTACTCCCTCTGCAACCTGCCCCCACAACCCTGCATCTCAGATGAAAAATGGAAAGTACCTCTGATTGGTCCCCTCCCAAAACCAATCAGAGATTGGCATAGGGTATAATTAACTTTGTAACTTCACTTCAGCCTCTAATTGGTTGCCTTTCACAACCAATCAGACTGGTCATGAGCCACTCTTCCATTTAAATAGGATGCAACCAAGTAACCAAAGGGAAACCTCTGGAGGATATTTAAACCTCAGAAAATTCTGTAACCAAGGGCTCTTGAGCTGCTTGGTCAAGCCTACTCCCGCTCCATGGAGTGTACTTTTGTTTAAATAAATCTATTTGTTTAAACAAAATCTAAATTTTGTTTAAATAAATCAAAAGAATGTTGCTTCATTCTTTTGTTGCTTTGTTTGTGCATTTTGTCCATTTCTTTGTTCAAAACGCCAAGAACCTGGAGGACTGATAGTCAAGATCTCCCACCAGTCACAAACTTACTTATATCTGCCAAAAAGTTCCACTGGGATTTTGATTGAGATTGAGTTAAACCTGTAGATGAGTTTTGAGAGGACATTGAACTTCACTGAGTCTCTCAGTTCATGAACAGATGGGTCTCTCTATTAGGTTTTGGATTTCTTATATCAGCATTTGTAGTTCTCCCCATACAAATCTTGTGTATGTTTTATTATATTACTACCTATGTATTTCATTTTGGGGACCAATTATAAAAGGTATTGTCTTTTAAAACACTTTGGTTTCCAGATGCTCATTGCCAGTATGTAGACGTAGGATTGCTTTTGCATCTTAACCTTATATTCTGTAACCTTGCTAAACTCCTATCCATTTCTAGGACCTATTTGGGTAGATTCCACGTTTTCTACATAGACAATCATGTTGTCTGTGAACAGGGATCATTTTATTTCTTCTTTTCCAATCTGTGTTGCCTCTTATTTCCTTTTCTTGCCTCATTGCACTGGCTAGGACTTCCTATACCTTGAGACTCTCATTCCTCGAGACTCTCATTGCACTGGCTAGGACTTTCTGTACCATGTGTAACAGGAGAGATGAGAGTGGATCTTCTTATCTTGTTCCTGATCTTAGAGAAATGCATTCAGTCCTTCACTATTAAGTACGATGTTCGTTGTAGGGAGTTTTCTTTTGGTAGGTGCCCTTTATCAAATTAAGGAAGTTCCTTTCTATTCTTAATTTACTGAGAACTTTTATTATAAATGGATGTTGAAGTTTGTCAAGTGTTTTTTTCTGCCTCAATCAATATGATCATGTGATTTTTCTTCCTTAGTCTGTTATATGGTGAACATATTACATACAATACATTGATTCAATTTCAATACATTGATTGAATTCAATACATTGATTGAATTTTAAAAGACAATACCACATCCACCCCAGCCCTGACCCAGGGTCCTCCATGCCAGCTTTTCAGCTCTGCCTTCTGCTGAAGGTGCTCATTCTTCACCACCTGAGTATCAGCCAGGATGCTTTTGGCTGCAAGTAACAGAAAAGCCACTCAAAATGGCTTAACCAACAGAAGTTTTTTTATTACTTCTATTTATTTAACACCAACAGTGGCAGACATCTGTGCAGGCATATATTTAAGGGTTTTGCAAATAACTCACTTTTATTCTCATAACAACCCTGTGAGGTAGGTACTATTGTTATGCATTTTACAGATAAAGAAGTTGAAGTAACTGGTTTAAGGTCACAGACTTGCTTAACAAGATATCAGGAGGTTGAATACATCCAGGGCAGGTCCAGCGGTTCAGCACGTTATCTTGGGCCCTATTTTTGCTCCTCCCTCCACTCTGCTATTCTCAGCATGTCAGCCATATTTTTTTCGTAATGGTCACAAAGTGGTTGCCACATCACACGCTCACACCATAATATCCAAAAGCAGGAAGGGAGGGCTCCTCTCCTAGCATATGGCTCTCTTTTTATCAGGGAGTAAAATATTTCCTAGAATCCTTCTAACTGACTTCTTTTTATGGTTTATTGGCTAAAATTGGGTCACATGCATACATTTAAGCCAGTCACTGGCAAAAGGGAGCAATGGGTTTGCCATGATCGGCTTTGACAATCATGTGTGGCCTCCCTTCCCTGAGCCTCCCCACCAGAAGAAGGGATCTTGTCTGCTGGGTGGGCAACCAGCAGTGTCTGTCATAGACCAGCTTCCCAAAGGGCCAAACTCTTCTGTTTCCCAATATTTTGAATCAGTCGGGGAACTCAAACAAATGTTTAACAGAGTCAAAAATGGCTTCTCCGCCTGCATGGGCAACTAATGGTATATTTGGGAGAAATTTAATTAGAGTGACTTGGCTGTAGCACAAGCCTGGCTGCAGAGCCAGGCCTCGAGTCCCCTCCCACCTGTTCAACTGCCACCATCCCTCAAGACTCAGCCCACAGTCTTCTCCCAGCCCCTCGCTTCCTGCCGCCTGTCCCACAGCATGTTGTATGTACCTTGAGTGGTCACCTCCTGAATTGTAGTAGGTGATTTATATGTGTCTCTCCTCTACCATCCTCCTCAGTGGGGTCCTCACACACAGGAATGTGTCTCATTGATTCTAGTGTCCATTGAACCTGGTGCAGGCACACAGAATAACAGCAATGGCTGAGAGGTGCCAGGTGCTGGGGATTTATACTTATTGATTCTTTGGATCTTCCTAAGGACCTGAGGGTGTGTGGCAGAGGCTGCTCTTGGTCATTGATGTCCTCTCCCACCCTCTCCCTAGGCACACCACTGGGCCACATCTCCTGGCCACCTTTGCAGCTAGGAGTACCTGTGTAACCCTCTTGTCACCAAAGGAAGCTGGGTGGGAGGGATGTGAGCCCTGCCAGCCAGGCCTTCAGAAAAGCTTCCGATCTGCCTCTAGCAGGGCCCTGGTCGTGGAGACCATGGGGACCATGGGGACAACAAGGGCAGGGCCCCTGGGGAAGGTGGAGCAACAAGACAGAAAGAGCCTGGGCCCTTCGGTCGCTGCTCCCGGGGGGCCCGCCTGCTGGCGTAGGCTGCCCTGTGCTGAAACAGGAGTGGGAGAGAAGCTGTGGTTGTGCATGAGCCAATGCCCTCCATGTGCCATGGGCCTGGTACGGCAGCTCAGCCCACCCTGGCTGGTGCAGGTGGAGGCTACAATCATCTCCCACAGGATTATCCCCATTCTAGAAGTAGGGGAACTAAGGCAAGGGGTAGTGGGGGTTGAGTAACTTGCCCTGGGTCGCACAGCCAGTAAGTGGCCATGCCAGGTGACCCAGGCAGCGTGGCTGCTGTGCTCTGTACCCTCAACAGGCTCTGATAAAGGCAGGAGCAAAGTTGGGGACAGTCAGGACCTGTGGGCTGCAAATGAGATGGGAGGAGACTCCGAGAAGAGCGAGGTCAGAACCCGATGCTGAAGTCAGACCTGAGGTCGGAAAACACCCACAGGAAGGGGCAGGAAGGAGAAATGAGGCCTGAGGAGGAGGCGCTGGCATAGTCCGCGAGGGCCGGGGAGGGGAGAGAGGTGTCTTGAGTCAACTGCTCCGAGAGGCTGGGCCCCAGGGAGCCTAGAGGGTCCCTGGGTGTGGCAACCTGAGGGGGTGTCTGTACAGGTACGAATGTCACTTACAGAACCTGTACTCATAGGACTCAAGGAACCTGGGTGGGCATCTGGCCCAGCCCCTACTAAGGAGGAAACTGGCTGGGAGGCGTTAAGAGGCCTGCCAAAAATTCCGGTGTGATTTTTTTCCTTTTAACTCCAGAAGATGCTTTGTATGGTAAACATTGGCTCCAGAATCACATCTGGAGCCTGGGAAACGCAGGGCACCCCCGCCAGCCCCCCAGCTCGTCCTGGCATCACTGTGCTATTATTTTAACTATTGCACTCACTGAGAAATACTGCCAGCGTGTAAAAGACTGTGTTAATTAATTAACCAGGCACTTCATTGAGAGTCAATGGTGTAATTGTTGTTCGTGGTGGATAAATACTAATTGAATATTAAGAACATATTTGTGCAGAAGGAGCTGCTTCGGGAGTGAGCTGTGCCCTTTGTCAGCCAGATGTTTGGACTCGTTATAGAGGCTGAGTCATTAGCGGGGGGTGCCCTGGCATGTGGGCTCTGCTGTTCTGTGTCTGAGAAGGAAGGCAGGCCGCCTGAGGAAGGACTAGCTCCTGGGCAGTGAAAGGCGAGGGTTTTCCACGGACAGACCTAGACTGGAGATAGGAGCTGTATTAAGCAGATGACAAGTAAGTGCTAAGCTTTGGCCTAGGCAGTTCCAGGTGTGATTTTTAAAACCTTCATACAGCTGGCTTAGTCCTGGCCAGGGAGGCAGTCAGGGTGGGGCGTGTTGACTCCATTTTACAGGTGGGGAAGTGGAGGCTCCCTGAGCGAGGCTGGTGACTTGCTCGGGATCACAGAGCCAGTCTCCCTGCTCCCACTGCAACAGGGGATTACACAGGTATACCTAGCTGCAAGGGAGGCCGAGAGACATGGCCCAGTGGTGTGCCTGGGGAGGGGGTGGGAGAGGACATCAATGGCCAAGAGCATTGATCTTCTTAGGAAGATCCAGTGAGTAAACAAATATAAACCCCCAGCACCTAGCACCAGGTAAAGCCCTCTCAGCCATTGCTGTTATTCTGTGTACCTGCACCAGGTTCCATGAACACCCAAGGCAGGCAGCTCAGACTTGGGGCCCCAGACCCCAGGTCAGCCAAGGGAGGTGACTCTCTCCCCCTGGTTCTCTGGAGTCCCTGTGTCCCAGGCCTGACTGGTGCCCAGGAATCAAAGCCCTCCTGGGGTTTCTAGCTCTCGTGATGGCTCCGCCCTGTCAAGGCAGTGTGAGGCAGTATAGTTAGTAATGCAGGCTCTGCAGCCAGAATTCTTAGATTAAGAGCTCAGCACAACCTCCTACGTGCTGAGAAATCTTGGGCAAATTACTTAAACTCTCTGTGCCTCAGTTTCTATACTAAAATGGAGACAATGATACGGCTCACAAGCAGGGCAGTGGCTGACTCACACTATGTGGAAAGAACATAGGCTGCCCTCTTGGCCAGGTTCCCTTGTGCAGTGAACAACCCAGCCTACCTGACTGTATATGGCAGCCCTGTCTGCAGGGTTGTTATGACAGTAAACAAAATATAATACAGTAAACACCCAATGCACGTTAATAATCTTCCACAGTTTTTGGATCCCATTTCCCTAAGAAGTGGGCATGACTTTGCTGCCACCCACCAGCTGCCAGCCCTTTTAGAAGGGCTGATAAGAAGACATGTAGACCAAGAACACGAGAGGAGACGACTTCTGTTACAGCACCAACGGCAGCCGAATCTGCAGAGCCTGATAACGGAGTGTCTGCCAAAAGTCCTGGCCCTAGAGCCATCAGAGCGGCTGAGTCAGACCTTGCCACTGCCTCCTCCACTCCAGTCTCTTAGTCACTGCAGTCACTGGGTCCTGCAGGGAGTTAGCTCACAACTGTGCGGAACTCTTAGTTGAGCCTCCCCAGAGGTGGGCCTTGAGGCAAGGATTCAAATCCAATTGGATTCCAGTTTAATTGGTGGATGTGGGGAGGGAGACAGGAGGGAAGGCAGCTGCTGCGGGCAAGTGGAGCGCAACGCTGCTGGGAACGCTGGGAGGCAGCCAGAACCTGCCCCACAGTTACTGCGCCCAGGGCCTCCCAGCTCCCAGCTGCTGGGGCTGCCGCGTAGGAGGGCAGCGCAGACTCCAGACACGGCACTCTGTGAGACTGAGCGTCTGGAAGGCGAGTGGGTGGACACCGAGTGGGAGAAGGGTGGAGAGGACATGGGAAGCACTGATGGGGTCTGCTCTACCACGAAGCACCTTCCCATTCCCGGCCTATTGGCACGAGGGACTCCTCCAGCAGAGAAGCTGGAAGTGGAGGTGGGGCCTGAGTCATCAGGACATTCCTTGCCAGGTGCCAGGGGCCGTTGTCCGATGCCCTGTCATTGTTATGAGTTCAGTCTGAGGGAAGAGAGGTTGGTTTTTTCCCACCGTCACAGAGCTTGCAAGCACAGAGGCGTGTGGACCAGGGCCCGTGCTGTTAACCACTGTCCTGCAAGGGCCACACTGTTAAAAACCCACTTGGCTCAAAAGGGTCTACAGGGAGCAGCTGACAGAGGCCCTGCAGCACCCTAGTTTCTTCCTATGAGGACACTGAAGCCCACCTCCGGGGTGAGGGGGCGCCATGTGAGCCCCTCCTGGCTCAACTCAGCCCAGTAGCTGGGGGAGGGAGGCTCTGGCCCCAGTGCCTTTCTCCCACTGCAAGGCACTCCCGAGTCTGCCGTGCAGCCAGCCAAGCTGGTCTAACCCCACCATACCTGTTATTAGTCAGGGACTGGGCGAACTCCCAGCAGCTTCCCTCAGAATCCTGCAGGGGCATCACCAGCAGGCCAAGTCCTCTCCACGCTGGGAGGGAGGAGGTATGGAACCCGAGTCCGCTCCAGAGCTCCAGGCTGAGGAGCGAGGCAGAGCCCTTGAGAATGTCCTGTCTGATGGGCCACCTGATCCTCAGAGAGCTTCCCTGTACTGGGGAAGGCACAGAGCCAGCGGGGGGCAGCTCTGCATTCTCCACCTTCCTGACAGGGTAGCATAGGGGTAACAAGCCCACACCCATCCTCAGAAATACCAGACAGAAGCTGGGAACCTGAGGTGGGGCGTAAGGGAAAGCTCTTGTGCTCTCTTCCTGCAGGGGATGAGCTAGGTCCAGGCATCCAGGTAGGGCCAGGCTGAAGAGTATCCAGGGGACCAGAGGCAGGAGCCATTGTGTCTGTCTCCAGAACCCTCTCTGTGGCTCCTCCCACGGCCCATCTCACAGAGTGGGGAAGCTAAATGAGGCTCCCATCTCCTTATGGTCCCTTGGAGCGGACCCCCATAGCTCAGACAGCCCCTGGGCCAGCGTAGCAATTTGTGGATGATGTCCAGGAAGGGTCCCCTCCTAGGTGCCTCAGGGGGGCTCAAGCCCAGGCTTGCACAGCCTGGGGAGTAGGCATCTGTGTGTCCCATGGCGAGACGACTGGGAGAGGCCAGAACTGCCTGGAGGGTGTTGAGACCTCAGGCACATCAAGGTAGCCCCCCTCACCTGTCACCCCACACTTCAGCCTGCATCCCAGGCCCCCACAGGTATCAGCAAAGCTCTCCTGGGAAGCCAAAGACATCAGAAGTGCCCCAGGAAGCCACCACCCCCAGGGCGACAGACGGGACTATTTATATGGAGGAAGCAGGCCTGTCACCTCCAGCTCCAAGTTGCCTCCTGCTTCCCGGCTCCCTCTCTGCTGCTGCCTAGATTAGGAGCTTGGCAGATGGAAGGAGCCAGGACCTTCCCCCACGCCCCAGACTCCCTACATGTGCCAGCTCCACCTTGAGCTAGCAGGGGCCTGGCTCACCCTTCCTGGCTGCCTGTACCTGCCTCCGACCCTGGTAGGTAAGGACCCAGTGCCAGTTGATTCTAGGGGACAAGCCAGAGGGATCCACAGAGGAAGGGGGCAGAGAGGGTGGGACGATGGTTGGAAGACAGGGAGAAAGGAAGGAGTGGAGGAAACAATGTGGAAACCCCAGGGGACCAATGAGCAAGGAGGTCAGATCTGAGACAGAGGAGTGGGGCAGAAGGAAGAGTCGGGGGTCCGGAGGCCCCTCCAACAGGGTCTGTGTGCAAATTAGGAAAAGGCGCCCTCTGCAGGTTTATGAATTAGAAGAGCGCATAAGTCAGGGGTGCCTGTGTGAAGAAAGATATCCTCGGCCGGGCGCGGTGGCTCAAGCCTGTAATCCCAGCACCTTGGGAGGCCGAGACAGGCGGATCACGAAGTCAGGAGATCGAGACCATCCTGGCTAACATGGTGAAACCCCGTCTCTACTAAAAAATACAAAAAACTAGCCGGGCGAGGTGGCGGGCGCCTGTAGTCCCAGCTGCTCGGGAGGCTGAGGCAGGAGACCAGCTGCTCGGGAGGCTGAGGCAGGAGAATGGCGTAAACCCGGGAGGCGGAGCTTGCAGTGAGCTGAGATCCAGCCACTGCACTCCAGCCTGGGCGACAGAGCGAGACTCTGTCTCAACAAAAAAAAAAAAAAAAAAAAAAAGAAAGATATCCTCCTTCCCCGAGGACTTGGCCTTATGCCAGGTCATGGAGCCTGGGGAGAGGGGCATGGGCCCGCCTGTTGCCCCTGCTCCCTGTCATGACCTGTACTGCTGCACCTGGCAGCCCGGCAGCCCTGCTCTCGAGGCCCTAGCAGGAAGAGTGGCTGAGGAAGAAAAGCCTGCCTTGGGGCCTGATCTCTGGGCTGGGGACCACTGTAGATCAACCCCAGTGCTCTGCAAGGTTCTGACCCACCAAGAGGCAACTGGTTTAATGATGTTGGCAACCAGACCCCAGGCTCATTAGGAAAGCGCACAGCGTGCTGACCCAGCCAGGCAGAGTGCCCACAGGCGGCAACCCGTGAAGCTCCAGCCTGGTCCCCCGTGGGTTGACAGTCCGGACCTCCTGCCAGAATTTCCTGCATCGGTGGTGGCTGCTTATGTCTCCCAGCAGCCCCAGAGGAAGGATAAGCACCTGGCTCAGCATCCCAAGCCCACCTGGGGTCCACCCTCCGTTCCCCGTTTCTTCGTACACCCAGCAGATGGGGCCTCTCACCATCCTGGGCGCGGGGTCCTCCGGTTTTGATTCCTGGTTGTGTTCTGTGGCTTTGGCACTCAGGAGGTGTTAGAGACTGATGTGCAATTTGCATTTTAATAAAGAAAGTTGTATTTCAATCATTTGCATTTAAATAAGGTGCTGCTTCCTCCCTCCCTTCCTCCCCTGCTGGTGGTGGCACCTTTGGGAGAAGAAGAATCCCCAGGCCTTCCGTTCCCTCTACTCCTCATCCAGCCAGCTTCAGTGCGGGGTGATGGGAGTGGTGGGAATCTGCCCTCCCAGTACTCGGTCTCTCCCTGCAGAGCTCTTTTGCGCAGGCACACACACACACACACACTCACACACACACACATGTGCAATGAACATTCACAGGCATCACATGCACATGCATACACAATGCACATGAGCACACGCATGCATAAGCACATACAAACACACAGCCACCAAAGGCAATAAGATGCCCGCTTGCCTGGTGCTCCCCCAGCTACCCAACCCCTGGTAAACAGCCTGAAGAGGCTCAGGCCTGGGTGGTGACACCCCTGGACCCAATGCATCCAAGTTTTGCTGAGTCCTTTCCCTGGACTCCAGTGGGGCCCATGTAAGTTGAGGGGGTGGGGAGGGCAGTGGCCCAGCATGAACCCTGTGTCCCTAGGAGCTCCTTCCTCACCCTGGCTGGGCTCCGAGGGTGCAGTCTGCACACTGAAGTCACCTGAGTTCCAGGCTGCCAGCTTCCTTCTTCCTCTACCAACATTTTTTTTACCCAGCGCTTTGGCTTACTGGTGGTTCCCAAGTGGCTGCCAGCTTGCTTTCCCGGTGAAAGCTCTGTCTCCTGAATCAGCACCCACCCTCATCTCCCTCCAGCATCCCTAGACTCTCCACACTTGTGGTTTCTTCAAGACAGCACTCTCTTTACTTTTTTTTTGGTGGGGGGGATGGAGTCTACGCCTCCTCTTCATCCCTGCTCCCCTTCTCCCAGGCGGTGCTGTGGTGCACAGACCCACATCCTGCACTCCTGGCACTGGCCCTTAGGCTCAGTTTCTCCATCTCTACATGGGACAACCGTGCCTGCTCCTTGACTTGTGGGGATTAACCAGTCACAGAGTCACATGCTTGGCACATGGTAGAGGCTCAATAAAATGAAGGCTGGTTTCCCCACAGAGCCCCCAAATTCACACAACCTGATCACACTGGGCATTGAAATATGGCCCCAATAGAACCTCAGGACCACCACAGGTTGGTTTAAGCAGACACTGTGTCATATGACTCGGTCCAACAGGAAGGAATACAGCCTGACACACAGTGAGAAGACCTGGGTGCCATGTCACCTCACCTCTTGGAGCCTTGGATTCTCTGTCTGTAAAACTGGTGGGATAACATCCGCCTGGTCTCCCTCAAAGGACAGTGGGAGGGGCCAATGAGCTGCAGGGCATTGGTGTGCTTGGGAGGCTGCAAGGCGGGAGGGTAGGCCCCTGGCTGGCTGGAGATCTCACCCCAGAACAAGAGGCAGGAAACCCAGGCAGAGCTAGGCAGGGCCACCGGCCCTCACAGGGTACCTGCACCGACAGCACCCCTGTCCTCACAGCCAGCCCCAGGAAGCTGAGCTACTGTCCTATTTACAGATCACGAAACAGGCTCCAAAGTCATTCCACCACCCCAGCCCCCTGGCAGGACATGGAGAAGGCTGGAAGTTGTGCCCACATGAGAGGACGTGGCAGCGACAAGCCCTGTGGGCATTTGGATGTAGAGCATTCCCGGCCAGGGCCCAGAGGCAGGAGCATGATGCCTGTGCTGGGACAAGGAGGCTGCCAAGAGGCGCGTCCTCCGCCCTGGGGCGCCGGCAAGGCTGGTGGCCTCTGATGTGGTTGTCCTCTATTTTCTGAGTTGGCTGTGATGGGCAAAAGGTTGGAAAGCTGGGTCTGGGGCAAAAGGCACCCAGGGGAATGGAGAGGCCAACCTAGGACTCCCCAAGCAGGAAGGGCAAGGAAGCGACCCCTGGGATGGAGTCTCAGGGAAGAAACAGAAACTCAGGCAGCAGGCCAGAACTTGGCTAGTGGAGCCAGGTTTGCCCCAGGCCCTCAGGTCTCTTCCTAATGATTTGTCCCAGAGGCCTTCCTGGCATTGCCATCCCCACAAATGCTTCTGGACTCACAAGGTAAGGTCTTGGAAGAATCTCCTCCCAGGAGCATGATTAGAATCCCACCTCTGCCCGCCAGAAAAGAATGTCCATGCAGGTGTGTGCCCCAGCCCAGCCTCGACAGATAGTACTTCCCTCCCCATTTGCAGCCCCTGCCTGTGGTCCAGCCCTGGTCGGCCTGCTCAAAGCCAGTGGGGGCCCTGTTACCTTAGCATTCCCAGACATATGTAGAGGGAGAGCTGTGTGGGGGCACCTTTGCCTTCCCGGCTCAGGGGCCAGAGCCACGGACAAAAGCCCAGCACTGACCAAATCTGTAGAGTTTATTGCGCACTCACCATGTCCCAGGTCATGAACCAAGAATACTTTTTATCTTCACAACAATCAAATGAAGCAGGTTATAGAAGGCACCCAAAGCTCCACATTGAAGGATGTGACGGAGCCAGGTTCAAACTCAGTATGGATGGACACAGGCTCTGCCCTCACTGATGAGTTTAGTTCTGTGCCGACTCCCTCTCGCTTCCTTCCTCTTCCCTTCCTTCCCCTGCCATTCATTGAGCTCCTACTTTGCGTTGGGCCCTCTCTGCACAGAGTATACATTGCAGAACAGGGAACTCTCCCTGTTGCTCTGCCATGGGCTCTTCCCCTCCGGCGTCTGGGGAAGCCTATGGACCCCTTCTCAGAATAACATTTTTAAGTCTGCAAAATAAAATAGCTAAGATTCAAAGGAAACCAATTCTATTAAAATACAGCTATCAAAATATTAGAAAAAATTGTACTGGAGCAATATATGTGCTTCTTTATTAATACACTGAAAGAATGAAATTGAGCAGTCGGGCTGAAACCACCATCCTCTCAAAGTAGGGTTAAGCATGAGTGAGACTTCAAGTTTTCTGCTGCAATTATATCATTGAAACGATCTGCACTTTCTATGGGTGACAAAGCCCCAGATTCTGGGACCACCTCTGTGGGTTGTTGCTAACGCACACAATGGAAACAGGTGCTACGTTCAAATAAAGAGGAGTGAAAATAAAGATGTGATTCTTCCCGTCCACATTCCCAGGCCCCCGGCATTCTATCCAGGGAACTGTAGGGATCCACAGACCCCAGGTTCTACCACTGCTCCAAGGGGTGTAGATGCGGGAAAGACAGAGGAAGAGGAGGGCAGGGAAGGAGCCAGTCCCTGAACAGGAAGTGAGGGAGAGAGGCCACGGCGCTGGAGGAGGAGTAACCGGTGGAGGGAGGTGAGGAGGCCAGAGCGTCAGGCACGTGTGAATGGGCAGAGGCTGGTGGCTGGGAGTTTACAGAATGTGTGGCCATGCTAAAGTTTTGGATTCATGCTAGGAATGACAGCCTTGGGACCATGGAGACCAGAGCAGGGATGTGTTCTTACTGATGATCTCAGAGGGTCCCTCCCTAGAGGACAGCCTGTGGGGCAAAGGCGGAGGCAGGGGACCAGTGAGGGGTGATTGCTGTCCCCCAGGCCCCAGCCAGGATGGCAGCAGTGCAGCAAAGTGGTCAGATTTTGGGCATTTTTTTTTTTTTGAGACGGAGTCTTGCTCTGTCCCCAGGCTGGAGTGCGGTGGCGCGATCTCAGCTCACTGCAACCTCCGCCTCCCAGGTTCAAGCAATTCCCCTGCCTCAGCCTCCTGAGTAGCTGGGACTACAGGCACGCGCCACCACACCCAGCTAATTTTTTTTTTTTTAATTTTAGTAGAGACGGGGTTTCAACATGTTGGTCAGGATGGTCTCGATCTCCTGACCTAGTGATCCACCCGCCTTGGCCTCCTAAAATGCTGGGATTACAGGCGTGAGCCACCGTGCCCAGCCAGATTTGAGGAACTTTAAAAAAAAATAGCTTTTTTGAGATATAGATCACATAGCCTACAATTCACCCATTTAAAGTGTATAATCCAATGGTTTTTAGTATGTTTGCAGAGGCAAGCATCACCACAATCGAATTTAGAGCATTTTCATTAGAAAGAAACCCCACAGCCATCAGCAGTCATTCCCAATTTCTACTCCCCACCCCCAGTCTGCAACCTTTCCTCTCCCTCACACCCCCGGCCCCAGGCGATCACTGATCATTTAATACTTTCTGTCTTTGTACATGTGCCCAATTCTGGACTTTCCCCCCTCTTATCTAACTGTAATTATATATCCTTTGACCAGCCTCCCCGCATCCCCTCTCCCCCAAGTCACCCCAGCCTCTGGTAACAAAACTCCACTCTCTACGTCTATGAGAATGACTTTTTAGATTCTACACATGAATGAGAATCACGTGTCTTTCTGTGCCTGGTTTATTCCACTTAACATAGTGTTCTCCAGGTTCATCCATGCTGTCACAATGACAAGACTTCCTTCTTTTTTTATGGCTGAATAGTACTCCACAGTGTATATGTACCAATTTTCTGTATCCATTCATCTGTTGAAGGACACTTAGATTGATTCCATGTCTTGGCTATTGTGAATAGTGCTGCAATAAATATTTGAGTGCAGATTTTTTTTTCAGCATGCTGATTTTATTTCCTCTGGATATGTTCCCAGTAGTGAGATTGCTGGATCATATGGTAGTTCTATTTTTAATATGTTGAGGAACCTCCATACTGCTTTCCATAATGGCTGTGCTAATTTACATTTCCACCAACAGTGTGCTAGGGTTTCCTTTTCTCCACATCCTTGCCAACACTTGTTATCTTTTGTCTTTTTGGTAATAGCCATTCTGACAGAAGTAAGGTGATATCTCATTGTGGTTTTGATGGGCAAAAGACCTGAATAGACATTTCTTAAAAGAAGACATCCAAATGACCAACGGGTATATGAAATAATGCTCATCATCACTAATCATGGGGGAAATGCACGTCAAAACCACAGTGAGACACATTTTAAAGGTAGAGCCAGCAGGATTTCTGATGGGTCGAAGGTGCAGGGTGAGGAAAGGAGAGGCACGTGCCCTGCCCCAACCCTGGACCAGCGGCTGGCTCTAAGCAGCTGGTCCCTGCTGTGACAATGGAGCTCTGGTTCCGCTACCTTGCCCCCAGCCTGAGAGGTGCCCTGTGGAAGCTGAGGCAGGAGGAGGGACAGCTGTGGAGCACTGAACAGGGACCAGGTGGCAAGCTCACTTCCTGACTTTTCAAAGCCACTGTACTCTTTCACAGGCATCCTTACTGTCTTTTACACCAAGGCTTCCGGGAAACCTTCCCGCTGCCTCAAACACAGTACTGGCTTTGCTACATGACTTTCTTTGCAAAAACACAGGAATTCCCTCGAGATATTTACTTATCTGATTTGTGGACATGGGATGTCCTCTAGTTACTCTCACTTCCTGGGTGACTCGAGAATGTCCTTGGCAACCCCAAACACAACTTTTCTCCTCCAGGAGCATTTCCAAAGACAGCTGTAAGACCAGGAGGCTTTGTCTCAAACTGAAAAATAAGCCGCCTTTAGTAGATTCTCAAAAAATGTTTGTTGATTGAATGAATGAGGTGAATAGTGGTGAGGAGAAAAAGACAATTTCTGAGCTCCCTCAGAAATTTGATTTGCTTTGAAGTTCCAGAATATCGATATCCATGGTCCCATATAAGAGCAGGAAACCAGGTCCGGGTGCTGAGGCTCAGCACCATTTTGGGTGGTCGTCCTTGTCCTGCCCCAACACAAGTGGGTCGTGGGCAGCCAGTGGTCCCCCCTTGTCTGTCTCTCTGCTCACACCCACCCGCACCTGCCCCTCAGCCTGACTCTCTGTCCCTTATGGGCCATGCTTTGTGGCCATTTGGTTCTCTGGTGGAACAGGATCTGGCACCCCCATTTTTTGAGCTGGACAGAGGGACTTTCAGCTCCCAGTCCCCCCTCCCCTGAGGAGTCATATCCCAAGGAAGTTCCCTTTAGAATGCCCAAGACATCCCAAAGAGCTAAGGCCTAGATCAGAGATTGGCAAACTATGGCCCATGGGTCAAATCGGGGCCACTACCTAATTTTGTATGGTCTGAGAGCTAAGAATGGGTTTACATCTTTAAATGGGTGAAAATGAATCAAGATAAGAATAATATTTTGTGACGTGAAATTATATGAATTTCAAATTTCGGCATCCATAAATAAAGTTTTCTTGGGACACAGCCGCACATTTGTTACGTATTGTCTCTGGCTGCATTCGCCCTACATGGGCGGATTAGGCGGCTGTGATGCAGGCGGTGTGGTTGGCAGAGCTCAGGCACGTGCTATCCAGCCCTTTGTAGCACAAGCTGGGGGGCGCCTGGCCCAGAGCACGTGCAGCCCGTGGCACCTGCACTGCCTGCTCCTAAGAGAGTGACATCGATTGTGGAAGTGAGTTCCTTAGGCCCTTGAGGCATGAGTGTTTTCCGGCCTGTAATCCTGCTTCCAGCTGAGGTCGGTCTGAAGGTTTGAGGATTTCACGAGATTGGCTTGTACCATGAGTGGCCCCAGTGGCGCAGAGTGGTGCCTTTCGGTAACTCATGCTGCAACCCCTGAGACTTGCCCTTAACAGGCAATGCTGCCCCCAGGCAGGTGGGCACCTTCCTGCATGAGAAGTCAAGTTACAGGGACCACGGCAGGTGAGGAGGGCAGCCTGGCAAAAGAAATGAAGTCATGTGGTTCATCCTAAGAGGCCAGTGACTGGAGATAGCTCCTTACCTTAGATGGGTGAGGAGACCCATCAGGGTGGGTCACTGCCCGGTCCAAGAAGCATGGAACACATGGTCCAAAGAGCACTGTCTTGGTGGGCCCAGGGCCCTTGGGCAAGTTCCTGCCCTCCCCTGGGTGTGTCCTCATCGGCGTTTTGGCAGGGGTGGGCTTGCAGCCCCCGCCTTCCCCAGTCTGAGGCCAAGCAGCCCTCACCAGCACTCTTCTCCCTGGTGTCTTCATACCACCTCTCAGGCATTCACCAGCCCTAACCACCAGCCCCCAGGGCAGGGCCATCTGGGTGTGGCTGGGCCCGGGCCCCCCAGAACTGCCTGAGCTCGCTGAGGCAAGGGGGTTGAATCCCTCCCTCTTGCCTCCCACTGTGGCTTTATTAATTGTTTATATTGGAATCTGTTAATTGGCAATAACCAGCCGTGCTGAAGTGTCTTTTAATCACCCCCTCTCAGGGCCCTGAGGCTGTGAAGAATTGGTGCATGCAATAAAGCGAGAAGGAATTAGCACCCCCCATCCTCTTCATTATCACAGTTAGATAAACTGCCAACACCTGTCATGCAAATGAGCAGGAAAGAAAACCCAGCCCCTCCTCCTGGCCCTGCCAGGAACTTCCCTGGGTGAGGTAAGATGCAGGCCAGACTACGACAGGCATTGCACACACACTTGTGCATGCGCACGCACACACACACACTCACACACAGGTATACAAACCCACAGACTCACCTCCTGTACCATCCTGACCACACTCACTCACTCACTTAATAGGCGTTTCTTGAGCACCTCCTATATGCCCGGGGCTGAGGAAACCGCAGTTTATCAGGGGACCCAGACCCTAGAGGACAATGACAAAGGCCTCTACAGGGTGCTGTGAGGGGCCAGAGGGGCAAGGACTGTCTTTTTGGGATGCAAGGAGGGGAGTGAGAGGAGGTTCTGTTGTCTGTGCAAACCTACACCCTCGAGGAGCCCTAACACATTGCATGGTGCCCACTCCATCTGCGAAGGCACCTGAAGCTCCCTGGCTCCATCTGTAGGTGAAGAACCACCCCTGGAAGGCTCTGACACACCCATACTCTGGCAGTTACTGGAGGAGTTATTGTTGGCCTTGGGGACAGGGCAGCCAGGAGAGCTTGCAACAGGCAGGGTTGGAGCTGTGGGTGTGGCCTGGGGTTCGAGGAGGGCTGTGGCTGGAAGCTCTGGCCCGCTGGGTGCGGGTATGAGGGCCTAGGCCCCTTGTCCTGAAGGACAGCCAGTGGCCCTTCATCATTACATCTCAGACTACATTGAAGTCCCTGCCACAGCTAAGTTGGCTCTGCCTCTCCACCACTCTCCATTGTTCCCAGTGTTCCCATCACCTCCCGTAACACACCTGAGCTCCAGCCACGGCGGGCCTTTGCCACCCCACCCCCGGCTGCTCCTGTGCTGCCTCCTGCCCACCCAAATGTTTCCCATTCATCCTGCAAGGCCCTATTCGGTTTTTCTTTGTGGGGAGGGGTCAGTGAAGACAGTGGGTGGGACAGCAGTGGATACAGGATGGGGTCTGTTTCCTGTTCAGCCCTTGGATTGGGTTTGGACCTGATGAGAGGCGAGGGCCAGACAGTGAAGGGATTGTGAGAAGCTGAGGGACTCCATGAGCAGATGAGGGCTTTCAGGTACTGACAGGAGGGTTTACCCGTCAATGTGACTATATATACCGAGAAATTGCTATGGCCGCCAAGCTGCTTCTGCATCATAATTGTCTGCAGACCTGCCTTGTCCTCCTGGTGGTAAGCTCCCTGGGGGCAGGGACGGAGCTTTATTTATTCCCATGTCCCAGGTCAAAGTCCTGGGCCAGGGTCTAGCACCGCAGAGGAGCTGACAGAGCAGGTTCCACAGCTCACCCATGTTACCCTGGCGTCCAAGCAGGTTGGGAACCAGCACTGACCCCTTGGTGAGGCCCTTTCCCTAAATGGGACTGCCCCCAGGAGGCCACCGTCTCCCTCCTCGGCTCCAGCTCCTCTGGTGACCTCCTGTAGCCCCAGCAAAGTGGGAACATTACTGCACACTTGCACACAGGCTGAGGCAGGCATCCAGGAGGAAGAACAGAGGAGAGGTTGAGGGGCACCTCTCTGAGAGGCACCCACCCGGAGAGCAGTGCGGGGCCAGTTGGCTGGTGTCCTGAGAACCTCCAATGAATGAGGGACCAGGCCCCAGGCTTCCTGTCTTTAGACTCCAGTTTCCTTGTCTGTCAAACTGGGATCCTAAATCTGACCTCGTAGCCTCCCACCTGGAGAATCCCCCAGTTGCCTCCATTGGAAGCTGAGCATCATCTGTAGGCATGCAAGACCCTGGGGGCCTGGCCCTGCTCCCCGTCTTCCTGCACCAGGCCCCCCACACTCCAGTCACGGGGAATTTCTTGCTGTTCCTTGAACATGCCACTCTCCCATACTCATTTTTGCCCTTCCCCCATCTAGAACACTCTCTCCTATCTGGCAAATTCTGCTTGGCCTCCAGGACCCAGCTCTCTGACTTTCCTTCACACCCTGCACACTGCAGCTCTCCCTGCCTCTCATCGTCCCCTCTACATGGAACTTCTGAGGGGCCATGTCTCATTAGCTTCATGTCCCCAAGGCCTGTGTGGAGCTGGTGCACAGTACGTGTTTGCCAAGGGAGTGAGTGATGCTCTCTGGGGTCCCCTCCAATGACAGGATCCTGATGGAGTTATCTGTGTGCAGATGTGAGGAGGAGGTGAGAGGTGGGGGAAGCTGTGTCCCTTAGTGCTGGCCTCAGGCTTTGGAGCTCCAATACCCCCTTCTCAGAAAAGCCCCAGTGCCCCATTGCCCTCAGACCTCCACAGAGCTTGAGTTCAATAGGATTAGGCTGGACTGGGAGCAACAGAGGTGTGAACTCTGAATGAGTTAAACAAAATGAAACTGGGTATCTCTCTTGTGTAAAAGTCCAGATAAAGTCTCCCAGGGATGGCACCACAGCTCTGCCCTGTGCAGCCCTCAGCAACCTAGGCCCTTTTTTCTCAGTGGTCCCACACATGGCCTCCATCCCAGGTCCTACCTCAGGGCACAGCTCCCTGCTTTTGACTGGGGGATCTCCCTACTCTTCTGAGTCCACGTGGATTGAGCAGGGCTGATCTCATTACTGACTCCAGGTGGACTCCTGGCCCCAGTCTCACAAATTCATTAATGCCAGGGTTTTGGAGAGGTGCCCTCTTTCTGTGGGATTTTTCTAGCTAGTAGAGTGAACACCTGGGGCTGCAGGGGCCATCTCTGTCCCCCATATGTGAAGCCAGCCTACAGAGGAGTCGGGACAGTCCTGTTGACAAGGCTTCAGCACCAGGACCCAGCCGTATCTGGAGATCCAAACTTTGTATTGACTTGGGCCAATACATCCACCCCCACCATTTTATTTTTCTTTATTTAATATGAGTATAGTTCTGTGAAATTTGATTAATACAAGAGCTTAGAATGTCACCCCTCTGCAGATATTTGGATTTAAATAAAAGAAACTCTGAGATGGAGACACATTGAAACCTCAAAGGAAGAAGCTAGTGAAAGGAGTGCATGAAGATGTGGAGAATAGGTCTGCCCTCTCCTGTGAGCCCTGCGCTCAGTTCCCCTTGCTGGTTCCCCCCAGCCCCACCCAGCTCCCAGCCTCCTTTGTCTCTGCCCAGACGTCCCTCTGGACCCTGCAGCTATGTGCTGTGCTCAGCTGCCCGCTGGACATGTCTGCTGGGAGAGCCCACACACAGCCCACATACCACATCCAAAACCAAACCAAAACCAAACTCATCAGCTCCACCCTGTAACCCGCTGCCCCCTCCTCCCAGCCCAGTCCCCTCAGGGGCACCCCTTACAGTCCTGCATCCTTAACTTCTGCCACCTTGAGCTGCTGTAATTCAGTGTGAGCGCCCTCACAGTCTCTCCCAACCTGCGGACCTGCCCTCTCCCCGTCCACTCACAGCCCAGCTGCCAGGGCCTCGTCCTAAACGCATGCTGGTTTAGGATGGACTTTCTCATCCTGAGGTAGGCAGGGTGCTGTGATCTGGAGGAACTGTGCAGAATGCCCCAACAGGGGAGATGGGGAACACGGGAAGAGCCTGGTGCACGGCTGCCTCTGAGCAGGAGAGGCTGTGAGTCCTATCTCCTACAGAGAGTGATGCCAATCCAGCTGTCATCCTGGGGACCTCCTGAGAGTAGATGGGTCCAGAGAGCTCGCCTCACCCTGCCTCATTGGGCCCCATGGGGAACAGCTCCTGCCTTCCCAAGAGGACTCAGCAAAGTCAAAGCCCTTGGTCACAAGCTTCAGGTGCAGGCAGAGGTAAAGCTCAGTAAGTCCAGGATGAGGACACCCATCCCTCATTCAAAGACTTCTACTGATTGCTAAATACCCTGCCCCTAAATGAAAAGCCATTAAATGAAGACATATTTTCATTAATTTTAGAGAAAAAATTACTGTGGTTTCTAACTAATGTCAAGGCATCTAATTTCTCACAGATAGAAAAACAGCAATTGAACATGGAAAACAAGTATATATAGGAATAAATAGCAATATGAGATTAAGCACCACAGTTTGTAACTAAAATGTAATGTGATGAAGGTTTCTCTTTCTTGGGAAAGGAGTGGGTGGTGCCTGATGTCAAGATAGGAGGGGAAAGGGTTCGATGTCTCTGAAGATCTGGTTCCAGGCAGCAGCTGTTGGGGGTCATGGTTATCTTGCACTGAAAAACAGAGAACAGAGAAGCATAACTTTAGGGCGAAATCGAGGCTTAACAGAGAGCACTTCCACCAAACAGGTGGAAATGGCCATGCAGGCAGCAGCCTGAGGAGCCCTGGAAGTTGCTGCTCCCATCTCCTGCTCGGTGCCTGATAAAGCAAAGCAGTTTGGCCTGTCCAAACTTGGAAAACAATTCAGATGTATTCCGTGTGTTAATCTCTGCTGAGACACTGTAGAGTACACTAAACAAGTGGCAATTATGACTTTTTTTCTGGAAGTGTAATGCCAGCCTCCAGGTGAAGCCAGCCTCACTGGGAGCAGTTTAACTTTGTACTTAAAAAAATCATGTGAGCCAATAAATCCTCTCTACTGTTTAAGGCAGTATTTTCTGTTACTTGCAATTGAAATATGCACCTGCAGATTCCTCACCCGCAGGCCCTGCATCTATCTGCGGTTTGCCAATTGCCCATTGAAGGTGCAGTGAGGCTTGGATGCTTGGGTCTGTACTGACCATGTGCAGTCTTTTTTTCGCTGCCATCATTTCCTACGTAACACATATAACAACAGTTGTATTAGGTATTGTAAGTAATCTAGAGATTACTTAAAGTATACGGGAGGATGTGCATAGGTTATGTGCAAATACTATGCCATTTTATTTTTATTTTTTGAGACTCAGTCTTGCTCTATTGCCCAGGTTGGAGTGCAATGGCATGATCTTGGCTGACTTCAACCTCCGCCTCCCAGACTCAAGGGATTCTCGTGCCTCAGCCTCCCAAGTAGCTAGGATTACAGGCGCCAGCCACTACTATGCCCGGCTAATTTTTGTATTTCTGGTAGAGATGGGGTTTCACCATGTTGCCCAGGATGGTCTTGAACTCCTGACCTCAGGGGATCCACCCGCTTTGGCCTCCAAAAGTGCTGGAATTATAGGCAAGAGTCACCACACCCTTCCATATGTCATTTAATATTAGACACTTGGGTATCCTTGGAGTTTGGAATCTTCAGGGGTCCTGGAACCAATCCCTTGTGGATACCAAGAGATACATTTATCTAATTAGTGGGGTTTGGGGTGAAAATGTTTTTATAATGAAAAAGAAGGTGGGAGGGGAAGTTGTCAGAAAAGTGGTGTCACTTTTCGAAAGCCAATAGGGTGAGTAGTCATCAACTGGGAAGCCTGAGGAAGGGTCTGTGTTTTCCCAGGACTGGAGGACTCCGTGCCAGCCCTGTTAGGAGGAATAGACATCTGTCCATCCCGGTGCCCATTCGACCGGGGGTGTGGGCAAGCCGATCCTTACGGCCGGGAAGGGTATCTGCTCTGGGAATCCAGGAGAAACAAAGCTGGGAGTGAAGCACTTGGGTTTCCCCACCGCCCTGCAAGGGCGGGCGGGCCACGGCTCCCTTCCCCTCCTCATCCCTAGTAGAGGTCCTCAAGAGGGAACAATCCCATCAATGTGGTTGGACTCTGAGCGTTTATAAGGTTCAAGCTGAGATACGGGACTGTCATTCTGTAATTTTGTGGGGAGAGGCAAACCTGATTCCCCTCAGCGCCCCTTCCCCCTGTGTGAAGCCTGTGGTTCTGGAGGCCCAGCGTCCCGGCCCCTACTTCATGGCAGTGAAGCTCCTCCCCCATTCTTGGTCACACTGGATAGGATTGGCTCCCCTCAGCCCGGGGGCGGGGCCTGGGTATTTGCAGCCAATCAAGGAAGCTCCTCAGCCACAGGAATTGGTCCAAATTGGGGACATGACCCATTCAAGCCAATGACACACAAGGAATTGGTGCGGGAGGACTCAGGGGAAAGGAGCCCCTTTGCTTTTCAGAGTGTTGCTGGCAGATTGTGCTCACTGCGGCTGGACTGGAAGAAGGGAGCATGTGCCTGTAGCTCCACAAATGCAGATAGCCATCAGCGGGCAGAGGGGGCAGTGTGAGGATAAAGCTGACGCGATGGAAGACAGAGAATATAGACAGGAGTAGGGTCTCCAGTGACACCACTGGGTTGCTGGAGCCAGCCTCACCTGAAGCAGTTTAACTTTGCATTTTTTAAAAAAAACTATGGCAGCCAATACATCCTCTCTACTGTTTAAGGCAGTATTTTCTGTTACTTGCAATTGAAATATTCCTTCCTGACAATGCTGGTCTCTGTTCCAGTATTGAGGGTCACACCCATGTGGATCAGAAAGAAGGGGCCCCGACGCAGGGCAACAGGCAAGGTTACTGATGGCAAAGGGCTGCTGGGCACATCCCATGTAGGGCTTCGGATCAATGATAGCATCTGATTCATGATGGACATCTCAGGCTGTCGGCTGCTTTGTGACTCAGGGTCAGGCATTCAGTCTCCCTACAGCCCATGGTGAGACCCATTTCCTCAAAGAAGAGTTACTTATTCAAAAGCGCCAGAGACTCCACTGGGAATTTGCGACTGGGGGCTTGGCTTGTCTCAGGTGAACTCCACACAGCATTGTGCCCTGCCCTGGACACTAAACATCACTAGGAAGGGCTGAGGACAAAGGGGCCTGGACCACAGCTGAGAACCCCTGCAGAACCTGCCTTTGCTTAGGGCCCCACGCAAAGCTGGATGTTTTCAGGTTGCTTAGAAACCCCTTTTAAGTTGGTAAAAAAAATTGATCTTAAGGCTGCCTTCAAAACCCAAAGAAGTCATGAAGCATTGTGCCTCCTTCTAAGATCTTCATTTGGAGAGAACTTTCCAACATGTCTCAGACCACTGGACCTGCAGGATCCTCTCTGAGGTACCAGGTCCTGAATCATGGCCCAGTCTCTGTCACATGTGCATCTTACCAAGACATGGAGGACGTCTGTGACTTCCTTCCTGTCAGACACTATTAGTGTTCTGCGATCAGTACACAGCACGAGTCCATTGGCAGGGTAATGCCCCTTGGGATGAGACGCTGGTCCAGGCTGTGGGAAGAACCAGAAAGCCAGAATTTCCCGAGGTAGAACTGTACCATTATGTTCCTCTCCCTGCCAGTGGCAAAGCAAACTGCTTCAAGTGTTTTCTGTTTGTCAGGCAGAGTACGTTCCGTTTTCCAGATCAGCAACTGAATGCCAAGCACAGGGCTGAATTAATTTGCTCTACCAAGGAGCCCACATCTGGAACAGCAACTGCAAATGGAATGGCCACTCCATTAAGTCTACAATGTGCCACTGTTGTTTGCTAAAACCTGGCTATTTTTCACACTAGCCAATCTGGGATAGAAAGGAGATGTGGTCAGTATTGTCCCAACTACATCTTTCTGGTGTTGGATGGTGACACTCAGCCTCGCAGTCCCCTGGGGTTGCAGTGTTGTTTTTGGTTTACTATATTTGTGGGTAGAAGGAGTGCAAGTGACTTCCTCCTGGCCCTTCCTTAGTCTTCTGATCAGGAAGCTGATGTGGGTTTTCTCTCCTATAAAGACCTCTATTTCCTTTCAGGAACTTGAGAAGTCACTGCTGGAGGGGGTTGAAGTCCCGCTGACCTACTGCAGGGAGGATTCAGGTGGGAACAGTTATCCCTGAGCTCCCAAAGTACCAGTCTGCCCTAGAGACCACAGTGGCATTCCTGTTCCCAGGAGTTAGAGCTAGCTCAAATAATCCCCTAATCACCCATTCCTCCTGTGATCATGTCTTAGTTCATTTGTGTTGTCATAAAGGAATACCTGAGGCTGGGTAATTTATAAAGAAAAGAGGTTTATTGTCTCATGGTAGAAGAAGCATGACGCCAGCATCTGCTCCTGGTGAGGGCTTCAGGAAGCTTCTGCTTATGACAGAAGGCAAAGGGGAGCCAGCTGCAAAGATCACATGTCGGGAAGCCAGAGAGAGCGAAGGGAGGTGCCAGGCTCTTTTAACAATCAGTTCTCTTGGGAACTAATAGAGTAAGAAAGCACTCATTACCATGAAGACAGCACTAAGACCTTCACGAGGGGTCCACTTCTATGACCCGAACACCTCTCCCCAGATCTTACCTCCAACACTGGGGATCAAATTTCAACATGAAATTTGGAGAGGACAAATATCCAAACCATGTCAACTTGGTAACCCAGGTAAAGGGCAGCAGCTGTGTTTGGAGGAAGCTCACAGAAAATTTATCATGTCCCATGTGTGCTGTTATAACAGGTTCTAGCTCAAAGGCCCTGTCTGCCCCTGCATTTGAGAAGCTCTGGGTCTGAACCAACCCTAGACTGGGAATTCCATCTCGGTTACAGGTACTCAAGCAAGCCCTTCATTCACCAAACCTGGAAGATTTTGGTTATAGAATCAAGTAAGACCTCAGTGGGCTGCTTGCTCATTTCATCCCTTCACTGATCAAGGAATGTCTTGATCACTTACCCATACCCAAGGATCACTGCTTTCAGAGTGATTCCCTTAGCACCCACTCCCTGCCTCCTTTTTAGGGGATGGCCATGACCTCTATTTTCACATAGTTACTTAACCTGGGCTAGGCCACTAAAGCTCCTCCCACCCACTCTAAGATTAGAAATCCCATTGTAACAGCAGCACTTCTGCTATAATTTCTAACTATTGAGAGTGGGTAGCTGAGCCCATTTTACAGATTTGGGAAGGGTTGATATGGAGTTTTATTGGTACTGACCACCAATAAATGGTTGTGCCGTGACAATGTGCCTCTCACATCACCTTTTGCGATGCATGTAATTGACTGCTGGCCCCAGCAGCTGCACTCTGACTCCTCCACTGTGTTTGTACCAACACCACACTTGCCCAACCTGCACCAGGCCTACCTGTGCCCCGCAGGGATGCCAGGCCGGCCCAATCCTGTGAGATGCAGGGCTGCTCTTACAGGTGACTGTGGCTCAAGAACTTCCCATCAGCCTTGCTGAAACTTTCTCAGAGCTGCTTAGCCACCTGAAACTCCTGACCCAGCCTTCCTTCCTTCCTTTGGTCCTTCCCAGTGGTCAGACTTGTGGTGCCATGAGGGCTCTGCCTACTGCCTCCGCCTTTCTCCCCAATTTCCTTTGCAGGAATTTTCTAATCCCATCTTGGTGTCTGCATCCTGGAGGACCCAAACTACCATATTTTATACCTTAAGTTGGATAAGAGGTTCATAGATGTTTGTTACATTATTCTTTATACCTTCTGTAAATCTGAAATATGCTATTAATTTTTTTGATAATAAAAAGACAATATTATTACACTTTTTCACTGAGAGCATCCTCAAAGGAAGGAGGAAGGGAGAGTCTCCTGGAATTGATGTGATTTGAGAGATCGATTCAGCATTCCTCTCTCTAGCTATTTTGACTTCTGCTCCTCTAATGATGCCAAGGATTTTTCTGGTCCCTTTTTGCCAATTAGTGTGGATCATCATATGGTCCAGATTTGCAGTAGTGACTTCTACAAAATGTCGGAACTTCTGCCAGCTGCCTGAGAGAACACACTGAATGCAAAATTTCTGGTGACTGCACCCATACCAATAAATGCAGCCAAACCTGCACTTATATCCCTCCCGCCTTGATAAATGCCCCCTCAAGATCCATTTCTATACATATTCCTCATACCTTAGGAATATAAATTACTGAATTTCTGGAATCCTTTCCAGGTATAACTATTTCCCACCCAGATTCTGAATTTTATCATCTGGACCATGTTTAGTCCGGGTCCTGAATATTCTGGGAGAAACAGTGAGGGGTGAGTCATGAGGGAGCTCGAGAGTGGTGCACTGAGGTACTTGGATGCTTAAGGTCTCTTGAGTCCCTATAATCCTCCCAGATATCACTGTTCCAATAAGATATTAATATTTCCTGGTCAATTCCCTCCACTTCGCAGAAGTCACCTGGTGAGGTTGTGAATTCACTGACACTGTAGTTCACAGTAACTTGAGAATCAATCTCTAAGTTTCATCTTCAGCAATTTCAGCTGCATGGCTACATGCAATAAAAGATTATTTCAGCATGGTCATATAATGGCTCTGAATTTTATTCTGTGCCGCGAGGCAAACATTTTGACTTGAGCCTGTCATTTTCTTGCTTTAAATTATCCGGTATTAGGAACAACCATCCAGCCTATGGTCCCAGCACTCATCATCCTCTATAAATTGGTCCATGGCAGCTGTTACAGTCTTTCACTTTTGGTTGGTACATGGTCCCAGGTGACCAGAGGATATAACATGATTAGTTGTTCACCACTGTGTACCATTGGCAACCACTTTCCTATCCAATAATATGAACCAGAGTCCAACTGATTTTCCCCCATGGAGTTATGAAAACCTATTCTGAGTAGCTCACATATCCCTGAGGGTTTTGTATGAATCCCACTCCTGGCACTAATTTCTGAATCAGGGTTATTTGACTGCAAGCACCGAAAGTTGACTCTGAAAAAGTGAAACAAGAACAGGGGATTTATTGAGGAGTTAGTGAAGGAGGTCACAGAATAGAAGGAGAAGCTAGACACTGGGTCTCAAGATCAACAGGAACCAAGGTAGCTCTGGAGTCTTCAGTAGCATGGGCAGTCTCTCTAGGGTACAGCCACGAGATGCCTCAGTGCTTACCACCTTCCATCCTGTGTGTCTCCATCAGACATTCAGGTTCTGGAGAGAGATTTTGATTGGACTAGACTGGGTCATGGACCTGACCCCTACCATGAGGGACACAGATCCAGTGATTCACCACCTCACGGAACCAACACAGGGCCAGGCAAACTGTGGTTTCCCCCAGTGAAAAGATGTTGAACAGACAAAACTAGTGTGTGAATTCCATACACCATTTCCTTTCAACTGTGAGCCTTTTCACATTCTCTTCCCTCTTCCTGGAGGGCTCTGCTCCCCTGCAGGCCTTGGCTTAGATGTCAGTTCCTCTAGGAGGTTTCCACGAGCGTCCAAGCCTGGGATGTGTGCCATCCGATGCAATACCATAGCACTTGTCTCGCTATATTGCAGTCATCTGTTGACTTGGCTTTCTCTCCTGTTGGATGGTGAACTCAATGATCGCAGGGATCATGTCTACCTTGTGCACAGTTGTCAGCCCCAAGTGACACCATTCATGGCACATAGTGGATCCTCAGGAGCTATTTGTTACATGAATAAAGATACAAATCTGGCTCTCTCACTAACCTGATGTGACCTTAGGGAAGGCCCTTCCCCTCTGGGCTTTAGTTTTCTTATTCCTAAAATGCAGGGTAGCAGTATTTATTGTTTGAGTATAGTTTGATGGCAGGAAATAGAAATCCATCTATGCTAGCTCAACAAAACAGGGAGGGTATCGTGAGGAATCAGGGGCATCTCATGGAACCTGAGGGCTGTGCAAGGGGCTGACTCAGGAACTAAAAAACATTCTAGAATCAGCATGTACTCTTGTTCATCCTGCTCCTTCTCCTGGGGCCATGTGGTCCTGCCTCTCGCTCCTCTCACAGCACTCCAGGTCTCTGCTTCTTCTCTGTTCATGGATGGTAGTGACCACTTCAGCCCAGTTGTCTCAGGTCCTTCCAGCTCGTGTGTCCCTGGTTGGGTTCCCTGAGGGGCAGACGCTGACATGAAGCTTGTGGAGGATGTTTACTAGGGAGTGTTCCCAGGCTCAACCTCTGTGGGAGGAAAGGGAAGGTGCAGGAGTGGACAGAGCGGGAAGCCGAGGTGTGATGCCATCCTCAAAATGTCCTCTGATCTCGTGGAAAGCCCTGGAACTGGGATAGTGAGGGGACTGAGCCTTTAACCACTCCTCCACATTCGGATGTGGGCTGCCCAGGAAAGAGAGCATGGCCATGGGCAAAGCAGCTCCTTTGGCTGAGGCCATCCTTGATGTACTGACAGCTGGTGATATGGTTTGGATTTGTGTCTCCACCAAAATCTCATTTGGAATTATAACCCCCAGTATTGGAGGAGAGGCCTGGTGAGAGGTGATTGGATCATGGGAGTGGATTTCGCCCTTGCTGTTCTTGTGATAGTGAGTGAGCTCTTGAGAGAACTGGTTGTCTAAAAGTGTGTAGCACCTCCTGCTTCGCTGTCTTCCTCCTTCCCCGACCCTGTAAGATGTGCCTGCTTTCCCTTCGCCTTCTGCCATGATTGTAAGTTTCTTGAGGCTTTCCCGGTCATGCTTCCTATATAGCAAGCAGAATTGTGAGCCAATTAAACCTCTTTTCTTTATAAATTACCCAGTCTCAGGTAGTTCTTTATAGCATGTGAGAATGGACTAATCCAGCTGGGAAGTGTCTTGTTTCCCAGCACTTTCAGCAGCAACAGCTAGAGGAATATGCCCTTCATTCCTCTGGGAGATCTGGGCAGTGCATCAAATGTTCTTCACATGAGACTAAGTCCCAGGCTTGGTTCCTCTTCTTGAGGAAGAATCTGATTGGCTCAGCTATTGTTCAGCTGTCCACTCTAAAGCCAAGGCTGTCAAGTTACATGAGACAGACAGCCCTTCAGTTAGGGATGGGAAGGGACCAAAAAGAGGCGATGTTCAAGGCTGGTGAGGATGTGGAGCGACAGAAACTCTCATTCTTGCTAGTGGGAATGCAAAATGGTACAGCCACTTGAGAAGACAGTCTAGAAGTTTCTTACAAAACTAAACATGCTCTTACCACAATCTAGCAATTGTGCGCCTTGGTATTTACCCAAAGGAGTTGAAAACCTATGTCCACACAAAAAACTTGTACGTGTCATTTATAGCAGCTTTATTCGTAATTGCAAAACTTGGATGCAACCAACATATCCTTCAGCAAATGAAGGGTAAATAGTTGTGGTACATCCAGACAATGGAATATTATTCTGTGCTAAAAAGAAATAAGCTATGAAGACATAAAAAGACATGGAGGGACCTTAAATGCATATTACTAAGTAAAATAAGCCAATCTGAAAGGGCCACATACTGTGTGATTCCAACTAGGTGACATCCCTGAGGAGGCAAAACTATGAAGACGATAAAAAGATCAGGGGTTGCCAACCGTTTGGGGAGTGAGAGGGAGGGAGGAATAGGCAGAGCACAGCAGATTTTTAGGGTAGCAAAAATACTCTATATGATTCTACAGTGGTGGATACATGTCATTGTACATTCAGCCAAGCCCATAAAATATTACCAAGAGTGAATCCTAATGTAATCTATGACTTTGATGACAATGATTTTTTTTTTTCTTTAATGTCAGTGTAGGTTCATCGATTGTAGCACATGCACCCCTCTGGTGCAGGGGGTTGATAGTGGGGAGGCTATGAATGTAGGGGGCAGGGGTATATAGGAACACTCTGTATCTTTTTCTTTTGATGTAATCCTAAAACTACTCTTAAAAATTTTCTTTACAAATAAGTTATGTCATGAAGAACCTTCAAATTTGTCTTCTACAAACTCAATAACAGGCAGGACAAGATTGCTAAGATCAGGGGCTCTGGAGCCAAACAGCTTATGGTTGAATCTCATCAGCTAGGAGTGCATTAGGTAGTAAGCAACAGGAAATGCTTGCAGACAGGAATTTATTTGGCTTCTCCAATAAGAAGTCTGGGAGAAGGCAGTCCTGAGCTGATACAGTCGCTCAAAGATGTCCCTGGGGACCTGGGATCTTTGTTTTCCTGCTCTGTCATAGCTATACATGTCCTCCTCATGGTCACATGGTGGCTGCTGCATCTCTGGTCATCACATCTGTCTCCTGTAAATAAACAGAAGGGAGAAGAAGTGAGAAACAGGAAGGGCAAAGGGTTCTCCTCTAGCTAGGCTTTGTCTTTTTATTTGGAAAGGAATGCCTGTTCCACAGACTTTTACTTCTTGCCCCTTGGCCAAAAGTGTGTCGCAGGGCTACTCCTAGCAGCAGCAAGGGAAGCTGGGAAGGCGAGCATTTTGGCTTTTTAGCCATTGAGTAAAGGAAGGAAAGAAAAAGGGGGCTTGACAATGGCTTTTGGATAGTTCATCCACTGTATGTACCACAACTGCTTACTGCCTGTGTGACCTTGGACAAGTCACTTAACCTGTCCAGCTTGTGCCTCCTTTGAAAATTAAGATAATCATGGTTTGTACATCATTAGGTGAGTTCATACAATGCCCGATATGTCAGCTCTTATTGTTGACGTTAGCTCTTATTGTTGTTACTATTGACATTAGCTCTTATTGTTGTTACTCAGGCGATCAATGATTCCAGTGATGGCATTACAGCCACAGTGGCAGGTGTTGGGGTGAGGTGTGTGCCATGCCCCTTTTCCTGCTGGCATCAGCCTTGGAAAGCACAGTTCACAGAGCATGAGTGTCTTGCCCTGAGGAGGCAGGTGGGTGAGAATTTAGTTTCAATTTGAAATGTTTGAGATCAGGGAGAGGGGCCCTAGGCTTCAGGGTGTAGTGGATGTGGGTGTGTTCCTATCTTCTGGGGCAGGGCAGCTCAGTCTGGGTGAATAGGGGGTCGCACTGGTCCCCCTGCCTGGAGAGGGATCATTTTAATGAGTAAAATTTGGCCCTGGGGGCTGGTGCCACATTTCTCTTTCTTACTGCTGGGGAATCAGAACAAATCAATTGTGAGCAACCCTAATACATTGATTCAATTTGGTGAACAGAGAAGACAAAATGAAGGGGAAATATGTATTGCTCCCAGCCACAGGGCCAGTGGTTAATCTCAGCTTCATAACCCTGTGCTGGTGGTGTCTTAAATAATTAAGTGGAGTGAAGGCTGACTAAATTATTCCTCCTCCCCTGACCTCTTAGAGGACCACTGGACTGTGTAGTCAGCCTACTGTTTCCCAAGAACACGGGTGCCCTTGGCCACGTGGGGTGGTATGTGGTTGGGCACCCAGGTGTGCTCAGGCAGGCATGCACTTGTCCCAGGCCTACAGATCTGCACACATATATGTGCACACCCCACACACATATGTGCACTTGTCCCAGGCCTACAGATCTGCTCACATGTGTACACCCCACACACACCCTGCACACCTGCATATATCCCTGCATACCCACACACTTGCATCCAGCCAAGAAGAAGCCCCTCCTACGCCTAGCAAGGAAGAGATGGAAGAGGTGAGGGGATCAAGCTAGGGGGCTGGTGGTGCAGTGGCTGAGGGTTGGGGGGCTCTGAGGCCCAGGCGCCCTCTCTGTTGTTTACCTGCTGCCCTGGCCAAGAGGGCGGCTCCCCCAAGCTGCCTCTCCTGCAGCAGCTCCTCTCTCCTGGGCCCCGCGCTCCAGCTGGTGCCCGCCTTGTTAATAAAGGCAGATTGCTGCTCAGCTTGTCCCCAGCACTCCTGACGGGGCCATTAATATTCCAGGGAAGATTAACTCCCCCTCTGCTCCCACCCCTGCAGCCACTGGGCCCTGCCTGACAGATGAGGACCCTGGGCTCAGACAGAGATCCTGGAAGCTAGGCAGGGTGCTGCCTGAGATGACCTCTGGAGGTTAGGCATGTTCCTGCCTCCACCTGGCCCTTCCAGGCTTCACCTGTGAAAGTAGCAAAGCATGAATGAGAGGCAGAGCCAGGCAGGCAGGTGGACCATGGGATGGCATCTTAAGGGATCTAACTCAGTACTTTTATTTGGTTCAAAGAATGCGAGTGACCTACCTACTGTCACATGGCAGGAGCGGAACCCAGGTCCACTCAGATCCAAAAAGGCGAACGGTGTCTACACACTGCCTATGGAGGCCATGGTGGGGCACAGGTGCAACAAGAATGGCAGCATGATCCTGCCAGGGAGCTGCCGGTGAGGCACCTACTCAGAGGTGGTCTCTGGTAGCTCTTTTCCTGCTCGATAGTGTCTGGCTGGGATCTGAAGATGGCAGAGGCGCTGAAGGTGGGAGGCAGCAAAGAAGGGAATCCAGGCCTCGAGGATTCTAATTTAGACACAGCTGCCCTGGAATCCCACTTCTCTGACAAATTCCAGCTCCCTCCCGTGTGCAGCCCCCTTACCACCTCAGGCACACTGCATGTACCACACACACATCCCACACACGTATACACACACCTGCACACACCACACACTCTCAAGTGCACACAAGCGTGCACTAAACTCATCCATTCTTAGAGTTTTGATCAGCACTTACTTGTGATAATAAAAACTAAATATTTGGTCTTTGTCCCTGTGTGCTGGCACACAGATCCTAAAATTCTTGAAATCTCCCAAGTGGAAAGTGTCTTTTGTATGCTAATGAGATGGGTGGTGGCCCTAGGTAGCTTTGGGATGGAGCTGGTCACCAAAGACCAAGGCATGATTAGAGGGTTGGGACTTTCAGCCCCACCCAATACCTCTGGGGAGGGGAGAGGGCTGGAGGTTGAGTTCAGCCACCAGTGGCCAATGATTTAAACAATCATGCCTACAGGATGAAACCTCCAGAAACATTCCTAAGTGATGGGACTTGGGGAGCTTCTGGGCTGCCACACAAAGGGAGGTGCCAGGAGGGGACACAGCCAAAGAGGGCAAAGAGGGCATGGAAGCTCCCACCTCTCCCCTATACCTTGCCTTATGCATCCCTTCTGTGTAGCTGTTCCTGCATTATATCCTGTATAATAAACCAGTATAAGTAAGTAAAAGTGCTTTCCTGAGTTCTGTGAGCCATTACAGCAAATTATCACAGGGAGGAGGGGGTTATAGGAACCCCTGATTTAGAGCTGGTTGGTCAGAAGTACAGGTGATGACCTGCGACTTGCAGATGAGGCACCCCCCACCCCGATCCCCAGCTCTGACAACTGAAGCAGGAGAAGTCTTGCAGGACTGAGCCCTTCCCGTGGGGTCTTCACTAACTCCAGGGAGTTCGTGTCAGAATGGAATGAGTTGAAGGACATGTTACCAGAAAAATCAAACTGTAAGATATTTTAAAGAGGTTTATTCTGAGCCAATATGAGTGACAGAAGCCCAGAGTACACAGTCACAAGGAGTCCTGAAAAAGTGCACCATGGTGGTCAGGGCATAGATTCATTTCATACCTGTTAGGGAGGCAAAGACATAAATCAGTACATGGGAGGTACACATTGGTTCAGCCCAAAAAAGCTGGATATCTTGACGCAGGGCTGATAGGTTACAGGTAGATTCAGAGATTCCTTAAAATACAATTGGTTGAAGGTGTAAGGCTCTGTCTATCTAAACTTGGAGTGAGCAGAAAGGAATGCTTTTTTCGTTTTTTTGTTTGAGACAGGGTCTCCCTCTGTCGCCCAGGCTGGAGTGCAGCAGTGCGATCTTGGCTCACTGAAGCCTCCACCTCCCAGGCGCAAGCGGTCCTCTCACCTCAGCCTCCTGAGTAGCTGGGACCACAGGTGTGCACCACCACACCCGGCTAATGTTTGTATCTTTTGTAGAGACAGAGTCTCCTTATGTTGCCCAGGCTGGTCTCCATCTCCTGAGTTCAAGCAATCTGCCTGCCTCAGCCTCCCAAAGTGCCTGGCCAGAAAGGAATGTTTTCACTTAAGGATGCAATGTAGTAAGATTGATGGCCTGTGGGTGTGACATAACCCTTGCCTGGCGTGGCCTTAGGTCTTGTTTATAATCTTGTGTCTTACTGCCACAAAGAATCTGTTGTGTCAGTCTTGTGATCTCTATCTTAACATCAATGCCTGTCAGTTCTGCTAAAACTCTGAAAGGGTGGGGGTATACTGAGGCGTGTCCAGCTGCCCTTCCCATCATGGCCAGGAACTCCATTTTTTAAGGTTTCTCTGGAGTCCCCTTGGCCAAGAGGGGGTCCATTCAGTTGGTGTGGGGCTTAGGATTTTTAGTTTACAAACATCTGGTTGGGTGGCTGGAGAATCAGAGAATTGGCCATTGAGTGAAAGAAAAACCCACGCATTTGATGTCAGAAGTATTGTGAGTAAAGATAGTCAAAACTCAAAATTTGTGTCTCTGGTCCAGCTGCCCTCCAAACTACAGTGGCCTCCCATCTTTGTGATGGCAGGGTCTCCAGTGAGCCATGCCTCCTGCTGTCCATGCCCTGTGTGGTTCCCTACTTTTGAACCTGGATCAGGTGAGCCATGTGTTAGAAGTGATGCTGTGTGACTTTGGAGGCTGGGGAGACCCTAGATTAGAAATGCCTGGGTAAGCCCAGAAAACCCATGCTAAATTGTGTGAAGCCACTCAGTTTTGGTGTGGTTGACAGTGGATCATCAACTACAAGGAGAGCCCAGGTGAGACTTAAGAACAGCTTGGACTTTGGAGAATTCTGGCTGTAACTTTTGTGGGTTGTCTTGTGAGGCCACTGCCAGGGATAGGATGGGTTTCTCCTGAAGTTCGTCAACATTCACTCATCCTGGGTACAGATGGATCTGGATAAAGGAAATGAGGACTTGGGACCAGGTGTTAGACCAGGGGTATTGGGGTTAGATCAAGCTGCAAATAACAGAAAATCCTCAAAGAACAGTTGCTCGCAACAAAGTATGATTCTTTCTCAGCTGCATGATGTTCAGAGGCAGGCAGTGGAGGCTGGCATTTCACAAGCTTGGGATGCCCTTCACATGGTATTCTGTGACTGGCACCTTCTGGAACACACTACAGAATGCCATGTGAAGGGTGCCCCCTGGAGTTGGGCAGCAAAGGGCACCACCAGGCATCTATCTTGTTGCACCATTGTGCACAGCTTCCATTCTAAGGGCACACCCCTACTCCATGATCCAGGGTGACTGCTGGAGCTCTAGCCATTCCACCTGCTTTCGGTCAAGAGGGAAGGATGATGAAAGCCACCCCTCATTCTTTTAAAGATAGTTGTTGAAAATGACACTTCCACATATACCTCATTGGTCACATGACCACATCCAACTGCAAGCAAGGTTGGGAAATTTGTTCTGAATTGTACCTGCCCAGTTTCAAATCAGGAGTTCATAGAGGAGAGTGGACACTGGGGGACACCAGAAGAGTCTGTGGGAAGAGGAACCCGTACTTTCCAGGTTCGGGGATCAGCCCCAGAAACCACAGTAGAGAGAGGTGGGGATCGGAGGCCCACAGACACGTGGAAAGACTCGGAGGGCAAGGCTGGGGGTAATGTGGGGAGCTGGTCTCAGAAGAGACCCTTTCGGATGATCACAATATAGTATCATTCCTAAACCTTCAAGGCCTGTTAAAGTCACAGCTAAGACCATACAGTGAGGTGGGTAATCAGGGAAGGGTCTGTTCCATGCTCAGGACAAACAGATGAGAAAAGAGAGGGGCCCCTCCTAAGTTCAGTGGTGGCAAGAAACCCCAGGGAGCTGTTGCTGAGGACAGCTGAGTCTAGCACCCGGGGGCCTCCCAGAGACGCAGCCTTTCTTCTCACAATCTGCCGTGAGGTTAATGAGGTTTGTCCACAGATGCCTCAGACCCAGCATGTCCAAATAGAGCACTTACTTCCTTCCCTGCTTCTCCCCACTCCAAACCTGCTGTCCCCAATCCTCAACCTCTCTGGTATGGCCAGCCACTCTTGCCGAGCCCCAGACAGACACCTGGAGACACACTACACTCCATCTCTCACCTGCTCCCCTCCAGCCCTCAAGTCGGCCCCTCCAACCCTCAGCACTTCTACCTATGCTCTGCCCTCTCGCTCTGCCTCCCTGGCCCCTGTAACCTTGCCTGGATTACTGCAATCAGGCACCTGACTGGTCTCCTCCTCTGATCTCTCTTGCTCTACCCACTTGGAGAATACTGATCAGCGACCTGATACCCAGTCGTAACTTCCATCCTTGACCACAGCCCTGGCTAGCTTGAGTCCTCCAGCGGCTTCTCGCTGCCTCCAGGATAAAGTTGCAGCCCTCATGAGCTGCCTGCTGCCCTCCTCAGACCAGCTCGTACCTGCCCTTCACTCCTCACACCAGCTGCCCTGAACTGTGGCATCTGGCCCCTTCAGGCCAGAGTCTTGATATGACATACATATTGCAAGTCCTCGGTTCTTCACCATCTCATGACAGGGTGAAGTTGGTTCCCATTTTACATCTGAGGAGACTGAGGCTCAGGGAGGTTAAGAATCTCGCCCAACATCCCAGAGGCTGAGCTGGAATTCAAGCCCAGGGCAGCCTCACTGGGAAGTTGGTGCTGTCTCCTCCAGCTGTGCCCAGTGTGGTCAACCTCCCTCCAGGTCACAAACATTCCTAGTCTCTCATATTCGTCAGCATGCAGCCCAGTGCTCAGACCGCCCTTCCCTGGGGACCTCGTTCTCTTCCACAGACTCATTTTCATATTCTTGCAGGCAGCTCAGTATAAAAAATCTTACAGGGCAGGCCATGGGGACTCAGGCCTGTAATCCTAGCACTTTGGGAGGCTGAGGCAGGTGGATCACTTGAGGTCAGGAGTTCAAGGCCAGCCTGGCCAACATGGTGAAACACCATCTCTACTAAAAATACAAAAAATTAGCTGGGCATGGTGGCGGGTGCCTATAATACCAGCTACTCTGGAGGCTGAGAAAAGAGAATCACTTGAACCTAGGAAGTGGAGGTTGCGGTGAGCCGAGATCGCGCCATTGTACTCCAACCTGGGCACAAGAGTGAAATTCTGTCTCAAAAAAGAAAGAGAAAAAAAAATTACCAATTTCTTCTAACAGAGTCAGCTCCTCTAGCCAACGAATCTTTGCCCCTTTCCTGGCCTCAGGCCTTCACACAAGCTGTTGCTCCCTGTCTCCCTGGGAACCTCTCCCCCATTCATTGCATGACTGGCTCCTTCTCATCTGTTTGGTCTCAGCTTAAATGTCACTTCCCCAGGGAATGTAAAACAGTGAGACTTCGGAGAGTGGCGCAGTCATTTTTTACAAAGTTAAACATAAATTCACCATATGACCCAGGAATTCCACTCCTAGCAATTTATCCAAGGGAAATGAAAACACACATCCACACAAGACTTGCGTGTTCCACTGTGTGGATGACCACATTTTCTTTATCCATTCATCAGTTACACATTGGGGTTGTTTCCACCTTTTGGCTGTTACAGCCAATGCTGCTATAAACATTCACGTATAAGTTTCTGTGTAGGCACATGTTTCATTTCTCCTGGGTATATACCTATGAGTGGAATTGCTGGGTCATATGGTAACACTACTCTTTAATCATGTGAGGAACTGTGACTACTTTCCAAGGAGGTAGTACGGGGGGGTTCGGATCCTTTTCACATCCTCACCAACACTTGTTATATGACTTTTTGATACCAGTCATCCTAGCAGGTGTAAAGTGGTGTCTCCCTGTTTGGATTTGCATTTCCCTGATGACTAATGATGTCAAATACGTTTTCATGTGCTTATTGGCCATTTGTATATCTTTGTCAGAGAAATGTCTAATCAGACCTTTTGCCCATTTTTGGGTTTTTTTTTTTTTTTTGCCTTTTTATTATTGATTTGTGAGAGTTCTTTAGATACAAGTCTCTTACCAGATATAAAATTTGCAAATTTTTTTTCTTCTTTTCCTTTTTTTTTTTTTTTTTGAGACGAGTCTCGCTCTGTTGCCCAGGCTGGAGTACAGTGGCGCAATCTCAACTCACTGCAACTCATTGCAACTGTTTGAACCACCTCCTGGGTTCAAACAATTCTCCGCCTCAGCCTCCTGAGTAGCTGGGATTACAGGTGTGTGCCACCACACCCAGCTAATTTTTGTATTTTTAGTAAAGAGAAGATTTCACGATGTTGGCCAGGCTGGTCTCGAACTCCTGACCTCAAGTGATCCACCAGCCTCGGCCTCCCAAAGTGCTGGGGTTACAGGCGTGAGCCACTGCACCTGGCCTATTTTCTCCCATCCTGTGGGTTGTATTTTTACTGTCTTGATAATGTCTCTGAAACACACAAATTTTTAATTTTTATAAATTCAAATTTGTCTTTTATTGCTCATGATTATGGTGTCATATCTATGGATCTATTGCCAAATCTGAGGTCATGAAAATTCTCCCTATGTTTTCTTTTAAGTTTTATAGTCTTTGTTCTTACATTTAGGGCTTTGATTAATTTTGAGTTAACTTTTGATTATGGTGTGAGATAAGGGTCCAACTTCATTCTTTTGCTTATAGCTAACCAGCTGTCCCAGCACTGTTTGTTAAAGATCTCCACTGAATGGTCTTAGCACCCTTATTGAAAATCAGTTGATGGGCCGGGCGCGGTGGCTCAAGCCTGTAATCCCAGCACTTTGGGAGGCCGAGACGGGCGGATCACGAGGTCAGGAGATCGAGACCATCCTGGCTAACATGGTGAAACCCCGTCTCTACTAAAAATACAAAAAAAACTAGCCGGGCGTGGTGGCGGGCGCCTGTAGTCCCAGCTACTCGGGAGGCCGAGGCAGGAGAATGGCGTGAACCCGGGAGGCGGAGCTTGCAGTGAGTTGAGATCTGGCCACTGCACTCCAGCCTGGGCAACAGAGCGAGACTCCATCTCAAAAAAAAAAAAAAAAAGAAAATCAGTTGATGGGAGACACATGGTTTTATTTCTAGACTCTCAGTTCTAGTCCATTGGTCTCTGTGTCTATCCATTGATACAGACCACATTGTTTTGATCACTGTTGCTTTTCTTCATCACTACATTGCATAGAATACTGTGGTTCAAATATTTGTTGACTGTTCAAAGCCCAACAACAAAAAACCACCAGGAACACACCCCTAGGATTTATTTAGCTTGCTGTAGCAAGGGAGAATGCACCCTGGAGAACTTCCCAAGCATTTCAAAAGGAGAGTTACGAAAGGGACCTCTTCCAGGGTTGGGGTTGGTGCTGGGTGACGTTAGGGAGAGGGTGGGGAAGCAGAGTCTAGTCTGGGGTTGGGTGCTTCCAAGAAGTGGGGGAATTTGGTGATAGGGAACTTAATTTTTATATAGGAGGTAGGACGATTAAAATAGGGCCAGACTGTCACTGGTGGAGAAGCACTGGTCACTCAAAGAGGCTGGTCAGTTATTTTGTGACCCTGGAGCAGTCTTCTCTAATGTGCTGCCTTGAGCACTGTCTTTGTTTCTTTGGGAACTTCTTGGTCTGATTGTCAGCAAGGCTGTTTTCCACATTCTGGGAGTAAACAGATGTCCTCTGCTGTGGAACAACTAGAGATTCAGCAGGTCAAGGTAGCCTCCATAGATCCTATGACATCTAATCCAATGCTTGCTTTAGGGACCAACACATTGGCCAGGGTCAGCTGGGGACAGCAGGAGGTGCCCTCAGTGTGTGATGGCTTGTGCCTAGACCACTAACTCACCATGTGGCCTGGGCCTGTTTCCTCATCTGGAATATGGGAAGATTGGAGGGGACAGCACCCCAACCTCCTTCCAGTTCTTCCTCTGTGATCTACCTGTCTTCCTGTGCTATTTCAAAGACAGGGAAATCTCCCACGATGAGTGTCCCTATTTCACCAGCCAATACCACGTGTGTGCACTCACACACACTCCTGCACACACAGGCAGCTGTGACTCACCCGCCTCAAGTTCCTGATTCAGTCTTCTAGCTCAGCAGCTCCAGACATTTGAATTTCATACCCTGGCAAAATTTCCAAAAAACATTTTTGGGACCAACACAGGATTGCCAATATTTTATTTTGTCAAATAGGACATTAAAAATAGCAAGTACTACCACCTGCTGCAAACATTGAATCATAAAAGGATAATATAATCAAGGGTAATACTTTCAAGTTTCCTGTGTTCTCCTCATTTTTTGGACAAGGGTGAAATTCCTGCTGGAATAGACAATTGTTAGTGCTCCCTGTGTTTAGGAATAGCTGTTTTATCTTTTGACTTTTGCTCTTATTAAAATGCAAATGCTGTCTGAGGGCCAGCCTCAGTTGGCCACAAAGGAGTGAAGCGCTTGTGGGGAGGGTGTGTGGCAGGCTGAAGGAGGGGACAGAAAGGGCTTTGAGCTGAGCCCTGAACTTCAGGTCTCCAGAAGCTCAACAAGCCAGAGAGGAAAGAACTCTCACCCATGTCCCCAGGCACATCTCAACAGCCTTTTTAACTGAGACGTTTGAAACTTCTCAGGCCTGGGAGAAAGTGTTGGGTAACTGGTGAAGCTCTAGTCAAAGGAAGGCTGAACTAGAAATCTCCCCTCTGGCCTTGAAGCTGTGCCCTCTTAACACCTCCCTAGCTGCCACATTAGCTGTGAAATGTTTGCCCAAAGCCTATGAGAAATACTGTGTGTGTGTGTGTGTGTGTGTTTGTGTGTGTGACAGAGAGAAATCTCTGCAACCACCATAAGTAGTTTTTGTAGAAGAGAGAAAGAAGTGGAAAGTAAGTTGTCCAGCCCAACAACAATGGTGTGAGTCTATTTTTAACTTTTTTGGGTCACAGGACAACACATAGCATTAGTTGTTCACTCTGGACCATGCAGAGCCAAATTCAGAGTAGACCCCTCCTACCCCCGACGCATTCTCTCAGTGCCCTATGCACTGTGCTACTATTCCTTTAAAATGTGCTTCTGTGTCACCAAAGGGGACCAATCAGCATACAGGGGGAGGAGCTACTTGGGGCCCTGACCACCACTTGTGCCAATAAAATAAGAGTCTATAGGAACTGCTCAGGAGTGACAGCCACCTGAGGAAGCTTGGAGCAAACCTGTTTAAAGGGACAGTGTATCCGATGGGCCACTCAGGTGGTTTATAGCATTCAGAGTCCCTGAACTGAGCAATGCAGCCCCAAAGAGGCTGCTGTCCTTCTGGAAGATGATAATTTGCTGGAAAAGACAAGCGATTTATCTGTCTAATTGGGCTTTTATTTGCATTTTAAATCATGCTCTTTTGCTAAACTAATGGACCCCCTATTTATAGATGACTCCAACACAAAGTGACTACTAATTACTACAATTAATATCACGTTAAAGGCTTGCCAGCCAACTTCACAGCAACTTGTACCGCCTACTCATTTTCAATTAAGGCACATTGACAGGGAGAATACGTGGTTATTAAGAGAGAGCCCTGGGGTGTAATTACTGCTCACGAAGGTCATTAAGCAACTCCCCTGCAGGGTTGCACCTTGGTGCCCAGGGGCTGGGGCCCAGATCCACATCCTACCCACGGGCCATAAAGGCACAGTGCCCCAGGCTGCCAGGCAGATGGCAAGCCTGGCTCTGACTTGCCTGGAGGTGGAGCAGATGATGCCAGGACGCTGGGGCTGAGACAGCAGAGGCAGGGCAGCTGAGGGGGCCATTCCTCCTCCTGAAGACAGCAGTTGTGCCTGCCACCAGAGAGCTGGCAGGAGCACCGCAGCCTCCCTGGAGCGGCACTCAGCAAGTGTCTATGAGGCCTCCTCTGGGACAGGCAGGGGGTGGCAGTACGGGAGCAAGGTTCAGGGGAGCCTGGGAGGCAAATGCTTCAGGGCTGGGAGGGGTCCTGGGCTCCAAATGCTGGGGAATGGCCACTTCTGAGGAGGAGGAGGAGACCTTGGGGTGAAGTGAAGCCATCAGAGAGTAGGAAAAGGCCTGGAGGGGTGGGGTAGCAGTTGGAGAAGTTGGAGAATGTGAGCGTTTCAAGATTCGGGGCCAGGGTGCTTGTGACCAACTGTCCACTGATTCTTCCTGACCTGGCAGCCACAGCCCACCTGCCACAGTTAAGGCACGGGCTGGCGGCTCCAGAGCCAAACCCAGGGCCCAAGCAGGGGAAGGCAGGGAACCTATGAGGCCCAGGGCCGAGACCTGCTGGTGGTGGGTGAGGACCTGGAACAGGAGGTGAGCAGCCCCTGGCAGTGGGGTGCTGGAGCTGGGCCTGGGAGCCAAGCCAGGGCCTTCCTGACTTCAAGAACTCTGTGTTTACAAACTTGCAATGGGCCAGGGTGGATGATTTAGATCACGAAACACTACAAAACTGCAAATGCCACAAACCAGGTGTTCTCCTTCAGAGAGCTGGGTGTGAACCATTTCCCAGCACACCACAGCCTTGGGGCAGCCTGTCAGAGCACTGCGCCCTGGGGGCTGCAGTGTGGAGCCTTGTTTATTTCCTTAGCTCCCGAACCCACGTCCATGTAGTGTACTCGGTAGGAGCTCAGTAGGCGTTGACTGCACTGAGTTCGAGGGGTGGAAAGGAAGCCCAATTCTAAGAAGTGAGCTGCATAGATAGTGTGGCTTCTCAGGAATCGGGCGGGGCTGTGTTCACCTCCAGACCTGGGGTCTACATTTGGGACAAACCTACAAGTCTGGACAGACACTCCCTCCCCCACGGCCTCAGTCTCCAAGGAGTCCCTCTCTCACCAGACCAGCACCCACACACCACCAGCTGCCTCGCCCGGGAAGGGGATTGGGCCTCCATGGGGAATAGGCTCTGGAGTATTGCTGAGTATGGGGAGGGAGGGCCCTCAGCCCTCTGGGGAGGACTGGGTTGGGGGGCCCCTGGGGTAGTGGGCAGGCCCAAATCATGGCTGTCAGGTTCTTCTGGCCACGCTCCTGGGAAGGCTCTGCCTGTCAGCCCTGCACTAATGAGTCCTCTCCAGGCTCTGTCCTCACTCCTCTGTCCTAGTCACCTTCATTGCCTTGTTCCTGGGTGTCCTCATCCTCTTCAAATCACCTCCAGCGGCCTCTGTGTCCCTCCTCTATCCTCTCTGCAAGGTAGGTCTTCGTCAGCACTGGGAGGGAAGGGAGAGGAGGAGGCAGGGTCGTGGTGCTGCGTGTTAGGATCAGGTTTGCTGCACGAGAATGACAGTGGCTCCCGTAAGACGTTTCTCTCTCTCTTACCATGGGAAGTCCAGGGCTGGGATTGGTGGTGCCATGCCTATCTGGTTGCTCTGCCATTCTCATAACGTGGCTCCCACCTCATGGTCCAGGGTGGCAGCCATCACTCCTGTCTGCCCCGGGCCAGCAAAGGAGGAAAGGGCAGGAAGAGGAGCATGCTGGTCCCTTTGAGGCACTTCCTGAAATCCACAGGTGGCAACTATTGTGACTATCACGTTCTTGTACGTGAGTTGTGGCCCCCCTGTGCTCAGAGAGGAACTTCCTTTGCCTCCAGGTCCAGCCGTTGTCCCAAGAAGGCAGCACTCCACTGTCAGGGGACCCCAGCAGACCTTGTCCAGGTGCCAGGGGTACACGGTTGTGGGCTCGCCTTCCTGCCTGTGGCCAAGGAAGCACTCCCGTGTGACCACAGCCTCTGTGGCAGGATGCCAGGCCCCGAGGAGCATACCAGATGCTGGGATTGCCATGGAACCCACCTCTCCATGGGGTGACTTTCACATGTGCAGCCTGGTCAGGGTTGGGGATGTGGAGGGAGCAGGACACAGTGTCCACCATCCCACGGGCTGGGCCTTATGCCCTTAGCTGTCAGCCAGATTGTGCCTGGTAAACCATCTCTACTTCTTTGCTTTCTTCTTTCTAATTTCCTCCAGGAAACTCTCTGAATGTTTGCTGGGCTAAAACCTGAGAAACTGAGGAGGTGATTAGAAGAGTTTCAGGAGTCAGGCACCCAGGGAGGCAGGCAGATAGTGACCTCCTTACAAGGCCACTGAGACTCTCCCCCACCTTCCAGGGCTGGGACTCAGCATGGTTCTCCCCAACTCTGCAGAGCCGGGGACCATCCACTCAGGAGCCGGCCCGACCAGGGTTAGCCCTCCCAGTGGCTCGGCCTCTCCTCTCGTGGTGTGACTTTTTTTTTTTTTTTTTTTTGAGAGAGGAAGTCTTGCTCTGTCACCCAGGCTGGAGTAAAGTGGAGCGATCTTGGCTCACTGCAACCTCTGCCTCCTGAGTTTAAGCAATTCTCTTGCCTCAGCCTCACAAGTAGCTGGGATTACAGGCGCCCACCACCACGCCTAGCTAATTTTTGTATTTTGGTAGAGATGGGGTTTCACTATGTAGGTCAAGCTGGTCTCAAACTCCTGACCTCAAATGATCCACCTGCCTGGACCTCCCAAAGTACTGGGATTACAGGCATGAGCCCCTGCGCCCGGCCGTGACTCTTCTTCAGGCCCCATTTCTACCTCCCCCAGCTACCCTTTCTCTTCCCTCCCAAGTAGCCCTTGCCAGCCATCAGGGCTGATGTCAGGGGCCTCCGTGGATTAGGAATGAGGGCAGCAGCAGCAGCATGACTCTGGGTCCCCCAGGTGGGCTCACATAGGCTCCCCGGCCTCCTGCTGCTTTTTTGCTTCCTCCACCTCTGCTCCCCAGCTCGGTTCTCCTGGGGCTCAGTAGGCAGTTCAATGAGGGATGCCACCAAGACTGCACCTCCACCCCGGGCCCAGTGGGGGTTGTGTCTCTGGGCAGAGAGCTTCCCCAGTGGCTGTCCCCATGGGCCCACCGAGCTGTCTCATTCAGAGAGGCTGAGAAGTGGCAAGGAGGAGACAGGCCGTCACTTCCCACCGGTTGGAGAAGGCACATAGTAGGCACTAAATAAATGCTATTCTTCCCAGCTTTCTCTTCGCCCGCATAACACAAAGTGCTTCGTGAAAATTTCTGGGTACTCATAAAAATCTTAAATAGCTCTCACTTTATAAGTGTTTAAACAACTTAAAAATGTAACTCCCCCACCACCCAGTTTCCTTTTCATGTGCTAGTGGGGGCTGTGTTTATATACACAGTTATGCCGCTGAAAGAAAGGGTCTCAGTGGCCACAATGCTACAAAGCCGGATGTCCGGGGTTTTGGTAATTGTCTTAGTGTGTTTTGTGTTGCTTATAATACAATATGTGAAACTGGGTAATTTATAAAGAGAAAGAATGTATTTCTTACAGTTATGGCAGCTGAGAAGTCCCAGGTCGAGGGACCCTCTGCTGAGGGTCTTCCTGGAGCAGGGCCTCTGCAGAGTTCCCAGGCAGGCCAGTTCAGGTCTCTCTCCCTTCTATTGTGAAGCCACCAATCCCACTCCAGTGAAAACCCATTCATCTGCTAACCCATTCATCTGTTAATCCATGAGTGGATCAATCCTTTCATAAGGGCAGAGACCTCCTTTCCCAATCACCTCTTAAAGACCTACCTCCCAATACTGTGGCACTGGGGATTAAGTTTCAACACGAGTTTTGGCCGTGATAAACATTCCACTATAGCAGTAAGGGTAGCTGGTGCAGTGGTGTGCTTCATCTCTTCTTGGGCTGGCCTCTATGTCGACCCCCACTGCTGAGGCCACTCCCTGGGGCTCCTCCACTCCCCTCATTCTGTCCAGGAAGCGACCCATATCCTCCCCTCCTCCTGGGTCCTTCCTCTTTCTCTTGACTGGGGCTCCTGACCTCGCTCTGGTCCTCTGTGCCTCGGGCTGCTGGGCCTGCCTCACCTCCACCCTGCTCGACCATAGCCCCACACCCATCACATCCATAGTCCGGCTACCCATTGAGCTGCTTCCATGGCCCGTTCCCAGAGCTGCTGGGCACGTAACATATGTGGGGAAAAGAGAGGTCAGCTTGTTACTGTGTTTATATAGAAAGAAGTAAATTTAAGAGACTCCATTTGCCTCTGTATTTGAGATGCTGTTAATCTGTGACTCTACCCCCAATCTTGTCCTTGCTAGAGACATCGCTGTGGTGATGTAAGGTTTAAAGGATTTTGGGCTGTAAGGAATGCGCTTTGTTAAACAAATGCCTAAAGGCTGCTGGTGGTTAAAGGCCATCACCATTCTCTTAAATCTCAGTAAAAGAAAAACATCTGTCTCCTGCCCGTCCCTGGGAAATGGAACATCTCCGTGTATCTGTATGTCTTACTGTTGATTTACTCCCTTATCTTTTGGCAATAAATACTGAGGGAACTCAGAGACCAGTGCCGGTGTGGGTCCTCTGTAAGCACAGAACCGGTCCCCTGGGCCCCGCTTTTCTTTCTCTATACTTTGTCTCTGTGTATTATTTCTTTTCTCAAGTCTCTCGTTCCACCTAACGAGAAGCACCCACAGGTGTGGAGGGGCAGGCCACCCCTTCAAACATATCCCTACCTAGAGCAGGCCTGTGGGTACCTAGCTGGCCTCTAGTTAGCCCCTTCTCATCCTCAAAGCCCTCTGCCTCTTGGTAGAAACCACCCCTCCTATTTCACAGAGAAAGAGAAGCTGTCAGAGAGGAACCCTGACCTCCCTCCCATTATTGCCCTCTTCCTCTCCCCCACCTGCCATTCCCACTGGCATTTAAACACCTGAGGCCTCCCTTCTGAATGGGAGCACCTCTCCCAGCTCTCACAGGGCCTAGACGTCAGGGCTGTACTGAAGTGTAATTCTGCTATCTCTTCTACCTTCTCAGGGCCCACGCGACCGAGGCAGCGAGGACTCGGCTGGCTGTGCCTCTGCTCTGCTGGGATTTCCGCCCTTCGTACCTACAAGGCTCCCTCTTCCTCATGGTCCAGCTCAGCTCTGCCTTCTCCAGCTTCCTTGTAGCTCTGTCCAATCTTCCTCAGATTTAATTTCCTGCACCTGCAGCTCTTGGGCGTAATATTAATTTGTCGTGCGTTTGTTTTGTGTCCCACCCTCTCAGCAGAACATCAGGTCCAGGAGGGTGAGCGCTTGTCTGTCTTGTACACAGGTGTATTCCCAGGGCCTTGGGTGCATGATTGAGCATCACAAAAGACTTATTCCATGAATTAATGCATGAATAAATGAACGATCATTATTCTGATTCTACAAGTAAGGAACTAAAAACAGCCCCTCCCTGGTCACTCAAGCCTTCCTGCTTCTACCTGGCACACCCTTCTTCCATCCTGGGCTGCTCTCCTGCCTCTGTCTGCACTCCAGGCCTGGGAGGCCCTGCCCACACTGGGCACTGGGCTTAGCTCCTTTCATTGAGCTTTTCATCCACAGGCCAGCTGGGGTTCTTCCTCTGCACAGTCCCTGTTACCAGGCATGGTTCATACCAAAGCTCCTTGAGTTGATGAAAGAGAAAAGGGGATTTATTAAAACAAACCCCAGTAGCTCACCTGCCTTCAGAATAGGCCAGGAGTATCTCAGATGGGCTTGTGAGGTGTCTCAGGACGAGCCATGTGCTACAGACACCCAGAAGCAGGGCTTAACCCCACCCCTCTCCTCTCTTGGTACCTGGGACACCCCAGGATGAACTCCTAAAACTCTAATTGCCCCCTCCCAATGATTCAAAGGTCCTGCATTTTCTGGAAAACAGAACTCCCTGGGCAGACTCACAGGAGCACAGCTGATGCCTCCACCCGGTTCTGCATGGGCCCAGTGAGAGAATTTTCTGGGTTAGCACTGGGGGTGGCTGAACTCGTGTGGGAGACGATCCCCAGAGGGGAACGTGTCTGTGATGGGTCAGAGCACTGGTTTGTGTGAACTGCCCCAAGCTCATTATCCAGGAGAGCCTGAAAGGCTCCAAGATTCCATCACCTCCTTCCCTGCTAGCCTCAAAACCTCCCGACCAGAGTGCTCACAATGAAGCCAGGATGGGCTAGGAGTCAGGAAGGCGCAGAGGGTCAAGGAGATGGGATAGGGCCAAGGAGGAGGCTCCTAGGGAGGGGTTCCAGACACCCACCTGCCACTGGACTCTGCCAGGGCCAGAAGATGGCTCAAAGGAGAGCTGAGACTCATTTTGCATATTCCTTGCCTTTCACCCATCTTCCTGGTTCCCAGTGGCAGGATGGTTTCCTCCCTGGCACTGGCCCCTGTACAAACAGCATAACTAGGCAGTGGCTGGATCTTCAGGGACCCTTCCATGCTTTTGGGCCAGATACCCACATCTTCTATCTCTCTTCCTCAGGGGCCTCCAGGGTCTTGCATGCAACCTTTGCAAATGGACACGGCCTCTTCTGCCTATAATTTGTCCCCTTCCTCCATCCTCTCCCTCTGCACAAGCTACCACTGTGCACCTGGTTTCCCCGGGCTTGCGTTTTCTCTGTCTCTGTCCATCTCTCTCCCTATGTCTGTCTGTCTGTCTATCTCTCTCTCTCTCACTAGCCACCTCTACCCCTTCATCAGTCTTTAAGCCTTGTGTTTTCCAAGTCTCTGTCTCCATCACAGTTTCCCAAGCTCAGCTTCTGTCATCCCTGCTTTATAACCGAAATGGTCTCCTAATCGGCCCTCTGCCTCCAGCCTGGCCTGTGCCACCTGCATGCTAAGGCCTTTCTCCAGCCCACACCAGATCCTGCCTCTGGTCATTCCTCTTTGCTGGGCCCACAGAGCCCTGTGTGCACTGGCCTGCCTGCGCCCCACTTCTTCAGGCAACACCCCAGCTAGTTCCTCCCAGCTCCTAATGTTGTCCACTGCCCCGCCAGATCCTTTCACTTGGCTAGCTCCTGTCCACCCTTGAGGTCTTAGTTTAGACATCTCTACCTTGCAGAAGCTCCCTCTGCCTGTTGCCCCCTCTAGGCTAGGATTTGCTCCTCTCCTTTGTGCTTTCCAGTGTGCTGTGTGGTCCCATCCTGAAACACTGCACCGCAGGGCCCGCTCATAATGGCAGGGACCATCCTTCTTACCCTCCACCAAATCCATAGTAACAGCCCAATCGGCAGGAAGGCTGGTGAAGCCAGGACTCTGCTCTCAACATGAGGGGCCTTTTCAGCAAGGAGGAGGGGACAAGGAGGCCTGGTGAAAAGCTGATGGTGGGGGCAGCTATGTCAAGACATGGTCAGGATGCTGTACCCAAGACCCCTCCTCCCCGGCCATCAGTGGTGATTGCACTCAGGGAATGTCCAAGGTGGCGCTGCTGGAGGAGATGTGAGCAGAAAGTGAGAGGCCTAACGGGCCCAGTCTGCCTGTTGGCCTCTTTCTCTTTCCTCTGGACATGGGGCCTTGAGGAACATCAGCACTTGTGGCCACGAAGATGGAGGTGACACGCTAAGGATAGCAGAAAGATGGATGGGGTCCTGATGGCCTGGGCCCAGCCCTGGACTGCCTACCTCCATGTAACAGTGGGCATGGCTGCTGTGACTGGCCTATGGAGCAAGTCCTGGGGGAGATTTTCCACTCTCCTAGGATGTCCTGGCTCCCCACTGCGGACCTGAGGCATCTCCTCCCCACCACCCCCTGACCTGTGCCATCATCCCTGCTCTGGAGACCCCACGCCAGGCACAGTCCTAGGCCGGGAGCACAGTCAGGAGGTCCCCAGGCTCTATGAGTCTCTGTTATTTTGTGTTGTAACCCTCAGTCTGAGTTGAGGCTCCCTTAGTTCTCCCCAGTCCTGGAGGAGGGGGTTAGTGTGTGATGTCTGACTCTTGTCTATCTGGCCCTACTCCCCTTGATTGTGGGCTGCCATGGAAACCCACTGACCACAAAGCTTGGCCCCTGACCCTGAGGAGGCAGTCCCTGATTCAGCCTCCTGGGATCATCTGGACCCTGAGCTGGGGGGTGTGAGCTGAGGGGTGTGAGCTGGTGGTCATGAGCCAGGCTCAGCCTCTGAAGTCCAAGCCCAGAGGTGAATATTTGGCTGATTCACCAGATTGTCGGGTCCTAGCCCATCTGGCAGGACACGGGACTTACAGCCCTAGGCCTGGCTGGGGCTGGGCCCCGTTTTTCAATGTCAGCACTTTGTTCCCTGTTTCTCAACACCAAACACCCTGTCAACACCTTGGAAAAGACCAGGGAATGCTGGCAGCCAAGGAAGCCTGTTGGAGCTTGAAGAGCTACATCCTCTGATAATGATGGTGGGCACTGGGCAGCCAGGTCTGCAACCTTTAAGCAACACAAAGACTGGGTAAAGAAAATGCCATTTCTTTATTTGGTTGGCAGCTTTTTAAAAATTGCTCAAATGTCCAGTCTGGTTTAAAGTTCAGTCCCATTTGGAATCAGGAAGAGTCTCCCCAGACCCCAAGTGTGGCTGGCTCCTGTCTGCAGAGAGGGGTTCACTGTCCTCCTGGGGGCGGGTCATGGCTCCTCCTTCTGGCTGGAACAGCACTCTGGCTGGCACTCTGAGCTGGTTGTAGTTTCACGCGGTCCAGTCTAGTGTCTGCACTGAACTGACCCCCACCATGCTGGGCACCTCTGTAGCCACACAGCCTTCTGGGTCCTGCTTACAGCACGTGGAATCAGGGCAGGTCAGGAAAACCAAGCCTTAGTGATATCAGCCTGCCCATGCAAGGTGGCCAAGGAGCAGGTGCATGCCCAGGTGGCCATAGGGCCACTCGCCCTTCATTGACTTTACTTAGCTTGTGAGGGTTCTCCCGCTCTGAAGCAGAAACCTGAAGAAGGGTTTTTCTCTTTATTCTCCTTCCCAGAATCCTTTGGTGCAGGCAGGGCCAGCTTTTCCCTTCTCTTTTCCTACCCAGACCTCACTTAAGTAAAATTCCATACAGAGTCCAACTCATCAAGCCTGGCCCTCAGCAGACTCCTAAAGATGATTCAGGAAGGTAGACCCTCTTCTTTCAGAACCACAGCCTAGGTTGCTACCTCCTGGGATTGCAGCAAACACCTTGCTACAGAACCAGGAGCTGATGATTACCTGCACTGCCTCTTTCATTCTTTTTAGAACAAACCAGAATGCTTCCATATCAACTTAGCCATAATGTCAGGCCACCTCTCTCTCCAGCTGTATTCCTGGGTTTGTTCCCTTGCTCCCAGATGGCTTTTTCACATGGAAACTAGCTGGTCCAAGACCTTTGTGGGAATTCTCCTTTGTGGAATTCACCATGGTGGTGAAAGTTACTGTAAGTCCATGGAGACATCAAAGCCCTATCCCACCCTGAAACCACTGGTCCCTGCTCTTGTGTATGGATTCAGAGCCCTGCCACCACTTCCTCTATACTGCCACACTCTTCAGCCAGGGACAGCATTTTAGTCCCCTTCCTGTTCCCAGCACAGTCTCCTGGGAAGCAATTCTTGCCCTCTCTATTACCCTATTCTGCTAATAGGGTGCCCAAGTGCCCCGTTACTCCTCTGCCTTCCTCCCTGTCAGGGTCCCAACTGCCTGGGTTTCTGCATTGGTGACTGACTATTTTGAGCTAATTCTTAGTTCCTGCCCCCTCAACTTCACCTGCTCTAACTTCCTAAGCCTACGTATCCCCAGAAACCTGAACAGCTTCAGGATGCTTTAACCCCTTAACAAGGATGTTTTGCATCTCAGAAAACCCAATTCCTGATCCTTACAAAAATGGCATTTCTGAAAACTTTTGAAGTCAGACACCCTAGCTTGGATTCCATTACCCCACCCAGGGGAACCTGTGAACCAGACCATAAGGAGGCAGGATTGTCCCAAGCAGGGGCCTCCTTTGAAGGCCTTTTTTTGTGGGCATTCTGGCTCAGAAAACTCTCTCCTGCATCACCCACTGAGGTTTGCTTAAGGCCCTCCACTAGCTCTTCTCTGACCTATGGGAGTCGAGTCCTGAGGCTGCTGGGGAGTCTGAATGACCAATACACAGACCCTGTCACTGCCTCCACCCATCCCCAGCTCTCCGCCCCAGCTTCCAATGGGGACTGCTGGCCTCAATTTCCATGCAGCCCAGCTATGCTGCTTGACTACTCTGATTTTGGACCCCGTCCAGCCCCACTGACTTCCTGCAGCTTGTGACTCCACATGCAATATTCAGGACCAACAAGATTTCAGGTAACCTTCAGAAGACTCCAGAAAATCCAAAGTGAAGACAGAGCCTAAAGACCCATGAATAATTCAGCTAGAGGAAAAGCCCTTCCCACCCACCAATGTTTCTGGTTGGTCAGAGACAAATGGTTTGTGATCACTTTTGAGATTTCTTAAATCTTTTGAATATCCTTATGCTATCCCCTTCTCTGTTCTTAGCTGAGAAGCATTTAAATTGCACAGGGACTCTGCACTTGACTGGGAGATAGTGAAAAAGCAGGGAGCCAGAGCTCCCATCAGCAGCCACTGTGGAGGGGCAGGGAGAGGAACCTCAGAAGGTTGAGTAGGCGGTTGCAGCTGTGAACAGAAGAGGAAGCTGTGATGCAAGGGCAGGCGAGCCCCAAAATTGGGACTTAGCCCAGGAAGGTTCTTGAGTTCTCCCAGGTAAGAATTCGAGGGTGAGCCAGTGGTAGAAGAAAACAGCTTCATTAGGCAGCAGTTTTTCAGCTCCGTGACTGTCCCTGCAGAGCAGGGCTACCCTGTAGGCAGCATGTCAAGAGTAGCAGCTCAGGGACAGTTCCACAGTCATTCTGACACCCACTTTTGATCACATGCCAATTGAGGGTTTGATTATGCAGAAATGTCTAGAAAAGGGGTGAGAACTTCTGGGCATTGCCATGGCAATAGTAAACTGTCATGGCACTGGTGGGCATGTCTTATGGAGAGAGAGGTGCTTTCGGTGCCTCTTCTGTGTCATCCAGTCTTCAATCTGGCCTGAAGTTGAGTCCTGCCTCCTACTTCAGCTGGCCTGAGATCCCAAAGCACAAGCAAGAAAGGGATCATGGGGAATGGACCCAAGATCAGAAAGGGGGACAGGACCGAACTGCCAAGAGTCCTGTCACTCAGGCGGACAGGGGACAAGGAGTGAGGAATGACTGGGAAGAGGAGCTGGGATGACATAGGGAGCATATTTGGAGGATGGCTGGTCCATGCAGAGGAAATGCCCAATGGGCACCTCGTTCCGTTGGAGATGGTAATGTGGGAGATGCTCACCAATTCCAAGCCTGATGGGTAAGGGTGAAGCATCAAAAGTCACAGCTCATTCTCCATTTCCTGGATCTAGTCCCAGAGGTTCCCTGAGGCTCAGACTTGAATGTTCTTTGGAGATGCTATTAGATGAGGATGGAACTTCCATTAGTGGTGTGGGGCCCAGCTAAGGCTGGGCAGGCAAAGAAGACGCAGAGTTGGGTGAAGGGCAATCTGCCCTCCTCCACCCTTTCTCTCCTTTGTGGAATTTTGCTCAGCATTGCCCAGCAGACACATTTTCATGGGAAGGACTTCAGCCCCAAATTTTCCCACTCAGACCAGTGTCAGCTTGGGGTTCCTCGTTCCCAAGCCCAGAAATGTTCTCTCTTAAAAAGATACAAGCTCCCTAGCAAGTATAGAAAAAGGGTAGAAAGACACTGGTGTCATCAGCTAATTCCATGGTGAAGTTCTTAAGATCTTCCCCTAGGATCCCTGCTCCACTCCTGCCTCCATTTACCAGTATTTCCTGAACTCTGAGTTGGGGGAACCCTGTGGGTTGGCGGGTAGAGGGGGATCTCAAGGTGGCCTCTCTTCCTTTAACTCCTTATTGTGTTGGGGACTCTGATGTGGCAGTGATGGTGCAGCTAGCTAGGAAAGGAAATGGGGCTGGGACTCTTTGTACTAAAGCTGGAAAGTGGTCAGGGTGAGCCTCCATCCAAAACCCCCAAAACACTCGGGGGCGGGGGAGACAGGCGTGACAGCCCTGCCTGTGCCTGGGCACCTAACTAAAGGCCTGTCTGGAAACCCTGCTCTCTCCCTGCTGCCTGTTGCTAGACTGGCCACTGTCTTCTCCAGGACAGGGAATTCCGCCCCACAGGTTCACTGTGCAGGGCAACACTTTCAATTTCCTCAAAAGCAGGGGACCACGCCTCTCCCTCCCCTACCCTCAGAGCCCCCCTCCTCTGCACTGTCTGGCCCTCAAGGGCAGCAGGCCTGTGCCTGGGTAGGGGAGCAGGACTACACATTTTTGGTCCTTCTTCTCCCTGCCTCTGGGGGTTCAGACTCAAAGGAAAGTGGTGTTGCATCTCATTTCACAGATCGCTTAGCATACCATCTGTCGGGGGCAAGCAGTGGCCAGCCCAGGCCCAGAATGGATTTTCTACCAGGGTCCAACAGGCCCTCTCCCCAGTAAGTAGCTCCCCCACAGGACAGCTCTATTCTGTCCTGGGATGAGAGACAAGGAGGTTTGCTAGGACCCCACCCCAATCCCACCCCACTTGAGACTTGGTGCCTTCCCATGCGTTGTCATCCACCCACTCATCCATTCAACAAATACTCACTGGCCACCATCTATGTGGGCCCTGTTCTAGAAGCTGGGGGACAGCATGGTCGAGAATGACCACAACCTTGCCTGCATGGAGCTTCCCTTCTAAGGAAGCAAGAGAGATACCCAACAAAGAGAAGAGATGGGTGAGGTCAATTCAGACAATGATAAGCGCTGTGAAGAAAATACGGGGCCGGTGTGACGGGGCAGCCTTGGACGTGGGCCCAGGAGCCACAGGCACTCAGAGAAGGCCTTTTCAAAGGGGATGTCTAAGCTGAGCTGGAGGCATGAGGATAAGCCAGTAGTGCATAGGAGAAAAAGTGTTTCAGGAGCAGCCAGACAGTTTTTGTTCTGGGAATGGATCTATACCTCCTGTGGCTGGAGGAGCAGAAGATCTCACAGGGAGAAAGAAGAGAGGCCCAGGGGAGGAGGAATGGGGGGTGGAGCAGAGGCCTCCTCCCTAGGGAGAAGCACCTGGCTCTCCTGGCCTCCTGAGAAGCCTCTCCGGAGAGTGTCTGCCTGGCTTGTCTCTGATGGGACCCCTGCCCACGTCCTCTCACCAGGAGCCACCCCTGCTGCCCTTGGCTCAAACTAGTATCACAAAAGAAGAAGCACAAGATCTTAAACCCAGCCCTAGCTAAAATCACATCTGAGCTCCTCTCCCCTACTTCCTACTCTGTTCTGCTCCCTCCTTAAACCCTAAGACAATTTTAAGAATATCTATTAGTCCCTCATTGTTCAGTTCAATCCCACGTGTCTTTACCAACCATCTGGTATGTGCCCTGTTTTCAGGCATGCCAGAGCCTGGCTGTGGGCCCCAGCTCCAGGCTCTGGAGGGAACATCCTACCTTCTCTCCCTATACCCTAAACCTGACCACTTCCCTCCTCAGTTCTGTCCTCTGAGCTGAGCTGGCAGGGTTAATGACGGATTCTATGTCCCCATGGTCTCATATGCAAAGCAGTGACTCCACAGCTCTCAGCCCTTCCAATTTAGACAAGAGGTCTGACTTAGGAAGCCTCCTGGATCTGTCTCCTACAGTGTCCGAGCCTACACCCTTCCTGAGCAGACTTTCTCTTCCTGGTCCCCTCACCGCCGACCCTGGGTTGCCTGAGGCTTCTCCACGTTCCCTTGAGGCCCCTTGAGGACCCTAAGCACCTGGTCTAACCCCTTCATCACCCCTGGAGAACTCATCGCTTCCACCCAGAGATGCCTGCCATCACCCTGTCATCTGCTGTGAGAGCAAATGTCATTGCTGTCTCCAGCAGGTGCCAGGCTTATTCAGTATCCATTCATATTGAACCATCAGCCACCATTACATACGCAGGCAGGTAGCATGTAGGCCAGCTTCCTTGATTGCTACCAAAACCCTTCATTTATCCCCGAAGTCAGGAGGGGCAGAAGGGGCAGAAGGCCTTGTCCTCAAGAAGTTTATCATCTTGCTAGAAAGAAAAAGAATGCCTGGGGAACTCTTAGAGAGTGAAACAGAGTGACGCCTAAACAGAGCATAATAAAGGCTAAATGAATATGGGCTGCAAAAAAAGTGCTCTGTGTTGTCAGAGGACTGGGGAGACTGTGTAGGCTGGAGTGGACAAAAGGGGCTTCGTGAAGGGGAAGGGCTCCAGCCAGGCCTTAAAGAGTGGACAGCGAACAAGAAGGAAAAGTGGGAAGTCACAGATTCCTAGACACCAAAGAAAAAAATAAAAAATGTGGCAACACTCTTGAACAATGCCATGGAATCCCTAGCACAGGGCAGAGGACGGTCCTGTGGGAAGTGAGGCTCTGCCTCTACAGTCCTCTGTGTGCCTCTGAAGCATGGGTAGTTGGCCTGTGAGTCCACACCAGCTGAGAGCTGCTGGGATAAGGAAGCAGGTTGGGAGAGGTTCTGGCTGCAGGAGCTCAGGTCACTGGATCTGGGGGCAGGCAGAGGGAGAGAGGCAGTGCGTGTCCACCTTAGTTTCCAGAGAAGAGGCTCTTACCGCCTGCTTGGGAATGGGCTGACATGGACTGTGGTTGGTGCAAGTAGGCAGGCAGCAGGTAGGGAGGGGAGGGCAAGAGTTGGAGCCACAGTCAGAGACAAGGCCCCCAGAGCAGGCAGCCTGCAGAGCCACAAAACAGTGGCTGCAGAAAACAGGTTTCTACTGGATTGTTGATCCTTTGCTCATATGTGGCCCAAAAGTGTGGACTCATCTCCCAGGCATCCTTCCCCGCTGTCCCCCCAGTCCCAATGCCCGCCCCTCAGCCTCCCTGAGCCAGCCTGCACCGCCATGGAGGTCTGCATCTTCTCAGGCTGCTTCTCTCAGCCTCCCCCTCGCTATCTTCTCAGCCCCTTTATTCACTTGCTCCTGGATTCCAGGATCTCCAGCTCCAAATCAATCCACACTTAGCAAGCCTCCGCTGCCGCCCTCTCCACAGGCCTGAGGCTGTTTCAGGCCACACTGCAGTTCCATTCTATCCCTCCCGCCCCATGCCTGGAGATGTGCACTTCAGCCCCAGTGTTTTCATCCTACTCTCCTGTACATCCTCAGTTCCATTGCAGGCTGCAAGACACAGCGGGGCTCTGAGACCAAACGCAAAGGCTGGACGAATGGCTCCAAGCTGCTGGGAGTGAAGCATGAATCAGGGCAGTTTTTCAACCAAAATAGGAAAAAAATACAAATCAGCATCAAACTGCATGAGATTCTGATGGCCACCAACCCTGTGACAAACAGTGACAAGGAAGACATGGAAAGGCATTCAAAAAGAGTGAGGTGACAACAAAATTGATCCGCCTAATCTAACAACTGACAGGCCTGGGGTGTGGCAGAAAAGCCAAGTACGTAATAGTCTCTCCACGAGTGCCACCAGACTAGAAAAACAGGTGCTGGCGCCGAGTGGTCGGCGCGGAGTCTCGATGAAGGCGGGTGGAAGAGCTCAGGCCTTGGTCAGTGGTGAGTGGCCACGACAGAGTAGAAACTCTGCAGCAAGATAGAGACTAGGAGGCACCCAGGGGTTGGTTAAACACAGTTCTGTACACAGATAAGCAAACAGCTGCAGTAAAGCTGTGTCTTCCTTAATCACGACATCCCATCTTACTAATTGCCCTGAAATGTCCCCAGAGCTTCTTAGAAGGCTGTCCTTCCAGGGACACCACTTTTCTGGGTGATTAGTTCAATGCGTCCTCCCTGAGCGTGGCCACTCCCACCCACCCTCGGGATGAAATGTCCTTTTGGCTCCGACTGCCAACTCTCTCATCTGGACGAGACACCGAGGTGCGGTTCTTTGTTAAAGACACCTGGCAGCGTCCTCAAATACAGAGTTTTCAAATCCAGAGAGAGGAAAGGAACTGGGTCCATTCTCCAAAGTGACAGACCCTGGAGTAGGAGGGCTCTGGTGGTGGGGCACTGAGGCTCCTGATGCCCACATCATAATATTTAATGCTCTGATGGCAGAGGGGCCCCAAATATACCCCTAAAATACCTCATTTCAGGAAGAGGAATGATGATGAAATGTGGTCATTGGTAAGGAAAAAAAAAATCAAAAAGAACTGTTTAAAGAGCAAAACCTCCACAGGAAGCCTGAGAGAATATTTGAAAATGAAAAAAAAAAAAAAGTGTCCTGCAGAACAAAAAGACTAGGCCCATAACTGGATGTCACAGGCAGCTAAATGCAGAGCCTTAGGGGCCACCTTGAGCAGGGAGCCTGCTGGGAGGGAGGGCTGGAGAGGGGGCCTCAGTTCCCCACCCACACTCGAGGGGCTCCTCACAGACCTCAGAAGTAGGAATTAAAGAGTGTTCAGGGCTACAGAAGGCTTCCATCAGCCTAGAATGAGGGCAGGACGCACAGAACCCCAGACATACACATTTTGCAAATGAATGACAGATGTCCATCCAGTCTGCCGATGACACACAGAGGTGAGGGAGAAGGACCATGGCCACCCTGTCCAAACCGGCCCCCTCACATCCAGAGCCTGGCCACCCTGAGTTAGCTTCCAGAAACCTTAGACACTCTAGCCAGGAGTGATGCCTCTACCCTTCTTAACAGAACTTAGGCAAAGCCCTGGTCACAGATGATGTACACCCAAGTACTTTGAGCACTAGAACCTTCTTTCCCCACCATAGGTACTATGACTATTGTTAATGTAACACTATTATGGAAGCCTCAAAATCCTTTTTCTGGTCCAGACATCGCAAGGCCTCAGGAACATTTGCCCCCAAAACCCGCAGCAGGGCTGTTTTGAATCCACTGCATATCTTTGGGTATATCACAAAAAGGTATCCCCCCCCCCCTGGGTGGATCCAGGGCAGCTGGCACCCTGTTCAGCCTGCTGCATGGGGCTAGGTCTCTGCCCCTCGGATGAGCGCCCCAGTGCAGGGTACAACTTGCAGAGCTACGGGGGGAAGGCAGAGATTTCTCGAGGGGAAATGGCCTTTGGTGTTTACGGTATGGTTGATCATCTGAACGGAGGGCAGGGGACCAGGAGGGAACAGGAATGATCACCACCACTTTGACAGTTGCTGTTTCTGGCTGGCCACAGGGTGGACCAACATCTATTAGAGGTGACTGCAGAAGTGACTGGCCTTGAAGCCCAGTGGAATTGCTTCATGTTAGTCTTTTTGGTTTTAAGTCAACTTTTGATGCAAGTAGAACACACACACAGAAAAATGCACACACGTGTCATAAATTTCCAGGCCAGTGCATTTCAACACCTGAATGGACTCATGTGACTAGCATCTAGGTCAGCAATCAGAATAGTACCAGCCTCCCTCCCTGGACCTTTCTGTGATCTCCCTCCCCAAATGTAATCACTAACCTGAAATCTAACCCCACAGATTACGTTTGCCTGTTTTTTGAACCTTACACAAATGATTGCTAATAATATGTAGCCCTTTTATGTGTGACAGTTACATTGGGAAGGCGTATTACGGCGTCGTATTCAATTGTAGAAATACACAATGTATTTATCCATTATACTGTTAACGGGCATTCAGGCAGTTTGACTTTTCAACTTTTTTTTTGCTGATTACAAAGATAATCAAATAGGCATTGTAAAAAAAAAAAAAAAGTTCCCATTTTCCAGTCTCATGGAGAGCTCCAGGGTCTCTCTGGGTTCTCAGCATCCAGGCTTCCCTTGCTTCCTTCACTTCTTGGAGCTACTGTCACCAGCATCCACATTGCTGGGCCTTTGTCCCTACAGCTCAGCTCAGCCTCCTTACAATCCCCAACCCAGGCCAGTGTCCGCTCTGCCTTCACACCCCAGCTCCACAGGCACTCAGGCTGCCGGAAAGCTGCTCCCGCACAGCCACAGTGCCAGGGACCTCTGCCTCCCTCTCCAGCTGGGCCTTGGGGCCTGCCCTTCCACTTGCTTTGATCAGCTGCCTCACCTCTTGCAACCTCCTCTGGGCTTTTTGCAACCACTAGCCAGAAACTCAGAAAATATCCTCAGCAGCTATTTCACTGAGGAAAGGAGGCCCAGAGCCTAGTGGCCTTCGCCTGCCTCCTGACCCTCCCATGTGCCAGTTGACAGGGCCTCCTGTCTCCCAAGGTCTGGCCCTGGACCCTCCTCCCCAGCCTCTCCAGGATTTGAGCTCTGCAGTCTTCTCCCTCCATCCAGAAATCCTCAGCCCCTGCCCTCTCGAGGGCATCTTCCACTCAGGCTGCTAGTGGGCCACGCCTTCCCTCCCTCTTGGGGGCACCAATATGCCCTCCACTCACCCCACAGCAGCAGCTTGAGCTGAGCTCACCAGCAGCCTTGCTAAATCCACAGGACACTGCTCAGGCCTCCAGCACAAAATCTCTAGGTGGCATATGACTTTGTCATCCATGCTCTCTGTTGAGACTTGTCCCTTGACTTCCTGGAGTGCCACTTTTCCTAATTGCTCTCTCTATTCCCGACCCTACCCTTTTTTCACCCTTTTTTAACCAGTTCCTCCAACTGCCTCTTAATGACAACTTTCTCCAACATTCTGGGTTCATCTCTTTCCTTCTGGGGCTTCTCAAGACAGAATGTGGGAAACTCTCACACCTCTCCCATCCCTGGTCCCGCCCTTCTCCCAGAATTCAGGCCTCCTATCTAGCCATTCTACCTAGAGGTGCCAGAAGGGCCTCAGAATCTCAGGGAGTTTCCTTTTGAATCAAAGCACATCGAATTTTGCATTTAGGAAATAAGCCAACAAGTGTTTTCGCAATACAAGCTACACAATGTAGAGCTCAGCAAAACCTTGGCAGGTGGGCTGCAGAGCAAACAGTCTGTCCCTCCCGAGCCTCCAGGGTGCGAGTCATCCTAGGTGAGGTGCGCTTCCTAAAGTGTCTGAAAGGTGCATTAGAATTGCTGGCAGAGCATGTGGTTTTTCCATGTACGGAGAGGAAACCTGGATTTAAGAAGTTGAGAAACGACACTGGAGAGAAGGACTGTATCTGTCAGGGAGCCAGCAGGAGCCGAGACCCTACCAAACCAGGTATTCTCAGCAAAGCTCAGTGATCTGACTCTTTATCATGACAAAAGTTTGGGCCTGCTGCCGTGAGTAGAAGACAACCTAAAAGAGCAAGGGTGTGCAAGGTGGGTAAAGAAGGTTCCATATACAATGAACAGACTCAGAGAGGGCAGCCAGGCCAGAGCCATGCCTTCCCCTGAGGGATGCAGGCAGCCCACACCAGTCAGCAGGGAGATGCCTGGAGAGATGTCTCTCTGATTTCATTCTCCTGGCGCAGCCAGTGCCTCTCCAATGCAAATGCAAGATATCGAGCACAAGGATCTTGCTGGGAACAGGGCCTGGAGAAGAGTGTAAGAAAGAACAGAAACAGGGGGACTGCATCAGCACCATTCAAGACATCCAAGACAGACTGAGGATCGTCATGGACATTGCAGTAGGGACCGGGAAGTAAACTCGAAGGACCCAGTGACCTTCCTGGAGCCTTCGTCCATTCCCCTTATTGACCCTTGTTTTGTATTGTCTGGATGAATTGCCAATGAAGCCCTCACTTGAGAGGGTCTGTGTGTTTGTACCACTGCAGGGAAGGCTAAGGGCAAGGCAGGGGTGGGCAGGATCCAGCAAGCCTGCCTTCCTCCCCCGTCGATGCCATCCCTAAACTGTCTGAAAAGTGTCACCTGGCTAAGCAAGAAAGCCACTAGAGACGTGGGGTAAAGATGAAACAGGCAGCTCCCTGGGGGCTGGGTTTTTAAGGAGGAAGACATCTGAGACAGAAAGATGATGTTTCAAAAACTTGTAAGGATAAGAGAAATGGTTTACCAAAAGGAGAACCCCAAAGCAGGGCTGAGCATGTGTGTTTCTGAGTGCAGAACTGTTACCAGTGGGGTGGTCAGAGGAGGCATGCTGGAACCTGTCTTACTGAATGCTATTTTCAATGGGGAAATGGGATACGCAAAAGAGAAATGACAACTGTGGGTGGTTAGATTTCCAACCACAGGGAGAGAAGCTGCAGAAGGACCAGCCCAGGGCGCAGGGAAGTCAATGACAGATTCCGAGTCGACAAGTGTAAGGTGTGGCCCTGAGATAAGGGGGAGGATCTGGGCGCCCCTGAGCACAGGAGGCCAACAGAAGAGTGGAGCCACCAACTGAAAGCAAAATACAGCCTCATCTGACACTTCACCCAAGCAAGGTGTTTCCGCACAGGAAACCCACTCGTTCTGTTGTCAGTGAAGCAAGATGTTACAAGGCTTTTTCCAGTCCAGAGAAGGGTGCCAGGCAGCTGGGGATGGGGAGAATGGGGGTGTTCTAGAAAGAAGAGGGCTGGGCTGAGCTGTGTGTAGCATCTATCCAGTCTTTTAAGGATATGTCGGCAGGGATCATGAATCAGCCTACAAATCCTACAATATCAAGTCTAAGGCATCCCTTGGGCTGCAAGAACCCGTTGAGTAAAGCAGGTAAGCTCTTCTCTCTGGAGAGTATTCTATGCTAAAAATAAATGTGAAGTAGGGCTTAGATGCACTCAGAGAGAGCCCTACAAGGATAATGGAGGGAGCAGGGGGACCCCACTGGGGGCCCAGCAGCCGAGAGGCCTAGTCCTGTGACTGACCTGCAAGCCTGTCCTTAGTGCCCCTGCCCTGGCAGAAGCTCTAGCTATGGCCTTTCTTACATTTCAGGCCACACAGTGTGCACAGCATTGCCAGCTGTGGGCTCTTCCTGTGTGTGGTGAATGAAAGGCAGGCAAAGATTTGTGAAAAATCAGAATGGTTTCCAGGCAACTGTGAGCCTGCTGGTCCCAGCAGAAAGCAGTGTGCATTCATGAGCGGAGCCCAGTGCTCCAGAATGGGCCTTGACCAAGGCCAAGCCCCGGGAGGGATGACGGTGGGCGGGGGGTGGCGGGGGGCGCATGGCCAGGTAAGAAGTCACTCCACACTTCCAGTTCATGGCCCAGGTTCAAGACACACCTCCTAATCCCCAAGAAACCGCTAGTGCTGTCTGTGAGGCCCTTCTGAGAACCCTAACTGCTCAGACCCCCAGCATTTGCACAGTGGGGAGGTGGGGAGGAGAAAGGAAGGAGCCCTATTCTCCACAACGGTGTCCCTTCTTTCTCCCCAACGGTGTCCCTTCTTTCTCCCCAAAGGAGCCCCTCGGAGTTTAACTGCAGGTGAGGTGAGCACAAGTCCACGTACCCACTCCCAACCCTGGAAGCCGATCCACTTCCAGGACTTTCTGCTTTCCACCTTCCACCCTGGACCCTCTTCTAAGCAACTTTGCACTTTCCGCGCCGTGACCTACTGTGGCTCGTTGGGGGCCACCTGCAGACTGGAAAAGTAGATCTTCCTTCCAGTGTCCTCTTTTCCCACCACAGTCTCACTCCCATGCCTCACTTCCGGCTCTCCTTCTCTCCCCTTCCCTGCTGGGAGAAGAAAGGGCAACAGCCCATCACCTTCGGGCTGGCTGATGGGGACACCACCCAGCCTTGAGGGCATCCCAAAGGCTTTCAGGACAAAGGGAGGAAAACATTTCCACCAATGACTTTCCCCACCCCCACAAATGGCTCCTGCCTCCAGCCATTCCAGAAAGACCATTCCAGACTCAGAGCAGCCCGCCTGCCTAAGCGGAATCTTCTTAGGCAGAGAAGCCAAAGGCTCCAGGTCATCCACAGCTTCCTTTGGAACCTAAAAAGCAGAACTTGATTGCAGTTGTCACGCTGATGGACAGGAGTGCATAGGGGACCTGCCACACCCACACGTCAAGGGACAGGGAATGAAGACCAGAATAGTCAAGCCAAATGACGAAGACCAGGATATTCAAGTCAAATGACGTGGCTGGTGGTAGAGGGAATGGGACTGGTGAAAAAGCAGGTGACGCTAGAAAGCGGAGCTCAATCTGAAAAGTAAAATGTGGGAGAGGGCCAGTGTGTCAAGGTGGAAGGAAAGGCAGCCTCCCTGAGAGCCACAGAGTGAGCCCAGGCCATCGAGTCATCACCACCCACCTCCACCCAGGCTCTTCTGCACCACTGACCCCACCACTGCCCCCTGGACCTCTTCTTTCCCCTGCTTCAGAGTGGTCCAGTGACAGGAAGAAGCCATCAGAGGGACTGCTGCCATCTAATGGGATCCCTTAAGACTTGGTGGAACCAGATGTGTCTAGTGGTTGTCCTGCAGTAGCCTTGACTTCTTTAGGGGTCACATTTCCCTCTGTGTATGACTGTCTTCCAGCCCTGCCACTGTGTGCATCTACACCTTCCCTCAGGAACATCCTGGGGCTTCTGCTCCTCTGTGTTCACCACGTAGGGCTCCTCATGGACCTCTGTCTCTTGGCACTATATCTGCTCGGCCCGTTCATCTTGAGCCTTCTTGTTTCTATGTACTTGCATTCAGTGTGAGGGCCAAAATCCACAGCTGGTCACAGAGGAGAGTGCCGTAATCCTGGGGATGGAGCCTTGTGGTATCTGAGGACAGATGTCCCCTGATCTTTACCCTATCCTTCCCCTTGGCCGGGTAGCAGCCTGTGAGCCCAGAGGGGATTGGGAAGGCAGGCCACATTGCACGAGGAAGCTGCAGACACTTCCTGGCGTCTCTTCCCCTTATCCAAAACCTGTCCTTCCCTGAGGGTGGCTCCTCTTCCAACTCTTCTGAAAGAAACAGTAAGGCTCTTCTCTTTTCTATCTTCCCTCAGGCAAGGACTCCAGGACTGTGCCTTACTGGCTTCTTTCCTCCCACTCCTGACCATTCTAACCCCTCTTGGTGATGCTTCCTCTTCCTCTCGGAGCCCTCTCCTGTCACATGACCATCTTCTTCCCATCTTCATCTATCAACAACCCAGTGTACTTCCACATTTACATCCCCATGGGAGCTTATTAGAACTATGCCTAGCACGTAGTAGATGCTCAATAAATATTTGTTGAATGAATGAATGGAGGGTTCTGACCTCAGACTCACCAATTTCATCTCTGCCCCAATACTTATCAGCCTAAACAATTTTATCAACCCCCAAGGAGACTGCTCATCTCCGCTTCTGCCATCCATCCCCACAGCCAAACCTTGAACCCAGCATTACCTATGGAGCCCCTACCTTGGCTCCCCACCACTCCCTTCTCTGGAAACATGTTATGGCTGCTCATCCCAACTTGAAGCTCTTCAGTTACATATGTTTTTTCTCTACCTCAGAGTCAATCTGTTTAAAACCCTTGGTTCCCTTTTCTTTATGCTGGGCTTTCCTTGCTGGTCTCCAACCTTGGAACAGTGGACCTTTCATTTTCTCAAGTCTTGTCCTTTAGCTCTGCTAAGAGAAAAATGCATAACTACCAGCTTCTTCCATCAGAGCTCAGCAGGGCGGGCCCCCCTCTGCTAAGCCCTGCTGGCCCTTTTCCCCAAATTCCCAGAATTCATCCTTCATTACCCTCAAACCCTCACCCCCATCAGTTGACAACATCCACTCTTAGTTCACTGATTAACACCTCGGCCATCAATTGTGAACTCCCCCCAACCCGCCAACCTCACGTCGTCTGTCCATGTCTCCCATTACCTCCAATGTGCTCCTTGCCCTTTTGTAGGGTTACACCTTTGCCTGGGCTTTGGGATACGCCAGCCTTTCTGCCCACCCCAGGCTGGCTCTCCAGCCAAGTATCCCTCTCCCCAGATTTCTGTTAAGTTCCTTCTGCCCTCGCCTCCCTCCCCACAGCCTACCTCCCATTAGATTTATACCTTCCCTTCACTATCCCCCTTCCTTAAGCTAGCGTCCTCTTTCAAAATTGTCATTTATCAGAAACCTCTGGAAGGATCTTCACAGTCTGTGGAAGGCCCACCCACCCTTCCTGTCCATCTCATCCGGTGTAATTGGCCTCCTCTCCCACCAGCTCTTGGGTCTCATCCCCCAGAGACTCAGCCCCCTCTTTGTTGCCACATCCTACAACCTTTCCTATTCCTTTTTATTACAGAAGAAATCCATGCTTATTTCAACAGCACTAAAGAGAGAGTCAAATGTGTGAGTCCCTCTTACCCTGCCCTGAATGGTGTTAAAGGTGGAGCATGTGTCCTTCCACTGTTTACTACATGCAAACGTAACGTAGGTTTATGCACACAAGTAGAAGTTGGTTTCAAAAACGTATATGAGATCCCAGTACACATATTATTCTGCAGCTTGCTTCATTTCAAGCCAACGTGGTTCCACATCAGATCAGTGTATATGCCCAGCCACACTCTGTGAGACTGCACTGCACCCCATTCTGTGGCTGTGCCATGAGTTTAAGGGCTCCCCATTTAGCAGGCACTCAGGTTGTTCCCCATGTTTTTAAACACTGCCAGGCTGCCACAGCTATCCCTGCATGCTTATCCTCACAGAGTTCTGTATTCTTTCTGTTGGAGAGAGTCTCAAAAATGGCTCTGCTTTTTATTTCTATTTAAATATTTTTGTTAGATGGCCCTCCAGAAAGGTTGTACCAGCTTTAAAACCCTCGGTTCCCTTCCTTTTCTTTATGCTGGGTGTGCACTTTACCTCAGCCCTCGAGGGTACCTCTGCCCGTGCCTGGGCCAGCGCCCAATAACCTTTCCCTCGTGGCATCTACAGCAACAGCCCTGCTGCCCCTTCCGACTCTGTCCCCAGCCCCCCCACAATAGCACAGACATTTCTCGCTATGTTACTCTTTTGGTCTTCTTCTCGAACCTCCTCTCACTCCCCGTCCCCCTGACACTGGGCCATCTTCCTCTGCCAGCCCTTCGCTGTTGTTCTGTAAGTTTCCCCGGGTTTCCTCCTCCGTCATCTTTATGCCCATGGCAGTCAGAAGGATCTCCCGCTCCCTCTGCACCTCACCCCACTTCTCTCCCTGGGCCACCTCGCCTCGTGGTACAGGGCAGCCAAGTCATTCAAGCCAACTGCCCAATGAACGAGGGCTACACAGGTTGAGTGTGCGGAAAAGGAGAGAACTCACATCGACCCTGGCATTCATGCATTCTACAAATATTTATTGAGTACCTATTATGTGCCAGAGGCCAGGGAAGATGTTCAGCTGAATCAGGTGAGGTCTGTCTTGGAGGCGAGGGAGACATTAATCAAATAATCACACAAATCAATGTGGGGTTTCAAATTGTGCCGGGTGCCATGAGGGAGTGGCTCACAGACATGTCCCTGGCAGCTGCCTTGCCTGAAGGAAACATATTATCAAGGAAATGGCATTGGAACTGAGACCTGAACAGAGGCCAGGGTTTGATCGGATGAAGCAGAGGAGGAAGAGCTCTCCACGTCGCTACAGCAGGCCTGGGCCAGATGGCCGTGAGGCACTTCATAGAGGCCTTGAGAAGAGGCCTGGGAAAGGATGGCAGGCAGTGGGAGAGAGGAACGTGTGTTTATGAGACACCTGATCTTGGCCCTGTCTGTATTTCTAGCCAATCTAGAAATAGCAACAGGAAAGCACTCACTCCCAGCGCTGGCCCCTCTGAGACCAGGAGACCTTGGGTTCAGCATACACTGGTGGGGAAGAAGCAGGATGCAGAGGCCTTTACCCTCTCTCACTGATCACCAAGGTTATAGCCCTACACTGCCTTTGCAGATGCCATGCTTCCCCTCAGCTGGACACTCAAAAGCGTCCTACCAGTAACTGGAGAGAGAAAGTAAGCCTCTAGGCCACAGCCAGGGGAACAGGAGAGGGTCAGGACAGTTTGGCTTTTGACCAATCCACCCTTGCCTGGCCAAGCCCACCCCTGGCTTCCAGAGGCACCCCCCCGCCACGTCCAGGAATGTGTGCCAGGCAATGTTTTCCTGCTGGATGCATGGGGAAGGGTTCTAGTTCTTCATTCACTTAGTGTGTCCTGCTCTTGGAGTCTGAGCACCTCTCAATAGAGGCTAAGAAATGCTGATCCCTGTGGATAAGACAGCCACTTAACTTGGCCATCAGCCACTGAGCCCATCATCCATCTAAAGTCTCTCCAAATACTGGTCAGACGGAGGTTTCCATAGTCGCCATTCTAAATGGCAGGACATGTGACGGAGTCTGGAGCCCTATCCCAGCTACCCTTCAGCCTTCCTTCCAGCCAAGAACCACCCACTCTGCTCAGAGAGGCCACATTGCCCTCCAGCCAAGGGACCCCCTCCTTTCCTCCCTAGGAAAGAAGTTCTGTCCTCTATCCCCAAGGAGACTGCATATCCTTCCCCACCTGCACTGAAGTTTCTAATGTTAGGTGGTCCTTCTCTTCACAGCACCTGCCCAAGTCTGTGTTTCGATGCCTCGAGCCTGATCCCTCCAACTAACATAGAAATGCCAAGACCCAGCATGCTTCCCTGGCCATCCTACACCTTTGTTGAAATCCAGAGACTCATGGACTTAAAAGTTCTTCAAAAATGAAGCCAGCTAGCTTCTACCCCCATACCACAGCAGCCCTGTACTGATTGGTAAGCCCACTGTGACTCTGCTTAGTCCACTCTCCTGCCCATCCACACTGATCACCAACCACTAAACCTTGCCTGCGGGAGTCCGAGGCACTCACTCGGTCTCTGATTCAGTCTGTAGTAAAGAGGGGGTTTCCTGGGAGTGAAGTACCTATGAGGGTTACTGCCCCTTCTTTCTGGATTTTGGCTCTAAAAGTGTGGAATAAGAGAGCGCACAGTGACTCTTCCACTTCTCAATCCAAGAGACCTCCATATAGTTCCATTCCATTCCAATGACCTCTGATCAGAAGGAAAATTACTATTGCAATAACACAGCACTGAGAGATTCTGAAAGAATCAAGCCAGGTCCTTTTGCAAATCAAAGCTTTCAGGAATTAAATGCTCAGTTAATTTACGGAGAAAATGATGTGTGGGTAATTTCTGGAATCTTTTCACCTGGGCAGACACGTGACTCCCACCAGATCTCTCCCACCTATTGCTTTGGGTTCCAGCCAGAAGGCATTGTCCCAGCCCGGCTTGGGTTCTAGCCCTGGGTCAAACGGGCTAGAGTGCCAATAAAGATGGTACTCAGTGACCTTGGTTCACCAGCAGAACCTGAGAAACCCTCTTCTACAGGAAAGGAGAAGCAGCCCCTTGAGGGCAGCACCTGCCAGTGAGTGTGAAGCCAGGCCACCCTGTCCTTACAAAACTCTTGCAACATTTGATAGAGAGTAGACATCCGAGTGTATAAAGTACTTTTCCTGTGCATCTTCTCAATTCCCAGGTAGTCTCAGTGGGCTCAAACTACTCACCAGAGAAGACAGTAGGAACTAGCTTTACCCTGGCCCCTGACCAGACCTGGTGGTGGCAGCTCCAACTCCATGCAGACAGGAGTTGGGCTGCCCTACCCGGAGAAGCTAGCCACCCACTCTGCCCGGGAATATCTTGAGTGTCCCCAGAAGCCCTGCTCCTTCCAAAGTTGAAAACAACGGTGATCTGCTGAAGACACTGAACGCCACAGGAAACTGCTGAGCAAAGGAGGCAAGGAAAAGGATATTGAAAAGGATATTCTTGGAATATCCAGAAAACCAAGCAGGGAGGGGGATGCTTAAGGGAAGAGAAGGGGCTATCTCCTAGGGAGTAGTCTAGAATCTTCCCATCACTGACACCCAACTTCTGCCCATTATTAGAGGTGCATCTGTCCCTTGGTGAGGGACAGGTAAGGAGGACTCCAGCAGAGCCTCAGCAAACAAAAGCTGTTTGCCTGCTGCAGGGGAGGGTGTGTGTGACAGGGAGGGTTGGAGAGGGGGCTGCCTTCCACCACTTGTAGTTCTAGGAATCCATGGACACCCTTACCGTGGCTGTGGGCCAGTGTTCCGGGGGTACTTGTTGTCCTAGGGTGGGAGGAAGCAGCTGTGAAGATGCCAGCCTACTAGGGACAGGGGTAGGACCAGGTGTGCAGCCTGGGACAAGGGACAGAAGGAGGAAGCAGCACCATCAGCACTTTTTCCTTAACACCTGAGTGTGGGTTTGCGTGTGCATTTCTTAGGCAAAGAGGCATCTTAGTGCATGTTTTAAGCTGCCATCTCCTCCTTTTAAGCCTCCTGATTAGTATCCGCTATGTTAATTATTTACTGGGAACAGATGTTAGAGTTTAAAGAGCACTGAGCAGAGCTTTTGCTAATCAATTTATTTTAACAGGTTTAAGTCTTTACTACCCACCCAATTGGAGATTTCCCCACCACTGGAAGCCTGTGCTCCTATAAGCCTATGTTGCACATACTTCCAGCTCGCCCCAAGCTTGCTGCCTGCTCTTTAGCCCCTCCCCATCCTGGCCAAAGTGCCTCCTTCTCTTGGTATTCTAATTTGATCTGCATAAGTCTAATTTGACCTGGAGAAAGAATTTTTCCTTCTAACATCAGTCCTTAGGTTGGACTAAACGGTCACTCAGTGAGATCTGGCCATGTCCTTCTAGGCTTTGAGTCACGTTTGCTGAAGCCATGCCAGTAAAATATTTCTGGGACTGAGAAGAAGTCAGCCTGACATTTTAAACAAACAAGGGCTGCAAGACTAAAAGACCCATTTCTGCCTCTCCCCAGGGATGTTTCTCACTGGGTGGGTAGGGAGGGCTTCGAAGCAGCCTGTGAAGTGTGGGTCAGCTTGAAACACACGAGGCAGCAAATCCGAACAGGCAAAGGCCTCACTCTCCACAAGAATGTGCAGTCTAAGAGACGGCCAGGCCTGCACCCTCATGTTTTTCTGCCTGATCAGGGTGAAGAAGGGAAAGGTGAGCTCTGATCCTGGAACTTCTTCCCTGGCCTCTGCCAGCTCCCACCTCGCCACCACCCTGGGTTCTGGAACCACGCCAGGCAGGGCAGAAACCGAAGTGCTTTTGGAAGTCCACAGGGATTCCCACACCCACCACAGCCCAATTTCATCTGCCTACAGGTGCTCCCTGAACTCAGTGGCTCTGCCTCAGCAAGGATATGGTCTGAAGGACAGGTATGGGGGCAGAAGAAGGTGAGTCATGGCGGGGTGATGGGCCTCACTACTAATCTCATCTTCCCAACATCAATTTCACCCAGGGCGGTGGACGAGGAGCCCCTAGTGGTTCCGTTCAGTGAGGTTCTGTAGTTGCAGGATGTGGTCTCCTCCTTCAAGTCCATCTTTACGCAGAAGGCTGAGGGAGGAGGTGGCCAAGAGGCTCGCTTTTGTTTTTGCCTGACACCCCCTGGAGTATCACTGTCCCAGGAGCCCCTTTGGACATAGCCGTCTTATGTTTGGGGCTAGGGTTCGTCTTCGGGTCCCACTGAAAATATTTATTAGAGACAAGTATCCAAGGAAGGAGGAAAACAGCAATAACTGAATATGTGGGTTTGCTACCCACAGAATGAGGCCGGGGAGGGTTTCTGTGCAGGAACAGGTAGCTTGGGCTTGCAGGAGTCATACAAGGAGTGATGCCTTCAGACAACTGACTCCCAAGTTCCATTTTCCCTGCACAGGTAAGGAACCATCACACACTGACTTTGCCTCCCCAGAGGCCAACTCACGAGGAAGAATGGGCTTCCCTTGCTTCTTCCCAGGCAGAGCCGAGGTGACTCCATGGGGCTGGGGGCTCTGCCTCTCGCTGAAGTCCAGAAGAAAACAAGCCTATGGCCTCAGACATGACAGAGTCTCCCTTGGCCTCGGCCGGTATTTGACAGTCTCAACCCCACCTGCAGAGGTGCCTATGAGAAAGGCTCTTGTTCCCACCCTAACACAGATGCCATCAGGGACCACTGTCCAGAATTCTCTGATAGTTCTGGAGGGTTTTTGGAGCCCTAATCCCACTGTTCCTTGTCTGTTCTGCTTGTAACAGAGCTCATCTTTGGGGGACCTCTTTCAGTGGGAAAAGAAAGGGTCCATTGTCTCAGTGGGGGCCTGGGCCTGGGCCTGGGCCTGTGTCACATGGGCCAGGGAAAGCTCCCTAGGTCCTTCTTCCCAGAGGGAATTTGGTCAGGCAGGTGAGGGAGAGTCTCCCTCCGAAGAAGGTCTGAGAAGCAGTCATATTGACCCAACCTTTGCGTGTGGCTTATTGACAGCATCCGCACCCACAGCCCTGATCCATGTCGGAGACTCCCCACTTCAAAGTTCTTAAAGCCCTCACAGTACACATGAGTTCCTGTAGTCCTGGGGCACCCAGTTGCCTCAGGTCCTTGCTAGGCTCTGTTTCCTGGGCCTTTTTGGGACCAAAGATTCTGCCACAGCCAATGAAACAAGACCAAGCAGAGAACAGCACAGCATCCAGGGAAGAGGGGGCCTGGAGGCCAACAAGGGCCACTGTCCCTGGGGAGGGGGCAACTCCAGAGAGCACCAGTGGCTGAGAGGCTCAAGTCCCCAGCAAGGCGGCAGGCCCTTCACTTCCTTCCAAACCTAAGGCTCTATGCACCATCAGGACCATTTGATCCATGCACTTGGTTTCCACCTCAAAGATGTTTCCCTTTCAACTCTAAACTCTGGGCCGGGCAGGCAGGCTCAGGGTCCCTTTACTTTATGAAATTAACCAAGGCTGACTAGACAGGCAAGAATATGTAGTCTCCACACATTTTTTTTAGGGAGCAAGAAGATACTTTGGTTGCGGGGGGTTGGGGGGCGGTCTTACGCCATGGCCCATAGACAATCACTGCCCACCTAGAAATCCTTTGTGGTTCAGGAGGAGGGGAATTTCCTGCTGGCTCTTACATTCCTCGAAGGTATATACAATTAGCTATAAGTGTGAACAAACGGGGCCTGCTCAGGCGCCATTCTCCAGTAGTTAAAGCTCAAATTGATCTACTTCCTTGGATGCATTCCTAGATTTCACTTAGTTTCCCACCCTTTCTCTACCCCACTGCTGATACAGATCTTATTTATGTGCCTCTGGTTCTGGGTCTGGCCTTCTTTAAGATCTAGTAAATATGTGCATTGCCAATGCCAACTATGTGTCAGTTCCATGCCAGGAGCTGCAGGAGGGCCCAGTGGGGAATGAGGCATTCTCTACCCTTTAGGGAGTCTGCCTTTGGGTTGGGAAAGCAGATGAATGTTAAAGGGCACCGCACTGCCTCGGCGACCTTGCACGTATCCACATGTGCCACACAGGCAGTCTTGAACCACAGCTAATCCGAATCAAGGCCACAGGAGCAAGGCCTTGACATCCTGTGATCCTCCCAGACCACCAGAGGATGGCAGGCTGGAAGTCCCTGCTCTGAGGCCATCTCCTACTTGTACTTTCTCCCCTGGGAGTCTACCATGAGGCAGTTTCTTATCCTTTCTGGGTTCTAGCTAGAGAATATCGCAATGAAAAGAACTACTTTCCAGATTTCAGGATGAAAAAACTGAGGCACGAATAGTCATGCTGCTGGATTCAAATCCTGGTACCCAGAACCTTTGGAACTCAGGCTCAGACTCAAATTTTCCTCTGGTTTATTCTGTGAATGAAGGCATTTCTCTGGGTATCTTAGTAGGGAGCCAGTTAAGCCCCCAAACTTCCCCTCTTCCCTACACCTTCGCTGACAAACAGATCTCCTTGTCAGCAACTGTCCCCCGAATGTAGTTGAGGACTGATAGCAAAAAGCTAATGAGACCGCTGGTGCTGGGAAGCTTCTTAGAGCATATCCCCTTCCTCTTCCCCTCCCCACCCTCCCCCATCCTTTCATCCTATGGCAGCTTCTCCTATTATTATTTAATAGCCCTGGCTGGCACCTGCCCCCAACCGGAGTTCGTTGGTGTTGTATAGAAGCTGATAGAAGCACATCCATTTTTTTGCCTTTCTCAATCCCAAGGACCCTGTCTGGTGAGCAGCCACTGACTTCTGCTCTGTAAGAGCTCGCTTTAGCGCATTCTAAGTATCACGCATTCTCCTTTTTGCCTCTTGCCACAGACCCCAAGGCACCTCCTCAAGATGACCACAACTGTGACTGAAGAAGCAGTCACAGCAAGCTCACTTCACAGGAACCAAGCTGTGGGTTGATCCTACAGACTTGAAAAGGCAACTCAGAAAGGTATGAAGTTGTCAGATCCTCACCCCCAAACTGTGGCACACTATTAACGCCTCTAGGTGGGCACGACTGCATGCCTTCCATTTGGGGGCCTGAATCCTGCCTCCCTGGGCTGAGTGGCCTCCATGCCAACATGCTCTGACTATCCTGATGCTCCTGCAATGCCTGCGACCCTGCTGAGGCACAGCCCACCTCCTATCCCTCTGGGACTAAGGGGTCGGCGAACCAAGAGGTTTTGGGGGCCTCCCTCCGGTTTTCCCAGCCTCCAGGAAAGCGCCCCTGACGCCCCAGGCCCCGCTTCATCCCGCGTCCCCATCCGAGGGCCCTTCTGGCAATCAAGGCCCTTTTTCACCCTCAGAGAGGGAGTTATGGTTCTGCCAGCCCCAGCCCCCTAAAGGCAGCGCGGCAGGACGGAGGCAGCCTTTAAGAACAGCGGTTACTCCGAGGCCGCAGCGCGGGGACAGTGGGCACGTGGGGAGGGACCTGGTGGCCTTCAACGCCCCGGCCCCGCCCCCTCCTTCCGGCCCCGCCCGGGCCTCTCTCCCCGCCCGGCGTCAGGCTGCCCATGTCAAGTCCGCGGGGGCAGGACTCTGCTCTGAGGTCCCCGGGTGGTTGTTGAGGGCCTCGGCCTCCCTCGATTCCTTCCCGTCTCCCAACAGCAGTCCTCTCAGGGCCAAGAGCCAGGAACCCCTGGTGGTTCTGTATTCTGAGGTTCTGCAGACGCAGGGTGTAGTCTCCTGCGAGTCCATCTTGATGTGGGAGGCTGCGGGAGGAGGTGGCCAAAGACCCCTCCCCTAGACCTCGAGGCAGGACGGAGGCAGCCGTTAGGAACGGCCCCACTCCACCAGCCGGCCCGGCGGGGCGGTTACTCTGTTCCTGAGGTACCCCCGGGGTGGATGTATGGGGACCTCCGCCTCCCTAGACTTCTAGGCCAGGGGCGAGGACCACCTTAGAGGGTTTCCCGAGACGTCCCTGATTTCACATGTCCTGTCCTGCTGGCAGGGTGCGCCTCCTTTCTGCACTTTGGGGAATGGTGCCTTCACGCACTTTGTAAAGGGTCTGGAACTGAGCTGAAGAGAAGTGATTGAGGGCTCCTGGGGAAAGTCTCAGCTAATTCAGGTTTCTTCACCCACCAGATTGTCTGTGGGATTGGAAACAGCTCTGGAGGGGGCCTGCAGAAATTACTTTCCCAAGTCTTTGGCCTGGAAGGAACAAACAGTGCCTGGCCAAGGACTTTGGGCAGGAGAGAGATGGGAGCAGACAGGAGCCAAGGTCTACTATTTTCGCTTCTGTCAATTAGATAAAAGCCCTGCCCAGAAGCTTTGAGCACCACTGTCAAGTCCCAGTCCTCCCCTAAACCATCCAGGTTCCATCTGCCTTGAAGCCAAAGGATCTTCTTAGCTTCCTCAAGAAAAATTCAGGCTCGAGTTTCTCCACCAGCACTCTCCTCTCCCCGAAGGAGTGGGTGGGCTGCATTTCTCTTCATATTCTATTCCGTTCCAGACCGTCTTGGACTACCAGCCTGTCCGCCACCCCTTGGGTACGTCCCCTCCTACTCTGCCCTTGCCCGCTCAGGTCCCAAGCTGAGAAGATGAGCAGAGTGGTAAAAAGAGAGGAGGTTTTGAAAAGCAATGTCCTCTCAGTCTTTAACAGATGCCCCCCTAGGAACCTGCAGGAAGTGGAAATTAGTGAGCTGAAGCTGGCTACAACCAATCTCTGCCACACTCACACCCTCCCCCATCCCAAATCATTCATTTTAAATAGTGGAAGACCTTTTTAAAAATGTAACATGAATTGGCTATTTCTTGAGGCAAACAAAAGGTGGCTCTGAAGATACATTTGTACTTGTAAAAATTCATTAAAATAGAAAGCTTATAACCATCCAGGTTTCATTGACAGCCCCAGTCCATCTACATGCAGAAATGGTCCCCCAAAGCCATCTATGACAATTATTCTCACAGATCATCATGATAAACTCTAAGGGAATATACTAAGAAAGAGGGAAGAAGAGAGGAGGAGTCCATTTTTAATTACTGGTTGGAAATAGAGCGAAAGTTAGATGGCCTTAGGTTTAAAACACAGATGTGCATTGTGATCGTGTGAAGGAGGAGCTGCTGACAGAGAAAACAAGGTGGTGAACTCTGCCCCGGGCCTGTGACAGTTAGGAGAGGGTGGCTCACTGCAGAAGATAGACTGGTAGAGCCCCACAGGAAAGAGGGGTGTCAGGCTGGAAGAAGTGCAGCTTGGACCTGGCGGAGTGGCGGAGTGGCTGGAGGGACTGCAGGAGGAGGACAGATCTGGAAGCGGGTCTGGCCTCAGCCAGGGAGCCAGAGAAGAAAGGCTTGGGTTCGAGGGGGGAAATTCACTCTCCCAAATTGCTTTCTCAGAAGCGCTAATTCAGATCACCTGAAGACAGGGTCTGGGCCCCACTACGGCACGGTTCCCAAATGGGGGTGTGCTTGGAAGCCTTGGTGATTAAAGGGTGTTGACTAATAGAGTCAAACTCTGTAAAATATTTGAAGAGATTTATTCTGAGCCAAATATGAGTGACCATGGCCCGTGACACAGCCCTCAGGAGACCCTGAGAACATGTGTTCAAGGTGGTCGGGGTACAGCTTGGTGTTATATATTTTAGGAAGGCATGAGACTCAATCAAAGACATTTAAAAAATACATTGGTTTGGTTCAGAAAGGTGAGACAACTCAAAGTGGGGGCTTCCAGGCTATAGGTAAATTTAAACATTTTCTAATTGACAATTGGTTGGGTTTATCTGGAGACCTGGGATTAATGGAAAGGAATGTTCAGGTTAAGGTACAGAATTGTGGGGACCAAGTTTTCTTGTGCAGAGGAATCTCTCAGATAGCAGACTTCAGAGAGAGAGCGGGTTGTAAAATGTTTCTTTTCAGACCTAAAAGGGTACCTGGCTCTTAGTTGATTTATCTCCTGGATCTGGTAAGGAAGAAAGGAAAACAAAGGGGAAAGGAAAGGTTTCCTATAGAATGTGGATTTTTCCCACAAGAGACTTTGCAGGACAATTTCGAGGTATGGCAAGGAAATATACTTTGGGGTAAAACATTTTGATTTTCTTCCTTGCTATGCCACAGTCGGATTGGAAAGTAAGTCACGATATATACAGGGTCAAATAAAACCCACCTGATGAGAATGTATGGTTGGTAGGGCATGACTCCCAGACCCCTTAGATAGGAATCTGGGCCAGATAAAAAAATCAGAGCTTAGTCCTCAAGGGAAGGGGCAGCAGCGCTGTCAAGGGCTAACCAAGCATCAGGACTGGATCACCAGGCTTGGGAGAGTAGAAGTGTCAAGGCCCCGACAGCAGGGAGGGCCTTGGCCCCACCAGCAGGGCATCAGAAAGCAGGGAGCACTTGTAGTTCACCATGATTCCCCTCAAAGCCCCGGGCCAGTCTCCTGCAGGGAAGGGTGGGCAGGAAGGCTTCCCCATAGGGGCAGCCTTGCTTTTTTGGCCAGCCACCCTCTTCATATGAAAAACAGAGGTCCCCACTCCAGTGGTGCTGCCAGACGGAAATCAGAAGCTCTAAGCTAGAGACCAGAATCTGCGGAAGCTTTGAAGAGCCGCATCTTGTCATTTCTAGATGTTTCTACTTTGGTTGACTCTTTAATTTTTCTGCAGTTAAAACCGTTAAAACAGCAAGGAAGCAGGGAACAGGAGAGGAGCCCAGATCTCTCCCAAAGAAAACGAGAAAGACTGAATCCTTGGGGCCTGCCGTACAAAGGAGTGGTGGGTTGGAAGAGGGTAGGCAGAGACTAGGGTGGTCTGGGACTTTAAGTACAAGACCCTGTGGATTTCATGGGGGCAAGCCATGTGCAACAGAGAAACTCGGGAACCAGGGGGTTTTGCACAGAGGTCTGGGTGCTGTGAGGTACAGGGAAAGAATTAGTGAGTCTGGACCGGCGGTTAGGTGAGTCACAATGGAGTGTCGGTTTAGTTTAATCTCTGATTTGTGTTGAGTGAATTTGCGTATAGTCCAACTGCCACCCCCCGACCCCAACTAGACCATGTGCCGCTCAGGAACCTGGGACTCTTTTATTTTCTATTCCTTATAGCAGGCTCAGTGCCTGGCACACTAAGTTGAATTTTATTTAAAACATTTTATTTACATTAAATGGTATATTTGCAAGTTCATTCTTCCAGATCTCAGTTTATTCTTTTATCCAGTCATTTTAAAGGGATTCTCTCAGACCCTCCACTAGCTAAGGGAGCTGAACTTTTCTTCCAGAATTGTCAGGAAATGGGACTCACTGACTTAGTGAGCTACTTATTTTATCTAGAATTAACTTTGTCTAATAAAATGTATATGCACTTTGGGAATGGATATGGTGCTACACAGATGAAAGACGGTGTTATTCATCATACAGTGTTTTTGATTATAATAGATTATTCTCTGCCAAAACCCAGAAGGGCTAAGTCGAGGTAGGTTGCTGAAAGGGGAGGAAGTGTAAATAGCAGAATCAGACTTTTCCATAAGTTTACAGTGGGGTATGGACAACACTCAGGCAACCAGCCCTCGGCACAGCAACAGGGGACCCACCTCCTAAGTTGGGGCTGAGTAAAGACATGTTCCTGGGGCTAGGCTTTGCCAAGGCAGGCCTCTTCTGAAACATAAGCCCCATCTTTCTCCTGGCTCCGCCTCCCCACCTCAGATGTGCTGTCTAGAAGCTGCACATCTGGGGTCGTTCAAACTCCTGGCTCGAATCACTGGAATCACCTGAGCAGGATAATTTTACAGTAATGATTAAAAATTGCTTTTCTAGATATAGCCTTGTCTCAGGGTAGCCATTAAGAACATTACTTCCTAATTTAAGAAGCTCAATGTAGGGAGCCTTGGGCATTTAAAAAGAGGGAACTGCACTCATATCTTGATAAATTGTAAAATGTCTCCCACCATCTTCTTCTTCTGTATCTCCTCTTCTGCTTTCTACCATTGCACTCTCTGGCATATAATCCTTTTAAAGAATAAAAATTTAAAAAAAAAAAAGGAAGATAATGAAAAGCCTATTGTTTCTTAGTGTCTGCGGATGTTAAACACGCACACGCATGCACAATTATGAATTTTGTGTATTTCTTCCGGGGGTTGGAGCCATAAGGGGTTACATATTGGTATGTGATTTTGGAGCCTACACTTGAAATGGAAATTTGGATGTAGTTGAACAGACTTTTAACATTGCCCCGAGAAGAGTTATACTGGCATTTTGTTGGTCTGTGGTGTCACACCCCAGAGTGTATAGGATCCTCACTGGCTCTGTGACTCACCCTGGAAGTTGCACCTTTCTCGGGGGGCAGGGTGGGGAGTTACTTTTTATAAGTAAACCCCAGAGAGCAGTGTTTCAGTATCAATCAGTTTCTCAAGTTTGAGAGCAGATTGCGCCTCAATCCCTATCGTTGGGGGTGCTCTCCAAGCTCTCTGGGGTGCCGCCAAGCCAGGATCTCCCATTCTGATGCATCCTGGGTCTCCTCTTCCCTTCCCTGCCTCTTCCCTCCTCTCCACTCAGCCAGTTAGATGGGTGAAACAGAGAACCTGTCTAGTCCAAACTCCTTATTTTACAGATCAGGAAAGTGAAGCTCAGAGCGGGATGGCCCTCACCCCATCCTGCATCCCCTCTCCTCCTCTTCTGCCTTCACCCCAATACCTTCCGGCGTGAGTGACGCCAACCCTGTCTCTCTTCTAGCCCCGCATCCTGTGTTACTCTTTTCACAATATTTTTGAGTAGGTGGCCTGCCACAATCTTATATTTGGCATGGCAAAGGCAGACCCCTTTCCCTCCCTGCAGACCCCCAACTCAGCCACTGTGAGTGCTGTAAGGCCACTCGCCACCTGTGTCCTTCTATTCATCACAAACTCAGCACACGCTACTTTATCTTTTACCTCCTTGTGTCCACAAAACGGGCCACAACCAGGGTCATGCTGGTTGAACAGATCTGGGAGAATGGTAATTGACAATTCACACCAAAAATTGTGTGGAAAAAAATTCTCTTCTATTAGAATAATGACAGGAGAGACCACTTTGCCATTATGTTGCTTTCTGAACTGGGACACACACAAAACCTCAATAAAAATGTTATATCAAAGGCTTACGAACATCATTTAAATCTTCCCTAACCCATTGCTTTCATGTGAAAAACGAGTATTTCATTAAAAACAGGACTGCTGTGTGTGACGCTTGACAGGATGTTAATTTGTTGTTTGTCAGTGTACAAACAAGTACTTGCATGTTTTGTGCAGATGAGGTAACCGCCTGTAGAATGGCAACACCAGAAGGCAATTGGGTGACCTGCTTTGGCCTTTTGACTTTACAGAAGAAGAAACTGATGCCTGGCGAGAGGAAGGGACTTGCCCAGAGCCACTCACTGGTAGTAGAACTGGGACTAGAATGAGAGCCTCCCGACCCCCAGACAGAGCCCTTCCTTCTCACAATGGCAGAACCACAAGATGCTGACAATGGAAAGGATCTTGGAGGTCTCCCTAACACTTCTAAATACTGAAAGGTTGGACCAACTGCAACGAGAAAGAGCCAACTACGCTGAAGAACTTGTCATCGCCTCCTGAGAGCTGCCTGAATTGGAGCTGCAGGTCCCAGGAAGTAGTGGCTCCTCTCCAGAAGCTGGGTCTGCAAGCCCGTGCAAACTTGAGGTGTCTGGTTCCCTCCCTGCACTGGTGGAAGCTGCTAGAGGGCAGACACTACGCATCTAGATTCTTTGCTGTCACCTTTCAGCTGTCAGCTCTGATGTTTCCTCATCCAACGGCTGATTATGGAAGCCCCCCAGCTGCTGGGTCAGTCGCCAGCCGTCTGAGGTGTCGACAGAGAAAGAGAGACCAGGAAACCATTTCTAACATAGTTGGCCCAGAGCAGAAAGTGAATCGCCAGAAACAGCCTGGAAGAGGCTATAAAACGAAAATAAAACAGGATGGTAATTTATGATGAGCAGTAAAAAGGCCTGGGAAGCTGAGCAGCCAGTGAAGGTTCATTTCCCTCTACTCTGTGTATCTTTAACCATGCTGAGCATTTCCCTGTCCAGCCTGGCAGCCCCCAAAATTTGGAAAGCCCTCTGTCCCCCACATCAAGGTGAGAAAGTAAGGCTGTCTTGACAGCCCTTGCTACGCTGGTTCTCCTCTGCAAAAGCACCTGCCCACAGGGCCTCAAAACCCTTATGATAAAATTCATTTCCATTGTGCAACACCATGTAGATGGTGAGGCACGTTCCCACCCATTATCTCATTTGATCCTTACAGAAATTCTGGGAGGGGCTTTTACTTTTTTTAAGAGACGGAGGCTTGCTCTGTCATCAGGCTGGAGCGCAGTGGTGCCATCTTGGCTCACTGCAACTTCCGCCTCCCAGGTTCAAGCAATTCCCCTGCCTCAGCCTCCTGAGTAGCTGGGACTACAGCTGTGTGCCACCGCACCTGGCTGATTTTGGGCGGGGCCTTTTATGAAGATATAAGGGTACTGAAAATCACTCACAGCAAATCAAAGACCCAAGACCTGACAAACCCCAGACCTGGACTCAGGACAACCTATTTCAAAATCAAAGTCTTTCTCAAACCCACCCCATGAGCCTTGCTAGGAGCAGAAGACTTTGAAATTTAAGATATAAGTCTAGGCTGTTCCCCGCTTCTACACTCCTCCCATCCAGGAAGCCTCAAAGGCTGGAGCCCAGGTCCGGGACAAAGGGCACCCACAGAGAGCCTAAGGAGCCTCAAGGCAGAGTGGGCCAACTTGAGAGGGAGGCCAGCAAACCTCTCTGATGTCAGAGCCTTCAGGCAGTGATTAGGGCAGGCTACCTCTCTGCCTCTCCCTGGCCCTATCAGGGTGGTCACCCATGAGTCACTGAAGTTTGTGGAGCCCATGGGCTGTCCCTGCTCTGAGGAGCCCAGCTGGGTCTCCACAAGGCCTGGCCAGGTATCCCAAAGGGCTAAGCCAGCCTCTTCCCCACTTACTGGCAGGTGTGAATTGTTCCTAGGGGCCCATACTTCTTGACCTCTTGTTCTGTGCAGGGTGGGTGGTGTGCCCCCTCAAGCTCCCAATCTACAAAGTTCAAAAGTGAGGGCATGTAGCAACTGGTGAGAGGGCTCCCGTCACATCCTTCCAAGCGGGGTTTAGAAGGTGCCTGAATGAGGAGGGAGGTGCCTGGAAGCAGAGCGGCTCTGGACACCCTCATATTCGTGTGGCTCTTCCTTGGGTTGACCTGGGGGTCTTCCTGTGGGACTGTCCCTCTGTGGAGTAAGAGGGAAGAGGGTCAGAGCTGAGAGCTCTGGGGTGGAGTCCAGTGCTGGTCCTACCATTGACTCATCATGTGTCCCCAGAGAAGTCACCTCTCTTGAGATCCAGTCACCTCTACTTGTCCATTTCATAGCACCCTTGGAAAGCTCCAATGAGATAATGGGTATGGAAGGACTTGGTAAATAAATCAAGTGTCCCTGAGTTGTAGGGTGCTATAACTACCATTGGCTGAGCAAGGAGGTCACCAACAGGCCCATCCCAGCCACTATCCATCTTGGGGCTATTTATGGCAAGTCCCCAGGCCTGCTACTGCCATCGTGTCCTCAGCACATCAGGGCTTGCATGTTCACATACCCCTCCCTGCATGCAAGCCTGAAACTCAGGGAAAGCAAATGCAACTCCACATCAGGCCAAGGTGGAGGACCCGACGGTCACTGATCCTGAATATTCCCAAGCCCACTCCCTACCCCCACAGACATCCTTTCTTTTTCACTCATCCTCTCCCCATGATTCCTCAGAGGAAGGAGGAGGCCACCCAGCTCAGAGCCCTAGGCTGCTCTCTGCTCATCTACCTGAAGCTCAAACTGTCCTGATCTCCATTGCTTTTCAAGAACAGGTGTCAGCTAAAACCTCAGGCATCCTCAGCAGAGGGCCTGAAAGCTATGGTCCCTAATTGAGGCTGCTCACTGGACACTGACTTACAGGTCTGAAGACCTCACGACCCAGAAGACCGCTTCTGGTTACAAGGCTGGGCAGCAGCTGCCCTAAGCCTCTCTTTGGTGTTAATTTCCTAATCTGCCCCCAAGAACCCCAGATTCTTCTTAGGGCAGATTCCCCTGGCTGTTCCCTTTTATTTAACCTAGAGTACCCCTTGGGTCACTTAATACTTGAGAGGAGAATTCTTTGTTAAGCTAGAGCACAGATTTTCAAAAGTGAGTCTTCAGGGACATGGACGCCACCACCAGGATCTTAGAGGATGGCCTTCCCTTGCTCCCCAAATGCCCAAATTCTGAACTCTTGGGTGTCCAACCCCACCCAGCCAGTCTCCAAAAACTGCTTCTCCTTCCCCTCTCTTGCTCTGCAACACCTCCTGGCCCCAACAATGCCACTATTCCTTGAGTGGTTTGACGCAAGTGAAGTGACAGGTATAAAACAATTGAGTTAGAAGTAGTCGACGCAAGAATTTGGACTCTGGAGAACTTCCCAGAGGAATGAAAATCAGCAACGTGGTGGCCTCTTTGGAAAAGACCTGCCGCGATGAACAAACCCTAACAATGCTAAGCAGGTCTGTCTGTTCCCTCCAATTCCTTTTAAAAAACACCATCAAAGAATGTGTGACAGAGAATCCACGCAGACCTGATGATCTGCACCTCTTCAGAGGAGCTGTGCCATAGAAACTGGGAAACTGCTGGCCGGACGCGGTGGCTTGTGCCTGTAATCCTAACATTTTAGGAGGCTGAGGTGGGCAGATCACCTGAGGTCAGGAGTTTGAGACCAGACTGGCCAACATGGCAAAACCCTGTCTCTACTAAAAATACAAAAATTAGCTAGGCGTGGTGGCGCATGCCTGTAATCCCAGCTACTCGGGAGGCTGAGGCAGGAGAATCACTTGAACCCAGGTGGCAGAGGTTGCAGTGGGCTGAAATCATGCCATTGCACTCCAACCTGGGCTACAGAGTGAGACTCTGTCGCAAAAACAAAAAAACAAAAACAAAAAAACAAAAAATACCTGCAAACTGTTTCTTCTTGGTCTGGGCGTATTCTCCCAAATTCGCTAAAGGAAAGGATAGAAGTTTCTGTGACCCAGAGTCCAGAACTGAGCATCGTGGAGCCCCTGCCAGAGGGTGCTGGCATCCTGCTAAGCATTCCTCTCCACCTCCCTCACCAAAGTTCTACAAAGGAGACCTCATTCAGGTGCTCCCACGCTGGCTGTGGGCGCCAGGCTGATGGCCCTCCAGAACGGATGCCTTTGGAGGTTTACTGAGGCTGACTGAAGCCAGAGTTAGTTCCTATCACTTGTCTCGACATAGATAGTTGGACTGCTGCCCTTGCTTAGGGGCCTTTCATTCTTCACTGGAATCCAAGTTACACTTCCACTTCTTCACTAGTTGGCTGCTGCATATCTAAGCTGCTCAGAGTTCAGCCACGGCAGTTCCTTGGGCACTTGTGGGTGCTTGTGGCTCAAAGGCACCATGCTTGGCTCAGGGGGCTCCCACTCCCAGTACTTATGGAGCACCAAGAAAGGAATGGCTAGGAATCCCACCCACAGTGTTCTTGTAAGGCCAAGATAGAAAAGTCTGCCTTCAGGTGAGCCAGCTCGCCAGTCCTAGAATGAAGGCAGAACTCAGCCTAGGTCAATCTGAGGGAAGGTCTTTTTTTTTTTATTAATTTTTTTTTTTGAGATGGAGTCTCACTCTGTCACCCTAGCTAGAGTGCAGTGGTGCAATCTCGGCTCACTGCAACCTCTGCCTCCTGGGTTCAAGCAATTCTCCTGCCTCAGCTTCCCATGATGGTGATTCTTAATTAGCAGGGCCTGAAGTAATGAGTCTCTCTTCCTTCTTTAACAGTGCAGTTGAGAGGCTCCCAGGAGCATAGATCCCGATGGGGCTGTCTGGCTTTTTTCTTGCAGAGTCCATTTATCCCCTGCCCCTGTTCCCCTCAACCTCCCTCTGTTTATGTTTGAGCTGACGTTTCTATTGATGTATTGATCTCTGCTAGCTGAGGAACATTTCTGCTGAATATGCTCACTCCTCAGTGGGGGGGGCAGAGGGGCAGGTTCTGCAGGGGGTGCCAGGGACAGCAGCCTCAAGTCTGGCCTAGGGTGGGGAAGGGTACCTGGGATGGAGATGTTGATGGGAAACAGGGAAATGATTACTTGTAAAGACAAAAGGGGGCAAAGGAGAGAACTATGATCAACAGCTGTGGCCTCCCGTGGATGCCCTGGGGCACGGGGCCTCGTGTGGCATGGAGACGGATTGGCCTGGAATCGTTTTACTCCACTTCACTTTTGAGTGGATGCGGATCAGTCTTCCTACCTGCCTAGGGAAGCTTTTTTCTCCTTACTCTTCATCCACGGTTAAGAGACTCAAAATAACGTGGGAATGTCTATTAAAACCTGTCAACTGCCAAAGGAATCAATGTGAGCTAGGATGCCTTGTTGCCACTACCTGAGGACCTGTGAGGTTTTTAGCTGACTGTGATCTGAGAGCATAGTTCTCCCCTTAGCATCTGAATTGTTTGAAATGCTTGTTCTCCGGTGCTGTAAAGAAATAGCACTTGAGGCCGGGCGCAGTGGCTCAAGCCTGTAATCCCAGCACTTTGGGAGGCCGAGACGGGCGGATCACGAGGTCAGGAGATCGAGACCATCCTAGCTAACACGGTGAAACCCCGTCTCTACTAAAAAAATACAAAAAACTAGCCGGACGAGGTGGCGGGCACCTGTAGTCCCAGCTACTCGGGAGGCTGAGGCAGGAGAATGGCGTGAACCCAGGAGGTGGAGCTTGCAGTGAGCTGATATCTGGCACTGTACTCTAGCCTGGGTGACAGAGTGAGACTCCGTCTCAAAAAAAAAAAAAAAAAAAAAGAAATAGCACTTGAACATAAATTTATTTATCGAGGCCATTTTTCCTTTCTGCAGAAAGGGTACACTCGCCAGCAGTTTTGCCACGAAAGTACACCAAACAAAGGAGACAGGGTCATTCATAACCTGACATGTCTACCCTACTGCTGTGTTCAGTTTCCATTGGCTGGAACAGGACCGCACATTCTGTGTTTGTCCAGATTGGCTAGCAACTTAGAACTTTTTAAAAGAGGCAAAGGTAGAGGAGAACAAAGGAAGGAGGAAGTAACTTGTGGAATGCTGAGAAAGGTAAAAACACCTTCAAACAAGGAAGAGGAACAGGCTATGACCTAATGCTTGCTTGGACCAGTATAAGCAACCCAGGGCAAATATTTAGGCTAAACTGTGGGAGCTAAGAACATAAAATACATTGATTTCTTTATTACGGCTAGCAGATATTAAGAATGTTAGCACAGGTCTTTGAATAAATTTTGCTTCTAAGAGATGTTACTATTTATTCCTAATTAGACAGGGAGGAAAGTGTTTGAAGAGGAACCTCTGCTTTACTTTTTACAGGGACCCAGACAGGTCAGCAGCGACAGGCTCACAAAGAGGCCCCATCTGCTGTCCAGAAGAGACATGCTTGTCTCAGCTCGACAAAGCAGTTCCATTGCCATGCTCTCACTGCTGGAGCTCCCGCCCATCCTCCACCCAGTGGAATTTTGGGTGATCCTGGCAAATCTCTCATTTTTGCAAAATCCCAACAGGCATTTAACCAAAGGCAGATTCAGGCTGTGGGTAGGGGAGAGTGGGGCACACAAAAGAGGGCAGCTTCCTTGTCTTCAATGTCACGCGCCTCCCGTGAAGAGACTACCAAACAGGCTTTGTGTGAGCAATAAAGCTTTTTAATCACCTGGGTGCAGGTGAGTTGAGTCCGAAAAGAGTCAGCAAAGGGTGGTGGGATTGTCGTTAGTTCTTCTACGTTTGGAATAGGTGGTGGAGTTAGGAGCAATGTTTTGTGGGCACGGGGTGGATCTTACAAAGTACATTCTCAAGGGTGGGGAGAATATTACAAAGTACCTTCTCAAGGTGGGGAGAATATTACAAAGTACCTTCTCAAAGGTGGGGAGAGTGTATTGTCACAAAGTCAACTGATCAGTTAGGGTGGGGCAGGAACAAATCACAATGGTGGAATGTCATCAGTCAAGGCAGGAACTGGCTATTTTCACTTCTTTTTTTTTTTTTTTTTTGAGACGGAGTCTCGCTCTGTCGCCCAGGCTGGAGTGCAGTGGCCAGATCTCAGCTCACTGCAAGCTCCGCCTCCCGGGTTCCCGCCATTCTCCTGCCTCAGCCTCCCAAGTAGCTGGGACTACAGGCGCCCGCCAACGCGCCCGGCTAGTTTTTTGTATTTTTTTAGTAGAGACGGGGTTTCACCGTATTAGCCAGGATGGTCTCGATCTCCTGACCTCGTGATCCGCCCGTCTCGGCCTCCCAAAGTGCTGGGATTACAGGCTTGAGCCACCGCGCCCGGCCATATTTTCACTTCTTTTGTGGATCTTCAGTTGCTTCAGGCCATCTGGATGTCTACGTGCAAATCACAGGGCATATGATGGCTTAGCTTGGGCTCAGAAGCCTGACATTTAACTTGCCTTGCTCCCTCAACACATTTCCTTGTTTTGACTTCTCGCTCTAGGTACCTGCTCGCAGAGCCCCTCCCCTCGACACTGTGGTCTTTCCGCTCAAGGAAGCCTCAGTCGGCTTTTGGTGGGGTGGTAAGACAAAGACATTGCTTGGTCATGACGTGAAATACAGTGAGACATCACCTTAATTTGGACTCAACACCATCTGGTAGCCTGGTACATTCACACACATAACCTGGGAAGAGTTTTGCAAATTGCATGTCAGGAAATTCATGTTCTCATCTTTGTGGCATGAGAAGAAGGAGGAGGCAAGGCCTGGGTCCTAGTTTCAACTCTGCCATCACTGAGTGGATAAGCAGTTACTTCATGACTCCAACCTTCGGTTTTCTCCAGGGCTGGACTCAAGGCCACTCCCAGAGTCTTTTCTGTGGCTGTGATGTTGGAGGCTTTAAGAGCACTGGGGACCCATTCATCACATTTCAAGTCAACTCTGTGAAAAATCATTTAGTCAGAATTATCCCAGGAGGTTCAGCTCGCCCCTTGGGCAGGTCTCCCAGCAGCACTCCCACTGGGCCCATTGCACCTGCCAGCGCAGAGGACTCATGGTTAACGTCCGGGTGAGAGAAGCTCAGGACGCTTATGATTGGCAGATTAGCACTGGGAGGCATGGCAGTGTTGATCAAAGGACAACCTTGGGCCAGGCTCAAAGCAAGAGCAATTGGGAGAAATAATTAGGCAGAGTCATAATGAAATTTAAAAACACCTGGACCTGCCTCTCCCATTCACCAGAGTCCTACGGCCGACGCCTGCACATATCTATGACCAGGAGCTGGGTCCCTCATTCACGCTTCTGACCAACATCTGCCTCCTGGGATGGACTGGGCCCTCGTCCACACACTGGCATCCATTAGACACACCTTTACACACTGCACCCCACCCTCTCCGTGTGAGATGTCCTCAAGGTCACCTGATCCAGCAGCCTTGAAAGGAGGCCTCTTCACATGACATTGTTCCAAACCCCAACACATGCAGGCTCATTTTCTCTGAACACTTAATTCCTGGCGGGTGTAGTTTAAAGCTACTCAGAGGTTCAGGACAGTGTGTCTGGCCAGCAAGGGGCCAGGAAGTCAGCCTTCCCCTTCCTTATCCTGTGGCCTGCCCTCATTTCCCATATCCCCCCTGCTCCCCAGCCCCTCCTTCCCAGGCCCGGCTTCAGCAGCCCATTTGGACCCTCTTGCCCTCACCCCACACCACGCCCATCATCTGCAAGAGAAGCTTATTGGACATGAATGGTGTCATCACAGAAATGAACAGGACTAAAATTATTGGGAGAAGAGCTCACCGGAGCTGATACTCGATCTGGGTCAAAGCAGTGGATAGAAAGGGGTGCGTTCCACTTATTGGCTCAGCCAAGGTGCAGTCTGCCCAGGAACCCTCCCAGAGAGCTGCAATGGGGGCGGGCTCGTTAAAGTATACAGCAGGGGAGCGCCCCACCCTGGCCAGGGAATAGACGCAGCTCAAGTTAGCGTAGTGCAGTGGCTGGCCTGCCGTGGACCGGGTGTAAGAGCTGATCAGATGAGGGAGCAATTGATTGTGCCTGACAAGGCCAGGCAAGGCTTCGTGAAGCTGGGCTCTGGCCCAAGTGAGGCCTGGATAGAGAGGTCAGTGCATAGCTGGAAAGGAGCAGAGCCAGCAACTGTTTTTGATATACAGATGACTGAGCCACTCCCCAGCAGCCCCTTCTTTTTTCTGGGTACCTGGACGTCACCATGACAACCAAGCCTCCCTCAGCCTGTGGTGTGGGCTGGGGCTCAGTGAGCTTAGGGTGGGGACCCCCAAGAGGTGGTAGCAGCAGACCTAGGGGAGAGGCAGGAGAAGGAAGGGTTAGAGGGGGCAAGCTGGCTCTGCAGGGATGGTGGACTGGGTGGCTGGGGAGGCTGGAAGGGCAACCCTCTGGTGTTGGGGAGGGGAGTAGGACTGAGAAACACCCACGAGAGCAAGCAAGTTATGGGGCCCCTTCCCCACCACTCCCCACTTTCAGCACTTGTGTGATGTCATTCTGGGAACACCACCATCACCGGCGTGGAGAGCAGCCGGGACCCCATGGGCAGGTCCCTAACCTGGTCCTGGTAGTTGGACTCCACCTCTGGAAGTGAGCATATCTCTCTCTCCTTTGCTTCTGCAAGGAAGGCACAGTCCCAAGCCTTTTCCAGCAGTCCCCAAATTGTCACTGACTGCCCCATCCCGACCTTCGACCTGTCCTCTACCCTACTGGCAGCCTCCACTGCATGTGCATGCGGCAGTCAGGGCCTCCTGAAGGCGGTTCTGAGGAATGGCTCTCGACAGAAGAGGGAAGGGTACTACCTGTGTCCCTGAGCTGTGACCAGCAGGGGATTGGGGAGGGGCCTGTCCTGGCCCACCCGTGCTGCTCCGAGAAGGTAGCCTTCAGCCTTGCAGTCTGGATTCCTCCCTCCCTGGGGGGAATAGATTAGGGTATGGTGCATGATGATGTAATCTGTGTCTGCAGCTGGAAGTCACTTAGGAGAGGGCCCTGCCGTTGGGGTCTCTGAAGCAGGTGTAGGGTCAGCGGAAGAGCTCACCTTCCTAGTCACAGACCCAGGTGGTGTGTGGTTTCTGCTCTCCAGCCCCATCAGCCTCCCTGGCCGTGTACTTGAAGAGGTGCTTTCCTCCGACAGGTGAAAGACCAGGTGGGTTGTTCCGTTAGGGTCTGGCTGGGATGGAGTGTCCTCAGGTCAGACAGACCCAGTGTTGCCTTGTTCAGCAAAAGTGCCAAGATGCCATTTCATCCTGTGCATGGGGACAAGAGTGCCCATTCATTCCTCAGGCTTTCTCAGTCTCTACTCCTACCTGTCACCACCTTCTCCCCTACTTTCTCACCCATCCCAACCCTACCCTGCAGTGGGGAAGTTGTCCTGGCAATTAACTGTCCATTCTCCTACTGGGCCCCTTCAAGTAACATTTGGAGCTTTTCCCTAAATCCCAGCTTGGATAAATGATCCCCTCACATGTCCCCAAATTCTTGTTTGGTTTCTGAAGTTGGTCAGATGCTGCTTTCTGGACCCCGGCTGTGGGAAGGTGCATCCACCTCCTGCCTCCATCATTTCAAGCTTGTCTTCCCAGGGCTTGCCCTGAAGGTATCTGAGATTGCAGGGAAAGATTTCTGCATAGGGAAGGACCTGCCAGGGGAAGCAATGCAGGATGCTGAGGGCAGGCGGACATTGGAGCAGAGGGCCTCCCCTCCCGGCGCACCGGATTCTCTCTCCACTCAGGACTGCTGCTGCTGCCTCAGCCATTCGTTACTCACCTCTTCCTTTTCTTTCCGGTGATCTTTTTAGCTTCAATGCCCAATGCTAATCACCTCATGCTCTGAGTGCTTCCCAGATCAACCTTCTGAGAAGCAGAACCCATTTGCCCTGTGTCATCTCTTCATCCCAGACCACACCTCAGGTTGACGTGCCTTGATGAGTTGCCCTTAGGTCAGCTGGAACCAGGCACAGACAGAGACCTGGGGGTCTCCCTGTGGGACACAGCAGCTATCTTTAGAAGGAGCCATGTGCCTGGCAAAGCAGCAAATGGCATGTCTATTACATTTTCATTAATTTGACAGATGCCTGTTGAGCTCCCTCATCACATGGCAGGCACTGTTCTAGGCCCTGGGTAAACCACAAAGGCAAGGACAGGCCCAACAGGGTCCTCCGCCGTTTTTTCCCTAGAGCACAACAGCCCTTTGGAGTCTAGTGGACTCTTCTCTAAGAAATAGGAGATGGTGGGCCTGGCAGAGCTGGATGAGCTCGCCCAGCCACTGCCAGATAAGGAGACGGATGCGCAGAGAGGAGGTGTGACAGAGCCAGGTGAGCATGCGGGCAATAGGGGCTTCATGTCTGTGATGCTGGGGCTGGCCTCTGTCTGTCTTCATTTCAGGGAAGTGTCCCTCAGGCTTCTTCCTCTAGTTGGAGAAAGGGAAGCCCTGATCTCTTGATTCTGCAATTCTTCTGCCCTTGCATCTTCCTCCAACCCACTTTTCCCAGCCCTCTTGTATTGCACCCAGCCTCAGCTGACACTGGTGGATGTGGTGAGGAGGGTGCTTCAGAACTAGGGCCCAGGGGACCCCACCTGCCAGCTGAGAAACCCAGGACCAGCCCTCAGCCCTCTGGGAAGACAGATGGGCTGCCTACCTGATGGTTCAGACTCCTCCACTGTCAGCTGTGGGGCCATTTCTGTCACCACGTGCCGATAACTGAGTTTTCAACTCTGTGAAGGTTCCCTAAAGCAGGACACCCTCTTGCACAGATTTGTATGAAAGACAACTGTGCTGGAGGCATAGGCTTCTAGAAGTTCCTTAACTCAGATGGATGTGAGTAGAAGTGCTTTCAAGTGAATCCACTCACTTTGTTCTAAGTCCCACATTCCAGCTATGACTTCAGCCCGGCGAGTTCCCTCCAAGTTGCTGCTGCTTGTGCTTCCATTACAATTCTTCCTGCTTTCTGTGCTCAGCTCCCCAAAGCTGCCTCTGCCCTCACCATGCTGTAGGGCTGTTTCTTGGCCCCCCAGCACCTCCTGTCCTCCTCACCAGCCTAGTCCAGCCAACCCCACTGGCCTCCAGGGTGAGCCAGCAAAGGGAGATGGAGAAAGAATGAGAGCCCCTGACAGCCCAGTCAACAACGTGGAGGCCCAGGTCTGTGTTTCTAACCAGGACTGCAGATCAACCTCACAGGAAACTCTTTTAAAATAACACATGCCCACACACACACACACACACACACACACACACGGGCCACCCCTCAGAGATTTAGATCAGTGGGCCCATGTTGCATCTGTCTATTTTTTTTTTTTTTTTTTGAGGCGGAGTCTCGCTTTGTTGCCCAGGCTGGAGTGCAGTGGCGCGATCTCGGCTCACTGCAAGCTCCGTCTCCCGGGTTCACGCCATTCTCCTGCCTCAGCCTCCCGAGTAGCTGGGACTACAGGTGCCCGCCACTGCGCCCGGCTAATTTTTTGTATTTTTAGTAGAGACGGGGTTTCACCATGGTCTTGATCTCCTGACCTTGTGATCCGCACGCCTCGGCCTCCCAAAGTGCTGGGACTACAGGCGTGAGCCACCGCGCCCGGCGCATCTGTCTATTGTAAGTGGTGGATGAGGGGAGAAAAGAGAAAGCCCCCTCTCAGCATATGAATGACAAAAAAAAAAAAAAAAAAACACACACACACACACAAAACAGAGGTGCAGAGAGAAATTGCATTAGGGAACAGTTGCCTGTAATTGTTACCAAACTTTTGGAAAACAAGAAACAACAAAGAAATAAAAGTAGTTGATAATTAAGTACATAATTGTACACACCACTTGTTAATTAAGGTTTTACTCCTAAAACCTGACAGAATCTGCTTACAAGGTGATAACGTGCAGGAACGTGGCATACGGTGAGCCATCTGCAATACAAACGCTTTGTCGATGAAAACTTCCCTGCCCCACGAAAAGAAGGAGATGCTAAATGTAGTTTTCCGGAGCAGAGTGATGTATCTTCATCCCGTGCAAAAAATGAGTTGAGGGTACAGTGTGCAGATGAAAGAATGTCAGGAAGGGCCATGCGGCTCCCTCTGTCCTTGCTGCGGCTCTGCACGTTTGTGGCCCATGCTAGGGGTTCTGGGCATCGCTGGGTTGGTTTACCTGGTACCTGAGAGCAGTGCCTTAAGAACAAATGAAAAGCAACACTTCTCTTAAATGCTCCCGTTCTGGGTGTGCAGAGAGCCAAAAAAGACCTATGAAAGTCTTGAGAAAAGTGGGTTGAGGAGCAACAACGGTCCCCCTGTTTCTCAACGGTAGCCCACTGCCCACTATCCCACCACTGGAGCTGTGGTCTCCAAGCCTCCTAACCCCTTCAAACTCCTCGGCTATAAAATGGAGATAAATTACTTACCTTGTCAATTGCCCTGGGTTGATGGCAAGCCCTGGTGAGACTGTTCCCGGACCAAACTGAGGGTCGGGCTGCTATTCGTCACGGCCCAATAACGAGATGCGGTGAACTGGGGAGGAAGTTTTTATTTCTGTAACCGGTTACAGGTAGAAGGCCTGGAAATTATCGCCAGACCAACGCAAAATTACAAAGTTTTTCCGAGCTTGTATACCTTCTAAGCTATGTGTATGTGTCTATGTGTAAGTGTGCATTCATCGAAAGACATAAGTGATTAACTTCTTTTAATCTGTAACTAAGGTCTGAGTCCTGAAGACCTTCTTCTGGAGCCTCAGTAAATGTACTTAATCTAAATGAGTTTAGGCGCTGGGGTGATTACCCTTATCTTGTCTCCTGCTAAATCACGGAGGTTTGGGGAGTTCCTTCAGACCCCCAATAAACTTATCTGTGGAGGTCTGGGGAGTTTCTTCAGACCCCCAGTAAAACTTGTTTAATCCTAAATGGGTCCCGTTAAGAATTCCTGTGTCGGCCGGGCGCGGTGGCTCAAGCCTGTAATCCCAGCACTTTGGGAGGCCGAGACAGGCGGATCACGAGGTCAGGAGTTCGAGACCATCCTGGCTAACACGGTGAAACCCTGTCTCTACTAAAAAATACAAAAAAAGCTAGCCGGGCGAGGTGGCTGGCGCCTGTAGTCCCAGCTACTTGGGAGGCTGAGGCAGGAGAATGGCGTAAACCCGGGAGGCAGAGCTTTCAGTGAGCTGAGATCCGGCCACTGCACTCCAGCCCGGGCGACAGAGCGAGACTCCGTCTCAAAAAAAAAAAAAAAAAAAAAAAAAAAAAGAATTCCTGTGTCATGCTTTAAGGCCCAGGAAAGGCCTCGGCAAAACTCTTGATGGGCTTTTGTTTCATTCCAGCCTTTGTATAAGGGCACTGGCTTTTTCATCTTTTAAGATTTAACTACTCAGTCAGTACTCAGTTGTGATGGAGGCCAGTGTTAGTGAAACCTGGCCTGCCACAAGATGATGTAAAAAGCGTATGTCTGGTGTGAGATTTTACGTATGTAGGAATTATTGTTACTAATAATAAGCCCTTGAACCCTGCGTGCACATACCTTCACTTCAGCTTGATCCTTGACCTGCGCTCAGAGCTGCACAGCAGGCAAGCCCAGGGCGACAGGCTGGATCCTTGATCTTCCTGGGCTCCAGGGGTCACTGGGGAGGGCTGATCTTTGGGAATTGTGGGAGGATGGAGCATGGGTGCAATGGAAAGGGGCCCTGGGCTCCTAAGGTGCCTGCGTCTTCTTCGTTCTGAGGGCCTTCCTAGTTCTGCTGCTTGTGTTCTAAGAGTCTGACAAAGCAGCCCTGCAGAAACTGTGGCAGCTGCAAGAGGGGAGGGCCACCTGGGGTTTGGGGCTTTGGGGCCCAGTGGGTGGGCTGGCCTCCTAGAGACAGCTAGCTGGGAAAGCAGTGGGGCTGGGGGCCCTGCCCACACCCACCCAAGTCTCCGGGCCTCCGAGTCTCTGCCTTGCCTCTGTGACTCTGCTTCTCCCCCACCTGCTTCTTCCAGGTCTTCTGAAGGAGGAGGGGTCTGGCCATGCCCGTTAAGAAGGCATCCTCCCCAGCCCCCACCTGTGGGCCTTGGCCCCTGCCTACCCCAAGAGGGCTGCCTTTGGTCTCACACTCATCCCCATGCCCATCAGTGGGGACACACACTTCCAAGCGCAGTGATCCGTGTGCATGGGAGCACTCCCACCCTCCTCTTGCCCTGTGGACCCCCTTGTTCAAAACTGTCCTCTGCTCAGGCTCAGGCCAGGACTCCAGCTTTTTGCTTCCTGGACCCAAAAGGGAGGACCCCTCCACTTCTGCTGGGGGGCATCTATCATATTCATTGATGATTTTTTCTCAAGTATTCCATAAAATCCCTTGTCGGGCTGTGGAGACAGTGCTGCCTTGCTCCTGAGCGCCTCACCTCCGCCCCACCTGCCTCTCCTGCGGGGCCCACTGCTCTGTGCTCCATGGAGTGGCCCACTGCCCCTGGCCTGCCACTGCCCTGGCCCTTCCTCCAGTGATTAATGCTCCTGCAGGAAGCCCTGGGAAGTCTCCATAGCACCACGCCTGCTCTTGTCACAAGAGAGGGGCACAGTGTAGGCACAGTGTCTACTCCCTGGAAGGCAGGGCCATGTCCTGGTCGTCAGACCCACCAGGTATATTGAAGGGAACAGAGGATAGTCCCCGAGTATCTTCATGGGCCTTCCTGTGAGCAGGGCCTCTGGAGATGGAGCATCTCGTTTCTTCCTCTCAACAGCCCTGGAGGGAGGCGAGGGGGGAGGGAGCAGCAGGGCTGTTGGGGGATGGGCACGGGCAGCCCTGGGTCCCAGGCTGGGATGTGTCTGTACATTGGTGCTGCTCCCCCAGCCAGGGCACTTTTTCCCTTGGAAGTATGGGTAACAGTGTACATCCCAGAACAGGCAGAGGGAGTGCTCTTGATACTCAATACTTCACACTTCTATGGGTTTCTTACTCTCCACATCTTGTAAACAAAGGAAACTAGCTCTGCACAATCCCCAACACCATCACAGAAACAGATTCTAAAGCTGGAAGGGATCAGAGATGATGAGGTCCACTCCCCCTCATTTTGCAGAAGGAAAACCTGGTCCCCAGGGCAAGAGTGATTTGCTGAATGTCCTCACGGCAATGAGAGACCTTGCTGCCTTGGGGCCACACTCCTGCTGCTCCAGAACCCCAGTATAGAATAGCAATAGCAGGATGGCTGGTGCAATGACCACCGGACAAGTGGAGAAGCTGGCTTGAGCAAGGAAGTACAAATGGAAGAAAAGCCAACTTCTGGCCACTGCTGGGAGGGCGATTTACTAGAGCAGAACAAGAGGGTCTCCAGGGACGGACAAATGGCTGCTGTATTTCTAAGAACAGAAGCCTCTTTCTATTGCTGGGGCAAGAGCTCCTTTTGGGCATGCTCTGACATGGAAAAAAAGGGTAGAATTAGGGCTTGATGTGGGCTGGGGGGTGAGAAGCGGGCGGGGGGTGGTGGTGTGGCTGAGAGAAGAACCTGAAGCGGGAAGGCTCAGGTTTTGGCTCAGGCTCCAGAGGGTGGTCCCTGGCCCTGAAGAATGACTGAGCAGAGCCATTGGGGGGCCCAAAGCCGCATGCTCAGCTCTAGGCTGGACAGGGTTTGCAGGCAGCATCCATCTCAGGGCTCTGCCCAGCTGTGGGGGTGGCATTGAATCAGCACAGATCTTGGGCCAAAGCACCTGGGACGTTCCCAAGGGGGCCTCAAGGGCCCCACCGACCCCTCAGAGGGAAGGGATGGGGATAGCTGCTCCAGAACTTGGAGCCTCTTGGCTGACGGGGTTGGAGGAGGGGAGCTCCTGGTACAGGCTTTCAAGTGAGGGGAGGGGCTGGAGAGGATAAGGAAAGTGATGTGGGAGGAGGGGTGGGGGCAGCATTCTGGGAAGGTGTCCCCACGCAAGGGAGTGGAGGGATGGACAGCCATGGCCAGGTTCTTGCTCCAAGCCTGGGACCCTCTCCTCACCTTCCAACTCACTCCTGCAGTTTCGGCCGTCCTCCGCAGAGGAAAGGCTGCCTTGTGAAGGCCTGAGTTGGCCAGCAACAGCACAGAAGTTCCACTGGCCCGTCCACCCCCACCCCTACCCCATGCTGGGGGAAGCTCAGTTCCCCAGGGCCATCTCACCAGCTAGCCTGGCACTCCTGGGAGGCACAGACAACCTGCCAGTATCCCCATTTTGAATAGATAACAGAAGTATTTGGTGCTCACACCCACAACTGCTGCCACTGATATAGCGGAGGGCTTATCTGACAGAGATGGCCCTCGCCCAGGAGCACTAGGGAGCCAGGTTCCTCTCCCCGGCAGAAGGGTATGAGGACATTCTCTTTGGAGCACCTGCTTGCTGCTCTGGGCCACCTCTCAGGCCCTCTGCCCCTACCCCAAGCTCCTCCTCTTGCACTGTCCCAGGGGTCCCTCCAACCCAGGCCTTGATGAGTGGGGAGCTCTGTCCCTAGCAGGACCTCCTGGCCATCCTGCAGCTTTCTCCCTGCACAGGGAGGCACAGGTAGGAGCTGAGGGCCGTGTCCAAGAGCTGCTCAGCTGCCAGCCCTTCTCAGCTTCCCAAGACTCCCACCCCCAGGTAGTTTATTTCTCAGGCCGGTGCTAGTACAGAGAAACACACTGCAGGCCTGCGGCTCCTCCTGAGCCCCGCAGCTGGCCACAGCCCGCCTGCCCTCCGTTCTCTCTCCCTCCCACTGTCCCACTGTGGCCTCCCTACCCCTCTCTTTCCTCTCCCCTCTCCCTTTCCCTCTGCTACAGAAGAACGGCACAACCCTTGCTGCATGCAGGCTCATACATCCCACAGCCCCTCTTCACGCTGTGGGGCTTCTGCAGGAATTCCTGTTGGGTCTTTGAGCCCGCGGGCCTTCCTCACTGGTAGCTGCACAGAGTAGAAATGCTGGCCTGGTAGGAAGGAGGGGAGAAGACCTGGAACAGGAGTGAAGCAGATGAGGTTGAAATAATGCAACCGTTAGAAGAAACTTCTTGAGTAATTTGGAGATTAAAAACATTCTCCAGCATAGCCAACGTACTCACCTGAACCCTGGATGGCAGAGATTAATGAACTATGGGATGGAAAGTTAATCTCCAAAGATCTTGCTCAGGAATAATATAAATTGGTTGCCCTGAGTATAGTAATCAAATGGACCGCTAGCGCTACAGTACAAATACTTGTTTCTTTTCTTTGGTAGAAGGAACAAAATTTGAAAAAAGAAAAAAAAAAGGAGCTTTTAAATTTCCCTCTTTTCTCTTCATACATAAAGAAAAAAATTATTTGATGCCTCTGTTAGGCCTTTTAAAGCAATGTGCATGGGGCAGGACTGTCCCATCCCCTGCTGCTTTAATCAATTCTGTCTGCTCTCCTTGTTTGACTCCAATCTTAAATATTTGGGCATCTTCAGAAAAAATTCCAACAAAGGGATCCAGGAGATCATCCCGTCCACCCCCTACCTGGATTGGCCTCCCAGCCCCACCCCCAGCAAAGGACCAATCATCTTGTGCTCAAAAGATTCATTTACCCCAACCCTCTCCTCCCCCAGACTGCTGGACGCCTGTCTTGGCCTAGGAGGACAGGCTCTTCGTCCACTCATTCATTCATTCATTCATTCATTCGTCCATCCCACAGTGCAGAACTGGGAGGTGCCCAGCGTTCAGCTCGTTAGCACTGAGGAGCCATGGGTTCTGGAATTTCCCAGAGTCCCAGTTGAATAGAATTTCAATGTTTTAAAGTGAAGGTTGATGTTTCAGTAAATCCTTTAACAGATTTTAAACCTTTCTGAGTGAATCCACAGTCTCCACGTTCTGATTTCTGCTTCTGCTGCACGGTAGCTAAGGAAGAGCCTGTGGCTGTGAGAATAGAAAGACACCGACGGCTCCCGGTCACGGGCACTGCCAGCTGGGATCCACACACGAATCAGCCTTGGTAAAGGGGAACCTAAATGGCTGGCAGCTCAGAAGAACCTGGGCCCGGGGGCATTGTCCAACGGCTGTAGCCTCACGAGAGACCAATTTCTAAACCCAAAATACCAAGTATGTCTTGTTTATTATTTTTATTTTTTGAGACACAGTTTGACTCTGTGACCCAGGCTGGAGTGCAATGGTGCAATCACAGCCCACTGCAGCTTATATTTTTTATAGAGATAGGGTCTCCTGTGTTTCCCACGCTGGTTTTGAACTCCTGGCCTCAAGTGATCCCCCATCTGCAGCCTCCCAAAGCACTGGGATTACATATGTGAGCCACCATGCCTGGCCCAGTTATTTATTTATCCTGAGAAATGCAACTGTCATGGGGACCAGAACCCTCAGTGCACTCTTCCTGTTGATTATGGATGGGGGAAGGCGAATCCTAAGTGCAAGCTCAGGGCAGAAGTCAGATTGGACAGAGAGGTGTTTGGAGTTGCACTTGTATAGCTCTTCATTGAGAAAAATGTCGACATTAAACACAACAGCTGTGGAGGATCTTTGGCAACCAGGCAGAGAGAGGCCTGTGGCCACAGCGGGGCTGTCTGCCCTTCTTTCTGACTCCCAGCAGCTGAAATCTTCTTATGTCTGGGGACCCTTCCCCATGCTGTATTAAGTGGAAAGCCTACCTCCTTTTACAGAAATGCAAAATCCCAGATACTCACTTTTTCTTTTTTCTTCCTTTTTTTTTTTTTTTTTTTTTTTTTGAGACAGAGTCTCTCTCTCTCTCACCCAGGCTGGAGTGCAGTGGTGCGATTTCGGCTCACTACAACCTCTGCCACCTGGGTTCAAGCGATTCTCCTGCCTCAGCCTCCCAAGTGGCTGGGATTACAGGCACCTGCCACTGCACCTGGCTAATTTTTGTAGTTTTTTTTAGTAGTTACGGGATTTCACCATCTTGGCCAGGCTGGTCTTGAACTCCTGATCCCGTGATCCAGCCCCCTCAGCCTCCCAAAGTGCTGGGATTACAGGCGTGAGCCACCTTGCCTGTCTAATACTCACTTTTTTATACTTCTTTGCAGGTTGACTGTGATAGGTGTCCCTGGCCACACCAGTGGAACACCCAGGCCTCAAGCAGCATGTTGGGGAAGGGAAAACTCCCCATTCTGGTGATGGAAGTGGCCGTGACCACATCTAGTTTTCAAAGGCAGCTTTATAGGAACAGAAACCAGCAGCTCCCCAACATCTGGCCCTGTCTGCTGTGCAAACCACAGGGACAAGGACCTTTCTGGGCCGCCAGTGGCATCCTCTGGAACCAGCTTCTCAGTGGAATTTCAGATGCTGTTCCTGGTCAATTGCCTTTGCTACATGGTATCCTTTAATAAATTCTGTTTCTGCTCATATCCACCTGAGTCATTCTCTGTACCCTGCAAATAAGAACCCTGCCTGGTAGATGACCCTTGGCTCTGCCACCTGGACTCAGTTGTCCAGAGTCACACAGCTGGTGAGTGGCATACCTTGGGCAAGCCCAACTCCCTGGACTGCCCCACCTGCCCCACTGTCTGCCTGAGAAGTCCTGGAGGAAGCTGATGCACTAGTGCCACGCTGCCAGGCATCTCGGAGAGAGTAAGCCAAAGGGTGAGTAAACTCTAAATGGGCTGAGAGCAAAACGCATGTTTTGGGGGAAGAGATGTTCTACCAAGCCTAAGTCTTTGGGCAAGGAGAGCTAGGAATGGTTTCAGGGCCAGGGACCTGGTCACCGCACCCCCAGCCTCTGGCTCTGAGCTGACAGCAATAGGGATCCCAAAAAATGAGCACTTGGCAACAATTAATTGCTAAGATGCAAAGAAAAATTGTTTTGAATATTAAAATTATAGCTATAACACTATTGGGAGCATGATTCAGAGTTTATGGAAACATTATTTATATTGATTTATTTCCAGAGCCATCAAGACTCCTTGAAAATAATTAATGTTGACATTTCCATTGCTGAAGCTAAATGTTGATATCATATAATGAAAATTATATTCTTGGGATGGGCTGTGCTCTAGGAAGCATTAAAACAAACACCAACATCTACAGATCCCTCCCTACCCCCATTACTAATGACCCAGTCACCAACGGGCAGGCCTCTGAGGCTCTTCACCCATAGTCTTCTAGCCCAGCACCATAGCCATCAGCCCATCCGAGGACTCTCAGAAGCAAGGGCCAGCACCCCAGGGTAAGGATGGGGCTCATTCAGGGCCATGAGCCAGGAGGTGGGTCAGGGTCTAGACAGGAAGCCCCTTTGGCCAGATCCTAGTAGTGACTGAACCACTGAATTGCTGCTGGCCTCAAGAAGTGAGGGAAGGAGAAGGAAGAGAGGAGGTGAGGGGAGTGATTTGGCTGTGACTCCCCCAAAATCTCATCTTGAACTGTAATAATTCCCACATGTCAAGGGCGGGACCAAGTGGAGATAATTGGTCCATGGGGTCAGTTTCCCCCATGCTGTTCTTGTGATAGTAGTGAGTTCTCACAAGATGTGATGGTTTTATAAGGGGCTTCCCCCTTCCCTCACTCTCATTCTCTCTCCTGCTGCCATGTGAAGAAGGACGTGTTTACTTCCCCTTCTGCCATGCTTATAAGTTTCCTGAGGCTTTGCTGGCCATGCAAAACTGTGAGTCAATTAAACCTCTTTTTTTTTTTTTTTTCGAGACAGAGTCTCGCTCTGTCGCCCAGGCTGGAGTGCAGTGGCCGGATCTCAGCTCACTGCAAGCTCCGCCTCCCGGGTTCACGCGATTCTCCTGCCTCAGCCTCCCGAGTAGCTGGGACTACAGGCGCCCGCCACCTCGCCCGGCTAGTTTTTTGTATTTTTAGTAGAGACAGGGTTTCACCGTGTTAGCCAGGATGGTCTTGATCTCCTGACCTCGTGATCCGCCCGTCTCGGCCTCCCAAAGTGCTGGGATTACAGGCTTGAGCCACCGCGCCCGGCCAATTAAACCTCTTTATAAGCTACTCAGGCTCCGATATGTCTTTATTAGCACTGTGAGAACAGACTAATACAGGGAGTGAGGAAGAGAGGAAAAATGAAGGGAGTGAGGTCTTCCTCCAAGCCTTGGGAAATTTCCTACAATGTGACTACAAAGCTGTGACCCTCAGGCTGGCAGCAGAATGCCAGTCTCCCCTTTTCTTGAGGCAGCCCGTGGTCAATCAAGTCTTCATGGGCTGATGCCTTTATAAGAGCCAGCCGTCCCACTCAGGGAGCTACACCCTCGCTACACCCTCTCGTCCTCACCTCTGCACCTCACCTCTGCCTTTGTTCCTCCACCAAGCACACAGAACAGTTGGCTACTCACATTCACTCTTACAAAACCCTAGGGAGGGGAGATGCTCAAAGATGGTGACTTGAACAGCAAGATAAGAGCCCATTCATTGGTGGGTAGTGAAAGCAATTTCATGGGCTGTGACCAGCATCATAAAAAAAAAGAGAGAGAGAGAGAAACAAGTAGAATATATCCAGTGTATGAGTGTATGACAAGCTGGGAAGGGTAAATTTCTATGAATCCTCATTTAAGTTAGGTGCATGGACATATGGGTCCTGTGTAATGTTTATTTTTCCTGACTGAAGGCTGTTTTTTGCTCTAAAGTTTTGTCTGGATTTTAACATTTCCATATCAGTTTCTAAAGTAGCAGTGGTTGGTTTCAGGGGACAGAAATGGGTATGTTCAACTCTATTATCCCTATTAATTTCTATTTTGATTCCAGATGTGTTCCCAAGGGCCAGGGATGGAGTGGTGTGGGGGGTGGAACCAGGTTAAACTACATACATACACACACACACACACACACACACACACACATTGACACCCCACACACACACTCACACACACACACACATTGACACCCCACACACACACTCACACACATACTCTCTCTCACACACACTCATCCATACATTCACAACTGATGCAGGGATTTTTCTTAGCCTGTTTCCCAGACTCACAGAAGGGGTGCCCTGTCTACTTGGCCCGCCATACTCAGCCCCTTGCAGGAGCCAGCGAGTGCAGGATTCAGCCGGTCACTCCAAGCACCAACACAGGAGCAAATTCCATGTGAGGCCTGTGGCCAGACCAGGCGTGTCACCTCAAGGGGAATGCAGCAGCATCCAGGCAAGAGTGTCTATGATCTCAAAGCCCCAGAGCAAGTGTTAGTGTGCTAATTAGCTCTTTTAGTTCCACTATCCACAGCCTGATGGACAGCAGCATGTTAGCAGCTCAGTCGGCCCCTGACCCCATTGTGTGGTGTGGCTGCCGTCTGCCAGTGAGGGCAAAGGACCAGTGTGACAGCCCTTCTGGGTACCTAAAATCAATGAGTCCTGAGCTCTTGTGCAGCATCCCAGAAGAATGAGGTCATGCTGACAGTTGAAGGGTGATAAGGGCAGAGAATTTTATTGAGTGACAGAATCAGCTCTCAACGGAGAGGGGAGCTGGAGAGGGGATGGGAAGGGCAGGTTGTCTTCCCCGAAGTCAGCTTGTCTCTGTTCCAAAGTCAGGTTGTCTCTTCCCTAAAGTCAGGGTGTCCCTCTCCGAAGTCAAGTCATCTCTTCCCTGAAATCAGGCCATCTCAGTCTCTACCAACTGAGTCTGGGGTCTTTATAGGCACAGGATGGGGGGTTGCAGGTAGTATTTGAAAGGCAACGTTTGATTGGTAAAAAGGCATTATTCCAAAAAAAAAAGGCATTATTCAAAAAAAAAAAAAACCAATCAGGAGAAAGCAGGCAAACAGGAATAGAAGTTCTCACTCCGGGTCTCAGGTTTCAGGCTGGTTTTGGCTTGAAGGTGGGGTTTCACCAGGGACCCACCCCTGTCTGCCTAGGATTTCTCTGCCTCCTGCCTCTCTCACAACCACACTCACATACCCACACAGTCACACCCATACACCCACATATATACCCACACATTCACATACACATCACACATTCACACCCACCCACTCACACACACACATTTGCACACAATCATCCACTCACACTCATACACATATATCCTGTCTCACACATTCACCCACACTCACACCCACACACTCACCCACCCCCCAACACACATTCACACCTACCCATTCACACACACCAGTGCACACTCACAAACCAGCAGAGACTCGGAACCTGTGATTTGCCTACATGTTCTTCATGCACATTTATTTTCTCTGCACAACCCCTGCAGGAAAGATTAGTCAAGGGAACAATCTAGGCACCCGGTTTTGTGCTCATTACAGCCCACAAACAAGAACATTCATAAAAGACTTTCTCTGACCAGGGACTTCCATGGGCAGGAAGTGTAAAGTCGGCACCCCATGCTGCTGCTACAGAGTCAAGAAACCCCTTTGCTGTCAAGGGTTGCCTGGAGGGCTTTGGGGTGGAGAGTGAGCCATCACTGGGTGATACAGCATGTGTGCATTCATTTTTTTTTTTTCAACAGATTTGAAGCATCTACTGTGTCCCATGCACTGTGTTAATTTGGGGGCATTAGAGCCAGGCCCTGGCCTTGCGTTGCCTCCTGCAGTGGGAGAGTAGCCAGGCGACCACAGCAGCACAGGGGCCTAAGTGTGATTAGGGCTGGAGGCAGATGACAGCAGCTGCGGGGGCTCCGAGGAGGGGAGGGAGAGGGCGAGGGCATTCCTGGTAAGGGACTGCACATGACACGGAGGCCTGGAAGGCCCAGCATGGGGTAGGAGAGGGTACTTGGCCACAGAGGCCTCAGGAGCCCACAGGAGGACGTAAGTCCGCGGAGCCAGGTGAAACCCTTGCAAGGACTGGGTGGCTCCTGGGCAGCATAGAAGGAGCGGGAGAAGAGGCCCCAGAAGGAACAGCTGCTCCGCTCTGCAGCTTTCAGAGAGTTGGGTTGGGTTCTGGTGAGAACAGCTATCTGGGAGGTGCTCAGGCTTGTGGACAAGATGGCTGCCCTGAAGAAGGAGATTGCAGGAATAAAGCGCCTCTTGGTGGGGGTGAGGCTGTGCAGGATGACACAGCAGGCCCTCAGAGAAATCCACCAAGGGTCCCTCCTCAAGAGTGTCTTAGGCCCTTCTCAGGTCTCCCTGTCCACAAGCCTCCAGACCTGCCCTTCCTCCTCCACCTCCCCCGAGAATCCTATTTAAAGCCATTAGGGGTGAGGGCAACAGGGAGGCAGCAGGCTGAGAGGGCACAATGGGCAGGTCCTGTGGGGACTGTTTGGCATGGATGTGAAGATGTAAGTTGCCTGAGGGGCCTCTTCCCTAGGATTCTGGGTCCCTCCCTTTACAGACCTCCCACCCCCAGGCAGAAGGACTGGTCTAGAAAGGAGGAATCATACATAGTGGTCTCCGGGCATCCATGGTGAACGCAGGTTCTTCCCCTCAACTTCTCCTCTCCCTCTTTCCCTCTTCCCAAGAGCACCTGTTCTCTTTGGGGGGATCTTGGACATCTGGGGAAACACTACCCACTGGGGTGGAACACATGACCTGGGCTAAGCCAGTTGGTGCACCTGAACTCCCGGCCCAGTGATGAAGCAGGAGTAGTCATGTGACCTGTATCTGTCCAATGAGAATGTGTCTTAGAACACTGGCTAGGAATGTGGGAACCAAGACATGGTCCTGCCCCACCAGGGAGCTCCCAGCCTGGTTGATGAGGGTGGTGGGAAGGTATAGCATTGAGAAGGCATTGAGAATTGAGAATTCTAAGCATTAGAGGAATGTATACATGAGAAGCACTCCCTCTCGCCTGGCTTGCTCTTTCCCTGCCTAATGTTTGATGAAGAGGGTAATATTTGTTGAGCACCTAGGTCTGTGCTAAGCCTGTGCTGAGCGTTCCATGTATTAACTCATATCTCCAACTTTATCACGGTCCCCGTGAGAGACATGATAACAATCTTCATAGATGAAGACCCCAAGACACCAAGCAGAGAGGGAATGGCTCCGCTCCTGGACCACCACCTTCCTACATCCTGTTCACACTTCCAGTGCCCCTGTGAGAACCTTCACAGCCTTAATATCAACAGGCTTCTTTATTTAAGATGCTGCTGTGGAGAATGTGATCCTGGGAGTGGCCACAAGCCCAGCCTCCCCACACACCAATCTACCCCAACTCTAGCACCATCTCTGCCCTGATCCTTCTAACCAGGCATCCATGCGACCTTAGGGAATGAGGCCAATGGAACCCGAAGCTAGTCCGGAGGTTCTGTGGCCCCTTACTCCCTTGAGTCTCCTGGCAGCCTGTACCCATTCTAGTGCTCCTGAGAGGGCTGTGTGCTTGGCAGCAGACTGGAACCTGCCCCACAGGAAGCTGGCTCATTTCCATGCAGGCACCACCGCCTCCTGGTCCCTATGTGAACATCACACTTGCTCAACTACATGCTGGGCTCCGCAGGGCTCCTGCTGCTGAGCACCAGGGCTCTTCTCTGTCCATAATGGACTCATGTCTGCTTATATGTGGAGCAGCTGGCCTGTGGCCCCTGCTTTAACACTCTGCATCTCTAATCTGAATAGTGGTGCCACTGCCCTCCTCCCCGTTCTGGCCAGAGCTGAATGCCTTACCCAGCATCAGTCCCTTGGTGCTCCCAGCTCAAGGATCTCCCAGGCCGTGGCTCACCCTCAAGTCCTGCATACCCTGGGGATGTTGTCAGGAGTGGCAGGAAGGCAAGAGGGCAGATGCAACAGCTTGGCCCACCCAACCTGTCTTCCAACTACAACAGTTCTAAGACTTCCTTTACAGCTAGGGCTCCAGATGTGATCTGGAGTCACCAATATACATGCACCTGTATGACACTTGACTTTGGAGCTGAGTCATGTGAGGAAAGAGACAGGGTGTGGGATATTCACTTTTCAGGTGTAGACAGTGGCAGAAGCAGCATGGTTTTGGAATCAGCAACTGTAGCGGCAACTTTTCAACTCAACAGGTAGTTGTCTGACTCAGCAGTTTCCTTACTGTGGCAGGCAGGATGTGATTCTGGAGCCAACAGCTGCAGGAAGCTTCTAGACTCTGCAGCTTCATGATTGCAGAAGAGGCAGCACCTCTCTTGGCAACTTACTTCTGCATCAAGGCTTTAAGAACTTAAGCCCAACCCAGAGTCTATGTCATGAGCCCTTCTGACAATTCTGTATAAACTAATATCCAGTAGTAAGTCCTTCCTGCTTAAACTAGCTACAGAGGCGTGTTCTCTATCCAGTTAAATCCTGGACAACATCTTGTCTGCAGGTAGAAAGCCCATCTGCTTGTAAATTCTCATAGCCAGAGCCCGGTGGGAACAGCTGTAGGGCCCCAGCATATGTGCCCTTTGGGGAGTCTTAGAATTCTATGACTCCGGTCTTCAGAAGGTGTCTAGGGGAACAGCTGAGCACTGGCAACAGCCGTGAGGAAGTCTCTGCTGAGGAGGATGAAGCTGACTGGGCGGTGGCAGCAGGAGGGGCCGCCAGGCCAGGGGAGGACAGATGAAGGCTGGGACTCTGCTGGGCAGGGTGGAGGGGTTCTCAGCTGCAGATGACAGAATCCCATGATTCTTAAGAAAAGGGCATTTATCAAGGGGTGTGGATGACTCTCAAAAGCACTGGAAGATCTGAATAAACTAACTGAGCTTCCATGAACAACTCCCAACAGCACACCCCAGAACGGGGCCGGCAAGGGGGCTGCTGCCACTGCAGAATCCGGAAGTTGCAAGATAGAGAAGCAGCCTTCAAAAGTCTGATGCCATGACTGGCTATAGTAAAATGGACACCTCATGCCCTTCCTCCCTGCCCTCACAGCTCAGCTTCAAAGTCTCTTGTGTCAGGATGGCAGAATCTCAACATGACTGGAACCCAAGAACCCCAAGAAAGTCTGGGAAGCGTAGTTTTAGCTTTCCAGACTCCCAGGGCAGAAAGGGAAGCCCAGCCGAGGAGAACAGGAACAGGAAGTGAGTGAGCCAGCACACTGTACCCACTACACACCCCTTCCACTCTCTCTGCGCTCCTCGTCAGTCCTATGGGGGCTCCAGGGTGGGGAGCAGGGTTGTGGGTTCGGCAGGCCCTGTCCCATGCCCCTCGATGTGGCTTGCACAGCAGCCCTATGTGAGGTGGTTGTAGGATGAGGGCCCTACCAGCCCAGCTGCTGAACCACCACCCCCACCGCCACCTCCAAGTAGTTTAAGCAGAAAAGGAATTTATTCTGGGATACGTAGCAAGTCACAGAGTCACTGGGAGGGCCTAAGGCCCTTTAGTAACTACACTACCAGGAATATCGTCTGAAATCACTGCAGGGCTAGGTCACAGAGACCCCTCTGTCATGGGAGCAGGTCCCGGCATCCCATCTCACCCACCGTCACTGAGGCTTTGACACTGAAACCCCTGCCACGCCACCGTGCCTGCAGCCACCCTCACCCCAGCAGCCTGCTCAGGGGCCTTTCTCTAGGGTCACAGCTTCCCCTTGGTGGAACGTGGCTCTGTGTCTCTGCCCTGGCCACACCAGAGTCTGGGAAAGCAGCTGTTAGGATTCCACAGTGGGAAACAGGGGCATATGGAGTGAGCAGGGGCTTCCTCCAACTTCTCAGGGTCTGAGTGGTCAAGAGAATGACAAACATCACCTCCAAAGCCTAGACCAGATGAGGGTTAAACAAGAAACTTTGGGATATGGCTGGGGTATGGCCAGGCCCTCTTCAGTATACTCTGCCCCTCCAGGGCAGGCTTAGAGTGTGTCCTCCATCTTCCCAGCCCTCCTCTGCTCGCTGGTAGCCAGCATACTTCCTGGCACCTCGTAGGTGTTGGCTAAATGTTTGGGAATTGAGCTGAACCGTCTGCGTAGCTAATCTGCCAGGCTCCTGTCAACATGAGGACATTTGCCTGGCAATGGGGCCTAGCCTGTTTTACACTCAGAAACGCTGTGGAGAGTGAGAAGAGCTTGTCTGAGCAAGCTTCCCGTTAACTGTCACCGTGACCTTAAAGACTGGAGTTGGTTCTGGTGACCGGGGGAGGAGAAACAATATAACACAAATAGCAGCTACCATCCATTGGACACAGTAGAGCAGCCACATGGACTGACTGGAGCCAGACTGCCTGAGCATGCACTCCGCTGCCTCCACCAGCTCAGCCCTGGGCAAAGCGCTCAGCCACCCTGTGCTTCCATTACCTCACACATCGAATGGGGATAGCAACAATACCAAAGTGGCTGTGAGTCCTATATGAGTTCATGCAAGAAAGGCCTTTGGAAGAAGGCCTGGCATAGAGAGGAGGGTAGCACTTTAGTGGTGCCTTCTGGGGCAGCGCTGAGTGCTTGCATTAACACCTCTAAGCCTCACACCTGTCTGGGAGGTCAGCTCATTAACATCTCTCCCTGAGGCTCAAAGAGAGCAAGTCACTTACCTAAGGCCACCCAGCTAGTGAGTGGCAGAAGTGGGATTTGAACCCAGATTTGTCTGACTCCAGATTCTTACCCCGAAGCCCAAGAAAGAGGGGGCATGTTCACACCATGCCCACTCCACATGCACATCAATACCAGGGTGCCTCCCACATGCGCAGCGCTGCTGGGGCTTGGAGATTCCAAGGGGAGGGGGCCGCAGGCCACAGGAGGCTGCTGCAATCGGATACTGATAATCCAGGCTGGTTAATGTTGAGGCAGGAGTGGTCTAGGGTCCTGCTGGAGCCAAGCAGAGGGCTCTTAGCCCAGTCTGGGCACCCGGAATGGCTTCCTGGAGGAGATGACCCTGGGCGGAGCTCTTGTTGAAATTGACTTACTGGGGGTATGATTTATAAATAATAAAATGTACCCATTTTAAGTGAACAGTTGGATGAACTTTAACAAATGTGCAAACCTGGGTACTCACCATGCCAAATCGAGATATAGAGCAATTCCATCTCCCTCAGAAAGTTCCCTCCAGAAAGTTCTCTCCCGCCCCTTTCCAGTCACTGTTCCCCAACTCCCACCCCAGGCAACCACTGTGGGCTGAGCTTTGAAAGATGAGTAGGCAGGGAGTGTCTCTGAACCTATTCTGGTTCAAGGGTTGCCAAAAAAACATGTATCAAAAAAAAGAAAGATGAATAGGCTTCTTCCCCCTCATTCCCCATCCCTTTGGCTCCAGCCAGGGAAAGGGATCCCAAACATTAGCCAACAACTCCAGGCTGGCTGTGGGCCCTCAGCCAGAGTGAGGGAAGCTGTTGGCTGCCCACTTCCTTCCTGGGCCTGACCTCTGGCTCCTGCAGGCCCCAGTGCCCCCTCCACCCTAGCTCTGAGCCTCTGAGCTGCCAGCCTGCCCAGTGCCCACCAGTGCTCCAGGAGGACAGGGATAGTGCCCACAGAACCTGGTAGGGAAGCGGGAAGTGCTGAGTGAGTGGATCTGGGTGTGGAGGGGGCTGGGGAGGGCAGCCAGGCCTGGTGCCCCGCTGAGCCAGCCCCTGGTCAGGGAAATACTAGACACTCCTGCTGTACCCCTGCTCCCTACCACTAGGCCAGACCCCCTTCCCAGGCACCCTGGGGTAGGCGGCCTGGAGCAAGGTAAAGGGGTAGTCTCTGGTCTCTAAGCACCCCATTGGAGACATTCCTGCGCTTGGAGCAAGACAAGGGAACGGGCAGGAAGCCTTATTAGTGCCCAGAGCACTGGACTGGGGCTCCCCTATCTGCCACTGACTAGCATGAAGTTTGGAACCAGCAACCTCCCCACTCTGGACCCCTCCAGCTACACATGAAGAAAGATCTCTAAAGTCACTACTGGCCCCAGAGGCGGAAAACCCTCCTTAACCTCAACCCTTCCCTCTGGAAGCGGTCTAATCTGCAGCCCTCCAACTCGTTGCAAAATCTAATAGTTTGCTCTAGGCTGAGAAACCAGGCTGTGGAACCAAGACCCCATCCACCCTGGGCCAGCCAGAGAGGCAGTTTGACGTAGGGCAAGGCGCTGCTAATGGGCTGCTGCAGATGCTCACTGTGCTGGCTGGAGACTTAATTACTCTGGAGGCCGGGGAGAGATGAATACTTCATAAAGCCAGAGCCACCCGTGAATTATTCATCCTCCATTTGTCATAAGGGGTAGAGGGACGGGACAGCTCAGAGGATGCAGGTGCCCAGATTGGGGGGAAGGGGAGCACGTGGTGCTGCCTCCCACTGACATCCAGAGGAACTGGTTCCTCTCCCACCCCAGCCCCGGCGGGGCCCAGGGGGTCATGGCCCAGCTGCCTGGGGGACTCTGGGGCCCTCCCTTGCCCTCTCTGGTCTTGGCAATGCATCTGGGCTAGGTGGCATTCTCTGACATGAGTGTTAAATACCTGTGGGGCCTCTACCAGGACCCAGCCCAATATCAGGGGAGCCCAGGAGATACTGGGGTTGAGACCTCACCCTGCCACAGGACCTAGCCACAGGCATGATAAACTCAAACCAGACCACAGCAGGCAACCGCAGAGAGAGGCCTCAGTGGAGTGGAGGGGCGGATGTGGGCACTGCAGTGTGGCATGTGCCTGTCACCTCTGTCCCTAGCCCTCCCCATGCTCAGGGCTGCAGCAGATAGAGGGGATGCCCCAGAGATCTCCCAGCCCCTTTTCCCACCCCGGCACTTGTCCATCGCTGCTCCAGGGCCCCCAGGGGTTTGCCAGAGCAGAGGAACGGGCTGAGTAGCTGTGTCCTGAAAGCAAGTGCCACCCCTACACCTGAGCTTCTCCCACTGCCTCCCGAGCCTCAGAACTACCTGAGGGGAGATACTACTGTAACCTCAGAGGCCACTGTCAGCCATGGGTCCAGTTTATCCACCTAAACAATAACCTCCTTCCTTGTAGCCTTTTGATGGGAAGCAGGAGGTAGCTACACAGAAGAAGGCAGCCCACTCTGTACCTGCATGGGGCCCTGGGCCCACGCGAGCTCTTCCTGCGGGTTTCTGGCCTGGTCAGAGGGCGGCGGGTGGGAGTCACTCTTGGAGAGGCCCAGAGTGACTCATCCGCACCAACTGGGCTGCCGTGAAGCCAACCTTTCTCTCTGGGTATGATCTCTCTGGACCCGAGGTCCAAGCTCAGCCCAGGGAGTGCTCTGACGCCTAGGCCTCTCCAAATCCTCTCCAGCCCGTGGACCCTGGCCCACGCCAGAGGAATGCATCTTCACAGCACAGAGCCTTGCCTCACTGGACCTGGCACCTTGGGGCTGCACTGGACAAAAGGGAGTTGGGGAGACCAGGAAGAACTGAGCTCAGCGTGCAACCTGGGGCCAGGGAGGGAGAGAAGTTTGTTTGGGGAACTCCCACTGCTTCCTTCCCTCCCTGCTGGACTACCATTTCCCTTTCACACCTTCCTCAGACTGTACTAACAACGTTCCTTTACAGGAACTGAGATCCAGAGAGGGGGACTCAGCTCAGGGCAGGCAGGGACCCACCCTCGGGCCTCCTCCCTGCGGTTTCATTTCCTTTTCCACCACTCCCCTCCCTGCCCTCACCTGGAAAATGGACGTTTGGGCCTGGTGACCTCTAGGGCCCCTTCCTGATTCTCCAGGGGCTTTCTCCTTCTGGGTGAGCTGTATCCTCTCAGGCCCCAGTGTGGATTCCATCTGGTGTCTACCCAGCTTTGCTAACTCAGGTAGGATTTTAGCCTCTCTGAACCTGTTCATACCTTGGACAACAGGGTAACATCTCTTGCCCTGCTGCCCTTGGTTCCTGTGTGCAGGTTAGATGTTATCAAAGATGGGAATGGGGCTTAAAGTCAGAAAGCTCCTTGCAGATGTGCAGTAGAAGGTTTACATGATTCTGGGGTCTCAAAGTGACAGCCCAGCTCTGCTCTATTTGGCTGCCCCATGTGATTTCATATTTGCTGCCATCAGGTAGGGCACGTGGCATCCGTTTGCTCCAGGCCTCCCCGCTGCCTACCTCCTAGACTGGCCGGCTGTGTCAGACATCCACCTTGGAGGCTGGCCCTGAGTTTGGTGGTGTCAGAACCCTCACTTCTACCTGGAAGCTTCTGGGTCCTGTGGGCCGTTCCCAACTGGGAGACCACACAGCTGGAGTGCACAGCTGGCAAGGGCCAACCCGTCCCACCTGCAGCCAGCTGCCTCTGCCCCTCCCCAGTATCCAGGAGCCCCAGCCTCCGGGGCCTGAGGGCAAGAAGGAGCCCACAGGTGCTGCCTGCAGCCACGGCTTATAACAAATTGCTTCCACAGGTCCTGAAGTGGATGCAATGTTTTCCCTATTTCCATTTAGAAATGTGCCAAGTCTCCCCCAGCCTGGTCCCCTCCCCAAATCTAAACCCTGCTTGTGCTCCCCAGACCTTAAAGAATATTTAACCACCTGTTAAATGATTTATCCCATTGAGGTTCCAGAGCTCAGGGCATCTCACGGGCCTCCTCGAGAATTAACTAGAGCCATAAATCAAAGCGACGTTTGAGAAATTTCCAGCCGCCTCAGACAGCAGGCAGCAGCTCCAGCCCAGACAGGGGAAATGGCATTTAGATGGGGGAAATGGCATTTAGAATGAAGAGGCAAGAGCACTGGCGGGGAGCAGCCTCCAGACCAGCTCAGATGGGGGTGGAGGGCCAAGGACATTGCTTCAGAGGGCTCTGTGCAGAGGCAGCCACTGATAGCCTCTCCGTCCCGGTGCATCCAATACAGGCAGCATCTTAACTCCTGGCACGTGCAGAGAGCCCTCCATGGTTGGCAAAGAGCTTTCCCACCTGTTATCTGATTTCAAAACAGCGCAGGGAGGCAGGTGCTGCGACTGAATACAAGAAGCCCAATGGTGAGGCTCCAGGCATCTGCAGGGGGCAGGGGCAGTCTTGACTTGTGGCAGCCCGAGAGCGGACGAGTGTGGCAGGACTCAGGGACCAGACAGTGAGATGGGCTGAGGCACAGTGGCAAGAGGGGACCAGGTAGGCTATGTTCAGATTCTGGGTCGGGGGAAGGAAGGTAAGAGGAGCTTACCCTTGACATGTCCTGGAAAAGCCAGCACTGGGCACCCAGATTCTTTCTCCCACATGGCTTTACCCCAAGAACAGAACAGAAATTCCTTTTCAGTTCTTGAGCCCCAGTTTGTAATTGAGAAATCCCCAATTTTTTTTTTTTTTTTTTTGAGACATCCTGCTGTCACCCAGACTAGAGTGCAGTGGCATGATCTCGGCTCACTGCAACCTCCGCCTCCTGGATTCAAGCAATCCTCCTGCCTCAGCCTCCCAAGTAGCTGGGACTACAGGCATGCACCACCACACTTAGCTAATTTTTGTATTTTTAGTAGAGACGGGGTTTTACCATGTTGGCCAGGCTGATCTTGAACTCCTGACCTCAAGTGATCCACCCTCTTTGGCTTCCCAAAATGCTGGGATTATAGGCATGAGGCACCATGCCCAGCCAAAAAATCCCAAATTTGAGAGGACGCCTGATCAGTATGCTCTCCCAGAGGCCCCGTCCTGTCACTCCATGGCACAGGGGGTGCGGGAAAGTAGTATTAAACACGAATGCCCCAGCACCTGTAGGGCAAGGCACCCTCTGGCCGAGGTGGCTGCTTTCACCCCAGCTTTGCCCCCATATCTCCCCTCAGCCCGTCTGAGCCCCTGAGCCTCAGGGTGCTTCATCCCCACCAGGGATGACCCAAGGCTGGTGCCTCCAGGCAGCTGGGATGAGCCAAGGCCATTCCCACAGGGATGTGGTTAGGGGTCCGGCAGGCACAGGCCCCTGGGCAGGGAGCCGGCTGCTTGCCTCCCACCAGCAAGCTGGCCAACCAGGCCCATCTACCCCAGAAAGCAGGACCTGAACTTGCCCCTCCCCATCTGCCCCTTACTGGAACATAAATTCAGCCAAGTTTGCAAAGAGCCCAGTGTCCTCTAGTGTCTGCTTGGGGCACAGCTCAGGCTCCTCAGGCTTGAAGCCACTTGCCTGCTGGGAAAAAGGTGGGAGACACCCCGTGAGTCCCAAACACAATGATGAGGCAAGACAGAGGGTGTCCTCGACCTCACCTCCCCGCCTAAGGGCCCCGGGTTGCCCTCCTACCACCACCCCCAAGCCCCAACCTCCCACTCTAGCACCCCCTTCACCCCTCACATCCGATCCTTCCCATTCTGTGCCTAAGTTTTGCTGGCCCCATCCCAGCTAGTCTCTTGACTCAGAATGTCAGGGCCAGGAGCTCAGGGTCCCATCATCATCACAGATGTGAAGGCTGAGGTGACTGGGCCAATGATGCCAGGGTTGGTGCAGGTATATGGTGAGCACTCTGTTGGCTGACACTCAGTTGGCGTCTGGTTTACAGAGACCTGGGGACGCCCCTGAATCAATTGCTGCAGCTGGGCTCACATGGCTCCCAGTGCCACCACTACCACTGGCCAGATGGAATCTCTGTGGATTTAGGGAGGCTCATTTCTGCCCCAGAGCCCCTGAGAGTGGACCTAAGAATGGATACTTGGGACAATGGCCTTCCAGGCAGAGCGAGTCTCCAGGACAAAGACCTTGTGGCCAGAGGGACCCAGGGAGGCCTCTCAGCTGGAGCCGGGTGACTGTGCTGGGCTCCTGGGAGCGGGCTCTGAGAGCCGCCACCCTGAGTGATGGTATCAGAACCCCCATGGAGAAGCAAACAATTCAGGGGCTTCCAGGCAAGAGAGAGGAAGGTCGTTCTCACATCATCTGTCATCTGTCCCTGTCAGGAGAAGGGGCAGGTCCAAAGCCTTAAGCAGAAGTGGGGGTAGGCCCCATACCTTGGACTCGGGGCCAGAAAGAAAGTCTGTTTTTCCATGGCTTCTGTCAGTGGAGCCCAGGGTCACCTTCCCCCCACCCCTTGAGAGTGGCTTTGAGAGGCTGACAGGCTGTGTGACACAGCTTAGCAGGTCTCTTAGCAAAGTGCACATGTCACTAGCATGCCAGGTGCTGGGAGGGAGGAACAGGCACCCAGCCCAGCTCTCCTCCCTCACCTCAGGGTTCTATGGCTGGAAGCTGCACCAGCAGAGGGGTTAGAGTGGCTAGAACACAGTTACTGGGTAGTGCTGGTCACCCTGGGTCTGGATGCTGCAATGGTCCAATTTAATAGCTCAAACTACCACAGGAAGGGTCTCCAGAGGTCCTGGGGGCTGCTGGTGGAGCAGAGAGGTGGTAGCAGTGATCAGGGGTGGGGGGTCCTCCCCACAGCCTCTCAGGAGACTGGGAGGCAGCTCTGGTTCCCTCTCCCAGCCCCAGGGCTCAGAAGGAGTGGGGTAGAGGAAGTGTCTGCAGCCAGAATCCCGCCCATGAGGACAAACTTCTGTGTTATTTGGGGCACAACTGGAAGGCGCTGATTTTACCTGGAAAGCAGGAGGAACCTAATGCCTGACACCAATATAGACTTTACATATTTCCCAGCTAATAGCTGCTTGTAGCTTATGCTAATTTGGCATCAATTCTCTCTTTGTTATGATTAAAGACCATAACACGAGAGCATTAGCAGTGAGCCTAATGCAGGAACTGCTGGATAGCATGGCGGCCAGGGTTGTTCTACCAGAGCTGCAGGGCAGAGGGATGACCTCACAGATGAGGAGGCTGAGGCTGAGGCTAAGGCTGAGAGTCGCAAAATGTCTGGCCCAGGGTGGGTCAGGGCAGAGCCGGGACCGGAGCTCACACTCCCTACTCCCATTTTCCCTCCTTCCAGCACTGCCACAGTTCAAGTCCTGGCCTTCAACACAGCACCCGCTCATGCAGTCCCCAACCTGGTCCTGACCCCAGTTCTTAACCAAGCAGCTCTCAAAACATATATCCCCACCCTGGCTGAAAGCTTCCTTCGGGTCCTGAATTTGACAGGAATCCTGGTTCTACCCCAATTCCAGTTGAATTTCAGTCCCTAAACCAAACCCTGACACCAATCTCCCCAGCCCACACCAGTCCCAGCTCTGGCCCTGGGTGCAGAAGTGTCCAGCACCTAACCCTCAGCAAAGCCCTCCCTAGGATGAGGTCTGGGTCCACCACCCCCTCTCCCCAGGGCAGGGTCTGAGGGATTAGGTGACATACCTAAGGTCACACAGGAATGAGTAGCAGAGTTGACTGTGGAGCTCAGGTCCCCCTGACTCTGGAGTCTCCAGGTGGTGGGGTGGACAGCAGGAAGCCTGGAAGGTGCCGGGAGATGGTGGCCCCTCCACAGGCACTCCTCTGACAGCACACGGCCTCACAGGAGCCCCACAGAGTCTCGAGAGGTGGGCAGCTCAGAGATCGTTCATCTCCATTTTGCAGATCAGAAGACTGAGGCCCAAGGGGAAAGGCTAAGGTCAGTGGCAGAGCAGAGCAAGAGACCAAGTCCCCTGATAGTCTACCCAAGGCTCTCCCATGGCCCCACCCTGCCTCCTTCCCACTCAGGGGCTGAGCAGGCAAGTCAGGTATGGAAGAAAAAATAACACAGGAAACTGCAAGATCACAGACAGAATACTGATTTCCATCCTCATTCCTGGAGAAGTGCCCCAGAATGGCAATGCCGGCTCAGCTGCCTTTAATCGGGAGGCTACCTGGGCTCCAGAGCAGCCAATCCGGAGTCCCCGCTTGCCAACAGTGGGGTATTGATCAAACGGGTTACCGCCCTGCACTCCCGCTTCCCTGCCTGTAAGATGGGACCATGCGGCTCCCCAAGACGTTGCTGAGTGTTGAGATCTGATGATGGATGCACAGCCCCAGCTCGGCACCTGGCTCGTTGTAGGAGCTCCCTGACTTTAGCTCCCTCTACCATCTATACCATCTACACCACCCTGTGTCTGGGAAGAGTCATCTTTCAGCAACACCTCTAGACCCAGCTGACCTCCCAGTACCATCCACTCAGTTCTGGAACTTGGGCTGAGGAGGTGCTTTGTTCATGCAAATAGTGGTGGGGTGTGAAGATTGACACCCTGCGTCCCTAGGAGCAACTTAGAAGACCAGCTGAGAGTATTTAGCCCTGTCCACCTGCCCACCTCTGGAACATTCTGGTGGGCCACTCAGGTGTATCTGCAAGGCCCTGGGGCTGTGTGGAAACATCCAAAGCTTGGAGTAGCCTTGAAGGCTGAAGAATGAAGAGTGACCCCGGGGCACAGGACCGGCAGAGGGGCCAAAGAAGGGGCCCCTGGGGTGATGGGGCCAGTGCTCAGGCCCCAGAAGGAGGAGCAGTAGCAGTCGAGGTTCCCTGGGTAGGCAGAGGGGATCCCACCAGGGAAAGACAAATGGCCAGATGGCAGAGGGAAGGCACCGGCTGCGGCCTCCACTGGGAACATTAATTAAGCCTTCAATTAGAGCAGGCCTGCCCATGTCGGCTCCAAAGAGCACCCAGGGCTCCAGTTGCCCTGCCCAAACCAGGAGTTAATAGCTCACCCTGTAATGGACTCAACAGAGAAACAGCCAGGAGCACCCACTCATCCATCCGCCTGCCTACCAGGGCTCTGGACAGGAGGGAGAGGTGGGGACACCTCTTTGGATCCCTTTATTCCCCAGAAGCCACATCACAGGCCAGCTGGAGGCGGGAAAGCACAACAGTCCCTCTTGTCCCTGGGGACTGGAGTGTTCATGTACTATTCCCAGAAAAGAAGGAAGCAGAATCTCTGCATTTCAGGGCAGGAAGGCTCCAAGAAGTTTTATTTACTGTCCAGGACGATTTACTGTGTGTGGTGCTGGGAACAGAGATGGGTAAGACCCCAGCTCTGCCCTCCAGGAGTCCACGTTCAGCTTGGGCAGGGCTGGCCAGCGCAGGGAGTAGGAGGGAGAAAATAGACATGAAACTGACCATAACCAGAGCCTTCTATGGCCAGTACTGTCAACAACAGCAGCACCTTCCAAGAGGTAGGAGAGAAGAGTCTCAGCTCGGGGGTAAGGCAGAGCCACACAGAGGTGGCCAGTAAACTGAGAGGTCAGGGTCATATAGTCCCACTCCTTGTTTTACAAGTGAACAACCTGAAGCCCAGAGAGGGCAGGTGGCTGGCACAAGGCCACACAGCTATTCAGGGTCAGAGCCAGAATCAGAACCCTGTCAATAGTGGGCCTCTCCATGCTAAAGCAGCAAACTGAGGCCCAGAAAGTTACTTAATTAGGACATTGAATGGAATCCTCTGTCACCCACCCTGTCCTGAGAAAGTCTGGCCCTCCAAGGGTCATTTCACATGGCAAGCATTGCCCAAGGGTACACATACAATCTGTTCTACTGAGAGTGTTCCGGAGAACAGTGGCTCCCCCAGCCTCCCCTGGGTGCCTGGCTCCTCCTGTGCCTTTCAGCCTGCCCCTTCTGCCTCCCCATCTCCTACTCAGGACCCTCAACCATTCTCCCAGCACCTCGGGCCAAGGCCAACTGGGTGGGCTGCCAAGAATGGTCAAGCTCCAACCTGCCCAGAACTGGCCAGGGCTAGGGCTTTCTTTTTTTCTTTTCTTTTTTTTTTTTTTTAAAGGGAGTCTCACTCTGTCACCAGGCTGGAGTGCAGTGGCACAATCTTGGCTCACTGCAACCTCTGCCTCCCAGGTTCAAGTGATTCTCCTGCCCCAACCTCGCAAGTAGCTGGGATTACAGGCACCTGGCTAATTTTTTGTATTTTTAGTAGAGATGAAGTTTTGCTATGTTGGCCAGGCTGGTCTCAAACTCCTGACCTCAGGTGATCCGCCCACCTCGGCCTCCCAAAGTGCTGGGATTACAGGTGTGAGCCACCGTGCCCGGCCCAGGGCCAGGCTTTTAAAGCGTGGTTGTGACACAGCCTGCACCAGAATCACCCAGGGAACTTGTTAAAATGCAGATTCCTAGGTACTGCCCCGGACCTGGTGATTCAGAATCTCTGGGAGTGGGTCATAGGAATCTGCATTTTAGAATAAACTCCCTGGTTTTTTTTTCCCCCATAAATGATATTAGTGGATACATAAATGTAGAAAAGTGTAGAAGTAAAAAGTGAGTTGCTGCATGCATTTTCACAAACTCCACATCTGTTTAATGTCTACCCAGGTAGAGAAATAGAACATTTACAGGCCCTCACAAACCCCTCATGTCCCTTCCAATTACCAACCTCTCCAAACAGGGCCACTATCCTGACTCCTGACAGCTCAGTTCTGTTTTGTCTGCTTTTGAATTTCACGTGTATAGAATTATACAGACACCTGTGTCTGGCTTTTTTTTTTTTTGCTTGACATTATTTGTGAGACTCATTCATACCATTATATGCAGTTGTGGTTTGTTTATTCTCACTGCTGAGTAGCATTCCAGCCTATGATTGTACCACAATTTGCATGCATTCTGCTGTTGATGGGCATTGGGTTGTTTCCAGCTTTGGGATATCAAAAGAGGGCTGCCGTGAAAATTCGATGACATGTATCTCCGTGGACATTTGTATACATTTCTGATGGAGATATGTCGATCAGCAGAACTGTTGCATCACAGATAGGGTTTGCTTGTGTTCAGGTTTAACAAATACAGCTGAACAATTTTCCAAAATGGCTGTACCAATTTAGACACCCACCTGCAGTGTCTGAGAGTTCCAGTTGATGCACATCCTCGTCAGCACTGGGCGCATCTCTCTTTTCATCTCAGCCATGCTTGTGGGTGTGGAGTGATACCATTTTATGCTTCAACTTGCATTTCCCTGATGACTAATGATGTTGAGCACATTTTCTTATGTTTATTGGCCATTTGGGCATCCTCTTTTGTGAAGTGCCTCTTCAGATCTTTTGCCAACTTTTTAATCAGATTGTCTTTTTCTTATTGATTTATAGGAGTTCTTTATATATTCTGGGTTCTTGTCCTTTCCTGGCTATGTGTATTGCAAATATCTTCTTCAACTTGGTGTCTTGCCTTTTTACTCTTAATGATGTATTTTGATAAACAAATTTTTTATTTTAATAAAATAATTTTATTAAATATTTTTTATTTTCAATCAAATAATTTTTTTCCTTTTTGAGGTAATACTTTTTGTGTCTTATGTCCAGGTGGTTCTATGCACCTGAAAGTTTGAGGGGGTGGCTGGAGTTCTTCCAGACGGGTGACAGGCCTTGTTATTGCTCATTGCCACTTTCTTCTCAGACAGACACAGAATTCCCTTAATCATATGTGCCACACTTGCTGAGCACTTGTCCTGCTGTGGGGCACTTTACATGTTGTAGCAGACATCCTTGTGGACATCTATTCAGCCTGAGTCCCAGCTGGAGCCTGTTTACTGAGAACTACTCCTGGACAGATGGGCCGTGGTGTGGCGGTCGCACTGGTACGTGACCCTGGCACACTAGCCACAGCTGATTGGACCGGAACAGACCCTTACCAAGCTGCACTCATCAGGCTGTCTCTCCTGGGGATCTGGATTTGTCCTGAAGGGTGCTAGACTCAGTTCTGATTGTAGCAAGGAAGAAATGATGAGAACTCAGGAGCTGAGGCTGCCATGAGGGCAGGAGAGGGCACATTTGGCCCCACAGCCCTGGAAGCCTGCAGAGGAAGACAGAGGAAGCAGAAGTGAGAAGGGGTGGAGTGTGACACTAAGATACGCTGCACCTCCTGGTTCTTGGCCCTCACAATGCACTCCTGCCTTGGGGGCCCCCAAAGATGACCAACAGCTTTTCAATAAATTCCCCTTTATGTTTAATGTGAATCCTGTCCTTGCAATCAAGAGAGTCTTATCTAAGATATGGTTAGCATCTTGAATCTTCAGAGCAATGAATTCTTCCCCTTTTAGAGATAAAGAAGCTGACTTGGGCTCAGGGAATGATTGCATTTAAAAAAAAAATGAATTTGATTCCCTCGTCTAGCTTTGGACACATTGAGCAAAACACATATGAAACAGGACACTGTTTACTGCAGACCTTTTCAGAGCCTTTGATAGAACGGCACATAGGGATCTGCCAAATGCAGAGTCTCTCTGACTTATTTGACTTGTGGAACCTCCTCTTGTAAGAGGCATTGTGTGAGACTAATGTTTTATGGAAATTGCTGCGAGGAACCAAATTTCTACTACCTGCCTCAAGGTGTTCTCTCTGGAAGGAGGTGTCCTGGTCCAATAACTGGAAATGTTCATCTCCCCAGGTACATGACCCCTCAGTAGATATGATGAGGGAAGGGATCTGTTTTCTAAATTTCTTTCCTGAGGGTTTTTCTAACCTGAAGCAATCGCCCTGGGCCTGGGCCCCGCTAGACGAATCAACTATAACTGAATTTCAGAACTTTCCAAGTGGTTGGCAGGCCTCATCATGCCAGGGACTTCAGGCTCCACCAAGCCACTGTCATCCCTGGAGCCTGGTCCTTAACCAGCCTGCCTCTTCCCAGCAGGAATGAGGCCAGGAAGGGACAAAAAAAGAGGAAGGAATCTGGGAAGAAAAGGCGAGGGAGAAAAGGGAAAAACTGAAGGAAGGGGAAAGGACCAGAGAGGAAGGAAACAGTGAAGAACAGAGAGACCCTCAACAGGGGCGCCAGGAGGGTTTCATGAAGGGACTATTTACCAAAGGTGTGCACAGGATTTTGGAAAACCAACAAAGATGGAGCAGGTTGGGTGTGGTGACTCACACCTGTAATCCCAGCACTTTGAGAGGCCAAGGCGGGCAGATCACCTGAGGTCAGGAGTTTGAGACCAGCCTGGTCAACATCACAAAACCTCATCTCTACTAAAAACACAAAATCAGCTGGATATAGTGGTGCACACCCATAGTTCCAGCTAATTGGGAGGCTGAGGCAAGAGAATCCCTCAGGAGGCGGAGGTTGCAATGAGCTGAGATTGTGCCACTGTACTCCAGCCTGGGCGACAAGAGCAAAACTCAAAAGGTAAAAAAAAAAAAAAAAGGCGGAGTGTGCCTAGGAGCCAGCAGCACGGAGTCATGACCAGCCCTAGGCCTGAAGGGCCAGGGAGGGAGTGGACGCGGAGAGGGTGAGTGTATTAGTCTGTTTTCACGCTGCTGATAAAGACATACTCAAGACTGGGTGATTTATTTATTTTTGTTTGTTTGTTTGTTTGTTTTTGAGATGGAGTCTTGCTCATCACCCAGGCTGGAGTGCGGTGGCGCGATCTCGGCTGTGCGGTGGCGAGATCTCGGCTCACTGCAAGCTCCGCCTCCCGGGTTCAGGCCATTCTCCTGTCTCAGCCTCCCGAGTAGCTGGGACTACAGGCGCCTGTCAACGTGCCCGGCTAATTTTTTGTATTTTTAGCAGAAACGGGGTTTCACCGTGTTAGCCAAGATGGTCTTGCTCTCCTGACCTTGTGATCCGCCCGCCTCGGCCTCCCAAAGTGCTGGGATTACAGGCGTGAGCCAGGGCGCCCGGCCAAGACTGGGTAATTTATAAAGAAAAAGAGGTTGAATGGACTCACAGTTCCACGTGGCCGTGGCCGGGGAGGTCTCAGAATCATGGCAGAAGGTGAAATGCACGTCTCACACAGCGGCAGACAAGAGATAATGGGGGCCAAAGGCTCAGATCTCATGAGCCCTATTCCCTATCGCGAACAGTGTGGGGGAGACCGCCCCCACGATTCAAATTATGTCCCACTGGGCCCCTCCCACCACATGTGGGAGTTATGGGAGCTGTAATTCCAGGCGAGATTTGGGTGGGGACACAGCCAACCCGTATCAGTGGGTGTGGAGGAGCCAGCTGAGCAGCAGCTGCCAGGGCCTTCGGTGCTGTCAGCCCAGCAGGCCCGGATCCACCCCATCCATTGTCCCCCTACCCTCTGATCTCCTGCTGGTGCCTCCCACTGGCCAAACCCCGTCAGAGGCCCCTGGTGCAGCCGCACACTCACACTCGCAGGGTGGAGATGGGCAGGAGCAGCTGAGGGGAATGGAGACTGCCTGGCGTGGGAGGCTTGGGAGGAGGCTGGGGGAAGCAGAAAGGCAGGGAGGAGAGATGAAAATACAGGTCCTCCAAAGGGAGGGCCTTGAAAGAGGTAAGAGCAGAGAGGAGCCTCCAGCCTGGAGGCAGCTTTTCTCTGCACCCTGCTAGATGCGCGGGCTTGTTGCCTCTCCCCAAACCACCAGATCTGTGAGTATCAGAACGGCCTGCCCTGGGCAGCAGACATGTGGGTGTGGCCCCAGCACAGACAGGGAGCTGGCCTCCTCCCTGCTCCTGCCAGCTCCCACAATCCAGTGGGTGGATGGAGCTCTGCTGAGCTCAGCTCGACAGGCCCACCTCTGATGTGCACAGCCCTCCCTTTATGCAAGCCATGAGTGCCTGAAAGGTTGGGAGCATAAATCAGTGCCAGGCAAAGGAGTCCTCATTGAAATTCACCAGGAAAAAATGCATCGCTGAGGATCCTAGAGTGAGTTCCTCTCCACAGACCATAGTTGTCCCCGACATGACTCTTGGCTACGCACACATTGGAGCAGTTGAAAGTGGGCCAACTCTGACTATGAAACTTCATCAGGAGGATGTTCTGGCCGTGCCAGGGTGGGTGATGAGCTGCATCTGCCTCCCAGCCCCCCAGGTTCAGGGAAAGTTGCCAGCACTCACACTTCCCTCGCTGCTTCTCTCCTCCACGTTCTGGTAACTCCAAGGGGGAAAAGTGCGGGCGCCTCTCTCTACCCATTCCGCAGAGAGGTGAGCTGATGGGCAGGCACTCAGAGCCGCCTCAGGCCTGCCCCTACCACCACCCAGCCCGCCTTTCTCCACCAGCCTTGTGAGTTCTGGGCCCGGCCCCCGCCTTCAAGGGGGCCTGACTCCCTCACTGGCATGTCCTCCGAGGGCCTGGCTGGGTGGAGATGATGGGAGAGCCACCTCCCAGTTCACTCGGAGTAACAGCAGCACTGGGCCTTTGGTGAGATGAACCCAGGAACACCAAGACCAACCCAGGGAAAGGGATGTCTGAGGCAGGGAAATCCTTCATGAAGGGAGGCAGCTGCTGTAGATCAAAGCTGTTTTCTGTGCCTCTACGTCATCATTAGCAGAGGGCAGAGGTGGGGGAAGACGGGGAAGGCACAGGACTGCAGGAGAGCTCTGCGTCCCCAAGAGTAGAGCTGATGCCCCTGAGGCATCTGGTGGAGGTGAGGGGGGCAGTGCCAACGTCCTCTGGGTCCAGGGGCTTGTGGAGGCCAGAAGAGGGTCTCCAGGACCAGGTCACATGCCAGGGAAGGCTTCCTGTTGGAGAAAGCCTCTGAGCTGAGTCCTGAGGAGGCACTGGTGGTAGGCACACTAGGTGGTAGGCACACTAGGTGGTAGGCACACTAAGTGGTAGGTACACTAGGTGGTAGGTACACTAAGTGGTAGGTACACTAGGTGGTAGGTACACTAGGTGGTAGGTACACTAAGTGGTAGGCACACTAGGTGGTAGGCACACTAGGTGGTAGGCACACTAGGTGGTAGGTACACTAGGTGGTAGGCACACTAGGTGGTAGGTACACTAGGTGGTAGGCACACTAAGTGGTAGGTACTCTAGGTGGTAGGCACACTAGGTGGTAGGTACACTAGGTGGTAGGCACACTAAGTGGTAGGTACACTAGGCCACACTTGGGTAGGCCAACCCTGTGTATTTGGAGTGTCTTCACCTATGGGAGACTTAACAGAAAGGCAAGACACCAGGAGAGACTTGAATCCAGAGACCTATCATGAAGTACCAATTAATGATAGACAGATGAGGCATTCAGAGAAGGCTTCCTGGAGGAGGTGAGCCTAAACAAAGCTTGAAAGGAAGGGAGTCAATAGAGACTGTAGACCTTGGTAGACCCCTCACTTCCATGCCCTCGTTGCTCCCAGGATCTTTTTCTCCTCAGCCACTGTCTTGGTTTGAAGTTGTACAATTCTCTGATTGTTTCATTAATGTCACTGGACTACGGGCTCCAAGGTTTTGCTCACCATTGTGACACAGTGAATGTTCAATCAATGTTTTTGGCAGGAATAAGTGAAAGGATGAGTGAATGACTGTTTGACTTGTCCCAACTACTGTGGTCTGGAAGTGGCGTGGGTCTGTCCCATGGAGGGGTGGGAGGCAGTGGGAGGCCCTAGAGATCTTGCAACACAGCTGGAGCTGCACTGGGTGGGCTGAACAGAAGATGGTCTGGGGCAGTGGGACAATAAGCACAGGGTCCCTTGTTCTTGTTTCCAGGGGGAAGTGGGGGCTGGGAAGAGGGCACAAGGCTAGGACCCAATGGAGCACGCCATCTGGAACCGTGGGGTGGCTAGAGCTTGCAGGAGATGGGCTTGGAGGGAAAGAGGGCCCAGGATGGAGCCAGACCTCACATAGTGTGCACCCCAACCCCACAGCCCCTCTCCCCAGCCCGGGGTCCTCCAGGAGCTGCTGGACCTCTTTCTCCTGTCTCCCCCACTGCCTCCTTGGTCTGACTGTGCAGAGTGATTTGTGGGCCTGACAAGTTGAATTGTGGGTAAAGCGCTGTCTAAATGTGGAGCAAATTGGAACTGCAGCTCCAACTGGCGGGCCATCCATCACCGGAAAGGCTCGTCAGCACCTCACTGCCCTGCCCAGCCTGGGCCCCTCACTGTGCTTGCCCCAGGGGTGAAGGGGTCTCCTCCTCTTTCCACCTAGGGTCTGAGGGGCCCAAGGGCAGCATGGGAATGGGGGCCTGGGACTAGGGACCTAGCTGGAAGAGAGACAGGGAAGAGGAGGACTGACCATTCCTTGCATTTGTAGGGTCTCCTTTAGGCTTTTCCATAGCATTTTATGCTGATGAATTTCACATAAGCCTCCCAAGAGGTGTATTGTTTATAAATTGGGAAACTGAGGCACAGCGCAATCAGGTGAAAGGCCCAGCCTTGCACTGCACTAACAGAGACTGGAGCATGAAATTTACTGCTGGAGTACCTGGCATTCTTAACAAAGCGGTCGTGCAACATGGAAGAATTCAAAAGCAAATAAATATTCCATCTGGCTCAACTCCTAGTTCCTGGAGCTGACACCTTAGTGGCTCCATTATGGACGGATGAGGTGAAGGAGCCACAAAAACACCTATAACCTGCAGGCCCTGCCTTGAGGGACTCGCTGTCTGTGCCAGGAGCTGTTCCCATTCTAGGAGAACCCTCTCCCTGCCTTTGCCCTGCCCAGCCTCTGACACTCCATTCCTCAGTCCATGTGATGCAGCTCCTGGCCACGGCTGATTAGGCCAGAGGCGGTCACCTGAGGCAGGCTATCTCCTCATAGCCTGGCCCTGACCTCTGACTTGGGACCTGCCTGGAAAAGATGAGCTATGCCAATTAGATGCAAGGAATTTGGAATTGGGATCTTGAGCAACCCAATCAGGTAGCAGAGTGAGCCAAGCTGAAAGTTCCCAGGTAACCTCAGGACTCATCTTTCTCAGAGGCCAAACTCTTCAGATCCTGCTTACTTTCCCCTGCCTTTCCCTCAACTCCGGATCCAGAAACCTCTGTGTGTGTGTGGAAGAGGGGAGGAAGATGCTACACTTGCTCTCTATCATCCCACATGCCCCCAAGCTACCAAACTGTTTATCCACATGAGTCATTTCCGTTTCCCCTTGAGGCCTGGGTTTGGAAACTCAGAACCCAAGCACAGACTGCTGTCTCTCTCTTTATGCTGAGTCATCCCTTCCTTGAGACAACAGCTGAGCTGTCCTGCTGACTACTGAAGGGAAGCGGCCAAGGTTGGGGATGGAGAGGAGCAGTGGAATATGAATGAACATTCCCATCTGTTATCCTGTCACACAAGGTTCCCTGTGGCCCAGGACCCCAAATGCGGAAGCATCCGGAAGGGAGAAAGCACCTCTCTGCAAGGGAGGGGTGTGTGTTTGTGGAGGGGGGCCTCTCTGCAGATCTCTGTGCTCCTGATTTCATTTTTGTGGAGCCCTTGCTGGCTGTCCTGGCCTGGGCCGCTCATGACCTGTAAGATTAGTGCTAAAAGTCCCACTGTTTGTACAAAGTACGTTTGTATCTGTTTCAGTCAGGGCTTAAGTGCAGGAAACAAAAGGCATGTGGGGATTTTAAGCAGAGAGGCAATGAACATGGGGAATTAGGTGCTTACAAAGTCACTGGAGGTGCTGTAGCAGTCGGCATTAGGCTTGCATCCAGGAATGAGTATGAAACAGCTGAACTGGCCCCAGCAGGAAGGGAAAGAATCAGAGCCACCACCGGACACACCACTCTAGCTGCCATCCATCATCTGAAGCTGCTGTCACCACCATACGACGTCTGGGCCCCATAAAGCTGGTGCCTGGACATTGGAATGCCATGAAGGAAAACTCGTGTGTCCATGAGCCTACCTGCCACCAGCAAATAGTTAACGGATGAAGAAGCTGGCTCTGCCTCTCTTCCGCCCTGCAGGCCTCAAGTGGGTGTCTGCATTCAGCAGAACCTCACGAATGAAAACCCTAGGTGCACGGGAGCCACACTGTTGTTAGCTTTGTAGCCTCTGCAGCAGCAGAAGGCATGGAATGGATGCTGAGTCCAAGCACATACCTCAGAGCCCAAGTCCAGATTCCCAGGAGACCCCAGAGGCAAACGTGGCCCATCTTTTGCAGCCAGTGTGGACTGACTGCCCTTGGTTAAGGCCTGGCCTGGGGAAAGCTGTGTAAATACAGGAGGGGCAGTGGAAGGGGAGTGGGGACTGAAGAGCAAAGTGCGTGACTGAGTGTGTGCACACATATGCACCTGCATGTGCCTGTCTGGGGAAGAGGAGTGGGGGTGGATCTTAAGGACTGTGAGATGAAGCCCAGCTCTTCCGACATTCTCACAGGACCTCCTATAACAGGAGCAGCCAGCAGCTGCGGAGGCTCCCGTCCAGTGGGGAAGTCAGTGGTGGGGTAGACCTCACCCAGTCCCAGTCTCTGCCTACCCTGGGTCAGCACAGCCATCTCTGATCAGCTCTCAGGGGAGGCTGAAGTCTTTGTCTCTCCTTGAGCTAATTTCTGGGGATCCCAGCATCTTGTATTAACAAAACAAGGGTACCTAGAATGTCCCTCTCTTCAAAGTACAGTTGTGACACACACTGTGGCTGCAGGTTCCCTGGGGGAACCTTTGCTGGGGTGAGGTTCATTGAGGCTCAGTTCTGCCTGACAGGGGGCCCTCCCTGCAGGCAGCTAGCCCAGGGCAGGACTGAGGGGCTGAGAGATGCCAGCCCCAGGAGCTGCTCAGCCTTGTGGCTGCAGCTCCCTCAGCAGAAACCCTTGCCTATGGAACGGCTCTCTCCCTTTTGCTTGTTAAATAGTTTGTCTGCTGCCACTCCCCGCTCCTGGAAGATGAAGGAGCTGCCACTCCGGAGGCGTGGGGAGGTGGGAGGGAGCACACACTCCAGGCCAAACACCCGCCTGCCCTGGCATGCAATCTGCAGGGAGACCCGGGAAAGGGAGGCTGCGTTCCGCAATGTGTCAGGAAGACAAGACAGGCTCTCTCTGCTCCTCTGCCTTGGAGAAGATCTTAGCCCAGCCTGACATCAGGGTGGACTTGGCCAGAGCCTCACAGAGCCTCAGAAGCTAATGAAGGATTCATCCGCATCACCTCAACTCAGGATGTCCCCAAGGGAATGACCCCTCCTCCCTCTGCCCCCAAACTACTGCCTCCTCCGGCCTTCCCTGTTTGTGTCACAGCCCCCTCCCCAGTCTCGGAGACCTGCTGCTCCATCCCCTGAGACTTCTCTCGGATGTGGCCCTTGCTTGTCATTCCTACCTTCGGACCCACTCCCCTACCTTCATCACCACACCAGCCACCTCCCTCAGCCCTCCTGCAGCTCCCCTCTCTCCTGTCCCTGGAGGGTTCCCCTGCTGAACACCCCTGGACACCTCCCATCCCCCCATGACCGGCTAAATGGAGCCCCAGTGCCTCAGCCTTATCTCAGAGGCTTTCTGAGGCTCACCCCCAGCAAACCGCTCCAGGCTATCTCCCACACACACCCACATTCTTGCCAAACTATATTATGCATCAATTCTCTAATAGTGGCCACATGATGGAAGCTGGCTAATTAGAGCCCTGTCCTGAGACTTTTGCCTGAACTGGTCCTCTGGGATTTGAGCTGTAAGGACGGTGTGGTAGAGTGAAGAAAATACCTCTCTCCCAAAGATATATGTACTTCTTAATACTTGGAACCTGCAAATATTACCTTACCTGCCAAAAAAGCGAATATTTTGCCTTATATGGCAAAAGATGTAATTAAGTTAAGGATCTTGGGAGGAGAAGCTTATCCTGGGTAATTTGGGTTGGCCCTGAATGCCATGACAAGTGTCCTTTACACACAGAGAGGAGAAGTTAGACACAAAGGAGAAGGCAATGTGAAAACTGAGCAAAGAGAGATGTGGCCACAAGTCAAGACATGCTGACAGCACCAGATGCTGAGAGAGGCAAGGCACAGCGTCTTCCCTGGAGTCCTCAGAAGGCACATGGCCCTGCAGACAACTTGATTTCAGACTTGTGGCCTCCAAAACTGTGAGAGAATAAATTTCTATTGTTTGAAGCCACCAAGTTTCTTATAATTTGTTATAGCCTCCCCAGAAATGAATACAGATGGTGAGTGCTGGAGCTGTAGGAGTCATTTTGTGCCATGTGAAGAGGATATGGGAAGCCTGAAGCAGATCCAGAAGAAAGCAGAGCTGAGGGGTGGAGAGGGGTGCAGGGGGCTAGGGAGAGCCCTGAGGACACTGGGTCACCCTGCAGGCAGCCTTCCCTCCCTAGCCTTTTCTGCAACATAAGCCAACATGTTTCCCCTTTTACTTAAGCCAGTTTGAACTGGTTTTCTGTCACTTGCAGCCCAAAGTGTTCTGACTAACATTCTCACCCAGTAATTATTATGAGCTTTAAAAATAGCTCAAATCTTTGACCCAGTGATCCCAGCTTTCTGCGCTAAGAAAATAATCTTTATAAGGACAGTCACAGCAGTGTGAAAAAATAGAAACAACTTATATATGCAACCACAGGACATGCGTTCATAGATTATGGGGGGATATTATATAACTATTAAAACTATATTTTCATGCTTATTATAAAATAAGTGAAAGACAGGACAGCAATAAGAAATTCATGCACACACATAAACATGCATTTGTATATTTATATATAAAAAGAACTCCATTTTAAAAAATGTTGCTTGAGATAATTTTTTTTTTTTTTTTTTTGAGGCAGAGTCTTGCTCTGTCAACCAGGCTGGAGTGCAGTGGCATGATTGCTTGAGATAATTTTTAAGGCAACAAAGCATTACACATGCAGTTGAAATCCTTTGTGTACCTCCCCTCAATTTCTTACATAGCCTCCTTCCCTCTCCAAAGGTAGCTACCTTATCTAAGTTGGTATCATCCCCATGTATGATTTTAAATACTTAGTGCTTATATATGTATCCATAAGTAATGCATCATATTTGCACGTCTCTACATTTTAATCTGTAGGATGAGGCTTCCTGCAACTTGGCTCTTCTCCACCAACCATATGTTTTGCTTTCAGTCCATCTTGATAACATGTTCATTAATTTTAGCTGCTGTCAAGAATTCCTTTTCTGAGTGTCCCACACTTTACATATCCTTTCTCTGGTTAATAAACGCTGAGTTCATTGGCAATACTTCTTACTCTAAAATGCTGCAGCTCTTATGGTTCCTTGTGTACACGCATGAGATTGTCCCCAGAGGTTTACACCCCAAGCGCAGTAGCGGGTGCAGGACGTGTGTGTCTTCTTCCCTACAAGGTGCAGCTGAATTGTGCTCCTAAGGAGTGGTATTTAGAGTGAGTAGTTGGCGGGACACAGTGGCTCACGCCTGTAATCCCAGCACTTTGGGAGGCCAGTGAGGGCGGATCACGATGTCAGGAAATCAAGATCATCCTAGCCAACATGGGGAAATCCTGTCTTTACTAAAAACGCAAAAATTACAAAAATTAGCCGGGCGTGGTGGCACGTGCCTGTAGTCCTGGCTACTCAGGAGGCTGAGGCTGGAGAATTGCTTGAACCCAGGAGGTAGAGGCTACTAACCTGAGATCGCGTCACTGCACTCCAGCCTGGGCGACAGAGTAAGACTGCATCCCCTCTCCCCGCCCCTCCCCCCCAAAAAAGGTGAGTAGTTTCCATTTTCCACATCCTCAACAGGGAGACGTTTTTGACAATCCAACGGGTAGGAAATTGTATCTCGCCATGTGGTTTGATGTACATTTCCCTTTTTACAGGGCTCTCCATACACTTGCCATACATTCATGTCCCCTTCAGTTTCCTCTTCTGTTCAATGCTTTTGACCACTCTACTGAGGTATTTGTCTTTTGAACGGAAAACATATTCACACGAATTACACTCAAATGTCAACAGTGTCAACATTTTTTATTTCTCTTTTATAGTAATAGGACACTTCGTTTGTGGTGGCCCTATCAGCGTCCCCTGTCTGGAAAACATCCCCTCAGCTTCCCACCTGCTTCGGCCGTGTGGTCCAGATTGGAGCCCAACTCTCACCTGATCCCGACCCACAGGTCACAGGGATTGGTCCAGGGTTAGGCACGTGACCCAGTCAGACCAATCAGAGCCCTTCTCTGGGCTTTTTAACTGGAGGAGGAGAGCAATTCTTTCCTGGTTGATCATGAAAATGTGAGGACGTGAGGCCAGTAATCCTGCCTCATAGAGACGAACAGCCTGCGACCAAGAAACAAATACCAAGGGAGAGAGGACGGGAGTGAAAACGGAGAGGGCGTGTAGGCAGCCAGACCTACCACACGTGTCCAGACAGCCGCGGCTCTGAGCTCCACTGACTCGCACAGACTGGGGGGATGAGGCCCGGCCAGAGACCTGCCCCTACCATCAAGGGTTGCCAGCCTTCTGCAGGGCACCCACCAGGCCCTGATGTGCCCAGGGCTGGGGAAGACCCTGGCTCTGACCCTTTAAATCCAGGGCTGCAAAGAAGCCTGTTCCTGAGGCCGAAGCAGCAACACTGACCAATTCCCAGCAGGACTTCCGCACAGGGCCTGGGCCTGCTCACCTGTGGGGAGGAGCTGGCCAAGGGCATCCCTCGCCGCTCGCTCCTACCCCCGTGGGCCTCGAACGGCCCCTTCCCACTAAGTCAGAGGCCTAAAATAAGAAGCGTGTTCCAAAAGATGTGACTTTTGGGAAAATTTCAGCCAAATCAATTAATGATAAAACCCTTGAGCAAACACAGCTACTTTTATCATTTTAGAATGTTGTGATTGGAGCAGCAAACGAAATTAAATTAAAAACACAGAGACTTCAGGTCAGAACCCCAGCCGCTCTTGTTGGTTTTTAATCTCCTATTAAACGATATATCTTCTGATGGCTTTTGTCAGCTTATTTAATGTAATAACCCAGGACATGTGGCCCGCTGAACTCCTCATTCCCCCCACATGGCTAAGGGGGAGGGTACCGCTGGCAGCCAGGTCCACCCACAAGCTTAAAATGGGGATGGGAGGGGGGCAACAGTCATGGGGAACGGCAAGGGGCCACAGAGGACTCTGGAGACTGAACTTCACTAGAGGTCTGTAGGCAAACACAGGGCACTGAGGTGCCCTGAGGCCAAAAAGCTTTCCCAAGTCACATTCAGAGCCAGGATTGGAACCCAGGCCCCCCAGCAGCCAGCCCACAGCTCAGCGTCCAGGAAAAGGGCTGAGTGCAGGGCTGGGAGTGCGGTCCTCAGTTCTCCACCCCCTCTCAGGGCATTAGTAGTGGGGCTTATGCAGCTCAGTCTGGAAGACAGAAGCAGAGTCCCAGTCCCCAGGAGATCCTGGCCTGACGGCAGAGGCCTTTCCCATGCTCAGGGACTTCCCAGTGTGAGGATGGAGACACAACCCTGCCCTCAGGAAACTCCCAGTGAGATGCAGACACAGGCAAATACAGATGGCCACGCCTACAAGTAAATTGCTTTGGTGAGAACAAGAAAGGGTGGCTTGGAATGTATGTTGGCTTCACCAAGAAAGGCTTCCTGGAGGAGGCGGAGAAGGAGGCAATCTCAAGACAGCTTAGGCAGAGGATTTGTGGCAAGAGAGAGAAGCTGCAGCGGGTGAGGGAGAAAAGACACAGGGCGCATTTCCTCTATGAGCTGCCTGTACCCACACACAGGCACGCACAAACATACAGGCCTGTGTGCACACACTTACACCTATGCGTACATGCAAAACCATGCACTCAGAAACACAAGCTGACATACCAGGCATAAGGACACATGGGTCTTCTCTTACCATCATGCATGCACACACATGTACATACACACATGCATTGATGCACATACACCTATACATGCAGTCATAGACAGACCTACACGCTGGCCAGGACCAGGCTTTGTATGAAGTTCAGATATGCTCTGTGTGCGCTGCTCTGCCCATAGGTATGGGGGCCTGCACTGCCCCCAGCCATGCTTGGGGCCCCCAGCAGCTGTATTGCCTGTTAAAAGTTCCTGAGCCCCCTGCCTGGGCTCTGTCGGCATCCCTGCCCCTGCCATGGTCCTGCCCCCTGGTGTACCTGCTGCCTTCTCCCTGGCTCTGTGGGTGGGCAGAGAGCTGGGGCTGGCCAGGAGGACACTCCTAGGGGAACTTCGTAGAGCTACCCACAGGCTAGGGAGAGGTCTCCAGGGCTTGTCTGGGCCACTGCCCAGCCTCGGAGCAGGATGTTCCTTCCCTTGGCAGCCACTTGCTGCCTCCCTCCTTTCCTCTCAAGGTCTCTAACAGGTCAGGTTCTTTCGAAGACAATTCAGAGGAAGATTACATGCAGGAAGTTTTCTGAGAAGAACACCTGTAGAGAGTGGCACAAGCAGGGCTGGGCAGACAGAGGGACTGGCCTGCTCTGTGGTCACAGCAGAGGCCTCAGCCACCCCAGGGAGGACAGAGGAGGGGAGGAGGCCCTACAGCCTGTCCCACGTGGGGCAAGGGGATCTGCCTTCACACTGGTGCATTTACCAGCAGCTGGATGCTGGCTGTCCCCAGAAAACGCTGCAACCTCAAAGGAAGAGGCCAAGGGTAACCACAAGGAAGAGGAGCTCGGCTTGGCGCAGTCAGCTGTCCACGTCCCCCATGGCTGGAGAATGGGCACTGGGATCCTGAAGGGAAGTATGTGGGCAGCACCTAGGTGGCCACTACAGTTTCCAAAGGATGAGGCGCCTGACCCCCTCCTGCTGTAGGCCTCACTCACGTCCCTCCTGCTGCAGTTGAAGTCCCCTCTCTTGAGTCTTTCTGAGCCCTGCTCCCCTGTCTGTCCCTCCCGCTTCAAACCATTGCCTTAAGCTGGCGTGGATGGCTCCATATTGCAGGTTTCAGATTCCCTCGCAGGAAGCCAGAGGGTGAGGCTCCCTCCAGCACCCTCTCTCTTGCCCCTCCTGAGGCCCGAAGTCACCTCTGAACACAGAGGTGCTGAGTCATGGGCGAAGCGATAAGGACAGCCCCTCTGACTGCAGTCCTTCGTGACTCAGAGCAGTGGGACAGGGGCTGAGTCTGCTTTGCTCTGCGCTGACAAGACAGCGGTGGGGGCTTGTGACTATCATTCAGCAGGCTCTGTGGGTGGCAGAATAACAGGATCCCCTCTTACCTTAGTCCTCTGTTGATGTCCCCACCACCCCTGTTTACTCTCACACACACAGCGCTGGCAGGAGTGAGAGCTGAAATCCTTTGGATTTGAAGCACACTTCATTTCTTCTTCTCCAGGGAAAGTGTGAGCTAGAGAGTGCTGACTTCGAGACGAAGGGGCTGTTCCCCCTAGACTCTATTTCATCTGTCCTAAGGAACACATTTGTTTCACACTTTAATGTCCCTGAAATAGAAATCTGTCTAACAGTTGGTGGCATATCCTAGTTTAATCAGCAGCATTTTCCCCCTTCATGATAAAATAATGGTTCCTTTAAAAATCACTGGTATCCTAGATTTGATGAGACTGGTACTTTGCATTCACCTGGGAGGCAATACCAACCTCTCCACCCAGGGAGATGAGGGAGGCGAGGGAAGGAGACTGGAGGCTGGGCTGCTTTCAGCACCCACGGAGGTGAGGGAGGGGAGGGGAGGGACCAGAGGCTGGGCTGCTTTCAGCATCCAGGGAGGTGAGGGAGGGGAGGGACTAGAGGCTGGGCTGCTTTCAGCATCCAGGGAGGTGAGGGAGGGGAGGGACTAGAGGCTGGGCTGCTTTCAGCATCCAGGGAGGTGAGGGAGGGGAGGGACTAGAGGCTGGGCTGCTTTCAGCATCCAGGGAGGTGAGGGAGGGGAGGGACTAGAGGCTGGGCTGCTTTCAGCATCCAGGGAGGTGAGGGAAGGGAGGGACTAGAGGCTGGGCTGCTTTCAGCATCCAGGAAAGTGAGGGAGGGGAGGGGAGGGGAGGAGAGGGGAAAAGAGACTGGGCAGCTTTCAGCACCCAGGGAGGTGAGGGAGGAGAGGGATGGGACTAGAGGCTGGGCTGCTTTCAGCACCGAGGGAGGTGAGGGAGGGGAGAGACTAGAGGCTGGGCTGCTTTCAGCACCCAGGGAGATGAGGGAGAGGAGGGGAGGGGAGGGGACAAGAAGCTGGGCTGCTTTCAGTACCCAGGGAGTGAGGGAGGGGAAGGGAGGGGACCAGAGGCTGGGCTGCTTTCAGCATTCCCTGCATCAGGCTTTCACTGGGCAGCTTTAGGATCTGGGCCCTCCCAAGGCCTCCTGCAGGCAGATGAAGAGCAGAACCATGTTTTGGAGCCAAACAGAAAATTATTTTTGGAGACTCAGGGCAGAAGTTTACCTCTAGTGCCCTGCAGACCTCAGCTGCTGGCGGCCAAGGTCCTCCTTCTGAAGCCTAAATAAAAGTAGCTGAAGCTAGTCCAGCCTCAGCAGCTGGGGCGATGACAGCAATGTGAACATGGGTGCAGATGTTCCAGGGAAGAGGGCTTGGGGCTGCAGCTCCAGGTGAGGCCTGTTGAAGTGTTAATGGGCACCATCTCCAGGTGAGAGAATTAGCCCCATGGGGCAGCCAAATGGAAAAAGCCTGGGAATTTAGAAAGAAAATGCTGGCCTGGAGGAGAGGCAAGATGGGAGCTTCCGGATGCTGAGCTGAGTGGAGGAGAAGCATGTTATGGACCTCGTCTGGCACAAGCAGCAGGGAGCCCCTGACACTGCACTCAGATGCTGGCTCTCATCGCTCCCCTAGAGGCTTGCTGAGCTCCCAGATGGCCATCTCAGCAGACTCCTGTGGGGCAGGTGGCAGGGGGATGATACTGACATCCATGCCTCTTTCAACAAGCAGCAGAGACAGGAGAAAGCTACTTTGGCCACAGGGTCAGGGGTGGGAGCAGGTGTGAGCCAGCATCTCCAGAGGGAGACTCCAGGCAGAGGAGGCTGAAGGACCTGCTTGGCAGTATAGGTTGAGAGCCCCACTGTACAAGACACTATGCTCCCTCCTCACCCCCTCCAACCTGAGCGGAAGCAAGGGGCTCTGGGAAGCCTGGTTTGCAGGAGAAGGCCAGGAGAGCAGGGCCCTGGAGCCCAAGCCCTGCAGGACGCCTGGCCAACCGAAGCCAGCTTCATTCATTCCTCCGCCCCATAAACACCTGCTGAGTAGTGAAGCAAACAGGCAAAACAGACTCCTCTGAAGGAGTCTATGTTCTAGTGAGGGAAGAAATACATTAAACAAAATAAACATAGAATGACATTGGTGCTAAGCGCCACAGAGAAAAATATAACAGAATGAGGAGGTTGGAATGAACAGGAATACCGCTTTCTATCACGTGGGCAGGGAAATCCCTCTGCACAGATGTGACGATAGACCTAAGTGAAATGAGAGCGGGAGCCTTGGGGGCACCTACGGGAAGCTTCCTTCCACTCAGCACGCCAAACAGTGGTGCAAAGGCCCTGCCAGGGTGGGACTCGGATGGTCCCAGACTAACAAGCAGATCAGGGCTGGAGTGGAAGGAGACAGTGAGCGAGAGGGAGGTAGGTGCGGGGAGGGAAGTGGCATCCAACCCCACAGGGCTTTCTGGGCCATGGAAAGGACTTCGGCGTCCACTCTGAGTGGAAGGGGAGTCTACAGAGGGTTTGAGCAGAAAGGGGTGACCTGACTTCGGTTTTAACAGGATAACAGACAGCAGGGGCAAAGGGCAGGCAGCAGGGACGCTGTTAGAAAGCCATTATAATCTCCAAGCAGAAGATGACAGTGGCTGGATTGTGGATATATTTAGACGGCAGAGCTGACGAGATTTGCTGACAGATTGGATTCGGGATGTGTTCCAGTTATCTATTGCTATACAACAAACCACCCCCGATGCTTGGTGGCTTAAAACGACCACAGGCATTTATTTTGCTTATGAATCTGCAAAATGCGGGCAGGACTCAGTGAGGAAGGCTCCTCTCTGCACGACATGATGTCAGCAGGATGGCCTGGGAAGCTGCGGAGCCACTTGCAGGGTGAGTCTCACATGGCTGGTGGGTGCAGGCTGATGGCTGCAACTAGGGCTTGGCCTGGCCCATCCACCCGAGGTCTCAGCCCCTCCTCATGTGGGCCTCTCCCAGGGCTCCTGGGTTCCAAGAGCAAGCATCTCAGGAATCCAAGGCAAAACCTGCAAGGCTTCTTACCATCTAGCCTCAGAAATCCCAGAACATCACTTCCTACTGCCTTCTATTGGTCAAGTGAGTCACCAAGGCTAGCCCTGATCAGCGGGAGAGGAATTAGACTCCACCATCTCTCAGCGGGGAGAACAAAGAACTTATGGCCATCATTACTCTGCCACACAGTGTGAAGAGGTGAGGCGAGGGTGACTCCAGGATTCTTGGCCTGAGCCACTTACGTCCTGGTGTATGCCACCAGTGAGGCAACTGCTTCTCGCTCACCTTACCCTCCAGAGGCCGAGCTGTGGGCCTTGTCCAAGCCCCCTCCCTCACAGGTCTTATTTCTTCCTGTCAAACAAAGGGTCTGAATGGGAAGACAGTTGTCCCTTCCAGCCCTGGGACACTAGCAACAGGGCGGGCAGCAGCTTCCTTATGGGGTCCAAGAGACGAATGTCTCCTCCTCCCAGGAGCTACTCTTAGAACCTCGGGTGGGAGGCCTGAGACAGGGCTGGGGTGGCTGGCTGGGAGGCACCACAGAGCAGGAGCCTGGCCTGCAACCCTTCCCCTTGGTATCCTGCCTCTGCCTCTGGGCCAGAGCCACCCATGTGTCCTACCCACACTCAGGAAAAAGGTGGACAGGCCCTGCCCATGAATGCCAGGTTCTGGTTTCCAAGCCTTTATCTCTCAGGGCATGGCCAGGGACCAGGAGACCCAGAGGCAATCAGCTGATCACCTGTCCACTGCGGCCCCACTCTGAGCCAGGCAGCCTGGGTGGGGAACTCTGACGTGCTTTTCCTGACACAGAAGAGGACCAGGAGAGGGGTTGCTGCCCGTGACTGTGAGTACACAGCTCCACCCAGCCTGATCCATCACCTTGCACACACATCTGGGATGGCTGAAAGGTGTATATCTCCCTCCTACAGGCAAGAATAGCAGAATATGGACTCCCCATCCTGAAGAAAAGACTCTAGCACAAACTCTCGTGTGCCCATGAATGTCCTGGGGTGTGTCCTTAAAATACTGAAACTGAATCAAGTTTCTACCAAGTCCCCAGGTGATGCCAACGCTTCTGGGCCACAGGGCAAGGGGCTGGTCTAGCCAGACCTGCAGCTTCCCGGGTGGACACCCCAGGTGACTGCAACACAGCCAGCCTGGCTAGAGGGACCATTGTCCAGCCCCTCATCTCACAGATGAGATGGACAGCAGCTGTGGCACGCCAAGCACCTACAATGCCACCATCACCAGCTGGGCTCTGGAGTGAGAACACACAGGTGGATGGGCTCTGTGACCTTGGGCAAGTTCCTTTGTCTCTCTGGGTCTCTTTGCTCATCTGCAAAATGGAAAGAAGCCTGGAAAGCCGTAGAGAAGGAAGGGTCGGGAGAAAGGGGAGTGGAGGGATGGGGAAGAATATTGTGCAGGAGACCTGCGGGGGAGCATTGAAAAGGAGAGGTGAAAGGAGGAGGGGCAGAAAGAGAAGGCAAGGGAGGAGGGGGCAGGGCGAAGAGAGGCAGTCAGGGAACCTTGAAGAGAAGGGCACTCAGCCAGAGTCATAACTGTGGGATGATGGGAGAAGGAGAAAGTGAGGAAGAGTCTGGGGCTGGGGACCAGGGACAGCCTGGGTGTCATGGAGGAGGTGGGCAGGGAGGGTGGGCCCGAGGGGCATGCAGTGCTCTCCCTTCATCCCAGGCTCTCAGGTGCCAGGGAGAAATGAGATTCTAGCTGCAACACTTCTGGGAAACATCCTGCCTTTTCATTTATGGGGAATAAGTAGAAAAATGACTGGAGGAGATGCCGCCACATTATTATTACTTTTATTTTTTTATTTAATTTTTTTTTTTTTTTTTTTTTTTTGGCAATTGCGGCAAAAATGTCTCCACTGGGAGTGCAAAGCCCATCAGGATGGTTATGTAATGGCTGACCGCCTTCAGCAGGCTCAGCACCTGCAAACCTTCCTCCACAGGGCCATATTTAACCCGGGGTCCCTGAGGCCCAGACATGCCCGCAGTCCTGAAATGAGTTGCAGAGTGGAGGTAAAACACCCACCACCGGGCATCTCTCTGGCAAGCCTGGCCCTGGTTCCACCCAGCTCCACAACACAGACCCGAGAAGGGACACTGAGGCACAGGAGGCTTCTCCACCCCTTTCTGGACCACCAGACCCACTCATTTGTACTGGCTTTCCCCACCCATTCAGGGGCTTCCTGGGACCAGAGTTGACCTTGGGCCTCCTAGAAGAAAAGAGAAATGGCTCTCTGTGCCTTCCTATAACCCACGCCCCCAGTGAAAACGTTCTCTTTTGATTTTTGTCCGAAACAGTTCTTTGTTGTCTACGACTACGAGGGGACAGAGAGGAGAGGCTGGTGGCAGTGGGAGGGAGACAGGGGTCCTTGCAGGAAACAGAGGAATATGTCAATATGCTGCCAAGGGTAGAGGCTGTCATCACGGGCCTTTACAAGGCGCTGTGGCAGTGAGCGTGTAGTGTTACACAAGGTGTAATTCATAACGGCCCAAAGGCGGCAGTGCCTGCGGAGCTCAGCCCAGGGGTTGGGGTGGCCCATGCCCTCCTCCAAGGGGGAGCAGCCCCTGCTACCCTTGGTGCACACTGTACCTTGACATGGAGTGCCCTCTCCCTCCCGAGCAGTTGTGACTTTACTCATTTCTCAAGGCCCGGTACAGATGCCACCTCCTCTCCAGAGCCTACTCTGAGCCTTCCGGGCTAGGTCTCCCACCTTCCCTGCGCTGCCCAAAGCCAGCTCAGAAACGATATCCTGTCCTTCAAGAAACCCACCACACCCTGTGGCTGGCCTGCCCTCTTTCTCCAAACACACTGGGAGTTCCTTAAGGGCAGAGCGGCCCTTGTCCTGGCTCCTGTGAAGAGCCTTTGGCAACTCCCTCTTCCCGTTTCACAGGAGGATCCTCACAACTCAGCGCTTCCGCACCCAGCCTCCTGGCCCTAAGCACGGAGAGCGGCTGCCTCATTCCCGTTCACGGCCCTTAGCCCCACTGGCTCTACACATTTGAGCTCTTTTTTGGTTTATTGTCTATTTCTCCTGATTAGAATGTAAACTCCGTCAGGGTGACTGTTTTTGTCTGTTTTCTTCTCTGCTGTATCCCCAGCATCTGGAATGGTGCCCAGCACAGAGTAGGTGCTTAGTGAATGTTTGTTAAACCCAGCTCTTTACAGAGTGAATTATGCAGTAGAAGTTTTTCTTGCCTTGATCCACACACACGCAGCAACCGAGGAGAGGTGATTTGTTCTGCACTGGAAAGCGCAGGGCAGAAGGGGGGTCTTTCATACCACTTTGAGGTCTCGCCCCTTTTCCTAGAAAATCTGGAAAATGGTAGCCTCTCTCCATAGAATTCTCTTTATCCAGAGCATAAGCCCTCAGAGAGCTCCAAGAACAAATATTTTTTGCTCACATCTCTTTTGGAGAACATTCAGAGAACACCCTGCCTTTTTGAGAGGAGAGAAGTACAGTGACTCCCACAGTGTCACCACTCAGCAAGTCAGTGGCCCAGCCAGAGCCACCGCCGACGCCAGGCCAGGGCACTGGCCATGCCCACACTGGCTCTCTCTGCCACCCACTGAGGCTGAGAGAGGCAAAAGACCAGAAAAGGGGCTGACTTTGGAGTTTTGATCCAAAACTGGAGCTGGGGCTCTGGGGAAGGTCCCAGGCCCAGGAGGCTCTGCACAAATAGAGCTGGTTCTCAGGCTGGAAACCAGACCACCTGGGCCCGCACTCTCACCTGGAGCCTTGTGAGAGCACTACCTCCTGGGCCCCGGGCATGGGGTTGAGTAGGAATCTGCATTCCTAACACACGCTCATGCTGCCGGGAGGAGGACCAGCTTTGAGAACCACTGGCTTAGACAAAACACTCCCAGCTCTTCCTAGGCTGACACTGGAGAAATGGACTGGGAATTAGGCTGTGTGAGGGGCCTTTGCTTTTTATTTATCCGCTTAGGCATTGTTATGAACATTTAAAGACCTGTAGATTATTTCTTATTAAAATTTATTTTCAAAGTTTTAAAAGAAAACGAACAATTCATGCATGGTGTGAATGGCAATTATCTATTCAACCTAACAAGCATTTATTATGTGCCTACTGTGTGCAGGCCAAAATTTTAAATGAATCAGAGGCAGTCCCCATTGTCTAGACACAGAGCCATGAGGGGGAGTGAGACAGATAAAACAGCATTAATAGAAAGGAGGAGGAACCAGGCTAGAGATGTTTACAGATACAATGGGGACACAAGTGGCAATTAATTCCACCTGAAGAGTCAGGAAAAGCAGCCAGAGGAAAGGTAGCATTTTCACTCAGACTTGAAGGACCCCAGCCAAGGAGAACAGCATGAACATAGCCTAGAGAAGGCAGGATCTGCATTTGTAAGGAACTGGACCAAAAGCCTGGGGTGCTGGGTGGCCTCAGATATGGGGGTTAGAAGACACTGGAGGTGGGCCAGAAAAAGCAGGTGGCGGGCAGGTGCTGAAAGTCCGTAAGTGGCTGTGACTTCACAGAAAGCTCTCAAAGTCCTGAAGCAGAAAGAGGAGCCGTCAGGCATTCAGAAACAAGGCTGAGGGTGAATGGGCTGGCAGGAGGAGGAGAAGAGAGGCTGGAGACCAGGGAGAAAGCAGGTGCGGATATCCCGGAGAGGGGTGATGGGGTCCTGGGTTGGGGACAGTAGAGCAGCAGCACTGGGAACAGATATTGTTGACTCCAGGCCTGAGGGAAGAGGAGGGAGAGGGAGGGGTGGATACGCCCTGAAGTTCCCAGCTCAGCCACAGGGGTGTGCCAGCTCCAGGACCTGTATCATGTGGTCCTGCCCTATTTTCCCAGCCACAGTTGGTTTGTCCATGTCCAGGCACCTGATCCAATTAGGTGACGAATCCGGGGATGAGGGGGGCAGCACTGAGATTCTGCCAGAGACCCGCTCTAGAGGATTCTTTGCAAAATATGTATAACTAAGGCCTCAGCCTTGATACCTGCACCCTCTTGTTCCCAGCACAGGACTGGGGACTCAGCCTGGTAGTCGGAGGAAAGGAGGGCAGAAAGAGCTGGTGCAATCCAGGAGGACCTCCTAGAGAAGACAGCTGGATTTGGATAGGCAGAAGGAAAAGCAGAAGCCATGAAGGGAACAGGCAGGCCCTCAAAGTCCATCTCTTCCTCTCCAGCCCTCTTGGGGAGGAGCCCCAGTGCAGCCCAGCACCTCTGGAAAGGGGCTCCAACTCCCTCCTCCTCACCTCGCTAGCCTGGGGTCCCAAGAGTAGCTCTGGTAGGGAGTGTGTGGCCTCTCAGCAGATGGGGAAATGAGCCCAGGGAGAGCAGTATCTTAGTTCATTGTGTGTTGCTATAACAGAATACCACAGACAGGGTAATTGATAAACAATAAAGGTTTATATGGTTCACTGTTCTAGAGGGCAAGAAGTCCAATATCAAGGTGCTGGCATCTGGTGAGGGCCTCCATGCTGTGTCATCCCATGGCCAAAGATGGAAGGGCAAGAGGGCACAAGAGAGCAAGGGTAAGAGGGGGCTGAACCGGCCTTTCTAACAAGCCCACTCCCAAAATAACTAACCCACTTCTTTGATAATTACATTAATCCATTCACGAGGGTGGAGCCTTCATGGCCTCAGCTCCTCTTAAAGGTCCCGCCTTTCAACACTGCTGCATCGGGGATTAACTTTCCAACACGTGACCTATGGGGGACATACTCAAACCACAGCAGGCAGCAACTCATCTCAGGTCACACAGCCAGTTAGTGGTCCTGCAGGACCCAAATTCAGGCCTCTTTCTCCTGGGGAGGCAGCCAGGCTGGGCAGACCTCCATGTGGCAAAATCTCCCAACCTATATGGGCCATAGCGGACTGGCCCAGAAATGCTGACTTGGAGCCCCGTGTAGACTTCCGTGGGTACTGAGTCTGAGAAGCCCTGCATGCCTGGTGCACCTACTCCTAGAAACTCCTTCAGCTCCAGCCTGGGGTGGGGGTCAGGAGGTTAGCAGCACCATAGTCTCACAGCCTCAGAAAAATGCCTTCCTGCTCCCACTTCCAGCTGCCTCCCATCTGGCCTGGGGGTGGGTGGTGGGGTTCTCTAAACCCTCCTTCCAGAGTGCCAGCCACAAGCTGCCCGCCACATGGGGAAGAGAGGGAAAGCGGAGAGAAAAGAGGCTCTGGTTGGCCAGCCCAGGTGTCTGTAGACCACTCCTTGGTGGCAGGCAGCCACTGCTGTGTTACAGTGGAAGTCACAGCAGTGACAGGGACCTGGTCTGATCCACTGGGATGCAAGTGGATGGCAGCATGCTGCAGCAGAAGAGGACACAGATGCCCTGGCAACTGGAGTCTCCCCAGGTCAGGACCAAGCCCACTCAGGGCCTGGGCGACAGCAGGAAACTCCAATTCCTCTGTTTCCTGCCTTGCTCTGTACCAATTCTCCCTCCCTCCACACACTCCATCCTTCCTTTTCTCTTCCTCCCGTCTCTCTCACACCTCCCTCAGTTCCCCTGCTTCCCTGCCCCCTCCCTCCTCCTCCATGGCTGTTATTCCTCTGGGCTGAGCATTGCCCTCCCGTGTCCTCTTTGTAAATCCCCCAGGGAAGTCCTCAGGTTGTTTCAGTGACTTCCCTGGAAGGACACAAATGAGAACAGAAAATGTGGGATGAGGAACATCTCCCTCCATTCTCCCGTTTGGCCTCTTGAGCCCTGCCTTGGGACTGCAATGACAGGAGAAGAAGCCAGAAAAAACAAAGGGGAGTCTGGGAAGTGGAGAAAGCGCCAGCACCTGCCCACAGGGAGGAGTGGGGACAGGCAGGGGGAAAACTGGGCCGACCCCAAATTTCAACCCCAGAAGTGCCCAGAGCCCCACTCTGGCAGGGGCAGGGACGTGGGAGAGCCATCTTCCTCCACATCCCTGGCTCTCCCTTGAGCCTGAAGAATATGTGTCACCTGCCTAATGAGGCACAGCAGGTGGAATGGGGTTACAAAGTGTCAATGAAGCCACTCCCCACCACGCATAGCAACCAGATGTGGCAGGTCTGAGGCAGGAACTGGCCCATGATCCCTGTCACCCCACTGTCCCCTTCCTGGGGAGCCTGAGGCCACTGCTGTTCATTCCCCAAGGGGTGCTCTCAGCCAGCACACCCGGCCCCAACTGGCTTGAGAACTGTCAAAGATCTCCTACATCGAACACTGCAGCCTGAATGTACTGTCCCACACACTTGCACTGCCATTTTTCAGATGTCTAATGATGCTCTTGTGATTAATAAAACGCAAATGCATCCAAAACGTTGCTGAACCCATAGTGGATTTTTGTCATTGTGAATTTCCTACACAGTGACTGGCACTGAAAGCTCAGTTGAAAGTTTTTATTTTCAAATTGATGCTGGGTTTTATTCTCTTTTGGTTTTCTTTTTAACTTTTTTATTCTGGAGAATTTAAACACACACATGCACACATACAAGCAGAGAGACGTGGGGAGCCCCAGATACCCCTTCCCTAGCATCAGCAGCCCTCAGCTCCTGGCTGGTCTCATTGCATCTACATCCCAGCCACGTCCCCTGCCCAGTTATTTTGAAGCAAACCCCGGACACCGTATCTTTTCCTATTTCAATCTTTTACTATAGATCACTAAAAGATAAGGACTTTCTTTTTAAACAGAATCCAAACACCATTATCACACTTAAAGAAAAAAGCTTAATGGTAATTCTTCCACATCCAGTCAGTGTTCAAAGCAGTTGAGACTTTTTTGTCAACCATGGATCTTCATGCTTGAAAAGGTGGGATCCACTGGCCTGTGTGTCCCTCTCGTTTGGTCATAACTGTGCCTGCCTTTTATTCCTCACCCAACCTCCTCCCCATCGTGGCTGGTAAGAACAATCTTGGGCCAGAAACCGAGTCAGAATCCTCTTCCCTTCCAAACCCCCAGAGGAGAAGCGAGTCAGGGCCGCTGCTGTGGGCTCCACAGTGGCTGTATCATAAACACGTATTCAGTCAAATTGAGTTGCACGCTGATGCTGCAACACAGGTGTAGATCGGCCTCAGCTCAGAGCGTAGTGAAAAGCAGTGGGCATCCCACCCCCAGCAGGAGCAGACACACAGGGACAGGGTCCAGGTCCAGCACGGGGGTGGGGGCAGTCAGCTTCCCCCTCTAGGTATCCAAAATAGAGCCCACAGCCCCAACTATTCTGCTAAAGGGTCTTGTCTGCCTGACCTCTGTGCCACTCCATCAGGTCCTGTGAAAAGCTGTGCCTAAGCACCCTCCTCTCTGCTCTGCATCTAAATGCCACCTCCTCCAGGGAGCCCTCCTGGAGCCCATCTACCACAAAAGGCCCACTTACCTTTATCCTCTGTGTCCTCTGGACTTTGCCTGGCCCACCCTTTACTGAGGTTGAATCATTTGCTTCCCCTTCGATGTAGCTGTGAGACCCTGAAGGGCAGGAACAGTACCTAGTCTACCTCCATATCCCCCATGGAAAGCTCTCAGCAACTGCTTACAGCTGAACAAACAGCAGATCATATTTCTACCTGGAGATGTGCCTTCCTTGCTGAGATATTTCCATCCTTATTGATTTTCTCTACCCCTTTGATCATGTTCTTCCTTTTTAAGCTAGAGCTTCTCACACACAAATCCATTTATTTTGCAAGCTCTTAGTAAGCACCACTGTGTCCCAGGTGCAGGGGTAGGCAGTCACTCCACTAACAGTGAGGCCGGCAGGGGTGCAATGACGCGAACAGCATCACGCATGTGTAGGTATGTATGGGTGCAGGCGTCTTCTCCAAACCCTCCACACGTGGGTTAGGTCCTGCAACCCCTGGGTTCACATAATCCCAGGCCTGGCTCTCCTTCACCTCCAGGTGTTGGCAACTCAAACCTGAATCAGACAGGTGGTCCCATCCTTGGTGGAGATGACATTTAAGTTGAAGAAAGATTTTCACATCCATGTCTCATTCAATTCTCAGGTCACCCAGGAAGTGAAGGATTGGACAAGACAAACATGCCCAGTTATCAGTAGATGAAAGTGAAACACAGAGAGGTTGTGCTTTGCCCAAGAGGCACATAGCACAGCAGGGATTCAGAGTGCCTGGACCTGAATCCAGCTTCAACACATTTCAGGGTCCACGAAGCCAGCCTCTAGGAGACCCCACGTGCACAATGCTTGGTCTGGTCCCACTCCCAAGCGCTTTGTCATCACCCAGAAAACTCCCTCCTCCCTGTGTGCGGTGCTAAGAGAGTTGGGAGAGGCCTCCAAAGCCCCCAGCATGGCCTACCCCCTTCGTTACATTAATATTACAGTTGAGGTAACCGAGTCAAGATGGGAAAATGCCTCAGCATGGATTGAGCACCTACCAGACACACCATGCTCTTGGCATCCATTGTCTATTTAATACTTACCCCGCCCCAGCAAGGCAGACCTTGACCCCATGATCTACATGAAAAGGGGCTCCAGCCAAGCCAAGCCCCAACATTTTTGCAACCTCATTGGCCAGAAATGGGAACAAACTTCTGTATCAAAGCTGTCAGCACTTCTCTGATTCTTGTGGAAAGACAGCTCTTCTGTTCTGAGAAAAATAATTTAGCAAATTTTTTTGTGTAAAAGTGCAGCTAAACTCTTCTGGACTGGAAAGAGTGGATTTGATGAGAAGCACATGATTTTGGAGGCAATGTGGCCTCTCTCTCTCAGCTCAGCAGAGGTTGGGGATCTGGACCCTGGGTCACAGGGTTAGGGCCAAAGGCACTTTCACTAAAGGTCTAAGTGGCCCCTTGGTATCAGTCCAACCTAAGGTGAGAGTCACCCAGCGGGGGAAGGGTTGGAGAGGTGCCTGTGGAGGCAGGATCAGGGCACCTGCCAGCCAACTTTTCTTTACACTGGCTAAGCCCTAAGTAAAGCTTGTTTAAACCCCAGAGCCTGGTCTTTGCCAGACTTTGCAAATTAAGGGAATTAGGCTGTGTCCCAGCTTGGAAGGAAGGGGTTGAGGAGGAAGAAATTGACCTGAAAATGCCCACAGTGAAGAGGTGGCAGGCAGAGACCAGGAACAGCTGTCAGTGGGAGCGAGATGCTGGCAGAGCTGCCACCACGGATTTTGGGAGATGTGCAAGAATTCCTTGGGGATCCCCAGAATTGCCTGGGAGGGAAACCTGGAAAAGACTGGACTTGCCACATGGCGGGAATGGGAGGGGTTCAGAGTACTGTCACGCTGAAAATCGCAGACCCCATAGACTGGAGAAGTCGGACACATCTGGGTCACGACCGATGAAAAAACTGAGGCCCCTGAGGCTAGATGCATTGCCCAGCATCTCCCAAAGCCCCTGCTCTTCTGGCTGGAATAAGAATGCAGCTCTCCTGCCTCAGCCCTGACGGTTCCTCAGGAGAACCCGTTTCCCCCAGGCTGAGCGGCTGGTTGGCCCCGTTCCCTTGGTCACCATCTCCTTGCCTCTCAGAGGCCCCTTTACCTCAAGAAGGCATGGAGTTCTTAGGGTGGCAGCCCACCCTGACATGTGTGTCTGCCCTCCACCTTGGCTCTGATTGACTTTTACTTCCTGCCTGTCCAAGCAATAATTAAGATTCCTTTTTCCATAGTAAGCAGTTGCTGTCATCACCACTTCACAACTCTCCTAATCACATTCCCCTTCTTCTCTTTATCCTGGAGGCAGGTTTCTGACAAGTCCTGTTTCCATTCCCTGCAGAAAAAAAAGAAAAACAAAAAAAAAGGAGAAGGATGTTGAAGATAGAGCCTGGGAAGGTGAGGATGGAAGTGATAGATCTCGGGGTGGCTTTCTTAGAATATGAACAAGTCCAGCTCTGACTTCCAAGGCAGACTCAGCCTGGATGGAACAAAGATCACATTCTGCAGAGAAAGTAGGAGGGACCCTCACGACCCCATGGTACCCAAACTTACCTGTCCCTGGTACCTGAATCTCCTCATTATAGATTTATCCTTTTGAATAGGGCTTGTTAGAAATACAGATACTCCTGGGCCAGGCACAGTGATTCATGCCTGTAATCCCAGCACTTTGGGAGGCTGAGGCAGGCAGATCACCTGAGGTCAGGAGTTCAAAACCAGCCTGGCCAACATGGTGAAACCCCATCTTCACTAAAAATACAAGAACTAGCCGGGTGTGGTGGCACACACCTGTAGTCCCAGCTGCTCGGGAGACTGAGGCAGAAGAATCACTTGAACCCGGGAGCCGGAGGTTGCAGTGAGCTGAGATTGTGCCAGTGCACTCCAGCCTGGTTGACAGAGCTGGACTCTGTCTCAAAAATGAAAATAAAAAATAAAAATAAAAATAATACAGGTACTCCTGGAGGGAGACTTGTCAAACTCAGAGTGATTTTTGGTGGCGTCTGTGAGGATCCTGTGTGCTTGCCCCCTTCCCCTGCTCTGCAATGGATCACAGTGGACTGCCCCCACAAACTACATTTCCCAGGCTCCCTGCCTGCTGGTTTCCTGTCAGGTTAGACCAATAGCAGCCCCTGGCTGGAGGCTGGTAGGAGGGAGAAAAGGAGAAGCCCGGGTATTTCTTCCCACTCCTCTGATCTGGGGTGTCTCTGCTAGTGGCTGTTTATTGGCTTCCAGAGTTTGTCCCTCCACAATTCCGGTTCCAGTTCCAGCCTGGAAGGGCCCTGGGTAGCCCCTTCTCTGCGTCCCAGCTCCCGCTGGGCAGCCTGGCTCCTGGGCTGTCCCTATTCCTCCGACCTAGGGTGGAGCAGATTCCTGCCATTAGCAATCTTCGGGTCTTTCTTTCCCCATCTACTGCTCAGCTCCTCCAGCACTTCTGTAATTTTTTTGCATATTATATTCCCTGATTGAACTGCCTGGCAAAGCTCTGTTTTCCTGCTTGGACCGTCACTGATAGAGCTTCTCACCATTAAAATATTCAACACAGAACTGTTGATGCCACCTGGCCTAACACATATCTCTTCCTTCCTCAGTTTTCTCCAGCTCAGTAAATACCACCGCCGTCCACACCACACTCAGGTCAGAAATCTAAACATCACCCTTGATTTTTTCATCACCAAATCTGCTTCCAAGTATATATTCTGAATCTTGGGTTTCCATCATCACCATCCTCCCTCCCGTGGCCTGCAACCTCCCGACTGGGGTCCCTGCTTCTCATTTCCTCCCACAATCTTCTTTCCACATGGTACCCCGACCCACACCATGTCTTCTCCCCCCAGTCTAACGTCCCTCAGTGGCACCCCCTTCAAACTATCCAGGGTCAATCAGGATGTGTGGCCCCTGTGGAACACACCCTGCTTCTGGCTATCTTAAGAAAAGAAATGGGGGCTCAGAAATGATGACAGCAGATTTGGAAAACAGGTAAGAGGCATCTGTTGGCGGGAACAGCCTAAGCAGAACACCCCCAAAGCCTCCCCCATTACCACTGAGAGGAAGCCTGACTTTTTCCCCATCTTTGGCCACTTGAGACTCAAAGTCCAGGCAGAAGTGAGCAGTCAAGTCAAGCCAGGTTATGTGGCAAATCCTAGCTGAAAGGGAGAGAGAGAAAGGATAAGTCCAGCCCCTCTGGCTCTCTCCCTCTGCCCCCAGATGGGAGGAAGGGTGGTTGCTGATGATCGGGGCATGGTAAGTGTCCTTACATGGCCCTTGGGGCCTTGTGGGATGGCTTCTCTCTCCTCCTCCCCACAGCTCATCCACCCACCCCACCACCCCACCAGGCCCACTACACACCATGTGGAATGTCAGTTTCTAGAACACAGCCAAACTCTTCCCTGCCTGTACAGTTTCCCAGCAGGGCTGCTCCTGGCAGAGGAGTGGTGCCCATGGCCCTAGCTGTCCGTAGTCCTCTTGCTCATTCCACTGTCCCTGCTGGAGGGAGCAGTAGGGAGGGTGGGAGGGCCAGGTCTTGCTGCAGTTGGCTGTGTGGGGTGACCCTAATCCAGCCTTTGGGCCAGCGCATCTGTGAACCCTCAGTGTTGTCAGGGCAGCTTAGGGCTCTGGCTGCTCCCCTCAAGGCAGCGTCCTCTGGTGCCGGCTACCTTCCCCCAAGGCCTGGGATCTGTGGTTAGGGGGCTTCTCCCAGAGGCAGGGCTTGCTTCACTGGCTGTGGAAACTCTGCCTCTCTCTGTCCCATCTCCCAAACACATCCTCTCCTGCCTCCCCCAACCTCCTTTACCACCAACAGCTGCAGAATTTCAGCCGAGAGCATAAAAGACAGGTGCTTGTCTTTGCCTTTGTTCTTTTAAGAAGAAAAACAATGAGGAGACAAACCCTAGGAAATCAAGTGGGGGAAAAATCCAATCCTGCCTTCTGAGGAAATGTTAAATCAGCGAATTGAAATGCCGACATGAAAGCAGGATGGCCGGTGGAGCCTGTCACACCCGGGCCAGCAGGTGGGTGGTGATGGGATGGGGCATAGCTGGGGAAGGGGCCTCCAGCGGCACCAGGCTGAGGCCCCAGAGTTCATACCCCGTGGCTCCCCTTTGGCTCTCTCTGGCCCCTGGGCTCTCATAGTCCCTCCCCACCCAGCAGTACAGTGTGATTTAGGGAGAAATCTCTTGCTTCAGCCCCTCCCATCGCCAAATTATACTTAAGTCCCCTGCCCCACCTACCGTGGAGGAGAGCGCTCCCTCCTGGTGGCCTCAGTGAGTTTGGCCTCCTTGGCCCCCCAGGATTGGCCCCTCGGGCTGCACCTCCTCAGAGAAAGTGGCCCTGCTGCCCTCCATACCCCCGAGCGAGTTAGCCCTTGAGGAGAGGACTGCATTCCTGTTTCCTGGGCATCCACCGATGCTCAGTGCCCTGGTCAGCACCTTATGACTTTGGACCTGCTGGACACAAGAGGGATCCGAGTGAAGCACACAGGGGCAGTGAGGAAGGAAAAGGTGGCTGGGTCTGTGAAGAGGGCCCATCGGGGATAGCCACTCAGTGCTATGCTGTGGGATGGGGTGTGAAGGAGACCAAACGATACTTGGAGAGGAGAACAGCAACCAGGGAGGCAGCATCAAGATGGAGCAGGGGCAATGGGAGGAAGAGGAGGCCAGGGCCCCCTCCCTGGTACTTGAGCTGGGCCTAGGCCTGAAGAGGGCATGCGGGACCTCAGGGATGGCAGCTTGGGGGTGGGCGGTGAAGGGAAACCCCTCCGTGTGGTTATCGCCATGCCCAGGCTGTTTTGTCCTCTAACGAGCCATGTCCTCCCCATGCAGCATTGGTCTGTGTGGTTCTGTGTGGCGCTGGCCTCTGTGGGAGCCTCCACACACTAAGCCGGCTGGGAGTCTTTTAGGAGTCCTTGGCCCTGTCATCATGAGCTTTTTGGAAAAACACTGAGGGGACAAACTGGACCCCTGTAACAACTTGACAAGGCCAGTGGCTGAGGGGAGGGCTGTACTCGCCATTTCATCGGCCCCCTCCCTTGGGAGCTAATAGCAAGCCCCCCTCCCAGCAGGAGGCTGAGCCTACCCACATGCCTCTCTCCAGCTTCCTGAATCTCTTGTTTTCCTGAGTACCCTTGAATGAGGGGTAATCATTCCAGAGACTCAGCAGGCGATGTGTGGCTGCCCTTAGGGAAAAGGGAAATATGTCCAAGTCTATTTGTTTAAATTATTCAACCCTCCAGGTTTCAAAGCTGCGTGAAGGGTGGCCAGAGCCATCAGCACCACGGACAGCGCACGCGGGCCCAAGAGGCCACCAGGTGCCTGCAGGCTGGAAGCTAGGGAGGAGATGGATTCTAGGCCTAAGAAAACCTCACTCTCCAGGCCCTGAGAGTATGTCCCTTTGACTGCAGCTTGAAGGGACATTGGATAAGGAATGTCACCGCCGGGCCCAGTTGCCTGGTAATCAACCATTCTCAGTGCCCTGCATGGAAAGACAATTAAGGCAAGAATTAAAAAGCCATCGCATCATTTAAAATCCAATAACACGGCTGGCCTGAAATGTGCCCCCAGTCTCTGGGGAGGGTGTAGGTGGGGTGTGGGAGATGCTGAGGGCAGAGGGATGCGACAGCGAGGGAAGAGAAAGCTAGAAGGAGAGAAGAGGATGGCATGGGCATGGATGTTCCTGAGGCTGCACACCTTCCCACCACCCAGCTGAAGTCCGCTCACCCACCCCCTCTTAAGAGCCCTTTCTGATGACTCCGGCCTTAAGGATATTCTTTTCTCTGGAGTCCTTCAGAGCTGGCTGCCCGTGCTAAGTGCCGTCTTCTGGTATTCAGCATTGATTCCCGGCTGTTCATCTTTCCTTCTCGAGCAGAACAAGTGCTCCTGCAGGGCTAGGCTGTGCTTACAACATCCGTGTGCACACCCCCACCCGGTGCCAAGCACAGAGCTCAATACTAGGTAGCAATTATTCACCGCTTACCAGTGGGTCCCTTGCTGTACCTTTTACATACTGCCCCTGAAGTGAACACAGTCCTACCCTACTCTGCATTACCTCTCTGCAACCCAGCAAGGCCATCCCCCAAATGAAAATAATAAAACTTGTGGTCCTCACAAGTCTGTGTGTTAAATGCAAAGCGAGTAAGGGCATTTCCCCCTTTCATTTCCAGTGCCTAAAAAGGGTTCATGCACATTCCTTCATGTAAAAGCTCTGATTCACTTCTCCCTCCTAAGAGAGCCAGAGAATTCCTAATCTACTAAGATGATGTTAACCCTTTTCACATCAAATAAAGCCCTCCTGCAGGTAATCTGTCTGTCACAAGCTGACTGCCTTGATGTGACTTGGAAGTGAGTGGGGATACTCCATTCCCTTTCATTTTCCGTCCTCCTTGGTAAAACCTGAAAGCGGGAGGATTCAGGTTTGATTGGAGCTGTTCTTGCAATTTATGCCTTCTGTCCCTCGAGGGCTTACACCTGTCTATTTTAAATAATCTCCCCCTTTTTTATCTCCTTTTTACAAAGAACAACTCAAATCTTCTCTGAGGAGAGCTTTACTTTGGGATGGATTTCAGTTCTGACAGTTCAACATTCATGAGGTGGACCCTGGGTGAATAATGATTAAATGAATGATCTCTGTGATGGAGTCTTGCTTGAGAGCTGGGGATATTCTCTCAAGGTCCTGCAGTGTTTTTGGCTGTAATTTCCTAATAACTTGGTCACTCTTTCAAGGAAAATCTTATTCTAAGAGGTGGAGAAGGAAGAAAAGGGATGGATGGTGTCAGGGGAGGGAAGGGCGAACTCTAATGCCCCCTGTCTTCAGAAATGCCTTGGGCAGTTCTTCCTTGTTTTAGTTCTAGGTAAGAGGAGCTGAGGCTTGCCACTATCTAAACTGCTATCTCCAAATTCATCCTGCCTGCGTCCTGGACACTGCAGTGTGAGCACAAGATCATGACTCTGGTTCACCCTACTATCCTACCTGAGATTTTGGGACCTGCCCATTTGGTGCATAGTTAGATGTGGCACACAACAGGCTACAAGGATTAGGAACAGAGGATTGTGGTCATTTATGGTGGCGGATCTGGTCTCTACTTAGCCAGACATCTGTGAAGGGGTTGGGGCCTGAGGTCCCCAGAAAATGGAAGGTGTGACTGGCCCCTTACACCAGACCTGACCAGCAAACAATTTCACACTCAATTCCTGGGTGAACTCACCCTCTTCCACCAGTGTCTCACACTTCCCCAGATCTCACCCAGCAACCCAGCCCTATCCCTGGACGCAAGAGGAAACAGAATCCTCCCCTTTCTCCTGCCACTCCAGAGTGCCTTGCCTTGGCCTTTGCTCACCATGAGTGATGCACATTTAATTCTTACCAGCGTTCTGGACAAGCCAACCTTTTGAAACCTTTCATTTTTCATTATTATTCCTTCAGCTTTGGCACTCCTGCAATCCTTAGGCTGTTTTGGTTCCTCTGAACTCTGCCTTCGTCTGGTCGCTGCCCTGTGGCTCTTTGAGGAACCCATCTGGAGAACAGGGCAGTGTTCAAGGAGACCCACAGCTGTCAATGGCAGAAGCTGCGTGTGGCCCGCTGTTTCCATTTGTAGCGGCTGGCAGCCCCCAAATCCAAAATCCATCAGCCCAGTAGATGTGGGGAAGTCAACAACTGAGGTTTGCTGATGCAATGGAAGAGAAAAAATTTGGACAGCTTGCGTCTTCTACCTGAATCCACCCTGGATAAGGCTGACATTTGAAGCAACTTTGGCTCCCATCCTCATGGCATAAAACCTCTACCAAGACTTCTTTCCTTCTTAAGCAAGAAAGTGCAAACTTTTCTCAACCACAGACTTCAGACTTCCTTAATCATTTATGAGAATGTGTTGGCTGTCCCTGCCTCCTGTTCTAGTGTCTGGTGCCCTCAGCTCGGGGAGCCAGGAGCTCTGCCTGCCCTGAAGGGGTTGAAGAGAAAGAAGCAGCTTTGGCTTACAAAAGGCCAACCTTTCCTTAGAATTAATTCATCACTTCCAAAGCAATCTGCTTTCTCTTCACACACATCCATCATTGCCATAAAAATATAAGTATACATATTTAAAACTTGATTAAAAGGAGATCTGGTACCACAAGCTCAATTCCCAGAAGAAACAGGAAAAAAACAAATCCCATAGAAGTCCAATGCATAGACCCTGCTCTTAGCACCCACAGCCCGTCCTTGGAAAAAAAGTTATGTGATCTCTTCTTGAAGTTTTATAGCAGCAGCTTTGGCAATAAACCCCCGTAAATAGAAAGGAAACCCAGAAGCAAGTTGGTGACAGGGACATTTCTAGGAGTATTTTAACCCCCCAGGGAAATATTGACCAGGAAATCGGCAGGGATGCTATTGTAAAACTCAGCCAAGTCCCCAGGTTGTATGCACACTGTCAATAATCCATGAGGCTGAACCAAAAAGAAAAGCATTTTATTGGATTGTTTCGGGTCCAGGTTGTCACTGCACATTGAATGGACTCAACAGGAAATTGGAGATGCAGGAATGTTAATTCAAGTAGCAGATGTAACACACAAACAAGAAGCTCGGCAAATTGGAAATTAATCCTGGCCGGACCCTCTCTGTGTCAGTGTTTTCCTCTCCACTTGCACTGTGCCTGTATCATGGGGCTCTTGGCATATGGTTTCTGCTGTGTATCATTTCTCAACAAATCATTTGTGAGTTCTGAAAAAAGATCCTGAGTCACAGAAGGAAAAGAATAAAAATACTCCACAGGTCACCAAAGCCTGTGTCCCCTGGGCCAGGGCACAGTTGTTGCCCAAAATACATCTCTCAGAGCTTTGCTTGACCCAGTTGTAAACGTCACCATCAACTCGTATTTTTGCTTATGAGTCCGGTCGCACACCTCTGTCTCTGTAAGGGACATCAAAGACTTTAGACGGGAGGTCTCGGCAACAACTCTCTCTCCTCCTGCCCTCCCTCCTGCACTTGGGTTGCCTTGCCTTGGCCTTTGCTCACCATGAGTGATGCACATTTAATTCTTACCAGCGTTCTGGACAAGCCAACCTTTTGAAACCTTTCATTTTTCATTATTATTCCTTCAGCTTTGGCACTCCTGCAATCCTTAGGCTGTTTTGGTTCCTCTGAACTCTGCCTTCGTCTGGTCGCCGCCCTGTGGCTCTTTGAGGAACCCATCTGGAGAACAGGGCAGTGTTCAAGCTGCCCGGCCCCCGGGAGCCCCCAGTTGCACCTTTTCTTTTTGGCTGGTCCCTCCCTCTCACCCATATCCTCTCCATCCTGTGTCCTCAGGGCCTTGGTGACATACGTCCAGCAGCCTACCTGGCCATTTCCAGCACGCAGTTCTAACTCCTGACATCTTCTTGTATTAGATCTCTGTCCTCCCTGATGTTTGCTACATCTCCCAATTTAGTATCATCTGCAAATTTAATTAACATGCCGTTGCCTCCCTGTTCCAGACCATTAATGAAGATGTTATGGCAGTACCCAGCAAACAATATTTTCAAGGTCATGAGGAGAGGAGAGCTAAGCTGCTAATACCTCTGCCTGCTGTGGGAGAAAGAGGCAGTCAAGTGCTCACATGTGATTTGAGCCATTTCTTCTGAGTTTTGTCAACTTCCTTTCCCAGACTTTGGTTAGGTTTCTACGCCTCCCCTCTGCCTTGGCTGCTGCATATCCGTGGCAATTCCCACTTGGAAAATGAAGAACATCAGATTACGCCTTCCTTTTATTTTTGTCCAGTTTCTAGCAGGAGAGAAACAGCCACTAATTGAGCATTTGTAGGGAGAGCCAAGGTACATGGTAAAGACAAAGTAGTGGTTATTAGGCTTGTTATCTACCCAGCTCCATTTCTAAAGCACTAACCGTGGCAGTGGAAAATGCCCAGTGAGGACCAAGGCACAAACAAGGTAGAGAAGACGTATTCCTGGTGAGACAGTTCCCAAAGGGCTGGCCCACATGGCCTGCAGCCCAGAGGGGTGTGAGCAGAGGCCACTGCATCTCAGCAGCTTGTGACCCCAAAGCAGACCTGGAGCCCCCTGTGAGTCTACATTCCCCTTTTGCATTAGCAGGCACAGCTCATTGTGAACCCTGGTTTGCCTTCCTTCCACACCAAACTGCAGATGTCACACTGTAATACTGCAAATTACTTGGGTCAGAAACACTGAATCATGGGAGCGATCCAGGTTAGTGCTATTCACGCCCAGAGAATTGATCCTGGGTTATTTACTGTTTCCCGCACTTCCCTTCTCCCCATCTCTCACCACAGGCCTGTCTTGGGCTTGGAGGCTCCTAATCATTTCTCAGACAGAGTGTCTTGGAGGCTTCTCTGGACCAGAGCCCAGACTGGCCCAGCAGAGGTAGGGCACGGATCTCAGAGCTCTAGTATGGAGGGGCCCTGAGAAAGTGGCCTCAGATGTCTCCTTGTGCTCAGTGGACAGGCCTGGTCTGCCATCTGCAGTCCTCCTCCCAGGCCAAGCCTGGCCTCTCCAAGCCTAAGGACACACAGCACAAGCGTCACTTGTTCCGGTTGCTCAGCTCAGGCTGCCTCATGCTCAGGGACCTCATGGGGGATGGCTTAAGGAGACAGTGGCAGGTTTATAGAGTGGCAGGTTTATAGAACCAGGCCATTGTTTTGTGTCTTCCTCAGCTATAAACATCCTTATGCACACTCACCAAACAATCAGGGGCAGAAGAACAGAGTTATTAAATAAATAAATAAATAAATAAAAGCTGATTCTGAAACCAGACTCCCTGGCCTGGCCATTTGAATAGCTGTGTGACCTTGGGTCCATTGTTCCACTTCAGTTTCCTCACACGTAAGTTGGGATAATAACCACACGAACCTCAGGGCTATTGTGAGGTTCTAAAAAGCAGACGCAGGCCGGGCACGGTGGCTCAAGCCTATAATCCCAGCACTTTGGGAGGCCAAGACGGGCGGATCACGAGGTCAGGAGATCGAGACCATCCTGGCTAACCTGGTGAAACCCTGTCTATACTAAAAAATACAAAAAAACTAGCCAGGCGAGGTGGCGGGCGCCTGTAGTCCCAGCTACTCGGGAGGCTGAGGCTGAGGCAGGAGAATGGCGTAAACCTGGGAGGCGGAGCTTGCAGCGAGCCGAGATCATGCCACTGCACTCCAGCCTAGGCGACAGAGAGAGACTCCGTCTCAAATAAAATAAAATAAAATAAATAAATAAATAAAAAACAGACGCGTGTAACATCTGGCTGTTATTTATCACATGCTCCAGAGACCGTTGAGGTCAGGGACCAGCAAACATTTTCTACAAAGGTCCATATAATAAATATGTTCAGCTTTGTAAGCCACAGGTCTCTGCCACAGCTACTTAAACTCTGCTGTTACAGCCCCAAAGCAGCCATAGGTAACACATAAATGAATGAGTGGATCTGTTCCAATATAACTGTATTTATAAACATGGAAATTAAATTCGCATGTCACTAAATATTCTTTTGATATTTTAGTTATTTAAAAAATGTGAAAACTGTTTTTAGCTCACAGGCTGTAAAAAAAAAAAAGTGGCAGGCTGGTTTGGCCTATTTTGCCTGTCCTGGTCTAGGTCCTAGAGATGCAGATGTGATGTGCCCCATCACAGCAGCCCATGCTTATGGATGGAGCTCTCCAGAGCATCCCCGAGCCTGAGAAGCTGAGAGACTACTTCCTGACTCTCAAGGGACTACTTTGCCCCCACCAAGGTCTGTGACTTTGTCTTTTTTTTTTTTTTTTTTTAAGAGACAGGGTCTCGGCCGGGTGTGGTGGCTCAAGCCTGTAATCCCAGCACTTTGGGAGGCCGAGACGGGCGGATCACGAGGTCAGGAGATCAAGACCATCCTGGCGAACACGGTGAAACCCCGTCTCTACTAAAAAAACACAAAAAACTAGCCAGGCGAGGTGGCGGGCGCCTGTAGTCCCAGCTACTCGGGAGGCTGAGGCAGGAGAATGGCATAAACCTGGGAGGCGGAGCTTGCAGTGAGCCGAGATCGCGCCACTGCACTCCAGCCTGGGCGACAGAGCGAGACTCTGTCTCAAAAAAAAAAAAAAAAAAGAGACAGTGTCTCACTCCGTTGCCCAGGCTGGAGTACAGTGGCATGATCATGGCTCACTCTATCCTCCATCTCCCAGGCTCAAATGACCCTTCCACCTCAGCCTGCTGAGTAGCTGAGACCACAGTGGCATGCCATCATATCTAGCCAATTGTTTTCATTTTTTGTAGAGGTGAGGTCTTGCTATGTTTCCCAAGTTGGTCTTGAACTCCTGGGCCTCAAGCAATCCCCCTGCCTCAGCCTCCCAAAAGCTGGGATTACAGGTGTGAGCCACCTTGCCCAGCCTAACGACCTCTTCCTAAAAGCCCCTGTTGAAACAGGGACAGTAAGACTCCAATGAGGCCCAAGGTTAAGGGATGACAACTCTGCTGCAAATCCTGGCATTTGGAGCTCTAATTCCTGAGATAAGTCTCAGACCTCAGAGCCACACCACACCTCTCACAACAGCCACTGGTCCAGTGTGCTGGAGTTCTTTTTTTTTTTTTTTTTTGAGACGGAGTCTTGCTCTGTCGCCCGGGCTAGAGCGCAGTGGCCGGATCTCAGCTCACTGCAAGCTCCGCCTCCCGGGTTTTACGCCATTCTCCTGCCTCAGCCTCCGGAGTAGCTGGGACTACAGGCGCCCGCCACCTCGCCCGGCTAGGTTTTTTTTTGTATTTTTAGTAGAGACGGGGTTTCACCGTGTTAGCCAGGATGGTCTCGATCTCCTGACCTCGTGATCCGCCCGTCTTGGCCTCCCAAAGTGCTGGGATTACAGGCTTGAGCCACCGCGCCCGGCCAAGTGTGCTGGAGTTCTAACCGTGGGTGCAGAGTGGAGTGCTGTACACAGAGACCCCGCTGGCAGGAAGCGAGGACACCGAGCTGCCATCTGTTTTCATTAAGCGTTGCTGAGCGGGGAAGGTAGAAGTTATCTGCGCTGGGTTTGAAGCACTGCAAACATTTGTTTCTGAGTGGAAGGGCCAGAGCAGACCCAAGGACTGGCTGGGCAGGGTCTCCTGGGTAAGAAGTAGTGCCCCTCTGGATGTGTGGGGCAGCCTCTCTGGAAGGTGCTACTAGCCAACGTAGGTTGCCTGGGAAAATGGCCACTGCCCACCCAGACCCTCAGGATTCCACATCCTGATTGTACCCCACCTCGGTCTCTGCCTGGTCCATCACAGGTACCCAGAAAACTAGAGATCTTCCAGAGCGATGTTTTTGCCCTAACATCCCCTTCAAGGTATCATGAGCATGCTCAATATTCTATTTCCTCCATCAAATCTAAATCCTTCTGCTTGGTTGCTAAGGGTCCCCACACTCAGACCCGACTGAGCGGTTCCCAGACCACACAGGGGACCTCCTGTGACACAACCACACCATTCTAAGCCTGTGTGGGCCCTAAATCCCCAGAAGCCCTCACTCCTGCCCTCTGCTGCACCTGGCCATGTCTGGCCTTCACCCTCATATAAAGAGACCCTGCAGGGGAGTCACAGATGAGCTGTTTAGCAGTGCCTCTGTTTCCTTATCTATCAGATGGGGGAAAAAACGCACCTACCTCACGGGGTTGCTGTGTTTAATCAGAATGTTCGCGTCAAGCATTTCCTGAGTAATGCTGCGCTCTGGAAATGGCCCCACCCAGCCCCAGCAACAGCAACCCAGGTCTGACTCCAGATCACATTCACCTCTTCCCTCTTCCCTCTTTGAATCTTTACACATACTGTTTGAATTGCATGATTACCATGAAACATTGCCCAGGTAGGTGTCCCTCTCCCCATTAGGCTGCGGCATGCAGACCTCCCACACTGTCACTCCTCTGCATTTCCTTGGCTCCTTTGCGGCATCTGGCCCCACACAGCCCTGGATCTGGACTCAGTCATTTTCTTTTCATTAATCCACTGAAATGCTGTCACAAACTCCTGAACACTTTCTTTCATGGGGGCTTCAGGGGGAAGACTGAAGAGAAGTTATCTTTCTAATACAGCACTCTGACAGGTCAACAGAAAACCTGATCACTAGAGCATTGGACTGCAGACGCTCACCAATGTCACATATTTAAGGAACAAAAAAAAAGAAAAGGCTTTTGTTAAAATGACCTCTGAGAGGCAGCTGAGTTTTCAGTGGACGGGAGAATGCCATCTGGGTGTCATCTGACTGTCACTGTTCCTTCCAGGAAAGCCCTGGAAGCCCATAGCATAGCTAGCCCTGCCCAGGGTTTCCACGAGTTTCAAGAATCCAGGCTCCCCCACCGAGGGCCCCCAAAGCTGTGGTCAAAGGTTAATGGGCTCCAAGGGCAGCTCCCAGGGTTGGGAGGTATATAAGAACCCATCAGATCAGTGGGACACCAGAAGACAAGCAGAGAGATTCCTCCAGACCCACTCAGACCACACGCACGCTGTAAGTAGCCCTCGGAGAAAGTGGGTGGGGAGTGGTCGGCATGAGCCCTAAAGCAGAACGGTGGTGCAAGCCAGAGCCAGCCTGGTCCAGGGCCCTCTGCCACCTACGTCCAGTGCCCAGCTGGGCTTCACACTGAGTGCCCAAGCTGATTCCCAAGGCATTAGTGAGCAGAGGCAGGGCTGAGGCACAGAGGTTGGAGGGAAGCAGGTGGGCGCACCTCCTGGCAAAGCAGAGTCTGTTGTGGGTGGGTCTGGCACATCCACGGTGGGCCGGGAACCCAAGCCAGAGCTCATCATGGATGCAGGGCTCCTCTTGGCATAGTGGCTTTGCTCTGGAAAGGTAAGGAAAAGCTGGCCCTGTGGTGACTCATGCCTGTAATCCCAGCATTTTGGGAGGCCGAGGTGGGCAGATCACGAGGTCAGGAGTTTGAGACCAGCCAGGCCAATATGGTGACACCCCGTCTCTACTAAAAATACAAAAATTAGCTGGGCATGGTGGCAGGCGCCTGTAGTCCCAGCTACTCAGGAGGCTGAGGCAGAAGAATTGCTTGAACCCGGGAGGTGGAGGTTGCAGTGAGCTGAGATGGCACCACTGCACTCCAGCCTAGGTGACAGAGAGAGACTCCATCTCAAAAAAAAAAAAAAGAAAAAGAAAGAAAGAAAGAAGTAAAGAAGTAAAGAAAGAAAGAAAGAAAGAAAGAAAGAAGAAAGAAGAAAGAAAGAAAGAAGGAAGGAAGGAAGGAAGGAAGGAAGGAAGGAAGGGAGGGAAAGAAAGAAAGAAAGAAAAGGAAAGAAAGAAGGGAAAGAAAGAAAGAAAGAAAGAAAGAAAAGAAAAGAAAAGAGAAAAAAGAAAAGAAAAGAAAAGAAAAAGTTGACCCCAGGGGAGAGCACATGGGGAGGCAAGGCTGGCCCGGCCAGGAGTGCTGCAGGGGAGGGCAGACGGTCACCTCCGTCATGCAGAGCTGGGCACTTGAAGGCTGAAGCCCCCCATCTCTGATGATTGGAAAGGAAAGTTAGTGCCTCACTGTACAATGAAAAGCTCCCTCTCCCACTTCCAGCTCGCCAGAACACATGAACTTAGGTGACATGCCGATTGTCAGTTGGATCAAGAAAATGAGCAGCAATTGGATTTTGCCTTTTTTTATTTAAAGTTTTTATTGATTCCTATGGAGTGCATTAAATACACCAGAATGAAACAGGATCTATAGCTTCTCTGAGAAGGAAATGGGACACCATAAATGTGACACATCCATCTCTGCTTGGGGGAAAAGCAGGCCCCAGAGACTCTTCAGGGAAAGCACAGGAATGAGAAGGGAGCAACAGTGATGGGTCCCACCCACCTCAACCCAGTCTCCGTTCAGCTCAAGCTCCTCTGAGGCTCTGCACAGGGCCTCGGCTTCCTGGGAGGTGGTCTTGAGTGGGCAGGTGGTCCTTTCAGCCTGCTGGGAATTTGCATACAGCTGGGATGGGGCGGCTTTCGCTGTCTGAGCTCTCTTGTTCTTGTTCATGGAGTCTGAACAAAATGGAGGGAAAATAGGAAGGGGGAAGAAGAAAGAGCTGGAACAATAAGAAGGCAGAGGGAGCGTCTGGCTTGGCAGGGTGGCTTCAGATGACTGAGGAGACAGGTCTTGGCTGAGAGGCAGGATGCAAGCCTGCAGCCTTGGAAAGTTCTGTTCAAAGGAGGAGCCAGGTTGAGACCTGCAGAGGAGCCCCGAGGCCTTTCCAGGGCAGACCCTCTCCTGCTGACAGAATCCAGGCTGCCTAAGGACTGGAGGAGCGCTTTATCTGAAACCTTGTAACTACCTCCACCCCTACCCCTACTGCTGTCTCGGCCTCCCCTCCCTGCACTCAGTAGTCCACCCAGCACAGGAACAGTGGTGCCCAAGATGCATTCAACAGGCCTGCCCCCTGTGCCTTCTTCCACCTGCTATGGGCAGAGGCAACGTGGAATGGGGTATTGGGAAAAGCACTGGGCCTCAAAAGGCCAAGGTTCCAGCTCCTGCTGCCTTTGAATGAGTCAACCATGGCTGGCATTCAGCTAGACCATCCCACCCCCACCCCAGGACCACCCTGTCCCTGCCCAAAGTCTGCCCAGTGGACGCTTTCTTAAGGCTCTGCACCCCTGCAGTCACCATGCCTAACTGCTTCCTGCCAGGACTGGAGCTCCAAAAGCCCACCACAGCCCAATGTCCTGCCAGCTATTCTACACATACCTGCTTCCTGGTCAGCAATCACTGGGTTCCAGGGTGTGAAGAAAGAGGAAGCCCGCTCCCTGCTGTTTCAGGATGGTGGCCAAAGGCAGCTAGATGCACTGGAGCATGGGGCAGGGGGCTTGTTCCCAAGCCATCGCTCCCCCAACAGGGGAGGGGGTGCCCTCTTGGCTCAGGGATACAGCTCCATGCTGAATTTTTCCATCTGGCTCATCCTTTGCAATGGCAGAGGTTCTACAGACCCAGGGTCCTGGCCTGGCACTTCCAGGCAGAGCCCTGGTCATCTGGGCTTAGGTCCACCCCTTTTGTCATTCTAATAGGCACTGGGGCAGGGAGGTTTCCCGGGGTCTTGGGGCACAGGTCTGTTGATAATCTAGGCATTCCTTCTCTGAAAGATGAGGTCCTCCTGCCTTATGAGCCCAGCCAACCCCAGAAGACCTCACCTGTAACAAAAGAGAAGAACAGACAAGTGAAATGATTCCTCCCTGGTGTGTGGCAGGGGGCTCGACGGCCTTTCCCAGGAGCTTGGCCAGCTGCCACAGCTCTGGAGCAGAAAGGTGCTCAGAGCTCATCTGCTAAAGCTCTGATGCCAGGCCCAAATCCAGAGAGGCTGAGCTCTGGCTGAAGATCACACAGCGAGAGCTGGGGCATGGGCCAGAACTGAGGGCCCCTGCCTCGGACACAACAGTCTGCCACTATACCCCAAACTTGGTGACAAGAGCTCCTTGTCGTTGTCCAGCTCCAAGATGGTATCCCGTAAGGCTGTGGCTGTTCTGCTGGTGGTGCATGCAGCTGCCATGCTGGCCTCCCAGACGGAAGCCTTCGTCCCCATCTTCACCTACGGCGAACTCCAGAGGATGCAGGTAAGAACCTCCTGCTGCCTTGCTAGCAAGGCTGAGGTCACTATGACCTATGCCAGCGATACCAAGGAAAGTGTGAAGGACCAGGACCCAAGATAACCCCCAGTCCCAGCCGCCTCTCTGGCCACCTTTGCGCCTTCACTGGCATCACTCAGACATGTCAGTGGCTCATATGAGCAACATCTTTCCCACCCCTGCTTATCCTTTGGAGGAAATTTTTAATTAACAAGCCAATAAATATTTACTGAGCTGCTCTGCAGTATAAGAGGCCACCCTGGGCGACGGGCCCGAGCATGCAAAAGAATCTCAGCACCTCCCCATCTCCAGGGAGCAGGCTGGGGTGCCAAGACACGAACATATGAAAAATTAACTAACAGTCGCAGACAAAAGAGAGACGTCACAGGCAGGGCATGATGAATTGCCCCATCAGTGGTGCTCAGGTTCAGAGGAGGGAGAATCACCAAGGGCTGCAGCGTGCTTGGAAGCCTGCAGGGAAAAGGTGGAACTCAGCTGGGGGCCTTGAGAGATCAGGAGCAAGGGACCAATGGGAGCCAGCACCCAGAGGCGGGAAACAAGGCTGTGGTCCATGTAGCAGTGGCCAAAACCTCCTCTTTAGGGCCCAGAAGACAACCAGGCAGGCCTCGTGGAACTCAGGCAGTGGAGCCTAAGGAAAATGGAACTGCTGGCTCTGCCTCCTGGCTGCCTTTTACTTTAGACTTCAGGGGATGCTGAGTGTCTATGCAGATGTTTGGTTCTCTTTAATCCCAGGAGATGAAGAAAGGGACTTCCATGTTCCACCCTGTCTGAAACTGAGACTCCAATAGGGATGAATACATGAGTTAGTGCCCAGGGAGGTCTCGAGGCTGTGGGGCACAGCCTGTCTGCAACTGCCCACTCTATGCGGGGAGGTGTGTAGGGATCCACATTCCCAGTGAACAGCGCTCTTTTGAGGGGCAAGGCCGAATCCAGATCCCCTTCTTCAAGCAGACATGGGAACTGGGTAGGTACTACAGCAGACCCCAACACACTGTCTTCCACGCTGGCACGCTCCCCACAGGATGACCGTTTGTTCTAGAATCACCACGTCTCAGGGCAGGCCAACAGCGGAGTCCCGAGAGTGTCACTAGAGAAAGCAAAGGAATGAGGATCTCAGTGCTCGGGGACCTGGCCGGCAGCATGCCGGGCAAGACTGGCGGCTGGACAGGAATAGTCAAACCCAGTGGAACATAAACTAGCAAAATGGCCAGCAAAAGACACTGCATTAATCTCTCCATGGCTTTTCTCCTCATAATTGCCAGGCACCGGGATTTTTATGAAGAAGCTACAAACTCCCTCCTCCATAATTTATCTCCTGTCTTGTCTCTTATAAATCACCTCCCAGGGACTCTGAGTTCCTGGGCCACCCCATGGCGCCCTCCCAGGCTAGGCTGACTTGCTATTTTTTTAATAGGCTCTCTGCTTAAAAAGACACATTTTCACACTTAATATGCTTGAAGGGCAGCCATTATTTTCAGCTTTTTAAGTTAATTAACAGTAACAATCTGGGTGCAATGTTTTAACTACAAAGGAATGGATTCCTCTTCAAGCTGATCTCTTGGTGGGCAATCTCAAGGGCCATCCATGAGCCACTAGTTAGTATCGGAGATTCCTCGTGCAGAAGGCTCCTGCGGGGAGGGTTCTTTCAGTCTGTAGGGAGCTGGGGGCAGGTAGCATCCTGGGCAGATGGAGACAGGCGAGGGGCCATCATGGTGGGTTGAGGGAGGGCAGTTTTGTGCAATTTTCTGCTCTGCCCTTAGGAAAAGGAACGGAGTAAAGGGCAAAAGAAATCCCTGAGTGTATGGCAGAGGTCTGGGGAGGAAGGTCCTGCAGACCCTGCGGAGTCCATCGAGGAAGAAGGAAATGAAATGATCAAGGTGAGCAGACAACCGGGACAAGGGAGAGAAACTCAGAGCAGGGCATGCATTCCCCTGCCTGGCCTGGAGGCAGGGCCCACGAACCATGCCGAGCCTCAGAGTGTCCTAGGATACAGCAGTGAGCAAGACATCTAGGCAATGAGCTCCATCCTCGTAGGGAGAGACGGACTCCAACAATGAGATAAATCAACCATTTCGGGCACCAGATAAGGAAGTAGGAGAGTGACTGAGTGGGGTTTGGGGGACTGCTTTGTCCCTGAGATGGGTCAAGGAAGGCCTCTTGGAGGAGGTGACATTTGACTTGAAACCTGAATGAAGGGAAGGAGCCACCTGTGCAAAGAGCTGGAGCAAGGACCTCCTGGGAGAAGGAACAGTGAGCACAAAGACTGAGGAGCACTGGTGGGCGCCAGGCCCTTGTGGCAGGCGCCAGCCGAGTAGGCGAGAGGGCAGCATGGCCAGCCCAGGCAGGGCCTGCATGCAGCGCCACTGGGGATTCAAAGCAGGGAAGTCACTGGAGCCCTCTTAGAGCTGGGGCAGCATGAGTGGAGGCAGGAGGCCAGGCAGCAGGTGCTGCAGTCTTCCGGAGAGAGGTGGCGAGGGTGCCAATTCCTCCCCTCCCAGACAGAAACCCAGGAGCCAGCCACAGGCCTCAACACCCAGGGCGACTGTTGGGGCTGGGGAGAAACTTGAGCTTGTCCCGTGAGCTCTTTTATTTCACAGACTCGTTTATTTGGGTGATCAATAAATGAGCCCCTCCTAGGTCTGAGGCACTGTTCCAGGCACTGGGGACAGGGTGGCGAACAGACAAAATCTCCGCCCTTGTGGAACTCACACTCCATAGGGAAGAAGAAACAAGATCCTAGGACGACTGAAACAGACCACAAACAAGGTAAAGACAGGAAGCAAACTCAGCAGTGTGGCAGGAAATGACATGTGCTATGGAGGGAAACAGAGCCACAAGGAGCCGTGGTGGGTTATGGATCTCAGTGGGCAACAGCAGGCGTCCTAGGAGACGGTAGGGGCACACAGACCAGAAGAGAGCAAGGCATGAACCACAAGGATTTCTGGGGGAAGAGCCTACCAGGCAGAAGGGACAACCAGTGCAAAGTTCCTGAGGCAGGAGAGGGCCTGGTGCATTCAGGAAGAGTGAGGAGGCCAGAGAGACTGGTGGAGGGGCAGGCACAGACTGTGGAGTTCACAGGCCACTGGACTCTCCATTCACTCTGCTGAAGTGGAGCCCTTGGGGGTTTTGAGCAGAGGAGGGACGGGATCTGATTTACATTTTAAAGGGGTCTCTCCAGCTGCTGAGAACAGACTGAAGGGACTGGACAAAGGCAGAGTTAGGGAGCCGCTGAGGAGGCTGCTATAGTATGAGACACAGAGAAAAAGAGAGAGGAGACTTCAGCCTCAGGCGGTCTTGGTGGAGGCAGGGCAAGGAGGTTGGATGTTTTAAATATTTTGGAGGTAGAAGCCCACAGGATTTGCTGAAAGAATGGATATAGGATGTTAAGAAAAAGTGAAAATTGACTTCAAGGGTTTGGGCCAAAACAACTAAAGAGGGATTTGCCACTCACAGAGAGAGTAGTTTGTGGTTGGCTGCAGGATGGCAGGAGGAAGATCAGGAAGTCAGACTGGGCCTGAAAACCATGAGATGCTCTTGGGCATCCAGGCAGAGACATTGCCCGGGCAGGTGGACATACAAGTTTGGAGTTCAGGAGAGACGTGAGGGCTGGAGGCACACATGTAGGAGTCATCCGTGGTTAGAAGGAATTTCAAGCTAGGTGTGGGTGAGCCATTTGAGGGGACAGGTATGGATGGAGAAGGAGAGACCCAGGCCTGAGTGTGGGTCACTTCCACACAAAGGGGCCCGAGGGGCGAGAAGACTGACATCCAGAGAGGGCAGGGGCCTTGTCACGGTCACACAGGAGTCAGGGCAGAACACAGCTGGACTCCCACCTCCCACTGGACACAGGCCAGTGATCCTTCCCGGTGCTGTTGGGCCCAGAGAACAACCTGGGTGCTGTCGCCGCACTCAGCACTCAGCAAGGTGGGGCTCCTTTCCCCCTACATCCACTCCGAACTCCTTGGGCTTCTGAGGAGGGAGCTGGGAGGGAATCCAGCAGCTGGCGAGCAGGAACACACTCAGAATCACCTCCTAAATGCACCTGAGTCGGAGTTTGAGGCACTAACTCCAAGGTTGCCCAGGGACATGGTATGTCTATGAAGCCTTCTTGGGAAGGCTTGGGTGGGGCCCCTCTCACCTCTTTCCATCTCCTAGAACCACGACATACAGAGCTGGGAGGGCCCTTTGGGATTGCCCAGTCCAGCCTCCTCGTGTTCAAGTAAGGACCCTGCTAGAGGGTCTAGAAGGAGAGGCATAACCACAGCCGGGAATGGCACAGGCAGGACTGGACTGGGGCCCTTCAGACACCCTTCAGGCACCCTGAGCCCCCAAGGGTCTAGGAGGCCCATTCCTAGAACTCAGGGAGCCCAGTGGGAGGCAGAGGCCAGGAGTCTTCCAGTCTGCTGGTAGTTTGTGCAGCAAGAGTATTGATCCAGGAAGCTCTGGCGGGGGGGGGGGGGGGGGGGGGGGGTGGCGGGGGCGACAGGGAGATCAATCAGTGCCCTAGGCTCTGCCTCGAGGTTGCAATTACCGCTTTGGTGGAGAGCCTCCACACAAGAGGAAAGGTAGCCTGGTGGTCATGGGCACAGACCCTGGAGCCAGGCCCCTTGGATGTAACATCTTCGTCCTCTGCTCCTTACCACCTGTGTGGCCTTGAGCAAGTTACTCAATCTCATTGTCCTCAGTTTCCTCATTTGCAAAATGGGAGCGTTAACCGTCCCTACCCCACAGAGCTATTGAGAGGTTAATATACATAGAGCACTTAGAATAAGTGTAAAGCGTAGAATAAGGGTAAGGCTCCACAATGTTGGCTATTATTGTTGAGGGGGGAGTGAATTCCCTCCTCGTGAGAAAAGCCTGCTGGGGTTCCTGCTGACCCCACCCCTCCTGTCCCAGCATCACCATTAGGGAAGGTGTGTTGATCCTCTCAGCAGGACTCAGAGACCTTCAGGATCCAGCCCTCTGGTTAGAATTAGGGGAAGGTGGCAGAATTCCCAGCCATCCCTAGAGGCTCTAAGTGGGGTCTGCAGGGTGATGTGGCTCCCGTGGGTCCCTCCTGCCACCTGTAGTGCACCCAGGGGTTACGGGCCCTCTCCACACCTCTCCCTTGTTATTAACGCTGCCTTATTTCACAGCTGACTGCTCCTCTGGAAATTGGAATGAGGATGAACTCCAGACAGCTGGAAAAGTACCGGGCCGCTCTGGAAGGGCTGCTGAGTGAGATGCTTCCCCAGCACGGTACGGGGAGGGCGGGCGTCTCTGCAGCTTGGCCAGCCTCCGCCCACCCTGGCGTTAATACTCCAGAGGCAGGGTTTCAGGGTGGCAATTTGTTTGGCGGCTTTGCACTCGAGAATGTGGAGCTGTCTTCTCCCTGGGCTATGCTGTGATACCTGCTGGTGGCTGCAGAGCCCCAGTTCTCCAGGGAGGCGGGTCTCAGACTGGGTTCCCAGCAACCCACCCCACTCTCCTGCTCCAGATATTTTAATTCCCTCCCACAACATCATCACGGGGTAGTTGCTCCGAAGGAAACCTTGATGCACTTTCCCTTCCCCATTCATTCTGCAAATTAAAGTCCTGAGCCCCGTTTGGCCTTGCCCAGTTCAAGGTCTGCCCGAGTTACTTGAGCAAAGCTACATCTCCTCTGACAAACAGCCACTAATTACTTCTCATAGTCCCCAGGAGGAGAGAAGAGACTCGAGAAAGTGCTGTTAGTGATGGAGAAACTGGGAGGTTAAATGACTTGCCCCAGGCTATAGACAGCTTCCAGGCTCCTTGCAAAACATCCCACCTTCCCGCCCAGCCTGCCCTGGTGCCCCCTCCTCCCTCCGACCTGCAGGCAGGTTTTAGAGGGCAGTTTCATAAGCAGACCTGCTGATGGTACTGAGTGCAAACCTCTGCTTTTCTCCAGCAGCCAAGTGACGGCTATGCTGGGGAGAAGGTGGACAGATTTGGGAGGACTCTACCGCCCAAGTGAGGCCCTGGGAATTTGCACAGCCTGCCAGCTGGGCTTGGAAGGAAAACACCCTTTCCAAAGCAAATCCCCCTCCAGCAAATAAAGCATGAAATACACAGAAATGACTCTTATTTAATATTTTAATTCCCAAAGGGCAAACTCAGGTCGCAAGAAAAAGGCGGGAAAAGTAAAGCTCAGAGAAAGTTGGCCATAAATAATGCTTACATTAACATTGTGTGCCTTTTGTGAGTTCTAAGTTCAAATATTAACTCAGATCCAAACAACTAAAAGAGTACCACTCACTGGCCCTTCCATTATAGGTGAGGAAACTCATCACTCTTTTGCCCACACACCGAGCCAGTGACAGAGTGAGGACTGGAATTCAGGTCTCCCGGGTCTCGGTCCATTTTTAGTTTACTGACATGCTGGAGGTCTAATGGGCCAGAGAATTTTAGGGCCTCTGCACTCAACCCCTTGCCAAGTAACTTCCAACCAGCCCTTTAACCTCAATGAGCCTGTGCAAAACCAAGGTGGTAATATCTGCCTTGAGATCTGGGATGGAGGCACAAGCAAAGAGCAAATTACTGTTATCACCTTGTGACTATCAGCCCCAGCATCCGCAGCAGAATTACACAGCCAACCCATTTATTTTTGCCTTCTAAACAAAACTGGATGGGAAATTTCATTCTAATTTAATTTTACATTAATGAATGTTCATTTATTTATAAACTGGGGCCACATCGGAACTGCAGCTCCCTCCATCCATAGGTTACCAGCAATTAGACACAGTGTCCTTTCTGCATTTCCACCCAGGCTTAGCCACAGAAAGTAGTTACCAGAACAAGAACTCCAACGCTGAACAAGGGACCCTTGTTGGAGGTACTCCGAATTCTCCTGAGAAACACTCAAACCTCCCATGGGCTCCCACCCCTGCCACGCTGCACATTCACACGCATTTCCAGCAATTATACCGATCAACCCCAGAGCAGCTGCAGGTTCCTGGGAAATGCTGCCAAGACGCCCGGTAATAGAGAGAGAGGGCTGCGGCAGAAGGGCATGCGGGGGGCGGCGGGGGAGACACAGAAATCTATAAAGCCTGCTGCTGGGAAGATCTGGATCCAAGACTCCTCCCTGCCCTTCCGAGCTCCACCAAGCCAGTTCACCCCATTTTCTGTAACACACTCCAAGAAGCAGAGAAACGAGATGCTCACGGTGGTCCCTTTCCCCATGGAAAACGCATTTTGTGTCCTTCCCTCATCCTCTGCTGGAATCTGCCCCTGTAGCGAGACCGCCTTCCCCCATCACCAGCAGGGGGTGCCCATTTCTGGGGTGGGGCCCCAGCACTGGCTAGGGCATTTTCCCTGAGATCTGGGTGTTGAAGAGCCTCTAGTTGAAATAGACACCCACCACGGAGGGACATGGGGTCCCCAGGAGACTCTGCCCAGGCGGTCTGCACTGTTTAGGTGGGAATTGGTCCAGCAACCACAGCACTGGGGAAGGGAGAAGGTGCGTTCTGCAGAAAAGCCCTGTTCAAAGCTCAGGGCTGCCGCCCGACAGCCCCAACCCTCACCCCGCGGCCTCGGATGTGCTTCTCGGTAATGAGCTGCAACAGGGACCCAACTACCACCTACATCTGTATGCACAGTGCCCTGGCCACTTGTTTAGATGTGTCGGCTCCTTTCTTCTCTCGTTTTCCCCCTCCTGCCACTGTTCAATTTCTCACAATCGGCTCAAATAATTCTTTTTTCACTAACAAGCTCCTCTAGTTTAGAGGACAGCCAACTTGATTGCTTATGGGACATCCACAGCTTTGGAAGAAATTAAAATTGGGAGGAGGTTGGGGAGGATTCTGTGAGCTGAGTGAAGAGAAAATGACCATGCTTTCACAAAACAGAAGAAAAAGAGACATGCTCCTGGTTAAAGCAATAGAATGAGTGGGACCAGAGACCAACCAGGATCAGAGATAGGGAGGGTAGCCGGAGTAAGCAGGAGAGCAAAGACACCATTCCTCTTCACACCTCACCCAGGCTTATCCAGCAACATCTGCAAGAATCTCTCCAGATATCTGGCAATTACAGAGAGGTACGGATTACCCTGTGTTCATCTGGAATGTACTTTACACTCAACAGGACCACAGGTCATTACAGTGCAACTTGAACCTAGCTTCACAAAATGGAGATGATGAGGTATTTTCTTGGTAACCGCATCAGTGTGATCTTAGCATTACTGAGCTATGTGGATTTGCCATGAAATTGAATAGTTAAAAGCAAAGAGTAATTGTCTGATATCTGTACGCTGTAATTTAGTGTAATCTAATCATGAACAAAGCCCAAAAGAAAATATTCTCAAAGCATTACATTTTTCTTCATACACAATTTGTTATTGACATTGGGTAATATATTCCATGCCTTTGAAGGAACTCTTACTCATGGATATCAACGTGTGAGAGCAGTCAAAAGAGTGAAGGATTTGTTTAATTTTCAACAGATTATGAAATACCATTCTGGCATTTCTCTGTGACTCCATTTTCCCCCTGAGCTGATGTATCCTCAGACCTAGAGAGAGAAAAAAAGAGTGCCCTCCTCTTCCATAAGGCACTGAGATGGAGCAGCGGGAAGCTGGGTGTTCCTGGGGTCATTCCAGTCAAAATCTGAGCCCCAAATGGCCCCACATTTCAACCACAATCTCCCGGTGCCCTGCCCCCACTGTAATGCCACCTATGGTGTAGGTGGGGAAGCCCTGAATAGCTGAGGCCCTCCATGAGGGGGATCAAGGACGAGTCCGTGGTCCCTGAGTATCTTTGAGTACCTGATAACTGTGTGCAGGGCTTTTTGCAGGAGGAGGAGGAGAATGGAACCCACTAAAAGATTTATGGCTGTGATTATTATAAGGCTCTGCCAAGACAGAGAGAGGTCAGCGGGACGGAAGGGAGTGTGGCAGCCCCCCGGGAATCCAGAGCATGCTCCGAGCAGCCCTTCACCTCTGCCAAATGTGTGGATGTGGTTATTAAGTAGATTTAGATATTGGAGCTTGTTTTTCCTCTTCTGCCTTTAATACATCAGGAAGACAGACCACAGCCTGAGCTGTTGCTCACCTTAAAAAAAAAACACAGCAGTGATGAGAAAGGAGGGCATGCAGAGCAGCCTCTGACTTTGCAACATTGCCCTTTTCTTTACAATATGCCTTCCTGCCGTGGACAGGCCCAGCAGGAGAGCCAGGCTGAAGGCACAAAAAGGCTGGCTCCCAGAAGCCCTGGTGGGCTTCGTGGGCAGCTCCCAAAGGGGCAGCAGTGGCAAAGAAGAGAGGAGGTTGAGCCCTTCCAAGCGGAGGGGAGCGTGTGGATGGTTGTGTGGAGGAAAGCAAAAAGGAACACGCCAACTTCACTAAACCAAAGAAGGGCTATAAATCTGGGCAGGAACGTGACTGGAGCTGGGAGTCCAGGATGAAAAGGAAAGGCCCAAAAACTGGGAGGAACGCCTGACTAACTTGTGAAGTTCCGTCTCAGAGGAGGTGGGGAAGGGGAGCATTGATCAGCAAATTTGCTGTTAAGTGGTCACTGGGTGTCCCTTGGTGCACACCCAAAGCCCTGCCTGTAGGATCCTGCAAGACAAGGCCATCGATAGCCAGAAGCCACCATGGAGGTAGAAGGGCTGACCATGGGTGGCCAAAGGCCACAACTCCAAGCACAGTGGGTTCTATACCAGAGGGAAGACAACAGAGTTCTGGGGGAGGGGCTGTGGGCCACTTGACCCTAGGTGTGTGGAACAGCAGCAGTGTCCTCAAACACAAGGAAGCTGACAAAGCCCACATTGCGTGCCACCACTGGGGGTGGCTCCAGTTCAGTCCATATTTTTAAATCGCCCTGAGATCCATTGTGATAAAATAGACCATAACTCTGTGAAATGCTGTAACGATAACTTTGTTTAAGCATTAGTTTCAAGCCCTCTTAGAATACGTGGGGCCAGTACTGATGCCGAAAGGCTCATTCTTTATATATTGAACTACACAGCTGCAAGGAGCTGCACAAATGTTACCAACTCATTTGTCATGCAAACAGTGCTTCAGAAAGAAATAAAATACTATTATGTGGTATATGTGTTAGGCAATCACTATATCAAATTCACGGCATTCCGTGCAAACACAGACAGAGAAAAGGAAAACAACACTTGGTGAGAGAAATCACACCACATGGGAGCAGCTAAGTCGGGGGAGATGGGGAGGCCAACAGTGGAAGCTGACCAAGCTGAGGCTGTAATTTTCCCAGCAATTGTGGCCAGGGTTGAATACCCCTGAGGTGGAGCAAGTGGCAGGAATGCAAAACCCAGACAGAGAAGCATAGCATTGCCCAGCGTGTCAGGGAGGGGAGGGAATAAAGTGAGGAGTGGGTAAGGGGTCTGTTGGGACAGATATGGGGCAATTCCAGGGAGAAGGGGCCTGGGGGAAGGGGAGAATGGAATAGCAGGGATAGAAATAGAGGGAACCTATTGGGCCAGCAATAAATGTTTGGGAATGGGAGTTGAGGGATGTGGAAGGAAGATTATAAACTGGCTCTACTTTCAGTTGCCACATTCCCTTGCTTCCCTTAGGGGTTTCCTGCTAAGAGCCTTCATGTAACCAAATCACCTGCCCTGTGGGAGACTCTACACAGCACTGACATTGCAAAGATGTGGGTTAAGTATAAACACGCATGAGCGTGTGCCCCGCACTGTCCTGAGCACCTTAGCCAAACTACCTATTCTAATCCTCACAGCAACTCTATTGAGGTTTACTGGCAAACAAGCTAAAAATGTTAATTGAATATGATCACACATCTAATAGTTGTGAGTAGGGATTTGAAACTGAACTGTCTGGCTCCAAAGCCCACATCCTAAACCACCAGTGAGGCTACAGGACCGTGTATCTCTGGAGTATTCTCCCACCCATGTCTCCTTGTAAAAATCCCATTACGCAGACACAGGCCCTCCGCAGAGAAGCCTCAATTGCCCACTCGAGCCCAAGGGCATTTTGCTCCTCTGCCTCCACTATGGAAACTGCGTCCTCTCCAGGCTGGCGCTCCTTGGGGGCCAGTGTCTGTCCTAAGGCCGGGATCACACCTACTTGGTGCTCAGTGTCGCCCAGTGCCCAGTTAACAAGCCCGAAGTCCGGACAGGGTCTTGGAGCATGCCTGGCGTGTACTATACGGCCCAAAGAAAACCGGATCACACATCAGTCCCCAAGCCCAGATAGGCAAATGATCCTGTCTCTCCATTCGTGGAAGTGGCTTCGTTCACCATTAACCAATTCATCCATTAAATCAACACTGACTTTACTGAATGCTTACCACGTGCCAGAGGCAAAGCTAGGGTTGGAGGACTCAAAAGATTAATACTGTTTGATCTAACAAACAAAGGGAAGTGAGAGAACGGAGAGAGAGGGAAAAACAAAACAAAACAAAACAAAACAAAACAAAACAAAACAAAACACAAAATTAAATCCCCCTTGGACCTTCCCACTATGGCGGCTCTAAGAGCCACGTCAGACCTCCTCATCATGGCCGACCCATAAGCCGAGCGCAAACCTTCCCAACATGGCGACCGACCTTCCCATCATGGCGCGGGGCCCCGCCCGCTCCGCCGCGCCTACGGGAGGGAGCAGTTCCGGGTGCGGTGCGCGCCGGGGGCGGGCGGGGGGCAGCGTCCTGGCCATGGCCGGCCTGTCGGACCTGGAACTGCGGCGGGAGCTGCAGGCCCTGGGCTTCCAGCCAGGACCCATCACCGACACCACCAGGGATGTCTACCGCAACAAGCTGCGCCGCCTGCGGGGCGAGGCCCGGCTGCGCGACGAGGAGCGGCTGCGGGAGGAGGCCCGGCCGCGGGAGGAGGCCCAGCCGCGGGGCGAGGAGCGGTTACGGGAAGAGGCCCGGCTACGCGAGGATGCGCCGCTGCGCGCCCGGCCCGCCGCGGCCTCTCCGCGGGCGGAGCCCTGGCTCTCCCAGGCGGCCTCGGGCTTGGCCTACGCGACCCCTGGGGCCTACGGCGATATCCGACCCTCCGCGGCTTCCTGGGTAGGGAGCCGCGGCCTCGCATATCCTGCCCGCCCGGTGCAGCTCAGGCGCCGCGCCTCGGTCCGGGGCAGCTCCGAGGAGGACGAGGACGCCCGGACGCCCGACAGGGCCACGCAGGGCCCGGGTCTCGCGGCCCGCCGCTGGTGGGCAGCGTCTCCCGCCCCGGCGCGGCTGCCTTCCGCCCTCGTCGGCCCCGACCCGCGCCCAGGCCTGCGGGCGACTCGAGCGGGCCCTGCTGGCGCGGCGCGGGCCCGGCCCGAGGTGGGGCGCCGGCTGGAGCGCTGGCTGTCTCGGCTCCTGCTCTGGGCCAGCCTGGGGCTACTGCTCGTCTTCCTGGGCATCCTCTGGGTGAAGATGGGCAAGCCCTCAGCGCCGCAGGAGGCGGAGGACAACAGTACGTCCTGGGCCGGCGCAGGGGAGGGCCCTGGGGGCGCGTGTGTCTGTCGGACGACCACCCGTTCCTGTCGGCGCCAGGCCGCGCACTTCCAGCCTTGTCAGCGGCCTCTGACTGTCTTCTCATTTCCAGGCCTGCCTTCTTCCAGCTGTAGGAAGAGAGGGCCAAGGCTCCTGCATCTGCAATAATTTCTGCCTTCACTTTCTCCGGTTCTCCTTTTCTGCCCCAGCCCTCCCTTCTAACGTCTCCCTTTGAATCACAAGCTGTAGTCACTGCTCCCCCAACCTCTGGTTTTCTCCCTGGAGAGGAAACCACACCCTCTTCTAACAGATTCACCCCATCCCTTTGGGTTCTTCCCGTTTGACCTCTGGCTTACTCACACATTTAGTGCCTGTTTGAAGGCACTCCAGATTTCACTGACCCACAGATAGGATCTGGTTGGGGGTCCCAGCTTTGCAGCACCAAAAAGTCCACTCTCCACTTCTTTGAACCACAGGGCCGCCGCTTTGTCAACAGGAGAATCTACCAGCCTTGCTTGCCAGACAGGTTAAACTGATAGCAACGGGAGGCGTTTACTATTGCTTGTAGCACCCTCATGGAGTGTGTTGAGCAACTGTAACTCAAGGATGCTCACAGCCATCCTTCTGGCCACACTTAAGTTACATGGTTAGATATGCCAATGAGAGGTCTTCAGGATACAGTATGTATCCGGAATAGCTGAGAATTGTGTGTTTCCTGAAAAGAAACAGAGATCATTTCATTATACATTTAGGTATAAAGGGCCACTGCAGTTCACCAACTTTTAATACTCTTTACAAAGCACAAATGTGACTAATACTGTTCCCAGCTTCCAGCCAAGGCCACATCCTTCCATGCCTAGCAGGAACTGCCAACATACAGGAAAAAACTAAAGTTATGTCTTAGCTGGTGTGGCAGATGGATGTTTGGGAGTGTACAAGTCTGTGGGCAAGGGTATCAACAGACTTGTGTGCAGACACCCAAATGATTTCCCCACTATGAGAGCAGTTTATCAACTATGTGAATAGTTTGTCGACCTACTAGAGAAATTAAGCAGACCTGGGAGTGTCATGGTACTATAACTACACTGGTGATGTCAAACAGTATCACACTGGTACTCACTGCTGAAATGTTTTAAGACAGCAGTGCTAGAATCTATGCTGGTATTTACCTGGACTTCCCCTCCTATTATGGTGTTAATCTCTGTTTAACATATCATTGTTTTCAGTTTACAAAACTGTCCTGTACTTTGTTTTGTTTGGGCCTAACTCCGAGTTAAGCAGGGAAGGCCCATTTGATCCCATTTTACAGATGAGGAAACAGAGATTCAGAGTGGTTGAGTTGCCCAAGAACCCTGAGCTAATCATTTTCAGCTGGGACGAGGACCCAGCTGTCTTAATTCCTAATCCAGGATTTGGATACCCTTACATTTTGCTGTCTGCATTTTAAAAGTGCCTTCCTTAGATGACATCTTTCTAATCCCCACCCTTGGCTTGGTAATGCTTTACTCCCCCCGAATGTGGTGAGTAGTCTCTTTGTATTCCTTTCTCAACCCACACTTAATTTCCTCTGTGTTTCTTTTCTTGGTCTCAGTGAAGTTATTGCCAGTGGACTGTGAGAGAAAAACAGATGAGGTGAGTTTGAGTTTCTCTGGTTTTTATTATTCCTCCTGAGGATATTAGCCTCCATCAGGAGGTAAACTTCCCCAGAAAAAGAATAGGATCATTTTCAAGGAGTGCTTCCTGTAATGTACCAGAGTCACATTGTGTTCTGTGATGTTTGTGTCAGGCTCAATTGTGGCAGTGAAGGAATACTTGAAATAGAATTGACCTCCCAAAATCCAACCCTGGGCTTGTTATGGACGCTTTCCCATCAAATGTAGCATTTTCTTCTGCCTGAGTCAATCTAGGGGGATACAGTAGGTTGTTGTTGAAGGACCCCCTCAAGCTCCCTGGCACGGGGAGGAAGGGCTGGCGTTTCTAAGCATCAGGAGGCCAAGTTCTCAATTCCACATTCTCTCTGGTGGTGCAGCTGTGGCTCTGAAAATGCTGTTCTGATTTGAAACATAGGCAGTTTGTTTGGAACACATCTTAAGTGGAATTAGCCCTCTTAGTCCACATTTAGATTTGCTTTATGAAGCTCTAATATTTCCTACAAATAATATTTGGGGATGAGCAGCCCCATCCATTTATGAATCATGAAGGCAGCATTATCAAGGAGCTGGGATGCTGGTTCTGGTGACAGTCTGGAGAAGATATGGGGCAGTACATTTTCAGGTCATAAATTGTACCAGTCATGTGCTGCCAGAGGGCATGACTTAGTAGTCTAATTATTAAGTGTGCAATGCCTGGCCTCCTGAGCCCTTAGTTAACATCTCTGGTAGCTCAGGGGCTGGGAAAGAAAATGACGCATGGTCCTCTGGCCACCCCTGCATTGACTGTCTTACCCATGTAAATGAGGGGACATCCTGGTGCAGATAACCACTTTTATTTCTGTTTGGCTTCTGGTGTGTCATGGTTTGGGGTGTTTTATTACATCCATTTATTGCATTCATCCACCAAATATCTTTGCTTCCCAGTTGTTTTGTAAAAGCAGATTCATAGTAAGTTTAACCTGCCTTCTATCATAAAAACTGTAGTTGATGATGAGAGGAAGTGGCCCAGAAACATAGGCAGCCAGAGGGGAAAACTGGAATTGAAGACTTAAAAACAGGAAAAAATAACATTCTGTAAGACTTCTCAGTGCTATGAATTTTGTCTTTTAATTAGAAAATGGTTCCATGGTTTCTATTTCTTGGTCCTTCACGTCTCTAAATTAATCAGACCCACAAGTGAATGGCACATTTGTTCCCTGGCCGCCTCTGATCTGGACACACTCAGGCCCCGCTTGAGTGAGCCCAGACAGGTACCCTCCAGGTCCTTGCTACAGATGTGCTCTGTGGACAGACAGCATTCAGCACCTGCCAGCGAGGGCTTCAGATGCAGATATTCCTATTTGTAACCATGCAGATCTTCATCAGAGCATCAGAAAGCAGGGGCTGGGCCATCTCAGTGTAGGCTTTGTGGAGCTGAGATTTCATGGGGCACCCTTCACCTTTCTGGAGGATGGACACAGGAACAAGCAGGTGGGGACGTGTTTCTTGGCTTTGGTGAGGCTCCTGCTGAAAGTCTTATTCTTTGCATAGCTCCAGGCTCACGGAAATCGCAGACGGGCATTTGAATTTCAGATTCGTGTTCTTTCCCTTTTCGGCCATTGAAGACAGTGACACTTTGTGTTTTTCTTTCTGCCTTTGTGCTGCCGAAAACGTGGGGACAGGCTGGGAGTGGGTGTGTTGTCTTAATCAGGCCGTCTCGTTGTCTGGTACCGTCTGTCCTCCTGTTTCCTTTAGGTGGTAGCAGCCTCTGCTGAGTGGTGTGTGAGTTTGCACCGAATCCTACCACAATCCTTACTCAGATGAGGGCCCTGAGATTCCACCTAAAGGGAGACAAGGTGGCAGCTGCTGACATTCTGCCCTGTCTGCAAGCTCTCCCAGCTCTGCAAGCTCTGCAAGCTCTGACAGCAGTTGCTCTTCCGTCTGAGGAAGCTGAGCGACTGCATCATCCCCCGACCACGTCGCCTCTGCTCAGCCCTCTTACTGGCTGTCATTCCAAGGGAAAGGCAGGAGCCAGGAGTCTCCGATGCAGCCCCTTGGTTACAGTGTCTGCTTTCAGCTCTGCCTCTGCTTCTCCAGGGTCTTTCTCAGGCAGTTAACCCAATATTTATCAACTCTCTCCCTGGGCCCAGCACTTGGCAGAATTTGTTTCTATTGTGTAAAAGTATGAGATGTTCCTTGCTGCTTAGTATTTGACAGCGTGGCTGGAGAGGTAAAGATGGACAGACAGACCCGTCCCACCCACCCCTCCTTGCTGACCACTTGTCCCGTGCCTTTCCAGTTCTGTCAGGCCAAGCAGAAGGCAGCCTTGCTGGAGCTGCTGCATGAACTCTACAACTTCCTGGCCATCCAAGCTGGTGAGTAAGTCACGTAAGTCCTGAGATGCCTCTTGTGAGAGCTATGGGCGGCTGACCCGGTTCATCAGGCTGGTTACTTACACTGCGGCTGGCGGGCGAGACCCTCTCTGGTTGTCTCCCAGAAGGCATATTCAGAAGCCAAGTCTCACCTTCTCGCCTCCCCACTCAGGCACATCTTTTATAAGCCTGTGTTGGAACAAAACACATTTGATTCTTGCTCCTCTTAAGGGAGGTCCTGGCCCGTGCACAGGCCTTCCTGCAGCTGTTCTCCCTTCTTGGGGATGCCCAGTACCTAATGCTTTGGGGGTCCGTGTTGGCATGGGAAGGGGCCAGGCCCCAGGTGTTGTCAGAATCTATGTCCTCCCCGCTAGAGGGACCTTCTGAACCAGATGGTTGGCTGGGCCAGGGAGAGGCCTCTTGCCTGTGCAGACAGCCTGTGTGGTGGGCCCTGGTGTCACATCTGGTCCTGATCACCATCTGCTTGTCGGACCTCGGACAAAGTCCCTGATTCTCTCAGGGTCTTCATCTCCCTGTCCGACCAAGGGCTCCTGGGTCTATCTGTTCTCTACAAATGAGAGTCAAGTGCTGTCCTCTAAAGGAGGGCATTCTCAGCTCCTCTGTGAAATGCCCCTGGAAATGCATCCAGAAGATGCATCCCCTGCTGTTTTATTTGGTGAAGTTATTCCTTGAGGCCAGAGATATCACCTGCATTATTATGTCCTCCCCGATGCCAGGCATCTAGGAGGCTCTCAAAATCACTTGCACGTGACATAGGTGAGTATCAGCGTATGCGCCTTGTGTTAAGTATGCTGGACACGGCCGGGCACGGTGGCTCGCGCCTGTAATCCCAGCACTTTGGGAGGCCGAGACGGGTGGATCACGAGGTCAGGAGATCGAGACCATGCTGGCTAACACGGTGAAACCCCGTCTCTACTAAAAAAAAAATACAAAAAACTAGCCGGGCGAGGTGGCGGGCGCCTGTAGTCCCAGCTCCTCGGGAGGCTGAGGCAGGAGAATGGCGTGAACCCGGGAGGCGGAGCTTGCAGTGAGCTGAGATCCGGCCACTGCACTCCAGCCTGGGCGACAGAGCGAGACTCCGTCTCAAAAAAAAAAAAAAAAGTATGCTGGACACAAGAACCAGACATAGCAGTTCTATCTTAAAGGACATTCAAGAGGCGCCTCTTACCTGTGGAGTCAGAGGACAGATCTTAGGATTGTGAGGTCAACCCTTGTCTAAGGTTTCACTAGGAAATTGGGGTCAGGTGGACTTCTCCTGGGCCCTCAGTCCTCAGGGTCAATCTCATGAGCATCAGCTCTTCTGCCTCCTTCCTCTTGAAAGTGAGAGATTGAGATGGTAGGGGAGGCATCGATGAGCACTTGGAGGAGAAACAGGTACTGGGGCTCCTGCTCACAGCATCATAGGAATTCCTCTGTATGGCCCAGGTGCTTGGGATGTCAATTCTGACCTAAGAGGGTGTTCTAAACCTTTGTGTCTCAATTGTGGTCCAAGGACCCATAGCATCCGCATCACGTGGGAGCTCACTAGAAATTCAGAATCTCAGGTCTCATGCCAAACTCAGTGAATCAGAGTCTGTATCTTAAGATCCCCAGGGGATTTGAGTGCACCCTGAAGTTGAGAAGCTCTGCTCGAAATTGGGTCCTAGGAGATATTTCTCCTCCATCCCACCCTCCATATGTGGTCCTGCCTTATGCCCTCAAGGGTCCTGGCATCTGTTGCCCTCCGACAAGCCTGGGGGGCCGCCTTGAAGGTACATATCTCACTGAGACAGGAGTGTGCCTCACAGAGGCTCCTTAGTAGTTCTCAACCCCTCCCCGCCTCTCCTGTTAGGGATCCGCTGTGGGCTGGGCACTGTGCAGGGCGTTGCAATGAGATGACTCAGCTCCAGGTCCTGCCTGCAGGGTGGTTGGGGTCTACTAGAAGAGACAGGCCACCTACCTCCCTGACCACTGGGTGATACAAAATGTGATTAGACAAGAATCAAGAGGTCAAAAGTTCTGGGCGGCACAATGCCTTTTAGCTGGAGCAGTCAGGAGAGCGTTACAGGGGAGGTGGCATCTGTGCCCAGATGGTTATGCGTATGTGGGGAAGGACAAGGCAAAGTGGCAAGAAGTTATATCTCGGTTGGGAAGCAGCACCTTCATGGAGGAAGGGGAAGGTGAGGGAGTGAAGTCTGGAAGTGTTGGTTAGGCCCCACCATAGATGGCCTTGGATGCCAGGCCACCAGAGCTCAATCTGGCAGGCAGTGAGGGCCAGAGAGGCTTTGAGCAAGGGAGTATCATGCTGAGAGCCAGGTGCCAGGAAGGCGAATGCGGCAGCAGCTTGAGTAGCACAGTGTCATTTAAGCAGAATCATTTTCAAGCGTTATTGGCAAAACAACTGGATTGGAAAGGGGAGAGGAGGAACTGAATCGGGAGGCCATTTACATGGTCCAGGCAGGCCTGGCAAGGGCAGGAAGAGTCCTGGTGGGAACGGGAGGATGCTAGAAGCCACCTGTATCTCAGGGGACCCCTTGGGTCAAGATCAACTTTGAAATAGGAGGATTTGGCTGTGTTGCGGGAGGGGGACAGGCTTCAGTTCAGTTTCAACATTTTAAAATATGACCTTCAGCTACTTCCTTCCCCAGCATGCAGAAATACAGACACTGGCCACCCGAAGTCCGCCAGGCTGTGCTGGGTCCAGGCAGTCAGGCCATGCACACGTTAAATAAATAGCGTGTGCGTGCCTGGCCCTGGACCCTCCCTGCTCTCAGGGAGTCAGGCAAACCACAGCACAGGAATAAGGACCAAGGGCTGTGGCAGGTCACTAAATGTGGGGCCATTTCATCAAACGAAAGACCCCCAGGGGCTGAGGGCTTCCCAGAGGAGATGGCCCCTGGGCTGGACCCGGGAGGTTGGGCGGGACTAAGCGGGAGGCTGCCAGCTCTATCCTATGGGAGCAGGCCTCCAAAGCCACTCGGGAGAGCTGCCCCTTGGCGTGCCGTGCTGAGGCCCCACTGCCCAGCACACAGACATCCTCTTCCTCCAAGGGGCCCCTCAAGACAACAGACCTGGCATTCCAGGTCGCCTGCCTGTGTCATCAGTCAGAATCCCCGTGGTGCCCATGGCCTCCCTGCCTTTCTTTTTTCTCAGGCTGTGTTTATTTATAGTGCCATTCCGGTACCTTCCGAAGCTATCTGTCTGATCCTTTTAGGGATCAATTGCAAAGAGACCTTGGTCTTGGGCAGCTTTTTAGTCATTTAATGCAAATCGCCACACTGCTTTGCAGGTCAGGTTTTAATGATCTGGAATCGATCCAAGCTAAGTGGCTTTTGATCTTGCTGCAGAGTGAAGATGCCCCACAGAAGCCAGGAGCTGCTGGGCCACATGCTCCTTATTAGAGCTGATGGCTTGATTCTTGCTGCATGTTTTAGTCTGTTTCAGAGTGATTTTTCCTCTTTGTGTTTGAGTGTGTGGTTTTTTTTCTCCTAGGTAATTTTGAGTGTGGAAATCCAGAGAATCTGAAAAGCAAATGCATTCCTGTTATGGAAGCCCAGGAATACATAGCGGTAAGTAGGCTTCGGTGCTTATCCATTCCTGGGAGGGCCTGGTGCTTTCCTATTGGTCTTTCAAGCCCTGTTGGGGTTTTTGTTTTTGTTTTTTTGTTTGCCTTGTGGCTTTTGTACTAGGCTACCTTAAGTTAAGGTTTGGTTTATGGCTTTTTGTGCTAGGCTTCCTTAAGTTAAGGCAGCCATGGTAGTGACTGCCCCAGAGCCAGGCCATGTGTAGTGGGGCGGCTCTCTCCTGACCTGCTGCACTGTAGGTGTGCCTGTTACCTGCTTCTCCCTTGGTTCACTTTGGTCCTCTTGCCTTCAGCTTTCGGGAGAAACATGCTGTCCCTTCTCTCCCTTATGATTACCATTCATACTGCCAGGGGGCCATTTGATTTCCTGTGTGGCCTCAAGATGGTAGATATAGAACTATGGAGCTGGCATTCCAGGTCGCCTGCCTGTCCAGTAACTTAGGGGTCATCTGGTTCCATTTGCATTTCACAGATGAAGAAACAGGCCTGGAGAGGGTCAGGGACTTGCCTGAGGCCAGACCACTTGCACTGGCCACTGGGCTCACCCACCGCCAGCCCCAACGCTGTTAATCGCTTTACCCCAAGATGAGCTGCCAGCTCTCTGGCCGGATGCTTCCATCCTCAAGAGAGTCATATTCTTTTGGCCGCCTCAGACCCACATTGTTTTCCTGCTTGTGCTTCCGCATCACCTCCTCTGGTTATAGCTTCTTCCTTGGCTTTCATCAACCCCAAATTTCCTTCCTGCCAGTTTGCTGTGCTTTTAGCAGAGCAGGGTTTTGGGGCTGTGGAGGACACGGGAGAGGGCTTCCTTAATCCAGCAGCAGAATGTTGTTCCAGCTGCTCCACCCAGACGCAGAACTAATCTTCTCCTGCGCCCTCCCACAGAATGTGACCAGCAGCTCCTCCGCCAAGTTTGAAGCCGCACTGACCTGGATACTGAGCAGTAACAAGGACGTGGGCATCTGGTGAGTGTGGGCAGGGTGGCGACGCAGCATGGGTGCCTGCAGCCACTGTCTTTGCTCATCACTAACACCCGTGCTCCGACAGAGCTGTCTCAGGTCTGAAGCTGGAGGCTGGGTCTCCCAGCTGAGTCATGTGGGCTAGGATGGAAATGGGGCAACAGAAGCAAGAATCATTTGGAATGCAGTGTAAGGAGCAGCTTCAAGATGAGACACAAAATTCAGGTGTTAGGATGTTAGCCTGGTGTTACAGCTAAATCCTGTCTCAAGTAACTCAGTCTGTGCCTTTCTCATTCATCAGTACCACATGGTTTATTGGGGAAGGCATTTTTCTGCACTTTCTCTCCTCGGAAGCTAGTTTTTATTTGTAGATGAAATTATTCTTTCTAAATGTTGGTTTTACTCACTATGGAAATCGCATAAGGAAATACTGGATTTTATTCTGACCAGGCAGTTTCTGCCTCATTTTAATCACTGGTGAACGCTGTTAGGAAAGATGGCAAACCCTTTCTTGAGGCTGAAAGGCTGTATCTGGAGGCTCAGCCCAGGGGGAGGGGCGTGTCAGCCAACAGCTAGGCAGCCTCAGAGACCTGTCCCCTGCTGGAAGAGCAGCATTACCTACCCCCTTCCCACTCTCAGTGTTTGTGGGGGTCTCTGTTCAGGTTATAGCTCTTGATATTAAAACATCCTCTAGAGTTTTGTTCTCTTCCCCTCTAATCCACCCAGATTACTAATTCCATCAGCACTGCATCCAGCAGAAGCCCCTCGGGTAGCTCAACCTCAAGCTGGATAACTGGATGCATGGCACGATTAAAATTTGTTGGCTTAAATTAAAAAAAAAAAAAAAAAAAAAGCTGCCCCGAGTAGCTGAGCAATTTTCCTGTGTTAGAAAAGGCGGAGGAGAATACGGATTTTATCCTCAACAGCAGCGCTCACTGAAGCTGCTAACACAGAAGAATGATGACACTCGCCTTTTCATGTTGGGGAAGGCAGCCCGGAGGGTGGCAGAGCTGCTCGCGATGACCATGTTGAAAGTGGGTCCTGAGAAATCGGGACACTTGGGATGCCAGCCATTCCAGCATGCAGCCTCAAGAGCATGATATTTTCGCCCTGGGTCACCTAGCTGGAAGAAGGCTCCGGTGTCCACACCTGTGCAGGTCCTGACACCTCCTGGCCAGAGAGCATGGTGGAGGCGCTGTGGCTGGGGTCTGGCCTCGGGGAGCCTGATGGTTTTCATTCCCCATGAGCCTCACGGATGCCCCATGATCTTTAGCTTAAACAGCTTATGTGCCTCCTCGCCACAGAGGAAAAGCGCAACCTCCCAGATTCTGTCCTTCAGTTCTTGCTATGCAATTGCAAAGCTAGTGATTCAGTAAACATTTCCATTTCTCTGTGCTGGGAGGTGGGAATCCAATTTACAGTTTAATCTCCTGCACGCTGAGAGAGGCTGTCAAAGACCTGACAGAGGGGGACGTCGCTTTAGCACTAGGGGTTCAAGCCTGCTGCCGTCTTTAAAGCTTTATTCATTCTAAGTAGCCAATGTGGGAAATTTCTGGAAAGAGTGCAGCCAGGATACCAAGCCTATTCTATGAGCAAGTAGAGGCCTTGCATCCCCTCCTTCCTTCGCTTCCTCCTGTTTGAAGTGGGGTTTGTGCTGCCTCTCCTTGGAACTTTCCAACATGTTTAGAGCCCTGTGTCCTGTTTCAGGTTGAAAGGAGAAGACCAATCTGAATTGGTGACGACCGTGGACAAGGTGGTCTGCCTGGAATCTGCCCGCCCCCGCATGGGTGTTGGCTGCCGCCTGAGCCGGGCCCTGCTCACTGCTGTCACCAACGTGCTCATCTTCTTCTGGTGTAAGTCCTCGGCCGCCTTCCCTCCCCTTCTGTGCAGTCAAGCGCACTCCTAGGCATGAATGATGAGCTATAGAAATTCCAGGCCCGGAGGGTTCATTTCTGTCTAGTGAACCTGAGGTCTGTCTCATAAAACAGAGGAGATGAACAAGTCAGCCTCTGCCCTGGGTTGTCTTTACCTTTGGAGATTGGTGGCAGGAACGTGAGGATAACTAGAAAATGTCCTTGATTCAGGGCAGATTTCCTAAGCGGGAGCCTGGCCTGAGCAGGAGCTGGGCCCCACCCCTTCTGGGCTCTGCAGGGATCCCAGTGTGGACCAGCTTCGAACAGGAGGCACAGTAGGGGCTTGGCCTAATTTTACTTCCTGAAAAATGTAAACATCTCATGGAGAGCTGCAGATACCTGATGAAAGCAAGAAGGACTCAGGGTGCTGTGCTGAAAGGAGGACACCAGTCTTACCTCCTGACATCAGGGGCCGCCTTTGAGCAGAGACCTCAGGGCGTCTCTGAAGGCGAAAGGCCAAGTCACAGAAACCATGGCTCTCCAGAGATATTTGGAGCTACAAATCACAGACCGCCTCAGTGTGCACACAGCTCCCTCCCCCACGCCATCAGGCACAGAAATCATTATCGGCAGCAGCATCTCGGAATACAAAGGGCTCCGGCATGTATATATGTATGAAACACCGTGTTCTGGTTCACAAGGGAGGAGATGAAAGCCCCAGAATGAGGTTGGGAGGAGCCGAGATCTGGACAGCTGGGGATGCCGCTGCGGTGACAGCCGGCGGGAGGAAGATGATCACTTCATAGTCTGTCCTCCCTCTGCATTTCTATATCTTTTGTTTCTCACATGCTGGTCCTGAGCCTGACACGTAGTAGGTACCCAAACCCATGCGGCGGATCCCCCACAACCTCCATCACAGCATCTTGTCCATGGTGAGACCCACTGCCAAAGGAAGTGTGAGGGATTAACAGTGTTTTGTTCCCTTACAGGCTTGGCTTTTTTGTGGGGGCTCCTAATTCTCCTAAAATATCGGTGGCGAAAGTTAGAAGAGGAAGAACAGGCCATGTATGAGATGGTGAAGAAGATTATAGGTGCGTGGCCCCCTGGTGAAAAAAGGGTTGCCGACACCAGCCAGAAGGTCCTTGCCCTAAACGGTGTGCTCTCTCCTGCAGACGTGGTCCAGGACCATTACGTGGACTGGGAGCAGGACATGGAGCGCTATCCATATGTAGGCATCTTGCACGTGCGTGACAGCTTGATCCCTCCACAGAGCCGGTGAGTCCCTGGCTGGGGCGCTGGGTGTGGGGTGAGACGGGGTCCCACCCCACTGAGCTCCACAGAAGGAAGCCCGGAGCCTTGCATCCAATGTCAGCCGAGGGCAGTGCAGACCCCAGGGCCAAGAGTGGTGCTGCTCCCCCTCCTGCTGCTCCCCAGCATGCTCGGCTCTTTATAGCAGGATAAGCTAGAGAAGGCGTATGAAAGCACGGTCCCACACCTCCGTAGAGAGAACGCTGGCAGTGGTGATACCAGTTGGGAGACTTTGGGCTCCAAGTAACAGCAGCCCCCTCCCCCAGGGCACAAGTAGTGAAGGGTCTCCTCCGTCTCTGTAAGTGGAAGTTCAGAGCTGCATGGGCTCCAGGCACAGAGCAGTCAGGTCTCCGGTTCCATTGCTCTTGTGATTCTCATGGTCCCACACTCCTCCATGGATGTTAGCAGCGGACTGGGATCCCCATGGTTGCAGATAGTGGCCAACAGCAGCTGGGGCACTGTCCGCCTTGTCACAGAGCAGGGAAAGTGGGCCTCCCACTACTCTCAGAAGCAAGAGAACATGTTCCCAGTCGCCCCCAGTGACATACTCCTGGAGGCTCTATTGACCAGAATCTGTTACGTGTCTGTTTATGAATCAGTCACTGGCAAGGAAAAGGAGATTGTTTTTCAAACTTTCTAAACCATGACCTGCAGTCAAAAACACCTGTTACCTGCAACATCATGGTCCAGTTCCCACACACCCATGTGCACACTCATGCATGTACACGTAACTGAAAGCCAAGTTTCACAGCATGAATGGGGTCAGCTCCCAGGGCACAGAGCTTCATGGGAAGGGGTGGCAGGGCCACTGTCATGTGCAGCTGCAGGTGCCTTCCACGTGGGCTGTGACTGCTAGAGTTGTATACCGGGGTCCTGACAAAACCGGGCTGGGGGAGGGCAGAGTCCCAGGAGACAGCCAGCAGGACCTCCCGCGTGTTGGCTCTGGTTGTGGTCCCTCCCCAGCAGACTCTTGCTATGGTTTCTGGCCAGATGCTATTGTCTGCTGCTGGGTGATGCTGAGAGCTCACCCTTGCTGAGTGCTTGCTGGGAGCCGGGCTCTGCTCAGAGCTCTCCATGGGTGCACACTCACTCACTTGGTCCTCACCATGGCTCACACACACAACAGAAGTGGCCCCATTTTACACATAAGGAAACTGTGCTCAGGAGTCCCATGGCTAGTGGCATTTCTGTGCTCTCACCACCATGCTCTACTGTCGGCATCATCCCTATCTGCATCCCAAGAGGAATCAGAAAAATAGAGCCTTTAGCAGTCTACTTGAAGTCAGCCACACTGGCTCACACCTGTAATCCCAGCACTTTGGGAGGCCAAAGTGGGAGGATTGCTTGAGCCCCGGAGTTCAAGCAAGACCAGCCTGGACAACATAGCGAAACCCCATCTCTACAAAAAATACACAATTAATGGAGCATGGTGACATATGCCTGTAGTCCCAGCTACTCAGGAGGCTGAGGCAGGAGGATCACTTGAGCCCAAGAGGTTAAGGCGACAGTGAGCTATAACTATGCCACTGCACATCAGCCTGGACAACAGACCAAGACCTTGTCTCTTAAAAAATAAAAAAAGGTCCATCTTAAACATGAAGATACTTGGTGCCTGTCATGCTCACCCCACCCCTGGAAAGGTGGCAGGCAGGAAGTTTAGGGTGAGCAGACTCAGCAGCATAGGCTGTGCTTGCTCTGAGAAGCGCTTGCTGTTGGTTTCAGCGTGAGGCCCTCTACCTCCCAGGGAAGGCCACTTGGGGTGCTTGAACTCCCACCTAATTCCTGGCCCTGAGCATCTCAGTCAACCTGTACCACAGTTTCTTTATCCTTAAATGCAAGTGATCCCGCTGCCTTGCACAGGGCTGTGATGAAGAGACTGTCATTCATTCATTCATTCACTTCCTCCACAATGTTTATTGAGCACCTACTACATGCCAGACACTCTACTGGGTCACTGGGAGACAGCAGGAAGTGGAAGAAACAAAAATCCCTGCCCAGCTGGAGAATTTGTTCTCAGGAAGGAGACAGATGACAAGATGCATAAGGAAAAGATGTGATATTAGGTAGTGACAAGCCCTAAGGGAAGGGGGGTTGGTATCAGTGTGGTGGCCTCAAGGTTCATTAAGTCAGTGACTAGTAGCCTGGCACGGTGGCTCATGCCTGTAATCCCAGTACTTTGGGAGGCTGAGGCACGTGGGTCACCTGAGGTCAGGAGTTCGAGACCAGCCTGGGCAACATAGTGAAAACCCGTCTTTACCAAAAATACAAAAATTAGCCAGGTATGGTGGCATGCGCCTGTAATCCCAGCTACTCATACTCAGGCATGAGAATCACTTGAACCCAAGAGGTGGAGGTTGCAGTGAGCCGAGATCATGCCATTGCACTCCAGCCTGGGCGACAGAGCGAGACCCTGTCTCAAAAAAAAAAAAAAAAAGGAGTCCAAGGCGGGCAGATCACAAGGTCAGGAGTTCAAGACCAGCCTGGCCAATATGGTAAAACTCCATCTCTACTAAAAATACAAAAATTAGCCAGGCATGGTGGCGGGCACCTGTAGTCCCAGCTACTCGGGAGGCTGAGTCAGGAGAATCACTTGAACCTGGGAGACAGAGGTTGTAGTGAGCCGAGATCGCGTCACTGCACTCCAGCCTGGGAGCCAGAGTGAGACTCCATCTCAAAAAAAAAAAACGTCAGTGCCTAGCACGTGGGCATCATCCAAGGGTAGCCATTATGCCTTGGGCTTAGATGATATTCCACACACATGTTCACTTAAATGAGAGCATGAGACGGCATTGCAGCTTGCCTGCAGCCGGAGCTACCACCCAACCCGTCGTGCATTAGCATAGACACCTAGAGCTGCTGCCACTCAGGTAGCCAGCCCTCAGGCTCAGATCCCCGTGAACCCCAGACGCCCATGCCATTTGCTCTCTTAACTCACCTCCCAAGCTACCCAGTCAGTCCAGGCCAAGCTCCCTAGGTCAAGGAGACATTGGCTAGCCAGTCAGGTCTGCCCTGTAGATGAGGGCCTGCTTGGGAAAGACTGAGGGAGATGAGAAGAGCTGGTTCCGTCGGAAAAGCGGGGAGCTGATTGGAGCAACTGACCTGGGAAGGAGGGACTGGAGTGAGGCACTGCCCACTCAGCACTGGCCGTGCTCAGGGAGCCAGCACCTCAGAGCTCAGTCCCCAGGGAATGTGTGGCCTTGGCCAGACCACCAAGTGTGGGCTGCTGAATAGGCCCATGCGGTTTGGTTGGTGGCAGGTCCTGACCCCTGGGGAAGCCCTAGCCCCCTCCCTGCTTCCTGACTCACTGGCCACCTCCGTTTGTCCTCCCCTTCTGCTCCCATGCATACACTCAAATTCACTCTCTCTCCACGTGTGGGATCATGGGGAGGTGGTCTGCAGTGATGAGAAAAGGCCGGGGGCTGTGCATCAGGGTTCACAAAGGAAAAAGATCAAAGTGACCCTCCCCATGGCTTTGGAACTTTCTTGTCCAGTCTGGAAGGGGTGAAGAATAGATGAGGGGAGGCTGTCCATGGGGGTGCAAGGCTTTAGAGACCCAGTCTGGAAGGGGCAAAGAAGAGATGAAGGGGAGGCTGTCCAGGGGGGTGCAAGGCCCTAGAGACCCAGTAAAGAAGGGACTCTGGCCACTGAAGGGGCCCTCCCTTGTGGCTCTGGTTTGCTAGAGCAGCTCCAGCTTCTTGGCCTCCCCCGTCTGATGCTTAGCTCATCCCATCCCCTGGAGTGCTGTGGAGCTTAGATGAAACAGCCCAGTGCTCACTCTTTAATGAGCCCACCCGGAGCAGCATCAAGATGCAGTCGGCGGGGGTACTGGAACTGGCTTGGCGAGGGCTGCTGCAGGCAACAGGTCCCAGCAAGAGTCAGTTAGCCTAGCACAGCCCTGCACACCTAGAGACCTGGGGGTGCTCCAGACACCTCGGCCCTTTAGCTCCCTTTAATTGAATGTGTTTGGATCAGTAAAGGTGGAGGAATCATTTCTCCATGGCCCGAGACGTTTTTCTCCTCTGCAGTTGTCATGTTAGTACCTACCAGCTTTTCCTCCCTTATGTAAAGTCCATGCTGGAGCTTGGAAATGTGTCCCCTTTATAGGAAGGGCATCCACAGGCTGGCTCACCTCAGCAGTGTCAGGCAGAGCCTCATCCCTCTCATTGCAGGAGACGCATGAAGCGTGTCTGGGACCGAGCTGTGGAGTTCCTGGCCTCCAATGAATCCCGGATCCAGACGGAGTCCCACCGCGTGGCGGGAGAGGACATGCTGGTGTGGAGATGGACTAAGCCCTCTTCCTTCTCCGACTCAGAGCGATAAGCCCCAGGCAGGGACTTGTTCCCGGTCAGCCTGTCCCAGGACAGCCCACTCCAGGGGCACGAGAGGGTCACCAGGCCTGCTGGTGCTGAATTCACACTTGCCTTGACTTTCAGCCTTGTCCTGACATGATTCCAAAGGTCTGCCAGACTCTTCAGAGGAGCTCGGCTCGGCTTGGGCTTCCTTTAAAGGGAGGGGGAGAAGCCAGGGTGACGACCCAGACTCTGTCCTGTTTTGCTGGCAGAAACGGGAAGAAGGGTTTAGTTTTCATGAATAGAAAACAAGAGCAGCAGCTGTCAGGCCCGGCAGACAAGCATGGGGCCAGTGGGCTGGGGCGTGGCCACGCCTGGGAGGTGGGGCAGGGATGGTGTTTTGGGTGGTGGGATGGGGGGCAGCTTGGTCCATGTGCCTTCAGGGGGGTGTTACCTGGGAGCTCAAGGGTGAAGAAAGAAAGCCTGTGCTCTGGCTGGCTGGGCCTCTTTATCCTGAAGGGGGAAGGTGCTAGAAATTAGAACAAGTGACTGCAGGGGGACCGTCTAGAAACCAGGCCTTGACACGGGCCCTCAGGTCAGGAGTGAGCAGCTGGTACAGCCTCCTGGGAGGATCCCGAAGTAAGGACGGGCTGAGAGCAGAGAGGAGGGTTGGGCAGCCCCAGGGTGGGCCTGCCTCAGTGTTGCTTCTCACAGAAGCCGCGACTCTAGACCAGGCCTGCAGCCAGAACGCCGATTCCAGGAGCTTGGGAGCCCTGTGTCAGGGCCGAGAGCCTGGCACTTGCTGTGTGCGAAGATCGCCTTGCTTTACTGTGACCACAGCCCCCACCCGGGGCTGTTTAACCAGAACTTCAGCGCAGCCGGCGTTTCTGTTACCCCGGCCGCGGCTCCGGGCGGCGGGAGAGACGCAGTGGCCGCAGGCTGCCCCCTGCCGGCCACATGGGAGCAGCGTCCGCGCCGCCGCCCACCGGCTCTCCCGCCAGCTCCTCAGCCCAGCTTCCTGGGAGGCAGGCTCCAGAAACACCCCAACGGGGGCCCTTATGAAGTGCGAGAAGCCTCTCCAGCGAGTCTTTTCCCGGTGTGTCCTCATCTGCGGCAGCCAGGAGAGGGGGGAGCAAACAGGAGATGCCACAGCTGCCTCCAGAAACATTAACCACCTCTCTCTGGTCTTATTGGTATTTTTTGTTTCCTTAATAAAGCTCCAGTCTCCCTCATTTGAGCAATACTCTCATTTCCTCTGATGTCTGGATGATCGGCAGGGCAGGAATCTGAGCGCTGGCCCCGTGGTGAGGCCATGTTCTCATAATCAGGCTCCAGCCAGAAAAATAAGAAACACTGCAACAGGCTTCAGTATCAGGGCTGAAACTGCTGGATGAATAAACTATTTATTAAAAATGGATGTTTCTTGCCCATGGTTCTTTGCCTCCCTCCCAAAGCTATGTCTAAGGAATGGCAATGTGTGGACTTCTTTAGCACCAGCTCTGGGAGGTGGCTGGAAGGGAAGGTGGGAGAGACAGCAGGACATGGGCTCTGCAGTTCCTCCCAGACCTCTGGCCTCTGCCACCAGTGACCAGTTCTGCATAACTCTCACAGCCTCAGTTTACACATTTGTAACATGGTATGATGACCCTGTCTTACAGAGTGGCTATGAGGATTGCAACGTGCTGCTTGGTCCCAGTGGGTGGTCAGAAGTGGGGGTCAATGGGGCCTTTTTCCTTTGGCTCCATTTCTGCCTCCCCTCAAGACCCAGAGGTTCCTCTCGGTGCTCAGCACCAGCCCCAGGAGGAGGAGGAAGAAAGAACAGGGTGAGGTTGGATGGGGCTTCCCAGCAGCTGGTAGCGTCCCTTCATGAGTCCCACTTGTCTCCTGAGGCCCAACCATAGGGAAGACCACTCATTGCCCACCCATGCGGTCTGGCAGGCACATGGCGGTTCCCTTGCCAGGGCTGCTGAGTGTGCTTCTGGATCCCGCTGCTGTCCTTCCTTTTGCAGAGGCCCCAAGGTCAGTCACCCCAAGAAGAAGGCAGCCAGTCCTGCCGTGCCCCATGGGGCTTGCAGGCTGTTGTCACCTTTCCTGTTCACGGTGAGCACCAGCCTGTTATCCTCGTCACTAAAACAGTTGGGTCCATAGTCAAACAAAGGACCTGGAAACACAACTCGGGGAAAAAAATGAGCCTGTCTCCCTTTTCTGTTCCTTATGAAAGACTCCCTCTGCCACGTTTTGTTTTAAGCTGAGAAGGGAGCTAATGCAGGGCTCTATTTCTGTGAAGCTGTTTGGAGAGCAGGAGCGAGATCAAAATAAACTAAATAACAAAAGGCCCCTGCCAGCCCAGCTCCTTCCTTTCTGGAACACGGAGCGCCTTGGCACAGAGGCCCCGAGGTGCGTCCTCGGCCTCACTCAGGCTGCAGACATTTCAAAGCAGGCTTTCTACTTTCCTCAGCTTCTCAGGGCCAAGTCCCCTTTCAAGCAGCTCTTATTTCACAAGGGACAGTATGGGGCGGTGGGTTTGTCTGAGGCGGGTGTCCGAGGGTATCTTTGGGCTGGAGTGATTGCTGAGAAGTCCTAGTTGTTCTGCCCAAATCCCTTCTCAGCACTCCCTGGGCTGCAGACCTGTCTTTTCTCGGTGACAAACAGCCTTCTCAGGCCACAGTGGACACCGATAAAGAAGCTTCAGGGGCAGGGAAGGGGAGGCTGTACCCCACAAATCTCAGCCATGGACATCCACCAAGAAGCTCCAGGCCACCTTCCGGAGTCTCGACTCACGAAGACGGTAAACATGGCCATTTGTCACTGACTTATCATAAGAACTGCGGTAGCAGCTGTTCCCCCTTAATTAATACACCATTGACTTTGAGCCTCAAAAAAATAAATAAATAAATAAATCCCTTTGCTGAGGCAGGTGTGTGGACTCAAATCCATTATCCTGTCGGCCTCCCCCAGAAGGAAGGCCCAGGAGAGTGGTTATACAGTAAGTCACCCAACTGTTCCAAAACAATCCTCCCCAGGCAGCCAGGCCAGCCTCTCCACCCATCCCCAGAGAAAGTTCTAGAGACAAGCAGAGAGTCTGAACAGAGGGTCCCATGATGTGCAGGGACAGAGAGGCAGGGGATGAGGGCAGGTGGGAGGACCCCGTGGGCACCGTGCCACCTGGCACCCTCATGTTTTCCCAGGGGTGACGCTGCACACGGATGCGGGTGGAGGCCTGGGGCTCAGCATCCTCAGGACCAGCTCTGGCCTTCAGTGGCTTGGATCTTGGGCAAACCACTTTATCCCTGTATCTGGGCGAGTTACTACACAAGCCTCTGTCTGGCTCATTCACTGCTGTGTCCCCAGCAATCAGAACATTGCCAGGCCCACAGGAGGCACTAAATAAATATTCAAGAAATAGATTAACGGAAATCTTGATCCCAGAAGGAAGACAGCCTGGCACTGAGTTTTTTTGTTTTGTTTTTGAGACAGACTCGCTCTGTTGCCCAGGCTGGAGTGCAATGGTGCAATCACAGCTCACTGCAGCCTCTGTCGCTCAAGCAATCCTCCCACCTCAGCCTCCCGGGTAGTTGGGACCACAGGCACAGCTGAGACCACAGGCATACGCCACCATGCCTGACTAATTTTGTCTTTTTGTAGAGACGGGGTTTCACTACGTTGCCCAGGCTGGTCTCAAACTCCAGGGCTCAAGCAATCCTCCCGCCTTGGCCTCCCAAAGTGCTGGAATTACAGGCATGAGCCACTGCGCCCAGCCTGGCACTGAGTTTCTAAGGTCTGGATTCCTCCAGTTTCCTTTCAGGCTGGTTTTGTTTGTTCGTGTTTCTTTTTCCAATCTGAGTGACTCTGATCTGCCACAGTTCCAGCCCTCCCACTGCCTTGCAGCACGCACCCCGCCCCCTGCAGGCTGTCTCTGGGAAGGCAGCCTTGTTCTGACCACAGAGGAGACCAGGCTGGACTTTCTGAGATGGGATGAGGTTCCCAGACTGGCCAGACAAATCGGCCAGGAGCAGCTGTGTTTACTTGCATTTCCTTGAGTGGAACAGCCAGGGGAGCACCGAGGATGTGCCTAGCCCCCAGCACCACGTGACAGAAACAGCGTGGTGAAGATGGTCTTGAGACCGGGCACAGAACCACACAAACCCCAGGATTTGTATAAGACACTGGCCAGGGAGGCTCTCTAAAACATGGCTTCTCACCAGCCCTGTAAGTGAGAGCTTGAAGCAGGTTTAACTTGGTTTCTAAAGAAAGTGATGGGATGTTTCTTCCTGCCAAGAGTGTGGTCCAGTTCATCACTGAGGCTCCTCCATGAAGTCAGGGTGATTGTCTCAGCATTGCAAAGGTGTGGTGAGATTCCAGGGATGGATGGCTATTTTGCAAACCAAGAAAGTGTTACCCACTAAGGGACCAGGACTGGGCTGCCCTGGCTGGGCAGAGAAGCATGAACAGTCCCGAGCAGAGTCTCGGAACAGGGAAAGAGCTGAACAACAACCTCTGAGAAGAAAGGGTAGAGGAGGTATCACTGATGATTACAGCCCAACTTCTAAGCTGCTTCTGTTTAGTAAGGAGACAGAGGAAAGTACAGTAATTTTCTTCAATGAAAACAGGCAACAGAATTCCCTTTGCCTCGTTCCCCTTGCAATTAAGCCCTTCTCTGCAAATGAAATGATTTGGTTTTCATGGGGACTAATTTAAGCACACTGGAAGGACCGCTGAACTTTTTGATTGCAAACACCAACATGTGCAAAACAGAATCCAGCAGCTATGCCAGGCTGGTGAGGCCGCCCCACCCGTGGAGCTGAGGGCTTCGACGTGGTGAGGTAGATGAGCCCTGGCTGGAAGTCCAGCTCTGTCCCTGAGTCCATGACACTTCCCATGTGGCTGACCCTATCCCCGTCTCCAGCTGCCATCTCCTCATCCCAAGTGAGAAAGTTGGACTAGATCTGAGCTGACAAACTCAGAAGTCCCTGACATACTTGGTAATGGTGGTGGGTTGAAGATGCCACACGTTCCTTGCCACTCCTTTCATCAAGAAGTGGAGTCTATTTTGTGTCACTTGAATCTGCACTGGCCCCATGACTGCACTGACCAGTGGAATGTGGTGAGAAGGACACTGGCCAGCTCCGCTTTGAGGCCTCAGGAGGCCTCGTTGCCTCCCCTTTTGCCCTCTTAGGCCCTGAGTCTCCATAGAAAGAGGTCCAGCTGCCCAGCTGGAGACTCCTTGTGGGGAGAGATGCCAGGCCAGCCCCACCGTTCCAGCATCCCAGCTGACACACCAGATGCGTAAGTGCAGCCACTTTGTACCGGCCCGGCTGCACCATGTGAAGAGATAAGCTGTTCCCACCACACACTGCCCAAAGGGTGGAAGCATGAGTAAATGATGGTTGCCTTATGCCACCAAATTCCTATTATGACAACGTTTTAACTTAAAATAGTTTAAGACTCACAAGATGATGCAAAAATAGTACAGAGAGTTTGTGTGTACCCTTCACCCAGCTTCCCCCAATGATAATATCCCACATAACCACAACATAGTATCAAAACAAGAAAACTGACCTTGATACAATCCTGTTAACTTAGGTGCAGGCTGTATTTGGGTTTCATCAATTTTGTGTATGTGTGTATGTGTGTGCCTGTGTGTGTGTGTGTACTTTTAATGAAATGTTACACCATGAAGCTACTAAGTTTGGGGGTAGACTGTTACTCCCAATAGATAACTAATACAAGAATGGACAAGATCCCCAAGAAACACAGCTCAGACAAATTTCAGCACAAGGTGAATGTGCTGGCTCATGTAAACCAATCCACTAGAGGCAGGGTGGCAGGCCTCAGAGCAGCTCCACCCAGGGGCAGGGGAAGTATCAGGTCCTGGGCATGAGCCACATTTTCTAGAGGTCCCTTCTAGAGGACACATCTGAGAGGAAGAAGGGACCCACCCCCTGCCCCACGGTGGGGCAGGGGTGGGGGAAGGACTGAGACCCGTGCCTCCACTGGGTCAGGGCACAGAACCATGCTTGGTGGCTGGTCAGAATCACAAGGGCACAGGGAAGAGGAGCAACCCTCAAAGGAAGGGATGGGCACTGGGAGCAGAACAAGAGCAGGGAGCCATGCATTGCAGAGCAAAGGCAAGCACCCAGGGCAAACCCTGGGCACGCAGACCCCAGGTGGGAGGGGAAGGACATTCCACACTGGACCCAGAATGAACATCCAAGAGGTATTGTGGGAACTGGGGGCAACCCTGAGGGATAGGAATGGCTCATATGCAGAGTAGTCACTGAGGCCTTTTGCCAAAATTCTGGCACCAGAAAAGATTAGACTTCCCCACCCCTTTGAAAGTAGGCATGGCTATATGACTTGCTTTAGCCAATGAAATGTGAATGGAAGTGACAAATGGCACTTCAAGACAAAACCATTAAGAGCCCCTTCTTTTCCTCTGCCAGGGTGTGGTGCTGCAGCTGGGGGCTGCCCCTCAGCCTGGGTCCCAGAGCAACAGTGACTGGGAGCAGGAGCTCTAGCTGCCCCCACAATGTACCATGTGATCAAGAAACCAAGTGATGTTGTCATAAGCCACCAAGAATCGAGGGTTTGTTATTGCAGCATCCGCTGGCCTGTGCTAGCTGCTACAGGTAACTAGCTATCACCATCTTCCCCGAGGGGAGGACACATACACTGCAGTAGGGGAGGCAGGGGAACACCTGAGTCCTCTACTCTCCAACATCCAGTGCCTGGAAGGTGGAGAATGGATGTGAAAACTCCGGAAGGCCTATTCAGGCCCTAGGATGTTTTGGCTCTGCTAAGCCTTGGTACAGAGACCAGGGCAGTGTCTGGCAGACTCTGTAGTGAGGCACTGCAGCCAATCCCTCCAAGCTGGCTACCCCCGCTGCGCAATTACCACCTACACAAGGTCTGGAGTCCCCTGAAGAGAAGAATGAAAGAAGCGGCGCGCAGTAGGTGCACAGGCAAGGAGTCCTCATGCCATGCAGCCATGCCAGCTCCACCAGCAGCAGCCAGAGCCACAGCAGAGAGGAGGATGAGGCTGCACGTTTGGGTGCTGCACCGGCAGGTTAGCAGTGGAGGCAGAGCCACACAGCAGTCCCAGGAGAGCCAGGGGCCATGCCAGCCAGTCAGCCTTGACCAAAGCTTGGTGGAAGAAGCCAGTAGGGCCCAACCAGGTCAGTCAGTGGAAGTGGAAGTGAGTTAGGGTGGACATCTCATAGCGTCCCATCCCACGCAGGGACTCATGTGCACAGCGTGCTGCTGCTCAGTGCAGGCCCTGTGTGGAGCAGGTGCCCACAATCCCCACCAGGATCTTGAAGGTGACCGGACGGGAGCGAGGAGCCCAGGCCAGAGAGAGGGAAGTGTGTGTGTGCGCGCGCATGTGTGTATGTTCGCATGTGGGCACACTGACACGCACACACACACTTGTGCTCCAGCCAGCCTGTGTGGGGAGGGGTTTCCTCTGAGACAAACATGCTCCATGTACTTTATCAAATTTGCAGATGCCACACAGCTGGGGGGGGATGATGGCAAATACGCCAGATGACAGAGCTGGGATCTAAAGAGAAGCTGACAGGCCGGAGCGATGGGGTAGATCTAACGAGATGAAACTTAACAGGGACAAACATGTTTATTTCACCTTATTTATTTATTTGTATCCTGCCTCCACGTGCTGAGGAATTGGGAAGAATGAGGCTCACAGGAGGAAAAAAGTGAAATGCCTGCCACAGTTGGTGGCCCGAGATGGGGAGGGGTAGGGGGTTGGGGTCGGTGTGGGCTTGGGGGTTTAATGATGATGGTCAGTTCTATAGGCAGCAGTGGCTGGCAGGGGCAGGATTGGTCTGCGGCTGCATCAATAAAGGTGTAGCATCCAGGCTGGGGAGGGCAGTGGGGGCTCAGCAGTCAGGGCACCTGGGTTTGAAGTCCAGGATCTGCTGGGCAGGGACATAGCCTCCTCCACACCCTGTCTCTCCTTCCCCGTGGCCAGGGCACCGCCAGCCTTCTCTCTTTACACAACTCCCTGCAAGTCTGGCCTGGGCCTCTGAGATAACCCAAAGTGCAGGGAAAACAGGTCAGTTTTGCAAGAACTTTCTCTCCACTCTCCCACCAAAGCTGAGAGGGCCGGGCTTGGAGTTTCAGCAGCAGCTGAGGGTTGGGAGTTAGATACCTCTCTCCCTTCTGAAGGGCACCTCCCAGTTCTCCAAGGGCGTTCTTACTGGCTCTCTCTCTTGGCTCTGGTTGGGAAGAAGGTTCAGCAGAAAGATGGTCATTTCTCCTAAACATTGTAGGAGGGAGGGTTAGGCTGGTTCTGAGGACGCCTAAGGGGGCAGGGCTGGGCTTTGTGAGCAAAAGCCTCTGAAAACAAACCCCAGCTCTACAGGAGGAGGAAGGCCTTGGGCTGCCCCAAGAGGTAGTGAGGCTTCTGTCACTGAAGGTATGTAAGCAGAGTTACATGGTCACTCAGCAGGGATGCTAGCCCTGAATGGATGGATAGAGCTGGATGCATGCACTGAGGTCTTGCCCTACACCAAGATGGTGTGATTCTATGCAAGCTTTTGACGAAAGCTGGGCCGAGTTTCTCACCCACAGGAATCCAAATCCTCCTGAACGTGGTACCTCTCCCCGGGAAGCCGTTTGCCTGGTCTCCGTAGTTAAATTGAGAAATGGAAGGAGTTTGGGGTAGCAGCCGCGACTGAGGGTTCCTAAGCATGACTGGAGCCCTGTGGCCCTGAGTGTGGCCAAGGGTCACAAAAGGAAGGGGGACTCCAGACCTCTGGGAACCAGAACTGCCTGGAGTCCCACCCATCATGCTCCCACACAACTCCTCACCTGGCATGTGACCTTGTGCTCCAGGGAGGCTGGAGCCTAGGAAACCCCTCCATGCCCTTCCCTGTTCCTTGTCCTCTGAGGGGCAATGAAGTCTGTACCCCAGCCCTGCCCTCTCAGCACTACTGAGACCCCAACAGAACCTGGTGTCTGCTGGGCAGGGCTGGGGCACAAACCTGTAGGAAGATGTCACCCCCACTGCCGCAGCCATGGCCATCTTGCCAAGGGTCAGTGTGAGACCAGGCCCAGACCAGCCTGCCAAATGCAGACTCCTGGGGCCCTGCCAGGCTCTGAGTGAGGACCTCAGGTCTGGAGGAGAGGGGAGCAGTAGGATCAGACCCCTCTCCACTGAAGACCCACTCACACCACATGCAGATATGACCCCATTATCCCCTTCCCTCCTTTCCCCTCCCTGTCAGAGGATAAGGAGGGAGGGGGCAGGTGGCTCACTTCTCACACTTTGCTGTCCCTGGAGGGCTTCCAGGAGGCAGAGTCAATTCAGCTGCAAGGTCTGGAGGAGGAGGAGTGAGTTCATGTGGGGCCACAGGGCCTGGTGGGGAAATAAGAACCAGCCAGAGAGGGACAAGCAGATGGTGGGTATGGGATGGCAGTGCTGTCCACAGCACAGCTGGCAAGGCCTGGGCCCTGGATTCCAATCCCAAATTCAGTGGCTTCCTGACTTCCTGGCTAGGCGGGCTTAGATGACACACTTTCTCTGGGCCTCACGTTCCCACCTGTATAATGGGAATGACACAGGCACCAACCTCGCAGCTGCTGAATGGATTAAATGACATAGTGGACGGCGCCTGGCACACAGACAGTATCTGCTGTTATCATTATTATGAAAACACGTGACTACAGACAGTATAACTAAGAATAACAGATAGAAGTAACCAATATTCAGACTTCAGCTAATGATAAAGAACTTCTCAGAGAGGCAGAAGTGTCTCTTACTGAAACAGGCTGTGTAAGGTGCAGAGCTCCCTGTGCTGGGAGCATTCAAGCAGCAGGTCCTTGTGGAGAAATGCCTGTGTGCGGAGGGTGTGCGAGGGTGGCCAGCAGGGGTCAGCATTGCAGCAGGAGGGGAGGAAGGCCAACCTCCCCACCAGTTCTGGGGACAGGAGTGACACCGGGGTCAGGCTGCCTTGCTTCAGGGCAGAGTCCCCAGCCACTGGCCCTAAGCCCAGGCTGAGAGCTTCTCACAAGTGTCTTGCAGGGGTCAGGCCAGGGCACAGACAGCAGCCAGGCTGGGCTGGGGCCACAGGAGAGGGGAGCTCTGAGGCCTCCAGTGAGGAGCCTCAGGCTGAACACACAGGGGCTCTGGGCAGGCTGCAGGGCTGCAACAGGGTTGCTGGCGTCCCAGGAGACAGAGCTCTGGGTTCAGGCCCCCAGAAGGGTCAGTTGTGTGGCCAACATGGGGCCTGCTGACCAGGCTCTCTGTGCCTGAGCCTCCCAGACCTCTGTGCTAGGGCTGAGATCTTCTTCCCCTTCTGAGTGCCACAAAGCAGGTTGCCAGGGTCCGTCGAGCCCCACCACCAGCACTGAGCCCTCTCAGCTCCACTGGGGGCCTCCTGGGGCCAGGAGACCGAGGATGAGGAGACCGGGCCCTGGGAAGGATGAGGAAGACCCTCATCCCAGCTGGCTCGGCCAGATAGAGACACCCAGGCTTCTCCCTCTTTGGCCCTGCAGGCCTGCAGAGCATGGAGCCTGAGACAGGGCTGCCCTGGAAAGAAGTGGGTGTGGCAGGCAGAGTATGAAGCTGTCCCCCACTCTGGAGAGGAGGGGAGAGCCTGATACATCCCTGCAGCCTGCCCTGGTACACAAAGCCCCCAGAGCCTACCACTGGGGGCCCCAGCAGAAGATGAGGGGCGTATTTCTGCATCTGACTCTTGGAGGCTCCCATTCAGAGAGTGCAGCTGCAGCCCCAAGGATGGAGGTGGGCTAAGTCCAGGTAAAAGCTGGCACTGTCTCACAGCTGTGGAGTCAGATGCGGAGGTGGCTGGGATGCCCTCTGCCCACTGCGGCCTGGCCAGCCCAGGCCCCTCAGGAGTGGGGGTGCATCTTTCCTGGCCTCTCCTGGGGGAGGCTGTATCAGAGCAGGGCAGGCAGGAGGGAAGGGGACGGACTGAAGACTGAGCAGAGAGGGCATGGGTCCCTGGCAGGTGGGTTACTTTGGAGCTTAAGGAAGCTGATGTCCCCCACCTGCACTCCCACCCCAGGAAACGCTCTGTCGAAAGGGGAGAGTGACCCAGCTGACAGTGTCCAGGAGGGATCTTAGGGCTTCAGGGTGGTTCCAGGGACACAGGGAAGGTTACCTGCTAAAACCAAGCCAGAGCCAAAACAAACAAAACCTCTCCTAAGAGGAAGAGGCCTGAAATTCCACCATTAAAGATTCATTCCTTTAGTTTAACACTTCGTCCTTTTTAAAAATGCAAACCTCTCAGAGTCTCACCTACAAGTAGGTTTGTCAAAGGAGAGAAGAGAGAGGATGCATAGCCTTGTGGTGAAGAAAAATGCTGGGGGCTCCCAGGACTTCCTTTGCGGGCTACACAGCTCTGGCTAATGGCCAGCTCTAAAAACATCTGCAGGAGGCCAGACACGATGGCTCATGCCTCTAAACCCAGCACTTTGGGAGGCCGAGGAGGGCAGATCACGAGTTCAGGAGATCGAGACCATCCTGGCCAACATGGCGAAACCCCGTCTCTACTAAAAATACAAAAATTAGCCGGGCATCTTGGTGGGTGCCTGTAATCCCAACTACTCGGGAGGCTGAGGCAGGAGAATTGCTTGAACCCAGAAGGCAGAGGTTGCAGTGAGCTGAGATGGCACCACTGCTCTCCAGCCTGGCAACAGAGCAAGACTCCATCTCAAAACAAAACAAACAGGAGAGGGGGGCTCTGAGTCTCCCCATTCTGTTCCTGTGTGCAGGGAGTGGACAGATTCACACCCCTCCACTGAAGACACCATTCACACAGGCACATGCCCTCACATGCATGTCAACATGTGCCCACCTGTGCACACACATGCATATGAGAAACTACATATGCAAACCTGGGCCCTCATCCCTCAGGTCATGCATTCAACATGGAACCTGGGAAACATAAGACCCTGAGCCCAGTTGACCCATAGGGGAAGGGAAGGGGTGCAGTCTCCACCGAGCACTCCTAACACCTCTCCAGGGGTGGTTGCCGTGAGCTAAATCCCACCCAGGGGTTGCTTTCTAATGTAGAGTCAAAGCTTCTAGCCAGTGAATAGACATGGAGCGCCAGCAAGCTGCTGAAGAGCCCTGTGACAGCTGAGAGGTGGAGCAATTAACCCCTCAGTGGGGCTTAGTTTTTCACATGGGCATCTGTCTCCGACCTCCCGCAGGCTCGCAGGCTCAGTCCCTCTCTGAGTCCTCAGCCACGCCACCTGTGCTGATCCACCTGCACTGCACATCCTTTGGTGCTTCAGCAGGGCAAGGTGGGGGGTCCACATTGGTACATGGACTCATATACTAGGGGCTTTATTTTTCTTGTTTTTGAGACAGCGTCTTGCTCTGTCGCCCAGGCTGGAGTGCAGTGGCGCGATCTCGGCTCACCGCAACCTCCGCCTCCCGAGTTCATGCCATTCTCCTGCCTCAGCCTCCCGAGTAGCTGGGACTACAGGCACCCGCCGCCACGCTCAGCTAATTTTTTTTTTTTTTTTTGTATTTTTAGTAGAGACGGGGGTTTCACCGTGTGAGGCAGGATGGTCTCGATCTCCTGACCTCATGATCCGCCCGCCTCAGCCTTCCAAAGTGCTGGGATTATAGGAGTGAGCCACCACGCCCCGCCTTCCCCTCCCTTCTTTTTTTTTAAAAATAAGTTTGTTATAAAAGTGACACATGGGCCGGGCGCAGTGGCTCAAGCCTATAATCCCAGCACTTTGGGAGGCCGAGACGGGCGGATCACGAGGTCAGGAGATCGAGACCATCCTGGCTAACATGGTGAAACCCCGTCTCTACTAAAAAATACAAAAACTAGCCGGGCGAGGTGGCGGGCGCCTGTAGTCCCAGCTACTCGGGAGGCTGAGGCAGGAGAATGGCGTAAACCCGGGAGGCAGAGCTTGCAGTGAGCTGAGATCCGGCCACTGCACTCCAGCCTGGGCGACAGAGCGAGACTCCGTCTCAAAAAAAAAAAAAAAAAGTGACACATGGCTGGGCACAGTGACTCATGCCTGTAATCCCCAAGCTTTGGGAGGCCGAGGTGGGTGGATTGCTTGAGCTCAGGAGTTTGAGACCAGGTCAACATGGCAAAAACCCGTGTATACAAAAAATTAGCCAGGCATGGTGGTGCGTGCCTGTAGTCTCTCCGCGGGAGGCAGAGGTTGCAGTGAGCCAAGATCGCACCACTGCACTCCAGCCTGGGTGACAGAGCGAGACTCTGTCTCAAAAAAGAAAAAAGTGACATGGACATAATTTTTAAAAGTAAAATAGGACTTCATGGCTATGAAGAAAGAACATCTGTCCCTTCCCTACCCCCAGGCCTACTTCCACCTCTGTTGGCCAACTTGGTTCTAAGTAATATGCATACACAATAAATTCATGGTTCTTTTATTTTCGATTTTATCTATTGACTTAGCAAAGATTGTATTTTAACTTCCCATTAGGAGGATTTAACTGGCCCATTGCCCACTCCTCCTCCCCCATCCTGCCTCTATACTTAACAATTTTTTTAACTCAGCATCCCATGTTTACATTAGTGTTACAACATGTAAATATTGTAATAGGTATTTTACAGGTAATAGACTAAACATTAGTCTAGCTGAGCCACACAGCATATTAGGATTATATTTCCTTTAATGTAAAACTTTTTGGGCAGGGCACAGTGGCTCACGCCTGTAATCCCAGCACTTTGGGAGGCCGAGGCAGGTGGATCCCTTGAGGTCAGGAGTTCAAGACCAGCCTGGCCAACATGGTGAACCATCGTCTCTACTAAAAACACAAAAAGTAGCCGAGTGTGGTGGCGGGTGCCTGTAATCCCAGCTACTCAAGAGGCTGAGGCAGGAGAATGGCTTGAACCTGGAAGGTGGAGGTTGCGGTGAGCCAAAATGGCGCTACTGCACTCTAGCCTGGAGAACAGAGTGAAACTCTATTTCAAAAACAAAAAAACAACAACAACAACAAAACTTTTTGGTTCCTAAAGTTAATTAATTTTCCTGTTAGTGGTTGTTTATTCCCTGAGGTTTCTGTTTTTGCTTTTGAGACAGGGTCTCACTCTGTCACCCAGGCTGGAGTGCAGTGGCACCATCATGGCTCACTACAACCTCCACCTCCCGGGCTCAAGAGATTCTCCCAAGTAGCTGGGACTACAGGCACGCGCCACCACACCTGGCCAGTTTTTTTTGTCTGTTTTTGTTTGTTTGTTTGTTCTTGTTTGTTTGTTCGTTCGTTTTTTGAAGAGATTGGTCTCCCGAAATCGCCCAGGCTTATCTTAAAACTCCTGGGCTCAAGTGACCCTCCCACCTTGGCCTCCCAAAGTGCTGGGATTTACAGTCCTAAGCCACCAAGCCCTGGCCCCTGGGCTTTCTATGCACCTTCATCAGTTTATCCCCAAACTCTCTGACCAGACTTTAAACCTCCTCTCCAGGCAGTCACATACCTCTGGCAATCTGATCAGTCTGTTGTTCCTTTGGCGGCATCTTCCCTCCCTGGAGCGCTCCCAAGGCCTGCAGAGCCCTGAGGCCCTGCAACTTGCCTCCACCACTCTACAAAATTGGACTCCCTGCCTCCCAGATGCCATGCCATTCTCTTTCTTGGCTTATGTCCTCATTTTGGTGGAGGGCATTATCTGAGAGCTTTCAGCTGATCCCCCTGCCGCAGATGTATGTGGGGCCTCCAGTTTCAGAGACTTTTACCTTGTTTCTTGTTGGACCCCTTGATGGCTGGCCCGCCCCAGAATGGAGAAAGCTGGATGGGAGCTATTTACCACCTGTCTGTCTCTTTTCACCTCTCTGAGCTGTGCTCTCTCCTCTACAGTCCTCTCTGGCTTATTCTCCCTGTCCTTGCAGGCACACACTTTTTCATCCTTTGCTATCATTTAGTTGGGTTCTCAGATACAGTGTTTAGTTCACGGTGGGGATTAACTGGAAGCACATCTCTGATTTCTTATTATAAATCCCACGAGACCTAGCACAGTGCCTGGTACCTAGCAGGCGCTGCATGGATGGATAAATAAACAAATGAAGGAATGACAAAGAGACAAACCTCTACCCTCAAAAAGCTCACGGCCCAGTTGGGTGGAGGATGCAGGTTAGAGGGAAGGGAAAGCAAATGTGCAGAAAACCTTGCTAGAACTCAGTGTGGGGCGGGTGCCGTAGGTGGCTGTGACACCAAGGCGCCTCTGGAACTCAGCAGAGGACAAGTACATCCGCTGCACAAGCAGGGAGGGCTCCCTGGAGGAGATGGCCTGCTGATCAGGGTAAAACATGGGAAGGCCAAGAAGAGGAGAGAGGTGGATGGAGGGAATCGCTGGACAAGGATATCTGGGCAGCCAAGTTCAGGGAGCAGGTGGGGAGGTGAGGGAGGAGGGGCTCTCAGACTGAGGCCAGACTCACCCCATCACTAGGGGAACTGCCACAGCCTGGGTAGGAGCATGAGGAAGGCTGTGCCTCAGAGAGGCCAGGTGTGCAGAGGATAAGGGTGTCCTCCACATGAGAGGTGAAGGCTGAGGCAGTGGCCGGAGGGACCGTGCAGCAGGTGAGCAGCAGTGCAGTGAAGACCAGTACAGAGAAGTTAGGAGAGGAAGACCTGGAGGTAACTGAGGCCCCCTTACTGGGAAGAGTGCAGCCTACAAGTGTTCCGCAGGGGGCGGTGGGGCTGGAGACCAAGATGGTGTTGCAAACACAGCAGGGGACACGCCTTGAACTGGGTTTTCTTCCTGGTTTGGTCACTTACTAGCTTTGTGCTCTTAGGCTAGTGACTTACACAGTTTCTCCATCTATAAAATGGGGACAGTCTAGCCACATCTCTCTACCTCCACAGTCTGCACCCCTGTCACCTCCAGCCTGACAAATGCAAAACATCCTCACTGGCCCCATTTCATTCCTTGACCCCAAGGTTGGCTTCATGATACACGAAATAAGTTCCACACTCAGAAGGGCCCTAAGATTTCATTTTGCACTGGGCTTCACAGGTTGTTTAAATTAGGATTGACCCCTCTCCACTCAAAGGAGAAGCCAGAGTTCTCTCTCTCTCTCTCTCTCTCTGTCTCTCTCTCTCACACACACACACACACACACACACACGCACACACATGCACGCACCCCTGACCCTCTTCTCTACCTCTCTCCCCTGGCTTCCTCTGCTCCAGCCACACTGCCCTCCTGGCTCCTGCCCCTGGGCCTTTGCACTTGCAGTGCCTCTTCCTGGCCTCCTCTTCCCACATCTACACACTGGCAAACCTACCTCCTCAAATCTCTGCTCAAAAGACAGCTCGGCCAGGCCTTCCCTGACCCGCTTCTTTAACACTGAAATCCCCAATACACCCCACCATTAATTCACTGCATTTTTTTTCTCTACCACACTACCATCTACCTTCTACTTGTTTTACTTTTTAAAAAAAATTTAGGCTGGGCGTGGTGGCTCACGCCTGTAATCCAAGCATTTTGAGAGGCCAGGGCAAGTGGATTACCTGAGGTCAGGAGTTCAAGACCAGCCTGACCAACATGGCAAAACCCTGTCTCTACTAAAAACACAAAATTAGCCAGGCATGATGGCACATGCCTGTATTCCCAGCTACTCTGGAGGCCGAGGCAGGAGAATTGCTTGAACCCAGGAGATGGAGGTTGCAGTGAGCTGGGATTGAGCCATTGCACTCCAACCTGGGTGAAAAGAGCAAGACTCCGTCTCAAATAATAAATAAAATAAAATAATAAAAAATAAAACATTTTTAGCTGTCTGCCAGTTAACATCAAGGGTTTTTATTGGTTTTGTTCCCTGCTTAACTCCACTCTCCAGATCTGTGCCTGGCCCGGAGAGGGAGTGCAGCCATGTGTGCAGAATGAGTAATGTGGTGACGTCTCCCCAGAGCCTCACAGTGGGGGGAGGGGGATCCCCCCCAGTGAGTGTGGCAGGCAGCCTGTACATCCAGCTTGACAGGTGAAGAAACAGGCCTGGAGCTGCAGGGAGGGCTGCCACACAAAACACAGGACCCCGCTGAAAGTTGAGTCGCACAGGATTAAATTCAAATGTGACTGGGCGTCTGGTATTTCTATTTGCTCTCTGGCCACCTTAGCTCTAGGGACTTGCCTGCAGTCACCTCCAATTCAGTCTAGACAATTCAGTCTAGACCCAGCCTCCCACCCCTGCCCCCACGCTCCCCATCTGCTCGAGGCTGCCCTTCCTGGCACTGCCTTGGGGACACTGTCACTGCCCCAGTCTGGGAAAGTGAACAGGCTTCTCGCCTTCTAGGCCTAATTTTATCTGCACCTGCAGGGGCTGGAAAAGGCACAAGAGCTCTGGGGACTGAGCAGGCCCACGCCTGCAAGTGGCCTCCTCAGGCCTGAGAACTTAGGGTCTGGGTTTCTGCCCTGGCCTTGTCCAGGGGTGCAGGCAGTTGGGGCACAGCTAGGTTAAAATAAGAGAGGTGTGAGGGAGAAAGCTTGAAGGGCCTTAAGGGTCCTCAGGGCTCAGGAGAGCCCCATAGCCTGTGGGACCCTCGTGGCCAGGTCTCACTATGTCTACCTGATGGCTCCAGGTCTCACTATGTCTCACCCGATGGCTGCTGCAGCTTCCTAGGGGATTCCCCAGAATTGCAGAACCTCCCAGGGGATTCTCAACCCTGTGTGAGGAGTCAGAAGCCTGTGCCTCAGTTTCCTCATCTGTGCAATCAAGGGATAATAATGGCACTTTCCCCACAAAGTCACTGGAGGATTGACTGAGTTGATACATATTCATGCTTATAACAGTGCCTGGCACATAGTAAGGGCTTTGTATATGTCTGCTGACGTTGCTGTTACAGATGTTGTGATCTGAACCCCTCGTCTTGCCACCAGACTCCAAGCATCCCCTGCCCTCCTGGGTTTTCCCAGTCCCCTCTACTGTCTACAGCAGACTCCGGGGACTTCCTGGGGCAGAGATGGGGCCACGGGGACTGGGATGCCCAGAGAACAAAATCCCTGACCACCAATCTGCCCAGTTGCAGGGCCACTGCCCGGGGACAGTGTGTGGGCAGGCCAAGGATGGATAGCAGCTTCAGCCCCACCAGCCCAGCTCAGCAGAAACCAGGGCCGACAGTAATGGGCTGGCAGCCCCCAGCTGCAACCAACTTCATTTTCTGCCACAATTAAATGATCGCCTGCATTTGCTCACCCTCACTTATTCAATTACTTTAGCGGCCCTGAAGAACTCTCAAATAAACAGCCATAAATAACACACGTGGCTGCCCCCCAGGCTATCATCCATGCCCAGCAATCACAGCCCTAGCCCCGCACCTTCCTTCCAGCAGAGAGATGCTGCCTTGCACCTCCCCATTCCCCAAGTTAATCCTCCCCAGCTCCCACCACCCACGTCTGAAAGTCCAACCCCCAGCAGGAGAGTCTGCACATCTGGGTCCCCACCCGGCTCTCCCCCTGCCCAGCTGGGTGTATCTGGGGGGCCACTCCCTCTGGGGGCTTCCATGTCCTCATCTGTGGAATCCCTGTTATTAAAAACAATAGGCTGCCAGTCATGGTGGCTCACGCCTGTAATCCCAGCACTTTGGGAGGCCGAGGTGGGCAGATCACGAGGTCAGGAGATCGAGACCATCCTGGCTAACACGGTGAAACCCTGTCTCTACTAAAAAATACAAAAAATTAGCCGGGCATGGTGGCGGGTGCCTGTAGTCTACTCGGGAGGCTAAGGCAGGAGAATGGCATGAACCTGGGAGGCGGAGCTTGCAGTGAGCTAAGATCCCGCCACTGCACTCCAGCCTGGGTGACAGAGCAAGACTCTGTATCAAAAAATAATAGGCCAAGCATGGTGGCTCATGCCTGTAATCCCAGCATTTTGGGAGGCCAGGGCAGGGCAATCCCATGTGGAATGAGGAAAAGTCCATGTGAGCTATAAAGTGTTTCTTGGCAAGGGGCTGCAGTCCTGGCTTCAGTTGAAATGGGCACCCTTGGAGAGGGAGGAGAGGTGAGGTATCCTTCTACCTGCCTCCACCCCACTTCCACCCCAGCCACCTTGAAGCCTTCCAGAAATGCCATGCTCTTCAGGCCTCTGGGCCTTTGTGGATACTGTCCCCCTTGCTGTTCCCTTCATTCACTTCTCTGCTTAGAGATGACTACAGGAGTCCTTCAGGGCCCAGCTTGGATGCCCTCTCTCCTAGGAGGCCTGCACCTCACCCCCATGGCAAGTCGATTAATCTCTCCTACCTTCTGCTCCCACAGCCATTTACGTGTGTCCTGGATTTGGGGGACAATGCCAGATTCAAATATTCTGAGCCACAACATAACCATGTCAAGACATGAATCTAAAATTAGAGTTAGACAGTATGACAACATCATTTCCACTTCCAGAGACCAAGCCCCATGTTATTAAAAATAATAGGCCAAGCATGGTGGCTCATGCCTGTAATCCCAGCACTTTGGGAGGCCATGGTAGGAGGATCCCTCGAGCCCAGGAGTTCCAGACCAGCCTAGGCAACACAGTGATACTCCCAACTCTACAAAAAAATCCACAATGGGTGCACACCCATAGTTTTATTTCCTTAGATGGCTGAGGCAGGAAGATCACTTGAGCTCTGCAGTGAGCCATGACTGCACCACTGCAATCCACCCTGGGCAACAGAACATGACCTTGTCTCTAAAATATAAAAAAAATTAAAAATAACAATATTCAAGATTTGGGGGAACCTTGTGTGATACACTGTGCTAAATGCTTTTTACTTGCATTATGTCACTGAAACATCACAACAATCCAAAGAAAATTATCCTCATTTTACAGATAAGGAAACTGAGGCCCAGTGAGGTTAAGATGCCCATCCACAGTCACATCACCAGGAAATGGCAGAGTAAAGAATAGAGCCCAGGTGAGTCCACATCCACAGTCCAGCCTTGATTCTGTGCAGCAGAAAGAACTGGCCACTCTGGGACTGGGGTTTAGTTCTGGCTCATCCACTAGCCATCCTGCAACCCCAGGCAGGGCCTCTCACCTCTTTACAGCCTAACTTTGTCTCTCCTCTCCTGGAAAATGAAAGGACTATTATCAGGTGGCCTCTGAAGGCCCCTCCAGCTCTGGTGTTCCAGGATTTTCTTTCTTTCTGTAAAGGACTGCTCTGAGTGGAGCCAACAAAGCTGTCAAACCCACAAGAGTGGCAGGCTCAGGCATGCCCTGGGGAGACGCCCAGGGCAGGGTCCTCCCAGTCTCCCCCTCCTGCCTGGAAGGCAGGTGGCAGCCTGTTCTCTTCAGGAAAGCAGCCTTCCACCCTAGAGAGGGCAGCAAAAATTTCTCCAAGGACCAGTGGGCAGGGCGGGGCCCCAGCTGGCCACCTTCCTCCTGCAGCCCTTGATGTCAGCCACCGTGAAGGCCTCATAAACATTACATGCAGATTGTTTGTGGGACAAAGGAGATGCAGGCTGCCACATCAATGGCGTGTAATTGGCTTCTCAATGTCATACATTGGCTCTTGCGTGGATTAAAAGTCCGCAAGAACCTGAATTCTGGCCTGGGAGGGGGCAGCCCTGGGTCCTCTGGGTCCCAGCTCCCCGTGTGGCCCTCAGCAGGGATATCTTCTCCCTGGGCCTCAGCCAGATGTGGTGTGACCTGTCTGGGGGATGTGGATGAATGACCCAGCACTGCTGGGAGAGCTAGCCCAGTGCCACATCCCAAGCCTGTGGCCCCGTGCAGGGGCAGCCATCTCCTCCCCTCCTCCCAGCCTTCCCCAGGCCCAAATAATGGCCCTGGGCTTGGCTGGGGAAGTGGAAGAGTGACCCGTGCCTTCCCTGTTGGGTAGAGATGTGTCTTTGCACCAAGGTGTGACTGAGGGCTGCCTGATAATGAATCCGGGTTAGGAGTGGGGGCCCCAGATTCAAATCCCGGCTAGGCCACTCTGTTTCCTCCGCTGTGAAATGAGGGGAATGATGGCCCCTCCTCAGGGCTATTGTGAGGACCAAATGAGATAAAAGTGTGTGAAGAGCTCAGGGCAGGGCCGGCCCTCTGCCCCCTAACCTGCTTCTACTGATCATGGCCATAGCGGGGGCATGGTGGCTCCCCTCAGCACCTCCCATTCCCAGGGCCACACACACACACACACGGCCTGCAGAGGTTGTCTGTCCCTGAAGACCTGAGTGGTAACACCCCTGCTGCTTCCTAGTCAGTGGGGCCGTCTGCCTTCCAGAGAGTTTATCACCTCCCAGATTCCCGGCTGTAGTGGTCTGGGCCGGCCTTCCTACCCCAGTCTCTTCAGCTGTTTGGGAGCCCGACAGGGCAGGCTCTGATGCAGGGCCCTGAACTGGATCCAACACCCAGGCTGGAAGCTCCCGGGTGGGGCTGGGAGCTGGGGGCCAGGTCAGGCCAGCCGGGATGTGATGCTAGGGAAGCCACAAGCCGCCCAGCCTCAAGGTCCCCCTTGCTGTGAAGGGCTGGACACTGACCTCTCTCAGGGCATGCTCCAACCTGCACTTTCTAGGGAGTGGGGCGGCAGGGAGGAGAAGGAAGGGGAAGGTGCCAAAAGCTGAGGTGCAGTGACAGGGGAGCCCAGCATGGGAGGAGGGGCTTTTACTGGAACCTGGGCAGGTCTGTAGCCGCCACCCATGTTTACACTGTGGGAAGGGGTGATGACATATCCTAGAATGAGGTGGAGGTTGTTGTCTCTAGGGTAGGAACACTGGGTCATGGGAGCAGGGACGGGGGCAGCTGTTGAGGAGGGATGATGCCACAGAGCCACAGCAACCAAGCCAAAGGCCCCCATCAACGGGTCAGGGAGAGGAAAGCAAACCGCTGTTGTGCAAGCCAGAGCATGGTGAGCCCGGGAGGGAAAGCCAGAGACCCAGAATGTGTCCACGTGTTTACCCACTCATTCATTCATTCACCAAACAAGCATTGGAAGGCTGGCGCTGGGTTACATGCTGAGGACATAGCGTTGAGCAAAATGAGCCAAGTCACTGTCCCCAAGGAGGAGAGACAGGCAAGGAGCAAGTCACACACATAAATATGCAACCACAGTTGGCATAAGCACTTCTAAAAAAAGGGACTAGGTGGTGGACTGTTTTAGAAAGGGCCGGGAGGGCTTCCCAGAGTTGGTGACACTGGAGCTGGAGCTGGCATCTGAAGGATGAAGAGGAGTTAGCCAGGTGTGAGGTGGGGCTGAGAAGGTGGGCAGGGGCTGAACACTGGGGGTGAAATTTGGACTTTATTCTAAGGATGGAGCCACTGACGAGTATTAAGCAGCAAAGTGACATGACTTGAATTGTTTCTAAACATCACTCTGGGGAGAATGGCTTGTAGGAGTAGGCTGTAAAGAGATATGGGAGAACATGAGGAGCTACTGAAGTCATCCATGACCACAAGGTGGGCCAGGCCAGGGCCACAGAGATGGAGAAAAGGGGACCAATTCGAGAAACGTATGGGGCATGAAATCCACAGGACATAGTGATAGATGAACAGCCAGGGAAGGCAGCAGTGAAGGGGGAAGTCCTCAAAGGTCAGTCCAGGCTGGGGAGGGAGAGGCCAAGGGGGAGCTGGTCAGATAGAGACCTGCCCACCTAATAGTGAGTGCATGCCTATGAGCCCCAGGCATTTTCTGCCTCCAAATGGTGGCATCTAAGGGCTGGCCTAGGATGCTCCTGGTCCACAGAAGAGCGAGTACCACGCTGGTCAGGACTGATTTCCAGAAGCCAGGACCAGTGGGTAGGCAGGGAGCAAAGTGGGTCCCAGACATGGCTCCATGGAAAGCGTAGAGCAGCAGGCATCTTGGAAGGGAAGTTGAGCTTTGGGGAAATGACCATGGAGAGAAGTTGGCTGAAGTTGGAAAACAGCAATAAAGTGCCCTATGTGACTGCGTAAGGAAAGTACCAGATCACGGATTCTGGACGGCGGGCCCCTGTGTGTGTTTATTGCTGTATGTCTCAGGTCACATATTAGGGGCTCGATAATGTTGTTACATAAATAGAAGAATAAGAAGTCAATATGGAACCTTGCTCTTTACAACAGCAGCAAAACACACACAGAAAGCCGGTGGTGGAATGTGGACAGGCCCTCCTGGAGACCTGGGGGCCACGGCACTCATTGGCCCTCTTGCTCAAGTAGGAAGTCCTTCCCCCTCCAGAACCTGAAGGGCCTCCTGCTCATCCCTGTGGCAGTTCTGGGGTTCCCAGAATAGGGATGTGAGTCCAGCCTGATAGGGAGAGGGGAGATGGGGCAGGGCTGGGGGGAAAGGAGGTCATACCCTCTTCCAGGGCCAGGTAACCAGAGCCCAGCACACAGCTGGGCAGGGGGAGGGACAGAGCACGCAGGAGGCCATGTGCCTTCCCTGGTGAAATGTGATCAGTCAGTCACCCTGCAGGGGGAGTCATGGGGCAGGAAGGGGAGCATGGGACCCCCACCCCACTTTAAACCAGGCTTCAGGGCACCCCAGGAATTCTTGTTATATCTGTGGGACTCTGCCCTCTCTGGGCATGGGGAGGCCCACATCCATCCACACAGTGGAGATGGGAGAGGAGCTCAGCCACCCAAGGGCAGCTGGGCAGGTAGGTAGCCCCACACGGGCTGCAGCCTCTCCATCACCCCTTGTTCTTATTTTTTTTTTTTGGAGACAGGGTCTCTCTGTGGTGCCCAGGCTGGAGTGCAGTGGCGTGATGAATTATGACTCACTGCAGCCTCAGCCTTCTGAGCTCAAGCATTCCTCCTGCCTCTGCCTCTCAAAATGCTAGGATTACAGGCGTGAGCCACCGTGCCCAGCCACCCCTTGTTCTCTTGCTGCTAACACATCTGCTGAGTGGCTCCTGCTGTGCCAAGCGTTGGAGCAGGCAAAGAGGGCACTGAATGGACAATGGCTGGTGGGCGAGGGCCAGGAGAGTGGGTTCCAGTCACCTTCCCCATCTTGCCTCTGTGAAATGAGCAGTGAGGGAGAAGGGGCCGTCCTGGAACATGTTCTCCATGGACACGTGGAAATGGACAAAGTACTGCACCAACAGATCTGGGGGGACCAGGAGATGGGTAAGGGGGTCCTGGGGGATGACTTTGAGAGAGGCTGAACCAGACCAGTGGGCAACCTGGGCCTGAGCGAAGCAGGCAGTGTCTCTGGCCAGAGAAGAGGCTGAGCCCCTCATCCACACATGGAGCGGCCCAGGAAAGGCAGGTGGGGCACCAGTGCCCAGGGGAACTTTAGCCAGATGTCCAGGGTAGCCTGATCTTCCTAATACTGGTCCAGGGTTACTTGGACCTGAAGCCTGTCCCCTGATGAACCCTGTTCTCTGCCCCCACCCCCTCTCTCACGGTCCACCAGCCTGATTCCTCAACATCTCAGGAACTCCCCCTCTCCTTCCCCACACTGCCCCTCTCCCAACCAGGCTAGGACTTTCCTGGAGGACAGCATCTGTCTACTCACCTTTGAGAGTTTCAGACACAAGCCTGAGCCGACTCTTCGTGGCATAAAGCACCTTAATTCCTCCCAGAGGCTGAGGACAGAGGGTGGTGAGGCTACCTTGTCCCTACCCCATCTCTCCCCAGTCCCACTCCCTGTAGCTTCCACCTCCCTGACCCTCCTTCTGCCTGTCTCTGGGCCTCTGTACAGCCTCTCCTGTAGCTACAGCCCCTTCTCACCACCCTCCCAACTCAACCAAATGGCCCTGTTTCTCCTTCAGCTCTCCGCCGGTCAGCTCCTCCAGGACGCCCTCCTCACTCTCTGCAAAGTCCTCTATCCTCTATTCTCTCACCAGACACTTAGCCTGAAGTTGCCCTCTGACTTGCTGAGCCCCCAACTGCAATCCCCTGACACTGGGGGTGCTTGGTCAGCCCTAGCAGAATGCTTGTTGATGGACTGATTGTCCTCAGTCTGACTGTTGCCTGAACGTCTTGCCGCCTGACTTTCCTTCTCTCTAGCAGCCACAGCTTGGGGTAAGCTGCAGTGAGGTTCCTGCAGAGAGGATGGGGCAAGAAGCCCAGCAGAAGGGAGAGCATGAACCCCCAACCCGAGACTCACCCCTTTTGAATTAGGAATCAAAAAATAACCAGGGCCTTGCGGTGATCGGCCCTTGGTGCCCAGGTCCTGACATCCATGCAGGCAGCTCAGCTGAACTCTCCCCTGCCTTAGACCACTCCTCCTTTCCTCCTCCCCTCTTCTCTCTCCTCTTCTTTGTCCCCTCCCTTCCAGCTCCTCTGGCCCTGCCCCAGAGCAGCAGAACACCCAGCTGACAGCTGGACATGCCAGTCCTCACCAGCCCTTCCCCAGAGGGTCAGGTGACCCTTCCCTCCCCAGGCCACGTCAGCCCGGCCCTCCCGGGCAGACCTCGCACACCAGGGCTCTGGTGGACAGTGAATGCTCCACGCTGGGATGGGCTGTTGCCTGATGCCTGTACATGGTGGGCACTGAGAGACAAGATTCCTGGGCCCTGCCTTCCACACACTCCCCATGATCTCAGAGGAAGCTCTGGTGAGTGCTGCCTTGTGGGCAGGGACGGGCAGGGCCAGCCTTGCTGAGCCTTTGACAGGGCCTGACTGAGGGGAGAGATGGTCTTGTGTCCACAGGGCCTGTCTATACCCTGGGGTCTCATCTCCATTCCAGGCTGGTCAGGAGTCTGCCCCACAGAGGTGCCAGCGTCTTCGTGGAGGTCTGTCCATCTGTGTGCGGCGGGGGTGGGGTAGAGTGTTGGGACAGTTCAGTGCGTATAGGAATTCTGGCATCTGCTCCTCTTTCATCCCTCTCCCTTCTCCCAGGGGAATTCCACCCCTCCCCTTCCAGGGGTGCCTGGAGTCCTCTCACTTCAGGGTGGACTGGGACTGCAGAGGCAGCTGGGGGGAGGGGCAAGTACAGGGGGCTGCGTTAACCCTTAACAGAGGCAGGTGTCCAAGAAACGTGGGCAGCAGCATCCCCTGGGCCCCGGAACGGCATGTCCTAGCCCAGCAGCCCTAGCTTTCCACGGGAGGGGGCAGGAGGCTGGCACAAGGTTCGATGACGTCAACGTCTACAGCAGCTGCCTGGGGCCTGGGGCCTGGTACAGGGTGGCGGTAGACCATGGGATGGGGGTCATGGGGGTCGGAGGCATGTCTCCACTAAGCGGTGGTCCCTGATGCCCTGGGCAGTGGTGGAGTCTTGGCCCCCACCCATGACTCTTCTAGGCACCCTAGTGAACCTGAGAACTGAGCTTGCCTTGGGGGCCTTGGGGTCCCTGGGGGCCTTAAACCCCCCATGCCAGGCCTCTTCCCCAGAAATTCTGATCCCATGCGGAGGGACTCAGGCTTCTACACTTTTAAAAAGCTACCATTTATTTTTTAACCTTTTATTACGAAAAACTTCAAGCATACAGAAAAAAATAGAGGGAACGATCTCATGAACACCTGCACATCCTGCGCCTGATTTCAGCAGTGGCCCGAGTTTTGTCGTATTTGTTTCATCAAATACGCTACAGCTAGAGTGTTCTGACATCACAGCATGCCTCTCCCCCACCACAAAGTCCCTCAGTACGTCCTCACATAACCCACTGTCCACTAACAAATGAGCAACTACCCATGAGTGTCTGCATCCTGTCCACAGTCTCCTTTCCCCAGCTGGCCCCAAATGTCTGTTAGTGTTTTGTGAGAAGAGGATCCAGTCAAAAGGCATTGGGTCAGCAGGTCTCTTAAATCTCTTTCAATTAGGAAGAACCTCTGCCAACCTCCCGACCAGCCACCATGGGTGATTTTCCCCACCACTTTGCCTGGCTGAATCGAAGTGGGGGGGTGTCCCAAAGGAGGGTAAGAACATGGCAGGGTCAGACAGCTCTCAGTACAGATAGGGAAGCTGAGGCCCAGAGAGGCAGGCACAGGAAGCCTGAGGCAGAACCAGGTCTCCTGTCCCCTCCTGGGCCACTTCCCTGCATCCCTGCCCCTCAGTGCTCCTGTGGCCTCTGGGGCCCTCCCCGTCTTCGCCCTGCTGCTTCTGGGGGGTCACAGGCCAAGCCAAGCCCACCCACTGGACAACGGCATCTCCTGCTTTCTCCTGCCCTCCACAGAGCACTGAATAAATCCTTCCCAGGCAGAAACCCTGATGGTTGCTATCTTGTTCACCAGCAGCCACAGGGAACAGCAATAAACTTTATGAGCATCAGGTCCTTCAGGGAAGGAAGCCTGCGCACTGGCTGGGGAGGTGAGGGGTGGGAGCGGGAGCAGGAGGGGCGTGCTGGCCCGCCGGCTGCACTTGCAATGTGTTACCTCAACACTAGTTACTGCAACTCATCCAGGGCTGGGAGGCCCAGCTGGCAGCTGAGAGGGCTCACCCACCCACCAGGGTGCCACAGCCTGGGTGAGATGGACAAATGGGCTGGAGACCCCGTCCTGCTCTGCCCAGATGGGCTCTCAAGTGCCCCACCGCCCCCAGCCCATTCCCACCCCTCCCCCTCAGCCCCTGACCCTGGTTAAGCAGCGGAAGGGGAGGGCAAGAGGAGATGTTATAGAACGTTATGGGGAGAATCCAACCTCAATGATGGCTTCTGAGCTTTTCAAAAACCCCCTGCCTGGTGGAGGCAGAACTTCAGCTGCTGTTGGGGCTCTCTGGGACAGATCTGGGCAAAGCCAGGCAAACCTAGGGCAGTTCCAAGAATGTGTCCCCCAGTCGCTGGGCGAGGAGGTGGGTGCTGGCTTTAGTTTTCTGTTAATCCCTCTCAGGCATTTGGAGCCTCAACGTGTGCGCTGCTGCCCTCTGCTGGGGAAAGACCTTCCCTGCATTCTCCCTCAGCCACACACTCCCAAACACGCACAAGCATTCACATGTGCTCGCACAAACATGCAAACACACACACGCACACACACTCCGTCCCATTATTGTGTTTTGACCTTAAAGAGCTGTTCCATCTTGCAACTATAAAACCGCCATGCTAACCGCTGGCAACACCTTGCGTCTGTGGCTCACAGGCCTCTTGCACAAGACAGGTGGTGGCTGGTCATATTACTTAGAGGAAGGCGGCAGGTGTGGGGCAGGGTGTTGGAGGCTGGGAAATGTGTAGGCAGGTCTGGGTGTTTAGCAACATCCAAGATCCTGGGTGCAGCTTCAAGAGGCAAAGTCCGGAGGAGAAAAGCATGCCTGGGAGGGGCTGTCAGAGCAGTTGCTAACCATGGCTGAGGAGCTGCGTGTCCAGGGGTCAGGATCTATTAGGGGGCCAAGAGGGAGAAGCCCTCGCAGCCTCTGCCTCCCGCAGAGCAGCCCTTCCAGTGGCACTCGACTTCGTGAGTCATCTTTCCCCCATATTTCTCCCACCTTGACAGCAAGATCAGAACATTGTTGGTGCTGCTAAGCACATTTGTCAGTGGCTGAAGGGCTTCTAAACTAATAATCGCTGTATTAAAATCATATTTGGTCCTCAAGCTGGAGAAACGTTGCCAGATTTTAAATGTTAAGAAAAAAGAAGAAAAAAAAACTCTCTCAAAGGATAAAATCAGCCCCGAAATAAGTTTCTATGACTAAGGAATATGAAGTATTGCTCTGTGATTCTAGAAACCAAGCCTTCCCCAGGAAACAGATGCTCTCCTAGGCCACATATTTCAGCCATGGCTGGGAAAGTGATGTGTGAAGTCCCCCAGCACCAGGTATTGATCCCACCGAGCCAGGGAGCCACACGGACGGAGGGCGCACCATCCTACAGCCCTTGAGTCATTTTTAGAATGGATTTTAAAACTCCATTCTTCCCCCTGGAAAATAAGCTTGTACCTTCCAACCTGGATGGCCCCAGATGATGCACGACCCCTCAGCCATGTGAGAAACTCCAAATTTCTCCTGCCCATTACAACCTAAGCGGTTTAAAATGGTTTTTGGGTCCTCTCATCTCTAATAGATTAAAAAATGCTCCCTTGGGCATCACGAAGACATTGAATGGTACTTGTACCAAACCTCTGGCTCCGAGAGGCCTGTGAAATGTAAGTTAGAGCTTCAGAGGTGAGAGGGCAGGCCATAAACCATGCTGCTTTGCCGCCTGCCACATTTTATATTATAGTTTTCTTTTGCTACAAGCTGTTTCTTAATTATCTTCTACCCAGAAAGCCCTCTCTCCACCACATGGCTAAGATTTATCGGGATGTGATCCCGAAGGCTTCAGCACCTTGGTGATCTCAGGGGACCACCTCCCCGCACTGAGCTAGGGCCCAGGCCAGCATCTCCTCTGGTTGGCCAGGCTAGGCTCACTCTCCGTCCCCCTCCAATGCCGGCTGCCTCTGCAGGCGCCCTGGTGCTGGAGCACTGGCAAGGCCAGCCCAGCACTCCCGCATCCTCCTCCTCCACACAACCCTCCCCTCCAGCCATCACCTCCCACCCTGTCCTTGCCCTTCCCTATTGCTCCTTGTACACACGCTCCCCGAAGCAGGCTCTCCCCCAAGCTCCCCAAGGCAGAGCCAACATCTCCCCTCCTCCTGGACTCCTTCTCAGACCCCTCAAACCACCCTGATCTCAGCCAGGAGCAATACCTCTCCTAACCTCTTCTCTAGTACCCATTTGTCAACATAGTGTGTTCCCTACGAGTCCCTATGCAATCCTCATTACACTCTTAGGATCTGTTGATTGAGAAAAAGTGATGATGACAAAAACTACTAGGAATTTAATAATGCCTTTAAATGAATTTGTATTTTGTTAATTACCAACACATTTACATACATTTGAGAATTATTGTGCCTCTAGGGGATTACTTTCCTACTCTGCAGACTGGTGGTGAGGATTTGGGTAAGGTCTTGGTGGGCCCCCGGTGACAGCCCTCACCCAGGGCCCTAAGAATCCATCACGCCAAGCAGCATGATGCCCCTGGGTGTGCGGCCCTTGCTGCCCAGCCAGGTGCAGCTTCTGAAAGGCTGCCTATCCTGACACAGGTTACTGAGACAAACGGCATAAAGAGGGCCCCAGACATCACCCTGGCCCTAAGAGCCTGACTTGGGTCTTGGTCCTGGGTCTCTGAGACTCCCAGAGACAGCCAGAGCAACTCAGCAGCCACTCCCCGTCCAAGGGGACTGCACATGGTCAGAATGGGCATTGACTTTAGAATGAGAAAGACTCGTCATGGCCAAGTCCCAGGACTAGTGCCTGCTAGCTCTGGACTCCAGGAAAACTCTGCAACCATTCTGACCCTCAGTGTTGCCATCTGAAAATTCTCATCTGGAGAAACAGAGGTGTGACTGTAAAGTCAGGGGTCCAGAGTTGACCCTTAGGAGTGGCAATGATATAGGATATGTTTGTGCAAGGAATGATTTGAGTACCTGACTCAAGTGAAGTTGCTTTTTCTTTTTTTTTGAGATGGAGTCTCGCTCTATTGCCCAGGCTGGAGTGCAATGGCATGATCTTGGCTCACTGCAACCTCCACCTCCTGGATTCAAGCAATTCCCCTGCCTCAGCCTCCTGAGTAGCTAGGATTACAGGCACGTGCCACCACACCCAGTTACTTTTTAAAATATTTTTAGTAGAGACAGGGTTTCACCATGTTGGCTAGGCTAGTCTCGAACTCCTGGCTTCAAGTGATTCACTCGCCTTGGCCTCCCATAGCACTGGGATTATAGGTGTGAGCCACTGCGCCAGGTGAAGTGAAGTTGCTTTGAACTTAAGAGCTCCACACTGGGTGCCTGGCTGTGAGTCAGTGCATCAGGCAGGATGGACTATAACAAGCCACCCCCAAATCTCAGTGACTTCACAGAGTGAAGATTTATTTCCATAATGCTATATATCCAGTATGTACAGTCACTTAGGGACCCTGCTGACAGAGGCCACACCTCAGCATGTGCTTCCAAGATCACCATGGCCAGGGAAAGAGAATGGGGGGAACATCTCTTGAAGTTCCCGCCCAGAAGTAACACATGGCACCCATCCACGTGATGCTGGCGAAAGCAAATCACGTGGGCCACGCTTACCTTCAAAGCTGCAATCATACCATATTCCCACAGGGAAAAACAGAATGTTGTGAACAGCCCTGACAATGGCCACAGTCAGCCAGTCTGTTTGCAGATATGAGAAGCCAACAAGCTTTGATAAGATATAGTCCATGACTAATCTATTCCTATTTTGAACCCCTACAAGTTTGATTTGTGGTTTCGTCTGCCACCTTCCCTAAAATGGGAGTGTGAGTCCTAAAAGAGATGCATCTTCTGTAATGTTAATGAACTCAGATTTAGCATGTGGAAAGTGCTTATAACATACAAAGACTCTCCGGAAATAAAACTGTGCCGACGGGTTGTGACAAGTTATGATGCCCTTATCCGCTTCCGGTTGATGGGTGGCATCTGTCATTGTGTCTGGCATCAGCGAGGTCTTGGGGTCTTAGAATCACTGGTCATCTGTCTCCATTCTGGAAGCCAAACCCACTCACAGCCCTGCTATCAGTGACCCTCTTTTCAGACTGGGGAGTGTCTCACGGGCTAGCACAGGCTGGCTGTCACTCAGGCCCCGTGGGGCTGCGGAGCAGGGTCTGTACTGGCACAGACAGTCCAGGGCCTCATTTAACAACCAGCTTGGTGGCTGTGCCCCATCAGCAGAAATTAGCCCTTGAGTCTCCTGGAGTGAGGCCCAGCGTTACTTCATTCAGGACATGATGCAACGACAGGGCAGGAGGATACAGAGACCTGGGGCCATCTGTCCACTTCCTGGTGGTGGCAGGGGGTTGGGCAACCTTTAAGTTGAGCTCTTCTGGCTAGGGGCATCTCACCCTCTTCCCTGCCTCACTCTTACTCCCCCTGTGCCCCCCCAAGGAGCCCTAGGGAAGGATGCTGGGCAAGGGGTCTGAACTGCAGGGATGTGGGAGGAGATGTGGGCTGGAGAGAAGGACAACTGTCTCCCTGCAAAGCACTAAAGAGAGCCAAGGATATTTGGCAGCAGGCGCCTCACCTGCCATCCAGCACCCAAGCTGACTCATGGGAGTCGGTCCTGAGAATAACCCAGGCAGTGACAGACCCCGCGTGGTGGCAATGCTTGGAAGGAAGACTCCACAAAGGAGTGTCTGCACTTTGTCATCGGAGCATCACAAGGCTGTGGCAGAGGGCCACAAGCCAAGCCTCAGAGCGCTTCTCCGGTTCATCTCAGGCCTCAGCAAGCTCCGGGGGTGCCTGGAGTAGACCCTGGGCTTCTGACCCTTGCCCAAGGCTCTTAGGAAGCAGAACAGGCCCAGGGCGCTGTGGCAGAAGTGCCTGCATGTGGCAAAAGGAAGGTCTGGGCTGAGAAAGGTCCTGCCAACTTGAATGATTTAATTGGGACTTGCCCGTGAGGAATGGGAAAAACAGGAGCCTTCCCCAGCTCAATCCCACAGAGCTGGAGGCTACACACAAAGGCAGAAACAGATAAAGAACCCTAGTCTTCCTTGGGAATCGGAGGTCAGCATCAGTGCCAAGGGGAAGCCACAGACTGCCTTCCCGAGCAGCGGCGAAACCTACGCTGCCCAGCCCCAGCTGAAGCTCCAGGGGCAGACGCCGCTGCTCCTCCTATCTCCTTCTGCCCCTTCCCACCAACCTGTGTCAGAATTGCAGACCACACAGCTCAGGAGCAGCAGGCCCTGCAGATGTCACCTAATCTACATCCTAGCTGACCCTCAAGAGAAAGGGCCTCAGTTTCCCCAGCCACCAAGTCCAGGTTTTTTTTTCACAGGCTGGCTACCTGGTAGACAATCGCTGCCAATCTGTCCAGGTCCAGGGCAGGGGAGTTTGCACTGCTGTGCCACAGGCTGTGCTGAAGGCCCAGGGGTCTTCCCTGCTCACACTGCGCTCTCTGAGGAGGTACAGTCAGGGCTCCTGAGAACATCTGAGATCAGAGGGGAAGATTGCAGCAGGAACCATTTCCCTGCTGGGAATGACAGCGCCTCTCAGGTCTCACCGACACCCCCAGCCAGGAGGCTGTGGGAAGGTCGACACCAACCCCTGCTCTAGGTGGGCCTCCCGCCTGATCCCTTGTGGTGGTTTCTGCAGAGGTGGGAGAGAGATGTGCTCCCCTCTCCAGCCCACCTACTCCTAGCACATGAACTGAATGTCATCAAGTGGGATGGGGGACAGACCAAGGGGGGTACACCAGGCCTGGGAGACAGGAAAACCTGTCCCAGCACCACCAGTGACTTATAGGTGACTTTGGCCAAGTCCCGGCCTTCTTGTGGCTCAATTTCCTGAAGTTTGAAGTCTATAAACAACAACCCTCAGCCCCCTGCAGTGTGGCCAGGGAGCACACTCTGGGGCTACCATGGCTGGCTTCAAATCCCTGCTCTTCCCATACCAGCCAGGTGCAGATAGGGAAGCTACTTAACCTCTCTGTGCCTCCGTTTTCTCATGGATAAAACGGGGCTGGTAACATGAATTGCCTCACAGGGTTACCATGGGTTGTAAGGCTTAAATGGGTTACTCTATACAAAGCACTAGAACATGGCCACAGCAAGCGTCATATGCTAGTAAACATTGATTGCCATTATTTCCTTGCCACAGCTTGCCACGGTGATGTCCATGTCCTTAGAGCTCTTTGGGGAGGTGAGCCGGGGAAAGATGAGGGGCGTGGACTTCCCAGTGCAGCAGCAGGAGGCCCAGGTGTGATTTGGCTGGGATGAGGCTGTGGAGCTGGGCTGGTATCCGCTGAGGCCAGGCCTGGCTAGTGAGGGGCCAGCCCTGGGGATACAAGTGTGCAGGGCGGGAGCCTTGCTCCTTCCAGGAGTGGCTATAAATGAACTTTACAGACTAGCTGTCCCTGTGGTCACCAGAAGTACCTCTGCCTGGGGACAGGTCAGCTGGCAAAGGCCAACATGCCAGCAAGCCCAGCAAGAGGGGAGGCATCAGGCTGCCTCAGCTTCTCTGCTCTACTCCTTCTTGCCTTCTCCAAATTTGCAAGTAGGATTGGGTTTACAAGCAACTGGCATATCCTGTCCCATAACCGAAGGGTTAGCAAACTGAAGTTATCAGCTTTTTTGTGGGTCCATTTTCCTCTGTGTCCAGATACCTGTCACCAGCTTCTTTTCTCAGGTCCTGAAACAGCTTCCCAATGGGGCTCACCTCTGTGCCACACTAGAGCAGAGCTGAAGAATGCCTAGGCTGGAGTCTCAGGCCCAGCCCCCTCACCATCAGGCCTCCATCCTCCCACCCCAGCAGCCCCAGTTCACCCAGTCACTCCAGCCACGCAGCCAGTCACAGAAGCCTCACCCTCATCCTATGTAGCAGCCTGAAGCCACACTCCTTCTCCCTCCTATGGGGGCACTTTTGGCCTGCAGGGCAGTAGCCAGTGTGGAAGAGGCCCAGTGTTAGGGAATGACCAGGCTGTGTTGAGGTTTTCCATGCCGGAGTGAGGTAGAGGTCCAGGTAGCTGGCAGGAGCCTCTCTGAGCCAGAGGCCTGGACAAATTGATGGGCACTGCTGTGCATGAATCCAGCCGGCTGTGCCTGTGGCCTGGACTGAAGGTCAATTAGAGGGTTAATCTTGCCCAGCACTGCCCAGCCTGGTGGCATCCATGACCAGGAGTCCAGCAGAGGGAGAGAGTATTAATAACTTGGTGGTGACGGGCACCGCTGTGGGAATGTGCTCTCAGGACAGGACGAAGAGGGCTGGAAAAGCTTCCCCTTGCAGTGTCTCCTTGGCACTCTCCTGAGACAAAGTCAGGACATCTTTAGGGGCTGTGTTTCCAACCCAGAGTGCCAGCTTTTGCCTGAGACCCATAGGCCCACCCTCAGGGAGGGTAAGAGGAGCGGGAGGGGGAGGAGGGGGCCAGGCCTAGAGAAGAGCAGGCCCCGGCTTTACTTCCCACTCTCCTGGCCAGCCGCAACCCTGCACATGGTACTGTAGGCCTCACTGTCCTCATTTGCAAAGTGGCCTGCCTGTCCTACAACCCAGAGCTGTGAGGAAAATAGGACCAGCATGGCAATAATGCTAGAAATAATGATCACATTTATTGAATGCTTTGCTCTGGGTACTGGGCTGTCCTTTCCACGGGCCTTATCTCAACTATGTCCCTAACTCCATGAGGTGGGTATCATTATTATCCTGTTCTACAGAGCGAGAAGGAGAAACTGAGGCCCAGAAAGGTTCAGTAACTTGTCCGAGGTCCCACAGCAATTATGTCACGGTGCCATGATGTAAATCAATGATGCACACCCATGCTGTACAAAAATAAAGCACTCCTGGCCAGGTGCGATGGCTCACGCCTGTGATCCCAGCACTTTGGAAGGCCGAGGAGGGCGGATCACCTGAGGTCAGGAGTTCGAGACCAGCCTGGCCAACATGGTGAAACCCTGTCTCTACTAAAAAATACAAAAATTAGCCGGATGTGGTGGTGGGCGCCTGTAATCCCAGCTGCTCGGGAGGCTGAGGCAGGAGAATCGCTTGAACCCGGGAGGCAAAAGTTGCAGTGAGCCAAGATCACACCACTGCACTCCAGCCTGGGCGACAGAATGAGATTCTGTCTCTAAATAAATAAATAAATAAATAAAGCAAGCGAGCAAGCAAGCACTCCTGTACCCATAATCCCCTGCAAGACAGTGAGAGCCCCAGTAGCAGTGGCTCAGCTTGCTTCTTGTTGGGCCTGGGATGAGTGTTCCCAGATGAAGGCAGGCAACATGACAGGTGAAGTTAAGATACCGTCTCTGCACCCTCAAAGCTTAGTGTGTTGCCTGAATTTTTTTAATGTTTTAATATTTAAATTCAAAAAGTACAAAACATTATTTAAAGTCTCTGGCTGGGCACAGTGGCTCATGCCCATAATCCTAGCACTTGGGAGGCCAAAGTGGGTGGATCACTTGAGCTCAGCAGTTTGAGACCAGCCTGGGAAACATGGTGAGACTCCATTTCTACAAAAAGTATAAAATTAGTTGGGCATGCTGGCACACACCTGTAGTCCTAGCTACTTGGAGGCTGAGGAGGGAGGATCACTTGAGCCCAGGAGGTCAAGGCTGCAGAGTCCAGGAGGTCAAGGCTGCAGTGAGCCAAGATCACGCCACTGCATTCCAGCCTGGGCGACAGAGCAAGACCTCATCTTAAATAAATAAATAAAGTCTCCTTCTCATCCCTGCTCCATGGAGGCAACCACTGTAACTGGTTTCTCATGACAGATTATTCCAGAAGTAATTGATGGATATTCACAGACTTGTTTAAGGTACCAGTGAGGAACCTGTTCTGGGGTCAAGGCTGTGTGGGCTCTTCTAAGCACTGCCCTGCCCCAGCCACCACCTCCCTCATCTAACTTCCACCTTCCTCCCCTGCTTTCCAGAGGCCCCGCTGAGAACCCACAGACAGGAGGACAACTATGCTATGACAGCAATAAAGGCCAAGAAGGAGAAAGTTGAGGACCGCTGACAGCCTGTGTGCTGTTGGGAGCTGCCCGGTCTACTTCACACCTTCCTCTAGCAAACTGTGCAGCGACCCCACCACCACCACCACCGTGTGTCACCATGGTTGTGCAAAACAGCGCAGATGCCGGGGACATGAGGGCAGGCGTGCAGCTGGAGCCCTTCCTACACCAGGTTGGGGGACACATGAGCGTGATGAAGTACGACGAGCATACGGTGTGCAAGCCCCTCATCTCCCGGGAGCAGAGGTTCTATGAATCCCTGCCGCTGGCCATGAAGCGGTTCACCCCACAGTACAAAGGTGAGTGCCTGGGCAGCCAGGCCACGTCTGGGTGCCGCCACATGGGGGCCGGCTCATCCAATGCACCCACTGCATCCTCCTGTGCCGTGGGTGTGTATAAGGGTTGCCATGGAGACGCGCCCCTCTCCCAGCAAGGCTGGCCTTCGCTGTCCTAGTTTCTCTGAACTCTTCAAGCCTCCAGGTCTAGAGTGTAATGCCATTTGGCTTCCTTATAAATTAGCTCAAGCCACCAGGCTTCAAGGGATGGAGAAAATAAAACAACACCCTGGTCCCACCCGGTCTCCAAGAGGGCATTCTGGTCTGTGCCTTCCGGGTGCCATAGCCAGCCATCTGATGCTGGCTGTAAACACAGGGCAAAGTGGGGCCTCCTTAACCTCCCCTTGAAAGCCAAGGAGGATGACAGGACCCTCAGGCCTGGGACAGGGCTTGGGGATGCTGGGATGTGGCTTGCTTGGGAAGCCAGAACTGCCACCCTCACCCAGGAAGAGGCAAAGCCAGGGATACGGGTTGCTGCTTGTGTGTCGCTGGGAAACTTCTGCATGAGCACAAGGTGGGTTCTGGGGAAAGAAAGTGGGTGGGGAGGGTGCTGCCTCCAGGCAGGGGTCAGGATCCCCAGGACAGGGTGATTTGTCCACACTCAGCCTTCTGAAAGTGAAGCTGACAGGGCTCAGCCACACTCTGCCATGTAGTCGGCCCCAGCAGTGAGGTGACTGCTCAGAGAAATAACCTCTTTAGAGGACTGTAGACCCCATGACTGGAAGCTGCTGCCCTCGTCAAAGTGTTGATGGTGAAGGTGACAATAATATCCAAATAAGTCAGCCAAAAACACATTTGCATTTCAATGACCAAGATAACTGGGAAGGATGGGGCCCGGTGTTTCTCAAGTGCAATCTGGCCTGGGAAACCAACTTCACCAGAATCCAGTGTGTATGTGCACAAAGGTACACAGGTCCCCACGCCCCATGCCAGACATGTGAATCAGAATCCCTGGGTCTTGGGGTGAGGGTCAGGAATTCTCTCTTTTTTTTTTTTGAAACAGTTTTGGTCTTGTTGCCCAGGCTGGAGTGCAATGGCGCGATCTCAGCTCACTGCAACCTCCGCCTCCCAGGTTCAAGCAATTCTCTTGCCTCAGCCTTCGGAGTAGCTGGGATTACAGGCACCCGCCACCATGCCCAGCTAATTTATGGGGTTTCTCCATGGTGGTCAGGTTGGTCTCGAACTCCCAACCTCAGGTGATCCACCCACCTCAGCCTTCCAAAGTGTTGGGATCACAGGTGTGAGCCACTGCGCCCAGCCAGGAATTCTTAATTAGCATGGTCCAGACCTAATGCCGGTAGGGGGACCAGGGCCTGGAGCCTTGAGCATTGCTTCCAAGCACTGTTTCACACATGCCTAGACTTCAGGCCGGCCTGCCACTCCTGAGAGTCTAAGACAAGACCGATCAGCGTCACACACGGAGAGACAGGGGAAGATGGCCCATGGGCCGCCTGTGTGGGCCTCCCTCTCCCTGGGGTCTTCCCAGCCCGCAGGCTGGTGTTGCCTGGCTGGTTGTGGGGTCCCTTCCCATCTTGTCAGAGCACACACTGGAATTAATGTCTGTTCCTTCACAACTAAACTTAGCCCAGCAGAGGGGTGGCAGGATCGTGTGTAGGGTGGCCTCCTGCCAGCACCATTTCACTCTTGCTCCACACAGCTCTGGGGCTGAGATGGATGCCGGGCAGCCGCAGGCTAAATGGGAGAGGCAGAGAGGTTGGCCTGGCCTTCAGGAGGTCGTCCTCATCCCCTCCTCTGCCCTGAGGTCTGGCTCCTGACTGTGGGCTCTTGGCCACATTGGCCTGCTCCACTCAGTTACACTGTTACTAAAGGGGTGAACTCGGGTGTCAGTGCTCGGGGTCATCTAGCCCAAGGAAGGAGGGGGACTGACTTGCCCAGGGTCATTCAGCGAGGGCCTCAGGTCAGGGGCACCTGAATCCCCACAAGGCTGCCACAAGGGTCTCCCTTTTCTCCGCTATAGGAACAGCCCTCACTGAGAAGGGCCATTTCTGAAGTGGCCACCACATGCCACAGAGTGCGTGTTCTCTCTTCTCACCGCCCTGCACCATGATGGCATCAGGGAAGACGATGGGCAGGGACGCCACTCCAGAGGGCAGTCTCTTGGGTCAGAGCTCGCCCGGGACCTTTGCTGGGCTCTGCAGGTGTGACGGTGCCCTGGGGCTGCACCCCTCTCCTCCCAGGCTGCCAGTCAGCACTGGGCAATGAGGATGTACTCGTAGGTCCAGTTGGTTAACACTTGACCCGGTTGACCCGATTCATATTACAGACGGCAGCAAGTAAATGCTCTCATAAACTTAAAAATAAATACACGATAGAATATTCACGGAGGCTCAGGAAGCTACTAGGCCAAACCAAAATTGCTGAGATGCTCTGGGCATGCCAGTTGTGGCAGTAAGCTCTCTCGTCTGTCCAGCTGGCATGGTCTCGGGTCGAGATGCATGGGGAGGGCTGGGCAGGCCCTCCTGCCCAGGGCAGGCAACTGGAGACTGTTTGTAAGGGGGTTATCTGCTTGGGGTCCCCAACTTCAGAGGGAAGGGCTGCACTGAGCCACAGAGGGGTGTGAGAGGGAAAGACAGACAAGAGCTGGAGACAGACACAGCCCGTCAGAGGCACGCAGAAAGACAGAGAGGCAGAGATGCAGAGCCTGGCTGTGTAACTCTGACAATATGAGAAATGGAAATGACTTTTGGATTTTATTGGTTTTGGGTTATTTGCACCTCTGCTCTCCTCCATTTACTCAGACACTCAGAACTGATGAGATCAGACAAGGGCTGGAGCCTGGAGAAGCGGGTGAAGGTCACGCTTCCTGTCCCTCCAGGAAGGCCTCCTGGGCCTGGGGCTCCCAAGACTATGGTTTCTGGCAGTCCTGTCACCATAGCCTCACATGTGGCAAGGCCTGGGGAGTGCTGGAGGGCAGCGTGAATTTTCCAAGACCCAAAAGAGCTCTGCACAGGACCAGCACACCAGGCTCCCCAGGCAGCTGGGAGGCCTCAGGGCTCCCCAAGACCTGCACGAGGCTGGCAGCTCTCCCCGCTTCTCACAACTGGAAGGATGGGCTCGGGACAGGCATTGGTTTGGCCTGGGCTCTCAGCTCTCAGTGCTGATGACCCTCCCCTCAGGGAGGAATCACAGCCTCTCTGTTCTCTCCTATGGAACAGAATGACCAGAACAAACATGACGGGGGACACAGCAGGAGTGTCCCTAATGCAAACTCAGGGTAAACATAGCGTGACAACACCAGACCCTCCGGAACAGCCTGTCCCTTCCTCCATCCCCACATCTGGCATGGCCCTCCCAGAGCTCCATCCCACACCGACCGTGTGCCCTTGGGCAGGTTATCCCATTTCTCTGAGCCTTGGCGCCCACTGTCAACACTCTTACAGGCGTACTGTGACTTAGCGGTAGCAAGGGAAAAGCAGTAACAGGCCACCCAGCAGGTGGAAGACAGGATGGCTATGACGATCTGTGATTCCTTCCTCAACCTGCCATCAGCCCCTGTCTCATGAGCAGGACAGCGACAGTGGGCTTGGCCTAGGGGTGAACGCTAGTGGCAGGTGAATGGTAAAATGCCAGGTTCAGGGACAGCATTATGGTTATCATCATGACGACTTCACAGGACACGGGAGCCTGGGATGGCGTGAGGAAAGGCAGCACCTTTTAGGAGATGGAGACGACTGAATGTCACTCTCAGGCTGCAAAATTAGGGCACTGGGAATCTGAGATGACAGGACTGGCCCAGGGAGACCGCTGAGCTAGGCACAGGCAGCTCTGGAGAGCGACTTGCTGAATTATAGAGCAGCCCTGAAAATGAGTGTCCACGCTGACCAGTCCAGGAGGGCCCGGCAGCGATGCAAACTGGGAGATCAGCCGCCTTCACGGCTGGCTCAGCAGAAATTGCCACTTACTCTGAAAAGGTGACCACGTGGCTGGGGGGAGAAAGAAATACCTTGGAGGACATACAAACATGCAGCCTACCCTCTCTTGGTCAGGGCCCAGCAGAAAACAAAAGGCATACTCAAAGGAGGTTAAATGAAGAAAACCTTAAAAAGGAACCGTTTGGCAGGGTGCAGTGGCTCACATCTGTAATCCCAGCACTTTGGGAGGTCAGGGCGGGTGGATCACAAAGTCAGGAGTTTGAGGCCAGCCTGGCCAAGATGGTGAAACCCCATCTCCACTAAAAATACAAAAATTAGCCAGGCGTGGTGGCTGGTGCCTGTAATCCCAGCTACTCGGGAGGCTGAGGCAGGAGAATGGCGTGAACCCAGGAGGCGGAGGTTGCAGTGAGCTGAGATCACGCCACCGCACTCTAGCATGGGTGATAGAGCAAGACTCCGTCTCAAAAAAAAAAAAAAAAGAACTGTTTGCAGAAATATATGCAGGATTCAGGGGAACCACCAGGGACTGGGGGGACCCAGAGACCAGCAACACTGGAAAGCTGTCACCACCCCAGGCCAGGAGGGCCACAGAGGAACACAGCAGGTTATGAACACAGTGAAGAGGGGTGGGAACCAGTGGAATAAACGCTCAACCTTTCTCCTCCCACCCTCCCATCTCCCGCCAGTGCCCCCCACTGGCAAATCCACTGAGAAACTGGAGGACAAGGGAGCCACTGGTATACTCCATCAGGTCATTCCTTCAGCATATAGCAGGACAGAGGGGGTGCAGAGTGTGCTGGTGAGGGCAGGCGCAGAGAGGATGAGCGCATCAGCTGCAGGAGAGAGGACATGTATTGTCACCTCTGCTTCTCCCAAAACCACAAGGGTGGCCATCTCCTGTGCTACTACCAAGACTCTGGCAAGGCCAGGCACCACTGGAAGCCAAACTCCACGGAGGAAGGCCTGGGCTCTGTCACCACCAGAGGGAGGACACTAAAGGGTGGCTGCAGGGCTGCTAATGTGCCTGCCACAGCTAATTACCCAAGCCTGGCCAATGCCCAGGAGGATGCCCCTTAGCGTGTAGGGTAAAGGTATTTCAGACACTCTTCACTTTCACAACCAGTGTTTTTTTGTGCCTCAATGACCAACGCCAGTGGTAGGATGTAACACAGTTGGGGAAACCTCACAAGGCTTGTTTCATCAAAGAACCATGTTCCACCAATAATCTTCACATGCAGATGCATCTAACCAGAGGAAATGGCCAGCCATCAGCTCAAGGGCAGACAGACGGGGGGAGGGCGAGTGAAGGGGCGACGGGGAGCCCGGGGCCCTGGAAGGCTGTGAGAGGAAGGCTTCCTGGAAGAAGCAGGTCCGATAAAGATACATGGGAGGGAGAGGAAGGGTCATCAGGAGGCAGAGGGCATGGAGGAGGGATGGGATGGGCCCAACTTCCCTCACTGGCACTCTGAGGTGGGAGGCCCCTTCACAGAGGACCAGCTCCAAGGCCCCCAGGTCGGGCAGAGCTGGCTTGGCTGTGGCATGCCTAGGAGGTGCAACTGTGCACAGAGGAACTGGAATGCGAGGACAAAATGTGCGGAGTTGACTTTGTTTAAAGCGCAAAGGGGCAGGGAGGTGCGATAAAGCAGAGGATGTGTCAAGATCAGCCCAAGGCTATTTTCTCCAAGCTCTGGGGCTCATTCTGGGACAGCATCGGTTCAGGCAAAACCAGGCCAGTTCCAGAGCTCTTCCTTGAGAGAGGAGCTGGGGAACGGGGGAGGTGGACCTGGACCATTAAGCTAAATTCCCAACCTGTCATCGCTCCTGCATATCCGCATGGTGGCCCTCTCACCTGGCTCCTCCCCTCCCCTTCCCTGTGTGTTTGCAGGCACCATCACAGTGCACCTCAGGAAAGACAGCACAGGCCATCTCAGCTTGGTTGCCAACCCAGTGAAGGAGAGCCGGGAGCCCTTCAAGGTCTCCACAGAGTCGGCGGCAATGGCCATCTGGCAGACGCTCCAGCAGACCACCAGCAGCAGTGGCAGCGCCTGCGCCCTTGCCCAGTGGCCGCACGCCCAGCTGGCACGCTCACCCAAGGAGAGGTGAGGCCACTGGGCAGGATGACAGAAACCCTGTCCCTCGGCAGGGACCGGCACTGCTCCCACCTGTGCCCAAGGCCAACCACTCCCCATTAGGGCTGGTGCTGAGAAAATGAGAAATTCAGATGAATGCTCTGTCTAGAATAACCAATGTGACCAAAGAAAGGAATGGATTTTCTTTATGCCACTCCTAGAAGGGAGGATTATGATGCATTTTATCTCAGAAGTTGATGCACAGGCAGAGTTCTCCACTGAGTAGGTATCCGGTACATATTTGTTTAATTAAATACCTGTTTCACTGAGACTATGAAGTGTCTCTGGGGAGGAAATGTACAGAATAGAAACCCTAGAATAGTGTATGTAGAGGAAAAGTGTGGCTAATTGCTCTCAGAAATCATCTCTTTCCCTAGCAGTTGGAAGGGGCCAGAAGGGAGGTCAATGTCATGCTCAGAGGGTCCCCGGAGATGCAGGAGGCTCAGGTGCCTGAGGTCCCTACCAAAACCTTTGACAATGTCAGCTGACCTTTCTCAGGTGAAAAGGCTCCCCGGGGCTTTTTAAAACATTTATAGGAAACAAAAGGGAGCTAATACAATGAAAATGCCTCCCTTCCCAAGGAGTGCCACAGATCTCATTAAGCCTCTGGGCTTGGAGTCAGGAAGCAGGCCATTATCTCCATTTCACAGATGGCCAGCCAAGATGCCCAGAGGGCAGGAGGAAAGGACCTGCCACAGTCCGCACTCCCCGCAGCCCCCACCCCACTCCTGTGCCCTTCTGAGGTCTCAGGGAGGTGATGGCCTGCCTGCTGGATTATCAGAGTCCAACCCCAGGCTTGTGATTCCGGTTAGGGCCACTGCCCCTTAGTGTGTCACCTCAATAGTAAGACCATTAATAATCCAGATCACTTGCAAGTGAGTTCAAATCACCTCAGTCCTCTGAGGGGGCAACATGTTCTAGTAAGTTCTCCAGGTTTTGGAGAAGCCACTTGAGGGCTACAGTGTGGTGAAATCTGGTCCCAGGACCCGAGTTGGGCAGGGAAGTTGCCCCAGCCTGATGAGGGCCACCCTGGAGAGCAGCTGGGACCACCCTGTCAGAGCCTGTCTCAGAGAGCCCAGTCAGCCACAGGCAGCAGCGCTCTTCCCCAGACCTCTGCTCTGACTGTCCTGTGCTCCCCTCCGCCGCAGCCCGGCCAAGGCTCTCCTGAGGTCCGAGACCCACCTCAATGCTCCAGCCTCCTCGCTGGCGGAAGACACTAATGGGAACCAGGTTGAGAGGAAGAGCTTCAACCCATGGGGCCTGCACTGCCACCAGGCCCACCTGACCCGCCTGTGCTCCGAGTACCCAGAGAACAAGCGGCATCGTATCCTTGCCATCCCCCTCACGTGTAGTCCCAAGGGCGGGGGGATAGAGAGACACAGAGGGGCAGAGGTGAGCAGAGGAAACGCACACAAACACGGGGCCAGCGCAGGGTGGGCAGGGAGAGACAGACGTGAGGGAGAGCCGGAAGGCACAAGCCCTCAAACCCAGGTCCTAGAAGAAATCAGGTGCCTCCAAAAGAACAACTAGACAGTATGGGGAAGGCAGATGGAATTACACTGAGTGCAGTGCCCTTGGGGGTCCCTGGCTGTGTCTTGGCCACTTGGCAGTAAAGATGGGTTAGGATGCGAGTGTCTGTGGTCAGACAGGAATGATGAATGCCATGTTGGGTGGGGGCAGCAGGGGGCTCAGAGAGCTGGATGAGTCCCCAGCCCCAAACTCCCTTCCATCCCTCCAAATTCTACCTGCAGGTGTCTTCCCATGGGGCCCACACAGTGAGAGGGAAGTGTGGCTCCTCCCTTAGGGGAGTGTCCATGGGGTGGACTATGGGAAGTGCCCCTCCCCTACTTTTTCAGGAAGAAAATTTAGGTTTGAAATGCCCCTTCGTCACCACTGCTGTGCTCCTTCCTGCAAATGGGTGGCTGGTTTCATAGTATTTACCAAGACACATCTGCAATCATAATCCCTAAGAAGCTTTTGCAGGATAATTACTCCACTGAAATTAATATTCCTGCAACTCATCTCCAAAGCTAACATCAACCCACTTCTCCCAAAAGGTATTGGTCCATTCAGCAGGACTGGAGGTTTTAGCCTTATGATTTTCTGCCGTAAAATGTAAATTGGGCATGGCCTGCCAGGGATTTCACGCTTGCATTTAAATTTCAACCTCAGAGCAAAATGGAAAAGGAAAGAAAGCTCACATACTCATAAACTCCCCCTAAATAAATGGACTTATTAAAGCAGCCTGCAAAGCTAATACTTTGAATTCTTAATAGCAAGGATGAGCTTGTCGGTAAGGAAGGCAATAGGAGTGAAGAATGGCGCCCAGAATAGGGAATTTCCAGGCAGCTTCTGAGGCATGCAAACGGCCTGTGGCGGAACAGTAGCTCTGAAGTCCTCAGAGTCTTCCTTAACGTAGTGTGACTAGGGTTCTTGTTGCTGGAAAATGTAGTGTCACAGTACACGCATCCCTGCATCCTGGATCTGAAGATGGGGACCCGGCAGCATGGCGATGACGCGTCCGAGGAGAAGAAGGCCCGCCACATGAGGAAGTGTGCGCAGAGCACCTCAGCCTGCCTGGGTGTGCGCATCTGTGGCATGCAGGTAGGTTGCATGGGGCCCGCCGCTGTAGGGGAACATCCCGGCACGTCCACGGTAGGGTAGGGATGTCTCCTATCCAGATGCCACTGCCCGCTGCAGAGCCCTTCACTTTGGAGGAGCCACAGAGGAGGCCAGGAGCCAGTCTTCCAATGAAGAAATGCATACCCTGGTCTATGACACACTTGATCATTTCTTTTTCTTTTTCTTTTTTTTGAGACAGAGTCTTGCTCTGTCACCCAGGCTGGAGTGCAGTGGTGGGATCCGGCTCACTGCAACCTACGCCTCCTGGGTTCACGCCATTCTCCTGCCTCAGCCTCCCAAGTGGCTGGGACTACAGGTGCCCGCCACCTCGCCCGGCTAATTTTTTGTAATTTTAGTAGAGATGGGGTTTCACCATGTTAGCCAGGATGGTCTCGATCTCCTGACCTCGTGATCTGCCTGCCTCTGCCTCCCAAAGTGCTGGGATTACAGGCATGAGCCACCACTTCAGCCCACACTGGATCTTTTCAAGAGTACCCTTCAGAATAGTGATGTCAAAAACCATCACATTTGAACTTGGTCTCACAATCTTTGGCAGCTGAAACTTTCCACAGTGGCCATGTGGCTCCTGCTCATGGTGCAAGCAGACCTTTGATGGCAGTGTGTGAGGCTGGGCTGGGGGAAGAACTAAGAGAAAGGGCTTCTTGGTGCAACCCATGGCTTCCTGAGTCCTCCTTCTCTTGAATGATGAAGCTGAATTCTCTCATTTTTAGATGCTGTATGGCAGTCACCTCTTTGAATTTCTATTAGCCATTTCCCCTTCTTAATCCACCTTTTCTGCTGCTTTTTGCTACCAGTTCTGGTTAATAAAGTGGGAAGGTCATAACCTGCTAACCCTGCAAAGGAATGGTTATTTTCTGTAACTCAGACTCCACGCCTTCTTTTTTGGGCTCTGATGTGGGTTATGGCAGGGGCTGCGGGAGAACAGGAGAAAATAAACTTCCTCTACTCGTTCCCTCTTATAGTCTGTCTACTCAAAGCAAAACCAGACACCGATTTGACGGTAAACGTTATAGCTTTCCTTAATTGAAACTGCCACCCCTTGAAGCTGGAAGTTGAGTCTATAAATTTGTTGCACAGATGTCCTTTGGAAAGCCGGGAATGCAGTCCTCAAGAGAATGGAGTGTGATGATTTGTGGTGTAAATGGAATCTCTCTCTGGACCTCAAATCATCTGAAATTGATCTGATTTATTTAGAAAGTGATGCCTGTCATGTATTTATGACGGCTAATTTAGCATCCAATCTACAGCCCTCCAAAGGCAACACCAAGTCTATCATATCTTTCTGATTTTTTTCAACACTGGTTTTCTATAAACATATCATGTAATCTGAGGGCAGGAATGACGTGAGAAACTGTCTTGGCCAGGCACAGGCTGCCCCTTCTAGGTGTGCCAGGCAGAGGGGTGCCAACCCCCCCTCTGGCCATGCCCACTGCTGGCCTTGGTTCAACCTTGGCTGCTGCCTGTGCCATCTGAATGAAACGGGGGTGGCTGCCACTGTCCCCCATCAGCATCTCTCTTCCATCTGCTCCCTTCTGGTGGCCAAGACACAACAGGGGAGGGGAGGAGAGATGGTGCCAAGGAGAGGAGCCACCAGCCCCATAGAGCTGCCATGAACCTCCCTCCTCTACCAGGCTCCCCTCAACTGCACTGGCTACCTGGAAACTGTCCACACCTGACCTAGCCTATCTTTTTATCTTCAAACAATTCACCCCACTCTACCTCAAGAGGCATTACTGTTGCCTTGGAATCTGCAGAGAAAGGACTTTATAAACTTTGTTGGGGAAATTTTAATCTAGTTGGCTTTCCAAGGCCATTGGCTGTGATTTCAGATTCCTATTAAAGCTTTCTAGCTTGGGTTTGCTAATATTTGAATTGAAGAGGGCCAGAAGCCAGGGCTTAAATCACAATTTGGAGGTTGACATTGGAAATTCACAAGAAAGAAGATCCAAACGTTTTCCTCGTGGGTGGAGGGTCACCTCTGTAGGGTGAAGGATCTTTAGACCTTGCATTACTACTAAAGACTTGCATAGAAAGCATTTTAAAATGTAAAAGCTACCCTGGCACTTGACGGAAGATCATCTTCTGCTCATTTCAGTCACTCTTGCCCTACATCTCCTAAAAATCTGTTCATATGTTATCCTAGCTTGTGATGCTGCAACCATACCAGATGCAATTTGTTTAAATTTCCAGTCTTCACATTTTCTTTCTTCTTTTTAATATAAGGTTTACCAAACAGATAAGAAGTACTTTCTCTGCAAAGACAAGTACTACGGAAGAAAACTCTCAGTGGAGGGGTTCAGACAAGCCCTCTATCAGTTCCTACATAATGGAAGCCACCTCCGGAGGGAGCTCCTGGAGCCCATCCTGCAGCAGCTCCGGGCCCTCCTCTCCGTCATTAGGAGCCAGAGTTCATACCGCTTCTACTCCAGCTCTCTCCTCATCATCTATGATGGGCAGGAACCGCCAGAAAGAGCCCCAGGCAGCCCACATCCTCAGGAGGTTCCCCAGGCAGCCCATGGCAGCTCTCCCGGTGGTCTCACCAAGGTTGACGTCCGCATGATTGACTTTGCTCATACCACGTACAAGGGCTCCTGGAATGAGCACACCACCTACGATGGACCAGACCCTGGCTATATTTTTGGCCTGGAAAACCTCATTAGGATCCTGCAGGATATCCAAGAGGGAGAATGAAACTTCCTCGGCTTATCTGGATTTTTCTGGGCTATAGATCTCAAAAAGGGACCTGTTGATTGCTAGGGTAGTCCAGACACCCCTTAGATATCTTCATAATAGTCCTATCTACCGTCAAAAACCATCTCTATATATGGCAGACTACGTTAACAGCTGCTGAACAAATCAGCTCCGGAGGTGATTCCACATCCCCTGGCATCATGCTCTAATGCTGCTCATCGGAGAACGGACAGCCAGGATAAAGTGGCACCTTCTGGAGTACACTGGAGGGGGCAGCCCAAGTTAGAGGCCAGCATTGCTGTGAAATTCTGGAATATTTGCATCTAAAAATGTTTACTCGTTGCCATGCTGCAGTCCGTGCCAGCTGTGAGGCAGAAAACTTGACTTGAAGCAGCCTTCAAGAGTGAGTTCATGAGTTCATGGTTTTTCTCTTTGTATGGGCTGCATGCTGCAAGGGCAGGCAGAGCTCATGAATGCATCTTATCTTCCTAAGCAGAGTTTTAGGTGAGACAGGATGAAGCGGAACAGAACTGCCCATCTTACCTGCTCTGCACCCAGCTTCCAAGTGGACAGAGCCAAGCCCAGGCATGAGCTCTGGCAAAGCAAGGCCCCAGATTCTCCATTTTTGCCTGTGGAAAGGAGGGTCCCTTTACAGACTTTTTTTCCTTTTTTTTTTCCCCAAAATCTCTTAAAATGAGGAATCTCTTAACAGACTTTGGAGTTCCCCATTCTGCCACATTCTGACCATGAGACGCGGCTTGCAGTGGGGGTGAACACACATAAGAAGGGACCACTGATGCCCAGCTCTACTCTCTGCTTTCTACTTATTTATTTTGGGGGTGGGTTGGGGAGTCAGAAGAATCTGGAGGACTGAGGAAACCAGGGGCAATGTTTACAAGACTGGTGGACAAGTGTAAATATGGAATAAGAACAAACAGTTCTAATTAATTCCTTCTTCTGCAGTACGGAAACCTATTACAATGCCCTTGAGTCAAGCACTGAGATATGTTACCCAATTAGGGAAATAAATTTGTTAATAAAATTGCTGAGGTCACCAGTGATTATTGGTGTGCCTTATTACCCTTTCCATTTGTTTATTCTGATCACACTGTATGATAGTTCCAATTTATGAGCGACTAGCTTATACCACAAGAACAGTTCACTGATTTCCTACAATCCTTCAGGGAACTCGGGTGGAAATAGTGGCTAATAAAATATTTGCATGTATCTGCAAGGCAGGCACCAGACCTGAGAAGTAAGTGGTCCTTTTATTTGAATCTCATACAAGGCACAATTAAGTAATTTTTTATTCTCATGGATAATTACTATTCACACTCCAAAATCCACACTAATAAAAAGAAAGAATGGACTGGATAATAAAAAAAAAAAAAAAACTTTTGTTTAATTTTAGAATATACTCTATGGGTTTCTAAGCAGGGTAACTTCCCAAAGTATGTTTGGCCAAGGCAATGATGTGATTTATTTGCATGCTGTGTGCCCAAGGTGGGAGAGTTGAGTCAGAGCATATTGGGTAACAAAAGGGAGTCAGCCTAAAACTAAATATTTGCTAATGACAAAACAGAGCCCTAAATACTGCCTTTTCCAGGCCAGTTCCTTGCTTGAGAATCCGGAACCACATCAACCAAGTCCAAAGCCCCCTGCTTCGTTTCTCATTTCTCCACATTTCTCAGCTCTGGGTGTGAGGGGACTTGCCTGAGGATGGCACAGAGATGATCGGCTGGAATCCAAGTCTTTGGGGACTGGCCCACCCAGGTCATTAGCTGTGTCACAACTATTCCCTGTGGCTGGGGCTGCAGTTCCTGCCCAGGTGATGCCCCCTCTCTCAGCTATTCCTTTACCCCATGGCACCCCTCATATATGAGGTCTTCTTCCTCCTCCAAATCATTTGAGGCCCAGCGCATGTTCCCATCTCCTCCTAAATATGTCTCTAAAAAAAGTAATTTGTTGTTTAAAAAAAAAAGTGGGGGGAACAAAGTTGTCTACTGGTTTTAGTGCATTCTTACCGGACTAACAGACTCCGAGGGGTTGCTGTGATCTGAAAATTTGCATGTGACTCTGCAGATTCAGAAATTCACTGAATTTAGAGACTGAATGAGCCCACCCAGTTGCTCCAATCTGGGAAGCAGGAGAAGAGAAAGGCATGGAAAGAAGAGATGATGTGGTGTGTATGTTTTTGGTCTCCAATCTGTGTTTACTTGAAATGGCAAAAAGAGTGAGGAAGCTCTAAATAATCTGGCAGTCAGCAAGAGTACACTGAGCAGCTATTCCTTGCTCATCTCCTGGCTCACGCCGGGGAAGATGCAGCTCTTGAGGAGCCTGTATTCTAGTTAGGGAGGCAAGAATAACACACATGAACTGACACAAACCATGCAAGACAGGACCCAGTGAGACAGAGAATCACCTGTGTGGGGCAGACGATCAACCCTATCATTTACAGTTGAAGATGTTCGCTCAGAGCAGGGGCATCACTAACACTGTTTTTTTTTTTTTTTTTTGAGACGGAGTCTCGCTCTGTTGCCCAGGCTGGAGTGCAGTGGCCGGATCTCAGCTCACTGCAAGCTCCGCCTCCCGGGTTTACGCTGTTCTCCTGCCTCAGCCTCCCGAGTAGCTGGGACTACAGGCGCCCGCCACCACGCCCGGCTAGTTTTTTTGTATTTTTAGTAGAGACGGGGTTTCACCGGGTTAGCCAGGATGGTCTCGATCTCCTGACCTCGTGATCCGCCCGTCTCGGCCTCCCAAAGTGCTGGAATTACAGGCTTGAGCCACCGCGCCCGGCCCACTAACACTGTTGAAGGAGGTGGAGCTCCATCTGAATCCTGAAGGGTGACAGGAGTGGAGAAGGGCTGGGGGATGGGTGAGGGGACGGCGGGTGGAGAGTGGGGGAAAGGAAAAGTCCAGCATGCCCATGAGTCTGTGGACAGAACAACCCATTTGGAATGGGGGTTTTGTGGTTGGAAGTAGTAGAAGAGAAATGGAATGAGCCCAGATGGCAGAAACACTTGAAAATCTAGTCAAGTAGATCGTTCGTTTGTGATGTCATTACTCTGTCCTTCTTTCCTTCCTTCCTTCCCTCCCTCCCTCCTTCCTTCTCACCAAGTATTTACTGAGTGTCTGGTACATATAACACAGTGCTAAGCCCTTGAAAATCTGACTAAGTAGCTCATTCATTTGTTTGTGATTTCATTAATCAGTCCTCCCTCCCTCCATCCCTGACTCCCTCCCTCCCTCCCTGACTCCCTCTCTTCCTTCTTGAGTGCCCAGTACAAACAACACAGTGTTAAGGCCTACATAGGAAACAAGGAAGTGTGAGGATCATGTCGTTATTGCTAAGAACCTCATAATTTAACAGAGGAGTCAGACCTCCTTATGAAAATATCACGGGCGCTTCAAGAGGGGATGAGGACCATCTGCTCAGCTGTGCAGTGCTACCCGGAGAGGAGCGGCAGCAAGGGCTCACTGCCTCACGGGGTGATTGCGGAGGTGGTGTTTGAGCTGCAACTTGAAAGGGAGTCAAGTCTGAAAGGTGATGAAGAGGGGCAGGTGTTCCAGGAAAAGGATCAACAAGCATGAGAAAGGGGAATCAAGCATTCTGCCAGGGAATGGCAAGTAACGGTTTGGGGTGGCCACAAGGGGGTGATATACTTGGGCACTGAGAGATTAAGATGGAAATGGAGAAGCCCCAGAACATGAAAACTAAAAAGGACCTCCGAAACTTCTACCTCTATGGCTCCCTCTTGTCTGGAAGATTGTAAGAGCCTGTTGGCTGGCTTCCCTGACCCAACTGGGTAAGGGAAGAGCCCTCTTCTTTTTTGAATCGAGGTACACAGGTATTAGTAATTACTAATTGAATAACTAATACTAATTCAATTACTAATTGAATTAGTAATACACAGGTATTAGTTGGAGTTAGGCTAACTGCTATAACAAACAATTCCCAAGTATCAGTAGCAAAACATTACAATCCAATGTGGTCAGCAGAGAACCCCCTGCTCCACACAGTCATTCAGGAACCCAGACTCTTTCCATCATGTGACACCACCCTCTTCAAACACAGTCTACAAGGCTGCTGTTGATGGGTAAAAGTCAGACAGCAGGGAGAAGGCACATTCTATCCCATGGGCAAGAACTAGCCATGTGGCCCTACCCAGATGCCAGGGGGTCTGATATGTCGTATAATTAACTGTGTGCCTAAAAAGAGGAAATAGGTTTGATGAGAACCTGTTTCTCCATAAACCTCAAGTCAAGTTGATACCTGACCTAAGGAGAGAGCAACAGAGACATACAGAGCAAGTGGAGAGCGTAAGGGGATGGCAGGGGCCTGGCAGTGCCAGGGCTGCAGGTTCTGATCTAGATCCTTCCTCTGCCCATGTCCTCATACAGTTAGTGTGCTCCAAGTGCTGGAAGATTTCACAAGCATCTCCCCTACCTCAGTTTCCTCTTCTGTCCCATGGGAACTCTAACTTGGTCCTCCAGATAGGAGATGTGGAAGAGCAAACATGGATCCTTTCCATCTCTGTGGAGCACGGGCAACCCAGGAGATACCCACCCCCATCCCATCCCTCCAGTGTCCCCTGTGTGATTAAAGAGGAGGCTAAACAGTGGAATGTTATTACAGCTTTTCCATAATGCAATGTCATCAGGAAGCCCTGGGCCTCTGGGCAGCACCCTGGCAGCCCCATCACTCTTCCCAGCTGCAAGGAGCTTTTAGACTACGCAGGAAAGGGCAGGACGCAGTCTAATAAAACAAATGGCAAGGCAAGACCACTCATCAGCAGCTCTTCAAAATGATCTAAACTCCTGACTTTTGATTTAAATCTGCATCCTCTGTGACCAAAAGCATAAAACAGAAGATGAGGAAAAGAACCAAAATGAAAGTGTGGGTGCCAAGATTTAGAGGGGAGGAAGGCAGGGAGGGGGAAAAGCAGCCTGGGACAACACTGAGTTGAGCACCAGCCAGGCAGACTGACTTGCAGCCAGGCTCGGGTCATTTTTATTATGCATCTCTCAGAACTTCTCCCTTTCATTACTAAACTGCCCTGAAATGGGACAGAAAGTTTGAGAGTCAATCCCAGAGTAGACAGGCGCAGTGGCTCACATCTGTAATCCCAGCACTTTAGGAGGCTGAGGGGGTGGATCACTTGTGGTCAGGAGTTCAAGACCAGCCTAGATAACACGGTGAAACCCCGTCTCTGCTAAAAATAAAAAAACTGGCCGGCATGCTGATGCACATCTGTATTCCCAGTTACTCAGAAGGCTGAGGCAGGAGAATCGCTTGAACCCAGGAGACAGAGATTGCAGTGAACTGAGATCGCGCCACTGCACTCCAGCCTGGGCAAAAGTGCAAGACTCTAAAAAAAAAAAATCCCAGAGCAAAATGTGGAAATCTACCTGCTCCCAATTTCCCTTAGCCTTTCTCCCCCAGCCCTCAAAGATGGGCAACTTAAAGGGGAATGGCTGAGGCCGGGGACAGGGGGACCAGATCACCTGAGCTTATATTCTCAGGTCATTCATTCTCTTCAGATTCTTTTACTCAACAAATATTTACAGATGACTGGGTACCAGGCCCTGCTGTCAAACAGTGACCAGTGCTTTGAGGCAAAAGCAAACAAGAGAGAAGAGGCTGCTACTTTAGATGAGGCTCCAGAAGGCTGCTCTCAGGTGACATCTACTACAGAACAGATGCAGAGAGGCAGCAGATCCCTGGGGCAAATGACAGGCATCTCAGCAGAACTGAGGGGCTTTGGATATATTCAGCTGTACTTCAGGTCCCCACTGAGCCTATCCCAGCACACCTCAAACACTTACATGTCTTTAAAAAAAGCTCACCTCCAGAATAAGGCAGCAGTCTATTACCAGAGTGACCCTTCCAGCTACCTTTAACAGAGGGCATGAAATGACTCACTATTCTGATGCAAGTCCAGACCCACTTTTTGGGTAACATATCTGGGTACTGCAGCCAATCATTTCCTCCAGTTGAATAAGGTGAAAGAAGAAAAATCAGGCAGTCGTGCTCCACAATCAAGCTAAGTATTTAATTCCTTTTTAATGTTTACATTATTAACACCAGCATTACAAAACGATATTTTTTACTTGCAAACGATTTAAATGCGCAATTCCATGTCTCGATTACTGGGATCATTATAACTTGAAAAACTGCAGCAGTGCTCCCTCCCTCCTCCCTCCTCCCCCGATGGTGCCTAGTTTCTACAAAGAGCAATCAGGGCTCCATAAAGCCCAAATACCCATTCCAGATGACTTGGGAGGTGAGGCCCTGGTGGGGGTTTTCAATGAGCCAAGGGGGCTGCATTCAGTGTGGAATGAGTGACAGCCAGCAGGTGGGTGTTAAAATGGTCATCAACTCCCCAAGGTGCTGGCACCACTGAGCTGCATTCCAGGCAGTGCCCATTAATGTGCTGGGAATGGCGCTGGGTGATTGACAAGCTGGTGAGTCCAGACTGGCTGAAACCACCCACGGGCACAGGGAAAGGAAAAGGGGGCCTAGAAAATGATCAATGATAGCCACTGCAATGTGTTGGCTTACTTTGTGCTAGAACTGGCCAAGGCTACACCAGGTATATAAACACACCATGCACATGGTTTACGATGATAACGCTGCAAGGGGGCGTGAAGAGGTGCCTGGGGGAGTGGCCAAGAGCACGGCTCTGAGTCACCCAGCCTGGGCTCAAGTCCTGGTTCTGCAACTTACCAGCTGGTGACCTTATCCTCTCTGTGCCTCAGTTTCCTCAGTTTTTGTAAAAAATGGCAGGATAATAGTGGTACATAAATCTGAGAGCCATTGTGAGGACTAAATGAGTACATACCTGTAAGGCATTTAGAATTGTGCCTGGGCTGAGCACAGCGGCTCATGCCTATAATCCCAACACTTTGGGAGGCCAAAGCCAGAGGATCACTCGAATCCAGGATTTGAGATCAGCCTGGGCAACATAGCGAGACCCCATCTCCACAAAAAATAAAACAATTAACTGGACATCATGGTGCCCAACTGTAGTCCCAGCTACTCAGGAGGCTGAGGCTGAAGCAGGAAGATCACTTGAGCCCAGGAGTTTGAGGCCACAGTGAGCTATGATTGTGCTCCTACACTCCAGCCTGGGTGACAGACTGAGACCCTGTCTCTAAAAAAGAACAAATAAAATAAAAAATTAAAATTAAAAAAAATTGTGCTGGCACATAGTAAATAGTATTAATTTATCACCATAGTTCTCATTTTAAGATGAAGAAACTGAGGCTTACAGTAATTAAATAACCCACCTGAGTTTGGCTGCTCTGAAGACCTTTGCCTTTGCTGCCCTGTGCCTGGAAGCCTCTCTTGCCCATCTTCCCGTGGCTGCCCCCTCAGGTGACTCACAAGTTGCTCAGGGATGGCCTCCAGACCACTGATCCCTCCCCTGATCCAATCATTGTGGACCCAGTACCCTGCCTTGATCTCTCCTTGGCACTTATTACATCTGAAATTATCTTGTTCATTCAGCAAATGAGCTATAAGAGCACTACTATTATTATGTTTGCTTGGTTGCTGTCTGTCCCCATAGGGGCAGGGCCCTCACTTGTCTTGTCCACCACATGACAGGAACTCAGGGCCAGCTTTATGGGTGTGTGGCCTGCACACTCGCCCAGGGCCCCGCACTCAGAAGGGGCTACATTTGCTTTAATGCTCTGCTGTTACTGTCTTGAAATTCTTAACAATTTTTTTTAGAGACAAGGTCTCACTCTGCCACCCAGGCTAGAGTGCAGTGGTGTAATCACAGCTCACTACAGCATCTGACTCCTGGGTTCAAAGCAGTCAAGCCATCCTCCTACACAGCTAAGACTACAGGTGTGCACCACCACATCCGGCTAATATTTTAAATTTTTTGGAGAGATGGGGGGGTCTCGCTATGTGGCCCAGGCTGGTCTCGAATTCCTGGGCTCAAGTGATCCTCCTGCCTCCAAGTAGCTGTGATTATAGGCGCAAGCCACCATGCCTAGCCTTAACAATTTTTTAACAAAGGGCTTTACATTTTCATTTTGCACTGGGCCCCAGAAAATTATACTGATAGAGTGATTAGGGCTATAGATCAGTGAATGAATGAATGAATGAATGAATGAGCAAGCCTACATTCCAACCAGGTCTGTCAGACTCCAAAACCCTACTACTTAGCCACCATGCCAAACAAGCCTCCATATGGAGGAAAAGAGGTGGGCAGGGCAGTCAGAACCAGGGACAACCACAGCCTGAGCGAGAAGAAGCTAGGGTACAGGGGAAGGGAGCACTTTAAGAGGAAGTATCTGTTTGCGCTTCCTCTGGAGCCCAGCGTTCTTCTCAACCTCTCATTGTCCTTGCACTTCAAGCGGCATGAAAACCATTCGCGGCCACCTAATGTTACTTTTTGGTTGCCTAAGACAGAGGGGCCTTGGCCCTGCCTTCCAGGACAGATGTGGGCCAGCCAGGTGCTCTTCAAAGTCACAGCTATGAGAGCACTTCGGGGCAGCCAGCATAGCCTAGGTGCCTGGACTTCGATAATAGATACGATTCTTGTCCTTTATACCTCAGGGCTGTCATCAAAACTATGTGGCTACGAGGTGAGGATGGAGCAGGGAGGGACTGTTGGGCTGGGAACCTGGTGGGGTTAATCAAGGGAGCTTTCTGGAGGAGGTGCCCTTGGGCACCTCATTTTCCACTCCCCCTGAACTCTCCTTACCTCAGGCGGGCATCACACATTCTGGTCCCCAGAGGTTTTCCTTCAACGGTTTACTCTTAACATCTTCGGAAGAGTGAAAGCCATTCCAGTTAAAATCACCCACTGATCTTTCCTCAAATTAAACTCCTCCCTCTCTTTCCCATTGCCACCCCAGGCCTGCCTCTGGCTGTTCTTGGAGCCATCCCCGATCTTCTCCCACTCTCCCCTGAATAGCAGCAGACCTGTGTTTCTCCAAACTCTCTAGCATTGTCTAACACTTCAGTTAAAGCTCCTGTCATCTGTAACTTTGTGTCCTGGTTATGTACACATTCCCAGACTTGGCTGTCAACTTCTTGAAGGCAGGACTCTCCTAGATTTACCTTTAAAATGTAGGTAGGGCAAGAAGGAAAAGGTTTGGAGGAAGCAAAGTTTTGTACACATTGGATGGTCTTGGCTAAATACAGTACAGTAGAGATACACTGAGGCTTCCTTATGAAAAATGCAGATGGTGGGACAGTCTTTTGAGAACAAAAATCAGTTCACATGGTGACATAGCTAGAGATATATAAGAGAAGACTTGGTAAAACAAACACATTTTAATGGGAGAAAATATTTTGAAATCACATAGCTGTCAAGGAATTAATATCTGGAATATACAAAGAACTCCTAAAACTCAATAACAACAACAACAACAAAAACCCAATTAAAAACAGGTAAAGGACTTGAATAGATATTTCTCTGAAGATATACAAATGGCTGATAAGCACATAAAAAGATACTCAATATCACTAATCATTAGAGAAACACAAGTCAAAGCTACCTTGAGATACAGCCCTCACCCAATACGATGGTTACTACCAAAAAACCAGAAAATAACAAATGTTGGTAAGGATGTGGAGAAATTGGAACCCTTGTGGTGGGAGTGTAAAATGGTGCAGCTGCTGTGGAAGACAGTATGGCAGTTCCTCAAAAAACTTAAAATAGAATTACCATATGATCCAGCAATTCCACTTCTGAGTATATACCAAAAGAGTTGAAAGCCAAGTCTTGAGATGTCTGTACATCCATGTTCATAGCAGCATTATTCACAAGAGCTAAAACATGGAGGCAACCTAAGTGTCTATCAATGTATGCATAAACAAAATGTAGCACATACATGCAACGGAATATTACTCAGCCTTAAAAAGGAAGGAAATTCTGACATATACTACAAAATGAATGAACCTTGAGGTGAAGATATTATGCTAAGCAAAATAAGCCAGTCGCAAAAATATTGCAGGATTCCACTTACATGAGGTACCTAGAGTAGTCAAAATCATACAGACAAAATAGAATGGTCGTTGCCAGGGGCTGGGGAGAGAGGAGGGAATGGGGATTTACTGTTCAATGAGTATAGAGTTTCAGTTTTACAAGAGTTAGGGAGATGGTGTGATGGCTGCACAACATTATTCAGTGCTATTTCATATCTATGAACTGTACACTTAAAAATGGTGGCCGGGCACCGTGGCTCACTCCTGTAATCCCAGCACTTTCGGAGGCCAAGGCAGGCGGATCACCTGAGGTCGGGAGTTCCAGACCAGTCTGGCCAACATGGCAAAACGCCGTCCCCACTAAAAATACAAAACATAGCCGGGCATGGTGGCGGACGCCTATAATCCCAGTTACTCCGGAGGCTGAGACAGGAGAATCACTTGAACCTGGGAGGCAGAGGTTGCGCCATTCACTGCACTCCAGCTTGGGTGACAGAGCAAGACTCCATCTCAAAAAAAAAAGGTTAAGGCCAGGTGTGGTGGCTCACACCTGTAATCCCAGCACTTTGGGAGGCCAAGGTGGGAGGACCACTTGAGCCCAGGAGTTTGGGACCAGCATGGGCCACATAGCAAGACCTTGTCTAAAACAAAATGGTTACGATAGTAAATTTTGTTATGTGTATTTTACCACAATACAAAATAATAAATTGTTTAAAAAAAAAAAAGTTTTTCTGAATCAACCCAGTTCGCACTGCTCATTCTAGAAAACTTGGGCCTCCCAGAGAAAAATGTCTGGCTTATGAGGGGTAGGAAGCGGGGAACAGAAGGGATACTAGCAGGGACTGGGCAGAGAGGAACAAGAACTAGGAAGCACTAAAGAAGGAACTGCGGCAGAGTACCAAGGGATAGTGACAGGTACAGGGGCACACACGAACAACGTTGAAACACATCTTCATCCAGTAACCTGTATTTACATGCAAATGTATTGGTTTATGCAAAACAGCAGAGGCCTCGGAGGAGGGTTTTTTAGTCTCAAGCTTGTGCAGTCATTGAAAAAGAGAAGCAAAGCTGTCCCTGAGGTACTCCACGTCCGCCTTGCCTCTGGGAGCTGGGCCGGTTCCAGGAGGACGGCGACTGAATTAGCTCGCTTTGCAGAGAAAGGCGAGCAGCGCCCCTACCCGGAGAGTAACCGGGCGCCTGCAAAGTCGCGCATGCCCACTTCGGCCTCCCGCCCCACTCCTAAGGCGGCGACACTTAGTGCGCAAGCACCATCCATTGGCGCCGACTCCTCCCCCTAAGGCGGGAACGCACGGGGCCCAAAATGGCGGCCAGCCGGTACCGGCGTTTTCTTAAGCTCTGTGAGGAATGGCCAGTGGACGAGACCAAACGGGGCCGGGACTTGGGCGCTTACCTGCGACAGCGGGTAGCACAGGCCTTTCGGGAGGGAGAGAATACCCAGGTGACCGGCGGGGAGGCGGCTGGGACGAGGGGAGGAAAAGATGAGGCAGGGGCGGGGCCAACTAGCGCGCTAGCAGCGGGATCTGCGCATGCGCGCGTCCTCTTTCCAGGCCGCACGTGAGCGCGGACCCCCGTTTCTCCCCAGGGAGCTACTGAGAGCGACGCCCTTTCTACTCAGCGCTCTCCCCCGGCTGCACCTTGGAATTACCGAGGAAGCTTTTTTAAAATTCCAAATGGGCCGGGAATTGCCGAGGAAGCTTTTTTAAAATTCCAAATGGTCCGGGCGCGGTGGTTCACACTTATAATCCCAGCACTCTGAGAGGCGGAGGCGGGAGGATCGCTTGAGCCCAGAAGGTCAGCCTGGGCGACATAGTGGGACTCCGTCTCTGCAAATCAAAAAACAAACAAAAACTTAAGATACAGAATCTCTAGGGGTGGGATCTTGACCTCATTGTTTTAAAAGCTCTCTTGGTGATTTAAGGTGCAGACAGTTGAGATCACAACACCAGTGGCAACTGGTGACAGCCTCAGCTTTTTGCTCCCATGTCACGGTAACGTTATCTCATTATCTCGCAGTGTTATTTTTTTTTTTTTTTTTTTTTTTTTGAGACGGAGTCTTGCTCTGTCGCCCAGGCTGGAGTGCAGTGGCCGGATCTCAGCTCACTGCAAGCTCCGCCCCCCGGGTTTACGCCATTCTCCTGCCTCAGCCTCCCGAGTAGCTGGGACTACAGGTGCCCGCCACCTCACCCGGCTAGATTTTTGTATTTTTTAGTAGAGACGGGGTTTCACTGTGTTAGCCAGGATGGTCTCGATCTCCTGACCTCGTGATCCGCCCGTCTCGGCCTCCCAAAGTACTGGGATTACAGGCTTGAGCCACCGCGCCCGGCCGCAGTGTTATGTATTGACTGAGCTAATCCCCAGTTCACTCTACAGGTCCCCGCTAAGCGTTTGCGTTCTTCCTGAGCCCCTGTAAGCCTGTGCAGCAGGTTTGGGTCCTCAGCTCGTAGCTGTGTGTGAGTAGTAGGCCTACATTCTTGCTGTCCTCCAGGTTGGCGCTGCAGCTCTGCGATTCATTCGTTCATATTAGCTCGTATTTATTGAGCACCTACCATATGCCTGGAGCGGTGCTAGGGAAACAGCAGTGTTAAACAGGTGAAGTCCTGCCCGCATGAAGTTTTACATTGTAGTTCAGGACACAATAAACAAGTAGGTCTACGTAAGACAGATAAGTACTGTGATCAGCACAAAATAGGGTAGCATGATAAAAGGGTAATATTAGTCGGGTCTTTCTGAGGAGATGACACATAGGTGAGACCTAAGGCAAGAGGATGAGCCAGCCATGTACACTTGGTGGGAAGGACATTCCAGACACTGCACATGCCCAGAGGCAGGAGGCAGATTGACATGTTGGAGGACCGAAAGAAAGCCAGAATGGCTGCAGGGTAGTGTGTAAGGTGGAGTTTGCTAAGGTGGAGGTCAGGAGCCAGGCACAGCAGGATATTATCTGCTCTGATTAGCTGTTAGACCTCATTGTAAGGCAAGTGAGAAGACACTGGGGATGTTTAGTGAGGGGACTGATGTGCCCTAATTTACTTTTTTAAAGACTATTCTGGTTCTATGTGGTGAGTGGGCTATAGGGGGCAATAACAAAAAAGGAGGCTGGAGAGAAGCCGATTATGGTACTATAAGCAAGCGATGATTGGGGGCTTGGATGAGGATGGCAGCACAGAAGATGGGAGTGGCTGGATTCAGGTTATGCGCAGGTTGAGTCAGCAGGACTTGCTGATATGTGGGATGTGGGATAAAGGAAAAGAGAGGAACCAAAGATAGCACCTAGATTTTTTCTGGCCTGAGCATGTAGGTCTAAGATGGTGCCATTTACTGAGGCAGGAATAGGTGAAGTGTAGGAAGAATATCTTGAGTTCGGTGTTAAGCAGGTTAAACCTGAGATGCCAAGTACACTGATTTCCTAGTGGCAATGTCAAGTAGGCGTGCTGTATTTGAGCTTGGGGCTCGGGCAAGAGACCAGAAATGAAATGAGATACATACACACACAGTCTGAAGAAATGACTTGTGAAACTTGGCCAAGACCTGTCAAAGAAGGAACATGGTCTTTTTTTTTTTTTTTTTTTTGCAGCTTAGCCCAAAACAGAGCCAAGCCCGCCCACCTAAAGGAGCAGGAGCACGCCCAGTGGCATCATTGTGACTGGACTGCTGATTGGCTGACAGCCTGGGGAGTGTCTGGCCCAGGTTATACGATACCCAGGGCCCTCCCATTGTTCATGGTGGTCTTCACTGGCCCAAAGTGTAAAGATCTTTAAGGCAAGAATCTTATCTAGTCCCAATTCTACAAACCCCGTGAACTTCCTAAAGCTGTACTCCCTGCATATTTTTAGTATGAGCTCCCTGAAAATAGAGATGATGCCATTTTTATCTTTCCCCCTCTCCCCTACCAGTGTCTAGCATAGTTCTTGGCCCATAAAAAACACTCAGTAAATGTCTGAATGGATAAGTAAATAATTGGTTGTGGCTCATGAGACAATTGTCTGAATATAGTTTCAGATGTAGCAGAACTAGACAAAGAGAAGTTGTGAAGAATGAGAAAGGAATATTTGTGTGTTCTGAGTGGGGAGAACTGATTTGAGAGCTTACCATGTTTGGGAAATTGCGGGATCTATGGAAGAAGGCCATAACCTGGCCCTCACCACCGAGGAGCTTACAGTTTGGGCAGTCAGAGGCTCCATCTTTGGGGAGGTGAGAGAGCATTACATTCACTTTCTTGATTGTTAGTGTAAGAGGAGCCAGCAAAGGAGGAAAGAGTTTTCTCTTTTGGAGTTGTTATCACCTAGGGAAATTGTTCCTGAGCAGTCAAAGGCCCACACAGGTTTGAGTCCCAGCTGCAGATGGAAGTCATGGCTCTGTTGCGGATTCTGTAGCAGCTGATGAATGCATTCCTGGTAGAGTGAACCAGTGCATCACGATGGCAGCAGGAGCATTACTCAGGACCACTGTTGCGGTACCTCATCCTAATGTCACCTGAGAATGCACCTGGGCTTAGTAAATCTTTGTGGTAATTTTTGAAGGGCACAATTCCTTGCTGGAATTGAAAACACTACTGTGAGTCACTCCTACTGACACCCCCAGATCATTTATAAAGACCTTGAGAAAGAAGGTGATTCTGGTAGGCTGTTCATTAAACTGGCAGCAGGAGGTGGGGATTAGATCCAGTTGACTGACTAGTATGGAGCTCCTCCTTGGTTATGCTGGTTGCCAGAAGACAGGACTGGAGGGGAAAGTAGCTCTGTTCAGGCCGTCTTTCCATTCCTGTAGAGGAGAGAGGCAGTCAGTCCTCCTCTCAGCCTCTTGGCTTCCTTCGTCCTAATGATCACCCAGAAAGGTGCACAGCACACCTTTGCCGGCATGATCTCATTTAATCCTTAGTGCAGCTGAGTGGTAGCCATTACTGTTCCCATTTTACAGATGAGGAAACGAATCAGAAAAACAAGACAACACTCTGGGGGTTCTCTAGCCATAAGAGACAAGCCAAGTGAGAAACATACCCAGCCTTCCTGGCCCTAGTGTGCATTGTCTCCTGGGTGCCTGGCCTTTCCTCAGCTGCTGTTCCAAGTTATTGTTAGAACAACCTCTTTTTCCATGAACATCACACCACTTCCTTCCCCTGGCTGCCTGTTCAAACCTTTTTGGGCCATAGATAGTTTGAGCAGCAAATGGAACTCCCTGTGTTTACCCATCTATTCTTTGCCCCAGCCACTACCAGTCCAGATGGGAAGAAAGATGGTCCTGGGTGGGACACCAAGCAGAGAAAAGCTGGGTTAACTAAAGGGCAAATTAATAATTCATACTCAAAACCAGAGTACAAAAACTACTGCCTCCATTTATTCCACCTCAAATTGCCCTCTGGGGAGTCCTAAACCCACCAAGCAGGGAGGTGGTGGTGGGAGCAGGAACACACGTAACTCCTCTTACACCCCATATCCTATTGTGTAGTTTTAAAAAGTCAGTGTTTATGGGCTTTGCCCCTTTTGAATACAGTTTGTCTAAGAACACGTGTTTCCTACAGCGCTGAGAGATTAATAAAAAAATTGCAACGTGGGGGAAGGTGGCACAACAACTGTAATTGTTGACTTAACAACAGGGAAAGGAGCAGATCTTTCTAATGAGTTCATTAGGTGCTTCCTAAAAGATCCCGGACTGCACACCAGCACCCACTTATGTAGCATGAGTTGCAACTCTAAGGGGCGGCCTGGAAGAGCTGCTGCCCAGAAAGGTGCTCCCCCACCAGGGAGTTCTAATTGTATTGTATCCAAGTTTAAGTATAATAATATTGGCCCAGTTTGAAAGAAGTTAAACTTTTTCTTGAGTTTCTAATAATGTAAATGATATTTCCACCTTCTCAGAGGATAATTCAAAGGTTTTTTTATGATTCTGTTTTGTCAATCATCCAGTTGAGGCCTGGTCCTTGGCATTCCTCAGCATGGCAGGGAGCTAGCTCCCAAGCCACCTGGCATATGTTGGCCACGGTGAAGCCATCTCAACGTTGTTCACCCCCACTTGTGAGCCTCCTGAAGTCAGGTTTTTGAAGAGTGTCCTAAGAACAGATTATCCTATTTTTAGTTACATATTGAGCCCATCTAAAACCTGGAGTTGTAAGGAGAAGCATCTCTAAGACGGAATGCAAACATCTCCATCTTTTTTTCTCTTCCAATTCTGAATGGCGCCGGTGTGAGCTAGGGTAGTATTCACACCAAGGGGTGGCGTTTATGTCTGCATATGTAAAGCTGCAGTCCTCCTCCTGAAGGGATAAATTCTTAGCCACTTTTGGTAGGTCCCTACTTTATTCAAAGATCTCTGGGGTCTGCCTCTTGCCTCCTGGACAGGTAGCAGGCAATTTTGTGAGACCTGCAACGCCTCTGATCCGTGGTCCCAGCCTGTGTTTCCAGCCTTGCCTCTCACCACCCTAACAGGAGCCCCAGGCTCAGCAAGGGTGTCTTCTCATGGTCTCCCAAACTGTCCATGGTACAAGCGATTTTGGTCCTTTGAGACTTAAGTGCACTGTGGATCACCGTACCCCTACAATCCCCAAAAACCCAAACACAGAGTTTGTCAAGCATTTGGTGGCTTCCCAGGCTCTTGGAGCCCTCCCTGGGTTCCCCTTAAAAGCTCTGCCTGCCTAAAACACCCTTGTCTTGTGCCTCTTCATGCTTCATCCTCCCAGTCATTTCTGGTCCCTGTGTCACTCATGCCCAGGTCGCCACTCCTCACTCTGTGCACTGTCGCTGCAGTGAAACTTAGCCCTTCCTTGCCATACCTCCCCGTCAGCACAGCCTGGTGCCCAGCTCCCACCTCGGGTCTCCTGCAGCGGCCCGTGCTTCACAGCTCTGGCTCTCGCATGCTGCCCCGGGCAGGGTTGGTTTCTAATTCATGTGTATCTTGTCTCTGCAGTGTGCCTGCCAGCTTCTCCACAGCCGGCCTGGGTCTTCTTCTTTATGGCCCCTCACAGTCCCCTAGTGGGGCACTCTCTCTATAGTAGATGCTCAAGAAACACATTTTCAACTCAATTGAAGGGAATAGGCTCCCATAACAGAATGAACTCATTTCAGAAGTTCATTACCAAGTCTTGAAAGCCTTTTTTTATAGATCCTCTTGGACTCAATCCAGCTCTACCTTAATTAGCAAAGCAATTTGCAACACCCTTTCCCAAAAGTGCTTATGCATCCCTTTGTGTGACTAGACTAGGGGCCGCTGTACCAATTGCTGTCACCACCGAAAATTCAATTTGGAAAATCGAAATCACTGCCTGCGGCACCAATGTAGATTTGTATGTATAAAAGTTTAATATGGTAAAGAGAAATTTACTGACGACTGAGCAGGAGAAATGCGAAAATAGAGCTATAAAGGACACTCGTCAGATGAACATCTATTTTATTCACATTTGGGGAACAGTGTTGAATTTTTCATAATGTCCCCACTGCTGCCTTTTTCAAACCCAGCACTGCTATTAGTCCTAAAACTTTTAGTCCATGATCTCATTAGGTGTGAATGCAAAATCAGGTAATTTAAAGCTTGTATTAAGAATATTTCTAAAAATGCACAGTCCATTTCATCAGAAAAACTGCATTTCAGAACTCAGGAATGTTAGTGCTGGAGTCTGTGAATAAAATGTAAGCTATAGGAACATGGTGAGGCTTCTGGAATTTGACAGATGTCTCCACTGACATCCTTTTAAGGATGACTTTTTTAATTGCTGAGTTTGAGTTATCTGTGGCTAGGAACCCAGCATTGATCAAGGCCTCATCACTCCTCAGGCAGTAAGAACTTGCTAGAAATGGGTATATCTCAAACTCCTGTCACCTCCAGTGAGCTACTTTTACAGCCTCAGACACCTTCTGACCTCAGACAGGAAACTGGATGGCAAGTCTGTTTTAGGACTCAGGTGTTTGGTTTTCTTTCTCGGATTACAATTGAGTCCAGGAATTCTGGGAACTCTCTAGGAGACTGTCTCTTTCACACAGAGGAAGCTTAAAAAGTGAGAGTACCTGAGGGTCACTTTGCTTTTTGCACTTAGACTTTGTGCACTTTGCTCTTACAGGAGCAGCACTCTGCAAGGGTGACCCGCCCCCCGTGCCCCTCCTGTCTATGCTGCTGCCCATCAGAGATGGGACTAGGTGGCAAGGAAGGACAGCACCTTATACCACACATGCTTGAGGGTATGATAAAGGTTGCTGAGCAGCCTACTGGTGACTTCTCACTGTTAGAGAAGTTGGAGCAGGAAGGGAACTTGAGTTGACAAGGTGTTTGAGGGTGCGGATCTGGTTGGAATGCAGGTTTATCAGGAAGCAATGTTAGGAGCCCAGGAGAGAGGCAGAGGCTATGGGAGGAAGGCAAATCAGCATGTGGACTCCTTTCCTAAGAGCTTAGTTGGGAAAGTGGTGGGGATGGTGGCAGGATGGGAAGGTCCAGATAAGCGGCCATCAGGTGAAGACCGGGTGCAGCAAACAGCTGCTCTCTCGGCAGACCATGGAGTGCTCAGTGACCGCTGAGAGCCACCAGCGTCAGTCAGGAGTGAAGCCTCAGCAGTTTCTCATCAGTCCTCACTTCCGTTTCCAGCGCCACCGTCTGCGGTGCACACCATGCTGATCCACTGATAACATGCTGACCCATTCCCTGGGCACGGGCTCCACCTGGTCCTGTGCCTGGAGCGCCCCCACTCCCTTGGTGGTACATGCACCCATCATCAGCTGCTCGTTCTCCAGCACTTCCTGCCTGGCCCTGCAGGCCCATAGCACCTCATACATGCCCCTTCGTTCCACTCTCACCAGGGTGGTCCTAAACTGTTCTGTCCTTTCCCCTGTTACTTTGTGAGACAGGGGCCTGTGTTTACTGCAACTCTTTACTACTAATAACTGTAAGAAAAACTAGTCACTCATATTTATCGGTGTTCCAGGCCTGGAATTCAGAGCAGCCCAAGCATTACCTCATTTATCCTCACACCACCCTGGGAAGTAGGGGCTATTATTATATTTTCTTTTAAAAGAAAGGTTAAGTTGGCCAGTATGCTTCAAAAATGTTCAATGCATGAAAGACGAAGGCCGAGGAACTGTCCCGGATTAAAAGAGACTAAAAGATACATGACTGTTAAATGCAGCAGGACATCCTGTTTTTCCTTAGATTATTATTGAGACAATTGACAGAATTGGAATATGGACTGTGCATTAAATAATAGTGTTGTATCGATGTTAAGTGGCCTGAATTTGATCATTGAACTGTGGTTATATAAGAGAATGTTCTTGTTCTTAGGAAATGCACACTGAAATATTATGGGGTGAAGGGGCATTATGCTCCTACTTTCAAGTGGATCAGAAGAAAGATATGTATGTACAGATAACAGAGAAAGATAAACTGGCACCTTTATTAACTGGGTGTAGTGGTGGGTGCTTGTAACCCTAGCTACTTGGGAGGCTGAGGCAGGAGAATCACTTGAACCTGGGAGGCAGAGGTTGCAGTGAGCCGAGATCGCGCCACTGCACTCCAGCATTAGCTTTTGGCTATGCATGCCCTGCTGAAGAAATGTTCCAGATGTGTTCATCCAGATGTGTGCAGAATTCCATTCTAGTGGGACTTTCCCTGGAAGAGCTGACTGGCAGCAGGGAGGCACCAGCCTCATCCTTTTCCATTCATTCTGTCCACTCAGATAATGACTTTGATTATTATTCAGCAAACACTGGCCACCTCTTCAGGCCATAATCCTTCCTCTTCTGATGTATCTAGCTGTTCTCATGATGAGTAGCCTGAACTCAGGAATGGGTCAGGTAGAACTAAATGATGGATTGTCTTTTTTGTTTGCTGTAAAGTAGGGACCTCATTTGACATGCACAGAGAGGCAGCAGTGGAGCTGCCTATTAAACTCCTTTACTACTGATTTATTTATGCTCTGCCTTCTCCAAGGAAGGATTTAAGTTAGGAAAAAATCCATCATTTGAATTTTTGGGGAAAAAAATGTAAAAGAGAAAGTTTTGTTCTGGGGAGCTTTTCAAAATTCTTGGCAGAAAAATTTAAAGAATTATACATAAGTAATAGCAAGGACAGAATAAAGGGAAAGTTCAAAGAAGTAAGAGGGAAGAGACCACGCCTCCTCTGTGTGCTGCCTGTCTTCCTGACCACGCCTCCTCTGTGTGCTGCCTGTCTTCCTGACCACGCCTCCTCTGTATGCTGCCTGTCTTCCTGACCACGCCTCCTCTGTATGCTGCCTGTCTTCCTGACCACGCCTCCTCTGTATGCTGCGTCTTCCAGAGAATGCCCATCAGGGGCATCGTTGTCTCTGGCACCAGATAATTTACTTATATCCTCCTTTCTATGGCAACGCCTCAGGGTTCTGGGCCATCTCCTTTCTAGCAGGACCTAACTGTGGTCCTATCTTGGTTCTCCTCAGTTTGCCCATTTTATCTTAAATGTTGCCACCTTCATGTTTCTTCCCTTGTAGAGTTTCAGCAGCTCCCCACTTATCACAGATGAAAACTCAGGTGATTTTTTTGGGTTTTTTTTTTTTTTGCCTTTGCTAAAAGATTCTGTTGGTCTGAGGCTGGGCATGGTGGCTCACGCCTGTAACCCCAGCACTGGGAGGCTGAGGCAGGCGGATCACTTGAGGTCAGGAGTTCGAAACCAGCCTGGCCAACATGGTGAAACCCTGTCTCTACTAAAAAATACAAAAATTAGCTGGGTGTGGTGGCACATGCCTTTAATCCCAGCTACTCGGGAGGCTGAGGCTGGAGAATTGCTTGAACCCAGGAGGCGGAGGTTGCAGTGAGCCAAGATTGTGCCGCTGCACTCTAGCCTGGGCAATAGAGTAAGACTCTGTCTCAAAAAAAGAAAAGAGAAAAAAAAGGAATCTACTGGTCTGGCCTGAAGCATCCCAGAGGATTCCTGCGTCCTCTTCCTTGCTGACAGCGTCTCCTCCCCCAGGAAGGCCTGCCCTTCTCCCTTCTGCTTGCTGACCCCTGTGCTTCTTTCAGAAGCTAGCGTCGTCTCACTTCCATCATGCACTGACCACTTGAGCGTGTGGGGACTCCCCCACTGAGTCCCTGTAGCCCACTCTGCCCAGCACCCCCTTTGTTAGGCATGCCTTTCCAACCTTACATTTCTATTGTGGCATCTCCCACTGCAGCTGGTGTCGTGGCTCACAAGTCACAGATGCTCAACAAATGCTTGTTTACTGATTAATCTGATTTTTCTGCAGGTTGGGGAGTTGATGAGGCAGAGCTATGCCTCCAAAAAGTAGTTTCTAATAGCAGAACTATAGTCCAGGTTTGCTTCCCGCAGAGTGGAGAAGCCAATGCTAGCTGCAGGCCTGCTTCCTGTGAATGCCTTATTAAGTATGGTCTTTCCTCAAGGTACAGACACTGTGGGAGGCAGGACTCCTTTGCTTACCTCCTTGGGGGTTCTTTGCTTTTCAGGTTGCAGAGCCTGAGGCCTGTGATCAGATGTACGAGAGCTTAGCGCGACTCCATTCAAACTACTACAAACACAAGGTGAGTGGGCCACAGTCTTTTATATCCCCAGCTTTCTGACAGGACAACTAATAAGAATGAGTGAAAATCTGACTATGTAATGTTTTGTAAAGAATTGGCTTTGCTGCTTTCAAATGAAACCAGTAATTTCAACCAAGCCAACAGAGGTGCCTGGTAGAGGCCTTTACGCCACTTAAATAAAAGCTGTATAAAATTGTGAATACAGGGAAAAGGGAAGAAACAAAGAAAACCAATTATGAATAGAAGCCATGTATTTGATATGCCAGTGTGTGCTCCTGGGAGTGTCTGACAGCCGTTGGATTTATACCTATTTTCCCATTCACTCTGATGGAACTGACACCTCCCCACACTCTGGTGATAAAGGTGGGATGATTGGGAAAGTGCTGTCCTTTCCGGAGCTGGGCACCAACATGATTACTGTCAAATTCCATTTAGAGTAGTTTTTCCCGTACTTGAAAAATGTGTTCAGTAACTCCACAAACATGTGGCCATATGCTTATGTGGAAGATGGATTTTTTCTAAATCCTCCCTACTAACATGTGATCCATGAGCAGCAGCATGGGCATCACCTGGGAGCTGGTTAGAAAAGCAAATCAGGGGCCCCACCCATACCTGCGTTTTCCAGGGAGGACTCCATGGGTCCATTAAAGTTGGAGCTGCCTCCTGGAGACTGGACTGGTTCTTGTAAGGCCAAGTCTTAACCTCAAGGTGGCGCTGCTCTTCTTGCTAGGCCTGGCCTCTGGTTGCCCAGGGCCCAGATGAAATGCAGTCAGAGAGCAGGGCTTGTGTACTGATCGTTCCCCTCCCTTCACTTCCTCTCTGCCCCGGTGAGCAGTACCCTCGCCCCAGAGACACCAGCTTCAGTGGCCTGTCGTTGGAAGAGTACAAGCTGATCCTGTCCACAGGTAATGAAAGCACAGCTGCCTTTTCTCATTGGTTTGCAAATGACTCTGAGTTTGAGTGGCCAAGGGGAATTGTCTAAGAAGACAGCTTTGCCTGATGGAAAGTCTTGTAGAACCGCCCAGAGGAAATTCTGAAGCTACAGGGCTCATGCATTTTGACCATATACTGTGGAGAAGGTCAAAGGCGTTATTTAAAAAAGAAAATCTATCTTTAGTGCTTTTAAATTCAAGGCCGGGCAGCAGGGAACAGGGGAATACATATTTGCCAAATGGAAGTAGTTGAAATCAGGATGGAAGGAAAATAATTTTATTTTTATGGTCCTAAGGGGGCTTTATAAACAATGAAAGTTTTAATTAAAACAAAAAGCCATTCAATAAATGTGTTTGGGGATATCCGCCTAAGAGTTATCTGACCCAGGGGACGTGGTCTGTGGGTTAGATATGAGTTTAGGTATGTTTTAGAGTCATTGGTAGACTCTGATTAACAAGAAAGGAAACATCCTGCCAAGCCTGTCCTTTCCTTAGTTCCCTATCTCCATTGTCCCTAAGGAGGGGGGCCAGAGAGCCATGGCTGAAGTAGGCAGGTACTGGAAAATTACTATTTTTGTTGCCAAGTATATTATATACAAAAATAGGTTAACCTTTTCTGGAAGGGCATGGCCCTGACACATTTCCTTCTGGTATTCTAGAAATATGTCTTTCCTCTTCTTCTGGCAGCCTTCAGCAACTTAGTTTTGAGGATTTGGGCTTCTAGAAAACCATCTTCTGAGATTAAAACCTGGTGGTGTCACCTGCTATTACATGTCAACTCTAACCCTGTTTTTATTCCAGTACTCTCTGGGAAAGGGGTGAAGATATTTTGGCCAGGCAAAATCACTTTATTGGCAATTTTTTTAATGTGTAAATTTACTCTTCTATCCCTGGGTCCGTCTAATTAGCAGCATTTATGCACATTATTGTGAGGGCCCTGGGCCCTCACAAAGTTTGAGCAAAGTTTGAACTTGAAGTGAGGGTGGAAATAAGTTCCAGGGGCCCTGCCTCTGCCCTGTATGTTGTTCACCTCGGGGCAGCCTCTGCAAGTGGAAAACAGGCAGCAACGAAGGCTAGGAGCTAGTCCCACCATTGGTCTGCGCTGCAGCTTGTTCTGGCTGCGAGTTTAGTTCCAGGAAATTTGCTGAGAATTTGTTTTCACAGCAAGCCTCGTATTTTTGTTGCAAATTGTGTGGCGTAAGCTTACCAAATGTTTCCTCTGACAGGACAAGAAAAGACCTGCAGCACTTTGTAGTGAGAGGCTTTGAGGGCCTGGCGAGTCTGAAATGTGCTGTGTTCTGGGTCACGTGTGTGTCCACCCCAGGACTGGTGTCATGGAAAGCGCCTAAGGGAGGCCTCAGGGCTTGGAGATGGACAGTGTCCCTCAGTGTCCACCTGGATACTGGAAACGTGGACTTTTGGAAAAGCACCAGAGCAGGGGCATTTTTCTGTCACCTTTTTTGGTCAGAAAAGATACTCTTTTTTCTCCAGTAGTTTTGTTAACATGAAAATTCAGGCCGGGCAAGCAAAACAATATTATAAGAATATCTAAAATTTAACATATACATAAAATTAGATTTCATGGAACATTAGCCCTAGAGACTTCAGAAAAATGGTTCCGTACTGGGGGTGATTTTGCCCCCCAGGGGACATGTGGCAATCTCTGGAGACATTTTTAGTTGTCACAACTGGTGGTGGGGGCAGCGGTGCTACTGGCATTAGTAGGTAGAGGCCGGGATGCTTCGAAACAGCCTTCGGTGATGCACAGGCCAGCCCACAATGAAAAATTATCTGGCCCAAATTGTTGGTAGTGCCAAGGCCAAGAAACCCTGCTTTGGTTCCTGGGTGTGGGGACGTTTATTTTCTTAAACAAGAGCCCCTCCCACCCGCATTGTGGTGGAGATGGCTGCCTTTTCATTGAGTGCAGGCTGTGTGCCAAGCAAGTTACTTTCATGATTTTCTTTAATCCTTACAACTTTTGAGGTACATGTTTTTTTTTTTCTTTCTTTTTCATCTCTCCCCAAGTTGTCTGCAGATGTATGTTTTTATCTTCATTTTACAGATGAGGAACCCAAACTATAGAGGGTTGAGTAATGTGCTTGAGGGGACCCACAGTGGGAGACAATGGGCTGGGATTCAGGCCTAAGTCCATCCCCCTCCCAGTGCCTGCTTAACTCCACAGCATGTGCTGGGCCTGCACGCCAGGATTCAAATCCCTGCTCCACTTCCCAGCTGTGCAAACTGAGCAAGTTACTTCACCGCCTCCTGCCTCAGTTTCCACACCTGAAAACGAGACAGGGCTGTGTGGAGCAGGCCAGATTTTGCGATGGACCATCTGGGCCTGTGGGTTGCACAGCAGACAGCGCAGGGCCATTTCTTTGCCCTCATATGGAGCAGGGCAACGAGCAGCACACCCCACTTTGATGCCGAGGGTGAGGAGAGGGCAGGAAACCACTGAGAGCATGCTGGGCACATAGCCTGGCACACAGTGCTCAGTCACCGCGAGTGGTCACTTCTGTTACCCTGTTTAATCTGCTCTTCAGAAGCTGGGTCTACACTTCCCTTTTTCAGGAACACACTGTGTGAAAAGCAAGGCATGCTTGTGTCGGGAAAGCCCCATGGGTCCAATCTATGTCATCAAGTTTTAGACTTCTCTCTCTCTTTTTGTCTTTCCCTTTTGCAGACAGCTTGGAAGAGTTTAAGGGAATGGATAAAAGCATGTGGAAGAAACTGCAGGAGAAGTTTTCCTCCAGGGGTCCTGAGGAGGATCATAAGGCCTGAGCTCAGGCCTCACCTCACCCACATATCTAGGTGTGGAGTCGTGTACATTGCCATCGTCAATAAAACTGCCCCAGTTTTCCCGTGACCTTACGGTTTGGGAATCTCCTCTAGCCTTCCCAGAAAGGCAGGCTCTAAAGAAAGTTTTAGCCTCAGAAGGGATGGCGATTGGGCTGTCTGCTGTGACTGCTGCTCAGGGGAGGGAAATCTGGGGAGAGGAAATGCGGGTTTCCCTCTGGGCCTGACAAGGGAAGGTAATGGGGCCTCGGCACAAGGTGCTTCCTGCAGGACCACAGGAGCCCCCGCCCCTCTGACAGGGGTCTGGTGCCTCCTGGCAAGATACTCAGGCTCTGTTTTGTTGTAGGAGCTCCTGGGAAGAAGCCAAAAATAGCAGTAAATACTGAAAAGGGCATCCTGTTGCAAACAGAAAGCATCAGGGAAGTGTGAGGCCCAGAGAGGCAAAAAGCCTGCTTGGCCCTCATCCCCACTGACTCAGAGAAGGACGAACCTCAGGCCTCTGTCCCTGACCTTGCAAAAACCCACGTTGCCCAGTTGGCTTAAGGGACAGGGAAGCTATAGACAGGCCTTGGCCAGGCGGGGCCTCAGCTGCAGTTGGCTTCAGCATTGTGGGCAGGTTCTGTAGGTGGCCACAAGTCAGAGGCCGTGTTGGCTGAGGACATGCACAGGGTCACCTCATTATTCCACGGAACTTTGGCTCTCCCTGATAGACACATTCACTTTCCTAGTTCAGCATTCTTCTGTCTGGAACTGTGAGGGACCAGGCTGGGCCCACAGCGCCCCTGGTGGGTACAAAGTAGAAATGATAGACACATTCACTTTCCTAGTTCAGCATTCTTCTGTCTGGAACTGTGAGGGACCAGGCTGGGCCCACAGCGCCCCTGGTGGGTACAAAGTAGAAATGGGTTCTCAACCTCATCTGTGTCTAGGCTCCTCAGGATGTTCTGAAATGCATAAAATAAAATCGACAGGAGTGCAGTAGAAAATAGTTACACTGCCGGGCGCGGTGGCTCAAGCCTGTAATCCCAGCACTTTGGGAGGCTGAGACGGGCGGATCACGAGGTCAGGAGATCGAGACCATCCTGGCTAACATGGTGAAACCCCGTCTCTACTAAAAATACAAAAAACTAGCGGGCGAGGTGGTGGGCGCCTGTAGTCCCAGCTACTCCGGAGGCTGAGGCAGGAGAATGGCGTAAACCCGGGAGGCGGAGCTTGCAGTGAGCTAAGATCCGGCCACTGCACTCCAGCCCGGGCGACAGAGCAAGACTCCGTCTCAAAAAAAAAAAAAAAAAAAAAGAAAATAGTTACACCAAAATGCAGCTCTGGGTAGGGAAATCTCAGGGGAGGACCCCTGCGAAGATGTCACTCAGTGCATCTCCCGAGAGCCTGAGGAGAGGCCAGGCCAGCGGGGAGGGGCTCTTGTTCCTGTCTTCTGCCAGTGTGTCCGGTTAATCCCCACAGCCCCCGAGGGAGTGCAGGAAACATCCCTTTTTAACGGACTAGACTTCTATTAATTTATTTAAGGCAATTAACATATTAGTTCTCAGGCCAAAGGATTTGTAAAACATTACACCAAAAGGAGAAAAACAAGCGGTCATGAAACAGCCATGCGAACGCCGCGCAGCCCTTGTTTGCCTGGGCGCACAACTTCCCCAGGAAGCCTGGAAAGAGGCAGGTCCCAGGAGCAAGATCGTCCATCATGGAGTCATCAGGCCACCTACAGCCATGCCAGGGTGGCATGGACACGACAGTGAGGTCTGCACTGGCTACAGCAGATCTGAGGCACGGAGGGAGCTGTACAGCCATGGGCAGGGCTGAGCACAGCACCCTTGGAATAAGTTAAATAACAAAGCCCTAAAATCACTAGTAACAGCATTACTGCCACCTCCCCCAGAGGCCGGCAGCAGCCAAAATGTAGTGCTTGGAGATAAAGGGGTGACCCCACTTTTAACTACCCATGAGGACTACAAAGAGTTGTCAGTTATTGCTTTAAGGGACAAAGGTCTCTAGGTAGGATTTGTCTTCTGCTAAGGCATTAAGGTAAACTGAGTCCCAGTGAACTTTCAAGTCTTTTGTTTTTAAGGGCTCTAAGCAGGTCTGTCAGCTCTGAGGCTCCCCCTCCATGCTGTTGAAAGCCTGGGTCGGTGTCGGGGTGTCTGGCAGAGTGGGAGTGGAGGCTGGCCAGCTGGCTGGGCCACCCAGCCTGGGGGAGGGGGCAGTGTTCTTCACAATCGCAGTCTCCAGTGATGAGCATCCCCTGTTGGGGCCTTCAGTGGCTCTTCTCAGCGGCTCATGCAGTTCTGGACATCCACAAAGCCTAGGCGTTGCCTGCGTTTCCGCTGCTCTGTCATCTAGGGTTAAGCAGATGCCAACAGGCCCGGTCAGGCCTCCTGGCACCTTCTTTCCATGGGTGCTGTGGCAGGGCTTGGCGCCCGTCTTCCTCTCTGGGCCCAGCTGCTATTCAGCACTGGCGGGCCAGGGCCCCTCGGGGTGCTTTAAGGATGTCGATGTCAGCACCAAACCCTTGTTCTCAATTAGCGTGTCACAAACCCCGGATGTGATGCAGCTGAGAAACCAGCCCACTAACAGGCTGCCTCATCTTCATGCAGGCACTGCCAGATGCAGAGGAGGATGTCTAGGCAAGAGGGCCTTAAACTCGGGAATCCCCTCAAAGGACCTACCTGGCAGCTGCAAGAGGAAGGGGATGAGAGACAGAGGGCCCCACCACCCTGTACTAAGTTTCCACTTGGCTTTGTCTTTAGCGGCCCAAGGCAGGGGTTGTCAACCCCAGTCTGACTTGCCATGTAGGGGAGAGTGGGCCCATCCAGGGCCAGAAGTCAGTGGGGAAGAGGGTGGGGCAGGAAGGATGCAGGCAGGCAGGGGCTGCCCAGGGATAGAGCCCAGGGTGGGCCTGGGATCAGGCAGGGTGCATACCTGCTCCTTGAGCTCGTTGAGCTGGGCAGTGAGGTGGGATACCAGCTTCATGGTGGAGTTGAGCTTGTCCTGGAGAATCCGAATCTCGTTCTGCTCCCCCTCGCCCTCGTTGCTGACAAGGGACATGGCCCGCATCCGGGGGAACCAGTCCAGGTTCTTGTTCTGAAAAACATCACCAGTGGGGTGAGCAGGCGTGGGCCCAGCCCAGAAAGGCCTCATTTAGAGTAATGTGGGGGGAGGCTTCTGCCACACCCTTGACAAAATTACTCTTCAGGGATGTGTCATGGGAAAATCTGAATTGACCTGGTCCTCCCTGGGGCCAGAGTGAGCTGGCAGTCAACCCTCTGCCACTGAGACAGGCTGACTTCCGTTAGACAGCGTCGGCAGCTGAGTTTGAGTCCTTCGCTGGTATCAGCACCATCTGTTTACCCTCATCACACCCCCTGAGGGGTGAAGGAAGGCCTCTGCACCCAGACAGACCCTGGATCTCCTTCCTTCCTTCCTCCCGCCCGCCTGCCTGACAAGCACGCCCCACGCCCCGGGAAGACACAAGTCAGACAGATGGCAAACGAAGGGAGCGGGAGGCTCCGCTGAGGAAAGCTGGCATCTGACACGTGTCTGGGAGGCAAAGCCACGTTTCCCAGGACAGAGGAGTGGGGAGGGAAGGGCACCAAGCAGTTCTCGGCTTCCTTGTTCTAAGCTGTGAATTCTCAGACCAGCAGATAAGCCTGTACACAAAGATCAGCTTGAAATACAGACTTAAAACGACAAAGAATTCCTTCTTTATGATTCATTGTCTTCACTCCATTATTACAGACATTGGACAGATGATATTTAAAGTTTTTCCAGGCTCCCCTTCAGCCCAAGACCATCTAGTTCAGACTTTTTAGGAAGCAGCCTGCCTTCCCGCCAAGCTAAGAAAACACTCCCTGAGAGTGGCCCACAGATCACTGGCCACAGGCAGGATCTCCCCGACTCCACCCCTCCTCAGCATCACTGCACCACAGGCCCAGGGATACCACACGCGTTCTTCGGGGCTGATGGGTTTGCTGTGGGATTTTTCCTGACACCCAGAAGTGGGAGGAGGCCCCTCCGCAGCAGCGGGCCGCTGGCAGGGCTCCCGTGCAGCCCAGAGCTGCTTCCAGCTGCTGCTCCTCGCCCTGCTGACCTTTCAGCAAGTGTCTGCAGCTGTCCGAGCCCCTCCCCTGGCCTCCCAGGGCTGACAGACAGATGTGGCCACTCCTCTCCAGAGCCCAGGGTACTCAGAAGCTAAAGCCATGAGGCCTCTGGTGCACAGTGATGTTGACTCTAGAATGGCTGGCTGGTTTGGGCCCACAGGCCCGGCGCAGCCCCTGCTCACACCTTGATCATCTGGGCCACGTAGCTCTCGGGGCCTGTGTAGTCGGTCTTGTTCTTCACGCGGACCAGGACAATGAAGTACAAGTAGTTCCACATGTTGTGCTCCAGCTTGATGTGTTCCTCAAATGACACAGTCTTGTTATCAAACTTGTCCCTCTCCAGACCTGAAGGTGCAGAGGGCGGGAATGAAACCATCAGCCATCAAGAGCCACTGCAGGGCCACCTGCTGGAGGGGACCCAGCTTGGGGGCGGGGAGGCATTTATTCTCGGGATGAGCGCTTCCAACAGCTCGCTCTGGGCTATTTGGGTCACTTCTATTTGAAGCAGCAGCCACTTAGTGGAGATCCTGCCCTGCCGCAGCTGCAGCCTTCCTGCAGCGGCAACCGAGGACTCTAGGAGTAAACGCCAGAATTCCCCGAACTCGGGAAGCATGAATGGCTGAATGAGTGAGGTCCTACAGGCCATACAGGTGACACCTGCCTGAGCCCGAGGTGGCTGGTGAGGGGACTAGCACTTCGTTTCAGGGGTGGGAAAAGCACTGGACTGAGACTAGAAGCTCCAGGCACTGCCTGGGCTCATGTCCTCGCCTAGAAACCCCAGGGGTTTACAGGGATGGCCCTGTCTCGCTCCCTTCTGACTCCAAGTTCAGGGAGGGTCATGTTCCCCCCAGTTCTGGGATAAGCAAATGCATCAAATCATCAGCCCCAGGGCAGGATTCCCCAGGGCAGGAAGGGCCAAACCGCCACTGCCGCTGGCATCAGATGATGTCCCAGCCCCGCTGCGGCCTCCACAGAGCAGGAAGCAACCCTCACCACAGATGAAGCATGTCGTCTTGAGAATCTCTTCCTTCTTCTGCTTCTCACTACGCAGGTCAGCGAAGGTGTCGATGATTACCCCAAAGATGAGGTTCAGCACGATGATGATGACGATGAAGAAGAACAGGAGGTCATAGACCACTCGCGCTGGGAAGAGAGACTCCTGCGGGGGGGTGAGGCAGGGAGGCTGGACCCAGTGGTTCCCATATTCACCCGGGCAAGACAGGACTCAGGTGGGGGCCAGGGCTGTGATACTGGGGACCCCAGCAGAAGGAAATGAGGGCCTCTGGCTTGGGGGCTGTCAGATGGCAGTGGACCCAGCCTGGCTCCAGAGCAAGAATTGCAAGCAAAAGCCCTGAGTTTGGGTTAGGAAAGCGTGGACTCAGGACACGCCGGGGTGAAGGCCTGCAGAAGGAGTCAGGTGCGGGGAGGTAGGACTACGAGTCTTGGCGTGTCTCTGCCCCTAACACTGATTAGGGAAAGAGGCAGCTCTGAACACCTCTGCCCACCCTCAGGACGCCTGGCCACACACATTCCAGAAACCCTGTCTGGTCAGGGAGGCGGCCTCTCACTCCTTCTCAGCAACAGCAGAAGGACTGACATTCAGGAACGTGGCTGCCCAAGCCAAATCATGAGGCCTCCTGATGAAGCTAATCAGCTCCGCCCTCTGCCCGCCTGCTGTGGGCTAGGAAAGCCAGTGGTCACCGTCCCTAGCCCTGGGGCAAAGTTTGGTTGCCAAAGTCTTTCCTTATGGAATGAGAGGGTGAGGGGGCAGCTGAGCAGTAATGTCATGGAATTGGCCAGGTGTGGAAAGCAGAGAAAAGGGGATACAAGTTCGGAGGAGGGGGTTCAACCCTGAATATCTGATGCGAGGCCAAGGACTCTCCACAGTTGCTGATCGGGACAGTGGCTTGGGCCCCGCAGGTTTGGGAGTGGGCAGGAAGGAGTGCTCACATCTTTGGAGGGCTTGCGGAGAATGTCGCCTACACCACCACCGTTGCGTAGCCCATGGTTCATGACAGTGACGATGCACATCAGCAGAGTGTCACAGGCCCGCTCTGTGCTGTCCAGTTCCCCATCCTCTGCAAGCAGAGTGTGCTCAGGCCCAGGCTGTCAGCTCCCCCTCCCCACCCAGACTGCCACACACACACCACCCTCACCTTCCAGGACCTCGGGCACCGAGAGCCCCGAGACACAGTCCATCTTGTCCCCACTGCAGGCGTCCACAAATGCAGCAGCTCCATGTGGCATCCCCAGGGGGCTGGCTGGAGGGGACATGAATGAGGTCACCAGGAGGTCCAGTGCCTGACCTTATCATCCCCTGGCTCTGTCCCCAGCATCACATCCTCCAGGAAACCTTCCCTGATCCGGCCAGCCCTCCACTGTCCGGCCACAGTGAAAGGTCATCACGCCTCTGCCCCCCACTGGGTTGCACACTAAGGGCAGGGAGGGGTCTCTGTACCCCTAGGCCTGGCACACGGGTAGCTTCTGCAAATACTGGGTTTAACATGAATGACAGTGCAAGGAGCTCCAGCTCTCAAGCAAGGGGTTCCTTAGGGGCCAGAGACCCAAGGCTCTCCCACCCACTCTGTGTGTTCCAGAAAAGACTGGAGGCAGACTGGTGTGAGCTAGACGTCCCCAGAAGCCAAGAGGAGAAGCAGATGGGAGCCTGGTGAGGTAAGCGCTGCAGGTCCTGGTCCTGATGCCAGACACTTGTGAGACCCAACCTCATTCCCCACAACCTGCCCAGGAGAGGAAGCCTCCAAGACCTGTGGAGTGGTTGTTGGGCAGTCGGTCGACCTCAAGGATGAAGTCATCCTTGAGGAAGAGGAAGCCGACGATGGAGAAGAGGTAGACCAGGATGAGGGCCAGCAGGGCTGTCAGCAGGATGGAGCGGCCATTGCGGGTCACACTCTTGATGACGTTGAACAGGGTCTCCTCGCGGTAGATGAGGTCAAAGAGCTGCAGGATGGGGTTGAGATAGGGATGGCGCCTTGAGGGGCTGGGCCGGCCAATCTCGCTAAGGATGCCACTGGAACCCTGAGGGCTGCCCGGGCTCCAGAGTTTCCCAAGGCTCCTCCAGGGAGGTCTCTGCACTTAGTCAGGAGTAACCAAGCTGGGTGGGTCTGTCAGGGGAGCTTCTCAAAGAACCTGGAATTCTAAGGTCACAGAAAGGGAGTGGCCCAGGGGAAGACACGAGGGGTGAAATGGGTGGCTGAATACCAGCCAGCTCTTACAATGCCCTTGCTACATGCCAGGAAACAGTGTAAGTGCTTTCCATGCATTAGCTCATTTCATCTCACAATTATTTTAGAAGGCAGGGGCTGTTGTAATCACCATTTTACAGGTGAGGAAACTGAGGCATGGGGCAGTTAAGAAACTTGCCCAGTTACACAGCTAGTAGTAGCCCAGCTGAGATGCAAACCCCTGGTCCAGCTCCAGAGTCCAGGCTTGAACCACCACTGTACAGGAGAAAGGGGTCAGATGACTACCAGGAGTGGATCAGGGCCTTGAGGGCCAGGCTTGGGTAAGGCAGAGGAAGACTGAAATCTCACTGCTCCCAGCCCAGGAGCAAAGCGCTGGACAGAGAGACTGGTGACGGGGAACTGCCAACAACTCATGGGAAGCCTCAACCACCTCATGCCCCCATCCAGCCCCAGCCCACCCAGAAGGCCTCACCAGGATGCTGTAGAACAGCTCATGAGCAAAGAGGCCCAGGACACTGGTCAGGATGTAGCCCACGTGGTAGAGGAATTCCATGTCCATGACCATGGCCTTATAGCCCCGGATGAAGGTGCCACGGTTGCCCACGAAGCTCACCACAAACACGATCTTGTTGGTCAGCTGGGGGTGAGTGCAAGGCATGAGGGTCAGCGCCCTACCACCTAGTCTGAATCTGCACACATGCCTCCCCAGTGCCCAGCTCAGAGCCTGGGAGGCACGGCATTAACGAAATTGCTTCCAGAAATACATCTGGGCGCCTGGGACTCAGAATACAGAAGCAGCCCCTTGGGTCCTCAGTTCCAGGAACACAGTGAGGTATAGGCAAAGGAGGATGGGGACAGAGAAGACCACTGACTGAGTCTATCAGGCAAAGGTATTCCTTGCTCAAAACACTTTATTTCCATCTGTCAGGAGATTGTCATTATATATGAATCTTCACATCTGCCGCGTAGCAGTGCCCCTGGGCAGTGCACAACCAGCAGTGTGCACAGCCACCCTGACCCTGTTGTTCCAAAGGGACTCTTGAATTTCTGTCTCTGGGTGCCAGCTGCCCTCAGATGTTGAGGGAGAGGAAGAAGGCACAGAACAGTCCCTGCCATCGGTCTATAAGGAACTTGGGAGCCCAACAGAGAGGGGGGGATGGGACGGAGCAGTGGCTTTTGGAAGCAGTAGGCCAGCCTGCCGTCTGAATGCAGTGAGCATGAGCTTGTTTGGGAATGGGGGCTCCCCCTCTGGCACTCACATTGAGGGCACCCAGGATGTTGAGTGTGGGCCCGATGCCCAGATAGTAGATGGAGCGTAGGATGAGCGCCACGATGAGGGGGCGAATGCTGTAGCGCTTGGTGAACAGGGCCGCAATGGAGAAGCAGATGAGGATCCAGAACAGCAGTGAGATGAGAGGGGAGTCCAGCACGCCTAGGGGCCAGGGGCAGGGTGAGCAGGGCTCCCTCAAGCCCACCACAGCCCCAGAGCAGGTCCAACAGGTGCCGAAAAGCCACCTTCTCCTGGCAGCCTTCCTGGTTAAGTTCCTGGTGCCTGGTTTTAGTCTCCTCCATTACACCTGCCCCTTAGGCCTAAGCGGGAGGCCCTGTCCAGCTGCGGCTACCAGGTCTTGTTTCTGACTGACACATCTGTGCATGTGCACGTGCACGCATGCGCCATCTCCCATGAGGTCAAAGACCCTGACCGTCCCCTTGGACCGCACCTGTGTCTCCATGATGTAGTGAGAGCCCACAGGATGGCGCAAGGGGGTGCTTTTGCACACTCTGCATCTGGTCCCCTCAGAGGCCAGGTGGCCTCAAGGCTCTGCCCCACCCCAGGGAGGAGGCATGGCAGGGCCAGGGGAACCTGCCGGCCAGCCCTGTGTTCTCACCTGTGGACGCGCCCTCCATGTAGGGGTAGAAGAAGGCAATGATGATGTTGATAAACACGGCCAGGTTGAAGGAGATGCTGCCCCACAGGGTCATGCGGCGGGAGAACCAGTAGATCAGCGGCATGCCTGAGGAGGAGGGCAACGGCGAGCTGCTGGAGGGCCCTGGTGAGCACCCTCTGTCCCTTGCATGCGGGGACCCGCTCAGAAGGAAGCCACACATGGAAGAGCGCTTCCTTGGGGTGAGGTGGGGGTGGGCGCAGGGCACCCACAGGCAGGCAAGGGAGGCCATTATAACAGGGTGTCAGTGAGCAGCTCCAGACCGCCCCACCCTCCCGCCCGCGGGTCTCACTGCGGAGCTTGCGCTGCCACTCCATCTCGTTGTGCAGGAAGGAGGACTGGTCAAAGAAGTCGCTCACTTTGCTGCCCTGCTCGTCCTGCTCGGTAGTGGTGAAGAGCCGGTGCTTGGTCTCCTCCGTCAGGAACTGGCAGATGCCAGGCACTGGGAACACGATCTGCTCCATGCTGCGGTCCTGCCGCACAATCTGAGCACGCACAGCACATGGTCACACCCAGCCCAGGCCCCCATGCCCACCCCTGCTGCCCACAGGCCCACCTCGATCTGGGACGTGTGGTTCTCGTAGTAGGCCAGGGGGTCTTCCTCCTCCTCCTGTGCTGGCACTGAGGACTTGAGCATCTGTGACAGCTGCTTGTTGTTGAGGCTGAGCTGGAGATGGGGAGGGCGCGGAGGTCAGACCCCAGCCTGCCCATCCAGGCCTGGCACTCAGCCCCTAGCCTCCCAGGCCTTCGCCCAGCTCTGAACTACACTTCAGCGAGTGTTCCCGCCAAGCCAGACCAGGCCAAGCCCAGCCCAACTAGGACGTAGCCTCGAGAATCTGGTGCCAAAGGGAGGGGAGCGGGAGAGCCATTACCAGGGAATCCCAGAGGATAGCCAGGGCCTTCCTCAGTCCTGCCCAAGTGCAGCCCGGGTCCTGCTTAAAGCTTCCAGACCCACCCCAGACCCACCTGAGCCTTGCTTCCATTTCTCAGTCTGAGTTTCACCCCTGGCTGCCAGTCCCGATCAGCCTCCTGAGCTGTACCCCCAAATTCTAGCCTGGCTCATATTCTAGGGCCTCACTCTGTTCCAGGCCACGCCCTTGGGTCGAGGCCCCTCCCTGGGCTCCAGGCCCTGCCCCCACCCCAGTCTCGGGGCCAGCACCCACCATGGAAGAGATGCCCTCGGCCTCCTCCTCTTGAATGCGCTTCACCGGCTTCAGCAGGTGCTGCAGCTGTTTATTGTGCCTGGAGAGCTGAAGGAAAAGGCAGCACAGTCACCAGGGCATGGTGGCTGGGCAACATGGTGGCTGGGGACGATGATGGTGACTGGGGGGTGATGGCAGCTGGGGGAGCATGGTGGCTGGGGGGTGACAATAGCGACTGGGGGTGATGGCAGCTGGGGGGCATGGTGGCTGGGGGGTGACGATGGCAACTGGGGGGTGATGGCAGCTGGCGGGGGCATGGTGGCTGGGGGGCGACGATGGTGACTGGGGGTGATGGCAGCTGGGGGGCATGGTGGCTGGGGAGTGACAATGGTGACTGGGGGTGATGGCATCGGGGGGCATGGTGTCTGGGGGACATGGTGGCTGGGGGGTGACAATGGTGATTGGGGGGTGATGGCATCGGGGGGCATGGTGTCTGGGGGACATGGTGGCTGGGGGGTGACAATGGTGATTGGGGATGATGGCATCTGGGGGGCATGGTGTCTGGGGGACATGGTGGCTGGGGGTGATGATGGCGACTAGGGGGTGATGGCATCTGGGGGGCATGGTGTCTGGGGGACATGGTGGCTGGGGGGTGACAAAGGCGACTGGGGGGTGATGGTATCTGGGGGACATGGTGGCTGGGGGGCATGGTGGCCGGGGGAGTGATGGCTGTCGGGCACCCAGGAGGCCACTGGTGGAACTGGTACCTGCAGCGCCAGGATGTAGATGTTGTGGCCCACTTCACGTGGGCTCACCTCCGAGTTCTCACGCTCTTCTTCCTGCAGGTAGGCCTTCTTGATGACATCCACCTGGAGGGGCAGTGCCTGTTCCAGTGCTCTCTTCCTAGGGCGGTAGGGCCAGCCTGGCCCTCATCTCCATCCCACCTGCTCCACCCAGTCCTGCCCGCCTGCCCAGCCTCACCAGCTCCTGGGGCCGCAGGCTGATGAGGATGCGCTCGGCATTTTCACTGTCATGCCGGCTCTCCATCAGAGCCAGGAGCAGTTTGGAGGCATTGTCCTGGGTGGAGGGGTGGAGGGAGGCAAGCCACAGTCTCAGGGTCCCCACCATGCCCCTGACAACGTCTCCCTTGTTCCTCTCCATAACAACTCTCCCATCCCACAAAAGGTCAGGTGCCATGACCTTCCCATCCTCCCTCCCCTAGGCTTAATGAGAAGCATCCTGCACAGCCAGCCCACCCATAGGCTTGCCTTCACCCCCACTGTGGCAAACACTGAGCTACCCAGACAGCAGACACACACATAGCAAGTCCTCAGCTAAACCAGGACATATCTGTATCCAGAGGGAGCGTGTGTTTCAGCATGCTTGCTCACACGTGCACTCATGTATAAACATGCGAATATTACACACACCCTGCACACACCACACACTTGTGCATCCAAATGATGCCCCATCACACAATCTAACACCCACATATTACACACCACTATGCACACTTAACACGCAAGTCACACATACGTACACGCACATCACATGCACACCCAGCACTCACACACCTGCCACTGGGCCCCACCTTGAGCTGCAGCACCAGATCCATGCGGTACTTGCACAGGGGGCTGATGTCATTGAGGATCAGTGCGGTGATGATGTCTATGCCATTGGACTCGTGAGTCACAATGCAGGTCTGGCAGGAGGCAGTGGGGGACACAGGGCCCAAGCCCTGTCAGCATTGTGGCAGCTCCAGAGAACTCAGCCTCTCTCCCTGCCCCAGCTGGCTGCAGCTACCCACATGTCCACACTGCCACCCTGGCTGCCGCTTGTGCCACCAGGCCAGCTAACCTGGTTCTCATGGCAGGGGCCCTGGCAGTACTCAGTGAGGGTCTCCAAGGTCTGGATGACGAGGCCCACGTTGTCCTCATTGATGTAGAGCCCCAGCAGCCCCAGGCCGCCCGTGGTGCTGCCGCACATGATGTCCAGGAACTGCAGCGTCTCGCACACCAAGTTGTAGTTGGTTTTGTTGTTCTGACAGCGCAGGAAGTTCTGCGGGGCACAGATGGGTTGGGCACAGCACAGCTGCAGCACGGAGTGGGAGGCTGGCCTGGGGAGCATGATCTTGTGTGCTGCAGGGGTAGGGGAACCACTGGCCACAAAGCAGCAGTGCCCAGGCCAGGGCACACATGCCATAGAGGGACACCGGCCCCAGTGCCTGGTCTGCATGCCGGCTGGCTGGTGGTGGGAGGGGCAGGTGTGTGGCAAGGCACTCACCTGCAGGTCCCGGTTGTGGTTCTCGCACAGCAGCTGCAGAAAGCGCAGGATGGGCTGCATGATGAGCACGGACGTGCCCATCTCGTTGCTCTGCACACGTTCGCTCACCTCGTGCCCCCGGCGCAGGCTGGGGCCCAGCGAGTAGCGGGATGAGGAGCCAGGTATCGAGAAGGAGGCCACGCGGCCTGTGGGCGAGACCTGGTGAGGCTGGAGCTGCCCACCCCCTAGGCCCCCACCCTGCACATCTTATCCTGGGAGCCCCGTCATGCTGTGCCTCTGCCTCACATCCCTGACCTTTGGTGGTGGGGTCGACTGGCTCACGGTCCTCATGTGGCTGGCTGCCCAGGTCATTCATGTTGACTGCCACAGTGGACTTGGTCTCCTGCTGGGCCCGCTTCATGCGGTCGTGCAGCACCTTGAAGAAGCGCTCTGACTTCTTGTCACTCATCATCAGGTTGTGGAAGGATTTCTGGAGGTGGACAGTGGCCAGGGAGCAGCCTCAGCACTGGACCCTGCTCCTACTCAGGGCGTGGAGCAGGCACACCACACTGCTGGGACCACTGGGGCCGCAGGGGCCTGACTGAAGGCCTGGGTGCTGGCGGCTAGCATCCATGGCCACCCATGGGCGGCTCCATGCCCCATATCTATTCCTGTGTCACGTGGTCCCTTCACCACCCCCACATATCCCTCTGCCCCAGCCAGGCCTGAGCCCATCTCCTCATCATCCTGCCCCCATCATGCCCACTCTTCTCACCGCTCAGCCTCTGCTCAGGCCTCCTGCCCTCCTCTTTCACACCCTCCTTGGCCTTCAGTGCCCAACTCAAGGCCCACCTCCTCCAAAAAAGGGAGGGAGGCAAAGGAAAGCATGTCCAGGCCCCAGGCCCCCCACACCTGGATCTCTGTGTTGCCACCATCCAGCAGGCGGATGGCCAGGCCAATGCTCTCCTGGAAGATCTTCTCATTCTTGGTGCTGGTGATGAGGTCGCATACCAACTTGGTGGCCCCCTCCTTGTCCAGCCGGCACTGGGTGGCTGCGATTGCTGACCAGTCTGGGTCCAGGCCTGGGGGGGGACTCAGTTGAGGGAGAGCTGGTGGGACAGGAGAGTGGAAGGGAGGGCCCAGGGGCAGGGGAAGGCGATACTGACCAGTGCCCATGGGGTCGGGAAGGTCCCCCCGCGAGGTGGACTTCCGGTTCTGGAGATAGTTTTGCAGCAGCATCTTGCGCAGCTGGTTGCCCTGGGGGAGGATGAGAGTGAGACCCCATTGTGGGTACAGTGCATCATTGACCACTGGCCCGATGGGCTTGACCCTGAGCCCCTAGGCTCTCCTGACTGGCCCACCCAGCACTTGCCCTACCAGGGCACTCACCCGGTCCCCATACTTGGTTTTCTTGAGCAGCATCTGCTGCAGGGTCCGCAGCACCTTGATACACAACTTCTCCTCCGACTCCATGAGGTCCTTGGTGTGCTGGATCAGCCTGAGCCAGTCAAGGAGGCAGCTCAGGGCAGCCCACGCTGCCTCGCTCCAGCTACTTTCCCGCCCCATCCCAGGCAGGAACACCTCCAGGCCCTCTGACCCCGTGAGCCTGTCTAGTCCCCACCGGGCCCTTCCCTGCCCCCGGCTGCTGCACCCCTGCTGCCCCCACGCCCAGGGTCTCGCTCACTTGCACAGGAAGCCTCCACTCTCACAGCGCTGGTAGGCCTCACTGCCCTCCAGGAAGAGCAGCTCAGGCCAGTGCAGGACGTCCACCAGCACGGACAGCTCAGCCTGCACCAGGGGCTTCAGCCGCTCCTCCAGGGCTGTGATGATGTCCTGGGGTGGGCAGGGCAGGGTCATTGCCAGACGCAAGAAATGACCTGGGTATGACTGCCATTCCCCTGACCCAAACGCCAAACGGCTCCACAGATTGCCCTGCCTCTGTCTGAGGGGCCCACACCCACAGAGACACCCTGAACACAGCATGATGTCTGTCTGCTCAGAGCCCTGGCTGGGAGCTGCAAGGCCTGGCTTCTCTCCCAGCTCTGTGTGACCTTAGGTAAACCCCTTACCCTCTCTGAGCCTCAGTCTCCCGCCATGTGGGGAAAAGAACCCACCACACCCCCTCTACAGGCCAATGAGACGGCGCACAGAAATGTGCTGCGTAGACAGGAGGGTGCTGCAGGAGCCAGGGGTGGTCCCGAGCTCCAACCCCACAGGCAGGCCTCTGGGTTCTCCAGCCTTCCTCTGGAAGGAGGCTCCCCAGTCCCCTGCTGCAGGGCTGGCCCTTAGCAGCCCCAGAGTGGGAGAAGCCAACCAGCCCCTTCCTGGAAGTGTGAGCAGGACAGGAAGAAACACTCCCCGAGAATTTGCCCCTCCAAAGTAGGGGAGCTGCTGAGTCAACCAAGCAGCTCCTGTGGCAGATGCCAGGCAGCCCCACACCCACCTGCAGCTTCTCAATGATGTTCTTGTAGTCCCACTGGTTGGCGGTGGGGGTGACGCGGGGGAAGGCCCGCGTGGTTGCCTTGTAGCTGGAGGTGTTCCGCTGGGCGGCAGCTGCACAGCTGGCTCCACTGCTGAGCATCGAGCTGATGTGGGCGTCCAGGTCCATGGGCAGCGAGATGGCCCGGCCCTTGGCTGGGTGGGAAGGGAGGGGTGCTGGTGCAGGGGCAGTTCAACCAGCCAGAGGCCAGGCTCAGGGCTGCCACACCAGGAGACAGAGTGAACTAGACTGAGGGCCTCGGGGACAGAGACCTCCCACCCTGGCCTACGCTTGAGGGACTGAGAGGCTTTCTTCCCCTTGTTGGGTAAGAGGAAAGTTTCTGCCTCTTTGATTACCCCCTAGCTCTACCCTGACTTCCCCCTCCTTTCTCTCACCTGTCCTCTCCTCTTCCCCAGCTGTCCCTAACAATCCACAGGCCTCCCTCCTGCCTGAGCCCATCTGCAAATACCCATAAAAAACTCTAGCTGGAGAATGTCGGCCAGCATCCATCTCTGGGGAACTGACCCAGAGGAGAAAACAGCTTCTCTCAATTGCCAGGATGCCAGGCAGACACCAAGAAGGACTTACTGAGAACCACTTGGGAGCAGGAGATGGGCGAGCTTAGGGATAAAGTGTTTATTAGGAGGGCAGGCGTCCCCACTGCGAGCGGCGGGAGGAGTGGTTTGGAGCTGGTCAGTGCCCCGGCACACTCACCCACCATGGCGAGGGTCCGGATGCAGGCCTCCACAGAGCCCTTATGCTGCTGCTGTAGCCACGGACACTCGAGGAGCCGTGTAGTGGACTGCAGCAGCTGCACCACAATCGTCTGGTGTGTCTGCAAGAAGTCACAGAGCCCGCTGCTGCAGCCCAGCCCTGCACCCTGGGCAACCCAAGGTCCAGGAACCAGGGCCCAATCAGAATGGGCATGGGTGGAGAGACGGAGCCTTCACTAGCCACCATATGCCTTTGTGCTGGTTGGAAAAAGGTACTTGCATTCCCTTCAGCAGTGCACGACCTGCCCAGCTGTACACGGCAGCCCTGTAACTCCCCAAGGCTGTGGGCTCATAGCCATGTTGCTGACTCTTTCAAAAAATGTTTAAATAAATTAATGTTGTAAAAAGATGATGGATTTACATGGTTCAAAAACCAAAAGGTTATTTAAAAGGTAACACTTTGAGGCTTAGCACAGTGGCTCACACCTGTAATCCCAGCACTTTGGGAGGCCGAAGTGGGTGGATCACTTGAGGTCAGGAGTTCGAGACCAGCCTGGCCAACATGGTGAAACCCCGTCTCTACTAAAAATACAAAAATTAGCCGGGTGTGGTGGCGGGCGCCTGTAATCCCAGCTACTCGGGAGGCTGAGGCTGGAGAATTGCTTGAACCTGGGAGGCAGGGGTTGCAGTGAGCCAAGGCTGTGCCACTGGACTCCAGCCCAGGACACAGAGTAAGACTCCATCTCAAAAAAAAAAAAAAAAAAACGGTAACACTTTGAGAAGTCTCTCCCCCATCACTCTCACTGCTGCCCTGGAGCTGATCAAGGACGGGGAAAGCTGACCCCAATTACCAGAGTTCCATGGTCCCACAGGGATCCCAGGGCCCAAACGATGTGTGTCAAAATACACCACCCTTCCTGGGAAGGCAGGACTCAGCATGTTTTCCCCCAGTCTTAGAAACACTACCCCACCCCACCCCAGCCCTATCCCCCTAAGTAGCCCCTTTTGTTGATTTCTTTTGTATCCTTCCAGTGTTTCTTTGATCTCAGTCATGTAGCAGGGCCCTTCCTTAAGGGAACCTGGCTCGCTTTCATTCAGGGGGCTCTGGGCTGAGCACTGGCTTGAGTCTGGGAATCTGGGGACTGACTGAGGAGCCATGAATCTTTCGTGATTCAAATCAGGCTTCTGTACACTGGCCTGGAGCCCTTCTGCTTAGGCCTTCAGAAGGCTGCCTGCCTATTTCAGTTCTAAGATCACTGTGATCAACTAGTCAGCACGAAGGATCTCTGCCAGGGAGACTATTGTGATCCCTGCTTTGGCTGTGCCATCCCATGCATGGCACGTCCATCTTTTCTTTGGTAAGTGCTGCCACTCTGGAATCTACCACACCCACTGGACTTAGGAGTTCCTGCTGGATGATACCATTCCCACTGTCATTCTGGCCCACAGAAACTGAGATATGCTTGTTGTTTTAAACTGCTAGGTTTGGGGATAATTTGTTAACACGGTATAGATAACTAATACACTTAGGCCGGGCGCAGTGGCTGACACCTGTAATCCCAGCACTTTGGGAGGCTAAGGCGGGCAGATCACGATGTCAGGAGATCGAGACCATCCTGGCTAACACGGTGAAACCCCATCTCTACTAAAAATACAAAAATTAGCCGGGCGTGGTGGCGGGCACCTGTAGTCCCAGCTACTCGGGAGGCTGAGGCAGAAGAATGGTGTGAACCCAGGAGGCAGAGCTTATAGTGAGCACGTATGGCGCCACTGCACTCCAGCCTGGGCCACAAAACGAAACTCTGTCTCAAAAAAAAAAAAAAAATACACTTATGTATCCTTTTGCTACTTCTTTATGTACAATAAGCAAATATGAAGATATATTCTTATTTCTCCCCTTTCTTTCACAAAAGCTAGGCAAGTCGGTCCTGGGGTGGCGGGAGAGGAGAAGCTCACCTGCAGGGAAGTGCTGTTCTCAGAGAATGGGGAGCTGAAGAAGGCGTTGATGGTGTCCAGCACGACGCTCAGCACATACTTCTCCAGGGTGGGGTCAGCCACGCGCTTCTCACGCTTGCTGCAGACCTGAGGCAGGAGAGAGGGATGCCTGGGGGGGTCCTCACATGGGGCCCCTCCACTCCCATCCCCCCTGGGGGGCTTTGCCCACACCCCACACGGGGACAGACCCGCGCCATGTCCAGGGTGAAGTTCTCAAAGAGCGTCCAGATGTGGTTGCTGGTGTAGATCTCCTTCATCTCCACCTCCGTGTCCACGTAGCAATGGTTCACAAAGTTCACATAGGCCATTTTCACCTGGGCAACGGGTGGGAGGTCAGGGGCACGAGCAGGCCGCCCGGCTGGGCTGTCCCTGCCACATTGTTCCTGTCCCCTGGCCTCCCAGTTCCTGCCCAATTCCCTGGCTTGGCTTTGCCCACTCTTCCTGTCCCGTGGCTTTACCCGCCCCTTCGCCCCATCTCCAGTCGTCTTGCCCAGTCCCCCAATCCCCACCTCGGTGATGCAGTCCTCATGCGTCACCACAGACACCACGTCCTCCAGCGGCAGCAGGGAGGTGCACTTGATCTCAGTGTAGACGTTTTTGCCCTCGGCGCAGGCAGCCAGCAGGTCCACCAGGGAAATGTGGTACATGAGGGGGCTGTGGTCCTCCACGCCATCGCGGGCGGCCTTCATCATGTCCAGCAAGTGGGCCAGCGATGTCTTATCGTTGTAGAACACGACCACATCATCACCTGCATTGGTCAGCTGCGGGCAGGAGGGGGCACATGTCACACTCTCTCCGTCCAGCAGGCCCTGGGCTCTCCTCTCCTTTGCTTACCAGGGAGAAACTGGGACTCTGACCACAGCCCTCACCGGAAATCAGGAAAACCCTCCCCTGGCTGGGATTTGGGGGTTCCCCAGCTGATGTCTCAGGCCCTCTGCCAGCAGAGATATTGACCCCAGGACCCAGAAAGTCCCCGCTTCTCCCCACTGGAAAGAAGTCCCACGGGGGTCATCTCAGAGGCAGCTTCCTCCAGGAAGCCCTCGCTAATCCTGTCCTGCTCACCCCCTCCCTCCCCTGTGCTCCCACAGCGGTTATTTAAACCCTCCTCACTGAGCACACACCACATCCCTCTCGTGCCAGCGACTGCATTATTCACAGTAACATAATAATAGCAATTAATAATTAACACTGCGCAGCAGTTCCAGCACATCGTGTCTTGTTTATGATGTCCTAATCTCCCTTCAGTGTTTGCTCCTTTCTCCCCCTGCCGCCTACACTGTCAGATGCTCAGGGGCAGGGACCACGTCTGTTCCAGATTTAGACTTAGCCCTTTATGCTTCGTGCCTTCACTCAACAGGTGTCTGTTGAGAACCTACTATGCGCCACACACTAGGGCCCTGGCGATGCACACAAATGATGGGGTCCCTGCCTGTGCCCCCCAGGAGCTGGCACTCAGCTGATGTCCCCCGTGCACGTACAATCCGTGGCACGTAGCGGGTGCTTCCTGATTTTAAATGAATGATAATAAATGACAAGTGAAGGAATGCGTGCTTGATTTCTTTCTGGCCTATTGTCTGAGTTCTGCTGGGTGTCTGATGCTGCTGGGACCCTATTTGAGTTCTATCAGGTCCACAGCCTGAGTTCTACCACATCTGCAGCCTCACTTCTCCCTCTGCGTCCCCTCCATGGTCAGCAGCTGAATGTTCCTTTTGTGACCCACCGTCTGACCTCTCTAACTCTGCAGCCTTCCCGCCAAGCCTCTGCTCTGGGCCCCCACCCCAAGATCCCTGAGCACCCCTCAGCCCCGTCCTCACCTCAGTCATGATCATGTCCTGGCACTTCTTGACGTACTTGCCCTCGGCCTTGATGACGGTGTGCAGGAAGTCCAGGTACTGCACATGGCGCCCGTGCGTGGCCAGCAGGTGCACGAAGTGCTGCAACACGGGCTCGCTGATCTCAGAGCAGAGCTGATAGTTGTTCAGGAAGATGTGCTGCATGGTCTCTGCCTCCAGGAGCTGCAGTGGGGGGCATCTGTCAGAAAGAGTTCTGGGCCCTGCCCTCACCCTCCCACCTCCCGCCTTGTCCAGGTGCTTCCAGCCCTGCACCCTCACCCCTGGTGTGAGGAAAAGGTGCAGGTGCTTGTGCAGCAGGGCCTGGTTGCCGGGGTTCCCTGCACAGAACTTCTGCAGGAACTGGTGCGTGTAGCGTAGGATCTCCATCATCTTGGCATCACCCTGGGCACAGGAGGCAGGGAAAGAGTGTTGGGCCCACCAAGGAGGGAGGCGAGGCCCCAGCTGAGCTCTGACAGGAGCAGGGGTGTGTCGGGCTTGGGACTGGGACCATGAAGAGCCCAGGGTAAAGGGAAAGTGGGGACCCCAGGTCAGGATGGAAACGTGTGAGGGGCGGGAGCTCAATGGCCGAGATGAGGCTGGAGTTGGGGCAAGGTGACAGGGTCATGGTCAGTGTCAGGGTGAGGCCTGGGACATACTGAGATCAAGATCAGTCATGGCAAGGGGCTGAGGGTCAAAAGGGGAGATGAGACGACGATTGGAGTCAGGAGCCAGGGTGGGCCTGGGGACAGGTCAGCGTAAGATGTCAGGATAAGGAATCAAAACCAGGGGTCAGGACAAGGCCAGCACTGATGTCATGGGTCAAAGAGAAGTTGGGTTCAGTTAGGGTCAACATGGGTCAAGGTGAGGAAGCTGAGGGTCAAAGGTTGAGATGAAGCTGAGATTATCAGGGTTAGGTTAGAGGGGGGGAAAAAGGGAGTCAAGGTCAAGAATCAGCATGAGGCTGCAGTTAAATCAAGGTCAAAGGGGATTAGGATGAGGGGTAGAGGGTCAAAGCTGATACTAAGACAGGGTTCAGGGGTCAAGGCGTGCCTGCAAACAAACAGGGCAGTGTAAGAGGCCAGGTGAGGATGGGAGAGGTTGCCTGCATTAGGGCCTAGCGTACGAGTGAGGTCGGGGTTCAGGGGGAAGCCGCCCCGGGGAGTCAGAGGTCAGAAGTCAGAGCCACCTTGTCATAGGGGATCTGCAGCAGGTCCAGCATGACCTTGTGGGCATCCATGTTCTTCAGCAGCCGTTGCTGCTTCTTCCTCATTTGCTCCCCGACCCCGCACATCTTGTTCAGCCTTTCCAGGATCTGCAGGGGAGGCAGGTGAGCTAGAGCCCCTTCCCTACTTCTCAGGCTGCCCTCTGCCCGGCCCACCACAGACAAGTTCCAGCTGGCACCCGGGACAGGAAGGAGGAAGGAGGTCATGGGCGCTGAATCAGACCCTCACAACAGGCCAGGGAAGCACTAAAAAACCCAATTCCACCTGTAAAAGTAAATAGAACAATATGACTGCAAAATGGAATTTCATGAAATTCCTTCAGCTTTAAAATAATTCCATCTGGACCTTGGCACGGCTGTTTTTAATGTGCAGCAAAGGCTGGAAGATGTCTATTGTGAGGGCCAGTGGCTTGCCGACGGAGAGGCACAGGAGGCCGGGCCAGCGGGAGACCCCAGGACCATTGGGGTTACAGAGCCCTACCCCGAGGACCCTTGGCCACTCACGCCCTTGACAATCTGGTAGTTCTCACTGCTTTTCTCCCCTGGTGGGTGCAGAAAGCCCTCCTCGTCCGTGGGCCGCTGGAAGCACAGAGAGGATGGAGGTCAGCCAGGCCCAGCCCTCACAGGGAGATCTGCCCTGGCCCCCTGCAGCCCCGCTCACCTCCTTCTTGTCCTTGGCTGCGCCTGCCTCCACCTCCTCGCCCTTGCCGCTGCCCTTCTTGTCCACCCACAGCTCTGATTTCTCCACCATGGTCCGCAGCCGGTCCAGCTCTGACTTGATCACCTTGTAATTCTCCACGTCCTGCGCTGAGATCAGCAGCTGAACCTGAAGGTAGAGGATGGGCCTGGCTGGTGAGACGGGCTCCAGGTCCATGCCACTTAGAGACCTCCAGCATCTTCCCTACTTGAGGGTTCCCCTCCCAGCATCACCTACCACCACCTGCCTCTCTCCACCAAGCCAATTCCCACTCAATGTTTCTGGCTCCGCCATAAGCCCACCACCTCCAGGAAGCCTTCCCTGATGGCCACAGGCATCCCTGCACTGTCTGCCCTGAGCTGCCACATAACCTGGCTTCAGTTACTCACTGACTAGTGCCTCAAGTGGCTGTGGTCTGTCACTCATCCACTGAGACCCCAAACAGGCAGGGCAAAGCATAGTGGCAGCCCTGAACCCTGAAGACCCAGGCCTGCGTCTGACTGCCACCATCCTCACTCTAGGTCAGTGGGCAATGGAGGAAAGCTCCCTGGGCCTGGATTTCTCCCCGCTCTGGAATGGGAGGGAGAGTAGTAACCTCACTGTCAGGGCTGCTATGAGAATGCCATGCAATAATGCAAGTCCAGTGCTCAGTGCCTGGTACATGGCAGGCACTTATTTTTTAAAGGCCAACACTGACTGGTATTGATATTTCACAGGGAGCTGTTGGGACTGCGTGACATCACAATAGCAAACGCCAGTCACGTCAGTGAGGGTTGTCTGCATGCTAGGCATGATTCGAAGCATTTAGCATAGATGCACATAATAGAGTTGGCAAACTGTAAAGTGCTGTCCACGTCATAAGAAATGGCAGGCACTGAGCCAGGTCAGGAGACTCAGTCTTCACCTAGGAGCTCAGCAAGGCTGAAAACCCCAAATGTGCATCCCAAGTTAACCCCTGAGCTGTAAGCTCCTTAATCATCGTTTACTGTCCCCCAGTGCCCGGTGCAGGCCTCATGCTCAGGGCCAGGGCCAGGTAGTCCCGTCACCTGCTTGAAGGTGTGCATGGCCTCCTGGCGCTGGCTGAAGTGCTTGAAGAGCAGCTGCAGGGCACCCGAGACCAGCGGCGCATAGTCGTGCATGGTGAGGTGGATGAGCACGCGCAGGAACATGCGGCCGCCCTCGTCGTCCACCTCCAGCATGCTGCTTGTCTTCCTGCGGACACAAGGGTGCAGGGCGCATGGGTGAGACTGGCACACTCCCTGCTGTCCATGGCCGGTAAGGGGCCCTGGCACAAGCACACTCCCCGCCACCCACTCAGCAAATGCAGGGCCAGTCCAAATGTGTTTAAAATATTGACACTTTCTCAGCAGTTTAACAGCCACTCCCCTGAATCCCGGAAGTGACCCGTGTCTCCTGGGATCTCTCAGGACTTCCCTTGATTAAGCAACTGAAGCAAGAACTCTTTTATTTATTCATTCATTTATTGAGACAGTCTTGCTCTGTCGCCCAGGATGGAATGCAGCCAGTGGCCTGATCTTGGCTCACTGCAACCTCCACCTCCCGGATTCAAATAATTCTCCTGCCTCAACCTCCTGAGTAGCTGGGATTACCATTGTGCGCCAACACACCTGGCTAATGTTCGTATTTTTAGTAGAGACAGGGTTTCACCATGTTGGCCAGGCTGGTCTTGAACTCCTGACCTCAAGTGATCTGCCTGCCTCGGCCTCCCTAAGTGCTGGGATTACAGGCGTGAGCCACTGCGCCCAGCCAGAAGCAAGGACTCTTAACACAGATCCCACTGCCACCATGCGGGGGATTCATGGATAGAAGCTGGGCCCATGAACAGAGATGGAGAAAACGTTACATCTTTATTTTTCCCAACCTCTAACCAAAATACAGCATTTGCTTCAATGAGGAAATATTTGTGGCACCTGTGAGTCTGTCACCAATAAATATCACAGATGTTTTCACACTACCTCAGAGTTGTTAAAATCACAAAATATCATTTATATTCGTCGCTCCCGTGAAGTAATGGTACTAATTATACCCACCGGTGCGGCTCGCTACTTAACGTATTAGCAAAGAGGCACATATATCACTGTCACTGCTAATTTGTTTTCTCCAATATTTTGATAACTGTCACTCCAAGCCATTGGTTCCCTTTGTCTTGTTATGTGCTTTATTTTATGAGTTTACAATCACCATTCTGAAAAGCAGTCCATAGGCCCTGCTAGACCCAGGCATAAGCCTGGCCCCAAGATGCTAAGAGCCCCCAGTAAACCTCCGCCTCCAGCCCCTCAGGACTTCGGGCGGATGGGCTGCATGTCCCCACACTTCCTCCCTCCTGTGGGACTGGGGACGTTGTTCCAGCTATCCAGCTACCCGACTCAAGTCCACTGCACAAGAGAGGCACACCTGCCCTGAGTAGGGGTGGAAGAATGGTGGGATGACTAGGAACCAAAGGGCCCCCGAGATAAGTGGGACTGGGGAGGCAGGGGAGGGGCTGAGCACAAAGCCCAGTGAGGGTCTGCAGAGGGAATGGCAGAGGGAAGGGCCAGCCCCCAGCCCAAGAACCCAGACCAGCCCAAGAGGGGGTATCGAGCCTCCCAACTCCACACACCCCTGCAGCTCAACCCTGGCCTCACCCCACTCCAAACATGGCCTCCGCCTGCTCCCCGATACGGTCCAGGTTCATGTTGGCAGCTGTGGGGAGAGGGGCAGACGGGAGCAGGTGGTAGGCCCAGCCCAGGAAAGAGGGGAGCACAGACAGATACTCAAACCACCCTCTTTCCTGCACTGGCTGCACAGCAGCTGCTCTGCCTGCCCCTTTCTGGGAAGGAACCAAGTAGGGGAGGCGTCACAGCCCCCTACTTCCCCACAGGGCAGTACAAAGTGGGCAGAGATCCAGGCTGGGAGTCAGGAGATCAGGTCCTTGTCAAGCTCAGCCTCTGATTGGTTGTCACCTTGAGCAAGTCCCTGCTCTTCTGTGAGCCTCAGTTTCCCCATTTGGAAAACAAAGGGAAGGGTGCCTGCCCTTCCCCCTCACTGAGGCAATTAAATGAGACAATGGAGAGAAAAGGCCTTTGCAGACTAGAAAAAGGAGCAGGGCTTGGGAGCTGGCTCCACCCCACTGCTGTGTATCCCTGGGGAAGTCGCACAGCCTCAGCCTGAAGGCAGGGCAGGGGCTCACTGGTAGAGTCGAAGGCAGGGGCTGTGCCATCAGCCCCGCTGTCCTGCATGGGAAACACCTCCACAAACTCCTTCTTGAAGACAGACAGCAGATAGGAGATGCGGTAATCCAGGCGGACATTGAGGATGAACTGGAGAAGAGCGGAAAGAATGAGGAAGGGGTGAGGTGAGGATGGGCTGAGGACTGACCTGAGGTCAGAAGGCCCTTCCTACTTTATGGGGGGCAGGGGGCCCCCAAAAAGGCTCTAGCACTTGGGGTAGCGGGGTCCTCAGCATAGTCATTTGGGATGCTCCAGGATGTCACAGCAAAAAAAATAAGACCCCTCTCCCCAAGGAGGCCCAGGGTGCCCTCCCCCCAGCTCTTGCCCCAGTGATGGAGGACGGGGGCCTCCTCTCAGCATGAGGCAGTGAGCACCCCTGCACCCGGCCCACTCAGTCCCTCTTTCCCAGGTTAGACACTGACAGGAAGGAGAATGAAGCTCCCAGGTCCAAAACCTGACTCTTGTCCTCCTATCCTGCTCAGCCAAACAGACCCTGGATACTCACGGGAGGGGAAACTGAGGCCTATAAGGGAGGAGGAGAGGCATGCTCCCCCTCGGCTATTGGGAGCCAGCTGGCAGGGGAGTGCCCTCACCCCCCGCCAGGTGGGGACCAATAGCCGCCCCCTCTCCCCCCCCTCGGCTATTGGGAGCCAGCTGGCAGGGGGGTGCCCTCACCCCCCGCCAGGTGGGGACCAATAGCCGCACCCTCTCCCCCCCCTCGGCTATTGGGAGCCAGCTGGCAGGGGGGTGCCCTCACCCCCCGCCAGGTGGGGACCAATAGCCGCCCCCTCTCCCCCCCCTCGGCTATTGGGAGGCATGTGGGGCAGACGTGAGGATGCAGGGTTTGCAGACATGGGTGAGTCACACAGCCTCATGGCGCACAGTGCCTTTGGCCAAGCCCCAGGATGCAGACATGGAAGGCCCAGCCCTCAGAATGAGTCAGAAGCTCCCTCCACTCTGACTCCTCACCAGAGGTCCCCCATGGAGGTCACTGCACTGCCCTTCCTGCCCTCTGGTGACAGCAAGGCAAAAGCAAGCCTCCCCATCCCTTCTTAGGGATGAGCCCCTTCCTGGGGTGTGGCTGGGGAGTCTCAGATGAGACCAGAACAGGGATGACCACATCCACCTTGCCAAGAAATAGGTTCTTAAATCTCTAGCTCTGCTTCAAAATCCCTGTGACCCTGGGAAAGTCCCCTCCCCGCTTTTACTTTCCCCATCTGTAAAATGGGAGAAGTGAGTTAGACTTCAGTGCACGTCAGAATCACCTGGAGGGTTTGTCACAACACAGCCCACAGGGCCCCTCTCCAGTGTTCCTGACTCAGTAGGTCTAGGGTGGGGCCGGAGAATGTGCATTTCTGTTTTTCTTTTCATTTATTTATCATTATTACTATTTTTTTAATAGAGATGGGGTCTCACCCAGGCAGGTCTTGAACTCTGAGCTCAAGCAATCCTCCCATCTTGGCCTCCCCAAGTGCTGGGATTACAGGCGTGAGCCACTGCGCCCAACCGAGAACGTGCATTTCTAGCAAGCTCCCAGGTGAGGCTGGCCCAAGAACCACAATGTGGGAACCGCTAGGCCTGACAGCCAATCCCGATGGAGCCTTCAGTACCAAATACTGAGATCTGAAGGGGTTTGCCTTGCCCAGCCTCCCTGTACCTGCCCCATTACCCTCCCCCTATCCCCAACACCTCCCACGTGGTCCTGGCCCAGGCACCTGAAGGATTTCCAGGATCTTCAGCTTGGTCTCCATCACCACAATGTCCTCATTCTCCTCAAACTTGCTTCTGTCCAGCGGCTCAGCAGCACTGGCCCCAGCAGGCAGGCTGGGGGCACCGAAGACTGACTGCTTGCGGCTCAGCACCATGGTGGACATCATGTGCCCCACGCCCTGGATGGACCGCCGCACATTCTTGCCTGTGGAGCGGGGAGTACAGGAGGTTGCTGAGGAGGTTGTAGAGGGTGTATAGCAGGGATCCCTGGTCTGATGAGGGAGGCAGAGGGTGCACATTCTGTTTATGTCAGCTGCAGGCAAAGCCTTGCTAAGGAAGGGACAGGGCTAAGCCAGGAAGGCTTCCTGGAGGAGGGGAGCTTTAAGCCAAATCTGGGGAAAGAAGGAGGTGTCAGGGCAAAGGTGAGCTGTGTGGGGAGATGACTGAGAATTGTCTGTAGGAAACCATAAGAGCAGCTACACAGCCTGGGGACTGAGGGGACACTGCAGGGAGGACAGCCCTGAAAACATTACCAGGCTCTAGGCACCTTTTGTTTAGATGAGTTTATGCAGCCTGGGAGTGTCTGGGAGGGCAGGGCTGCCGCTCGCTCACCCCTCAGACAGGCTGTGCCTCCCTCCTCCTCACACACACAATGACAGGGCTGTCTCGCTCCTCCCTCACTACCTCCGCTCAAGATCAAGCAGGGTTGGAAGGCAACTCCCCCAGACCGGGGGTCTCCAGGGAGTCTGGGCAGGGACCCCTCTGGTCTCGCTGAGGTGGGAGAGGCTTGGGCCCAAGATATCCCCTTGAGGCAGAGCCAGACTGAGTGGGGGGAATGCGGGGCTGGGGAAGGTGTTGATCTGAGGGAACTTCCTGTGCTAGAAGGAGGCTGAGGACCGCCAGGGTGGCCCAAGTCGGGCAAAGGCCTCACCGCCGGGGTCCTCATAGGCCTGCAGCATGGCTGGGGGCCCCTGCACACAGTCGATGATGCCCAGCAGTGTGCGAGTGAGCCGCAGCAGCTCGCTGAAGCTGTAGAAGCCGAAGTAGATGAGGTTGTGCGCCAGGCTGACCACCTGCGGAGGGGCGGGGCCGAGGTGAGGTGGGAGGGGCTGGTGCGCGGGGGCGGGGCTTCGTGGAGGGCGGGCCGGGACTGGCGAAAGGGGCATCATGAGGGCGGGGTTCCCAGGAGGGACAGCGGAGCAGGGAGAGGCTGCCCTTTCCCAGGCATTGGAACAGCAGCCTGCCTCTCGGAGAATCCCAGCCTTCTTCTTTTTTTTTTTTTTTTTTTGAGACGGAGTCTCGCTTTGTCGCCCAGGCTGGAGTGCAGTGGCCCGGATCTCAGCTCACTGCAAGTTCTGCCTCCCGGGTTCCCGCCATTCTCCTGCCTCAGCCTCCCGAGTAGCTGGGACTACAGGCGCCCGCCACCACGCCCGGCTAGTTTTTTTTTGTATTTTTAGTAGAGACGGGGTTTCACCATGTTAGCCAGGATGGTCTCGATCTCCTGACCTCGTGATCCGCCCGTCTCGGCCTCCCAAAGTGCTGGGATTACAGGCTTGAGCCACCGCGCCCGGACCCAATCCCAGCCTTCTATACGGTACCCCTACACTGGCTGGGGACACAGAAGGAAGTGGGGGGATCCCACAGCCGATTCCTGGGTGCAGACTGAGGCCAGTGTAGGGCCAACCAGAACCCGATGGACCCCAGCCCCTGGGCACTCCCCCAGCCACCTCAAAAGTGAGCTTGTTCTTCTCCTCGTTGGCAAAGGGCACAGCCTCGCTGACCACATTGTTGAGGTAGTCCTCCACGAACTCCATGGTGTTGGCAAACTTGTTCTTCTTGTCATCTCGGGACGCGTTGAGGTTGGAATCATAGCTGAGGGTGGAGGCCATGAGGCATGAAGGTCCCTGAGATACACCCACCCCAGCCTCTGCCCCTGCCCCACCTACCCTGCCTCCACCCCTCTCACTCCTTGATGGTGATGGCTGTGGGGATCTCAGTCCAGAGACGGGCAAACTTGACCGGCGTGACCAGCTCCTGGGGGTCGCGGTCCACATGCACGTGCAGCATCAGGTGGCAGAAGGAGGCGCGCAGGTCAAAGGGCAGCATCTCATCCGCCATGCACAGGAAAATCAGGTCCACACCCAGCTGCTGGGAGATCTCATCAATGGCCAAGTACTGGCGGTCCAAGCACATGCGGGCAAAGAGCTTCAGCTGGTACCTGCAGGACAGGGAGGATGGTGAGGACATAGTAGATGGCAGCCGCAGGGCTGCTGGTACTGGGCACTGGACTTGGTGAGGACTCAGTAAAATGGCAAAGGGATTAGGTTAAAGATGCACCAGTTGCAATTCTGAGTTAGAAAGATGAATGGAAAACCTGTCTGTGATGACGAGTACCTGCAATTCTCCCCCTCCTGGCTAAGGCTCAGCCAGGACAGGTTTTTATGGGAAGAGGGACGTCTGAGAGATGAGGCAAACGGTGAGAGACAGGGGAGGGCAGTGAAGTGAGAAAAGCCAGGCTTGGCCAGGAAGGGTGAGGGCAAGATGGGAGAGAGAGGACAGGGAGATGGGTAGGTGGTGAAAGGGGTGTGACCTTGATGGAGGGGATACAAAAATGAGGAACGTAGGAAGCTGTGCTGCCCTGGCAATACCAGGCCCTCTGCCTCCTCCTCACAGACATGACTTCCCAGGGGCTCTGGAGCCGGACAGCCTGGGTGTGGGCTATGGCTCACTGCTGATGGCTGTGTAACCTCCGGCAAGTTCCTTTACCCCTCTGTGCCACTGTTTCTCCAGCTTTACAACAGGAGTAACTATAGTAGCTACAACAAGGGTTGTCATGTGGCTCAAATGAGGGATCAGGACAAGTGCTTTAAAAGGGGACTGCTACATGGCAAGCATTTAAGAAGGGCGTCTAAAGAGATGGTTTTTTTAAATTTTTTTTTTGAGACAGTCTTTCTCTGTAACCCAGGCTGGAGTACAGTAGTGTGACCTTGGCTCACTGCAACTTCCACCTCCCGGGTTCAAGCGATTCCCATGCCTCAGCCTCCTGAGTAGCTGGGACTACAGGTGTGTGCTACCATGGCCAGCTAATTTGGTGAGGTTATTTTAATAATACACATGTTTGGAAATAGGCTGGGTTTCTTTGAAGCCTGGTTCCTGTGCTGAGCCACCCAGTGCTCTTCGGGGCACACAGTCCTCTTCACTCAGACTTCCTGGAATGAGGCTGCATGGCAGGGGAGTGACAGCAGGGACGCTTCCGAGGAGGCAGGAGCCCCACCTGAGGCTGTCAGAGCTCATCCTCAGCAGGGATTGGCCAACAGCCTACTGAGAAGGCTCAAAGGCACAGGAAGAGGGAGGGGAGGAGCTGGGGCGGGGCACCTGTAGTAGCTGAGCACGTTCTCGTCGTGGGCGTTGCCGGCCCGCGCCTCCTGGGCCAGCTGCCTCACACTCTTCTCATGGTGCTCGTTATTCTTGTCAGTCCATGTGAGCCACACTTCCTCGTCTGAGTACTCGATGCTCAGGTACTCGTGGGATTGGGCCATCTCCTTCACGGGCCGAAGTCTGCAGACCACCAGCAACCTGTCACAGGGAGCCAGGGCCAGGGCGCTACGCCTGGACCCCTCCCTGAGCACACCCGGCCGCACAGTGCCAAACACCACAGGGACCCAGGCAGACCATATACATGTCAAGGGCAGGGTCCGTGGCTCATTCTTTTCTGTGCCCCTTCCCCACTTCCCCGCCCCGCCCCACAGTGCCAGGCACACAGCAGGACACATAAGAGGCACAGAGTTCACAGCTGCAGAGAGCAAGGGTGCCAGCTCCAGCCTGAATCCAGACAGGGTCTAAGCTCTAAGACAGCTGGGCGCCAGCAACGTGAAGCCCAAGTGCAGGCAGGGGACGCAGGGCTCACTCGGTCCTGATGAGAATGTCACTGTTCTTGGGGTCCAGCACACACTTGCAGATGAGCTCCTGGGTGACGGGGATGGCAATGTGGTTGGACACACACAGGTCAGAGAGGTAGTCCAGGAACCTGGGGTGGTGACAGCCAGGGGTGGGGAGAGGGTCTCAGAGGCTGGTCCCTCTAAGGACGGAGCCCATCCTTCCCTTTCTCCTTCCCCAGCTGGCAGCACCGCCACCCTGGGACTAGCTCCCTCTCAAGGCTTAGAGATGGGTGGGATGGACTCCCAGGTCCCCAAGGAGGGAGAGCCCCAGGGCATCATCCTGGTGTCCGGGAAGGCTAGATGAGGGTTTGGGGGGACAGGGTGAGGAGGCGCAAGGGCCAAGGTGATATTCAAAATATTTAACAACTGGTTCAATACAGGTTCTGACTTTGTCACTGGAGAAGGTCTTGGGGGCCTCTAGTGGTACCAGGAGTCATTCCCATTGTTGCTAGAGTGGGCCACATTTGGGGGGATCCCAGAGAAAGGCTAGGGAGGCTAAGGCCTCAGGGGGGTGGCAGTCACCAACAGGTGCAGGAATAGTTCAGTATTCTCACAACCAGCAGACTTTCTACCCAGGCAAGGGAGGAGGGAGGGGCAGGCGCCGGGCGGAGAGGGGCTTCGGGCCCACCTGGGCTCCCGGTTCTTGCGCACAAGGCTGACGAAGGTCTCCACCTCGGTCTTGGTGATGTGCTTTTCCAGGAGCTTGCGATTGTTGTGCAGCAGGGCGGTGATGGTGTCCTCAGCCAAGATGTCATAGCCAATCTGGGACTGCATCATCCCAAACTGCTTGGCGATGTGCTCCTGGGGGACAGACAGGCTGGGGGTCACAGAGAGTAACAGGCGGACCACAGGGCCCAGCTCTGCTCTGGAACACTGCCCCCAGACCCCGAGATAGGGACCCAATACCCTAGAAAGGTGGAGGTCCGGGAGAGGAAGCATCACTGGGCAGAAGAGTGATTTAGATTACATAGTTATTTAGCTCATGGGCTGTTTCCCACCAGAGCGAAACCTCCACGAGGGCAGGGACCTTATTTGTGTGGAAGGATTGGCTACATAACTTGTAGGGCCCAGTGCAGAATGAAAGAGCAGGACCCTTGCTCAGCACAGAATCTAACCCAGTGCAAGGCCCTTGTGAGCAGTGGGCCAGGTCCCGTTCTCACGAACTCAGCCCTGCTGTCTGGTGCCCTACCGGACCCTAGACCCCAAAACAGTGCCCGGCATAGCACATACTCCTGAGGAAATCACTTGCTGAGGAAGGAATGCATAGCCAGCAAGTGGGCCAGCGGGGAAGTGGCACACCTGGTTCTTGCGGTAGTCCTCCTGGGAATGCCGCAGCACGCGGTAACACAGACGGAACATGTGCTGATAGGGGGCGTTCTTCTGGTCTGACAGCTCCTCCAGCCGCACCAGGGGACCTTCACCCCCCTTCTCACGGAACGGGGCCTTCAGAATGCCAAAGATCTGGGGGAACACAGAGGGTGAGGACTGATTGCCCAATACCCATCTGCATCCTGAAGTCATCCCAGGAGTCATCCCTGAGCCCTGACTCTGCCCTAAAAGCCAGCCCAGACATCAGCTTCGAGCTGATTCTAACCTGGACCGCAACCCCAGACCAGCCATCCTCAGCCCCAATTCCAGCCCCAGCTCTCCCTACTCCTTGTTGGAATCCCGAAGCTGACCCCAGCCCATCCCTCCCTGATACAGATTCTAATCCCAGCTCAGATCTGGGGCCTGGGGGAAGAGCAGAGGGTCTTGGCAGCTCAGGGTCTGAGGCTAAGAGAAAAGGCAGGCTGGGCCACTGTGGCCAGAGCTTAAGAGATGAGACACAGGCCTGCCTTGTCAAAGTAAAACGTTACATAATTACAAAAATGTTTTAAAGGTTGGGGCTGGGTGGAGAGGTGAAAAATTGTTCTGAAACAGAGACCAAAGTGACAGAGCAACAGAATGGAATGAAAAAACCTTAACTGGATCCTCACTTAAAAAAAAAAAAAAAAAAAACAAGCTTTACAAAGACATTCTGGGAACATTAGAGAAATGTGATATGGACTTGGTATTGTTGTAATTTTCTTAGGTGTGAGCATGTACTATGGTTATATAAGGCAATGTCCCTATTGTAATAGGGATGCCTGCTGAAACTTTTGAGTGTAAAATGCTGCCTATTTTGAAATGTGTGGACAGAAAGATGGATGCGTGAATAGAGCTACATAAAGCCAAGGCAGCAAAATGGTGAGGCACCTTGTTCCCTGTACTATTCTTCCAATATTTTCTCAATATGTGACGATTATCATAATAAAAAAAATTGTTAAACATTTTTTTTGGGCCGGGCGCGGTGGCTCAAGCCTGTAATCCCAGCACTTTGGGAGGCCGAGGCGGGCGGATCACGAGGTCAGGAGATCGAGACCATCCTGGCTAACATGGTGAAACCCCGTCTCTACTAAAAAATACAAAAAACTAGCCGGGCGAGGTGGTGGCGAGTGCCTGTAGTCCCAGCTACTCGGGAGGCTGAGGCAGGAGAATGACGTGAACCCAGGAGGCGGAGCTTGCCGTGAGCTGAGATCCGGCCACTGCACTCCAGCCCGGGCCACAGAGCGAGACTCCGTCTCAAAAAAAAAAAAAAAAAAAAATTTTTTTGAAGCACAGCTCTGGACCCGACATCCTGAGCTCAAATCCTGTCTGCCGCTTCCTAGCTGTGAACCCTGGGCCAAGCGACTCTGGCCTGTGTTTCAGCTTCCTCACCAGTAAAACAGGGTAAGAATCACGGTGCCTCCTCCAGGCAGTGAGGATCAAATTCGTCAACACATGTGGGGTACTTAGGGAAGTGCCTGGCACGTGGTCGTGCCCCATATATACTGGTTTTTGTTAAAGTGGGGGATGAGCCTGCAATTCAAGGCAGCCCTCTCCCAGCACCCGGCCCCTCCGCGTCCCCCATGAGTACACACGCACCTGTTTGAGGATGTTCTGCTCCCTCATCAGCTTCTGCCGTTCCCGGTTGGGCTTGGTGACCATGATGTCCAGGACATTCTGCCCATTGTTGGGGACATCACTGACAAAGAACACCAGGTCTTCCAGCAGCTGGATGACAAACCTGGGTGAGGGTACCCGGGGATGATGAGTGTGAGATGCCCACCCAGCAGGTGCCCCTCGTGGGGAGCCAGTCCCTCCCAAAACATGGCCTTCCTGAGTTCACTCAGCGGCCCCCAAAGCATAAAACCCATCCTCAGTCTATAACTCCTCTCCCCGGCTTTCCCCTGAAATACTCTCCAAACACGCCCAGCCCCACCCAGCCTGGATTTCAAAGTGGCCCCAAGACACAGAATCTCAGAATATCCCAACCTGGAAAGGAAGTACAGGGCACAAGGCGGGGAGTCTGGTGTGAAGGGTGCTGCATTTGCATCCTGACTCTGCCACTTACTAACTTTGTGACCCTGGGCAAGTCTCGTAACCTCTCTGAGCCTCAGCCCCATCATCAGTAAAGCAGGGCTAAGTGGCCTTGAGACCAGGCTCAACACAGTAACCAGCTCCATCATAGGGTTAGTTCTGGGAGTACTTGAGCTGTGAGGCACCCAACTCCAGGGTCCCAGGCCAGGGCCCCACAAGGGCCAGTCCCCCACTCTCTCCCCAGTTTGCCTGGCTTCTGCTTCATGACTCCTTTCTTCATGAAATGCAGGCCCTAGGAGGGCAAGATCACTCAGAAAACCTCTGTGCCACTGCAGCCCACCTGCGGTCATTCTGGCTGATGAAGCCCTCATTGAGTTTCTCCACGGCGCTGGCCAGCATGGAGCTGGCATCATTGGCAAAGTCCAGGTCTCGGATCTCGGACACAGGCACCGACACGATGGCAAAGGCCTCCTTGTCTTCCTTAGTGGGGCAGGTGCCCAGCTGCAGGGACAAGGGTCAGCAGGGCACCTGGGAACAGGCTCCCGCCCTGGCCCCAGCCCCACCCACACCCCTAGGGACCCGCACCATGAGCCGGATGGGCCGCTCCTCCTCGATGTCAATGGGCACATTGGTGCTTTGGATCCACGTGTTCGTGCAGAGGTGCCGTAGCCGGACGTATGAGTTCCTGCAGGTGGGTGGGAGGGCAAGGACTCGGGGAGTGCACCACGGAGTGCGTCCTGCTGCCTGCCGGCCTACCTCCCCAACACTGCCACAGCTCCCACCCTACTCCACACCCTCAACAGCTGTGGGACAGGGGCCACTGGTGCCCCCTCCAGATGAGGAAGCTGAAGTCAGAGAAGAACAGCCAGAGCTAGCCCTGCACCCAGGCCCCTTCCTGACCACTGCACTAACACAGGCAGCCTTGTCCACGCTTCCAAAACCAAAACTTGTTTTTACACTTGGGACCAAAATTCATTTGGACAAATGAGGCTATTTAACTATTTATCCCACTGAATTTCAAGATGCACACATTTCATAGAAACACATGCATTACACAGAAATACTCAATGTCTATGATTGCAAAATACAAGTTTACCTTTCTAAAATGAAAAACAATCTGAATACCAAATCCATCTGCCTCCAAGAGTTTCAGGGAAGGGGCTGTGGGCCTATGTCGTGACTCAATTAACTTTCCCATTAGCCCTGTTAATAGGGAACCTTGATGTTCCCACTAAATTGACGGAGGCAGAGTGAGTAGCAGCCTAAGATCATACAGCTTAGGACACACAAAGCCTGGATTGACACTTGAGAAGTTTCTTGATGTTCTGTCCTAGAATCTCAGGGTTGGTGGGATCTCAAAGGCCAGAGAGTCTGGCCTCCCCATCCAGTGTTTGGGTTCCCCGTGCTGCTATGTCCTAGACAAACTGCCATGCAGCCTGTGCTTGAGCACCCAGACCAACTGGGGCAGGCGCTGGGCACGTGGCAGGCATGCAGTGGTGGTCAGCCGCCGACAGACCTCAGAGCTGGATCCCCAGAGGGATGGGACCTGCAGAGACCCCAGAGGCCAAAGGACCTCAGGAGGGCAGAGGAGTGAGGAATCCAGAGAGTCCCAGAGATGGGAGGGCCCAGCCTGGGCACCACCAGCCAAGCCCCAGGCACATGGCGCATACCCACCGGGGCACGAAAGAGTCGGTTTTCTGCAAGGTGGTGGGGTCCAGCTCAAAGAGAGAGGCAATGTCGTTGCCATGAGGCACGGCCACCAGGCAATACTTGATCTTCTCCCCAGCATTCCTGCGGCCTGCACGGCTCTGGGCGCCCTAGGTGAGGACCCCAAATCAGGTAGAAAGCCCTACCTCCTCTCAAGCCCCCGAAGCACCTGGGATCCCATCTTAGGGGCCATCTCCCTCCAGCCCACCTCCCAGGGTTTCATGGCCTCCCCTGCCCCCGCCTACCCCCAGGGCAGGCCCATGGCCTCACTGGAGACCTGCTTTGCTCCTCACCATTCCTGTTGCCTTGGGATCCGAGGCATCACCTTTGTAACTGGGGTTCTCCTGGACAAGAGATACAAGATGCAGGGGAGCTACTGGACACCAAACTATACCCACACGACCCCACTGAAAAACACAGTCACCTACATAGGGCCCTGGGTTTGGGCAGGCAGCCTCCACCCTCCCAGGGGTGCCCATATCATTCCAGGGGAGCTCTTCATAGCCCCTCTCCATAGAACCACAAATGAACACACATACACACCAATGCCCCAACACACACAAATGTGTGCACTACAGTCAGATGGGAAATTTTGCTCACTCTGCATCCCCAGTGCCTAGAATAGTGTCTGGCACATAGTAGGAACACAGTGATATTTATTAGGCTTCTTTACAGTCGTGCCTTTATTTGCTAATATTGGATAAATGCATGAGTGCAAAGAAGTCAAGGTCCATAGGTACATGTGCCACATATTCAGATATGTGCACACACACTCCCGCACACCCACGTGTACATGCACACAACATGAGCCCCACGATGCCCTTTGCCTCCCGCTCACCTCAGCGGCCAGGTAGTTGCCCGTGGCCAGGTGCTTGAAGCGGTACAGGCCATTCCAGTGCCCAGCTCCTCCACGGCAGGGGTCGTGGTGGACCACCTGGGGGCATGCAGGTGTGAGGCAGGAAGGAGAGACTGGCCAGGCATGGGGAGTCGGATCCCGGGGAGGCCTGGAGATCTCTGGGTAGGTGGGTTCTGGACCCTCCCTGGCCTTTTGACTCTGGAGGCACTCAGAGGGAGGTAGGGGTCAATATCCCACCCTCCCGAATGGTGGGGAAGAGGGAGAGGTGGCATCCAGGGCTGAGTCCGGGGTGCCAGAAGCAGGGCTCTTCTGACCTCCACCTCCCAGAGAGCATTGGAGCTGGTGGCCGAGGTGGCCGACTGGCGCAGTGTGGTTCTCAGGAACACCTGCAGCTTGCCCTTGTACTCATCACAGGTCAGGAACTTCTCCTGCTCCGCATGGAACAACCGCACCACGTCTCCCTACAGGTAGCGGGGTGTGGCTCAGGATGGCTGCGGCCCCTCCAGGCTCAAGGACCCACCCAAGGCCCAAACCCACTTGCCTCAGACAGGGGTGGCTGCTGGCAGGGCCCCTCTTCCAGAGCCGGCACACAGAGAGGGGGCTGCAAGCTGAGCCCCTCTAGAGAACAGCCAGAGCCCAGGCACTCTGCCCTCAGCCCACATCCCAGACCCCAAATCCAGAGCTCTCCCAGGCCTTCCCATGTTCAAACCCACCCTGGACCGCCTCCCTCCCTATCTGTACCTCTAGACACCCTGCCTAACCTCTAACGGCCCATCTCCAGTCACCCCTCCATGAAGGAGGGGGACCTCACCCCCTCAATCTTCCCAGGGCCATGACTGCCCCTCTCTCAGGGTCCCTTCTGCCTAAATATTGGTAGGTGGTGCCCATTTCTTTTGCTCCCCTGTTGAATAGGGGCAGCATGGAGGGCATGTCCATGGCTTTGGACACAGATACCACGTTTGGATCCTGTCTCTGCTCTTTTTTTTTTTTTTTCAGAGACAGTCTCATTCTGTCGCCCAGGCTAGAGTACATGGCACGATCTCAGCTCACTGCAACCTTCGCCTCCTGGTTCAAGCGATTCTCATGCCTCAGCCTCCTGTATAGCTGGGACCACAGGTGCGTGCCACCACGCCCGGCTAATTTTTTTATTTTTAGTAGAGAGTTTCACCATGTTGCCCAGGCTGGTCTCGAACTCCTGAGCTCAGGCAATTCACCCGCCTCAGCCTCCCAAAGTGCTGGGATTACAGGCGTGAGCCACTGTGCCCAGCCTGTCTCTGCTCTTAAAAGTTGTGTGACCTCAGATAAGTTCCTTAACATGTCTGAGCCTCAGCTGCCTCTTCTGTAAAATGGGAATACTATGACCTCCTTGCAGAAATTGTGAGGATTATATGCATGATGAAGTCACACTGCACACTTACTGCGTGCCAGCCACTGTGCAAGCACTTGTAAGCTTTCTCACTCGATCCTCACACCAACTCTCTGGGTAAATACATCATTAGCCCCATTTTATGGGTGGAGAAACTCAGGCATAGAGAAGGTAAGTATCCTGCCGAGGGTCATGCAACTAATGGCAAATGGGACATGAATCTGTGGCCCAGTTCCAGGGCCTACACCTTCACCATTCCATCACCTTCCTCCTGCTGAGACCCTGCCACCCAGCAGGCACACAATGCATGGCTGCCACTCTTACTATCATCACTAAAGGCATTTTCTGTCTTCCCTCCACTGAAAACACATTAGACACAAAGCATTCAGTGAATACCTGCAGAGTGAATGCAGCAGTGAATGCAAGAATGAATGACGATACCCAGATTGGTCAGTTATTATGGCAGAACCTAGTGACTTCTATGCCCCAGAAGCACAGGACAGGGGCAAAAAAGCAGTGGACTTAGCACCAGAAAGCCTTGCTTCTGAGCTGCCTTGGAACCATGGAGCCATGGCGGATTCCCCAGAAATAATCCTATGTAGACCACAGAGTGAGGCCCAAGTGATGCTTCATTTTATTTATTTGTTTGTTTGTTTGCTTGCTTGTTTGTTTTTTTGAGATGGAGGCTCGCTCTGTCGCCCAGGCTGGAGTGCAGTGTGGTGCAATCCTGGCTCACTGCAATCTCCACCTCTCAGGCTCAAGTGATTCTCCTGACTCAGCCTCCTAGGTAGCTGGGATTACAGGTGCCCACCGCCACGCCCGGCTAATTTTTGTATTTTTAGTAGAGAAGGGCTTTCTCCATGTTGGCCAGACTGGTCTTGAGCTCCTGATCTCAAGTGATCCACCCGCCTCAGCCTCCCAAAGTGCTGGGATTACAGGCGTGAGCCACCCTGCCCAGCCAAGGTGCTTCATTTCCTAAGTGCTGCACATATTCGGGGCTGGAACTTTAAGGAAGGCTTCCAGGAGGGGTAGTGCATGGCTGTACCTTGATTAATGTGTGGACGATGTGCAGACTTAAGGGAGGGAGGGAGGGAGGGAGAAGGCATTGGGGCAGGGCATGGGTAGACGGGAAGCAGCCCAGGAGGTAAGAAGGATGAGGAGAGTGGGGGACTGAGGCAGCCTGAGCAGGGCAGGGGAGTCTAACAGAGCGGCTCAGCGAGGGGAGGAGGGCAAAGGGAGCCACTGCAGGCTTCTGAGCAAGGAGGTGCATGAACACGCAGCCTCCTTAGGTGGCTGCTCTCCGGCCTGTCACCTGTCCCTCTGACAGGTTTCACAGCTGGATGTTCCTGCCTGCTCCCCTAGCTAGACAGCCTCACACTCTACAAATCTGCCCTCCCTCAAGAGTGTCTGCACCCCGTCTGCTGGTTTCATCCCCTGCAGCCCCACCCAAGAGACATCTGAACTCTCCTCTCGCCCACATCTGGTGTTCAGGTTTTCTCGAATGGTCTCTCCGGTGGCCCCAGGCAGCTCCCTCTGCCCTCAGTCCTGGATCCTCCCGAAGTCTTCACTTCGGGCAGTATTTCCCAGGCCCCCCTTCTCTCCCAGAGCTCATACCAGCATGTTTGGGAACAGGAAGGAGACAGGCAGTGACCCCTAACTCAGCAGACAGGGCAGCCTCACTCCCTCGCCGATGAGGGCACAGGGCAAGGGGCAGGGGGCCTGGCATGGATCCAGGCAGCAGGAGTCGAGGAGAGGATGGTGCTCAAAGGCTCTGGGTCGGGGGGATGGAGACCCCCAGTCCACTGACACCCCCTTAAACAAGAGAGAAAACAGACCAGGCAGGACCCAGGGAGGATGGAGAAGCGGACTGTGGCCAGAGACGAGAGAAGTGGCAGTCCTGGTAGGGCCATGTGGGTGGGGCCCTATGGAGATGGAGGGAGGCTGGGGGGTGCAAAGCTGGGGAGAGGGTAAGGGCCTGAGGTCTGGTGAGTAGAGACGGCAGGAAGAGGACCCTGGTGGGGAGGGCTGGGTGGCCAGCTGGGCAAGGCAGGGGTTCCCAGTCCTTACCCCTTTCAACACCTCCTCCAGGTGGTCCCGGAACTGCATAAACAGGTTGATCTTCCAGCTGGTGTTGCAGTTCACAGAGTTGACCTGGGGAAGGGTGACGAAACCTGTGTTGCCAGGCAGATCCCAGCCACTGAGGGCCCAGAGCAGGGCTGAAAGGAAGAAGCAGCCCAGCCACCATTATAGCACAAGGACAGGGTGTCTTCTCCCAGCCAGGGTCCCCAGAGTCCAGCCCGGCTACCTTGGGGCCACCAGCCTGTGGGGTGGAGAATGAGGGCAGCGTTGGGAAACGAATGCAGGAGCCATGAGGCCCAGCTTGTCCAGCGGGCCAGATGGGGCTGGAGGCAGAGATCATGGCGGTGAGCAGGATGTCTCCACCACCAGGGATGTGTGGACGTCTCTGCACTGCCTGGCGGACCCCCGACCTCCTCACCTCCTTGCAGCCGGCATTATCGCTGAGTTCGTAATTGCTGGCATGCAGAGGCTGCCCGGCGTTGACAGGATTCAGGATCACCTTATCCCCCACGACCACCTGAGCAGACAGGCGGGACAGGTTAGGTGGGAAGGGCAGGGCCCTCCTGTCACCACACCTCCAGGCCTCCCTCGGGTCTCAGTCTGCCCTTCTAAGAAATGGGCATGACCTTATCCAGTCCCCACACCGAAGACCCTACAGAAACCCCTCTGGAGTTCCACCAGGCCCCTCCAAGCCCAGCCCTGCCCTCACGTTGTCCCCATTGCTCCGCAGCTTCCAGAAGGGCTGGATGAAGAGCCAGGAACCCTCATTGCCTGTGGCATCCAGGGTCACCCGCATGGCGTTCTTCTCCAGCAAGGCCGGAAGCCGCTTGTTCACCGTCAGGTATTTGTTGCTCTTCATGTGCAGGAGCTGGGGGTCAGGTGGGTGCGGAAAGGTCACCGGGCCCCAGGGGGCGGCCACCAGGGAGGGGATATGGGGGGATGCCCTAGACCCTTGGTCACACCCTGGCTGCACACACAGTGTCAGACACCTGTCACAAACACACAGGCCAACACCCACAGCCACAATCACACACAAACATGCACACAACAGGCACACCCCCATGGACACCCTGGTGATCACAAGAAGGAAGCTGTTCTAAACACTTTACATAGATGAGCTCAAGTAACCTACAACAATCCAACAGGGAAGCACTATTACTTCTTGATTTCACAGATGGGGAAACCAAGGCACTAGGGAAAGTTAAGTAACTTGCTCAAGTTACACCATTAGGAATAGCAGAGCCAAGATTTGAATCCAGACAACATGGCTCCAGACTCCATGCTGATGGTCACCATGCTATAAACATACCCATGGCACTGCTACTGAGGCCACACAGCAACAGACACACACAAAGTCAGACGCACAGCCACACAGGTGGCCCCAGGGCCACTCATTCACCCAGGGACACACATGCACAGAGGGCAATGCCTGCTGGCAGCCCTCACCTGGCACCAGCCCAGCCTGTTAGGCAGGGAGAGGGACAGGTGGGAGAGAGGTGGGCCAGCCTCACCTGGATCACACTGCCATACTTCACGACATCCCCGTGCACCTTCTTGTTCTCCGTGTCGTTTTGCTTCTGCTCCATCTGGGCCGCGTGCTGGGCAGACACACACGGAAGTGAAGGGTGGGCTCAGAAGCTGCTCCTAGAGGGAGACATGCCCCAGCCCCACACATGCATGCAAACATGCACACACACACACACACGCGCGCGCGCACACACACACACACACACAGTCACCTCGGACTCCAGGACCCTTTGGACCCCTGCCCCAGCTCTTGGTGCTGCACCCAGAGTGCTGCACTCCGAGTGCGGAAGGCAGCCTGAGGTCTCACAGCACACACAGCCCAGGGAGCCAAACCCCTACACCTCCCCAGCCACCTCCCCTGGAGATGGCATGCCAGCAGCACCTTGAGCATCCCCGACAATCCCCTTACACCCCCAGGAACCTAAAGCTGTGTCTCACCATCTACCCTCATCTCACCAGACTCCTGAAGTCCCAGACACGGGACCCCTGTCCCAGTCCAAACCCTGGCAGGGGCTGCTTGGTGCCATTTCCTGGCTCCCACCACCACCCCCACTCCTCTGCAACCTTCCCTCCCAAAACTGTATGCATTCAGCCCACTGCCTCCAGGCAGCCCTCCCTGACTGGTCACATCCCACTCTGATGGATCCAATGCTGGTGGCCTTGAGGATTTGGTCTACATCCCATTAGAGACAGCTTTTTAGGCTCTTCTGTCCCCTGTTAGACTGGAAGCTGCCTAAGGATAGCTGCCTTGTCTCCTCCACTAGATTAGGGGTTCCTGGAGGGTAGGAGCCCTGTCCCCTCCATCAGACTGGCACTCTCTGAGAGCAGTGGTCTCTGCCCTTTCCTCTTCCTCAGTCCTTTACTGAGACCAAGGCGAAGGTGGCAGCTGGAGAGCCTTGCCCTGGACCACGTGACTTTCCAGAAAGCAACAGCATGTAGCTGTGTGACTGCTTGTGGTTCTGATTATGTGGCTCTGCATAGGTGAATGCCCTCCCGCCAGGCTAGATCCCCAGCTCAGCCTCTACCCGCCAGCAGCGGGAAGGAAGCCTGTGGCAGCCCCCACCCCAGGAAGAGAGCTGGGGTATTAATACCAGAGCTCAGGCAGTCCACCTGCAGCTCCCTCTCTCCAACCCAGTTCACAGCTATAGGGCATAGCCCAATGTCCCCATTCTAGACCCACCTCCTCTGGGCATGGGGCTTAGGGGAAGGGGACAGAGGGAAGCAAGGTTTGTATGACAAGGGGTGGGGCAACAGGGCCCAGGGCCCAGGCTGCAAAGTTCTTGACCACAGCCCAAGCCTCCCACTCTCTTTGTGGTTTGGGGAATGGGGCAGGGACCCGGAGATCTGCCCAGGATGTAAACAGCCACTGCCTACAAGGTGCTCATAAGCAACCACCACATCCCAGTATCATGGCACAATCCACGTGTCTGAGGAAGCCAGGGTGAGTCAGAGACCTGGGGGCCATTTGGCTGTACTGCAAACTCACAGGATGATCATGGACAGACCAGTCCCATCTAAGGGCCCCAGGCTCCAACTCTATAAAACAAGGGGAGAGATTAAGACTAGATCCAGGGCTCCCAAACTGGGTTCCCCAGAGCCACTGTCTCCGCAAGCCACTGGGAACTCCATGGACAGCTGTACAGGTTGTTCACTGCTCTGTGGTGTCGGCATTCCACTCTCTGAGCCATGCAACCTGGCATAGGGCTGTGCCAGCCTGGAAGAAGGGACACTTTCTTCCCACTGACACAACAGAGTTATACAGACTGGTGAGTCACTGGGAAGGGACCCTGCTCCCCCTACATCCACTCCTTCATAGCAATTCACACCAATCTCTTGTATATTGGAATTTATTTTTTTATTTTTATTGTTTATTAATTTTTTGTAGAGATAGGGTCTTGCTATGTTGTCCAAGCTGCTCTCAAACTCCTGGCCTCAAGCAATCCTCCTGCCTCGGCCTCCCAAAGTGCTGGAATTACAGGTGTGAACCGTCACACCCATGCGAGTTTTAGAAACCACTCAGCTCAGCCACAGAGCCCCTACTGGCTCCGACAAGCAGCGCCGCCCTTTGTGTACCCAGGTTCCTGGTACATGTGCACAGATGCATGCCTGCACACACACACACATACCTGCAGCTTCTGCAGCAACACCACATCAGCGATCTTCTCCTTGTCCTGCTTGGTCTGCTTGGCCTTCCAATACTGCTTCTGGGCCGAGTAGCGGTTCATGGGGCACACCTTGAAGAGGCAGTCTGTGGTGGGGCAGGTCGGGGGTGAGGGGACTGGTTCATCTGGGGCTCAGGGCCCTCCCTGGAGAAAACCCCAGCCTGCAGCTCTGCTCTCCCAACCTTTCCCCATTCCCATTCCCCGCTGCAGGCAGAGAGGAAGCAGTTGGAAGAACCTCATAGAACTTGGAGCATCCCGGAATACGCTGAGTAGAATGGGGAGGCTCAGAGGCGGGTTTGAGAGCAGTGCATCTCACTTGGTGGGGTGCCCTCTTCCCCTGGGAGATGTACCAGAGGCTGCTGGGGCCTCACCCTTATGCCATGTCTCTGCCCAGCTTCTGTGAGTATTGGCAGCTAACAGCTCACATCTGCATCCTCCTTCTGCTAATTGCCTTGGCGAATGGAAACCATCTTGCACACAGATGCCTGGGAAATGGCATACCCCTCTCCCCAGGGGCAGCCCCTATCCAGTAACTGACACAGGCACAGAACAGCCCAGCCTCTGGAGGGGACAGTCTGAGGAGCAGCTCACAGTCCCGAGCTCCCCGTGGGGTCAGGCTGAGGCGCATCTGCCCCTGATACCACATCCTTGCTCAGCTTCTTCCCTTGCCTATACAGAGAGGAAGAGGCTCCCTCACTGTGTCCTCCTGAGAACTTCCTCAATAATTCACCCATCTTAGGCTCTGCTTCTAGGAATCTGACCTAAGATAAGGCAAATCCAAATTCCAGAAACACGTTCTCTAGTACAATTTTTATTTTGGCAAGTAGATAAAACAACTGTTATTTCCGTAAGCCTAAGCTGCAGGAAGGGTGTCCAACTTTTCTGCTTATCCAAAGGAGGCAGGAGTTGGAAAAGCCTGTTCAAAAGCTTGGTAGGAGGGGAGGGAGGATTCTGGGTGCTGATGAGGGGCTGGTGTGGGTGACTGGGCCTGCGTGACAATAGCCTGGGCTGCCCTGGGAAGCAGTGAGCTCCCTATCACAGGAGGGATCCACAGCCTGGGCATGGAGCAGGACTCAGTGGCCCTGAGATCCCTCTCATGCTGCAGCTGTGTGAGTCCCTGATTGCACAATGCTCCAACAGTGTGGAACAGAAGGGAGATGGTTATGCTGGGGGACTGGAGAGGAGAGAGCCACTGGCAGGTCCCAGAAACAAAACCCCTTCTTCAGGTCCTTTCCTGGTCCCTCTAAGAAAGCTATGTCTTTTCTCTGGTCAAAGCTGGTCATCCAGTCCCAGGGATCAAAGAAAAACTGGATTTTCCGTCCAGTTCATAAGCAGGCAAAAGTCCCATGGGACCATTAAGAGTAGAAACCAAGTGAACCAAAGATGAAGGAAGACAGAACTTCCTGGAAAGGAAAGGGAAAAATGGCAATTCCACAAGCAGATGGAGCCACCAAGGGCCGCCCCGCCTAGCCACCCTCAGCACTGCCAGCATGAGTGGATATCACTTCCAAAAGAGTACCCAGTTTGTTGGAAAGAGTGTGTTTTTTTTTTTTTTTTTTGAGACACAGTCTCACTCTGTAGCCCAGGCTGGAGTGCAGTGATGTGATCCCGGCTCACTGCAACCTCCACCTCCCAGACTCAAGCAATTCTCCTGTCTCAGCTTCCCAAGTAACTGGGATTATAGGCATGCACCACCATGCCTGGCTAATTTTTGTATTTTTAGTAGAGACGGGGTTTCGCCATATTGCCCAAGCTGGTCTCGAACTCCTGGCTTCAAGTGATCCACCCACTTTGGCCTATAGTGCTGGGATTATAGGTGTGAGACACCGTGCCCGGCTGAGAGTACGTCTTTATGGGTTGGGGTCAACCTTCAAGAGGCAGCTGGGGTCCTCCTGCTTCTTCAGGCTGGGTTGGCACTCCCAGGGCTTCCCCACGTCATTTTGTGGATCTCACTGCCTTGTTAGAGGTAGGCAGTTCCCAACAGAGTGGTGGGGAATGGGGTACACCAGGGAATGTTCCAGAAATTCAGTGGGTAGGGAGTGATTTGGGTTGTACCACCAGTTGTCACAGTGGCACTTAGTGAGCAGAACAGGGATGCCGGACGCCTGCACCACAGAGATTATCCTGGGTGATGCCTGATGGCAAATGTCCTGCCCACACGTATAGGTGGGCATCTATGAGCAGTGTTCTGGGCCTAGAGCTATACACAGAGGCACGAATTTGTTTTGCATGGATTTAGCAAACACTGAATTGTCCAGGAATGAAACTCCAATATAAACTGAGGGAAAGCTGCCCTTTGTGTTATTCAAACTTTCCCAGGAGTTTTCTGCTATTTCAGAAAATACATCACTCATGGCCACACCAAATGGGTGCACGTGTGGCTGCCACACTCATGATTTAAAGGCAAGTGGGCTGGGCACAGTGGCTCATGCCTGTAATTCCAGCACTATGGGAAGCCGAGGCAGGAGGATCACTTGAGGCCAGGAGTTCAAGACTGGCCTGGGCAACATGGTGAAATCCTGTCTGTACAAAAAAAAAAATTTTTAATAAAAAATTATCAACAGGCAGCAAGTGCTGGGAAAAAATAAAAATAATTTTTAAAAACAAAAACTTAGCCAGGCATGGTGGTGTGCATCCGTAATCCCAGCTGCTCAAGAGGTTACGGCCAGAGGATCACTTGAGCCAAGAGTTCAAGACCAGCATTGGCAACATAGCGAGGCATTGTCTCTACTAAAATTTAAAAAAATTAGCTGGGCATGGTGGTACATGCCTGCAGTCCCAGCTACTTGGGGGACTGAGACAGGAGAATCACTTGAGCCCGGGAAGTCAAGGCTGCAGTGAGCCCTGATCATGCCACTGCACTCCAGCCTGGGCGACAGAGCAAGACTCCATCCCCAAAAATAAAAAATAAAAATATAGATACGGATAGATTGTATTATTTATGAATTCCACTGTATGTTTTTTGCTACCCTCACCAGACTCGGGGTGGGCAGGCTAGCAGGGACTGGTACAGCTCATTACTGTTTCCCCAGCCCCTAACCTGGGGCTCAGCAAGCATCTGCCGGATGCATACATCAACCCTGAAATGACTTCCTCCTGTATAAAGAGGTAGGGTTTGATTTAACCTTGGAGGGAGGAAGAGGTTATGAGGCACACAACTGGAGGAAAGGGCAGGAGATGGGAGAGGATATGGTGCATCTGGGAACAGGACACAGGTCCCTCCTGGCAGGGGCAGGGAGCTCATGCAGGAAAGAGGGGCCAGGCAAGGGAGGTGCTGAGCTGAGACCGGAGGGGCTGAGAGGTGCAGGGCCCTGTGTCTGAGCCCACAGGTCCCAGGGACTGTCAGCCACTTGATCTCCACATGGCCCACCAGCCCCTTCGGCCCCTAGTCCAGACAGGAGAAAAGGCGGAAAGGGACAGGTACAGCCCCTAGAGCAGGGGTCTCAAGCTTTTCCGACCTTGACTCACCCAAGAAATAAAACTTAGATCATCACTGCTTAAAACGGCATGACTCCCTGCCCCCTGGTCTTGGTACCAGGCTCCAGGTCCGACAGGGCTGAGAACCATGGTGACCATCTATGGTGACAGAAAGCAACTAAAACAACGGAATTTTTAAAATGTGTGTTATGCTAAGACTTAAAGAATCCACAAGATGGTGAAGAATTACCCAACCAAAAGAGAAGACAGAAAGGAAAACAAAAAAGATATAGAAATACCCAGCTACTTTTGCCTTGAGGCGACTTCCTGATTCCCAGCAGCATGGACTTTTATTTTGACAGCTTCTTCAGATGGAAGTATCAGAGGCCCAGGCCCACAGAAGGTGAGGGGTCAACAGGAGATCGGGACCCTAAAGGGATACAGTCTCAGACAAGGGCTGAACTCACAGTAGAACAGCTCCTACCAGGAGCTAAAGATACCAGTTGGAATCCCCCAGATGGTTCAAGAAACCCCAAACTTGAGCTGGGCTTCAAGAGGACTTGAACTGGTGAGACCCCCAGGAGTCTGGCAGAAGGAACAGCAGGGTCTTCCTGGAGGAAGGTACCTTCATCCTAGACTCAAACCAGACTTTTCAAATGCAATAACCAGTATATGCTCAAAGAAAAGCAGGAATCCTTGGGAACCAGACACCACGAAGGAGAACAAGCCCACAAAATAGACGCTAAAAACAGACACACGCAGAGACTTCAGACGCAGACATCACCGTAAAACAGATATGTCTTCTCTGCTTCAATCAATAAAATAAAAAGCTTCAAGATCCCTGCAGAGAACAGAAAACGATAAAAAAAAAAAAAAAAATGACACAGCAGAAGAAAAAAGAACCAAGTAGAACTTCTAGAAATAAAAAAAGCTTCAATAACCAAAATTTAAAACTCACCGGACATATTTAACCAGAGAATAGCCAGAGTTGAAGAAAGAATTAATGAAACCCCAACAGCCCTTACAGGGTGGAAGCATTCCAATTCTATCCTATCCATTTCTGTCAGTGATGGCTGAACCCATTCAAGTGACTTCACAGCCCACTAGCGAGCGGGTCAGAGCCTGTGTCTGCATGACAAACACTGCCCCGAAGCATCCCCGGGAGAGCAATGAAGTCAGAAAAGAGCCCTCCCTGCTCCTGACTCCTCTGTATCTTTCTTGGAAACTTAATACCTGGAACTTGTGAGATTCAACTTTTTCTCTCACATTGATCCTCCCTCGGAGCCTCGCCCTCACATGCACGTGCCAGAAGATGCCAAGTGAATGAATAAACAAGTGGGTAGACTCAGGGCCTGTCGCCATACACATCCCATGCTTCCACTGCACTGTGCTCCTTGCCCAAAGGCAGGCCTGTCAGAACCCCAGAAGGGGCCTGAGCCTTCTTTGTCACTAAACCACAGGGCTGAAGGGCAGAGAGAAGGACAGGTAGCCAAGAGACTGGGCCCACACAGGAGTTGCAGTTTCAAAGGCCATGAGAAAAGGTAGAGGGTCCAGGGAGGTTTCCTTGTAAGGATTGTTGTGTCCCAGGGCACATACCTGTGGATGAAGGGGCACAGGGCTGGTGAGGCTGCAGACAAGAGGCTATTCATTTATTAAATAAGGTCAGTCAACATTCACCCAAAACTGACTAAGGTGCCTACCACTCCAAATGCCCACTGCCACTGCATACCATCATTCCACGGCGAGGGGGATAGCTTTAAAATACACAAACTCCCAGGCCCTCCACAGATCTTGGCAGGTCTGGTGTGAGGTCTAGGAATATGCATTTTTAATGGCACCTCTCCCCCACCCCTTTTCTACCCCAGATGGCTCAATCAAGCACCAGAGCAGAGGATCCAAGTCAAGGACAGAGAGCAAAGCAAGTTATACAGTCACGGTAATGTACAAGCTCTGCATGAAATAATGTCTGTATCTGCTTCCAATTGTCTTCAATGTTTAGACTCAACCTATAAAACAAAACACCCAAGATGTCATTGTGGTTATGCAAGAGAATGGAAGGGTTATTCAGTCTTGATGACTTAAAAATAAAAATAGGCCGGGCGTGGTGGCTCACGCCTATAATCCCAGCACTTTGGGAGGCAGAGGCAGGCAGATCACCTGAGGTCAGGAGTTTGAGACCAGCCTGATCAACATGGAGAAACCTCATCTCCACCAAAAATACAAATTAGCCAGCCGTGGTAGCAGGCATCTGTAAGCCCAGCTACTTGGGAGGCTGAGACAGGAGAATCGCTTGAACCCGGGAGGCAGAGGTTGGGGTGGGCCAAGATCGCACCACTGCACTCCAGCCTAGATAACAAGAGCTAGGCCGGGCGCGGTGGCTCAAACCTGTAATCCCAGCACTTTGGGAGGCCGAGACGGGCGGATCACAAGGTCAGGAGATCGAGACCATCCTGGCTAATACGGTGAAACCCCGTCTCTACTAAAGAATACAAAAAACTAGCCGGGCGACGAGGCGGGCACCTGTAGTCCCAGCTACCTGGGAGGCGGAGGCAGGAGAATGGCGTGAACCTGGGAGGCGGAGCTTGCAGTGAGCTGAGATCCGGCCACCGCACTCCAGCCTGGGCGACAGAGCCAGACTCCGTCTCAAAAAAAAAAAAAAAAAAAACAAGAGCGAAACTCCATCTCAAAACAAAACAAAAAAAAAATAAAAATACACGTGGCATAGGCTGGGCACAGTGGCTGACACCTGTAATCCCAGCACTTTGGGAGGCCAAGGCGGGTGGATCATGAGGTCAGGAGTTCAAGACCAGCCTGGCCAAGATGGTGAAACCCCATCTCTACTAAAAATACAAAAAAAAATTAGCCAGGCGTGGTGGCGCAAGCCGATAATCCCAGCTACTCAGGAGGCTGAGGCAGAGAACTGCTTGAACCTGGGAGGCAGGGATTGCAGTGAGCCAAGATTGCGCCACTGCACTCTAGCATGGGCGACAGAGACTCCATCCTGGAAAAAAAAAAAAAATACACATGGCAGCCTGGGCGTGGTGGCTCACACCTGTAATCCCAGTACTTTGGAAGGCCAAGGCAAGAGGATCACTTGAGCCTAGGAGTTCAAGACCAGCCTGGGCAACTTGGTGAGATCCCCCAATTCTACAAAAAGTTTTTAAAACTAGCCCATCTGCTGACACGCACCTGTGATCCCAACTACTTGGGAGGCTTGAGGCGGGAAGATCGCTTGAGCCCTGGAGGTCCAGGCTGCAGTGAGCCATGATTGTGCCACTGCACTCCAGACCCCGTCTCAGAAAAGAAAAAAAAATACACATGGCAGTAGTGGGAGGGAGACATGGACAGAATGCTTGGAGGAATGGACAGAATGAGGGTAAAAAAAAAAGGGGGTACCTGAGACTCTCAGGTTTATAAAGGTGACCCTAGATAATCTACAGGCCACAGGATGCTGTTGGGAGGATGAGGGGAGCAGTGGAAGAGCAGGTCATGAGAGCTAAATTCTCATCTATCTTAGAAGGGCACCAACAGATACTCTAAAATTGGTAAATCAAGCAGTAGTGGCTGGGCACTGTGGCTCATGCCTGTAATCCTAACACTCTGGGAGACCAAGGCAAGAGGACAGCTTGAGTCCGAGAATTTCAGACCAGCCTGGGCAACACAGTGAGACCTTGTCTTTACAAAAAATTAAAAAATTAGCCAGGCGTGGCGGCACATACCTGTAATCCCAACTGCTCAGGAGGCTGAGGTGGGAGGATGGCTTGAGCCTGGGAGGTCAAGGCTGCAGCAAGCCATGATTGTGCCACTGCACTCTAGCCTGGATGACAGAGCAAGACCCTGTCTCAAAAAAAACAGAAAGAAAAAGAAAAGAAAAAAGAAATAGCAGATTAATCATAACATTTGGAGACATGGGGGTAGCTAGCAGAAGAAACCATGAAAAGAGTTAAAAGAGGTTGCTCTCTCTTTTTTTTTTTTTTTTTTTTTTTTTTTTTGAGGCGGAGTCTCGCTCTGTCGCCCGGACTGGAGTGCAGTGGCCAGATCTCAGCTCACTGCAAGCTCCGCCTCCCGGGTTTACGCCATTCTCCTGCCTCAGCCTCCCGAGTAGCTGGGACTACAGGCGCCCGCCACCTCGCCCGGCTAGTTTTTGTATTTTTAGTAGAGACGGGGTTTCACCGTGTTAGCCAGGATGGTCTCGATCTCCTGACCTCGTGATCCGCCCGTCTCGGCCTCCCAAAGTGCTGGGATTACAGGCTTGAGCCACCGCGCCCGGCCAGCTCTCTCTTATTACATTGCTGGTGAGGGTGCAAAATGGTACAACAGCAGTGGGGAGCAAGAGCAAGTGGCAATCACAGAGCTCCCACACTCTGCCTCAGCAACCTCACTGCTGGGCCTGCATTTTTGGAGTGCACCTCCGCTTACATAAAATGACCACAGAAGAGGGTCTTTGCTGAAGCACCAACAGGAATAATAAAAGACTTGAAACAGCCCAAGAGTCCCTCAGGGGGACTGCTGAAACAAATTACGGCAGAGCCACATAACTCTATGTGTGGAGTGCTACGTAGCCACAAGATAGAGAGAAATTCTGACATATACTGCAACATGGATGAACCCTGAGGACATTATGCTAAGTGAAATAATCCAGTCACAAAAGGGCAAATACCATATGGTTCCACTTATATGAGGTACCAAGAGTAATCAGATTCATAGAAACAGAAAGTAGAATGGTAGTTGCAGGGGTTGCGGGGAGGATGAAATGGAGAGTTATTGTTTAATGGGTATCGAGTTTCAGTTTTGCAAGATGAAAAAAGTTCTGTGGATAGATGGTGCTAATGGTTGCACAGCAATGAAAATGCACGGAATGCTGCTGAACTGTAGCTTAACGATGGTCAAGGTGGTAAACTCCTTGTTATGTGAATCTTACCACAATTAAAAATAAGTGACTTTTGTCAGGCACAGTGGCTCACGCCTGTAATCCCAATACTTTGGGAGGCTAAGATGGGCAGATTGCTCGAGTCCGGGAGTTTGCTTATTTTCCAGCCTAGTCAACACAGTGAAACCCTGTCTCTACAAAAAATAAATAAATTAGCCAAGCATGGTGGCATGCACCTGTAGTCCCAGATGCTCTGGAAGGTGAGGCTGGATTGCTTGAGTCCAGGAGGTCAGGGTTGCAGTGAGCCATGGTGTCACTGTACTCTGACCTGGGCAACAAAGCAAGATCCTGTCTTAATAAATAAATAAATAACTTTTTTAATGTTTAAGACAAATTACTATGTAATTTATAGGAGACTATTTTCTCATAGTTGTCCAGGATATGCAACTAAAATGAATATTTTTTTCATCTTTTTTTTTTTTTTTTTTAAGACGGAGTCTCGCTCTAGCCCGGGCTGGAGTGCAGTGGCCGGATCTCAGCTCACTGCAAGCTCCGCCTCCCGGGTTTACGCCATTCTCCTGCCTCAGCCTCCGGAGTAGCTGGGACTACAGGCGCCCGCCACCTCGCCAGGCTAGTTTTTTTTTGTATTTTTTTAGTAGAGACGGGGTTTCACCGTGTTAGCCAGGATGGTCTCGATCTCCTAACCTCATGATCCGCCCGTCTCGGCCTCCCAAAGTGCTGGGATTACAGGCTTGAGCCACCGCGCCCGGCCTCTTCTTTTTTTTTGAGACAGGATCTCACTATGTCACTCAGATTGGAAAACAGTGGTGCAATCACGGCTCACTGCAGACTTGACCTCCTGGCCTCATGCGATCCTCCCACCTCAGCCTCCTGTGTAGCTGAGACTACAGGAGTGTGCCACGGCACCCAGCTAATTTTTGTATTTTTGTACAGATGGGGTTTCGCCATGTTGCCCAGGCTGGTCTCAAACTCCTGGGCTCAAGCGATACACCTACCTGGGTGTCTCAAACTGCTGGGATTACAGGCATGAGCTGCCACGCCTGGCTAAAGTGAAGATAATTAATGAAAGAGAAAGAAAGGAAGTTTGAGCTTCTATATATGAAGAGAGGAAGATCTCCAGAAGGGTCTGTCTGCAGCAAGATTTATAAAGCAAAACCAGCAAAGAACAGAAGAGTGTATACAGAATGCTATCTTCCTGTAAGAAAAGGGAAAATCTGGCTATATGTTTGTATTTGCAGAATGGAACACTGGAAGAGACATAAGAAATTAAAGACAGTGATGACCTAAAGGGGCAGTGGTGGAGGGGCTGGGGAGTGGGAAGAGGGTGGGAGCAGACTCTCAGTGTGTGTTTGTACCATGTTTTGATGTTTTAACTGAATGAATAAATTACCTAGTTAGATTTTCTTATTTGGTTGTCCCTGGAGAAAGGGAAAGAAGGTTGAGTGAGGAGATAGAGTGGGGGACCAGGGTAGAGTGGGGGATCCTAGACCATGTATTTGTCTTACTTTTATAAAAAGGAAAAAAAGGAATGAGTACATTTTTGGCCGGGCATGGTGGCTCATGCCTGTAATCTCAACACTTTGGGAGACTGAGGTGGGTAGATCACAAGGTCAGGAGTTCGAGACCAGCCTGACCAATATAGTGAAACCCTGTCTCTACTAAAAATACAAAAATTAGCTGGGTGTGGTGGCGCGTATCTGTAGTCCCAGCTACTCAGGAGGCTGAGGCTGAAGAATCGCTTGAATCCGGGAGGTGGAGGTTGCAGTGAGCCAAGATCGTGCCATTGTACTCCAGCCTGGGTGACAGGGTGAGACTTCATCTCAAAAAACGAAACAAACAAACAAACAAAAAAGTACATTTTCAGTGACCAAAAAACTTATGAAAAGATGCTCAGCCTCACTAGTAGTCAGAGAAATGCAAATTAAAACCACAGTAAGATGCCATTTCACACCCAGCAGGCTGGAATAAATTTAAGTGGGACAAGAACAAGTGTGGCAAGGAAGTGGGCAGAGCGAAGGGAGCTGCCTGCACAGTTGCCACAGGGTCACTTCTCATGCCATGGAGGTGCATCCCTCTCACCTAGTAATCCCCCCACTCAGAACACACCAGAGGAACCCGAGCACACGAACTTAAGGAGGTTCACTGCAGCATCGCAGGCAATTGCCAAAAGCTGGAAATGAGTTGAAAGTCCATCAACAGGAGAAATGAAGGGATTCCATTTATCACCCAATGGAATGCAACATTGCAATTAAACACATGAACTACAGCTGTGTGTATCAACTCCGATAACTCTCAAAACAGTACAGAATTTATTTTTATTTTAATTTGTTTGTTTGTTTTTTTGAGACAGTGTCTCCCTGTGTCACCCAGGCTGGAGTGCAGTGGCGGGATCTCGGCTCACTGCAACCTCCGCCTCCCGGGTTCAGGCAACTCTCCTGCCTCAGCCTCCTGAGTAGCTGGGATTATAGATGCCCACCACCACACCCAGCTAATTTTGTATTTTCAGTAGAGACGGGGGGGGGGGGGGTTTCACGATGTTGGCCAGGCAGGTCTCGAACTCCTGACCTCAGGTGATCCACCTGCCTTGGCCTCCCAAAGTGCTGAGATTATAGGTGTGAGTCACAGTGCCCGGCCAGGAATCAGTATAGAATTTTAAAAGTGCAAAAGGATTTGTCAGAAGACTACCTTTAATATATGGGATTTAAAAAAATATAAAAACTCAGCCAGGTGGCAGTGGTTCACGCCTGTAATCCCAATACTTTGGGAGGCCAAGGTGCGTGGATCACCTGAGGTCAAGTGTTCAAGACCAGCCTGGCCAACATGGTGAAACCCTGTCTCTACTAAAAATAAAAAATTAGCTGGGTATGGTGGCAGGCGCCTATAATCGCAGCTACTTGGGAGGCTGAGGTGGGAGAATCACTTGAACTCGGGGGGAAGAGGTTGCAGTGAGCCAAGATCGCACCATTGCGCTCTAGCCTGGGTGACAGAGCGAGACTCAATCTCAAATAAAAAATAAATAAATAAATAAATAAATCAAAACAAAAACCCTGTATTGTGCACAGTTACATCCCTATGCATTAATAGCAAAAGCATTAAAACAGACCCCTGGTCAAAGCCTTGTGTTAGGCATGAGTAAAAAATACAAATAAAACAGGTCCTTGAATGATGCACACCAATTTCTGACAAGTGTTTACCTCTGGAGAAGGCAGGAAAGGAAGGGGAAGGGAGGAAGATGTAGTGGGCTTCGGCTACAGCTGTGTTAATTCTTTAAAAGTAAAAAGATCTGGGCCAGGCACAGTGGCTCACGCCTGTAATCCCAGCACTTTGGAAGGCCGAGACGGATGGATTCCTGAGGTGAGGTGTTCAAGACCAGCTGGACAACAAGGTGGAACCCCCATCTCTACTTAAAAAAAAAAAAAAAAGTAAAAAGATCTGAAATAAATGTAGCAAAAAGGATTTGACAAAGCTCAGCAGTGGGTGCATGGGGTGTGTGTTATTTTTCTCTTTCTTTTTTTTTCCCTGAGACAGAGTCTTGCTCTGTCACCCAGGCTGGAGTGCAGTGGCACGATCTCAGCTCACTGCAACATCTGCTTCTTGGGTTCAAGCAATTCTCCTGCCTCAGTTTACCAAGTAGCTGGGCTTACAGGCACGTACCACCATGCCCAGCTAATTTTTGTGTTCTTAGTAGAGACAGGGATTCACCATGTTAGCCGGGCTGGTCTCGAACTCTGGACCTCGTGACCAGCCTGCCTCGGCCTCCCAAGTGCTGGGATTACAGGCGTGAGCCACCGCACCTGGCCCTATTTTTCTCTTTACTATTGTATAGACTTGAAATATGTCTTTTTTTTTTTTTTTGTATTTTTTTTTTTTTTTAGTAGAGACGGGGTTTCACCATGTTAGCCAGGATGGTCTCGATCTCCTGACCTCGTGATCCGCCCGCCTCGGCCTCCCAAAGTGCTGGGATTACAGGCTTGAGCCACCGCGCCCGGCCATAGACTTGAAATATGTCTTAATCACAGTAACAATAAATCGGGCTTGGAGCATGGACAGGTAGAGAGGAGGCGTAGGCTGAGGAAGGGGGCATCCAGTCATGCAAATGGAGAGCGGCCACCTCATCACTCTCCTCCCTGACACCTGCCCCCACACACTTGTCTTGGGGGCACTCAGGCTGGGGGTGCAGGTTCTGAGCTTCCCTGAGGTAGACTTGGAGACAGGGGCTACCCAGTCCCTTGCCCCAACAGGAGGAGGAAGAGAAGGAAAAAGGGCTAGGAGAGGGAATGTGCCCCAGGCTCAGCCCAGTCAGCAGCTCGGGACTCACTGCAGCCACAGCCTAAAACCTTACAGCCAGGCAGAGTTCAAGGGCTGGCCTAGCGTGGGTGCCACACATACCAGGGCATCAGCAGCCTGGGCCTCCCAGGGCCTCATCAGCTCTGGAAATAATTCCCTGAACATGTTGGGGCTTAGGGTGTCTTTGAAGGTGGCTGGAGCTGAAGCCACAAGCAAAGAGCCATGCAGGGGTTCCTTCCCAAGGTGGGAGTGGTGGGGGCTTTGCGAGCTCAGCCTCCAGGGTCAGCAAGTGAAAGGAGAGCTGGCAGGGAGTCGGGCAGGGAGCTGGGAGTCCCAGCAATGGCCAGGCTCACCCCAAGATGTTGGGGGGCAGAACTTCTAGGAGTCTTCAGGACAAGGCCATTTCTGATGACCACCAGCCAACTTCTAAAACGCCTGTCATAACCCCACCCCCTTGCTGGGTCCCACCCTCAAGGGCCAGTGGAAACAGTGAAAGCCAGGACTCCCGGCTTGAGGCCAAGCCCCATCTTTGTCTTTTCTGGGCTCCAGTGTCAAAACTGAAGAGGCTATAGTCCATGTCTCTCGTCCCACATTGTAATGCCCCAACTTGTACTCGCCAGCCACAGAGTGTACGGAGGCCTGGCTCTGTCCCAGAAGGTCAGCTCTACTCAGGTCCCAACAGGGCCATAGGGAGTCCAGAGGGGCCTCTACCCACCTCACCAAGACACCAAGGAACCAGGAGCTTGGGCAGAGAAGGGGGGAAGGAGATGGGGTCTGAACCTTTCTCTTCCACATCATTTTGCTGGATGGACCCAGCGAGGCTATGGGACCACACCCAGGTATGGCGGGGGGAGGAGCCCACTCACAGACTTTGGGAAAATGGAGAAGAGATGGAGGCCTGGGGGAGGAGGGAGGGAGAAGGCGTGATGAGGGTGGAGGAGGGCAAGAAGTCAAAGGAGCATTTGTTCTGCTAAGTGGCCTTGTTGTTGTCAAAAATTGGCCCCAAACTCTGTCCACTAGAAGCCTAGGGCAAGTCTTCCTCGGTCACACCCACGTCCCTGTCACCAGCCTGTCACACCACACAGCTGCCCACACACACCTCGACATACACACAAACCTTCCCCTTCCGGTCCTGGCAGAGCCCACCCATGGGACCCTCACCTCTCTCTCTCTCTCTGTCTCTCTCTATCACTAAGTTCCTTCCAAGAACTAGACTAAATCCTGCTACTAGATCGCAATCCACCCTCCATTTGCAGCCTCCTCCTGTCTCTACCCATCCGTCCTTCAGGGAACTGGGATAGGAGAGGTCAGAGTTGTGCCTCCAAGTGAGCACATGAAACCCACAGAGCCTGGGCTCCACTGGGGGAATTCTGGGTGGGTCACAACAACAGAACATGGAGCAGCCAGGCCTGAGTGAGGGGCAGGGCAAGAGGACGCTGGGGAGGGGCCCCATGCATGCACTGATTCCTCAAATGTGCTCGGGGACCCACCATGTGGCAGACACTGCAGGTAAAACAGCAAACAACAACAACACAGAAATCCCTCCCCTGGTGGAACTGACATTCTAGTGGGGCAGAAAAATGGCAAACACAAATAAATAAAATACAGTGAGCACGGCAGATTCACGCTACAGAGAAAAAGAAAGCAGGGAAGGGAGGTGGGGCCAGTGGTATGATTTTGTATTGAATGGTCTGGTAAGGCCTCGCTGAAGACGTGAGACCTAAAGCCGCTGAGCATCTGGGCTGCGTGGATATTTGGAGAAAGAATGTTCAGAGCAGAGGGAACAGCAAAGATGTGGAGGCAGGAGTGTGTCTGGTGACTAGGAGGAATGGCAGGGAGGCTGGTGTGGTTGCAGGGAAGTGGGAGGGGGCAAGGGGGAGAGGATGAGGTGGAGAGGCAGCAGGGGCCAATGGTGTAGGGCAAAGGGGCCTCATGGTGGTGAGGCTCGTCCACCAGCCAAAAGCCCCCATTCAGAGCCCTGTGATGGAAGCAGGAACAGAATTGCAGATCGGGGGCCCCTCTGTAGGTTCCAAGCGATAGGCAAGCCCCCGGCAGCCAGCCAGCCTAGGATGCCGCCAGATTGTCTTAAATCCCGCTCCCCCTCCAGCATCTCCCTCGAGGACAGTCCCAGCTAAGCTCTCCCCAGAGGAGCAGCCACGTGGGCAGACTTGGTGGCAGCAGGCCCAGCGTGTTGCTGCCTGTTCCCACCATGCCCACCACACCCAGGACCTGTCTGTCTGACTGTCGGTCGGTCTCAGCCCTCATAGGTAAGCACAACAATAGCACCTCACTCTGGCTCGGCATAATGACAGCCAGGATATTGTTTAATCCCCACAAAGGTCCTCAGCCTGCTGCGTGGCCCGAGGAGCCCACTGACCACACAGGAGAAGGCCCCACGAACAAAGTCACTTGCCCATGGTGAATTCTCACCAACTTCCCACCGAGGGGCTTTGTTATTAGAGCCTCCTACAGGGCAGGACTCACACACAGGACTGGGCTGAGGACACAGCCAGGGTCAGAAGAGTTCTGGGGTCCAAATCTCTTACCATGCAGGTGAGGAACTGCGGCACAGGGAAGGGCTGTCAGCAGGGTCTCCTAAAGCCTAAGACAATTCTCTTTTCCACCCATTCCCTTAGGAAACACCCAGTCACACAGACAAAGAAAGCCCTGCAGCTGTGGGGATTTTGGGGGGGGGAGAATGGGCCCCTGGCCAGAAGTGGGTGTGGCCCTGAGAAGTGGGGTGTGGTCCTGGAAAATGAAGGGAATGGCGTGTCTGTGCCAAGATGGCAGCAGTGCAAGCCAAGGGGGATTCCACCGACAGCAGAGTGAGGTCTGCAGGGCAGCGCCACATCTAATCCAGCCGCTGGGGCTGAATGCAGTTGAATAAATTTAGTCGTAGGTCCAGGACTCTGCAGCCTGGGAGGGGCGGGGGCCGAGGAAGCGGAGGTCTTACCTCGGAACTTCTTAGGAGGGTTGTCCAGGTCCCCGGCCGCAGGCTCCACCACACAGCGGTCATCCACCAGCCTGGGGGACAAGGCAGCTCGGTCAGCAGGAGAGAAGAGACTATCTCCCACAGCATCCCTCCCTTAGAGCAGGGCATGCCAGGCACCAGTGAGCCCCTAAGATAATTCCTCCATCTCTAACAAGCTCCCCACCATCAAGTCATTCTTTCCTGGCATCACTGTTGAAAGGCAAGGTGTCTCTTGGGGGTGGGGAGAACCCCAGGAAGAACACAGAAGCACACCCAGCCCACCCCAACCCCCTGACTGGAGCTGCAGCTGTCCTGGGGGTACTCTGCCGCCAGTCAGGACTGTCACATGCTGCCCTGATGGGAACGGGCAGTGGGTGAAGGGGGCAGGAGAGGAGGAGAAAAACAACAGCATAGAGGAGTGGAAGGGAGAGAGACAAAGAGAGTCAGAAAGATAAAATGGATGAGAAACAGAAGCTAGAGAGAGACCAGAGACAGACAGATGAGAGAAGCATAGGAGACACCAAACTGGCGGCATGAGTCTTTAGGTCTCCAAGGAAGGATGATGAGTCTCACGCCTTCCCAGTCTGTCAGGCCTCATTTCATAGTCTCCCCTTTGGTTCACTCTAGGACAATTTCCTTCTTATAGCCATGCTGGCATTAATCTCGCATTTCCTGAGGGCATTCATTTACTCATTCATCTATCCACCCATCCACTCATCCCTCCACCCATCCATCTACCCAGTCCCCCATCATCCATCTATTCATCCATCCACCCATGCACCCATCCATCCACCCATCCACCCATCTACCCATCCAGCCACCCTTCCTGCATTTAAACTTTGTCAATGCCACTCCAGCCTCTAAGATAAAGTGATGCTGCTCACCCACCATGTCAAAGGACAACTCTGTCTCAACACCCCCATGCCTGTTACCTCTGAATTCTCACCAACTTTCCAGCAAGGGGCTTGTTTTTAGTGCCATTTTACTGAGAAGAAAATCAAATCTGAACATTAAATAACTTGCCTAAACTCACACAGCTGATTTCAAAGCCCATGCTCCTTCTGTACCTCCCCTCCCTGGGTTGGTTAAGAAGGTCTTTTCTGTTTTCTTTTTCGAGACGCAGTCTCACTCTGTCGACCAGGCTGGAGTGTGGTGGCGTGATCTTGGCTCACTGCAACCTCTGCCCCCCGGGTTCAAGCGATTCTCCTGCCTCAGTCTAATGAGTAGCTTGGATTACAGGCACCCACCACCACGCCTGGCTAATTTTTGTATTTTTAGTAGAGACAGGGTTTCACCATCTTGGCCAGGCTGGTCTCAAACTCCTGACCTTGTGATCCACCCACCACAGCCTCCCAAGTGCTGGGGTTACAGGTGTGAGCCACCACACCCAGCCTGGCAAGGTCTTTTGTGATCTGACCTCTACTTACTCCCTAGCTAGCCTCACTATTTCCTTGCCCCAACTGTACTAAACCTCCAGTTGATCCCAAGGTCCCCGGAGCTCTCATCTCTCCAGAGGCAGTCCTGGCAGCCTGCAATGCCTTAATATTCATTGCACCCTTAATATTCATTGCACCCTGAAGCCACAGGCCTAGCAAAACTCCATCCTTCCACCCTCAGCTCTGCTCTCCTACTCTGCAAAGCCTTCCTTGGCCAGTGCCCGTGGGCCTCCCTCCTTCATGTTCCGGCACCTGGTCCTGGCAGTGTCTCTCCCCACTTCTTGACTTGCTGTGTCTATGTGTGAGTTCCTTCAGAATGGAGCCCCTATGTGTTTTCTTTGGAATGATTAGCACCTCGCACAATGCAAAGTGTTATGATACAATAAGAAATATATATTTGGTCTTCATCCCAGTTCCTGGCTAGAGCTCCTAAAGCTCTTGTAACTTCCTAAGTGATAAGGGCAAGAAGAGTTACAACGTTGAGATTTTTGTTTCTAGTTCCTGAAATAGATCGGAAGCAATAAAGATGAAATGGCATGAATTTTGTTCATTCCAAGCCTCTTTCAACCACACCTGGTTTTATGTTAATGAGGTGATTCTTGGAAAGCCCCTGAGGATGGGGCTGCCAGGGGAATAACCACGTAATTTGAGGGTTCCCATTTTCAGCCCCACCCCCATCACAACCTCCCCCTGGAAGGAGAGAGCCGCTGAAGGTTAGGTTAACCACCAATGGCCAATGGTTTAATCAATCATGCCTATGTGGCCGGGCACAGTGGCTCATGCCTGTAATCCCAGCACTTTGGGAGGCCGAGGCCGTGGATCATGAAGTCAGGAGTCCAAGACCAGCCTGACCAACATGGTGAAACCCCATCTCTACTAAAAATACAAAAATTAGCTGGGCATGGTGGCGCATGCCTATAATCCCAGCTACACAGGAGGCTGAGGCAGGAGAATCACTTGAACCCGGGAGACAGAGGTTGCAGTGACCCGAAAACACGCTTGCACTTCAGCCTGGGTGAAAAAGCAAGACTCCGTCTCAACAAAAACAAAACAAAACAGAACAAAACAGAAAACATGCCCATGTAAGGCAGCCTCTGTAAAAACCCAAAAGGAGCCAGGCACCAGTGGCTCACACCTGTAATCCTAGCACTTTGAGAGGCCGAGGCAGGTTAATGACCTGAGGTCAGGAGTTCAAGACCAACCTGGCCAACATGGCGAAACCCTGTCTCTTCTAAAAATAAATAAATGAATAAATAAAAATTAGCTGGGTGTGGTGGTGCACGCCTGTAACCCCAGCTACTCGGGAGGCTGAGGCAAGAGAATCACTTGAACCTGGGAGGCAGAGGTTGCAGTGAGCTGAGATCAAGCCACTACACTCCAGCCTGGGCAACAGAGCAAAACTCCGTCTAAAAAAAAAAAAAAAATTAGCTGGGTGTGGTGGCACACGCCTCTAACCCCAGCTACTCAGGAGGCTGATGCAGGAGAATTGCTTAAACCCGGGAGGCAGAGGTTGCAGTGAGCTGAGATCGAGCCACTGCACTCCAGCCTGGGCAACAGAGCAAAACTCCATTAAAACAAACAAACAAACAAAAAACCAGGTTCAGAGAGCTAGGCTGGTGAACACAAGGGGGTATTGGGAGGCGGTCACCCCTGGAGAGAGCCTGGAAGCTCTGTATCTCCTGCTCCATATTAAACTCTTCCATCTGGTTGTCTTTCTGAGTTCTGTGAGCCATTCTAGCAAATTATTAAACATAAAGAGGAGGCTGTGGTAACCCCTGATTTACGGCTGTTTGGTCAGAAGCACCAGAGGCCCAGACTTGTGACTGGTGCCTGAGATGACGTTAGTCTTGGGAGACTGAGTTTTCCACCTGTGGAATCTGACACTGACTCCAGGTAGATAGTGTCAGGATTGAATTGAACTGGAGGACATCCAGGTGGTATCCCGAGAGTCTGTCTCCTTTCCTCTCCCTGCCTCCAGCACCTGCTTAGTCTCTGGCCCTCTTCCCTTCTCCATCTGCACTCGCATCGTTGGGCATCTTGACCACACTCATGAACTTAAAAGCACCTCCAATACATTCACTGAGAACTCCCGCATTCGCCTCCCACAAACTCCAGCCTCGGAGATCTAACTGCCTAGTCGACATCTCTACTTGGATGTCCACAGGCATCGCAAACGCAGTCTATGCAAGCTGAGCTCCTGGCCTCCCAATGGAACATGCTCCTCCAGAGGTCCTCCCCATCTCAGTTGATGGCAACTCCATCCTTCCAACTGCTTGGTCCAAAAACCTTGGACCTTTCCTTGGCTCCTCCCTTCCACTCACACCTCACACCTAACCTGTCAGGAAATCCTGTGGGCTGCATCTTCAAAATACACAATCAGGTACAGAATTGGACCTCTTCTTATCACTTTTACCACCACATTATCCAGGCTCCCCCCAGCTCTCACCTGGATTTCAGTAACTACCTCCTCATTGGTCTCCTGGGTTCCCCCTTCACTCCCTTCAGCGTATTTCCCACACAGAAGCAGGGGGATCTCTTTAATTTTTTATTTTTTTGAGACGGAGTCTTACTCTGTCACCCAGGCTGGAGTGCAGTGGCGTGATCTTGGCTCACTGCAACCTCTGCCTCCAAGGTTCAAGCAGTTCTCCTGCCTCAGCTTCCCAAGTAGCTGGGATTATAGGCGCCTGCCACCATGCCCAGCAAATTTTTTTTTTTTTTTTTCATAGAGATGGGGTTTCGCCATCTTGGCCAGGCTGGTCTCAAAATCCCGACCTCAGGTGATCCGCCTGCATTGGCCTCCCAAACTGCTGGGATTTCAGGCATGAGCCACCGCCCCCAGCCAAGGGATCCCTTTAAAACATAAGTCAAATCAGGCCAGCACTCCACTCAGAACACTCCAGAACCACCCATCTCAGAATAAAACCAAATAACTTACATGGCCTGAAAGACCCACATGGTTCACCCCCTCACCTCTCTGATTGCATCTCCTCCCCATCCCCCTTCCCCTCACCCCTCTGCTCCAGCCCTGGAGCCCCCTCCAGGCTCCTCAAAGCCCTGAGGGGACTGGGCACTGGCTTTTTCCTCTGCCCAGAACACTCTACCTCCAGGATCCTCACCTCCTTCAGATCTGGGTTCAAACAAGCCTGTTCCCATGGAGACCCTCGCTCCCATTTTTATTAAAAATTGCCAACTGCTTCCTGCCACACTCGGTATGCCCCTCCCTATGTAATTGTTATCCACAGACTTTATCACCACCTGGATGGCTAGCTAGTTTACTTATTATGTTTACTATCCCTTACCCTGACCCCATGGAATGTAAGTTCTGTGAGGGCACAGACATGTCTGTTTTGCTCCCTGCCATATCCTCAGCACCCAGACCACTGCCTGGTGCAGAGAGGGCACACACAAAATGCATACCGAGTTAATTAATTCATTTTATGAGCTGTGCAGTAAAGTACACAAGAAGCAAAAGACAAGGTCCCTGCCTCAGGGAGTTTAAAATCTCATTGGGAAGACAAATCACATACTCAGAAGATAAATAATAAAAAGAATATGTATTAGAGCCAACTGGTGGTACCAGTCGTGGGTTTTGTCTGAATTCAGGGAAGTGAGAAGTCACTGCTTCGCCAATCAGAGAAGGTGTCGGAGAAGCAGGAGCTGCTCAGAGCCTTGAATAATTCATAGAATTTCCTGTGAGATATTAGTGAATCAGATTTGCTGGTTGTCTCTTAGCAAAGCCCTGAAGGGAGGGGAATTTTGATGGTGAGAGGAAGAAAGCATTGACCAAGGGTGATGGAGCCACAGGGCAGCATCGAAGTTGTGCAGCTGAAGAGAGGCTGGCGGCAGTCCCCACCGCCTCCATCTTGACCAGCACACAGGGCCTTGTAGAGGGGGGAAGAGGAAGAGGCCGCAGAGTCCCCCTCCTCAGAGGGTCCCTGTCTGAGGAAAACAACCCATCCTCATCCCTGACCCCTCCACGCCTCTCCTGGGAACTCCTTGTCTGGGTCACACATGCAGGAAAGACACGCAAATTTGGGGGCCAAAGTGTTTTTCCTCACCCCTCTGGGCAAGCCCACCTGGTCATTAGGTGGATGTCCATCTGTCCGAGCCTACGCTGGCACAGCTTCTGAGACATGGCTTCTGAAGCCCCGCTTCTCCAACTCGGCCCCTCCCCATCCCAGGGCCTGGCAGTCCACAAAGCAAGGAGTGCAAACAAAAGCCACTTAGAGAAGGCAGGGACCGGTCAGGAGGGGAGCACGGACTCCGGAGGGGAATTCAAACAAGGCTGGGAAAGAAAACATCCCAGATGTGCAGCTGAGCAGACGAGAATTGTCTGTGGAAGGGACTGGAGCAGAGAAGCAAGCCCTGGGCAGGGCTAGGGAAAGCAGGGCGGGTTGGTCAGGAGTGAGGACTTGGGAAGCAGGAGATGGGACCTTGGGCATTTTCTCCTGGGTCCGCCAGGACCAGCAAAACAGGCATCATCTGGGAATGCTAGGCACCTTTCTGTGTCCCTCAAGAACCTCCAAAGGGTGGCACCTTGCCACCTTGCCTTCCTTGTTTTATTCTCCAGCTAGTGTTTAGCGCAGCCCCCACCTGGTGTGTGTAAATAAAGAAGCTGGCCCTGGGCAGATGTTTGCAGGGTCCCACCGTGCCCCCAAGCGCCCCTCACCCGTGTCTCTGTGCATACTTATTAGGCCTGAGGGATCTCATGAAGGTGATCTCCGGCGAGAGGGGGGCGAGAGGGGACGGGAGGGAGCGTCGAGTGAAGTCATTAACAGACAAGCAAGAAAACTTTTATCAGATGAGCTGTCGGGAGACCTGGGGCCAGAGGGAGGCCCGAGGGCCGCGACACAAGTTAGGTAAGTTTGGATGGAGAGGGAGCTTCACCGGGCGAGGCCAAGACCTCTCCATCGCTGCCTGGTGGGGGCGGTTCTGAGTCCGCGCGGCTCGGGAGAGCTTCGGTCTGGCCGCCCTGGCCCCGCCCCGCGCCCGCGCCCGCCCCGCCCCCCGGCGCTCTGGCCCCGCCCCCAGCCTGGCCCTGCCCGCGAGCTCCGGGCGTCCGGCCCCGGCCCCGCCCCCGCCCCCGCGGCGAAGCGAAACTCGCCGCCCCACGTGCAGCCGTCTCCCCCGACGCGCCGCAGCTGCCAAGGGAGGGCCAGCGCGGCCTCGCCCCGGCCTGCCTCCGACTGTGGGCCGCTGCCAGGACCCCGCGCCTCCGCCAGACGCGCCCGGGGGCGGGGCAGGTGATATGCAGTTGCGCCCGCGCTTTCCTGTTCTCCCCGGCTCGTCTGCCCGCGGAGGGCGGCCCCCGGGGGACCCCTCCCCACCTGCTGGCACCGACGTCGCTGGCCTTAGCGCCCCACCCCGACTCTTCCTTATGGCGGGCACCTGTGTTTATCAAACTAGCCGGACCACAGGTGCCCTGCTGAGTGCGCATCTGGCGCTGAAACCAAAGCCCGCGCTCTACAGGGGAAGTGGCCGTGTCGCTTCACCCCTGTCCCCAACGCCTCCCCACAAGGTCCCTCCACCCACAGGCCCCGGAAAAGGCCTGTTTCTACCCTCTACCAGCCCACCGATCTCACTGTCCAGACTCTACTAGGATGACACCCCATCCCACTCCTGCCATCTCAAGGCCAAGCTGAGGCTCCCGGGTGGTTCCCTGCCCACGCCCACCTACGCCCACCACCGACATCGCTCCTCATCTAGAGGCCGGTGGTACCCCAGCCAAGATCACAGAAAAACTGCCCCTCTATCGCGCGACTCTATAGTTTATCAATCGTTTTTACATCCAGTATCTCATTGCGTTCTTACCACAGTCCAGTGTGAGGCCCCCAGAGTGGATGGAACCCCTGAGCCACACAGCTGGTCAGAGAATGGCACAGACACAACCCAGGTCTCCATCTACTCAACAAACCTCACTACAAGCCTACTATGTGCTGGGTGTGGTCCCCACCCTCCGGGATCTCCTGCGACCATGCTGAGTGCGGAGGACAGGAGCCCTGTCTACACCTGTGTGTCCCCTTCTCCCCTCCATTCAGGACCAGCCCAGCAGAGGCTCAGGAGCCCAGAGGACAGTCCCTACAGTGCGCCTTCCATCCACTGGGAGGCACAAGACCAGTCTGAACAGCAGAAGGAGCCAGAGGATGGGGCTATAAGGAAAGGGTCCTGGCTGGAGGCCTGTGGGCAGGCAGGGCTGTTCTGGGCCCTCTGGAGAGGAGCTGGTTGACAGCTTGCTCTAGGGTTGCAGGAGTGCATAGTCCCTGAAATGCCCACAGGGTCTACACCCCAAGACCTTGATCTGAGGTAGGAGAGGAACACAGCTGCATCCCATTCTACCCCATTCCACCCAGCGTGGACTTTGAAATCCTGGTGGGCGCCATGGGAAAGGCAGCAGGGCGGGTCAGTGCTGTCTGGAAAGATTAGATAAGGAGGAGGAAGGGAGCTAGATAGAAGTGGGGCAGGTGACTGTCAAGGAGCCTGACTCAAAACCTGCACCTACCAGCTTGGCCACCATCAGAGCACCATGGGAGGGGGAATGACAGACTGGGGAAATCCCCACAGGACCGTGAACAACCCCCCTCCCGCATTCAGCTGTGGATGAGAAAACTGTCCCTGGGGCATGGAGGAGAAACTGATCAGCCCAGGTCACATTAAGTTAAGGAACAGCAAGTTCCAGATCCCAGGTCTTCTGGCTTCCAGCCCCAGACACTGGCTGTAGGCGGAGGATTACCCGGTGCGAGGCAAGAAATTGAAGGCACAAACTGTTTCAGTATAATAAGGAAAAGAGTTAGAATAAGAATAGTCATAAGACAAGTTAGATATAGAGATGATCATGGACAATTAGCAATTATTATTATAAACATTATTAATCTTTAGCTTTTAATATTACTCTTTGTTGCATTACTCATATAACCTAGGAATAACCAGTGGGTATAGGGTCAGGTGCTGAAGGGACATTGTGAGAAGTGATCTAGAAGGCAAGAGGTGAGCCTTCTGACACGTCTGCATAAGGGCCGCTTGAGGGCTCCTTGGTCAAGCATTAACGCCAGTGTCTGGGAAGACACCCGTTACTTAGCAGACCATGAAAGGGAGTCTCCTTTCTTTGGAGGAGTCAGGGAACACTCTGCTCCACCAGCTTCTTGTGGAAGGCTGGATATTATCCAGGCCTGCCCACAGTCATCCGGAGGCCTAAACACCTCCCTGTGGTGCTGTGCTTCAGTAGTCACACTCCTTGTCCACTTTCATGCTCCTCCCGTACTCCTGGTTCCTCTTTGAAGATCGTAGTAGATAGCAGCAGAAGAAATAGTGAAAGTCTTAAAGTCTTTAATCTTTCTTATAAGTGCAGAGAAGAAAACGCTGACGTATGCTGCCTTCCCTCTATGCTTCGGCTACCTAAAAGGAAAGGGCCTCCTATCCTGTAATCTCATGACTTGCTTCACCTTGTCAATCACTTAGAAGATTCACCCTCCTTACCCTGCCACCTTGTCTTGTATACAATAAATATCAGCGAGCTCAGTCATTCGGGGCCACTACTGGTCTCCGCGTCTTGATGGTAGTGGTCCCCCCGGCCCAGCTGTTTTCTCTTTATCTCTTTGTCTTGTTCCTTTATTTATTACAGTCTCTTGTCTCCGCACACACGGGGAGAACACTGGCTAAGCCCCGTAGGGCTGGACTCTACAACTGGCCACCACTCCACAGATGCAGGCCAGCCCCAAGGAGGCCACTCCAACAGCAGGCACTGTCAGAACACTGGGATGGGCTGGTGGTGGGTGGAAAGCCTGGGGAGGCCCTTTCTCCAGATAGCCAAAGTCACACCTACTAGGCGTAATGTTAAGAGAGGAACCCGGATTCACTGGTTGGGGTTCCTGGCTCATCAGAGAAAAGAAATTAACTCCTGCATCCCTGCAAAAGCAACCATTTCCTTTGCCTCTACATACCTTTTTTTTTTTTTTTTTTTTTTTTTTGAGACGGAGTCTCGCTCTGTCGCCCGGGCTGGAGTGCAGTGGCGCGATCTCAGCTCACTGCAAGCTCCGCCTCCCAGGTTCCCGCCATTCTCCTGCCTCAGCCTCCCGAGTAGCTGGGACTACAGGCGCCCGCCACCTAGCCCGGCTAGTTTTTTATATTTTTAGTAGAGACAGGGTTTCACTGTGTTAGCCAGGATGGTCTCGATCTCCTGACCTCATGATCCACCCGTCTCGGCCTCCCAAAGTGCTGGGATTACAGGCTTGAGCCACCGCGCCCGGCCTACCTCTACATATCTTTACCAAGAATCCACCCTGTGCCAACCAAGGGACCAGGCAGTATATGGAATATATGGAATTTAAAAACAAGTACAGCTAAAGCCTTCAGAAAGCTTAAAGTCTAGAAAGGACATAAGCCATACACGCAGAGAACCCCAATAGTCTCTCCAGGAAGAATGGAGATAGCAAGAACAACTAAACTTGGCCCAGTAGAAATGAAGGTTGAGGCCAGTGTCCCAGCCTGCCTCTGCCACAGGCCTGGGTTTCTGGCTGTCAGGGTCAGGCAGGCTCTCTGACAAGTCCTGGGGTCTCTACAGCGGTGCTGGGTGCATGGGAGGACATATCAGTAAGGCCAAGGAGAAGAAAGACAGGGATCAGGAGACCAAAGGGAAAGCTGGGAAGAGAGGGAGAAAAGGTGCAACCATGGGCCGCCAGCCAGCCCTTGCCTCATATGTTTGGCCTGCCAACCCCAGGCTTGTCTCCCACTGTCCATAACCCAGAACTGGATTCTCAGTGTTTCTCACTTGACAGAGTGACTGAGGCTGTAGGACCCTCAGCAGGGCAGACCTTCAGGCCAGCTCGCCCTGCCTCCAAACCTCCGCAGAGCTCTCTGGGACACAAAGCAACAAAGGCAGCTCTGACAAATCAATCCAGAAAGTGAAGCAGCCTACACCACAACCCCGCCTTGCCAGAAAATTGGTGTTCATGGTGGAAAAGGAGATGGGGGCAGGGTGCTGTTTTAGATTAAAGGAAACTGAAGAGGCATAAGAAAATGTAATACGAGGACCTTGACAGGATCTCCGTGGTTTTTTTTTTTTTAGATGGAGTCTCACTCTGTTGCCAGGCTGGAGTACAGTGGTGCGATCTCGGCTCACTGCAGCTTCTGCCTTCTGGGTTCTAGTGATTCTCCTGCTTCAGCCTCCAGAGTAGCTGGGATTACCAGTGCCAGCCACCACACCCGGCTAATTTTTGTATTTTTAATAGAGACGGGTTTCACCATGTTGGGCAGGCTGGTCTTGAACTCCTGACCTCAGGTGATCCACCGGCCTCAGCCTCCCAAAGTGTTGGGATTACAGGCGTGAGCCACCACGCCGGGCCTGACCACTGGTTTCTTTAAATCAGGATCCTAGGCCGGGTGCAGTGTAATCCCATGCCTGTAATCCCAGCTCTTTGGGAGGCCGAGGCAGGCGGAACACGAGGTCAAGAAATCGAGACCATCCTGGCCAACATGGTGAAACTCCATCTCTACTAAAAATACAAGAATTAGCTGGGCGTGGTGGTGCGTGCCTGTGGTCTCAGCTTGAGCTTGAGCTCAGGAGTTCAAGGTTACAGTGAACTCTGATCATACCACTGAGGACAATGGGCACATCTGACTATGGATTGGGTCTTGAATGCTATTAGGAAACTATTAATTCGTGTGATCACAGCACTGTAGTTACATAGGAATGTATAATAAAATATTTAGAGGTGAAAAAGATGCAATGTATGTAATTTATCACAAAATCCTTCAGCAAAAAATACATGTATCAAATGTGACCACTATAAACAATGATTAAGTCTAGGTGGTAAGCAAATGAGTGTTCTAAATGGTTCTCGCTACTTTTCCTGAATTATATTTATGCCTCAGGCTGTGAGATCATACGTAAAGGCCAGAGCCACCATAAGTAAGTGACTTGCAAAGTCTACCCACTGCCATCATCATCATCATCATCTTTGAGACACAGACTTAATTCTCCCTCCCATTACCTATATCACCCCCATCATCTATTTCTAGACTCATGCTGGAGAAGAGGGCTCTCCTGCACTGTGCAGGAAGGGCTAATGGCTGGCTGGCTGAGTGACGGGAAGAGCAATTTGTTAACCAAATATGCACAGGTGTCTGCCTCAAGCACCTGCAGCTGCTCCTGGACTGAGATTTGTGTTAACCCCTTCTGGCTCTGCCCACCTGCTGGCCAAAAAAAAACATACCACTCTATCATTTTACTTTCTCACTGAAGCCTCTGCAGTGAGTTTCTCCTGACTGCCTCCCCAAGTGGAAATCCCTCTGTAACGTGGCTCCACCCAGTTCCATCCCCAGCCCACACCTTGAACTCACTGTGTTGTGAACGCCCAGCCTTATTTCTGCACCCACGATTTTTCTCACAGTCCCTAGCCTGAAAGGCCCTGTAACCTTCTCTCCTCAGTCCCCTGCCGCGTGACTCCAAGCTCTCTAAGCCAGGGGTCCTGACTGCAGGGAATTGTGACTGCAGGTACAAATGCGGGTGCCGCTGGCACCTTTCGCATGTCCAGCCTGACATCCCCAAGGGGCTCAGAGCTCCCATTCAGAGGCCTGTGATGAACTTAGTAGAGATCTGGGTTCTGCTTTCCTCCTTTCCCAGCCCCAGGTTTCCTCCCCTCCACTCACACAGTCCTCACTCCTAGAGAGGGGTGCCCCAGGCCCACATGGGGTGAAGTCTAGAGAGCAGGGCTGGGGGTGGACATGCAGGGACCCAGGCATGTGTGCAGAGGTCATCCAAACCCAGAAACCTCCCCACAAGCTGAAAGCAGAAAGCTGGTGTGGCCCCACCTAAAACTCAGCATGTGTCCCCACCCCCAACCCAAGCCACCACCCCAATGGGCCAAGCTAGGGAGGGGATGTGGGGTCAGGAATGTAGGGCAGGGCAGAGTATGAGCAAGTGGCTCCAGCAGGATTCTTTCAGGCCGGCAGGATTCAGGCCAAGGAGCTGGATGCAGCCTGAGGACCTGGAGTCCCAAGGTGGACGTGTGGCACTGGTTCTAGGCTGAGCCAACCCTGCGCCACCCCCTCTGCACTTCATCCCTTCTCCATCACATCCTCACACTGCCTGGGAAGTGCCTGACACCTAATCTTAAGGGCAGAGGCTGGTCTTACTCCCCACATGCTAGTGCAACACTCACACATGACATGAATCGGGCCTGATCCTCTGTGGCACCGAGTTCTGTTCCCATACCCCTCCACCACCACAGAAACACAAAAAGTCAGGGAGCCTAAGAGTTAAAGGTGTACCTTGTCTTTGATCTCCATTTCTGGAAACGTATTACCTGAGAGGATAACTATAACTAGACAAGTGTTCAGGCATGTGTGCACTAGGATGTTCAGGGCAAATTGTTCTTAACAGCAAAAATTTACAAAGAGCCTGAATGCTGAATACTAGAGCTGCTTAAATAAATTAAGGTACAGCATACCATGGCTGTGCAGCCGTAACAATGGTGTGTTGGCATAGGAAAATACAGCTCACTCTACATATATCCAAAAACGGACGGGGTACAAAGCCATACGTGCAGTTTGATAGTGTTTGTAAATGTTCATTTATGAATATAAAAGGCTAGAAGGTCACAGAGAATGTTCATGTAAGCCATAGTGGTATGACAGATCATTTTTTTGAGTTTTTCACATTTTCTCCAAGGAATGTATATTTTTTTTAATCTGAAAAATATATATATTTTCAAAAACTGAGTTGCATGGATTAGGCTAAGACCAAGACTCTGCCTTGGGGTACAGAACAGAAGTCTAACATCTCATTCCAGTGAAATCACAATTAAATGAAAGCCAAGCTGGGCGCAGTGGCTCATGCCTGTAATCTCAGCACTTTGGGAGGCCAAGGCAGGCAGATCACCTGAGGTCAGGAGTTCAAGACCAGCTTGACCAACATGGAGAAACCCCATCTCTACTAAAAATACAAAAAAATTAGCCAAGTGTGGTGGCACGTGCCTGTAATCCCAGCTACTCAGGAGGCTGAGGCGGGAGAATCGCTTGAACCCGGGAGGAGGAGGTTGTGGTAAGCTGAGATTGTGCCATTGCACTCTAGCCTGGACAACAAGAGTAAAACTCTCTCCAAAAAAAAAAAAAAAAAAAAAAGACAAGGCAGGTCTGAAATCCACCCAGGGAATGCTGTCAGCAAGGGAAGGGCAGTCCCCCACTCCTGGAATTACATGTGTCTCCGAGACTTAAGGCTCAAAGGGCCCCACTGCACAGAATGGAACAAGCTGGACCTGTGCCTTGATTACCACTGATTCTCCAGTGCCTAAAACAGTGCCTTGCCTAGCACATGGTAGATGCTTAATAAACGTTTGTTGAATGACATTATGAAGTCTGATGAGGGCAAAGAGATGGGCCTTCTGGGCTGAGGGGCAGGTAGACCTAGCAGGCAGGCTTCCTCACAGCCTGTCAGGCTGGGAGGGCCCCAAGATCAGGGATCCAGGCCCTAGGTACTTATTAAAACCACCTGGAGAACCTTTTCAAACTCCAACACCCAGACCCCAGCCCTAGAGATGGTGATTCAATTGTTCTGGCATGGGACTCAGAGCTGAAATTGCTTTTTTTTTAATCCCCAGGCGATTCTCAGCTACACCCAGAGCCCCTTAGAGGATAATGCAGGCTGACAGAAACTCACTCTGAGAAGGCAGGGCCTTGTTCAAAACACCCAACAACGGCCAGGCACGGCGGCTCATGACTGTAATCCCAGCACTTTGGGAGGCCGAGGAGAGAGGATCACTTGAGCCCAGAAGTTTGAGATTAGCTTGGGCAGCAGAGGGAGACCCTGTCTCTACAGAAAATACAAGAACTAGCCAGATGTGGTAGCACATGCCTGTAGTCCCAGCTACTCGGGCGGCTGAGGTGGAAGGATTGTTTGAGCCTAGGAGGTTAAGGCTGCAGTGAGCCCAGATAGCACTACTGCATTCCAGCCTGGGTGACAAAGACCCTATCTCAAACAAAACAAAACGGAAACCACCCAAAAAGTTGGTGACGGAACATGAGACAGACACCCTTCCTGAGAGCTGTGCCTCTGAGGTTTCTGACCTAGGGATCCTGAGCCTGGAGACCTAGGGCTTCCTCTATATTTACTCCCATACTTTTTGGGTCCTGACCTCCAGGGAAGTAGGTCAGGCTAGCAGGTAGACAGGGAACCCCACGGGTAAGAGGCAGCGTCCCCTACTCACTATGATTACCCAGCCCTGGGTGATCCAGGTCCAGAGGCCCTGAGAGCTCCAAATGGGGCTCCAAGGCTGAGCCATGGGTGGGCAGAGGCACTTTGACAAATGTTGAAAGCTTAGCTCCAAGACTCAGTTCACCTGCACTCCCCCAGTTTACTGTCTGTGGGTCTGGGGCCACCTCTCCAGGTACTCAAAAGAGATCTTCGCCAGGCACAGTGGCTCACGCCTGTAATCCCAACACTTTAGGAGGCCGAGGCGGGCGGATCACCTGAGGTCAGGAGTTTGAGACCAGCCTGACCAACATGGAGAAACCCCGTCTCTACTAAAAATACAAAATGAGCTGGGCGTTGTGGCACATGCATGTAATCCCAGATACTCGGGAGGCTGAGGCAGGAGAATCGCTTGAACTCACGAGGCGGAGGTTGCGGAGAACCAAGATTGCCCCATTGCACTCCAGCCTGGACAACAACAGCGAAACTCTGTCTCAAAAAAAAAAAAAAGAGGTCTTCAAGAGATGACTTGAGATCCTGATGGGTTCACCCTGTGTACCTAAGGCGAGTTCTCCCTAGCCACTGGCCTAAGGCCATATTAAATCCTCCACTTTTTGTTAGCCCTGATCAGCTACTCCAGCCCTGGCCTCTGCTGCTCCCACCTGTGGTGAAGGATAAAGCAGTGGCATTGGCCTCGCTCTCCTGCCAAAAACAGGCGTGGGCCTGCTTTCCCTTGCCGGCCGGCAGTCTCAACCGCTCCTGGATCCACTCCCCAGACCCCTCCCGTCCTTCTTACCCAGAGTTAATGTACAATCTTCACCAGGACCTCTTATTCGCCAGGAGGCTCTAATTGGCCTCCTCCACTTTGCACTGAAGAACTCTGGCCAGAATCTGAAGATTGCCTCTGCCTCCCTCCCTAACCAATGGCCCCTTCCCATCTCCCAGGTGACCTGGCCAATCCGCCCACCAAGGCCACCCCTGCCTTCAACACATTCATTTTTATCCAGCCCTTACTGGGTACCTCCTGAGGCCTACACACTGGGCACTGGGTTAGCCCCGGAATTCAGTCAAATCAGCCTACGGGTTCACAGACATGGGCACCAACGGCCTCGGGAAAAGCAGAGGGGACCAGAGTTAAGAAAGGAGGCAGAAGGATTCTGAGGTGGATGAGGCAGAGAGAAAATCACTTAGAGCAACACCCCTCACACTTTAATGCACCAGTCCCCGGGGATCTTAATACAATGCAGATTCTCATTCAGTAGGACTGGGCACGGGGTCTAAGATTCTGCATTTCTGACAAGCTTCCTGGTGACGCTGAAGCTGCTGGACTGATCACTTACAGCACTTATAAATCATTCCTTCTTTGACTCTTAAGTTCCAAGGAAGCAGGAAGCACAGCTCCCTTAATCACTACCAAGTTCCCAGCACCCAGTACAGTGCTTGTGGACCTGCTAAATATATGAATGGTGTTAATCCTGGCAAGGTGCCCAGCATTAGATGGGCCTACAGGGAAGCCTCCAATGTGAGGAACACCAGAGAGTGGTTTGTACAAAGCAGACAAAGCAGTTCAAAAGCATAGAGGACAAAGGGTTAATTCTGCCCTAGGGGTAAGGGAAGCCGGATTTCTCAAAAGAGGCCACTTTGTATTAAGCCTTAGAGGGTGGGACAGATTTACCCAGGTGGAGACTTGCTGAAGGGCGGGAACAACCCAAGAGCAAAGGTAAAGAGACTGAGAGCACGGGACAGGTTGCAGTGCGGTGCACCTGGAGTTCCAGGTGTGGGAAGGTGAAAAAGCCCCAGAAAAGTATGATGCAGACCTGCACAGGCCGATGCTAGAAAGTCATGCTAGGAGGGTGGACGCCCGCTGGTGGAACATCAGGAGATGTTGGAGGTGTTTGCAGGGGGAGGGCACCCTGGCGTAGAAGGGCTTTCTAGAGGTCACCAGGATCTGTCCCAGGATCAAGGTAGACTGGAAGAAGCAGTTCCTGGGGAGGGAAGGGCCAAGGTGGGAGGAAGTTATGGAGGTAACAGAGGGAATCCTTTGTGAGGGAGTGAGGCCTGCATGAGGGTAGGGGAAGTAGCAATAAGATGTCTTCCCTGATTCTGTTAAATCTCACAGGTGCTAGGCAGGGCACGGTGGTTCACGCCTATAATCCCAGCACTTTGGAAGGCTGGAGTGGGCGGATTGCTTGAGCTGCGGAGTTGGAGACCAGCCTGGGCAACATGGTGTAACCCAGTCTCTACAAAAAAAATACAAAAATTAGCCGGGTGTGGTGATTGCCTACAGTCCCAGCTAGTTTTGGGGGCTGAGGCAGGAGGATTGCTTGAACCTCAGAGGTCGAAGTTGCAGTAAGCCGAGATTGCATCACTGCATTCTAGCCTGGTGACAAAGTGAGAGCTTGTCTAAAAAAAAAAAAAAACAAAAAAAAACTCACAGACGCTTGAAAATCATCACGTGTTTAGCCCCAAGCCAGGCACTAAGCAACAGAGGTGGTCGTTTCCCAAAAGTCCCTGGTGCTCTTCAGACACCAAGAGGGGACTTCCATGATATTTCCCTATGTCCCTCTCAGCCCCCACACCCTCTCCTCCTTCCCTCAGCTTTATCAGAGGTGTTTACTCTGTACCTACTGTGGGCAGCCCTGACGTCACTAGCCCTAGTCACTGCTCTCTGGAGGAGGCCTGCACAGATGCTCCCCCAGATGTGGCTCCACCCCCATCCTCTAGAGAGCTGGGAAGAAGTCAGATCTAGTGGAAGTGGGGACAAACAGCCAGGGATTCCCATGTGAAAAGGAGGGCACCAGGAGGGACCTGGATGGTTCTGCGAGAAGGCAACCAGGGCACGCTGGAATCCCAGGTGAGAACTCCCTGCTGGCAGAGCCAGCCCTCCAATCCCATAATCCATTCCCTTTACACCAAGATGAAAGCTAAACTCCCAGCAACCCTGGGAGAGACCGGTGACCCCTCACCTCCCAGGCTTGGGGTGAGCCGGGCCCTGTTCAGCGTCAGTCCTGAGCTGAGGGTGCCAGGTTGTCCTCCAAGGCCACCAGAGAGAAGGCACCACACGGCTGGCTGGTCCCACTGAGTGGGTCAGCAGAGGAGGGTGGGTGTACCCTAGAGGACAGCCATGTGTGGTTGGGAGGATGATACAATTTAACCCAGGCACCCGGACTGAAAACAGGACAAAGGTAGCAGACCCTGCCCTGGGGCCTGGCTGGAGAAACCACTGTAGGCTCCCATCCCGCGAATCACCCAGCTGCTCCTCTGAAGATAAACCCTTCCTCTCTACCTAATTTCTCTGCTGCCCTATCCCTGCTACAGGCCTGGCTCTCTCCAGGGACATGAATTGATTCCCTGTTCATCTAGCCCAGACCCTGGGAGGTGGCGGCCAGAATTAATTAATGTTTGTGAAGTGCTGGAGAGAAGCTAGAACCAAGGACCCAAGGGCGCCAGATGACCCGCGCAGGAAATTGAATGGGAGAGGCGGGGAGAAGGGGCAGCTGGCCAGGACCTTGGAGCCTGGAAGGGGAGGGCTGAGAAGACACTCCTACTGAAGCTGGGAAGAACAGGGAGAGAGCTGTGAGGAGAAGGTGCGACCCCTCAAACGCACCACGGGATCGGTAATAGAGGATTACGGGCTCCAAGCTGAGCCTGCCCACCCCCCACAGCTTCGCCCTACCCTCAGAGCCGGGCACGTCCCGGGTCGGCTGCCCTCCCCCAACTCAGCCTCCAGCCACCCACCTGCCCGCCCCCGCGACCACCTGCAAAGGAAGCCTCGGCCCCTCCGCCCCCTCCAAAGGAGTGCACCGGGAGGGTAGAGGCTGCGCCGAGGGGGACGTCTCCTGCCAACTCGAGTAGGGCGCCCGAGTCCTACCTGAGCAAACACTTCACTTCCTTTCTCTAAAAGAAGGAGGCGAGCCGTTCCCCGCTCCTTGAGACTAGGGGGACGTCCAGGCCCTCTGTCAGGGGGCGGTGGCGGCTGGACGCATGCAGCTGGCACCAGGGTCCACGGTGCCCCCTCTTTGCCCGCGCCCCTCTGGAGCTAGGCTCACTCACCCCAAAGTGCTGATGAAGCCATTGACGGAGCCCTCGGCGTACAGGGAGACGATGTCCCCGATATGAAGAAAGCTGGACATTTCACTCATGGCTGCGGCCCTCCGGGGCCCGGAGTGTGAGGGGCGCCTAGGGGCGCGTGGCCAAGCTCAGTGCGGAGGACTGAGGCGTCCGGGGGGCGGCGAGGGGCGCGCCCCCACCTCGGAGCCCGACGCTCGGTGCGGCCGGGGCGGGCTGGCGGCCACGGGAGCCAGGAGGCTGCGCGGCGGGGCCCGGGGTCCGGGTGAGGAGGTGCCCGCGTCTTGGCGCGCCCGCCGCCCGCCCGCCCCGCCCGGCCAGCGCGTACCTGCAGCGTAGAAGGAGCAGGAAGTCTGGGGCCACCACACACATGCAAATCCCGCCCGGGAGGCGGGAAGGCCACACCCCGGCAGCCCCCCCCGCCGCCCGGCAGCCCGCCCGCCGGCACCCATGTGCACCCGCCCGCCTCCCGGCGCCTCGCGCTCCTCGCGCGTCCTGGGCCCGGCCTCCCGGACGCCGAATGCGCCGCCAGCCCTCCTGATCCCCAAAGGCGTCCTGCACGGAAACGGGGAGCCCCCGAGTCTAGGGGGCTCGCGGAACTGCCATCCACGTGAGGCCCAGGCATAGTGGGGAGTTCTCCGCCCTCGGGGTTCCCGGACTATCTGCACCCGGGCCCTCGGCTGGCTAAGAGCCAGTGCAGGCGCCCGCGGAAGGGGGAGTCCAGATCTCTCCGGCGGGCGCCACCCCCGAGCCGCTCGTGGAGGACGCGCCCTGGAGCGCCCTGGCCGCGGCCGCCCTGCGGCCACCGCGCGGTCTCCGCGCCCAGCTGAGAGCAGGCTAGCGCCCAGAGGCGCGCTCATCCCTTTGCAGAGCAAATTCGGGATTAATTTTTCTCAACGTGTAAAGTCTTTTCATTGCACAATAGAAAGTGCTCAGACTTGGAGGGGAAATGAAGCAATGGGGGTGGGTTTTGTTTTTTTTCTCTCCGCATTCCTGTGTACACAGATCCAACTTCCGAATCAGTTCAGCCGCTCCCTCTCCAGGAGTTGGCTCCAAAACTCTCTTGGCTCCTTCCGTCTTCCTTTCAAAAAAAAAAAAAAAAGCAGAGATGAAAATTACCTTCGCTAGTTGATAGCACACCCAAAGGCTAACGATGCCAAGTCTGGGTGCCGGCCCCCTTGGATTGACCCGCTGCGGCGGCGCCCCCAGGCTCTGGCTCCCGAAGTCCTGCCCTCAAATTCGCGTCCCTGGCTCGCTTACTTTCTGTTCTGTTCCCCGGTGCTTGGGTGTTTGCTTCCTAGTCCTTTATTTAAACGCCTAAGATAGGGTGCCCATTGCCACCGCCATTTGATCACTTTTGCTCCCTTCGGACCTTCCACCCCCACTTCCTGAGTTGTGGGGGGCGTTTGTCCCTGTGATAAAAGGAGGAGGGGACTCGGTGACTGAAGCAGGAAGAAGAGAGGCTAGGGGAGGGGTGGAGACAGCTAAAAGCAAAGAGACAGCTGCTGACCCTGCGAGGAGAAGAGCCCCAGGCAGTGGTTTTTTGTTGTTGTTGTTTTGTTTTGTTTGTTTGTTTGTTTGTTTGTTTTACGAAGGCCCCAGGAACGATGTGGGAGGGAAAGACACCTCCAAGATCGCTAAGTACCGTGTTTTACAGTTTTGTTTTGTTTTTTTTTTTCACCAGGGCAAACGGTAACAAGTTTTACAGCAGACCAGTCCACACCTTCATCTATATATAAGCAAAACAATAGTTCACCAAACAATACTTACTCTTATGACCTTTGATGCACGCTATTTTCTATTCTATTTCAGTTGTGTTCTTGTTGTTGCTTTAATGCTGATTGTTACCCACTGAATTGATTTTTTTTTAATGTCCCAAATGGGTTGCAAACTGCAGTTTGAAAAACCTCATCCAGTCCACTGTGCCAAAAAGAGATGGCCAAAGCCCAGAGAAGGAACACCACCCATCAAGGGCACACAGCAGATTCCTGGCAACTGGAGGCAGAAGCCAACCAAGCCTCTGATTTTTAGCCCGGTATTCTCCTATTACCCCACACCAACTGAGCCACAGCCATGGGTCCCTGAAACCTCACTGAGAAGGGACAGCCCTGGGACAGTTTCACTTGCTCCCAGGAGTCAGGCCTCCTGTATCTTCCCCAAAAGTTAGAAGGGAAAAATATGCCTTCATTCCATAAGCATTGATCGAAGGCTTCTTATGTCAGGCCTCTGCTGGGCACCAGGCTCTGATGAAGCTGTCAGCCTGGGCCCAATTGCTTTTTTCCCCTCCCCAGACCATGAGGATGAAGAGGGACAAGTTGAAAACTTGCCTCCAGTGGCTGCACTCAGAACTTGTGCCACAGCCACACCCAGGAATCCACCTCCTTCCTCCCCTGACATCCATATAGAGGTTCCATAACTCAGCCAAGGTGTAGCAGCCAGGAATGGAGGTCACTCCACTTCGGGTCTCTCTGGACTAAAGCACATGGCCTTGGTTCTCCCCACCCCTCCCCATCCTAGGAGTACTTGGAGCCTCTGTCTCTCCACCAACCAGGAGGTCTCAGAGGTGAGGGCTCTGGGCCCCTGTCACCTGCTTCTTCCAAATCAGCTCCACTGTAAGCTCTTTTATACACCTAGGTTCTGAGTTAGAATTTGTTTCAAGAAAGGTTCTGTTGGTTAAACAACAACAATGAAAACCAAAGTTTAAGAAACAGATGGTACAGCTCCAGTGAGTTCCCTCCCCTGCTTCCTGGGTGAAGCCTTCCTATGCCTCCTCACTGCCCACAGAATAGTCTACAGACCCGAGCCCAGCACACCGGCCCCTCAAGTCTTGCTGTCCTCCCACCCTCTGCAGACAACAGGATTGCTCCTAAAGGAGGATCCATGCTGTGGACTGGCCAAGAGTGCAGGCTCTGGCTTCCTTTTTTTTTTTTTTTTTTTTTTTTTTTTTTTTGAGACAGAGTCTCATTCTGTCGCCCAGGTTGGAGTGCAGTGGTGCGATCTGAGCTCACTGCAACCTCCGCCTCCCAGGTTCAAATGATTCTCCTGCTTTGGCATCCTGTATAGCTGGTGCCCACCACCATACCCGGCTATTTTTTTGTATTTTTAGTAGAGACAGGTTTTCACCAAGTTGGCCAGGATGCTCTCAATCTCCTGACCTCGTAATCCGTCTATCTCGGCCTCCCGAAGTAATGGGATTACAGGTGTGAGCCACCACGCCCAACCCGGACTCTGACTCTTACAGGCCTGGATTAGAGTCCCAGCCCTGCCACTTTCTAGCAGGCATTCTCTCAGCCTGTTTGCTCATCTGTTAAATGGAGAAAGTACCATACTAACATGTGAGGGAAGTGTGAGCCATCAGCACAGCATCCCAGGCAGGAAGGATTCAGTGTGTCCCTTCTCATTTCCCCAGGACCTCATCCACTCATACCGCTGTGCCTGGGCTCCTGTGGCTCCCTCTAGCACTTCCCCTTTTCAGTTTCCCAGGGTCAAAATAAAGTCTTCTTCCCTAAAATACTGGAGCACCAATCTTTTAAGTACCATTATGAAATACTTTCAGAAGTAATAAATAAAAATACAGTGAGTGCCCTGTATCTTTCCTCTAGCTTTGTCAAATCTTTGTATTTTACCAAATTTGGTTCCTTTTTTTTTTTTTTAAGAATTAAAACTTAGGCCAGGCACAGTGGCTCATGCCTGTAATCCCAGCACTTTGGGAAGCCAAGGCAGGCAGATCGCCTGAGGTCAGTAGTTCACAGCCAGCCTGGCCTACATAGTGAAACTCCATCTCTACCAAAAATACAAAAATTAGCCAGGCATGGTGGCACGTGCCAATAGTCCCAGCTACTCAGGAGGCTGAGGCAAGAGAATCATTTGAACCCAGGAGGTGGAGGTTGCAGTGAGCCGAGATCATGCCACTGCACTGCAGCCTCGGCGACAGAGCACAATTCTATCTATTAAAAAAAAAAAAAGAATTAAAACTTAACAAAATTCAGTTGTGTCCAGGCAAGGTGGCTCACATCTAATCCCAGCACTTTGGGAGGCTGAGTCTGGAGGATCACTTTTGCCCAGGAGTTCAAGACCAGCCTGGGCAACATGGCAAAACCCTGTCTCTAAAACAAACAAACAAACAAAAACAAAACAAAAAACAAAATTAGCCAGGCATGATGGTGTGCACCTGTAGTCCCAGCTACTTGGGAAGCTGAGGTGGGAGAATCACCTGAGGCCAGGGAGATTGAGGAGGCTGCAGTGAGCATGATTATGCCACTGCACTCCAGTCTGGGCAACAGAGTGAGATCCTGTCTTAAAAAAAAAAAAAAATCTGTTGAAGTTCCTTATGCACCCTTCTCCAAGTACATTCTCTCCCTCCAGAGACAACCGCTAACCTGATTTGGGTGGGTTTCATTTCATGCAGGTTTTTATGTTTGTATCACATTTCAATGTATCCATAAACAATGTATGATATCACTTTGCAAGGTCTTATATTTTGTATAAATGTTATCACCCTGTGTGCATCCTTTGATACATAACTACTGTATGATAGTCTACTTCCTGACCACATCACAATTACTTTATCCATTTTGCTGGTGACAGGTCTCAGATAAAGACTTATCAAGGTTTTGCTATTGCAGCAACATTGCAATAAACATTCTTGTCTCCTTATGCACAGACATGCATGTCTGTAGGACAGTGTTGTTCAAACTATGGATTGAGGCCCATTAATATGTTAGGAAATCAACTTAGTGGGTGAAGATCAGCATTTTTTTTTTTTTTTAGACAGAGTCTAGCTCTGTCGCCCAGGCTGGAGCACAGTGGCTTGATCTCGGCTCACTGCAAGTTCCGCCTCCCGGGTTCACGCCATTCTCCTGCCTCAGCCTCCCGAGTAGCTGGGACTACAGGCGCCCACCACCATGCCTGGCTAATTTTTTTATTTTTAGTAGAGACAGGGTTTCACCATGTTAGCCAGGATGGTCTCCATCTCCTGCCGTCGTGATACGCCTGCCTTGCCCTCCCAAAGTGCTGGGATTACAGGCGTGAGCCACCGTGCCCGGCCAAGATCAGCATTTTTAAAACTCAAAACTGACTAGGAAATATCAATGTTTGTAACACATCATCAGGGTAACTAGTAAGGTGAAAGTTGTCTGTTGTGTGGCATGTGTGCTGTGGGTCATGATATATTTCTTATTGAGGATACCTGTCAAAAAGCCTGAAAAGCCCTGCTCTAGAGTAAAAATTTAGTACAATTGCTGGATTACAGGGAAGGTGCACTGTCAACCTCCAAGGAGTTGCCAAATTATTCTCCAACTTGGATGTTCTAATTTACCCTCTTGCCAGCTACATGGGAATGTGCCCACTGAACCGTATCCCCACCAATAGACTTTTTAACATGAGATTTCTTTATTCCCCCACTATCAGAGAACATATCATGGGCCGTCTTGGATTGAAACATTCTGTTCTTTCTGGGCTCCCTGAGCCAACTGTGAGCTAGATGAAGGAAGCTGTGTCCATTTCACTTTGTGTCTCCAGACCAAGTCAGGAAAATAGTAAGTGCTTGCTTGGCAGGGTGCAGTGGCTCACACCTGTAATCCCAGCACTTTGGGAGGCCGAGGTGGGTGGATCACTTGAGGTCAGGAGTTCAAGATCAACCTGGCAAACATGGTGAAACCCCGTCTCTACTAAAAATACAAAAATTGGCTGGCGGGGTGGCTCACGCCTGTAATCATAGCACTTTGGGAGGCCGAGGCAGGTGGATCACCTGAGGTCAGGAGATGGAGACCATCCTGGCTAACATGGTGAAACCCTATCTCTACTAAAAATACAAAAAATTAGCCAGGCATGGTGGTGGGCGCCTGTAGTCCCAGCTACTCTGGAGGCTGAGGCAGGAGAATGGCATGAACTCAGGAGGCGGAGCTTGCAGTGAGCCCAGATCAAGCCACTGCACTCCAGCCTGGGCGGACAGAGCAAGACTCTGTCTCAAATAAATAAATAAATAAATAAATAAATAAAAATAAAATACAAAAAGTAGGCTGGGTGTGGTGGCTCACGCCTGAAATCCCAGCACTTTGGGAGGCTGAGGCGGGTGGATCACTTGAGGTCAAGAGTTTGAGACCAATCTGGCCAACATGGTGAAACCCTGTCTCTACTAAAAATACAAAAATTAGCTGGGCGTGGTGACGGGTGCCTGTAGTCCCAGCTACTCAGGAGGCTGAAGCAGGAGAATCACTTGAACCCGGGAAGCAGAGGTTGCAGTGAGCCAAGATCATGCCATTGCACTCCAGCCTGGGCACAAGAGCAAAATTCCGTCTCAAAAAAAAAAAAGAAAAAGAAAAGAGTAAGTGCTTAATAAATCTGTGTGGAATTGAACTGTCAAGGACAGAGAGGTGGGGAAAGTGTATACACTATACCAGGAGATACATACACAAGGAGGCGGTGGGAGCCCCGGCCTGGGGTGTCACGTGCCTGGGTCCCCTGGGTGGGGCACACAGACCTTCCAGAGATGGTCTAAGGAATTGGGAAGAACTGATGGGCTGCACCTCTTCTGAGTGGCTTGAGTGGAATGCTGTTAAGCTGGGGCCAACTTCAGGTCACCGTCATCCCCTTCATGACCAATCTGCCCGGCCCAGGCCCCAACCTCAATGGCTGGGTATCTCCTAGCTCCTACTAGCCCCACCTCCCAAAGGGAATAAGAAGATCTGATCAGGATTCCCAGGAAGCCAGTGATTTTAGGGGTCTCTGCGTGGGAGGTCTGGGGGCCAGAGACTGGTGAAAGGATCACTTTTTACCCTATCTCTTTTTAAAACTTTTTTTTTTTTCTTTTGAGACGGAATTTCACTCTTGTTGCCCAGGCTGGAGTGCAACGGCATGATTTCGGCTCACTGCAACCCCTGCCTGCTGGGTTTAAGCAATTCTCCTACCTCAGCCTCCCAAGTAGCTGGGATTACAGGCATGCACCACCAAGCCCAGCTAATTTTTTGTATTTTTAGCAGAGATGAGGTTTCATCATGTTGGCCAGGCTGGTCTCGAACTCCTGACCTCAGGTGATCCACCTGCTTCAGCCTCCCAAAGTGCTGGGATTACAGGTGTGAGCCACCGCGCCCGCCTTTAAAACTTTTACATTTCAGACTATGTGGCTGCATAACCTATAACCAAAAATAGATACAAATAAAAATGTTCAAAGCATTACCCCCAAGTTCCAAGTGTCAGCAGAACACCCCCAGGAAACTCTCCTCCTACACTCTGCATCCACCCTGGGCCTGAGAAGGCAAGGAAAGGAAGGCGGGCAGTGCCCAGACCTTCTCCCTGACTCAGAAGAGGACACTGGGGCCGAGGAAGGGGACCGGGATCTGGGGAGGGGCAAGCAGCTCTGAACCTAGGTGTCCTCCACCAATGTCCTTCTTTCCCTTCCACCTTCTAGAGACTTGCTCTCAGCTCTGCTGTGTGGCTTTGCACAAGGATCAGACCTCTCTAAGTCTCAGTGTCTGCCTCATTGTAAACAGCATTCATATCACCTTCCCAGATTCCACCCTTGGCTCTGACTGTTCTTTAAGCTCTGACTGGCCCTCTCTGACTGTAATAGGGAGGCATAGGAGAGCAGCTAGCTGTGCTTTATGGCAGCTAGCTGTGCAGACAGATAGTCTCGTGCTTGGGGGCAGATAACAGGGAGTTGTCAAGGGCTCCTCTGACCCTCAGTGCTGATTTGACAGCAGGGCCAAGTGGGGTGGGGCGAGGCCGGGCCAGAAGGGCTGACTCAGTGTAGCAGCCATCCGGCTGGGTCACCCGCCACGGGTGGGGTGCCAATCCAGGCCCGCTGGGGTTCCCAGAGAATTCCTTCCCCATGCCATAAGCTGCCCTGGGCAGGAACCCCAGCCCAGAGTCACCATTTAGCCACAGCCAGGGACAGTGTACAGGGCTTCCTGCCCCAGGAGCCTACACTCGCGCACACACACACCCCCTCATACACTTTCACACTCATACACCAACACTTTCACTCACATACTCTCATCCACATATTCAGACACTCTGGCACACCCGACTTCTTGGGAAGGCTAGAAAGGAGACAGAACTTGTTCTGTTTTCCTCACCCCCACCCCCATGCCCCAGTCATCAATGCCACATCTATTTCTTTCAGATATTTGCTAACCACCTACCACATGCAAGGGACTGGAGGAATGCAGCCAGCTAACTCCAACATGTGGTCCTAGCCTGGTGAAACTAAAGATGAAAGCCAGCCGCTGCCGAGATTCCCACCAGCCACAGAAGAAAGCCTGCCACCTGCCCTCTTCTGGTGTTGGCCTTGGAATAAGCCCGCTGGTGCTGGAGTCCTGAAACCAAGGGGCCTCTACTCCAGGTCTTCCCCAGGCTGACACTCAATTACTAGGTGCCCCCTCCTCCTCTCCCCTGAGAGGATAGGTCATAGGGTAGGTAACCTGTGACATCTCCCAGGGCAACTTCACAGTTACAGTGAAAAACAAGTCCTGGGCTGGGTGTGGTGGCTCACACCTGTAATCCCAGCACTTTGGGAGGCTGAGGTGGGTGGATCACAAGGTCAGGAGTTCAAGACCAGCCATGGCCAACAGCCCCATCTCTACTAAAAATACAAAAATTAGCCAGGTGTGGTGGCGGGAGCCTGTAATCCCATCTACTCAGGAGGCTGAGGCAGAGAATTGTTTGAACCCAGGAGGCAGAGGTTGCAGTGAGCCAAGATTGCTCCACTGCACTCCAGTCTGGGCAACAGAGCGAGATTCCGTCAAAAAAAAAAAAAAAGAGAAAGAAAGAAAGAGAGAGAGAGGAGAGAAGGAAGGAAGGAAGGAACGAAGGAGGGAGGGAGGGAGGGAAGGAAGGAAGGAAGGAGGGAAAGAAGGAAGGAGAAGGGAAGGAAAGGGAAGGAAGGAAGGAAGGAAAGAAAGAAGGAAGGAAGGATGGAGAAGGGAAGGAAAGGGAGGGAGGAAGGAAGGAAGGAAGGAAAAGAAAGAAAAGAAGGAAGGAAGGAGAAAGAAAGAAGGAAAGAAAGGAAGGAAGGAAGGAAGAAGGAAGGAAGGAAGGAAGGAAGGAAAGAAAGAAAAGAAAGAAAGATAAGACAAGTTCTCGGGCCGGGCGCGGTGGCTCAAGCCTGTAATCCCAGCACTTTGGGAGGCCGAGACGGGCGGATCACGAGGTCAGGAGATCGAGACCATCCTGGCTAACACAGTGAAACCCCGTCTCTACTAAAAAATACAAAAAAACTAGCCGGGCGACGAGGCGGGCGCCTGTAGTCCCAGCTACTCGGGAGGTTGAGACAGGAGAATGGCGTGAACCCGGGAGGCGGAGCTTGCAGTGAGCTGAGAGCCAGCCACTGCACTCCAGCCTGGGCGGCAGAGCAAGACTCCGTCTCAAAAAAAAAAAAAAAAAAAAAAAAAAGACAAGTTCTGGAGCAAAATTTCTGGAGTCCTAGCTCCAGCCACTAACTGGGTAGAGAAGCTCCCAGCCTCTCTGGGTCTCCATTTCCTTCTATGTAAAATAAAAATGTAGACCTGTATCTGCCAGGTCCTGGCAGGAAGTTGGCAACACACCCCCAATAGGTGATTAAAGAGAGGTTAGTGGACTGGCACGGTGACTCACACCTGTGATCCCAGCACTTTGGGAGGCCAAAGCAGGTGGATCACTTGAGGTCAGGAGTTCGAGACCAGCCTGACCAACATAGTGAAAACCTGTCTCTAACTAAAAATACACAAATCAGCCAGGTGTGGTGGCGCATGCCTGTAGTCCCAGCTACTAGGGATGCTGAGGCACAAGAATCGTGTGAACCCGGGAGGCAGAGGTTGCAGTGAGCCAAGATCGTACCACTGCACTGCAGCCTGGGTGACAGAGTGAGACTCTGTCTCAAAAAAAAAAAAAGGTTGGTGAATGCATGGACTTGCAGAGGTGTGGGCACCAAGGGTAGTGCAGCACCCTGGAGTAGGCAACTGCAGGAAGCTGTTACCACTCAGGCCTGAAAAGGCCAAGGAGGGAAATACAGCCTTCCGGAGGGCAAGGCCCAGACACTGCCAGCCTGGGGGGAAGTGGGGACCTGATGGAACAGATACACCCACCTCTCTCTCCTCCACCCTCCAGTCTCTTACCAATGCCTTCCATTGGCACAGCTTAATGGGAAACCAGAGGGCAAGGGAGCTGGGTGATTCAGGCCACAAAGGTCAGCCTCTTGGGGCACACAGGCAGGGCAGAAGAGTGGGCAGAGCAGCTGGAGGGGCAAATGGAAATATCTAGCATAAGTAACTGCTTTGTAAAACACCTAGCTCAGTCAACAAATACGATCTGTAATTGTCATTATTTGCCTAGACCTGCGGATTCTAAAAAAAAAGACAAGTGCGTGTAGATCTAAAGGAATGACCATCTAACGGTAGAATTTTGTTTTGTATGGATGACCAAGAACAGGACGTGTATAAGGCAAGATTTTATCAAGATCTCCACAAATCAAGACTTCAAGTCCCCTTCCCTGTTTAGTAATCAGTTTTTGAGTGCCTGTTACACCCGCTGGCTAGGAGGAGGAAGCTGGGGGGCTGGGCTGAGCTGCCAAGCACCCTGCGTTCTGAGTCTGAGTTGGGAGTGGCGGGGATTACAGTGGAGGCTAATTACAGTTCCGAGTTGCCCTCTGAGGTCATCCCATCCTGAAGCCCAGGTTGGCATCTGGCAGGAGCTCCCAAGGAGAGGGGGTGGCCTCTGGCCATTCCTCCTGTCTCCAGACTCTGGAGGGGGACCCTGCACCAGGAGAGAAGCAGTGCAGGTCTCTGTGAATGTGCCCAGGCCTTGGCACCTCACCTGCCAACAAGAAAGGTGGGTTGGGAGGGGAAGCATCAGCCCTGTGATCCTGTTGGGAAAGGAGAGCAGCATGGAAAACTTCCCCGGGGGCAGGGCCAGGCAGGAAGGAGCAGGCTTTGTCTGAAAGAGATAGAGGTGAAAAGCATGACGTCAAGTCCACCTGGGCTAGTCCTGGCCTCTAGCCACACCCCACCCCACCTTGGCAGGACTAAGGCCCTCCCAGCCAGTCCTCGCCCTGGCTGCCCAGCCAAAGCTGGGAAAGGATGAAATAGAGGGGTTCATCCACTTTACAGGACCTGCTCCCGCGCCGGGTTTGTCAGCCTCTGTTTCCGAATCATTCAGAAGGAAAAGGTCATGCATCCAGGGCTGTGCCTTCCGAGGGGGCAGGGAGGGGTCACAGCGGAGGCTCCAGAGTGGAGAGGGAGAGAAAGGCCTGCTGTTTGCAGGAGCTGAGCAGACACTGGGGCCCTTGTCCTGGCGCAGCGGGGGAGGCTGCTGGCCAGATGTAGAGCAGGCCTGGCCTGAGCAATCGGCCTCTTCCTCCCACAGCCCCACCAGCTGCTGGGCCAGCCTGAGAACAGAGGAGACCTGACTGAGGTCTGCAGGAGTGCAGCCCCCAACCCCTCGCCAGGCACCAGAATGCCGAGACAACCAGGGCGCTCAGAAGCATCCCCAGGCGCTGAATGTAGTGCTGCCTCCCTGAGGCCCTGGCGCTGCAAAAATCCTCAGAGTCTGGCCTTCAAAGTTGGGCAGGTTTTCTCTGGAAGGGGCTCTCCAGTTTGTGGTTGACCAAACCCAGCCTCTAACTTTCGAGGCAAGCAGTCTGGTGTGGAGGGCTGCATTCAGCCACTTGACAAATATTTATTGAGTCTGTGCTGTGTGCCAACTGCTGTACAGGATGCTGGGGTACTATAATGACCCCAAGTAGACACAGCCCTGCCCTTGTGGAATTCAAGCTTGGGTACAGGTCTGAATCACTTACCTAAATTATACTGAACTTTGCCATGTGCTGTGAGAGAGTGGGGTGTGGTGATGTAAGACTGGAGCTCTCCCAAGCAAGGCTAGAGCAGTAGGGGATGAGTGGGGAGGCAGGGAGAGGCAGGAGGGATTCCCTGAGGAAGTGACACTTGAACTGACATTCCAAGCATTGAGGAATGGAAAGTGCAAAGGCACAGTGGCAGGAAGGAACACAGTGAATATGCTCCAGGAAGGAGCAAGCAGCGCAGCTGTAATGGAGCAGGAGGGGCCCCAGCAAGAGATGGGGCCGAGGTCAGGCAGGACTTGGAATCACAGGAAGGGATTGGTCTTTGTCTTAAGCAATGAGAAGCCATGGAGGGCTTTTGCCTGGGAGGACTGGCTTGTAGCTGGGTTTTGAAGCCCACTCCCAGTGTCTGAGTGCAGCACTGCTGGGAGGGGCTGCCACAGGGTCCAGGCGGCAGGTGCCGGGGCTGGGGGAAACAGGAAGGGAGAGAAGTGGACAGATTCAAGGGATTCAAGAGCAAATTACAGCGGTCCTTGAAGATGACAGGATATGGAGGGTGAGGGTGACTTTTCTGCCCCCTGGGGCCCCTAGACTGAGGAGGTGATGGGGCATGTCACAGTGTAGGAACTGACAGAACCAGACAGGCTGTCATGCTTGGGGAGGTGGCTTTCATTCTCTCTCCACACCTGCTTCCCCTCCCCAACCTCCCAAGGGCCTTGGGATGGGCAGGGCATCCGCCTGGTTCACAGGAAGATTCTAACCTCCTGAGTCCACATTGTGACCAGGCCAGACCCTCCTGGAATCCCGGGCAGGGAAGGAGTCCAGTGGCCGAATCATCCTGCTGATTAGCTGGTGCACGTGGCCAGCCAGCCAGCATCCTCCTCCCTTCTGACCCTCATCCAGGGTGGGTGGGACTCCTGGGAGAGCAACTCTGAAGAAAGCCCTGCGCTGGCTGCCCACAGATTGCTCTTTTTCTTTTTAATTAAGAGACTTTACTTTTGCAGAACAGTGTTAGGTTTACAGAAAAATTGAGCAGATAATACAGAGTTGTCATATATCCCCCTCACCCTCTCACAGATTCCCCTATGATTACCCTGGTGCTCTGGTGTGATATGTGTGTTACAACTATGGAACCCATATTGATACATTATCATTAACTAAACGCCACAGTTTGCATGAGGGCTCATTTTTCATTTTGTGCAGTTCCATGGCTTCTGAAAAATGTGCAACGTCATGCATCCATTGTTACAGTATGCAGACAGCTTCACCACCCCAGGAGAGCAATTCCAGAGGAAACCAGCCAGGTACTCTCAGTCCATAGACTGCACCCCACCCTCCCAGGCAACGCTACCCTGCTACCCTCACCACGGTGGAGAGCAGCCATCATGGAGACACCAGATGAGTGAGGAAATTGAGGCTCAGAGATGTTATTTCATTCGTTCATGGTCACACAGCCGGTAGTAGCAAAGCTTGGGACCCTGGGTTCATTTGTGTTCCTCTAAAGCCGACCCTGAGGCCAGGACTTGGGAATAGTGGCTTACTTGGGAGAAGATCCTGGGTAGCACAAGTCTGGTTGGCACGGGGGCTCTAGCCTTCTGGCGACATTCTCAGGGCCTGTGCCCTGCAGCTTCAGGTTGTCCCACCAAGGGGCGGGAGAGCCAAGGTGAGGAGCAGGTTGTTTACCCACTAACTCCTGTGCTTCTTGGTTGAGGGTAGTACTGGGGACATTAATCCCAGCCTTCCCATGTCCCTGTGGAAAGGGAGGAAGCCCAGGACAGAGAAGCAGCTTAGCAGAGCCCGTGGAAGGACTCGGAGGGCGCTGAAGGCCAACCTAGGTCCTCTGCTTTTTCCTGCGCATCTCCAATCACTCATTCATCCTATAGACCCTCAGTGGGTGCCTGCAGCATGCCAGCCCTGTGCAGGGCTCATTTCACAGGAAACATTGGGATCCCTGTCACTTTGTTGTGGGAAGCAGCAAAGTGTAGAATCTCAGGGTCCCTGCAAGGGGGTCCCCAGGGATGGAAGGGCCTGTGATCAGTCTCCTTGAGCTCCAAAGGGTGGTTCCCAGAAGACAGAGATGGATTCCTGCCAAGCACTGTGCCCACTCAGCCTGGGTCCCTGGGTGAACCAACCCTGAAGAGCCATTGCGCCAGCAGTCTCCTCTCCCCTCCCAGCCAAAGCAGGGTCATGGTGGGGAGGACTCCCCAAGGGCCTTGGTGCCCCTGGTTGCCATGACCCCCAGTTGCAACCCAGCTCCTGACTCCCTGCAAACCTGTGATAGACATGGATTGGGCCAAGCTGAGCATCAGCAGCTCCTTCCTGTGGTCGGCACTGCTGTCATTCTACGCTCTATTTCAAAATGTAGCCACTCCAAGAGTGACCCCAGCACACCAGCAGCTCTCTGTGTTTGTCCAGAGTTGGCTGGGAGAGCTGAGAGGAAAACTACCCAGGGCAAGGCACATGAGGAAGTCTCAGAAAGGAGGAACAAATAACCAACCATCGCCAACACCCGAAGCCCACCCCTAGGTGGCGCCATGGTGCTTGGGTGTGTTGGTGCTTAGTCTTAACTCGTTCTAGTCCCCATTTTACAGATGAGGAAACTGAGGCTTACCAAGCTGTTGGGTCTTGCTGCCGATCAAACAGCTAATGGATCATTCCCATGCTCCAGATGGGGAATGGAAACTCAGCTGTTTAACAGGTTGGTGAAGTCTGTACAGCCAGCAAGGCATCCTCATTTTTCACATAAGGAAAGCTCAGGGAGGTGAAGGGGTTTGCTGAATGTCACAAGCTAATAAGTGACGGAGCTGCGACTTAAACTTGGGTCTACTTGTTGCCAAGGCCTGTAGGCGTCAACTCCATGCTACAGAAGGGCCACAGCTGAGGAATCTGAGAGGAGAATCTCTTTTCATTGAGGAGTTATGCCCAGACAAAGGCAGAGCAGCCTCACAGACGCTGCCCTGAACACTTCTCCAGCAGTAGCTGGGAGGAGCCTCGAAGTTGGGATAGGGACTTCACCAAGGCCTGTCTCCAGCCTCCACCTGCAGCTGCCTCCAAGATCTTCTCTGATTCCACCTTCCAGTGGGGGCCCCTGGCCCACTGCCTCCAACCTGAGCCAGACACGCCTTTGAACTCAGGGTGAGTTTTCACTGGCACCACAGTCTGTGGACCACACACAGGCTCTACCTGCCCTGCTTCCAGCCAGCTCCAGTGCCAATCACTGAGATTCATTAGCTTTCTCTTTGCCCCACAGACAAAATGCACAGCAGGAAGCTAAGAGGTTAGACAGCAGGAAGGACTTCCAGGTTGTCGGGAATGGAGATGTGAAGATTGGGTGACAGAGGTTGTGATGTTCTTTGAAAAAGGAAAATGCAGGAATGCAGCCTGCCTGACTAAAATCCCAAGTTCAGGGACTCCAGACTCATTAACCTTTTTTTTTTTTTTTTTTTTTTTGGCTTTTCCAGCTCTCTCCCTTCAGGGCCTGGGTGCTGGGATCGGGAACTGGAAGGCTGCCTTTGGAACCTGTTCAGACCTCCAACCAGGACCACACCCGACAGCTCACATTGTTCCCATTCATAGTCAATAAGAATTACCATTTAGTGAACACTTACTACAGGCTCTTTATGTCTATATCAACTCACTTAATCCCTAAATGGCCCTATGTGAGGGGTACTATTATTAGGCCTACTTGACAGATGAGAAAACTGAGGCCCAAGGCCCTCCACAGGACTCTTCATCTTCCCAACATCTGCCCATCCTTCAAGGCTCAGCTTAAATGTCTCCCTTCCTGAAAGGCCATGCCAAGGACCTCTAGCCTCTCTCTTTTCTGCTCTCCACAATGCAGTCAGTGCATAGGGATCACCCCTGTTGTGGGCCTAGGCTCTTCAGGCCAATCTGCCACTGCCTAACTCTTTTTTTTTTTTGAGACAGAGTCTTGCCGGGCGCGGTGGCTCAAGCCTGTAATCCCAGCACTTTGGGAGGCCGAGACGGGTGGATCACGAGGTCAGGAGATCGAGACCATCCTGGTCTACACGGTGAAACCCCGTCTCTACTACAAAATACAAAAAACTAGCCGGGCGAGATGGCAGGCGCCTGTAGTCCCAGCTACTCGGGAGGCTGAGGCAGGAGAATGGCGTAAACCCGGGAGGTGGAGCTTGCAGTGAGCCGAGATCGCGCCACCGCACTCCATCCTGGGCGACAGAGCGAGACTCCGTCTCAAAAAAAAAAAAAAAAAAGAGACAGAGTCTTGCTCTGTCACTCAGGCTGGAGTGCAGTGGCATGATCTTGGCTCAATGCAACCTCCACCTCCCAGGTTCAAGTGATTCTCCTGCCTCAGCCTCCTGAGTAGCTGGGATTACAGGCGCCCACTACTGTGCCCGGCTAATTTTTGTATTTTTAGTAGAGATGGGGTTTCACCATCTTGGCCGGCTGGTCTCGAACTCCTGACCTTGTGATCCACCTGCCTCGGCCTCCCAAAGTGCTGGGATTACAGGTGTGAGCCACCACACCCGGCCAGCATAGCTCCTAACCTTGAACAAAAGCCTTCTCTAAACCTCAGCTTTCTTACCTGTCAAATGGGGATTATGAAGTAACAACTGTAGAGGACTGATATGATTTGGATATTTGTCCCCTCCAAATCTCATGTTGAAATGTAATCCTCACCAGGTGCGGTGGCTCATGCCTGTAATCCCAGCACTTTCGGAGTCTGAGGCGGGTGGATCACAAGGTCAGGAGTTCGAGACCAGCCTGGCCAACATGGTGAAACCCTGTCTCTACCAAAAATGCAAAAATTAGCCAGGTGTGATGGCATGCTCCTGTAGCCCCAGCTACTCGGGAGGCTGAGGCAGGAGAATCACTTGAACCTGGGAGGCAGAGGTTGCAGTGAGCCGAGATCATGCCACTGCACTCCAGCCTGGGTAACAGAGTGAGACTCCATCTCAAAAAGAAAGGAAGGAAGGAAGGAAGGAAGGAAGGAAGGAAGGAAGGAAATCCTCCTCCTCAATGTTGGATGTTGGAGGTGGGGCCTGGTAGGAGGTGTTTGGGTTAAGGGGGTGGATCCCTCTTGAATGACTGGTGCCCTCCTCATGATAATGAGTGAGTTGTTACTCTGGGTTGGATACAATATCTGGTTGTTTAAAAAAAAAAAAGAAAATGTGGCACCTCTCTCCTTGCTCTCTCTCTTGCTTCCTCTTTCACCATGTGGTGTGCCTCCTTCCCCTCTGCCTTCCACCATGATTGGAAGCTTCCTGAGACCCTCATCAGGAGCAGATGCTGGTGCCATGCTCCCTGTACAGCCTGCAGAACTGTGAGCCGATTAAACCTCTTTTCTGTATAAATTCCATGGTCTTAGGTTTTTTTTTTTTATAGCAATGCAAGAATGGACCAACACAGAAAATTGGTACCAAGAGTGGGGCATTGCTATAAGGATATGTGAAGATGTGAAAGTGGCTTTGGAATTAGATAATGGGTAGAGGTTGGAAGAGTTTGGAGAGCTAAGAGGAACACAGGAAGTTGAGGGAAAGTTTGGAACTTCTTAGAAACTGGTCAAATGGTTGTGACCAAAATGCTGATAGTGAGATGGATAATGAATGCCAAGCTGATGAGGTGTCAGATGGAAATGAGGAACTTACTGGGAACTGGAGCAAAGGTCACCCGTGTTATGTCCTCGCAAAGAACTTGGCCGCATTGTCTCCAAGCTCTAGGGATTTGTGGAAGTTTGAACATAAGAGTGATGACTGAGGCATCTGGTGGAATAAATTTTTAAGCAATAATGCATTCAAGATGTGGCCTGACTGCTTTTAACAACCTATAATCAGATATGGGAGCAAATAAATGACTTAAAGTTGGAACTTACATTTAAAAGGGAAGCAGAGCTTGAAAGTTTGAAAACTTTGCAGCCTGACCATGTGGCAGAGAAAGAAAAATGCATTTTCTTTTCTTTTCTTGAGATGGAGTTTTGCTCTTATTGCCCAGGCTGGAGTGCAATAGCATGATCCCGGCTCACGGCAACCTCCGCCTCCTGGGTTCAAGGGATTCTCCTGCTTCAGCCTCCCTAGTAGCTGGGATTACAGGTGCCCACCACAACAGCCGGCTAACTTTTTGTATTTTTAGTAGACACAAGGTTTCACTAAGTTGGCCAGGTTGGTCTCAAACTCCTGACCTCAGGCAATCCACCCACCTCAGCCTCCCAAAGTTCTGGGATCACAGGTGTGAGCCACTGTGCCCGGCTCATGAAAAAGGCATTTTCAGAAGAGGAATACAAGCAGGCCGTGGAGCAATCACTTGCTAGAGAACATTTCAAGATTAAAAGGAAGCCAAGTGCTAATATCCAAGACAATGGGGAAAAAAGGCCTTGAAGGCATTTCAGAAATCATTAGAGGCAGCCCCTCCCATCACAGACCCAGAAGCCTAGGAGGAAAGACTGGTTTCCTGGGCCAGGCCCAGGGTCCTGCTGCCCTGCCCAGCTTTGAGACAGTGCTGCCCACATCCCAGTTGCTCCATGTCCAGCTGTGGCTCAAAGGGCACCAGGTATGACTTGGGCTGCCATTCTGGAGGGTGCAAGCCATCAGCCTTGGCAGCTTCCATGTGGTGTTAAGTCTGCATGTGAACAGAGTGCAAGCATCAAGGAGGCTTGACAGCTTCACCCTAGATGTCAGAGAATATATGAGAATGACTGGGTGCCCAGGCAGAAGGCTGCCACAGGGGTACAGCCTGTCACAGGGGAGGAGAGATGTGGAATTGGAATCCCCACAAAGTCCCCATCAGGGCACTGCCTAGTGGAGCTGTGGGAAGGAGGCTGCCATGCTCCAGACCTCAGAATGGCAAAGCCACAGGCAGCTTGCATACTGAGCCTGGAAAAGCTGCAGGCACTCAACTTCAACCAAGAGCACCCACAGGGGCTGCACCCTCCAAAGCTACAAGGGCAGAGCTACCCAGGATGTGGGACATGGAGTCAAAGGAGATTACTTCAGAGCTTTAAGATTTAATGACTGGGCTGGGTTTGGGCTCATGCCTATAATCCCAGCACTTTGGGAGGCCGAGGGTGGTGGATCACCTGAGGTCAGGAGTTCGAGACCAGCCTGACCAACAAGGTGAAACTCTGTCTCTACTAAAAATACAAAAATTAGTGGCGGTGGTGGCGGGCGCCTGTAGTCTGGGTGACAAGAGCGAGACTCCATCTCAAAAAAAAAAAGTGTGGCACCTACCGCTGCTTTCTCTCCCTCACTCTCTCTCTTACCAAGTGAGACACCTGCTCCCCTTTGCCTTCTGCCATGATTGGAAGCTTCCTGAGGCCCTCACCAGGAACAGATGCTAGTGTCATACTTCCTATACAGCCTGCAGAACCATGAGCCAATGAAATTTCTTTTCTTTATAAATTAGCCAGTCTCAGGTATTTCTTTAGAGCAATGCAAATGGAGTGACACAAGGAGTCTGGTGACTATTCAACAAGATAACAGACATTGAGCCCAATGATCAGTCCCTGGCACAGAGTCGGTGCTTAAAAGAGGCAGGTCATCGTGGCTAAATTGATTATATATGCTCTCTTATTATTAATAGTACTTCATTAACCTAACTGTGGATTTCACCTCTCAACCTGATTATAAGTTTGTTGAAGACTCATCTTGGTATCTCTGTCTTGGTTTGGGGTCCCAGAATGCAGACCCTGAGATAAAGGTCAGAGGACACACACATGAATGGAGGTGGCCACGGCAAACACCAGCAGAGGAGTGAAGAAGTGAGGCAGGGGAGGGAAGGATGCCAATGGAGGTGTCATCGAACCAGTTACCACTGTGGGCAGTTACAGCCCTCTGGGGAGCTCGGGGAGCCCAGGCCAGACTATGCCTCAGAGTTGACCCAAGCGAGCTGCCTGGCAGCAGGGGATTTCTTGTTTAATTAATTATTTTGAGACAGGGTCTTGCTCTGTCATCCAGGCTGCAGTGCAGTGGCACAATCATGGCTTATTGCAGTCTCAAGCTCCTGGATCTCAAATGATCCTCCTGCCTCAGCCTCCCAAGTAGCTGGGACTATAGGTGCATGCCACCACATCCAGATAATTTTTTACTTTTTGTAGAGACGTGATCTCATTATGTTTCTCAGGCTGGTCTCAAACTCTTGGGCATAAGCAATCCTCCTGCCTCAGCCTCCCAAAGTGCTGGGATTATGGCAATGAGCCACCCTGCACCCAGCCTCTTTTTTTTAGAGATAAGATCTTTTGGCCAGGCACAGTGGCTCATGCCTATAATCCCAGCACTTTGGGAGGCCAAGGCAGGTGGATCACCTGAGGTCAGGAGTTTGAGACCAGCCTGGCCAACGTGGTGAAACCCTGTATCTACTAAACAAATATAAAAATCAGTTGGGTGTGGTGGCACGCACTTGTAATCCCAGCTACTTGGGAGGCTGATGCAGGATAATCACTTGAACCTGGAAGGTGGAGGTTGCAGTGAGCCAAGTAATGCCACTGCACTCTAGCCTGGGCGCGATGGCTCACACTTGTAATCCCAGCACTTTGGAAGGCCAAGGCAGGCAGATCACCTGAGGTCAGGAGTTCAAGACTAGCCTGACCAACATGGAGAAACCCTGTCTCTACTAAAAACACAAAATTGGCTGGGCCTGATGGCTCACACCTGTAATCCCAGCACTTTGGGAGGCCAAAGCAGGCAGATCACCTGAGGTGAGGAGTTCAAGACTAGCCTGACCAACATGGAGAAACTCGTCTCTACTAAAAATACAAAATTAGCCGGGTGTGGTGGCGCATGCCTGTACTCCCAGCTACTAGGGAGGCTGAGGCAGGAGAATCGCTTAAACCTGGGAGACAGAGGTTGCAGTGAGTCAGGATCGCGCCATTTCACTCCAGCCTGGGTAACAAGAGTGAAACTCTGTCTCAATAAAAAAGAAAAAAGAGTGAGACTCCAAGTCAAAAAAAAAAAAAAGGTCTTGCTCTGTTGTCCAGGCCTGAGTGCAGTGGCAGGATCATAGCTCACTGCATCCTTGGACTCCTAGGCACAAGTGATCCTCCCACCTCAGCCTCCTGGGTCACTAGGATTACAGCGGAATGCCACTGTGCCCAGCAGGGTTTTTCATCAACTGCTGGTGGGTCATTACTGGAAGTCTGCTTCTGGGGCCTTGACTCCTGGCACCTCCAGCCTGCCATGTGGCCATGACCAGCCATCTTCCCACAGACAGAAAAACGACCGTCAGGCAGAGAGTTGCCAAAGATCTCAGTAAACAGCCTTCATAGGTGGAGAGGAAAGCTGAGGGATGCAGGCAGGGCATCCAGGGCCACTGCTGCAGCTTTCTCCCAGCTGTCATCTATCCATGTGTTCACGCGAGCATGTATGTGTGTATTTGGACCGGGTTTCACAGTCACAAGGAATGTTCAAGCGGTAAAAAGGCAGACAGGGTGCCGGGCGCAGTGGCTCACGCCTGTAAATCCCAGCACTTTGGGAGGCTGAAGCAGGTGGATCACGAGGTCAAGAGATCGAGACCATCCTGGCCAACACGGTGAAACCTCGTCTCTACTAAAAATAAGAAAATTAGCTGGGCGTGGTGGCACATGCCTGTAGTCCCAGGTACTCAGGAGGCTGAGGCAGGAGAATCGCTTGAAGCCAGGAGGCAGAGGTTGCAGTGAGCCAAGATCGTGCCACTGCACTCCTGCCTAGCGACAGAGAAAGACTTTGTCTCAAAAAACAACAACAGGCCGGGCACGGTGGCTCAAGCCTGTAATCCAGCACTTTGGGAGGCTGAGGCGGGCGGATCACGAGGTCAGGAGATCGAGACCCTCCTGGCTAACACGGTGAAACCCCGTCTCTACTAAAAATACAAAAAAAAAAAAACTAGCCGGGCGAGGTGGCGGGCGCCTGTAGTCCCAGCTACTCGGAGGCTGAGGCGGGAGAATGGCGGGAACCCAGGAGGCAGAGCTTGCAGTGAGCTGAGATCCGGCCACTGCACTCCAGCCTGGGCGACAGAGCGAGACTCCATCTCAAGAAAAAAAAAAGGTAGACAGAAAAACATCTCCTTCCATCAGCCCCAGACATTCCCTCCCCTGCAGAGGCACCCCTTTTCCCAGCCTCCTTCCCACATACCCTTCTCTTGCCAATCTTTCTAGTGTTGATTCCAGCCCCAGCCACATTTAAGGCCTCAGTTCCCCGAGGCGAGGATCCCTGGTGACGGCTCATCCTGTCTTCATCTGGCTCTCATCCTGCTCAGCCAGTAGGCCAGGGATAGGAGCTCAAGCCTTGGAGACGTGGGGTGCCAGAGGCTGAGGGCAGGGCCTGGCTAAAGGCCAGCATGGGCACAAAGGCAAACATCAGGGACATGTTGGTCCTGGCCAAACAGTAGGGACTGGGGTGGGACGTGCTGCTAGCGGCTCATCTGCCAGGTACGTGGCTTCTCACTGCCGTCAGGGTTGGCCAAGTGCTTTCTGTTTACCCCCTGGGGGCTGGAGGAATGATGGGCAGCCTGCCTCACTCCCTCATTGCATTTTCAGAGCCCAGTGAGCCATCGCCCAGCTTTGGGTCCAGTCCAACGAGGGTTCAGCCTAGGAGCCATGGTAGGCCGGGACTAAGGAATGAACCGGGAAGGGCTTTGAGCAATGTTCTGCTTACTACAGTCAGCCCTCTGTATCTGTGGCTCCATATCCACAGATGTAAACAACTTTAGTTTGAAAATAGTTGAAAAAATAAAAATAAAAATAACATATATTTTATTTTATTTTATTTTTTTGAGACGGAGTCTCGCTCTGTCACCCAGGCTGGAGTGCAGTGGCCGGATCTCAGCTGACTGCAAGCTCCGCCTCCCGGGTTTACGCCATTCTCCTGCCTCAGCCTCCCGAGTAGCTGGGACTACAGGCGCCCGTCACCTCGCCCGGCTAGTTTTTTGTATTTTTTTAGTAGAGACGTGGTTTCACCGTGTTCGCCAGGATGGTCTCGATCTCCTGACCTTGTGATCCACCCGTTTCGGCCTCCCAAAGTGCTGGGATTACAGGCTTGAGCCACCGCGCCCGGCCACACATATTTTAAAACAGTATAGTATAACAACAATTTACGTAGCATTTAAATTGTATTCAGGGCCGGGCATGGTGGCTCACACCTATAATCCTAGCACTTTGGGAGGCTGAGGCAGGTGGATCACCTGAGGTCAGAAGTTCCAGACCAGCCTGGCTGACATAGCAAAGCCCTGTCTCTACTAAAAAATACAAAAATTAGCCGGGTATGGTGGCAAGTGCCTATAATCCCAGCTACTCAGGAGGCTGAGGTAGGAGAATTGCTTGAACTTGGGAGGCAGAGGTTGCAGCGAGCCGAGACTGTGCCACTGCACTCCAGCCTGGGTGGCAGAGCAAAACTCTGTCTTGGAAAAAAAAAAGTTGTATTCAGTATCATAATTACTGTTGTCCTGAGTGGTGTGCAATGGCACAGTCATGGCTCACTGCAGCCTCAATCTCCTGGGCCCAAGTGAACCTCCCACTTCAGCCTCCCAAGTAGCTGGGACTACAGATGCAGGCACCATGCCAGACGGAGTTTTGCTCGTTGCCCAGGCTGGAGTGCAATGGTGCGATCTCGCCTCACCGCAACCTCTGCCTCCTGGGTTCAGGCGATTCTCCTGCCTCAGCCTCCCGAGTAGCTAAGATTATAGGCATGTGCCACCATGCCCGGCTAATTTTATATTTTTAGTAGAGACAGGGTTTCTTCATGTTGGTCAGGCTGGTCTCAAACTCCCAATGTCAGGTGATCCACCTGCCTCGGCCTCCCAAAGTGCTGGGATTACAGGCATGAGCCACCACACCCGGTCAACTTATTTATTTTTTTTAATTTCTAGTACAGACAAGGTCTTGCTATGTTGCCTAGGCTGGTCTCAAACTCCTGCCTCAAGCAATCCTCCTGCTTTAGCTTCCCAAAGTGCTAGGATTACAGGTGTGAGCCACTGAGCCCAGCTAGAGATAATTTAAAGTATATGGGAGAATAGATGCAGATTATACACAAATATTATGTCATTTTATATAAGCGACTTACGCATCCTCAGAAGGGAATCCCATGATGATCCAAGAGGGTTCCTGGACCCAGTGCCCCGCAGACATCTAGGGATGACTACTGCTACCTAACACATCAGACAGGCTTAGTGGTGCGAAGCAGCAGCCATTTTGTTTTGCTCTAAAGTTTATGGGTTTGTGGGTCAGGAATTCGGGAAGGGCCTGGCTAGGCAGTTCTCGCTTGGGGTCTCTCATGTCAATGCAGTCTGATGTCACCTGGGGTTGGAGTCATCTGAAAGACTCAGTTGGACACACGGCATAAGACAGCTCCCTCCCACGGCTGGCAGCTGGTGTTGGCTGTTAGCTGAGAGCTCAGCTGGGGGTGCTGTAGATCAGAGCGACTCCACCTGGCCTCTCCAGCTTCACAACAATCTCAGGGCAGTCGGACTTCTTACATGGGGCTGGCTTACCCCAGAGCAAGTGTCCTGAGAAAAGCAGACGAAAACTGCATGGCCTTTTATTACTTATCCACCCAACTTTACTAAGAGAAGCAGTCATAGCCTCCTAGAATCAGGGAGAGGGATATAGATACTATCTCTCAGTGGGAAGAGTGCCAAAGAATGTTGAGCCACGTTTGAAACCATCACAGATGACATCTCAGAAATGGTCTCTCTTTCTGTGCTAACTGGGACCTCAGAGGTTACAGGCCCTGGAGCACACCAATAGAACCTAGGCTAGCATCCATGGTGCAGATTCAAAGACGGGGCCAGAGAGCACGGAGCCTGGCCCACCCTGCCTGTCAGTGACAGTGAAGGCCACAGACAGCAAAGGTCTCCTGGAGGGAGGGGCCAAGTCAGTAGTGTGTGCTGAGCAAGAAGGAGGCTTGTGAGCTTGGGCAACACAGCAAGACCCCATCTCCACAAAAAGCATTTTACAAAATTTGCTGGTGGTATGTGCCTGTAATCCCAGCTACTCGGGAGGCTGAGGCAGGAGAATCACTTGAACTCAGGAGGTGGAGGTTGCAGTGAGCCAAGATCATACCACTGCACTCCAGCCTGGGCGACAGAGCAAGACTGTCGGGAAAAAAAAAAAAAAGAAAGAAAGAAAAAGAAAACAAACAAACAAAAAATACATTTGCTCAGTGCAGTGGCTTACACCTGTAGTCACAGCACTTTGGGAGGCTAAGGCAGGTGGATCACTTGATCCCAAAAGTTCGAGACCAGCCTGGGCAACGTGGTGAAACCCCGTCTCTACAAAAAAGTAGACAGGTGTGGTGATGCATGCCTGTAGTCCCAGCCAGTTGGGAGGCTGAGGCGGGAAGATTGCTTGAGCCCAGGAGTTTGAGGCTGCAGTGAGCCGAGATTGTGCCACTGTACTCCAGCCTGGGCAACAGAGTGAGACCCTGTATCCAAAAAAAAAAAAAAAAAAAAAAGGCCTGTTGGGGTGAGGGGGCTGGAAACCTACACCTGGGCTCTCAGGTTCAAAAGAAACTGAGCTGCAGCCAATCATAGAAACCCGGCCAGGGCAGGGACTGTTCACAGCTGTACTCCCAACAGCCTCTCAATAGAGATTTGTTGGCTGGGTGTGGTGGCTCACACCTGTAATCCCAGCACTTTGGGAGGCCAAGGCAGGCGGATCACCTGAGGTTGGGAGTTCGAGACCAGCCTGACCAACATGGAGAAAACCCATCTCTACTAAAAATACAAAATCAGCTGGGCATGGTGGTGCCTGTAATCCCAGCTACTCGGGAGGCTGAGGCAGGAGAATCGCTTGAACCCAGGAGGCAGAGGTTGCAGTCAGCCAAGATCACTCCATTGCACTCCAGCCTGGGCAACAAGAGTGAAATTCTGTCTTTAAAAAAAAAAAAAAAAGTAAATAGAGCTTTGTTTACTGAATGAGGAGTGGGGCATGTTGGGGAGGGGTTGGAATCTGCCCTGACCCCTGCCCCTTGCTCCTTGCTCCTCTCTGCCTTGCCTCCGCACAGGGTAGCTGCCAAGGTGGCAAATGCCCAGCCCCTTGCCCACTCCAGGGGCCCGCCCAGACCCTTGGGCACTTCCTGAGCAGCAGGACACATCCTGCCCTTTGTGCCCATGAAAGGAGGCAGCTTATCAGAGGGGAAAGGACACTCTGTTCAGGCCTGGCCATCTGCCTGGGATGGAAGAGCCATGTCTAGGAGCTGGTAAGCAGAGCAGACCTGGGTGGAAGGGCCTGGGGACAGCAGACGATTGAGGCTCCGTGCCCCAGGCCAGGCCAGGACCCCAGCCTCTCTCAGGATCCACTCAGCTCCTGTACTCCTTTCCACCATCCTATCTTCTCTCCATTCCTTTCCTACTTCTCAGACTCCTAGTAGAGTTTTTCACTCACTCCATTCATTCAAGCACTATTTAAGGAATATTTTATGTTTGATTTTTGTTTGAGACAGGGTCTTGGTATGTTGCCTAGGCTGGTCTTGCTCAAGTGATCCTCTGGCCTCAGCCTCCCAAATAGCTGGGACTACATGAGCGAGCTACCATGCCTGGCTCTGTTTAAGGAATACTTTATATATGCTAGGCAGCTGGGCTCACAGCAGCGAACAAAACAGGCAACAATGCCTGCCTTCATGAAACTTACATTTCAGTTAAATATATAATATGTTAGATGATGAAAGTGATCTCAGGAAAGATAAAGCAGGGCAAAATAGGCTGGGCATGGTGGCTCACACTGTAATCCCAGCACTTTGGGGGGCGAAGGTGGGCAGATCACTTGAAGCCAGGAGTTCAAGACCAGTCTGGCCAGCATGGAGACCAACCTGGCCAACATGGCGAAATGCTGTCTCTACTAAAAATACAAAAATTAGCTGTTGAAAAATTTAAAAATCACCTTGTTGCCCAGGCTGTTCTCAATTTCCTGGGCTCAAGTGATCCACCCACCTTGGCCTCCCAAAGTGCTGGGACTGATTGCAAGTGTGAACCGTGGCACCCAGCGCCTTTTTTTTTCTTTCTTTTTTTTTTTTTTTAACATTGTGTGGTTTAGAGATACCCCCTTAGAAAGTGACAGCTGAGGCCGGGCGCGGTGGCTCAAGCCTGTAATCCCAGCACTTTGGGAGGCCGAGACGGGCGGATCACGAGGTCAGGAGATCGAGACCATCCTGGCTAACACGGTGAAACCCCATCTCTACTAAAATATACAAAAAATTAGCCGGGCGAGATGGCGGGCGCCTGTAGTCCCAGCTACTCGGGAGGCTGAGGCGAGAGAATGGCGTAAACCCGGGAGGCGGAGCTTGCAGTGAGCTGAGATCCGGCCACTGCACTCCAGCCTGGGCGACAGAGCGAGACTCCGTCTCAAAAAAAAAAAAAAAAAAAAAAAAAAAAAAAAAAAAAAAAAGAAAGTGACAGCTGAGCAGAAGCCTCAGGAGGTGAGGTAGTGAATCACATAGACTCCCAGAGGCAACGTCTCCAAGGCAGAGGGAACAGCAAGGGCAAAGGCCCTGAGGCAGGGTAAGTTGAGTGTGGGCAAGGAACAGCAAAGAACCCAGGTGTGACTGAGCACAGTGGCTCACACCTGTAATTCTAGCATTTTGGGAGGCTGAGGCAGGTGGATCATCTGAGGTTAGGAGTTCGAGACCAGCCTTGCCGATATGGTGAAATCCCAGCTCCACTAAAAATGCAAAAATTAGCCAAGCATGGTGGCATATGCCTGTAGTCCCAGCTACTTGGGAGGCTGAAGCAGGAGAATTGTTTGAACCCAGGAGGTGGAGGCAGAACCCAGTAGCCGAGATCCTATCCTGCCACTATACTCCAGCCTGGGCAACAGAGCGAGTGAGACTCCATCTCAAAAAAAAAAAAAAAAAAAAAAAAAATTCCCAGGGTGGACAGAGTATGTAGAACAAGAAGGAGAGCAAGAGGAGATGGGGTCGTAGATGTAGGGAGAGCCAGATGCCAGGGGCTTTATCAGCCCTTGAAGGACTGGGGCAATGTGGAGTCAGTGCAGGAGTTTGGACAAAGGCCTGATGCTTTAAAATCATGGTAGTTCAGGGACATAGTGCTTACTATGTGTCAGTCTCTTTCCTAGGCACTGAATATGCATTCAACCACTTAATCCTCCCAATACCTTTATTAAAGATGAGGAAAGCCTGGTGCAGTGGCTCATGCCTATAATCCGAGCACTTTGGAAGGCCGAGGCAGGCGGATCACCTGAGGTTGGAAGTTCAAAACCAGCCTGACCAACATGGAGAAACCCCGTCTCTACTAAAAACAAATACAAAATTAGCCGGGCATGGTGGTGCATGCCTGTAGTCCCAGCTACTCGGGAGGCTGAGGCAGGAGAATCTCTTGAACCCAGGAGGCAGAGGTTGCAGTGAGCCGAGATCACACCATTGCACTCCAGCCTGGGCAACAATGGCGAAACTCCATCTAAAAAAATAAATAAATAAATAATAAAAAAATAAAGGTGAGGAAACCGGCTGGGCACAGTGGCTCACACCTGTAATCCCAGCACTTTGGGAGGCTGAGGCAGGAAGATCACCTGAGGTTGGGAGTTAGATAGAGAAACCCCATCTCTACTAAAAATACAAAACTAGCTGGATGTGGCAGTGCATGCCTGTAATCCCAGCTACTTGAGAGGCTGAGGCAAGAGAATCACTTGAACCTGGGAGGCAGAGGTTGCAGTGAGCCAAGATCACACCATTGCACTCCAGCCTGGGTGACAAGAGCGAAATTCCATCTAAAAAAAAAAAAATGAGGAAACCGATGTGCAAAGAGGTTGAGTGACTCGCTCAGGGTTGTTACATGGCTAAAATACAGAAGAGCCAGGCCTCAGCGTGGCTCCGAGAGTTCAGGCTGAGATGTGCTCCATTTCTCTCCATCCTGGAGGCGATTCTCTGGGTTTTCCTCTAGGGCAGGGTTTCTCACCCTCAGCACTGCTGACACTTCAGGCCAGATCATTCCTTGTCACGGGGGCTGTCCCGTGCATTGTAGGACATTTAGCAGCGTCTCTGGTCTCTACCCACTCGATGCCAGTAGCACTCCCCGAGTTGTGACATCACTGTCATCTCCAGGTGATGCTAAATGTTTCAGGATGGGGGTAAAATTGCCCCCAGTTGAGAACCACTTCTCCTCTGTTTTTCGGTCCACTCCACCTGCCACTGTCCCAGCTCAGGTTCACTTCTCTCTCACTGCGACCATTGTGAAGGCCTCCACATTAGCTCCTGCCCCATCGCTGTACATCTTACCAGGCCACTCTCCCATGTCTCCAGCCCTGGCTCCCATTGCCCTGAGGATGAACACCAAGCTGCTTAAATTGGCTTGTAAGGCCCTATATAATCCAGTCCCTGCCTGCTTCTCCAGCTCTCACTCACCCTTATTTTTAAGCCTCCTTTTGCAAGCCACCCTCTCTTCATTCAGTCTAGTGCCATATATTGAACCTGACACCATGCTGGACATTGCAGACAATGGAAACAAAGCTCCCCCGAAACCCCCATCCGTACCCCCAGGTCTTGCCTTTATGCTGTGTTTGCCTCCCGTGGGGAGAGCAAATAAACACATGCAGTGAATCCTGTTAGCCCTAAAACCAGGGAGCTGTGACGAAACCAGGGCTGCTGGAGCAGGTGCCATGGCTGAGCTGTACAGGATGGGTATGGGTTATAGAGGGGGAGACAAGAAGAGAGCCAACAGCACCCAGCAGTGGCGGGGCAGATGCAGTGAGAGGATGGAAGGCTAGGGCGGTGATTTAGGGCTCCAGCAAAGGCAGTGAGAGTGGGGGTGTTGAGTGGGATAGATGGCAGAGAGAAAATGAGCTAAACATAAATGGGTGGGCTGGGTGCAGTGGCTCACACCTGTAATCCCAGCACTGTGGGAGGCCAAGGAGGGCGGATCACCTGAGGTCAGGCATTCGAGACCAGCCTGGCCAACATGGTGAAACTCCATCTCTACTAAAAATACAAAAATTAGCCAGGCGTGCTAACACAGTGAAATCCCGTTTCTACTAATAATACAAAAAATTAGCCAGGCATGGTGGCGGGCACCTGTAGTCCCAGCTACTTGGGAGGCTGAGGCAGAACAATGGCATGAACCCGGGAGGCAGAGCTTGCAGTGAGCCGAGATTGCACCACTGCACTGCAGCCTGGGCGACACATCAAGACTCTCAAAAAAAAAAAAAAAAAAAAAAAGGCCGGGTGTGGTGGTTCACACCTGTAATCCCAGAACTTTGGGAGGCTGAGATGGGTGGATCACAACGTCAAGAGATTGAGACCATTCTGGCCAACATGGTGAAACCCCGTCTCTACTAAAAAAAAATACAAAAAATTAACCGGGTGTGGTGGTGCATGCCTGTAGTCCCAGCTACTCAGGAGGCTGAGGCAGGAGAATTGCTTGAACCTGGGAGGCAGAGGTTGCAGTGAACCGAAAAAGCGCCACTGCACTCCAGCCTGGCAACTCTCAAAAAAAAAAAAAAAAAAAAAATTAGCCAGGCATGGTGGCAGGCGCCTGTAATCCCAGCTACTCAGGAGGCTGAGAGAGGAGAATCGCTTGAACCCAGAGGCAGAGGTTGCAGTGAGCCGGGATCGCGCCACTGCACTTCAGCCTGGGCCACAGAGAGGGACTCCATCTCAATAAAATAAAATAAAATAGTGGACTAAACAAGGAGGCCCAGGGCGGTAGAGGAGTCCAAATGGTTCCTACTTGGCCAGGAAGGTGGAAAGTGGGGTCATGGTGCAGACTGGACACTTCCCAATCACAGACTGTTTGCCTGGCAGGCATGCCCTCCCCTTAGTTCACCTGTCAACTTCCTCCTCCTGATGCAAACCCAAATCACAAATGGTGACTTCTGGAAGCCTTCTGGATTCCTCCCTGCTGGCATTGCTTGCTTCCTTCTCTGCACTCTCCAAGCTATACTACAGCAACACCATCATCTGGTTAACTGCGCGGGTCTGTTCCGGCCCTCCCACCACTGACTGAGTTTCTGGAGGCCAGGGAGCTTTCTTCAGCACAGGAGGCCCCGCGCTCCGCCGCCGGTCGACCGCTGAGGGCGAGGCCAGAAGGAACGGAAATGTGGCACGGTTCGGCAGTTCTCAGAGGCGCGCGCCTGCCCAAGTACGCACGCTCCGCTGGAGCCTGGGGTGGCCGGGCAGTCTTGGCCGAGACGTGTTTGCTGCGCTTCGGTGCACACAGGCACTGCGGTGCCAACCTCCTGGTTCCGCCCTCCCCCGGCAGGCGCCCACGCGTGACCTCGGCCGCCCACAGGCCTTCGACTCTTCCCGGACTCCAGGTCCCAGGCCACCCTGCTCCACCATGCGGATGATGAAGACAAAGTCCCCCGCAAGTCCCTCATGTGGGGCAAGGGGGAGGTACCACCTGGGGCGGGGCCTGGCTCCCCACTGAGCAGAGGTGTTGGCCAAGGCGCTCCCCCTAGTGGTAAGTACCCCCTAGTTCCCCCTCACAACCTCTGTAGTAAGTCACAGCCAGACGACCCCACCCCACGTCTACGGCAGCCTGGGAACCTGCCTCCCTGTTTCAGGCCCCGCCCCCTACAGCCTTTCCTCCTCGGCAGCCCAGGGAGCTTTAAAAATGCAAACCACATCACATCTCTCCACACTGGATCCGAGAATCCCAAGCCTGGTACGGTGGCGCGCGCCTGCGGTCCTCGCTGAGGCGGGAGGATCGCTTGAGCCCAGGAGTGGAGGCTGCAGTGAGCTGTCATCGCGCCACTGCACTCCAGCCCGAGCGACAGAGAAAAAAAAAGAAACAAACCTCTAAACCCCGATCAGCAAAGCACATCATCTCCACAGATCCTTTCTGACCTCACCTCCTGTTCCACTTCCTCCCACTTATGCCCTTCCAGCTGCACGGATCCCTTTCCTCAAACCCACCAGGCCTGCTCCCGCCTCAGGGCGACGCACTTGCTGTGCCTGCGGCTGCCCTTCCCCCGGAAGGCTCCCTCCCTGGCTTCCAGCACACGACCTCCTCAGCAAGGCCTCCCCATCCCTCTGTGATATCCCCCCCACTATCCAGTCTCAGCTTTCTCCATAGCACCTGTCACCCTGGCATATCTGTTTATTGTTTGTCTCACTAGCGATAATGTAAGCCCCCCAAAGTGGAGGTTGTGTATGTCTTGTTCACTGCTCTATTCCCCATTGCCTGGAACAGGACTAGCATGTAGTAGATGCTTCATAAAAATTGTTCCATGGATTCTTTTTTTTAGACAGAGTTTGACTTTTGTCGCCCAGGTTGGAGTGCAATGGCGCGATCTCGGCTCACTGCAACCTCTGCCTCCCAGGTTCAAGTGATTCTCCTGCCTCAGCCTCCCCAGTAGCTGGGGTTACAGGCGCCCACCACCATGCCCAGTTAATTTATTTGTATTTTTAGTAGAGATGGGGTTTCATCATTTTGACCAGGCGGGTCTTGAACTCCTGACCTCAGGTGATCCACCTGCCATGGCCCCCCAAAGTGCTGGATTGCAGGCGTAAGCCACTGTGCCCGGCCCCATGGATTCTTTGAGAATCTTCTATGAGCCAAGCAGCTCTTCATTCAGCTCACATGAGAAGCCTATGATTCACCCATTGCATAGATGTGGAGACTGAGATTCAGAGAGATATGAGACTTGTCCGCGGTCATATGAGCTTGCTGTAGTGGGAGCTGGGTTTTAACCCAGCTGAGTCTCTCCCCCTCTGCCTCTCTGCTTTCCAGCTCATCTCCTAGTTGAGAAGGGGGACAAAATATCTGGTTTTGCCCTCACTTCACCCTAGTATAGGCAAGGCTGACACCCAGTGACCCCAGACAGGGCCTGAGGCACCATCTCCCTGGGAGGTCTTGGCCAGGGGGCCACAGGAGGGGGATCATACAGTCTCCTGAGGTGGGCAGGCCCACCTTTGGACCTGCCCACATTTTCCTGGGGTCACCCACCCTGACCCCCAGCTCCTAAATGACCCAACCCACTGCGTTCCTTTCAGCCACCCCTGAGTCCCTAAACTCTCTCAGAATGGACCTGGGTGCCTCTGCTTTTGCCTTCATCCCACCTTAGATACAGTGAGAGAGACAGAGACACGGGGAGACATGGGGAGACAGGGACAGAGACAGAAACACACACACAGAGACACACTTACCAACAGAGAGAGACCAGGAGAGTGACAGAGACTTGGCAAGTCCCTTTGCAACGCTCCAAACCTCATGGACCCAATCAGGGCCACTGCTAGCCCATTGCCCCTTTTGAGCAAGTTAGGAAAGGCACCCTCCAGGGGAGTGCTACCCCTCCCAGGGCCTGGCGAGTGAGTGCGACGGGCTGGGCTTCAGTCCCGCTGGCCCTTCCGCCCAGTGAGTGTGCTGGTGCAGGAGGGTCCGTGGAAGCGTCCCCAGATGTCTCTATGCCAGGGGGAGAAGGCAATGCTCCAATGCTCCCCAGTCCTCGGGCCCAGCCACAGGCCTGCCCCTGCAGTGTTCTCTGAGGCCTTTCAGGAACGCTTGGGCTCTCACCATTCTGGCCTTGACCGGAGCCCAGCCCTGCGCACTCACCCACGGGGCCTTCCCCCACAGCAGGTCCTTGGGTCACCTCTGCCTTCACCACTCAGAAATGTCAAGCCAAGCCCTTCCATAGAAACCAGCCCAGGCTGCTGTGTGGTTGGGAAGAGGCCCTCAGGCCTGTTCCAGCACACAGACCCCCTCCTGCTCCAGGGACAGCACCAGCAAACCACACCACACTTCCCAGCCTCACAGACCCCCGCAGTTCAGAAGAATCCCAGGAGCGGACGAGAAGGTGCCATGGGCCTCACTGGACAGACAGGGAAAATGAGGAACAGAGAGGAACGGTGACCAGCCCAGGGTCCCACACCCCGAACCAAGGTTTCTGCCCCCCTCCGCCCCTCCCTCCCGCATCCAGGTGCTCCCAGGGAAGCCCTGCAAGGCCCCACCCTTCCCAACAGAGAACACTCTGGGAGGAAATGATTAACAGGGCAATTAGGGCACAGGTGAGTCATCTGGTCACAAGGCCGCCTCCTGGCTGACTCAGGGGGACAGTCCAGATGGGCCCTTCCACCCAGCCCCAGCTCAGGGTCTGAGTCAAGGACTCCATGGGATCTGGCCAGGAAGCCCAGGAGAAAGCCCTCAGCCCTCTCCAGGCTCCACCCATGCCCTGCAGGCTGGGGGACAGAAGCAGGGGCTCCCACCTTCACTAGGCTGGCCTGGGTCAGGGCAGGGACCAGGCTGCTCCAGTTTCTGTCTCCCCACGCTAAGTCTGTGGCCACAGGGCCGGCCATCCAACCAACAGCTGTTGTTATTAATCACAGCGATTACTAAGAATGGCCATGATGTTCTGATATTGAACTTCAGCTCTGCAACAGGCCTCAGGCTAGACAGAGTGGGGATCCATGGGGACCATCAGACAAGCTTCCATGGAGAGCAGTCATGTTGAAAAGAGTTGGGGAGGGCCGGGCGCGGTGGCTCAAGCCTGTAATCCCAGCACTTTGGGAGGCCGAGACGGGCGGATCACGAGGTCAGGAGATCGAGACCATCCTGGCTAACACAGTGAAACCCCGTCTCTACTAAAAATACAAAAACTAGCTGGGCGAGGTGGCGGGCGCCTGTAGTCCCAGCTACTCGGGAGGCTGAGGCAGGAGAATGGCGTAAACCCAGGAGGCGGAGCTTGCAGTGAGCTGAGATCTGGCCACTGCACTCCAGTCCGGGCGACAGAGCGAGACTCCACCTCAAAAAAATAAAAATAAAAAAAAAAAATAGAAAAGAGTTGGGGACAGTGAGCTCTTTTTCTCATACATCTGCTGAAGGGCCTCAGAGCCTGGACCCAGGCAGAGAGGAAGGAACGGGACCCCACAGGGAAGCCAGCAGGACCTTCTGGTGAACAGCACCTCCTGGTGTCCAAACTAGGCCTGGCCCTGCTGCCCATCTCATCTCTGGGAAGCCAGGTGTGTCTGTCTCCGTCCCTGGCCAGTAAGGGCCTGTCATTAGGCACCCCACCCCAAGCCCACCCTTACTTTTGAGATTAGGCAACACTGGCACCAGGGACCCCTGGCCTACCCAGGCCGGCCCTCCCGAGGCAGATCCCCTGTCCCAGGGCCTCTTTCCTGGCTTTGTCCTTGGGCTGGCTGGGCAGGAACTTCCTGCGAGAGAATTCCCGGATCCTCCCTAGGAGGCTACGGCACGGCCTGGGAACTTAGGGAGGGAGGGAAGTCAGGGGCACCCCTCCTAACAGGGGCAGGGCTTGTGGACGGCAGGGTCCCCTGGCACTCTGGGCCCTGGGTCCTTCACCAGCCCCAGGTCAGGCCAGCCAGACCTCCTGCCCTCTCGGCTCAGATGCCCTGCTGCAGCCCCTCCACTCTGCAGCAGGGCAGCCCTAGCAGCCCCCTGGGCATAGACTGGGGACTAGATCAAGGCCTCAGATAGACTGGGCTTGCTCCAGGGTTGAAGATTGAGGGGCGGGGTCCAAAGACAGCTAACAATGAGGCCAAAGTCAAAGTAGATTTTTATTAATAACATCACGGGCCCGAGTTGGCTGGGTGGGATAGAATTTGAGGCAGACCCATCCTACAGACACATGGACACTGTCTCAAGACCCGCTGGCCACAGGGGCTCCTTAGATGTACCCTAAGAAGAGAGATACCCCCATGTACTAGCTCCGGGGATCTGGGCAGGGCAGACTCGGGGCCAGCGCCAGCTTCACTAAGGAGGCCAGTTTCCCATCTCATCCTCCTCAAGAAGCAGGCACTGGGGGACAGAAACGGGTGAAGGAAGATGCCTCAGTCTTCTCTGTACCCCATAACCTTTCCCCTGCCCCCAAGAGACAAGCACCCGAGGACACCTTTCTCCCACTTCCCCTCGGCAGGCACAGCTCCATCAACCCTGAGCCACCTCCCTGCCACAAAATGGAGAATCCCTTCCTCCCTCCAACTTGGGGGGTTCCTTGGAAGCCCCAGGAGTCGGCACCGCAGCCAGTCCCTCCCCTCCCTCACCTCTGGACCCCACCCCAAGGGGGGTCTGCGCTCTCCCATCAAGCCCAAGGTGGCGCTGCTGCTGCCTCCGTGCCCCTCCCTAGGTGCCCAGCATTCCCCAAAGGCTGGGGGGGCAGCCTCCTTCCTGCTTAGCACAGTGTCCCTGAGGGCAGTAAGGGGAGATAGGAATGGTGATGAGGACAGGACCTTTGAAACACTGGAGATAGATATTCTTAAGGCAACTGTCCCCAGAGTGAGGACTGGGCTGAGCCCTTACTTGCCACCACCCAGAAATGACCCAGGCCTCTCAGCACTACTCAGGCAACCCCAGGACTGTGACTCCTGGGACAGGGCAGGCTGGCTGGGGAGGGGATGGGAAGAAGGGGGAGGGACCAGTGAGGGCAGATCCCAAGATTCAAACCCTTCCATGTGAAAAGACAGTGAGGGGCTGTGCCACGTGCTGACAGCCTGTGTGGCTGTGGATGAGGTGTCACAGGAGCTTCCTGTGACATGGGCATGCAGGCGGGCTTGGGGCAATCAGAAGGATGCCCCTCAGTGCCCAGCAGGCAGGCTTTCTTTTTGTTTGAGACGGGGTCTCCCTCTGTTGCCCAGGCTGGAGTGCAGTGGCATTCTCATAGCTCACTGCAGCCTCAATTGCCTGGGCTCAAGTGATCCTCCCACCTCAGTCTCCCAAGTAGCTGGGACCACATGTGCATGCCACCATGCCTGGTTAATTTTTGTATTTTTTGTAGAGACAAGGTTTTGCCATGTTGCCCAGGCTTTTCTCAAACTCCTGAGCTCAAGCAATCCGCCCACCTCGGCCTCCCAAAGCGCTGGGATTATAGACGTGGGCCACCACACCCAGCCCCAGGTGGCATGTCTTTCTGATAGGCACTGCTCCAAAGTGAATCGCACTGTGCTAAGCCCCCACAAGGGAGTGCCTTTGCAGCTCACAGCTGCACACGCATCATCTCAGGAGGTCCTTGCAACAGTCCCCTTTCATGGGTAAAGAAACTGAGGCCTCTACTCAACATCACAGAGCAAGCTAATGCCAGACTAAAACCTCTGGCCTCCAAACCCCATGCCCTTTCCTTTTGTAAGCTACACAGACTGTCAGGGCAAATGTCCACTGAGTAAAAGAATGAGATGATGAATAGATGGAAATTAACCAAAAAGGTCATCGACACATTTTCAACAGATCCATCAACTTGCACTCAGAGAAGCTGAGACAGGTCTAACCTTTAAAGGCCGATGTCAAGGACAGGGAGCAGCAGGATGGTACTCTGCCTGACCCAGTGGGGTCACTCCCCTGAGCCTATGTGTGTTTGGAGTGGACAAGAATGGGAGAGAGATTAGAAAAACAGCAGCATCATGTGAATTACAGATGCACAGGAAAGCCTTACAGCCTGTCTAGACAAATTCACTCATGTTACAGATGAGGAAACTGAGGCTCAGAAAGAGGAAGGGACTTGCCCAAGGCCACACAGCAAATGAATAGCAAAGTTGAGACCAAAAAAATGGACATTGTGACTCTGAGTCAAGTGAGAAACAGAGAGACTGATGGAGAAGAGAGAGAGAGAGAGAGAGAGAGAGAGAGTGTGTGTGTGTGTATGTGTGTGTGTATGTGCATGCTGCGTGCACTCACTCAGGGGGCCAGGGTCCTGAATTCAGAAATACTACCACCAAGAAGGCATTATGCCTACCCTACCCAGGCAGTGGGGCTGGAGCCAGGGCCCAGGGTGCGGAGGGGATGGTAAGCCTCCAACCCCACCTTCTCCAGGCAGGGGCTGGTGGTCTGGCACAGGCCAAGCGTACCTGGCCATCCGCAATGTCTGCCTCCACCAGGGTGATCTCTGGCCGGGTAGCAGCTCTCAGCCCTCTTGGCTGCCTAGCTTCCAGAGGCAAGACTCTTGCTGCATTCCCAGAAGCTTCTTCAACTCCGATTCCAGGAAACCTGAGAGCCAGAGAGATGGCAGGGCACAGGGAGATGGCAGAGGACAGGCAGAAGTAGGGTGGAGCAGCCTGCTGGGAACCCAAGGACCCGGAAGTGCAACCGCCCCCTGAGCCTCACTCCAGCTCACCCTCAGTCACAGCCCTTTCTTATTCCAGGAGTGCAGTCAGCCAGGCACCACCGCTCCTTCGCCCTGCCTTCCCCAGAAAGCACTTTGAGGGCCTCCTCCGGCAGCAGCAGCATGAGAGCCTGCGTCTTCACCCACTGGGGACAGCATGTGAGGAGCAGGTATCTGCCCCCACCACCAACTGACCCAAGAGCCTGGATCTGGAACCCAAACTGCCTGCACTCAAGTTCCAGCTCTGCCCGTCACTAGCTGTGTGACATAGGACAAGTTCTCACTGTGAACTGGAGGTGGCAATAGGACCTACCTCAGAGTCATAATGCAGTATTTTATGAAAAGTGCTTAAAGAGGGTCTGCCCCATTAATGGCTATGTAAATGTGAACCACGATTTTCATCATATTATGTATGCTATCACCACTAACCCAACTGCTGTCCATGTCTGGGCTGCCCGGGGCTCTACTGGGAGAGAGGACCCTCCGGGGCTCTGTCACAGCAGTGCATGATGGGAAAACCAGGGATGGAGGCAGCCACTGAAGGCATTAGAAACCTCTGGGCTGGGGGAAAGGGTGCTGCTTGAGTAGTACCACCCCCTCAAACCCTGAGGAAGACCCTAGCTACACCTAGTGTGGCCTCCAGCCCAGCCACACACTGCTCCCCGGGCTCAGGTCGTCATCTTAGGTCCTCTGGTACCATCTGGTGGTACCTGCTGGTATTGCACCCCTGAGCCACCGGCCAAAGTGAGGCTTCCTGGGCCTGGGGCGACGTGGGAGGGGAGGGGCGGAAGCCCTTATGCACTGTGTCTGTGGATCTGAAAGTCTTGTACAGTGGCGACTGAAGGGCAACAATGCCTGGGACACAGAGCTTGAATGAGCTATCCTCTTCCTTCATTTTCTCTTCCTCGCTTTTCTCCTCACTGGGCAAACCTTCCTGGAGAGGAGTCCAGCCGGTCTCCCAGCAAGTGAGGGAGCCCAGGACCCCAGGCCTGCAGCCCCACCCCACCCCTGGGCAAGACAGGAAGCAGGAGGGAACATGTCCCAAAAGATTAAGAAAGGGGACTGCTCCTTCCAGTCCCAGGCCACATATTCTGGGGCCCAGCCTGATGTGGGAAAGGCCCCAACCCATGCCTCATGCCCCCATCTCCCACAGACCTTGGCCATGGCCGAGTTTTGAAGCTCCTTGTACCAACTGTGGAAGTGGTTCCAGGGAGTAGCCTCCACCTTGGAAGAGGCCAACACGAGGTCTCCTGTGAATGGGGTGCTGGTCCTGACAGGCCGGCCGCAAGTGGGATGGTCCAGGCCTCGGAGGGCAGGCACACGGTTGGGGGACTGAGTTGTGGGTGGGGTTGCCATGTTTTCTTTAGCAAATGCCTACTGTGTGCCACACACCGTTCTGGGCGTTTTACAGAGTATCTCAGTTCATCCTTGCACTTCCTTCAAGGATAGGTACTGTTATATTCCCACTTTAAAGACGAGGAAACAGACGCAGAGAGGTGGAATAAGCTGTCGCCCATCACACAGCTCAGTATGTTAGAACTGGCATTTGAACCCAGGCAGTCTGACTCCAGCAGTCCCTCAAAATGTGTCCCGTGTCCTGCCAGGCCCTGCACCCCTGAGATGTTCTACAAGAAGAGGGTCCATATCTGGCGCTTCCCCTATGCCTATGGCCACCACACTTACCTTCACGCAGATACTCCTTCTCCCTGGTGGAGGCCTCAGGGCTGACCTCACAGGACCCCGTGACTCTCTGGAGGTATTATTCCTTCAACTTCAGGATCTGGATAAAGTGGCTCCTAATCCCAAAGCACAGTCAAGTGAGGGAGGCAGGTGGGGCTCAGAGGTGTGGCAGAGATCCCCTAAACCTCCCCCAAGGCTCACCCACAGGTCTGCCGGCCCTCTCCAGCCTTCCTCTCCCATCAACCCCCTGCTCTGCCATCTGGGGTTCTCCTCATACAGGGGGATTATAGCTCTCGAAAGTAGGGTGATGAGGGGGTGGGGAACAGAGAGAGAGGTGGGTCCCTGTCCTCACAGGGGATGGCTGCCAGGCTGCCAGTCACCACTGTACAACAGGACCCCCCGCACTCCGGGCTCTGGCACATTCCCTTTCTAATCCCTAGCCCATCCCCTTTTATGTCTGGTATCCCCCATCCACCACCCCTCACTTGTGGGAGGACCCCATCTTTGCCTCCTCCCCAACCCAAACCCCCATCTCCAGCCTCCTCCCAACTGGATGCTTCTGTCCGTTGGCCACATCCACATCTCCCTGTCTTTCCCCACCAGGTGCCCTGTCCCAGGCACTTACCCATCCAAGGCCTCCCTCCCCAGACCCTCCCCAGCATGGCTCCCCCATCTTAAGTCCATGCCCTTCCCCCTTCTCATGTCCAGGCCTCTTCCCAGTACCTCTGTCCCAGGCCTTGCCCACCTGGGTGTCCCCCCAATTCCAGCCCCTCACCTGTCTGAGGCCCCTGTTTTCACAGTGGTGTCCCCTGCTGGCTCCTTCCTCTCCTCAGGCAGGTTGCCTGACATCTCCTGGCTTGCTATGGGCAGGACTGACTTCACCTCTCCACCCCAGGCCTTCTTGCTCTTGCGGGTATAGGTCCCCATACCCCCCATGCCCAGCTTTGAGGATGCTGCTGTGACCGTTATGAGAAGCCCCTGGGTAGGGCCACAGAGAAGACGTGGGGCGGCAAGGCAGAGGGTCCCAGCCCCTCCCCACTTACATCCCACTCGGCTCATCATCAGGGAAATGGCACCCTGGTCTGGCAAGGGGTGTGCCTGGGCTCCCGCCAGGGCTGTGTCAGAGCTCCTTGGACTGTCCTTGCTCCCAACGAGGGAACGGAAAAAGTGGAACATGGAGGAGCACCCCGAAATTCGTGATTGGGGCTTCGGAGCTGGGGACTCAATTCTGATAAGGTCCCCAACTCAGATCCTGTAGCAGCCACCCCAGGACCAACTGCTTAAGAACAGGAGGAGTTTTCAGATTAAAACCTCCAGCTGGAAACTTCCTGGAATTCTGGAAGGCAAAGATGGGGGAGGACGGGGGCTTGGGGGAGATTAGTTGGAGGTAGAGGGGGCAGGGGTTTGATGAAACAGGGAAGGAGATGTAGGGGGGAGGCACGGGGTTTGGGGGGCAGGGGGTGGAGACTTGGGAGAAGAAGATGTGAGAGCCCCAGGAAGCTTGGCAGGGAGCGAACAGGGAGAAGCGGGGAGGGAACTGAACCCTGAGGGCAGGGGGCTGTTGAGGACTGCACACACCTCTGTCCTTCTTGGGTTTGTTCTGTCCTCAAGAACACTCCCGGCCGGGCGCGGTGGCTCAAGCCTGTAATCCCAGCACTTTGGGAGGCCGAGACGGGCGGATCACGAGGTCAGGAGATCGAGACCATCCTGGCTAATACGGTGAAACCCTGTCTCTACTTAAAAATACAAAAAACTAGCCGGGCGACGAGGCGGGCGCCTGTAGTCCCAGCTACTCGGGAGGCTGAGGCAGGAGAATGGCGTAAACCCGGGAGGCGGAGCTTGCAGTGAGCTGCGATCCGCCACTGCACTCCAGCCTGGGTGGCAGAGCAAGACTCCGTCTCAAAAAAAAAAAAAAAAAAAAGAACACTCCCAGCAGCCAGACAGTATCTGTCTTCCTCTTAGCATCCAGGTTTTATGTGTCCAGGTGGTAGCACAGACCCTGCTAAGTCTATTTATTTATTTGTTTTTATTTTTATTTTTAATTTTTTGAGACGGAGTCTAGCTCTTTCTCCAGGTAGGAGTGCAGTGGTGCCATCTCGGCTCACTGCAACCTCCGCTTCCCAGCTTCAAGCAATTCTCCTGCCTCAGCCTCCCGAGTAGCTAGGACTACAGGCACCTACCACCACGCCCGGCTAATTTTTGTATTGTTAGTACACACGGGGTTTCACCATGTTGGTCAGGAAGGTCTCGATCTCTTGACCTCGTGACCCACCTGCCTCGGCTTCCCAAAGTGCTGGGATTACAGGTGTGAGCCACTGCACCCGGCCCTATTTTTATTTTATTTTTTTGAGACGGAGTCTAGCTCTTTCTCCAGGTAGGAGTGCAGTGGTGCCATCTCGGCTCACTGCAACCTCCGCTTCCCAGCTTCAAGCAATTCTCCTGCCTCAGCCTCCCGAGTAGCTAGGACTACAGGCACCTACCACCACGCCCGGCTAATTTTTGTATTGTTAGTACACACGGGGTTTCACCATGTTGGTCAGGAAGGTCTCGATCTCTTGACCTCGTGACCCACCTGCCTCGGCTTCCCAAAGTGCTGGGATTACAGGTGTGAGCCACTGCACCCGGCCCTATTTTTATTTTATTTTTTTGAGACGGGGTTTCATTCTTGTCACCCAGGCTGGAGTGCAGTGGCGTGATCTCAGCTCACTGCCACCTCCACCTCCCGGGTTCAAGTGATTCTCCCGCCTCAACCTCCCGAGTAGCTAGGATTATAAGCGCACGCCACCACGCCTGCCTTTTTTTTTTTTTTTTTTGTGATGGAGTTTCGCTCTTGTTGACCAGGCTGGAGTGCAATGGCTCAATCACAGCTCACCGCAACTCTGCCTCCCGGGTTCAAGCGATTCTCCTGCCTCAGCCTCCCGAGTAGCTGGGATTACAGGCATGTACCACCACGCCTGGCTAATTTTGTGTTTTTAATAGGGATGGGGTTTCTCCATGTTGGTCAGGCTGGTCTCGAATTTCCAACCTCAGGTGATCAGCCAGCCTCGGCCTCCCAAAGCGCTGGGATTACAGGCGTGAGCCACCGCGCCTGACCATTTTTTTTTTTTTTTTTTAAACAGTCTCATTCTGTTGCCATTCTGCTGCCCAGGCCAGAGTGCAGTGGCGTGATCTTGGCTCACTGCAAACTCTGCCTCCCGGGTTCACGCCATTCTCCTGCCTCAGCCTCCCATGTAGCTGGGACTACAGGCGCCCGCCACCATGCCTGGCTAATTTTTTTGTATTTTTAGTAGAGACGGGGTTTCACCGTGTTAGCCAGGATGGTCTCGATATCCTGACCTCGTGATCCGCCTGCCTCGGCCTCCCTTTTTTGTATTTTTAAAAGAGACGGGGTTTTGCTGTGTTGGGCAAGTTGGTCTTGAACTCCTGGCCTCAGGTGATCTGCCTGCCTAGGGCTCCCAAGGTGCTGGGATTACAGGCGTGAGCCAGCGTACCCGGCCTTTTTTTTTAGACAGAACTCTCCCTCTGTTGCCCTGGTACGATCACAGCTCGCTGCAGCCTCAACCTCCTGGGCTCAAGCAATCCTCCCACCTCAGCCTCCCCAGTAGTTAAGACCACAGGCATACACCACCATGCTTTGTTAATTTTTTTTTTTTTTCCCATATAAGCAAGGTATTGCTGTTGCCCAGGCTGGCCTGGAACTCCTGCACCTGGCCTGAAGCGATCCTCTTGCCTTGGCCTCCCAAATGGCTGGGATGGGATTATAGGCAGCCTGGAGGGGTGATGGGATTATAGGCGTGACACACCGCAGCTGGCTGCCTTTTTTGTTGTTGTTGAGACAGGGTCTTGCTCTGTCGTCCAGGCTGGAATGCAGTGGTGCAATCATGGCTCATTGCAGCCTCAACTTCCTGAGCTCAGGTGATCCTCCTGCCTCAGTCTCCTAGGTAGCTGGGACCACCACACACACAGGTGTGCACCACCATACCCAGCTAGTTTTTAATTTTTTTTTTCTGTAGAGACATGGTCTCACTTTGTTGCCCAGGCTGGTCTTGAACTCCTGGGGTCAAGTAATCCTCCCACCTCGGCCTTCCAAAGTGTTGGGATTACAGGCGTGAGCCACCGTGCCTGGCCTCTATTGTGTTTTAATCTCCGTTTAGGCCGGGCGCGGTGGCTCAAGCCTGTAATCCCAGCACTTTGGGAGGCCGAGACGGGCGGATCACGAGGTCAGGAGATCGAGACCATCCTGGCTAACACTGTGAAACCCTGTCTCTACTAAAAAATACAAAAAACTAGCTGGGCGAGGTGGCGGGCGCCTGTAGTCCCAGCTACTCGGGAGGCTGAGGCAGGAGAATGGCGTAAACCCGGGAGGCGGAGCTTGCAGTGAGCTGAGATCCGGCCACTGCACTCCAGCCTGGGCGATAGAGCGAGACTCTGTCTCAAAAAAAAAAAAAAAAAAAAAAAAAAATCTCCGTTTACTTGACTATCACCTTCAGGATTTCAGATCTCCAGAGACCACCAAGTTGCATGGTGCACAGATCTGAATTGCAGGTTGAATCTCAATTTAGTATTAGTATTCCCCAACGCAACTACAGAACTGATTATTACTTTTTTTTTTTTTTTTTTTTTGAGATGGAGTCTTGCACCGTCTCCCGGGCTAGAGTGCAATGACGCGATCCTGGCTCACTGCAACCTCCAGCTCCCGGGTTCAAGCGATTCTCCTGCCTCAGCCTTCTAAGTAGCTGGGATTACAGGCGCCCGCCCACCACGCCCAGCTGATTTTGTTAGCCAGAATGGTCTCCATCTCTTGACAGCTGAGGCTGATCCGCCCGCCTCAGCCTCCCAAAGTGCTGGGATTACAGGCATGAGCCACCACGCCCGGCCCAGAACTGATTATTAACCCAGCTCAGTGACCTTTAGAGAGCACCTTAAACCAGCTCAGCCTCTGTTTGTTCATCTGAACGGATATTGTCAACAGCACTCACTTACAAGAGTTGTTGAGAAGATCCAACGAGACAATAGTTGCTAAAGTGCCAGGCATGCAGCAGTGCTTAAGAAACTTCTCACCCTGGGTTTTTTATTGGTATTGATTGATGTAGAGATGGGGGAGAAGATCAAAGACAAGGATTGAGAATCAGGGATGGGAAAAGCAGTGGGCCACTGACAGCCGCTCTGCCTGGCTGGGAGGTGGGGTGGGGAAAGTGGGCGGGAGCTGCTCCTGGGCCTGGCCCACCCAGATCACCCCTCCGGGCTGCAGGCCTGTGCGTCTGCATCCGGTGGCCACAGAGCAACTTCCTCTAGAGGGAGCTGATTGGAGCCGGTTGCCGCTGGCACCTCTATGATCACTGGAGTCTCGCGGGTCCCTCAGGCCGCACAGGGACAAGCAAAGGCTACATCCAGATGCCAGGAATGCACTGACGCCTGTTCCTGGAAGCCGGGCTCCCACTCAGCCCCTGGGAGCAGCAGCCGCCAGCCCCTCGGGACCTCCATCTCTGCCCTGCTGAGCCACCCGGTTGGGCCAGGATCCCGGCAGGTAAGCTGGAAGGGTCCTGCTTGTCCTCCCAGATCTCAGCAGCCCCAGCCCCAGGGTGGGGCAGGGAGCCCGCCGGGAGCCGGGTGGGGAAGGGGAAGCTCAAGGCTTGCCTGGGCAGGTCCACCGCCCTGGCTGGGGACCTGATCGTGCCAAGCCTACTTCTAGCTGCCCCTCCAGCTTCCCCTCTTGCCCCAGCCCTGGATGCTGGAGAACTGTGAGAACTGGGTCCTTTAACAGTCTGGGAGATGGGAGTGGAGGTCAGAGCCAAGGTCAAGGGCAGAGAGAGAACTTTCTCAGCGCTTCCTGCTGCCCAACATCCTTAGACTGGGTCCAGGGCCTGGTCAGGCATGTATCCCTGGGGAACATTCATCGGGGCCCAGCAAGCCCAGGAAGTCGGGGGTGGCTCCCCTCACCGGGAATTTAGGCCACTTGGATTGGGGGGCAGAGCTAGGCCTGAGTCAGCATAGGTTGCTGGCCTTGGGGGGTGTCCTGAGGCTCTACCTGCTCCCCTCAGGAGCCTGGGTTGTTGGTAGAGGGAGTTGGGGGTGCCGTCAGCATCCTCTGGCCCTACTGTCCTGAGGGTGCCGGGTTCTGGAGACTAGGGAAGAAGGAAGGCCATCTTATTTAACGAGCTACGGGGGGGGTGGGGGTTTTACTTTTTGTTTTTTGAGACAGAGTCTCACTCTGTTGTTCAGGGTCGAGTGCGGTGGTGCGATTTCAGCTCACTGCAATCTCCGCCTCCCAGGTTCAAGCGATTCTCCTGCCTCAGCCTCCTGAGTAGTTGGGACTACAGGCGTGCGCCACCACGCCCAGGTAATTTTTGTATTTTTAGTAGAGACAGGGTTTCATTATGTTGGCCAGGCTGGTCTTGAACTCCTGACCTCGTGGGCCACTGTGCCCGGCTGCAAAGTTCTGTTTTAACAAGGCCTTGCCCCTAGAGATGGAGGCGAGGAGGGTCTGCCTTCGCCCTGTCCGTGTCCGGCAGAGCAAGGAGGAGTGGGGAGCTGGGTGAGGGCACAGGGGTCCAGCCTCCTCCACCCCTTCTCCAGAGCTCTTGGGACACTTTCGAAAACACTCCCAGGCCTAGCAGAAGGAGGGTGGGCGAAGGTCCCAGGCCCCGGGCGGTGCGGGTGGGGCTGTGTGCTTGGCCCAGGGTGGGGCTGCACACCCCCTCCCTCTGAGATAGGAGGAGGGCGCTTTCCTTCTGAGGGCTGGAGGGTGCCCGGGGAAATGGGGCTCTGGGAGGGGTGCAAACTGAAAGTGAAACAGCTGACATCCAGGAAACTCGCCCCGATGAGGGGTCACAGCACGTTGGTGCTGCGGTCAGGACCAGGCAAAGAGGAAAGTTGTCTGGGGACAGGAGACCAGGTGTGTGGTGGGAATATGAGGCAGGCTGTGGGGCTTCGAAGAAGGCCCTGATCCTGAGGGCTCCCTCCGGTCACTGCAAGGCAGGGGTGAGGAAGGCACAGGCAGGAGGTAAACAGGGAAAGTTGCCCTGAGAAGGGCCACCCTCTGAGGCCCACAAACAAGAAGAAATCTTAAGTGCTTGTTGAGTACATGGACTCATGGAGATTCAGACAAACAACCCGACTTTCCGTGACTAATGATGTGACCTCGGGCACTCAATTCTTTATGCCTCACTTTTCCAGCCTGCAAAGTGGGTATGATGGTGCTCACCCTGCTGGGTTCATGTGAGTTTTCAATGTTCAACACCCAGAGTGCTCCTAAGTGGGAGAGTATATCTTAGGCTCTCAGGAAATGTTTGCGGCTAACAGCCCAGAGTTAAAAAACAGGTGTGTTCTGACCAGCCGGAGGGAAGTAGGGCCTCTGAGGGCAGCCTTCATGGGCCATTGGCTGGGCAGGAGCTCGCTTACAATAAGCATGTGCTGGGTGGGCTGCAGGAGGCCCCAGGAACAGCTAAAAATCCGCCAGGCTCTTGCCCCAGGAGTGGCATGAACTTGAGAGCCAGGGGCACTGCTGCAGCCACACTCTCCTCGCGGGTGCAGATACCTCAGTCTGCCCTTGGCTGCCTCACTTTTTACCGTCTCCCTCGAAGGGTCACCAGTGAAGTGCTCAGAAGTTGTTTCCTCCCAGCAGACTTCACTGGGACCCATGCTAGAGTGAGAATAAAAAGTCCCAGAGGAAGCCAGACACAGTGGCTCACACCCGTAATTCCAGCACTTTGGAAAGCCGAGGCAGACTCACGGGTCAGGAGTTTGAGACCAGCCTGGCCAAAGTCCCAGAGGACTGAGGGCCTTTCTGGGAATGGGGGACCCTCTCTCCTATGTGGACATGGCAACCTGTCTGGGGTCCCCAGTCACAGGTCCATGCTCACCCCCATCTCTGCTTTTTCTCGCCCATCCCCACAGGCTGACCCCGTCCTCCACTGAGACCTGAAAAATGGCTTCAGGACAAGGCCCAGGTCCTCCCAGGCAGGAATGCGGAGAGCCTGCCCTGCCCTCTGCTTCTGGTAAGGGTCTTCCTGCCCCTCACCTATCCCATAACCATGAGTGCTGTCATGAGGATGGAAGGAGCAGGACTCAGAGGCAGGCTCCTTCACCTGGGTTCACCCACTGTGGGTGGGAACCCACGGGCTCAGAGGCTGGAGCTGCTGTCAAGGTTAAACCCGGGAGGGGGAGGAGTCTGGACTGGGGAGGGCCTGGAGGTTGGGAGAGGCCAGGAAGTGAGTGTAAGGTGGGCACAGTGCCACCGGAGCAGAGGGCGGGGTCAGGGGCGAGGGAGGCAGGAAGTAGAGTGAGGTCTGGCTGCTGTATCCCTCCAGCTGGAGAAATAAGGAAGTAAGCTGGCCAATCACCCAGTCAGGTCTGCTCAACAGGGAACGCAATTGTGACTTGGGGAGGAAGTAAGATGGCTGCCCTCCTTCCTTCTTCCCAGGGGACAGCCAGGGAAGCCCCAGCTCACACCCCACGGCGGGCTGTTCCCTGGACTTGGGAATCAGGTCCTGGGTCTGTCACTATCTCCCTGTGTCACTTTTCTGGGTTGAGGCTACAATTTCAGATTTTGTTTCCCACATTTCCCTGCACACAAAGGGCTGCGGAGCTGAGATGTACTAACGTAGACTCAAGAGCCCAAATGCCCGGGACTGTCCCAGCTCCCCGGCTTGTTCTGGCTGTATGACCTTGCACACGTTAGACACCCTGTGCCATTTTCCCCCTGCAATCTGGGGATTGCCTGCTCCCAGGGCTACTGTGAGGACCCAATGCAGGTGCTGGAACAACTCTCCACACAGCATAAGTTATAGGGGCGGCTAAGGCGCTGAAGTAGGGATATTTCTTTTTTTTTGAGACAGAGTTTTGCTCTTATTGCCTAGGCTAGAGTGCAGTGGCGCGATCTTGGCTCACTGCAACCTCCGCCTCCTGGGTTCCAGTGATTCTCCTGCCTCAGCCTCTTGAGTAGCTGGGATTACAGGCATGTGCCACCACACCCGGCTAATTTTGTATTTTTAGTAGAGATGGGTTTCTCCATGTTGGTCAGGCTGGTCTTGAACTCCCGACCTCAGGTGATCTGCCCGCCTCAGCCTCCCAAAGTGCTGGGATTATAGGTGTGAGCCACCGTTCCCGTCCGGGATATTTCTTTCCATGGGTGAGGACAGCTATGGCCTTAGGAAGAGCGAACTCCCTATAAGGCATGGGGCTGCCAGGGTTCGGCCCTCTCTCCCTGACTCCCAGCTTTGATCCTCAGAGGAGCAGGTAGCCCGGGACACAGAGGAGGTTTTCCGCAGCTACGTTTTTTACCGCCATCAGCAGGAACAGGAGGCTGAAGGGGCGGCTGCCCCTGCCGACCCAGAGATGGTCACCTTGCCCCTGCAACCTAGCAGGTAAGTTTACAACCGCTGGGCCCACAAGGACATCTTCAGGGAGGCAGTGGCTCGCACGGGTCTCCGTGCAGGTCCTGGGAGCTGGGGAGACCTGGGGGGTCTTGTCCTTCTCTCATGGTCGCTCCTCTTTTATGTTGGGCTCCCACCCCCATCCAGGACCTTGTATCCTTTTTAACCCATGCCTGCCCCTTGTCCCGGAGGCCAACACTCATGTCTTAGAACATTGTCGGGGACCTCCAAGAGGGGTGCACAGGGCCATGGACAACTCAGGCAGAACCCCTCTGCCATGAGCCAAGGCCTTGCCCTGACTGCCTGGTTACCCGCTCACCTGCCTGCCTCCTGCTCCTACAGCACCATGGGGCAGGTGGGACGGCAGCTCGCCATCATCGGGGACGACATCAACCGACGCTATGACTCAGAGTTCCAGACCATGCTGCAGCACCTGCAGCCCACGGCAGAGAACGCCTATGAGTACTTCACCAAGATTGCCTCCAGGTACCCCAGCCACCTCCCTGCCGGCTCCAGTCACTCCTGTGTCCTGTCACAACCACACCATACCCTGCCTGCATGATGCGCTCCCGGCATGGGGAGATGCCTTCTGTCAGTGTCCAGTGTCTGCTGTGAACTCACATGTGGTCTCAGCCCCCTATTTTTCTCTCTTGGGGTCCCAGACTCGTCTTGTGGGCATTAGCTCACAGCTCTTTTGATCTCTGACTCCAAGGACTTGACTGGTTAGATCAGGACTCTAGAGGGGGCCTGAGGTGGAGATGTCACCCACAGCTCCCCGGCCCAGCTGGGACACAGCTATCCTTCATGGTTCCAATTTGAAACCACATATCACACTGAAGATGGTAAGGGTGCTAACCTCTGCCAGGTCCTAGAAATGGCTCCTAGTTGCTATAATCTGGCATCCAAGGGGTTAAAGACACCAACTATTTGTGTGTAAATCCAAGCTTTGCCCTTCTGCCTTTGTGAAACTTCCTAGTCCTTAGTCTCCTGGTTTGTAAAATAGGGAAAATATGCTTAGATCAGTGTCCTCCTTACAAAGTGTTAGCCATTGCTACCACCAGAGTTAGGGAGGTCAGTGTCAGGGTAGACTGAAGCGGGAGGTGAAGGTAGGAGTGATGGATTTTAGAATTAGTGCTCAGAGCTGAAATATCCAGCCCGTGAACTTAGAGGCCAGCCTTCATACCACTGTGATGACAGGAACTACCCTAATCTTTTCTGTCCTTTTCTCTCTGCTGTCTCTCCGGCTGCCAGGCCAGCAGCAACACCCACAGGTAATCTCCCCACTGATTCCATCCACTCGCTCTGTCCTCCACCCTCTCTGTGCCCCATTGCACCTGAGCGTACACCCCAGCAGTGGCATCCAGCTCATCAGGCCCTGAGCTTTCTCCTTTCGCAGAGACCCAGGTTGTTCCCAAATACAGGCCAGGCTGGGGCAGCCTCTGTGGCCTTAATTCACAACTAAGCTATTTAGTTTTCCAGCTGGGAGAGGGGTGGGAGAGGCCAGGCAGGCTGAAGGGCTTCCTGGGGACTCTCCACCAACGGTATGGGATGCTCTGCCCACAGCCTGTTTGAGAGTGGCATCAACTGGGGCCGTGTGGTGGCTCTTCTGGGCTTCGGCTACCGTCTGGCCCTACACGTCTACCAGCGCGGCCTGACTGGCTTCCTGGGCCAGGTGACCCGCTTCGTGGTCGATTTCATGCTGCATCACTGCATTGCCCGGTGGATTGCACAGAGGGGTGGCTGGGTGAGTATCCAAGGATTGCCATGTCCTCCCTGCTGTTGGGGCTGCCCCTCTCCCAGGCCCCACCCCTTCCCTGGGTGCCTGTATTTTCTGCCAGCCTCTCTGTGACCACCTCGTTTCTCCCGGCAGGTGGCAGCCCTGAACTTGGGCAATGGTCCCATCCTGAACGTGCTGGTGGTTCTGGGTGTGGTTCTGTTGGGCCAGTTTGTGGTACGAAGATTCTTCAAATCATGACTCCCAAGGGTGCCCTTTGGGGTCCCAGCTCAGACTCCTGCCTGGACTTAAGCCAAGTTTTTGCCTTCTCCGCTCCCTTGCAGGGGTCCCCCCTCAAGAGTACAGAAGCTTTAGCAAGTGTGCACTCCAGCTTCAGAGGGTCTCTGTGTGGGGGCCTGTCAGGCTGCAGAGGTGCCTCAATGTTGCATGGTGCTAGTGGGCCCTCTCTGGGCCCAGGGGCTGTGGCCTCCTCCCTCGGCTCTCTGGGACCTCCTTAGCCCTGTCCGCTAGGAGCTGGGGAGACTGATAACTTGGGGAGGCAAGAGACTGGGAGCCACTTCTCCCCAGAAAGTGTTTTAATGGTTTTAGCTTTTTATAATACCCTGTGAGAGCCTATTCCCACCATTCTACCTGAGGCCAGGACGTCTGGGGTATGGGGGTTGGTGGGTATACCCTATGTTCCCCAGGATTCAGCTATTATGGAAGATCAGAGCCTAAGAGCTGGGACTGGGACTTGAGCCTGGTCCTGGCCCTCCCTAAGCATCGTGTGTCCCAGGAGCAGGACCTACTAGGAGAGGGGGGCCAAGGTCCTGCCCAACTCTCCCCCTGCTCCCATTCCTCCCTCCGGCCATACTGCCTTTGCAGTTGGACTCTCAGGGATTCTGGGCTTGGGGTGTGGGGTGGGGTGGAGTTGCAGACCAGAGCTGTCTGAACTTAGGTGTCAGAGGCCTCCAAGCCTGCCTCCCAAGGTCCTCTCAGTTCTCTCCCTTCCTCTCGCCTTATAGACACTTGTCCCAACCCATTCACTACAGGTGAAGGACCTCACCCCCATCCCTGGGGCCTTGGGTGAGTGGCCTGCTAAGGCCCCTCCTTGCCCAGACTACAGGGCTTAGGACTTGGTTTGTTATTTCAGGGAAAAGGAGTAGGGAGTTCATCTAGAGGGTTCTAAGTGGGAGGACTATCAACACCACTAGGAATCCCAGAGGTGGGATCCTCCCTCATGGCTCTGGCATAGTGTAATCCAGGGGTGTAGATGGGGGAACTGTGAATACTTGAACTCTGTCCCCCCGCCCTCCATGCTCCTCACCTGTTCAGGTCTCTCCTCAGGGTGGGGGTGAGAGTGCCTTCTCTATTGGGCACAGCCTAGGGTCTTGTGGGAGACGGGGGAGAAGTTCTTGATTCAGCCAAATGCAGGGAGGGGAGGCAGATGGAGCCCATAGGCCACCCCCTATCCTCTGAGTGTTTGGAAATAAACTGTGCAATCCCCTCACCCTGACTTGGTAGTTTCTGTATTCTCTGCTACCCCTCTTTCCATCAGGCCAGACTGTGGGAACCTGTGTGTGCCTGGCACGCTTCTGGCTTATTACTGAATAAAACCTCACACTAGGCCCCCAGAATCCCATAGAGGTCTGAGTATGGTTCTGCAGCCCCCAGCCCGATGGAAGGCCTTGGCCCCTCCCCATGCACTTCCCTCATCTCTTTGGGTTTCATGCAGTTTCCTACCCTTTAGGGAATCTGGAAGATCCTTTAGTTATGGAGCTGGTGGAGCAGCTGCACGTATCTGCACAGGCCACCTCAGACCTGGGCTGAATTCTTCTCCCAGCCTGGGGCTACCACCCACGCTGGTCCAAAAGGCCCTTCTCCCCCACATTTAGCTCTGCTTGGGACACAATGTCCCAGCTCCCCCTTCATGATGTCTCCACAGTCAGCACACACGCAGGGCTTTCATTCTAGTTTTATGCTGCTTGGGAGTCCCTATGGGGACGCAGCCAGGGGTGATAAAAATAACAAGCATGGGGGCGTTGAAATGTTCCAAAATCTACAGTCTCTCCAGTCCTGGGCACCCTGGTCTGTGTTTCTGACGCCCTTCCAGAACGGTCACATGCAAGTCCAAGAGAACTCGTGAGCTTCACTTTCACCCTTCTGGGGAGGGCTTGCCAAGCCCCTTTTCCCTCCACAAGGATCGAATCTAGTACAGACGCGATCTTGGAAAAGGGAGAAGGCGGTGCTGCAGGCAGTGGTGGCTGGAAGGTGGTTGCTACCAGGCACCCCGCAGTGTACAGGAAAAGCTCACAGACAACATTTATAGAACACGTACTGTGTGCCAAGCTTTATGCTGAGAGTTCATCTGCCCAAATAATAGGTATGGAGACGGTAGTAGGGATGCTCAAACTACTATTTACAGAAAAGGAAACGGGTGCTTTCTTAGTCACCCAAGGAGTGAAGACTTGCCACCAGGATACTGGCTCGAGTTTTACGTGGAGGCAGGAGGACAACGTGGGGCTTGCGAGCACAGGTTTAGGGGACTCAGTGCAGGGTCGCCTTCGTCCCCGACCGATGCCATAGAGGCTAGAGGTGGGCGGTTGCCCAAGTCCAAGATGGCCGCCGCCGCGAGCACGTAAGCGTGCCCTTCTTTGGGCGGGGCCTCCGGGGCGCACCCCCTCCAGCCTCTGGGCTTTGAACATTGACCGGCGAACAGATCGTTGCATCGCTGGAAGAAAGGCGGGTGGGCTGTGGTTAGCCTACTCGTCTAAGGAGTTGCAACGCTAACCGGAAAGGCATGGGTGGGGCAGCCCAAAAAGTTTTGGGCTGCCCCGCCCCCCAACGCCCTCTATTCCGTTGCCAGGATGTTCTGAAACCAGGGGGTGAGAAGTTAGGTCGGACACGGTCAGCCAGGGGCTGCGAGGATAACGAGAGTGTCGGGGCTGTGCGGGTATTAGGGAAGATAAACCAAAATAACTCATTTCTACTCAAATTGTGCGCTGCTTCTGAGATTCTGGCTTGGTTTACACCAAATACGTCTGGGTTCGTCACAGTCTGTGATGTCACTGAGCTGGAGCAGCCCGGCCAGGGAAAGGAGCGGTGTGCAGCTGTCACCTGCTTAGTTCTGCAGTTTCAGTATGGATACCCGCCCTTCCTTGCACACAACAGCCTCACATTCTCCCCACCCCCATCCTGCCGCTTTACCTTCACGTATTTGTTTTTACCTCCCCTGAAGAGTATATATTAGAGAGTCACCGAGTGTCCTCCAAACCCTTTCATTTGAAAAAATCCTTCCTTAGCCTAAAATCACTCAGTATATTGAACAAATTATTATGACATAGTCACCTGAATGGATTAAAATAAATTCACATTTATTCATTAAACTTAAGCCACCATATCCACTAGTTTTGGTTTTTTTTGTTTTTGTTTTGTTTTTTTCACCTGTGACAGAAATGTGCCCCTCCTGCTCCAGTTGTATGCACTTCAGATGGGGAGGCCCCATTTTGTAAGATGCTTGTAAAATGTGGATTTAATTATTATTATTATTATTTTTTGAGACAGAGTCTTGCTCTGTCGCCTAGGCTGGAGTGCAGTGGCGTGATCTTGGCTCACTACAACCTCTGCCTCCCAGGTTCAAGCGATTCTCCTGCCTTAGCTTCCTGAGTAGTTGGGACTGCAGGCACGTGCCACCATGCCAGGCTAATTTTTTTTTTTTTTGTATTTTTAGTAGAGATGGTGTTTCACCATTCTGACCAGGCTGGTCTCGAACTCCTGACCTCGTGATCTGCCCACCTTGGCCTCCTAAAGTTCTAGGATTACAGGCGTGATCCACCGTGCCCGGCCCAAATGTGGATTTAATTCTATCTGAGCTGAACAGATAAAGATAATCATGATTTTGTGTGTGTGTCTGTGTGTATGTGTGCATGCATATGTGTGTGTGTGTGTGTGGAGAGAGAGAGAGAAGGGAGTTATCGAAGGTTGCTGGAGGTGCCCAAAGGTCAGGAACCAGAATCAGCAAAACCCAGCTTCTCCTGGGGTGTGTTGAGCAGTTGCTGGACACGTTAAAAGTGAACACTGGACTCCTAGGATATAAAAGTAAGATGTGAGGAAAGGGGATTCAGTTCACTAGATAATAATACAACAGGCCAGGCACGGTGGCTCATGCCTGTAATCCCAGCACTTTGGGAGGCCAAGGCGGGCAGCTCACGAGGTCAGGAGTTTGAGACCAACCTGGCCAACATGGTGAAACCCCATCTCTACTAAAAATACAAAGATTAGCTGGGCGTGGTGGCGGGCACCTGTAATTCCAGCTGCTCGGGAGGCTGAGGCAGGAGAATCACTTGAACCTGGGAGGCAGAGCTTGCAGTGACCTGAGATCGCACCACTGCCCTCTGGCCTGAACAACAGAGTGAGACTCCATCTCAAAAAAAAAAAAAGTCTGGGCGCGGTAATTTACGCCTGTAATCCCAGCACTTTGGGAGGCTGAGGCAGGCAGATCACCTGAGGTCAGGAGTTTGAGATCAGCCTGACCAACATAGAGAAACCCCCTCTCTACTAAAAATACAAGAAATTAGCCGGGCATGGTGTTGCATGCCTCTAATTCCATCTACTCGGGAGGCTGAGGCAGGAGAATCGCTTGAACTTGGGAGGTGGAGGTTGCAGTGAGCTGAGATAGTGCCATTGCACTCCAGCCTGGGCAACAAGAGCAAAACTCTGTCTCAAAAAAAAAAAAAAAAAAAGGTAGAGAGAGAGAACAAAAAGTAATGATCTGGCCTATTGAAGCAGATCCCTGGCATATTGTCTGAGTGATCCAGTGAAGGGGCACCCCACCCCCATTACCAAGCTCAGGTGATGGACTAGCAGGCAAAAACTGGACTTTTCTGGGAAAAGCCACTTCCTAGCCGAAGAGACTGAAACCACACAATCTCCCTTTACCTGGAGTATGGAATTTGGCAGTGGATGTGGGCAGGCACCAAATGGATGCATGTGAGAGTGTGAATGTGCATGTGGCTAAGTGTGTATGTGGCATCTGGTGAGTAACATGTGAGTGGGCATCGGTTGTTGGAATCAAAGTATGAATCAATACATCTCTTAGCTCCATTTATCTCAGCTCTTCCTTTGCAATCTTGGAATCATTCCTGGTGTCCAATATCACAATTTTTTCCAAACAGCTTTGGCTAAGGACACACTGAAGGCTCCACTGAACCTTGAGGTGAACCTACTCTGCGAAGTTTATGGCACAGACTTTTGTGATGGTTGGCTGTGTGGGGCTGGGCTTACCAACCTTCTCATGTTCTAACCTGACCTGCTCTGACCTGACCTCTGACTCCACTGAGGGCAATTTATCCAATTCATTTCCAGTGGATGGTTAGGCTTCCTCAAGAGTGTGAATATTTTCTTTTTTTTTTTTTTTTTTGAGATGGAGTCTCGCTCTGTTGCCCAGGCTGGAGTGCAGTGGCCAGATCTCAGCTCACTGCAAGCTCCGCCTCCTGGGTTCATGCCATTCTCCTGCCTGAGCCTCTGGAGTAGCTGGGACTACAGGCGCCCACCATCATGCCCGGCTAGTTTTTTGTATTTTTTTAGTAGAGACGGGGTTTCACCATGTTAGCCAGGATGGTCTCGATCTCCTGACCTCGTGATCCGCCCGTCTCGGCCTCCCAAAGTGCTGGGATTACAGGCTTGAGCCACCGCACCCGGCGAGTGTGAATATTTTCTTGCTGAAGTCTCAGGTGGGCCATACTGAGGAAAGGCAAGATGAATTTGGCATGTCTGGTGTCTGAAATCTAGAAGCTGTGAATCAGAGTACAAGGGGCACTTAGATGACGGTTACCATGTCTGCTTAAAAAAAAAAAACAAAATAAAACAAAAAAACAGATTTGCTGGTACCTAAATAACACTACTACCAGGCTATGTGTGAGAAGGGCTGTGGGCAGGTTAAAAGCCGAGCGCTAGCCTAGTAAGGGCATGGGGGATCCTCCTGGTTGTGATGCCTAGTGGAACGGGTGAGTGTCTTTATTTATTTGTTTATTTATTTATGTATTTATTTATTTATTTATTTATTTTTGAGATGGAGTCTCACTCTGTTGCCCAGGCTGGAGTACAGTGGCGCGATCTCAGTTCACTGCAACCTCTGCCTCCTGGGTTCAAGCGATTCTCCTGCCTCAGTCTCCAGCTGGGATTACAGGCTTACGCCACCACGCCTGGCTAAATTTTTGTATTTTTAGTAGAAACGGGGTTTCGTCATGTTGGCCAGGCTGGTCTCGAACCCTTGACCTCAAATGATCCGCCCCTCAGCTTCCCAAAGTGCTAGGATTATAGGCATGAGCCACTGCACCCGGCCAGGTGAGTGTCTTAATACGACTTTCATTCTGGGTGGCCTGCAGAATGGGCTAACTAGGAATAGCCCTTCCTTCTCCTGGCTAGAGGGGGCACATCCATGCTCAGTTCACCAGGCTGGGGATTCTTTGGAGTATTCAATGCATGCTTCTCCCTCTCCCCAGCCCCCTCCACCAGTGGGAGACACTGCGATGTCCACAAGCCTAGGGTGTTCAAACGCTGGTGTTCTCAGACCGCTCCGGTCATGGGCCTGGCACCCCAAATCTAGATTGCATGGTGCCAAGCAGCCTGGTGTACCTCCATTGACAAAGTTACTTTTTCATGCCAGCTCTACACAAAGACGGCATGACGGCAGGAAGGCCCCTCCCACTGGAATGCACACTGGAAGAGCACCTGGCTGCTCTGGCTCGGGGGCCCTCCCCACCCTCGCCCCAAACCCCCGCCCCCTGCAGGGTGGGGAGTGTGATGAGAGGAGGGTCAGGGAACCCATACTGCTTCTTTTGCTGATTTGTTGTTTTCTCTTCCACCAGTAAAGCCTATTCCTAGGCTGTGTCACGCTGTGGAATCTGTCTCAAACCCAGGTGCCTGATGGAGAGACCCAGAAGGGTGCTGTCCAGTGGGAAAAGTAACTTGTAGAGGGTAGAGGAGGGAGAGCAGGGAGCACACAGGGTTGGGCAGGGAGGATGCAGGTCGGTGCCTCACATGAATTTCTCTTCCTTGCTGCTCACCAGTCTCCAAAGCCGCTGTGCCTCCCTCTGCTCATGGCCACCCTGAGTCAGAGGCCGCTCCTGTAGACGGTCACTCCTCAGCTCCCCATCTCTGCCTTCCCATTGCCACTGCCAAGGCTGTGGGGTGTATTTTCAACTTCTAGATTTTTTGGTCATGGCCCTGCCTTAGGTCCCACCCAGCTCAAATTGTCCCCAGCACACCACCAGCACCACCAAACTGGTTTCACAAAACATCGTTTTGATCCCCACTGAAAATCCATGAGGTGCGTGATAGTCATTACATTCACCTCCTTCTTGCTCATCCCGGGTGGGAGCACAGGTGTGTTGAAGGGTCTGCCCTCAGGCAGGTTACATAGCCATAGAGGAGGAGGCATTAAGCAGTTATCTGAATGGGACGCAGGGAATTTGGTGCCCCAGAAAAAATATGCCAGGTTGGCTTGGTCTGGGGGCACCCAGGGAGGCTTTTCAGAGGAGGGGACACATAAACCTTTCCTTGAACAAACAACATATTCAGGCAGGCACTCAAGGCCTTCTCAGTGGCTCTCCATACTTTTTTCTGACTCCTGCCTTTCCTACAGCCAGATGGTCCAGGCACCACTCTGGGCTCTCCCGAGCTCCTTCCACCTCTCCCCTCCTCTCAACCCACAGGACATTTTACAGGATCTGCTTCTCACCTGAAATATCTCCTCCCACTCGTCTCCTTTCTGTTTCAATGTGCTTTCCCATTTCTTAACATCCAGTACTAATTCCCTGTGGGTCAGTCTCTCCCCTTCTCACCACCAATGGTCCTTGGGATCTGATCTACTCATTGGCCAGTTAATGGCCTTGTTGAGTTGGAAAGAGCATTTCATTTATTAAATAAAAATTATAGAAAGCCATCAGCCTAGGCAACACAGTAAGACCCCCCTTCACTACCGAAAAAAATAAATTAGCCAAACATGGTGGCACAAGCCTGTAGTCCTAGCTAGGACTAAGGGGGAGGATGGCTTGAGCCCAGGGAGTTCAAGGCTGCAATAAGCCATGATTACCCCACTGCACTCCAGCCTGGGGGACAGAATGAGACAATGAAGGAAGGGAGGGAAGGAAGGATGAAGGGAGGAAGTGATGAAGGGAAGAAGGGGGGAAGGAGGGAGGGAGGGAGGGGGTAGGGGGGAAGGAGGGAGGGAGGGAGGGAGAGAAGGAAAGGAAAGGGAAAGGGAAAGGAAGGGAAGGAAAGGAAGAAGGAACACATTAGGCCAAAACAGATAGAACTAAACTCAAGATGGAGTCAGCCATGCTAAACCAAGTTATCTGACCTTCTGAAAAATGAGAGAGAAATAACAGCCAATTTCTCAAAAAGATCCGTTTAAATCTTTAATCACATGATAATGAAGTTCTCTCTGTTTTAATCCTTAAACAAAAACAAAGGATTAAAGAAACTGAAGAAACCTGATGTTAATTAACCAGTTGTTTTGCTCCCCTTTCCCCACCTTGCAAGAAAAAAATGACTTTGAAGTCTGGGTGTGGTGGCTCACACCTATAATCCCAGCACTTTGGGAGGCTGAGGTGGGAGGATTGCTTGAGGTCTGGAGTTTGAGACCAGACTGGGCAACAAAGCAAGACCCTGTCTCTAAGAAAAAGAAAAAGAAGGCCAGGTACGGTGGCTGACACCTGTAATCCCAGCACTTTGGGAAGCCAAGGCGGGCGGATGACCTAAGGTTAGGAGTTTGAGACCAGCCTGGCCAACATGGAGGAACCCCATCTCTACTAAAAATACAAAATTAGCTGGGTGTGGTGGCACATGCCTGTAATCCCAGCTACTTGAGAGGCTGAGGCAGGAGAATCGCTTGAACCTGGGAAGAGGAGGTTGCACTGAGCTGAGATTGCATCACTGCACTCCAGCCTGGGTGACAGAGTGAGGCTCCATCTCAAAAAAAAAAAAAAAAAAAAAAATTAGCACAGTGTGGTGGCAGGTGCCTGAGGTCCCAGCTACTCAAGAGGTGGAGGTGGGAGGATTGCTTGAACCCAGGAAGCAGAGGTTGAAGTGAGTCATGATCACACCACTGCACTCCAGCCTGGGTGACAGAGTAAGACCCTGTTTCAGAAAAAAAAGAAGGAAAAAGAAAATATTTAGGCACTTTATTTTTTACTATGTGTGCCTGCTACTGCACTATACTCTTTATTTATTTTACCTTATTTAATTTTCACAAGTTTTTGGAGTATGCCCATTTAGCAGATAAAGAAAATGAAGTTTAGCTGTGCAGGGTGGTGGCTCCGAATCCCAGCTACTTGGAGGCTGAGGTGGAAGGTTCACTTGAGTGAGCGTGGGAGGTTGAGGCTGCAGTGAGTTGCGATCCAGCCTCTGCACTCCAGCCTGGGCAATGGAGTGAGACCCTGTCTCAAAAAAAAAAAAAAAAAAAAAGGAAAGAAAAGAAAGAAAGAAAAATAAAATAAAATAATAAAAAAAGACACTGTCTGGAAAAAAAAACTTTGTAGTCAGCTGAGGGTTGTTTAGGATAACCTCAGCTGGAACAAGTCAGCTTTCTTCCATGTGTCTTTCACATCCCTTCAGCAGGTCAACCTGGGAATGTTCTGGGTGTGTTCTCATGGTGATCACAAAGAAGCAAGAGAAGAAGCAGAAACACAGGGAGTTTTTCTTTTTCTTTTTTTGAGACAGAGTTTCGCTCTTGTTGCCCAGGCTGGAGTACAGTGGCGCAATCTCAGTTCACCGCAACCTCCACCTTCCGGGTTCAAACGAATCTTTTGCCTCAGCCTCCTGAGTTGCTGGGATTACAGGAATGCGCCACCATGCCTGGCTAATTTCTTTGTATTTTTAGTAGAGACGGGGTTTCTCCATGTTGGTCAGGCTAGTCTCCAACTCCCGACCTCAGGTGATCTGCCCGCCTCGGCCTCCCAAAGTGCTGGGATTACAGACATAAACTACTGCGCCCGGCCAGTTTTTCAAACCTCTACTTGTGTCAAGTCAGCTGACATCATAATGACTAAAGCAAGTCACATGGCCAAGCTCAGATTCTTCAAGAGGGCAGGGAAATAGGCTCTGCTTCTATTTTGAAAGAAATTGCAAATTCACTGGGCAAAGGGTGTGTGGAGACAGGGAGGGGTGAAGACTTGGAGCCACCGATGCAATCAATATACCACAGTCTGCCTCTGGCCACAGGTTTTTTTTTTTTTTTTTCCGGGGACAGAGTCTCACTCTGTTGCCCAGGCTAGAGTGCCATGGCAGTATCACAGCTTACTGCAGGCTCGAACTCCTGGGTTCAAGTGATCCTTCCACTTCAGCCGCCTGAGTAGCTGGGACTACAAGTGGGTGCCACCACGCCCAGCTAATTTTTTATTTAAATCTTTTGTAGAGACAAAGGTCTCTATAAAATGTTGCCCAGGCTGGTCTCAAACTCCTGGCCTCAAGCGATCCTCCTGCCTACATCTTGCAAAGTGCTGGGATTACAGGCATGAGCCACCTCACCTGGCCTCTCTAGACACAATTACTTATGTTTTCTCTATATGCAAAATATGCTCATTCCCTGTTGCAGGACCCCCAAAAGACTCATCCAATCCTGACATTAGGCTGAAAGTCCAGGATCTTGTGATCTATATCAGGTCTAGATGTGGTACTTTTTTTGTTGTTTTTGAGACGGAGCCTTGCTTTGTTGCCCAGGCTGGAGTGCAATGGCGCAATCTCAGCTCACTGCAGTCTCCACCTCCCAGGTTCAAGTGATTCTCCTGCCTCAGCCTCCCAAGTAGCTGAGATTACAGGCGCCCACCACCATGCCCAGCTAATTTTGTATTTTTAGTGTTTTCACCATGTTGGTCAGACTGGTCTCGAACTCCTGACCGCGGGTGATCCACCCTGCCTCGGCCTCCCAAATGCTGGGATTACAGGCGTGAGCCACCTTGCCCAGCCGAGGCAGCCTTTGATGGTGGCTGAGATGCTTTCTCAGCTTGCTTCCTCCTGATGGAAAGTAGGCAGCCCAGAGGTCTTTGTACAGTTTGAACAGTCTCAGTCCCTTTGCGTCTAGATTAGCAGTGCGGTTGTGGGTGTAATATCCTTAAAAACTTTGGAGTTTTAATTATATCTGTATGATTAGAGTCTACCTTATGCATCAAGAACCACACCCCAAATTTTCTCCAGATATGTTTCTTTTTTGACTTAGTCTCCACTAACTGGCTATCAACTAATTGTGTGAGGGTGCTGTGGGAGTCATGCCTTTAAAATTCACAGAAGTTCTTTTGTCAATCAGAGTGTCTACTAGGCGTTGTCTTGATTTTCCCAGAGGATTTAACAGTCCTTAGCCATGCCCTAGAACGCATTTCTTACTCTGATAATCTTTGACTGGGCTAAGAGGCTAGAAATGAGAAATAAATTTTCTCTTGAGATGAAGTCTTGCTCTGTCACCCAGCCTGAAGTACACTGGCAAGATCTCAGCTCACTGTAACCTCCACTTCCCAGGTTCAAGTGATTATCCTACCTCAGCCTTCTGAGTAGCTGGGACTACAGGCACGTGCCACCACACCCAGCTGATTTTTGTAATTTTAATAGAGACAGGGTTTCATCATGTTGGCCAGGCTGTTCTCGAACTCCTGACCTCAAGTTATCTGCCTGCCTCAGCCTCCCAAAGTGCTGGGATTACAGGTGTGAATTACCAGGCCCAGCAGAGAAAAAATTTTACTTTTCCAACCCAGAAAATGCTGCACCCTCCACATTTCCTCTGAATTCAGCTCACAAATTGACTAGTTCATCTCTTTAGCTCATCTCTTACAAAAATTTTTTTTGAGACAGGGTCACCCAGGCTGGAGTACAGTGGCACGATCATGGTTCGCTGCAGCCTTGACCTTCCAGGCTCAAGTAATCCTCCCACCTCAGCCTCTGGAGTAGCTGGAACCACAGGAACCTGCCAGCATGCCTGGCTAATTTTTAAAATTTTTTGTAGAGATGAGAGCTATCTATGTGGGCCAGGCTAGTCTCGAACTCCTAGCCTCAAGGATCCTCCTGCCTTGGCCTCCATAAGTGTTGGGATTACAGGCATAAGCCATGTATCCAGCTTAGAAAACTTTATCAAGGGCCGGATGTGGTGGCTTATGCCTGTAATCCCAGCATTTTGGGAGGCCCAAGCGGGTGGATCACCTGAGGTCAGGAGTTTGAGACCAGCCTGGCCAACATGGTGGAACCCTGTCTCTACTAAAAAAATACAAAAATTAATTGGGCGTGGTGGCAGGTACCTGTAATCCCAGCTACTCGGGAAGCTGTGGCAGGAGAATCACTTGAACACGAGAGGCGGAGGTTACACTGAGCCGAGATCGCGCCATTGCACTCCAGCCTGGGCAACAGAGCAAGACTCTGTGTCAAAAAAAAAAAAAAGACAGAAAGAAAGAAAGAAAACTTTATCAAACACAGATAGTAAAAGCCAACTGACACTTTCAACATTCTGATTGGAGATTTCTTTGCTCAAATCTGCAAGCTCGTTTGGTATAATTTTTCTTTCCCTCCCTTCCTCCCTTCCTCCCTTCCTCCCTTCCTCCTTTCCTCCTTTCTTTCTTTCTTTTCTTTCTTTCTTTCTTTCTTTCTTTCTTTCTTTCTTTCTTTCTTTCTTTCTTTCTTTCTTTCTTTCTTTCTTTCTTTCTTTCTTTCTCTCTCTCTCTCTCTCTTTCTTCTTTCTTTCCTTCTTTTTCTTCTTTCCTTTCTTGACAGAGTTGTGCTCTTGTTGACCAGGCTGAAGTGTGCAATGGCACGATCTCGGCTCACCGCAACCTCCGTCCCCTGGGTTCAAGTGATTCTCCTACCTCAGCCTCCTGAGTAGCTGGGATTACAGGCATGAGCTGCCACAATGCCTGGCTAATTTTTTGTATTTTAGTACAGACAGGGTTTCCCCATGTTGCTCAGGGTAGTCTCAAACTCCTGAGCTCAGGCAATTCGCCCACTTCGGCCTCCCAAAGTGCTGGGATTACAGGTGTAAGCCACCGTGCCCAGCCACTGATGTTGTTTTTGAGACCGGGTCTCATTCTGTCGCCCAGGCTGGAGTTTCAGTGGCATTATCTTGGCTCACTGCAACCTCTGCCTCTGAGGCTCAAGCGATTCTCCTGTCTCAGCCTCCCCAGTAGCTGGGACCACAGGTCCCAGGCGCCATCACCCCTGGCTAATTTTGTGTATATTTTGTAGAGACAGGGTTTCATCATGTTGCCCAGGCTTGAAATTGCCTTTGTAAAAAAAATTGAGCACAAGGTTAGATTATGGTTTGGGAGTCATGCAGCCAGAGGTTACAAGGTTTGTAACTTTCTCAATTGCTCCTATAGATAATGTTTCTATTGTAAATCCTAGGACTAGTGCTTGAGGTGTTTTTCAGATCCTGCATTCTGATGGACCAGCTGACACCGCCCAAACCAGTAACCTTTACCAATAAACTGACACAGTAGGTCTCTGACCCCCATAGGGACTGACTCAGCACAAGATGACAGCTTTGACCCCCTATGACTTTATTCCCAATCCAACCAATCAGCATTTCCCATTCCCTAGTCCCCTGCCCACCAAACTATCCTTACAAATCTCTGGACTCCAAATTCTCAGGGAAGCAGATTTGAGAAACATCTTCCATCCTTCAGCTCGGCTGGTCCTGTGATTATTAAACTTTCTCTACTGCAATTCCTGGTGTTCTCAGTGTTTGGCTTTTCTGGGCAGCAGGCAGGAAGAACCCAGGTGGGCAATTACAATGGTCTAAAACAACCATTCATGATATCTCCCAGGCAATGTCAACTGAGCAGTTCTGCTGACTGTGCTTGCTCATGTATCTTTTTTTTTTTCTTCTTTTTTTGAGACGGAGTTTTGCTCTTGTTGCCCAGGCTGGAGTGCAATGGCGTGATCTCGGCTTGCTGCAAACTTTGCCTCCTGGGTTCAAGCAATTCTCCTGCCTCAGCCTCCCAAGTAGCTGAGATTACAGCCACCAGATGTGGCTAATTTTGTATTTTTAGTAGAGACAGGGTTTCCCCATATTGGTCAGGCTGCTCTCGAACCTCAGGTGATCCACCCGCCTCGGCCTTCCAAAGTGCTGAGATTACAGGCATGAGCCACCATGCCTGGCCGTGCTCATGCATCTTTAATCAGGTGGTTGAGGGTGCCCTGGGACCTAGCTGGTATAGGATGGCCTCCCCTGCACAGCTGGGGTTCCCTACATGTGTCTCTCTCACATCCCTCCAGCTAGCTGGCCCAGATATGACTCAGGTTAGATTGAGCATGTTTTCATGACAATTGCAGGCAAGCAGGAGAGGAAGTGCAGACAAGTGCAAACACGAAAGCACATATTTAGTCATCTGCTGGCACCAAACCTGCTAGTATTCTTTCGAGCAGAGTCAGAAAAAAATATTTAATAAAAATAAAAAATAAATAGAAATAATAGGCTGGGCACGGTGGCTCACGCCTGTAATCCCAGCACTTTGGGAAGCTGAGGTGGGCAGGTCACTTGAGGTCAGGAGTTTGAGACCAGCCTGGCCAATATGGTGAAACTCATGTCTCTACCAAATATATATGTATGGCAAATATATATGTATGTACACACACACACACACACAAATTAACCAGGCATGGTGGCACATACCTGTATTCCTAGCTACTCAGGAGGCTGAGGTAGGAGGATTGGTTGAGTCAGGGAGGCAGTACCACTGCACTCCAGCCTGGATGACAAAGTGAGACTCTATTTCTTTTTTTTTTTTTTTGACACAGTTTCTCTCATGTTGCCCAGGCTGGAGTGCAGTGGCAGTAATCTTGGTTCACTGCAACATCCGCTTTCTGGTTTCGAGCAATTCTCCTGCCTCAGCCTCCTGAGTAGCTGGGATTACAGAAGACTGCCACCATGCCCAGCTAATTTTTGTATTTTTCGTAGAGACAGGGTTTCACCATGTTGGCCAGGCTGGTCTCGAACTCCTGACCTCGTGATCCACCTGCCTCGGCCTCTCAAAGTGCTGGGATTATAGGCATAAGCCACTGCGCCTGGCTGAGACTCTATTTCAAAACCAAATAAATAAAAAAATGCTTAAATAAATGATTTAAGTTTTTCTTATACTCCTTAACATATCCTTTAAACAAAAGAGACTGTTGTACACACTATTTCTATTTTTGAAAGCAGGAAACGGGCCTGGAGTGGTGGCCTGTAATCCCAGCACTTTAAGAGATCAAGGCAGGCAAATCACCTGAGGTCGGGAGTTCGAGACCAGCCTGACCAACATGGAGAAACCCCCATTTCTACTAAAAATACAAAATTAGCTGGGCATGGTGGCACATACCTGTAATCCCAGCTACTTGGAGGCTGAGGCAGGAGAATCACTTGAACTTGGGAGGCGGAGGTTACGGTGAGCCAAGATTGTGCCATTGCACTCTACCCTGGGCAACAAAAGTGAAACTCCTCCAGTCTAGGCAACAAGAGCGAAACTCCGTCTAAAAAAAAAAAGGCAGGAAACAGTAAAGCAAAACCCTACTGTGGTGTGGAGGAATCAGAGCAAGGAGATGGTGTCTTTCTGAAGACATTTTTCTTCCTTTTCATGAAACTCCCTCTCAGATGTGCCTCCCTTCCCAGCTGGGCACAGTGGCTCATGCCTGTAATCCCACACTTTGGGAGACCAAGGTGGGTGGATCACTTGAGGTCGGGAGTTTGAGACCAGCCTGGTCAGCATGGTGAAACCCCATTTCTACTAAAAATACACAAATTAGCTGGGTGTGGTGGTGGAGGCATGTAATCCCAGTTACTCTGGAGGCTGAGGCAGGAGAAAGAATCGCTTGAACCCGGAAGGTGGAGGTTGCAGTGAGCTGAGACTGTGACACTGCACTACAGCCTAGGCAACAGAGGGAGACTCTGCCTTAAAAACAAAAACAACAGCAACAACAACAAAAAAAAACGCCTCCCTTCTCCCACTTTCTTTTCTTTTCTTTTTCTTTCTTTTTTTTTTGAGATGGAGTCTTGCTCTGTTGCCCAGGCTGGAGTGCAGTGACACTACCTTGGCTCACTGTAACCTCTGCCTCCCAGGTTCAAGCAATTCTCCTGCCTCAGCCTCCCAAGTAACTGGGATTACAGGCATGTGCCACTAAACCTGGCTGATTTTTGTATTTTTGGTAGAGATGGGGTTTCACCATGTTGGACCAGGCTGGTCTGAAACATCTGACCTCAGGTGATCCACCTGCCTCGGCCTCCCAAAGTGCTGGGATTACAGGCGTGAGCCACCGTGTCCAGCCCCCTCTCCCACTTTCTTTTTTTTTTTTTGAGACGGAGTCTTGCTCTGTCGCCCAGGCTGGAGTGCAGTGGCCGGATCTCAGCTCACTGCAAGCTCCGCCTCACCGGGTTCACGCCATTCTCCTGGCTCAGCCTCCCAAGTAGCTGGGACTATAGGCGCCCACCACCTCGCCCGGCTAGTTTTTTTTGTATTTTTTAGTAGAGACGGAGTTTCACCGGGTTAGCCAGGATGGTCTCGATCTCCTGACCTCGTGATCCGCCCGTCTCGGCCTCCCAAAGTGCTGGGATTACAGGCTTGAGCCACCGCACCCGGCCCCTCTCCCACTTTCTAAGAAGAGACTCTGAGATTCTTTTTTTTCTTTTTTTAGAAATGCAAATTTCTAAATGTAAACTAGGCTGAAGTCAGTGGGTCACACCTGTAATCCCAGCACTTTAGGAGGCCAAGGTGGGAGGATCCCTTGAGGCTAGGAGTTTGAGACCCGTTTTGGCAACATAGTGAGACCCCATCTTTACAAAAAAAAATTTTTTTAATTAGCCAAGCATGATGATGCACTCCTGTAGTACTAGCTACTTGGGAGGCCGAGGTGGGAGGAACCCCTACAGCCCAGGAGTTCAAGGTTACACTGAGCTATGATCCTGTCCCTGCACTCCAGCCTAGGCAACAAAAGGAGACCCTGTCTCTAAGGGGGAAAGTAATTTTAAAATTAATTTATGTAATTATCAGACTTCTTTTTAGTTGTAGGGGCAAATCAATAAGATCATTGTAGAATTACGGCAAGAAAAATATGAACTGAAAGTACTTTATTACTTTGGGAAGGAAAATAGAAATGATCAAATAAAAACAAAACCACAAGATTTTTTTCTTTTTTTTTAAGCTGGGACTATAGGCACACAGCCCTGAGCCCAGCATAATGTTACTTTTTTTTTCTTTTGAGGGGGAGTCTCACTTTGTTGCACAGGCTGGAGTACAATGGCAAGGTCTCAGCTCACTGCAACCTCTGCCTACTGGGTTCAAGCAATTCTCCTGCCTCAGCCTCCCAAGTAGCTGGGATTACAGGAGCCCGCCACCACGCCCGGCTAATTTTTGTATTAGTAGAGAAGGGGTTTCACCATCTTGGCCAGGCTGGTCTTGAACTCGTGACCTTGTGATCCACCTGCCTCGGCCTCCGAAAGTGCTGGGATTACAGGCATGAGTCACCGTGCCTGGCCCATAACGTTACTTTTTTTTTTTTTTTTTTTTTTTTTTTGAGACGGGGTCTCGCTCTGTCACCCAGGCTGGAGTGCAGTGGCTGGATCTCAGCTCACTGCAAGCTCTGCCTCCCGGGTTTACGCCATTCTCCTGCCTCAGCCTCCCGAATAGCTGGGACTACAGGCGCCCGCCACCTTGCCTGGCTAGTTTTTTGTATTTTTTAGTAGAGACGAGGTTTCACCGTGTTCGCCCGGATGGTCTCGATCTCCTGACCTCGTGATCCACCCGTCTCGGCCTCCCAAAGTGCTGGGATTACAGGTTTGAGCCACCGCGCCCGGCCATAATGTTACTTTTTTAATGTAAAGGTTAGAAAAGGGGTTTTGGAAGACTGAGATATTCTGTGTGTGTGTGTAGTGTTTGTTTTGTTTTGTTGTTTTGAGACGGAGTCTTGCTCTGTCGCCAGACTGGAGTGCAGTGGCGCAATCTCGGCTCACTGCAACCTCCACCTCCCAGGTTCAAGTGATTCTCCTGCTTCAGCCTCCTGAGTAGCTGGGACTACAGGAACGCACCACCACACCCAGCTAATTTTTGTATTTTTAGTAGAGACAGGGTTTCACCATGTTGGTCAGGATGGTCTCAATTTCTTAACCTTGTCATTCGCCCGCCTGGGACTCCCAAAGTGCTGGGATTACAGGCGTGAGCCACTATCCCCAGCCTGGAATCTTTAAGATAACTTGATTTGCCACATTTGACAGTCTGAATTATCAGGTTTATGATAATTATTATTTTTTTTTTTTTGAGACGGAGTCTCGCTCTGTGGCCCAGGCTGGAGTGCAGTGGCGCGATCTCGGCTCACTGCAAGCTGCGCCTCCCGAGTTCACGCCATTCTCCTGCCTCAGCCTCCCGAGTAGCTGGGACTACAGGCGCCTGCCAACTCGCCCGGCTAGTTTTTTGTATGTTTTAGTAGAGACGGGGTTTCACCGTGTAGACCAGGATGGTCTCGATTTCCTGACCTCGTGATCCACCCGTCTCGGCCTCCCAAAGTGCTGGGATTACAGGCTTGAGCCACCGCGCCCGGCCGATAATTATTTACATGCTTAAGAATTTCTTCTTGTTTGACTTGTAAATCTGCCCTATGAGGAATTTGAAGTGCTTGGGAAAAAAATCAAGTGTATTAAATTTGTAAATGTAGTTTAAATATTTAAGAGAATTTAATTAACTAACTTTATAAATGCTATGAGTAACGTTCAAGCAAATTAAATATGTCAAGCCTGTGGGCTAATTGTGTATTAATCAAAGAACAAGTTATTACTCTTATTTTTATCCACAACCTGCAAGATTTCTAAATAGAATATCAGGATATGGAAGTTAAATTTAAAAACGTAAGAAGATCTGTTTTTTTTGTTGTTGTTGTTTGTTTGTTTGAGACGGAGTCTCGCTCTGTCGCCCAGGCTGGAGTGCAGTGGCCCAATCTCAGCTCACTGCAAGCTCTGCCTCCCAGGTTTACTTGCACCATTCTCCTGCCTCAGCCTCCCGAATAGCTGGGACTACAGGCACCTGCCCCCATGCCCAGCTAATTTTTTGTATTTTTAGTAGAGACAGGGTTTCACCGTGGTAGCCAGGATGGTCTCGATCTCCCAACCTCATGATCCGCCCGCCTCGGCCTCCCAAAGTGCTGGGATTACAGGAGTGAGCCACTGCGCCCAGCTGAAGATCTGTTTTTAAGCTTACAATATTAACTGAAAGTTAATTTAGGCTAGGGGCAGTGGTGCAAGCCTGTAATCCCAGTACTTTTGTGACTCCGTTTCAAAAAAATAAGAGGAAAAGAAAGGAAAAGAAAAAGGAAGGAAGGAGGAAGGGAGAGAGGGAGGGAGGGAGGGAAGGAGGGAAAGAAGAAAGGAAGGAAGGGAAGGAAGGAAGGAAGGAAGGAAATTAACTTAAAAATTTAAACATGATCAACTTCAAATAGTCCTTTCTGTTCTCAAATGTTTCCCTAAGATATTCACCCTCCAAGACACCTGACTATTTCCCATCTCAGGGTTCTCTTGGAACTTCTGCCTGAGTTTTTACAGCCCTTCTTCCTGACAACCCTTTCACCTAGCCCCGCCTTTTAAAGTTACTTAACTTGTATTTATTTGTTTTTAATTAATTAATTTATTATTATTATTATTATTTTGAAACAAGATCTCACTCTGTCACCCAGGCTGGAGGGCAGTGATAAGATTCTAGCTCATTGCAGCCTCAAACTCCTGGGCTCGAGCAATCTTCCTACCTCAGGCACCCGAGCAGCCGGGACTACAAGGAGCAGGCCACCACACCCAGCTAATTTTTCAATTTTTTTGGAGATGAGGTCTCACTAGGTTGCCAGGGCTGGTCTTGAACTCCTGGGCTCAAAAGATTCTCCCACCTCCGCCTTCCAAAGTGCTGGGATTACAGGGCTGAGCCACGTTCCAGACCTTAACTTTTGTAAGAATACACATTTTGGCCGGGCACAGTGGCTCAGGCCTGTAATCCCAGCACTTTGGGAGCCCGAGGTGGGTGGATCACTTGAGGTCAGGAGTTCAAGACCAGCCTAGGTAACATGGTGAAACCACATCTCTACTAAAAACACAAAAATTAGCCGGGCATGGTGACCCACGCCTGTAGTCCCAGCTCCTCAGGAGGGTGAAGCAGGAGAATCGCTTGAACCCAGGAGGCGGAAGTTGCAGTGAGTTGAGAGCGAGCCACTGCACTCCAGCCTGGATGACAGAGAGAGACTCTGTCTAAAATACATACATACATACATATATACATACATACACATTTTGTCAGAGTAGTTTGAGGGCAGGATCCAATGAAGGGCTTAGCAAGTACCTGGTATGAAATAAAGTAAATTAGTTTATTGACTGTGCTCGTTCATGCCTCTTCTTCTTCTTTTTTTTTTTTTGAGATGGAGTTTTGCTCTTGCTCTTGTTAGTTATCACCTCTATATTCCACAGCACTCACAAGCTTCAATGCTTAGTCTTTCAATGGTCTTTCTCTTGGTCCAGTATTTATAAATTTGGCTTATATAATAGTAAAATCGAAATTAAAAAAAAAAAATGCTTTAGACCAGGTGTGGTAGCTAACGCCTGCAATCCCAGCCCTTTTTTTTTTTTTTTTTTTTTTTTAGACAGGGTCTTACTCTGTCACCCAGGCTGGCGTATAGTGGTGCGATCTTGGCTCACTGCAGCCTTGACCTCTCAAGCTCAGCCTCCCAAGTAGCTGGGACTATAGGTGTGCACCACCACGTCCAGTTAATTTGTTGTTGTTGTTGTAGAGAAGGGTTTTCACCAGATTGCCCATGCTGGTCTTGAACTCCTGGATTCAATTCTCCCACCTCGGTCTCCCAAAGTGCTAGGATTACAGGCATGAGCCACCACACTCGGCCAGTCCCAGCACTTTGGAAGGCCAAGGGCTGGTGGATTGCTTGAGCGCAGGAATTCAGGATCATCCTGAGCAATGGAGTGAAACCCAGTCTCTACAAAGAATTTTAAAAAATTCGCCAGGCTGGTGGCATGCACGTGTGGTTCCAGTTGCTTGGGAGGCTGAGGCAGAAGGATTGTGTCAGCCTGGCAGTGGAGGCTGCAGTGAGCTGTGATTGCACCACTGCACTCCAGCCTGGGCAAGAGAGACTCCTCTCAAAACAAAAAGAAAACACACACACACACACACACAAGCAAAAGTATTTTATGCTAAAAGATGTTAATTCCTGGCAAAATCTCAATTAAACAAAGATTAGGATAGTAAGGAAAAACACTAGGGAAATGGTTGTGCAAATTTGTCTCTAAAAGGATTTAGGCTGTTTACAATGGCCTAAACCAAAAAGCATGATAAAATACATTTAAAACAAAACAAGAAAGATAAGGCAAGGGGAAAACAAAGATAGCAAAGTGGGAAGGGGCAAATTAGCAGAATGGAAAAAAAATGCACATTCTAACATCATATATCCTTGCCCTACAAGATTAGCCCTAAACTTTCTTTCTTTCTGGTTTTTTGTTTGTTTGTTTTTGTTTTTGAGACAGAGTCTCCCTCTGTTGCTGCCCAGGCTAGAGGAAGTCGCTTGAGCTCCACTCACTGCAACTTCCACCCGCTGGGTTCAAGCAACTATCGTGCCTCAACCTCCCCAGTAGCTGGGATTACAGGTGCGTGCCACCACGCCCGGATAATTTTTTGTATTATTATTATTTGTATTTTTAGTAGAGACGGGTTTCACCATGTTGGCTAGGCTGGTCTCAACCTCCTGATCTCAGATGATCCACCTGCCTTGGCCTCCCAAAGTGCTGGGTTTACAGGCGTGAACGGCCATGCCCTGCCTATATTCAGTATTTAGTAGTCACATGCTCTACAGGTTTGTAGCCTTGGAGCATCAGGCTCTACCATAATAGCCTAGGTGTGTAGAAGACTATACTAGCTAGGTTTGTATAAGTGTACTCCATAATGTTTGTAGGACAACTGATTCACTTAACACTGCATTTCTTAGGGCTGGGTGCAATGGCTCATGCCTGTAATCTCAGCACTTTGGGAGGTGGAGGTGGGCGGATCACCTGAGGTTGGGAGTTCGAAACCAGCCTGGCCAACATGGCAAAACCCTGTTAGTACTAAAAATACAAAAATTAGCCAGGCGTGGTGGTACATGCCTGTAATCCCAGCTACTTGGGAGACTGAGGCAGGAGAATCGCTTGAACCCAGGAGGCAGAGGTCTCAGTGAGCCGAGATCAGGCCACTGCACTCCAGCCTGGGCAACAGAGTGAGAGTCCGTCTCAAAAAAATATTAATTAGTTAAATAAAACAGTGCATTTCTGAGAATGTATCCCCATCGTTAAGCAACACACAACTGTAGCTGAGATCCCTTAGAACTGCCCTCTTTTAACAGATAAGAATCATTCATGAGGTAGTCCCAGCTGCTCAGGAGGCTGAGCCGGGAGGACTCTGCCCAGGCCTAGGAGTTCAAGGCTGTAGTGTACTGTGATCATACCTGAGATACCTGAGAAGAGCCACTGCATTCCAGCTGGGGCAACACAGCAAGATCTGCCTAAAAAAAAAAAAAAAGAATCAGACATGAGTACAGGGGTGGAAATAATATCTTACCACTAGGACCTCAGGGCTTTCCCAGGTAATAGGGGGATCAGGAACAGCTCTAACCACTAGTGCTCTGGCCAAAAGAGGGCTTGCCATGCCAATAAGGGGCACAGGGGCACAGGCAAATTCTCTCTCTCTCTTTTTTTTTTTTTTTTTTTGAGATGGAGTCTTGCTCTGTCACTCCAGCCTCCAGACTGGAGTGCAGTGGCACACTCTCAGCTTACTGCAACCTCTGCCTTCTGGGCTCCAGCAATTCTCCTGCCTCAGCTTCCTGAATAGCTGGAATTACAGCATGTATCCTGACACTCAACTAATTTTTGTATCTTTAGTAGAGTCAGAGTTTTGCCATGTTGGCCGGGCTCGTCTTGAACACCTGACCTCAAGTGATCTACCTGCCTTGGACTCCCAAAGTGCTGGGATGACAGGCATGAGCCATCATGCCCGACCTGGCACAGGCAAATTCTAAGCCTTTTGTCTGACACGAAAATAAGACTGCTTACTAAGATAACAAGCTAAGAGGTCTAGTTTGACACATCCTACAACATGTGGGAGGAAGAATGGGGAAGAGTCCACAGCTGGTAAGAAACTGCAGGTAAGTCCTCCAGTCAGAACCTGTGAGTCACAGGAAAGTCCTTACTCCATAATTCTCAACAGGTGCAGTGGCTCACGCCTTTAATTCCAAGACTTTGGGAGGCCGAGGCCGGAGGACTGCTTGAGCCCTGGAGTTCAAGACCATAGGAAGGACTTACAACATAGGAAGAGGCGTCTCTATAGAGGCTAATAAATTAAGCGGGCATGGTGGCACACATCTTTAGTCCCAACTATTCGGGAGGCTGAGGCAGGAGAATCCCTTGAACCCGGGAGGCAGAGGTTGAGTGAGCCGAGATTGCGCCACTGCACTCCAACCTGGGCAACAGAGGGAGGCTCTGTCTAATAAATAAATAAATAAATAAATGAAAATACTGACTATAATACCATGGTAGGTATTTGTGTACCTAAACCTGGAAAAAAGGTACAGTAAAAATACTGCATTATAATCTTATGAGACCACCTTCTGTCATTGACCAAAACGGTAATGGGGTGTGTGACTACGTTGCTTGCCTTTCCCATACCTGGAGTCTCTGCGAGTGGTCTCCATAGCAGAAGCCCAGCCCTGGGACTGACTGTAGGCTTCCAGGGTGGCTGCCCACCACCACTGTCCTTCAGGTCATCCTAGACACACAAGAAGGACGTGCCCAGCAGGACTATATTGTTTTCCAGACCTCAGAGTATAGTCTGACCCCTGAGAGAGCTTATTTCTCCAACTTCCTCAAATAGATGAAATGATTTTTTAGCTCTTTTTTGTCACTCTACTCTGGTATTGAAATGATTTAATTAGATCAAAATGGGGGGGGGGGACATGAAGGTGGAAGACTGCCACCTGCAGTTTGCCAGCCCCTCATACTTTATAGCTCAAAGAGAAGTCTTCCTATTGTTGCAGAAAGGATGAAAGGATGAAAGGATGGGGTGGGGATTAATTCCACCCTTGATGTGAATGTGATAGAAAAGAGATTCTCAGGATATCATCTAAAAATGAAAGCAGGAAACAGATTCAGCTTTAACTACCCATTGTCAGTATTTCTGTGGTCACTAGGAGAAAAAAATTTTTTTTTTTTTTTTTGAGACAGAGTCTCAGTCACTGTTGTCATCCAGGCTGGAGTACAGCAGTGCAATCTCGGCTCACTGCAACCTCTGCCTCCTGGTTTCAAACAATTCTTCTGCCTCAGCCTCCCAAGGAGCTGGGTTACAGGCATGAGCCACCATGTCCGGTTTTGTATTTTTAGTAGAGACAGGGTTTCACCATGTTGGCCAGGCTGGTCTCGAACTCCTGACCTCAAGTGATTCTCCCACCTCGGCCTCCCAAAGTGCTGGGATTGTAGGCATGAGCCACTGTGCCCAGGCTAGAAAAACGTTTATCTGAGGAATCCTTTTAGGTTAGTTTGGACTGGAAGAAAGTGGAGAGGTAGGGAGTCTTTGGCTCATCATGGGGAGAAGGAATCCTGAAATAATAGGCTGGAGTAGCTCCACCCTAAGGAAGCAAATGGAGTGTCTAGAACCAGGGGGAAGGGGCTAAGGGGTGGGAGCAGAAAAGATCACAGCTAGTTCTCGTGGCGCCAGGAGTGAAGGGGCTAACTAGCAGAGATTTGGCCTGAGATCCCTGTTCTTAACACTCAGACCCTTTTCCTTGTCCACAAATAGGATTTTCTTTTTTTTTCTTTTCTTTTTTTTTTTTTTTTGAGACGGAGTCTCGCTCTGTCACCCCGGCTGGAGTGCAGTGGCTGGATCTCAGCTCACTGCAAGCTCCGCCTCCTGGGTTCACACCATTCTCCTGCCTCAGCCTCCCGAGTAGCTGGGACTACAGGCGCCCACCACCTCGCCCGGCTAGTTTTTTGTATTTTTTTTTTTTAGTAGAGACGGGGTTTCACCGTGTTAGCCAGGATGGTCTCGATCTCCTGACGTCGTTATCCACCCGTCTCGGCCTCCCAAAGTGCTGGGATTACAGGCTTGAGCCACCGCGCTCAGCCCACAGGTAGGATTTTCAGTTGATAAACCTGAGGTGATAAACCAGTTGGAAAGGAGAGGTCTTGTGTATCCAGGCTTGACAAAGCCACACCAGACATAATGCCAAGAGACAGCCAGACAGGGAAATGCAGGAAGACCTCTGGGACCCGGTCTGCTCTGCTTTCGACTTGTACTAATCAAGGCGAATAGTTGTAAAGGCTTCTGAGTTATTGCTAAGAGTATAAGCGCATTTTAATTAGTTTTATCTTCCTGATTGATTTTACAATTACCAGTGATTATCCTTTCACTCTCAGGCCTTGCTCTGATTCGGGGTTACCGTGAAGGAAGGTTAAGATGGGTTTCTTGGGCTGAGCACGGTGGCTCACGCCTGTAATCTCAGCACTTTAGGAGGCTGAGGTGGGTGGATCCCGAGGTCAGGAGTTCGAGACCAGTCTGGCCAACATAGTGGAAACCTCATCTCTACCAAAAATACAAAAAGTTAGCCAGGCACCAGGCATAGTGGTGTGCACCAGTAATCCCAGCTACTCAGGAGGCTGAGGCAGGAGAATTGGGTGAACCCAGGAGGCGGAGCTTGCAGTGAGCCAAGATCCTGCCATTGCACTCCAGCCTGGGCAACAATGTGAGACTCCATCACAATAAAAAAAAAAAAAAAAAAAAAAGATGGGTTTCTTGGTCAGATGGGGTAGCTTATGCCCGTAATCTCAGCACTTTAGGAGGCTGAGGTGGGAGGATCACTTGAGACCAACAGTTTGAGACTAGTCTGGACAACACGGTGAAACTCCTTTTCTAGAAAAAATTTTAAAAATTAGCTGAGTGTGGTGGCTCATGCCTGTGGTCCCAGCAACTCCCAAAGCTGAGGAGGCAGGAGGATTGTTTGAGCCCAGGATTTTGAGGCTGCGGTAAGCTATGATTGCACCACTGCACTTCAGCCTTGGGCGACAGAGCAAGACCGTGTCTCTAAAAAAAAAAATTAAATTAAAATGTTTAGGATGAGTTTCTTTCCACCTTCATCAGGTGGAATCCCAGTTCTCAAGTTCTTAATGGACTTGGGATTTCAAAGTGAGCAGAGGGTTGTTCTCATGGTTCTTGTTGTTTAGTATCTGTGTCTTTTTTTTTGAAAATGGAGGAAGCGTAGAGAATGGAACTTTGGATCTGGAACCTCCAAATTCTCAAAAACTTTCATGTTCAGTAAGCACCATTCTGAATCCAGTGGCCCCTCTTCTGGCATTGAGACTGAGAAAAGGCTATCTGAGTGATGACAATGGGACCTCCAAACCTCCTTCCTCATCTTTGCCTTAGTGAATTCCTAGGGATTGGGAAGATGATCCAGGCAGTTGTCCCAACAGAAAAAGCTGTTTTGCCCCCCTTTTTTTTTTTTGAGACAGAGTCTCGCTTTGTCGCCCAGGCTGGAGTGCAGTAGCACAATCTCGGCTCACTACAACCTCCACCTCCTGGGTTCAAGTGATTCTCATGCCTCAACCTCCCAAGGGGCTGGGATTACAGGCATGTGACACCACACCTGGCTAATTTTTGTATTTTTAGTAGAGATGACGCTTCGCCATGTTGGCCAGGCTGGTCTTGAACTCCTGGCCTCAAGTGACCTGCCCTCCTCGGTCTCCCAAAGTGCTGGGATTACAGGCGTGAGCCACCGCGCCTGACCTGTTTTTCCCTCTTGAAGATGAAGACCTTCCCTGGCTCCTGTGTTTGGGGGATCAGGAGCCCAGGACTCTTCTACACTTTCCTGTTTGCTGAGTTTGGGGCCTGATACAGTACAGTATCGATATGAACCCCGTCATCCAGGCCACTTGAGTCAGTTCTCTCCATGGGTTTGCTAAAGGCAACATAATAACCTCAGCCACCAGACATGTAAGAATTAAGGCTTTATTGCTTATGAAGTTAACTTAAACATTAGACAGTCAAATTCTGTTTAAAAACTAAATCCAAGCTGGGCACGGTGGCTCATGCCTGTAATCCCAGCACTGTGGAAGGCTGAGGTGGGCGGACCACTTGAGGTCAGGAGTCCAGCCTGGCCAACATGGTGAAACCCCAGCTCTACTAAAATACAAAAATTAGCCAGACGTGGTGGCGGGCACCTGTAATCCCAGTTATTCAGGAGGCTGAGGCAGGAGAATCCCTTGAACCCACGGAGGTTGCAGTGAGCCAAGACTGCGTCACTGCACTGCAGCCTGGGCTACAGAGCGAGACCCTGTCTCAAAAAAAAAAAAAAAAAAAAAAAAAGAGAAAACCAAATCCAGTAGAGTCCATCGTTATTTCCGTCCATTTTCACCTCCATACTCTTACGAGGAGAGAGTTTGGTTGCTAATAATGAGCCTGGCTTAAATGAAAAACCACACCTTCCAGAAAACAGCATATCTATTTAAACAGCATTTCCAGGACTACAAATCATTAAGAAACCTATCAGCATTGCTGACTTTTTAGAAGTCAGAGGTTACTTTCCCCGGACATAATAGCATCTCTGAAGTCTAGGAGTCTTGAAAGACTCCTTAAAAATAACCTCAGCTATGGCCGGGCGCGGTGGCTCAAGCCTGTAATCCCAGCACTTTGGGAGGCCGAGACGGGCGGATCGCGAGGTCAGGAGATCGAGACCATCCTGGCTAACATGGTGAAACCCCGTCTCTACTAAAATACAAAAACTAGCTGGGCGAGGTGGCGGGCGCCTGTAGTCCCAGCTACTCGGGAGGCTGAGGCAGGAGAATGGCGTAAACCCGGGAGGCGGAGCTTGCAGTGAGCTGAGATCCGGCCACGGCACTCCAGTCCGGGCGACAGAGCGAGACTCTGCCTCAAAAAAAAAAAAAAAAAAAGAAAACCTCAGCTAGAGTAGTTTTATGACATTGAATATTTGCTTTCTGCAATTGTAGAAGAGATAATTTTTTCCCCTTGTAATCTTGCTGAGATTTCTCACTAGCATTTACAAAAGCCTGGCTTGGAATTCCATTAATTAGTATCAGAGAAGGGAAAAAAAGAGGCAAATCTGACAAGCTCAAGTCTGGTAACGTGAGGAAGGGCTGGATGGGATAATTATCTTTTTTTTTTTTTTTTTTTTGAGACGTAGTCTTGCTCTGTCACCCAGGCTGGAGTGCAGTGGTGCAATCTCGGCTCACCGCAACCTCTGCCTCCCAGGTTCAAGTGATTCTCCTGCCTCAGTCTCCCAGGTGCATGTCACCACACCTGGCTGATTTTTTGTGTTTTAGTAGAGACCGGGTTTCACCATGTTGGCCAGGCTGCTCTAAAACTCCTGACCTCAAGTGATCCGCCTGCCTCAGCCTCCCAAAGTGCTGGGATTATAGGCTTGAGCCACCACACCTGGCCTTGGATGGGATAATTATCAAACAGAACACAGGAATATTTATAGATTTATTTTTTCTATACACTCCAGTTTTGGCTTTTATTTAACACTGACTATACGATACTCTGATACTACCACGTGCTTACAACCCAGAAAGGTGTATTTTTATATTAGTGTCTGTAAAGACGGATTTAAAATGTGTATTTTAAACACAGCAGTTGAGCTGATGCATTTTATATAATATGCTGAGATTTACCTGGCCTACTTCAAACAAATTTTCAATTCCCCCGAACAGGGAAATACAATGGAGTCATGTTTTCTGCCTGTAGTATCTGGAGGATGCGGGTTAGGCAGAACACACATCAAATATAAGATGAGTCTCAGCTGGTCCCAGCCGCTCATATGGCCCTGAGGCCTGTGATCACAGCCTCTCCTGTCACTGCCACACTGGGCCAGAGGCTAAGCAGTAACCCCTGGGGTCCCATGAAGAAAGGAGAGCAGAAGCTGACTGGTGGGACACCCCAGGCCCAGTTCATTCCAAGTGGAGCTGCTCGGATGACAGCTCCCCAAGCTCGGAGCTGGTGTGGTATCACTCCTGTAGCGAGGGACCAGGAGCTGTGTGTCAAAGATGAACTAATTTCTACTCCATTTCCTTCTCAAATGCTTTTCCCTGTCTCTGGGAACCCGTGTCCTTGCCCTGGCTGTAGAGGCTCTCCTGCTTTCTGTTCAGGATTCCGGAGAGGAAATTCTAAGCTCCTGTGTGTAGTAAGCTCTTGAAATAGGTCTTCTGGATTATTTACTAGCATATGGTGGTTTGAAGATTCTTTTTTTTTTTTTTTTTTTTTTTTGAGACGGAGTCTTGCTCTTTCGCCCGGGCTGGAGTGCAGTGGCCGGATCTCAGCTCACTGCAAGCTCCGCCTCCCGGGTTTTACGCCATTCTCCTGCCTCAGCCTCCGGAGTAGCTGGGACTACAGGCGCCCGCCACCTCGCCCGGCTAGTTTTTTGTATTTTTAGTAGAGACGGGGTTTCACCCTGTTAGCCAGGATGGTCTCGATCTTGAAGATTTCTTTCTGCCACGTAAGTAGATAGTTTTCAGGTGAAGCGCTGGAATTTACACTAGCCTTTGGGAACACTTTCTTTTTTTTTGAGACGGAGTCTTGCTCTGCCGCCCAGGCTGGAGTGCAGTGGCCGGCTCTCAGCTCACTGCAAGCTCCGCCTCCCGGGTTCACGCCATTCTCCTGTCTCAGCCTCCCGAGTAGCTGGGACTACAGGCGCCCGCCTCATCGCCGGCTAGTTTTTTGTATTTTTAGTAGAGACGGGGTTTCACCATATTAGCCAGGATGGTCTCGATCTCCTGACCTCGTGATCCGCCCGTCTCGGCCTCCCAAAGTGCTGGGATTACAGGCTTGAGCCACCGCGCCCGGGCGGGAACACTTTCATTTTAGTAGGGTGGCCATATGTCCCAATTTGTCTAGGGACAATGCTGGTTAAGACCCAATGTCCCAGTGTAATTATTTTTATTTTCTCTGTGCCTATGCATACCCATGTGTGATTATTAATACGACTCCCTTTCATTCCTAGAAGTAGCTCCATTGGAACCGTAAGCTATGTGGTCACTGGAATTCTAGGACAGATTTCATTTGCCCTGATCTCAGTTCCTACTTCCCGAACCCCCTCCCCAGTCATTCTCTCTCTAACTTAACCAGTCCCACTAATTTACCTCCAGGGCCCTGCCACTGTGCAGCCCAGGAAGCCCTTTTCACCACAGGTTGGTTGTGTAATTGGCTTCTATCATTACTGTGGTCTGTGATGCTATGTGAGCATGAAAACCAAATACTTTAATTACCTCCCGCCTAAAGGAATTATGAAAAGTAGATGAATCCCAGTTGTAAACACCCTGAGGAAAATGTAGCATTGAGTGGCTGTCCTGTGCAACTTCCTGAAGGGTTCTCATCACTTCAACTTGTTTTTTATTTCTGACTACGTTAAGATAAAAATCAGGGCAGCTTCAGGGCCAACGTGGGTTGTTAGGCCAGCCCAGGGTCTTGAAGTAAGTTCAACTGAGGTACAGTCATGTGCTGAATATCAGCATTTCGGTCAATGACAGACCACATATACGATGGTGGTCTCATAAGATTATAGTGGAGTCAAAAAATTCCTGTTGCCTAGTGGTGTCTTGGCTGTGCTAATGTCATGGTATGACGACTTAATTTTATTATTTTTGTTTTACTTTATTATTATTATTATTATTATTATTTTGAGACAGAGTCTCACTCTGTCGCCCAGGCTGGAGTGCAGTGGCGCGATCTCGGCTCACTGCAACCTCCACCTCCTGGGTTCAAGCGCCTCCAGAGTAGCTGAGATTACAGGCACGTGCCACCAATGCCCGGCTAATTCTTTTTTGTATTTTTAGTAGAGGCGGGGTTTCACCATGTTGGCCAGGCTGGCCTCAAACTCGTGACCTCAGGTGATCCACCCACCTCAGCCTCCCAAAATGCTGGGATTACAGGGGTGAGCCACTGCACCCAGCCTGTTTTATTTTATTATTTTAGTATTATTATTAATTATTACTTTTTTTTTTGTTTTTTTTGAGATGGAGTCTCGCTCTGTCGCCCAGGCTGGAGTGCTGTGGCCGGATCTCAGCTCACTGCAAGCTCCGCCTCCCGGGTTCACGCCATTCTCCCGCCTCAGCCTTCCGGGTAGCTGGGACTACAGGCGCCCGCCACCACGCCCGGCTAGTTTTTTGTAGTTTTTAGTAGAGACGGGGTTTCACCGTGTTAGCCAGGATGGTCTCGATCTCCTGACCTCATGATCCACCCGTCTCGGCCTCCCAAAGTGCTGGGATTACAGGCTTGAGTCACCGCACCCGGCCTAATTATTACTTTTTGAGACAGAGTCTCACTCTGTTACCCCAGTTGGAGTATAGTGGTATGATCCTGGCTCACTGCAATCTCTGCTTCCCAGGTTCAAGGGATTCTTATGCCTCAGCCCCCTGAGTGGCTGAGATTACAGGGGCACTCCACCATGCCTGGCTATTTTTCTGTATATTTTTTTTTGTACAGATGGGGTTTCACCATGTTGGTCAGGCTGGTCTCGAACTCCTGGCCTCAAGTGATCTACCTGCCTTGGCCTCTCAAAGTCTCGGGATTACAGGTGTGAACCACCGCCCTGTCCTCTTTTTTTATTTTTAATGTTTAAAAAATATATATATTTATAACATATATTTAATATATTTATATATATAACATATTTATATATATATATATTTTGAGATGGAGTCTTGCTCTGTCGCCCAGACTGGAGTGCAGTGGCCTGATCTTGGCCCATTGCAACCTCCACCTCCTGTGTTCAAGCAACTCTCCAGCCTCAGCCTCCCAAGTAGCTGGGATTACAGGGGCCCACCACCGTGCCTGATTAATTTTGTTGTTGTTGTTGTTTGTTTGTTTGTTTGTTTGTTTTTGAGACAGAGTCTTGCTGTGTCACCCAGGCTGGAGTGCAATGGTGCGATCTCGGCTCACTGCAGCCTCCACCTCCCAGGTTCAAGTGATTCTCCTGCTTCAGCCTCCCAAGTAGCTGGTATTTACAGGTGCCTGACACCATGCTTGGCTAATTTTTTGTATTTTTAGTAGAGACAGGGTTTCGCCATGTCAGCCAGGCTGGTCTTGAACTCCTGACCTCAGATGATCTGCCTGCTTTGGCCTCCCAAAGTGTTGGGATTACAGGCATGAGCCACCGCTCCTGGCCTTCTTTTTTTTTTTTTTTTTTTTTTTGAGAGGGAGTGTCACTCTATCACCCAGGCTGGAGTGCAGTGGCACAATCTCAGCTCACTGCAACCTTCCCCTCCTGGGTTCAAGTGATTCTCCTGCCTCAGCCCCCTGAATAGCTGGGATTGCAGGCACACACCACCATACCCAGCTAGTTTTTGTATTTTAAGTAGAGGGGGTTTCACCATGTTGGCCAGGTTGGTCTCAAACTCCTTAACTCAGGCATTCTGCCAGTCTCAGCCTCCCAAAGTGCTGAGATTACAGGCATCAGCCGCCGCACTGGCCTACGTTTTTTATTTTTAGTAGAGACAGGGTTTCACTATGTTGGCCAGGCTGGTCTCAAACTCCTGACTTCAAGTGATCCACCTGCCTTAGCCTCCCAAAGTGCTGGAATTACAGGCGTAAGCCACCATGCCCGGTTTATTTTTAATTTTTTTTGTAGAGATGGGGGTCTCCCTGTGTTACCCAGGCTGGTCTTGAATGTCCTGGCCTCAAATAATATTCCCACCTCGGCCTTCCAAAGCACTGGGATGGCAGGAGTTAACCACTTTGCCCAGCCTGTTCTTTTTTAAGAGATGGGGGTCTTGCTATGTTGCCCAGGCTGGAGTGCAGTGGTTCACAGATGCGACCCCACTACTGATTAGCATGGGAGTCTTGACCAGCTCTGTTTCCTGCCTGGGCCAGTTCACCTCTCTTTAGGCAACCTAATGGTCCCCAGCTCCAGGGAGGTCGCTATATAAATGTTGAAGTTAGTGCTGACACCAGATCAAGATAGCTCATTACATCCCAGAAATCCTTTGCCTAAGCAATCCTCCTGCCTCAGCCTCCCTCAGCTTCTGGAGTAGCTGAGACTCCAGGTGCCTGCCATGGTGCTTAATTTCTTTTTTTTTTTTAGATGGAGTCTCACACTGTCACCTGGACTGGAGTGCAATGGCTCGATGTCTGCTCACTACAACCTCCGCCTCCCAGGTTCACGCAATTCTCCTACCTCAGCCTCCAGAGTAGCTGGGATTACAGGTGCCCATCACCACACCCGGCTAATTTTTTGTATTTTTAGTAGAGACGGGGTTTCACTATGTTGGCCAGGCTGGTCTTGATCTCCTGACCTCGTGATCCACCCACCTCGGCCTCCCAAAGTGCTGGGATTACAGGCATGAGCCACCATGCCCGGCCACTTAATTTCTTTATAAATTTAGTGTAGCCTAAGTGTACAGTGTTCATAAAGTCTGTAGTAGTGTACGGTAATGTCCTAGGCCTTCATGTTTGCACACTACTCACTGAATGACTCACCCACGGCAAATTCCAGTCCTGCAAGCTCCATTCATGTTAAGTGCCCTATATAGGTGGACCATTTTTTAATCCTTTATGCCATATTTTTACTGTACCTTTTCTATATTTAGATACACAAACACCATTGTGTTACAACTGCCTATAGTATCCAGTACATTGCTGCACAGGTTTGTGGTCTAGGAGCAACAGACTAGACAATCTAGCCTAGGTGTGCTGTAGGCTGTACCAGCTAGGTGTGAGTAAGGATACCCTGTGGTGTTTGCACAACAATGTATTTCTCAGAACATGTCCCTGTCATAACGGGGCGATGACAGTGCTTCCAGAGAGGCCTCCCTGTCCAGGAGAAACAGCTCGCTTCATCTCTTTCCCAGCTGCTTCACTCAGTTTACCATTCCCGCCTGGTGCCTAAAAATGTCTGAGTTTGTGAATTCAGCTCCCAATTTCCCATCCTGTCTTCGTTACCTATTGTTCACGATGGAATGGAATGGAGAAGGCTTGAAGGAAAGCCTGCCAGCCACTGAGGTTGGCTTTGCAAGAGGGATCACCACAGGTAAGACAGGCCTGGCCCCAAGGCTCAAACCACCCTATTCACAAAGATGTCAGTGATATTAGCTAACCTTTACTAAGTAACTCCTGCTTGCCAGTCACCATTCTAGGCATTTTCCTGCTGGCAACCTTAAGGGCAATGTGCTTTTATTATCCCCATTTTATAGGTAAAGGAAGTGGCTGGCCGGGCGCGGTGGCTCACGCCTGTAATCCCAGCACTTTGGGAGGCCGAGCAGACGGATCACGAGGTCAAGAGATCGAGACCATCCTAGCCAACAGGGTGAAACCCCCTCTCTACTAAAAATACAAAAGTTAGCCAGGCATGGTGGCAGGCGCCTGTAGTCCCAGCTACTTGGGAGGCTGAGGCAGGAGAATCGCTTGAACTCAGGAGGCAAAGGTTGCAGTGAGCCAAGATCATGCCACTACACTCCAGCCTGGGTGACAGAGAGATACTCCGTCTCAAATAAACAAACAAAAAAATTGCTCTTTATTTTCTGATTATAGAAGTAATCGTTCGTTATAGAAAAGTAGAAAAGTACAGAAAAAACAAATTATCTCTATTTCCACCCTGAAATATAATCCCATATTTAGTGAGGGTTCTTCCAGGTTGGTCTCTTTTTCTTCCTGAGTATATATATTTCTAAACACAGCTGGGATCATTTGATACATCTGTTTTGCATCCCAATTTTTAAAATGTCTTCTATATTCCCATGGCATGTTCTGCTCTTTTACATGACTATTATCATTTTTTAAATTAGAGATGTGGTCTTGCTATGTTTCTGCCCAGGCTGGTCTTGAACTCCTGGGTTCAAGTGATCCTGCCATCTCAGCCTCCCGGGTGGCTGTAACTATAGGCGTGCAGCACTCCACCCAGCTTCTTTTACATCGTTTTAAAATGGTTGCAAAGTCTTATATTATATATATGTACTGTGATGAATTTTGTTCTTAACTGATTCCCTATTGTTGGACATTTATGTAACTTCCAAGCTGTTATTATTAACCAGCATGCCAATTTTCGATGAGAAATATATCTGGCAAGTAAATAAGACTATTCCGCAAGTTGATCACACATCTTTTCCCTATGAGAAAGGATGTAGAAAATCTAACTATATCACAGAATTCAAAAAGGGGCATTGATTGATCCTAGTAACTGGAGTCAGCAAGCGGTGTCATAGCCTGTTAATATTGTATTTGGACATATGTTCCGATAACATTATCTACACTGCAGCCTTCCAAATTACATCAAAGACAATGCCCTAATTATGTCAAGGTCTCCTCCTCCTCACCGTTAGAGATAGCTGGAGCTGAATGGGTTCTGCTGGTGATTAATCTTATCTCTCCTGCCACTCTCAGGGTCCCGAGTGCCCTTCACCATCATCCCCATGGACTGACACCTAAACATCTTACATACTTGTCCTTTGTGTATACACACTACCTTGTAATCTTTTCCCCCATAACTTACATCTCATTTCCTTGTATGGAAAGAATCCATATCTTTGTACCATTTCAGTATTCAATTGACAAACTGTAGCAGCTTTATACACTATTAGATGAATGTATAGATTAGTGCGAACCTGTTCCGTATCCTTTCTTCTTGGAGGCGTTTGCAAAATGATTTAATGTATGTCTTCGTATTTTTTTTTAATCCGAATCTCGCTCTGTCACCCAGGCTGGAGTGCAATGGCAGTGAATCTCGGTTCGCTGCAACCTCTGCCTCCCAGGTTCAAGCAATTCTCCTGCCTCAGCCTCCCGAGTAGCTGGGATTACAGGTGCCCACCACCACGCCCGGCTAATTTTTGTATTTTTAGTAGAGATGGGGTTTCAGCATGTTGGCCAGGCTGGTCTCGAAATCCTGACCTCAGCCTCCCAAAGTGCTGGGATTACAAGCGTAAGCCACTGCGCCCGGCCAAAATGTTCTATTTATGTATGAAGAATGTGGAGAGTAGAATAAGAAGACAAGAAGAAAAGGAAACGTACACAACAGGACGCTACAGTTTTCTTAAATATTAAGTGTGTTGGTTGCAGTGGCTCATGCTGTTATCCCAACACTTTGGGAAGCTGAGGCAGGCAGATCACTTGAGGCCAGAAGTTCAAGGCAAACCCTTGGCAACATAGAAAGACTTCATCTCTACAAAATATTTTACAAACTAGCCAGGCATGGTGGCATGCCTGTAGTCCCAGCTACTTGGGAGGCTGAGGCTGAAGAATGGCTTGAGCCCAGGAGTTGGAGGTTAAGGTGAGCTAGGATTGAGCCACTGCACTCCAGCCTGGGCAACAGAATGAGACCTTGTCTCTAAAAAATAAATAAATAAATCTCATTTCTCTTTTTCACTCAGTACTGTATTTTTATTTTAAGTTTTTCTTCTTTCAATTTTATTTTAGAGATAGAAGTCTCACTCTGTTGCCCAAGCTGGTCTTGAACTCCTGGCCCAAGTCATCCTCCTGCCTCAGCCTCCCAACTTGTTGGGATTACAGGCATGAGCCGCTGCACCTGCCCAAGTACTGCATCTTTAAGATCCATCCCACAGAATTAGAGGGTAAGTGGTTTAAAAAAAAAAACAAAAAACAAGCTTGTTGCTCTGTGTTCATTCTTCCCATGTTTCTAACTGCTATAAAGCGTATCACAGCAAACATCCTCCTTCATCCTCCTCCCTTTACCCACTTTCTTTCCAGGACAGGAGACAGGGTGCCAAGATCGTTCCAACTCCCTGTCCCACAGCTACAATTTATTCAAACAAGTTCCCAGCCAGGCAGCTCACGCCCGTCATCCCAGCACTTTGTGAGGTTGAGCTGGGGGATCATTTGAGTCCAGGAGGTTGAGACCAGCCCAGGCAACATAGTAAGACCTCATCGCTACAAAAAATAAATAAATAACAAAAAAAAAAATTAGCTGGGTGTGGTGGTGTACACCTGTAGTCCCAGCCACTTGGGAGGCTAAAGTGGAGGGATCACTTCAGCCCGGGGAGGTTGAGGCTGCAGTGAGCAGTGATTGAGCTACTGCAATCCAGCCTTGGCAACAGCGAGATCCTGTCTCCAAAAAAAAAAAAAACACTCACAAAACCCAGCACATTCCCTTAGGCCCTATACCTAGGTGTGGCCTTGCTGGGTCACAGGGCCTGTGGGCCTGTGGGTACTTATTTTACTTTAGTTACTGAGTCAGCTCTCCCTTCCCACTGGAGCACGGAAGGGCCCTGCATTCCCATATTCTCCCCAGTGCACGGCACCATCCTACTTTCTAATTCGCCAGTCTCATAGATATAAAGTGGATCTCATTTTAATTTTGCGTGTCTCTAATCACTAACTATTTTGAGCATCTCTATATGCTGATTAACTTTTTGGTTTCCTTGTCTATAGATTGCCTGTTCATATCCTTTGCTGATTTTCCCGTTGAAGTTGTTCTTGTCTGGTTAATTGGCAAGAGCTTCTAGATATTAATCTCTTGTCAGTTTTTTGTAATCGAGATATAATTCATATACCAAAAAATTCACTCTTTTTAAAAATGTGGTTTTTAAATTTTTTTAGAGACTGTGTTGCCTAGGCTGGTTTCAAACTCCTGGGCTCAAGCGATCCTCCTGCCTCGGCCTCCAGAATGCTGGGATTACAGGTATGAGCCACTGTGCCTGGCCTTCACCCTTTTAAAATATACAATTCAGTGGGTTTTTAAAGTTTATTTACAGAGTTGTGCAACCATCAGCATAATCTTAGAACATTTTCATCATCTCCAAAAGAAATCAGGTGCCCACTAGCAGCCACTCCCTCTCCTCCACTTTTCTTTTCTGAGACAGAGTTTTGCGCCTGTTGCCCAGGCTGGAGTGCAATGACAAGATCTCTGCTCACTGCAACCTCTGCCTCACAGGTTCAAATGATTCTCCTTCCTCAGGAGAGGAACCCTGGAAACCACTAATTTACTGTCTGTCTCTACCATTTTGCCTATTCTAGACATTTTATATAAATGGACTCATACAGTATATGGCCTTTTGGGTCTCGCTCTCTCACCCAGGCTGGAGTGCAGTGGCACGATCATGGCTCACTGTAGCTTCAACCTCCTGGGCTCAAATACTCCCTCACCTCAGCCTCCTTAATAGGTGGGACTACAGGCACATGCCACCACAACTGGCTAATTTTTTTTTTTTTTTGAGACCAAGTCTTGCTCTGTCACCCAGGCTGGTATGCAGTGGTGCAATCTCGGCTCACTGCAACCTCTGCCCCCAGGGTTCTAGCAATTCTCCTACCTCAGCTTCCTGAGTAGCTGGGATTACAGGCGCCTGCCACCATGCCCAGCTAATTTTTTTGTATTTGTAGTAGATACGGGGTTTTGCCATGTTGGCCAGGCTGGTCTTGAACTCTTGACCTCAGGTGATCCACTTGCCTTGTCCTCCCAAAGTGCTGGGATTACAGGTATGAGCCACTGCCTCTGGCCTTTTTTTTTTTTTTTTTTTTTGAGACGGAGTCTCGCTCTGTCACCAGGCTGGAGTGCTGTGGCCGGATCTCAGCTCACTGCAAGCTCTACCTCCCGGGTTCCTGCCATTCTCCTGCCTCAGCCTCCCGGGTAGCTGGGACTACAGGCGCTGCCACCTCGCCCGGCTAGTTTTTTTGTATTTTTTAGTAGAGACGGGGTTTCACTGTGTTAGCCAGGATGGTCTCGATCTCCTGACCTCGTGATCCGCCCGTCTCGGCCTCCCAAAGTGCTGGGATTACAGGCTTGAGCCACCGCGCCCGGCCTGGCCTTTAAAAAAAAAAAATTTTTGTTATTGTCTGTCAACTCGTACCTAACCAGTCAACTTTTGTATTTTTTATAGAGATGGGGTTTTGCCGTGTTGCTCAAGTGATCCACCCACCTTGGCCTCCCAGAGTGCTGGAATCAAAGGCGTGAGCCACTGAACCTAGCCTATTTTCTTTCTTTCTCTCTCTCTCTCCTTCCTTCCTTCCTTCTTTCTCTCTTTCTCTCTTTCTTTTCTTTCCTTCCTTCCTTCCTCCCTTCCTTCCTTTCTTTCTTTTCTTTTTTTGTTGAGATGGAGTTTCACTCTTCTGACCAGGCTAGAGTGCTGTGGCACGATCTTGGCTCACTGCAATCTTCACTTTAGGAGGCCGAGGCGGTGGATGACGAGGTCAGGAGTTCAAGACCAACCTGACCAACATGGTGAAACCCCGTCTCTACTAAAAATACAAATATTAGCCGGGTGTGGTGGCGGACACCTGTAATCCCAGCTACTCAGGAGACTGAGACAGGAGAAATCACTTGAACCCGGGAGGCAGAGGTTTCAGTGAGCCGAGATTGCAACACTGCACTTCAGCCTGGGTGACAGAGAGAGACTCTGTCTCAAAAAATAATAATAAATAAATAAATAAGTAAATGAATAAGAAAAGCTTTAAAAAAAAATCATCAGGAGTCCAGGCGCAGTGGCTCACGCCTGTAATCCCAGCACTTTAGGAGGCCGAGGTGGGCAGATCACGAGATTAGGAGATCGAGACCATCCTGGCCAACATGGTGAAACCCCGTCTCTACTAAAAATACAAAAAAATTAGCTAGGCGTGGTGGCGGACGCCTGTAGTCCCAGCTACTCTGGAGGCTGATACAGGAGAATGGCGTGAACCTGGGAGGTGGAGCTTGCAGTGAGCCGAGATCACACCACTGCACTCCAACCTGGGCAACCGAGCAAGACTCTGTTTCAAAAAAAAAAAAAAAATTCTTGAGGCTGGGCACAGTGGCTCATGCCTGTAATCCCAGTACACTTTGGGAGGCCAAGGCAGGTGGATCAGCTGAGGTCAAGACCAGCCTGACCAACATGGAGAAACCCTCTCTTTACTAAAAATATAAAAATTAGCCAGGCATGATGGTGTGTGCCTGTAATCCCAGCTACTCGGGAGGCTGAGACAGGAGAATCACTTGAACCCGGAGGCAGAGGTTGCGGTGAGCCGAGATTGTGCCACTGTACTCCAGCCTGGACAAGAGTGAAACTCTGTCTCAAAAAAAAAAAAAAAAAATTCTTCAGGATCCTGATCCAGCAGTAAAAAGATCCTATTGAGACATTCTTGATCATCAAGGGCATAGATGAAACAAGAATGACAAGAGGTTTATGACTGTGCAGTTTGCTCTTTTATGAATCTGAATTTTTTTCAAGAAAAAAATTCAAAAATATCCAGAATATATAAAGAATTCCTACAATCCAACAACAACAAAAAGCAACCTGGTTAAAATACTAACTGCACAACAGTTAGGATGGCTTTTTTTTTTTCTCTTTTTCTTTCTTTTCTTTGAGACTGCATCTCACCCTGTTGCCCAGGCTATAGTGTATGGTACAATCATAGTTCATTGAGCCTCGCACCCCTGGGCTGAAGTGATTCTCCTGGCTCAGCCTCCCAAGTAACTGGGACTACAGGTGCACCACCACACATGGCTAATTATTTTTTTATTTTTTGTAGAGACGGTGTTTCACCATGTTGCCCAGGCTGGTCTTGAACTCCTAGGCTCAAGCAATCCTCCCACCTCGGCCTCCCAAAGTGTTGAGATTACAGGTGTGAGCCACCACTTCCAGCCCAGGATGGTCATTATAAAACAAAGAGAAACCCAGAAAATAACAGATGGTGAGGATGTAGATTGGAACCCTTGTGCATTTCTGGTCATGTGCAGAGGAACCGTAAAATGACACAGCCTCTGAGAATATAGGCACAGAAACCAAACCAAACTGTTTTTGCTATTGTCTCATCATGATCAACACAGAAGACTTCTGCGGCCTCTGGTCACTAAGAAGTGCATGCAGAGTTCTCCCTACTGGTAACCAACCAATCAATTCTATAGCAAACACCAGCTGGGTATCCTCTAAATCAATTCCAACACTTTGTGGAGATAGCAGCAGATCCCACAGGTTGAGGGCTCAGTCCCACAAGACTGCCCCCTGCTTCTGATGCCAACTGAAAGCTCCAGGTTGTCTAGCCTGTGCTTCCAACCAAGGGCCTATAAATCAGAGTTCCCACGACCCTCTCCTTGCATACTATTAATCTGCTGGAGTAGCTCACAGAACTCAGGGAAACACGTGCTTATGTTTACCAGTTTATTATGTTGACCTAAGGAAAGAAACTGAGGCAAATAGATATAGATAGAGAGTTTATTTGGGCCCAGGTTGAGGACTGCAACCTGGGAAACATTGGGAAGTGGCCCAGAGAACAAAGAAGAGGGTGCTTGTTTGTTTTTTGAGACAGAGTCTTGCTCTGTCGCTCAGGCTGGAGTGCAGTGGCATGATCTCGGTTCACTGCAACCCCCGCCTCCCGGGTTCCAGCAATTCTCCTGCCTCAGCCTCCTGAGAACCTGGATTACAGGTGCCCACCATCATGCCTGGATAATTTTTGTATTTTTAGTACAGACAGGGTTTTACTATGTTGGCTAGGCTAGTCTCAAACTCCTGACTTTGTGATCTACCTGCGTCAGCCTCCCAAAGTGTTGGGATTACAGGTGTGAGCCACCACACCCAGCCTGATAATTTTTAAATTAATTTTTTGTTTTGTTTTGAGATAGGGTCTCACTCTGTCATCCAGGCTGGAATGCAGTGGTGTGATGGTTGCTCACTACAGCCTCTACTTTCCAGGCTCAAGTGATTCTCCCACCTCAGCCTCCTGAGTAGCTGGGACCACAGGTGTGCACCACCCCACCTGGCGAATTTTTTCTATTTGTTGTAGAGATGGGGTCTCACTATGTTGCCCAGGCTTGTCTTGAACTCCTGGGCTCAAGCGATCCACCCACCTGGGCCTGCCAAAGTGCTGGGATTAAAGGCGTCAGCCACTGTGCCGGGGCTGGGACTGATCATTTAAAGGGGGCTGGCATTCCTCACGTAAGTTTCTTTCTCACTTACAAAGGATATTACAAAGGATACTGATGAACACCAGATGAAGAGATGAATAGGGTAAGGTATGAGGGGAGGAGTGTGGAGCTTCCATGCCCTCTCCAGGTGCCTCACCCCGCCAGGAACCTCCAGGTGTTCAGCATGGAGGCTTCATTACTTAGGCATGATTGGTTAAATCTTTCTCCCTTGGTGATCAACTCAACCTTCAGCCCTCTCCTCTCCCTGGAAGTTTGCGGGTGGTGCTAAAAGTCTCAAACTTCTAACCATGCCTTTGGTCTTTCCAGTGACCAGTCCCCATCCTGAAGCTACCTAGGGGCTACCAGCTACCAGCCAACTTACTAGCATACAAAAAGACACTTGTACTTTGCATATTGCAAGGTTTCTAAGAGTTATATGCAAGGAGACCAAGTATATATTTCACAATATCACAAGCCACTGTGTAAAACAGTATGGCAGTTCCTCAAAAAACTGAACATAGAATTAACAATATGATCCAGCAATTCCACTTCTGGGTATGTACCCAGAGAACTGAAAAGAATTCAAAAGAATTGAGGCCGGGCATGGTGGCTCATGCCTATAATCCCAGCACTTTGGGAGGCCGAGGCAGGCGGATCACATGAAGTTAGGAGTTCATGACCAGCCTGGCCAACATGGTGAAACCCTGCCTCTACTAAAAATACAAAAAGTTAGCTGGGTGTGGTGGCGGGCGCCTGTAATCCCAGCTACTCAGGAGGCTGAGGCAGGAGAATCACTTGAACCCGGGAAGCAGAGGTTGCAGTGAGCTGAGATCGTGCCACTGCACTCCAGTCTGGGCAAAAGGAGAGAAACTCCATCTCAAAAAAAAAAAAAAGGAGTGAAAGCAGGGACTCAGATATTGGTACATCCATGTTTATAGCAGCATTATTCACAATAGTCAAAAGATAGACGCAACCCAAGCGTCCACCGATGGATGAATGGATCAACAAAATGTGGCATATGCATGTGATGGAATATTACTCAGCCTTAAAAAGGAAGGCGGTTCTGGCACATGCTACAACATGGATGAACCTTGAAGACACTATGCTAAGTGATATAAGCCCGTGACAAAATTATTGTATGATTCCACTTATATGAGGTACTTAGAGTAGTCACATTCATAGACACACAAAGTATAAGGGTGATCGCCAGGGGCTGGGGAGAAGGGAATGAAGAGTATTCAGTTTAGCCTAAAGCTGCCTCCTTACAGTGTAAGTTTGGCATAAAGGTTTCTCTGGCTGGGCGCTGTGGCTCATGCCTGTTAATCCCAGCACTTTGGGAGGCTGAGGTGGGTGGATCACCTGAAGTTGGGAGTTTGAGACCAGCCTAACCGACATGGAGAAACCCCATCTCTATTAAAAGTACAAAATTAGCTAGGCGTGGCGGCGCATGCCTGTAATCCCAGCTACTCCGAAGGCTGAGGCAGGAGAATTGCTTGAACCCGGGAGGTGGAGGTTGCAGTGAGCCGAGATGGTGCCATTGCACTCCAGCCTGGGCAAGAAGAGCGAAACTCTGTCTCAAAAAATAAAAAAATGAAAATAAAAAAAAAGGTTTCTCTGTACATAGTGAACTGTAACCTAACTGGATGTGTAAACAGCCTGTACCAATCATGGAGTTTTGTACCAATCATGGAGTTTTAGCCAATAAGAAGCAGCCAGCTGTTCAAATGGTTCAAACAAGGCCAATGGCAAGCTGTAGCCAATCCAGCTGTTTCCATGCCTCACTTTCGCTTTTTGCACGCCACTTTCTTTTTTCTGGTCATACACCCTCGTCCTTTCTGGCCGTTGAGGCCGCACAGAGTCCTCTGAACCTCTGGTGATTCTGGGGGTTGCGGCAATGCAGGAATCATCCTTTGTTCAGTTAGACTCTGTTAAATTTAATTTGTCTAAGTTTTTCTTTGAACAGGAGTTACTGTTTAATGGGTACAGAGTTGCAGTTTGGGAAGGAAAAAAACATCTGAAGCAAGTGAACGTACTTAATGCCACACAATGTGCACTTAGTGGCATTTGGGGAGCCTGTTTGCTTCCCTTGGCAGCCCTGACTGTCCCCTTCCCACTGGAGGGATGTCTCCCTAGGCTTGCTTGCTGGCCTCTTGTTCTGCGGCTCTTTTTGCTCGTTAGACACTAAACACAAACTCGAAGCCTGCCCTTTTACTCTGGGGAAGGTGGTTGTGCTCCTCAGGGATTATTTCTCTGGCAGCTGCAGAAATCATGTATCTCAGGATTAGGTGATTTTTGAGGTGTGTGAGGATGTGGTCGTGTACTTCACTCATGGGGAATGGCACTATCTCACCCCTCCGAGAGGACTCTCTGCAGCATGTGATGATAGAGAATTTCAGGAAGGTGATATGATCTGACTGCATCAGGAATTCTCTGAGCCTAAATTCATCCGTTGCTAACTAAATCATTGCTGCTGCTGGGCACAGCGGCTCATACCTGTAATCCTATCACTTTGGCAGGCTGAGGCAGGTAGATCACTTGAGGTCAGGAGTTTGAGACCAACCTGGCCAACATGGTGAGACCCCATCTCTACTAAAAATACAAAAATTAGCCGTGTGTGGTGGCTCGTGCCTGTAATCCCAGCTACTGGGAGGCTGAGGCAGGAGAATCGCTTGAACCTGGCAGGCAGAGGCTGCAGTGAGCCTAGATTGCACCACTGTACTCCAGCCTGGGCAAGAGAGTGAGACTCCGTCTCAAAAAAAAATCATTGATGCTGCCCATTGTTAGTGGTGGTCTGGTCTAAAGATTTCAGTTTTGTTGATTTTAGTTTCTAAATCCGTGCAAGCTGCGTGGTCCCTCCCCATGAAAAGCAGACTATTCCTGCTCCCCGCTAACGCTGGATTCTGCTATTTCCCTTGCTAGAAATGGGAAGCTTTCTTTACTTTCTTGTGCTATGCGCCTTGACTGTCACCGCCCAGCACCCCAGTGGTTTTCACTGGTATTGAAGCCCTGCCCTGTGGAGTTTTACTTCCTGTCCCATTACAGAGTAGCCCTGTCTGTGCTTTGCCACCAAGCTCTTTTTTTTTTTTTTCTTTTTTGAGAAGGAGTTTCGCTCTTATTCTCCAGGCTGAAGTGCAATGGCATGATCTCAGGTCACTGCAACCTCCATCTCCCAGGTTCAAGCAATTCTCCTGCCTCAGCCTCCCAAGTAGCTGGGATTACAGACATGAGCCACCATGCCTGGCTGATTTTGTATTTTTAGTGGAGACGGGGTTTTTCCATATTGGCCAGGCTGGTCTTGAGCTCCCAACCTCAGGTGTTCTGCCCACCTCAGCCTCCCAAAATGCTGGGATTACAGGCGTGAGCCACCAAGCCCGGCCTGCCACCAAGTTGTTTAGTTGTTTGCCTGGCCATGTCTGTTTCCCAGAGACAGAAGGGCTCAGGCTGCGCTGGGTTCATTATCTTCCCTTTCCTCTTTTCAGCACTATGAACAGAATTTTATTTTTATTTATTTATTTATTTTTTTTGAGACGGAGTCTCGCTCTGTCACCCGGGCTGGAGTGCAGTGGCCGGATCTCAGCTCACTGCAAGCTCCGCCTCCGGGGTTTATGCCATTCTCCTGCCTCAGCCTCCCGAGTAGCTGGGACTACAGGCGCCCGCTACCTCGCCCGGCTAGATTTTTGTATTTTTTTTTTTTTAGTAGAGACGGGGTTTCACCGTGTTAGCCAGGATGGTCTCGATCTCCTGACCTCGTGATCCGCCCGTCTCGGCCTCCCAAAGTGCTGGGATTACAGGCTTGAGCCACCGCGCCCGGCCCAGAATTTTATTTTTTCAAACCTAAACCAATCATCCTGCACTGGGATGGATGGATTGAGGGAAAGATCATGGTACCAGATCTCCAGGCAGCTGGGGACAGAAGTCTTCATTTGCATGGGTGAGTGAGGGGCTGTAGCATCTCTCCTTGTTGCAGCTCCTTCCCTGCACCATTAAAAATGCTGAAGATCTCAGGGAAAAAGGCTGATGAGTCCTCGTTTTCTCTCTTGGTCTCTAAGAGAACGGCCATTTTTTGTTTTTGTGGTTTTATTTTATTTTATTTTATTTTATTTCGAGGCGGAGTTTTGCTCTTGTCGCGTATGCTGGAGTTCAACGGCGCGATCTTAGCTCGCTGCAACTTCCGCCTCCTGGGTTCAAGCAATTCTCCTGCCTCAGCCTTCCAAGCAGCTGAGATTACAGGTGCCTGCCACCATGCCCAGATAATTTTTGTATTTTTAGTAGAGATGGGGTTTCATCACGTTGACCAGGCTGGTCTCAAACTCCTGACCTCAGGTGATCTGCCTGCCTCGGCCTCCGAAAGTGCGGGGCCAATCCCTACTCTTACTATTAAGGGTTGTGAAGATAAGTGTCACACCGTAACTGTCCTCTTTTTGCTGTACTTGATTATTCTGTTCTTTGAAAAAAATTTTTTTTAATTTATATTGAGACAGGGTCTCACTCTGTTGCCCAGGCTAGAGTGCAGTGGTGCAATCACTGCTCACTGCAACCTCGACTTGCCAGGCTCAGGTGATTCTCCCACCTCAGCCTCCCAGGTAGTTGGCACTACAGACGTGTGCCACCACGCACAGCTAATTTTTTGTTTTTTTAATTTTTTGTAGAGATGGGGTTTCACCATGTTAGCCAAGCTGGTCTCGAACTCCTGGGCTCAAGTGATCCACTCACCTCAGCCTCCCAAGTGCTGAGATTACAGGTGTGAGCCACCGCATCCAGCCTGAGTACTCTGTTCTTCTCAAGTTGATTTTTGTGCAGAATGGGGATCAGTTCATGTTGTGTTTTTGCTTGCCAGGTGGTGAGAACAGAACTGAGAAGGTGGGGTCAACTTTAAAGACGGGCATTTCCAAGGACACAGAGTGTTGAGTGTTGAGTCCATTGGGAGTACTCCAAAGGCCAGGCTCTGGAGATCCAAATTTGTAGAATCTCATGAATCCCAAGAAAACACAAGAGATCTTAGAAGGAACGGATCTTTCAAGTGTGGTGAGTGCAGTAAGGGATCTAGTAGGAAGTCACACCTTGCTGTTTGCAGAGTAAAGGCGTGTGAGGAAGCCCTGAGGAACAGCCGCAAGTTCTCCCACAGCTGAGCACTGCTCCAGGGAGAAACCCACACCTGCAGCGAGCGCAGAAACATCTGTGTGTGATGAAGTGGCCGTCCACTGCAGAGAAGGCCCAGGAGTGTGCGGAAAGGCTCCACAGATGTAGCCCACATGGAAGAGCCTGGCAGACGATGAGACCCTTTCCTCCCACCACAGAGCACGTGTGAGAACAGAGCGCAGGCACCTTCTCACAGAAGGCCATTTTTGTTGATCAGGCAGTCCACTCTGGAGACTTTGGAAGCTGTTTAGGATGTAAAGAATGCAGGAGTGATTTCAGAGAGGGGTCAAAGCTCACTACACGCCAGAGAGTTCATGCTCCAATAAGCCATATACGTGCAGGAGGTGTGGAAGAGCTTTCGTGTGTGTTATAATGCAGAACCGGAGGGACGCCGTCAGTGCACCAGAGTGGCAAAGCCTTTAGGGAGAGCTCCCAAGTCCTGGTTCATCAGTGCATTCACACCAGGGGAAAAGCACTGCTGGGGAGCACAGGGAAAATATTACAGGTGGGGAGAACATCAGGGATCAGCCTCACATCATTGCCAGAGCTTTCATTTTGGGAAGAAGCCTTTACATTATTATTTTTTGAGACAGTGTCACTCTGTCGACCAGACTGGAGTGCAGTTGCGTGGTCACAGCTCACTGCAGCCTTGACCTCCTGGGCTCAAGTCATCCTCCCACCTCAGCCTCCTGAGTAGCTGGGACTACAGGTGCACGCCACCACGCCCAGCTAAGGAAGAAGCCTTAAGAATGCCACAAGGTTGGCCAGGCGCAGTGGCTCACGCCTGTAATCCCAGCACTTTGGGAGGCCGAGGCGGGCAGATCACCTGAGGTTGGGAGTTTGAGACCAGCCTGACCAACATGGAGAAACCTCGTCTCTACTAAAAATACAAAATTAGCCAGGCATGGTGGTACATGCCTGTAATCCCAGCTACTTGGGAGGCTGAGGCAGGAGAATCGCTTGACCCCAGGAGGCAGAGGTTGCGGTGAGCCAAGATCGCACTATTGCACTCCAGCCTGGGTGACAGAGCGAGACTCTGTCTCCAGAAAAAAAAAAAAAAAAAAGCCCGGGCGCAGCAGCTCACTCCTGTAATCCCAATCCCAACACTTTGGGAGGCCGAAATGGGCAGGTCACTTGAGGTCAGGAGTTTGAGACCAGCCTGGCCAACATAGTGAAACCTCGTCTCTACTAAAATACAAAAAAATTAGATGGGCACGGTGTCGCGCGCCTGTAATCCCTGCTACTTGGGAGACTGAGGCAGGAGAATCCCTTGAACCTGGGAGGCAGAGGTTGCAGTGAACTGTGATCATGCCACTGCATTCCAGCCTGGGCGACAGAGCAAGACTCCGTCTTAAAAAATAAATAAATAAATAAATAAGAAAGAAAGAATGCCAGAGGTGTGGACAAGTGTTCAGACATAACTAGAATCTCAGGGCCCATCAGAGTCCACATAAGAGAGAAGCCTGGGAATGCCATCAATGTGGCTGGACAAGGAATACTAGCCTTAGAAATCATCAGACTGCACTTTGGGAAGAGGCACTGACTGGGAGGGAGGAGGGAAGAAAGGCTGTGGATAATCATGGGGACCTTCATTAACATAGTAGAATTCACACAATTTCAAATCCCATGAGTGTAGTGAGTGGGAAAGCAGAACAAGATCACACCTTACCATAGAATTCATGCAGGAGAGATGGTACAAACAAACCACAGAGAGAAAAGCCTTCACTTTTCATTCATTCCAGAGGAGGGCTTGGCAAGTTGTTTTTGTAGAGGACCAGAGAGCAAATCTGTTAGGCTTTGGGGGCCGCGTGGTCTCTGCTGTAACTGCTCAGCTGTACGGGAAGCACAAAGATGGCCACAGACAGCGTGTGTGTGAATGAGCACGGCTGAGTTCCGGTAACGCTTACCTTTTCCCTTTCCCTTTCCCTTTCCCTTTCCCTTTCCCTTTCCCTTCCCTTCTTTTCCTTTTTTCCTTTCTTTTTGACAGGGTCTCACTCTGTCACCCAGGCTGGAGTACAGTGGCACGATCATGGCTCACCGCAGCCTCAACCTCCCAGACTCAAGTGATCCTCCCACCTCAGCTTCCTGGGTAGCTGGGACTATAGGCACAGCCACCCCGCCCAGCTAATTTTTGTATTTTTAGTAGAGACAGAGTTTCACCATGTCACCCCGGCTGGTCTTGAACTCCTGAGCTCAAGGGATCTGCCCGCCTCAGCCTCCCAAAATGTTGGGATTATAGGCGTGAGTCACTGCACCTGGCCCCAATAAAGCTTTCTTTCCAAAACAAGCGGCCACTCAGGTTTGGCCAAGGGGTGTACTTTGCCAATGCCTGTCCTAGAGGTTCGAGGGGAGGAGTCACACTAGATAGGGGCTCCTGCAGAGAAATCTCACAGGAGCAAGGGCAGTGTAGCAGAATCTGCAGGGCTGTCTGCCTCATCAGCGGGGTCTAGCAGGAGACACATGGGTGGTCCAGAGACCTGAGTTCTGCCATGAAATAGCTGAAGGACTAGCCCCCATCTCTCAAAAGCCATGCGGCTTCTATGAGACGCAAAATAATGTGTCTGCATATGCCTTTTTTTTTTGAGACAAAGTCTTGTTCTGTCGCCCAGGCTGGAGTGCAGTGGTGCGATCTCAGCTCACTGCAACCTCCACCTCCCAGGTTCCAGCAGTTCTCCTTCCTCAGCCTCAGGAGTAGCTGGGATTACAGGTGCCCACCACCATGCCCAGCTAATTTTTGTATTTTTAGTAGAGACAGGTTTCACCATGTTGGTCAGCTGGTCTCAAACTCCTGACTTCAGGTGATCCACCCGCCTCTGTCTCCCAAAGTGCTGGGATTACAGGTATGAGCCAACGTGCCCGGCCTGCATGTGCTTTGGAAGCAATATAGTAAGTACACCTAAAATGGTAATTTATGGGAAAAGATTCACTCTTTCTCTAAATAGTTGTTGAGCCCCTGCTCTGTGCCACCTTCCTGCCAGAGGTAAATTCAGGAGTGTTGGAATGCATATGGTGTTTAGAACCACAGACTAGATGATTTCGAGGGGACCCATGAAGGTTGAGCTGCAGGCCCCCAACACTTAGAAGTTACAGGAAGTGAGGGATCCAGCATGGAAGCTGTGACGACGCCCTGCGGAGTCGGCAGAGCAGTGTGAAGGAAGCGTCTCAAGAGGGCTGGGGTGGCCACCGCCTCCAAGTTCTGCCAGTGGGTGGGTAAGGGCAGGCTTGGGAATTTACCACTGGATGGGTCAAGGTGGCTCCGTTGGTCTCCTAGGGCTGCTGTAACAAATGGCCACAAGCTGGGTGGCTTAAAACAACAGAAATGTATTCTCTCATGGTTCTGGAGGCTGGAAGTTCAAAGTCAAGGTGACAGCAAGCCATGCTCCAAATGCTTGAGGGGAGAGTCCTTTGGCTCTTCCAGCTTCTGGTGGCTCCAGGTGGTCCTTGGTTTGTGGCTGTGGAACTCCATCCTCTGCCTCTGTCTTCACGTGGTCACCTCCTCTGTCCGTGTCTCTCCTCTGTGTGTCTCTCGTGATACTTGTCCTTGGATTTAGGGCTCATTCAGATATGATCTGATCTTCAGATTCTTACTTGCATCTGCAAACACCCTTTTTCCTAATCAGTTCATGTTCCTAGGTTCTAGGTTTGCAAAGTGAACATATCTTTTAGTGGTGGAAGGATCTTTGAAACCACTAGATGTGGTGTCAGTGGAGGAACACGTGGTGGACTCTGGAGAGAATGGGGGTGGAGGGATGCAGATCACAAGCCTGTCTAGAGCTAGAGGATGAGGCTGTGCTACACCTGCCTGGTAGAAGCCAGGATCCAATCCTACCTAACTCGAGTGGCCTCCTAGACACCCCCCTCACTGCACACACACACCCTTGCTCAGAAGGCAGCGGGTGGGGGAGGGAGGGACTTGTATTGCAGCACTCCTGTTACACAGCTTTTGTAATGGCCTTTCTGGAATTAGCAATTGCAGTATGTGTTTTGCTTCTGGGTCTCTAGGTGCTTAAAGCACACACGAGCTTGGTTGGGACTAGGATGGGGCTAGCATCGCCAAGGCTACAGCACAGGAGGTAGAAAAGAACAAATTTGCAATGAGCTGCCCTCTGCTCCCTGCATTCTCCATGTCTAGGAGCGGGGCTGCTGGTTGCTGCACACTCCAACCTATGGCACAGCTGCCTGTTCCTCAAGACTGCACTGGGGACTTGCAGAAACTGGGTTACCTGCAGTGCTGAGGCAGCTCTCCATAAAACAAACTGTGTGACCTCCCTACAGCCACCCCTACTTTTTCCACAGGAAATTTGTACTTCTGTAGCTAAACCCAACCTCTGTCCCAAGCTTCCAGGGGAAAGGAGAGGCTGTCTTCCGGCTGAACGTGGGGCACCCACATCAGGCTTGGCATCAAAGCCACTGCCCAGATGCCCCATGGCAAAAGCCCACCCTAGCTGTTTTGCATAGGATTTCTTAAACAGGCACACAAATAGATGGTGTGCTTTGGGAACAGTGAAGGGGTGGCCTGCCCCTCCACACCTGTGGGCGTTTCTCGTTAGGTGGAACGAGACTTGAGAAAAGAAATGAGACACAGAGACAGAGACACAGAGTCAAATTATAGAGAAAGAAAAAGTGGGCCCAGGGGACCGGCGCTCAGCATACAGAGGACCCACTCTGGCACCGGTCTCTGAGTTCCCTCAGTATTTGTTGGTCATTATCTTTACCATCTTAGAAAAAGGGAAGTGGCAGGATAATAGGATCATCATTGGGAGAAGGTCAGCAGTAGGACATATGAATAAAGATCTCTGTGACATGAATAAGTTTAAGGAAAAGTGCTGTGCCTTGATATGCATATGCAGACATCTTCATAAACTTTTTAGTGCATAAAGAGCAGCATTGCCGCTAGCACGTCCCACCTTCAGCCCTAAGGCGGTTTTCTCCTTTCTCAGTAAACAGAATATACAATTGGGTTTTACATAAAGATGTTCCATTGCCCAGGGAGGGGCAGGAGACAGATGCTTTTCTCTATCTCTGCCAAGAGACCTTCTTTCCTCTTATACTAATCCCCCTCAGCACAGATCCTTCACGGGTGTCAGGCTGGGGGACGATCAGGTCTTTCCCTTCCCACAAGGCCATATTTCAGACCATCACATGGGGAGAAACCTTGGACAATACCTAGCTTTCCTAGGCAGAGGTCCCTGTGACCTTTGGCAGTGTACGACCTTTGGCAGTGTACGCGTCCCTGAGTACTTGAGATTAAGAGAATGGTGATGACTTTTCACAAGCATACTGCCTTTAGGCACTTGTTTAACAAAGCACACCCTGCACAGCCTAAAATCCGTTAAACCTTGAGTCACAACAGCACATGTCTCTTGCAAGGACAAGGTTGGGGGTAGGGTCACAGATTAACAGCATCTCAAATCCAGAACGAAATGGAGTCTCTTATGTCTACTTCTTTCTATATAGACACAGTAACAGTCTGATCTCTCTTTCTTTTCCCCACAAACAGTGAGCTGTAAACTCAGCCTTGAACATAAGAGAACTAAAAGGAAGCTCTTAGGAAGGAGGCCTTGGCCAGAATGCCAAGTTTCCAGGTGATGCCGGGATGAAGTTACTTATTGGAAAGGGATAGTACCTCGGGGGAGATGTTGGTCAGGGAAGGGGGATGTATTTGAAACTTAGTTTACACATGGTTTGCAAAAAGGCTTTCTTTGAAACACACCTCCCTAAGTAAGTTGGGTCCCCTGTTCTTCCATCTCACTTGTTCGGTGTCCATCATCGCCCTAGGAGGGCAGCTCTGCCATGACAGGGACTGGCCCAGCCTCTCTGCCTAATGCATGGCTGACACTGGGTGAATTGGAGGGGAAGGGTGGGAAGAAATCATCAATGTCATCTGCATCTCAGGCTTGGGTCCCTGGGAGACGGCTTTCCTCTGAGTGGTTGCTGTCTGACATCCCCCTCTGCCCCTGCCCTAGAAGGACGGCTGATGCTGTCTGCCTGCAGGAGCTGCCTGCCCTGCCCTCCCCCCAGCCCATAACACTGCGGGGGATGGAGAAGGGCTGACCCTCGGATGCTCACCTGGAGTCACGGAGGATGAGTGAGCGCCACACTGCCCCCCTCCCTGTGATTACTTCTGCTGATAAGTTTGCCACAAGGGCCTCCTCTGTTGTCACCACCGCTATCACTTGCCACCTCCCAACTCTTCCTCTTCCCTGTTCCTTCCCTTTATCAGCAGACTTCAGCTGAAGGAATGCCGCAGGGGTGGCAGCATAGGACCATCCACCCCATTCCATCCTGTCCTCCCAGCAGTTGGATGTATTTGAAACCATCGAAACCATCTGATGGAAGCACACAGCCTTTTTTTTTTTTTTTCCTTTTTGAGACAGAGTCTAGCTCTGTCGCCCAGGCTGGAGTACAGTAGCATGATCTCAGCTCACTGTAAGCTCCGTCTCCCGGGTTCACGCCATTCTCCTGCCTCAGCCTCCCGAGTAGCTGGGATTATATAGGTATCTGCCACCATGCCCGGCTAATTTTTATTTTTATTTTTAGTTCAGACAGGGTTTCACCATGTTAGCCAGGATGGTCTCGATCTCCTGACCTCGTGATCTGCCCACCTCGGCCTCCCAAAGTGCTGGGATTACAGGTGTGAGCCACCGTGCAAGGCCATGGAAGCACATAGTCTTACCCATGTTACACACACATGTGAGAGTGGGTTTCTGCACCGGCGTTTCTCTAGAGGATGGACCAGGCCTCAGCTGTTTCTGAGGTTTGTTTCCAGAGATGGGATTACCAGAGAGGCCCACTTTCTATGTCCTGGACCTCTCTAGTTTGGTTTTTTTTTTTTTTCCCCCACACAGAGTCTTCCTCTGTCTACCAGGCTGGAGTGCAGTGGTGCAGTCTCAGCTCACTGCAACCTGTCTTCTGGGCTAAAGCAATTCTCCCACCTCAGCCTCCCAAGTAGCTAGAACTATAGGCGTGCAACATCACGCCTGGCTAATTTTTGTATTTTTAGTAGAGATGGAGTTTCACCATGTTGGCCAGGCTGGATGGCCTTTCTTAAATAAACATTTTGTTTCAGAGTAAAAATAAATAAAATATGGAAAATATGGCCAGGGGTATGGCTCATGCCTGTAATCCCAGCACTTTGGGAGGCTAAAGCGGGTAGATCCCTTGAGCCCAGGAGTTCGAGACCAGCCTGGGCAATATGGCGAAATCCTGTCTGTGTAGAAAATAAGAAAATTGGCTGGGCACGGTGGCTCATGCCTCTGGCTGCAGCTACTCATGAGGCTGAGGTGGGAGGATCACCTGAGCCCAGGTGGTCAAGGCTGCTTGCTATAAGCCATGATCACACCCATCCTGAGTGAGTCCCTGTCTCAAAAAAAAAAAAAAAAAAGAAATATATGGGCATTGTTTGCTAATTATTGGTTACTAATATCTTTTTTTTTCTTTTGGTTACAAGTAACAACTAGTATCTTTCATAGTTATGTTTTCAGGATTAAGGCTGTGCTTAACTGACCTTTCCATAATGTCTGTATTTATTTTGAAATGTGACACCTTTTCTAAAAAAGTCCACATGTTTTGTAAAGCACAGATTTAAAACAATTTTTTAGGCCAGGCGCGGTGGCACAAGCCTGTAATCCCAGCACTTTGGGAGGCCGAGACAGGTGGATCACGAGGTCAGGAGATCGAGACCATTGTGGCTAACACGGTGAAACCCCGTCTCTACTAAAAAACACAAAAAACTAGCCGGGCGAGGTGGCAGGCACCTGTAGTCCCAGCTACTCGGGAGGCTGAGGCAGGAGAATGGTGTGAACCCAGGAGGCGGAGCTTGCAGTGAGCTGAGATCCGGCCACTGCACTCCAGCCCAGGCAAGAGAGCGAGACTCCGTCTCGAAAAAAATAAAAAAAATAAAAAATAAAAAATAAAACAATTTTTAACCATTTTTGGCCAATAGTTATACGCAAATAGTTCCCATCTAACTGAATAGTCTTTTTTGACTATTAAAGCCTAGTTCCAATGGCTTTATTGGATCATACACACTGAAAAGCATGTATCATCTTGGAATATTTGAGAAGTGTCTGTTTCATTGCTTACTGTTTTACCAATTGCAAAGTTTTTTCTAAGTGATGTTTATTTGACAATTTCAAAGGGAGAAGAATGTCCCACAGCCAGTCACTTGGGGCTTTGTTTCCAGAAGTGGAGTCCTGGAATAACCGCATCTGCGAGCAGTGGGTGTCACATGGTACCACGTTATGGTCAGTGTGGCCTAGAAGTGAGCTCCAGCACCCTGCCACCCTCCCAACACAGTACACTACACATGTAACCAGAAAATACAAACAAGAATGGCTCCTGTTTCTAGATTATTTAAAAGGAGGGAATCTCTTATTTCTAGATTTAAATTTAAACTTTTTTTTTTTTAGAAACAGGGTCTCGTTTTGCTACCCAAGCTGGAGTGCAGTGACACCATCATAGCTCACTGCAACCTTGAACTCCTGGGCTCAGGTGATTCTCTCACCTCAGCCTCCCTAATAGCACACGCCACCACACCTGGCTCATTTTTAAACTTTTTTTATGGAGACAGGTTCTCCCTATGTTGCCCAGGCTGGTCTTGAACTCCTGAACTCAAGTGATCCTCCCACCTTGGCCTCCCAAAGCACTGGGATTATAGGCATGAGCCACTGTCGAAAGGAGAGAAACTTTTGCAATGTGAATAGACTTCTCTAAAAGCATACTTGGCTTCCTCCCTCAAACTTACTTGATTCTGATGCTTTTTCCCACTCCATAAACTCTTTTACAAAGTATTATGTATCGTTAAGATACGTAATTTCCACTGTTACATCCTTCTTAGAGGTCACTTCCCCTTACCTACTGCTTGATATGACTTTTTTGAGGGAGTGTGATTAAGGACATCATGGGACTAGACTGAGCTTTTTGAAAGCAGGGGCCGTTTCTCAGTCATCTTGGGTATCTACAGCACTTGTTGTGAGTGAATGAATGAGGATGGAATGAGTGATGCCTGCTCTGCTTTCACATGGCCATAAAGCAGGCATCCAGGTACCCATTCCCAGGAGGAAGTGAGGTCCACAGTCTCCACCCCCAAGCCCCCATCCCTTCCTGGACCCTGGTGGGAGCCCAAGTGTAAAGCAGCCCAGACCAGGGAAGGGGTTACAGCTGGACAGCCCTCAAACACAGGAGGGCAGATTGCTCAAGCATCCCAGTCTGACAACAGTGGGGGCAACATGCCAGAATGGAGGTGAAGCGAACGGAGGGGCAGGGGCGTGAGCTCACCTCCACCCTGTGGCCAAGGAACGGGCACAGGTAAGACGGGAAGGAAATGTCCTGGGCTCAGCAGGAGATTGCAGACCTGGGAGGAAAAGTGAGGAAGAGCTTGCAATGTTGGGAGGAGAGGCAGGAAAAAAGTTTCCTTTCCTCAGAGGAAAAGGAAGGAGAGCCCAGTTTTAAAAACAAAACCCTCACCTGCACCCTCCACAACCAAAGATCCTGACACTGATTCTCGACAGCTGAGAGTGAGCTGGGACACAGAGTGGTTCATCCACCCCCCAACTGCAGACAGCAAGCTGTGGGAGGAGCCGGTTTATGGGCCTTGAAACCCTCTGAGATGGGAGAGATAATATCCATAAAATCCAGGATTGCTAGAGAGCCGCAGACTTGCTCTCCAAATGGCTGAAAATAGAAAGTAGGAAGTGAAATTAATAGAGCTGGGAATGGGAAAGAAACAAGGCCATGTGGCCGGGCGCCGGGGGCTCAAGCCTATAATCCCAGCACTTTGGGAGGCCGAGACAGGCGGATCACGAGGTCAGGAGATCGAGACCATCCTGGCTAACACTGTGAAACCCCGTCTCTACTAAAAAATACAAAAAAAAAAAACTAGACGGGCGAGGTGGCGGGCGCCTGTAGTCCCAGCTACTCGGGAGGCTGAGGCAGGAGAATGGCGGTAAACCTGGGAGGCAGAGTTTGCAGTGAGCTGAGATCCGGCCACTGCACTCCAGCCCGGGCGACAGAGCGAGACTCCGTCTCAAAAAAAAAAAAAGAAACAAGGCCATGTGTGCGTATCTTTAAAGCTAGAAAATAATAACCACATCTTCTGAACACATTACATTCCTGGTGCTGAACTAAGCAATTTGCACTTATTTAATCCTCATATAACAATCTAAGGAGACGGATATTACAATCTTGTTTTATTGGTGAGGAAATTCTCTCAGAGAAGTTGTTACCACACCTGTAATCCCAGCACTTTGGGAGGCCAAGGCGGGCGGATCACCTGAGGTCGGCAGTTTGAGACCAGCCTGACCAACATGGAGAAACCCCATTTCTACTAAAAATACAAAAATTAGTCATGCATGGTGGCGCATGCCTGTAATCCCAGCTACTCAGGAGGCTGAGGCAGGAGAATCACTTGAACCCGGGAGGTGGAGGTTGTGGTGAGCCGAGGTCGCACGCCGTTGCACTCCAGCCTGGGCAACAGGAGCGAAACTCTGTCTCAAAAAAAAAAAAAAAAAGAAGTTAAATTACTTGCCTGAAGCCACATGGCTGAGCCCAGTTTCAGCTGACTCAAAAGGGTATAAATTTAGTCATTAAGTCAGTTAATTTCAAACTTTGTTTCTTTGTTTGTTTGTTTTTGAGACTAATTTTGCTCCTGCAAAAGTAACGCCTGCAATCCAGCACTTTGGGAGGCTGAGGTGGGAGGATCACTTGAACCCAGGAGTTTGAGACCAGTCTGGGCAATATAGTAAAAAAAAAAACCCTATTTCTAAAAAAAAAAGAAAAGAAAAGAAAAAAGAGAGAGAGAGAATCCATGAAAGAGTGGTTTGTAAAAAAAAAAAAAAAGCACTCAGAAGTACGAGTTGTAATTTATATCTTATATGTAATTTTTTTGGGGGGGACAGAGTCTTGTTGCCCAGGCTGAAGTGCAGTGGTAAGATCTCGGCTCACTGCAACCTCCACCTCCTGGGTTCAAGTGATTCTCCTGTCTCAGCCTCCCAAGTAGCTGGCATTACAGGTGCATGCCACCACACCTGGCTGATTTTTATATTTTTAGTAGAGATGGTGTTTCAGCATATTGGCCAGGCTGGTCTTGAACTCCTGACCTCAAGTGATCCGCCTGCCTTGGCCTCCCAAAATGCTGGGATTACAGGTGTGAGCCACAGTGCCTGGCCTCTATCACATATATGTAATGGCCTCTGTCCCCTCCACTAGAATTTGAACCCTTTGAGAGTGGAGAATTCTTTCATTCGCTACCTTTGTATTTCCAGCACTTAGCCTAGAGCCAGCCGTTTAGATGCTCCTCAATATATTTTGGAGGAATGCTATCATTAATTAATCAATATCTGCCTGAAAGAGGACTCTGGGGGCATGTGCCAGGGCTTCAGCCTTAGTCCTCTCATGTTCAGCATTCTTCTCAGCTACCTGGACACGGAAATGAATGACATATTTATCAAAGTTTCAGGTGGCAAAAAACTGGGGCAGCCAAAGTACTGAATGACAGAATCAGGGTCCGAAAATAACTTAGTAGCCTGGAATGGTGGGCTGAACGAAGGTAAAGAATAATAGACATCTGTATTCTGCCTTTCTGTCTAAAACTTAGCTTCATAAGCACAGGATTAGGGGGTAGATGATTTAACAGCAATACATGTGAGGGACTTGTGGTTTTTACTGCAAGCTAATTAATGAAGTAGCAGTATGGTTAGGTCACCAACTCTGCAGACTTAGACTGTGAAAATACAGACTCAGTGAACAAGAGGGAGATCAGAGTCCCTCTACTTTATGCAGGTCAAATGACACTGGAAAAACTGGCTATGTCTGAATGACAATTATTGAGGAAGACATTGACAAATTGCAAACCTTTTTAGAGGAGAACAATATGTTGAACTTACCTGCATCACAATTAAGGATTCCTGTTAAGTATAAGACGCCATAAAGTTATTGGATGAATAACAAACTAGGAAAAGATGTAACATGTAAAACTAACACAGAATTAGTATCTAGAGTATTTAAGGAAAGTCTGCAAATGAACAAGAGAAAGCCAGGAGTCTGTAAGAGTAAAGGTCACAGAGAATGAGTACTCATTTCACAGAAGAGGAAGCTTGAACTGATACCAATGTAAGAAAAGACGCCAGGATTCACCACTAATCAGATAAATTAAATGAAAGCAACAGGACTTCCTTTTTCTAGTAATAGGAGTATAACTCTCTCAAGCAACCCTCCAGCTGAAAACAACTAAATAAGCTGAATAAAATACTGAAAACAGGCCAGACATGGTGGCTCATGCCTATATTCCCAGCACGTTGCGAGACCAATGTGGGCGGATCACCTGAGGTCAGGAGTTTGCGACCAGCCTGGACAATATGGTGAAACCTTATCTCTACTAAACATACAAAAATCAGCCAGGCGTGGTGGCAGGCGCCTGTAATCTCAGCTGCTCGGGAGGTTGAGACAGGAGAATTGCTTGAACCCAGGAGGCAGAGGTTGCAGTGAGCCAAGATCGCACCACTGCACTCCAGCATGGGTGACAAAGTGAGACTGTCTCAAAAAAAAAAAACAACAAAAAAAGAACTGAAAACATCTTCTGTAAAGAATTGACAAAGTGGGACAGCATCACTCTGTAGGCAACAGGAACCAAAGGAGAGGGAAGTCCAGAGGCTATTCTCTCTACAGGACCCTTCACCCATCAGGGGAGGGTAGAGGGTCAAGCTTCTTTTGATGACGTATTTTTCTCTCCCTCCCTCCCTCCTCCCTCCCTCCCTTTCTTCCTTCCTTCCTTCCTGCCTTCCTGCCTTCTTTTTTCTTTCTTCCTCTCTCTCTTTCTTTCTTCTTTTCTTTTTGTAGAGATAATGTCTCACTATGTTGCCCAGGCTGGTTTTGATCTCCTGCCTCAAGCAATCCTCCTACTTTGGCCTCCCAAAGGGCTGAGAACCACTGCATCCAGCCCAATGGCGTCTTTCAATGAAAGGATCTGAATCACAGCTCACTCAGCACCATCCTAGGTGGGAAATCTATCAGTTCCCCAGTGAACTGGAGGTGGACCAACCGGCCAGAATTACAGCCTGGCTCCATTTGCCTGGATTATCCAGGAAACCCCCAAGCCTTAACTCTGGATAGCCCAAGACTGACAGTGCTCCCAAGCTCCTAGCAAACGCAAACACAAATTATCTGCAGAGGAAATCACCTTCGTCTTGGCCCTTAAATTATTCCCACAAATAATTTTTCAAATATAATGACCAGCATATAGTCAAAGATAACTACGGACACAAGGAAATTAGGCTTCAGGTCACTGCCCTAGAAGTCCAATTTCTGTAGCTGTGGGAATCCAAATCTAACACCAGGGAGCAGGGATGTCATGGAGTATGTGGCCACCAACAGCTACGTGCCCCAGGACCCAGAGACTGCATGAGTGAGTGAGAGTGTGGGTACATGTGTGTGCCACCACAATGCTGGAAAGTTCTGCCTGGCAGAGCTGGTCTGGTTTTGTGATACAATAATATAACTTTTGCAGAGATCCATGGCTTATGCCTACAATGCCAGCACTTTGGGAGGCTGAGGTGGGAGGATCACTTGAAGCCAGGAGTTCACGATCAGCCTGGGCAACATAGTAAGACCCTGTCTCTACAAAAAAAAATTTTTAAGTAAAAAAAAAAATTAGCCAGGTGTGGTGGTACGTGCCAGCTACTCAGAGGGCTGAGGTACGAGGATTGCTTGAGTCCAGGGAGGTCGAGGCAGCAGTAAGCCATGATTGTACCACTGTATTCCAGCCTGAGAGACAGAACGAGACCCTATGTCCAAAAAAAAAAAAAAAAGACACTTGTTCCAATTTGTGTAAAGGTGCTCTATAGCCTAGTGGCAGCTCCATGTATAGACTTTAAATATTATAACTATCTGGCTGGGCACAGTGGCTCACGCCTGTAATCCCAGCACTTTGGGAAGCCAAGGCAGGTGGATCACCTGAGGTCAGGAGTTCAAGACCAGCCTGTCCAACATTGTGAAACCTCTTCTCTACTAAAAATACACACACACACACACACACACACGCACGGACACAAAATAGCCAGGTGTGATGGTGCATGCCTGTAATCCCAGCTACTTGGGAGGCTGAGGCAGGAGAATAACTTGAATCTGGGAGACAAAGGTTTGCAGTAAGCTGAGATTACGCCACTGTATTCCAGCCTGGATGACAGAGTAAGACTCCATCTCAAAAAGTAAAACTAAATATTACAACTGTCTGATACATACAACAAAAACTCTAAGTTTATTATTTTAAAGAAATAGGAAAGGCCGGGCGCGGTGGCTCAAGCCTGTAATCCCAGCACTTTGGGAGGCCGAGACGGGCGGATCACGAGGTCAGGAGATCGAGACCATCCTGGCTAACACAGTGAAACCCCGTCTCTACTAAAAATACAAAAACTAGCCGGGCGAGGTGGCGGGCGCCTGTAGTCCCAGCTACTCGGGAGGCTGAGGCAGGAGAATGGCGTAAACCCGGAGGTGGAGCTTGCAGTGAGCTGAGATCCGGCCACTGCACTCCAGTCTGGGCGACAGAGCGAGACTCCGCCTCAAAAAAAAAAAAAAAAAAAAAAAGAAAAAGAAATAGGAAAGAAGAAAAGTGAAAAGTGATATGGCAGATTTTTAAAGGAACCTAGAAAAAAGAGTTTTTAGAAATGATAAATACAATAATTGAAATGAAAAACTCATATCCATGAGATAACTACTTTATACCGGTTAGAGAGATCAAAATTAGAAAGATGGGAAATACCCAGCACTGGCCAGGATGCAGGGCACCAGGAGCTCGTGGGTAACACTTGTGGCTATATATATTAGGTGCTGCCCCCTGGAGAGCCGCTGCAGTACTGAGTGCAACTAGGCACGTGTGACAGTCCTGATCCTGCATTCAGAGCTCAGAGAGACACTTGCACTGGCTGGTGCAGACAAGCATGAAGGCATCCAACCTTGTGGCACAGGCTACAAGCAGCTGTGAGGAACACCCTCATGCAGCACCCAGAGGTTTTATTACAGCAGGTGTGGAAAGAATGTTTTCATATGGAAAAGTTCACACCATAGCATGTGGAAACTGAGAAAGGAAGAAACTTTATCCTTAGGGGGATCTAACTAAATAGGAAGCAAAAGCGATTATTCATAAAATCATAAAAGTGATTATTCATAAAAGTGAAGTGATTAAAACATTGAATTTTAAAAGTATTTTACTTGTATTGCTGTCAGAGTATTAAAGTCACTTAATTTGTTTTGCAAAGTCCATACACATTTGTTACAGAAGATATAATATATGATGTGGCTGTTTTAGAAAAAGGAATATTTTTATGTCAACATTTTTTCGTAATGATAGTTGGGCTTCTCACAGAGTCATGTAAAAATAAACTCACAGCTAAAATGCAAAACTGACCAATTAGTTAGAGGGAGTTAATTTCCCAGTGACTGCAATTATTTGCATCATCCGTTTTTTTCTAAATAAATTAACAAATCATCTTTCTACATGTGGATATATTGGAAAAGATAATCAGTAATTTTAATTATTTAATGTTATTAAAAATGTTTTTAAGGCCGGGCATGGTGGCTTATGCCTTTAATCTCAGCCCTTTGGGAGGCTGAGGTGGGAGGATCACTTGAGGCCAGGAGTTTGAGACCAGCCTAGACAACATGATGAGACCCTGTCTCTACAAAAAAATACAAATAAAAAAAAAATTAGCTGAGCATGGTGGTGCAGTCCCAGCTACTTGGGAGGCTGAGGCAGGAGGATCTCTTGAGTCCAAGAAGTTGAGGCTGCAGTGAAACGTGTTCATGCCACTGTACTTCAGCCTGGATGACAGAGTGAGATGAAGTCTCAAAACATTTTTTTAAGTTCATATAATAAAATGTAGCCTAAAGCCAAATCCAAGCTGTGAAGACCATATATTAAATTTATATCAAAAAATGAACAAGCACTCACTATTTTGTGGAAAGCTGATTAAATCAAGAGACCCAAAGCAATACTTAAATACATTCATAACAGATGTTTAAAATAGTAAATTGAATCTATCTTATTAAAATCAGATCCCCTGACTCCATATACCAGATGCAATTTGTGCTGATAATATTTAAAACAGTTTGCAATTCCTGAACATCTCTGGCTGGTCCCTGGAAGATGATCCTTGGGAAAGCTCTATGGGTGGAGGCGGGGGCTGCCTAGAACCTGACATTCAGGGTGGGCACATCTGGCAGCCTGTCTGGGCCTGGATAACAGAGGATTGACTACTGAAATGTATTGCCACCAATCGGCTTTCATGTTTCTTGGTTTGTTGGCATAAAATTGTTTATGTTGAGGCTACATTTGCAAATTCCTTATTAAGGCATTAAAATTACACTGATTTGTTTTGTTGTATTTGGAATGCAAAGCTCAGATACATTTTTATTGGATTCTGGAAGCCCCAGGGGTTTCTCATAAGTAAGCTGCTTGTTAATTGCCTTTTTTGTACATAAACAAAATCCCAAATTGGATAAATAAAAGAAAATGGAGAACTAAACTTTCTCTACTTTAAAGGCAATTTATATAGTTTTATGTATTCCTTTCCCCTTTCCATTAATTATTTAACACATTTTATGATACATGGGGGTAATTGGCTGCTTTAAAATTAAAACTGAGAAAAAATACTAATGAGATCCAAATGATGGTGTTTTTCCCAATAATAGTTCTGAGATACAATGGGAGGCATTTGAAAGCGTATGAACTTTGCAATCACTCAGACCTGGGTTTTAACTGGGGTTTCTCAATTAGCTATAAATTAATTACCCTTTTGATGTTTCTGCTCTGTGAAATGGGACTATCACTCCCATTACGGTTGTTATGAAGGCAAAAGATAATATGAGTTAAGTGCCTGGCAAATGAGAGACAATTTCTTTTTTTTTGTTTTTTTGTAGAGATAGGATCTCACTCTGTTGCCCAGGCTGGAGTGCAGTGGCACCATCACAGCTCACTGCAGTTTTGACCTCCTGGGCTCAAGCAGTCCTCCCACTTCAGCCTCCTGAGTAGCTGGGACTACAGGCATGTGCCACTGCACCAGGCTATTTTTTTTTATTTTTTATTTTTGTAGAGATAGGGTCTTGCTTTGTCCCGAACTCCTGGCCTAGAGTAATCCTCCCGCTATTCAGCCTCCTGAGTAACTGGGATTACAGGCATGAGCCACCATGTCTGTAAATACTTTCCAGTGTCACCATGTCTGTAAATACTTTCCAGTGTGACTTCATTTCCCCTGAACCTAACACTTTCATATGAATTAATTAATCTAATCTATATAATAGTCTATGAAGGTCTGTCTCAAGCCCATCAATATGAACTTATAATTAAAAACTAGAAAATTAACAAAGAAATAATCCACCACAAATTAGACTTTGTTTACACCACAAACGGCGCAGGATTAGACCCATAAGCACTTCAGATAATGAAATTACAAGATTCAGTCTGTAAGTATGTTAAAAAGTATTGAGGTTATAAAACAAGGAATCAAAAGAAAAATAAACAGAATGCTATTGGAAAATTAGGTATCATTTTCAAAATTATTATTATAAACAGTGAATGGGTTGTGCAAACGATTAGAAGTAGCACAGAGGCTAGGTTCAGTGGCTTACGCCTGTAATCCCAGCACTTTGGGAGGCCAAGGCAGGAGGATCACTCAGGCCCCAGAGTTTGAGACCAGTCTGGGCAACGTAGCGATACCTTGTTTCTACAAATACTTTTAAAGTTAGGTGGGTGTGGTGGTGTATGCCTATAGTAGCAGCTACTTGGGAGGCTGAGGTGGGAGGATCACTTGAGCATGGGGGGTCAAGACTGTGGTGAGCCATGATTGTGCCACTACACTCCATCCTGGGTTATGGAGCGAGACCTTTCCTGTCTCTTAGAAAAGAAAAGAAATCACTGAGGACAGAGATGGATACTAGAAGATAAATCGGACAAAATTTTCTAACATGTAGCATAGAAAGATACAGAGATGAAAAGTGTGTTGAAGAGATGAAGAGTCATCGTGGATAGCATAAGATATTCCAATAAATATTTGAAAATATTTGAGCAGGAGAGAATAGGGAGAAGAAGATGAGTGGAGAAAATGCTCATTTACAAAATCATTCAGCTGTTTAGAAGCACCTAATGTGTGCCAGGCACTATCCTAGGCTCTTAGAACATATAAGGAGATAAGAAGAAGAGATCGGAGCTGATCATCCTCCAGAACTGACTGTGGACAATCATTCTCTTTCAGGAAATGAGTCCCAAGATACACTAGATTCTCACCTGGGCACACAGAGAAACTGAAGGATTCAAAGATGGAGATGGGGTTAAAAAATAAGAAAGCAGACTGGGTGCTGTGGCTTACGCCTGTAAACCCAGCACTTTGGGAGGCCGAGGTAGTCAGCAGTTCAAGACTAGCCTGGCCAACGTGGTGAAACCGCGTCTCTACTAAAAATACAAAAACTAGCTGGGAGTGGTGGCCCATGCCTGTAGTCCCAGCTACTTGGGAGGCTGGGGCAGAAGAATCACTTGAACCTGGCGGGCAGAGGTTGCAGTGAGCTGAGATTGTGCCACTGCACTACAGCCTGGGTGACAGAGCGAGACTCCATCTCAAAAAAAAAAAAAAGAAGAAAGCAAAGACATTTCCCACAAAGCAACAATGCCTGGACAGATGGCAAACTTCTCAACAGCTACTATAGAAATTAGAAGACAAGGGAATATAGAATACAGTCTTCATAGTTCTTAGAGAAAGTATCTGGCAACATAGACCATAAAACCCAACTAATCCATCCTTTGACATGGAAGGTGACTTGAACTAATAACCAGTATACAGTCAACTCTGGCTTAGATTTACCCAAATCCTTACAAACTTTTTGGACAGCTGGAGAAATGTGAATATAGACTGCATTAGATAGTTTAAGGAATCGTTGTTATTTTTAGGGATATAATATTGTGGTTAAGTAGATGTCTTTAATTTCATAAGATGAATACTCAAGAATATTAGGTGAAATGTCATGATGTTACAGCATCTTTGGGGTGTCAATTTTCTTCCTGAAAACCTTGTGGCTGGTGGTGCCTTTGGAGCCTTTGCCCATGTTCTTGTCCTGTGTCCAGGTACACAGACAAGCGAAGGGTGAAGAAGATGAAGAGGGCCTCTATTTAGTGTTAGAACAGCTCAGAGGAGATTCACAGTGGGTAGCTCCTCTCTGTAGACAGGTTGTTCTGTCGAGTGTTCAGCTCTCAGCAGAGAAGGCCCTGGAGTGGGTAGCTCTTCTCTGCCCATGGTCATCTGCTACCCTCAGCAGAGAGAAGGCCCTAGAAAGAGTGGCTCCTCTCCACAGGCAGGTCATTCAGACATCTCCACAGGCCTCTGAAGGTCTCATCAGAGAGGGTAGCTCCTCTCTGCAGCTGGTCATCCTGTTGTCTTTCTGTCCTCTGCCCTCTGCCCTGCTCTGGCTGAGTCTAGGGCTTTTATGGACTGAGAGGGGAGAAAGTGCCTACCAATTGGTCATGGGCAGCCACGGGTGGGCCTGGAGGAGGCACCACAAGTGCTCACTCTGGTGGGCAGAACTGAATGCCTGGCCCCTAGCCTTCAGGCCCTCCCTGGCCTGAAAGTGGGGCTTTACTGAGGACCCCCTTCCACCCAGGGCTGTGCCTTCCACTGCCATTCAAAGCCCCAGGACTGGCCCTGACCTGGTTCCCATTGGAGCTGCCAGGGAGGGGAGAGAGGTCAGGCAGCAGGAAGACTGGGTAGGGTGGGGTGGGCTGCAGAGATGCCCAGGTCCTGTGCCTGGGAGGGCAACTGCATCTGCAACCAGGGAGCTCCCACCCTGCCAGTTTGGAAGGGGCGGGTTTCCTGCTTGTCCTCAGCTCCTGCCTGTTCCATGGAGCAGGAGGCCCAGGTCTGCAGCTGTGGGTTGGGAGGCTGCAGCTGCAACCCGAAGGGCAGATCCTGCCTGCTCCTGCCCCCTCCAAGAGCACAGAGAGGCTGGGATCCACAGCCACAGTTTGGGCTCCGTAGCTCAGGAGGCCTGGGTCTGCAGCCAGGGTTTGGGTGGCTGCATGGCACCAGGGAAGCTCCTGCCCCAGGTCAGAAGGGGCAGGGCTCCCACTGGCTTCATGGAGTGTGCAGCCTCAGCCAGACCTCCTTGCTGCAGCCGGCATGATGGCAGCAGCCACTGCCATCAATCATGTGTGAAATAATTTTTTTAAAACCATAATGAGATAACGTTTCACATAATTATATTGGCTAAAGTTAAAATGTCTGCAAATACCAAGTGTTGGGGAAAAGAAATGCCTTACATGCTACTGGAAGAGGTGTAAATGGGCTAATTAGACAGCAATTTGAGACTAAGTGGTAAAGTTGAAGATGTAATCTCCTTCTACTCAGTAATTCTGCTTTTTAAGTTTATAGCTTAGAAAAATTCTCCTGCATGTACAGAGGCATCTTCCAAGTGGTCCCAATGAGTGCTGCTTAGAGGTTGTATGTGTATGGCCTTTTATCCCCAGGATGCATTTTCCAACATTCTTCCTTGTCTCTTGCTTTTTTTTTTTTTTTTTGGAGACAGAGTTTCACTGTTGTTGCCCAGGCTGGAGTGCAGTGGTGTGATCTTGGCTCACCGCAACCTCTGCCTCCCAGGTTCAAGTGATTCTCCTGCTTCAGCTTCCCACGTAGCTGGAATTACAGGCATGTGCCACCACACCTGGCTAATTTTTGTATTTTTGGTAGAGAAGGGGTTTCTCCATGTTGCTTAGGCTGGTCTCAAACTCCCGACCTCAGGTGATCTGCCCTCCTCGGCCCGCAAAGTGCTGGGATTACAGGCCTGAGCCACTGCACCCAGCTCTCTCTTGCTTTTTTTTTTTTTTTTGAGACAGAGTCACACTCTGTCACCCAGGCTGGAGTGCAGTGGCGTGATCTTGGCTCACTGCAACCTCTGCCCCCCCGGTTCAAGTGATTCTCCTGCCTCACCCTTCCAAGTAGCTGGGACTACAGGCTCATGTCACCAATGCCCGGCTAAGTTTTGTATTTTCAGTAGTGACGGAGTTTCACCATATTGGTCAGACTGGTCTCGAACTATTGACCTCAGGTGATCCACCTGCCTTGGCCTCCCAAAGTGCTGGGATTATAGGTGTGAGCCACTGTGCCCGGCCGTCTCTTGTTTATTGTCCATCACATGAAAGCGAAGAAAGAAAGAAAGAGAGAGAGAGAGAGAGAGAGAAGGAAGGAGGGAGGGAGGGAGGAAGGAAGGAAGGAAGGAAGAAAGGAAGGAAGGAAGGAAGGAAAGAAAAAGAAAGAGGAAGGAAGGAAGGAAGGAAGGAAGGGAAGAAACCATTCACCAAGGATATAATGTTAGCATAGAACTTAGTACAAGAATGCTTATATAACAGATGGATCAGTAGGCGTGTTCTAGCCCAGCACAGTGGCTCATGCCTGTAATCCCAGTACTTTGGGAGGCTAAGAAGGGAGGATCACCTGAGGCCAGGAGTTTGAGACTAGCCTGGGCAATATAGTGAGACCCCATCTCTTAAAAAAAAATAGCCAGGTGTGATGGCACGCACCTGTAGTCCCAGCTACTAGGGAGGCTGAGGTGGGAGGATCTCTTGAGCCCAGGAGGCAGAGGTTGCAGTGAGCCAAGATGGCGCCGCTGCACTCTAGCCTGGGTGACAGAGCTAGACTCTGTCTCAAAAAGAAGTATTCTGATGTGAATACTGCATCACCTATGATGTGATCAGCCAATAATGTTTGATATGAATACAGTGAAAACTTTGGATCTAATTTACAGTTTATAGGAAATATAGAGGAAAGAGGAATGTGCTAACCACTACCACAAGGAAGCAGTCAGACCCAGGAGGTGGGAAACTCTGCAGGACAGCCTACCCTGTCTCTTCAGCTAATGAACACCATGAAAAAAAGGACTGTCCAAGACTAAAAGAGACTAACAGGCATACTAAATAAACTGACAGTATGTTCCTCTGGATTGGATCTGAACTGAAAAAGCAAACACAATTGGGATAATTGGAAAACTTTGAATATGGAATGGATATTAGATGATACTAAGAAATTGTTTATTTTGGTAGGTTTGTTTATGTTTAGTTGACTAAGAAAAAGTTCTTTTTTAATATAGACACAAATTATATTTAAGGTTGGAATATCAAGATCTAAAATTCTGGATTTTTAAAAGATAAAGCAAGTTTAAAAATATTTTAAATGAAGGTGAAATTGAGTCATTTTTATTCAAAGAAAAACAAAGAGTTTATCACTTACACAGCCTCAGTGAAGGATTTCTAAAAGATGTATTGCAAGATGAAGAAAACTGAACATTAAGATGCAGGAGAGGCCGGGCACGGTAGCTCACGCCTGTAATCCCAGCACTTTGGGAGGCCGACGTCAGTGGATCATGAGGTCAGGAGATTGAGACCACCCTGGTTAACACAGTGAAACCCTGTCTCTACTAAAAATACAAAAAGTTAACTGGGCGTGGTGGTGGGCGCCTGTAGTCCCAGCTACTCGAGAGGATGAGGCAAGGGAATGGCGTGAACCAGTGGGGTGGAGCTTGCAGTGAGCCGAGATCGTACCACTGTACTCCAGCCTGGGAGACACAGCGACACTCCGTCTCAAAAAAAAAAAAATCCTCTCATAGTGGCATTCTGGCTGTCACACCTTTCCTGAGTTTGTGGCTGGTTAGCTTCAATTTGTCATTTTCTTCATTTAGCATATCAATGACACTTAACAGCAATCTAATAAGGTATAAGATGTACAGATTAGAAAGGAAAAAATAAAACTGACATCATTCATAGATGACATAGAAAATCCAAAATAGTTCACAGAAACTGTTAAGAAGTAAATTTAGCATAATCTTTAAATCAATTTTTTAATTTTTTAATTTTTAATTTTTTTTTTTTTTTGAGACAAAGTTTTGCTCTTGTTGCCCAGGCTAGAGTTCAGTGGTGCGATCTCTGCTCACTGCCACCTCCACCTCCTGGGTTCAAGTGATTCTCCTGTCTCAGCCTCCCAAGTAGCTGGGATTACAGGCGCTAGCCACAACACCGGGCTAATTTTTGTATTTTTAGTGAGACAGGGTTTTGCCATGTTGGCAAGGCTGGTCTCGAACTACTGACCTCAGGTGTTCCACCCGCCTTAGCCTCCCAAAGTGCTGGGATTACAGGCATGGGCCACTGCACCCAGCCTCATCAATATTTTTTACAAGTACCTTTTTATATGCCAGTAACTGTCAATTAGAAAATGAGATTAAAAAAAAAATACAATCCAGGCACAGTGGCTCATGCTTATAATCCCAGTGCTTTGGAGGCTGAAGCAGGAGCCTTGCTTGAAGCCAGGAGTTCAAGACCAGCCTGAGCAACATAGTGAGATCTAGAAAAAATTAATCTCTAGAAAAAATTAATCTCTAGATTAATCTCTAGATCATCTCTAGATTAATCTCTAGATCATCTCTAGAAAAAATTAATAAAATTAGGCAGGCATGATGGCACATGCCTATGGTCCCAGCTACTCAGGGGACTGGGGCAGGAGGATCACTTGAGCCCAGGAGTTTGGGCTGTAGTGAGCTATGATCGCACTTTTTCATTCCAGCCTGGGTGACAGAACAAGACCCTGTCTCTTAAAAAGAAAAAGAAAATAATTACAATTGCATCAAATACCAAGAAAAATATCTAACATAGTATCTAACCCAGAACAATATCTAACAAAAGACGTGCAAGATCTTTACAAAACATCATTAACAGTGACACTAGTAAAAATGGTGGAGGGGAACTTCTGGAGGCCACCCCTCCCCAGAGACACCCAAAAAACTATCAAGAATTGTCAGAATCAACCTTACCAAACTCTAAAATATAGTCAAAGGTTTACCACAACCAAGCAAATGCTTAACCAGAAAAGCTACTGTAGGGGAAGGAGCGTGTCAAGGTGTTATGTCAAGGTGTTATTTTGTGTCTTGTTTTGTTTTGTTTGTGAGACAGAGTCTCGCTCTGTCGCCCAGGCTGGAGTGCAATGGCGCGATCTCGGCTCACTGCAACCTCTGCCTCCCAAGTTCAAGTGATTCTCCTGCCTCAGCCTCCTGAGTAGCTTGGCCTACAGGTGCCCGCCACCACGCCCGGCTAACTTTTTGTATTTTTAGCAGAGACGGGGTTTCACCGTGTTAGCCAGGATGGTCTCGATCTCCTGACCTCGTGATCCTCCCAACTCGGCTTCCCAGAGAGCTGGGATTACAGGCGTGAGCCACCGCGCCTGGCCCCTCGAGGTGTTTTAACTGAGCCTTTCCCCACACCCCTCCTTGGCATGGAAGATGGCAGCTGGCATTCCTGGTAACTGGTTCCAGAGGGAACAGAGTGGACTTTGTTCCCGAGAAATTGTGTTTATCTGTTTTCACCTGACGGGCTTCCCCGAAGGATTGACATAAGAGGCTTCTCTTTGTTTTGCCTAACTCAGAAATCTACCAGAGTGGAGCAGCTGTGCAGAGGACATTCTTGAAAACTGAAAGATAAATGAACTAGCTGCTGCCACCCCAGGAAAAACGTAACATTGGGGCAAAGAAGACATGAAGAAAGCCTGGGAGGAAAAGCTGGAGAGTGAGACTTTGGGGGAATAGGAGGTCTGGAAAATCTCCTCTGTATACTGGGGAACCTAGAAATCCACACACATGCCCAGGCAGGATGCATGCCCAGAAAAGACCTGAGAAGAGCACAAGCATTCACCTCCAGATGGTCTTTAGGCTCAGAAGAAACAGAAAGTGAAGGCTAAGAAAGAGTTGTAAATGACCAGATTAGGCACTGAAAAAGTTCTCCCAACACAGAGCCAATCTGCAAACACCTAGAGAGTAATTTCACTTTGCCTGCCTTTCCTTCCTTCCTTCCTTCCTTCCTTCCTTCCTTCCTTCCTTCCTTCCTTCCATCCTCCTTCCTTCCTTCCTTCCTTCTTTTCCTTCCATCCATCCTCCTTCCTTCCTCTTTTCTTTCTTTTTTCCTTCCTTTCTTTCTTCTTTCTTTCTTTCTTCCTTTCTTTCTTTTTCTTTCTTTCTGTTTCCTTTTTCTCTTTCTTCTCTTTCTCTCTCCTTCCTTTCTTTCTTCTTTCTTTCTTTCTTTCCCTTTCTTTCTTTCTTCTTTTTTCCTTCCTTCTTCCTCTTTTTTCTTTTCCTTTTTTCTTTCTTCCTTTCTTTCTTTCTCTTTTTTTCTTTCTCTTTTTTCCTTTTTTCTTTCTTCTTTTCTCTTTCTTTCTTTTTTTCCTCTTTCTTCTTGTTTCTTTCTTTCTCTCGCCTTCCTTTCTTCTTTTCCTTCCTTCCTTCCTTCCTCCCCTTCCTTCCTTCCCTTCCCTTCCCTTCCCTTCCCTCCCCTCCTCCCTCCTCCCTTCCTCCCTCCCTTCCTTCCTTCCTTCCTCCTTCTTCCTTCCTTCATCTTTCTTTCATATGGAGTCTCACTCTGTTGCCTAGGCTGGAGTGCAGTGGCATCTTCTCCACCCAGGTTCAAGTGACTCTCCTGCCTCAGCCTCCTAAGTAGCTGGGGTTACAGGCACCCACCACCATGTCCAGGTAATTTTTAAACTTTTAGTAGAGGCAGAATTTCACCGTGTTGTCCAGGCTGGTCTCGGAATCCTGACCTCAGGTGATCTGCCCACCTTGGCCTCCCAAAGTGCTAGGATTACAGGTGTAAGCCACCATGCCTAGCCCTCTTTCTTTCCTTTTCAGTCATATCATAATATTAAAGGTGTCAACCAGGCACGGTGGTTCATGCCTGTAATCCCAGCACTTTGGGAGGCCAAGTCAGGTGGATCACCTGAGGTCAGGAGTTGGAGACTAGCCTGGGCAACATGGTGAAACCCTGTCTCTACTAAAAATACAAAATTAGCCAGGTGTCATGGCAAGTGCCTGTAATCCCAGCTACTTGGGAGGCTGAGGCAGGAGAATCACCTGAACCTGGGAAGCAGAGGTTGCAGTGAGTTGAGATTGCACCACTGCACTCCAGCCTGGGTGATAGAGTGAGACTGTGTCTCTAATAATAATAATAACAATAGTAATAATTTAAAAGATGCAAAATACAAAAAATAAAAATACTAAAGTTAGCCAGGCATGGTGGCAGGCGCCTATAATCCCAGCTACTTAGGAGGCTGAGGCAGGAGAATCACTCGAACCTGGGAGGTGAAGGTTGCAGTGAGCCGAGGTTGTGCCATTGCACTCCAGCCTGGGCGACAAGAGTGAGACTCCATCTCAAAATATAAATACATATATATACACACACACGTGTGCATGTGTGTGTGTGTGTGTGTGTGTGTATGGTGTCTAGTTTGCTTTTTATTTAATTTTTTTTTCTAGATAGGGTCTCTGTTGCCCAGGCTGGGGTGCAGTGATGTGATCTCAGCTCACTGCAACCTCTGCCTCTCCAGCTCAAGCAATCCTTCACCTCAGCCTCCAGAGTAGCTGGGACTACAGGTGTGTGACACCACACCCAGCTAATTTTTGTATTTTTTGTAGAGATGAGAGGCTGATGCAGGAGGATTACTTGAGCCTGGGAGTTCAAGGCTGCAGTGAGCCATGATCATGCCACTGTACTGTAGCCTGGGTGACAGAGTGAGACCCTGTCTCATAAAAGATAGAAAGAGAGGAAGAGAGAAGAAGGAAGAGGAAGGAAGGAAGGAAAAGAAAGAAAGAAAGAAAGAAAAGAAAAGAAAGAAAGAAAGAAAGAAGAAAGAAAGAAAGAAAGAAAGAAAGAAAGAAAGAAAAGAAAGAAAGAGAGAGAAAGAAAGAAAGGAAGGAAGGAAGGAAAAGAAAAGAAAAGGAAAGAAAGAGAAAGAAAGAAATGAACAGAGACTAGGAGATTGTGAGGCACCATTAAACATGTCAATTTAGGCATAATGAGAATGCAAGAAAGAGAAGAGATAGAAAGAGGCATAAAAAATATTTGAAGAATTAATGCCCCAAAATCTGATAAAAGACATGAATCCACACATCCAAGAAGCTCAACAAACTCCTAAACTCAAAGAGATCCACATTGAGACAGATCATCAAACTCAAAAGCCAAATATAAAGAGACAAACTTGAAAGCAGAGAGAAGGGAATCATAACGTGCAAGGGATAATCAATAAGTATAACAGCCAGTTTCTCATTAGAAACCATTAAGGCCAGAAGGCAGTGGAATGACATATTTAAAGAGCTAAAAGAAAAAAAACTGTCAACCAAGAATTCTATTCCAGTCAAACTATCCTTCAAGAATGTAGAAGAAGTTAAGACATTCCCATATAAACAAAAGCTGAGAGTTTATTGCCATTAGTCTGGTCCTATAAAAAAGTTATAGGGAGTTCCTTGGGGCAAAAGGAAAGGACATTAGATAATCTACCTCCACAATAATGAATTTGAACACTTATTTCACACCATAAATAAAAATTAACTAAAAATCGGTCAAAAATCTAAAAGTAGGAACTAACACTATCCCATTCTTAGAAGAAAACTTAGGGAGAAATCTTCATGACCCGGATTTGGCAATGGTTTCTAAAATATAACACCAAAAACACAAGCAACAAAAGAAAAAATAGATAAGTTGGACTTCATCAAAATTAAAAACTGTCTGCATCAAAAGACACTATAAAGAAAATGAAAAGATAATATTTTCTCCCAGACAGAGCCTGCGAGACTTGTAGGACCATTACACATACTAACTTAGGCCTAATGAGAATGCAAGACAGAGAAGAGGTGGAAAGTGGCAATAGAATGGGAGAAAATATTTGCATATTAAACATCTGATAAGGGTCTAGTATCCATCCTATCTAAAGAACTCTCGGTGGGGCGCAGTGGCTCATACCTGTAATCCCAGCAATTTGGGAGGCCAAGGCAGGTGGATCACCTGAAGTCAGGAGTTTGAGACCAGCCTGACTAACATGGAGAAACCCCGTCTCTACTAAAAAATACAAAATTAGCTGGGTGTGGTGGCAAATGCCTGTAATCCCAACTACGTGGGAAGCTGAGGCAGGAGAATCACTTGAACCCGGGAGGCGGAGGTTGCGGTGAGCCAAGGTCACGCCATTGCACTCCAGCCTGGGCAACAAGAGTGAAACTCTGTCTCCCGAATAAATAAATAAATAAATAAATAAATAAATAAAAATAGAACTCTCACAATTCAACAGCCAAAAGACAAACAACCCAATTAAAACATGGGCTAAAGTGCATTATTGCTGGTGGGAATGGGACATAAAATGATGCAGCTGCTGTGGATAGCAGCATGGCAGTTTCTCAAAAAATTAAATGTAGAGCTACCATATGGTTCAGTAATTCCACTTCTGGGTATATATCCAAAAGAATTGAAAGCACAGCCTGGAATAGATATTTGTACACCACTGTTCACAGTGGCATTATTCGCAGAAGCCAACAGGTGAAAACAACCCAAATGTCATCCACAGATGAATAGATAAACAAAATGTGTTATATACATACAGTGGAATAGTAGTCATCCATAAAAATACATTCTACAACATGGATGAACCTTGAAAACATGCGAAATGAAAGAAACCAATCACAACAAGCCACATATTATGTGATTCTATTTATATGAAATGTCCAGAATAGGCAAAGCCATAGAGACAGAAGCAGATTGCGGAAGCTCGACGCATGGGGGAAATGAGGGGCGACTGCTTAATGAGTACAGGGTTTCTGTTTGGGGTAATAAAAAAGTTCTGGAACTAGATAGTGGTGATGGTTGCATAGCATTCTGAATGTATTTAACACCACTATATCACTTTAAAATTGTTAAAATGGTAAATTTTGTTGTATGTATTTTACCAGTTCAAAACTAACGACTTTTTTCTTCTTTATTTAAGACACAGGGTCCTGCTGTGTTACCCAGGCTGTAGTGCAGTGGCACAATGATCACTCACTGCTGCCTTGACCTCCTGGACTCAAGCAGTACTCCTGCCTCAGCCTCCTGAATAGCTTAGACCACAGGTGCCAGCCACTGCACCTGGCTTATTTTTTAATTTTTTGTGGAAGGCCAGGTGCTCATGCCTATAATCCCCACACTTTGGGAGGCCAAGGTGGGTGACTCTCCTGAGGCCAGGAGTTCAAGAGCAGCCGAGCCAACATGGTGAAACCCCATCTCCACTAAAAATACAAAAATGAACCAGGCATGGTGGTGCACATCTGTAATCCCAGTTACTTGGGAGGCTGAGGCAGGAGAATTGCTTGAACCTGGGAGGCAGAGGTTGCAGTGAGCAGAGATTGTGCCACTGTACTCCAGCCTGGGTGACAGGGCAAGGCCCTGTCTAAAAAAAAAAAAAAAAAAAAAAAAAAAAAAAAAACACTTTTTTTTTTTTTTTTTTTTAATGTAGAGACAGAGTCTATCTATGTTATCTGGAGTGGTCTTGAACTCCTGGCCTCAAGTGATCATCCTCCTGCCTCAGCCTCCCAAAGTGTTGGGATTACAGGTGTGAGCCACTGTGCCTGGCCACAAACTAATTACTAATGTGAATAATGCTAGAGTGAACACGGGAGAGCAGATATTTTACAAGGTGGTGATTTCATCTCTGGGCATATGCCCAGCAGAGGGGGTTGCTGGGTCACATGGCAGTTCTATTTTTAACTTCTTTAGGAGTCTCTGCACTGTTTCCTGTAATGGTTGTACCAATCTACATTTCCCAACAACAGTGTTCCAGGTTCACTTTTCTCCACACCCTCACCAACATTTAGTATCTCCTGTCTTTCTGATAACAGCCATCCTTATGGGTGTAAGGTGGTGTCTCATAGTGGTTTTAACTTGCATTTCCCTTATGGATGAACAGATAAAGAAAATGTGTGTGTGTGTGGGGGGGTGTGTATGTGTATGTCACAATATATATAATGGAATATTATTCAGCCTTTTTTTTTTTTTTTTTTTTTGAGACGGAGTCTAGCTCTGTTGCCCAGGCTGGAGTGCAGTGGCGCGATCTCGGCTCACTGCAAGCTCCGCCTTCCCGGGTTTACGCCATTCTCCTGCCTCAGCCTCCCCAGTAGCTGGGACTACATGCGCCCGCCATCTCGCCCGGCTAGTTTTTTGTATTTTTTAGTAGAGACGGGGTTTCACCATGTAGACCAGGATGGTCTCGATCTCCTGACCTCGTGATCCACCCGTCTCGGCCTCCCAAAGTGCTGGGATTACAGGCTTGAGCCACCGCACCCGGCCTATTCGGCCTTTAAAAAGGAGATCTTGCCATTTGCCTCAACATGGATGGACCTGGAGGACATTATGCGAAGCAAAATAAGCCAGACGGAGAAAGAAAATATTGCATGAGCTCACTTATATGTGGAATATTTTTAAAAAGAGCCCAACTACAGAGATAGAGAATGCAAGAGTGGTTCAGGGACGGGGAGGAAATGGGAAGATATAAGTCAAAGGATACAAAGAAGCAGATATGTAAGATAAGTAAGTGTAGACATCTAATGTACAGCATGAAGACTAAAGTTCATAAAATTAATTATATCGGCCGGGCGCGGTGGCTCAAGCCTGTAATCCCAGCACTTTGGGAGGCCGAGACGGGCGGATCACGAGGTCAGGAGATCGAGACCATCCTGGCTAATACGGTGAAACCCTGTCTCTACTTAAAAATACAAAAAACTAGCCGGGCGACGAGGCGGGCGCCTGTAGTCCCAGCTACTCAGGAGGCTGAGGCAGGAGAATGGCGTAAACCCGGGAGGCGGAGCTTGCAGTGAGCTGAGATCCGGCCACTGCACTCCAGCCTGGGTGGCAGAGCAAGACTCCGTCTCAAAAAAAAAAAAAAAAAAGTTCATAAAATTAATTATTACTAAGAATTTATTATTATTTTATTTTGAGACGGAGTCTTGTTGTCAGCCCAGGATGGAGTGCAGTGGCACGATCTTGGCTCACTGCAACCTCCGCCTCCTCGGTTCCAGCAATTCTCCTGCCTCAGCCTCCAGAGTAGGTGAGATTACAGGCGCCCACCACCATGCCCAGCTAATTTTTGTGTAATCTTAGTAGATATGGGGTTTCACTATGTTGGCCAGGCTGGTCTTAAACTCCTGACTTCAGGTGATCCACCCACCTTGGCCTCCCAAAGTGCTGGGATTATAGGTGTGAACCACCACACCCAGCTAAGAATTTATTATGTGTTAAATAAATAGATCTCGGCTGCTCTTGTCACAAGAAAAAATAACCATGTGAGAGGACAGGTATGTTAACTTGCTTCACTATTGTAATCATTTTACTATCCATGTGTATCCCACAACATCATGTTGTAAACCTGAAATATACACAATAAAATTTATTTTTAAAAATAATTGCTATGGCCGGGCGCAGTGGCTCAAGCCTGTAATCCCAGCACTTTGGGAGGCCGAGACTGGCAGATCACAAGGTCAGGAGATCAAGACCATCCTGGCTAACACGGTGAAACCCCGTCTCTACTAAAAAATACAAAAAACTAGCCGGGCGAGGTGGCGGGTGCCTGTAGTCCCAGCTACTTGGGAGGCTGAGGAAGGAGAATGGCGTAAACCCGGGAGGCGGAGCTTGCAGTGAGCTGAGATCCGGCCCCTGCACTCCAGCCTGGGCCACAGAGCGAGACTCTGTCTCAAATAATAATAATAATAATAATAATTGCTATTAGCCGGGCATGGTGGCACGTGCCTGTAATCCCATCTACTCAGGAGGCTGAGGCAGGAGAATCATTTGAACGCAGAAGGCGGAAGTTGCAGTGAGCCAAGATCACACCACTGCACTCCAGCCTTGGTGACATAGCGAGACTCTGTCTCAAAATAATAATACTAATAGTAATAATTGCTAAAAATTAGTAAGGACTTAACTAAATGAAAGGCTATATTACATGAATGGGAAAATGCAATATTACAAAGATATCACTTCTAAAATCTCTAAAAATAAATATAAACAAACAAATGGAATTGATTACAAAATGTATATGGAATTGCAAAGAGCAAGGAATAGCAAACACAATCTTGAAGTAAAAGAACAAAGTTGGAGGTCCTACACTAATAGATATCATAAAGCTATAATATTTAAGACAGTGTGGTATGGGTGAAAGGATAGACAGGCTAATGTTATGCACTTTCTGTGTCAGTTCCCCGCATTACAAAATGAAACAACTAAAGTGGAACACTATGAAGGAAAGCAGGTGAACTGAAAACACTAAAGAATCATGTATACTGGAAAAGATAAATTATACTAGGAGGTGAATGCATAAAAGGATATATGCTTGGCCATGCACATGTTCTATCTCCTGTGAATACCTTATGTTCTGCGTGTGAGAAAATAAAGACAAATTATTAAAATAATTGTGGTTCTGGAAAGCTGTGCAACCATCACCACCATCTAGCTTACCGTGTTCCTTTCAAAAAATGCATTGATTTAGAAGGAATAATGCTGGAAGGAGCTAAACTGGAGGAACAGGAGAGTTATGGAAGGAATTGTGTCCCCTTACTCTCTCCAATGTTGATATTGAAGCCCTCACCCTCAGTGTGACTGATTTTGGAGGTAGAGCCTTTAAAAAGGTGGCTCAGGTTAAATGAGGACATAAGGATGAGACCCTAATGCAATGGAACCGGCATCCTTACAAGAAATAATAAGCTAGGTGTGGTGGCTCATGCCTAGTAATCCCAGCACTTTGGGAGGCCAAGGCGGGTAGATCACCTGAGGTCGGGAGTTCAAGGCCAGACTGACCAATATGGAGAAACCCTACCGCTACTAAATGCAAAAAAAATTAGTTGGGCATGGTGGCGGGCGTCTGTAATCCCAGCTACTCAGGAGGCTGAGGCGGGAGAATCACTTGAACCCAGAGGTTGCAGTGAGCCGAGATGGCACCACTGCACTCCAGCCTGGGCAGCAGAGTAAGACTCCATCTCAAAAAAGAAAAAAAAAAATCTAGAATAAAAGACACCAGTGATGCTCACACACTGGGGAAAGACCATGAGAAGACACAGTGAGAAGGTGGTCAAACAAGACAAGGAGAGAGACCTCAGAAGAAGCCAAACCTGCTGGGACCTTGATACTGAACGTCCGGCCTCCAGGACTGTGGGAAAATAAATCTCTGCTGTTTAAGACTCCCAGTCTGGGGCATTTGGTTATGACAGCCCTAGCAAACTAATGCAAGGAGACACTAATAACTGACAACAAATTTTTAAAGGACATTTTAATCATGAAGGTAGAATGATTACTGTTTGCTTATAAGAGACTACGATCAGCCGGGTGCGGTGGCTCACGCTTGTAATCCCAGCACTTTGGGAGGCGGAGGCAGGCAGATCACGAGGTCAGGAGTTCAAGACCAGCCTGGCCAACACAGTGAAAGCCAGTCTCTACTAAAAATACAAAAATCAGCTGGCCGCGGTGGCAGGCGCCTGTAATCCCAACTACTCCCAACTACTGGGGAGGCTGAGGCAGCAGAATCTCTTGAACCCGGGTGGTGGAGGTTGCAGTGAGCTAAGATGATGCCACTGCACTCCAGCCTGGGTGACAGAGCTAGACCCTGCCTCAAAAAATAAAAAAGAGCGAGAGAGATTATGATCACATCGAGAGGAGAAAAATCACATTCAAAAATGCATTCTGGCACAGTCTAGGGTTATCAGAAGCTGCATGACACAAGCAAAAGGAATGGGACACTTGTCCATTTTGAGTTTCTTGTGATGCTTTGTCAATACTTTCAGAAGATGATTAATAATCATCCACTTCTGAAGACTCCATTGCCAAGAAAGAAAAGTAGACTGTCCATCAGCTTCTTGGATCCGAATATGGACGAACCCCAGGCATTCACTGTTTCACTCAGTCCTTCCACAGCTCATTTTGTTCACTTTTATCTTCCACTAACAGCAACAGGGACCACAGCCTCCATATCCACATATTCCTTCTCATCTTCAAACCTCACTCACTTCACTCGTCACTAACCAACTTGCTTTTAAAAGCAAGTCTAAAAACTTGCTTCATTTTATTATTGCTAAGTGTTATTTAACTTTATTATATGTCTTTCACACATTATTTCACTGTTCACATTTGTTGCAGTTAAAGGAAAACATAATTTGTATTCTGTAATGTTACTACACAAATAAACTAATGAGTTAATTTAGTGTTAAACAATTAGGCCATTGGTGTTTTAAAGGCTTTATATTAAGCAGAAAAATCTTTTATATATACATATATAGAGAAAATGGTTGGGGTTTTTTGATGTGCTGGGAATACATTATCATTTTTTTTCCATTTAATGTAATGACATACAAACTCCCATGATCTAAAATCCACTATGCAGCGTGTTTTTAGGAATGGATTAGACTCTCTGATGGATATCTGAACTAGGATACGAGATACTAGAAAGGATGAAGTCATACAGTCACCATATTGATGTGTATTTTAGGTTGTATTCCATTAGAAGGCAAATATGATTGACCATTAGTTATGCTAAGGTTGACCCCTACCTAGATTAGGGTAGTGACATTCTGATCACTCCATTTATAGTTAATGTTTTCCTTTGGGGACTAGAAGTAATCTGTGTGGTGTTACTTTGGTCCTATATGAATGTCTACAACAATCAGTCATCTATTGTTTTCGATGCCAAATGATAATCCTTACCTGAATCACTAATTTATTGGAGTTTGTGAAATTATATTTCTTTTATTTCATTCACATGTATTAACTAGATGTGTACACATCCACTTAAGTTTAAAAAAAATAAAAAAGGCCGGGCTTGGTGGCTCATGCCTGTAATCCCAGCAGTTTAGGAGGGCAAGGTAGGCGGATGACTTGAGGCCAGGAGTTCAAGACCAGCCTGGCCAAAGTGGCAAAACCCTGTCTCTACTAAAAATACAAAACAGATTAGCCAGGTGTGGTGGCGCATGTCTGTAATCCCCGCTACTCGGGAGGCTGAGGCACAAGAATCACTTGAGCCTGGGGGGCAGAAGTTACAATGAGTTGAGACCATGCCACTGCACTCCAATCTGGGTGACAGAGCTCTGTCTCAAAAAAAAAAAAAAAGTTAATAACATTTAAACAAAAGATATTAACTAGAATTCTGTGAAGGCTTTGCTCATCAACTAGGGCTATTTGGTTATCCTAAAATAAATTTTTAGTGAAAGAGCAAAATAAATGCTTTTTTCTTTTTTTTTTTTTTTTGAGACAGGGTCTGGATCCGTCACCCAGGCTGGAATGCAATGGGGCAATCTCGGCTCACTGCAGCCTCAACCTCCTGGGCTCAAGCAATCCTCCTACCTCAGCCTCCTGAGTAACTGGGACCACAGGTATGCACCAACATGCCTGGTTAATTCTTGTATTGTTGTGTATATGTGTAGACATGAGATTTAGCCACATTTCCCAGTCTGGTCTCGAAGTCCTGAGCTCAAGCAATCTGCCTGTCTCAGGCTCCCAAAGTGCTGCGATTACAGGCATGAGTCACTGCACCTGGCCTAAAATTTTAATTTTTTTTAATTACCAATTTTCAAAGTAAGGAGTTGTTTTAATAGTTGTCTCAAATGGTAATAAATGCGACTTCTTGACTTCTTATTGTATCTTTATGAACTAATGAATTTTCATTGATTCAGTATATTCAATCCAAAATTATCATTATACTTTTAGTTGTCCAATTGTCACAACATTGTTCAGTGGGGACACCTTCACATGTGCTCCTGAGTCCTTTTGATGTGACATTATCTTCTAAAGTTTTCATTCTTTTTTTTTTTTTTTTTTTTAAGACAGAGTCTCTCTCTGTCGCCCAGGCTGGAGTGAAGCATGCAATCTCAACTAACCTCCGCCTCCCCGGTTCAAGCGATTCTCCTACCTCAGCCTTCCGAGTAGCTGGGGACTACAGGCGTGCACCACCACACCTGGCTAGTTGTTTTGAAATTTTAGTAGAGACGAGGTTTCACCGTGTTGGCCAGGCTGGTCTCAAACTCCTGACCTCATGTGACCCACCCACCTCGGCCTCCCAAAGTGCTAGGATTACAGGCATGAGCTGCTGTGCCCAGCCCTGCTTTCATGCTTCTTAACATGAAAAGGAGTCCCAGACTCACCTTGAAAAGTGCCTGCACTAGACCTGAAATCAGCAGTTTCCCAATGAGCCATATCTTGTTTTAATGTGGAATCGTATTAGAGAGCACAGCATGGACATTACAAATGCTCATTTCTTCTGGTCCATTTCAGTGGACAGGACCAGAAAAAAAATTATACATATATATGTGTGCATGTATATATATTATATTTAAAATATAGAGAGAGTTATATAATTTTTATATATTTTTTGAGACAAGGTCTCACTCTGTCTCCTAGGCTGGAGTGTGGTAGTGTGATCTTGGTTCACTGCAGCCTCATCTTCCTGGGTTCATGCCTCCTACCTCAGCCTCCCAGGTAGCTAGGACTACAGGCGTGGACCACCATGCCTGGCTAATTTAATTTTGTATTTTTTTGTAAAGGCAGAGTTTCACCATGTTGTCCAGGCTGGTCTCAAACTCCTGGGATCAAGCGATCTGCCTTGCTTGGCCTCCCAAAGTGCTGGAATTATAGGCATGAGCCACAGGGCCTGGCCAGAATATATATATATATTTTTTTGGACAGAGTCTTACTCTGTCGCCCAGGCTGGAGTGTAGTGGAGTCATCTTGGCTCACTGCAAGCTCCTCCTCCTGGGTTCACGCCATTCTCCCACCTCAGCCTCACGAGTAACTAGAACTACAGGCACCTGCCACCACACCCAGCTGATTTTGTTTTTGTATTTTTAGTAGAGACGGGGGTTTCACCATGTTAGCCAGGATGGTCTCAATCTCCTGACCTCATGATCTGCCCACCTCGGCCTCCCAAAGTGCTGGGATTACAGGCGTAAGCCACCGCACCCGGCCCAGAAAATATATATTTAAAAACAATAGGTTAATACTGATTTTTCAATTCAGTTTTAACATTATCGTGTTTTCACTTCTTTGATTACATAATTGTATCTTTTCGCTTGTACTAAAAATACTGATTCCTGGCCGGCTGCGGTGGCTCATGCCTATAATCCCAGCACTTTGGGAGGTCGAAGCAGGTGGATCACCTGAGGTCAGGAGTTCAAGACCAGCCTGGCCAACATGGGAAAACCCTGTCTCTACTAAAAATAAAAAAATTAGGCATGGTGGCGGGTGCCTGTAATTCCAGTTACTTGGGAAGCTGAGGTGGTAGAATTGCTTGAACCCAGAAGTCAGAGGTTGCAGTGAGCCAAGATCATACCACTGCACTTCAGCCTGGGTGACAAGGAGACTTCGTATCAAAAAACAAACAAAACAAAAACAAAAACAAAACACAAACAAAAAATCTAGTTCGTTACACTAATTTATGCCTATTTATGTCTCTTAGGAGAAAATTGTATATTTTCAAAATTCCAGTACTGATAATACTACAAACAATATTACTTCTGAGAGTTTAAAATTTAGGAGAGTTTAATGTGTAAGGGTCGCCGGGCGCGGTGGCTCAAGCCTGTATCCCAGCACTTTGGGAGGCCGAGACGGGTGGATCACGAGGTCAGGAGATCGAGACCATCCTGGCTAACACGGTGAAACCCCATCTCTACTAAAAATACAAAAACTAGCCGGGCGAGGTGGCGGGCGCCTGTAGTCCCAGCTACTCGGGAGGCTGAGGCAGGAGAATGGCGTAAACCCGGGAGGCGGAGCTTGCAGTGAGCTGAGATCTGGCCACTGCACTCCAGTCCAGGCGACAGAGCAAGACTCCGCCTCAAAAAAAAAAAAAAAAAAAAATGTGTAAGGGTCTAAAGTTTAAAATTTTAGTTTCAGCTTTTTTATCCTTAAAATGCATCCTATTGGCTGGGAGCGGTGGCTCATGCCTGTAATCCCAGGACTTTGAGAGGCTGAGGCTGGTGGATCATGAGGTCAAGAGATTGAGACCATCCAGGCCAACATGGTGAAACGTCGTCTCCACTAAAAATACAAATGTTAGCTGGGTGTGGTGGCACACGCCTATAGTCCCAGATACTCAGGAGGCTGAGGCAGGAGAATTGTTTGAACCTGGTAGGCAGAGGTTGTAGTGAGCTGAGATTGTGCCACTGCACTCCAGCCTGGCGACAGAGTAAGACTCCGTTTCAAAAAAAAAAAAAAAGCATCCTATTAATGATGCAAAGTCTCTCTCTCTCTCTCTCTCTTTTTTTTTGAGACAGAGTCTTGCTCTGTTGCCCAGGCTGGAGTGCAATGGCACAATCATGGCTCACTGCAGCTTTGACCTCCTGGACTCAAGTGATCTTCTCACCTCCTGAGTAGCTGGGGCCACAGGGGTGCACCACCAGGACTAGCTAGTTGTGTGTGTGTGTGTGGTGGCGGCGGGGGGCTTTTTGTTTGTTTGTTTTTGGTAGAGACTGCAGTCTCACTATGTTGTCTGGGCTGGTCTCGAACTCCTGTCCTCTTTTATTTTGGGGTTAGGTAATGGCATTACATGACTCAAAGTATACAAGGAGGAGTCTCAAAGCACATGGAGTCTTGTTTCTGTCTTTACCTCCTCAACTCCTCTCCCGTTTTTATTGTTTCTTGTTTATTCTAGCAGTGCCTGTTTTTACAAATACAATATTAGACCTTTCTTATTTCTTCGCCACCTCCACTCTTTCTCATAAAACACAGCACGCTGTATATCCTGTTCTGCACTTTACTTCTTTCACTCCACAGTATATACTGGAGATCCTTCTACATCAATATGTGGAGCCTCTGATTATTTTAAGAGTTAAGCAAATAAGAATAGTTTTATTTATTAACTTGGACCAGAACTATGTGCTTATAATATAAAATTTTTGATCAGACATTCTTAAAGTGTATAAATAGCTATTTCCAAATTTATTTCTCAATCTTTCTTTACATTGACTATATACACAAATTTTAATTTACACACTTATCTAGAGCATGTATATGTATGCATTTAACATTTTATTCAACCCATAACCATGGATTTTTTATTATCTATAAATAGCCAATGCCATCAAAAGACAAGCCCACTCCCCACCTTCTTTTTAGTGATGGAGTCTCACTATGTAGCCCAGTCTGGCTTTGAAATGCTAGGCTGCAGGGACCATCCCACTTCAGCCTCCCAAGTAGCTGGGATTTACAGATATGCCTCACCATGCACAGGTATAGGCCTCTTTTTTTTTTTCTTTTTTTGAGACGAAGTCTCGCTGTGTCCCCCGGGCTGGAGTGCAGTGGTGCGATCTCGGCTCACTGCAAGCTCTGACTCCCAGGTTTACGCCATTCTCATGCCTCAGCCTCTTGAGTAGCTGGGACTACAGGCGCCTGCCACCACGCCTGGCTAATTTTTTTTTGTATTTTTAGTAGAGACAGGTTTCCACCATGTTAGCCAGGATAGTCTCGATCTCCTGACCTCGTGATCCACCTCGCCTCAGCCTCCCAAAGTGCTGGGATTACAGGTGTGAGCCACCGCACCCAGCCCACAACTGAAATTTTTAAGAATAACTCCCTGGCTGGGCGTGGTGGCTCACCCTGTAATCCCAACACTTTGGGAGGCTGAGGTGAGGCGGGCGGATCACCTGAGGTCAGAAGTTCAAAACCAGCCTGACCAACATGAAGAAACCCCATCTCTACTAAAAATACAAAAATTGGCTGGGCATGGTGGTGCATGCCTATAATCCCAGCTACTCGGGAAGCTGAGGCAGGAGAATTACTTGAACCCAGGAGGCAGAGGTTGCAGTGAGCCGAGATCGTGCCATTGCACTCCAGCCTGGGCAATAAGAGCAAAGCTCCATCTCAAAAAATAAATAAATAAATAAAAATAAGAACTCCCTAATATCATCAAATGTTCAGTCAGTGGTTGAGTCTACAGTTGTCTCACAAATGTCATGTTAAAAAGAGATCGAGACCATTTTTTTTAACACTATGATCCAAGCAAGGTCCACACATTATGATTGGTTAATGTGTCTTTTATTTTTCTTAGAGACAGGGTCTTGCTCTGTCACCCAGGCAGAGTGCAGTGGTGCTATCACAACTCACTGTAGCCTCAAACTCCTGGATTCAAGCCATCCTCTTGCTTATCCTCCTAAAGTGCTGGGATTACAGGAGTGAGCCACTGAGCCAGCCCTCTTTTAAACTGTAGGTTCCAATCCATCTCTTTTTTCCCTTGCAATTGTGTGTGTGTGTGTGTGTGTGTGTGTGTGTGTGTGAAGAAATGGGTTGTTTGTCCTTTAGAGTTTCTTATAGTCTTGATTTTGTTGATTGTACCACTTTGGTGTGATTTAATGTGTTTCCCTGCCCTCTGCATCATTTTCTGTAAATTGATAATTAGATCTTTTATTTTTTTAGGTTCTACAGAAATTTATTTATTTATTTATTTATTTATTTCCATAGGTTTTTGGGGAACAGGTGGTATTTGATTACATTAGTAAGTTCTTTAGTGATTTTTTTGGTTTGTTTTTGTTTTTTGAGACAGGTTCTCTCTCTGCCCAGGCTGAAGTGCAGTGGCCTGATCACAACTCACTGCAGCCTTCACCTCCTGCGCTCAGGTGATCCTTTCACCCTAGCCTCCTGAGTAACTGCGACTACAGTTGTGCACCACCGTGCATGGCTAATTTTTGTATTTTTTATAGATGCGGGATTCTGCCATGCTGCCCAGCCTGGTCTCGAACTACTGGGCTTAAGCTCTCCTCCTACCTTGGTCTCCCAAAGTGCTGGGATTACAGGCATAAGCCACTGCACCCAACCTATATTTTGTTTATTAAGAAATGATACTTGGATGGGCTTGGTGGCTCACACCTGTAATCCCAGCACTTTGGGAGGCTGAGGTGGCCGAATCCCCTGAGGTCAGGAGTTTGAGACCAGCCTGGCCAACGTGGTGAAACCTCGTCTCTACTAAAAATACAAAAATTAGCCAGATGCGTTGGCATGTGCCTGTAATCCCAGCTACTCGGGAGGCTGAGGCAGGAGAATCACTTGAACCCGGGAGGTGGATTTTGCAGTGAAGCAAGATTGCACCACTGCACTCCAGCATAGAGGCCTGGAGGATAGAGCGAGACTCTGTCACAAAAAAGAAAAGAAAAGAAAAGAAAAGAATAAAAAGAAGTCAGGCTGGGCGCGGTGGCTCAAGCCTGTAATCCCAGCACTTTGGGAGGCCAAGACGGGCGGATCACGAGGTCAGGAGATCGAGACCATTCTGGCTAACACGGTGAAACCCCGTCTCTACTAAAAAAAATACAAAAAACTAGCCGGGCGAGGTGGCGGGCGCCTGTAGTCCCAGCAACTCGGGAGGCTGAGGCAGGAGAATGGCGTAAACCCGGGAGGTGGAGCTTGCAGTGAGCTGAGATCCGGCCACTGCACTCTAGCCTGGGCAGCAGAGCGAGACTCCGTCTCAAAAAAAAAAAAAAAAAAAAGAGTAAAAAGAAGTGATACTACAGTTGTGCTAAAAGAATAAGAATATATACACTGACATGGCCGGCTGGACGCGGTGGCTCATGCCTGTAATCCCAGCACTTTGGGAGGCCAAGACGGGCGGATCACGAGGTCAGGAGATCGAGACCATTCTGGCTAACACGGTGAAACCCCGTCTCTACTAAAAAAAATACAAAAAACTAGCCGGGCGAGGTGGCGGGTGCCTGTAGTCCCAGCAACTCGGGAGGCTGAGGCAGGAGAATGGCGTAAACCCGGGAGGTGGAGCTTGCAGTGAGCTGAGATCCGGCCACTGCACTCTAGCCTGGGCAGCAGAGCGAGACTCCGTCTCAAAAAAAAAAAAAAAAAAAAAGTAAAAAGAAGTGATACTACAGTTGTGCTAAAAGAATAAGAATATATACACTGACATGGCCGGCTGGACGCGGTGGCTCATGCCTGTAATCCCAGCACTTTGGGAGACCAAGGCGGGCAGATCAAGAGGTCAGGAGATCAAGACCATCCTGGCTAACATGGTGAAACCCCGTCTCTACTAAAAGTACAAAAAATTAGCCAGGCATGGTGGCAGGTGCCTGTAGTCCAAGCTACTTGGGAGGCTGAGGCATAAGAATGACGTGAACCCGGGAGGTGGAGGTTGCAGTGAGCTGAGATGGCACCACTGCATTCCAGCCTGGGTGACAGAGTGAGACTCCATCTCGCAAAAAAAAAAAAAGAATATATACATTGACATTACAGACTGAGTAGTCATCACAGTGTTCCCAATTCACAAGAAAGCAACAGTCAGAAAAATTAGAAAGCTTTTTTGAAAAAAATTTAATCACAGCAGAATTTATTCACACACACAAAATTAAAGTTACAATCACAGTAAGTTTCCACATAGCTCATTTGTAGCCAAGCAAGGAAAGCCATTTATCAATAATGAGTTAATTAAATCATGTGATGCAGAAGCCAAAGAAGTATGTCCAGAGAAAATAAATTTGTTTAAGACTCTTATTCATCAAGAACAGCTGCTTGAAGAGTTGAGGACACTGGGATAAAAATCAATAATCAGTTAAAAACAAGTCCAATGATTAAATGTGATTTTCCCTTGGCTCTTGATGAGTGGACAGATGCTACTGACACTGCTTAGCTGTTATTTATTCAAGGAGTCAATGTGAAGTTTGGAGTGAATGAAGAATAAGCTACTATCAATAGTATGTTTGGAACAATTACATAAGATAATACTTTCAAAAAAGTTGAGAAAACACTACTTCCATACAGCCCGAAGTGGAACCTACTAAGATGTGCTACAAGTGATAGTGGTAAAGGAAACGTTGTAGTGAGGCATATTTGCAAAGCATATGAAAATGTAAGGTGTTTAAAGCCTGTGGTTATTTGCTGTAATAACCATCAGTAGGTACACTGTGAAGAATATTTTAATTTATCATGTGTTATTGAACCAGTGTGTCAACAGTGAACTTCATTTGCATCTCGTGGTCTTAACATTGTCAATGCTTTGAACTGAATGTTTATGTACCCCCAAAATTCATATGCTAACCCTTAATTCCAATATGATGGTATTTGGTGGTGTGGCCTTTGGGAAGTAATTAGGTCATGAGGGTGGATCTTTGTGAATGAGATTAGTATCATTTTTTTTTTTTTTTTTTTTTTTTTTTTTTGAGACGGAGTCTCGCTCTGTCGCCCAGGCTGGAGTGCAGTGGCCGGATCTCAGCTCACTGCAAGCTCCGCCTCCCGGGTTCCTGCCATTCTCCTGCCTCAGCCTCCGGAGTAGCTGGGACTACAGGCGCCCGCCACCGCGCCCGGCTAGTTTTTTGTATTTTTTTTAGTAGAGACGGGGTTTCACCGTATTAGCCAGGATGGTCTCGATCTCCTGACCTCGTGATCCGCCCGTCTCGGCCTCCCAAAGTGCTGGGATTACAGGCTTGAGCCACCGCGCCCGGCGAGATTAGTATCATTATAAGAAGAGACACAAGAGAGCTTGCTTTTCTCTGCTCTCTGTCTTGTGAAAATATGAGAAGATAGCCATCTACATCTTGGGCTTTCCAGTCTCCAGAACTGTGAAAAATACGTGTTTGTTGTTTAAGCTACCAGTCTGTGTTAATTTGTTGTAGCAGATTGAACTAAAACAGTTTTTGTTAGAAATAGAAGTTGAATATCCTATCCTGACTTGTCCTACCATACAGCAGTTCACTGACATAGTGGTGGCAAAGAGATGTTAAGATTTTCTTGAGCTCAGGGCTGAGATAGAAAATTTTCTGAACATGCCTTCAAACACATGTAGTAGTTAAACTTTCTGTGTCAACTTGGATAGGCTATGGTGTCCAGTTCTTTGTTCAAACAGTAGTCTAGATATTGCTCTAAGGGTATCTTGTAGATATAATTAACACTTATAATCAACTGACTTTAAGTAAAGTAGATTACCCTTGATGATATGGGTAGGACTCATCCAATTAGTCAAAAGCCTTAAGATCAAAGACTGAGGTTTCCTGGAAAAGAAAGTATTCTGCCTCAAGACTGTAACATTGAAATTCTGCCTGAGTTTCCATCCTGCTGACCTGCCCTACAAATTTCAGACTTGTCAGCCCCCACAATTGTGTGAGCTAATTCCTTAAAATAAATCTTTTTAAAAAACTTTTATTTTAAGTTTAGGGGTACATGAGCAGGTTTGTTATATAGGTAAACTGTGTGTCACCAGGGGTTTGGTGTACAGATTATTTACTCACCCAGGTAATAAACATAGTACCTGATAGGTATTTTTTCTTATCTCCTTCCTCCCACCCTCCACATTCAAGTAGGCCTCAGTGTCTAGTGCTCCCCTCTTGGTGTATGTGTTCTCATTGTTTAGCTACCACTTACAAGTGAGAACATGGCCTCGATGAATTTAATCTAAAATTACAAGGTAAAAAGGTACTTATTGTGAAACTTATACTATAGTAAATTTATTCAAGTTGTTTGAATCACAGGTAAGGTTAAGCTACTTTATATATTTCCTGTCATCAAAAGCTAAAACAAGAACCAAAATCTCCATTCCCATACAAAATTTGCAGCAGATATATTTTCTGAGCTCAAACCACAGTTCTAGCAGGTTTTTTGGTCCTCAGTGCAAGTGCAAAGGAAATTTCTATATTTCAGGCAGGGCTTGGGGGCTCATGCCTATAATCCTAGCACTTTGGGAGGCCCAGGCAGGCAGATCACTTGATCCCAGGAGTTTGAGACCAGCCTGGCCAGGGTTTCTGTAGAAACCCTGTCTCTACAAAAAATACAAAACTTAGCTATGGGTGGTGGCACATACCTACAGTCCCAGCTACTTGGGAGGCTGAGACAAGAGGATCACTTGAACCCAGGTGGTCGAGCTGCAGTGAGCTGAGATCACACCACTGCACTTCAGCCTGGATGACAAAGTGTGACCCTGTTTCAAAAAAAAAAAAAATTCTATATTTCATTTAACTGTGCAATTGAGGAGCTTCTACCTAACCCTCATTTGGAGGTGATTAATCTACAATGTAATGATATGCTAAAAGGAAAGGATCAAGAAAAGTATATGTATTAGCCTGTTTTCGTGATGCTGATAAAGACATACCTGAGACTGAGAAGAAAAAAATGTTTAATTGGACTTACAGTTCCACATGGCTGAGGCCTCAGAATCATGGTGGGAGGTGAAAGGCATTTCTTACATGGTGGAGGCAAGAGAAAATGAGGAAGACGCAAAAGCGGAAACCCCTGATAAACCCATCAGATCTTGTGAGACTTATTCACTATCACAAGAATAGGACAGGAAAGACCAGCCCCCATGATTCAATTACCTCTCCCTAGGTCCCTCCCACAACATGTGGGAATTCTGGGAAATACAATTCGAGTTGAGATTTGAATGGGGACACAGCCAAACCATATCATTCCACCCTTGGCCCCCACTTGGTTCATGTCTTCGTATTTCAAAACCAATTATGCCTTTCCAACAGCCTCCAAATGAGTCTTAACTCATTTCAGCATTAACCCATAAGTCCACAGTCCAAAGTCTCATCTGAGACAAGGCAAGTCCCTTCCACCTATGAGCCTGTAAAATCAAAAGTAAGCTAGTTACTTCCTAGATACAGCTGGGGTACAGATACTAGGTAAATGTAATCATTCCAAATGGAAGAAATTGGCCAAAATAAAGGGGTTACAGGGCCCATGCAAGTCCGAAATCCAGCAGGACAGTCAAATTTTAAAGCTCCAAAATGATCTCCTTTGACTCCAGGTCTCACATCCAGGTCATGCTGATGCATAAGGTGGTTCCCCTGGTCTTGGGCAGCTCTGCCTCTGTGGCTTTTCATGGTACAGCCTCCCTCCCACTGCTTTCACAGGCTAGAGTTGAGTGTCTGTGGCTTCTCCAGGCACACGGTGCAAGCTGTCAGTGAATCTACCATTCTGGGGTCTGGAGGACAGTGCCCTCTTCTCACAGCTCCACTAGGCAGTGCCCCAGTAGGAACTTCGTGGGGGTCTCTGACCCCACATTTCCTTTCTGCACTACCCTAGCAGAGGTTCTCCATGAGGGCCCTGACCCTGCAGAAAACTTCTGCCTGATCATCCAGGCCTTTCCACACATCTTCTGAAATTTAGGTGGAGGTTCCCAAACCTCAATTCTTGACTTCTGTGTACCTGCAGGCTCAACACCACATGGAAGCTGCCAAGGCTTGGGGCTTCCACCCTCTGAAGCCACAGCCCAAGCTGTACATTGGCCCCTTTCAGCCATGGCTGGAATTGCTGGGACACAGGACACCAGGTCCCTAGGCTGCACACAGCATAGGGATCTTGAGCCCAGCCCACGAACCACTTTTTCCTTCTGGGCCTCCAGGACTGTGATGGGAGGGGCTGCTGTGAAGGTGTCTGACATGGCCTGGAGATAGTTTCCCCACAGTCTTGGGGATTAACATTAGGCTCCTTGCTACTTATGCAAATTTCTGCAGTAGGCTTGAATTTCTCCTGAGAAAATGTGTTTTTCTTTTCTATCACATTGTCAGGCTGCAAATTTTCCAAACTTTTATGCTCTGCTTCCCTTATAGAACTGAATGCCTTTATCAGTATCCAAGTCACCTCTTGAATGCTTTGCTCCTTTGAAATTTCTTGTGCCAGACACCCTAAATCATCTCTTTCAAGTTCAAAGTTCCACAAATCTCTGGGGCAGGGGCAAAATGCCACCAGTCTCTTTGCTAAAACATAGCAAGAATAACCTTTGCTCCAGTTCCCAACAAGTTCCTCATCTCCATCTGAGACCATCTCAGCCTGGATCTTATTGTCCATATTGCTATCAGCATTTTGGGCAAAGCCATTCAACAAGTCTCTAGGAAGTTTCAAACTTTCCCACATTTTCCTGTCTTCTTCTGAGCCCTCCAAACTGTTCCAACCTCTGCCTGTTATCCAGTTCCAAAGTCACTTCCACATTTTCGGGTATCTTTTCAGCAGCATCTCACTCTACTGTTACCAATTTACTGTATTAGTCTGTTTCCATGCTGCTGATAAAAACATATCCCAGACTGAGAAGAAAAAAAGGTTTAATTGGACTTACAGTTCCACATGGCTGGGGAGGTCTCAGAATCACAGCAGGAGGTGAAAGGCACTTCTTACATGACGGTGGCAAGAGAAAATGAGGAAAAAGCAAAAGCAGAAACCCCTGATAAGCCCATCAGATCTCATGAGACTTATTCACTATCATGAGAATAGCACAGGAAAGACTGGCCCCCATGATTCAATTACTTCCCCCTAGATCCCTACCACAACACAGGGGAATTCTGGGAGATACAATTCAAGTTGAGATTTGAATGGGGACACAGCCACACCGTATAAGCATATAATAGAATTATATAAAGCCTTCCAAGTAATGAATATACCCAATCAAAACCAGATGGTCTTGGATTGATATCAGTATTTGGCAATACCTACCTTTGTAAAGACATTTTCAAAGATGAAATATGTAAAATCTCATTGTAGATCAGCATTAACAGATGAATATTTAGGGCCAGACCCAGTCACTCATGCCTGAAATCCCAGCACTTTGGGAGGCCCAGGCGGTCAGGAGTTCGAGACCAGCCTGGTCAACATGGCGAAACCCCATCTCTACTATAAATACAAAACTTAGCCAGGCATGGTGGCATGTACCAATAGTCCCAGCTACTCAGGAGGTTGAGGCGGGAGAATCGCTTGAACCTGGGAGGCAGAGGTTGCAGTGAGCTGAGATCATGCCACTGCACTCCAGCCTGGATGACAGAGTAAAACTGTGTCTCAAAAAAAAAAAAAAAAGGATGAACATTTGCAATTGACTTTGATGATGAGGAACACTAAATTTGAACCCCAATTTTTGTTTGTTTGTTTGTTTGTTTTTTGTTTTTTTTTTTGAGGCGGAGTCTCGCTCTGTCGCCCGGACTGGAGTGCAGTGGCCGGATCTCAGCTCACTGCAAGCTCCGCCTCCCGGGTTGACGCCATTCTCCTGCCTCAGCCTCCCGAGTAGCTGGGACGACAGGCGCCCGCCACCTCGCCCGGCTAGTTTTTTTTTTTTGTATTTTTAGTAGAGATGGGGTTTCACTGTGTTAGCCAGGATGGTCTCGATCTCCTGACCTCGTGATCCGCCCGTCTCGGCCTCCCAAAGTGCTGGGATTACAGGTTTGAGCCACCGCGCCCGGCCTGAACCCCAATTAATCAGCAAATCTGTATTACAAAAATATTGCATTCAATTATTACTTTTTTTATTTTGTCAAAGCATACTCACCCTTCTCCCCATGTGATGTCCTGCATCACCTTGGGACTCTGCAGAGTCTGCATCAGCAAGAAGGCACTCACCAAATGCACCCTCTTGACCTTGGACTTCCAGCCTCCAAAAATGTAAGAAATATTGTTTCTTTATAAAACGAGTTTGTCAATGACAATTTATGGAAATTTGTTTTATTTTTAAAGTACTTATATAATATCCTTGATTTTGTTTCTTGGCATGCAAAGCCTAAAATGTTTACTATTCGATCCTTCATAGAATAAGTTTGCCAACCCCCGATCTAGAAGAACACCTGATACATGCATCTTGGATAACTTATAGTGATTTCTACAAAACTCTTCTTTTTTTTTTTTTTGAGATGGTGTCTCACTCTGTCACCCAGGCTGGAGCACAGTAGTGCACGGCTCACTGCAACCCATGCCTCCCCGGTTCAAGTGATTCTCCTGCCTCAGCCTCCCGAGTAGCTGGGATTACAGGCACCCACCACCACGCCCAGCTAATTTTTGTATTTTTAGTAGAGACGGGGTTTCACCATGTTGGACAGGCTGGTCTTGAACTCCTGACCTCAAGTTGTCTACCCATTTTGGCCTCCCAAAGTGCTGGGATTACAGTCATGAGCCACTATGCCTGGCCTATACAAAACTCTTGATCCACTCCGAAGTTCTTTTATTCCTGTCTTCGACTCATTAAATTATCTCTAATTCAATTCCTCAAGCCAAAAATTTACAGATCTTTATTTTTTTTTAACTTTCCCATAATCTCTATATTAATCCATCGGAATATCCTGTCAGCTCTGCCCCCAAATACAGTAGCTTTAATTCATCTAGTTCTCTATCTGCTGCCTTTACCCATCTCTTGTCTGCACTACTAAAATGGTCTGATTGGTCTCCCCACTTCCACCCTTGCCCCCTAATGAGTCAATATTCACTCTAGCTAGAAGGAATCTCTCTAAAATGTTAAAAGGTTATTACTCCCCTACTTAAAACTTTTTATTGCCTTCCCATTGCACTTCCAAAGCCAAATTCTTTATCATGATGTCAAAGGCTCTATATGACCCAGCTGCATCCTACCTCTTCAACCACATCTTTTCCCTCTTTCCCTGTAGCTCTAGGTCCACTGGTCTCCTTCTTTTTCTCCTTCTTGGCTTGTGCATCTGTTAAACACTTTAGTAAACCATCTTCTCCCTTTTCTTTGCATGTCTGGGCCTTTATTTCCCCTTTGAATATTAGATTAATGTACATAGTATGCCCTCCTTTTCTGTTATTCTCCTCCTTATCTAGTTCATTTTATTTACAGCACTGGAGTGTAAGCTTATGAGAACAGGCACTGCCCGGGCATAGTGGCTTACAGTTAGAATCCCAGCACTTTGGGAGGCCAAGGCAGGCAGATCGCCTGAGTAGCCCAGGAGTTCGAGACCAGCCTGGGGAGCATGGCAGGACCCCATCTCAATTAAAAAATAATAAATATGGCTGAGTGTGGTGGCTCACGCCTGTAATCCCAGCACTTTGGAAGGCTGAGGCAGGTGGATCACTTGAGGTCAGGAGTTTGAATCCAGCCTGGCCAAAATGGTGAATCCTTGTCCTACTAAAAATACAAAAATTAGCTGGGCATGTTGGCACACGCCTGTAATCCCAGCTACTCAGGAGGCTGAGGCAGGAGAATTGCTTGAACCTGGGAGGCGGAGGTTGCAGTGAGCCTCGATGGTGCCATTGCACTCCAGCCTGAGCAACAAAGCAAGACTCTGTCTCAAATAATAATAATAATAATAATAATAATAATAATAAATTAATAAATAAAAAGAACAGGGACTGATCATTGTGCCTAGAGCAGTGCCCACACATGAGTAACACTAGGTAGTTGGCATGTATGTTTTTTTCTCAACTTTTATTTTTTATTTTAATGGCTGCTCCATAGACAGAGCAGGGCTATTCCATAGGCAGAACAGCCTAAACTTTTATTTTAGATAGAGGGGGTACATATGCAGGTTTGTTACATGGGTATATGGCACTCAGATACTGAGTGGAGTACCCAATAGATAGGCTTTCAACTCACGCCCCCTTCCAAATGCAATTACTTATTGAATAAAGGAAATTGAAAAATATGGGGAATTAAGAGCTTTCAGAGCACATAGCAGAGGTCCTACCCTGGTCCCATGGTCAAGATTTCTAGATGAAGTGAGGTTTAAACAAGTATCTGAAGAGCAGGAATTATTCCACTGACGGGAAACTATACTAGGTAGAGAGATGAGCATGAGAAGCAGGAAAAGCCAAAGCCTGGGACCAGTAACTGGGACCAGATCACTTGGACCTCATGAAAGAGCAAGAGGAAGCCAATGAAAGGTTTAAGCTGGAGAGTGGTGAAACATTAATTTTTGCTTTAGAAAGATTACTCTGGTCCTAGTGCATAGGGTGAAATACAGAGGGAAACAAGACAGGCGACAAAGAATCAGTTAGGAGGTTGTAGTGGCAGCAGTGGGTAAGGAGTGCATCAATGTGAAATATTTAGGAGATAGCTTTGGTAGGACAGGTATGGGAGGTGAGAGAGCTGCTGGCAAGGAACCCTCCCAGGTTTCAACCTTGGGCATTTGGGTTGATGAGGGAACCATTAACAAATCTGGAAACAACAGAGGAGAGCTGGCTAGAGGTGGGGTGGAGTACTTTAGACATGTTGAGCTTGAGATGTCTATGGCATATGGCTGGTTTAAACGTCTTGTCTCTTAAAGAGATCATCCAAAGTTCAAGCCCCTATGGTGCCTTCTGCTCTTTTCTTCAGTGTCTGGTATACAGCAGGCATTCATTGTTGAAAAAAGAAAGGAAAGAAGGAAGAAATCCAAGTGGGTTTGGGGCCCAGTAAAACTAGAGGTATAAAATTAAAGGTTGGCTGGGTGTAGTGGCTCATGCCTATAATCCCAGCACTTTGGGAGGATGAGGCAGGCAGATCACCTGAGGGCAGGAGTTCGAGACCGGCCTGGCCAACATGGTGAAACTCCGTCTTTACTAAAAATACAAAAATTAGCCAGGCATGGTGGCAGGCGCCTATAATCCCAGCTATTCGGGAGGCTGAGGCAGGAGAATCGCTTGAATCTAGGAGGTGGAAGTTACAGTGAGGTGAGATGGCACCATTGCACTCCAGCATGGGCAGCAAAGCAAGACTTCCGTCTCAAATAATAATAATAAAATTAAAGAAATACATTAAATTAAAGGTCATCACTATTTAAATGGTTCAACTTGGAAGAGTGGATAAAGTCACCCAGGAATTTCAACATAGTTCTTCATGGGGGAAAAAAAAAATCACCCCAGAGTGTGTAAATTTAGAAGAGGGCATAAAGGACCCTGAAGAACTGTAGCATTTATGAGATAGGTAATGATAATGATAATATGTAATCCTTACTAAATACTATGTGCCTCATTTCTAATTTTGTTGAAAATATTTTACCCCCTTTGGGAGGCCGAGACGGGCGGATCACGAGGTCAGGAGATCGAGACCATCCTGGCTAATACGGTGAAACCCCGTCTCTACTAAAAATACAAAAACTAGCCGGGCGAGGTGGCGGGCGCCTGTAGTCCCAGCTACTCGGGAGGCTGAGGCAGGAGAATGGCGTAAACCCAGAAGGCGGAGCTTGCAGTGAGCTGAGATCTGGCCACTGCACTCCAGTCCGGGCGACAGAGCGAGACTCCGCCTCAAAAAAAAAAAAAAAAAAAAGAAAGAAAATATTTTACCCCTTCACTAGAAATGTTTCCATTTCACCTAGAAATCTCCCAATTATTAGGTCAGGCTAGGACCTCTGCTATGTGCTCTGATAGCTCTTATTTCCCCCTATCTTGCAATTTCCTTTATTATGAATGTGATCCCTCCCTGGGAGAACTGATCGCAGTAAAGGTGTGGGGAACTGATGACTAGTGGCCTCACTCATAATAACAGCTAACACTTACTGAGTGATTACCATGTGCAAGGCAATGTTCTAAGTATTTTACATGGATTAATTCTCACTACTCTATGAGCACGGTTAAATGTAATGAGGAACTACAGAGGCAGGGAGGGTAAAGATAAAGGAGAGAGGTGATAATTAAAAGAGCAAAGGCTCTGGGAATGGGGCTATCCTTTGACAATAGATTGGACATCTCCTCCACTGCATCTTCTGAAGGACAGAGGCAGAGAGGTAACAAGTTTATTTGTGTAAACCAAAATCTTTAATTTCTGCACTTGTTTTCTGTATAATACCTACAAACAAAAAAAGAAAAACTCTAACAAGCTATTGTAATTGGTTTAATATCAGTAAGGACAAAGTGTCATGGGTATTAAGGAGAGTCAGGAAACAATTCTGCCTTACATCCAGCAGGCAGAGGTGGAAGTTGGGCAACTTCAGCATATGTTGAACACCCACTAAGTAGCAAGTACACCTGAGGCTTTGGGATCCCAAAATGTGTAACATATGGAGATTGTCCGGTGTGTCTCTGTTGCTGTGGCCTGGCCAGAACCCATTCTCCACTCCTCTGTCCTAGGACTTCAATTGCCTTTGAGGATTCCATGCCCACTTTGCTGCCATCTTGATGGACTATATGATCAAGGTGCTCTGGCCAGAGGGTGGTCATGAGGATTAAGTTCTTTCCCTGGGAAATTTTATCTTGAGATGAGTGACACAAGAAACAAGAATGGGTCATCATCCCAAACTGTATGCCTTGGAGTTCCTGCTCCATGGACCCCCAACGCTGACCCAGGTCTTATCCTTCTGATGGCTGGTCCTTTGGCCCTTCTTTCAATTCCAGGAGCCACCCCACATCCTGCCATAAATTCCTGTTCTGATGAGGTTAACCAGAGCCAGCCTCCAGTGCTTGCAACCAAAGGATCCTGGCCAATGGATATAGCCACCCATAGAATATGTGTCAAGAATAGCTGATGGATGGGACTGTAGCAGATCCAAGATAGGTTGACCCCTCCTCATCCCCTTTCCCAATATGTTCACAGTCCTTATCATGGGGATGGGATCATGGCGTGGCTCTTTTGAGACGCTGACAAATCCCAGCTAGAATTTACCTTCTTAGCCACAGTCACATTTTTCAGACCCTTCTGAGCGCCATATCTCGTAACTTTCAGAAACAAACTTTGGGGAAGGCTATCACCCCTGGCCCTATACTTCTCACTTCAACTCCTCTGTTTACCATCTCCATGTCAGTTCAGCCACCCACACCCATGACCACACTGTGGCACATGGAAGTTGTGTTTGTGAAACCTCTGCTGACCTAGAAAAGGTCTTTACTTAGCTTTCTTTGTGGCATTCAAGCGGTTTGTACTGCCCACTATCATCAACTTATCCTATCACATTGTAATAGCTTGTCTATCTTTGGTAATACCTGTGAACCCTTTGAAGGCAGTGTATTAATCAGGGTTTAGCATAGTGCTTTGTACTGAATGTTTGTAGAACAACCATCCAAACATACAGAATACAGGAAGTTGGGGAATATTATAAAGATCATGTGAACCAGCCAGGTGCAGTGGCTCAGGCCTGTAATCCCAGCACTTTGGGCGGCTAAGGCAGAAGTATCACTTGAGCTCAGGAGTTCAAGACCAGCCTGGGCAACACAGTGAGACCTTGTCTCTAAAATAATAATAACAGACTGGGTGCAGTGGCTCAGGCCTGTAATCCCAGCACTTTGGGAGGCCCAGGTGGGCAGATCACCTGAGGTCAGGAGTTCAAGACCAGCCTGGCCAACATGGTGAAACCCTGTCACTCCTAAAAATACAAAATTAGCCGGGCGTGGTGGCACACACCTGTAGTCCCAGCTACTTGGGAGGCTTAGGCAGGAGAATCGCTTGAACCCAGGAGGCAGAGGTTGCAGTGAGCCAAGATCATGTCACTGTACTCCAGCCTAGGCGACAGAGCAAAACTCCATCTCAAAAAGTAAATAAACAAATAATAATAAAAAGATAATGTGAGCCAACCTCTTCTAAAAAGGAAAACAAAACCAGTTAGGTGGTCCACACCACCCTACCAAAAAAAGTGCTAGTTTAGATTTTAAAAGGTAAGGCAGACCAGGCGCAATGGCTCACGCCTGTAATCCCAGTACTTTGGGAGGCTGAGGCGGGCAGATCATGAGGTCAGGAGATTGAGACCATCCTGGCTAACCCAGTGAAACCCCATCTCTACTAAAAATACAAAAAAATTAGCCAGGCGTGGTGGCGGGTGCCTGTAACCCCAGCTACTCAGGAGGCTGAGGCAGGACAATCGCTTGGACCCGGGAGGCAGAGGTTGCAGTGAGCCTGCGATTGTGCCACTGCACTCCAGCCTGGGGGACAGAGTGAGACTGTCTCAAAAAAAAAAAAAAAAAGTAAGGCAACCTACTCAAGGTTATTAGGTAACAGGTTAGGGCCTAAGTCCAGAAGAGTGTTCTTGGCACCAGTGTGAAACCATTCCATTCCTTCCCCATCAACATAACCTAGCCACCCAAAGAACACACCCAAGGCTCTGCAGCTCCGTTCTCACATTCTCTCCCACACAAATTACTCAATCCAGTCCACTGTCAGTTTAGGCTTCAGGGCACAGTTTATTCAAAAATTTTAAGTAACTGCAAGTCCCACACCCGATTCCAATATCTATCCTCTCCATATCTCCACTGAGGGGCTGTCTATCATATGTGGGTGGGATGGGAAAGGAAGAGATATGGTCCTATTATGCAAGTTACTCGCCAGCCTTCAGCTTGTGCTGTCCCAAACCTGAGTCTCTCTGACCAAGGCAACTTGTTCAGAGAGCAGTGGTGCCACCCTGAGAGCACTTTAGGACAGTGCCATCTCCTGAGATCACTAGTCACATTCCAGTCATTGTGACCAATATATGAGTTATCAGTGGTGGTCAAAGGTAGACCAGAGGCACAGGCTGTTGAGGGACTACCCTCTATTAAAGAAGGTTCTAAGAATGAAACATGGAATGCTCAACTTGTTAAAGTGCAACTACAACATTAAAAAAGTGTCAAAAAGGTGTCTACTGGTGAGAAAGCAAGGTACAATCTGAGGGGCTCCTGGAAAGATACAATTTTAAAAGTACACAAAAGGAATTCTGCTTAAATCATTCCAGCAATGAGAGAAAAAAGTTTAGAGCTTAGCCTCTGAATTACTCGAGCTCTAAATCAAATGTATCTCTAGGTGGAGACCAACTCCTTTAATTCCTCATGGAGACGGAATAAAACATTTACCACTGTCTTTTGCTTTAATTCTTCTCTCACTGAATAACTGAAAATCTGGTTTCCTTAATGGACATCACCACTACAAAAATGTCCACCATGGGCAAGTGATCAACTTAAGTATGAATGGCCTATAAACCGCTTTCCTGCAGGGTTGGCTAGCCAAAACCTGGAGTGGGATGAGAAATTTGAGTTTCCACATCTGCCAGGCTGAGAGGCCCATATCTAAGAACAAGAGGTCCATAATGTATCAATGTATCTATTCTCTTGGCATGATTACAAGATCCATGACTGGTGTGCCATGGTAGTGAGGGAAAAGTATCCATCAGCAGCAGTGGTTATTTCGTTCTAGAAGCTAGTATATAGCCTCAGCAGTCATTTGTAAGTCCAGTGGGCAGTGGCCCAGCCCTGGCCCTTGCACAGGTCCCGGTGGCGGAGAAAACAGGCATGGACTCGGAACCGACGGCCACAGTGGGGACAGGCATGCAGGGCTCCAGCATGGGTCTTCATGTGCTCTGTCAGATGGTGCTTCAGCTTGAAGCGCTTGTTGCAAATGCCACAGCCAAAAGGCCGAAGGCTGAAGGTCAGCATGATGTGCCGGTCACGCTTTGGCTTCACTGCAAACCGCTTCCCACACAGGCAACCAAAGCGTTTTCCATCTGCAGGGGGTGTCCCCCCTAGCTTCACAGGCCCATGCACGGCCTGGCCTGCTCCCCCAGGTCCTCCTCCCCCTGACAGGATTTCATTCCCATGAAGATCCACTGGTTTCCAGGATGGACCCCCTCCCCCAGATGTTGGCCCTGCCCCTGAAGGCAACAAGAACCCTAGCTCCCCATTCCCTTCAGTGTCCCCTCCAGAAAACACTTTGGTTTCCTCCTTTGCTCCTCCAGGCTGAGTTCCACTTCCTGATATCTCCTCCTTAGGCTCGAAGGGTTCCTGCTTAATGTAGAAGATTTTGGGGGGCAGTGCAGTAGGAGGGGCAGGAAGCTCAACTGGTGCACTCTCACCCTCTGGAAGCTTTCGGGGAGTAGCAGTCACGGGCAGTGGGTGGGGTCCATGAGGACGGGGAAAAACCCCTGATACTCTCTGGGGCTGAGGAGTCTGAGAGAGTGTGGCTGACCCCTGGTCCTCATCATCATCTTCTTCCTCCTCCTCCTCTTCTTCTACCTGAATTTGCAGCACTTCTCCCAGTTCACTTCCCTCCCCTCCCACAGGGCTCTCAGTGGAAGCAGGGCTTTCAGTGGAAGCAGAGGACTGTACTGGCGTCTGGAAAGGCGAAGAGCGAATGCACCAGCCTCCTGTAGAGGATGTAGTGGAAAGAAGGGCATGGTAGGAGTTTGCTCCACGGGCTGAAATTCCACCACCTGAAGTTTCTAATTCTCTAAGAATCTCTGAGCACTGATCTACCACTTGCCACATTTGAAGGCCACTGGCCACAAGGAGATGAGCAGGAAGAGCATCCAGTGGCAGGCGGAGACGCCCTGAATAAATGAGCTGGAGCAGCCCTTCGAAGGCATCGGCTTCAATGACACTAGGCAGAGTGAGACGAGGTGCATCCCCCAGAAGCAGCTTGTCATGGAAGTAAGGAGAGGCAGCAGCCAACACTGCTTTATGAGCCCTAAGTTCCCGGCCCTGCACCAGGAGGGACACATCACAGAACTTCCCCTCTAGCCTGTGGCGGTTCAGAGATTCCAGTAGCGATGAGCTATGCTGCGGGAACTCGATCTGGATTGTCCGTGGGGCTGGGTTGCAGGTCGGGGAGGCGGATACGGGCGGCAAAGGCGTTGGGGTTTCCATGGCCTCCTCGAAGGTGAGAAGAATTGGGAAGAGGAGAGGGGCCTGAGGGTAGACTCCACGCGGGATGAAGGCTGCAGAGGAAAAAGATGGAGGTCACAGAAGCCCTGGATAAAGGGAGTCACATCTCTTCAAACAACCTCCTCCCCCCACGAGCAATAACTGGAAACTTTTAAGTCCGTGGCGGTTTCTGCACATCAGTCCCGCACACCAAGAAAGCAAAAACAAACCACCACCACCACCAGACACCAACCGGGGTTGTAACTTCCAGCCCCTGTGGAAGATGCGAAGGAGGTCCAGCCACGAGCCTGCCTTCACCTGCCCAGAACAGCTCCTGCCCCGCCAATCCGTTCCGCCTCACAGTGCCCACAGAGGCCTGCTCCCGGGAAACCGCGGTCACCCGGACACCGTGAGTCCCGGCCCGGCTGTCTTTCCCGCCGACACGCCCCCGCCGTTACACACGCGGCGCTGCCCTCGCAGCTACAGTGCCGCTACAGCTCCGTCCCGGGCCGGAAGCCGCCGCCTCCCCGCCGGACGCCGTCGCGAAGTGCGGCGGGCGGAGCTAGAGGCGTAGCCAATCGAGGAAGGGCAGCCTACAAGCCTCGTGTTGATTGGCTACCGCAGACCAGGAGGGCGGTGCTAGTAGGAGGGCGCTGGCCCAGGGTGCCAGCGCGTCGGGCGTCCGGGGTAGCTGCCGAAGTCCTCGCCACTACAGAGGACCGAGAGCCAGGTCCCAGGAGAGAACAGCCCGGTCGGAGGGGGCGGGCCGTCAGCCGCCCCGGAAAGCTGCGTTTCCCGGTGATTAAGTGTAGCACCCGCCCCTGGTAGGTCCTGAGAGGGGCGAGATTAGGTGGGCACTTACCATGTGGGCCTGGCACTTGCCCACATCACCTTGTGTCCTCCCACCGGCCCTGCGAGCATGGGGGTTGCCGTCCTCAGTTTCCAGGCGGGGGCAACGGGCTGGAAGCGTCACTCAGTTCATAGTAGTGGACCTGGGACTGGAACTCAGATTTGCTAAGGAACTAGGCAGGTTCTTTCCTCTGTTCTGCACGGGACCATTTAAATCAGCAATTAAAGAAACCTTATTTCTAGGTGATTTTTATTTTTATTTTATTTTTTATTTTTTTGAGACGGAGTCTCGCTCTGTCGCCCGGGCTGGAGTGCAGTGGCCGGATCTCAGCTCACTGCAAGCTCCGCCTCCCGGGTTTACGCCATTCTCCTGTCTCAGCCTCCCGAGTAGCTGGGACTACAGGCGCCCGCCACCTCGCCCGGCTAGATTTTTGTATTTTTTAGTAGAGACGGGGTTTCACCGTGTTAGCCAGGATGGTCTCGATCTCCTGACCTCGTGATCCGCCCGTCTCGGCCTCCCAAAGAGCTGGGATTACAGGCTTGAGCCACTAAAAGAGATAAATGTGGATATATACATGAACTCTTTTATCAGATAACGCCGCTGTTCCTGGCCTCGGACTAAGTGACACAGTGGTGAGGGGAGAGTTAGATTGAAGAAGTTTGGCCAGTGCAAAACTCCTGCTCTAAAATATAAAAAATCTCATTGGGAGGGGAGAGTGACATTTTATGAGGACAGTGTGGCATCAGGTGGGGATGTACGGTTTTCCTCTCAGGCTGTCAGCTTCCTTTCAGAAAGCAGATCTTACCACCATACAGGTCTGTCTGGAGAGCCCTGCCTAAGAAAGTCGGCACAGCGATAAAAGAACAATCTCCGTTTATTAAACATGTTTTTTTCTGTTTCACCACACACTCCAGAAAAAAAGGAAATGGGGCTGGGAGGGGAGAAAAGGGGACAGCAAGGGGGGATAGATAAGGCTGGGAGTGGGGTGGGGAGGGAGAACGAGAAAACAAAATAAAACAGGTAGGAAGAGCATCTCCCTACCCTTAAGGTGGTGGGTGGGGAGGGAGAACGAGAAAACAAAATAAAACAGGTAGGAAGAGCATCTCCCTACCCTTAAGGTGGTGGGTGGGGAGGGAAGCAGAGGGGGGGGGGAGGGGGCCAGGAAGCTCTGTACAGAAGGGTTGCCCCCAGCCCACACACACACACCCCGGATATGTACAGTACAAACCCCAGATAATTACAACAGCCAAAGAAGAGAGAAGGAAGGTTGGGGAGGATCCAGGGCTAGGGCCTGAGGTGGGGAAAGGGCACAGGGATAAAATTTCACATATTTACAACTTTTATATAAGTATAAATTTGGCCCCGGCTGGGTGTATGTGTAGGGAGATGGGACTGAAGGGAAACTGTCCATACAAAAGAAAGAGGAGTAGAGTCTAGGAGAGTCTCAATACCAAACGCAAAAGGATGAAGGGGGCAAGGCTGGGTAGGGGACAGCAGTCAGGGAAGAGGGGGTGCCAAGGAGGGGCTTCTCCCCTCCCATGGCCTACCCACCCCAAACCCCATCCATCCTACCTCCCCTATCCCGCCAGAGAACTATGTACAGAGAAACACCGAAAAATTGCGGAGCTGGCGGGAGGGAGGGAGGTGGAAGGAGATTGGGAGGGGGAGGATGAGAGGGAAGCCCAGCCCCGTCCTACCTCCCCCAGGGGACAGAGTCATGGAAGGGGGCCCCCCAACACCCCTCCTCCAACACAGGTCCCCCCACCCCGGGGGAGAGAGACATGGCTTTTCCTAGAGTAAGTTCCCCCCTCCCCCTGGGAGTAGAGACCAAGAAGAGAGAAGGGAGCGGCAGGGGGGACTGTGTGTCAGAGTAGGACAGATCAACTAGCCTGTCCTCCCAACATACACACCCTCCTAAACCCTGACCCCTCACCCTAACCTCAATTCCACCCCACCCAACACACTGGGGGAGGGGGGGGCATAAGCCCCCTCACCCCGCTCTGGGACCAGCCGAGAGCAGATCAGGTGTGGGGAGAAGGGGAGACAACTCCCATTCCCCCCTTGCCGCCCCCTCCCTGCCCCGGTGGCCCCCTCCACCCCATCTGGGTTCTGGGTGGGGAGGGAGTAAATTTAAGAGGGGTAGGAGGAGAAGGAGTTTGTGCGTGCTGAGCCCCCCCAGACGCTCCTGAGAAATCAAGGGGTAATAGGGCCCCCTCACCTGGGGTCCCCTCCCCATAACAAGGGGGGCAGGGGAGGCCAAAATGGGGCGGTGGAGGGGAGTTAGATTGTCAGCTCTGGTTACTGCTAAAAAAATCACCCTGAAGTTGAAAGTTTGGAGGTGCCACACCCCCAGGGTGGGGGTGAGGGTCTGTCCCCCAGTGCTCAGGGGAACGATGAGGCAGAGGATGGGGATAGCACCCCGGAGTGAAGGGGTCTGTGTGGGGTAGGCGGTGTCCTGGGGCAAGGGTCCCTGGGGGTCAAAGAGAGGGCAGCACCCCAATGGGAAGGAAAAGGGGGCGGCTGAGGGTCCCCGCTCTCCCTCCTGGAAATGGTGCAGTGGGGGGGGGGGGGGGGTGGGCAATCAGTGTGCCTCCCAGGGAGGCATTCGGGGAGGCAATCCCGCTGTTCCTCGGTGATGTCCAGTCCTGGTGGTTGGTGCTGTTACAGGGTGGGGTGCACAGGAAAGGAAGAGAAGGTCTGTGATGCTGGGTGGGCTAGTGGTCTGCGGTGTTTCGGAACTCGCCGTTCTCCGTAATCTGCAGCCGGGGTGGGGGTGGTGGGGCTGGGGGGGCCAGGCCGTTCCATGGTGGGGCCAGCGTCACACGCGGGTTTGTTGGACCCAAGGGGGGAAGCTGCCTCTCCTGCAAGACACCAAAAAGGAGAGCGCGGACTTATTGAGACGCTTCAAGGGGGCCTGGATGCCAGTCCCCTAGCAGTGGCCTCCCCTATAGCCAGCCCACACCACAAGCCATGGACCACCTCCTCCTCCCAGGACAGTCCCCACCATCCTCCTATTTTGTTTCTCACCTGCAGTAGAAGTTAACGTCCTCTGGGATCAGAGAGAAGAGAATCTCACCCCAGACTCCTAACAGGGGCCTTCAAGCCTTTAACCCAGAGTGTCACACCAGGAAACCAGATCAAAGCAGGAAGTTCCCACCGCACCCCCAACCTAACCCTTCTCTGGCTTCACCTATGTATATGCCTGCCCATTCCACCCTCCTCCTCTTGAAACCCCCTCCCACCCATCCCCAATCCGAGGTGGGGAACTTCATGTTGAGGAATAAGGGGAGGCAGTACAGCAAAACCTCATTAATCCAAACCCCTGTGGATTTGGAATTTCTTCGTAATTTGAACAAAAACTGAGCTTGAGTTTCCTTTATCTGTGAAGAAAAGGTGTACTAAGCAAATTAGTGGTGGAAATATGTCTGTAGGAGGGGATATTTAACCCATACCAGAAAACAGACTTTTGACTCATATCTCTTCATTAATGCATGCTCCCTGGGGAGTGGAAAAAGCCTTGTTCATCAAGTTCTACTTACTGTATATATTTTGAAGACATGCATTTCATTAAATAGACACTGTCATTCAGTTTTGTCACTTATTCACAGTGGCCATCGTCTCAAATATAACATTCCAAATTAGAGAGAGGTTTAACTGTACTGGGGGGAGAGGAAGGGGATTCAGGGAAGTGATATGGGAAGGGAAAAATCTTATGGGAGGGCTGCCCCTCTCTCTCACAATTATGGCAGAAATGACTAGGAGCTTCTGCAGACACAGCATGCCCCAATCTCCGCATCCCTGGGAAGCAGAAGCCAGCTTTATTCTTTTCCACCCCCATCTTCTTTTCAGTCCTTCTCCCTGGGCTCCCAATTAGAGGGTGAGGGGTACCAGACCCAACTCCTACCCCTGGTCCTACTCTCATCACCTCCTATAGCTGCTGGACCAACTCCTGGTTCCTGCCCTTAGTTCTGTTCCTCTGCTGGGAGAAAAGAAAGCCATCTGAATTTCCCTACACTTCTGGCTGGGAAATTCACTTCCTTCTCTCTTCTTTGGCTGTTGTAATTATCTGGGGTTTGTACTGTACATATCCGGGTGTGTGTGTGTGGGCTGGGGGCAACACTTGGCTTTTTAAAATTCAGGCTCAGAACTAATTTTTAATTAATGGCTGAGTTGCAGAGGGACCAATACCTACCACAAGTGGTTTAGAACAAATATCCAAATTATTTCCTGGGCCACATGGCATTTAGGCTTGGCAATATAGCTATGTCTGACCTTAGGATACAAAACCTTCCAAGTAAAAGCTTCTATGTAAGCTCTCCCTTCCATCCTAGGATCAAGGAGCTAACCTCTCAGGTTGCCCAAACCCCAGCCTTGGGTATGAGATACCCAGCAAAACTGCCTTCTTAGCTTGCTGGGTATCTCACACATTTTCTGCAAGTCAGTGAGAGGAAATCACTTATGGTAGGGTATCCTGAGTACGGCAGGAGAGCAGGAAAGGAACCCCCATATTCGATTCCCTGTTTGTCTGCTGGTGACAGCACATAAGCATGCCCCGGACACCCCCATGGACCCAAATTTAGAAAGTGGATAAATTAGGGTGCCATTATCCATTTTACAAAAGAATTCACTGCAGGAGTCCTTTAAATGGCAAAGTCCCCTGGTGCCTTTTAGCATCTGTTTATAGATCACCAGCTACTTTGACAGAGAGGCTGGGCAGACAGAGAGTTAAAATTACAGTGTAAGGAGCCACTGCCCACTGCAGCTCAATCCCAAAGAAAATCGCATCTCAGAAATAATGTCTAGAGCTGACAGATTCTCATTTACTGGCTTTTTAGGTAGGGTTATGTGTCCGGCAAGGCCACTTGATGGCAGGAGAGGGGGAGTGAGTGGCATCAGCAACCTGGGGATGTGAGCTCTGAGAGTACGTTCTTTACCATGCTGTTCCTGGCACCTCTGCCTGGGAATCAACATGCCTACTGAGCCCACGATCTGATCTAGGAGGATGCCTCTCCCCATTTCTAAACTCCCAGGCCACATGGTCAAGTCCACGTCCTAACATCTGCCTAAGGTTCCTTTCTTGCTCCTTCTTGTTCCATCCATCCTGCCTAATGTCAGGACATCTCAATAGCATTTTTTCCAGGGTATCCCAAGTCTCCGTGAGTTAATTACCCACTCCTAATTCCCACCCAACGGGGGCCAATATGAGCTCCAGATGCCTTCTGCCTCACAGATGTGAGGAGGAGGAAGAGGGAGAATCAGGTGAGGAGTGGAAAGGAGGGTAGAGAACCAATGTTAGGGAAGGAAGAGGAAAACCCAACCTACCTGCTGCAGTCAGCACAGCCCCTATAGCCAAGGTCCTCCAACCCATCATCACCTCCACCCCATTAACAAACCCACCCCCAGCCCCTAAGGACACTCTGGTGAAATGGGGGGTGACAGACATACACTGGAGAGGTAGAGGAAAAGGAGGGCTTAGAGTCAGGAGGAGGCTGGGAGGGGGTGGGTTTTGCAGGGAAGTGGATGTGACCTGTGAATGTGCTGGGCCCATCTAGGGCCCAACTCTTGGTGTTGCTAAGGTATTGTTGGACAGTTCTGGAGGCAGCAGCAAATGCTGTCTTTGGGTGGTGTCTTGGGAGATGGGTCTGTGCAGGAGGTGTCGGAGGGCTGGAGTCTGTGGAGGTTCTCTGGGTGTGGAGGGCAGCAGTGAGAGGGGAGAGGCTCCGGAGGTGTTGGAGGGAGTGGGCTTCATGACCAACCTGCAGTGGTCCGGAGTCACCTCCCCCTGTGTCCTCCGCCCGTGGCCAAAGCGGAACCAGGAGAATTACCTGATGAGGAGCTGCAGTGGGAGAGAGTGGGGTCATGGGGTCAGGAGCCTTGGTTGGGGGCATGGCAGGCGGGGGGAGCCTAGCAGTCAGAGCAGAGGAAAGAGGAGTATGGGTAGGAAAATGAGCAGAATTTTGGGAAAGCAAGGGGTAAGGGTGCAGAAGGGAGGTCCTAGAAGCTGGCTTTTGAGAAGAGAGGCTGGGCAGCAGGCAGCTGGGAAGGTGTGAGGGCCAGAGTGCGAGGGAGGCCAGAGGGAGGCCAAATGGAGCCTGGACTTAAATACTGAGGGAAAAGGGAGGTTAAAGGATGGAAGGCCTTCAAGATCTGAAGAGTCAGGAAGAGGAAGCTATGCAGGAGCTGCCAAGGAGACAGGAAAATTGGGGAGCCAAGAGAACAGAGGTGATGGGGTCCCCAAGTTTTCAGGGTACCAGCCAGGGCCTGGGGAAACTACAGATCATACTGCCCTGTGCTCTTTTCCAGAAAATAGCAGCTTCTAGCCCTCTGGCCCAAGAGCTCAGAGGAAGCTGAACAACATGCCTTGAATAGGAGTGGGCAAAGAAGGGGCAGGGGTTCACGGAACTAGGTGGGATCTAGGGGCAGAAAGACCAAGGTTCTGGTAGAGAAGGTCCCGAGATGCAGACAGGAGTGGGAAGACCGGATGGGAAGGCACAGGAGTTGGGCTGACGCTGCTAGGAGTGACAGAGGCACAGACGATGGGATGAAGATGGGGTCACTAGGGGGCTGCCAGGAGCAGCCAGTGGACAAACCGCAGACTATGAGAGACAGATGGTGATGGGGCTGGGTGGCTGGTGTAGTGAGTGCACGAAAGACAGTGGGATGGATGGGGATGGGACACAGAGAAGATAAATGACATTGTAATTTCCACCTGAGCGTCGAGCAGCCTCTTCTTGGGTTCTGGCAGCGGCTCAGCCATGGCGGGGTGGTCCCGGCGCAGCTCCTCCTCCACCAGCATCAGCCTGAAGGGACGGGCTTCAGTGGGGTTAGTGGCGGGCACAGGCTCAGAGCCTCCCCATGGAACCCCACAGCTCTCTGGAAAAGCCTCAGGCATCCTTATCCCTTAGAATCAGAGTCCCTCCATTGCCATGACACAAGATTCCCTGTTACTCAGGATCATGCTCTCCACCTTCCTCCCAGGAACCCTTACACCTCCCTGCTAAGGCAGCTTTCTGTGCCTCAAAGACTTCTACCATCCAGACACCTCCAGGCCTCCATCTTCCCAATCAGGACAGTAGTGCCCCTTCCCCAGACCTTCCATGGCTGAGGACCTGGCTTCTGCATCCCCCATGTCACCTCACTGTGAAGATCCTCAAAGTGATTTCTCATAAAGGATATCAATTAGAGCAGTGGTTTTCAAAAAATATTTCAAGAAGTCCTTTTCTTCTAATTAAATCTTACATAAAATACATTTAGAATGGATCAAAATGGAGGTGGCTCTGCTTGGAGTGGGGCCCAGGGGCACCCCCCCCCCCCCACAACCCCACCACTCTGAAGATAATTGACCTCTTTGCTGAGGATACCCTCTTTGGAGCCCAGGGCTTGCTGGAGCAGCTGAAAACATACACAGGCTAAAAGACCCTTTCTAACAGAACACCTTTCCAAGGCTAGAGAGGGAGGGTCTGCCCAGGAAGGGCAGGGGATACTCTGGCTAGGGAGCCCTGCTTAGGTTAACATCACAGGTTAAGTTGAGAATAACCAGTGGGGAGTCCTGGCCTAGAGTGAATGCAAATGCAGTGATGGTTGGACAGGAACAGGTACATTTTCCAAGGGCTTCCGAAGCTACTCTATCAGAAGAGAGGTCAGGGTTTAGTAAAGGGATATTTAATGCACTAAGCAGGTTGTGGTTTCTCTCCATCTGGTGATAGTGAGTGGGTGGCTTCCCGGGGAGGAGAGTGGTGGGCTCTCCTGGTGGGCTCCTGAGTTTGGGATGGGAGTCAGTAGTCGCTCGCCCACTTGCTCTCTTCAGCCTCAGGCTCTCCCTCACAACCCCCTCCCCAGGCCGCCCCTCACCTGCCAATGATGCTCTTGATCTGCGAATCCTTCTCTGCCTGCTGCTGCCTTAGCCTCTTCTCACTCTGCTCCAGTCGGGCCTGATACTGCATCAGGATTTTGCTGGTCTGTTCTTCCTGGGACAGCAGCCTCCGCTCATACTCTTCCAGCTTCCGGTTGGACATGTGCAGCCGCTCTTTCAGTGAATGAATCTCCTCCTCGTACTCCTTCACCTGCCCGCCGGGCACACGACCCCGCACTGTGAGGGGCGCCCCACCCCAAGCCCACCACCCAGCCTCCATCCCCGTCTGCCGAGCACAGCCACTGCATGGTGAGGGACATCCAGCTGCCTTCCCCAACCCCCTCCCTGCCTGTGGATCATATCCACACACCTGCTTTTGAGAAGACCCTGCCATGGTGCTGAGGCTTCCTCAAAATAGAGCAAGGTCACAGACTCCCACACCCTGAGGTCTATGTATGGCACTTCATGAAGACCCACACAGAAACCTAGATTCACAAGCACACCTTGAGTAACTGTGCTCAGAAATTAAAAATAGGGTGACTCTTCAGCCCCAAGCCAGGCTCCAGAACACATGCTAGGACACAGGAAGAAAAGGCAATTGATGGGGGAAAGGCAGGTGCTGTCCTCCATGTGACCCTCTCTTTGGCTCTGTTAAAGAGCCAAGGATAGGGGGTCTACAAGTGAATTCTAGACTGAGAATCTAGGAATTCCAGAGCTGGAAGAGTTCAGAAGAGTCATTTTATCTGCCCTATTGGCTCTAGAGTTTACAGCTATGCTGTCTAATGTAAGAGCCACCAGCCCACATGTAGTTATTTAAAATTTAGGCCAGGCACGGTAGCTCAACACTTGTAATCCCAGCATTTTGGGAGGCTGAAGCATGTAGATCACTTGAGCTCACAAGTTCTAGACCAGCCTGGGCAACATGGCAAAACCCCGTCTCTACAAAAAAAAAAAAAAGAAGGAAAAAAAAGAAAAAAAAAGAAAAGGAAAGAAAGAAAAACTAGCCGGGCATGGTAGCACGACCCTGTAGTCCTAGCTACTCAGGGGGCTGAGGTGGGAGGATGCCTTGAGCCCAGGAGGCAGAGGTTGCAGCAAGCCACATTTGCACCACTGCACTCCAGCCTGGGTGACAGAGCAAAACCCTGTCTAAAAAAAATTACAAAATTAAAATTAAATAGGGCTAAAAATTCAGTTCCTGAATCACAACTAGCCACATGTCCCCAACAGTACAGATTACAGAACATTTCATCACTGCAGAAAGTTATATTGGATACTGCTAGTCTACAGCCTTTCTCAACAAGGTTTCCTCATCTGAAGCACAGAACAGAAAAAAAATGATTCAAAAGACTATTTCCTCATTCTCTGAAGAGGACACATACATGCATCACCAACCCTTCTACATGCAGAGGAGAGATGTGAATTAACTTCCTACGGTGGCTGCGTTGGGGCTAATATTAGGGCTTAATTCTCATTAAATTTGTTGGTCAAGCCCATTTGAGTCAGTCCCCACATTTCCTATGCTCAAAAACCACTTCCCCATGTTAGGGTCATATGTTCTTAATATATGACCTAATCCTGCAGCCACCCTCTTCCTCAGGCCCTAGGAGCAACAGCTTCCTCAAGTAACTTTCTGCTAAGTTATCTGTGTGTGCCCCAGAGCTCTTGGTGCCCTTTGCCCTCAGCCTCCACCAAGTGAGGGTCTGGATGGCCTTTTCACACATGACTGATACATACTACTTTACCACATGCATCCTCTGCCCACTGACTGTAACTTATGCCCATGGGACAGTGACTGGGTAGGCCAGACATCACTTGTAATATAACTGCATCCCCCTCCATCCCCACCCAATTTATTAGCTCCTACTGCCAGTAAAGTAACATTTCCTTTCCTAAGCAGTCACAGGAGCCAGGGCTTATGTTCCTCCTGGGGAAGAACATGGAGGTAAGCCTAAAATAGATGATCCCCAGATAGTCTACGATATATATAACCTACAAAATAGAGTTGAAAGTGACTTTTAACAACTGTGTGTATCTGGTCTCCCCAGATGGACTGAAGGCTTCTCAAGAGGTGATCACGTCTTTGCCTTTTCTTTCCACCATAACTACCTGACCCTGGAGGTTTCCCTTGGAAGTGACTAGAGATCTCCCCTGTGGGTAAAAGGAAACATTGGGGCTTGGAGCTGGTAGAGCCCACCGTACCCTATCCAGCCGGCTCTCATCCATCGATTTTGAGTACTCCTTGAGCTTGTACTCTTCCCGCTCGATGTGGGCACTCTCGATGTCAGCCGACAGGTGAGGCATATTGGAGACCCAGGCCACTGTCCGCTCAGAGGCTGGCATTGTGGGGTTCAATGTGGACGGTGTCTGAGAATGCTGGGACAAGGCACAGTGAGGGCGAACAGAGAAAGGAAAGGTAGGAAAAAGCAGGGTACATTTAGAGGGCAACAGCACAGCCAAAGGAGATGACAGTCCCAGTCCTATCGCCCTGCTGTAGCCTTTATCGCCTCTGAATGCCAGAGATGTGAGTTGAATGCCAGACAATTTCTCCTGTTACTGTTCTCATTCAGGATCTGATTTTTATGACTCCAAGCCCCCAACTGGCCCTATTCCAGTCACCCCCACTCTACTTATGGATTAATCCCCTCTAGAATGAGAGTGCTAAGAGGGTTCAGTGCCATATCTTTAGTGCCTGGCACAGCACATGGCACATAGCAGGCTCTCTATACACATTTAATGGCCAAAAGGAGGCAAGAAGATTGTAACTTCAGGCCACAGACTGTGTTCCAACCCCACCCCGGCAATCTCCTCCTCCCCTCCCTGTCGTGACCCAGCCCACCTTCCTCCTGCCTTCACCTACCTGCTTGGTGATGGAGGGCTTCAGCCCCCCACCCCCTCCGCCACCGCTGCCCCCGCTGCCCCCAATGCTGCCCTCCTTGCTGAGGCTCTGTTGCCGTGGACGGGCGGGGCCATAACTTGGCTCTGGGGACTGCAATAGATTCCCGCTGGATGGCCGGGGTTTCTGGGCTGCGCTGACTGTCAACTGCTGAGACTTGCCCCTCTGCAATGGAGGTGGCTGGCCCCCGCCACCCCCACCGCTGCCCCCACCGCTCCCACCTCCAGGCCCTGAGGGGGCTGGCCTCTGGGGACCAATGGTGATCTGGGGAGGGGACAGCATGTGCTGCAGGTTGTCCTGGAGTGAAAGCTGCCGACGGGTGAAGTCAGTGCCAGAGGGTCCAAACTCATCACTGTAGCTGTGGCTATGAAGGATGGAGGCAGCAGGGGGCTTGGGGACCCCGGAAGAGAGGTCCTCACTCTTGCTATAGCCATGGAATGGGGCAAAGGTGTCCCCAGGGGGCTCTCCACCTCGGTGGTGGTGATGGTGGTGGTGGTGGTGATGGGAGGAAGGTGGGCCATGGCCACCGCCCCCGCCATGGCCGCCTGGGGGACCTGGCCCATCAGCAGCCATGTGGAAGAGAGGGTTCTGGAAGGAGAGGGGTATTCGCAGTTGCTGGGCAGGGACACCGTCTGTGGTGACACCCATCTGGCTGAGGCGCATGCCAGCTGCCGTGATGGATGAGCCACTCCCCTGGGAGAGGCGTCCAGCAGGCGCAGGCCGTAGCCCCAAGGCTGCTGTCAGCGAGGCCTGGCTTGAGTGCAGCAGGTCCCCTACGGCCGCCAGGTTCGAAACACTGCTGCTGTTGAGGCGGCCACCAGGCCCATCACCCTGTAAGTCCAGCATGGACACACTCTTGTTGACACTCAGCATCTTCTGCTCTGGCTCTGTGATGTCCGAGCTGCTCGTGCAGTATGCTGGTGAGGAACGGGCCAGGGGTGGACGGCTTACATAGAACAGGTCTTTACCCCCACCAGGCGGTGGTGGGGGTGGCTTTTCCTTGGTTGGGGAGGGGAGGCGAGCCATGTCCATAGAGCTGTCAGAAAGGAAGGGGGCACACAAGCAGAAGGTAAGGTTGGGGCTCCTAGCAATTGAGCCTTGCTATGGTCTGGCATAGGCCTTGGGGTGAAAAGTGGGACCCAGAGGGAAGGGCTGAGAGCTAGCAGTGGCAGCCCTGAAGAGGGAAGGCAGGGGGGATGGGAGGGGACAGGTGGGTAAAGGGAAAGGACAAGGCCCCTCCGGGAAAGGGGTGAGGCCTAGAGGAGGGGAGATGGGGGCAGCAAGAGAAGGAATGGGGACAGGGCTGGGCAGATATGGAGGAGATGAGGTCCATGGAGAAGGAGAGGAGTAGGGAGTAGGGCGAAGGCCAGTGGAGCAGGAGAGGGAACAGACAGGAGAGGAGAGGAGGGTGGGGGAGGGGAGAGCCCCTCACCTGTTGAGGCCTCGAGCCATGAAGGACTGAAGGTCGATGGAGCTGGAGAGAGATGGAAAGAGGGGCAAGCACAGACAGAGAAGGAGAAAGATGTGGACAAATGAAAGGAGAGGCGGGAATGGTGGCATGGGTATGGTGGCATGGAGGAAGACACGGGCAGAGGAACAAGCAGGGCCATCATCAAAATAATGAGCAGCAAATGAGGCACGGGCACCACCCATGGGAATGGAAGCTGGGACTCTGGAGCAGGCTGCAGGCCCTACTAGGCTTCTGCTGCCACTGCTCTAAGTGCTGGATCATGGGGAGGTCTGTGAGGTTCTGGTTGGGGGCCGGGGGAAGTGCTTATTCACTAGCTATTACTGAGATGTTTGAATATTTTGACACATAGCTGACATGACGTGCTGGCTGAACCTCAGCCTGGGGACAAGCATAGGCAAGCAGAGGGACAGCAAATCAGAGCTTGCAGCAGGGATGCTCTAGGCTTACAACTAAGCCGTGAGTTGGTGGAGCCTCAGCCCTCTTCCTAAAGCTCCACATCTCTCACTTCCTCAGGCTGTAAAGGGCTCTCAGCCTACCACTGACTGTACCTGTCTCCTTACCAGTCTTCCCTGAGAACTTGGTGCTTTTTCCTTTTTTTCAAGCCCTAGAGAGATGCGTGTGGGGCCCAATGAGGAGTATCTAGAACAGGAGAAGGGCTCCTAGGGCACAGGCCTGGCTGTCCTAGGGTGCTCACCTGTTGAGGTCCCGCATCATGTAGCCCTGCATCTCAGCCGATGGCCCCCGCAGTACCACGGGCTGAGGCCGGGGCCGCTCACTCTGGCGGCTTGGCTGCCTTTGGATGTTGGGGTTCCTCAGAGCTGTGCTGATGTCATTGAGGAGCCGGGGCAGTGGGCCCAGCTTCAGGAGGGCTTCCTGGAAGGGTGAGGCTGTTATCTGGGGGCTCAGTGCCCAGCTCTAAGAGGGCCTCTGAGGGTACAGGTGGAGGGGGTCTGAGTTGGGATGGTAGTGGTGACACCTCGGGCAACAAGGGGAGAAAAAAAATCTTCAAAGGGTAGTTTCTTAGGCTCCAGGAACCTCTGGAGTCATCTGGGGATAGGGCAAAGAGGGGATCTGCTGACCTTGCTGAGCTGGGGCAGCACCTCCCAGAGCAGGGCATGCAGTGTGGAGAGCTCTCGGCCCAAGTCGATGTAACCCTCAAAGCTACTGCTGTTGGTTAGCGTGTCCAGGTTGGAGATCTCATACAAGAACTGCTGCATGGAACCCCATTCCAGCTCCAGAAACTCATTCATGAAGCCCAGAAAGTCCTCCTTTGAGGTAAACCTAGCCAAGAATCCAGAAGATAAAGGTCACAGACACACACACAGAGAAGGTATCATAGCCTCCCCATCTCAGGATCTCTGGGGACTCAGGAGACCCTTCTTGCCCACCCCCAGCCCTGCCACGCCCTGCCCTGCCCCCTCCTGAAGCTTCCCTCACTTGGAAAAGTTGGCCAGGTTCTGGATGACCTTGGCAATGAGGGTGAGGGTGCGTGAGGTCTGCTCATCTGGGTACTCCTGCATAAGCCCAAAGAGACTGGGCGACATAATCGCTGGGCAGAGGAAGCGCAGGAAGAGCGAGGCGCTGATAAGCCTGTCTGCGATGTCCTCCCGGCCTCGCTCTGCGCAGCGCAGCCGCCACGAAGCAAACACCTCCTTCAGCTCCCTCGGGAACACGCTGGGGGAAAGGGGCGGGGAGACAGAGAGAGAGAGAGAGAAAGAGAGAGACCGGGACTGAGCCCCAGAGACCCTCAGCTTCCAGGGAACATGCTGAGGGGGGTGGTAGGAGATGAGGGTGTGGAAACAGAGGTGAGAGAGACAGGGAAGGAGGGACCGCAGGAGCAAGATGGGAGGCTGCTTGAAGAAGGGGGCCATGGCAGAGGGAACAGACAGATTAGGGAGAGAGAAATGGAGGGGGAGAGAAGGTGAGGGGAGAGACACGTGGGAGAGAGATGGAGGGGTGTGGGAGAGAGACAAGGAGAGGAGGAGAAGAAAAACAGACACCAGGGAGAGACAGAGATGGGAGAGAGATGGAGGGTCACTTGAGGTACAGGGAGCTCGGACCCCCCAACTCTTCTGGATTCCAGGGAAATGGGGATGGAGGTGCCCCAGGCATGATCCCCAGTCCCTGGAATGGCTCAGAGCTCACTCCCCCCACCTCCCAGATCCACTTCAATGTCCCACTGACACCTTAAACTCGACTGGTGTAAAGCAGAGCTCACCACCACCCCCACACCTCCAACTGGCTCCTCCTCCTGACTTTCCTGGTTGTCAATGAGGCCACAGGTCTCCCAACCACCATTCTCATGGCCTATTGAGTCATCCGTGACTCCCCGCAGATATGCTCCCTCCTTTCCAATAAGCTGACAATTCCTACTGATCCTTTCCTCAGAGGGTCCTTCCAGTAGCTCCTTCCTAACTCTGACACTGTTCTGATTCAGGATCTGACTTTCATGCCTCCCAACCCCCAGCTGGCTCTACTCCAGTCATCCCCCTACATACACCCCTCTACTCTACTACATATAGTCTACTTATGGATTAATCTTTTTTTTTTTTTTTTTTTTTTTTTTTTGAGACAGAGTTTCACTCTTGTTGCCCAAGCTGGAGTGCAATGGCGTGATCTTGGCTCACCGCAACCTCCGCCTCCTGGGTTCAATCGATTCTCCTGCCTTAGCCTCCCAAGTAGCTGAGATTACAGGCATGCACCACCACATCCGGCTAATTTTCTATTTTTAGTAGAGACAGCGTTTCTCCATGTTGGTCAGGCTGGTCTTGAACTCCTGACCTCAGGTGGTCTGCCCACCTCGGCCTCCCAAAGTGCTGGGATTACAGGCATGAGCCACCGTGCCCAGCCTATGGATTAATCTTCTAAAGCACAATACTTCTGATACCTTTAATGGCATCCCAAGGCCTACCAATGACCTCAGACTCCTTGAGGCCTTCCAGTTTCTAAAGCTAATCTTCCTGCCCAGACATCTCTCCCACCACTCCCCATCATGAGGCACATGCTCCACTAAACCTGATGTAATTGCTACTAACCTACTCTAATGTCCCCTGATAACTCCTGGGCCTTTTCACCATCACACATGTGCCTTTCTCACAGCCGCCTTCTGAAATGTCTTTCTTGCCAACTATGTCCATATATCAGAACCTACAGTCTTCAAAGCCTACCCAATGGGGCACCTCTTCCCCGCTTATCTCAATTAAAGCTCTGCCTTCTCTCTGACCTTCTATCACACAGAGGTGGGGGGACCCTTACTCAGCACTTACACACCATTATGACTCTGTGGCTTTTTTTTTGTTGTTTTCCTAATTTGTCCCCACTCATTCTGGTGGAGGCCCTTTGAGGGCAGGGACCAGGCCTCTTTCACCTGTTTGCTCTATAGCGCCTAGAACAATGCTTTACCCATAAATGGTTCTCAGTCCTCTCTGAGGATGGACAGATAGATGAACAGATGAACACATAATTCCCCCGACCCTGGCCCCCCAGCCCAGCGTTCCCAGTCTCACCAGTGGGAGTTGACCACCTTGCACAGGGCCAACTCACAGCACATTCGCAGGTTGGCCTGGTGCTCTGCCAAACTGGACGCTGTGCACTTGATAGGGTCTACCTCGCAGTTTTCCTCAGACTCATACAGAGCACGGATGAACTCTCCTGGGGGTGGTGGCACAAGAGGGTGTGGTCACACTTTCCAAGGGCAGGGAAGGGGGTGGCCAGGGTTGGGGAAATTTCAGAATCAGGTGTTGGAGGCTGGAGTCCTAGGACTCTGGGTTAGGAAATACCAAGCTGTGGAAGGGTGGACTTGGGGTCTGGGGTGGACATCTGGCAGGTTTGGGAAGAAGAGGGCCTGAGTGTGGGCCATACCAATGGCATCCTTGAGGTATTTCTGACCAATCAGTCTCATATACTCTTCTATGGCTTTAGTGGCGAGCGTGTTCTCACGGAATATGAGGTGCTCCCGTTCCATGAACCGGTCTACCTCAGACATGGCCATGTCTGAAAGGAAGTCCTGAGGACCAGGAAAATCCAAGTGTCAGCCTCTGCACAACCCAATCTCGTGAATTTGCCCTGTCCTCACTAACCCCCAAGCAAGTGCCCACTCCCAAGTCACCTTTCCCTGAGGGCACAACACTCACCTTGGCCTTGCCTGTACTCTGTAGGATGTGAACTAGTGCACTGGCAACCTCCTCCTTGCCTTTGACATTCAGGGCGGGCTCCAAGACTGCACACAGCATCCGATAATGGTTGGTGACATACTCTGCAAACTCCTTATACAGCTCCATGGGCAAGATGCTCATTGTCTGGTAACGTGCTTTCAGCCGCACAGCCGGGCAACCTCCTTTGCCCTTGCCCCCTGAGCCGCCCCCCGAACCTCCTCCCCCTCCCGAGCCCATGCCCCCAGATCCCCCACTGCCTGTTGGCAGGGTTACAGGGTACCACTGCTCTGTGAAGTGGCGCCCAGCCAGGGTGGCCACCGGCACAGTCACCAGGCCGACATAGCCCGCCTTGTCCTTCTTGCGCTTTTTGTCTGAGTCACGGTACAGATGCAGCCGCAGGGCACGGACAGCCGGCAGGTTGTTAAACTCGAAGTGCTCGCCCCAGAAGACGGTGTCCCCTGAGGCAGAGCGGGGCTTGGAGGTGGTGCGTGCATACAGCATGTCATCTAGGCAGAGCTCGCAGTAGTACCGCTTCTTGGGGGGCAGCTCTCGGGCCTCTATGATCCACAGCTTTAGCACATTGTCTACCCGGCGGCTGTTGTCCTGGCATGGTGGGGTGGGCACGATGTTAAAGGGGGAAGGGACAGAGAGACACCAAAAGAGGAGAGACAGTAAGAAAGTGGGATACAGACAGCAATCATAGGTGAGACGGTGTACTGGGTTGAACAGTATCCCACCAAAACTCATGTCTACCCTGAACCTGTGAATGTGATCTTATTCGGAAACAGGATCCCTGCAAATGTAATCAAATTAAGAAGAGGCCAGGCACGGTATCTCATTCCTGTAATCCCAGGACTTTGGGAGGCTGAGGTGGGTGGATCGCCTGAGGTCAGGAGTTCGAGCCAGCCTGGCCAACATAGTGAAACCCTGTCTCTAATAAAAATACAAAAAAAATTAGCTGGGCATAGTGGCATGTGCCTGTAATCCCAGCTACTCAGGAGGCTGAGGTAGGAGAATCACTTGAACCTGGGAGGCGGAGGTTGCAGTGAGCTGAGCTCATGCCATTGCACTCCAGCCTGGGAAACAAGAGCGAAATTCTATCTCAAAAAAAAAAAAAAAAAGGCCATACTGAATTAGAGTTGACTCTTAATCTACCTTATAAAAATTGATGTCTTTATATGGAGAGGAAGATTTGGAGACATAGAGATACAGGATACAGAGACACACAAAAGGAAACCAGCTACGTGAAGATGGAGGCAGAAATTAGACATACGCAGTTACAAGCCCAGGAATGCCAAGGACTGCTGGCAACCTCCAGAAGCTAGGAAGAGGCAAGGAAGGATTCCCCGCTACAGCATCAAAAGGAGCATGGCCCTGCTGATACCTTGCTTTTGGACTTCCAGTCTCCTGAACTGTGTGAAAGAATAAATTTCTGTTGTTTTATGTGACCAAGTTTGTAGCAGTTTGTTATAGCAGCCCCAGGAAACTACTCTAGAAGCGTAGTTTCTAGACACATACACTAGACAACACAAACAGTATTGGAAAGATTTTTAAAGCTGGAATAACAAGCCAAAAATATTAATGTAGAATTTAAAGGGAACTGGAAAGTCCTGCAGAAACTATCAGAAATTGTGAAAAAAGAATTGCATATAGAATGGGTAAAGCTTGGCCAGGTGTGGTGTTTCATGCCTGTAATCCTAGCACTTTGGGTGACTGAGGCAGGCAGACAACCTGAGGTCAGGGGTTTGAGACTAGCCTGGCCAACATGGTGAAATCTCGTCTCTAAAAATACAAAAATTAGTCAGGTGTGGTGGTGCATGCCTGTAATCCTAGCTACTGGGGAGCCTGAGGCACAGGAATTGCTTAAACCTGGGAGGCAGAGGTTGTAGTGAGCCAAGATCACACCACTGCACTCCAGCCTGGGTGACAGAGTAAGACTCTGTCTCAAAAAAAAAAAAAATGAGTAAGGCTTGACAGTTGGTATAAGGGCCTGGGGGGATACAATTGAGAACACGCTAATGGGAAGGCTCAGGTGATATTGCAGTGTGTGGAAAAAGAACATGGTGTTTGTACTCTGCATAGGTCAGATCATGTCAGCATCTTGGGTTGAGTTCTTTAAGGACATCAAGACACAAGAGTTCCCCCAGAGGAGGGTGACTAGGACTGTAAGCTTGCTAGAAACTGGGATACAGAGAATAGCTAACAGAACTGAAAGCATGAAGTTTTGGGAAGAACACAGACTCACAGAATTTATGTGCCAAAGGGAACTTAGAGATCATTTAATCCAACCCTAAGACAGTTCCCTCTGTCTTAGAGAGGAAATCAAGGTACAGAGACTTGGCTAAGTGTATTTTATGTGTCCTGCGGGGTTTTATTGAAGTATTCTTGCCTGCAGGGAAGCTAGACTAAAGGATTTCCAGAGCCCCGTCAACTCTGTAAGTCTACGACTTATATGGCAGGGAAAGAGATCGTAAGGCAGGGTAGCAGTACAGAAAGTACAGAAAGAGAAAAGAAATGGGGGACTCAGAATAATGGGGGTCTCCCCCTTCTTGTCCAGGTGCCCTGTACTTCAATCCTCTCCTTCTCCAAGCCTCTCCTCCTTTAACTCACTTTCCTCCCTAGGCCCCCAACTTTCTGTGTTGGCGCAACCTTTGCCTTGCACAGGTTATGTCCCCTTTATTCCCCAATACCTTGTTGGGCTTTACTGCCCGCTGCAGATTCTCAATCCATTTGTCTCTTTCGGCTGCAGACCGACAGGCAAAGCATTTTGTTCCTGATGAAGTTGTTACCTAGAAAGGAGTGTGGAGTTGAGGGAAAGGGCTACAGAGGGAAGGAGACTCTGCTACTTTCTCTTCCTCCCTGGCCTATCATCCTTTCTTCCAATCCCAGAAGTTTGTTTCCTTGATGTCCCCACCTGTGCCACTTTCTCTAGACCTCTCTGCCCCCCACCTTCCATTGCCCCTTTCCTTTGGCCCTCCCCAGCCTACTAGACCCAGTACCTCAAAACAGAACTCCTGGCCCAGGATGGAGCTGTGCACTGGCTTGATAATGGAATCTTCATCCAAGTTGAGCTCCAATGCCTCAGCTGCACTGCTAGGACTCAGCAAGGACTCATGAGAGTGCGACTCCTTAAAGCTTTGCATCAGCCGGGCCCTAGCAAGCAGGAGGTTCAGGAGAGGAGGGGATCAGGGGGCCCCACTCTTTTTTTTTTTTTTTTTTTTGACAGAGCCTTGCTCTGTCGCCCAGGCTGGAATACAGTGGTGTGATCTCGGCTCGCTGCAACTTCTGCCTCCTGGGCTCAAGCGATTCTCCTGCCTCAGTACACCCAGCTAATTTTTTTTCTTTTTCTTTCTTTCTTTTTTTTTTTTTTTTTTTTTGTATTTTTAGTTGAGACACCGTTTCACCCTGTTGGTCAGGCTGGTCTCAAACTCCTGACCTCACGTGATTCAGCCTCCCAAAGTGCTGGGATTACAGGCATGAGCCACCACGGCCGGCCCCACTACTCTTCTTAGACACATAGGGATCCTGCACCATCAGTCTGTTCCAGGATGGAGACTTGGAGAGAAGGCCCCCTGAACACCCTTCCCAAACAGACACTGAAAGAAACCCTGCCTATCTCAGGAAGGACATGAGGGATGTGAGAGAAATGAGAATCCTTTAAGCAACTCCCCTGCTCCAGCTGGGCCTGGTGGCTCACGCCTGTAATCCCAACACTTTCAAAGGCCGAGGTGGGAGGGTCACTTGAGCCCAGGAGTTCGAGACCAGTCTGGGCAACACAGTGAGACCCTATCTCTATTTTTAAAAAAAGGAAAAAAAAAAAGAAACTCCAACCATCTCACACCTAAGGGATTGCGAGGACTGGGGATACCTAGAAATATCTCAACCCAGAAATGGACCATGGCAGAAAAGAAAAAAAAAAGGAGAGAACAAAATGGGCCTGGGGCACTTCTAGGTAGTACCTCCAGGTAACCCCAGAAACCAGAGCCTCAGTATAAAGGAAAAAGTGGAAGTAAAAAAGTGAAGGCACAGAGAAGAGATATGTCTAGCCTGGGCCTGGCACACAGCTAGTGCCTAATAAACATTTAATGATTCAAAAAATGAATGAACATAGCATAAGAGGACAAGTTTTAGCAGAACCAGGGGAAAGAGTGAGGGCAAAGCATATGAAATAGGAGAAAGCTGTGGGCAAAAAAGAGCTGAATGAGGATAAAAGACAGAATATGGGGACTAGGGAAGAAGAGAAGGTAGGGCAAGGAGAAAGGGGAAGACAAAGGTATGTGCAACAAGACAGAGGACAGAAGAGGAGGAGGGCCAACTGGAGAGGTGGCCAGGAGAACCGAGGTGGGGGCTAAGAGGGGATGGAATGCAAAAAAGTCACTGCAGGAGGGCAGAAGATAAAGGGGACTGGGGGCATGGAATAATGAGGGGTATGATAGCAAGCGGTATGGAGATGGGCAGGGGATGAAGAGTAGAGAGCAGTGGGAAAGCGGGAGGGGAGCTCGGGTGTGGGAGCCTCCAAGAAGTTATTTATAGCAGCCCCGTCATCGCAGGCTCTGGCTGCCGTCAGCGCGACGCTCCCCCGGCCCCCGGCCCCCCCCCCCCCCGCCCCCGCGGCCAGGAATACCATGCCCTCACCCCCTGCCGGCCCCAAATCCAGCTCTGGCAACATGGGAGGGGGGCAGGGCAAGGTGTAACTCACTTTATCCCAACCTCCCTACCTGCCCAATCCTGTGGGTGGCCAGACGTGGGGGAAAGGGAGGGCATGGTTCTCCCTAGGGAGTGACTGGGTGAGGGGGAAACCCAGATAGGAACCCCAAATGGCAGGCAACAAAGGCAAACAGTGGCGGTCTCCTTCAGCCTGGCCTCAGGGCCAATGCCTTCTGGACTTCTCTACAGGCTGCTTCTTCATGCCTCAGTCCATGGATTGCTCCCCATTCTGTCACCCTGCACACCTGTCCCAGCCTCCCCTTCTCTGCCATGCTCTATACTGTCTCTTCCTTCGCTGATGAGGTCCTTGAGCCCTAGCCATCATCCATTCATTCAGCCACCCCCAGCCCTGCTCCAACCTGCTGCCCTGTATTTCCTTCCCTGACACCCTTCCACCTAGAGCCTATTGCTCATTCACCTACCAACCCCTTCCCTGCATTCCTTAAACGCTCCTCCAGGATCACTCTCCTCCTGTACAGCTCCTTTGATCCTGGGCTAGAGCCCATCCTTCTTGGCCTGAGTAGTCCCTGAGGAGTCACTCCTTGGCTTCACCTTCATTCCCTTTCCAGCCTCTCTGTCTTCTCTCTGCTACCCTACCCCTCTCCTGCTGCTCACAGATCCCTATTCTAGTTCTTTTCTGTTCTGTCCCCTGCCCCGTGACATCCCCCAACCAACTTGAGTTGAATCCTTCAACCTTTGCACACAGATAACCCCCTCCCTCTGCATCTCACACAAGAGACCCTACATTACATCGATCTCATCCCACATGCTCCAGCCCCTGTACCGGTCATGGTCAGCACTTCGGAAGCGAGGCAGGATCTGGCGAAAGCTGCTGGTCCGGTCAAGTTTGGGTTGTGACTTCGTTCGTTTGATGGAGCTTTTTAGCCGTCGGCTCAGGAAGCCTTGCTGGGGGGGAAATGGGGATGGGGTGGGTTGGGGCAGGGTCAGTTCTACCTACTCATCCCTCAGCTGGTAGAGAGTCCCTGGATGAAAGTGGGATAGGGAAAAGGGAAGTCTCCAGAGGCGAGGAAAGGGGGATAGGAACCCTAATACCAGTTTGTCTTCCTTGCTCCCACGGGTACAGTGCAAGCACGCGTGCACACACACACACACACACACACACACACACACACACAGCTTGGAGAAAGTGGGAGGGCTGGTCTCAGAAGCAGGGGGGCAGAGCCAAGAAGGGGGAAACCAAAGAGGTGGGGAGACACACACACACACTCTTTTTCTCAATCTCACTCCCTCTCTCCCCCTCCTGCCCTCTTTCTCAGACTCCTAGGGCCCCAGTTGGGGCTGGAGGGGAGGGGGCCCAGCTGAGCCACATCTGGTAGGCACCACTCACCGAGGGCCGGAAGGGCGCAGCGGGGGCGCCCTCCATGCTGTACTGCTTCCCCCCTGGGACACTCTTCCTCCTCGAGCGACCCAAGTGGTATTCTGGAGGGGAGAAAAGGGCCAGAAGGGAAGTTGGGGAGGGGGCCAGGAGGGAAGCTGTTAACCCAGGTTCCCACCCCTGACCCCAGTGCATGCCCCCACCTCCCTCTGCCCCTCAGCTCCGGCCTCACCTACCCCCCGGAAAGCAGCAGGAAGAGCAGCGACGGCGGAGAGGCTGGCAGCGGGAAGGAGGGGGCAAGGAACCTGAGCAGGAGCCCCCTGAGGGGGATGGGGTGGGAGGCCTTAGGCCCATGACTGGGGCCGGCAGTCAGCAGGGGGGCATGGCTGAGAGGGTCAGTAAAACCCCAGTAATGAAGGACACCAAAGATCCAGGGAGGCTAGGTCCCTGGTGCCCACCCACCCCAGAAGGGGCCAGCTGGGGGGAAAGATGGGTTAAAGGTCATTGCCCATAGGCAGGCTTTCCTCTTCCCCCTGCTGGGCACATCTTCCATCTGCCCCCCACCTCCTGGAACCCTTGCCTGTCTGGAGGGCCAGGGCTGCCTCCCATGACCCCCTCCCTGGACTGGAGGGGGAGGTCTTGGAAGAGACTTGTGAGGAGTAGCAGGAGGAGAAGCCGGGGACAGAAAATCCAAGGAAGGGGCAGGTGGGGGGAGGGGAGAAGGAGCCGGTTCCACGTGCACTGCAGTGGCAGGGGCTCAGAAGGTGGGGGCGGGGGGAAGCAAAGAATGCAGGGGAGTGGGCAGGGAACAGGAAGGATGGGCAGTGGGGGTTCTGGGGACTCCCAAGTAAGGACAGGGAGAGGAGGAGGAGGGGAGGTGAATGCGGATGCAGCTCAGCCTGCCAAGAGCCTAGAGGGATGGCAAGCTCTGAAAAAGGAAGCTGAGGTTCGGCTACAAGGGAATTTAGAGGGGCCCAGGGGCTGGAAGAGAATGTAAGTGGGGGGATGCCAAGCTCCGGCTCCAGCTCCAGAATGGCTGCCCAGGCCTGGGCTCCCCCCTCAGCCCCACAGTCACCACTGCAGCCAATGGGGGGGCAGGTGCTGCATCAGGGGCGGGGCCAGCATCTCCACGGCAACAAGAAGCTACAGGCTGGAAGGAGGGGGGTGGACCGGAAGAGCTGCCTGTTAACCCTCTAGGTTCCAGAACAGAACAAGGGAGGACCACAATTATATTTTCACTGTCTGCTTCCAGAATTGCAAATTGCCTGCAAACTGCCCTAGAATCAGTCCCCAGCTCCCCTTTACCTATAAAACCCAGGTGTTAGGAGGTTTGCATACAAAAAGTGGACCCCATCACACGAGAACCCTATCACTCCCTCAGGTGTATAGTACAGAAACATACACTGAGCTGTAGTGGTACGTGTATATGAGAACCACAATACAAAAAAAATAACTGGGGATCTATGTGCTTTTGAGACATACAGACAACTGTGAGCACGGGCATAGCACGGATCCACATTCTGAGACCCTAAGGCCCACACACCCCACAGGATACATGCTTTGACATATGTGAGCACTACAACAAGGGAGTACATACTTGAACCCAGTTACCCACATGAGAGCTGCTCGTGTGGACTTTGTGGCCCAAGTCTCTTGGGCAATCACGTGGACAGCACACTACAGAAATGGACCTATAACCCTAAGACGCGCATATCCCCATGCAGGGGAATTCCAGTTTAACCCCTGAAATACATGCTTGAGAACACCATGATCCTGACCACAGAAAGGTATCCCCATATCTCAGAAGCACAAACATCCTTTCATTCACGTGAAAAGTACAACCACATCCGCTCTGTATCAGGACAACCCCCTTTCCTCCCCCAGCCCTTCTCTCACTCTAACACAGGCATCCAAGATTGCCACCAGAGTAAAGAAAAACCAGGAGCAAATGTGTTAATTATCCTTCTGGCACACACTAAGCAATGCATCCAATGGTTCAGGATATCTCTTCCCTAGTAACATTTTTCTGCATTTCTCAGGTATGGCTGCCTCACTCTCATTTCAGGGAACCGAGCTCAGCCATTATTTTCATGTGCAAGCTTATCTAATAAAGGCATAAAGTCTAATTTTAAATACATTAAAATTCTGCTTTGGAACTAAAGCATTAACAGAATAACAAATTTGCTAATTGGCTTGCTTGTTTCTTGGAAGTAATATAACCTTACACATATTACCAAGAACTAAGATCAATGAACTCACTCATAAGTCACAGGAACACAGAGGCCACATACACATATGCTTATTAAAGACTTTTGTTGCCGCAGGAAAAGAATAGCAGAAACACAGAGGAAAGGGGGGCAGAGTGACAGAAACACAGAACATCCTGTTATTAGTGCTGCATGCAGTGACATGTACAGAGAAAATAACACACACCCGTATATACACACACACAGCAAACCTGAAAAGCATAAACTGTGATCCTGGGTCTCCATGTCCCATGCCTGCACGATGTATACACGCATGCACACACATAACAGCCACCTACACAAACCCGTAACACAGGCATTGTGCACACACCCACACATGTACACACCCTGTGTACACACACAATGGCACTCACACACACACAGCAAGGGCTTGGACTCCTGCCCCTCCAACATCTCTAACCTTGCCATCACCCACAGAATCTCCCCCTGCCCTCCAAATCCCTAACCTTTCCTTTGGCCTTTCTTCCTCTCCACACCCAGCTGGCAGCTCTCAAGGGGAGCCAGGGGAGGGAGGTTGCCAGAGAAGGGCGAAGAACAGGGTTGGACACAGAGCAGAGAAATGGGAGACAGAGCTCTGTGCTGGGGATATGAACCTCTAATGACAGTCCCTGCCATGACAGGCCTCACTGTGAGCCAGCCCGTATGCCTGAGTGGCCTTCCCTGATCCAAAACCAAGCCTGATCCTACAAGGCCTACAAGAATCCAGTGCCTTCTCCCATCTTCTTCCCTTTCTTCTTTCACAGATGACTTTACCAGAAGGCCTGACTCTCTCCTCCCCACTGCCTTCCCAGCTCCCAGACCACTTCTTTTCCCACCATCTCTATCCAGTTCCCCATCTTAAGCTCTTATCCCCTGTTCTCTCCTAAGTCTGGCTCAGCTTTCTCCCACATTCCCATTCTCCAGCTATTCTTTCTCCCTGGCCTGCTCTCTGCTCTCTTCTTCAAGCCTCTCTCATTCCTTCGCTCCTATTCCCTCCCCACTTTTCCTCTTTACCCCATTTCTTCCCTTTTTGAGCTTTTCTGTCCCCACTTACTGACCAAGCAGGGCTTACACCTGCCCAGCCCAAAGGTGTTTCATACACAGTAGGATTCCAAGGAACACATTCACACACTCTCCCCCCTACGCCATACCACTCACATCCAGACACGCCCTGGACACCCATACTGGGACTGACACAGATACTCAGGCCAGTGCTGGAACACACATGCAAAGACACACACCTGCCACCAGGGACACAGAAAATCCTGCTCATAGGGCCACACATTCCCACACACAGAAGGCTGACAGGAGGTGAGCCCCAGCCAGGGATATGCATGCTCAGGGTCAGAGGTGACATGGACCAGCATGGCCGCGAACTGCCCTACAAGCCCATGGCTGGCCCAACAGCCCCCTAGGCAGGAAACAGGCAGAGGCAGGATAAGACAGGACACACTTGCACAAGGCTGGCTGCACATGTGTGCATGAGGAACTGGGCCCCCGTGTGCACATGGCACCGACACACAGGAGACACGAGCATGGGCACGAACACACTCGCGGACACACGGGCTGCCCCTTCCACCAGGGGCTCCAAGATCCCACACACACCGGCCGCCCCCGCGTGCTCAAGACCCTGTCCACACGAGGCCGGTCCCCGACCCTCCCGACCTCCGCTGTCCCCCTCCGGTTACCATAACTCCCCCCACTCGGAAGATGCAGCGAGAACATGCGGAGGGAGCAGCTGCTGCCGCCGCCGCCGCCACCGCGGCTTCCCCACCCCCCTCCCCGCGCCCACGCACACGCGCGCCCCCGCCCCACGCGCGCGGCGGCCTCCCCCCCCACGCGCGCTCCTAGACCGCCCGGCCCCGCCCTTACCTCGCACCGCCCCCCCGGGGGGGGGTCAGGGGTGTCCCCGGTGGGGGAGGGGCCCCGCCCCTGCGCGGGGGAAGGGCGGGGTGCGGAGTGAGAGGGGGCGGTACGGCCCGGCTCGCGCCGCCCGGCGCGGTGGGGGCGGCGGCGGGGCCCGGGACGGCCGGGACGGCCGCGCGGTGACGGCCGCGGGAACGGCTCCCTCCGCCGCCGCTCCCGCCGCTGCCGCCGTTGCCCGGGCCCCGCCGCCGTTGCTAGGCGACCGCTGCTGCCGTGGCCGCCTCTGTCACGAGCCCCGTCGCCCGGAGACAGCGCGAGAGAGACGGGGGAGGGGGGCAAGGGGACCCCCAAAACAAACCAGGCCACCCACCATCCCCTCCTGAGCAGGACCCCCACACACACACAAAACCGCGGAGAGAACGAGGGTTCGCGGCTCCACCCAGCAGAGGAGGAGCCCTGGATTCCAATGCCCCTCAAAGGTCCGGCGACCTCTCCCGGGCTGGAGAGTCCACAGCCTCAGCAAACACCTTTGCATAGCCAAGTCCCCAAGGTTCCAACGACCCGTGTCCACTGCACATCCTCTATGCCCTTTACACATTCCATGTTTCCCTGAAGACCCTAAATGTTCACCCCTTATCAACTTTCACTAAGCCCTCCCCCCAAATACATATGCCCCTGGAACCCCTCCCAGCCTCTAGTGAACCCCAATACAGCAACCTCCACGTGCCACCTCAACTCCAAACACACACGGTGTCCCCACCCAAAACACACGGGAGACCCCCGCCAGAGACCCCTAGACCCTGAGGACTCAGGATAAGGAGAAAGATGGGGAATAAGTGGGCAGATCTGCCAACCACAGGACACATGATAAACATGCTCTGTGAGCATGTGACCATTCTGGCCTGGAAACGCAGGTATACACACGTGCACACAAACACACACATCTTCCCCAGACACGAACATGACATACACACATACATATACACACAGATGTGACAGACATCACACACATTCTCTGTATACATTCCACCACCACCTGACTTTGCCTCACAGAGATGTGCTACCCACACACCCCCACGGTATGGGGTTTCCATGACAATGACACACATCCCTGACCACCCACCCACCCACCCACCCAAGGTCCCCAAACCGGCCCACAAGACTAGTAGGGCCTGGACCTATCAGAAGGCTGGAAGGAGCCAACGGATGGGGACAGGTCACCGGCTCTCTAAGGGAAAGAAACTGGTAGCCTGAATTCCTGAGGGGAGGGGGAGCTGGTGGGAAAAAGGGGTCACACGGGGGTTGGAGGAATGGGGAACCTGGATCGCTGGGTCCGGGAAGGGAAATGCAGTGGAAGGGGGCAGTGACGAGGGGGTTTCCGGGGGCTGAGGGCGTCTCTCTGCACCTTGGCTGCAGATCTCTGTTCTCTGCCTTCATCTCCCCTCACTGTTCCCATGGAAACCTTTTAAGCGAACTTCTCAGGAAGACAAAAATCTTTTTTTAAATGACTAAAGAGGGGGTTGGGGGGGCAAAAAGGGGGAGGGAGGGGAAGAGACAGATGGAGAGAGGGAGAGAGTTGGAGAGACAGACCGAGCAGATAGCTCTACAGACAGAAAGGAGATGAGATGGGAGTCTGATGGACTTTCGCCGGGAGCAGAGAGGAGGGACGGGGTAATCAAGAGGGGTACAGAAAATAAGAGAAATCAGGGAGGAAAGAGAAAGGGGGTGATACAATTGCAGAAAATAGAAGCAGCTGATGAGAGGAGGAAAAAGGGGAGCAAGAAAAGAAGGAGACCTCAAGGACTGAAGGTCCGGAAGAAGAATCAGGAGCATAGGGGTGGGGCAGAGGTCTGGGGGGAGGGCAGGAACTAGGTCATTCTTTCCAAGATCCCAGACCAGGGGCTGGGAGGGGCAGGGGCAGGAACACACGGACTGGAAGCTAAAGATCTAAGGAGACTATTTTTACAAGCACCAGGAAAATAGTCAAACTTCACTGCTGGAGAGGAGAAAGGGAGCGAAGCCGACGAGGACCTACAGGGGCCTCTCACCCACAGCCCCTGTCCCGCTCCACCTTCCAGAGGAGGGCGCCATCTCCCCTCGGGAAGCGAGATTTTGTCTCCACCTTCTCCCGCCCCCGGCCAGCTCCCACAGCTCCCCGACGCCCCCGCCCCGCCAGCCCGGTCCACCTTCAGCCCTCTCCCTTCGCCTGTCCGGGGCTTGAGAGCCTGCTCGGCCGCCGTACCATGCTCGCCGTGGGGCCGCCCCTCCACCGGCACGGAGACTGTGCGTCTCAGCAGTTTGTTGCGACTGGACTCGCTCCTCCGGTCCCGGATCAGTAGGGGGTGTATCTAGGGGAGGTGGGGGTGTCTCAGATCTCCCTGGCCCACGCCGCCCTTTCCCTCCCTCTACCCCCCTCCGCCCCCTCCCAGGAAGGGCGGGCCTCCCTTTCCCCCCTAAGGCTGCCCACCTTCTGCCCCGGCCCCTCCACACTTGGTGACTGGATCTCTCCCTTCTCTCCCCCAAGTCTCTCTCTCTCATTCCTTCCCGTCCCACCCTCTTTTCTCCCTCCATTTGTCTTGAAACACCTTCCTGAGGATTCTCTCAAACCCTACTCAGCTCTTCTGCAACTCCTCAGAAGTTAGCTACTTCCTGAATCCAGTTTTCCCTTGACCTTCAGTTCCTCCATTCTCCCTGCTTTCCTCCCAACCTCCCACCTCCCTTACCCCCTTCTCTCCCTCCGAGCCTGTCACGGGGGTAGCAGAAGCTGCATTTATAATCAGGATCCACAGCTTGTCTCCCTCCCACGGCCCGGCTTGCGGCCAGACTGGGACCCAACCTCCCCTCCCCCTAGAGGGCCTGGTCACCTTCCCCCACCTTTCATCTCCTTCCATCACCCGACCCAACATCTCTCCGTTCCCTTCTTCCCCTCAGCCATCACCTTTCCCTAAGCTTCACACCCCACTCCCCCTGTCCACCTCCATCCCTACCTCCATACACCTCCACCCCTGCAGTCTCCTCCACCTCTATCAAGAGCCACAGGAACAGACCCCTCACTATCTCCCAGCCCCAGTTCCACACCACCCATCCAATTGCAACTCCCTGTGTCTGTTCAGGCTGCTCATTTTCCCAGTTCCATCTACTCCCCCTCCCACACACATGCCCTTCCTACTCCAGACTGGCCATTCCTATTGCCCCTCAGCTTGCTGGCCACTGGTCCCTTCAATCTGTCCCTATCTCTGTCATTCCTTCATTACCCCAATCCATTGTCTTCCCACTTCATCCCTTTAACAGTCCCCACTCTTGGTTCCAGTTTCCCCCATTTATCCTACAGACTCCAAACCTTGATTGAGGGGTTTGACCACAGTCACTCAAATCTCTCCCAATGGTGTCCAAAACTTAGACTCCCCAAACCACCTCCCCTTTCAAAGTCACCATATCCTCTCCTTAACACCTCTACTTTACTCTGTGGCCTGGAAGCTGTCTACCCAGCCATCTCTCCACACTCTCACCTGCCCCCACAGGTCCCTTGACACTGTAGTTAGCCCTGACTCAAATTCTAACCCTTCCTCATCACCCTATTCCCGACAACTTTCAGGGCCCATTTCTCATCACGTTTGGTTTTCCAGGCTACCCTACTATTCTTTAAACTTGTGCCCCAAATCACCCCCATTCCCTGACTCACACTTATGGGGCATGCTTCCAGTTTTCATCCTCTATTTCCTCCAATGGACACTCCTACTGACCCAGCTCCCAAATCAGAACCCACTCCCCTGGCTCTCAGATCTCCATACCTGGCCACCACCTTCCATAAGAGACCTCTGTCCATTTCATCTCCTTTACTCTGGCTAATCCCTGCCCCTACTCCACTCCTACTCCTTTAGATAACTCCACATACTCCCAGTTCCCCTCCCTTATATTCCTTCCTGATGTCCAACCATTCCCTTGCAGAAGCCCTCTCAGTGTCTCTCTAAACCTTGATCTCAGTCACCCTCCCAGTCTTCACCCCCATCATGCCAAGATCCACTGACCTCAGTCTTCTCTCCCATTACCCTTCAGCTACCAAAAACCTCCTCTATCCCCTGCCTTTTCTCTGGGTCCTGCAATTTATCCTCCTTGCACTCTGCCCCCTGATGGAGAAAGGACGGGAGTCTTGCTCAGTGGACAAAGCAGAGAGGGGTCCTGAAGATTACTTTGGTGGGGAGGGCTTTCCATGTCTTCACCCCTTCTCTAAACCTTTCAGTTCCCCTTCCCCATTCTAACCTATCCTACAATATGGACAGTGTGAAAACAGGAGTCCCCCCACCCCAAAATCTTCAGAACCACATCTCCTCCCCAACACAGTTCATAACCCTCAAAGACTCCCTTCCCAAAGTGAGAGGATGACTATCCCCCTTGTCACACTCCAACCCAAGTCTCAGTGGCTACCCTTCTGCCATTTGCAAATGCTTCTTCTTTGTCTGCCTTCTTTGTGTCTCTCTCCCCTTCACTAATGAGGACTCTCCCCATTCTCCCACATGCCTTTCCCCAGCCTTCTCACCCCACTCACCTCATCCTCATCCAGCATGAGCAGCTGGTTCCCCGAGATGATGCAGAACCGAGGGTTCCAACCAGGACGATCATACGGGGAATGAACATATTGGGTTCGGTGCATAGAGGGTCCCCGTACATCTGGGGAACAGAGACACACAGAAACAGTAAGGGAGGCTCTATGCATTTGGAAGCAGAGGCCTAAAATGGCAAGAAGAGAGTCCACAAAGTGAGAAGGGGACCCCACCGGCCTTCAGGAGATCAGTTGAAAGTGAGGCACCTGGCAACTCTAAAGGAACACAAGACAAGCATTTATACATAGAGGAAAAGAGGAGAGGATCACATCACAGAAGGCTCTGGAGACTTGGGGGAAGAAATGCAGAGGTTCAGGGACGGGAATTATATGACAGAGAAGGTACACGTTTGGGGGCAGAGAAAGAAGAAGGAGCTCTCCATCTACTTCAGGAAAATAAGGTGGAGATGCCACAAAATTGGCAGGAGAAAAACAGAAGTTGGTGTCAGATATCTGGGTAGAGGAAGGCATCCAAATAGCTGCACAAGACAAGGACTTGGAAGGTGGCACCATCCCTCTATAAAAGAGTATGAGGAAAGCTACACAGCTGTGGGAAAGAAGGATGGGGTGTGTGTGTAGGAACACTGGGATCATGAGATTCAGAGGGCTAAATATCTAGAAAAGAGGAAGTTGGGGAGCTTACCTGTTCACAGAGTCAGAGACATGAGAGGGTCTCCCCGCCCAACTCTCCCTTCTCTGTGCCCTCCTCCCCAGTTCAACCCTGTTCATCCTTTAGGGAAAGTTCTGGTTCTTCTGGTGGTAAGGAGAAGATGGCTTTTGTCGGCATCTGGCTGTGGAGGGGCCAGGGCAGAATGTGGGAAATATGCCCTTGTTTGGACGAGTAGAGACCAAATTTATCTCTTCCCCCATTCAGTGCCCAGAGATTCAACACTGCCCCCACCACCTCACCCCACCTAGTCTCAATGGACAGGAAGGAAACCACTCCATAGGTCAGGAGCCTTCCCAAGGCACAGTGAAGAGCTTGAGGAAGAAAGAGGTCAGGGGGAAAGAATGGAATATCCAGGCCTGGTGACATAGAGGGGCCTCCAAAGACGAGAGCTGGAGATGGGAACAAAACTTTCAGAAGAGAGAATAGTAGACCAAGTGTCACCCATGGCTGAGATGAGCCCAGGGTCCTCCTTCCCCAATTGTGTTGTTCTTGCCATGCCGCTCTTCCTGCAAACTGCCTCTCTTTTAAACCCCAAAGCCACACAGGCCCTATTGAAGTAAGAGAGATGTCATATTGGTGACAGCAAAGAGAATTAGCTTAAGGTATCAGATTTTAGATGGAAAAAAAGATCAAACTCTGTCACCTTTATGGGATAACCACGAGTATATTGCAGGAGAACTGGTCTTTGAGCTTCATTCCAACAGAATGCACTGAGTAGCAGAGTTTTGCAAATTCAGCCCTTTTCTGTCTATAAATATATCTCTCAAATTTACCCAGCCTCCAGATCACAGTGAGCGATGAACCCTCAGAATGTCCACCATCTAGAAACCACAATACTTTGAAACTCTATCTCAACCCATTTCCAAGACTAACTAATGTTCTCTAGATACAACGATCACCAATACCTAGCCTCTGAAACTACAGACATTGCTGGCAACATGCCCACCGCACTTAGACACTTGGTATACTCAGAAGAGAAATCTGTTGATACACATAAGCATCCTGGGAAAGGGCTGGTTCAGGCTGCAGCCAAGGGAGGCAGGTTAGACTTCAGAGGGCATCTTTCTCCTGGCAGCAGGGAACTTAGGAACAACTCTAGAAACACACACACACACACTGTCTGGACTTGGTGAAGAATGATTCTGGGAGGCAGATGCAAGAGGCAAAGGAACATGACTGAGAAAGGGAAAATTTTTACTAGCATGAGAAATCCCTTAAGGGCTGAGATGGGGATCCCTTGTTCTAATCATCAAAACCTGTGTCTTTGTACCCCAAATCTCCAACACCCCAATAAGTAGAGGAGACAAGAAAAGAGAAATGATAATAAGAGTTGAGGTATTAAGGGAAAGTGGGTAGGCACAGACTTGTGGTGACAAGGAATGGTCTGGGGGACAAATAATAGGAGTAGATATAAAAGAAAAGGAGGCAGAAATGATGGTAAATGCCTAGGGGCAAGGGAATACACCTGAAGGGCTAGACTGGACATGTGTCAGAGCAAAGGAGGCAGACCTAATGCGGGGGCTATGACAAGGGGTCAAGACAGACTAGTAGAGAAGCGATAGAGATATAAGGGAGTGACCACATAGAAAAGAGATAGAGAGGGGCAATGGACACCAGAGAGGGGACTGATATAGGGGAAGGACAGAAGGGGGACTCATATAAGGAACGGACACCATATTGGGGGAAAGATATAGGTGATGGACAGCAGAGGAGGGAGGGGGAATGGAAATAAGGATTGGGGGGTGGGGGAAGGGGGTAAAAGTGATGAAGTGAAGACAGCATTAAGACCCCAGAGGTTACATTTCACTGGTCAAGAGCCTTTAAGAGGGTCAGAGTCTGGGGCAGGATGCTAACCTGTCCCCTACTCCCATCACTTAATTTTACTTATATTGCCACCCCACCAAGCACACATAATTTGGCCCTCTCCCTGCCCTGGTCTCCCCTCCCCCACCATTCCATCTCTCTTCTCTCTTCCCTCCATCTGGACCCTCCATCCCCCCGCCCCCCACTGCCTCCCTCTCTCTCCATCTGGCCCCTTCTCTCCCTCCATCCTCCTCTCTTTTTCCACCCCTTACCATACTCTGAGTCCCCCACCAAATTCTCCCCCCACATCTTCTTGGCTTCTCTTTTCACCCCTATGTTTTCATTTCTCCCTCCTAGCCCCTCTCCCAAGACTCTGTCCCTCTATTTCCTTGATGTTTTCCTCATCACTCAGCTCCCACCCCCAAATTATTTCTGCAGCTTTTTCCCCAACCCAATCCTTCTACCTTCCCACCCCTTTCTGGCGCTTTCTTTCCCCTTCATCATTTTCCCTTCAGCCCCCTTTCAAGGCCCATTTCCTGGCCCCTCCGTCCCTTATCTACCCCTATCCCTCTGGCCTCCAATCCCTCCTTCCCGGTTGCTCCCACCCCTGCCTTCTCGGTCCTCCCCTCTCTCTCCATTTCAGCCGCTCCCCTCCCTTGGCCCCGACTCTCCCCCGCCCCCTGCCCCTCCCCCTGTTGCCCCCCATATGGCCCTCCCCCTCCCCCCACCACGTACCTCTGAAGGGGGCATAGGACATCGCGGGGATGCTCCCCCGATGGATGGAGGCTCGAGACCTGCTCATCAGGCCTGGGGGGAGGGGGCGGGGGGACGGGGGAGAAAGAAGAGAGAAAGAGGGGGAGAAAGAGGGGGAGAAGGAGGAGGAGGTGGAGGAGGAGGAGGAGGAGAGAGGAGGAGAGAGGAGCAGAGAGAAGCAGAGAGGAGGAGAGAGGAGGAGAGAGGAGGAGGAGGAGGAGAATAAGAGCCAACGGCAGCAGCGGCAGCCGAGAGAGAGGGGGGGCGGGGGAGCGAGCGAGAGCTAAGAGAGCAGGAGGAGGAGGAGGAGGGAGAGACTCTGCAGCCCCCACCCCTACTCGGGGAGGCCCAGATTGTGAGAGAGAGAGACCCCTGACTCAAAAACACACCAGAGAAAGACAGAGGTGCTAAAGATGCAGACCCCAGACCCTGAGAGAGACCCTAGACTCACAGGGAAAGATACTTCACCACCCCCCACCGTGGGTTAATTTGAGACACAGGCCCAAAATCTAGAGGAAAAGAGACTCCTGATTTGAGGAAAAAACGACCCCAGATCCCCCAGAGAGAGGAACCCAAGATCAAAATCTGAGAATCCAGTCTCAAAAGGGTTCTCCATACCCACAGACATCTTAGACTCCAGACCCTGAGATGATGATTTCAGGGACCAGGACCTGAGACCTAGACTCAGAAAAAGATGAGGCCCAGATTCCGAAAGAGCCAGATGTAGAATTAGAGCTCAGAGAACTCAGACCTAGAGAGAGACCCCAGACTCAGATCTCAGAGACTGATAACTCAGAGACAGAGACACTCCAGATTTAAGGGGAGATAGAGAGAGACCTCAGCTGGTCCGGAGGTGGACAACTCAGAGACCCAAAATTCATGAAGAAGACTTCGAAAGACCTCAGAGTGCGACCACAGACCCTGAAACATAGAAACCCCCCAACCAAAAACATAAAAGGAAACTCAGTCCTAAGAAAGATCTTCACACAAATACTGAAAGACCCCTCCGAAATCCTTCTCAGAGACAAACTCCAAACTCAAAGACAGAGATCTCAGGGAACCTCCCCTCCCCACTTCCCTGCCCTAGAACCTCCGAGAGGTAGAACCCTGACGTCAGCCTGGGAAACTCCGAGGCGATCCCCACCACCAGACCAATGACCTCAGACCTTGAAGGGAGGGGAAATATTGAGTGGGGGCAGTGGCAAGAGCTTTTTTCTCTGCGCCTCCTCCCATCTCTCTGCCTCTCATTGGCCCCTCTCTCCATTTTTGGGTCACAGGATGTGCTTGGGCCCCAGGGAAGTTATGTAGGGCAGGTCCTGGCTCCTCAGGGGATGGGTTAGGGAAAGGAGACCCTGAGAGGTGGACCAATCCTGGGGAGTGGAATAGGCAGGGAAGAGGGGACAGAAGGACCATCACCACTGTCCCCATCCTGCAGCCCTCGTTCTCCTTCCCTCTGATTCAGTAGTCTGTCTCAAGCTTTGGGTTTTCAATTAAGATGGCTAGGCTCCATTTTCACCATCCTCTATCCCATTTACAGGGTCTCGCTCTGTTTTAAAATGCATCTTTCCTCACCTAGCTATTGTCGTGCCATGCCCGTGCCTGCCTAATCACTCCCCGCTACCCAGGGACAGCGGGCTTCTAGATGACCGTTGTTCATTCCCAAACCCAGGCATATCTCTGTCCCAACTAAAAGGGCAGGGGGCGCTCTCTTAACCCCTGAGGTTGGGGTGAAGGGTCTTTCTCAGACCCTCCCACACCTTAAGGCCTCGGAAACAGTGCAGGGGAGGTTAGGCACATTGTGGGATTTAAGAATGATTCCCCACACCACAGCCTGACGCATCGACTATGCGGGGTCTCCGGCCCCCTCCTTTCCTGGAGCCAGCTCTCGCCTCACGTGGCCTGCGGGGCTGGCCTGTGATTGGCCACTTGGCGTCACTCACTGAGTGCCGCCGCCGGAGAGGACCGGCCCCCTCACGTGACAGTGGAACGCCGCAGCGGCTCTCCTCAGCCAGCAAGTGGTAGTTTCGGGTTCACACGGAAACGGGCGTGCCATTTCCGCGCACGTCTGCAGATCCGGCGGTCGATTGGTCAAGTCTCCCATCGCTCCTCCCTCATCAGGAGGCGGGCAAGCCGCGCCACGAGAGGGCCAGGATTGGCTGGCTCTGGACGCGCGGGTGGTCCCCCTTCTACTGTCACATGGTGCGCGCTGTTTTCTTATCACGTGGCTGCCACCCAGGTAAGAGGCCGCTCTTCCTGGGGTTGTTTCTCCGTGTGACGTGTGGCTTTTGAGATCAACTCTCCTCTACCAGCGTGGGCCGCATGAGTAGGGGGCGGGCTCCCGCGGTCCTGCTCGGCGGAGTGGTGAGTGACCGGCCCCGTCCCGCCCCTTCCAGTCCTCGAAGCCTCGACCGCTACCTGCACCCCAAATCCCAGAGGTTGGCCCCCTGAGGTGTGAGTGAAATGAGCCTTTGCTTTACTTTTCCAAGTTTCTCTCTCACCTTCAGGGGCATTCTTCTTCGGGGTACATCAGAGGGAGGGCAGAGCCTGAGTATCTAAGCAAAGGCTTCCCTGGGTGTAATTTCCTGGGCTGTTGGTGAGGAGAGATCTAATTCGCCTCCTGCTCTCAGGCTTCTCTGCTCCTGTCTTTTGTTTGGATGCCGGCGCTGCTGCCTGTGGCCTCCCGCCTTTTGTTGCTACCCCGAGCCCTGCTGACCATGGCCTCTGGAAGCCCTCCGACCCAGCCCTCGCCGGCCTCGGATTCCGGCTCCGGCTACGTTCCGGGCTCGGTGTCTGCAGCCTTTGTCACTTGCCCCAACGAGAAGGTCGCCAAGGAGATCGCCAGGTAGGGACCTCGATGTTCAGCGAGAAAGGATGATCATGAAGGGAGAGTTGGGGGTGGGGCAGAAGAGTGCCGCTTTCTCCTGTCTTCAGCTCTGGAAGCCTGTCTCTGGGCTGCCAGTACAAAAATTGGGGTCATGGGGCACTCTGAATGGGGCTGTCTCTTCACTCCAGGGCTGTGGTGGAGAAGCGCCTAGCAGCCTGCGTCAACCTCATCCCTCAGATTACATCCATGTGAGTCACAGGAGTTGGGGGGTTAATAACTAACTGTAGGAGCTGACTGGGAACGTCTTTCCTGGGGGAAATTCTTTGCTCCTCACAACTCTCCCCCTCTGACCTTTCAGCTATGAGTGGAAAGGGAAGATCGAGGAAGACACTGAGGTGCTGATGGTGAGAAACATTTCCCCCACCCAACAAAATGTCCCCAATCCCTGATCCCTTTAGCCCTTACCCCTCTTCTGAGAAACTGAACTCAGTCCCACTCCTTGAGTCAACCATGTTTATCTTTGTCCTTTAGATGATTAAAACCCAAAGTTCCTTGGTCCCGGCTTTGACAGATTTTGTTCGGTGAGAACTTTGAGATGTATGGGGTGAGGGTGTGTACTGTGGGGATGTGACTTGCTTGCGCGAGGGAGTGGGTTCCTTTAGGTAAATCTTTGAGTAATCCCCTTCCTCCACCCACCTATCTTGTAGTTCTGTGCACCCTTACGAAGTGGCTGAGGTAATTGCATTGCCTGTGGAACAGGGGAACTTTCCATACCTGCAGTGGGTGCGCCAGGTCACAGAGTCAGTTTCTGACTCCAGCACAGTCCTGCCATGATGAGCCCTGTTCCTGCCATGATCCCCTTGATACTCAATGCCTTCTGACTTCCAGGTGATGACCGGGCCCCCAATAAATCCTGTCTTTAGATCTTTCTGCCTTTTGCCTGTTTTTTCCTTGTCATGTATGCAAATTTGTTGGGAGAATATAAGTGCTTCTAGTCCCTGTATTCTCTACATCTTTCAGAATGACTCCGAGCTGCTAGATTTATTTCTCTTTATTTCAATCATACAGAATCCGGGATCCCTTATCATCCTCCCTCCTCAGTCTCTGCCCCCAGGGGTTAAATAATTTTAAAAAATATTTAAAAAGCTGTAACAAAATAACATCAAAGGAAATGGGAAGGATGGAGGGGTCAGGAATCATGAAGGAGGGTAGAGAAGAGAGCCTCCTCCCCACCCCCCACTCTTGGATTCCAGCCTGGGCAGTAGGGAGAACTACCCCCTATCTCTCCAGGTACATCCCAGCTGTAGGTGAGGTCAGAGGTCAGGGTATGAAAGTGCCGGTGTGTGTGAATGGGTAGGTGGGCAGAGGCAAGCTGTTCAGAAGATGCCCCCTCCTCCCCACTCAACTAGGTACTGCACAGAGCCATCAGGCCGTACTCTCCGAGCAAGGACCCGGACAGGGTCCCCTCGGGACAGGTAGCCAACCCCACCTCGGACTCCTCCCCCAGTCCCAGGAGACAAACTACGGCACAGGGGAGAAGGGGGTGCTGAGCGTCTAGGAAGACCTGGGGATGGGGATGAGACTGAGGAAGATGAGGCAGTCATCGAGTGGGGGGCATTTTTAGGGATATCTGTGGGGAAACCAATGTGAAGTTCCAGGGGTGACCTAGGGAGAGAAGGCAATTGTAAGAAATGGGCAGAAATGGAGAGCACATGTGAATCAGAGAAACAGTGTTAGAGACTAAGAGCCTTGAGCACATAGAGGGGAAGAGGAGCATCGCTGGTAATAGAAGATAGAATCTCACCTGTCTGGGGGTTCACCGTCCCCAGAGGTCCCTGCGGTGCTGGCAGAAGGGTGGAAGGAAGCAAACATCCGGATGGGGCTGCTGGGGTTGGAGTGGGGCAAGTCAGGACCTGAAGCAGGGGAACAGGACCTTCTCCCCCCGGGAAGTGCAGAGCTCAAACACTACCCACAAGGGACTCCCTTCCCCAGAATACTGGCTACCAGACACTAGTTCTAGAAATTGGTCTAGGCCAAGAAGTGGGTAGCCAAGGGGGAGAGGGAAAGGAATTCTGGGTGAGAAAGTCCAGAAGATGTGAATAAATGGGAGCATATTTTGTGGAGGAGGGGCAGAGGAGCACTGACCTGGGCAGGCAGCGGGCATCTGTGGGCCGGAAGTTGTAGCCGCTGCTGCCCTGGTAACTCTGGTTAGGGCTGGGGGATGGTGGAGACACTGAGGCCTAGAAGAGGGAGCAAAGGACTGAGAGGTAATCCTTGACTCCTTCCCACACCCCACCATTTGCTCCATAGGGTTCCCCCTGCCCCGGTACCTGCAGTGCCCTCTGCAGATGAGCCCGCTCCCTCTGCTCCCGGGGCTCGGGCTGATTGCGCACTGCTGAGGGTGGCCCCAGCTCCTCCACTTTCCCCTTCTGCCTCCTCCTCAGGGGCTCTGGCTCCGGCCTCCGGCGCTTCCCCAGGGGACGTGAGACCCCTCCCCCAGGGCCCTGCCCTGAAGGGAAGCTGTAAGAGGCCTCCTTATCCCCCCAGCCCCCTCCCGGACACCCCAAAGACCTCCCCATCTCTATACATATACCCGCCAGCACTAACACCCTAAGAATTTCCCCCATCCCCCCTGGACCAGTGACCTGGTGAGTGCTCCATCTCCAGTAGGGGGCTCCACAGGGGGAGGCATCCGAGCATGGAGACCAAACAAACATTTCCTCTTCTTAATCTCTCTCCCTGAAATGAAACTGGAGCAAGAAGAGAAATGATATAGGGTCAGTGCTGTTAAAAAAAAAAAAAAAAAAAAGGTTCCTCCTTACACCATTCCTCAGTCCTTTTCAGTCATAGTCTTCCAGGTGGGTTGCAAGCCCCTCCCCTTCCAGCTTCCAATTCCATCTCTTTCTGAGTCTCATCCTAGACTCCTCTTCCCTCCAACTCACCGGTCCTTGTGGCTGTTGAGAGCAGAGAGGAGCTTGGAAGAACGTTCTCCTTTGGGGGTGTCTGAAAGCTGGGAGAAATGAAGAAAAATGGGGCCAGGGGAACAGTGATTTCTTCTCTTCCCCTTTCCACTACATCTCCCTGTCCCATCCCAACCCCCAAAACTGCACTACCCCTTACCTCCCCCAGAAGCAAACTGTCCCAATTCTCAGAAGTGAAGGGGAGGATCTCACGATCAAAATCAAAGTATTTCTTCTTACAGCAAACGCTGAGGTGATACAGGACAAGATGGGCCACATCCACCCTGGAAAAACAAAGTTTCCAAGACCACAGAGGCATTTTAAGAGCCAGGGGAGTCCCGAGGTGCGAGGTTGGGGCATACAGAGTAAAATACTGGGGGTGTGGAGTTACACTGAGGTCATGCCCAAGCCAGCTCACCAGCGAAGCTGTAGTCTCCGGACTTTCTCAGGGCCTCCACGACACACACAGCATTCAAATTCATAGAACCTGGACATAGGCAAGAGGGAGAACACACACTTACGCAGGAAAACTATGCCATCCCCTGGAGGACTCACAAGCAAGGATGGGGCAAACAGGTGAGGTAATGCTGCAGATGTTGGGAAGAGACTAGAGTGGAGATGGGCATGGGAACTGAGTGTGGAGCACGAAGAAAGAGGACATCTTGGCTTCTGGAGAGTCTGCCTTGGTCTCACCTGTCCCCATAGAGGAGGGGCTTGCTCAGACACTGGGTGCAGGCCTCATGGAACCACTGCAGGCAGCTCCGGCACTGCAGCATTTTCAGGTTCCACCTGAGGGGGAACATAGGACTTCTGGCCTCCAGAAACCCCCTTCCCCATAACTTCCCCAAACCCTAAACTTACCTCCCATCCCCCTGAGTGCTACCCTCATCCTGTTCTTTTTCCTTCATTTCCTGGGAGGCACCACCATATCATTCATTCCACAGTCTGCTCCCCCTCATTACTCACTCCCCAGGGCCACCACAGTAACAGTAACTCTGTTGTCGGTTGCTCAGATGTCCAGCATCCCAGTCCAGCCCCTTCAGTCCATACGGCAGAGAGAGCTTCATACCCAGCATGGCCCGGGCATAGGGGCCCTTCTTCAGGGCACCTCCCCTCTGCAGAGACAGGACAGGTGAATGGCTTCAGAGGGGTGGGGAGAGGAAAAGGCTTGGGAGAGGCTGTGGATGGGAGGCTCCCACAGGAAGGGGTAACAGGGAAGTGCCTTTACCTTGGTGGCGATCGCAAAGACACACTGGCGGCATACCCAGGATGTGCCCTCTCCCTCTCCAGGGGCTGGAGCCCTGGGAACATGGCAGTCCTGGTGATAAGCTGAAGAGTGATAATGTTAATAGTAAACCACTTATTGCATACCTGTGTGTGCTTGGTATTGGGACAGGAATAATCTTTACCCATCTCATTTAATTCTTGACCATGTTCTTGATGAGGGGGTACATGATCCTTATTTTACGAGTCAGGGAACTGAGGCTCCTAGAGGTTAAGGGACTTGTCCAAGGTCATATGGTTAGAAAAGGATGCAGTTAAACCATCCTCTGCTTGCAAAGGTTACACCACCCCTTTCCATGGCTGCTTCTCCCTGGGCTGAAAGGGGATGAGGACTAAGAAAGGGCTAAGCAGCCTGGCCAGAGCAGTGGCTTGGGGACTAAGGCCATGACAGGTGACATAAGGACCATCCTGGAGGGAAGAGCAAGCTCGACCATTCAGGTGACCTGCCCTCTCACCATGGCGACACTTCTCACAGCTGACCAGCCGGTTCCCAGGGACCACAGTCTCAGAGCGACAGACACAACAGAGGAGTTCCTCCCCTGGGAGGGCAGCTGTGAGAGAAAACAGTGTCACGGGGCCTGCCCTTAAGTCTCTTTCTGCCCCTCTAAGCCAGGTTTGTTTTCCATGGGATGTGCAATCTCAGGTCTCTAGTCTTACCAGGGCTAATGTCTTTCCATAGAACCAGAAACTGCGAATCATCCTCAAACTGGACCAGACACACCTCTCTAGCACTGTCCACCTGGAATGGGTGAGCAAAGAGGATGAAATGGGAACCAGAATTAGATAAGGGGAATAGGAAGATGATCAGAGGTAGAAGGTCTTACCTTTTTGATGGTACCCAAGTATAGGAGCCCATCAGTCCATCTGGCCAGCACATCTTGACCCTCCCAAAGTCGAGGCCTAGGGCCAGAGGTGGGAGCAGGAGAAGCTGGGTCCCAAAGTGAGGAGGTACCAGAGCGGCTCAGCCGGGGGGGCTGCGCCATTGCATCCTGGGGGGGCCTAGCCAAAAAAGAAATGGGGAGAAGGTTATGAATGCTGAGAAAGCTTCCCCGTTTTTTCTTTTTCTTTTTCTGAGATGGAGTTTTGCTCTGTCGCCCAGGCTGGAGTACAGTGGCACAATCTTTGCTCACTGCAACCATCACCTCCTGGGTTCAGGCAATTCTCCTGCCTCAGCCTCCGAAGTAGGTGGGATTAAAGGTACCCACCACCACGCCTGGCTATTTTTTGTATTTTTAGCAGAGAGGGGGTGTTGGCCATGTTGGCCAAACTGGTCTCGAACTCCTGACCTCATGATCCACCCACCTCAGCTTCCCAAAGTGCTGGGATTACAGGCGTGAGCCACCGCACCCGGCCAGCTTCCCCATTTTCTTTGCCTATTTTGCCGTCAAGAATGAAGGATCTGTGCCCCCATCTCCAAATCCCTGAGACAGCTGGATAGGAAACCACCAGGCACCCATCACCAGCTTCTTGAGTCCTCTTTCAACTCTAGTGACTGGCTCTCCTCGCGGTAACTGCCCTCCCCCCAACCCCAAACCTAGTTGCTAGTTTCCCAGCTTCCAGAGCTCTCCTGGGATATTATATCCTGGCCTTGAAATTTTAGGAGAAATTACGGTTGTAGAAGCAAAGGCTACCACTCAGTTTAGAGGTATCATAATTAGGGTGTGCTGTTGCCCAGAGATGTGTTTTGGGACCTTTTCTGGAGATGTTTTCCAGAGCAGAAACGGCTGTCTCCCCAGGCCTGCGTGTCTCATTAAGAACAATCATCCTGGTGCCAGGTTATGTCAGGTCACCCTCAAATTCGGGGCTCCCTGCCCCCGGGTTAGACAACTTCTCCGAGTGCCCCGGGAGGGGGGCGTGTCCCAGTCCCGGTCTCCACTCCCCAGGACCGCAAGTCCGAGAAGGGACTTGAGTCGGCCCAGCTCGGACCCGAGGCCAAGGCGGCGAGGCTCTCCCGCCCGCGCCCCGCGCCGACCCCCGGCTCCCTGCCCCCCACCGGCGCCTCCTGCCGCCTCCTTACCGGTGACAGCTGGGGCCGCCGGGAGCCGGGCAGGGGCAGACGTAGGAGACCTAGGCGAGTCCCCCGCGCGGAGAGGGCACGTCCGGGCGTGGGGGGGGTGTGCAGGCGGAGGCCGGGGGGTCCCCAGGCCCAGCCCCTCCGTCCCGGCGGCTCTGGGGCGTATGACGCAGCAGCCAAAGCAGCGGCAGCGGCAGGAGGAGGAGGCGGCGGGGGGGAGGGAGGGGAGGGAGGGGAGGGACGGACCGGTCGGGGGGGAGGGTGGTGGAGGGGAGGACTGGGGGGAAGGAGGAGCCGGAGGGGGGGGCGGGCACCACCTCACCCAACCTCCCTCACCTCCGACAGGCCTGGAGGGCGCCGAGGAAGAGGCAGGCCCTCCGCGGCTTGGGAAGCAAAGAGTCGGACCCGGTGGGAGAGGGAATCCCCTCAGCCCCTTCCTCCGACCTGAGACTCGCCCTTGGGGCACGAGGGAATCCCCCCTCCCGGCAGCGCGCCTCCGGACTGGTCCCCCGCCCCATGCCACATCCGTTAACTGCCCCACCCCCCATGGTCACTCCAAGTCCCGCCCCCCGGCCCCAGTTCACGGCCCCGCCCTCCATTCACCCTTCTCGATGCCCCCACCACGCCCTCCTCCCTCGCGCGCCCCGCCCTCCACTCGCCGTTAGCCCCAGCCCCGCCCTCCCCGTGGCGAGTCGCGCCCCACCCGCCGCCCTTTTGCGCACGCGTGTCCCCTCCTGCGCGCGGCACCTGGGAGGACTGAGCCCCTCCTTCACGGGGCGGCGGCCGTCGGCGGTTGGCGCGAGGGAGTCGGCGGGCGTGCGCGCCGCTTCGCGGGCACGTCCCGCCCCATGCTTCCAGGGCTGGCGCAAAGACGAAGGGGGCAAGGACCCGAGGCGGTGACGCCACCGAGAGCCAGCCAATGGGCAGCGAGCGGGTAGAGCCCCAGCCGTTCGAACGGAAAGGCAGGGAAAGGGCGGGAGAAAAGAGCTAGCAGTTTGGGAGCGCGCGCTAGCCCCGCCTCTGGACTCTGGGGTCCGGTCCCCATTTGCCGAAACCCACCAAAGGAACGTTGCTCCCCGGGGCTGGGGTGGCCGGCGGAAGAGTGAAATTTATCTATAACTAGTGACCAAGGAGAGGGCGTGGATAGCTAGAGGCAGGCCTCCCTGATGTGAGGGACGGGGGACGGGGTATTAGCAGAGGGGAAGATGGTCCAGAACCGGTGAGAGCTGAGGAGAGGAAAGCCCAAGCCCTCAGCCCCCGCTCCCGCCGCCCACACAAACGTTTGGCAGAGGGGACAGATCACAGCTCCCACCTTTACAGATATGAAAATATCTGCCTTCTTGGGCAGATAAACCTTTATTTAAAAAAAAAACACTATTCTTTATTTGATAGCCCTGGGACATGGTGCCCTCCACCCAATAAAGCACCCTCCAGCAACCCTCCCACCCCTCACCCAATACATACACATACACATACAGACACAAACACACACTCCCAACACAAGATCTGGATCCGTCTTCACTTCCTGTTGGCCTGGGCAGTACCAATAACACACTGGTTCACCTGGGGGTAGGGGGTTAGACAGGATAAAAGTTTGCAGAGTAACCAATACAACATTTTCCCCAAGATCTGCTTCCATCCTCCAATGCTAGGGCTGCCCTCAGAAATACTGAAATAAGGCCTCCAAAGGCAGGTTCAGGCTGGTCCCAGTTATGGTTGGTTCTCCTCTGCACACTAGGCTTGGAGGAGGTGAAAAGGCCTGAGAAGAGATAGAAGCCCCAGAAGAAAATACAGGAGCAGAGAGTGGAGGCTTTCATTTCCAGCAATACCCTGTACTAGAGACCGCCAACCTCTCCCACTGTAAAATACTTAAACCGAGATAAAAGAGTAATAACACCCATTTAGGAACTAGGACTCCTTAGAAAATGGATCAGTTGAAGTCTGGGGAGGAAATGTACAAGTTGAATCTGAAAAGACTGCTAGAGTTCTGTCTAAAGGACACTGGCGCCAACCTGAAGGAGGTTCTTTTTTTTTTTTTTTGAGACAGTCTCGCTCTGTCGCACAGGCTGGAGTGCAGTGGCACGATCTCGATGCTCACTGCAAGCTCTGCCTCCCAGGTTGACGCCATTTTCCTGCCTCAGACTCCTGAGTAGCTGGGACTACAGGTGCCCGCCACCACGCCTGGCTAATTTTTTGTATTTTTAATAAAGACAGGGTTTCACCGTGTTAGCCAGGATGGTCTCCATCTCCTGACCTCGTGATCCACCCGCCTCGGCCTCCCAAAGTGTTGGGATTACAGGCGTGAGCCACCGCACCCGGCCAGGAGGTTCCAATTTGAGCATCAGAAAGAACAACAACTGTGGCCGGGCTGGGTGGCTCACGCCTGTAATCCCAACACTTTTGGTGGCTACAGTGAGCTATGATTGAGCCATTGAATTCCAGTCTAGGCAACAGAGCAAGTCTCTGTCTCAAAAAAATAAAAATAAAGATACCCCTCAGATAAACATTCATTGGTCACCTTTGGAAGCTGCTCGGGTATCAACTCAATACTGAAAATCAATAATTCAGCATTTATCTTGTTTTTCCTGTATGAATTGAATTTCAGAGAAACCAAGTAGATGGCAAGGCAAATGTCTTCATAAAAGAATCGTGGCCAGGCGCGGTGGCTCAAGCCTGTAATCCCAGCACTTTGGGAGGCCAAGACGGGTGGATCACGAGGTCAGGAGATCGAGACCATCCTGGCTAACACGGTGAAACCCCGTCTCTACTAAAAAAAAAGAAATACAAAAAACTAGCCGGGCGAGGTGGCGGGCACCTGTAGTCCCAGCTACTCCGGAGGCTGAGGCAGGAGAATAGCGAAAAAACCCAGGAGGCGGAGCTTGCAGTGAGCTGAGATCCGGCCACTGCACTCTAGCCTGGGCGACAGAGCGAGACTCCGTCTCGGAAAAAAAAAAAAAAAAAGAATCGTGACTAACCAATGCAGAACAACTAAGATTAGAAAAATCACCATTTAAAAACCCCTTAATGAAATAATGGATCCAGGTATGGTCACTGATGGATAAAATCACTAGGTGAAAAAGTCAGTAAGGAGCTTTTAAATGGATGGATCACACTGACAACACCCAAATATGATAAATAAGTGAAAGTATGGGGGAAAGAGGAAGCAATCAGCCAAAATCCAGAATAGTATATTCGATAGGACAAATGACCTTCAACAAACAAATGACGTAATAATGGCAGTGTGGGATAGGGTTGTGGAACTTGAGACATTTCAATCAAGTGGGTGGCCCTTGCCTGGATCCTGATTTGAACAAACCTATTATGTATAAAAGACACTTCTGAGACAGTTGGGTGAAATTTAACATAAACTGGGTATTAGAGGATATTAAAGTTCATGCTGTTGGATGTTACATTGGTATAACATTAATAAAAATTAGAAAAAACATCACCACCCTCTAAAACTGAACTTAGAATACCAGATCAGGGTGCAGGTGCTGGCTACTCTACAGCAACAATCAGTGCTGATTGGGAGGAGGCCCAAGCGTACAGCAGGACAGACCTGATCAGAGCTCAAATAAAGCCAGAGCCCATTAAAGGGCTATACGCTCAGGAGGAGGGTGAACCAGAGAAAAAAATTACGGTGAAGGCAGACAGTAAGGAAACTTTCTGACTTGCTTAACACTAGTGGGAGGAGATTCTAGTGGAAGGAATTCTCATACGTGAGAATTCATATGGCCACTGGCTGACCCTCATGAAGTTTGGAGTCTGAATTCACACTATTTGGAACAGTCTGAAAAACCTCTAAGTCTTTGATTCAGTAATCCCATTTCAAGGACTATTGCCCTGGTTAGATGTAACTGAAAAAATACAAAATGATGTATGTACAAAGTTAGTCAACATGGCCTTGCTTGTAAACTAAAAAAGGGTGGAAACAATCCAAGTGTCCAGTAGAGGGAACTGGTGGATAAATTTTGGTGCAACTACATAGTGGAGTCCTAGGCAGACCTAAAAATAATGGAATGATCTCTGTATGCTGATGGGGAGGAATCTTAGGGATATTTTGTGTGTTGTTTTGTTTTTTGAGACAAGGTCTTGCTCTGTCACCCAGGCTGAAGTGCAGTGGTAGGATCATGGCTCACTGCAGCCTCCACCTCCCAGGCTCAGGTGATCCTCCCACCTCAGCCTCCTGAGTAGCTGGAACTACAGGTGTGAGCCACTACACCCAGCTAATTTTCCTTTTTGTAGAGACAGGTCTCACTATGTTGCCCAGGCTGATTTTAAACTCGTCGGCTCAAGCAATCCTCCTGTCTTGGCTTCCCAAAGTGTTCGGATTACAGGCGTGAGCTACTGCGCCCAACCAGTTTAGACCTTTTAGTCAGTCACCTTTTCTTCTTTTTTTTTTTTTTTCAATCAGCTTTCTCAGGTTAATCACCTGTTTTTTTAAAAAACTTAACTCAAAAGCTAATAATTAAAAATGGAACCATGGTGAGTACTGCCTCAGATGCCTGCAAATGTAAAACCTTTCTGGACAAATGTGCTCCCTGCCCTAGAATACAGAAGGGATAGGAATGGAGAAGCCTATAAGCATCCATGGGTCCTGACAAGGCTTGGGATTGGCTGGGGGTAATCGCACCTTGGAGGCAAAGCGTAAAGAGTTGAGGGACTCTGAGACGTTCTCTTCCAGTGGAGAAATGTTCACAAACATGAGCCTATGAAAACAGAATATGCCCAATCCCAGCATTAGGGGCCAGCAGAGCCTGGGCAGGTCTCCACTGTTCCCCTCTTTCTACCCCTCACCCCAACACAGTTCCTACCTGAACCCTTCCATCTGTCCCTTTCACTCACATCTTAGCACTACCACCCAGAGAGTTCTGCAGCAGGTAGGTCAGTTTGCTGTTCCGGTAAGGCACGTGGGACTCCTACATGATTGAGGTGGGGACAGATGTTTGGGAATGGGCAGAGTTCTGCACAGCCAACCCCAACTGGCCCCAGGTCCCATATCTGCCCCCACTCCTATTCCCACCTTGTTGCTTAGGGCCATGATAACCAGCCCCAGCGTGGAGAGGCTGCTGTTAATGGCCTGTGTTTCCCGAAGGCGTTCCCGCTCCCCGGGGCCGAGGGCTAAGCCAGGGTCAAGTCGCTCACTCCCAGCCAGGTCCACAAGACTGAGGGAGGCCCCACACTGCAGGCCTCGGCTGGAGTGCTGCCCAGAAATCTGTAGCTGGAATACACTGTGGCTGCGTGATGACCGTTCATTCTGGGCTGTGCGGGCCACAGCCCGATTCTGGTGGGCCAGATGAAGCAGGGCCTCCACCTGGGGATGGGAGCAGGAGGGGTAAAAGGGCAGGCAGAAGTCAGTACATAGTAATATGTATGGAAATGAATAAGAGCCCACCCCCACTCTCTTGAAGTTTTCTAGCCTGTCAACAAACAAAATAAGATACACAGTATATCTGAAAATGGTAAGGAATACATAGAATAGGGAGTGGAATACATACATAAAGGAATACATACATAAAGGCGGGGTGGGGAACCAAGTTTTGACAGGATAGCCAAAGACGGCCTCATTGCCGTAAGATCTCCAGGAAAGGAGCATCCAGGCAAAGGCCCTGAGATGGGGAGCATGACTAGTTGGTTGAGGAATAGCCAGGAGACCAGCATGGCTAGGATGAGCATGGCTAGATGAGACCTGAGATGCAGTGACCCTCCCCATTTCGGCAGATGCATCACTCCCTCGCCACTCCCGGGTTAAGGCAGATCTACCTACAGCCCACAGGCCAAAACAGGATGTGGTAACCCAGCCTCACAACTTGTACTTCATCCTTCAATTCTCTCCTGCTCCTTTCTCTCTCTACCTCCATCTTGTGGCACGCTGCCCACTCCTCCCCATTCCCCAGTTCCAGTGCCCATGGGTCCTCACTTCTTTCTCACAGGAGACAGGGACATATCGAGCATTGGTGACAGTGAGCTCCTCGCTCCCTGGCCCCGCACGGCGAATCTCACACTCGCCCCCTTGACCCTTCCGGGTTCCAGTGGCCAGCAGGTCCCGGACAGTCTCATTGTAGATCTCTACGTAGCTTGCTACAAAGCTGTAGGTCCAGCCCTGACCACTCAGCTCCTGGGCCACAGAGAAGAGGTGCCGTAGGGCCCGAGGGATCAGCCCCTCCAACTGGGGGTCTCCCCCAGGCCCACCCTCCATTGTGAAGGTCTTGCCACTGCCTGTCTGGCCATAGGCAAAGATGCATACTGGATAGCCATCCAGGGCTGACTGGACAAGCATGGCAATCTCTTCAAACACTTCATCCTGTCCACTTCCTGGTGGGAATACCCGGTCAAAGGAAAAATCGTGGCGAGTTGGTGGGGCTGGTGCCCCACTCAGGGTCGCACGCCGCTCGTCAGACCGGGAGAGGCTAAGGCGGGTTGGAGGATCAGAGGGCCCACCAGGGCCAGAGGGAAACAGGAGGAGGCCAGGGGGTGGAGTGGGCTCCCCCGGAAGGACAGGGCGGACTCGGCAGAATACACGGATGTTGCCCTTGAGTTCCTGCAGCTGGTTGTGCAGTCGCCGGCGCTCCATTTCTAGCCCGTGAAGACGTTCTTCCCGCTCAGCCAGTAAGGCTGCCTGGGCCGCAGTCTCCTGCCACAGAGATGCCACCTCTGCTCGGCTGCTTGACAGGGCTGCTTCTGAAGTCTGCAGCCTCCTCTGCCCAAAACAGAACACAACATACACAGAGGGTGATTTGCAACCAAGAATAAGAACAAATTGTGTGGCGTATGGAGTGGGTGGAGTGAGGTCCCTGCTGAAAAGGACCTCAATGTCTGGTAAACAAAGACAGACAAGAAAATAAGGAATCATGGTACTAAGACAGGGAGTGCTATGGGTATGCCCAAGCACAAAGAGGAGCACAAGGAAGATGATATCTAGGCTGACACCCCAAAGTACAGAAGTGAACCAAGGAAGGATGCAGTACACAAAGAACATTCCAGAAAGAGGGAAGCACATATGCAGAATGCCCAGAAGTGAAAGTTGAGTCATTTAAGAGACTGCAAATAATTTAATCTGGTTGGTGCTCACCAGAAAAGAGTCAAGTGGACATGGGAGGAGGGAAAGAGAGTACCACAGAAATTTGTGATCAGGATGGGAACCCAAAGAAAGAGGGATGGGGGACTAAGGAAGACACAGCTCTAAATGGGAGCTTTGCAAACAGTAAAGGGTAGGAAGAAGCATGACAGAAAGCAAGACAGTCAGGAGTGGGCTGGGTGCAGACTGGTGGAAGAGAAAGGTATCTTCAGCAGCACCTATACTGCTAAAGATAGGTGCTCAGGAGTTCTGAGCCCAAACAGACTTGAGGGGCACCTGGAACGGAGGGGAGGCATGACCTCTGCCAGGAAAGCGGGGCTGGCATCTGGTGAAAATCTGGCCCTTACCTCCTTCTCTTCTAGTTGGGACATCAGTCCCCTCCTTTCTTCCTGCAATTCCACCTGTTTTTTCTGAAGCTCTTGCACCAAGCCCTCCTGTGTGCTCAGCCGCTCTTCCAGCTCCAGGACACAAGCACGCAAGTTCTTCAGCTCCTGTTGGCCCTGCTCAGCCTGGGCCTGTACTTTGGCTAAATGCCCCTCCAGTGTCCTGCGCTCTGTCCCCAGGGCCTTGGCCTGCTGTTGGGCATCTCTGAGCTGGTCCTGAAGCTGCTGGTTCTCTTGGTCCAATGTTTGAGTCCTCTCACGGCAGCGTTTTAGTTCTGCGTTTAGGTCACATAACTGACCCTTTAAGTCCCAGGCTGGACGTTTGCTGGGTTTCTTCCCTCCTGCCATGGGAGGAACAGCTGATGCTAAGATGAACACAGAAAGGACAAAGCTCAGTGAAGTCTAGGCTCTCTATCCCTCCTCCCTTCTAGCCTTTATGGGATCCACACCTGATGCTACATCTCCTTCCCCTAAGAGACCAAATGGATTTTTCTGGGCACTCACCATCTTCTCTTCCCTATCCCAGCCTCTCACCCAGTGGTTACATTTGTCACCTACTACCAGGCTTCTGGACAGGAACAGCAGGAACTGGCTTCTGGTTCTTCAACCCTAGAGAATTGAGAAGGTGACTTAGGAAGTACAGGACCAGTTTCCCTTCACCTCCGTCATTCTCCCTTTACACATTACCCCAAATCCCTTCCCAGACCCAGCTCTTGAGCACAATTACCTGTGGCAATAGCTGTGGAACACCGGGGTCCTGTCTTCTTGGAAACTTTTTGAGCTGCCCAGGAGATGGGAGAGAGCAAAGGTAGAATGATCATTCTTAAGATGACATGTAATCTCCCTAGGACAGGGTCAGGAGAAGTGCTTTTCTCAGAATTAGAAATAAGTTAACTTTCTTCCCTTATCCCTACATCTGGCCAGCTCCTAATGATACCTCCCCTAGAACCAGAAATTACAGTCATCCCTCAGTATCCAAAAGGGGTTGATTCTAGCAGCCTCCAAGAATACCAAAATCCAAGGATGCCCAAGTCCCTTACATAAATTGGTATATAGTATTACATATAGTCTATGCACACCCTCCCATATACTTTATTTATTGATGATTGAGACAGAGTTTCACTCGTTGCCAAGGCTGAAGTGCAATGGTATGATCTCAGCTTACAGCAAACTCCACCTCCGGGGTTCAAGCGATTCTCCTGCCTCAGCCTCCCGAGTAGCTGAGATTACAGGCATGCACCACCATGCCTGGTTAATTTTGTATTTTTAGTAAAGACGGGGTTTCACCATGTTGATTAGGCTAGCCTCGAACTCCTGACCGCTGGTGGTCTGCCTGCCTTGGCCTCCAGTTTTTTTTTTTTTTTTTTTGAGACAGAGTTGCGCTCTTGTCACCCAGGCTGGAATGCAATGGTGCAATCTTGGCTCACTGTAACCTCCGCCTCCAGGGTTCAAGCAATTCTTCTGCCTCAGCCTCCTAAGTAGCTGGGATTACAGGCATGCACCACCACGTCCGGCTAATTTTTTTGTTGTTGTTGTATTTTTAGTAGAGACAGGTTTTCAGCATGTTGGCCAGGCTGGCCTCAAACTCCTGACCTCAGGTGATCTGCCTGCCTCAGCTTCCCAAAGTGCTAGGATTACAGGCGTGAGCCACAGCATCCAGCCACATATACTTTATATCATCTTTAGATTACTTATAATATCTAACACAATGTAAATGCTATGTTAATACAGTCATGTGCCCATAATGATGTTTCGGTCAATGAGAGACTGCATATACAACAGTAACCCCATAACATTATAATGGAGCTAAAAATTCCTACTGCCTAGTGACATTATAGCCATGGTAATATCATAGCATTCCCCACCTGTTTGTGGTGATTCTGGTATCAACAAACCTAATGCACTGCCAGTTGTATAAAAGTATAGCACAGGCTGGGCGCGGTGGCTCAAGCCTGTAATCCCAGCACTTTGGGAGGCCGAGACGGGCGGATCACGAGGTCAGGAGATCGAGACCATCCTGGCTAACATGGTGAAACCCCGTCTCTACTAAAAAATACAAAAAACTAGCCGGGCGAGGTGGCGGGCGCCTGTAGTCCCAGCTACTCCGGAGGCTGAGGCAGGAGAATGGTGTAAACCCGGGAGGCGGAGCTTGCAGTGAGCTGAGATCCGGCCACTGCACTCCAGCCTGGGCGACAGAGCGAGACTCCGTCTCAAAAAAAAAAAAAAAAAAGTATAGCACATACAATTATATATGGTACATAATACATAATACCTGAAAATGATAATGACTATGTTACTAGTTTATATATTTACTGTATTGTACTTTTTATTGTAATTTTAGAGTGTACTCCTTCTATTTGTAAAAGCAGTTAACTATAAAACAGCCTCAGGCATGTCATTCAAAAGGCATTCCAATTTAATTTTAAAAATAAAATTTTAAATTAAAAAAATAATTTTAGGCGGGGCATAGTAACTCACGCTTGTAATCCCAGCACTTTGGGAGGCCGAGGCAGGCAGATCACGAGGTCAGGAGATTGAGACCATCCTGGCTAACACGGCGAAACCCCATCTCGACTAAAAATACAAAAAATTAGCTGGGCGTGGTGGCAGGCGCCTGTGTCCCAGCTACTAGGGAGGCTGAGGCAGGAAAATGGTGTGAACCCGGAAGGCAGAGCTGCAGTGAGCTGAGATCACGCCACTGCACTCTAGCCTGGGCGACAGTGCGAGACTCCGTCTCAAAAAAAAAAAAAAAAAAAAAAAGAAGGGCATTCCAGAAGGCACTGTTATCACAGGAAGTCACATCTCCATGTGTGTTACTGCCCCTGAAGATCTTCCAGTGAGACAAGATGTGGAGGTGAAAGCCAGTGATGTTGACGATCCTGACCCTGTGTAGGCCTAGGCTAATGTGTGTATTTCTTCATTTTTAACAAAAGGTTTCAAAAGCAAAATAATATTGAAAAATTTTCAAATTCAAGCTTACTTCTTGGAAAAACTACAAATAAAATTTTAAATTAAAAAAAGAATTTTAGGCGGGGCATAGTAACTCACACTTGTAATCCCAGCACTTTGGGAGGCTGAGGTGGGCAGGTCACAAGGTCAGGAGGTCAAGACCATCCTGGCTAACACGGTGAAACCCCCTCTCGACTAAAAATACAAAAAATTAGCCAGGCGTGCTGGCATGCACCTGTAGTTCAAGCTACTTGGGAGGCTGAAGCAGAATTGCTTGAACCTGGGAGGTGGAGGTGATAGTGAGCTGAGATCACGCCACTACACTCCAGCCTGGGCGACACAGCGAGACTCTGTCTCAAAAAAAAAAAAAGAATTTTCTTTTCAACCCAGGAGACAAGAGATTCATATTGCCCTAAGTATATGCTCCCCACCCAAAAAAAAAAAATTTAGACAGAAAAAAAGCATGAGGAATAAGGATATAAAGAAATAAAATATTTCTGTACAGCTATACAATGTTTGCGTTTTAAGTTGTTATTACAAGGTCAAAAAGTTAGCCGGGTGCGGTGGCTTACACCTATAATCCTAGCACTTTGGAGGCTGAGGCAGGGAGATTTCAAAAAGTTAGCCGGGTGCGGTGGCTTACACCTATAATCCTAGCACTTTGGAGGCTGAGGCAGGGAGATCACAAGGTCAGGAGATCGAGACCATCCTGGCTAACACGGTGAAACCCCGTCTCTACTAAAAATACAAAAAACAAAATTAGCCAGGTGTGGTGGAGGGCACCTGTAGTCCCAGCTACTCAGGAGGCTGAGGCGGGAGAATGGCGTGAACCTGAGAGGTGGAGCTTGCAGTGAGTCGAGATTGTGCCACTGCACTCCAGCCTGGGCGACAGAGTGAGACTTCATCTCAAAAAAAAAAAAAGAGAGTTAAAAAAAGATTAAAATGTTACATCAGCCTTGGCAAGTGGGAAAAAGAATGTTAAATTTATAAAGTAAAACAGTTATAGTAAACTAAGGTTAATTTATTATAAAAGAACTATTTTTTATAAATTTAGTGTAGCCTAACTGTACCATGTTTCTAAAGTCTACAGCAGTGAAGAGTAAGGCCCTAGGCCTTCACATTGACTCACCACTCACTCACTGACTCATGCAGAGCAATTTCCATTCAGCCATGCTCCATTTAATGGTTTGTACCCTGTACAGGTGTACCATTTTTTTATCATTTATATTGTTATTTTAAATGTACCTTTTCTATGTTTAGGTATGTTTATATACACAAATGGTTACCACTGGGTTATAGTTACCTACAGTGCTTCAGTATAGTAACACGCCACACGGGCTTGTTGCTCAGGAGCAACAGGCTATCCCAGACAGCCTAGGTGTGTAGCAGGCTAGATCATCTAGGTTTCAGTAAGTACATTCTATGATGTTTCCACAGTAATGCATTTCTGATCATGTATCTGCATTGCCAAGTGACACATGACTGTTAATTGTTATATTGTATTTTTTGGTTATTTTTTTATTTTCCATGAATATTTTCTTTTCTTTTTTTTTTTTTTTTTTTGAGACCGAGTCTTGCTCTGTCGCCAGGCTGGCGCAATCTTGGCTCACTGCAACCTCCACCTCCCGGGTTCTAAGCAATTCTCCTGCCTCAGCCTCCAGAGTAGCTGGATTACAGGTGCGGGCCATCATGTCCGGCTAATTTTGTATTTTTAGTAGAGACAGGGTTTCACCATGTTGGCCAGGCTGGTCTGGAACTCCGGACTTCAGGTAATCCACCCACCTTGGCCTCTCAAAGTGCTGGGATTATAGGCGTGAGCCACTGTGCCTACTCTCCTTGAATATTTTCAACCGATGGTTGGTTGAATCTGCAGAAGCAGAACCTGCGGATACAGAGGGCCAACTATACTCTATAGGCCAAAAAGCAAGCTGGATCAAGATAAGTAAAAGCAGAACCATGTCTAAAGTATGTCACCATTTGCATAAAAAAGGTGGGGGAGTATAATCTTACTTGCTTGAATACCAATAGAATTTTCCTGGAAGAACATACAGTTGCCCTGGGTAGCAGAATTGGGTGGTTGGAGGACAGAAATAGGAAGCAAACTTTACTATACAACAACCTTTGTGCCTTTGGAATTTTGAACCAAATGAAATGTTATTACCTATTCAAAATAGACAGGCTGGGCGTGGTGCCTCATGCCTGTGATCCCAGTACTTTGGGAGGCAGAGGCAGGTAGATCACCTGAGGCCAGGAGTTCAAGACTAGCCTGGCAAACATGGTGAAATCCCGTCTCTACTAAAAATACAAAAATTAGCTGGGCATGGTGGTGGGCACCTGTAATCCCAGCTACTCAGGAGGCTGAGGTAGGAGAATCGCTTGAACCTGGGAGGAGGAGGTTGCAGTGAGCAGAGGTCGCGCCACTGCACTCCAGCCTGGGCGACAGAGGCTCAAAAAAAAACTCTGTCTCAAAAAAAAAAAAAAAAACAGAAAAAAAAAACAAAATAGAATAAAATTGAAAGAAAAGAAACAAATGAGTTGAAGAGCAATGGACTTCCGTGTCCTCGGAGGCTATCCATCCCAAGAGCCCACCTGTGGTCTGGCCTTGTGTCTGTGGCACTGTAGTGAGGGATGGAACTCTTGGGTGGGATGTGGTAATTTTGGTCGTTGCACCAAGGCCTCTTGTCCGTTTCTGGGGAAAGATAAAGACAAGGTCCACAGTCACCCTCCCAAATGGTTTCTACTCTCTCTCTCCTTTCTTTCACACACACACACACACCCCACACACATACATGCACAGCTCTCCACGCCCAGCTCACCTTCTCAGGCTCCAGGCCATCTTCCATCTGGTCAGGCCTCCTCTTGAGTCTGCTTCCTGAGAGAGGCAGCCGGAAGGGGCCTTAATCCGAGGTCTCTTCAGTTCTGTGTTCCCCTTTACTTCCAACAGGGGGGACCTCTGTTGGGAAAAGAGATCCTTAAGACAATACCCAGGAGCCCAAATGTCCCAAGAACTTCCCGTCTTGGCCCCCAGCCTCAATTATCAACATCACCACACCAAGCACTGAGCACCACTTGTGCAAAAGCTGAATTATGTGTCAGACAGACAGCATGAACAGAACTGGGGACATAACCTAAAAGTGGGAATAACCTCTAGGAGAAAAGCTGGACTTGACTAACTTTAAGGGTAGGAGTCAAACAAGCAGAGAGGAATGGATGCTCTTTCTGGAAGGCAAAAATTCAAATATGTACATAGCATGGCTAAGAAACCAACTGGCCTTTTTGGCTGAAGCTGAGAATCATAAATAAGGGAGAGAGTGGAAGATATATGGGGGCTGAAGACTGCTTGGGAGAATCAGGCAACATTTACTGAACAATGTTTGAAATGTTTTACCTGGGCCGGGTGCAGCGGCTCACGCCTGTAATCCCAGCACTTTGGGAGGCTGAGGCAGGCAGATCACAAGGTCAGGAGTTTGAGACTAGCCTGACCAAGATGGTGAAACCCTGTCTCTACTAAAAATACAAAAATTAGCTGGGCATGGTGGTGGGCACCTGTAATCCCAGCTACTCAGGAGGCTGAGGTAGGAGAATCGCTTGAACCTGGGAGGAGGAGGTTGCAGTGAGCAGAGGTCGCGCCACTGCACTCCAGCCTGGGCGACAGAGGCTCAAAAAAAAACTCTGTCTCAAAAAAAAAAAAAAAACAGAAAAAAAAAACAAAATAGAATAAAATTGAAAGAAAAGAAACAAATGAGTTGAAGAGCAATGGACTTCCGTGTCCTCGGAGGCTATCCATCCCAAGAGCCCACCTGTGGTCTGGCCTTGTGTCTGTGGCACTGTAGTGAGGGATGGAACTCTTGGGTGGGATGTGGTAATTTTGGTCGTTGCACCAAGGCCTCTTGTCCGTTTCTGGGGAAAGATAAAGACAAGGTCCACAGTCACCCTCCCAAATGGTTTCTACTCTCTCTCTCCTTTCTTTCACACACACACACACACACCCCACACACATACATGCACAGCTCTCCACGCCCAGCTCACCTTCTCAGGCTCCAGGCCATCTTCCATCTGGTCAGGCCTCCTCTTGAGTCTGCTTCCTGAGAGAGGCAGCCGGGAAGGGGCCTTAATCCGAGGTCTCTTCAGTTCTGTGTTCCCCTTTACTTCCAACAGGGGGGACCTCTGTTGGGAAAAGAGATCCTTAAGACAATACCCAGGAGCCCAAATGTCCCAAGAACTTCCCGTCTTGGCCCCCAGCCTCAATTATCAACATCACCACACCAAGCACTGAGCACCACTTGTGCCAAAAGCTGAATTATGTGTCAGACAGACAGCATGAACAGAACTGGGGACATAACCTAAAAGTGGGAATAACCTCTAGGAGAAAAGCTGGACTTGACTAACTTTAAGGGTAGGAGTCAAACAAGCAGAGAGGAATGGATGCTCTTTCTGGAAGGCAAAAATTCAAATATGTACATAGCATGGCTAAGAAACCAACTGGCCTTTTTGGCTGAAGCTGAGAATCATAAATAAGGGAGAGAGTGGAAGATATATGGGGGCTGAAGACTGCTTGGGAGAATCAGGCAACATTTACTGAACAATGTTTGAAATGTTTTACCTGGGCGGGTGCAGCGGCTCACGCCTGTAATCCCAGCACTTTGGGAGGCTGAGGCAGGCAGATCACAAGGTCAGGAGTTTGAGACTAGCCTGACCAAGATGGTGAAACCCTGTCTCTACTAAAAATACAAAAATTAGCTGGGTGTGGTGACGCATGCCTGCAATCCCAGCTACTCAGGAGGCTGAGTCAGGAGAATCACTTGAACCTACGAGGCAGAGGTTGCGATGAGCCGAGATCACGCCACTGCACTCCAGCCTAGGTAACAGAGTGAGACTCCATCTCAAAAAAAAAAAAAAAAAGAGGCATTCAAACTTAATTCTGTCCGAGCACGGTGGCTTACGCCTGTAATCCCAGCACTTTGGGACGCTGAGGCGGGCAGATTACTTGAGGTTAGGAGTTCAAGACTAGCCTGACCAACATGGTGAAACCCTGTTTCTACAAAAATTACCCAGGCATGGTGGCATGTGCCTATAATCCAGCTGCTTGGGAGGCCGAGGAAGATAATTGCTTGAGTGACTGGCAGAGGTTGTGGTGAGCCAAGATCATACCACTGCACTCCAGCCTGGGTGACAGAGCGAGACTGCGTCTCAAAAAAAAAAAAGAAGAACTTGGCCAGGCGCGGTGTCTCACGCCTGTAATCCCAGCACTTTGGGAGGCTGAGGTGGGCAGATCATGAGGTCAGGAGATTGAGACCATCCTGGCTAACATGGTGAAACCCCATCTCTACTAAAACGTACAAAAAATGAGCTGGGTGTAGTGGCGGGCGCCTGTAATCCCAGCTACTCGGGAGGCTGAGGCAGGAGAATGGCGTGAACCCGGAGGCGGAGCTTGCAGTGAGCTGAGATCCGGCCACTGCACTCCAGCCTGGGCAACAGAGCGAGACTCCGTCTCAAAAAAAAAAAAAAAAGGGCCGGGCGCGGTGGCTCAAGCCTGTAATCCCAGCACTTTGGGAGGCCGAGACGGGCGGATCACGAGGTCAGGAGATCGAGACCATCCTGGCGAACACGGTGAAACCCCATCTCTACTAAAAATACGAAAAACTAGCCGGGCGAGGTGGCGGGCGCCTGTAGTCCCAGCTACTCCGGAGGCTGAGGCAGGAGAATGGCGTGAACCCGGGAGGCGGAGCTTGCAGTGAGCTGAGATCGGGCCACTGCACTACAGCCTGGGCGACAGAGCGAGACTCCGCCTCAAAAAAAAAAGAATGCTTATTTTAACTTAGCGTAATCAATTATAGTATGGAAACCAAATTTTTCTTTAAGTATTCCAAAGTCAAACACTGATTTTCAAAAATAACCTGTGCCCTTCCTCCTCTCTACACTACCATAGTGGATCTGCCACAGACCTACCTCCTTTTGTCGGTTACGAAAATGTGTTTAAAGGTTTGTTTATTAAGGACAACTCCAAAGACCACAGTATATATATTTTTCCCATCTATTAATATAAAGCTAGACATGATACCCTCCAACTTTCCACAATGAGAAGCATAAGCACTTAACCTTCTAAAAGAACGGATATTCATGCAACCCTGCCTACATCCACCTCACCACAAGATCAGAGATGGATGGCCCTGCTCCTAAGGCAACCCTTTCACATATGCATCACATCCCACCCCTCCTCACCAAATCCTGGACTCACCAAATCCTCCCAATTGCAGGAACATTCCTCCAGCAATCATCCCTTCTCACCTCTGCACCATCAGCTTTGCGCTATATGGCATCACTCCAACTGACATACAACAAACTCTATTATTTCTTCGAACCTAAAAGAATCTGAACTCCGTTTTCCCTAACCGGTACTATCCTTTTTCCTTGCCGCCCTTAGCAGCAAAACTCTAAAGTATTACCTATAGTGTATTCACTGTGGCCAATTTCTCTCCTAAGCCCATTGCAATCAGGCTTTCATTCCCACCATTCCATCGAAATTCCTATTCTCAAGATCACGAGTAACTTCATGTTGCTAAGTCAATTCTTTTTTTTTTTTTGAGACGGAGTCTCACTCTGTCGCCTGGGCTGGAGTGCAGTGGCCGGATCTCAGCTCACTGCAAGCTCCGCCTCCCGGGTTCACGCCATTCTCCTGCCTCAGCCTCCCGAGTAGCTGGGACTACAGGCGCCCGCCACCTCGCCCGGCTAGCTTTTTGTATTTTTTAGTAGAGACGGGGTTTCACTGTGTTAGCCAGGATGGTCTCCAACTCCTGACCTCGTGATCCGCCCGTCTCGGCCTCCCAAAGTGCTGGGATTACAGGCTTGAGCCACGGCGCCCGGCCTGCTAAGTCAATTCTTTATCTTCATTTTCTTGACCCATCAAACAGCATTTGATACAACTGATCACTCCCCTTTTCCTTAATAGGCATTCTTCATTTAGCTTCCAGGAGACCACCCTTTCTTACCTCACTGGCAGGTCCTCCCCATCTCTCCAGACTTTAACAGCATTCTCTATCTATACTCACTATCCACTCCCATGGCTTTAAATATCATTGATATGCTGACAGTTTCCAAATTTATATGTCCAGCTCAGACCTCGATCCTGCACCTATACTGAACTGCATCCTCAACATCTCTATTTAAGGCTGGGAGTGGTACTTCATGCCTGTTATCCCAGCACTTTGGGAGGCTGAGGTGGGTGGATCACTTGAGGTTAGGAGTTCGAGACCAGCCTGGCCAACATGGCAAAACTCCGTCTCTACTAAAAATACAAAAATTACCCGGGTGTGGTGGCGCATGCCTGTAATCCCAGCTACTCGGGAGACTGAGATGGGAGGATCACTTGAAGCTGGGAGGTAGAAGTTGCGGTGAGCCGAGATCGCACCACTGCACTCCAGCCTGGGCAAGAGTGAGCGACTCCGTCTCAAAAAAAAAAATCTCCATTTGGAAGTCTAATAACTGACCTCTTGATGTCCAACCCTGCTTTGAACTTGCTCCTCTTAAAGCTTTCTCCATCTCAATGGATATAACTCCATCTTTCAGTTGCTCAAGCCAAAAACCCAGAGTCTTCTCTTTCTCCTACATACCACATCTAATCTGTCGGCAAAGCATGGCTGATTGTACCTTCAAAATATATCCAGAACCCAACTACTTTTTACTATTTCTTCCACTGCTACCACCCTGACCTAAGACACCATCATCTGGCACCTAGATTATCATAAACCAGCGGTTCTCAACTGAGGGCTATTTTATGCCCCAGGTGACATTTGACAATGTCCAATGCAGTCCTGCACACTGTCAGGATGCCTAGCAGCATCCCTGCCTCTACCCACTAGATGCCAGTAGCAACCCCCCACCTACTCATGACAAAAAATGTTGGCCAGGTGTGGCGGATCATGCCTGTAATCCCAGCACTTTGGGAGGCCCAGGTGGGAGGATCACGAGGTCAGGAGATCGAGACCATCCTGGCTAACACGGTGAACCCCTGTCTCTACTAAAAATACAAAAAATTAGCCAGGTGCGGTGGCACGCGCCTGTAGTCCCAGCTACTCGGGAGGCTGAGGCAGGAGAATCGCCTGAACCCGGGAGGTGGAGGTTGCAGTGAGCCGAGATTGCACCACTGCACTCCAGGCTGGCGACAGAGTGTGACTACATCTCAAAAAAAAAAAAAAAAAAGAAGTTGCAGGGCACGGTGGCTCATGCCTGTAATCCCAGCACTTTGGGAGGCCAAGGCAGGTGAATTGCTTGAGCCCAGGAGTTCCAGACCAGTCTGGGCAACATGGCAAAACCCTGTCTCTATAAAAAATACAAAAAACTAGCCAGGCATGGTGGCAGGTGCCTGTAGTCCCAGCTACTCAGGAGGCTGAGGTGGGAGGATCACTTGAACCCAGGAAGTTAAGGCTCTAGTGAGCCATGATCACGCCACTGCACTCCAGCCTGGGAACAGAGAAAGAACCTGTCTCAAAAACAAAACAAAAAAAACAAGAAGCAAACAAAAAAACAAAACAAAAGGCAATGATGCTATGGTTGTGCAAATCTATTGGACCCGACAAATATTATATCTTTGCTTAAAATCATCCAGTGATTCCCCATCTCACTCAGAGTAAAAGTCCTCACAATGACCCCCCACAAGGACCAGCTGTGATCAGCAACCCCACTACCCATTACCTGACTTCTTTTCCCACAACTTTTCCCCTTGCTCACTTCAATCCTGCCACACTTCCCTCCTTACAACTCTTTAGGGACTCTGCTCTAGCAGATTCCCTCTGCCTGAAATGTTCTTCCCTCACTATCTGCTTGTCTATCTCCCTCACTTCCTTCAGCTCATCTTTTCAATGGGGGTTACTGAGACCACCCTATTTAATATTCTATCCCACCAGTTGGCCTCCCCTGCTCCCTTAACCTTGAATTTCTCCTTTTCTCCACAGCATTTATGGCCTTCCAGCAGTTATATAATTCATTTATTACATTTATTGTCTGTATCCCCATAGAATGGCAGCTCCATGATGCCAGCGATTTGTCCCTTGTTCACTGCTGCATCCTAAGTACCTACAACCGCGCCTGGCATGTAGTAGGTGCTCAGTAAATACTTGATGAGCAGATCTGAGAAGGCTTTTACTACTTCTCACTGTCACATCATACTACTCTGCTCTCTGGTTGTTACGACAGAAAGAATTTCTCTTAAGGTTGAATCCTAACTTTAGGGAAACCTGAACGTGAAATACTAGTAAACAAAAGATTCAGGCAGGAGACCTTTCCTGGCACCAGAAATCAGTACACTCCAGCTGTCATACACATTCATCTCTCTTCACTGGAGAGAGGAAGCTGCATATGGTTGTGGGGTGCAGCAGGGCACCATTTAAGAGAAAGAACTAAATCAACCAGTTTCATTGGGCAGGAATCTGCAAAATTTGGGAAAGGAGAGAGAGAATGAGTCTTTCGGCCCAGATTACCCTACTCTCCTTCTCCCTTTCCTACACTCCGAAGCAGCAGTGATGAGGAGAGGCGATAACACAAAAGGACCTCAGCAAGGATGTGGCCTCAGACACCATGTCCCCAAAGGAAGAAGTCATATCAGAACTCTCCCTTCTTACATACTGCAATCACACCCTGAGTAGGAATAAAGAAGTGGAAATGTGTCAGAAAAGCCTGAGAATTCGAAAGGGGAAATCTCGGAGACATGAAAGTAAGGGAGGGGCCCCCGAGACTTGAAGCTGGGGGAAGACAGACAGACGTCCCTTCCGACCTCCCCGGGTGCACTCTGCCGACTCCACTCCTGCCTCCGCCCCTTTCCACTTGTGCGGGGCCGCACGGACCTTCGCTCTCCCGGTAGACATGACAAAGGCCGGCCGGGAGCCCGGGGCGCGACAGCATCGGAGCGGCCAGCCGTCGTCCCCATCCCCAGGACAGGACACTTGCGCCGCCCCCTACTCACCTGCGGATCCATGTCCACCTCGGTCCCACACGCGCCGGGGGAATGCAGTGGAAGAGAATTGGGTTCCGGGGATCCTGGGACTCGCGTTCTCTCGCCCGCTCGCGAAGCAGGGTAGAGAACTCGCGCGGCCCCGGCCGCTACCAGCCCCGCGCCACACCCGCCACTTTTGAATTCCAACGGCCGCCACCCGCTCTCACCGCGCTCTGCACGCAGGGACCAATCGTCGCTGTCACCACAGCCGAGGGCCAATCGCAGCGTCCTCCGCCACCCGAAGCCACACCCCGCCCGACAAGCGCCTTCTCTTTTCTGTTTCGCAGGCGCAGGAGAGGTGAGCGGATTAATTCCACTTCCGGTCCCACTTAACGCTTCTCACCCCTCCCTCCTCCAGCGGGAACAGTGCTGGACTTCCGCTCCGCTCCCCGCCGTCGCTCGCTACGTCAAAAAATGCGTGGACGTTGCCGTACGAACGCAACTGGCCGAACGTAACTGGTGGCGGCCGGAGGAGGAGGGGCGGGGATGCTGGCGGAAAGAAATCACGCATGCGCAAACAGGGACCATTGACGGGAGACAGGCTGGACTAGCGCCTCCTGGTGACTGCAGTATTGAGCGCACTCGTTTTCCGTCGACGTGATTGCGGTTCCAGGGCTGCCTCTCCTGGTCGTGGTTGACTGGGCCCGGAAGTGGCTCCTGGAGCCCTCACGTGGACGTTAGTGGCCTGGTCTGTTCATTCTCTGGTAATGTTGCCATTTCTCACCAAATTTAGGAACTTTTGCGCTCCATTGAAGCCTGACAGTGGGGATTCAAAACTCAGGAAATAATTTTTTTATAGCCCTCTTCTCTCAGTCAACCTACTTACCTGGGTGCTGTTACTGGTGCTGGGCTCAGGGCCTTTGGAGTCTCGAGCCCAGGGAGGATTTACTGCTTCCATTTATGGAGTATTTTATGTTTTTAAGGTTGTGGCCCTGTATTATCTCGTCTTAAAATCTCAAAAATTCACTGAGTTCCTACATTGTGCCACGTTCTTTGTATAGATAGGTGGAGACAGGTTCAGAAAGGTTAAATAGTAAGTATAAGGTCACACTGCTGGTTGGGAATGGATCTAGATTCCATTAGCTTCAAAATCCGAGCTATTTCTGTTAACTCACATTGCCTCTAACAGTCTCGGTGACAAGAGCAACCCCTTACGTGTGAATAAGGTGCTAGTTTGCAAAGTCGTTCTACCATATTTACTCATCCGAGTTTCCATCCAATCTTGGAGGTAGTCAGGACAGGGTTTTATTTATGAAGCTGAAAGGCAGGGGCCTAAAGCATATGTTCGGGGGTTTGGTGTGCAGTTGGAAATTGGCAGGTCTGGCACCCACGCTGCCGTCTTCTATCCATTGCTTTAACTTGGCTTCAAACAAACTTGTGGAGAGAAGCAGATTGTGGGGAGACACACTGAAAACAATGTTGCCATCCCTCCAACCTTTGATATCCTGGGAAAACTCCAAAAAGTAAGAGCTGGAAGAGAACACAGTAAAAAGAAAAGTGAAGGAAGAAACTAGAGAAAACCAACAATGGAAGGTAAAGGGAGTAACTGAGAAGGGAGACCTGAGAAGAAACATATAGCTAAAGATATTTATCAAATTAAAAGAAAAAGTTAAACTAGGAGAAATATAGACCCATTAGCAGATGAAATTTATTCATCCCAATTGATGCAGCAAAGCCACTCAAAATATTCAACACCCATTGATTTAAAAAAAAAAAAACTCGGCCGGGCGGGGTGGCTCAAGCCTGTAATCCCAGCACTTTGGGAGGCCGAGACGGGTGGATCACAAGGTCAGGAGATCGAGACCATCCTGGCTAACACAGTGAAACCCTGTCTCTACTAAAAAATACAAAAAACTAGCTGGGCGAGGTGGCGGGCGCCTGTAGTCCCAGCTACCCAGGAGGCTGAGGCAGGAGAATGGCGTGAACCCGGGAGGCGGAGCTTGCAGTGAGCTGAGATCCGGCCATTGCACTCCAGCCTGGGCAACAGAGCGAGACTCCGTCTCAAAAAAAAAAAAAAAAACTCCAGAAGCTGATAAAGGACATCTTCAAAAATTTCACAAAACACCTCACCATAATGGTGACATGTTGAAAGCATTCCTTTCAAGATGGGGAACACGGCAAGAATGCCTGCTCTCAATAATCCTCATCAATACAACAATGGAAGTTGTAGCCAGTGCAATAAGCAACAAATATATAAGGATTACAAGAAACAATAATGTTAATATTCGCAGATGAAATTATTGCATGTGCAGCAACCCTAAAATAAAATTAAGATAAAATTGATAAATGAGTTTAGCAAGGTTGATGGATAAAAAAATCAATAAGAGGAAAAAAATCAATTTACAAGATCAATTGCATTTCCATCTTCAGCAACACCAATTAGAAAGCGTAACTTTAAAAATTGTACTATTTGGTTACATGAATATTTACATACATAAAAAGTTAAGCTCAGGCTGGGCGTGGTGGCTCACGCTTGTAATCCCAGCACTTTGGGAGGCCGAGGCAGATGGATTACCTGAGGTCAAGAGTTCAAGACCAGCCTGAACAACATGGTGAAACCCCGTTTCTACTAAAAATATAAAAATTGGCTGGGTATGGTGGTGTGCCTGTAATCCCAGCTACTCAGGAGGCTGAGGCAGGAGAATTGCTTGAACCCGGGAGGCGGAGGTTGCAGTGAACTGAGATCACACCACTGAACTCCAGCCTGGGCTAACACAGCGAGACTCCTTCTCAATAATAATAATAATAATAATAATAATTAAAAAAAGAAACACTTACTGTGTGCCAACGATCTGGAGCCAGAAGCCCTGTGAAGGTGCCACACCGTGCTGCTTGCTGGGAATACAGCAGTGAACACAACAGATGTGGGCCTCCATTTCTCATAGTTCCTGCCCTGTGAGGAGTACAGATGAGCAGAGAGGCAGCGACAAAAAATAAAAGAGATCGTGCATGTGAAGTTCTTAGCATAGTCTGTACAATTGTATGTATCCCTGAGCAGCAGCAGCAGCAGAGCACGACAGGCCAAAGCCAGGCTCATCAAGTATGCAGAACTGAGAAGGGCTGCAGCACGGAACAGTCTGGGGAGCTGAGGCTGGGGGGATGGGTAGGAGGGGGCAGACCACGAAGGCTTTACCCTCGGGATAGGAGCAGGAGTCTCCTTCAAATCTGTCAGTTGGTGGGATTCCCTACTTCCAGGATAGGGAAGGGTGAAGCTTTATAGGGACAAAGTCTGTGCTGGAGTGAGCCCAGGAGTTCAAGACCAGCCTGGGCAACATGGGGAAAAGGAGTAAACACTCCTTTTCTTGTGCATCATGCAGTTTGCCACCATCTGCTATAGAGAGCCCCACAGGGCAGGGTTTCCTGCTGGGTCACCTCAAGTGCTACAGGCCTGCCCAGGGGTGTCCTGCCCACACAGGGTGCTGTGGCTCAGGCACTCAACCTTGGTCCAGCCTCTCACAGCTGAGCATAATATTGATAGTGACACTGAGCCTTTGATAGAGGCTGTTAGTTTCCCCCCCAGTATTGTTTCTCCAATCTTTTCTTCTTAATGAACCCTCGATTTTTTTGCAAGACACAGGGCCACCAAAAAAGACCTCAATTCCCAGCCTCTCTTGGGACTAGGTATGGCAATGGATGGTGCTCTGGCCAATAGAGCACAAATGGAAATAATGTATCCACATTTCAGGGAGAGCCCTGAAGGAAGGAGTATGCCCTTCCCCGTCAAACCATGCCATTTGTTGAGAATAGAAGAACCACAGGCTTGGCCTGGCGCTGTGGCTCATACCTGTAATCCCAGCACTTTGGGAGGCTGAGGCAGGCGGATCACCTGAGGTCAGGAGTTTTGAGACCAGCCTGGCCAACATGGTGAAACCCCGTCTCTACCAAAAATACAAAAAATTAGCTGGGCATGGTGGTGGGCGCCTGTAGTCCCAGCTACTCGGGAGGCTGAGGCAGGAGAATGGTGTGAACCTGGGAGGTGGAGCTTGCAGTGAGCCCAGAGAGCACCACTGTACTCCAGCCTGGGCGACAAAGCGAGACTCTGTCTCAAAAAAAAAAACACAAAAAAATTAGCCAGGCATGGTGGCAGCCGCCTGTAATCCCAGCTACTCAGGAGGCTGAGGCAGGAGAATTGCTTGAACCTGTAAGGTGAAGGTTGCAGTAAGCCAAGATTGCACCATTGCACTCCAGCCTGGACAACAAGAGTGAAACTCTGTCTCAAAAAATATAAAAATAAATAAATAAATAAATAAATTTTTAAAAAAGCTCTTCCTACCATCTTGACACCTGTGGAGGCCTGCTGGGAAAAGGACTTCTAAAAGGAACTATGTCTGGAAAGCTGTGGTCCAAGGCCATTTTTGGCGGCTATAAGCGGGGTCTCCATCACCAGAGGGAGCACACAGCTCTTCTTTTTTTTTTTTTTTTTTTTTTTTGAGACGGAGTCTCGCTCTGCCGCCCAGGCTGGAGTGCTGTGGCCGGATCTCGGCTCACTGCAAGCTCCGCCTCCCGGGTTCACGCCATTCTCCTGCCTCAGCCTCCCGAGTAGCTGGGACTACAGGCTCCCGCCACCACGCCCAGCTAGTTTTTTTGTATTTTTTTTTAGTAGAGACGGGGTTTCACCGTGTTAGCCAGGATGGTCTCGATCTCCTGACCTCGTGATCCGCCCGTCTCGGCCTCCCAAAGTGCTGGGATTACAGGCTTGAGCCACCGCGCCCGGCCAGCTCTTCATAAAATTGAAGGTGTTTATGCCCGAGATGAAACAGAATTCTATTGGGGCAAGAGATGCGTTTATGTATACAAAGCAAAGAAGAACACAGTGACTCCTGGCAGCAAACCAAATAAAACCAGAGTAATCTGGGGAAAGGTAACTCAGGCCCACGGAAACAGTGGCATGGTTGGTGCCAAATTCCGAAGCAATCTTCCCACTAAGGCTATTGGACACAGAATCTGAGCGATGCTCTACCCCTCAAGGATTTAAACTAATGAAAAGTCAATAGGCCGGGTGCAGTGGCTCACTCCTGTCATCCCAGCACTTTGAGAGGCTGAGGCGGGTGAATCACAAGGTCAGGAGTTCAAGACCAGCCTGACCAAAATGGTGAAACCCCATCTCTACTAAAAATACAAAAATGCTGGGTGTGGTGGTGGGCACCTGTAATCCCAGCTACTTGGGAGGCTAAGGCAGAGAACTACATGAACCCAGGAGGCAGAGGTTGCAGTGAGCTGAGATCGCGCCACTGTACTCTAGCCTGGGTGACAGAGCGAGGCTGAGTCTCAAAAAAAAGAAAAAAGAAAAGTCAAGAAATAAACATGGATTTGTGCTCTTAAAAAAAATGCCAGGCATGGTGGATCATGCCTATAATCCCAGCACTTTGGGAGGCCAAGGCAGGAGGACCACTTGAGGTCAGGAGTTCCAGACCAGGCTGGCCAACATGGTGGCACCCCGTCTCTACTAAAAATATTAAAAAATTAGCTAGGCATTGTGGCGTGTGCCTGTAATTCCAGGTACTCAGGAGGCTGAGGCAGGAGAATTGCTTGAACCCATGAGGCGGATGTTGCGGTGAGCCGAGATCGTGCCATTGCACTCCAGCCTGGGCAATGAGGGCAAAACTCCATCTCAAAAAAAAAAAAAAAAAAATTATTCAAAGACTTAAAAGGCTGTAACTCAGCCTTGATTCAAATAGCTTACAAGTAGTCATGATGATATTTAACAGGAAACATTGCAAGATGAGAACTATGAACTTTGATGAAGTCTTACGTAGGTATAGATACAGGTACAGATATTCATATAGGTACAGATACAGTTATAGTCATGGATGGTAGACTCCAGATCACAATGAACCAACATTTGGCCAAAGGCAAAAAAGCTATTTAAGATTACTTTTTTTGGCCGGGCGCGGTGGCTCAAGCCTGTAATCCCAGCACTTTGGGAGGCCGAGATGGGCGGATCACAAGGTCAGGAGATCGAGACCATCCTGGCTAATACGGTGAAACCCCGTCTCTACTAAAGAATACAAAAAACTAGCCGGGCGACGAGGCGGGCGCCTGTAGTCCCAGCTACTTGGGAGGCGGAGGCAGGAGAATGGCGTAAACCCGGGAGGCGGAGCTTGCAGTGAGTGAGCCGAGATCCCGCCACCGCACTCCAGCCTGGGCGACAGAGCCAGACTCTGTCTCAAAAAAAAAAAAAAAAAAAAAAAAAAAAAAAAAGATTACTTTTTTTTTTTTTTGAGACGGAGTCTGGCTCTGTCGCCCAGGCTGGAGTGCAGTGGCGCGATCACGGCTCATTTCAAGCTTCGCCTCCCGGGTTTATGCCATTCTCCTGCCTCAGCCTCCCGAGTAGCTGGGACTACAGGCGCCCGCCACCACGCCCGGCTAGTTTTTTGTATTTTTAGTAGAGACGGGGTTTCACCGTGGTCTCGATCTCCTGACCTTGTGATCCGCCCGCCTCGGCCTCCCAAAGTGCTGGGATTACAGGCGTGAGCCACTGCGCCCAGCCGAGATTACTTTTATGTATGCTCAGTCTCTAGTAAAGGTAACTACCATTCAATTTTTTTATTTTTTTATTTTTTGGAGACGGAGTCTTGCTCTGTCTCCCAGGCTGGAGTGCGGTGGCACGATCTCAGCTCACTGCAACCTCCGCCTCCCGGGTTCAAGCGATTCTCCTGCCTCAGCCTCCTGAGTAGCTGGGATTACAGACATCCGCCACCATGCCCACCTAATTCTGGCATTTTTAGTGGAAACGGGGTGTTACCGTATTGGCCAGGCTGGTCTCGACTCCTGACCTCGTGATCTGCCCGCCTTAACCTCCCAAAGTGCTGGGATTATAGGCGTGAGCCACCACGACTGGCTTACCATTCCATTTTTAAAACTGTGATAAAGTCACATAGCCTCTGAGATAGGCTACTTCTTTTTTTAAATAATATATATATATATTTTTTGAGATGGAGTCTGGCTCTGTCACCCAGGCTGGAGTGCGGTGGCCGGATCTCAGCTCACTGCAAGCTCCGCCTCCCGGGTTTAGGTCATTCTCCTGCCTCCGCCTCCCAAGTATCTGGGACTACAGGCGCCCGCCTCGACGCCCGGCTAGTTTTTTGTATTCTTTAGTAGAGACGGGGTTTCACCGTATTAGCCAGGATGGTCTCGATCTCCTGACCTCGTGATCCGCCCGTCTCGGCCTCCAAAGTGCTGGGATTACAGGCTTGAGCCACCGTGCCCGGCCAATAAAATATTATTAAAAAAAGGCCGGGCGCGGTGGCTCAAGCCTGTAATCCCAGCACTTTGGGAGGCCGAGACGGGCGGATCACGAGGTCAGGAGATCGAGACCATCCTGGCTAACACGGTGAAACCCCGTCTCTACTAAAAAATACAAAAAGCTAGCCGGGCGAGGTGGCAGGCGCCTGTAGTCCTAGCTACTCCGGAGGCTGAGGCAGGAGAATGGCCTAAACCCGGGAGGCGGAGCTTGCAGTGAGCTGAGATCCGGCCACTGCACTCCAGCCTGGGCGACAGAGCGAGACTCCGTCTCAAAATATATATATATTATTTATTCATTTATTTATTTTAAGACAGGGTCTCACTCTATCACCCAGGCTGGAGTGCAGTGGTGTGGTCTGGGCTCACTGCATCCTCTGCCTCCCAGGTTCAAACGACTCTCTGACTCAGTCTCCTGAGTGGCTGGAATTACAGGTGCGCACCACCATGCCAGGCTAATTTTTGTATTTTTAGTAGGGACGAGGTTTCACCATGTTGGCTAGGATGGTCTGGAACTCCTGATCTCAAGTGATCTGCCTGCCTCAGTCTCCCAAAGTGCTGAGATTACAAGCGTGAGCCACTGCTCCCGGCCAATATTTTAAAACTTTTAATAAAATAAAATAGAGACAGGGTATCACCATGTTGCTCAGGCTGGTCTCAAACTCCTGGGCTCAGACAGTCCTCCTGCCTCGGCCTCCCAAAGTGCTGGGATTACAAGTTCGAGCAACTACACCTGGCAGTAATTGGCTACTACTAACTCTGAAAACTGTAACCTGAATCTTAAGGCTTTGATTATTTGTTACAGGAAACTACATTTGTCAGAATGCTATAGTGAATTGTGTTTGTTTACTTCAAGTCAACTATATTTGTTATGTGAAGTTATATTTGTATACTAACCTATGTTGGTAAGCTACTGTTTATGACCTCACTGATTTTCTTATAATCATATCTGTATATTATCTTGCCAAGATAGCTTCCAAATCCAGAATTTTCCTCCTTATGGGTTGTAAACATAAAATAAAACATTATTTGTCTGTGCTACTATAACAAAATACCTGCGACAGAGTAATTAATAAACAACAGAAATGTGTTTCTTACAGAGCTGAAGGGTTAGGAAGTGAAAGATCAAGGTGCCAGCAGATACAGTGTCTGGTGAGGGACCTGGTTTCGTCTTCACGTAGAGCCTTGTTGCTACATCCTCCAGAGGAGATGATCTCCAGAGGAGATGTCGTGTTCCTCACATGGTGGAAGGACAAAAAAGGGCCAAAGCTAGTCCTCTCCAGCCCTTCCCTCCAGCCCTTTCCCTCAATGAATAAGGCACTAATTCATTCATGAGAGTGGAGGCCTCATGACTTAATTACTGCCCAAACAACCTCACCTCTTAATACCACCAAAGCTGAGATTAAATATCAACATATGAATTTTGGGGGACACTCAGATCAAAGCAGTATTATAGCACATTTGCTTTCAAAAACACATAATGACATATTTTTCTGTGTGTTTGTTTTTAGCCAGGGTCTCACTTTGTCACTGAGGCTGGAGTGCAGTGGCGCAATCTCGGCTCACTGCAGACTCCACCTTGCATGTTCAAGCTATTCTCCTGCTTCAGCCCCCCCAAATAGCTGGGACTACAGGCCTGCACCCCATGCCCAGCTAAATTTTGTATTTTTTTTTTTTTTTTTTTTTTTTTTTTTTTTTTTTTTTTTTTTTTTGAGACGGAGTCTCGCTCTGTCGCCAGGGCTGGAGTGCAGTGGCAGGATCTCAGCTCACTGCAAGCTCCGCCTCCCGGGTGCACGCCATTCTCCTGCCTCAGCCTCCCGAGTAGCTGGGACTACAGGCGCCCGCCACCTCGCCCGGCTAGTTTTTTGTATTTTTTTAGTAGAGACGGGGTTTCACAGTGTTAGCCAGGATGGTCTCGATCTCCTGACCTCGTGATCCGCCCGTCTCGGCCTCCCAAAGTGCTGGGATTACAGGCTTGAGCCACCGCGCCCGGCCAAATTTTGTATTTTTTATAGAGACGGGGTTTTGCCATGTTGTCTAGGCTAGTCTCAAACTCCTGACCTCAGCGATCCACCCACCTCAGCCTCCCAAAGTGCTGGGATTACAGACACGAACCCTGGGCCCAGCGGCTGGGGTGTCTTTTGCCATCTCATCTTTACCCCTTACTTCCCCTGAACTATTCAAATATCCAGCTAAAGGCAGAGATAGAAATAGGAGGGGAGGCAAGTTGGGCTGAGAATGCTTGTATAACATCAGGCCTGCAGGCACTTTCAGAAGCCAGGCATCGCCTATATTTCATCTCAAACTGCTACACAAGTGTTATTTCCAACCATGTGCCAATATCACACAATGTCACGACTACACGCGGAACTGAATGAAGGTCCTGGAGAGTCTCTCATAATAGAAATTTTCAGATCCAGACTTGGAAATAACTGGTCATTTAAGTCAGCTAGAGGTGGCGTTAAAATAAAGAATTGTGCTTTTCTATATTTTATTATCATTTCTTTGATGAGAAATGGAAGATGTTAAATAAAAATGGGAGTCTAGGCCCGGTGTGGTGGCTCACACCTGTAATCTCAGCACTTTGAGAGGCCGAGGCAGGTGGATCACCTGAGGTCAGGAATTCAAGACCAGCCTGGCCAAAATGGTGAAACCCCATATCTACTAAAAATACAAAAATTGGCTGGGCGTGGTGGTGGGTGCCTGTAATCCCAGCTACTTGGGAGGCTGAGGCAGGAGAATTGCTTGAACCCAGGAGGCGGAGGTTGCAGTGAGCCAAGATCACACCATTCCACTCCAGCCTGGGCAACAAGAGCAAAACTCCGCCTAAAAAAAAAAAAAAATTGCCAGGTGCCATGGCTCATGCCTGTAATCTGTAATCCCAGCATTTTGTGAGGCTGAGGCTGGCAGATCACCTGAGGTGGGCAGTTCCAGACTGGCCTGACCAGCATGGAGAAACCCCATCTCTACTAAAAATACAAAATTACCCAGACATGGTGGTACATGCCTGTAATCCCAGCTACTCAGGAGGCTGAGACAGGAGAATTGCTAGAACCTAGGAGGCAGAGGTTACGGTGAGCCGAGATTGTGTCACTGGACTCCAACCTGGGCAACAAGAGTAAAACTCCATCTCAAAAAAAAACTCCAACTCAACAAGAGTAAAATTCCATCTAGACCAGGCACAGTAGCTCATGCCTGTAGTCCCAGCACTTTGGGAGGCCAAAGCAGATGGATTGCTTGAGCCCAGGAGTTCAAGACCAGCCTGGGCAACATGGGGAAACCCTGTCTCTACAAAAAATACAAAAAATTAGCCAGGCATGGTGGCACATAGGTGTAGTCCCAGCTACTCGGGAGGCTGAAATGGGAGGATCACCTGAGCCTGGGAGGTCGAGGCTGCAGTGAGTAATGATTACACCACTGTACTTCACCCTGGGTGACAGGCTGAGATCCTGTCTTAAAAGAAAAAAAAAAGGGCAGGGGGCAGTCTGTGCACACATATTCCCCTTCTTCCAGATCCCTGCCTTTGGACATGAAGACCTCCCTCTAGGGTCTCCAGTCCAAGCTGCCAGGGAGACATCACTCAGCACCACCACACCCTCCATCTGCGTGGACAGGCCTCCTAGGGGATGGCCACTCCTTGTGTAAGATCCATTACCACTCCGAAAATCAATGTCAAAGATCCAGGGAAGATATGCCCTCTAGAGGAGTTCTAGGGAAACATCTTCCTTTCCCTGATCACTGCTCCTTAAGAAAAATTAGTCACAAAAGGAAAAAAAAAAAAAAAACAGTGACTGTACTTCACAATGTCTTGGTTCATTTTTATACAAGTTGCAAATTCAATATAAGAAACACTTATGGCCGGGTGCAGTGGCTCACGCCTGTAATCCGAGCACTTTGGGAGGCAGAGGCGGGCGGATCACCTGAGGAGTTCGAGACCGGCCTGACCAATATCATGAAACCCCATCTCTACTAAAGATACAAAAAGTAGCTGGGCGTGGTGGCATATGCCTGTAATCCCAGCTACTCAGTAGGCTGAGACAGGAGAATCGCTTGAACCCCAGAGGCAGAAATTTTGCAGTGAGCTGAGATTGCGCCATTGTACTCCAGCCTGGACAACAAGAGCGAAACTCTGTCTCAAGAAAAAAAAAACAGAAAGAAATAAATTATGGTTTAGGAGTCATGCAGGTGAAGGCTACAAGATTCTGACCCTCCCTAAACATCTCCTAAGATCAGTGCTTGAGACATTTTGCAGACCCTGCACTTGATGGATCAGCTGGCCCCACCAGATTGATTAACTGGCTCATCTGATCTTATGGCCCCCACCCAGGAACTGACTCAGCACAAGAAGACAGTTTAGACTCCCTATGATCTGACCAGTCAGCACTGCTGGCTCACTGGCTTCCCCTGACCCACCAAGTTGTCCTTAAAAACTCTGCTCCCCAGGCTGGGCGAGGTGGCTTGTGCCTGTAATCGCAGCACTTTGGGAGGCTGAGGCAGGTGGATCACCTGAGGTCAGGAGTTCAAGATCAGCCTGGCCAACATGGTGAAACCCCGTCTCTAAAAATACAAAAATCAGCCGGGCATGGTGGCACAGGCCTGTAATCCCAGCTACTGAGGCTGAGGCAGGAGAATCACTTGAACCTGGGAGGTGAAGGTTGCAGTGAGCCAAGATTTTGCCATTGCACTCCAGCCTGGGCGACAGAGAGAGACTCCGTCTCAAAAAACAGAACAAAACAACAACAACAAAAACAAACTCTGCTCCCCGAATTCTCAGGCAGACTGATTTGAGTAATAATAAAACTCTAGTCCCCCACACAGCAGGCTCTGTGTGAATTACTCTTTCTCTATTGCAATTCCTCTGTCTTGAGAAATCTGTCTAGGCAGCGGGCAAAGTAAACATACTGGGCGGTTACAAGACCAGCCTAGTTAACATGGTGAAACCCCATCTCTACAAAAAATACAAAAATTAGCTGGGTGTGGTGGTGCATTCCTGTAGTCCCAGCTTCTCAGAAGGCTGAAGTGAGAGGATGGCATGAGTCCAGGAAATGGAGGTTACAGTGACCCAAGATCAAGCCACTGTATTCCAGCATGGGCAACAGAGCCAGATCCTATACCAAAAAAAAAAAAAAAAAGCCATACATTTTTTTTTTTTTGCACCATTTCAACCAGTGCATTGTGACGGCTCTGCCCATTAGCTAAATCTAGCTAATCAGTATAAGCATCTGCCCAGTCTGCCCATCTGGCTGGACTTCTCCAGGGAAAGTCTACACTGACACTGAAAGTCTGGCCACAGAAGCTGTTATTCCTTAAAAGTGCCAGGCCTTCACATTGAAAGCGTAAAACAGTTTTCTCCCTTCTCTTCTTCTCTTTTGAAATTATGAAATACTTAAGTAGAAAACTACATAGAATAGCTATAATGAACCTGTCTGGGTCAAAGGAAAACTTCCCTTTCGCCCTCTGAAGGTTGGCTGGAAAATCAACTCACAAAGACAGATGCAGGCTGGGCATGGTGGCTCACACCTGTAATTCCAGCACTTTGGGAGGTCAAGTCAGGTGGATCACCTGAGGTCAGGAGTTCAAAACCAGCCTGGAAACATGGTGAAAATACAAAAATTAGCTGGGCGCAGTGGCGTGTGCTTGTAATCCCAGTTACTCGGGAGGCTGAGACAGGAGAATCATTTGAGCCCAGGAGGTGGAGATTGCAGTGAGCTGAGATTGTGCCATTGCACTCCAGCCTTGTCGACAGAATGAGAGTCTAGAAAAAAAAAAAAAAAAGATGCATTGGAGAAGAGGCATATAAATGGATTAATCTGTACACAGAGAGAACCACAGAGTGATTAACCAATCCACAACAGAGTTCAGGAGCTTATTTACCATCCTGGCAAAACAGGTTATGGGATAGGGAATAGGAATTCTATTGAGGGGCCATAGGGGATTACTAGGGAGAATAAATGGGCCCAGAGATAGAGATTAATTTTTGAATAGTTCTCTGTGGAATTTGAATGAGCCTGAGAGACAGACTCTCTTGGGAAAGGACCTGCTTAGGTGTGATTCCATTCCTGATCTTATAGGGAGGGGAAGAGAAAACAATTGTTATTTGTGATATGTCTGGACTTGAAGCAGATAAAGGAACTTCAGAGAACAACTCATCCTGGCTTGTGGGAGAGCCGGTTGAGAAGAGAGGCCAGGGAAACCTTGAAGTTTCTTCTTCAGTTCAGCATGTCAGCATATTTTGGGGTATTAATTTCTGAGCCTCAACAAACCTCACAGACTCACTACTTCCTTATACAACTGTAAACAAACTTTTTTTTTTTGAGACAGAGTCCCACCCTGTCACCCAGGCTGGAGTGCAGTGGCAGAATCTCAACTCACAGCAACCTCTACCCCCTAGGTTCAAGCAATTCTTGCCTCAGCCTCCCGAGTAGCTGGGATTACAGGCCTGTGCTGCCCCAGCCGGCTAATTTTTGCATTTTTAATAGAGATGGGGTTTCACCATGTTGGCCAGGCTGGTTTCGAACTCCTGACCTCAGGTGATCCACCCGCTTCGGCCTCCCAAAGTGCTAGGATTACAGGTGTGAGCCACCACGGCCGGCCTCTTTTTTTTGTTTTTTTGTTTTTTTTTTTGACACTGAGTTTCGATCTGTCACCCAGGCTGGAGTGCAATGGCAGGATCTTGGCTCACTGCAACCTCCACCTCCCGGGTTCAAGCAATTCTCCTGCCTCAGCCTTCTGAGCAGCTGGGATTACAGGTGCCTACACCATGCTTGGCTAATTTGTTTACATTATGAATAGAGACGGGGTTTCACCATGTTGCCCAGGCTGGTCTCCAACTCTTGACCTCAGATGATCCGCCCACCTCAGCCTCCCAGAGTGCTGGGATTACCTCTTTTTTTTTTTTTTTAAGGGGGTGGAGTTGGGGGTGTCTCACTATGTTGCCCAGGCTGGTCTCCAACACCTGGGCTCAAGTGTTCCTCCCACCTGCCTCGGCCTCCCAAAGTGCTGAAATTACAGGCATGCACCACGGTGCCTGACCTAAACTGTTTTCTTCCACCATACTCTTGTTACCTGAAAAAAAACGGGGTTTGTTTGCCTGGCAAATAACAAATGACTCTCCACAAGGCAGGTTTTAATTAATAGGAGTTCAATTACTCGTCACAAGTAAGAAGAGCACTGGGAGGATTCTCCAAAGCAGTGTCCCCCGAGGAGAAGTGACAGGAGGATTTTAGGGGGCGATGGGGAGGGGAGAGAGTGCCTCATTGCCTGTAGAGGACTGGTGCCAGTTGTGGAAACACAGTGAATCATCACGCCCGCACACAGGTCACACGCTATGAGAATGAAGCCACAGCTCCTCCCTGGATGGAGACTTCAGCATGGTAATGAGGAACTTTCACTCGGGTTTATCTACAAGTTGCTGGGGTCTGCCAGGAGCCAGTTTTAACCAGCCAGGTGACTGCATTCAACACAGGGTTTAGGAAAAAAGAGGCTGCAGGGCAGGAGGCTGTAAAACAGGCCAATTGCTCAGGATGATTAAATTTCTATAATCCCTGAAGACCCTCCCTGTCTGCTCACACAACACAAAACACTTGTGACCAGATGTGTGGGACTTTTTCCCCGTACACCAAGCAGTTATCCAGCAAACACTGAGTGTCCTATTCGATTCAGTTCAGACACTAGCTACATGGAGATGGTATCAGATTCCACAGGTGGAGGGCTGAGTCCCAAAAGACTGCCCCCCACTTTAGATGCCAGTTCCAAGACTAAGGCTGTGATCTGTGCTTCTGACAAACCCGCTATAAATCAGGGTTCCCACAACCCCCTCCTTGGCTTCATAATTTGCTAGGATTGCTAACAGAACTCAGGCAAACACATTTATCACTTAATTATAAAGGATATTATAAAAGATATAGATGAATAGCTAGATTTAAAAGATGCATAGAGTAGGCCGGGCGCGGTGGCTCAAGCCTGTAATCCCAGCACTTTGGGAGGCCGAGACGGGCGGATCACGAGGTCAGGAGATCGAGACCATCCTGGCTAACACGGTGAAACCCCGTCTCTATTAAAAATACAAAAAACTAGCCGGGCGTCGAGGCGGGCGCCTGTAGTCCCAGCTACTCCGGAGGCTGAGGCAGGAGAATGGCGTAAAACCCGGGAGGCGGAGCTTGCAGTGAGCTGAGATCCGGCCACTGCACTCCAGCCCGGGCGAAAGAGCAAGACTCCGTCTCAAAAAAAAAAAAAAAAAAAAAAAAAAAGATGCATAGAGTGAGCTTTGGGGAGGAAGGGACTTGGCGCTTCCATGGCCCATCTGGGAACCACCCTCCCAGCACCTCTAAGTGTCGGTACCCTGCCAGCCCATCAGTTCTTTTTTTTTTTTTTTTTTTTTTCCCTTTTGAGAGGCAGTTGTACTCTGTTGCCCAGACTGGAATGCAGTGGCCTGATCTCGGCTCATCACAACCTCTGCCTCCTGGGTTCAAGCGATTCTCCTGCCTCAGCCTCCCCAGTAGCTGGGACTACAGGGGTGCACCACCATGCCTGGCTAATTTTTGTATTTTTAGTAGAGACAGGGGTTTCACTATGTTGGCCAGGCTGGTCTCAAACTCCTGACCTCGTCATTCAACTGCCTCAGCCTCCCAAAGTGCTGGGATTACAGGCATGAGCCACCGTTCCCAGCCAAAAAAGGAGTTTTTATAAAGCTTAATCTTCAAACACCACTACTTTTCCTGGAAGTTGGTGGGTGAGGCTGAAAATTCCAAATCTACTCCTTTAATACCTTGGTCTTTCTGGTGACCAACCCCATCCTGAGGCTACTTAGGGGCCTCACCCTAACTCATCTCATTAGCATAAACTCTGGTGTGATCCGAAAGAGCTCATTATGAATAATAAAAGACACTCCTGGCCTGGCACTGTGGCCCAACACTTTGGGAAGCAGAGGCAGGAGGATCACTTGAGCCCAAGAGTTCAAAACCAGTCTGACAACATAGTAATTTGCCTGTTTCTATTCGAGTAAAAAAAAAAAAAGTTAAAAAATAAAACAGCATGCCGGGCGCGGTGGCTCAAGCCTGTAATCCCAGCACTTTGGGAGGCCGAGACGGGTGGATCACGAGGTCAGGAGATCGAGACCATCCTGGTCTACACGGTGAAACCCCGTCTCTACTAAAAAATACAAAAAACTAGCCGGGCGAGATGGCGGGCGCCTGTAGTCCCAGCTACTCGGGAGGCTGAGGCAGGAGAATGTCCTAAACCCGGGAGGCGGAGCTTGCAGTGAGCGGAGATCTCGCCACTGCACTCCAGCCTGGGCGACAGAGCTAGACTCCGTCTCAAAAAAAAAAAAAAAAAAAAACAGCAGCCGGGTGAGGTGGGTTACACCTGTAATTCCAGCACTTCAGGAGGCTGAGGCAGGCGGATCACAAGGTCAGGAGTTCGAGACCAGCCTGGCCAATATGATGAAAGCACGTCTCTACTAAAACTACAAAAATTAGCCTGGCGTGGGGGTACACATCTGTAATCCCAGCTACTCGGGAGGCTGAAGCAGGACAATTGCTTCAACCCGGGAGGTGAAGGTTGCAGTGAGCCGAGATCATGCCATTGCACTCCAACCTGGGTGACAAGAGCAAGACTCCGTCTCAAAAAAAATAAAAGACACTCATCACTCTGGAAATTCCAAGTGTTAGGAGTTCTGTGATGGGAACAGGAACAAAGATCAAATATATTTCACATTATACCACACCAACACTAATAATTTACCCTCTTTTTTTTTTTTTTTTTTTGAGACAGAGTCTCGCTCTGTTGCCCAGGCTGGAGTACATTGGCGCAACCTCGGCTCACTGCAGGCTCCGCCTCCCAGGTTCACGCCATTCTCATGCCTCAGCCTCCCGAGTAGCTGAGACTACAGGCACTCGCCACCTCGCCCGGCTAATTTTTTGTTTTTTTGTTTTTTTGTTTTTTGAGACGGAGTCTCGCTCTGCCACCCAGGCTGGAGTGCTGTGGCCGGATCTCAGCTCACTGCAAACTCCGCCTACCGGGTTCACGCCATTCTCCTGCCTCAGCCTCCTGAGTAGCTGGGACTACAGGCGACCGCCACCTCGCCCGGCTAATTTTTTGTATTTTTTATTTTTTTATTTTTATTTTTATTTATTTATTTATTTATTATTTTTTTTTTTGAGACGGAGTCTTGCTCTGCCACCCTGGCTGGAGTGCAGTGGACGGATCTCAGCTCACTGCAAGCTCCGCCTCCCGGGTTTACGCCATTCTCCTGCCTCAGCCTCCCAAGTAGCTGGGACTACAGGCGCCCGCCTCGTCGCCCGGCTAGTTTTTTGTATTTTTAAGTAGAGACAGGGTTTCACCGTATTAGCCAGGATGGTCTCGATCTCCTGACCTCGTGATCCGCCCGTCTCGGCCTCCCAAAGTGCTGGGATTACAGGCTTGAGCCACCGCGCCCGGCCTAATTTTTTGTATTTTTAGTAGAGACGGGGATTCACTGTGTTAGGCAGGATGGTCTCGATCTCCTGACCTTGTGATCTGCCCGCCTCAGCCTCCCAGAGTGCTGGGATTACAGACGTGAGCCACCGCACCCAGCCAATTTGCCCTCTTTTTAAAATAAGTAACACAGGTCCAGCACGGTGGCTCATGCCCGTAATCCCAGGACTTTGGGAGGCCGCCCTGGGCTGATCACCTGAGGTCAGGAGTTCTAGATCAGCCTGGCCAACATGGCAAAACCCCGTCTCTACTAAAATACACAAATTAGCTGGACATGGTGGCGGGCACCTGTAATCCTCAGCCTCCTGAGTGGCTGGGATTACAGGTACCCACCACCATGCCCGGCTAATTTTTTGTATTTTTAGTAGAGACGGGATTTCACTATGTTGGCCAGGCTGGTCTCGATCTCCTGCCTCAGGCTGAGGCAGGAGAATTGCTTGAGCCTGGGAGGCAGAGGTTGCAGTAAGCTGAGATACTGCCACTGCACTCCAGCCTGAGCAACAGAGCAAGACTCTATATCAAAAAAAAAAAAAAAAAAAAGGCTGGGCGTGGTGGCTCACGCCTGTAATCCCAGCACTTTGGGAGTCAGGAGATCGAGACCATCCTTGCTAACACGGTGAAACCCCGTCTCTACTAAAAATATTAAAAATTAGCCGGGCGTGGTGGCGGGCGCCTGTAGTCCCAGCTACTCGGGAGGCTGAGGTAGGATAATGGAGTAAACCTGGGAGGCGGAGCTTGCAGTGATCCGAGATTGCACCACTGTACTCCAGCCTGGGTGACAGAGTAGACTCCGTCTCAAAAATATATATAAATAAATTAAAAAACAGGAAATTTCAGTACTGATAAATTTCACACTTTGGAAACATAGAATCATCACAGAGAAGAATCACAAGAGTAGGTTTTAAAAATAACCTGGGGCTAGATGCAGTGAGGTGACTCACACCTGTAATCCCAGCACTTTGGAAGGCCGACGGGGGTAGATCACTACAAGCTAGAGGTTGAGAGTTCAAAACCAGCCTGGTCAAAATGGCAAAACCCTGTCTCTACTAAAAATATAAATATAAGCGAGGCATGGTGGCACACACCTGTAATCCCAGCTACTAGGGAGACTGAGGAAGGAGAATCGCTTGAACCCAGGAGGCGGAGGTTGCAGTGAGCCAAGATCATGCCACTGCACTCCAGCCGGGGTGACAGACCAAGGCTCTATCTCAAAAAAAAAAAAATAAAAAAACATAACCTGGTGGATGGCTTTCAATAAATAATAAATATGATATGTCAACATCCATACAGATTGTACACATATTCGGCCTTTTTCCTTTTTTTTATTTTTCTTTTCTTTTCTTTTATATATATTTTTTGAGACGGAGTTTCACTCTTGTTGCCCAGGCTGGAGTGCAGTGGCGCAATCTTGGCTCACCACAACCTCCGCCTCCCAGGTTCAAGCGATTCTCCTGTCTCAGCCTCCTGAGTAGCTGTGATTACAAACATGTGCCATCACGCCCGGCTAATTTTGTATTTTTAGTAGAGATGGGGTTTCTCCATGTTGGTCAGGCTGGTCTCGAACTCCCGACCTCAGGTGGTCCGCCCACCTTGGCGTCCCAAAGTGCTGGGATTACAGGCATGAGCCACCACATCTGGCCAATTCGGCTTTTTTCCTGGACTTGATTGGTACTGGAAGCATTTATTTTACTTTTGAATACATGATACAACTGCAGGGTTTGAAGTGTAAAAGAAGAAAAAGGGTATGTGTGACAATCTCCCTGCCACTTCATCCCTCATCCACATACTTCTCTGCCCTGAAGACAACGAATGTCATCAATTTCTTCCAAACTTTATTTATTTATTTATGGATTATAATTATTTTCTTTTTTTGAGATGAAATCTTCCTTTGTTGCCCAAGCTGGAGTGCGGTGGTGCGATCTTGGCTCACTGCAGCCTTTGTCTCCCAGGTGTAAGTGATTCTCTTGCCTTAGTCTCCTGAGTAGCTGGGTTTACAGGCCCGTGCCACCACACCCAGCTAATTTTTGTAGTTTTAGTAGAGACAGAGTTTCACCATGTTGCTCAGGCTGGTCTTAAACTCCTGACCTCAGGTGATCCACCAGCCTCAGCCTCCCAAAGTGCTGGGATTACAGGCGTAAGCCAACACACCTGGCCTATTTTATTATATTTATTTATTTATTATTATTTATTTATTTATTTATTTTTTTTTTTGAGACGGAGTCTTGCTCTTCACCAGGCTGGAGTGCAGTGGCCGATCTCAGCTCACTGCCAGCTCACTGCAAGCTCCGCCTCCGGGTTCACGCCATTTCCCGCCTCAGCCTCCGAGTAGCTGGGACTACAGGCGCCCGCCACCTCGCCCGGCTAGTTTTTGTATTTTTTGTAGAGACGGGGTTTCACCGTGTTAGCCAGGATGGTCTCGATCTCCGACCTCGTGATCCACCCGTATCGGCCTCCCAAAGGCTGGGGATTACAGGCTTGAGCACCGCGCACCGCCGGCTATTTATTTATTTATTTAGAGACGAGTTCACTCTGTCACCAGGCTGGAAGCAGTGGTGCTATCTCGGGTAATTGAACATCCACCTCCTAGGTCCAGCATTTTCCGGCCTCACCCTCCAGAGTAGCTGGATTACAGGAGCCCACCACCACGCCCAGGCAATTTTTTTTTTTTTTTTTTTTTCTTTGAGACAGAGTCTCACTCTGGCGCCAGGTGGAGTGCAGTGGCGCAATCTCGTTCCCTGCCAGCTCGCTATTCTCCTGCCTCAGCCTCCCGAGTAGCTGGAACTACAGGCACCCGCCACCAAGCCGGCTAATTTTTTTTTTTTTAGTAGAGAGACCATGGTAGCCAGAATGGTCTCAATTCTGACCTCGTGATCCACCCGTCTCGGCCTCCCAAAGTGCTGGGATTACAGGCTTGAGCCACCGCGGCCTTTTATTTATTTATTTAGAGACAGAGTCTCACTCTGTCACCCAGGCTGGAATGCAGTGGTGCTATCTCGGGTAATTGAACCTCCACCTCCTAGGTTCCAGCTTTCTGCCTCCCCTCAGAGTAGCTGGATTACAGGAGCCCACCACCACGCCCAGGCAATTTTTTTTTTTTTTTTTTTTCTTTGAGACAGAGTCTCACTCTGTCGCCCAGGCTGGAGTGCAGTGGCGCAATCTCGTTCACTGCCAGCTCCGCTATTCTCCTGCCTCAGCCTCCCAAGTAGCTGGAACTACAGGCACCCGCCACCAAGCCCGGCTAATTTTTTTATTTTTTTAGTAGAGACCATGTTAGCCAGAATGGTCTCAATCTCCTGACCTCGTGATCTGCCCGCCTCGGCCTCCCAAAGTGCTGGGATTACACACCCAGGTAATTTTTGTATTTTTAGTAGAGACAGGGTTTCGCTCTGTTGGCCAGGCTGGTCTTGAACTCCTGACTACAAGTGATCCACCCGCGTCAGCCTTCCAAAGTGCTGGGATTACAGGCATGAGCCACCGTGCCAGGCCTATTATTTTTAAATTGACAGATACATTTTATGTATTTATCATATACAACATGATGGTTTGATTTTGGTTTGGTTATTTATTAATTAAATATTTATTTATTTTTTGAGACACATTCTAGCTCTGTTGCCCAGACTGTAGTGCAGTAGCGTGATCTTCTTGGCTCACTGCAACTTCAACCTCCTGGATTCAAGAGATTCTCATGCCTCAGCCTCCAGAGTAGCTGGGACTACAAGCATGCACCATCATGTCCAGTTAATTTTTGTATTTTTTTATAGAGATGGGGTTTCTCCTTGTTGGCCAGGTTGGTCCTGAGCTCCTGGCCTCAAGTGATCCGTCCACGTCAGCCTCCCGAAGTGCTGGGATTACAGGCGTGAGCCACTGCGACTGGCCTGCTTTTTTATTTTTATTTTCATTATTTTTTTGAGACAGTTTTACTGTGTCGCCTAGACTGGGGTGCACTCCCACAGTCATGGCTCATTGCAGTCTCGAACACCTGGGCTCCAGTGATCCTCCCACCTCAGCCTTTAGCTGGAACTACAAGCTCCAGCCACCACGCCCAGCTAATTTTTTGCATTTTTGCAGAGACATGGTCTGCCTATGTTGCCCAAGCTGTTTTCAAACTCTTGGGTTCACACAATCCTCTTGCCTTGGCCTACCAAAGCACTGGGATTTCAGGTGTGAGCCTCTGTGCCCAGCCTAATTCTTAGTTTTTTCCATACCTATTACATGCTATTTTGAAGCATATATAAACTTGGAATGACTAAATCTAGCTAATTAACATGTGCATTACCTCACATATTTATCATTTTGTAGTGAGAACACAAAATTCAATCTCTTAACATTTTTCAAGAATACAATGTATTGGTTTGTTTTGTGTTGTTTTGTTTTTTTCTTGAGATGGAGTTTCACTCTGTCATCCAGGCTGCAGTACAGTGGCTTGATCTCGGCTCACTGCAAGCTCCGCCTCCTGGGTTCACGCCATTCTTCTGCCTCAGCCTCCCGAGTAGCTGGGACTACAGGTATCTGCCACCACGCAGATAATTTTTGGTTTTTTTTTTTTTTGTATTTTTAGTAGAGACGGGGTTTCACTGTGTTAGCCAGGATGGTCTCGATCTCCTGACCTCGTGATCCTCCCGCCTTGGCCTCCCAAAGTGCTGGGATTACAGGCATGAGCCACCACGCCTGGCCTGTTTTGTTTTGGTTTTTTTTGGGGAGGGAGTCTTGCTATGATGCCCAGGCTGAGGTACAATAGTGCAATCTGTCTCACTGCAACCTCTGCCTCCCGGGTTCATGAGATTCTCCTGCCTCAGCCTCCCATGTAGCTGGGACTACAGGTGCGTGCCACCACACCCAGCTAATTTTTGTATTTTTAGTAGTGACGGGGTTTCACCACATTGGCCAGGCTGGTCTCGAACTCCTGACCTCAGGTGATCTGCCCTCCTTAGCCTCCCAAAGTGCTGGAATTACAGGCGTAACCCACCACGCCTGGCCTACAATACATTGTTATTAACTCTAGTCATCATGCTGTACCAAATTTTAAATAGGAGGATATTCTACATGTTCTACAACTTGCTTTTTTTTTCTGATGTATTTCATATTTTTGAGTCTTATATTTTGATGTTTTTTGTTTTTTCCTTTTTGAAATCTTTAGACCCAGTTAGTTCATTTTATGTTGTAGAACAGTGCTGTCCAATAGAACTTTCTGCAATGATGGAAATTTTCTATATCAGCATCGTCTAATATGGTACTCACTAATCACATGTGGCTGCTGAGCACTTGAAGTGTGGCTAATGTGACTAAAGAACTAATTTTTGAGACGGAGTCTTGCTCTGTCGCCAGGCCGGAGTGCAGTGGTGTGATCTCAGCTCACTGCAACCTCCACCTCCACGGTTCGAGCGATTCTCTTGCCTCAGCCTCCTGAGTAGCTGGGACTGCAGGCGTGTGCCACCACACCCAGCTAATGTGGGTATTTTTAGTAGAGATTGGGTTTCACCCTGTTGGCCAGGATGGTCTCGATCCCTTGACCTCCTGATCTGCCCACCTTGGTCTCCCAAAGTGCTGGGATTGCAGGCATGAGCCACTGTGCCTGGCCAAGGAACTAAATTTAAAATTTTAAAATGTGAAACATAGACATAATTTTAATTATTTAAGTTTAAGTTTATTTATTTATTTATTTATTTATTTATTTATTTTGAGACGGAGTCTCACTCTATTGCCCGGGCTGGAGTGCAGTGGCTGGATCTCAGCTCACTGCAAGCTCCGCCTCCCGGGTTTACACCATTCTCCTGCCTCAGACTCCCGAGTAGCTGGGACTACAGGTGCCCACCACCGTGCCCGGCTAGTTTTTTTGTATTTTTTTTTTTTTTTTTAGTAGAGATGGGGTTTCACCGTGTTAGCCAGGATGGTCTCGATCTCCTGACCTTGTGATCCACCCGTCTCGGCCTCTCAAAGTGCTGGGATTACAGGCTTGAGCCACCGCGCCCGGCCTTAAGTTTAAGTTTAAATAGCCACATGTGGCTCATTGCTACCATGTTGGATAATGCAGCTCTTTAAAATTCAATTATATAGATATATCACAAATAATGTATCCATTCTTCTGTTTATGGTTTTTAAAATATTTCCAATTACTTTATATACTACTATATTAAAAAATGCTGCGGCCGGGCGTGGTGGCTCACGCCTGTAATCCCAGCACTTTGGGAGGCAGAGGCGGGCGGATCACGAGGTCAGGAGATCGAGACCATCCTGGCTAACATGGTGAAACCCCGTCTCTACTAAAAATACAAAAAATTAGCCAGACGTGGTGGCAGGCACCTGTAGTCCCAGCTACTCCGGAGGCTGAGGCAGGAGAATGGCGTGAACCGGGAGGTGGAGTTTGCAGTGAGCCGAGATCCAGCCTGGGCAACAGAGTGAGACTCTGTCTCAAAAAAAAAAAAAAAAAAAAAAATGCTGCAATGAACATACTTCTGCATGCCTTCTTGAGCAAATGTGGGAGAGGCTGGGCATAAGCTCATAAGTAGAACTGTATTATCAACTCTACTAGATATTGCCAAATGGTCTCCACAGTAGTTTTTCCAGTTTACACTCCCATCCACTAGAAGAGAGTCCCTGTTGCCCCAGAGCTTCAACAACATCTGATATTCCCAAACCTGTCTTTGCCAACTTAATGAATGTCACCTTGTTATTTTATTATTTTATTTTATTTTATTTATTATTTTGAGACGGAGTCTCACTCTATTGCCCGGGCTGGAGTGCAGTGGCTGGATCTCAGCTCACTGCAAGCTCCGCCTCCCGGGTTTACACCATTCTCCTGCCTCAGACTCCCGAGTAGCTGGGACTACAGGTGCCCACCACCGTGCCCGGCTAGTTTTTTGTATTTTTTTTTTTTTTTTTAGTAGAGATGGGGTTTCACCGTGTTAGCCAGGATGGTCTCGATCTCCTGACCTTGTGATCCACCCGTCTCGGCCTCCCAAAGTGCTGGGATTACAGGCTGAGCCACCGCGCCCGGCCTTAAGTTTAAGTTTAAATAGCCACATGTGGCTCATTGCTACCATGTTGGATAATGCAGCTCTTTAAAATTCAATTATATAGATATATCACAAATAATGTATCCATTCTTCTGTTTATGGTTTTTAAAATATTTCCAATTACTTTATATACTACTATATTAAAAAATGCTGCGGCCGGGCGTGGTGGCTCACGCCTGTAATCCCAGCACTTTGGGAGGCAGAGGCGGGCGGATCACGAGGTCAGGAGATCGAGACCATCCTGGCTAACATGGTGAAACCCCGTCTCTACTAAAAATACAAAAAATTAGCCAGACGTGGTGGCAGGCACCTGTAGTCCCAGCTACTCCGGAGGCTGAGGCAGGAGAATGGCGTGAACCCGGGAGGTGGAGTTTGCAGTGAGCCGAGATCGGGCCACTGCACTCCAGCCTGGGCAACAGAGTGAGACTCTGTCTCAAAAAAAAAAAAAAAAAAAATGCTGCAATGAACATACTTCTGCATGCCTTCTTGAGCAAATGTGGGAGAGGCTGGGCATAAGCTCATAAGTAGAACTGTATTATCAACTCTACTAGATATTGCCAAATGGTCTCCACAGTAGTTTTTCCAGTTTACACTCCCATCCACTAGAAGAGAGTCCCTGTTGCCCCAGAGCTTCAACAACATCTGATATTCCCAAACCTGTCTTTGCCAACTTAATGAATGTCACCTTGTTATTTTATTATTTTATTTTATTTTATTTATTTATTTATTTTTGAGACGGAGTCTCGCTCTGTCGCCCAAGCTGGAGTGCAGTGGCCAGATCTCAGCTCACTGCAAGCTCCGCCTCCCGGGTTCACGCCATTCTCCTCCCTCAGCCTCCTGAGTAGCTGGGACTACAGGCGCCCGCCACCTCGCCCGGCTAGTTTTTTGTATTTTTTAGTAGAGACGGGGTTTCACCGCGTTAGCCAGGATGGTCTCGATCTCCTGACCTTGTGATCCGCCCGCCTCTGCCTCCCAAAGTGCTGGGATTACAGGCATGAGCCACCGCACCCGGCACTGGTTTTTTTTTTTTTTTTTTTTTTTTTTTTGTATTTTTAGTAGAGAAAGGGTTTCACCATGTTGGCCAGGCTGGTTTCAAATTCCTGACCTCAAGTGACCCGCCCACCTCAGCCTCCCAAAGTGCTAGGATTACAGGCATGAGCCACCATGCCTGGCCAGATAACCAGCATTTTTTAGAGTTAAACACAGATTTGCCATACAAACAAAGATTCTCTCCTGACCAAATGCACACCAGGTTCTTCTGAACCCTTTCTCAGTTAGGCCTCAATCTTGGATGATAAGGACTTTTTTTTTTTTGAGACGGAGTCTTGCTGTGTCACCTAGTCGGGAGTGCAGTGGTAAGATCTCAGCTGACTGCAACCTCCGCCTCCTGGGTTCAGGCGATTCAACTGCATCAGCCTCCTGAGTAGCTGGGATTACAGGCACCTGCTACTACGCCTGGCTAATTTTTGTACTTTTAGTAGAGACGGGGTTTTACTATGTTGGCCAGGCTGGTCTCGAACTCCTGACATCAGGTGATCCGCCCACCTCAGCCTCCCAAAGTGCTGGGATTACAGACGTGAGCTACTGTGTCCGACCTGATAAAGACTTTTATGAACACTAACATAGTTTCTAACAGTTCAAGGCCACATCTCTAGGATGACCCTAATGCCCTTTAAAGTGTCTGACTGAGAGAACTCAAGGCTGCCAAAAGAATGTACTGTTTGTTCCAGTCCACAGCTGAAGGTAGGGCTCCTGTTATCCCAGCTGCTGTGAGAGTGTAGGAGCCTAGTGATAAGCCCCAGCTAACAAGCCCAGGTGGGCTTAACACAGACCAACCCCCTTCCCACTTTTTGTAATCTGTCACTTCTCTGACGTCATTGAGCCCCCACTCACCCTGTCTATTCTTTCATTCTCGCTTTAAAATGCCCAGTTATCTCTACAAATCAAAGTTGAGCTCAGTTCAAGCTAGACTCTTTTCCCTATTGCAGTAGTATGTCACTGATTACCATCTGTTCTTACCACTTTATTTATTTATTTATTTATTGAGACAGAGTCTTGCTCTGTTGCTCAGGTTGGAGTGCAGTGGCGTGATCTCTGCTCACTGCAAGCTCCACCCCCCAGGTTCATGCCATTCTCCTGCCTCAGCCTCCCGAGCAGCTGGGACTACAGGCACCCGCCACCATGCCCATCTAATTTTTTTGTATTTTTAGTAGAGATGGGGTTTCACCATGGTGGCCAGGATGGTCTTGATCTCCTGACCTCGTGATCTGCCCGCCTCAGTCTCCCAAAGTGCTGGGATTACAGGCATGAGCCACCACGCCCGGCCACCACTTTATTTATTTATTTATTATTTTTTTGGACAGAGACTTGCTACGTGGCCCAGGCTGGAGTGCAATGGCACAATCTTGGTTTACTGCAACCTCCGCCTCCTGGGTTCAAGCGCTTCTCCTGCCTCAGTCTCTTGAGTAGCTGGGATTACAGGTGTGCACCACCATGCCCACCTAATTTTTGTATTTTAGTAGAGATGGGGTTTCACCATGTTGGTCAGGCTGGTCTCGAATTCCTTACCTCAAGTGATCCTCCTGCCTCGGGCTCCCAAAGTGTGGGGATTACAGGCGTGAGCCACTGTGCCTGTCCTGTCCTTACCACTTTAGCTAGTGTCTGGCTTTGTTTATCTATGAGATGATCCAGCAATTCCACTCCCAGGTATATACCCAAGAAAAATGAAGATACATATCCACACAGAAACTTGTATAAAAATGTTTATAGCAGTGTTATTTATAATAGCCAAAAGGTGAAAACAGCCCAAATGCCCACTAACTGATGAATGGATAAATACACTGTGATCTGTACATACAATGGAGTATTATTCAGCCATAAAAAGGACTGCCAGCTGCTAGGGAGGTTGAGATGGGAGGATCACTTGAGCCTGAGAGGTAGAGGTTGCAATGAGCCATGACCATACCACTGCACTCCAGCCTGGGTGACAGAGTAAGACTCTGCCTCAAAGAAAAAAATAAATAAAAGGAACACAAAGAGTGATCAGCTGAGCACAGTAATCCCAGCACTTTGGGAGTCTGAGGCAAGAGGATCCCTGGAGCCTAGGAATTTGAGATCAAGCTAGGGAAGTAACATAGGGAGACCCCATGTCCACTAAAAATAAAAAATTAAAAAAATTAGCCGGACATGGTGACTCGTGCCTGTGGTCCCAGCTACTTGGAAAGCAAAAGGTCAGAGTATCACTTGAGCCCAGGAGATGGAGGCTACAGTGGACCATGATCATACCACTACACTCCAGCCTGGGCAACAGAGTAAGACCCTGTCTCAAGAAAAGAACAACAAAAAAAAGGAATGCAGTAGTGATACATTACATGCTACAACTTTGATGAATCTCAAAAACATTATACTAAGTGAAATAAGATTATTTATGGATTTTTTCTTTTTCTTTTTTTTTTTTTTTTGAGACGGAGTCTCGCTCTGTCGCCCAGGCTGGAGTGCAGTGGCCAGATCTCAGCTCACTGCAAGCTCCGCCTCCCGGGTTTACGCCATTCTCTCACCTCAGCCTCCCGAGTAGCTGGGACTACAGGCGCCCGCCATCTCGCCCGGCTAATTTTTTTTTTGTTTTTGTATTTTTTTTTAATAGAGACGGGGTTTCACCGTGTTAGCCAGGATGGTCTCGATCTCCTGACCTCGTGATCCACCCGTCTCAGCCTCCCAAAGTGCTGGGAATACAGGCTTGAGCCACCAAGCCTGGCCGGATTTTTTATTTTTCATTGTCAAGTTAGCATTCTACACAAATACACACACATGCTCACACACATGGCTTGGTTTGATTTGCAAAACTTCTATTTAGGAATTTTCCAGGTATGTTTGTCAGTGAGATTAGCTTATAGCTTTCCTTTCTTTCACTGTCTTTGTCTAATATTGTTATAGAGGTTATATTAATTTTTTTTTTTTTTTTGAGATAGAGTTTCGCTCTGTCACCCAAGCTGGAGTGCAGTGGCATGATCTCAGCTCACTGCAACCTTCACCTCCCAGGTTCAAGCTATTCTCGTGTCTCAGCATCCCGAATAACTGGGATTACAGGCATGTGCCAGCACAGTCGCCTAATTTTTTTTAAAAAATGTTTTTAAATTTTTAGTAGAGATGGAGTTTCATCATGTTGGTCAGGCTGGTCTCGAACTCCTGGCCTCAAGAGATCCATCCACCTTGGCTTTCCAAAGTGCTGGGATTACAGGCATGAGCCACTGCGACCAGACTGGGTTATATTAAGGCTTATAAAATAGTTTGAAAGTATATTTTCTTTCCTCTTTTTGAAAGGCATAATTTTTTTTGTTTGTTTGTTTGCTTATTTTGTTTTTAGTTTTCTTTTTTCTTTTTTTTTTTTGAGATGGAGTCTCGCTCTGTTGCCCAGACTGGAGTGCAGTGGCACAATCTTGGCTTACTGCAATCTCTGCCTCCCAGTTTCAAGCAATTCTCCTGCCTCAGCCTCCTGAGTGGCTGGGATTACAGGTACCCACCACCATGCCCGGCTAATTTTTGTATTTTTAGTAGAGACAGGGTTTCTCCATGTTGGCCTCCCCAGGCTGGTCTCGAACTCCTGACCTCGTGATCTGCCCGCCTCAGCCTCCCAAAGTGCTGGGATTACAGACGTAAGCCACCACGCCTGGCCGTTTGTTTTGTTTTTAATGTTGGTTATAACTCTGTATCTAGGTAATAATCTCATGAAGCATTTTTCTGCTCTTGGAAGCAATTTGTATAAAACAGTGAGCCTCTCCGTCCCCATTCTTTTACGGGGCTAATTTCTACTCATTCTCCAGTTCTCATCATAAACTTCACATCGTTAGAAAGGGCCTTGCTGTCTCCCCCGCTAGATTAGGTGTCCCTGGTCCACGACTCTCAGCACATTTCATCATGATGTCTCATTAAATGTTGGTATTCTCAGCTGGGCCCTAAGCTACATGGACCTGTACCACCACCCCTGTACTTAGCACACTGATGTCTCAAAATTGGCCACCAATAAATATGGTTGGCCGAATGAGTGAAAGAAACACCGTCAAAATGGGACATAAGTCAAGTTATCCCTGGATGTGGGCAAACTGGAGTGCCCTGGGAAGGCCTCCTCCTTCAGAACAAAGGAGAAGACAGGAAAAAAGAAGAGCTGCAGCCCAGCTGTGGAAGCAGAGCCCTAGGCAAGGAGGTATCAGTACAGTCCTGGTCCCTCTGTGCAGGAGCCTCTCCTAAAGAGACAGAGCTGTGTCAGCCCCGGGGCCCCATCATCACAGGAGGGCAGTGAAGCCTGGGAGTTCCGGCAGATGCAGCAGAGGTGGCCCTGGACACTTGGAGATTCTGGGATGGTCATCACACCACCTGGGAGCCAGCAGCCATGCAGGGTAATGGGGAAGACAGCAGAGATTTCTGGAGATTGGCTCCCCTCAAAGACAAAGACAGGAGCTTGGGCAAGACTAGATTTTCCGGTTTTTTGTTTTGTTTTGTTTTGTTCTATTTTTTTTGAAACGGAGTCTCGCTCTGTAGCCCAGGCTGGAGTGCAGTGGCACAGTCTTGGATCACTGTCAGCTCTGCCTCCCGGGTTCACGCCATTCTCCTGCCTCAGTCTCCCAAGTAGCTGGGACTACAGGCACCCGCCACCACGCTCAGCTAATTTTTTGTATTTTTAGTAGAGAGAGGGTTTCACCATGTTAGCCAGGATGGTCTCGATCTCCTGACCTCGTGATCTGCCCGCTTTGGCTTCCCAAAGTGCTGGGATTATAGGCGTGAGCCACCGCACCCGGCCTAAGTCACACTTTCAAAATTCCTAAATCCACCCAAGGCACTGATAGCTCAGTGGCTTCTGCAGGGCCCTGGAGAAACTTCCCTCACCAGGTCCTGACCCCTCTGGCTCATGTTAGGTAATCATCTTGTTTAATCTGCATCTGCACCTTCGTACTAGGAAGTACCTTAGGCAGAGGCACAAGAATTCACTGCTCACTGGAAAGACCAACGCCCCAGGTATTCTAGCTTACCTATCAGTCTCGTGTGACTTTGCCTAGCGTCAGTCAGTTCCCGTGAATGTCAATAACCCTGAATATTCTGGTAAATGGAACTTTAAGTCAAATTATCCCTGGATCCTAGTGACAATCATCAGTCCTTAATCCTAGATGATGGCTTGTTCGTTTATTCAGTAAACCCTGACTGAGCACCTCCTGGGTGGGAGATCATGGTTGGGTCTGTCCCTGGTATCAGCTTAGACAAATATTTCCATGTGATCCAGATATCTTAATCTATAGAGTGGATCTGAAAGCTGATGACTTAGACCAGCTATTTGCTAAATTTCCTTCCCACTCTCTCAAAGGAGAATAGAGTAATGAAGGGAGGAGGTACTTGAAAGGGCCTGATTCAAGCAAGTAGATTTGACTAAATTGTTGGGTGGAGTCACCATCACTACAGCATCCCTCTCTGAGTAAAGCTGGGGCAATCCCAAGACAAGCCTTACAACTGAGTAGGGGCCTCTGGGAGCTGACTCTTCCCTGAGTTGGCCAGCCACCAGCCAGAGCAAGGTCACATTGGCACTTTTTTACTGCCATGCACAGACCTTTCACTTTTTCACTATGAGGGCATTTTATCATATTATCCTTTGAATAAACTACAAATACATAAGAGACTTCAACCTCACACAAGCTTGGAAGGTAGGATACCATAATGGTGGGTAAAAGCACGTGCTCTGGAGATAAAGTCTGAGATCAAACCCAACCTCCAGGGAGTCTCTCTGAACCTATTTTGGTTCAGGGGGCTGCCTGAAAACAACAACAACAACAACAACAACAACAACACAAAAAACTCAACCTCCAGCCTTTATGTCTCTAGGTCTCATGGACAAATAGGGTTAATAAGAGTCCTGCAACAAAGCTGGGCGTGGTGGCTCAAGCCTGTAATCCCAGCACTTTGGGAGGCCAAGGTGGGCATATCACCTGAGGTCAGGACTAGCCTGGCCAACATGGTGAAACCCATCACCAGTAAAAATACAAAATTAGCCTGGCGTAGTGGCACATGCCTATAGTCCCAGCTACTGGGGAGGCTAAGGTGGGAGAATCGCTTGAACCCAGAGGCGGAGGTTGCAGTGAGCCAAGATGGCGCCATTGCACTCCAGCCTGGGCCACAAGAGTGAAACTCTGTCTCAAAAAAATAAATAAATAAAAATAAAAATAAAGAGTCCTGCAACAGTTAGGATGCATTCAGATGAAAGCAACAGAAAACTCAGCTAATAATGTCAGCTAATAAATACATTTAATTGTTTCATATTACAAAAATGCCTGGAGGTCAGCAGCTAGCAAAGCCCCTTAACTATATTATCTAGGACCCAGGGTCTCTTCATCCTGCTCCATCATCCTTGGTATGCTGGCTTTTGGGGCCCTCTGTGTGACGCTCCACTGATATTCTTGGCACATGGGAAACATCATCTGCTCTTGGATTTCCCAGATCAATCTGAGGGTGTTACTTCTTGGAGGTAGGTGGGGCCCTGTGGTGGTTTGGACTGTTATTCCCAATTCTTTGCTTTCTCATTATTTAATTGTACATCCATTCCCTTTGCTGTGTGACTTGCTTGTGCCAACAGAATGTCAGAGGACAGGATGCGAGCAGATGCTTTAAATGTGCTTTTGTAGTCTGGCTTGGCCTCTTGCACTCCTGTGATCTGACAAGAGAAAGGCAAATTCCAGATATCCATTGCCCCTTCAGCTGTGACCCAGAATAGACACTGGACCAGGACTAAAGGAGTCCTACCAAGCCCTGTCAAGCCCAGCCTGGATTAGACAGACCATAGACAACTCACAAACCCATGAGTATGAAAATAAATAGAGTGGCTTAAGCAATCTCCCGGGGACAGGTACAGGAGGAAAGCTAGGGTCCTTGGGTTCTCAGTGTGTCCTCCGGCTCCTCCAGTTTATGAGTCAGTATGTAGTTGGTCACATTCATCCTGCTGGCCTTTGGCTAAAGTCAACATTTAGAGTTTCTCATAGATCTCTTGGCTGGATCTGATCTCATTGGTGCTTCCTGGCTGACTCAACCTCCCTGTGGCTCTTGGTAGCCCAGTGGGCCCCCTGAATCTCCACCATGTCTCCCATTCAGCTCCTAACCAAGTTATGCAAACCACATGCCTCTGTTGCCAGGTCACCCTCTTCCTACTCCACGCCTCATGGCAGGCCCATGGCTCTCAATTCAATACCCAACACTGGCAAAGAGCTGGTAACACAAAACAGACCCTGTCTCCCTGCCAGTGCATCCTGATTTGCCCACTTATCTACAATGGGCAAAATTTTGTAGCAGCTTCAGTGATCTCTTCTGTTTTCTGGATGTTTCTGAAGCCATTCCCCCAAGTCTAAGTCATCTCCTTGACTCTCACCTCCCTGCCTGCCTCTTGTTCAAACCCCAAGATGAGAAGTGGTAGGCTTCTCTTTTATTCTTTTCATATCTTATCTTTGGCTTCCTGGCTCTAATTACCACTTCAAAAGACAAGGGTTCCCTTTGGAAACAATCTGTTGAGGTAGGTGTTATTATCCTCATTATAGACATATAGGAAATCAAAGATGAGAGATTAAATTACCTCCTCCTTTGGTAGAAACTTGATTCTAGATCTGGCTCTTGATTATGTTAAATGGGAGCTAAATGAATGCAGAAAACGATTTATTTCTCATAGTACAGTTTTCAAGTCCATTGTCTTGCTGCAAAATCCTATTTTCAGTTTCAACAAATGCATATTATCATTTCCTTCTCTTTATATTTCTTCTGAAACAGTCTTAATCTCCTCACAAGCAGATTGATGCCACAACCAAATAAGAAAGAGGTCATTTACTTGCTGAAGGCAAAAGAGAACAGGATAAAAGGAAAAAACACATTGTTTCTTCATACATTATCCATTCCAGCTTCCCTACTGCAAAGTCTGGAGAATCTTTATCCAGTCCTTTGAGTGTGTGCATGCACACGTGAGAATTTGTGGCTGCATGCAAGAGTGTGTGTGCATGCATGTATTAATGAGAGTGTTGAGAAAAGGAATTCTCCATTTTCTTTTTTTCCTTTTTTTTTTTTTTTTGAGACAGAGTCTTGCTCTGTTGCCCAGGCTGGAGTGCAATGAGCTCACTGCAATCTCTGCCTCCCGGGTTCAAGGGATTCTCATGCCTCAGCCTCCCGAGTAGCTGGGATTCCAGGCACGCGCCACAACACCTGGCTAATTTTTGTATTTTTAGTAGAGACGGGGTTTCACCATGTTGGTCAGGCTGGTCTTGAACGCTTGACTGCAAGTGATCCACCCGCATCAGCCTCTCAAAGTGCTGGGATTACAGGCGTGAGCCACTGTGCCTGGTCCATTTTTTCTTTCTTTCTTTCTTTTTTTTTTTTTTTTTTGAGATGGAGTCTCACTCTGCAGCCCAGGCTGGAGGGCAGTGGCCAGATCTCAGCTCACTGCAAGCTCTGCCTCCCGGGTTTACGCCATTCTCCTGCCTCAGCCTCCTGAGTAGCTGGGACTACAAGTGCCCGCCACCACGCCCAGCTAGTTTTTTTGTATTTTTTAGTAGAGACGGGGTTTCACCGTGTTAGCCAGGATGGTCTCGATCTGCTGACCTCATGATCCGCCCGTCTCGGCCTCCCAAAGTGCTAGGATTACAGGCTTGAGCCACCGCGCCCGGCCTCTTTGTTTTTTTTTTTTTTAACGCCATGAGTCTTTGAAACTCCAAAGCCAAAAATTTGACCCATTTATAACTGGTATTATACTGTCATTCCTTTCTTTAGGTAATAAGGCAGAACCCTTGTTTTTTTTTCATTGAGATAGGGAACCAGGTTACATGGATTACCAAAAACATAAGATAATAGGTTGATTTTTTTTTTTTTTTTTTTTTTTTTTTTTGAGACGGAGTTTCGCTCTGTGGCCCAGGCTGGAGTGCAGTGGCCAGATCTCAGCTCACTGCAAGCTCCACCCCCAGGTTTACGCCATTCTCCTGCCTCAGCCTTCCGAGTAGCTGGGACTACAGGCGCCCGCCACCTCGCCCGGCTAGTTTTTTTTTGGTATTTTTTAGTAGAGACGGGGTTTCACCGTGTTAGCCAGGATGGTCTCGATCTCCTGACCTCGTGATCCACCCATCTCAGCCTCCCAAAGTGCTGGGATTACAGGCTTGAGCCACCGCGCCCGGCCAATAGGTTGATATTTTTAAAACCTTACCTCTCCAGGATCTAAGTCAGTGGCAATATGGAGGGAAGAGAGGCATTTGGTGACCCAAACAAACTGCTGCTGAGCTGTCCAGTGCTCTGGCTCCTCCTTTGACTTTTTGGAACCATCACTTTGACAGCAATAAACTCCTAATGCAGGAAAGCAAAGCCAGGATTTTTTAAAGTCTCAGCCATATGCTAAGTGATATGTGATGTACTTTTGTGTACATTATCTCATTTCTTCTCAAAGCAATCCTTCATAGTAGGTATCATCATTTTCATTTTTTTTTTTTTTTTGAGACAGGGTCTCATTTTGTCACCCAGGCTAGAGTGCAGTGGAACAATCACTGCAGACTCAAATTCCTGGGCTCCAGTGATCCTCCCACCTCAGCCTCCTGAGTAGCGGGGACCGCAGGCATGTGCCACCATGCCAGATAATTTTTAAATTTTTTTTTTGTAGAGACTGGGATCTCATTATGTTGCCCAGGCTGGTCTCAAACTCCCAGACTCAGGCAATTCTCTTGCCTCCGCTTCCCAGTGTTGGGATTACAGGCATGAGCCACTGCACTTGGCCTCATTCTCATTTTTTAATGATGAGACAGGGTGCACAGGCTGAAAGAGGTAGAATAACTTCCCCAAAGCCCAATAGTTAAAACATGAAAGAGCTGGGATTCAAACCCTGCTCCTCAGTACTGCTAACTTCACAGTCATTTCTCTGCATTGGGTGCCTCTTGAGAGATTGTGCTAGCACTACACAGAGAGGACTCTATAAAGATGACTACTTTCTTCCTTGTAGGAGTTTTTATTTTATTTTATTTTTTTGAGACAGGGTCTCACTCTGTGGCCTAGGCTGGGGTGTAGTGGCACGACCTCAGCTCACTGCAGCCTCAACCTCCCTGGGCTCCCATCTTGACCTCCAGAGTAGCTGGAACTATAGGCGCATGTCACCACTCCCAGCTAAATTTTTTTGTATGTTTTAGATATGGGGTTTAGCCGTGTTGCTCAAGCTGGTCTGGAACTCCTGGGCTCAAGCCATCCTCCTGCCTCGGCCTCCCAAAGTGCTGAGATTACAGATGTGAGCCACTGAGTCCGGCCCCTATTTTTATTATTTTTAAATTTTCACGTATTTATTTTTTGAGACGGAGTCTTACTCTGTTGCCCAGGCTGGAGTGCAGTGGCGTGATCTCAGCTCACTGCAAGCTCTACCTCCTAGGTTCACGCTATTCTCCTGCCTCAGCCTCCTGAGTAGCTGAGACTACAGGCGCCCACCACCATGCCCTGCTATTTTTTTTTTAGTAGAGATGGGGTTTCACTGTGTTAGCCAGGATGGTCTCGATCTCCTGACCTTGTGATCCGCCCACCTCGACCTCCCAAAGTGCTGGGATTACAGGTGTGAGCCACCATGCCCGGCCGTCAGGCCACTACTTTTTTTTTTTTTTTTTTGAGATGGAGTCTCGCTCTGTCGCCCAGGCTGGAGTGCAGTGGCCGGATCTCAGTTCACTGCAGACCCCGTCTCCCGGGTTCATGCCATTCTCCTGCCTCAGCCTCCCGAGTAGCTGGGACTACAGGCGCCCGCCACCTCGCCCGGCTACTTTTTTGTATCTTTTTTTTTTTAGTAGAGACGGGGTTTCACCGTGTTAGCCAGGATGGTCTCGATCTCCTGACCTCGTGATCCACCCGTCTCGGCCTCCCAAAGTGCTGGGATTACAGGCTTGAGCCACCGCGCCCGGCCCAGGCCACTACTTTTAAAACAAGAATAAGGCCGGGCGCAGTGGCTCATGTCTGTAATCCCAGCACTTTGGGAGGCCAAGGCAGGCGGATCACTTGAGGCCAGGAGTTGGAGATCACCCTGGCCAACATGGTAAAACCCTGTCTCTACTACCAATACAAAAATTAGCTGGGCTGTGGGCGAAGGATTACCTAGGTGCCGAGGCAAGAGACTGAAGGCACAAACTGTTTCAGTATAATAAAGAAAATAGAATAAGAATAGTCATAAGACAAATTAGATATAGAGATGATCATGGACAATTAGTAATCATTATTATAAACATTATTAATCATTAGCTTTTAATATTACTCTTTGTTGCATTACTAATATAACCTAGGAATAACCAGCGGGTATAGGATCAGGTACTGAAGGGACATTGTGAGAAGTGACCTAGAAGGCAAGAGGTGAGCCTTCTGTTACACCGGCATAAGGGCCACTTGAGGGCTCCTTGGTCAAGCAGTAAAGCCAGTGTCTGGGAAGACACCTGTTACCTAGCAGACTGCGAAAGGGAGTCTCCTTTCTTTGGAGGAGTCAGGGAACACTCTGCTCCACCAGCTTCTTGTGGAAGGCTGGATATTATCCAGGCCTGCCCGCAGTCATCCGGAGGCCTAAACACCTCCCTGTGGTGCTGTGCTTCAGTAGTCACACTCCTTGTCCACTTTCATGCTCCTCCCGTACTCCTGGTTCCTCTTTGAAGATTGTAGTAGATAGCAGCAGAAGAAATAGTGAAAGTCTTAAAGTCTTTAATCTTTCTTATAAGTGCAGAGAAGAAAATGCTGAACTATGCTGCCTTCTCTCTCTGCTTCCGCTACCTAAAAGGGAAGGGTCCCCTATCCTGTAATCATGTGACTCGCTTCACCTTGTCAATCACTTAGAAGATTCACCCTCCTTACCTTGCCCCCTTGTCTTGTATGCAATAAATATCAGTGAGCCCAGCCTTTCGGGGCCACTACCGGTCTCCGCGTCTTGATGGTAGTGGTCCCCCGGGCCCAGCTGCTCTCTCTTTATCTCTTTGTCTTGTGTCTTTATTTCCTACAATCTCTCATCTCCGCACATGGGGAGCACACCCACTAAGCCCCGTAGCGCTGGACCCTACACTGTGCATGGTGGTGTGGCAGGCCAGGTCTCAGTAACAACTGTTTCAGTACTGACTGCATAGTTAAGTTAAACATTAAAAGCCAGTGCCCTTGTACAAAGGCTGGGATGTAACAAAAGCCCATCAGGAGTTTTGCCTAGGCCTTTCCTGGACCTTAAAGAATGACAAAATAATGAAGGAATTCTTAATGGGACCCATTCAGGATTAAACAAGTTTTACTGGGAGTCTGAAGAAAATCCCCAGGCCTCCACAAACAAGTTTATTGGGGTCTGAAGGAATTCCTCAAACCTCCATGATTTAGCAGGAGACAAGATAAGGGTAATCACCTCAGCACCTGGACCCATTTAGATTAAGTAAATTCGCTGAGGCTCCAGAGGACGGTTTTCAGGACTTGGACCTTAGTAAAAGAAATTAATCACTTATGTCTTTAGATGAATGCACACTTACATGTAGACATATAGCTTAGAAGGTATATAAGCTCTGAAAAACTTTGTAATTTTGAGTTGGTCTGGCATAATTTCCAGGCCTTCTCTTCGTAACTGGTTACAGAAATAAAAACTCTTTTTCTCCCCAGTTCATCTACATCTCATTATTGGGCCAAAAGAAATAGCAGCCCAACCCTCAGTTTGGTCTGGGAGCAGTGGCGCATGCCTGTAATCCCAGTTACTTGGGAGACTGAGGCATGGGAATCGCTTGAACACAGGAGGTGGAGGTTGCAGTGAGCCGAGGTCATACCACTGCACTCCAGCCTGGGCAACAGGGTGAGACTCTGCCTCAAGAAAATACATACATACATACATACACATATACATAAAATTAGTTTACTGGCCAGGTGCAGTGCCTTATGCTTGTACTCCCAGCACTTTGGGAGGCTGAGGTGGGCAGATTGCTTGAGCCCCTGAGATGGATAAAAAAAACCACCTGATCTGGAGGTACTGTTGAGGGCATTTCCACTCTTGTCTTTAAACTTGGGCTTTTATGGCATCATGGTTTGTGATTTATAATAAGTAAATAAATAAACTTGGGCTTTTAAAGAACAGAACTATGTGCCAGGTGCAGTGGCTCACACCTGTAATTCCAGCACTTTGGGAGGCTGAGGCGGGTGGATCACGTGGTCAAGAGTTCAAGGCCAGGCGTGGTGGCTCACGCCTGCAATCCCAGCACATTGGGAGGCTGAGGTGGGCAGACCACAAAGTCAGGATATTGAGACCATCCTGGCTAACACGGTGAAACCCTGTCTCTACTAAAAATACAAAGAAAAAAAAATTAGCTGGGCATGGTGGCAAGTACCTGTAGTCCCAGCTACTTGGGAGGCTGAGGCAGGAGAATGGCATGAACCCGGGAGGTGGAGCTTGCAGTGAGCCGAGATTGCGCCACTGCACTCCAGCCTGGGCAAGAGCGAGACTGTCTCAAACAAACAAACAAACAAACAAACAAACCAAAAAAAAAAAAAAAAAGAGTTCGAGACCAGCTTGGCCAACATGGTGAAACCCTGTCTGTACTAAAAATACAAAAATCAGCTGAGTTTGATGGTGGGCACCTGTAGTCCCAGCTACTTGGGAGGCTGAGGCAGAAGAATCTATTGAACCCGGGAGCCAGAGATTGCAGTGAGCCAAGATCACACCACTGCACTCCAGCCTGGACCACATAGCGAGACTCTGTCTCAAAAAAATAAAAAATAAAGAATGGAACTATGGGTAAAGAAAAAAAAGTCTAAAGTTAATACTTCCTAAAGATTTTTTTAATTCTAAAATGCATATTTTCTTCCAGACCAACATACACTTTTAGCTACCCTCTCTGTTCAAGTCTAAATGTTGCCAGGTCTTCCTGATGTGTAGAGGAAATCCCTCAAACATCAGTAATTCAAAGTTTCTTTTCTGGTTTACTTGGGTTATCTATTGCTGTGTAACAAACTGCCCCAGAACTGTTTCTTAAAACAGCAACCACTGTATATTTTGCAAAACGCAGGGTCAGAATTCCACAAGGGCACAGCTTGCCTCTGATCCATGTGATGTCTGCTGGGGATGAAAGGCCCATGATGGCTTCTTTTTTTTTTTTTTTTTTTTTTTGAGACGGAGTCTCGCTCTGTCGTCCAGGCTGGAGTGCAGTGGGGATCTCAGCTCACTGCAAGCTCCGCCCCCCGGGTTTACGCCGTTCTCCGGCCTCAGCCTCCGGAGTAGCTGGGACTACAGGCGCCGGCCACCTCGCCCGGCTCGTTTTTTTTTTTTTTTTTTTTTTTTTTTTTGAGACGGAGTCTTGCTCTGCCACCCAGGCTAGAGTGCAGTGGCCGGCTCTCAGCTCACTGCAAGCTCCGCCTCCCGGGTTCACGCCATTCTCCTGTCTCAGCCTCCCGAGTAGCTGGGACTACAGGCGCCGCCTCGTCCCCCGGCTAGTTTTTTTTGTATTTTTAGTAGAGACGGGGTTTCACCGTATTAGCCAGGATGGTCTCGATCTCCTGACTCGTGATCCGCCGTCTCGGCCTCCCAAAGTGCTGGGATTACAGGCTTGAGCCACCGCGCCGGCCCGGCTCGTTTTTTGTATTTTTAGTAGAGACGGGGTTTCACCGTGTTAGCCAGGATGGTCTTGATCTCCTGACCTCGTGATCCGCCCGTCGGCCTCCCAAAGTGCTGGGATTACAGGCTTGAGCCACCGCGCCCGGTCCCATGATGGCTTCTTAACTTACACGCCTAGAGCCTCAGGTTGGAGAGTTCGAATGGCTAGGGGGTGGCTGGAACTGCTCAACTAGGTCACACGTCTGGGTCTCTCATCCAGACAGAAACCCACCGGACAAGAGATTGTCCAGGACACTTGACAGGGACAAGAAAGAAAAAAAGACCTAAAAATACTGATGGGAATTCCCAAGTAACAACCCAGCTAGGTCACTGTAATGTATGTCACTGACCTATCCATACCCCCTGGGCAGTCCCACTTTAATGTACTTCTGCTGACTTCCAACTGCCAGTGACTGTGGCATGTTGCTTGAAGTGTCTCTTCAAAGCCAGGGAAGGTTACTCTGCCCAGGAACAAGGCAGGCAGAAGTAGTAGGGAATGAATGACCCCAGGAGCAGCTCTCACCCAACAACTGTCAGAATTTGATTTATAAATACCCCATCTCCCTTGCTTTTGCGTGCAATAACTCTGAGGTGTACGTTTTACATTCTTCCCAAAGGTCCTCTGCAGAATTAAGCCTCAGTCACTCCCAGTCATAGTTAGCATCATGGCTGCCTTAGCTTCCCTGTCTCACATTCCTACTCCCCACCTGTGTTTCCACTGAGCACTCTACTCAAATCCATGTCTTAGGGTCTCTTGGGGGGAACCCAAGCTAAGAAAATCACATTAAAGTCACCAAGTCCCATGTAAGATGAACAAAGCTACTCATCAGCTTTCTATTTTATTTTATTATTTATTTATTTATTTATTATTTATTTATTTATTTTTTTTTTTTTTGAGGCGGAGTCTCGCTCTGTCTCCCGGACTGGAGTGCAGTGGCGGATCTCAGCTCACTGCAAGCTCCGCCTCCGGGTTTACGCCATTCTCCTGCCTCAGCCTCCCGAGTAGCGGGGACTACAGGCGCCCGCCACCTCGCCAGCTAGTTTTTGTATTTTTAGTAGAGACGGGGTTTCACCGTGTTAGCCAGGATGGTCTCGATCTCCTGACCTCGTGATCCGCCCGTCTCGGCCTCCAAAGTGCTGGGATTACAGGCTTGAGCCACCGCGCCCGGCCTATTTATTTATTTTTTGAGACGGAGTCTTGCTCTGTCAGCTGGGCTGGAGTGCAGTGACGTGATCTCAGCTCACTGCAACCTCTGCCTCCTGGGTTCAAGCCATTCTCCTGCCTCAGCCTCCAGAGTAGCTGGGATTACAGGCACCAGCTACCACATCTGGCTAATTTTTGGATTTTTATTTTATTTATTTATGTCTTTATCTATTTATTTATTTTCAAGACGGAGTCTCGCTCTGTCACCCAGGCTGGAGTGCAGTTGCAGGATCTCGGCTCACTGCAAGCTCCGCTTCCTGGGTTTAAGTAATTCCCTGCCTCAGCCTTCCGAGTAGCTGGAATTACAGGTGCATGCCACCACGCCCAGCTAATTTTTGTATTTTTAGTAGAGACAGGGTTTCACCATCTTGGACTGGCTGATCGCAAACTCTTAACCTCAAGTGATCCACCCACCTCGGCCTCCCAAAGTGCTGGGATTACAGGCGTGAGCACCGCGCCCAGCCCTGCTCATCAGCTTTTTAGTGATGTAAGTTTTTAAAAAAATATATGCAGAGGAAGATTACCAGAAATGACAGAAAGACCTCTAACTTGAAATATGGAGATTAAGCAAAACAAAAATAAAAGAATAACTTGGAGAAAATAGAGACTAAACAAAAGGAAGAAAACTTACCAAAATCTATTATCTATATCTTTAAGAGAGTTAAGAAAGGAAATTATAACCATGAAATCAGAAAAAAAATACTATAAAAAAAATCTAGAGATAAAACAGAGCTCTTTTTTTTTTTTTTTTGAAACTGGAGTCTTGCTGTGTCGCACAGGCTGGAGTGCAGTGGCGTGATCTTGGCTCACTGCAACTTCCGCCTGCTGGGTTCAAGCAATTCTCCTGCCTGAGCCTCCCAAGTAGCTGGGATTACAGACATGGATCATGATGCCCGGCTAATTTTTTTTTTTTTTTTTTTTTTTTTTGAGACGGAGTCTGGCTCTGTCGCCAGGCTGGAGTGCGGTGGCCGGATCTCAGCTCACTGCAAGCTCTGCCTCCCGGGTTTACGCCATTCTCTGCCTCGCCTCCCAAGTAGCTGGGACTACAGGCGCCCACCTCGTCGCCGGCTAGTTTTTTGTCTTTAGTAGAGACGGGGTTTCACCGTATTAGCCAGGGTGGTCTCGAACTCCTGACCTTGTGATCCGCCCCTCTCGGCCTCCCAAAGTGCTGGGATTACAGGCTTGAGCCACCGCGCCTGGCTTTTTGTATTTTTAGTAGAGACGGAATTTCACCATATTGGCCAGGCTGGTCTCAAATTCCTGACCTCATAATCTGCCCGCCCCACCTCCCAAAGTGCTGGGATTATAGGCGTGAGCCACCACGCCCAGCAAAACAGAGCTCTTGATAACTAGAAAAATATGAGCTGGGCACGGCGGCTCATGCCTGTAATCCTAGCATTTTGGGAGGTGGAGGCAGGTGGATCACGAAGTCAGGAGTTCAAGACCAGCCTGGCCAACACAGTGAAACATTGTTTCTGCTAAAAATTAGCCAGTTGTGGTGGCATGTACTTGTAATCCCAGCTACTCGGGAGTCTGAGGCACTAGAATCCCTTGAACCCAGGAGGCGGAGGTTGCAGTGAGACAAGATCGTGTTACTGAACTCCAGCCTCAGCAACAGAGCGAGACTGTCAAAAAAAAAAAGAAAAAGAGGAGAGGAGAGGAGAAGGGAGAGAAGGGAGGAGAGGGAGGGGAGGGAGGGGAGAGGAGGGGAAGGGAGGGGAGGTTGGTGCAGTGGCTCACACCGGGAGGCCAAGGCGGGCGGATCACAAAGTCAGGAGTTTGAGACCAGCCTGGCCAACCTAGTGAAACCATCTGTACTAAAAATACAAAGATTAGCCAAGTGTGGCAGCACATGCCTATAGTCCCACTTACTCAGGAGGCTGAGGCAGTAGAATCGCTTGAACCTGGGAAGCAGAAGTTGCAGTGAGCCAAGACCACGCCATAGCCCTACAGCCTGGGTGACAGAGTGAGACTCTGTCAAAAAAGGAAGGGAGGAAGGGAGGAAGGGAGGGAAGGGAGGGACGGAGGGAGGGAGGAGAAAACTTTTCATTTTTGGTGGCAAAAATGAAAAGCATCCCAGAAAATTTGGAAGATGAAGTTCATGAAATCTCCCAGAAAGTAGAGTGAAAAGAAAGAGATGAAAAAATGAGAGAAAAACAGAATTTAAAAATTCGTGGTCTAGCTCAATGGCTCACGCCGGAGGTGGGCAGATCACCTGAGGCCAGGAGTTCAAGACCAGCCTGGCCAACATGGTGAAACCCCATCTCTACAAAAACCAAAAATTACACTTTGGGAGTCTGAGGCGGGTAGATCACCTGAGATCAAGAGTTCGAGACCAGCCTGGCCAACATGGTAAAACCTTGCATCAACTAAAAATACAAAAATTAGCCAGTCGTGGTGGTGCATGTCTGTAGTCCCAGCTACTTGGGAGGTTGAGGCAGGAGAATTGCTTGAACCCAGGAGGTGCGGTGGCTCACACCTGTAATCCCTACACTTTGGGAGGCCAAGGCACGTGGATCACAAGGTCAGGAGTTCGACACCAGCCTGGCCAACACAGTGAAACCCTGTCTTTACTAAAAATACGAAAATTAGCTGGGCATGGTGGCGGGTGCCTATAATCCCAGGTACTCAGGAGGCTGAGGCAGGAGAATCGTTTGAATCTGCAAGGCGGAGGTTGCAGTGAGTTGAGATGGAGCCATCGCACTCCAGCCTGGGCGACAGGGCGAGACTCCATCTCAAAAAAAAAACAAAAAACAAACAAACAAACCAGTAGACAGAAAATCAGTTCAGTATATGGAAGACCTGGACATATTATCAACAAATTTGAGCTAATTGACATTTATAGGTCACTTAATCTAACAACAGAACACACAGTATTTTCAAGAGTACATGGAGCATTCATGAGGATAAATGATATTCTGGTCCACATAGCAAGCCTCAACACGTTTAAAACCATTGAAATCATAAAAAGTATGTTCTCTGACCACACTGGATTAAATTAGAAATGAATAACAGAAAGATACCTAGAAAATCCCCCAAATATTTGTAAACAGCACTCTTCTAAATAATCCAGGGGTCAAAGAGGAAGTCACAAGGGAAATGAACAAATAGTTTAAATTGAATAAAAATAAAAACACAACATATAAAAATGTATGGGACACAGCCAAAGTGGTGTTTAAATGAAAATTTAAACATTAAATTAGAAAACAAGGAAAGTTTCAAATCAGTAATTAAATATTCCACTTAAAGAAACCAGAAAAGGCCGGGCGCGGTGGCTCAAGCCTGTAATCCCAGCACTTTGGGAGGCCGAGATGGGCGGATCACGAGGTCAGGAGATCGAGACCATCCTGGCTAACACGGTGAAACCCCGTCTCTACTAAAAAAAAAAGATACAAAAAAGTAGCCGGGCGAGGTGGCGGGCGCCTGTAGTCCCAGCTACTCGGTAGGCTGAGGCAGGAGAATGGTGTAAACCGGAGAGGCGGAGCTTGCAGTGAGCTGAGATCTGGCCACTGCACTCCAACCTGGGCCACAGAGTGAGACCCCGCCTCAAAAAAAAAAAAAAAAAAGAAAAGAAACCAGAAAAAAGAAGAGGAAATTAAATCCAAAGCAAATAAGGAAGGAAATAAAGTAGAAATGAAATGGAGAACAGAAAAACAATAGAGAGACCACGCACAGTGGTTCACACCTGTAATCCCAAAACTTTGAGAGGCCAAGGCAGGTGGATCACGAAGTCAGGAGTCTGAGGCCAGCCTGGCCAAGGTGGTGAAACCCTGTCTTTACTAAAAATATAAAAATTAGCCAGGTACGATGGCGGGTGCCTGTAATCCCAGCTACTCGCTACTCGGAGGCTGAGGCAGGACAATCGCTGGAACCTGGGAAGCGGAGGTTGCAGTGAGCTGAGATCACGACACTGCGGGAAGGGGAAGGAGAAAGGGAAGGGGAAGGGGAAGGGAGAGGGTCAATGAAACCAAAAGCTGGTTCTTTGAAAAGACCATTAAAAATCAACAAACTGCTAGACAGACACATTAAGAGAAAAACTGTATTAAAAAACTGGTGGCCAGGCGTAGTGGCTCACGCCTGTAATCCCAGCACTTTGGGAGGCCGAGGCAGGTGAATCACAAGGTCATGAGTTCAAGACCAGCCTGGCCAATATGGTGAAACCCCGTTTCTACTAAAAATACAAAAATTAGCCAGGCATAGTGGCATGCTCCTGTAGTCCCAGCTACTTGGGAGGCTGAGGCAGGACAATTGCTTAAACCCAGGCAGCAGAGTTTGCAGTGAGCCAAGATCACACCACTGCACTCCAGCCTGAGCGACAGAGCGAGATTCCACCTCAAATAAATAAATAAATAAATAAATAAATAAATAAATAAATTTTAAAAAAAAGGAGGCTAGGTCATTGCTTGTAGGAGCTGCCAGTTAGGGGAGAGATTGACTGCAAAGGAGCCAGAGGGAACTTTTAGGGAATTAGAAATGCTCTATATCTTGATGGTGATGATGCACATAATTCTGTACACTTATCAAAGCACACAGAACTGTACACCTAGGCCAGGTGCCGTGGCTCACACCTGCAATCTCAGTACTTTGGGAGGCTGACGTAAAAGGACTGCTTGAGGCCAAGAGTTCAAGGTTGCAGTGAGTTATGATGGCACTACTGCACTCCAGTCTGGACAACACAGCAAGACCCTGGCCACCCTCACAAAAAAAGAAGAAAGAAAATAAAATATGAATGCATTTTAGTATTTTATATAGAAGGACTATCTTATAAACTTTTTGTTTTAGATGTGTGTTCTGGATTGCAGAGTATAATGTGTTATTTTACCCCATGAATTATGGTTTTATAAAAAGAAAGAGGCCAGGCGTGGTGGCTAAGCCTGTAATCCCAGCACTTTGAGAGGCTGAGGCAGGCAGATCACCTGAGGTTGGGAGTTCAAGACCAGCCTAACCAACATGGAGAAACCCGGTCTCTACTAAAATTACAAAATTAACCGAGTGTGGTGGTGTATGCCAGTAATCCCAGCTACTCGGAAGACTGAGGCAGCAGAATCGGTTGAACCTAGGAGGCGGAGGTTGCGGTAAGCCAAGATCGCGCCAAGCCAAGATCGCGCCATTGCATTCCAGCCTTGGCAACAAGTGCGAAACTCCGTCTCAAAAAAATAAACAAATAAAGAAAAAAGAAAAAAGAAGCAAGCCTTTGTCCGAGAACATGCCGCGGTCTTTCCCACCTCGGGACTTTCGGACCAGTGTTCTCTCTGTCTAAAGTGCTGGAGCATTCTTCTACTTCAGGTCGCCTCCTTGGGGAGCTCTTTCCAGTCCATCGATCAAGTAACTAAATCTCTCCCCACTCTCTATCTCCGTCTATCACGCTATTTCCTTCATATCACTTACTCCAATCTGTCATCATTTTACTTCTGTGGTAGTACATGGAGACTGTGGACCTGTAAATTGCATCAGATAGCTGCTTTCTCCAGTCCCACCCCCGTAGTTTTAGAGATGGAGTCCCCCTGTGTTACCCAGGCTGCAATGCCAGCACTATTCATAGGTGCAGTCATTGAGCACTACAGCCTCCAACTCAAAGGCTGAATGCAGAGCTTAGAGCTTGCAGTGAACGCCAATAATGAGTTCTTCGACAATTCAGCCGAATGAGGCCGGGGGGCAGTTCTTCCAAGAGAGTCTGCCCCCGCATCTGTCTGCCAAGTATTTATTGCAAGGGCTTGTTAAACCACATCCACTAGATGGCTTTTTTGAGGTCGGGCGGTGAGACACCTGTGGCCCTGTAAAAGCACTCAAACTGCATTCTCAGGAGGCTATTTTCAGCGTTCCTTATCACACCACACACTCCACTCCCTGTCCTGTTTTCAGGGTCAAGGAGTTTCATTCTCACATACAAATAACAGGCTGGGCGCGGTGGCCCAAGCCTGTAATCCCAGCACTTTGGGAGGCCGAGACGGGCGGATCACGAGGTCAGGAGATCGAGACCATCCTGGCTAACACTGTGAAACCCCGTCTCTACTAAAGAAATACAAAAAACTAGCCGGGGCGAGGTGGCGGGCGCCTGTAGTCCCAGCTACTCCAGAGGCTGAGGCAGGAGAATGGGGTAAACCCAGGAGGCGGAGCTTGCAGTGAGCTGAGATCTGGCCACTGCACTCCGGCCCGGGCGACAGAGCGAGACTCCGTCTCAAAAACAAAAACAAACAAAAAAAACAAATAACATACACACAGTGCCTCAGTATTTTCCATGCCCCGACCTCAAATGCCATGTACATAAGCTTGAATATGTTGCCGTGCGCCCCTCCACATCTCCTGCTTTTTAAATAAAGCCTGCGGGTCATCCAATGCAAGGTAAGCTTCTAGCATTCTTCCCTGGTCATAGATGTGTTGGGTGGCAGTACAGAGTCATCTGCAGATGCCTAGCAAACAGATACAAAAAGAGTAAGTACAACAGCCATCACCTAAATGCATATGTTTACCAAGTGTTGGGGTTTAACCATTGAAAACCTTCTTGTAGGCCGGGCGCGGTGGCTCAAGCCTGTAATCCCAGCACTTTGGGAGGCCGAGACGGGTGGATCACAAGGTCAGGAGATCGAGACTATCCTGGCTAACACCGTGAAACCCCGTCTCTACTAAAAAATACAAAAAACTAGCCGGGCGACGTGGCGGGCGCCTGTAGTCCCAGCTACTCGGGAGGCTGAGGCAGGAGAATGGCGTAAACCTGGGAGGCGGAGCTTGCAGTGAGCTGAGATCCGGCCACTGCACTGCACTCCAGCCTGGGCGATAGAGTGAGACTCCGTCTCAAAAAAAAAAAAAAAGAAAGAAAGAAAACCTTCTTGTAATTGCTGAAGGGTACTTGTTAGTAGTTACTGTGACTATTCTTCACGTTGTTTCTTTAATTTACACTCAAGAGTGGAAATTTGAGAAGACAAATGGTTGTGATAAGCCCCTCGTAGAGGTGCTTTACTCTCTCCCAAGCATATTGGGAGGTATTATATGGCAGCGGTGTGACACAGATAGAATTATATTTCCAATCACAATGTAAATTTTGACGGGTAATGAATGCCTGCTGCTGATTCCCCAGCTATTTAACAGCAGTTGCAAGAGCCTTCAGGCGAGACAGAATAGTTTTATCAATATCTACCTGTTCTTGAAGTTCATGGGTTACATTATATACCATGTGACTTACCACTAAAGCTGTGTAAATAGATTCTGTCAGAGAAACAGCTGTAGTAGTGGCAGTAGCTAATATAATAATAGCTGAGCCTAAAAAGGCAATTAAAGTGGCCAGAAATCTTTTTTTTCCCAGTATGAGACAATGCTTTTTTTGTTTTGTTTTGTTTGTTTTTGAGACGGAGTCTTGCTCTGTTGCCCAAGCTGGAATGCAGTGGCACGATCTCGGTTCACTGCAAGCTCCGCCTCCGGGTTCACACCATTCTCCTGCCTCAGCCTCCCTAGTAGCTGGGACTACAGGCGCCCACCACCACTCGTAGCTTTTTCTTTTTTTTTTTTTTTTTTTTGTATTTTCAGTAGAGACGGGGCTTCACTGTGTTAGCCAGGATTGTCTTGATCTCCTGACCTCGTGATCCTCTCGCCTCTGCCTCCCAAAGTGCTGGGATTACAGGCGTGAGCCACCGCGCCTGGCAGAGACAATGCTTTTCTAAATAGCTGCAGGGTGGAATCTCCCTCCCAGCTCCGGGTTAAATTTACAGGCAACCACAGTTCTGCATGCCATTTTAAGATCATGACATAAGTTATTTTCAACTGGGTAACATTTCCATGAGACAAGCATGTAGCATATCAACTACTGGAAGAGACTTTAATACTATGAAAGGATTGATTCTGCTTTATGTTAGGAACACCTTGCCCAAACAAGAGTATGTAAGGGTGTGTGGTACAAATTAAGACTGTGGCAGTAGCATTATTATGCCAGGAGAGGGTATAGTTGCCACTGCTAGTAATATACTCATCATGTGAAAAAACCCGTTCAAAAAAAGGAAGTCCTAATCTCTAAATTTGGGTATGAGCAGGGCTTAAAGCTTGTTTCCTTTTCAGTTGTAATATTGATCCTGAGGTCAGGAGATCAAGACCATCCTGGCTAACACAGTGAAACCCTGTCTCTACTAAAAATACAAAAAATTAGCCGGGCATGGTGGCGGGCACCTGTAGTCCCAGCTACTCGGGAGGCTGAGGCAGGAGAACGGCGTGAAGCTGGGTGGCAGAGGTTGCAGTGAGCCGAGATCGCGTCACTGCACTTCAGTCTGGGTGACAGAGCAAGACTCTGTCTCAAAAAAAAAAAAAAAAAAAAAAGACCGGGTGCGGTGGCTCACGCCTGTAATCCCAGCACTTTGGGAGGCTGAGGCGGGCGGATCACAAGGTCAGGAGATCGAGACCATCCTGGCTAACACGGTGAAACCCTGTCTCTACTAAAAATACAAAAAAATTAGCCGGACCTGGTGGCGGGCGCCTGTAGTCCCAGCTACTTGGGAGGCTGAGGCAGGAGAATGGCGTGAACCCAGGAGGCAGAGCTTGCAGTGAGCTAAGATCATGCCACTGCACTCCAGCCTGGGCAACAGAGCAAGACTCCATCTCAAAAAAAAAATGTTTGGTCCTGAAAGCCCATACTCTGACTAGGTAATAGAATTACTGGAGGGACTTCCAAATCCAATAGTCTGATTTGAAGACATAAGATTACCATGGGGACCCCAATCAAGTAAGGTGCCATTGTCAAACAGGCCCTTGACTCGGTGCAGGTTGTCTGCACAGCGACACTGGACGGCCTCAGACTTATATTGCCAGTCCCTACTTGGATGGCATATAGGAAGATTAGGCAGTTGTGTAGCTTCATTAGACACCTCAGCAAGATTAGAGGTAACAGCAGAAATAAAGGTCAAGTTTGCAAGCTTAGTATCCCTTTTGGGCTGATAGTAAAGATACTCCTGAGGAATGAGAGTAACACACTTATGTGCTATTGTGCAAAAACAAAGAGAGGGATTACTAGACAATAAAATCAAGGAGTCATTAAGTTTAATCTATCCCAAATTTTCAGTTAAGGGTAAGACAGGGGCATCCATTGACCTTCTGTCTAAGAAGTATCATTAGATGACAAAGGCAGGTCAGCATCCCACCATGTAATAACATTAAAAACAGGGGGATTTAGAACATGACTCCAATAAACATGTCCTTGAGCTTATCCCACTTGGCAAAAGACAAGAATTACCAGCCACCCCAACATCCATGTCTGTCTTACTTTCTCAGAAGTTTCCCCAGTTATCGTCAGATACATAAGAGACCAATTCTTTGCAGTTGCAGGGGCTTCCACGGCTGCATGCCGGATAGGTACTTGCTGATCCAATTTCTTTTTCTTTTCTTTTCTTTTTTTTTGAGACAGAGTCTCGCTTTGTCACCAGGCTGGAATGCAGTGGAGCAATCTCAGCTTACTGCAACCTCTTTCTCCTGGGTTCAAGAGATTCTCCTGCCTCAGCCTCCTAAGTAGCTGGGATTACAGATGCCCGCCACCACGCCGGCTAATTTTTTTGTGTGTTTTTAGTAGAGATGGGGTTTCACCATGTTGGCCAGGATGGTCTCGATCTCTTGATTTCGTGAGCCGCCTGCCTTGGCCTTCCAAAGTGCTGGGATTACAGCGTGAGCCACCGCGCCCTGTGATCCAGTTCTTTAGCTGTCCCCAGGTAATGTCAGGTGCCTTCTGAGTCATCAACGTCATTGTTTGTTCTCCAACAACCCAGCCTATTCTCGAGAAGAGCCCCATATTCCCCCATTTTTGTTTAATAAGATATATGTTAAGAGTTTGATGGCCGGGCGCGGTGGCTCAAGCCCGTAATCCCGCACTTTGGGAGGCTGAGGCGGCGGATCACAAGGTCAGGAGATCGAGACCATCCTGGCTAACACGGTGAAACCCTGTCTCTACTAAAAATACAAAAAAATTAGCCGGACCTGGTGGCGGGCGCCTGTAGTCCCAGCTACTTGGGAGGCTGAGGCAGGAGAATGGCGTGAACCCAGGAGGCAGAGCTTGCAGTGAGCTAAGATCATGCCACTGCACTCCAGCCTGGGCAACAGAGCAAGACTCCATCTCAAAAAAAAAAATGTTTGGTCCTGAAAGCCCATACTCTGACTAGGTAATAGAATTACTGGAGGGACTTCCAAATCCAATAGTCTGATTTGAAGACATAAGATTACCATGGGGACCCCAATCAAGTAAGGTGCCATTGTCAAACAGGCCCTTGACTCGGTGCAGGTTGTCTGCACAGCGACCACTGGACGGCCTCAGACTTATATTGCCAGTCCCTACTTGGATGGCATATAGGAAGATTAGGCAGTTGTGTAGCTTCATTAGACACCTCAGCAAGATTAGAGGTAACAGCAGAAATAAAGGTCAAGTTTGCAAGCTTAGTATCCCTTTTGGGCTGATAGTAAAGATACTCCTGAGGAATGAGAGTAACACACTTATGTGCTATTGTGCAAAAAAACAAGAGAGGGATTACTAGACAATAAAATCAAGGAGTCATTAAGTTTAATCTATCCCAAATTTTCAGTTAAGGGTAAGACAGGGGCATCCATTGACCTTCTGTCTAAGAAGTATCATTAGATGACAAAGGCAGGTCAGCATCCCACCATGTAATAACATTAAAAACAGGGGGATTTAGAACATGACTCCAATAAACATGTCCTTGAGCTTATCCCACTTGGCAAAAGACAAGAATTACCAGCCACCCCAACATCCATGTCTGTCTTACTTTCTCAGAAGTTTCCCCAGTTATCGTCAGATACATAAGAGACCAATTCTTTGCAGTTGCAGGGGCTTCCACGGCTGCATGCCGGATAGGTACTTGCTGATCCAATTTCTTTTTCTTTTCTTTTCTTTTTTTTGAGACAGAGTCTCGCTTTGTCACCAGGCTGGAATGCAGTGGAGCAATCTCAGCTTACTGCAACCTCTTTCTCCTGGGTTCAAGAGATTCTCCTGCCTCAGCCTCCTAAGTAGCTGGGATTACAGATGCCCGCCACCACGCCCGGCTAATTTTTTTTGTGTGTTTTTAGTAGAGATGGGGTTTCACCATGTTGGCCAGGATGGTCTCGATCTCTTGATTTCGTGAGCCGCCTGCCTTGGCCTTCCAAAGTGCTGGGATTACAGGCGTGAGCCACCGCGCCCTGTGATCCAGTTTCTTTAGCTGTCCCCAGGTAATGTCAGGTGCCTTCTGAGTCATCAACGTCATTGTTTGTTCTCCAACAACCCAGCCTATTCTCGAGAAGAGCCCCATATTCCCCCATTTTTGTTTAATAAGATATATGTTAAGAGTTTGATGGCCGGGCGCGGTGGCTCAAGCCCGTAATCCCAGCACTTTGGGAGGCCGAGACGGGCGGATCACCAGGTCAGGAGATCGAGACCATCCTGGCTAACACGGTGAAACCCCGTCTCTACTAAAAATACAAAAAAAAAAACTAGCCGGGCGACGTGGCGGGCGCCTGTAGTCCCAGCTACTCGGGAGGCTGAGGCAGGAGAATGGCGTGAACCCGGGAGGCGGAGCTTGCAGTGAGCTGAGATCCGGCCACTGCACTCCAGCCTGGGCGGCAGAGCGAGACTCCATCTCAAAAAAAAAAAAAGAGTTTGATGAGCTTGTTTAACAATGGCCTGACTGGTTGAGTTATAAGGAATATTAGTTTTGTGTTGTATGTGCCAAAGTTGTAATGCATATGCAAATAGAACACTAAGACAGCAAGGTCCATTATCAGTTTTTATAGTGTGTGGAAAGCTTAAAGTCATAATAGATTTAAACAAAAGAGCAATTGCATCTTTAGTTTTTTCTCTGGTCTGGAGGATAGCACGTATCAGGCCTGTGCCATAATGTGGAGAAATTTGAAACATCCAAAGGCGGATACGGAGTAACATCAATTTGCCAAATAGCATTAGGCACTAAACTTCATGGGTTGGCACCAAGGCCTAAGGAAAATGGGGAAAGAGAATGCGGTTGGCAATCAGGACAAGTTTTATTAATCATGTGAGCTTGAGTAAGTGTCAAATGAAACTGTTGTTTAAGACTGCGGGCGTTCTGATGAAAAAAAGCATAATCAGCTTGAGCTTGCAGAAAAGCAGGAGAATCTGCAAACCCCATCTATGGTCATACTAGAGCATCAGCTCGAGCATTCTTTTCTGATAAGGGACCAGGTAGCCCAGAATGAGAGCTGAATATGTGTGATCTAAAGAGGGTGACGACGGCGGGTACAGAGGAGCTCTTGTGCCACAAGAAACAAAGTTAGTAGGGGTTCATTTGTAATACCCTTCACATGTGCAAGATCTAAATGAGTAATACTACATACCGCATAAGTGGAATTACTCATTATATTTATGTTTTGGTGAGGAAAATTTGTAAGGCCAATATCAGGGCACATAATTCTGCCTGTTGCGTAGATTTTAAAATGCTCTTGGAATTTGTGCTGCCAGTTCTGCATGGCATCTTGCCACACTATATAGTTGCTTTTTCAGTTTTCTTTTTTTTTTTTTGAACCATCTGTAAAGACGGTGGTGGCATGAAGTAAAGGCTCAGAGACAACAATAGATGCAAATTTAACAGGCACAGTTTGTAAGAAGTTCAGGAGCTTAGAGGCTGGTAAATGAAAGCTGATATTACCAATAAAGTCAGCCATTGCTACTTGCCAATCAAGATCACAGGCTAAGAGAGTACGAAATTGTTCCTTGCTTAAAGGTAGGAAAAGAGTAGCAGGGTCATATCCTGACAGCTGGATGCAACGTTGGTATCCCTTTATGAGAAAGAAGCTATTAAATCTGTAGTCTTTTGTACATGTTTAGAGGGATTATGAGACAGATACATAACACATAACATACAGAAATGGCAAAAGATAAAGCCTACCTGTTCAACTCAGGCATGGAAGGGAAGGATATTTTAAATAATTTTTACTATATTTTGGCCCTTGAAAGTCATTAGAATGTGACTGCAAGTCACCAGGACAATAAACCTGCACGGAGTTAGCTTAAGTGTGTAAAAAAAAAAAGGGAAAAAAAAAGAAAAACTTTAAAAAATGTCCTTTGGTGTTAACCATTTTCCTGCATCAGCCTTCAGCTGGAATGTCTTAGACGGTAGCTTGGGAAAGTAGGGCTGTGACCGGTTTCTTTTTATTCGTTCTGAGCTCCTTAGGCAGCTTCTCTTTTTAATGGCCTGCCACTAGTTGCTGCCCTTACCCTGAGAGGAAGGAAAGAAGACTACAAGTGGCAGTAAGAGGCCAGAGAAGGACCAGGTGGTAAAGTGTGTGTGTAAGCCTGGAGGCAGAAAGGTAACAGGCTGGGGGAAAACCACTCCCCTTATCTTCTAGGCCACCTACGCCTGCAGCCAACCCTGTTAGGTAAGGTACTGAAAATATACTGGGCTTTTTATTATTTTTACCACCCTCAAGCAGAGAGGCTCAGGGGAGAGCAGACGAGCAGCACAGGGTCTGCTTTGAAGTTTTCTTTTTTCTTTTTTTTTTGATGGAGTTTCGCCCTGTAGCCCAGGCTGGAGTGCAGTGGTACAATCTCGGCTCACTGCAAGCTCTGCCTCCCAGGTTCATGACATTCTCCTGCCTCAGTCTCCCGAGTAGCTGGAACTACAGGCGCCCGCCCCAATGCCCGGCTAATTTTTTGTATTTTTAGTAGAGACGGGGTTTCACCATGTTAGCCAGGATTGTCTTGATCTCCTGACCTCGTGATCCGCCTGCCTCGGCTTCCCAAAGTGCTGGGATTACAGGTGTGAGCCACCGCGCCTGGCCTGAATTTTCTTAGCCACAGTGCTTTTAAACATTTTATAAAAAAGCGAAACAAGGCCGGGCGCGGTGGCTCAAGCCTGTAATCCCAGCACTTTGGGAGGCCGAGACGGGCAGATCACGAGGTCAGGAGATCGAGACCATCCTGGCTAACACGGTGAAACTCCGTCTCTACTAAAGATACAAAAACTAGCCGGGTGAGGTGGCGGGCACCTGTAGTCCCAGCTACTCGGGAGGCTGAGGCAGGAGAATGGTGTAAACCCAGGAGGCGGAGCTTGCAGTGAGCTGAGATCCGGCCACTGCACTCCAGTCCGGGCGACAGAGCGACACTCCGCCTCAAAAAAAAAAAAAAAAAAAAAGCGAAACAAACATTCCTTACTGCTGCATCTATCTTCTGAAGATGACAGCAGCTGGCAGAGCTCGTCCACCTCAGTCTAGGTAGCATTTAAATATGGCTATGGGAGAGCATCCCTTATTAGTGGGCTCCTTCCCAAGGGCTCTGTACTCTAGGCTGCTCCACACGCCTTCACCTACCTTAGGCTAGTAAGGTCGGGGTGTACATGGACTGTTTCTTAGCCCTTTCCCTAGGGGGCCAGGGAAGACAGGGAATTGCTTGTCAACTGAGACATGTGAGGGATGGCAGGGAAGGGCAGAAGTAGGAAAAGCAGCAGCACAGCAAGCAGCAGGCCACTTCCTGGGCAGAGTTAGTAAGGCAGGTGACCATGGTGAGAAGGATCCTCAGGACTGGGCTGGAACTGCCTGCAGCCACCCGGGGACTTGGTCTGTGCCTTTTGGCCTCCTCTCCGTCACCACAAACCCAGAAAGGGGCAACCTGCCCAGACTGCCAGTGACCAAATGGGCACTCCATGGCATCTTAGCAACTCCCCTGCTCCAGGCCTCTGTGGGCAGCAAGAAAGCTAGAGCTACCTGGGATAAACCCCAGGAGGCAGCATGCAACTTCCCCGTATATTCCAGGGTATTCGAATGTAATACCTGGTCCCAACACCGGGCCGTGGGGGCTACTTTCCTACTTTCAATCCAGCCATAGCCTGAGTTAAAAGAGTAGCCTTATGTAAGTTACCTCCAATGCCATTGCAAGCCTTAATATATTCAGCTAAATGAGCCTTCCCTCTCAGGGGTCTAATAGCAGTTTGACACTCTGCATTAGCATTATCATATGCAAGAAGGTGTATTACAACATCCTGAGCTGTTTTATCAGTTATGCCTTTATACACAGCCTCTTGGAGCTGAGCAATAAAATCAATATACGGTCTTTAGGTCCTTGTTGGACAGAACTGAAAGAAGGATATTTTTCCCCTGTAACATTTATCCTTTCCCATGCCTATAAGCACACAGGGCGCAGCTGAAAAATGGCAACATCCTCCGTTACTGCTTGATTCTCTAATCAACCCCAGTTAAGGCCAACTCCCATTCACTGTTCAAAGGAAACAGGCACAGGTGGCTGTGCTTGTGTTTTTTCCCTTGCCTGAGTTTGAGCTTCATCAGCCCACCAGGTTTTAAATTGTAAATACTGAGATGGAGTGAGAACAGATTTTGTCAAAGCATCCCAATCATATGGTATTAACCTATTATCAGAGCCACATTTTTCAACAAAGTTTGCACAAAAGGAGAGTTTGGTCCATATTGACTAATGGCTTGCTTAAAAGGAAAAGTGGCCCAATTAGCTATATTCTGTCCTCCTTGCTGGGTTATAGTAACTAGAAATTGCCATGCTTCAAGGTCTCCCTCAGCTCTAGCTTTTTGAATAGAATTTTGTATATTACCATCAATTGCTCCAGGTTTTAATGTTGCAACTACAGGAGCAGAAAGTTTTTCAGCTAATTCATTTTCTCACCCATTAAGGGGAGAGGAAGGAGGTGGTCATTCACTTAATTTAGCAGGTGGAGTCGACGGGCTAGTAAAACATACCTTTTTTATAGTTTTCCTTTCTTTAATCTCCTCCAGTAGCTGTTCCTCACACTCAGAATCTGTAGTTTTTTAACACTCATCCTCCTCTTCCTCATCTGAATCGGCCTCATCATCTGTTTGAAATGGCTCAAAAGCTGCTTTTATTAGCACTCACATTGACCAAATGGAAACCGGAATTTCTGTTCCGTCTTTATACGCCTTTTAAAAATCTCTTCCAATTCTCTCCCATTCATCCAATTCCATAGTCTCTTGTTCTGGAAACCATGGGCAAAACTGCTCTACTGTACCAAAGAGTGATAACAGATTCTGAGTACTCACTTTCATGCCCCCTTTTCATAATAAATGCCTTAAGAAATTCAAATAAGGAGAATGTTTGCTTTCACTTTGTCCCATTGTTACCCTGGTTTTCCGCCAAGCTTCTTTCAATCATCCTCGGGTGTCCTCTGAGGATGCATCCTCCACTTTCACGTGCTCTAGGTTTCCTTCACCAGGGTCTTCGTCACCCCACGTTGGGCACCAGGAATGTTGGGGTGATCAGACCCAACACCAGGCCGTGGGGGCTACGAAGTCCAGCAGAGTCAAAGGAATGAGAAAACACAAGTTAAGACTTGAGAAAGTGGGACCAGGGAGCCAACGCTAGTATGGAGGCTGCGAAGGTCCCGAGCTCTGGGAGCCCAGGCTATTGATTGGTGATCAAACAAAGAAACAGGTGGTGAGGATGTGGGGGTTGAAAGGAAGCAATGTAGCAAGTGAATGAACTACAGCTGTGACGGTTTAGCATTTTCTTTGAAACGTATGGCTACTTGAGATAATGGGAGAGCTAGAAGCAAGGAGCCAGCAAGTCTGGACACATTCCAAAGGCCCCCAGGGGTTTTACCGTGGACCCGGACATGTTCCAGGCCCTGCCTCAGCTTCTCTCCCAACACTCAGCTTTTCTCCCAACACAACCTAGCTTAAAGGATCCTCACATGCTGCGGCGATGACTCTGTGCATAGACCAAGGAAGCAGAAGCTGTGGTAGCCGGTAAAGTACTTCCTTGGTGGTCAAATTCTGGAGGGCTAAATGTGTGTGTGCATGAGTGACCAACAACCCTGCCTACGGTGTTGTTTGTGTGGATGGTGACGAGTCCTACTGCTGGATGGAGAGTGGGTCCTCTCCGCGGTTCCATAGCTACCTCGTATGGCTTAGGGCAACTCCTGCCGTGGTATTTATACCAGCATGCCAACACTAAGAGGGGCCTAATTCTCCTTTAGGGGAACAGCCAGAGAGGACAGCACGAGTGGGAATTGTGCAAAGGACCTTCCGAGGGGGAAAGCAGGGAAACAGGTCAACCTCCCAGGACAAGCAAGGCAAGACACCCCCTAGTTTGAGGGGTTGCGCCTTCCAGGACAGGCAAGACACACCTTGGTTTGAGGGGTGAGCCTTCCAGGACAGGCAAGGTGACACATCCATGGTTTGAGGGGTTGAACCTCACACAAACCCCCGCTTTCTTCTTAGGGGAAGAAAGAGTAGCTCCACTACCACCAGTCCCTCCCCTAGGGGAAGAGAAAAGAGACAGGAGAACAGCAGCATAAGCAGCCGGCAGAGGCAAGGAAAGACCAGCAGAGAGAGAGAGCGGAACAGAGAGGAGAGAAAAAAGAGAGAGGGAAAAGAGAGAGAGGGAGAGAGAAGGGAAAACAGGAAGGAACCATCTATACCAATTTTTTTTTTTTTTTTAAGACAGAGGCTCGCTCTGTCGCCCAGGCTGGAGTGCAGTGGCATGATCTTGGCTCACTGCAAGCTCTGCCTCCCGGGTTCACGCCATTCTCCTGCCTCAGCCTCCCAAGTAGCTGGCACTACAGGCACCCACCACCACGCCCAGCTACTTTCTTGTATTTTTAGTGGAGACAGGGTTTCACCGTGTTAGCCAGCATGGTCTTGATCTCCTGACCTTGTGATCTGCCTGCCTCGGCCTCCCAAAGTGCTGGGATTATAGGCGTGAGCCGCCATGCCCGGCCCCATCTATACCAATTCTAAGTTAATTTGGACTAAACAAGGTCTTATTAACAGCAAAAGACAATTGAAATCCCAAACTTACAAGGTTTTCAACAAAAGTAAAGTTTGCTAAAAGTTAACAGTGTAACATATATTATCCTAACTTCTAGTCTTAGGCAGTCTAGTCCACAAACATGAAGGAAGTTTGCTTTGGAAAAGAATAGCTGCCAGGCATGGTGGCTCACGCCTGTAATCCCAGCACTTTGGGAGGCCAAGCTGGGCAGATCACAAGGTCAGGAGATTGAGACCATCCTGGCTAACATGGTGAAACCCTGGCTCTACTAAAAATATAAAAACTTAGCCAGGCATGGTGGCAGGCAGCTGTAGTCCCAGCTACTCGGGAGGCTGAGGCAGGAGAATGGTGTGAACCTGGGAGGCGGAGCTTTTCGTAAGCCAAGATCACACCACTGCACTCCAGCCTGGGCAACAAAACAAGACTCTGTCTCAAAAAAAAAAAAAAAAAATGGCCGGAGTGGTGGCTCACACCTGTAATCCCGGTGTGTCTGGAATTTGTTCCTTCTGGTGGGTTCTTGGTCTCGCTGACTTCAAGAATGAAGCCACGGGCCCTCGTGGTGAGCATTACAGTTCTCAAAGATGGTGTGTCCAGAGTTTTTTCCTTCAGATGTTCAGATGTGTCCAGAGTTTATTCCTTCTGGTGGGTTCGTGGTCTTGCTGACTTCAGGAGTGAAGCCACAGACCTTTGCAGTGAGTGTTACAGCTCTTAAAAGGTGGCGCCTTCAGAGTTGTTTGTTCCTCCTGGTGGGTTCGTGGTCTTGCTGACTTCAGGAATGAAGCCACAGACCCTCACGATGAGTGTTATAGCTCATAAAGGTAGTGGTGACCCAAAGAGTGAAGAGCAGAAAGATTTATTGTGAAGAGCGAAAGAACAAAGCTGCCACAGCGTGGAAGGGGACCAAAGCGGGTTGCTACTGCTGGCTCGGGTGGCCTGCTTTTATTCCCTTATTTGGCCCCATCCACATCCTGCTTTTTAGTCCATTTTACAGAGAGCTGATTGGTCCATTTTACAGAGTGCTGATTGGTCCATTTTTACAGAGTGCTGATTGGTGGGTTTACAAACCTTTAGCTAGGTGGTCCATTTTACAGAGTGCTGATTGGTCCATTTTTACAGAGTGCTGATTGGTGGGTTTACAAACCTTTAGCTAGACACAGAGTGCTGATTAGTGCATTTACAATCCTTTAGCTAGACAGAATAGTTCTCCAAGTCCCCTTACCCAATTAGCTAGACACAGAGTGCTGACTGGTGCGTTTACAAACCTTTAGCCCCAATTAGGTAGACATAGAGCACTGATTGGTGTGTTTACAATCCTTTAGCTAGACACAGAGCATTGATTGGTGCATTTACAATCCTTTAGCTAGACAGAAAAGTTCTCCAAGTCCCCATCCAACCCAGAAGCCCAGTGGGCTTCACCTCTCACCAGCACTTTGGGCGGCCGAGGCAGGTGGATCACAAGCTTAGGAGATCAAGACCATCCTGACCAACATGGTGAAACTCTGTGTCTACTAAAAATGCAAAAAAATTAGCCAGGCGTGGTGGCGGGCACCTGTAGTCCCAGCTACTTGGAAGGCTGAGGCAGGAGAATAGCATGAATCTGGGAGGCAGAACTTGCAGTGAGCTGACATCGTGCCACTGCACTCTAGCCTGGGTGACAGAGCGAGACTCCATCCCCCCCCAAAAAAAGGTGGGGGAATAAATATGTCTACAAAGTGTTATTAAAACTAAGTTTAACATTAATAGGCTAGGCGCAGTGGCTCACGCCTGTAATCCCAGCACTTTGGGAAGCCAAGACAGGCGGATTGCCTGAGTTCAGGAGTTCGCGACCAGCCCGGGCAACAAGGTGAAACCCTGTCTCTACTAAAATACAAAAAAATGAGCTGGGCGTGGCACCGTGTTCCTGTAGTCCCAACTACTGGAGGCTGAGGCAGGAGAACTGCTTGAACCCGGGAGGCAGAGGTTGCAGTGAGCTGAGATCGCCCCACTGCACTCCAGCCTGGGTGACAGAGTAAGACTCCATCTCAAAATAATAATAATAACACAAATATAAAAGTGAAATTTCACGCCCGGGCGCGGTGGCTCAAGCCTGTAATCCCAGCACTTTGGGAGGCCGAGATGGGTGGATCACGAGGTCAGGAGATCGAGACCATCCTGGCGAACATGGTGAAACCCCCATCTCTACTAAAAAAATACAAAAAACTAGCCGGGCGAGGTGGCAGGCGCCTGTAATCCCAGCTACTCGGGAGGCTGAGGCAGGAGAATGGTGTAAACCCGGGAGGCGGAGCTTGCAGTGAGCTGAGATCCGGCCACTGCACTCCAGCCTGGGCGATAGAGCGAGACTCCATCTCAAAAAAAAAAAAAAGTGAAATTTCACTTATCTGGTCTAAAAATCATACAGGAAGTACTGTCAAATATAAAATGGTGTTTGGCATTCTTTGGTCTAAAAACTAATAAAAATAAGTGCTAAAGGAAATTTCTCAGTAAAAAGGCATCAATGACTATAAAGTCCACTGCTAATGTCCTCACATTTAAAACAAAAGGTCAATTTCTTAGAAATTATATGCTTGGGCCGGGCACGGTGGCTCAAACCTGTAATCCCAGCACTTTGGGAGGCCAAGACGGGTGGATCACAAGTTCAGGAGATCGAAACCATCCTGGCTAACACAGTGAAACCCCATCTCTACTAAAAAAATACAAAAAACTAGCTGGGCGAGGTGGCGGGCACCTGTAGTCCCAGCTACTCGGGAGGCTGAGGCAGGAGAATGGCGTAAAAACCCGGGAGGCGGAGCTTGCAGTGAGCCGAGATCTGGCCGCTGCACTCCAGCCTGGGCGACAGAGCGAGACTCCATCTCAAAAAAAAAAAAAAAAAAAAAAAAAAATTATATGCTTGGTTTATCTTCCACTTTCCTTTCCTTCAAAATTAAAAGTCTTTTAGCACATGTACCACCTCTAGAATTTCCGGTAAACCAGCACCCGCCTGAAGATCACGTTGTCATCAAAGGGTGGAAAGAAGGAAAACTCGAACCAGCCTGGAAAGGACCCTACCTTGTGCTGCTAACCACTGAGATTGCTGTTTGTACAGCGAAAAAGGGATGGATTCATCACACCCGAGTCAAGAAAGCACCATCCCCTCCAGAGCTGTGGGTTATAGTCCCAGGGGGAAATCCTACCAAACTAAAGTTAAGAAAAATTTAACTCTTTCATCTATTCTATTACTCTTCTTTCCTCGCTCTATTGCTGACCATCTAGTTATTATTATTTTTTTTTTTTTGAGGCAGAGTCTCGCTCTGTCACCCAGACTGGAGTGCAGTGGCGCAATCTTGGCTCACTGCAAGCTCCGCCTGCCGGGTTCACGCCATTCTCCTGCCTCAGCCTCCCAAGTAGCTGGGACTACAGGCGCCCGCCACCTCGCCCGGCTAGTTTTTTGTATTTTTAGTAGAGACGGGGTTTCACCATGTTAGCCAGGATGGTCTCTCGATCTCCTGACCTCGTGATCCGCCCGTCTCGGCCTCCCAAAGTGCTGGGATTACAGGCTTGAGCCACCGCGCCCGGCCCCATCTAGTTATTAACATAACCAAGTCAATTTCATCTCAAACTATTATTAACATAACCAAGTCAATTTCATCTCAAACTATTGCATTTAATGCTTGCTTTGTTTTACCCTGTGGGAACTTGCCAAGTCAAAGACAGCTCTCTACTTCAGAAAAGTACCTCTGTGCGTCCTGACTCTCCTCAGACTGGGCATTAGTAAATTAGGACCATTGAATCCAGGGGGATTTCAATAAAGTCCCCAGTGTCAACCAGGAGTCTTGACCCCTGATGTAGAGCTTTTATGCCGTAGTTGGTCCAACGTTCTGTGGATCACTAAAGAGCAAGTATGGATTGCCCCAACCAGTTTTTGTAATTTCGTAAAACCATATATTCATTTTACTAGAGGATTATAGAAATTAAAGACTTAAAAGATATTTTGGCAATTAAGACAGGATACCAAGATGCAAATGCCTGGTTGGAATGGATCAAATATTCTGTCCACGTTAAACAAAAGCAATTGTTATGCTTGTGCACTCGGCAGGCCAGAAGCCCAGACTGTCCACTTTCCACTAAGGTGGTCCTCCAGTCAATCAGGTGTGGGCTGCATGGTAGCTCTTTTCCAGGATTCTACCGCCTGGAGTAACAAGTCATGCCAAGCTCTCTCTCTGCTATATCCCAAAGTCTGGCACCCTGCGGGTCAGCCCCCGAGGGCCATCCAGCTTCTGTCTCCCAACACTAAGTTCACTTCGTGTCTCTCCCAACAGGGAGGAAACTTAGCGTTCCTTGGAGACCTGAAGGGATGCAGTGAGCTTAAGAATTTTCAAGAACTTATCAGTCAGTCAGCCCTTGTTCATCCCCAAGCGGATGTGTGGTGGTATTGTGGTGGACCTTTACTGGACACTCTGCCAAATAACTGGAATGGCACTTGTGCTTTATTCCAATTGGCTATCCCTTTCACCCTGGCATTTCATCAACCAGAGGAAGGAAAAATAAGATATCATAAAGCAAGAGAAGCCCCTTATGGGTCTTTCGACTCTTATGTCTATTTAGACACAATTAAGAGTCCCACAGGGAATGCTAGATCAATTTAAAGCCCGAAATCAAATTGCTGCAGGATTTAAGTCAATATTTTGGTGGGTGACAATTAATAAAAGTGTAGATTGGATAAACTACATCTATTACAACCAACAGCGATTTATTAACTACACTAGAGAAGCTGTTAAAGGAATAGCTGAACAATTAGGGGCTACTAGCCAGATGGCTTAGGAAAATAGCATCAAGGGTGTCCATGTGAAGAGACCAAACAGGCTTTGTGTGAGCAATAAAGCTTTTTATTTCACCTGGGTGCAGGCGGGCTGAGTCCGAAAAGAGTCAGCAAAGGGTGGTGGGATTATCATTTGTTCTTATAGGTTTGGGATAGGCATACAAAGTACATTCTTTTTTTTTTTTTTTTTTTGAGGCGGAGTCTTGCTCTGTCGCCCAGGCTGGAGTGCAGTGGCCGGAACTCAGCTCACTGCAAGCTCCGCCTTCCGGGTTCCCGCCATTCTCCTGCCTCAGCCTCCGGAGTAGCTGGGACTACAGGCGTCCGCCACCTCGCCCGGCTAGTTTTTTGCATTTTTTAGTAGTTTCACCGTGTTAGCCAGGATGGTCTCGATCTCCTGACCTCGTGATCCGCCTGTCTCAGCCTCCCAAAGTGCTGGGATTACAGGCTTGAGCCACCGCACCGCCTACAAAGTACATTCTTAAGGGCAGGGGAGAATATTACAAAGTACCTTCTTAAGGGTGGGGGTGGGTAGAATATTACAAAGTACCTTCCTAAGGGCAGGGGAGAATATATTTATCAATTAGGGTAGGGCAGGAACAAATCACAATGGTGGATTGTTATCAGTTAAGGCAGGAACTGGCTATTTTCACTTCCTTTGTGGATCTCCAATTGCTTCAGGCCATCTGGATGTAGGTGCAGTTCACAGGGGATATGATGGCTTAGCTTGGGCTCAGAGGTGAAAGGGTGGCCTACCCCTCCACACCTGTGGGCGTTTCTCGTTAGGTGGCACGAGAGACTTGAGAAAAGAAATGAGACACAGAGACAAAGTATAGAGAAAGAAAAAGTGGGCCCAGGGGACCCGAGGCGGCACCGGTCTCTGAGTTCCCTTAGTATTTATTGATAATTATCTTACCATCTTAAAGAAAAGGAAGTGGCAGGATAATAGGATCATTATAGGGAGAAAGTCAGCAATAAGACATATGAATAAAGTTCCCTGTGACATGAATAAGTTTAAGAATAAGTTTAAGGAAAAGTGCTGTGCCTTGATATGCATATGTAAACATCTCCATAAACCTTTTTAGTGCATAAAGAGCAGCATTTCTAGCAAGTCCGGCCTTTCGCCCTAAGGCGGTTTTCTCCTTTCTCAGTAAACAGAACATACAATCGGGTTTTACATCGAGATGTTCCATTGCCCAGGGAGGGGCAGGAGACAGATGCTTTTCTCTATCTCAACTGCCAAGAGGCTTCTTTCCTCTTATACTCTTCCTCCTCAGCACAGACCCTTCACGGGTGTCAGGCTAGGGGACGATCAGGTCATTCACTTCCCACGAGGCCATATTTCAGACTATCACATGGGGTGAAACCTTGGACAATACCTAGCTTTCCTAGGCAGAGGTCCCTGTGACCTTTGGCAGTGTACGACCTTTGGCAGTATATGTGTCCCTGAGTACTTGAGATTAAGAGAATGGTGATGACTTTTAACCAGCAAGCTGCCTTCAGGCACTTGTTTAACAAAGCACACCCTGCACAGCCCAAAATCCTTTAAACCTCGAGTCACCATAGCACATATCTCTTGCAAGGACAAGGTTGGGGGTAGGGTCACAGATTAACAGCATCTCAAATACAGAACAAAATGGAGTCTCTTATGTCTACTTCCTTCTATATAGACACAGTAACAATCTGATCTTTCTTTCTTTTCCCCACAAGAGGCCTGACAAATAGGACAGCCTCAGACATGATATTAGCAGAAAGAGGAGGAGTCTACGTCATGATTAAAACTTGATGTTGCACCTTCATCCCAAACAACACCACCCCTCATGGAAGTATAACAAAGGCATTGCACAATCTGACTGCTCTATCCAATGAGTTAGCCAGCAACTCAGTGGTAAATGACCCCTTTACAGGATGGCTAGAAAAGTAGTTTGGTATATGGAAAGGAATAATAGTCTCAATTCCTATTTCCCTCGCAGGTGTAATAGGTGTACTTATTCTTGTGGGGTCCTGTGTCATACCATGCATCCGTAAGTTGATGCAGAGGCTCATAAAAATGGCACCTACTAAAACCTCCCTTAACTATCCTCCACCTTATCCAGAGAAGCTGCTTCTTTTGGAAAATCAAGCAAAACAACTAAGCTAAGACATATTTTAAAAGTTTGAAAAGAAAGCTGTAAGGAAATACAAGGGGAGGGGTTGTTAGATGTGAGTTCTAAATTTCTTTTCAAAGAATTAATATATTAGTATGTTCAATTCTTTGCCTTCTACTTTTTTTTTTTTTTTTGAGACGGAGTCTGGCTCTGTCGCCCAGGCTGGAGTGCGGTGGCCGGATCTCGGCTCACTGCAAGCTCCGCCTCCCAGGTTTAGGCCATTCTCCTGCCTCCGCCTCCCAAGTAGCTGGGACTACAGGGGCCTGCCTCGTCGCCCGGCTAGTTTTTTGTATTCTTTAGTAGAGACGGGGGTTTCACCGTATTAGCCAGGGTGGCCTTCGATCTCCTGACCTTGTGATCCGCCCGTCTCGGCCTCCCAAAGTGCTAGGATTACAGGCTTGAGCCACCGCGCCCGGCCTGCCTTCTACTTTTAAACTTCCTGGTAAAGCAATCTTTTTTGATTACCTACCCCACCTTGACTCATTCGGATCACCTGTTCCACCCTAACTCATTCCGATCACCTGCTCCACCCTAACTCATTTCAATTACCTGCTACCTGCTCTGCCCTGACTCCCACCAAAGCACTCACCCCGTCATTCTCTTTAAATTAGCCAGTCGGAATTAGTTTAGCCTATGTGGTCTAACCCTAGCCAATAGGGGAAGGACATAGCAGCAGCGGCCACGTGCATCAGGGGTAAGAACCCCTTCCCCCACCTTGTCCAAGTGTGCGCTCACCATTGTTCCATCTGTAAGGGTGTACCCTTCTATATAGAAGTACCTTGCCTTGCTGAGAAAAAGAAAATTTTATATTTGAATGCTATTCCTTTTGTGGCACCGAAACTTTGTATATAACAAGGGAAACAAAACAGAGGAGGCCAGAATGCTGATGCTGGAAGTAGGAAATGAGAACTTGCATATGAGGGATACAATCATAATCAGCCACTTTCCTTCAGTCCTGGAGGCACCCCTCCAGCAGGGAAGTTTGTCCCGGAGACGTGGCCACCCCATCATACAGATGTTCGCTGACCGGGGGTCTTATCTAAGAACCGACCTTTGGGCAGATTACAATCTTTCTTTTTTTTTTTTTTTGAGACGGAGTCTCGCTCTGTCGCCCAGGCTGGAGTGCAGTGGCCGGATCTCAGCTCACTGCAAGCTCCGCCTCCCGGGTTCCCGCCATTCTCCTGCCTCAGCCTCCGGAGTAGCTGGGACTACAGGCGCCCGCCACCGCGCCCGGCTAGTTTTTTGTATTTTTTTAGTGGAGACGGGGTTTCACCGTATTAGCCAGGATGGTCTCGATCTCCTGACCTCGTGATCCGCCCGTCTCGGCCTCCCAAAGTGCTGGGATTACAGGCTTGAGCCACCGCGCCCGGCCTACAATCTTTCTTTTTTGAGAGGGAGTCTCGCTCTGTCCCCTAGGCTGGAGTGCAGTGGCCGGATCTCGGCTCACTGCAAGCTCCGCCTCCCGGGTTTACGCCATTCTCCTGCCTCAGCCTCCTGAGTAGCTGGGACTATAGGCGCCGGCCACCTCGCCCAACTAGTTTTTTTGTATTTTTTTTTAAGTAGAGACGGGGTTTCACCGTGTTCGCCAGAAAGGTCTCGATCTCCCGACCTCGTGATCCGCCCGTCTCGGCCTTCCAAAGTGCTGGGATTACAGGCTTGAGCCACCGCGCCCGGCCCAGATTGCAATCTTTAAGGCGGATGGGAGGCGCTGTTGGCTGAATGGAGCGAACAAATGCAGGTCCCTTTAAGGGTGGAGGAAAGGAGGCAATGGCTTTTCTATAGAGGGAGGAAAAGGCTCCAGTTCGTCCTTATCCTCACTAGAAAAAAAAAAAAAAATCCTCCTTATGCCCTGCAGAAGGGAATGAAGTAGAGAGAGGAGCACTCTCCTGCTGTTCAGGTTCCTGTTTTTCCTCACTAGAAAAAATCTCTTATTCCCCATAGAAGAGAATGAAGGGAGGAGAGGAATCTCTCCCTTTAAATCTTCTGAATTCTTTTCAGGTGGAGGTAATAGGCGTTCTAACTCCCCACGATCTGGCAGATAAAGAAAATACAACGCAGATGGTCAAAATAGTAACATTAGTAAAATGACCTTGCTCATATCCTCTTCCCAGGCAGCGACCTACCTGCTCCCATAACTTTAAATTTAAGGTTCCTTGATCAGGACACTAAGGACATTCCTGCCTAATTACAAGCATAAGATTGTGTAGCGCTTCAGGCTCTACAGTGCACTAGATAGCCTGAAGTAGCTGTTGCACTGTTTTAAAAAATACTTTCTGAGGCCGGGAGCGGTGGCTAACGCCTGAAATCCCAGCACTTTGGGAGGCTGAGACGGGCGGATCACGAGGTCAGGAGTTCAAGATCAGCCTGACCAACACGAAGAAACCCCGTCTCTACTAAAAATACAAAACTTAGCTGGGCGTGGTGATGCGCACCTGTAATCCCAGCACTTTGGGAGGCCGAGGTGGGCGGATCACGAGATCAGGAGTTCGAGATCAGCCTGACCAACATGATGAAACCCCCGCCTCTACTAAAAATACAAAACTTAACCGGGCGTTGTGACGCGCACCTGTAATCCCAGCGACTCAGGAGGCTGAGCCAGGAGAATCACTTGAACCAGGGAGGCGGAAGTTGCAGTGAGCCGAGATCGTGCCACTGCACTCCAGTCTGGATGACAGAGTGAGACTCCATCTCAAAAAAAACAAAACAAAACACACTTTTTGTTCTTTGTTCATTTCCTAACCCAGCATAACCGAACCCCTGGTATTTTTCGCGTGGGTCCTGTCCACCTGATGGCAGTCAGGAGTGTCTCTTACAGGGATTCTCCTAAAATTGATGTGCTCTCCTCCACGCATAACTTCAAGGCGATCATGTCGCCTTGCAGAGTTTATAGCTCACGGTGAACGCCAAGAATGAGTTCTTAGACAATTACAGCTGAGTGCGACCGGGCGAGGGGGGGGGGGGGGCAGTCCTTCTAAGAGAGCCCCCCTCAGCGTCAGTCTGCCAAATACTTGTTGAAAGGACTTGTTAAATCACAAACATCCACTAGATGGCTTTTTTGAGGTCAGGTTGTGAGACACCTGCGGCCTTGTAAAAGCACTCAAACCACATTCTCAGGAGGCTGTTTTCAGCGTTCCTTATCTCACCACACCCTCCACTCCCTGTCCTGTTTTCAGGGTCAAGGAGTTTCATTCTCACACACAATTAACATACACACAGTGCCTCAGTATTTTTCCATGTCCAGACCTCAATGTCATGTACATAAGCTTGAATATGTTGCCATGCACCCCCCCACACTCAAGTGTCCCCACCCCTTTAAACCTGTCCTGTGGGGTTAGTTCTCCCACTGCCCGTGAAAGATAACTCAGGCAGGCCACAGAGCATATCTGCTCAATCCCTGGAACCAAAAAAAAAAAATCTTCCAAGCATCATTTTGAATTACATTTTTCTCTCGGCCAGCTCCGACTGAGTGTCTTGACACGGGAAGCTGCCAGTGGGAAACTGGTGGAGTGGCTGGCTTCCTCAAGAATTTCTTTCTTGCCTTCCTGTGTCTGACTCTCCACCCTCCCCCTCACAGCCGGAAGCAGAGGAGGTGCGGGGGACAAAATGCTTTACCTGACGGCCACACACTACTAGTGATTTTGGTTTCCTCTGGCTGTGGCAGATGTTCAAATTGACTTTTGCTCTAGTATGATGTTTGTGGGTCTTTTATAAACTCCCAATAGCTGAATATCTCTCACTTATACTCTGTAGCCCAAACTTTGCATTATTTTATTTTTTAATTTTTATTTTAGGTTCAGGGGTACGTGTGTAGGTTTGTTATATAGGTAAATTGTGTGTCATGGGGCTTTGGTGTACAGGTAATTTAATCACCCAAGTAACAAGGATTGTACCTGATAGGTCCCACCTTGAATTTGTCTAGGTATTAGATTGGCTGCAGTTCTCTACCACTTCCTGTTATCTGAGGCCTTTACAGTGTGCCTTGGTGGCTAGTCACTGTCACCAAAAGTTAGAGTTTAGGAGGGCATGGTGGCGCCCACCTGGAGTCCCAGCTACTTGGGAGACTGAGAAAAGAGGATCACCTGAACCCAGGAGGTTGAGGCTGCAGTGAACCATCCATGTTCATGCCACTGCACGCTAACCTGGGCAACAGAGCAAGACCCTGTCTCAAAACAAGCAAAAAAACATGGCAAACACCTGTCTCTGTTAAAAATATAGAAATTAGCTGCTGGTGGCATACACCTGTAATCACAGCTACTGGCTGAGGCATAAGAATGGCTCGAACCTAGAAGATGGAAGTTGCAGTGAGCCGAGATCCATACCACTGCACTCCAGCCTGAGTGATGGAGTGAGACTCTGTCTCAAAAAAAAAACAAAAACAAAAAACAGTTTGATAACACTCTCAGCTGACAGGGGTGGGGAAAGGAAACTGGTACTGTCACACAATGCTGACAGAAAGAAAGGTACACTGGTGCGGCCTCTACAGAAAGCATTTTAAAAATATTTACCCAAATCAAGTATTTACATATTCTTTGACCTAGCAGTTCTACTTCAAAGAACATACATTTACACTAGACCTTTTTTTTTTTTTTTTTCTGAGATGGAGTCTTGCTCTGTCACCCAGGCTAGAGTGGTGGCACAATCTCAGCTCACTACAACCTCTGCCTCTGCCTCCCAGGTTCAAGCGGTCCTCCTGCCTCAGTCAGCCTCCTGAGTAGTTGGGATTACAGGTGTGCACCACCATGTGCAGCTAAGTTTTTTTTTTTCTTTGAGATGGAGTCTTGCTCTGTCGCCCAGGCTGGAGTGCAATGGCGACATCTTGGCTCAGTGCAACCTTTGCCTCCCAGGGTCGAGCAATTTTCCTGCCTCAGCCTCCCAACTGAGTAGCTGGGATTACAGGCGCCTACCACCACGCCCAGCTAACTTTATTTATTTATATATATATATATAATGTTATATATATCATATATAAACTTTATATACTTTGTATACTTTATATACATATAACTTTATATATATTATATATATAACGTTATATATTATATATATATATATATATTTTTTTTTTTTTTCCCGAGACAGCATCTCGCTCTGTCACCCAGGCTGGAGTGCAGTGGCACGATCTCGGCTCACTGCAACTACGCCTCACAGGTTCAAGCAATTCTCCTGCCTCAGCCTCCCGAATAGCTGGAATTACAGGCGCCCACCACCACGCCCTGCTTATTTTTGTATTTTTAGTAGAGACAGGGTTTTACCATGTTGGCCAGGCTAGTCTCGAACTCCTGACCTCGTGATCCGCCCACCTCAGCCTCCCAAAGTGCTGGGATTATAGGCGTGAGCCATTGTGCCAGGCCAGTTTTTTGTATTTTTAGTAGAGACAGGATTTCACTATGTTGGCCAGGCTGATCTCAAACTCCTGACCTCAGGTCCACCCGCCTTGGCCTCCCAAAGTGCTGGGATTACAGGCATGAACCACCGCGCCCGCCCTTGTGTGTGTGTGTTTTTGAGATGGAGTTTTGCTCTTTTACCCAGGCTGGAGTAAAGTGGTGTGATCTCGGCTCACTGCAACCTCGGCCGGGATTCAAGCGATTCTCCTACCTCAGGCTCCCGAGTAGCTAGCTGGGATTATAGGCACCCACCACCACGCCCAGCTAATTTTTGTATTTTTAGTAGAGATGGGGTTTTACCATGTTGACCAGGCTGGTCTCAAACTCCTGACCTCAGGTGATCCACCTGCCTCAGCCTCCCAAAGTGCTGGGATTACAGGCATAAGCCATGGTGCCTGGCCTGCTGGCAATCTTTGACATATCAACCTGATCTCTGCCTTCATGGTCACATGTCATTTTCTATCTGCAAGCCTATGTTCAAACTTCCCTTTTTTTTTTTTTTTTTTTTTTTTTTTTTTTTTTTTTTTTTTTTTTGAGACGGAGTCTCGCTCTGTCGCCCAGGCTGGAGTGCAGTGGCCGGATCTCAGCTCACTGCAAGCTCCGCCTCCCGGGTTCCCGCCATTCTCCTGCCTCAGCCTCCCGAGTAGCTGGGGCTACAGGCGCCCGCCACGTCGCCCGGCTAGTTTTTTTTTGTATTTTTTTTTAGTAGAGACGGGGTTTCACCGTGTTAGCCAGGATGGTCTCGATCTCCTGACCTCGTGATCCGCCAGTCTCGGCCTCCCAAAGTGCTGGGATTACAGGCTTGAGCCACCGTGCCCGGCCCAAACTTCCCTTTTTAATAAAGGTGGTGAGCGGCCCACTCAACTCCAGTATGACCTCATTTAACCAATTACATATGCAACAACCTTATTTCCAAATAAGGTTACATTTTAAGGAACTGGGAGTTAGGACGTCAACATATGAATTTTATTTTTTTCTTCGACTTTTATTTTATTTATTTATTTATTTATTTATTTATTGAGACGGAGTCTCGCTCTGTTGCCCGGGCTGGAGGGCAGTGGCCGGATCTCAGCTCACTGCAAGCTCCGCCTCCTGGGTTTAAGCCATTCTCCTGCCTCAGCCTCCCGAGTAACTGGGACTACAGGCGCCTGCCACATTGCCCGGCTAGTTTTTTTGTATTTTTTCAGTAGAGACGGGGTTTCACCGTGTTAGCCAGGATGGTCTCAATCTCCTGACCTCGTGATCCACCCATCTCAGCCTCCCAAAGTGCTGGGATTACAGGCTTGAGCCACCGCGCCCGGCCTCGACTTTTATTTTAAGTTCAGGGGTACATGTGTGGGACGTGTAGGTTTGTTACATAGGTAAACAGGTGCAATGGTGGTTTGCTGCACAGATCATCCCATCACCTAGGTATTAAGCCCAGCATCCATTAGCTATTCTTCCTGGTGCTCTTCCTTCCCCCGCTCCCCGAGACAGAACCCAGTTTTGTTGTTCCCTACCCTGTGTCCATGTGTTCTCATCATCACTTATAAGTGAGAACATGCGGACAAATGAATTCTTCACTTTTTTTTTTTTTTTTTTTTTTAGAGGAGTCTTGTGCTGTCACCGGGGCTGAAGTGCAATGGTGAGATCATAGCTCACTGCAACCTCGGCCCCCTGGGTTCAAGTGAGTCTCCTGCCTCAGCCTCCAATGTAGCTAGCTGGAATTATAGGTGCCTGCCACCATGCCCGGCTAATTTTTGTATTTTTAGTAGATATGGGGTTTTGCCATGTTGGCCAGGCTGGTCTCGAACTCCTGACCTTGTGATCTGCCCGCTTTGCCCTCTCAAAGTTCTGGGATTACAGGGGCATAAGCCACTGCGCCTGACTTGATCTTGTTCTTTTTTTTTTTTTTTTTTTTTTTTTGAGATGTAGTCTCGCTCTGTTGCCCAGGCTGGAGTGCAGTGATGCGACCTTGGCTCTCTGCAACCTCCACCTCCCGAGTTCAAGCCACTCTCCTGCCTCAGCCTCCCGAGTAGCTGGGACTACAGGCCCATGCCATCATGCCTGGCTAAATTTTTGTATATTTAGTAGAGACGGGCTTTCAGCATGTTAGCCAGGATGGTCTCGACCTCCTGCCTTGGCCTCCCAAAATGCTGAGATTACAGGCATGAGACACTGCGCCCAGCCCAGCTCTTGTTCATTTTTATGGCTGCACAACATATGAATTTTTAGGAGACACAATTCAACCTGTAACACATGGTTATACTGGGGTTGAGAGCGAGATGGAACAAATACAGCCAAGTGTTGACAAATGGAGAATCTGAGTGAAAGAGGTACATGCCGAAGTTCTTGGAACTGTTCTTAAATTTTTCTGTAAGCTGAAAATTATTTCAAAATTAAAATTCCAACAAGGTGCTAGGTTTATTTATTATACAAGATCTTGGTGCTGAACCTACCATGTGAAAGGAATGGTAAAGAGACAATAAAGGTGTTTGTGTGGCCTTATTGCACACTTGCCTGGGATGTAAGTGAAGGTATCAGAGATTAATATGTTACATTTACACAGGGGGGGCTTTATAATTTACAAAAGACCCACAACATCAAAAAACCTTTATTTCATTTATCTCTCAGAATAATTATGGGAGGCAAGAACTTTTTTTTTTTTTTGAGACGGAGTCTCGCTGTGTCGCCCAGGCTGGAGTGAGTGGCGCGATCTCGGCTCACTGCAAGCTCCGCCTCCCGGGTTCCCGCCATTCTCCCGCCTCAGCCTCCGAGTAGCTGGGACTACAGGCGCCCGCCACTGCGCCCGGCTAGTTTTTTGTATTTTTTAGTAGAGACGGGGTTTCACCGTGTTAGCCAGGAGGGTCTCCATCTCCTGACCTCGTGATCCGCCCGCCTTGGCCTCCCAAAGTGCTGGGATTACAGGCTTGAGCCACCGCGCCCGGCCTAACTTTTTCTGATTTTATTTAAAAAAAAAAAAAAAAAAAAAAAAAAAAAAAACTAAAGAAAGGTCATGTGACTTGTCCACAGCTTCACACAACTAAGAGATCAGTTTAAATTCTAGTCTAGGGTTTTTTTACTCTTTTGAGACTCCTTTGCAGCTGCCGTAAAAGACAATGCGGCACGACTTGAAACAACATTTTTTTTTTGAGACAGAGTCTTGCTCTGTCACCCAGGCTGGAGTGCGGTGGCGCAATCTCGGCTCACTGCAAGCTCCGCCTCTGGGGTTCAGGCCATTCTCCTGCCTCAGCCTTCCGAGTAGCTGGGACTACAGGCACCCGCCACCACGCCTGGTTAATTTTTTGTATTTTTAGTAGAGACGGGGTTTCACCGTGTTTGCCAGGATGGTCTCGAATTCCTGACGTTGTGATCCGCCTACCTTGGCCTCCCAAAGTGCTGGGATTACGGGTGTGAGCCACTGCACCCAGCCCTCGAAACATTATAACATCATTTCTGCTCTTTTGGGGGGTGACTTGACTTCCCAAGTAAGGAAGGTTTTCCTAGTCAGGCGTGGAGGCTTATGCCTGTAATTCCAGAATGATGGGAGGCTGAGGTGGAAGGACTGCTTAAGCTCAGGAGTTAGAAACCAGCCTGGGTGACATAGCGAGACCCTGTCTCTACAAAATTCAAAAATGAGCCAGGCGTGGTGACACACACCTGTGGTCCCAACTACTCAGGAGGCTAAGATGGGAGGATTGCTTGAGCCAGGGAGATCAAGGCTGCAGTGGGCCATGTTTGAGCCACTACACTCCAGCCTGGGTGACAGAGCAAGATCCTGTAGCCTGGGTGCGGTGGCTCACGCTTGTAATCCCAGCACTTTGGGAGGCCGAGGTGGGTGGATCACGAGGTCAGGAGTTTGAGACCAGCCTGGCCAACATGGTGAAACCCCGTCTCTACTAAAGATACAAAAAATTAGCCAGGCGTGGTGGCACGTGCCTGTAATTCCAACTATTTGGGAGGCTGAGGCAGGAGAATCGCTTGAACCTGGGAGGCAGAGGTTGCAGTGAGCTGAGATTGTGCCATTGCACCCCCTATCCTGGGCGACAGGGTAAGTAAGATCCCATCTCAAAAAAAAAAAGATCTGGTAAAAAAAGAAAAAAAAAAAAAAAAAAAAGGAACAAGGTCTTCCTATTGACGTAAAAATGAAAATGAAATATTTTAGGTAGGAGGCTCTAAAGGTTCCCAGTATAAGGTACACTGCTTCCTCCACCGTTCCCCCTCCCCTCCCTCACCCTCCCTTGAGGAAATCCCTTGTCTCTAGATGGGCTTCAATTTCCCTACCCAACCTTCAGGCCAATGCCTGGGGAACAGGATCAATAAAAGGTCTTCTTTTTTTATTTTTATTTTTATTTTTATTTTTATTTTTTGAGATGGAGTCTCGCTCTACCGCCCGGGCTGGAGTGCAGTGGCCGGATCTCAGCTCACTGCAAGCTCCGCCTCCCGGGTTTAGGCCATTCTCCTGCCTCAGCCTCCTGAGTAGCTGGGACTACAGGCGCCCGCCACCTCGCCCGGCTAGTTTTTTTTGTATTTTTTTTAGTAGAGACGGGGTTTCACGGTGTTAGCCAGGATGGTCTCGATCTCCTGACCTCGTGATCCACCCGTCTCAGCCTCCCAAAGTGCTGGGATTACAGGCTTGAGCCACCGCGCCCGGCCCTATTTTTATTTTTTTGAGACAGAATCTCACTATGTCACCCAGGCTGGAGTGCAGTTGCAGTGGCATGATCTTGGCTCACGGCAACCTCCGCCTCCCGGTTTCAAGAGATTCTCCTGCAGCAGCTTCCCAAGTAGCTGGGATTGCAGGCATGCGCCACCACTTCCAGATAATTTTTGTATTTTAAGTAGAGACAGGATTTCACCATGTTGACCAGGCGGATCTTGATCTCCTGCCTCAGGAGGAGATCAATTGATCCACCCGCCTCAGGCTCCCAAAGTGCTGGGATTACAGGCGTGAGCCACCACGCCCGGCCTAAGAAAAGGTCTTCAATCAATCAAAAAAGAAAGAAAAGAAAAGGTCTTCAATCCTTGCCCCAACAAGCTCCTCAACCACATCCTCCACCAGTAGCCTCTGAGACCTGGACCATCAATGGCAAAACTTCACTCTTCTTTAAAATTACCCTGGCTGGATGCAGTGGCTCACGCTTGTAATCTCAGCACTTTGGGAGGCTGAGGTGGGCAGATCATTTGAGGTCAGGAGTTCCAGACCAGCTTGACCAACATGGTGAAACCCTGTCTCTACTAAAAATACAAAAAAATTAGCCGGACGTGGTTGCACATGCCTGTAATCCCAGTGCTGAACCAGCTCAGTAGGGGAGACCCTGACCCAGTGACGCTAGAGGAATTAAAGTCACACACACATAAAAATAGAGGTATGAAGTGGGAAATCATGGGTCTCACAGCCTTCAGAGCTGAGAGCCCCAAACAGAGATTTACCCACGTATTTATTAACAGCAATCCAGTCGTTAGCATTGTTTCCATAGATATTAAGTTAACTAAAAGTATCCCTTATGGGAAATAAAGGGATGGGCCGAATTAAAGGAATAGATTGGGCTAGTTAACTGCAGCAGGAGCATGTCCTTAAGGCACAGATCACTCATGCTATTGTTTGTGACTTAAGAACGCCTTTAAGCGGTTTTCCACCCTGGGTGGGCCAGGTGTTCCTTGCCCTCATTCCCGTAAACCCACAACCTTCCAGCATGGGCGTTAGGGCCATTATGAACATGTCATAGTGCTGCAGAGATTCTGTTTGTGGCCAGTTTTGGGACCAGTTTATGGCCAGATTTTGGGGGACTGCTCCCAACATCCCAGTTACTTAGGAGGCTGAGGAAGGAGAATTGCTGGAACCCAGGAGACAGAGGTTGCAGTGAGCTGAAATCGTGCCACCGCGCTCCAGCCTGGGAGACACAGCGAGACTCCGTCTCTAAATAAATAAATAAGTAAGTAAAGTAAAATAACCCCAACCCAATAGCCAAGTCCCAATCACATACCCTTGCCCTGCTGCTCCATCATGGTCTTTGTCTTTTTATAAGCCTCCCCTTGGGCTCATGCAGTCAATGATAATCTTTGCATTATCATTAGGAAGAGAGTGCTCTGGGTTATAACATCTCGAACTTAGCTGCCTGCAGACCCCGTGGGGAGAGCTACTCCTGTGAGAACTCAAGTCCCCTCTGCTTATTCCCACCCACCTTGGTTAGGATAGACCAACTCACCCCCTACCATCCGGCCAGAAGGGGCTTTAGATCCTTGACTGACAATTGCCCACAGATGCATGGTAGTTCCATTTCCTCATTCTATCAGTTGGGGCCCAAGACTTTGAGCCTTGAGCCTTTGAGACTTGAGACCCAGAGCGACAGGCAATTCTAGCTTATGCCTCCATGTTGGGCCTTCAGTTTCCAAATCACAGAATTATACTATGAAAAAGCTGAAAAGAGTTCATGGATCATTTAGTCCAGACCTTTCACATCACGCTGGATGTTTACATAATTGATCCGAAGGCTCAGAGGGTCCTCTTTCTTTTCTCTTAAGTATGGGAATTAGGGTCAGGACTGGCAGGTGCAGGACTTGCCATGACCATGCCCCTTAATCCCAGCAGTGCTGAGCAAGGCCTTCCATCCCAGCCCCCTGATCCAGCCAGCTGTCTGACTGTGAGTCAGGATGGCAGAGGAAGGTGATGTGGACGAGGGGGATGTGTTCCTGGCATTTGCCCAGGGTCCCTCTCCTCCCAGGGGTCCCATGCGACGTGCCTTGGACAAGGCTTTCTTTATCTTCCTGGCCCTCTTCCTGACACTGCTGATGCTGGAGGTTGCTTATAAGCTGCTGTGGTCACTACCATGGGCAAAGTTAGGGGACTGGCTCCTGGGGACACCTCAGAAGGAGGAGGAGCTGGAATTGTGACCACCGTTCCTATAAACATCTTCTTTCCTCACCAAGGAGGTGAGAGGGGAGACAGGAGGGAAATGGGAGTGCTGGGGACTGTGGAGGAGATGCTTGGATAGCTTAGGGCAGCAGTCTTTTTTTTTTGGTGGGGTGGGGGATGGAGTTTTGCTCTTGTTGCCGGGGCTGGAGTGCAATGGCGCGATCTTGGCTCACTGCAACCTCTGCCTCCAGAGTTCAAGGGATTCTCCTGCCTCAGCCTCCTAAGTAGCTGGGATTACAGGCATGCGCCACCGCACCCGGCTAATTTTGTATTTTTAGTAGAGACGGGGTTTCTCCATGTTGGTCAGGCTGGTCTCGAACCCTGACCTCAGGTGATCTGCCCGCCTTGGCCTCCTAAAGTGCTAGGATTACAGGCACGAGCCACTGCGCCGGGCCAGGGCAGCAATCTTAAATTCTACACCTATACTCAGGGAAATAATTTTGAAAAAGTATATACTCTTTCACATATCTTTAAGTAGGTATCTAAAAAATTTTCATCATCAGTTAAAATTGTGGCCGGGCACAGTGGCTCACGCCTATAATCCCAGAACTTTGGGAGGCCGAGGCAGGGGGATCACCTGAGGTCAGGAGTTCAAGATCAGTCTGGCAAATATGGTGAAATCCTGTGTCTACTAAAAATACAAAAATTAGCTGGGCAAGTTGGTGGGCACCTGATTGTGTGCCTCAGCAACTCGAAGGCTGAGGAGGAGAATCGCTTGAACCCTGGAGGCAGTTGCAGTGAGCCGAGATCGCACCATTGCACTCTGGCCTGGGTGATAAGAGTGAGACTCCTTCCAAAAATAAGTAAATAAATAAAAATTGTTTCAAGGATGTAATTCTGGCATATTGAAAATATTCACATTTATTTATGTATTTATTTATGTATTTATTTATTTGAGGTGGAGTCTTGCTCTGTCTCCCAGGCTGCAGTGCAGTGGCACAATCTCGGCTCACTGCAACCTCTGCCTCTGGGGTTCAAGCGATTCTCCTGCTACAGCCTTCTGAGTAGCTGGGACCACAGGTGTGTACCAGCACGCCTGACTGATTTTTATATTTTTAGCAGAGACGGGGATTTCACCATGTTGGCCAGGCTGGTCTCGAACTCTTTTTTTTGTTTTTTGAGACAGAGTCCTTCTGTCGCCCAGGCTGGAGTGCAGTGGCAGTGATCTCGGCTCACTGCAGCCTCTGCCTCCCAGATTCAAGCGATTCTTCTGTTTCAGGCCCCCAAATAGCTGGGACTACAGGTGTGCGCCACCATGCCCAGCCATTTTGTATTTTTAGTAGAGATGGGGTTTCACTGTGTTGGCAAGGCTGGTCTGGAACTCCTGATGTCAAGTGATCCACCCACCTCAGCCTCCCAAAGTGCTGGGATTACAGGCGTGAGCCATTGCACCCAGCCTATTTATTTATTGAGATGAGGTCTCACTATGTTGCCTAGGCTGGTCTGTACTCCTGAGATCAAGCAATCCACCCACCTCAAATTCCCAAAGTGCTAGGATTATAGGTGGTGAGCCACAGCATCTGGCCACATTTTATTTTATTTAATTAATTAATTTATTTATTATTTTTAAAATTTTTTTAGTTTTTGAGAGAGTCTTGCTCTGTCACCCAGGCTGGAGTGCAGTGTCAAAATCTCGGCTCACTGCAACCTCCACCTCCTGGGTTCAAGCGATTCTTCTACCTCAGCCTCCCAAGTAGCTGGGACTACAGGTGCCAGCCACAACGCCCGGCTAATTTTTGTATTTTTAGTAGAGAAGGAGTGTCACCATATTGGCCAGTCTGGTCTTGAACTCCTAGACCTTGTGATCTGCCCGCCTCGGCCTCCCAAAGTGCTGGAATTACAGGCATGAGCCACCGCGCCTGACCTATTTATTTTTGTGAGACAGAGTCTCTCTATTTTGCCCAGGCTGGAGTGCAGCGGTGCAATGTTGGCTCACGACAACCTCTGCCTCCCAGGTTCAAGCAATTCTCCTGCTTCAGCCTCCCAAACAACTGGGACTACAGGTGTCCGCCACTGCACCCAGCTAATTTTTTTTGTAATTTTAGTAGAGACGGGGTTTCATCATGTTGGCCAGGCTGGTCTCGAACTCCTGTCTTCAGGTGATCCACCCACCTCAGCCTCCCAAGTGCTGGGATTTCAGGTGTGAGCCACCACGCCTGGCCTATTTTTTTATTTTTTGAGACAGAGTCTTGCTCTGTCACCCAGGCTGGAGTGCAGTGGCATGATCTTGGCTTAACTGCAACCTTCGCCTCCCAAATTCAAGGGATTCTCCTGCCTCAGCTCCCAAGTAGCTGGGATTACAGGCACCCCCAACCACACCTGGTTGATTTTTTGTATCTTTAGTAGAGACGAGGTTTCACCATGTTGGCCAGGATGGTCTCCATCTCTTGACCCCATGATACGCCTGCCTCGGTCCCCTAAAGTGCTGGGATTACAGGCGTGAGCCACCGCGCCCAGCCGACCTTGCCTTTAAAAAAACAAACAAAAAAAGAAAGGAAATAAAAGAAAAAAAAGAAAAGGTGTTCATGGTGCCTTAGTGAAAGAAACAGGGTACATTTCCCTTTATTTTAAACAGGTAAGAATGCCCCAGGAGATTTCATGGTTGAGAACTACACTTTTGAGGGGGGAGGGGAAAAATAACTATTCTTTCTTTTTTTTAAGAGGGTGTCTGTATTGTAAAAGGAGAAGTGAAGAATGAGAACCTGTACTGCAGGTGTTTCCTTAGGAAGACCAATTTTGGGAAAGTTGAGGTTCTGGAAATTAAATCCCTTACATCTCCCAAGTTCCAGTCCCCGCAGAGGTTTTTTATGTTCCCCATTTTGAAAGCTGTAGACTTTGACGACTGGAGAGAAGTGATGTGGGATTGTTCAATGGACGAGTGTTTGCGATTCTATGACTCAGCGTTAGGGATGTAGTAAATTCTGTGAACCTAGTTAAGCGGCAAGATGCCCACCACTTGTGGAAATGGGAGCCTTAGCGATTGGGACCTTGTTAATCTTTCTGGTTTCCTCATAAGCTCACCTCTGGACCCAGCCTTGCCTCCACGACTCCCTCCAACCTCCCTAAACTCAACGAGGTGGGTATCAAGTCTGTTTCTTCACCCTTCATTCTTTTTTCCCCCTCTCCCAGAAGAGGAGGAAACCCAAAGTATTTTATGAGCCTCATTTCGTTTCACAGCAGCCCTCGCAGAGGCTCAAACTCTCCTCCAAGCCCCACCCCATCATCGTCCATCCGCAGACCCTGGGCCTCCACGACAAAGCACGGCCTCACAGTCAGCACTGACAGCCCTTCGAGGACCCCCTCTGGAGAAGGAGAACCATTCAGGTCCCAATCGTCTGGTTGGTCATTAGTTCTGTGGTGAAGCTTGAAAAGCAAATCAGCAACAATAGTAATAATAATAACACTTTTGTATGGCGCGTTGTGCTCATTTGTACGCATGTGTTATAACGATCGCGGGACGCAGCACCTGGCAGTAGAAGCAGCTGCTGGACAGCGGCAAGGAGCGCGCCGCCCTTGCAGGGGAAGGGGCTGGGTCAGCCGAATAAGCCGCGGAAATGGGAACCTGGGGGACAGGAAAGCAGGGCCAGATAGCTTGCCAATAGTATAGTTGAAGAAAAAGGTTTTACTTCCCTTTTAAGAGACTTCTGCCATTCCCTGAGACCCTGCGCAGCTTTGGAAAGCCCAATTCCTAAACCACCCTGTTCAGTTCCCCTGCCCCTCCTTGGGAAGGAGGCTCCGTCCTCCCCACGCGCCACTCGCCGGCGGTTGGGCCCCAGGGAGGAAGTTTCTGATTGGAGGAGTCAGAGAAGCACCGGGCGAAAAGAGCTCCACTGGCTGCGCACCGAAGTTCTGGCGTAGCCAGCGCCGTACGGCAAAATGGCGGCCCCCAGCTGCTTTGGGACGCCTGGGTTCGGGGAGACAAACTCCGACCTGGACAACAGCGCTATGTGGGCGGCACTGGAGGTGTTCGCGGGGCGTGCCTACGGCCACTTCCGGCCACAGGAAGACTTGTTCCGTACGAAAATATGGCGGCGCTTAGTTGCATGCAGGCGGAAACTCTGTGGCTTCCGGTCCGTAGTGGGGCCTGCGGTGGGAGTGGGAAGGAAGGCGGAGGGAACCATGCGAGGTTCTGAGATCTGCGGCGAGGGTCGCCTCGAGAGACGGTTTCTGAGGTGGGGGCCGGACGGTGCGGGGATCAGAGGCGGGGGCGGGGATATCGAGGCAGAGGTATTGGGGAGAGCCGGGCTCTGAGTCTGAGGGGAAAACTGTGGTACCTTCCTATCCCTGAAAGGGAGTGGGGCGGCCGGGGGCTGAACTGGGGGAGGGGGATTTGGCGGGAAGCGCATCTACCGGACCTGCCGGACCCAGGGTTGGGATCTAAGAGGAATCGGGAGAGCGTAGCGCGGTGCGGGGGGACTTCTAATTAGTTACAGGTCACCGAGAGAATGGGGGAAATTAGGGTGGGGTGAAAGGGAGGGGACTTGGGTAAAATATCTTCAACCTAAAGACCCAGTTTGAGGAGACTTATCTGAGGGTGAAATATGGAGATAATTCAAGGAGGGGAAAAGAGAACGGACTGTTGGGAGGGAACCTCTTTCACCTCAGAGAGTCTAGGAGTTGGGGTGATCATTCAGGATGGGGCGGGTGTGGGGTTGACTTGCTTGAGGGCAGAGGGGGCAAACACATGAGGTGGCGCCCACAGGAGTGTGTTGTCTGTGCATGGGGGTGTCAGGACAATTTAGGGAGCAGTGTGGGAGAAAGAACCAACTTGCCAACTCTGGGAAATAGTGGGGAAATGAAACAGAAAGACCGGAAATCGACGTGAGGGGAAATGCAACAGAAAGACCGGAAATCGACGTGAGGGGTGGAGCAGAAGGTGGCAACTTAAGGTGTGGGGGGGTTGTCCCCCCACACCACTTGAAGGGCCCGAAAAGCATGTAGAACTAATGGTTATTGAAATCAGGTGGTGAAGACAGTGTTGGTCAGGGCTGGATGTTACTGAAACCCAAGGAGTTCAGAAAATGGGTGAGGTGAAGGGATGGGGCTATGCTGGAGGGGCTCATTCTGAGGCCCCATCCCCTTCCAGCAGGAATTCTGAAATCCCCACCACTTCCTCCCTCCGGGGGATTTGATTCCCCCATGGCCACCGCTAACAGCATCATCGTGCTGGATGATGATGACGAAGATGAAGCAGCTGCTCAGCCAGGGCCCTCCCACCCACTCCCCAATGTGGCCTCACCAGGGGCAGAAGCCCCTAGCTCTTCTGAGCCTCATGGGGCCAGAGGAAGCAGTAGTTCGGGCGGCAAGAAGTGCTACAAGCTGGAGAATGAGAAGCTGTTCGAAGAGGTGAGCTTTAGCGGGGAAGATTGTTGTACCCCAGGGAGGGGGATGGCTGACTGGCTCTCCTGTCCTTTCTTCCCCACTAACCCCGCTCCCCTTTCTCTCAACCCCCTCCCTTGTCTCTCTTCCCCTTCCTTCTTCCCCTGAACCTTCTAGTTCCTTGAACTTTGTAAGACGCAGACAGCGGACCACCCTGAGGTGGTCCCATTCCTCTGTAACCGGCAGCAACGTGCCCACTCTCTGTTTTTGGCCTCGGCGGAGTTCTGCAACATCCTCTCTCGGGTCCTATCTCGGGCCCGGTGCCGGCCATCTAAGCTCTATGTCTACATCAATGAGCTCTGCACTGTTCTCAAGGCCCACTCAGCCAAAAAGAAGCTGAACTTGGCCACTGCTGCCACCACCTCCAATGAGCCCTCTGGGAATAACCCTCCCACACACCTCTCCTTGGACCCCACAAATGCTGAAAACACTGCCTCTCAGGCCCCAAGGACCCGTGGTTCCCGGCGGCAGATCCAGCGCTTGGAGCAGCTGCTGGCGCTCTATGTGGCAGAGATCCGGCGGCTGCAGGAAAAGGAGTTGGATCTCTCAGAATTGGATGACCCAGACTCCACATACCTGCAGGAGGCACGGTTGAAGCGTAAGCTGATCCGCCTCTTTGGGCGACTATGTGAGCTGAAAGACTGCTCTTCACTGACCGGCCGTGTCATAGAGCAGCGCATCCCCTACCGTGGCACCCGCTACCCAGAGGTTAACAGGCGCATTGAGCGGCTCATCAACAAGCCAGGGCCTGATACCTTCCCTGACTATGGGGACGTGCTTCGGGCAGTAGAGAAGGCAGCTGCCCGACACAGCCTTGGCCTCCCTCGACAGCAGCTCCAGCTCATGGCTCAGGATGCCTTCCGAGATGTGGGCATCCGGTTACAGGAACGACGTCACCTCGATCTCATCTACAACTTTGGCTGCCACCTCACAGATGACTATAGGCCAGGTAGGGGGTTAGTGGGATGCCTCTCAGTGACCCTTATATGTCAGGTATGAGGCGGATGGGGCATCTCTCTAGTCCTTTCTAGGGTTTGTACTCTTCTAGTCCCTTCCACAGCTGAGTGCTCTGACTTTATGTCTTCCCACGTAGGCATTGACCCTGCACTATCAGATCCTGTGTTGGCCCGGCGCCTTCGGGAAAACCGGAGTTTGGCCATGAGTCGGCTGGATGAGGTCATCTCCAAATATGCAATGTTGCAAGACAAAAGTGAGGAGGGCGAGAGAAAAAAGAGAAGAGCTCGGCTCCAAGGCACCTCTTCTCACTCTGAAGACACCCCTGAAGCCTCCTTGGATTCTGGTGAGGTGTGGATGGGGTGAAGCCTTCAGAGAGACATTGTCCTTCCCCTGCACTGGCCACCAGGGAGTCCAGGTTGACTGATGGGGGAGCATGAGAAGGAATGCAAGAACCAAACCCTCTGGGGCAAGGGATTCCTTAGAGAAACTTTTTTGTCCCCCAGGGCCCTAGTGGAATGGCATCCCAGGGGTGCCCTTCTGCCTCCAAAGCTGAGACAGATGATGAAGAAGATGAGGAGAGTGATGAGGAAGAGGAGGAGGACGAGGAGGAGGAGGAGGAAGAAGAAGAGGAGGAGGCCACAGATTCTGAAGAGGAGGAGGATCTGGAACAGATGCAGGAGGGTCAGGAGGACGATGAAGAGGAGGAGGAAGAGGAAGAAGCAGCAGGTATGTCAAGGGAACATTCTCCTCACCTGTCATTTCTGTTTTTGTTAGGCATAAGCCACCTGTTTGAGACCTTTCCCTTCCTCCTCCTGGTGTCCTCTCAGCAGTATTTTTTCCCCTCATTCTCAGGCTACCCTCTCCCCTTTTCTTCTTTTCCAGGTAAAGATGGAGACGGGAGCCCCATGTCCTCACCACAGATCTCCACTGAAAAGAACCTGGAACCTGGCAAACAGATCAGCAGGTCTTCAGGGGAGCAGCAAAACAAAGTGTCACCATTGTTACTGTCAGAAGAACCCCTGGCCCCCTCCAGCATAGATGCTGAAAGCAATGGAGAACAGCCTGAGGAGCTGACCCTGGAGGAAGAAAGCCCTGTGTCTCAGCTCTTTGAGCTAGAGATTGAAGCTTTGCCCCTGGATACCCCTTCCTCTGTGGAGATGGACATTTCCTCTTCCAGGAAGCAATCAGAGGAGCCCTTCACCACTGTCTTAGAGAATGGGGCAGGCATGGTCTCTTCTACTTCCTTCAATGGAGGCGTCTCTCCTCACAACTGGGGAGATTCTGGTCCCCCCTGCAAAAAATCTCGGAAGGAGAAGAAGCAAACAGGATCAGGGCCATTAGGAAACAGGTAATAACAACAGGAGGAGGAAGAGGGAAGCCAAGGAGGGATTGCAGGGGACTTTCGGAGAGGAATATTGGGGAACTGAGTCTGCTGGGAGAGACTGGACTGCCCTCCTCCAGCCTCAGTCTTCCCTTACCCCTCCACATATTTATGTTTCGGTTTCTAGCTATGTGGAAAGGCAAAGGTCAGTGCATGAGAAGAATGGGAAAAAGATATGTACCCTGCCCAGCCCACCTTCCCCGTTGGCTTCCTTGGCCCCGGTTGCTGATTCCTCCACAAGGGTGGACTCTCCTAGCCATGGCCTGGTGACCAGCTCCCTCTGCATCCCTTCTCCAGCCCAGCTGTCCCAAACCCCCCAATCACAACCTCCTCGGCCTGGTACTTGCAAGGTAAGAAGGGGAGGCCGTGTTTCTTCTGATAATTTGTTCTCTTTCATTGTCTGTTTTAGCTGCTCTGTCTGAATATTGCACCTGCCACATCCTGTCTCTTCCTTTTTCCCACCCGTTTTATCCTGTAAATCCTCCTGTCTGTTTCTTTTCTCCTGTACTCCAGATCTCTCTGACTGTTTGTCTCTCACTTCCCTGCAGACAAGTGTGGCCACACAGTGCGATCCAGAAGAGATCATCGTGCTCTCAGACTCTGATTAGCTGCCTCCCCTTCTCCCTGCCTCCAGAATGTTTTGGGATAGCATTTGGAGGAATGTGGGAAGCAGATGACTGAGGAAGGGATGGACTAAGCTAATCCCCTTTTGGTGGTGTTTCTTTAAAAAAAAAAAAAAAAGCTTAAGTTTTACACAGAAACATTAATAAACAATAAAGTTCTTTTCTTACTGTATCACTGTCTTTTTCTTGTCCTTCTACTGTTACAGATTGGCATTAGCTGTCCCCTTGCTCAGGGTTAGCCCAATATCCCCGGGGTAGTCCCGATCTGCCCTTTCTAGCCTGGTCTTTTGTTGTTGTCTCGCTATGTCGCCCAGGCCAGAGTGCAGTGGTGCGATCACAGCTCACTGCAGCCTGGACCTCCCAGTCTCAAGTGGTAATGCCTCAGCCTCCCGAGTAGCCGGGACTACAGGCGCGTGCCACCATACCTGGCTAATTTTTTGTTTTTGTTGTTTGTATTTTTTGTAGAGACAGGGTTTCGCCATGTTGTTCAGGCTGTACTTTTTTTTTTTAAGTGCTTCAGCCGCCTTAACGCACTTTACTTTTTCACTTCGTGCAGTAGGAGTGAAAAAGCCAATGAGGGGCCGACTTCAAGGTTATTTGGCCAATCCAGGCCCAGAGAAAGGGGGCGGGGCTTCAGGGGGCTGCAAAGAGCTAGGAAGAGGGCGATTAGATCCCACCAACCAGCTAATGGTCACAGCTCAGAGGCGGAGCCTGGGGAACGATACCTGAACCCATCGCCAATGGGAAAAGACAGGCTTAGAGCTTTAAAGGGGAATAAATGCTTCGGCCGAACCAAGTCCTGAGTTCCCAGCGGAGGAGGGGACCTGATCTTTTAAGGTGGACTGAGGCGACGGTTCTTTAAAGGCAAAGTGGCCGAGTCGGCCGAGTATTGCCCAGCGGCACGGGCGGGGTGCCCGGCTGTGCCTTTAAAGGCAGAGGGGCGGGAGGCGGAGCGGAGGCGGAGGGCGGAGGGAGTCGGCGCAAGATGGCGGCGGGAGGGGCCAGGCTGCTGCTCTGGCCGCCGAGTGAGGGGCGGGGGGGCCCGGGGGCGCGCGGCCCGGTAAGCGGGGACGCGCGAGGTTGGGGGGCGCCTTCCGGGTGGGAGAAGAGGCCGAGGTAGCGCCTGGGGCGGAGCGGGGGGGGCGGGGTCCGTTGTGGGCGGAGGTAGACAAGGGGCGGGGTCGAAAGGCCCGATAGTGGGCGGGGCACGGAGGCGGGCCTGGAAAGGGGCGGGGCTAGAGAGAAGCTGGGGTAAAGGGGGCGTGGACGACGAGAGAGCTTGGGGGTCATAGCATGGAGGGGAGATGGAGCGAGGGTTGGTTTTCAGTAGCGGAGCTGCCCTGCCCCCTCCCAAAAAGTGGGTGCAAAACACCAAAAAGGTAGATTTTGGAATGTCAGGCTCCCAGGTAAATGGGAAATAGGGTATAATTCCCAAGGAAGCCACTCCACCCCCTAAGAGCACCTTATTTCTCTAACCTCCAAGGAAAGGGCACAGGATTTGTCAGATACCTGTGTTTGCTGGCGGTGCCACTTGCTGTGTGACCTTGGATAATCTTGTAATCTTTCTGAGCCTCAGTTTCCTCATCTGTCAAATGGGGTTGAGAGGAATACCTACCTCCCTGTTGTGGGGAGTTACACAGATAATGAGTGTGAACATATTTTTGAGTTGTAATGGGCTGTGTCGTTATGAGATGTTATCGTTATTCTTTTCTCTTTTTCTTCCCAGAGACCCCCCCGGCCGCCCTCTTCCTTTCTTTGTTCCTGTGGCTGGGGGGGTATCCCCTCCCTCCACAACATGGAGCCATCTCCTCTGTCTCCCAGTGGGGCAGCACTTCCCCTACCACTGTCGCTGGCGCCACCCCCACTACCCCTGCCAGCAGCTGCGGTGGTACATGTGTCCTTCCCTGAGGTGACCAGTGCCCTCCTGGAGTCCCTCAATCAGCAGCGTCTGCAGGGCCAGCTCTGCGATGTGTCTATCCGAGTGCAGGGCCGTGAGTTCCGGGCTCATCGGGCTGTCCTGGCTGCCTCCTCCCCTTACTTCCATGATCAGGTCCTACTCAAGGGCATGACCTCCATCTCACTGCCCAGTGTCATGGACCCAGGCGCCTTTGAGACTGTTCTAGCCTCCGCTTACACTGGCCGCCTCAGCATGGCTGCTGCTGATATTGTCAACTTCCTCACAGTGGGGTCTGTGCTCCAAATGTGGCACATTGTGGACAAGTGCACTGAACTACTCCGAGAAGGCCGGGCCTCAGCTACCACCACCATCACTACTGCTGCAGCCACCTCTGTCACTGTCCCTGGTGCTGGGGTCCCATCCGGGAGTGGGGGCACTGTGGCCCCTGCTACCGTGGGCTCTGCACGCTCCCATGCCTCCAGCCGGGCCAGTGAGAATCAATCTCCTAGCAGCAGCAATTACTTCAGCCCCAGGGAGTCCACTGATTTCTCATCTTCCTCCCAAGAGGCATTTGCAGCTTCTGCAGTGGGCAGTGGGGAGCGTCGAGGAGGTGGCCCTGTGTTCCCAGCCCCTGTCGTTGGCAGTGGGGGGGCCACATCTGGAAAGCTGCTGCTGGAGGCAGATGAGCTGTGCGATGATGGTGGGGATGGGAGGGGGGCAGTGGTTCCTGGGGCTGGGCTCCGGAGACCCACCTACACACCCCCTAGCATCATGCCACAGAAACACTGGGTATACGTGAAGCGAGGTGGTAATTGCCCAGCACCAGCACCACTGGTTCCCCAAGACCCAGATCTGGAGGAGGAAGAGGAGGAGGAAGACCTGGTGTTGACCTGTGAGGATGATGAAGATGAAGAACTAGGGGGTAGCTCCAGGGTTCCAGTGGGGGGAGGGCCTGAGGCTACCCTCAGCATAAGTGATGTCCGTACCCTGAGTGAGCCCCCAGACAAGGGAGAGGAGCAGGTTAACTTCTGTGAGTCCTCCAATGACTTTGGCCCATATGAGGGTGGGGGTCCTGGGGCAGGTCTTGATGACTCAGGGGGGCCAACTCCCTCTTCCTATGCACCCTCCCACCCTCCTCGACCACTTCTTCCCTTGGACATGCAGGGCAACCAGATCTTGGTCTTCCCGTCGTCTTCATCCTCCTCCTCACAGGCGCCTGGCCAACCACCAGGGAACCAAGCAGAACACGGGGCAGTGACTGTGGGGGGCACGTCGGTGGGGAGCCTGGGTGTGCCGGGTAGCGTTGGTGGGGTCCCTGGAGGGACTGGCAGCGGGGACGGGAATAAGATCTTTTTGTGCCATTGTGGGAAGGCCTTCTCCCACAAGAGCATGCGGGACCGGCACGTGAACATGCACCTCAATCTGCGGCCGTTTGACTGTCCCGTGTGCAACAAAAAGTTCAAGATGAAGCACCATCTGACTGAGCACATGAAGACGCACACAGGTCTCAAGCCCTACGAGTGCGGAGTCTGCGCCAAGAAGTTCATGTGGCGAGACAGCTTCATGCGCCACCGAGGACACTGTGAGCGACGGCACCGCCTGGGTGGGGGCGGAGCTGGACCTGGGCCTGGGACGCCCACGGGGCCATCCTTACCTTCCAAGAGAGAGTCTCCCGGAACGGGCGGGGGCAGCGGCGACGAAGCGAGTGCGGCCACGCCCCCGTCCAGTAGACGTGTCTGGTCCCCACCCAGCGTCCACAAGGTGGAGATGGGCTTCAGTGGAGGTGGAGGAGCAAACTGAAGGGGCAGGCTACTGGGGTGGGGTAGCTTTCGGGAAAGGGAATAAGCACGATACAAGGGCGCTGTGACCCCCGGGTGATCTCCCACCACACTTACTGTCTTCCTTTATCTCTGTGGACTTGTATATATTCTGGAAGGGGAACCACAGTTCCACCATCGCCCGCCCATTCTACTACTCATCCCCTCCCTCCCAAGGTATTTCCGGAACTAAGCCCTTCCTTTCCCTCTGATGGGTACACTGAAGCCCCTGCTCCACAGAGTAGGGTGCACATGGAGGGTAGGAGAGGGGGCGTGTTGAGCATCTTGCAGTCACAGGGTCAGGGGTCAGGTGGTTGTAGTCTGTGCCTGAAGTCTGTGTTTGTGTTGTCGTGGAGACCAGGCCTTTGAGCCCCACCCTTGTCCTAGAACCTACCCCCTCTCAAGGATGCGCTCTTTATTTCTACTCTCTGTCCTCGCCACCCCCCCACTTCCCGTGGAAATTCCCAACTCGGTTCTCATGGAGGAGTGGGTGGAGACAAGGAGGGAGTAAGTCTTAGGAGTACAAGGTTTTTATTTTTTTTAACAGTGATTAAAATATTTATTGGTCATTTACTTGGCTTCCCGACACCCGTGTGTTTGGTGGGGACGCCGCACAGATGGGGGAAAGCAGGAGTAATGGTTTTCGGGCAAGTGGATGCTGGAGAGCACACACAGGAGTTGGGGAGCGGGGGGTGGGTGCCTGGGCTCAGGGAGGGCTCGAACTCGGGGCTGCTGTGTAGTCCAAGAGGGCGCGGTAAGACTGGGGTGTCCTGGTGAGACCTGGAGAGGATTTTCCCGGGTCTCTGCCTGGCCTGTGAGGAAACACCGGTCTCCCAGGCACCCTCACCTAACCAGAGCGGGGATTTCCACCGCCCCTCCCGTCGCCCTTTGGAAGAAAGTGAAAGTGAAAGGAGGAAGAGGAGGGTTGCTGGCTGAGGAGGTCGCAGAGCCATGAAGTCGCTGTCTCTGCTCCTCGCTGTGGCTTTGGGTGAGCGAACCCCGCGACTCATCGCCCAGGAACTAGAGGGAAGCGGGGGGAGGTGGCCCCACTGGAGCCGACGCCAGGGTGGGAGTGGGCAGGTCACCAGATATCCAAGCCGCCCCTCACTCGCGCCCCTATACGCCAGGCCTGGCGACCGCCGTCTCGGCAGGACCCGCGGTGATCGAGTGTTGGTTCGTGGAGGATACGAGCGGAAAGGGCCTGGCCAAGAGACCCGGTGCACTGTTGTTGCGCCAGGGACAGGGGGAACCGCCGCCCCGGCCGGACCTCGACCCTGAGCTCTACCTCAATGTGCACGGTGAGTCTTTAGGGACTCCCCGCCCCCCTACCTCTGTCGCCTCCACCGAAACCCCCTCCTCTTTAGATCCGGCAGTGACCTCGGGCCTCAGCTTCCCCCTATATAAAGTGAGTCTCACTATAGGGTAGTCTGTGCATTTGAAGTTCCCCGAACGCTGCCCTTCCAGCCCCTTTCCCGGCGGTGACTCTACATCTGCAACTTCCTTCTCTACACTCAGACCCCACGGGCTCCCTCCAGGCTGCCTTCAGGCGGTACCCCCGGGACGCCCCCGCACCACACTGTGAGATGAGCCGCTTCGTCCCTCTCCCCGCCTCTGCGAACTGGGCCAGCGGCCTGACCCCGGCGCGGAACTGCCCGCGGGCCCTGGATGGGGCTTGGCTGATGGTCAGCATGTCCAGCCCAGTCCTCAGCCTCTCCAGCCTCTTGCGACGACAGCCAGAGCCTCAGCAGGAGCCTGTTCTCATCACCATGGCAACAGGTAGCTGGGGAGGGGAGGTGGAGAAGGGTGGGTAGATTCTAAGGGTCCAGATCAGCCGGGGGTCTCGCTTTATGGACTTGAGCAAGACATTTCGCTAATCGGGGTTCAGTTTCCTTTTTTTGTTAAGAGAGGTGTTTGGCTAGAATGAATCAATCTCTACCGCTCCTTCTAGCCCTCACCCAGTTAAAAAAAAAAAATACTGCGGCTTCCGGGGGGTGGGGGGAGAGCCGGGGCGGTCAAGGGGGTTACTTTCTGATGTGTCGAAGGGCGGGGCTTTGAAGAGGTGGAGTTTCCGGACACCAGACCTGGAGAGACTTGTCAGGTGATGCGAGGTGGGAGGGGTTCAGAGGCAGGAGTGTGTTTTCTCTGCTCCTGCCATATCTGTATCTTGCTCGGCACCCTCAGCTTTGCGGTTCACTCTTTCAAAACCCAGCTCTCTAGCCCCACCTGCGCCCACACCCGGCGCTGCGGCAATCCGCAAAGCAAAGGCTTTTAGACTCTGGCGCGTTGACCTTCCCTGACAGCCGCGTGTGGGGATGTGCTGCCGCTCTGTGGCCCGCAAACAAGTGGGCTCGAGTGGGCGGATGGACGCTGCTGGAGATTGGGTGGTTCCTATTGCATTGCAGGGTGCGTTGCAGTTTGAGGCCCAGGGGTCGGAAGCTTTGCTGGGCTGGGACGTGGGAGGGACTGTGCAGATAATTCAAGAATGAGGAGAATCTGACCTGGATATCTGGGAGCTCTCCGTCCTGGCAGTGGAGGCGGGGTATTCCGGGGTAGAATACCTGTAGAGTTCTTAGCTTTTCTATCTGGATTTTATGTAAGCGACAAAGCCTGATGGACAGGCCAACCCTGCACCCTCCCTTCCCTCCACCCTCCTGAGAATTACCCACAGAACCAGGGAGACAGACTTGAAACCCACGCTGAAACCCTCACCTCTGCCTATACCTCCATTCTTAGTCTCAAGCCCCCACCCTGGCAGAAGCTGAGGAACACTGCTCTTGTGTAGACAGTAGCTCTCTCTGGTGGGGAGGAATATTTCCTAGGGCTACTGGCTCCACCGAGGTGATGATGAAAGTGGTCTTTGCTTTCTGAGTTTGTTTTTCCAACTGTAAAATGTGCATACTATTTCCCAGCTGCCTTTCCTGTTGTGACTATCAAGAGATGGCACTGTGTTAATTTATTCATTGACTTAATACTTATTAGCACCAAGAATGAGTTAGGACTCAGCAGTTCTCAGTCCACGCTGGAAATAAGAATCCTGTTGGAGGTTTCTAAAATATACTGAAACCTCATTCAATCCCATGCTTGGCTTGGTCAATTAAATCAGAATCTCTGGGGTGGCCCTGGGTACCCTTAAGGGTCACAAAGATGATCCGATGTAGATTCTGCTCTCCAGGAGGTTCTGGGCGGATTTGCCATGGATAATCCTAATGTGAAGTAGAAAGTGAAGGACGTGCAGATGGAGTCTTGGAAGTGCCCGAGTGGTAAGATTGTCTGAATCTCACAGACAACGGGGGTCAAAGCAAGGTGCTGTGCTATTTTTTATTTTTATTTTATTTATTTATTTATTTTTGAGATGGAGTTTTGCTCTTGTTGCCCAGGCTGGAGTGCAATGGCATGACCTCATGCTCACCGGAACCTCCGCCTCACTGGTTCAAGCGATTCTCCTGCCTCAGCCTCCTGAGTAGCTGGGATTACGGGTGCACACCACCACACCCAGCTAATTTTGTATTTTTAGTAGAGATGGGGTTTCTCCATGTTGGTAAGGCTGGTCTTGAACTCCCAACTTCAGGTGATCCTCCCGCTTTGCCTCCCAAAGTGCTGGGATTACAAGCGTGAGCCACTGTGCCCGGCCTGCTATCTATCTATCTATCTATCTATCTATCTATCTATCTATCTATCTGTGTTTGAGACAGAGTCTCCCTCTTATTGCCCAGGCTGGAGTGCAGTTGCAGTGGCATGATCTTGGCTCACTGCAACCTCCGTCTCCCAGGTTCAAGCAATTCTCGTGCCTTAGCCTCCCCAGTAGCTAGGATTACAGGTGCGTGCCACCACGCCCACCTAATTTTTGTATCTTTAGTAGAGACAGGGTTTCACCATGTTGGCCAGGCTGGTCTTGAACTCCTGACCTAAGGTGGTCTGCCTGCCTTGGCCTTCCAAAGTGCTGGGATTACAGGCGTGAGCCACCACGCCCAGTCTGCTGTGCTGTTTCTTTTCAAGCATTTTTGCTTGATTTGGGATTTAAGGAAATGAAAGCTGTTGTGCTGATGTATAATTAGAAATGAAATCTCTCCAGGGTCAAAGATCATTGATAATTTTGCTAATATACATTTATACTTGTCTTATCAAATATTTTAAAATGTTTGTTGACAAATATACTTATTTATTTATTTGAGACAGGGTCTCCCTCTGTTGCCCAGGCTGGGGTGCAGTGCAGGCTGGAGAGCAGTGGCATGACCTCAGCTTACTGCAACCTCCACTTCCATGGCTCAAGTGATCCTTGTGCCTCAGTTTCCTGAGTAGCTGGGACCACAGGCATGTACCACCATGCCCAGCTAATTTTTGTATTTTTATTTGTAGAGATGGGGTTTCATCAGGCTGCCCAGGCTGGTCTTGAACTCCTGGGCTCAATTGGTCTGCCTACCTTGGCCTCCCAAACTGCTGGGATTACAGGTGTGAGCTGCCTGGCCCCAAATATACTTTTTTTTTTTTTTTTGAGACAGAGTCTTGCTCTGTCTCCCAGGCTGGAGTGCGGTGGCCGGATCTCAGCTCACTGCAAGCTCCGCCTCCCGGGTTCACGCCATTCTCCTGCCTCAGCCTCCCGAGTAGCTGGGACTACAGGCGCTGCCACCTCGCCCGGCTCATTGTTTGTATTTTTAGTAGAGACGGGGTTTCACCGTGTTAGCCAGGATGGTCTTGATCTCCTGACCTCGTGATCCACCCATCTCAGCCTCCCAAAGTGCTGGGATTACAGGCTTGAGCCACCGCGCCCGGCCTTTTTTTTTTTTTTTTTTTTTTGAGACAGAGTCTCACCCTGTTGCCCAGGCTGAAGTGCAATGGCGTGATCTCTACTCATTGCAACCTCTGTCTCCTGAGTTCAAGTAATTCTTCTGTCTCGGCCTCCCGAGTAGCTGAGACTACAGGTGCCCACCAGCACGCCCAGCTAATTTTTGTATTTTTAGTGGAGACGGGGTTTTGTCACCATGCTGGTGACAGGCTGGTGTTAGCCAGGCTGGTCTCGAACTCCTGACCTCAGGTGATCCACCCACCTCAGCGTCCCAAACTGCTGGGATTACAGGCGTGAGCCACCATGCCAGGCCTATACTTTCTTAATATACTTTGTGTATATTAAGAAAGATACATTCTCACCATTCTTTTAAAATATTACTGAGCCAGGTGAGGTGACTCATGCCTGTACTTCCAGCACTTTGGGAGGTCTAGGTGGGAGGATCATTTGAACTCAGGGGTTTGAGACCAGCCTGGGCAACATAACCAGACCTTGTCTCTACTAAATATTAAAAAAATGCTGGGTTCAGTGGCTTACATCTGTAATCCCAGCACTTTGGGAGGCTGAGGTGGGCAGATCACCTGAGGTCGAAAGTTCAAGACCAGCCTGACCAACATGGAGAAACCCCGTCTCTACTAAAAATACAAAATTAGCTGGGCATGGTGGTGCATGCCTGTAATCCCAGCTACTCGGGAGGCTGAGGCAGGAGAATTGCTTGAACCCGGGAGGCGGAGGTTGCCGTGAGCCAAGATCATGCCACTGCACTCCAGCCTGGGCAACAAGAGTGAAACTCCGTCTCAAGAAAAAAAAAGGTTGGGTGTTGTCCCAGCTACTCTGGAGGCTGTGGTGGGAGGATTGCACCTTCGATGGGTGACAGAGTGAGACCCTGTCTCAAAAAAAAAAAAAAAAGTTAAACTGTAAAATCTTTAGGCTTTGTTTATTTTAATTTTTTTTCTTTTAAATAGAGATGGGGTCTTGCTATGTTGCCCAGGCTGGTCTCAAACTGCTGGGTTCAAGTGATCCTCCCACCTCAGCCTCCCAAGGTACTGGGATTACAGGTCTGAGCCACCCTGCCCAGCCAGGTTTTGTTTATTAATCCTGTGGATTTTTTTTTTTTTTTTTGCGATTGAGTTTTGCTCTTGTTGCCCAGGCTGGAGTGCAATGGCATGATGTCAGCTCACCACAATCTCCACCTCTCAGGTTCAAGTGATTCTCCTGCCTCAGCTTCCCAAGTAGCTGGGACTACAGGCATGCACCACCACGCCCGGCTAATTTTGTATTTTTAGTAGAGACGGGGTTTCTCCAGTCTGGTCTCAAACTCCCAACCTCAGGTGATCTGCCCGCCTCGGCCTCCCAAAGTGCTGGGATTATAGGCATAAGCCACTGCACCCAGCCTGTGGATCTTTTTTTTTTAGCAATTCAAAAGTATGTTTCTGGATTTTGACAAACTAAGTGAAACTGCATACTGTTTTTACTCTACTGAACAATTCCATGAAGCTGAGAACAGTTTAACTTTATAGGCCTCAGAAGCTAGGACTAAAAATAACATACAGATAATAACAAGAAGAAAAAGATTACTTCTACCCGAAGGACCTAGACATTTCTGGGAAGAAACAGCAGTGAAAGTGACCTTAAAGTACATGGAGTATTTAGATCACGGGTCTCCAATCTTTTGGCTTCCCTGAGCCACACTGGGAGAATAATTGTCTTGGACCACACATAAAATACATGAACACTAATGATTGCTGATAAGCTAAAAAATATTGTGAAAAAATCTCATAATGTTTTAAGAAAGTTTATGAATTTGTGTTGGGCTGCATTTCAAGCCATCCTTGGCCTCATGTGGCCCGTGGGCTAGAGGTTAGACAAGCTTGATAGATGTTTGGGAGAAAATGGGAAAGACATTGTAAACTGAAGGGACCTCATGACCAAAGCAAAGAGATGCCCAATGATGACCACTTCTACTAGGCACAAGGAAGGGGTTCTATGTGGCTGGTTTGTAGGGTGCAGGAGAAGTCTGGAAGGGTGGGTTAGGGGCTGAATGTTCAAATACCTTGAAAGCTGGCCTTTGTTCTGTAGGTGAGAGTGAACCATCAGAAGTTCTTTTGGAGGGCTGGTTGTTCTAAAAAGCCTGTTTTTTTGTTTTTTGTTTTTGTTTTTGTTTTTTTTTTTGAGACGGAGTCACGCTCTGTCACCCAGGATGGAGTGCAATGGCGCGATCTCAGTTCTCTGCAAGCTCCGCCTCCCGGGTTCACGCCATTCTCCTGCCTCAGCCTCCCGAGTAGCTGGGACTACAGGCGCCCGCCACCACGCCCGGCTAATTTTTTGTATTTTTTTTTTTTTTTTTTTTGAGACGGAGTCTTGCTCTGCCGCCCAGGCTGGAGTGCAGTGGCCGGCTCTCAGCTCACTGCAAGCTCCGCCTCCCGGGTTCACGCCATTCTCCTGTCTCAGCCTCCCGAGTAGCTGGGACTACAGGCGCCCGCCTCGTCGCCCGGCTAGTTTTTTGTATTTTTTAGTAGAAACGGGGTTTCACCATATTAGCCAGGATGGTCTCGATCTCCTGACCTCGTGATCCACCCGTCTCGGCCTCCCAAAGTGCTGGGATTACAGGCTTGAGCCACCGCGCCCGGCCAATTTTTTGTATTTTTTAGTAGAGATGGGGTTTCACCATGTTAGCCAGAATGGTCTCGATCTCCTAACTTCATGATCCGCCCACCTCGGCCTCCCAAAGTGCTAGGATTACAGGTGTAAGCCACCGTGCCCAGCCTAAAAAGCCTATTTTTATTATGTACATATTTATTTTTTGAGACAGAGTTTCACTCTTGTCGCCCACACTGAAGTGCAATGAGACAATCTTGGCTCACTGCAACCTCTGCCTCCTCGGTTCAAGCAATTCTCCTGCCTCAGCCCCCCAAGTAGTTGGGATTACAGACACCTGCAAGCACACCCAGCTAACTTGTTTTTTGTATTTTTAGTAGAGATGGGGTTTCACCATGTTGGTCAGGCTGCTCTCGAACTCCTAACCTCAGGTAATCCACCCGCCTCAGGCTCCCAAAATGCTGGGATTACAGGTGTGAGCCACCATGCCCAGAAAAAACTTGTTATTTTACTTGATTCTTTTAAAAGACAGACAAAGGTCAGATCTTGGACTAGTGGGGAAAATACCAGTTAAATGATTTTCCCAAGTTAACCAGCAAGTCCATGACAATGATGAAGGTAATGAAAACAGTAACAGCTAACATTTATCAAGTATTTTCTATATGCCAGGCCCTATTCTAAGCACTTTATATGCATAATCTCACTTATTCCTCTCAACAACCATAGGCGTAGGTTTTTTTTTTTTTTTTTTTTTTTTTTTTTTTTTGTTGAGACGGAGTCTCGCTCTGTCGCCCAGGCTGGAGTGCAGTGGCCGGATCTCAGCTCACTGCAAGCTCCGCCTCCCGGTTGACGCCATTCTCTCGCCTCAGCCTCCCGAGTAGCTGGGACTACAGGCGCCCGCCATCTCGCCCGGCTAATTTTTTGTATTTTTTTTTTAGTAGAGACGGGGTTTCACCGTGTTAGCCAGGATGGTCTCGATCTCCTGACCTCGTGATTCGCCCGTCTCGGCCTCCCAAAGTGCTGGGATTACAGGCTTGAGCCACCGCGCCCAGCCTTGCCGTAGGTTTTAATATTATCCCTATATTGCAGATGGAGAAATATGGGACACAAACCAGTTAAATAATTTGCCCAAGGACACACAGTGTGTAAGAAGCAGAGCTAGAGGCCAGGCGCGGTGGCTCACACCTGTAATCCCAGCACTTTGGGAAACTGAGGCAGGCTTATCACCTGAGGTCGGGAGTTTGAGACCAGCCTGGCCAACATGGTGAAACCCTGTCTCTACCAAAAACACAAAAATTAGCTGGGCATGGTGGCAGGTGCCTGTAATCCCAGCTACTCAGGAGGCTGAGGCAGGAGAATCACTTGAACCCGGGAGGCAGAGGTTGCAGTGAGCCAAGATCGCACCATTGCACTCCAGCCTGGGTGACAAGACCAAAACCCCATCTCAAAAAAAAAAAAGCAGGGCTAGAAATTGAACCCAGGCCATGTGGCTTCAGTCTGTGCCTTTATCGACTGACTTCCTAGGTATTTGGGATTTTTATTTTATTTATTTATTTATTTATTTATTTATTTATTTATTTATTGAGACAGAGTCTCATTCTGTTGCCCAGGCTGGAGTGTAGTGGCATGATTTTTCGCTTACTGCAACCTCTACCTACCAGGTTCAAGTGATTCTTCCATCTCAGCCTCCTGAGTAGCTGGGACTACAGGTTCCTGCCACCACACCTGGCTAATTTTTGTATTTTTAGTAGAGATGGGGTTTCGCCATGTTGGCCAGGCTGTTCTTGAACTCCTGACCTCAGGTAATCCACCCACCTCAGCCTCCCAACGTGTTGGGATGAGCCACTGCGCCCGGCCGTATTTGGGATTTTTTATTTTGAAATGGGGTTTCCCTCTTGTTGCCCAGGCTGGAGTGCAATGGCACAACCTCGGCTCACCGCAACCTCTACCTCCTGGGTTCAAGCAATTCTACAGCCTCAGCCTCCCAAGTAGCTGGGATTACAGGCATGTGCCACCACACCCGGCTAATTTTGTATTTTTAGTAGAGACGGGGTTTCACCATGTTGGTCAGGCTGGTCTCAAACTCCCAACCTCAGGTGATCCACCCGCCTCAGCTTCCCATCTGGTGTAACCAGCCACTTCGTCTGGCCCATATTTGGGATTTTTAAACAGGTAAATGATGGGATCAGACTTGTAGTCACCTTGTTTGGCTACAGTGTGAAGGAGAAGTTGAAGGAATAGGGAGATCAGATAGGAGGGCTGTTGTAATTGTCTAAATGTACATTGATGAGAACCTGAGTTGGAAACAGATATGAGATCTGTTAGGTCCTGGTGGGGAAAGCACATAGCACATAATTTTTGACAATTTGATTGTCTATCATTGGACTATAGGCAATTTGAGGGCAGGGACTGCCTGTCTTGTTCACCATTCTGTCTTCTACCAGGATACTTTGAACATCTTCAGTGCTCAATAGTTGCTGAATGAATAAGTGAATCTGAGTAACTCCAAGGGTTTGCTGTTAGTGTCTGGTGGGCTTGGTGATCATTCATCAAAGACAGGGAAGATGGGCATTGGAGCAGGGTGGGGAATGTTGCAGAGATGCTATTGACTTGGGGTATGCTAAGTTAGGTGTAACTATAGCAAACGTGTGTAGACTGTGTTCCAGACAGTGTTCTAAGCACCCTTGATATTTAGGTGTCTCTGTTATCTAAAATTGGGAACTGAATAGACTTGAGTAGCAAGAGGAATTAATGATTTAACCCTCACAACAACCTCATGAAGTAGGTACTATTATTATTATCAACTTTTAATTTTAGAGATTAGGAAGCTGAGCCATGGAGAAATGAAGTGGCCCAAGGCCATATAAATAAGCTGCAGAGGGGATTTGAACCAGGTCAGCCAGGCTCCAGGCACTTAGCCACTGCACTGTACTGCTTCAGTAGAGCATAGAGGTCTGTGCTCAGGTCTAGGCTATAGCTGGAACCTTCTAGAGTCAGTAAATATTCTGTACAGCACCACAGGACTGACAGTCATGGCTCAATCATTGTCTTCACCCATAATCAAGAAAGGCCTGGTTCCTCAAGGGTGGTGCTTGGAGATAGAGTGGTTCAGGTTGTGTCAGAAGTGACCTCGGATTCTGCAGTCCCGAGCTTGAGTGTGCTATGTGTTCAGAGTAGGCTTCAAAGGCCATATACCCTTATTGCCCTTACTCACCACCCCTAGACCTCTCTGCTCACCCTCAGCCACACTAGGTGCCACTCAGTCGCAGAGCAAAAGGAGTTTGCAGGGAGGACTAGGAAATGGTGAGTATCAGAAAACTGAGGGGTGGGTAAACTGCAGTTTAGTCCTCCCCAATAACTGCATTTCTCTATTTTTTTCTCCTTCTTTTTCTCCCTCATGCCCCTCCCAACCCCTCATCCCCCTGTCTTCCTTAGTGGTACTGACTGTCCTCACCGGTACCCCTTCCCCTCGAGTGAGACTGGGACAAGATGCTCTGCTGGACTTGAGCTTTGCCTACATGCCCCCTACCTCTGAGGCCGCCTCATCTCTGGCTCCGGGTCCCCCTCCCTTTGGGCTAGAGTGGCGACGCCAGCACCTGGGTAAGGGACATCTGCTCCTGGCTGCAACTCCTGGGCTGAATGGCCAGATGCCAGCAGCCCAAGAAGGGGCCGTGGCATTTGCTGCTTGGGATGATGATGAGCCATGGGGCCCATGGACCGGAAATGGGACCTTCTGGCTGCCTAGAGTTCAACCCTTTCAGGAGGGCACCTATTTGGCCACCATACACCTGCCATACCTGCAAGGACAGGTCACCCTGGAGCTTGCTGTATACAGTGAGTTGGGGGACAGAGGTCTCCAGGGGTAGAGGGTGGGCACTGGATTGTGGGGACTGTGATAGGGGGAGGGATGATGGAGAAGAGGGTGCCTGGGTAAGTACGTAGAGATAGAAACGGATTCCTGGGAGTCAGAGTGGTAATGGGAGGCTAGAAGGTTCCTGGGAATTTGAGGGGCTTTGGCATGGGTATTTCTGTGATGCACCAATGGAGAGACAGTGGGTTCCCCATTTCAGGAGAAGAAACCCGACCTTCTTTAGTTCTAAGGAAGCCAGAAGGCAAACTGAGGGTCTCTTAGGGAGGACAGTATGGACTGATTTCCCTATGCTCATTTCGTCCTCTTTCCCCAGAACCCCCCAAAGTGTCCCTGATGCCAGCAACCCTTGCATGGGCCGCCCCAGGGGAGGCACCCCCGGAGTTGCTCTGCCTTGTGTCCCACTTCTACCCTCCTGGGGGCCTGGAGGTGGAGTGGGAACTCCGGGGTGGCCCAGGGGGCCGCTCTCAGAAGGCCGAGGGGCAGAGGTGGCTCTCGGCCCTACGCCACCATTCCGATGGCTCTGTCAGCCTCTCTGGGCACTTGCAGCCGCCTCCAGTCACCACTGAACAGCATGGGGCACGCTATGCCTGTCGAATTCACCATCCCAGCCTGCCTGCCTCGGGGCGCAGCGCTGAGGTCACCCTGGAGGTAGCAGGTAAGAGCTGGGAGCTCCGCGGAGCCTGAGCTAGCACCCGGAAAGACAGGAGCTCACTCTCATCCCTTCTGCCTGCCAGGTCTCTCAGGACCCTCCCTCGAGGACAGCATAGGCCTTTTCCTGTCTGCCTTTCTTCTGCTCGGGCTCTTCAAGGCGCTGGGCTGGGCTGGTGAGTGTGAGCCCCACCCTGACCATGACCTGAGGCTGGTGGACTTTTTCCCCCTCTACTCCCAGAAGCCTGATACCCATCCCTCTGCCCTCCACCTCTACCACTCCGGCATCCCATCCCTTCTCAATCTTTTTCCGCAGCTGTCTACCTGTCCACCTGCAAGGATTCAAAGAAGGTACATTGCTCCACCACTTTATCTTTCCCTTGTCACTTTATATCCTCATCCTACCTCAAAACCCATGGAGGGAGGCTGCTGGTGTGGTAGGCAGAACCTAGGCTTGGAATTCACACTGATCTGGGTTAAAACCTGGCACTATATCCTAACTGTAGAATTCTTTGTGCATGCTACTTAATCTATATCTGTTTCCTTGATTGTAGGGATTTTAAAAAGTTACTTAGGCAGTGCTGTCCAGTAGAAAGATAATGCAAGCCACATATGTAAATTTAAATAATCTAGTAGTCACATTAAAAAAATAAGCAGAAACAGATAAAATTAACTTAATAATATACCTTATTTAATCTAATAATTCTGGTCCCTTATCTGAAATGCTTGGGACTAGAAGTGTTTTTGGATGTTGGATTTTTTTCAGGCTTTGGAATATTTGCATATATAATATCTTTGGAATCACACCCAAACCTAAACACAGAAATCATTTATGTTTCCAATACACATTATACACATGGCCTGAAGACTTTGTTTTCTTTTCTTTTCTTTTTTTTTTTTTTTTTGAGACAGAGTCTCTATCGCCCAGGCTGGGGTGCAGTGGTGTGATCTCGGTTCATTGCAACCTCCACCTCCCGGGTTCAAGCAATTATCCTGCCTCACCCTCCCGAGTAGTTGAGATTACAGGCACCCACCATCATGCCTGGCTAGTTTTTGTATTTTTAGTAGAGACCAGGTTTCGCCATGTTGGTCAGGCTGGTCTCGAACTCCTGACTCAGGTGATCTGCCCACGGCCTTGGCCTCCCAAAGCGTTGGGATTACAGGTGTGAACCACTGCACCCAGCCACAATATTTTAAATAATATATGTGATCCATCACATGAAGGCAGCTGTGGGATTTTCCACTTGTGGCATCATGTTGGCACTAAAAAAATTTCAGGTTTTAGAACATTTCAGATTTTAGATTTTTGGACCGGCGATACTCAACCTGTACATCCAAAATATTATTGCAACATGTAAACAATATAAGAAATTACAGGCTGTGCATGGTGGCTCACGCCCGTAATCCCTGCACTTTCAGAGGTCGAGGTGGGAAGATCACCTGAGGTCAGGAGTTCGAGACCAGCCTGGCCAACATGATGAAACCCCGTCTCTACTAAAAATACAAAAAATTAGCCAGACGTGGTGACGGGCCCCTGTAATCCCAGCTACTCGGGAGACTGGGGCAGGAGAATCGCTTGAACCTGGGAGGTGGAGGTTGCAGTGAGCCGAGATCACACCATTGCACTCCAGCCTGGGAGACAAAAGCAAAACTTTGTCTCAAAAAAAGAAAAGAAAAAGAAATTACAATCTCGGCCAGGAGAGTTGGCTTACGCCTGTAATCCCAGCACTTCGGAAGGCTGAGGTGGGCGGATCACCTGAGGTCAGGAGTTCAACACCAGCCTGGCCAACATGGTGACACCCCGTCTCTACTAAAAATACAGAAAAATTAGCCGGGCATGGTGGTGTGCACCTGTAATCTCAGCTACTCAGGAGGCTGAGGCAGGAGAATTGCTTGAACCCGGGAGGTGGAGGTTGCAGTAAGCCGAGATCACACCACTGCACTCCAGCCTGGGCAACAGAGGTAGGCTCTGTCTCAAAAAACAAAACAAAACAAAACAAAACAAAAATTAGCTGGGCACGGTGGCACACACCTATAGTCCCAGCTACTTGCAGAGCTGTGGCAGAAGGATCGCTTGAATCTGGGAGGTCGAGGCTGCAATGAGCCAAGGTTGTGCCACTGTACTCCAGCTGGGTGACAAAGTGAGACCCTGTCTCAAAAAAAAAAAAAAGAAAAAGAAATTACAATCTCGGCCAGGAGAGTTGGCTTACGCCTGTAATCCCAGCACTTCGGAAGGCTGAGGTGGGCGGATCACCTGAGGTCAGGAGTTCAACACCAGCCTGGCCAACATGGTGACACCCCGTCTCTACTAAAAATACAGAAAAATTAGCCGGGCATGGTGGTGTGCACCTGTAATCTCAGCTACTCAGGAGGCTGAGGCAGGAGAATTGCTTGAACCGGGAGGTGGAGGTTGCAGTAAGCCGAGATCACACCACTGCACTCCAGCCTGGGCAACAGAGGTAGGCTCTGTCTCAAAAAACAAAACAAAACAAAACAAAAATTAGCTGGGCACGGTGGCACACACCTATAGTCCCAGCTACTTGCAGAGCTGTGGCAGAAGGATCGCTTGAATCTGGGAGGTCGAGGCTGCAATGAGCCAAGGTTGTGCCACTGTACTCCAGCCTGGGTGACAAAGTGAGACCCTGTCTCAAAAAAAAAAAAAAGAAAAGAAAAGAAATTGCAGCCCTTTTTCCACCCTAAGTATTCGAAAGCAGGTGTTTATTTTAAACAGCACATCTCAGTTTGGACTAGCCACATGGTCAAATGCTCAATAGCCAAATGTGGGTGGTGGCTGCCATATTGGACAGCAGAGCCTGAGAGGACTGTTAGGAGGATTAAGGAAGACAGTGTATCTCCTTTAGAAGATGCAGGAGATAGAGCACTCAGCAGTGTCTGGAGGGCAGAAAATGTTAGCCTCATCCTTCTCCCATCATCTGTGCCCATGATAGTTTATATGTCTCTGGACTGACCATGTACACCTCAACTGCCTTCTAATATTCTGAATTCCTCACCACCTTCCTCTCTTCCAGAAAGCAGAGTGAGGGCACTCACCTCCATCCTGTGGAAGCCACCATCATCTCTGGCCCAAGCGTCTGTAGTAGCTCCCCAAAATAATACCCCATCATCTGTTCCTACTCCCTCCAATCTCTCTCCACTGAGTGGCTGGAATGCTTTTTTTTTTTCACTTATACAGGGAGAATTTTTTTTTTTTTTTTAAGACAGTCTTACTCTCTTGCCCAGGCTGCAGTGCAGTGGCGTGATCTTGGCTCACTGCAACCTCCGCCTCCTGGGTTCAAGCAATTCTCTGGTTTCAGCCTCTGGAGTAGCTGGGATTATAGGCACATGCCACCACACCAGCAAATTTGTGTATTTTTAGTAGAGACAGGGTTTCACCATTGGCCAGGCTGGTCTTGAATTCCTGACCTCAGGTGATCCGCCCTCCTCGGCCTCCCAAAGTGCTGGGATTACAGGCGTGAGCCACCACACCAGGCCCAAGAAATGTTTTTTTAAAAAACACACAGCTTATGGCATTCACCTTCTTGGAGCTCTAGGACAGTGGTTCTCAAAATTTTTTCTCTCAAGGCCTCTTAAAAATCATCAAGGACCCCAAAAAGCTTTTGGGTATGTGGGTTATAGCTATCAATATTTATGGTACTAGAACTTAAAACAGAAAAACTTAAAACACGCGAATACATAGGCACACATTCCATTCACTGTGGGAACCATGGTGTCAATACATATCATGTAGCTTCTGAAAAACTCCACTGTACACTCTTATAGAATGAAGACGGCAAAAAACTTTTTTTGTTTCGTTTTTTGAGACAAGAGTCTCGCTCTGTCGCCCAGGCTGAAGTGCAGTGGCGAGATCTCGGCTCACTGCAAGCTCCGCCTCCTGGGTTCATGCCATTCTGGTGCCGCAGCCTCCCGAGTAGCTGGGACTACAGGCGCCCTCCACCATGCCTGGCTAAAATTTTGTATTTTTTAGTAGAGACAGGGTTTCACCGTGTTAGCCAGGATGGTCTCGATTTCCTGACCTCGTGATCCACCCGCCTTGGCCTCCCTGTGTTGGGATTAGTGGCGTTAGCCACCGCGCCTGGTCGCAAATAACATCTTAATTTTGTTATAAAAAATAGTCTTAATCTCACATACCTCCTGACATAGTCTCAGCGACCTGTAGGGCCGAGGTTACACTTGGAGAACCCGTGCTCTAGGGCCAAACCCATTCTTCTTGCCCTGGCCCATGTGTGCCCCCTACCGCCCCCGCTGCAGCCACTGCCTAATTCTCCAGCCCTAGATGGTGCTCGCCAGCCCTCCTCTCAATGCTCATCACACACAGAGCTATTCCTTTCCTCCAATGAACCAACCGCCTCCCGCCCACCTCCAGTTCCCAGCCCTCTCCTGGTCCACCCTCGGCCTCCCTGGGTCGCAGACGAGGTCGGCCTCGTCATTCCCCGCAGACTGCCGCGCGTCCCTCTTGTGCGGTTCACCACAGTTGTATTTTAAGTGATCATGTGAGTCGTCGTTAAATGCCTGTCTCCCCGCGGATCATGGACTCCTCGAGGACAAGGACCGGCCTGTCTGTCCACTGCTGTAACCCCGCGCCGGCATAGGGACGTAAGCCCCATTGGAGGGCGCTCTTCAAATAGCTGCTGGATATTGACGAAGGAAGCGGCGGCGCAGCTCAGGGATCTCCTAGTCAGGACTGTTGGCCAGACCGACTGGGTAACGGGTCTGATGGCGTGGGAATAAAGTTGTATTCCCGTGCTTCCAAACGGGCCTCTCATTCCAACCCCTTTCCAAGCACAGTGAATATTCCAATCACCTCTGGTCCCTTCCAGTGACCCTGAACCCCTCAGAGAACGCCCCGTCGACACCGTTCGGGGTCGGGCGCCACTACTGGCGCATAAGATGCGCTCAAGCGGAGGGCACTCCAACCGCGAGGCGACGCCGAGCCGACAGGGATCCAGGCCTCGGCGCCGGAAGCCCCAGAGAGCCGAATCTGGAACCGGATGTGGCTGCTTCCTGCCCCGCCCCCTGCCGAGGGGGCGGGAACCGAGGGCTCTTCGGAAAACCCGGCTGGGATTTCGGTCAGCTGGGTTCGTGGGTTGTGGTGGGGAGCGCAATCCCGTGGGGATGGAGTGACCCGCTCTCTCTCCTCCTGAAATGGTTCCCGCGGGAGTTTTAGCCGTGTTATTGTTGGGGAAGGGAATGTCAAATTCTGCTCCTGCCTTCCCCCAGGGGCTGGAGACTGGAATCTAGACTGGAATCTTTATTCCAGTTCAGTGCGGAGCGACGTGGTCTCCAGAATCCCCGAGTGTAGAGGCGGAGGACAGTGGAGCTGGGGACTCGGGCGCCTGGGTCCTGGTCCCTGAGCGTCCGGCGCTCCCCTAGTCCGCGGCCCTGGCTCCTGTCCTCATTTCCTTCCCCTTTTGGCTCCTGCTCTCGGAGCGGGCGGACGCGGGGGGGAGCGGAAAGGGCGGAAGGGCCCGGGAGCCTAGCGGGGGGGGTTCAAGGGGGTACGGAAAAGCCGGGGAGGGGACTTGGTTCGGGGCCGGAGACCGACGGCAACAGCGGTCCAGGACCCACGCTGCCCCCACCCCTCCCGAGCAGGTCAGAGCCTGAGCACCCTGCGCGTCCCCGTACTCGTGACCCCCTCCTCCCCCAACTGCACCAAGGGCCACCGTATTTCACCCTTCTGTTGCCCCCCTCCCCCAGCCTTCCTGCAGAATTCCCTTCCGGTCTTCTTGACACCCACCCACGTCCCTTCCCTGCCCGGCTCCCCCGCGCCCGCCTGACTCTCCACCCCCACCCCACCCCGTCTCTCCCCAGGCGCCCCCATGGCCCGACCCCGCTGATTCCTTCACTCGGCCATGCTCCCGCGGCCCCTGCGGCTGCTTTTGGACACGAGCCCCCCAGGGGGAGTCGTACTGAGCAGCTTCCGAAGCCGGGACCCCGATGAGGGTGGGGGCCCAGGTGGCCTGGTCATGGGCGGGGGGCAGGAGGAAGAGGAGGAGGAAGAAGAAGAGGTGAGACGCGGGTGGTGGGAGGTAGGGGGCGGATGTATTTCTGAAGTCTCCACTTTTCTCTTGTCTCTGGGGTCCCTACATCTCCTCCTCCTTGCCTCAGTTATTCTCGCACCTCCCTGGGTGTCGGCCCGTTTCTCTGCTGCGGGGAGTCCGGGCGTCTGTGTGGTTCTCTGTCAGTGTGACTCAGGACCTGCCCGCAAGAACCTGCCTGGAACTTCTGGCTGGCTGTCCCTGCGGGTCTCTGGCCCTCTGCCTCTGCCTGCCTGAGTGTGCCTACTTCTCTGAGCAGTCGTGTCTTGTCCCCTGTCTCCCTCGTTGTTTTTGTTTGGCGGGGAGGGGTTTGTTTCCACAGTAACCAGCTCCTCTGACTCTGGGATTGGGGAGGGAGCCCTCAGATTTCGTGACCCCTCCTTCCCTCCCTCCCCTTTACGCCCCCCCCCCCCCATCCTGGGACCTGGGAAGCCACGGTTCTGGGACCTGGAGGAATGATCCTAGGGTGGGTAGAGAGTGGTTACCTGTTTTCATTAGGGATTAATGGTGGTGGCCAGGAGCAGGATTTCAGGCCCCAGGAGGGGCCAGATTTTGGATTTGGGGCCCCGAGGCCCTGAACTCCTAGGTCCATATCCTAAGTGAGGGCAGGTTGACTGGCAGGGCTGGTTTTTCGGGATCGGTCGGGGGAGGGACTGGGGCCACGTGACTCTCTGAGTCTACCGCCCCCCAGCCCCCATCATGCCACTTCCCCTTTTCCTTCCTGGACTGGGATTGGAGCTGCTACCTTCAGGGATCCCTTAGGGCTGAGATAGTGGAGGCACTACCCGGGGGACCAGGGTGAAAGGGGGCCTGAGAAGGACTAAAGCTCTGGGCTGGTCTAGTCCTTGACCAGGAGGGGTGGGGCATGCGGCAGTGCCTGAACCGAGGTTTCAGCTACTTCTAGTCTCTGCCTCTGGCTTGCTGTCTCTCGCTTCCCTCTCCTGCTCTTTGTACCCTGCTTCTCTGTTGTGTGTGGGTTCAGCTCTGGGAGGAAAGGGCTTTGGGGGTCTCCAGGATCAGGATTCCTGTACTCCATCCACACCTCCACTGCAGCCCCTTCGACTCCAGCGGGGCCCTGAGGCGACTGGGGTGGGGCTGTCTGGGCCCCAGTGGGGGAGACCTGGGGTCACCAGCTCCCCCCATCCTTCCTCGCACTCGCTGGTACTATGCCCTGCCACCACAGGTGAGGGGTATAGAGGGAGAAGCAGGGCCTGGGGTGAAGGCTGAGGGCAGTGGGGGGTGGTGTGGAACTGTCTGACTTCCCCTTCCTTGCTCCTGCAGGCTCCTGTGTCCGTCTGGGATGAGGAGGAGGATGGTGCCGTGTTTACTGTCACAAGCCGCCAATATCGACCTCTTGATCCCTTGGTGAGATCATGACTTTAGCTTCTCACCTCTGACTCTTCATTTCCCTCCCTCTGGCTGACTTTCTGGCCAGAGTGCTAGGTTAGAGTTCTGGAGTCCTGGACTCCGCTGTATGACATAGGCCAAGACTTTTGCCCTCTCTGAATATCAGAAAAATGAGGCTGGAACATCTCCTGGGTCTGGGATTGTCCTCAGAAATCTAGGGGCAGAGTGGGAGAAAGGGTTGGTGATCATCTCTTTGTGTCCTCCAGGTCCCTATGCCTCCCCCGCGTTCCTCCCGACGGCTCCGAGCTGGCACTCTGGAGGCCCTGGTCAGACACCTACTGGATACCCGGACATCAGGGACTGATGGAACTTTCATGTCAGCCTTCCTGGCCACCCACCGGGCCTTCACCTCGACGCCTGCCTTGCTAGGGCTTATGGCTGACAGGTCAGAGTCATAAGGGACCCAGGGTCGTGGAGTGTCTGTCCAGATTTCCTAAAGTTCCAACATCCCACCAAAATAGGTAAGATCACTGGGGGTTTGGGAAAAATGGACAGATAGATCCTCTTTTTCCCCTCAGGCTGGAAGCCCTTGAATCTTATCCTACCGGTGAACTAGAGAGGACAACAGAGTGAGTGACCCCTGGTTCTTAATCTCACAGTCTACTCTGCCCAGGCTGCAGCTTTACCTCTCACTCTTGGCTGATTCCCTTCTCCCAGGGTAGCCATCTCTGTGCTGTCAACCTGGCTGGCCTCTCACCCTGAGGATTTTGGCTCTGAGGCCAAGGGTCAGCTTGACCGGCTTGAGAGCTTCTTACTTCAGACAGGGTATGCAGCAGGGAAGGGTGTTGGGGGGGGCAGCGCTGACCTCATCCGCAACCTCCGGTCCCGGGTGGACCCTCAGGCCCCCGACCTTCCTAAGCCCCTGGCCCTCCCCGGCGATCCCCCTGCTGACCCCACGGATGTCCTGGTGTTCCTCGCTGACCACTTGGCCGAACAGCTGACCCTGCTAGATGCGGTGAGACCCTGACCTCTGGCCCGTATGCCCCCTGACCCCTTACTAACTTCTCCTTGACTCCAGATCCTTTCCTTGCTTCCACCCTTTCCTGATCCAGCTCCTAGCCTCCTTCACCTACCATTTTGACTTTCCCTTTTTCCCTTTGGTTGTTACCCTTCAAACCCCGTGCCCCTCTGGTTCCTTGGCCACCTAAGATCCTCAGATCCCTAATATTGGAAGGCTGACCTCACTTGACTATGAACTTTAACCTCTTACCTCTACCCTGCAGGAGCTATTTCTCAATTTGATCCCCTCTCAGTGCCTGGGAGGCCTGTGGGGTCACAGAGACCGGCCAGGACATTCTCACCTCTGCCCATCTGTCCGAGCTACTGTCACACAGTTCAACAAGGTGGCAGGGGCAGTGGTTAGTTCTGTCCTGGGGGCTACCTCCACCGGAGAGGGACCTGGGGAGGTGACCATACGGCCACTCCGTCCCCCGCAGAGGGCCCGCCTCCTGGAGAAGTGGATCCGCGTGGCGGAGGTGAGAGAGAAGAGTGCCCCACGGTGGGTGGCTATGGCACGGAGAGGGCTCCCATAGCCTTAGCTCTCTTTGACCCCCACAGGAGTGCCGGCTGCTCCGAAACTTCTCTTCAGTTTATGCTGTGGTGTCAGCCCTGCAGTCCAGCCCCATCCACAGGCTTCGGGCAGCCTGGGGGGAAGCAACCAGGTGGGGAGGCTGAGGCATTGGACTGGGGTGGGGGTTCCTCAGAAGGCAGGGAAGAGGGGGTGACAGAGCCAGGCCTGTCCTCAGGGCCACTTTTCTCCCTCCCCCAGGGACAGCCTCAGAGTCTTTTCTAGCCTCTGCCAGATTTTCTCCGAGGAGGATAATTATTCCCAGAGTCGGGAGCTGCTCGTGCAGGTGAGAGCCTGGTTTGCGGCATTCCCCCCTCTCCCTGCTCCCTACTGCTCCACCATGTCTCTTTATTTTGTCACCACCAGGAGGTAAAGTTGCAGTCTCCTCTGGAGCCACACTCCAAGAAGGCCCCGAGGTCTGGCTCCCGGGGTGGGGTGAGTGACTAGCTGGGTGGTGGGCTTGGGGGTTGTGATTATGAAGGGGTGAGGAGTATGTTTTGGGGGAGCAGCCTGAAGGATGGGTAAGGGAGGCACAGAGGGGTGAGGGGTAAGGAGAATGAAATCTGTTCTCTGAGGCAATGGGGAGGGCAAGTGCAGAGGGACGGAGGGCCCTCACATCAATGGCAGGCACATCTGACCCTGACCCCTGACCTCAGGGTATAGTCCCATACCTTGGCACCTTCCTGAAGGACCTTGTGATGCTGGATGCAGCCTCCAAGGATGAGTTGGAGGTCAGTGGTGTGTGTGTGTGTGTCATGATGATGATGTAACAAGTGGGCTGCAGGGTCCAACAGATCCCCCCCTTGCAAGGGGCTATAAGGCACAAATAGCTGAGTGTGGGATAAAGCCAGATCTGTTTCTGTGTCAGGTTGCCTCAGTGGTCTGTAAATGAGAAACTAGAAATAGCATCTACATAGATCTGTTATTGTAAGGGTTAAATGAATTCGTATTTGTCAAGTGCTTAGAACGTGCCCGAAACATAAGCACATCTAGGTTTTGTGATGGGCTCCTGCTCTATTGCTAGAGTTTGTTAAATAAACAAATACTGAGACCTTGGGCAAGTTCCTTATCCTCTCTGGATGAGGAATCCTATCCAATTGGATACTATCCAGTCTTCTCATTTGCAAAGCAGACTCATTATCTACCTGAGGTATTAAATTTAAAGGGTCAAGTGCGGTGCTTAGGCCATGATAGATTGAGGGGGAAGGCAGGGAGGGATAGAAGAGTCAGAGAGGCTAGAGGGAAGTGATTGTGAGTTGGATGTGGCTGTGTGTGTTTAAGAGAGGGGATATTCTCTCTCTGTGGCCTGGAAAGTAGTGTTAGAACTTTCACCCCATCCCCATTTTCCTCGCAGAATGGATACATCAATTTTGACAAGCGGAGGAAGGTGAGTGGAGTGCCTGGGCTGGATGCTGGACTTCCCAATCCATGTTCCCGGAAGGGGAGGGGGGAAAGTCAGGTGTCCCTGAGTTTTGGCTCCTGCAGTTTGAGGGCTTCTTCCCAGGAGTTTGCAGTCCTTTCTGAGTTGCGACGGCTCCAGAATGAATGTCGTGGCTATAACCTCCAACCTGACCATGATATCCAGAGGTGGCTACAGGGGCTCCGGCCACTGACAGAGGCTCAGAGGTGACTGGCGGGTGAGGTTGGGACTCTAGGGCTCTGGCCAGGTGTAGGGGATTGGTGTCATGTCCTGAGCTCTGTCTTTTGCCCCCTAACCCAGCCATCGTGTATCCTGTGAGGTGGAGCCACCTGGTTCCAGTGACCCTCCTGCCCCACGGGTGCTTCGGCCAACATTGGTCATCTCGCAGTGGACAGAGTGAGAGATTCACTGGCTGGGGGGGTGGTTACTTGGAACTTCCACTTTTCTTCTGATCCTCCCAATCTCCTGCCACTGTAGGGTTCTGGGCTCTGTTGGGGTCCCTACCCCACTTGTGTCCTGCGACCGGCCCAGTATGGCGGGAGATGAGGTGCCTACAACTCCTGCTCCTCTGCTGACTCGGCTGGCCCAGGTGAGCTCTGCTCCTGACTCTGACCTTGACACTGACCCTCACTCTGTAAATATTTCTTCCTTAACCTCCCTGCCTTCATGCCAGTCCCATGTTGTTTATTCCTAGCACATGAAGTGGCCATCTGTCTCATCACTAGACTCTGCCCTGGAAAGCAGTCCATCCCTGCACAGTCCAGCTGACCCCAGCCATCTCTCCCCACCAGCCTCCTCCCCTAGGCCTTCTCGAGGTCACCGCCGCTCAGCCTCCTGTGGCTCCCCGCTGAGTGGGGGTGCAGAAGGGGCCTCCGGGGGGACTGGATATGGGGAAGGGGGATCTGGGCCAGGGGCCTCTGATTGCCGAATCATCCGAGTCCAGATGGAGCTGGGGGAAGATGGCAGCGTCTATAAGAGCATTTTGGTGAGGGAGCCTTGGGATGGAGTTGGGGTGAAGGATGGTATCTTGTTGGGACTATAAATGTCTGAGGTTTGGGCAACCAAATGGAATTGAATGTAGTTTTAATTTTGACTTTTGGTTTTGGCAGTTGTTTTATTTATTTTTAATTTTATCTTGTAAACTCTGGTCTTCAATACAAGCTGAAATTTGTTTTATTTTGATGGCTATTTTGCATTAGTTGCTACACCTTAAACTTTTGGTGGCCATATTAAAATTTCAGAATCAACAGCAGTTTCCCCAAAGGCAAGCAGCTCTGTTTCACTGGGCACCATGTGGGCTGGCTTATGGGGTATAGGAAGCCACCGTATTGGGTTTCCCTGTTCCTTTTAAAGCCTTGGACACAAGTAACCTTTTGTGGTTGGGTTCAGTGGCTAAGGGTAGAAAGATGGGAATTCATGGCTGATTGATTGCTCTTTTGGTCTCCTGTCCTGCCAGGTGACAAGCCAGGACAAGGCTCCAAGTGTCATCAGTCGTGTCCTTAAGAAAAACAATCGTGACTCTGCAGTGGTTTCAGAGTATGAGCTGGTACAGCTGCTGCCAGGGGAGCGAGGTCAGAGGCCACGAGGGAAAGGCAGACTCGGGAGGAGAGTGGAGTGCTTCCACATCTGGGCGGCTGTGGGGGGAATGACTGTGTTTGTGCTTGACATCCACCCCCTGAACCTTCAGAGCTGACTATCCCAGCCTCGGCTAACGTATTCTACGCCATGGATGGAGCTTCACACGATTTCCTCCTGCGGCAGCGGCGAAGGTCCTCTGCTGCTACACCTGGCGTCACCAGTGGCCCGTCTGCCTCAGGAACTCCTCCGAGTGAGGGAGGAGGGGGCTCCTTTCCCAGGATCAAGGCCACAGGGAGGAAGATTGCACGGGCACTGTTCTGAGGAGGAAGCCGCGTTGGCTTACAGAAGTCATGGTGTGCATACCAGATGTGGGTGGCCATCCTGAATGGTGGCAGTTGTATCACATTGAGACAGAAATTCAGAAAGGTAGCCAGCCATCCTGGGGCAGTGAAGTACCACTGGTTTACCAGACAGCTGAGAAATCCAGCCCTGTAGGAACTGGTGTCTTGTAACCAAGTTGGATACCTGTGTGTAGCTTCCTACCTGTGCAGCACACAGGTAGTGCTGGAAAAAACGCATCAGTTTCTGATTCTTGGCCATATCCTAATATGCAAAGGGCTAGGCAAAGGCCTCAAGGCTCTGAGCCCCAGGGCAGAGGGAAATGGCAAAAAGTAGGTCCTCGCAGGAGTTCTTCTTCCCACTCTGGGGGGTTTCTATCACTGTGACAACACTAAGATAATAAACCAAAACACTACCTGAATTCTACTCCCCTGTTCTTGTAGTGCGTATGAACTGGCTGCTATGAGTGGGGGTGGGGAATTGGCTGAAGGTAGATGCCATGGAACAGGAAGGGGCACAATGTTTTCTATCCCCATGAACAGAGCAAAAAGTAAGTGAGGTATTGGTGAAAAAAGTTTCCTCAGAACAATTTTTCTTCAGTAACCTCTCTACCACTGGTCCCTTGCTGCAAATGTGTATAAAACCATTTTAGGACAAGGAAATGGCAGAACAACTTTATGGACAACATAGAAACTTGGGAGGACTTATATACCATAAAGCATTACATGCTGGGATTTTAAGTCAGTTTAAGCTACATTCAAGCAAATTCTAGGAAGACACAGACTGAAAAGTACTAATAGAGCTGCCAGGGCTGCTGGCAAGGAGGGGAACCACATTTCATCCTGGGGCCTCAGGTTAGAGAACTGTGAATTCTTTTTCAATTGAACTGACATTCCTAGCAATATGCTATGTTGTAAATGCCCTTCCAAAATAATCATGCCAACCAAGACGAGGGAAAGTTAAGGGTTGTATATACAGGCAAGAAGTAGGTTTGAGGACATTTAGGATTTCACTTTCAAGAAAGAAAACATCGTGCCACAAAGAAATTCCAGGTGCAAGAGTTTGAACCTGAGGGGGTAATACAGGTGGTGTGTGTGAAGGTGGAAGGGACTGTGGGGATATGACAGAAGTGCCTGGTCAGGAAACAGCCAGGTGTTTTTACGTTTTATTAGCTACAGTATAGATCCTAGAGCTGCCTCATTCCCTCCCCTCCCCTCCCCCCACCATGGGGTCAGGCCTTGCCAGGAGCCCCTGCCTTTGCCGCCTGGGCCCGCTGGAACTCCTGCTGCAGCTGAGCAAGGGTCTCCCTCTGTTGCTCTGACTGCCGCTCAAGATCCCGGAGCTGGGATTCGTATCGCTTACTAAAGAGAGACAAGGGAGACAAGTAGAAAGGGAGAAATTAGTAGGACTTACTATGGAGGATGCTAAACGCAAGAAAGAGATAGGTGGAAAACTTGAGATTAGGGAAGGGAGAAGGGGGTTAAAAGGGAAGGAAGGGGTTGGAGGAACTGGAGGACTAGGGGCCACTATGGAAGAGCTATTCTGCAATGATTCAACACCTCTATTCCAATGGTTCACTTGCATCACAGGGTGCAGCACACAGTGGTGGAATAAAGACTCACATTTCAGCTGTGATATAGTCCAGCCTCTTCCCTACTGTGGCCCGAGCCTCCCCCAGCTCCTGTTTGACTAGCACTGGACCCAGAAGTTTAAAGACCACGTTGGACCCATCCAGCAGGGCCAGTTCCTGATGGAGGGATGGGACATACGTGATCAGAACCATGGCTAGTACAGGTCCCTCCTCGCCCCACAAATCCCAGTCCCTCACCTCTTTCACGATATTATTTTCTGTTAGTTGTGCTTCAAGTTTCTGCCTCCCCGACATGGATTTACTCAAGTCTGGGGATAAGAGGAAAGGCAAGATTAGAAACATCAATCTTCGTCAGGTGGATATGGATCTGAGGAAGCAGAAAAGTATGGGGGCAGCGGGTCAGTGAATAGGGAAGAGTACTGAAGCGGGAAAGTCTCTGCACGCGAGGGCCCAGATGGGGGCAACAAACCTTATCTCGGTAATGGCTTTGGGTTGTGAGTGCATTGGGCGAGGCCATACCGACCCTGTTCCCTTACCCTTCTGTAGCTGTTGATATTTCTCCACTTCTCCCTGCAGCTTCTTCTGGATCAGCTCCGCCATGGCGGGGATGAAAGCCTACGGGGAGCGAGACACGGGCGCTGCGTCTCACTCTCTGGAAGGTACCTGAGCTCCCTTTTCTGATCTCGCCTGCGGAAATGATAGCACTCTTGAGAGGCAGTCCTGAGGGGCACCGCCACCTCCCCCCCGTCCCGGGTATCGACTTCAACCCGTTCCCAGGATATAGTGGGCGAAACGCAAGACCATAAGCCTCTCAACCGAAATCCTAACCTATTCACGTTCTTCCTTCAGTAGTAATAAACCCGGAAGTAAACGAGGAATGCTGGGAAAAGACTGCGTCGGAAGTGTCTTTCTGACCCTTGATGGGAAGTGTAGTTCTGACATGTTTAGCGAGTGGAGTTCTGCTAAAAAGACTAGACTAGGATATTTTTAGGCAAGATGGGGAAACTAACCCGGAAAAAGAAACTGCAACGCTACTTAGCCCCTGGTCCCGGGCCTGCCTTTCTTTTGTAAGTTACTCTTGCATAAGCTGCCGCTCGTGATAAGGTGCCAAGAGCTCTTCCGCCCCTCTAAGGAGAGCGTGCCCTCACTCAAGATGGCGCCTAGAGAGCTTCAGACCTGGTACGCTGCTGATTGGATGAAAGATAGAGGGCTTCCGGGAGTTTTCAAGCCGACTGTGGGGCCGCTGAGAGGAGTTTTGCACGTGGATCGCCGTTCGGGTGGGCGAGATGGAGACAGCCCCCAAGCCAGGCAGGGATGTCCCGCCCAAGAAAGACAAACTTCAGACCAAGAGAAAGGTATCAGCCTCCCTGGGTGGGAAAGGAAGTTTTTTGCTGCGGGGTCGGGGGGGCGGGGCGTGGGTGCGGAGTATCCGAGTTCCTGATCTGCTTGTAGAAACCGCGGCGATACTGGGAGGAAGAGACCGTTCCGACCAGAGACGGAGCCTCTCCAGGGCCTTCTTGTAACAAGAAGAATCGGGAGCTCCGTCCTCAGAGACGAAAAAATGCTCACATATTAAAGAAGTCTCGGATTTCTAAGAAGCCTCAAGTCCCGAAGAAACCCCGAGAATGGAAGAACCCGGAGTCCCAGCGGAGCTTGTCCGGGGTGAACGTGGAACCTGATGGGTGGCGAGGCGGGCCGCCTTGTGCTTTGAAAGGGTTGGGGTCAATCCAAGGCTGTCTACTAACTGCGTTCTCCTTTCTCCTAGGCCCAAGATCCATTCCCAGGCCCCGCCCCCGTCCCTGTGGAGGTGGTCCAGAAGTTCTGTCGCATTGACAAATCCCGAAAGGTGAGGTCCAGCCGGAGAGTTGGGAAGTGTTGGAGGCACGGAGTGTCTGGGTGAGTTGAATGGAGCCTGGGCCAGGTAGCTCTCCTGTGACCCCACTAATCCTGTGGTTCTTCTGCCACTCCTCCCCACCAACAATGTTATAGCTACCACGTTCTAAAGCCAAAACTCGAAGCCGACTTGAGGTGGCTGAAGCTGAGGAAGAGGAAACAAGTATCAAAGCTGCTCGTTCTGAGCTGCTGCTTGCGGAGGAACCTGGGTGAGTGGGCCCTAATCTGGACCCGCAATCCCTGCCTTATAGGACTGTCTTTTCTCGTTTTTATGTTGGTACACTTGCTTCATATTGGGAAATTTGACTGCTATCCTAACCCTTGCTTTCAGGTTTCTGGAAGGGGAAGATGGGGAAGACACAGCAAAGATATGCCAGGCTGACATTGTGGAGGCTGTGGACATTGCAAGTGCAGCCAAGGTGAGCCTGAGGAGGTAAAAGAGCCAAGGGATTGATTGGTGGTGCAGGACAAGAGAGGAATGGGGGCTAGAAGAAGGCGTTACTGCAGGGGACTCATTTTTCTTTTTTTTTTCTCTCTTCTCTTTTCCAGCACTTTGACTTGAATCTGAGGCAGTTTGGGCCCTACAGACTAAACTACTCTCGAACTGGAAGGTAAGGTTGAATTCTAGTGACTCTTGAACTAAGATGTGTTTCCTTAACCACTTTAGCCATGCCCACTTCAGCCATTCACAGTGTATGTTTGGGTTGTTGATGAGGGGAGGGTCCTTTGATTTGCTTGGGTGTGAGGGTGAGCACCTGCAGCAACATGTGTCTGCCCACCTGGAGAGATGGGGCTGGCATGGGGCAGACCTCAAGTCGTCTGAGTCGCTGGTCCCCTGCGTTAACACCCTGCCTGCCCCTCACCTCCAACAGACACCTGGCTTTTGGAGGGCGCCGAGGTCATGTGGCTGCCCTTGACTGGGTAACAAAGAAGCTTATGTGCGAGATCAACGTCATGGAGGCAGTGCGGGACATCCGGTCAGTGGCCTCACTGTCAGCGGTCAGTAGGGGTGAGATAGTCCATCCTTGATTGAATGATAGCCTGTGACCTCATTTCCCAATTGAACCACTCTTCCTCTCCCCCAGGTTTCTCCATTCTGAGGCACTGCTTGCTGTTGCCCAGAACCGCTGGCTCCACATCTATGACAATCAGGGCATTGAGCTCCACTGTATCCGCCGGTGTGACCGAGTGACACGGCTTGAGTTCCTGCCCTTCCACTTCCTCCTGGCTACAGCTGTGAGTGGCCGTGGAGCTCAGGAACTGGTTGGCAGCCCTTGGGATGACCACTTCTCCTTTAGGACCCCAGGAGAGGGAATACAGAGGGCAATCAGGACTGGGTCATTCTCTCTGTCTCTCTCTTTCTCAGTCAGAAACAGGGTTTCTGACCTACCTGGATGTATCAGTGGGGAAGATCGTGGCAGCTCTGAATGCTCGAGCTGGGCGGCTCGATGTCATGAGTCAGAACCCTTACAATGCCGTCATCCATCTTGGACACAGCAATGGTCAGTACCTGGCTTAGTTTTGACTCTCTGACCATCCTGACTTGCGTCTCTTCTATATTTATACTTCATGAGTCCCTTAAAATTACCCTTTTATTTCCCTTTTTTGTTATCTGTTGGTCTTGAGTTCCCATCTTTCCCAGGTTTAATAACCTCAGGGTTAGGTTTGTATTAGCAACTTTGGTTCTTCTTCTCTTCCAGGTACTGTGTCTTTATGGAGTCCAGCTATGAAGGAGCCACTGGCAAAGATTCTCTGTCATCGTGGTGGGGTCCGGGCTGTGGCAGTAGATTCTACAGGCACGTAAGTCACTGGTAGGATGAGGTGTTAGGTGGGCAGAAAGTTGTGGAAGGTAGTGTGCTTTAGGAGCACAGACTTTATCTAAAGCCAGGATGCCCAGGTTTAAATCACAATGTTACCACTGATGGGCCTTGTAAGTATGGGCATATTGCATAACCTTTGTGTGCCAGTTTCCTCACCCCCAAAATGGAAATATGAGTGTCTAGTTCAAGGGTCCACAAACTTTTTCTGTAAAGAGTCAGATAGTAAATATTTTATGATTTGCTGATAAGAGGTAAAATCAAAGGGTACTGTGTAGGTATTTAAATACCAAGAGAAAACAAATTATCACAATTTTTTTTTTTTTTTTTTTTTTTTTTGAGGCGGAGTCTCGCTCTGTCGCCCAGGCTGGAGTGCAGTGGCCGGATCTCAGCTCACTGCAAGCTCCGCCTCCCGGGTTTACGCCATTCTCCTGCCTCAGCCTCCCGAGTAGCTGGGACTACAGGCGCCCGCCACCTCACCCGGCTAGTTTTTGTATTTTTAGTAGAGACGGGGTTTCACTGTATTAGCCAGGAGGGTCTCGATCTCCTGACCTCATGATCCGCCCGTCTCGGCCTCCCAAAGTGCTGGGATTACAGGCCACAATTTTTTTTTTTGAGATGGAGTCTCACTCTGACGCCCAGGCTGGAGTGCAATGGCGCAATGTCAGCTCACTGCAACCTCCGCCTCTTAGGTTCAAGTGATTCTCCTGCCTTGGCCTCCCGAAGAGCTGGGACTATAGGCACCCAGCACAACACCTGGCTAAGTTTTGTATTTTTAATAGAGACAGGGTTTCACCATGTTGGTCAGGCTGGTCTTGAATTCCTGACCTCAAGTGATCTGCCCGCCTCAGCCTCCCAAAGTGCTGGGATTACAGGCGTGAGCCACTGCGCCTGACCTTTTTTTTTTTTTTTTTAAATCTTTTGAGGGAGATGTAGTCTTGCTCTATCTCCCAGGCTGGAGTGCAGTGGCATGATCTCGGCTCACTGCAACCTCTGCCTCCCGGGTTCAAGCGACTCTTCTGCCTCAGTCTCCCAAGTAGTTGGGATTACAGGCACCTGCCATCATGACCAGCTAATTTTTGCATTTTTTTGTAGAGATGGGGTTTTACCATGTTGGCCAGGCTGGTCTTGAACTCCTGACTTCAGGTGATCTGCCCGCCTCGGCTTCCCAAAGTGCTGGGATTACAGTTGTGAGCCACTGCGCCTGGCCCACACATTTTTAAGTTATAAAATTAAACATAATATGGCCAGGTGCAATGGCTCACGCCTGTAATCCCAGCACTTTGGAGGCTGAGGCGGGTGGCTCACCTGAGGTCAGGAGTTCGAGACCAGCCTGGCCAACATGGCAAAACCCTGTCTCTACTAAAAATCCACAAAATTAGCCGAGTGTTGTGGCAGGGGCCTGTAATCCCAGCAACTTGGGAGGCTGAGGCAGAAGAATCGCTTGAACTTGGGAGGCAGAGGTTGCAGTGAGCCGAGATTATGCCATTGCTCTCCAACCTGGGCAACAAGAGCAAACTCCGTCTCAGAAAAAAAAAAAGTTAAACATAATATGAGGCTGGACACAGTAGCTGAAGCCTGTAATCTTAACACTTTGGTAGGCTGAGTTGGGCAGATCGCTTGAGCCCAGAAGTTCAAAACCAGCCTGGGTGACATGGTAAAACTCTGTCTCTACAAAGATAGAAAACTTAGCCGGGTGTGGTGGTGCATGCCTGTAGTCCCAGCTACTCAGGAGGCTCAGGTGGGAGGATCACCTCAGCACAGGAGGTTAAGGCTGCAGTGAGCTGTGATCATCCCACTGTACTCTCGCATGGGCAGCAGAGCGAGACTCTGCCTCAAAAAAAAAAAAAAAAAAAAAAATAATAATAATAATAATAAATATGATATTTGTGTAATACAGATCTACTAATGGGAAGCACTGAATTTCTCTTTTTGAGGATAACATTTTGCCTAGTTCATGTACCAAGTTAGTGTTCCAAATGATCAGATTTGACTGTAGATACTAATGTTCATGCTGATCTGTAGAGAGTTCATGTATTTCATCTTTGAAAACCTCTTTTCACACAGTTAGGTAATGACAGGTGATATGTGAGGTGCTCAGAATGCTGTGAAGCACTTAGGACTGTGTCACTGGGACTTGTAGTGTACAAAGCAGGAGTGCAAATCAGGATGCCGTAGTCCCTGTCATGACCACTCGGCTATGTGTTGTAGAGCAAAAGCAGCCACGGTGTAAGTAAATAGTGAGTGGCCAGGTTCCAATAAAGCTTTATTTGTGGATATTGGAATTTGAATTTCATACAGTTTTCACAGTCTCAAAATATTCTTTTGATTTTTTTTCAACCACTTAAAAATGTAAAAACCATTCTTGGCTTGTGGGCTGTACAGAACTAGATGATGGGCCAGGTTTGGCCCGTGGGCAGTAGTTTACCAAGCCCTAGTTTAAAGCCCTTATAAAAGCTGTTGTAGACATTAAGATGAGTTAAGGCATATAGTTTAGCACAGTGCTTAGCAAATAGGGAGCGCGGTATTCATCATTGTCATTCAAGATGATTGTTCTCTCCAGGTCTGGCTGATGTGAGGGGTAGAGGTGGTGTCTGCTTTGGATTTCTGCTGTTCCTGAGAGAGTATGTGCATTTTCCACAGCTGTTCTCTCTGATTTGTATTTTCCTCTGATTCCTTTCGTCAGGTATTCACTGGGCATCTGCTGTGGGCGGGGCTCTGTGCTGAAGTTCTGGAGATAAAAGGATGAATCATTGAGCCTGCCTTGGTGTGGTGCTCCAGTTACCCTTTAGGTATAAAAACTTGTGGCTATGGTTTTTTTTTTTTTTTGAGACAGAGCCTCACTCTGTCACCCAGGCTGGAGTGCAGTGGCGCAATCTCACTGCAACCTCTGTCCCCAGGGGTTCAAGCGATTGTCCTGCCTCAGCCTCCTGAGTAGCTGGGATTACATGCACCCGCCACCATGCCCGGTTAATTTTTAAATTTTTTTTTTTTTTTTTTTTTTTTTTTTTTTTTTTTTGTTGAGACGGAGTCTTGCTCTGTCGCCCAGGCTGGAGTGCAGTGGCCGGATCTCAGCTCACTGCAAGCTCCGCCTCCCGGTTTACGCCATTCTCCTGCCTCAGCCTCCCGAGTAGCTGGGACTACAGGCGCCCGCCACCTCGCCCGGCTAGTTTTTTGTATTTTTAGTAGAGACGGGGTTTCACTGTGTTCGCCAGGATGGTCTCGATCTCCTGACCTCGTGATCCGCCCGTCTCGGCCTCCCAAAGTGCTGGGATTACAGGCTTGAGCCACCGCGCCCGGCCAAATTTTTAAATTTTTAGTAGAGATGGGGTTTCACCGTCTTGGCCAGGCTGGTCTTGAACTACTGACATTGTGATTCACCTGCTTCACCCTCCCAAAGTGCTGGGATTACAGGCATGAGCCACTGTACCCGGCCATGGCTATGGTTTTTGAGAATGACTGGCCAGGTGATGCATTTATTTATTTATTATTATTTTTCAAGATGGAGTCTTGATCTGTCACCCAGGCTGGAGTGCAGTGGCACGATCTCGGTTCACTGCAACCTTCGCCTCCTAGGCTCAAGTGATTCTTATGCCTCAGCCTCTGAGTAGCCGGGACTACAGGTGTGTGCCACTGCGTGCAGCTAATTTTTGTATTTTTAATAGAGATGGAATTTCACTATGTTGGCCAGGCTGGTCTCGAACTCCTGACCTTGTGATCCGCCCGTCTGGTCTACCAAAGTGCTGGGATTATAGACCTGAGCCACTGCTCCTAGCCTCTGTAATTGTATCTTTGGCCTCTGTAATTGTTTTTTTTTTTTTTTTTTTGAGACGGAGTCTCGCTCTTGTCGCCCAGGCTGGAGTGCAGTGGCCGAATCTCAGCTCACTGCAAGCTCCGCCTCCCGGGTTTACGCCATTCTCCTGCCTCAACCTCCCGAGTAGCTGGGACTACAGGCGCCTGCCACCTCGCCCGGCTACTTTTTTTTTTTTTTTTGAGGCAGTGTCTCGCTCTGTGGCCCGGACTGGAGTGCAGTGGCCAGATCTCAGCTCACTGCAAGCTCTGCCTCCCGGGTTTACGCCATTCTCCTGCCTCAGCCTCCCGAGTAGCTGGGACTACAGGCGCCCGCCACCTCGCCCGGCTACTTTTTGTATTTTTAGTAGAGACGGGGTTTCACCGTGTTAGCCAGGATGATCTCGATCTCCTGACCTCGTGATCCGCCCGTCTCGGCCTCCCAAAGTGCTGGGATTACAGGCTTGAGCCACCGCGCCCGGCCAATAATATATCACCCCCCACCACCTCAGGCACCGCTGGGATTCGAACCCAGGATCTCCTGTTTACTAGACAGGCGCTTTAACCAGCTAAGCCACAGCGCCGGGCCGGCTAGTTTTTTGTATCTTTTAGTAGAGATGGGGTTTCACCATGTTAGCCAGGATGGTCTCGATCTCCTGACCTCGTGATCCGCCCGTCTCGGCCTCCCAAAGTGCTGGGATTACAGGCTTGAGCCACCGCGCCCGGCCTGGCCTCTGTAATTGTATCTTTGTGAACAAGTGATTTGGTTCTGCCCTTTTTACTCCATATCTATACCAGCCTGGCTCTAGGAGAGTCGGAAGCCCTGCCCAAGGGTTTCTGCCATCTCTGGGCCACTGGGCCAAAGCTGTAGCTTGCCCTCCATGGGCTACCTGGGTCAGCCACTCCTCTGCTTAGCGCTTAATCACTAGTTAGCTGAGGCCTGAAGTTTAATCAACACCTTGATGCTGAACAGCTCTGGTCCTTGTGATCTTCAGCCCATCCCTGCTTTTCTCTGGTCCTTCTCAGGAGCTTGTCACATAGGCAACGGGGACTCCAGCAATGAAGCCGACCATCTTTCATAAGAGGTGTTCTGGTAGCCTGCATTAGGATTGGATTGGGTTGACTTCTCAGAGCCGAACTGCTGCTTGCAGGTTTAGTAGTACAGTAGTATGGCCCAGACTCCCATCTGGCACTGGGCTGGTCTTTAGCCAGGGGATCCTATAGATGGGTGTGTGGAGGGGAGAAGAGCCAGCATGCATCCTTGAGTTGTTAGTTCACCAAAGGATGTGACCCTGTGTTCCAGGAGCGCTCGGTAATTCCTGGTTTGCACTGATGGCCTTTCTCTGTGGTAAAGTCAGGGCCCTGATTATCTTGCCGGAAGTATCCAGTTGGGCCTCCCTTGGGCTCCATCACTGTGCAAGTCTCTGCTCATAAAAACTCTTTAGTTCCCTTCTTCTGGGTTCACAGCCAAGGCAAAAGAGAGTCCTTGGCCTCTTGGCAAACATACATCCCCTACCTGGCTGGTTCCCCTTCAGCTTCCCTCTTTAAGGAATAACTTGAACATAGAAACTCCAACCCCACCTGTAATCCCAGCACTTTGGGAGGCAGAGGAGGTCATTTGAGGCCAGGAGTTCAAGACCAGCATGGCCAACATGGCGAAACCCTGACTCTACTAAAAACACAAAAATTAGCCGTGGTGGCACATGCCTGTAATCCCAGCTACTTGGGAGGCTGAGGCACGAGAATCACTTGAACCAGGGAGGCAGAGGCTGCAGTGAGCCAAGGTCACACCACTGCACTCCAGCTTGGGCAACAGAGTGAGACCCTGTCTCAAAAAAAAAAGAAAAGAAACTCCAACTTCTGAAAGTAAACAACTTATGCAGTACATGATTCCTGGAGAGGATTTGGTCCCAACCTTCCCTCCCTCCTTCCAGGGAAAGCACACAGAGGGGCAGGCCAAGGGTTACTTCACCACTTTCTGAGTAGGTCTTCTCAAGTCCTTGGAGCCTTCAGTTTGTGATTTGTCATTGCCAGAGAGCAACGTTGGGATTGTGAGCTGTGGGTCCTCGGTCTGACAGAAACCCCACAAGTTTTCCGCTCCTGATTTTCCTGACCATGTTTCCCAGCAATCCTGCTAACATAACCTCTGCTTCCCTCTCAGTCTCCACACTCTGGTGTCAATGCGTTTGAACCTGCTGTGTATCTCTTTCCTGTACTTTTTTGAGAATTACCTAGAATGGGTCAAATCCTACCTTTCCTATGAAGCCTTTCTGACCACTGCAGATGTTCTTTCCCCTTGCTGGGCTGTGTGCTGCATGTGTGTACAGGGGGACATCACATTTAGGTGCAGCCTGTCGTGTGGGTGCTCCTTTTGACTCCCGTGTCTTGAGAGGGCTGTGTGGTGTTAGCAGATGAGAGGCAGATGCTAGAGATAGGCCTGACCATCCACTGACCTAGCTTTCCTTTCCCGGAGCTTCAGTTTCCTCACCTCTTAAAGGGAAATAAAAATAGTAAGAGTTGTGTGCAGCTTAACCAAGAGGATGCCTGTGGAGTGTTCAGGGTGATGGTAGTGGTTATTACTATTAATCTTTTTCTCCCCAGCCAGACTTGATGCCTGGACTTGGCCACAGCTTGCTTGGTAAACCCATTTATTGACAGGTTAATTGATCCCTCTTCTCTCACCAGGTACATGGCCACCTCTGGCCTAGACCACCAACTGAAGATCTTTGACTTGAGAGGGACCTACCAGCCTCTGAGCACTCGGACCCTGCCCCATGGAGCAGGGCACCTGGCCTTCTCCCAGAGGGGACTGCTGGTGGCGGGAATGGGTGACGTTGTCAACATCTGGGCAGGGCAGGGCAAGGCCAGCCCACCCTCCCTTGAACAGCCCTACCTCACCCATCGGCTCTCAGGCCCTGTGCATGGCCTTCAGTTCTGCCCCTTTGAAGATGTGCTAGGGGTGGGGCACAGTGGGGGCATCACCAGCATGCTGGTCCCTGGTGAGTGGGCCAGGGATGGGGCTTGAAATGAATGAACTCTGGGTGGAAGTTTGGGCCTGAGACATCCAGGAGCTGGGGGATTGGTTGGGCTGGAGCTGTTGGACTTAAGGTTTTTCCTTACAGCTCCATGCTCCTCCCTCCCTCCCTTCAGGGGCCGGTGAGCCCAACTTTGATGGCCTGGAGAGTAATCCTTACAGAAGCCGGAAGCAACGCCAGGAGTGGGAGGTGAAGGCCCTGCTAGAGAAGGTGAGGCTCCCCTTCTGGAGAGGGTGAGGTTCCCCCTTCCTGGAGAAGGTGAGGTTCCCCCTGGCGGAGAGGGTCAGGGTTCCCCCTGGCGGAGAGGGTGAGATTGCCCCTGTTGGAGAAGGTGAGGTTCCCCTGCTGGTTGGTGTGCAGCATGGTTGTGAGGCCCCTGCTGCTGGGGAAGGTATGCATGTGGTTTTGGGTTGGAGGTAGAGAAAGCTATCCTGAGGTCTCATGCTGGGGGTTCTGGATAGAGGGGTTCAGCAGCCTTCCTGGCTTCCCTTTTTGGTGCTACCCTCCTGTGGCTCCTTGCTGAGTCCTATCCCTCTGTGAAACCCCCAGGTACCTGCAGAGCTTATTTGTCTTGACCCACGAGCCCTGGCCAAGGTGGATGTCATCTCTCTGGAGCAGGGAAAGAAGGAGCGGATAGAGAGGCTGGTATGGAGCAGGCCCCTGAATGCCCAGGCCTGTCTTCTCCCCCACTGGCCAGAAGTGTGGCCAGCAGGTGGGTGCTGCCAGTTCCTTGACTCCGACCGAGGCTGTAACAGATTTCACTCCTGTCCCCTCCCTCAGGGCTATGACCCGGAGGCTAAGGCTCCCTTCCAGCCAAAGCCAAAGCAGAAGGGCCGCAGCTCCACAGCAAGCCTGGTGAAGAGGAAGAGGAAGGTCATGGATGAGGAACACAGGGTAGATGAGTATTGGGATGGGCCGGGCCTTCCACAGGCTGCACCCTCCTGCTTGTGCATCTGCCCTTGTCAGCCTGCCACTTCTCACTGTCCCTGTGTCCTCCCCCTCTCCGGTCCCCAGGACAAGGTCCGGCAGAGCCTTCAGCAGCAGCAGCAGCAGCAGCAGCAGCAGCATAAGGAAGTGAAGGCCAAGCCCACAGGGGCCCGGCCATCTGCCCTGGACAGATTTGTGCGCTGAGCCAGACTCCTGGGTTGCCTGGGAACCGTCTCTCCCCAAGATCACCTGTAGGGAAAAGAGTGTTCCCTGGAACAAGGAGGTGGGGCACTGTGGTCCTTTCCCCAACTGGGGGTGGACAGCTGGCTCCTGGGGTGGGTTGGTATTAAAGAGGAAAGCGATTTTTTGGATAATGTGTCTGGATCATCTTGTGGACCCCTCCCCCTTGCCCAGCATGAGGCCATTCTAGGATCAGAGGAGTGTGTCCTGCCTCTACCCCCATACCTTGTGGCTGCTGTGGCCTTAGCTTTGCCTTTTAGGGGCCTTCCTCCTCAGAGAGGCTGTCCTCTCTCCCATGTCCCTGGAGATGTCCTTCCCATGAAGCAAGGTCTGGCAGCCTCTGGGGTCTCCAGGTTTGTGTTGTTCTGGGGGTCCTGGTGAAGACCACACTGTACTCGAAGAAGAAGTGGAGACAAGTTTATTGAGGAGCTTGACAGCCCTCTTCTGCCCTACTTTGAGAGAACAGCTGCAGCATTTTTTTCTTCTCTTCCTGATGACCATCTTTCAGGCTGGCGGGCCAGGCCCCTGGGTGTCTCCCATATCCCTGTCTTTAGTGAGACTGAGGATCTGGTATGAGGAAACAGATCAGCTGCAGCCAGTGAGGGCCCCTGCGTTGGGCCTGGGAGAGAGAAGGTCCTGTTCCTGCCTTTCCTGCGGCCCCAGGCACTCTCAGCTGTGAAGCCAGGCTATTGCTCGACACCGCAGGATGCCCAGGACTCCCTGGAACCAGGAGCAAAAGGGTGCAGTCCTTTCCCCGTCAGAGCCACCCACCAGCTTCCAGGCTTCCTGCATCTTCCAGGGGTCCAGCCTGTGGGACGTCAGCAGGAATTTCCCATAGCAGCACCGGTCTAGCGGGTAGTGGGTGGCACCAGCCAGCTTGACACACTGTGTTGGGGCGAGGCCTCCTCGTCGGGCACTTACCCCCACAAAGACATCCTCTAATGGGAGAGGGGGTGCCCGGCTGGCCACCTTGAGAATGAGCTGCACAGCAGACGCTGATAGCACATACCCCGTGCCTGAGGCATAGGGTGGGAAGGGGCCCCAGGTGTGAGGCCACTGCTCCTCTGATACACGGTGCCTGCCCCCTGGTGTCCGAGAGGGGTTCACTCGCCAGTGCACCCGGCCCAGGTACAGAAGAGGCACTTCCTCGCTGTGCAAGGCCTGGCCTCCTTCCTGCTGTTCATTTCCAACCTCAGCCTCTCTCTGGGGTTCCGTGCTTCTCTCCCATTGCTCCCAACGGCCCCCTCGCAAGACCAGCTCTGATACCAGTTCGGGGACGTTGACATACACATCATCGTCCGTCTTGAGGACGTATCGGGCCATGGGGCAGTGTTTCTCAGCCCAGTTGAGCCCGCTGAGGGTCTTGAGGGTGAGGTTGCGGTAGGAGTCCTGGAAGGCGGCCTGCAAGATATCCCCCTGGGCTGCTGACTCCGAGGCCAAGTCGTTCCCCTGGGAGCCCCACACGGGGTGCTGTGCGTTCGGCTCTCCCAGCAGGAATAGCGTCTGTACCCTGAGTCCCCGGGCCTCGCGCAGCCCGCCCCACGAGGCCCGAATGGCGTTTCTCTGGTTCAGGTTTTCCGGAGCCGTGCACACCAGGATGAGCAGGAAGGGAGGAGCCCCGGGACCACCGCAAGCTTCCTGGTTGGGGATCAAGAGGCGGGGCAGGGCCAGGGGCGGCCCCGGTGAGGCGGGGGCTGGGAGCAGGGAGGCTAGTGAGAGGCTCAGCAGCTCCTCCCCCAACCCCGAAGGCCCGAAGAGGGTCCAGACGATCACCAGCAGCAGAGCGGTGAGGAGCAGGCGCCGGAAGAGCCTGAGCGGCATGGTGCGCCGCACTCCAAGGGGAATCCGGAGAGAAGGGCGGAGACTAGCTCCCCGGGCCTGGGTCACGGCCGGGATTTAACCGACCACGCCTGGGATGCGGAGGGCTGAGCGCGCGACCGGGACCAGCGCACCCTGGGGGTCGGGGGAAGGCGGTGCGGACCGCGGTCGAGGCATGCTGCGGGGGTGGCTACCTTGTCGTCTCGGCCTCGCCGCCAGCAAGCTCCGCTCCATGGCTGGCCGACTGCGGCACTCACGGCCCCTCCCCCGCCTCGCCCTGGCGGCCGGCCTGCCACCCGCTTCCGCGCTGCGCGCTCCCATCCCCGCCGGAAGCGGCGTCGGAGCAGCGCGGCAGGGCGCGGAAACCCGGGCGGGTGGCGTGGCACCAAATGGAGCGAGACCGGTCTGTCCAGCCACTCCCCATCCCAACCCACCCACGTATTCCACCAGGGGGACCACACCCTTTATAACCAACATCTGTGTTTTTGCCTTTGTTGCTTTGGTCACAGCCCCAAAGATTTTCTCTTATAACTAGATGACCCCTTTTTTAAAAACAAAAACCCAGAGTGACCAGGACCTGCAAACTCACCTGAACTGCAACTGTCTAGGCTCAGCTACCCACTCCACAACCATGCTGCACACCAACCGCAGGGGATTGGTCTCTAAAGTGGCCTGGGCCACCCCCTTGAGGCTGGGAATTGTTTTCCCCTCACATTTCTCTTTACAGAGAGGGACATCACTAGCTACACATAGGGAGACAGAAGGGTCTGCAGCTAAAGCCAATAGCACTGTGTGGGCAACTGAGTAGGGCAGCTCTAAATGGAAAAGGGACCCAGCACTTTAACATTCCCTATTAGAATGGACAGAAAGGACAGGAAGCCATGGGTATATAAACTATTTATTAACAGACAAGGCCTACAGACTTATTTCTTCTTGGACACACCCACGGTGCGGCCACGGCGGCCAGTGGTCTTGGTGTGCTGGCCTCGGACACGAAGGCTGCAGGTAAAAAGAGAAGGGTCATAGGTCATACACAGCACAAAGAAAAGGTTGGGGAAAAGGAAGAGCGAGTAGGAGGAATCCTGTGAGTCGAGGTAGGCAGGGAGATGAGACCCCTCACTCACCCCCAGAAGTGGCGCAGCCCTCTATGGGCCCGAATCTTCTTCAGCCGCTCCAGGTCTTCACGGAGCTTGTTGTCCAGACCATTGGCTAGGACCTGGATTCAGAGGAGGCGGCAAGGGATGTTTCATCCCGATCACCTATGCCCAATTCTATCAGGACCCTCCACCCTTCCTCTCATCCCGCCCTCATTTCAGTACACACCTGGCTATATTTTCCATCCTTTACATCCTTCTGTCTGTTCAAGAACCAGTCTGGGATCTTGTACTGGCGTGGATTCTGCATAATGGTGATCACACGTTCCACCTGGCAGGCAGGACAAGGTCAGATCTACATGGCCCCCTTACCGAGGCTGACCCCACCCCCAGCCCCCTTCCTTGTCCTCACCTCATCCTCAGTGAGTTCTCCCGCCCTCTTGGTGAGGTCAATGTCTGCTTTCCTCAACACCACATGAGCATATCTTCGGCCCACACCCTGAATGAAGTGAGGGTTTTCGGAATTACGGTTCAATCCGATTTTTAAATTCCTTTATAGCCTCATTATTCAAAAAGCGCACAAAGGTAGGATCTGCAATAATCTATTTTGCAATCCCCTAGGTCACCCTTTCCTCACCCACCTTTCCAGATATAAACCATTCGATAGAAGGTTAACTTTGGGCCGCACGCAGTGGCTCACGCCTGTAATCCTAGCACTTTGGGAGGCCCAGGTGGGCGGATGACTTTGAGGGCAGGAGTTCGAAACCAGCCTGGCCAAAATGGTGAAACCCTACTAAAAATACAAAAAAATCAGCCGAGCATGGTGGCGGGCGCCTGTAATCCCAGCTACTTGGGAGGCTGTGGCAGAATTGCTTGAACCTGGGAGGCGGAGGTCACAGCAAGCCGAGATCACACCACCACACTCAAACCTGGGTGAGAGAGAGAGACCCCGTCTCAAAAAAAAAAAAAAAAAAAAAAAAAAAAAAAAAGTTTACTTTGTTCAGGGGCACGACTGAATCATGAACACAGAATTTAGTATTATAGACAACCCTTTGAAAGCAGGGTTTTCTCCTCATTGCTCAGCATATGTATTTGTCACTAAGTGCCTTCTGATTCTTGCATTTAGGAGAACAAGGGGCCTGCCTCTCCAAGTTGATGCAGTAAACCAGAGTCTTACGAGTTACAGGCTTTGATTAAGGTACTTGGGCTGTCAGTTCCTCGGAATCTCTAAGGCAAATCCCTGTATCCCTATAATCAAAGTATTCCAAGATCACAAACTGAATTTTGTCAGTGCCCAGAACTGACCGCCCAAGTGATTATAAAGAAAACCCAATGCTTACATTGGTAGCATGATATCAACACCAGCACTAGCACCCATGCCATCTAAACTCATGAACCAAAGTGATTTGGAGAGTGAAGGATGAACTGAATAGTAAGCCCTGCCCCTCATTTTGTCCAACTAGAACCTCAGAATGTGGCCCTATTTGGAAATAAGGTCTTCACAGAAATAATTAGGTAAAATGAAGTTATCTTTGATTAGGGTGGGCTCTAGATCCAAGGACAAATCATGAGAGAGACATGAAGAGGACCATGAGATGACAGTAACAGATTGAAGTAATGCAGTTACAAGCCAAGGAACACTAAGGATTACTGATAACCACCAGAAGATAGGAAGATGCAAGGTTCTTAAGTGCCTTCAGTGCTGTAATTTTCTTAGTTTATATGAACTTGTTATAGTAGGCCCCAGGAAACTAAAACAAATGGCAGTTCCTCTCTGCAAGACAGAGAGATCAAGGGTTGGCTTCACGGTGGCTCATGCCTGTAATGAGCATGAGCTGGGAGGCTGAGGCTGGAGGATCACTGAGCCCAGGAGTTCCAGACCAGCTTGGACAATACAGCAAGATCCAGATTAGCACACTTATAGCCCCAACTACTTGGGAAGTTGAGGCAGGAGGATTTACTTGAGCCCTGCAGGTCAAGGCTGCAGTGAACGGTGATTCCGCCACTCCAGCCTGGGCGACAGCGTCTCAAAAAATAAATGTGGCTGGGTGCAGTGGCTCAAGCCTGTAATCCCAGCACTTTGGGAGGCTAAGGTGGGTGGATCACCTGAGGTCAGAAATTGTAGACCAGCCTGACCAACATGGTGAAATCCCATCTCTTCTAAAAATACAAAAATTAGCTGGGCGTGTGCCTGTAATCTCAGCTACTTGGGAGGCTAAAGTTGCAGTGAGATGAGATCGCGCCACTGCACTCCAGCCTGGGTCTCAGAATAAATAAACGTGACCAAGAGTCAAATTACTAGGTTTATTCAGAAGAGAGCAGGGTCTTTCAAATTTATTAATTAAATGACGAGGTTTCACCATGTTGGCCAGGCTGGTCTTGAATTCCTGACCTCAGGGGATTCACCCACTTCAGCCTCCAAAGTGAGCCACTGCACTCAGCCTCAAATTTAATTATATGTTTACAAATGAAGATTTACTTCAAAATGAGAGTGGGAAGAGAGATAGATAAAATGAGATTTCTAATTTTAGTTAGATTTCTAATTTTAGTTAGAATAACCTTCATCCAAGAAGGTTATTCTTCTCTATTACACTTCTGAATGGTGCACCTCTACTTAAGCCTCACAGCAAGTATCTAAGTACAGTATTTCACACTGCCTGCCTGATTAGTTTCACAGAGCACCCAACAGAAGTAATTTTCCTCTACACATTCCTTAAACCAGCCAACAGTATCCCTACTACTATCCATTCGCTAACGTCGCCTAAGTATCTGCCATGCAACAGAAGCCAAGAACTGTAAGACAGGACTAGCCCTGCACCCATGAAGTGGACACATACTGGTAGGCTATTTCCACAACTAACTACAAATTCTGACTTTAAAAAAAAAAAAAAAAAGTGTGTATCTAGAAAGGCAGGAGTTTATTAGGTTTGTGGAAATACCCAAGTGAAAAAATTATTCTTGCATTCACTGATTCGATTCTTAAAAGCCAAAGAGAGAGCTGTACTCCTTCACACTTCGACAGGAGTGACATATGAGTAAATGTCCTGCTCATACTTCTTCCACCCTCCATCTACAAGTTTCTTCACACTTTTTATCTGTTGGCATTTCTACTCATCCCTCAAGATGCCCAGTAATCCTCCAATTCTCAGGGAATATAAATTTCACAGGAAGGGTTGCTGTTATGATGGCGGGGTGGGTAAAGAAACCGAATCTAGAAGGATCTCACGGTTCAGGAAAACCTTAGCGAATTCGGGTGAGCAACCATACCTCCTCCTCACTTCCCCGGGTGGAAATGTTTTGGCTCGACCTTAGACCACTCTCTCGGCTTTAATCACTTATTTTCTGTGGTAAATGTGGTAAGTGCTAAAGGGGTTAGTCTCTTCCTAAACCACTTTCTTTTCTTAATCCAGCAGTCAAGGTGATCTGGATGAGACTCAAGTCTCCCCAACCTTGCTTCATTTTTGCTTATGTCTTCACAACCCAATTCTCATTTACATTCCCTATTCCTTATCCTACTTTACTTACCTTAATGGCAGTGATGGCAAAGGCTATTTTCCGCCGCCCATCGATGTTGGTGTTGAGTACTCGCAAAATATGCTGGAACTTTTCAGGGATCACTAGAGACTGGTTTAAAAAGTACGGGGTAGAAATTAGACACAGTAAACTATCAAACAGTAAGGTTGTAAGGCAAACGAACTTCATACAAAACGGTTAAGCCTGTCACACAAGTGGCAAAGACACCCGATTCCCACCCCTAAGGTTTTCACACCACACAGCAAACTCCTCAGTCCTGCAGAGTAGGCACATGATGCAACCTTTGGAGAGAGGAGGCAGGTCTCCTGCCCATTCCCAAAAGTGCGTGGCGGAAGCCAGAGTTCCCCATACACGCCCAAGCCTTAGGCAGCTTCCGTGAGCCAGGGCAGTGACCCTTCCTCGGGCCCGCTCTCCGAAACTGGAAATCTTTGGTGTCCCTTTCCAGGGGTGCGATCCAAGGCTTCATACGGAAAGTCTCGGGCCCTCAGGACAGGGCGTTTCCAGAACCCCAACAGCCGGCTTTCCTTGCCCGAGTTGCGATGTCGCTGGATCACGGCACGGATTCCAGGCTTACCATGGCGGCAGCACAAGCGGCGGCGTGTAAGCCTCCTGTGGAAGAGAGAGCGGAAGTGACGCGGTATCATTATATAGCTTTCAGGAGGAAGAGGCGGAGCGATCTAGGCGAAGTGCTTCCGGAAACTGTTTCAGCCTGACCTGGCTGGACTTAGGAGAGTATGGCTTGGGTACCACAACTTCCGGTGCGCCTTTCTTTACAGTTCGTAAACTTCATAGGTATGAGAACAGCGAAGGTTCCGGGCTAGTTTGTGCTTCAGACTTCCACATTTCCGTTTAGAGTTGGGTGAAGTGATTAGAACTGAAAGGGAACACCTGGAGTCAAACAATTTAACTCAAATATCTGGGAACGATTTCGCGCTGAGGAAGACCCTTTGGGACTTGTAGCTCCACTCCGGGAACGGACTCGCCGGCCTGACAGTTGCCGGAAGTGAGGCTGCGGGGAATGGCCGCCGCTGCGACTATGGCGGCTGCCGCCCGGGAACTGGTGTTGCGGGCTGGGACGTCAGACATGGAAGAGGAAGAGGGCCCGCTGGTGAGAGCGCGGAACTGTTTCTCCTCCGTAGTCCCGGTGCTCTTAGCTTCAGAAAGACCTGAGCTGGGTTTAGGCACAAGCGTGGGAACTTGGGTGCTACCCGTGATATTACCTGTTTGACTCCCCGTACCCTTCCCTGTGATCAGACCCGACCCTGAGCGGGACCCTGGTGGCTGAAACTCATATTCTGGGGCACAATTTCAACTTTGCTTCACATTTTGGGGTAGAGTCAAGAAGTAATATAGTGTAAAGGTTAAGAACATGGACTCTGGAGCCAGACTGCCTGGGTTCTAATTCCATCTCTGCCAGTTACACGCTGTGTTCCCTTGGGCAAGTTAACAAGCTTTTCTGTGCCATCATTTCTCACACCTATAAAGTGAGGAAGATAGAACCTACTGTATACATCGTCATTAGAATCAGATGAATGAGTATGTTTAAGATTGCACCTCGCATGCAGGTAAACACTATGTATTTTGACATTTCTAGAAAGCCTGGGGTTCCCCAGAGGTGTGATAGAACATCCAAGATGGCAGGAGCCTGAGGGTCCTAAATTTAACTGCAAGTTCAGCTCTATCCTCTGCAATTCCTAGGTTTCCTCATTAGGTCATCTCCACTGTCTTTTTACTTTTTTTTTTTTTTTCTTGAGACGGGTCTCCCTGTGTTACCCAGGTTGACCTTGAACTCCTGATCTCCTCAGACAGTCTTCCCGTCTCAGCTTCTAAGTAGTTGGGACTACAAGGAGCCTGCCACCATGCTGGGCTACCTCCACTGTCTCATTGGATCGTCTCACTCCTTGTCTTATTCCTTACCCATCACCACAAAATAGGAGAGTGGGTACAATGTGAGACTCTTAGACTTTTTCAAAGCAGTACCTGTGGCTCCCAGTAAAAGCACCTCCTTCTCACTTGAAGGACTGGGGATATCCAATTATATTTTTTCTTTCTGTCTTTCACCGTATCTTACTCCCATTAATTGATTCCTTTTCAGGCGGGTGGTGCTGGGCTCCAGGAATCACTGCAACTTGGGGAGTTGGATATCACTTCTGATGAGTTCATCCTGGATGAAGTGGATGGTAAGTGATGGCATGGAGTGGGTGCAGTATCTGTAATCTGAGAGGCATGGGAGCTGGAAGGAATAAGGTAGGGATTGGTGTGCAGATACTCAATGTGGGGAGAGGGAGCTGTGGAGCTGAACCCTTATGATAAACTTCTATTTCCAGTTCACATTCAGGCAAATCTGGAGGATGAGTTAGTAAAGGAAGCTCTTAAAACGGTGAGGATTTCCCCTATACTAATCTGCCCTTCTATCTACTCTCCCCCAAAAGGAAAAGCAACAGTCTCTTGCTTTTGTTGTATCAGCCTGGTATCTGACCCTTTGGTCCTTCACTGATTCTGTTAGTGTCTCTTTACTGAGACTTTTTTCTGACCTGTCATCTTTATGTCCTCCCAGGGTGTAGATCTCCGTCACTATTCAAAACAAGTTGAACTGGAGCTACAGCAGATTGAACAGAAATCCATTCGGGATTGTATCCTCCAGCAGAGGGATGGGGCGGTGCTATTGATGTGGGGATTTTGTGGTGTGTAGTACAGATGTCCCAGCTGGGGTCAAATCTCTAAGGTTTCTGTCACTTCAGAGAGCAATTGGAGAGGTACTACAAATCTGAGGATCTCCTATTTTCACCATGAGGCCCCTTGACTTTTTGTGGGTCAGATATTCAAGAGAGTGAAAATATAGCATCTCTGCACAACCAGATCACAGCCTGTGATGCTGTCCTGGAGGTTAGTAATCCTGAACTGTGACCCCTAATAGCTGCTCTGAACCAGATCATGGACTCTGGTGCCATTTTTAGGTCATCAGCCTTAAGATGGGGACAAGTTAGGGTCATTTTCAAGACGACTTCAGGAGCCTTTTTTATTATTGCTGCCATATTTAATGTTATTTCCTGGTAATCTGGGGTATCTCATCCTCTGCCACCCTCATGGACTGATGAATACTGAGGACTTCACAGAGAGGCTTTGGTGGCCCACTTATCCCCTACAAACCCTATAGCACTCCAGCAACATCTTCTACCTTCCCTACAGCGAATGGAGCAGATGTTGGGAGCTTTTCAGAGTGACCTCAGCTCCATCAGCTCTGAGATCCGGACACTGCAGGAACAGTCAGGAGCCATGAACATTCGACTTCGAAATCGCCAGGCCGTTCGGGGAAAACTTGGGGAGCTTGTTGATGGTCTGGTCGTGCCTTCTGCTCTGGTCACGTGAGTTACCGGTTTGAAGGGTCATAATGTCCATAGCAGGTGAATGGGCTGGGGTGACCTACCCTATTTACCATATGGGTCTACTGGCTCCAGATTAAGTGCTTTTTAGAAATTAGTAGCCAGGTTAACCACCATTTCTTTAGGCATGCATTAGGCATCAAAGATTAAGAATGATGTAAGATCAGGTATATAGTGGGAAGGTCCAGGAATAGAAAACTTTGTACATGTGTCCTGACTATATGGTACAATGCAAGGTGGTACAGATGATGGGGCTGGAGGTAAGGAGTGTGGTCTGGGTCTGGTTTAGGGATGTCTGGGTTTCCCTTGTAACTTATCCCACCCCTCCCTGCTACCCAGGGCAATTCTGGAGGCTCCAGTGACAGAGCCCAGGTTCTTGGAGCAGCTACAGGAGCTGGATGCCAAAGCAGCTGCAGTCAGAGAGCAGGAAGCTAGAGGCACAGCAGCCTGCGCGGATGTCAGAGGCGTGCTTGATCGGCTCCGGGTCAAGGTGGGAAGTAGGGATGGATACCCTGAAGGCTACTAGAAGCAGCCCTCCCAAGATCTTCACTATGGATTTCCTTGGCAGAGCTCACTGTAGCCTGTCTCCAAGAACTTCACCCTGCCTTTTCTGGGCAGCCCAATTCTTGCCTCTCTGGGTTTCCCTGAAAATCTTGAGAAATACCAAAGAGATATTCACCACTTTTCTTTTCTTTTTTTTTTTTTTTTTGAGGCGGAGTCTCGCTCTGTCGCCCGGGCTGGAGTGCAATGGCCGGATCTCAGCTCACTGCAAGCTCCGCCTCCCGGGTTTACGCCATTCTCCTGCCTCAGCCTCCCGAGTAGCTGGGACTACAGGCGCCCGCCACCTCGCCCGGCTAGTTTTTGTATTTTTAGTAGAGACGGGGTTTCACTGTGTTAGCCAGGATGGTCTCGATCTCCTGACCTCGTGATCCGCCCGTCTCGGCCTCCCGAAGTGCTGGGATTACAGGCTTGAGCCACCGCGCCCGGCCTGTTCACCACTTTTCAACCTATGTTTACCATTTGTTGCTTCCCCCAGTTCCTCTCATACAGCAAAAAGGTTGCAGCTTCATGCCCTGTGCTTGGTTCCCCACATCTAGGCAGTGATGAAGATCCGTGAGTTTATCCTCCAGAAGATTTATTCCTTCAGGAAACCAATGACCAACTATCAGATCCCCCAGACGGCCCTGCTGAAGTACAGGTCACAACCCCAGGGAAGTGCACGGGATGGCCTTTGAGCTTTTGAGCAGCCTAGTGTGGGCATCTGGTGTCCTGGGAGACAGGTAGACTGACATGTTCCTGACCTCCTAGGTTCTTCTATCAGTTTCTGCTGGGCAATGAACGAGCAACAGCAAAGGAAATCAGGGATGAATACGTGGAGACGCTGAGCAAGATCTACCTGTCTTACTACCGCTCTTACCTGGGGCGGCTCATGAAGGTGCAGGTAAGGTCAGGAGGGAGAGGCATTCCTGGGCACGTGGACTGGGACGAGGGGACATCCCTGGGCAAGGAATATTTTATTGTGTTGTTGGAAGAGACGGTTATCAGTTCTCTTTTCCGTTTTCTTAGTATGAGGAAGTTGCTGAGAAAGATGATCTAATGGGCGTGGAAGATACAGCGAAGAAAGATATCCTAGTCCTGGGGAACCCTCATGCCAGGTCTTGAGAGTGGGAGGACTCTCGGCTGCAGCCACCAAGGCACTGCTCCTTACCTTTTCCTATGGGACTGAAACCTTTTAGAATGTGATGAAAGCTATAGCCTCCCCCCCAAGAAAGATGCACACATCATTTTGACACATAGTTTTGCATATGATTGCAGGAGGTGGGGAGACACCCTGAAGTCCATTCACAGATGTCATCACGTGGGGCCCTAGTACTGGGAAAGAGGGCTGACTAGGCCATGTCTCGCTGTCTGGCGTCCCCGCAGATAGTGAGTCTTTGGGCCCAGTTATGGTCTCATTGTTTTCCCTGACTTTGACCCATCTTACGATTCTTCTCAAAGCCATCACTCCGCAGCAGGAACACCATTTTCACGCTAGGAACCCGCGGCTCTGTCATCTCCCCCACTGAACTTGAGGCCCCCATCCTGGTGCCTCACACAGCCCAGCGCGGAGAGCAGAGGGTATGAGGAGGAACAAGCTTCAGTTATGAAAGAGACTCTGAGCATGGGGGGAGGAAAGGCCAGACCTCAGGGCAGAGCTTCCCAACCTGCAGGCCCTGTCTCAATCCCCTTAGACTTGGGAGTGGCCTTCTCCAATCACTCCGGCCTGCTCTGGTGTGAAAAGAGCTGGGAACCATTGACTTAAGGGCATGCAGAGGGGAGAGACTGGATGAGGGGAATGGCGGTCAGAGGCAGATGTTGAGGTGGATGCAGGAGTAGCAACAGCAGGTGGGTGTAGGCCCTTTTTGTACCCCTATATTCCCCCACCTTTTCAGTGCCCATTCAGCTTGCTCTTTGACAGCCTGGACCTAGATGGATGCCAAGGGTCTGCCCAGCTCTTATTACCCAGGTTTACTGATTTTGCAGCCATATCCATGGGAAGTCAGTGTTGGGGTCCATCCCTTCTGTGTTTCTTCTTTACTTCTCCTCTCCCAGTATCCATTTGAGGCCCTCTTCCGCAGCCAGCACTACGCCCTCCTAGACAATTCCTGCCGCGAATACCTTTTCATCTGTGAATTTTTTGTTGTGTCTGGCCCGGCTGCACACGACCTGTTCCATGCTGTCATGGGCCGTACACTCAGCATGACCCTGGTAAGATTCCTATTTCCTGTACTATTCAACACCTTTGTCCCTAGTCTTCATCAGCAGCATAGTGGGGTCATGACTCTGGTAGAACTGAAATCAGGATCACCTCATTCTAAAATGTCTCAGCCTTGGCTGGGCACGGTAGCGCACACCCATAATCCCAGCATTTTGGGAGTCCGAGGCAGTAGGATTGCCTGAGCTCAGGAGTTTGAGACCAGCCTGGCCTGTCTATAAAAAATAAAAAATTAGCTGGCTGTGTGTTGATGTATGCCTGTGCTCCTAGCTACTTGAGATGCTGAGGTGGAAAGATTGCTTGAGCCCAGGAGGTCAAGGCTGCAGTGAGCCATGCACTCCAGAGTGAGACCTGTCTCTAAAGAAAAAAAAAAAAAAGAAAAGCTGGGCGCAGTGGCTCATGCCTGTAATCCCAGCACTTTGGGAGGCTGAGGCGGGAGGATCTGTGAGTTCGAGACCAGCCTGACTGACATGGTGAAACCCCATCTCCACTAAAAATACAAAAATTAGTCAGGCCTGCGCAGCCTGTAATCCTAGCTACTCAGGAGGCCGAGGCAGGAGAATTGCTTGAACCTAGGAGGAGGAGGTTGCAGTGAGCCAAGACTGCGCCACTGCACTCCAGCCTGGGTGACAGAGCGAGACTCCGTCTCAAAAAAAAAAAGTCTAAGCCTTGTTACTTAGACTTGTCACAGTGTTACTTCCCATGAAATCCTCAGAGTGTAGGGTCCCTGAGACTCCCCCTACTGCTGCCCCACAATCAGGCAGTAGCACATGAAAACTGAGGGTCCTCCAAACCCCTGACCCAAGCTCAGCCTGGAACTCTGCTGTGATAGGCTTGTGATCATAGATCCTGCTGCGACCAGGTGCAGTGGTTTACACCTGTAATCCCAGGACTTTGGGAGACCAAGGCAGGAAGATTGCTTGAGGCCAGGAGTTCAAGACCACCTGGGCAACATGGCAAGACCTTGTCTTGACAAAAAATTTAAAAATAAGCCAGGCATGGTGGTACACACCCATGGTCCCAGCTACTTGGCAGGCTGAGGTGGGAACATCACTTGAGCCCAGATGTTTGAGGCTGCAGTGAACTGTGATTGTACCATTGCAATCTAGCCTAGGTGACAAAGCAAGAACCTGTCTCTAAAGTCAAAAGCGCTGGGTGCAGTGGCTTACACCTGTAATCCCAGCACTTTAGGAGGCTGAGGTGGGCGGATCACCTGAGGTCAGGAGTTCGAGACCAGCTTGGCCAACATGGTGAAACCCCATCTTTACTAAAAATACAAAAATTAGTCGGGCGTGGTGGCAGGCGCCTGTAATTCCAGCTACTCAGGAGGCTAAGGCAGGAGAATCGCTTGAACCTGGGAGGCAGGCGGAGGTTGCAGTGAGCCGCGATTGCGCCACTGCATTCCAGCTTGGGTGATGAGGGCGACAAGAGCGAAACTCCATCTCAAAAAAAGAACAACAAAAAAAGCCCAAAACATAGATCCTGGTGGGCAAGGCAGTAGAACCACCTGTGTGGCAGTGGACAGGAAAGCAGGGAGCAGTTGCATTTTACATCTCTCCCTTCTGTCCTATCCAGTGCATCATCCCCAAAGAAACACATGCGTTTGTTCATAGTCATTGAGGAAAACAAACTGACATTCTCTTTTAATCCTCTGCTTGTTCCCAAATCACACAGAAACACCTGGAGTCCTATCTAGCTGACTGCTACGATGCCATTGCTGTTTTTCTTTGTATCCACATTGTTCTCCGGTTCCGTAACATTGCAGCAAAGAGGGATGTTCCTGCTCTGGACAGGTCACTGAATTCTGGTCCTTGATGCCCATCAGGCCACGAACTCTCTTGGTCTTGCATGACTCTGCCCTAACCTTAGACTTCTACTGACCTGGTATCATCAACCTTTATTCCCATTGATTTGCTTCAGAGGCAGTACTGCTGCTTTTTGACTCACCTTTCTCCAACCACTGCCCCCCCCATCCCCACAACTAACTGTTGACCATTAAACTGAATGGTGCCCCACTCCCTCCCATCCCTCTCCAACATTCCTTGCCAGCTGACCTCAGATTCTGATTAAGCCCACAGGTACTGGGAACAGGTGCTTGCCTTGCTATGGCCACGGTTTGAGCTGATCCTGGAGATGAATGTCCAGAGCGTCCGAAGCACTGACCCTCAGCGCCTAGGGGGCTTGGATACTCGGCCCCACTATGTGAGGGAGGGCAAGGGTAACAAAGGGTTCTTGAAAGGCAGGGCTCTAAGCATCATTGTGGGGGTTGGCCAAGGTCACAGTTGTGTCATGGGCCACGCTATGAGCAGGCATTCTGGGAGGGTGGTAAAACTCATGGTGAGTGGTGCACTGTGGGTAGGAGGGACTGGAGGTAGAGTCACATCATATGGCGGCGGGTTGACCAAGGGAGTTGGGAGGTGGTGTTGGTTGGGCCAGGAGGTGGGTGTGATTTTCCTTCCCACTCTGTCCTAGATCACGCGCCGCTATGCAGAGTTCTCCTCCGCTCTTGTCAGCATCAACCAGACAATTCCCAATGAACGGACCATGCAATTGCTGGGACAGCTGCAGGTAAGGGTCAGACAGGAGAGACTTACCAGCAGCAGGGCTGCTGCCAGTGGGTAGAGGCTGAGGAGGAGCCAGAGGGGGTCCTGATGGCCTTGCTTTCTGGTGTCACCTCTTCCTCTCTGCCTTTTCAGGTGGAGGTGGAGAATTTTGTCCTTCGAGTGGCAGCCGAGTTCTCCTCAAGGAAGGAGCAGCTTGTGTTTCTGATCAACAACTATGACATGATGCTGGGTGTGCTGATGGTAATAGGTGCTCCTTCTCCTTGTCTTCCTACCCAGAAAATTTGGTTTCCCGCACTGCTCTGTTAGGTCTGTGAGGGCAAAGATGATGCCTGTCTTGTTCAGCGTTTTACTCTTGGAGTCTCGCACAGTGTCCAGCTTAGTACAATAAGTGTGGAATGAAGGGGACATCCTGAAGTGAAGGACTGCTTTCCCCAAACTTGACATTTCCCTTTGTCTTCCCTTAGGAGCGGGCTGCAGATGACAGCAAAGAGGTTGAGAGCTTCCAGCAGCTGCTCAATGCTCGGACACAGGTAGGGGTGTGGGGAAAAGGGAAGGGACAGCTTTGTGTGCTGTTTTCAGCTCCTGTGTGTTTTGTGTGTATGTGTGTGTGTGTGTAGGGAGTGGCATAATGGACCTCAGGTACATGGAATTACTGTAACTCTTGATCCATAACATACTGTCATTATTGGTCTACTTTATTTTATTTTGTCTTTGGTTTTGCTTTTTTTTTTTTTTTTTCTTTTTTGAGGCAGTGTCTCACTCTGTCACCCAGGCTGGAGTGCAGTGGCATGAACATGGCTCACTGCAGCCTCGACAGCCTGGGCTTAAGCGATCCTCCCACTTTAGCCCCTGGGTAGCTGGGACCACAGGCATGAGCCACCATGCCTAGCTAATTTTCTATTTTTAGAATGAATTTTATTTTTTTCCTTATCCATCCCCTCAAGCACTTATCCTTTGTGTTATAAACAATCCAGTTACACTCTAAGTTATTTTAAAATGTACAATTAAGTTATAATTGACTATAGTCACCCTGTTGTGCTGTCAAATAGTAGGTCTTACTCATTCTTCCTATTTTTGTTTGTACCCATTAGTCATCCCCACCTCCTCCCCAGCCTTCCACTAGCCTTCCCAGCCTCTGGTAGCCATCCTTCTACTCTCTTCGTACATGAGTACATGAGTTCAATTGTTTTGATTTTTAGATCCCACAAATAAGTGAGAACACATGACATTTGTCTTTCTGTGCCTGGCTTACTTCACTTAATATAATGATCTCCAATTCTATGCGTGTTGTTGCAAATAACTGAGTCTCATTCTTTTTTATGGCTGAATAGTGCTCCATTGTGTACATGTCCCACATTGTCTTTACCCATTTATCTGCTGATGGACCCTTAGGTTGCTTTCAAATCTTAGCTATTGTGAACAATACTGCAACAAACATGGGGTGTAGATACCTCTTCAATGTATTGATTTCCTTTCTTTTGGGTATATACCCAGCAGTGGGATTGCTGGATCATATGGTAGGTCTACTTTTAGTTTTCTGAGCAACCTTCAAACTGTTCTCCAAAGTGTTTGTACTAATTTACATTCCCACCAACAGTGTATAAGGGTTCCCTTTTCTCCACATCCTTGCCAGCATTGTTATTGCTTGTCTTTCGGATAAAAGCCATTCTGACTAGAGTGAGATGAGATCTCACTGTAATTTTTAATTTGCATTTCTCTGATGATAGTGATGGTGAGCCCCTTTTCATATATGCCTGTTTGCCATTTGTTTTCTTTTGAAAAATGTCTATTCAAATCTTTTGCCCATTTTTTAATAGGATTATTAGACTTTGTGATGTGGTGTTGTTTGAGCCCCTTATATATGCTGGTTATGAATCCCTTGGCCGATGGGTAGTTTGCAAATATTCGTTGTCTCTTCACTTTGTTGTTTCTTTTGCTGTGTGTGCAGAAGCTTTTTTTTTTTTTTTTTTTTGGAGATGGAGTTTAGTTCTTGTTGCCCAGGCTGGAGTGCGATGGTGCGATCTTGGCTCACCGCAACCTCCGCCTCCTAGGTTCAAGCAATTTTCCTGCTTCAGCGTCCCGAGTAGCTGGGATTACAGGCATGTGCCACCATGCCTGGCTAATTTTGTATTTTTAGTAGGGATGGGGTTTCACCATCTTGGTCAGGCTGGTCTCAAACTCCTGACCTCAGGTGATCCGCCCACCTCCATCTCCCGAAGTGCTGGGATTACAGGTGTGAGCCACTGTGCCCAGCTGTGCAGAAGCTTTTTAATTTGATGTGATCCCATTTGGCCATTTTTGCTTTGGTTGCCTGTGCTTGTGGGGTATGGCTCAAGAAATTTTTGCCCAGACCAATGTCTTGGAGATTTTCCCCAGTGTTTTCTTGTAGTAGTTTCATAGTTTGGTCTTAGATTTAAGTTTTTAATCCATTTGAATTGGTTTTCATATGTGGCGAGAGATAGGGGTATAGTTTTATTCTTCTGTGTAATGGATAGTCAGTTTTCCCAGCACCATTTATTGAAGAGACTATCTCTTTTCTTTTCTTTTTTCCTCAGACAGAGTCTTGCTCTGTCACCTAGGCTGGAGTGCAGTGGCGCAGTATTGGCTTACTGCAACCTCCGCCTCCTTGGTTCAAGTGGTTCTCTTGCCTTGGCCTCCTGAATAGTTGGGATTACAGATGCCTGCCACCACGCCGGGCTAGTTTTTGTATTTTTAGTAGAGGTGGGGTTTCACCATGTTGGCCAGGCTTGTCTTGAACTCCTGACTTCAAGTGATCCTCCCGCCTCGGCCTTCCAAGTGCTGGGATTACAGGCATGAGCCACTGTGCCTGACCAAGAGACTATCTTTTCCCCAGTGTATGTTCTTGGCACTTTTATCAAAAATGAATTTACTGTAGGTGTATGTGGGCTAATTTTTTAATTTTGTAAAGACAGTGTCATGCCATGTTGCCTGGACTGTTCTTGAATTACTGCCCTCAAGTGAAAAATCTAATGATTCTTTTGGTTTTTTTGTTTGTGTGTTTGTTTTTTTAAAGATGGAGTCTCTCTCTGTCTCCCACACTGGAGTGCAGCGATACGATCTCGGCTCACTGCAACCTCTGCCTCCCAGGTTAAGTGATTCTCCTGCCTCAGCCTCTGAGTAGCTGGGACTACAGGTGCGTGCCACCATGCCCAGCTAATTTTTGTATTTTTAGTAGAGATGGGGTTTCACCATGTTGGCCAGGCTGGTCGTGAACTCCTCACCTCAGGTGATTCACCCACCTTAGCCTCCCAAAGTGCTGGGATTACAGGCATGAGCCCCTGCACCCGGCCCAGATTCTGTTTTTAATGACACTGAAAAACGGAATGAATTTTTGTTGTGGCATATATATGGCTCTACTTTTAAAAGCAAGAACACACACACAAAAGGGGGAAAAAAGCAGGAGTACAATAAATGCAACGTTTAGATCAACGAGTACCTGTGCATGAGAGGCACAGGGATGGTTTCAGGAGGATTTCATAGTTTGATGGTGGCTTTTGCCAAGCTGCTACTTCTTGGATTGTGTGGTGTGTTCATGGGTGTTTATATCATTAAAAAACAAAACAGCCACTGCACTGGGTTGTTTTATTTTTTAGTGATATAAACACTGATGAGACAAGAAAAGAAAACAGCAAGGCAAAAAAAAAAAAAAAAAAAGCCAGGCATGGTGGTGCGCACCTGTAATTCTAGCTATATGGGAGACAAAGGCGAGAGGACCACTTGAAATCCAGGAGTTTGAGGTTACAGCAAGCTATGATCATGCCATTGTAGTCTATCCTTGGCAACAGAGCAAGACCCTGTCTCAAATAGCAAAACAAAAATCCCCAGAATCACAGGATTTTTTTCATGCATAATTTTTCTAATATTGTCATGTTACTGCATATGGCTATAGCTCATTCTTTTTCACTGCCTATATAACTTGTGTGATTAAACATATTCTATAAATGGATTGTTTCCAGTTTCTTGCTTCTGTGAGCATTGTTTTATGAATAATCATGTCTTTTAGCACACATAGATACTGATTATCTTCATCAGAAGTTTCTCTTGGGTATAAACCTAGGACAGTAGTCTTGCTGTTTATAAGGTATGCAGTATTAGTCTTTATAAGACAATGATAAATTGTTTTCCTAAGTAGTTCCTTCTCACCAGCAATATGTAAGAATTCCCTCTGAGCCACATTTTCTCCAACATGTGGTATTATCAGATTTTGCCATTTTTTTCTTTTTTTTTTTTTTAGAGACCAGAGATGCTGCTAAAGATGCTTGGGATCAGAAATGTTTCAGATTTTGAGTTTTTTTGGATTTTGGATGACTTTCATTATTTTTACTGGTTAGCATCTGTAGTCTGAAAATCTGAAATCTGAGATGCTCCAAAGAGCATTATCTTTGAGCATCATGTTGATACTCAAAAACTTCTGAATTTTAGAGCATTTTGGATTTTAGATTATTGGATTAGGGATACTCAACCTGCGTTTCAGTGGGTCTTTATTTGTAATTTCCTGATTACTAATAACATTGAGTATCATTTCAAATGTTTAGTAATTATATGTAGGGGTTCAGTCAGGCTGGTGGGAAAAATGTTAGTTATGATAGCCACAAACCCTCTTCAAAGGCCTGAGAGTTTGCATAACTTCGGTAATAGATATGGTTGAAGGCAACCTGATCTTTACCTTTAGTTAAATAAATTAGAGTAATAACAAAGGAACGTGGGGAAGTTATCTAGATAGCTTGTTTACTCATGTGGTCTTAAGACTAACCTTTCATGTACCGCCGGTGCTTAACTGCTTTCTACTCAGGAAGTCCACAGTGTCAGTTACCTTGTAGTGGTGTTGACTTAAGTCTTTGTCAATTAATCTTTACTGAATAAATGCCAGTCTCACTAGCTGGTCAGGGCTGCCATCGCAGCTGTTTACAGTACTCTACAGGGAGTCTGTAAGCAGCCTGGACACACTCAGCTGGACTGGCAAAGCAGAATATCTGTGTCAGTGTTCTTCATTCATCTGTTGCCGGGTCAGGAGTCTGCAAGGGACAGACTCCTCGCAGCTGGTGCCCTATGTGAGGAGCATCACCACAACTATACCATTTTTTTTTTTTTTTCCTGTAGAATGGCTGTCATAGCATTTGACCTTTTAAAAATCGGGTTGTGGCTGGGCATGGTGGCTCACACCTGTAATCCCAGCACTTTGGGAGGCTGAGGCGGATGGATCAGTTGAGGCCAGTAATTCAAGACCAGCCTGGCCAACATGGCAGAACCCTGTCTCTAGATGTACAAAAATTAACCAGGCATGGTGGCACATGCCTGTAGTCCCAGCTCCTCAAGGGCGGTGAACCTGGGAGGTGAAGGTTGCAGTGAGTCAAGATTATATGCCACTGTACTCCAGCCTCAGTTACAGAGCATGACTCTCTCAAAAAATAAAGAAAAAAATAAGTCTGCTGGTATTTTTTGATTTATAAGAGTTCTTTGTGTCATGTGCATACTAATCTTGTTGATTATATATAGGTTATAGATTATCTTTTAGTATGTATCTTTTTACCTTTTTTTTTTTTTTTGGTGAGATGAGGGTCTTTCTGTGTTGCCCAGTCACCTGGGCTCAAGAGATCCTTGCACCTCTTTTTTTTTTAGACAGAGTTTCACTCTTGTTGCCCAGGCTGGAGTGCAATGGCATGATCTCGGCTCACTGCAACCTCCGCCTCCCAGCTTCAAGCAGTTATCCTGTCTCAGCCTCCTGAGTAGCTGGGATTACAGGTGCGTGCTACCATGCCTGGCTAATTTTTGTATATTTAGTAGAGATGGGGTTTTACCATGTTGGCCAGGCCGGTCTTGAATTCCTGACCTCAGGTGATCCATCCACTTCAGCCTCCCAAAGTGCTGGGATTACAGGCATGAGCCACCGCATCCAACCTTTGTTTTTTTTAATGTTGCTTTTTGATGAAAGAAATTTAAAATTTTAATGTGATTGAATTTATCTGTCCTTCATTTTTATGTCTTTGTTTTTAGTAACAGTCTCGCTCTGTCACCCAAGCTGGAATGCAGTAGTGTGATCATGTCTCACTGTAGCCTCAACCTGCTGGGCTCAGGCAACCCTCCTGCCTCAGCCTCCCAAATAACTGGGTCTACAGGTATGTGCCACATGCCCAGCTAATTTTTGTTGTTGTTGTTGTTTTGTAGAGACAGAGTCTCACTATGTTGCCCAGACTGGTCTCAAACTCCTGGCCTCAAGTGATCTTCCCACATCAGCCTCCCAAAGTGCTGGGCTTACAGCCACTATCCACGTCACCTGTGGCTCATGCCTGTAATCTCAGCACTTTGGGAGGCCGAGTGGGGGTGGATTACAAGGTCAAGGGATCGAGACCGTCCTGGCCAACATGGTGAAACCCTGTCTCAAGTAAAAACACAAAAAAATTAGTTGGGCGTGGTGGCGCGCACCTGTAGTCCCAGCTACTCATGAGGCTGAGGCAGGAGAATCACTTGAACCAGGGAGGTGGAGGTTGCAGTGAGCCAAGATTGTGCTACTGCACTCCAGACTGGTGACAGAGTGAGACTCCGTCTCAAAAAAAAAAAAAGAAAAAGAAATTCCTTATTACTCCAAGGCCAGAAAAATATTATACTATATTTTCTCCTTAATATTGTAGAATTTTGACTGGGTGCAGTGGCTGAAGACTGTAATCCCAGCACTTTGGGAGGCCAAGGCAGGAAGATTGCTTGAAGCCAGGAGCTTGAGACCAGCCTAGACAGTATAGTGAGACCTCATCTCTACAAAAAAATTAAAAAAAAAAAAAAATAGCCAAGCATAGTGGCACACACCTGTAGTCTGTGCTACTTGAGCCTGGGAGGTCGAGGCTGCAGTGAGCCCTGTTTGCACTGCTGCACTCCAGCCTGGGCAACAGAGCAAGACCTTGTCTCAAAAATAATAATAATAAAGTTAGAGAATAAGCAAATACATATATAGAATTTTTGTTGTTACCTTTAAGTCTGAAATTTACTTGGAATTAATTTTTGTGTATGATGTGAGGTAGGGATCTATTTCATTTTTTATGTGGATAGTTGGCCCAGAACCATTTATAGAAAATCTTTTCTTTTTCTTTCTTTTCTTTTTTTTTTTTGAGACAGAGTCTCACTCTGTCACCCAGGCTGGAGTGCAGGGCCACAATCTCAGCTCACTGAAACCTCTGTCTCCTGGGTTCAAGTGATTCTCCTGCCTCAGCCTCCTGAGTAGCTAGGATTACAGGCATGTGCCACCAAGCCCAGCTAATTTTTATATTTTTAGTAGAAATGGGATTTCACCATGTTGGCCAGGCTGGTCTCGAAAAGTTTTCACATTTTAAAAAGTCTTTAATGATTTTGATTAGAATTACATTGTTTATAGATTAATTTGGAAGAATTGATACTTTATGATATTGAAACCTATCCATGATCATGGGCTCCCTATCTTTTTTTTTTTTTTTGAGACAGGTTGTAGTGCAGTGGCACAATCATAGCTCACTGCAGCCTTGAACTCCTGGGCTCAAGCGCTCCTCCTGTCTCAGCCTACTGAGTAGTTAGGACTAGAGGCACACAGCACCACACTTGCCTTTTTTAAAAAAATTTTTTTTTTTTTTTTTTTTTTTTTTTTTGAAGCGGAGTCTCGCTCTGTCGCCCGGACTGGAGTGCAGTGGCCGCATCTCAGCTCACTGCAAGCTCCGCCTCCCGGGTTTACGCCATTCTCCTGCCTCAGCCTCCCGAGTAGCTGGGACTACAGGCGCCCGCCACCTCGCCCGGCTAGTTTTTTTTTTTTTTGTATTTTTAGTAGAGACGGGGTTTCACTGTGTTAGCCAGGATGGTCTCGATCTCCTGACCTCGTGATCACCCGTCTCGGCCTCCCAAAGTGCTGGATTACAGGCTTGAGCCACCGCGCCCGGCCTAAAAAAATTTTTAAATTTTTAAATTTTTTAAAAATTTTCTGTGAGAATGCAAACTTTAAAAATTTAATTTTTTATAGTGTCTCACTATGCTGGGATTACAGACGTGAGCCACACCACCTGGCCTCCTTCTCCAATTTTTAAGATAGTCTTTTAATGTCTTTTGATAACCTTTTAAAATTTTCAGCACAAAGACACTGTAAGTCGTTTGCCATATTTTTAGTTGGGCATAATATGTATGTTTAGTCCTACTAGGAATAAATATTTTCTAATCCTTTGTCTTTTATGTCTTATGTTTTTGATTTCTTATTCTACTGGCTAACACTCCCAGGATGATGTTTAGACGCTGAATAGAAAGGCGATAGTGAGAACCCTTTTCCTATTCTTGATTTTGAAAGAATTGTTGCCAGCGCTGTGGCTCATGCCTGTAATCCCAGCACTTTGGGAGGCTGAGATGGGAGAATCTCTTGAGCCCAGGAGTTTGAGGGGATCAGCCTGGGCCACATAGTGAGACCCCATTTCTTTTTTTTTTTTTTTTTTTTGAGACAGAGTCTCGCTCTGTTGCCCAGGCTGGAGTGGTACAGTGGCACGATCTCGGCTCACTGCAAGCTCCGCCTCCCAGGTTCACGCCATTTTCCTGCCTCAGCCTCCTGAGTAGCTGGGACTACAGGTGCCCACCACCATGCCTTGCTAATTTTTTGTATTTTTAGTAGAGACAGGGTTTCACCATGTTAGCCAGTATGGTCTCAATCTCCTGACCACGTGATCCACCTGCCTCTGCCTCCCAAAGTGCTGGGATTACAGGTGTGAGCCACCATGCCTGGCCGAGATCCCATTTCTTAAAAAAAAAAAAAGAAAAATAGCCAGGCGTAGTGGCATGCACCTGTAGTTCTAGCTGCTTGGGAGGCTGAGGCGGGATAATTGCAGATTAAGGCACCCACAAAGATGCACTTAAACCAGTTGTTTCTGCTGAGAGCAGCTGGGATTTGTCATTAGATTTGCCAGGTATAGAGAGAGACTGGCCAGCTGCCATCAATGCTTTTAGTCCTTTTTTGTTCAGCTGCTGCTTGATACTATGTAGGAAAGATTGTTAAAGCCCAGTGCACTGTTTCCCTCTGGTCACTCCTCTGCTATCAATGTGTTGTCTTTTGTGTAATAGAAAGCTTAAAGTTCATCTAAGTCGAGACCAGTACTCCTGTAGGAATATAATGCATGCCACAAATGTGAGCCACTTAAATAATTTTAAATTTTCTAGAAGCTACATTAAAAAGTAAGGAGAAACAAATGTGAGCCACTTAAATAATTTAACTTTTCTAGAAGCTACATTAGAAAGGAGAAACAGATGAAATAATTTTTTAAAACACTACATCCAAAATATTATTATTCCAACATATAATCAATAAAAAATAGTACTGAGGCCAGCACAGGCCAAGGCAGGGAGGATCGCTTGAACCCAGGAGTTTGAGACCAACCTGGACAACATGGTGAAACCCCATCTCTACAAAAAATACAAAAAAAATTAGTGGGGCGTGTTAGCACATGCCTGTTAGTCCCAGCTACTCAGTAGGCTGAGGTGGGATAATCACTGAACCAGGAAAGTCGAGGTTGTAGTGAGCTGTGATTGTGCCACTGCACTCCAGCCTGGGTGACAGAGCAAGACCCTGTTTCAAAAAAAAAAAAAAAAGATATACTTAAAATTTATTCCCATATGAAGTCTTCAAAATCAGGTGTATATATCATGCTTACAACACATAATTTATGGCTACTGCATAGCAGGGGTCATCACTGTTAGTTCAACTTTTCTTTGGCAGTCCACTCCCTGTGCCCCACACTACACTGCTGCACTGTTGTTGTATATGTGTGTGTGAGATTGCATTTAGACAACTGTAATAGGTTGAATTTGGTTATTTAATCTCTGTCCAAAATCACATCACAATGATGCCTTGATTATAGAAAGATCCTTCCTTGCAGCATATCTCCCTAGTCTCATAATAGTTATCTGACACCCTCAGTGTATATAAGTGAATATTTTGAGGGAAGAATAGAAAAGATACAATTATATCTATATATATGTGTGTGTGTATGTCTATATATATATATATATATATATTTTTTGAAACAAGTCGCTGCTCTGTGGCCCAGGCTGGAGCGCAGTGACATGATCTCGGCTCACTGCAACCTCCGCCTCCTGGTTCAAGTGATTCTTCTGCCTCAGCACCCTAAGTAGCTGGGATTACAGTCATGCACCACCACACCTGGCTCATTTTTGTATTAATAATTTTTAAATGGAATAATAATTTCACTTTCTTCTTACCAGATCTTATTGTCTGGGTTGTTTGTTTTTATGGGTTTTTTTTGTTTGAATCTCCCTTTTACATGAAACAAAAATTAACGTTTTATTATGGGAAATTTCTTTTTTTTTTTTTTTTTTGAGACGGAGTCTCGCTCTGTCGCCCAGGCTGTCTCAGCTCACTGCAAGCTCCGCCTCCCGGGTTTACGCCATTCTCCTGCCTCAGCCTCCCGAGTAGCTGGGACTACAGGTGCCCGCCACCTCGCCTGGCTAGTTTTTTGTATTTTTTTTAGTAGAAACAGGGTTTCACTGTGTTAGCCAGGATGGTCTCGATCTCCTGACCTTGTGATCCACCCGTCTCGGCCTCCCAAAGTGCTGGGATTACAGGCTTGAGCCACCACGCCCGGCTGTGGGAAATTTCAGTATGCTATTAGAAAAGCATAGTGAACCCCCCGGCACCCTCAGTGATATTCTGTGTATAACAATTCATGGACAGTTTTGTTTCATCTATACCAACACCTATTGATTATCCTCCTCCTGTGTCCCCCAGTTACTTTGGATTAAATCTTATACATTATTATCACTTCATCTGTATCAGAATGTTTTTCTTTTTTATTAAGAAAATTATTTTTGAGATAGGGCCTTGCTGTAGTGCCCAGGCTGGAGTGCAGTGGCATGATATAGCTCCCTGTAGCCTCGAACTCCTGGGCTCAAGTGATCCTCCCACCTCAGCCTCGTAAGTAACTGGGACTACAGGTGTGTGCCACCACACCTGGTTACAGAATGGTTTTAAAAACTACATTATCACACTTAAAAAAATTATCTTATTTAAAATAACTACCATTCAGATTTCCCCAGTTATTTCATAAATGATTTTTTTTTTGAGACAGAGTTGCACTCTTGTTGCCCCCAGGTTGGAGTGCAATGGCCCGATCTCAGCACACTGCAACATCTGCCTCCCGGGTTCAAGCAAGTCTTCTGCCTCAGTCTCCCAAGTAGCTGGGATTATAGGCACCCATCACCACGCCCTTTTTTGTATTTTTAGTAGAGACAGGATTTCACCAAGTTGGCCAGGCTGGTCTCAAACTCCTAACCTCAGGTGATCTGCTCGCCTCGGCCTCCCAAAATGCTGGGATTACAGGCATGAACCACTGTGCCCAGCCTTCATAAATGATTTTTATGGTTCAAATCAGGATCCATATAAAGTCCATATATGTGTCTTTTTTTTAATCTATAGATTTCCCTTCCATCTTAACCCCCTCTCCTCTGCAATTTATTTGTGGAAGAAACTGAGTTATTGAGTCATTTGTCATCTAGAATGATGTATAGTTTAGATTTTGCTGACTGCATTGCATGGTGTGGCCAAACTGTTCCTCTGTCTGGTGTATTTCTCATAAATGTGTAATTAGATGGAAAGGTTTGATCAGATTTAAATTAGTTTTTTTTTTTTCTACAGGGATATTTGAGAGGTAGTGGTATACATTTCCATCAGGAAGCACATAATGTCTTCTTGGCTCTCTTTGTGATGTTAGTAGCCATCAATTTCAGTGCCTAGATATATTAATTAGATTTCTGTATCTCCTACTATCTCAAAATTTTCCATCTTCTGTCTGTGCTACATTCTGAGTCCTTTCTTCAGTTATAAATTCTAGTTCATTGTATAATTCTTGTTAATCTGTTGACTTTCTAAAATTGGCTTTTCATATCTAAAAAATTTCCTTTTTTCAAGTCTGTTCATTCCTAATAGTTCTTACTAATTGGTCATTTTTACATCCTTAACTTTTTCTTTTCTTTTTTTTTTTTTTTTTTGAGACGGAGTCTCGCTCTGTCACCCAGGCTGGAGTGCAGTGGCCAGATCTCAGCTCACTGCAAGCTCCACCTCCCGGGTTCACGCCATTCTCCTGCCTCAGCCTCCCGAGTAGCTGGGACTACAGGCGCTGCCACCTCGCCCGGCTAGTTTTTTTTTTTTTTTTTTTTTTTTTGAGGCGGAGTCTCGCTTTGTCGCCCGGACTGGAGTGCAGTGGCCGGATCTCAGCTCACTGCAAGCTCCGCCTCCCGGGTTTACGCCATTCTCCTGCCTCAGCCTCCCGAGTAGCTGGGACTACAGGCGCCCGCCACCTCGCCCGGCTAGTTTTTGTATTTTTAGTAGAGACGGGGTTTCACCATGCTAGCCAGGATGGTCTCGATCTCCTGACCTCGTGATCCGCCCGTCTCGGCCTCCCAAAGTGCTGGGATTACAGGCTTGAGCCACCGCGCCCGGCCGCTAGTTTTTTTTTGTATTTTTAGTAGAGACGGGGTTTCACCGTGTTAGCCAGGATGGTCTCGATCTCCTTGACCTCGTGATCCGCCCGTCTCGGCCTCCCAAAGTGCTGGGATTACAGGCTTGAGCCACCGCGCCCGGCCTCATTGTTTGATCTTAACCAGGGGAATTGTATGGGCCAAAATTAGGATTGAGGATATTTTTCTCCATGGAGAATTTTCCTTAACTTTTGCAGCAGCTGAAAGATGCCATTCACACGGATCTACATTAGTCATGATGCCAGAATTGGGTAAATCTGCTGACACCAGGACACCTGTGTATATGTGTTTGTCTTTCCAGGAATTCATTGAAGAGTTGCTGTCTCCCCCTTTTGGGGGTTTAGTGGCATTTGTGAAGGAGGCTGAGGCTTTGATTGAGCGTGGACAGGCTGAGCGACTTCGAGGGGAAGAAGGTATGAGGAAAATGTGGTAATGATGGGATCAGTGGTAAGGGAAGTGGAAAAGAAAAATGAAAGGATGCAGATTACATGGTGGGGGAATAGAGTATGAAAGACTGGATTGAGAGAATACCAGAAAAGAGGGTTTGATGGTAAGGATGGCTATACCTTGGAGAGAACTTAGTGGAGTTGAAGATCAGCCAGATCCGTCTCTGACACTCTTTTTCCTCCTGCTGTTAGCCCGGGTAACTCAGCTGATCCGTGGCTTTGGTAGTTCCTGGAAATCCTCAGTGGAATCTCTGAGTCAGGATGTAATGCGGAGTTTCACCAACTTCAGAAATGGCACCAGTATCATTCAGGTGACCTGCAAGTCCCAGCCCCCACTCAGATACCCCATCATTTATTATTTTCCCCCATTTTGCTGGGCTCAGCATCATCTAAGTGACCCTTGGTTTTCAGTTACTAGCTGTGCCCAAAGTTCTGGATGAGCCCTAACCTGATTCTTCTTTTTTTTTTTTTTTTTGAGAGAGAGTCTAGCTATGTTGTCCAGGCTGAAGTGCAGTGGCACGATCTGGGCTCACCTCCACCTCACGGGTTCAAGTGATTTTTCTGCCTCAGCCTCCCAATTAGCTGGGATCACAGGCACCTGCCACCACACCCAGCTAATTTTTGTATTTTTTAGTAGAGATGGGGGTTTCACTGTGTTGGCCAGGCTGGTCTCGAATTCCTGACCTCGTGATCTGCCTGCCATGGCCTCCCACAGTGCTGGGATTACAAGTGTGAGCCACTGTGCCTGGCTGCCTAACCTGATTCTTAATCATCACTATTAGCACCACTTTACAGTTTGATCCCTCAATGACTTTCTTTGACCAGGGAGCGCTGACCCAGCTGATCCAGGTCTATCATCGCTTCCACCGGGTGCTGTCCCAGCCGCAGCTCCGAGCCCTGCCTGCCCGGGCTGAGCTCATCAACATTCACCACCTTATGGTGGAGCTCAAGAAGCATAAGCCCAACTTCTGATGTGCCGGAAACCACCCTGAGATCTGCCAGTCATCTCCATGGACTTCTGCACCCCATTCCATACCCTTCTTCACCTGGGGTCCCCCTTGCAGTTTTCCCCTTGCCTCCCAGGCCCTTGACATGGCTTACCTGCCTTCCCTCCCAGCACCTTGCCCAACAGGATAAGCTGGATCTCCTTGGCCTTCTGAATTTCCCAGTGTCTTCAGGTTTCCCAAGACCACTTCCCTGTGGGCTTCCAAAATGGCCTTTATCATTTCTCCAGTCTGTCACCCTCCTTTCCTGCTCCCATATACCCAAGGCTTGTTTCTTTCCCTGTAAAAACCTTCACTGCGTCAGTCTCTGGTTCACTCAACTAGTCACCATGTCCTGAGGCATGAAGCCTGAGCTCTTGGAATCGCTGGCAAGGGGTGACTGCCTCTGTCACTGTGTTTTTCAAAGTCATTTCTTTTCTCTAGTTTTTTGACCTAAGATCTCAGCAATTTGAACACTAACCCCTCCCCTCCTGGCTCAAGAATTACTCCCAAGTCAGTCTGCAGAAAATAAATACTTAATATGACATGACACTTCTCCCATTTCCTTTCTCCTTCCTGCTGAAGGCCTTAAGGTGGCCCCATCTCTAGAGTGACCTTTCCTTTCTGACTGCTTCCTGGGCTTATATCCCTTATGGCGGGTGTAACCTCTAACCTCTAGCTACTTCCAGGCCAGAGGAGGAAGGTGGCCTCTGGCTAAAGCAGATGCTGCAAGGGCTGAGAACCAGGCCGCGCATCCCCAGACACTAGCTCGAGGGCTCCCTTGGGACAATTCCAAGCTGACTCTGGAATCCCTCCTCTGTAGCAGCTCCGTAGCTCCTCTGGTTGTGGCTGTCACAGTCCCTTGCTCGTGGGCTGCAGCAGTCAACCCACACCCACACCGTTGGGGCAGGGGTAGACCAGGCAAAATTCATCCATGTCATCTATTTGTTTAACTTGGAGCCTTCCTGCTGCCCATGCTTATACGCTTCGTTTGACCTTAGGCTCTAGACTGGAGAGACACAGGGACCCCTTTAAGGCCTAAGAGGAGAGGTGCAGTTAAGGAAAAATGGTAATTTGGGGATGTTTCCTGTTTCCTCCACCCCCACGGCCTAAACATTCCCTTCCCAGGTCCCTGGAGAGTGGTGGAAAGAAGGCGGATTCTACTCCCCGCTTAGGCCCTCCGGATGCGGGTCTAGACCGCCGGCGACGGGAGGTATCTTGAGTGAGTCTGTGACTGCAAAGCACACCCGCCGCGGAGCGGAGGCTGCTGCGTCCTGAGGCTGAGAGCGGGTCCGGCTCGGGCTCTCCTAATTGGCGGACGCGGGAGGTGGCGTGGTAAGGCAGAAAGGAGCGGGATTTCAGCTCTCGCCTTTTCAGGGTTCCGCCCCATATCTGAGAGCCGCTCTCTGATTGGCTTGGGAAACCGTGTCTCAGCGCTTTGGCCTAGCGACTTTGATGAAAGTGTTTGCGCCTGAGACCGAAGTGCAGAGGAGGGCGAGCACAGGCGGAGAGGATTGGAGAATCAGCGATTCCTGATTGGCCAGGCGTGTCTTGAGGGCGGGGCCAGAACTGCGTCCTTAAGTGACCTCGCACTTGCCCCGCTCACCCGCTCCGCGTTATTCAGGGTTTACACCGCCTGACTCACTGCGCTATGCGTTCCCTCACACCTGCCGGATGCCAGGCGGCGGTGTGCCAGGCTCTGAGGAGCCGCGAGCTCACCCCAGACGCCAGCCCCGGGAATCCTCTGCTCCTCCACTTTCCCTTCCCGCTGCTGCTTTCTTGCCCACCCACTCCCAGGTGTCACTCTTGGGGCATCCAGATGTTCTGGCATTTGACCTGACTCCAGCCTAAGCGCGAGGACGGGAGAAAGGCCAAGGGTATGAGATTTGGGACAGGAGAGGCATTTAGCTACTCTGACAAAGAGCGTGGGTTCCCAAAGAAAGGGTCCCCAGATACCCCGCAGGGGAGACAGACGACTTCAGTTAACTAATGCTTGCATGCGGGGAGGCTGTGCAGGCAGCCACCACGGTTCTTCACAGCCTTCATTCTTTCCTTTCCCTGTCCGTCGCAGAACCCAAATCCTCAGAGCTGACCGAAAAGCCCGTGTTGTTGAAGTCGCTGAGGGGCAGACGCAGAATGTGAGCCGTGGGGCGAAGGGACAGTTCCGGAGGCTCGAGATTCCGGAACCCGGTGGGCATTCAAGTGATACTGGAGCACGCAGTTTTCAGGGACATTAAGCTCGCCCCGGGGGTCCACTGGAACCTTCTGACCCAACGATCTCTCTGGACAGGGTGATCCAGAACAGACGATGAAGAGACAGCGTGAAAGGGAGCAGCGATCCCTACACTGACCTCCGGAGGGCAGCATGATCAAGGGAAGGAGCTGTTCACCCTCCGCTCAAACCCCCGCGCAGCCTCTGCGGCTTACTCCTGCTTCCCAAGGCGGCGAGGTTCCACCCCCACCACCGCCGGCCCCCGCCGCCCTCTTCGCGCTGAAGCTGCTGAGGGTCTTTTTCTTCAGCCCCAAATCCTCTGCTCTGTGGTTTACGATTCCTAGGCTTAAACTCGTAACTGCTAGGGTCATCACTCCTCAAACTTCTCCCACACTTGTTTTGTTGATGACGAACACAGGGGCCTCACAGACTCAGAAGCATCTGGAATCATTCCGACGGACAGAACTGTGTCATTATCCTCTTTCCCCCTGCTAATCTCTGAGAACAGTGTCTGTATATGGCACAGGGGTCCCTAGTGTCATATAGAAGGACTTGGAGATGTCCTCATGGGCTGTAACGGCCCCCAGTGCTCTTCAGGGATCTCTGTCCTTTAAAGAAATATCATTTCCCTTTATTTCTCTACCTTTGTGCCCTCACTTCGCCCTGAATTGTTTCCTTAAACTGGGCTTTCTAGGAAACGTTTACTTCGTGTTCAACAGCAAAGTCTCGGCATAAGGCGAGGGCGGCAGGGGACAGTGGGGCGGGAGATTGTTCGCTTTGGCATTAATTTCAGAGCTGCTGAACGTGGACAAAAGAGAGACAGAACATTTTCCTTTCTTCCATTCCTGTAAATACGGACCTACCTACCCTCCACTTAAGAAGGGTGGCTTTTCTGATTTTAAGATATCAGGCAGCCGGGCGAGGTGGCTGACACCTGGGATCCCAGAACTTTGGGAGGCCGAGGCAGGAAGATCCCTTGAGGCCAGGAGTTCGAGACCAGCCTGGCCAACATTGCAAAAACCCATCTCTACTAAAAATACAAAAATTAGTCGGGCGTGGTGGTGCCTGCCTATAATCCCAGCTACTAGGGTGGCTGAGTCAGGAGAATCCCTTGAACCCGGGAGGTGGAGGTTGTAATGAGCCGAGATGGCCACTGCACTCCAGCCTGGGTGACAGTGAGACTCTGTCTCAAAAAAATAAATAAAAATAAAAATAAAATAAATAAATAATAATAAAAAGATATAAATTGACTGAGCTTTAAAATAGTCAGAGGCCCAGGGTGGTAGCTCATGCCTGTAATCCCTTTGGAAGGCAGAGGCCAGAGGATCTTGAGTGCAGGAGTTTGAGACTAGTCTGGGTAACATAGGGAGACCCCATCTCTTAAAAAAAAAAAAAAAAAAGCTAAGCATGGTGGCCCATGCCTCTGGTCCCAACTACTTGTGAGGCTGAGGCAGGAGGATTACTTGAGAACAGGAGTTAGAGATTGCAGTGAGCTATGACTGAACTACTGCACTCCATCCTGGGTGACAGAGTGAGACCCTATCTCTTTAAAAAAAAAAAATTTAAAAAGTAGACTTAGTGTGAAGATTCAAGAAAAGAAAGAGAAAGCAAGCAAAACTTTAAGGAGAGGAGAATCGAAATTGGCTGTCTTCATCCTGGACATAATGGACACACCAATTCGTGTTACATACTAGAGTTAACTAAGTGTTTTCAGAAGCAGTTGTCATTAAACCAACATAGTTATTGAAGCTCTGCTCTGTGTTCTGTGATAGGCACTGTGGATTCAGCAGAGACTAAATCAAAGTCCTTGATCTCAGAGGACATATTTCATCTAATTGAATTCACGTATCAGCCTTATGAGGAGGTGTTCTTCCTGTTTCAGGTAATGAGCTTGAATTTCAAATAATGAGCTCAAAACCATATAGGCACTCAGTGGCTGAAACTTCTGTGCCCACATTCAGCTTTTGTTCTATGACTCCAGGCTGGGAGTCATGGAGCTGAGGAGGCAGCCAGTTGTAGAGAAGCAACAGATTAATAAGTAATAGTAAATTATTGAAAGGATATTTACAGAACTGAAGGAAAAGCTGAACAGGTGGTCTTTGGAAAGGACAGAAGCCAGGATAGTTCCAGCGTGCAGGCAGCAGACACCAATAGTCAATGCTTCTACTTTGGGTCAAGAGAGAGAACTCCAATAGGCTTAGGGTGGGTCAGGTGCTCACACTCCTCTGAGGAAGGGGAGGGTCCCTTGAAGAATAGTACCATAGACTACCCAATGTTGGAGGATAATGGCCCCAACGCAAAAATGGGATCCTGCTACCAGACGAATGGGATACAGATGCCAGGTAGCAAAATCCAACAAATGTACACATGCCAAAATCCCAACTCCATCACTAAGAGCCACGCAATCCTCTGAATATCAATTAGATTAATTGACACTCTTTTTCCTCTTGCTACTGTGGTACATGCAGTAGTTACCTTTATTCTTCACTTTGTTTTCTCATAAGACTAACCAAGCAGTTTTTTAAAATAAAGAAATAAAAGCAAAATTGCTTATTGTCGTATTCAATTCATTGGCAAACTAGTAACATTAAATAAACTCCAGACAGAGCCGCTGGAGAAGAATCAAGTACAATTTAGTAGAAATAACACTGTATGTGTGAGGGTGAGTGTATATGTGTGTCATGGAAAAAACTTTGTCCTGCCCAAACTGTAAGTCATGACCATGCCCCTCTCAGCAGAAGTTTATCTTTTTGGAAGAAGTTTGGAAGAAGTTTATCTCATTTGGAAGAAGTTTATAAGAATGCAGCTTAAAAAAAATCGTGTGATTTTGGAGCAAGGTCAAGCCTTTGCTATTGCTTCCACATTTTGTTTTATTTATTTGTTTACTTTTTAGTTTTTTGGGGGGTTTTGTTTGTGTTTTTGAGACAAGGTCTCGCTCTGTTGCCCAGGCTGGAGTGCAGAGGCACCATCTCGGCTTACTGAAACCTCCGCCTCCCGGGTTCAAGCGATTCCCCTGGCTTAGCCTCCTGCGTAGCTGGGATTACTGGCACGCACCACCACATCCAGCTATTTTGTGTATTTTTAGTAGACACAGGGTTTTGCCATGTTGGCCGGGCTGGTCTCGAACTCCTGGTCTCATGTGATTCACCTGCCTCGGCCTCCCAAAGTGCTAGGATTATAGGCATGAGCCATTACGTCCGGCTAGTTTTCAGTTTTTTGAGACAGAGTCTTGCTTAGCCCCCCAGGCTGGAATGCAGTGGCATGATCACCGTTTACTGCAGCCTTGACCTCATGGACTTAAGCAATCCTCCCACCTCAGCCTCTGGGATAGCTGGGACTACAATCACGTGCCACCACGCCTGGCTAATTTTTGTAGTTTTTGGTAAATGAGGTTTCACCATGTTGCCCAGGCTGGTCTTGAACTCCTGACCTCAAGTGATCTCCTACCTTGGCCTCCCAAAGTGTTGGAATTACAGGCATGAGCCACTGCCCCAGCCTGTTTTATTAATTTAGTTAAAAATATATGAAAAGAGGCCCTGTGCGGTGGCTCACGCCTATAATCCCAGCACTTTGGGAGGCTGAGGTGGGTGGATCACCTGAGGTTTTGGAGTTCAAGACCAGCCTGTCCAACATGGAGAAACCCCATCTCTACTAAAAATATAAAAAATCAGTCAGGCATGGTGGTGCATGCCTGTAATCCCAGTTACTTGAGAGGCTGAGGCAGGAGAATCACCCTAACCCAGGGGAGGTTGTGGTGAGCTGAGATTGCACCATTGCCCTCCAGCTTGGGCAACAAGAGTGAAACTCCATCTCAAAAAGAAAAGGGAAAAAAAAAAAAAAATATATATATATATATATATATACACACACACACATATGAAAAGGCCAGGTATGGTGGCTCATGCCTGTAATCCTAGCACTTTGGGAGGCTGAGGCGGGTGGATCATCTGAGGTCAGGAGTTCGAGACCAGCCTGGCCAACATGGCAAAACCCTGTCTCTACTCAAAATACAAAAATTAGCCAGGCATGGTGGTGCGTGCCTGATATCCCAACTACTTGGGAAGCTGAGGCAGAAGAATCACTTGAACTCGGGGGCAGAAGTTGGCAGTGAGCCAAGATCACACCATTTCATTCCAGTCTGGGCACAAGAGCAAGACTCTCTCTCTCTCTCCATATATATATATATATATATATATATATATATATATAAAGCAGGCAGGGCATGGTGATCCATGCCTATAATCCTAGCACTTTGGGAGGCTTAGGTGGGCAGATCAGTTGAGCACAGGAGTTCGAGACCAGCCTGAGCAACATGGCGAAAGTCTATCTCTACCGAAAATACAAAAATTAGCTGGGCGTGGTGGTGCATGCCAGTAATCCCAGCTACTCCGGAGGCTGAGGCAGGAGGATCGCTTGGGAAGGCAGAGGTTGCAGTGAGCCGAGATGACACCACTAGACTCCAGTCCGGGTGACAGAGCAAGACACTGTCTCAAAAAAATAAAAAGAAAAAAGAAAAGAAATCACCTGCCTTATGAAGAAACAGTTGGTAACAGATATAAGATACAGAATGTACAGCCCCTGGTATGGAATAAGTCCTTAGAAATGTTAGCTCCTCTCTGTTCCTGTGTGACATGAAGGGAATTCCAAGGCCAGTACCACTTCCTGGTGGCTTTCCTCACTTAAGTGCTGTGTACCCCATTGCAAAAGCATGTCTCCCAGGTTCCTGATACCACATCCCATGTCCTCTGCCTCTGGGGCTCTCATAGGATAAAGTGTCATTTTCCGTATAAGCTAGAAAAGAATCTTCCGAACAAACGTTTGCCTTGGGAATGAAGATATAGCTGAACTGAAAGGACAATTAATTTTTGTCCCCAGACCAACCCAACCTTCAGGGCTGGGGACTCATTTGATGCTCCCATTCAAACAATTGGAGAACATTGTCTCTGAGTACTGGGGCTTTTTAGCATCTTTTCTCCAAATGTTACATCCTTAGGGGCTGTGAATAGTAGAAAAGCCTTCAATAGTGGTTCAGATGGAAGCATGCAGGCATGTGGAGAGTTTCCACTCCCTGATCCCTGAGACAAACCTTAGGGTGGAAAAGAGGCTGCTGGGGAGGTTGGCTCTGAATGTAAAGCTGGGAGAAGCACCTCCTGTCAACCTAAGGGCTTGTGGGCAGGGGCAACATGTTGACCTGGCTTCCTTTCCACTCTGAGACATCACTGGCTCTCACGTAGAGCTTTTCTTTTCTTTTCTTTCTTTTTCTTTTTTTTTTTTCTTTTTTTTTTAGACAGAGTTTCACTCCTGTTGCCCAGGCTAGAGTGCAATGGCACAATCTCAGCCCACCACAACTGCCACCTCTCCAGTCCAGATTCTCCTGCCTCAGCCTCCGGAGTAGCTGGGATTACAGGCATACACCACCATGCCCAGATAATTTTGTATTTTTAGTAGAGACAGGGTTTCTCCTTGTTGGTCAGGCTTGTCTTGAACTCCTGACCTCAGGTGATCCACCTGCCTTGGCCTCCCAAAGTGCTGGGATTACGAGCGTGAGCTATTGCGCCTGGCCTTTCAGTTTTTTCTTTCTTTCTTTCCCTCCCTTCCTTCCTTCTTTCCTTCCTTCCTTCCTTCCTTCCTTCCTTCCTTCCTTCCTTTCTTCCTTTCTTCTTTCCTTCTTCCTTCCTTCCCTCCCTCCCTCCTTTTCTTTCTTTCTCTCTCTCTCTTTCTTCTTCTTCTTCTTTTTTTTTTTTCAGGGTTTCGCTTTGTTACCCAGGCTGGAGTGCAGTGAGTGGCACGATCATGGCTCACTGTAGCCTCAACTTCCTAGGCTCAAGCAATCCTCCTACCTCAGCCTCCTTAGTAGCTGGGATTGCAGGCATGAGCCACTGTGCCCAGCGTAATGCAGGGCTCTTCATCCAGGATCCCAAGGGGAAACAAAGATAGGATGAAATTACATTACATTTTCACTAATCTCTAACTGATATTTAGCATCTTCTCCAATGATAAATGTAGGCAATAAACCTACACAGGTATTTGTAGTACATGTGACTGTTGTTAATAGAATTTACAGGTTTATGTCATCTTCCGGTAGTTGCAGAAATTTCAAAATGTCACGTATGCTCATGGTTACTTTGTAGTTAGTGGTAGTGGTTAGACTCACCACTAGATCTTCTTACACATTTTGCTTCATTTTGATAACTGTACTTCAATATGATTGTTTTCCTTTGTAATCCCATTTATTTTACTTTATGCAGTTGAAGGTTATTCTGAGACTCGACAGACTTCTCCAGACTTCCAACGCCTGTCTTAGACATAAAAAGTTAAGAAACCTTAAATCTCTAATGATGCTGTCATTTCCTGTTTTGTATTATTTTACAACCAGGGTAATTAGGAATGCTTTCTTCTTCTTTCTTCTTCTTCTTCTTTTTTGAGACGGAGTCCTGCTGTTTCACCCAGGCTGGAGTGCAGTGGCACGATCTTGGCTCACTGCAACCTCTGCCTCCCAGGTTCGAGCTATTCTCCTGCCTCAGCCTCCCAAGTAGCAGGCACCCACCACCGTGCTCAGCTTTTTTTTGTGTATTTAGTGGAGATGGGGTTTCACCATGTTGGCCAGGCTGGTCTTGAACTCCTGATGTCAGGTGATCTACCCACCCCAGCCTCCCAAAGTGCTGGGATTACAGGCATGAGCCACCTCGCCTGGCTTGCTTTTTTGTTTAAACTAAATGTCTGCTTGTAAAATTTCTGCCCATATTTTCTTCATTATTACTCAAATTCAATTATTCATTTATTTGCCAAATATTTAGAAAACACTTCTCTTTTACAAAACCATGCTGCATAAAACTGTTATTATGCAAAAAATAATCCTTACTCACCATGCCCTCCACCCCGACCCCCCAACCCCATTTACAATCTGGTAGAGGAGCTGGACTGTTTACTTACACAGGACACACAGGCTGCAGCTTACCATGGACAGGGAGGGAGAGGATTGTTCCGGGTGCAGGCAATAAGAAGGTGTATTGTCTGTGGAGAATTTAAAAATAATTCTAAAACCAGCTTTTTTTTGAGATGGAGTCTGACTCTGTTGCCCAGGCTGGAGTACAGTGGCACCATCTCACCATCTCAGCTCACTGCAGCCTCTGCCTCCCGGATTCCAGTGATTCTCCTGCCTCAGCCTCCCAGGTAGCTGGGATTACAGGCACACACCACCATGCCAGGCTAATTTTTGTATTTTTAGTAGAGACGGGGTTTCACCATGTTGGCCAGGCTGGTCTTGAACTCCTGACCTCAGGTGATCCTCCCGCCTCGGCCTCCCAAAATACTAGGATTACAGGTGTGAGCCACCTCGCCCAGCCTAAAGCCAACTTTTTATTGTTGCTGCGCACCAACAATTATAAAACAATGTTAGTGACAAAATACCCCTTGCAGTGTAGCCTCCTCCCACCACTCCACCCTGCTTGATATACCACTGCACACAGGGGAGTTTAACCATTTCCAGTTTACACACACACACACACACACACACACACACACCCTTTGAGACTTCCTTTTCTCCCCCTCAACTCCCCAGCCCAGTTCTCATGTCACTCTACTCAGGGTGGGATCTGCAGCGCTGCTGGGCCAGTATCCCCGAAGGTGAGTCCAGCCCTCTCCCTGTAAGTTCCTTGGCCTCTGGATGGTCTCATTAATAGTCCAGGATGAGCCCTGCAAACTTGGCGTCTGTAGGCAGGTCTCAGCTCTTCTTAACGCCCCTGGGCTTGAACCCCTTGGCAACTGCATTTGACAGTACATGATTCCCATCCCTCATCTCCAGATTTTCCATCCTTCAAGAAAACTCTGGATTTCCTGGTCACGCCAAGGCTTAATGAACTGGCCTGGCAGCTTCTCTGGTCCTCAAGATTCCTTTTCTTGCCTTACTTTCTGAAGTCTTCTAGTAGTTTTACTTGGAAGTGTCACTGTCTCCATTTTTCTGCAGTTCTTTTTTCTGTAGTCCCAGGGACTGCAGGGAGCTGACACCTCATCTGAGCTGCTAGAATTGAGGTGAGAAAGGAGGTTCCTAAGTGCAGAAATGTGTTTTCTCCTCTCAGCTACCACTGAAGGCCTTGGATGTGATTGAGTCAGACCTCCCCTGCACAGTCTCCCTTTGGATTACCTCAAGATAAACCAATTTGTGACTTTAATTACATGTGCAAAGTCCCTTCCCAGCAGCACCTAATCTAAAGTGTGATTCAGTGAGTGAAAGAGGGTGTGCTAGCGATCAGGTAGGGAAGTGATTCCAAGGGTCCCTAGACTCCACATTCCCAACGGCAAAATGTGACGTTGTTACGTTCTGACAAGTGAACTCTCCTCCCAAATTCATTGCCTGAGTTGATGCAAATGAATTCAGCCATGCCTTTTGGGTTTGGCATCTGAGAAGTGTCTGTGACTTGGGAAGAGTGGTCAGAATGGCAGGTAATGGGAAGAGACCACATTTCAGCTGGTGGAGAGTGAAAGGACAGCCAACATCTGGCTCTTTCTGAAGCATAGACATATTGGAGATTGAAAGTGTCTGTTGGCCTCACAGGCACTGAAGAAAGCCTCCCATCCTCTCAGATTTTCCTCCTTTTTCCTGAGGTCCCCTGACCCTGATAGTCTGTAATCTTATTCCATGTCTGGGCCAACAAACTACCTTCCATGGAGGATTTGAATATAATAATCAGTTTCCTCTGCATTCCTCCAGAACACAGAGTCCACACCATCCACGAGTCTACCAAACAAAAGCTTCCTCATTGGTCTCAATGTTGAGCACTCAAAGTTCTCTGAGCTCATTTAGCACCAACCCATCATCCTTTAAATCCACAGGATGGGATGGGCAGGGTGCAGTGACCCATGCCTTTGATTACAACACCTTGGGAGGCCAATGGGCAGATCTCTTGAGCCCAGGAGTTCAAGACCGGCCTGGGCAACATGGTGAGACACCATCTCTACAAAAAAAAAATATTTTTTTTTTGGAACAGAGTCTCACTCTGTTGCCCAGGCTGGAGTGCAGTGGTGCGATCCCAGCTCACTGCAACTTCTGCTTCCAGGGTTCAAGCGATTCTCTGCCTCAGCCTCCCCAGTAGCTGGGATTGCAGGCATCCTCCACCATGCCCAGTTAATTTTTGTATTTTTAGTAGAGACAGGGATTCACCATGTTGACTAGGCTGGTCTCGAACTCCTGACCTCATGATCCCCCCACCTCAGCCTCCCAAAGTACTGGGATTACAGGCGTGAGTCACCACACCCGGCCTACATAAATTTTTTAAAAAAATTAGCCAGGAATGGTGGTGCACACCTGTGGTCCCAGCTACTTGGAAAATTGAGGTAGGAGGATTCCTTGAGCCCAGGAAGTTGAGGCTGCACAGTGAGCTGTGATCACGCCATTGCACTCCAGCCTGAGCAATAATGAGACCTTATCTCAGAAAACAAAAAACAACCAAAAATATCCATAGGATGAAACATATGTTTGATTATGACAGCTTGCTCATGGCACCTTCTGAATGGCCCAACTCCCTCGCAGATCCCCAGACCAACTGCTTTTGTTGCAGAGACCGCTTCTTGTAACCTCTTTTTTTTTTTTTTTTTTCTTGGAGATGGAATTTCACTCTTGTTGCCCAGGCTGGAGTGCAATGACATGATCTTGGCTCACTGCAATCTCTGCCTCCAGGGTTCAAATGATTCTCCTGCCTCAGCCTCCTGAGTAGCTGGAATTACAGGTGTGCACAACCACACCCAGCTAATTTTTGTGTTTTTAGTAGGGACAGTGTTTTGCCATGTTGGCCAGGCTGGTCTCGAACTCCTGGCCTCAGGTGATCCACCCGCCTCAGCTTCCCAAAGTGCTGGGATTACAGGCGTGAGCTACTGCAGCTGGCCTACAGCCTCTAATTTCATTTTCATCCAAAAACTTTAATGGAAGACCCATGGATTCCCTCTTCAAGTAACAGCAAAGCCCATCTCCTTTAAGATTTCTTTGATCATCTTTGTAAAGCTTGACCTTAAAGTCTTCTGAGGATTTCTCCTGGAGGCAAACCAGATATATATACATTTGTATTTCTGTCTTCTTCAATATGAAATTATCCTTATTCCATTTTTCTTTTATCTCCCCTTTTTTTAGGATCAGTGGGTTTGGGGGGTTTTCTTTGCAGAAGTTCTGCATTCTTAGCATTGACATCTTGTACATTTGCAGGAGAGCTAGATGCCCACCATTAGAAAAGCCACACTTGGCTGGGTATGTAGCAATGAAACCTTTAGTGGCCTTGGGAAACCACCCCTTCTTGTCCAGACCCCACTCATTGTGGGAGTCAGTTGGCTGCAGCCCTAAATAACCCATTTGCCACTGAGATCTTGTCTGTTGCAGTCCTTGGTGTCTCCATATAATTTTTGCATTCACAACTGCTCATCAAGTCATCATTGTCATCCACTTCATGTTTGCTACCTAGCCAGGGGCAGGGTTCAGGTAATCAAAGAGGCTGCTCTGCTGGGCCTGCAAGGCTCCACCAAGTATGTCTGAGGCGACAGCCCAAGCATTGTTGTAAACATTTGCGTTAGTCCGTTCTCACACTGCTATAAAGACATACCTGAGACTGGGTAATTTATAAAGAAAAGAGGTTGCCGGGCACGGTGGCTCACGCCTGTAATCCCAGCACTTTGGGAGGCTGAGGTGAGTGGATCACTTGAGGTCAGGAGTTTGAGACCAGCCTGGCCAAATATGGCGAAACCCTGTCTCTACTAAGAATACAAAAATTAGCCAGGCATGGTGGCACAGGCCTGTAATCCCAGTTACTTGGGAGGCTGAAGCAGGAGAATCACTTGAACCAGGGAGGCAGAGGTTGCAGTGAACCAAGATCATACCATTGCACTCCAGCCTGGGTGACAGAGCAAGACTCCGTCTCAGAGAAAAAAAAAAAAAAAGAAGATGTTTGTTGGGCACAGTGGCTCATGCTTGTCATCCTATCAGCACTTTGGGAGGCCGAGGCAGGAGGATCAATCACTTGAGCTCAAGAGTTTGAGACCAGCCTGGGCAACATGGCAAAAACCCCTCTCTATAAAAAATACAAAACTTAGCTGGGTGTGGTGGCATGTGCTTGTGGTTCTAGCTACTTGGGGAGCTGAGGTGGGAGAATTGCTTCAGACCAGAAGGTTGAGGCTGCAGTGAGCTGTGACTGCACCACTGCCTGGGCGACAGAGCAAGACCCTATCTCAAAAAAAAAAAGAGGTTTAATTGGCTCATGGTTCTGCGGGCTATACAGGAAGCATGATGCTGGCATCTGCTCGGCTTCTGGGGAGGTCTCCAGAAACTTACAATTATAGCAGAAGGCAAAGGGGGAGCGAAGCTTCTCACATGGCAGGAGCAAGAGAGAGAGGGAGGAGGTGCGGCACACTTTTAAACAACCAGAGCTCACCAGAACTCACTATCATGGGAACAGCACCAGGGGGATGGTGCTAAACCATTCGTGAGAATCCACTCCCATAATCCAACCACCTCTCACCAGGCCCCACCTCCAACACTGCGACTACAATTCAACATGAGACTTGGTGGGGACACAGATCCAAACCGTATCAACATTTAACACATTGCATCTTTGAATTGTCACAGCAACCCTGTGAGGTGGGTACTAGTTGTTATCCGTATTTTACAGAAGAGGAAACTGATGCCCACAGACCTTGCCAAAGTTATAGACAGGACAGCTAGTGCATGACAAAGCTGGAGTTGGAATGCAGCCAGTTCTGCTTTAGTAGCCACTTTCTGGCCTGCCTTTCTATTGTTCTTTATTTCTTTATCTTTTCTTTCTTTCTCTCTCTTTCTCTCCCTCCTTCCTTCCTTCTCTTTCTTTTTTTCTTTTCTTTCCTTTTTTTTTTTTGAGACAGGGTCTGGCTCTGTTGCTCAGGCTGGAGTGTGGTGGCACCATCTTGGCTCACTGCAACCTCCACCTTCTGGGCTCAAGCCATCCTCCCACCTAAGCTTCCCAAGTAGCTGGGATTACAGGTGCGCACCACCACACCTGGCTAATATTTGTATTTTTTTAGTAGAGATGGGGTTTCGCCATGTTGGCCAGGCTGGTCTTGTACTCCTGGCCTCCCAAAGTGCTGGGATCAGGCATGAGCTATTGCACCCCACCTGAAGCTACATTCTTTTTTTTTTTTTTTTTTTTTTTAATGAGACGAGTCTTGCTCCGTCCCCTAGGCTGGAGTGGTACCAGTGGAGTGATCTCGGCTCACTGCAACGTCCGCCTCCTGGGTTCAAGCAATTCTTCTGCCTCAGCCTCTTGGGTAGCTGGGATCACAGGCACCTGCCACCACTCCTGGCTGTTTTTTCTATTTTTAGTAGAGCTGGGGCTTCACCCTATGGGCCAGGCTGGTCACAAGCAATCCGCCTGCCTCGGCCTTCCAAAGTGCTGGGATACAGGCACGAGCCACCACACCCGGCCAGGCTACATTCTTTTTTTTTTTTTTTTTTTTGAGGCAGAGTCTCGCTCTGTCATCCAGACTGGAGTGCAGTGGCGCAATCTCTGCTCACTGCAAGCTCCGCCTCCCGGGTTCACGCCATTCTCCTGCCTCAGCTTCCCGAGTAGCTGGGACTACAGGCGCCCGCCACCTCGCCCGGCTAGTTTTTTGTGTTTTTAGTAGAGATGGGGTTTCACCATGTTAGCCAGGATGGTCTCGATCTCCTGACCTCGTGATCCGCCCGTCTCGGCCTCCCAAAGTGCTGGGATTACAGGCTTGAGCCACCGCGCCCGGCCCAGGCTACATTCTTAAACACCACTTTTTACAGCTTCCAAGAAACTAAATGGGTGAAATCCAGCCTGCCGCCTGTCCTTGTTTTTATCATTTCATAGTGAAAACATAAACTCCCAAGTCCACCTACTCTATTGCACTGTGTCTCCATGACACTCTGTACTTTCTGGATCTGATTCAGCCCTCCACTTGCCCCCTCTCTAACCTGCCTGTGCCCTCTAATAAACTGCAGCCCCCCTCTTACCCTTAGCTTCTCCTTGGAGCATTCCCTCCACTTCCTGGCATTAAGTGAAATTTAACTCTCCCTTGAGGGCACTACCTCCTCTGCAGGCTTCTGAAATGAGAGTTGTTGATTTTCTTACAGCTGAGGGTGCTCTCCTGGCTTCAGATTGCTGCCTTCAGACTACTCCACCCCAGCCTCCAACTCTAGCTTAAAATAACCCTCTGCCTTCCAGGCTCAGCAATTAGGCTAAACTTTCCTCTTCCTTTCTCACTGCTACTGTCTGCCAGACCCCTCCACCTCACTCAGGGGAACGCTGGCCTAGCTGACGTCTAAGTCTTTGCATTGAGTCCTTCCTTAGGGTGACTTCGTTGTCCACCTGGAGGATCCATTCCCTACCTGACCTCTCAATAACCTGGGCACTTGATCCCAAGAACCTTCTCCTCTCCAACTCGGCCACACATTCTCATTGTCACACCCTGTATCTTATCACCTGAAGGAGCCCCTCCTTGAGAATCAGTCAAGCAGCCTGCTCTTAACCCCCACCTCCTAACCTTCTGTCCATCAGTCTGTCTGCCCTCCTTGCAACCAATTTTCAGTCTCCTAGGACCTTCGGATCAATGATGCCTTCCTTCTTCCAGCTTATGAGCCCCTCCCTATTCAGTTCAACTCCAGGACCCTTCAACACCTCTCTGGATAATATCGCCAACTCCCCTTCCCCTCTGTATTTTCATCCTTTGTACCCAAGTGGCAAAACCCCAACCCTGGATGAGCCCAGTGATCTCTTTTCTTCAGGATTTTACTCTGATAGCCAAGAACTGTTGTTGTTGGTGGTGGAAATCACACAACCAGGAAATGGTTCCCACTCCTCACTCATGATCATGAACTCTAAGGAGGCTCCCAGAATTGTTTAGTGGCCCAACCACATCACCCTGGTCAATGGCTACGTTAAACCTCCCTGGTCCTTGAAACTCTGAGGCTCTTCTGTATCTCACCTCACGCTCACTTGATGACCTCCCTCTTATGTCACAGAGAAAACCAAAGTCATCAGAGGTGAGCTCCCTCAACCATCTGTCACCAGATCCACACCCCTCCAAGAGGAACATAATGCATGCAGTGTGTGTACCTTGATTTGATCCTGATTTGAAATATATGTATAGGCTGGATGCAGTGGCTCACGCCTGTAATTCCAGCACTTTGCTTGAGCTCAGGAGTTCAAGGAGGGTGGATTACTTAAGCTCAGGATTTCAAGACCCACCTGGGCAACAGAGAAAAACCCTGTCTCTACAAAATAAAAATACAAAAATTAGTCAGGTGTGGTGGGTCACATCTAAATAGAAGTTCCAGCTACTTAGGAGGCTGAGGTGGGAGGATCACTTGAGCCTGGGAGGTGGAGGTTGTAGTGAGCTGTGATTGCACTGCTGCCCTCTGGCCTGGGTGACAGTGAGACCCAGTCAAAAAAGAAAGAAGGAAAGAAAGGAAGGAAAGAAAGAAAGAAAGATTGAGAGAGGGAGAAAGGAAGGAAGGAAAGAAGGAAGGAAGGAAGGAAGGAAAAAGAGAAGAAAGGAAGGAAAGAAATACATTAAAAAGAAAGACATATATAGAAGACATTTTGAGGCTAACGGGAATATTTGAGCATATTCTGTTATCAGATGAAGTGAAGGGGTGATCGTTATTTTCTAATTTTTTTTTTTTTTTTTTTGAGACTGAGTCTTGCTCTGTCACCAGGCTGGAGTGCAGTGGTGTGATCTCAGCTCACTGCAACCTCTGCCTCCTGGGTTCAAGCAATTCTCCTGCCTCAGCCTCCCAAGTAGCTGGGATTATAGGTATGCACCACCACGCCCGGCTAATTTTTGTATTTTTATTAGAGATGGGGTTTCACCATGTTGGCCAGGATGGTCTCTATCTCTTGACCTTGTGATCCTCCTGCCTCGGCCTCCCAAAGTGCTGGGATTACAGGTGTGAGCCACCATGTTTGGCTATGATCATTATTTTCTTAGCTGTGATTACGTATTGTGGTTATGGAATCTCCTTATTTTTGAGAGATGCATGCTGAGGTACTTGGGTGTGAAGCACATGCTTTCCTATATTTTCACATGGTCTGAGAATGTTTTAGTAGTCACTTAACAATTTCTATGTTAAAAAAAATGGCGTGGGGGGGTGGGCACAGCGGGTCATGCCTGTAATCAATCAAGAAAGGAAGGCACTGAGGCAGGCGGATCACCTGAGGTTGGGTGTTCAAGACCAGCCTGACCAACACCGGGAAACCCCATCTAAACTAAAAATACAAAATTAGCTGGGCATGGTGGCACATGCCTGTAATCATAGCTACTCCGGAAGCTGAGGCAGGAGAATCGCTTGAACCCAGGAGGCGGAGGTTGCGGTGAGCCGAGATCACGCCATTGCACTCCAGCCTGGGCAACAAGAGTGAAACTCCGTCTCAAAACAAAAAACAAACCCACAGAAACGTATATAGGCCTGGCATTGTGGCTCATGTCTGTAATCCCAGAACTCTGGGAGGCCAAAGCAAGAGGACCCCCTGAGTCCAGTTTGAGACCAGCTGGGCAACAAGGCGAGACCCTGTCTCTACAAAAAATTTAAAAATTAGCCTGGCATGGTGCGATGCACCTGTGGCCCCAGCTACCTGAGAGGCTGAGGTGGGAGGATGGCTTGAGCCCAGGATTTTGAAGCTCACTTCATCACACCCTGTGTGATGAAGTGAGACCCTCTCTTGGAAGAAAAAAAAAAAAAAGAACCATATATATATATGTTTGTATATATATAATATATAAATATTTGTATATATCTATAAATAACAATTGTTAAATCTAAGTAAAACGATGGACATACAAACAATATTGTATTATATTTTCAAGTTTTCTGTACGTTTGAAATTTTTCATAATAAAAAACTGGGCAAAATTCTGTCACTTTCACTTACTGCTCAACCCTTTCAGGCTGGTGTTTATCTCTACCTTGCTGCTACTCAAATGTTTTTTTGCAATGAACTTTATGTCATTAAGTCCATTGTTTCGTTTTCTTCTTACTTGAACTGCCACTAGTAGCTGACGTTGCTGGCCCGTTCTTTCTTGAAACACTGTCGTTTTTTGGTCTCCAGTACTTGGCATCTTCTAGCCTCCTCCTATGCCTCCCCTGGCTGCTCTTCCACCCCTCAGCTGGCCCACTCTGCCTTTGACTGAAATCACCTGGTCACATTGGAGGTCATCAAGAGAGGTTGGTCCTGGACCCTCCTCTTCTCATGCTACCCTTTCCTTCCAGGGGATCACACCTGTCCTATGGCTTCAGTTCCTATTAGCTGGTTACTCTCACATTTATCTCTTGCCTCAAATCTCCAGATTTGACCACCTTCCTGCCTGGCATCCCTACTTGGATGTCCCAAAGGTATTACTAGCTTTTTTTTTTTTTTTTTGAGACAGAGTTTGGCTCTTGTTGGCCAGGCTGGAGTGCAGTGGCAAGACCTTGGCTCACTACAACCTCCGCCTCCTGGGTTCAAGTGATTCTCCTGCCTCAGCCTCCGGAGTAGCTGGGATTAGAGATGCGTGCCACCACACCTGGCTAATTTTTTGTACTTTTAGTAGAGACAGGATTTCACCATGTTGGCCAGGTTGGTCTCAAACTCCTGACCTCAGGTGATCCACCCGCTTCAGCTTCCCGAAGTCCTGGGATTACAGGCGTGAGCCATGATGCCCAGCTTAATTTAGCATATTTGAAACAGAAGTCATGATCTTCCCCCAGAAGCAGTATCATCCTCAGATCTGAACCACAGGGGCCCTGCCCTGGCCCACATACTTTAGGGGGATTCACCGATCACAAACAACCTATCACACACATTTATTACACATGACACCTGGGCACCTCTGTCACTGATCTGCTGTCAGTGCTGGCACGGCACAACCTGAAATCTTACACATCTCCTCTTGTAATTAACGCCGTTCAAGCCCTGGGGAACGGTGACTTCTGCAATCTCTTGCCCTGTATCCTGGAAACAAAAGATGACTATAGCCCAATTCTGCGAAAGTCTGAGGTTGTGCCTCTGCCTGGATTCTGAAGCACGTACTGCTTTGGAGTAGGGCACTGTGGCTCAAGCCTGTAATCCCAGCACTTTGGGAGGCTGAGGCAGGCGGATCACGAGGTCAGGAGATCGAGACCAACCTAGCTAACACGGCGAAACCCCGTCTCTACTAAAAAATACAAAAAACTAGCCGGGCGAGGTGGCGGGCGCCTGTAGTCCCAGCTACTCGGGAGGCTGAGGCAGGAGAATGGCGTAAACCCGGGAGGCGGAGCTTGCGGTGAGCTGAGATCCGGCCACTGCACTCCAGCCTGGGCGACAGAGCGAGACTCCGTCTCAAAAAAACAAAAACAAAAACAAAAAAACAATAAAAACTGCTTACAGTTCTGGAGGCTGGAAGGTCCAAGATCAAGGTGCCAGCAGATTTGGTAACCAGTGAGGGCACACTTTGCTTCATAGATGGCACCGTCTTGCTGCATGTTCATGGGTGGAAGCTCCAAACAAGCTCCTTTGGGCCTCTTTTTTCTAAGACAGGGTCTGGCTGTGTCACCTAGGGTAGAGTACAGTGGCTCGATCTTGGCTTACTGCAAGCTCCACCTCCGGGGTTCAAGTGATTCTCCTCCCTCAGCCTCCTGAATAGCTGGGATTACAGATGCCTGCCACCATGCTCGGCTAATTTTTGTGTTTTTAGTAGAGAGAGGGTTTCTCCATGTTGCCCAGGCTGGTCTTGAACTCCTGACCTCAAATGATTAGCCTGCCTGAGCCTCTCAAAGTGCTAGGATTACAGGCATGAGCCACCACGCCCAGCCTGGGCTTCTTTTATAACGGCATTAATCCCATTCATGAGGATAGGCCCCTCATAACCTAATCACCTTCTAAAGGCCCCATCTCTTAATATCACCACAATGGGGATTAGGTTTCAATTTATGGATTTTAGAGGGGCACAAACATTTATGCCATAGCAATACATAATAAAAATTAATATATATATTTTTTGAGACAAGGTCTCACTCTGTCACCAGGCTCGAGTGTGGTGGCTCCATCATGGCTCACTACAGCCTCGACCTCCCAGGCTCAGGCAATCCTATCTCAGCCTCCAGAGTAGCTGAGGCCACAGGTGTGTGTCACCTCGCCTGGCTAAGTTTTCCATTTTTTGTAGAGATGGCATTTCACCATGTTGCCCAGGGGGGTCTCAAAACAATGGGCTCAAGTGATCTGCCCACCTTGACCTCCCATAACACTGGGATTTCAGGTGTGAGCCACTGTACCCAGCCCAAAATTTCAAAAAAAAAAAAAAAAAAAAAAAAAGGCAAGCAAAAAGTCAGCTTTATCTAAATGTGTTTGATTTAAAATATTGATGTGTGTTAATTATCATTTATATTTTGTCCAGATACTGTGTCTCATGGCTGAGATCCCAGCACTTTGGGGGGCCGAGGTGGGAGGATCGTTCGAGCTCAGAAATTTGAGACCAGCCTGGACAACATAGTGAGATCATCTCTCTACAAAAAGTAAAAAAAAAAAAAAAAAAAAATAGCTGGGTGCGATGGCTCATGCCTGTAATCCCAGCACTTCGGGAGGCCAAGGCAGGTGGATCACTTGAGGTTAGGAGTTTGAGACCAGCCTGGCCAACATGGTGAAACTCCCATCTCTACTAAAAATACAAAAAATTGGCCGGGCGCGGTGGCTCAAGCCTGTAATCCCAGCACTTTGGGAGGCCGAGACGGGCGGATCGCGAGGTCAGGAGATCGAGACCATCCTGGCTAACACGGTGAAACCCCGTCTCTACTAAAAATACAAAAACTAGCCGGGCGAGATGGCGGGCGCCTATAGTCCCAGCTACTCGGGAAGCTGAGGCAGGAGAATGGCGTGAACCCGGGAGGCGGAGCTTGCAGTGAGCTGAGATCCGGCCACTGCACTCCAGTCCGGGCAACAGAGCGAGACTCCGCCTCAAAAAAAAAACAAAAAATTAGCAGGAGAATGCTTGAACCCCTATGTATATATGTATACATACGTGTGTGTGTATGTTTATATATATATGTATATGATACAAAATTAGCCAGGTGTGGCAGCACACACCTATAGTCTCAGTTGTTTGGGAGGCTCAGATGGGAGGATCGCTTGGACCTGGGAGGTCAAAGCTGCAGTGAGTCGGGATCATGGCACTATGGCACTGTACTCCAGCCGGGATGACAACGTGAGATCCTGCCAAACAAAACAAAACAAAAAAAGGAAAAATAAAGAGTGATTTCACAGAAAATTTGAGATTTCCAATTTCTCACGGCAGTGCCAGCTCTGAATTCCTATGTGGCAACACTGGACCAGGAGGTTCTGACCCTCCAGGAGGAGAGGGTGCCCCCTCCAGCCTGTTATATCCTTCCCATGGCACTTGGCACATTACCTGTCTGGCCCTTACAGGAATTTGAGTTGCAAATTGATCTAGATCGTTGAAGGAAAAGGCTGGGTCTTCTCAGTTTTGGGGCACTTTCATTGCCAAGTAAGGTTCTTATGAGATTTTTAGAAGTTGAGTTTAAAGAAGAGTTTATATGCAGCTGGAGGTGATACCTAACAACAACTGTAATAACAGCATCAGCAACAACAAAAACAATAGCCTAGAGCAGTTACTCTAAGCCAGGTAGTGTTCTAAAGCACTTTACACAACTTATTTACTCTGACGACAATGCTATTAGGTAGCACTTTGAATATACACATTTTGTAGACGAGGAAATTGAGGCATGTAGCTGTTAAGATTTATACCAGCCAGGCATGGTTGCCCAGGCCTGTTCCCAGCACCTTGGGAGGCCGAAGCGGGCAGATCACAAGGTCAGCAGTTTGAGACCAGCCTGACCAACATGGTGAAACCCTGTCTCTACTAAAAATACAAAAATTAGCCTGGCATGGTGGCGGCTGCCTGTGATTCTAGCTATTCGGGCGGCTGAGGCAGGAGAATCGCTTTAATCTGGGAGGCAGAGATTGCAGTGAGCTGAGATCACACCACTGCCCTCCAGCCTGGGTGACAGAGTGAGACTCTGTCTCAAAAAAAAAAAAAAAAGATTTATACTGTCCAATAGGAGGAGTGAGACTCAACACGGGGCAGAGGAGAGAATAGGTCAGGAATAATCACATCTCTCCACCTACACAGCCACCATCATGGTACCCTTCTAAAAAGACTGACAATAAGCTTTCATTTAGCACTGTCCCATTTATTAGCTCATTTCATGATCACAGCAACCCAGTTAAGCAAATCCTCACCTTTGCATCGCCTGCTTTGTATCATTTTTTCTTTAAAATTAAAAATAAAAAAAATGGGTTACAAATTCGGCGAACGCTCATCCCATTTCTCTCTTTCCTTGTAGTAATTATCATTCTAAAGTTGTTGGGAATTATTCCCATGCGTACTTTGTACTTTTAAAAGATATGTTTGCTTTCCTAAACATATACCACTGTTTTGTGGATTTTAAAACTCACAAATAATATCATACAACATCCATTTTTGCAAGTTTCTTACTCATTACATTGCTAAATATGTCTATAATTCATTTAACTGCCATATAGTATCCCATTATAAGAACAAACCATACTTTATCCATTTTACTTAACAACAGTTAGCTTATTTCCACTTTTTCTTGACAATTAGCTGATACTACAATGACTATTTTTATCCTTGCCTTTTTGTGCATGTGTAGAAATGTTTTTCTAAGGAATAGATCTAGAAGCAAGGTTACTGGGTCATAGGGAATATTCATTTTCAGCCTTAACTGGTGCCAAAATTTTCTTTAAATTTGTTGTATCTGTTTATACTTCAACACAAAATATATGCATTCCTATTGTCCCACATTTTTGTCAACAGTGTTAGAGTAATTTTAATTTTGGTAGTTTTGTGTGTGTAAAATGGTATCTCATGCTGTGATCTGCATTTCTACATTACTGGTTAAATTGAGCATCTTTTCTTACGCTTATTGACCATTTAGGTTTCTTTTTTGTGTCTTGCCTATTCACAGCTTTACTCATATTCTCTTGCATTGTCCTTTTCATATGGATCTGCAATTTCTTTATAAATCGTGGATCTAATCCTTTGTTGTTTATGTAGGTTGTGAATACTCTCCAAGTCTGTGGCTTGTCTTTTACTTTACTTTATTTCTTATAAAAGCTTAAAAATGTTTTAATGTGCTCATATGTGTCAATATTTTCCTTTATTGCTTGTGCGTTTATTCATAGTTGACAAATAAAAATTGTATCTATGGTGTAACAACATGATGTGTGTATGTATGTGTGTGTGTGTGTATATATGTGTGTGTGTGTGTATAATGGCTAGAGTAATTACCATACCTGTTATCTCACAGGTATAAGAGAGTGATATTTGAAATGCACTCTCAGTGATTATTTTTATTTTTTATTTTTTGAGACAGGATCTTGCTCTGCCGCCCAGGCTAGAGTGCAGTGGCAAGATTACAGCTCACTGCAGCCTGGACCTCCCAAGCTCAAGTGATTCTCTCTTCTCAGCCTTCCAAGTAGCTGGGACTACTGGCACGTGCCACTACATCCCGCTAATTTTTTCTAATTTTTGTAGAGACGGGGTCTCACTATGTTGCCTAGGTTAGTCTCGAATTCTTGGGGTCAAACAATCAAGCAATCGGTGTCCCGAAATGCTAGTGGCATGAACCACTGCGCCCAGCTAATTTTTGTATATATTTTTTAAAGATAGGGTTTCACCATGTTGCCCATGCTGGTCTCGAACTGGTCTCAAGCGATCCACCAGCCTCAGCCTCCCAAAGTGCTGGGATTACAGACATGAACCACTGCAGTGGCCAGCAACTTTCATGTATACAATACATTGTTATTAACTGTAGTCATCATGTTATACAACAGATCTCCTGAATTTATTCTACCTAACTGAAATTTTGTATCCTTTAACTAAAGTCCTCCAATCCCTGCCCACCCACCCCTCGCCCTCCAGCCCATATGCAACCACCATTCTATTCTCTACTTCTGCAATACATTTTATTTTATTTATTATTATTTTTTATTTATTTTGAGACAAGGTCTCACTCTGTTGTCTGGGTTGGAGTGCAGTGGTGTGATCACAGCTCACTGCAGCCTCAAACTCCTGGATTCAGGAGATCCTACTGCCTCAGCCTCCTGAGTAGCTGGGACTACAGGTGCATGCCACCATGCCTGGCTGAGTTTGACTTTTTAGGTTCCACATATAAATGAAATCAAGGTATTTGTCTTTCTGTGCCTGGTTTATTTCATTTAGCATAATGTCCTCCAGGTTTATCCATGTTGTCACAGATGACAGAATTTCCTTCTTTTTAATGACTGAATAGTATTCCATTGTGTATATGTACCATAATCTCTTTATTTATTCATTGATGGACACTTAGGTTGATCCCATGTCTTGGCTATTGTGAATAATGCTGCAGTGAACATGGGAATACAGATATCGCTTCAACATACTGAGTTCATTTCTTTCTATATATACCTGATAATGGAACTACTGGATCACATGGTGGTTTTATTTTTAATTTTCTGAGGAAGCTCCATTCTGTTTTCCAAAATAGGTGTACAAATTTACATTCCTACCAACAGTGTGTGAGGGTTCCTTTTTCTCCACATCCTCGCCACCACTTGTAATCTTTTGGTTTATTTTTATTTTTATTTTTTATCAGAGCCATCTTAGCAGGTACGAGGTGATATCGCACTGTGGTTTAAATTAGCATTTCCTTGATAATTAGTGATACTGAGCATTTGTTTTTCATATACCTGTTGGCCATTTGTGTGTCTTCTTTTGAGGAATGTTTTTTCAGACCCTTTGCCCATTTTAAAATCAGATTTTTGTCTGGATGCAGTGGCTCATGTCTGTAATCCCTGCACTTTGGGAGGCCAAGGCAGGAGGATCACTTGAGCCTAGGAGTTCAAGATAAATCTGGGCAACATAGGGAGACCTTGTCTCTACAAAAAAATTTTTTAAATTAGCAGGGCATGGTGGAGTGTGCCTGTGGTCCCAGCTACTTGGGAGGCTGAGGTGGGAGGATTGCTTGAGCCTGAGGGTTGAAGACTGCAGTGAGTTTTTATTGTGGCACTGTATTCCAACCTGGGCAACAGGGTGAGACCTCATCTTAAAGAAAAAAAATCAGATTTTTGGTTTTCAACAACTCTTGCTATTAAGTTTCTTATATATTTAAAATATTCACCCCTTATCAGATGTATGGTTTGCAAATATTTTGTCCCTTTCCGTAGGTTGTCTGTTGATTGTTTCCTTTGCTGTTTAGAAGCTTTCATTTGATGCAATCTCATTTGTCCAAAAAAAATCATTGCCCAGACCAAGATCAGAGGCCGAGATCACACCACTGCACTCCATCCTGGCGGCAGAGCGAGACTCCATCTCAAAAACAACAACATAAAGGATCTGAAATTGTAAAAATACTAGAAGAAAATATTGGAGAAAAGCAATTTTCCTTCCTCAGCCTCCCGAGTGGCTGGGACTACAGGTGTGCACCACCACATCCAGCTAATTTTTGTATTTTTAGTAGATATGGGGTTTCACCATGTTGGCCAGGATGGTCTCCATCTCTTGACCTCATGATCCACCCGCCTTGGCCTCCCAAAGTGCTAGGATTAGAGGTGTGAGCCACCGTGCCCAGCTATTTCAGATCTTATGTTTAAGTCTTTAACTCATTTTGAGTTGAATTTTTTTTTTTTTTTTGAGACAGTCTCTCTCTGTCCTTCAGGCTGGAGTGCAGTGGCGTGGTCTTGGCTCACTTCAACCTCTGCCTCCCAGGTTCAAGTAATTCTCATGCCTTAGCCTCCCGAGTAGCTGGGACTATAGGTGTGCACCACTACCCCCAGCTAATTTTTGTGTTTTTGGTGGGTTTCACCATGTTGGCCAGGCTGGTCTCGAACTCCTGGCCTCAAGTAACCCACTGGCCTTAGCTTCCCAAAGTGCTGGGATTAAAGATGTGAGCTACTGTGCCTGGCCTGAGTTGATTTTTGTATATGAGATGAGATATGGTCCAATTTTATTCTTCTACATGTGGATATCCAGTTTTCCCAGGACTGTTTATTGAGGAGACTGTCCTTCCCCCATTGTGTGTTCTTGGCATATTTGTAAAGGATCAGTTGGCCATAAAATGTGTGGATTTATTTCTGGTCTCTTGGTTTTTGTTCCAGAACCATGCTGTTTTGATTAGTATAGCTTTGTGGCAGCTTCTGAAATCAGGTAGTGTGATGCCTCTAGCTTTGTTCATTTTGCTCAAGATTACTTTGGCCATTTGGTCCTTGTCTTTTGTGGTTCCATATGAATCTTAGGATTTTTTTTCTATTTCTGTGAAAATGTCATTGGAATTTTGATAGGGCTTGGGGTAGTGTGGCCATTTTAACAATATTCATCTTTCCAATCCATTAACATGGAATATCTTTCCATTTATTTGTGTCTTTCTTTCTTCAATGCTTTATGGTTTTCAGTGTACAGATTTCTCACCTCTTTAATTAAATCTATTCCTAAGTATATTTTTTGATGCTATTATAAATGAGATTGTTTTCTTGATTTCTCTTTTGGTTGCTGCATTATTAGTGTACAGTAATGCTACTGACTTTTGAATATTGATTTTGTATGCTGCAACTTTACTGAATTTATTTTATTTATTTTTTTATTTTATTTTATTTTTTTGTTGAAACGGAGTCTCGCTCTGTCGCCCAGGCTGGAGTGCAGTGGCCGGATCTCAGCTCACTGCAAGCTCCGCCTCCCGGGTTTACGCCATTCTCTCGCCTCAGCCTCCCGAGTAGCTGGGACTACAGGCGCCCGCCATCTCGCCCGGCTAATTTTTTGTATTTTTTTAGTAGAGACGGGGTTTCACTGTGTTAGCCAGGATGGTCTCGATCTCCTGACCTCGTGATCCGCCCGTCTCGGCCTCCCAAAGTGCTGGGATTACAGGCTTGAGCCACCGCGCCCGGCCACTTTACTGAATTTATTAGTTCTAATAGTTTTTTTGGTGGTATCTTTAGGGATTTCTCTACATAAGATCATGTCATCTACAAAGTGACAATTTAACTTCTTTCTTTCCAATTTGGATGCCTAGGGAGCCGCAGTGGCTCAGGCTGGCTGTCCTGAGATCGTGCCACTGCACTCCAGCCAGGTGAGGCTATGTGTTCGAGGCCAACCTGGTCAACAGTGAAAAATTTGGATGCCTTGTATTTCTTTATCTTGCCTATCTGTTCTGGCTAGAACTTCTAGTACTATTATAAATAGAAATGGTGAGAATGATCATCCTTGTCTTGTTCCTGATCTTAGAGGAAAAGCTTTTAACTTTTCATGATTATGTATGATATTAGCTGTGGGTTTGTCATAGATGGGCTTTACTGTGTTGAGATACATTTTTTCTATACCTAATTTGCTAAGAATTTGTATCATGAAAGGATGTTAAATTTTGTCAAATGCCTTTCCTCCATCTATTGATATAATCAAATAGTGTTCTTCATTTTGTTAACTGCTTGTACTTTTACAATTTTGTATAAGAAATCCTTCTTTATTCTGATATCACCAATATATGATCTTATATTTTCTTTGAACAGTTTTCAGTTTTGCTTTTCACTCTATCTATCTGAAATTTACTTCTGGGTAGGATGTAATGTAGAATTTATTTTTTTGTGTGTGTTTGGATAGCCAGTTAACTCAAAACCATTGAACTTTCCCACTGATTTATGTCACTTTCACTATACACCAAGTCTCATATCTTTGAGGGTCTGTATTAGTCCATTCTTGCACTGTTATAGAGAAATACCTGAGATTAGGTAATGTATAAAGTTTAATTGGCTCATATTTCTACAGGCTGTATAGGAATCATGGCTGGGGAGGCCTCAGGAAACTTACAATCATGGTGGAAGGTGAAAGGGAAGCAGGCATGTCTTACATGGCTGGAGCAGGAGGAAGAGAGGAAAGAGGTGCCACACACTTATTTATTTATTTATTTTTTAAGACAGAGTCTTGCTCCATTACCCAGGCTGGTGTGCAGTGGCACAGTCTCAGTTCACTGTAACCTCCACCTGCTAGGCTCAAGCGATCCTCCCACCTCAGCCTCCTGAGTAGCTGGGACTACAGGAATACATCACCATGTCCAGCTTTTTAAAAAAATTTTATTTATTTATTTTTAATTTTTAATTTTTTTGTATTTTTGTAGAGATGGTGTCTCATCATGTTGTCCAGGCTGCTCTTGACCTCCTGAGCTCAAGTGATCCTCCTGCCTCAGCCCCCAAAAGTGCTGGGATTATAGGCATGAGCCACTGCACTTGGCCTCCACACACTTTTAAACAACCAGGTCTCATGATAACTTACTATCATGAGAACAGCACCCAGTGGGAAATCTGTCTCCATGATCCAGTCACCTCCCACCATACCCTACCTCCAACAAAGGGGATTACAATTCGACATCAGATTTTTGTTTGTGTGCGGGGGGACACAGATTCAAACCCTATTAGGGTCTGATTCAAAAAAGTTTTATTCTGTACTGTGGGCTATTTATGTGTGCATATACCAGGACTAGACTCTTTTAATCACTGTAGGTTTCAACAAGTAAACTTGTGACGTATGGTTAGGCAAGGGATCTCATATTCTTCTGCTTCAAGTTTTGTTTTTTCTTGGCCATTTACCCTTCCATAAGAATTTTAAGGCTGGGTGCGGTGGCTCATGCCTGTAATCCCAGCACTTTAGGAGGCTGAGGCAGGTGGATCACAAGGTCAGGAGTTCGAGACCAGCCTGACCAACATGGTGAAACCCTGTCTCTACTAAAAATACAAAAAAATTAGCCTGGCGTGGTGGTGCACGCCTGTAATCCCAGCTACTCAGGAGGCTGAGCCAGGAGAATCACTTGAACCCAGGAGGCAGAGGTTGCAGTGAGCCGAGATCGTGCCATTGCACTCTAGCCTGGGTGACAGAGCGAGACTCTCTCAAAAAAAAAAAAAAAAAAAAAATTTTAAGAACAGTCTGTCAAGTTCCATAAAACATCTGGTTGGGGTTTTGCTTAGAATTGTACTGAGTTTTTAGATTTGAGAAAAATTATTAGTTTTATATCAAACTTCCATCTGGGTAGGGGATCTCTTCCTATTCTTTTATATCTTCCTTATGTTCTCTAATAAAACTTTATAATTTTCTCCGTAAATATCATATACAGACTTTGTTATTTATTCCTAAGTATCTTATGATTTTTGTTATTACAAATGGTATTTTCTTTTTTCTTTTTTCTTTTTTTTTTTTTGAGACGGAATCTCACTCTGTCACCCAGGCTGGAGTGCAGTAGCATGATCTCGGCTCACTGCAAGCTCCACTTCCAGAGTCCATGCCGTTTTCCTGCCTCAGCCTCCCGAGTAGCTGGGACTACAGGCACCTGCTACCTCACTCGGCTAATTTTTTGATTTTTAGTAGAAACGAGGTTTCACGTATTAGTCAGGATGATCTGGATCTCCTGACCTCGTGATCCGCCTGCCTTGGCCTCCCAAAGAGCTGGGATTACAGGCGTGAGCCACTGTACCCGGCCTAAAATGAAATCTTTTTTCTGTTTATTGCTGTGGTATAGGGATATTGATGTTTGTGTATTCTCCTTGACCCCAGCAAGGAAATTGTTATTTCTCATAGTTTGTAGGTTCTTGTGAATCTTCTTTGTCTAGTAAGCAATCTATGTATAGTAGTTGTCTATGTATAGTGATGGCTTTCTTTCTTCTTTTTCTTTTTGTGTCAGTTCAGACTTCTCGGCAGAAAGGTAAATAGAAAGAGTAAAAGCTGGTATCCTTGTCTTTACTTTGGAAGTTACTTCCTATTCCTAGTTAGCTAGATTAAAAAGATTAAAAAAGAAATAGATTCTCACTATGCAGTGGTTATTCACAGCCTGTCATAGAGCACTACAGCCTCAAACTCCCAGGCTCAATGGACCCTACCACCTTAGCCTCCCAAGTAGCTGGGACTACAGGCACAAGCCACCACACCTGGCTAATTTTTAAATATTTGATAGTTCACTGCAGCATTGTTCACAATAGCAAAGACATGGAGTCAACCCAAATACCCATCAGTCAAAGACTGGATAAAGAAAATGTAGTATGCAGCCAGGCGTGGTGGCTCACACTTGTAATCCCAGCACTTTGGGAAGCTGAAGCGAGTGGATCAGGAGTTCGAGACCAGCCTGACAGACATAGTGAAACCCTGTCTCTACTAAAAATACAAAAAAATTAGCCAGGCGTGTTGGCAAATGCCTGTAATCCTAGCTACTCAGGAGGCTGAGGCAGGAGAATCTCTTGAACCCAGGAGGCAGAGGTTGCAGTAAGCTGAGATTGTGCCAGTGCACTCCAGCCTGGGTGACAGAGTGAGACTGTATCATAATAATAATAATAATAATAATAGTAAAATAAAATAAAATAAAAAAGGCCAGGTGCAGTGGCTCACACCTGTAATCCCAGAACTTTGGGAGGCCAAGGTGGGCAGATCACGAGGTCAGGAGTACACGACCAGCCCGGCCAACATGGTGAAACCCTGTCTCTACTAAAAATACAAAAATTAACAGGGCATGGTGGCACTCGCCCATAGTCCCAGCTACTTGGGAGGCTGAGGCAGAAGACTCGCTTGAACCCAGGAGGCAGAGGTTGCAGTGAGCCGAGATTGTGCCATTGCACTCCAGCCTGGGTGACACAGCAAGGCACCATCTTTTAAAAAAAAGGAAAAAAATGTAGTATGCGTACACCATGGAATACTACGCAGCTGTAAAAGGGAAAGAGATCACATCCTCTACAGGGATGTGAATGGAACTGGAAGCCATTATCTTCAGCAAACTAACACAGGAACAGAAAACCAAACACCATATGTTCTCACTTATAAGTGGGAACTGAATGATGAAAACACCTGCACACATGTGAGGGGGAACAATAACCCACTGAAATCTGTCAGAAGGGGGAGTGGCAGGAGGGAGAGCATCAGGAAGAATAGCTAATGGACACTGGGCTTAATACCTAGGTGATGGGTTGACAGGTACAGCAAACCATCATAGCACATGTTCACCTATGTAACAAACCTGCACATCCTGCACTTGTACTCTGGAACTTAAAAGTTGAAAAAATATTTTGTAGAGACGAGGTCTCACTATGTTGCCCACTCTGCTCTTGAACTTCTGAGCTTAAACAATCCTCTTGCCTTGGCCTCCCAAAGTTCTGGGATTTTAGCAGTGAGCCACTGCACCTGGCCTCCAGTTTTGGATCCTGCGTCTTGCCACATTATTCCATGCTGGCTTCTGAAGCCAATGAGGCAAAACCAGAAAGGGAAACTAAAAAGTTAAAGGGGGAGAGGGTCTCACAGGCAAGATGGAGGGAGCCTGGGATGAAGGCAGGGCTGTGGAGGTGAATGATGCCAGGAATTAAGGAGGAAGTAACAGTGTGAGGTAATAGCACATGGGACTCTTGGGCTGTAGCTACACGAGGGAGGATCATGGCCTTAATTCATCACCTCTGAAACCCTGAAATATCTAGCCTCCTGCCCAGATCCTGGCAAGAATGCATGTATCCAACCACTATTTATAAAGTATCCAGTGCTAGGTCCAGGGAATGGCAAGAGTGAGCATCTGCAGTCATAGTCCCTGCCCTCACGGAGCTTACATTCAATGGGGCAGACAGACATCAATCTGTACATAATCATCAACAAATGTAGAACTCCAATAGGGCCAAGTGCCTCTGTGGAAAGGTACACCTTAGTGTGAGTGCTCATAATAGGGGAATTTGACCCTGAAAAGAAGGTCAGGAAGCCTTCCCTGAGGCTGTTAAGAAGCTGAGGCCTGAAGAATGAAGAGGAGCTAAGAGGAACAGAGGAAGGAGACTTTCCAGCAGAGGGTCCAGCCTCCCTGGAGGCTCTGTGCAGGAGGAAGCACAAGGTGGACAGGAACTGGAGTACACGAGTAAGGGGGAGTGGTGGGAGTGGCTGGAGAGGAGGGGCCACCCCTTGCAGGGCTTAGAGGTCAGGTTAAGGACTTGGGTCTTTAACCTAAGATCAATGGAAAACCACTGAATAGGTAGGTTTAAGGAGGCTGACTGAAACAATCAGATTTGCATTTTTAAAGGATCCCTTTTTGGTGTGCATCATATTGTAGAGAAGGCCATTCCCAGCCTCTTCAGCCACTGCAATGATTCAGAGAAGGCCACATGGTCCACATGGTGGCTGGCTTAGGGATATGGAGGGCTGAAAACGAGTGGACAGACTTGAGATATATTAGAGCAGATAAAATGGATAGGACTAGGTGCTGGATTAAATATTCAGATGCTCATTCTAAACCGCCCCTACATCAAATCCTTCGAAGGCAGGGGCCTTGTCACATGACTATGATACCCAGGTCCCAGAACAACTCCTGACACATGGTAGACTCAAAACACATTTCCTGAAAGGGTGGAAATGATTAGCAGTCTCTCAGGTAATCCTTTGACCTCTAACGGTATTTAATTTCTTCCAGCATGTGTCAATAATCAACCTCCTTGGTACATCATAGGGAGAAATACTGCCGAGTTCCAAAGAGTATACTCTGGGAAAGTTAATACAAGAATAAAGTCTCACTTATCCTGTAATATGAAGAGTAACAGTAAACTTGTAAGAACAAGGCCTGGTGAAGCAAGGAGTAGGCACAGGAAGATGGCTCATTAAATAGGGGTGCTGGGTGTAGTGTGAGCACCTGAGGCACGAAGAACCCAGCAGCCCTCTGGGAGAACCCAGCAGCCTCTGGGGGTAGGGTGGGAAGAGTTGGGGGACTAGGATTTGATGGTAGGGGGTTATCATGGAGATCTCTGGAGATTAAGTTATCTATTTTTTTCCATTTTTATTTTTATAAAAGAATCCTTAAGGGCATTTTTTTTCTTTGTTTGTTTTGTTTGGAGATAGAGGTTCACTCTGTCTCCCAGGCTGGAGTGCAGTGGCATGATCTTGGCCACTGCAAACTCCGCCTTCCAGGTTCAAATGATTCTCATGCCTTAACCTCCTGAGTATCTGGGATTACAGGCATGGGCCACCATGCCTTGCTAATTTTTGTGTTTTTTGTACAGCTAGCATTTTGCTATGTTGGTCAGGCCTGTCTTGAACTCCTGGCCTCAAGTAATCCACCTACCTTGGCCTCCCAAAGTGTTGGAATTACAACCATGAGCCATCATGTCCAACCTAAGCTATCTCTTTAAAATGATCCTTCAAGAAAGTCCCAAGGAGTCTAATCCATCCACGACAACAGCAGGTCTGAGACAGGCTGGTGAAATTTCTCCAATGAAGGACAGAAGATGGAAAAGTGCCCCAGGACCTCTTATTTATATAAAAAAACAAAATTTTTTAAGACACTTAAAAGTATGGATTCTTTTCTAAGAAACAGAGGAAACTTTTCCTGGCCTGGGAGTTCCCTCAGGTAGTGGCACTTTGGTCTAGAGTGAAGTGGACCTGGGCATTCCAGCTTTGAGTGGGTTCAGGGGAGACACTCAAGCTACCCCTTATGGTTACTCTGAAGGTCACTGTGCTCTGTTATGCTTCCCATAGGTGGAGGAAGTCTGTCTCTGAGGCTGCCCTGCCACGCTCATAGAGCGCTGCAGGCTGGGGGCAGTGATGCAGCCACAGGGGCTCTGATTCCCTGCCTCCCCACTGTGTTCATCTCTTTCTTCCCCATATATGAGGCCTGGTGTCACGGCAGGTGGGTGTTCCAAGTGAAACCACAGTCACAGAGGCAAGCAGTAGAGCCTGTCCCTGATGTGGCCCTGGTGATGCTGCACCAGACTGGGGCTGTATCAGAAACCGTGCCTGTAGCCTTTGCTTCTGCAGACTTGCTGGTGCTCCACCGGCCCTGAGCAATGTCCAAAGCCCTTGCCTCACTGGTCACTGTGATGGGGACGCCCCCAGGTATGGTTCTGCTGCTGGTGTTACAGGTTGGAGTGGGGGCCAGCACCCTCATCTACTACAAGAAGGCTCAGGTGGCACAGACGTAAGGCTGCTTGCCTGTGTGTAGAGTGGCAGGCTGCAGCGGGCTGGAGCTCTGGGGAGAAGCCCTTGCCATGCTGGCAGCAGTGATTGCGTTCAGGCAGGTGTGTGCTGCAGTGCTGGGCCAGGTGTGAGCTGTGGCAAGAGCTGTGGCCACACTTTCTGCAGGAAGAGGGCCTATCACCTGTGTGAAAGTGTTCATACAGGGCCAGGTGGGCCCCTTGGCTGAAGCACTTCCTATATTAGGGGGAGGGGAAGGGTCCCTTGCCCAGGCTGTGCAGAGAGAGGTGAGAGCAGTGGGAAGAGACTCCACATTCCAGGCAGGAAATTTGAGTGGATTTGTGGGTGGAGATAGGGGTCCCTGGTAGGGGAGTTGGGGAAGGGTCGGTTGTGACAGCTGGCGGGTAAAGGAGTGCCATAGTAGGTAGAGGGCTGGGTCTGTTCCCTCTTCTCCTCCTCCTCTTCCTTTGCTCCCAGCCTGCAGGGAGAGGGGAAAGAGGTGAGAGCAGCATGGGGGAGGAGGAAGCAGAGGAGACAGAGGTGGGAGAGGAGAGGCTAAGCCCCACATCCAACTGAAGAAGTGGTTGGCGGTTTCAGCAGTGCCTCCCTCCTCGCTGAGGTGGACTGTGAAGGTGGAGAAACCCAGAGTACAGCCTCCTGTGAGCAACTTACCAGGGCGTTGAGGGCTGCCAGGCGAGGACAGGGCCCTCAGAGTCAGGCCTTGCCTGGGCAGGGGTCTCCTGGGGGAACTTTCCCTCAGGCCCCTGAGGCTCTGGGCTCCAGAGCTCAGCTTCTGCGTTCAGATACACGGTCTGTTCTGCTTTGGAGACTGAGAAGCCTGAGAGAGGTAAAATCGTGCTGGGTGGTAGGTAGTGTAAGGGTTAGGGAGCTTCCCCCCATCTCCCTCACCCACTGCAGAAAGGCTTCTCTGTTTCCTTCCCCAGCCCAGTCCCACCTCCTCTGTGAGGCTGCTCCTAACCTCCCCAGTGGCCCACAGTGATCTTCCTGCTTGGGGGTCACAGAGCCCCCCGCACGGGCCCTTTGCCATTCTTTATACTATAAGGCAAGGCGGTAACATTTTGTGGCGCATCTTCTGCAGTGTCCTCAGCCTTGTGAGAACATCAGAAGCACACGGGGGCTTGGGAAAATGCAACTGCTGGCCCCACCTCCAGTTTCTCAAACAGCCGATCTGGGGTGGGGCCCAAGAATTTGCATTTCTAACAAGTTCCCAGGCGATGCTGATGCTGCTAGTCTGGGATCCACACTGGGAGACCCACTGATCTGTTAGGCATGTAACTTTACTTATATTATCTCTAAATTCTCAGGGCAACCTGTTATTCTCCCCCATTTTGCAGGTGAAGAAACAGAGGGAAGACCCAGTGCCTTGTGCAAGGTCGCTCAGTTTCTAAGCGGCAGAGCTGATTTGAACTCAGGTTTGTCTGACTCCAATACTGTATCCACCCTCCTTCCTCTACCCTGTTCCTCTGCATTGTCAACTATTCCACATGTATCTTGTTCCTCAACAAAACAGTAACGTTTTCTTTTGCACACTTTGTATCTCTCACCTTGCCTGACCCAGTAACCCAGGCTTGATTGGGAGGGACTGAAGGACTGGGAAAGGAAATGCCCCAGTGGAGCCAGGATGGAAACGGGTTCCTGTGTGTCTCCCACATGGTGTTACCTAAATATACAACCATGTCTGTGAGGTTCAGTTATGGGGGTAGGAGGGCAAAAGAGCACTCGCACCAGGCGGTGGGGTGAGGGGGGCACGAAAGGAAATGTGATAAATAGAGAGGGGGGCGTGTGGGGCCAAGGTGAAGACTGGGGACCCGGGAGGGGCAGGCTGTTTCAGAGTGAAGGCGGGGCGGGCAGCAGAGACAGAGAAGAGGCTGCCGGGTGGTTAGGGCTGGGGAGGACAAGGAGGGTGAGGACAATCCCAGCAGCTCTTGGAGCCAGAAGTCAGGTTAACTCCAGACTTTCGGCTTCCATTTCAGTGTCTCGCCCGACTCCTCCCCACCTGCTTCTCTACCCTGAAACTCCAGGAACAACGCCCATCTGCCTTCCATTACAACTTCCCCTTATACCATTCACCTCCTGGATGCTTGGGGTCCGGGAGGAGGGGAGTCAGGTTCACGGGTTCCAGGGAAGTGGGTGTAGAAAGGGGCTCCTATGAGGGTAGAAGTGGGTGTTGTCTGCTTCTGCAGGTAAGGGACCAGCCAGCCCAACTGGTCCGCAGTACTTGCTGGGGCTGGAGGATGCCCACCTGCATCTGCGGGATTGAGGGTACTGGGGAGGAGGCCGAACAAACAAGAAATCCCAAGGGTGGAGAAGGGAGCCGTCGGATCGGCGGGCGGGCCGCCCAGCTGCGGAACTGGGAGGGTCAAGCGGGCTTTAGGGGGAAACATTGCCGGCTCCTCTGCCAGTGAGACAGAGAACTGAGCAAGGGGGAGGAATCTGGGGCCGGAGGGGCTGGGGGTACCGAGAGCAGAGGAAACAGGAAGTGAGGGGCAGAGAGGTTGCGGGCGGTGGAAGGAACAGCAGTCGGCTCGGAGAGGCGGTTCATCTGTCCCGAATCCCTCCACTGCCTCGGACCGGGAGTGCAGTCGTGCGCCCCTGTCCCTTCAGCCTCAGGCTTGGTGCCCAGCCCCGCTCGCGGAACTCGAGGCCGGTAAGGCAGCCGCGGCTTTCCTTGATGCCCCCACTCTTCTGCTCTCAGCCGCTGCCTGGAGGAGCACAGAACTACAGTTTCCGGGCGGCCCTCCCTCCGCTCAGCCACGCCGCCCGGCGGGCAAAGGCTGTGCACTCGCACTCCTAGTCCGCAGCCCAGCCTGCCCTTTTTTGGGAGGTGGCCCGGGGACCGGGATGTGGAACAGGGAGCTCCTCCGCAGCCCTCCCCACCTTGCTCCCTCTTTCCAGCTATAGAAACCAGCTGCTCGCAGTGATTTCCAAACATCACGGTCCTTCCCGCATCTACAAACATCCCTTTCTCTTTTGAGCCATTTTCCTGCTTTCCCTTTAGTCTTGAAACCCTGGATTTCAGCCTGGGCGACTCAAGTTTAGGGGAAGTTTGGGGTCCGACTTGGCACTTGTTTTTTATCCTGTCTTCCAGCTTCATAGATGGTTCCTATTTTTTTTTTTTTTTTAACCACTGCTGTGAGTATTCCTTCAATAAGGGCTGACACAGAGAGATGGTTCCTATTTTCATACATATTTGCTAATTTGGAGTTTCCGACGACATATCGTGAATAATCCGACATTTTCTCCCCATTTCCAAGGCTGATTTTACATTATTTCTAGGCCTCCCTCCCCAATCTATTTCCCTTTTTCTTCTACACCCCTGATAAACAGACACACGGAACTGCAGGTTTCAAAGAGGAAAAAAGCACGTTTGTTGTTGGTAGGAGGGCGTGAAGGGGAGGGTTCTTCACCTTCTCCAACACCTTGTATAGATGGGAGGTTGCAGGGCAATAGAAAAGGCAGCAGATGGGGGCGTGTTTTGCCCCACTCTGTACAATATAGAAGAATCTCATATAGATACTTTGTATAAAAGCCACGTGTCCTCATTTGTGTCCTCTTGTTGGCGGGCTGGGCTGGGGATACTGGGGGACAAAGAAGCTGGGGTGATGGACCAGGACACAGGGATACCCCATGGTCCCCTTCCTCTGGCTGTCCCCTGGTGGGGTCACTTTGGATCCTTGGTGGGAGCGTAGCACAGCTCCAGTGGCCGGGACACCTTCCAGAATTTCTCATTCACCAGCTCCAGGGTCAGCGAGCCATTCAACGTCTGAGGAGGGGGTAAAAGGGGGAGAGGAGGAAAAGATAGAAGAAAGTTGGAGAAGATGGAAAAGGAAATGAATGAGAGGCAAAAAGTGGAAGGGAGGAAGAAAGAAAAAAGGAATAATAAAAGGGATGGGGCAAAAAAGGACATGGATGATGGGAAACGAGTAGGGACATAGAAAGAGATGGGGGATATACAGGGGAAGAGTGCTGATGAGTTAGACCAGGCTCATGGTTCTATGTGGTCCAGATCACCCTCCCTCCTCTCCCCTCTTCTACCACTGCCCTCAGAAGCTCTCACCGTGAACGCCCCGCCTCCAGGTGCGATGTAGATGGTGTACTGCTTTTCACTGACGCCCTCCAGGCTGGGCAAAGCAGGCTCCTCAGGACCGTCACCTCCTCCGGCACCCCCGCCCTCCCCGCCACCCCCATCAGGTCCTCCGGTGTCAGAGGCGCCCCCTCCAGGCCCTCCTGGCTCCCCTGCTTCCTGCTGCTGCCTCCGCTCGAGGGCAATGCGCAGGGCCAAGTACTTGGAGAGGTGGTCCACTGTGGCATTCCCAGTTGTCTTCACATACCTGGAGTGGGAGGGAGGACAGGCTTAGAGCCAGGACGCCTCAGATGGGGACTGGAGGTAGGGGCTTTCCAAAATGCATTCTGGGTTGGGGTAGTATTTTGGGTTTGGGCAAAGCCCACTTCTGATGGAAATCTGTGATCTTTGGTTTCTCAGTGGCTGGGGAAGGACAGGGCTCCTCACCTAGTCTGGCAGTATTCTCCCTTCTCCACGAGCAGGGGGTGGGGCCGGAACACGAGCTCAATTTCTCCACCTGGCTCTGGGGGGCTGGGGGCCCCAGGAGGGCTTGGGGGGCCCAGCGTTCCCCCTCCCAGAGTCCCTCCCCGGTCACCAGAGTCTTCCGAACCGGCACCCCCACCCACCCCACCAGTGCCGCCTCCCCCTGTCCCTACACTGCTCCCCCCGGCGCCCCCTCCACGGGGTCGCTTGGGAGCAGGGCCTGGGGCAGAGTCAGGGGCGGAGTCTGAGCTCACATCTTCTCCATCCCCTTCTCCCTCCCCGGGCTCTCCTTCCCCCCCACTCATCGTTGTGGTCTGATCTGACCCGGGTATCGGCCGCCTCACACGCTGGGCCCTGTAGAAGCAAGTGATTAAGGTTAGAAAGCATCCAGGATAAAGGGCTTAGAATTTAAACTTCAGAGAATTAAGAGATAAGAAAAATCCTCATGATGATACCTAACATTAAACACTGTGTGCTAAGCACTCTGCTAAGTGTTTTGCACCCATCCCCTCACCTAATACAATGAATCCTATGAATTATATTATCTCTATTTTATGGCTGAGGAAACTGAGGCTTAGAGAGGTTAAGTAACTTGTTAGCGATCATAGGCTGTCACCTCTCAAAGTGTGGTAGCAGCACAGACATCCCCTGGGAGTTTGTGAAATGCAGACTCTCGGGCCCAACTGTAGACCTACTGAATCAGAGTTTGCATCTGAAGAAGATCTACAAGGAATTTGGATGCACATGAAAGACTGAGAGATGCTGGCCTAGGAGGTGATTTAACTTCCAGCAGTATAAATCCAGAGCTTATTCTCAAAATCGCTCTACTGTTCTAACTTCTAGAAAGTCAAGAGGTAAACTGTATTTTTCCTTCTATTTTTTTGAGACTGGGCCTTGTTCTTTCGCCCAGGCTGGAGTGCAGTGGTGTGATCATGGTTCACTACAGCCTCCACTTCCTTCCTAGTCTCAAATGATCCCCTTACTTCAGCCTCTCAAGTAGGTAGGACTACAGGCATGTGCCACCATGCCCAGCTAAATGTTTAATTTGTTGTAGAGATGAGGTTTCCCTATGTTATTCAAGGTGGTCTCAAACTCCTGGGCTCAAGTGATCCTCCCATCCTCACCTCCCAAAGTGCTGGGATTACAGATGTGAGTCACTGTGCCCAGCCCTATATTTTTCTTAAGAATAGCAATGCCAGTTGTTTACTAAGAAACTGCAATTTACACCCATGATTTCCAGCCCTAATGATCAGTCTGTGGTCAGCTCTTAGGATGCTGAGGCTTAGAAGCTAGCAGGCAACAAAGACTGACCCACGGACCCATCCCACCACTTCTGCTTCTCTCCTGACCCTCACACCTGTGCATGGCCTGCATTCGTAGCCCCTCCTCAATGCTGGAGCTCAGTGCCTGCTGGTTGTGCAGGCGGCTCAGGCGGATAAGCACTCGATCTTGATGGGCCTCATATTCCTCCCGGCTAGGATAGATCTTAGAGATCAGGGCATCAAAGTTGGGGTCTGGCCGTAGGGATCGCTTGGATACCAGCTTCTTTCGGCAGGTAGGACACTCCTTGTTCCTGGGGTAGAAGAAGGGAAGCCCTGAGTGGTCAGTCAAGGCAACTGAAGCCTAAGCTGAACCAAGACCAGTGAGAGGGCCCTAACTTTGTACCCCTTCATCTCATCTCAAACATGTCTCTCCTATTACCCGCTCCGTAGGGCTGTGACAATGCAGTCAGAGCAGAATCTGTGGAGGCACTCCTTGGTGGTCATCGTATTCTTCAGCATGTCCAGGCAGATAGGGCACATGAGTTCTGAATGCAGTGACCGAGGGGAAACAGCAATCTCTGTGCCATCCATTATGGCTTCCTGGAGGCATCAGTGAGTAGAAAGGTGGTGTGGGTTAGAGGGAAAGGGGTTTTAGAAACAGCAGCCCATAAAATAAGAGTTTTGAAAAATGCAGTGAGAAGGCAGAATCTGGGTACCCATGCTGGTCTCTATTCGAGACAAGAATTCTGAGAAAGAGAAGGACTGATGACTTGGAGCAAATGGAGAAAAGACAGACTTTAGTGTCCATTAACTAAGAGTAGGAGCTTTGGAATAGGAGGATCTGAGGTGGCTAAGTGGCCTAGGAGTGAAGATGGCACAAATCTGTAGCTGGGAAAAACTATTCGACAAAAATTTTTAAAGTCCTGGTGCTACCTGTATTAGAACCCCATAGGGTGCCTGTTAAAAATTCAGATTCTGAGAACCCAATCCACTACTGAATCAGAATATTGGGGAGCATGAAGCTCTGCTTTTAATAAACTCTCAAGGTGAGTCTTATACGCACTGACTTATAATACTGAATGAGGAACAGGGAAGGTAATTTTTGTGTTTGAGATCTTTCAAATGAAGACAATAATACTTGCTCCACCTCTCTGGCAGGACTGTTTTGAGGATTAAATGAGGTAAATGCGAAATGCTTTGGAAAGATTAAGGTGATTCAAAGATAGGGCCAGGCAGGGCAGAATAGAGCAAATTATGGAAAAGAAGCTGTGTGATGGGGTCTGTGGATGGAGGGGTTTGCGGGAGGGGGTAAGCCTGAAAGGGAGAATGCCTGTCACCTGCGGGGTCCGGTGCAGCTCATACAGACTCAGTTCCCACGTTTTGCTGGCATTCTGGGCATTCGCCGGCGTCGTCATGGTGACCGGGCACAGACCACCCCACCAGGGCTCTACAGCCGAGGAGGAGGCGAGGAAGGCTGGGGGTGGGGGAAAGGGGAGGAGGGCGTTAGGGGGGCCGCCCCTCGCACAGACCCCGCCCCTCCAGAAGCGCTCCTCTCCGCCCCCGCTCCCGCCCCCGCGCCGGCACTGCCCCTCACCCAGCTCCAGCCGTTCGCGCTCCCGCCGCCGCCGCGCCCCTCTCTAGGCCCGGGCTCCTGCGCCAAGTTCGCTGGGTCCGCAACCGCTGCTCAGACAGCAGCTCCCGCCACCGCCGCCGCCATGGCCCGGGCGCTGGGGCCCTACGTCACTTCCGCCTGCTCCTCCGCTACACCCGCCCCCCCCCGCCCCCCCGCCGGCGGAGACGTCACCCGCCATTTGCGGCGCGGGTGGGACGGGACGTGGACGCCGAGGTTCTCCCGCCCACGGGACGAGCTCGTCCCACGTGAGGATCCTACGTCCCGGGAGTTCTGCGCCACTTAGGGAACCACGGTCTCCGCCTCCGGCCCAGCACCGTCGCGCGGCCACCAACCTTAGCCTCGGTTCCCTTCCAGAGGCCCCCACCCGGGGCCTCAGCTCCAGGGGGCGGGGCCTGGAATATCTGGCACCCCAGGAGGGGACAGAGGGCTCCTGAAAAGGGCTACCTCCCCCACTCTGCGTACCCTGGCGACTCTGGGGATCAACCCCCCTTACTTCTCCGTAACCCCCATTCCAGGATTCCGGGGAAAAAGGCTGCAAAAGATCCTCTGCCGCTTTTGCCCTCTAGTCCAGAGAACACACCTAGGTCCCGATGTGCTCGGGATTCCCCTTACCACCCTGGGGACTCCCTCCACCATCCACTTTGGTTCTCCCTAGACCCTCCGACCCGCTCTCCCGCTCGAGGTTTGGGGGCGGCGGCTCGGGACGTCCAGACTCAACTCTCGGCCAGAGCCATAGACTCGAGAATTGCGTTTGGACAATCAGGAGCCGCGGCCCGGGGCGGGGAAGGGAGGGAGGCGCACGGGAGGAACGGGGGGAATGGAGACACCACGCGGAAACAGGGACACACACAAGATGGGGCTCCCATTGGGGAGTGGGGGTGCGCGTGTGGGTGGGGTACACAGGGTCAGAATGTCTGGAGTGGGAAGTGGGCAGAAGCCTCTTCCAGGACTCTAGAGTAAACGAAGGGGATGGGGAGGAAAGAGAAGAGGAAGGGGCAGAGCAATCCCCATTGAGTGTAGGGAATGAGAGGGATACGGAGCGGAGCGAGGGGGTAGGGGGCAGTTAGAGACCCTGATGGGCGTCTTGTCCCCGCCCGAGCTGAGGCTCCCGGACTTGGGCTGCGGCTGCCAGGGGGTGGCCTGTCTCTGGGACAAGGCAGCAGTGGGTGCCCTCGCCCCCCACCCCAGTTCCCCCCTACTTCCCTGTCCTCTCCTTCAGTCCGTGGCCAGTCCTTATGTGGGCGCCAGAGTCGATTAGCGCAGACCCCCCTCCCCTTCCTCCTCCTCTTTCCAGCCCCCTCCCTCCTGCTCTCTCCAGCCCCTTTCATCGGCTGGTTCATTCCCCTAATCCTGGCCCCCTCCCCTAATCCCCCCCATCCGACCCCAGGCCGGCTGCAGCTATTGTAAGGTGGAGAGAAAGGGGAGGGGGGGACTCAGAGAAAGGAGAGGGGTGGGGGAGGGCCACCTGTTCCAAGACCCCCTTTCAAGGCCAGACTGGACACCAAGATGGGGCCATGAACAAATCAACCTTGGGGACCATAAGAACCCAGGGAGTTGGGGGGAGGGGACTGGTGCTGCAGAACCAGTGGAAAGGGGTGATGCAGAAACCCCTCCCTCCAAAAAGACCCGGAGTGTCACGCATACACAGTGACACACACTCTTTCCTCTCACACCCGGCGGCGGGGGTTGCCCTGGGAGACCAGGCAGTGAAAGGGAACAATCCTTTGGGAAAGGGAAAGGAGGGGGAGGTGGGGAAGGGTCTGAGGACTTGGACACAAGAAGAACCGGAGGTGGCAGGGAAGAGGATTTGGAATTTATTAGGGTCACAAGCACCCCTGCTTCCCATATTCAGCATTCCTGAGCCATACACTGCCACCCCTTTTGTAGCCTGGGAACTTAGAGTCCTCATCAGCAGGAGGCCAGGCAGAGTGATGCGGGGGTGAGCAGAGTCCAGGGTCCTTGAGGCAGTTACATGAAAAGACCTCCTGGGAGGGGCAGAAACATTTGGACAGATGCATGGGTGTAGAGACAAATGGGATAGGGGGTGCCCACTTTTGTCCCTGGCCTTGGGGACCTCTGCCCTTCCCAGTGGCTCCAGACTCCCCTTACTTGCTTTCTCATATAGTCTGGGTTCTACTTCTCTGCCCTCTCCCTCCCCATGCTGGCCTCATACCAGTGACTTCCACTGAGGCCCCTGTGATGTATCCACTGTCTTCAGATGCCAAGAATGCGACCACATCTGCCACATCTATGAGAACGGTGGGGAGAGGGCAGAATCCTGCTCACTCCTATAGACCCAAAATAGCCATAATCTCCCACCAAAGACATCCATCCCCACAAACCTCTCCACAGACACCAACCACCAGTCCCGCAGAAAATCCCAAAACCTTGGGGATCTCTTCATTCAGGCCCCCTTCCCACGGACTCCTGTCCATTCAGTGCTCACCCTCAGGGTCCCCCAAGTATCCCATCGGGATCATTTCAGTAATCTGTAAGGAAATACTCATGTGGGTGAAAGCTTCTTTTATGGATTTTTTTGAAGACTGAGTCTGTGACCCTTTTTTGTCTCCATTCCTCATACATTCATTGAATATTTAATGTTTGCCAGGAACTGTGCCCAGTATTCTCTCTCTGTGAAGCCCAGAGAGATTGAGTCTCTGAATGATTCCGCCCTCCACCCACAGCCTCCTACCTTGTCCACCACTTTCTGTGGCACTTTCTGTGTCATGGGTGTTACAATGAACCCTGGGAGGACAGAGTTACAGCGGATCCCATGTCTGTGGGAAGGAGAGTGGCTGCTGATTCTGGAGAAGGCTGAATGCTGGTCCCTCCTTCAGACCCCCCAGGTGCTCCCCAGCACCCTCAAGCATCTGACCAACCGTCCAAGCTCCCGGGCTGCAGTCTGGGTCAGCCCAATCACTCCAGCCTTGGATGCTACATAGTTTGTCTGCCCCATGTTCCCCACCTATAGGTGAGTCAGAGATGTGGAATGAGTCAGGAGTCTCAAGGAGGGGTTCTCCTCTCTATGCCACTTGGCTGACTGACCTCATTCAACTCAACCTGACCTTTCCTGTGATGCTACTGATGTTGATGATGGAACCACGACAACCACTGGACACCAGGGCTTGTGCTGCAGCCTGAGTGACTAGGAAGGTACCCTGGCGGGAAAGGGTAACAAGGGAGAAAAGATCAGCTGGGGTGACAGCCCTCCTTCAGCTCCCTCTCCAGGCTAAGGGGGCCAAAAGTAGCACGTTCAGAGATCGCCACCTTGAGGTTGACAGCTATGACTTTGTCCCAGTCATCCTCAGACATGTGCAGCAGAAACTCATCCTGGGTGATGCCCGCACAGGACACAACGACAGATGGTGGGCGAGAAAAGCAGGCCTATGGGAGGGGGAAGTTACGCATCAAAAACCCCCACAAAGAGCCGGGGCAGTGGAGGCAATATTAGAGCTTTAGAGGGGGAAGGTGGCCTGGCGTTCACCTGCACTTGTTCCAGCAGGCGCCTGGCGGCTCTGGCCTCAGACACGTCAGCCTGGAAGGCAGCGTGCTTCCCTCGGGGCGGCCCCTCCTTGTTCCCTGGCCCGCCCAGCAGCCGCACCGTCTCCTGTGCCGCTGCCCCGTCCAGGTCGCAGGCAGCTACGGTGGCCCCCTCTCCGGCCAGGCGTACACTGACTGCTCGGCCGATGCCGCTCCCCGCACCTGAGGTAGGACAGAACACGGCAGACCGGGCAAGGGGAGGAGGCGGCAGAGATCAGAGGTCACAGGGCAGAAAGTTAGTAAAATGTGGATAAGGGGTCAGAGGTCACAGCAGCCGCGGACTCCAAGGGCAAGCCCCTGACATCACTCCAACACCCCAAACCGCCCCAGGAGAGCACCCCCTCAACCTGTGACCAAGGCCAGTGCGGAGCGGAGCCGGTTCTGGAGCTGAGACGCCATTGCGGCCTGTGGGTGGGTGGGAACCCCAGCACTAAGCCAATCCCAGCGCAGAAGGGGGTGTGGCCAGGGCAAAGCCTGGGCCAATCACAGACCCGCCAGCCTTAGGCCATCTGCGGCCACCGGCGCAGGCCGACCTCCCACCGCGGGGGCGTGGCCAGACACTGCTGCTTAGGGGCCCCGGGTGCGGAGAAGACAGGGGGCCCCATTCCCCCCAAAAAGACAAAGACTGCATGTGGGGCGGAAGATCGGAGGAATTTATTTCCGGTTGCCACCCGTCCCCCTCGAGTCAAACAGTGATATAAAAGGAATAGAAACAAAAAAAATCAGGCCATGAGATTACCAACTAACCCTCTCCCACCCCCATCCCCCGGAATCACTCCCAAATTAGGACACATGATTGATGTTTGATGTTTATCCCCGACTCCTCCTGTTACCCTCTCTGTCCAGTACTCTGGTCTTCTCTGAAGCCTCCACCGACTGGTGGGAGAAAGGGAATGGATCTTGGAGAACTTTCTGTATAGCAACTTGGTTCTCTGAGAGCAGGTGGGGTAGGGTACACCAGGTAAGCTGCCATCATTCCCTCTCCCTTCCAACCTTCTTCATGGCACCATTTAGCCTTCCAAATGCAACATGGTCAAGGGGTGCCCAACACTATCATCCCTCTGGCCTCTCATTCTCACCACTCCAGCCTCTAAGACTGCCAGCCCTTGAAGGCCCTAATGCCAAAGTAACCATTCTCCCAGTCTACAGTTCCTTCCTTTGGCAGATGTCCCTGGCCAGGGCCCCCAACCTCTACACACCACTGACCTGGAGTTAGGGGTAGAAGTTTGGGGCAGGGGTAGTTTATCCCACGCCTCACTCGAGATGGGCAATCAGCACCATCATGACAACTCCCCCCAACAGCCCCAGCACCTCCAGAAGTGACTGCAATGGTGATGCCTCCCTCAGCAGCTCGGGCAACACAGACACTGTTGCTACGTAGATAAAGCCACCTGCAGTAAATGGCAGGACCCAGCCAGGACCTGCACCACCTGCAACTTCACTGCCCACTGCTCCTCCTTCAGTGAGAAGGGCACAGGCTGTGCCTGCCAGTGCCCCTACTGCTGTCAGTAGCTGCAGACGCATTGCCTGATGGGCAGAAAAGAGAAAAATGCACTCACCAATAGCTAAAGATTATCAGTGGTTTAGAAGTGGCTGGTGGGGTATAGGTATACAGGACATGGATTTGGAAACTAAACATCAAAGTAAAAAGAGAGGAGGGGGCAGTCTAGAATAGACAATTTCTGAAAAATCTTAGAGATCAGAGGTCCTTTCCACAGACTTTCTGACTGAGTAGGCGTGTGTGTGTAAGACTCCACTAAACCATTCAGATGGTTTATAGACCACAGTTTAAGAAATACTGAGCTAAAGCACAAAGTAACCAGAACTTCTTCCCCCTCATTTCTAGAGGACTTGTCAATGACAGCATGAATTGTTTGGAACTAATAAGAGGCTGTTTGGGTTTAGGGTGAGTGAGGAGAAATAAAAGGTTTGAGGTAGCTGTGTTTGGCAGACATCACCAACCTGCTTTTTGCTGCAGCCAGACTGGACCAAGATGGCAAAGTCTCCGACCTCATGGGGCACTTCATGTAGCAGGACAGTCATTGTGGTCAGGATACCTAGCCCCCGACCCCCTCGAAAGGAAGCCCCAATGGCCAGACCATCAGTGAAGTTGTGTGCCAAGTCAGCAGCCAGATTCAGGTACCCCGACACACGCAGGTCTTGTACAGAACGAGAAGAGAAAATGATCAGAGGCCTCCATCACCACTTGTTCCAGTCTTGGTCAGTTATTCTCACACCTCCCCTCAGAGACCACTTCACACCCAGTCCTTTAGTGTTTCCGAGACACCTGCCATTACCCACAGCACATATTCCATGTGATTTGGGATGATGTCCCTTGCCCAAATTTATGACCAACTCTGGCCCTTACCTAAGCCTCTTTTTTCTTCTTCAGCGTTCTGAGGTCTCACTGGCCCATCTTTGGGTACCGTGCTCCCTCCTCGCCTCTTCTGAACCCCCCCTGTTTCCTTTTCTTCTTCTTCTGAGCTCTGCTTCTCCTTGGTAGAACGCTCTGAGGGAAGAAAAGAGTTGGTCAGCATGGAGAACAGATCTTCCAACATGTCCTCTCCCTCCTGAGGGCCATAAGATGAGATTCTGAGGCAGGCAAGTCAGCTTTTGGGAAAGTTGTTCCTGGTCTCACCTTGTCTTCCATGTCCATGACTTCCATGTGTGTGACTGTGAGCGTGTCCGTGTCCATGTCCATGACTGTGACCATGTCCTCCTTTCACATGTCTCACAAATTTCTCCACAACAAGAAAGGCAACAATTCCACTGAGAACCCACAGTCCCACAGACAGAATGGGGCCCTGGCCTGGGAATGGAGGCATTGAGACGTTAAAGGAGATGTGCATTACAGACTCCTCCTCCTCAAGTGCAGGAGGTGAGGAACAGGGAGAGACAGACCTTCCCCAGCACCCCAACTCCCATCCCCATCTGTCTCTTCCTCACCACTGTGGGAGTGTCCATGTCCGTGTCGCTCCAGAGTGTGGTGAGAATGAGGTTCTGGAAGATGGGGGGAAAACCAGATGAGGGAATATCTGACACAAAGGGTGTGTATTTGGGGGAATATCGAAAGGTCAGGGATCATAAAGGAGAAAGAACCCTTTTCCCCCAAAGAACAAAATAGGTTAGATTTGAGGTAGAAGTCAGAGGTTACTTACCAAGAGCATGAGGAATGAGGTGCAGGAAGGCATCTCCCAGGAGCCCACCGGAAGCAAAACTGAGCAAGATCTGAAGTAGAGAGCGATGCCGGGGAGAGTTTGACTCCACGGGGATAAGGAAGAGGACAAAAAATGGAGCTGCTGAGATCAGCACTGTGGCCCCCAGTGCCTGGTGAGGGAGAGTCAGGGTCAAGTACTGTGGCGTTTCCCAACAATCCAGAACCAGCCCCTCTCTCTCCCATCCCCTGGAGACTCACATAAGCCCAGAGAGTGACAGCATCCAGGTCCTGCTTGATGCCTGGAGCCCCAGACTCCCCATAGCCTCCATGGCTATGCTCATGGTCATGTCCATGTCCTCTGTGGTAGAGGCTCTCATGGGAGTGGCCATGGCTATGGCCATGGTGTAAATCCTCATGTGAATGTCCATGGTCGTGACCGTGGGTATGTCCATGCCAGATGCTCTTGTGAGTGTGGCCATGGCCATGGGCATGGCTGTGTCCATGGTGGAAATCTTCATGTGAGTGCCTGTGACTGTGGCCATGGAAGTCCTCTTGCAGATCGTCGTGCAGGTCGTCATGACCCGCGAGTCCAGCCACCAGAAGCCCCAAGGCCGCCCAGGTCAGCAGTCCCACGGCCACCCAGTGGGGGGCCCCCAGGCCTCTGGCCATCACGCTGACCAGAGGGACAGAGACAGTGACTCCACTTGACTCAACTCTATACCTACACAGGGTCAGCTTTACTCCAATAGCGCCCTCCGTCCACCTCTGTGGGCCGCTCTCCCATTCCCTTAAGTTCCCACCTACATTGTTCCCAAGACTAGTTCTCTTTATCCCGAACCCCCTCCCGGATGTAGGGCCCTGGGACACTAGTCTTTCACCAGCCACTTTACAGACTCTCTGGGCCCTCGTCTCTATGACTCATTAGGTAAGGAAAAGGCCTGGAAAGGATGGTAGAGAAAAACAGAGAATTCTCACCAGCTCCGGGATCCTCTCCTTTCCCGGTTTGCTCGGACGTGGCAGTCCCGCCTTCAGCTCCCGCGAGAACAGGAAGTTCCGTTCCACCTTCGTCCTAATGCCTTTACCAATGTGGCGGCACTCTGGTAGCGACGAATCCATCCTGCACTGATGCGCATGCGCGAGTGTGGAGGTTATTTGAGGGGAGGGTGGGCGAGGCGGGCTAACAGGCCGGAGGAGACCGCCTCCTCGGTTTCCAACTAGACGAGGGGGCGGGAACTCGCGCCGAGACTTCCCGTCTGTACAAAGATGGCTGCCACATTGGCGCTGTCATTTTGGTACAGAGCAGAGCGACGGGCTTAATTCTACCCAATCCAGGCCAGAGTCTTTCTCTCAGGGGCTTCCTCGTGCTCAGCTACTCCTCCGATCAACCCCTGGGAATCCCTGGGAGCTCTTCGGTATCCCTACTCTCAGCCAGGGATGTCTTGGGCCGCTCGCCCGCCCTTCCTCCCTCAGCGGCATGCCGCAGGGCAGTGTGGGCCGGTGGGGGTGCGAAAAGAAATGCATTGTGGGGTCGCGTCCCGGTGGCGGCGGCGACGGCCCTGGCTGGATCCCGCAGCGGCGGCGGCGGCGGCGGTGGCAGGCGGAGAACAACAAACCCCGGAGCCGGAGCCGGGGGAGGCTGGACGGGACGGGATGGGCGACAGCGGGCGGGGTGAGTGTCCCAGCAGAAGGGCAGGCGAGCCAGTAACCGCGTTATCCGCAACCCCTCCCCCACACCCTCCCCTGCTTTTCCTGGCGCTCCCGCCCCCTTGTTTGTAAACACGCGTCCCCTCCCTCCCGAGGGCCTTAGCACCCTCCTCCCCGGGGCGGGGCAGGGAAGGGGAGCTTCCGCCCTCCTAACCGTGACCGCTTGAGGCCTTGGGCACCGGAGGTCGCGGGCGTGGGAAGGGCATGATTCCTCTTAAGCTTCAGGACTTTGGGCGTTTAAAGGCAGATCCTGCGTCGTAGGAGGGGTCTCTTCCGCCTGTCTCTTTCCCCTGCACGCTCTGGCTACCTGGCTTTACGCTGGGAATAGAGGGGCTCCACGGTCTACCCCACGTGTTGCCCCACCCACGAGACAGGTGTGGCTTTAGGATGACCTGGTATTCAAATAGATCGGTTGGAAAATTTTCCTCACCTGAACTATCCTCCTCTCCTTGTCAACTCCCTCCTCTCACCACAATGAGGAGTTATGCTGTGTTTTTTTAGCCAGTCAAATATAACAGTGGGGGGTTGTATATCAATTTTAGTGACACTAATGTTTATTAATAAGTTCTGATAACCACTACCATCGGACCAGCCGGAGTTACACTGTTGTTTGACAGCAGGGTGTCTCTGGACTTGGGGATGGGTGGAGTGGGCTGGGTCCGGCACGGTGGGGTATTAGAGAATTAAAGTCTCTAGTTGGATGTTTGAAGACTCATTTTCTTTTTTTGTCTCTTCTGTCTCTTTTGTGTCTGTGTACCTGTACATACCCCTCCCTCAGACTCCCGAAGCCCAGACAGCTCCTCCCCAAATCCCCTTCCCCAGGGAGTCCCTCCCCCTTCTCCTCCTGGACCACCCCTACCCCCTTCAACAACTCCATCCCTTGGAGGCTCTGGGGCCCCACCCCACCCCCGATGCCACCCCCCCCACTGGGCTCTCCCTTTCCAGTCATCAGTTCTTCCATGGGGTCCCCTGGTCTGCCCCCTCCAGCTCCCCCAGGATTCTCCGGGCCTGTCAGCAGCCCCCAGGTGAGAGGTTGTGACCAACTTACTGCCTGGCCACTTTCGTTTTCTTGTTTTCCTTGTAACCGAGGATCCGTATGTGAACTTCCCCATGGCCCATTGACCTTCCAGTTCTCTAATCTTGTCAGGCCTGTGGTCTTTGTGAGACCCCTTGCCTTTCCTGAGGTGACTGATCTTTCAGTGCATGCTTCCTCCCCTAAAAGAACCCTAATATTCTTTGTTTTTGTGTGTGTGTGGTTTTTTTTTTTTTTTTTTGAGATGGAGTCTTGCTCTGTTGCCCAGGCTGGAGTGCAGTGGCACGATCTCGGCTCACTGCAACCTCTGCCTCCTGGGTTCAAGCGATTCTCTTGCCTCAGCCTCCTGACTATCTGGGATTACAGGTGCCTACCACTGCGCCCAGCTAATTCTGATATTCTTGATGTCCTTTTCATCTATCAGTGATTTTCTGCCCTTTTGGTCCCATCTGCTTTCCCAAGACACCTGCCCTTCAGGGTCACTGTGTTGCACAATTTCGGGGGGCCTGTTTATTCTCTTTGGGGTTGTGCTCCAGGGATGGCCCTTCACATAGACTGCAGTGTAAATGACGCCCTCTGGAATGTGCACTGCAGGGCCTTGCTTAGTGGTAGGGAATGATTTCCATCACTTCTGTGAGATTCTCTTTCCCAACAAGTCTTCCTATGACTTCCCTATTTCCCCCATCCCAGATTAACTCAACAGTGTCACTCCCTGGGGGTGGGTCTGGCCCCCCTGAAGATGTGAAGCCACCAGTCTTAGGGGTCCGGGGCCTGCACTGTCCACCCCCTCCAGGTGGCCCTGGGGCTGGCAAACGGCTATGTGCAATCTGCGGGGACAGAAGCTCAGGTATGGGGCTCAGAGGATGAACAGAGAGGGAGAGTCTGGGCCATGTATCATCACCTGTGGGATTCCCAGGGCTTATGGGGTTTGGTCAGAGCAAGTGACCTCGGGGAGGCCTGATGAGAGTAAAGAAGCTGAAGCTGAGATGTAGGATGCGATTGGGGGGAAGGTCAGAGGGAAAAGGGAGTGCGTGTAGGGTTTCTGAACAGTGGGGAGACTGGGACTGGATCATCACTCAGCTCCTGGTTCCCTCTCTCTGTATTTGGCAAACGGAGAGGACTTAAACTTTTAAGTTTTGCTAGGGGGAGATTGGAAAGAGACTAAATGGTGAAGCTGTCTCCATGCAACCTTCTTATTGCTCCTCCTGTTTCCCTGTAGGCAAACACTACGGGGTTTACAGCTGTGAGGGTTGCAAGGGCTTCTTCAAACGCACCATCCGCAAGGACCTTACATACTCTTGCCGGGACAACAAAGACTGCACAGTGGACAAGCGCCAGCGGAACCGCTGTCAGTACTGCCGCTATCAGAAGTGCCTGGCCACTGGCATGAAGAGGGAGGGTAAGGACCTGCCCTACCCAGGCATCTTAGACCACATACCCTTCTCCCCTATCCCACTTAGACTGTGTACCTCTCTGGAAGGCTGGACTGTTCTCTCTCCTCTAGAGGGCAATATTTGATTTCTCTCTCCCTTTGCAGCTCTCCTCCGTATTAGCCTGTTCTGGCCCTTGAGTTTCCTTCTTAATGATTAGGCCTCTGTGGCCTGCACCTATGACCCCTCCCTAGACTGGTCCTAGGATAGAATAACTTTTCCTTACCCATGATGGGCTGTCTCCCCATTTCTAACCTAAGTAGTTCCTCCTCTCTTTCATTCCACGGACCTTCTCTGGTCTGTTTCCTGTTATCTGTGATCTTTCCTCTAACTCCTGGGAGTCTGACACTCTTAAGCTTACAGACTTGACTGAAGACCTCAGGGCTTCCCTTCCTTCTCCATCTTATCTTCTTAAGTCAGATTCCTAGGATTCTGAGAGACCCTTTAGAGTACATCTTGGTCAAAATGCCCACTTTAGAGAAGATGAGCCTGAGGCTTGGCTCTCCCAAGGTCATGCAACAAAGGAGTGGCAGGCAGGTTTGGGATCAGAACCCACATCTCTGAAGACCTAGGCCAGTGCTCCTTTCACTGCCTATTTGTTGAATAAGAAAAGCACAAGATTTGTACTCAGACACACTTAGATTAAGTTGTATGACCTGCTATGTAGTATATGAATTTAAGCAAACTAATCTCTTTGAATCCCAAGTTCTTCATCTTTAAAAATGAGAATAAATGCTTGCAGTGTCATTATGATAATTGAATAAATGTTAAAATGTGCTTAGCATGTTTCTTGGCATATTTTATTAAAAAATTTTTTTTTTCTATCAGCTTTCTCAGGTGGAATCTTGGCATGTTTTTTAACCATGTAGTAGGCTCTCCATTTAAATTCCTCCCTAATTCTTTTACCTACCTCACCTTTCCAGACTGACTTATCTGCCCTTTTATAACCCTTGCTTCAGGGCTGCCCCCAGTCCACCCTTTCTAGTGACTTCCCCATTCCTATAAATATCTCCCAAGGGCCATGAGATCCTGATGAGGCCGTAAGGGTATTTGTGGAACCCCTTCATGGATGGCTGCTGACTTTCCATTTTTTCTCTCCCCCTTCCCCCTGCAGCGGTACAGGAGGAGCGTCAGCGGGGAAAGGACAAGGATGGGGATGGGGAGGGGGCTGGGGGAGCCCCCGAGGAGATGCCTGTGGACAGGATCCTGGAGGCAGAGCTTGCTGTGGAGCAGAAGAGTGACCAGGGCGTTGAGGGTCCTGGGGGAACCGGGGGTAGCGGCAGCAGCGTGAGTGTTGGGGTCAATCCACTCTCCTTGGTGATAGGGGTTGGGGGAGGCAGTCTAGGTCTGTTCTATATCCCCTCCCCCTTCTTTCCCCTCATAACCTTCCTAACACTACTTGGGACTGGAAGTGCTGCCAAACAAGGTCTTTCAAACCTCTGAGGTGGATGTGATAGCTCCTTCTGTCTCCAATCCCCAAACAACCCACTGGCAGAACCACAGGCATGTCCCAAATAAATAATTGTTTGCACGAATGCCAGAAGAGAAGCCTGACTTACAGGGATTGGTTTGGATGGGGCTCACAGGAAGACTGTATGTAAGAAGGGGTTGTCAAAAGCTTCTTACAAGGGGCTCCCAGCGTATCTCAAAATCTTCCATAACTCTTACCCCTGTCCCCTGCAGCCAAATGACCCCGTGACTAACATCTGTCAGGCAGCTGACAAACAGCTATTCACGCTTGTTGAGTGGGCGAAGAGGATCCCACACTTTTCCTCCTTGCCTCTGGATGATCAGGTCATATTGCTGCGGGCAGGTCAGTGACCTTGGATCCCTTTGACCTCTTGACATTTGACCCCTCTTTGACTTCCCAACCTTTAGTGACCCCAGTGGCCTTACCTTGTGTACCAGGGAGCCAAACTTGCTGACCTTGCCACCTCTTTTCTCCTTCTCTTCCACTGATGTGCTTTGAATCCCTTGGCCTGATTTCTGGCTCCTGACCCTTGCTGCCCCACCCAGGCTGGAATGAGCTCCTCATTGCCTCCTTCTCCCACCGATCCATTGACGTTCGAGATGGCATCCTCCTTGCCACAGGTCTTCACGTGCACCGCAACTCAGCCCATTCGGCAGGAGTAGGAGCCATCTTTGATCGGTCAGTGGCCCTCGGCTAGGCTGGCATATAGATAGAGGGGGTGGGGCTATAGGCTGGTCCGTGTCCAAGGCTGGCTGAGCTGTGACCTTTGAGTGACCTGCAGGTCCCTCTCCAGGGTGCTGACAGAGCTAGTGTCCAAAATGCGAGACATGAGGATGGACAAGACAGAGCTTGGCTGCCTGAGGGCAATCATTCTGTTTAATCCAGGTAAGAGGAGGATTACCTTTGTCTCTCAAGGCCAAGGCAACCTTGGAGCCTCCTCTTCTCCGAGACTCCTAAGTTACCCAGCTATCCCCCTCAGTAAGACCCTCAACCTGGAAATCTCCCAACTGGCCAAGGAAAAACCCACATCCACGGATCCATCCCACAAACCCAGTGGGCCCTGCTTCCCTTGCCAGGCCTCTGGTAAAGGGCAAGCAAATGCAGCCCAAAAGGGGCATCCTGTGACTGACATCCACACGGCTATCCTGATTTGGATTGCCTTCATTTCTCTTCCTCCTCTCTTCCCTGCCATCCCAGATGCCAAGGGGCTCTCCAACCCTAGTGAGGTGGAGGTCCTGCGGGAGAAAGTGTATGCATCACTGGAGACCTACTGCAAACAGAAGTACCCTGAGCAGCAGGGACGGTGAGATGGGGCTGGGGGCACTGAGGCTCCCTTGGGAGTGGGGAGTGCTATGAGGATGTGTTCAGGGCCCGTGTGCTTCCAGCTCTCAATCCCCCTCTCCCACCTCCACTCCAGGTTTGCCAAGCTGCTGCTACGTCTTCCTGCCCTCCGGTCCATCGGCCTTAAGTGTCTAGAGCATCTGTTTTTCTTCAAGCTCATTGGTGACACCCCCATCGATACCTTCCTCATGGAGATGCTTGAGGCTCCCCATCAACTGGCCTGAGCTCAGACCCCGACATGGTGCTTCTCACACTGGAGGAGCACACATCCGAGAGGGACTCCAAGCCCTGGGGCAGGGTGGGGGGCCATGTTCCCAGAACCTTGATGGGGTGAGAAGTACAGGGCAGAACCAAGAACATAAACCCTCCAAGGGATCTGCTTGATATCCCAAGTTGGAAGGGACCCCAGATCCCCGTGAGGACTGGTTGTCTCCCTTCAGTGGCCTTGAGTCTCTGAATTTGTCGGGGTCTCCCGTGATTTGGGGTGATTTCTCACCCTCTGCCCTTCCCCCAGCACAAAGCACTGGCCCTGCCTCCAGGACCTTGCTTCCTTCTCATCTTGCCTCATTTTGCTTCCCATCTGAAGAGTGGACATGGGGAACTCCCCCAGAGGTGGATACTGGGGGGCAGGCCCCCCAAACTGATGGACATGAGAGTAGGGCCTGACAGGCCTTCCTCTTCTCAAACCTGGCAGATGGGGGCCTCTCTGGAAGAGGGAGGGGCCCTGTTACTGTCCAGAGTCTCTTTTTACACTTCACCTCCTTCTGCAGTCAGACTGAAATATAAAAAAGGTGGTGGTGGTGGTGAAGGGGCTGGTGGAGATGTATGAACCGATCTGCTATTTTTAATTTCCTCTGAGGATAGAGACTTGCAGTTAGACTCAAAGAAGTACTGTACTTTCCCAGGTTGACTAAGAAATGCCAGTGGTGGAGGTGGGTGTTTGGGAAAGGCAGGGCCCTGAAATGGCCTGTCCCTAGGGCTCTTCAAGCACTAGCCTTCCCAGCTTTCCCCCCTCCCCATCTCTTCCTGTCTAACTTGGGGAAGGGCCTGGGCTGTGAGGACAGGGCCCCCACAGGGGATGTTTTCGTGAGTGTAGTCCCGGAGGCCTTCCCTTCACAGCTGTCCTCCGGCCCTGAGCACATAGCATAGGCTGGGGACACAGGATCCTGGCCTGAGAATTGAGGGGAGGTGGCCAGCCCGCAGAGGTGGGGTGCTGGGGCTGCATGATTTTTGCCCTGCATCCTTTCTCTTTGGGGCTCCTTTCCCCTCTCACTCATACATAAAATCGCTTTCAAATTAAAATCGCTGTTTTCTGGACTGAGGTGACTGTATGAGGATGGGCAGCGCCGTTTCAGGCTTGGGGGGGGGTATCCGGTTGGGAGCTCCGGACGCGATCCCTGGACGCCGCCACCGAGGTTCCCTGGGGCCCAAGAGGTGGACGCAGGGTGGGGGACACAAGGCAAGCTTTGTCGGGGAGGGGGGAGAGGGTGTGCCAGGCTAGGGGCGGGGCCGGCCGGAGGAGGAAGGGGGGCGGTGGATTCTCAAAGGCGCCTTGTTCGCTCGTGCCCTCTCCGCACCAGCGGGCGGCGGCGCCTCGGCTCGCTCCGGCCTTCCCTCCGGCCGCGCTGCGGGCTCCGGGCAGACCCGGCGCCGTGCCTGCCCGTGGGGGCGCACTGGGCGCTAAGCGCTGCGGGCTTCTCAGGCGTTGCCCGCCCAGAGGCGGCCCACGTCCCTGAGTGACCCCATTTCCCTGGACACTTCCAACCAGAGTCGACTGCTCGCTCATCTTACCACTGCTCCCCCTCTACCTGGGCTCTGGGACTCCCTTACCGCGTCCCCCATGTGCATCTCCTTGGACATGACTATCCTGTGTTTGTCGGTGGGTTCCAGTAGAACACCTCCCCATACATCCCCCGCCCCAGTTCGTCGCTATCTATAGCCTTGTCTATAAATACCCCCGCCCTGGCCCGCTCTGTAATTACACGGGGCGGGGTGAGGGAAGTAATTATGGAGACCTGATTATGGGTGGGGTGGGGACTGCGACCCCCCAGGCCCGCCTCTCCCCTCCCACTGTGCCCTAAATCCCACCCAGGCCTCTGCTGAAAGGGGGCTCTGGTCCCCCAAGAGGGAGGGAACGGGAGTGGGTGTGTGTGATTGGACTTTGGGGTCCTAGAAAAGGAAGGGGCTAAGGAAGATATTGGGGTTCCCGAAAAGAGAATCTTAGGGTACAGGCCATTGAGACCTACAAGGAGCAGGAGACAGCCAGAGAGAGGGAGGGTTCTTGCCTCCCTCCCCAGGTGGAGCCTGAGGGTGGGGTTTCCCCTCGGTGGCTGTGGGCGGGCGGCTGGAGGCAGGGGCCGGGCCGGGGGCGGGGGCGGGGGCGAGGTGGGGGCTCTGGGCGCCAGGGTGGCCGGGGACACACAGAAGCGGCAGCCACCGAGGAGGGAGCAGTGCCGGGAGCCCCGACGGCGCCTTGCTGCATGGAGCTGGGCCGCTGACAGCTGTCGCTGCCCGCAGCCTCTGACCTCCCTGGGACCCCAGCGTCTGAGGCTCATAGTCTGCTCCCTGTCTTCTGTCAGCCTCAGAGCATCCAGCGTCTCAGGCCGACCTGGGTCCCTGGGACCCCGCGTTCCGGTTTCTCAGCCATGGAGCGGTGCAGCCGCTGCCATTGCCTCCTCCTCCTCCTCCTCCTACCTCTGGTGCTGGGGCTGAGCGCGGCCCCAGGCTGGGCAGGTAAGAGGAGTCCTGATGCCTGAGTCCTCGGAGTCTGGAGCTCCGAGTGTCTCTGGGAAGGGGACAGCTGATACCTGGGGCAGGAGCGTCTGAGTCTAACAAGGAGATTTGGGGCTTCAAGGGTCCAGGCTGGAGGGCAGGACACCTGTGTTCCTTGGATTCAGGGTAGGGATCTCTTTCTCCTTGAAGTGACTGGGGGAGGGCAGGTAGGGCTGAAAGGTGGAGGACCACTTTAGAGAGCCCTGAATGGGGATGGATGCTTGTCTTGGGTCCTTGGGAAGAGCTGAAGATGGCCAGAGCTGAAGATGGCCAGAGCTAAAGATGGCCAGGGCCAGCCGGGTCCAGTCATTGCTGGTGTGGGGGAGGTAGATGCCAATGTTGATGGGTGAGGCGTGTGTGTCTTCCGGCCTTTCTGTTGCTATCTCTGGGATAAGGGGTGAGCACCTGTGATTCAGAGCAGAGCCCAGTAAGCCCAGAAAGAAAGAGTGCCTTGACTACCTGTCTCATTGGCCTCCTGGACAGGGACCCCCTCCCCCTCCCTGTGCCCTCAATGCTGCCACGCAGCTGGCTCTGGGGAGCACTGGGGCTGGCTGCCAACAGGACGGCCCGCTGGACAGGCCAGGATCAGGTGTCTGAGGCCAGAGCCAACTCTTTGCATTCCTGCCTAGCCCCTCCTCCCTCTGGCCAGCCAGGCTCCCCTGGGACCCTGGTGTCCACAACCCTGATCGTTTCCTTCTTTTTCCCAGGACCCAGAATTCCTGGCTTCTAGGAAAGGGGATTTGATGTCAGGGAGGAGGGGGCTGTGAGCACCAAGCCCTCAGCAGGCTGGAAAAAGCCCACTATTTCTGGAGACACTGAGGGCTGATTTGTATTTAACTTGACTACTAACTTGACTATAAATTTGTATTTAACTTGACTTCTCTGCTTTAGAGAGAAAATGGTCAGAATGGCAGCATAAAGGATTTAGATTAGATTTCAGAAGGAAGAACTTCCAAGATGTGAGGACAGTGAGGCCCAGGGCCAGGACATTGAGGCGTATGGTGCCTGTAGAGTCTAGGAGTCTTTCTTAGGGGGAAGAGGGATCCTCTGGCATGGAGGCAGGAGGATGGCTAAGATGACTGTTTCTTATTTCGGGAGCTGAGTCGGTAGAGATGGGACTTTAGGGAAATGAGTTACTGTGGAATTCTTAAGGTTAGAGAATAAGGCATCTGGGGGGCCAGAGGTAGAGTGGTGGAGGGTGATGGGGCTACCAATGGGGAGCCTGTGGGACAGATTAGGCTGGAGACAGTGGGGCAAGTATGTGGCCTGGTGTGAGAAGATGGTGGGCGGACCTGTGGGTAGGTTGTCTATATGATCGAATTGTACTCCCCTGGGGTTTGGTGGAGGGTAGGGGCCTCCAAGGTCTCCTTGGCCTGGGGTCTCTGTGAGTCTCTGTGTCTCTGTCTCACTCACCCTTCGTCTCTCAAAGCAGCCCTTGTGTGTTGGTGTTTGCGGAGCTGCCACACGCGCGAGGGCCAGGCTTAGGCGGGGGTTGGGGGGGAAGGCCGTGGTTTCCCGGCTCCTGGACTCAAAGGGCCTTTTCTCTGCCTGCCCGCCCCACCTCAACCACCCCACCCAGCTCTGCTCTCCTGATTGCTCTGGCCTCTGCCCTGCCCCACACTTCTATGAAAGTTTTGCTGGAACTCTCTTTGGGATTTTTCCAATCTGTAGCTGATGGTGTGAAGAGTATGTATACAGAGGAGCAAGTGAGGTCGAGGTGATCTTTTGTTTTCCAGGGAGTCTGAGCCCTAGGAAGCTGAGTTCTAGGTAGATGGACTGGTGGGCTGGGTCTTGAATCTTTGGGTCCCAGGTGGTGGGGTTGGTGAGGGTGGTGAGACAGGATTGAGGTTCCAGGTGTGGGGAGCTTGCCTGGGTTCTGGGCAAGCACTCTGATGGGATCCACAGATGTGTGGCTCGGGGCCCTGGACTTGTTCCGGCTCCGCGTGGCAGCTTCAGCTCCCACCCCCCATTCCTCCACCCCTCCCCAACTCATCTCCTAAACCAGGAGGCACAGACTCCTGGGAGAGCTGTCTTGTATCTTTTTCCTCAGCATGGTCAGGGTTGTTGCCATCCCATCCCCCAAACCTGGGATGTGTAGCTGCTCAAAGCCCCTCTCATAGAGCTGCCTCTCTGATCTCTTCCTCATGGCCCCCCTGCACCTCCTGTGCCCAGGATGATCGATTGCCCAGATGTTGTTTGTGCTGGAGACGGGACAGATGCCAGAGACCCAGAGAGTGAGAGATATGGAAAGAGAGTGAGAGGGAGGGAGAGAAAAAGATGGACAGAATATGAGAGAAACGGAGGAAACAGAAGAGACAGAGACAAAAAGACCAACATAATGAGACAGAGAGAGTAAGAGAGTGAGAGAGACAGGAAACAGATGGAGAGTTGAGACAGATGTTCAGAGAGCACAGAGAGAGACGGATTCATAGGCTAAAAGACAAAGGGACAGCGTAAGAGAGGCAGATGCTAGGAGAGAGAGGGGCAGGAGTGTCATGGGGATGAATGCCAGCTGATGCTGCCCTGCCTCCAGGTACCTTTGCATTTCCCGTCCATTCAGGCACTGTTCAGAAGCAAGTGAGGGTGAGGTGACCTTTCCCTTGCAGGGAGTTTGAGCCCTGGAAAGCTGAGTTCTAGATCCCAAACGTCCCCTATTTATGCCCTCCTGAGGGCATGTCCCTTCTCCTGATAGTCATGGACTCTCCCAGGTGCACCCCCTGTGGATGTGCTCCGGGCTCTGAGGTTCCCCTCCCTCCCTGATGGTGTCCAGAGAACGAAAGGCATCTGTCCAGCTGATGTGGCCTACCGAGTAGCACGACCTGCCCAGCTCAGTGCACCCACTCGCCAGCTTTTCCCAGGTATGGGTGACGTGGTGGGGTAGGGAGGCCTGGGGGAGGTAATGGGATGGAGCCTAGGATCAGACACCAGGAGGAAAGGGGTTGTGGCGGCTCCCTTTGCCTCTCACTCTGTGTGTATCTCTCTTGGATACTAGGAGGATTTCCCAAAGATTTCTCTCTGCTGACTGTTGTCCGGACTCGCCCTAGTCTCCAAGCTCCCCTCCTGACTCTCTACAGTGCCCAGGGTGTCCAACAGCTGGGCCTGGAGCTGGGCCGACCTGTCCGCTTCCTGTATGTGGACCAGACTGGGCGGCCTCAACCTCCCGCTCAGCCAGTCTTCCGAGGCCTCAGCCTAGCAGATGGCAAGTAAGTTTGTTTGCTCCTCTGGTCTGCTTGGCCCACACTTTGAGGAGGAAGTGCCCCGGCACTCCTACACTCTAAACTGTGAAACCCTTCAGACTCTTTGGGCCACGCCACACCTACCCACTGCCCAAACTTCAGTCACTTCTAGTCCAGAGTTTGGGCTTTAGAGTGTGCAGCCTTCTCTGCATGTTGAACTTGCCTGTACCTTGGGCAAGTTACTTAAAGTTTTTGAGCCTCACTTTCTACATCTGTAAAATGGACATGAAATAGAATCGGCATAAATAAGAAAGTGATGGCATGGTGCCTGGTGCACTGTAAACACTCAATAAACGGCAGCTTTTGTTATTACTGCTTTTATCACCATTCGCTTCAACTCTCATCACTGCTTTCCAACCATGTTGACTCCCCCACTTCAGTCAGCCAACAGTTCACTTGAACCTCTCCCTCCATGTCCAGGTGGCACCGTGTGGCTGTGGCTGTGAAGGGCCAGTCTGTCACCCTCATTGTTGACTGCAAGAAGCGAGTCACCCGGCCACTCCCACGAAGTGCTCGTCCAGTATTGGACACCCATGGAGTGATAATCTTTGGTGCCCGTATCCTGGATGAAGAAGTCTTTGAGGTAACCAGAGTAATCAGAGGCAGGATTGACTTCTGGTCCCCTGTGTTGTGCCCACTCCCCTCTGGCCCCAGCATGTCATCTTCCTATTCCCTAGGCCTTCATTTTTTCTTTTTCTTGTGAATTTTCATTTCCATTTTATATCTTCAGGGCTACTGTTCTCTGCAGGAGAACTAGATGCCTACCTATATAGCAGTACTGTCCACAGCCACTTACTCTGTCCCTCAGTCTTCATCAGTTCCTTCATCCATCCATCCCTTCAACCCCTCTCTCTCCTCACCCACCCATCCATTCACTCACTCGCTGGACAACCTATGCACACATCCACCACCCACTCCCCCATCCATTTACTCATCTATGCATCACACACCCACCTACTTATGCATGAAGGCTTATATCCACCCACCTGTCCATCCTCCCCTGCTTAACCACTCTTCCCTTCAAACCACCCATCTATGCTTCCATCCATCTATCCTCTTCAACTCCTCCATCTAGCTATTCACTCACCCACCACCCACCCTCCCCATCTACCCATGCATACAAGGATGCATGCATACCTTCAGCCACCCATCTGTCCATTATCCTTCCACCAACTCAACCACTCCCTCCTTCAATACACTCATGCACCCATCTCCTCACCCACTTATTTCCCATCTGACTATTCATTCACCCACATAAGTTCACCCATCTACCTATTCACCCATTTGCTTCCATCTACTCTGTAACCCCTGTTCATCTGCCCACCAGTCTACCCTCCCATACATACATTTATTCATTTGCTATTTATCAGTGCTCCCATTCATTAATGTATGTAAGCCCCTAGCCACCCATCCACTCATCTATCCATTCATCCATCCCTCCATTCACCCTCCAAGCCAGTCAACATTTTCTGAATACCTGCTGGCCAAGGAGAACAAAGAAGAGGAATATAAAGTCTCTATCAACCCCAAGAGCTCTCAGGTGGGCTCTGGAAAAGAGACAACATCCCCTAAATTATGGTGCAGTGGAGAGTATGCTAAGCACCATGTGTGGGCAAAAGTAAATGCCATTGGAACTCAGAAATGGGTTCTCCCCACTCCATTTCTAGAGGTCCAGAGAATTCTCATCATCACTGCCATTGAAAGACCAAGGCATCTAAGGCTGAGCCCTGTCTCTGGAAGCCACTGTCAAAGGGCTCATGCATTGCTACAAAGGGCAGAGGGGAGGCAAATAGTTCTGGAAGGCCTGGGATCTGGTCCTGATTCTACCATTCTGGGTGACCTTGGGGCAGTCATTGCCTTTTTGGGCTTTTCTGAATGGAATGTATCTGAAAAATGGGTAGAAAGAAAGATCCTTGTTCTGCTAACTTTCCTGGTTGTTATGAAGGTCCCATGAGATCCCTTGAAAACTGAAAAGGGCTGTGCATATGGAGGACTGACAGTGACCTTCTCCTGTCATAGGGTTTTGCCTAGGATTGGCCTCCTACCCTTTATCCTGGATGATACCCTCTGCCTCTCTCTGAATCTCTCTGCTCCATCTCTCTCATATCTTTGCAGGGTGATGTCCAGGAGTTGGCCATTGTCCCAGGGGTCCAAGCAGCCTATGAATCGTGTGAACAGAAGGAGCTGGAATGCGAGGGGGGCCAGAGGGAAAGACCCCAAAACCAACAGCTTCACAGAGCCCAGAGATCTCCAGAGCAGCAACCATCGAGACTTCATAGGCCACAAAATCAGGAACCCCAGCGCCAGGTGAGGGAGCCAGGAGAACCCCCAAGTGCAGCACACCCCAGAGAGGGAAGACACCCAGGCATCTCTCCTCCTTAGTTGTCCTCCCCACCCTCATCTTCCTATTCTCATCACCCCCTCTTCCTAGTCCTCATTCATCAGCCTTTTTATTTTCATCTAAAAATAAAAAGAGTTGTTATGAAGAATTCGTGGCTGGGAGCTGTGTTCCCTGCTCCGCGTCTCCTCTACCAGTCTTCCTGGAACTGTGTCCCTGGGTTTTCCCTTCCTTCCTTGAATTAAGAGATTGGGAGACAGTGGGAGCATGGTGAGAGCTGGGGAGGCAGGTAGGAGAGCAGCGTAGAGGGGACTGAAGCCAGGAGAAAGCTGTTAGGATGGTGAGACCAAGGAGGAGGAATGGGAAGGAGTGGAGATGAAGGGAATGTTAAAGTAGGGGTGGGTCTGCAGAATTGTGGGGGTGGGGAGCCTGGTCTCTGGCCCCCACCTACCTGGAGGGGCAGGAAAAGGGGAGGTGGTGGGGGAAGGGAAGGGAAGGGAGCCTGGGTTAGGTGGGGTCTGGACAGTTAGAATACAGATAGGCTCTGGGGTCAGTGGACTGAAGATCAGAGGGTCAATCTCTTAATCATGTCTGCTTCTGCCTCACATGTGGAACCCCTTCTCTCTGTTCCACCTCCCCCCACCTCCCTCCTGACCCTCAACCTTTCCTTTCATCTTCAACTCTCTGTTTCCCAACTCCACACCTCTCCCGTTTCCCAACACCCACACCATCTTTGTATCTCCCTCTCCTGCCCTTCACCCCACACCTTCCAATTACCTCATCCCCTTCCTGTCTATGCCCATCCCCCAATCCCAGCCCACTGAGTCTCTCTACTATGACTACGAGCCCCTGTATTATGATGTGATGACTACGGGGACAACCCCTGATTATCAGGTAAACTCAAGGGACCCCTTCATTTCTTCCCTTTCTCCCAACACCCCTAGCAATCATCTCCTAGAACACCTTCCTCCCCTCCCCCATGCTGTGGGAAGAGGCACAGTGTGTTTAGATGATGGGGATTTACTTACTCCCTGTCCCCTCCCTGTCTCTCTGCTGCAGCACCCTGGGAGCCCCCACCACAAGCCTCCCCCTTCCCCTAGGGGGCGTCGGACCCCTCCCCGAAAGCCTACCCCACCTGCCAAGCAGTCAGCGGCCCCGCAGGCGTCCCCCTCACCAGGCCGGAGGCCCTCTCCAACTGCAGGCTTTGGCCCAGCACGGGGCCAGCCTCCCCCTTCCCGACACCCAGCTCGGAGGGCAGCTTCCCCCACTGCCTGGCCCCTCCCCAGGACCAGAGGCAGCGGTTACCGGCAGGTAGAGCCGGGGCATCCAGATCTCTGCCCCCAAACCTCTATGACCTTGGAGGTTCACTCTCCCCAAACTATCCCCCTCCAAAGGGGCTGCAAGATCTGAGATTTCCCCCATCCCCCAGCACAGACAGACCCTGCCCTTGGGGACGGGTGCTGCTTTGCCACCCTTCCGCTAACCTTTCTCCTTCCTTCCCACCCTGTGCTACTCTTCTCCTTCTCTCTTTGGGGTCAGGACCCCACCCCAGGTGAAGAGGAAGAAATCCCGGAGTCAAGCCCCTTGCCACCCCTTGAGGAGGTAACTTTATGCCCCACTCTCACCCTAGCTGGGGGAAATGGGCACCTGTGACTCACTCCCCTCGGCCCCTGACATCTTGATGGACCAGCCCCTCCTCTGGCCGGAGGGTTCTTCCTCATTTCCATTGATGGCCTCTGTCTTTGGGTCACTCTATAGTTCTGTGGGTCTGCTTGTCTCTCTGAGTCCAGCCAGTTCCCTTCAGTATCCAGGCCTCCTTCCATGATTCTTTGATTCCAGAGTGACCTCGTCTCCATGTTGGTGTCTAATGGTCTTACTTTCTATGTCCTATTTCTGTTTCTAGGAGCCACTTTCTGTCCAATGTTGTCACCGTTTGTCTTCCCTATCTCTCTGGTCATTCCTGGACTACTTTGTCTGTCATTGTGTTCATGGACTGTCCACTCTGCATCTAGCCCTCCGGCCACCCTTCATTTTATCCACCACTTCTTCCCACTGGACCCACTTTCTGGACATCTCTCCCCATTTTCAGCCTTTGATGGCCCTTCCATTTATATACAACCACTCCCATGGCTCTTCTTGGGAGAAAAACTCCAGTTCTGATTAACCTCAGAATCCTTTGGGCTAGAAGTTGTCACACCCTGGGGTCCAGGGTAAGCCTCCTCTCAGCCCTAACATCCCCATCTACTCCTCTCCCTCCCCATCCCTGGGAAGGAGCGGACAGATCTCCAGGTCCCCCCCACAGCCGACAGGTTCCAGGCAGAGGAATATGGGGAGGGTGGCACAGACCCTCCTGAAGGGCCCTACGATTACACCTATGGCTATGGGGATGATTATCGTGAGGAGACAGAGCTTGGCCCTGCCCTCTCTGCAGAGACAGCCCACTCAGGAGCCGTAAGTGAAAGGAGCTTCTCTTTCATTCTTGACCACCAGTGGGAGCTACAAGAATTGCTTCTTGTTGGTTTTGATCCTTGGCTGTTGGCTGTGAGCAACTTCCCATCCCTGTGACTTGTCATTTTCTATTCACATATGATATATACGTTGCTTGAAAAGATTACTACCTGCCTTCCCTTGCCAAATGTCTTACCTTGTGACTCTTGTGGATACTTTTGCTCAGGGCAATTGGGAATTTAAATAAAAATTATGTAGCCACTTCCTGTCTTTCTTTATCACTTCCTGTCTAATTGAAACTGGATTTCATAAAGCTTTTGGTCAATAAACTACTACCTTGTGTCCATTTTCAGTGTTTCTCTATCATTTCTTCTTGGTGAAACAATTTTTTTGTTTATGTTTCTACCGAACAATCTAACTTCCTATGTCACCTTTCTGTTAACCTACAGGCCACTTATTATCTGTCCCTTCCTGCCTTCTCCAGCTGTGGCATCCATCTTGGTAACTGTGTCAGGTTGGACTGCAAGGGATTTATTATTTCTGTTCTGGCTCTAGTTTTTCATGCTATCTTGTGACAATTCCCTTTGACAATAAGCCACTTCCTGTATGTCTCAGGTCATCTAAATCATAAAGTTTCCATTGTGGGCCTCAATATTTCTCATGGCTACTTCCTGTGTGTCCTAGGCTTGATGTTTGTGTTTTCTGGAGGAATTACCCTTCACTTTCATGATTCCCTTTGCAGGAGTCACATTCTACCTGTTTTGTGCCCTTCTTTTCTCTCTGGGTCACGGTAGCCATGTTGTTGTTGAAGGTTCACTTCCTGGATCCTCTGTCTTTGGCTGCTTCCTGTCTGTTCAGCCACTTCCTGTTTGTCCAGTTTGTTTTCTAGCCATGTTGGCCATGTTTAATTTTCCTCGGCTCTGGCATCATTCTTGCTTCCACATGTTTGTCATTTTGTTTTGTGTCCCTTAGTTGTTCTCATATCTTCCAGTATTCCCTGTCAGTGGGACTGCTTCCTGTCTACTCCATCTTCTGCCTGCCTTGCAGTTCTGGCTGCCTCCTCTACTGTGCTGCTGCATCCCATACCTCCCCTCTCTTGCCTCCCTTGAGCTTCTGCTGCCTTTCTTTTATGCTGCTCTCTGGGTATTTGGGGTTGATATGGGATTTCAGAGAGTTTTGAAACTGATCATTGCTGTTTGATCAGAATGAAGGTGGAGAGGGACATTCTGAAGATCTTTGTTGGGGGGAGGTGGGGTGGGGTGGTGGTGAATGTCTCCCATTCTCCCTGTTCTTATTTTGTTTCTGGCCCTAGAGTTGGGAACAGTTATCTGAGTGGAGGTGTGCAAGGGAGGGAACTGGTGGGCTTGGAATGTACTTGAGGGCCAGAGGAAGGGCAATGCATTCAGTGGGGACTGCTCTCCAATTTTTTTTTTTTTGAGGCAGTGTCTCACTCTGTCACTCAGGTTGGAGTGCAGTGGCAGAATCTGGCTCACTGCAACCTCTGCTTCCTGGGTTCAAGCAATCCTCCTGCCTCAGCCTCCCGAGTAGCTGGGATTACAGACATGTGCCACCACGCCCGGCTATTTTTTGTATTTTTAGTAGAGACGGGGTTTCACGTGTTGGCCAGGCTGGTCTCAAACTACTGACCTCAAATGATCTGCCTGTTTCCGCCTCCCAAAGTTCTAGGATTACAGGCATGCGTCACTGTGCCCAGCCTCCAAATTTACTTGGAATATGGATGCTTAACCTTTGGGGCATATTTAAACTTGTGAACCCTTTGACATCCTAAATAAAATTCTGTGCATAATAGCATATACTTTTTCATTTCTGGAGAAAGACTCAGAGCTTTCTTCAGATTCTTTTTTTTTGAGATGGAGTTTTGCTCTTGTTGCCTAGGCTGGAGTACAATGGCATGATCTCGGCTCACTTCAACCTCCACCTCCTGGATTCAAACGATTCTCCTGCCTCAGCTTCCCAAGTAGCTGGGATTACAGGCATGTGCCACCACACCTGGCTAATTCTGTATTTTTATTAGAGATGGGGTTTCACCATGTTGGTCAGGCTGGTCTCAAACTCCTGACCTCAGGTGATCTGCGTGCCTCCACCTCCCAAAGTACTGGGATTATGGGCGTGAGCCACCTCACCCAGCCTAGCTTTTATCAGGTTCTCATATGGGCCCATGCCCTCCTCTTACCCCAAATAAAAATCTACCCACAATCTTAGAGAGATTCTTTTATGATGTATCGGGGTAAATGTCTGGAAGGTTTCTTAAGGTTCTAGGGATTCCTGGGGTCAGAGGGAGTTTGGGGGATGGGATAGGGTCCTCTAGAAGAGGGTTTGGGAAGGTGGGTGGTTTAAAATCCCTGGAAGGGGCTGGGTGCGGTGGCTCATGCCTGTAATTCCAGCACTTTGGGAGGCTAAGGCAGGCGGATCACCTGAGGTCAGGCGTTTGAGATCAGCCTGGCTAACATGGTGAAACCCCATATCTAATAAAAATACAAAAATTAGCCGGGCATGGTGGTGCACATCTGTAATCCCAGTGTAATCCCAGCTACTTGGGAGGCTGAGGCAGGAGAATCACTTGAACCTGGAAGGCGGAGGTTATAGTGAGCTGAGATCGCGCCACTGTACTTCAGCCTGGGTGACAGAGCGAGACTTCTTCTCAAAAAAAAGAAAAAAACCCGAAAAACCAAACAACAACAACAACAACAACAACAACAACAAAACACTAGAAAGGTCTGGGGACCTTCCTGAAAGAGGCTGTCAGGGAGATGGAGAGGCTGTGTTTGCTGAGGTGGGGCTGGGAACTGTTTGGGGGGCAGGGAACCCTGAGGTCTCCTTGGCAGGCTTGAAAGGTGTATGAAGAGGGAGTTTTAGGGGAGGGCTGTGGGGCTTTCGGGTAGGGCTGAAGTGGTCTCGAGAGGATCTAAGAATCAAGGTTGGAGTTGAGATGGGGGCAGGCCTGGTGTCCTGGCTGCTCACGGGCCCCACTGGGGGTTACATGTGTGTCTCCCTCAGGCTGCCCATGGACCCCGAGGGCTGAAGGGAGAGAAGGGAGAGCCTGCGGTGTTAGAACCTGTAAGTTATGCTGGTCACAGGGCTGAGGTGGTGGAAAGAGGAGAAGCGAGTAGGGTTTGGTGTGCTGGTCCTGTCGCCTCTGACTTTTAACTTTTGACTCCACAGGGTATGCTTGTGGAGGGGCCTCCTGGCCCAGAAGGCCCTGCGGTGAGTCTAGCAGTGACCTGGTGACCATGCTTTTCTCAGAAAGCCCTGCTATGTGCTCATCTGAGCCTTCCCCACATATGCCCAGGCCTCCTCTCAGAACTCTGGAGCATCTCTCCAATCAATGCTTCCCAGATTCCCAGATCTCTTCTGCACAGACCACTCCTTAGCCACAGGCTGAGTGCCCACACCTGTCTGAATGCCCACACCTGACCCCTACTGTTTTGTTCCTCAGGGATTGATTGGTCCCCCTGGCATCCAGGGGAACCCAGGCCCAGTTGGAGACCCTGGAGAGAGGGTAAGGGGGTGTCCTCTATGTGAGGGGGGAGCTTTGGGGGAGCTAGTGGTATCCAAGTGGGGGCTGCCATGCCCAGTAATTTCTTGTTAGGTGGCTTGTCAATGAATGAGGGAATGGTTGTGCTTCCCAGCAACCAGAAAGGAGGGCAAACTCTGGTTGGGGAGGGTACTAATCTGGTTTCTCACCCTCAGTTTTCCCCATGGGGGTGGGAGACTCAGGAAAGAGCTAGAGGAGTCTACACTTATTCTGTTGAAGAGGATATTTCAAAATCATGCTAAGATCTTGATGTCCCCTTATCTGTCACCCCATCTTTTGCATTCTGTTCCCACTCCAGGGCCCTCCTGGCCGAGCAGGGCTCCCTGGATCAGATGGGGCTCCTGGTCCTCCTGGCACATCTCTCATGCTCCCGGTGAGTTGTCTCTTGGGTTTTGGAACCTGCTGATGGGTAAGACAAGGAATTGTGTAGTGTTATCAAGAACCAGATGGGCAGGAAAGCTATGGAGGAGTCTCTAAAGATCATCATTCCAAAGGGATTTGCCTTTGGGGTCGGGGAGATGGGTCCTCATTAGATGACCTAGAGCAAAACACCAGTCTTCTAGGACTGGGCGGAACAGCCTATATTTCAGGGACTCTAGAACCAAAAGAGAGTCTTTCTGGAGGCAGAGGCTGGACAATGGAGGAGGAGGGCAAGAGTTGAGTTTCTGGAATCCTCTAAGTGGTTATCTGGAAGCCATGGGAAATGCTGGATGGACAGAACCTGGGGCAAGTGGCAGAAATGCTGGAGGAAACCTCTGCCTGGGAGGGTCCCATGGCTTTCTTGGAAGAGAATCTGGATCTTCTCTCCTTGCCCTCAGTTCCGATTTGGCAGTGGTGGGGGTGACAAGGGCCCTGTGGTGGCGGCCCAGGAGGCTCAGGCCCAGGCAATCCTGCAGCAGGCGAGGGTGAGTGGGGCTGCTTCCCTGGAAAGGGAAGGCTCTAGGGGGCACTGGAAGGTTTGGTTGGAGTGAATGTGGGGCAGGAGAGGCCTGGGTTGGTTTGGGGTTGACAGGGAGGTTGGGGAGAATCCTGTGGACGAGGATCAGGAGAGGAAGGGTGAATTTGGAGGGTGCTGGGGCTGGGGGTTCCCACTGCCTCTCCCTCAGCTCTGCTGTCACCCTGCTTCCCTAGCTGGCGCTCCGTGGACCCCCTGGCCCCATGGGATACACAGGACGCCCTGGGCCCTTGGTGAGTAGCAGGGTGCTTGGGTGGAGGATGCTTTATTTGTGTGTGTGGTGTGGATAGTTCTGGAGAAGCGCTTCTTTTGGGGAACACTCAGAGGCCACTGCTGGGTGTGTCCTTCGTTACGACCGTCCTCTCTTCTCTCTCCCAGGGCCAACCTGGGAGCCCTGGCCTGAAAGGAGAGTCTGGAGACTTAGGACCTCAGGTGACCACTCTCCTCCACTGCACCCCAATATCTGTTCCCCAGCTCAGTCTCCCTCACTCCCCTCCCATGCCTCCTAACCCTACCCCATCTCTCCTCTTACCAGGGCCCCAGAGGACCTCAGGGACTCACAGGCCCTCCTGGCAAAGCTGGACGAAGGGTGAGTGCCCCAGGGGTGGATGGGTGTTGTGGGGAGACAGGGCCTGCAGTGTGGGGGACTGTGCCCCTACTTGCTCTGACACTTCCCTTGTTCTCCCAGGGCCGGGCAGGTGCTGATGGAGCCCGGGGGATGCCTGGAGAACCTGGAGTGAAGGTAACAGACTTGGGTCCCTCCCTGAAGCCTGTAGCCTTCAGCTCACCCTGTGCTCAGTTATTTCTTGGGGATGGTCTAGTTCCCCAGGCTCCCCCAGGATCAGTGCCCCAACTCAGGTGCAATAGGGAGGGGTGGGCTTGGACAGGGTCGTGTCCTCACTCTGGCTGCCCCTCCTCCTCCTAGGGTGACCGAGGTTTTGATGGACTCCCAGGGCTCCCTGGAGAAAAGGGCCATAGGGTGAGTACATTAGTGGGTGTGTGTTGTAATCGGGGATAAATCTTCTGTGGGAGTGAGGATAGGTAGGGAAGGGAGGTTGGAGGCTTGGCAGGAGCTCGGTGAACATAATGGGTCGGCTAAGTGCAGAGGTTCAGTGTCTGCCTGTGTTGGGGGCTCTGAGGCCCCTCTTATGAGTTCCCCCATTTTGCAGGGTGATACTGGTGCCCAGGGCCTTCCTGGTCCCCCTGGTGAGGATGGAGAGAGGGTAAGTGTAGTGGTAAGTGTAGGGGCTGGGCGCAGGGGAGGTCTAGAAGGCACGGTGGCTTCACCATGTCCTCCTCCTCCAGGGAGATGATGGGGAGATTGGGCCTCGAGGGCTGCCTGGAGAGTCGGTGAGTGTCCAAGGGCTGGTGCTGGGGGAGGGGGCTCTGGGGAAGCCAGGAGGGGGACATGGGCACTAAAGGGACACAGTTTTATCCATTCATGCTGTCTCCTCCCCTCACCCTGAATGCAGGGACCTCGAGGTCTCCTTGGCCCCAAAGGCCCACCTGGTATTCCTGGACCTCCTGTAAGTGACTCCCTGACTTCTGACCCTGAGGTGACCCCTTGACCTCTCCAACTCTCCACCTTTGTAGCTGCCTTCCTGATCTCTCTCCTCTCTCGGCATGCTTCCCATTCCCCGTGAGCTCCCCCTGCTCTGGCCCCACCCTGCCCTGCCTCAGCCTTCACTCCCCATGCACAGGGAGGGCCATGTGGTGTGGTGCCCCGAGGGCCCTTGGGCATAGGAAATAAATCCTTGAGAAAAACAAAACGAATGCCCACAAGCCCACAGATCCACAGTCCCACACCCTGCAGGCCTGGGCCAGCTGTGTTTGCTTGGGTTCGGGATGGATTGGAGGTCTGACCGTCCCAACCTTGGGAATGGCTGGGCCTCTGAAAACCACAGGTCCCTCTGGGCCACTTCAGGCTGCTCACACCCGTCTTGTGTTTCAGGGCGTCCGAGGCATGGATGGTCCCCAGGGTCCCAAAGGGAGCTTGGTGAGTGATGGATGGGAGATCCCGACCCCATTCTTATCCCCCGAGGTCCCTGCCAGCACCCTGTTGGCCACTATTTTGACCCCTGCCTGCTTCCTGCTCTTGCCCTCTTGGCTGTCACTGCTGGGACTCAGCTCCATGCTCTACATTTGTTCTGTCACCATCTCCTTCTGACCTGTGCCTGGTCACCTGTTTCTAGGGACCCCAGGGAGAGCCAGGACCTCCTGGACAACAGGGCACCCCTGGAACCCAGGTGAGTGGCACCCCTAATCCCTTCCCCAATTTTCATGGCTTCCCTTGGGCTTCCACAATGGGTCAGATGCTGGAAGGATACAGGAAATTAAGGGTCTCAGGCCCTTGTTGCTCACGCTCTGAATGGGGCGGCTGGCTGGAAGAGACCCTGGGAGGCTCCTGTGACTTCTCTTTCCCTGTATATAGGGTCTCCCTGGGCCCCAGGGTGCCATCGGCCCTCATGGAGAGAAGGTAAGTGACTAAGTGATTTGGAGGACAAGGGGTTTAGAGTGGGGATGTAGAGAGAACCCTAAATGTCCGCTGGGATTTTGTCTGTGTCCAGACATGACCCTCCTAGTGACCCTGAGCCTCTTTGTCTTCCTGCAGGGTCCTCAAGGAAAGCCAGGGCTCCCGGGCATGCCTGGCTCCGACGGACCCCCGGTGAGTGGGCCCCCACTTCCGAATCCAGTTCCCCTGGCCTTCCGCCTCAGTGCATGACCTCAAAGCTTCTTCAGTGACCCTTGCACTGAAAGGTCACTGGTGGTGCTTGTCCATGGACAGTTGGCTTCACTCGGTCACAGGAAATTTGGGTTGGAAGAAGTGTAGGGAGGGGTGCAGAAAGGGTGACAGGGGCCACTGGTCACATTTTCTATCCCTTACTCCCAGGGTCACCCGGGGAAGGAAGGTCCTCCTGGAACCAAAGGAAACCAGGTGAGATCTTTCATGTCTTTAACCCCTGAGGGAATCTCTACCCAGACTCTAGAGCCACAAAGTCCTTGGGATTTCCTTCTCTCATTATTCATACAGCTCTGCCACATTCTCAATTCCTGTGCCCTGTAACGCTACCCAGACAGCAATGTTGTTACTTCCATTTCCCCCACCCCGGGAGGTCCCCACAGTAACACTCTGAGGCCCCTTTATAAATGCCTCTCTTTTTTCTTCCAGGGTCCCTCTGGACCTCAGGGTCCTCTAGGATACCCAGGACCGCGAGGGGTCAAGGTAACTGACCACCAGGCTGGGAGACAAAGGGCTGTGGTCAGGGGAGCCATATGGGGTCTTAGGAGTTTGGTCCTTCCAACCCACCTCCATCCCCTGATCACTCTACTTCTCTCCCCTGTCTAATTGTAGGGTGTGGACGGAATTCGGGGTCTGAAGGGTCATAAGGGTGAGAAGGTGGGCACCGTGCCCCCAGCTTCCCAGCACGCCAGTCCTGCCATCTCCTCTCTTCACCGCCTTCCCTCCAGCCTGCCCCGCACTGCCCTCCAGCTCCTGAGCCCCTGCTTCTACCTATGTTCTCGGAATCCCCATTAGAACCCCAGCCTTCTGTCATCTGTGGTGTCCTCTCACCTCTATCTTTCTCAGGGCGAGGATGGCTTTCCAGGGTTCAAAGGTGACATAGGCGTGAAAGGTGACAGGGTGAGTAGAGATTCCACACTGGCCCCAGTTCCGTGTCCTGCTGAGCCTCCACTCTGGAGACCCCAAGCAACAGTTTATTCTCCTGAGTCTCCAGACTCCGCAGTTCCAGTGCTATGTTCTCTTGGGAGCCTGACCCCTACAGGATGATAACCCCATGGTCGGTGTCACGCCTGCCCTCCCATCACTACACTATCCCTCCCTGCCGGCTCCCTGTCCTGCAGTGGCTCCTGGGACCCCTCCAGCCCTCCTCAGCTTCACTGATGCCCGTTTCTCCTCTGGGCCCAGACCCTACCTCCAGTCCCCGACACTCACCTCTCCTTCCCTCTCACACAGGGCGAGGTTGGAGTCCCTGGTTCCAGGGGAGAGGATGGTCCTGAGGGGCCAAAGGGACGCACTGGACCGACTGGAGACCCTGGGCCCCCGGGGCTTATGGGCGAGAAGGTGATGGGATGAGGGTTTTGTGCCTGGGTCCTCTGGAGGTGTGGGCACTGAGGTCAGGATGGGCATGGGGGGTGCCCGCAGCTGAAGTCAGCCAGTCAGTTGAAGATGGCCATGAATTAGTTATACTTCTCTCTGTGTAAATGGCATCTCCCAGCTGCCGATGGGCAGAGGGGATATATAAGAAGTCAGGGAAAAGTCCCTGTCATGAAGAGTTGGATGGAGACGAGGCTTAGAGAGTAGCTGTTGCTTCAAGGCAGAGTGAACATGTGTTCGGACTCCAAGCAACAGGAGTCCTGAGATGAGAGAGTCTAATAGCAGTGAGGTCTGTGGTCTCCTGAGCTGACTCTCCCCAGCGCTTGCCCTATGCCAGGTGCTGTGCTGATGCGTCCTAAGTATCCTATGAGGTAGGCATGTGACAGTACTGTTTCGCTGAGGTTTTACAGAGGCACAGGGATGCTTGTTAATTACATGGCCAGTGAAGGGCAGAGCCAGGGGTTATGCCCAGGCAGTCTGGCTTTAGAGTCTCTGCTCCTAAGCCCTGCTCTGCAGCTGCCTGGGCAGGATGAGCCCTGGAGCCTCTGGGGAAGGGGGCATGCACAGGAGTCAGGGTGTGGTGGGCAAAGGGCCTGCAGGGGGACTGGTCTTGGTGGAGCAGGAGTGGGTGCTGGGGTAGATCCCACCTCCCTTGTGGGGTAGATGGAGCTGAGGTTGACAGGTGGGAAGCAGCTAGATCACAGTGACCCTGAAGGACCTGATACCTCTGCAGGCGCAGGGGAGGTGGAATCCCAGCACTAGAATTGGGGAAAATCCACTCGTGAGAAGGAGAGATTACAAAAGTCAGGCAGCTGTGGGGCAGGCAATTAGGGGCTAGACGCTGGGGTGTGTGGGGTGCGTTGCTGGCTGGGGGCTGGCCATTATATGTGAGGGTTTTGGTCTCCAGGGGTGGAGCAGCATCTGGGTCTCCTCTCACTCCTAACGCTCCCTGTCCCTCCACAGGGCAAGCTGGGTGTTCCTGGTCTGCCTGGCTATCCTGGACGTCAGGGACCCAAGGTGATGCTATGCCCCATACGTGCCCCTCTTACTCTCCCTTCCCTGATCCCTGATTCCAGGAAGCACAGATGCAGGGCAGTGGGGGACCCCAGAGGGAATTTAGCTGACCCCCATTTTATAGACGATGAAAGAGGCCCAGAGAGCAGCAGGGGTTTGTCCAAGGCCACTTAGTTCTTGGCAGAGCTCAGGTCTCCCTCGCCACTGCCTTTGTGGCCTCTCCTGACCCCCTTTGCCCCTTCCTGAACCCTACCTTTCATAACTTCTCAATTTCCCCCCTTCTCTATTCTCACCAGGGGTCCCTAGGATTTCCTGGCTTTCCTGGTACCAGTGGAGAGAAGGGAGCCCGGGTAAGCTGGGGGATGAGAGGGGATGAGAAGGGAAGGGCTGGAGAGGTGTAGAGGGGGTCTGTGGGGAGTCTCACGCTGGGTAATGTTCTCTCTGCTTCATTCCCATCAGGGCCTGTCGGGGAAATCAGGGCCTCGGGGAGAACGGGGCCCCACGGTGAGTGCTGGGGAGAGAAACAGGTGGCTCAAGGTCCAGAGGGAGGCATTTGGGTTTCTCTGACAACTCCTCTCCCCTCTGTAGGGTCCACGGGGTCAGCGGGGACCCCGAGGTGCCACTGGGAAGTCTGGAGCTAAGGTGAGTGGTCTCTACAGGGCTCCATCTGCCCCCTGCCCACTCAGCCCCAGCTCTCTGTCAACACCCTGACCTCAGGGACAGCTGGAAAGCAGCTCTTCCCACTCCCTGACTGTTTCCCCCCACAGGGAACATCTGGTGGTGATGGCCCCCATGGGCCCCCTGGAGAGAGGGTGAGTGTGGATCGAGAGTCCCCTTCCCCTGAACTCCCCAGGAAGCCTGGGTGAGCCAGCTCCCTCCTCACCTCAGGGAGGAAGCTGAGTTCCCCCACTCAGCCCGTGGCCCCATTCTCCTGACTTCCACCACCTCTGTCTCTAGGGCCTCCCTGGACCTCAGGGTCCCAATGGGTTTCCTGGACCCAAAGGACCCCCGGTAAGTTGACCCTGAGCTCTGACCCGCCTCGCTTCTCTGAGTCCTTCTTCCCTGCCCTTTCCAACCGAGAGGTCACTTGACACCTGAACCCCTTCCAGGGCCCCCCTGGGAAGGACGGGCTGCCGGGACACCCAGGCCAGAGAGGAGAAGTGGTGAGTGATGCTCCTGGCTACCCATTCTTGGGGGGCTCCCTCAGACCCTTTAACCCCAGAGCTGTCTGGAAAGTCCACAGGGACGTTCTCCTGGCAGAGTGGAGCCTGCCCTGGTGCTGCTCAGACCCAGGGCCCAGGGCTTGGTGTGATCCTGCCTGGGATCCCCTCCTTCTGGGAATCTGCCCCATAGCACCCACACCTGCTTTCACTGCATTCTCCTCTCTTCCTCGCCTAGGGTTTCCAAGGGAAGACCGGCCCCCCTGGTCCTCCAGGAGTGGTGGGACCTCAGGTACGTTTGTCCCTAGGAGAGAATGGACCCCAGACCCTAGCATTAGTCTGTCTGCCCCTCTTCTCTCGGTCACACATCCCTGCCCCTGGTCCGCCTGACCCAGACTCCTGGGGCTGGGGTCAATGGTGGGGGCTGGGATTTCAAGCAGGGGTCCTGAACTTCAGTCTGTTTTGGGGTGCATTCTCATCGTCTTGTCCCCCAGGAGAGGCAGTTCCCCTACAGAGACACAAGGTGGTGTAGTTACTCCACATGGGGCAGGAAAAAACCCAGCAGTGGCCCAGGAATGCTGGGGAATTTCCCGGGAGCTTTGGGGCAGGGATAAAGGGGTTCTGGAGGAGTGCTTTAGGGTGGCCAGGTTGGGCTCTTTTGGCAGACAGTGGGATGAAGGGCCTGAGACTGGGAACTCTCTCTGCCTTTGTCTAGGGAGCAGCAGGAGAAACCGGCCCTATGGGGGAGAGAGGTCACCCAGGCCCCCCAGGGCCCCCTGGAGAGCAGGGACTACCTGGGACAGCTGGAAAAGAAGGAACAAAGGTCAGTGAGGGGCCAGGCAGAGGGGAAGTTGGGGAAGTGGGGATTGGGGTGCTGAAAGGAACAGGTAATTGGCGATTTGAGGGGGGCTCGAGAGCTCTCTGTTTAATCTGGGAGCATGGCTGTGGCTCATCACCTCTCCTTTCCTTTTAGGGTGACCCTGGTCCCCCTGGGGCCCCAGGGAAGGATGGTCCTGCTGGTCTGAGGGGATTCCCAGGAGAGAGAGGCCTCCCAGGCACTGCTGTGAGTGTGACTCCCAGACCCCTGCCTGTCACAAGCACCAAGCATCCTGAGTCCCCTCCCTGGCCTTGTCCCTGACCCCCTCCATGTCACTCCCCACTTGCATCTTTTGGAACCTGTCTTCCCTCCCCAGCCCTCATCCTTCTCTTTCCATGAAGTCTCATCTTCCCCAAATGTTTGGTTCATAGGGTGGACCTGGTTTGAAGGGGAATGAAGGTCCGTCTGGCCCCCCTGGCCCTGCAGTGAGTCTGGGGTTCCGGGGGGGGGGTGTGGTAGAAAGGACCTAGGAAAGGGGTGGGTGAGGAAGGGTAGGAGTGGCATTCCGATACCACCAGGGGCTGTGGGGCTGGGCAGAGGCTGTCCGGGGAGCCAGAATGCATCTGATTTTGGGATCTTCTGGGAATTTTGGTCTGAGGTTCTCTGGTATGGGCGAGCTGGGGGTCTCCTTCCTGGGGGTCTGACTCATCTGTTCTCTCAGGGCTCCCCTGGGGAACGAGGTGCAGCAGGATCAGGGGGACCCATTGGTCCACCAGGGCGCCCAGGCCCACAGGGTCCCCCTGGAGCCGCAGGAGAGAAAGGCGTCCCGGTGAGTGTGGGGGTCCTGGGGAGGGGCTCTGGGGAGGGGTCTGTGAGCCTAGGGTTGATGGGCTATGACAAGTTTCCTGTGGGGTGTTTGGGGGTGAGGGTCACCTCCAGGCTATGACTCCTTCGTCCTGTCCCACAGGGTGAGAAGGGCCCCACTGGCCCGACTGGCCGAGACGGGGTGCAGGGTCCTGTGGGGCTTCCTGGTCCTGCTGGGCCTCCAGGTGTGGCTGGAGAAGATGGAGACAAGGTGAGGGACCCCACAGACCCCCACAATCTTCTCTCCAGATGAGATGGCTGACCTGGGCATGACCCCTGGCCCCTGTCATGTCATCCTTCCCACTCTACCTATTACCTTTCTCTAATATCTTGTCTGTCTTCTCCTCCCAGGGTGAGGTGGGGGACCCTGGACAGAAGGGCACCAAAGGGAACAAGGGCGAACATGTAAGTGTCCATGACCTTGACTTCTGATCTCCTGGACTTTAACCTTGTTCCCACCTGATCTCTCTCCCTGTTTTGGTGTCTCTGACTCTCTTCTCTCACCCAGGGCCCTCCTGGACCCCCTGGACCCATTGGTCCTGTGGGGCAGCCTGGAGCAGCGGTGAGTCACCCCTCCACCCCCACCAAAGGCCCGGCAGCCTCTGGTCCTCCCTCAGCTCCCCTCTGCCCTTGGGGCTGGGAGCGGGAGCATGGGCTCCGGGCATGGCACCCAGCTCTGGGTGGTATTTGTGGATAGAGGACACCTGACCCATGACCCATCGCTGCGTCCTTGTCTCTGCTTTCCCTCCACCCTGCAGGGAGCAGATGGGGAGCCTGGAGCTCGGGGACCCCAGGGACACTTTGGGGCCAAAGGCGATGAAGGAACAAGAGGATTCAATGGGCCCCCAGGACCCATTGGCCTACAGGTGTGTTGGGGGATAGGGACAGGGGCTGAGAGGGGGGGTCAGGATGGGGTGATGTTTGCCCCAGACCTGCCAGCAGCCTGCTGATGAGGACTTGTGGGCATGTGGGTCTGAGGGGAGGGGACTGTGGGGCCTATCTGCCTAGGGTTGCGCTTTGAGTGGGGTGGTCACCTGTGCCCATGTTTTGTATACTTGCACAGGGTTTGCCGGGCCCCTCTGGGGAGAAGGGAGAAACAGGAGATGTGGGTCCTATGGTGAGTGTGACCCCTACTGACCCTAGCCCCCATACTAGTCACCCCTCTCCCTGGCCAGCCCTCACCCCACACCCCACTGCCGACTCCCTGGCCTGGCTTCTCGTCCTCCTCTCTCCACCACTTATGCTCAGCCGTCTCACTTCCCTTCCCCATCTGTGGTGTATCTCTTTCCCCCCAGGGACCACCTGGCCCCCCAGGACCTCGAGGTCCAGCTGGACCCAATGGCGCTGATGTGAGTCATCTCAGCCCCTGTCCCTTCAGATCAATGTGTCTGGTCCTCTGCCTCCCTTTCCCAGACCATAAACTCTAGTATCGTCTCAGGAGCCAAGAGAAGCCCTTACTCCTGGGAGGCCTCCACTGCCTCACTGCTGTGACCTTGGGCTGCTCATGTGGGACTTTGCCCCTGAAATGGCACCTCCTTCCTAAGCAATGACACCTATTTCTGTTCCTCTTCCAGGGCCCACAAGGTCCCCCGGGAGGTGTTGGGAACCTGGGTCCCCCTGGAGAGAAGGTAACTGGGAAGGGGGTGAACGGAGCAGTCATGGAAGTGGGGGATGAGAGTTGGGTTTCTGCCAATTTTGGTTGGGGAGACAAAAGAGAATGAGATGTGGGGAATATCAGAATTTTTTGGCCAGGGAAGGCGAGGAGGTTTTTGACTCTAATCTCTTTGCAGGGGGAACCAGGAGAGTCAGGATCTCCAGGCATCCAGGGCGAGCCAGGTGTCAAGGTGAGTGACAGCTCCAAGGCCCTACTCCCCAATCCCCCTCACCCGCCTCAACCCTGACTCCACTTTTCCTGTGACCTCCTTGAGCTGGAACTCCTCTGCAGCAAGAGTCTCTGCTCCCTGCCATCCTCTGTGAGGCCTGATCCCTGGCCTGAGTGAGCCCTTCTTCCCCTTCCTCCAAGGGAAGGGGACCAGGGGACTCCCCTTATAGGCTTGACTTTCTGTGTGTGTCCCATTGTCACTGAGGGGAGTAGGGGATGGCTGAAGGTGTCTCGGAAGCAGAGGCTGCAGCCCTGATCTTCAAGACCCCCTGGGCCATCTGTGTCCTCCGCTTGTTCTGCAGGGTCCACGCGGGGAACGTGGAGAAAAAGGAGAGTCGGGGCAGCCGGGAGAGCCAGGACCACCAGGGCCTAAAGGCCCCACAGGCGATGATGGCCCCAAAGGGAACCCTGTGAGTTTGGGGCGGTGAGGATGGAGTCCTCTCAGGCCCTGTGAACGACAGACCTGGGAATATGGGTGTGTGTGAGGGAGGATCTTGGAGTGTGGGGAGCCCAGGATTCAGGGGGATGCTCTGGAAATGGGGCATCTGGAGGGATGCATGGGGTCTAGGATCCAGAGAGAAAATGAGAGATGCCCTGCAGTTAATACCCTGAGGCATTATATAACACGCAGTGCACGTGGTGGGGAGAGGGGTGCAGAGACCTCTTCCTGGGGGGTACCGGTGGACACTGCCTCTAGAGAGCAGTGGCATGTGCCTGTGGGCATCTGTGCTGGGTGGGCTCAGGGAGCTGTGACCCTGACTTTTATTCTCCCTCTGGATCAGGGTCCTGTTGGTTTTCCTGGTGACCCTGGCCCCCCTGGAGAAGGTGGCCCTCGGGTGAGTCTTACTCAGAGAGGAGAAGGGGCAAAAAGGGTGGGGCTTCTATGGGGGGGCCTCTGTGTGGCCGCTGGGCTTGGGTATTGGGAAGCTGGGGTTATGGCAGGGCAGGCAAGGGGATGGGGGATTGACAGTTTTGGGGGTGATGCCAGCCAGGTTGGGGGCCCATCTCTGACCTTACTTCACCTCTGCAGGGCCAGGATGGTGCTAAGGGTGACCGAGGCGAGGATGGTGAGCCAGGACAGCCTGTGAGTGACTGGTGACCCCACAACCCCCCTGAGCCCAAGCCAAGCCTCATCCCCTTTACCCCTCTTCTGTGCCCCACTCCTGAGGGGCTGAGGGGTCCCTTGGCTGGAGGATAAACACTCAGCTACCCCAATTCCTCTCTCTCTAGGGATCCCCTGGTCCCACTGGGGAGAATGGACCCCCAGGGCCACTTGGAAAGCGGGTAAGTGAGGTGGACCCCTGAGACCTCGGGAGGCAGTCCCTGGGCTGTGTGGATGGAGACTGGGCAATGGCAGGTGGGACGGGCGGGGAGGTGCCTGGTGTCTGCAGTGCCCTGGGTGGGTGTGTGGGCAGGAGCTGGTGGGTTTAAGGGTGTGCAGTATCTCATTGCCCTGGGTGGGTGTGTGGGCAGGAGCTGGTGGGTTTAAGGGTATGCAGTATCTCATTGCCCTGGGCAGAGTGTGCGTGCACGAGTTGGTGGGTTGATGGATGTGTGGTGTCTTGGGCATGTTGGTTCCTGGGTTCTGGTGTGTATGTTCTCACCAGGAGGAGTGGTGGTTACTAACAAAGCAGAATGGAAACTGGAGGAGGGGCTGGCTGGCTTTTCTGTGGGCCAGGGGTGAACCTTTTTAGTTGCTGGGACAGGAGACGGGCCACCAGGTAGGGTGTGGGCAAGTGGCTCTTCACAAATGTACAGACTACCCAGTATCTTCATAGCTGTCACAGCTGCATCTGTTCTGCACATCTGTGAATCAGCCCTCTGTGTGTGTCCCTGTGTACGCACGTGTGCGTGTGTATGTGTGTGTCTAGGACAGGAAGGGGAAAGGGTTGAGCCTGGCTGCCCATGGCCTCGTGTGCTCTTCCTTCCCGCTCCATCTGCAGGGTCCTGCCGGCTCGCCTGGTCCCGAGGGGCGACAAGGAGGGAAGGGAGCCAAGGTGAGGGAAAGGCCACCCTGGTGCTGGAGCATCCCCTCCGCCTCCCACCCCTCAGATGCCTCGGTCCCCAGATGCCTACCCCATGTCCACCTCTCCCATGTTGGGCCCTTTTTGGGAGAGGCGTTCCCTATACTTGTTCCTGCGCTAGGGGCTCCTAGAGTTTGGCCCTTCCTCCCTGCCTCACACCTTCCACCTTGGACCCTCTGCCCCCTGCCCACACCCCACTCCTCTGCCCTTCAGGACATGTTCCTTGTGTGTGTTTCAGGGAGATCCTGGTGCTGTAGGTGCCCCGGGGAAGACAGGCCCGGTGGGTCCTGCAGGCCCAGCAGGGAAACCTGGCCCTGATGGTCTGAGGGGGCTCCCAGGCTCAGTGGTAAGTCACCGCAGGGAAGGGCTGGGCTGGGGTGGGAGTGAGGAGCCATGGGAGGGGTGCAGTGTGGGGATGCTCCTCCTGACCCCTGTGGTCCCCTCAAATCTTCAGGGTCAGCAAGGCCGACCTGGAGCTACAGGCCAGGCTGGGCCCCCAGGTCCTGTGGTGAGTGACTGGGATAGGGCTGGGTGAGGGGTGAGGGCGCTGCCCTGGGACAGAGCTGAAGCCCTGGAGGAAGTGGAGACTGTTGGGGAGAACTTGGTCTCACCTCTCCCTTGAGAGAGTGATTTCCCATCTCTCCACAGGGACCCCCAGGGCTGCCTGGTCTCCGGGGCGATGCTGGAGCCAAGGGAGAGAAGGTGAGTGACAGACACGTGGCCAGGTGTCTCTCCCATCACCCTCGACCCTGAAACCTGTGGGACCTGAGTGCCCACTGCTCTGCTTCAGGCCTCCAGCAACCAGTCCCAGGGGGTCCCTGCTCAGTGAGGGCCACTCACGGACCCTGTGCCCGGCTCCCACTCCGTGTCTTCTTGGCCCTTCTCCCCATCCACATGACTCCTCTTTGCATTCTCTTGACTGCCTGCACCCTTCTCTAGGGCCACCCAGGTCTCATTGGACTGATTGGGCCCCCGGGTGAGCAGGGAGAGAAGGGAGATCGGGGACTTCCTGGGCCTCAGGGCTCCCCTGGGCAGAAGGGCGAGACGGTGAGTAGAGGGCACGGTCCTGGAAGTTGTAGGGGTTGAGAGTAGGGTGGAGAGGGGTGGAGTTGGAGTTGGGACTCAGCTGTCAGTGAGTGAGCAGATGCTCAGGAGGGTGTGGGAGGAGGACCCGGTTGAACCAGACCCTACCCTTCCTAGGGTATCCCAGGAGCATCCGGCCCCATTGGTCCTGGAGGCCCCCCTGGCCTCCCGGTGAGTACTGCCTCTGTTCCTCCACCAAATCCCCTAAACCCCTCTGCTGCCTGCCCATGGCCTCCCAATGACTTCCACGGAACCACCAGCCTAACAAGCATAGTCCTCAGGGTCCCCCATTTGTCCTGTCACCCCCAATCCCACCTCCCTATACTTCCAGGGCTGTGAATGTCCTGGTATTCCCACAGGACTGCTCCTCCTGTAGTAACCCAAGGCTCCTGTGAACTTGGGACCTTGCCTCCCCGCTCCTCTGAGTCCTGACCTTCCCCTGCAGTGACTGTCTCTTTCTTGTTCCTCATTTCACAGGGACCTGCTGGCCCCAAAGGAGCCAAAGGAGCCTCAGTGAGTGACCCCCTTCAGCTCTGACCTTTGCCCCACCCCCCTCTGGACTTGATGATGTTTCTCCAGGGCAAATAGACTCCCCGCAAGGAGCCCCTTAATCCCAGCCAGGAGGCTGATTTGATCCTTCTGTGACCTTGATCCATGCTTGACCTCTTGACCCCTCCATGACCTCATTTATTCCTTGTCAGGGCCCAGCCGGACCCAAGGGAGAGAAAGGTGTGCAGGGCCCTCCAGGACACCCGGTGAGTGAGGAACCGGGGCTGCTCCCAGAGCCATCCCCCTCTGCTCCATTGCTGCCACACTTCACCCTCACACTAACCTCGTCTCTTGCCCTCTCCATCTGTCCCTGCACCCAGGGTCCCCCGGGCGAGGTGATCCAGCCACTGCCCATCCAGATGCCCAAGAAGACTCGGCGCTCGGTGGATGGAAGCCGCCTGATGCGGGAAGATGAGGCCATACCGACCGGGGGAGCCCCCGGCAGTCCTCGGGGGCTGGAGGAGATCTTTGGCTCACTCGACTCCCTGCGGGAGGAGATCGAGCAGATGAGGCGGCCGACGGGGACCCAGGACAGCCCTGCTCGCACCTGCCAGGACCTAAAGCTGTGCCACCCAGAGCTGCCTGATGGTCAGTGCCAGCCTCAGGGTGCACAAACATCTCCCCAACAGCATGGGTACTGAACAAGCAGAATGGATGCTGGGGGAGTCCTGGAGAAGGTGTTGGATTGAGGATGAGGGCTGAGGGGCTGGGAACTGCAGCTATTTACCAACCAGATCAGAAGTATCCCAATACTTTAGCAACTGATCTGGGTCAGTATGTACCAGTTGGTTATCAGCCCAGTGTCTGCAACAGCAGATAAATATACATATGTGCACACACCTGTTTGCACCTGAACAGGTGAATCTATGTGATCGCCTGCAACCACATGTTGTCCTAGAATGAGGCTGTCCATACTCCGACCTCCTCCAGTCAGAGGGTCTGGGGTTACTGTTGGGGGCAGAGGTGTCACGTGATGAAAGTGGGCTGCGGCGGTAGGATAGGCTATATTCTAGGGTTCTGGGAGGGAGGAGGACCAGGAGACTAAGAGCATGATGGGGAGGGCTGGGAGGGAAGAGGGAATGTGGAGGCAAAGAGCATCTTGGAGCCTGGACCTGGGTGGCCCTGACCTCCCCTCTCCCTCACCCAACAGGAGAGTACTGGGTCGACCCCAACCAGGGCTGTGCTCGGGATGCCTTCCGAGTTTTCTGCAACTTCACAGCAGGGGGTGAGACCTGTGTGACACCCAGGGATGATGTCACGCAGGTGAGAGCTGGTCCCTGGCTGCCCCTCCCCTGCCCCATAGTGCATCCCCTCAGGGCCTAGTGGTATCTGGGTTTTGGTGACAGTCCTCTGGCTATTGCCCCCCCATGGAGCCTGCCACCCCTTCTCCACTTCTTAGCTCTTTCTTCGTTTCCTTCTCACCGGTCCTCTGATGTTCACTTTGCCTTTCGTGTATCCCCAGTCTCCTGGCTCCCACTCAGCCCCTCATTTCTTTCCCAGCCCTTACCTTCCAGCCATTCCCTGCTTATGACTCTGGCTCAGCTGTCCTGGTGCTGTAGATGCTCCTGAGGCCCGTCTCTGTCTCCCCCTGACACCAGCCTTCTCTCTCCTTCCAGTTCTCTTACGTGGACTCAGAGGGTTCCCCAGTGGGTGTGGTCCAGCTCACCTTCCTGCGGCTGCTCAGCGTCTCAGCCCACCAGGACGTCTCCTACCCCTGCTCTGGAGCAGCCCGTGACGGTCCCCTGAGACTCCGCGGGGCCAATGAGGATGAGCTGAGCCCAGAGACCAGCCCCTATGTCAAAGAATTCAGAGATGGCTGCCAGGTGGGAATAGGAAGAGCTGGGTGGGGGACTGATCTCAGACTCAGGCTGGAGGAAGGAGGTGGGAAGACCCCTTGGGCAGGGCGCCCAGGGAGAGCAGGGAGGAGTCCGTCCTGCTGGATTGTCAGGGATGCTTTAGGGAGCCCAAAAGCCAGTGAGGAGGGTGGAAAAGATGGAAGCCATCGGGTGAGGTTCACTTGGGTACACATACCAGCGTCACACAAGGTAATGCAGACATGTACACAGACTGGCACATGGCTGCCCAGCAGAGGCACACGGTGGGGTAGAAGCTAGCACACACGCATGGGCACACAGACACTCCCAATCTGTACATCCTGAGTCGCCCTGATGGGGCCAAGGTACTCAGAGGAGAGGTGAGCCTGGGCCCCTACCCAGCTCACCCTCTCTTCCCTGTCTCCCCCTGAAGACACAGCAAGGCCGGACGGTGCTGGAGGTGCGAACGCCTGTGCTGGAGCAGCTGCCGGTGCTGGATGCCTCCTTCTCAGACCTGGGAACCCCACCGAGGCGGGGAGGGGTGCTGCTGGGGCCTGTCTGCTTCATGGGATAGGACCTTCTCTGTCTGATCCTGTCCATTAGAACCAGGCCCACCTGGAATCCCACAACATCAGCTCTGTGCCACCTCCCGAGAGGGCTCCTCACCATCTAGGGAGCCTTGGGCCAGGGCACAGAGAGCCCTCAGTCAGGGGCAGGCCAGGGGAGGGGTGAAGTGGTTGCCCGGACACCCCACGGGAGGAGTGGAATCTGGGGCTCTTGGCCCTCCCACCTGGAGCCTGTGACCCGTTAGAGAGCTGAGACCCTTATTTAAAACTCACCTCCCAATCGCCTCAAACAAATGGAAGAGAAGAGAAAGGACACGGTGTATTTTGTATTTAAAAGTAATTATATTAATTATTTAAAGCGTGGAAAGCAAAATAACAAAAAAGAAAAATGCCCACAAAAATCAGCAGATGTTGGAGATAGGGCTGGGCTCTCGGGGGTGGGCTCTGGCACCCACATCCTTGTGTCAGGACTTTCCTCAGTGACTGTGTGGGGGGGGTTTCAGGGCTGAACCCTCCCTCGCTCCCACCTCACCTGTCACACTCACTGTGAAAGTTGGAATATGTGGTCTCCCTGGCCTCAGGGCTCTGACTCTGCCAGGGTGGGGCTCTCTAACCCGCAGGTGTTGGCTGCCTGGCCCATGTGCACACTGTCTATTCCACTCGGTCTGGGTCTGGCAGGCACTGCCTGCTACTTGAGGGCCAGGATGCTCCCCCAGGGAAGAAACGGAATAGTGTGGGGTGTGTGCAGGGCTGCATCCAGCAGATGGCTGGAATATTAAAATTCTTCTATATTGGCTGGTAAATTGCCATGGCCCTGAGCCACTGAGTATGTTCATTGCCACCCCTGTCCCTCCCCTGGGCACCTCTCCCCTTCCCTGATCCTGAAATTAAAGGGTTAATGTGTGGCATATGGAAGGGACACCCAGGACCCTGTGCTCAGCGTCCATGCTGACTGATGGTAAAATAATGTGATTGTTTCCTCCCAGGTGTCTGTGTCACTGCTCTTGTTATTTCAGTCTCCCCCAGCACCCATCTGATGTTCCCTCTTCCCAGCTAAGTGGTTACCAGAATCATATGGCTTAATCCAGATACCCTGCAAGCCCTGCCTGGCTGGGGTGTCAGGGCCCAGAGTTTACAAAGCCTGGGTGACTAGCATAAAATTACAAACGACGCCCCAGGGACACCAGGTAGGGGTTTAGGGTCCCTGTGGCCCCAGGTTCTGACACAGGTGTGTAATTGCTTCTGGGTGTGGGCGGGCACGTGCTCCAGAAGGAGCCTTACATAGCCCAGTCTAATCTCTGTAAATGGGGAGGCTGAGGCCCACTTCCAAGAAGACATTTACTGCATCTGTACCTCTGGTCACCTTATGCCTCCCCATCAGGCTTGTGCTGTGCTACCATGAAGACCAGGGCTGTGGCCAGGCCCTCTACACTCGCGTGTAGTCACGTGCACACTCCTTGAGTCTTTGTGTTGGGTGGAGACGCACAGTCCCTGCCTGTGTCCCCCCACTCTTGACTGACCCCCACTCTCGTAGCCTCCCTCTCCTGGGCACTCAGAAGCTCTGCTCCCTCCGGGTTAGGTGTCCAAGAAGGCCTCTCTTCCAAGGCTGGCCGCGCAGTCGGGACCCCCTAGCTGGCGCCCATGGGGCTTCACATTCCCAAGCAGCATTGCCTGGCTCCTGCCCGTCAGGGCGCTGCATTAAAACGTGTTCCAGGGCCTCATCCCACCTGGGACCCCTCTTCCTCGCGGGCGCCAGGCTCACGGGTGCGCACCTTTGCGTCCCGGTTTCGCATCGGCAGCCTCGGGGAGGGCCTGGTGGGGCTGCCCTTCACCCTGAGCCCGCGCCCGGGTTGGCTGCGCCCCCGCCCCTCCTCCTCGTACTTCTTCCTCCCAGCGTGTCCCCGACAGCATCGGCTTGGCCGTCCCGGTCCCAACTCATTCTCGATCGCAGGAAGCCCCACGTGGGCGTCTAGAGGGCCACCCTGGCCCAGGCAGGTGAGCGGAAAAACCTCTGGAGGATGGAAGCCGCTCCTTGGCGCTGGCGCCTCCGCTTCTGCCGCCCCCTAGAGCCCGCGCTAAGACCGCGGCCCTGCACCGGGTGAGCAAAATAATCCCGGTCCCTCAACGCCTCTCCCTCGTCACCCGCTGAGCCCCCACCAACTCCCCCTGACCCAGGAGGCCGAATGGAGGAAGAAGCCCCTGATCTCATCTGTAAGGGGTCCGGTGGTGGATAGGGTTTCTGGGATCACCCATGCCCTCCATCTCAATATCCAAGGCCCAGGGGCTTCAGACACCCCCTTCCCTCCCTCTCAGGGTCAGATCAAGAGAAGATCAGACCTAAATAGGTGCCCCCCATCTGTTTCGCCCGCACCCACTCCCAGCCAAGCCAGGCTGGAACTGAGGTTTCTCTGGCGCTCTTTCTGCAGCTGGAGCCAAACCAACAGAGGTCGCCCCCGAAAACCAAGAGGACTTTCCCAAAGGTCACGTTTGGTCAGATGCTCTGAGTTCCGAAGGCTTCTCTGCATGGAAACAATGCTATACAGTCACTCGAATAACATTTATATACGGCAGCTAAGTCCCCAGGCCAATCCACAAAAGCCTATTTAATTACACAGTGCTGCCAACCAACCCCATCTAACAGTTTCATGAGGGAGTCTGTGCCAAGTTGCTGTTGAGGAGGCCAGGCCCACAGCCTTCTCTTGGCAGCTAACTTCTTCCTCCCCTCAGAAAGCTAGGGCCAGGCTCTAAGGAGAGGTGGGAGGGGTTTAAGGGCAGGGCTGTAGAGGTGGGGTTTTGGGGTGGAGCTGGGTGTGAATAGGCCAAGTGCCCTGGCCTCTGGGCCTGTGGGTATTGGTAGTGTCCCCATTGGCTGCTGGGCAATGGAGGCTTCTGGATGGGGTGGGAGGAGATAGGGAAGAGAAAGGCAGAGGTTTTAGGGAACTACTTCGGGTTTGATTGGGGCAGAACATAAACTTTTGTTGGAGCAGCCAAGTTCTGAAAAGTATTGACTGCCTATGGAAGGAGTTGAACTTGAACTCAAAAAGTAAGAGAGAGTCATTGATGGTGTTTGAAAAGGCGAGCGATGTGATGGAACTGTGTGCTGCTTGGTGGCGGAGAAGAGGAGGGTTTGGGATGGGGCGCGCAGGGAGATCATGTTTTCGTTTTTGAGACAGAGCTCTGGCGCCCAGGCTCTGTCTTGAGTGCAGTGGCACAATCTCAATTCGCTGCAGCCTCTGCCTCCTGGGTTCAAGCAATTCTCCTGCCTCAGCCTCCCGAGTAGCTGGGACTACAGGTGTGCACCGCCACCCCCGGCTAATTTTTGTATTTTTAGTAGAGACAAGGTTTCCTCATGTTGGCCAGGATGGTCTTGATCTCTTGACCTTGTGATCTGCCCGCCTCAGCCTCCCAAGTGCTGGGATTACAGGCATGAGCCACTGCACGGGAGATCTTGTATAGAGGGAGGGCTGTGGGGTGGGTCCTCTGGCCTGTCACACCCTTGGAGCTGCTTTTCAGCTTTGGGCTTATATTTTTAGCATTTGTAACTTATAATAAAAAAATAACTTGTGAAATAAAATAAAAATAACTTACAGACCACTTACATCACTGTACCTGGGAGCACCACATATCCTAGAAGGCCATGGGCTACACAGAGCTGTTCTTGCCCTCTCTTGGCTGTCTTGCATGCTGAGGTTTGTAGTTTTGAATGAACCAGGGCAGGTAGGGGTGGAGATGAGACAGAGGAAGGAATGAGTCAAAACAAGGCTCTCAGCCTGGGCAACAATGCAAGATCCCTTCTCTCTCTTTCTCTCTCTGTCTTTCTCTCTCTGTCTCTGTGAGACAGGGTCTCACTCTGTCACTCAGGCTGGAGTGGAGTGGCAAGATCATGGTTCACTGCAGCCTTGACCTCCCTGGGTTCCAGCGATCCTCCCACCTCAGCCTCCCGAGTAGCTGGGTTTCCAGGCGTGTACCAGAAGTTTTTGTATTTTTTGTAGAGATGGGATTTTCCCCCTGTTTCCCAGGCTGGTCTTGAACTCCTGGGCTCAAGCGATCTGCCCATCTTGGCCTCCCAAAGTGCTGAGATTACAGGTATGAGCCACCACGCACGGCCCTTTTTCTCTACAAAAAATAATTTAAAAATTAGCTGGGCATGGTGGCGTGTGCCTGTAGTTGCAGCTACTCAGGAGGCTCAGGCAGGAGGATCGCTTGAGCCTGGGAGTTTGAGGTTGCAGTGAGCTATGCTCCTGCCACTACACTCCAGCCTGGGTGACAGAGACCCCATCACAAACAAACAAACAAATGAACAAACAAAACCAAGGCTCCAGCTGCCTCAGAAATAAGTTTCTGTGTAGTAAGCGGTCGCCACCTAGTTTTGTGGTTAACCCTTTTTGTTACAAGTTTGGTGTGGTCAGCAGGGGGCATCAGGGCCACACCGGAGCTTCCTTCTGGCAAGCTGTGCAGTTCACCGAGACTGTACACGTGTAGGCCATAGTTATGTTTCTCAACTCAAACCTGGAGTAAGCAGAAGTCACCTTGAGTGCTTACAATTGGCCTTCTGTTATCTTTTCTCTCATATTCAGGGTAGTTTCATGGGAACTGGCACTGACAGCAGACTGCCATGTCAGTAGGGAAGACCTGTCCTGCTAGTCCTTGAATAAAGACCAAGGATATCTACAGGGGCATCTTCTTTAGGGCTCTCCCTACATGGCCAGGATGGTAGAATGAACACAGCTCTCAGCTTCCGTGAGAGCCAGCATATCACCCTGTCTGGCTTTCCCTCAACTGGCAGGAGCAGGTCAATCTATTTTGTTTACTTTGCTCTGGCCTCTTTATTTTTTGAGACAGGGTCTCACTCCCCTTGCCTAGGCTAGCATGCAGTGGTGCGATCATGGCTCACTATAGCTTCGACTTCTCATGCTCAGGTGATTCTTCCACCTCAGCCTCCTGAGTAGCTGGGACTACAGGCGAGTGCACCATGCCCAGCTAATTTTTTGTATTTTTAGTAGAGACGGGATTTCGCCATGTTGCCCAGGCTGGTCTCGAACTCTTGGGCTCAAGCAATCTCCCCGCCTCGACCTAAAGTGTTGGGATTATCTGGCCTCTCTTTCTGTTAGAAACACCTTACTCTAGGTTGAAGGACTTTTGGTTCCCGAGACATGGATGGTTTTCCAAAGTACAACAGATAAAGGCCACATGGGCTGTACAGCAGCTCAGGTAAAGGTCATGTTCCAGGTCTTCGTCACTTCATCTATAATAGGCTTGGACTCCGGCAGAGTCTCGGGCCAAAGAATGTGGGTAACAGAGGTATGTTCCTTGTTGTGTTCACATCTCCCTGGGGCCTGGGCTATATTGTTGGGTTAGGTAATGGGCCTGCTGTCTCACGAAATAAGGCATATCGTCATTTCTAAAGCTGGGAGAGATTTCTTTTCTTTTTTTTTTTGAGACAGAGTCTCGCTCTGTTGCCCAGGCTGGAGTGCAATGGTGTGATCTCCGCTCACTGCAAGCTCCACCTCCTGGGTTTATGCCATTCTCTTGCCTCAGCCTCCCAAGTAGCTGGAACTACAGGTGCCCGCCACCACACCTGGCTAAATTTTTCTATTTTTTTTTTAGTAGAGACGGGGTTTCACTGTGTTAGCCAGGATGGTCTCGATCTCCTGACCTTGTGATCTGCCCACGTTGGCCTCCCAAAGTGTTGGGATTACAGGCGTGAGCCACCGCGCCCGGCCAATGCCCTGGCCAATGCTGGGAGAGATTTCTTATAATTCCATTACTTTCCAGTTGTGGTTATTTTTATTAATGCCTGCAGGTTGTCTTTACTTTTAGAGCTGTAAATCTATAGAAACAAACAAACCCCAAACCCAGCAAACATGTTTCAGAGACATTAGGGATAGGGAGAAGATGAGAAATAGCACCCTGTTTGATTGGGGCCCTGGGGAGAGAGGGGCTCAGACAAAAGAGTTTGAGTGGGCCGGGCGCGGTGGCTCAAGCCTGTAATCCCAGCACTTTGGGAGGCCGAGGTGGGCGGATCACGAGGTCAGGAGATCGAGACCATCCTGGCTAACACGGTGAAACCCCGTCTCTACTAAAAATACAAAAAACGAGCCGGGCGCGGTGGCGGGCGCCTGTAGTCCCAGCTACTCGGAGGCTGAGGCGGGAGAATGGCGTGAACCCGGGAGGCGGAGCTTGTAGTGAGCTGAGATCCGGCCACTGCACTCCAGCCTGGGCGACAGAGCGAGACTCCGTCTCAAAAAAAAAAAAAAAAAAAAAAAAAAGAGTTTGAGTGGCAGGTGGTCTAGTTTTGGGTGGGTGGAGCAGACCTAGGGCCAAAGGTGGCACTGATTTTAGCTGGCAGCAGGCCTCTCTGTATTTCTGAGACTTCTCCTTCCTTTAGCTTAGCAGGGATGCTTTGCTTCTGAGTTGCACATTTAACCTCAGCATCAGTTTCTTCACCTGCAAAGTGGGATAATACTTGCTCTGTAAGGGAATAATTCCCTCTTTAGTGACAGCCTTTGCAATGGAAAGGGAGGGGAAGGACCTGACAAGATGTCTTGGTTCCATCTCTATGTCTTGGTTGTTGCTGACATGCGGGTGTCTGAGGCATGCTACTGTCCCTTTTACACTTTTGATCTTAGTGCTGTTAAAACTCCCTACTTACTATTATTATTATTATTTTGTTACAAATAGCAAAATTGAATTCAGAATAGCTTAAGCCCTAGAAGGAACTGATTGTAAAAATATTGGGTTTCTCCGGATTTGAAGACAGAGTTAACTCAGCAGGGAAGAGTGAGAGCAGTTCTGGGGACCTCAGGGGCTCGTAGACTTTGTCCCTGGAGTGTGGATACCCACCACTCAGCATAGCTGCTCTTGACCTCTGTGTCTCTGGGCTCCATGGTTCAGTCATGGAGAGACAATCTGGTTGGCTTAGCTTGAGTCATCTGTCTCCCTGAGAACCAATTTTCTGTGGCTGAGGGCCCAGTGTACCAACAAACAGGTATGTAGGATGCCTTTTGGTGGAGGTGGAGGGGCGTTGGGGCCACTGTTCCCAGATAATGTGGGATCCTAAGGCCCCCAGAAGGTGTCCGCTCTCTTTCCCTTCTTCGCTTCCGTCTAAACAGACTCCTTTATATGCATTTGACCAGCATGATATAACCAGCCCCTTCATGACCACATTTGCTCTCCCTGCCACTCAATCTCCTGGATGGGCAACCCAAAGTCACGTTCAGCTGTTGTGGCCATGACTTCTCTTACCTCAGAGGCCGACATCTCTGCCAGTTCCTATTTTGCCACTTTGTGGTTCAGCACATAAACTTTCGTGGCCATTATATCCAGGGCTGCATTGCGACTTCTGCGGACCCTGTGCACTTTTCTAAACAGTAAACTCAAAATCATACTTATGACCATGTTGATATACAGGCAAGTATATTAATATTATATATTAAAATATTTTCTTCAACCTTAAAGTAATTTTTTTTCTATTTTAAAAGAAATGTAAACAGGCCGGGCGCGGTGGCTCAAGCCTGTAATCCCAGCACTTTGGGAGGCCGAGACCGGCGGATCACGAGGTCAGGAGATCGAGACCATCCTGGCTAACACAGTGAAACCCCATCTCTACTAAAAAATACAAAAAACTAGCCGGGCGTGGTGGCGGGCGCCTGTAGTCTCAGCTACTCGGGAGGCTGAGGCAGGAGAATGGCGTAAACCCGGGAGGCGGAGCTTGCAGTGAGCTGAGATCCGGCCACTGCACTCCAGCCTGGGCGACAGAGCTAGACTCCGTCTCAAAAAAAAAAAAAAAAAAAGAAATGTAAACATTGCCACGGGCTCCAGGGAGTATTGTGGGCCCTAGGCACTGTGGCTGCTGCACATAATGGATCCATGGGCCCTCCTTGTGTCTTCGTTAAAGATTTTACTGTATTACTCTTAAAATGCAATCACAATTCTATTACCACATTTTTAATAATCATTCCTGTTCTCATCAAATATCCAGTCAGTGTTCAGATTTCCAAGATTGTTTTGTAGGTTTTGCGTGTGTGTGTGTTTGACTCACGATCCAAATAAAGTTGATAGTCTTCTAATTCTTTAAAGATCTACATTTTCCCTTGTTTATTTAGAAGTCCTTTTTGTTTACTTTTATTATGGACAAATTTAAGCATATACAAAAGTGGTTTATTATTGCTTTTTTTTTTTTTGAGATGGTCTCACTCTGTTGCCCAGATTGGAGCGCGGTGGTGTGCTCAAGCGATGCTCCGGCCTCAGCCTCCCAAGTAGCTGGGACTACAGGCGCCAGCCACCATGCCCGGTTAATTTTTTATTTTTGTAGAGACAGGGTTTTGCCATCTTGTCCAGGCTGGTCTCCAACTTCTGAGCTCAAGCAATCTGCTCGTCTTGGCCTCCCAAAGTGTGGAATTACAGGCATGACCCACTGAGCCTTGCCTGTTATTGCTATTTTAAAAAGAATTAATACATATTAAAAATCTTTTTCAGTTCTAATTTTGAATATAGTAAATATCAATAACAATATCATAAGTAAAGCTTTTCAGTGTTTTCAGTACTTTTTAAGAGTATAAAGGGGTTTATACTCTTAAAAAGTTGAGAGATTTTTTCAAATTGAGATTTAAAAAAATTGGGAATCACTAATCTAGAAGAACTGTTAAAAATAATCACGCCCACATGTGCTCACCCTTAGAGACCTGGATTCAATCCATTTGGGGCCTGAGCGAAGGGACTTGTGTAAAATTTCCCCAAGCGATTCCAAAGTGCAGGCTGAGTTGAGAGCCTCTGCTGTAAACTGGAGAGATCCCAGTAAGAAATAAGCAGCTGGGCACAGTGGCTCATGCCTGTAATCCCAGCACTTTGGGAGGCCAAGGCAGGTGGATCACATGACGTCAGGAGTTCGTGACCAGCCTGGTCAACATGGTGAAACCTTGTCTCTACTAAAAATACAAAAAAATTAGCTGGGTGTGGTGGCACATTTATGGAATCCTAGCTACTGGGGAGGCTGAGGCAGGAGAATCACTTGAACCCGGGAGGCGGAGATTGCAGTGAGCCGAGATCATGCCACTGCACTCCAGCCTGGTAGACAGAATGAGACCCTGTCTCAAAAAAAAAAAAAAAAAAAAAAAGAAAGAAGAAAGAAATAAGCAAAGATGGCCGGTTGTAGTGGCTTACACCTGTAATCCCAGCACTTTGAGAGGTTGAGGCAAGCGGATCACTGAGGTCGGGAGTTTGAGACCAGCCTGACCAACATGGAGAAGCCCCGTCTCTACTAAAAATACAAAATTAGTTGGGCATGGTGGTGCATGCCTGTAATCTCAGCTACTCAGGAGGCTGAGGCAGGAGAATCGCTTGAACTCGGGAGGTAGAGGTTGCGGTGAGCTGAGATCATGCCATTGCACTCCAGCCTGGGCAACAAGAATAAAAGTCTGTCTCAAAAAAAAAAAAAAAAAAAAAAAAAAAAAGAAAGAAAGAAATAAGCAAAGATGGCCGGTTGTAGTGGCTTACACCTGTAATCCCAGCACTTTGAGAGGTTGAGGCAAGCGGATCACTGAGGTCGGGAGTTTGAGACCAGCCTGACCAACATGGAGAAGCCCCGTCTCTACTAAAAATACAAAATTAGTTGGGCATGGTGGTGCATGCCTGTAATCTCAGCTACTCAGGAGGCTGAGGCAGGAGAATCGCTTGAACTTGGGAGGTAGAGGTTGCGGTGAGCTGAGATCATGCCATTGCACTCCAGCCTGGGCAACAAGAATAAAAGTCTGTCTCAAAAAAAAAAAAAAAAGAAAAAAAAAATAAAGAAAGAAATAAGCAAAGGCACAGAGTGGGAAAGGCAAACAAACGCCCTAGATCTGAAAGGGACTTCTGGAAGCTGCTGCATCCAACAGAAATGCTTGCAAATGCAGGCCCGGACAACCCCAATAACAGGGGCTAAAATAAATAGGAATTCATTTTTCTCACAAGAAATCTGAGGATGACAGCTTCCGGCGTTGGTTTGCCCATTTAATGATGCCATCAAGGTCCCAGACTCTTCATATCTTTACACTCCACCCTCCCACAATGTTACCCTTACATATTTTCTTTGGCTAAACTATAAGTACGTTTTTCATAATAGGTGTTCCATTTACTTCACTATCAAACATGACATTCACCGACAAAGAAAAGATGCATTAGATGTGTTCGATACCCCTTAACTGTAGCAATGCCTGCCACCACTTTGCTGTCTTGAAAGAGACATTTTATGGCTATTGCAAATGCTTTGAAGATACTAAGACTGACTTGTACTTGGCAGCTATAGATGAAATGTGGGAAACTGGGAAGTATAATTGCCACTGAATTGTGTTATTGATTTATTACTGCAAATAAATCTATGCAGGTCCCTTCTGAAATCAAGATGGTCCTGAACTCAACAAATGTCTTATTGACATGCATAACAGTGGCTAGTATTCCTTCTTTATCCTGGTTGTCAGTTTTTGAAATTCACTGATTAGATAAAAATAATCTAACTTGCTCCTTACTAATGAGTTCCACGGAGGGGCATGATGTTGGAAAAGGCACCATGCAAGGCATGATTACTAAGAAGACAAAGGGCTTGTGGGGGAGCTGTTAGGGAGGGTCCTGAGCCAGGGCTTGGGATAAACATCTCATCATTTTACTGTATCTGATGCTTGGAAGTGACATGCACTTTGCAAACTCCATTTTATGTTTTGATGAGTTTGTGCTTGTTCTGTGTGGTTAGGATTAGCTTCAGCTGTGAGAAACAGAAAACCCTGAAAACAACAGTGTCTCCACCAAGATAGAAGTTCATTTCTCTCTCACATACAACCCTAAGGCTGGTGTAGTGTTTAAGTGTCAGAGACTTAGGTTCCTTCTATCTCGTTCTTCCACGAGCCTCAACATAGCTCTTCCCTCTCGGGTCCAATATGACTTCTTGAGCTCCAGCTTTCATGTTTGTGTTCCAGTCAGCTGAAGGAGAAAGGGGAAATAAGGACAACCTCTCTCTCTCTCTTTTTTTTTAGAGGGAGTCTTGCTCTGTTGCCCAGGCTGGAGTGCAGTAGTGGATCTCAGCTCACTACAACCTTCACCCCCCAGGTTCTAGTGATTCTCCTGCCTCAATCTCCTGAGTAGCTGGGATTACAGGTGCGTGCCACCACCTGTAATTAGCCTGGCTAATTTTTGAATTTTTAGTAGAGATGGGGTTTCACCATGTTGGTCAGGCTGGTCTCAAACTCCTGACCTCAAGTGATCCACCCGCCTTGGCCAATACCTTTAGGCAAAGCATTATAGCAGGCGTCTAAAAACAAATGGGCTGTTTTGTTTTGCTTGGAAATCTCTCCCAAAGGGATTGTTTTGTTTTTTTGACGTATTTGAAGGCTGTTATAAGTATCTAGGGCTTTTGCTCATGGAGTAGCTGCCCCCTTGCCTCGTGAGGGCACCATTAGTTACCTCTCCATATATGTCTGCCTCTGAGGTGTCTGGCAGTATGAGGAGGCCTCAGGCTTTGTTAGTACACCACTAGGATGTTTACAATGTGGATCAAGACTTCTTCTTTTTTTTTTTTTTGAGACAGAGTCTCTCTCTGTCACCCAGGTTGGAGTGCAATGGTGCAATCTTGGCTCACTGTAACCTCTGCCTCCCAGGCTCAAGCCATTTTTCTGCCTCAGCCTCCCAAGTAGCTAGGATTACAGGCACCTGCCACCATGTCTGTTGTGGGAAGTCAGGAACCCTGAATGGAGGGACCGGCTGGAGCCACAGCAGAGGAACATAAATTGTGAAGATTTCATTTTAATATGGACATTTATCACTTCCCTAATAATACTCTTATAATTTCTTATGCCTGTCTTTACTGCAGTGTCTGAACATAAATTGTGAAGATTTCATGGACATTTATCAGTTCCCAAGTAATACTCTTACAATTTCTTATTCCTGTCTTAATCTCTTAATCCTATTATCTTATCTTCATAAGCTGAGGATGTACGTCACCTCAGGACCACTATTGTACAAATTGATTGTAAAACATGTGTGTTTGAACAATATGAAATCAGTGCACCTTGAAAACGAGCAGAATAACAGCGATTTTAGGGAACAAGGAAAGACAACCATAAGGTCTGACTGCCTGCGGAGTCAGACAAAAGAGCCATATTTTTCTTCTTGCAGAGAGCCTATAAACAGACGTGTAAGTAGGAGAGATATCGCTAAATTCTTTTCCTAGAAAGGAATATTGATAATTAATAATCTGGGAGAAGAATTGCATTCCTGGGGCGAGGTCTATAAACGGCCCCTCTGGAAATGTCTGTCTCATGCGGTTGAGATAAGGACTAAAATACACCCTGGTCTCCTGCAGTACCCTCAGGCTCACTAGGGTGGGGAAAAACCCCACCCTGGTGAATTGGAGGTCAGACTGATTCTCTGCTCTCGAACCCTGTTTTCTGTTGTTTAGCTGTTTATCAAGACAATAAGTGCACAGCTGAGCATAGACCCTCATCAGTAATTCTAATTTTGCCCTTTGCCTTGCGATCTTTACTTTGCTGTTTGCTGTGTGATCTTTATTGCCCTTTGAAGCATGTGATCTTTGTGACCTACTCTGTTTGTACATCCCCTCCCTTTTAAAGTCCTTGATAAAAACCTGCTGGTTTTGTGGCTCTGGCGGACATCACAGACCTACCGATATGTGATGTCACCCCAGCAGCCCAGCTGTAAAATTCCACTCTTTGTACTCTTTCTGTTTATTTCTCAGACCGGCTGACACTTAGGGAAAATAGAAAGAACCTATGTTGAAATATTGGGGTTGGGTTCCCCCAATACATGCTCAGCTAATTTTTTGTATTTTTGGTAGACACAGGGTTTCACCATGTTGGCCAGGCTGGTCTCGAATTCCTGACCTCAGGTGATCCACCCACCTCAGCCTCCCAAAATGCTGGGATTACAGGCATTAGCCACGGTGCCTGGCCATCTCAAGATGGTTTTAATGGTTAGAAGTATCAGCCAATTGAATTTTCAGAGACACATGCCACCTAATTTTGTATTCAATACTTAAGTCATTAAACTCCATTGGTCTGTATACCTGTTTGGCCTCTAAGACAGTTTGGCCTCTAAGTCTGATAGAACTTTCTGTGATGATAGAAATGTTCTACATTTATGCAATTTAATGTGGTGGCCACTATTCACATGTGGCTACTGAGCACTTGAAACATGGCTAGTGCACTAAGGAACTCAATTAGAAATTTAATTTTAATTTTAATTAATTTAAATGGCCACAGGTAGCCAGCTAGTGCTACCATATTAGACAGCACAGCTCTGAGGCATCTTGTTCTCTTAAGGACCCACATAATTCAATGAAGAGACCCAAGTTTAGTGCAGATGTGGGATATACAGTCTTCAGAATTCAAACATGCCAATTAGTTTCTGTTCCTCTTTTTCAAGTAGGGGGTTTCAAGCACAAAGGCTTTTGCCTGGTCTTGGGCAGAATTTTTCTCCCCAAAATTTTACTGAAATTTGTGCTCTTTTATAGTCTGTTCCTTTTAACTCATAAAATTAATAATGGAAGACAGAGGTTTTTGGATGCAGTTGCTTTAAAAAAAAAGTCAGGTTCAGGCCAGGCACAGTGGCTCACACTTGTAATCCCAGCACTTTGGGAGACTGAGGCGGGCGGATCTTCTGAGGTCACGAGTTCGAGACCAACCTGGCCAGCATGGTGAAACCCTGTCTCTACTAAAAATACAAAAATTAGCCGGGCATGGTGGTGCACACCTGTAATCCCAGCTACTAGGGACTGAGGCAGGAAAATCGCTTGAACCTGGGAGGTGGAGGTTGCGGTGAGCTAAGATTGAGCCACTGCACTCCAGCCTGGGTGACAGAGTAAGACTCCATCTCAAAAATAAATAAATAAATAAAATAACACAAAATCAGGTTTACTGAGATATAATTTAAATACGGTGAAACTGTAGCTGTACAGTTGTTTATGAGTTTTGAAAAAATATTCATTGTGTAACAACTATTACAATCAAGATAATATTTTTATTACCCCAAGAAGTTTCCTCATGGACACAGTTTTTTTTCAAGTCACTCCTGGTTAATGTGTCATTAGGGTAATAAAACAATGTTAATTCTTGAATTGGATTTAGGCTGTTTAAATTTTGCTCAATGGATTGTACCTCGGGGGTGGGAGAATTTACTGACAACTTAGTAAAGGTTGGTGCTGCCAAGTGAAAGCAGACTGTTGGTGAATATAATTTATTGGGGTTGAAAAGGATACATCAGCCAGATTGATGCATGAATGCTAACCAAGGGTTGGTTTAGCAAGATCTTCTACTAAGGAAATAATATGTACAGTGCTAATCACATTTTATTTTCCATAATTGAGTTAAATATTTAAAGTGATTAGAATAGTCACTGCCACTTAATACGGCTTCAGAATTAGCTGCTTTTCTTCATATTGGTATAATTCACAATTCACTTCCAAGCTCCACCTACCTTTTGGCTGGTCAGAATGAGTTGTTAAAGAGTCCTACTGGTGGGATTATGTCAGATTTCTCCAACAATGTTATCATGATTGTTATTTTACATATTCTCCTAGGGATTTGTCACTATTTCATATTATGCTGTTTTGTGGGGAAGTGGCATTCCAGAGGTTCTTAAGAGCTTTTCCAGCTCCCAGAGTTGGAATCATAAGTTCGGATAACATGCCCAGGGGCAGGAGAAATCACCATAGAAACTTTTTTGGTTCTCTGTATCTCCCATTAATGTTTCATAACCTTCCACCTTGATACTTTCCTCTCCACATACCCTGGTGTTCAAAATAGCCCTTCTTATTAGATTGGGTTTTCCTAATTAAAAGTTGCCACTGATGTTATATCCCAAAGTTTCTGGAATTCCTAAACATTGTCCTTTGTCTAAACTGTTTTAACTTGAGTGCAGAGTGCCTCCAGACACAGGTTGGAATAGATCTGGAGGGAAGAACATTGGGGCTGTTTGTCCTGTCGTATGAGAGGATCTGGTTTTAGAGCAAAGCTCTTTAAGCTTGGAGAATGAATCAAAGGTGTGGAAGTGCCCTGTTTCTGTATGTTCTAAGAGAAATGTGTTCTTAACGTTTATAAGCTTTTTGTCTTGGCATTCCCCTTTGGCTCTGTTCCTAGCACTGTTAAATTGCATGAGTTGAGGGTTTGCCAAAACTATTGCTAAATTTGTAGCTTCTGTATCTGCTAAAATTGGACTATTTTTGATGTTTCCTTTAACCTGTTTTGTAATCTTATTAATTTTCTAGTGAGCCCATTGTGCTGTTGGAATTCTGATATCCCCAAATCTAATGAGCCATGACCATACACTTTAGCTCCATTCCCACTGGCTTCTCAAATTCTTTTTCATTTTTCCAATTCTCTAGCACCTTCTCTTATAGGTGGTTCTGCCTCAATTTAAAATTAAATGAAAACTTCAGCCCCTTGGTCTCACCAGCTGCTAGCATTTTAAGTGCTCAAGAGCTACCTGTGGCTAGTGGGGCCTCGGTTGGACAGCTGGATATAGAACATTTCCCCAACAGCAGAACGTTGTATGGGACAGCACTGCTCAGTGTATTGCTCTCTGATGATCACACCCACTTTACAGATACTAGGATGGTCTAACTATGTACACTTTCTTCCAAATATGATGTCGAAGGCTTTCTCCCAGTTTGTATCTTTTAACAAATATTTTAGAGTCTTTATAGATCAATCTCTCATACATCTCTGCAACAAAAATATATGTATTCATGTAATTCTTTTTTTAATTGACAAAAATTGAATCTATGGTATACAATATGATGTTTTGATTTCTATATATATACGTACATTGTTTAACGGCTAAATGAAGCTAATTAATATATGCATTACCTTACATATTTTTTGTGTTTGGTGAGATCACTTAAAATTATTCACTTAGCAATATTCAAGTACACAGTACATTGTTATTAGCTAGAGTCACCATGCTGTCCAGTACATATCTTGAATTTATTCCTCCTGTCTAACTGAAATTTTGTATGCATTGATGTTTGTTTTTACATTCAACTCATTAAGAACATAATTATGTCACAGAGGTAGGAGGTTTTGAAAAAAACAAAAAACCAAACAAAAAAATATAATTAGGTTTGTTTGGCAATCTAGCAATGCTTAGTGTGCAATGTTTTTCACAGCTGCTGCTAAAAGCATAGCAAAACCACAGAAACCTATGTGCTGCCAAAACCTATGTATTTGGTCATATTTATTTTGATATGTGTTTTTTTGTGTGCCTAACCTTTTTCTCTAACTTTTTTTTGTAAAGAATGCTGGAGTATTCCCAAATTGTCGACAAATTCCCTTGTTTCCTGTTCTGTCTAGATTTCAGTGTTGGCCACTAGGTGGGGATAGGATCCTGTTTCTCTAGCCTTAACATGATTTTTGAATTTCGATGCTTTGCAATGGATAATCTGGCTTTTTCCTCAAAAGTTTTAAAACATTTCTTTTGTGAATTCAAAACAACAGTTTTAATTCTGTGTAGTTACCCAATAAAAAGGAATAAGAAACAAGTGCTAAATTACTTACTTACAGTGTTTCTGTATGGAAATCCTTACCCCCAAGAGGGCAGACTTCACAGCTTGACTCAGTGGTGAGAAATCTGAGTTGACTCACAGCTTTCTGACTGTAATCTGATGGTACCATGTTAGGATAAATTCTTGGCCAAACAGAAAATCAGGGGAGACTTCCTTCTCCTTGTCAAACTCTAAATTAATCCACTCACTCTTTTCATAAAGCAAAAGGTGAAATGTTGAGGACTCTGAGTCAGTTATCAATCGAAATGACTTTTAAATTAAGTCCCTTTTAATTATGACTCAAGACAATATTAAATTAATCACTGGGTATTATAAACACTGGTTTCTCAGTCCTCTGCAGATGAGGTTTGCTTGTTTGTGTATTTCTTTCTTAAAATCCCAAATAGTGAAGTCTCCCTTAAGCAATGGAGGCTCATTCACAGTCAAACTCCTTGCATGTAAAATTCTTTGGGTACAAAGTAGATTGCCTTCCTCTTGTTTTTCTTTTTCTGGAGACAGGGTCTCACTCTGTTGCCTAGGCTGGAGTGCAGTGGCATTATCATGGCTCACTGAAGCCTTTACCTCCCAGGCTCAAGTGATCCTCTTGCCTCAGCTTCCTGAGTACCTGCGATTATATTTATTTTTTATTTTTTTATTCTTTTGTAGAGACAGGGTTTTGCCATGTTACCCATGCTGGTCAAGCTATCTGCCTTCCTTGGCCTCCCAAAGTGCTGGGATTATAGGCATGAGCCACCAGGCCCAGCCTGCTTTCCTCTGTTTACCAAGATGTTTGACAGTGGATATGTAAAAGGACAACTTTCCTTTCTCCTGTGGGGCACTGAGAGAGGGGCAGCCTCTATTTCCTACAAGAAATATAGAATAGAAAATGTGTAATTTCTCATGGTGTTCTGCAAAAATTAAAAATTTCACAGAACACTCATCTGCATCCCCGGTTTGTAATTTTAGCTTTCCAAAACCTGCCTATATGCTAATATGATTCACAAAACATTTGTAATAATTTCAGAACGAGAATTTTAAAATGAATTTAGTCCTATATTTTCTATAATAACCAATATTTCCAGGAAAGTAGGATTTAAGAATATCTTCTGTAGCAATATATGCCTTTCTTTTTCTTTTCTTTTTTTTTTCGAGACAGAGTCTCACTCTGTTGCCCAGGCTGGAGTGCAGTGATGTGATTTTGACTCACTGCACCATTCAATCGGATGAAGGCCTAGCTGGAACCAAAAGGGAGAAAAAAGGCGAATTCACTCTCTCTCTGTTTTGGAATAGGGAGTCCTATATTCTCCTCCCCTTGGACATCAGATCTCCAGGTTCTCTGGCCTTCGCACTCAGGGACTTGCACCAGTAGCCCCCCAGGTTTTTGGTCTTGGACTCAGAGTTACTCCACCAGCTCCCCCGGTTCTCAGCCCTTCAGACTTGGACTGAGCCGTGCTACTGGCTCCCTTGTCTCAGCAGCTTGCAGATGGCCTAACGTGGGACTCCTCAGCCTCCACAGTTGAGGGAGTGAATCCCCAGCATAAATCCCCTCTCATCTGTCTACCTATATATATCCAATAAATTCTGTTTCTCTGAAGAAGTCTGACTAATAAAAGCCCCCAAAGACCCTAGTGCTGGTCTGTTACGAGCTTCCTGGTAGACAATATTTTACACATGGCATCCCAGCTCCTTGTGGGAAGAATTAAGTGTGTCCTGTGTGGCTCCAGGGGAAGAGGATCCTTGGAAGCCTGTGCCTGGTTTCTCCTGGGCTTTGCCCCACGTGCCTTTCCCTGTGCTGAGTTTGCTTTGCATCCTTTTACTATAGTAAATCAGAGCCCTGAGTAGGACTGCATGATGAGCCCTGTGAGTCCTCTGAGGGCATCATCTCACCTGGGGTGGCTTTGAAGGCCCCCAGCATAGCTCTTCCTTTAGCATTGGTATCTGATAATATGTAAAAATCCCCCAAAACCAACTTGTCATCATAATTTATGAACATATTTCATCAAAATTTCCTGTAGTCACATCCAAGAAGGTCAGTTAAGAAAGAAAAACTCTGTAAGTTTGGTTAAGGCTCTGCCATTTTTGAAAATTCATATTAATCTAATATTGTAGCAACTACAAGTTTTCCTGATTGCTATTTTTTTTTTGCTGGGAGGATGGAGTTTCGCTCTTGTTGCCCAGGCCAGAGTGCAATGGCACAGTTTCAGCTCGCTGCAATCTCCACCTCCTGGGTTCAAGCGATTCTCCTGCCTCAGCCTCCCAAGCAGCTGGGATTACAGGCACCCGCCACCACACCCAGTTAATTTTTGTATTTTTGGTAGAGACAGGATTTCACCATGTTGGTCAGGCTGGTCTTGAACTCCCTACCTCAGGTGATCTGCCCGCCTCAGCCTCCCAAAGTGCTGGGATTACAGGCATGAGTCACCGTGCCCGGCCTCCTGATTACCATTACATAAAATTTGGACTTACTGGCATATCATACCATGAAATGACTGGAGAAAACATGACTTCTCTCTTGGTATTAAACATCAATTAAGATGAGTTACAAAAGTCATAGTAAACTGTATTCTAAAAGCAAGCCTATGCCTGAAAAATCTGGTATACACATAGTTTTTGAAACTAAGGATGTATTTTCACTGTATAACCTGCAAGAGAAGGAGTTGGGGGGATCTGGTGAACACAGAGTTATGGAATAAGTGTGTATCTATAACTTAGTACAAATAATATACAAAGAGAACGATAATGTATTATGCAGCTGCGCACGGTGGCTCACTTCTGCAATCCCAGCATTTTGGGAGGCCGAGGTGGGTGGATTACTTGAGCTCAGGAGTCCAAGACCAGCCTGGCCAAGATGGTAAAACCTCATGTCTACCAAAAACACAAAAAAAATAGCTCTCAGCTACTCTAGAGACTGAGATGTGAGGATCGCTTGAATCCTGGAGGCAGAGGTTGCAGTGAGCTGAGATCATGCCACTGCATTTCAGCCTGGGTGATAGAGTGAGACTCCATCTCTAAATAAATAAAATAAAATAATATAATATATTATGCTATTATACCTGTTATTTAACATTGGGATCTTATGTTGATTTCTACATTTGGGAAGCATATTCCTAATAACTGACCTGCATTATCAGTCCTGTATTGTGTTCAGTGGCAAAGCCAGGCTTGGTGTCTGTTCCATCTGGGAACGCCAGGAGTAATGGTCCCACTCCTTGTTGCTGAAGGTACAGCATGAATTTGGGCAGCACCATGAAATAAAGCAAATGTGAGGAGATCCTCTATCAGTTGCACTCCTATTTAATAAGGAGACTCGATCATCATCAAGAAGTTAATTTCTCCATGCCTGGGTGAAACCATACTGACTCATCCTGGGGCTCTTCACTGGACCCAGTGATCACCAAATCCTTCAAGCATAAAATGGCCATGTGACTATCTCCTTCCTCTCAGGATGAAAGGGGCAGACAATAACATTGATTTATGTTCCTCAGGAAAGGACACGCTATAAACTAGAGAACATGGGAAAGAGGAAGTGCATGAGTTAAAATTCAGGCACACGGTGGCATGTGCCTGTGGTGCCAGCTACTGGGGAGGCTGAGTGGGAGCATTGTTTGAGCCCAGGAGGTGGAGGCTACAGTGAGCTGAGATGGTACCACTGCACTCCAGCCTGGTTAACAGAGTGAGACCCTGTCTCCCACCCCCACCTCTCTCTCTCTCTCTCACACACACACACACATACACACACAGAGAAAATAAAGGAGAAAAATAAATTTTTCTTAAACATAAAATTTAAAGTGGGGTTCTTTGTATCAATACATTCTTTTTTTTTTTTTTTTTTGAGACGGTGTTTCGCTCTTGTTGCCCAGGCTGGACTGCAATGGTGAGATCTTGGCTCACTGCAACCTCTGCCTCCCGGGTTCAAGTGATTCTCCTCCCTCAGCCCCCCGAGTATCTGGGATTACAGGCACGTGCCACCATGCCCAGCTAATTTTTGTATTTTTAGTAGAGACGGGGTTTCACCATGTTGGCTAGGCTGGTCTCGAACTCCTGACCTCAGGTGATCCACCCGCCTCAGCCTCTCAAAGTGCTGGGATTACAGGCATGAGCCACCGCGCCCAGCTGACTCTTAAATTTCATTCAGCTGTGCACCCAGCCTCACCACATTTTTATAAGAAGAAATAAAATAATAATTACTAATTAAATAATTAAATATTATTTCCTTCTCCTTATATGTTTGAAAACATCAAAGATTTTCTCCAAAATTATCAAAGCTATAAAAGGGTCAATATAATATCACCTGGTAACAAATGAATTCCTCTATGATGCAAAGAATCAATGTAAAATTATGAAGAAATATCATCCATTCACAAAAGTAACTACAAATAAAAAATCCCAACTTCCGTAAAGTATTTCCTCGTTAAGAGGAAGGTGATTATGACTTCCTAATTTTCATTTTCTTCACTTACCCCCACACTCTGCAGTAGGCAGGGGCTTTAGGGTCTTACTGGTGCCTGATAATTCTCCCACTTCTTCCCGGCAGTTCTAGCATCTTACTTCCCCAGCCACAGAGGCATCCCTTCTGATGTCTTCTGGTTGGTTGAGCCCCATCAGCCTGTTTCATCTCCAGCCTTTCTCCCTGGACAGGGGTAGGGAAAGGAGTGCTGGATTCAGAACTTCTCCCTCCCTGCACCGCCTCATTTTCTCCTCCGGGTCTGGTGCACAGTGGTCATTGCTGATGCACCCTGAAGACTGAAGGAGCCAGGACAGAGCCAGGATCCTGCGAGCCATGGCCCTGGCTGCCCTGCTGAGCCTCCTGGAACCCAGGTCATCAGGGGTGGGTGCTCAGGTGGGCGAGGGAGAGTGGGGGCTCTGGGCGCTTCTGGAGCCCACAGATGCTGTTTTCTTTCCTGTTTCTTTTCTCTCTTCTTTTTTTTTTTTTTTTTTTTGAGACGGAGTCTCGCTCTGTCGCCCGGGCTGGAGTACAGTGGCCGGATCTCAGCTCACTGCAAGCTCCGCCTCCCGGGTTTACGCCATTCTCCTGCCTCAGCCTCCGGAGTAGCTGGGACTACAGGCGCCCGCCACCTCGCCCGGCTAGTTTTTTGTATTTTTTAGTAGAGACGGGGTTTCACCGTGTTAGCCAGGATGGTCTCGATCTCCTGACCTCGTGATCCGCCCGTCTCGGCCTCCCAAAGTGCTGGGATTACAGGCTTGAGCCACCGCGCCCGGCCCTTTTCTCTCTTCTTTACTGTTTTGCGTGAGGCTCCCTTTTGCTTTCTCTCATTCTAACAACAGTATAACCACCGTTTACTGAACGCCTCCTGAGTGCCAAACCTCATGTCCTTCCTCACAACACCATTTTCAGAAAGGCTTTCATTAATGCAATTTTAGAAATGAAAAGACTGAGACTCAAAGAGAGTCATAAATGTCTCCTTTCCCCCATGTCCTTGTGCTGAAGAGAGAAGAGCCGAGGCTTGGCAACCTCCTCTGGAGATTCTCTTGTAAATTGTAGAGGTCAGCTTCCTCAAATAGGAGTCTGCGATGTGGGTTCTTTTTTTTTCTTCCTTCCTTCTTCTTCTCTTCTTCTTCTTCTTCCTTCTTCCCTCCTCCTCCTTCTTCTTCTCTTCTTCTTCTTCTCTTCTTCTTCTTCTTCCTTCTTCCCTCCTCCTCCTCCTCCTCCTCCTCTTCTTCTCCTTCTTCCCTCCTCCTCCTTCTCCTCCTCCTCCTTCTTCTTCTTCCTTCTTCTTCTTCTTCTTCTTCTTCTTCTTCTTCTTCTTCTTTCTCTCTCTCTCTCTCTCCTCTCTCTCTCTCTCTCTCTCTCTCTCTCTCTCGACAGGGTCCTGCTCTGTTGCCCAGGCTGGAATGCAATAACGTGATCACAGTTCACTGCAACCTTGAACTCCCAGGCTCAAGGGATCCTTGCACCTCAGCCTCCTGGGTAAATGGGTCTACAGGTGTCTGTCACCACACCTGGATAATTTACAAAAAAAAAAAAAAATACATATATATATATTTTCTTAGATATGGAGTCTTACTGTGTTTCCTAGGCTGGTCTCAAACTCTTGGCCTCAAGTGATCCTCCTGTCTCAGCCTCTCACAGCACTGAGGTTACAGGTGTGTGGCACCACACCCAGCCCGTTAGTGATTCTCTCCCATTTCATTCAGTCCTCAACCCACTGCATTCGCCCTTTTTCTTCCCCACATCTCTGATGCTGCTCTCAGGGTGACCTTTATACAACACAAACCAGTGGTCACTTCTCTGTCTCTATCTCTTGTGTGTCGTTAGTGTGTTTGTGATGCGTCCGCTCCTCTTTCCTGAACTTTTTCTCCTGTCTGTTGTCTTTTATGAACCCACTTCCTCTTTGTTTTCCTCCTACTTTCTAATCTTCTCCTTTTCAGCCTCTTTTTTCTTGTCTGTGTTTGTCTGGATGCAGGAGCATACACTCAGACCCTTGCTATTCTGACTTTGTGTACTTTTCTTGAGTGACACAATCCAAATGTAGAGCTTCACTTATAATGAGTCTCCTTCCAGTCTATGTCACTAAGCTAGTGTAGCCTGGGACCCAGCCATTTAGTTCACTATCCTCAGATTAACTCCATTTGTTCCCACAGAAATTCAAACCAAGCATGTTCCAAACAGAGCATCTAACCATCTCTCAGTTATTTCATTTTTCATCACCCCTGCAGTCACTGATGCCACAGTTCTCCACACTGTCTGGGTATTCTGGACTCCTTCATATCCCTACTTCTGGCACAAGATTTAGTGATTCCTGTGGCCTCTCATGTCATTACTGCCATTCAAACCCATCTGCTGTCTTCCTCACCCCGTGTTCCTGCCCCTGCCTACAATCTCATGACTTCCCACCTGATGGCTAAAGAGTTGTACTGGTCTTGCTTTCAAACGAGCCTCCTCCAACCCATCCTCCTTACCGCTGCCCCCTCCACACACAAATCTCATCATGCTACTGTCCTGCTTAAGATGCTTCACAACCTCCCATGTCCAGTGGGATAAAATGCAAACACCTGCCATCAGCACACAAGGCAGGTTACAGTGCAGCACGGCCTATATCCCACCTGGCTTCAGTCATGCTGAAGAACTGCAGGTCTCCTTGCAACTTCATGCCTCTCTGCTCCTGAGCCTGCTCTTCCTGCTGGAAAGCCATTTCCCCTTTCTCTGTTTTGCTAACCTCAGGTAAACTCCATCCCTAGGAACCTTTCCTAAATCTCATTTTTTCAAAGTGCCCTCTTTATGCTCCTGAGTGGCTCCAGTGTATATCTTCTGGTACTCAGTGGTGATCAAAACAACCTATGGAAATAAAAAATTTTAAAAACACGAAATAAAATACACATGTAGCAATCTTCTTTTCTTTGTCTCTTTGGATTTTGGATTTCAAGCAGCTTGAGGACAAGGCCCATGTCTTCTGAGTTACATCCTTAGTGCCTAGAGAGTGAAAATTCACAATGAGTGTTTATTTAATGGAATGAAAATTAACATTTAAAGGTGGAATTTGCTTTAAAATGCACAGACCTTTAGTTTTAGACTGTGTGAATATAATAAAAACAAAGTAACCTAAGGTAAACAAACTACACCTCTGTAGCACAGCTTGTATGTCACGTTTTTCATTTGGTTTTTCTTTGGACTTCGTTTCTGTGGGTGAATAATTCTCTAGCCCATAAACTCAGTGGAGGATCCTCAGCATCCGTGTGTGACACTGAACTTGCTGTCACTTGATGCATCCAAAGAGAGGAGTGGTTTTCCCCGTGTTGGGCTTGGAGGGCAAATCCTCGCTTAGGGAACAACAACCATGCAGTGTCATTTCTCTTTGCGTCCTCTTCCAGCTGAACCCCGTGCTCTCTCATCTTTATGCTTTTACTGTAATAGTAATAGACTTTTTTGTTGTCAACCTTTTGCTGCTTCTTATACATCAGGTAAAGCTAAGATACTATCCCACAGGTGTTTCAAATGCAACAACTTTTATTTCCAGGTAAAACTACACTTGAAAATATACATGCAACAAGAACATTTTGTGAATGTTATGTGAATGACAACACTTTTAAATTTACTATGCTTTAAAATGAAAGTGTTTTGATAAAATTATACCATTTTTATTCTAAAAGTAAGAACATAACTTGAAGTCTATAAATAGCACTAAGACTCTGGAGGTCTTTTCACGTCCTTCATTATTTTTTCCCCCGAAAGATTTTGATTTCATCTCCCCACTTCCCTGCCTTGCTCTGTGGCTATATCAGTATTCTTTATGTCTGGTCCTGTAGGGGTTCTGAGACCCTATGGGAATGGGGTAGGGGGACTATGCAATTTTGTTTTTACCAGGAATTGTGTGACTTGGGCAAGTTACTTTATTTCTGTGGTCAGTTTCCCAATATGTAAAATAATTTCTTCTGTTAAATCAAGTTTAGCCTAAAGCTGCCTCCTTACATATTTTAAGTTTGGCCTAAAGGTTTCTCTGTACATCATGAACTATAACAAGTGGAGGTGTAAACAGACCGTAGCCCACAGTTGTGTCAATCACCAAGTTTTGGCCAATCATATGTAGCCAACTATTTGAACCGTGTTCAAGTTAGGCAAACATTGAGCTGTAACCAATCTGGCCGTTTCTGTACCTCATTTCTGTTTTCTGTATGTTACTTTTCTTTTTCTGTCCATAAACTTTCTTCCACCACACGGCTGTGCTGGAGGCTTTGAGCATACTCTGGCTTGGGGGCTGCCCGATTTGTGAATTGTTTATTGCCCAATTAACCTCATTTAAAATTTATTCGGCTGAAGTTCTTCTTTTATTAGGTGGTGTCAGAAGTGGGGTTGGGAGTAGAGCTTCTAATGACCCCCAGGAGTGCTGAGTGACCTAGCGAGGTACACTCTGGGCTCATTGTGTCTCTTTCTCTCTCGGAGCAGCTGGGAATCGTGGTAAATTCTCTCTCAGATTCTGAAGCTCCACAGATTTGTGTGGACAAAAAAAAAAAAAAAAAAAAAGAAAATGAGGGCTCCCAAATTAGTGTCATGTACAGTCATGTACAGTCTCATGTAGCGATGCCTATTGATACGCAGAAACTTCTAAAAAATTTCAATATTTGCATTTAAAGACTTTACAAAAAATAAATAAAAATTTTAAGCAACTAATTGTTTTAAAAAATTAAATGTGCCTTGCACTTTTTGCTGATGGCTGTGGGTGACAGGATGAGGCATGTACGGGATCATGGGACATGGGGAACTTTTTTCTCCCCAAAGCGGAAACTTGAGAGCTGATGAGACGACTGGAAAATATCCCTTCATGACTGACAAGCAGCTCCCTGAAGTTTTTTTTTTTGAAACGGAGTCTCGCTCTGTCGCCCAGGCTGGTGTGCAGTGGCACAATCTCAGCTCACTGCAACTTCCGCCTCCCGGGTTCAAGCGATTCTTCTGCCTCAGCCTCTCGAGTAGCTGGGATTACAGGCGCCCACCACCATGCCCGGCTAATTTTTTGTATTTAGTAGAGACGGGGTTTCACCATGTTGGTCAGGCCGTTCTCAGACTGCTGACCTCAGGTGATCTGCCCACCTTGGCCTCCCAAAGTGCTGTGATTATAGGCATGAGCCACCGCGCCCGGCCCTGAACTTTTAATTTAGTGTCATTGCAATAGATGGGTCCTTCTCTGGCCTCCCTGAACTCTTTGCCTTCTCCACCCTGCTGCAATCAATGCTTTTCTTTTTCTCTTTCTCTTCTTTCCTTTTTCTATCTTTCTATTACATCTTGCCTAGAGACCACATGTTGAAACTCCTGGCTGGAGGTCATTCCACCCCACTTTGAATGGATTAAAGATTGCAGAGCCCAATCAGGGGCAAGTTTAAGCCTTACCAGTTCAATATTGGGCACGAAACAGAGTGGCTAATGTCTAAGTTTTGTCACATGTATTTTGCTGTAGCTGGACGGGAAAATATTAATTCAGCTCCCCTGTGCAATCTCTTGGGCAGCACCTTACAAAATTGAGAGGCTTTTGCCTATGGTTCCATGAAATCAAACAAGATGATTTTCCTTTGCATTGTGACTTGGCCCCCAGGCTATGGTGCCGCTAACAGGGTCGCTAGGGCCACTCAGAAAGAGGGAACGCAGAAGCCTGGCCTGCTAGCAAAAGGGTAAGAATTTCTTCGCAGTCGGACTTCTGGCCTCTCTCTGTGTGGAAATGGTTGTAGGTATGGTAAAAATCATGGTCTCCTCTGCAAAGTTTTAATTAATGATAAAAAGGATTTGTGAGCTAATCTTAAGCTGTAGCAAATCTGGTGTACTTTGTGCTATGAATTGGTCTTTCTGTGTCATTTGGTCATAAAAAGGGGTTAAATAGGATAAAATGTGTGCCTAGAACTCCCAGAAGCCTGCTGTTCAAGCCAGCCTGGCAAACTGGTCAGTTACAAACTGCAGGTCCCTGAAACCAAAAAACACTGGATAAGGATTCCCTCTCATCTTATTTTATGCCTTGGGAGCTTGACCTTATAACCACATGATGGTACTTGCTTTTGGTCTCCACCATCTGGAGGACAGGAATTTTGGAGTTCATGTCATAGTTAGCTCTAAAAATTGTTTTGAGCAGTTAAAAGCCTTTGCAAGCAGAAAATTGGCTGCTCTAGGCTCCTCCTTCTGGGAAGCGCAATGAAAACTACCAGTGGTGTAGCTTAGTGGTTAAGGCTTTGCCATCTTATGATGGTGGCCAGGGTTCAATCCCAGCTCAGGGAGTGAGACCTGTTTGGCTTGAGATCTTTGCTATTTGCTGATTCTCTTCCCCTCATGAACAACTTCTGACTCCTCGTCTTGAGTTTTCCTTTCTCTGAGCTATGTTTGGAAATTCTAGAGTTTGTAAAAATTGCTTGCTACCCTTTTGAAAATACCTCGTCCACTTGTGGTTAAGTCATAACCTTAGTTAAGGCTTATTGGTTTCACCTGGGAGATTACCTTTGGTAAAGTTCAAAAGCCAGACATATTGGCTGTTTAGCCTGGCTAAAGTCGAGTAATAAGATATTTAAAATGATTTTTTTAGGCTGGGCACGGTAGTTCGTGCCTGTAATCCCAGCGCTTTGGGAGGCCAAGGAGGGTGGATCACCTGAGGTCAGGAGTTTGAGACCAGCCTGACCAACATGGAGAAACCCTGTCTCTACTAAAAGTATAAAAATTAGCTGAATGTGGTGGCTTGCACTGGTAATCCCACCTATTCAGGATGCTGAGGCAGGATAATTGCTTTAACCTGGGAGGTGGAGGTTGCAGTGAGCTCACACCACTGCACTCCAGCCTAGGCAACAGAGCAAGATTCCATCTCAAAAACCAAACAAAAGGTTTTTTGTTTTTTTTTTTTTTTTTTTTTTTTTAGAAAGAGTGCTATAGTTAAAAGTCAGCTTAATTAAAAGTGGATATCCAAGCTGTAGGTATATTTAAAAGGCCTTTTGGTTTTTTCTCTTCTTGGATCTTGTTTTTTTCTTTTTTTTAAGTTTTTTTTTTTCTTTCTTTTTAGCCAACTGAATTGTTTTTCTCCGTTTTGTCTTCTTGTCACTTTTGTTGCACACATGAGAGGACTTAAGGTAACTTCTAACAGCCTGGGACTCCTTGGGAAAAACAGAGGAGGCACTACAGATCCTGTTTTGGGATAAACCTCTGTTTTCCTCATGAAACACCAGGAATCAAAAGCAGATAGATACCTCTGAAAATCTAAGGCTAAATATCCATTTATTTAGCCTTATGGGGATGGCCAACACAGCAAAACCCAGTCTCTACTAAAAATACAAAAATTAGCCTGGATAAGTGGTGCACACCTGTAGTTCCAGCTACTGGAAAGTCTGAGGCGTGAGAGTTGCTTGAGCCTGGAAGGCGGAGTTGCAGTGAGTCGAGATTGCACCACTGCATTCCAACATGGGCAACAGAGTGATACTCTGTCTCAAAATAAGGAAAGAAAGAAAGAAAGAAGGGAAGAAAGAAAGAAAGAGAGAGAAAGGAAGGAAGGAAGAAGGAAGGAAGGAAGGAAGGTCATTTCCACAGTTAACTGCTTAATGCTGAGGCAGTTTCTGAAAACTTCACATGTAGGCACAATTCTAGAATATGGTGTCTTTTAGGAGGTTCCTGAAAGGATGGAAAGGACCCCAAAAAGTACTCTTGATTACAGGTTTCTGATAACTTTAGAATCATATCATTTTTACTGGGTAAGAAAATTCCTGGAGCTTTTTTTTTTTTTTTGAGACGGAGTCTCACTCTGTCACCCAGGCTGGAGTGCAGTGGCGTGATCTCGGCTCACTGCTGGCTCCGCCTCCCGGGTTCACGCCATTCTCCTGCCTCAGCCTCCGGAATAGCTGGGACTACAGGCGCCCGCTGTAGTATAAATGCTGGGAGTACAGTGGCTGAACACTGTACCCGGCCAGGATTTCTTAGACTTGATTTATTTTATTTTATTTTTGAGACGGAGTCTCGCTCTGACGCCCAGGCTGGAGTGCAGTGGCGCGATCTTGGCTCACTGCAAGCTCCGCCTCCCGGGTTCCCGCCTCCGGAGTAGCTGGGACAACAGGCGCCCGCCACCACGACTGGCTAATTTTTTTGTGTTTTTAGTAGAGATGGGGTTTTACCATGTTAGCCAGGATGGTCTTGATCTCCTGACCTTGTGATCCACCTGCCTCGGCCTCCCAAAGTGCTGGGATTACAGGCATGAGCCACCGCGTCCGGCCCAATTTGACTCTTTTGAATTGAATTCAGCTGAAGTTTTTCTTGTTCTCTTTTCTTTTTTTTGGAGATGGAGTCTCACTCTGTCACCCAGTGTGGAGTGTAGTGGCACAATCTCAGCCCATTGCAACCTCCCCCTCCCGGTTCAAGCAATTCTCCTGACTCAGCCTCCCACGTAGCTGGGACTATAGACATCATGCCTGGCTAATTTTTGTATCTTTAGTAGAGACAAAGGGGTTTCACCATGTTGGCCAGGCTGATCTTGAATTCCTGACCTCAAGTGAACCACCCACCTTGGCCTCCCAAAGTGCTGGGATTACAGGCGTGAGCCACCGTGTCTGGCCAGATGTTTTTCTTTTAACACTTCGACATGGAAGTGTGAGGATTCAATGAGTAAGTTGAGCACATGGTACATGTTCAGTGAATATTTTCTGATTGTGTTCAGTGTTATCATTATTGGAATGGTATGAGGGATGTGTAAGTCCTCAGAGACCAGGGAAACAACTGAAATCTTCTATGAGTCATTTCTGTCATTGTTTATCCCCATTTCTTTTCTTTTCATTCATTTTGCATTTCTCATTTTCTGTGTTATTCCCTTGCATTCCTAAAAACCTTCCCGTTACCTGCTTGCTTCCTGTATTCTGTGTAGTTTCCTACACGTTCACCATTCTGCAGTCTTCTTCCCCTTCATGCAGCAGACCCTGTGTCAAAGTATGCAGAGTTTGTGCAGACACACAGACCCTCTGGGGAGTATATGTTTGAATTTGATGAAGACGAGCAGTTCTTTGTGCACCTGGACAAGAAGGAGATAGTCTGGCATCTGTCAGAGTTTATTCACGCTGTGAGAGGCAGAAAATGAAGGGACCAGGGATGGAAAGGGAGGGGGGACACAACACTAAGCTGGCAGTCCTAACCCCACTGTGTTTGCTCTACTCCAGGTGTCAAACTTTCTCAGTCAGAAGTTGACATAAGGAAGTGACCAGCTTCAGGTCTCCTTTGAAGCTCCCAGCCTAGCTTTCTTTTGAATCTCTGCTCTTCAACCACAATGACTTATGTACCCCAAGACCCCTCCACCTCCTGGCTGCCTGTGATCTTCCTGCACCTAGCACTCAGCAAAGGGTCTGATATTTAGATAGCACTCAATCAATATGAAGAATTTAAAGTATAGTGACAAGGTGGTGCCCACACTGGATGGTCTGTATGCTGTGGTCTCATCAGGGACCTTTCTCTGCACTGCATTTTTCCTGAGAAATCCCAGAGTTCAATAAATACCTGTGTATGTCAGAGCTAGACACATCTGATGCCTTTCTGTGACTGCTTATGTTCTCAGTTCCCTAGGGATGCAAATCCTGGACCTGTAATTGTAGGATACAGGTGCATTATGGGTGCAGATACCTCAGTTTTGCATCCTGCAAGAGTGAGTCTGGAGATTGTTCACTCCACTCTGGGTACCGCTGACACCTACAGCATGTTTCCAGGGGACAAAAATGGAAGGGGACGACTCTGATTGGATAGTGAGAGGAACACGGGTAGCTCTGGGAAACTGACCAGGGCTAGGTGCCCAGAGGCACACAAGACCCAGAAGCTGCTTGTGAGAAGTCAGGGAGAAGGAAGCCAACAACTGGATGTATCAGAGAGCCACTGAGTGCTCATTATGTGTATCAGCAGTTAAGAATCCATCCTCTACATGAAAAGAAAAGCTTAGACCAAACATGTCTTCTACCTTAATTTACAGTAACTTAATATGAAATGCAAAACACATAACAATTTTGGACTGTTAAAAAAAAGATCAGTGTTTGAAAGAGTGCTGCACATATTGCTTTGCACTTTCAACAACGGGGAGGCGTTTCTGTATGAATTATTAGCTCAGGAGGTCTAGGCTGGTGAATGAATGCAGACTTACAGGATAAATGTCTACTGGATGCATTCAAAAGGCCAAGCAACATTTGGTTAAGGAGTATTTGTGACGGCATTCAGAGAAAATGTTGAAAGTGTGTTAGATTGTATTTATCATTTTAAATTCTGATGCTCATTTAATTTCTTAACAGTAATGCTAATCCATGCTCTTAGTAAGTTATGTCGAATCAGTGCTATGTCAATATGGGTCCTACAACACAGATTTGCAGTCTGCTCACCACTGAATAGCTAAGAATAGTGACTTCAGACCTGAACGGATGAAGACACCAAACACGATGATGGGGCAGCTCACTGAAATACAGTAAATCCAGGAGAGGTCCATGTCCAACGGGCCACCTTATACAATAGCTTGGATATCCCCATTTTCATGGTTGTCTTCTTTCCTACATGTAAACCACAATGAACTTCTTTATTAACTCTCACTGTTTGCCAAAACTCTCAAGAAAAAAAGTGATGAGACATGACTTGGTATATATTCTTAACAGAAAACAATCATGTTGGGTTTTGATTATTGATGGCACTAAGGAGAAAGGAACTTGGCTGGAGGCCCCATGAGAGAAACCATGCATTGAATCCAGGAACAGAATGATAGATCAGGGCAACTGCTCAGCAGCAGCATCCTCTTGGGAGGCTGGGGGGTCTGTCCTTCAAGCAGATACTGGGACTAAAGAAACAGAACATGCTTGTTCCAAGGCACATTAGTCTTTTAGGCAAGGTCAGGAACCCAGTGAAGGTAAAAAACAAAGTTATCCCAGGTTGCTGGCCCCCTTCCTTTAAGTCCCAGGAGACAAAAATAATGGTGAGAGACTGAATCTCATGCTGATAAAGAATAGAATTGATCTGAGCTTCCTTTAGCAATGGAGCCAGGCAATGCTCTTTCCCCACTCATCCCAGGGCTGAGGTTGAAACAGGGGTTCAGGCCTCAGACTCTTTTCCTAGAGAAGCCTCAGTGTCACAATGCACAGAAAGGACTTATGTCCTCCTGTAACTCCCCCAATAAGGAAATCAAAGCAGGAATATTGCCTGTTTATGCAGATCCTTGTTGAACTGAAATGACAGGAGGAAAGAGAACGTATTCAGCTATTGAAACCACCTCAGACAATTAGAGAAACGTTTCCGTCACACTTCCATTGCCCATCGCTCAATGGACGCCCTGCAGGAGCCTGAGTAACTGGGACTTCATGCATCTGGCTGCATCAAGATGCCAGGCTGGGATTCCTCTCTCCTTAGAAGCTGTCCTTGTTCCCTGACTATGTGATTTCAGTAAGCTCTCTGGCAGTGCTTTTTTGTCTCAGCCCCTCATCATGGAAGAAGGGTGAGCAAGTCAGGAGGAAGGCAGGTATCGGTCACCTCACAGGATTTCTCACCTTTCTTGCTCCTTCTGTGTATGAAGATGCCCACTCCACAGATGATGAGCCCCAGCACGAAGCCCGCGGCTCCTGTCAGCATCTTGGTCTGGGTAGAATCAGACTGTGTCTCTGTGAAGAACAGGCTCATGTTGAGTGTCACCTCCAGCAGCTGCACCCCTGCTCACGTCCTGTCTGAGATCCTGGAGCCTGATGCAGAATATCGGCATGAGGACAGTGAGGGGGATACACCTCGCATAATAGGAAATTGAGAAACAGTCACTCTTTCAATTCTGGAACAGAGGGTGTGACCTCAACAACAGACAAATGCAGATTCAATTAGTTGCCTTTCAAAATAACTAGAATAAGCTAAAAGGCTGAAGGAAGACAATAGTTCCCATGTGTAAGGTCAGTTCAGGAAGGTGTCTGCGTCCCTAGATTCTTGGACAAGGAGAGGAACTATGAATCCTTAGGACCTCCTAGGCTGGGACAGGCAAGTCTCCATTGCCCCCAGATTAAAACTACACTCAGGGTCTTGTATGGAAGAAAAATGGGGTCGGACATGGCCCCAGGGTATAGACGCAGAAGACAAGACGAGTGAACCCCAGAGCCAGAGAGTGCCCTGCTCTTCAGAGGTGGAGTCTAGAGGGTCATTAGACCCTCACTCCACTCCACGGTGACAGGACTGTCCAGGCTAGGGTGCTCCACTTGGCAGGTGTAGACGTCTCCCTGCTGGGGGGTCATTTCCAGCAACACCAGGATCTGGAAGGTCCAGTCTCCATTACGGATGAGGCTGGTGGACACGACCCCAGTTGTTTCCTCCTGTCCATTCAGGAACCATCGGACTTGAATGCTGCCTGGGTGGAAATCTGTCACATGGCAGACGAGCAGGTTGTGGTGCTGCAGGGGCCCCTTTTTGGAGGGGGTGACGTTCAGCCTCGGCTGGACTAGGAGTGGGGAAGTGGAAAAGTGGAATAGCATTTGAGATTATTATTTTTTAGACATGCTCATTATGGAACTGATTTCTAGATGTTGAAAATAGGAATGATGGTCGGGCACAGTGGCTCATGCCTGTAATCCCAGCACTTTGGGAGGCTGAGGCAAGTGGATCACCTGAGGCTGGGAGTTCGAGACCAGCCTGACCAACATGGAGAAACCCTGTCTCTACTAAAAATACAAAGTTAGCTGGGTGTGGTGGTGCATGCCTGTAATCCCAGCTACTCAGGAGGCTGAGGCAGGACAATTGCTTGAACCCGGGAGGCGGAGGTTACGGTGAGCTGAGATCATACCATTGCACTCCAGCCTGGACAACAAGAGTGAAACTGTGTCTCAAAAAAAAAAAAAAAGAAAGGAATGATGTGATTAGGCCAGTGGATATGGGGAGTACTGAGAAATAGAAATAGTATTGAGAAGAATAGGAGGCACATAAACTTACCAGTTTGTAGCACATTTAAAAGAAATCTTGTCTATCAGCCACTGATTAACAGCCTTTGGACAAAGAATATTTAATCAGCAGTGACACTACCTTATCTTTTGAGTGCTCTATCCTGATGTAAAAGATGAAAAATTTGCTCAGATAATTTCTTGAAATTAATATATATATATATAAACAACATTCCCATGGTCTATTAATCCAATAACTATATTTCATAAATATACCAAGAAAATAAAGTGAGCTTGACATGACTTATTCTGCAAGTAAGCTATGGATTTTCGGGCCTTGCCTACACTCAAAATCCTCCTATTTACATAATATCCTGAGCCCCTACATGCTTAAATGGTAGAAATCCCATCCTTTTCCCTAAGTTCCTCCTCTAAACTGTGTTGTCACGTCCATTGAGGTTCTCACAGATAACCACGTGCTGGCTGTGCCTTGGCACCTCTCTATTTTTGCCCCCTCTTTTTCTGCTGCTTACAGATCAATTTCCATACTACCACCTGCAGCTTTTCCTTTGGACCTCAGCTGCCAGTACCCTTTTCCTCCACAGAAGGCAGAAAAGGGCCAGCTGCCCCTAGAGAACAGCCCAATTACAGGAATGTTCCAAATCAGAGCTTCTAGGTCCTTATTTACTCTGTTCTTGAGAACACAAATACCCTGACGTGGGCCTGTGCCAGGTAAATCAACAGTCTTGAACTAACCCATAACACTTACTTCCTGTGGTATTTTTGCCTTATGTCCAGGATTATCCACATTCACAGCCTCTTCCCTCAATGTGATTTTATTTCAGAAGCACTTGGCTCTCGCTCTACTTCAACCACCTCCATAAACTCAACATCCATCAGACTGGTCAACCCATGTCTGAATCCCAACTGTGGATTAAGTGGAACTTCTTCCCCATAGGTATCCTGGGAAGCATGAAAATCATATGGGTGTCTGTTTTAAGGTCCCAGAACATTCCATGAGAAGCACTTTGCTCCATCTTCTTTGTCAGGAGCTGGTCAGCCCGGAGCACATCAGAGACCTCCAGGGGGCGCTAGAGCTAAGGCTTGATACCCATTGGCCTCATTTCTGACCCAGTTCAAATATATTTCACCAAGGCAAGGATTCCTGTTTGTTCTAGTTGCCTTTGCTCAATTACTTCTAGATTTGGGTGGGCATCCACACGGGAATGGCCAGGACTTCTATCCTCCTCCTTCCTCCGTCTCCCCTACCCCTTTGTTTTTCTTTATTCTAATTCATGCCCTTATTATGATTTTCCTGGACAATAGTAGTAGTTTCTTACCTCATCTCTCTGCCTCTGGTTCCTGCTCTCTCCAACTGACTTCACAGTCTTCCGAAAACAGATTTCCAGCCTTGTCATTTTCATTTGAAGGTTTCTGAAGATTTAAAAAAATATTCAGTGTTCTGACACTTATCTGGCTACTGGGAATCACTTGGGAGCTGATTAAAAACATAGATCTCCAGACCTCCCCACCCGGGGAATCTGAATCTCTAGGCAGTGAGTCGGGGGGAATCTTTGCTTCACAGAGGATCTCAAGGAGAGTCTTCTGAGCAGCGAGGTTGGGGAACTGCTGGCCTAGAGTGTAGCAGGATGAGCCGCAGACAAAACCTTTCAGACACCGAGTTGTAGAAGGAAGGGCTTTATTCAGCTGGGAGCATCGGCAAGCTACTGCCTTAAAATCCGAGCTCCCAGAGTGCACAGTTTCTGTCCTTTTTAAGGGCTCACAACACTAAAGATTTCACATGAAAGCATCATGATTGATTTGAGCAAGCAAGGGGTACGTGACGGGGTTGCATGCACTGGTGGTCAGAGAGAAACAAAACAGGGCCGGGAGGGAGTTTCACTACGTTCTTTTATACAATGCCTGGAATCTATGAATACTATCGGTTTCTAAGTTATGAATTGATTTTTAACTACTGGGTTTAGGCCAGGCAGGCCCAGGCCTTGTTTTGGACCTGGCACCGGGCTGCCTGTCTTTGGTTTTACTTCCTTGTTTTTTTTCTTAAAACAGGTACTGAGTATAAAACAATATGAGAGGGTCTCTCTCTCTCTCCTCAGTATGAGAGGGTCTCTCTCCTCAAGAGGAGAAACCCACACTCCTTAGACTGGCATCAGGGGGTCTCTGCAATCTGGCAGCTGATTACCATGAAAGAAAATGCTGCCACGTTGCTGATTTGGGCCTCTATGAAGTCTTAGTGACAGTTTTTGCAAATTGTATTACTTTTATTTGGACACCTCTCTCAACCAATTACCTCAGCAACTTTCCTAAACCCATGTCACTCCTCATCCTTACTCAATGTGTCCATCTTCTCCCTCTTATTGGATGATATTCCTTCCACTTTCCCAGGAACAGAGGGATCAATGGTGTGACCTCCTGAGCCTCCTCCTCCTCCCCCTTCATTCTTTCCTCTCTCTCTAGGACAAAGGTCCTTGTTTAGTGCAAGTCTCACTAGTGCTTTTTGGTTTCCTTCACAGGATTTCTCTCTTGGCCAAATTAATAAAGGGGTGGGTTATTAAAAGATTATTTTTAGGCAGCTAGAAAGGGTAAAATTAAATTGGTGGAATTTGCCTTTAATAAAAAGCAGCCCCAAACCATTTTTTTCTCTAACAGAAAGCAGCCTGAAAACTCAGGCATAGATATGCAAACTAGGAGCTTTTATATGTAAATGCAAGCAGCTGTAACTGGAAGCCAGGTAATTCAATATGGCATTCTCACCCTCTTTTCCTTCTATGTTTACAGGTGTCATGGCAGCCTCCAAGTTAAAGCACGTGTGCAGGTATCATGGCCGCCACCAGGTGGAGGCTGTATTTGTATAATAAAAGACTAGGGTGGGAGGGCCAGTCTTTTTGCAGGTTATATAAATGGCACACCTGGTCAAACAAATCCCCTGAGCCCTATGTAAATCAATCACTGCCTCCTCAAGCCTTGTACAAAACCAATTGTGTTCCACTACAAACAGGAGACCCTCTCTTGGGCGACCTACTTTCTCAGCATTAGGAGGCTTTTTCTCTCACTCTTCTTTTCTATTAAACTTTCCGCTCCTAAACCCACGCCTTGTGTGTGTCCGTGTTGTGAATTCTTTTTTCGGCTATGGCAAAGAACCAGGGTATATACCCAGACAATGGAGCTGTTTCATTTTGGGAGCTCATCCGGGATGATCCGAATCAGAATGGAAGATAGAAATATCAGAGCGGTGAGCATAGAGCAAACCTCAAATCTGTTCTTTAATTTCAAGGCTCTCTTCATACCAGTTTTCTTTCATGGATAACTTCACCATCACATGAGGCTGGGAAAAGTCTTGGGGCAACTGAAAATTTCTGGCCAGGGTACACCCTGGTGTTACTCAAAGGCTTCTGGACTGAACCCAGCCTCCGACAGCCTGTCCAGGCATTGGTAATGGATCTCCAGCTGTTGCAAAATTTTCCTTTCTTTTCTATCTGTGGTCACTATGTCTCCTGTCCTCTCTGTGTGTGCAATTTGCGGAAAGTTTTACAGTTCAGGGAAACAGTCATGTTAGGGAAGACCGGCAAATGCCACAGGCAGTAACTCTTACTCTATCCTGTCTCTGGTGAGCACATGGTATTTCTAAGCCAACACCACCACCTAGAGGAAATAGAAATCCTCTTCATCAGGCACCCTGTCGGTGTTTTATCGTTAACACTGCAGCTTCCAAATTCTTTCTTTCCATACCACTAGAAAAGCCTCTAATGTGAACGGGAAAGCTCTGTCTTCAACAATTAGGAGTACAATGTCCTCTACAGTGAAATTCTAGTTCTGATACTGTCCCATCGGCAGGAAAAACTGCCATTAGGTTCCCATGTTCATTTCTGTCTCCAGTTAGGACAGTACTTAATTAGCAAGGGGATTTTAGGTTCAGAAGTTAACCAGAGCCATTTTGCTAAGGGTAAATGTTTTAGCATGGTCCATAATGGTAGGCAATCTAGCACATTGCTTCCATTAAAGGAGCCTACCCAAAGATGACACAGTCTCTCTGGAGATTTTTCGGGGAGCCAGGCAGATCACACAAATTTAAGATGTCAGAGGGGATCACATAAGGTGGTTAAGCTAACGTTGTGTGGGTAAAGCATGATTAATCCCATCCCTTAGCTTATCCAGTTCCATGGCTTGGAGGACCATGCATACAACCATGGGTGGCACATTTAATGCGTTGCCAGGACCCAGGAACCAAGGAGAGAATACAGTAGGGAGGACACTTCCACTGTCTTCCCCTCCACCCTGGGTCACAATGAAAGAATGGGGACTGAAATGACACTTTTATCCTCACTTCTTTTTCTAGATGGGTGACAGACTAGCTTCAGCTTGCACCCCTCTGGAGTGCACTCTGAAACACTGGAACTCCTTTAACCTCAGGACTTTGAATAGAAAAGTGATTCATTTTCTTTTGCATAAGGGCATGGCATTTTTACGAAACCTTTGCAAGTGTTGTGAGATCAGCCTAACTTTTTAAATAGGCATATCAGATAGGCCTATAGAAAAGAATCCCCCAGAATTAGGCAGTTTCCAAGGGAACTATCTGAGAATTCCCCTTATTTGGGGTCACCAATGTGGGGGAAATAAAGATAAATCAGACTGTTGCTGTGTCTATGTAGAAAAAGGAAGACATAAGAAACTCCATTTTGATCTGTAGTAAAAAAATTCTTCTGCCTTGAGATGCTGTTAATCTGTAACTCTAGCCCCAACCCTGTGCTCGCAGAAACATGTGCTGTATTGACTCAAGGTTTAATGGATTTAGGGCTGTGCAGGATGTGCTTTGTTAAAAATGTGTTTGCAGGCAGTATGCTTGGTAAAAGTCATCTCCATTCTCCAGTCTTGAGTACCCAGGGACACAATGCACTGTGGAAGGCCGCAGGGACTTCTGCCCAAGAAAGCCTGGGTATTGTCCAAGGGTTCCCCCCACTGAGACAGCCTGAGATATGGCCACATGGGAAGGGAAAGACCTGACCGTCCCCCAGCCCAGCACCCGTAAAGGGTCTGTGCTGAGGAAGATTAGTGAAAGAGGAAGGCCCTCTTTGCAGTTGAGATAAGAGGAAGGCATCTGTCTCCTCCTCAATCCCTGGGAATGCAATGTCTCAGTGTAAAACCCCATCGTACATTCTACTTACTGACATAGGAGAAAACTGCCTTATGGCTGGAGGTGAGACATGCTGGTGGCAATACTGCTCTTTACAGCACTGAGATGTTTGTGTAAAGTCAAACATCTGGCCTACATGCACATCCAGGCACAGCACCTTTCCTTAAACTTATTTATGACACAGAGTCCTTTGCTTACATGTTTTCCTGCTGACCCTCTCCCCACCATTACCCTATAGTTCTGCCACATCCCCTTCCTGAGATGGTAGAGATAGTGATCAATAAATACTGAGGGAACTCAGACAATTGCTGGCGTGGGTCTTCCGTATGCTGAGTGCTGGTCCCCTGGGCCCACTATTCTTTCTCTATACTTTGTCTCTGTGTCTTATTTCTTTTCTCAGTCTCTTGTCCCACCTGACCAGAAATACCCACAGGTGTGGAGGGGCTGGTCCCCTTCAACCTCAAGCTCCCTTTTCATTACAGGACCTTAGGCAAACAAAGGAAGACTTATGCCAATTTTCCGACAACCCCAATAGGTATATGGAAGCTTTCCAGAATTTAACTAAGGTGTTTCACCTCACATGGAAGGATGTTATGCTGCTCCTAAACCAAACTCTAACCACAGCTGAAAAGCAGGCAGATTTGCAGGCAGCAGATACTTTTGGCGATGAGCAACATGTCTCCTATAATATACCAAAAGGGAAGAAAAGAGATAGGGAAAGTGAAAAAATAGCAGAAACACCATTCCCAATAGGAAGGGAAGCAATTCCTCTCGACAACCCCAATTGGGACCCCAATAGCTCTGCAAATGAATAGAAATGGAAGCACTTTTAAATATGAATGTTAGAGGGCCTATGAAGAACTAAGGCCTGACCTCATAATTCCTCTCAACTGTCTATGATAGACCAAAAGCCAGGTGGGAATCCTGCAGCTTTTATGGAAAGGCTGAGAGAGGCACTAATAGAGCACACTTCCTTAGCTCCTGATTCAATCAAGGGACAGCTCATTCTAAAGGACAAGTTTATTACATAGGCAGCTCTTGATATTAGAAGGAAACTGCAGAAGCAAGCTATAGGACCAGATAACACCTTGGAAAACCTCCTGAGGGTGGTCACTTATTTTTTTTTTTTTTTTGAGACGGAGTCTCGCTCTGTCGCCCAGGCTGGAGTGCAGTGGCCGGATCTCAGCTCACTGCAAGCTCCGCCTCCCGGGTTCCCGCCATTCTCCTGCCTCAGCCTCCTGAGTAGCTGGGACTACAGGCGCCCGCCACCTCGCCCGGCTAATTTTTTTTATTTTTTAGTAGAGACGGGGTTTCACCGTGTTAGCCAGGATGGTCTCGATCTCCTGACCTCGTGATCCGCCCGTCTCGACCTCCCAAAGTGCTGGGATTACAGGCTTGAGCCACCGCGCCCGGCCAGGTGGTCACTTATAATAGGGACCAGGAGGAGGCCCCAAAAAAGAGAAAGCTCAGGAGAAAGACAGAGGCTGTAGTAGCAGCTTTGCAGGCTTGCAAAGTCCAGGATCCCTGAGGTGCATCCGCTAGTTGCTATCAGTGTGGGAAGCCAGGGCATTTTAAAAAGGAGTGCCCAAACAGCAAGAGGAAGCCACCTCAACCTTGCCCAGTCTGTGGTGGAGACCACGGGAGATCAAACTGCCCCCGGAGACGGCGGTCACTGGGGTCAGAACCCATCTCACAGATGGCCCAGCAGGACTGATGGGTCCTGGGGCTCAAACCCCAGCTCCAGTGGCTCAAACTGCCATTGCAGCACAGGAGCCGCCAGGTGATTCTGGAAATTGAAGGAAGGAAAGTAGACCTCCTTCTAAACAGTACAGCCAGCCTCTCTCTCTTTTCTCCTCTTTAATCCAGGCCGCTCTTCTTCCCATAGCATGATTGTAAGGGGTCTCAGGAAAAACTCTATTTCAATATTTTTCTCAGCCTTCTAATTGCATTTAGGAGGACCTATTGTTCACACATGCTTCCAAGCCATTTTCACTATGGCTCTACCAGTCAAAGAAACCTCCAAATTAACCTTAGGAAATAATTTAGCTGTTTACACCCCACATAATGTAGCAGGATTACTGTCCTCTAGGGGAGCCTTTAGCTAACAAACAGCAGGTAAAGCAAGAATACATAAGGCCGGATAAGCAGTAGTCACTCTAAATAATGTCTCTCCCAGACACAAGCACTCAATTAACTGAACTAACAGCTCTTGCAGGAGCACTTAAATTAAGCAAGGGAAAGATAGCTACTTAGTTCTCCGTGTTCATGCTGCTATTTAAAAGGAAAGGCCGGGCACGGTGGCTCAAGCCTGTAATCCCAGCACTTTGGGAGGCCGAGACGGGCGGATCACGAGGTCAGGAGATCGAGACCATCCTGGCTAACATGGTGAAACCCCGTCTCTACTTAAAAAAAAAAAATACAAAAAACTAGCCGGGCGATGAGGCGGGCGCCTGTAGTCCCAGCTACTCGGGAGGCTGAGGCAGGAGAATGGCGTAAACCCGGGAGGCGGAGCTTGTAGTGAGCTGAGATCCGGCCACTGCACTCCAGCCTGGGTGGCAGAGCAAGACTCCGTCTCAAAAAAAAAAAAAAATAAAATAAAATAAAAAAATAAAAAAATAAAAGGAAAGACATTCTCTTACCACTAAAGGATCTCCTATGAAATATCACCAGGAAATTGACAGGTTATTATCCTCAGTTTTCCTTTCATGAAAAATAGCAGTAACGCATTATAGGGAACATCAAAAGGGAACCGATGAAGCAGCCAAAGGAAATAGGTTCGCTGACCAGGGAGCTAAACCGGGGCAAGGAAACCTCAAGGCATTAATACACTTCAAGCCCTTTTAATCTCAGAAGCCTCCATACGAGAATTGAAACCTCAGTTTATTCCCCTGCAGAAATAAAATAAGCCATTTCTCAAGGGTATCCCAGCCCTGAGGATGACAAACGCCGTTTACCAGCCTCCAGTCAATGGGAAGTCCTTAAAATCTTTCACCAAGCTTTTCATGTAAGAAAGGATAAAACGTATCAATGAGCTCAGAGATTGTTTTCAGGCAGAAAACCTCTAAGTTTAAAAATGTAACCTCTCTAGCTCACTTCCAACAGGAATTGGCACAACCAGCAAAAGGCCAGCCCCAGGAAACTGGACCACCTTTACTTAGCCAGAAAATTTGGTATTAGTGAAAACTCATCTCTCTCTCTCCCCTTCCCTAAGCCAAGCGGGAAGGGCCCTACACAGGTCTTCTTTCAACCCCCTCAGCAGTAAAAGTTACAGGTATCAACTTCTGAATTTATCACACTCAAGTCAAAGCCTGAAAAGCTGAGGGAGCAACCTTTGACAGCCCAGAGGAACATCCTGAATATCAATGTGGAGAAATAGAAGATCTTAAGCTGAAAATCATGAAAGATAAGTAAATGAGTGAGGGCTACTCATCTTAGTGCCATTCATACCTCACCAGGTACTGTTTATCATTTCTACCTTTCCTCTCAAAATTCACTGTCCAGTATTAGAACTTATTTTTAATGCATATTTGCAGGGAGATTTTAATTATACATGGGACTGCATTTGTTACTTTGTAAATCCCCAAAGGGAAACATTAGATCTTGGCAAGTAAACTTTTAAACGGAAATTATTTACTACACCACTTTTGTGGGAATTATTACAGTCATGCTATTATTTGCAATAGAATTATATACTGTAGCACCCACAATGTGGAATTCTGGTTGTAAAATTCTAATTGCTGTAATATTTTGCCTAATTATCATCTTTATGACAGAATTAATAATTGCAGGAAGGATTTGGTCAAGTTTGTTTTGCTTACAGCAGGAGTAATAGTTACAGACAAGAAGTAAGCATGGAAGTTTTACTATCACTAAGTTTAATAGGACTTTTTATTGAAGATTGGTAATATGGTGCACTCTAAGCTATGGAAAGAAGGTTAGAAAGAAAGAGATTTTATATAAGAAAAGATCTTGTATAGTAAATTCTTGTCCTAAAAGGAAATGACTGGTTGTTTAAAGGAACTGGTTGTTTAAAGGAAGGATGTTTAGGATAAGTCAGAAAGTTGAGTATGCTGTAAGTGGGTCTGTGAAAGTCATGAAAGAATTTAATAATTAAGGAATTTAATAAAGGAAAGGAATTGCCAACATTGGCACCAAAGTTATTTTAGCCACCCAATAACATATTTCTCCCAATCATATCATAAGTTATAAAGAATGGCCTAAACTTAAAATTATGCCCTAGTAGCAAGTCAAGGGGGAAATATATGTTTTTTGCAAAAGAAATGTTACTTTTATATTAACCTTTCTGGTGATGTACAGCGACATCTAGTGGAGATAAGCCAGTATTACAATCTATTGGTGTAACTTAACAGGTATCAAAACTCTACTGTCATAGTTATGGTCTGTAGGACCCCTACTAATAGTGGTAATCTTAATACTCATATGGTAACCCTATATTTTAAACCTTCTTGTAAAATTTATCTCTTTTTGCCTAGAAGCAATCAAACTTCAAATGGTGCTGCAAACAAAGCTACACACGGACATGTCATTCTTCCAAGAAGCCTTAGATCAACCTCAGGAGAAGCCCCAACTGCAGCGCCCCAACACGACGCCCCTTTTCAGCAGGAAGTAGCCAGAAAGAATCGTCATCCAATACCCCTAACAGCAGTTATGGTTACGTCTCCTGAGGGAGGAAATAATACGGGAGTTATTAAGAAATTATTTTTAGGCAGCTAGAAAGAGTAAAAGGTCTCAATGGAATTTTCCCTTAATAAAAAGCAGCCCCAAACCATTTCTTCTCTAACAGAAAGCAGCCTGAAAACTCAGGCATAGATATGCAAACTTGAAGCTTTTACATGTAAATACTGGCAGCTGTACCTGGAAGTCAGGTACATCCAATATAGCGGTTCCCACTCGCTTTTCCTTGTTACCGCGTTTACGGGTGTCATGGCAGCCTCCAGGTAAAACCACATGTACAGGTATCATGTCCACCACCAGTTGGAGGCCGCATTTGAATAATAAAAGACTAGGGTGGGAGAGTCAGTCTTTTCGTGGGCTGTGTAAGTGACACAACTGGTCAAACCAATCCCCTGAGCCCTTTGTAAATCAATCACCGCTTCCTCAAGCCTCTGTACAAAACTGATTGCATTCTACCACAAACCGCAGACCCTCTTTTGGGCAACCCGCTTTCTCAGCATGAGGAAGGATTTTCTCTCTTCTTTTCTATTAAACTTTACACTCCCAAACCCACTCCTCATGTGTGTCTGTGTCGTGAATTTTCTCGGCCATGACAAAAAACCCGGGTATATACCCAGACAATGGAGCCGTTTCAAAATCACAATGTCCAGTTCCCAGGATCCAGTCTTATGCTCCTCCCGCTGGGTCCCCTCTCTCTGGGTGGTCTCATGTAGCCCAGGCCCCTCCCAGGCCGCAAACTCTTCTCTCTACCTGCGCATCAGACCATCCATCTGCCCCTCAAGCATCTCAAACCCAGGGGTCTCCCTGCAGGTTTCTTCTCTGTGTAGCCTGCTGTGTCATCTCCACCTCCATCTCCACACCACACCCCTGCACGCTGTCCTGTGACCTTTCCCCTCACCCCACATGCAGTCAGCTGCTAGGCCTGATGAAGTCCCAGGAGTCTCTCTCCCTCCATCCTCCTCACTCCATGCTCAGCCCAGTCTCTGGGCTCACCCTCCTGACAAACTCCGGTTGGGCTCCTCCCAGCAATTCCCAGCCCAAAGTCCCCTTCCCTCCTGGCACTAAGGTCCCTTAGGCCGGCCCAGCTGCCCCTACTCCCTGGGCCCGGCCCCAACGGCTGTCCCAGGAGCCCTGGTCCACAGCCCTCACCTCGGCGCTGCCGGATGAGTGGCTCCATCAGCTCGTACTTGTGTCTGCACACCTTGTCCACCTCGGCTCGCTTCCGTTCCGTAAAGTCCTTCTGGCTGTTCAAGTACTCGCCCGTGGGCCGCCCAGCTCCATCACTGCTAGGAACTCCCCCACTGCGCTGTCAAAATTCCTCCCGGTTGTAGATGAGCCCTTCCACAAAGCGCTGAGTCCTACTGAATGGGTAGCATTCCTGCCGTTCCTGGTACACGGAATTCTCTGTGAAGAGGGTGGAAAGATGGGGGTGGTGCCACCCCCAACAACACCCCCTCCTCAATATTAGCTATTTCCTCAAACCTTCCCACTCAGGGCTGGATTTAAAAATATGGTTTTTCCTACTACCGAGTTCTGTGGTCCCAGGCAGGTCACAGACCCTCTCCAGGCCTCAGTTTTCTCACCATGCAGCGAGAGGATTTGCTGAAAAGAATGAGACTCACTGCCCAGGGTGGCTGAGTGATCAATAGGGAAGGGTGCGCGCTGAAGGGAAAGCACCCCCTTTTGCTGGCGGCTGGGGGAGGAGGGGGAAATATTTCATGTGAAGTCTCAGGGAGGAGCAGAATCTCATCAAGGGGAGGGTCCCTCAGGCAGAGAAACAGAAGGCTTGGAAGAAGCCGGGGACCTGGAGGCAGAAGCTGCTCCCCCTACCCAACTTCCTGCCTGACATTTCCATCCTGAGGTCAGTCCCTGCTCAAATGCCACCTCCTCCAGGAAGCCCTCCCTTCCTTCTTTCCCTTTCTACAGCTAGGTGCTCTCTTTTCTCTCTGCCAGTTTCTTGAGAATACCTCAACTTGCTCTTGCTGTTCTGCATGCTGGAAATGTAGAAATGCATTTCAATGCATTTTCTTTCCTTTTCTTCCTTCCTTCCTTCCTTCCTCTCTCTATCTTTCTCCTCTCATTCTCTCTTTCTCTCTTTCTTTCTTTCTTCTTTCTTCGGAGCATCTCTCCCTTCCTTCTTTCCTTCCTTCCTTCCTTCCTTCCTTCCTTCCTCTCTCTATCTTTCTCCTCTCATTCTCTCTTTCTCTTTCTTTCTTTCTTCTTTCTTCGGAGCATCTCTCCCTTCCTTCTTTCCTTCCTTCTTCCTTCCTTCCTCCTTCCTTCCTTCCTTCCTCCCTCCCTCCCTCCCTTCCTTCCTTCCTTCCTTCCTTCCTCCCTCCCTCTCTCTCTCTCTTTCCTTCCTTCTCTTTTCTCTCTTTCTTTCTCTCTCTCTCTCTTTCTTTCGATGGAGTTTCACTCTGTTGCCCAGGCTGGAGCCCAGTGACGCAATCTCGGCTCACTGCAACCTCTGCCTCCCGGGTTCAAGCAGTTTTCCTGCTTCAGCCTCCTGAGTAGCTGGGATTACAGGCGTGACCCACCACGCCCAGATAATTTTTGTATCTTTAGTAGAGACGGGGTTTCACCATGTTGGCCAGGCTGGTCTCGAACTCCTGACCTCGAGATCTGCTCACCTCGGCCGCCCAAAGTGCTGAGATTATAGGCGTGAGCCACCGCGCCCGGCCAGAAATGCATTTCTTAAAACTTCTTCAAGTTTGCCATAAGGCAATGTAGCCTGAAAGTTAATTTTCACTTTTCAAACATGGCTGTAGAAAGACTTGATCTCAAAATACCTGGAAAATATCTTAATCGATGAAAATCACCAGAACAACCAGAATACTAAGTGGCTGGACTCCTTTAAGTTTAGAAGCATTGATGGTGTCATTTTTACATAAAGAAGTGTGGCAGCCTTTTCCACCTGTGGTTCTTCCTAGGGAGCACCATGGGCAGTGTCTGGCAGGTGCATGTGTATACAGAAGTAGCAATGACCCAGCACATGTCTGCTTGCTTCTGTCTGAGCCTCTTCAGACCTGATCTGTTCCTGGTCACAGTGGAGAAATTAAGGTACCGTGATTTGCACATAGCAAATTAAGATTTGTTTTGGACACCTGTTTCTTGTTCTACAAATTTACAACTCACGTTTGTTAACTCACCCCTCACAGAAGATGCACAGCTGGTGGCAGAGGACAGTGGAGAAGGGGTGGGGCTGGTCTCAGGGGCAACATACACTCGGCCTGTAGTTTCCAGTGTCATCTCTAAGGCAAGACCCCAGGACTTCAGATATCCTAACCTGCTTCTTCTCCCGATGCCTTGGCCTCCAGCCTCCGAAACACCCAGGCCCGTCGCCCCTAGCCCCTTTAGTCCACCCCTGCCTGTTCAACTGCCCCACTCTGAGTGTGTATCCTCTCATTTTAATTTGTTAGTCTTTGTTTCTCTTCCTCATTCACCAATAAGAGGACATGTCTCGCTCTCTCGCCCGGGCTGGAGTGCAGTGGCCGGATCTCAACTCACTGCAAGCTCCGCCTCCCTGGTTTACGCCATTCTCCTGCCTCAGCCTCCGGAGTAGCTGGGACTACAGGCGCCCGCCACCTCGCCCGGCTCGTTTTTTGTATGTTTTTAGTAGAGACGGGGTTTCACCGTGTTAGCCAGGATGGTCTCGATCTCCTGACCTCGTGATCCGCCCGTCTCGGCCTCCCAAAGTGCTGGGATTACAGGCTTGAGCCACCGCGCCCGGCGAAGAGTAAGAATTTCAAAACTTTCCTTTGCAACATTTAACTTTTTAAATAGAATTTTACCTGCAAAGCAGACATAAGTGATGAGTGTATGGTGGAATTTGAAACCTTCATTTTTTTTTTTTTTTTTTTTATATATGGGAAACTTTATCCTGTTTGTGGAACCCTTGACAACTGAGTTACCCAGAGCACAATTTGAAAACCAATGATCTGAGTGAATTCATCTCTCACTCAGAATAGGGTATATTAAAATATAATTGCCGAAAGATATAATGGAGGCCACAAGGGTAAGAAAAGGAACATGTCCCAGGTAGGGGTTCCAGTTCTCGCACTACGACTGATTACTAAGTTATCTTGGGCAAGAAATGTAGGGGTGGCCTGCCCCTCCACACTTGTGGGTGTTTCTCGTTAGGTGGAAACGAAAGACTTGAGAAAAGGAATAAAACACAGAGACAAAGTGTAGAGAAAGAAAAGCGGGGCCCAGGGGACCGGCGCTCAGCTTACAGAGGACCCACGCCGGCACCGGCCTCTGAGTTCCCTCAGTATTTATTGACAATTATCTTTACCATCAAAAAGATAAGGGAGTGACTGGACAATAGGACTATGGTAGGGAGGAAATCAGCAGTAAGACATATGAACAAAAATCCCTGTGACATGAATAAGTTTAAAGGAAAATGCTGTGCCTTGAGATGCATATGCGAACATCTCCATAAACCTTTTAGCAGTATTGCTCCAGCAAGCCACACCTTATTCCTAAAGGTGGTTTTCTCCTTGCTCAGTAAACAGAACGCACAATGGGTGTTACCCGGAGATGTTCCACTGCCCAGGGAGGGGCAGGAGACAAATGTTTTTCTCTTTCTTGAGATTTAAGAGAATGTTGATGACTTTAACCATAAGCAGCCTTTAGGCACTTGTTTAACAAAGCACATTCTGCACCGCCCAAAATCCTTTTAACCTAAGTCACCTTAGCACATGTCTCTTGCAAGGACAAAGTTGAAGGTAAGGTCACAGATTAACAGCATCTCAAATACAGAACTAAATGGAGTTTTTTATGTCTACTTCCTTCTATATAGACATGGTAACAAACTGATCTCTCGTTCTTTTCCCCACAAGAAACAACCTTCTAACAACTCTCAAATTCTTGAAAGGCAAAATAGTAATAACTCTATTTACCTAGTAAAATTGCTGTGAGAACCAAATGAGCTCACATATGCAAAATACATAGTATTGTATCTGTCACTGCTCAATCCATGTTAGTTAGTTCCCTTCCTCTTTTCACTGTGTGACCTGTTTGAATAGGAGCAAAATGCTAAATAAATGCGTATGAAAAAGGAACTGGATCAGCTTATGAGCTACTGGAAAACCCCAGGAAGACTTTCCATGGGCACCAGACCTTAATGGTTGAAAAGTGTTGACTGTTTGCTGACTGGATCTTCCCACCTCTCTTCTGTGCTAGTGATTTTATTTGAGGACTTAGATTAACAGAAGAGTAAGTATCCAAAGACTCAAATGCACAATGAGCTTCTGCAAGTGCCAGCTGGTATGACAGGAGGACTCGGGAGTGTGGCCCTAATGCCTGGGGTAGTGGGTGGGGTGAGGTAAGAAACTCAGCTGTAAAAAGCCCATTTTAAAGCCTGTCAGAGATAAAAGAGTGTTGCCTCCAGGAGTCTGGTTTTTCCACCTGCTGTGTCATCTCCTGCTCCCTAGGTGGTGTCTCAGCCAAACTTTTCTTCACCCTCCCCTCCCTCACTTTAAGCCACAGCCTGGCTCCTTGTGCCTTTCCTCTTGTGCTCTGTTTGAGGATGGAGATGTGTGTGGAGTTGGAATAGCATGCGGGGAATTGTGGAAATGGCCCTGTCCACTCTACCCACTCCCCTATGGCTCCAGCTCTCCCTCCAGCAGGTTTTGATTGAACATTCATTCTACGCAGGGAGCTCTGGTAACCCACCCTCAGTCCCCGTCACATGGCTCCACTGCCTCATCTCATTCATCCACCAAACTCAACCTAGCCTTGGCCCCTCTCCCCGTTCACTGCGCAGCATCACATGCCCCCTTCTGCTCTCTGCTCCCCCGTCTCTGGGTTTCCTTGGTGGCTCACAACACTGCCCCTCATCCCACACAACAGCTCTGTCTATGGAATTGTGGTGCCGCATCCCTCACCTCCTGCTGGACACTGTTCAGTGTCACCAGTGCTGCTCCAGCCTCCTCTTTCCCCAGCCTCACCCCTCTCCAGTTCCCAGGGCTGAATCATCCTGCTGGTTAGTTCTCAGCACCCCTCTGTGACTACAAGTGCGGGTTCTCCTCCCCTTCCCAGACAATGAACCTGAGGTAATAGGTGAGGGGCTTTGGGGTTTGAGGGGCTGTCCTCAGGAGATTCAAATACTGTTAATCTGGAAAATTAGGAGGTGACAAGAGGACAATACTTTCTAGGTGTCCTAGGTGGGTGTGGAGGAGTCTAAAAGGAAGGATCTATGCAGGTAACGTGGAAGTCAGGGGAAAAGTAAGGCACAGCCTTTCCTCTTATGGTATTGGTGTAAATTTGCTCTAGAAAGTTAAGAGCATTCTAGGGGATTGTGGCAAGACGGCTGAATAGGAACAGCTCTGGTCTGCAGCTCCCAGCGAGATCAATGCAGAAGGCGGGTGATTTCTGCATTTCCAACTGAGGTACTCTGCTAATCTCACTGAGACTGGTTAGACAGTGGGTGCAGTGCAAAGAGGGCAGGACAAAGCAGGGTGGGGCATTGCCTAATCCAGGGAAGTGTAAGGGGTTGGGGAACTCCCTCCCCTAGCCAAGGGAAGCCCTGAGGGACGGTGCGGTGAGGAATGGTGCACCAGCTCATATACCACACTTTTCCCATGGTACTCACAACCCGCAGACCAGAAGATTCCCTCGGGTGCCTATGCCACCAGGGGCCTGGGTTTCAAGCACAATACTGGGTGGCTGTTTGGGCATACACTGAGCTAGCTGCAGGAATTTTTTTCATGCTCCAGTGGCACTTGGAATGCCAGCGAGACAGAACTATTCACTCCCTTGGAAAGGTGGCTGAAGCCAGGAAGCCAAGTGGTCTAGCTCAGCGGTTCACATGCCCACAGAGCCCAGCAAGTTAAGATCCACTGGCTTGAAATTCTTGCTGCCAGCATAGCAATCTGAAGTCAACCTGGATGTTTGAGCTTGGTTGAGGGAGGGGTGTCCGCCATTACTGAGACTTGAGTAGGCAGTTTTCCCCTCACAGTGCCGCTGAGAAGTTCAAACTGGGAGGAGCCCACCGCAGCTCAGCAAAGGCCCTGTAGCCAGACTGTCTCTCTAGATTCCTCCTGTCTGGACAGGGCATCTCTAAAAGAAAGGCAGCAGACCCAGTCAGGGGCTTATAGATCAAACTCCCATCTCCTTGGGACAGAGCAACTGGGGGAAGGGGCTGCTCTGGGTGCAGCTTCAGCTGACTTAAATGTTCCTGCCTGCCAGCTCTGAAGAAAGCAGCAGATCTCCCAACACAGCGCTCGAGCTCTGCTAAGGGACAGACTGCCTCCTGAAGCAGGTCCCTGACCCCTGTGCCTCCTGACTGGGAGACACCTCCCAGCAGAGGTCGACAGACACCTCATACAGGAGAGCTCCAGATGGCATCTGGCGGGTGCACCTCTGGGACGAAGCTTCCAGAGGAAGGAACAGGCAGCACTCTTTGCTGTTCTGCAGCCTCTGCTTGTGATACTGCAAACAGGGTCTGGAATGGACCTCCAGCAAACTCCAGCAGACCTGCAGCAGAGGGACCTGTTGGAAGGAAAACTAACAAACAGAAAGGGATAGTATCAACATCAACCAAAAAGATGTCCACACAGAAACTCCATCCAAAGCTCACCACCATCAAAGAACAAAGGTAGATAAATCCATGAAGATGAGGAAAAACCAGGGCAAAAAGCCTGAAAATTCCAAAAACCAGAATGCCTCTTCTCCTCCAAAGGAACACAATTCCTCACCAGTAAGGGAACAAAACTGGATGGAGAATGAGTTTGACATATTGACAGAAGCAGACTTCAGAAGGTGGGTAATAACAAACTCCTCCAAGCTAAAGGAGCATGTTCTAACCCAATGCAAGGAAGCTAAGAACCTTGAAAAAAGGTTACGGGAATTGCTAACTAGAATAACCAGTTTAGAGAAGAACGTAAATGACCTTATGGTGCTGAAAAACCCAGCACAAGAACTTTGTGAAGCATACACAATTATCAATAGCCGAATTGATCAAGCAGAAGTAAGGATATCAGTAATTGAAGATCAACTTAATGAAATAAAGCCTGAAGACAAGATTAGAGAAAAAACAATGAAAAGAAATAAACAAAGCCTCAAAGAGCAAGTTCTCAGAGACCTACAAAGATACTAGACTCTCACGCAGTGATAGTGGGAGACCTTAACACCCCACTGTCAATATTAGATCAATGAGACAGAAAATTATCAAGGATATTCAGGACTTGAATTCAGCTCTTTACCAAGCGGACCTGATAAACATCTACCGAACTCTGCACCCCAAATCAACAGAATATACATTCTTCTCAGCACCACATCACACTTATTCTAAAATTGACCACATAATTGGAAGTAAAACACTCCTCAGAAAATGCAAAAGAACAGAAGTCAAAACAGTCTCTCAGACCACAGTGCAATCAAATTAGAACTTGGGATTAAGAAACTCACTCAAAACTGCACAACTACATAGAAACTGAACAACCTGCTCCTGAATGATTCCTGGGTGAATAACAAAATTAAGGCAGAAATAAAGAAGTTCTTTGAAACCAGTGAGAACATAGACACAACATACCAGAATCTCTGGGACACAGTCACAGCAGTGTTTAGAGAGAAATATACAGCACTAAATACCCACAAGAGAAAGCAGGAAAGATATGAAATTGACACCTTAATACCATAATTAAAAGAGCTAGAGAAGCAAGAGCAAACAAATTCAAAAGCTAGCAGAAGACAAGAAATAACTAAGATCAGAGCAGAACTGAAAGATACAGAGACATGAAAGATCCTTGAAAAAAAAATCAGTGAATCCAGGAGCTGTCTTTTTGAAAAGATACACCAAATATATAGACCGCTAGCCAGATTAATAAAGAAAAAAGAGAGAAGAATCAAATAGACACAATAAAAAAATGATAAAGAGGATATCACCACTGATCCCACAGAAATACAAATTACCGTTGGAAAATACTATAAACACCTCTACTCAAATAAACTAGAAAATCTAGAAGAAATGGATAAATTCCTGGACATCTACACTCTCTCAAGACTAAATCAGGAAGAAGTCAAGTCCCTGAATAGACCAATAACAAGTTCTGAAATTGAGGCAGTAATTAATAGCCTACCAACGAAAAAAAAAAATCCCAGGACCAGACAGATTCACAGCCAAATTCTACCAGAGGTAAAAAGAGGAACTGGTACCATTCCTTCTGAAACTATTCCAATAGAATAGCAGTGACAATTCTAAACAATAGAAAAATAGGGACTCCTCCCTCACTCATTTTACGAGGCCAGCGTCGTCTTGATACCAATACCTGGCAGAGACACAACAAAAAAAGAAAATTTCAGGCCACTATCCCTGATAAACCTCCATGCAAAAATCCTCAGTAAAATACTGGCAAATCGAATCCAGCAGCACATCAAAAAGCTTATCCACCACGATCAAGTCAGCTTCATCCCTAGGATGTAAGGTTGGTTCAACCTATGCAAATCAATAAGCATAATCCATCACATAAACAGAGTCAATGACAAAAACCACATTATATATCAATAGATGAAGAAAAGGCTTTTTGATAACATTCAACACCCCTTCATGCTAAAAACTCTCAATAAACTAGGTATTGATGGAAAGTATCTCAAAATAATAAGAGCTATTTATGACAAACCCACAGTTAACATCATTCTGAATGGGCAAAAGCTGGAAGCATTCCCTTTGAAAATCAGCGCAAGACAAGGATGTCCCCTCTCACCACTCCTATTCAACATAGTATTGGAAGTTCTGACCAGGGCAATCAGGCAAGAGAAGGAAATAAAGGGTATTCAAATAGGAAGAGAGGAAGTCAAACTGTCTCCATTTACAGATGACCTGATTGTATATTTAGAAAACCCCATCATCTCAGCCCAAAATCTCCTTAAGCTGATAAGCAACTTCAGCAAAGTCTCAGGATACAAAATCAATGTGCAGAAATCACCAGCATTCCTATACACCAATAATAGACAAACAGAGAGCCAAATCATGAGTGAACTCCCATTCACAATTGCTGCAAAGAGAATACAATACCTAGGAATACAACTTCCAAGAGATGTGAAGGACCTCTTCAAGGAGAACGACAAACAACTGCTCAAGGAAATAAGAGAGGACACAAACAAGTGGAAAAACATTCCATGCTCATGGATAGAAAGAATCAATATCGTGAAAATGGCCATACACCAAAAGTAATTTATAGATTCAGTGCTATCCCCATCAAGCTACCATTGACTTTCTTCACAGAATTAGAAACAACTAGTTTAAATTTCATATGGAGCTAAAAAAGAGCCCGTATAGCCAAGACAATCCTAAGCAAAAAGAACAAACCTGGAGGCATCATGCTGCCTGACTTCAAACTGTACTACAAGGCTACAGTAACCAAAACAGCATGGTACTGGTACCAAAACAGATATATCGACTAATGCAACAGAACAGAGGCCTCAGAAATAACACCACACATCTACGACCATCTGATCTTTGACAAACCTGACAAAAAACAAGCAATGGGGAAAAGATTTCCTATTTAATAAGTGGTGCTGGGAAAACTGGCTAGCCATATGCAGAAAACTGAAACTGGACCCCTTCCTTACACTTTATACAAACATTAACTCAAGATAGATTAAAGACTTAAACATAAGACGTAAAACCATAGAAACCCTAGAAGAAAACTTAGGCAATAACATTCAGGACATAGGCATGGGCAAAAAAGACTTCATGACTAAAACACCAAAAGCAATGGCAACAAAAGTCAAAATTGACAAATGTGACCTAATTAAACTAAAGAGCTCCTGCACAGCAAAAGAAACTATTATCAGCATGAACAGGCAACCTACAGAATGGGAGAAAATTTTTGCAATTTACCTATCTGACAAAGGGCGAATATCCAGAATCTACAAAGAACTTAAACAAATTTATGAGAAAAAAACAAACAACTCCATCAAAAAGTGGGTGAAGGATATGAGCAGACACTTCTCAAAAGAAGACATTTATGTGGCCAACAAACATGAAAAAAAGCTCATCATCACTGGTCATTAGTAAAATGCAAATTAAAACCACAATGAGATACCATCTCATGCCAGTTAGAATGGCAATCATTAAAAAGTCAGGAAGCAACAGATGCTGGAGAGGATGTGGAGAAATAGGAACACTTTTACACTGTTGGTGGGAGTGTAAACTAGTTTAACCATTGTGGAAGACAGTGTGGTGATTCCTCAAGGATCTGGAACCAGAAATACCATTTAACCCAGCAATCCCATTACTTGGCATATACCCAAAGGATTATAAATTACTCTACTATAAAGACACATGCACATGTGTGTTTATTGCAGCACTGTTCACAATAGCAAAGACTTGGAACCAAGCCAAATGCCCATCAATGATAGACTAGATAAAGAAAATGTGGCACATATATACCATGGAATACTATGCAGTCATAAAAAAGGATGAGTTTATGTCCTTTGCAGGTACTTGGATGAAGCTGGAAACCATCATTCTCAGCAAATTAGCAAAATAACAGAAAACCAAACACTGCATGTTCTCACTCATAAGCGGGAGCTGAACAATGAGAACACATGGACACAGGAAGGGGACCATTACACACCAGGGCCTGTCGGGGTGTTGGGGGCTAGGGGAGGGATAGCATTAGGAGAAATACCTAATGTAGATGACAGGTTGATGGGTGCAGCAAACCACCATAGCACGAGTATACCTATGTAACAACCCTGAATGTTCTGCACATGTATCCCAGAACTTAAAGTATAATAATAATAATTAATGAATAAAAAAGAAGTTTAAGAGCATTCTAGTGAATCACAGAAGCCATGATATTATACTAGCTACAGGGAGGCAGCATGAGGCAGAGGTTTTTCCCTTTGTTACTGCTTCCTTGGCTGTCATTGAATCCCTATCACATACCCACACATCCTCATCTCATTCTCCCTACCAGTCTCAACTCACCCTAATACTTAACCAAGTTCTGGGGAAGCCGGGAGAAGTACCTTTAACGAGAATGCCTTCAGGGGCTACAACCTGTCTCCCTCTCATCTTGCCTTCATTGTTCAAGGGGCGTGGGCTCCTGCTCCACCCTGGGGAATGAGAGGCATTCTCTGTGAGCACTGCATCGTCAGTTATCCTTGGAGGTTGGACACCCCAGCTAAGGGCTCTGCCTGAGTCTCCTCAAGGTTGGATGCAGATGTGAGAACATCCAGGAGCCTACACTTGCCCACTTCTCTCTCTGCAAACCTTGTCTGCCCAAAGTTATCCTGGACCTCTTGACCCAATTTCCCTGTAGACAAACATCCTGACTCCTGGGCACCTCTCTCTATTCACTGTGCCCATGTCCATGGAGAGAATAAAGCTGCCAGATAGCAACCTATCCTATATGGGGCGAGTTTGATTCTCTAGCTGTGAAGGAAGGACACTGGGCTGTGGCAGGAGCCCCCACAACCTGTCTCAGATTCTGGATCATAAACAGGAAGTCCCCTAGGAATTGTTCCCTGAGCCAGACCTTCCGGGAATGGCAGCTCTGCTCTTACCTGGAGTGGCCCTGCCCTGGACCACAGGTTTGAGCAGTACCATCAGCAACGCCATCAGACCCACTGTCCAGGGGGCATCTGGGACCTGCAGGACCATCAAGGAGTTGGAAAAGGATGGCAGAATGAAGAGAGTTGCAGTCAGGAAAAGAAGGACTCACTAAAGATAGTTCTCTTGTGAATTATCAGACCATGAACCAAAGTAGTCTCCTGTGACTCTGGGATTGGAAAGACTCTGAGTAAAGAACCAATGGGCACTGAGCTTTGTATGAGTCATCACTCACTGGGCAGAAGATTAGTGTGAAAAGTCTCACAATATAAAGCAGGTGATGCACTTAAGATGACGGATGGAGAACAATGATACCCATTTTTTTTTTTTTTTTTTTTTGAGACGGAGTCTTGCTCTGTCACCTGGGGCTGGAGTGCAGTGGCTGGATCTCAGCTCACTGCAAGCTCCGCCTCCTGGGTTCACGCCATTCTCCTGCCTCAGCCTCCGGAGTAGCTGGGACTACAGGCGCCCGCCACCTCGCCCGGCTAGTTTTTTGTATTTTTAGTAGAGACGGGGTTTCACCGGGTTAGCCAGGATGGTCTCGATCTCCTGACCTCGTGATCCGCCCGTCTCGGCCTCCCAAAGTGCTGGGATTACAGGCTTGAGCCACCGCGCCCGGCCATGATACCCATTTTAACCATTTGGATACGTCATGAGGTTTCAAGAGATTATGTGCTTTCTTTGGTCTGAAGGTGATCTCAAATACTCTGCTGACCCATCTAGGGGGATTTTCATTCCCCCAATCCTGCCACACCTCACACACTCACAGGACACGGTCTGGGGTGGAAGAAGTGCTACCTCAGTGTGTAAAAGGTGATTCAATGGCATGATATACAGAGATTGGAGTACCCATCTCAGAACTCAAAATGAGGCCTGGAGTCTGTCCGTGTTGTCTTTGCTCAAGGGCATGTTTAAGATTAGCACCCATTTATATTTTCTTTCTCCCAGAGGACTGTTAGCCCTGAGATGTGCAGGAATACCAGGTCCTTCCATAGGACTGTCATGGTGAGCAGGGCTCAGTCTAGGGACTTTACACCTTGGGACATGGACACACCAGCGACACTACCAAGTAAAGATTCAACTTGAAGGGCATTGTTTCTATTGGACGTCAGTTCTTTGTCCTCAATATGGGAATGTTATAATCTGGTTTTACAGCAATGGTCTTCAGGTCAAATAAGATCAATAGATCTGAAATTTCTTCTGAAAAATAAAGTTCATAGAGAATAAAAATTGATCAGCAAAATGAGGAAGAAAGTGAAAAAAATTATTAAAGATCATTTCCTTTAGAGCTCTGATTCTGTTGTGTTTATAGTGAATATTTTTTAAAAATTTCAAAGAACAGGGATCCTTACTTTACAGACTTAAAAATGTGACCGGAGGGACCCCTGAATCTAATAAAAAATGTCAACTTGGCATCATTTCTTTAAGCAGTTATTAAAATAAAAATAGAAGGCTAGCATGTAAAATGCAAGAGAAGGAAATAATTGTGTAGTAGAAGGTGTCCAAAAGCATTAAGGCAGAGGATTGTGGGGAAAAGTCAGGTTCCTCAGTAACCGCCTGGGTTGGACTCTTCTCTTTGTCACTTACCTGCCATAGACAATGAGACACACACTTAACTCTTCAATGTCTTAGGTAATTTATTTTTAGAGTGGACATAATAATAACTTCCTCAGGTTTGTTGTGAGAATTAAATGAGGTCATGTTCATGAAGCATTAAAAGCAGCATCTCTCATGTAGGAATTTTTTTTTTTTTTTTTTTTTTTGAGACAGATTCTGGCTCTGTCACCCAGGCTGGAATGCAAAGGTTCGATCTCAGCTCACTGCAACCTCTGTCTCTGAGGCTCAAGTGATATTCCCATCTCAGCTTCCTGAGTAGCTGGGACCACAGGTGCATACTACCATGTCCAGCTAGTTTTTGTATTTTTTTGTAGATGGGTTTTCGCCATGTAGGCCAGACTGGTCTTGAACTCCTGGACTCAAGTAATCTGGCTGCCTAGGCTTCCCTAAGTGCTTGGATTACAGATGTGAGCCATGGAGGCTGGCTTACTAATCTCTTAATACTTAATTATTATTTATGCAAGTAAGGCTACCACAAAACAAGAGAAAATATTAACATATGTCCTTCATCATTACATTAAATACTTTGTGATCTTATCCATGAGTATCAAGGAAATACTTCAAAATCGAAATCTTTAAAATAAGACTAGAAACATAATCCCTTAACTATGGCTTATATTCTAAAGAGAATATAAAATAGAAAACGAACACTACTTGTAACAGAAAAGCATTAGAGAAACCCTTCTTAAAAGCAAGATCAAAATAAGGGTGCCCATTAATCCCATAGGTAATGCTGTCCTGGGTATTCTTATATGAAAGTGAAATAAAATGAGTAGTAATTTAAAGAGTAAAACCTCATTATAGGCAGCTTGTGTACCGGGAAAACTCAAATATTAAGAAATCTGAATAATAAGAATTTTCTAGAAATTTCACTAACAAAGTTAACCAGGAGTAGATAAATACTTAAAGATCAACTTCATTCAAATTAGTTAAAACCTCTAAATAGAAATGATAAGACTTCTACATAAAAGATTAAATAAAAAGTGGATATCACAGGCAGGTGGACCTGAAATAAAGATGAAATATATATCAATTAGATAGTGCATTTATTCTTAAATGTCAGCAGAATAGTTTTGTAATCTGTATGACCTAACATAAAAAATTATTTAAACTATAGTGACCAAAAACTTCGAAGATTATCTGACTAACTGGGATGGGGGTGCTTGTGGGGTGAGGGAACATAACGGAAAACATTTGCCATCAGAGGAAAGTATGACTTATGTTTTCAAATCTCTTTCTCTAACTCTGAAAATGAACTGTGAATTGGAGTTCCCCTGGCCATGCTGGTCGCTGAAAATTCTTCCATCAAGTCCCCAGCCCCTTCCAGTGTCCCCTTTACCCAGCAACAGAGAATGTCAGCTCTATTATTTCTCTGATCAGTGAAGCCCAGCCATGTGGACTCCTCTCCACCCATGTTGGTGGACTCCTCTCCACCCATTTCAAGGTGCTTGAAGCCCACAGTTTCAGAGTTTTGTCTGCCTCCACCCAGCCTCAATTCCTCATCACTGTTCCTGGGCTCACAGTCATCAACTGTAGACCTCAAAACATGTTCCCTGAAGAGAGAGTGTTCCAGACCAGAGCTGTGATCCTGAGAACCTTCTCCTTTCCTGCTGAGTCTCCCAGGAACTGGGGCCACCGAGGGGGAGTGCTCAGGAGGACAGGAGAGCATCGTGGTTAGAGGTGGGCAGGTTCACATGAATTGTTGCTTCAGGAATCAGAGATGTTAGGGGCTCTGATCAATCTTCCTGTATGTCCTTGTTCTCTCTTCTTTCCCTTGTGTGAGGTTTACCCATATTGCCTCTCACTCTAATGATAATAATGACAATAGTAGCCAGAACTTACTACACAGCTGCATAGTTTGTTTCCCCGTTTACATCTCACAGGAACCTTCTGTGAAGATATTATTCCCTTCATTTTAGAGATGAAGAACTGAAGTTCAAAAAGATGAATACATTTTCCAAGGTTACACGCCAGGTCAAAGAGCCAAGGTGAAGTCCAGACCCAAATCTGAGGGTCATACTCCACCTTCCCCAGATTCCTGCACACGGTCACTTTCTACCAGGGCCCTGCAGGGCCTCCACACTCCTCCTATCTCTCCAGGATCCCCAGCCTTTGCTCTGTGTGGCTGCTTCTGAGGGACTCCGAGCTATGGGCTCTGTGTTAGGAGAGGAAGTGCTAAGAGTGTTTCTGTATCCTCCCTCTCTTTCAAGACCCTAGAGCCCTTCCTGGGTCTTTGTGGGTGGTCACAGGCTATCTTCTCTCAAGACAGCAGTATTGCCTGGTCTTGTTAGCCTTGTCATTTGGGTCCTGAGAGATCCAGGGCTGCAGGGGAGGCCTAGAATTTGGATAACTCCAAGGACTCAGCTGGAGATGGATCGTGGTGAATGCACTTTCTTTCTGCTGCTGACATCAGGGAGCATCAATCTTGTGCATGATTTTGTCATCTCAAAATCTGATGCTGTGAAGGGTTAGACTCCGTAACATACAACATGCACCCTGGACCCAGGCAGTTTAAATAAAACTGGGTCCAGGGGTGTGTAGAAAAAAGAGGAGGTGAGGCCAGGGAGAACGAGAGGTACCTATTGCCCTGTTGATGGTCCCCAGTGTTATTTCTAGTGTTATGTTATAATAAACACCACAATGGACAAATCTTCCTATAGACATGAATAGTTTTTAGGATTCTTAACAGATATTCCTAAGTAACTCAACTGTCTCTGCAGTGCTTCTTTCCCCCACTGGTTCCTTGTCTGTCAGCATTTAAACATGTTCTTTACCTTAAACACAAAAACACGAACCAACTGATAAAAAATAATTTTGTCAGTCGCGCGCCATGGCGCATGCCTGTAATCCCAGCACTTTGGGAGGACGAGGCGGGCAGATCACGAGGTCAAGAGATTGAGACCATCCTGGCCAACATGGTGAAATCCTGTCTCTACTAAATATACAAAAATTAGCTGATTGTGGTAGCACGCGCCTGTAGTCCCAGCTACTGGGGAGGCTGAGGCAGGGGAATCGCTTGAACCTGGGAGGCGGAGGTTGCAGTGAGCCGAGATCACGCCACTGCACTCCAGCCTGGCTACGGAGTGAGACTCCATCTCAAAAAATAAAATAAAATAAAATAAAATAAAGAAAATAATTTTAAAAAACCCTTGTCTTCAGTCTGCATCCTACCTTGGAGACACTCTCTCTGTGTCCTCACACTTGGAGCTAAGCTTATGACTTGTGCCCAGTACGTCCCTGAGGATCCTCTCATCCTGGACATCAGGAACCTCTGTAGATGGTCAAATCCAATGGGTTCTTCTCAGTGCCCTTGACTTGAGTTACTGACAACATTTGCATTGTCATCCACTTGTTTCTAATGAGCTATCCTGTCCTTAGTTGCTCCTTTTTCTCTGGATCCTCCTTATTGTCCTTTCAAATCACCTCTAGCTTCCCCCCATTTCCTGACTGCCAAAATTCAAGCCTTCTGTTCTTAGGAGCCTTCTTTGAGGCTTTACTTGTTAGCATCTTGTGCGTACCAATAATTTGCCTACTGTTGTCTCATCACTCCTGTGCATTGTAAGTGTCTGGAGGATAGGAGCTAGATCTTATTTTTAGTTGAGTATTTAGTGTCTAAGTGTATGATATATAGTAGGCTTTTAATACTTTTTTTTTTTAAGAAGCTGGAGCGATATAAGGGGTGTGGGGTCTCTGCAAGGCTCTGTAACGTCATTGTGTGTAGAAATCTGGTGAATGTGGAGCATGATCATATAAGACACTTGTCTGGGCCGGGCGCGGTGGCTCAAGCCTGTAATCCCAGCACTTTGGGAGGCCGAGACGGGCGGATCACGAGGTCAGGAGATCGAGACCATCCTGGCTAACACGGTGAAACCCCGTCTCTACTAAAAAAAATACAAAAAATTAGCCGGGCGAGATGGCGGGCGCCTGTAGTCCCAGCTACTCGGGAGGCTGAGGCAGGAATATCGCTTGAACCTGGGAGGCTGAGATTGCAGTGAGCCGAGATCACGCCACTGCACTCCAGCCTGGCTACAGAGCGAGACTCCATCTCAAAAAATAAAATAAAATAAAATATAATATAATAAAGAAAATAATTTTAAAAAAAACCCTTGTCTTCAGTCTGCATCCTACCCTGGAGACACTCTCTCTGTGTCCTCACACTTGGAGCTAAGCTTATGACTTGTGTCCAGTACGTCCCTGGGGATCCTCTCATCCTGGACATCAGGAACCTCTGTAGATGGTCAAATCCAATGGGTTCTTCTCAGTGCCTTTGACTTGAGTTACTGACAACATTTGCATTGTCATCCACTTGTTTCTAATGAGCTATCCTGTCCTTAGTTGCTCCTTTTTCTCTGGATCCTCCTTATTGTCCTTTCAAATCATCTCTAGCTTCCCCCCATTTCCTGACTGCCAAAATTCAAGCCTTCTGTTCTTAGGAGCCTTCTTTGAGGCTTTACTTGTTAGCATCTTGTGCGTACCAATAATTTGCCTGTTGTTGTCTCATCACTCCTGTGCATTGTAAGTGTCTGGAGGATAGGAGCTAGATCTTATTTTTAGTTGAGTATTTAGTATCTAAGTGTATGATATATAGTAGGCATTTAATACTTTTTTTTTAGAAGCTGGAGTGATATAAGGGGTGTGGGGTCTCTGCAAGGCTCTGTAACGTCATTGTGTGTAGAAATCTGGTGAATGTGGAGCATGATCGTATAAGACACTTGTCTGAGTGAAAATATTATTGAAGGTAAATCATCAGTCACATATTTAGTTGATTTTTAGACCCTAGATTTTGCAAAAGCATTTTTAAAAAAGGATAAAAATGTACAAACATTCATGTACTAAAAACATAGGTTCTCAATAACTCAATAACTGTTAGAGGATCCACTCTCTTTTTTTTTTTTTTTTTTTGAGACGGAGTCTCACTCTGTCACCCAGGCTAGAGGGCAGTGGCGCGATCTCGGTTCACTGCAAGCTCCGCCTCCTGGGTTCACGCTATTCTCCTGCCTCAGCCTCCCGAGTAGCTGGGACTACAGGCGCCCGCCACCATGCCTGGCTAATTTTTTGTATTTTTAGTAGAGATGGGGTTTCACCGTGTTAGTCAGAATGGTCTCGATCTCCTGACCTCGTGATCTGCCCACCTCGGCCTCCCAAAAGTGCTGGGATTACAGGCATGAGCCACCGTGCCCGGCCATCTCTTCTTATTTTACCCTCTTTTCTGATGATGATTCCTTTAAACTGAGGAGGAAGCTGAGTATCCTCATGAAAAATCATTCTCCCTGTCAGTGTGATCAAGCACAGACTGGGTCCTCACATGTCAGGGCTGCAAACTCACAGGGAAATCCGTGAGTTGGGAGGTGAGAGCAGATGAGCCACGTGGTGCCTTCTCACTCTCATGCATTTATCCTTCTAAACCCAGAAACTCTCGTGTACACATTCACTGCTTCCTTTAATGATGAGAGTTGCTGGTATCCTCTGATCTTTGCTACTTATTGCCAACTAATAAAGCCTAAGAAACCAAATAAGTTAAATCCCACAGGTATTTCAAACTCAGGGTCACTGGGGATGCAGCTCCTTAGTTTGACTAAGTGCTGCCTATCTGCTATCCAGAATGGTTGTGTTCGTCTCTATTTTCTTTGGCAGTGCCTGAAATGTTCTGGAACTCCTGAATGCACATCAACACTGGACATTCTCCATGTTTCTATTTTGCCAATGTCATGTACATTAAGGAATATGTTGCTTTATTTTGCATTTTTAAATTGCTTAAATTTAGGACTATCTTGTATGCTGGTTTGCCACTTTGGAGTTCCTTTTCAGTTAATTGCTGGTTATGTATTTTACCCATTTTTGCACTGTGGGCTTCTAGTTTTTTCTTATTGATTTGTGGGAGATCCTTGTATAATCTGGCTAGCAGTCTCTTGACAGTTTTAGGTACTGGAAATGATTTCTCCTAATCTCACTTCTGGCAACTTTCTCCTTGGTTGCCTTTATTGAAGAGAAATCCTTAATATTTTGTAATCAAGTTCTATGAATATTTTTGTGTGTGATTTTTTAAAAAAAGATATCTTCCCCATTCTGTGGTATCAAAAATACTTGTAAAATATCTCCTATAGTTTTAAATTTCACATTTCCCTCTTTAGTTCATCTGGGATTCACCTTTGTGTTTGATGGGGGTCATGTTTTATTTTTCCCCATTTAGAGGGCCTGTGTTCCCACAACTAACGTGGTGGTTCCCACAACCTCCCTTTCACCATGAGTTGGTGGTGTCCCCTTTGCTATACTGAAAGCTCCGGTTAAAGATGGGTCTGTGTCTGAGCTCTGTCTTGTTCCATTTCTGTTTGTCTCTTTTTGTGCCAGTGTCCTAGCATTTTGATTACTGTGACACCGTAGTGTGTGTTAATATCCAAGAAGACATAGGACATATTCTCTCTCCCTTTTAATTTTTCTTTGTTGGTATACTTTTATCATTATATCTATAAGAATTAATAATGAATTTTAAAAGATATTAAGAGGAAGTACTGAAAGCATGGCTGGGACTAGGGTGATGTGAGGGACACAGTTATCTTAGGTGCAAAATTGAGGGGGATACCAAAAGAACTCAGTAATAAAAGTAAATTATATTTTAATGAAATACATTGAAAAATCAAAATTAATGCAAAAATATATGATTAGTAAAACATCAAAAGAGGAGTATTTGACAAAAATGAAGAAGAAGCAAAGATGCAGGAGAATTAGGTGAATATGTTGTACATAAGCCAAGGAAAGGAATCTTTCCAGGAAGGAGGAAGTACTGAGTAGTGTCAGATGTTCAACAGAAGTCATTTTAGAAAATTTACCTTGGTTTTATTTTACTTTAGTTTGTTTTGAGATGGAGTCTCGCTCTGTTGCCCAGACTGGAGGGCAGTGGCTCGATCTCAGCTCACTGCAACCCCTGCCTCCCGGGTTCAGATGATTCTCCTGCCTCAGCCTCCTGAGTAGCTGGGATTACAGGCATATGCCACCCTGCCCGGCTAATTTTTGTATTTTTAGTAGAGATGGGGTTTCATCATGTTGGCCAGGCTGGTCTTGAACTCCTGACCTTCAGTGACCCGCCCACCTCAGTCTCCCAAAGGACTGAGATTATAGGTGTCAGCCATTGCATCCAGCCTACCTTGGTTTTAAAATCCTTTAAGAGAACAGTTTTATACAATGTGTTCAATTATCTTGCCATCGTTGCCATCATTCCACAGTTGAGCTTCTTCTCTGGCCTCAGGATTTGTATCCTTCCCCTTATCGAGATATGTTGGAGATATGATGCATGTGGGATGCCCCCAAAGTCAGCTGAGGTTTGGGAGTGAGATTTAGTGACTTCAGGGAACTCCCTGACTCCTAACTACTGTTCATGTGGAGGACCAGGGCAGGCACAGAGATGACCGCCTACCCTCTGCCTGTGACCTGAACAGGACAGAGAAATGGGAGGATTAGGCATAAAGAGGGTAGGGAAGAGGGATCTGGGCTTACAGTACTGACCCCAGGGATGAGAGTAACTGTGTATGTCTCGCTGTAGGCGTCAAAATATGTGAAAGGAAGAAGACTTAGGAGAGATCTGAATTCCAGCTGTCCTGCAGGCTCCATATCAGCTTCCCGTCTCAATTCATGGGCTCTCTACTGCCATGGCTGATGGAATTGCTGACCCTTCAAGTTCTCTTCTTATCTACACACTTCTCTCCTCCTGCACACTGTTTAGCATCGTCACACACTTCTCCAGTCTCCTCTCTTCCCAGTCTCACTCCTTCCCAGTTCCCAGAGCTGAGCTGTCCTGCTGTGGAGTTCTTAGCAGCCCTGTATGACAAGTACAAGTTATGCTCCCTAGTGATAAAATACCCCCTACTTATTCTCTCCTGAAGGCATGTCCTTTCCCCTGACCCTAATGGGCTCTCCCAGGTGCACCCCTGGTGGATGTGCTCCTGGGCCTGAGGTACCCCCTTCTTCCTGATTGTGTCTGGAGGGCAGGAGGTATCTGTCCATGTACCGAGCATCTCAACCTGCCCAGCTCAGCACGCCCAACCTCTAGCTTTTCCCAGGCATGGTGACGTTGTTGGGGAGGTCAAAGGGTGGGATCTGGGATCAGACACTAGGAAGGAAGGATTTGTGACTCCATTTGTCTCTCACTCTGTATGTATCTCCCTTGGGTATCAGGAGGCTTTCCCAAAGATTTCTCTCTGCTTACTGTTGTCCAGACCTCCCCTGGTCTCTAAGCTCCCCTCCTGACTCTCAACAGTGCCCGGGGCATCTGACAGCCATGCTGGAGCTGGACTGACCAATCTGCTTCTTGTCTGAGGACCAGACTGGATGATCTCAACCTCCTGCTCAGCCAGTCCTCCGAAGCCTCAGCTTAGCAGTTGGCAAGTACATCTATTTGCTCCTCTGCTCCGCCTGGTCCACACTTTTGGGAGAAAGTACCCCACAACCTCTACTCCCTAAACTGCAAAACCCTGTCTCTTTTTTTTTTTTGCCACGCTGCACCTACCCACTGCCCAAACCTGTCACTTCTACTCCATTGTATGGGCTTTAGTGTCCATACCTCTCTGCATGTGGTGCTAGCCTGTACTTTGAGCAAGCTGCTTAACATTTTTGACTCTCAGTTTCTGCATCTCTCAGCAAAAGGGACAGGAAATAGAATCAGCACAATCAAGTGAGAAAGTGATGGCATGGTGCCTGGTGCACTGTAAGCACTCAATAAATGGCAGCCATTGTGATTACTGCCTTCATCATCATTGTCTTCCACTCTCATCAACTGCTCTCCAATCCTGTTGACTCCCCTGCTTTAGTCAGTCACTTGAACCTCTCACCCCATGAGCAGGTGGCACCATGTGGCTATGGCTGCGAAGTGCGAGTCTGTCATTCTCATTGTTAACTCCAAGAAGTGAGTCACCTGGCCTCTCCCGCAAAGTGCTCAAGGAGTGTTGGACACCCGTGAAAAGATAAACTTTGGTGCCTATATCCTGGAAGAAGAAGTCTTTGAGGTAACCACAGCAATCATAGACAGGAGTGATTTCTGGTCCCCTATCTTGTGCCCACTTGCCTTCTTGCACCAGCACTCCATTTTCCTATTCCCTAAGCTTTTAGTTTTTTTCTGGTGAATTTTTATTTCCATTTCCTCTCTTTAGGGCTAATGTCCTCTGCAGGAGAACTAGATGCCCACTTATGTGGCCGGACAGTCCACTGCCACGTATTCGGTCCTCCTGTCTTCCTTAGTTCCCTCATCCATCCATCCTTTCAATCCATCTCTCTCCTCACCCAACCATTCATTCACTCTCTCACCAGCCCAACTATGCACACATCCACCACCCACTCCCCCATCCATTCACTCATCTATACATCACACACCCACATACTCGTGCATGAAGGCTTATATCCACCTGCCCATCCTTCCCCTGCTTAACCACTCTCTCCTTCATTAAACCCATCTATCTATTTATGCTTTCATCCACCTATCCTCTTCATCTTGTCTTCCATCTGTTCACTCATCTGTGCATTCACCCACCCCATCTACCCACGCATGTGAGAATGCATGTATCCATCAGCCACCCATGTATCCATTATCCTTCCAATAACTAAACCACTCTCTCCTTCAGTGCACTCACCCACCCATCTACTCACCCACTCACTTCCCATCCCACCATTCATTCACCCAGATATTCAATTCCACCTATCTAATTATTCATTCATCCGCTTCCATATACTCTGTACCTCCCATTTATCTACCTGCCAATCCTTGCATGCATAATTCCCTTTGCAGAATTCCTGTTTTACTTGTTTTGTGCCTTTCTTTTCACTCTGGGTCACGGTAACCATGTTGTTGTTGAAGGTTCATGGTCTGGATCCTCTTTACTTGGCTGCTTCCTGTCTGTACAGCCACTTCTTGTTTGTCCAGTTTGTTTTGTTACCATCTTGGCCATGTTTAATTTTCCTTGGCTCTGTCATCATTTTTGCTTCTAAGTGTTTGTCATTTTGTTCTGTGTCTTTTAGTTGTTCTTATATCTTCCAGTGTTCCCTGTCAGTGAGACTGCTTCCTGTCCACTCCAATCCATCTTCTGCCTGCCTTGCAGTTATGGCTGCCTCCTCTACCCTGCTGCCTCATCCCACACCTCCCCTCTCTTGTCTCCCCTGATCCTTTGCTGCCTTTCCCTTATGTTACGGTCTGGGTATTTGTGGTTGATAAGGAATTTGGGAGAGTTTTGAAATGGATCATTGCTGTTTTGTCAGGATGAAGGTGGAGAGGGGCATTCTGAAGATCTTTGTTTGAGGGAGTTGGGGTGGTGGTGAATATCTCCCATTCTGCCTGGGCTAATCTTGGCTCTGGCCTTAGATTTTGGAAGAGGTATCTGAGTGTAGGTGTGCAAAGGAAGGAACTGGTGGGCTTGGAGTGTACATGAGGGCCAGAGGAAGGCAAAACATCCTTGCTGGGAGACGAACTGTGGGAGATACTACAGGGGGCTGCTTCGAAGTTTATAAAAATAAGCCCAAGAGCCATGTTTTTCCAAAGTCCAGTGCTGAGGCCTGAGTTTGGGATTTCAGTGGGGACTGCCCTCCAAATTTAGTCAGAGTGTGGATGCTTAACCTCTGGGCAGTTTTTAAACTTGTGATCCCTTTGAAATTCCAAATAAAATTCTGTGCATAATGGCATATACTTTTTCTTTCCTGGAGAAAGACTCACAGCTTTGATCAGATCCTCCTATGGGTTCATGTCCTTATTCTCCCCCAAATAAAAATGTAGCCACAATCTTAGAGAAATTCTTATTTGATGGGTTGGGTTAAGGGTACATAGTTTCTTAAGGTTCTAGGGATTCCTGGAGTCAGAACGGGATGGAGTCCTCTAGAAGCGGGTTTGGGAAGGGTAGGGGTTTGAAATCCCTGAAAGCGTCTGGAGACCTTCCTGAAAGAGGCTCTCAGGGAGATGGAGAGGATGTGTTGGCTTAAGGTGCTAGGGAGTGGGGTCAGGGAACCCAGAGGTCTTCTTGGCAGGCCTGGGAGCTGTGTGAACAGAGGGTTTTAGGGGAGGGCAGTAGGGCTTGCGGGTAGGGCTGAAGTGGTCTCGAGAGTCCCTAAGAATAAAGGTTGGAGTAAGGCTGAGGGCAGGACTGGTGTCCTCGCTCCTTACAGATCCCACAGGGTGTTACATGTGTCTCCCTCAGGCTGCCTATGAACCCTGGGAACTGAAGGGAGAGAATGGAGAGCCTGTGGTGCTGGAAGCTGTAAGTCATGCTGGTCACAGAGATGAGGTGGTGGAAGAAAGAGAAGCAAGTGGGGTTGAGTGTGCTGGCCCTGTCACCTCTGACCTTTGACTCCACAAGATAGGCTCATGGAGGTGCATCCTGGCCAGAAGGCCCTGTGGTGAGTCTAGCAGTGACCTGGTGGCCATTGTATTGTCAGAGACCCTTTCTACATGTTATCTGAGCCTTCATCACATATGCCCAGGCCTCTCCTCAGAACTCTGGAGCATCCTTCCAATCAACGCTTCCCAGATTCCCATCTTTCATACAGACCACCCCTCAGTCACAGACCCACAGACCTCTCTTCTGTCTGAACGCCCACACCTGACCTTATACTCATCAATCCCTTGTTTCTCAGGGATTGATTGGTTCCCTTGACATCCAGGGTAACCCATGCCCAATTGGAGACCCTGGAGAGAGGGTAAGAGGGTGTCCTGTGTGTCAGTTGGGGAGGGAATGCAGAGGAGCCACTGGTACCCAACTGGGCTGCCATGCCCAGTAATTCCTTGTTAGCTGACTGGCTGATAAAAGAGAGGATGGTTGTGCTTCCCAGCACCCAGAAAAGAAGGCAGACTCTGGTTTGGGAGGGGAGTAATCTGTTTCTCTCCCTCAATTTTCCCCATGGGGATGCAAAGCTCAGGAAAGATCTAGAGGAGTCTACACTTATTCTGTTGAAGAGGATATTGAAAAATCTTGCTACGATCTTGACATCCCCCTATCTGTCACCACATCTTTTGCATTCTTTCCCCACTCCAGCGCCCCCATGGCCGAGCAGGACTCCCTGAATTCGCTGGGGCTCCTGGCCCTTATGGCACATTCCCCATGCTCCCAGAGAATTTTCTTCTGGGTTTTGGAATGGGCTGATGGTGAGGACAGGGAATTGTGTTGTGTCACCACGAAGAAGAAGATCAGGAAAGCTATGGAGGAGTCTCTAAAGATCATCAACCAAAAGTTAGTCTTTGGGGTCGGGGAGATGAGGCCTCTTTAGATGACCTAGAACCAAACATGGATCTTTCAGAACCAAATGGATCATGTAGAACCAGGCAGAACATCCTATATTTCAGGGATTCTTAGAACCAAAGGAGAGTCTTTTTGGAGGCAGAGGCTAGAAAGCAGGGAGGAAGGTAGAAGTTGAGTTTCTGGAATCCTCTAAGTGGTTACCTGGAAGCCATGGGAAATGCTGGATGGGACAGAAGGTGGGGGAAGGAGCAGAAATGCTGGAGGAAGCCTCTGGCTTGGAGGCTCTCATGGCTTTCCTGGAAGAGAACCTGGACCTTCTCTCCTTTCCCTCATTTCTGGCTTGGCAGTGGTGGGGGTGACAAGGGCCCTGTGGTGGCGGCACAGGAGGCTCAGGCCCAGGCAATCCTGCAGCAGGTGAGGGTGAGTGGGATTGTGAATCTTTGTGTGGGAGGGCTATGCTGGGAAAGGGAAGGCTCTGGGGGCACTGCAAGGGTTGGTTGGAGGGTGAGGCAGGGGAAACCTGGATTGGTTTGGAGTTTATAGGGAGGTTGGGGAGAATCCAGGGCAGTGGACTAGTATCAGCAGAGGGAGGGTGAATTTGGAGGGTGCTGTGGCTGAAAGTTCCCACTGCTTCTCCCTCAGTTCTGCTGTCCCCCTGCTGCCCTAGCTCCCCCTGCTGCCCTGGCTGGCACTCGGTGGACCCTCTGGCCCCTTGGGATACACAGGGTGCCTTGGACCCTTGGGGAGTGAACGGGGTGCTCAAGTGGAGGATGCTTTATTTGTGTGTGGGGCGTGGATAGTTCTGGAAACGGGCTTCTTTTGGGGAACACCCTGAGGTCACTGTTGGGTGTGTCCTTCATCATGGCTATCTTCTCTTTTGTCTCCCAAGGAGAGACCTTGGAGCCCTGGCCTCAAAGAGTCTGGGGACCTAGGACCTCAAGTGACCACCCTCCTCCACTGTGCCCCTATATCTGCTCCCCAGCTCAGTCTCCCCCTCTCCCCTACCTACGCCTCCTAACTCCACCCCATGTCTCCTCTCACCAGGGACCCAGAGGACCTCAGGGCCTAATAGGCCCTGCTGGCAAAGGCTGGTTGAAGGGTAAGTACTCCAGAGGTGGATGGGTGTTGTTGGGAGACGGGACCTGCAGTGTGGAGGACTGTGCCCCTGCTTGCTCTGACACTTCCCTTGCACTCCTAGGGCCAGGCAGGCGCTAATGGAGCTTGAGAAATGCCTGGACAACCTGGAGTGAAGGTAACAGGCTTGGGCCCCTCCCTGAGGTCTGTAGCCTACCGCTCACCCTGGGACTCATTTGTTGCCTGGAGATGACCTAGTTCCCCATGCTCTCTCAGGATCAGCCCCGCCCCACGCAGGGTGCAATAGTGGGGGGTGGGCTTGGATAGGGCTGTGTCCTCACTCTTGCTGCCCCTCCTCCTTCTAGGGTGATCGAGGTGTTGATGGACGCCCAGGGCTTCCTGGAGAGAAGGGATATATGGTGAGTACAGTAGGGGATGGGTATTGTGATTGGGGTGGATCTTCTGTGGGAGAGAGGGGAGTTGTGGAAGGGAGGCTGGAGGCTTGGCAGGAGCTCAGTGAATGTAATGGGTCGGCTAAGTGCAGACGGTCAGTGTCTGCCTGTGTTGGGGGCTCTGAAGCTCCTCTTATCAGTTTAATCATTTTGCAGGGTGATACTGGTGCCCAGGGTCTTCTTGGGCAGCCTGGTGAGGATGGAGAGAGGGTAAGTGTAGTGGCAAATGTAGGGGCTGGGTGCAGGAGAGGTCTAGAAGGCACGGTAGCTTCACCATGTCCTCTTCCTCCAGGGAGATGATGGGAGATTGGGCCTTGAGGGCTGCCTGGAGAGTTGGTGAATGTCCAGGAGGTGATACTGGGGGAGGGAGCTCTGGGGAAACCAGGAGAGGGACATGGACACTAAAGGAACACATTTTTATCCATTCATTCTGTGTTCTCTCCTCATGCTGAATGCAGAAAACTCGAGGTCTCGTTGGCCCCAAAGGCCCACCTGGCATTCCTAGACCCATGGAGGCCACTCCCTGGCTTTTGACCCTGACATGACCCTTTGACCTGTCCAACTCTCCCCCTTTCTAGCTGGCTTCCTCCTTTCTCTTCCCTCTCCTCACCTTTCTCCTCCCCATGAACTCCCACTCTCTGGCCCCATCCTGCCCTGCTTCAACCTTCATCCTCACATTCCCTGGGAGGGCCATGTGGTGCAGTGCCCCAAGGGATCTGAGTGTAGGGGAAAAATACTCAAGGAAAACAAAATGAAACCCCAGGAACCCCCATGTAGAAATGAGTTAACATATCTGTCCTAACATGACTGCTATGCTTTGAAAGACCTGCTTACAATAATCTCCCTGGCTGGCATCTGGGAACTTGGATTTCAGGAGGGTTTCCACCATTCCCAGAACTGATAAGAATGCTTCATTTATTTTAATGTTAATGCTGTCAGTTGTGCCTGGGTTTCAAGAGGGAGAAGGTATAGAAATGGGTGTCTGCTCCCCAGCTTCTCATCATTGCCTGAACTAGTTTTTCAGGTGGTTTTTTTGTTTGTTTTAATTCCCTTTGGCCAAGATGGGGATCCATTTGGCTGGGGTGGGGGGCTTAGAATTTTATTTATTTATTTATTTAAGCTTAGAGTCCCCCTTTTTCTCAAGGTATGCCAGTGGCAGTATTGATTGTCAAGCTTTTAATTTGTCCCATATCGATGCCAGGGTGGTGTGTTACCTGTCCCAGGTCTGTAATGTCCCTTGTTGAAACTCCTATGGCCAAGGGACTTTAAGTTAAAAGACTTATAGGAAATTAAACATTGTGGGTTGGAGAGGGAATGGAGGTGGGTAGGCACTCATTAATCTTAAAATCCCTTTTAAGAAACATGAGAGCCAAAAAACAAAGCTAAAAGGCAAGGTTACAATATTGATTTATTTATAAATTCTATGCATTGAGCTACTGTAATCTTGGCTTGTGGCAATTAGTTACATAAAATACAAGCATTTTGTTCAGCTGTTGAGGCATCTATGTGCCTATCCTTGATTTGGAGGGTTGGAATTAATCTTAGCCCTCAAGACAAAGCTTTACAATCTAACTTGATACCCTGTGGGTTTGGAGGGATTGAATAATTTCAGATTTTGGAGGTGAACATAAGGAATTAACAATGTCTTAAACAAAAAGGTCATGAGCCTTACCTAGTTCTAAGAATGAGGGAAAAGGAAGCCTATAGGTAGCCAAACATTTAAATTAATCTTAATGTTTACGAATACAGGCCTGTCCTTGTGTCTCATGAAAGGAGTTTACTTTGATTGTCACCTTTGCCCAGGTCTAAAGATGAGGCTTTGGCTAATGGGTTTGGTATCAGATACTGGCAGGATTCAGTGCCTTCTTGAGATGAGATATGTGTCCCCAAGTGTCAAAGCCCTGTACCTTAATAGCACAAGGGTTAGTTAATAGCACTTGATAAGAACCTATTTCAAGGGGCTGGAGGTGGTGATACTGGAGTCCACGGTCTGACTGGAAGCTGTAAAAGGATTCTAAAACCTTAGAGTGATTACTTTTATAACTTTCATAAGCCCAACAGTAAGACTAAGCCAGAGACTTAATTTAGGATGTAATTCAGAGGTCAACTGTGAAAGATGTTAAAGACTCTCTTTCTCTCTCTCTCTCTCTCTTTCTCAATCTATCTATCTATATACATATACATGTATATATTCATTTATTCATTTTTTGAGATGGAGTTTCACTCTTGTTGCCCAGACTGAAGTGCAGTGAACAGATATTGGCTCACTGCAGCCTCTGTCTCCCAGGTTCAAATGATTATCCTGCCTCAACCTCCTGAGTAACTGGGATTTCAGGTGCCCATCACCATGCCTGGCTACTTTTTGTATTTGTAGTACAGTTGGGGTTTTACCATGTTGGCCCAGTTAGTCTTCAGCCCCTGACTTCAGGAGACCCACCTGTCTGTCCTCTCAAAGTGTGAGATTACAGGTGTGAGCCACAGCGCCTGGCCTAAGACTCAAAATATTTGATCAAAACAGAAGCACAGGTCATTGTAAAATAATAGTTATTCATTTAACCAAGAGGGATCATGAAAAAGAGTTTAAAGGCAATACAGATGGTTACATGGATGTAGAAACCTTAACTCATAAATTTTATTTTTCTCATAACCAAAAACTTAATAAAAATGACATAAATTTGTCATAAAAATGACAAATTTTTATTTGCCATCCCTGTTCTGCTCAACCATGTCTGACTCCACTTCTGGTTGGGCTGGTGGGTTTCCCTAACCTGCTTTTTCACCCAAGACTCATTTCTGTTGTTCCTGAAGAGTGGTTTGAATTTTTTCTTTTGAAAACAACTGGCTTTCCTCCAGTTGGCTCATTGACAAAGCAAGTATATTTTACACAGGGATGCCTCAAACTGGGTTTTCTATGAGTATGTGGAAATACTACACACTGTACAAATGTCTGAACATCCTAGGATAGAGCTTGAAAGCCTCTGATGTGAAATAAATCATCCACTTTTTAGAACAGATTGTATTATGAATACGTAAGTACTACAAGATAGAAGGAAGGCTGTGTGGGCAGCACAGGAAGGATATCCTCTGACCAGCTTTGTAGCCTTGGACAAGTTTAGCAACCTCTCCTTTGTTTAGTAACCTCTCGTTGTTCAACTATGAAAAGGAAAGTTATTATAATCACTGTTTTTCCTTGAAGGACTGCTAAGGAAATGAGTAAGATGTGAATGAATCCATGAGCACAGTGTCCTTCCTCACAACAGTTTTCAGGAAGGCATTTATTGAGTCCATTTTAGAAATGAAAAGACTGAGGCTCAAAGACATTCATAAATATGTCATTTCCCCCATGTCCTAGTGTGGAAGAATGAAGAGCCAGGACTCAGCATCCTCTGAGATTCTCTTTCTCTCTTAAAGTGTAGTGGTCAATGTCTTCAAATAGTAGTCTGCAATGTAGGGTTTTTGTTTTCTTTCTCTATCTTTCTCTCTTTCTTTTTTCATTCTTTCTTTCAACAGGGTCTTGCTCTGTCACCCAGGCTGGAGTGCAATGGCTTGATCACAGCTCACTGCAACCTTGAACTCCCAGACTCAATCCATCCTCCTGCCTCATCCTCCTGGATAGCTGGGACTACAGGTGTCTGCTGCCACACTTAACTAATTACAAAAGAGTATTCTCTTAGAGATGGAGTCTCCCTATGTTTCCTAGGCCAGTCTCAAACTCCTGGCCTCAAGCAATCCTCCTGTCTTGGCCTCTCAAAGCATTGACATTACAGGGATGGACTAACATCCCCAACCCATTAGTAACTTTCTCCCATTTCATTCAGTCCTCAACCCACTGCATTCTCCCTTTTCCTTCCCCGCATCTCTGGTGCTGCTCTCAGGGTGGCAACTGATGACCTTTATACAACCCAAAGCAGCAGTCCCTGCTCTGTCTCTATCTCATGTGTCATTTGTATATTTGAGATGTGTTCTCTCCTCTTTCCTGGAACTTTTCTCCTGTCTATTGTCTTTTATGAACCCACTTCCTCTTTATTTTCCTCCTTTCTAGTCCTTTTCAGCCTCTCATGTCTGTCTTTGCCAGGATGTGGGACCACACACTCAAACCCTTGCTATTCTGACTTTATGTACTTTTCTTGGGTGACCTCATTCACATTTAGAATTTCACCTACCAGAAGCCTCCTTCTAGTCTATGTCACTAACCTAGTGTAGCCTGGAATCCATCCACTTATTTCACTGCCCTCAAATCAACTCCGTTTGGCCACACAGAAGTTCCAATTCAGCATGTCCCAAACAGAACATTTTATCTTTTCTTGATCACTTCATCCTTCATCACCTTTGCAGTCACTGATGCCACAGTTCTCCATGTTGCCTGGTTATTCTAGACTCCGTCATATCCCTACTTCTGGCACATGATTTAGTGATTCCTGTGGCTTCTCGTTTCATTACTGCCGTTCAAACTGATCTGCTGTACTCCTTATCCCATGTTCCTGCCCCTGGCTACAACCTCATGACTTCCCACCTGATGGCTGAAGAGTCCTATTGGTCTTGCTTTCAAACCAGCCTCCTCCAACCCATCCTTCTTGCTGCCCTCTCCAAACACAAATCTCATCATGTTACTGTCCTGCTTGAGATGCTTCACAACTTCCCATGTCCTGCGGGATAAAAGGCAAACACCTGCTGTCAGCACACAAGAGAGGTTACAGTGCAGTTCTCCTTGCAACTTCATGTCTCTCTGCTCCTGAACCTGCTTCTCCTGCTGGAAATGCCATTTCCCCTTTCTCTGCTTTGCTAACCTCAGGTGAACACTGTCCCTAGGAACCTTCCCTAAATCTCATTTTGATTTTAATGCCCTCTTCATGCTCCTGAGTAGCACCTGTGTATACATGTGATACTCATTGGTGATCAAACCACACAAGTAGCAATTCTTTTCTCTTTGTCTCTTTGGTTTGGGATTTCAAACAGCTTCAGGGCAAGGTCCATGTCTTCTGAATTACATCCTTAGGGCCTGGAGAGTAAAAGTTCACAATACCATTTATTTGACTGAATGAAAATCAACATTCGAAGAGGATAGTTTTCTTCAAAATGCACAGACCTTTAGTATTCAGATTTTGTGAGTATAATAAAAATAAAATAACCTAAGTCTAGTGTTTAAGCCATGTTTTTATTTTTCTTTTTTTCTTGGACTTTTTTTCAGTGGCTGAGTAATTCTCTAGACCCTAAACTCAGTGGGAGACTCTCATCGTCCATGTGTGACACTGAACCTGCTGTCACTGGATGCATCCAAGGAGAGGCCTGGCCCTCCCCATGCTGAGCTGGGAGGGGCAATCCTCGCTTAGGGACCATCAACAATTCTGTGTCATTTCACTTCACTTCCTCTTCTATTCTCATGCCCAAATTCTCTCATTTTTTTCTTTTTTTACTGTAATAAGAATACACTTTGGGCCTGGCACGGTGGCTCACGCCTGTAATTCCAGCCCTTTGGGAGGCCGAGGCAGGTGGATCATGAGGTCAGGAGATTGAGACCATACTGACTAACACAGTGAAACCCCTCCTCTACTAAAAATACAAAAAAAATTAGCCGGATGTGGTGGTGGGCGCCTGTAGTCCCAGCTACTCGGGAGGCTGAGGCAGGAGAATGGCGTGAACCCAGGAGGTGGAGCTTGCAGTGAGCCCAGATGGCACCACTGCACCCAACCCTGGGCAACAGGGCAAGATTCCATCTCAAAAAAAAAAAAAAAAGAATACACTTTGTTTTCAACCTTTTGCTGCTTCTTATACATCAGGTAAAACTAAGATACTATCCCGTAGGTATTTCAAATACAACAACTTTTATTTTTAGGTGAAACTACACTTGAAAACATATATTAAACAAGAAAATTTGGTGAATGTTATGTGAACGATAATACTTTTTACATTTATTATGCTTAAAATGAAAGTGTTGTGGACAAAATTACACAAGGCACTGCTTCTATTCTAAAAGTAAGAAGATAACTAGAAGTCGATAAATAGCACTAAGACTGTGGAGGTGTTTTCATGTCCTTCACTACTTTTTCTTACTCTGAAAAAATTTTCTTCCATCCTCCCACTTCCCTGCCTTGCTCTGTGGCTATATCAGTAATTTTTCATGGCTGGTAGTGTAGGAGTTCTGAGATCCCATGGGAGTGGGGTAGGAGGACAAGTCAGTATTGTTTCTACCAGGAGTTGGTGACTTGAGCAAGTTTCTTTACCTCTGTGGTCAGTTCCCTAATATGTAAAATAATTTCTTCTACATAAGGGTTTGAGGAGTCAATGAGTAAGATGAACACATGGTAGATGTTCAACTAATATTTTCTGATTGTGTTCAATATTATCATTATTACATGGGTGTGACAGATGTGTAAGTCTTCGGGGACAAGGGAAACCACCTAAATCATCCATGGGTCATTTCTGTCTCTATTTCTTCCCAGTGCTTTTCTTCTCATTCATTTTGCATTTCTCATTTTCTGTGTTATTCCTTCATGTTTCTAATAACATTCCTGTTCCTTGCTTGCTTCCTGCATTCTGTGTAGCTTCCTACATATTCACCCATTCTCCATCGTCTTCCCCTTCATGCAGCAGACCAGGTGTATGTAGTTTGTAGTTTGTGTAGAAACAAAGACCTTCTGGGGAGTATATGTATGAATTGGATAAGGATGATGAGTTCTATGTGGACCTGGATAAGGAGATGGTCTGGCATCTGCCAGAGTTTATTTGACTGTGATGCTCAGAGGGGTGTTGATGACATTGTCATGGCAAGGAAGAACTTGAACACGCAGATCCAAGGATCCAAACAAGCACGGGTAACAAATGGCACTGCCTATAGCTGCCTATTGCTCTATAGCCCAACTGGAGGGATGGGAGGGCCACTCTGCCACACAGAGAACAAGAGACCCATACGCCCACTCATGAAGGAGCCCACCCCACGAGTAAGTTAGTGTTGGATACACACAGCTGGGTGCTTAGGGCAGCAGAGGAGGAGGCGTTTTCTTCTTACTCAAGAGAAAGGCTGGGCTGAGGGGTCCAGGTCAGGAGCATGAGAAGCTGTAACCCTGTAAGGAGTCCTGGGGGAGCAGGAGGATGGGCCTGGGAAAGGTGGCCCCTAATCTAGTGTATAGGGCTTGGGGTGGTGGAACCTTTGAGACTCAGCCAATGGCAGTAGGCTCCTTGGGTCCTATCCCCTTTCAGAGCCTGCTGAGGTGACCGTGTTTCCCAAGGAGCCTGTGGGGCTGGGTCAGTCCAACACCCTCATTTGCCACGTTGACAGGTTCTTTCCGCCGGCGCTGAACATCACGTGGCTGCGCAACGGGGAGCTGCTCATTGAGGATATTGCTGAGACCATCTTCCTGTCCAGCAAGGAACTCAGATTCCACAGGTTCCTCTACCTGACCCTCCTTCCCACGGCGAGGACATCTGTAGCCGCCAGGGGGAGCACTGAGGCCTGCACCAGCCGCTTCTCAGGCACTGGGGTATGGAGCGCCCTCCCTCTGCCATCACGGCCTTAGCACCACCTTTATTTCCTGGACCCATCACCCCTCAGCACCTGCTTTCCTCAATCCTATGTTTTATGGTCACCTATCCGAACTTTACCATCTCATGGTTTCGAATATCCAGCACCTTCAACACCCGAGGTCAGTCCCTGCTCTCTGCACCTTGTAATTCTGTCTTCCCTTGGTGCACCAGAGGCCCAGGGACTGATCCAGGTGCCTGAGACTGTGGAGACGCTGATCTGTGCCCTGGGCCTGGTGGTGGGCCTGGCGGAGGTCCTCAATGGCACCATTGTCTCAAAGACCAAGCGATCTGACAGCATCCCTGAGTCCAGGGGCTCCTCTGAGTCATCCCAGAGGTGTATTGGGGACGCAGTGGAAAAGACGAGGTAACAAGTTGGGGTGAAGAATGGGAAAGAGAAACACTTCAGCAGAGGTTCTTTGAGCACTGATGTTTTAGAGTCACTAGGCTGGATAAAAACGTTAATAAAAGTAATGAAAAATAACAAATGTAATGAGAAATGACGTTCGTTGAGCTGCTTACTGTGTTCCAGGCACTATTCTAAGTGTTTCTCATGTGTTCACTTATTTACATGTGGATGTTGGTTCTTGTTTATTTTATGTTACAGAGGGGGAATAAGACACCAGGAGAGGTGAAGGTCACACAGTTTTAAAGTGCAGAGCTTGGATCTGAACCCAGGCTTTGGGCCTGCAGTGGCTGCAGTCTTGTCCAGTATTTAGAGTGTATCATCTGCAGCCACTATCTGTCTTCCTACATTTATCACAGCCTTGATTTTCTTCTGTGTGCACAGTGATGTTCAGAACCTCCAATTCTATATTAAATATTTCCAACAACAAAGGACATCTTATCTTTTGCACAATATCAAAGGGAATGCACCTAATTTCTTCATAAATATATATGCTATAGATTTTTGGTTCAGTATCTTTACCATGTCATGGAATTGATTAAATTCTGTCTATGTCCTGAGCTAAATTCAGTTTAAATTAATATGAATTTTGTGGAGTCCACTAATGTGTTAACAACATTATATATTTTCTGACACTGAAGAATCATTGCATTCCTAAAATGAATCTAAATTGGTCAAAATTGATTGTTTTTATAATGTATTGTTGAATTCGGTGACGTGAGTAAAATTAGTCCGTAATTCCCTTCTCTTGGACTATTCTTAGCTGGCTCTGTATCTATGAATCAACCGACCTCATAAAATGATTTCAAAAATAGAATTCCATTCTATGTTCTAAAAGCAGACATGTAAGAGCCATGATCTGCTCTTGGAAATGTGGGGGGACACCCCCAACTGCAATATTATCAGGACAGGGCCCTTTGGAAGCTATTCTTTGCTTGCCATGACTATTTATTTGATATTCCCTACTCTAGTTTAGTTTTCTATTTCTTCCTGTAGTTTTGACCTTTATATCTTTATAGAAAAGTATCCATCTTATCTAAGTTTTCAAATTTATAGGTATAGAGTTGGTCGTAAGATTTTGCATTTTAAAATGGGTGTACGTATAGTCATTTCCCCTTTTCATTCTGAATCTCCTGTATTTTTCTTAGGAATCTTGCCAGAGGTCTCATTAAGTTTTCGTTGCCTCAAAATTTGATTTTGTTTGTCTTCCCTATTTTTATATTTCATTGAATTCAGCCCTTGTTCTATATTGTTTACATATATTTTCTTTCTGCTGTTTTTCTACTTTTCCATCCTCGTAATTTAATTAGTTCATTTGTTTTTAGTCAGTTTTCCCTAAAATGTTTGTTTAACAGTCTGACATTCTATGCAACATTTTGAACGAACTTATTTCATCTTTCTATAAAGACTAAACATCTATTATGTTTTCAGTTATTTCCTCTCCCTCTACTATTTTCTGGACTTTTTAATTTTATTTTGAGACAGAGTCTCGCTGTATTGCCCAGGCTGGAGTGCAGTGGTGCGATCTCGGCTCACTGCAAGCTCTGCCTCCTGGGTTCACGTCATTCTCCTGCCCCAGCCTCCCGAGTATCTGGGACTACAGGCGCCCGCCACCACGCCCGGCTAAGTTTTTGTATTTTTAGTAGAGATGGGGTTTCACCATGTTAGCCAGGATGGTCTCAATCTCCTGATCTCATGATCCGCCCACCTCGGCCTCCCACAGTGCTGGGATTACAGGCATAAGCCCCTGCACCCAGCCTATTTCCCTGACTTTCTAGATGTCTAGTTATCAAGATGTCAGATGTCTGTTTCTATCCTTCATTTCTCTTCACTTTTCTTTTACATTTTCTATTGTTTACTCTATCATACTGTCCTTGGAGCAGTTTCTCAGTCTAGCTTTTTGTTTATTAATTACACTTCAGTTGCAAAAGTCCTATTTCTTATCTCAACTATAGTTTCTTACTCCAACTGTTATCAAAGCTCAGTATTCGTGCTTGAATCATTAGCTTCTTGATTTTGCTTAAAATTCCCAAATCCTCCTTTACTTCCCTTTTTAAGCCCTTTTTATTGTGAACTAGGGGACATTTGGAAGAAACACACAAACCAATGGAGTGTACATTGAATGACTGTCACTGCAACCACCCATGTAACTAGTACCTGGGTGAAGAAATAGACTGTTGCCAGCATCCCCGTGCCTCTCTTTAGGCCAGCAGGTAGTTTGTAAACTTTTCAGTAGCCAAAGGCTGCTTATACCCATAATGCCTAGCATTGCTTCTGGTACACAGTAGGTCCTCCATAAGTATCTCTTGTAGAAGTATTTTATTATTTATTTAATACGTACTTCTTAAATGTTTTTCACCTTCAAGGATTCCCACTCATTTGAAGTTAGTTGCAGCCATGTGATTTACATTGGAAAATGAGATGCGAGAAGTGTGTTCTTTCTAGGAGGGATCATTAAGAGCCAGTGAATGATTTATTAGGTTCCCTTCATTCTGCTGGGGAGATTCTCCAAGCAGATGTGCAGGAGAAAACCTGTCAGCCTGGCTTCCTGAGTAAGATGATGAGCAGAGCTTCCCGGACGACTTACTTTGGACGTGTAGCATGAGCCAAACCTGGATATCTGGGTATTTGTTACTTTAGCACAGCTGATCCTATTCTTACTGTGTAAAAGGAATTGAAGGGAAGGTGCTCAATGAGACTTCAAAGAAGCTGAGGGACAAGAGGACTAGGAGGATGTTTCATCCAATAAGTCAAGTGCGCAGGACTTTCAGGGACAGTTTACAATGTGATGTGCTCAAAAGGCATCAACTGTTGTAAGTGTTCACTGGCCTAGTAGCAAGTGGTTATTAAAACCCCTTTAAAGAGCGTCTTCACAGCCAATGCCTAACTCCCACCTCCTGCCTCTTTCACCATCCCCTGGCTTGGCCTCACTGCTACTTGACAAATGGGCACAAAGGGAGGATGAAATGACTTCTCCTTAGGGTCCCCCTTGATCACCATCTGGGGGTGCATCATCTGTTGGGTGGACCACCTTCTCCTTAGGGGACTGTGAGGGGTAGAAAATGAAGGGACCAGGTGGAAATGGGTGGGAGATACAACACTCAGCTGGGAGTAAGCCCACGGGGTGTGTTCTACTGCATTCAATCTTTCTGAGTCAGAGGCTGACACAGGGGAGTCATCAGTTTCAGCTCTCCTTTGAAGCTCCAGTTCCAGCTTTCCTTTGAATCTCTGCTCTTCAGCCCCAATGACTGATGTACCCCAAGACTCCTCTACCTCCTGGCTGCCTTTGATCCTGCTGCACATAGCACTCAGCAAAGGGCCTGACTCTTAGAAAACACTATAAATATTGAAAATTTGAAGTCTAGTGACAAGGTGGTCCCCAATTTGGATGGTCTCTCAGCTCTTGTCTCCTCCGGGACCGCTCTCTGCACTGTATTCTTCCTTAGAAATCCCAGTTTCATAAACACCTGCATATGTCACAGTGAGACATGTCTGATGCCTTCCTTGTGTGACGGCAGGGTCTTTCCTCATCTCCTTATACCGTCAGCTCCCTAGGAGCACATATCCTGTTCCTGCAATGTGGGTGCAGATCCCTCAGTTTCGGATCCTGCCGGGTGTTAGTCCAGAGATTGTTCACTCCACTCTGGGTACTCCCTAACCTGTAACGTGGGTACAGGTGACAAGCATGGAACAGAATGACTCTGATGGGATATGGTTTGGAATGTTGACTGCTCCGTGGCTCTGAGGATAGGATTTATGTGCTCTGGGTCTGAGGATTTCACAGTCATCTTGATTTGAAGACTTTCTGCTATTCTCATGACCTCCTTCCATCATTGAATCCCTGGATTAAAATCATATTAATTTTCTGCTGCAAAGGTTTCTCACAAGTTTCCTGTGAAGCCAAAGTGAAAATAAGACAGATAAAGGGTCCTCATTTATTTACTATATACTGGCCTCATTACCCCATTATGTGACAGCTGAAATTACTACACAAAAACAAGTCAATAGCATTTTCCTTTATAGTTTTTGAGGAAACAAGGCTGAGCAGGGATAAGGATGTTTTAAAAAGAAAAAATGATTGTGTCCTATTCCCTAGGCTAAGAGGACTATGAGACATAATTTGTTATCCTTATGGGTGGCTTCTCTTTCCTGACTCCCTCACTTAGTCCATCCTCTCTGTAGACTCCAGCTATATTTACTTATATCTGTGCCAGTGAAGCCCAGTCTATACCTTCAGCCCCACCTCTCTTGGAATTGGAGGCAGCCAGTCCTAGATGGTGGATATTATTTGCAAGGGGAGGTCCTGGGCAAGAGGAGCACAGTAGTTTGTGGGAATTGACCAGGGACAGGCGCCCAGGGACACACAAGGCCCAGAAGATGCTTGTAAGAAGCCAGGAAGACTGAAGGCGTCAACTGGATGTATCAGAGAGCTGCTGTGCACTGCTTATGTGTATCAGGAGTAAAGAATCCATTCTCTACACAAAAAAGAAAGCTTACAACAAACATGTCCTCTACCTTGACTGAAAGGTATCAATATGAGATGCAAAACACATAACAATGTTGGATTGTTAAAAAAAAAAAAAAAAAAAAAGGCCAGTGTTTGAAGAAGAGTGCTACATGTATTTCTTTGCTCTTTCCCTAGTGCGGAGACATTTCTGTCTGTATGAAAATGAAGACAGGAGGTCTAGGCTGGCAGATGAATGCAAACTTAGATGACAAATGACGTCTACCGGATGCATTCGAAAGGCCAAGTCATATTTGGTTAAGTAGTATTTGTGATGGCATGCAAAGAAAATGGGTAAAGTGTATTAGATTTATAAAATTTATAATTTTAAATTCTGATATTAATTTAACTTCTTAATGCTAATGATAAAACGTGCTCTCAGTAAGTTAAATGTTGGATCAGAGCTGTGTGAATATGGGTCCTATCAGGCAGATTTGCAGTCCGCTCACCATGAAATAGCTAAGAATAGTGGTCTGAGAGCTAAATGGATGAAGGCACTAAACTTGATTTGGGGGCAGCTCACTGAAATACAGTCAATTCAGAAGAGTGCCACGTCTAACAGGCCTCATTATACAATCGTTAACATATCCCCATTTTCATGGTTCTCTTCTTTCCTACATGTAAACCGAAATGAACTTCTTTATTAACTTCTACTGTTTACTAAAACCCTCAGAGAAAAAAAAAAGTGACGAGAGATGATTTGGTGCATATTTTTAAAGGAAAACAAACACTCATGTTGGATTTTGATTATTTGTGGTGCTAAGAAGAAGGGAACATGGTTGGAGGCCCAGTGAGAGAAACAGTACTTTGGATCAAAGAGCAAAACGATAGAAACTGACTTCAGAGCAACTTCTTGGCAGCAGTATCCTCTTGGGAAGCTGGAGGTCTGTCCTGAATCAGGTGCTAACGAAACAGCAAATGCTTGTTCTAAGGCACATTAGTCTTTTCGGTGAGGTCAGGAACCCTGTGGGGGTAAAGGACAAGTTATCCCAGGTTGCGGGCCTCCTTCCTTTAAGTCCAAGAGAGAAAAATTACGGTGAGAGGCTGTCTTAGGCTGATAAAGAACAGAGTTGATCTCTGCCTTTCAGCAATGGAGCCATGCAATGCTCTTTCCCCACTCACTCGAAGGCTGAGGTTGAAAGAGGGATTCAGGCCTGAGATTCTTTTCCTAGAGGTGCCTCAGTGCTACACTGCATAGAAAGGACTCATATACTCCTGCAACCCACCCCACAAGGAAATCAAAGCAGGAATATTACCTGTTTATACAGATCCTCGTTGAACTGAAATGAAAGAGAAAAGGTTATGTATTCAGCCATTGAAACCACCTCAGATAATTCGAGAAACATTTCCATCCCACCAAATTCCATTGCCCATCACTCAATGGACGCCTCGCAGGAGCCTGAGTACTTGGGAACTCATGCATCTGGCTGCATTAAGATCCCAGCCTGGGATACCTCTCTCGCTATAGGTCATGTTTGTTCCCCGACTATCTGATTTCAGTGGCCTCTAGAGCTTTCTGACTTTTCTTTTCTGTCTGAACCCCTCATCATGGAGTAAGTGTGAATATGCCAGGGGAAGGTAAGTCCCGCTCACCCTGCAGGCCTTCTCACCTTTCTTCCTCCTCCTGTGCATGAAGATACCCACTCCACAGATGATGAGCCCCAGCACGAAGCCCCCGGCTCCCGTCAGCGTCTTACTCCGGGCAGAATCAGACTGTGCCTCTGGGAAGGACAGACCCAGGTTTAGTGTCACCTTCACCAGCTGCGCCCCTACTCACGTCCTGTGTGAGATTCTGGAGCCTGATGCAGAATATCAGGATGAGGACAGTGCCGGGGGAAAAGCTTGCTTAAGAGGAAATTCAGAAAGAGCCGCCCTCGTGTCTGGAACAGGGGTGTGACCTCAACAAGGTGGCAAATGCTGATTCTGGAAGTTGCCTCTCAAAATGCCTGAGAAGAGGCTACAATGCTGAAGGAAGAGATCCATTCCTATGTGTGAGGTCACTTCAGGAAGGTGTCTGTGTCCTTAGATTCTCTGACAAGGGGGGGAACTATGAATCCTTAGGACCCCTAGGCCAGGGTCAGGCAAGTGTCCATTGCCCCAGCTTGAAACTACGCTCAGGAGCCAGTATAGAAGAAAGATGGCATTGGACATGGCCACAGGGTATAGATGCAGAAGACAAGATGAGTGAACCCCAGAGCCAGAGAGTCCCTGCTCTTCAGAGGTGGGCTCTAGAGGGTCATCAGAGACTAACTCACTCCACTCCACAGTGACAGGACTGTCCAGGCTGGGGTGCTCCACTTGGCAGGTGTAGACATCTCCCTGCTGGGGGGTCATTTCCAGCATCACCAGGATCTGGAAAGTCCAGTCTCCATTACGGATCAGGCTGGTGGACACGACCCCAGCTGTTTCCTCCTGTCCATTCAGGAACCATCGGACTTGAATGCTGCCTGGGTAGAAATCTGTCACATGGCAGACGAGCAGGTTGTGGTGCTGTGAGGGCCCCTTCTTGGAGGGGGCGATGTTCACCCTTGGCTGGACTAGGAGTGGAGAAGAAAAATAACGAAATAGCATTTGAGATTGTCCCTCCTTTCCTTCCTTCCTTCCTTCCTTCCTCCTTCCTTCCTTCCTTCCTTCCTTCCTTCCTTCTTCCTTCCTCCTTTTTTTTGAGGCGTAATCTTGCTCTTTCCTTCTTTCATTCTTTCTTTTTGCTGAGATGGAGTCTTGCTCTGTTGCCCAGTCTGGAGTGCAGTGGCGCAATATTGGCTCACTGCAACCTCCAGCTCCTGGGTTCAAGCAATTCTCCTTCCTCAGCCTCCCGAATAGCTGAGATTATAGGTACCTGCCACCACACCTGGTTAATTTTTGTAATATTAGTAGAGACAGGGTTTCTCCATGTTGGTCAGGCTGGTTCTCTAGGAGCACTTGACCAACTCCTGACCTCAATGGGTCCGCCCACTCAGCCTCTCAAAGTGCTGGGATTACAGGCCTGAGACACTGCATCTGGCCAGATCATTATTTCTTAGGCATGTTCACTATGTAATTGATCCTAGATGTTGAAAATAGGAATAACGTGATTAGTGTAGTGGGTGGGGGTAGCACTGAAAAGATAGAAACAGACCTTCAAGTAGAGCATGCATGATCTTGAATAAAATAATAATTAGTAAGTATATAGGGGGATGGCAGGGAGACAGTTTGCACTCTGTAGTGCATTTAGGAGAAATTTTAACCAAAGTAATTTGGGCAAAGAATATTTAACCAACTGTGAAATTACCTACCTTTTCAAAGTTCTTTTTTTTTTTTTTTTTTTTTTTTTTTTGAGACGGAGTCTCGCTCTGTCGCCCAGGCTGGAGTGCAGTGGCCGGATCTCAGCTCACTGCAAGCTCCGCCTCCCGGGTTTACGCCATTCTCTCGCCTCAGCCTCCCGAGTAGCTGGACTACAGGCGCCCGCCATCTCGCCCGGCTAATTTTTTGTATTTTTTTAGTAGAGACGGGGTTTCACCGTGTTAGCCAGGATGGTCTCGATCTCCTGACTTCGTGATCCGCCCGTCTCGGCCTCCCAAAGTGCTGGGATTACAGGCTTGAGCCACCGCCCCGGCCCCTTTTCAAAGTTCTATCTTGATACAAAGGATGCAAAATTTACTCAAATAATATCTTGCAATTAAGATATACAGACAATGGAATTATGGCCGCCTGTTAATCTAATAACTTTATTTCATGAAAATACAAAGAAAATGAAGAGAGCTTGACATGTCTTATTCTGTAAATAGCCTATGTATTTTTTTACCTCACCTACAAAAACTCAAAATCTTCATATTTACAGAATATCCTGAGCCCCAGATGCTTGAGTAGTAGAAAATCCCGTCCTTTCCAAGTTCCTCCTCTGTGCTGTGTCTTCAGGTCCCGTGAAGGTTTCACAGATGACCAGGTGTTGCCTCCCTCTGCATTTCTGGATTTGTACCCCAGCTTGTTCTGTTGTTCTCAGGTCAATTTCCACAACTGCCACCTGCAACTTTTCTTTTGGATCTCTGCCACCAGTACCTTTTTCCTCCTCAGAAGGCAGAAAAGGCCAGGCAGGGTGGTCATGCCTATAATCTTAGCACTTTGGGAGGCTGCAGTGTGAGGAGCACTTGAGCCCAGGGTTTCGAGACCAGCCTGGGCAACATAGTGAGAATCCATCTCTAAAAAGAAAAGTAAATTAGCCTGACATGGTGTTACCTGTATCTGTAGTGCTAGCTACATGGGAGGCTGAGGCAGGAGGATCACTTGAGCCCAGGAGGTTGAGGCTGCAGTGAGCCATGATGGTGCCACAGCACTCCTGCCTGAGAGACAGAGTGAGAACCTGTCTCAAAAACAAACACAAATACAAAACAAAAAACAAACACAGAAAAAGGTCAAGTGCTCCTAGAGAACAGCTCATTCAGGGAAATCCAATAGAGGACAGCTCATCAAGAGGAGTGTCTCAAATTAGTCTTCTAGGTCCCTAATCACTTAGTTCTTTCCTTTCTACTTCTGGAGAACACAAATACCCTGACATGAGGCTGGGCCAGGTAAAAGCAGTCTTGAACTGACCCACAACCTTCACTCCCTATTGTATTTTTGCCTTGTTTACAGACTGATTCACATTGCCAGCCTCTTCCCTCAATGTAAGTTTATTTCAGGGGCGCCTGGGTCTCACTACTTCATCACCTCTGTAAACTCAACGTCCATTAGACTATTCAACCCATGTCTAAATCTCAGTTGTGAATTATGTACAATTTCTTCCCCATAGAGCTCCTGGGAACCATGAAATCAGGGGGAATACTTGAGTGTCTGTTTTAAGGTCCTAGAACATTCCATGAGAGGCATCTTGCTCAATATTCTTTGACAGGAGCAGGTCAGCCTAGAGCACATCAGCAACCTCCAGGGGGTGCTGGAGCTAAGGCTTGATACCCAGTGGCCTCATTTCTGACCCAGTTCAAATATATTTCACCAAGGCAATGATTCCTGTTTGTTCTAGTTGCCTTCTCTAATGCCCAGAAAACATTTGCTCAATTACTTCTAGATTTGGGTGGGCATCCACATTGGAATTGTCACGACTCCTTTCCTCCCCATTCCACCTCTCCCCTGCCTCTGTGTTTTCCCTGTTCTGTTCTAATTCACACCTTCATTGCAATTTCCCTGGCAAATAATAGCAGTTTCTACCTCATCTTCCTGCCTCTAGTCCCTCCTCTACCCAGCACCCTTAGTAGTGTTCTGAAGACACAGCTCCAACCTTGTCTTTTTCAATTTTCAAAAATCTTCAGTGTTCTGACAATACTTATCTGGCTACATGGGCACCTCTAGAGAGCTGATTACAAACAGATCCCCAGACCTCCCCACCCAGGAAATCTGAGTCTCGGGGCAGTGAGTCTGGGGATCTGTGCATCACAGAGGGTCTGCAGGAGAGTCTTCTGAGCAGTGAGGTTGGGGACCTGCAGGTCTAGAGGAGAAACCCACACTCCTTAGGCTGGCATCAGGGCTCTCTGCAATCTGGCAGCTGATTACTGTGAAAGAAAATGCTGCCACGTAGCTGATTTGTGCCTCTACAAAGTCTTAGTAACAGTTTTTGCCAATTGCATTAGTTTTCTTTGGGCACCTCTCTCAACCATTACCTCAGCAACTTTCCTAAGCTCATGTCACTCATCTCATCCCCACCCAGTGTGTCCACCTTCTCACTCCTAGCAGGTGCACTTCCTTTCACTTTCCAGGAACAAGGAAATCAAAGATGTGATCTCCCCAGCTTCCTCCTCCTCCCTTCTTTTCTTCCTGTCTCTAGGAAAAAGCCCCAAGGCTCAACCCCACACCCTGATGCTGCTCTCTCAGGTCCCTCAGGTTGGTGCACCAGGCTCCCCACTCCACAAGTTCACAGGAGGAAGCCAAAGCTCCAAGGCCCTCCGGTCTCGTCCTTAAGAAATCCTCTTACTGCACACATTTCACCTCTCTCCATTCCTTTACACCCAGACTTCCTGAAGGAAAGGATGAATGAGCTCAGACACTGCCCTGTGCCAGCCATGGGGAGCCCAAGACAAATAAAATCCATCTCAGCCCCGAGGAGGATGTGCCATACTCAGCCTCATCCACCCCTTCCCATTCCAGCTCCCACCGCTACAGTCAACCTGCTCTCCCCAGGTGTCCCTGATTTCCAAACCCACTTTCCGTCTTCTGTTTTCTGACCTTTCCAAGTCACTGGCACCTCTGTCCACTACGCTGCTGAGGTCCCCTCCCCTCAACTTCCAGGACTCTTCTCTGAGGGCCTCTCCTCACACTGCACTTGTTTTTTTTTTTTGTTTGTTTGTTTTTGTTTTGTTTTGTTTTGGTCTCTTTCACAGACTTTTCTGTCTTGGCTAAATCACACCTGTCCAGTTCCCGGGATCCAGCCCTTAGCTCTTCCCCCGGGTTCCTCTCCCTGGGTGGTCTCATGCAGCCCAGTCTCCTACCTGGCTGCAGACCCTTCTGTTTACCTTCCCCTCAGACCATCCATCTGGCCACTCAAGCATCTGAAACACAGGGGTCTCCCTGCAGGTTTCTTCTCTGTATGGCCTACTGTGCCATCTCTACCTCCATCTCCACACCACACCCCTGCGTGCTCTCCTGTGGCCTCCTTTCCTCTCATCCCATATGCAGTCAGCTGCCAGGCCTGATGAAGTCCCCGGGGTCTCTCTGTTCCCATCCTCCTCACTCCATGTCCAGGTCCGCATGCTCCCTCCCCTGACATGTTCCAGATGGGCTCCCCCATGAATCCGCAGCCCAAAGTCCCCTTTCCGCCTGGCACTAAGGTCCCTTAGGCTGGCCCGGCTGCTTCTGCGCCCTGGGCACGGGCCCCCGCGGCTGCCCTGGGACTCCCGGCCCAAAGCCCTCACTCACCTCGGCGCTGCAGGGTCACGGCCTCGTCCAGTTCGTAGTTGTATCTGCACATCGTGTCCACCGCTGCCCGCCTCTCCTCCAGGAGGTCCTTCTGGCCGTTCCAGTACTCCGCATCAGGCCGCCCCAGCTCCGTCACCGCCAGGAACTCCCCCACGTCGCTGTCGAAGCGCACGTGCTCTTCCCGATTGTAGATGTATCTCTCCAGGTAGCGCTGTGTCCCATTAAACGCGTAGCATTCCTGCCGTGTCTGGTACAGGTAATTCTCTGCGGGGAGGGGCGGACATGAGCGGGGGCGCCACTCTCACCTAATCCCCTTTCTCCCGCCTTCTCTCAATTTTAACGATTCTTCCCAAATCTTCCCATGCAGGGCTGGATTTTAAAATAGGAGTTTTCCTAGTACCGAGTTCTGTGGTCCTAGGCAGGTCGCTGAGCCTCTCCAGGCCTGTTTTCTCACCACGCAGAGAGAGAATTTACTGAAAAGAATGAGATTCACTGCTCAGGGGGACTAAGTGATCACCAGGGAGGGGCGAACACTGAGGGGAAGGCAGTCCCTTCTGCTGGCAGCTGGAGGAGGAGGGGGAGACGTTTCACGTGGGGTCGCTGGGAGAAAAAACAGGGGCGGGAGGAGCTGAGGAGTGGAGGGCAGAGCTGCTCCCCTTACTCAACTCCCTGCCTGACATTTCCATCCTGATATCAGTCCTGGTTCAAATGCCACCTCCTCCAGGAAGCCCTCCCTTCCTTCTTTCTCTTTTCCTAGCTAGGCGCTCTCTCTTCTCCACCAGTTTCTTGAGAATTCCTCAACCTGCTCCTGTTGTTTTGCATTTAGGAAATGTAGAAATATATTTCTTAAAACTTCCTTCAACTTTGGTATAAGAAAGACTCTGTAGCCTGAAAGTTAATTTTCAAACATGGCTGCAGAAAGACTTGGTGTCAAAAGATGTGGAAAATATTTTAAACAATGAAAATCACCACAACTACCAGGGACCTGTTGGGGTGGAGTCTTTTGGGTTTAGAGGAATTTATCTAATTTTTTTGGGCAGTTTTTATGGTTTTATTTAAACACAAAATGTGGACGTGAACTTTCTCTCATTTTTTTCACTGTGCACCCTGGCATTGCGGTTGGTGACTGACGGCCGGCTGGGTGACTCTTTCCACAATGGCTTTGCAGTTCTTGGAGGAAACTGTGAGCCATCTCAACACAGTAAGATTTGTTGCACATCAGCAGCACTTTCAGCTCCTTGATGTTGTGGACCAGAAACTTCTGGAAGCCACTGGGCAGCATGTGTTTTTTTTTTGTTGTTGTTGTTAATCCCATAAGCAAGATCTGGCATCAAGATCTGACCCTTGAACCTTCTAAGAACCCTGTTGTCAAGACCTCTGGGTTTCCGCCAGTTACACTTAATTTTGAGATTTCAGTCTGAGTGGTGCCACATGAACTTGTTGGTCCTCTTTTTGAGGATCTTGGGTTGCATGAGGAGTCTGAGAGAGGCCATGATGCGGAGGAAGAGATGGCTGCCAGCTCCATAGGCAGCGCCAAGGAAGACCGCATTGATGTAATTTTTACATAAAGAACTTTGGCAGCCTTTCCCACATGCTGTTGTTCCTAGGGAGCGCAATGAGCAGTGTCCGGCAGGTGTGTGTCTACACGGAAGTATTAGTGACGTGGCACATGTTTGTTTCTGTTTGAGTCTCTTCAGGCCTGGTCTGTTCTTGGGCACATTGGGGAAATTAAGGCACTGTGATTGTTCTGCTCATCTGTTTCATGCTCCACAAATTAACTTCTCCAGTTTATTAACATCACCCCTCACAAAAGCTGCATAGTTAGTTGCAGAGGACAGTGGAGATGGAGTGGGGCTGGGCTCAGGGGCACCATAGAGTCCACCTTTAGTCTCCAGTGTCACTGCTAAGGCAAGATCCCAGGCCTTGACTCAGATATCCTGACCTGCCTCTTCTCCTGGTGCCTTGGGCCCCAGCCCCATAAACTTCCAGGCCCAGCGACCCCCAGTTCCTTGAGACCAGATTCCTCCTCCTCTGCCATCCATCCACCCCTCCCTGTTCAGTTGCCCTGCTCTGAGTGTGGATTCTCCCATTTTCTTTTGTTCGTCTTTGTTTCTCCTCTTCAATCACCAGTAAGAGAACATTTTTCACTCAAGAATAAGAATTTTGAATTTTTTCTTTGCAGCATTTAATTCCTTTTTTATTTACCCAGTCTTAGGTAGTTTTTAAAATACATTTAACTTTTGAAATGGAATTTTACCTGCCAAGTAGATATAAGCGATGAGGGGTTTTATGGGGTTTTATGGTATAATTTGAAATTTTCATGGTTTTTTTTTTTTTTTTCTTTTTTTGAGACGGAGTCTCACTCTGTTGCCCGGGCTGGAGTGCAGTGGCCGGATCTCAGCTCACTGCAAGCTCCGCCTCCCGGGTTTACGCCATTCTCCTGCCTCAGCCTCCCGAGTAGCTGGGACTACAGGCGCCCGCCACCTCGCCCGGCTAGTTTTTTTTTGTATTTTTTAGTAGAGACGGGGTTTCACAGTGTTAGCCAGGATGGTCTTGATCTCCTGACCTCGTGATCCGCCTGTCTCGGCCTCCCAAAGTGCTGGGATTACAGGCTTGAGCCACCGCGCCCGGCCGGTTTTTTTTTTTGTATATAAGAAACTTTACCCTGTTTCTTAACAATTGAGTTGCCCAGAGCACAGTTTGAAACCACTGATCTGAATGAATTCATCTCTCACTCAGAACAGGAGATAGTAAAAACCTCTAGCTCCCTATGGGTTGTCTCAGCCAAGCTTTCCCCCTGCAGCCTCTTTAAGCCACAGCCTGGCTCCTCAGCCCTTTTGTCTTGTGCCCCGTTTGAAGTTTGGGATGTGTGTGGAGTTGTAAGAGCACGTAGGGCATTGTGGAAATGGCCCTGCCCTCTCTACCTACTCCCCTATGGCTCCAGCTCTCCCTCCAGCAGGTTTTGATTGAACATTCATTCTATGCAGGGAGCTCTGGTAACACACCCTCAGTCCTTGTCACTTGGCTCCACTGCCTAATCTCATTCCTCCACCAAACTCAACCTAGCCTTTGCCCCTCCTCCTGTCCACTGCCCAGCGTCACATACCCTCTTCTGCTCTCCCACCTCTGGGTTACCTTGGTGGCTCCCAACACTGTCCCTCATCCCACATGACAGCTCTGCCTATGGGATGGGGGCGCTGCATCCCCTCACCTTCTGCTGGACACTGTTCAGTGTCACCAGTGCTGCTCCAACCTCCTCTCTCCTCAGCCTCACCCCTCTGCAGTTCCCAGGGCTGAGCCATCCTACTGGTTAGTTCTCAGCACCCCTCTGTGACTACAAGTTCAAGTTCTCCTCCCCTTCCCAGACAATGAACCCAAGGTAATAGATAGGAGGTTTTAGGGTTTGAGGGGCTGTATTCAGGAGATTCCAACCTTGCTACCCTGAAAGATAAGGAGGTGACATGATGTCAGTACCTTCTAGGTGTGTCCTAGGAGGTGTGTGGAGGGGTATAGGAGGAAGGGTGTAAGCAGGAAAGGTGGAAGTCAGTGGAAAACTAAGGCACTACTTTGCAGTCCTTCCTCTCAGAGTGTTGGTGTAAATTTGGACTAGAAATATCCTGAGAGTATCCTGAGAGAAAAACAATGGATCATAGATGCCATAATATTACACCAGCCACAGGGAGGCAGCAGGAAGAAGATATTTTTCACTTGGTTACTGCTTCCTCGGCTGTCTGATAACCTGCACTCAATCCCTGTCACGCACCCACACAAGCTCATCTCATTCTTCCTACAAGTCTCAACCTACTCTAGTACTCTCACCAAGTTCTGGGGAAGCTGGGAGAAGTACCTTTAATGAGAGTGCCTTCAGGGGCTAGAACCTGTCCCCAACCCTCCCTCCCATCTTGCCTTCAATGTCCAAGGGGCTCTATTCAGCCTTGGGGAATGAGAGGCATTCTTCAAAAGCACGGAATCCTCAGTGATCCTCAGAGCCTGGACACTCCAGCTTAGGGCTGTCTGCCTGAGTCCCCTCCAGGCTGGACGTGAGCATGCCCAGGAGCCTGCACTTGCCACCTTCTCTCTCTGTAAACATTGTCCATCAAGTTTATCCTGGATCTCTTAGCCCCATTTTCCCAAAGACAAGCATACTGACCACTGGGCACCTCTCTCTGTTTGCTGTACCCATGTCCTTGGAGAGAGAATAGGCCTGTAGGATAACAAGCTATCCTTTAGGGGACGAACCTCTTTCTCCAGCTGGGAAGGGAGGACACTGGCTTAGTGCAGGAGCCCCTGCAGCCTGTCTCAGAATTTGATCCCTTAAAGATAAAGTCCCCAAGGAATTGTTCCCTGAACCAGACCCTCCAGGAATGACAGCTCTGCTCTTACCTGGAGTGGCCCTGCCCCGGACCACAGATGTGAGCAGCATCATCAGTAACGCCATCAGACCCACTGTCTGGGGAGTCCTAGAAACCTGCAGAACCATCATGGAGCTGGAAAAGGATGGCAAAATGAAAAGAACTGCAGTCAGGAAAAGAAGGACTCACGAAAGGGAGCTCCTGTCTGAAATATTAGAGACCATGAACCCAAGTAGTCTTCTGTGACCCTGGGATTGGACAGACTCTGAGAAAAGAACCAATGGGCACTAAGCTTTGTATGAGTCATCACTCGCCAGGCAGACGGTTAGTGTGAAGGTTCTGAAAATATAAAGCCTGTGATGCAGTTAAGATGACAGATGGAGGACGGTGACACCCATTTTAAGCAGTCAAGTAAGTCATGAGGTTGGGGAGATGATGTGTTTTCTTTGCTCTGATGGTGATCTCAAATATTCTGCTGGTCCACCTACAGGGATTATCATTTCCCCAATTCTGCCACACCTCACACACCCACAGGACATGGTCTGTTGTGGAAGAAATGCTATCTCAGTGTGTAAAAGGTCATTCAGTGGCATGGTTTAGAGGGATTAGAGTACCCATCCCAGAACTCAAATGAGGCCTGGAGTCTGTCTGTCTTGCCTTTGTCCAAGGGTGTGTTTAAGATTAGCACCCGTTCATATTTACTTTCTCCCAGAGGTCTGTGAGTCCTGAGATGTGCAGGAGATATCAGGTTCTTCCATAGGACTGTCATCGGGGTCAGCAGGGCTCAGTCTAGGGACCTTACACCGGGAGCATGAACACACCACCCATCCTGCCATGACAGTATGCAGCTTTAAGGACACCGCCTCTTTTGGACTTCATTTCCTTGTCTTCAATATGGGGATGATATAACCTGCCTTATAGCAAAGCTCTTAAGATCAAATGAGATCAATAGGTCTGAAATTGCTTCAGAAAAATAAAGTCCATAGAGAATATAAATTGACTAGTAAATAAGGAAGAAAATGAAAAGAAAACCAAAACAAAAACAAAAAAAAATCAAAGACCCCACCTCCTTCAAAGCATCCGATTCTATTCTGTTTATAGTGAATATTTTTACAAACTTTCAAAGAACATTACTTCTTACTTAGACACTTATAAATGTGATCCTAGAGGACCACCAATTCTAATTTCAAAAAAGAATCAAATTGGCATCAATTATTTAAATCGATATTAAAATGTAAATAGAAGGCTGGCGTGTAAAATGCAGAAGAAGAAAACAATTATGTAGTAGAAGGTGTCCAGTAGGATTGAGGGGCCAGGAGAGGATTGTGGAGAAAAGCTCAGTTTTTTTTAGTAACTGCCTGGGTGGGACTCTTCTCCTTGTCATTTACCTGCCATAGATAATTAGACAAATACTTAATTCCTCGATGTCTCAGGTAATTTACTTTTACAGTAGACATTAATAATACCTCCCTCAGGTTTAATGTGAGGTTTAAATGAGGTAATGCGTGAAAAGCACTAATAACAGCATCTCTCATGTACTAATCTGTTAGTAATTATTATTTACAAGGTAAGGCTACCACAAATAAGAAAAAATATTAATGTAATATATGTACTTCATCATTACATTAAATAGTAAATGTTTTGTGATCTTCTCTATGAGTATCAAAGAAATAGCTCAAAATCGAAATATTTAAAATGAGACTAGAAAAGTAATTACTTAAATACAGTAAAGAGAATATAAAATAAAAAAATGAACATTACCCATAACAGAAAAGCATTAGAGAAACTCTTCTTAAAAACAGGATCAAAATATGGGTGCATGTGGTTACCATAGGTAATGCTGTCCTGGGTATTCTTACATGAAAATGAAATAACATGACTACTAATTTAAAGATAAAAATGTTATTACACTGTTTAAATACCAGGAAAAGTCAAATACTTTTTGACTAAGTATAAGAATATTTTTTGACTAAATACACTAAGTATACTTTTTGACTAAATACTAAGAAATCTATTAATAAAAATTATCTAGAAATTTCACTAACAAAGGTAACCAGGAATAGATAAATACTTAAAGATCAGCTTCATTCAAGTTAATTAAAACCTCTAAATAGAAATTATAAAACCCTCTGCAGAAATGATTAAATAAGAAAGAGATATCTTAGGGAGGTGGACCTGAAAGAAGGATAATATGTATTTTATTAGATATCACATTCATTCTTCATTATCAACAGAATATTTTTGTAAACTTGACAACGTAACATAAAACATTATTTAAAATATAGTGACCAAAAAACATCAAAGATCATCTGACTGCCTGGGATACGGGTGGGGGTTGGGAGAAGGAACATAATGGGAAACATTTGCCATCAGAAGAAGGTGTGACTTATCTTTCCACGTCTCTTTCTCTAACTCTGAAAACGAACTGTGAACTGGAGCTCTCTTGACCACACTGGTACCTAAAATTCTCCCATCTCTTCCCCAGCACCTTCCAGCATCCTCTTTACCCAGCAACAGAGAATGTCAGCTCTGTTATTCCTCTGATTGGTGAAGCCTAGCCATGCTGACTCCTCTCCACCCATTTTGATCATTTCCAGTGCCAGAAGCCCACAGTTTCAGAGTCTCATCTGCCTCCACCAGGCTCAGTTCATTATCACTGTTCCTGTGCTCATGGACATCAATTATAGACCCCACAACGTGTGCCCTGAAGACAGAATGTTCCAGACCAGAGCTGTTGTCTTGAGAACCCTCTCCTTGGCTTTCCTGCTGAGTCTCCGAGGAGCTGGGGCCATCAAGGGTGAGTGCTCAGGAGGACACAAGAGTGTCGGGGTGAGTGTTGGGGAGGTTCACATCAATTGTTGCTTCAGGAATCAGAAATTTTAGGGGCTCATTGATCTATCTGGCCCTCATGATAGTCTATGATCTCTCTGGCCCTCATAATAACAGCAATAACAGCCAGAATTTATGAGATGCCTGCCTAGTTTCTTTCCCCATTTATATCTCACAGGAATCTTCAATGAAGATATTATTCCCTTCATTTAGAAATCATTCCCTTTATTTAGAAATTATTTTGAAAAAACTGAAGCTCAAAAAGATGAATACATTTTCCAAGGTTACACAGCAGATCAACGTGCCAAGTTTGAAGTCCAGACCCAGCTCTGAGGGTCATACACTGCCTTCCCCAGATTCCTGCACACAGTGATCTTCTACCAGGGCCCTGCAGGGCCCCACACACCTCCCATCTCTCTGGGATCCCCAGCCTCTGTCTTTTGTGGCTGCTTCACAGGAACTCCAAGCTATGGGCTCTGCATTAGGAGAGAAAGTGCTAAGAGTGTTTCTGTATCCTCCATCTCTCCTAGGACCCTAGGGCCCTTCCTGGGTCTTTGTGGGTGGTCACAAGCTTTCCTCTCTCAAGACAGCAGTGTCGCATGGTCTTGTTAGCCTTGTGATTCGGGTTCTGAGAGATCCGGACTGCAAGGCGGGCCTAGGCTTTGGATAGCTGCAAGGACTCAGCCAGAGATGGACTGTGGTGAATGCTCTTTCTTCCTTGTAGCTGACATCAGGGAGAATGACATCAAGCCTGTGCATGATGCTGTCATCCCAAAACCTAGTGATGGGGAAGGTTAGAATCCATAACATACAAGATGCACACTGGCCTCAGACAGTTTTATTTAAGATGTGTGGAATAAACAGGAGGTGAGGCTGTGGAGACCAGAAATATCTATTGCCCTGTTCATGGTCACCTGGGTTATTTCTAATGTTATGTTACAATAAACACCACAATGGGCATCTCTTCATAGATTTGAATACTTTTTAGGATTCTTCCTAGAAATTCCTAATTAGCCAACTGATAAAAAACAACCGTGACTTCAGTCTGCATCCTACCCTAGAGACACTTCCTTTGTGTTCTCACACTTGGAGCTAAGCTTCTGACTTGCCTCCGGTACATCCCTTAGGACCCTCTCATCTTGGCCATCAGGAACCTCAGCAGAAGGTCAAATCCAGTGGGTTCTTCTCAGTGCCTCTGATTTGAGTTACTGATATTTGCACTGTAATCTACTTATTTGTGATGAACTACCCTGTTCTTATTTTTCTCCTGTTTTCTTGGATCCTCCTTATCATCCTTTAAATCACCTCTTAATTATCATGTTCTCTCATACCCTGAGATCTCTGCAATTCTGACTTTTGGCACTCTTCCTGGAAAATCTCATCTAACCTGCATCTGCCTCTAATGACTGTCAGTTTTCTGGCCTAAACTCCTCTCCTGAGACCACCCATCATCCACAAATGTCTATGTATTATTTCTCCTTAGATGACTTCCAGATCGTCTAAGTGCAACAGCCCCACAGTGAACTCAGGATCTTCTCCTGGTCAGGCTGTCTTCCCTGTGAGAAGTGGCTTTTGCCCTGTTTTCTGAATGCCTACATTGAAGCCATCTGTTCCCCAGGAAGCCTTCCCTGATGTGCTGTTTGATCGCATCTTGTGTATACCCACTTATCTGCACTTACCCTTCTGAACCTGCTGTTGTCTTGTCACTTGTGTTTCCTTCTGTGAATTGTACGCGTCTGCAGAACAGGACCTATGTGTTATTTTTATTAGAATATTTAGCATCTAACAGTGTTTGACATATAGTAGTCTTTTAATATACATTTTTGTCTAAATGGAAATGATATTTTTAAGTAAAATAATCTGTTTAATATCTGGTTGATCTTTAGACTGCAGAACTTGTGAAAGTGTTTTTTAAAAAGCGTTTTTAAAACTATAACATTCACATATTCACATATTAGGAAGATGAGTTCCCATTAATTGCTAGAGGACGTTGTGTCTTTTTAGTTTACCCTCTTTTTCCTGATGAGTCCTTTGAGTCCTTTAAACTGAGAAGGAAGCTAAGTTTCCTTGTGAAATACCTATAGGATTTAATTTAATTTGTTTAGTTTGAAATACCACTCTCTGCTTGGCCACTTACAGTGACAGGGAGTCATTCTCAGTGCAAAATAAGACACAGACCCTATCCTCCAGACACTTACAATTACAGTGACAGAGAATCATTGTACATATATGTACAGAGACATAGACCAATGAGGGAGTTTATTTTTGAGTTTGATGAGGATGAGATGTTCTATGTGGATCTGGACAAGAAGGAGACCATCTGGAGGAGTTTGGCTGAGCCTTTTCCTCTGAGACTCAGAGTCATTCTCCCTGTCACTGTAATTGGCCAAGCACAGACTGGGTCCCCACATGTCAGGGCTGCAAACTCACAGGGAAATCCGTGAGTTGGGAGGTGAGAGCCAGTGAGCCCTGTAGTACCTTCTCGCTCTCATGCATTTATCATTCTAAACCCAGACTTTCACATATACATTCATTGTTTTCTTTCATGATGATAATTGCATTTATCCTTTTATCTTTGCTACTTCTTGCAAACTAATACAGATTAAGAAACAAAATAAATTAAATCCTACAGGTATTTCAAACTCAGTAATAATTTCTAGTTGGCCTCTAAAACAAAAATCAAAATATAAATGTAAGAAGAGTTTAGAATGCTTAGTACCTGGGTAATGAAATAATCCGCACACTAAACCCCCGAGTCATGACTTTACTTGTACAACAAACCTGCACATGTACCCCTCCCTGAACATAAAATAAATGTTAAAATATTTTTTAAAAGGAAACAAAAAGTTTGGAACAAATGCCAAAATAACTGTACTGTACTTTTGAATTTATATGCCCCAAGTGAAAAATATTATCAACCAAGCTGTACATTCTAGTTTCATGTTCATAAACTAAGACAGAAACTTTAAAACTGTCAAGAACACTAAAATTTGAAGGATATTTTCTTCGTCCTCCCAATTTTCTATTTTTTCTCTCTTCTGCAACAAGAAAAATAAAATGTTCACTCCCCCACCCCCATGGCTCGAAAAACAATTTTACATCGTGTCTTAGAAGAATTAAGACCTCAAGGGTAGAAAAAAAATCTGTCTACTAGTTCCACCAGTAGCTGTATGACCTTGGCAAGTTATTAATATATAACCTCTTTGCATTTCCTTACCTGTAAAATAGTATGCTATGTATTTGCTTCATAGGGTTATTGTGACAGTTCAACGAGTGAAATATGTAAAGTATTTAGAAGGATGCCTGGTACAAGTAAGTGCTCAACAAATGTTCGCTGTCATTGTTACGATTACTATTGTGTAGGGTCAGGATGCCCAGACTTTCAAAGACCATGAAGCAACTTGACTTATCAGTGATAAACTTCGTTTTGTTCTTCACTCCTTTCTTTTTATAACTGCCCATCTGCTCTGTATTATTTCCTTAATGCTGTTGGTCTCTCTTCCCCATATGTACTGCCTTTGACCTCTTACCTTCTTCCTTTTTATATTCCTAAGTCTTTATTCATTCTCGAGCTTTCACCATTTGCATATTCATACTTACATTTTGTCGTGTTTTTCTCTACTTTCTTTATGCAGCGGACCATGTGTCCACTTATGCCAAGTTTGTACAGACACATAGACCAACAGGGGAGTATATGTTTGAGTTTGATGAGGATGAGATGTTCTATGTGGATCTGGACAAGAAGGAGACCGTCTGGCATCTGGAGGAGTTTGGCCGAGCCTTTTCCTTTGAGGCTCAGGGCGGGCTGGATGACATTGCTATATTGAACCACAACTTGAATACCTTGATCCAGCGTTCCAACCACACTCAGGCCGCCAATGGTACTACCTATCTTTTCCTCTTTCTCTGTAGCCCAACTGGAAGGGAAGAGAGGGCCTCTCTGCCACCCTCAGACTAGGAAGCCTAAGTGCCCCCTGCTGTGTGATCCTCTTCCCCTAGTGGCCATGGGCTGATCCCACTACAGCAAGGGCTTGCATCCTCCCTTCTCAAGAAAGAGAAAGGTGAGCAGAGTGAGGCTGGTCAGTGGTATGATACTTGCCTCTGTGATTCAGGAACCCAGAGCTGCCATAAAATCTAAGGCTGAGGTAGAGGACCCGTCAGAGGTGGAGCCTCTGTGATTCATCCCAGAACAGGGTCCTCACCTGCTCCTGTCTCCTCCCAGATCCCCCTGAGGTGACCATGTTTCCCAAGGAGCCTGTGGAGCTGGGACAGCCCAACACCCTCATCTGCCACATCGACAAGTTCTTCCCACCAGTGCTCAACGTCACATGGCTGTGCAACGGCCAGCCAGTCACTGAGGGTGTCACTGAGAGCCTCTTCCTGCCCAGAACAGATTACAGCTTCCACAAGTTCCATTACCTGACCTTTGTGCCCTCGGCCGAGGATGTTTATGACTGCCGGGTGGAGCACTGGGGCTTGGATCAGCCACTCCTCAAGCACTGGGGTATGCAGCTCTTTTTCTCTCCATAATCTCCTGGCATCCTCTATTCCAATGACCTGGTGTCTTCAGCACCAGTTTTCCCCACTGGCCAGGTCTCAGTCCTCTCCTCGTCCTAATGTCCAGTTAACTGGTCCATAACCTTCGATTCCCACACCCATTCCACACCAGAACCACCCTCACTGAGCACCTCCTGACCCTATCTCTTCATTCTTCCCCCAGAGGCCCAAGAGCCAATCCAGATGCCTGAGACAACGGAGACTGTGCTCTGTGCCCTGGGCCTGGTGCTGGGCCTAGTGGGCATCATCGTGGGCACCGTCCTCATCATAAAGTCTCTGCGTTCTGGCCGTGACCCCCGGGCCCAGGGGCCCCTGTGAAATACTGTAAAGGTGGGAATGTAAAGAGGAGGCTCTAGGATTTGTAGAATGTAAGGAAGGGAGGAAAAATTCAATCCGATAAGTATTCATTGATCTTCTAATGGGTTAAAAGCATTCAGCCACATAACAACAACACATTGATAACTAACTGACTAGTTAATATGCTTAGGCGCTATTCTAAGCATTTACATTTATTAATTCACTTTATTCTCACAAAGAATCTCTGAAGTAGGTACTATTATTTTCACCATTTCATATGAAAGATACTTACATCTTTTTACATACACAGAGACCTTAAGCACCTTGATCAAGTTCCCACAGCTATGAAGTAGTAGGGCTAGCTTCCAATCCAGAAAGCCTGGATCCAAGACTGTTTATCCACTGTCCTATACACCCTATTTTGTGAAGGAAATGATCAAGTTCAAATTCTCCAAGAGTCCATTGTCTAATAATGGAGCCAGATCTATATTTCTATACATAATTACAACACAGTGGTGGGTGCCTGTAACTATTTACTATCTCTACTTGGACTCATTCCATGGCAATGCTCATACAAATAATGCCCCTCCTGAGATCTTATGGGTTTCTATTTATCATAACACTCACCATATTTTATATTTTTATATGTTTTGGGAATTCTCTTAGCATTAGACAGTGAACTTCCCTGCAGATGACCACATCTAATTCATTATTATTATTGTTATTCATGCTGGACCTCAGGTACAAAAGGTTAAGAACTTCTCAGTTCATTATACTCTCATCATTGGTGCTTTCGAGCTCTCTCTCTCTTGATTTATTTGGTCCCTTTTATCTCCAGTCCTTACTCCCATATCTAACCTCTTATCCTTACCTCATAGGTAAACATTTTAATGAGTTTGATGTTTCCTTTCATTTGCATAGATCCTCTATAATATGTAGTAATGTCCAGTGTACATGTATTTTTTAATTAACCAAAATGGCATTAAATTATAGATCTAATTTTGTACATCCAGTTTGCTAATTTTGTACATCCAGTTTGTTTTTTCCAAATCTCCCATAATATTTTACTCTATATGTCCATGCATTAGTCCATTTTGCATTGCTATGAAGGAATATATGAAGTTACCTAATTTATGAAGAAAAGAACTTTAATTGGCTTACAGATCCACAGGTTCTACATGAAACATGGCACCGGCATATGCTTCTGTTAGGGGATTCTGAGGGGGTTCTGGAAGCTTTTACTCATGGTGGAAGGCAAGGGGAGCCGGTGCATCACATGGTCATAGAGGGAGAAAGAGAGAGAGAAAGAGGTGCCAGGCTCTTTTTAACAACCAGGTTTCATGTGCACTAATAGAGTGAGAACTCACTCATTACCCTGGAGAGGGCACCAAGCCATTCATGAGGGAGTCTCCTCCATGATTCAGGCCCCATCTGCAACACTGGGGATCAATTTTCAACATGAGACTTGGAAGGGACAAATATCCAAATCATATTAATCCACATATCTATATTGCTCCTGGGATACCTAGATTATCCCTGGTTCTCTACTATTGCAAGCAATGCTTGTATCTCACATGAAACTACATATGCTCATGGGCCTGACCTGCATCCCTGGAATGTATGTATCCTAGAAAGGGGTTGCAGGGTCGCTGGAGATGCAGCTCCTTAATTTGACTAAGTACTGCTCATCTGCTTATCAGAATGGCTGTACTCATCTGTCCTTCCTTTGTCAATACCTGAAATGTCCTGCAACTCCTAAATGCACTTCAATACTGGACATTATTCAGTTTTCTAACTTTTGCCAATTTCATGTGCATAAAGAAATATGCTGTTTTATTTTGCATTTCTTTAATTACTAATAATTGGGGCTATAATTAGAACTGATTAGGCACTTGGGAGTTCCTTTTCTATAAATTGCCTGTTCACATTCATTGCCCATTTTTGTACTATGTGCTTCTATCATTTTCTTATTGATTTGCAGGTGATTCTTATATAGTCCTGCTAGTAGTCCCTTGTCAGTTTTAGGCATTGCAAATGTTTTCCCCTAATCTGACTTCTGGCAACTTTCTCCTTGGTTTCCTTTATTGAAGATAAATCCTTAATATTTTGTAATGAAGTCCATCAACTGTATTTTTGTTTGTGTGTCTTTTTTAAAAGAAGTCTTTCATATACTGAGATATCAAAGATATTTTTAAAACATCTCCTACAGTTTTAAATTTCACATGTACTACTTTAATTCATCTGGGATTCTTCTTTGTGTTTGATGGGGATCATGTTTTATTTTTCTCTATATAATGGGCAAATGTGTTCTCACAACTACTAAATAGTTCACCTTTTCCCCATAAGTTTGTGGTGTCTTCTTTGCTATACTGAAAGCTCCCATTACAGATGGGCCTGTGTCTGAGTTCCATCTTGTTCCACTGTTCTGTTTGTCTCTTCTTGTGCCAGTGCCCTAATGTCTTGATTACTATGACATTGTAGTGTTGTTAGTATCCAGTAGGACAAATTTTTCTTTATTTTTCTTTGTTCACACACATTTATAATTATATATATAATGATTTGTAACAGAATGAAGTGAATGTAGAATGTCAGATGTTAAGAGGAAGAATGGAAAGGAGGGCTGGGACTAGGGTCATGTAAGGGATGCACTTGACTTAGGTGCAAAATTTGGAGGATACCAAAAGAACTCAGTAATAAATCATATTTTAATGAAATATCTTGAAAGAGCAAAATTAATGCAAAGATACATGATTAACAAAATATCAAAAGAGGAATATTTAACGAAAATGGAGAAGAAGCAGACAGGCAGAAGAATTAGGAGAATATGCTGCCACATAAGCCAAGGAATTAAAGAATTCCAGGAAGGAGGAAGTACTGCTGTCAGATGTTCAACAGAGGTCATTTTAGAAAATTTACCTTGGTTTTGAAATCCTTTCAAAGATCAGTTTACACAATATGAGTAAGTATCCTTCCTTCATTGCTGTCATTTATATGGTTTGGATATTTGTCCCTTCCAATTCTTATTCCAGGGTTAAGCTTCTTCTCTGCCCTCAGTAATGTGACCCTTCCCCTTGTCAGGATATTTTGGAGACATGAAGCATGTGGGATGCCCTCAAAGTCAGCTGGGGTTTGAGGGTGAAATTCAATGACTTTAGTGAACTCCTTGGCTCCTATGTGCTGTTCACCTGGAGGACCAGGGCATGTGCAGGGATGACCACCTTCTCCCTGGGACCTGAACAGGGCAGAGAAATGGGAAGCTCGGGTGCAAAGGGAGTGGGGAAGATGGCTCTGGGCTTACAGTACTGAACCCAGGAATGACAGTAACTGTGTGTGTTGCTGCAGGTGACAAAATATCTGAACAGAAGAGGACTTAGGAGAGATCTGAACTCCAGCTGCCCTACAAACTCCATCTCAGTTTTTCTTCTCACTTCATATGAAAACTACTCCAGTGGCTGACTGAATTGCTGACCCTTCAAGCTCTGTCCTTATCCATTACTTTAAAGCAGTCATTCCTTAGTAAAGTTTCCAACAAATACAAGTTAATGAATAAATGTTGACACTTTGGTAGCACTGATATGGAGATTATCCCTTCATTGAGTCTTTTATCCTCTGGTCTCCTTTGAAGAACCCTTCCACTTTCACCTTCCGGAGAATACCCTAAGACCAATAAACACTTCAGTATTTCAGAGCTGAGAGACTCTGAGTCATTCTTACTGGAAGTCTAGGATCAGGTCACATGTGAACACTACCTCTTTTTTTTTTGTTTACTTAGAAGCATTCAGAATGTCAGCAAAACAGCTGCAACTTGTTTTTTTTTTTTTTTTTTTTGCAATTACAGAGTGGTATCAATTAACAGAACAACAATTATTTCGTATAAGCTGCATCAGAGACAACTGAAGATGAAAAAACTACCATCCCCATATATAACTAATTTGTGCTGTGCACCAACAAGAACCTGCTTTAAATTTCCACGCCAATTTACAACCCCCATACTGTACCAGGCAAGGTTAGTGGCTATTGAAAATACCACCAGGACAGGGCTATCTAAAGACACATTCGGTAGTGTGTTAACTATACAAAAAAAGACACTGTACAGTTTAAAAACAAATCTTACACAGTCTTACATTTCAATTTTTTTCTTTAAAAGGAGTGAGTTGTGTACAGGGGGGTTAAATGCTTTATAGACAAGAAAAAAAAACTGTGCTAGAACCAACTTATTCATCATGATCATCTTCTTCTTCATCTTCATCTTCTTCATCTTCCTCCTCCTCCTCATCCTCTTTATCTTCCTCATCTTCCTCCTCTTCCTTCTTTTCCTTGCTTTTTTCAGCCTTGACAACTCCCTTTTTTGCTGCATCAGGCTTTCCTTTAGCTCGATATGCAGCAATATCCTTTTTGTATTTTTCCTTCAGCTTCGCAGCCTTCTTTTCATAAGGCTGCTTGTCATCTGCAGCAGGAACACTATTTCTTGAAGGTGTGGTTTCAACCTCTGTTGCAGATGTGGTTACTAAAGGTTCTGATCCCACCTGAATGGAAAAGTCTGAGGATAGTGATTCAGCCCTGGGTTCTTCCCTAACTACAGGATAGGGTGGAGTAGAGAAAGGATATCAGGGGGAAATTTTACTTGGATAAAGATTTTCTTGGATGTAGTTTGAAGACTGCAGTGTTTGAAGTCTCTGAGGGAAGAGATTAAGTCTGTCTGGATCAAGATATCAGGCAGATTAGGATTTCATTCACAGCCCCTGAGCTCCCTTCCCAAGGCTGGATTGTAATTACAGCAATATCTCATGGAGGATTTTTCTACATGATAAAACTAAGAGCCAATAAATAAAATTTTTAAAATGCCCTCATTCATTGCAGTTTTTACCAACTATAGTCACTCCATGTGGTAGAACTTAAATCGTTATTACCAGAGCTTTCAAAGATTTGAGAACAGTGGTGATTATGAAGAAAAATATCTTATTTGAGCAATGATTTTGTTTCTTTATGAGTGTTCATTAGATATTAAGATGAAAAAAGCATGAGATGGTAAAAATGCAGATAAATATAATAACATGTTTTCTAGTATTTTTTTTTATTTTTAAGTTAAAAAAGGAATTGTTTAAAGTGAAAATTATTTGGGGATTTATAACATACCCAGCAGTAAAATATGATGACCATGGCACAAAGAATAGAAGGGAGAAATGGAAGTATAATGTTGTAAATTTCTTATACATGTGAAGCGGGTGTGTTATTGTTTGAAGGTAGAATGTATTAAGATGAATATTTAAAACTCCTGACAACTACTGAAAAAAAAGAGGTATAGCTAAGAGGCCAACGGAGAAGATAAAATAGAACACTAAGCATAATTAATTCAAAATAAAGAAATAAAAAAGGGAAAGTCTGAGAAGACAAAGAGAAAACAATCTGTAAGACGGAGTTTAAAACAACCATACTAATAATTGAATTAAATGCACATGGCCTAACCACTCTAATGAAAAGGCAAAGATTGTCAGAATGCACAGAAAAATGTACAGGCCAACGTTATGCTCTCTACATAATGCCCTCTTTAAATATGAAGGCAAAGACAGGTAAAAAGTAAAAGAATGGGAAAATACGTATATATCATGGAATACTATGCAGCCATAAAAATGAGTTCATGTTGTTTGCGGGGACATGGATGAAGCTGGAAGCCATCATTCACAGCAAACTAACACAGGAACAGAAAACCAAACACCACACATTCTCACTCATAAGTGGGAGCTGAACAATGAGAACACATGGACACAGGGAGTGGAACACCACACACCAGGGCCTGTCGGGGGATGGGGAGTAAGGGGAGGGAGAGCATTAGGACATGTACCGAATGTATGCATGGCTTAAAACCTAGATGATGGGTTGATAGGTGCAGCAAACTACATGGCACATGTATACTTATGTAACAAACCTGCACATTCTGTACATGTATCCCAGAACTTAAAGTAAAAAAAAAAAAAAAAAGGAAAATAATGCCAACCATGGAAATGTTGGTGGCTGTATTAATATCAGAAATATAGAACTCAGAATAAGAAATATTATCAAGGAGAAAGAAGGATAGTTCATAATGATAAAAGGATCATTTTATTACCAACATATAACAATCCTAAATGTGTATGTTTTTAGAAAATATGTCTTAAATCACATTATGCCAAAAATGATTTAAAAAAAATCAGAAATATACAAATTCACAATTACATTTTAGTATTCTAGCCCTCAGTAATCAATAACATATTTAGGAAAAAACTCAATGAGGACATGGAAGATGTGAATAACATTATCAATGAACTAATGTGATCTAATCAAGATCTATAGAATACTCCACCCAATAGTGGCAGAATACACATTATTTTCAAATGCTCAAGAATATTCCACAGGACAGACTATACACTGGGTCATAAACACATATAAATAAATGTCTAAACAAATAAATAAATGTCCTGTTGAAATCATACAGAATACATTCTTGGACCACAATAGCATTAAATTAGAAACCAATAACAGAAAAATACCTTGAAAGTCCCAAACACCTAGAAATTAAAAAGCATACTGCTAAACAGCACCTGGATTTAAAAAGAGTCAGAAGGAAAATTAGAAAATATTTTGAACTGAATGAATATGAAAGCACACTATATCAAAATTATTATGATACAGTAAGTAGAGAATAATTTATAACTTTACATAATTGGAAAGGAGGGAAACTCTAAAATCAACCATCTATGTTCCCATCTTAAGAAGCTAGAAAAAAAAGGTCAAATTAATCCCAAGATTAATAAGATCAGAAATAAATGCAATAAAAATGGACAAACAATAAAGAAAATAAACAAAGTCAATTACTAGTTTTCAAAAAGGCTCAATACATTCATGAATCTCTAGCTAGATGGATCAATAAAAAGAGGTAAGACTCAAATCCCCAATATCAGGAATGGAAGTGGGTCCATCACAACAAATCATACAGACATTAAAAGTATAATGACAGAATACTATGAAAATGCCAATAACAAAAATGACAATAAATTTGACAATTTTACATTGTTAAATTAAATTAAATTTGGTGTAAAGCTTTCTCCATATCTTGAGTCCCTACACAGCAAACTAACCTAACTTAACATAACTGCATTATGCAAACAAACTACAGCCTAACTTAAGAGTATTGTAATAAATAGCTGAGTCTCAGCCAATCACAGGCTGCCAACTGATCATACTATGTCCCCCATAAGGCAAATACCTCATCACACCATGCCCATATAAGGCAAACACTGAGCTGTAACAAATCGACTGGTTTTGAGCATCACTTCCTGTTTTTGTCTATAAACACTGCCTTCTCATGTTGCTGGATAGAGCTCTCTGAATCTTCCTGGGTTCTGAGTGCTGCCCAATTCATGAATTGTTATTTGCTAAATAAACTCTATTAAATTCAATTTGTCTAAAATTTGTATTTTAACAACATGAAATGGAAACATTTCTTGAATGATTCAAATTACCAAAACTAAATCAAGAAGAAATCTCAATCAATGGAAGAAATTAAGTTTGTTAATTTTAAAAATCTTTCTCACAGAGAAGGCCAAATGGTTTCCAGGTCAGATGACTTCATTGATTAATTCTATTATACATTTAAGGAAGAAACAATACCAACTCAATACAAACTCTTTCAATAAAAGAGCAGAAGAAAACACATCCCAATAATTTACAAGTCCAATATACTAACACCAAACAATGACATGAAAGGAAAAGGAAACTAAAGACATGTACCCCTCACAAACATAGCCACAAAAATGTTTAGCAAAATATTATAAAATTGAATTCAATAGTATATTAAAAAGGATGACATAACATGATCATGAAAGTTTATGCCAGGAATGGAAGGCATGCTTAACATGCAAAAAAATCAATGTGATTCCACATTTTAACAGAATACAAAAGAAAAATTATATAATTATATAAATGGATGCAGAAAAAGGCATTTGCTCATTCATGATAAAAAGTCCTAGAAAACTAGGAATAAAAGGGAATTACTTCACCTGATAAGGTGTGTCAATGAAAACCAACAACAGGCCGGGCGCGGTGGCTCAAGCCTGTAATCCCAGCACTTTGGGAGGCCGAGACGGGCGGATCACGAGGTCAGGAGATCGAGACCATCCTGGCTAACAGGGTGAAACCCCGTCTCTACTAAAAAAAAAAAAAAAAAAAAAAACTAGCCGGTGAGGTGGCGGGCGCCTGTAGTCCCAGCTACTCCGGAGGCTGAGGCAGGAGAATGGCGTGAACCTGGGAGGCGGAGCTTGCAGTGAGCTGAGATCCGGCCACTGCACTCCAGCCCGGGGGACAGAGCAAGACTCCGTCTCAAAAAAAAAAAAAAAAAAAAAAAAAAAAGATGACCTTCTTTTTTTCCCCTAATGGCTGTTGAATTTATTTGCTTGATCAATAATGGTCCTGGCAAAAATTAACCAATGCTGAGACATTTGTAATGAAATACTAATTTTAAAATTCCATGACACCTTGATAGAAATTAGAGTTTACACAAATAAAAAAGGAACCTTCGATATTGCCAGCAGCTGTAAGGTGAATGTACTGAGACTGATAGGACAGTAAGAAGGCATTCACACATTTATATCTGACACCCGACCATACTTTCAGTCACCAGAATATCTTCTCTCCAGATTTTAAAAAATAGTATGTTGATTTCTACAACAAAGCTTTTTTTTCATACAAAAATCAAATAATGGGCAGAAGACATCCTTCTTAAAGGGGATGCCAGATGAGCATGCTGAACACAAAGCATGGTTTGCAGAGAAGAGATGTTTCTAACAAAAAAATTAAGGACAGAGTTTGAGGTAATGATGAAACATCCAGATGGATGTGCCAAGTACACATACTAAGATGAAGCCAGACACTATACACCAATGGGTTTTCTGTGGCATAATGATTGATGCCATGAGGGTGACCGAGATCTGCAAGAGAATGAGTGTACAGAGATGAGCAAAGGACTGAAGATTATGCCTTGAGTATGTCTCCATTTAAAAATGAGAAATGGAAGAGCAGTGCACAAAGGAGTATGCATTGTTTCCTGCCTCAGCATGTTGGGGTAAATAGCGTAAGGAAGAGAGGGCTATGGGAAGAGAATGACCTGTCTCTCCATCTCACTTATAACTATCTGGTTGACCACCAACTGGATAAGATCCAATAGTTCGATATACCTGTCAAAGGACTTAATATAACATTAGTCTGCATTAATATCAGCAATATTTCTGTAATAAGGAAAGTGACAGATCTCCTATTCCCTGCTTGAACTTTACTTGAAGCTCTGTACACTGAGACATAGATTTTTAAGAAAAATCTGTACCACCTGGACAGTAGTGTAAAGGAAAACGAAAAACAAGAATGAAACAGTTCAAAGTGTTGTGATTTTGGAGCCATTAAAGAATCTGCTCAAGTGTGGTCTGGTGAAGTGAAAAAAGCAGAACCAGGATTGGTTAAGAATCTCTGACTCCAAATAACTATACCTCAATTACGGAGGTCCTAGGAAGTCAGGCAGGGGTGTGTTGCTTTATTTATGAGACAAGTGTACTCATATATCTCTAAATATGTAAGGTACATGATTGATTCCTTTTTTATTGTCTTGAGTAGGATGATCTGCTCCTAGCAACGTGAAGATGGGACTTATGTAAGCCCTAAACACTTGTGTATGACAGAGGAAGAAGAGGCTCTTCCTTAGGCTGAAAGAACTTCAAGCAAGGTTACTCCAGCCCATCCTCCCATTTGCTCTCTCTTTCTGTTTTCAGCTCACATAGAAAAGCCCTTTTTGGTATTTAAGCTCAATTGCTCTTATTGCGGGACAGTGGAGGCTGTGTATTACACTCATAAAAACTATTTGTTTCTATTTCCTCTCTAAAAAGGTAGCATTGCAACATTTCCCTCTCTGCTTTCCCTTCTCTCTCTTAGCCAGGGGCACCATTGCTAAGGGTTAGAATACACAGTCAGCTAAAAAAATCTGTCCCAAAAAGGGGCTGTTGAACACTCAACTGTTTGATGGTTGAAGCTAAACTCTAAGAGTGAGAGTAAAATGCTGATGGAGCAGGTTTGGAGAAAACTGTGATGACAAGAATTATCGCTTCTGCTTAATAACTTTCCCTCCAGTCAATGAGATTTGAGTGTGAAGCATCCTCACTTGTGACCAGGAAATAGAGGTACTGAGATTGTCCTGAGTGAGTTGCAGAGAAGGGAACGGTATGGCACGCTATCAAGAGAACAGTTTTGTTTCATAGTGGGAAAATGTATCAGAGGTGTTACACGGACATAGAAGTGAGAGAACTGAGGGTTGAAGTGGGTTCTTGGGAAGGTCACGTCCTCTGCTGTTCAGAAAATCTGAAGTGTATACCAACTAGGGTTAGAATTGCTGCCTCACAGGAAGTAGTGCTCCCTGCAGCCACCAATTAAAACTGCCCTGCCTGGATCCTTTTAGTATTTTGGGATTGATAAACTGGTATGAATAAAAAATGAGCAAACCGGCTGGGCGCGGTGGCTCAAGCCTGTAATCCCAGCACTTTGGGAGGCCGAGACGGGCGGATCACGAGGTCAGGAGATCGAGACCATCCTGGCTAACACGGTGAAACCCCGTCTCTACTAAAAATACAAAAACTAGCTGGGCGAGGTGGCGGGCGCCTGTAGTCCCAGCTACTCGGGAGGCTGAGGCAGGAGAATGGTGTAAACCCGGAGGCGGAGCTTGCAGTGAGCTGAGATCTGGCCACTGCACTCCAGTCCGGGCGACAGAGCGAGACTCCGCCTCAAAAAAAAAAAAAAAAAAAAAAAAAAGAGCAAACCCAGGCAAGGTAACACTAAGGAGAAAACATAGAAATAGTGCATGGAAACGAGATAGAAAAGAATAAAACAGAATATAAGTACAAGTCTCCATACCTGTCGGCATATGGGAATAGTTTTGGTGTGTGCTAAAATAGTTTTTCCTTGGAGCTTCAGGTTGTAAATTGCTAAGGAAAGTCTGCTTGGTGCTGGAGTCCAGAGTCTTTACTTTTCTTCTAGTTACAGCTCTCAGAGGCCTGTTCAATTTCTCAGAAGCATAGTACCCATTAGCTACTTTGTTAGATCCACTGTCAAATTTGGCTTCCATATCCGGTTTTACAATTTAATGTTGGATCAAAAAGACTGGTTGGTTTCCTAGAAGCCTTTCTAAATTCTACTGAGCTAGAAACTGTTAGAGAAAGAGCTTTTTACTCTCTGAGGAGCACTTTTGAGTTACTTCTACTTCACAGGTTCTAACCTGTCATCAAGCCATTCCATTTCAAGTTGCCAGCTGTTTCCTTTCCTTGAGACAAACTCCGACTTAACTCAGATTTGATTCTCCAGCTTTCTCCAAAGAACTGATCTGGTCCAGCATGGTGGCTCATGCCTGTAATTTCAGCACTTTAGGAGGCTGAGGTGGGAGAATCTCTTGAGTCCAGAAGTTTGAGTTCAGCCTGGCTAATATGGTGAAATCCCATTTCTACAAAAAATAAAAATAAAAATTAGGTGAGGTGGCATGTGCCTGTGATCCCAACTACTCTGGAGGCTGAGGTGGGAGAATTGCTTTTCTCCCCAGTGAAAGCAAACTCAAAAAAATTGGAAAAAGTGACTATTACACGAGATGTGCAAATATAAATGTAAAGACACTGGAAGCATGAAAAAGCAAGGAAATATGACACTTCCAAAGGAACATAATAATTCTCCAGAAACAGAGTCTGATAAAAAAGAAATTCACAAAATCCCAGAAAAAGAATTCAAAATTGTGATACTAACAAAGCTTAGGGAGATACAAGAGAACTCCAAGAAACAAAATAAATAAATCTGAAAAGCAATTGGAGATTTAAATGAGAAAATTACCAAAGAGATAGATAACATAAAAAAAGAACCAAAGAGAAATTCTGGAACTGAAGAAGTCCTTAAATGAAATACAAAATGCATTTGAAAACCTTAACAATCAACTAGACCAAGAAGAGGAAGAACCTCAGAACTTGAAGAAATGTCTTTTTAAATAACCCAGTCAGACAAAAATAATGAAAAAAAGACTTTTAACAATGAGCAACGCAGGCCAGGGTGCAGTGGCTCACACCTGTAATCCCAGAACTTTGGGAGGCCGAGGCAGGTGAATCGCTTGAGCCCTGGACTTTGAGACCAGCTGGGCAACATAGCGAGACTTCATCTCTACAGAAAATACAAAAATTGGCCAGGCAGGGTGCTGTGCACCTGTAGTCCCAGCTACTCAGAGGCTGAGGTGGGAGGATCTCTTGAGCCCAGGAGGCAGAGGTTGCAGTGAGTGGAGATTGCACCACTCACTCCAGCCTGGGTGACAGAGAGAGACCCTATCTTTAAAATACAAATAAATAATAGAAAATTTTAAAAAAGAAAAAGAGGAAATCCTTCATGACATATGGAACACCATAAAGTGATCAAATATTTGAAGTATCAGTGTCCTAGAAGGCAAAAAGAAAAAGCACAAAAGGGTTAGGAAACCTGTTTAACAAAATAATAGGTGAAAATATCTCATGTCTAGCAAGAGATTTAGACATCTGGATATACCCAAAAAATACCAATACAGATACAATGCAAAATAGTCTTCTTTCCAACACATTATATTCAGACTGTCTAAAGTCAAAGACAAAGAGAGAATTCTAAAAACATCAAGAGAAAAGCATTCAGTCATTTGTAAAGATACTCCTATCAGACTAACAGTGGATTTCCCAGTAGAAACCTTGCAGACTGGAAGAAAAATGGTATGTTAAAACTGCCAGTAAGGGTACTATACCCAGAAAATTATCCTTCATAAATGAATGAGAAACAAAATCTTTCCCTGAGAAGAAAAAGTTGAGGAAATTAATTATTTATTAGACTGATTCTACAAGAAATGCACAAGAGACTTCTAAACTTGGAAGTGAATAGATGACATTTACCATCATGAAAAACACATGAAAATATAGAACTCACTCTTAAGCAAACACAAAAATGAGGATGAGAAACCACGCAAATGGTGTGACTACTGAAAAACCATGATGAAAAACAATAAGAGAAAAAAATATGAAGAATATACAAAACAATGAAGAAACAATTAACAATATGACAGAAACAAAACATCATGTATCAATAATCACTTTGAATGTAAATGAATTTTTAAAATTCTCCACTTAAAAGATACAGACTGGGCCAGATGCAGTGGCTCACATATGTAATCCCAGCACTTTGGGAGGCCAAGGGGGGTGCATTGCTTGAGGTCAGGAGTTTGAGACCAGCCTGGCCAACATGGTAAAACCATGTCTCTACCAAAAAAAAAAAAAAAAGAAAAAGAAAAAAAAATTAGCCAGGTGTGGTGGCATGGATCTGTAATCCCAGCTACTTGGGAGGCTGAGGGATAAGAATCACTTGAACCAGGGAGGTGGAGGTTGCAGTGAACCAAGATCATGCCAGTGCACTCCAGCCTGGATGACAGAGTGAAACTGGGTCAACAAAGGAAAGGAAGGAAGGAAGGAAGGAAGGAAGGAAGGAAGGAGAGAAAGAAAGAAAAAGGAAGGAAGGAAGGAAAGAAGGAAAGGAAGAAGGAAAGGAAGGAAGGAAGAAAGAAAGAGAGAAAGAGAGAGAAAGAAAGAGAAAGAGAGAGATAAAGAAAGAGAGAAAGAGAAAAAAGAAAGAAAGAAAGAGAAGAAAAGAAAAAAAAAAAAAAAAAAAAAAGAAAAGAAAAAAAAATTAGCCAGGTGTGGTGGCATGGATCTGTAATCCCAGCTACTTGGGAGGCTGAGGGATAAGAATCACTTGAACCAGGGAGGTGGAGGTTGCAGTGAACCAAGATCATGCCAGTGCACTCCAGCCTGGATGACAGAGTGAAACTGGGTCAACAAAGGAAAGGAAGGAAGGAAGGAAGGAAGGAAGGAAGGAAGGAGAGAAAGAAAGAAAAAGGAAGGAAGGAAGGAAGAAGGAAAGGAAAGAAGGAAAGGAAGGAAGGAAGAAAGAAAGAGAGAAAGAGAGAGAAAGAAAGAGAAAGAGAGAGATAAAGAAAGAGAGAAAGAAGAAAAAAGAAAGAAAGAAAGAGAAAGAAAGAAAAAAAAAGAAAGGAAGAAAGAGAAAGAGAGAGAAAAGAAAAGAAAAAATAAAAGAAAGAAAGAAAAAGAGAAGGAGGAAGGGAGGAAGGAAGGAAAGAAGGAAAGGAAGGAAGGAAAGAAGGAAAGGAAGGAAGAAAGAAAGAAAGAAGAAAAGAAAAAAGAAAGAAAAAGAGAAAGGGAGAGAGGGATGGAGGGAGGAAGGAAGGAAGGAAAGAAGGAAGGAAGGAGACTGGATGAATGGGTGAAAAGCATGATCCAACTCTATGCTGCCTACAAGAAATGCATTTCACCTAGAAAGACTCATATACACTGAAAGTAAAGGGATAGAAAAAGATATTCAGCCGGGCGCGGTGGCTCAAGCCTGTAATCCCAGCACTTTGGGAGGCCGAGACGGGCGGATCACGAGGTCAGGAGATCGAGACCATCCTGGCTAATACGGCGAAACCCCGTCTCTACTAAAAAATACAAAAAACTAGCCGGGCGACGAGGCGGGCGCCTGTAGTCCCAGCTACTCGGGAGGCTGAGACAGGAGAATGGCGTGAACCCGGAGGCGGAGCTTGCAGTGAGCTGAGAGCCGGCCACTGCACTCCAGCCTGGGCGGCAGAGCAAGACTCCGTCTCAAAAAAAAAAAAAAAAAAAAAGATATTCAATGCAATAAGAAAGAGCAAGAGTAGCTATACTTATATCAGATAAAACATATTTTAAGGCAAAAGCGGTAAAACAGGACGAGGACAGTCATTACATAATGACAAAGGGATTAATCCAGAAAGAGAATATAACAATTTTATATGTATACACACCACTGGAGCACCCAGATTTATAAAGCAAATATTGCTAGATCTAAAAAGAGAGATAAATTCCAATAAAATATTAGTGGGAGACTTCAACACCCCACTCTCAGCAATAGTCAGATCATTTAGACAGAAAATCAACAAATAAATATTAGACATAAAATGGTCTTTAGACCAGATGGACCTAACAGACATTTACAGGATATTTTATCCAGTGACTGTAGAATACACAATCTTCTCATTAGCACATGAACATTCTCTAGGATAGACCATATGTTAGGCCACAGAACAAGCCTAAACAAATTTTTAAAAATTGAAATTATATCAATTATCTCCTCATACCACAATGGAATAAAACTAGAAATCAATACCAAGAGAAACTTTAAAAATTGTACAAACACATGGAAATTAAACAATGTGCTCCTGAATGACCACTGGGTAAATAAAGAAATTAAGAGGGAGGCCAGCGTGGTGGCTCACGCCTGTAATCCCAACACTTTGGGAGGCTGAGGTGGGTGGATCATGAAGTCAGGAATTCAAGGCCAGCCTGGCCAATATGGTGAAACCCCATCTCTACTAAAAATACTAAGACTAGCTAAGCATGGTGGTGTGTTCCTGTAGTCCCAGCTGCTCAGGAGGCTGAGGCAGGAGAATTGCTTGTACCTGGAAGGTGGAGGTTGCAGTGAGCTGAGGTCGTGCCACTGCACTCCAGCCTGGGTGACAGGGTGAAAATCTGCCTCAAACAAAAAAGAAAAAAGAAAAAAAGAATAAGAAAAAAAAAAAGAAATAAAGAGGGAAATCAAAAAATTCTTGAAACAAATAAAAATAGAAATATAACATACACAAACCCGTGGAATACAACAAAAGAAAACTAAAAGGGAAGTTTATAGCAATAAACACCTACATCAAAAAAGTACAAAAATTCCAAATAGACAATCTAACAATGCACTTCAACAAAATAGCACAGCAAGAACACATAAAATGCCAAATCCGCAGAGGAAAAAATAATAAAGATCAGAGCAGAACAAAATACAATTAAAAATACATTAAAAAATACAAAGGATCAATGAAAGAAAAAGTTGGTTCTTTGAAAGGATAAACCAATTGATAAACTGCTAATCAGACTGTGGGCATCTGACCCGCAGACCCTTGACCCAGCAATGGATTAGAGGTGTACACTGACACAGATATCTTGCTTGTCAGTTCGGCTGAGAGTCCGGGCCACACAGAGACATCAAGGAAGTTGCTGTAAAGAGTTGCAACCACGGCCCTGATCAGCCAGCGAAGCTCACATTTGTTCAGTAAAGATTAAATGACAGAGGTCGTGAGTAAACACCACTAGAGGGTAATTGGCTTGGTTGCCAACCACCCCTCCACGTTCCCCCAGTAGAGAGCAATTATGCACCTGCAGTTGATCAAAGGTTGGTCTTACGACCATACGAGTAAACAAGTTATTTAGATAAACTACTCTACATCCCTTTGTATTGGCTTCCCAAGCAATTAATTCAAGGTAAGGATTACACTGCTTTCAGCCATAACCCTATCTTGAGACTTTTGCAATTACCTTCTGGTCTTCTAAGAAGTTTTGTGTCTGTATCTTATAATTTTACAATTTCGGCCGGGCGCGGTGGCTCAAGCCTGTAATCCCAGCACTTTGGGAGGCCAAGACGGGCGGATCACGAGGTCAGGAGATCGAGACCATCCTGGCTAACACGGTGAAACCTTGTCTCTACTAAAAAATACAAAAAACTAGCCGGGCGAGGTGGCGGGCGCCTGTAGCCCCAGCTACTCGGGAGGCTGAGGCAGGAGAATGGCTTAAACCCGGGAGGCGGAGCTTGCAGTGAGCTGAGATCCGGCCACTGCACTCCAGCCTGGGCGACAGAGCGAGACTCTGTCTCAAAAAAAAAAAGAAAAAGAAAAAAATAATTTTACAATTTCTCCCACATCTTGACTGAACCCCCACATCTCCCCCTTTTCTGTTTTTTTTTTTTTTGCATCGGGTTCTGTTGACTGAAGCGTACAGATGTGCGCAGCAACAGGTCTGTCAGTCGAGGCAGTCATCGCTTTTATTCCAGCTTTGCATCCTAGAATTAGCAAATAACAAGACAGTCATGAGTATAATTAGCAGCATTCTTTTTCAGTCAAAGAGTGAACCCCAGGAGCGGGGCTCTAACCAAGTGAGATGATCTTGCACACCCTTCCATTTGTTGGGTGTGTAGATCTATAGTGGGAAGGGATTCTAAAATTTTAGTTTTAAGCTACTTTACATCTGCTGTTAAATTGTCATGAACGCTTCCCCAGAGGTGTTGTTTCACCTCATCCCAACTATGTATTGATTGATTCTATGGAAGAGAAGTGACACAGATATGTTTATGCTCCCAGTTGCAGTTTAATTGCTGTCAGAATGCCAGTGCATCTTGTTGCTCCCCCGTATATTCCAGGGCAGCCTCAAGGGCCTCAAGGGCTTGCAGACGTGCAAGAATCTTTTAATATATACCCTGCTGTAAGAGAAGTTCATTAGACACATTTCTGGCCAAATCGTCTACAAAAGCACCTATTTGTACTGATTCAGTAATAGATGCTACAGCCAGACTAGCAGTTGCTAGGATGACTATGGCTGAGACTATAAAGGCTGTAAGTGTGCCTATGAATCTTCTGGGTCTGGCCTAGGACAGGGCACATTCTTAGGTGGCAAGGGCAGAGGAACCTTGCCAATTGCATGTCAAATTGACTGGTGGGAATGCCTCAGATTGTCTCCTTAATACCATGACACTAGTAATATTTAAATTAGATATACCATAATTAGTGATACATGAGGCACACCAAGCCTGTCCCTGCACCTGGGTCACAAATGCAAAGTTTTGGGGTTAATGAAAATACCAGTTTTCATAAGGAAAACATGTATAGGTAGTGCAAATTAGGCACTGATCAGTGTGATTATGAATAAAGGTTGTAGTGTATTTGCCACTGGAATTATGACATGTCCCATGCCAGGTGAAAAGGAGGTGCTAAGATGTACCAGGTACCATAAAGTGTCTTGGGTGGCATGGACTTTACTTGGGATCTGGTATAACCCATCCCCCAATTGGCCCAAATCATAGGGGAACGTGATGAGGCTACAAAACTGTGATTGAAGCCATGATGGGTGAGGACATCAGTAAGGCTGCCCTGCAAATGACCGTGAGGGCTCCAGTCTAAGGTGTTATAATGGCCTAGCTGGAGGCTACAGGCTTATTCCCCGTGAAAGACCTCCCAGCTAAAGTGGAATCTATTACTTTCCCAGCTTTGTTCTTTAGCACAGGAAGGAATGTTTGGGAAAGAGTCATAGATTGCATTACCCGGTTTGAAGCTACCTGCAGCTAAGACTTTAAAGGTATTTCTTTTGCCATGATGTAGCCATAATTGTGTTTGGGCAGGTACACAGTAAGGGTTATAACCTTTATAACTTACACACAGTGGGAGGATAGTGGAGTGATACGTAGTGTTTTCTGGCACCTTAGTCCAATGTGTGCCATTATTGAGGGACCCCAATGGGGGTAAATCTATCCCTCCTAGCCAAGCAATTATGTTATTAAAGGTTGGGAAGGGAGTGTCTGCTTAGGTGACAGGGCGAAAGAAAGGCGGATCTAAGATGTGAACCCAATAGAATGTAGCAGGAACAGGTTGCAGACAAAGCAAGAGCATAAAAAGGATCAATACCCTACATGAGTTGCAATGTACAATAGAAATCATAGCAAGGAGGAAATTATCTGGAGTGAATGGTGTCTGTGTCTGGAGCAGGATTCGTTCAGTCTACCGAGTTGTCCTCTTCATCATCCCCCAGGTAATGTCCAGGGCTTGTGTCATCCACGGAAGCCACATCATCTAGGACTGTGGGTCCTGCAGGGTTAGTTCCTTCATTTCTGGTACTGGGTTTGGTCCTAACCATGTCATGGTATGGTTTGATGCATCATTCTGGAATCCAAAGAGGACTTGAGGGGGTTTGGACACAAGCATACCCTCTTCTCCAAGTTAACAATTCATTTGGACCACACCATACATTACTGTTTACATCTTTCCATAAAACTGCAGGTTTTACGTCTTGAGAGGTTTTAGCAAAAAGTGTTTCACTATAGCTGATTGAAATTTGTTGTCTACATTTTTAAAATTAAGGGTAAATAAGGCTTGTGCCAATAGTGTTTCAGGGTCTTTACTATACTCCCCTTTTCTGTTTTTTGAGCATATTTTTAAGGGTGGAGTGGGCACGTTCTACTATGGCCTGTCCTTGGGGGTTATACGGGGTGCCTATGGCATGTTGGATATTCCACGTGTGACAAAATTGTTGAAACTATGAGCTGGCATAAACTGGACCATTATCAGTTTTAATTTTTGTGGGCTGCCCCATAAATGCAAAAGTTAAAAGAAGATGTTTAATGACATATTGAGTGGACTGTCCAGGAAGAGCATGTGCACTAATTAGATGAGTGCTGATATCAATGGATACGTGTACATATCTTAGTTTTCCAAAGTCAGGTATGTGTGTAACATCAGTTTGCCAAAACTGATTAGGTTCTGATCCTCTAGGGTTAACACCTTTTGATGGAGGGGACATGCCTGTTAGCTGGCAATTCGAGAATTGTAGGATATTTTTTAGCCAGTCTCTGGGTAAGTTGAAATTGCTTAGATAAGTTTCTCCAATTTTGGTGGAAAAATTGATGCGATTGGGTGGCTTGGTCAAGCAGTGATGTCATAACCTGAAGGTCTACTTGATCATTGCCATAAGCCAATGGGCCAGGCAGTGAGCTGTGGGCTTGAATGTGTAATAAAAATAGGATGTGTACATTGATCTAGCAATTGCTGAAATCAGAGAAAAAGGGCACACAGGGCAGGCTCCAGAGGGGACTTAATTAGGGCTGTTTCAAGATTTTGCAATAAAGAAACAAAATAGGCAGAATTGCTAACTATATTGATGGGCTGAGTAGAAAATGTTTCCAGGGCCAATATCAGGGCCCGATCTCACCTCTCTCAGTGCTAGTAAAGCCAGATCGAGTGAGTGAATTATGTGGTCTCCACCAGACTGCCGCCTTTCCATTTTTACCTGAATCATCAGTAAACAATGTTAAAGCATTAGGTATGGAGGAGTGAACTATTTTTGTAGGCAAGATCACAGGAGTATGAGATAAGAAATGAAGGAGTTTATCAGCAGGAAGAACATGCTCTATTTGTCCTGTGTAATCAGAGAGAGCTATTTGCAGATCTAGAGATAGGGACAAAACTGCTTCTAACTGCTTTTTCCTTAAAGGAATCCTGATGATTTCAGGATATCAGGATCATAACCTAGCAACTGACTGCATTGTTTGCATCCTGAATATATGACTTTACTAATTAACTGAATATAGGGAAAGAGTGTTTTAGTCCCCGTATGTGAGCAAAAAAACAAAACAAAACAAAACGATTCTAGACAGTGCAGTCCTGGGGTCATCTGTCCTACTAACCCTGTAGGGGTGTTTCGTGGGGAAAATAAACAACTGGATGGAATAATGGGTGTCTATGTGATCTAGTTTCCTCTGAGAGATGGCTTGTTCTATTTCTTCAATTTCCCTTTTTGCTGCAGGGGTTAAATATCTGGGATAATTCAGGGCTATATTGCCCTTTAAGATAGAAAACAGATTTTGCAGCTTTTAAGTAGGAATGCCTAAAGTGGGGTGGAGCCAGTTGATATCACCTAGTAATTTCTGATAATCATTTAAGGTATGTAAGTTGCTAGTATTTAATTTAACCTTTTGAGGTCTTACTGACCGGGAAGTTAGCATGTACCCAAGATGTATTTCCAAGGAGAGAAATTTGTACTTTTTCAGGTGCAATGATTAAACCTCTTTGCTGTTTATTCTTTATGACAGAGGTATATACATTTAAAAGTATTGGCTCAGTTGGGGTTGCTGGTAAAATATCCATAAAATGAATAATCTTGCAATTAGGAAACTCTTTTCTACTGGGAGCAAAGCTTGATTTACATGATACTGACACATAGTAGGACTGTTTAGCATCCCTTGAGGAAGCACTTTCCAATGAAATCAACAAGCTGTCCTTTCATTATTGATAGCTGGTATTGTAAATGCAAATTTTTCTCTGTCCTGTTCTGCTAGGGGAATCTTATAAAAGCAGTCCTTTAAGTCGATAATGATTATAGGCCCATCTTGAGGAATCGCCATGGGGGAAGGGAGGCCCTGTTGAAGGAGTCCCATAGGTTGCAAATTAGTATTAATAGGACATAGGTCATGCAAAAGTCTCCATTTTCCAGATTTTTGGGGATGATGAAAATGGGCAAATTCCAAGGACTAATAGATGGTTCTACATGCCCAGCTTTTCATTGCTCTTCAACTAATTCATGGATTTTTTGTAATTTCTCTCCCTTCAGAGGCCACTGTTCTACCCAAATCAGATCTCCAACGAGCTATATCAGGGATAGGGGAGGAATAATAAGAGTGGCCATTGTTATAAAGGGGTCAGAGAGTCACCCCTCCCGCATTGGGCTAATATGTCCTGTCCCTGAAGATTAATAGGGATGAGCATGCTTACAGATTGTATTACTGCCTTTCTTCCTTCTGAATTGCAACAAGTTAGGGGGTGCGTGCTCTGCTTTGCTGTGTGTGCTTCCCTGATGCAGACAATTTTTTATTTTTGAGTGGCCCAAGGCCAAATTTCTGGCCAGTTTTGATCACTAATGATTGAAATGTCCACCCCTGTGTCCAATAAACCAGTAAAATTCTTATTTCCAATTTTTAAGGTAATCATGGGTCTCTGATCAGTGATTAATTGAGTCCCATATACTCCTGTGGCTCCTGTGCTCCCAAAACTTCCCTTTCCCCTTTCCTTTCTGTGGACACTGGGGACCCAGTATGGCAAAGTCAGTAACTGAGTTATCTTTGATCCAGGGGGAAGAATATGCAGACCTCTACATTCCATCATAACCAATATCTCACCTTGGTAGTCACTATCATTTACCCCGCTGAGCACATTAATTCCTTTACTGGATAGGTTAGACCACCCTAGGACTAATCCCACTGCTCCTGGACGCAGTTGGCCCCAGATCCATGTTGCAACCTTTTTGGGGTCTTCTCCTTCTTTTAGCACTAATTGGTTGGGGCAGAGTAAGTCCAGTCCTGCACTCCCAGTGGTGGCTGCTCTGAGAGAGAGGACCATGGGCTTTCCATTGGACCGAGGAAAACTGCTGGGATTGCCCCAGTTTGAAGCAGGGCCTAGGGCCAGCCCATCATGAAGTTTCCTGCCTGGTACTTATGGGCTTCCATTTTTATCAAATTTTGACCTGCATTGATTTGCCCAATGTTTCCCCTTTTTACATCAGGGGCATATAGAAGGGGATTCTTCCCTGAGTTACCTTGGTCTCTATTATGTGGGTATTCCCTCTTCATATGACCTGGCTCTCCACATAGAAAACAATTTTGGTTTCTCTCCCTTTTCACTTTAGGGGGCCTTAATGCCATAACCGATATTTTGACTTGGTGTTTCTCAGTTCCCACCAGCTGACATGCTCATATATGTTCCCCAACTGTGGCTGCCTTTCCTCTGATTGCCTGCTTTGCCTGCTGACAATCCACACGAGCATTTTCAAAAGCCAATTGCAACAATAAGGTATCAGCAGCCTGGGGGTGACTAATTTGTCTCTTAATTGCCTGGGTTAACCGATTGAAAAACTCAAAAAATGACTTCTGAGGCCCTTGTCGAACATTTATAAAAGATCCCTGCTGAACTCCACTTTCAGGAATTCAGTCCCAAGCCCTGAGAGCGCACAAAGACACTTGATTTTAGGCCTGGAGATCAAAATCTGGTTGTTGTACACAGGCATGGGAATCCTTCCCCTGGAGCATAGCAGCTGTTATGTCTTGCCTGGCTGCCTGATTCTGGTTAGCTTGTTGTTCACACAGCTCATCATATTCTGCCTTCCAGAGGAGGTATTGACTAGCTCCAAAGTTGTTTTAGTTAGCATTGGCCAGTCCCATGGGGTCATAGAAAAGTGGTATGCCAAGGCCTCAATCATTCCTTTAATAAATGGGCTAGCAGCTCTGTTTAATGCTTTTTCTTAGCTCCTTATAAGCATTAAAAGAAATGGGTTCATGTACCTGATTGCCTTGTCGGTCTTGCATTACCAGGCAGGTTAAGAGCTCCCCTTCTAACGCTGCTTGATTAAGACAAGGCCCCATAGCTGGAACGTGTCTTCCGTCTTTTTTCCTATCTATTGGAGGAGGGGGATCAGGCAAAACCTCCATTTCCTCTTTGTTATTTTGGCCTGGTGACATCAGGGCTGAGGGACTTGGGGGTGGTAAAGTACATTATGGTGCCTCTTCCTTCCCCTTTTTAGGCTCTTCTGTGTATAATGGGACCAAAGCCACCCTTACTAAGGCCCATAGCATTAAGGATGATACTGGGACCTCTTACCCTTGAACATGATGTTGCTTAAGACTTTTTTCCACTTGTTCCCAGAGATCTAGGTCTAGTGTGTCTTCTTTCAGGAACCATGGGTTATGGGATACAATGGTTTGCATTAGGTTCCTAATTGAGCCTGAGAAACTGAGGCTCTGCTAGCTTTAAGCAGCTGTTTCAATACTTCATATACTGTTTCTGTTGAGCTGATAACTGCTGTCCCATGATGAAACCTTAGCCTCAACAATCCCCCACCCCGAACTTGGAAATCCCAAGTGGGCACTAGTGACTTATTGATACTCACTGACTGCACAGTTCCTTTTTCACCCTCATTTTCAGGGGGTTCATCACTCTCCCTTCGCAGTGTTCCTCACATGAGGCACCAGCTGCAGCAGTCTGACCCACAGACCCTGACTCAGTGATGGATTAGAGGGGTACACTGACATAGATATCTTGCTTGTCAGTTCAGCTGAGGGTCCAGGCCACACACAGACACCAAGGAAGGTGCTGTAAAGAGTTGCAGCTATGGCGCTGATCAACCAGAAAGCTTGCATTTGTTCAGTAAAGATTAAATGACAAAGGTCATGAGTAAACACCACTAGAGGGCAATTGACCTGGTTGCTGACGCCCCCACCAGTAGAGAGCAATTATGCATCTGCAGTTGATCAAAGGTTGGTCTTACGACCACATGAGTAAATAAGCTCTTTAGATAAACATTCCTTTGTATCTGTGCCCCAAGCAATTCACTCAAGGTAAGGATTATGCTGCTTTCAGCCACAACCCTATCTTGAGACTTTTGCAAATACCTTCCAGCATTCCAAGAAGGTTTGTGTCTATATCCTATAATTTTACAGTTTCTTCCACCATCCTGATTGAACTCCCACACTAGACTAACCAAGCAAAGAGAATACCCAAGTAAAAAATATCATAAATGAAAAAGAAGCTATTACAACTGATCCCACAGAAATACAAAAGATAATCAGAAACGATTATGAACAAATATTGGTAGCAAACTGGAAAAACAAGAGGAAATGGACAAATTTCTGGAAACACACAACCTATCAAGATTGAATCAGGAAGAAAAAATTCTGGACAGACCAATAATGAGTATTGAAATTGAATCAGTAATAAAAAATCTCCCAAAAAAGAAAAAGCCAAGAGCATATAGTTTCACTGATGAATTCCACCAAACTTTCAAGAACCAATACCGATTTTCTCCAACTAGTCCAAAAAATTGAAGAAGAGGGAATTCTCCCAAACTCATTCTATGAGGTTAGCATTACCCTAGTGGCAAAACCAGACAAGGATGCTCCAAGAAAAGAAAACTACAGGCGAATATCCTGATGAATACAGATGGAAAAATACTTACCAAAATAGTAGCAAACTGAACCCAACAGTAGATCAAAACAATAATATAATGTGATCAAGTAGGATTTACACCAAGGATGCAAGGATATTTCAACATACACAAATCAATGAATGTAATATGTCACATCAACACAATGAAGGCCAAAATCCATATGAGTGTCTCAATAAATGCAGAAGAAGCATTTGATAAAATTCAACACCTTTTCATAATAAAAACTCTCAACAAACTAGGCATAGAAGGATCATGCCTTAATATAATAAAGGCTCTATGTGACAAAATCCACAGCTAACATCATACAGAATGGTGAAAAGTTGAAAGTTTTTTCTCTAGGAACTGGGAAAGGCAAGTATACTCATGTTCACCCCTCCTACTCAACATAGCACTATTCTGTCTATCCAAGGGGGGCTGCACATCTGCCCTGTCTCCCATCCGCCATCTTCCTGGCAAGAGCTCATAAAGCAAGTTCCAAAATAATCTTATATTTAAAAAAAACCAAACACTCCACCAGAACACTCTTAGAACTGATAAGTCAATTCAGTAGACTTGCAAGATACAAAATTAATATATAGAAATAAGTAGCATTTCTATTCACCAACAATGAAATAGCTGAAAAAGAAATGAAGAAGGCACTGCCATTTATGATAGCTATAAAAAATATGATAAAATACTTGGCAATAAATTTTACCAAAGAGGTGAAAGAACCCTACAAGGAAAACTACAAAACACTGATGAAAGAAATTGAAGTGGACACAAACAAATGGAAAGAAATTCCATGCTAATGGATCAGAAGAATTAATATCATTAAAATGACCATATGGCCCAAAGCAATCTACAGATTTAATGTGATCCCTATCAAAATACCAATGTCATTTTCCACAAAAATATAAAAAACAATCCTAAAATTTGCATAGAACCATAAAAGAGCCTGAATAGGCAAAGTCATCCTGAGCAAAAAGAACAAAGCTGGAAGTATCACAATACCTGAGTTTAAAACATTTTACAAGCCTGTAGTAACCAAAACAGTAGAGCACTGGTATAAAAAACAGACACATAGACCGATAGAATACAACAGAATAGGGGAGAGAATCATGGCGGACGGGGGACATTCTACATTGCCCCTCCAACTTGGATGGACAGGGCAGCCTGTGGAGTCTTGCATCATTAACTTTTGCTCCAGATCTACTATAGGAATAAATTGGGAAAGCTGAGAGAACCCACAGACCCTCTGAAGGAAGCATATTGCTCCTGCAGGACCCGGGAGATAGTCCAAATACTGTGAGTGCCCAAACTGTGGAGGTGGGAAAGGGGGATCGTCCACCTCTGAACACATACCTCGCTGGGGAACATGAAGGTCTATATCATGGGAGAAGATTCTGACCTGAACTGGAGCTGAGTCAATTTAGAAGCTGAGGGAAATACAGGGGTAGAGGAAGCAGCGGAAGGGACTTGTCTTGGAGACTAACATTCGACTCTTTGTTACTTATGCAAATTTCTGCAGCTGGCTTGAATTTCTCCTCAGAAAATGGGATTTTATTTCCTATCGCATTGTCAGGCTGCAAATTTTTCAAACTTTTATGCTGTTTCCCTATTAAAACTGAATGCTTTTAACAGCACTCAAGTCACCTCTTGAATGCTTTGCTGCTTAGAAATTTCTTCTGCCAGATACTCTAAATTATCTCTCTCAAGTTCAAAGTTCCACAGATCTCTAGCGCAGGGGCAAAATGCCACCAGTGTCTTTGCTAAAACATAACAAGAGTCACCTTTGCTTCAGTTCCCAACAAGTTTCTCATCTCCATCTGAAACCATCTCAGCCTAGATTTCATTGTCCACATCATTATTCAGCAAGTCTCTAGAAAGTTCCACATTTTCCTGTCTTCTTCTGAGCCCTCCAAACTCTTGCAATCTCTGCCTGTTACCCAGTTCCAAAGTCACTTCCACATTTTTGGGTATCTTTTCAGTGGTGCCCCACTCTACCGGTACCAATTTACTGTATTATTCTGTTTTCACACTGCTGATAAAGACATAACTGAGACTGGGCGATTTACAAAAGGTAGAGGTTTAACTGGACTTGCCATTCCATATGGCTGGGGAAGCCTCACAATCATGATGGAAGGCAAGGAAGAGCAAGTCACATCTTACATGGATGGTGGCAGGCAAAGAGAGAGCTTGTGAGGGTAACTCCATTTTCAGAACCATCAGATCACCTGAGACCCATTCACCATCACAAGAACAGCATGGGAAAGACCCACCCCCATAATTCAATAATCTCCCACAGGGTGCCTCCCACAACACATGGGAATTATGGGAGCTACAAGGTGAGGTTTGGGTGGGGACACAGAGCCAAACCATATCACCCTAAAGCAAATGGACTTAACAGATATTTACAGAACATTCTACTCAACAACAGCAGAATATACATTATTTTCATCAGCACATGGAACATCCTCCAAGACAGACATTATGATAGGCCACAAAACAAGTCTCAATAAGTTTAAGAAAATCAAAATTATATGAAGTACCCTCTCAGACTACAGTGGAATAAAACTGTAAATTAAATCCAAAATGAATCCTCAAAACTATACAAATACATGGAAATTAAATAATCTGCTCCCAAATGATCTTTGGGTCAACAATGAAATCAAGATGGAAATTTTAAAATTCTTTGTACTGAACCATAGTAGTGACACAACTTATCAGAAACTCTGGGAGGGCTGGGCGCAGTGGCTCACGCCTGTAATCCCAGCACTTAGGGAGGCCGAGGTGGGTGGATTACCTGAGGTGGGGAATTCGAGACCAGCCTGGCCAACATGATGAAACCCCATTTCTACTAAAAATACAAAAATCAGCCAGGTGTGATGGTGTGTGCGTATAATCCCAGCTACTTGGGAGGCTGAGGCAGAATTGCTTGAACCCAGGAGGTGGTGGTTGCAGTGAACCAAGATTGTGCCACTGCACTCCAGCCTGGACAACAAGAGTGAAACTCTCAAAAAAAAAAAAAAAAAAGAAAAGAAAAAAAGAAAGAAAAGAAAAGAAAGGAAAAGAGAAAAGAAAAGAAAAACAAAAACTCTGGGAGACAGCAAAAGTGGTGCTAAGAGGAAAGTTCATAGCATTAAATGCCTACATCAAAAAGTCAATCTAGATATCAAAAGTCACATAGACAATCTAAGATCATCCTTCAAGGAACCGAACCAGAGAAACAAGAACAAACCAAACCCAAACCCATCAGAATAAAAGAAATAACAAAGAAATAAATGAAATTGAAATAAATTTCAGAGCAGAAATAAATGAAATTGAAACCAAAAATACAAAAGATAAATGAAACGAAAAGCTGGCTCTTTGAACAAATAAACAAAATTGACAGACCATTAGCAAAATTAACCAAGAAGAGAGAAGATCCAAATAAGCTCAATTAGAAATGAAACAGGAGATATTACAACCGATACCACAGAAATACAAAAGATCATTGAAGGCTACTATGAACACCTTTATGCAGACAGACTAGAAAGTCTAGAGGAGATGGGTAAATTCTTGGAAATATACAACCCTCCTAGATTAAATCAGGAAGAAGTATAAACTCTGAACAGGCCAATAACAAGTAGCAAGATTAAAATAATAATAATTTAAAAACTGCCCAAAAGAAAAAGTCCAGGACCAGATGTATTCACAGCTGAATTCTATCAGACGGTCAAAGAAGAGTTGGTATCAATCTTACTGAAACTATTCAAAAAGATAGAGGAAGAGAGCATTTTCCCTAATTCATTCTATGAAGCCAGTATCACCCTAATACTAAAACTGGGAATAGGCTGAAATAAAGGAAAACCACATACCAATATCCCTGATGAACATAGGTGCAAAAATCCTCAACAAAATACTACCTAACTGAATCCAACAGCATGGCCATGATCAAGTCGGTTTCATACCAGGGATGCAGGGATGGTTTAACATATGCAAGTCAATAAATGTGATACATCACATAAACACAATTAAAAACAAAAATCACGTCATCAACTCAAAAGACAGAAAAACATCTGACAAAATTTACCATCACTTTATAATTAAAACCCTGAGCAAAATTGGCATAGAAGGGACATACATCAAGTTAATAAAAGCCATCTATGACAAACCCGCAGCCAGAATTATACTGAACAGGGAAAAGTTGAAAGCATTCCCCCTGAGAACTGGAAGGAGACAAGAATGCTCACTTTCACCACTTCTATTAACATAGTATTGGAAGTCCTAGCCAGAATAATCAGAAAAGAGAAAGAAAGAAAGGACATCCAAATAGGTAAAGAGGAAGTCAAACTATCACTGTTCACTGATGATATGATCATATACCTAAAAAACCCTAAAGACTCATCCAAAAAGCTCCTAGATCTGAAAAATGAATTCAGTAAACTTTCAGGGTACAAAATAAATGTTTACAAACAAGTAGCACTACTATACACCAATGACCAAGCTCAGAATCAAATCAAGAACTCAATCCCTTTTACAATAGCTGTCCAAAAATAAATGTTTAAAAATATTTGGAATATACTTAACTAAGGAGGTGAAAAATCTCTACAAGGAAAACTACAAAACACTGCTGAGAGAAATCACAGATGACACAAATGGAAACACATCCCATGCTCATGGATAGGTAGAATCAATATTGTGAAAAGGACTATACTGCCAAAAGCAATCTACACATTCAATGCAACTCCCATCAAAATACCACCATCATTCTTCACAGAACTAGAAAAAACAATTCTAAAATTCATATGGGACCAAAAAAGAGCCCACATAGCCAAAGCAAGACTAGCCAAAAAGAACAAATCTGGAGGCATCACATTACCTGATTTCAAAATATAATATAAAGCCATAGTCACCAAGACAGCATCATACTGGTATAAAAGCAGGCACATAGACCAATGAAACAGAATAGAGAACCCAGAAATAAACCCAAATACTTACAGTCAACTGATCTTTGACAAAGCAAACAAAACATAAAGTGGGGAAAGGACACTCTATTCACCAAATGGAGCTGGGATAATTGGCAAGCCACATGTAGGAGAATAAAACTGGATCCTTATCTCTCACTCTGTACAAAAATCAACTCAAGATAGATCAAGGACATAAATCTAAGACCTGAAACTATAAAAATTTTAGAAGATAACATCAGAAAACCCCTTCTAGACACTGGGTTAGGCAAGGATTTCATGACCAAGAACCCAAAAGTAAATGCAACATGAACAAAGATAAATAGCTGGGACCTTAATTAAACTAAAGAACTTTTGCACAGCAAAAGGAACAGTCAGCAGAGGAAACAGATAACCCACAGAGTGGGAGAAAATCTTCACAATCTATACATATGACAAAAGACTAATATCCACAATCTACAATGAACTCAAACAAATTAGTAAGTAAAAAACAAACAATCCCATAAAAAATGGGCTAAGGGCATGAATAGACAAATCTCAAAAGAAGACATACAAATGGCCAACAAACATATCAAAAATTGCTCAGTATCACTAATAATCAGGAAAATGCAAATCAAAACCACAATGCAATACCATCTCACTCCTGCAAGAATAGCCATAATCAAAAAATAATAATAATAACAGATGTTGGCAAGGATGTGGTGGACAGAGAACACTTTTTCACTGCTGGTGGGAATGTAAACTGTACAACCACTATGGAAAACAGTGTGGAGATTCCTTAAAGAGTCCTAAAAGTAGAACTACCATTTGATCCAGCAATCCCACTACTGGGTATCTACTCAGAGGAAAAGAAATCATTATACAAAAAAGATACTTGCACACACATGTTTACAGCAGCACAATTCGCAATTGCAAAAATGCAGAAGCAACCAATGAGTGGATAAAGAAACATATATATGGTGGAATATATATATGATGGAATGTGTATATATATGATGGAATATATATATATGTGATGATGATGGAATACTACTCAGCCATAAAAAGGAATGAATTAATGGCATTTGCAGTGACCTGTTTGAGATTGGAGACTATTATTCTAAGTGCAGTAACTCAGGAAGGGAAAACCAGGCATCGTATGTTCTCACTCATAAGTGGGAGCTAAGCTATGAGGATGCAAAGGCATAAGAATGACACAATGGACTTTGGGGACTCAGAAGGAAGGGGTGGGAAGGGGGTGAGGGATAAAAGATTACAAACTGGTTGCAGTGTATACTGCTCGGGTGATGGGTGCACCAAAGTCTCAAAAATCTTCATTAAAGAACTCACTCATGTAACCAAACACCACCTGTTTCCCAATACCTATAGAAATAATTTTTTTTTAAAAAAGAATAGAACAGAATAGAAAACCTAGAAATAAATCCACATATTTATAGCTGACTTATATTCAATGAAGCTTTGAAGAACACTCTTTGGGGATATGACATCCTTTTCTATAAATGGTGCTGGGAACACTGGATAACCATATGCAGAAGCATGAAACTGGACCCCTGCCTCTCACCATATACAAAAATCAACTCAAGATAGATTAAAGACTTAAATGTAATACCTGAAACTATAAATCTGCTAGAAGAAAACATAGAAAAAATTCTTCAAGACATAGGTCTAGGCAAAGATTTTATGACTAAGATCTCAAAAGCACCAGTAAAAAAACCAAAAATGGACAAATGAAACTATATTAAACTAAAAAGTTTCTGCAAAGCAAAAGAAACAATCTACAGAGTGAAGAGAAAACCTCTTGAATGGGAGAAAATATATGCAAGCTACTCATCCAACAGGGATGAATATCCAGAATATACAAGAAACTCAAACATCTTCATAGTAAAAGAATAAATAATCCTGGCCAGGTGTAGTGGCTAATGCCTGTAATGTCAGCACTTTGGGAGGCTACAGCAGGAGGATCACTTGAGTCCAGGAGTTCAAGATCAGCCTAGGAAGCATAGCTAGACCTTAGTCTCTTACTAAAATTAAAGAAAAAAATAGCCTGATATGGTGACATGAGCCTGTAGTCCCAGCTGAAGGACTGAGGCAAAAGGAAGACTTGAATCCAGGAATTTGACGCTGCAGTGAACTATGGCACCACTGCACTCCAGCCTGGGCAAGATTTAGTCTCAAAAATGAATAAATAAATAAATAATCCCATTTTTAAAATGAGCAAAGGACATGAACAGACATTTCCCAAAAGAAGACAGACACTTGTTTTCTTCATTGAGAAAAGAAAAATGAGACATCACTAATCACCAGGGAAATGCAAATCAAAACCACAGTGAGGCCAGGCCACAATGGCTCATGACTGTAATGCCAACACTTTCAGAAGCCAAGGTGGGAGGATCGCTTGAACCAGGAGTTTGAGATCAGCCTAAGCAATGTAGTGAGATCCCATCACTACAACAAAACAAAACAAGCAACCACAATAAGATATCATTTTACCCCAGTTAGGATGGCTATTTTGAAAAAGACAAAAAACAAAACAAAACAAAACAAAAAAACAAACAAAAAAAAAACCCCACAGGTGTTGGCAAGGATATGAAGAAAAGGGAACTCTTATTCACCATTGCTTGGAATGTAAACTAGTACAGCCACTATGGAAAATAATGTGGAGATTTCTCAAAAAACTAAAAATAGAACTACTACACAATCAAGCAATCTCACTACTTAGTATTTATTCAAATGAAAAAGAAATTAATGTATCAAAGAGATACTTGCACTCTTTATTGCAGCACTATTCACAATAGCCAAGATATGGAATCAACCTAAGTGTCCATGAATGAATGAATGGATAAAGAAAATGTAGTATATATAGACAATGAAACTATTCAGCCATTGAAAAAGATGAAATCACGTCATTTGCAGTAACATGGATGGAAGTGGACGTCATAATGTTAGGTGAAATAAGCCAGGCACAGAAAAACAAATATCACATGTTCTCACTCATATGTGGGAGTTTAAAAAGTTGATCACATCAAGGTAGAGAATAGAATGATAGATTCTACAGACTAGGAAGTGGACAGAGATAAAGAGATGTTGGTTAATGGTTATGAACCTATACTAATATAAAGAATAAATTATAATGTTTGATGGCAGAGTACAGTGACTATAGTTAACAACAATGTATAGTATTTTTCAAAAAAACTAGAAGAGAGGACTTGAAATGTACTCAATGCATAAAAATGATAAATCATGGGTAATAGGTACCCTAAACACTCTGACTTCATCATTACATTGCATGCATGTAACAAAATGTCTCATGTAACCCATGAATATGTTCAAATATAATGTATCAAAAAATTTTTTAAATTAGAAACAAAAACCGACCTCCCCAACCCAAACATGTAGTTTAGTTTTTATTTTGCAGAAATGAAGCATAATGAAATTTTCACTTATGCATTCCAAATCTTCAGAACTTACATTAAGTAAATGAATACATCAAAATATTAAGATAAATATTTTTCATTTCTAAATTACAACCAGTTGGTAAATAGGCAAAAAAAAAAAAAAAAAAAAAAAAGTGAATAAATAGAGTGACAAGTAAAAGAAGATAGGAGAGAGCCAAAACCAGAGAAAAAGGAAAGAAAATAGGAGCAAGTATAGGAATGAAATTGTCCTTATACAGAGGCTGACTTACCTTTAAGCTAAAGAGACTTAATATTCAGGACCCCTTCTTGCAGGAGCCTTTTAACATCATATATTTTTGTACAATCTGCAAAAAGTGAGATAATTTAACAGCAAACTGTTGAGACTGTTGTCTTTCTTCATTCTGACTTCTCATCCATCATACAATTTTGCCCCTTGTAAGGTGGCAACAGAGTGACCATAGATATTTCAGAGATTCAAATAAGGGAGTAACTTGGGGATACACAAGGTAGAAAAGGTATTTATGGTTTTACATCCACTCCATGCGTGGTTAAATTATTACATGGGCTTAATCAGGGACATAGATAGGTTTAAACTAAGGATGCCTGATTCTAATACTAATGATCTTAGAACTCTCAAAATTGTGTTTTATGTGCTTACTAATCACCCATAGGCCTTGATTCTTCAATGTAAAGCCATAATAATATATTGTTACTTGCCAACATTTGATATTGTGTACCTCCTCTCTACCCAGAGAGAGGCAGAGAAGTAGTAAATAAAAGGCATCAACTCATTATTCTAGTCATTTACTCTCTGTCACGCTATTGTACACTACACTGTAGCCATACTGGACTCCTTACCTTTACCAGACCATGTACTTGATGTACTAGACCATTCTCTTTCCCCAGCCTCAAATGAATCTGCCCAAGCACAGCTATACAGGCTATTATTAATTTCTTGCTGATATTACTTGAAATACTGACATTGATGAAGATAATCCCTCATTTCTAATTTACTGTGACAACGATAACATCAATGATAAACTGGTTAATGAGTGTCATTAATTCTAAGAGTATCTAAGATTAATGATTACCATATAGTAACTGAAGAGGAATAAAATTATTTTTCTTCTAGTCCCATAATGTATGTTTGATCAGTTGTATTCTCCCACCAAGGAGTGACTATGGTTTGCTGGTCAAAGTGGTAGATTATGATAGTCATAACACATCATTTGGTTATCTCCCAGATCCATACTATATTAATGCAATATATACGCTTGGCTACTGGAAGATGTCCAATATCAACTTCCACTTCTGAAATAAAAGATTATGAAGGAAGAGACTAGTAGAAATACCTGAGGTTCCAATTCTACCCCCAGTTGTAAATAAAAAAACAATACTGTGGATTGCCTTCCCCTTTTTGGCTATGATGGAATAGCTTGTACAATATTAATGTTCCTTCTAATAACAATGAGTAAAGCCAGATAAAACACAAAAATAGGCCAGGCACAGTGGCTCATACCTGTAATCCCAGCACTTTAAGAGGCCAAGGCAGGACGATCACTTGAGCCTAGGAGTCTTAAGACCAGCTTGGGCAACATAGCAAGACCCAGTCTCTACAAAAATAAAAAATCAACTGGGCATGGTGGTGCATGCCTATAGTCCTAGCTACTTGGAAGGCTGAGGCAGGAGGATTGCTTGAACACTGGAGCTCAGGAAGCTGAGTCTGCAGTGAGCTATGATCACACCACTGCACTCCTGCCTGGGTGAGAGAGCAAGACCCCCTCTCAAAGGAAAAAAACAAAAACAAAAACAAAAAAACTACAAAAAATATACGCTTGAGGGAATAATAAAACTCTTAAGGTGATCACAGTTTGAGAAGACAAGATCATCAAAAGAAGATAACAAGAGAGGAGCCAACATCCTCCAGTTCCTTTATTCCTAAAGAAATTATCTTATTTTTAGGGCAGAGCAAAAGACCGATAATTCTAGCAGACAACTTATGGCCATGGAGAGACAAAGAATGGTGTTTGGGGCTGCCAAATTTAAGGGGTCAGGATGTCAGTGAAACAGTAGAGAATGACAGCCAGAAAAAATTTAAACCCTGCTTCAAGTCAGATCCATTCCATATTAAAATAAGGATCACTTTCCACTCTATATGCCTGACAGAGGATAGGGCAAATTCCTTCTGGAAGAAATGCATCACTGAGGAAAATAATGAACAACTTAATTATTGGATTAGAGATAAACTTTACAATAGCTATAATGAATATGTTCGAGATAATAGAAATCATAATGAAAAATTTTTTAAAAGAAATAGGATGTATAGAAAATAAATAGAAGGCCGGGCGCGGTGGCTCAAGCCTGTAATCCCAGCACTTTGGGAGGCCGAGGCGGGTGGATCACGAGGTCAGGAGATCGAGACCCTCCTGGCTAACACGGTGAAACCCCGTCTCTACTAAAAATACAAAAACTAGCCGGGCGCGGTGGCGGGCGCCTGTAGTCCCAGCTACTCGGAGGCTGAGGCGGGAGATGGCGGGAACCCGGGAGGCGGAGCTTGCAGTGAGCCGAGATCGCGCCACTGCACTCCAGCCTGGGCGACACAACGAGACTACACTCTCAAAAAAAAAAAAAAAAAAAAAAAAGAAAAAGAAAATAATAGAAATTCTAGAACTAAAAAATGACAATGACATGAATTTTTTAAAACTCCTATAGATGGGCCAATACCAGCAAAAATAACAAAGTAAGAATCTCTAAAAACTCCCCTCTCCATAAAAGCAACAAGAAAAGTGACAAAAAATGTAAAAAAATCAACTTTTTCAGAACTCTGGAAATTAACCAAAGTCTTGCAGCAATCCAGGGAACATTTACTAAAGAAAAACAGTTTTGTGACATTTTAACTTGTACAATTCCCATTCTGTCCTCTCAGGCTCTGCAGTAGACTTGAAAACCAACAAGCTGTAATTATAGTGAAAACCAGCAGCCTGGAGGGAACAGCATAGAGCTGGGGCTTTTCCAAAACCTAGTGATCAGAGAATTGTCATTATTTTACCTGTCTGGTGGTTTCCTGAATACCCAATTTGCAAAGTAGGTCTCATTTGACCTGATTGGGAATTTGCCCAGTGCAAAAATATTTTTCCATGAAAATATTTATTGGAAACAATTAAAGGCAAATGAGTTGCCTGAGGCAGTGGATAACAATTGAGAAAACGAGAGATTAAATAAAAGCTTAAAGGGATAATCCGGGAAATGAGATGTCCAAGGGCTTTGATTATTTCCATCATATTCCTGGAATTCTAGAAGGCCATGTACATATTCAGGATGGGGTGCATACTAAGGAAAGACCTGAGAAGATTGTAAGATTTCTTCTTGGACTGGCCTTGGGGCTCTGTACAAGGAGGAAATAAAGGGTAAAGCAGAGTTGTCAGTTATCTGGGTGAGTGTTGAAGGTATTCACCAACATGCACACAGAACCTGCTGTGGTTTGAATATGGCTTGTCCTCATCAAAACTTATTTTGAGGCTTGGTTCCCAATCTGGTGGTACTGGGAGATGGTGCCTTTAAGAGGTGCTTAGGTCATTAAGTTGGATTGTGTCTTTCTTGAAAGACTGGTTTAGTTATCAAGTTCCCATGAGAGTGGGTTGTTATAAAGTGAGTTTGCCTCTCTTGTTTTGTCCTCTTCACATATACCTGCTTCTCCTTTGTTTCTCTGCCATGTTTTGACACAGCACAAGGACCTCAGCAGAAGCCACCGAATGCAGGTGTCTAATATTGAACTTTCCACCTGCAGAACCATGAGTAAAATAAACCTTTTTTCTTTATAAATTACCTCATCTCAGTTATTCTCTTATAGCAACACAAAACAAAGACAAAGACCCCCAGGAAAGACTAGGAGATGTGTTTATTCCAGGCATTTTAGGAAACCTTTATTCAAACATTGGGTGACCACAGAGCTAACTGAGAAAAAGCTTAATAGCTACACATAACAAGATTCAGACTTTGTAACATTTGTTCAGAAAAGTCACAAAACAAAACAACAACAAACAATGAAAGCAAACCCCAGAAGGGAAAGGGAGGAAGAATCTGATTAGCTGGATTGCCACATTATATTACACAAAATATCTAGTTTTCAACAGAAATTACAAGACATGCAAAGAAATAATAAAGTATGTCCTGTACATGGGGGGAAATTAATATATTAAAAATGTCCCTAAGGAAGCCCAGCAATTAGACTTACTAGACAAATACATTAATAAGCATTGAAAATATATTCAAAGAATTGAAGGAAATCATGTTTACTAAAGGAAAGCATATGAATGATGTCTCACCACCCAATAGAGAGTATAGCGACGGCCGGGCACAGTGGCTCAAGCCTGTAATCCCAGCACTTTGGGAGGCCGAGATGGGTGGATCACAAGGTCAGGAGATCGAGACCATCCTGGCTAACACGGTGAAACCCGTATCTACTAAAAAATAGAAAAAATTAGCTGGGCGAGATGGCAGGCGCCTGTAGTCCCAGCTACTTGGGAGGCTGAGGCAGGAGAATGGTGTAAACCCGGGAGGCGGAGCTTGCAGTGAGCTGAGATCCAGCCACTGCACTCCAGCCAGGGCGACAGAGCGAGACTCCGTCTCAAAAAAAAAAAAAAAAAAAAGAGAGTATAGCGATAGGAATTATATATAAAAAAGAACCAAATAGAAATTCTGGAGTTGAAAAATACAATAACAAAAATGAAAATTTCACCAGACTGGCTTGACAGCAGATTTGAGCAGGCAGAAGAAATAATCAACAAAGTTAAATGTAGGTTAATTTTGATTATCCAATTTGAGGAAGAAAAAAGAAAAATGAGAAAAGAAAAATGAACAGATCCTCAGAGACCTGTAGAACACCATCAAGTAGACCAAAATATGTATAATTGTGGTCCTAAAATGAAAAAAAGAGTGCCAGAATGTTTGAAGAAATGACTGAAAACTTTGCAAATTTGATGAAAAATGTTAATATACATATCTGAGAATCTTAATGAACTATAAGTAGAATAAACTCAAAGAGATCCACACCTACACACATTGTATTCAATCTGTTGAAAGTTGAAGACAAAGATATCATCTTGAAACCAGTAAGAGAGAAGTGACTCATCACATTGAACCAAGAAGACTGACAGATGATCTTTCATTAGAAACCATGGAGGGTCAGGTATGGTGACTCATGCCTTTAATCCTAGCACTTTGGGAGGCTGAGGTGGGAGGATTGCTTGAGTGTAGAGTTCAACACCCCATCCCTACTTAAAAGAAAAAAGTAAAAACACAAAAAAGACAGACAGAGGAAGAAAGAAAGAAAGAAAGAAAGAGAAGAGAGAAAGAAAGAGAGAAAGAAAGAAAGAGAAAAGAGAGAGAAAGAAAGAAAGAGAAAGAAAGAAAGAAAGAAAGAAGAAAGAAAGAGGCCGGGCGCGGTGGCTCAAGCCTGTAATCCCAGCACTTTGGGAGGCCGAGACGGGCGGATCACGAGGTCAGGAGATCAAGACCATCCTGGTTAACCTGGTGAAACCCCGTCTCTACTAAAAATACAAAAAACTAGCCGGGCGAGGTGGCGGGCGCCTGTAGTCCCAGCTACTCAGGAGGCTGAGGCAGGAGAATGGCATGAACCCGGGAGGCGGAGCTTGCAGTGAGCTGAGATCCGGCCACTGCACTCCAGCCCAGGTGACAGAGCAAGACTCCGTTTCAAAAAAAAAAAAAAGAAAGAAAGAAAGAAAGAAAGAAGGAAATCATGGAGGCTAGAATGCAATTGAAAGACATATTCAAAGTGCTGAGGGGAAAAGCTGTCAGCCAAAAGCTCTAAATCTGGCAAAACTATCCCTCAAAATGAAGGTGAAATTAAGACATTTCCAGGTAAAAAGGAACAGAGATTTCATCATTAGCAAGGCAGCTGTACTAAAACACTTTCAGGCTCAAGTGAAGGACAGTAGAACATAGTGTAATATAGTCAAATCCATGTAAGGAAATAAAGACACAATAAAGGTAACTGAAATAGGTAAATATAAATGACAAGAAACGTACTTTTTAATGACTTTTTCTATTTAATTTAAAACTTCAGCAAACAATGTTTATAAATCTGTGTTGATAGGCACACATGTAAGAATGGTGTAATTTGTGCCAGGCGTGGTGGCTCACACCTGTAATCCCAGCACTTTGGGAGGCTGAGGCGGGCATATCATAAGGTCAGGAAATCCAGACCATCCTGGCTAACACGGTGAAACCCCGTCTCTACTAAAAAATAGAAAAAATTAGCCGGGCGTGGTGGCGGGCACCTGTAGTCCCAGCTACTCGGGAGGCTGAGGCAGGAGAATGGCGTGCACCCGGGAGGCGGAGCTTGCAGTGAGCCGAAATGGCGCCACTGCACTCCAGCCTGGGAGACAGAGCGAGACTCCTTTCAAAAAAAAAAAAGAAAAAAGAATGGTGTAATTTTATGACATAACAGCACGGGGGTAGGGAACAGAGCCATATAGAAATAAAGTGTTTGTATACTATTGAAATTAAGTCGGTATTAATACGAACTAGATTATTAATATGCTAATTTTAATCTGTAGGGTAATCACTAAGACAAAAAGTAGAGGAACTAAAAAAGTAGAGTAAAAGAAATGATAAGTGAATTAAAATGATACAATAGAAAATGTCTATTTAACATGACAAAAAGCACTAATAGAGGAATAGAGGAACGAAAAAAGATATAAGAAAAATAGAAAATAACAATGAAATGGTAGACATAAAATATGTTACAGTAATCACACTAAATATAAATGCATTACACATTTCAACTTAGGTTAGCAGAATGGATAAAATAAAAATGATGCAAGTATGTATTCTCTGCTGGAGACAAACCTTAGACACAAAGTTACAAAGAGGTTGAAAGTACAAGGCAGGAAAGATACACCATGCAAAGAGCAACCAAAAGAAAGCTGGAGTGGCTACACTAGTGCCAGACAAAATAGACTTTAATACAAAAATACCACTAGAGAAAAGTAAGGACATTTTAATGATAAAAGAGAAATTTATAGCTGTAAATACCTACATTAAAAAAGAAGAAAAATTGCAAATCAGTAACAACCTTCCACTTTAAGAATTAGAAAAGAGTCCAGTGCCGTGGCTCACGTCTGTAATCCAGCACTTTGGGAGGCCAAGGCGGGTGGATCACTTGAAGTCAGAAGTTTGAGACCAGCCTGGCCAACATGATGTAACCCCGTCTCTACTAGAATACAAAAATTAGCCTGGCATGGTGTCAGGCACCTATAATCCCAGCCACTTGGGAGGCTGAGGCAGGAGAATCGTTTGAACCTGGGATGGGAAGGTTGCAGGGGGTGGAGATCAGGCCACTGCACTCTAGCCTGGGTGACAGAGCAAGACTCCATCTCAAAAGAAAAGAAAAGAAAAGAAAAGAAGGAAAGAAAGAAGAAAGAAAGAAAGAAAGCAAGAAAGAAAGAAATTAGAAAAAAGAAAGACAAACCAGAACTAGTGAAAGGAATGTTAGAATGGGAATAAATGAACTAGGAAATAGAAAAAGAGAAAATCAGCAAAACTAAGTTTTGCTTTTAAGGAATCAAACTGAGGACACTTTATCTAGACTGGGTAAGAAAAAAAAAGAAGAAGAAAAGAATCGAATTACTCAAATCAGGAATAAAAGATGAGACCTTTCTACCACCTTACAGAAATGAAAAACAATTATAAGGGAATACTGTGGACAATTATATGCCAACAAATTAGATAATCTAGATAAAATGGACACATTTTGTGCTGGGCAGGGTGGCACACATCTGTAGTACCAGCTACTAGGGAAGCTGAGGCAGGAGGATTGCTTGACCCCAGCAGTATGGGGTATAGTACACTTCAGCCTGGACAACATAGCAATCTGTCAAAAAAAAAAAAAAAAAAAAAGAAATTTCTCAAAAAACATAACTGCTAAACAGAATTAAAAAGAATACAATATTTCAAAGTATTTCATCTTTTATAATATTCTTTGACAAAAATAGAACGGAGCTAGAGATCAATAACAGAAAGATAACCAGAAAATTTTGAAGAGTTTAGAAATTAAGAAATATAAATTAAAATAATCCATAGATCAAAGAAGATAATCAGAGATTAAATCTAACTATTGTCAGATCCCTGACAATAAAAAATTGAAGATATCAGCTGGGTATGGTGGCTCACACCTATAATCCCAGTACTTTGGGAGGCTGAGGCAAGAGGATTTTGCTTGAGCCTAGGAAGTTCAAAACCAGCCTGGACAACATGATGAGACTCCATCTGTCCAAAAAACAAATATAAGTTAGCTGGGGTGGTGCTGCATGCCTGTAGTCCTAGCTTCTTAAGAGGCTGAGGTGAGAGGATCACTCGAACCCAGGAGTCTAAGGGTGCAGTGAGATATGACAGCACCACTCCAGCCAGGGCAACAGAGTGAGACCCTGTCTTGAAAGAAAAGAAAAGGAAAGGAAAGAAAAATAAAAGAAGGAAGGAAGAAGGAAAATGGAAAATATTGCAAATTGTACTTGCATTACAAAAATTATAACATAAGATGAAGCCAAAGTCAGTTCTAGACAAAAATTATATGCTGTCTTAAGTACATATAATTAATTGGAAGGAAAGAAACACTGAAAATCAATCACATACTTAGAAAAAGAATGTCAAATTTAACCAAGAAAAGTAAAAGTAAGGGAATTATATACATAATAGAAGAAAATAATTTGATAGGAAATAATAATAGAAAAAATCAACAAGGCTAAAGGTTGTTTTTTGAAAAGACTAATAATATTGATAAAATTTTCGCAAGACTGTGGGAGATTTTAAAACAAGACAGAAGGCATGAAATTCCAATATCAGGAATGAAAAAGGTACTTCATTACAGGTCCTATAGACATTAAAATTACAATAGAAAATATTATAAATAACTTTATGCTGGCAAATTTGAAAAGCTAGATGAAATAGACATATTCTAGAAAATAACACTAAAATGAACTCAAGAAATAATAGAAAAATTTCATAATCCTGTATCTATTAAAGAAATTGAGTTGGTAATTACAAAACTTTGCACGAAGAAATGTGTAGGCAAAGATGATCCTATTGGGTGAATTCTTCTAAATATTCAATGAAGGTATTTGCCAACCTTACACAAGCGATTCCAAAAGACGGGGGAATGAAAGACCTTTTTCTCAACTCAGGCAGCAATATGCCAAATCCTCATAAGCATGAAGCAAAAATGAAAACAAAAAAGCAAAAGTAAGGCTCATCTCATTTTTAAACATAGATATAAAACTCCTAAATGATCTATTAGTCAATTAAACAAAACACTATGTAAAATAATAACCAAGTTGAGTTTATTCTATGAACACAGGGTAAGGTTAATATAAGAAAATCAAGCAATGAAAATAGTAACTATGGTTGAAAAATCTGTCAGTTATCACTAAAATCAAGTAGTCAAAATTAGCATCATAGGGTAAGTCTAATATATGAAAATCAAGCAATGAAAATAGTAACTTTATGGTTGAAAAAATCTCTCAGTTACCACCAAAATCAAGTAGTCAAAATTAGCATCACTGATAATAGAACAAATCAACATCATGTGTCTCCTGATTCAATGCACGGAGATACAATATCAATTATGAAGAATTCCTGAGTTTGTCACATCCTCTATGAGCTATTTAGTTCCTTTCCAATAAATGCATTTTCTGCTTAATTATTCAAGGTTGCTTCCTGTTGTTTAAAATCAAGAACGTGCATTAGTACAGTAGTAACAGCTATCGAGCACTAATGCTCACAGCAATGTTTTGACATAGATATTATTTATCTTTATTCTAAGATGAGGCAATAGGTAGTTACAGTTAAGAATATGACCCCAGGGGCCGGGCGCGGTGGCTCAAGCCTGTAATCCCAGCACTTTGGGAGGCCGAGACGGGCGGATCACGAGGTCAGGAGATCGGACCATCCTGGTGAAACCCCGTCTCTACTTAAAAATACAAAAAACTAGCCGGGCGACGAGGCGGGCGCCTGTAGTCCCAGCTACTCGGGGAGGCCGAGGCAGGAGAATGGCGTAAACCCGGGAGGCGGAGCTTGCAGTGAGCTGAGATCCCGCCATGCACTCCAGCCTGGGTGACAGAGCAAGACTCCGTCTCAAAAAAAAAAAAAAAAAAAAAAAAAAAAGAAGAATATGCCAAATCACATACACAATAATAGGTGAAGGGAAGATTAATTTCAGGTTTACACCTGTCTCCAAATTTCATTCTTTTAAACTCTCTAACCCTTCTCCCTTGACCATGCTTGGCATTTTTACTAAGTGATTTTAGCCAGGAACCTGGTTTACCCAAATACGCAGAATCAGCAATCTGTCTCCCTCCATACCCTTCCCTGGGATTTAAGGATGTCGGAAGTTAAGGAGAGAAGATGAACATGTGCTTTTACTGTGATGCTATCTGGGGAAGAGAAAAGTTGTGTGGGGTCCAGATAAAAATCATTGCCTCTCAGAGAACAAAGACATATGCTATTCCCAGGGGGCTGCTCATGGGATCTTTTTATAAGGCTCCAAACAGTTAAGACTAGATTAAGGGCTAGATGTAGGGCTAGCTCCCGAGTGATGGAAAAGAATCGGGACAGCTCCCTCTGGGGGTCTCTCTCTCTCTCTCTCTCTCTCTCTCTCCTCTCGCTCTCTCTCTCTCTCGCTCTCTCCTCTCTCTCTCTCGCTCTCTCTCTCAACTCCAAACAGATGCAGCATCACAAGAGAACCTCAAGTTTTGTATTATTTATTCCAGGAACCGCAAAGGGAAGGTGAAAGAAATTTGGGGAGAAAAATTCTCCCGTGAAAGCATGACAAAATCGGTGTTGGGGTGATGTTGATATTGAGATAGGCAAGTGCAGGCTCCTGACTGCCACCTGGGGATGGAGCAGGAGGGAGTGCTGGAGACTGTGGATTCGGAGGTTACTAGTGTAGACCTGCAGGGAGCCACAGGCCAGAATGAGTTCTCCAGAGCAGCAGGTGTAGAATGATAAGACCAGGGCTGATGACTAACATCAGGTGTGTAGTTTTAGGAGAGAAAAAGAGTAATCAACAGAGGGGACAGGTTTTCATTCCTGCTTTGGCACCTGGAACAATGGGAAGGGTTTGATTGCCTGTGCTACTTAAACATTCTCCTTCCACGGCCTCTTCGTAGACTCTCTCCTTGCTCACCTCCACCTCAGATTGTCCCCTGGATTTGAGACCCCAGCCATCATAACATGTTCAGGCTTCTGAACAGAGCTGTGAGTAGGGGGAGGGAGGGAAAATATCAGGGGAAAGGATTTATCTGAATGCATGTAGAGACTTCAAAGAAGGTCTTTTCCTGGGAAATTCTGGTAACATTTCTCTCTATCCAGTAAAAAGTGGGTGAAAGGCAGCATCACTAGTTTCTGGCAGACTAAGCCCCTGAGAAGGTCCTGCTGCACGGATGTGTGTAACTGAAACTGTGTATAGGGAGCTTGTGATCTATACAGAAGTAGCAAGGGCAAGAGGAACAAGAGAGGGTCAAAGGCACAGAGGCAGTGGGTGGGGAGACCCAGGCACGGAAGCCCGTGTTTCTCTGTGAATACTTGGAAAGTCCCTGACTGGTTCCAAACAGTAGAATATGGCTGGATTCTAGAGTCTGTTTTCAGAATAATGAGAATTGATAAGGAAGCTCATTTTCAGACTTACCATTAGTTATGAGATGACAGAGGGTTAGGGAAGCCACAGTAAGAGGAAGAAATTCTAAGGCTAACTTCTTAGGACCCCACCCCATCCCTAAATTTTCAGGTGGGAGACAGAGGAGTGTTATGCATCTCTGTATCATTCTTTATTGGAGTGGGAAGAGAGAGAAAGGAGACGGGAGGGGAGGGAAGAGGAGGGAGAGATGAAGCGGGAGAGATGGAGAGGGAGAGAGGGGGAAGGAGAGAAGGGAGGGAGAAAGGGAGAGAGAGAAGAGAAAGAGAGAGAGAGTGGGGAGAGAGGGAGAATAAGTATAAATCATCAATTAATCTGTGGATGTCTGATTGGCCACTTTCTGGATTATTTCAGACACTGAAACTTGTGAATAATGGTAAGCAGGGCCTGGACCAGGAGAGCACTTCAAAAGATAAGGACATGTACATAGGATGTTAAAGCCTGCTAAACAGGTCCTCACAGGCCCACCTTTTACTGCTTCCTCTTGGAATAAGCCTCTCCTGCCCTTCCCTCCATGTCATTACCACTGTTCCCAATATCACAAAGTGGAAGATTGTGGAAATCCCTTAAGAAAAAGAAAAGAAGCTCATTGTCTACATCAGAAATTCTCCGTAACTCCCATCCTTCCACTTCCTTATGCTACCTGACTCCCTTCCTTATCACTCTACATCAGTTGGATTGTATCAACATTTGGCCTTTCTTAAAGCTCCTACTCTGGTGTCCAGAGGACAGATTTCTGTCCCAGAGCAGATATAAATGTTACAAGGGGAGTGTTTGATGGAGAAAGGACCCCATGTTACTTTTGCAGTTGAAACTAGCCTCTATATAGGAATTAAAAGACTATGAAAAGAAAGTAATGATGGAGACATTATTTTCCCTATTGTCATGGATCAATGGCATCATCTGGGGATTAGGCTGCTTTGAAGGAGTATTTTATAAAGTAGACATTATCAGTGATGAATCTGAGTGTGTGTGTGAGTTGAAATGGAAGTATAGTAAAGTGGTCAGACTCCTTGATGAATCAATGTTTGGTGTAAGGAAAGAGGAAGAGAGAGACAAGATAATATGAAAATCTGATGGCTGATAGAGGTGGAGAGCCAACATCACAGCTCGGGGATGATGTATTGCTGAATTCTCCCTGTTGGCCTGTGACAGCATTTGTGGTTAGAGACATGAGAAGTAAAAGAAAAACCCACGCCTAGAGGTATCACATTTGTCAAAAATAATAGAAGAGAAAACCATGCCAGACAGTCTTAGAGAAGATAAAAAGTTATCACATGATTTCAGGGCATTGGGAAGTCCCTGCTTTTTCAGTCACTCCCATCTTATAGTTGTGTCTTAAATTTATCCATTAGAAAGTTGCTTTGGGTGAGTGCAGTTTGTTTATTGTTATACTGTCTTAAAATACAATATCCCGGCTGGGCGCGGTGGCTCAAGCCTGTAATCCCAGCACTTTGGGAGGCCGAGACGGGCGGATCACGAGGTCAGGAGATCGAGACCATCCTGGCTAACACGGTGAAAGCCCGTCTCTACTAAAATACAAAAAAAAAGTAGCCGGGCGAGGTGGCGGGTGCCTGTAGTCCCAGCTACTCGGGAGGCTGAGGCAGGAGAATGGCGTGAACCCGGGAGGCAGAGCTTGCAGTGAGCTGAGATCTGGCCACTGCACTCCAGCCTGGGCGACAGAGCGAGACTCTGTCTCAAAATAAATAAATAAATAAATAAAATAAAATACAACATCCCTTGCTAGATTCAAGACATATATACCTGAGTCCCACGCAAATACGGGACACTATGGGTGCAGTAAATGAACGACCATATGAAAGAGTTACAGGAACTAAGATGAAAATGAATCATTAAAAACTGAGGATAATTGAAGGACGTAAGTCCTACAGTGGGGTCTTTATTCTGAATCCTGCCACTAAGTGCTCAATGAAATCGAGTTAAATAAGTGAGTAAATGAATAAATGATAAATGAATGAATAAGTATGGATTTTGTTTTGAAAGATAGAAAGCATTCACAAAAGCAGAGATTATGAGGTATGGAAAAGGTTTTTTTCTAAGAATAGTCCCTCAAACATTCTTAGATTCTTGCTGTTTTCTGAGTATTCCAATGTCAACTGTCTATTCCACTTATTTACACAATGAGTGTTAATTGATAGACATTATGTTCTATTCAGTCAAATAAGCAGCAGGTGTATGGAGCTGAAAGAAAAACAGGATTTTGACAGTGTTTTCTCTTCTACTTAGTGTAACCTGTCTTATCTAGATATCTTTCACCTAAATCTCTGTTGGATTGAACCACGTTTACAGTTTCTCCTTTTCTTTTTCTTATTTTTAAAGCAAATATATGCTTTTTGTAAGACTTTTAAAGGCTTTATGCCTAATGACTTAGGTAAAGAGAGGAAAATTATCAAAAGAAATTTACAAATTCTAGAAATAGAAGACATCTTAAAAAGTTATACGAAATCCTTGAGATCTTAAAAAATCCCGAATAACCACAAAAAAAAGTAAAAAGATGAACAGAGTTGAAGAACTCACACTTTCTCATTTCAAACATATTACAAAGCTACAGTAATCAAAACAATGTGGTACTGGCATAAAAACATACCAATGGAACAGAATAGAGAGCCCAGAAGTAAACCCTCAAGTATCTGATCAAACAATCTTCCACCAGGGTGCCAAGAGTATACAATGGGGAAAGGACAATCTCTTCAACAAAGTGCGTTGGGAAAACTGGACATCCACATGGAAAATAATGAAGTTGGATTCTTACCTGACACCATATGCAAACACAAAAATTAACTCAAAATGGATAAAAGACCTAAATGTAAGAGCTAAAAGTATCAAACTCCTAGAAGAAGTTCTATCAAACATAGAAGAAAACTTTATGGCATTAAATTTTGCAATTTATTGGATATGACCAAAAACAGGCAACAAAAAAATACACAAATTCAACTTCATCAAACTGAAACATTTCTGTACATCAATGAAAACAATCAACAGAGTGAAAAACAATATGAAATAAAATATTTGCAAATTATCTTTTCAATAAGAGGTTAATATCCAGAATATATAAGGATCTTCTACAACTCAACAGCAGTAACAATGACAAATAGCCTATAAACATCCTCAACAAAATACTAGTAAACTGAATACAACAGCACATTAAAAGGATCATTTATCATGATCATGTGGGTTTTATTCCAGGGATGCAAGATGTTTCAACATACTCAGGTCTAAAAATGTGACATACTACTTTAACAGAATGAAGAATACTAACCATATGACTATCTCAATAGACTCTGAAAAAGCATATGGCAAAATTCAACATCCTTTCGTGATTTTAAAAAAAACTCTCAACAGATAAGGAATGCACCTCAACACAGTGAAGGTCATATATGACAAACTCATAGCTAACATCATTCTCAATGGTGAAAAGTTGAAATTTTTTTCCTCTAAGACCAGGAACAAGACAAGGAGGTTCACTCTAACCACTTCTATTCAACATAGTACTGAAGTTCTAGCCAGCAATTAGGCAAGAGTAAGAAATAAAAATCATCCAAACTGTAAAGGAAAAATGTAAATTGTCACTATTTGTAGATGACATGATTATATACATAGAAAACCATAATGACTCCACTTAAAAACTATGAAGTAATAAAGCAATCTAGTTGCAACAGAATACAGATTGTACTGAAAAAAAATAAAGGAATCTCATAAAGTTACAGGATACAAAAATCAACATAAAAAATCAGTAGCATCACCCTAACAAGGAACTATCTGAAAATGAAACCAATAAAACAATTTCATTTATAATAGCTAAAAATAAGTAAATAAATAAAATAATACATTTAACAAAGGAGGTGAAAGACCCATACACTTAAAACTATAAAATACTGATGAAGGAAATTGAAGAAGTCACAAATAAATGGAAAGATATCCTGTGTTTATAAGAATCAATATTGTTAAAATATCTGTAATACCCAAAGTGATCTGCAGATTCGATGCAATCCCTATCAAAATTTCCTTACATTTTTCACAGAAACAGAAAAAAATCCTAAAATTAATATGGAATCACAAAAGACCTTGAATAGCCAACGCAATTGTGAGCAAAAATAACAAAACTGGAGGCATCATACTATCTGATTGCAAAATATACTAATATACTACAAAGCCATAGTAATCAAAACAGCATGATACTGACATAAAAACAGATGCATTGGCCGGGCGCGGTGGCTCAAGCCTGTAATCCCAGCACTTTGGGAGGCCGAGACGGGCGGATCACGAGGTCAGGAGATCGAGACCATCCTGGCTAACACGGTGAAACCCCGTCTCTACTAAAAATACAAAAAACTAGCCGGGCGAGGTGGCAGGCGCCTGTAGTCCCAGCTACTTGGGAGGCTGAGGCAGGAGAATGGCGTAAACCGGGAGGCGGAGCTTGCAGTGAGCTGAGATCCGGCCACTGCACTCCAGTCCGGGCGACAAAGCGAGACTTCGCCTCAAAAAAAAAAAAAAAAAAAAAAAAAACAGATGCATTGACAGAATAAAGAGCCCAGAAACAAATTCACATATTCATGATTAATTGATTTTCAACAAAGGTGCCAAGAACCAACAATGGGTAAAGCATAGTCTCTGGATATCCACATGTAGAAGAATGAAACTAGACTCTCATCTCACACCATATACAAAAATCAACTCAGGGCCGGGCGCGGTGGCTCAAGCCTGTAATCCCAGCACTTTGGGAGGCCAAGGCAGGCGGATCACGAGGTCAGGAGATCGAGACCATCTTGGCTAACACGGTGAAACCCCGTCTCTACTAAAAATACAAAAAATTAGCCGGCGTGGTGGCGGGCGCCTGTAGTCCCAGCTACTCGGAGGCTGAGGCGGGAGAATGGCATGAACCCGGGAGGCGGAGCTTGCAGTGAGCCGAGATCGCGCCACTGCACTCCAGCCTGGGCGACACAGCCAGACTCCGTCTCAAAAAAAAAAAAAAAAAAAATCAACTCAGAATAAAGGCTTATACATAAAGCCTGAAACTGTAAAACTACTAGAAGAAAATATAGAAGAAAAGCTCCATGACATTAGTTTGGGCAATATTTTTTTTTATATAATCCCAAAAGCACAGGCAACAAAAGCAAAAATAGACAAATGGGATTATATCAAACTAAAAAGTTTCTTTTTCTTACAATCAAGGAAACAATCAATAGAGTGAAGAGACAACCTATGGAATGGGACAAAATATTTGCAAACCATATGCTTGATAAGGGGTACAGGAATCCAAACAACTCAATAGCAAGAAAACAGCCTGATTTTAAAATGAGCAAAGGATTTGAAAAGACGTTTTTCAAAAGTTGACATACAAATGGCCAACAGGCATATGAAAAAAAATGCTCAACATAGCTAATCAGAGAAATGAAAATTAAAACCACAACGATATATCATCTCAAGACTGTTAGAATGACTATTATCAAAAGATAAGAGGTAACAAGTGTTGGCAAGGGTGCGGAGAAAAGGGAACCCTTGTACACTGTTGGTGGGAATGTAAATTATATAGTCATTATGGAAAAACAGTATGGAGGCTCCTTAAAAATTAAAAATAGAACTACCATATGATCCAGCAATCTCATTTCTGAGCATACACTCAAAGGAAATGAAATCAGCACTTCATAGAGATGTTTATGCTCCATGTTCATTGCAGCATTGTTCACAATAGCTAAGATATGGAAACGACTTGAGGGTGTATCAACAGATAAATGGATAATGAAAACGTGGTGTATACACACCATAGAATACTATTGAGCCTTAAAAAAGAGGAAGATCCTGTCACTCACAACAAAAACGGATGAACTTGAAGAACATTATGTTAAGTGAATATGCCACAGAAAGACAAATACCACAGAATCTCATTTATATGTGAATCCAGAAAAGTTGAACTCATAAAAATAGTGAATAGAATGGTGGTTATTAGGAGGTGAAAATGCTGCTGGTTGGAAAGATGTTTGTTGCAGGAAACAAAATTTCAGTCAAATAGGAGGAATATGTTCAAGAGGCCTAGTGTACAATGTGGTGACTATAATTAATAACAATGCATTGTATTCTTGCAGATTGCTAAAAGAGTAGGTTTTAAGTGTTCTCACCATAGAAGCATATAATGCATGTATTAATTAGGTCAATTTAACCATTCCACAATGCATACATATTTTAAACATCACATTGTACATGATAGGTATATATAATTTGTCTTTGTCAATTTAAAAAAGCCAAATAACCTGGTTTAAAAGTGGGCAAAGGACTTGAATAGATAATTCTTCAAATAATATATACAAATAGCCAACAAGTGTATGAAAATATGTGTAACACCATTAATTATTAGAGAGAAACATGGATCAAAACCACAATGAGATAGACATTATCTCACAGCCATTAAGGTGGCCACTATAAGACCAAACCAAACAAAGAAAAAAATAGCAAGTGTTAGCGAGGATGTCAAGAACTGGAATCCTGGTGCACTGTTGGTAAGAATGTAAATGCTGCAGCCACCATGGAAAACAGTATGAGATTTCCTAAAAAGTTTACGAATAAAATTATCATATGACTCAGCAATTGCACTTCTAGATACATAGTCAAAGGAAACAAAATCAGCATTTCATAGAGATATTTCTGCTCTCATGTATACTGCAGCATTATTTACAACAGCCAATGGGTGTGAACAACCCAAAAGTTTACTGACAGATAAATGGATAAAGAAAATGTGGTATATATATATATATATATATACACACACACACACACACACACATATATATATATATGCGCAGTGGAATATTATTCAGCCTTAAAAACAGAAAAAATCCTGTTAGATGGTACAACATGGATGAACATTATGGTAAGTGGAATAAGCCAGTCACAAAAAGATAAATACGCATGATTACACTTACAAGAGATATCTAAAGTCAAAATAATAGAAACAGAAAATAGAGTGGGGGTTTCCAGGAGCTGGGAGAGCGGGATATAGGGAGTTGTTCCCTGAGTATAAAGTTTCATTTTGCATATTAAAAAGTTACAGAGTTGTCACACAACAATGTGAATATTGTTTACCCAACTGAGCTGTACACATAAAAGGGTTAAGAGGATAAATCAGATATGGATGAGACTCAAGGTATGATTCATTGTGAGGCAAATTGCTCTCCAGCTGTGAAATTGAGTATGCTATTTGCTTCCAAAATATAATGATGGGACAGGCATAGGATAGAAGTTCTTATTCCAAAAGGGAGGAATGGGAGAGAAGAAAGGTGTACCAGGTCCTGAGCAAGTCAAGTTTCCAAAATAATCTTTTCGAATCAAGGTTCTGCCCTCCAGGCACACTGGGGAGGTGGCCTCTGCCTCATGGCTTTGTGTGGCCTTGCACTCATAGTTGCTCCCTTTGGTGGCCCTACCCCTGAGGCAGCTCTGTGCCTGAGGCTCTCCCAGGCTGAAATTGTATACCAGCGGTTCAACTGGGTGCAATCTCTCCATGGTGGCCCTGCACATGGTGGCTTTCTGCCTACACTCTGTGGCTTTCCAGAGCATCCTTTGAAATCTTGGTGGAGGTTACCATGCCCCACAGGTTTTCTGAGCACAGCACACATTAAACCAGGACCTGTTGGAGCCACACCTGGGGTAGCCTAGGAGTCCTGTGATGGAGTGTGGAGAGCAGAGCCTCAAGGTGGCCCATGGTAGTGAGCCGAAGCCCCACAAGTACCTGCAGCCCCTCCTTTGAAATGATTCTGTCCCCCATGCCCTTGCATTCTACGCCTCGGGTAGGAGTGGCAGCCCTGATCTGAAATGCCTTTGGGTCATTCTTTCATTGCCTTGATGAATAGCACCCAGCGTCCACTGAGATCATTGATCCATACTAATTTCCTCATCCACTGGTTACATAGACACACCACTGGTGTTTTCTCCTGAATATGCTTTCTTAGTTTTCACGATATGGATAGGCTGAGAATTTTCTTAATCTTTAAATTCTGCTTCCTTTTAAATTAAAAAGTCTATCTGGTGCCATCCCCTGATCTCGGCAGCAGGGGCTGACAAACTTGAATCGAGAGGGTGAACTAGAGGAACTGGGGGACGTCTTCTCTCCTGTCCCGGTGAGGAGTTGCTGCAAGCTCCCTGCACTTCCCCTCCCTGATCCACAGGCCCCTGCAGCCCATGTGATCCAGGGAAGCTGGGGTGCCCCCCCTCACCCCACACCTGGCTGGCCTGCAGGCGGGGTCCCCTCAGCCCTCAGGGTTCCAGCGCCACTTGTGTAGGTCCATCTGTGATGGGCCATGTGTGCATATCGGGCAGGGAGAGCTGCACCAGCATCTAGTTTTCAGTGGAAACTTACTGAGTGAGGAAGAGCTAAAGGTAAGTGAGAAAGGGTGGATTAGTTAGCCAGGGCCACCATAACAAGATACCACAGGCTGGGTGGCTTAAACTTAAACTTATTTTCTCAGAGCCTGGAAGTCCAAGATCAAGTTGCCAGCAAGGTAGGTTCCATTCTGAGCCTACCTTGGTAGGTTCCATTCTCTCGCTGGCCTGGAGATGACTAGATGACTGCCTTCTCACTGTGTCCTCACAGGGCCTCTGTGCATTTGCTCTCCTGGTGCCTCTTCCTCTTCTTATAAGGACACCAGTCTCATTGGCTTAGGGCCCCACCTGGATGACCTCGTTTCACCTTAATTACCTATTTAAAGGCCCTCTCTCCAAAGCAGTCACATGAGGTGTTAAGGTTTCAACATAGGAATTTCAAGTTGTGGGGAGGGATACAATTCAGTCCTTAACAAAGGCATAGCTCCTGGAATAATTAAATTCGCAAATAATAGCAATTGCGCTTTGAGGCAGAAACATGACCCTAAGCCAGGGTTTCTCAACGTGGCACCATTGCCATTTTGGGCTGAATAATTTGTTGTGCTGGGCGCTGTCCTACGTACTGCAGGATCATCCCTGGGCTATACCCACCAGATACCAACAGTGCTCCCCTCTCCTAGCGTGAGAACAAAAATGTTTGCAGACATTGGCAAATATCCCCTGGAGGCAAAAATCACTCCTGCTGGATATTGCTGTAGGCACAGCTCTTTCCGCAGCAACAAAGTGTAGAAGGACAGATTTCCTCCACAGAAACTTCATAAGTTAAATAGGCCATAAATATCCTTGAGCTCTCTTAGCAATCCTTCAAGTTTCTGCCACCCTTGTGTGTGTGAGTAGATTTTTTAAATATATTTACATGTTTTGAGAATTACACTTTTCACTTTTGGGACTAACACATTCCCATAGGTTTATTAGCCTTGGTATGAGAGAATCTGCCTTTTTACTTATGTTGAACTTACCATCTTCAAAGTTTAAAAGACTCTCCCTGTGTTTCAGGATTTGATAAACAAGATTAACGTAGTCTGACTTTTTCCAAGATTATAGACTTGCACCATATATGCTGTCTACAATGGACATCTTTTATTCCTCTCATAGTGACCACCCCATTCCCTAGATTGTTTCTGCTGTTTCTAGAGCTTTGTCATCTCCCTATGTCTTCTCCAAAACTCAGGACCAGCGGTGGAAGGCACTGTAGGAGCAGTGGGCACACTCCCAGGGGCTGAGCCTGGATGGATAGGGTCAGGAAGGAGGATGGACTTGGAAGGTCACACTAGAGGCACCAGATGATGTGATGGATGAAAAGGCACATTAGGCCGGGCGCAGTGGCTCAAGCCTGTAATCCTAGCACTTTGGGAGGCCGAGGCAGGCGGATAACGAGGTCAGGAGGTCGAGACCATCCTGGCTAACAAGTGAAACCCGTCTCTACTAAAACTACAAAAAATTAGCCGAGCGTGGTGGTGGGCGCCTGTAGTCCCAGCTACTCGGGAGGCTGAGGCAAGAGAATGGCGGGAACCCGGGAGGCGGAGCTTGCAGTGAGCCCATATCACTCCACTGCACTCTGCACTCCAGCCTCCAGCCCAGGCAACAGAGTGAGACTCTGTCTCAAAAAAAAAAAAAAGGGCGGGCGCGGTGGCTCAAGCCTGTAATCCCAGCACTTTGGGAGGCCGAGACGGGGGATCACGAGGTCAGGAGATCGAGACCATCCTGGCTAACACGGTGAAACCCCGTCTCTACTAAAAAATACAAAAATTAGCCGGGCGAGATGGCGGGCGCCTGTAGTCCCAGCTACTCGGGAGGCTGAGGCGAGAGAATGGCGTAAACCCGGGAGGCGGAGCTTGCAGTGAGCTGAGATCGGCCACTGCACTCCAGCCTGGGCGACACAGCGAGACTCCGTCTCAACAAAAAAAAAAAAAAAAAAAGTATGTTACAAATGCAACTCCTTTTGTGATAATTATTGTATCAAACTGGGCATTTCTGAGCTTACCCTGTTGTTCTCCAAAGCAGTTGGCTAAGGCTGTTCTTATTTTTTCTTTAACCTTCCTGCCACATTCAGATCGAATTTATTTGCTACACTAGTGCCAGGTTAATAGTCCTAGAACACAACCATGATCATCTCACCTCCTCCTCAAAAACCTTTGCTGTCTCTCCACTGCCTGCAAAGTCCCACAACCTGAACCTGGCATTGCAGGTTGTCCACAGTCTTTCCTCAGCCTAACCTCCCCCTGTGTCCTTACAAACACGGTGTGCTCCAGACAAACTGGACTTTGACATGACATATAAAATATGTTTTCACATTTCCCCCTTTACATCTTTCAAGGCATTTATTGGATGCTAGTATGATTCCCTCCTCAACCGCAGAGCTCTCTGTTTTGAGGCAGAAAACAAAAGGCCCAGAATCAATTAACATCCGTTTCCTGCCTTCACTTTCCTATGGCACTAAGTCAAGTCAGATCGGCAAAGCCTTTATAGCTGGTCCCAGCCTGACTCTCTGCCAAAACCTACTTACTAAATCCTCTGGAAATGAGGGCCGTCCCACTCCAGGTTGGCCTCATGAAGACATCTCAGTCCCATCAAACCTCCCCTTGATTTTGAGGCTAATCCACGCTGGCCATGTATACAGTTTTTCTCTGTGGGTTTATCCCCTGAAATTCTACCACGTCCTTGGATTATGACCACACCCTTGATGCTGCCTCTGTCTCAAAGGACACTTTGGACTCTACCTGTCCTTGCTATCACCTGTCTGGGCAGTGGTCTGCTTAACTGTAAGCCCCGAAGTCCTCCCTTCCCTCCTGGACTAAGTTTCTCAGATTTGCTCAGTTTGGTGGCAACTTCCTATTCAGTTGCTAAGACAGGAGTGACCCTTTGGTGTGGTCTTTGAGATTCTCTAGGGACCTCACAGCCTGGATGGCCTCCTGGGAGCTTGCCTGGCTTTACACTGAGCTGCAAACCATGAGAGGACAGCTATTCAGCCCCTCCAATTAAAGAGATCGCCTCTAAGTCCCCTACAGAGTTGCTCTTTCCTTGTGTCTGAGGGTCTTCTCTGGCTCACATGTCTTTTGCAGAAGACTAGCAGTGAATTGATAACAGAGCCCTCTGGGCTCAGTGGCCAGTTCTATCCTTTTCCTTGGTCTGTCTCTGATTATTTACAAACATATAACTTTCTTTTTTTTTTTGTTTTGAGACGGAGTCTCGCTCTGTCGCCCGGGCTGGAGTGCAGTGGCCGGTTCTCAGCTCACTGCAAGCTCCGCCTCCCAGGTTCATGCCATTCTCCTGCCTCAGCCTCCTAGTAGCTGGGACTACAGGCGCCCGCCACCTCGCCGGCTAGTTTTTTGTATTTTTTAGTAGAGACGGGTTTCACCGTGTTAGCCAGGATGGTCTCGATCTCCCGACCTCGTGATCCGCCCGTCTCGGCCTCCCAAAGTGCTGGGATTACAGGCTTGAGCCACCGCGCCCGGCCACAAACATATAACTTTCTAGCCCCATCAAGGAAGTTGTCTTTTGGAATGAGAGCTATATAAACAAAAAAGATTAAGAACTTAGTAATGGATTTAATTTTCACCAAGAAAGGAGGCAATCCATTTCCTCACAAAACTTTCCAGAGAGCAGGAGATGCAGCTCTCTGAGAAAGGAAGGAAATAGTTCCGCGGAGGGGCTGCTGTTTGCTGGGCCACTTTGCATGTGATGAGAAAGTAAAAGCAGTACTGAAGCAACCTCATGGAAGGCTGTTTCTGCGGTAAGCACCTAATTCTCCAAAGAGAACGTTCTCCATTCCCTCATGGGCCAATGGGCAGTGTGAACGGAGAGTGTCATTTGTGTCTGGCAGACTATTTCCCAAGAAGGGCCTGGTAGCCAGGCAAGTCACAAAGTTGGAGACACTGTTTGAGTGGAAGTAGACTGGTTTTTTCCTAGTTGTTTGTTTTCATCAAGCAAGCACCACATAAGTGAAAAGCAATTTTAAAAACAGATTTTTGGTTTTGAGAAAAGTCAAATGTACAAGGACATTTGTGATTGCATAATAAAACTGCACGCCTAAGAATATAAATATTTTATAATAGATTAGCTATTACACAACAATATTCAAATATCTTTTAATTTTTTCATTTTGATCAGATGAAGACAGCCAAAGCAGGAAAGTGAGTGTACGGAAATGGAAAAAGACGTGGATTAATGTTAGAGAAAGTAGAGATACCTAGAAGAATAAAACTGTGGTCCTAAGGAGAGAGAAGGTGGAATGGTTAGATTTTGCTCTCCATTAATAGAAGACCAGGTTGCTGTATTCAAAAGGTCTGGGGAGAAGAAAGGATGTGACAGCTACTAAGCACCTAGTAGACACCAAGGATTGTTCTTTACTATGTTAGACATAATTAGATGACTAAGAATTGAAGCTATACAGGCTGGGCGCCGTGGCTCACGCCTGTAATCCCAGCACTTTGGGAGGCTGAGGCGGGTGGATCACGAGGTCAGGAGATCGAGACCATCCTGGCCAACATGGTGAATCCCCATCTCTACTAAAAATACAAGAATTAGCTGGGGACAGATCCCTAGAGAGACCCTGCATCTGAATAAGGATAGATGTCAAGGAGAGATGTCAAGAAAGTGGAATGATCCACTGTGATGAAAGCAGCAGAGAAATCCACCAAGATAAAGATTTGATGAACTTAGCAATCAATTTCTGTCCCATCAAGGTCATGGACAAGGAAGTCAGACTGTGTTTTTGAGAATGGGGCTGAGAATGCATGGGAGGGGAGAAAGGAAACACAGAAGTATAGCATTTTCTTTAAGGAAGCTGGGAAGAGTAAAGAAGAGAGATGGGGTGGAAGCTAGGGAGATGAGAAGAGCCTTGAGGACAAGGAAGAATTGAGCCTAAATTCTAAACTGAGGAGAAGGATCTTGCAGCAAGAGACTGAATAGAGTTGACAGAAGGGAGGATGGCTGAGACAAGCTCCCAGTGGAGGCAGGAGTGAAGGTTTTGACAGCAAAGGTGGAGGTCAGGGTTAGCCTGGAGCAGGAAGAGCCCCAACCTCTGAGACTTGAAGAAGAAGAAGAAAGAGAAGCCAGGGTCTCAGAATGGTCAGAATGTCGCTGATGAAGGGTGTGCCTGACCAATTTTCTTGATAAAGTAAGAGGCAAGGAATTCCTGCTGCTATGTAGAACTGAATGTGGAGTGAGCGGAGAGTGATAAGGTTTGGAACTTTCACAAGGAGACTGGGATAATTAATTGATTGATCAATTAATTAAATGGTTTGCTGCCTCTTTTCTCTTTCTATCAATTCAAGTCAATCCTGCTTTCACCTGGCTCCAAAACAAAAACTGTGCCTGCTTGCCATTAATTATAGATAAGGCACAACACTATTACATTAGCAGGACATCTGCGGCTTTCACAATTTGACACCAGCCTGTTTTCTAAGCCTCGTCTCCTCCAGCTCCTCATCTCCTTGGCCACGTGGCAGTCCCCTGCCTACCACATGCTTTGAGGCCTCTGTGCCTTTGCCCAGGCAGTCTTCTCTCCTTGCAAGGCTCTCATCCTCTTCTCAGCATCAGTAAACTCATATTTATCCTCCAAGGCACAGTTCAAATGTCATCTTCTCTCTAGCTTCTCCTACCAAGGACAGAATTAAGAATTCCCTTTTGTGTATTACACAATAATTTATTCTTCTTATAGTAAACATGGGAAATTGCTGTTTCAAATACATGGTGTCAGAAGCTGCTTTAATATTCTGGAGATGTAATTAATCTCAAGGAGGAAATTGACCTTTGATTTAGAAAAACACATTAATGTGCCATTTCATTATAAATGAAATACCCAAAGCTCATATAGACAGAAGTTACATGTTTCTGTGAAGCATATGGGGATATATGTTATTATAAAAACATTAATTTACTAGAGTTCTCAATGTTTTCCTTTTGCACCTATTTAGATGCGACCTTATGCCTGTTCACCCAGGGGAAAATTTGGATTTTTATCACAGAAGACCAAAAGCAAACAATATTCCAAAACAGAAGATTGACAGCCATATCAAAGTCATAGTCTTAAAAATTAGACATTGGTAAGAGAAAAGGGAGTTTCTAAATTTACAAAAGTCTAGGTCCTTAGAGCTCTCTGCTGAGGATTCATTCTAGACTGAGATCACCTCTTTTGGGAGGTGGGCACGCACTGGCCACTTCCGTGTTCCCAAGATCTTAGAAACACCAGAACCCTCTCCTTTCAACCCTCTGCTACCTCCACATGGCGCTAGAGCCCACAGGATCTACCTTGGATCTACAGCTTGGATCTACCCACACACATTCTAGAGTCTCACAGGATCTTCTAGGGATGTCCCTGGTCTGATAAAGAGACACTGTCTGTGGGTATTATCCTTTGCTATCCCAATTGCACTCTCTGTTTTTGTGGGGACACTTGGGAAGATGAAAAACACTCTGTCACCATTATCATCTTCTTCCTGTATCCCCAACATCTGACAAATCGAACATTATTTATAAGGTACTATGAAAGCAAAAGGAAAAGCAAATTAACCAAACATTTTCAGAAGTCTTCAAAAGCTGTAAAAACCATTCAATTCAACATAAAAGGACAAAATCTTTAAAGTCAAGTTTTTGGCATATTGATAAAATTGGAGAATTGATTTGATGTATTAATTTCTGATTAGTTGATGGGTTGATTTGAGTGAGTTAACGTGCAGTAAATTGATTTTCAGGATGGTCATGGAGAGGGTAGAACTGGCCTGGAGCCAGGGGCCACAGCCCAGACCACACGGGCCCAGGATCAGGCTGCAGCCCCAGCCAAACTGGAAGGATGTGAGCAGGAGCAGAGCCATGTTGGGGCTACCAGCAGCCAAGGTGGCTGAGCCCCATTGCCTTCACCAGGGATAATCAATCACAGATTAAACCAGCCATGGAAATGTTGGCAATTGATGGGGAGAGGCCAAGGAACTGGGGGCAGAGAACCATCAGAAAGGAGAAAAAAAAATGCCACCTAGACCCAGCTTCCCATGGCCAGCACGCTCTGTAAGTTCATCCTCTGCCCCAGGATGTCATTCCCAAAATGGGGAGGGAGAGGGGAAGGAGAAGAAACCATGAAAGATTCCGCTTTTCCCAAAAGAGATTTGAAGTTTTTCAAAAATACCTCTTTTAAACAGGAAGGGCTGTATCTTTGCCTTTTGATGACCAATTTTGGGGTTTTCCTACCATCATTTGGAATTGTTTCTCCAGAGTGTAATGAGACCAGTTATATATGTTTAAAGTTACTTTTCTTTTCACAAATAAGTTTTAACGTATAAATTTCAAACTATCTGTAGATACAAAGGAAGAGTGATTTTAGCTTAGAATTTTCCAGGAGATAGAGGTTGGAGCTCTGGGATCTAGAGAAGTCAGGAGACAGGAGGGGAAAGTTTTAAGGGAAGTGAGCAGTTCCCAGCCAAAGGGCAGAAGTCCAGAGTTTGAAAAGTGATGGCCAACAAGAAATCTGCTGTGCTAGGGAGCTCCCCCAAATGACCACAACCTCCCAGGGCAGGAGGCTAGTGCAGGAGATGACATCAACCCCATATGTAAGCACACATTTGCATCACTTCTCTGTCCAGGAATTATCAGACATTCTGGTGACAGCACTGAGCCACTTGAATTCCTGCAGTTATATAGGCACTTGAAACTACTTAATTACTAGGGAAAGGATTGCCCCAGAAAGTTGCAGACCACATGAACATTTATTTTGCGCATTAATATAATGGACTTTCTCCTTTTTCCACAACATATTTAGTTCTGTGTACAGATTTCCAAGACAGCCATTCTTGATGGCGGGAACCATAACTGTGTTCCCAAAGCCTAGTATGGTGCTTAAAGCAAAATAGATTAAAAACAGAGCGATGCAGGCCGGGCGCGGTGGCTCATGCCTGTAATCCCAGCACTTTGGGAGGCGGAGGCGGGCGGATCACGAGGTCAGGAGATCGAGACCATCCTGGCGGATATGGTGAAACCCCGTCTCTACTAAAAATACAAAAAAAACTTAGCCGGGTGTGGTGGTGGGCGCCTGTAGTCCCAGCTACTCAGGAGGCTGAGGCAGGAGAATGGCGGGAACCTGGGAGGTGGAGCTTGCAGTGAGCGGAGATCTTGCCACTGCACTCCAGCCTGGGCGACAGAGCAAGACTCCGCCTCAAAAAAAAAAAAAAAAAAAAAAGCGATGCACCAACAAAAACAGATCTAAGGTCCAGAATGGAAAAATGCAATGGTAAGGTCGCCCTCTGGTGGAATATCTAGGTAGTAACAGGAAGGACTTGAAGACGCTGTCAAGCAGGCTGCTTAAGTGGAAAAATCTCAAAGAAGCCAGTGGCCAACTGGTAGCCAACCAAGAGCAACCAGAGCAGCGCTGACCAGTAGAAATATAATGGGAGCCTCTTTTTTTTTTTTTTTTTTTTTTTTTGAGTCGGAGTCTCGCTCTGTCACCCAGGCTAGAGTGCTGTGGCCGGATCTCAGCTCACTGCAAGCTCCGCCTCCCGGGTTTACGCCATTCTCCTGCCTCAGCCTCCCGGGTAGCTGGGACTACAGGCGCCGCCACGTCGTCCGGCTAGTTTTTTTTTTTTTTTTTTTTTTGTATTTTTAGTAGAGACGGGGTTTCACCGTGTTAGCCAGGATGGTCTGGATCTCCTGACCTCGTGATCCGCCCGTCTCGGCCTCCCAAAGTGCTGGGATTACAGGCTTGAGCCACCGCGCCCGGCCTAATGGGAGCCTCTTAATTCAATTTCAAATTTTCTAGTAGCTACATTTAAAAAGCAATAAGAAACAGGTGAGATTAATGTAATATATATTTTAAACCGCAAATATACAAAAAATTGTCAATTGAACATTAATTAATATAAAAATTACTGAGATTATGTATATATATTTAATCAAGTCTTCAAATTCCAGGGCATTTTATACTTAGAGTACGTTTTCTGCTTATTAACTACAGGTGGTTGGCAGCTACTGCACGGGACAGCACAGTCCTTGAGGAAGGGGATTGTGTCCTGCTCATCTGTGCTCCCAGAGCAGAACACAGTGCCCAAGTCACATCAGATGCCCTATAAACATGTATTTAGTGAAGAATATCCCCCAACACCTACCTGAACTTGTCATGCTCCAGAGAACATGACAGATACAACTTTACCTCAAAGTCAGCATTTTAGACAATTTAGAACAACTGGATTTCTGTCGGTTTTTTTTTTTTTTCTCTTCTTTTTTTTTTTTTTTTTGAGGCGGAGTCTCGCTCTGTCACCCGGACTGGAGTGCAGTGGCCAGATCTCAGCTCACTGCAAGCTCCGCCTTCCGGTTTTACGCCATTCTCCTGCCTCAGCCTCCCGAGTAGCTGGGACTACAGGCGCCCGCCACCTCGCCCGGCTAGTTTTTGTATTTTTAGTAGAGACGGGGTTTCAGCGTATTAGCCAGGATGGTCTCGATCTCCTGACCTCGTGATCCGCCCGTCTCGGCCTCCCAAAGTGCTGGGATTACAGGCTTGAGCCACCGCGCCCCGCCTCTCTTCTTTTTTGAGATGGAGTCTCGCTCTGTCGCCCAGGCTGGAGTGCAGTGGCGCGATCTTGGCTCTCTGCAAGCTCCGCCTCCCAGGTTTTCGCCATCTTGCCTCAGCCTCCCCAGTAGCCGGAAGTACAGGCGCCCACCACCACACCAAATACAAGCTAATTGTTTGTATTTTTAGGAGAGACGGGGTTTCACCGTGTGAGCCAGGATGGTCTCAATCTCCTGACCTCGTGATCCGCCCACCTCGACTCCCAAAGTGCTGGGATTACAGACGTGAGCCACCGCACCCGGTCTTGTGTCATTTTTAAAGGACACTTTAGTACGTTTTTGTTGAACCTATGTTTGCCCCATTATTAGACTCTAATCCCAATAACAGTACCTCTCCCTGGAGCCAGTGTTATCCACTTTATTTACTTTTATTTGTTATCATTGACTTATTTATTTAATAATGTGCTAGCGCACTTTGGGAGGCCGAGACGGGCGGATCACGAGGTCAGGAGATCGAGACCATCCTGGCTAACACAGTGAAACCCCGTCTCTACTAAAAAATACAAAAAAACTAGCCGGGCGAGGTGGCGGGCGCCTGTAGTCCCAGCTACTCGGGAGGCTGAGGCAGGAGAATGGCGTAAACCCGGGAGGCGGAGCTTGCAGTGAGCTGAGATCCGGCCACTGCACTCCAGCCCGGGCGACAGAGCGAGACTCCGCCTCAAAAAAAAAAAAAAAAAATGTGCTAGCATTTGGGGGAAAGGAGATTGTGTAAGATTCAATAAACCATGATCCCTTCTTACAGGCCCTTTCCATCTAGGAGGGATGTGGGCCATACATATACATTCCGAGAAAACCAATAATGAGGAAGCTCTGGTGAGATGAAAGGTGTTTTGAACTGGGTTGCTTGCTGGCTGTGGCTATAAGAAGGTTCCTGGAAGCTTCTGCTCTTGCCTCCCTGGTGTTGGCCTTGAGCAATCACTGTCTGCTCCATGCTGTGAAAAACGATGGCAAGATCCTGATTGCCTGTCCAGCTGTTGAGGGGTGGGTGAGAAAATCCAAGCTGAAATCCTGCTGGAGTGGGAGGAGCTGGGGACTGCCCTAGTCATTGCCTCTTCCACCATCCCAGCTAGCAGTGCTCCCTATGTCTCGTAGTGCTCCCACCCTGAAGCCCTGACCTGAAGTGACACCCAAAGGGTAGTGACTGTGGTTTGGTGCTGGCCTAGGACTCCAGCTGGCCCTTCTTTCTCTTTACACACATGACACTAACACAGATAGTCACTAATGGGCCAAAATAATAAGACCTTTAGGGAGTGCTGCCACCTCAAAAGAAAAACAGCAAACAGGACCATCTACATCCTTGAAAGAAGTAGTAGAGGCCGGGCGCGGTGGCTCAAGCCTGTAATCCCAGCACTTTGGGAGGCCGAGACAGGCGGATCACAAGGTCAGGAGATCGAGACCATCCTGGCGAACACAGTGAAACCCCGTCTCTACTAAAAAATACAAAAAACTAGCCGGGCGAGGTGGCGGGCGCCTGTAGTCCCAGCTACTCCGGAGGCTGAGGCAGGAGAATGGCGGGAACCCGGGAGGCGGAGCTTGCAGTGAGCTGAGATCCGGCCACTGCACTCCAGCCTGGGCGACAGAGCAAGACTCCGCCTCAAAAAAAAAAAAAAAAAAAAAAAAGAAAGAAGTAGTAGAAAATATAGACCAGTCATTTACAGTGAGAATTAAAAGTGCACTTTAAAAGTAAAAAGTTACTATAATATGAAAAAAAATAGAAAATATAGGAAAAACACCTAAAAGTTCCAGGTGTAAAATAATGATAATAATAATAAAAGCAAAAGCCACACTAATGGGATAAATAGTGGGAGAGATGCAACTAAAAAACAAAACAGAAAGTTGGAGGACTACACTGAGAAGCTAGCTCAGAACAAGAGAGGGAAGAATTGGGAAGTTATCAATAGAAAAGTCAAGGAAAAAAGGAGGAGAGAATTGTCCAAATATACATTATATGAGTTTCACAAAGACAAAAAAAAAAAAAAAATAGAGGAGAAAAATAGTTAAAGGAATAAAAAAGATGAATTCCCGGAATTAAAAGATAGAGAAGATCCATAATGTCTTACAGAGAGAAGGAAAAACCCACTCTAGACACACTAGCAAAATTTAAAAATATCAAAGACAATGAGAAAACTCTAAAAGATTCCAGCAAGAAAGACTAACATGGGATTTTCTAACTGTGACATTGGATGTGAAAAAAAAATCAGAATGATCTTATTTAGAATATTAAAGGGAAAAAAACTTCCAATAGAATTTCTTACACAGCAAAACTTTTTTCAAACATGCTTGTATAATAATAAAAAAAAAATATCAAGCATACAAGGTTTCAGAAGGTTTGCTATGCAAATACCCACATTTGACACGTTTTGGAAGAATTCTAATCAGAGAAAGCATTCTAGAAGGTGCCAAAAGATATGAGAAGTAATGTTGACCAAATACTTTGGTGAAGCAGAAAATATGTGAATAAATTTGAAAGCATGCTAAAGTTCTTATCCAGTCAGAGGGAAACTGGGGAAGGTATCAATAACACAAACACACACACCACACACACACGGGCAATGAAGACTAAAAAAGAAAACTTGGCCAGGCATGGTGGCTCATGCCTATAATCCTAGCACTCTGAGAGGCTGAGGCGGGCAGATCGCCTGAGCTCAGGAGTTCGAGACCAGCCTAGGCAACATGGTGAAACCCCATCTTTACTAAAATACAAAAAAAAAAAAAAAATTAGCCAGGCATGGTGACGTGCACCTGTAGTCCCAGCTACTTGGGAGGCTGAGGCAGGAGAATTGCTTAAACCCGGGAGGCAGAGGTTGCAGTGAGCCAAGATTGAGCAACTGCACTCTAGCCTGAGCAACAGAGTGAGAGTCTGTCTCTAAAAATCAAACAAACAAACAAACAAACAAAGAAAAAAAAAAAGAAAACTTAAAAAAATAGAAATATTGAAATAAATAAGGTATCAGAAACAAGTCCAAGTGCATCAATATTCACAATAAACACAGAAAGATTGTCAGGACAAATTGGGAAAAGACTCAGTTCACCAAGATTATCATAATTCCCAAGAGTAAGCACCTAATAACCTAAAAGCATAGAGGGCAAAAGATTTAAAAATTAGAAACAAGTTGAAAAGCCTACAGTCATAGTTAGAGATCTAAATATACCATTCATATGCCAGGAGTGGTGATACATGCCTGTAGTCCCAGCTACTCCAGGAGGCTGAAGCAGGAGGATCGCTTGAGCCCAGGTGTTTGAGGCTGCAGTGAGCTATGATTACTCCACTGCCCTCCAGCCTGAGCAACAGAGCAAGACCCTGTCTCTAAAAAATAAATAAATAAATAAATGCACTACTCTTCGTTATGTATCGTTCAGTCCAAAAAATAAAGAAACCCACAATAAATTAGAATGACAAAATCCACATGCTTGATCCAATAGACTTGTACATGTATAAAATTCTGCATCAAATTTATTAGAGCCAATGTGAAATATTTACAGAAGTTGACCACACTCCAAGCCGTAAAGGATTATCACGTAATTAAGTTTTAAGTTAATAACAAAAAACATACTTTTAAAAAATTTATGTATGTTATGAAATAAAAAACACCAAATAGTCGATTGTTATTAAACAAAGAAGCAACATTCTTTATCATGAGTTCTTCATGGCTTTCCCATTTATTATCTCATGGTTCCAGCTCCCACCTCACTTGGGGAGAGATGAAGGTGGTGAGGGTCCTAACCAGGGCAGGACCAAAGCAGTGAAGACACTGTTTATTCATGCACAGATACCCCCTAGGCACCTATTATGTGCTAGGCATTATGCTAGACACTGTGGGATGGAAACAAAAAAACTAAGATTAGGGCTTCCCATAAACTATGCCACACAAATCAATCACTAGTTGTAATTTGATTAATTTGAAGTCAGAAGCTATGTCTGCCGCACTCAGAATAGGCATCCCTTCTTATTCATTGAGGAAAGAGCATTGGAGCAGGTTTTACCAGTCCACAGGCTACCTGAGAACCACCTAGGGAGCATGCTGAAAACACAGCTTCCCTGCCCCTGCCTTGGAAAGGCTTATCTAACCCATGAGGTCACCAGGAAACCCAGGAACATGTAGTATAACAAACTCCCCAGGTGATTCTCATTTGGAACCAGAGACCCAGATGATTTCCTAGCTCCTTCCAAGTTGAAACTCATCGATTTCATGGTCTTTGACACATGGCCTAATTTGGTTAGATTTATCTTTACTCATATGTTAGCTTTACATATATATATATGGACTAAATTCTCCCAGTGCCTCTTATCAGTCGAGCCCAACTAGCCAAAGACAAGGGTGATGCCGTCCTTCAGCCTGTGGCAGCCTGGAGGAGGTGCCCAGGTCCTGGAGGGACAGACAGAGAGGACTAGCACCTCTGCCCTCCTCAGGGAATCCACGGAAACTCCTTACACTCTGCTTTAGACCAAACATCTCCAACAATTACACATTTTTTCTTATACAATGAAATTTAATAATAATAAAAGAAAAATAACATTTTTGAAAGTGATTTAAAGTTTTAAGAGGTTTTTATTCCATTATGCAGCCAATGTTTTCCTTTTAAAGATTATTGGTAAAGTTTATTTTACTTTCTAACTCAAAATTTGTCCACAGAAACTTCTTGGGAAAGTAGGGTTCCCTGCATCGCAGATCGACATAGAGAGGATTTGTTGGAGCTCAGCTGCGCGGCGCTCTGACGGCCTTTTCTCTCCCTTCAGGGAGGGAGTCACTTCTTGGAGGACGTGGTAACAGTTGGTGCAAGCCCCTCCCGTCCTCCAAAACTTCCTTTGGCCTCTCCTGTTGGCCTGGTGAATCCTTCTACCTTCTCACCCTGGCTCTTTCCCTCTTCACCCAGCAACAGATACATTCACTCAGAGAATTTCTGTGATTGGCTGAAGACAACAGGGGTCGCCCCCATCCTCGAATCTGTTTTCTTCCTCTTCACCTCCGCCTTGTTCCTGTGCTCCCCACACGGACTGAGACTAATTTGGTTAAAGCACCAGAGTGTAATGGCCCTCAGAGCAGGGCTGGTCCTGGGGTTCCACAGCCTGATGACCCTCCTGAGCCCGCAGGAGGCAGGGGCCACCAAGGGTGAGTGCGAGGGCGAGGCGGGTGCGGCGGGGAGCAGAGATTTATGGAGTTGGGTTACATGAGGAGATGACATGGAGGATGCTTGTTCCTCTCCCTCTCTGGTTTATGAGCAACTTCCTTCACCAAGAGACACCCAATCCCCCTCACCTCTGTCACATCCACTCTGGACCTAAATGAAGGTGCAGCTCGGTCAGCTGCGCAGGTGCCCCATTCAGCCTTTGCTGACGTTCAGATTTCTTCTGATTCCTTCCTCCTTCCTGAGACCCAAACCTCCACCCAACAGGTGCCAGCAAGCACCCTGATTTCTCTACCACCCCTGGCCTGGAGTGTGGCCCATCAAGTCCAGTTCTGTTGCAGTATTTATGTCCATGCCAATAGTTAACTGTTTACCTGTCTTGTTTATCGGGAGACATGAGCTGGTTTGCGGGTCTACAGCTGGTTCATCTTTATTTCTTTTATTTCCCTGGCCCGCCATTGTGCTGGGTGCATGCTAGTTCCTCAATAACTGTTGTTCAAACAACTTCATAGAATTCTGCAAGTATTAGAACTTAATCCCTAACTTCCAGAAAACTAGACAACATTATGGAAGAGACACACTCAGTCATAATGCTCTGAGATGGAGGAGTTGGGACATGAACTTTGACTTCTGACTCCTCATCCAGTGCTCTTTGCAATGCCTTGAGTTGCCTCTTCTTATCCCCTTGGTCTCTGGGTCACTAACCTTAATTCTTACCTTGCCAGTCGTGGCCTGTTTCCCCTTACACCCACCTGCACTGCATCTCTGTGCAAAGCTCCACTACTCTCCTGTCCTTAATCATTCCTCCTCATCCCACCCGCACAGTCCCACCAGCTCACAACACAGGACCTGACAACACAGACAGGGCAGACGACCACAGGCAAGATTTAAATTCTGGAACCCCAAGCATGATTTTAGGCAGCCCCGCCTCTTCCCATCCTGATATGCCAGACTGCACTGTCTCTGTGCCTGCTGCAGTGTGCTGGGATGAACCTCTTTCTTCCCGTCCTCTCCCTTGCCCTCTCCCAGGGCCAGCCTAGTGTCAGAACAGGACTGTGTCCCCACACAGAACCCAGGACGGGGCCCAGGCTCAGGGACTCAACAATCACATATTGTGGATGAGACAGACACATTTTCTTCTCTCTCCTTGACCCTGAACTCACCAAATACAGCTGACCACATGGGCTCCTATGGACCCGCCTTCTACCAGTCTTACGGCGCCTCGGGCCAGTTCACCCATGAATTTGATGGGGAACAGCTGTTCTCTGTGGACCTGAAGAAAAGTGAGGCTGTGTGGCGTCTGCCTGAGTTTGGCGACTTTGCCCGCTTTGACCCGCAGGGTGGGCTGGCCGGCATCGCCGCAATCAAAGCCCACCTGGACATCCTGGTGGAGCGCTCCAACCGCACCAGAGCCATCAACGGTACCAGCCCTCCCTCTGCCCACCCAGTCAGGCGGGAAGGTCCAGAGAAACTTCCTTCCAGTTCCTAGACCTCCATCACTCTGGGGCGCACTCTCAGTGCCCGTACCTGTCATGCCCTGTCCCTTTCTTTCCCAGGAGGCTCCATGTCTTCCTAGACCCCTTTGGCACCCCTCTCCTTGAGGAATGACACCTCTCACCTGGACTCCCGCCCAGGGACCAGTCAGATATAGGACCTCCTGGCATCTCCACTCCCTCCCCAGTCTCCTCTCCCTCTATTTTCCTCCTCTTCTGCCCCAGTGGATACCATCCCAGAGCATCCCCTGCCCACAGATGGCTACGAAGGGGGAACGTTCCTTAATCCCAGTCTTAGTAAGGCCCTGGGATGAGGGATGAGCCTGTGGACTCAAGCCCCATTCCTCCTAGTGCCTCCACGGATGACCGTGTTCCCCAAGTCTCGGGTGGAGCTGGGCCAGCCCAACATCCTCATCTGCGTCGTGGACAACATCTTCCCGCCTGTGATCAATATCACCTGGCTGCGCAATGGCCAAGCTGTCACTGAGGGAGTGGCCCAGACTAGCTTCTATTCCCAGCCTGACCATTTGTTCCGCAAGTTCCACTACCTGCCCTTCGTGCCCTCAGCCGAGGACGTCTATGACTGCCAGGTGGAGCACTGGGGCCTGGATGCGCCACTCCTCAGGCATTGGGGTACGGAGCCCCCTCCCCACCCACACTCCTGGCCCCAGGTTTCCTTTACTCTAGATTCCTTCCCTATACCACCAATTCCTTCCTTTCTCTCCCAGAGCTCCAGGTGCCTATTCCACCACCAGATGCCATAGAGACCCTGGTCTGTGCCCTGGGCCTGGCCATCGGCCTGGTGGGCTTCCTCGTGGGCACCATCCTCATCATCATGGGCACATATGTGTCCAGTGCCCCCAGGTGCAGAGGCCCCGGGAGTCTGGGGGGTGGGGGAGGAAAGTGGATGACTCTGAACAGGACATGGGCGGAGAATCAGAGATTCTGTCGCGGGCAAAGAGGTCAGGAAAGAAATGGGCATGGAGGAAAGAAGCAGAGGTGGGGTGAGAGAGTGAGGTTTTGGGGGAGGTGGGCACTCAGAGATAGGATCCCAGCATATTGAAATTGAGCAACGTCGATTGTGTGGTTTCTGCTACTTTAGGTAATGATCCTTCTGGGAGAAATGACTTGTGGGAGACACCCTGCAGATCCTCGTGGATTTGTGACAGCTCCTGCGTGCTCAGTGCCCTTTAAGTGCATCCTGCTGTGCTGACCTTGAGTGGGATCAACCTCTGTCCTACAGGTCCCCTCTTTTTTGGCCCCAGTACTCATGGCAGGGTTTGTGGGACACCTACTAGCTTCCCTTCCCTTTCAACACACACACACACATTCTTGCTCTACCCAAAGCTCTGGCTGGCAGCACCAAATGCTTTGGTGGTGTTTGCACTGTGTCCTTTTTAGGCCTTGGCCAGTTCTCCCAGGGTTGAGGCATGTGGTGCTGGGGATTGGCAGCAGTCCTGGCGCCTGCACGGGTGTGTCTTGCTCCATTTGTCCCATTGTGTGTTACTTTGTGAATGAGCCGTTTCACATGGACTTCATGAAATTTGCCTCCTGAGTTCAGTTTTGCCCTGAAAGGGATGCAGATTATCCTGTTCCTCACGACCCCCTCAGCTAACAAACCCTCAGCACTGGGACAGGACAAGCTCATGGGGACTCCATTCCTGCCTGGGTTTACTCTGCATGAAGAGAACATTGGTATCCTGCCATGCTGTCATCTCCTTTTTCTACTTTCCCTAGAGTCCTATGCATGACAAAGAGAGGCCCAAGGCTTGGATAAGGTGGCCACTTCCATCAATGGGTCAATCATGTTAGGTAGGAGGTGGTAGAGTCGGTGTGCAAGGTATCTGGTAAGAGGGGCATCCACCTAGACACTCTCTACATATGTGGCCTAGAAGATTTTAGTCTAATTTTCTGTGAACAAAATTTAAAACATACAAAGAGATAAGTCACCATACCACGTAGTTTATGTCAAGACCAAAATGAGCAGTACAGATTACGGTTTTCAAACCAGAATGCACATAAGAACTGCTTGGGATCCTTTTAAAAGTACAGGCATTGGCCTGGTGCAGTGGCTCACTCCTGTAATCCCAGCACTTTGGGAGGCCAAGGGGACAGGATCGCTTGAGGCCAGGAGTTGGAAACCATCCTGGGCTACATAGAGAGACCCCATCTCTAAAAAGAAAGATTTAAAAATTAACCAGGCATGGTGGATCGCACCTGTATTCCCAACCACCCGGGAGGCTGAGGCTGGAGGAGTGCTTGAGCCCAGGAGTTCAAGGCTGCAGTGAGCTGAGATCGCACCACTGCACTCCAGCCTAGGTGACACAGTGAGACCCTGTCTCTAAATAAATAAATAAAATATAAAAATAACAGGCATCACCCAGACCTACTGAATTAGAATCTTGGGGGTGCAAGGGGCAGCAACAGGGAGTCTGTCTTTTTTGAGACAGGGTCTCGCTCTGTCACTAAGGTGGAGTGCCATGGCATGATCCCAGCTCACTGCAACCTCAGCCTCCCAAGTTCAAGCAATTACCCTGCCTCAGCCTCCTGAGTAGCTGGGACTACAGGTGCGCGCCACCATGCCCAGCTAATTTTTGTATTTTAAGTAGAGACAAGGTTTCACCATGTTGGCCAGGATGGTCTCCATCTCCTGACCTCGTGATCCGCCCTCCCTGACCTCCTAAAGTGCTGGAATTACAGGCATGAGCCACTGCGTCTGGCCGAAGCTGTCATTTTTAACAGGCTCTGGATGACTCTGATGCAGCCATCCTGGACCTAGGCTGCGGTCTGGTCACTGGGACACAGTGACATAATCAGGTGCCATGGGGGGTCATGGGAAAGAGGGATCCCTAATGTCCAAGGTGGACTAGGAAGGCTTTCTGAAGAACCTGGGTCTGTTAGGGCATCAAAGCCAATCAAGGTACAAGTAAATAGGGGTAAAATGAGGGTTTGAACTGTGAGCAGTTGGTCCTGGAAAAGAAAGAAACTGAGAGATTGTGGGGACTCAATGGGCTTCTTAAGAGAGAATAAGCTGAAATCAATGACTAGAAGACCCTGACGGAAGTGGAGGAGAATCATCTCAGGCAAACTTTTTGTGTGCCAGTAACAGAAACCCTCTTCGTGTGATCACATGCAAAGTATAGGATGTTTGCAATATAGCCGTGGGGAGGAGTGCAGGGCCCAGGGTAGATTCTAGCCAGGCCTCCCAGGAACAGAACTGGGATCCGAAAAGCCCGGAGAAGCTAGAGCTGCCCCTCCGACACTCTCGGATCCACACGGTCTGTGTTCTCTAGACCCCCCTGCCTGTTAGCGGTGTTCTCTCTGTGTGGACTGACTGTCCTTTTCAGTGAACATGTCCACCCGAAAGCTCCTGAGTTTATATCATCTCAGCCCTCACAACCCGCAAAGGCTGTGTCTCCTAGTCACAGCTTTCAATTACTGGAAAAATAAATGACCGGCCAAACGTGGAGCCGGTGTCCATCCCAGCCCTGTGTAGTTAGAACAGGAGACAAGATCCCACACAAATGTGGCTGCCAAGCACCCAGCCCCGGGGCAAGGGGTCAAGTTCTTGTCAGAGAAAGAGGAACAAGTTGGTTCTCAGAAGACACCACAAGATACGTGTGTTCCCAACAATCTCTGATCTCTGCTGATCTTTTGCTTAGCAGTTAACTTGATGCATCATTGGGAAGGTGTTTCTCTCATGTCCATCCTAAGGCTTAATAAAGTCATTAAAATTGTGTTCTTTTGACCAAAGAAATGTGTGGTTGTTTTGTTTGTTTTTTTTTTTCACTGTTGCATATACTACCCTGAAGTCACTGGGTTCTAGGAATAATTCTAGAGCCTTTAGATTTGTGCATCTGCGTGTATACTCACATTTGTTTCTAGTCTCAAGGTACGTAGTGTTTTATTTTAAAAAACAAATTGTGCTCCTGCATTCCTGATCTTTCACTCTGTTTTAGAACAGACATCCAGTAGTCTCCTGTCCTTTGTCTCCAAACTCTCCCTTTTTGCAGGGTCCCCCTACAGATCATAAGCACGTCATCTCTCCAAATAATGAGAACATCAAGTCCTCTGTCTGTCCTTGACCCAGTCTCCCTTCCACCCAAGCTCCTCCCAGTCACACTCTCTGAGAGGGTCTGCATGGACTGCCTCCAGATCCCCTCTTCCCATCCACTCTCTTTCGGTTTTAATTTTTAATCAAATTATGTTATATGCATAGTTTAAAGAGTCAAATATTTTTTACAAGATTTGTTACAGAAATACCAGTCTCCAGCCCCCTCTGCCACCATATCCCTCAGCCTCACAGAAAATAACTTTCCATTGTTTTAATGTGTTCTGTTGGTATTAACCTCCCATCTCTAAATAACATGTTTGTGTTGCTACATCTAGATTTTTCAGCTTTAGGCTTTATCTCTTTACCTCCTGCTGTGGGACAGGGGGATTTAGATTTTTTTCATCCTCAAAGAACATCATGCACCCTTCCCAGGCCCCTTCTTTTAATATGAGTATATTGTAATTTTTACAACATAGTAAAAATTACTGTGCTTACTTTGTTTATATCAGTATGACCATGTAATGGCAAACCATAGAGCAAACCATGCTTGCTCTTCCTTTTCTAGATGACTCTGTTTTCTCTGGAGTGTGTAATTGTCCTGTTTTTCTTTGCGTGGCTGGATTTGTACTTATTATTAATGAATCACAAAATTCCTTGCAGTACAATCAAGCATGTCAGATATTCTGTCAATTTTACCATCAGATGTAACTCTCCCAGAATCTTCTGTCTGCTCCAGTCTTAACTCTTTGCCCTTGATGATACAGCGTTCACTCTGAGATCACTCTTCGCCATCCACATCAGGATTTACCTGTCCTCCGAGTTGGATCTTCTGTTTCTTGTATCCAGTCATTGACCCTTTGTGGTCTGCCTTATTTTAATGAGGCACCTCTTCTTTCCACTTCCTGAGAAACAGTGCATATGAGGAAAACTTTTTATGCTTCGTATGTCAGAAAATGTATTTATTGTACTCTCAAACTTGAATAATAGCTTGCATGGGTATAAAATTCAAGATTGGAAATCATTTCCATCAGAATTTTTAAGGCATTTCTCTATAATCCCTTAGCTTCCTGTGTTATTGTTGATAAGCCAAAAGATATTGTGTCGTGAAACGTTGTATGTAATCATTGTTATTTTGTTCTCTCTGGAAGCTTATAGGATTTCCTCTTTTTCCTTTGCTCCTTTAAATTCGTATAGGTGCTCCATAACCTACAAGGTGAAGATCCTTCTCAAACCGTCCTCAGTGTACTGTTTTAACCATATTTTTTTTCTTTTGTTTTCTTTTCTTTTTTTTGAGATAGAGTCTCGCTCTCTTACCCAAGCTGGAGTGCAGTGGTGTAATCTTAGCTCACTGCAACCTCTGTCTCCCAGATTCAAGCAATTCTCCTGCCTCACTCTCCTGAGTGGCTGGAATTACAGGCACCCACCACCATGCCTGGCTAATTTTTTTTATTTTTAGTAGAGACGGGGTTTCACCATGTTGGCCAGGCTGGTCTCGAACTTCTGACCTCAGGTGATCCACCTGCCTTGGCCTCCCAAAGTGCTGGGATTACAGGCATGAGCCACCAAGCCTGGGCTATTTTAACCATATTTATAATAGCGCCTCCTGAAAATGGTCAATGCCTAAGTCACAGAAAATTGTTGTTGCACATTTACTCCTCCCTGCCTTTGCACAAACTATTATCTGTGCTGGACCTGCCTTCCTCCACCAACCAATCAAAATTCTACCTGTCCTTCCAGGGTCCAGATTAAATGTCACCTCTTCTGTGAAGCATTTCCAATCCCAGCCCCCGATGTTCTGGCCACCATCTCCCTACAGTACTACCACATTCCGCCCTTTGTCAGTTGACTGTGTATGAATTTGCCTTTGCCACTAACTGCTCCTCTAAAGCAAGAGAAGCCTGTGTCTTACAGTTCCAACACCCAGAACGTAATGGGCATTGAAACACTGTAGAATTCTATTTAATTCAATTTTGTTTGCTTCAAATCCAGCCCGGTCCAATTGTCTGCAGCTGGTTTTAATAACACTGGCTACTGTTTACCCAACACATGCAATGTCCCCAGCCTTAATGCTTTTCACGTGCAGTAGATTTGAATCTTGGTCCAAAAGATTAATAAGATAGTGCGCAGAATGCAAAAAATAGTAAACGTCTTTAAATAATCGAAAATCTGATTCAAAACCTGCTGTTTAAAAAATCTTAAATCTGATTCAAAACCCCTGCCACGAGGCTGGTTTTAAATTCAATCTGTCATTGTTGGGGCTTCTGGTCTCTTACAGTTGTTCCAAGGGTCTGCGCCCTGACACAGTGCTGAGGCCTTGGAGAAGCCCCTGTTGTCTTCCTGCATCTGTCCAGACTGTTTACCCCAAGCACGCCCAGGGCTTAACCTGTATGGTCTTTTCAAGTGGCAGCTCTGCTGCTTCTGCACCAGGCTTGGGGCAGGGGAATCTTTAGTGAGGAGTGATCCCCAGTGCCTGGGAGCAGGACTGCAAAGATGCACCACACGGCCAACTTCCCCCTCCCTGGGAGGCCTCCCCACCTGCCTTGACTGCTGCGAGGAAGCAGGGCTCTTTCAGACCCACAGGCCACTGTGCCTTCCTCAGTTTAGGAGAACCTTCCCCCTTTGCCTATCAAAGGCATTCCCCTCTCTCTCTGGCAGTGTCTGGGACACCTCGCATCATGTCAAGTGAGCTTCAGGTTTTGGGAAATCCACAGCCAGAAGAGGAAGGGCCTTGGAGGTGACATGTGCTATTGTCTTGTGTGACAAACCTAAATACAAACAAAGAAAAAAGAAAGGCATCATTCTGCCATACATGAATTATTTTATTTCTTCCTTACGACCAATCTGCAAGTTAAGTATAATGATTTCATTTTATAGGGAAGGAACTAGGATTCAAATTACTTGACTTGCCCAAGGTCAAACAGCTACGAAGTGGCTGGAAGGTCTGTGTAATGCTGGAACCCATGTTCTTTCCACTGCACTGCCAGCTTGTGAGACATAAGGCAGGATGAACAGGGTCAGACATCAGCATTACTAGGAAATGTGTAGGAGGAGGTATTCCCAACTTTGGGAACAAACTTCTTCTGAGGCTTCAGCAGCAACAGGCTGCAGGGAATGAGGTGAGCTTGAAGAATGACTGGGGTTGGAATTACTGAAGAGATTTTCTTCTCCATCCTGGATCAGTCGAAGCACTCCCCTAGTTCAGACTTTCTTTCTTGCTTAGTCTAAATTCCTTGCTGGTCAACAAGACTCTATATGATCTGGCACTGCATGTGTCCTCATCTTTACTTCCCTCCACTCGTCCTTCTTTCATTAAGCAACAGCCACACTATCTTTCCCCAGAATCCTCCTGCCCAAGATGTTAACATTAATGCCTCCAATTCGTCACCCATTCACAACTCACGTGGTACCAATTCAGAGAAGCTTCATTGACCAGCTTTGCTAAATAAACCACCTATCTCCAGTCTCTCCCTATCATGTTACCCTATTTATCTCTACAAAGAGATGCCTTTCAATGAATGATGTCCCACTTCTCAGGCTTTCCTTTCTTCTCTGTCCTCAGAAAAGCTTCCAGACAAGTGATCATGCACGCAGAGGAGTGGATTCACTTCCTCTCCTCTCCTTATGGTTTAGGAGGTTGCTACCTATGACTTGTAATTTGGCTCCATCTTGTGGTTTGCGTCCACCCCACATGGAGCCTCCAAATCTGAATAAGCCTAAGGTCTCCCAAGGAGGACTCCTCGGCACTTCCATCCACTGGAAATGTTCTGCTGCCTCCTCCCTAGACTCCCAACACCACTCTTGAGACCTTGTCAGATTCCCAGTTGCCCTTTATTCCTTTCCTCAGGCCTTCAATATATGGACCTGCTTCAGGTACAAGTTCTTACTGTAATGCCTGGAACGTGGTGGTTACTCAACAAATATTTAAAGTCCCAGCTGACTAAAACAAAATGTAGTCACCCTGCTCTCAATGTCCACATAAAGAAAAATAAATTAAAATTTATTCTTCTGATATTAACAAGTATTGTTTTGTTAATACTGTTATCTTTAATTTATTGAGCACTTCCAATGTGTCAAACACTAGTCTAACCAACTGATATTTGTCGAATCCAGTATCTCCACATTCACTAAGAAGCACACCTGGTATTTCCTAAACTGTTGCATGAAACCCAAGTGTTTAGGAGAGTGTTAATAATGTAACCAAAAACAAATCAATAGAAGTAATATTTTTCTGTTAAAACATATTTTAATACATGTAAGGAAATGCCAAACTTAAATATGTATCTTTTTGTTTTGTTTTGTTTTGTTTTTGAGACAGAGTCTCGCTCTGTTGTCCAGGCTGGAATGCAGTGGTACCATCTCAGCTCACTGCAACCTCCGCCTCCTGGGCTCAAGTGATTCTCCTGCCTCAGCCTACCGAGTAGCTGGGATTACAGGCATCCACCACCGCACCCAGCTAATTTTTGTATTTTCAGTAGAGACAGGATTTCCCCATATTGGACAGGCTGGTCTTGAACCCCTGACCTTGTGATCCGTCCTCCTTGGCCTCCCAAAGTGAATTATGTATCTTTGTTATATAGTAATCTGCCTTTTAAAAATGATATGTCATTATTTGTAACAACTGAAAATTATTGGAAACATGCCTAGTAAGAGTACAATAGTTGAAAAAATTATAGTACATCTGCACAATAGGGTAATGCAAAGCTGTTAAAACGAATGAGGAGATAGAAAAAATACGTTCCAATGTTTGATAGCAGACTGGGGTGACTGTAGTCAGCAACAACATATACAAAGTATATTTCAAAGTAGCTAGAAGAGAGGACTTGAGATATTGCCAACACACAGAAATAATAAATACTCAAGGTGAAGGATACCCCAAATACCTGACTTGATCATTACTCTCATTGTATGCATGTAACAGACACTCACATGTACCTCATAAATAAAATATGTAAAATATCATGTATCAATTAAAGGAAAAACTCTAACAAAAAGGAATGAGAAACATCTCTTTGAACTAATGCGGAGGAATCTCTAGGCTAGAGTGGAAAATTCACAGTACAATAGAATGATTAAACTATGTACTGCCTTTGGGGTAAGAAAGAGGAAAGATATATATTTTTTGAAAAAGGCGCATTGGGTCAGATATGGTGGCGTGTGCCTATAATCCCCACATTTTGGGAGGATGAAGTAGGAGGATCACTTGAGGTCAGGAATTTAACACCAGCCTGGCCAACATAGCAAGACTCTGTCCCTACATAAAAATAAAAAAACTGGCCAGTTATGGTGGTACACCCCTGTAGTCCTAACTACTCAGGATGCTGAAGCAAGAGGATCACTTGAGCCTAGGAGTTTGAGGCTGTCGTGAGCTATGACGGTGCCACTGCACTCCAGCTTGGGCAACAGAGTGAGACCGTGCCTCCAAAGGGGGGAAAAAAGCTACATTGGAAGGATAAACAAGAAATTAATTTTAAAATGGCTACTTTTAGTGAGGAAGGGAGAATAGAAGTCAGAAGTGAATATTGACCTTTGAAACATATAAATACAATGTTAATAAAAAATTGACAAAAAAAACCTCTAAAATTTAAAACGAATAGAACTGAACCACACAGAAAAAATAAGTATTCCAAGTGATATTAAAAGATACTACTGGGTCGGACGCGGTGGCTCACGCCTGTAATCCTAGCACTTTCGGAGGCCGAGGAGGACGGATCACGAGGTCAGGAGATCAAGACCATCCTGGCTAACATAGTGAAACCCTGTCTCTACTAAAAATACAAAAAATTAGTCCGGCGTGGTGGGCGCCTGTAGTCCCAGCTACTCGAGAGGCGGAGGCAGGAGAATGGCGTGAACCCGGGAGGCGGGGCTTGCAGTGAGCTTAGATTGCGCCGCTGCTCTCTAGCATGGGCGACAGAGCGAGACTCCGTCTCAAAAAAAAAAAAAAGATACTACTGTATATTCTTGGTGGCATGCATTTATTCTCTCTCTTCTCTCTTTCTCTCTCTACCTCTCTCTCTCTCTCTTTTTTTTTGACAGGGTCTTGCTCTGTTGGAAGCCAAGGCTGGCGTGCTGGAGTGCACTGGTGTGATTATAGCTCAGTGCACCCTCAAACTGCAGGGCCCGCGTGATCCTCCCACCTCAGTCTCCCAAGTAGAGTAGCTGGGACTGCAGGAACATGCCACCGTACTCAGTTAATTAAAATACATTTTTAAAAATAGCAATGGGGTCTCCCATTATGTTGCCCCAGCTGACTTAATAGAATACATTCTAAGGACAAAAAGAACTATCAAAACTTTGAACATCATTCAGTTGTTTCATGGTTAAGTAATATTTGTATCCTTATTTGAAACTACATTATATATAAAATAAAGCAAATCAGTGATTATGTTACTATAATTAAGAACTAAGATTTTTAGGCCAGAGGCAGTGGCTCATCTCTGTAATCTTGGGAGTCCGAGGCGGGCGGATCACAAGGTCAGGAGTTGGAGACCAGCCTAGCCAACATGGTGAAACCCTGTCTCTACTGAAAAAACAAAAAAATTAGCTGGGTGTGGTGGCGGGCGCCTGTTATCCCAGGTACTAGGGCGGCCAGGAGAATCGTTTGAACCCGGGAGACAGAGGTTGAGGTGAGCTGAGACTGCACCATTCATTGCACTCCAGCCTGGGCGACAAGGCGAGACTCCATCTCAAAAAAAAAAAGAACTAAGATTTTTAATGCATAAAAAAGCAACTAAAAGTCGCTGAATTAAAACAATACTATTAAATTTGAACTAGAAAAAATATTTGAACTAGAACTGTCCATTTTAACTAATGATTTACTAATATATGTGTCCTAACTCTAGCAAATGAAAGAGCTTAATAATAGCCCTGTAGCAATGAGCATCCCCAGTGCACAGACTGTAGTTTCTAAATATTTCCCACTCAAAAGAAATAGAGCTTCTTGGAAAAGTGACCGGTTACAGGCCTAAGTTATGGAAAATACAAAGCAAGTGTGCGTATCTCATTGTTTTCATAAAACAAGGCACTGTTCAAAGACTAATAGAGTCATGTCAAAAAAACAACCGGTCAGCCAGTTTGAAGGACCTTCCATTGGTCAAAATAGGAACAACTCAGATATCAAAAAGATGACTATAATATAATTAAACACATTAAGTATATAAAAATCCATGGGTTCCTATTAATAGTCGAATACAGATTTTAAAAAGTAAGCAGCAACAACCCATTTATATTACCACTGGATGTGATCTTCTAATTCCTAACACAGAAAATTGATACTTAAAGAAAACAAGTATATATCCTGACATTTCACAAGGAAATGTTCCATTGATGAAAAAAAAGGTCTACCCTTCAGAGTAGCAGTGAATAAATGTTGGAGAAAATAATAGAATTAGAAAACCAGCATTTTGTAAGCCTAATGTGATCATTGATTTAGGGAAGGCATCGTATATATTAAAATCGTTAGGAGAATAGATAGTGGGGAACAGGAGAGTCACGTCATGTCGAAGTATCATGGTCATAGATTATTTGCTATTGACAAATGGGAGAAAAACCTTTACAGAGGAGAGACCTGGTTGTCATCACCTCGACCGAGTGATCAAGTTTAGTCTCACCAATAATAAGACAAGACATTAAGCATATGCTTCCTAATAAGATGAAATGCAAAGTACACAGCAATATCGATGAAGAATTATTGTCAAAAATCTTTCATGTGAATCTAATCAAGCCTTTGTTTAAAAAAGTTCTAGTCTATAAAAAAATACATTGGATAGAGGAATAAGTCAAATGAAACCACAAAGAAACAATCACACAAATTCAAAATGTGAGAGATTCTACTGGCCTGGTCTCTCTAAAAAGATGATGTTTAAAAAATGGGTGGGATAGTGGGAATTAAGAGACATTACAGTCAAATTTAGTGGATGATTCTTGGCAATATCTTTGGGGAAAAACAGATATAAAAGCACTTTTCAGATAAATGGGGAAATTTGAATATGAACTGGTAATTGATGATATTAGAGAGCTGTTTTCAGTTTTGTTCAGTGTGATTACAGTACCATGGTTATGTATCAAGGCATCTTTATGCTAAAGTATTTAGGGATGAAATGCTAGGAGATCTCTAATTTACGTTGAAATGAATTTAGAATACACACACAGTTCAAACAAATATGGCAAAATCTTGACAGTTGTTGAATCTATATGCTGGGTATTTGTCTTAGTCCATTTTGTGTTGTCGTAACACAATACCACAGACTAGGCAATTTATAAAAAGAAAAAAAAAGAAAGAAAGAAAAGAAAAGAAAAGAAAGAAATTTATTTCTCACAATTCTGGAGGCTGGGAAGCCCAATGTCAAGGTGCCAACATCTGGCAAAGGCTTTCTTGCTGTGTCATACCATGGCAAAAGAAAAAAGGATGAAAGGATGGAGGAGAGGAAAGGAGTCAAACTCATCCTTTCATCAGGAATTCACTCCTGAGATGAGACAACTAACCCACTCGAGAGACGATGGTATTAATCCCTTTATGAGGGCTCTGCCCATCTCTTTAAGAGATAACCTGATCATCTTTTAAAGGTTCCACTTCTCAATGCTGTTGCATTGGGGATTAAGTTTCCAATGTTCTATATATAACACTTTTATGTTATACATAAAATAAAGCAAATCAGTGATGATGTTCATGTAATTCAGAACTAAGATTTTTAATGTACAAAAAGCAAGTAAAAGTAGTTGAATTAAAATGATAATATTAAATTTGAACTGGAAAAATATTTTGAACTAGAAATGTCAGTTTTAACTAATGATTTACTAATATATATGTCCTAGCTCTAGCAAAAGGAAGAGCCTAATAACTTTGGGAGACACATTCAAACCATAGCAGCTTTCAAGTATTATTTTACTTTTTCCAGGTTTTCTGTAGGTTTGGAAATTTTCACAATTAAAGAGGTGTGTGTGTGTGTGTAAAATGCTTTATTATACTTGAAAATAGTGGGAAATTAAAGGAGAGAGCACGAGATTCCTGAACTCATAAGTTGATGTATGTCACCAATTGAATAATCTTTTTTTTTTTTTTTTTTTTTTTTTTGAGACGGAGTCTCGCTCTGTCGCCCAGGCTGGAGTGCAGTGGCCAGATCTCAGCTCACTGCAAGCTCCGCCTCCCGGGTTTACGCCATTCTTCTGCCTCAGCCTCCCGAGTAGCTGGGACTACAGGCGCCCGCCACCATGCCCGGCTAGTTTTTTGTATTTTTTTAGTAGAGACGGGGTTTCACTGTGTTAGCCAGGATGGTCTCGATCTCCTGACCTCGTGATCTGCCCGTCTCGGCCTCCCAAAGTGCTGAGATTACAGGCTTGAGCCACCGCACCCGGCCTTTTTTTTTTTTTTGAGACAGTCTCGCTCTGTTGCCCAGGCTGGAGTGCAATGACGTGATCTCAGCTCACTGCACCTGCCTCCTGGGTTCAGATGATTCTCCTGCCTCAGCCTCCCGAGTAGCTGGGATTACAGGCACCTACCACCACGCCCAGCTAATTTTTGTGTTTTTAGTAGAGGCAGGGTTTCACCAGGTTGGCCAGGCTGGTCTCGAACTCCTGACCTCAGGTGATCCACCCGCCTCGGCCTCCCAAAGTGCTGGGATTACAGGCATGAGCCACTGCGCCCGGCCTGTTCTGTAATATTTTATAATTTAAATAAATAATGTAAATGCATTTTTTGTTTTAATTAAAATAAAATAAACATAATATAATGCCTTTAAATTTTTGTTCCACTACATGGCTATTAGATACATACATAAAATATGACCATTTCTCCAGCAGATTTCTCATCCATTGGCTCAAAACACAAACTCATTTTATTTTGGGAGCCCTACAATTGCTTTATCAATATTATATCATTTGAAAAAAAAAGTTCTGTAGTCAAAAGTTACTGTAACATTGTCTATAGACATCCCAGGAACACCAAGAATAAGTTCACGCGGGAAAATGTTAAGTTGTTTTATAATTTTGTATTTTCCCCATGTTTGAGATTTTATTGCTATTCCCAATCAGAAAACAGAAAAGAGGAATAAAAAATAGTAAAAATGAAGAAGGTGCAAAAGTTTCCAAAATCTTAAGAAGTCCTTATAATTTTTGACTCTCTTTCTTATATAGTCAACGTAAGCCCAGATGCACACCTACCCCCACCCTTAGCTTTCCTGTCACCATCCATCTCCTACAGTCCAGTTCCCTCAGGCCTCTTCCTTCACAAAGGTCCCAGTGTCTAAGCCAAGCCTGAAGGTATGGTTAAGATGAATGGTCGGTATGAATAGTTACCATTTAGAAATTACGCAGTCTAAAGTGAATATTAATAGTTCAACTTAGCCTGGTTTCTATTCACGTGGCAAAAGCCATCACTGGAACTTCCTTTACTTATATTTGTGGAATGAAGTCATTCGTTTCTTATTTGTGTCTTCACACTTCTTAATAGTTCTCCAGCTAAGCTAAATTAATTGGGCTTAGTGAAAAAAATAAAATTTTCTACAGTTCACAGGAATCTTGTGCAGAAGCTGCATTTACAAACAGAAGAATTGAAAATAGAGACATTACAACTGACACTATAGAAATACAAAAGATCATCTAAGACTACTATAAACACCCCTATGCATACAAACTATAAAATCTAGAGGAAATGAATGAATTCCTTGAAGCATTCCTCTAAGCTTGAATCAGGAAGAAATAGAAATCCTGAACAAACCTAGAGGAAATGAATGAATTCCTAGAAGCATACAACCCTCTAAGCTTGAATCAGGAACAAATAGAAATCCTGAACAAACCAGTAACAAGCAGTGATATTGAATCAGTAATAAAAAATCTTAAAAAAAAAAGGCCCAGGACCAGATTCACAGCTGAATTCTACCAGACGTTCAAGAAGAACTGGTACCAATCCTATTGAAACTATTCCAAAAGATTAAGAAAGAAGGGATCCTACCCAACTCATTCTGTGAAGCCAGTGTTACCCTGATGCCAAAGCCAGGAAAGAACACAACAAAAAAGAAAACTACAGACCAATATTCCTGATGAACACAGATGCAAAAATCTTCAACAGAATACTAACAAACCAAATCCAACAGCACATCAAAATAATAAATCACCATGATCAAGTGGGTTTCATCCTAGGGATGCAAGGATGGTTCAATATATGCAAGTCAATAAATGTGATTCACCACATAAACAAAATTTAAAACAAAAGCCATATGATCATTTCAATCAATTTCTGAAAAAGCATTTGGTAAAATCCAGCATCCCTTTATAATAAAAACTCTCAACAAACTAGGCATAGAAGGAACAAACCTCAAAATTATGAAAGTCAGATATGATAAACACACAGCCAATATCATACTGAATGGATGAAAGTTGAAAGCCAGCCGGGCATAGTGACTCACGTCTGTAATCCCAGCAGTTTGGGAGGCCAAGGCAGGTGGATCACCTGAGGTCAGGAGTTCAACACCAGTCTAGTCAAAATGGTGAAAATTAGCCCAGCTAATTTTGTATTTTTAGTAGAGATGGGGTTTCTCCATGTTGGTCAGGCTGGTCTCAAATTCCCACCTCAGCCTCCCAAAGTGCTGGGATTACAGGCGTGAGCCACCGCGCCCAGCCTGGAAATACAAATTAAAACCACAATGAGATACTACCTTATCCCAGCCATATCATGTTGACCAAAAGAGGTAACTATGAAAAGTGCCCATCAATATACACCTGGCAGATAGCAAGGGCTCAGTAAGTGTCAGTTCCTCTTCCCTGGCTTTCTCCTTCTCTCTTAGTTTCCCCAGACTCAGAGGAAAAGAAGGTCCTTTCTGTTTTTTTTCTGCCTGACTCTGAAGTTCAGGACAGATGCTTTTGATACCCCTTGCAGTAACATCAGCCACCTGCCTCCCAATCACAGAACTGCTTTCTGATGTAGCCTTTCAACCCCAAGCTGCTCCCTCAGTTGCTCATCATTCTCTCCTGCCCTCAATTTTTTTCTCTTGCATTACTCCCTGGCCAAATGATTGGTGAAATAGTTGTGGGGCTCTGTAGGGTCTATTTGCAAGACCAAAGGCAGTGATAGAAGGACATGAGATCGCTGGGAATCAGCCTGAATAGTAGAGATGGATTCAAGAACAGTACATCAGGGGGTTGTGTCATTGTGGTTGGAAACAGGTCCACAACAGAATGCAGAATTTTAAGGGGAAGTCTAAGCACAGTGTCATAGCCAGTTTCAGCACCAGGTCACAGACCAGACATCAGGGAATTGGGGACGAAGTAAGGAAAGTTCTTTACGGAAGGCAGGGTGTGCAACTTGAAGCTTGCTTGACACAGCAATCAGAGGGCACAGAGACTGGGCAGTGCTAGTGCTTTCTTAAATCAAGAATATAGAACAATATGTCATGGTAACCATGGATCTGGAAGAACAACCATCATTTTATTTTGCATCAGAGAGAATAAAGTTTCACTCTGACAGGGAGGCAGGACTGCTTGGCCCTTGCAACTATCATTTTGTAACTTTTCAGCTTCCACTTACCTGAAGTTATTTAAGAGTTAAAAGAATATGAGCAAACTTAGAAAACCTTGAGAACTGCTTTAAAACAATTATTTTTGGGTGAGGCATTGTAGCTTACGCCTGTAATCCCAGCACTTGGGGAGGCAGAGGTGGGTGGATCAGATCACTTGAGATCAGAAGTTCGAAACCAGACTGGCCAACATGGTGAAACCCCATCTCTACTAAAAATACAAAAATTATCTGGGTGTGGTGGTGCACACCTGTAGTCCCCAACTACTTGGGAGGCTGAGGCATGACAACTGCTTCAACCTGGGAGGCAGAGGTTGCAGTAAGCCAAGATCGTGCCACTGTACTCCAGCCTGTGCTACAGAGCAAGACTCTGTCTTTAAAAAAATTATTTTTGAGAGAGAGAAGAAAATGGGTAGATGAAACTGCAAAATGTCTCTTTTTTTTTTTTTTTCAGTAACTCTGGGTGAGAAACAAAACCATGCAGGAGGACAAGGTAATTTGGAAGAACTGTCATTGTCTCTACAACCTGCCTTCACAGAGAAGCCAGTTCCAGTACATCTTCTGCAGGGGCAGAAGAGGGGAAAGTATTCATCAATTAACCCGTGTTACCGTCTCATAGTCTGAGCAATTAGAATAGCAACTGTCAGACTCCATGAGGTCTGACAGTGGCAGCTAATAAAAGAACTGCTCTTTTTTTGTTTGTCAAACACCAGCAAAAATGCTTATCACTGGAGAACAAATCCCTTTTCTCCTTCAACCTCAAATCAAACATTAGCTTGTCTGAAAAAACGAGCAATGTCCTCATTTGGCAAAGAGTTGTAAGAAATATTTTATTACGTAGAAATATTCACTTACTATACAAGGACACAATACTTGAAGTTTGGGGTTGATGGAAAGCTTGGCAAGGATGATGAGTTCCTCTTACTTACAGGAGAGGCTATTCTTCTTTTGACCTCCTCAGCTGAGGTGAGGCCTCACTGAAAGTAACAGGCCTGATAACCCAGGAAGGGAGGTCTTCACTGGTGTGGTGGGAATAGGGCAGGGCATGAAGGGAGAGGTGAATGGTGGGCCCTGAAACAACACAGTATAGCTGAAAGATGTGGACTAGTGAGAGAGTTGTGTGAGAGTCCAAGCTGATGGGGGGACACTGAGGAAGGGACAGAGGAAGGCTCAACAGATCTCAATGGTTGAACAGGGAATTGGGGGAGAATAAGGGGAAGAAACTAGGCAGCTATGGAACTGTTACTAAATGTCTGTTTCCTCATGTATAAAATGGTGATGAGTACTTACCTCTTGGGATTATTATGAAGACTAAATTGCAGAAGTGCTCATAAGTGTCTGATACATAGTAAGCTCTATATAAGTGCTTGTTCCTTATAGAAGGGGTCCCCCAACCTCTGGGCCACTGACCACTACCAGTCTGTGGCCTGATAGGAACTGGGGTGCACAGCAGGTGAGCAGCGAGCAAGCTCTGCCTCTTGTTAGATCAGCAGCAGCATTAGATTCTCACAGGAGCGCAAACCCTATTGTGAACTGAGCATGCGAGGGATCTAGGTTGCACACTCCTTTTGAGAATCTAATGCCTGGTAATCTGAAGTGGAACAGTTTGATCTGGAAACCATTCCCCCCACCTCCCTCCATAGAAAAGTTGTCTTCTACGAAACCAGTCCTTGGTGCCAAAAAGACTGGGGACTGCTGACTTAGAGAATTCACTGTGAGGGACATGTTTGGGGAAAAAAGTAGAATTTTTTCTAGACATGTTGTGTGCACGAGCTTGTGGGAACTTGGCATAAGCGCTTGGAACTTTGGCTTAAGGTTTGATATGGTTTGGCTCTGTGTCCCCACCCAAATCTCACCCTGAATTGTAATAGTCCCCATGTGTCAAAGGTAGAGATAATTGAATCATGGGGGCAGTTTTCCCCATGCTGTTCTCGTGATAGTGAGTTCTCATGAGAGCTGATGGTTTTATAAGGGACTTCCTCCCTTCACTTTGGCACTCATTCTTCTGCCACCCTATGAAGAGGTGTCTTCTGCCATGATTGTAAGTTTCCTGAGGCCTCCCAAGCCAGAACTGAGTCAATTAAACCTCTTTCCTTTATAAATCACCGAGTCTCAGGTATTTCTTCATAGCCGTGTGAGAATGGACTAATACAAGGTCTAAACAGAGACACAGATTTTATGGGTGGGAGTTGCCTCCAGAGGAATGGGTAAACTTGCTTAAAATTCTGTGCAAATAAAAAGAGGACAAATGAAGGTGTCATAAGGAACAATATATTATGGGAGGCAGAGGCAGAGTCTTTAAAGCAGCAAAGAAATGGCTGTCTGAAAAGTATGAGAGCTAGGAACAAGTGGTGTCAAGTCAAAGAAGCCAGGAGATGCAGGGTGCAGTGGCTTATGCCTGTAATCCCAGCTACTCAGGAGGCTGAGGCAAGAGCATTACTTGAGCCTGGAAGGTCGAAGCTACAGTGATCTTTATCTTTATAAAGATATAAATTTCAGGCCGGGCGCGGTGGCTCACGCCTGTAATCCCAGCACTTTGGGAGGCCGAGGCAGGCGGATCATGAGGTCAGGAGATCAAGACCACCCTGGCTAACACGGTGAAACCCTGTCTCTACTAAAAATACAAAAAACTAGCCAGGCGTGGTGGCGGGCGCCTGTAGTCCCAGCTACTCTGGAGGCTGAGGGAGGAGAATGGCGTGAACCTGGGAGGCGGAGCTTGCAGTGAGCTGAGATCGCGCCACTGCACTCCAGCCTGGCAACAGAGCGAGACTCCGTCTCAAAAAAAAAAAAAAAAAAAAAAAAAAAAAAAAAATATATATATATATATATAAATTTCAAAGTTTATATCTTTACACACCACTTCACTCCAGCCTGGGTGACAGAAATCCTCTTTCTTGAAAATAAATAAATAAAAATAAAATGCTAGGGAAGCTGCATGGGATGCTTCAGAGGTAAGGGGAGATAAGGACTAAAAAGGCCTAATCTCCTTCTTCTATGACCCTCTGGGTCGTAAAAATGAAGGCTCACATTTTAAGAGTTGAAGTATAGGAAAGTAAGAAGGGAAGAACCACCTAACATGGGGGCAGGGCACAAAAGTGACAATAGATTCAGGAGGAAATCGTGGGTAACACGCCCAACAGGTGGCGCCAAATACCTCAGTGGCAGTCTCCGAGAGCCTCAGAATCCCTGCCCCTTCCGCAAGCCTCGCTGGAGGGAGCTCCATTCAAATCTGCCCGTCAGCCAGGTGGCACTCCTTTAGTCAACAAAATATCAAGCTTCCACTATTGGAAAGCTCTGTGCTAGATACTCTGAGTGTATGTCTGCAAGTGCCCGTGTGCTCTGCTGTTCCTTTAATGTGTGGAGACAAGAACATTTTGAGAATAAGTCCCATCTATCTCCTACATAGCTCTCAAATCTATCTACATTTCTTCATCTACATTGCTGCCTCTCTCTTCTACACCACTATTCCCACTTGCTGGGATTAACTGCTGCAATTGCTTTCTAAACTATCCACTCTCAACACCCCACCAACCCTAACATGATTGTCCCTAGTGCAATTTCCTTAAAGCATGTCTATCTCCTAGCTCCCTACTGGCCCACAGCACTGGAAGTCTAGTGCAGTAGTTGCACTGACAATGTGGTGATATTGGGTAAATTGATTAATCTCTCTGTGCCTCATTTCTTCATCTGTTAAACGCAGACAAGATGTACCTCACAGGATTATAGTGAGGACCAAATGAGTTTACAGGGTTTTTATTTAGCACGGTACATGGGACACACTAAGTGCTCAATGTTAGCTATTAGTGTTTTGAGATGTAAATTGAAGTCCTTATCGCAGGTGAAATGCTCTCCTTGATTTAGCTTCCCTGCTTTCTGGCCTTATCTGGAAGCACTCACCTTCATCCCTGCTGCTTCAGCATCACCTAGTTACCTTCTCAGTTGCTGTTTCTTCTGCTGGCAATGTTCACTACTCCCTGCTCCCACCCATCCACCCCTTACAAACAGGAAGGAACTCATCTTTCTGAGATATCTGAATAGCTCTCACATTCTCAGAAAAGAGAACCCTCTTTTCTGAATTCTTGCTAGATCTCTGCACGATGTCCTGTTAGAATTACCTACTTGTGCTAAAAATCGTGTGACTAGTTGTCTAATGCTGCCCCTTTCCCTGAACCTAGAATATAAATTCTGAGAGCAAGAAGCTGTCGTCTCATTCGGTGCTGGAGACAAACTAGTGGGATTTTGCCATCTTCAGGGTGATGACCCAGGAAAAAATGAAATCATGTTGACAACACATTAGCTCCATGCTACCATTCCCACATTTCCTTCCCAGCTCTCCATTACAGCCACTCTCTAATTGCTCAGGAAAATCTTCCTCCAGTCTTGCACCAAGCCCCAGAGTAACACCAGTCAGCTCTGGTCCTTGTCGTGGGAGTCCCTCATGCTGGTCACTCATGGAAGAAGGGCCTTCCAATCAAGGTAGTCCTGAGTGAACCTAAGAGCAGGAGTTTGGGTAAGAACTGGGGTCCACATATGGGTGCACAGTAAGGATAGTCTGTGAAGACCAAGTCATGCCTGTATCTTGGATTCAATCAGTATAATCACCACACCATGATGGTTAGTAATTGCACTCTATTTGTGCTAAGCAAACTCCACGATAAGACCTTATCTTCACCTTATACCCTCTGGCTTGGCAATGCCCAGGTCTATGGGCCTAACAGTTTGCTGAAAAAGCAATCAAGGGAACTCAATAAATGTGTGACTGAGGCCGGGCGTGGTGGCTCAAGCCTGTAATCCCAGCACTTTGGGAGGCCGAGACGGGCGGATCACGAGGTCAGGAGATCGAGACCATCCTGGCTAACCCGGTGAAACCCCATCTCCACTAAAAAACACAAAAAACTAGCCGCGCGAGGTGGTGGGCGCCTGTAGTCCCAGCTAACTCGGGAGGCTCAGGCAGAATGGTGTGAACCCGGGGGCAGAGCTTGCAGTGAGCTGAGATAGTGTCACTGCACTCCAGCCTGGGCAACAGTGCAAGACTCCGTCTCAAAACAAAAAAACCAAAAAAAGTACATGAACAGAAGAGGCTGCAGTCAGACAAAATATTCTGTATTTTGTCCCAAAACTAATCCAACTCAATCCTTAAATTCCCTCTGAAATGAGATGTAGTCCTTGACACAGACATGCACTTAGCTTAATTTTACTCCGATTTTCAGAACTTTAATTTTTCTCATCACCTATTGCCCAACATGTCTCTATTGCTTATGAATCCTCAACATGTTCTTCTCAAAAGGGGACCAGAGCTCAAGAACTTTCATTGGTGCACACGAGTTAGTGAAAAAGCCCAAACAAGGATTTGCTCCCCTCTACAACTGTTTGGCAAACAGCAGGTGGCTCACAAACCTAATTTTTTATTACCATCTCCTGAGCGTTTGAAAATTGTTGCTCAAGCCCCAGTTTAGTCCGAATCTCTAAAGAGGGCTGATAATCACTAGTAACATTTATTGCTTCCAAAATCCACCCTACATGTTTCTGGTGCCATTTATAGCAGAATAAACCATTTGCTTTACTACACTCCTGATCCTACTTTCCACATCTCTCTAGTTTCCTACTATGGTATACTATACTAAGCCAAATGTCTCACTTTTCCAGTATTAAAGCCCCGAGTTCCAGAATGCACACCTCCCAACCCCCTAACATACAACCCTTCCGTCCCCTTAGCAAGACAAGGTGGTATGCAGAAAGGAGTTTTGCCATTTAATTGCTGTAATACCCTAGTAAACTAATAAACTATCTGTAAATTTGCAATGTGTGACCATGGCAGCAAAATTTAACAATGAAGTAGTCCCCATTGCCTTTTTAAAGGCAATAAACTCAATGCATAAAGTACTTACCTTTGGCTACCTCCCACCCCTTTCTCACATTTTACATCTGCTCAGGAGAAAATTCACACATCCAGTGCCACAGGGAAAAACCTAAAGCCTACCTCAAAATTTTGAGTTCTTGGTTAAAGCATGAATGAGCCACAGAACGATTTCTCATTTAAACGAGCAAATTGTAGACCTAAAGATTACTTCTAAGCACTCAGTTTACAAAAGTCAGATGGATTTATTAAAAACACAGCAAAATCCTACTGGTTTAAAAATTGAAACAATCCAATTATAGGGTAGCTATTGCCTTTTCTCACTGCAAGAGTATTTTCTTCAAAATTATCAAGACAATTCTTATGATGTTCCTTTTGAAACACTACAAATGCAAGTATTAAGGTAACTCAAAACGTGAATAATATTTTCTTTATTTACAAGTTAGAATCAACAAAGACAGTCCAGGGGACCAAATGGGGAGATGACTGAAACCCCCAGGGCCCCAAATGGAGCGGAAGGAAAAAGGGAAAACAGAGTAGAAAAAAAAAGTCAACGTAAAAAAAGAGCTCCCCCTTCTTCCCTCCCCGTGGAGGCTGAGGGGACCATGGCCCCACCCTTCCCCCCAGCCTTACCTAGCTTAAAATAAATTAGAACAAACAACTTCAAAACAGGGCCCTCAGAAGTGAATAGGGCAGCTATGGCCTCAGGTAACTCTAGATCAGGGCTTTGCACATTCCCACCCTTGCCCTGCCCCATTTTGAATGGGGGCTCTGTGTCCAAGAGATCACTCCCCAGTGGGGCTAGGAATTCAATGTTATTTTGTCCATGTCCCTCCTTCAGTAAATCTCCCTGCATCCCTCCCCCACTGCAGAGCCAGCTCTCCTAGAGGGGGGCGGGGTGTGTGTGTGAGATGAAGAAGTGTCACAGCAAAGGGGGAAGGGGCAGGTGGGGCAGGGTGGTCTAGGGGTCCGGTCCTGCGGAGCCTTCCTGCCCCATCTGGCCTGACCCTTAGCCTGAGTCTGAATCACTGGTGTCTGAAGAGGAGGACGATGAAGAGGAGGAGCTGGAATCTGAGCTGGAGCTGGAAGCGCTAAGGCGTGACACTGCTACTTGCTGTGCAGAGGATGACTCTGTTTTCTCACTCACTGCAGAACAAATTTGAAAGTTAAAGACTTTCAAGTCTGAATCTTCAATCGTCAATAAAAGACAGCCACGAGGGCAGGATGCAGTCAATCTGTAGTGGCCTATATATACGTACTCACCTTTCTTGGGGGGCTTTTTAGTGGAATTGAGCTGTCCGCTGACATCTTGTAACCGCTTTTCTAATTCCCGCTTTTTCTCCAAAGCTAGTTCCTCCTTTGTCTTTCCCACAGGCTTCTTAATGGCTAATGAAAGAAATTTATCAGGATACATTAAGATTGTCCCTAACATCTTATTATGGGCCCCTAGGTTCCCAAGTTCCTTTCTTAAACATGAGGAGTCAACCAACACATCCCATTATCCTGGGAACTAACAATCCTGAAAGCAAACAGACCCCATCATCTTTCCTAAACTGTCCTCAGAACCACGAGATGAACCTCATTTCATACGTACTGTAGGGCTTCCGAGGTTTCTTACGCAGGCAGGAAAGGACATAGCGCTCAAGCTCTCTAAGTGTGGATGGCTTGAGTGTTTCAAAATCAATCTCGATCTCTTCTGGGTTTGAATCACGTAAAGAGGGCTCCCTGGCTTGGATTATATGCACAACTCGGCCCAGCTTCTCCCCAGGTAATTTGTTGATGTCCAGGCTCAGCTGCCGCTTCTCATCATAACTCATGGGCCTGCTCTCTTCTTCCTCCTCTGAATCATAACCTGTAGGCAGGGCAGGTGGGGCTGTCTTTGTGGCCTTTTTGGGGAGCCTACGGGCAAAAAAAGTTGTCAGCAAAAGAAGCTTCATTAACCTCTCCTAGTATGTTCCCACTGTTGTAATTCAGTGATCCTATTTCCTGCCCAGAGTGGAGCTTCTGCTTTTCCATTCAATGGCCAAGTCAGAGGTGGGGTACTGGGACACTGTATAGTGAAACAGCATTTTATGGAACACTTGCCTGCCAAGCATTTTATTACATTTACTTTGGGCTTTCAAAACTTTATACAAGCATACCCTCTTGGAGATAGAAAATTCTGAGTTTGGGCCGGGCGCGGTGGCTCAAGCCTGTAATCCCAGCACTTTGGGAGGCCGAGACGGGCGGATCACGAGGTCAGGAGATCGAGACCATCCTGGCGAACACGGTGAAACCCCGTCTCCACTAAAAATACAAAAACTAGCCGGGCGACGTGGCGGGCGCCTGTAGTCCCAGCTACTCGGGAGGCTGAGGCAGGAGAATGGCGTAAACCCGGGAGGCGGAGCTTGCAGTGAGCTGAGATCCGGCCACTGCACTCTAGCCTGAGCAACAGAGCGAGACTCCGCCTCAAAAAAAAAAAAAAAAAAAAAAAAAGAAAATTCTGAGTTTGGTTCCAGACCATTGCAATAAGGTGAGTACCAAAATAAACTGAGTCACATTACTTGGTTGTTTGCACTATGTTCTTGACTGTAAGTGGGCAATAGCATTAGGCCTTTAAAAAGACAATGTACATACACATACCTTAATGAAAAACGACTACTAAAAATGTGACACAAAAACATGTTGGAAAAACTGTTGACTTGCTCCATACAGGGTTGTCACAAATCCTCAATTTAAAAAAGGCTGTAATTTCTAAAACATCTCCACAAAGTGAAGCACAATAAAACAAGGTACACCCATTTAGGTATACTGGTATGGGTCTTTCCGCTCCCTAAAACACTACCAAACTACACCACTGGCCAGGTACAGTGCCTCACATCTGTAATCCCAGCCCTTTGGGAGGCCAAGGCGGACAGATCACTTGGGGTCAGTTCAAGACCAGCCTGCCCAACGTGGCGAAACCCTATCTCTACTAAAACTACAGAAATAGGCCTGTAATCCCAGCTATTCAGGAGACTGGAGGCAGAATCGCTTGAACCCAAGAAGTGGAGGTTGCCGTGAGCCGAGATGACGCCACTGCACTCCAGCTTAGAGTCTAAAACAATCAAACAAAAACACACCAAAAAACCAAAAACTGCTACGCCACTGAAAACAAAAGTCTAGACTCATTGATTTAGAGCAACAGGCAAACTACAATGGCCCAGAGAACAAATATGATCTGCCACTTCTCTTTGCAAATAAACTTACTGGAACACAGCCATCTTTATTTGTTTGTAGTTTATGGCTTTCAGAATTCACTGTCAGAGTAGCTGTGAAAGACCCTATGGCTCCCAAAGCCAGGGGTCCCAACCCAGTACCCAGTCTGTGGCCTGTTACTGGGCCACACAAGAGGTGAACAGCAGGTATGCGGGCATCACTGCCTCCTGCCAGATCAGAAGCATTAGATTCTCGTAAGAGTATGAACCTGTGAACTGCATGTGGTAGGTATCTAGGCTGCATGCTCCTTATGGGAATCTAATGGCCCAATGATGTGAGATGCAACAGTTTCATCCCAAAAACCACCCCCTCGAAACCCCCTCAGTGGAAAAATCTGTCTCCCATGGAACTGGTCCCTGGTGCCAAAAAGGTTGGGGACCAATGCTCAAAGCCTATTGCATCTGTTAACTGGCCATTTAGAAAAATCTTTGCAAATAGAGATGGCATCCCCTGGAGAAAGAGAAATAGCCAAACTAGTCTCTGCTTCCTACTCTAACTCACTTGGTGCCACTTCCTCCAGAAGGTCCAAAGCCAGAAGGACATAAAGCAGCACTGCCACCCCCACTGCCACTTGCTTTCTTGGACTTCTTGGGCTGAGGTGGGCGGGGTGCCCGAGGCCCCTTGTCATCTTCATCGGCCCCAGCTCGGCCTCGATGCTTCTCTGCCTTCCGTTTCTTCTTTTTCTCTTTTTTCTCTCTTTTCCTCTTGGGCTTAGATATTGGACCCTGGGACAGAGCAGCCAGTTGTTCGTGTACTGCCCGAAGCTACAGAAAAAACAAGAAGTGGAAAAAGTCAATAAAGATAAAAAGACAAGAAGAAAAAATTAGGACAAAGGGCATGAACCTCTTACCCAGTAAAAACTTTTGAGAGTGACAAAATACCTGTTCCTGTAGTTCTGCTAAGCGATGAGCCCTTTCTTCCTCCGAGTCTGAGCTTTCACTCTCTTCTTCCTCCTCGTCGTCCTCATCCTCCTCCTCCTCTTCCTCAGAGGAGCTCTCACTGCTACTTTCCTCACTGGAGGACTCTGAAGATGATTTGGCCAAACCAGGGGGCATGGCAGTAGAGACTGGTAAAGGCCCTGGTTCCAGTGGTTCATCTGGCATCTTGGCATAACGGAACTCAAATACATCCTAGAAAGAGGCACAAACTCAAAACTATGCTGATGAACAGTGAGTGCCCTGCATACCCAGCCACCAAGTGATATAGCTCCAATTTACAACTGTACAGAACAGTGAGACCCTCATGTTGAGGCTATGCAGCACAGATGACAAAATAACTTCCCATACCATTTATTTTTTCAACTCCAACCTTTCCACTCACCTGTAGCTTTCGTGCCATTGCCACAACATCGTGATCTGGGGGATTGTACTTATAGCAGTTGGAGAACATAAGCCGTACATCAGCAGCAAACTCCTGTGCATCCCGGTAATCACGGTTCTCCATCTTCCGCTGCAGAAGGAGGCAGCATCAGAAGCTGCACAGGCAGGAAGACTCACCTTTCCCTGCCAACCCCAGACACCACAAGAAGAGCCCTCTCTTGAGAGCACACTGGGGATGACCTTAAGGATCTGTGCCCTGGGGTTCAAGTTTGAAGTCAAAGGAATTTGGGTGGGTTGAAGAGATATTTATGTCTAGAAAAAGAAATCATTTCTAAGTGACAGAGGAGGAGAGGTGGCCTATGACTGTCTTTCCACCCCATAACTTCCTCAACCCAACACTGCCACAACATTAGTACTTAATTATAAACAGTATTGTTCTCAAGACAAAGAAACCCCACCTTACTGTTTCAAACTCCAGGAAATATGAATTCTCAAACACCAGACCTTCTTTCTGTTCCACTATTATTTTATGAAAGTAAACTGCCAAGAACCAAAGACTGCTGCGTGCCCACATAAGGATACTTAATGTTTTGCACCTAGGCTCCCATCACTGCCTGAGCGTCCCATCTGCCCCATGCAGTGGGTACCTTGACAGTGCTGAGGTCCATGGGGTGCTTAATGATGTCATGGTAGTCATGCAGGCCAAGTGCAGAAGCATCCACTGGTTTATAGAAAGGCCAAGCATAGGCAGCATGCTTCTTAGAGAGTAACTCCTTCAAAATGCCATTGCAATGTTTTAATTGTTCTGAAAGCTTTCCTTTCTTAGAGCTCTGGTGTTGTTGCTGAGAGTCAGGCAAGTCTTTGCGTGGGGGCTTGATGGGGCGACCACTCTCTCTACGCATAGGGGGAAGCCGTGCTGCTTTAGGCTCAAGACTCCCAGGAGGGCTAGCTGGAGAACCAGGAGCCAGGATGGCTGTAGGTGTAGGGGTGGTAGTATCTGCTTTCCGCTTTACGCCTTTTTTCTGCAGAAACAAGATAGGGAACCTATTATTCCACGTCCACCTTACTTAAGACCCTTGCCTCCCTGCTGCCCAGAGGAAATCCACAGATCATACCTTGGCAAGGGGCTGGGCTGGAGGAGCTGCAGTAACAGCAAGGAGCGGGGGTCCAGCAGAGTGCAGTGGACTTGAGAAGTGGAGAGGAAATGACTGATGGGTGGGGAATGTTGAGGACAGTGGTAGGTATCTCAGGTGGGGGAGTATACAGGGCTGTGTGTGACACAGAAGAAACAGCAGGCACCTGATGGGCACTGGTAACACTGCCCTGGAGCGCTAGGAAAAAGGAAAAAAGCAAGTGTAGTTTGATTCTCTTTCCCATCTTTAGGTGTCCATTTGCAAAACTCCTACTCTTCTTACCTGCCAACTTGGCCCCCTTCTTGTGGCTGTTCTTAGGGATGGTCACCACCAGTTCTTGCTCTTCTTGTGGCATTGATGCAACTTTCTGTAGGAAGATCTTTTCCAGCGTTTGTGCCATTAGGACAATATCATCAGTGGGCTATAAGAACACAGACAGCAATAAAGTAAGTTAAAAAATGCCAACAGAAGATAGATACACACCATCTTTTTCACAGGCATTCAGACTCTAGGCCATTACCATACCCCAGGCAAGTCACCTTGTCATCAAATCTTAAAGAAAATTTCCTACTCCAGGCCACTACTAATTTCCACTTTCTCTTAACTGTGTCTCCCAAGATACGAATGAAAAAACTACACGGTCCTTTAAAGTTCAGAAGGGATTGAGAGCTGAAAAGAAGAGATCCCTGGTCTACTCAGGTCTCTGGTGCTCTCTAAAAAACAGGGCCACCCCCCTCCCCCCCAAATACGAAGTGTTCTACTTAAATAACCTTTAACTGGAGCTCTGAAGTCACATCACTATGTTCAATAGTACCATCTAGAGTCAGATTTTGTAGACCGACTACTCTACCCGGGTAGCACCCTCACTAGCAAAGGATTTAAGCTTTATGTAGACAAACTATCTAGCAAGTCATTGTTTCTCCCCACCTGCTAAATGAACACACCGAAAAACTCACCTTGTTGTAAATGTAACAGTTGGTGAACATGGTATTAAAATCTTGCATACACTCTGAGGCAGCCCAATAATAATTGTTTTCAAGTCTCCTCTTAATAGTACCCATGTCCATAGGCTGTTTTATAATTTTGTGATAATCCTAAACAGAGAAATGTTAGGTCAGAACCATAGAAAAATAAATGCTTACAGACACTACTGATCCCCGACTCTCTCTCTCACACACACACACACCCCCTCTAAGCATCAAAGAAGTATTTACTTAAACTGCGGCCCCAGTTAAACTGTGGGACAAAATAAATAAATAAATAAATAAATAAGATTCTTGACACCCACAGGGAGGCCCCTGCTGCCTTTCTCTAACCACCCACCTCCCACCCACTCTGGAAACTTCCCATCCTGTGACATTACCTCTGGGGCTGGCTATCCATGGGCTGCATGAGGGAAAGGAAGAAGCTAAGAATTTTGGCCACCGTGGTCCTCTCCCAACCCGAGGTGGGAATCTGTAAAATGGAGCCAGGGCACAAAAGTTAAGGAAGGACACATGGAGGGCACAAGGAAAGATGCCAAGATAGTTACAGCAAGCGGTCGGAGCAATCACAAAGGACCAAGAATCCAGAAATCTGGTGGCTAACTGCCCTACAGGGGAGATATGGGAACTCCCTAGGGGCCGCAGCATCTACACTAGGCAGACCACCCCCATTCACACGCATTCTTGCTCATCCCATACCTCCCAGGCTCCAATGTCTCTACTCACCGGTAGACCCAGTTTGACAGCATCCACAGGCTGCCGGAATGGCCATGCGAACTGATGTTTCCACAGGGCTTTCATGACTACCTTGTGTAGGTATTGCAGCTGGTTGGTAACTCGTCCTGGCTTTTTGGGATTGGACACCTCTGGGGGTGGTGGGTTGGCAGGGGTCAGTTGCAAAGCAGGCACCGAAGCCATTGTGGGGCTCTCAAATCCCTCATACAAGAGAGAGGGTTTTCGAATCCTTTTCCCTGGTGCCGCTGCTTCTGGGCCCAGCCCCAGTAACCCTGCATTCCCTTCCCCAGGGAGCCTGTAAAGATGGGAAACAAAATTAGGGCAATATCGTGCAAATCAGGAAAAAGTGCATTTGCACAATGGTCTGATAAATCCAGGTGTTGGCCCTAGTGAGATGGTTACGCTCATGCCAAGTGATTTAAGCAGAAACAATATCCAAACAATCTGTGGAGCTTTTATTGCGGGCCCCGCCTTTATTAGTATTTTTAATATACTATCTAGATTCCACCTTCTGAAGTCTAATGACTTCTTTAGCATATTTTAAACTCCAACAAAACTGTTTCTGATAGAGCACAGTATCTCAGAAATACAGCCCTATGGGGATGGGGCTTAAGCAAGATGGGAGGAGCTAAGAAACTCAAACCCCAAGCTTCCTCCTCACTGGGGGGTTTGGTGGTTGCCATGGTGGTTGAGCGCTGGTGAAAAGAGGAAGAGAACAAATTACGGACATAGAAAATTCCATAAAATGCTGATAAGACACCGAATAATCCACCTAGATAGAAGAGAGAGCACCATCTTCCACAAGGTCTGGGTAGTTAACGCCACAACGGAACATGGACTCAAAGGAAAAACCATACCAACTTAAAAAATATCCAGACAAGGAAGCATTTGTCAGACTTTACAGCCCGAAACTACCAGGTCCCCAAAATTAGTCGCACCAAATGAAAGTCTCCTCACTCCAAGAAAGTCAAAAAGCTGTACAAAACAAGTCAAGGTCACCAAGTGATAGCCCCCTTCCACCCACCCACTACACAATACGATTCCACTACCAGTTCCCCACTACAGCACCAACTACAGACACCAAACGCCAAGAGTGGTTCATCTACAGTCCCCCTGGTGCTCCTCCGATGAATTTCCTACCACCTAAGATTTAAGACACTATATGACAATCTCATTATTTACAACGCAGAGCTGAACTAGGAACCTTAGCTCTACCCTCTTGCTCCGAATGAAACCCTTAAATGTTAGGAAAAAACAATCCCTCCACCAACAAACAACATGTACAACCCACCCACCCACCCAAAAAAAAGATTTAATGACATATCCTGGGCGTTAGGAACCCGCAGACTTGGAGAGTGATCCCTTTACCCTTCTCCGGGAATCCCCGTTGCCAGTCTCTTAAGCTCTCTATCGCCATGGCAACCCTACAGGGCGCTAGAGGTGGCCGTGAATCCCCCTAAAAAGCTATGACAAACCGCCGCTAGACACCAGACCCACCAAACGCCAGACCTGCTGTCCACCCTCACTACACTCCACCGCCAAACAAGCTCTGCCTGACTCGGTTAAGAGTGGGCCACGGCGGCATCAAGTGTATAAAATGACAACCTGTATTCCCCTCCACAGGCAGTAACCGGGCCGGCCACCACCGTTCCAAAACCGTCGCTCAGTGCCCTCCGCGCGGCCGAGTCAACAGCAGCGCCGCCAAACAGCAGCGCGCCGGGGCCGCTCGGTGCTCCCCACGAACACGGCGCCCCACACCCCTGTGCCGCCGCCCCGCAACATCCCGTTCCCACACGCGGCTCGCGGAAACGTACTTGTTGTGAGGGGTCACGTTTTGCAGCATCTTCACCGCAGGGAACCGGCGCTGCCCTCAGCCGCGGAAAGTCCGGGTGGCCTCGGTTCCCCTCACCGCCCGGTCCAGCATAACCCGGTAAGTACGGGGGAGGCCGTTCCTCTTGGCCTCCAGGCAACAAACCCCCTGCCTGACCGGCACGAAAACAGTCCCTTTGGGGCCTCTCGGAGAGCTCCAGGCAGCTTGGCGCGCTCTGCAGACGGCGGACACCAAGAAAATGGCGGCGGCCTCCGCTGAGGCGGGCGATTGAGGGACTGACTCTTCAAAGGACGGTCCCCGATCTCAGACACCGTCGTCAATATGGCCCGCTGTTGGTCTGCAGGGATCCCCTCTTCTTGTCGGGAGCCTACGGGGCGGACGAGGTCCCGTTTCGATCTCGGATGGAGGCGGATGAACACGAAAAGTGGTTTAGGGAGCCGCCGCCTCCATCTTTGAAATCCTCTTGAGGGCGGAGTAGAAGGGGAGGACAGACTCCGAGGATTGGGCGGGGCCCGAAAAAGGGGAGCTTCAGGGGCTTCTATGGGGTCTGTACTGTCCGCTGGGACCAGTCATAGGCCGGGACGAAGGCCATTTCCAAGCGGATGGAGGTGGATTGTAATGGCGGCCCCGGACGACTCGAAGGCTCTGTATCGGTAGGCAGAATCCTCCAGGTCGTTCTAGAGGATGCTCCACTCCAGCGCGAAATGGCGCCGCCGAGCCCCGCGCCAGCCCTTTATATATAGGCGGGGAGGAGGAGCTTCGCCGCTCATGCGCGCCACCCCGCTCGAGATTTCCCCCACCCCCCTCCGCGCGCGCGCGCTCGCTCACGCGGGTGAAGAAGCTGAGTCGAAGGGGAAGGAACACCTCTCCGCGGGAGCTTTTTCTATTGGCCAGCCGCAACGATGACGTCATAAACTTCATTTCCAAGTTGTCAGTCACCAGGCAGAAGAGTGCCGCAGAGACCCACAGGGAAGTGGCAACCCGCCACATCTCCAAGCCAATTGGCTGAGCTGTGGTCCGCTGAATCCAGGCAAAGAGGATGGTTGGAAGGGGTGCGGAAGCCATCGCCCCAGAGCCTCCAGCACCCTCTCCCCGCCTCCCCTTCCAACAAAGTCTTCCCAGGCCTCCATGCACAGGACAACTGGAGACTGCCAAGCTCGGGCAGGTCGTGCCATTCGTAGCTCCTCCATTGGCCAGACCGGCAGGGAAACGGGCGGGGTCGCGTGGGCGTAGCCTGCCTGGGCCCGCCAGGGGTGTGGCCGCAAGACGCCCGGCGGGTCGTGGTTCTCCGCGGTAAGGCAGCTGCAGCGAAGAATCTGAAACGAGGAAGAAGACGCCATCTTAGAAGCCGCGGCCTGTTCCTGTATGGCGAACAACTACAGGCTTCAGAACGGCGACAAGGGGATCTAACGTTCCCATGCCCCATAATGTAGAACACAGGCTTCCCAAAGTCTTAAAATACTCCACTCCCTCCCCAAACTAAACAATGGAAAGACAAGAGCAAAACACTCATTATTTACTGTTTAGTCCCAAAGACCACAAAAGCTAGAATACGTCTCCCAAATTTGCACGTCCAAGCACCTTTCTAATCCCCCCACACACACCTACAGTTACCAATACATTTCTGCTCGTTCGAAAAAACCTCGGCAACCCTGAAGTGGGATTAAAATTTCCAAACGCATCCATCTACCCTATACAATGTAACCCACCTCACCTCTTCCTTAAAATCCATTCCGGCGTCTGGCTCAAAGCAGAAAAAACAAGTCCTGTGAGGGGTGACTTAGGGGAAAAACCCTCCCCCTCCAGGCGAGCTCGGACCTTTCCCCACAAGCCACACCACCCCTAAGGGTAACCGCCTCTTAGGGGCCCTCCGCCACCGGGGCGAAAGAACCCCCCCGCCCCCCCACCAGGGTCCGGAGTCCTCCCCACGGAGCGGCTGGTCCATCGGTCAGCGCCAGGGAGGAGGGCGAGCGGAGGAGGCGGCGGCTGCGGCTCAGACTAGCCCTCCCCCTCCTCCCCTCCCCTCCCCCCGGCCGTCCGCCTCCGAGGAGGGGCAGGAGCCATTTTGGGAGCTCAGTTTCGCCCCCTCCCCCCAACTTACTCAAGTCTTTCTCATAACTTGGTATCTAAATAAGGGTGCAGACTCTATAAATAAACCAGAGCCCAAAGTCAGGATCTCCAGAGTATCTCTGGGGCCGTTCCCGCCCTCTTACAAGAGAGTGAAAGGATTTCCCCCACCCGAGAAAACCTGGGCTTTGGCGGGGCGTCCCCTTCCCCGTTTCCCCTTTCTTCGCTACCAGGGAGAAAACAAACTTGTGTACCTATCAGGGAAAAGTAATCAGCGTAGGTGAACAAATATACGGTAAGATTCCCCCTCCCCCGGGAAGGACTCGTAAGGGCCTAGGTCCTTGAGCTGCAACCAGGCCACCCTCCCTCCCTCTGCAGTAGCTCTTCAGCTCCAACCTCGGTTACTGCGTCTAAAATGGCCGCCAATCTCCTGTCTTCTGACCCCCCTAGTAGGGCAAACCCGGGGAGGGCGGGGGAAAATGAGCATCGGGAGAGCAGAGTCCCTTCCCCCAGCCAGGGATCAGGCCTTGGTCCCCCAAAGTACAAGCGGCCCCGTCCGGGTGGCTGCAGCAGGAAGGGCAATGACACAGCAACTTTGCAGAGGCCTTCTCCCCTCCCCCTAGTGGCCCAACCGCCCAAATCCGCTTTTCTCCACCGGGGCTCTGCAGGCCAGGACAGAGGCCCATCAGGGGGCCGGCCGTGGAAGAAGAACTTAGCAGGCGGAGAAAAATACCAGGCCTTAGAAAGGAAAAGGGCAGCCAGACATTGCTCTCGTTTATTCCCTGCATTCCGGAAAATCACTGCCTCCCGATCCTCTATCCTCCCTTCCCCCACATGAGTCACCAGGGAGGCTACTGCTACTCAGTAATTTGGGAAAGTAACTCTTTTCCTCCTTTCCGTTCCCTCCCCCGCAGTACACAAGGAGAGAACTGTTCAGGACTGGGGGAGGGGATGAGGGAGGCGATGGAAGAGGCCACCCTGGAGAAACCCGAAACCTTGGGAGCTGTGAAATCATTCCAGGTCCCGAGCCTCCCTCGCATCTCAGATCATGCTTTCTAGACCCCCTTACTGCCAGCACCCACCTTGGGCCTGGTTTCTGTTCCTAAGCAGACCTCAAGCTTTCAGCTTGTAAGACCCCCAGCCTGGAGTAGACACGTGCTCAGTAAAGATCCTACAGGGGCAAAAGGCCCCACAGGCCGTGTCCACGTGAATGCACACAAATTCGGTGAGCGACTCGAAGCGTAACCTCCAGCCTGCAGTGTGACTAGAGCTCCCCTACCGCGAACACAAAGGGCGCACAGCAATGCTCCCTCCAGAGGCTCTGGGGAGAAAAGAAGTTGGCGCCTGGGAACAACCTCAGTTCACAGCCTGGGTGGCCAACTCCCAAAGCATTCACATCCACGGGTAGGGGCCACAGCCGCCACTCCTCAGCCCACCGCCAGGTCACCCCTCCCTCGGCCGCCGATGGATCCCTTCTCACCTGGCTCCCGGCTGCTGTACCCCCAGGGGACGAATGGAATGGGGGGGGCCACACCGCCCCCTAACCCCTTTGCCCTCCAATTGGTATGGAGGCATGAGGCTGGCCATTCCCATCCCCCCCCAGTGGCCCTCTCCTGCTCGCCCCCCTCTACGCTCCCATTGGCTGTAAAAGGTTTGAAAGACAAATCTTCCCACTCTCAGCATTCTTTTCCGAACCCCAAAATCCCCCTCCCGGACTCCCCACCATTGGCTAAGCACTTGACTGACAACATCTCCGCCCCACAAGGGCCCCTTCTCACCTGGATCCTAAAGCCTTCCGGGGGCCTCCAAAGTTGCCCTCGGCTTGGTACGGGGTATGTAATCCGGGGTGTCAACCCCCCCCCCCGGAAAATGAAGCCGTGTTGGGGGAGGGGGCGTAGCCCCCAGCCCCTCCCTTTCCGAACGGACTGGGGGGTGGGGAGAGCACCGGGGCCGCGCGGCCACGTCAGCAGCGCCCAGATTGGCTGACGGGGGTCACGTGCCCGCTGCCCCCCCCTTCCAAGCCACGAGGACCAGTTTTCCGAACGTTCCTGGGGGTCGCGCAAGGGGCCAAAGGGGCCGTATGGCCCAGGCCTATGTCCCGAAACCCAGAGCGCTATAATGCTGCTGCTTGTCCATATCCCCAGCTTCCTATCCCGCAGTCCTCGACTCTATCCCCCCCACTCGCCTCTCCATACGGGTTCAGCATGGCTGCCGCAGACCAGGAACACGCACAGCGCAGGCGCAAGGGTGCGCCCTGACTGGGGGAAGGGAAAGGAGTGCCAGAGGCGGCGGGGAGAGCCGTAGTGCGCAGGCGTCCGGGCCGGAATCGCAGCTACGGCGGCGGGGCTCGGAGCGCGCGCATTTGATGGGGCGGGAGCCGCACCCTGGCGCCGACCTCCTGCCTCAGCGCCCCCTCCCCCACTACCCGCGGCGTAGCTGGGTAGCCGCGGGCGACCAGGCTTGTTTCCTTCTAGGTGGGTGTAAGGTGCAGCTTGGCTGGTCTTGGCCTGAAACTAGCGGAAGCGCGCGCCAGGAAGCTGTTGTCAGCGGAGGAGAATGGGGCCTGGACCTGGAAATATGAGGGTCTGCAGAGAGGGGCCCCTTTCCTGGTGTCGGTGTGGTGCGACCACTGGAGAGGGCGTTTCTCGCCCTCGGCGCGCCTGCGGCGCGGAGAGATGAGGTGCGGACCGCAGACATGAACTTCGTATTCGGCTTTAGTCTTAGGCAGCCTTACAATTCCTCCGTGCCCTGAACCTACGCTAGACTTGAGTGAGACCTGTGAGTCCCTGGACTGCTCTATCTTGTACGATATTTACCAGCTGATCACTTTTCCTTCTCTCTCTCGTAGTGGACCGTTTAAACCTCTTATATTCTTAAAGTTACGACCTCTACTCTCAATCTTGAGTGAGTCCCTCCAAAATTTTGGAATTGCTAACATAAAATTTTATAGTGATTCAGTTGCCAGCTAAAAAGTAAGCCTTTAATTTGCCATTAGCCGATAACTTCTCACTTGATTACCCAGAGTACGGTCTAGATTTTCACGCTGCAGACCCTAATCTCTCCTCACCGACAGATGGCACCTCACAGAACAGAAAAGCCAACTTGCAGAACTCCTGGCTTCCCATTTCCCACCTGCAAACTGGGTCAAGTGTGTATTCCTTTACCATTTCACTAGAGGTCCTCCCTTCGGTTTAAGGAAATCCTTTACTATTGACCTGGTCAACCTTCTCTATTTAACCCGGAGGCTCTCTTCCTTTCTCCGCCCTTTGACCTTTTAAACTTTTCTCTTGGTTTCCCCGCTGACAAAAAGAGAACAACCCTCTCAATGTCATGCCCTCTTAGAGACTCATTTCTCTCAGCTCCCTTGCACAGCCAAGACCTGAAATTGAAGTTATCCTTACTATCTCAATTCTTTGTCACCCTCTCTCTCCCCATCCCCACTCCTCAAGCCACCCCTGTCAGGCTGCTACCACCAAAACTTCTGGCAGATGTCAACAAGAACCTCCTAAGTGGCAAAGTCAGGAAGCACTTTACAGTTCTCACCGTATTTGACCTCTGAGGCATTAGACATTTGATCGTGTTTCCTTCCTGACATTCTCTCTACCCTTGACTTCTATGACCACTCTCACTTGTTTCTTTTTCTATTTGTCTGACTGTTCCTCTCCAGTCTCAGTGGATTTTTCTTCCTTAGCCCCTTTTTATGTGTTGATGTTTGCCGTGATTCTTGTTTGCTTCTAATTCTGTTCAACTTCTCTAGGTAATCTGACTCCATGGCTCAAAGCCTCTCAAGTCTGAATCTTTAGTTCACACAGCCCTTTAAGCTAAACTTCCTACTAAATATTCCCACTTGGATAACTCTCAGACACCAATATGTTCAAAACTGATGCAGACTCTATACACTCTAGACCTGCTCTTTCTCTTCTGTTACCCTGAGTAATGGCGGCTATTTAACCCCAAAGCCTGTAATCTGGGAGCCTGTTGTTGATTTCCTTTTCTCACACCCTTACAGACTCATAATTTTGCCTCTTAACTATGCATCAACTCACCCTTCTGTCCTAGTTCTATCACTGGAGCTGTACCAACAATCTCCTAAATTATTTCCTAGATACATGGCTATTTGGATTTAAATTAATACAATTTTAAATTTAGTGTCTCAATATACTAGCCACATTTTAAGTTCTCAGTTGCCACATGTGAGTAGTGGCTGTCATATGGGAAAGCACAGATTATTGAACATTTGGTCATTGCAAGAAGTTTTTTTTTTTTTTTCCTGACACGGAGTCGGAGTCTTGCTCTGTCGCCCAGGATGGAGTGCAGTGGTGCGGTCTTGGCTTACTACAACTTCTGCCTCCCGGGTTCAAGCAATTCTGCCTCAACCTCCCAAGTAGCTGGGATTACAGGCGCCTGCCAGCACAGCCAGCTAATGTCTGTATTTTTAGTAGAGACGGGGTTTTACCATGTTGGCCAGGCTAGTCTCGAATTCCTGACCTCGTGATCCGCCCACCTCGGCCTCCCAAAGTGCTGGGATTACAGGTGTGAGCCACTGCGCCCAGCCTCATTGCAAGAAGTTCTATTGGACGGTGCTGCTTTAGACTTTCTGCCTCGGCCACAATACTGCCAGGAGAAAGCTTTCCAAAATATAGCTCTGGCCATAGCTCTCTTTTAAACTCTGTGTTAATTCCTTATTGGCTATGTGATGAAGTCCAAATTCCCATGTTTGCCAGAACAGTCTGCCTAGCTTTCCAGCCTCATGTCTAACCACTTCCTCTTGGGCCCTATATTCCAGCTGTATTGAACTGTTTCCCAGACGCATCATTTTGTTTCATGCCTCTGTGTTTTACACATGTGCACTTTCTTTATGGAGTAGGCTTTTCCCCAACCTATGTAAGCCTAAATAACATCTCTGAAAAGCTTAATGTTATCATTGAAGTTGAGCTGACTGCTCATTCTTTGGTGTTCCTTACCCTTAGGATTTTACTTTCCACAGTGAATGGCATTTATGTGATTACATGTTTCTCTCCAGTACTAGGCCTTGATTTTGAGAGCAGGGCCATGATGTATTCTTTTCCTTGCTTTGCTTTTTTTTTTTTTTTTAATATCCCCAGGTTCTAGCACAGTATCTGGCCAATATTAGCTTCTCACAAGTTGAGCAAATATTGAGGTGAATTGATATGTAAGCAGGTATGTGACTTAGGTAAGATTGAAATGTGTATGTTTTATGGGGTGCCATGTATAGGGGAATAATCATAGACAAAATTATTGCCTTCAGACATATCTGAGACATCAGAATTATGTGAGGAAAGACAGAAGTAGAACAGCACAGGTTATTGTCACAGAGAGTAGTCTAGTCCAATCTGGCCAGAACATAAGCTACAAGAAGTAGAGCAGGAGAAGAGAAAATGGGAGGTAAATTTATATTGGAGAACACATTATGGGAGGTTTCCGGTGCTGTTAAGTTTGGAACCAGTGGGGAACCACTGAAATTTTTTGAGTAATGACTTGATCAGAGTTACGTTGTTAGATAGAAACTCTGTCTTCCAGTGGCTGGCACTGTCCATGTTAATAAACATCAAATTAAAATGTCAGGGGGTCGGAAGGAGATGTGATTGGTGATGCAAAACGTTTATTGAGTAGTTAAAATGTGTCGGGTACTGCGATGAGTACTTTACATGTATTAACTCTTTTAATCCTTAAAACCCTGTAAAGTCAATACTAATATTATCACCCTCAGTTTTCAAATGAAACAACAGAAGCAAAGGACGGGTTAGTCTGTTTTCTGATGCTATCACAGAATACTCACAGACTGGGTAATTCATAAGCAGTAGTTTATTTGGCTCAGTTCCAGATGCTTGGAAGTCCAAGAGCATGGCATTGGCACCTGGTGAGAGCCTTGTGCTGCATCATCCCACGGCAGAAGGGCAAACAAGCACATGAGATGGAGAGAGAATAGGGACCAGAATGTATCCTTTGTTTGTTTGTTATATTATTTTACTTTTTATTTTATTTTTTGAGACAGAGTCTCGCTCTGTTGCCCAGGCTGCAGTACAGTGTGCAGTGGCGTGATCTCGGCTCACTGCAAGCTCCGCCTCCCGAGTTCACACCATTCTCCTGCCTCAGCCTCCTGAGTAGCTGGGACTACGGGCGCCCACCACGCCTGGCTAATTTTTTGTATTTTAGTAGGGACAGGGTTTCACCGTGTTAGCCAGGATGATCTCAATCTCCTGACCTTGTGATCCACCTGCCTCGGCCTCCCAAAGTGCTGGGATTACAGGCATGAGCCACCGTGCCTGGCCTCAGAATGTACCCTTTTAAATGGGAACCCATACCTACATTAGTAGCATTAATCTATTCATGAGAGCAGAGCCCTCATGACCTAATTAGCTCTTAAAGGTCTCACTTAAAACTGTCAAAATGGCAGTTAATTTCAACAAGAGTTTTGGAGGGGAGATTCAAACCATAGCATATAGTATTTACCTAAGGTCACACTTTTAGTAAGTAGCAGAACTGGGATTTGAACCCAGCTGACTCTGGGTGGTATATTATTCTGTTTATGAGGCACAGCAGGGAGTTTAAGATCCAAGATTGAAGTTAGATAAAAAAAGATTAGGAAAAGTAGATTTGAGAGTCACCTTTGAGGTGATGTTTGAATCAGCCATGAAGGTAGCCGAGGTTTGTAAAGGAGCGGGTATAAAAACAATTTAGGGTGAAGGATTGAGCTTTGGGTTACATCTTCATACAGGGAGCAAGAATAGGAAGTGGAACCAGTGGAAGATCTCAAAGAAGAAGAAGCAGAGCAATGTAATGTGAGGAAGCTAGAACAGGAGATGGTTCGAGGAAGGATTTCATGTTTATTGAATGACTGATTAAATCAGGACTCCTTAAGCTTTTTATGTGCCATTAGCTTTTTTGGCAGTTTGGTGAAGCCTTTGGATCTTGTCTGATGATATTTGTAAATGCATAAAATAAAATATAAACTATAGTTATCAAAATACAGTGGCCCCGCTTAACTGCAGTTTCACTTTCTGTGATTTCAGTTACCCAAAGTCAACCTTGTCTGAAAATAAGTACGATAAGATACTTTGTGTATGAGACAGAAAGACCATATTCACATAATTTTTATTACAGTATAATTTTCCTATTGTTGTTGTTAATCTCTTCCTGTGCCTAATTTATAAATTAAACTTTATCATAGGTATATCTATGGATAGGAGAAACTATGTAATTACATTTGGTTCTATGTGGGGGGCACTACTGTATTTAAAGAAATGTGTGATCTAGTAGTATGTGTTTCTGTATTAATACAATACAGTGTTTCTTTATTAATACATTAAAAAGCATGATTTATTGGCAAGTTTAACAACTCCCATAATTATAAGTGATATTTTAAGATGTCTGTAACAACTATAATGTGATATGAAAATATTAATTGATGGTGTTTTCTATTGATGACAGTGTTACAGCTGCTGGCTGGTACTGCAAAGATTTATTTTCTACATTCATAAAATTAAATTTCAATGAGAGTTTTTTGAAAATAAAGTTGACTTTTTTCATTCCATCCAAGTTTATGGACCTCTGAATTCTTTTTCTTTTAGAAATTTTTTATTGATACATAATAATTGTACATATTTAGGTACAATAATTTGTACATACATGTGATATTTTGATACATGCATATGATGTGTAATGATCAAATCAGGACAATTAGGATATCCATCACCTCAAGCATTTATTATTTCCTTCTGTTGGGAGCATTTCACATCTACTCTTCTAGCTATTTTGAAATATACAGTAAATTAATGTTAACTGTAGTCACCCAGCTGTGCTATCAAACACTATAGAATTTATTCCTTCATTTTAACTATATTTTTATAACCATTAATGAATCTCTCTTCATCCCTCCTCCACCTCCACCCTTTCCCAGCCTCTGGTAACCATCATTCTACCCTCTACCTCCGTAAGATCAACATTTTTAGCTCCCACATATGAGAACATGTGATATTTTTCTTTCTGTGCCTGACTTATTTCATTAACATCAATGACTTCCAGTTCCATCCATGTTGCTGGAAATGACAGGATTTCATTCTCTTTTATGGTTGAATAGTATCCATTGTATATATATGTATATATACACCACATTTTCTTTATCCAGTCTTTTCTTGATAGACTCTTAGACTGATTCCATGTCTTGGCTACTGTGGGTAGTGCTGCAATAAACATGGACATGTACACATCTCTTGACATACTGATTTCCTTTCTTTTGGATATATACCCAGCAGTGGGATTGCTGAATCATATAGTAGATCTATTTTTAGTTGTTTGAGGAATCTTTATGCTGTTTTCCATAGTGGCTATGTCAATTTACATTTCTACCATCAGTATATGAACATTCCCCTTTCTCTGCATCCTCATCAGTATCTCATCTGTGTCTTTTTGATAATAGCCAATTTAAGTAGATTCAGATGATATCTCATTGTGGTTTTGAGTTGCATTTCCCTGATGATAGTGATGTTGACAATTTTTTCATATGTCTATTGGCCATTTGTATGTCTTTTGAGAAAGGTCTATTCAGATCTTTGCCCATTTTCAAACAGAGGATTTTCTGGAGGATTTTTGCTGTTGAGTTTGAGTTCCTTATATATATTGTGGTTATTAATCCCTTATCAGATGGATAGTTTACACTTTTTTTTCCCATTCTGAAGGTTGTTTCTTCACTCTGTTGATAAATATTCTGGTTATTAATCCCTTATCAAATGGATAGTTTGCACATATTTTTTCCCGTTTTGAAGGTTGTCTCTTCACTCTGTTGATTGTTTCCTTTGCTGTGGCAGAAGCCTTTTAGCTTGATGTAATTCCGTTTGTCTATTTTTGCTTTCTTGCCTGTCCTTTCGAAGTCTTTAACCAAAAAATGTTTGCTCAAAGTCTTGAGCATTTCCCCAGTATTTTCTTGCAGTAATTTTTATAGTTTCAGGTCTTACATTTAATTTTTAATCCATTTTGATTTAATTTTTGTATTTGATGAGAGATAGGGGTCTAGTTGTATTTTTCTGCATATTGTTATTCAGTTTTCCCAGCACCATTTAATGAAGAGTGTGTCCTTTTCCCATTGAATATCTTGGTACCTTTGTTGAAAATCAGTTGGCTGTTAAGATGTGGATCTATTATTTCTGGGTTCTTTATTTGGTTCTGTTGGTCTGTGTATCTGTTTTTATGCCAGTACCATGCTCTTTTAGTTACTCTAGCTTTGTAATTTATTTTGAAGTCGGTTGGTATGATGCCTATAGCTTTGTTCTTTTTGTTCAGGATTACCTTGACTATTTGTGTCTTCTGTGGTTCCATATTAATTTTAGGTTTGTTTTTTCTCTTTCTGCAAAGAATGTCTTTGTATTTTGGTAGGAATTGCAACAAATCTGTAGATTGATTTCGGTAGTACAGCCATTTTCACAATACAAATTCTTCCAAAGACATAGGATGTCTTTCCATTTTTTTTGTGACCTCTTCAGTTTGTTTCCTCAATGTCTCATAGTTTTCCTTGTAGAGATCTTTCACCTCCTTGGTTTATTCTAGATATTTTATTTTGTGTTTTTTTGGTGGGGGAGGGGTGTTGTAGCTATTGTAAATGGGATTACTTTCTTTGATTTCTTTTTTCACTAGTTTACTGTTTGTATCCAGAAGCATTATTAATTTTTATATAATAATTTTGTATCCTGTAACTTTACTGAATTTATCAATTCTAAGAGGTTTGTGTGTGTGTGTGTGTGGAACTTTTAGTTTATAGATTTGTATGTTTACTTGTTTAATGTCTGTTTATTTTCATTAGACTTGAAGTGTGATGATGGCAGGTATCTGTTACATAGCATACTGCTAGACACATAGAAGGTGGCCAATAAATATTTGCTAAATAAATGAACCTTTCTGAGTCGCAGTTTTCCTGTTTATATAATGGGGATAATACATTATAACCTTGTAGAGTAGTTGTAAAGATTGCTACATCATAGTCATGTCACTAAAAGGGAAGGATGAATATGGGTATGGAGAAATACACTGAGGTAGAAATAAGAATAAATGTGGGAGCTGGATGGCTAGGTTTGCTCTCTCAAACAGGAGGTGGCAGGGAGTAGGAAGAAAACGGTAGTTGGCAAGGAGCTTGGGAAGGACCTAGAATGAATTGGAAGGGTAGTAGAGTACATAGGGAAGGCTGTGGAGGTGTAGAATGGCTCATAGAAACTGGGTGCGGTCGCTCATGCCTGTAATCAAAGCACTTAGGGAGGCCGAGTCAGGTGGATCACGAGGTCAGGAGATCAAGATTATCCTGGCTAACACGGTGAAACTCCATCTCTACTAAAAATTAAGAAAAATTAGCTGGGCGTGGTGGCACACGCCTGTAGTCCCAGATACTCCAGAGCTGAGGCAGGAGGAGAATCACTTGAACCTGGGAGGCAGAGGTTGCAGTGAGCAGAGATTGCACCACTGCACTCCAGCCTGGACAAAAGAGCGAGACTCTGTCTCAAAAGAAAAAAAAAGAAAAAAAAGAGAATGGCTCATAGATAAGCCTGATAAGATGAAAAGATTTACCTTTGAAACATCTGTGTTAGAAGGGACAATCCATCACCATCACCTACAGGCTCTTCCAATCTCAGTTCAGCACCTTCAGAGACTGGTAGCCCATTTGTTCATCGAGTGAAAGGTCACTTGTTGATGGGCTTGTTGGTGGATATAGATACATATATATATATATATCTCCACTATATATATATCCGCTATCCACTATGTATATATCCACTATATATAACCACTCTATATATATCCACTATATATATTTATCTACTATCCACTATATATATAGAGAGAGAGTACACCCTCCCTTAAGGTCCTTGCAGTAGAAATGAGGTGACTATGAAACAGACGGATAAGTGGAAGAGAATAATACAATTAAAACGGTAATAATGGCCAACACAGGGTGCTTTGGAAACGTACTGAAGAGGCGATTAATCTCAACTCTGGGTTCAAGGAAGCCTTCCTGAGAGGAGCAAGATTTCACCTGAAAGGACATATAGAAATAGGTAAGTAGACTTCAGGTCATTAAGGGTCATGACAAGGAAAGTAGATCATTAAGAATCATGGAGGGTTTTCATGCAGAAGTATAATATGATCAATTAAGCATAATAAAAATATCCTTCTGGCAGTACTATGGAAAATAATAAGATTGGACAGAGAGACCAATTATAAGAAAGTTGCAATAATCCGGTGAAAACCAACCATTGAAGGCCTGGACCAGTGGGAATGGAAAGAAAAAGGAAGATTCAAGAGCTATTAGAATTCTTAGGACAATTGAATGGGAAGGTTTGAGGAAGATGGGGTTGTCAAGGATGACCCACGTTTGCAGCTCAGGTGGACATCTTGTTATTCACTGAAGTCTCAAATATAGGAGAGGAGTTGGAATATATTGGGAAGGGAAAGTGATGATTGTACTCTTGTAATCTTGAGATGGAGATACATTCAGAGTAGCAATTCCTAACTTTATTTGCCTATGGAATACATAATTAGAATTCATTATTGAACCATCAGTAGGTTTATGAAACATAAAATAGAAAACTCACCAATTTTTTTAAACTAATGGCACAGTTTGAAAATTATAAGATACTGCTTTTCATTTAAAACTTTATTCCCTTAGACATTTTTGAGATAATTAGGAGAAATGAACAGGTTGGGTTAAATGAAGTTAAGTAATTTTTAATTTTGTTGGTTGTGGTGATGGCATTATAGTTATGTTAAGAGAAAGGTTATTATCTATTATAGATATGCCTAAAAATATTTACTGGTGAAATGTAATGGCAGAATTTGTTTAAAATACTCCAAAAAATGCAGAACAATAGGTGAAACAAGAATGGAAGAATGGTAAATGTTGAAAAATGTTAAAATTCGTGAGAGTACATTGGAGTTTATTAGATTCTTCTCTTCTATGTGTGCTTGGAGCTTTTCAGAGTAAAATTTTAAAAACTTTTTAGTCAGATTCAAAGGAAATTAGTGGGCCGGGCGCGGTGGCTCAAGCCTGTAATCCCAGCACTTTGGGAGGCCGAGACGGGCGGATCACAAGGTCAGGAGATCGAGACCATCCTGGCTAACACGGTGAAACCCCGTCTCTACTAAAAAATACAAAAATCTAGCCGGGCGAGGTGGCGGGCACCTGTAGCCCCAGCTACTCGGGAGGCTGAGGCAGGAAAATGGCGTAAACCGGGGAGGCGGAGTTTGCAGTGAGCTGAGATCCGGCCACTGCACTCCAGCCTGGGCGACAGAGTGAGACTCCGTCTCAAAAAAAAAAAAGGAAATTAGTGGAATGTATGATTTTAAATTAATAAATCAATATTGAATCATACGATAAATGTAATTTGAATATGTGGTAAGACAAGTGACAGACCAGAGATCATCAAGTAGATGACAAATGTCACGTGAGTAGTTAGTTAGGAAATGCTGTTTGAGCGTTAATACACAGATTTAACCTTATGTTTATGCCTCAGATGATCTCATACAATTGTCTGAGATGCCATATGTTGAAAATAGCTGTATTGAAGTGGTTACTTTTCATACGATTCTCCTTTCTCTAGGAATAGCTCTAATCCATAGGGGTAATACTATACCTGGCTACAACCAATGAATCCAGTGGTACACACCTAATACAAGCTGAACCAGTCAGAGAGTCTCTCCCAGCAAAGCAAAACGTGAAAGATAAAGAGGCAGGAGGCCTTTGCAGGTGTGCATATTAATGGCAACTCAACTCCTGCTTCTAAGGTCCCTGTGGCTGTTTTACCTGAGGCCAGCTTATTCAACTATTACTTTCATTTCATGAGTTAGATCAGTATCTTTCCTATAAATCCTCATTTTTAAAATTTAAGTTGGCCAGAATTGGTTTCTATTGCTTGCAAATAAAATAGACTTATTAAATATAATAAATTGTTGCATAATAAAAATATAAATGTGTTTGCTGTTGCATTATGTCTGTGAAAATAAATTCAAAAATAAATGATTGCTATCATCAAACTTACTTTTTTTATTTCTTGAGGAACGCTATTATCTTGTGAAGAATACAGTTTAAGAACTGCTGTTGCATAGCATCCAAGTGTATTTGACCAGAAGCGGTTGGGATATGGGTAGTGTGGAACTCAGAGTAAGATCTGAGCTGAAGAGGTAAACTTGGAAGACATTAGCAAATGGGTGGTAACTGAAGGCATGTGGGAGTAAATGAGATCATCCAGGGCAAGTGTATAGTCTAAGAAGAGTAAAGGTTGAGTACAAAACTCCAGGGAATACCAGTACTTAAAGGGTTGCTGAAAGAAAGGAGTCCCAAAGGGACTGAAAAGGGGATGCCAGAAAAGTAGGAGGAAAAACTAGGAGAGCGTGCCATCAGGGATGCCAAAAATTTGACCAATTTAGGAGATAGGGTATGGCCAACAGTGTCAAATGTTGCAGAGACTGTAGTTCATTTGATTTGGCAACACAAAAGTATTGGTGAACAATTACATTGTTGAGAGTTAAAAGATTAAATGGCAAGTATGAGAGCGGGGCCACAGTTGCCCATGACTTTTCCAAGAAATTTGACTCTGCTAGGGGGAAAAATAGAGTCTTATTTTATTTTATTCTGTTTTATTCCATTTTATTTTGAGACGGAGTCTTGCTCTGTCACCCAGGCTGTAGTGCAATGGCACGATCTCGGCTCACTGCAACCTCCGCCTCCCGGGTTCAACCGATTCTCCTGCGTCAGCCTCCCGAGTAGCTGGGGTTACAGGCATCCTCCACCACGCCTGACTAATTTTTTTTGTGTGTGTGTATTTTTAGTAGAGATGGGGTTTCACCACTGACCTCGTGATCCGCCCACCTCACCTTCCTAAGTGCTGGGATTACAGGCGTGAGCCACTGCGCCCGGCCAAATAGAGTCCATTTTTAAATGCTAGAAAGGGATAGCACAGCTGAGTGTTAGAAAACCAGAGCCTCCTGGATTTACCAGTGCTGTGCCATTATTTTCAGAGGCATTCATTGCTAATGACAAAGCAGACAGTGAACTACTACAAGGCAGAACTGGCTGCCTTGCTCATCTCTTGCCCACAATTATCACTTTCCAAACTGATGAGAAACTATTCCTGAGATACTTATGATGGAAGTAGTTGGGAGGTCCTGGTGGGGAAGGATTACATAGAAGGAAGAGTAGTTATAAATGTTTGAACTTGTTACCATTTAAACTGTGATTATAGAAGGGGTGAATGGAGTTAACCACCCCTCACCATAGTTTTGATAAGGGATGGTTATGTTTCTCCTCACCTTGGTCTTGTCTACACTGTGCTGCCTATGGAGAATTTGGACCCCTCTGCCTTGTTCCTCTCACCCAGAGAAATTGCAGTGTCTGTTGTACCTATTCCTATGCCCTTCCACCCAGCCTACTTTCTCCTGTTCTTCCTCAGATCTCCTTCCAAATAGACTGGTGTAACTGGCACAAAGTGTTTGTTAACTGATTGCCAATCCAATAATAAGGGGACTGAGGTTCTTCTTTGAAGGGTGGGTTTATTTGGGGTTTTCGTATCAATTCTGACCACATGTGTAGAGCATCATTCAGCACCCTATGGGCTTTTAGCATAATCTTGCCTACCACCTGTTTTAAAATGGCCTAAAAGCTAAGAATGGTCTTCACATTTTTAAATGGTTGGGGGAAAAAAAAGCAAATGAAGAATATTTCGTGACACATGAAAATTACATGAAATTTGAATTTTAGTGTCCATAAATAAAAAGAGGACTGAGGACACAACTCCAGGGAACACCAGTATTTAAAGAGTAGCTGAAAGGAAGGAGTCTATGAAGGAGACTGAGAAGGAGATGCTCAAGAAGTGGGAGGAAAAGCTAGGAGGAAACTAGGAACACAGCCACGCTCCTTCATTTACATATTGTGCATGGAGGCTTTCGTGCCACAGTTGAGTACTCATGACAGAGATCGGATAGCCCACAATGCCTAAAATATTTGCCATCTGGCCCTTTACAGAAAAAGTTTGCTAACCCCTGATTTAGGACTCTAGGTGCCTGTGTCCCATATGTCTCCCCACTGGTAGTCTCATAAACTTCTTTTCTACTGTCCCGAGGGGCCTGAATCTCCCCACTGCCAGAACCACTGATGGGTTAGTCCGTAAATGTTGGGATACTGGGAAATGTTCTTCTGGTTTTTGGAAGGTTACAATGATTTCCAAACCCTAGTCCTTCCCTGGCACCCTGCCTCCACCACACAGACACACACACATATATACACATTGCTGTTCCAGAATATCTAGGAGGTCATGGAGTTGTTTTTGTTTTTGGCTATTACTGCTACTATTACTTGTTTATCAAAAGGGGTGATGCCAGACACAGTGGCATGTGCCTGTAGTCCCCAGCTACTTGGGAGGCTGAGGCGGGAGGATCGCTTGAACTCGGGGTTCAAGACTAGAGTGAGTTATGATTGCACCTGTAAGTAGCCACTGCACTCCAGCCTGGGCAACAAGGGAAACTTTGTCTAAAAGAAAAAAAAAATGATGGAAAGTACGAATTTTGAAAGCCTCAGAAACACTGACGGACAATATTCACATATATTAATTTCTCAGATTACTTGATTGCCACATGAGAACTTTCTCACTGCCTCTTCCCCCACCCCTTCTGTCTTTCTCTTTCTTTTGTCTAACAAACTTGAAGCATATACACTGACAGTTTCTTCCTCACCTCCCACTTACTTCTCAGCCCACCACAATCTGGAGTCGACTCCCACTACAACACTGAAACTGCTCTCAATAAATTTGTCAGCCATCTCATAATCACCAAATCTAAGGACACTTTTCAATCCTTCCTTGACTTTTGAGTAGCATTTAGAAATGCTGACCTTGCCCTCCTTCGTGGCACACCTCTTTTTTATTTATCTGATCTGCTTCTACCTTGTTCTTTTCTCAGTGCTCTGGATGGTCCTCATGCCACCAGATTCTTACAAACCAGGATATTTCAGTATACTCGTTATGATCTTTTGTCTCAGTGACACACGCACCCTCCTCTACTGTATTCTGAATTGCTCAGCTTAGGAGTTAGCCAGGTGTGTATTTCCCAGCCTTCCTGGACATCTGGCTTCCTGTTAGATTCTGCCAGTAGGAGGCACTGGTGGGAGATCAGAAGGCAAGAGAAACTGAGAAGTGTCCTGCTTCAGCCTCTAAACAGAGTGACAGTTGCTGGGAATAGCTGGTGGATGTAGCAGCAGGAAGAATGGGAGACTCAGGACTCCAGCCTCCTGAGCAAAAGAAGTACCCTTCAAGGATTCTAGCCTTGAAGGAGGTGGCACCTTTTTAGTAGACTGGAACTGACTATGACAATGTCTTTCACAAGGCAATGAGTAGATTTCCAGATTCCAGCTCAGGGATGATGGCAGCTTCTGATTTCCAGATAGCAATCTTTTTTTTTAAATTTAGATTTCTAGGATGCTCCTTTTTTTTTTTTTTGTACTTCTTGCCCTTTTAACACCTTTGTAACCAATTCTCTATATTAAATTCTTTCGGTCTGAAGCACAGAAAGTAGTTAAATGCTCCTGACTGGATCCTGGATAACCGATATGAGGTGTGGGGTTTGAGCCCATGCATACTTTTGTCCTTGTTTCACTTCCCGCTCCTTCTGCACAGTTTACTTGGGTGATCTTATTCATGGCCTCTGCTTTGACATTTGTGCTGATGACTCTCAAATCAGGCTCTACAGACCATACTTGGGGTCCATACCCACATGCCTCACTGTGCTCCCATGCAGTTTTAGCTGGCTGTTCCACTGGCATTTCAAATTCAACATGTACAAAATCAAGCTCTTTCTCTCTGTAAACCTGCTCCCATGGCATTCTTTCCTACTTCAATTCAGTCCATCCCTGACCACCCACCCAGCCACCCACGCTGGAAATCTGAGATATCCTTGATTCCTCCACCTTCTCACTCCCACAGCTAATCAGTAGCTAAACCCTTTAGATTCTACTTCCTAATTATCTCGATATTCTATCTCCTCCACCTCCTCTAATTATGACTTAATTCAGGCTCTTATCATCTGTCATTTAAATTATTGCTGTCTTGCTACAGCAGTGGTATGTGCAACTGTTCATCTTGGTATGCTATAGACTCTTGCCCAGCAGTTTTGCCTCAATTCTTTAAAAACTCTGGTTCATTGTTTGAAATATCAATCAGAACATTTTTTCCAAAATGCTAAAATGATTGTGTCATTCCCCAGTTTTAATATCCCTATCATCTGCTAAGTAAAAGCAAGCTCCTCCTTGTGGCGTAGCGGGGCCCGTGTGATCTGGCCCTTGCCTGAATTTGTAGCTCATCACAACATCCCTCTACCCTCCATTACCTCCTATTATACAGGAACACACAAGTGACCTTCACAACATTCATATCAGCGAGTACACAGGGTCTCCAAAGAGGACCTCTGGGTGCCTGTGATCTTTGTACTTCTGCCTACCCTTTGCCCTGGAATGTTTTTCTCTTCCCTTATGTTCTGCTGGTCAAATTGTTTTTCCTTCAAGACTTAGGAGCCTGCCTGATTATGTTCCTCCTATTCCGCATCCTCATAAAATTACTGCATCCTCATAAAATTACAAAGCACTTGGCACATTCTTATTGAATACGTTACATTGTTGCGTAATTATCCCTTGGCCCCCTCCCCAAGCACTCGACTCTAAGCTGTTTGAAGGCAGACTATGCCTATTCATCTTTGTATTTCTAGCCCTGGGCCCAACACCCAGCATTTCTTGTATTTTCAGTATATTTCTGCAAAATGAATTAGAGCTAATGCCTGAAGGAGAATGATTTTTTTTCAGAAAGAGGAAGAGCCAGGAGGGAGGAGAAGGCAGGATCTGAAGAGCCCCGGGAGTTTACTTCGGGAAGACGCGGTTCCCCACTGCAGCATTCTGCCAGGAGGTGGCACTGTTCTGAAGAGCCAGCTGGTGGCTTATAGAGTGAGGCTGATAGCTTGAAACCAAAGAGGGAACTCCACCACGAGGCAACATTCCTCCACTGGGCTTCCCAGCCCAGTTACATGCCATACTCTGCCCTGGTCAAACAGCCAAGTCTTCAGGAGGTTGCTAGCCCCAGGTGTCTCCCCAGTGACTGATGATGTTAAACCCTACACTTCTCTGATTGGTTTAGACAAAATGACAAGGGCAGCTATTGGAAATTATCTGGCAAAACATGATCTAAGGCCACCCTCAGGGGGAGGGAGTTGGGGAAGCGCAAGGGTTGGCTGGGTTGGTAGCTCCTACCTACTGTGTGGCGAGAAGGTATGGGTCATGAACAGAACCAAGGAGCTGCGCTGCTCCAGATGCTACCACTTCTGTGGCTGCTACCCCACTCCTGGGCCGTCCCGGAAGGTAAGATGGTACTCCCATTTACTTCCATCCTGAACCTAGGGAGCCCACCCAGCGTTTGTGAGGAAAAGCGCTGTGCTTTGTGAGTGGTGGGAAGTCTTTTGAGGCAGTGGAAATAGTCAGGGAGTGGGGAAAGACAGCTACTATGTATGGTTGGTAAATGATATCAGAGATGCTTTACGTGTTCCATTTAAGACAATCTCTTGAAGTGGAGATTGTTCTCTCCGTTTTACAAATGAAGAAAATGAGACTCAGAGTTATTTGTGCAAGTTCACACCATTGGAAAGTGGTAGAGCTGGGATTTGAACAAAGTGGATGTTATTTTCACTCTTCCACTCAAGATTCTACTCTGCTTTCTATCATTAACTTATCTTGTGATTCTTGAAAAGTGTCTTAGTTTCATTCTCTGTAGAGGATGGCCCAGAATGGAAGAATAATCTGGAAGGTCCCTCTTCCTCCAAATGTCTGTTTTTCTGGGTATTGGGTTAAAGGTTTCCTGCTCGTTGAGCGATTCCTGCCAAGAGCTTCAAAGAAGAGGGATTATTTTATGCAGTTATGGGGTCACTTCTCCCAGTGCTGTCTTTGGGAGGCCTGGTAGGTTAAGGAACAGAAGACATTTTCAGAGAGGCTTGGTGCCAATGAAGTGGCTGAAGAAATGTCTGGAGACTGGTTTTCCAATTTACCATTTGTGTCTGAGGGTAGTGGGAGGCAGTCCCATCTATGGCTTGGGGAGGCTGTAGCCATTCCTCCTCCTTCCCTTCTAAGAGTGAGAAACCCATCCATGGCCTTCTCTAGTCCTGGCCTGGTGTGAATCAGACAAAGGAATCTCCTTTGGGAGGATACAGCCCTGTGCCAGGATGTGTGGCGTGGTGAGCAGAATGCAGGCTTCCACTTGCTTCTTTGGCTAGGTGTCTTTGTGCAGCCCACAAACACACAACGAACAGAGTACCTCTGAATCTGTCACTTTATTTTATATGTATGCATTTTTAAAATTTTTATTTGATTAATTAATTATTATTATTATTATTTTGAGACAGAATCTCTCTCTGTCACCCAGGCTAGAGGGCAGTGACACGATCTTGGCTCACTGCAACCACTGCCTCCAGGGTTCAAGAGACTCTCCTGCCTCAGCCTCACGAGTAGCTGGGATTACAGGTGCATGCCACCACACCCGGCTGATTTTTGTATTTTTAGTAGAGATGGCGTTTCATCATGTTGGCCAGGCTGGTCTCAAACTCCTGACCTCAGGTGATCCACCTGCCTTGGCCTCCCAAAGTGCTGGGATTACAAGCTTGAGCCACTGCTCCTGGCCTTTATAGATACATATTTTTGAGACGGGCTCATTCTGTCACCTGGGCTGGGGTCCAGTGGCACAATCATGGCTCACTACAGTCCCAACCTCCTAGACACAAGCAATCCTCCCGCCTCAGCCTCCAGAGTAGCTGAGACCACAGGTGCTTGCCACCACACCTGGCTAAGTTTTTGTATTTTTTGTAGAGACGGGGTCTCGCTGTGTTGCCCAGGTTGGTCTTGAACTCCTGGGCTCAAGCAATCTGCCTGCCTCAGCGTTCCAAAGTGTTGAGATTACAGGCGTGAGCCACCATGCCTGGACTGAATCTGTCACTTTAGACAGTAGAACTCTTTTTACTTTTGCCAACTTTAGACAACTGGCCTTTTTATAGGCCAGGGAAGCTTAGAGAGATGCTATAATTTGTTCTTCATCCCCACTGGGAGGGGGAGTCTAAATAACAGACACAGGAAAGGGTCTCACCTCAGCCCACGCTCCTTGAAGCAGGCCTTGCTTTTTTTTTTTTTTTTTTTTTGAGACGGAGTCTTGCTCTGCCACCCAGGCTGGAGTGCAGTGGCCGGATCTCAGCTCACTGCAAGCTCCACCTCCCGGTTTATGCCATTCTCCTGCCTCAGCCTCCCGAGTAGCTGGGACTACAGGCGCCCGCCTCGTCGCCCGGCTAGTTTTTTGTATTTTTAAGTAGAGACAGGGTTTCACCGTATTAGCCAGGATGGTCTCGATCTCCTGACCTCGTGATCCGCCCGTCTCGGCCTCCCAAAGTGCTGGGATTACAGGCTTGAGCCACCGCACCCGGCCCGCTTGTTTTTTTTGGTGGTGGTGTTGTTTTTTGTTTTGAGACAGAGTCTCACTCTGTCACCTAGGCTGGAGTGCAGTGGCTTAATCTTAGCTCACTGCAACCTCTGCCTTCCTGGTTCAAGCAATTCTCCTCCCTCAGCCTCCTGAGTAGCTGGGACAACAGGCACCCGCCACCATGCCCAGCTAATTTTTTGTATTTTTACTAGAGACGGCGTTTCACCATGCTGGCCAGGCTGGTCTCGAACTCCTGACCTCGTGATCTGCCCGCCTCGGCCTCCCAAAGTGCTGGGATTACAGGCATGAGCCACCGCGCCCAGCCTCACCTTGCTGTCTTTTAAGTTGGAGGAGAAGGCTCCCACCTCCCTGAACCTCACCCTGTGTCCTTTGCAGCTCCTACTCCAGTGTGGCGAGATGACCTGCAAAACCACACGTTCCTGCACACAGTGTACTGCCAGGATGGGAGTCCCAGTATGGGACTCTCTGAGGCCTACGACGAGGACCAGCTTTTCTTCTTCGACTTTTCCCAGAACACTCGGGTGCCTCGCCTGCCTGAATTTGCTGACTGGGCTCAGGAACAGGGAGATGCTCCTGCCATTTTATTTGACAAAGCGTTCTGCGAGTTGATGATCCAGCAAGTAGGGCCACGACTTGATGGGAAAATCCCGGTGTCTAGAGGTCAGGAGTTTTCTGGGGAGTGAAGGGAGGAGGGCTGCATTCTTAACCTCATTGATCTGTACACTGAATAATTCCCCTTGATACCAGCTCCCCATCTCACATACCTTCTGGTTCTCTCCATCACCTTAATTTTTCCACCAGCCTTGGTCTGCACCCTGTGTTTTTTGGTGGGCAGAAGTACCTAGCATGTTGTAGGCATTCAGAACTATGTATTGAATGTGATCAATTCAACAGGTACCAGTTGATACGTACTGAATATTAACACTTGTGCTGCTATGCCCAGCAAGATGGATGGGAAGAGTGGAAACATCTGATGATGTGACTATGTCTTAGTGAGAAGACAGTGCATGGTTAGACATCAATGTGAGCTCTAGACAGGAAGTGCTGAAGGAAGTCATGGTGGAGGGGTCCAGAGTAGCCTGGATCGGGCTCTGCTTCTAGGTCTAGCTGCAGTCCTTGCCTGGAAGAAGACCTCCCTTGGGAGCCCAGCTCCTCCCTCATCTCTGTCTCCCAAAGCCTGACCCACTGTGTTCTTCTCTGCCCTCCCCTCCATATGCCATGCACCCTCCAGACACAGAGATACCGTCTAAACTAGTCTCTTTTTTCCCCCACACCACAATCCCCCCACCAGGGTTTCCTATCGCTGAGGTGTTCACGCTGAAGCCCCTGGAGTTTGGCAAACCCAACACGTTGGTCTGTTTTGTCAGTAATCTCTTCCCACCCATGCTGACAGTGAATTGGCAGCATCATTCCGTCCCTGTGGAAGGATCTGGGCCTACTTTTGTCTCAGCTGTCGATGGACTCAGCTTCCAAGCCTTTTCTTACTTAAACATCACACCGGAAGCTTCTGACATTTTCTCCTGCATTGTGACTCACGAAATTGACCGCTACACAGCAATTGCCTATTGGGGTGAGGCTTTCTCCCTGGAAGTCTGGTCCTTTTGGGGGCAAAAAGGGATAGATCCATGGGAGGAGTCTTCTTTCTCCACTGGTACCTTGTTTAGTCCATTCCTATCCTAAGCCCATCCCAATCTTCCATGCCTCAGTTTCTCCCATGTCATCCCAGACACCCAAGTCATTCCCCTGGGAGGGAGGCTCCCTAACTAGGTCCCCAGGCTGAGCCACTCCTTACTTCCTCCAGTGCCCCAGAACGCACTACCCTCAGATCTGCTGGAGAATGTGCTGTGTGGCGTGGCCTTTGGTCTGGGTGTGCTGGGCATCATCGTGGGCATTGTTCTCATCATCTACTTCCGGAAGCCTTGCTCAGGTGGTATGTCATCTGGAGGGGGCGGGTGAGCCGTGGGAGCCAGATACGGTGGTGCATGTGTCAGCATTATTTTGTGGCATAGGGGGACATATAGTGATCCTCAGGCTCTTGGGTGTAGGGGCCTGTATCCAGCACCATGGGAGCACATCTTCCCAGTTGGGGACCCAGTTACACACATACAGTTATGGGTCACAAGAATGGCTTTGAGTGAAAAAAGGAATCATGGGGTGCTGTAGGAAGGGTGCTTGGAGATGATTTGGGAACAAGGAGAGATCAACCTCTGCAGGGTATGCTGAAGGCAGGGCGAGCAAGGCCTTTGGGGAGGAGAAGGAGGAGGAGAAGGAAGAGGAGGAGGAGGAGAAGGAAGAGGAGGAGGAGGAGAAGGAAGAGGAGGAGGAGGAGAAGGAGGAGGAGGAGGAGGAGAAGGAAGAGGAGGAGGAGGAGAAGGAAGAGGAGGAGGAGGAGAAGGAAGAGGAGGAGGAGAAGGAGGAAGAGAGGAGGAGGAGAAGGAGGAGAGGAGGAGAAGGAAGAGGAGGAGGAGAAGGAAGAGGAGGAAGAGGAGGAGAAGGAGGAAGAGGAGGAGGAGGAGGAAGAGGAGGAGGAGGAGGAGGAGAAGGAATCCCCTGATGCCTTTCCTCCATCACTATCTCTTCCCAGACTGATTCTTCCAGACCAGAGTTTGATGCCAACAGCTTCGGCCATCCAAACAGAGGATGCTCAGGTGTCTCAGGATCTCTTCTTCTCAGGGTAGAAGAAGTCTCTGAGACATCCCTGGGGTGTGTGTGTAGATTTCCTACCTGGGGACTCTGCTATCCCTGAGCTTGCATCCCAGGGATCCCAGAGTGGCCTGCCTATCACAACCACATCCCTGCCCCACACAAGGCAATAAATCATCTCATTTCTTTATATCAGGGTGGCTTCTTTCTTAACTCATGGTATTTGTTTCTGGATAGCTCAACTTTAGTGGGTTGTCGTTTCAAATTCAGCATGCCTTAACCTGAACACAGCTTGCCCTCGTTAGGGAGGGAAATAGGGAAAACCCCTAATTTGCCGGCTGAGTTCTTATTCCCTGGTCTTTTTCTTCTATCGGCTTGTGCAAAATATGTGAGAAATGAAGGAAGAGTTATTTTCTAATAATCTGCTTACCAAATGGTTAAGGAAGCTGCTTGTGCGGTGTGTGTGTGTGAGAGAGAGAGAGTATTTTACTGTTTGTGAAAATGTTTATGTCTTGTATAGGCTGCCCTGAGGAACATGTAACTCCCTTCAATCCTCACCGTAACTGGGAAACGGAAGCTCAGGGATGGGTAGAATAAGCCCCCAGGTGCAATTCCAATCAGTCATATCAGTTCTGGGAAAACAGTATCATGAAGCCCCTAACATGAAGTGAAAACAGCCTGGAAGGGCAAAGAATTCACATGTCTTTCCTGACAATCTGTTCCTTGGCCTGAGTGACTGTCCAAGGAGAACTGCACAGGTGCTGTCCTGGGCAGATAATGAAAGCTGGCAGCACATGACCACTGGTGGTAAATTGCTTTGCTTTCTTTCTTGCATTCCTTAGGGCCTGGGAGTTGCTTAGGATGACAGGTTGGCAATAAAGTTGAGAGGGCAATTACTTGGTGAGGGAGTTTCTGTTCTTGGCATTGTATTAGAGTCTAATCTAAAATAAAAATTCTCCCTAAGAGAAGTTGGCACTGTCTCTGAACCATCTCATTTCTAACAGCATCATGTGTGCTGGTTAAGAAGCACGGGCTCTGGAACCAGACTGCTGGGGATTCAATTGAAACTGTCAGCGGTTAGCTGTGAGCCCTTGGGAAAGTTACTTAACTTGTGTTTTGGTATCATTTTGTATAAAAGGGTGATGATAACAATGGTGTCCACCTTACCACCATGTTGCCAACATTTGAAAGTCAAATAAGTATTAGTGAGGATAAAGGGAAAGGTGAACTATAATATCTTGGTCTGTTGGTGGGATTGTAAACTGTTTATGACCCCTGAATTACAGAAATTATAAACTAGTTGAGTGAAAAAATTAATATAGGAAATGAGGCAGCATATCCTCATGCTGTGAAGCTTAAATAAGTTAATATCTATAGAATGCTTACAATAGTGTTTGGCACATACAAAATGTGCTCAATAACCTAACCTTATCATTACTTGTCTTGATCTTCAGAGGAGAACTTAGTTGCCTCTTAGACTTCTTTCTCTTTTCTGAAATATACCTTAATACTAGCTTCAAGTATTGTATTTTCTCCATTTTAGATGTTTTTCTTTTTATTCTCACTTTACTAATTCTAGATATGGTGCTTTCTAGTTCTTCCTAATTTATCTCTCTCTCTCTCTCTCTCCCTCTCTCTCTCTTTTCCAACTTATCTAGATATTTCCTGTCAGGCAAGCTTTAAAAGTGCTTTATTATGCTGTGTGACCTTAGACAAGTCACTTCCCCTCTCTGGGCCTCAAAGTCCTCATCTATAAAATGATGGGCTTAGATTAGATGCTCTCTGATCAAACCTTGTATCATACTGTTACTTAAGTACTCTAGAAGCACTCAGTATCCTCTCCGGTCTGGTGCCCCTTTTCTAATAAATATTACTCACTATTCCCAGCAGGAATGCTGTTCTTGAATGAATCTTTTTTCCTCACTCTTTCTTGAGGTATTATATCTGTTTTTGGTTTAGGGCATTTGCCCAGGCTCTTTCCTCTCACAGGAATGCCTTCTTTATTCTGCTCATCTTGTTCCTGTCTTAACCCACTCCATAGGTCCAACTCCAGTTCAACTTATTCCATGAACTTGCCCCTAATTTCTCTTTACTGAAATCTTCCAAGACTTAAGGCACTCAACCTAAGGATTGGGATATGCCGCTTTATTTCCTATGTTAATTTTTTCACCCAACTAGTTTATAATTTCTATAATGCAGGGATCATAAACAGTTTATACTCTCACCAACAAAGCAAGATAGTTCACATTTCCCTTTATGCTCACTAATACTTGTAATTATTTGACTTTTAAATGTTGGCAACATGGTGGGTGTAGAGTGGTATTTTGTTGTTTTAATTTGCTTTTCTCTCATTACTAATCAGTATCACATTGTTTGATGATTTTGGCTTTTTAATATGTTTTACTATTTAGTAGAACTAGTCTCCATTCCTTTATCACCTTCCCAAAAAACTTATTTTCCTTTTCTTTATCAAAATATTCTAAGATACTCTTGGACTATATTTCCATGTACATTTTATAATCAGTTTGTTAAATTCTCCTGAAATCCTACTGTTACTTTAATTGGGGTAGCATTTAGGTTAGGGATGTGGGGAGAGGTTGTCATTATGTTAGCATGGCCTATCCATGAATATGGTATATCTCTACACCTCTCAGGTCTTTGTGCACTTCAATAAAGTTTTCTTTTTTCTTAAAATTCTTATATTTGATATGTTAATTCATAAATACGCTATGTTTTTTATTGTTATTATAAATGGCAGGCAATTTTCAGTTATTTTCCAATTGATTATTAGCTATACAGGATTTAAAGTAAGAAATCCTGAGTTCAAGTAATGATTGTATTACTTAGTATCTGGGTAAACCTTGGCAACCACTTAACCTCCCTCTGCCTCCATTTTCTCATGGGTAAGATGAAGATAGCATTCTTCAATAGTTGTGGTGGCAAAAAATAAAAAGGAAAAAAGGAAAAATAGTTGTGGTGGCAAATCAGATAGACTATCCCCTAGTGGTTCAAGTAATTTGGCTGTGGGATGGAAGGATGGTGAACTGACTACAGAAACTATAATCCAAAGGTCAGAGTCTAGAGCAGTGAATCCTGACAGGGTAGGAGAGTGTGTGTGTGGGTGGAGGTGAGGTAAGGGGTAGATGGCAGGAGTGGGGTGGGAATTGGACAGATTGGGCAAGTAATATAATCTTGGCAGGATGTAGGTGTGTGTAGTTTTGAAAAGACACTGAAGTCACGAATGTAGTCTTATGCTATGAAGCATGATTAACGGGTTGAGCAATTTTGTGTTTATAAAATGGAGACTTCAGTTAAAATCATCTGACCCAAAGAGGAACCTGAGAACTGACATGGAGCAACTTTAGGAAGTGCCTAGAAGAGATTTATTATTATGGCCATACTCTCAGAAAAACACAAGAGATTGTATTTGTGACTTCCTCCAATGTGTAGTGCCAGTGATGTTATTGTAGCTTGTCTTTGTTTTAGCTACCCAAAGCTCCTCGTAGGACACCTCCTCCCTGATGGCACCTCACAGCATTGTCAAGCTTGTGAGGTTATACAGCAGACCTACGATGCCAACTGCCTTCCTCCTCTCCAACACAAATCCAGCCCAGTATTCAAGGCTCATTCCAGGTCCTCTCGATTGAGAGTACTCCCTGTCTACCATGCCCATGGTGATTTCTCTCTTCTTTTTTAAGACCACTGGCCTTATTGCTCTCTTATTGCTTACTTGCTTTAATATAAACTGTTTAAAGTGTTTGTTCTCACTCCCCAACTGACCTACAAGCAAAGTGATACGGGAGCAGAATCCATATCTTCTCATTCTGAATGTTCCCAGTAATGCTTTGCACACAAACCCTGGGACTAGTCCACTGCAGGCATGTGGTGGCCAGGCTAAGGGCAGAGGCAGTGGGAAAGGAGAGGACTCACTCTTTGGGTGGTTGTGTAGAGTCAGTAAAAGAAAGGCAACATGTGGGAACCCGGTTGGGGCTCCATGCCTCTTCAGTCCCGGTGCTATATCAATAATTAACAAAAAGCAACGATGGACAGAGCAATTGAGATGTTATTTTGGATTGGCTGGAGGTGGGAAGACAGAGCTATATCTGTAAAAATAGAAGGGTTGGGAGGAGGAGAGGAAGGAAAACACTGCTGAGCACAGGTGTCCGGGTTTTCTGTCCTTCTTTATTCTAAAAAGCTTCCTCAGTGTTTCAATTAATAGAGAAGTGAAATCTTCTCCTATCATCTCCTGTTGTGGCCTCACAGAAGGTTTCACATCTCCTTTGACTGCCGGAGCAGAGATCTAGACATAAGAGGGAACTACATTCAGCCTCACTGTTACTGGCTACGGCCCTGTTCAGTGATGGCACAGGACCACACAGCCAGTGCCCCCTTGCCAGGGCTAGGCTTTGTAGACATTGAAAAGGATCCCAGGACTTGGTTCCTATAAGGTTAGGATAACAGCTTACCTGGACAGGATGGGGAGGAATGTGAGGGGGAAATGTATGGAGTGGGGGACGCGGGGGAAAATTCAGTTTTAAAACTTGTCAAAAGAGAAAGTGGAAGGGATGGTGGTTCTCAGAGCAGAAGGAACTCTGAGGACGGGAAAGATAAGACTTGGGTGAACTGGGTTATGGATTGTGACTCTTCTCTTTCTCCCTTTCTCAGCAGAGGCCTCACTGACTCCCTTTATCTGAGCCATCCCAGTTCCAGGATGTAGTGAGTGTGTGGGCATGCTCAAGTGTGTGTGTGTGTGTGTGTGTGCGCGCGCACGCACATGCATGTGTAAGAGCTGTATAAGAAGAGGAGTTACAACCTTTAGATCTTGGGTGTGAATCTTTGGACCTGTTTTCCAACCTGGGAAATGAGGACAATTAACAAGTTTTTTGTGTGTGTGATTTTTTTTTTTTTTTTTTTTTTTGAGACGAGTCTCACTCTGTCACCCAGGCTGGAGTGCAGTGGCGCGATCTCGGCTCACTGCAACCTCTGCCTCCCAGGTTCAAGCGATTCTCCCACCTCAGCCTCCAGAGTAGCTGGGATTACAGGCACGTGCCACCATGCCCGGCTAATTTTTGTATTTTTAGTAGAGACAGGATTTCACCATGTTTGCCAGTCTGGTCTCGAACTCCTGACCTCAGGCGATGTGCCTGCCTCGGCCTCCCAAAGTGCTGGGATTACAGGTGTGAGTCACCACATCTGGCCAACAAGTCTTTTAAGATGAGATGAGATAGTATATAATGGACCTACCTAGCATTGTATCTGTTCTAAAGCAGAAGCTCTACAAATTATGCACTCCCCACCCCATATTCTGCCCACTCCAACACATTTGACAGTTCATTAGCAGAGTTAGAGTATATAATCAAGGTGAGTGGGGGCAGTGGCTGGGAGCTATGGCAGAGCTTCAGTTAATCTCAATTAGTTACACGATGAGTCTTTTGTTTTTGGTAATGATCTTTGTATGTATTTTTTTCTAACCATTTTCTCCATAGGTATTAGATTTTCCTGAGATTAGGGACTTTGGGGGAGGGCAGCTAAGTGTGGCGTGAAGGGGACCCCTCCACATCTTCTTTTGTTTAGCTCACTATTGAATAAAATCCAAGAGTCCTCAGAAACTAAGGTGTGGAGAGGCAGCCCTGAAACCTACTGAGGAGCAGAAGGAAGCCAATTTAGAGTTTCAAGTTAGTAATGGAAAATCCATCAACTGTGTAGTTCACAATGGGATAGAAGAATGAATTGCCATTTAAAATCTGCTTTTTCAGGCCAGGCACAATGGCTCATGCCTGTAATCCTAGCACTTTAGGAGGCTGAGGTGGGTGGATCACTTGAGGTCAGGAGTTCAAGACCAGCCTGGCCAACATAGTGAAACCCCGTCTCTACTAAAAAAAAAAAAAAAAATTACAAAAATTAACCAGGCATGGTGGCACATGCCTGTAACCCCAGCTGCTTGGGTGGCTGAGGCGTGAGAATCATCTGAACCCAGGAGGCAGAGATTGTAGTAAGCCGAGATCATTCCACTGCACTCCAGCCTAGGCAACAGAGTGAGACTCTTTACAAAAAGCCGTGAAAAAATAAATACGCAAATACATAAAATCTGCCTTTTCAAGACACACACGTGACCAACAAGCATATGAAAAAATGTTCAACATTACTAATGATTAGAAAAATGCAAATCAAAATCATAGTGAGATATCATCTCATTATGGCTATTATTAAAAAGTCAAAAAATAACAAATGTTGGAGAGGTTGCAGAGAAAACAGAAGGCTTATACACTGCTGGTGGGAACATAAATTAGTTCAGTCATTGAGGAAAGCAGTTTGGCAATTTCTCAAGAAACTTAAAGCAGAGCTACCATTCGTCCCAGCAATCCCGTTATTAGGCATATACCCAAAGGAGTATTAATTGTTCTACCACAAAGACATATGCACATAAATGTTCACTGCAGCAGTATTCATCACAGCAAAGACATGGAATCAACCTAAATGCCCACCAACAGTAGATTGTATAAAGAAAACGTGGTACATATACACCATGGAATACTACACAGACAAAAAAAGACGAGATCACATCTTTTGCAGCATCATGGATGGAGCTGGGGGCCATTATCCTAGGCAAACTAACACAGGGGCAGAAAATGAAATACTACGTGTTCTCACTTTTATAAGTGGGAACTAAACATTGAGTACACATGGACACACAAAAAAGGGAATGATAGACACTGGGCCCTACTTGAGGGTGGAGGTTGGGAAGAGGGAGAGGATCAAAACACTGCCTGTCAGATACCATACTTATTACCCGGGTGATGAAATAAATTTGTATGCCAAATCCCCATGACACACAATTTACCTATATAACAAATCTGCGCATGTACCCTTGAACCTAAAACAAAGGTTAAAATAATTAAAAATTAAAAATAAATAAAATATAAAATCTTACTTGGTATTCTCAAAAAATAAAAAACAAAATCTGTCTTTTCAGGGGAAGAAAAGTAGGAAAGCTTTATCTAATTTTCCTAGTGGATTCATAATGCAGGGACCTGCCCCCAGGGAACAGGGTATAGTAGAGGAAACACACAGCGGTGTTTAGAGTTTGGGGGAAGGCAGGTGAGCTCTGGGCACTGACCTGTCACCAAGGAGTCTGAGTGGTGTTAACCTGCAGTCTACCGCGTGAGATTGCTCAGAGTGTAGGAGGATATGGTTTACTGGCTCCAGAAAGCAGCTATTATAACTGAGGAGGAAATGAAGCTTGACTGGCTAGAACAGAAGCAACAATGGAGACCCATGGAGGGATTTTCCAGGCCCCTATTCCTGATCTCTAAGGTGGCGCTGCTTCCCTTATTCTGCAGTCTTGCTTTGAGACCAGACAATTCTGTACTCTGTCTGTGCCTCCTTCCTTCTCAGCAGCCCTGCCTCTGCCACCTGCCCCAGAAGGGCTCTGGGTCCTCTCATCTCAGGACAGACAAAAGTTTTTGTAATTATCTTCTTGGGTAACCTCCCTGTAAGGAATAGGAGAGGTTATCTGGTCCTGGTCTTTTGGGAGAGCATTGAGAGGAAAAAGTTAAACCAGTGGGCAGCCCAGGCTGCATACATCCTGGGAATATTGCGATTATTCTCTCCAGTAATCTAGGGAAATCCACTGGTTGTTCTGCAGAAAAAGAATTAAGAGAGAACAGGAGACCTGTTGTCTAAGCCTAAGGCAGGGTGAGGTTTACCTAGTAACTGATGATGCTAGGCCGAGGCACTCAGCGATTTGTCTCTACATCTGTCCCCGCCTACCTAGCCAATCTGTCCCTGTTTGGGACACTGGACTCCCGTGAGCTGGAAGGAACAGGTTTAATATCTAGGGGCTAGGTATCCCCAAATCACTCATTTGGGGGGATCAAGGGACCCGGGCAATATAGTATTCTGCTCAGTGTCTGGAGATCATCTACCCAGGCTGGAGCTTCTGGGACAGGTGAGGACCCACGGACCCTGGAAGAGCTGGTCCAGGGAATTGAACTCCTGGCATCTCTACAGAGCAGAGCATGATCATATTCCTGCCGCTGCTGCTGGGGCTCAGCCTGGGCTGCACAAGAGCAGGTAAGGACACTTCCTCCGGGGACTCTCCCTTCCCCTGCTCCTGTTTCAGGATAAGGGTGTTCCGTTTTGTAATTGCATATGACCCCCTGGATAGTTTGTCTCCCTGGTATATATGCCTATAGCACTTTGTGCTTTATCTTTGTAGCAATTTTAATGTAATTAATCGGCATAATTATCTGTGCAGTGTATATTCCCTGCTGGAATATAGGCAAGGACATTGTTCATCTTATTTACTGCTGCATCCCCAGCTCCTAGCACAGTGCCTGCATGCAGCAAGTGCTTCGTAAATATGTGCAAACTGAATATTTAATATTTCCAGCACAGTACAAGGCTGACTCTTTCTCTTGACCCTTATTCTCTCTCAATAATTGCCATACTGAAGGTCTGTGTTCTGGGCAGATTGTCATGTTTAAATATGCAAATAACCTCGGGGGGCCACTCCTATCCCTGTGCTTAGTCTTGCATAAAGAGGAGACTGGATCTAAAAACTTACCTACTCTTTCTATCGACTCCCTCAAATCAGGCTTTCAGAAACTTCAGGGTATGAGCTTGGTCAGTAGACGGTCCCTGAGCAGGAAATCTGTGCCAGACTAACTGGATGTCACCAAGGCTTAGGTTCTCAGCTGAATATAAGAAAAATCAACTTTTTTTCTTCTACATGCTCACACTCAACACTTCTTTGGCCAATTGTGTGGGTTTTTTTTTTTACTCATAGCAACCAATTATCCTATATTAGCTGGATATCCTATAATTCAATTCCATTGTGACATTAACTGGAGTTAACATAGAGCCCAAAGGTTAAAGACTCAGTCCCATAAGGCCGCCTCCATTTCAGACACCAATCACAAGTAGTAGCTTCCCGAGTTACCTACATCTTCTGTCCAACTTGGCTACAAATCAGAGGTTCCCATGACCCCCTCCTTGGGGTTGATAATTTGCTAAAGTGGCTTATGGAACTCAGGAAAAGTTTACTTACTATTGTAGACTTTTATAAAGGATATTTTATTTTAATTGATAATGATTATACATATTCCTGGGGTGGATAATGGCGTTTTAGTACATGTAATGTACAGTGATAAGATCAGAGTTAGCATATCCATCATCTCATTTATCATTTCTTTGTGTTGGAAACATTCAATATCCTTCTTCTAGTGATTTGAAATGATATAATGATGTATTATTGTTAATGATAGTCATCCCACAGTGGTATAGAACACTAGATTGTAATTTTGCATCCTTTAACAAAGGATATTTTAAAGGATACAAATGAACATCCAGATGAAGAAATACCAGGTCTGGAAGGGTCCCAATCACAGGAGCTCTGTCCCCACAGAATTGGGGTACTTCACCTCCTGGCACGTGGATGTGTTTACTAACTGAGAAGTTCTCTGAACTCCACAGTTCCGGGATTTCTATGGAGGCTTCATCACATAAGCATGACTGATTATTAACTCAATCTCCAGCCCCTTCCCTTTCAGGGAGGATGGGGGAAGGGACTAAAAGTTCCGGGCTTCTAATCATGGCTTGGTCTTTCTGGTGACCAGCCCCTCCTCTAGGAGCCCACCAAGAGTTACCTCATTAGAACAAAAGACACTCCTGTTATCTAGGAAATTCTAAGCGATTAGGCACTCTATGTCAGGAACCAGGGTCAAAGACAAAATATTAGAACAAAAACAAAAGATGCACCTAGCATCCCTATCACTCAGGAAATTACAAGGGTTTTAAGAGCTCTGTGCAGAGCTCCTAAATATATGTCTATATGTTATATATATTTATTATTTATGTATATTTATTATTTATTTATTGTCAGGCCAATAGAAGACATTGACCTGCTCTCCCTTCCCTGGCTCCTCTAGGTGGCTTCGTGGCCCATGTGGAAAGCACCTGTCTACTGGATGATAATGGGACTGCAAAGGATTTCACATACTGTATCTCCTTCAACAAGGATCTGCTGACCTGCTGGGATCCAGAGGAGAACAAGATGGTCCCTTGCGAATTTGGGGTGCTGAATCGCTTGGCCAATGGCATCTCAGATTACCTCAACCAACAGGACACCTTGATGCAGCGCTTGCGCAATGGGCTTCAGAATTGTGCCACACACACCCAGCCCTTCTGGGGATCACTGACCCACAGGACACGTGAGGAGAGAGGGATGCAGAGGGGCTACCAGGAAGTGCAGTTAGGAGGGCAGGCCAGGGAGGAGCCCACAGTGGCCCAGGGGTTTGAGATTTGAGCAGCAAAGAAGAGAAAATGTGTGGATCTGAAATGTAGAAAGAGGGGGGATTGAACCTCGAGGGGAACAAGGTGGCTGATGTGAGTGGAACAGGAGTAGAGAAGGGGAGATGAGGTTTGAACCGCGAGGAACCATGAGGGGAGCTTATGCAGAGGCCGGGGCATCTCAGGGTGGGTACCCAAGATGTTCATGCCTTCTTATCCCAGATTTTGGTGTTCTAGATCTGAGGTGGGCCCAGGCATGGGAATATTCGGAATCCTAGGGGATCCTGACACATGCTTTTTCTCACACTTAAACTCTTGCATTGACAATGGCTTGAAGTTTGTAAAAGTAAACTTGAAGCTCTCCACAGTACAGAATAGTGTGTTTCAAGGGTGGTTTCTGAATCACCTTTCTCAGAATTGCCTGGAGAAGGTGATTGTTAAATATGCAAGCCCCTTGGTACCACTCCAGATCTGTTGAAAGAAAGTATCTGGGGATACAGGCTAGGAAATCTGCATTTTAACATAATTTCTTGGATTTTTATTTAAGATTGTGTTTGAAAAATGTCAAGATAGAGGCAAGCAAGAGGGTCACCTAGGAGAGTAAATCAGTAAAAGATGGCAGTATGAGCAATCTCATTAATTTGACTACATTCATTCCAAATTTAAGAGTGAATCTTAAGTTAGGCTTGTTTCCTTAAACTATGCGAGGAGAAAAGGCTTTAACTAGCAAATTAATGTATTAAACAAGATTTGGAGAAAAATTCCTTTTCTACCTTAAAAAAACCCAATGTACAACTCTGGATTACTCTTAGCTTACTTATTTCAAATACTTTCCAGCTTACGTACTTGAAATAAATACAATGACTTCTAGAACAGCTTGCAGTTCAGATCTGGTTTTTACTAATTGTAATCAAACATAACTCTGGAGGAGGAAAGAAAGAAAGGGGCAATGAAGGAATGCGAGAGAACAAAGAGCAATGCAGGAATATATTCTAACGATTCCCTTTCAAGGGGCAGCATGGCGGGGGGCTGGGGTGGGAAGTGGGTTGCAAAATCTATGAAGAGTTGCAATAGAAAAAGAAACCAGGTTGGAGAAGAAGCCAGAATGTCACCCTCCTTCCTAAAGATGTTTTTTCTCCTATGCAGGGCCACCATCTGTGCAAGTAGCCCAAACCACTCCTTTTAACACGAGGGAGCCTGTGATGCTGGCCTGCTACGTGTGGGGCTTCTATCCAGCAGATGTGACCATCACGTGGATGAAGAACGGGAATCTTGTCATCCCTCACAGCAGTGGCCAGAAGACTGCCCAGCCCAATGGAGACTGGACATACCAGACCCTCTCCTTTTTAGCCTTAACCCCCTCTTACGGGGACACCTACACCTGTGTGGTGGAGCACATTGGGGCTCCTGAGCCCATCCTTCGGGACTGGAGTAAGTGTATGGCAGATGGATGGAATTAGGGTCAAAGCAGAGAAAATGAGATGTGGATTGATACATGGTACATGGTAGACAGCAAGGTGCTAAAAATGGGGACTGAGTCTGGAGGAACTTATGGGGGGCTTAGGACCAGAATTGGGAAATGGGATAAAGAAATGGAAATATTTAGGTTGGTGAAAAGGATTTGCAGTTTTTGCCATTACTTTTAGTGGCAAAAAACGCAATTACTTTTGCACCAATTTAATATTTCTATGTAGTCTGTGCTATTGTTGCTCTGGTGGTGTGGTTGATGTTGCTGCATCTATATTTGAGGGCGGGAGGGGAGCGTGCTTGCTTTGAAATGAGGATGTAAATTTGGCAATCGTATTTTCAGAACCCCAAATTGTAATACACTTTTCTAGCCTCCTTCGATTTCAACTGTTCTGGTGCCAGAAGCAGATGGGAGCTGAAGGAATGATGAAGGTTGAAGAAGGGGGACATTTCTTGGTGTAGGGCAGTACTACATTTGGCCTGCTCTGCCAAGCATAGGGGAGTAGTCAAGCCACGGCTGGCAGACCATTTGGCGTGCATGCTCAGGGGCTAATGGATACAGAATTAATTACAGTTCAAACACTGTTCGAACTCAGTGTCGGGAGTAGTTAAAGGTATTGTGAGAAGTCGCACACAGCTTTGGGTATTCTTGGAAAAGAAAGAGGAAGAAATGAGGAAGAGGAAGGGTGTCTACAAAGGCCAGAGAACAGGATCTCAGATCAGCTGCTGTAACCAGGTTTCCCCTTGTGGGATGTGCTGTTTCCTGCTGGGCAGTTGGGAAGGGAATGGAGAACAGAGAAGACAGTGGAAATCACATGCTCACTTGAACTTTCCTGGGGAACATCTCCTCACAGCGTGTACAAGAACCTCCCTTTGGTAATGGAGTGTTCATTTTATCATGGGAAAAGAATCTGGGTGGGACGTGATTCAGAACAGGACCAGCCCAAGGAAGTGCAGGGGCTGTGGAGTGGGATGGAGACAAGCTCCATGGGAGATCTAGATGTAGAAGGTACACAAGTAGTAGGATAACTCACAGGATGGATCCACTGGAGGTTAAGACACGTGGTAAGACAGTGTAATAGGAAGCTGCTCAGTTGGAGAAAGTAAGGAAGCAAACATTGTCACCGTGGGGGCAATGGAGAGGACAGTGAGGAGCCCTTTATCCTGATAAGAGTGCCTTTTGGGTAAAGGAAGGAAAGAGGATGCCTTGAGAGGCGCCACTGTATTAGAGAAGACCTGGAAGCCAGGATGCTAATTCTGGGGAGGTGGGTTCCCTAGGCTTACTCTAGGAGTAGAGGTCCATGGGATGAGGGTTTGATTTGAGAAAGATCATTTTCTTGGGAGTGGGTGGTGTGAGCTAGACCCTTGGAGCTGGGATAAAGGACCTTTTAACCCACTGAGAGGTGGCTGCAATAAATGGAATTGCCCTGGGAGTGAGCAACAGAAATTGGTTCAAGTAAGTTTCTATTTTTTGCAGCACCTGGGCTGTCCCCCATGCAGACCCTGAAGGTTTCTGTGTCTGCAGTGACTCTGGGCCTGGGCCTCATCATCTTCTCTCTTGGTTTGATCAGCTGGCGGAGAGCTGGCTCCTCTAGTGAGTGACTCCCCGAACTCCCATCCCCACTCTTGGTCCCAATCTCTGCTTACTTTCTGTTTGTGATTGACTCTCTCCTTCCTACCCCCTTTGCTATGAATAATGCAAGATACTTTCATCCACAAAGACTGGTGTAATCAAGTATCTTCCTCTCTTAGGTTACACTCCTCTTCCTGGGTCCAATTATCCAGAAGGTAACATCTCTGTTGGTCTACTTCCCTACTTGTCCTTTGGTAGGGGTGCGGGTTAGAAGGGTCAGTGTTGGGTTCAACTAATCTTGCTTATTATATGGGTGAGCTTCCATGAGGATCTAGCCAAGGGCATGATTTAAGCTGCCATTGCTAGGGTTAAGAGCAGGAAGGAGCATCCTCCTCTTCTATTAAGTGGGATGTCTGCGGAGAGGAGGATGAAGGTGTTTCCTTTGTACTAGTTGTTGGTGCCCTGGAGTTCTCAATATCACTGTATTAAGGCATGGGATGGTTACAGTGGCAAATGATGGGGGCAAGTTGGGTTGAAGCCTCATTATCTCCTTTTTATTTATTCTGTAGGACGGCACATTTCCTAGAGGCAGAATCCTACAACTTCCACTCCAAGTGAGAAGGAGATTCAGACTCAGTAATGCTACCATGCCTCTCCAACATCTTCAACACCCTGACATTATCTTGGATCCTATGGTTTCTCCATCCAATTATTTGAATTTCCCAGTCTCCCCTATGTAAAACTTAGCAACTTGGGGAACCTCATTCCTGGGACTATGCTATAACCAAATTATCATCCAAGGTTATATTTCTGGGATGGATATAATCTGAGGAAGGGAGTTAAAGACCCTCCTCGGGCCCTCAGTGTGCCATAGAGGACAGCAAGTCACTGGTGATTGTTTCGGAGAAATAAACTTTAGTGGAAATAATGTTTCTCCATGTCTTCTTCCTAGGGCCCTGGGGAAGGAATATGGGCAAAGCAGGGACTGAGGTTAATTCTCTTCTACTTGAGTGGGGGAGAAATCAGTGCCTTCTTCCATTTTCCCACTTAGAAATGACAGAATTTGGGGCCGTTTTCTGATTAATAATTCATAAGGGGAAATTAAACTGTGGTGGGATGGAGTCACAGAGTATGGGCAAGGAAGGGGATTAACAGCTTACTCACGCCATACAGGATCTTATAAGGATTAAATGAGTTCATACTTGTAAATGGCTAAGAACACTGCCAGACACATAGCCAGCCTGCAATAGTGACGTTAGCCATTTTCAGTTATTCAACTTTCTGGCCAGGCATTGTACCAGGTGCTTTGATCCTCATCACAACCGTAAGGCAGACCCCTCAGACCCCTCAGGATTCAGGGAACAGAGCTTAACTCTGGATTGAGTTCTAGATAGTTATTTCTTCCATACCCTGAATGCAGAAGGGAACATAGCTTGAGTGATTATTATATCTTAGGCACTGGGCTCAGACCTTTATATTTGTAGCTCCTTCTCTTCTCACAATAACCCCACAAGGGACAGATTGCTTCCCTCTATGTTACAGACAAAGGATATGAGGCTCAGAGACATTTAAGTGACTTGTCCAAGGTCAAAGAACAGATTTCTGTAGGATGTTTGTCTACCTGAGCTGGAAGTAGCAGATGACTTTATTCTGAAGACCCTCATGCTGGTGAGCACACATCTCTTCAGGGCCTCCGTTCTATTCCCTTCTAACCCAAGCCCAAGGAGAACCCTTTGGGGGAATGGACTGCACGCCACGGAAGAGAGGATGCTGGCTGGTGGTTTGTTGTCCCATGAAAGGCGACACCCGCTGGACACAGAAAGCTAGGGTGTGGGATTGTTTTTGGAATTAGAGTTAGGTACTAGAATGTGGGTAAGAAAAAGAAACCAGAAATGAGTTGATCTGGAACACATCCATAGTTTCTTCAGACGGATCCTTGGAATTAGAGCGTCTCTTCTGGAAGGGGTTAACAGAATTCAGTGGAAGGAAGTTAATGTCTATATTTTACCATTTTTATGCTTCATATTCATTTTTTTCTATTCACTGTCTTTATTTTTGCTCATTTGACAAAGCAAACTCCTTTTTAAATTTTAGCAAATTTTAGGAATTTTAGCAAATTCCTAGACTAAATTCTAATTTAGTCTAGGAATGGGGCTTTGGGCCTTGTCTATAACTGGGCAGTTTTATTTATTATTTTTATTTTATTTATTTATTTTTTTTCGAGATAGAGTTTTGCTCTTGTTGCCCAGGCTGGAGTGCAATGGTGGAATCTCGGCTTATTGCAACTTCCGCCTCCTGGGCTCAAGCGATTCCCCTGCCTCAGCCTCCCAAGTAGCTGAGATTGCAGGCGTGCACCACCACGCCTGGCTAATTTTGTATTTGCTTAGTAAATATGGGGTTTCACCATGTTGGTCAGGCTGGTCTCAATCTCTTGACCTCAAGTGATCCACTTGCCTCGGCTCCCAAAGTGTTGGGATTACAGGCGTGAGCCACTGCACTCGGCCTATTTGGACAGTTTTAAAGAAGAAGCTGCAGATTTGAAGGGTCTAGTTCTAGCCACAGCAGTGGGAATCAAAGTGACAGGACCCCAGAGGAAGGAAGTAGAGTTACCTAACGGGATGGCTTCCAGTTCCTTTTCTAGAGATTCCCAGTGCAGGCTTTTCTCTGCCCTAACTTTGTAGGTTTTTTGTTTTATAGGAAAGGCTGTCCCATTCCAGGTAAGGAATAGGGAAAAGTATATGTAGGTCTCCTACGATCCAGAGAGTCAGAATACTATAGGTAGAAAGGGGAGTCTTTACACAGGGGAATGAATGGTACTTGAAAGGAAGGTGGAAGAAGGGTAATGGCGGACTAAATTGTAGGAGGATGAGGAGAGGAAAATGGATGCTGCATGAAGAGAATGGAATGTCAAACATAATGGATTGCCAAAAAAGGAGAGTATGCGTGTGTGTGTATGTGTGTGTGTGTGTGTGTGTGTGTGCACTTGAGCTCATGTGAGAGAAATGAAAAAAAGAGAAGGAGTGGAAGAGAGTAGAGAGAGGGAGAAAAAGGGCGAGAGGAGAGAAGTGGAGTAGGAGAAAGAAGGAGAGAGTCGTAGAGGGAGTGAGGGAGGGGAAGGAGAGAAGAGAAAGAGCTGGACTTTTGGGTTATACATAATCCAAGCTGCACAAAGAATTGTTTTCTCCCTTCCATGTCTTGTTTTAAAAGCTGAACTTGAAGCTAGAATTGGTTTCAAAGGTCATCTAGTCCAACTCCCCTCCCATGAAAGAACTGGGCCTGTGTTAACGAGAGCACACACAGTGCAGGGAGTTCCTCCAACACTTGGGGCAGATAACAATATTTTAGAGAAATGTGTTGACCCCATATTTGAGCTTCTTCTATTGACCATTAAAGACAGTGAGAATAAATCTCAAATACACTACGGGAGGTGGTATCCTTGGCATTTTTTTTTCCCTGAGAGACAGTATGCTCCTGGGTTCCAGGTTCTCTTTGCCTCCCTGCCCATGCACACATGCGTGTGAAAGAAACGGACAAGATTGACATTTAATCCCAGTGTCTATTTATGAAAATTATCTTTAGGCCATTTTCTCAAGTTTTTCTGTTTCCACAGTAAAATTGGGCAAATCAGATGCAAATGAGGGTGGAGTTCAACCCCATCCTCAAAGCCTTTTTTTTTTTGGCTTGAGTGTCTGTCATTCCCAAGAGCCCTCCAACTGCCTTGAAGCAAGGCATGGGGGATTTCTCCATGATGCTTTCTGCCACTACTTGGCCAGACCAGTCTCCAGGGGTTTCCGAGAGTGGAGAGGCCCCAAATCTATGGAGACTACTCCCAGATGGGGGGCTCCTTGTTTCTCCAGACCCTTCCTCTTCCATTTCATATGAGGCTTCCAAGAGGCCCCTGGCCACGCTGGTCTGGGGCAGGGAATAAAGAAATGGCTTTTATTGTATCAGAGTCTCCACAGAAAACAGATGGTATATTCGAAGTAGAACATTTCAAGGAGAGTTTATTTATTAGGAAACTATTTACAAAGAAGTGGGTGGAGGATAACTGTTACTACCCCAAGGTCCAAAGAGGCCAGGGACAGAAGGGGTTATCAGGACTCAGAAGGACAGCAAGCCCTGTACAGTCAGCACCTTGCCAAGAGCAGTGCCCTTCAGTCAAGGGACACAACAGCTTAAGGTGACCTTGTAGGGAGGAAGCCAAGGGATTAGAAACACTGACCTCACTCCCCTCTTCCCTCTGCTCTTAGGCTGATGCTGGAAGCAAGAAGCAGCCAGGGAGCATGGGAGGCAGTTAATGTCATGCAGGTCAGCGCCTGAGGCAGACCCCAGGTGCAGAAGTATTGAGAGTGGGTCCAGAAGGACAGATGGAGGACAGGAAGCACATTCACAGCAAGAAGGAAAAATGTCAATGTTGCGGGGTGGAGAGAGAGGTGCAAAAATTGGGCTTCTTTTGGCCTTGGACAACGACAAATGCATAGTAGCAACAGAAACTAAGTTTGCAGTTTCCTACTGGGGAATTTGGCAGGACACTCACTTCTGTTCTGTCTTTCCCACTGAAGTTTGACTGTGGTTATACTGAATTTATAGAAATTTGGGATTAACTGACTTGTTTTTATTACTAAATCATACCATGCAAAAACAGACTGTTTTCTCATTTATTCAAATCATTTTGTTTGCTCTTTATTATGGTTTTTAAATTTTACTTTTTCATAGTAGTCCTGAGTATGCTCAGTTAATTCTTAGACATGTTATAGTTTTTGCTGCTATTGTGATTGGTATCTTATTGCAATTCTACTTTTGAATCAGTAATTTCTGATGTAGAAGAATGTACCCAATCTAAGTGTACTGCTCAGCAATGTTAAGTGTATTCACATTTTTGGGCAACCAAATCTCCAGAACTCTTTTTCACCTTGCAAAACCAGAACTCTACACCCATTAAACAACAACTCCTCATTTCTCTCTTCCTCTAGCCCCTGGCTACCATCACTCTACTTTCTGTTTCTATGAATCTGACTACTTTAGATACCTTGTACAAGTGCAATCACGGAGTTTTTGTCTTTTGGTGATTGGCTTATTTCACTTAGCACAATGTCCTTTTTTTAAATTATACTTTAAGTTCTAGGGTACATGTGCATAACGTGCAGGTTTGTTGCATATGTATACTTGTGCCATGTTGGTGTGCTGCACCCATCAACTCGTCAGCACCCATCAATTCGTCATTTATATCAGGTATAACTCCCAATGCAATCCCTCCCCCCTCCCCCCTCCCCATGATAGGCCCCGATGTGTGATGTTTCCCTTCCCGAGTCCAAGTGATCTCATTGGTCAGTTCCCACCTATGAGTGAGAACATGCAGTGTTTGGTTTTCTGTTCTTGTGATAGTTTGCTAAGAATGATGGTTTCCAGCTGCATCCATGTCCCTACAAAGGATGCAAACTCATCCTTTTTTATGGCTGCATAATATTCCATGGTGTATATGTGCCATATTTTCTTAATCCAGTCTGTCACAGATGGACATTTGGGTTGATTCCAAGTCTTTGCTATTGTGAATAGTGCCGCAATAAACATACGTGTGCATATGTCTTTATAGCAGCATGATTTATAAACCTTTGGGTATGAGCCCGCATTGCCAAGGCAATCCTAAGTCAAAAGAACAAAGCTGGAGGCATCACGCTACCTGACTTCAAACTATACTACAAGGCTATAGTAACCAAAACAGCATGGTACTGGTACCAAAACAGAGATATAGACCAATGGAACAGAACAGAGTCCTCAGAAATAATACCACACATCTACAGCCATCTGATCTTTGACAAACCTGAGAGAAACAAGAAATGGGGAAAGGATTCCCTATTAATAAATGGTGCTGGGAAAATTGGCTAGCCATAAGTAGAAAGCTGAAACTGGATCCTTTCCTTACTCCTTATACAAAAATTAATTCAAGATGGATTAGAGACTTAAATGTTAGACCTAATACCATAAAATCCTAGAAGAAAACCTAGGTAGTACCATTCAGGACATAGGCATGGGCAAGGACTTCATGTCTAAAACACCAAAAACAACGGCAGCAAAAGCCAAAATTGACAAATGGGATCTAATTAAACTAAAGAGCTTCTGCACAGCAAAAGAAACTACCATCAGAGTGAAGAGGCAACCTACAGAATGGGAGAAAATTTTGCAATCTACTCATCTGACAAAGGGCTAATATCCAGAATCTACAAAGAACTCAAACAAATTTACAAGAAAAAAACAAACAACCCCATCAAAAGTGGGCAAAGGATATGAACAGACATTTCTCAAAAGAAGACATTCATACAGCCAACAGACACATGAAAAAATGCTCATCATCACTGGCCATCAAAGAAATGCAAATCAAAACCACAATGAGATACCATCTCACACCAGTTAGAATGGCAATCATTAAAAAGTCAGGAAACAACAGGTGTTGGAGAGGATGTGGAGAAATAGGAACACTTTTACACTGTTGGTGGGATTGTAAACTAGTTCAACCATTATGGAAAACAGTATGGCGATTCCTCAAGGATCTAGAACTAGATGTACCATATGACCCAGCCATCCCACTACTGGGTACAATGTCCTTAAAATTCATACTTGTTGCAGCATGTAAGAGCATTTCCTTCCTTTTTAGGCCGAATGATAAGCCACTGTATATATATGCCATATTTTGTTTGCCCACTCGTCTGTCTATGGACATTTGTGTTGCTTCCACCTCTCAGCTATTGAGAATAGTGCTGCTATGAATATGGGGGGAAATACCTGCTTAAGTCTCTGCTTTCAATTCTTTTGCATTTATACCCAGAAGTGGGACTCTTGGGTCATATAGTAGTTTTATTATTAATTTTTAAGGAACTACCATACTGTTTCCCATAGCAGTTACACATTTTACAATCCCACGAACATTGCATATAAAGGTTCTAATGTCTCTACATCCTCACCAACCCTCCCTCCCTCCCTTCCTTCCTTCCTCCTTCCTTCCTTCCTTCCTTCCTTCCTTCCTTCCTTCCTTTCCTTCTTTCCTTCTTTCCTTTCCTCCTTCATTTGCTCCCTCCTTCATTCCTTCTCTTCTTTCCTTTTTCCTTTCATTTTTATAGTAGCCATGGTAATGAGTGTTAGATGATGTTATGGTTTTAATTTGCACTTCTCTAATAATAAGTAATGCTGAGCATCTTTCCATATGTGTGTTTGCCACTTGTATATCATCTTTGGAAAAATGTCTATTGAAGTTTGTTGTCCCCTTTTTAATTGTTTATATAAACAATTGTTGTTGGGTTTTATGAGTTCTTTATATGTTCTGGATATTAACCCTTTATTTGATATGTGATATTCAAATATTGATATATGTTTTCAAGTATTAGAAATTAATCAATTTTTGTAGGTTGATCTTATATGGGACAACCTTGGTGGATTCTCTTATTGGTTTTAGTGGGGTTTTTGTTGTTGTTGTTGTTGTTGTCATTGTTGTTATTGATATTCTCTCTGTCTCTCTTTTTCCAGGTAGATAATAGTATCATCTGCAAGCACTGAGTTTTGTGTTTTCCCTTTTAATCCTTAGTGTTTTCTTTTTCATGTTGTTGACTAGGATCTCCAATGCTGTGTCAAACAGGAGGGTGATAATGAGCATTACTCTTAAAGGAAATAAACCTAAATATTCTCCATTAAGTATACATTTTGCTGTATACTGTAGATTCACATGCAGTTGTAAGAAATAATAAAAACAATCCTGTGTATCCTTTACCCAGTTTCCCTTGATGGTAACATTTTGCAAAACTATGGTACAATATCACAATTAGGATACATGGATACAGTCACAATACAGAACACTTCTATGATCACAAGGATTCTTCACCTTGCCCTTCTCTAGACACACCCCCTTCCCTACCATCCCATATCCCCCTTAATGTCTAGCAGCCACTAATCTGTTATCCATTTCTATGACTTTGTCACTTCAAGACAATTTTTTTTTGTCATTTTAAGACAAATGTTTAATAAATGGAAACATATAGTATATAAACTTTTGGGATTGACTTTTTTTCTCTCAGTGTATTTCTCTGGAGATCATACAAGGTTGTTGCACATATGAATAATTTATTATTGCCTGGTTGTATTATATGGTATGGGTATAGCACAGTTGGTTTAGCCACCTGCCCATTGAAGACATCTGGGTTGTTTCCAGATTTGGCTTATACGAATATAAGTTTTTGTGTGGATATAAGTCTTAATTTCTCTGGAGCAAATGCCCAGGAGTATACCTGATGAATTGTATGGTGGTTGCTGAATTGTATGTGCTTATTTGCCATCTGTATATCCTTCTGATGAGATGTCTCTTCATGAATTTTTCCCATTTTCTAATTTTTAGTTTTTTAAATAAACTATCAGACTGTTTTCCAGAGTGGTTGCACCAGCAATGCGTGAGTGATTGTTTTACTGCATCCTCACAGGCATTTGGTATTGTCACTATTTTTTTTTTTTTTTTTTTTTTTGAGATGGAGTCTTGCTTTGTCACCCAGGCTGGAGTGCAGCAGCGCGATCTCGGCTCACTGCAAGCTCTGCCTCCTGGGTTCACACCATTCTCCTGCCTCAGCCTCCTGAGTAGCTGGGACTACAGGTGCCCACCACCATGCCCAGTTATTTTTTTGTATTTTTAGTAGAGACGGGGCTTCACTGTGTTAACCAGGATGGTCTCGATCTCCTGACCTCATGATCCGCCCGCCTCGGCCTCCCAAAGTGCTGGGATTATGGGCATGAGCCACCACGCCTGGCTTATTGTCACTATTTTTTATTTCAGCCATTCTAATATGTGTGTGGTGAGATCTTATTGTGGTTTTAATTTGCAATTCCTTAATAGCTAATGATATTGAGCATCTTTTCATGTGCTTATTTGCCATCTGTATACCCTTTTGATGTGATGTCTCTTCATGAATTTTTCCCATTTTCTAATTAAATTTTTTTTTTTTTTTTACTGTTGAATTTTTTTACTTTTTTTTCTGAGATGGAGTCTTACTCTGTCGCTCAGGCTGGAGTGCAGTGGCATAACCTCGGCTCACTGCAACCTCTGCCTCCTGGGATTACAGGCATATGCCACAACGCCCAGCTAACTTTTTGTAGTTTTAGTAGAGACAGAGTTTCACCACGTTGGCTAGGCTGGTCTCAAACTTCTGACCTCAAGTCATCCACTCGCCTCAGCCTCCCAAAGTGCTGGGATTACAAGTATGAGCCAAGGTGTCTGGCCTGAGTTTTGATAATTTGTTATATATTCTAGATACTAGTCCTTCGTTGCACACATGATTTGCAAATATTTTCTTCCATTATGTAGCTTGCCTTTTCATTCCTTTACAAGTCTTTCATAGAGCAACAGTTTTGAATTTTAATTAGGTCTAATATATCAATTTTTTCATTTTACAGATCATGTTTTTGGTGTCAAATCTAAGAACTTGTTGCCCAGATCTAGATTCAGATTTTCCCCTATCTTGTTCTAAAAGTTGTATAGTTTTACATTTTGCATATAAGTTGTAATCCATATTGAGTCAATTTTTGCAGAAGGTATGAGCCTTAGGTTAAGCTGCTGTTCCTCCTTCTTTTCCTCCTCGTTGTCTTTCTCTCCTTCTATGGCCCTAGGATGTTCAATTGTTCCAGCACCATTTATGTTTTTCTGATGTCTGCAGGGTGTGTAGTGATATTCCCTGTGGACATTTCTATCTTCTTTCTTTTTTTCTTTTTCAGTGTAGTCTGCTAGAGGTTCATCTGTTGACTGATCTTTTCAAAGAAGCAACTTTTTGTGTCTCACTCTGTGGCCCAGGCTGGAGTGCAAGGTGCAATGTCAGCTCACTACAACCTCCACCTCCCGGGCTCAAGTGATTCTCCTGCCTCAGCCTTCCAAGTAGCTGGGACTTCAGGCACCTGCCGCCATATTCAGCTAATTTTTTGTGGTTTTAGTAGAAGCAGAGTTTCACTGTGTTGGGCAGGCTGGTCTCTCACTCCTGAGCTCAAGTGATTCACCTGCCTTGGCCTCCCAAAGTATTGGGATTATAGGCGTGAGCCACTGCGCTCGGTCTTCCTTTCTTCTTTGGGCATATTTTGATCTTTTTCTGGGTTCTTGAGATGAGAGTTTGGATTATTAATTTGAGTACTTTTTTTTTTTTTAAAGAGAAAAGGTCTCCTTATGTTGCCCAGGCTGGCCTTGAACTACTGGGCTCAAGTGATCCTTTCCTGCCTCAGCCTCCCAAGTAGCACCCAGTTTTTCTTCTTTTTAATGTGTGCATTTAATGCTAAAATTTCCCTTTCAGCACGGGTTTAGCTGTGTCCTATAATGTTTTTTATTATTTTGAAAATATTTTGTGGGGACATGGTAGGTGTATATGTTTCTGGGGTACATGAGATGTTTTGATGCAGGTGTGGAATGTGAAATCAGCACATCGTGGAGAATGGGGTAACCATTCCCTCAAGCATTTATCCTTTGAGTTACAAACAATTCAATTACATTCTTTAAGATATTTAAAAATATACAATTAAGTTATTTTTGACTATAGTCACCCTATTGTGCTATCACATAGTAGGTCATATTCATTCTTTCTATTTTTTTGTACCCATTAACCATCCCCACGTCCCCGCTCACCCACTACCTTTCCCAGGCTCTGGTAACCATCCTTCTACTCGCTATGTCCATTAGTTCCATTGTTTTGATTTTTGGATTCCACAAATAAATGAGAACATGTGATGTTTGTCTTTCTGTACCTGGCTTATTTCACTTAACATAATGATCTCCAGTTCCATCTGTGTTGTTGCAAATAACTGGATCTCATCCTTTTTCTAGCTAAATAGTGCCCCATTGTATGTATGTACCACATTTTCTTTATCCATTCATCTGTTGATAGACACTTAGGTTGCCCCCAAGTCTTAGCTATTGTAAACAATGCTGCAATTAACATTGGAGTGCAGATACCTCTTTGAAATACTAATTTTCTTTCTTTCGGGTATATAACCAGCAGTGGGATTGCTGGATCATATGGTAGTTCAATTTTAATATTTTTTGGAGGAACTTCCAAACTGTTCTCCATAGTGAATTAATTTATATTCCTGCAAATAGTGTACAAAGCCTTCTCCACATACTCACCAGTACTTGTTATTGCCTCTCTTTTAGAGACAAGCCATTTTTGTTTGTTTGTTTTTGTTTGTGAGACAGAGTCTCACTCTGTTGCCCAGGCTGGAGTGCAGTGGCCCAATCTCTGCTCCCTGCAACCTCCATCTCCCAGGTTCAAGCGGTTCTTCTGCCTCAGCTTCCGAGTAGCTGGGACTACAGGCATGTCCCACCACGCCCAGCTAATTTTTGTATTTTTAGTAGAGACAGGGTTTCACCATATTGGCCAGGCTGGTCTTGAACTCTTGATCTCAGGTGATCTGCCCGCCTCGGCCTCCCTCAGTGCTGGGATTACAAGTGTGAGCCACTGTGTCCAGCCTGGATACAAGTCATTTTAACTGAAGTGAGATGATATCTCATTGCACTTTTGATTTGCATTTCTCTGATGATTCATAATGTTGAGCACCTTTCGTAAGTCTGATTGCCATTTGTACGTCTTCTTTTGGGAAATGTCTATTCAAATCAGCTCATTTTTTGTTTGGACTATTAGACTTTTTTTCCTATAGAGTTGTCTGAACTCCTTATATACTCTAGTTATTAATCCTTTGTTAGAGGGGTAGTTTGCAAATATCTCCTCTCATTCTGTGGGTTGTCTCTCCTAGAAATTTTTGATATGTTGTATTCTTATTTTCTTTCAATTCAGTGTATTTTTAAATTTCCTTTGAGATTTACTTTTTGACTTGTAGATTATTTTAAAGTGTTTGCTTAGTTTCTTGACTTTCCTCTGTCTAGTTTGATTACAGTGTAGTCAGAGAACACATTCTGTATAATTTAAATTCTTTTAAATTATCAACTTTTGTTTTATGGCCCTGGATACAGTCTAACTTGGCACATATTGCATGGACACTTGAAAAGAATGTATATTCTGTGCAGCCAACAAGCATGTGAAAAAAATGTTGAGTATAACTAATCATTAGGGAAATGCAAATCAAAACAACGAGATACCATCTCACCCCAGTCAGAATGGCTATTGTTAAAAAGTAAAAAACAACAGGTGCTGACAAGGTTTTGGAGAAAAAGGAACACTTGCACACGACTGGTGGTAATGTAAATTAGTTCAGCCACTGTGGAAAGCAGTCTGGAGATTTCTCAAAGAACTTAAAGCAAAGTTCCCATACAACCCAGCAATTCCATTATTGGGTATATACCTAAAGGAATAGAAATTGTTCTGTCATAAAGACACATGCACGTGTATGTTCATCACATCGTTATTCATGATAGCAAAGACATGGAATCAACCTAGATTTCTTTATCCAGTGTTCATCGACAGTGCACTGGATGAAGAAAATGTGGTACATATATACCATGAAATACCACACAGCTATGAAAAATGGGATCATGACCTTTACAGCAACATAGAGGGAACTGGAGGCCATAATCCTAAACAAATTACCGCAGGAGCAGAAACCCAGCTAAATTGAATACACATGGACACAACAGGGAAAAATAGACACTGGGGCCTATTTGAGGGCAGAGGGTGGGAGGAGGGTGACCACTGAAAAAGTATCTATCAGGTATTATGCTGATCATCTTTCCTCTGTTATCTTTCTGTTATTGATTGATTTCTAATTTGATTCCATTATAGTCAGAGAACAATTTGTATAATTCAAATTCTTTTAAAATTATCTGTACACCAAACCCTTGTGACACACAATTTACCCATTAACAAACCTGCATATGTACCCCTTGCACCTAGTAAAACCGGAAAAGAAAAGCAACAAAAAAGGAACCAATGTGTATTCTGCTATTGATGGGTGGAGTGTCCTATAAATGTGGATTTGATCCCGTTGGTTAATGGTATTATTGAACTCTTCTATATCTTTGCTAATTTTCTTGCTAGTTTTATTAATAGTTGTGAGAGTTGTGTCAAAGTCTCCAATTATAATTGTGGATTTTCTATTTTTTCTTTCAGTTCCGTCAGCTTTTGCTTCACATATTTTGCAGCTCTGGTGTTTTGGGCATACACATTTGTGATTGCAATATCTTCTTGGTAGACCGACCCTTTTATTATTATAAAATGTCCCTATCTTCCTCTGGTAATTTTTTTTTTTTTTTTTTGGCTCTGAAGTTTACCTTATCTGAGAATAGTACACTCACTCCTGTAGTCCTCTAATTAAGGAAAACATGTTGTATCTTTTTCCATCCTTTTACTTTTAACCTGCTTATATTTGTGTGGTTTTGTTGTTGTGTCTTTGTTTGTTTTGAGAAAAAGTCTCACCCTGTCACCTAGGCTGGAGTGCAGTGGCACAATCTCTGCTCACGGCAACCTCTGTCTTCTGGGTTCAAGTGATTCTCCTGCCTCAGCCTCCCGAGCAGCTGGGACCACAGGTGTGCACCACCATGCCTGGCTAATTTTTGTATTTTTAGTAGAGACGGGGTTTCACCATGTAGGCCAGGCTGGTCTCGAACTCCTGACCTACCTCAAATTATCCACTCAGCTTAGCCTCCGAAAGTGCTGAGAGCCACTAAGCCTGGACTGTACTATTATATTTAACTGGGTTTCTTTTTTTTTTTTCTTTTGTAGAGTGCTGGGTTTACAGGTGTAAGCCACCATGCCTGACCTGAACTGGGTTTCCTCATTGAGGTATTTAGACCATTTGTATTTAGTGTAATTTTTTTCTTAATTTTTATGTTTAATTATTATGGGTACATAATCGTTGTATATAGTGAGGTACATGTGATGTTAGTTACAGGCATACAATGTGCAATGACCAAATCAGAGTAATTGGGGCATCTATCACCTCAAGGATTTATCATTTCTTTGTATTAAGAATAATGGAATGATTGATATATGTATTAGCTTGGGGTGCCATAACAAAATAAAATTAGGTGGCTTAAATAACAGAAATATATTGTCTCACAGTTCTGGACGCTGGAAGCCTGAGATCAAGGTGCCAGCATGGTCAGCTTCTGGTAAGGGCTCTTCCTGGCTTATAGAGAGTTGCCATCTTCTGGGGTCAGAGTGAGAGAGAAAGAGAGAGAGAGGAAGGCTGGGAGGGAGAAAGAGCGAGAGAGCATACCCTGGTTTTTCTTCCTATTGAATTAATCCTATTGAATCACGGCCCTACCCTTATGATTCATTTAACCTGAATTATTTCTGAAAAAGGCCCTGTCTCCAAATATAGTCCCATTAGTGGTTAGGGCTTCAACATAGGATTCTGTGGGACACAATCCAGCCTGTAGTAACATGAAGGGCTTAATTCTTTTTTATGTTGTTTGTTCTTTCCAGTTTTCATCTCTGTTTACTTTTTTCTGACTTTCTGTGGCCTACTTGGGCATTTTTTGTAATGCCACTTTTATTTATAGTGTTTTTGAGTGTATTGATGCATAACTTTTAAGTGGTTGCTTTAAGTATTACATATACATGTAACTTGTCACGGTGTGCTGGAATCGTCATTTACCATTTTGAATAAATAATAAAAATCTTACCTTCCTAATTTATGTCCCATCCCTTTTTCCTCCTCACTGAAAATATAATTGTCTTAAATGTTTCCTCTACATACATTTAGAACCACATCAGTGTTATAATTTTTGCTTCAATCATCAAACATACTTTAGAAAACTTAAGAGGAGAAGAAAAATTTTATTGTATTTACCCATTTATTTGCTTACCTTGTTCTTTCATCTTCCTTGATGTTCCAAGGTTCCTATTTTATCATTTCCATTCTGTTTAGATAACTTCTTTTAGCAATTTTCGTTATTTCTGGGCAGGTGTTCTCCCCCCGCCCCCATCTCCACTGACATCTTAGAGAGGGGGCCTCATTACTGGCTTGCAGCAATGAAATTCTTAGCTTCCTAATTGATCTTCTTGGACACCACTGCAGAGTGATGTTGTAGCACCTTATTACAGCTTCAAGAGGGTGAAAGCTTAGGTTTCCCACTTCATCTTTCTGGTGTGAGCAGCAGCAGAGTCACAGTTATTGCTATGGTATTTGCCTAGAACTGAGCAGTCACTTTCCAGGCTCGACAGGCTGCCTCTGTCTTGGTCTTTTGGCTAGTGATATCAGGGCTTTTGTTGTTAGTGTTGTTGGGGCTTTTTGTTTGTTTGTGCCAGTTGGTCTTTCCAAATTGTCAGTTTCTTCAGCTCCACGCCTGGCATATATGTGGTTAAAAGAAAGCCCAGGGAACGCACCATTACGTCATTCCTTAGATCCTGAAATTCTAGCTGTTCTGCCTTCTCATCTCCACCTTTTAGAGTCTTCTTATGTTTGTTTTATATATAATGTCCAGAGTTTATAGTTGTACTTACTGAGACAAATAGGAAAAAGTATGTCTACTCAATTTTTCCAGAAATCTTTGCTGTCAACCTTTACTTAATTAGTAGGTTTCCTTTTATTCCTGGTTTTCTAAAAGTTTATTTCTTAAACATAAATGGATTTTTACATTTAAAAAATAGTTTACCAGAATTGACTTATTTCATTGTACTTTCCTTCTTAATCTCCTAATATAGTGAATTATATTGAAAGATTTTTAAAATGTGAAACATCTTTGCATTCCTAGGATAAACCCTATTTGTTCATCTGACAGTTACACATTTCCTGTTGGTGTTATTTAGTTAATATTTATTTAGGGTGTTGTATTTACTTTTATAAAGCATGGACGTAAAACTTGCCTTTCTTGTATTTCCTTGTTTGTTTTTGTAACAAAAATTTCTCTAAACGAGGCAGATTTTGTTCTTCATTCTGTTTCCTGGAAAAATGAATAAATGAATAGAAATATCTCTTTAAAGGCCAGCTTTTGTTTTTGTTCATCTATTTTATTGTTTTTAGTTCTCTATTTCATTGAGCTCCTTATCTTTACTATTTCCTTCCTCCTTTGGGTGTATTCTGTTCCTCTTTACCTAGCGTTTGAGTTGAACACTCAGCTCATTGATTTTGGTCTTTTTTTGTGTTTCCTAGTAAGTGTATTTAAAGGTAGAAAATTTCCCTCTAAGTTCTGCTTTAATCATATCTAACATATTTTGATATACAGTGTTGTAATTTTTTATTTAATTCTATGTATTCTTTATATTTTTCTTTTAACTCACAGGTTATTGTGACATTTAAAAACTTTTTATTTTGAAGTAATTTTATAAGAGTAGTACAAAGAATTCTTACACACACTTGTCCAAATTCAGTGATTTGTAGCATTTTGCCATATTTGCTTTCTTTTTCTGTCTGTCTCTGTTTCCCTCTCTGTTTTTTTCCTAAAAACTTAATATTCCTAAGTCCATTTTAGGGACTTACTCTAAAATGGTTATGAAAGAACATTAGAGAGAAAAAATGGTTTACTTTAAAATGGTTAGGAAGTCTGGAGTTACATACACACATACCCCTTTCCTGCTAAATATTTCAATGTATTTCCTAAGAACAAGGATGTTCTCTTACATAAACACAGAAAAACAGTCATATTAAGAAAATTTTACTTGGATATAATATTAGCTAATCCACAGTACATATTCAAATTTTACCAGTTTTCCCAATAAAGAACCTTATAACTCCAGCCACTCCCACTCTCTTGTCCTGCAATCCAGAATCAAGCATTTCAGTAAGTTTTCATATCTCTTTGGTAATTTTTAATGTGAGAGAGTCTATCAGTTTCTTATTTATTCAGGTTTTATTAATTAGCTTGAACTTATATAATTTTATTGTTTTGCCTTTCAAGAACTCTGCTTTTTTTTTTTCTTTTTTTCTTTTTGGTCTAGTTTATCTATCAGTTTTTGAGAGAGGGTTTGTAAAAATCATCAAATGTATTTTTAAAAAACTCAACTTCTAACTGTAGTTTTTTCACTTGTTGCTTTATAAATTGTGAGGCTGTATTGTTGAGTTTATATGTATTTATGATTACTGTATCTTCTCGTTTCTTTAAAAATTATATGAACATCTATTCTTTTGTCCTTTATACACTTTATTTTATTTTATTTATTTATTTTTTTTGAGACGGAGTCTCGCTCTGTCGCCCAGGCTGGAGTGCAGTGGCGGGATCTCAGCTCACTGCAAGCTCCACCTCCCGGGTTTACGCCATTCTCTCGCCTCAGCCTCCCGAGTAGCTGGGACTATAGGCGCCCGCCATCTCGCCCGGCTAATTTTTTGTATTTTTTAGTAGAGACGGGGTTTCACAGTGTTAGCCAGATGGTCTCGATCTCCTGACCTCGTGATCCGCCCGTCTCGGCCTCCCAAAGTGCTGGGATTACAGGCTTGAGCCACCGCGCCCGGCCAAACGTGAAGCTTATTTTTTTATTTTTATTTTTTGAGACGGAGTTTTGCTCTTATTGCAGTGGCGCGGTCTTGGCTCACTGCAACCTCCATCTCCCAGGTGCAAGAGATTCTTCTGCCTCAGACTCCCGAGTAGCTGGGATTACGGGTGTGCGCCACCACGACTGGCAAATTTTTTTGTATTTTTAGTAGAGATGGGGTTTCACCATGTTAGCTAGGCTGGTCTCCAACTCCTGACCTCAGGTAATCCGTCCTCCTCAGCTTCCCGAAATGCTGGGATTACAGGCATGAGTTACTGCACCTGGCCCAAAATAGAATTTAAGGTTAGAAATAAAGTACAGGCTGGGCGTGGTGGCTCACGCTTGTAATCCTAGCATTTTGGGAGGCTGAGGTGGGTGGATCATATGAGGCCAGGAGTTCGAGACCAGCCTAACCAACACTGTGAAACCCCATCTCTACTAAAACTACAAAACTAGCCGAGCATGGTGATGCATGCCTGTAATGCCAGCTACTCAGGAGACTGAGGCAGGATAATCAATTGAATCCAGGAGGCAGAGGTTGCAGTGTACCGGGATCGCACCATTGCACTCCAGCCTGGGCAACGGGTGAAACTCTGTCTCAAAAATAAATAAATAAATAAATAAATAAATAAATAAAATGCACAGGCCGGGCGCAGTGGCTCACACCTGTAATCCTAGCACTTTGGGAGGCTGAGGTGGGTGTATCACCTGAGTTCAGGAGCTCAAGACCAGCCTGGCTAATATGGTGAAACCCTGTTTATACTAAAAAGACAAAAAATTAGCCAGGTATGGTGGGACACCTGTAATCCCAGCTACTCGGGAGGCTGAGACAGGAGAATCACTTGAACCCAGGAGGCAGAAGTTGCAGTGAGCCGAGATTGCGCCATTGCACTCCAGCCTGGGAGACAGAGGAAGACTCTGTCCCCCTCACACACACAAAAAAAATTCTATTTTGGTACATATTGAGACTGTTGCCCAACTTTCTTTTGTGTCATATTTGCCACCAGGTAAATCTTTGTTCCCTGTTTTTAAATTTCAATTTTTACATATCTTTCTGCTTTAAGAGGATATGCCATATGCACTCATATTAAAAACTTTCAACAAACTAGTTATTGAAGGAATATACCTCAAAAATAATAAGAGCCATATATGACAAACCCACAGCCAACATCATACTGATTGAGCAAAAGCTGGAAGCATTCCCCTTAAAAACCAGCATAAGACAAGGATGCCCTCTCTCACCACTCCTACTCAACATAGTATCGGAAGTCCTGGCTGGGGCAATTGGGCAAAAAAAAGAAATAAAGGACATCCAAATAGGAAGAGAGAAAGATAAACTATCCCTGTTTGTAGATGACATGATCCTATATCTAGAAAACCCCATCATCTTAGCCCCAAATCTTCTTAAGCTGATAAACAACTTCAGCAAAATATCAGAATACAAAATGAATGTGCAAAAATTACTAGTATTCCTATACACCAAACAACAGTCAAGCTGAGAGCCAAATCAGGAATGAACTCCTGTTCACAATCGTCACAGAAAGAATAAAATACCTAGGAATACAGCTAACTAGGGAGGTGAAAAATATCTACAAGAAGAACTACAAACCACTGCTCAAAGAAATCAGAGATGACACAAACAAATGGAAAAACATCTCATGCTCATGGATAAGAAGAATCAGTATCATTAAAATGGCCATACTGTCCAAAGCAATTTATAGATTCAATACTATTCTTATTAAACTACCATTGAGATACTTCACAGAGCCAGAAAAACTATTACTATTATTATTATTTTTGAGATGGAGTTTCGCTCTTGTTGCCCAGGCTTGTGTGCAATGCCGCGATCTCGGCTCACCACAACCTCCGCCTTCCAGGTTCAAGCGATTCTCCTGCCTCAGCCCCCCGAGTAGCTGGGATTACAGGCATGCGCCACCATGCCCAGCTAATTTTGTATTTTTAATAGAGACAGGGTTTCACCATGTTGGCCAGGCTGTTCTCAAACTCCTGGCTTCAAGTGATCCCCGCCCCTGTCTCGGCCTCCCAAAGTGGTAGGATTACAGGAATGAGGCACGGTGCCCGGGCCAGAGCTAGAAAAACTATTTAAAAATGCATATAAAACAAAAAAATAGCCTGAGTAGCCAAGACAATCTGAAGCAAAAAGAACAACGTTAGCGATATCACACTACCCAACTTCAAACTTACAGGGCTATAGTAACCAAAACAACATGGTACTGGTACAAGGACAGACACATAGACCAATGGAACAGAATAAAGAACCCAGAAATAAAACCACACCTACAACTGTCTGATCTTCAACAAACCTGACAAAAACAAGCAATGGGGAAAGTATTTTCTATTCAATAAATGGTGCTGGGAAAACTAGGTAGCCATATGCAGAAGATTAAAACTGCATCCCTTCCTTACACCATATAAAAAATTAACTCAAGATGGATTAAAGACTTAAATGTAAAACCCAAAATTGTAAAAATCCTAGAAGACAACCTAGGCAATACCATGCAGGACATACCAGCAAAGATTTCATGACAAAGATGCCAAAAGCAATTGCAACAAAAGCAAAACTGACCAATGAGATCTAGTTAAACTAAAGAGCTTCTGCACCAAAAAAGAAACTATCAACAGAGTGAACAGACAACCTACAGAATGGGAGAAAAATTTGCAAACTATGCATTCAACAAAGGTATAATATCCAGCATCTATAAGAACCTTAAACAAATTTACAAGAAAAAAGCAAACAATCCCATTAAAAAGTGGGCAAAAGACATGAACTAGACATTTTTCAAAAGAAGACATAAAGGTATATGAAAAAAAGCTCAACGTCACATCATTAGAGAAATGAAAGTCAAAACCACAATGAGATACCATCTCACATCAGTCAGAATGGCTACTATTACAAAGTCAAAAAATAACAGATGCTGGCTAGGTTATGGAGAAAAATGAACGTTTTTACACTATTGGAGTGTAAATTAGTTCAACCATTGTGGAAGACAGTGTGGCAATTCCTCAAAGACCTAAAGACAGAAATACCATTTGACCCAGCAATCCCATTACTGGGAACATACACAAAGGAATAGAAACCATTCTATTATGAAGACACATGCACACATATGTTCACTGTAGCACTATTCACAATATCAAAGACTTGGAATCAACCTAAATGCCCACTAATGATAGACTGGATAAAGAAAATGTGGTACATATACACTATGAAATACTATGCAGCTATAAATAAGAATGAGATAATGTCCTCTCATTATCTCATATCGCAGGGACATGGATGGAGCTGGAGGCCATTATCCTTAGCAAACTAACGCAGGAAGAGAAAACCAAATGCCAAATGTTTTGACTTATAAGTGGGAGGTAAATTGTGAAAACACATGGACACACAGAGGGCAGCTGCACACACGGGCCTATTGGAGGGTGGAGGTGGGAGGAGGGAGAGGATCAGGAAAAATAACTAACGCATACTAGGCTTAATACCTGGGTGATGAAATCATCTGTACGACAAACCTCCCTGACACAAGTTTACCTATGTAACAAGCCTGCACATTTACCCCTGAACTTAAACGTTAAAAAAGAGTATTTGTTATAAATCACACATGATTTGGTTCCTTTTTTCCTCTATGATTAGAGCCTTTGCTTTTTTTATTGGTAACTGCTGAAGTAAAGATTTACTTTTGCAACTCATTTCACATTCTGTTTTTACTGTACAATGTTTCTTCCCTTTTCTTGCTTTCCATTTGATAGACTGACTTTTTTCTGCTGTATTAAAAGTTATACATACTGATTCTGTTATGGTGGTTGCCTTTAATTTAATACAAACAGTGAGCATTTACCTTTTAAAATGTCTTAACTACCTTAATATGTATATCCTGCCCCCTAAGTTCTTTAGCATACTCTTATATCCTTTTGATTTTCTACTTCCCTCACCCTAATGTCAGTTCTCCTACCAAGTAGATATTACCTTTATGTAGACTTTAATTTTGGAGTTATACACACACACACACACACACACACACACACACTCATTTACCCTTTTTTAAAAATATGGTCCTGGATTTGTTGACAAATCACCCTTATATTTGTTGTAACTTGCTTGATTTAATTCTCTTTTTGTGTACTTCCTCTAAAAGTGTTTTTGTTTGTTTGTTTGTTTTTTTACCAAGTCCAAGAGTGTTTTGAATATGAGCCTTTGGATTCTAAGACTTTGTATGCATGATAATAAATTCGTTATGCCATCTCACTTGAATAGCAATTTTGGTACATATAAAGTTCTAAACCTCAGTTTATTTTCCTTCACTACTATAAAAATATTATTTTATTTTATTCTTGCATTCATTGCTGTTGAAAAGTCTGACATCAATCTGATCTTACTCCTTTGTAAACTGTTCTTTTTTTTTTTTTTCTTTTTTTTAATCTGGTAGCGTCACCCACTGGAACGTCCACCTCTCCGGTTTGCCTCAGCCCCCCGAGTAGCTGGTACTACAGGGGCATGCCAGCAGGCTGGGCTAATTTTTGTATTTTTCATAGAGACAGGGTTTCACCATGTTGGCCAGGCTGGTCGCAAACTCCTGTCCTCAAGTGACTCACCCACCTTGGCCTCCCAAAGTCCCAAAGTGCTGGGATTATAGGCGTGAACCACTGTGCCCAGTTGATAAACTCTTCTAAGTTTTAAAAATATTTATTCGTCTTAGTATAACGAGCAGAGTTGTGGATTTTTCTGAAGCTCCTGTTAAGTATTCTCTGAAGCCTTTACTCTGAGGTCTTTCATCTTTTTAAAAAAATTTGTGGCTGGGCGCGGTGGCTCACACCTGTAATCCCAGTACTTTGGGAAGCCGAGGCGGGCGAATCATGAAGTCAGGAGATCCAGACCATCCTGGCTAACACGGTGAAACCCCATCTCTACTAAAAATACAAAAAATTAGCCGGGCATGGTGGAGGGCGCCTGTAGTTCCAGCTACTCCGGAGGCTGAGGCAGGAGAATGGCGGGAACCCGGGAGGCGGAGCTTGCAGTGAGCCGAGATCTCGCCACTGCACTCCAGCCTGGACAACAGAGAGACTCCGTCTCAAAAAAAAAAAAAAATTGTAAATTTATTAGTCATTATTTTCTCAAGTATATATTTTTTCTCTCACTGTGAGTTCTCTTATGATTCAGATGTTGATACTTCTATTTCTAGCCTACATTTTGCTGAACTTTCTTTTATATTTTTGATGTCTTTATTCTTTCCTGCTGTCTTCTGGGATTATCTTTCATCTTATCTTTTACCTCACGAATTATTCCCCAGCTATATCCATCCTGGCACTTGTCTAACATATAGTATTTACAACTTCTACTGTTATAGTTTTAACATCTAATATTCTGTCTTTATTTTTGTGAGTTACTGGTTTTGCTTTATGTCGCTGGTATCTTCTACTATCTTAAGTATACCTGCCATTTTGTTTTAAGTTCTTGATTCACCTTTTTCATAATTCTGCATTAGAGAGTATATGGTGTTAATTTGTTATATGTTTTGCAATACTTTTGTTCCTTAGCCATATAATTATGTTGATCTGTGAGCTCATGTCTCCATGAGGGCACCTGCTAGTCTGTGGGGGGAACAGATAAAGTCAAGTACTGGTCTGTGTCCCTCCAGATCTAGCCCTGGTGGAGAGCCCAGTAACACTATGGATCTTTCCATTTGCCCCTACTCTATCAGGCAACTCCTAGGAAAAGCACAACCGGGAGTAGGCAGGTGCTCCACGTTGGAATTCACCAGCTCTGGGAGTTGGGGCAGTGGTTGTGAGTAGTGGAGAAGAGAATACCCAAAAGCTCACACCTAGTTTCATCAGTTCCCTACCGATTTACCTCGAAGATACAAGCAGTCTGGCCTGTTGCAGCCTGTTTATGTATGAAGGGGAGGCAACAATTGTTCCAAGGCAATTGGGAAGGACATAGTGCAGAAATTAAAAAGTCTTCCTGCAGCCTGTTCTCCCAGTGTGGCTTATCTCCCAGGATGCAGCCCTGCCCATTCCCTACACACACCAGTTCAAGACAGCAGTTCTGTCTCCCCTGGCAAATATAAAAATACCCTTATACTTATTTCTGGTGTTGCCACCTACCCAGATCCTTACTTCCTTTTGCTTCTCCACCTTTACAAAAATTAATCTTGGGTGAGGGAGCTGGAAGCCTGAACCCACCTATTTGCCATTTCACAGGATCTGGAAGCTTTATTTCTGGTCCTCAAAGGGCAAAGTGACAAGTGAAGTGATATTCAATAGCTCATGGCCTGAGGCTTTCTGATGCCCAGGGTCTTACCCTCGTAGCCAGGACTGATGTGCTGTCATAGCCATTCCAAGGGTCTCTCTTCAAGGTGCCCAACGGGGTGGCAAGCAGGGATTCTGATTCGCCTATGCTCCAGGGACAGGAGAGAAAGGAACTTGGAGATTCACGAGGTAGGCGTGAAGCTTGGATAGTGGGAGGTAGATGTATGTTGAGCATTTATTATGTACCTATTGAGCCCTTGCTGGGTACACCTTGAGGGCTATTTTACTTCACAGAGTCCAGGAGGCATGCCTTCAGGGGTTCTTTTCAGGAAGGTATCCACAGAGTTTTAGGAGGCTGTGTGGTGAAGCTATGTTCATACTGCTAGATAATATTTACCTTATAGTCTTCATGACGTATAAATCTGCTTTCCCTCTAATTTATAATAGAAGCATCCATATGACTTATGAATTCTTTCAGATTAGCTCTTTTAGGCTATCCTAGCTAAATACTGAGGGCGTTTAGTATCCTCAGGGTGCTTTGCTGCAGCTGTCCCCAACTGGTCTCTTTTTTTCCTGTTTTCTAATTGGTCTCCACTCCCATTCCTCCCTCAGTCTGTCTTGACAGATGGCAGATGCATCTTCCTGTGTGGCAGTGTTTGGCACTAGGTTTGCAGCAAATGCTTGTCGAATTGATTTTCTTTAGATTTGAAGGTTAAAAAGAGGGTTTTTCTCTTTATAGGCACCCATCCCAATTTCTTCTCTTTGCAATGCTCAGTAGTTGCTACCAGGAAGGGCTAACGTCAGGTTGTGTCCTAACTGGAATAAGCTCTTGAGTGGGAGTAAGCAATGTTTGTTGGTAGGTCAAAGGGTTAACAACAATTTTAAGCTCTTTTTTCCCATGGGAAGATGAACTCAAGTTTACCTTACACTTACTGTTTCTCTGAAATGTACTGTGTTTAGATAAATGTGAAATGTTGCTGTTTTAAAAATCACCTTTATTTATTGATTTTTAACTGTGGAAATGACCCCTGGTTGGTGAACTACATTCACCAACTGCTGGGCAGACTGCGGGCAGGCATTTAGACTTGGTGGACCTATATGACCAGACCTGTATGAAACCCTGTTGGGAAATGTAGGCCCTGGATTCTGTTATGGTGTTTCTTGAATCCGAATATGCCTGTTGTCTTGGAATCCTCACTCATGGGTTGGTATAAGATGTGGTTCCTATCATGTGAGAGATTATTCCATCCTAGAATGGCTCCCCTGCCACCTCTCCCCTACTCCTGTAGTCTTGTCTGCTATGACCATGTATATTTCCATGAGATGAGAGGGTTGAGAATCAGCACCTAGAATATGTAAAGACTCCTGATGAAGATGTCTAATGCTGTCAGGCTGACAAGCTATGTTTTCATATCCAATATTCTTCTACAAAGCTAAGTAAATAAGGTGCCATATAACAGCCCACTAAGTCTTTTGAGTGTGTATGTTAATCTGAACCCAAGGCACAGCTAATTTCTATGAAGTAAGCATTGCAGGGTTTTTCTTTCCCACAAAAATAACTTTCTCTTCATTGCTGAAATTCTATTGTAAATAAACAAGTAGTAAGGAGATCATAAAATGTTCTCTGCTCAAAGCCTTAAAATTCCCAAAACTCCAGTATTCAAATTTCTCTGGACAGAATTGGAACCAAAATGAAGTCACAGTTAATAATAAAACATTACATTTGTGTAATGCTTTGAATATTCTAAAGATTTGATTCTACTTTTCCTCTATCTTCTCTTCTCTGACTGACTCAATATGGCTTCTCTTGTACCTGCAAAAAGATGACTTCAAAATCCATTTCTCCAATTTTGAACCCACTATAGTACTTGATATCCATATATGCCACTATTTGGAAGCAAAGGAAACAAAATCATTGAAATGACACTTTGAAATAGACTTGGTAGGATCTGAAAACTCACTGAATCCAATCTTCCCACTCAGACAGTTGAGTGGACAGTGGTTTAATCCACTGAAAGAGGAAATACAACGGAAGGGCATGTTTGAGAGGTGTTTAGAGAACGATTTATAAAAGGTCTTAGAAGAGGTGAGTTTCCACTATTTTTGCACTGGGGCATCTACCCCTGCTCCAAGGTCCCTCATGTTCACATCTGTTGGAGATGATGAGAGGGCCAGAAGACAGCCCACCTCATGGAAAGAAGAGTAGCCAGGCTACACGGAGTAGGTCAGGAAGCAAGGAGGCTCGGGACCAAGGAAAGGTTTATCAAATAAATATTATGAAATGCTCAGCTGGTATATGAACATCAGTGAGGGTTGGGAGTATCAGGATCACAATCCATATTCAGTTCCAAGATGTCTGGACCATTTCACAGTTGTGATACGGTCTTCCTCTAAGGAAGAACATGGGCTGTTTTTTTCATACTTATGATCACAGTTGGCAATAAGGAAAGGTTGGAGTAATAAACTAGTAGTTGGGTTCTTAGACTTGCCTCTTTAATTAAATTCTCATGGCTGGTGGCAAGATAGAATATGGGTATATAGGACATTTATCTCAAAGTTGTGTTACAGACAACATGTATTAGAATCATCCAGGGTACTTCATGAAAATGCAGATTTCTGAATCCCCTCTAGAACTGCTGAATTAGGATCCCTGGGCTGGAGCCTGAGAATCTGCATTTAAGTCTATTTCTTAGTAATTCTCATGTACACTAAAATTTAAGAAGCATATGTAAGCTGGTTAATTATGAATTATTCTTATCAATGAAAAATTATACCAAATGAGAATTAAATGAGACAACTGGATATTTCATTACTTTGAAGAAGCTGGTGACAAATTCATCTAAGACTTCCTGGTTGCTCTTTCAGTATTACTTCTAAATTTACTATTGCAGTTTATTTTTCATTAAATCTTCATTCTACTGGTACAAAGAAAAATATCTTTGTGTTCCCTTTTAATTTTATTTATTTATTTATTTTGAGGCAGAGTCTCACTCTGTCGCCCAGGCTGGAGTGCAGTGGCACGATCTCGGCTCATTGCAACCTCCGCCTCCTGGGTTCAAGTGATTCTCCTGCCTCAGCCTCCTGAGTAGCTGGGACTACAGGCGCCTGCCATTACACCCGGCTAATTTTTGTATTTTCAGTAGAGACGGGGTTTCACCATATTGGCTAGGCTGGTCTCAAACTCCTGACCTTGTGATCTGCCAGCCTCGGCCTCCCAAAGTGCTGGGATTACAGGCGTGAGCCACCACGCCCGGCCAATTTTATTTTTTAATTAAAAATTTCTGAGACATTCTTAGCTTTAATGAAAATGTTTCCAAAGTATGTTCAAAGGGCAGTCCTTAGCTTGATGGTCTGAAGAATGGAATCATTTATCAATGGAGTTCAATAAATATTTATCAGCATTTATACATACAAGGTCCTCTGGACAGAGTAAGAGACATAAGACACCACCATTCCCTGGAAGAGCACACACAACAATTACATAGATAAGACCAACACACACATTTGAACTGTGTTATTTAAACTTAAAAAAAAAAAAGCCTAAAGCCCTCTCAGTAAAAAATAGTTGAGTACTTATCGACACTTACATGTTTATTTATACATTATCCCATGTACTAGTATATGGCTTGACTATATACATCAAAACTCACACCATAACAAATAGAAAGTTTATAAGTTACCAAAATAAATAGAAACTTTAACACTTCCTTCCTGTATCCTCAAGGATCATTTGCACATTCCTTGTAGTGTGCACATTCCATTTTGTAAACCAGTGCTTTTAGAAAACAATGCCTTCCTGTATATAACCAAGCACTAAGTTTTGTGTTACAGATTAAAAAAAAAAAAAAACCATTTTAGAGTAAAGAGAAATAAGAGCAAACCCAGACTACTAGAACTGGTAAACGAAAGGAATAGCATTCAGAAAACAATGTATATTCAATAAACAGATAAAATAATAGGAAACATTTGCTTTGGGTTGATGTCAAAGCCTATTAAGAAGGAGACACAGGCATAGGACAAAATGCATATGTAGAGGAAAAATAAACACAATATAGAAATGTAAACACTACTTCCTTCTGGCAAAATGTCTTCTAGCCTTTGGTGAGGTGTTTGCAGACATTTGTAGGCTACACTGTGCCAATGATTTTATTTAAGGATTATACAGTGAATGCTTACATATGAATGTAGGTATTCATACATTCATTCATCAGTGCCTCTTGATATTGGAAACGTTTCTCCCTATTGCTTTATGGATTGACTGTGTTCCTGAAAAGCTTAAATTATATTTTAAAAACCTAGCCATAAGCTTTGTGGGAGACAGACTGTACCTGTCAAGTTCCCTCTTGTATCTCTGGCACCTCGCACAGCATCAGGCTCATAGTGAATATTCAAGAATGTCCTCTCGATGGTTGCAATATATTTGAAAATCTCAGCATTGAAAGGAATTCTGTGACAAACCACTTAAAAAACTTAAAACTAATGAACATTCAGTAAATTCTAATTTTGATGAAACAGAGTTGTTCATAAGTGGACAAAGCTATCCTTTAAACCAATGGGAACATTTAGGTTGAATAATTTATACAGACTTATAATCTGAAAGAGAGCACAGACATAGTCTCATATTTTATCACACAGATAAGGAAAAGCTGGAGCTCAGAGAAACTTGAAAAAGCTTGCCCAAGGCCGCATCACTATTTAGGAGCAGTTATTTTAATATGTAACAAATTATGTGTGATTATTCTTTTTCAGAAGGGGTTACTGCAGGTTTCCTTAAAGTAATGATATCAGATAATATTTTATAAAACTTAAAAACTCTATAACATAATGCTTTATAATGCTTAAGAATTCATAAACATTTAGTAAAAATATTAAAAACATGCATAGCAATGATAAATAAAACTGACTTCACATTGGTGGTTATATTTGGGGGTGGTGAAAAGAAAATGGAAGGATTCAGAGGTATCAATTTTATTATAGTCACTGATTTATTAAAAAAACCTATTGAAACAAATAGGACAAAATACTAAGATTTGATAAAGCTGGGTGTTTGGGTAATGAGTGTTCACAGTCTTTCCGTGTGTTTAAAATACTTAACAATACAAATATTAAAACTAAAAATAAGTAAGAGATTGATAAACTAATAGATTTTTAAAAATACTAAGCAGAGGAAAAAAGTCAACTGTTATTTACCCACAGAACCATGAACAGAAATAGGATATATATATATATATATATATAGCCAAAGGGTTTAGTCAACAAAGTAGATATTCTATAATTAGCAGCATGAAGGAGTTAGAGTACATCTTATATTGTTATAATTAATAGTAAATATTTGTAACATACAGAAAATACATGGAACAACAGTCATGCAACCACTACTCAAATACAGTTGTGCTGTTTGCACCTGACTTCAGGTCCACCTTTCTTTTCCCTCTCCAGATGCAATTACTAGTTTAAAGTTAGTGCATATCATTTGTTATTATGTTGTGAGAACTGTCCTTGTGAAATATGGATATTTAGTTTATTTTAATGGTTGCACAATATATTGTAGAAAGGCAACACAATTTTAGTTACTTTTTTATTCACTGATGGGCATCCCCTGACTTTCCACTAATTATAAGCAAACTTGCAATGAACATCCTTATGTATACTTCTTTGTTTATGTATTTGAGAATGTCTTCAGGTCTCTAGGGCACATAAACAGAATTGCTTGTCTGTAGGATACTTGTCTCTTTAAGTTTGTACAACACAGCATATGTGAAATAAGTAGTTGAAATAAGTGGGAAAACTAACCTTTCCACCAAGATTCTATGCAAATTCCCATTTCTTCACATTTCTCTTTCAGCACGTGGTATTGTTAGGGTATCTACCTTGAGATAATAAAGTTATTCTACACTTTCCCCCCAAAGCTTTAAACCTCTACCTTTTCACATTTAGCCCTTTATCTCATTTACAATTTATTTTTGTGATGGTGTGAGGTAGAGATCTGGGGATTTAATTTTTTCCCCCATGGAGATACCCTATGTTCCTGCAATATTAACTGACTTATCCAACAGTTCTCAAAATGTGATCAGAGGATTCCTGGGGACGCTGGGAGGCAGAGATCCCTTGGATCCTTTTAGAGGGTCAACAAGGTCAAAAATACTCAGAAAACTAAGATGTTATTCACCTTTTTTTAACTCTGACTCTTGTTAAGTGTACAGAAGAGTTCACCAAGGACTACAATGGCATGTAATGAATAGTGATGACTATTTCTCTGACACCTAACAGATTGTATGCCTGTGTATTGTATTTTCTAGAGTTTTCAAAGGTAGTGAGTTTATGGTATAAATATGTAGTTTTCAGAAACTGTTTATTTCCTACAGTGCTCTTACCAACTATCTTCAGTTATACCTGTTATAATCTCTGTAATCTCATTATCTTCCAAGAAATCATTTTTAAATCCTAAAGTTTTTTCTGCTTTTACACAGAAACATAACAAATATTATGTTTACTTTGTTGTTCTGCAATAATATATTTTTCTAAAACTTTTTTAACTAAAAAAATTTTATCTGAATAGGGTGGATGGCTGGCTTTAAAAAGGGAGATGAGAAAAACACATTTTCTGGTGTCTAGATTGCCTATGTCTAGAGATGCTGAAAAGGATGACACTGACATATCAGCAAGTTATCTGATATCCTCATAAAAAGGAGAAATCTGTTCCAAAGAAACTGAGTACAACTACACATAACAAAAATATGTTGAAAGTGATATTTCCTTCAGCTTTATAGATGTTAATAATTTATCATATTGTGTCTTGCGCAGTAAAACATTTTCAAACACTAATATGGTTCCAACAAATTTGCAGTATCATTTTGGGACTAATCATTCAGAGTTTATTAAAAAAAGAGAATTAAATAACCTAAATGTACATGTAATACACTCTTTAAAAGCTTCTGACAGGATAAGCCATCATATTTTATTGACTGGAGGAGCACACACAACAAAGAGACTAATAGAGGCTTGAACAGTTGACATTGCTGAACACCTGCTGGATGAAAAATCACAAGAATGCATAGTGCTGGCATTTTCCAATGATGCAATAACTTGCCAAATTAAAGATTTAACTGCAAACACAAAGACTGGGTTAATATGTCATCTAGGCTGGGCGCGGTGGCTCACGCCTGTAATCCCAGTACTTTGGGAGGCCGAGGCGGGTAGATCACGAGGTAAGGAGATTGAGACCATCCTGGCTAACACGGTGAAACCCCGTCTCTACTAAAAAAAAAAAAAAAAAAAAAAAAAAATTAGCCAGGCTGATGGCGGGTGCCTGTAGTCCCAGCTACTTGGGAGGCTGAGGCAGGAGAATGGCGTGAACCCTGGAGGCAGAGCTTGCAGTGAGCCGAGATCTCACCACTACACTTCAGCCTGGGTGACAGGTGAGACTCCGTCTCAAAAAAAAAAAAAAAAAAGTCACCTAAAGATTTGTACCTTAGCCTTACAAAGGGACTGATCTACAGATGGCTATACATCCTGCTTTGCTTTCATTCGTCAGGTATCGGCACCAACTGACCATTGATGATCTTCTTTTATGTGAATTCTGGGCAACAGAGGTTTTGAAACATTAAAAGTGTCATATGACTTTTTTGAATCTGGTGATTTATCCTCCACAACTGTGTTAACTGTGTTAACATTTGCACTGATGGTGCAAAAATGGTGGATTTTATCCAATGGTGGGTAAAATGACTGGTGTCTTAGCACGAATTAAGGCAATGGCACCAAATTTTATTATTAGTCATTGTATTCTTCACTACCACACATTTGTAGTAAAAAAAAAAAAAAAAAAAAAAAAAATCAGTTTTACTAAAATAATGTCCTTGATGAAGCTGTAAAAATTATTTTTTATTAAATCCCAACCCTTAAGCACATTTAAAAAATATTCTTTGTGACACAATGCGATGTACCCATAAAACACTTCTACTGCATGCTGAAATGTAGTTGTCTCTAGGAAAAACACTTGTTTGAGTTGCAAGCTGAATTAGCCACTTTTTCTTTTCTTTAATGGAAACACCATCTTTTCACTTGGAAAAAAAAAGTGACAGAAAATTGATTATTCAGACTTGGGAATTTGGCAGACATTTTCTTGAAAATAAACAGTGATACTATCACTTTAGGGAAAACATTAGTTATATTTGTTGCCAGTGCTAAAATTTAAGCTTTTAAAAGTAGAAGTTGGGATTTTGAAAAGATTGTATCTGCTACTGTGGGGTACTTAGAACTTTTTCTGATATCAGCAGCAACAGTAATGAATATAATATTTTTTTGAGACAGGGTCTTGCTCTGTTGTCAAGGCTGGATTGCAGTGGCATGAACAGGGCTCACTGAATGCAGCCTCAACCTTATGGGCGCAAGTGATCCTCCTGCCTCAGCTTCCCAAGTAGCTGAGACCACAGATGTGCACCACCACTCTTGGCAAATATAAAAAATTTTTGTAGAGATGGGGTCTTGCCATGTTGCCCAGGCTAGTGTTGAACTCCTGGGCTCAGACATACTCCTGCCTTGGCCTCCCACTGTGCTGGGATTACAGGCATGAGCCACTGCAGCCAGTCTGAGTTTTTGATATTGCATGAAATGTTTGAACATTTCGAATACCTGCATAATTCAGTAAACAGATATTTCCTAATGACCATGTAATGTTACAGAATCTTACATGTGTAAAAATCATTTCAAAATGCAAGATAGGCCAATAGATTTCAAAGATTTCCTGTTGTTTATCCCCTGAACCAGAAGATTTACACTCACCTTAGATTCTTACCATTCCCCCAACCCCTTCATTATATTACTCGTACTTAGTGTAAATTCCACCTCCCAGACAGCAGACAGCTGTGAAGTGTATGCTCTCCTGTTCATTACTATTTCTAATGCCCTCATTCAGTACTGTGGCAACTTACTTTATAATGTCAAATCTCTTACATAGAGTAAGAGGCCACTGCCCACCTCTACAGCTTACCTCATTTCACTGTATTGTCTAGCAAGCAGATCTTATTATAGCTTTTTTTTCTTTCTTTCTTTTTTGTTTTTTTTTTAAGACAGAGTCTCTGTCGCTCAGGCTGGAGTGCAGTGGTATGATCTCCGCTCACTGCAATCTCCAACTCCCACCTCCAGCGCTCCTTTCGCCTCAGCCTCCCAAGTAGCCGGGACCACAGGTGCACGCCACTGCACAGGGCTAACTTTTTTATTTTTGTAGACAGTGTTTTGCCATGTTGCCCAGGTTGGTCTTGAACTCCTGGGCTCAAGTGATCCACCTGCTTCAGCCTCCCAAAGTGCTGGGATTACAGCTACCGTGCTCAGCCTATCATAGCTCTTTTTTAAAACAAAAACAAAACCAAAAACGAACATATTGATTCGTGACTCCCTACCTTTGTATTCACATGGTTTCCTTTGCCTGGAATGTCCCCCTTCTTCTACCTGCTTGGGAAATTCCTAGCTGTATCTATTAAAATTCTATTCAGATGTCTTTTTCCAGGAAGCTTTTCTTAACCTAACTCATGCCATTAAGAGTTATTCGCTTTATTTTTCTAGGCTATCTTCTATTTGTTTCTATTGTTGTACTCATCATTCTGTAAGGTATTGGGGCTCTGTAGAATTCCTGTTACAAAGTTACTTTTTGTTTTGATAGTATTTACTTACATTGAGCAATCCCATAAGAAACAGGCCTGTGAAACTCTCTACTGGGTTTCCTAAAACAACATTGTTGAGAGATTATTTAATTATCTAGCTTTCTTTTTATAGGGACTTACCAGAGAAATATATGTCTGGTCTTATCATATTAGTTACTCTTCAGATTTGTTTTAGAAAAGTCACCATTAACACCTTTTAGAATTGGTTGCTGGAAAGTTTCCAATCAAAATTGTGTTCCACCTCTAGCAAGCATCTAAAATTTTATGATCTCCAATTAGCCTGAGTTTAGACTCTAGTGAGGCATCTAGTTTCACAAAAACTGAAGTCAGGGATAGTGAGTTGTCCCATATTAATAGAGAGCTGGGAAGTGCTGAGGTGCAAAAACCGCACCTGAAATAGTTGCTTTTTCTAAATAACAGTAAAACTGTTGCTCTCTGAAGATGGATAGGTGGATGCTGTTTGGTGTTTGCAAAGCTTAGGGAACCCTGAGGTTGAGATTTTTTCCAACACATGCATTTTTTTTTTCCTTTGCAAAGGGGCTGCTGGATAACTGTCAATTTTCCCAAGAATATAACTATTTCTTTTATTGTTTAAATGGAGTTAACAGTTTATCTACAGTTTCAGTTACCCATGGCTTAAAAATATTAAGATATTTTGAGAGAAAGAGGAAGAAAAAGAAGTGTCAGCCACGTAACTTTTATTACAGCACATCGTTATAACACTTCTATTTCATTATTAGTTATTGTTAATCTCTTACTCTGCCTAACTTATAAATTAAACTTTATCATGGGTATGTATGGGGAACAAAAACATAGTGTATATATGGTTTGGTACTATCTGCAGTTTCAGGCATCCACTGAGGATATTAGAACATATTCTCTGCAGATTAAAGGGCAATTATCGTATGAAATTTTTTTCTTTCTGTGTAAACACATGGTGTCATAGTCCATTTTGTGCTACTATAACAGAATATCACAGACTAGGTAATTTACAAGGAACAGAAATTTATTGGTTTACAGTTCTGTAGGTTGAGAAGTCCAAAATCAAGACGCTGGCATCTGGGAAGGGCTTTTTTGTTGCCTATCACACAGAGGAAGGTGGAAGGCTGAGAGAGCGAGCGAGAAGGGGCTGAACTCACCCTTTTATAACATCACCAATCCCACCCTAATCACCTCTTAAAGATTCCACCTATTAATACTGTTACAATAGCAATTACATTTCAACATGAGTTTTGCACGGGAGAAACATTCAAACCATAGCACATGGGTTAAGTGAGAAATGAAGAGTGAGGTATACAAGAGCATCCAGAACCATACCATATAGATTCCAGCTGTTTTGGTGTAGAAGCAGCACAACTGTAGAAGCTGCATTGTTTCTTGATAAAAGGGCCCTGGAAAGATGACCAGCTATACAGTTTCCACTGGAGGAAATGCAGATCCGCTTGTATGACTTTAGAATATGAAATACAAAGATCTGGAGTCTGTTGCATATTTTTTTTCAGGACTGGTGTGACTATATTATGGATAACGAAGGAAAGGAGCCTCCTTTGAAAGAAGCATCTAAATTAGCGATAGGATCCTCATTTGGAGGATGTTAGAAAATACTAATCAATGTCTCTCATGTTCAATGGAGCTCCCATTTTTATCAGTTTTGTGAAATTATTATTTATTTGAATCCATGATGAGTCTCAAATATACCCAGAATAAAAAAATTAAGAAATGAAACCAAGACTCCTAATGCTTTGAATGTTCATAACATTCGAGAAAAAATTGAGCCTGGGCTACATAATCAAAGTCTAGGATTTGTGAACCTAACAAGGTTCCACTGTCACCTGTTTTCAAGAGAGTGCTGAGAAAAATTCCAATCTATACCTTAAACAAGTAGGTTAAATGATTTAAAGAAAGTAGCCTTCAGAAGACTGAATTTTTAATGATTTTTTTTTTACTTGGAAAATGCCTTTTAAATAAAAAAAGTGCTTGCTTATTATAAAACCTTGGTTCAAAGGTAAATACTATGTTCTGACAAGTGTAAAGTAAGTACAAGCACATGTGAAAATAACTGTTAACAGCAAATGCTTAAGAAGTGTTCTTGTTTTCTAAAATAAACATTTCCTGTTCCTAAAAAGTTTCTGGATCAGAAAATAGAAAAACACAACTCTAGTTTAATGGAGATATGCAATTTGACTGTAGACCAATAACTGTCATTAAACGACTTCAAAAATCCTTCTAGATTAATAATGTGTAGAGGAGTCTTAGAGGATTACTCAGCAAAATAAATTCAAGGTAACAATATTAATCTAAGTTTCTTTAATATTCTTGATCTGGGTAAACATTTTCATAAATTAATTTTGTGAATTTTGAGTTTAAAATATGCCCTGCTCTAATTTCACCATGTGTAAAATAAAAAGGCAATCATGGTATTTTGATCCATATAAAAACCACGCCTCCATTTACAAAAACAGACTTTTCTTGGACAGTTTAACAGTTACAGAAAAATTGAACAGGAATTATAGAGAGTTTCCATATGTCCCCTCATGCCCTCTTCTCTCCAGTTTCCACTATTAGTAACATCTTGCATTACTGTGGTACATTTGTTAAAACTGGTGAGTCAATATTGATACATTATTAAGTAAAGTCCATAGTTTACATTAGGGTTCACTCTTTGTGCTGTATATTTTACTGGTTTTGACAAAGGTATGACATGTATCCACCATTACAGCATCATTCAGAATAGTTTCACTGCCTTAAAAATCCTTTGTGCTCCACCGATTCATCCAGCCCTTGCCATGGACCACTGGTAACCACTACCTTTTTACTGTCTCCATGGTTTTGCCTTTTCCACATTACCATATAGTTGGACTCATACGATGTGTAATCCTTCCAGACTGGCTTTTCCTTAGCAATATGCATTTAAGGTTCCTCCATTATCCGGAGACGTTTTTAGTTGTCACAACTTGGGTAGAGGGATCAGGGGTCAATGCTACTGGCATCTAGTGCGTGGAGACTGAGGTAGCTCATGAACATCCTACAATGCCCAGGACAGCCCCCTACAATAAAGAATCATTCAGCCCCAAATGCCAACCATGCTCGAGGTTGAGTAACCTTAAGAGTGACATGTGGCATGAGAAATGGGGCAGTTCTGGCTTATGTTGTGATATTCTAGATTCATATATTTCCCTGAGCAGAGAATCTGAAATGCTGAAAATTTTTCATTTGATGGCCTTGATGCTTCCTTTCCTGACCACTGTAAAGAACGAATGGCTCCTTTGGTTTGGCAAGAAATACTGAAGGTGGTGAGTTTTTTTCCTGTTTGTTTTGAAATGAAGTCTTGCTGTGTTGTTCAAGCCAGTCTCGAATTCCTGAACTTCTGGGCTCAAGTGATCCTCCTGCCTCAGCCTCCAGAGTAGCTGGGACTATGGGCATGTATTACTGCACCCAGCCTTCAATGTGATTTTTTTTTTTTTTAATTTCATTCAGGTGACAAACTCATGCTGAGGTTCCCAGTTTTTGTCTCAGAGCTAGGATATTCTAAATTTGTCAAAAAAAAAAGTGAAGAAATATTAACTTTCTATGAAACACTGTAAATACTAACAAAGAGCTTGGTGAATTCTCCCACTTACCTGTGTCCCATCTGCGCTTCAGTTGCATATATATATATACACACACACAAGCGCGCGAGAGAGAGATTGAGAATCTTATTCTGTCACCCAGGCTCCAGCGATCCTCCCTCCTTGGCTTTCAAAGCACTGGGATTATAGGGATGAGCCACTGCCCCCAGCTCAGTTGCTTATTTTGCATTATTTCAAGGCAGTGGAGGCAAAACACTCAACATTAATTTCTCACAGATCAACATCACATCTTGGAGTAAAACAAACACATATTGAAGGTATTTTAATGTATGTGTTCTTGAACTTCTTCTGACTAATACGGGAAATATTTTCATTAATTTTTACCAAAGATTTCTGGATCATGTAAATGTATGTTTCTACTTGGGTAACAGTTTACAGTATGCTGTTATTTCTCTGTTCATTTATTTATTTTCATCATATACCTCCTAGAGTAAGATTTAATTTGATGGAAACATTTTGTGGATTCTGCTGTAATTAATGCACATAACAGCAGTCAGTAACAGAATTTCTGTAAACCTGTATTTATTAATTATCCAATACCTTCTCTTCATTTTGCTGTTGATTTCCATTAAGTAGATTAAACTGTGTTCTTAAAAACAGAAATTCATTTGTGTATGGATACAAAACAAAATGTTCCCAAATGCAATCTTGGATGTGATGCTCTAAACTTTAGAAATCCAGTTTCATTTATTTTGGATTAATTTCTTTTTCTTTTTTTTTTTTTTTTTGTTGAGATGGAGTCTCGCTCTGTCGCCCAGGCTGGAGTGCAGTGGCTGGATCTCAGCTCACTGCAAGCTCCGCCTCCTGGGTTTACGCCATTCTCCTGCCTCAGCCTCCCGAGTAGCTGGGACTACAGGCGCCCGCCACCTCGCCCGGCTAGTTTTTTTTTGTATTTTTAGTAGAGACGGGGTTTCACCGTGTTAGCCAGGATGGTCTCGATCTCCTGACCTCGTGATCCGCCCGTCTCGGCCTCCCAAAGTGCTGGGATTACAGGCTTGAGCCACCGCGCCCGGCCTATTTTGGATTAATTTCTCCTGCTTGGAGGTTGACACACTGTTCTACATCTATCAAATGCATGATTATAAAATTAACCATTTTGTACAATAATTAAATTAAACACACACATACTGTAAACTATACAGCACCATCTCTGTCATAGTTTTAAAAGGCACTTCCAGATGACATAAAAAATGAAGAGATATTTATTAAGAATCTATTGATTTTTTATCTCCAATTTTGTGTGTGTGGGGTTGTTTTTCTTTCACCCTAGTTTTATCCAATTTGAGATTCATGAACAAGGTATCTCTAAGTGAAAGAGCAGAAGATATAATTATTAGTTATTTTATAAGACTTTGTGAAGTCTTTGGTATGGTTCTAAAAACTAAAAGTGTATGTATAAAAATAGTTTTGCAAGTCAAGTGGTTTCTAATTCTTTGCTTTCAACAAAATTGAAGAAGAACCTTATACCTGAGTTGTCAGCTGACAGATTATTAAAAATATTATTTGATAATAGCCCATTACGTGAGTTTTGCATATGACTAAGAAGAAATTTTAAAAATGGGGTCAAGTTGCCTCAACAAGTCTTTATTTTCTCATTCATTTATATGATCAAGATTCCTTAGTTCTTTCATGTTAAATTTTTTAAAATTGAAATAATATATAGCCCAGATTCATTAACAATAAGTAACATTTGTCAACATGAAATTGGGAAAATAAAATCCCTATCCATCTCATTAAGAGATGCATTTCCAGTTAAATTTTACCTTTACAAACTTATACTTTTATTTACCAAAATGTGTATTACAGATTAAGCATCCCTCATCAGAAAATCTGAAATGCTCCAAAATCTGAAACTTTTTGAGCACCAATATGATGCCACACGTAAGTACTGTACTTAACACAACTTTGTTTCACATATAAAATTATTTTAATATTGTATAAAATTACCTTCAGGCTATATGCATAATGTATATAAGAAACATAAGTGAACTTCATGTTTAGACTTGGGTCCCAGCCCCAAGGTATCTCATTATATACATACAAATATTTTAAAATCCAAGATAATCTGAAATCCAAAACACTTTTGGTCCCAAGCATTTCAAATAAAGCATATCCAATCTGTATTGACATTATTTTGATCTCTAACAGTTGGTAATCCTATCTTAATCCATATAACTTTTTTTTTGAGACAGCATCTCACTCTGTCATCCAGGCTAGAGTGTATGCAGTGGCATGATCACGGCTCACTGCAGCCTCGACCTCCTGGGCTCAAGTGATCCTCCTACCTCAGCCTTCCAAGTAGCTGACACTACAGGCAGGAGCCACCATGTCCAGCAATTTTTTTTTTTTTTTTGGAGAGATGAGGTTTCCCTATGTTGCCTAGGCTGGTCTTGAATTCCTGGGCTCAAGTAATCCTCCTGCTTCTGCCTCACAAAGTGCTGGGATTACAGGTGTGGGCCACTGCACCCAGCCCATATAACTTTTTAAACACTTGGAACAAGAAATTAAAAATTCAGTGTAAGAACATATTTTGTTGCAAAGAAGCATAATAGGTGGCTCAATAAAAGATTTCCAAGAACAAAGAAAAAAATTATATTAGGATGCAACCAGGGTTGAGAACTCAAAAAAAAAAAAAAGAAAAGAAAAAAATTCTGCAGGGAGGGGGAAAACAAAAATATGGATTCAAAGGGGGAAAAAAAAGAGCAATGTAAAATTTCCAACCATTAAGAAAGAGGTTTGTATATTTTTAAAATTAATGATAATGGGTGTCAAAACATTATGATAGACTGAATTAAACATATGAGAGATTAACAGTTTTACTGTAAAGTGTTAATATGGAGAATATGTTGGAAATCATATTTTTTTGCAACTATCTGGACACATGTTGACAATTTTAGGTCTATCTAAGTCTATGGGAAGAGGCATATGACATTTCACAATCCTTGTAGGAGAGATGTGAAGGGAAGACCTGAGCTATTCTTCCTCCTCCTTGTGTTATCCCAATAGGAAAATGGACTTATAACTGGAGAAGAGATGCTAGGTGTCAGCAGAGACATGATGGAGTGTACATTTCTTTCAGTCCTTTACCAGGAAGTCCTCTCAAACTGAAGAGGAAAATACTAAGGGAGAGACACAGTAGTCTTGAAGCCCATGGCATTCTTGAAGACCCACCTCACACCCCAAATTACCAAACCCCAAAGCTCTCTTCAGCTCAGTAGGTTGTCCTTTAATTTTCAGCAACTCTTCCCCACAGCAGAAGAACCAATTTTTCTTTTCCCTCATAATTTGAACCCCTCCCCCTAATTTATTTGAAGATGAAGATATTACCTTGTTTTACTACCAGTGAAAATACAATGACTTGAGAAGAGAAAATGATCTGTGTGAAGCCAGGGCAGAAGTGGAAGTTGTGGGCCCTCGAATAAACCATTAGTCTTATACTTGAAGCAGGATAAATAAATGCCAAACCCAAGGCAGAAACTAGAAACATGGAGGAAAAGAGGCATAAATGCCTCACATTATATAATTACATTCCAAGAAATCTTTCTTGCAGCAGTTACTTTCCTACAATGACCAACTTCCTCTGACTCCAAATTTACTCCTTAGGTACACTTGGGTTAGATATTCCTTTGACTATCCAATCATACCACTGTATATTACAATTTTCACATGCATACACACTCACCTAAAGGGTTTTTTTTTTTTTTAATTGAATCTGGGACCTGGTTTCCCTCCATTAAATCACTGATGAAAAATTTAATAGATCTACGGAGAGAGTTTAGTAAGTGTAAGAAGACTTTGCTCACTGTGTGTGATATTCCAACAGATTCATGTGTTCTACACACAGGGATCTCTTGGATATAAGGGAAGCATTTCTCAGGTGTCTGGGTGAGTTTCTGGTCACTATCCAGGTTCCTGGCTCAGCTTCCCAGGTCTCTATGAATAAGCAGAGGGCATTCACATCCAGACCAGGCTCCTGGGGCTCAGACCATAGGGGCTGGGCATCCCTGGTAGACCTCTCACTGGGCACTGAGACTCCTGAAAAACTTGTGCTGTTAATTTTGCAGTTCTCCATCTTGACTGCTTCTCAGACTGACCACCAGTTGGTGAGTTTTCATCAGCCTTCTGCCTCGTCTCCTCTGACCCAAACAGCAGCAGGGACTCACTTGCATGCACCGGTCTTGTAGGCAGTAACTTTTAAGCCACATCCTCTGTCTACTAGGCTAAACTTGCCTGCCTAAGAGGCATACTCTTTCCATCCTCTATCCTACATCTGTGAGCTACCAACTCTGGCCCTAGTGTGACACTGCCAGAATGTTGTGTACCTCATCTATTTAGAGTGGGAAACCCATGAGGCAAACTGTAGAGGCCCCGTATCCTCACTCCCTTTCTGCTCAGTTTTTTCACCTATATTATCTCAACTTCACTCTACTAACCAGAGTACCAAGGAAAGGTAGGCTAGCAATTATGTCCATGATGACTATAGTGAAGCGGAGAGGAGACGACTTATGATCCTCTTTATGCTGGATTCTCTACTGAAGGCATCTGATGGCTTCTGATTTCCCTGGTCTGAGAAGAAAGTCCCTCTCCACCTCTCCCTCCTTACTCTACCTCAGGCTGAGGGGCTCAGGCAACCTTTCAGGTTGCATATGGCATAGGTATGTCTGCCTCACTCCAGAAGGGACCAGCCAATAGCCACCTACTTCTGAGGTCTAGTGCCCACAGACCTGGTGTTCATAAATTTAAGTTCTGGATTTAGGTCTCCTTTCCTGTAGCCAGGTGATCAGTGACAGAAAAAAATCAAGATCCCAGACTTCCGGAGTAACCTCATCAAGATTGAGGTAACAGCTCACATAGCTAGTGCATAGACAGATGCAGGTTACATGGAGTCTGAATCTTGTACACATTTGGAGGCTCCCTTTGGGATTGCTGGGAAGCATGAAACACGGGATTTCACTCACAGTTGTGCTCACTGTGTGATATTCCTATAGATTCATGTCTTCTACACACAGGGATTTTTGATCATTCTGGATTCTTGATTCCCATAAAAAATGAATACATAGTCATCATAGCGTATGCTGCATTACTGAATATATATTTATGAGAGTCTCCAACACATCTTTACACGTCTGAGGAGTGGAAGAATTTCCCACAGATTAGCTTCTTGTTCCCCACATTTCAAACCTCATTTCTCTTCCACCTCTGGCACTGGGTGTGGTATGGCTCCCTAGTGCTCCATGACAGAAGAAGTGGCACAGGGGTAAAGTCATTTCTGGTGGGGGGAGGGGGATTTGGAGAAAAAAAAGAAAGAGGATTGCCGGGGAGTATACAGGGAGGGTTAGGAGAAATTCTGGAGATATGGTCCACTCAGTGGAGGCACATATAACCAAGCTGAGAAACGACATAGTACACAACAGAATCGGGAGATGTGAAACCCAGACATCAATCTTCACCTGGGCATAGAGGAAATACTCAGATTTCCAAGCAGGTTCTAGGTTCAGAGGAGAGCGCGCTCGGTTGGAAGCGCTAGTCTTGCAGGATGGGGTGGGGGCGTTAATGCAAACTTCTGGTCCAGCAGAGGTAGAAACAGACCAGATGTAAGTAGCAGCTCAGAGGCAGCGGACTTGAGGGATGAAGATGTGAGGCCCAGAGGGTGGTGCCTGGCAGAGAAAACAGCTGCCGGACACCAAGGCCACCTCGGGTTAAAGGGAACAAGTTGTACCCAAAAAAACACGGTGAAAATAGGAAGAATAAGAATATCACCTGGAGTGTTCTCCTAAGACCCTCCCCAAGAACCTGGATTCTTTAACAATCCCTCCAGAGCAGGGACACTCAGAATACATACATCTCCCACAAAGTAAAGTGTCTGAAGGCCTGGGCAGACCCTTCTCCCTCCCCTTCTCTCTCCTCCATGGGCCGGCCCGGAGGAGGGTCAGGGATGAGAACTACTCTCACTGCTGTCCCCCACCTCACCCCAACGAGAGAGGAATCTAGAGGTCTGTATCCCTCCTTCACCACCCCGCCCAAGCGCCTTCTGGAAAACCCAATCACCGTCCCAAATCTCACCCAGCAACTGCATCCAAGCGCTTTCTCCAAGTGTTCGGGGAGACGCCGGAACTCTTCTTCCAGGCAGGCGTTCCCGGACTCTGTACAGTAGGCACCCCCCCTTGGGTTTTGAGCCGCAGTGTCTGCCTCTGTCCAAGTATCCAGGCTCAGGTGCAGACCTTTCAGGGCTGGCGGCGGGAGGCGCGGACGGCGAGAACCCCTTCAGGCGTACTGCCCCCCGGGCTGCCGCGCCAGAGAGTTTGCATCCTTGGGAACCGCGGACGTGCCAGGGCGCTCCAGCTCCGCGCGCCTCAGACGCTGAGGCTATGATTGGCCTGGCTGAACGTCAATCAGGGCTCGGCGCCGTGGAGGCGGGACGAACGCCGCAGGCCGAGCCTGCTTAACTCCCTGTGGGGTTATTCTCCGCCTCTTCTAAGGTAGGCAAACGCTTCCCGAGTCCCTTAAGGGGGTCCCCGCGGCGGCCTGAGATGTTCGGCGCCAGGTCGTCGCGCCCTTGCGCTAGCTGAAGTAGGAATTGGCTCTGGAGAGTCTGCGTTGTTCCTGGTTCCAGGGCCGTGGTCCCGATACTGCGCTTCCGCTCCGCCAGTCAAAGCCCCCAGGCTCCGTCTTCTTCCGCGTTGCGCTGGAGAAACACCCGGAAGAGAGAGTCCCAGAAGGACTGCTGTGGCCCTGCGGACTGACTGCCACCTTCCAGGACTCTAGCCCTGGCTCCTTCTAACCTTCCCGCCCCTCAGTGCCCCAGGGAGGCTGCTATGCCAACAATTATTCATCAGCCGGAAGAAAAGGAGGTGCCAGTGTTAGGCGCAGAAGAGGGTTGGACCAGAAAAGCTGGAGAGGGGCAAGAAAGGAAAGAGGGGGAAGAGGGAAGGCGGAAAAAGTGGGGAGGGGTAACAACTCGGGCTTTTTCTCTAGGGTAGTTTGTCTTCTCTCGGTCCCGCCCCCTCTGCTTCTTGCCTCAGTTCCCCACTCCCACCCGTGCACCTCTGCGGCAGGCGTGTGAAAGAAGTGGGAGGGAGGGGCTTTTGGTCGGGATATCTGGTCCTCCAGACCCCACAGCCTTGGCTGAGAACTTAAGTCCACTCCAACTGACTTGATAAATGAGAATCTTGACCAGTCCATTGGTAGGTAGAAATGAAGGACATCATCTGTCCCTGAACACAATAACCCGAAACCGTAGGTCCCATGGATGTGGGAATCCACAGCACTGACTGCGCTCCTAAGGCTCGTAAGTCCACTTCCGAACCTCATCTAAGACCCTGAAAGCCAACTAGGGATACGTTTTTTTATTATTACTATTTTTTATTTGAGACAGGGTCTCCCTCTGTCGCCCAGGCTGGAGTGCAGTGGTGCGATCTCGGCTCACTGCAACCTCCGCCTCCCGGGTTCAAGCGGTTTTCGTGCCTTGGCCTCCCGAGGAGCTGGATCTACAGGTGCGCACCACCACACCTGGATAATTTCTGTATTTTTAGTAGAGACGGGGTTTCACCATGTTTGTCAGGCTTGTCTCAAACTGTTGACCTCAAGTTAGCCTCCCGCCTCTGCCTCCTAAAGTGCTGGGATTACAGGCCTGAGCCTCCTCGCCCGTCTTATACGTTGGATCTTTTCCCAGACCTCCTCCTCAGACGTGGACCGACCAGATGATGCTCCATCGGTTACTCTGATCCTGGCTTTGGGACTGCCAGATAAAACTGGGAGAAACCCTACATTTACTCTTAATGTAACGTATTGGCTTGAAACTGCAGGTCAGAACCCATTTATGTTGAGATCAAAAGACTTTTTTTTTCCAAGTAGAATGAAATAGAACAAAATAGAATTGAAAATACTTGCCTGCATCACAGGTAATGAGAGTAACTATAGTTTCATGAAACCTTTGTTTCAGTTAAATATGTTTTTGCGTGTGTGCATGTGTACCGGGAGGAGATATATATTTCATGTATGTATGTAGAGAGGTGGAAATCAACAACAAAACTCCATAATTGTTCTTATTTTCTAATAGTTCTTGATTTTGAGTAAAAATAATTAAGAACAAAATGTTGAGCCAGCTAAAGAAAGATCAGAGTCAAGCAGGCTCTCACTGGGGCCTAAATAGAGGTTCATCTTATTTGGCTTTTTTTTTTTTTTTTTTTTCCCCATCTCCTGGGCTCCTTCTAAGGCCCAGCAAGGAATTACCCTCCCCCCACTCTCTCTGCTTGGTTCGGCCATTCAGCCGTCTCTCAGGCTCTTTGATTAATAAAATGTCCAGTAGAGCTATTTTATCCTGTGCATGTGTGGGAAGAGAGCAATGCCAGTGATTCTTTTCTGATTTGATAGAAAATTCACAAATCACGTTATCTTTTGAAGCTTGAGATTTTAAACTCAAACATTATCACCAGAGAACTAAATTATTAAGAAAGATGAGTGGTCAAAAGTACAGATGTTTTACAGATTAAGGGTCATTTTGTCAGGTCCTGTCCAAAATATTTGAAGTCTAGGGGTTTGAAAAATTGTTAGAAACAACCATTTATGACAACAGTTTTCATTTATTGTTCTCCCCAGCTTCAGGAGCAGGCGATAACATTTTTTTCCTTCTTGCTGAGAATTTTTTCACTAGGGTTTCAAGGCTAAGAACTGAAATTCCAGCATTGACATTGAATTAAAAAGAAGCAAGCCCTTTTAGGAAGTCAAATTTTATTATATGAGATGGAATATAATATTGAGATTACTTATTACTTAGGCATGGGATGGGGGGCTTTTAACAACAGATCAAAAAAAAAGTTGAAAGGATAGGAGTGAAATAAAGCAAACTTTCATTATTCATAGATGATATAATTGTCTACAGAGAAAAATAATCTAAAACATAAGAATTAAGAGTTTGGTACAGTTGGCTAAATATATAAAATACTGCATTTTCTATAAAAACAAAGAAGTGGAAATGTGATTAACTGGTTAATAAAATATAACAAACTTACAGTACAGTTGACCTTTGAACAACATGGGCTTGAACTGTGCAGGTCCACTTATATATGATTTTCTTCTGCCTCTGCCACCCTTGAGACAGCAAGACCAACTCCCCTCCTCCCCTTCCTCCTCCTCAGCATATTCACCATGAAGACATGAGGATGAAGACCTTTATGGTGCTCCACTTCCACTTAATGAATAGTAAATATATTTTCTCTTCTTTATGATTTTTTAAATAACATTTTCTTTACTTTTCTGAGACAAAGTCTTGCTCTGTTGCCCAGGCTGGAGTGCAGTGGTGTGATCATGGCTCACTGTAACTTCAGCCTCCTGGGCTCAAGTGATTCTCCACCTCAGCCTCCCAAGTAGCTGGGACTACAGGTGCATGCCACCCTACCTGATTAAATTTTTAATTTTTTGTAGAGATGGGGTCTCACTATGTTGCTGAGGCTGGTCTCGAACTCTTTGTCTCAAGCAGTTCTCCCGCCTCAGCCTCCCAAAGTGCTGGAATTACAACTATGGGCTACCGCACCTGGCCAACATTTTCTTTTCTTTGGCTTACTTTATTGTAAGAGTACAGTATATAACACATACAAATATAAAATATATGTTAAATAACTTTATGTTATTGGTAAGACTTCTGATCAACAGTAGGCTATTAGTAAAGTTTTGGAGGAGTCAAAAATTATGTGCAGATTTTTGACTGCACAGGTGGTCAGCACTGCTAGCACTCGCATTGTTGAAGGGTCCACTGAAATCAGGAATAAATTCTCAAAAAGGAAAGGCATGCAAGATCTTAGTGGGGAAAATTAAAATCATTAAAAGAAGTTGAAGAAGTACTGCACAGATGGAGAGATATATTCATGGTTAGAAAGCATCAATATCATAAAAATGCCAGTTTTCCCCAACGTGATCTATGGTTTCATGCTGTTTCTAGAAAAATTTCAACGAAATGTTTTATAGAATTGGGCACAATGATATTAAAATGAAATGAAGGAACACAAGTTCAAGAAGAGCCAAAATACCATTGAAAATAAAGTGGAAGTTGGGGAATTTTCTGACTACATGAGAAGATATATACACCACTGGATTTAAGACCATGTCCTATTATTGGTGAGAGGGGAAGTAGATGACTGGGCCAATAGAATAGAATGGAAAGAGCGTCAGGACCCCTTGTATATGAAGAATGGTCATTAAAGACCAGTGGGTAAGGGATGTATAATTCAGTAAGTTTGAATTTATGACACTGGATTAATGGATATATATACATCATAATAAATTCCAGATGAACTAAGGATCAACATATTGAAGGCAAAACTGTAAAACTTTTAAATGAAAATGTGAAAGAAATATTTGTATGACTTCAAGGTAGAAAAATATTTATTAAAAAGACACATTTTGAAAACAAAAATGTATAAGAAAAGATGAATAAATTTGACCACATTAAAATTAGAAACTTCTATCAAAATATACTCTAAAGAAAGAAAAGCCACAAACTAAACTTGTATCACACATAATTTACATAGGATCAATATCCAGAACATCTAAGAATAGCTCCAGAAGAAAATGATCAAAAGATGTGAAAGGGCAGTTCACAAAAAGGGATATATAAATGACCAATAAATATACAAAAGTTAAGCTCACTCACAATAGTTATCAGAGAATTGTGAATTAGAACAGTCCTTGAAATAACATTTTAAAATCACTAAATAGACAAACATTGAAAAGTCTTAACATTATCAAAAATCGATGAGGTTGTAGGGTGAGGAGAACTCATACTCTGATGGTGGACTTCCAACTGAAATAATCTGCTTGGAAAAAAAATTGGCATTTTGTAAAGTCGAAGCTGAGTATATCCTAAAGCACAGCAGCTCTACCCTTAAGTATATATGCACCTTAGGGAAATTATTGAATAAGGCATCAAGAGCAATGTGCAGGAAAAGTCACGAGAGCATTCTTTGTAATTGCAAAAAGCTGGAAACAACCCAGTGTCCATTTGCAGGTAAATAAGATGCACAAATTTTGGTATAATAATAATGTGGAATTCTATGCAACATCAAGATCAGTGGAATACAGATACAGTAATAAACTTGCATAATTCTTAAAATCATATTGTTGAATGAAGAAAACAAGTAACAGAAAAATACATTGTGATATTAATTATGATGTTAATTTGTTGTCAGAAACAAAGACAATATTTACTATGATGGAAAGCAAGGTAACGATCAACTCCAAATTTGGAATAATAGTTGCATTTTGCAGAGAGGAAGGGAGATTCTAAGGGAAGACAAACACAGGAAACTTTAATATTAAGGGTAGTGTTCCATTCCTTCATGTGACTGGTGGGAAAAAAGTGGATGTTTAAAATTCTCGTAGATATGCATCATATGTGTTACTTATTTGTAGAAAAGTATTTCAAAAGCTGGATCATAAGAAATATAAGGAAAAAGATGTGTAAAAAATCATTTGCACAGGGACAGAAGTAACAAAGGCAATTTGATGAAATTTATTGAGACAGAAGACTGAAAAATGAAAAAGCATGGTAAATACAAAAATATAAAAATATGATGGCAGAAGTAATCCAGATATATATGCATTTGTAATGCCCATTTATATCACTGCATTAAATCTAAAGTTTTCTGCTCAGTAAAGATGGTGTGTGTGTGTGTGTATCTATCAAATTTTAAATCTAAATTTTTCTGCTTCTCAGTGAAGAGTGTGTGTGTGTGTGTGTGTGTGTGTGTGTGTGTGTATTTGCTATTCAAAAAGTGCTGGTGGCAATGGCTTATACCTGTAGTCCCAGCACTTTGGGAGGCCAAGGAGAGAGGATCACTTGAGCCCAGGAGTTTGAGATCAGCCTGGGTAACATAGAGAGAGACCCTATCTCTACAAAAATAAAAAAATTAGCCGGGCGTGGTTGTGCATGCATGTAGTCCTAGCTACTCAGGAAACAGGTGCAAGGATTGCTTGAGCCTGGAAGATTGAGGTTGCAGTAAGCCATAGTCGCACCACTGCACTCCAGCCTGAGTGGCAGAGTGAGACCCTGTCTCAAAACAAAAACAAAAACAAAAAGCACCTAAAATAAAATGACACCGAGTGATTAAAATAAACCAATGGACAATGATAAACTCAGGCAAATGCTAACAAAAATTAATTATGGATAGAAATACTCCATTTTGTGCTGCTATAACAGAATATCCAACTGGATAATTTATAAAGAACAGAGATTGATTATTACAGTCCTAGAGGCTAGCAAGTCCAAGGATGAGAGGGCTGCATCTTGCAAAAATCTTCTGGCTGCCTCATACTATGGTGGGAGGCAAAAGGGATAAAAAGAGAGATTGGAGAGAGAGAGAGAGAGAGAGAGCATGCCCCAGTGCAACAGGTTGAATTCACAGGCTTTTAGCCTTTTTGTATTGGCACTAATTCATTTATGAGGATGGAGTCGTTGTGACCTAAACACCTGTCATCATTAAGCCTCAACTACCAGCACTGTTGCATTGAATATTACATTTCCAACATATGCTTTTCTGGGGACACATTCAAACCATTGCAAATACTAATATTGAACAAAGTAGAATAAATTATGAAGAAATTTTTCAGTGTCAAAGAAGGATACTTTATTATGCTAAAAGGTACAATTCACCAACTGCCCATAAGTTATAAGCCTTTGTATCCTAAACAAGTCTTTGAAATTTAGGGAAAAAAATGTGGTTTGTTAGGAAGGATAAATTGACACATTTAAGAGCTTTTAGCATACTTTTAAACTAAACTCATATCAAATTTTAAAATAATATGAATGTAAGATATTTTACTAAAGCAAATAATGATCTTAAGTTGTCAGATATTTATAAAATTATGTACTCAACAAATAGCGAATACATATTTTTCTAAACATAACGCATTAAACCACAAAGTAAAATTAAATAGAAATTAGAAACTACACGGGCTATATTCTCTCACCAGTATAAAATGCATACATAGAAAAACAAAACAAAATGAAAATAAAACAAAAACAAAACCTCACCAAAACAATACTAACAAGAAAGCCTCCACTTGGAAACTTAAAAACATCTCACTAATTTTTGGGTTGAAAAGGAAGTCAAAATTGCAATTCAAGGGAGTTATGTTTTTGCTACGAATATGGAGGGAATTCAGAATTCATTTCTCTGTATAGTACAGCAAAGAGAATGAAAAAGAAAACCACACAAGAACTTCATTTTTAGTGAAACTAGGAAACAGAAAGTATGGTTACATCCCAAATTGCATGCCATTTGTGCTTAAAGCAACGGAGAGCAGCAGAACTGGGCATAAGAAGCCAAAATGTTGCTGTGGCAACAGATGAAAGTGTGGAGGAAACTAGTTGTGCGGGATCTCGGAAAGGGCCCGAAAATATTCTCTCTCTTAGAAGCCAGCCTAGGTTGGAGCTGCTGGCAGTTGGCCTGAGCCACAGTGAGGCCCAGACGCTGGGGGAGGCAGAAGAAGGCCCACATGTTGGGGGAGCAGACGTTGTTTTGGAAGTTCCAAGGTGGCAGATAACAAAGGATTCCTCTGGAATGCAGGGAGCTCTAAAACTGTGGTAGGATCCTTGCTGAAATAGATTCTCAAAGTTGGAAGAAACATGGATGCGGCATATTTTAAGATAAAGTTCACTGTGGTAGTAATAAAAGATTGATCCTTTGGTTGTAAACCTGGGAGGTTACTATTGCCCATGTCTTCTCTCACCACCTCATCATCCCACCCCCATCCAACAGGAACCTTCCACTAATACCTGGTCCAGGAATGCTCAATTCATTCAGAATAAGTAGGAAAAGAAATGGCACAGTTCCACATAAATATGCCATAAGAAAATAATGTTTACAGAAAGCAGCAAGATTTCCCTCCAGAAGTAATGAAGCAGCCTTAGCCATGAAGATCATGGCGCCAAAAGGAAGACCTTCAGCAGAAGCAGTTGCGAGCCAAAGAGGTCCAAGGGCACTGAGGAAGGAGCCAAGTGGTAAGGGCCACCTCTGGCTGGGATCCAGGGTGCCCAAGTGGGAGAATGAGCAAGCCAGAGAGTGCTTGGTCTAGGGATTAAGGAAAGCACACAGGAATAGGTTGGACACCAAATTTGAAAATGAACAGTGAGAAAAATGCTGTGGTGACAAGGATCGAAATGAAGTAACAGAACAATTAAAATTACGTGATCCAGGGACAGAGACTTGAATTCATAAACAGGCCTGTGTTGCCCATTAGTCACAAGGGGAGCAGTGAGCCATTGTTAAAATGCCAAGGATTCCCAATGCAGTTTACTTGGAACTTTGCCCAGCGATGAAGGAGTCTGACTTGTCTTTTCTGTAATAGTTAGAATCAAAGAAAAATAAAGCACAGCTGGTGGGAGGGTGAGACACAAGCATCATGAACCAGGATCTAATTCAAGGATCAAACTGCTGTCCAGTTCTGGCAGATTTTGGATTGCAAGGGGAATAGAGCTGAGAGGCCATATTGGCACCTAGGCACGGTGAGATGAGTCTGGCCACCCATTTTAAGAAGCCCCTGCAAAATGATACAGGTGGTTACTAGAAATCACCTCTGGCCTCTGGAAAAAAAGAAACAGCATCTCCCGGGTGAGAATATCTGGGTCTCACACCTATTGACCAGGTCAGAGATAGGGTTCAGGTGGGGATGGGATATAATAAAAGGCATGGGTAAAGAAACTGGGCAGAGGCATAGTGCCTGCATGTTGGAGGCACTATGGAGCTGCACGTTGGAGCTCACTCGTGGCTGCTTTTCCTTCAGAGTACTCATCCCTCAGCTTACCCAGGGGGACTCAAAGAGAGGAATGTGTGTGTGTATATCTATCTATCCATCCACCTTCTAATCTACCTAAATCAATCACTGTGTGTATCTATTCCAACCACAGTGGACCCCTATCATTCAATTTCATCTAGTGGTACATCTCAGGCCAGTTTACAGAAAAGCTGTAAAGGGCTGTAAAAGGCTGTATGAGAACATAATCTGAAAAGCGTTGCTCAAAAGAGCATATTGTGTATTATTTGGCGTTTATGAAGAAATTAGATTTCACACTGAACTACTTTTTTTTTTTTTTTTTTGAGACGGAGTCTTGCTCTGCCGCCCGGGCTGGAGTGCAGTGGCCGGCTCTCAGCTCACTGCAAGCTCTGCCTCCCGGGTTCACGCCATTCTCCTGTCTCAGCCTCCCGAGTAGCTGGGACTACAGGCGCCCTCCTCGTCGCCCGGCTAGTTTTTTGTATTTTGTAGTAGAGACGGGGTTTCACCGTATTAGCCAGGATGGTCTCGATCTCCTGACCTCGTGATCCGCCCGTCTCAGCCTCCCAAAGTGCTGGGATTACTTAATAAAGATAACTACAAATGGGCTGCAGCATGTGATTCTGAATTTGACTATTTCCTTTTGCCCTTCAGTTTCAGACTGTGATATGGATTGTGATTCTCTACCACCCCCTAGTGGAAATTCATTCATTTCTTTTTAAGTCCTGTTTCTTCTTAGAAATTACATAGAAAATTACATAGTGAATATCTGGATTCACTCTTGTCATAAAAGGTTCAAACCGGCTGGGCGCGGTGGCTCACGCCTGTAATCCCAGCACTTTGGGAGGCCAAGGCGGGCGGATCACGAGGTCAGGAGATGGAGATAATCCTGGCTAACATGGTGAAACCCTGTCTCTACTAAAAATACAAAAAAATTAGCCAGGCATGGGGGCGGGCGCCTGTAGTCCTAGCTACTCGGGAGGCTGAGGCAGGAGAATGGCGTGAACCCGGGAGGCGGAGCTTGCAGTGAGCCTAGATCGCGCCACTGCACTCCAGCTTGGGCTACGAGAGAGACTCCGTCTCAAAAAAAAAAAAAAAAAAGGTTCAAACCATACAGAAGGATATGGAGTAAAAAGGTCTCCTTTGTTTCTCCCTCCTCCCCATTCCATTCTAGGTCCCAAAGGTAACTGTATGTAGTTTGTGTTATGCTAGGATATTTCTTGTGCTTTTACACATTCCAAGTGTATGGCAGGAAAAATCCTGAGACATCAACTGAAGGTTTCTACAACTGCGTCTTTCTACAATAAAGACAGATAACGCATTTCCCCTCATGCAGTGGGAGACAGACCACAGGAAATCAGCAATTATCAAACGATTAAGATTTTTCATTTAAAAATTTACATTTGAAAACCATGGTAAACCAGGTGTGATGGTCACATGCCTTTAACCATTTAGGAGGCTAAGGCAGGAAGACTGCTTGAGCCCAGGAGTTCAAGACCAGCCTGGACAACATGATGAGACTCAGTCTCTAAGAAAAAAAGAAAAAAATTAGCTGGGCATGGTGGCGCTCGCTTGTGGTTTTAGCTACTCAGGAGGTTGGGGCAGGAGGATCGCTTGGGCACAGGAGGTTGGGGATACAGTGAGCCGTGTTTGGGTCACTGTACTCTAGCCTGGGTGACAGAGTGAGACCCTGTCTCAAAAAAATAAATGAATAAAATAGAAAACCCAGTAGAGGCAAAATGAAAGAAAGGTCTTTGAAGATGAAAAACCTTAGATTACTAGATATCTGAAGTCAGCACTTGTTCCATAAATAATAGATATGGGAAGAACTCTGGATAATCTTAGATCCAATTTTCTTGCTGTGGAAGTGATAAGAATCCACAGGCTGAAGAGAGGAATGAGTGTCAGGAACTGGTTTGGGGGTCTTGCACTCTAATCTAGTTAAACTGTGTGACAGAGGGTCAGTGCCTCCTCCAACCCAGATATTTTGGGCATACAAGGGTGGGATCAAAGAGTGTGCTGTTTCTGGTCTACGGAATATTACAAATTTGAACAAAGTAAAAATATTTCTGACAGTTTCTAAACTCTCTTTGCTAAGTACTCAATAGAATGGACTGTCATCCAGGCTGGATAAGGAAAGATGTTGACAAGGAAAGGAAGGAATCAGGGTTTCATGAGAGACAGGGTTCTGGGGATCCAAGCACCATGATGAGGTCATGGCTAAGTTTTCTCTTGGGTAATGCAAAGAAAAGTTGACCTTTACTGCTGTGAAGCAAATTAGAAGCTAGCCTGGGGTGCCTTAGTTTGGTTTCTTCCAGAAGCAGTCCCTGACGCAAGGACATGAGTGAAAGTAATTTATTTTGGAGGTGCATGAAACTTCAGTATCAGCTGAGTGAAAGATAGATTGGGAAGGGAAAACAGCCAACGAAGGATGAATGACTGGAACTTAATCCCCTGGGGAAATTCTGGGAAAGCACATGCTTTAGAGTTAACCCAGCCATGTAAACAGGGAGTTGGGCAATTGTACATCAATTCCCATTGGCTGAAGGCTGCTGCCTGACATGTGAACTCTTCAGCCCTTCTAGTCTGCTGTGAGTTGGGCAGAGTGGCCCTTCTTGGCCTTGAGGAAGCCTTCAGGAATGATGCAAATGTCCAGCCAGTGTGCACTACAGTGGTAAGGCCCAAGGAACATGGCAGGTATTAGTAGCATCAGCCACACCAGGTCTGTTTCTAGTTGGAGAACCCTTAGATGGGCTGGAGCCTATGATCTCTTACATCTATAATATCTGTGATCAGAATGGAAGAATTTTCTATTGTCTTTTTTTTTTCAATTTTGCCCAAGCCTTCATAAAGTCTTGTTAAAACTTTGACAACAGTCTTATTTTTACGTTCCTTTAATCAAGAAGGACAGGCCTATGTCCAAATATAGGAGGATGTATTAGTTTGCTAGGGCTACCATATGAAATACCACAGACTGAATGGCTTAAACAACATAAACTTATTGCCTCATGGCTCTGGGGGCTAGAAATGTGAGATCAAGGTGTGAGCAGGGTTGGTTTCTTCTGAGGTCTCTATCCTTGGCTGGCAGATGGCTGTCTTTTCTCTGCATCTTCATGTGGACTGTCCCCTGTGTATGTATGTCCTCATCTCTTCTTATATGGATACTAGCTATATTAGGACCTACTTTCACAACCTCTTTTTAACTTAATTATCTTTTTAAAGAGTCTAACTCCAAAAAAAATTCACATTCTGAGGTACTGGGTTTATTCAACATTATGAATTTATAGGGGGACACAGTTCAGCCCAAAAAGAGGAAAATGGGGCAAAGGGAAAATTCTCCTTCTCCGTCTTCTTTCCTGTTCTCTCTCAAAGGCCAAGGGGAGTGAGAGCAACATTGGATCATGGGATCTTGGTTGCGCTGCAACTCAAGAGCTACCTGGTTTCAACATTAGCAGTGAGCAACAGCAGAGCTGAGAACAATGGTATGGAACCGAGTCACACTGAATCAGGCCACATTTCCCAGGCTAATTTGCAAACCAGAATTCCAGATACAATTTTTATTCACTCAGACTTTCCACTTATGAACTTCTTGAATATGTTTTGAAAAACTATGCACATCCTCATACATGTTTTTTAAATTTAACTTTTTATTTTGAGATAATTAGAGAGTGACACACAGTTGTAAGAAATAATACAGACAGAACCTTTTACCCTTTAATCCAGTTTCCCCGATGGTAACATCTTATAACACTTCAGTACAGTATTGCAATCAGGATATTGACATTTGTATCAATGTCAATTATCACAGTCAAGACAGTATTTTTGTCACTCCAGGTATCCCTTATCTTTCCCTTTTATGGTCACTTCACCTCATTCCCACCCCCATCACTTCCTTAACCACTGGCAACCATGATTTTTTTCTCTATTTCTGTACTTTTGTGATTTCAAGCTTGTTAATACAAAATGTTATACAAAGGGATTGTGCTTTTTTTTTGCTTTTCAATAAAGTTTATTTTATTTATTTATTTATTTATTTATTTAGAGACAGAGTATCACTCTGTCACCCAGGCTGGAGTCCACTGGCACTATCTCAGCTCACTGCAACCTCCGCCTCCTAGGTTTGAGTGCTTTTCATGCCTCAGCCTTCCAAGTAGCTGGTATTACAAGCATGTGCCATCTTGCTCAGCTAATTTTTGTATTTTTAGTAGAGACGGGGCTTCACCATGTTGGCCAGGCTGGTCTCGAACTCCTGACCTCAAGTGATCCGCCTGCCTCAGCCTCCCAAAGTGCTGGGATTACAGGTGTGAGCCACCATGCCTAGCCTGGATTGTGTGTTTGATGTCAAGCCTACGAATTCTTTGCCTGGCTCTACATCTCAAAGATTTTCTCCTATTTTTCTAAAATTTTAATAGTTTTACACTTTACATTTACTCTGTAATCCATCTTTTTTGTTTATCTGTTTTTAGAGATGGGGTCTTACTCTCTTGCTCAGGCTGGAGTGAAGTGACATGATCACAGCTCACTGCAGTATGTAACCTTTTGGGATTGGCATTTTTCACTCAGTATAACTCTCTGGAGATTCATGCAGGTTGTTGTGTGTATCAGTCATTCTTTTTTATTGCTGAGTATTATTTCATGGCATAAGTGTACAATAGTTGGTTTAACCATTTACCTGTTAAAGGATATCTGGGTTATCTTTGGCTACAATGAGTAAGCAGTTAGACAAACATTTGCATACAAGGTTTTGTGTGAAGGCATTGTGTGTGCGTGTGTATATGTGTGTGCAAGTTTTCATTTCTTGGGGCTAAATACCCAGGAATGCAGTTGCTGGGCAGGATGGTAGTAGTATGCTTAGTTCTTGGATTTGTTGTTGTTGTCATTGGTTTTGTTTTGTTTTGTTTTTAAGAAACTGCCAAGTCATCTTCCAGAGTGGTTGTACCATTTTATATTCCCACCAGAAATTGTGAGTGATCCACTGTCTCCTCTTCCTTGCCAGCATTTAGCATTGTCGCTTTTTTTTTTTTTTTTTGAGATGGAGTTTCACTCTTGTTGCCTAGGCTAGAGTACAATGGCACCATCTCTGCTCACCGCAACCTCCATCTCCCGGGTTCAAGTGATTCTCCTGCCTCAGCCTCCCGAGTAGCTGAGATTACAGGCATGTGCCACCGTGCCCAGCTACTTTTGTATTTTTAGTAGAGACAGGGTTTCTTCATGTTGGCCAGGCTGGTCTCAAACTCCTGAACTCAGGTGATCCACTCACCTTGGCCTCCTAAAGTGCTGGGATTACAGGTGTGTGCCACTGCGCCTGACCCATTGTCACTACTTTTATTTTAGTCATCCTGATAGATGTGGAGTGACATTTCATTGTGGTTTTAAATTGCATTTCCCTAATGGCTAATGATGTTGAACAACTTTTCATGTGCTAATTTGCCATTTTTATATCCTCCTTAGTGAAATATCACCTTAAGTCTTTTGCCTGTTTTCTAATTGGATTTTTAATGTGTGTTTTTGTTGTTGTTGAGTTTTGAGAGTTCTTTATATATTCTAGATACTAGTCCTTTGTTCAATATATGGTTTGCAAATATTTTCTCCTATTGTGTAGCTCATTTTTTCATCCACTTACCAGATCTTCACAAAGCAACACTTTTACATTTTGATGAAATTCAATTTATCAGTTTTTCCTTTCATAGATCATGCTTTTGATGTCAAGCCTAAGAATTCTTTGCCTAGACCTATATCTCAAATATTTTCTCCTATTTTTCTAAACTTTTAGTAGTTTTATGCTTTACATTTACTACATAATCTTTTATTTATTTTAATTAATTAATTGTATCTGGTAAAGGTTAAGGTATTGCATTTCTCTGACAATTTTTTTTTTTTTTTGAGACAGAGTCTTGCTTAGTCACTCAGGCTAGAGTACAATGGTGCTGTCACAGCTTATGACAGCCTCGAACTCCTGGGCTCAAGCAATCCTCCTGCCTCAGCATCCCAAGTAGCTGGGACTACAGGCAGGAGCCACCACACCAACATAATTTTTCATTTTTGTGTATAGACAGGGTCTTGCTATCTTACCCAGGTTGGTCTTGAACTCCTGGACTCAAGCAATCCAATCCAGTTTGAATTAACTTTTGCATAAGGCGTGAGACCTAGATCAAGGTTCATCTTTATTTTATTGTCTTGCCTATGGATGTCCAATTGTTCCATTTCACCATTGTTCAATTCACCATTTGTTAAAAAGGCTATTTTTCTTCCATTGACTTCTTTTTGTACCTCTTTCAAAAATCATTTGGGCAGACTGTGTGGGTCTTTTTCTGCGTTCTCTATTTTGTTCCGCTGATTTGTGTGTCCATTCCTCTGCTAGTACCACACAGTCTTGATTACTGTAGGTATATAACAACACTTGAAATAGGGCAGACTGATTTTCAATCACTTTATTCTTCTTTTTCAAGAATGTTTTAGGCGTCGGCGTCGCTCCCGCCCTGGAGCTCTAGGCCCGCGTTTCCCCGCGAGCCGTGGTTGTCAAGCGCCGGCGGCTAAGGGTGTGCGAGGAGCCTCCACCCGTTCTGCGTTGGGCCTGGCGTCGGGGTCGTTGTGTCCTGACAACCACTCGCGTACCCATTTCCGAGGCAGCAGGTGCAGCCGCTGTAGCCCTGAGCCGGCTCGGCGTCTGTCTGCTGGTCTCTGCTAAAGCCCACCCTTCTCTTCGCGGACCCCACGCCAAGCAGCGACACGGAGCCGACAGCTGGAGCGCCCGGCAATGGCGGCCTCGACGGCCTCAAAACGGCCCGTCAAGGGGATGGATCCTGAAGGACAAGACCTCTACGACCCCCTCTATGGTGGCGTCGGCCGAACCGCCCCGCGGGAGTGTCCACGAGGAGCTGAGCAAAAAATCCCAGAAGTGGGATGAAATGAACATCCTAGCGACATATCATCCAGCAGACAAAGACGATGGTTTAATGAAAATAGATGAACCAAGCACTCCTTACCATAGTATGATGGGTGATGATGAAGATGCATGTAGTGATACAGAAACCCCCGAAGCCATGGCACCAGATATCTTGGCTAAGAAATTGGCTGCTGCTGAAGACTTGGAGCCAAAGTATCGGGTTCAGGAGCAGCAAGGCAGTGGAGAGGAGGATAGCGACCTCTCAACTGAAAGGAGAAGAAAAGCGACAATTTGAATGAAAAGGAAGCGCCACTACAATGAAGGACTCAATCTCAAACTAGCTGGACAATTTCAAAAGACCTACATGATGATGATGGAGATGAAGAAATGTTAGAGTCTGCAGGTGGAGAAAGCATGAATACGGAAGAATCAAATCAAGGATCTACTGTAAGTGACCAACAGCAAAACAAATCACGAAGTTCATAGAAGAGATTTGTTCAACACTGCAATTATTTGTTAGATATGAACCCAGTTGCTATAATACATTGCTTCTTGTTCTCCACAAATCATGACTTAAGTATCAAAATGCATACCAGTTATTATATATTGCCAGTAATTAAATGATAACCTTAGAGACTGATTAGACTGAAATGAAAATGCCTGATATGTGTGTATATATGTGTGTGTGTGTATATATATATACACATACTTGTGCCTAGTACTTTACCACAAATACAGTGTAATACCGTCAGTCCGAAACTATATTGCTTTTGTAAAAACGTTGGTTAACTTGTATATTATACAGCTTTTTATGCTTTAGAGGTTCAACAATATCTTTGGGGGAGAACTAATTTATTTTCATCATTCTAAATGTGGTGGTAGCTCTTATAAAGTTTGTTGATTTTTTTTAAATCAAAAGCCAATTGAACAACAGGATATATAGGTTGATAAATCTTCAGGCTGAATAGTATTTTAACACTTGTCTTCAACTTGATTTGTCTGTTTAATTGAAAAGGATTGTAAGAGTTACTGTTGCATTTTCTGGCCTACTATCTTTAAAATTCTTGTTATGTTTCTTTGTGTTTACAAGGAAAGGACTGGACTGTTTCTCGACAAAACTAGCTTTTTTTTTCTCACAAATTATCAGGTTAAACTTGCATTGATGTCTGCTCTTTTTTTTTTTTTAATGTTTTTGGTACACGGGGCAGACTTCAGTTTTTTAAAAAATAAATATTGTAATGTAGCTATCTCGGCATTCCCTTTAAATACCTGTCTTAACCTCCTGCTTTTATTTCCTACTCCTTTCCACACATATACACACAATCCTTTACCTTTTAAAGGGTCATTAGGATTATCACACATTAGGAAGTCTTTCTCTCATGTCGTTTGCAGCAATATTGAAATTCTTATTTTGACCATCAATGTCTATTAATTCTTCTAATACATGAAGAAAATAGGTTGAGTAGCAGCAGTACCCCATAGGCAGGAAATACAGTTTAACCGCTAGATTTCTATACCTCTCTGATTTACAGCTTGCTAATTAAATTGCTATTATTAGTTTGCTTGGCTTAATTAGACTTAAGAAAACAACTGACTGAGGGTTTTTGTTTTATCAGTTTTTTTTTTTTTGCATGAGGAGAGAATTATATATAAACAGTGATATGATTATTCCTGAAGGTACAGACAGAAGTAAACCTGAGAACATTATTTAATTTAAAAACTTTAATCCCTACTATAAGGGAATACGATAATGTATACTATGACAAATGTACTTTATTCTTCTAACACAGTAAAGAATTACTTGGGAACTTTTTCCTGAAACTAAGTGCAGGAAAGCTCTGTGTGCCTTGGTTTCGTGATGGTTTCATTTCTAGCCATACAACTGATGGATTGTGTACAATTTCTGTTAGTGCCAAAATAATCTGTTATATGAACAGACTTCTAAAATAATTTCTCTATATCATATATGTAAGAATTCTTTCACTGAACAGCTTATCTTCCACTTGCAAGTTTACGGAAATATCAGTATGTCAAAATAAATAAAAAGTGGGAGAATTCTTTGCTGTTAGAAGAATGTGCTTATTATTTTGATTTATTAAATGGTATATAATCAAAGTACTGCTGATGTATAGGTGCAGTATTCTACTAAACACTTCAGCTAGTAATACCGCTGATTTAGAAACAAAACTGTTTGTTTTTGCTTTCTGAATTTAGAATGCTGGGATTACCTGTTTAAGCCTGTTTTGGGGAATATAGAGATTAAGTCTGTACATACCTGTGCACATATATTCATGCACCCTCTGATTTTGGTTTTCTTGTTTTTGAGTTGTTAGAAAGTATCCACTTACTCTTCTTTTTGTAGAAGTAGCTGTTTTAGAGAGAAGAAAAGGATAAGATTTTACATAGTTTATTCTTTTTGTGTTTTCTACAAACTTTTTTGAATTTCAAATCACAAGCAAACTAATTTTCTGATTTTTAGAAAGTAGATGATGATTTCAGAGGAGTAAGACATGCTAAACAGCATGCCTGGTAGAATTTTAGGTAGTCAAATGCAACTGAGAAAAAGTATTTTCAAGTCATAAGTTGCTAATTGGTATGCTATGAACTAGTCAAAATATGAACCATATGATTCAAGTTAGATTTTCCTCTAGAGATGGATCTGCAGGGATGACTAAAATTTGGCATAATGGTGTAAATGAATTGTTAAGGGTAACTTTAAGTTGAAGATTAAAGCAAGATGCCATTTCCTCCATGTCTTTCATTTTGTTTATATTTTTCCCCTTTAAGTTAGTATACACTACACGTACTGCAATAAAATATAATAATATGAAAAAAGAATATTTTAGATATTCTAGTTCCTTTGCCTTTCCATGTAAATTTTAGAATAATCCTACCTATAATCAACAAATCTTGCAAAAATTTTGATTGGAATTGTGTTAAACTTGTATATCAGTTTGGGGAGAATTGACATATTTACTATGTTGAGTCTTCTAATCCATGAACAGTATTGCTCTCTATGTAGATAAAGACTAAATAGATCTTCTTTGATATCATTCACCAGCATTACATGGTTTTTAGCTTGCAAGTCTTGCATGTTTTGTTAGATTTACACATAAGTGTTTCATGTATTTGAGTAATTGGAAATAATATATTTATATTTTTGGGCCAGGCACAGTGGCTAATGCCTGTAATCCCAGCACTTTTGGAGGCCGAGGTGGGCTGATCACGAGGTCAGGAGATCGAGACTTTCCTGGCTAACCTGGTGAAACCCCGTCTCTACTAAAAATATAAAAAATTAGCTGAGCGTGGTGGTGGGTGCCTGTAGTCCCAGCTACTGGGAAGGCTGAGGCAGGAGAATGGCATGAACCCGGGAGGTGGAGCTTGCAGTGAGCCAAGATCATGGCACTGTACTCCAGCCTGGGTGACAGAGTGAGATTCCATCTCAAAATAATAATAATAATAAAAATAACAATATTTTTGGTATCATCTGTTCATTGTATGTGGAAATATAATTGATACTGGTTTGTTTGTCCTGTATTCTGTTAATTTGCTGAAATCACATATTCTAGAAGTTTTTCTGTAGATTCCTTGTGATTTTCTACATAGACAATCATGTCACTTACAAATGGAACTGTTTATTTCTTACTTCACAATCTGTATGCCTATAATCTCCTTTTTCATGCCTATTGCACTGTCTAGAACTTCCAACACTGTGAATAAGAGTGGTGAGAGTGAACATTCTTGCCTTGTTCCTGATTGTAGGTAGAAACTATTCAGTCTTTCAAAATGAAGTATGTTAGCCATAGGATTTTTGTAGATGATCTTTACCAAGTAAAGAAAGATATTATCGGCCGGGCGCGGGGCTCAAGCCTGTAATCCCAGCACTTTGGGAGGCCGAGACGGGCGGGATAGAGGTCAGGAGATCGAGACCATCCTGGCGAACACTGTGAAACCCCGTCTCTACTAAAAAACAAATACAAAAAACTAGCCGGGCGAGGTGGCGGGCGTCTGTAGTCCCAGCTACTCGGGAGGCTGAGGCAGGAGAATGGCGTGAACCCGGGAGGCGGAGCTTGCAGTGAGCTGAGATCCGGCACTGCACTCCAGCGCCGGCGACAGAGCAAGACTCCGTCTCAAAAAAAAAAAAAAAAAAAAAAAAAAAAAAAAGATATTATCTACTCCTATATTTCTGAGATTTTAAAAAAATAATGAATGGATGTTAAAGTAGGTTAAATACTTTTTCTTCATTTATTGATATGAACAAGTAAATTTTCCTCTTCAGCCTGTAATATGATGGATTACATTAATTACTTACGAATATCCAACCAGCTTGCATCCCTGGGATAACTCTCACGTGGTCATTGTATATAATTCTTTTTATATATTGGTAAATCCCATTTGCTAATGTTTAGTTAAAGATTGCTGCATCATGAGGAATATTAGTCTACAGTTTTCTTTTCTTCCCATTGTCATTGTTTGGTTTTGGTATTGGGGTAATTAATTCTAGCTTTATAAAATAAACTGGGAAATGCTTCCTCTGCTTCTATTTTCTGGAAGAGATTGTTAATTGGTGTTAATTCTTCTTTAAATCTTCAGTAGAATACCTCATTAAAACTATTTTTTCCTAAATATTTCCTTTTGTGAGTTTTTAAACTATGAATTCAATTTCCTTAATAGGTATAGAAATTTTTGAATTAATTATTTTATATTTAGTGAGTTGTGGCACTTTATATTTTTTGAGAAAATGATCCATTTCATTTAAGTGTCAAATTTATGTGTGTAGAATTGTTCATAGTATTATTTTATTATCCTTTTGATGTCTGTAGAATCTTTGGTGATATCCCATTTCATTTCATAGCTTCTATCTGCTGTCTTCTTTTTTTCTTTCTGAGTCTTACTAGTGGTTTGCCAATTTTATTAATCTTTCAGAGAGCCAGCTCTTTGCTTCATTGATTTTTTTTGTTTTTGCTTTTGTTGTTCTGTTTTCAGTTTCATTGTTCTGCTGGCATTTTATTTTGCTGTTCTTTTTCTAGATTCTTGAGGTGAGAGCTTAGATTATTGGTTTGAGACTTTTCCTCTTTTCCAATGTATGCAGTTAGTGTTTTAAATTTACTTCTCAATGCAAATTAAAACCACAATGAAATGCCATCTCACGCCAGTCAGAATGGCAATTATGAAAAACTCAAGAAACAACAGATGCTGACAAGGTTGCGGAGAACTTTGTTTCTTTACATTGTTGATGAAATGCAAATTAGTTCAACCATTGTGGAAGACAGTGTGGCAATTCCTCAAAGATCTAGAACCAGAAATACCATTTGACCCAGCAATCCCATGACTGGGTAAATACCCAAAGGAATACAAATCATTCTGTTATAAAGATACACGCACGTGTATGTTCATTGCAATGCTATTCACAATAGCAAAGACATGGAATCAACCCAACTGCCCATCAATGACAGACTGGATAAAGAAAATGTACATATGCACCATGAAATACTATAAAACCATAAAAAGGAATGAGATCCTGTTGTTTGCAGAGACATGAATGAAGCTGGAAGCCATATCCTCATCAAACTAATGCAGGAACACAAAACCAAACACCACATGTTCTCACTTGTAAGTGGGAGCTGAACAATGAAAACACATGGACACACGGAGGGGGAAATCACACACTGGGGTCTGTCTGGGGCAGGGGTGGGAGGAGGGAGAGCATCAGGAAAGATAGCTAATGCGTGCTTGGCTTAATGCCTAGGTGATGGGTTGGTATGTGCAGCAAACCACCATGGCACACGTTTACCTATGTAACAAACCTGCACATCCTGCACATGTACCCTGGAACTTAAAATAAATTTACCTCTTATAACTACTATAACTGTATCCCACAAATTCTGATACAGCATATTTTCAATTTTGTTTAGTTGTGTTTATTGTGTGTATTTTTTAAAAGTTTCCTTGAGACTTCCTCCTTGACCCATGTATTTCTAAGTGTGTTGTTTTGTCTCCAAATGTTTAGAGATTTTCCTGTTATTTTTCTGTTGTTGATTTCTGGTTTGGTTCCACTGTGGTAGGAGAATACTTTCTTTATGATTTTATTTTAAAAATTTGTTGGTGTTTGTTTTATTGTCTTAGATATGGTCTATCTTGGCATATATTCTGTAGGCACTTAAAAAAAATGTGTATTCTGGCTGGATGTGGTGGCCCATGCCTGTAATCCTAGCACTTTGGGAGGCTGAGGTGGGTGGACCACCTGAGGTCAAGAGTTTGAGACCAGCCTAAGCAACATGATGAAACCTCATCTCTACCAAAAAAAAAAAAAAAAAAAAATTAGCCAGGCATGGTGGCGTGTGCTTGTAATCTCAGTTACTCGAGAGGCTGAGGCAGGAGAATTGCTCAAACCTGGGAGGCAGAAGTTGCAGTGAGCCGAGATTGTGCCATTGCACTCCAGTGTGGGCATTAAGAGTGAAACTCCATCTCAAAATAAATAAATAAATAAATGTGTATTCTGCCATGGAATACTATGCAGCCATAAAAAGAGTGAGATCATGTCTTCTGCAGGGACACAGATGGAGCTGGAGGCCATTATCCTTAGCAAACTAATGCAGGAACAGAAAACCAAATACTGCATGTTCTCACTTATAAGTGGGGGCTAAATGATGGAACACCATAGAGAGGGAAAACACATACTGGGGCCTATTGGAGGGTGGAGGTTGGGAGGAGGCTGAGGATCAGAAAAAGTAACTAATGGGTACTAGTCTTAATTCCTGGATGATGAAGTAATCTGTACAACAAACCTCCATGACACTAGTTTACCTATGTAACAGACCTGCACATGTACCCCTGAACTTAAAATAAAAGGAAAAAAAAAAAAGAGAGAAAATCTTGTGGAATCTACTAAAAGCAAGGAAAAAGAAAATAATGTATTTTTTGTTGTTGATTGGAGTGTTCTGTAAATGTTGATTAGATCTTATTGTTTGATGTTGTTTATTCTTCTATTTTTTTTTCAATTTTTGTCTGTTTAATCAATTGTTGAGAGAAAACTATTGAAGTCTTCAACTATCATTGTTGATTTGCCTATTTTCTTTTCAGTTCTATCAGTTTTTGCTTTATGTAATTTGCAGCCCTGTTGTTTGGTGCATACATATTTAAGATTGCTGTGTCTTTTTGGTAGATTTACCCTTTTATCATTATATAATGTCCCTACCCATTTCTAGTAATTTTTTTTGTTCTAAATTTATTTGATATTAATATAGCCACCCTTTATTTATTATTTTTGCCTGATATATGTTTTTCTATCCTTTAGCTTATGAACCACCTATATCATTATATTTGAAGTGAGTTTATCATAAACAGCAAATAATTGACTTTTCTTTTTTTTTTTTTTTGAGACGGAGTCCCGCTCTGTTGCCCAGGCTGGAGTGCAGTGGTGTGAAGTGGCATGATCTCAGCTCACTGCAACCTCCAGCTCCCGGGTTCAAGAGATTCTCCTGCCTCAGCCTCCTGAGTAGCTGGGGCTATAGGCGTGTGCCACCACAGCTGGCTAATTTTTGTATTTTTAGTAAAGACGGAGTTTCACCATGTTAGCCAGGACTCCTGACCTCGTGATCCATCTGCCTCGGCCTCCAAAAGTGCTGGGATTACAGGCATGAGCCACTGCACCCGACAGAGTCATATTTTTAAATCTATTCTGCCAAGCTTTGTCTCTTATAATTGATGTATTTAGGCCATTTATATTTCCTATAATATTGTTATGTCCAGGCTTAAGTCTGACATTTTATTTTTTGTTTTCTGTTTGTTCACTCTGTTTTTCATTTCTTTGTTTTCTTTGTCAGTGCTTCCTAAATAATTTTAAAATTCCACTTTAATTTATCTATAGCTGTGTGTGTGTACGTGTGTGTACCTCTTTGTATAGCTCTTTTAGTGGTTGTTCTAGGTATTACATGATATTTATATAACTTATTTATTGTCATTATTACCAGTCTGAGTGATGTGTAGACATTTCTTCTCCCTTTATGTTTGTTTACCCTCCTTTATTTATAATTGCCTGTAGTATTTTCTCTGTATACATTTATAACCATATGATACAGTATTAAAGGTTTTTCTTCAATCCTATAATTTAGATAACTCAAGAGAAGAAGTAAAGTCCATTTTTTAACCCATATTTTTTCTTGACATGTTCTTTCTTCCTTCCTGATGTTCCAACTGTCCTCAATTTAACTTTTTGGTGTTTTTAGGGTCGACCTGTTAGTGACAAATTCTGTTAGTTTTCCCTCATCTGTGTATATCTTGATTTCCCTGGATATTTTTGCTGATATAGTATTCTAAGTTGACATTTTTTTTTTTCCTTTCAGCACTGGAAAAATGTGGTGACCTCCTTTAAGCTTACACAGTTTCTGAAGAAAATTTTGCTGTCATTTTTTTCACCTGTTAGGTGTCATTTATCTCTTACTGCTTTCAAGATTTTTTTTGTCTTTAGTTTTTAGTTAATTACTATGGTTTTAGTGTGGCTTTCTTTGGGTTTCTCCTGTTTGGGGTTCACTCACCTTCTTAAATCACTAAGTTTATGTCTTCTGCCAAATTTGGGAAGTTTTCAACCATATTTATTTGACAATTTTTTTCAGATTCACTCTCTTTTTCCTCATTTTGGGACTCTGAGTACATGAACACTAAATCTTTTGTTATAGCCCCATGGGTCCCTGAGGCTTTGTCCATTTTTTTCAGTGTATTTTCTTTCTTTCCTTTGTTCAGATTGGGTGATTGCTATTGTTCTCTCTTCAAGGTAGCTAATTCTTTCCTCTGTTCTCTCCTGCTGCTGAGCTTGTTTATTGTGCTTTTTATTTTGGCTATTGTACTTTTCAGTTCTAAAATTTCCACATTTTCTTCCCTATATATCCTATTTTTATGCTGAAACATCCTATTTTTTTCTTTTCTGCTCTTTTCTTCTTCCTTTTTTTAAACCACAGAACTGGACATCCTATTTTTTCATTCTTTAAGTGTTAATTGCTCATCAAAGCATTTTAATAATGGTGGCTTTAAAATCTTCATCAGGCTTTTCTTTTTGTTTTGGCATCTATTTTATTGTTTTTTTTTTTTTTTAATTCAGTTTGAGGTATTCCTGGTTCCTGATATGACAAATAATTTCCAATTAAAACTTGGACATTTCAGGCATTATGTTATAAGGCTATTGTCTTATTTAAACTCTTTGTTTTAGTTGGCTTCTTTTAACACCACTCCAGTAGGTAGGTAGGGGAGCTTCATGACTCTAGGTAGGGGGAGGAGCCCAGGTTTCTCACTCTGCCTTCATTGACACCTCAGATAGGTTCCCATTATTACTGAGTGGGGAGAGAAATTCTGCCTCCCTGTCAGGTGCCCACTAATACCTCCCTGGCTGGTTGGGATAGGAGTGCCACGTACTATCCCTCACATGGCCTCTACTGACACCAAGATGGAACAGTGGAGTGGAGGAGTGAGTAGTAGGTATCAGGGAGTGGTTGCTGGATTAACTCTGGGTGGTGATGAAAATCCTCACTGTCCATTAGGCATTGTCTGCCACCCCCCTAGAGGAGGGTGGGGAATGGAAGTCTAGGTTTCCACTGACATTTCAGGGGCTTGGGGAAGGGAGTACATTTTCACCAAGGGGGCATGAACATCCTGACTCCCTACTCACTTTCTCTGACACCATCCTGGTGTGTGTGCATGTGTGTGTTGAAGTGTTGGGTTCCTTATTACAGTCAGGTGAGGGTGAAAGTCTAGGCTCCTCATTTGACCTTAGCTGGTGGGAGTGGAGTCACAATTTTTTCTGTGGTGTTTGGCTGGCCCCATCACCCAAGATGGAGTGTAGTGGTGCAATCATAGCTCACTGTAACCTCGAACTCCTGGGCTCAAATGATCCTCCTGCCTCAGTCTTTCGAGTATCTAGGACTACAGACACATCTGACTATGCCTGACTGATTTTATTATTATTATTATTACTATTATTATTATTATTCATAGAGATAGGGCCTCATTATGTTGCCCGTGGCTGGTCTTGAACTCCTGGCCTCAAGCAATCCTACTGCCTGGCCTCCTCCCCAAAATTACTTTAAATGATATAACAGCTGACAGCTTGAATAGGTCCTCTTTATTTTGTTGGAGGCAGAGTATTAGAAATGACCTAACAAAAATAATTTGTTTCCTGTCACTAGACTCATTCACTGTGTCAATGAGTGTGTCAGTGGTTTGTGGGAAGCAAACTTAAATGAAAATGTATGTGTTTAATTAAATGTTACAAGAGATGCTTTTTTTAAAAAAAAACTATTGACTCCTGTGAATTTCAGAAAAATATTGCAAGTCATTTGACTTAGTTACTTCGCTTGCACTCTATGTAAAAATTTTAGAATTTTACCTCTTTGGAAAACTCCTAATATCAGTAGTGGTAATGTTGTTTTGCAGCCTCAAATGATTTTGTTACTTTGGGCTAATTTTCATTGAGTTATTAATAAGTGATGTTTTATTACCTAAAAATATTCTTAAGTATATCATAGAAAGATTATTGGGTCACTAAGTGACTTTCTATGTATATACCTTTGTCCATATTTAATTTTTACAAAACTCAAATTAAGGTGGTAAATTCTGTGTGGATATACCTTCATGTATTGTATTGATAAGATTAACTACATTTTAAAACTAAAGTTGAAAGCTTTAAATAAAATTGTCATTCAACTATATATGTATTTCTGTAAAACACACACATAATGATGAATTCGAATTAATAAGCAAAAAAGGAGAGGATTTGTCATTTAAAATTGATCTTGGAATATACACTCTACACTTAAAGAGACAGGAAAACTTTTTCTTTCCCTTTAGCATAATCTGCCCAGCAAGTGGTGGTTTCTTATCAGAATGCTCTCACTTAATATCTTGATAACTTTTAGTGCTTTGTGCTGATAGCATCAAGTTTTAAAATTATTTTAAAAACAAACAACGAAAAAACCCATTTGCTTCTGAAACACCTAAATTTTCTTATAATTGTTACCTTCTTTATGTTTATTTTCAAATGTTTCATTGTCACTCGGTTATTGAGATATCAAAACTATAACAGTTGCTCACCCTCAGGTACCTATGCACTTAAGTGACCAGTTTCTCTGAAAATTCTTTTTTATTGTTGCCTTCTTCAAACCTCATACCCTGAATCCAGAATACTAACACTGTCAAGCTATTTTTCACGCCTTCAAATCTTTGTTTTTTCTCACTAGACAGCCACTACCCATTTGGCCACTAGGTGGAGCCAAAGGCTTAATCTTTCACCTTCCTGCGCCTGTGAAGGAAGCTAAAAGTACTTAGATGTGTTTGGCATGATTTATATATTTTAAATTAAGGCTGTACTATCAAAAGAGCTACCCTGTGTCTCAAACCCACAATGCGGTAAAAGGTGACAAATAAAAAACAGTAGCTCAGTTTTCTAGATTAATTTTGTCCAGGTTAAAAATATTATTGATACACATTTTAGTGACCGCATAGGTTTCAGTAAGGGTAAAAGGGTGCTCCTGTTCGTACTCCAAGTTTGGCATGGTGACTGTTAATACATTCATTTTGAAGAAGATTTTGCTTCTGGGTTTAAAATACTGTTGTCAGTTCGTAGGAGTCCTAATCCACACTTTATAGGGTAGATTGGAAAGAAGACCATGGAAAGTTGTCAATGCCCTCACTGTCTAAAGTGTGTTCATATCTTTGGACTAATGACTCTTAGTCCTTGTGCAATGGTGAAATGGAAGATTCTACTCTTCTAGTCCCATATTGTTGGTCACTGTAATAAATTAAACAGAGCCATCGGGCCTTGCCGTGAACAGATGCTTTCTGGTTTATCCTCATGCTTGTCTGAAGGCCTCTGCTATAAGTCATCAAAAGCTGGGTCTTTTGAGAGAAACAACAGGAAGGACAACCTCAGAGGCTCCATGGAAATGACTCTACAATTTTTTTTTTGAGATGGAGTCTCACTCACCCTGTTGCCCAGGCTGGAGTGCAGTGGCAAGATCTTGGCTCAATGCAACCCTTGCCTCCTGGGTTCAAGTGATTCTCCTGCCTCAGCCTCCAGAGTACAGGTACATGCCACCACACCTGGCTAATTTTTGTAGTTTTAGTGGAGATGGGATTTCACCATGTTGGCCAGGCTGGTCTCTGACTTCTGACCTCAAGTGATGTGCCCACCTTGGCCTCCTAAAGTGCTGGGATTATAGTCATGAGCCACCGCACCCGGCCTCTACTAGATATTCTTGACACTTGATACTGCAGAAAATAGAATTGCAAGAACAAATTTACTAGTTTAGGCTGATGTTGCCACCCCTGGTCAGATTATGCCAGGGGACATAAAAATTAGCATTTATAGGACTGTTTTAGTACAGAAGCAGATGCATTCATCAACATAGTCTGCTAACCCCAGATCAATGGAACAAGAAATGAGACTGGGTAAAGTTGTAAACCAATGTTTAATTATGAAGATTTATTTTAGAATGTTGTAGATACTATTTTAAATGCTCATTTTTTTTTCTGATAAGCCTGCCCTTTGGAATAAATGTTCTATTTTCTGATAAGCATATGAGAAAGCATTTTATTTCTTCTTGGTTTGTCTATCTACACTCCTCAATTTCAGCTTATGCTTGTGAAAAATGAAACTTAAAGTTCTTTGAATGGTATCTTGTTCCCAAGGAATCTCAGAATTCAGGAAAGATAAGCTATAGTAAATCTCAATATAGTTTACAAGGTAATTAGGAGACATTGAGGATGATATAATGACTCTACTGACTGGAATTCTGGAAAGTACTTTTACAATATTTTAAGCTTAGAAAAATCTCAACTATCCTTTGTGAAAGAACATTGAGTGAAAATTTGCTCCCATACATCTATAAACAACCAAGCATTTTTATAGATAGGATCACTGGTAAAATATACGATGATTCTATAGAAAATTTGACATACAGTTCTTTTCTGCAAACTATGCTAGGTGCTTTTATGGATCACTTTATGTTTTTATAGCCACGTATTAAATGTGCAATGGTTCAATAGTCCTTCTACCTATAAATCTGGAATCACGATTATGCCAGAAATGTTATATTTAAGGGAAAATCTCATTTAATTGGGTATTAAATCATTAAAGAGCAAGGATTGCAGTTCATATGTAGAAACAGAGCTTACAAAGTCCTCCTAGGATAGGAACTCATAGCTTATTGAGTCCCCACCTGACAGGTGGAAAAGGATGTTACCTGTGACAAGTCCAGATCACTGGTGAACTTTGGGCATCTCAGAGAAAATGGGTTAAAATCCACAGTTACAGGCACTGCAAGCAAAATCCTTAGCTGTTGAGTTCTCCTGAGGGAGAGTTCTCAGAATAAATGAGTTGATGAGTGACAACACAATTATTGCTAGGTCGTGAAAGAAGTAAATATGATTATGACCTTACGGGCTAAGCCCTTCCAGACAGAGGTGATTTCTCGAGGCTTCATAGCATAAGACTTTTGTTTTGCTGACTACACGACAAGGGGCTCTTTATATCTTAACCCTAAAACAGGCCAGATAGAGACGATAAAATGAGTGGAACTGAATTAGAGCATTTCTGAAAAGTTTTATTTGGTTAATTCTGCCCCTTAAGGTCAGAAATTGTGTAGGAAAAGTGTTTCAAAATTATAAATAAGGCAAAATTGTACGTGCTTGATTATTTAATATCACACTTGAACCTTTGCTCATAACCCTGCCTAATCAAAACCTGAGTGTCTCAGAGATTGTAATTTGCCTAAGAAGAACCCGGCCAGCCCTGTGCAATTAGAGGTTAATCAGCAGAGAGCTGATAAGGGATCCTGGCTTTCTCTTTTTCTCTGGTAAAGAAGATAACGCCAAGGTTATGATTTTATTGCCCTCTAGTACGTTAGCCATTTTGAATCTCTAGCCTAGAAATTATTTCCTCACTGAGAGAGAGATACAGCTCTGTTTTTCAAATACTCTTTGGATCAAGGCTCTTATATTCTTCCTGGTTCCTTCTTTGAGTTTGATAAAACTTTAAAAAGTCTACCAAAGAAATTTCTCTCAGAACTAGACTTTTAGAGAGGAAATGCTGGAACTACGGATGAGAGGCACATGTGTGTAAAGGCTCAGACCACACAGAGAGCAGGTCTGATGAGCCACACCACTGCTGCTGCCCCACAGCTTCTAGACGCGGCTGCTTGTTCTGTTGTTAGCACCTGGACGTTGCTGCAGCCACCACTGAAGACACCTCCTAAACCACTTCTGTTTCAGGAACTTCACTTAAAAAAAAAAAAAAAAGGAAAAAACCCACTGCTTCCTCAAAAGACAGTTGCTGCTTCTGTCACCTTTGCCAGAGAAATAAATACAGTAAAAGGTGCTCCGCTCCCCCACACCCTGGTTCCTCCTGTGGCTCTCTTTGTAACTGAAGTCTTAGGTAGATGAATTTAATTGGTGGAACTTAGGTGCTCTAGCTTCAAAGAAGGTTTGGGGAAGTGAGCTTTCTGGTTTCTACTTTAGGGAGGCAGGACTCAAAAGGTAGGGGAAATGTCACAGTACTCTAAAGGTGTTCAAATCCGATGGGCAGCCAGTAAACATCACAGGTGTGAGGTGCTGGGTGGAGCTGCTGCCGTGAATATGTGCTTTGGTTCATGGACTACATCAGTGGTTCTTAGAGTCCAGTTAATTCACAGATTCACAAGAGATAATAAAATGATTGTTTTCGTTTTAAGCCATTAAGTTTGGAGTTGGCGTGCTGCACTGCAATAGATAATGGAAACATACAGTATGTATTTTTGCAAGTCTGGCTTCTTCACTTAATATTTTGTTTCTATGATAGTCATCCATGTTGCTACATTTTCAGTAGTTCATGAAGTTTCATTGCTTACATAGTACTCTGTTGTATGAATAGACAATGTTTTGTTTATCCGTTTACTGTTGAAGAACCATTTTGTTAAACAATCTGAGAGTAATCTTTGGAAATTATGCCATTTGAATCCTTAATATTTTGTCATGTATGATTTAAGAATAAGGACATTTCTCCTGCGTAATCCTAATACTGTCATCACCCCCAAGATACTTGAAATTGATACCATATTATCAAACACACAATCCATATTAAAAAATCCCCTATTGTCCCAGTAACACCTAACAGTAAATGTCCGTTATTTTAAGCTGATGTCATTCGTTACTAATACAGTGTATTCGTAACTAATACAGTGAGTCTGCTTCTTCCAGCAAGGACCCTCGGGGGGTGTGGTGATTCCTAGTTCTCACTCAGACTTCTCTGTGTCTGCTCATATGTCCCTATTTCACATCTCAGGGTCCGACCCGTCTATCTCAACCAGTGGCCTTGCCTTATCACAACAGCCGCTGTTGGATGATGCAACAAACATTTCTACAACTTCATGACCTTTATCATAAGCCCCTGGGCTTGACCCTCAGCCATATCTGTGCTGGGTGGCAGGAGAAAAGATAGCCTTTAAAACTGATAGCCTTTAAAACTGCTGTAGAGGCATTTACAGTTTTTCATTCATGTCGTGAGTTTGGATTAAAGGCTTGTAATTTGTCTTTTTTTCCTTTGCATGCTATCCAGGGCAGTCTGACGCAGCCAGTCTGTGAAGGTTGGCACAAAAGCCTCCATCGATTCACCCCGCTTTTGCCTGGTACCTATCCTAATTTAAAACTTTGCCACATGTTACCTTGGCGAAAGGCCAGTGCCACACTTCAGTGATGATTCGGCTGCCCTACTTAGTTAGAACTGAGTTGACTTCCTTCCTCAACACATCTGCCACGTTGATCTGGAAGTTTCACCTTGAGCCAAGTGATAGTTAATTTTATGTGTTAACTTGGCTAGGCTATGGTTTCTGGACATTTGAATACCAGTCTCGATATTGCTGTGAAGGTATTTTTTAGATGAGATTTACATTTAAATCAATAGATTTTGGGTAAAGCAGATTACCCTCCATAATTTAAGTGGCCCTTCCAATCAGTTGAAGGTCTTAAGGGCAAAGACTGAGGTTCCCCCAAGGAAGAGGGAATTCTGCCTCTGGACTGCCTTCAGACTCGAGCCGCAACATCAGCTCTTTCTGGGTCTCCAGCCTGCCTGCAGATTTCAAATGTGCCAGCTCCCACAGTAGTGTGAGTCAATTACTTAAAATAAATCTCTCTCTGCCAACATCCTATTGGTTCTGCTTCTCTGAAGAATCCCAACTCATACAAGCCATTTTCTATAGAAGAAATCCACCCTCTTCTATGTCAACAGAGTTTAGGATCTCCATACTTTATCTCTTAGTTTTTGAGAGTATACATTCTGTATTACACATACTTACACTATTCTATATATGAAACTTTCATAAACATTGCTGGGCAAAGTTGAATATTGCTGAACCAATTTCCGATGCTTCTGAATAAGTTCAATGGAGTTAAAACATTTTTCTTCTTACATGGTATGTCCAGTGCCCCAGAGCCAGCAGAGTTAAGAACTTGGTAAGGAAGACTAAAGATAATCCATAAATTCTAGTTTGTTATATAATATAGAACATGTTTATTAGATTCTAAAAGACACAAAAAGAAAATAATACATATGTATCAGTGAGAGAGGTGAAAATTAGGAAGAGAACTAAGGATTATTCTTAATTCCTGTCTTCCTTTCTAAATCCCAATCCTCAAGTAAAACTTTAATTATATTTCCTGTTTATTTTGTTGAATGGGAAAAATGGAAAATTATCTAACATTTGTCATGGAAATACAGGAGAAATTACTCTTAGAGGTATGATATTATTTAAGTCATTGACATATTGTTAACCTCAGATGCAAATGGTAAAATTAATATTTTTCAGTTCATGGTACACAGTCATTGTTGGTCTAGTGCTAATTTTTATGTGTATTTGTATTTTTTTATTTTTTAGAGACAGGGTCTTCCTTTGTCACCCAGGCTGGAGTGCAGGGGTGTGATCACAGCTCACAGTAAGCTCAAACTCCTGGGCTCAAGCAATCTTCCTGCCTTGGCCTCCCAAGTAGGTAGGACTACAGGCACACACCACCATGCCAGCTAATTAAAATGTTTTAAATTTATTTTTGGTAAATGGGGTCTTGCTATGTTGCCCATAGGCTTTGTGCTATGTTAAGCTAGTAATTATAGTGAACATTCTTGTCTTGGGTACCTGAGGTTTTTCCATTATGTATACTGGTGGTTACAGATTTTTTGGAATATAACCTTTGCCAAAATAAGAAACTTTTGATTCCTGCTTCCTTAACTGTTTTTCAAAAATCACAAATGGATATACTTTACCAGATGTCTTTTATTAATAGACTGAGCAAAGGAAATGACTTTTCTGTCTATGAATATGGTGAATTATAGCAACAATATGTTTTATTATATTGAACCACCCTAGTATCCCAAGGATTCCCTATTAGATCTTGATGTATCATTACTAGCATAATCATTATTATTATTGTTATTATTATGCATATTTTTAGAGACAGGATCTTGCTCTGTTGCACAGGCCAAAATGCAGTGGTGCAATCATAGCTTACTGCAGCCTCAAACTCCTGGGCTCAAGTGATCCTCCTGTGTCAGCCTCCCCAGTAGCTGAGACTACAGACGCTCACCACCACACCTGGCTAATTTTTAAATTTTTTATGGAGACAGGATCTCAGTATGTTGTCTACACTGATCTTGAACTCCTGGCCTCAGGTGATCCTCCCACCTCGGCCTCCCAGTATTATTATTTGTAATATTGTTGAATTCAGTTCATAAATAATTATTTTGTCTCCCATCTGTGTTCAAGGTGAAATGGGCCTATTATTTTCTTTCCTTGAGTTCTCCACAACTCAATTTCGAATCAAGATTACACTTGCTGATAAAATTAGCTAATCAGGTTTAATCTTTTTTCTATTTTCTGGAAAAAATACATAATATAGAAGCTTCATGTTCCTAAAATGTTTGATAGAACTCATCTGTGAAACCATCTGGGCATTTTAAAAAATATAAATTTTTATGAGAGGTCATTGATAACTTTAAAAATTGCTTTAATACTTACTGGTATAGTCAAGTTTTGTATTCTTGTGCTAATTTAGATAGATGAAATGTTTCTAGGAATTTACCTATCTCACCTAGGTTTTCAAATTTATTAGCATATACTTGCTCATAATACTCTATGCTTTCTATCTGTGTCATATCTGTAGCTGTTCCCCCTTTTTCATTATGTATTTGTTTATTCATTTTTTCTCCCGTTATCCATAATCAGCCTTGTTGTAAGTGAATATCTTACAAATATTTTTAAATAAGCAGCTTTTGGAATCAAAAGTGTGTTAATTTTCATTACCTAGTTTTTTGTTCTCTATTTCTGTTTCATTGCTTTCTATTCTTATCTTTATAACTCCTTTTCTTCTTATTTCTTTAGGTTTGCTCAACTTCTTTTTCCAAAGTTTTGAGTAGAATTTTTAGGTCATTTATTTTAACTTTTCTTGTTCTAATACATTTGAAATTATAACATTATTTTATATGTATATTTTATGTGTAACATTTTTACCACCTGGTTTAAAAATAGTTAATTTTCTTTATAACTGCTATTTATTTATTTGACACACGGTCCCACTCTGTTGCTGAGGCTGGAGTTCAGTGACGCAATCATGCCTCACTGCAGCCAGCCTCCACCTCCTGGACTCCAGCGATCCTCCCATCCACGACTGCCTTTTAAATCCATGTTACTGATAAATATATTTGTTCACTTACAATTTTAAGTATATTTTAGTTATCAAGTTCTAATTTTATTACAGTATAGTTGCAGAATATAGTTTGTTTCTTTTTTGTTTTTTTTTTAGAATAGGGTCTTACTCTGTTGTCCAGGTTGGCGAGCAATGGCACAATCTCAGCTCACTGCAACCTCTGCCTCCTGGGTTCAAGCGATCCTCCCGCCTAGCCTTCTGAGTAGCTGGGACTACAGGTGCACCCTATCCAGCTAAATTTTTTGTAGAGATGGGGTTTTGCCATGTTGTCCAGGCTGGTCTCAAACTCCTGGGCTCTAGGGATCTGCCCACGTTGACCTCCCGAAATGTTGGGATTATAGGCGTGAGCCACTGCTCCTGGCCTAGAATATAGATAGTTCCTAAGATACTGATACTCTGGAATTTATTGGAATTACCTTTATGGAATGATGCATGTCCTATTTGAGTAAATGTTCTGTGTGGCTTGAACTATTACATATAATTTTTGGTTTTTTGGCAACTTTTAAAAAATGAATCTTATGAATCTTGTACCTCATTTTGTTTCCTTCTTTGCTTTCACTATCCTATGGCCCAGAACCAATTATTTTTTATCCATTTATAGTTGGCTGATAAATATGTGTCCTGTTAAACTGGCTCTCTGAAGAAAAACAATGCTTCTGACTTGTAGCATTGCTGATTTCTATAGTATAAATACTTCACCGTGGTATCAAGTTACCAATAGTTAACAAATGTCTTCAAAAATCCTGAATACTTTACAGTCCGCTCTTGCTAGCCAGTACAAGACAGCACACCACTATTTTTTTTTTTTAAAGATATTCATGTTGTCCATTAGCTTCACTCCTTGGCTTCACTTATTTTCTTAACCATATTTTCTCTTTGACCCAATGTTGTTTTCTTCTTTTAAAAATTGTTTAAAGTTATCTCTGTAAGCTGCTACACATCTTTTATTGGAATGAAGGGCATTAGAACAGTTATTTGGCCAATGCAGAAAAATGAAGTCTTCTAATTTTTTTATTTTTATTTTTTAAGATGGAGTTTCGCTCTTGTCGCCCAGGCTGGAGTGCAATGGCGCGATCTTGGCTCACTGCAACCTCTGCCTCCCAGGTTCAAGTGATTCTCCCTGCCTCAGCCTCCCGAGTAACTGGGATTACAGACACCATGCCCAGCTAATTTTTGTAGTTTTGGTAGAGAAGGGGTTTCACCATGTTGGCCAGGCTAGTCACGAACTCCTGACCTCAGGTGAATCACCCGCCTTGGCCTCCCAAAGTGCTGGAATTATAGGCATGAGCCACCACGCCTGGCCGAAGTCTTCTAATATTAAAAGATTTAATCTTCATTCAGTTCTCAAAGTCTTTGCTGTGCCCTTAGGGCATGTCACATGCATGTGCAGCTCAGGGGGAACCTGGTACTGCTGAGGGTTCAGACTCAGAATTAGGGAATTTCCTCCTGCACTCTCAGTTTGGAGATTCCCCTACACATCCCCGCCCGCAGGGGCCCTTTTTCTTGGTTCCTCTGGCCAGAAAGCTGGTATTTCTCTTATTGACTCAGGGCTTGTGCTACCACGTAGTGCAGCTCTGCACCTGAGGCCTGATGTCAGGGCAGAACTGGGAGAAAAAAGGGGAAAACATTGAAAACCCACTCCCCAGGAGGGGCCCCCCTCCAAGTTTTGACCCTCTTCACAATCCACCTGCTTTTGTTTACTTTTTGGAGTCCTTGAGTACTTGCTTTTTGTATACTGCCCAGAATTTCTACCTGTGATCAGTGATAAAAATGGGCTATTAAACTAGTGTTTTAAAATCTCAAATAAGTTAAATATCATGGCTAGAAACAACTCCAGGCATTTGTAATTTTAGATTTTTTCTTTACACTCCAGGGGGATGTGACTGTTTTGGAGTATTTTGAATTTGTATGTTTAGCCTGAGATCCTACTAGTATTTCTGTTGAATATGCCTGTTGACTGCCCACTTGTTAGCAAAATGGCATTGAATGTTGGAACTGCAAACTACCTTAGAAATCATTCAGCACCATCTTTTTTTTTTTTTTTTTTTTTTTGAGACGGAGTCTCGCTTTGTCACCCAGGCTGGAGTGCAGTGGCCAGATCTCAGCTCACTGCAAGCTCCGCCTCCCGGGTTCACGCCATTCTCCTGCCTCAGCCTCCCGAGTAGCTGGGACTACAGGCGCCGCCACCTCGCCCGGCTAGTTTTTTTTTTTTTTTTTGTATTTTTAGTAGAGACGGGGTTTCACCGTGTTAGCCAGGATGGTCTCGATCTCCTGACCTTGTGATCCGCCCGTCTCGGCCTCCCAAAGTGCTGGGATTACAGGCTTGAGCCACCGTGCCCGGCCTCAGCACCATCTTTTGACAGAAAAGGACATTTGAGTTCACTCCGGTCACTCAGGAAGTGCAGGGCAAAGATAGAAGCAGAATTCAATTTGTTTTAATACAGTTACTCAGGCATCTGGTAACAGTTTCATAAGTGCCAACCAATGTATGGGGCTATTTGTTGCAGATTTCAAGATGATATATGGGGACTGAGGGAATGGGAAGTTTTAGGGAGTGGTAGAGGAAGGGCATATAATAAAACTAAATCCCAGGTCCCAGCCTCAGAACTTGTTTTGTGACCTTGGTCAAGTGATTTAGTCCTTCTAAACCTCTATGTGTCCTATAGAACGAATAATACCTATATGGGGTTGGGTGTTTTTGTTTGTTTTTCTTTTTCTTTCTTTTTGACATAGGATCTTTCTCTGTCACCCAGACTAGAGTGCAGTGGCACAATCACAACTCATTGCAGCCTCAAACTCCCAGGCCTAAGCGATCCTCCCACTCAGCCTCCCAAGCAGCTGGGACTACAGGCGTGCACCACTACACCCGACTAATTTTTAATATTTTTTGTAGAGACAGGATTCTCACTATGTTGCCCAGGCTGGTCACGAACTCCTGGGCTCAAGCAGTCCTCTTGCCTTGACCTCCCAAAGTGCTGGGATTACAGGGGGTCTTCTGGTTTGAATTTTAAGAGATAAAATTTATAAAACATTTAGCCAATGCCATAAATGTAGCTTCTTTTGGTTATTGTCATTATTCTTTGAAATTCACAAGTGCCCCAAAATATTTGAGCATTTTTCATGTATTGCTCTTTAATGTGAATGAATGCATTATGAAAGGAATTCTTTTCCATGCGGGTTTGCTGATAGACTTAGCTAATTCTCATGTGTGCAGGTGTCTTGCCTATCTGTCAGTCTTAGCCTTAAAGGAAAGATTCCCACCACCTCACTTGCATCCTCATCCCTTGGGCACAAGAATGAGAATTTTTATTGCTTGTACTACTTCAAAATCATTCAGTATGTGATGACCTGTCATGTATAGGGCTCTTTATACTTCTAGTTTAGTCCCTTTTGTTTTCTCTAGGAAAGATGTTTTAGACCTGCGACAAAAGAAGAAAGAGTGTATGCTGACATGTAGGAGGGAAGCAGCCCCCTCCCCTAAGCTCCGTCTCCCTGAGCACTCATTTCCCAAAGACCGTACCAGGTTTTGGTCTTAGAGAGTTTATTACAAAATAAGAAAGAGAAGTCTGGGGAAGGTTCACTCGTCATAGAATTTTGGCAGCTCGTTGCCCAAGATGACTCGATGGTCCACACCAGCAGCTGTAATAGTGACCAGGTAGACAACACCCCCGCTTGAGCCATCCCGGCTCATGGCCAGAGCAATAGCTGCAGAGGGTTTCAAGTTGGAGAGAGGGAGACAGAGAATGGCTTAGCTTCAAAAATATTTTTATTCCCCCTCCATCCATATGCCTACTACTGCTTTCACCTCAAAACTCATCTTCCAGAAAGGCATATTTAGTGGTGTGCTGGTAAGTCAGTTTTTTTAAAAGAAGCCTTCTATATGTGGCATCTGCTGATGTCCATGATGTAAATGCTCCCGCTATGATCAACTGCAAGTTACAAATAGCTTAACAAGCAGCTCACAAATCCTTGACTATTTAACAATCAGCTCTCATGAGCAGTCCCAAGCCAGCCTCAGCACACCTCAGCATACCACTGGTTCTTTTTTTTTTTCAGACAGGGTCTCACTCTGTCACCTAGGCTGGAGTGCAGTGGTGCAATCACCGCTCACCACAGCCTTGATCTCCCCAGCTCAGATGATCTTTCCACCTCAACCTCCTGAGTAGCTGGGACTACAAGTGTGCACCACTATGCCCAGCTCATTTTTTTTTTTTTTGTATTTTTTAATTGTTTTTTTGTAGAGACAGGGTTTCACCATCTTGCCTAGGCTGGCCTCAAACTCCTGGGCTCAAGTAATCCTCCTGCCTTAGCCTCCCAAAGTATTGGCATTACAGGTGTGAGCCATTGTGCTTAGCACAGCACTGGTTCTTACAGTGACTGTGTATCCTCATTTGATTTACTCAGAACAGCCCTGGTTTATCCGTATTGCCCAAGAGCCCCATTGAGCTTTGCATTTGTCCTGCCCCTTTTCACTTTTAAAAATGTACTAGTTTGGGCATTAATTTAAACGGTCACCCTTGTATCTCTCTTCCTGTCCCTCGTAATCTACTTCCTTCCCATGTTTAAAAGCCCTCCCCGGGTACCCTTCCACTTGGCTGGTTACCGTCTGTGGTGAAGCGCCTGCACTCCTCTGGAGACATGCCTGGCTTATATGCTGCATCCACATAACCATAGATATAGGTGCTGCCGGAGCCACCAATGGCAAAAGGCTGTCGAGTCAGCATTCCTCCCAGGGTTCCATATACCTGGGAGAGGGATCCTCGGTTAAAGAATCATCAAGCCCTTCCTTCCCACTGAGACATTAAGTGGTCTCTGCACCCTGCAATGAAGCCCTGGTATCTCATATCCCAAATGTACTTTCAGAGGTAGTGTCCTTGGAACTCATTGCTAGAATGACATAGGACTTCCATCTCCCTCTACAGGAGAGTGGGGAAGCCCAGAGGAGAGAGCGCTTTGGGAGAAACTCACCTGACCCCCTTCACGTTGGTCCCAGCCAGCTACCATGAGATGTGCAGACAAGTCCTCTCGATATTTGTAGGTGATATTTCTCACCACATTTGCAGCAGCCAGAACAAGTGGAGGTTCCTCCAGTTCTATCCTGAAGGAAATATTAGGAATAAACGTTGATAGAATTTTAAGTCTCACTCTCCTATACTATTACCATCATCCCTGCTAAACGAACCTTGAAAACTATAGCTGCAATAGCTCAAACTGCAGCCTCCCTCCCACATGTACGGGGGAACCAGAGTCCCACACCACCAACTGGTAAGAACCCTTCAATTGCTCGCTCTCTTTTGCTGAGCCCCACCCACATAACTTTCTTTTGGCTGCAAGGGCCCTGCCCTTATGGGGAAAAGCAGATAAGGTTACTTCCATCCCAACGACTTGATTTCTCATATGGTAACTGCCTGATATTAGGGTGGGTCACAATATCACCTTCTTCCTGATTATTTATATTAGGATAGTGATTTACAGCTTTTAAACTGTGTTCGCATATATAATGTGGTTCTCCAAATAACCGTCTCATAAGGTACTATATTGTCTCCACTTTACAGATGCAGAAACTGGCAGATTCAAGTGCCAGCAGGAGCCAAAACAAGAATCTTTCATTTCCTAGTGTCCGGTTCCTGGAACAGCACACTGTACAGGGATTCATGCAAGTTGCGGGAGCTCTAGTGGGTGGGGAGTCAGAACTCCAGAGCTTCATACCCATGGAGCTCCAGCTGGTAGGCAGCCATGTCAGCCACGGCTTGGGCATCGGCAGCTGAACCAGAGAGTGCACAGTAGATGCGCTGGTGCAGGGGGGACAGCTTGTCAAACACTCGGTTCACCACCGCCTCGCTGTTAGGAGGGAGTCAACAGTCACCAAGTTAAAACTCAGGAATTTTTTCTTTCTTTTTTTTTTGAGACAGAGTCTCACTCTGTCACCCAGGCTGGAGTGCAGTGACGCAATATTGGGCTCACTGCAAACTTTGCCTCCCAGGTTCAAGTGATTCTCCTGCCTCAGCCTCCCGAGTAGCTGGGATTACAGGCATCCACCCCCAAGCCTGGCTAATTTTTGTATTTTCATTACAGACAAGGTCTCAACATGTTGGCCAGGCTGATCTCGAACTCCTGACCTCAAATATCTGCCCACCTCGGCATCCCAAAGTGCTGAGATTATAGATGTGAGCCACTGCACCCAACCAGAACTCAGGAATTTTTGAAGGTGATCATTCAATGTCTCTCAAACTTATTTGACAAGAGACTAGTATGAAGTTTAATGCTTGGATTAAAGCAGGAGGCAAATAATCATCTCAGATATTATTAATCACTGCAGATGTTAATCAAAATTAGGTTTATTTTTCAGGCTTAGATTTTATAACAAAGCAAAAAATGCTAAGGTAAGAAAAATATGCCTCATCAATTTTTCCTTGCTATTAACAATCTATGCTATTAACATAGAACGTAACTATGTTCTATGGAACATAATGTAAATAATATTGACCTAACCCTATATACTCATTTTGCATGTGAGGAAATTGGTTAGGAGGGGGAGAAGAGACAACATAGTTCAATATATGGTAAATGAGGAACCAGATATCTGCTTGACAGAATCATCTTTTTGATCTCTAAACACAGATGGAAAGAAGTTCCTCAAAAATCTATCTCCTGTCCCCCACTCAGACCCTATTCCTTTACCCTCATTCCTGTACACTACTGGGACAGGTCACATATGCATTCAGACCCCAGATCCTCCTCCACAAATTCAGAGACACAAGCGCCCACCAAATAGCTTATCATAGTGGCTTTTTGGGAAGGTCAACTCCATTCCTCCAAAGCTCCAGTTTGCCAGTCTTTTCATGAATGGGTAAGAAAAATGTGTATTTGAGGCCATTAGCTTCTTTCCAAATGCATACATCTTCACTTTTACTCACCCTGCAGACACTCGGGAATCAGAACCCACCACAACGCCCCCGTCAAACTCCACTGCCATGATGGTGGTCTGCAGAGACACAGAATATGGAATATCAGGGCAGGAAGAGCCTTGATGCCCTCATGTTAGAGAAGAAAAAATATTCCCAGAGAGGCGAAGTTGACTGGCTCAAAGATCACACAGTAACAGGCCAGAGCTGACTGTCAGTACAGGCTTTTTTCCCTTCATCTTTCCACTTTCTCTGTTGCTTCATCTGGCTGCAGGGGAATGCCACAGCCCAGCTGTGATACAACACAGAAAGAACTGTGGCCCTGAGTTCCAACTTGCCTAGTGGAATCCTCTCCACTGTAAAGAGAGAGGTGGAGATGAGGTTCCTACAGGTAGAAGTGAAGCAGCTCCACAAGTGAAAATTATCTCCATGGGAAAGGCTCTTAGTATGTGCAGATGTGGTGTAGATCCAACACACAGCATTTGACTATGATTTTGGGAAACAAGGTCAGCCTTTTCTTTTCTTTTTCTTTTTTTGTTTTGTTCACAATCCTCCACTCTCAACCCCATTTCATCAGAAGTGAGCTCTTTCAATTTATTGAACATTGGAAAAAATCGAGGAGGGCAGTGGTTAGCATGGCCAGGGGCAAGGCAGGAGAGAAGCAGCAAGGAACATGTAGATGGTTTAAAATAAAAGTTTCAGTTATGGAATTTCTGATCAAGAGGTAAATAAATATCTCAGCAGCCAGGGGGGTAAATTTGTACCAAGAGAGGATTTGACTGAGAAGTTTAAGTTGACTTTTCCAAGTCAAGAAAAGAATCAAGAAAAAGTGAGGGGAGATAAAGCTACATTTTTCCTGCTGTTGAGTTGGAAGGAGTCTTAAAGATCCTCGGTTCAAATGAGGAAACCAAGTCACAGAAAATGCAAACGACTTATGCAGAGTTACACAGAATTAATAGTAGACCTGGGACCAAAATTCAGGTCTAACTCTTATCCCTTGTTTCCACTTCTACTTCCCACTTGCCACTGCTCATTTGGCAGTGAGGGGAGGTTTCCCAGATTATAAGTGGTTTCACTGTGCGTTTCTTACCAGGCTGTAAATTACTCTGGCCCCAAAGGACGCTCCTCTAAGTATGCTTTCCGAGGGACCGACTTACCATAAATAGAGGGTCAAAGAATAGGGTTAACTTCAAGTTAGAGGCTATTCCTCTGTAACAAAGCTGCCCCCAACAAAGCTGTCCCCAAGCCACAAGTGGTGGCAGTAGTCCAGAGCAGAAGCCAGCCAGCCAGTCTTGGGGCTGCCATCTGCCCCAGGCGCCCATCCTAAGCAAAGTCCCCCCAGTGGGCACATGGGAGTGGGCAGGGAAGACACAGGGAAGGGAGCAAGGCAGCATCTGGGCCAAGGAGGAGCCTTTCTGGGTCAAGCTAGTGAAGGGCATCACTGGTTAACGCAGAACCCCCATTATCAGTGCTTGGGCTAAGAGCTACCCAGTGGCAAGTTTATCAAAAGTCTGTGTGATGAGTTGGTCCTTCTCAATAAGTGCCTATATTTCCTTCTCCCAAGTGCTGTTCTACTTCACCCAGGGAACCATTTCCTCATCTCTTTGCACTATCCCCAACCCCCTTTCTTGATTTAACCAGCCTCCACTGTCTGGGACCAGAGTGAAAGCGAAAGCGCTTTAGAGTAGCTTCCCCTTGACGCTTCCAGCTAGGAGTCAAAGTACCCCCTTTTCCACCAGCCTCGCGTGCCTGGTCCCTTCACGGACACGCTAGACGACCTCCCCCCGCCAGAAAAGAAATACCCTATGTGACTGCGGGTTGCAAGCGCTGGCTGCTAGAGGCTACCTCCCTACGTTCCCGTTGGTCTCTGCATTCACTTCTCCGCGCTTCCAGGGTCCCCGGGCCGCTACACCTCCTCCACCCCTGTGCCAACCCTCAAGCCCAGACCCATTACCCCGGTGTGGACTTCTCCTGCCCGGGGTAAGTCCCCGGTTGGTGCTCCCGCCCGCAGCATCCCTGCCAGGCGCCGCTCTCCTCGCCGCATAGGGCACTGGTTTCGGACCTGGGACAGCGCGCAGCGCGCAGCCAACAGCCCCGCCCCTTCGCGGCGGCGCCGCCAGGAGGCGCCTGGGTGCTGCTGTGCGTCTTTGCGCGCTCCGCAGAGGCTTTGCGCGCGGCGCTAACCTGTGTAGGGCAGATCTGCCCGGAGACAAGTGACGAGACAGCCCCGCCCTGAGGCTGGGGTGGGAAAACTGGTGCTAGTGGGAAGGCAGGAGGCTGGGAGAGGCGGGAAGGGTGTGCATGACGGAGAAAATTGGGCACCGGGGCTGCTCCCAAGATTCTCAGATCTGATTTCCACGCTTGCTCCCAAAATAAGTCTGGGGAGGCCACTTTTGGACGTAGGCGTATCTAGTGAGCAGGCGGCCGCTTTCGATTTCGCTTTCCCCTAAATGGCTGCGCTTCTCGCCAGCGCAGGATCAGACTGTTCCTGGGACTTTTCGAGAGCTCCGCCCTCGCTCCCTCCTCCAGCCGCCAGTAGGGGCGGACTCCGCGGTACCCAGAGTCTCAGGCCCCATCGGAGCACGGAGAGTCCCAGGGCCGGCCGGGACCTGAACGGCGTCGGGGTGCCAATGGCTAGCTCCAGCTGCCCCGCTCCCCGCGGGTGCGGCTGCCTTCCCGGAGCTTCTCTCGCATGGCTGGGGACAGTACTGCTACTTCTCACCGACTGGGTGCTGCTCCGGACCGCGCTGCCCCGCATATTCTCTCTGCTGGTGCCCACCGCGCTGCCGCTGCTCCGGGTCTGGGCGGTGGGCCTGAGCCGCTGGGCCGTGCTCTGGCTGGGGGCCTGCGGGGTCCTCAGGGCAACAGTTGGCTCCAAGAGCGAAAACGCAGGTGCCCAGGGCTGGCTGGCTGCTTTGGAGCCATTAGCTGCGGCACTGGGCTTGGCCCTGCCAGGACTTGCCTTGTTCCGAGAGTTGATCTCGTGGGGAGCTCCAGGGGCCGCGGATAGCACCAGGCTGCTGCACTGGGGAAGTCACCCTAGCGCCTTCGTCGTCAGTTATGCGGCGGCACTGCCTGCAGCAGCCCTGTGGCACAAACTCGGGAGCCTCTGGGTGACCGGCGGTCAGGGCGTCTCTGGAGACCCTGTGCGTCGGCTTCTAGGCTGCCTGGGCTCGGAGATGCGCCGCCTCTCGCTGTTTTTGGTCCTGGTGATCCTCTCCTCTCTTGGTAAGGGGAACGCAGGGCAAGAGGGGAGGACACAAGGGGACCGGGACAGGAATCAAAGGTAATTGTCAGTGAGGTAGAGTAGCGTGGGTTCTGGGAAATGTGGAGCAGGGGAAGGAATCCTAGCATGGGTCTTGGAACACCACTTCAGTGTAGAAGAAACGGCATTGGACTGGCGGGGGCCAGAAGTTCTAGGCTCGATTACTGGCCGGGTCTTGATTCTCTGGGCCACGCCGGAGGCGGGGAAATCCTTTGCTCTGGGGCCAAAGGGCGGGGCATCCTCATCTCTAACAGGAGGCTTTTCTACTTCATGATCTCCAGCCTTCCTAATAAAATCCTGAAAGTTCTGGTAGAGCAACCACAGGGTAGTAAGTTCCAGGGCAGCTTATTTCGGTTCGGGATTGAGACGTCAGTGTTTCCTTTCTGCTGATGCCCTCCAGGATAATGGTGAGGGGGAGGAGGCGTGGTGGGACCAGTCTGACTGGAACTGACCTACTTAGACTTAATATTTGTGCGTGACCTGTCTTCTCTGTCTTCAGGGGAGATGGCCATTCCATTCTTTACGGGCCGCATCACTGACTGGATTCTACAAGATGGCTCAGCCGATACCTTCACTAGAAACTTAACTCTCATGTCCATTCTCACCATAGCCAGGTCTGGGGGCTGAAAATGGGGCACCCTGCAAATGAGGGAATTGGAAATTGGGGCTGCTGTCCAAAATGCACTTATATGGGGATACCTGGACCTTCAGTCTGTTCCCTGAACACACCCTGATCCCCCTTTTTTTTCCGGGTTCTTTCTAGTGCAGTGCTGGAGTTCATGGGTGACGGGATCTATAACAGCACCATGGGCCACGTGCACAGCCACTTGCAGGGAGAGGTGTTTGGGGCTGTCCTGCGCCAGGAGACAGAGTTTTTCCAACAGAACCAAACAGGTTTCTCCTGAAACTCTTTCATTATACACCATGTACTGTTTATATCCTCATACATCTGCCTTGATCTCCCCCCTCCCTGCTCTCTCTGTCTCTCTCTCTGTGTGTCTCTCTCTCTCTCACACACATACACATATTGTTCTTTCTCATTTTTGATATACCCTCTCTCTCTCTCTCTCACACACACCCACACCCACACCCACACATTGTTCTTTCTCATTCTTGATATAACTCAGGAGCAAAATATTGTCCTCCTTGCCTTAAGAAAAACCTAGAGTTTTCATCTAGCATTTTCTCGTAAATCTATTCCTATGTGTCCTTAGATAGAAACCATAGAATTTCAAACCTGGAAATTTTGAGCTCATAGAGACCAACTGCCTCATCTGACAGAGAAGGAAACTGAGGCCAAGACCCTAAATGCGAAACTGCACAGTTGCATATGGCTAGAGACACACTTGGGGTTAGAACCCTGGTCTCTTGAGTGCTCCGGAGACTTCAGCATGCTTTCTAGCAGCACTAGAAACTGCACAGTTATATATGGCTAGAGACACTCCTGGGGTTAGAACCTTAGTCCCAGTGAGTGCTCCACAGACTTTGGCATGCTTTCTAGCAGCACCCTCCTCCTCCATCTCTGTTATGTGACCAGTTTAAGCTCTTCCTGCCTGTGTGTATAGCATGGAGCATACAGGTTCTTTAGGGAACAGAAAGCTTTCAGGAAAATGGAAATTCACATGTGCATCAATGACTTTATAATTAAAATGAAGGTCTTGGGTCAGGTCTTTCCTCTTTAACATTTACCCTCCCCGCACTGAGATTTGCAGACCTCTGCAGAACCCTAACATTGTTTCCTGCAGCCTCCTTAGAACCCCAGGTTGATGCCCCGACCCTGGCACCCTGGCTCATTGTTAGTTCCTCTCATCACTTGGAACCTGTCTGATTCACCTCACTCTTTTCTCCCCAACCCTGCAGGTAACATCACGTCTCGGGTAACAGAAGACACTTCCACCCTGAGTGATGCTCTCAGTGAGAATCTGAGCTTATTACTGTGGTACCTGGTGCGAGGCCTATGTCTCTTGGGGATCATGCTCTGGGGGTCAGTGTCCCTCACCATGGTCACCCTGGTCACCCTGCCTCTGCTTTTCCTTCTGCCCAAGAAGGTGGGAAAATGGTACCAGGTATGTTCATGGAGTTGGCCTGCTCTACACAGACCCTCATCTCCCAGACTTGGCACACTCAGTTCCTCTCACATTGCTTTCAGTCCAACTTTCCTGGCACCCTTACTGATTCTCCATCTTCATGGAACGCCCTGTCCCTCTGGTCCATGTTCCCAGGTTGCTCAACATTAATCTTCATACTCTCTGGGTCTTGTGTTCTAGCTTCTGCCCACAATCTGTCTTTAAGAATTTGATCCCCAACCCATTCTGAGTCATTTTCCTCTTCCTTGTATTTCTTTAGTATCTAAGGGGCATAGCTGTGTCTCTTTCTCTTTTCTCCCTTTCCTCTGCCTCTTCTCACCTTTAATTTTCAAATAGTTAACTCAGGTGTTAGTGTCCCTGATGGTTTGCCAACCCATGTGACATCTCTTGTCCATGTCTCCACAGTTGCTGGCAGTGCAGGTGCAGGAATCTCTGGCAAAGTCCAGCCAGGTGGCCATTGAGGCTCTGTCGGCCATGCCTACAGTTCGAAGCTTTGCCAACGAGGAGGGTGAAGTCCAGAAGTTTAGGGAAAAGCTGCAAGAAATAAAGACACTCAACCAGAAGGAGGCTCTGGCCTATGCAGTCAACTCCTGGACCACTAGTGTGAGCACCTGAAGATGAATAACCATTCCCTTGTCCTTAAGATGCCATAACTCCATTCCCATTCCTATGACCCTGCTGCCACTCCTCCTTTACTGGGAAATGGTTGGAAATACCGGGTTTCACCATGTTAGCCAGGATGGTCTTAATCTCCTGATCCACCTGCTTTGGCCTCCAAAAGTGTTGGGATCACCGGCGTGAGCCACCATGCCCGGCCGACTGTTTCCTCATTTTTCAATAATGGAGTGATATAACCTTCTTTATAGGGCTCTTGATGTACTAGCTGACATCACATGAATGAAAGCCTCTTGCGAAGAGTAAGATGCTCCCCAGACAAGGTGATAGTGGTGATGGTGGTGAAGATAACCATGACTTCCATGATGTGCATTGAGTCAGACTCCATGGGGTCTCTGGTTCATTCTCCTGTCTACCTATTGAGCCTACCGATGTCACTTGGGAGAAGGGGACTTGATATTTCCTTTATGTTAATGACTGTGGTTCTTTGTGTCCCCTCCAGATTTCTCTACCTCAGTCCCTTTTTTTCTGTGGTCTCTATAGATTTCAGGCATGCTACTGAAGGTGGGAATCCTCTACATCGGTGGGCAGCTGGTGACCAGCGGGGCTGTAAGCAGTGGGAACCTTGTCACATTTGTTCTCTACCAGATGCAGTTCACCGTGGCTGTGGAGGTGAGGTCCTTCCACCTTCACTCCCCAGTGTGATTCCTTCCTCTGGCCCAGCACCATCTGTGTGATTTCTTTCCACTCTTTACCCTTCTCACTTCACATAATGCTGGCAAGCAGACTAGATCTCCCACCTCACTTTCACTATTCTTACCTCCCTGTAGGTACTGCTCTCCGTCTACCCCAGAGTACAGAAGGCTGTGGGCTCCTCAGAGAAAATATTTGAGTACCTGGACCGCACCCCTCGCTGCCCACCCAGTGGCCTGTTGACTCCCTTACACTTGGAGGGCCTTGTCCAGTTCCAAGATGTCTCCTTTGCCTACCCAAACCGTCCAGATGTCTTAGTGCTACAGGTACAACCTACCACTCCCTGTATTCCACTGGCCCCAACTATAATTCTGCCATCCTACATTTTCTTCCTGCCTTCAGCCTGCTTCCTGCCAAGCATATATCCTTCCTAACCCTTTAAAGGTAATGGTAAGCACCGTCTGTTCTATAAATCTTCCCCAAACTCAAGAACCCAGTTTGGGCTTCCAAAGAGAGTGGGAGAAGAGGTTTTGAAGCGAGTGCTCTCACATTCCAAGGAATTGCTGCAGGAAAATCTGTGTCTTCGGTCTTCCTTCTTTCCTTCTCCTTTGTAATTTGGAATGTGATTTTTCCATTTCCTGGTGGTATCTGACATCAAGTGTGTGGCATAGTGGTGCTGGGTGTCTGCCCTTGTCTTTGCCACATCTTCTATCACTACTCCTTGGGAGGCATCACCCAGACAGAGATCTGTGCATGTGGGAGGGTAGGAGTTGCTATATTTCCCTGTTTTTCTTCTGGGGTAAGACATCATGCTATGTAACAAGGCAATAGCACTCTCAAGGTTAGAGGCCTTGGTAGCCTCTTATTGTGTGCTTCTCTGGCCTCTAGGGGCTGACATTCACCCTACGCCCTGGCGAGGTGACGGCGCTGGTGGGACCCAATGGGTCTGGGAAGAGCACAGTGGCTGCCCTGCTGCAGAATCTGTACCAGCCCACCGCAGGACAGGTGCTGCTGGATGGGAAGCCACTTCCCCAGTATGAGCACCGCTACCTGCACAAGCAGGTATGCAAGAAGGTGGCATAAAGGAAGGCAGGGAGCATCAAATAAGAAGAGTGTTCTTACTGAGCACTCTGAAAGGGGAGTTAGGGAATGATAAGAGACCTTGGGTGGAGATGGTGGTGTGGTCAGGAGGGAGGTAGTATGATTTTGTGACATGTTCTCAATAAAGATTTTGAGTCTTCGATCTCCAGATAACCATACTCCCGTGTGCCTTGTTCTATGACTCTTCATCATATTTCATCTCAGGTGGCTGCAGTGGGACAAGAGCCACAGGTATTTGGAAGAAGTCTTCAAGAAAATATTGCCTATGGCCTGACCCAGAAGCCAACTATGGAGGAAATCACAGCTGCTGCAGTAAAGTCTGGGGCCCATAGTTTCATCTCTGGACTCCCTCGGGGCTATGACACAGGTACTCTCTCCACTCATCTCACCACCCAGCCATCTTTACCTTTGCTGAAACCCCAATAGTCTTGCCTTTATCCTTCAGTTCCTCCTGACTCGTGGACATCAATTTGAAGTTGTAAGATTGTGCTCCTATGGCTTCTTCATCCTGACATCCTCAGGATTCTGTTCACCCTCCCAGAATCTCCCCTATCCAGCTACAACTGTCAGATCTTGGTGTGTGTGAGTGTGTGAGTGCATGAGTGTGTCTGTGTGCATGTGCGTGTGTGTACATGCACACACACATATGGCTATACAGTTCTCATCTTGGCCCTTTGCTCTGCAGAGGTAGGTGAGGCTGGAAGCCAGCTGTCTGGGGGTCAGCGACAGGCAGTGGCATTGGCCCGAGCATTGATCCGGAAACCATGTGTACTTATCCTGGATGATGCCACCAGTGCCCTGGATGCAAGCAGCCAGTTACGGGTAAGGCAGTCATCTTCTTAATGCCTATATCCCGCCCCATCTTGCTGCTTTTATATATCTTCCATTAGTTTTACTAACATCATAATTATACAAACCAGTCCTTGCCATTCTCAGTTCCCAAATCCAGTTCCATTGGATGCCTCCCCAAGGAGTAGAGGTAGAAGACAAGGCAAAGACAAGACACCTAGAACCAGTTAAAAGAGACTATCCACAAACTACAGACTGAATTTCTTTCTTTCATGTTTTTTTTTTTTTTTGGACACTATCTCACTCTGTTGCCCAAGCTGGAGCGCAGTGGCACAATCTTGGCTCACTGCAGCCTCAACCTCCTGGGCTCAAGCGATTCTCCCCTCAGTCTCCCGAGTAGTTGGGACTATAGACATACGCCACTATGCCTGGTTGACTTTTGTATTTTTAGTAGAGATAGGGTTTCACCATGTTGCCCATGCATGAGTGTGTCTGTGTGCATGTGTGTGTGTGTACATGGCCTTGAATTCCTGAGCTCAGGTAGTCTGCCCACCTCAGCCTCCTAAAGGGCTGGGGTTATAGGTGTGAGCCACCGAGCCCAGTCCTGTAGACTGAATTTCTAAGGCAAAACATAATGAAAAGACCATCGTCATAATATTATTTAAAATTTTTTTTGTACAGACAGGGTCCCACTATGTTGCCCAGGCTGGCCTTGAACTCCTGGGCTCAAGTGATCTTCCCACCTTGACCTCCCAAAGTGCTAGGATTATAGGCATGAGCCACTGGGCCCAGCCCATCCTCATCATATTAATATTAATTAAGCTAGTCTCTTTACTCACAATGTCACTCATTTATTCATTAGGAATCCTTCTGAGCTAGGCATTTATCATCATTCTACAGATGACAAAATGGAGGCTAAAAGAGATTGAATAAGCTGCTCATATAGAGGTCATATAGCTTTTGAGTGGTGCAGCCTTGACCCAGATTCGGGTCTGCCTGACTTGAAGGCTCACCTCTTTACTACTAAGTTATGTTTCCTTAAAATCTAATATAAAAATTCCAAGGCCATGGGTAGAGATCAGGACTATTCAATAGTCTTTATTCTTCTGTCATGTGTTTCACTCTAGGACTCTCACTTTTATCCCACTTTCGCACCCTTCATTTAAAACAGTTCTTAATGAAACAAAGGGTTTGCAGAGAAGTACTCAGAATGGGAAACTTTGGTGTCCTTAGGGTTGTTGGCAGAGTCAGCACTGATCCTGTGAGGTCAGTCCCAGCCCTGGAAACACAGGTGTCTCCCCGGGCTCCCAGCTCTGACAGTCCGATGTCTTTCCTCAGGTGGAGCAGCTCCTGTACGAAAGCCCTGAGCGGTGCTCTCGCTCAGTGCTTCTCATCACCCAGCACCTCAGCCTGGTGGAGCAGGCTGACCACATCCTCTTTCTGGAAGGAGGCGCTATCCGGGAGGGGGGTACCCACCAGCAGCTCATGGAGAAAAAAGGGTGCTACTGGGCCATGGTACAGGCTCCTGCAGATGCTCCAGAATGAAAGCCTTCTCAGACCTGCGCACTCCATCTCCCTCCCTTTTCTTCTCTCTGTGGTGAACCACAGCTGCAGAGTAGGCAGCTGCCTCTAGGAGGAGTTACTTGAAATTTGCCTTGAGTGTGTTACCTCCTTTCCAAGCTCCTCGTGATAATGCAGACTTCCTGGAGGACAAACACAGGATTTGTAATTCCTTAGTGTAACTGGGTTTAGAGCCAGGGTTGATGCTTTGGTGTGGCCAGCACTCTGAAAACTGAGAAATGTTCAGAATGTACAGAAAGATGATCAGCTATTGTCAATAGGACTGAAGGCGTATGCTGGCCCATAAACACCCTGTAGGTTCTTGATATTTATAATAAAATTGGTGTTTTGTATTGTGGTTTCTTATGTGTCCGGCACACCAAAGTGCAGCGCACTTTTCAGCGCGGGGTGTCTCGTCTTTTATCATCCTCAATGTTTTACTCCTTAAGCGCATCATCTTTTCCCTTAAGCTTTTTAATTCCTATGAGGTCCCTTCCACTTCCCCCATCCCCTTACGCCTACCCCCAAGAATGAGCAAGACCTCCCCTACAGGGCCCACCAAGGCACCAGTGGCCGCAGCTCAGAGCCGTGACCTCTCCAAGGTGGCAGATGGGGCGGGCGCGGCCAGAGCAAGTGCCAGGCGGGAACGGAGGGACTGGGCGCGCCTCACAACTCACCACCTCGCCCGTTTCGGTCCTTCCTGGCTAGCTTGGCTGCGAAGCTGCACCTGGAGGGGAAACCTCAGAACAGTAGGCGGGATTGTCTAGTAAATATCTCCCATTCAGGGAGGTTCAGGTCGTGTGACGTCGACAGTTGCTGGGTAGATGAGGCCAACACATGTTGCAAGGAGAGGCGGGGTTTAGAGGCGTGGAACTCTTCAGCGCTCCGCCAAGCAAGGAGCAATGCTAGGAAGGGCGGGCAGAAAGGGCACGCTCTTGTGGGTGCTACAGGTTAGGAGACCGTTGAACCGGGAGGGGCCCTAGGATGGATGCCGTGGAAAGATTCAGAGACTGCGCCCTCTGCCTGGCACCCCCTTCCCCTACGCGCGGCGGTTATATTCTGTTGCAGTTGCCCCAGGACCTGTTCCCAAGACTCTGCCCCCTCTCACTTCCGTCCCTCCTGGTTTTGTAAAGTGATGCTTGTAGGAATCCCCACCTCGCGTGAAACTACTCCCAGCTCCTGGCTGACTTCCAGTCTTCTGGTTGAGGCTGTGCCTTTAGATGACACGACCCTATCCACCCCTGTTCCCAGCAGATGCCCAGGCCTGGAGGTATCTCTTACTGTAACCCATCGCCAAGGGGGCTTTTGAAGGCGCCCGTCGCTTTCTCGCTTTCTTCGGACAACCCTTGACCCATCGTTCTCCCGACCCCCATAAAGGGAGAGCAGAGAAGACGGTCCCCAATATGATAGTCCTGGTCCAGGCACTAACTGTCCTTTTCTCGGAAAAGCCAGGGGGATGTGGAAAAGATTCTGGTTCCCTCCCCTTCGATCTGTGGCTTTCGCTTTCACTTCCTTCTCCGAGAACCGACAGATCTCCGGGTGCTGGGCGGTCATGGCGCTACTGGATGTATGCGGAGCCCCCGAGGGCAGCGGCCGGAATGGGCTCTCCCGGTTGCGGGAAGCGGGCATCGCTCGGACCCAGGACACTACAGTTTCTCTATGCGATCTCCAGAGCTCGCCTTACCCCGGGGAATGCAGGTCGGGGCTGTAGGAGGAACCCTCAGGGATGAGGGAAGGCGGGTGCTGAGGAGTGAAGGGTCGCCTGAGAGGAGGAGGCGAGAGCGGGAGCGCGGGGGACAGGGTGGGGGGCAGCCTTCAGTCCTGGAGAGCGCCAGACCCAAAGAAGAGGCCACGTGGGGATGGGGCCTGAGAGGAGGAAGTGCAGGTTAGGACAAAGAGTTACAGGTGAGGTGGGGGCTCCCAAAGGAAGACAAGATGGCTTTCCTGCCCTTGTCCACACACAAATCGTGGGGCCTTTTTCATGGGGTTATCACATGATATAGGAGCTGTGTGGTGTCTTGGGAAACCTATGAACTTTGCCTGCTGGCCTCGTCTCAGCAACTCACTGTTGCTCGACTTAGAACAAGTCACTTAGTCTAGGTCCCAAGCCTCTCTTCTGTAAAATGAGGATACTGTTACTAAACGGTGTTTTGTGAGGGTCCAATGGTTTATGCATGGAAGAAACACTTTAAGTCACTCTCAAAGTTTTTTCGTAATGGTAACATGTGCTTGCTTTCATTTCTATTGTGCTGGAAAATGGAAAAGGTTGATACGGCATGCCTCTTCTTTTCCTTCTCCCAAGTCGTTTCCTTCTAGAGATTGGTTATTAACTGTTTCATTTATTGATGGTTAGATAATTTCTGCATATCTCCTCACCCTCATACTCTCTAAAACCTTTTCCTGGAGCCTCTTACTACAGAATGTTTCATTGCCTTTCTCTACCTCTTTTCTCTTATCAGCCCACAGAATTCTTCCAGTCTCTGGGTGGGGACGGAGAAAGGAACGTTCAGATTGAGATGGCACATGGCACCACCACGCTTGCCTTCAAGTTCCAGCATGGAGTGATTGTAGCAGTGGATTCTCGGGCCTCAGCTGGGTCCTACATTGGTGAGTCTATACACTCCAGTAGGCTCCAGAATCTGGGGAGCTGGGCTCTCCTTTCTACAGGAGGCCAACTCTGCAGCAAAGTGGAAGTGGATGTTGATTTAGGACACACTGGGGGATCTGTGGAGTCATCCCTTCTCTCCCAAAACTCCATCTTCTTCCAGCTACTTTACGGGTGAACAAGGTGATTGAGATTAACCCTTACCTGCTTGGCACCATGTCTGGCTGTGCAGCAGACTGTCAGTACTGGGAGCGCCTGCTGGCCAAGGAATGCAGGTAAGTGAGGCCTCTCATCTTCCTTTCTTAGTCTAGTGGTTAATCCCTGGATCTCTCAGATCATTGCTCCTTACTCTTGTCCTATGTGGTCCATCTTAGTGCTAATAGCATATTTCACAAAACAGCTTTTTGGTGATAAGAACCTTCTCCCAAATCTCAGCCTGTGCTCCACACATAAGCCAGATAATATGTCAGTTATTTAGCACTGACACAGCCACCCTGGTGGGATAGTATCATTTACTAGGCTGCCTTTGTATGTTTCAGATACTTTAAATTCCAACTCTTTCTCTCATCTTTAGATCCTACAAAATAATTCCTTTCCAATGCTTATCTCTTCAATCATTTCCTGTCTCATCAAGTTGGAAAGAGCTAACCTCCCTTCCCTCACTCCACTTTGTCCTCACCCAGGCTGTACTATCTGCGAAATGGAGATCGTATTTCAGTGTCGGCAGCCTCCAAGCTGCTGTCCAACATGATGTGCCACTACCGGGGCATGGGCCTCTCTATGGGCAGTATGATCTGCGGCTGGGATAAGAAGGTGGGTTCTCCATGTTCCCCCACCGTGTCCCCCCACCATATCCCCCATGGATGACATACGTGTTTCCCATCATACGCTCCTACTCCCTCCTTGACAAGATGCATGGCATATAGAGTGCTTGGTTATAGAACTGTTCCAGTATATCCATGGACTATTTATTGACCCAGATATGAATCATTGCGTGAGTTTTGTAAGCTTGTCCCTTTTGTTAAATAGTTGATTTCAAGTTTGTTTTTTCTTTCTTATTTCCAAAGTTCTATGACTTTACCAGAGTGATTTCCTAATTCCAGTGTTCTTGTGGTAATATTAATTCTTTTGTCCACTTTTTATGACTCACATTTGAACCGCCATATTACCAACATCTTCCTCTCCAATTTCAGCCTGAAATCTTTCATCTTACAGGGTCCTGGACTCTACTACGTGGATGAACATGGGACTCGGCTCTCAGGAAATATGTTCTCCACTGGTAGTGGGAACACTTATGCCTACGGGGTCATGGACAGTGGCTATCGGCCTAATCTTAGCCCTGAAGAGGCCTATGACCTTGGCCGCAGGGCGATTGCTCATGCCACTCACAGAGACAGCTATTCTGGAGGCATTGTCAATAGTAAGAGACCACTGCTCCCACCATCATGCCTGGGAGGAATCAGCGGGCGGTTGGGGGATGATTTAAGATTGAGAAACCAGCGTGGCCAAGATGAAACCCCATCTCTACTAAAAATACAAAAATTAGCCAGACATGGTGACGAGTGCCTGTAGTCCCAGCTACTTGGGAGGCTGAGGCAGGAGAATCCCTTGAACCTGGGAGGTAGAACTTGGCAGTGAGCCAAGATCATGCCATTGCACTCCGGTCTGGGCCACAGAGCGAGACTCTGTCTCAAAAGAAAAAAAAAAAGATTGAAAGACTCAAAGGAGGGAGAGTGGTAGGAAGGAAATTTTCAGAGTCAGACGAAGGGCATTAAAGGCCCAGTCATATGGTTTTAAGCCTGCGCATGTGTCTTGTTGCTGCCTTCAACGTAACATCAGCGACAGGAACTTGCTGAGCTGAAGGGTGACTCCGAGTTCTTTTCTCATTTGTCCACAGTGTACCACATGAAGGAAGATGGTTGGGTAAAAGTAGAAAGTACAGATGTCAGTGACCTGCTGCACCAGTACCGGGAAGCCAACCAGTAATGGTGGTGGTGGCAGCTGGGCAGGTCTCCTCTGGGAGGGCTTGGCCGACTCAGGGACCTGAGCCACGTTAAGTCCCAGGAGAAGAAGAGGCCTAGCCTGAGCCAAAGAGAGAGTACGGTCTCAGCAGCCAGAGGAGGCTGGTGAAGTGCATCTTCTGCGTGTTCTCTATTTGAACAAGCATTTCCCCCAGGGAAACTTCTGGGTGCCCCACTAAGTAGAATAAAGAAAAACGGTTATAAATGCCTCTTGTGGCTGAATGGGGTTGGGCCTATGGTTGTTGGGTGGGGCAGGAAATAAAGAGACACTTTTTCTGGAGAAGAGACTCAGACCCCTATCTAAGAAATGTGGCCTTACCACATATTTCTTCCTGGGGTTTCCTTCCACACTCGTCTCTCCAAGACCTCAGGAAGGCTGTTCATTGTTGTCCATGGACATTTATTTGCAATTTCACATAGGTTAGGGTCCTTTCCATAGAGGGACACCTGGGGACTCCTGTGTGCTCCATTGTGAATGCTTTGAGGAACAGGGAGGAGGGCACCTAGGATAACTGTTTTTGACTTTATAGAGTAGGATGAAAAAGCTTCCACTTCACCTTAATACGGCAATCATATAAACACCATACCATGTACCCCAAATAACACTTTGGAGATATTGGATATTGAATATAAAGACAGACATTAGGGGTCCAATTTAATGATGTGTCATGCTGAATTGCAAGATGACAGGACTATAATTCTAGAGGAAGAGATCAGGGGGACTCCCCTAAGTGAGGAGTGCAGGGAAAATGTAAAAGACCCAGGTTAGAAGAAAAAGACACACATCATGAGATTTTCGGAATCATGCTGGAACTATGGACCGTGTCACTTTCCAGAGAATAAAGGAAACAAATGCTTGAAAGTAGGAGCATGAGCTTGAGCATGGAACTTTTTTCACTAGAGAGAGATACTTAAAATTCCAGAATGAATAGTTGTAAAAACTTTAGCCCCTACTTAAAATCCCTCCTCCCCACCACCACTGTTTTAAACTTTAAGTGACTCCTTGGTAGTCACACAGAAAACATTTCAAAATGGTGAGTTGGAATCCAAGCGACCCTTCCTTTGGGGATTTTGTTTGTTTGTTTTTAGTTTGGGAGGTGGTTTCAATCTGAAGAGTCCTTTCTGGAATAAACGAATCTTTCTGTTGCATAGGTAGGCTCTGGGTCAGGAAGGATATTTAGAAACCGGTTACTATTCTAAACAGTGTTAAAATAGAACAAGAACCAAAGCCCAGTACCGTGCATTTCCCTCATAGGCTGAAGGTGCACCCAGCATAATTTGGAATACAGGCTTAGAGGCATCTGAGCACGCGCCAGCTCAAGGTGCTCTGCTGAGAAGGACGGATAAAGAGAAGGACGGATGAAGAGGTCAGGGCCTCCTAAATTCAAAATCTGTACGTGAAAATCCCCTTTGGCCTGGTGAGATTGGTTGGAACCTTCTATTTAGGAGACGCCTGCATATTTTTTCGCTGGCCTAAAACTGGAGCTTGCATGGAACAGGGCACTTTTTTTTTTTTTTTTGTAGACAAAGTCTCACTCTTGTCGCCTAGGCTGGAGTGCAATGACCTGATCTCGGCTTACTGAAATCTCTGTCTCCTGAGTTCAAGCGATTCTCCTGCCTCAGCCTCCCGAGTAGCTGGGATTACAGGCGTCTGCCACCACGCCCTGGCTAATTTTTGTATTTTTAGTAGAGACAGGGTTTCGCCATGTTGTCCAGGCTGGTCTCGAACTCCTGACCCTAGGCGATCCGCCCATCTCGGCCTCCCAAAGTGCTGTGATTACAGGCGTGAGCCACCGCAAGAGGGCACTTCTTAACAGTAAGTTCAGAGCTTGAAGTAGTAACTTTGAGAAAATTTAATGATTCTCCAATTACAAAGCATTCTTCAATTACAAAGCAAGGACAACAGATAAAGTTGTCCTTGAGACAACTGTATTTTACTTAATGATACAGAAACATTTTTGCAGTTTTATATCCCAGAGTAACCACGACTAAGGGTGAGTGAGACTCATCGAGGCCTGTGCCTTGCGAACCAGAGTTCGGCCTCCCGTTCCGCTGTGTGCGGGTCTCGCGCGCCCCCTCCCGGCGGCCCAGCCCAGAATGAAGGCCTTGGCTGCGGAAGCGAAAGCGAAAGCTGCTGGAGCCCTGACGCCCGCCCCTGGCTGAGCGTAGCTGGCTGACCAGAGCCGGTAGCGAAGTTGGGAGAGGCGGAGCGGACCTCAGCGCTGAAGCAGAAGACCCCGGAGCTGCAGTCTCCCCGGCGCGGCTGGTGAGTTGGTGCGGAGGGGAAACTGGAGCGCCAACAGGGACGCAGCCCAAGTGACTACCCACTCTACGCTCCAGCTTCCCAGTCCCTCTGCACCCGGCGATAGGAGGGAGCCGAGCCCGAACCGCTTAGCTCTCTGCCGCAGGCGGGGGTGGGGGTGGGGGTCTGGGGATTTTTTTTTTTTTTAAGCACGAGGCTCCTGATGGTCATGCTTCCAGCTCCCCAGGCAGGCTGAAAGCTGTCTGTTGTAGGAGGGGTGTACAGATGAGCACCGGTTACTCAGGAGAGCTCTCAGGGTCGAATAGGATAAAATGAGAAGCCGATGGACGGATTGGGCGAAGCCAGGCGGGTAGGAGGGCAGGGACAAGGACTGGGACTCCACCCCCATAATTACTCATCTCGTATCCTTGACAGAGCCATGCCGCTCCCCGACCTGAGACCCTGGACCTTCCTGCTGCTGGTGGACGCGGCTTTACTGTGGCTGCTTCAGGGCCCTCTGGGGACTTTGCTTCCTCAAGGGCTGCCAGGACTATGGCTGGAGGGGACCGTGCGGCTGGGAGGGCTGTGGGGGCTGCTAAAGCTAAGAGGGCTGCTGGGATTTGTGGGGACAGTGCTGCCCCCACTCTGTCTGGCCACCCCCCTGACTGTCTCCCTGAGAGCCCTGGTCACGGGGGCCTCAAGTGCTCCCCCAGCCAGAGTCGCTTCAGCCTCTTGGAGCTGGCTGCTGGTGGGGTACGGGGCCGCAGGGCTCAGCTGGTCACTGTGGGCTGTTCTGAGCCCTCCTGGAGCCCAGGAGAAGGAGCAGGACCAGGTGAACAACAAAGTCTTGATGTGGAGGCTGCTGAAGCTCTCCAGGCCGGACCTGCCTCTCCTCGTTGCCGCCTTCTTCTTCCTTGTCCTTGCTGTCTTAGGTGAGTCAGGAGAGGACGTTGTGAGTTGGAGGTGGAAAAAGGGCCTGGGCACCAGTACATTCATGTGTTATTTTTCATGCCTCTCTCAGGTGAGACATTAATCCCTCGCTATTCTGGTCGTGTGATTGACATCCTGGGAGGTGATTTTGACCCCCATGCCTTTGCCAGTGCCATCTTCTTCATGTGCCTCTTCTCCTTTGGCAGGTAGGTGATGGGCAGCTCGGTCCATTTGCTAGCCCCAGATCTTTACAGGGGTCTTCACTTCCCTAACTCTATTTCTAGGCCCTTTCAGGTGCAAAGCACAAAAATACTCAAACTAAAATATGGCGAATGTAGTCACCATTCTGTTTCATCTATCCATTCATTTCTTCCTTCATTCATATTCATCCAATATCTTCAAAGTTTATCTGATCTTATTATAGGTAGAAGTTATGAGTGAAGGTAGTACCAAAGGAATTGAAGTCTCAGATGGAATGCCTCTCAGTTGTCTCTCAACATTCCTAGGCCCATGAAATTCCATTTCTTTCTGCCTCCTACCGCTAAGTCTGTCTCCAAAGTATCTCTCCAGGGTCACTCTCTCCTCAGGACGGGCATGCTTCTCCCTCTCACTCTTCTTTCCCAACTTACCTTGCCAGTCCCTGAAGATCTTACTCTGAGGCTTATCACCTTTCTTTCCAGAATCATTACTCTTTTCCCTTCACTTGCTTTCCCTTCTCTTTCTAGACATACTCAAACAAACAAACTGTTTGATAAGGCTTGGACTGGGATGAGGTGAGTGAGGCACCTGGGGTGCAAAGTTTAAGGAGGTGCGCACTCACCTTACCCAAATCCCAGCCGGCCTGATTGTCTCTATTTTTATGGTCATACTTAATTTAGAATACCCTCAAAAACCATTTCTTCATTGTGCCTTCATTCCATCCTGGCTGCTTTCTGCTGAAACTGCAGTCATGCACTGCATAATGATGTTCTGCATAATGATGTTTAGGTCAATGATGGGCCACATATAAGATGGTGGACCCACAAGATTATAATACTGTATTTTTACTGTATCTTTTCTATGTTTAGATACACAAATACTTACCTCTGTGTTACAGTCACCCACAGTGTTAGGTGCAGTCATATGTTGTACAGATTTGTAGTCTAGGAGGAATAGGCTAAACTACATGGCCTAGGTGTGCAGTAGGCTATGACATCTAGGTTTGTGTAAGTACATTCCACGATGCTCACACAACGATGAAACTATCTAATGACACATTTCTCAGAATGCATCCCTTTCATTAAAGTCCAAACCCTCATTATATCATGTCTGACTATTCCAAATGCCTCTTCAATATGGTAACTAAATTTGTGTTAGAAACATATATGTTGTAAAATACCTGCTTTTATGCTTTTATATTTTTTCCTCTAAGTTTTACTGTAGACATGTAGTTGGTCTAAGAGGAATTCTCCAACCTGAAGGATGAAAGATGGGAACCACATGACTTGGGCTCCAGGGAATGGTGGGGCAGGGAGTTTATTACTGCAGTTCCCATGATGAAGTATCTATGGTGACAGAGAAGGGCTTTGGGTATGGGGCAGGAAGGAGACGAAGGCAGAGGAGACGCACAGAGGGACAAGCCTGAGGGAGGCCAGGACAGAAACAAGCACTGGGATACTTGTTTTCACAATATCTTTTCCCTTCTATTGTAGCCTTCTATTGTGTCTAGTACAGAGTGCACTCCATAAATACTTGTGAATTTGTACATGTTATGATTTTGTTCTCACATCTAGCTCACCACGTCTCTCCTTTCTTCTTCCTCTGTGTATTCCTTGCCTCTTCTCTCTCTGTGTGTCTGTCTCTCATTTCTTTCTCTTTTGCCTCTTCTGGCATGCTTTCCCCCGACTTTGTGCTTCTCTGCACTCCTGCCTTGCTCCTCTGTTTCACCCGCTGGCTTGCTCCTTCTCTGCATCTCCCTCCCCTCTCATCTCCTACCCCGCAGCTCACTGTTTGCAGGCTGCCGAGGAGGCTGCTTCACCTACACCATGTCTAGAATCAACTTGCGGATCCGGGAGCAGCTTTTCTCCTCCCTGCTGCGCCAGGACCTCGGTTTCTTCCAGGAGGCTAAGACAGGTGGGACCTGGAGTCCAGGTCTGGGATTCCCATGGACGTCCCTTGCCCCTCAGTGATCTTCCATCCACAGCCTCTCCTCCTGCCTTCACCCGTATGCCAGGACCTGGGGATGCTTTTCTCTCATTTGGGACGGGGGAGAAGCAGCCTCCACTGTCCCTCTGCAGGTGAACGAGGATGTTCGGAGGAGGGGGCTGTGTCAGAGGGAACGGTCAGGAGGGAGTTTCTGGGGGCTCTGCAGTACACATGGTTTCCTCTTTCCTCACCTGCTCTGTCCTTCTTAGGGGAGCTGAACTCACGGCTGAGCTCAGATACCACCCTGATGAGTAACTGGCTTCCTTTAAATGCCAATGTGCTCTTGCGAAGTCTGGTGAAAGTGGTGGGGCTGTATGGCTTCATGCTCAGCATATCGCCTCGACTCACCCTCCTTTCTCTGCTGGACGTGCCCTTCACAATAGCAGCCGAGAAGGTGTACAACACCCGCCATCAGGTGAGTGTGCATGTAAGGGAACCCCAAAGGGAGAATAAAACTGACAGGTGAGGAGGCTTCCACATTTGTGGCTAGAGGATCTCCTAGAGAGAGATGTTCTCTTCTCAGCCCTTAGGGGAGAAGGTATATTGTATACTACATTTTGCTTATCCAGCCATCCAACAATGGATATTAGAGTTCAGAAGGTTCATGATTCTCCAGAACTGTAAACAAAAATGTAAAAGTGTGTGTGAGGGTGTGGGGGAGGGAATAGGGAGGGGAGATGATAGGAGACAACTTTTCATTAGCTTCTTAAAGGAGTCTGTACATCCCCTGCCCCCACTGCGAAGATTAAAAATAATTTCTTGGAGGCTTTTAGGCAGGGAGATTTTCCCTTTAAAATCAGCAGAAGAAGTCTGGATGAAGCATAGGGAAAGGAGGCGTCATCAGGAAGTCCTGAGTCTGAATGTCAGCTCCACCTTCTCTTTTTCTCTTATATTGTGGTAAAACATACATAATATAAAATTTACCATTTTAACCATTTGAAGTGTACAGTGCAGTGACATTTAGGAAACCCACATTGTTATTGGGCAACCATTGTCACCATCTATCTCCAGAACCTTTTTCATCTTCCTAAAGTGAAACTTTGTACCCACTAAACAGTAACTGCCTACTGCCCCCAACCCCTGGCCCCTGGCAACCTCCATTGTACCTTCTGTCTCTGTGAATTTGATGACTCCAGATACTATACGTAACTGGAACCATACAGTATTTGTCTTTTTGTGACTGGCTTATTTTACTTAGCATAATGTCTTCAGGCCTCATCCCTATGGTAGCATGTATTAGAATTTCCTCCCTTTTAAGGCTGCATAATATTCTGTTGTGTGCATATGTCACATTTTGATTATCCATCTGTCAATGGACATTTGCGTTTTTTCCACCTTTTGGCTATTGTGAATTATGCTGCTGTGGACATGAGTGTACAAATACTTGTTTGATACCCTGCTTTTGGTTCTTTTGGGTATATACTTAGAAGAGGAGTTGCTGGATCATATGGTAATTCTATTTAAAAATTTTTGAGGAACCATGTATTAGTCCATTTTTACACTGCTGATAAAGACACACCCAAGATTGGGCAATTTACAAAAGAAAGAGATTTATTGGACTTACAGTTCCGCGTGGCCGAGAAGACCTCACAATCATGGCGGAAGGTGAAAGACACATTTCACATGGCAGCAGACAAGAGAAAAGAGAGCTTGTGCAGGGGAACTCCCCTTCCTCCCCTTCTTAACACCACCATATCTCGTGAGACTTATTCATTATCACAAGAACAGCACGGGAAAGACTTGCTCCCATGATTGAATTACCTCCTACCCAGTCCCTCCCACGACACATGGGAATTCAAGATGAGATTTGGGGAGGGACACAGCCACACTGTATCAAACCACCACACAGTTTTCCATAGCGGAGGCAACAATTTTAAATTCCCACCAGCGGTGCATAAGGTTTCCAATTTCTCCACATCCTCATCAACACTTACTACTTTTTGTTGTCTTTTTTTTTTTCTGATAGCCATCCTAATGGTGGTGATTAGGTGATTAGGATTATCTCATTGTGGTTTTGATTTGCATTTCCCTAATGATTAGTAAATGTTGAGCATCTTTTCGTGTGTTTTTTAGCCATTTATGTATCTTTTTTGAAAGAATGTAAGTTCTTTGCCCGTTTTTTGTTTTTTTTTTTTTTGAGTTATGGGAGTTCACTAAATGTTTTGCATATTAATTTCTTATCAGATATATGATTCACAAATATTTTCTTGCATTTGTGGTTGCTTTTTCACTCTGTCGATAGAGTTCTTTGATGCACAAATGTTTTAGATTCTGATGAAGTAGTGCTCGCTTCGGCAGCACATATATACTAAAATTGGAACGATTCTGATGAAGTCTGATTTATCTATTTTTTGTTGTCTGTGCTTTTGGTGTGATGTCCAAGAAATCATTGCCAGATCTAGTGGCATGAGGCTCTTCTCCTACATTTTCCTAGGAGTTTTATAGTGTTAGCTCTTACGCTGAGGCCTCTGATCCATTTGGAATTACATCTCCACCTTTCTTAACTATCTGTGGCTCCCTGGGAAAACTATGCTTCCTTCCTGATTCAGACACTGGGGATGGGAGAATTACCTCAAATGAAGGTTAAAAAAAATTGCATGTATCTTCTATACTACCTAACACTGAGAGCTCGATAATATTTTGTTCCCTTGCTCCTTCACTCTTACTCCTTCTGGAAAGAAGAGTAAGGAAGAAGGAAAGAAACAGTTTGGTATTTTTAGGTAGACTAGGGAGCATCGCATAGGCTGGAATAAGATGTGGGGGCCTGCTGTCTCTGCCACATCAGCCCCGGTGTTTGCTGACCCTCTTTTCCAGGCAGTGCTTCGGGAGATCCAGGATGCAGTGGCCAGGGCAGGGCAGGTGGTGCGGGAGGCTGTTGGAGGGTTGCAGACCGTTCGCAGTTTTGGGGCTGAGGAGCATGAAGTCTGTCGCTATAAAGAGGCCCTTGAACAATGCCGGCAGCTGTATTGGCGGAGAGACCTGGAATGTGCCTTGTACCTACTCGTAACGAGGGTAAGATAGCAGAGTGGTTGTGAAAGGAGCCCAGGAAAAGGGGAGGGAAAGGGAAAGTGAAACTACAGCTGGTTCTGGGGGCCTTTGCAGGTCAGTCTCATAGAGGCAGAGAGGGGGAAAGAATGGGAAGACTCCCAGCCTCATCTCTTTCTTCTCCTCTCCCAGGTGCTGCACTTGGGGGTGCAGGTGCTGATGCTGAGCTGTGGGCTGCAGCAGATGCAGGATGGGGAGCTCACCCAGGGCAGCCTGCTTTCCTTTATGATCTACCAGAAAAGCGTGGGGAGCTATGTGCACGTGAGTGAGGAGCCAAGCCTGCTCTCCTTTTTTCCCTTTCTTTTTCTTTGTGGCCTTCTGGGCCTTGGGCTTTATTTGTTCCTTTTAACAATACAATACAAAACCAAAGCCCCCAAGTAATTTTGCTATGGAGAATTTTAAACCTATGCCAAAAGTGAGACAAAATACTTTTACAAATTCGCATGTATACATCCTGTGCTTTAACAATGATCAACTCATGCCCAATCTTGTTTGATCTGTATCCCCAGCCACTTCCCCACCCATATTATTCTGAAGCAAATCCAAGATATTATATAGTTTCATCTGTAAATATTTTGGTATGTTTCTTAAAAATATAAACATCTTTAAAAGTATATAACAATAAAGCCATTATCACACCAAAAAATTAACAATAGTTCTTAAAATTTATCAAATATAGTTAGTCGTCAAATTTCCACTTGTGCTATCCATGTAATATATGTGTATGAGTGTGTTTATTGTACTTTGCTTGAATCAGGATCCAAAAACGGCCACATATTGTGATTGGTTGATACATCTTTCAAGTCTATCTATCTATCTATGTGTCTATCTAAGTCAGTCTGTCTGTCTGTCTATCTATCTGTCTATCTATCTATCTATCTATCTATCTATGTCTATCTATAAATCTAAGTCTATCTATCTATCTATCTAAGTCTATCTATCTATCTCTCTCTCTATCTATCTCTATATGTCTATCTATCTATATCTAAGTCTATCTATCTATCTAAGTCTATCTATCTATCTATCTATCTATCTATCTATCTATCTATATCTATCTAAGTATCTATCTATCTATGTCTGTCTAAGTCTATCTATGTCTATCTATCTATATTATCTATCTATCTATCTATCTATCTATCTATCTATCTATCTATCATCTATCTGTCTGTCTCCATCTGTCTATCTGTCTATCTATCCATGCATCCATCCATCAATCCATGTGTCTTTCTAAAAGTTTCCCTTGCACAGTTTATTTGCTGAAGAAATAGGTTGTTTGTCCTGTGGAGTTTCTTAGGGTCTGGATTTTGTTGACTGAATCCTGTGGTATTATATGCTCTTCTGCCTCTGTATTTCCTGTCTATTGATAGATACACCTAGAAGCTTGTGAGATTGAGGGTTTTTTTTTTTTTTTTTGTCTTTTTCCAGCAACAGTGCTTTTTAGGTGGTGATGCTTTCTTCCTCCAAGAGTCACACAATGTCTGGTTCTCTATTTGTGGCAACATCAGCCACCGATGAGCAGTACCTAGATCCATGACAGAATAGGGCTGCAAAAGGGAGCAGCCTATCATTGATGAGGAAAGGCAGAGTGAGCATTTAGGTCTCTTCCTACATTTACAGTTCTCAAAAACAGCTACTTCATCCAGGGCTTTATTTAAACATTTTCCTAGACACTTGATAAACATCTTTTTTGTGTAGAGAACTGCGCTAGGCACTCTGATGGCTACACAGGTGAGTTGGACACAGTGCCTGCATTTAAGGAGTTCCCATCTAATCAAGCAAGACAGAACCGGGCCCAAGTAATAGGAAGCAGTAACTGAAAAGATCTGGGGCTAGAGGCAATGCTGAATGGCAGGAGAATGGACTGTATATCCTTTACATTGCAAATTGGAACACTGGGGTATTGGTGCCGCTTTAAAATTCCATCCAAATTGTACATTTAAAGGTGGAGAATCTCTTTTGAATACGGAGGAGGAGCAGTACAGTTGTGAGTGGAGTGTGTGAAGAGTTGGGAGGGTGGTCTCTGGTGGAAGCGTGTTTGATTAGCTGGCTCTCCCATTCCTGTTTTCCAGACCCTGGTATACATATATGGGGATATGCTCAGCAACGTGGGAGCTGCGGACAAGGTTTTCTCCTACATGGACCGACAGCCAAATCTGCCCTCACCTGGCACACTGGCCCCCACCACTCTGCAGGGGGTTGTGAAATTCCAAGACGTCTCCTTTGCATATCCCAATCGCCCTGACAGGCCTGTGCTCAAGGTGCCTGAAAGAGGGAGGAAACCTGGACCCTTGCTCTCTGCTGCTAATGCTTAATTGGACATCACAGCCTGTAGTTCATTTGCCTCTGAGAAACTGGTCTTGCCTCTCCTAGGAAGAGAAATAGAGGGATTTTGAGGGAGAAGGGGCAGGCCCTTAACTCTTTTCTGGTTTTCTAGGGGCTGACGTTCACCCTACGTCCTGGTGAGGTGACTGCGCTGGTGGGACCCAATGGGTCTGGGAAGAGCACAGTGGCTGCCCTGCTGCAGAATCTGTACCAGCCCACCGCGGGACAGGTGCTGCTGGATGGAAAGCCCGTCTCCCAATATGAACACTGCTACCTGCACAGCCAGGTGGGTGAGGAGGGAGAAGACAGGGGACAGGAGAAGGGAACATGTACAGAGAGAGGATGGGAGATCCACGGGAAGACGCACCAGGTGTTCATTCTGAGGGAGGTAGGTGGGGAGGACAAGAGGGCCCCTGCCTTGGGGGTTTATACATAGTCCTCTGGCCCTGTCTCCTCTGCACAGGTGGTTTCAGTTGGGCAGGAGCCTGTGCTGTTCTCCGGTTCTGTGAGGAACAACATTGCTTATGGGCTGCAGAGCTGCGAAGATGATAAGGTGATGGCGGCTGCCCAGGCTGCCCACGCAGATGACTTCATCCAGGAAATGGAGCATGGAATATACACAGGTATCTTCTACAAATTGTAAGCCTGCTCCTTCAGTAAAAAAGAGAAAATCAGGCTTACTCCTAGTGGTGAGAGTCGTGTCCCTGTAACTTGATGTTTGCTGTTCCTCTGCCCTTTCCTCCATTCCTATGTCTCCTTCTGCGCACCCTGAATTCTTCAGCTTCCATCTTGCTCAAGAGCCTTTGTTTGCAGAAAGCAATGCAGCAGTGGTGCTCCCTCCACCGGCAGCCTCGTCGGGTTTCCATCCCATGGCCCTCCTCCCACCTCCCGAGGTCCTACTGGAAGTACCTGCTATGCACTTGTCCCTCCTTGTATGTTGTCTCTGTCACTTGTATCTGAGGAAGGGAATTTCTCTGATTTCCTCAGATGTAGGGGAGAAGGGGAGCCAGCTGGCTGCGGGACAGAAACAACGTCTGGCCATTGCCCGGGCCCTTGTGCGAGACCCACGAGTCCTCATCCTGGATGAGGCCACTAGTGCCCTGGATGTGCAGTGTGAGCAGGCCGTGAGTACCGTGAGAGGGGCAGGGGACAGTGGGGCCTGGGAACGGGCACGCTGGGAGGATCAGCCTGTGCAGAATTGGGCAGAGGGAGGACGAAGGACCTACTAGTGGAAAGAGTCTGTGCCTTCTTGGGGTTGGGGAATGGAATCTGGTGGTGTGAAGGCAGCCCCGATTCCTCCTGGGCTCCCGTTCCTCCAGCTGTGGCAGTGCAGCCAGGTGAGAAGGGCAGTCCAGGCCTTTATCTACTGCCCTTTCCTACCTTCTTTTATCTCACACCTTCTTTACCCTAAGTCCTAAGAGATGGTGCCCAGGTGGATGTGGTGTCCGTCTCATTCCTATCTTTCTGAGGCACTGTGATCACCCCTTCAGCTGCAGGACTGGAATTCCCGTGGGGATCGCACGGTGCTGGTGATCGCTCACAGGCTGCAGACAGTTCAGAGCGCCCACCAGATCCTGGTGCTCCAGGAGGGTGAGCTGCAGAAGCTTGCCCAGCTCCAAGAGGGGCAGGACATCTATTCCCGCCTGGTGCAGCAGCGGCTGATGGACTGAGGCCCCAGGGATACTGGGCTGTCTTCTCAGGGGTGTCTCCAGGACCCAGAGCTGTTCCTACTTTGAGTTTCCCAGAGCTGTGCAGCCAGATAGTTGTTCCTGAGTTGCAGGCACGATGGAGATTTAAACCCTGTGTGCTTTTGGTGGGATGGAGGGGTGGGGTGGGGTTGGGTGGGGGCTGTCTGTGTCCAGGAAACTTAATTCCTTGGTGACTAGAGCTTTGCCTGGTGATGAGGAGTATTTTGTGGCATAATAAATATATTTTAAAATATTTTCCTTCTTACATGAACTGTATACATTCATATAGAAAATTTAGACAATATAAAAAAGTACAAAGAAGAAAAGTAAAAGCACCCATTGTGTCACTTCCCGGAGATAACCATAGTTACTATTTTGCTGCCTGTCCCATCAGTCGTTTGTCTGTTTTTTGAGATAGAAATTAACAAAAAATGACATAAATATTGATGAGATTGCCTTTCTATATCCTTCCCTGTTCCCACCAGTGTCTGCTATTTTGAAAAAGCTAGGGTATGGAGGGAGAGAGAACAGTTCCCTGATGAACGGTATTAATAACGACATTGGTAACAGCTACCATTGATAGAGTTTTGATGTGAGTAGGAACTGTGCTGAGTGTTTTTAATGTATTATCGTTTTTAATCGTTATCCCCAACCCTGTGAGATTGGTTATTACCCCCGTTTTACAGATGAGGAAACTGAAGCTCACAGGGGTTAAATGACTTTCCCAAGGCGGTCGTAGTGGTGGACTTGGAGTTTGAACACAGGCCTGACCCTAAAGTCCACCCCCTGACCCAATAAATTATATTGCATCTTGGGTTCATAAACCCTAATCCATAATCAGATTGAGAAAAGCTCTGCTGCTTGTAGCTCTAAATAATTATGAATCTATTCTCTTCTCTCCGGTCCCATTGTTACAGTCTTCACTCATAGACTTAAGATAATCCCATCACCAGAGCGGTTTCTCTGCCATTAGCTTCCCTCTTCCACCCATTCTTCACAAAGTCATTTTTCTAAATTGTATGTCACATACGATGATGGCATTTCTGAAAATTCCTTCAGGTGCTCTTGAGCCCTACTGCAGAGATCCTTTTCAGGGCACACAGTGTTCCAGCCCACCTGTCTCAGCTTTTCCTGTTGCATTCAGCTCTACAACAAACTTCTTGCCCTCCCCAATACCTTTGTGCCTTTGCATATGGTATTTTCTTGCCCATTTTCTGCTCGACTCACCCCTGATTTTCAAATTCAAGACTTAACTCAGTTTTCAGGTCTCCCAGGAAGCCTTCCTTACGTCGTCAGTCTAGGCAAAGAGCCCTTTCCACGTGCTTCTATCACTGTGTGGTTACATCTTTCACAGCCCTTTTAAAGTTCTATCTTCACCTTCCCAGCTTTTTCGACCTTCCACTAGACCATAAACACCTGGGCGGAAAGCCATATATCTTATAAAGCTTTGTATCTGCTACCTGGCCGAGGGCCTAATTCATAGTGGAGAATAAATAAAAAGTCCATTGAATAAATGAATAAATAAATCCTCCATCTTGCTCAATCTTAATTCTCCCTGCCCACTCCCACTACTGACAGTGCAACCTTGTACACATCACTGGTTGATGGGAGGGACTTAACTTGGAAGGTTGCTATCCTAGGAAAGAGAAACCTTCATATTCCCAGAAACAGCAGGTACTTTCCAGTGCTGGCAACGGATTCCCCGGAACTGCTGTTCTGGATTTTTTCTTGCCTGGCGGCTGTTGGGAGCAGGGTGCAGTGAGGATGGGGTAAGAGTGGGCAGTTCTTGTGCAGATTTGCCTTTCTTTCATCCTGGGGCTGACTTGCAGCTCCACACCCATCCATCTCTCAAATTTCACAGATGGTAAAATAGGCCTTTGGAGAGAAAGAACTCTGGCCTGATTCCTTTCCCTCCCACAAATGTCCTTTATTCATAAAATAGGAATAATAATTCCTGTATCTCCCAACTTTATGGAAGCTGAAGCCCTCACGGAAGAAGATGATCTGAGAAATTCTTTGATTTCCTCAGTACAGTTACACCCATGCATCATAATACTTTAAGCCTGGAAGGCATCTTAAAAATAATGTAACAGTCAAATCTAATTTTACAGAGCAACTGACATGAAATCACACAGCTCATCATGATAAAGTTGGGTGGAAAACATATCTTGATGGGCAGCACAGGAAGAAGCAGTAGACCTCAAGATGTCCTGAAAGTTTCTTATCTCAGGGGAAACTCCCAGGTAGGCTTTATGTCAGGGACACAGAAAAATGTTCTCTGAAAGTCATAATATTCGGGCTAGACAGACAAATTCCTGTAAGTGTGGTGTGTCTAGGAACCACAGATGTCACTAATCCTGGTTTGCTCCAGAGTTCTTTTTGTTCACTCCTACCCTCCATCACCATTTGATTGATCTCCTTACCCTGTAATTTCCCCTTCTTGTCACTTACCTGCAGTATCTTTCCCACCTAGGCATGCCTTATTATTTCTGAAGGAAAATATGAATGGAGAGGGGAAAGCTTGGGAGACTGATAGATTTCCTTGGACGCCAAAACAACTCCATACCCTATCTGTCTGGCCCTATGTGGAAACAGCATTGAGTTTCAAGTCCTTTATGCCTACACCCAGGGATAGCCACTTGGAATCCACATGGCAATTGTGAAACAAGAGGAGGAAATGTGGAATTGTCAGAATTTTGCGGGAGAAGGGACTAGGTATAAGGAAAACAAAGATCTTCCTTGTGTTTTAGAGCTGTCAGCTAGAGGAGCACCTGCTTGAGTCTGATGCCATCTGATGGTCCCAGAAGATACTGGATTTTGAACCTAGAGTTCCATGGACTCTTAGGAATTATACTACTACTGCTAAGCATTCACTGGTGCTTACTATGTGCTATTCCTGTGCTAAGTATCTGACACATATCTTCTTACCTTATTTTCAAGATAATTCTCTGTGGTAGGTATTACTATCTCAATTCTAACAAGGAGAAAATGGAGTTTCAGAACAATTTACTAACTTGCTCGGGTAACATAGCTAAGGAAAAGGTGGACTTTGCCCAGTTTTGCAAAACAACTCCTCAAAAGAGTTGCCTATACTCCCTGATTCCACTTATCTTCCTACTATCCTCTTTTACAAATATATATTTATTTATTTAAATAAGCCATATATTAATGTGGTTTAAAATTCTAAAGACACAAAAAAATATACAGAGGAAACCCTCACTCTCAATCCTTCCCCAAGGTTTGCTAATCCCTCTTGCACAGGCAATCTGTGCTTCCAGCTTTGTGTTTATTCTGCCAGAGAAGTTTACTGTGTATTAAGCAAATATGTATATCTTTATTCTTGCTCAGTATTTTTGCAAACAGCAGCTCTCTAAGTTCACTGTTCTGAACTTTATTTTTTAAATTAAAAATATATGGCTATGTAGTATTCTATTTTATGGAAGTTCCATATTTTATTTAGCCTGTTTCCTTTTACTGATGGCTAGTTAGGTTATTGGAAGTCTTTTGCTGTTGCTAGTTAGTCTTGTATAGATATGGTAATGCACATATACAAAAATACGCGTATGATACAATCTTAAAGAGGAGTTGCTGAGTCCAATATATACATTATGAATATTGATATTGCAAAATTGCCTTCATAGATGTTATATTAATTTATCATTCCAGCAGCAACATATGAGTTTATGTTTCTCCATATATATATATATACATTTTTTTTTTTGGTATGTAACAGTTTATTTTCAAGAATGTTTTTTTAAAAAATTGTATCTGCATTGTTAAGGAAATCATCTTATTAAAAGATACTGAAATTAGATTGACTAGCTATGAAACAGTGAATAAAGTACTTAGTTTTAGAAATTAGTTTATTTTTCTTAATACTAAGTGAAAGCATGATTTCAAATTATCTCTGATTTGTTTGAAGTTCTAAAATTCTGAGATTCAATGTAGCTTATTCTAGTATTTCAGTATTCTGGGTATTTCAAGGTTATACATATTATCTTCTGTCGATTGCTTTTTAGTATAATGTTTCAAGAGCAAATTGATTCATGCTTTATGTACATTGCTATAGCTCAAACGTTTCCTTTCTGTTTTCTTTTTTTAAATTTTTTATTATACTTTAAGTTCTAGGGTACATGTGCACAACGTGCAGGTTTGTTACATATGTGTACATGTGCCATGTTGGTGTGCTGCACCCATTAACTCATCATTTACATTAGGTATATCTCCTAATGCTATCCCTCCCCCCTCCCCTCTCCCCACAACAGGCCCCGGTGTGTGATGTTCCCCTTCCTGTGTCCAAGTGATCTCATTGTTCAATTCCCACCTATTAGTGAGAACATGCGATATTTGGTTTTCTGTTCTTGTGATAGTTTGCTGAGAATGATGGTTTCCAGCTGCATCCATGTCCCTACAAAGGACACGAACTCATCCTTTTATATGGCTGCATAGTATTCCATGGTGTATATGTGCCACATTTTCTTAATCCAGCCTGTCACTGATGGACATCTGGGTTGATTCCAAGTCTTTGCTATTGTGGATAGTGCTGCAATAAACATGTGTGCATGTGTCTTTATAGCAGCATGATTTATAATCCTTTGGGTATATCCCCAGTAATGGGAGGGCTGGGTCAAATGGTATTTCTAGTTCTAGATCCTTGAGGAATTGCCACAATGTTTTCCACAATGGTTGAACTAGTTTACAGTCCCACCAACAGTGAAAAAGTGTTCCTATTTCTCCATATCCTCTGCAGCACCTGTTGTTTCCTGATTTTTTAATGATTGCCATTCTAACTGGTGTGAGATGGTATCTCATTGTGGTTTTGATTTGCATTTCTCCAATGGCAAGTGATGATGAGTATTTTTTCATGTGCCTGTTGGATGTATGAATGTCTTATTTTGAGAAGTGTCTGTTCATATCCTTTGCCCACTTTTTGATAGGGTTGTTTGTTTTTTTCTTGTAAATTTGATTGAGTTCTTTAGAGGTTCTGGATATTAGCCCTTGTCAGATGAGTAGATTGCAAAAATTTTCTCCCATTCTGTAGGTTGCCTGTTCACTCTGATGGTAGTTTCTTTTGCTGTGCAGAAGCTCTTTAGTTTAATTAGATCCCATTTGTCAATTTTGGCTTTTGTTGCCGTTGCTTTTGGTGTTTTAGGCATGAAGTCCTTGTCCATGCCTATGTCCTGAAAGGTATTACCTAGGTTTTCTTCTAGGGTTTTTATGGTATTAGGTCTAACATTTAAGTCTCTAATCCATCTTGAATTAATTTTCGTATAAGGAGTAAGGAAAGGATCCAGTTTCAGCTTTCTACCTATGGCTAGCCAATTTTCCCAGCACCATTTATTAAATAGGGAATCCTTTCCCATTTCTTGTTTTTGTCAGGTTTGTCAAAGATCAGATGGCTGTAGATGTGTGGTATTATTTCTGAGGGCTCTGTTCTGTTCCATTGGTCTATATCTCTGTTTTGGTACCAGTACCATGCTGTTTTGGTTACTGTAGCCTTGTAGTATAGTCTGAAGTCAGGTAGCGTGATGCCTCCAGCTTTGTTCTTTTGGCTTAGGATTGTCTTGGCAATGCGGGCTCTTTTTTGGTTCCATATGAACTTTAAAGCAGTTTTTTCCAATTTTGTGAAGAAAGTTGTTGGTAGCTTAATGGGGATGGCATTGAATCTGTAAATTACCTTGGGCAGTATGGACATTTTCACAATATTGATTCTCCCTATCCATGAGCATGGTATGTTCTTCCATTTGTTTGTGTCCTGTTTTATTTCACTGAGCAGTGGTTTGTAGTTCTCCTTGAGGAGGTCCTTTACATCCCTTGTAAGTTGGGTTCCTAGGTATTTTATTCTCTTTGAAGCTATTGTGAATGGGAATTCATTCATGATTTGGCTTTCTGTTTTTTTGTTACTGGTGTATAAGAATGCTTGTGATTTTTGCACATTGATTTTGTATTCTGAGACTTTGCTGAAGTGGCTTATCAGCTTAAGGAGATTTTGGGCTGAGACGATGAGGTTTTCTAAATATACAATCTTGTCATCTGCAAACAGGGACAATTTGATTCTTCTTTTCCTAACTGAATACCCTTTATTTCTTTCTCTTGCCTGATTGCCCTAGCCAGAACTTCCAACACTATGTTGAATAGGAGTGGCAAGAGGGCATCCCTGTCTTGTGCCAGTATTCAAAGGGAATGCTTCCAGTTTTTGCCCATTCAGTATGATATTGGCTGTGGGTTTGTCATAAATAGCTCTTATTATTTGGAGATACGTTCCATCAATACCTAATTTATTGAGAGTTTTTAGCATGAAGGGCTGTTGAATTTTGTCAAAGGCCTTTTCTGCATCTGAGATACTCATGTGGTTTTTGTCTTCGGTTCTGTTTATATGCTGGATTACGTTTATTGATTTGCATATGTTGAACCAACCTTGCATCCCAGGGATGATGCCAACTTGATCATGGTGGATAAACTTTTTGATGTGCTGCTGGATTCAGTTTGCCAGTATTTTATTGAGGATTTTTGCATCGATGTTCATCAGGGATATTGGTCTAAAATTCTCTTTTTTTATTGTATCTCTGTCAGGGTTTGGTATCAGGATGATGTTGGCCTCGTCAAATGAGTAAGGGAGAATTCCCTCTTTTTCTATTGTTTGGAATAGTTTCAGAAGGAATGGTACCAACTCCTCCTTGTACCTCTGGTAGAATTTGGCTGTGAATCTGTCTGGTCCTGGACTTTTTTGGTTGGTAGGCTATTAATTATTGCCTCAATTTCAGAGCCTGTTATTGGTCTATTCAGGGATTCAACTTCTTCTTGGTTCAGTCTTGGGAGAGTGTAAGTGTCCAGGAAATTATCCATTTCTTCTAGGTTTTCTAGTTTATTTGCGTAGAGGTGTTTGTAGTATTCTCTGATGGTAGTTTGTATTTCTGTGGGGTCGGTGGTGATATCCCCTTTATCATTTTTTATTGCGTCTATTTGATTCTTCTCTCTTTTCTTCTTATAGTCTTGCTAGTGATCTATCAATTTTGTTGATCTTTTCAAAAAACCAGCTCCTGGATTCATTGATTTTTTGGAGGGTTTTTTGTGTCTCTATCTCCTTCAGTTCTGCTCTGATCTTAGTTATTTCTTGCCTTCTGCTCGCTTTTGAATGTGTTTGCTCTTGCTTCTCTAGTTCTTTTAATTGTGATGTTAGGGTGTCAATTTTAGATCTTTCCTGCTTTCTCTTGTGGGAATTTAGTGCTATAAATTTCCCTCTGCACACTGCTTTAAATGTGTTCCAGAGATTCTGGTATGTTGTATCTTTGTTCTCATTGGTTTCAAAGAACATCTTTATTTCTGCCTTCATTTCGTTATGTACCCAGTAGTCATTCAGGAGGAGGTCGCTCAGTTTCCATGTAGTTGAGAGGTTTTGATTGAGTTTCTTAGTCCTGAGTTCTAGTTTGATTGCACTGTGGTCTGAGAGACAGTTTGTTATAATTTCTGTTCTTTTACATTTGCTGAGGGGTGCTTCACTTCCAACTATGTGGTCAATTTTGGAATAAATGCGATGTGGTGCTGAGAAGAATGTATATTCTGTTGATTTGGGGTGGAGAGTTCTCTAGATGTCTATTAGGTCTGCTTGGTGCAGAGTTGAGTTCAATTCCTGGATATCCTTGTTAACTTTCTGTCTCATTGATCTGTCTAATGTTGACAGTGGGGTGTTAAAGTCTCCCATTATTATTGTATGGGAGTCTAAATCTCTTTGTAAGTCTCTAAGGACTTGCTTTATGAATCTGGGTGCTCCTGTATTGGGTGCATATATATTTAGGATAGTTAGCTCTTCCTGTTGAATTGATCCCTTTACCATTATGTCTCTTTTGATCTTTGATGGTTTAAAGTCTGTTTTATCAGAGACTAGGATTGCAATCCCTGCTTTTTTTTTTTTTGTTTTCCATTTGCTTGGTAGATCTTCCTCCATCCCTTTATTTTGAGCCTATGTGTGTCTCTGCATGTGAGATGGGTCTCCGGAATACAGCAAACTGATGGGTCTTGACTCATTATCCAATTTGCCAGTCTGTGTCTTTTAATTGGACCATTTAGTCCATTTACATTTAAAGTTAATATTGTTATGTGTGAACTTGATCCTGTCATTATGATATTAGCTGGTTATTTTGCTCACTAGTTGATGCAGTTTCTTCCTAGCATTGATGGACTTTACATTTTGACATGTTTTTGCAATGGCTGTTACCAGTTGTTCCTTTCCATGTTTAGTGCTTCCTTCAGGATCTCTTGTAGGGCAGGCCTGGTAGTGACAAAATCTCTAAGCATTTGCTTGTCTATAAAGGATTTTATTTCTCTTGCACTTATGAAACTTAGTTTGGCTGGACATGAAGTTCTGGGTTGAAAATTCTTCTCTTTAAGAATGTTGGCCGGGCGCGGTGGCTCAAGCCTGTAATCCCAGCACTTTGGGAGGCCGAGACGGGCGGATCACGAGGTCAGGAGATCGAGACCATCCTGGCTAACACGGTGAAACCCCGTCTCTACTAAAAATACAAAAAATATCTAGCCGGGCGAGGTGGCAGGCGCCTGTAGTCCCAGCTACTCGGGAGGCTGAGGCAGGAGAATGGCGTGAACCCGGGAGGCGGAGCTTGCAGTGAGCTGAGATCCGGCACTGCACTCCAGTCCCGGCGACAGAGCGAGACTCCGCCTCAAAAAAAAAAAAAGAATGTTGAATACTGGCCCCCAATCTCTTCTGGCTTGGAGAGTTTCTGCTGAGAGATCTGCTGTTAGTGTGATGGGCTTCCCTTTGTGTGTAACCCAACCTTTCTCTCTGGCTGTCCTTAACATTGTTTACTTCATTTCAACTTTGATGAATCTGACAATTATGTGTCTTGGAGTTGCTCTTCTCGAGGAGTATCTTTGTGGCATTCTCTGTATTTCCTGAATTTGAATGTTGGCCTGCCTTACTAGGTTGGGGAAGTTCTCCTGGATGATATCCTGCAGAGTGTTTTCCAACTTGGTTCCGTTTTCCCTGTCACTTTCAGGCACACCAATCAGATGTAGATTTGGTCTTTTCACATAATCCCATATTTCTTGCAGGCTTTGTTCATTTCTTTTTACTCTACACTTCTCTTCTCACTTCATTTCATTCATTTGATCTTCAGTCACTGATACTCCTTCTTGCAGTTGATCGAGTCAGTTACTGAAGCTTGTGCATTTGTCATGTAGTGCTCGTGTTATGGTTTTCATCTCTATGAGTTCTTTTAAGGTGTTCTCTGCATTGATTATTCTAGTTATCCATTCATGCATTCTTTTTTCAAGGTTTTTAGTTTCTTTGCGCTGGTTATGTAGTTCCTCCTTTAGCTCTGAGAAGTTTGATCGACTGAAGCCTTCTTCTCTCAACTCGTCAAAGTCATTCTCTGTCCAACTTTATTCCGTTGCAGGTGATGAGCTGCGTTCCATTGGATGGGGAGATGTGCTCTGATTTTTTGAATTTCCAGCTTTTCTGCCCTGCTTTTTCCCCATCTTTGTGGTTTTATCTGGCTTTGGTCTTTGATGATGGTGATGTACTGATGGGGTTTTGGTGTGGGTGTCCTTTCTGTTTGTTAGTTTTCCTTCTAACAGTCAGGACCCTCAGCTGTAGATCTGTTGGAGTTTGCTTGAGGTCCACTCCAGACCCTGTTTGCCTGGGTATCAGCAGCAGAGGCTGCAGAAGATAGAATATTGCTGAACAGCGAGTGTTGCTGTCTGATTCTTGCTCTGGAAGCTTCCTCTCAGGGTTGTACCCTGCCATGTGAGGTGTGAGGTGTCGGTCTGCACCTAGTGGTGGATGTCTCCCAGTTAGGCTACTCAGGGGTCAGGGACCCACTTGAGCAGGCAGTCTGTCCGTTCTTAGATCTCAACCTCCATATTGGGAGATCCACTGCTCTCTTCAAAGATGTCAGACAGGGGCATTTATCTCTGCTGAGGTTTCTGCTGCCTTTTGTTTATGCCCTGTCCCCAGAGGTGGAGTCTACAGAGGCAGGCTGGCCTCCTTGAGCTGTGGTGGGCTCCACCCAATTCGAGCTTCCCGGCAACTTTGTTTACCTACTTAAGCCTCAGCAATGGCGGGCACCCCTCCCCTAGCCTCACTGCCGCCTTGCAGTTAGATCTCAGACTGTTGTGCTAACAATGAGGGAGGCTCCGTGGGCGTGGGACCCTCTGGGCCAGGTGTGGGATATAATCTCCTGTTGTGCCATTTGCTAAGACCCTTGGTAAAGCACAGTATTAGGGTGGAAGTTACCCTATTTTCCAGGTGTTGTGTGTCTCAATTTATTTCCACTAGGAAAAGGAATTCCCTTCCCCCTTGCGCTTCCCATGTTAGGCAATGCCTCACCCTGCTTCAGCTCTTGCTGGTTGGGCTGCACCCGTGGATCAGCGCCACCTGTCCGACATGCCCCAGTGAGATGAACCTGGTACCTCAGTTGAAAATGCAGAAATCACCCGTCTTCTGTGTCGCTCACACTGGGAGCTGGAGGCTGGAGCTGTTCCTATTCGGCCATCTTGGGCACGCACCCTGTTTTTTTTTTTTAACCAACAGAGAGTGTTAATTTTTAAAATTTTGACAATCTTCTGGGTGAAAACAGCATTGTATTTTAGTTATCATTTGCTTTTTAATATTATCATGTAAGTAACAGAGATACTAAACCCAGAAGGATAAGGGAGCAAAGATGAGAAAAATAAATACACATATAAACAACAATAAGAAATCTGTCTAAAATATTGGAAAATCAGAATGAGAAATGAAATATGACTGTAACGCTAAAAATCAGTAATAAAAATGACTGTTAAATTTAAAAATAAGGCAGAGCAACCACAAATGACATGAGAATAAGGCAGACAAAGTTAAAGCACCTAAAATCTTTGTCTTGTTTGAAAGGAGGATAGAGATATTGATTACCTTCAGATGCTGCCACATTTGATAAGCATGTTAAAAATGTAAGACTGACTTTTAACTAATGTAATTAGAATTTAAAACTCCTAAATCAGTAGGGGAAAATTAAAGAAGACTTTAAATAAAAGGTTAATCGATTTAATAAAAGTGATGCAAGGAAAACAAAAGAAGCACAGTAAGACATAGTGAATACAAAGCACAATATATTGTAACAGAAACCAATGTAAATAGCACAGTGATCACAAGTATAAATAGCTTAAATGTGGGGGTTAAAGGAAAGTTCTCAGATTAGATTAACAATATCACAAAATCCAGTTACATGCCCTTCATAAGATCACAAAAATCCTAAAAACATGAAAATGTTAAATCAAAACTAGGTAACAGATACACAAAGCAAACACTAACAGGAGACAGAAAGACAGTCTATGTAGTTACAGACATATCTAAATGTATAGTCTAAAACCAAAGGCATTAGTAAAAACAGACAGCCATTACATAATGATAATGAAGTCACCAGAACATTATACTAAAACTGAATTAGTCTGCACCTAGCAATAAAACTACAAAACATGTAAGAAATATAGGAGAATTATAAGAAGAAATTAATTGACAAATTGAAACACATTTCTCAATGATTATAGAATAAGTGGGAAAAGGAATAAGAATATCAAATAAGCTTGTTGATGTTCTTGTCTATAACATCTAGAAGTCAAAATATATTCTTTAAAACTAATAAATCAAGTGCACATATTTACATATTTAAGAGTACATAGGTAGACACACACACACACACACACACACAAAGAGGAAGGGAGAGGATATGAGCTAGTTTTATGATTGTTCATTATAGAAGACTAACAGGAATTGTCTAAAGAAAGAGAGAACTAAGTGTATTATATACAAATAAACTTATCAAAGCAACCTTGAAATATACACCTTCCTTAATATCTGAAAAGCTAAAATTTAAAAAATGCACAATAAAGACATAGTGAAAGATTTTCAAAAATACTCATGTAAACATTATATTTAACTGAAGTTCATATCTCCAAATTAGATTGAATCTATTTGCTGTATGAATAATTATAAACGGGCTTCTTAACTGAACTTTATAAATGAAAATATTTTTAAATTAGATTAAGATAAAAACTATATTTTTGCAATATGCAAAAGACATCTAACATAAAGCCATTCAGAAAGATGTATTCATTACTTTCAACACATAAGATGATGGGCAAAGGCATAACAAGAGAATGCAAACAAAAAGGAAGCAGAGGTCACATTCGTCTTACCAAACAAGATGAAATTCAGACACTCCTCACACACACGTACACACACAAACAAAAAACAAAAAACAACAACAACAAAAAATTGAGTGTGACAGGAAAGGCACTTTATAATGTAAAGTATAAAATTCATATGAATATATGAGACGTATATTTAGATTCTAAATACCAAATAGGTAGCTCTTATAAAGCAGAAGTTAAGGTAGATACAAGGAAAATATTCAGAAATGTACTATCAATAGAACACTTTAATTCCCTTTCCCTAGACTTGACCAGTTAAGTGGACAAAAAAATAGGCCGGGTGTGGTGGTTCATGTCTGTAATCTCAGCATTTTGGTAGGCCAAGGTGGGCGGATCACCTGAGGTCAGGAGTTCGAGACCAGCCTGGCCAACATGGTGAAACCCTGTCTCTACCAAAAGTACAAAAATTAGCTGGGTGTGGTGGCGGGTGCCTGTAATCCCAGCTACTTGGGAGGCTGAGGCAGGAGAATCGCTTGAACCTGGGAGGCAAAGGTTGCAGTGAGCCAGGATCATGCCACCACACTCCAGCCTGGGCAATAGAGTAAGACTCCATTTCAAAAAAAAAAAAAAGTATGAACACAGAAGATAGAAGATATTACTATCAATAAAAAGATAGATATGCTACATCTATATTGAACTTTTACAATTGAAAATAGAGGCCAGGCGCAGTGGCTCACACCTATAATCCCAACACTTTGGGAGGCCGAAGCAGTTGGATTGCTTGAACTCAGGAGTTCGAGACCAATGTGGGCAACAGCGAAAACCTGTCTCTACAAAAAATACAAAAATTAGGCAGGTGTGGTGGCTCGTGCCTGTGGTTCCAACTACTTGGCTGAGGCGGGAGGATCGCTTGGGCCCAGGAGTTCGAGGCTGCAGTGAGCTATGATTGTGCCACTGCACTCCAGCCAGGGCAACAGAGTGAGGCCCTGCCTCTAAAACAAACAAACAAACAAACAAATAAAAATTAAATGGCTCAGTGGCATAGAAGAAACATTTTTAATGAAACAAGTATAATATTGATGTTAAACTAAGACAATGCTCAAAAATAAAAATTGTAGATGAATTTACTTATTGTATTGACACAAAAATCCTAAATACAACGTTTCAAACAGATTCTAGCACAGATTAAAAAACACCCATCAAGATCAAGGTTTTTTTTTTCTTTCTAGAAAACCTTTTGGAAGTTCATGATATTTTGAATTTCAATGGATATTTCCTAGGAATGATGAGTGCAAATGAACGAATATGTGGAACAAAGCATCACCAACATTTATTTTTTTCAGGATGAGGTGATGGACAAAACCATCATAGAGAAATTGAGGCAAATAGTACATATAAAACAATACTTTGGGTGAGTCCACCCATCCCAAAGGTATATCAAAGAAGTGACTGCAGATTGGAGCCCAAGTGTTTGGTTCCTCAGTTTCCAAGTGGATTCTCACTAGGTGGGATCATGAGTTTGCTTTGGACACCCCAAATTCTAGCTATTTATTTTATTTCTCACATCCTTTCCTTCTTTCCCAGCCCCTTCCCTCATGTTACACCTCTTGCTAGTTTGAGATGTCAGTCACCACTGAGAAAGAATTAAACCAGTATTTTGAGCTGGCAAAATTCTTAGCCTAGTACAATTCCTTCAATTAAACTGTAGCTTAACAATAGTGTTCTCTAAAAATATGATTTAATTTTCTATCTAGCAACTCAGAATATTTTCCATAACTCCTCCAGGGCAGAGTGGATTATGTTGGCGTGTTAGGAGGAAGTAGAAGGAAGAAAATGAATTGAGATGTACGTTTTGCTTCCATGTTCAAGTCACCAAAACAGCAGTTGAAGGGATATTTGTGTCAGGCAGTAGGGAGAATAATAATTTTATACCACCCTAAAAAAACAACCACACATACACCCAGATTCTCTCACTTCTCAGAGAATGAGGAAGGAAAGAAAAGAGAGAAGCAAAATATGAACTTGAGTGAAAAATCACAGAGGAGCCTGTAGCTATTTAGGGAGGGCTGCTGGCTGAAGTCAGACAGGAAGAAAAAGATCAAAACACCCTGCCCTATTTTTCAGGTTCATTCAGGTAGAAGACAAAAGCATAAATATGGGAGAAAGGAAGGAAGCCACATCTTTTTCCTCTTGTCTCCCCGGAACTGGACAGTGTGTCTGATAAGCCCAGGCCCTTCTATTGTAGACACTGACACTAAGCACAAAAAATGACTCAAAAACGTTTCTAATGGGGTGAATATGATGCTTCAGTTTATTTAAGATGTACCAGAGGCCGTTGACGAAGGAGAGCCATAGCTTGCTAACTGAAGCTTATTGCTTTCTCTTCTTAGTTCCCATCGCCAGGCTCTATACCATTCCTTGCTTGTGATGTGAGATCACTGATTTCCCTTTGTTAGGTAGGATATGATTTCCTGACAGAGATCTGTCCTAACACCAAATAGCTATGATGAAATTCCTTGGTTATTTTGCCTTTTTGTGTGCCTTATCATTATTGGAATGCTAAAGGTGTAGGAATAAAGTTTCCCTGGGTTCCCAAGAAATACAGTGTGAAGGAAAAAGTACAGCCTAGGGACTTACTAGTTATGTGACCTTTGGTTCATTCTGTACTTACTTCATCTGTAAAAGGGAGATCATGATAGTATCTATTGCAAAGGGTTTTGTGATAATTCTCTCTCTTTCTTTCTCTCTCTTTCTCACACACACACACACAAGCACATATTTATATAGTGCTTAGAAAATAAACTCATAATAAGCAATTGACAAATGTTAGTTATTATTATTATGTAGGCAGATCAGATTTTAGAGTTTGTGAGACTTAGACACATTTACACAGAAGAAAGAGCAGCCCTCCTAACTTTCTGGTCCAGTGCCATATCCTCCATTTTCTCCCCACCCCTTGCCATCTATCAACTCCCTCTCTCCTCTAAATCTAAATACAGGCCCCCATTTGATCCATATTGTCTAGGCCCTTCCTCTCCTCTCCACATGGCCCTTCCTTCAGCTCTGAGGGAAGCTGCAGAAGCCCAGCCATGGTGCTGTCTACAAAGAAGGGGACACACGCCTCTTCCACCCGCTCATGCTGTTACTGCATCTGATCATCTCCGCGCCATGTCCTCATTCACTTAGCCTAAGTTGGGTGTCTGTCTCCATTTCCAAATGCAATAAAACATTTGGGAAAGACTAAGGTAGGTGTGGGCAGGAAGAAGGGAAGAAGTCAGATCCAGTGGCTTGACCACCGTCTGATGCCTCCTTATCCTCAGCTCCACACAAGCCCTCACCAGTGTGAGCTCCACAGCCATGCACCTGGAGGAGAAGCACTCACAACCAGGGTCAAATACCTTGTACTTGGGGTCTACCAGTAAGCCTGTGGCCAGCCTTCCACTTCATGAATCATCACATTTACATGAGAGATGTGGAGAGAGAGGTGTCAGCCTCCTAGCTCCTGTCCTGTAGCAGTTAAGTCAAGTCAGGCCAGGCTGTGGTAACCAACAACCTCCAGGGCTTTCATTAAAGAACAGCTGTTTCTCATTCATAGAGTGTGTTGTAGGTGTGAGTGATTCTCTGGGGCAGCGGCTCTTCCTGGTGACTCAGCTAATTAGACTGCTTTTCTACTGGGATTGTGCTATCTCAACACAAGCCTGTCTTGGTTGACTTGGTAGGGGAGGAGGAGAAGAGTCATGCGCAGGGAGTTAAATTCTTTGACCAGGAACCTTTTGTTCACTTTCCATTGGTAAGAACGAGTCACACAGCTCCAGGAGACTAGGAAGTCTAGTTTCTTGTTTTCCATGGGCCTAGAAATTAGAGGATGAACATTAGTGATGTCTTCTACGTCTTCTCTCTTTTTCTTTACCTGTCATAATCTCCCATGGGGAAGAAATTATTTTTCTGATTGGTCTGATTCAGGCCTCTAACCAAGGCCATGTTTACTAATGGTCGTAGAACAGTAAAAGTTTGCATAATTGCATTTCACCTCTCTTTTCTGAATCCTGCTTAATTAACTTTAAAAACTCACTTACAAACCACTTCTTGCTCTTCTTAGTTATCAAATATATTTTCTTTCAACTCCTTTTTGACAGATCTTGTCTTGTTCTCAGCTGAGTCCATCACAATCATCTAAATGGAACTCCCTCATTCCCCTCTCTCCCCTGCTGATCATCCTGTCTTTGTTCTTTTATCTGAAGAAGTGTATCTTTCTTCCCCCAAGCCTTATGCTCGCTATCTTAGTCCATTTGTGTTACTGTAACAAGATACACGAGACAGGGTAATTTATGAAGAACAGAAATTTATTTCTCACAGTTCTGGAAGTTAGAAGTTCAAGGTCATAGCTCTGGAAGATTTGATGCCTTGGCCATTGACTTGGAAAAAAAAAAATCACTGCAGTGAACTTGTGGTTACCATGATATCCTGGGTTCATTCTTAATGTGCACAGTATAGGCAAATCAGGGCCACATTTCATGCTGAAAGATGATGTGAAATGATGTGTAAACATTGCCCTTTAAATAATAATAACATAGATGGTGAATTACAATTTGCACTTTTGGTTTCATTTGCTTAAAGATAGTGTTTTACTGTCTAGGTTTTACTGAAAGAATACTTAACTAAACACTTCAGTCAAATCATTCCAGTGTAACAGTCCTCACAAGGGGGAAGGCAGAAGGGCAAAAGTGCCAAGGTATTCCCTCCAGCCCTTCTATTTTTATTGATTGACTGACTGATTGATTAAGACAGGGCCTTGCTCTGTTACCCATGCTGGAGTGCAGTGGTGCATTCATGGCTCACTGCAACTTTGAACTTTTGGGCTCAAGCAGTCCTCCTACCTCAGCCTCCAAAGTAGCTAAGACCACAGGTGCATGCCACCATATTTTTTTCTTTAATATTTTAAAATTTTATTTAGACACGGGAGTCTCACTATGTTTTCCAGGTTGGTCTCTAACTCCTGGCCTCAAGCAATCTTCCTCCTCAGCCTCCCAAAGTGCTGGGATTATGGGCATGAGCCATCATCGCTGCTCTCTCTAGCCCTTTTTAAGTCTCTAATCCCATTCAGGAGGCCTCTGCATTCATGACTTAATCACCCCCTAAAGGGCCCACCTTTTGATACTATCACGTTGGTGATTAAGTTGCAGCACATGAATTTTGAGTGACATTCAGACCACAGCATTTTGGAGAAAATTGTCCCTTTCTTTTCTTTTTTATCTTCAATTCCTCTTTTCTACAGATGCCTTCCACTTCACTTGGAACCTTGTTAAGATCTCTCCTGTCTTAAAAATTTCTTTTTCCAGAACACCAGAACTCATTCCTTCTGTCTAACTGTAACTTTGTACTCGTTACCAGTCTCTACCCATTTCTACCTCTGACTCCTCGGCCTCAGGTAACTACTAATGTACTCTTCACTTCGATGAGGTTAACTTTTTTAGATTCCACATAAGAGTGAAATCACGTAATATTGTCCTTCTGTTCTTGGTTTATTTCACTTAACATAGGGCCCTCCAGGTTCACCATGTTGTTGCAAATGACAGGATTTCATGCTTTTTTATGGTTGAATAGTATTCCATCATGTATATATATCACATACTAATTACCCTGCTTTAATCACTACACAATGTATACGTGCGTTGGAACATCATGCTGTGCCCCATAAATATGTACAATCATTACGTGTCAATTTAAAAAACCCAAGAAAAGTATTTTTTCTTGTGTTGCTTTTTCTCAAGTGTATCCCATTTTTCTTTGTTTTCACTTTCAAATTCTTGAAAGACTCTTTTTTTTTTTTTTTTTCTTTTTTTTTTTTTTTATTATACTTTAAGTTCTAGGGTACATGTGCATGACGTTTATATCATGTATAACTCCCCAATGCAATCCCTCCCTCCTCCCCCCTCCCCATGATAGGCCCCAGTGTGTGATGTTCCCCTTCCCGAGTCCAAGTGGTCTCATTGTTCAGTTCCCACCTATGAGTGAGAACATGCGGTGTTGGTTTTCTCTTCTTGTGATAGTTTGCTAAGAATGATGGTTTCCAGCTGCATCCATGTCCCTACAAAGGACGCAAACTCATCCTTTTTGATGGCTGCATAGTATTCCATGGTGTATAGTGCCACATTTTCTTAATCCAGTCTGTCACAGATGGACATTGGGTTGATTCCAAGTCTTTGCTATTGTGAATAGTGCCGCAATAAAAAAAACGTGTGCATGTGTCTTTGTAGTAGAGTAATTTATAATCCTTTGGGTATATACCCAGTAGTGGGATGGCTGGGTCATATGGTACATCTAGTTCTAGATCCTTGAGGAATCGCCATACTGTTTTCCATAATGGTTGAACTAGTTTACAATCCCACAACAGTGTAAAAGTGTTCCTATTTCTCCACATCCTCTCCAACACCTGTTGTTTCCTGACTTCTAATGATTGCCATTCTAACTGGTGTGAGATGGTATCTCATTGTGGTTTTGATTGCATTTCTCTGATGGCCAGTGATGATGAGCATTTTTTCATGTGTCTGTTGGCTGTATGGATGTCTTCTTTTGAGAAATGTCTGTTCATATCCTTTCCCCACTTTTTGATGGGGTTGTTTGCTTTTTTCTTGTATATTTGTTTGAGTTCTTGGTAGATTCTGGATATTAGCCCTTTGTCAGATGAGTAGGTTGCAAAAATTTTTTCCCATTCTGTAGGTTGCTGTTCACTCTGATGGTAGTTTCTTTGGCTGTGCAAAAGCTCTTTAGTTTAATTAGATCCCATGTGTCAATTTTTGCTTTTGCTGCCGTTGCTTTTGGTGTTTTAGACATGAAGTCCTTGCCCATGCCTATGTCCTGAATGGTACTACCTAGATTTTCTTCTAGGGTTTTTATGGTATTAGGTCTAACATTTAAGTCTCTAATCCATCTTGAATTAATCTTCGTATAAGGGGTAAGGAAAGGATCCAGTTTCAGCTTTCTACTTATGGCTAGCCATTTTCCCAGCACCATTTATTAAATAGGGAATCCTTTCCCCATTCTTGTTTCTCTCAGGTTTGTCAAAGATCAGATGGCTGTAGATGTGTGGTATTATTTCTGAGGACTCTGTTCTGTTCCATTGGTCTATATCTCTGTTGTGGTACCAGTACCATGCTGTTTTGGTTACTGTAGCCTTGTAGTATAGTTTGAAGTCAGGTAGCGTGACGCCTCCAGCTTGTCCTTTTGACTTAGGATTGTCTTGGCAATGCGGGCTCTTTTTGGTTCCATATGAACTTTAAAGCCGTTTTTTCCAATTCTGTGAAGAAAGTCATTGGTAGCTTGATGGGGATGGCATTGAATCTATAAATCACCTTGGGCAGTATGGCCATTTTCACGATATTGATTTTCCTATCCATGAGCATGGTATGTTCTTCCATTTGTTTGTGTCCTCTTTGATTTCACTGAGCAGTGGTTTGTAGTTCTCCTTGAAGAGGTCCTTACATCCCTGTAAGCTGGATTCCTAGGTATTTGATTCTCTTTGAAGCAATTGTGAATGGAAGTTGATTCCTGATTTGGCTCTCTGCTTGTCTGTTACTGGTGTATAAGAATGCTTGTGATTTTTGCACATTAATTTTGTATCCTGAGACTTTGCTGAAGTTGCTTATCAGCTTAAGCAGATTTTGGGCTGAGACAATGGGTTTTCTAAATATACAATCATGTCATCTGCAAACAGGGACAATTGACTTCTTCTTTTCTAACTGGATACCCTTGATTTCTTTCTCTTGCCTGATTGCCCTAGCCAGAACTTCCAACACTATGTTGAATAGGAGTGGTGAGAGAGGGCATCCCTGTCTTGTGCCAGTTTTCAAAGGGAATTTTTCCAGTTTTTGCCCATTCAGTATGATATAGCTGTGGGTTTGTCATAAATAGCTCTTATTATTTTGAGGTACGTTCCATCAATACCAAATTTATTGAGCGTTTTTAGCATAAAGGGCTGTTGAATTTTGTCAAAAGCCTTTTCTGCATCTATTGAGATAATCATGTGGTCTTGTCTTTGGTTCTGTTTATATGCTGGATTACGTTTATTGATTTGCGAATGTTGAACAGCCTTGCATCCCAGGGATGAAGCCCACTTGATCATGGTGGATAAGCTTTTTGATGTGCTGCTGAATCCGGTTTGCCAGTATTTTATTGAGGATTTTTGCATCGATGTTCATCAGGGATATTGGTCTAAAATTCTCTCTTTTTGTTGTGTCTCTGCCAGGCTTTGGTATCAGGATGATGTTGGCCTCATAAAAAGAGTTAGGGAGGATTCCTCTTTTTCTATTGATTGAATAGTTTCAGAAGGAATGGTACCAGCTCCACCTTGTACCTCTGGTAGAATTCAGCTGTGAATCCATCTGGTCCTGGACTTTTTTTGGTGGGTAGGCTATTAATTGTTGCCTCAATTTCAGAGCCTGCTATTGGTCTATTCAGGGATTCAACTTCTTCTGGTTTAGTCTTGGGAGAGTGTAAGTGTCCAGGAAATTATCCATTTCTTCTAGATTTTCTAGTTGATTTGCGTAGAGGTTTATAGTATTCTCTGATGGTAGTTTGTATTTCTGTGGGGTCGGTGGTGATATCCCCTTTATCATTTTTATTGCGTCTATTGATTCCTCTCTCTTTCTTCTATTAGTCTAGCTAGCGGTCTGTCAATTTTGTTGATCTTTTCAAAAACCAACTCCTGGATTCATTGATTTTTGGAGGGTTTTTTGTGTCTCTATCTCCTTCAGTTCTGCTCTGATCTTAGTTATTTCTTGCCTTCTGCTAGCTTTTGAATGTGTTTGCTCTTGCCTCTCGAGTTCTTTTAATTGTGATGTTAGAGTGTCAATTTTAGATCTCTCCTGCTTTCTCTTGTGGGCATTTAGTGCTATAAATTTCCCTCTACACACTGCTTTAAATGTGTCCAGAGATTCTGGTATGTTGTATCTTTGTTCTCATTGGTTTCAAAGAACATCTTTATTTCTGCTTCATTTCGTTATGTACCCAGTAGTCATTCAGGAGCAGGTTGTTCAGTTTCCATGTAGTTGAGCGGGTTTGATTGAGTTTCTTAGTCCTGAGTTCTAGTTTGATTGCACTGTGGTCTGAGAGACAGTTTGTTATAATTTCTGTTCTTGTACATTTGCTGAGGAGTGCTTTACTTCCAATTATGTGGTCAATTTTGGAATAAGTGCGATGTGGTGCTGAGAAGAATGTATATTCTGTTGATTGGGGTGGAGAGTTCTATAGATGTCTATTAGGTCCGCTTGGTGCAGAGATGAGTTCAATTCCTGGATATCCTTGTTAACTTTCTGTCTCGTTGATCTGTCTAATGTTGACAGTGGAGTGTTGAAGTCTCCCATTATTATTGTATGGGAGTCTAAGTCTCTTTGTAGGTCTCTAAGGACTTGCTTATGAATCTGGGTGCTCCTGTATTGGGTGCATATATATTTAGGAGAGTTAGCTCTTCCTGTTGAATTGATCCTTTACCATGATGTAATGGCCTTCTTTGTCTCTTTTGATCTTTGATGGTTTAAAGTCTGTTTTATCAGAGACTAGGATTGCAACCCTGCTTTTTTTAGTTCTCCATTTGCTTGGTAGATCTTCCTCCATCCCTTATTTTGAGCCTATGTTGTCTGCATGTGAGATGGGTCTCCTGAATACAGCAGACTGATGGGTCTTGACTCTTGATCCAGTTTGCCAGTCTGTGTCTTTTAATTGGAGCATTTAGTCCATTGACATTTAAGGTTAATATTGTTATGTGTGAACTTGATCCTGTCATTATGATATTAACTGGTTATTTTGCTCGTTAGTTGATGCAGTTTCTTCCTAGCCTCGATGGTCTTTACATTTTGGCATGTTTTTGCAATGGCTGGTACCGCTTGTTCCTTTCCATGTTTAGGGCTTCCTTCAGGGTCTCTTGTAAGGCAGGCCTGGTGGTGACAAAATCTCTAAGCATTTGCTTATCTGTAAAGGATTTTTTCTCCTTCACTGATGAAGCTTAGTTTGGCTGGATATGAAATTCTGGGTTGAAAATTCTTTTCTTTAAGAACGTTGAATATTGGCCCCCACTCTCTTCTGGCTTGTAGAGTTTCTGCCGAGAGGTCTGCTGTTATTCTGATGGGCTTCCCTTTGTGGGTAACCCGACCTTTCTCTCTGGCTGCCCTTAAGATTTTTTCCTTCATTTCAACTTTGGTGAATCTGGCAATTATGTGTCTTGGAGTTGCTCTTCTGGAGGAGTATCTTGTGGCGTTCTCTGTATTTCCTGAATTTGAATGTTGGCCTGCCCTACTAGGTTGGGAAGTTCTCCTGGATGATATCCTGAAGAGTGTTTTCAACTTGGTTCCATTTTCCCCCTCACTTTCAGGCACCCCAATCAGACGTAGATTTGGTTTTTACATAATCCCATACTTCTTGCAGGCTTTGTTCATTTCTTTTTCTTCTTTTTCTTTTGGTTTCTCTTCTCGCTTCATTTCATTCATTTGATCCTCAATCGCTGATACTCTTTCTTCCAGTTGATCGAGTCGGTTACTGAAGCTTGTGCATTTGTCACGTATTTCTCGTGTCATGGTTTTCATCTCTGTCATTTCGTTTATGATCTTCTCTGCATTAATTAATCTAGCTGTCAATTCTCCACTTTTTTTTCAAGATTTTAGTTTCTTTGCGCTGGGTACGTAATTCCTCCTTTAGCTCTGAGAGTTTGATGGAGTGAAGCCTTCTTCTCTCATCTCGTCAAAGTCATTCTCTGACCAGCTTTGATCCGTTGCTGGCGATGGGCTGCGCTCCTTTGCAGGGGGAGATGCGCTCTTATTTTTTGAATTTCCAGCTTTTCTGCCCTGCTTCTTCCCCATCTTTGTGGTTTTATCTGTCTCTGGACTTTGATGATGGTGACGTACGGATGGGGTTTTGGTATAGGTGTCCTTCCTGTTTGATAGTTTTCCGTCTGACAGTCAGAAGGACTGTCTGTTGGTCTGTTGGAGATTGCTTGAGGTCCACTCCAGACCCTGTTTGCCTGGGTATCAGCAGCAGAGGTTGCCGAAGATAGAATATTGCTGAACAGCGAGTGTACCTGTCTGATTCTTTCTTTGGAAGTTTCCTCTCAGGGGTGAACACCCTGTGAGGTGTGGGGTGTCAGACTGCCCCTAGTGGGGGATGTCTCCCAGCTAGGCTACTCAGGGGTCAGGGACCCACCTGAGCAGGCAGTCTGTCCGTTCTCGGATCTCAGCCTCCGCGTTAGGAGATCCACGGCTCTCCCCAAAGCTGTCAGACAGAGTCGTTCGCGTCTGCACCGCCCCCGCTCTTTCCCCTAATGGGCTGCAGCTGTGCGCTGTCCGCAGAGGTAGAGTCTACAGAGACAGGCAGGCTTCCTTGAGCTGCTGTGAGCTCCACCCAGTTCGAGCTTCCCAGCGGCTTTGTTTACCTACTTAAGCCTCAGCAATGGCAGGCGCCCCTCCCCCAGCCTCGCTGCTGCCTTGCGGATAGATCGCGCAGACGGCTGTGTTAGCTGTGAGGGAGGCTCCGTGGGCGTGGGACCCTCCCGGCCAGGTGTGGGATATATTCTCCTGGTGTGCCTGTTCCTTAAAGCGCAGTATTGGGGTGGGAGTTACCCGATTTTCCAGGTGTTGTGTGTCTCAGTTCCCCTGGCTAGGAAAAGGGATTCCTTCCCCCTTGCACTTCCAGGTGAGGCGATGCCTCGCCCTGCTTCAGCTCACGCTGGTCAGGCTGCAGCAGCTGACCAGCACCGATTGTCCGGCACTCCCTAGCGAGATGACCCCAGTACCTCAGTTGAAAACGCAGAAATCACTGGTCTTCTGTGTCGCTCGGGCTGGGAGTTGGAGACTGGAGCTGCTCCTATTCGGCCATCTTGCTCCGCCTCCGAAAGACTCTTTTAATCTGCTCCCTTTGTTTTCTTGTTTCCAATTCACTCTTTTGAAATATAGCTTCTACCTTTAACACTCTGCTGTCCTCTTGAAGGTTATTGGTGCCCTGCTAATCATAAAACACAATACTGCTCTCTTATATTGTATCCTGGTGAGCCTTTTTGCAGAATTTTATTATTTGAGAATTCTCTTTCCGTGTTTTTTTTAAATTTATTTTTTTTTTGTGGTCCTTTTGGCTTATAAAGGAACCGTACTCTCCAAATGTTCTCTATGTCTTCTATTTCTTCTCTGATAATCCCTTTGCTAAATCCTCTTGAGGCATATGCTTCAGAATGCTTAATTTACATACTCTTAGTTCCTTCTTAATTTATACACTGCCTGTTGGCAATATCAACACCCCATAGGGAGGGAGGCCTATTGTCAGAACAAGCCAGGAAATAGAAGAAAACATAATAAACAGTCTGCTTAGTTCTTCTAGGGCCCCATAATGTGTCAAATATATATTTTTACTTCTTCTCCCAGCCCATTTTTAATATACCTAAATTACTATCAGTGATTCTGCAGGCAAACAATGGTTGAGTGGTATGACACAACTTCGTGAAAGTATCCTACCCAGTACCTGATGATGCAAAACTCTTCTATCTTGATTGGTTGTCAGTCCGAGGAGTTTCCAATCCTGGGGAAGCCAGAAAAACAGCTATTTATACTCTTAATGAGTACTTTTTGCCTGAGTTTTATGAAACCATTCTGAAGAGGCTGACGATTTTACTATCTCATTTTTTTGCTTTCTCCAGAATGGGTTCTGGGTGGGTCCCCTGGGTGGTGACTCTGCTAGTGAATCTGACCAGACTGGATTCCTCCATGCCTCAAGGCACAGACTCTCCAGGTAAGAACAGAGCAATTGTTTTTTTCCAGTGTTTATGCAAGAATTGGCATGGGGGAGTGATGCCTTTCCTTATAAGTCCAGGCCACAGATCAGACTGGAAGTGGCTTTTGGTTTCAAAGAGCAGTGTTCTGCCCTTTGGCAGAAAAGTACATCTTCCCTCTTTGCATGGGATGGACTTCATATACCAGAGCCACCTATTAAAGAGGGGTAGGGAGGCAGAAAGAGGGAAACATTGTGTTTTGTTTAGGATCCTTATTGTGTATATCAACCTAAGTCAGAGACTGGCGTGTTCAAGGCCTTGGCCTGGGTTCGAGCCTGCTGGGAAAAACCTGCAGTTGGCTGGGTCACAGAGGCTTTCTGTGATTTTTCGGTCAGGACACGGAAAGAAACCTCAGTTGGGGTATATATGGACAAATGAAACTGGAAACAAAGGTTGCTCCTTCTGTCACTTATTAAGCCACTACTATATGGTCAGAATTGTACTAAACAGTTTTGAGAAGTAAGAGAAGTTGAATAGAATACATTGTCTTTGTCCTCAGGCTACCAGGTACAAGTTACTTGTCACTGTTATTTTTCTAGCACAGGCGACAGACGATGCAACCATGAAGCAATGTGAGACCATGAAAGCACATATTAATGAGCAGAAACAGGATGTAATGTGCTAAGAACAGAATCCACTTTGCATGTTAGTTTCATTAAATACAAAACAGGAACAAACCTGGCCGGGGGACATCATCATTCTTAGAGAAGAGAAACCGCCCTGAGTCTATAATGTCCATTAAACAATACAACTGAAAAAAAAATCAGCACAGATTTTAAATGATGATGAAAAATTCATATTTCCCCCCCGGTTTAGACTACTAGAGGAAATAGAGAAGAATATACATGCTGAGAAATTGCAGGCTGTAACTTCATCTGATATTAGGTACTGAGTGAGGGATAAGTGGGTTTCACCCAGGAAGGTCATTCTTATGGCTCAGTTCAGAGTTGGAGGAGGCTTCTGAACTTAGGAATGAAAGTAAATTTACAACCCAACATTAATAGCAATTATCCTTCAAGTCTTGACTTAGATGCAGTTTCTTTGGGAAGTCCTTCCTGACTTACCTACATTATTAACTCCATTTGAATTTCCTTTTTATTGTAGTTATTGTTGTTAAGTGCATAGAATTGGTTTAATTTTACCCAGTGAGTTCACAGCACATTGTAATTATTGGCAGTAGTAAAGACTCTCTCTTCTCTTCCCTTGCCTCCATTCTCATTCTCTCCCCTCCCTAGAGAATCCATTCTAAACATGTCTGGTATGTCTCTAAGTATCAGAGTGGCCTTTAGAAATATGTAGCATTATTTCCCTTTATGTAATTTTAAAATTTAATAAATATCATTGTGTGTTGAATCACATTCTGTTTCTTTTCTCACTTGACACTGTGCTTTTTGAGCATTCTGAGGTCAAAGGCCTCCTCTTAGATCCATGTGGTCTGACGTAATTTACCAGGCATGGGTTTTCCCAGAGGAGGGAGCTGGTTCATGGTCCCTGTTTTGGTTTTCCAGAAGATTTTGTGATTCAGGCAAAGGCTGACTGTTACTTCACCAACGGGACAGAAAAGGTGCAGTTTGTGGTCAGATTCATCTTTAACTTGGAGGAGTATGTACATTTCGACAGTGATGTGGGGATATTTGTGGCATTGACGAAACTGGGGCAGCCAGATGCTGAGCAGTGGAACAGCCGGCTGGATCTCTTGGAGAGGAGCAGAGAGGCCGTGGATGGGGTCTGTAGACACAACTACAGACTGGGCGCACCCTTCACTGTGGGGAGAAAAGGTGAGCTGGAAGGTGAGGTCTGGCGGGGCTCAGGAATGTCCCCCATGTGAAGCTGGCCACGGCTCTTCTTCCTTGTAAGCAATTTTCTGCTTTAGGATAAATGGTTGTCTGTATAGATGCTCTGGCCCCAGCTGTGATGCATTATCCTCACAAGTCAGCCACTGTGATCTTGGTCTCAGACCCCCAAGGTTCTCAGGGACTTCGAGGGCTAGTGTATTCTCAAAGAGAAGCAGTAATCGTGGGAGTACCTCAGAAAGTCTAAATCCTCCTGGCAGACACTGACATACCCGGTTACCGAACTTGGGGGCTGAGACTTGCCCATACTTTGTGTTCGCCTGGGTGATCTGGGAAAGAGATTGATATAGTGATAGTCCCTAAAGAATCTCCTGTCCCAGCTTGGTGGTTTTCTTCCACGATGTCTCATTTTTCTCTCCCTTCCTAGTGCAACCAGAGGTGTCAGTGTACCCAGAGAGGACCGCACTCCTGCACCAGCATAATCTGCTGCACTGCTCTGTGACGGGCTTCTATCCAGGGGACATCAAGATCAGGTGGTTCCTGAATGGGCAGGAGGAGAGAGCTGGGGTCATGTCCACTGGCCTTATCGGGAATGGAGACTGGACATTTCAGACTGTGGTGATACTAGAAATGACTCCTGAACTTGGAGATGTCTACACCTGCCTTGTCCATCACTCCAGCCTGCTGAGCCCTGTTTCTGTGGAGTGGAGTGAGAATTAGTTTCTAGTACTCTCTGGGCCTGACTCAGGACTATACTGACTCAATACAGAGCCTGTGTCACTTCTGCATTTGTCTTGGTCACAGTATGAATTATTCTTTCCCTTGATCTGAGACAGTCACAGAAACCAGAGTCCTTGGGTTAGGGTGGGAGAAAACATGGTAGATATCTATCCCCATATCTTCCAAGAAACGAGGAGGTCTAATCACCTCATTATGTGCTTCCAACCCTATGAACTGGTGTCCTCCAATTCTTTGGTCTTAGTATTCAAGAGGCATTCTTATGGGCTGTAAGAATTAGTAACAGATGGCTGGTAACTCCATGGGTGCCAACTTTGGTTTCAAAGAACCATTTTTAAATTTATTTATTTTTCTCTAGCTAGCATTGGATTTGGTGTCTAGTACAGATTCTGGGATTTCAAGAAGATGCTTTAAATATTGGGATGTTTTTACTAATTTAAGACCTGTTTTCCATAGGAGTTCAGTCTGAATATTCTTGGAGAAAGATGCTGAGTGGCATTGCAGCCTTCCTACTTGGGCTAATCTTCCTTCTGGTGGGAATCGTCATCCAGCTTAGGGCTGAGAAAGGTAATGAGCCTGTGAAGAGTGCCCTGCCACCTGTCCCAGACCTTCCCCACTCCCACCTTCCCTAACGTCAATGATCTGAGGCAAGGAAAGCTGATTGTACCTCTCAGGGATCACTGGGATAATTTATTCTGAAGCTAGAAACAGAGGATAAGCAGAAAGAGTGCTGACATTACCAGTCATTTGTTCTTCCCTCAGGATAATCATATTGGGTCCTAATTGGGGCAATCCATTCTTTTCTCGATTTCTTTCCAGGATATGTGAGGACACAGATGTCTGGTGATGAGGTAATGTCTCTTTTCCCTTGTCTTTGAGTGGCAGATCATTCTCCCGGTTCTTTGGCCAGAAGGAGATGCCATGGGGGTAGGGAGGAGTAAGGTTGGTGCTGTCTGGACGGGACTGTCCCTTGAGTCTCTGGAACGGCTATGGGGAGTGGTGAGGCTGCCTCCTGAGACCTTCATCACTGTTCCTCCAGGTCTCAAGAGCTGTTCTGCTCCCTCAGCCATGCTAAGGTCCTCACTGAAGCCTCTCTCTCTGGAGCCTGAAGTAGTGATGAGTAGTCTGGGCCATGAGGTCAATGTTCTGGGAATAACCCTCTTCCCTGATCCTTGGAGGAGCCTAAACTGATTCTGGAGCTCTGTTCTGAGATCATGCATCTCCCACCCATCTGCCCTTCTCCCTTCTACGTGTATATCATTAATCCCCATTGCCAAGGACACTGTCCAGAAACTCCCCTGAGACCTTACTCCTTCCAGCCCCAAATCATTTACTTTTCTGTGGTCCAGCCATATTCCTATAAGTCATGATCTCCAAAGCTTTCTGTCTTCCAACTGCAGTCTCCACAGTCTTCAGAAGACAAATGCTCAGGTAGTCACTGTTTCCTTCTCACTGTTTTTAAAAACCTTTTTGTTGTCAAATAAAATGGAGATACAAAAAATGTACAGTTTAGTGAATTATTGAAAGAAAACCCCTGTAATCAAGTCAAGGAAGAGGACTTTGTCAGCTCCAGCGGAAGTCTCTGTGTACGTCAGGCCAATCATAGCCTCTCCCTCCCCTCAAAAGTGACCATATCCTGACTTTATTGTAACCTCTTTCTTGTCTTTGTAGTCTATTCCCCCAGGTATGTGTTCCTGGACGCCACAGCTTAGTTGTCTTTTACGTCTCTTGTACTTCACTGGTTTCTCCCCCATCAACCTTTTTCCCCCCTTATGATTAATCTGTTGAAAAGCTTGAGCCATTTGACCTCTAGAGTTTCCCACACTCTGGACTTTGCTGGCTGCGTACACACAGTGCGGTGTAACACGTCCTCTGCCCTCTGGGCCTCCTGCAAATTGGCATCTGGATGCAGAGCCTGGATCAGTCTCTGGTTCGATCTTTTCCTTTGGAAAATCTGTACGTGGTGTTGTGGCCTTTCACCATGAGACACATAATTTCCAGCTGTTTCTTTTTGTGATGTTATCAACCATTGATACTAATTGTTTAGGTCTGTTAATTTATTGGGGATTGCTGAATGGTGATATTCTGTCATTTTTTCTTCATTTATATGCTTTATTAATGCTACAAAGAGGCAGTTCCCTTCATTTACTAGTGGGCTACTCAGTGGTACAGTGGAAAGGCAGGATCACTGTTTGACTCTCCTTTTATTTACCAATTTTCAAGTTAACAAATTGGTTTCCCACTATGAATAAAATCTATAGATGGCCAATCAGGTTTTACTTTTCATTCTTAAAATAATTATAAACAGAAGGATGTAAATGTTTGATAGGTTTTACTCTATTGCAACTTTTATGCTTGTTAAAGCTTATTGCTATATTTTTGGTGAGTGGAAACTTCTTCAAGTGGCTAAACATGAAACTGAGTTCTTTTGACACAAAGTTCTTTTGATAATTTCTTTGTTGTCTGGGATGACAAGACGTTTCTGGTTCATCCTTTCATGTCTTGCCCAGACCTGGAGGCAGCCATTTTTCCAGAAATTCCTGGTTTAGTTTAGTGGGAAATTACATTTAAGACTATAATCCAGCGTTAGGGTGTTTTGTCCCACTGAACCTGCTGCTGGAGTCACCTCAAAAGTGGCGTCAAGGGAGTTGCCACAAGGAAGTGCCTCAAACCATCCTGAGATGGTGTGGGTTAAGACTCAAAGAAAGAAGCGCTAAATGCCAGGGTGATCAGTCCAAAGCATTTATTTGGGGAATTTACCTTCAGAGGGCTTTAGGAGTCCTCGCAGACAGCAAAAGAAAAGGGATGTTCTGCCTAGGTATGTCTGCAGTGAGGGGGGCAGGGTTTAGAGTTTATATGAAGGTTTAGGGCATCTGGCTTAGGGCTGGGACAAAGTTTCAGTGTTTAGAGTAACAACCTAAATATGTTTATCAGTGCCTGGGCGTGTTCAAGGCCTTGGCTTGGGTTCGAGCCTGCTGGGAAAGACTTGCAGTTAGCTGGGTCACAGAGGCATTCTGTGATTTTTTGGTTAGGACATGGAAAGAAAGCAGGGAGAGGGGCAGTGGGGGAGCCTAAATAGATAGGAGTGGTCATTGTGTCTGGCCTGATCAATGGAAATAAAACATTTATACATGTATACATTTTTAAAAAATCAGTCGTCCAGGCACGGTGCTCATACCTGTAATCCCAGCACTTTGGGAGACCGAGGCAGGTGAATCACGAGGTCAGGAGATTGAGAACATCCTGGGCAACACGGTGAAACCCCGTCTCTACTAAAAGTCAAAAATTATCCAGGTGTGGTGGCAGGTGCCTGTAGTCCCAGCTACTCGGGAGGCTGAGGCAGGAGAATCGCTTGAACCTGGGAGGCGTAGGTTACAGTGAGCCAAGATCGTGCCACTGCACTCCAGCCTGGTGACAGAGCAATACTCCATCAAAAAAAAAAAAAAAAAAAAAATCAGTCTTTTCTATATTAAATCTGCGTCTCCTTTCTTTTACACCAAGAACTCTGGTTTCCAAGGACACAGGGAATGTCCATACTTATTTGCTTTTCCTGGGTTAACATAGACAGCAGTCTAAGGATAATAACACTCATACTAAAACCACCAAAATCGCTACTGAAAAAGGTTGAAATTCTTTTTACCTACTTTTTCCCTATTACCCGTGTTCTCCCTTTTTACCTATGTTCTCCCCCCATTTCTTTTCTTTTTTTTTTTTTTTTTTTTTGAGACGGAGTCTCACTCTGTCGTCCAGGCTGGAGTGCAGTGGCCAGATTTCAGTTCACTGCAAGCTCCGCCTCCCGGGTTTACGCCATTCTCCTGCCTCAGCCTCCCGTCTCCCCCCATTTCTAATTGAACTGTATCTATCCTAGTTGATCCTGTGCCATTGCATAGACTACTTGCTCCCTTATTAGTCCTAGTTCTGTGAGTAGAGAGACGTTTAACGCTCACCATCGTTCCTTATGTGGATATCCCTGTCATGTGGTGGTTTTCAAGGTGCGGTCCGTGGATCACTGGAGGTCCCTGGGACCCTTCAAGGGGCCTATGAAGTGACACTATTTTTGTAATAATACTAAGATGTTATTTGCCTTTTTCACTGTGTTATTTACATAGTGGTACAGAAATCTATGGTGGTCACGTGAAACTGTTAGTGCCTGAGCACAAATCAAGGCGGTGACACCAAGCTGTACAGGTAGTCATGTTCTTCACTGCCGTAAGCTTACGGTAAAACAAACAAACAAACAAAAAGCAAAAGCCAGTGACCTTGATGAAGCAATAAAATCATCAGCTTACTACGTTTTAAACCTCAAGCACACATCTGTTTAATAGTCAATGTAAGAAAATAGGCAGCATTTCTGGTGCATACTGATGGAAAGGCAGTTGTCCTATGGAAAAGCTATTGTGTAATTGCATGAGTTGTGACTGAAGATAAACATTTTTTTTTTAAAGTGGGTCATCATTTTCCTTGAAAGAATGACCGAAAGGTACACTGTGATTATTCAGACTTGGGTATTTGGTAGAAATTTTCTCAAAAATGAACAAAATGAGCCTATCCCATCAAAGAAAATAATATTGACCGTGGAAATTAGAATTTCAAGAGAAAAGTTTGGAAAACTTATGTGTGCCACAGCTTCTCACTACTTAAATATTTTTCTGATGAGCTTGGTGGTGATATTAAAAATATGGTTTAAAAATATTTTAATAAAATATGTCAACACTTTAAATATCTGCATAACCCTATGAACCAATAATTTACAAATAATCAATGCATGACATTGCAAAGTCATGCATAGAGGAAAAGATCCATTTAAAGATAGACTAGTGAATTTTAACATAACAGAATATGAAAAGTTAATTGATAAGGTTTCTTACAGCAACTAACCTGTAAGAATCTGCCATTTCTTGAGTTTTGGTTTCTTATCAAGGAAGAACAGTTACAATAGCTGAAATGGCTATTGAAACTTTCCTTCTTTTCCCAACTATGTATCAGAGTGAGGCCAGATTTTTTTCTTGTAGTTCAGCCAAAACAACATATTGTTACAGCTCAAATGTAGAAGAATATATAACCAAGCTAGCTTTATTAAGCCAGACATTAAAGAGATTTTTATAAATGTAAAATAATTCCTTTTTTTCACTATTTTTTTTGTGCTGGAAAAGACAGCTATTTTCCATAAAAGTATGTTGTTTATGTTAACATGTAATGGGTTTGTCATTGTTATTTAATAATAAATAAATTAATATAAATGTCACTTTACATGACCCATGTAAACTAAAGTTTCTTGGTGTTCTCAACAGTTTTACGAATAAAAAGGAATCCTGATCCAAAAAACTTATAAACTACTGATGTAGTCATCGTGATTGTTTGAAACTATTTCTGCTAGGTGCCTCAGGAAGGCGTAGGAAAGTGTCTTAGTTTGTATGAGCTGCTATAACAAACTACCAGAGACTGGATGGCTTAAAAACAGCAGAAATGTATTTTTCACAGTTCTGGAGGCTGGAGGTCTGAGATCAGTGTGTCAACCTGGCAGGGATCTGGTGAAGGCCTGCTGGCAGCATCTTCTCACTAAGACCTCACGTGGCAGAAGGAAAGGCAGCTCTCTGGAGTCTCCCTTATAAGGGCCCTAATCCCATTCATGAGGGCTGCACCCTCATGACCTAATCACCTTCCAAAGGTGTCATCTCCTGATACCATCACCTTGGGTGTTAGGATTTCATCACATGGATTTTGGGAAGGCACATTCAATCTACACCAGAAAGTTCTTGCACTTCATAGTTGAAAGTCAGTTTTGTGGCTATAAAAATCTTGATTCTATTTTCTGCTGAGTATCTTAAAAAGTTACTATATTTTCACATAACTGCTATCAAAAAATCTGATGATAATCTAATTATTAATAAGTCATTGCTACTTTTGCTGAGTATCCAGATGGCATTTTCTTTTTCTTTAGTATCCACAAATTTTATTGAAATGTATCTTGGTCGGGAGGAGGGCAAGATGGTCGACTAGGTGCAGCCAGGTGGAACAGCTCTCAATGAGGTACCCAGATGATTGGCGTGCTCCTAACAGATGTTCAGACAGAAGGCACCTAGAGTGGACAGAGGGAAGACACAGAAGCTGGGCTGAAGGGGGAGAAAGCTGGGAACCCTACATGGGGCTACAGCACATCCGGACTCATTCCTGTCCTCCAGTGACTCCAGGGAAATGGGTGAGTTGAACTGGCAAGGAGCAACCCACTGTCACCATGACCTCTGGAACCATGGCAGGAGGAGACTCATTGACCACCGTGGACACTTGAGTTGGCAGGGAGAACTGCTTAAAGAAGTGGTAGGGGCAGCAAGCCAGCTGGTGTGGAGCCTAGAGGATTCGGTGCAGGAGCATCTGCAGTGGAGCATGGCCAGGGATGGCCATTTCCCTAGGCTCAACTTACTCCCACAGGAAACATTAACCCTAGGGGAACTGTTGGTCCTGAAATGTATAGGGTGGTTTTGCCCATCAGATGGGTCTGGTTCTATCTGAGCACCCCTTGGTCTTCTGGCCTCTCCTGGGGCCCCAGCCTGGCCATATCTGCTTGCAGGGCAGCCTCAGGTGCCCTGTGGGCCTGCACCATAGCTTCTATACTGGTAGACCATGCCTGACCAGTGAGTGGAGAGCTCCAACGAGGAGGCCTCTATGACCAGGCACCAGCCTGCATGCTCCCTCCCCACACTGCAGCTTCCTCTGGGCCCACAGCAGCTCCCCGCATCACTTTGCTGGTACATGTCTGCTGGGTAGGTTTTGTTTTCCTTGCTTCACCAGCATATAGGAATGCAATTCACCCCCCACCACTCTCCTGATGACCGCCATTGTAGACAGAGCCTTGGTGGGCACAGTCAACCAGCCCCACTCCCTCCATCGTCCCACCCTGTGCTAACACTGTGCAGAGAACAGCAGATCCTCCCCCACCTGAGTGACCACTCCTGCACAGAAAAGGCATGCAGACCTGCACCTGCCAATGCCCTGCGTGTGAGCCAACACCACCTCCTGTGTGACCACACACACAGTTGCCAGCAGGGGCCCCTCTGCCCTTCCTACAGCTGCATTGCCTCTGCCACTGTGGTAGATGCCTGCAGGGAGGCGGGCACCCTGGCACCCACTAGTACTCTGCTGCAGCTGCCACTACTGCTGCTGCTGGCACACTCAAACAAGGACAGATCCCGCTGTGACTGTACTATGAAACACTTTGGCTGACACCACTCATTGGAGTGTGGTGACCAGCGGTCTGGGAGCACTTTGGACTGCACTACTCCTGCTGTCCCCCCAACCACCTCATCACAGCAGATTCCTAATTCTGAGGAATCACAGAACAAAGTCAGGGCCCCATACAAGTCCCAAAGGATTACAGCCTGCAGTCCAGGAGTTGGGAGTGGAATATTGGCCAAATAAAATCTTCCAGAAATGAAGTCAGTTGGCTGAATCGACCTTATACCACAAACCCTCAAAGTCATCAAATAGGATAAGTAAAAAAGGTCAGCAATCTCAAAGATTAAAGGAAAATAAGCCCATAAATGAGAAAGAATCAGGGCAAGAACCTTGACAACTCAAAAAGCCAGAGTGCCTTCTTTTCTCCAAACAACCACATCATCTCTCAAGCAAGGATTCTGAACTGGGCTGAGATGGTTGAAATAACAGAAATATAATTCAGAATAAGGAGAGAAACGAAGATCATTGAGCTACAGAAGTACATTGAAACCCAACCCAAGGTAGCTAAAAACCATGATAATACAATGCAGGAGCTGATAGATAAAATAGCCAGTATAGATAAGAACATAACCAACTTGATAGAGCTGAAAAACACACTACAAGAATTTCATAATGCAATCACAACTATTAATAGCGGAATAGACCCAGTGGAGAAAAGAATCTCCATGCTTCAAGACTGGCTTTCTGAAATAAGACAGTCAGACAAGAATAGAGAAAAAAGAATGAAAAGGAAGGAAGAAAAACTTCTGAAAAATATGAGATTATGTAGAGGCCAAATCTATGACTCACTGGTGTCTGAGAGAGATGGGAAGAATGAAACCAACTTGGAAAATGTATTTCAGGGTATCATCCATGAGCATGTCCTCAGCCTAGCTGGAGAGACCAACATTCAAATACAGGAAATGCAGAGAACCCCAGTAAGATACTTCACAAGAAGATCATTCCGAAGGCATAAATTATCAGATTCTCCAAGGTTGAAATGAAAGAAAAACAGTTGGCAGCTCGAGAGAAATGCCAGGTCACCTACAATGAAAAGTCCATCAGACTAACAGTGGACCTGTCAGCAGAATCTCTACAAACCAGAAGAGACTGGGGGCCAACATTCAGTATTCTTAAAGAAAATAAATTTCAACCCGGAATTTCTTTCTTTATTTTTTTTTATTATACTTTAAGTTCTAGGGTACATGTGCATAACGTGCAGGTTTGTTACATATGTATATTTGTGCCATGTAGGTGTGCTGCACCCATCAACTCGTCAGCACCCATCAATTCATCATTTATATCATGTATAGCTCCCCAATGCAATCCCTCCTTCCTCCCCCCTCCCCATGATAGGCCCCAGTGTGTGATGTTCCCCTTCCCGAGTCCAAGTGATCTCATTGTTCAGTACCCATCTATGAGTGAGAACATGCGGTGTTTGGTTTTCTCTTCTTGTGATAGTTTGCTAAGAATGATGGTTTCCAGCTGCATCCATGTCCCTACAAAGGACGCAAACTCATCCTTTTTGATGGCTGCATAGTATTCCATGGTGTATATGTGCCACATTTTCTTAATCCAGTCTGTCACAGATGGACATTTGGGTTGATTCCAAGTCTTTGCTATTGTGAATAGTGCCGCAATAAACATACGTGTGCATGTGTCTTTGCAGTATAATAATTTATACTCCTTTGGGTATATACCCAGTAGTGGGATGGCTGGGTCATAAGGTACATCTAGTTCTAGATCCTTGAGGAATTGCCATACTGTTTTCCATAATGGTTGAACTAGTTTACAATCCCACCAACAGTGTAAAAGTGTTCCTATTTCTCCACATCCTCTCCAACACCTGTTGTTTCCTGACTTCTTAATGATTGCCATTCTAACTGGTGTGAGATGGTATCTCATTGTGGTTTTGATTTGCATTTCTCTGATGGCGAGTGATGATGAGCATTTTTTCATGTGTCTGTTGGCTGTATGGATGTCTTCTTTTGAGAAATGTCTGTTCATATCTTTTCCCCACTTTTTGATGGGGTTGTTTGTTTTTTTCTTGTATATTTGTTTGAGTTCTTTGTAGATTCTGGATATTAGCCCTTTGTCAGATGAGTAGGTTGCAAAAATTTTCTCCCATTCTGTAGGTTGCCTGTTCACTCTGATGGTAGTTTCTTTTGCTGTGCAAAAGCTCTTTAGTTTAATTAGGTCCCATTTGTCAATTTTGGCTTTTGCTGCCGTTGCTTTTGGTGTTTTAGACATGAAGTCCTTGCCCATGCCTATGTCCTGAATGGTACTACCTAGATTTTCTTCTAGGGTTTTTATGGTATTAGGTCTAACATTTAAGTCTCTGATCCATCTTGAATTAATCTTCGTATAAGGGGTAAGGAAAGGATTCAGTTCCAGCTTTCTACTTACGGCTAGCCAATTTTCCCAGCACCATTTATTAAATAGGGAATTCTTTCCCCATTTCTTGTTTCTCTCAGGTTTGTTAAAGATCAGATGGCTGTAGATGTGTAATATTATTTCTGCGGACTCTGTTCTGTTCCATTGGTCTATATCTCTGTTTTGGCACCAGTACCATGATGTTTTGGTTACTGTAGCCTTGTAGTATAGTTTGAAGTCAGGTAGTGTGACGCCTCCAGCTTTGTCCTTTTGACTTAGGATTGTCTTGGCAATGCGGGCTCTTTTTTGGTTCCATATGAACTTCAAAGCAGTTTTTTCCAATTCTGTGAAGAAAGTCATTGGTAGCTTGATGGGGATGGCATTGAATCTATAAATAACCTTGGGCAGTATGGCCATTTTCACGATATTGATTCTTCCTATCCATGAGCATGGTATGTTCTTCCATTTGTTTGTGTCCTGTTTTATTTCACTGAGCAGTGGTTTGTAGTTTCCTTGAAGAGGTCCTTTACATCCCTTGTAAGCTGGATTCCTAGGTATTTTATTCTCTTTGAAGCAATTGTGAATGGAAGTTCATTCCTGATTTGGCTCTCTGCTTGTCTGTTACTGGTGTATAAGAATGCTTGTGATTTTTGCACATTAATTTTGTATCCTGAGACTTTGCTGAAGTTGCTTATCAGCTTAAGGAGATTTTGGGCTGAGACGATGGGGTTTTCTAAATATACAATCATGTCATCTGCAAACAGGGACAATTTGACTTCTTCTTTTCCTAACTGAATACCCTTGATTTCTTTCTCTTGCCTGATTGCCCTAGCCAGAACTTCCAACACTATGTTGAATAGGAGTGGTGAGAGAGGGCATCCCTGTCTTGTGCCAGTTTTCAAAGGGAATTTTTCCAGTTTTTGCCCATTCAGTATGATATTGGCTGTGGGTTTGTCATAATAGCTCTTATTATTTTGAGGTACGTTCCATCAATACCGAATTTATTGAGCGTTTTTAGCATAAAGGGCTGTTGAATTTTGTCAAAAGCCTTTTCTGCATCTATTGAGATAATCATGTGGTTCTTGTCTTTGGTTCTGTTTATATGCTGGATTACGTTTATTGATTTGCGAATGTTGAACCAGCCTTGCATCCCAGGGATGAAGCCCACTTGATCATGGTGGATAAGCTTTTTGATGTGCTGCTGAATCCGGTTTGCCAGTATTTTATTGAGAATTTTTGCATCGATGTTCATCAGGGATATTGGTCTAAAATTCTCTTTTTTTGTTGTGTCTCTGCCAGGCTTTGGTATCAGGATGATGTTGGTCTCATAAAATGAGTTAGGGAGGATTCCCTGTTTTTCTATTGTTTGGAATAGTTTCAGAAGGAATGGTACCAGCTCCTCCTTGTACCTCTGGTAGAATTCAGCTGTGAATCCATCTGGTCCTGGACTTTTTTTGGTGGGTAGGCTATTAATTGTTGCCTCGATTTCAGAGCCTGCTATTGGTCTATTCAGGGATTCAACTTCTCCTGGTTTAGTCTTGGAAGAGTGTAAGTGTCCAGGAAATTATCCATTTCTTCTAGATTTTCTAGTTGATTTGCGTAGAGGCATTTATAGTATTCTCTGATGGTTGTTTGTATTTCTGTGGGGTCAGTGGTGATATCCCCTTTATCATTTTTTATTGCGTCTATTTGATTCCTCTCTCTTTTCTTCTTTATTAGTCTTGCTAGCGGTCTGTCAATTTTGTTGATCTTTTCAAAAAACCAACTCCTGGATTCATTGATTTTTTGGAGGGTTTTTTGTGTCTCTATCTCCTTCAGTTCTGCTCTGATCTTAGTTATTTCTTGCCTTCTGCTCGCTTTTGAATGTGTTTGCTCTTGCCTCTCTAGTTCTTTTAATTGTGATGTTAGAGTGTCAATTTTAGATCTTTCCTGCTTTCTCTTGTGGGCATTTAGTGCTATAAATTTCCCTCTACACACTGCTTTAAATGTGTCCCAGAGATTCTGGTATGTTGTGTCTTTGTTCTCATTGGTTTCAAAGAACATCTTTATTTCTGCTTTCATTTCGTTATGTGCCCAGTAGTCATTCAGGAGCAGGTTGTTCAGTTTCCATGTAGTTGAGTGGTTTTGATTGAGTTTCTTAGTCCTGAGTTCTAGTTTGATTGCACTGTGGTCTGAGAGACAGTTTGTTATAATTTCTGTTCTTTTACATTTGCTGAGGAGTGCTTTACTTCCAATTATGTGGTCAATTTTGGAATAAGTGCGATGTGGTGCTGAGAAGAATGTATATTCTGTTGATTTGGGGTGGAGAGTTCTATAGATATCTATTAGGTCCACTTGGTGCAGAGATGAGTTCAATTCCTGGATATCCTTGTTAACTTTCTGTCTCGTTGATCTGTCTAATGTTGACAGTGGAGTGTTGAAGTCTCCCATTATTATTGTATGGGAGTCTAAGTCTCTTTGTAGGTCTCTAAGGACTTGCTTTATGAATCTGGGTGCTCCTGTATTGGGTGCATATATATTTAGGAGAGTTAGCTCTTCCTGTTGAATTGATCCCTTTACCATTATGTAATGGCCTTCTTTGTCTCTTTTGATCTTTGATGGTTTGAAGTCTGTTTTATCAGAGACTAGGATTGCAACCCCTGCTTTTTTTTGTTCTCCATTTTCTTGGTAGATCTTCCTCCATCCTTTATTTTGAGCCTATGTATGTCTCTGCATGTGAGATGGGTCTCCTGAATACAGCAGACTGATGGGTCTTGACTCTTTATCCAGTTTGCCAGTCTGTGTCTTTTAATTGGAGCATTTAGTCCATTTACATTTAAGGTTAATATTGTTATGTGTGAACTCGATCCTGTCATTATGATATTAACTGATTATTTTGCTCATTAGTTGATGCAGTTTCTTCCTAGCCTCGATGGTCTTTACATTTTGGCATGTTTTTGCAATGGCTGGTACCGGTTGTTCCTTTCCATGTTTAGGGCTTCCTTCAGGTCTCTTGTAAGGCAGGCCTGGTGGTGACAAAATCTCTAAGCATTTGCTTATCTGTAAAGGATTTTATTTCTCCTTCACTGATGAAACTTAGTTTGGCTGGATATGAAATTCTGGGTTGAAAATTCTTTTCTATAAGTACGTTGAATATTGGCCCCCACTCTCTTCTGGCTTGTAGAGTTTCTGCCGAGAGATCTGCTGTTAGTCTGATGGGCTTCCCTTTGTGGGTGACCCGACCTTTCTCTCTGGCTGCCCTTAAGATTTTTTCCTTCATTTCAACTTGGCGAATCTGGCAATTATGTGTCTTGGAGTTGCTCTTCTGGAGGAGTATCTTTGTGGCGTTCTCTGTATTTCCTGAATTTGAATGTTGGCCTGCCCTACTAGGTTGGGGAAGTTCTCCTGGATGATATCCTGAAGAGTGTTTTCCAACTTGGTTCCATTTTCCCCCTCACTTTCAGGCACCCCAATCAGACGTAGATTTGGTCTTTTTACATAATCCCATACTTCTTGCAGGCTTTGTTCTTTCTTTTTCTTCTTTTTTCTTTTGGTTTCTCTTCTCGCTTCATTTCATTCATTTGATCCTCAATCGCTGATACTCTTTCTTCCAGTTGATCGAGTCAGTTACTGAGCTTGTGCATTTGTCATGTATTTCTCGTGTCATGGTTTTCATCTCTGTCATTTTGTTTATGATCTTCTCTGCATTAATTAGTCTAGCTGTCAATTCTTCCACTCTTTTTTCAAGATTTTTAGTTTCTTTGCGCTGGGTACGTAATTCCTCCTTTAGCTCTGAGAAGTTTGATGGACTGAAGCCTTTTTCTCTCATCTCATCAAAGTCATTCTGACCAGCTTTGATCCGTTGCTGGCGATGGGCTGCGCTCCTTTGCAGAGGGAGATGTGCTCTTATTTTTTGAATTTCCAGCTTTTCTGCCCTGCTTCTTCCCCATCTTTGTGGTTTTATCTGTCTCTGGTCTTTGATGATGGTGACGTACTGATGGAGTTTTGGTATAGGTGTCCTTCCTGTTTGATAGTTTTCCATCTGACAGTCAGAAGGACTGTCTGTTGGTCTGTTGGAGATTGCTTGAGGTCCACTCCCGACCCTGTTTGCCTGGGTATCAGCAGCAGAGGTTGCCGAAGATAGAATATTGCTGAACAGCGAGTGTACCTGTCTGATTCTTCCTTTGGAAGTTTCCTCTCAGGGGTGACTCCACCCTGTGAGGTGTGGGGTGTCAGACTGCCCCTAGTGGGGGATGTCTCCCAGCTAGGCTACTCAGGGGTCAGGGACCCACCTGAGCAGGCAGTCTGTCCGTTCTCAGATCTCAACCTCCGCGTTGGGAGATCCACGGCTCTCCCCAAAGCTGTCAGACAGAGTCGTTCGCATCTGCACCGGCCCCCGCTGCTTCCCCTCTTGGACTTCAGCTGTGCGCTGTCCCCAGAGGTAGAGTCTACAGAGACAGCCAGGCTTCCTTGAGCTGCTGTGAGCTCCACCCAGTTCGAGCTTCCCAGCGGCTTTGTTTACCTACTTAAGCCTCAGCAATGGTGGGCGCCCCTCCCCGAGCCTCGCTGCTGCCTTGCGGATAGATCGCCGCAGACTGCTGTGTTAGCAGTGAGGGAGGCTCCGTGGGCATGGGACCCTCCCGGCCAGGTGTGGGATATATTCTCCTGGTGTGCCTGTTTCCTTAAAGTGCAGTATTGGGGTGGGAGTTACCCGATTTTCCAGGTGTTGTATGTCTCAGTTCCCCTGGCTAGGAAAACGGATTTCCTTCCCCCTTGTGCTTCCAGGTGAGGCGATGCCTCGCCCTGCTTCAGCTCTCACTGGTCAGGCTGCAGCAGCTGACCAGCACCGATTGTCCGCACTCCCTAGTGAGATGACCCCAGTACCTCAGTTGAAAATGCAGAAATCACCGGTCTTCTGTGTCGCTCGTGTGGGAGTTGGAGACTGGAGCTGTTCCTATTCGGCCATCTTGCTCCGCCCCCTCAACCCAGAATTTCATATGTGGCCAAACTAAGCTTCAAAAGTGAAGGAGAAATAAGAACCTTTTCAGAGAAGGAAATGCTGAGGGAATTCATTACCACTAGACTTGTCTTACAAGAGCTCCTGAAGGAAGCACTAAACATGGAAAGGAAAGACTGTTACTAGCCACTACAAAAACACACTGAAGTACAGAGACCAGTGACACTATAAAGCAATCACATAAACAAGTCTGCAAAATAATCAGCTAACATCATGATGACAGGAGCAAATCCACACATATCAATACTAATCTTAAATGTAAATAGGCTAGTGCCCCAATTAAAAGGCAGAGTGGTAATCTGGATAAAGGACCAAGGCCTATTGGTATGCTGTCTTCAAGAGACCCATCTCACATGCAATGACACACATAGGGTCAAAATAAACAGATGGAGAAAAATCTACCAAGCAAATGGAAAACAGAAAAAAGCAGGGGTTGCAATACTAGTTTCAGACAAAACAGGCTTTAAACCAACAAAGGTCAAAAAAGACAAAGAAGGGCATTACATAATGGTAAAGGGTTCAATTCAACAAAAGATCTAACTATCCTAAAAATATGTGCTTCCAAAGAGGAGCACCCAGATTCATAAAGCAAGTTCTTAGCGACCTACAAAGAGGCTTAGACTCCCACACAATAATAGTGGGAGACTTTAACACCCCACTGACAATATTAGATAGATCATCAAGACAGAAAATTAACAAAGATATTCAGGACCTGAACTCAGCTCTGGATCAAATGAACCTGATAGATATCTGTAGAACTTTCCACCCAAAAGAGACAGAATATACATTTTTCTCATTGCCACATGGCACATACTCTAAAATCAATCACATAATTAGAAGTAAAACACTCCTCAGCAAATGCAAAAGAACATGACAAACAATCTCTTGGACCACAGCACAATCAAATTAGAAATCAAGACTAAAAGTTCACTCAAAACCATACAATTACATGGAAATTAAATAACCTGCTTCTGAATGACTTTTGGGTAAATAATGAAATTCAGGCAGAAATCAAGAAGCTCTTTGACATGAATGAGAACAAAGATACAACCCACCAGTAGCTCTGGGACACAACTAAGGCAGTGTGAAGAAGGAAATTTATAGCACTAAATTCCCACATCAAAAAGTTAGAAAGATCTCAATTTAACAACCTAATATAATAACTCAAAGAACCAGAGTACCAAGAGTCAACCAATCTCAAGGCTAGCAGAAGACAAGAAATAACCAAAATCAGAGCTGAGTGGAAGGAGACTGAGACACAAAAATGATTCAAAAGATCAATGAATCCAGGAGCTGGTTTTATGAAAAAATTAATGAAATAGATTGAGTGCTAGCTAGACTAATAAAGAAGAAAAGAGAGAAGATTCAAATAAACACAATTAGAAATGACAAAGGAGATATTACTACTGACCCCACAGAAATACATACAACCATCAGAGAATATTATGGATACCTCTATGACATAAAGTAGAAAATCTAGAAGAAATGGATAAATTCAGGGACACATACACCCCCAAGACTGAACCAGGAAGAAGTTGAATGAATGAACAAACAATCTAATAATGACCTCTGGAATTGAGTCAGTAATAAATAGCCTACCAACCAAAAAAAAACAAAAAAAAAGCCCAGGACCAAATGGATTCATAGCTGAATTCTATCATGTGTACAAAGAAGAAATGGTACCATTTCTGCTGAAACTATTCCAAAAAATTGAGGAGGAGAGACTCCTACCTAACTCATTCTATAAAGCTAGCATCATCTAAATACCAAAACCTGGCAGAGACACAACAAAAGAAGAAAACTTCAGGCCAATATCCTTGATAAACATTGATGCAAAAAATTCTCAGCAAAAAACTGGCAAACCAAATCCAGCAGCACATCCAAAAGCCCATCTACCATGATCAAGTAGGCTTTATCCATTCAACATATAAAAATCTATCAATAAATGTGATTCATCACATAAACAGAACTAAAGAAAAAAACCCACATGATTATCTCAATAGATGCAGAAAAGTCTTCTCATAAAATTCAACACTCCTTCATGTTAAAAACTCTCAATAAACTAGGTATTGAAGGAACATACTTCAAAATAATAAGAGCATCTTATTATTACCTATTAATAATTAATACTTAACTAATAGGTAATTACTTAATTATTAATATTAAAATAATTTAAAAATATTTTAAAATATTAAAAAAATTTAAATAATATTAAAATAATATTTAATATTAATTTTATTATATTTTCAATATAATATTATTTAATAATAAATATAATATTTAATAATATTTAATATTAAACAAATAATATTTAATAATAATAAATATAACATTTAATAATATTTAATACTGTTTAATATTAAATAAATAATATTTAATAATAAATTTAATTAATAATATTAAGAATATAAATAATAATTAATGGCAATCAATTACCTATTAATTAGTATTAATTATTAAATATTATTAATTATTAAAAATTAATTAATAATGATTATCCATTAATAAGAGCATCATATTAATATCTATGACAAATCCACAACCAATATAATACTGAATGGGCAAAAGCTGGAAGCACTCCCCTTGAAAACTGGCAGAAGACAGGAATGCCCCCTCTCATTACTCCTATTCAACATAGTACTGGAAGTCCTTGCCAGGGCAATCAGGAAAGAGAAGAGAGTAAAGAGCAGCCAAATAGGAAAAGAGGAAGTCAAAGTATTCCTGTTTGCGGATGACATGATCCTATATCTAGAAAACCCCATCATCTCAGCCCAAAAGCTTCTTAAGCTGATAAACAACTTCAGCAAGGTCTCAGGATACAAAATCAATGTGCAAAAATTACCAACATTTCTATATACCAACAACAGTCAAGCCTAGAGCAAAATTAGGAATGCAATCCCATTCACAATTGCCACAAACAGAATAAAATACCTAGGAATACAGCTAAGCAGGGAGGTGAAAGATCTCCACAAGAAGAACTAAAAAGCACTGCTCAAAAAAATAAGAAATGACACAAACAAATGGAAAAACATTGCATGCTCATGGATAGGAAGAAACAATATCATTAAAATGGCCATACTGCCCAAAGCAATTTATAATTAAATGTTATTCCTATTAAACTACCATTGAGATGCTTCACAGAACTAGTAAAAACTATTTTAAGATGCATATGGAACCAAAAAGGATACATAGATACAAAATGAGAACATGAAAACATGTGCAATGTCATTAGCCATTAGAGAATTACAAATTAAAACCACAATGAGATTTTACTATATACCTATCATGACGGCTAAAATAAAAAGTAGGCACAATACCAAATGCTGGTGAGGATAGAGAGAAAATAGATCACTCACATTTGGCTGCTGGGAATGTAATATAGTACAGTCACACTGGAAAATAGTTTGGCATTTTCTTTAAAAGCAAAACATGCAACTACCACACAACCCAGCAATTGCACTCCTGAGCATTTATCCCAGAGAAATGAAGACTTACGTTCAGAGAAAAATCTGCACATGTATGCTCATAGCAGCTTTATTCAGACAAAAACTGGAAACAAACTGTGGTGTATCCATACTAGGAAATACTACTTAGCAATAAAAAGAAACAAACTGGATAAAGGCACCACGACCTGGACGAATCACCAGGGAATTATACTGAGTGAAAAAAAATTGCAAAATGTTGTCTACTAAATGATTCCACTTATATAACAGTCCTGAAATGCCAAAGCGATAGAAATGGAAATTAATAGTTGCTGTGTTAATGAAGAAGTGGAAACGGGAGGCAAGTGGCTATGGCTACAAAAGGGTAAAATGAGGGATATCATAGTGATGAAAACATTCTTTATTTTAATTATATTGACATCAATATCCAGACTGATAATTTACTGTAGTTTACAAGATGTTATCATTAGGGGAAACTAGGTAAAATGTACATGAGGTATCTCTGCAATATTTCTTAAAAGTGCCTGTGAATCAACCATTGTGTCAAAATAAAAAGTATAATTTAATACAATATCTTAACATTTTCGACAAAACTGTCAAAGTATCCCCATAAACCTCAAATACAAATTGGTGGAGACAAACCACTAATAGTTGCACGTTATTAATTTTTCCTGTTATAGATTATATCTTTGGTGTCAAGTCAAAAAGCTTTTTGCTTAACCCTAGATCCTGAAGATTTTCTCCTGATAGTTTTATGACTTTATGTTTTACATGTTAGTCTTTGATCCATTTTTATTTCTTCCTTTGAAATCTGCACAGCTTTTTTTTTTCTTGCCCATTACACTGTCTAGAACTTCCAACACTATGTTGAATAAGCATGGTGAGAGTGGACATCATTGCTTTGTCTCCGACCTTTGGGGGAAAAATTTCAGTCTTTCACCACTGTGTTAGCTGTAAGATTTTTTGCAGATGCTCTTTATCAAGTTGAGGTAGCTCCTCTCTATTTGCTTTTTTCTGAGCATTTTATCATGAATGGCCATTGAATTATGTATTCTAAAACCTCATATATGTACATCATTAACTTGGATTACACTTTTTAAAATAGCTGCCTTTCCCACTGGTTGTCAAATGAGCATATTCTTTCTATTTAATGCCTACATGAAATCTTTAAATATGGACTCTATGTCATATATTTAGACCCTTTCAGGTTTCCAACATAAAGTGATACTATTTCAGCAACTTAAGCACTTATTTCAGTTTTATGCCTCATGTAGTTTAGATTTATTATGAGTTTGCACTTACATTTGATTCCTTTTTATAATCCTAATGTCTTTTTTCTTAAACAAGTGGCTTACATATTTGGACTCACAATATTTATACATCCTCTGTCAACAGGGGTACATGTCCTTATGTCTTAAAGCACCTGCTTCAGAGTCCTGTTGTGTTACACATTTCCTCTAAAACAAACCCTCCATGTCATTTGAGAGCCAACCCCGCTTTTCAAGTTATTTAGGCTGCTGTAACCTCCATTAATAAAAGATTCAAAAGTCATAATTGTGTGATTCTTTAGGAATTATCCAAAAAGGCAATCTGATTTATTTTCCAAATATCCTGAATCTGAAATAATCTATCAGAGTTTATTTCTATGCTTGGAAATCTTCCTTTGATGTCAGCATTTGCAATTTTCTTACTTAGCTTATATAGCTAAGTAAGAAATGAATTGCTTTTGTTGATTTCTTAGTACATTCTGTCCATCAAGTACATTGAGTTGTTTAGAATTGTTTTGAGTCAACAGTGTAACAAGCATCCAAAATCTTGTATAGTCAATTTTCTTTGACTATTGTGCAAGAAGGTCAATTTCTATTTCCTCTGTTGACAATATCCTGAGCATTATACAATTGCAGTGATAATTTAGCAGAAGAGTGTTAACATTTTAACCTAAAATAATTGATTTTGTATTAAACAAATTCTGATGTAGGAATATATTTAATATTAATTGTACAGAATTCTCTATAAATCTCATAAACATAGTAGCTTTTTGAAGGGGATTAAAACTTAAATTATCAAAATTTTCATTTTAGAAAATAAAAATGTAAGTCTTTTTTCTTTTCAAAATTTTCCTATTTTAATATTTAAGATTATTTTTCATTTTTTTTAAAGTATATGTGACATGGTTTAAAACATCAAATACAGATGGCCCCTGACTTAGATGGTTCCAGTTAAGATTGTTCAGCTATGATGGTGTGAAAGCAGTACACATTCTGGAGGAAATGTACTTCAAATTTAAAGTGTCGATCTTTCTCTGGGCTAGTGATAAGTGTTATAACACTCTCGCCTGACGCTGAGCGGCAGCTGTGAGCCGCAGCTCCCAGTCAGCCACGCTAGTGTAAGTGTTCTGAGCATGTTGAAGGTAGGCTGGGCTAAACTATGACGTTTGATAGGTTAGGGGTATTGAATGCATTTTCAACTTGCAGTGGATTTATCAGGACACAACCCCATCTTAAGTCAGGGAGCATCCGTATTTCTACAAGGCTTGTTATGCAAAACACCTGACCACACTGCCTCCCCATTCCTCTTTCCAGACAGAAATTTTAGTAAATAGTCCCATTTTACAAGTGAGAAAATGGAGGCTTAGGGAGGTTAATTAGCACACCCAAGTTCGTATGGGTAGGAAGCAATGGAGCTATGATAAGAACTCAAATCCATATGGCCCCCAAGCCTGAGCTTTGAGCTATACTGCTTCTTACTTACAGGATATATTAGTTTCCTATTGGTGCTATAACAAATTACCACAATTTAGTGGCTTAAAACAACAAACATTTATTGTTGGACAGTTCTGGAAATTATAAGCCTAAAATGGGTCCTATTACATTAATTATTTGGCCTAAAACTGTCTTTGTACTTTGAATTCCTACATAGTGTACTGAAATCTAACTTAGTGTGTAAGAAAATTGTACCCTAACTTTAGGGCATATTCTTGTAATAAATAGCTGAGTCTCAGGCAAACACAGCAACCAAGCTTCAGGCAGCCACAGGTTGCCAACTGATCAGACTATGATCAAATAAGGCAAACACTGAGATGTAAACAATCAAGCTGCTTCTGTATACCACTTCCCTTTTCTCTCTATAAATATTGCCTGCCTCTCTTGTGGAGTAGAGCTCTCTGTACCTCTTCTGGTCCTGTATGCTGCTCAATTCATGAATTGTGCTTTGCTCAACTAAATGGTGCTAAATTGAATTTGTTCAAAGTTTTTCTTTTAACACTTGTACAGGGCTAATCAAGGTGTTAGCAGGTCTGTGCTCGCCTTCTGAAGGCTTTAGAGGATAATCTATTTTTTGCCTTTCCAGCTTGCAGTGACTGGCTGCATTCCTTGGCTTGTGATCCCTTCCAGCAATCACTTTCCTTTGATTTTTGCTTCTAATATCACATCTCCTTCTTCTATTCTCTTGCCTTTTTCTTTCACTTAAAAGGACCCATGTGATTACATCAAGACCACTTGGCTAATCCAGAATAATCTCCCCATCTCAAGATCCTTAATCTAATCACTAATGCAAAGTCCCTCTTGCCATGTAAGGTAACAGATTCACAGGTTTCATAGATTCAGATCTGTTGGGGGTGGCAGTGAGGGGCATTATTCCATCTACCACACAGAGTAAAGTTTCATCTGGATGGCCCATAGGCCCTATAAATACAAAATGTCTAATGTGGAATGTTCTCTTAAACTGTCCCTTCTTGATGACTGGAATTACTAACCACTTGGTCTCCCAAGTATCTTCTGCTCTCGCCTTCTCCTCTCTCCCATATACAATGGATGAGGACACATCATGCTGCATCTGCTCCCTCACATGTCTCTGACCCTCTCTCTAGATCCCTGATCCTACTATCATTCGAGCCCCATCACGTCTGGTCTGTGTTACTCTAACAGTCACCCACCTGCTTTCTCTGCTTTCAATTTTGTGCTCCTCTAACCCACTCTTCCCACCAGAGTAGTCTTTCTAAAACGTGCAGCTGCCCATGACCCTTCCCTTACTATCAGTCTGCATACTGGTCCTACTGACTGCAGGTCAAAGACCCAAGTCCTTAGCCTGGTGTGTGAGGCATCCGTCCCTAGCCCTCTGCTTCATCTGTTCCCCACCCATTTTACCAATTCCAAACGACTTTCAATTCCCTCGAAGCCTGTCCAGGTGTCCAAGCCTCTCATGTTTTGTTAGACTTGGAAGCCATTTTCCATATGCCCTCGATCAGCTTGAATGTCATTTCCGCCAGAAAATTTTCCTAATTGTTGTGACTTCAATGTGTCAATTTTATACACATTTCTGCTGAGCCCCTTTGTTTGCTAATATGTCTCCTGGGTGGTAAGCAGGACTCTACGTCTTATTAATTTTTTCCGTCTCCGGAATTCAGCCACTTTCTGTCACACAAGTGCATAATGAGTTACTATACCAATATCATACAGCCATGTCCCCTGTACAGCAGTTCCCTGGATCTCATGGCTTCTTTTTTGATTTGCCTTGTTTGTTACCAACTTCCATCAGTAAGACAATCTATCCAATCCTTGTCCCCTTTGCCACATCACATCCTCAGGGCAATAACAAAGTTGTGAAGCTTATGCACCTTCTCCACTTGGAGCAAGGCCTCACCATGTCAGGCCTCCCCCTGATTCTCCTCCCTGCCTGGGATGGCAGATTTTGCTCTAGTGAGTCTCCAGGCCGTGAGGTCTCCTGCCTTTTATGTTCTGATCTCGGTGGTGAGCTGCAGCTGTAGTCCTTACTTGTCTCTGCTGGCCTTTAGAGACTTTGTACTCTATTTGGAGGAACTACTCTTGATGGGTTGTAAGTGAGAGGATTTCCTGGTCTCCCTCTGGTGTCCACCAGAAAACCACATTCTCTGCTTTTCAGCGTTGACTGCTCCTACTTAAGTGATTTCTAAGAGTAAGATCCTATGGACCGTCCCTGGCAGCAGAGAATTCGCTCAGGATTTTGCCTGAAGCTGCACTTCCGGCGTCTCGCTTCATCAGAAGACTTCTTCGTTTTCATCACTGGCCCAGCGATGCACGGGTAACTCTTAGGGTTTAGCCCCAGAATGTGCTGGGGGAGGGCAGGGTAAACTCGCGGGGGAAGGAGTCAGAGTTGTAGGTCATCTGTGGCTGGAGTTTTGCATCCCTAATAAACGGGAAAGGAACTGAAGGAAGTCTGGGTTTTCACGTCAACACGAAGGACATCATTACGATGCTAGATTAATCATCAAATAAAATTCCAGATGGAAAAAATTCAGAAACTTAATTTGGAATTTGAGCCCTGCTCTATTGTACAACGTTCCCAAGCCATTGCTCCGAGGATGTAATGTGGACTTTCACCGCCAGATGACGACCGAGACCGTAATTTAAGTTGGTTTCCTCCACTTCCTCTGGCCTGAATCCCCGTGAAAATCCCCAGTTTAACGAGGGGCTTTCCTCGCATAACCTTCGCTTCTGCTTCCTCTCTCACATCACCTCAACCTGCGAGACTCTGAAAGGGATAATGCGGGTTGAGGGGAACATGGAAATTCAGGGAAGGGAGAAAGGGTGGTGTGAAGCTTTCCAGACCAGCCAGACAGAAATAACATACCAATAGTGGTTTAGAGCATAGACGCCAGAGCCTGAATGAGTAATTTAAACAGCCCTACTATGTAATCGTTGTGTGCATATGTCTCTCTCTCTCTCTCTCTCTCGTCTGAGACAGGGTCTCACTCACTCTGTCCGACAGGCTGGAGTGCAGTGGTGCAATCATGGTTCACTGTAGTCTCCACCTCCTGGGCTCCAGTGATCTTCCCACCTCAGCCTCTGAAACCACAGGGTCTTGAACTCTTGGGCTCAAGTGATCTTCCTGCCTCGACCTCCTAAAGTGCTGGGGTTATAGGCGTAGGCCACCATGCCTGTCTGCTATTTAAGTGTGTAGAAGAATGCCTGACACTCAATAAGTGTTAAATATTTATAAAATAAATTAAAATTTTATAACACTACACACATGTTGTAGTGTATGCTATAAATAGAGACATATTTAATGAGATGTCAACATATATCACGTTAGTGAATTAAGTTTGAGAATATTAGAGAAGAACGATAATAGATCAACGGGGGAGGCTGAGTGCAGTGGCCCACACCTGTAATCCCAGTACTTTGGGAAGCTGAGGCAGGCAGATCACTTGAGGTCATGAGTTCGAGAGCAGCCATGCCAACATGGTGAAACTCCATCTCTACTAAAAATATGAAAAAAAATTAGCCAGGCATGGTGTTGCACGACTGTAATCCCTGCTAATGGGGAGGCTGAAGCACGAGAATCGCTTCAACCTAGGAGTCGGAGGTTGCAGTGAGAGGAGATTGCGCCACTGCACTCCAGCCTGGGCGACAAAGCAAGAGTCTGTCTCAAACGAACAAAATAGATGAAGTAGGGTTTGAGTATGTAGTCTGTTCTCAACATGAAATAGTAAAAAGTCTTTGCTTCCCTTATATTCTGCTAATTAACTCATTTGGTATACATCAATGTATAAAGCCTTTAACTTCTGTTTATTCTTTTCCTTGAAAAGCATGCGGAATGCCTTCTCAGGACTCTCCAATTTTTTATTTGTGAACACCCACTGGCGTTCCTGGATAAGAGCTTGCAAGAAGGTATGAACCCCCCTGTACCTGTGAGCCCCTGGGGCTCCGCACTCTTTCCAGCCCATATTTGACCTCAGTCAAGTTTTAAATGATTCCAGCTGAATTCTTCTTACCAGTGCCCAGCTGTACCTGCCTTAGGTAAGCAAGCACTCAGGCGTCAACTCTCCTAGATTTCAAGCCAGTTGGAAGCTCAACCTCAGCTCTGTGATGAGTTCAAAAAAATTGCGACCATGCAGTTTGTCTGATTTCTTTCTTGTTGCAAGGGAGCATCATTGTTTTCAGTTCTCTGCATCCCCAAGCAGAAACCAGAACTCTGTATAAATGTTTTTAAATGGAGGCATTGAGAAAAAAATGCCTGAGAAACTAACGAGATCCAGGAAGAATGCTTCCAGCACTAACATGAATGGGGCTTGGCCATAGAGATAGAAGGGTTGGAAACTCTTACACCTTGATTTACACTCTCTATGCATATTCTGAGCACACTGGGGAATGTACTACTAGGCTTGATTTGGATTCGTGGCTACTACCTCCCACAAAATGATAGGTCTTCTGTTTTAGTACGTGAGATAATTCCTCAATCAATCTTACTGCTGCTATTTCTGTTAAGCATAAACAATGATTTGGGTCATGAATTTTAATGGGGCTTAAATTCCTTTGTGCATCCCAACATGTAATCCTCTTACTTCTGGCTATGAACTTGCTACTGCCAAGATGGATGCCATGAAAAAAAGATATCTCATCAAAATTGTCACAGAGATGGAGGGCCTCTGTACAGATGGCAGGGTGGTGGTGGCCATGTAACTAGCTGCGCGGTGAGAAGCAGCCCCTGGGGAGAGCCCAGGTAGCACCAGGAGAAGCAGAAATAGAGAAAAGTGAAAGACTGAGGTGGAAAGAACATGAGGGACAAGAGCTCTGCATGGCCACATCACCAGCAGTCTTGTTATTACAATGAGGACGAAGGGACTGAAAAGAGGGGAAGAGATGGCATTCATTAAAGAACAGTGCTCATTCATACAGGGCAAGCATACATGTGACCTTTTCTGTCTCTATCTGAAGACATGGCTTACTGTAACAGGAACTATCATGGGCGTTGGACAGCTCTCTCACGGTGATCCCATCCTCCTCTACATCCCAAACTTTTTTTTGAATGCATTTCTGTGTTTTGACTTCCTCTCTCCCCAAAGTTCTTCTTAACTTCTGAGTATGACTTAGCTTCCTTATTCTTTGACATATTTGAAACCCCTAACTTCCTCTCCTCTGTGGTGTAACTCACATGGCTTCTTGAAACCAGGAGGCACTCACTGCCTGAGTACAACCTCATATTATGAGGATGAAATGCCCATGAATCCTACCGATCTGACAACAACCAGCGTTTGTCTTCTCTGACAAAATACAGGTGCCACATATTCTGTAGGAAAAGGTGGTGTTGAGGTCAGAACTTCCCTGTCTCTCTGTCTCTCCCTCTGGTTCTGGAAATGTTGAGAGTATGAGTGAAGGGGAAAAGGTAGGCACCATGTGGAGGCAATTTCATGTTGGCATGGAACAATTTTGGGGGCATGAATGCCATGGGCAGGACATCAGGGCCCCAAAAAAGAAATACACAGTAGTTTCTTTGGACTTCAGTGCTCTTTGTTATAGTTATAGAAGCCACAAGTGCAGAGGAAGGGGAGCTGATTCTGTAAAAAGTAGTTTATTCCTACTTTAAAAGATGATTTTCTGCCTATCTTCCCACAATAGAGCCAGAGGATCACAGAGGAAATCTATGGTCCTCAATTATAGAAAATGATGTTGGATGCATCTAGCATCACAGAAGCTTTAGAGGACACAGTCATTTCAGGTACCTACAGGTGAGGAAGAAGTACCATTGAGAGTACCTACTTGTATGCTTATTCATGGAAGCAAATCCCTGCAGGAATCAAATCATTAGCTGCTGGTAGAATGTTTCTTTTGGCTCCTGTCTCTCCTGAGCTCTCAAACACAGACTTTTCTGTGTGTGCCTCTGCTTTTGGGACCTCTGCTCCGAGAGTAAGACCACATGTTTGTAGGTGAGCTTGCTAGGTCAGGGATTCCTTATATAGGGAGATGGTGAATCACTGAGCAGGGCACAGAGGCATGGGTTGAAGGGGTGAGATATACATTAGTTTAAAGGGAGGTCACAGGAGCTCATGGACCATTATTAGATAAACTCTAAATTGGAAAAAAGAACCACATTTCTCTTTCGATAGTCACATAAAAATTGAAGTCATACTCATTCTAATAAAAAGTAACATAGCTCTTCATTGCAAAGCTCATCTATTATTCATAACAGGCCTCTAGGGTCTATATCATTTTTACAGAAGTGGAAATAGCATGCAACTAATAATTTAGTTTATTCATTAGTTTTCCAAAAGTGAAAAAAAGAATTTTCCCTTTGACTTCCTACCTGGTGATTTGAAAGAGATAAATTTGTGACTAAAAAAAGAGTACTTCACATCATACACAAATAATTAACGCAACTGATTGACCCAAGCTAGTGTGTGTGATATAATAGGAAGCATATATTTGGTCTCTGACCCTGGTTCTTGCCCTTCAGCTCCTAAAACCCTTGGAATCTCCAGAGTGATAAGAGTGTCTTTTGCATGCTCATGAGGTGACTGGTGGCTGGGGCTGGTCACCAGAAAGACTAAGGCAGGATTAGAAGGTTGGGATTTTCAGCCCACTCACAATCTCTGGGGAGAAGGGCGGGGCTGAAGGTTGAGTTGACTGCCTATGGCCAATGGTTTAATCAACCCATCATGCTGACATAACAAAGCCACCACTAAAACCCAAAAGGACAGAGTTTGGAGAGTTTCCAGATAGCAGAACACAGAAAGATGCCTGGAGGGTAGGCTCTTGAAGAAGGCATGGAAGCTCCGCACTCTTTCCCCCATAATTTGTCCTGTGTGTTTTGCATTTCTTTATCAATCTATTCATCTGTATGCTTTGTCTTATCCTATGTAATAAACCAGTGTATGTAAGTAAGTGTTTCCCTGAGTTCTTTGGGCTGCTCTCTAGCAAATTAATTGAACCTGAGGAGAGGTTTGTGGGAACCTCCAGTCTATAACTGGATGGCCAGAAGTACAGGTGACAGCCTACTAGCAGCTAGCATCTGAAGTTGGCGGTGGGGGGTGGGGGCAGGCAGTTTTGCATGACTGAGCCCTCAATCTGGGGGCTCTGATGCTATTTTTAGGTAAATAGTGTCAGAATTGAATTGAATTAGAGGATACCCAGCCGGTGTCTGCTGGAGAATTGCTTGGTGGGTAGGGGGGTGGTGGGGGAATTCTCCACATATCTGATGTCAGAAGTAACTGTGTAAGACAGTAGGAAAAAGTGCTTTGGAGTTCCCCGCCACCCCCATCTCTATATAGGTTAAAAATGTGGCTGGGTGCATGCCTGTGATCTGAGCACTTTGGAAGCCCCAGTGGCAGGATCACTAGAGGTGAGGAGTTCAAGACCAGCCTAGGCAACACAGTGAGACTCCAGTCTCTAACAAACAAACAAACAAATCAATCAATCAATCAATCAATCAGTACAAGCTTCAAAATCCATTATGAAAGTGTCAGAGTGATGAATGCCATGGGCATAGTAACAGTTAATAAAGAAAATAACGTGTTGGAGGAATATTCACGATAACTGAGGCTGCTACAAGCAAAACTACAGAATAATTTCATCATATACATTTTTTGTTTGTTTCCAAATTAGATACAAGATTAAACCTTGGGTCTCTCTGGCAGTGGAGGGCGATTCTGATATTCACATATAACTACCCACAGGGCAAGAGGGAATCCTCCCCAACTCATTTTATGAGGCCAACATCATCCTGATACCAAAGCCTGGCAGAGACACAACAAAAAAAGAGAATTTTAGACCAATATCCCTGATGAACATCGATGCAAAAATCCTCAATAAAATACTGGCAAACCGAATCCAGCAGCACATCAAAAAGCATATCCACCATGATCAAGTGGGCTTCATCCCTGGGATGCAAGGCTGGTTCAACATATGCAAATCAATAAACGTAATCCAGCATATAAACAGAACCAAAGACAAAAACGACATGATTATCTCAATAGATGCAGAAAAGGCCTTTGACAAAATTCAACAGCCTTTCATGCTAAAAACGCTCAATAAATTCGGTATTGATGGAACATATCTCAAAATAATAAGAGCTATTTATGACAACCCACAGCCAATATCATACTGAATGGCAAAAACTGGAAAAATTCCCTTTGAAAACTGGCACAAGACAGGGATGCCCTCTCTCACCACTCCTATTCAACATAGTGTTGGAAGTTCTGGCTAGGGCAATCAGGCAAGAGAAAGAAATCAAGGGTATTCAGTTAGGAAAAGAAGAAGTCAAATTGTCCCTGTTTGCAGATGACATGATTGTATATTTAAAAAACCCCATTGTCTCAGCCCAAAATCTCTTTAAGCTGATAAGCAACTTCAGCAAAGTCGCAGGATACAAAATCAATGTGCAAAAATCACAAGCATTCTTATACACCAGTAACAGACAAACAGAGAGCCAAATCATGAATGAACTTCCATTCACAATTGCTTCAAAGAGAATAAAATACCTAGGAATCCAACTTACAAGGGATGTAAAGGACCTCTTCAAGGAGAACTACAACCACTGCTCAGTGAAATAAAAGAGGACACAAACAAATGGAAGAACATACCATGCTCATGGATAGGAAGAATCAATATCATGAAAATGGCCATACTGCCCAAGGTCATTTATAGATTCAATGCCATCCCCATCAAGCTACCAATGAGTTTCTTCACAGAACTGGAAAAAACTACTTTAAAGTTCATATGGAACCAAAAAAGAGCCCACATTGCCAAGACAATCCTAAGTCAAAAGAACAAAGCTGGAGGCATCACGCTACCTGATTTCAAACTATACTACAAGGCTACAGTAACCAAAACAGCATGGTACTGGTACCAAAACAGAGATATAGACCAATGGAACAGAACAGAGTCCTCAGAAATAATACCACACATCTACAGCCATCTGATCTTTGACAAATCTGAGAAAAACAACAAATGGGGAAAGGATTCCATATTTAATAAATGGTGCTGGGAAAATTGGCTAGCCATAAGTAGAAAGCTGAAACTGGATCCTTTCCTTACTCCTTATATGAAAATTAATTCAAGATGGATTAGAGACTTAAATGTTAGACCTAATACCATAAAAACCCTAGAAGAAAACCTAGGTAGTACCATTCAGAACATAGGCATGGGCAAGGACTTCATGTCTAAAACACCTAAAGCAATGGCAACAAAAGCCAAAATTGACAAATGGGATCTAATTAAACTAAAGAGCTTCTGCACAGCAAAAGAAACTACCATCAGAGTGAACAGGCAACCTACAGAATGGGAGAAAATGTTTGCAATCTACTCAACTGACAAAGGGCTAATATCCAGAACCTACACAGAACTCAAACAAATTTACAAGAAAAAAACAAACAACCCATCAAAAAGTGGGCAAAGGATATGAACAGACATTTCTCAAAAGAAGACATACATACAGCCAACAGACACATGAAAAAATGCTTGTCATCACTGGCCATCAGAGAAATGAAAATTAAAAAACCACAATGAGATACTATTTCACACCAGTTAGAATGGCAATCATTAAAAAATCAGGAAACAACAGGTACTGAAGAGGATATGGAGAAATAGGACCACTTTTACACTGTTGGTGGGACTGTAAACTAGTTCAACCATTGCAGAAAACAGTGTGGCGATTCCTCAAGGATCTAGAACTAGAAATACTATTTGACCCAGCCATCCCATTACTTGGTACATACCCAAAGGATTATAAATCATGCTGCTATAAAGACACATGCACACGTATGTTTATTGCAGCACTATTCACAATAGCAAAGACTTGGGATCAACCCAAAAGTCCATCAGTGACAGACTGGATTAAGAAAATGTGGCACATATACACCATGGAATACAATGCAGCCATAAAAAAGGATGAGTTCGTGTCCTTTGTAGGGACATGGATGCAGCCGGAAACCATCATTCTCAGCAAACTTTCACAAGAAGAGAAAACCAAACACCGCATGTTCTCACTCATAGGTGGGAATTGAACAATGAGATCACTTGGACTCGGGAAGGGGAACATCACGCACCGGGGCCTATTATGGGGAGTGTGGAGGGGGGAGGGATTGCATTGGGAGTTATACCTGATGTACATGACAAGTTGATGGGTGCTGACGAGTTGATGGGTGCAACACACCAACATGGCACAAGTATACATATGTAACAAACCTGCACGTTATGCACATGTACCATAGAACCTAAAGTATAATAATAAAAAAAAATAAAATAAAATAAACAGGAAAAGTAATTTTTGATGGAAAAAAATAAAAAATATATAAAAATACAAAATCAAAGAAATAATAAAAATAAAAATGAAAAAAAAAATAAAAAGACTGATTACCTGAAGCACAAAGTCATATGAGGTTGGTGGGTTCCATGCTCCTGTCTCAAGGTCAACCCAGTCTCCAATCTGCCTACAACTTTTTCAGACACATTTAGATATACAAGATGAGAATCCTCCACTCCCAGCTTCACTTCTTCCAGATATATTGCTCCAGGTGTGACATGTCTGAGTCCTCACCTTCCTGTTTTCCAGGCTATAACTCATGTGGTGATTTGGGGGCTGGAAACATCACGTGAATGTAGACCTTAGATAATGCGGATGGTGCCCATCACAATGCCCATAAGGTCTGCAGCCAACCCAAGCGTGCAGATTTGGTTTACACCAAATGGTTTCTATCAGCTCTGACATATGGGGTAGGAATCTCAGGTTCTGAGAAAAAAGAAACAGATAGGGTCACGGGATACTGTGTGTCTATGAGGAAATTGGTGTGTGCATTTGGAAGTGTACAAGACACCTAGACTTTGGGAGACGAGTGAAGTCGATCATTACAAAATTTTGCAATTGTGGGAAATGAAGTTGTGGCAATGAGGGCTAAAGGTCATAAGGCAAGGCCATGTGGACTTGGGATAGAATTGGAGGATATATACACCATGATGGGATTTAAATATACCCCAGTGCTTGAGGAGTGACTCTTCTAGGCCCCAGTGCTCCACCTTGCAGTCATAAAAATCATCAGTGGAGGGGAGAAAAATGAGGTAACTGAGCTTGAGGAAGGAGTGGTCACTCTTGGGGTAGAAGGTTGTCTCAGAAATACCTTCTGGAACTAAGCATTCATTGTAAACCTGAATGATATTGATGACAGGAGGAAAGATATTGTCCACTAGACAGATGAGAGTGTTGGGAACATCCAAGACCACAGAAGATTTGGGAAAGCCAGACACTGCAGGAATTTCTACAGAAAAGACAATGAACTTATATGAGTTTATGATTACCATGCCTTGAGTTTATTGATCATTTTAGGGGAGCCTTTCCATTCACAATTCCCTAGCTGTTTGTGAGATTTTTCCTGTCCTTTCCAAAACTAGGTGCAACCTTCATCTTATCAGCATGAAACTCAAAACACTTCTCTGCCTCTGGTAATTTACAGATAATTGTGTGTGTGGGTCTGTGTCTGTGTCTGTGTGCTTGAACGTGTGCATGAGCACACATGCATGCCAAGAGGCCAAGAATTTGGGAACATTCTTTTTTTTATTATACTTTCAGTTCTAGGGTACATGTGCACAACGTGCAGGTTTGTTACATATGTATACATGTCCCATGTTGGTGTGCTGCACCCATTAATGTGTACTTTACATTACCCTCTCCCCTCCCCCTACCCATTACAGGCCCCGGTGTGTGATATTCCCCACCCTGTGTCCAAGTGATCTCATTGTTCAATTCCCACCTATGAGTGGGAACATGCGGTGTTTGGTTTTCTGTCCTTGTGATAGTTTTCTCAGAATGATGGTTTCTAGCTTCATCCACGTTCCTACAAAGGACATGAACTCATCCTTTTTTAGGCTGCATAGTATTCCATGGTGTATATGTGCCACATTTTCTTAATCCAGTCTATCATTGATGAACATTTGGGTTGGCTCTAAGTCTTTGCTATTTTGAATAGTGCTGCAACAAACATATGTGTGCATGTGTCTTTATACCAGCATGATTTATAATCCTTTGCGTATATACCCAGTATTGGGATGGCTGGGTCAAATGGTATTTCTAGTTCTAGATCCTTGAGGAATCACCACATACACTGTCTTCCACAATGGTTGAACTAATTTACATTCCCACAGTGTAAAAGTGTTCCTATTTCTCCACATCCTCTCCAGCACCTGCTGTTTCCTGACTTTTTAATGATCGCCATTCCAACTGGTGTGAGATGGTATCTCCTTGTGGTTTTGATTTGCGTTTCTCTGATGGCTACTAATGATGAGCATTTTTTCATGTGTCTGTTGGCTGCATGAATTTCTTCTTTTGAGAAGTGTCTGTTCATATCCCTTGCCCACTTTTTGATGGGGTTGTTTGATTTTTTCTTGTAAATTTGTTTAAGTTCTTTGTAGATTTTCAACGTTAGCCCTTTGTTAGATGGGTAGATTGTAAAAATTTTTTCCCATTCTGTAGGTTGCCTGTTCACTCCGATGATAGTTTCTTTTGCTGTGCAGAAGTTCTTTCATTTAATTAGATCCCATTTGTCAATTTTGGCTTTTGTTGCCATTGCTTTTGGTGTTTTAGTCATGACGTCCTTGCCCATGCCTATGTCCTGAATGGTATTGCCTAGGTGTTCTTCTAGGGTTTTTAATGGTTTTAGGTCTAACATTTAAGTCTTTATTCCATCTCAAATTAATTTTTGTATAAGGTGTAAGGAAGGAATGCAGTTTCAGCTTTCTACATATGGCTAGCCAGTTTTCCTAGCACCATTTATTAAATAGGGAATCTTTTCCCCATTGCTTGTTTTTGTCAGATTTGTCAAAGATCAGATGGTTGTAAATGTGTGGTATTATTTCCAAGGGCTCTATTCTGTTCCATTGGTTTATATCTCTGTTTTGGTACCAATACCACACTGTTTTGGTTACTGTAGGCTTGTAGTATAGTTTGAAGTCAGGTAGCATGATGCCTCCAGCTTTATTGTTTTGGCTTAGGATTGTCTTGGCAATGCAGGCTCTTTTTTGGTTCCATATGAACTTTAAAGTACTTTTTTCCAGTTCTCTAAAGAAAGTAATTGGTAGCTTTATGGGGATGGCATCTAATCTGTAAATTACCTTTTTTAGATTAAATTACCTCTTTTTAGATTATATAGGATAATCTCCAGACGTTGCCATGGCATTTGTAAACTGTCATGGTCCTGGTGGGAGTGTCTTTTAGCATGCTAATGCATCATAATTAGCATATAATGAGCAGTCAGGAGACCAGAGGTCTTTTTGGTTGCTATCTTGGATCTTGGTTTTGGTGGATTTTGACTGGCTTCTTTACTGCATCCTGTTTTATGAGCAAGGTATCTGTGAAAGCAGTCCAGCTGACCTCCTATCTTATCCTGTGACTAAGAATACCAAGTCCCCTGGAAATGCATTCCAGCAGGTCTCAGCCTCATTATAAGAAGATGCTATTCAAGATGAGTTGGTCTGATTCCAATGCTTCTGGCAATGCCACTCAATTTCTTCCAAATAGATGGCCACAGTTTATGTTCAAACAGGCCTCCTCTTGATATTTTGTGTCCAGCCCCCTCTGGTTTTCTGAGATTTCTTAGGATAGGATCGGAATGGAGATGTTTATCAGCCTTCCCATTATTCACAAGACAAAACTTGTTAGAAAACCCAAATCTGTTACCCAGTCATCAGCATATTGCATATTGGCTCAAGTACCTGCTTGGTAGCTGTTATAGGTACAGAACATGAATGCCAATATACATGAACAGAGTGGCGCTGCTTTTCCTTCTGGAGTCAGAAGTGGGAAAACAAGGACCATTGTACATAGTGGATGAGGAACATGGCCAGGAGGACACAGGTGGGGCAGCTGCAGAGGCCCTGGGCAGATGCCAGGCGCACTCATAGAGGACACCCATTGCAGGGCCCAGGCAGTCCGTGGGCAGCCATTGGTTGGAGTGAGGTGACTTATAACAGCTTGAGGCAAGCCCACCAGCTCCAGCAGTGTAAAGCACATGCAGCCCCAGAAGGCCTCCAGGTAGGTGAGCATGTCTAGCAGGTGATGGTCATCCAACTCCCTCTCCTGGGATGGGTGGTGTGCTCTATGCCCAGCGGCTGTGGTGGGTCAGGCATAGGGCCGTGAGGAGGGGGCAGGAGGTGCAGCTACCTGAGGACTGCGCAGCCACCGACGCACCCAGGCTGGGTCATGACCCTGGCCCCTCCCAGGCTGCTGTGTGCTCTTTGTCGTTAAAATACACATCTGCATACTTATTTTATTAGATTATGCATTTCTTAGAACAATGAGGCAATTAATTTTACATATGAGAAATACGAAGATCAAAGTAGTGAATTGACATACTCAATGTCACTCAGTCAATTATTTTAATCTCTCCAATTCCAACAATCTTCAATAAAATTTGTCCTCCTCACCTCCCAAGCCCAAACTTGGAAAATATAGATTATGTTGGAAACAAAGAATATGACATGCTACTTTCTACATGGCAAAGAAAGTTTATGGACCTGGCTGCCCAAAGGAATTAGACAAAATGAAAATAAAATTAATAATAGTTTTGAGAAACAGTTTAGAGTAGGTTAGGAGTAGTGGAATCATAAATGGCTGTTAAAGGAAAGCAAATCTATCTGGAGAAACATCTGTAATACCAGCAGCTATTATAAATCCATGCCAAATAATGTTCAGGAGTATATTATATGGTTCTGCATTAGAAAGAAAATAATGCCCTTGGTGAACACGTCAATGACAGGTGGACCTTATGGAATTCACTTTGGTCTACTAACTAAGCATGGATTTTAGGCTGGGATTTGGCTTCATAAACATAACAATTCAGATTGAGAGGAGCTGGGGCTTCACAGACTACCTCTTGAGGCCAACAACCTGATTCACAGTTTCTTGCCATTCCCTTTTTTTTTTGAGACAGTCTTGCTCTGTCGCCTAGGCTGGAGTGCAGTGGCCGGATCTCGGCTCACTGCAAGCTCCGCCTCCAGGGTTTACGCCATTCTCCTGCCTCAGTATCCTGAGTAGCTGGGACTACAGGCGCCCGCCACCACGCCCAGTTAGTTGTTTGTATTTTGTAGTAGAGACGGGGTTTCACTGTGTTAGCCAGGATGGTCTCGATCTCCTGACCTCGTAATCCGCCCATCTCGGCCTCCCAAAGTGCTGGGATTACAGGCGTGAGCCACCGTGCCTGGCCGCCATTCTCTTTCACAATTCTGAATCCACATGCTTCAACTGTGCACTCACCCACAATGTCTTCATCTCCATAGGGCCCTATCATGGTGGTCAGGGCAAAGACTCCTGGAATCAGAGCTGTGTTCATGGTCATTCTCCTCCAATTGTCTCCTCAGGGGTGGCTGTTCTGAGTGGAGCAGCCATAAGAACTGTGCAAGGAAAGTGATCAAAAGAGAGAAGAAACCATGTAGGTGGAGCCCAATCCTAAGCTGTCCCACGTTCAGCCCATCATAGGAATTCCCTGGTGCACCTCTGCTTTCCAGGTTCAAGCGATCCTCTCACCTCAGCCTCCCGAGTAACTGGGTTACAGGCGCCTGCCACCACACCCGGCTAATTTTTGTATTTTTAGTAGAGACAGGGTTTCATCATGTTGGCCAGGGTGGTTTGGAACTCCTGACCTCAAATGATCCACCCGCCTCAGCCTCCCAAAATGCTGGGATTGCAGGAGTGAGCCACTGCACCCAGCCCCTAAGAAACCTTTACTATGCTGTACCCCACCACACCCCACTCCACATGTCTCCACACCTGTTATGCTTTAGGTGACTGGGATACAGGAGAAACACAATAGACAGCAATTCTGCTTATCACGTATCTTTCTACATTTCTGGTTAGCTCTATTCTAAAAAAAAAAAAAAAAAACTCTACTAATAGGAGCCAAGGAACATCTTATTTTTTCTTCTTCTGTACTTTCAATTAAGCGAGTTCTTCACTTGTATTCCTAAAAGCCCCAGAATTTTAAACGTCTATATTTTCCAAATGTTTAAAAATGTGTAATGTCATATAGAGTTGTAACATCATGTAGAACCATCCATATTAACCATTCATACACCCTTTTCTTCATCCTGATTCTTTCTGCTTGGCGCGCTTCTTATGATCTGTGCCTGGTGCTATCTATATTCAGTGGAAGTTTGTGGAAATGATGTATATCAATGAGAGTTGTCTCAATTAATGATAAAGTGATAAACATATGAAGTTTCTGATGGTCTTCACTGTTCCCTCCAGCATGCCCCTCTATGAACATGGAGGTGTTTTCCTCCTCGTTCCATTCAGAATCTACTACAGCCTCCAACTTTCTGTACAACAAACTGCAGGATTTTCCTCACACCATTCTAACCTACCTCCTATCTTGCAAAAATCTCTTGAGATTCCAACAGCAAACTGACCACTTATTTTTGCAATGCCATTAGATTTTGCCTATTATTACTTTAAAATATTTATTTATAAATTCATTTGGTAGGCTGTGGTTTTTCACACATAGGATCAGAACACCATCAAACAGCGAGAGCCTAGCTTCAGAGCTCAGATTCAGTTGAAGACTAGTCCAGCTAAAGTCCTGCCACTAGATAATGGGTGTGTGTGTGTGTGGTGTGTGTGTGTGTGTTGTGTATGCAGCCTCTGCAAGGTTTGGGGAGACTTGGTATACTGACTTTCAGCCTGCCTTCGATCTCACCTACACATTACACATTTGACTACTTCCTAGTTGGTTTTGAGCCTAATATGCCAGCTTTACATGTAACAATGCAAAATTATTAGTACATTGACTCAAGTGAGAGGAATGAATATCATTTTGACACTGAACAACATGAAATTTTCTTTTGTCTGCTAAGGAAAACAAAATGTTTCTCCTGGTAATTTAATGGAAAAAGATGCAAGGTTAAATCATGTAAATTTCCTAATAATTTGCTAGTATTCTAAAATACTTAGAAACATATTTTGATAATGCTATTTAATATAAATACTGTAATTAAGTTGATTAGTCTGCTAAGTGATCATTATTTATATGAATGCAGGTTTTCTGAGAAAAACATTCCGTGAAAAGCATTCAAATGAGTCGTAGTCAACATATATAACAGAAAAATCTGTAGTTTGTTCAAGGGTTTTGCATTTTATTATCAGTTCCATGGCCTCTTTATGGTCTCAAAATCCAACAGTGGTTAAAGTTCCAATATAATAACAGAGACTGGATGGAACTTGCAGAAAGTGCATCGATTTCATGATAACAAAACTGGAATTTAAATACATGTTCTCGTTTACGTTAATCAGTTGCACCACCTTGGACAATTGATGTATGTCATTTTTACCCAGCAATTTTATCTGTGAAATGGAAATGGTCTTACTTCATAATCCGTTAGTATGCTAAAACTAAATTATATATGTAAATGCAGTTGTTGAATAGTCTGCATAGTTATTCCCAGTATCTCTTTTTATCCCTTCAGTGTCTCAAGCATCTGTAATGACAGTCCTATTCTTCTTTCCTAACTGGTAATTTCTGTTTCTCTCTTCTTTCCTAGGAGTTTGTCAATTTTATTAATCTTTCCGAAGAACCATCTTTGGCTTTCTGTGTTTTTGTTTTGTTTTGTTTTTAAGAGACAGAGTCTCACTCTGTCACCCAGGTGGGAGTGCAGTGGTGTGATCCTAGCTCACTGCAGTCTTGACTCCTGGGCTCAAGCTATCCTCCCGCTTCAGCCTCTGGAGTAGCTGGGACTACAGACGTGTTTCATTGTGCCTGGGTAATTTTTGCATTTTTTTGTATAGAGAAGGTGTCACTATGTTGCCCAGGCTGGTCTCCAACTCTTGGCTACAAATGATCCTCCCTCTTCATTCTTCCAAAGTGCTGGGATTACAGGTGTGAGCCACCACACCCAGCCCAGCTTTGTTAATTTTTCTGTTTGCTGGTTTTCTGTTTCATTGTTGTCTGGTTTTGTTTTTATTAATTCCTTCTTTTTTCTTTTTTGTTGTTGCAATATTTAATCATTTCTTTTTTAAAAATTTTTACTTTAAGTTCTGGGATACATGTGCTGAACATGCAGGTCTGTTACGTAGGTATACATCCACTATGGTTTGCTGCACCTATCAACCTGTCATCTAGGTTTTAGGCCCTGCATGCATTAGGTATATGTCCTAATGCTCTCCCTCCCCTTTCCCTCCACTCCCCAACTGGCCCCGGTGTGTGATGTTCCCCTCCCTGTGTCCATGTGTTCTCCTTGTTCAACTCCCACTTATGAGTGAGAACATGCGGTGTTTGGTTTTCTGTTCCTGTGTTAGTTTGCCGAGGATGATCGTTTCCAGCTTCATCCGTCTCCCTGCAAAGGACATGAACTCATTCTTTTTATGGCTGAGAGTATTCCATGGTGTATATGTGCCACGTTTTCTTTATCCAGTCTATCATCAATGGGTCAAGTCTTTGCTTTTTAATTCCTTCTTTCTACCTTCTTCTATCTTCTTTAGGTTTAGTTTGCTTTCCTTTTTCTACCTTGTTAAGGTAGAAGCTCACACCATTAATTTTAAACTTCTCTTCAGTTCTGATATGTACATTTAAAGAAGTTAATTTCTCTTCAAGCACTCTTTCAGCTTTATCTTCTGCATTTTGATATAATGAACTTTATGATCATTCACTTAAAATATTCTCTAATTTCCTTTGTAATTTCCTCTGAGACCTGTGGCTTATTTGGTAGTGTGTTGATTAATTTCTGTATATTTAGGGGATTTTCTAGTTATTAGTCTGGTACTGCTTTCTAATTTAGTTGAGGATTTTTTTTTTTTTTTGTCAGAGAACATACTCCACCCAATTTTAATACTGTTGAATTTCTTGAGACTAAATTTATATCCAGTATGTTGTTTATCTTGATGAATATTTCATGTACACCTGAAAATAATATGTATTTTGCCATCACATATTCTAATGTCTTATAAGTGTCAATTAGGCTGATTTAATTATTAGTGCTATTCAATTGTTTAATACATTTTCCTGATTTTTTGTTTATTTCTTTTACCAATTATTGAGAGAAGCATTTAAGATCTCTATGATTGCAAATTTATATTTTCATTTCTGTCAATTTTTGTATCATTTATTTATTTATTTATTTATTTTAGATGGAGTCTTGCTTTGTCGCCCAGGCTGGACTGCAGTGGCGCGATCTCGGCTCACTGCAAGCTCCGCCCCTCCCCGGTTCACGCCATTCTCCTGTCTCAGCCTCCCGAGTAGCTGGGACTACAGGCGCCCGCCAGTATGCCTGGCTAATTTTTTTGTATTTTTATTAGAGATAGGGTTTCACCATGTTAGTCAGGATGGTCTCAGTCTCCTGACCTCGTAATCCTCCCGTCTCGGCCTCCCAAAGTGTTGGGATTACAGGCATGAGCCACCGCGCCCGGCCGGTATCATTTATTTTTAAGTCATGTTATTAGATGCATACATATTTAGAAAAGTTATGTTCTTCTTACAGTTTTTCCATTATGACTCAAGTTTTATTTTTATTTCTGGTAAAACATATTTTTAGGCCAGGCGCGGTGGCTCACGCCTATAATGTCAGCACTTTGGGCGGCCGAGGCGGGTGGATCACAAGGTCAGGAAATCGAGATCATCCTGGCCAACGCGGTGAAACCCCGTCTCTACTGAAGAATATATATATATACAAAAAATTAGCCGGGCGTGTAGTCCCTGCTACTGGGGAACCTGAGGCAGGAGAATGGCGTGAATCTGGGAGGTGGAGCTTGCAGTGAGCTGAGATCTTGCCACTGCACTCCAACCTGGGCGACAGAGGGAGACTCTGTCTCAAAAAAAAAAAAAAAAAAAGAAGAAGAAGAAAACATTTTTAATGAAGATTATTTTGTTTGTTATTAATATGATCATACTGAATTTATTGTTATTTAGGTATTTGCAGTATGCATTCTTTCTTCCAGTTATTTTCTGCCTATCTGTGTAAAGAGCACGTATCTACCATTCTTCTTTGAACACATTCTTAATCTCTGACACCTGACATGTATTCACCATTCTTAAAATATCCTTACTTTCTATAATCATCTTTTATTTTTTTCTCAAGCTCTAGAATCTGTCATAGCTCTGGTTCCTCTTAGAAGAGTCTGGTTAAAAAGTTACATCAAGATCTGTGTGTTAGGTGTGCTCATTGCTATGGGAATGTCAAAAATCTAAGATCCTATTTGTGGACATACACATAAACATCTATACATTTATTTCTATAGCTACTTACTTATATTAAAAACCGTATGTCTACATCTAGCCTTCCTAGAAACAAAAATTATGAAATCTGTAAAAATGACTTAAAAGTTTGCAATCATTGGAGATCTTTTGAAGCATGCAGAATACATGAGGAGATAAATATTGAGAAAAGGAAAGTAACTAGGTGAGTTCAACATTTGCTGTGAGTTTCCCCTGAGAGTACTTTTCAGTCTAAAGCAGTAGATGGTAGAACAAAGCTCAAGCAGAAAGATGCAGTCTTACCAGGAAGAGAAGATGGAGGTTGGAGTTTGGTGCTGAAAGAATGAGTTGCTATTGAGGAGAAAAATCCCCCCAAAGATGAAAACTCAAAGAGGGACCCCTATTCTGCATGCAAATGTCTTTCAAATGCAGAATTTTGGGCTTTCCTCTGTGGTATTCTTATTTAGGATTTTCCACTCAAGTTCTACAAATTTTGCTCCACTGCACTCCAGTTTGGGCAACAGAGCAAGACTCTTTCTCAAATAAAATAAAATAAAATATTTTTTAAAGTCCCACAAATCTTAAAGATCTAAGTTCTGACATCTCTCTACTCAGTTACCAGTAGGAGAGAGAAAAATATACTAAGAAAGGCAAGTAAAGAGGAATAAAAGGAAAAGAATAGATGGGCCAAAACCAAAAAGCAGCAAGGTGGTAGACTTAAATCCAGTACTTCAGTAATTACATTAAATGCATATTTCTAAACTGGATAAACAAGCAAGACTTTTGACCCTGTCCATAAGAAATGCATTTTAAGTATGAAAACATAGGCTAAAAATATAAGGATGAAAAAATACACACTAGGCAAGAAAGCTGCAGTGGCTACATTAATATCAGATAAAGAAAACTTTACAAATAAGTAATATTACTGGAGATAAATTTTTCATAATGAAAAAGAGTCAATACATCAAAAAGCCGTATACTCCTAAGCACGTATGTACCAAATGCTATATACAAATTATTTTCAAATTCACATAGAAAGTACACAAAAATATACCACATATATTGACATTAAAACATTTCAACGAATCTGAAAAGCAATGGTAACACTGGACACAGTTGCCAAAAACAATCGTTTAAAGACTCTGGAAATTGACCAAAGGATATGAACATTAAGAAGCATTTAGTTAAGAGAATCTAAACTGAATCTTAATAAAAACAACAAAATCAGTATTATTTTGGCCAGAGTATGCGTTCACCAACTTCCTTCACCCCAACTTATGGTGCAGAATTTCTCCTGTGTGGGAAGACAGGTCATGGGATTAGACAGCTTTTCTAACCTGCCAGAGGGAGCTCACATTGTTTGGAAAAGAGCGTGCACACATGCACACGCGCGCGCGCGCACACACACGCACACACCCTCAAAATAATGTCTTGGTGTTTTGTAGAAAACAGCATAGATCTCAGGACAAATAATTATGGAAAATTAACATCTCAACTAGCTTGAAGTCATGATGGCAGGCCAGTCAGGAATTTTAACAGGGAGATCCAGAGAACGAGATAGTCAAAAATAGCCTTGCTAAAATCTCATTTATCCCCAGTGGTGTGGAAAGCTGTCTGCATCAGCTTGGTTAAGCCTGCTCAGGAGAGACCTGGCTGAATATAAGGCCACGTGAAGGCAGAAGGTAAAAACTGGGACATACGTGTAAAGTCTCGGAATTTTGAAAGCGTTTTCCAAGCCACACTCACTTCAGTGGCAAAGTGTGGAAGTCTTACTGACTCAAGGTGTTTAAGCAGAACCTTTCGTCAGTCATAGGCTGACATTAAGCTACGATGACCAGGGGTGACCCTAGGAAATCAGGCTTAATAATGAAAACAAAAATTATCAAGCAACCTTAGCAGAGAGACCATAGGCTGCATACTAGGGGGAAACAGACTTCGAAGAACTTGCCCTAGCAAGTCACTAACACAAACAACAAATAGCAAGAGCACTTACTCCTCAGGACTGGGGAATCAGAATTCAGCTAATACATTACATTATCTAAAATATCAGTATCAAACAAAAATTAAAAGACGTGCAAAGAAACTGGAAAATTTTACCAACACATAATACATAGGAAAAAAAGAAGCCAACAGAACTTGTCTCTGAGGAGACAGGTTAAAATGATTTCATTTTAAATTGCTCTCGTTGAGCATAATGAAGAAACACTCTTTAAAGCAGGTGAGAAATAACTAAGCAGTCATCAATTAGAGTGTTCAAGTAGTGGTTCTGAGTCATAAAAAAAAAATAGGAGGGTGGGAAAGAGAGTATAAAAGAAACTGGATTCCTGTTTTAACTACCTTGGAACACATAAAATTGTGAAAATATGTTGAGAAAGTTCTATACAACCATCTCCAACTGCTGTATAATAGGTGTTCCAGAAAAATCGAAAGGATATAGGATACAATAAAAAAAAGAAGATCTTTTTTTTTTCTGAAGGAAAGGAAGACTTTAGTCTCTGGCTAGGTAAGATTCATGCAATTTAAAGGAATCCAGTGGAATCATGAAAATATACAAATAGTTATGTAGCTATAGGGATGAAAACTTTTACTACAAAATCAGAAAATGAAATGGTAATAAAAATGATCTAACGGCTTCCAAGAAGGAAATAAACAGTTTACACATAAAAAGACAAGAACCAGGCCGGGCGCGGTGGCTCAAGCCTGTAATCCCAGCACTTTGGGAGGCCGAGACGGGCGGATCCCGAGGTCAGGAGATCGAGACCATCCTGGCTAACATGGTGAAACCCCGTCTCTACTAAAAAATACGAAAAAAAGCTAGCCGGGTGAGGTGGCAGGCGCCTGTAGTCCCAGCTACTCGGGAGGCTGAGGCAGGAGAATGGCGTAAACCCGGGAGGAGGAGCTTGCAGTGAGCTGAGATCCGCCACTGCACTCCAGCCCGGGCAACAGAGCGAGACTCCGTCTCAAAAAAAAAAAAAAAAAAAAAAGACAAGAACCAGACTGGAATCAGATTTCTTATCTGAAATATCAGAAGCCAGAAAGCAATGAGAGGGAAAAAAGGCTGCCAACTTAATACATGGGGAAGCAGGGTGTTGACAGGAAAGACAGTTTAAGAGAAGAGATTTGTACAGGGAGATGGAAGAGACAATGGAGAGAAGACAATCTGAGCAGAAGCTGTGAGAGTAGATAGATACTAGGGAAAAGGAATGCTAACAATGATGTTCTTTTAAAACTAACTTTGTGTGGCGTGTTTTAAAATTCTCATTCCCACACCTTCATTGCATTGTAAAATTTTTTGATTAATATTTTGTTTATCTTTTGGTGTAGAACTGTGCTAAAGGACACAGATTCTACTACTGGAAGAAGTTCAAGGTTCTTATTTTAGGAGGACATGGACAGCTGTAGGGATGTTAATCAGGTCACGTACACGAGTAGGTGGGGACATTGCACTTTAGAAATTCAAGGGAGCGGCCGGGCGCGGTGGCTCAAGCCTGTAATCCCAGCACTTTGGGAGGCTGAGACGGGCGGATCACGAGGTCAGGAGATCGAGACCATCCTGGCTAACACGGTGAAACCCCGTCTCTACTAAAAATAGAAAATCTAGCCGGGCGAGGTTGCAGGCGCCTGTAGTCCCAGCTACTCGGGAGGCTGAGGCAGGAGAATGGTGTGAACCCGGGAGGCGGAGCTTGCAGTGAGCTGAGATCCGGCCACTGCACTCCAGTCCCGGCGACAGAGCGAGACTCCGCCTCAAAAAAAAAAAAAAAAAAAAAAAGAAATTCAAGGGAGCTGTCGCTTTTCCCTTTCTTCCTTGACCCTTGGCAGGTCTGGATTTGAGAGGTCAGGATTCTTTGAGGGTGGTAACCCAGCCACTCTTATTTCCCGTACTCGTCCTTCCATGTGTTCAGAATACGATGCAATCTGAGATGCGGTTTTGGATGTTTGAGAAGCAGAGAAGCATAACTAGAGCAAGAGTTAAAGTCTGCTTTTGTTTGAGAACTGAGGAGCTCAGTCTTTTACACTGTCTCACAGGTAAGAGATTGGCACTGTAAAATTATATGCTTACAACAAACTTCACTGCTGTCATTCCAGTGCAAGCCACTATGCTTTTTCACACTGAACATTCTGCCACCATCTCAGCATTCTTGATATTTCAGTAAGAATGATATTTTACTTTACAATTACTATTTTAAATTTATCAGGATACCAATATATAGTTTGAAGGCTAAACAATAGAGATGTATTTTAATGAAAACAAGAACGCTTCATGCCATTCCTTTCCTCCACTGACATTATCCCCAACTCAGTGACTTTTAACAGTAATATGCATATCTTTGTGTATGTGGGGGTATTAATTTAGACATCCATTGACTTCCTGTTATGAAACCAGATAATTTGGACCACCAGCAATTATGTCTCTGACATCTTTCTTGTGATTTTATTTTCTTACTATGTTTAGTTCCTCTGTAGGTAATCCCTGCATTTTTAAACACAGTACTCTATTACTCTATCAGTTATATTCAAGATCTCTTGAGTTTTCTCCTTGTAGATGAAGATACTGCTAACCCTATTCTTTCCTATTCTACTTTTTTTCCCTATTTCATATCCCAACTTCTGGCATTTATAATTTATATTTAATATTTTCAAACCTGATAGTATTTATGGTTTGTTTGTTACCATGTATTTTTTAAACACGTAAATGCTCACTATTGAGAATGTATTTCCTTTGTTGGTCATCTTTTAATTTTTATGAAGGTTCTATTTGCAATTTCTTTTCCCTCATATATATATGTAGTCTACTTTCTAATCACATCCTCAGATATTTTTAATATCTCAACAATACTGTAAAATTTATGGGATCATACTAATCATGTTTATCCACTTCCCGGTGCCCTTAGTTCTCTAGTTTCAATCTAAAAAATGATTGCCAGGATTGCTGAACAAATGTTATCTCAGGATTCTCTTCATTGTTTTCTTTGGTAGAAGATACTGTTTCAGGTATCTGATATCTTCCTCTTACTTGCTTTGACTACCTAATTTTGCTAAAACACACCTTCTGTTAATATCCAAAAAAGGATATACTATAAGCAAATTTTTCTAATCTTTGCATGTCTGAGAATCATTTTTATTCTAGATTCATGCCTGAATGAAATTTTACAGATTTATAATTCTGGGTCTAGTCAGGAGAGAGGAAATCACACAGTAATGTGAAATGAGAAAGATCAATATAAAGAAATACGAACTGTAACAGGATTTGAGTAATGAGAGGTTGGCTAGAAAGAAGTAAAGAGAACTCTAAATAATATAGCAGTTGCAAATATAATAGTGCATAATATAATATAATATGAAATGGCTACTTCCCTAGTGTATTATTCAGGGTTCTCTAGAGGGATAGAACTAATAGGACAGATATATGTGTAAAGGGGAGTTTATGAAGGCGTATTGACTCACATGATCACAAGGTGAAGTCCCACAAGAGACCATCTGCAATCTGAGGAGCAAGGAAGCCAGTCCGCGTCCCAAAACCTCAAAAGTAGGGAAGCTGACAGTGCAGCTTTCAGTCTGTGGTCCAAGGTCTGAGAGCCTCTGGCAAGCAAGAAAGATGAAGGGTGGAAGACAGCTAGTCTAGTCCTTCTATGGTCCTCTGCCTGTTTTTATCCTAGCAGTGCTGGCAGCTGATTAGATGGTGCCCACCCAGTTGAGGGTGGGTCTTGCCTCTCCCAGTCCACTGACTCAAATGTTCACCTTCTGTGGCAACACCTTTACAGACACACCCAGGAACAATACTTTGCGTCTTTCAATTCAATCAAGTTGACACTCAATATTAACCCATCACCTAGGTTAAGATAGAGCACTCAAGAAGGAGCCTTCTCCAGTTTTCTTTCCAAGGGTGAGGTCAGACCTTGTTAGGGAGGCACGTCCATGGCTCAGTGAATGGCAGAGAGGTAGCTGTTGTGCTGCTGCTCCAGCAGGAGTTTGCTGGAATCCACCCTCTGGGACCTGTCAGAAATCCTTCCTCTAGGGTGTTGGGGAAAGCTGTTCCTGTAGGGTTCGTGGAAGTGGGGTGGTGGTGGTCACTCTCCACTGTAAGACTACTAAAGGGGATGTGCCTGCCTGATGAAGCTGTGGGTGTTGCTGGCTGCCCTACCCTGCAAAAGCTGGATGCTGAGGAAGCTGCAAGAGTCTGATGTTATAGAAACCAGGTGAGAACTTGCCAAAATTAATAAGAGACAACGAATCACAGATTACAAATTTCAGAGAACACCAAGCAGGATTAAAAAACAAAACAACCCACACTTAAGTACATTACATTTAGACTATAAAAAAAGTTGAAATACATAAATACTATTTAGAAAAGCAAAGAAAGATGAGAAAAGTACAAGTTATTACATTTTATGTATTTCTTAAAAATGGATATAACAGGTAGATATTTGTTAATATGGATTACAAAAGTTGGACAACATAGTCATTAAATATATTTAGATATTTTAAATACATATATTACACAGGGGAAGAAATAAAGTACTACTCAGATCAATAAGAAAGAGTTAAATAACCTAATAGCAATATTGGAAAGTATTGGCAATTTGCAGAAGAACTCAAATGGAAAATAGCATATGCAAAGATGGTCAACATTGTCTACAATATTTGACACAAAAACATTATGTCACTTCAGTTTAAATGTAATTACGCATTCATAAAAGTTGGGGAGCACATCTTTGAAGGGTTACTAATAAATTATCTAGAAACATTGTTCTAAAAGCTGATGTGGCTTTGGAAGACCAAGTGTGAATATTCAAAGGCACTTTCATTTGTTGAGCAAAACACCAAGTGGAGAAATTGAAGATCCCTGATTGTGAACGGATCCAAGTGTTTAGAGCAGAACTGAAATCCTGAATAATGGTTCTCTACATGTAGCAGGCAGAGTATGTGACTAGTGGAAAACAGTGGTTTATATAAATGAAAGAAGGCTAGATTTGCACATGGAATTCAATTAATGTATCCATTCATTTGTCAAATAATTATTTAGCTCCTAGTAGTGTTATGTACTATTCCAGATAAAATAGTCAACAAGGTTAAAACGTCCCTACCTTTATGAGCTTTAATTCTAGCAGGAAAGAAAAAATAATCACATGATAAACAGATATGCCGTATTAGGTGGTGATTCTTGCTATGAAGATACAACTGAAGAAAGCTGAGTAAGGGGATAGAGAAACAAGGGCTTACCGATAGTAAATTTCCATGCAAGTTGTGGCAGGCTAATTTCAAAATCAGAAATATTTTATTATAGTTGTTCTTGGGTTATTAGCGTCAGACATAAGAATAGTGCAGTAGAATTACAACCACAGATTTTTGCATTTGTACTTATTTTGAATGAAGTGTACTGTCAATGAACAAAGCAGGTGTACTGGGCCTATACCCTGTCTCCTTGTAGTAGAGAATATTGAGTCTGATGTGCAGACCAGCAGATCCTTTGTGTATCACCTGTACCACTCCCGCATCCCCTCCATAAGCTCACATCAAGAGTAACTATGTTCATGTACTGTAATGTGAACTCATCCCCTGGTAATACTTTACTGGTGCACAGTAAGCATCGGACTGGTCTAGGAAAAGAAGCCCTCCCCATAGGAATCTGGAATCAAGACAGGTGGATTCCATTTAAATCTATAAGATGATGCCTAGGGCAAAGGAGAGATGAACTGAGAACATCTTGGCAGGGACCGTTTTGTACTATGTGAATTTGAAAGCAGAGATATATAAAATAATGAAGATGATAGGCAGAGAAAATTAGAGATAAGAAATAAACAGAGGATTTCTTGTATAACGCAGTGTACTATCCTTAGATCAATCCTTTCACATATCTTCTTTGGCTTCTGTGAGTTAGCCCTTTGTTATGATAACAAATTTTATCTTTTTAATGAATCTAACTCAGGCACTTGTGTTCCCCATGAAGACATACTCTCATGATGGCTCTGATTTATTTACCATACAGATGAAGATCATGAGTGTGGATTTCAGAAATGCAGTCAGTGAACTCAATTACTGCTTGTTGAGTCCATGAGCAGATATGACTAACAAAGGTCTGTGCACATGGGGATTGAAGGGTATTTTTTGTTTTTGGATAGAATTGGTGAAGAAATTAAATGAAAGTATACCATAGTCCATGGCCAAGAATTTCAAATAATAAAGTGCTTATATGAGATGTTTGGGATTTAATATGGGAAGTATGTATATGGGCTGTATGAGCTCTAATTTGTTTAAATCGTGTTTATTATTAATATTTGTGGGCATATAGTAAGTGTATATATTTATGAGGTACATGAGATGTTTTGAAAAAAGGATGCAATGTGAAATCAGTAAATCATGAAGAATGGGCATCCATACCCTCAAGCATTTATCCACTGAGTTGCAAACAATCCAATTACACTCTTGAAGTTATTTTAAATGTATAGTTATATTTACTACAGTCGCCGTGTTGTTCTATCAAACAGTAGATCTTGTTCATTCTTTCCATTTTTTTAATCCATTAACCATCCCTGTATCCTTCCCTCCCTGATCCCCCACTACTTTTCCAACCTCTGGTAATCATCCTTCTACTCTCTATGTTCATAAATCCAATCATTTTAATTTTTAGATCCCACAAATAACTAAGAACATGCCATGTTTGTCTTTCGGTGCCTCGTTAATTTCACTTATGGAACTGCCATGCCTGTTGTTGTAAATGACTGGATCTCATTCTTTTTTATGGCTGAATAGTACTCTACTATGTATATGTACCACATTTTCTTCATCCATTCAACTGTTGATGGATACTTAGGTTGCTTCCAAATCTTAGCTATTGTAAACAGTGCTGCAACAAAAATAGGAGTGTAGATATCTCTTTGATATACTGACTTTTTTTTTCTTTTCAGTATATACCCGGCAGTGGGATTATTGGATCATATGAGAGCTCAATTTTTAGTGTTTTGAAGAAGCTCCAAACTGTTCTCCATAGTAGTTGTACTAATTTACATTCCCACCAATAGTGTCCAAGTGTTCTTTATTTCACATCCTTGCCAGCATTTGTTATTGCCTGTCTTTTGGATACAAGCCATTTTTAACTGGGGGAGATGATACCTCATTGTAGTTTTGATTTGCATTCCTCTGATGATCAGTGATGTTGAGCACCTTTTCATATGCCTGTTTGCCATTTGTATGTCTTATTTTGAGAAACATCTATTCAAATATTTTGCCCATCTTTTGATTGGATTATTAGTTTTTTTCATATAGAGTTGTTTGAATCCTTACATATTCTGGTTATTCATCCCTTGTCAGATGGGTAGTTTGGAGATACTTTCTCCCATTCTGTGGGTTGTCTCTTCACTTTATTGATTGTATCCTTTGCGTTCAGAAACTTTTAAACTTGATGTAATCCCATTTGTCCTTTTGTGCTTTGGTTGCCTGTGTTTGTAGGGTATCACTCAGGAAATTTTTGCCTAGACCAACGTCCTGGAGATTTTCCCTAGTTTCGTGGTTTGAGGTCTTAGATTTAAGTCTTTAATTAATTTTGATTTGATTTTTGTATATGATGAGATAAAGGAGTCTAGTTTTATTCTTCTGTGTATGACTATCCACCTTTCCCAGCACCACTTATTGCAGAGACTGTCTTTTCCCAGTGTATGTTCTTGGCTCTCTTGTCAAAAATGAGTTCACTGAGGTGTATGGATTTGCTTCTGGGTTCTCTAGTCTGTTCCACTGGTCTATATGTCTGTTTTTATGCCAGTACCATGCTGTTTTGGTTACCATAGCTCTGTAGCATAATTTGAAGTCAGTAATGTGATTCTTCTAGTTTTATTCTTTTTGCTTAGGATGACTTTAGCTATTCTGAGTCTTGTAGTTCCAGTTCCGTATAATTTTTTTTTTTTTTGAGACGGAGTCTTGCTCTGTCACCCAAACTGGAGTGCAATGGCATGATCTCAGCTCACTGCAAGCTCCGCCTCCAGGGTTCACACCATTCTCCAGCCTCAGCTTCCCCAGTAGCAGGGACTACAGGCACCCACCACCATGCCCGGTTAATTTTTTGTACTTTTAGTAGAGATGGAGTTTCACTGTGTTAGCCAGGATGGTCTCAATCTCCTGACCTTGTGATCCACCTGCCTAGGCCTCCCAAAGTGTTGGGATTACAGGCATGAGCCACCGCACCCGGCCAGTTCCATATAAATTTTAAGATTTTTTTTTTCCATTTCTGTGAGAAATGTCATTGGTCTTTTGATAGAGATGGCATTGAATCTGTTGATTGTTTTGGGTAGTATGAACATTTTAACACTATTGATTCTTCCAAGCCATGAACATGGAGCGTGTTTCCTTTTTTTGTCCTCTTCAATTTCTTTTATTGTAGAGATTTTTCACTTCCTTGGTCAAGTTAATTCCTAGGTATTTCATTTTGTGTGTGCCTATTTTAAATATAATTACTTTTTAAATTTCTTTTTCACATTGTTCACTATGGGCATATAGAAATTCTACTGTTTTTGTATGCTGATTTTGTATCCTGCAACTTTATCGAATTTATCAGTTCTAATAGTATTCTTCTGGAGTCTTCAAGTTTTTCTAAATATAAGATCATATTCTCTGCAAACAAGGATAATTTGACTTCTTCCTTTTAAATTTGGATGCCATTTATATCTTTCTCTTGTCTAATTGCTCTAGCTAGGACTTCCAGTACTATGTTGAATAACAGTGGTGACAGTGGCATCCTTGTCATGTTCCAGATCTTAGAAAAAAGATTTTCAGTTTTTCCCCATTCAGTATGATACTAGCTGTGCATCTGCCATATATGACTTTTATTATGTTGAAGTATGTTCTTTATATCCCCAGTTTTTGAGAAGTTTTAACATGAAGTGATGTTAAATTTTATCAAATGCTTTTTTCAGCATCAATTAAAATGATCATTTGATTTCTATCTTTCATTGTGTTGATGTGATGTATCACATTAATTTGTGTATGTTGAACTATCCTTGCATCCCAGCAATAAATCCCACTTGGTTGTGATGAATGATCTTTCTGATGTATTGTTTAATTCAGTTTACTAGTATTTTATTGAGGATTTTTGCAACACTATTCATCAGATACATTATAGGTCTTTTTTTTTTTTTTTTTTTATCTGTCTTTGTCTGGTTTTGGTATCAGGGTAATACTGGTCTCGTAGAATGAGTTTAGAAGTATTCCCTTATAAAATACTTGTAGAAGTGGTCCCTCCTCCTCTATTTTTTGGAATAGTTTGAGTAGGATTGGTATCAGTTCTTCTTTGAATGTTTGATGGAATTCAGCAGTGAAGCCATCAGGTCCTGGGATTTATTTACTGGTAGACTGTTGTGACTTTGATCTTGTTACTTGTTACTGATCTTTTTAGGTTTTAGTTATTTCCTATTTTAATCTTGGTAGGTTGCATGCGTCTAGAAATTTGTCCATTTCTTCTAGATTTTCCAATTTATAGCATATAGTTGCTCATACTAGTCACTAATGTTCCTTTGAATTTCTGCAGTATCAGTTGTAATGTCTCCTTTTCCATTTATGATTTTATTTATTTGGATCTTCTCTCTTTTTTCTTAGTTCATCTGGCTAAAATAGTTTGTCAATCTGTTTAACTTTTCAAAAAAGCAAATCTTTTTTTCATGGATCTTTTGTATTTTTTTTTCCAATTTCATTTATTTCTACTCTGATCTTTACTTTTTTCTTCTTCAACTAATTTTTGCTTTGGTTTCCTCTTGCTTTTGTAGTTTTTAAGATGCAACATTAGATTGCTAATTTAAAGTTTCTCCTTTTCTGATGTAGGCACTTATAGCTATAAACTTATGTCTTATTACTGCTTTTGCTGTATCCCATGGGTTTTGGTATATTGTGTTTTCATTGTCATCTGTTTCAATAAATGTTTCAATTTCCCTCTTAATTTCTTCATCGACCCACTGGTTATTCAAAAGCGTATTGTTTAATTTCCATGTATTTCTATAGTTTCCCAAATTTCTCTTGTTATTAATTTCTAGTTTTATTCCCTGTGTTCAGAGAAGATGCTTGAGCAATTTGGGAGGCCAAGGTGGGAGGATTGCCTGTGCTCAGGAGCATGAAACCAGCCTAGGCAACATAGGGAGACCCAGAAGCAGTTCAAATGGGATTGAAAACTGTGTACATGTTGCCTGGACTGTAGAGGGCATTGCAAGCCTGGTGAAGGTGAACAAACGGAGAGATTAGATAAAGTTGAGTACCCAACTTTCAGAGTTGCATATATCATTGAGACCAATAGTTCCACATACAGATTTAATTTAACACCTGCATTTTTAAAGTCAATCACAATAGACTTGTCAGACCACCTTAGAATTATAACCAAGAACAGAAGAAAACAAGATCACTTTTATTGTATTTTAGGACCTTGGGTGACAGTTGATTTGGGGAGGGCTTCAAAGGTATAAATGTAGATATAAATATAAACATAAACAGGTTTAAAGGTTTTAAATCACAGTGAATGTGCTAATTTGTAACTCCTTTTAAATTTAACATATGGTAAGCAACTCTATTTTGTCATTAAATACCTTTCTAAAACATTGTTTTGAAGGACTGCATATAATTGTGTTATAATTTGTTACCTAATTATTTAAATTTTGAGGCCGGGTGCAGTGGCTCACGCCTGTAATCCCAGCACTTTGGAAGGCTGAGGCAGCCAGATCACCTGAGGTCAGGAGTTCGAGACCAGCCTGGCCAACATGGTGAATCCCCGTCTCTACTAAAAATACAAAAATTAGCCGGGCATGGTGGCAGGCACCTGTAATCCCAGCTACTCAGGAGGCTTAGGCTGGAGAACCGCTTGAACCTGGGAGTCAGAGGAAGCAGTGAGCCATGATGGCGCCATTGCACTCCAGCCTGGGGGACAATACAAATGGGAACTGACTGAAAGCATTTTTACTGAATTGTTGGTTCTCAACTCCCCTCCTGCTCCTACATCTTGGCTCTACCTCCCAACTGAAAAATAGAAAGTTTCCCTTTTGGATATACAAGTACACAAAAAAAGGAGAATCTTCGCATTATGGTATGTCCAGTCTCTTTTTACATTGCATCTTGTTTTTATTTTATAGAGGTAATATTTTTATAGCCTTAAGTAGATTTTTTCATTTTAGTTGTAAAAATTTAAAACTTAAAGAAAACTTGCAATAAGAATAGTATTTTGTGTTTTTTTTTCTGAAATTGCACACATCAGAGCTGTTTATCCTTAAGTACTTCAGAGTGTATTTCCTAAGAACTTCTTGCACATAACCAGAATATAGCTACCAACTTCATTAAATTTAATTTTAATAATCTAATCTGTTTGAATTCTCATTGTCATATGAATTTTGTTTGAAAATATAAGCCCAAAATTATACTCTCATCTCTGAACATGCCACGTCTCTTAAATAATTTATGTCTTTATGCTGCATGGTAAACTTTTGTAATTAAAACACTGTATTTCTTTGTGGAATTTATTCCTTGAAATTTTATATTTCTACTGGCAGTTTGAATGGTAATTTATCCTACATTCTCTCACCCATCTCCCCCTGCTACTATCTATTTTATCTGCGCTTCTTAGTAGCTTGGGCTGTCCGAGACAAGTGACTCTGCTCATCATATGCTTCTCATTGGTTGGAGAGATACATATTCATTACTGTTAGTTGTTTCTTCTAACCGGAAATTCTGCAAAGCCCCTTTATCATTATCCTTTCTCTTCAGTCACAATCTTGCCTAGCAACCTGTTCCATACCCAGATAGTTCCTTTCCTCCTGCAAGAACCAAGTGTATGTAAGTTTCTCATTTGTTACCTAGTTCATTTTTCTTCACATGTGAGGATCCTGGATACTGTTAGGATGATGCCTTCACTACTGATTGGATCTTGGAAAAATATTATTTCCCTACAAAATGTATTTTCTTTTAAGCTCTCAGAGTAAATTTTGAAATGATCTACCCATAGATTAGTCCTCTGGTATTAACTAGTATCATTATTCTGACTGTAAAAGATACCTGTTCAAACTATTTACAGGTTAGATTATCCAGAGGGTATAGTTTAGAGCACCCATATAATTTTCAAGAAATTACTGGATTTAAAAAGAACCTATCAAGTTAATATTTCAAAGGAATTGAATAATTTCTTTTAGAGATTTCTTTGAAAAAATACAAGCAGACATGCAGTCCATATTAACAGGCTGGGTCTAAAGTAACATAGTCTGAGTGAGGACACAGGGCGTTGAGTTGAGTCCAGAGACAGGCCATGTGCAGAGAACCAGAACAATGTTTCAAAATCTGCAAATAGCTGAGTTTGGGTATTTCCTGTGTGAAGGAGGATGCCAGAAATGAGCAACCAAAACCTTAACAGAGACTGAAAACACATCCCAAAGTAGGAGTCAAAACACATCCATCTTCCAGGCAGCATACCCAGGCCTGATACACATGCTAGAATGGGTTCTAGACATGGGATAACAGGATAAAAAAGTCAGTAAAATCATGGGAAAGACTAAAGTGAAAAATATCATAATATAAAGGTTCATATAGCTCATTAATTTTAGTAAATGCAAATAGACTAAACTTGTGACCAGAAGACAATGACTGACAAATCGAATGCAAAAACATAAATTAAGGTTATACTGTTTATAAGACACATACCTAAAGCATAAAAGTCATTTCAGAGTTTAAGTGTAGAACATAGAAAGGACACATCATGCAAAAACTAATCATAAGAAATGGTGTTTATTTATTAATGTCAAAGACAAATTTTAAGGAAAAAGGTATTGCAGGACAGAAAGACTCATATAATGATAAACATTCACCTAGTCAAAGAAAACATAGGCTGGGCACAGAGGTTCACACCTGTAATCCGAGCACTTTGGGAGGCTGAGGCAGGTGGACTGCTTGAGCTTATGATTTCGAGACCAGTCTGGGCAACATGGCGAAACCCTGCCTCTGAAAAAAAAAAAAAAAGTTAGCTGGGCATGGTGGTGCGTGTCTGTGATCCCAGCTACTTGGGAGGCTAAGGTGGGAGGATGGCTTGAGTCCAGGAGGCGCAGGTTGCAATGAGTTGGGATTGCACCACTGCATTCCAGCCTTGGTGATAGAGCCAGACTTTGTCTAAAAAAAGAAAGAAAAGAAAAGAAAAGAAAAACATAGCAACTATAAATATATGTGCATCTAATAAAATATCCTCAAAGACATGAATCTAAATTAATATACTATTTAGGTAGAAAACAATAAATCTACCATTTATAGTATGATATTTTAATATACATTCTTGGGTTCTTTATAAGTCAAGAAGGCAAAAGTAGGATATAAAAGATCTAAACAATCCTGATACCAAAGCCTGGCAGAGACACAACAAAATAAGAGAACTTTAAACCAATATCCCTGATGAACATCGATACAAAAGTCATCAATAAAATACTGGCAAACTGAATCCAGAGCACATCAAAAAGCTTATCCACCATTATCAAGTGGGCTTCAACCCTGAGATGCAAGGCTGGTTCAACATACACAAATCAATAAACACAATCCATCATATAAACAGAACCAAAGACATAAAACACATGATTATCTCAGTAGATGCAGAAAAGGCCTTTGACAAAATTCAACCAGCCCTGCATGCTAAAAACTCTCAATAAATTAGGTATTGATGGGACGTATCTCAAAATAATAAGAGCTATTTATGAGAAACCCACAGCCTATATCATACTGAATGGGCAAAAACTGGAAGCATTCCCTTTGAAAACTGGCACAAGACAGGGATGCCCTCTCTCACCACTCCTATTCAACATAGTGTAGAAGTTCTGATCAGGGTAATTAGGCAGGAGAAAGAAATAAAGGGTATTCAATTAGGAAAAGAAGAAGTCAAATTGTCCCTGTTTGCAGATGACATGATTGTATATTTAGAAAACCCCATCGTCTCAGCCCAAAATCTCCTTAAGCTGATAAGCAACTTAGCAAAGTCTCAGGATAAAAAATCAATGTGCAAAAATCACAAGCATTCTTATACACCAATAACAGAAAAACGGAGAGCCAAATCATGAGTGAATTCCCATTCACAATTGCTTCAAAGAGAATAAAATACCTAGGAATCCAACTTACAAGGGATGTGAAGGACCTCTTCAAGGAGAACTACGAACCACTGCTCAATGAAATCAAAGAGGACACAAACAAATGGAAGAACATTCCATGCTCATGGATAGGAAGAATCAATATCGTGACAATTGTCATACTGTCCAAGGTAATTTATAGATTCAATGCCATCCTCATCAAGCTACCAATGACTTTCTTCACAGAATTGGAAAAAATGACTTTAAAGTTCATATGGAATCAAAAAAGAGTCCTCATTGCCAAGACAATCCTAAGCCAAAAAAACAAAGCTGGAGGTATCATGCTACCTGACTTCAATCTATACTACAATGCTACAGTAACCAAAACAGCACGGTACTGATATCAAAACAGAGATATAGACCAATGGAACAGAACAGAGCCCTCAGAAATAATACCACACATCTACAACCATCTGATCTTTGACAAACCTGACAAAAACAAGAAATGGGGAAAGGATTCCCTATTTAATAAATGGTGCTGGGAAAACTGGCTAGCCATATGTGGAAAGCTGAAACTGGATCCCTTCCTTACACCTTATACCAGAATTACTTCTAGATGGATTAAAGACTTAAATATTATACCTAAAACTATAAAAACCCTGGAAGAAAACATAGGCAATACCATTCAGGACATAGGCATAGGCAAGGACTTCATGTCTAAAACATCAAAAGCAATGGCAACAAAAACCAAAATTGACAAATGGGATCTAATTAAACTAAAGAGCTTCTGCATAGCAAAAGAAACTACCATCAGAGTGAACAGGCAACCTACAGAATGAGAGAAAAGTTTTGCAATCTACTCATCTGACAAAGGGCTAATATCCAGAATCTACAAAAATCTCAAACAAACTTACAAGAAAACAACAAACAACCCATCAAAAAGTGGGCAAAGGATATGAACAGACACTTCTCAAAAGAAGACATGCATACAGCCAACAGACACATGAAAAAATGCTCATCATCACTCGCCATCAGAGAAATGCAAATCAAAACCACAATGAGATACCATCTCACACCAGTTAGAATGGCAATCATTAAAAAGTCAGGAAACAACAGGTGCTGGAGAGGATGTGGAGAGATAGGAACACTTTTACACTGTTGGTGGGACTGTAAACTAGTTCAACCATTGTGGAAAACAGTATGGCGATTCCTCAAGGATCTAGAACTAGAAATACCATTTGACCCAGCCATCCCATTACTGGGTATATACCCAAGAGATTATAAATCATGCTGCTATAAAGACACATGCACACATATGTTTATTGCAGCACTATTCACAATAGCAAAGACTTGGAACCAACCCAAAAGTCCATCAGTGATAGACTGGATTAAGAAATATACACCATGGAATACTATGCAGCCATAAAAAAAGGATGAGTTCATGTCCTTTGTGGGAACATGGATGAAGCTGGAAACCATCATTCTCAGCAAACTACTGCAAGAACAAAAAACCAAACACCGCATGTTCCCACTCATAGGTGGGAATTGAGCAATGAGAACAGTTGGACACAGGAAGAGGAACATCACACACTGGGGCCTGTCGTGGTATGGGGGAAGAGGGGAGGAATAGCATTAGGAGATATACCTAATGTAAATGACCAGTTAATGGGTGCAGCACCCCAGTGTGACACATGTATAGATATGTAGCAAACCTGCACGTTGTGCACATGTACCCTAGAACTTAAAGTATAATAAATAAAAAGGAGAAGGAAATGTGTTCACCTTCTAAAAAATAATAAGTCTTTCAGACTCTTGTCTTTATGGTTTATGAAGGAGATATTTTCTCCAGCTTTATTGAGGTATAATTGGCAAATAAAAAATATATACATTTAATGTAAAAAATATCTAAATAACACATTAGTAAGCTTGACTGACTAGAGTTGAATATATTATAAAGCTATTGTCCATGTTCTCATTACGTGCCAGGTGTTAGATTCACCAGTGCCTATTACATTACTGAAAACAAACAAACAAAAAACAAATTAAAAACAATAAACTGGCCCGGTGAGGTGGCTCACAACTGTAATCTCAGCACTTTGGGAGGCAAAGTGGGTGAAATCACCTGAAGTCAGGAGTTTGAGACCAGCCTGGCCAACATGGTGAAACCTTGTCTCTACTAAAAAAAATACAAAAATTACCATGGCGTGGTGGCATGCACCTGTAATCCCAGCTACTCAGGAGACTGAGGCAGGAGAATCGCTTGAACCTGAGAGATGGAGGTTGCAGTGAGCCGAGATTGCGCCACTGCTTTCCAGCCTGGGTGATTGAGCAAGACTCTATTTAAAAAAAAAATTAAAATTAAAATAAAAAATAAGCTTGGACCAATGATGACAATGAAGAATGAAACAAGCATTAGGGTCATTCAAAATATTTGCACCTTAGATGTATATGCAGGAGAGAAAGAGGAGGAGAAGGAGGAGGAGAGAAAAAAAAAGATGATGGAAAGAAGGGGAAAGGGAAAGGATATTGGGGTACATTTGACTCTGTATAAACAGTCATGACTTTTATTTTAATACACATAGTCCTAAAGTCCAGTCAGTGCATGATAAGCTTCCTTCCCAAATCACTCTTGATTTTGAACTTTCAAAAATAGGAAAAACCATTCAACTGATGGATTTGAGTTTACAGCACCTAACTCTCCCCCTCCAACCTGTGACCATTTTTCTCCTAGTTTCCATGCTCCCCCATCCCAACTACAGTTCTTCCATTTAGTCCTTTATATTCATTTCCCATTCTGCTCTTCCTTGCTCTGTGCTCCTAGCAGCAGCTGACTGTATGGATTACCTCCTGGCTTCTAGTTTGATATAAGCCATGAAGAGTGTAATCAGGGGATCAGAGGAAAGGAAGGAAGTGGGCTAATTTTCTCCACACTCCATCTCTGGGCAGGTCATAGAAGGCTGGCAGTTTTATTCAACCAGAGGGTCACATATGCTGTCAGATGACTCTCTCAGCACAGCACTCTCTGACTCCAGGGCCCCCTCATCACTTTCTTCCCTCATCTCGACCTGTTACCTGCTCGCCCTAGCCCAGGTTACCTCTCTGTCCCTATTGTTTGCCTACGGTCTGATGATCATAGCTTTGTAAATAGAATTTTTATTAAAACTCTCCTCAAATTAGCAAATTTGAGTTTGCCATCCTTTTCCTGCCAGGAACCTAACTGATACAAATTTAAACCCAACTTCCAACTACTTTCCTCCTTCCAAAATGTCCCACTTGCTGTCAGGGCCAAAACCTGAGTAGTTGTCCCTTGATAGAAGCATGAAATCCTAATACCTGTTGCCAATCATAAGGCCATGTCAGAAAACACCAATAACTTCTGTCTACAGTGTTCAATAACAATTTTATCCCTTCAGGATGAGGTATAAAGCACTGACAGATACAGGAGGCAGATAAGCGCGAGGTCCCTGGAGAATCTCCGACCCACCTGAGCACTGGGAGCATGGGGTGGAGCCATGGGAAGTTCCCACTTTGTGCAGAAGGGAAGAGCCTGACCTCTTTAGTTCCTGTGTGGTGGCCTGCTGTTCAGTCTGTAAGGTGGGGGCCCGCTCCCCTGTGACTCCCTCTGGCTTTGCGGAGAGTTCCTCTTTCTTTTTTCCCTTTTCACCCAATAAACCCTGTTCTACTCACTTTTCAATGTGTCCATGTGCCTAAATTTTCCTGGTTGTGTGACAAGAACCAGGTATTTTCTGCAACAACACAAATTTAATTTTTAGAGTGGGGAATGAGTGGTAAAAATGCAAGAAATCAGGCTACCCATCAATATTATAACATGAGATCTTTTGGGGAATACCTCTATCTACACTAAAGACATAAAATGCTAGAAAATTATCACAATAAAATACGCAGAAAAGCTAAAGATTCAAGAAGGAAGATCTGTAGATATAAAAAACAAAGACGCAAATCCCAGCTACAGCTGTGAGTGGAAGCTGAAACATAATATTTCACAAAGGTTCTGGAAGAGGATACAACACACTAAAGAAACTAGAATTATTCCAAGCAGACATGCAGTGATGTGCTGGAGCCAGCTCCTACAAACTTGCGAGAGTCAATGGTCTATGAATTTTCAAATCAGTTGTTAAGCATAGCCATTATTAAAAATTAAATTATATAAACTTACAATTAATGTTAAAAATAAAAGAGATACATACTAAAACCTCATTGCTTCTTAATTATTTTGCCACATGTTATAATTGTTCTAGCTCTTGAGGTCATTTGCATCTATTGTGTATTGGAAATGTTGTTTAGGGTGATGTACTGCATATCTCTTCCCAACTCTGCATTCAGTGAGAGCAGATTGATAACCTGCAATTGGCTACAGTGGGAGGATTACACTATGAAAACCACCAAATGTTACAAATCATCTTATTTTTTTGTTGATTGCCTAATCAGAGGGCAGCAAATATTTCTTTTTTTTTTTTTTTTTTTTTTTTTTTTTTTGAGACGGAGTCTCGCTCTGCCGCCCAGGCTGGAGTGCAGTGGCCGGGTCTCAGCTCACTGCAAGCTCCGCCTCCTGGGTTTACGCCATTCTCCTGCCTCAGCCTCCCAAGCAGCTGGGACTACAGGCGCCCGCCATGTCGCCCGGCTAGTTTTTTGTATTTTTTAGTAGAGACGGGGTTTCACCATGTTAGCCAGGATGGTCTCGATCTCCTGACCTCGTGATCCGCCCGTCTCGGCCTCCCAAAGTGCTGGGATTACAGGCTTGAGCCACCGCGCCCGGCCCATTTCTTCAAGACTGATAGAAATTATTTTAGGTTTTCAGGTTATACAGTTTCTTTCACAATTATTCAGTTCTGTTACTGTAGAGCTAAAGCTGCCATAAACAACGTATAATTAAAATAATATGGATGTGTTCTAGTAAAGTTTTATTCATAAAAACAGGTTTCTGGCCCACTGTTTATATGTGGTCCCCTGTCCAACCTGCGGTGGGGACCACTGGAGATCGGATGGCCCCCAGAGATGGAGGTCACCAGGTTCAGAACCAGTCTCACAAATGGTCCAACAAGACTGATGGGTCCTGTGGCTCAAACTCCCAGCTCCAGGAACTCAAACTGCTATTACTGTGGAGGAGTCCTATATTTGGTATTGGTAACACTTCCCTTTCTCCCTCTCTTTCCCTAAGCTCAAATCAGGAAGGGCCTTACACCGTTCTCCTTTCAACCACCTTGGTTGTAAAAGTTACAGGTATCAACTGCTGGATACATCACACTGAGTCAAAGCCTGGAAAGACGAGGAAGCAACCCTGACAGCCTAGAGAAACATCCTGGATATCAGTGTGAAGAAATAGGAGATCTTAAGCTAAAAATCATAAAAGTTAAGTAAATGACTGAAGGCTACTCATCCTACTCAGTCCGATCCCTACCTTATCAGATGCTTTCAGCCATTTCTACTTTTCCTCTTGAGATTCATCGCCAGATATTAGAACTTCTTTTTAATGCATATTTGCAGGGAGATTTTGATTATCTATGGGATTACATTTATAACTTCATAGACCCCCAAAGGGAAATTCTATATCTTGGTGAGTAAAATTTTAGATGGAAATTATCTACTACACCACCCTTACAGGAACTGTTATACTCACTCTACTGTTTGCAGTAGGACTATATATGGTAGCACCCCCACAGTGGAATATTGGACAAAGAATCTCAATCGCCATAGTATTTTGCTTAATTATTATCCTTATAGCAAGGATAATAGTTACCAACAAGAAATAGCCATGAAAGTTTTACTATTACTGAATCTGCTAGAATTTTTATTGGCTTTGGTAATATGTCAAACCTTTTAGTTCCTATGATATCAACTGTGGGCCCTAGCTATGCAAAGAAGGTTATAAAGAAAAGAGATTTTATATAAGAAAGGATCTTGTATGGTAAATTGTCCTAAAGAAAACAGTTGGTTGTTTAATAAGAGGGATGTTTAGGACAAGTCAGAAAGTTGAAGCATGTCATAGATGTTCTATGTAAGTTGTAAAAGGATTAATAATTACAGGGAAAATTTAGCCAAAGTTAACACTAAAGTTACTCTAGCCACCCAATGCAATGCCACTTATCCTAAAAAGAATATTACTTTTATATTAACATTTTTGGTAAAGTACAGCAATATCTGGTGGAGGCAAACCAGTATTGCAACTCATTGAACTGGCTAGGAGGTATCAAACAAACTCCACTCTCATGGTTGTGGCGTATAGCACCCCCACTAATAATGGTAATCTCAATACTCATATTCGAACCCTGTGTTCTAAACTTTCTTGTAAAATTTATCTCTACTCTCCTAGAAGCTATTGAACTCCAAATGGTGCTGCAGATGGAACCACACATGGACACGCCATTCTTCTGAGGACCCTAACATCAACCCCAGGAGGAGCCCTGGCTGCTATTCCTCACATGGTTCCCCTTTACAGCAGGAAGTAGCCAGAAAGAGTAATTGTCCAATGTCCCCTAACAGCAGTTAGGGTTACCACTCCTGAGAGGGAAAATATGATAAAGGAGCTAAAAAACTTATTTAGGCAGAGGCTGGGCATGGTGGCTCACACCTGTAATCCCAGCACTTTGGGAGGTCCAGGTAGGTGGATCACAAGGTCAGAAGTTCCAGACCAGCCTGGCCAACATGACACAATCCCGTCTCTACTAAAAATACAAAAATTAGTTGAGTGTGGTGGTGCACACCTGTAAAATCCCTGCTACTCAGGAACCTGGGAGGCTGAGACAGGAAAATTGCTTGAACCCTGGAGGTGGAGGTTGCAGTGAGCTGAGATTGCACCACTGCATTCCAGCCTGGGCAACAGGGTGAGACTCTAACTCAAAAAAGAAAAATAACATTTAGACAGTGAGGGTAAGAGGGTTCTCAGCAGGGTTTCCCTTTTAACAAAATGCAGCCTCAAAACCATTTCTTTTCTAACAAAGAGCAGCCAGAAAATAGAGCTGCAGACATAGATAAGGAAGCTGGAAGCTTGCATGGGTGAATGTTGGCAGCTGTGCCAATAGAAAAGGCATGTTCAATGTGGAGGCTCCATCTTCCCTTTTCTTTGTCATCACATTTAGAGTAAAAAGAAGGCAACATGGCACTAGCAAGGTAGAGAACCTATCTGCATAATAAAATATTAGGGTGGGGCAGCCAACTTCTTCACGTGCTATGCAAATGGCACACCAGGTCCGACTAATCTTTCGTGCCCTATGTAAATCAGACACCACCTTTTCAAGCTAGTCTATAAAACCCCATGCATTTCACCACCGAACTGGCTACCCATTTTTTCCAAGACCCTCTGCTCAGAGAGCTTTTCTCTTTCTTTCACCTATTAAACTTGTACTCTTAACCTCACTCTGTTGTGTCCGTGTCCTAGTTTTCCATGGCTGTGGGAACCTCATGTATTACCTCAGACAATGACACTGCTTCAGCAGGACTGCCACCAAGACTCCAGAACTGTAGAACTACCAACATGCAATGAGAGCCTGGAAAAGACAAGGTGCCTGACTCTAATCCATGAGAACAGCCACATGTGGGCTGCAACCACCAAACCCATGGGGGCAGGACTGCCAGAGGCCTTGAGGGACCGACTCCTGCCCCCAGTGTGCTCAGGATGAAGGACATGGACTCAAAAGATATTATTTCCAGCTTTAAAATTGAATGTCTTTCCTGTTGGGTTTCAGACTTCCTTGAGGCCTGTAACTCCTTTCTTCTGGCCTATTTCTCCTGTCTCAGCATTATATCTTGGAGATAGGCGACTGGTTTTAATTTCACAGGCTCACAGATAGGACCTTTTTTTTGGATTTCTGAGTTGATACCAAAACAAGTTAAGACTTTAGGGCTCTGAGGATGGAATGAATGTATTTGCAAAGAAGAAAGATATGAGTTTTGTGGGGGAGGGCAGGGGTGAAATGCTATGGCTTAAATGTTTGTCCCCTCTAAAACTCATGCTGAAACTTAATCCCCATTTTAACAGTATTCACAGGGTAGAAAATCAGACTATGATATTTCAGGGGCAGAACCTTTTGGAAGGTAATTAGGATTAGATGAGGTCATAAGGATGGAGTATTAAGGCTTGATAAGAGAAAGAGATACTTGAGCTAGCCCTCTTTGTCCCCTTGTCATGTAATGCCTTGAACTGCATCAAAACTCTGCAGGGGGTTCCCACAAGCAAGAAGGTACTTACAAGATGCTAGCACCATGCTCTTGGACTTCCCAGCCTCCAGAAGTAGAAGAAATAAATTTTAGGCCAGGCGTGGTAGCTCATGCCTGTAATCCCAGCATTTTTGGAGGCGAAAGTGGGTGGATCACTTGAGGTCAGGAGTTTGAGACCAGCCTGGCCAAGAAGGTAAAACCCATCTCTACTAACAATACAAAAATTAGTTGGGTGTGGTGGCACATGCCTGTTATTCAGGCTACTCTGGACGCTGAGTCAGAAGAATTACTTGAATCTGGGAAGTGGAGATTTCAGTGAGCTGAGACTATGCCACTGCACTTCAGCCTGGGCAACAGAGCAAGTGAGCCTCCATTTCAAAAAAGAAAAAAAAAAAAAAAGAAATGTTTCTTTATAAATTACTCAGTTTCAAGTATTCTATTACAATCAATGGCAAATGGATTAAGACAGTGAAATCAACATCTAGAATATAAATTAATTGGAGACAAAATTAATTTTATAAAATATTCTGGTGTATATTATGTAAGTATATGAAATAAATAAGTTGAGTACAGATGACACTAATAATAATGACTTCATTTTTATTTCTATCTTGGTGAAGAAGGGGTCCTGTAGGTATAATTAATTATTCCCTTAGGTGTCTTCTCAGTGACCTGCCAGCAAAGTTAGTTGTGGGTTAAAAAAAACAGCACCCGGCCTTTATAGTTAAATGACTATAAATGTCATCAGATTCCTGTTCTTCCCTGTCTCTATCCCCAGGGATTCAATGACATTTACGTACTTGGTCCCCTGGATAAGATATTAATAAACCCATTTCATGACTCTGTCAGCAGTTATAACTGGACATTCTGTCAAGTTCCTGAGTCTCACACCTCCAGGTCCTGTAATTGGTATGAAGACACTGAGAAATTGGTCTTTGAAGTAACAAGATTTAGATAGGATGTTAGACTTGACCTGAGGCTGTAATTGGATGAGATTTTGTGGAGACCTTGGGAAGGGGTTAATATATTTTCCATTTGAGAAGGACCTGAATTACTGGTAGTCAGAGGGGTAAATATGGCAAATAAAATTTGAGGATGGCCCCTAAGAATACCTATCATCTCCTGTTGTACGTGCCTTCTAAAATTCATTTGCTTTGACTGTGGGTAGAACCTGCAAATATGATGGAATAATCACTACTGTGACTGGATTATGTGTTGACCATAGTTGGCCTTACAAAAGGGGAGATTTTGTGGGTGAGCATGATCTCATCAGGTGAGCTTTGAAAGGGACTGAACTTTTCCTAAAGAGGGAGATTGGACGTGAGAAACATTATCTCTTGCTGACTTTGAAGATGGAGAGGGTCATGTGGCAAGGACCTGAGAGTGGCCAGTAGGAGCTGATAGTGAGTGCTGGCTGACAGCCAGCTTGAAAACGTGGACCTCAGTCATATATGAAAATGAATTCTGTCAAGAGGCAGTGAGCTTGGAAGAGGACCCAAAACTCAGATGAGAATGACAATGTCTCTGTGACTTGGGTCTTGTGACATCCTAAGCAGAAAGTCCAGTTGAGTTCCTAGACTTTCGACTTAGAAAACTGGTATAATAAATGGGTTTTGTTCTAAGCTTCTGCATTTGTACTAATTTCCTCTGACAGTGGCTAGAAAACTAATACGATATATTTTGCTCATTTAAGGTTTAAGGTTTACCTACTGTACCATAAGCACTTTCTTTTAACATAGTGCAATGCTTAAAAACTGATATACATTTCACATATTAATTCTTGATTTTTCATTTAAATTGTGATTGTATTTATGATGATTTAAAAATATAGTCTAACAATATTTTTCTGTATGGTTTTTCTTTTATGTTACTTTAAATCATTCCACCACTTTTTAATAAAACAAATATTAACGTACTTTTTTTATATTTTGAGTTCCTTCTTGATTTACATTTAAACTTTTTTTTTTTTTTGAGACGGAGTCTCGCCCTGTCACCCAGGCTGGAGTGCAGTGGCCGGATCTCAGCTCACTGCAAGCTCCGCCTCCCGGGTTCACGCCATTCTCCTGCCTCAGCCTCCAGAGTAGCTGGGACTACAGGCGCCCGCCACCTCGCCCGGCTAGTTTTTTGTATTTTTTTTAGTAGAGACAGGGTTTCACCGTGTTAGCCAGGATGGTCTCGATCTCCTGACCTCGTGATCCGCCTGTCTCGGCCTCCCAAAGTGCTGGGATTACAGGCTTGAGCCACCACGCCCGGCCTACATTTAAACTTTTAATCTATCTCAATATCATCTCTGTATGTGTGTATGTATGGGCTCCTTTTATTTTCCTACTAAATAACCAATAGACTCAATATAATTTTTAGTAAATTTCCTTCATTCCACTGAATTAAAAGTCTGCTTTTATTATGTACTACATTTTTAAAATTTATCTAACATAAATTTAGGATAACTTGTTCTGTTCTTGAAAGCAGTTGTAATGTGGCATTCTTTAACAAGCAAGAGTGAACTACCCAGTGCACCATTTAAAACACTTCAGCCGGGCGCGGTGGCTCAAGCCTGTAATCCCAGCACTTTGGGAGGCCGAGGCGGGCGGATCACGAGGTCAGGAGATCGAGACCATCCTGGCTAACACGGTGAAACCCCGTCTCTACTAAAAAGTACAAAAAACTAGCTGGGCGAGGTGGCGGGCGCCTGTAGTCCCAGCTACTGGGGAGGCTGAGGCAGGAGAATGGCGTGAACCCGGAGGCGGAGCTTGCAGTGAGCTGAGATCGGGCCACTGCACTCCAGCTTGGGCGACAGAGCGAGACTCCGTCTCAAAAAAAAAATAAAAAAAAAATAAATAAATAAAACACTTCAAACCATTATTGCAATCTCCTGAAAGACACTGAATTAAAATTGCGTTTCTAATACCAAGGAAAATGGTTTAAAATTCTTTTAAAATAGCTTCTTCTCCTAAAAATTTCACCTGAGAATGTCTTCACTCACCAGTTTCCTCACCACCATGCTGCTTTCTCTTCCATTCCATATAGGTGCCATGCTGTTCAAGTATATATCAAAAACTTGCCTCCTAATCCCTTATATCTCGCTGACTTCCAATCCTCATTAGCTACAGTCCTTTACCCCACAAACCTGGATTGACTCCAAAAGAGTGGAGTGGGTTCTTCTGTGTCTCAAAGAAATGAAGAATATAAAGTATAACACTGGAAGCTTCTTCAAAATATGGTTATCTCCCATCCCAAAATTTTCTCAAAGATTTAGCAACTTTTAGAAATATAATACAGTAGCCCCATTTTCCATAGTTTCAGTTTCACTTTCCATAGTTTCAGTTATCTGTGGTTAATCACAGTTTGAAAATAGGTGAGTACAGTACAATAAGACATTTTGAGAAAGAGAGAGGGACTCCATTTACATAACTTTTATCACCGTACATTGTTATAATTGTTCTATTTTCTTATTAGTTTTTGTTTATCTATGACTGTGAATAATTTATAAATTACGCTTTATCATAGGTTTTTATGTGTATGAAAACACACAGCACATATAGGATTTGGTATAATCCATGGCTTCAGGCATCTACTGTGGGATCTTGCAATGTATCCCCTGTGAATAAGGGGGGACTACTATAAATACAATTTCAGTCTCACTAATCATAACATAAATTGGATCTGCTTCTGTGCAGTCAATGTTGTTCCACAGTTGTCTTTTTTTTTGATGACAATATAAACATGTTTTACTTGTTTAGCTTTATAATTATTTGTAAGCATCTACTAGAGCAACTCCCCCTCATTTTTATCAATAGTTATTTTGTATATGTATTACTCTTGAAAAAAATTAGAAACATTTTGTTAACAAAATTATCTTATTGATATTCAGATTAAAGCATCACAAAGTCTATGTATTTTGTTTGGAGAATTGACACAAATTGTCCTGTTTAAGAATGTGGTACTTTTATTTATCAAACTTTTCTCTTCTTAAGTAAACTTCTACTCTTTTCTGTGGATTGCACACATGACTAGTAGACTGCTTTGATATTTTCTATGTTTATCGCTCTTTTAAGTGATATTTTTTCTGTAACAGACTTACTGGCTTAGTCTGCCAGAGACAAGTGATGCTGCTTTACTCCTTCTCATTGGCTGGAGAGGAAAGTATTTAGTGGTTTAATGTAAGCACAACTTCTGTGAATTTTTTTTTTTAAAGCAGCACCCCATATTTGGTTACACTCTGGTCTAGTAACCGCTTCCTTTGGGCAAGACAACCTTCTCCACCTGCAAGAGCCAGGCATGTGATTTAAAAAATTTCCTTTGTGGTCACTTAGTTATTCTTCTTGCTTTGAGCGTTTGAGCTGCTAGTTTCATGTATTCACTTTCAACTAAAACTGTTCTTTACAACCTCTTATAGTGAGTTTTGATTCACAGAATATTTTAGGCTCATCTACAATATAATGATTTCCCACAAATGTAAAGAATATGGATTTGTACAGTTCTAAATATCAGTAAAAGAGCATGGAGCAGAGTGTTCATATTTAACTTTAAAAAAGGTAGTATTTCCACAGGTGCTTTCAGGGTAATAAAAGTGGATTTGACTGATATTGACTTATGGGACAATATGTGAGAAACAGGCTCTGCTCTAGAGGATAGGATGAAAGGTGGGCAGGGAGTACTTATATGGTTTGAATTCCAGACACACAACCTAGTTGCCTAATTTGGAAACATCCACCAGCTTGAATATTTTTGTGAGATTCTGTTTTACATCTCTGGCAACACTAAAACAAAAAACGAGGACCATTTCAAGTCTAGCTCAGGAGAAACCATTAAAATAGTTATATTCTCCATTTAATTTTTTTCTACATTTATTTTTTCTTATTTTTTATTAATTAGAATAGGCCAGACTGCAACAACAACAATTTGAAAGTGTATGTGGCTGAAATGCAGTAGAAGTTTGTAACTCACTAATGTAACAGTAGGAAGATACTGATGATTTGTGAGTAGCTCTTCTCCAGCTGGTGATTCAGGGATCCAAGCTGCCATACTCCAATAGGGTGTCTCTCATTTTTTTTCCTGTGAAAATTAACATACTTTAATTTTTCTTCAAATAGGGAAGTCAGGAAGAGTGGCCAATTGTGATCTAGAAGATTAAGGCAAGATGGTTAGTGAAATTTGCTACAGTGTCCACTATGTTGTCATTATGACTGTAACTAATATTCATCTCCCTCCTTCACAAGTCGCTCCTGATTCCCCTCATCCTCTGAATTTAGTATAGCTTATTTTTCTGTTTGGGTGACAGAGACAACTATTCCAGAAGGGTCTATACTGTTATTTACCCTGTCCTTGCTGGATTATGATTGCTTTAGTGTCTACTGGTAGTCATTACCATGCATAAAAGTAATAAAAGATTATCGTTGTATTTCCTCTAATTTGTTCCTGAGGCATCTCTCATGAGAATGGCTATCAACTGTAGTCCCCTAATGAAGAGAAAGGAAATATGCATGGGCTCAACAACTAGGACTACAGTCAATAGTCAACAAGGATTATCTTCGTAATAGCATTGCTGAGTTCCACCACACCAGCAGTAGAGGATGACAACTGAACTCACCATATGGCCCCATTACTTAAGGAGATCAGCCAGCCAATTGGGGTCAGGTTGACTGTATCAAAACCTTCCACCTTGGAGGGGAAATGATTTATTCTTTCTGGAATTGGTATACACTTTGGATATGGATTTGCTATTCTCACATTGCCTCTAAAACCACTGCCATTCAAACACTCATGGGATGCTATGTTTAATATTGCTCAAGACTCCAAAACCCATTTAGTAACAAAGAAGATGCAGCAATGGGATAATGATATATCCCCCATTACCTAGATGTAGCCAGTCCAAAAGAATAATTGAATGGTGCTAGCTGGAAGACACTGCCCTTTAGGATGTTGTCTTTGACTGTTTGTGTTGCTATAACAAAACACCACAGACTGGATAAATTACAAAGATCAGAATTTTATTTTCTCAGAGTCCTGGAGGTTGGAAAGTCCAAGATCAAGGTACTGGCATCTAGTAAGGGCCATCTTGCAGTGTCTTCACATGGCGGAAAGTGAATCACATGTGGAAGGTGGAGGGGCAAGGGAGCCCTCCCTTCAACCTTGAGTCCTTTTATAAGGGTCCTAATCCCATCTTTGAGGGTCATGTCCTCATGACTTAATCATCTCTTAGAATGATCACATTGGGGACAATAGGGTTAGGTTTTAATATATGAATTTTGGAATTTTGATTTATGTGGTTTGTTGAATTGTCTTCTTTCTGTCTTACCTAACTGATACATTCAAATTTAACTTCTTTCCCAGATGGAGCTGTCCCAGAGAGTGAAATTTTGGCAGGAATAAACTTGACAGAGGTCAGACAAGAGCCACAAAAGTGTCTTCCATTATAAACAAGTTTCCTGTGAGAGGGGCACTTGGTTACGGGTCAGACACTTAGGCTTTAGACCATCTTCCAGAATAAATAGGCATCCCATAAAGGTATATTGTAAACCTCCACACCCAAATTCCCTAGAGCTCCAGCAGAGCAAAACTAGTTTATAGCTGTTATCATGAGAGACACCTCAAGACCAAATTAGATGAAAATATAGTAGACACTAAAACAATTATAATCCATCAAGGAGAAGATAAACAAGAGCATAAACCCTTCTGGGATTACAGCCTCTATCACCAAACCAGAACCACCACCTAGTTTTTAAACCTGCTGCAGTCTAGTTTCCAATGTACTACTTCAATCGCATGATGGGTTGTGGTTGGTATGCCCAAACTTATGATTCTATGAATATTTATAACCCTCAGCATCATATGGGCAATTTAAGTCACATGGTCACTTAGTGTGTTAAGTGCCTATCAGGAAGAAATGCACACTTGGGGCCGGGCGCGGTGGCTCAAGCCTGTAATCCCAGCACTTTGGGAGGCCGAGACGGGCGGATCACGAGGTCAGGAGATCGAGACCATCCTGGCTAACATGGTGAAACCCCGTCTCTACTAAAAAATACAAAAAACTAGCCGGGCGACGTGGTGGGCGCCTGTAGTCCCAGCTACTCAGGAGGCTAAGGCAGGAGAATGGCATATAAACCCGGGAGGCGGAGCTTGCGATGAGCTGAGATCCAGCCACTGCACTCCAGCCCGGGCGACAGAGCGAGACTCCGTCTCCAAAAAAAAAAAAAAAAAAAAAGAAATGCACACTTGGTTGTAGTTTTAGAACACATGAATTCATGAAAAATTACTGTTAGAGAAGTTTTCCAGTGGATATAATCTGGAACATGTAATATGAATGAAGTGATCAAGAGTTTGACTTGTGACTTACACTTTAGATCATTATATAATAATTTGTGTAGTCAATACTTTGTATGTCCCAGACAGTTTTCTTGAGTGTTAAGGGACTGACTCACAAAGGAGCTGAGGCTTCTTCTGTTCCTTGCTACTGATCTGTAAGTAATAAACCTGCTTCACATAACTTGTGTGTGGGCATGCTCTATTTCATCAGACTCAGATGATATGTAACCAGTGCGTGGTGGACCTAAACAGTAGCTCAGGATGCAGTGGAAAGAAGTATCTGGACTTTTTTTTCCCTAGTGGTTGGCATAGTAGTGATCTTTGCTATTCTCCACACAGTGGGGGTCCTCCTTTGGGATTGGTAATTAGTAAACCTGCTTCATAAACTGTGATTAATATACTAAAATCTCTTATGGAAAGATAGACAACATGCTAGATTAGATAGGTAATTTCGGCAGAGATGAGAAATCTGAGAAAGAATAAAATTGAAATAAAATAGAAATACATTAACAGAAATAAAAAATGCATTTGGCAAACTCATCAGCAAACTTGACACAGCCCTGGGAAGAATCAATGGATTTGAAATAGATCAATAAAAATTATTCAGAGTGAAACACAAAGAGAAACAAATAGTAAAAGTAAATTCAAAAAATAGGTCAAGTGTGGCAATCCCAGCAGTTTGGGAGGCCAGGGCTGGAGGATTGCTTGAGCCCAGGAGTTTGAGACCAGTCTGGGTAACATGGGGAGACACCATCTCTACAAAAAATACAAAAATTAACTGAGTGTAGTGATATAGACCTGTAGTCCCAGCTACTTGAAAGCATGAGGCAGGAGGATCACTTAAGTTCAGGAGGTCAAGGCTGCAGTGAACCATGACTGCACCACTGCACTCTAGTCTGGGCAGCAGAGTGAGACCTTGTTTAAAAATAAATAGACAAATAAATAAATAAATAAATAAATAAGTGTTGAACACTTTTCAGGCAAAAATATAGTACCATTTGATATGGTACTACAGCTTGTGGACACTCTGTTTTGTTTTTTCCCCCACTCTTCTTTTCTCTTTGTATTTCACGTTGGTAATTTTTATTAGGTATTTTATTGAATTGGTTTTCTTTTTAAATAAACATATTATTTTGGTTGACTTTATTTTTCAATGTTGTATTTTGAAATAATTATAGATTCAGAGGAAGTTACCAAGATAGTACAGAAAGATTCTCTATACCCTTCATCGAGTTTTCCCCAATTGTCACATCTTATATAACTAAAGTACAATACCAAAACCAGGAAATTACCCTGACACATATTGTCAAACGATTTTCAACAAGGGTGCAAAGGACATTAATTGAGGAAAGGACAGCCTTCTCAACAATGGTGCTAGGAAAACTGAAGCCCACATACAAAAGAATGAAATTGGATTCTTACCTTAGATCATAGACAAAAAGGAATTCAAAATGAATCAAAGACCTAAATATAAAGCTTAAAGCTATCAAACTATTAGAAAAAAACATAAAGGAAAATCTTCATGACATTTGATTAGGCCATGATTTCCTGGACATAACACCAAAGGCATAGACAAGACAAGAAAAATAGATAAATTAGACTTCATCAAAATTAAACCTTCTAACTCAGGAAAGGAAAAACAAATACCATATGTTCTCATTTACAAGTGGGAGCTAGGCTATGGTTACACAAAGGCATGCAGAGTGGTAAAATGGACATTGGAGACTCAGAAGAGGGGAGGATAGGATGGGGGTGAAGGGTAAGAAACTACTTATTGAGTACAATTTATGCTACTTGGGTGACAGGTGCACTAAAATCTCAGGTTTCACAATTGTACAATTTATCTATGTAACAAAAAGTAATTTGTCCCCCCAAAACTATTTATATAAAAATATTTGGCCGGCGCGGTGGCTCACACCTGTAATCCCAGCACTTTGGGAGGCTGAGACAGGCGGATCACGAGGTCAGGAGATCAAGACCATCCTGGCTAACACGGTGAAACCCTGTCTCTACCAAAAATACAAAAACTAGCCTGGCGAGGTGGCAGGCGCCTGTAGTCCCAGCTACTCAGGAGGCTGAGGCAGGAGAATGGCGTAAACCCGGGAGGTGGAGCTTGCAGTGAGCTGAGATCTGGCCACTGCACTCCAGTCCGGGCGACAGAGCGAGACTCCGCCTCAAAAAAAAAAAAAATTAAAAATTATTATTATTATTGTTATTATTATCTACAATGTGTTCAACACTATTTTTGGTGCTTTATGTTTGCCATTTCATTTAATCCCCAGCATTACTCCATGGAATAGATATTTTCATTTTGCAGTTGAAGGAACTACACTCAGAGAGATTAACCTGGATTTATAAGCAATGTATACATTATAAAGTAGCGGCAAGGAGACCAGTCAGGATGCTAAAAGCAGTAATTCACTTGGGTGGAATTGTTGGTTTTTGAAAATATAAAGTGAATCTCTTGGAAAGTTTCTACAACGTTATTGTTTTTGCCTCAAATGGCACATTACAGAAATCAATCAATTTAGTTGAATGGCAACTATACTGACAAACATGTTCCTATTACTGTTTATATCATGCCTTGAACTTTCTCTTTAATAAATGTGACATGAAAACTTTAAAACTTCTGTGCACGAAAGGACAGTGTCAATAGAGTAAACATGGTAATCAACAGAATGAAAGAAGATATTGACACATAGTGTATCTCATAAGTGATCAATATCCAAAATATGGCCAGGCATGGTGCCTCATACCTGTAATCTCAGCTACTTGGTAGGCTAATGCAGAAGCATTGCTTAGGCCCAGGAGTTCAAGACCAGCCTAGGCAAGTAGGTAAGGTAGAAAGACACTGTCTTTTTAAAAAAATCCAAGATTTGTAAAGAACTTCTAAAACCCAACAATAAAAAACAAGAGAGGGGTCAAGAATGCTGATTAGATGTAGCTCTGGTCTGTGGCTCCCACCAAGGAGAATAGAAACAGCGAGTGAACCCTGTACCTTCCGCTGAGGTATCCAGGTTTTCTCATTGGTATTGACTAGGCAGTTGGCACAATCCACGGACAGTGAAGAAAAGCAGGGTGGAGCAACAGCCTACCTGGAAGTCGCAAGAGGTGAGGGGAACTCCCACCCCAGCCAAGGGAGGTGGTGAATGATTGTGCTACCCCACCAGGGAACCAGGGAAACCATGCTTTTTTCATGGATCTGTACAACCTGATCTGTACTCCTCATCAGGAGATGTCCTTGTGTGCCCATGCCACCAGAGCCTTGGGTCCCAAGCACAGAACTGTGCAGACTCTTAGTGACTGCTGGGGTTGTGGCCAGTAGCAGCATGTTGGGGATTTCTTAAAACAACTGAGTTCCTAGGGGGAGGTGTGGCTGCCATCACTGTTGCTCCAGTTGGCCATTTTCTTGTCTTGGTGCTGGGGAGACTGAATAGTTTGCACTGGTAGGAACTCCCCACAGTGCAGCACAACAGCTGTGGCAGATCATGGCCAGACTGCTTCTTTAGGTGGGATCTGGATCCGTCCCTCTTCACTTGGTGGGGCTTCTCTGCAGGAATTACAGCAACTCCAGCTAGGGGTTTATGGACAGAACTCTGTTCATAAACTGTGGAAACTGTGGCTGTCCATCCCCTGGGGGGAGGGGTGGCCACAGTCTCCACAGTTCAACAGACTTACTCTTTCCTGCCTGTTGGCTCTGAAGAGCCTGGCAATCCAGAGGAGGGGGATTATCCCCAGCACAGTGCACCTGCTCCACGAATGGGCAGCCAGAGTGCTTCCTTAAGCAGGTCCCTGATCCCATAATCCCATGCCTCCTGACTAGGTGAGACCTCCCAACAGGGGTTGCTGGACAGTTCATACAGGAGAGTTCTGACCCGTATCAGGTCAGTGCCCTGGAATGGAGTTGCCAGAGGAAGGAGCAGACAGCCATCTTTGCTCCAGGTGCAGGAGGGACCCAGGTGAGTTGGGTCTGGAGTGGACCCCCAGCAAACCACAGCAGTTCAGCAGAAGAGAGTCCTGACTTTTAAAAGAAAAATAATCAGAAAGCAATAATAATGACAATAACAACAACAACAACAACAAAAGACCCCACAAAAACCCAACCAAAGGTCAGCATTTTCAAAGATTGAAGATAGATAAACCCATGAAGATGCAAAAAAGTCAACAACAAATGCTGAAAATACAAAAATCCAGTGTCCCTTCTCCTCCAAATGATTGCAACACCTCTCCAGCAATGGCACAGAACTGGGCTGAGGCTGAGATGGATGACTTGACAGCGGTAAGCTTCAGACAGTGGGTAATAATAAACTTCACTGAGCAAAAGGAGTATGTTCCAACTCAATGCAAAGAAGCTAAGAACCATGAAAAGACATTACAGGAGCTGTTAACCAGTTAACCAGAATAACCAGTTTAGAGAGGAACATAAATAGCTTGATGGAACTGAAAAACACAGCACAAGAACTTTGCAATTCAACCACAAGTATCAGTAGCCAAATAGACCAAGCAGTAGAAAGAATCTCAGAACTTAAAGACTATCTTACCAAAATAAGACAGGCAGACAATATTACAGAAAAAAATAATTAAAAGGAAAGAACAAAATCTCCAAGAACTATGAGATTCTGTAAAAAAGATTGAAGCTAAGCTATGACTGATTGGGGTGCCTGAAAGAGATGGGGAGAATGACCTAAGCTGAGAAACATACTTCAGGATATCACCCAGGAGAACTTCCCCAAACTAGCAAGCAGGTCGACATTCAAGTTCAGGAAATTCAGAGAACCCCAGTAAGATACTCCATGAGAAGATCAACCCCAAGACACATAATCGTCAGATTCTCCAAGGTCAAAATGAAGGAAAAATGTTAAATGCAGCCAGAGTGAAAGGCCAGGTCCCCTACAAAGGGAAGCCCATAAGACTAACAGTAGACCTCTCAGCAACACCCTATACTAGCCAGAAGAGATTGGGGGCCAATATTCAACATTTTTAAAGAAAAGAATTTTCAACCTAGAATTTCATATCTGGCCAGATTAAGCTTCATAAGCAAAGGAGAAATAAAATCCTTTTCAGTCAAGCAAATGCTGAGGGAATTCGTCACCACCAGGTCTACCTTGCAAGAGTTCCTGAAGGAAGCACTGGATATGGAAAGGAAAAACCATTAGCAGCCACTACAAAAACACGCTAAAGTACACAGACAAGTGACACTATGAAGCAACTACATAAACAACTCTGCAAAACAACCAGCCAGCATCATGATGACAGGATCAAATTCACACATAACAATATTAACCTTAAATATAAATAGGCTAAATGCCCCAATTAAAAGACACAGAATGACAAGCCAGATAAAGAGTCAAGACTCATCAGTGTGTTGTATGCAACAGACCCATCTCATGTGCGAAGACACGCATACACTCAAAATAAAGGAATGGAGGAAAATCTACCAAGCAAATGGAAAGCAGAAAAAAAAGCAGGGGTTGCAATCCTAGTTTCTGACAAAACAGACTTTAAACCAACAAAGATCAGAAAAGACAAAGAAGAGCATTATACAATGGTAAAGGGTTCAATTCAACAAGAACAGCTAACTAACCTAAATATACATCCACCCAACACAGGAGCACCCAGATTCATGAAACAAATTCTTAGAGACCTCCAAAGATACTTAGACTCTCACACAATAATAGTGGGAGATTTTAACACCCCACTGTCAATATTAGACAGATCATTGAGACAGGAAATTAACAAAGATATTCAGGACTTGAACTCAACACTGGATCAAGTGGACTTGATAGGTATCTATGGAACTCTCCACCCAAAAAAACAGAATATACATCCTTCTTGGTGCCACGTGGCACTTATTCTAAAATCGGTCACATATTTGGAAGTAAAACACTCCTCAGCAAATGCAAAAGAAATGAAATCACAACAATCTCTCAGACCATAGTGAAATCAAATTAGAACTCAGGATTAAGGAACTCTCTCAAAATGAAACAACCACATGGAAATCGAACAACCTGCTCCTGTATGACTCCTGGGTAAATAATGAAATTAATGCAGAAATCAGGAAGTTCTTTGAAACCAGTGAGAACAAAGAAATAATGTATCAGAATCTCTGGGGTCCATCTAAAGCTGTGTTAAGCGGGAACTTTATAGTACTAAACACACACATCAAAAAGCTGGAAAGATTTCAAGTCGACATCCTAACATCACAACTAGAAGAACTAGAGAACCAAGAACAAACCCCGAAGCTAGCAGAAGACAAGAAATAACCAAAATCAGACTGGAACTGAAGAAGATAGAGACACCAAAAAACCCTTCAAAAAATCAATGAATCCAGGATCTGGTCTTTTGAAAATATTAATAATATAGACAGACTGCCAGATAGACTAACAGAGAATAATAAAGGGAAAAATCAAATAGACACAATAAAAAAATGATAAAGGGGATATCACCACTGACCCCATGGAAATACAAACAACCCTCAGAGAATACTACAAACACCTCTATGCACATAAACTAAAAAATCTAAAAGAAATTCCTGGACACATACACCCTCCCAAGATTGAACCAGGAGGAAACCGAATCCCTTAATAGACCAATAACAAGTTCTGGAATTGAGGCATAATAAATAGCCTACCAACAAAAATAAAAGCCTGGGACCAGAGAGATTTACAGCTGAATTCCACCAGAGGTACAAAGAAGAGCTGGTACCATTTCTTCTGAAGCTATTCCAAATAATTGAAAAGAAGAAACTCCTCCCTAACTCATTTTATGAGGCCAGCATCATCCTGGTACCAAAACCTGACAGAGATACAACAAAAAAAGAAAACTTCATGCCAATATCCCTGATGGACACTGATTAAAAAAATCCTCAATAAAATACTGGCAAGTTGAATCCACCAGCACATCAAAAAGTTTATCCCCCACAATCAAGTTGGCTTCATCCCCAAGATGCCAGGTTGTTTCAACATATGCAAATAAATAAACGTAATTTATTACATAAACAGAACTAAGGACAAAAACCACATGATTATCTCAATAGACACAGGAAGGCCTTCAATAAAATTCAACATCCCTTCATGTTAAAAACTCTCAATAAACTAGGTATTGAAGGAACATACCTCAAAATAATAAGAGTCACTTATGACAAGCCCACAGACAATATCATACTGAATGGGCAAAAGCCAGAAGCATTCCCCTTAAAAACATGCACAAAACAACAATGCCCACTCTCACCACTCCTATTCAACATGGTATTGGAATTTCTGGCCAGGGCAATCAGGCAAGAAAAAGAAATAAAGCGTATTCAAATAGGAAGAGAAAATTGACACTCTAACATCACAATTAAAAGAACTGGAGAAACAAGAGCAAACACATTCAAAAGCTAGCAGAAGGCAAGAAATAACTAAGATCAGAGCAGAACTGAAGGAGATAGAGACACAAAATCCTCAAAAAAATCAATGAATCCAGGAGCAGGTTTTTTGAAAAGATCAACAAAATTGATGGACCACTAGCAAGACTAATAGAGAAGAAAAGAGAGAAGAATCAAATAGACACAATAAAAAAGGATAAAGGGAATATCACCACCGACCCCACAGAAATACAAACTACCATCAGAGAATACTATAAACACCTCTATGCAAATAAACTAGAAAATCTAGAAGAAATGGATATTTTCCTGGACACTTACACTCTCCCAAGACTAAACCAGGAAGAAGTTGAATCCCTGAATAGACCAATAGCAGGCTCTGAAATTGAGGTAATAATTAATAGTCTACCAACCAAAAAAAGTCCAGGACCAGATGGATTCACAGCTGAATTCTACCAGAGGTACAAGGAGGAGCTGGTACCATTCCTTCTGAAACTATTCCAATCAACAGAGAAAGAGAGAATCCTCCCTAACTCATTTTATGAGGCCAACATCATCCTGATACCAAAGCCTGGCAGAGACACAACAAAAAAAGAGAATTTTAGACCAATGTCCCTGATGAACATTGATGCAAAAATCCTCAGTAAAATACTGGCAAACTGAATCCAGCAGCACATCAAAAAGCTTATCCACCATGAACAAGTGGGCTTCATCCCTGGGATGCAAGGCTGGTTCAACATACACAGATCAATAAATGTAATCCAGCATACAAACAGAACCAAAGACAAAAACACATGATTATTTCAATAGATGCAGAAAAGGCCTTTGACAAAATTCAACAGCCCTTCATGCTAAAAACTCTCAATAAATTCGGTATTGATGGAATGTATCTCAAAATAATAAGAGCTATTTATGACAAACCCACAGCCAATATCAGACTGAATGGGCAAAAACTGGAAAAATTCCCTTTGAAAACTGGCACAAGACATGGATGCCCTCTCTCACCACTCCTATTCAACATAGTGTTGGAAGTTCTGGCTAGGGCAATCAGGCAAGAGAAAGAAATAAAGGGTATTCAGCTAGGAAAAGAAGAAGTCAAATTGTCCCTGTTTGCAGATGACATGATTGTATATTTAGAAAACCCCATCGTCTCAACCCAAAATCTCCTTAAGCTGATAAGCAACTTCAGCAAAGTCTCAGGATACAAAACCAACGTGCAAAAATCACAAGCATTCCTATACACCAGTAACAGACAAACAGAGAGCCAAATCATGAATGAACTCCCATTCACAATTGCTTCAAAGAGAATAAAATACCTAGGAATCCAACTTACAAGGGATGTAAAGGACCTCTTCAAGGAGAACTACAAACCACTGCTCAGTGAAATAAAAGAGGACACAAACAAATGGAAGAACATACCATGCTCATGGATAGGAAGAATCAATATCGTGAAAATGGCCATACTGCCCAAGGTCATTTATAGATTCAATGCCATCCCCATCAAGCTACCAATGAGTTTCTTCACAGAATTGGAAAAAACTACTTCAAAGTTCATATGGAACCAAAAAAGTGCCCTCATTGCCAAGACAATCCTAAGTCAAAAGAACAAAGCTGGAGGCATCACGCTACCTGACTTCAAACTATACTGCAAGGCTACAGTAACCAAAACAGCATGGCACTGGTACCAAAACAGAGATATAGACCAATGGAACAGAACAGAGTCCTCAGAAATAATACCACACATCTACAGCCATCTGATCTTTGACAAACCTGACAAAAAACAGAAATGGGGAAAGGATTCCCTATTAATAAATGGTGCTGGGGAAATTGGCTAGCCATAAGTAGAAAGCTGAAACTGGATCCTTTCCTTACTCCTTATACAAAAATAATTCAAGATGGATTAGAGACTTAAATGTTAGACCTAATACCATAAAAACCCTAGAAGAAAACTTAGGTAATACTATTCAGGACATAGGCATGGGCAAGGACTTCATGTCTAAAACACCAAAAGCAATGGCAACAAAAGCCAAAATTGACAAATGGGATCTAATTAAACTAAAGAGCTTCTGCACAGCAAAAGAAACTACCATCAGAGTGAACAGGCAACCTACAGAATAGGAGAAAATTTTTGTAATCTACTCATCTGACAAAGGGCTAATATCCAGAACCTACAAAGAACTCAAACAAATTTACAAGAAAAAAAAAACAACTCCATCAAAAAGTGGGTGAAGGATATGAACAGACATTTCTCAAAAGAAGACATTCATACAGTCAACAGACACATGAAAAAATGCTCGTCATCACTGGCCATCAGAGAAATGCAAATCAAAACCACAATGAGATACCATCTCACACCAGTTAGAATGGCAATCATTAAAAAGTCAGGAAACAACAGGTGCTGGAGAGGATGTGGAGAGATAGAAACACTTTTACACTGTTGGTGGGATTGTAAACTAGTTCAACCATTGTGGAAAACAGTATGGCGATTCCTCAAGGATCTAGAACTAGAAATACCATATGACCCAGCCATCCCATTACTAGGTATATACCCAAAGGATTATAAATTATGCTGCTATAAGACACATGCACACGTATGTTTATTGCGGCACTATTCACAATAGCAAAGACTTGGAATCAACCCAAATGTCCATCAGTGACAGACCGGATTAAGAAAATGTGGCACATATACACCATGGAATACTATGCAGCCATAAAAAAGGATGAGTTTGTGTCCTTTGTAGGGACATGGATGCAGCAGGAAACCATCATTCTCAGCAAACTATCGCAAGAACAGAAAACCAAACACCACATGTTCTCACTCATAGGTGGGAACTGAACAATGTGATCACTTGGACTCGGCAAGGGGAACATCACACACCGGAGCCTATTATGGGGAGGAGAGAAGGGGGAGGGATGGGATTGGGAGCTATACCTGATGTAAATGATGAGTTGATGGGTGCTGACGAGTTGATGGGTGCAGCACAGCGACATGGCACAAGTATACATATGTAACAAACCTGCACGGTGTGCACATGTACCCTGGAACTTAAAGTATAATAATAAAAAAGTAAAAATAAATAAAAAAATAAAAAATAAATAAAAATAAAAAACAAATAGGAAGAGAAGAAGTCAAATTGTCTTTGTTTGCAGATGACATGATCCTAGATCCTAAAAAATCCCATTGTCTCAGTCCAAAAGCTTCTTAAGCTCATAAGGAACTTCAGCAGTCTCAGGATGCAAATCAGTGAGCAGAAATCACAAGCATTCCTATATGCCAACAACAGACAAGCAGAGAGCCAAATCATGAATGAACTCCCATTCACAATTGCTACAAAGAGAATAAATACCTAGGAATACAGCTAACAAGGAAAGGGAAGAACCTCTTCAAAGAGAATTACAAACCACTGCTCAAGGAAATCAGAGAGCACACAAACAAATGGACAAACATCCCATGCTCATGAATACAAAAAATCAGTATCAAGAAAATGACCATACCGCCCAAAGTAATTTGTAGATTCAATGCTATTCCCATCAAAATACCACTGACATTCTTCACAGAATTAGAAAAAACTATTTAAAAATTCACATGGAACCAAAAAAAGCCCATATAGCCAAGACAATCATCCTAAGCAAAAAGAACAAAGTTGGAGACATCATGCTACCTGACTTCAAACTATATACAATGCTGAAGTAACCAAAACAGCATGGTACTGGTACAAAAACAGACCAATGAAACAGAATACAGAACTCAGAAGTAAGACCACACATCTACAACCATCTGATCTTCAAAAAACCTGATAAAAACAAGCAATGGGGACATGATTCCCTATTTAATAAATGGTGCTGGGAGAACTGGCTAGCCATATGCATAAAGTTGGAACTGGACCCCTTCCTTACACCATATACAAAAATTAACTCAGGATGGATTACAGACTTAAATGTAAAACCCAAAACTATAAAAACCCTAGAAGAAAATCTAGGCAACACCATTCAGGACATAGACATGGGCAAAGACTTCATGATAAAAACATCAAAGCAATTGCAACAAAAGCAAATACTGATAAATGGGATAAAATTAAACTAAAGAGCTTCTGTACAGCAAAATATTATCAAAGTGAGCAGACAACCCACAGAATGTGAGAAAAATTTTGTAACCTATCCATCATACAAAGGTCTAATATCCAGAGTCTACAAGGAACTTAAACAAATTTGCAAGAAAAAAATTTAAAAAGTGGGTAAAGGACATTAACAGACACTTTTCAAAAAAAGACGTTTATGTAGCAAACAAACATATGAAAAAAGCTTAACATCACTGATCATTAGAGAAATGCAAATTAAAATCACAATGAGATACCATTTCATGCCAGTCAGTATGGTGATTACTAAAAACTCAAGAAACAAAAAATGCTGTCGAGGCTTCAAAGAAAAAGAAACACTTTTACACTGTTGGTGGGAATGTAAATTAGTTCAACCATTGTGGAAGACAGTGTGGCAATTCTTCACAGGCCTAGAACCAGAAATACCGTTTGACTCAACAATTCCATTACTGAGTGTATTAGTTTGTTTTCATGCTGCTGATAAAGACGTACCCGAGACTGCGAAGAAAAAGAGGTGTAATTGGACTTACAGTTCCACATGACTGGGGAGGCCTCAGAATCATAGCAGGAGGTGAAAGACACTTCTTGGCCGGGCGCGGTGGCTCAAGCCTGTAATCCCAGCACTTTGGGAGGCCGAGACGGGCGGATCATGAGGTCAGGAGATCGAGACCATCCTGGCTAACACGGTGAAACCCCGTCTCTACTAAAAAATACAAAAAATTAGCCGGGTGAGGTGGCGGTCGCCTGTAGTCCCAGCTACTTGGGAGGCTGAGGCAGGAGAATGGCATGAACCTGGGAGGCGGAGCTTGCAGTGAGCTGAGATCCGGCCACAGCACTCCAGCCTGGGCGGCAGAGCGAGACTCCGTCTCAAAAAAAAAAAAAAAAAAAGAAAGACACTTCTTACATGGCAGTGGCAGGAGAAAATGAGGAAGAAGCAAAAGCAGAAACCCCTGATGAACCCATCAAATCTCGTGAGACTTATCCACTATCATGAGAATAGCACGGGAAAGACCACTCCCCATGATTCAATTACCTCCCCCTGGGTCCCTCCCACAACACATGGGATTTCTGGGAGATACAATTCAAGTTGAGATTTGGGTGGGGACATGGGCAAACCATATTATTCTTCCCCTAGTCACTCCAAATTTCATTTTCTCACATTTCAAAACCAATCATGCCTTCCCAACAGTTCCCCAAAGTCTTAACTCATTTCAGCATTAACCCAAAAGTCCATAGTCCAAAGTCTCATTTGAGACAAGGCAAGTCCTTTCCATTTATGAGCCTGTAAAATCAAAAGCAAGCTAGTTACTTTTTAGATACAATGGGGGTACAGGTATTGGGTAAATATAGCCATTCCAAATAGGAGAAATTGGCCAAAACAAAGGGGTTACAGGGCCATGCAAGTCTGAAATCCAGTGGGGCAGTCAAATTTTTTTATTTTATTATTTCATTTTTATTTATTTATTTTTTTGAGATGGAGTCTCGCTCTGTCGTCCAGGTTGGAGTGCAGTGGCATGATCTCTGCTCACTGCAAGCTCTGCCTCCCGGGTTCATGCCATTCTCCTGCCTCAACCTCCCAAGTAGTTGGGACTACAGGTGTCCACCACCATGCCCGGCTAACTTTTTTATATTTTTAGTAGAGACGGGTTTCACTGTGTTAGCCAGGATGGTCTCAATCTCCTGACCTTGTGGTCTACCCACCTCAGTCTCCCAAAGTGCTGGGATTATAGGCATGAGCCACTGTGCCTAGCCACAGTCAAATTTTAAAGCTCCAAAGTGATCTCCTTTGACTCCAGGTCTCACATCCAGGTCACACTGATACAAGAGGTGGGTTCCCTTGGTCTTGCACAGCTCTGCCTCTGAGGCTGTGCAGGGTACAGCCTCCCTCCTGACTGTTTTCAAGGGCTGGCTTTGAGTGTCTGTGGCTTTTCCAGGCCCATAGTGCAAGCTGTCAGTGGATCTACCTTTCTGGGGTCTGGAGGATGGTGGCCCTCTTCTCACAGCTCCACTAGGCAGTGCCTCAGTAGGGACTCTGTGTGGGGGCTATGACCCCACCTTTCCCTTTCACACTGCCCTAGCAGAGGTTCTCCATGAGGTCCCTGCCCCTGAAGCAAACTTTTGCCTGGGCATTTGGGCATTTCCCTACATCTTCTGAAATCCAAACCTCAATTCTTGACTTCTGTGTACCTGCAGACTCAACACCACATGGAAGATGCCAAGGCTTAGAACTTCCACCCTCTGAAGCCACAGCCTGAGCTGTATATTGGCCTCTTTCAGCCATGACTGGAGCAGCTGGAACACAGGACACCAAGTTCCTAGGCTGCACACAGCACGGGGACCCTGGGCCTGGTCCACAAAACCACTTTTTCCTCCTGGGCCTCTGGTTCTGTGATGGGAGGGCCTGCTGTGAAGGTCTCTGACATGGCCTGGAGACATTTTCCTATGGTCTTGCGGATTAATATTAGGCTCCTTGCTACTTATGTATATTTCTGCGGCTGACTTGAATTTTTCCTAAAAAATTGATTTTTCTTTTCTACTGCATCACCAGACTGTAGTTTTTCTGAACTGTTATGCTCTGTTTCCCTTTTGAAACAGAATGCTTTTAACAGTACCCAAGTCACCTCTTGAATGTTTTGCTGCTTAGAAATTTCTTCTGCCACATACCCTAAATCATCTCTCTCAAGTTCAAAGTTCCACAAATCTCTAGGGCAAGGGCAAAATGTTGCCAGCCTCTTTGCTAAAACATAACAAGAGTCACCTTTGCTCCTGTTCCCAACAAGTTTCTCATCTCCATCTGAGACCACCTCGACCTGGACCTTATTGTTCATGTCACTGTCAGCATTTTTGTCAAAGCTATTCAACAAATCTCTAGTAGGTTCCAAACTTTCCCACATTTTCCTGTCTTCTTTGGAGCCCTCCAAACTGTTCCAACCTCTGTCTGTTACCCAGTCCAAAGTTGCTTCCACATTTTTAGGTATCTTTTCAACAACACCCCACTCCTGGAACCAATTCACTATATGAGTTCATTTCACACTGCTGATGAAGACATACTGGAGACTGGGAAGAATAAGAGGTTTAATTGGACTTATAGTTCCACATGACTGGGGAGGCCTCAGAATCACGGTGGGAGGTGAAAGACACTTCTTACCTGGCTGCAGCAAGAGAAAATAAGGAAGAAACAAAATCAGAAACCCCTGATAAACCCATCAGATATTGTGAGGCTTATTCACTATTATGAGAATAGCATGGGAAAGACCAGCCCCCATGATCAAATTACCTCCCACTGGGTCCCTCTCACAACACGTGGGAATTCTGGGAGATATAATTCAAGTTGAGATTTGGGTGGGACACAGCCAAACCATATCATTGGGTATATACTCAAAGGAATATAAATCATTCTATTATAAAGATACACACATGTGTATGTTTATTGAAGCACTATTCACAATAACAAAGGTAAGGAATCAACCCAAATGTCCATCAGTGATAGACTGGATAAAGAAAATATGGTACATATACACCATGGAATACTATGCAGCCATAAAAAGGAATGAGATTATGTCCTTTGCAGGGACATGGATGGAGCTGGAAGCCATTATCCTGAGCAAACTAATGCAGGAACAGAAAACCAAATACCACATGTTCTCACTAATAAGTGGGAGCTGAACAATGAGAACACATGGACACAGGGAGGGGAACAGCACACACTGGGGCCTGTGAGGGGCAGGGGCAGGGAGAACATCAGGATAAATAGCTCATGAATGCTGGGCTTTATACCTAGGTGATGGGTTGATTGGTGCAGCAAACCGCCATGCCACACATTTTCCCATGTAACAAACCTGCATGTCCTACACATGTACTCTAGAACATAAAACAAAATAAAATAAAGAAACAATTCAATTCAAAAATGGGATTTTTTAGATTTCTCATATAAGTAAGATCATGCATTACTTGTCTTTCTGTGTCTGGCTTATTTCACTTAGCATAATGCCCTCTGGGTTCATGCATGTTGTCACAAATAACAATGTGAAAGAAAAATAGAATCTTGGGACCCCAAACTCATTACACCAAGGGAAAGTTAATCTTGAGGACTGAGGCAGCAATACTGTCTTCCTTTTGTTCCCAAACAGAAAATGATAATTTCACAACCCTGTGTCATAACCTCATTTCCTCTACTCTTTCCCTCTTTTCACATGTTTACTTAATTTTATGTAAAATGTAGATTTACTGAGCATAAGATAATTAATAATCAACTTTTTCCTCTACTCTCTTTTCACAAGTAAGATGCAGATTTACTGAAGCTAATCAAAGACTCAGGAATGTAACCACTTGTGTCATGGCCTACTCTTCCCTCTTTTTGTTCTCCTTCCCCTCCTGCTTGCTTTCTCCTTTAAACACTGAAAGTTCTCAAAATTCTCTTTGGCAAAAACATGGATCACAGATGCTCCTGTGATTTGTATTTTTCCCAGCTGTATTCCTCAACCTTGGCAAAATAAACCTTTAATTGATTGAGACCTACCTCAGTCACTTTTTGACTTGCAACAGGATTTCTTTCTTTTAAAGCCTGAATAGGATTTAATTGTGTATCCGTACTACATTTTCTTTATCTATTCATCTGCTGAATGACACAGGTTGATTCTATACCTTGACTATTGTGAATAATGCTGCAAGGAACATAGGAGTATAGTTATATTTTCAAGATACTAATTTTAAATTCTTTGTCTACATCCTGCATATGGGATTACTACATCATATGATAGTTCTATTTTTACTTTTTGAGGAACTTCCACTTTGTTTTCTATAACGGTTGTACTAATTTACATTCCCACCAACAGTGTACAAATATTTCCTTTTGTCTACATCCTTAACACTTGTTATCTTTTGTCTTTTTGATAATAGCCATTCTGACAGATGTGAGGTGATGTGTCATTGTGGTTTAAATGGAATATCTTAAGTTTTCCTATCTGAGGATATAAGAGTACTCTCCCCAAAATATTACTGCTAATGTTGCTGCTTCGCATGAACCATGGCCTTGAGCTGAGTCCTTGGACACATGAGTTCTTGAGGACTGGATATGGGTTTAAGTACTCAAGAACTATATATATTTTTATGTGGCTGAATATTAGGGCCTGTCTTTACTGGTAAGAACTTATAGAAAAAGGAGACATTATAAAGATCTCACAAAGAGATATTTAAGTTTTTTTTCTGGGAATGAAGGAACATGGTGACCACTAATCTAGAGGCTGGGGGAAGAGCTATCTCTGGAAATATCCCAGGTATCACTAGGGAACCAGAAGTAGAGACAAGCAGAGGTGTGTTGGAAAGAGTGACATGTGTAGGTTAGCTCTGGGTGGTTTAATCACCAGTGGTCCAACTGAGGCGATGTGTGAATGAGGAGATTGACAGGAAGAAGGAACCTGAAAAGATAGATTGGGAAACAGAGCTTCATTGTACAGCATACGCAGGCAGCTTGGTTTTCGTCCCAGTCTTCTGTCTTCAAGGGCTATTTTCATACAGCATGAGGAGCCATGGGACTAGTGAGATCTGGGCTTCTGTGCCAAGATCAACCACATTCCTCATTTCCCCTCAAATGTTCCAAATGCTTTGTATCAACTGATTTTCTATATTCCTGCTAAAGCTTTTCCCATGCTCCTACTCCTTCACCCTTCATCATCCTCCAATTCTCATCTGACTTCCACCCTGGAGTTTCACCATGGCCACTTGCTCGTGGGAGCCACTGTCTGAACACAGCCCCTGAATGCTACTGATTTGGCTCTTTCTTCAGATTCTCTAGACTGAGATTTTAAAGAGATAACTTTGTGCCAAGAGAAAGGACCTAGTTTATATGTGCCACGAAAAATTCTTATATATAACTGGTTACCTAGGAGTTGATATAAAAGAAATATGTAAGTGGCTTCACAAAAATTTTGAAAAATTTAGGGATAATTGCTTGATAAATTTTTAAAGGAAACCAATATTCTGGGAACAGCATTCCTAGTTATATTACCATTGGCATTAAGGAGGCCACAGAACCTTTCAGAATATACAGTGATTCTTGATTCGTGAAATAAATGCAGGGTAGGGTCCTGGATGGTCCATCTGGTGACAGGATGACTCCCATGTTCACATTCAACTCCACTGACCAAGCACAGATTCCAAGAGAGGCTGACCAGGGAAGATGATTTCTCCCTTGATTCCACAAAGAAGGAGTCCATGACTTTTTCTTCCGCCCTGAAAGAAGAGAGAATGTCCCTTGAAGACAGTCTCCCTACTGTAACCCTGACCCTCCCTACTAATGGCAGTGTCTTTTTAGCCCATTTACCCAAATGGGGTAAATGCTCTAATTGCTCTGCCCCCACAGAGGCTGGACAGGCGATCCAGGTGAGACACTCTGAATAAGGATGCTTGACCTAGTTTCTTTCTTCTCTGGCCTTATTCTGCCTGAATGCCCTGAATAACGCAGCAGGGATACGGCCAGGCTAGACAACCATAGAGAAGGCTGGGTCAGGCAGACACAGCTGGCAGAAGCCCAAAGCAAAACCTTTCCAGTGAGGTTTTAGCTAATCAGAAAAAGGCTCTAAAGTGGCACTTGTTGCTAGCTGAAAAGTCTGTGCAAAGAGGCCTGTGAGACTGGGGAATCCCCAGATCTGATACAGCCTTTGCCTCAGAATAAGCCTGTGGGAAGTTTTCCCCTTAGACAGGAAGGAGAGGATGCATTAGAAGCCTCTATTCTGAGGGACATTGAGGTGGGGGCTGAGGAAGGACATTGAGGGCATCTTCAGGTCTCTCTGCCTATTCTTCCTTGTCCCAACTCCATTCCAGGTGTGAGTATGGTTCCTTCTTTATGCGCCCATCACAGCAGCGGAGACCCTCCTTAGACTGGGTTTACCGTGATCCTGAGTACACCACTGCTGCTGGATGCCCAGTGGCAACTTTCCCAGTCTCAGGGGCTCTAGAATTATGCACTGAATAGTACAGAACACTGGAGTGGCTCAGTACTTTTATGTGCCACTATTGCAAACCTCTTGCTGTTGCCTCTTTCCTCTTCTTTTTACCTGGCAAACTTATATTCTGATTTTAGATTGTATTTTCCACTTTATTTTTTTTTCAGCTTTTAAAAAAAATTTTTAAATTTTTTTATTTTTAAACTTTTTTATTATTATACTTTAAGTTCTAGGGTACATGTGCATAATATGCAGGTTTGTTACATATGTATACTTGTGCCATGTTGGTGTGTTGTACCCATCAACTCCTCAGCACCCATCAACTCATTTACATCAGGTATAACTCCCAATGCCATCCCTCCCCCTTCCCTGCTCCCCATAATAGGCCCTGGTGTGTGATGTTCCCCTTCCCGAGTCCAAGTGATCTCATTGTTCAGTTCCCACCTATGAGTGAGAACATGTGGTATTTGGTTTTCTGTTCTTGTGATAGTTTGCTGAGAATGATGGTTTCCAGCTTCATCCATGTGCCTACAAAGGATACAAACTCATCCTTTTTTATGGCTGCATAGTATTCCACAGTGTATATGTGCCACATTTTTAAAATCCAGTCTGTCACTGATGGACATTTGGGTTGATTCCAAGTCTTTGCTATTGTGAATAGTGCCACAATAAACATATGTGTGCATATGTCTTTATAGCAGCATGATTTATAATCCTTTGGGTATATACCCAGTAATGGGATGGCTGGGTCATATGGTACTTTTAGTTCTAGATCCTTGAGGAATCGTCATACTGTTTTCCATAATGGTTGAACTAGTTTACAGTCCCACCAACAGTGTAAAAGTGTTCCTATTTCTCTACATCCTCTCCAGCACCTGTTGTTTCCTGACTTTTTAATGATTGCCATTCTGACTGGTATGAGATGGTATCTCATTGTGGTTTTGATTTGCATTTCTCTGATGGCCAGTGATGACAAGCATTTTTTCATGTGTCTGTTGGCTGTATGAATGTCTTCTTTTGAGAAATGTCTGTTCATATCCTTTGCCCACTTTTTGATGGGGTTGTTTGTTTCTTCTTGTAAATTGTTTGTGTTCTTTGTAGGTTCTGGATATTAGTCCTTTGTCAGATAAGTGGATTGCAAAAATTTTCTCCCATTCTGTAGGTTGCCTGTTCACTCTGATGGTAGTTTCTTTAGCTGTGCAAAAGCTCTTTAGTTTAATTAGATCCCATTTGTCAATTTTGACTTTTGTTGCCATTGCGTTTGGTGTTTTAGACATGAAGTCCTTGCCCATGCCTATGTCCTTAATGGCATTACCTAGGTTTTCTTCTAGGGTTTTTATGGTATTAGGTCTAACATTTAAGTCTCTAATCCATCTTGAATTAATTTTCGTATAAGGAGTAAGGAAAGGATCCAGTTTCAGCTTTCTACTTATGGCTAGCCAATTTTCCCAGCATCATTTATTAAATAGGGAATCCTTTCCCCATTTCTTGTTTCTCTCAGGTTTGTCAAAGATCAGATGGCTGTAGATGTGTGGTATTATTTCTGAGGACTCTGTTCTGTTCCATTGGTCTATATCTCTGTTGTGGTACCAGTACCATGCTGTTTTGATTACTGTAGCCTTGTAGTATAGTTTGAGGTCAGGTAGCGTGACGCCTCCAGCTTTGTTCTTTTGACTTAGGATTGTCTTGGCAATGCAGGCTCTTTTTTGGTTCCATATGAACTTTAAAGTAGATTTTTCCAATTCTGTGAAGAAACTCATTGGTAGCTTGATGGGGATGGCATTCAATCTATAAATTACCTTGGGCAGTATGGCCATTTTCACAATATTGATTCTTCCTATCCATGAGCATGGTATGTTCTTCCATTTGTGTCCTCTTTTATTTCACTGTCCAGTGGTTTGTAGTTCTTCTTGAAGAGGTCCTTTACATCCCTTGTGAGTTGGATTCCTGGGTATTTTATTCTCTTTGAAGCAATTGTGAATGGAAGTTCATTCACGATTTGGCTCTCTGTTTGTCTGTTACTGGTGTATAAGAATGCTTGTGATTTTTGCACATTAATTTTGTATCCTGAGACTTTGCTGAAGTTTCTTATCAGATTAAGGAGATTTTGGGCTGAGATGATGGGGTTTTCTAAATATACAATCATGTCATCTGTATTCCCTACTTTAAAAGCAGAACCTAAAATTTCGGGAAGAGAAAGAGAGAAAGGGAGAGAAGAAGAGAGGTGGAGATATTTACTGTCTTGGTTGAGATCAGAAGTAATGTTTGCCAGACATTGCTCTAATTGCTTTATAACAATTAGTACTGTCCCTAGTCACTGGCAAGAGGAGCCTGATAAGTTACTTTATTTATAAAAACACATGATGTGGATATGTCCATAAGGAACTGCTAAATAAAAAAAAAATAGAATTGAAAAAACACATGGGGGGGGGCGGAGCAAGATGCCGAATAGGAACAGCTCCAGTCTCCAACTCCCAGCGCGAGCGACACAGAAGACCAGTGATTTCTGCATTTTCAACTGAGGTACTGGGTCATCTCACTAGGGAGTGCCGGACAATCGGTGCTGGTCAGCTGCTGCAGCAGCCAGCGTGAGCTGAAGCAGGGTGAGGCATCGCCTCACCTGGAAATGCAAGGGGGAAGGAAATCCATTTTCCTAGCCAGGGGGACTGAGACACACAACACTTGGAAAATCGGGTAACTCCCACCCCAATACTGCGCTTTAAGGAAACAGGCACACCAGGAGAATATATCCCACACCTGGCCGGGAAGGTCCCACGCCCACGGAGCCTCCCTCACTGCTAACACAGCAGTCTTCGGTGATCTATCTGCAAGGCAGCAGCGAGGCTGGGGGAGGGGCGCCCGCCATTGCTGAGGCTTAAGTAGGTAAACAAAGCCGCTGGGAAACTCGAACTGGGTGGAGCTCACAGCAGCTCAAGGAAGCCTGCCTGTCTCTGTAGACTCCACCTCTGGGGACAGCGCACAGCCGAAGTCCAATAGGGGAAGCAGCGGGGGCCGGTGCAGACGAGAACGACTCTGTCTGACAATTTTGGGGAGAGCCGTGGATCTCCCATGTGGAGGTTGAGATCTGAGAACGGACAGACTGCCTGCTCAGGTGGGTCCCTGACCCCTGAGTAGCCTAGCTGGAGACATCCCCCACTAGGGCAGTCTGACACCCCACACCTCACAGGGTGGAGTCACCCCTGAGAGGAAACTTCCAAAGGAAGAATCAGACAGGTACACTCGCTGTTCAGCAATATTCTATCTTCGGCAACCTCTGCTGCTGATACCCAGGCAAACAGGGTCTGGAGTGGACCTCAAGCAATTTCCACAGACCAACAGACAGTCCTTCTGACTGTCAGACGGAAAACTATCAAAGAGGAAGGACACCTATACCAAAACCCCATCAGTACGTCACCATCATCAAAGACCAGAGACAGATAAAACCACAAAGATGGGAAGAAGCAGGGCAGAAAAGCTGGAAATTCAAAAAATAAGAGCGCATCTCCCCCTGCAAAGGAGCGCAGCCCATCGCCAGCAACAGATCAAAGCTGGTCAGAGAATGACTTTGACGAGATGAGAGAAGAAGGCTTCAGTCCATCAAACTTCTCAGAGCTAAAGGAGGAATTACGTACCCAGCGCAAAGAAACTAAAAATCTTGAAAAAAGAGTAGAAGAATTGAGAGCTAGACTAATTAATGCAGAGAATATCATAAACGAAATGACAGAGATGAAAACCATGACACGAGAAATACGGGACAAATCCACAAGCTTCAGTAACCGACTCGATCAACTGGAAGAAAGAGTATCAGCGATTGAGGATCAAATGAATGAAATGAAGCGAGAAGAGAAACCAAAAGAAAAAAGAAGAAAAAGAAATGAACAAAGCCTGCAAGAAGTATGGGATTATGTAAAAAGACCAAATCTACGTCTGATTGGGGTGCCTGAAAGTGAGGGGGAAAATGGAACCAAGTTGGAAAACACTCTTCAGGATATCATCCAGGAGAACTTCCCCAACCTAGTAGGGCAGGCCAACATTCAAATTCAGGAAATACAGAGAACGCCACAAAGATACTCCTCCAGAAGAGCAACTCCAAGACACATAATTGCCAGGTTCACCAAAGTTGAAATGAAGGAAAAAATCTTAAGGGCAGCCAGAGAGAAAGGTCGGGTTACCCACAAAGGGAAGCCCACCAGACTAACAGCAGATCTCTCGGCAGAAACTCTACAAGCCAGAAGAGAGTGGGGGCCAATATTCAACGTTCTTAAAGACAAGAATTTTCAACCCAGAATTTCATATCCAGCCAAACTAAGTTTCATCAGTGAAGGAGAAAGAAATCCTTTACAGATAAGCAAATGCTTAGAGATTTTGTCACCACCAGGCCTGCCTTACAAGAGACCCTGAAGGAAGCCCTGAACATGGAAAGGAACACCGGTACCAGCCACTGCAAAAACATGCCAAAATGTAAAGACCATCGAGGCTAGGAAGAAACTGCATCAACTAATGAGCAAAATAACCAGTTAATATCATAATGACAGGATCAAGTTCACACATAACAATATTAACCTTAAATGTAATGGACTAAATGCTCCAATTAAAAGACACAGACTGAAACTGGATCAAGAGTCAAGACCCATCAGTCTGTTGTATTCAGGAGACCCATCTCACATGCAGAGACATACATAGGCTCAAAATAAAGGGATGGAGGAAGATCTACCAAGCAATGGAGAACAAAAAAAAGCAGGGTTTGCAATCCTAGTCTCTGATAAAACAGACTTTAAACCATCAAAGATCAAAAGAGACAAAGAAGCCATTACATAATGGTAAAGGGATCAATTCAACAGGAAGAGCTAACTCTCCTAAATATATATGCACCCCAATACAGGAGCACCCAGATTCATAAGCAAGTCCTTAGAGACCTACAAGAGACTTAGACTCCCATACAATAAATGGGAGACTTCAACACTCCACTGTCAACATTAGACAGATCAATGAGACAGAAAGTTAACAAGGATATCCAGGAATTGAACTCATCTCTGCACCAAGCGGACCTAATAGACATCTATAGAACTCTCCACCCCAAATCAACAGAATATACATTCTTCTCAGCACCACATCACACTTATTCCAAAATTGACCACATAACTGGAAGTAAGCACTCCTCAGCAAATGTAAAAGAACAGAAATTATAACAAACTGTCTCTCAGACCACAGTGCAATCAAACTAGAACTCAGGACTAAGAACTCAATCAAACCGCTCAACTACAACATGGAACTGAACAACCTGCTCCTGAATGACTACTGGTACATAACGAAATGAAAGCAGAAATAAAGATGTTCTTTGAAACCAATGAGAACAAAGATACAACATACCAGAATCTCTGGGACACATTTAAAGCAGTGTGTAGAGGGAAATTTATAGCACTAAATGCCCACAAGAGAAAGCAGGAAAGATCTAATATTGACACTCTAACATCACAATTAAAAGAACTAGAGAGGCAAGAGCAAACACATTCAAAAGCTAGCAGAAGGCAAGAAATAACTTAGATCAGAGCAGAACTGAAGGAGATAGAGACACAAAAACCCTCCAAAAAATCAATGAATCCAGGAGTTGGTTTTTTGAAAAGATCAACAAAATTGACAGACCGCTAGCAAGACTAATAAAGAAAAAGAGAGAGAGAATCAAATAGATGCAATAAAAAATGATAAAGGGGATATCACCACCGATCCCACAGAAATACAAACACCATCAGAGAATACTATAAATGCCTCTACGCAAATCAACTAGAAAATCTAGAAGAAATGGATATTTTCTGGACACTTACACTCCCCGAAGACTAAACCAGGAAGAAGTTGAATCCTTGAATAGACCAATAGCAGGCTCTGAAATCGAGGCAACAATTAATAGCCTACCCGCCAAAAAAAGTCCAGGACCAGATGGATTCACAGCTGAATTCTACCAGAGGCACAAGAAGGAGCTGGTACCATTCCTTCTGAAACTATTCCAATCAATAGAAAAAGAAGGAATCCTCCCTAACTCATTTGATGAGGCCAACATCATCCTGATACCAAAGCCTGGCAGAGACACAACAAAAAAAGAGAATTTTAGACCAATATCCCTGATGAACATCGATGCAAAAATTCTCAATAAATACTGGCAAACTGGATTCAGCAGCACATCAAAAAGCTTATCCACCATGATCAAGTGGGCTTCATCCTGGGATGCAGGCTGGTTCAACATTCACAAATCCATAAACGTAATCCAGCATATAAACAGAACCAAAGACAAGAACCACATGATTATCTCAATAGATGCAGAAAAGGCTTTTGACAAAATTCAACAGCCCTTATGCTAAAAACCTCAATAAATTCGGTATTGATGGAACGTACCTCAAAATAATAAGAGCTATTTATGACAAACCACAGCTAATATCATACTGAATGGGCAAAAACTGGAAAAATTCCCTTTGAAAACTGGCACAAGACAGGGATGCCCTCTCTCACCACTCCTATTCAACATAGTGTTGGAAGTTCTGGCTAGGCAATCAGGCAAGAGAAAGAAATCAGGGTATCCATTTCGGAAAAGAAGAAGTCAAATTGTCCCTGTTTGCAGATGACATGATGGTATATTTAGAAAACCCCATCGTCTCAGCCCAAAATCTCCTTAAGCTGATAAGCAACTTCAGCAAAGTCTCAGGATACAAAATTAATGTGCAAAAATCACAAGCATTCTTATACACCAGTAACAGACAAGCAGAGAGCCAAATCAGGAATGAACTTCCATTCACAATTGCTTCAAAGAGAATAAAATACTAGGAATCCAGCTTACAAGGGATGTGAAGGACCTCTTCAAGGAGAACTACAAACCACTGCTCAGTGAAATCAAAGAGGCACAAACAAATGGAAGAACATACCATGCTCATGGATAGGAAGAATCAATATCGTGAAAATGGCCATACTGCCCAAGGTTATTTATAGATTCAATGCCATCCCCATCAAGCTACCAATGACTTTCTTCACAGATTGGAAAAAACTGCTTTAAAGTTCATATGGAACCAAAAAAGAGCCCGCATTGCCAAGACAATCCTAAGTCAAAAGAACAAAGCTGGAGGCGTCACGCTACCTGACTCAAACTATACTACAAGGCTACAGTAACAAAACAGCATGGTACTGGTACCACAACAGAGATATAGACCATGGAACAGAACAGAGTCCTCAGAATAATACCACACATCTACAGCCATCTGATCTTTGACAAACCTGAGAGAAACAAGAAATGGGGAAAGGATTCCCTATTTAATAAATGGTGCTGTGAATTGGCTAGCCATAAGTAGAAAGCTGAAACTGGATCCTTTCCTTACCCCTTATACAAAATTAATTCAAGATGGATTAGAGACTTAAATGTTAGACCTAATCCATAAAAACCCTAGAAGAAAATCTAGGTAGTACCATTCAGGACATAGGCATGGGCAAGGACTTCATGTCTAAAACACCAAAAGCAACGGCAGCAAAAGCCAAAATTGACGAATGGGATCTCATTAAACTAAAGAGCTTTTGCACAGCAAAAGAAACTACCATCAGAGTGAATAGGCAACCTACAGAATGGAGAAAATTTTTGCAACCTACTCATCTGACAAAGGGCTAATATCCAGAATCTACAAAGAACTCAAACAAATATACAAGAAAAAAACAAACAACCCCATCAAAAATGGGGAAAGGATATGAACAGACATTTCTCAAAAGAAGACATTCATACAGCCAACAGACACATGAAAAAATGCTCATCATCACTCGCCATCAGAGAAATGCAAATCAAAACCACAAGGAGATACCATCTCACACCATTTAGAATGGCAATCATTTAGAAGTCAGGAACAACAGATGTTGGAGAGGATGTGGAGAAATAGGAACACTTTTACACTGTTGGTGGGATTGTAAACTAGTTCAACCATTATGGAAAACAGTATGGCAATTCCTCAAGGATCTAGAACTAGATGTACCATATGACCCAGCCATCCCACTACTGGGTATATACCCAAAGGATTATAAATTATTCTACTACAAAGACACATGCACACGTATGTTTATTGTGGCACTATTCACAATAACAAAGACTTGGAATCAACCCAAATGTCCATCTGTGACAGACTGGATTAAGAAAATGTGGCACATACACACCATGGAATACTATGCAGCCATAAAAAAGGATGGGTTGCGTCCTTTGTAGGGACATGGATGCAGCTAGAAATCATCATTCTTAGCAAACTATCACAAGAAGAGTAAACCAAACACCGCATGTTCTCACTCATAGGTGGGAACTGAACAATGAGATCACTTGGACTCGGGAAGGGGAACATCACACACTGGGGCCTATCATGGGAGGGGGGAGGGGGGAGGGATTGCATTGGGGAGTTATACATGATATAAATGATGAATTGATGGGTGCTGATGAGTTGAAGGGTGCAGCACACCAACATGGCATAAGTATACATATGTAACAAACCTGCACGTTATGCACATGTACCCTAGAACTTAAAGTATAATTAAAAAAAAAAAAAAAGAAAAAAAAACACATTGATACTTCTGCCATTTGGGATTTGATGTTTAGGGCTGCCACAGTAGAATCTGTGAGTCTAAACACTTTCTCCATCATTAATACTATTCAGAATCTAAGAAATGCTTCTCTGCAGCTTTTGCTCTGTCTCTTCAAAAATAAACATGACTATGTCTGAGTACTGTAAAGGTTTGTGTATTGTGCCTTTGCTGATATCAGATGCACCTATTTCATGGTTCAGAGAGGATTTAAACAGCTGAAGAACTTAAAAGAGAAATGTCAACTTAATTGATTTTTCAAATACTTTCACTCGAAGAGCATAAATACAATATATTCCTGCATAATGATGAATCATGTACCAGCAGGGGTGGGTGTCAATTTTTTTTTTTTTTTGGCTTGTTTTCTTGTTCCACATATTAACCTGATAGTTACACATAACAGTTGAGGAGCCTTTAGTAATATTAAACAAGACAAATTAATCTTAAATTTGTATATGTGAAGATCTAGATGTAACATGCATGAAACATGACCCACATTTTACAAAGAGAAGCCTGGGGCGAAAATAAATTCAGTGATTTGTTGACTCTCCTAAAAGTACATTAGTGGTGGAACTGCAACTCACCATTATTTCCTTCTAAGAACTTTGCTCTTCTCACCAAAACTTAAGGCTCTTCAGCGGGTCTAAGACAACAGCAGTAAAAATTTCTATAACAGCAATTTTCTCTCCCCTGAAATATGATCCTCACTTAATTTGCTTTATTAGGAATCTCAAGTACAATAACTGGTTTTTAATCAATATTACAGAGATGTTACGGTTGAATCGCATTTTTCTTTTGCCTCTCCAAATCCCTGAGGCATTCATCCTTCAGCTCTTCTATAACTGAGAGGAAATTTTCACCTCAAATATTCATCGAGTGCAGTTTGAAGACTTCACAGTGCCGGGCACTGTATTGAGAACCTTCACACAAAAAATGTCTGCCCAGAGACAGATGAGGCCCTTCAGCTCCAGTGCTGATTGGTTCTTTTCCAAGGGACCATCCAATCCTACCACGCACGGAAATGTCCACAGGTTTTTATTCTTTCTGCCAGGTACAGCAGATCCATCAGGTCCGAGCTGTGTTGACTACCACTACTTTTCCCTTCGTTTCAATTATGCCTTGGATGAAGGCTTTGCGGATCCCCGGAGGCTTTTGGGGGCAACTGTGACCTTGATGCTGGCGATGCTGAGCACTCCAGTGGCTGGGGGCAGAGATTCTCCCGGTAAGTGCAGGACAGCGGCCACTCTGGGAACAGGCTCTCCTTGGGCTAGGGTAAGGGGATGATGATTTCTAAGATCTCAGACACATCTTTTATCGACATTTCCTCTCTTTGGGGAAAGAGAACAATGTTGCATTTCCATTTATCTTTTAGTGACTAAGTGAGCACAGTCCAATCCCTATCCTACAGGCTTAAGCCTGGAAGAGGAGGGGAGAGGAGGAAAGAGGAGACAAAGTTGTACATTTACTACCAGTGATAGGACTAAGTGAGCATGGGGTATTTTTGAAGATATGAATTTCTCCAAAGACACAGTAGGATTTGTCATTTCAGCGTGCCCCAAGACTTTGCCTGGACTAAATATTATGGGATCCTGCATGGGAAATGTAAGGCAGCAATGGTGTCTGTAGTCTCCGTATTTGAGGAAAAGTTGTCTGTATTCCTGACCGAGTGGAGCGTTTGTGGAGACAAAATCTTGGTACTGAGGGAAGCTGCCTGGCTGACCACAGACAGGGGATCTTCAAGTTTCACTGATCTATGGGCAAATGGTGACTTGAGTGGGATTCAGAGACCCGAGTTGATGGTGGACTACATTTAGTAGAAAGGAGGATGTAAAGAAGGGAAATAACACATATTGTGAAACCACTCACTTCAGACACAGAACAATACTTTACGTAAATTCTCTGTCACTCCTTCTAACATCCTGTGTGTAGATCTCATGATTTTCTTTTACACAATTATACTTGTGATATGGATATTATGTTACACAACCAGCCAGAGCTGGTGACTGCCACAATTTAATTGGAATCTAGTTTATCAAATTCAAAAGTTTGTGCTCTTTCCATGAATAAATGTTTCTTTCTAGGACTCGGAGGTGTAGGTCCTCTCTAACACAGAAGTGAGTGACCCTCACACGGCACTCGGGAGGGTAAATCTGGGCATGGGAACGAAGGTATTTTACCGAGGGACGAAGAGAATACGCGTATCAGAACGAGGACAGGCTTAATTCCTAGTCTCATCATTCCCTTGAATTCACAGGTTTATGTGGATAATTTTATCTCTGAGGTTTCCAGGAGCTCCATGAAAAATGGGATTTGATGCGAGAACGCCCTGATCCCTCAAAGTACAGAGGTCCACGTAAAATCAGCCTGACTGCCTCTTCGCTGGGTTCACAGGCTCAGGCAGGGACAGGGCTTTCCGCCCTTTCCTGCCTGTAGGAAGGCGGATTCCCGAAACCCCTAGAGAGGGCAAGCAGGGCTGGGCAGAGTCGCCGGGAGGTCCCAGGTCTGGAGCGCCAGGCACTGGCGAGCGGGAACTGGAGGTCTCGCGGTAGGTTCCACAGCTCCAGGCCTGGTCAGGGCGGTGGCTGCTGTGGCAGCCGGGCTGGGGCCGGGCTGGGGCCTGACTGACCGGCCGGTGATTCCCCGCAGAGGATTTCGTGTACCAGTTTAAGGGCCTGTGCTACTTCACCAACGGGACTGAGCGCGTGCGGGGTGTGACCAGACACATCTATAACCGAGAGGAGTACGTGCGCTTCGACAGCGACGTGGGGGAGTACCGGGCGGTGACGCCGCTGGGGCGGTCTGCCGCCGAGTACTGGAACAGCCAGAAGGACATCCTGGAGAGGACCCGGGCGGAGGCGGACACGGTGTGCAGACACAACTACCAGTCGGAGCTCCGCACGACCTTGCAGCGGCGAGGTGAGCGTCGTCGCCCCTCTGTGAGACCCACCCTTGGCAGGGGCCCCGAGTCTCTGCGCCGGGAGGGTTGAAGGGGACGCGGCCTCTGGAACCTAAGCCTTGTTCGTTCCACCCCAGGGAACAGGAGGCGGCAGTGGGGGTGCTGGGGGCTGGTGCATTGGAGGGGCAGGTACTCAGGGCAGAGCAGGGGTACAGGCAGAGTTGGTCAAGCTGCCTAGTTTGGCCCCAGCCTCCACATCCGTGGGCCTCATCCTCTGCTCTGCACGTTCTTGCCTCGTGCCTTATGCGTTTGCCTCTTCGTGCCTTACCTTGGCTAAGCAGTTCTCTTGCCCCCACTTTCCGCCCTCTTCCCTTCCCGCCCGCCCGGCTAGCACTGCCCCACCCAGCAAGGCCCACGTGCGCAACTCATGCAGCAGGAAGCTTCACGCTTGGCCTGGTGGAGTTAGGGCTGCTCCACAACCGCGCGCAGGGCATCCAGCAATTACAGTTGTGAAATAAGATATTTTGACTTTTGGCTTCAAATTATTATTCATCGTAATTCTGTTTTCTTAAATGGCTCTCATTCATGGCAGAGCTCTTTGAGGTGAGGCTGTTTTAATCATTGGTTGCCTGGTACCTGGCACATCAACTGGCATGTGGTATGAGCTCAATGATCTTCTGTTAAATTAATGAATACAGGTACTCAGCTCCCAGTCCACTTAGGTTCAAGAAAAACCAGAGGCTTAAAAATTGACTTTTATTAATTATTTTCTATCATTTTGCTTAATTCTTTAAAGTAAACTCTTATTGACTTGAATCTTAATAGTCTGTGAATAAAAAGTCTGAGGAAAAAAGTGTTTGCTAAAAGTAAAAACAACACTTGTATGATGTTTGTAAGGCAGTTTTAATTTCTTAGAAAAGCTGAACAAATGGCACAATGCAAAGAGCAGATGTTTGGGAATAAATAGATTGAAGCCACTAAATTATTGGATAAAAATAGTTTCAGGTTGCTTTTGGCCTAGGTTCTCCCCTCCCCCCATCACTATCCACTTCAGGAATAAACATTCTGAAAGTCAATTTACCCATTTAGTGAGCACTTATTTCTAGACAGTGGCCTTATCAAATACCATACATGTTATGTCATTTAACCTCACAGTTACCTGTGCATTAGAGATTAGCGTCACCACTTTATGTATCCTAATATTAGTACATGATAAGCACTTTAAGTAATCAGCCCACAATTACTTACCAAGACCTTAAGCTCCCAAAATACACAACACTCTTTATGTTCTTCACTACACATCTGTAGGTCAAACGGACATAAAGCCTTGTTAAAGCCAGTTTTGACCAGAAGTAGCAATGAGTCTATTCCTGTTTGATCTCCATGTTAATGGGACAAAATGATACTTTCAAGGCATTGAAAATTTATGATTAATCAATCCCTAGTCTGACTCCAGTGTTATCTATGCAGATTCACAAAACTTTTAGTTTACTCTATACTCCCTTGCCTTCTTTTGACTCACATCCTAGTGCCAGCAAGTACTTATATTTTTGCTATTTCAGTTATATTTCCATAAAATTTATTTTATCATCTTTTCTCATAAATTTGTGCCCTCTGTTTTTACCCCCAATCTGGGTAAGATGAACAAATCTTATAAGGCCACATAGCTGACTGTGATTTCAGTGGGACTCCGGGAAGGAGAGCCAAAGAAAAGTTCAAGTCCAAGCAGAAACCGTGGTTCCTTCCGGATGATGGCTTATGAGTGCCATTTAATTGGGGTGCAACCTGCTGACCCCAGCAAATCTCAGCTATATTTATATGTTCACATTACAGGCTTATTAACCTAGGCAGACCTCTGCAAGGATCTCAGAATATTTTCTGTGGAGAACATACATGATAATGTCTGATTTCAGGACAAGACAGTAATTCTCAATAGGAAGGGAATGGAGTAGAGTAGACAGCTAGTAATTAAACTCATTTGTGTGTTAAAAATAAATTAAGGAAGAAAAGAAAATGAGAGAACAATACATTACATATGTACTATAGTTTCACACTAAGAGAATAAAGGAAATGCAATAAAGTGGCCTGAAAGGTAAAGGATGAGATGTGTGAAGAGGCAGGGAAAGGTGTGTAATTTTTTTACTATGAGCAGCAATCTGAGAAGATAAAGGAATTGAGTTATGGGCAAACATGATGTTTGATCAGTGTTATTTGTTTTGAAGACCTGCCTACTTTTTTCAAATATTACAAACCTTCAAAATAACGTTCTTTTTGTTTTTTGGTGTCTGTTACTAGATTGCACATTCTATAAAGGCAGGAACCAGGGTCTGTTGCTTATCTTTGGATTCTCAGTGATTGTCATATTTATATTTGTTGAACGAATCTTAATCCAAGACTTGGACTCCAGGTATCTTTCCACTCTGGTTCCAAGGAGGGACCCTTCCCCATGGTAGACGTGCTGTGTGGTCTCACATCTCACTCCTATGTCTTTTCCTGTCTGTTACTGCCCTCAGTGGAGCCCACGGTGACCATCTCCCCATCCAGGACAGAGGCCCTCAACCACCACAACCTGCTGGTCTGCTCGGTGACAGATTTCTATCCAGGCCAGATCAAAGTCCGGTGGTTTCGGAATGACCAGGAGGAGACAGCCGGCATTGTGTCCACCCCCCTTATTAGGAACGGCGACTGGACCTTCCAGATCCTGGTGATGCTGGAAATGACTCCCCAGCGTGGAGATGTCTACACTTGCCACGTGGAGCACCCCAGCCTCCAGAGCCCCATCACTGTGGAGTGGCGTAAGGAGATATTGAGTTTCTATTACTATGGGCCCCACAAAACAAAGAGCTCCTTCTGACCCATCCCTTCCCATCTCTTATCCCTGATGTCACTACTGAGCTGGGAATCACAGGAGACTAGAGCACCTCTAGCTCCATGGCAAGTGCGTCAGAAGAATCCTGATCTCATCACCCTTCCAGATGCTAGGGAAATTACTCTACATACTGTTGCTCTGGATCCCAGTCCTGATAGCTCAGAGGGACGGATTATTAGGGCTGGTGACTGGGATCTTAGGGTTTAAGGTTATGGAAGAGTTCCTGAGGAGTGGAGCTCTGCTTTGCCACTCTCTCACCTACTCACTGTATCCAAGGACCTATTGCCTGGCCTTTCCCTCCCTTTGGGGTGGTCTGAATGGAGAACTAGGTTCTTTTGATGCCTTCACCTCCTGCACCTCAGACTGGACTTCAGCTCCTCAGTAGGGATGTTATGGGGTATGGGGACAAACACTGACACTCAGGCTGTATTTCTTAGGGGCTCAGTCTGAATCTGCCCAGAGCAAGATGCTGAGTGGCATTGGAGGCTTCGTGCTGGGGATGATCTTCCTCGGGCTGGGCCTTATCATCCATCACAGGAGTCAGAAAGGTGAGGAACCCCAGGGGAAAAGGGGAAGATGGGCTGTGACCCAGACCCTCTATTCAGAGAGGACCTGTCTCTAGATGTAGCTCTTTCCTCGTGATTCTGAGAGGAAGAAGGCTGAGCTGGAGGTGGGAGGAGACAGGACAAGATTGGAGGAGGCATTGGAATCTAATTTTACTGGTTGAAAAGTAGCCCTATCACAGAGCTGACTGATAGAGCTTATTCCAGGACGTCCTTACCGTTCATCATTGTCTCACTGGCTCCTTCCTAAAAGCTTCCTCCAAGAAGAGGGTCAGAGCCTCGGCCTCCTTGCCTTCTAGTGACAATTTCCTTTGTTTCAGGGGATTTTCAATTAGGGTGCTTAAGGCCTTGAAGAACATGGGTGGGAAGAGAATATAACTCTAATTAAGTCACATATGTCATTTTCTTTGGGGTGAGAAAGTGGCTGTTTGTGTAATGAGACCTTTCTCTGCATAACTTCCTTTTGTAAGACCTCAAGGGCCTCCACCAGCAGTTAATATTTCAGCCATGATCCAGTGTGGGGAGGGTGCAGGTGTAGAGGAAGAGCAAGAGCTGAGTGTACCTGGTCATAATGGTCTCTGTTTTTTTTTTTTATTTTTTATTATTATACTTTAAGTTCTAGGGTACATGTGCATAACGTTTATATCATGTATAACTCCCCAATGCAATCCCTCCCTCCTCCCCCCTCCCCATGATAGGTCCCGGTGTGTGATGTTCCCTTCCCGAGTCCAAGTGATTTCATGTTCAGTTCCCACCTATGAGTGAGAACATGCGGGTTTGGTTTTCTCTTCTTGTGATAGTTTGCTAAGAATGATGGTTTCCACTGCATCCATGTCCCTACAAAGGACGCAAACTCATCCTTTTTTATGGCTGCATAGTATTCCATGGTGTGTAGTGCCACATTTTCTTAATCCAGTCTGTCACAGATGGACATTGGGTTGATTCCAAGTCTTTGCTATTGTGAATAGTGCCGCAATAAACATACGTGTGCATGTCTTTGTAGTAGAGTAATTTATAATCCTTTGGGTATATACCCAGTAATGGGATGGCTGGGTCATATGGTACATCTAGTTCTAGATCCTTGAGGAATTGCCATACTGTTTTCCATAATGGTTGAACTAGTTTACAATCCCACCAACAGTGTAAAAGTGTTCTATTTCTCCACATCCTCTCCAACACCTGTGTTTCCTGACTTCTTAATGATTGCCACTTAACTGGTGTGAGATGGTATCTCACTGTGGTTTCGATTTGCATTTCTCTGATGGCGAGTGATGATGAGCATTTTTCATGTGTCTGTTGGCTGTATGGATGTCTTCTTTTGAGAAATGTCTGTTCATATCCTTTCCACCACTTTTGAGGGGTTGTTGTTTGTTTTTTCTTGTATATTTGTTGAGTTCTTTGTAGATTCTGGATATGAGTCCTTTGTCAGATGAGTAGGTTGCAAAAATTTTCTCCCATTCTGTAGGTTGCCTGTTCACTCTGATGGTAGTTCTTTAGCTGTGCAAAAGCTCTTTAGTTTAATGAGATCCCATTTGTCAATTTTGGCTTTTGCTGCCGTTGCTTTTGGTGTTTTAGACATGAAGTCCTTGCCCATGCCTATGTCCTGAATGGTACTACCTAGATTTTCTTCTAGGGTTTTTATGGTATTAGGTCTAACATTTAAGTCTCTAATCCATCTTGAATTAATCTTCGTATAAGGGGTAAGGAAAGGATCCAGTTTCAGCTTTCTACTTATGGCTAGCCAATTTTCACAGCACCTTTATAAATAGGGAATCCTTCCCCATTTCTTGGTTCTCTCAGGTTTGTCAAAGATCAGATGGCTGTAGATGTGTGGTTTTATTCTGAAGACTCTGTTCTGTTCCATTGGTCTATATCTCTGTTGTGGTACCAGTACCATGCTGTTTTGGTTACTGTAGCCTTGTAGTATAGTTTGAAGTCAGGTAGCGTGACGCCTCCAGCTTTGTCCTTTTGACTTAGGATTGTCTTGGCAATGCGGGCTTTTTGGTTCCATATGAACTTTAAAGCAGTTTTTTCCAATTCTGTGAAGAAAGTCATTGGTAGCTTGATGGGGATGGCATTGAATCTATAAATAACCTTGGGCAGTATGGCCATTTCACGATATTGATTCTTCTATCCATGAGCATGGTATGTTCTTCCATTTGTGTGTCTCTTTGATTTCACTGAGCAGTGGTTGTAGTTCTCCTTGAAGAGGTCCTCACATCCCTTGTAAGCGGATTCCTAGGTATTTTATTCTCTTTGAAGCAATTGTGAATGGAAGTTCATTCTGATTTGGCTCTCTGCTTGTCTGTTACTGGTGTATAAGAATGCTTGTGATTTTTGCACATTAATTTTGTATCCTGAGACTTTGCTGAAGTTGCTTATCAGCTTAAGGAGATTTGGGGCTGAGACGATGGGGTTTTCTAAATATACCATCATGTCATCTGCAAACAGGGACAATTTGACTTCTCTTCCCTAACTGGATACCCTTGATTTCTTTCTCTTGCCTGATTGCTCTAGCCAGAACTTCCAACACTATGTGAATAGGAGTGGTGAGAGAGGGCATCCCTGTCTGTGCCAGTTTTCAAAGGGAATTTTTCCAGTTTTTGCCCATTCAGTATGATATTAGCTGTGGGTTTGTCATAAATAGCTCTTATTATTTTGAGGTACGTTCCATCAATACCTAACTTATTGAGCGTTTTTAGCATAAAGGGCTGTTGAATTTTGTCAAAAGCCTTTTCTGCATCTATTGAGATAATCATGTGGTTCTTGTCTTTGGTTCTGTTTATATGCTGGATTACGTTTATTGATTTGCGAATGTTGAACCAGCCTTGCATCCCAGGGATGAAGCCCACTTGATCATGGTGGATAAGCTTTTTGATGTGCTGCTGAATCCGGTTTGCCAGTATTTTCTTGAGGATTTTTGCATCGATGTTCATCAGGGATATTGGTCTAAAATTCTTTTTTTGTTGTGTCTCTGCCAGGCTTTGGTATCAGGATGATGTTGGCTCATAAAATGAGTTAGGGAGGATTCCCTCTTTTCTATTGATTGGAATAGTTTCAGAAGGAGATGGTACCAGCTCCTCCTTGTACCTCTGGTAGAATTCAGCTGTGAATCCATCTGGTCCTGGACTTTTTTGGTGGGTAGGCTATTAATTGTTGCCTCAATTTCAGAGCCTGCTATTGGTCTATTCAGGGATTCAACTTCTTCCTGGTTTAGTCTCGGAAGAGTGTAAGTGTCCAGGAAATTATCCATTTCTTCTAGATTTTCTAGTTGATTTGCGTAGAGGCATTTATAGTATTCTCTGATGGTTGTTTGTATTTCTGTGGGGTCGGTGGTGATATCCCCTTTATCATTTTTTATTGCGTCTATTGATTCCTCCCTCTTTTCTTCTTTATTAGTCTAGCTAGCGGTCTGTCAATTGTGTTGATCTTTTCAAAAAACCAACTCCTGGATTCATTGATGTTTTGGAGGGTGTTTTGTGGTCTCTATCTCCTTCAGTTCTGCTCTGATCTTAGTTATTTCTTGCCTTCTGCTAGCTTTTGAATGTGTTTGCTCTTGCCTCTCTAGTTCTTTTAATTGTGATGTTAGAGTGTCAATATTAGATCTTTCCTGCTTTCTCTTGTGGGCATTTAGTGCTATAAATTTCCCTCTACACACTGCTTTAAATGTGTCCCAGAGATTCTGGTATGTTGTATCTTTGTTCTCATTGGTTTCAAAGAACATCTTTATTTCTGCTTTCATTTCGTATGTACCCAGTAGTCATTCAGGAGCAGGTTGTTCAGTTTCATGTAGTTGAGCGGTTTTGATTGAGTTTCTTAGTCCTGAGTTCTAAGAAGTTTGATTGCACTGTAGTCTGAGAGACAGTTTGTTATAATTTCTGTTCTTGTACATTTGCTGAGGAGTGCTTTACTTCCAATTATGTGGTCAATTTTGGAGTAAGTGCGATGTGGTGCTGAGAAGAATGTATATTCTGTTGATTTGGGGTGGAGAGTTCTATAGATGTCTATTAGGTCCGCTTGGTGCAGAGATGAGTTCATTCCTGGATATCCTTGTTAACTTTCTGTCTCATTGATCTGTCTAATGTTGACAGTGAGTGTTGAAGTCTCCCATTATTATTGTATGGGAGTCTAAGTCTCTTTGTAGGTCTCTAAGGACTTGCTTTATGAATCTGGGTGCTCCTGTATTGGGTGCATATATATTTAGGAGAGTTAGCTCTTCCTGTGAATTGATCCCTTTACCATTATGTAATGGCCTTCTTTGTCTCTTTTGATCTTTGATGGTTTAAAGTCTGTTTTATCAGAGACTAGGATTGCACCCTGCTTTTTTTTGTTCTCCATTTGCTTGGTAGATCTTCCTCCATCCCTTTATTTTGAGCCTATGTATGTCTCTGCATGTGAGATGGGTCTCCTGAATACAGCAGACTGATGGGTCTTGACTCTTTATCCAGTTTGCCAGTCTGTGTCTTTTAATTGGAGCATTTAGTCCATTTACATTTAAGATTAATATTGTTATGTGTGAACTTGATCCTGCCATTATGATATTAACTGGTTATTTTGCTCGTTAGTGATGCAGTTTCTTCCTAGCCTCGATGGTCTTTACATTTTGGCATGTTTTTGCAATGGCTGGTACCGGTTGTTCCTTTCCATGTTCAGGGCTTCCTTCAGGGTCTCTTGTAAGGCAGGCCTGGTGGTGACAAAATCTCTAAGCATTGCTTATCTGTAAAGGATTTTCTTTCTCTTCAATGATGAAACTTAGTTTGGGGGATATGAAATTCTGGTTGAAAATTCTTGTCTTTAAGAACGTTGAATATTGGCCCCCACTCTCTTCTGGTTGTAGAGTTTCTGCCGAGAGATCTGCTGTTAGTCTGATGGGCTCCCTTTGTGGGTAACCGACCTTTCTCTCTGGCTGCCCTTAAGATTTTTTCCTTCATTTCAACTTTGGTGAATCTGGCAATTATGTGTCTTGGAGTTGCTCTTCTGGAGGAGATATTTGTGGCGTTCTCTGTATTTCCTGAATTTGAATGTTGGCCTGCCCTACTAGGTTGGGGAAGTTCTCCTGGATGATATCCTGAAGAGTGTTTTCCAACTTGGTTCCATTTTCCCCCTCACTTTCAGGCACCCCAATCAGACATAGATTTGGTCTTTTTACATAATCCCATACTTCTTGCAGGCTTTGTTCATTTTTTTTCTTCTTTTTTCTTTTGGTTTCTCTTCTCGCTTCATTTCATTCATTTGATCCTCAATCGCTGATACTCTTTCTTCCAGTTGATCGAGTCGGTTACTGAAGCTTGTGGATTTGTCCGTATTTCTCATGTCATGGGTTGCATCTCTGTCATTCGTTTATGATCTTCTCTGCATTAATTAGTCTAGCTGTCAATTCTTCCACTCTTTTTTCAAGATTTTTAGTTCTTTGCGCTGGGTACGTAATTCCTCCTTAGCTCTGAGAGGTTTGATGGACTGAAGCCTTCTTCTCTCATCTCATCAAAGTCATTCTCTGACCAGCTTTGATCTGTTGCTGGCGATGGGCTGCGCTCCTTTGCAGGGGGAGATGCGCTCTTATTTTTGAATTTCCAGCTTTTCTGCCCTGCTTCTTCCCCATCTTTGTGGTTTTATCTGTCTCTGGTCTGATGATGGTGACGTACTGATGGGGTTTTGGTATAGGTGTCCTTCCTGTTTGATACTTTTCCATCTGACAGTCAGAAGGACTGTCTGTTGGTCTGTTGGAGATTGCTTGAGGTCCACTCCAGACCCTGTTTGCCTGGGTATCAGCAGCAGAGGTTGCCGAAGATAGAATATTGCTGAACAGCGAGTGTACCTGTCTGATTCTTCCTTTGGAAGCTTCCTCTCAGGGGTGACTCCACCCTGTGAGGTGTGGGGTGTCAGACTGCCCCTAGTGGGGGATGTCTCCCAGCTAGGCTACTCAGGGGTCAGGGACCCACCTGAGCAGGCAGTCTGTCCGTTCTCAGATCTCAACCTCTGCGTTAGGAGATCCACGGCTCTCCCCAAAGCTGTCAGACAGAGTCGTTCGCCTCTGCACCGGCCCCGCTGCTTCCCCTATTGGACTGCAGCTGTGCGTTGTCCGGTAGAGTCTACAGAGACAGGCAGGCTTCCTTGAGCTGCTGTGAGCTCCACCCAATTCGAGCTTCCCAGGGGCTTTACCTGCTTAAGCCTCAGCAATGGCGGGCGCCCCTCCCCCAGCCTCGCTGCTGCCTTGCGGATGGATCGCGGCAGAGTGTTGTGTTAGCAGTGAGGGAGGCTCCGTGGGCGTGGGACCCTCCCGGCCAGATGTGGGATATATTCTCCTGGTGTGCCTGTTTCCTTAAAGCGCAGTATTGGGGTTGGAGTTACCCGATTTTCCAGGTGTTGTGTGTCTCAGTTCCCCTGGCTAGGAAAACGGATTTCCTTCCCCCTTGCGCTTCCAGTGAGGCGATGCCTCGCCCTGCTTCAGCTCACGCTGGTCAGGCTGCAGCAGCTGACCAGAACCGATTGTCCGGCACTCCCTAGATAGATGACCCCAGTACCTCAGTTGAAAATGCAGAAATCACCGGTCTTCTGTGTCGCTCGCGCTGGGAGTTGGAGACTGGAGCTGTTCCTATTCGGCCATCTTCATGGTCTCTGTTTATGGTATATTTGCTGCTATGAGAATGAAGACTTAGGGGCAAAGTTTCCCAGTTCCTGGGAATCTCCAGAGGTTGTTCCCTAGAACCAAGCCTTAACTTTGGTGACATATTCTTGTGAAATGTGGAGCCAGAACCACAGCTTAAATGTTAGACACTAGGATGATGCCCACTTTGTGCCATATTTTGGTGGCTACTGCCTGTAGGCATTTTCCAGTGACCGGTAGAGGCTGCTAGTGGTAGGGATGAGGTATCATCCAATTTCATAAAAAGATCGAACCCTTCATATTCCCCAGAAGAGTAACAGCTGTTCCCCCACCTCCCACACATCTGCATCAAGCTGAACTTCTGTGTCCTCGTGAGCTGATTTCACCTTTGCACAGATCTTGGGGGAGGTGAAGATGATACATCCTGGACCTCAGATTTCTCTGTCTGAAGCTGCAGGGGGCCCCTGAGGGGTGGGGAAGATGGCAGGCCCACCAGCGTGCCCTGTGCTGATCATCCCTCTTCTCTCTTCTCCAGGGCTCCTGCACTGACTCCTGAGACTATTTTAACTGGGATTGGTTATCAGTCTTCTGTAATGCCTGCTTGTCCCTGCCCAGAATTCCCAGCTGCCTGTGTCAGCCTGTTCCCCTGAGATCAGAGTTCTACAGTGGCTGTCACGCAGCCACCAGGCCATCTCCTTTCATCCCCACCGCAAGGCGCTGGCTGTGACCCTGCTTCCTGCACTGACCCAGAGCCTCTGCCTGTGCATGGCCAGCTGCATCTACTCAGGCCCCAAGGGGTTTCTGTTTCTATTCTGTCCTCAGACTGCTCAAGACAAGCACATGAAAACCGTTACCTGACTTTAGAGCTTTTTTACATAATTAAACATGATCCTAAGTTATCTGTATTCTGAACTTCCTTAATTGAGCAGAGGCAGGAAATCACTGCAGAATGAAGGAACATACCTTGAGGTGACCCAGCCAACCTGTGGCCAGGAGGGTTATACCTTGAAAAGACACTGAAAGAATTTGGGGTGCAAAGTCAGGGTGGGCAGAGGAGGTAGAAAATCAACTCAGTTGTCACATCATTCATGGTTCTTTCATATTGATGTTCAGTGCAGTGGCCTGAAAATATCCCAGCCTCTCTTCTGGTTTAGTGAGTGCTGTGTAAGTAAGCATGGTGGAATTGTTTGGGGACAGATATAGTGACCCTGGGTCACTGGTGTTTCAAACGTTCTGGCAAGTCACATCAATCAATAATTTTTACTTTTAAGAAAGCATAACCAGCAATTAAGAGTACTATTTTTTGATTCTAAATGATAGAAACCCAAATATATTTTGTTCATGGTACAAAGGAAGCCTAGAGTCAAGTTGATTTCAGAAGTGACTAGTTCCAGATACACAATGAGATCTTCACCTCTCTCTTTCTGTTTTATCTCTATCTGTGAATCTGTCTCTCTTTTTCTGTGCCTCTTTGTCCCTGTATAGTTCTTTCTGTGTGTCTCTCTGCATCTTTGTCTCTGCCCCCTTGTTGTCTTTCACTACATTGTTGCCTTTCTTTCTATTTTTCTAATCCATTGTCACTATTTATCTGCATTTTTTCTATCTCCATGTTTCTTTTTGCATCTATTTTTCTGTATTTCTCTTCCTTATCACTTCACATCTTATCTCATCTCTCTCTCTTGCTCTGTGTGTATGTGTGTGTGTGTGTGTGTGTGTCTGTCTGTCTGTCTGTCTCCATTATATATGTTCCTAGAATGTCTACCAGAGTTTTAACAACTTTAGGAAAGATTCTGATTGGCCAAGCCTGGGTAACATGTACACCTCTCACACACACCATCCTGTGCATGGAAGGCTAACAGCCAGCATTGTGCCCATCCCTCTTATTAAGAAGGAAGACTGGATTTTCCAGATCCTTGTGGTGCTGGAAATGACTTCCAGTGTGCAGATGTCTACACCAGCCATGTGGAGCACCTCAGCCTCCAGAGCCTCCTCACAGTGGAGGGGTGTAAGGGGCAGTTTGTTTCTTGTGGAGCCCACAGGACAAATGGCAGAGCTCCCTCTGGTTCTAGGGTCCCTTTTGGGAATACCTGTTCATAGTCATTCCACTCTTTGTCTGAGCTCCCTTTGTCATTGACACAGTAACCCGTTGATTCCTGATGACACTCTCTTCCGGGTTATGAGGGAGGTCACTACACACTGTGGTCCCTTTGATGTGGGCCCAGCCCTGAAGCTGGTCTACATCTCAGTATCTGAGTTTCATCATGAAGACAGTGTGGGAGCTTCTGTGAGGTTATGTAAGGCCATGACCCCAAAAGCAGACATCCCATCTTCCTTTCTCCCTCACCCACACACTGGGCCTGAGGAGTCTTTGGCAGGCTCTTCCTTCTTATGGACAAGATCAGAGTGGAGAACTAGGTCTCCTTGGGACCTTCATCTCCTGTACTTCAGGCTGTCATGCAGGTCGTCAGACAGGGACACCGGCACACAAAGAGGCACCGACACTTGAGATTCTGCTCCCCAGGGTTATAGTATGAACTTTTCCCAAGCAAAATGCTGAACGGAGTCAAAAGTTTTGTGCCGATTTTGTCCTCTTCCTTGGGATGGGCATTGTCATTCACCACAGGGATCAAAAGAGTGTGACGCTTCTGGGGAAATGGGGAAGGCATGTGCTGGGTTGTCCCGGGTGTCCTCAGTCTCTATGTGTAGCTCCTTGCTTTTGATCCTGCAAAGGGAAAAGGCAGGGCTGGGGATTGAACAAGACTCAAAGTTTAGGGAGACATCGAGATCTGATTTTTCTAGTTGAAGCATAAGCCCTATAATCCAGGTGGGTAGTAGATTATATTCTAGGACGTTCTTTTTTTTTTTTTTTTTTTTTTGAGGCGGAGTCTCGCTCTGTCGCCCGGACTGGAGTGCAGTGGCCGGATCTCAGCTCACTGCAAGCTCCGCCTCCCGGGTTCACGCCATTCTCCTGCCTCAGCCTCCCGAGTAGCTGGGACTACAGGCGCCTGCCACTTCGCCCGGCTAGTTTTTGTATTTTTAGTAGAGATGGGTTTCACCGTGTTAGCCAGGATGGTCTCGATCTCCTGACCTCGTGATCCACCCGTCTCGGCCTCCCAAAGTGCTGGGATTACAGGCTTGAGCCACCGCGCCCGGCCTCTAGGACGTTCTTACAGTTCAACATCGTCACACTGAACACATGCTGGAAGATTCTTTATTAATGAAAGAGTCAAAATCTTCTCTTTCTTCCATTGACACTTTCATAGAAACAACTATTTTTTTGCACCCAAATTTCATTGGATAGTATGATCTCTAATGGATAATTTAATTAAAATGACAAGTATATCCTGTAAAGAACTGAGTCTCAGGCTGGGCGTGGTGGCTCAAGCCTGTAATCTCAGCGCTTTGGGAGGCCGAGACGGGCGGATCACGAGGTCAGGAGATCAAGACCATCCTGGCTAACACGGTGAAACTCCGTCTCTACTAAAAAATACAGAAAACTAGCCGGGAGAGGTGGCAGGCACCTATAGTCCCAGCTACTCGGGAGGCTGAGGCAGGAGAATGGCATAAACCCAGGAGGCGGAGCTTGCAGTGAGCTGAGATCCAGCCACTGCACTCCAGCCTGGGCAACAGAGGGAGACTCCGTCTCAAAAAAAAAAAAAAAAAAAGGCCGGGCGCGGTGGCTCAAGCCTGTAATCCCAGCACTTTTGAGAGGCCGAGATGGGTGGATCACGAGGTCAGGAGATCGAGACCATCCTGGCTAATGCGGTGAAACCCCGTCTCTACTAAAAAATACAGAAAACTAGCCAGGCGAGGTGGCGGGCGCCTGTAGTCCCAGCTACTCGGGAGGCTGAGGCAGGAGAATGGCATAAATCCGGGAGGCAGAGCTTGCAGTGAGCTGAGATCCGGCCACTGCACTCCAGCCTGGGCGACAGAGCAAGACTCCATCTCAAAAAAAAAAAAAAAAAAAAAAGAACTGAGTCTCAGCATACAACTTGGAGGAAAGTGTGTTCTAGAGAAAACTTACCAGTCTTGAGTATTTGTCCTTACCTTAGATAATAGCAGTATATCTTTTGGAGACCATGGTGCTCGCCAATATTCCAAAGCTCCTGTATATTCCCCAGTCTTTTCTGCTGTTAGGTTGGGGTCATTTGACTGACACTAGCCAATAGAACTTGCAAATAGGTGCATGATGGTGTATGAGATGCTGGAAACTCCACAACCAGAGTCACTTGAATGACTGTGGAATTAAGTCTGCTTATTGAGTTAAGCCACTAAGATCTACTTTTTACTGTGGGTTAAGATCTTATTGCAACATAACCTTGCCCTTCCTGATTATCATTAAATGTTTAACTTAAGGACAGAGTTCTTAAGTTAATAGAGTGAATCAGTTGAGTTAATGGAAGTCAGGAGATGATTCTTAAAAACAAAAAAGTAAAAAACAGAAAACTTTGTTTGAACAAGGAAAAGTTAAGAATGTTGCACTTCAAAAGAATTTTAAATTCATTAATTATTTTTAATTGACAAATAACTGCATTTATAGGGTACTATGTGACTTTTTGATGCATGTGATTAAACCAGTTAATTAAAATATCCATCACTTCACTTTTTTGTGGTATGAATATTTAAAATCTCTCTTAGCAATTTCCCTGTTTTTTTTAGTTTTTTTTTTTTTTGAGACAGAGTCTTACTCTGTCGTCCAGGCTGGGGTGCATTGGTGTCATCTCCACTCACTGCAACCTCCGCCTCTGGGATTCAAGCAATTCTCCTGCCTCAGCCTCCCGAGTAGCTGTGACTACAGGCATGTGCCACTATGCCCGGCTAATTTTTGTACTTTTAGTACAGACAGAGTTTCACCATGTTGGCCAGGCTGATCTCAAACTCCTGACCTGAGATGATCTTCCCGCTTTGGCCTCCCAAAGTGCTGGGATTGCAGGCGTGAGCCACCACGCCCGGCTGCAGTTTTCAAATATGCGATACAGTTGGCCCTCTGTATCTGTGGGTTCCACATCCTCTGATTCATTCAACTGTGGATTGAAAATATTTAGAAAAAAATGAAAAATAACAATATAACAATAAAAATAATTCCAATTCGAAGACAATACAGTATAACAACTATTTACATAGCATTTACATTGCATTGGATATTATAAGTAATCTAGAGATGATTTAAATATATGGGAGGATAGGCTTAGGTTATATGCAAAAACTAAACCATTTTTAACAAGGGACTTGAGCATTCTCAGATTTTGGTACACAGAGAGGGTCCTGGAACCAATTCCTCGTGGATACTGAGGGACGACAGTACATTATCATTAACCGTAGTCACCATGCTGTACAATCGATTTCCAGTACTTACTCCTCCTGTCTAACTGAAACTTTGTACTTTTATTGAGACAGGGTCTAGTTCTGGCTAGAGTGTAGTGGTATGATCACAGCTCACTGCAGCCTTGACTTCCCAGGCTCAGTCCATCCTCCCACCTCAGTCTCTGGAGTAGCTGGGACTACTGGCATGTGCCACCATGCCTGGCTAATTTTGTATTTTTGTAAAGACAGAGTTTCACCATGCTGCCCAGCTGGTCTTGAACTTCTGGGCTCAACCACCCACCTTCCTCAGCCTCCCAGAGTGAGGGGATTACAGACATAAGCCACCACACCCTGCCCTTCTTTGTACCTTTTGACCAACATCTTCTCATTCCTCCTTGCCCCGCTCCCTACTACCCCCACTCCCCCTCCTGCCGTGATTTTGACTTTTTTAGATTCTACGTGTAAGTGAGGTCATGCGGTATTTGTCTTTCTGTGCCTGGCTTTTTTCGCTTAACATAATGTCCCCCAGGTTCATCCATGTTGTAAATGACGTAGAAGATTTCCTTCTTTTATAAGGCTGAATAGTATTCCATTGTGTATGTAGACCAGTTTCTTTTTCCACTCATCTGCTGATGGACACTTAGGTTGATTCCATCTTTTGGTCATTGTGAGTAGTGCTGCGATGAACTTGGGAGTACAGATATCTCTTTGATACACTGATTTCATTTTCTATGAAGATGTACCCAGGAGTGAAATTGCTGGATCATGTGGTAGTTCTATTTTAAATTTTAAAATAGATGATGAATTTTAAAAAACATTTATCTGGGCCGGGCACAATGGTACACACCTGTAATCCTAGCACTTGGGAGGCCGAGGCGGGCAGATCACCAAGTCAAGAGTTCAAGATCAGCCTGGCCAACATAGTGAAACCCCATCTCTACTAAAAATACAAAAATTAGCCGGGCGTGGTGGCACATGCCTGTAGTCCCAGCTACTCGGGAGGCTAAGGTGGGAGAATCGCTTGAACCCGGGAGGCGGAGGTTGCAGTAAGCTGAGACCACGCCACTGCACTGCAGCCTGGGTGACAGAGTGAGACTCTGTCTCAAAAACAACAACAACAAAAACAAAAAAACATACATTTATTTGTTTGTTTTCTTCCACATGAATATATATGTATTCCCAGAAACTAGAACACCGTTTCTATTGTGGATGCTGTTCTGTCCTACCTAACTCCCTTTGGGACTGAAGGATTTATTCTCTTATTGGTGGGAATGTTGCTGGCTGACTGCCCTTAGCTGTCAGTCATCCCCTGGAATTGCCTTAGGTGATGAAAGCTGCCTCATAGGATTTTACTCCACTTCCAGGGAGAACCCACCTATGATGACTGGTCAGTGTAGGGATATAAAGGTCCTAAATCCTTTCCCTAATTTGGGCCAACTCTGAAGGGCTCTTACAAGCTTCAGAACTCCCTGGGGGTTAGGCTGAAGAATTTTTGTGACTGAATGATAGTCCAATTTCTAAAACCCTGCTTTAATTCATAAGCCTTCTTACCTAATTCTTTTGGTTACATATGTAATTTAAATATAGTGATTTTTGTGACTTCTTCCTTACCTATGGACAATGTCTCTTTTCTGCTTCTTAGAAGATAAAGTTATTGATATTGTTACCCTACATTTCCTCTCTACTTTATGCTTCCACTTGGCAAAATGAGGTACAGCACCCTTTTTTCAATATTGTCAAAGCTGACAATTTTGACATTCTGCTGTAACACTAAGCGTCCTTGGGCTTGCTCGTAGCTTAATTCTAAAAGTTAAAAAAATTGTTCATCATTTTCTAAATATCACTCATGTATCAGACATTCTTTGCTTGCCAAGAAACTGCTATAGTAGGATCCCTTTTCAGTGAGGTCCTGCATTAAATTCGGTTTCCTGGTTCCCTATCTTCCCATTTCCTGATTAACAGTTTCACTTTGCTAAGTAATATCCTTAGTCAATTTCTAATAAAACTATGTGTGGTAGGTAAAATTTATGTCCTTTCATATCCAACAGTATTTTTATTCTTTCTATGTGCCTGATTGTGATTTTGGAAAGGTCTACATTTTAATAAAAATAATTTTCCATTAGAACTTCAAGGCCTTTCTCATTATCTTAATAATAGAAGCTTCTGGGAGTCCCACGTTCTGTCTGTTGTCAGTTAGTTTCATTTTGGTTTCCCTCACTGGAATATTTTATGATGTTTCTTTAACCCTTGAGGTTCTGAAATTTTGAAAATGATTTATTTCGAGATGAGTCTTTATTAATTTTGATAAATACCTGACAATACCTTTCTATGTAAAGAATTGGGTCTTTAACATTTAGAAATTTTTCCCTTATTATTTGTTTTGATAATTTTCTCCCTCATCTTCTCTGTTGGTCTCTCTAGTTCTGTAACCTGAGGTTGGACTTCCTTGGTCTATTCTCTGTTTATCTTTCTACCATATATTACATTTCTTCGTCTTTTTCTTTTTTTCTCTCACTCTGTTGTACAGGCTGGAGTGCAGTGGCACTATCTTGGCTCACTGCAAGCTCCGCCTCCTGGGTTCATGCCATTCTCCTGCCTCAGTCTCCCCAGTAGCTGGGACTACATGTGCCCACCACCATGCCTTGCTAATTTTTTGTATTTTTTGGTAGAGACGGAGTTTCACCATGTTAGCCAGGATGTTCTCGATCTCCTGACCTCATGATCCACCTGCCTCGCCTCCCAAAGTGCGGGATTGCAGGTGTGAACCACCGCGCTCAACCATGTCTTTTTAAATGTCAGTGAGATTTTCTTGATTACATTTTCAACCTTTCTATTAAATTTTCCAATTGTTTGTAGCATTCTATTATTACTTTTACAGATTAAGAATTCTTTTTTGGCCGGGCACGGTGGCTCAGGCCTGTAATCCTAGCACTTTGGGAAGCCGAGGCAGGCGGATCACGAGGTTAGGAGATCGAGACCATCCTGCTAACATGGTGAAACCACGTCTCTACTAAAAATACAAAAACTTAGCCGGTGTGGTGGCGGGCACCTGTAGTCCCAGCTACTGGGGAGGCTGAGGCAGGAGAATGGCGTGAACCCAGGAGGCAGAGCTTGCAGTGAGCGGAGATCACACCAATGCACTACAGCCTGGGCAACAGAGTAAGACTCCGTCTCAAAAAAAAAAAAAGAATTCTATATATTATTATTATTATACTTTAAGCTCCAGGGTACAAGTGCACAATATGCAGGTTTGTTACATAGGTATACATGTGCCACATTGGTTTGCTGCACCCACCAACTCGTCATTTACATTAGGTATTTCTCCTAATGCTGTCCCTCCCCTAGCCTCTTACTTCCCGACAGGCCCCAGTGTGTAACGTTCACCTCCCTGTGTCCATGTGTTCTCATTGTTCAACTCCCACTTATGGGTGAGAACATGCAGTGTTTGGTTTTCTGTCCTTGCGATAGTTTGCTCAGAATGATGGTTTCCAGCTTCATCCATGTCCCTGCAAAGGATGCGAACTCATCCTTTTATATGACTGCATAGTATTCCATGGTGTATATGTGCCACATTTTCTTTATCCAGTCTATTATTGGTGGACATTTGGGTTGGTTCTGAGTCTTTGCTATTGTGAATAGTGCCACAATAAGCACACGTGTGCATGTGTCTTTATAGTAGCATGATATATAATCCTTTGGGTATATACCCAGTAATAGGATTGCTGGGTCAAATGGTATTTCTAGTTCTAGATCCTTGAGGAATGGCCACACTGTTTTCCACAATGGTTGAACTAATTTACACTCCTACCAACAGTGTAAGAGTGTTCCTATTTCTCCACATCCTGTTCAGCATCTGTTGTTTCCTGACTTTTTAATGATCACCATTCTAACTGGCGTGGGATGGTATCTCATTGTGGTTTTGATTAGCATTTCTCTGATGACCAGTGATGATGAGCATTTTTTCATATGTTTGTTGGCTCCATAAATGTCTTCTTTTGAGAAGTGTCTGTTCATACCCTTTGCCCACCTTTTGATGAGGTTTTTTTTGATGATTTTTTTTTTTTTTGTAAATTTGTTTAACTTCTTTGTAGATTCTGGATATTAGCCCTTTGTCAGATGGATAGATTGCAAAAAATTTCTCCCATTCTGTAGGTTACCTGTTCACTCTGACGATAGTTTCTTTTGCTGTGCAGAAGCTCTTTAGTTTAATCAGATCCCATTTGTCAATTTTGGCTTTTGTTGCCATTGCTTTTGGTGTTTTTAGTCATGAAGTCTTTGCCCGTGCCTATGTCCTGAATGGTATTGCCTAGGTTTTCTTCTAGGGTTTTTATGGTTTTAGGTTTTATGTTTAAGTCTTTAATCCATCTTGAGTTAATTTTTGTATAAGGTGGAAGGAAGGGATCCAGTTTCAGCTTTCTACATATGGCTAGCTAGTTTTCCAGCACCATTTATTAATAGGGAATCCTTTCCCCATTTCTTGTTTTTGTCAGGTTTGTCAAAAATCAGATGATCGTAGATGTGTGGTGTTATGTCCGAGGACTCTGTCCTGTTCCAGTGGTCTATATATCTGTTTTAGTACCAGTACCATGCTGTTTTGGTTACTGTAGCCTTGTAGTACAGTTTAAAGTAATGTAGCATGATGCCTCCAGCTTTGCTCTTTTGGCTTAGGCTTGTCTTGTCTTGGCTATGTGGGCTCTTTTTTAGTTCCATGTGAAATTTAAAGTAGTTTTTTCCAATTCTGTGAAGAAAGTCAGTGGTAGCTTGATGGGGATGGCATTGAATCTATAAATTACCTTGGGCAGTATGGCCATTTTCATGATATTGATTCTTCTAATCCATGAGCATGGAATGTTCTTTCATTTGTTTGTGTCCTCCTTTTTCCGTTGAGCATTGGTTTGTAGTTCTCCTTGAAGAAGTCCTTCACATCCCTTATAAGTTGAATTCCTAGGTATTTTATTCTCTTTGTAGTAATTGTGAATGGGAGTTCACTCATGATTTGGCTCTCCTTTTGTCTGTTATTGGTTTATAGGAATGCTTGTGATTTTTGCACATTGATTTTGCATCCTGAGACTTTGCTGAAGTTGCTTATCAGCTAAAGGAGATTTTGGGCTGAGACGATGGGGTTTTCTAAATATACAATCATCCATCTGCAAACAGAGACAATTTGACTTCCTCTTTTCCTAATTGAATACCCGTTATTTCTTTCTTTTGCCTGATTGCCCTGGCCAGAACTTCCAATACTGTGTTGAATAGGAGTGGTGAGAGGGGGCATCCTTGTTTAGTGCCAGTTTTCAAAGGCAATGCTTCCAGTTTTTGCCCATTCTGTATGATATTGGCTGTGGGTTTGTCATAAATAGCTCCTACTATTTTGAGGTACGTTCCATCAATACCTAGTTCATTGAGAGTTTTTAGCATGAAGGGCTGTTGAATTTTGTCGAAGGTCTTTGTTGCGTCTATTGAGATAATCATGTGGTTTTTGTCATTGGTTCTGTTTATGTGGTGGATTACATATATTGATTTCCATATATTGAACCAGCCTTGCATCCCAGGGGTGAAGCCAACTTGATTGTAGTGGATAAGCTTTTTGATGTGCTGCTGGATTTGGTTTGCCAGTATTTTATTGAGGATTTTCACATTGATGTTCATCAGGGATATTGACCTAAAATTCTCTTATTTTGTTGTGTCTCTGCCAGGTTTTGGTATCAGGATGATGCTGGCCTCATAAAATTCTAATTAGAAAGATTTTAAACTTGTTTGCTGTTACATAAGCTTTCTCTATTAAATCTGTAGTAATTTTCATGTTATTTTATTCTCATCTTCTCTTTCATATTGTTAGAGTTTCTCAAACATTTGTTCTGCCCTCCTCAACCTCGTCCTTTACATACCATATACCATCTTATTTCATCTTAAGATACATTTCCTCAAGCCAACTCCAAACTCCCCCAAATTATACCTGGTTCCTGTGTGACACTCTCTTGCTTTATCTCATTCTTTTTCTTTATAAATTATTCAGAGTTTGTAATTATATGTTTGTGAAATTATGTAATATATGTATATTTCTTTCCACTGGAGTGTAAGTTCTGTGTAGACAATGTATCTCTTTTCACATTATTTTAATGATACTCATAACAAAGTGTGGTACTTATTGCTATAATGGTACTCCATGACCGTTTTTGCATTTTTGATGAATTAATAAACATATAAACAAGTCTGGGGTCTTAGTATAGCCAATAATAAAGGAAAAAGTACTTTGCTCTCCTTTGCTGTTATTAGTTCTTGCATGCACATTATTTAGAGTTGCATTTCTGAGAGGTTCCCATAGACTTAGGAAGGATTTGGATACTCAGGGTTTCCTAACTATGATAAAAACGAGAAGAGCCTAAAAACCAACATAACTTCAAACAGAATGCTTGTCTGCCTGTGTTTATGGGACTTTTCTGGAATGCATTTTTTAAAAACTTTGCATTATAGAAAACTTCAACTATGGACAGTAGTAGAGAGGAGTACCATGTTTTGTTTTGTTTTGTTTTTCTGTTTTTTTTTTTTTTTTACAGAGTCTTGCTCTGTTGCCCAGCCTGGAGTACAAGGGCATGATCTCAGCTCACTGCAACCTCTGCCTCCTGGGTTCAAGCAATTCTCCTGCCTCAGCCTCCCAAGTAGCTGGCATTACAGGTGCCCGCCACCACGCCCAGCTAATTGTTTATGTTTTTAGTAGAGACAGGGTTTCATCATCATGTAGGCCAGGATGGTCTCGAACTCCTGACCTCAGGCTATCCACCCGCCTTGGCCTCCCAAAGTGCTGAGATTACAGGCATGAGCCACCGCGCCTGGCTGAGTACCATGTTTTAAAAGCCCAGCTTAAACAATGCTCAATTCATGGGCAATTTTGCAAACCCACCCAATTAATCATACGTGCACACTAGGTTATTTTGAAGATACTTTTAGATATCATATTTCATTCATAATTATTTTATTATGAAAATCTAAAGTATAATGACTTTTTAGAAAACATAACAGCAATCTCATTACCACACTAAAATTAGATAATTCCTTAATACAGTCAGTGTCAGTTTTTCTGATTGCCTCATATGAATTTGATTCATATATTTTTTCAGCCTTTTTAAATGTATAGCTTCTCTTCTCTCTCTCTCTTGAATTATTGCTGAAGAAATGGAGTTGTTTGGTCGGGAGCGGTGGCTCAAGCCTGTAATCCCAGCACTTTGGGAGGCCGAGACGGGCGGATCACGAGGTCAGGAGATCGAGACCATCCTGGCTAACACGGTGAAACCCCGTCTCTACTAAAAAATACAAAAAAAAAAAAACTAGCTGGGCGAGATGGCGGGCGCCTGTAGTCCCAGCTACTCGAGAGGCTGAGGCAGGAGAATGGCGTAAACCCGGGAGGCGGAGCTTGCGGTGAGCTGAGATCGGCCACTGCACTCCAGCCCGGGCTACAGTCTCAAAAAAAAAAAAAAAAAAAAAAAAGAAATGGAGTTGTTTATCTAGTAGAAATTCCCATACTGTGGATCTTGTTGGTTGTATCCCTGTGGTGTCATTCGCTGTGGGATTTGTTAGTTGGACTCCAGAAAATAACAATAACACCAATTTTAACACCTATTGACTACTTACTATGTACCAGTCTGTGCATGAAGTGCTTCATTTGTAATAAAATGAAATCCCTAGTTTGAATGTGGTAAGTGCAAACCTGACATATTTCATGTGATTTTTAAAATTTTGTAAATTTTATTTATTTATTTATTTTTAGAGATGGGATTCTACTCTGTTGCCTAGGCTGGAGTGAGCACAGTGGCACAATCCTAGCCCACTGAAGTCTTGAAGTCCTGGGCTCAAGCGCTTCTCTTGCCTCAGCCTCTAGAGTAGCTGGGACTACAGGAGCATCTCCATGTGTTAATTTATTTTATGTTGTAGAGACGGGGTCTTGCTTTGTTGCCCAGGCAGCTGTTGAACTCCAGGCTTCAAGCAATCCTCCCCTATTGGCCTCCAAAGTGCTAAGATCACAGGCACTAGCCTCTGTGACCCACTAATTTTGTAAATATTAAATAGTGTGATATTAAATATTAATGAAGTCACACTTTATGTGTGTAATCTGAAATAATTCAAATAGCTCAAATAATTGTTTAAGAATCACATGATTTTAAATCATGCAGGTGGATCTGTAACCCTATATACAGTAATGTCAATAAAGACTCTACATTTTTAGCTGATAAAAAGAAATATTTACTCTTATTTTTTAGAATTAGTTTTAGTTCTGCTATTTTAACATTACATAATCATTTTTTGAATACATCCTTTTAATAAAATACAACTATCATTAAATTTGCTTTCCACAGTGCTTCTTGAAGAAGCAGTCTGAGTTGGGCAGCATTTGTAGATTTCTGCATAACTCTGGTCATTATGCCATTCAGTATAACCTTTATGTTACACACACACACACACACACACACACACACATGCACACAGATGCACACAACTCCAAAATGCTGGGTTCTTGCCTCATAAATCATCAAAATGTACATGAAATTTATTTGAAACCCTATTGCTAAAAACTTCTTAGCATATTGTGCATTTTAATGTGACTATTTTTCATACTAAAATTTTTATTTTAACATATTTAGATTTCTGCGTGACTCTGGTCATTATGCCGTTCAGTATAACCTTTATGTTACACACACACACATACCACACACAGATGCACACAACTCCAAAATGCTGGGTTCTTGCCTCATGAATCATTTTAAAAATAGACTTTATTTTAAAGCAGTTGTAGGTTCACAGAGAAACTGAGCAGAAGGTGCAGAGGTATCCCAGAGGTCCCCAACCCCCGGGCCATGGACCAGTACCAGTTGGTGGCTGGTTAGAAACTGGACCACGCAGTGGGCGAGCCAGCATTACCAACTGAGCCCTGTCTTCCATCAGATCAGTGGTGGCATTAGAGTCTTGCACATTGTTAACTGTGCAAGCAAGAGATCTAGGTTACATGTTCCTTATGAGAATCTAACTAATGCTTGTGGATCTGAGGTGGAACAGTTTCACAGTTTCATCCCCAAATCATACCCACATTCCCCCCATTATCTGTGGAAAAATTGTCTTCCATAAAACTGGTCCTTGGTGCCAAAAAGGCTGGGGACTGCTGCCAGATACACTCTGCTCCCACACACGCATTGCCTCCCCCATTAGCAATATCTCCCATCAGAGTGGTACATTTGCTATAATTTATGAACTTACATTGGCACATCATTATCACCGAAAGTCCATAGTTTACATTAAGTTTCACTGTTGGTGTTATACATTCTGTGGATTTGAGCAAATGCATAATGACATTGTTCACCATTGTGGTATCAAACAGAATAGTTTTATTGCCCTAAAAATTATCTGTACTCTGTGATGGACATTTTCATGATCATCACTGGTTCCGACTCCCTGTGCTTACTGATTCCCAGTCTGCGTTTTAAATTATTTCCTCCTTGAACTATCTTCACCTCTCCCAAAGTAAACATGCGTAAAGGTCTGTTGTATATGATATACCTTGAATAAACACTTATGGGCCATAAAGAGGGAATGTATATCCCTTCTTGGAGAGTTGAAAACGAAAGTCAAATATTACAACTTCTTTTGCTAAGAGTTCTCTTACCAATCCAATCTCATCCTCTCTCATTCTGGAGAAAGAAAAATACCTTTCAATTATCATATGAAAAGAAATTCACCCATAGCTCTACATTTGAATCTCCTAAATCATTAAGGGGTTGAGAAAAATGAAAGTGCTTTTCATATAATAAGATTTATATAACCACAATGTTTTCTTATGTATTCATGTACTATGTGTAAGGCATGGACTATGTATCAAGATTATTCTAATTCTATCAATAACTCTGCAAGGAAAGTATTATTACTCCTACATTGTGGACGAGAAAAGTAAGGCCAGAAGTGTTAGATACTTTACCCATTTATAAAGTCTAAAATACTAGCCTCAAAGTACTGAGTCCTGGATTTGGATTCAGGGTTCTTTGCACCAAACTATACTGTATCAATTATTGCGTTAATGTTTTGTATTTTTTCTCCAATTAAAATTTAAACTCACAGATGCAGGTAGCATGGATAGAAATATCCTCACAGATTTCATAGTTGTTTAGAGGCATGAGGTCACTGCTGACCCATTTCCTCTGGGAGAGTTTCCGCTAGGAGATGTGAATCCAGTGGAGGACCGAGCATCCACTGCTGCTGCTACATTGTCTCAACGGTGTTGTTCCTCCCAGGATTTCTCATATAAGCTCATGCTTTCCTTAGCCAGGAGGGGTGAGGGGAAAGAGCTGGGGATTTCTGAAGATATTTGCATTGTTTTTCATCAGCATGTTTCCTAGAACATCCTGCAGCCGTATTCACTATCCTGTCTCCTTCATGCCAGGGTGGCACAGGGAAAGCTACATGGTTGTCTAGGAAAGCTTCATTCAGGAGGTGAGGCAAACTGCGCCTCTATTCAGGGCTCCTAGATATGTCTGTGGCTTCTACTCCCATCCCTTTTCCCATTGTCACTAACCCTATGTGAGGAATAAGTATTTGTTCCTTTTCAGGCACCCACATTATTGTCTTATTCTAATGTTTTTCTGACTTCTATTTCTTTTCCTGACTAAAGAAGTTTTATCTCAAGGTGAGGAGGGAAGAGGAAGGCTTCTACTGTCATCATTCTTCACAAATTTGAAGTTTTGAGAATAAAATTTTACTATTGATATTTTTGAGATTCAAAGTTCCTTTATCCTAACCTATTTCTCTGTCATACTTCCAAAAGTCATATTGAAATTAGTACAGACTTACTTTTTGATTTTAAAATTTTTGCTGTAACAATTCTGAGCCAGGCCGGGCGCGGTGGCTCAAGCCTGTAATCCCAGCACTTTGGGAGGCCGAGACGGGCGGATCACGAGGTCAGGAGATTGAGACCATCCTGGCTAACACGGTGAAACCCCGTCTCTACTAAAAATACAAAAAACTAGCCGGGCGAGGTGGCGGGCGCCTGTAGTCCCAGCTACTTGGGAGGCTGAGGCAGGAGAATGGCTTAAACCCGGGAGGCGGAGCTTGCAGTGAGCTGAGATCCGGCCACTGCACTCCAGCCTGGGCGACAGAGCGAGACTCTGTCTCAAAAAAAAAAAAAAAAAAAACAATTCTGAGCCAAAGGCAGAGGATATCTATTAACTTCATTGTTGCCTTAATTGAGGGGTGGGTGGCAGTGCCAAGGGTAGGAACACAAGGAAGAAAGAAATATTAATGTCAGCTAAGAAATCAATGTATTATCAGGCTATAATGTACTTGGTTGCTTCTGTATTACTGGACATGACAAATGATCTGGGAAATGAGGTTAAATTGGCTTGAAACATAAGAGCCTCCCAATTCTTAGACATAGTTTCAGTCAGCCCTGGATGAAAGTTGGAAAAATTTGAAGTAGGTCTCATAAAGGGAATTTGTTGCTTCCATGGAGACTATAGATGGAGGTTACTGAGGAATTAGGTAGCTGGATGGCTTACCCCAGGCATCTCTTAGTAGGTAACACTTGAGAAAAGAAAAAATCAGGAAGTCAGGGAAAGAATTCAAAGGCATTTGTGAGCTCTGAGCAGATATAGCAATTAAGTCCCATAGAAGAGGTGAGAGGAGAAACATTTGGAGGAAAAAAGGGATACGATAAATCGGGTCAGAAAATAATGCTAGGTCATGTAGCAAGTCCACTCTTCTGCTCCTGTAGATGGTGATGCACCTGCAACAGGACAGACATGAGATCGGTGGGTGCTAGGCCGCTCCTATGTCATCATCATGCCACTTCCCAATTCCCCTACAACTTTCAACCATTCGTGTCCACAGCCTCCTCCCACTTCCCTTCCTCTCATACTGAGGCTTCAGCTCTAACAAATCTCAATGCTTACCTTCCCTTCCAGGATGGGATTCACAAGGGCCCTTGGTGTCTGGAAGCACCAACTGAACGCAGGCCTCGGATGATTAAGACAGTGCCCACCACAATGCCTACGAGGCCCACAGACAACCCCAGGGCGCAGACCACAGTCTCAGTGAGCTCTGACATGGGCGCTGGAATCTCCGGCTCTGTGGAAGTGAAATTATTGAGGTGAGAATGCAGAGTGTGCTCATGTGCATGTGTGTGGGATGGGATGGGGTGGAGGGTTGGCTCTGCAAAGACTCAAGGCCCCCGGCTTAAGTAAGAGAGTGAAGTCTATCATTAGAAACCCATGAAGTGGCAGGCCTGCTCCCACCCTGTGGAGTGTACTTTCATTTTTAATACATCTCTGCTTTTGTTGCTTTATTATTTCAAAAAAAAGATAAAAGAAACTAATGAAGTGTGGAAAACAAGTTTTGGGATATAGGAGTAAAAGGCAGAAGGTTCTGAACTTGACAGATAAGAAAGCATCAAAAAACGGTGGAACTCATCCTTACCCCAGTGTTTCAGAAGAGGCTCGTCCAGGCCCCAGTGCTCTACCCTGCAGTCATAAATCTCATCAGCAGAAGGGAGGAAGGTGAGGTAACTGATCTTGAAGAAGGAATGATCACTCTTGGAGAGGAAGCTGGTCTCAGAAACCCCTTCTGTGACTGAGTGCCCATTGCTCAACCATGTGATGTTCACCACAGGAGGAAAGATGTTGTCCACAAGACAGATGAGGGTGTTGGGCTGACCGAGCATCACGGGAGACTTGGAAAACACTGTGACCTCAGGAACCTCTGTGGTGAGGGAACAGCACTGATGTGAAGTGTGAATAGCTCTGCCCTGAGCTTCTGCATTACATCCTGGAAGAGCCCTCCTACCAGAATTTCACCACCTGATAGTCAAAGAGGTCTTATTCACCTTCTGCTTGGGAGCAATGACACTTTGCTTCTGCTTTATTCCTGTGCCCTTCTCTCTGTGGGCATGTTTAATAAAGTAGGAGGTTGATGAGACCTCTCCTAGAAGGATTTAATGAATGCATAATGGAAAGACCCTTGTATTCCATGGGAATATGTGATTTTAGAGATGGGAGATGATAAAATTTCAGCAATTGCCATAAGAAGACCTGGGGACCTCTTGGAAAGAAAGTAATGAAACTTGGTATGAAGGGATAGATGAGTAAAGTGAGGCAGAATAGTGGACACGTACCATTGGTAGCAGCGGTAGAGTTGGAGCGTTTAATCATGATGTTCAAGTTGTGTTTTCCCACAGCCAAGTTTCTCAGTGCACCCTGTGGGTCAAAACTTCTAAATTTGCTGAACAGAGGCAACTGCCAGACAGTCTCCTTCCTCTCCAGGTCAACATAGAACTCCTCGTCTCCATCAAATTCATGGGTGTACTGGCCAGAGGGACCGTAAGACTGGTACAAGTTTACACCATAAGAGGCGACGTGGTCAGCTGATGAGTGAAGATGACAAGCAGGAAGGTGGAGAACAGGGGAAGAAAGAACCTTAATACACAAAATGATGGAAGAAACTGATTTTCAATTATTATGGGCTTCCTCTTTGGCACGGTCTATGGACATTTCCAGCCCCTGCTTTCTCCCCTCTTTGTGCTGGTAGTTGTCCAGTTAAAAGAGCGCTTTCTTTCCCACTCTGGTGTGCGCTACACAAGTGCAGAATATCGCATGTTCAATTTTTACTATTTCCTGAGTGCCTGGCACATCATGAACTTGTGATTAAATAATGTAAATGAACAAGAGAAGGAATGAATGAGTTATCATAGTATTTAGCTTTCTTAGTCGTAGATTAGTTTTACTTCCCTCTGCTTCCTAAGATTTATCTTTCACTTAATTCTTTCATGAGTTAATAACAAATTGATTATACTTCCTTTCCTCTCAGGACTGGCGCAGAACAGGACACTCTACACAGAGATCTTTCTTTTTTTAAAAAAGGAAAAGCATGCAGAATCTTATTAAATCAAAATAATTTCTGCTAACAATTGTAGGGTATAAGAGTATAACAAGAAAGGTAATAACATTACAAAATATATAATAAATAAGAAAGCTTCCTTCTAAGGTCTCTGTTTTGTTAATAGCAATGGTCCTTAGAGGAGAGCAACTGATTTCTTCTGAGATGAAAAATGGAAGCTCTACTAGGTTTTGGATTTCTGTCATTCCCCCACCTTTTCCCACCTTTTTTTTCCTTTGAAGGAGGTTACTAAATGTCTACAGCATTCTGACTCAACATTTATATTCACTTAAGGACTCAGGTAAATTAAACCTTTTTTCCTCTAATGGGCAGTGTGCTTGTCTGAGGATGCCAGAGCAGAATGGCAGCTGTGCAATATGACTCCTGCCAAATGAGCCGAACTGGACATTCTTGTCAAGACATGTGTAAGCCTTTTACCATTGTATCTTTCCTTCCTTCTCCACTTTCTGAGCATCCACAAGTGTCAGACATAGCAGGGGATGTGTGAAACACCAATCAGACATGGTCTACCATTAAGGAACAAACTGAACAGTGGAAGAGTCAGGTAGGTAAGGGAGCAGATACAATGTACTGTGGTAAGTTCTGTGAGGAGGATATCGACAGCCTTACAGTCCAACATCCTTCACAACTATCTGCCAATCAAACCAAACTACATTATCCTTTCATGTTCCCTGGTCTTTGCAGTGGTCTGTTGTTTTTCTCCCTGAAATGAAATTATCTTTTAGGACTTCCTGAAGAAATCCTAAAATCCATCCTTGAGGGTTCTGCTTAAGTTAACAACTTTGTAGCTAAGGCCTCTCATCAACATGTTTTTGACCATGTTATGACCTCCAACTCCTCCATCTCAACATCTGGCCATCCAAGTTTGTCTGTTCCTCTTCCAGCTCACCTTTTTCCCTATCCAGTATGACCACCCTGGATGGTCTTAACAGGCCACCAACAAAGCGTCCTTATCCTTGCAATAAACCTTGACTCTTTGTTCAAACATAAATATATATGGAATATATGCAATCCTTCTTTTCATCTGGTACTTGTCTTGGGTGTTGAGTTTTGCTGAAGGATGTCACCCTGCTGGCCCAGCTGAAACCAAGACACTTCTATTGTTTCAGCCTCTCCTGGGTCCACTGCCCTGCTCAGCAATGGCCTTCTGCTTTCCTGCACCCCATACTATTTCCATCACTAGTCTAATCACCCTCTGCAGGAAAGACAGCATGACTTTTCATCTTTGAATCCTTAAAACTTAGCTCACTGTGTGCTCAAACATGTGATTGAATGACAGTTGCTATAGTTGAAGACCACATAGATTTTGGGGAAGATGGACAGGCACACAGGTAGCAGAACCATATGAAGGCCAGGATCAGCCATGACCAGCGCTGTGTTCTAACTTATGAGCTCCGAGCACTCTTGCTTGTGTGGGCCCCTTCCTCCATAAAAATATGGAAAATGTATTTTATGACTGAATTCGTATAAAGACAATACAATCCAGGCTGAATTAACAGTTAAAACATTTTCTTAGGCTCTAAAATTTCATTTTTTTCTAACTTTTAGAGGAGTTAAAACATTCTCATGTAGCTTTATAGTACGGAGGCTCCCCTGCACTGCCGCACTGTGCCTAATGGATGAGCCGAGTCTAACCAGGGCACTCTGGTGTGAGGTTGAAGAAATGAAATCTGGAACAAGGAAGCCAAGTGCGCTGGAGAAGCAGGTATTTAGAATGGTAGCAGCCACGGTTAATAAGGTTGTGGAAGTTTAGAGTAGCTTCCAGTTCACTTCCCCTTTTAACTATCTGACTTTTCAACTTTTGTTTTACAAACCCACTATCCACATATATAAAGGAGCAGAGAGTCAGAGATGGATCCTGAAAGGGAAGAGGAAGAAAGGAATGTATGAAGAGAGGTGGAAAGAGATAAATGACAAAGGCAGAGGGGACTAAGGGACCAAATAATTATTCCTTCCTTCCTTCCTTCCTTCCTTCCTTCTTTCCTTGCTCTCTTTCTCTCTTTCTTTCTTCCCTCTTTCTTTTTGAGACAGGGTCTCTCTCTGTTGCCCAGGCTAGAGTGCAGTGGTGCCATAATGGCTCACTGCAGCCTTGACCTCCTGGACTCAAGCAGTCCTCCCACTGCGGCCTTCTGAGTAGGTGGCACAACTGGCACACACCACTACACCTGGCTAATTTCTATTTTTATTTTTTGTAGAGATGAGGTTTTGCTATGTTGCCCAGGCTGGTCTCAAACTCCTGGGCTCAAAGGATCCTCCTGCCTTGGCCTCCCAAAGTGCTGGGATTAAGGCATGAGCCACCATGTCTGGCCCACTTTTCTTTTTATAGGACTTCATTAGATGAGGTAAAGAGCAGGTAATTTGGATTGATAATTTGAGAATAAAATGATTTGATTTACCAAGTTTTTCTACTATAAATTCTCAATTTTAAAATAAATGGATTCCTTATTTTGTTAAATAAATGTGAAGCTATACTTGTAATAGAAATATGGAAAAAAAAATGACATTCATGTTTTCACTATTTACAAACCTTATCTACATGACCATTTTATTTGATTATTTGTGAGGTGACACATATGAGGCAGCTGAGAGTAAGTGAGGACCATGTGGTAAAATGCCTGTTGAAGGCATTCAGCCTGCTGGACTCCTTTACCCACTCCCCACCTGTGCCAGTTCCTATGTGGAAATGTGAGTAAGTCTGAGAGAAAGAAAAAGGCATCTTTCTTAATATCTATACAGTATATAATTGATGGAACTATTTACCCCAAGATCTACTACAGGAGACATACAACAAGCTTCCAAAGTTGTTCAGAGAAACTTGAGAGTGACACTTGACAAATTTTTAATAATAAAAAATTCTCCACCGATGGAAACCTCACTAATTTTTGAGGCAATCATGATGGAATGACATGGAGACCTCCAGGCTGTAGTCATTGAATAGAATATAAACAGAATAGCGTCCTTAGTGAACGCCAACAGCATAGATAACACAAAGAGTAGGTTGGAACTCTGGTTTCCTGAAGGAGGAACAGCCATAATTTTTAAATCTCTTAATACTGAAGGGGCCCTTAGGAAATCTCTACAGTTTCTCTGCAAATTGTTTTCTATCTTTTTCTTCAATTTTCTGTCTTCCAGCTCCAGAGAACATCCCTCACTCGTGCACTCACCCACAATGTCTTCACCTCCACAGGGGCTCATCACGGTGGTCAGGGCGAGCGCCCCCAGCATCAGAGCTTTGTTTAAGATCATCCTCTTCCCAAGGCAGCCTCAGCAGTTGCTGTTCTGAGCTGTAGAGTAATTATGAGGACCTCGAGACAAGGAAATCTGAAGACACCCAAACCAAACCCTGCCAGGTCATGTTTTGGCCAATTAGAAAAATCCCCTATGATGACACCTCAGTTACTAGTTGAAGAGTTTGTATTAAGAGCCCTGGAAGGAGACAGGGCAATCCCCTGGTTGTGATGCAGTATCTACTCAGAGTGGACTTGAGGAAATGTTCTATGAATAGAGGGAGGACACTAAATTGGAATCTTCTCTAGTGTGTGCATGTCTGCCAGTGGCAAGAGGGGTGGGCATTTCTTTTCTTTTCTTCTTTCTTTCTTTTTTTTTTTGAGATGTAGTCTCACTCTGTCACCCAGGCTGAGGTGCAATGGAGTGGTCTCGGCTCACCGCAACCTCTGCCTCCCAAGTTCAAGCGATTCTCCTGCCTCACCCTCCCAAGTAGCTGGGACTACAGGTGCCTGCCACCATGCCCAGCTAATTTTTGTATTTTTAGTAGAGACGGGGTTTCACTGTGTTGGCCAGGCTGGTCTCGAACTCCTGACCTCGTGATCTGCCTGTCTCAGCCTCCCAAAGTGCTCGGATTACAGGCTTGGCCAGTGGTGGGGAATACTGCAACTGACTAGTGGTGGGCATTTTTGAGCAGCCTCATGGATAGATGAGGTCATCAAATGAAATGGCATCCTTCAGGATTTTCTGGTTTACAACCTCCAGGAATTTTTCCCTGAGTTGATTTCCCTCCCTGGCAGTCCCCATCCCCTGCCCTTTCTCTGGCTTCTGTATGTGGGTTAGCTGTTTTTCTTTTTGCTTCCATAGTGCATATGGAATTCTCCAAATGTTAAGTTGACCCCATCTACCTCAGGATCTCTGCTGGTAGTAGCCAAGCAATACCTTTGCCTTTTCTACTTGTATAAATCCAGTTGGGTAAGTTCTTCTCAAGCTCTCAAAAGATCCAGGTGGTTTTGGCCAGGGCAATAAAAAATAGTTATAATGCCAAATGGTGCTGTCTATAGTAACTGTATGAGATTTTACACAATTTTTCCTTTGCATTGAGTAATTTTTATGTTCTGTGTTTTGGTGCTTAATGAGTATGTTTAAAGGAAATTTAGGGACATTGATTACATTTAAAATTTGGCTGGCTCAATTACTCTAAGTCTTTTTTTTTTTTAATTAAGGTCAGGCGGAGCAAGATGGCCGAATAGGAACAGCTCCAGTCTCCAACTCCCAGCGCAAGCGACACAGAAGACCGGTGATTTCTACATTTTCAACTGAGGTACTGGGGTCATCTCACTGGGGAGTGCCGGACAATCGGTGCTGGTCAGCTGCTGCAGCCTGACCAGCGAGAGCTGAAGCAGGGCGAGGCATTGCCTCACCTGGAAGTGCAAGGGGGAAGGAAATCCGTTTTCCTAGCCAGGGGGACTGAGACACACAACACCTGGAAAATCGGGTAACTCCCACCCCAATACTGCGATTTAAGGAAACAGGCACACCAGGAGAATATATCCCACTCCTGGCCGGGAGGGTCCCATGCCCACGGAGCCTCCCTCACTGCTAACACAGCAGTCTGTGGCCATCTATCCGCAAGGCAGCAGCGAGGCTGGGGGAGGGGCGCCCGCCATTGCTGAGGCTTAAGTAGGTAAACAAAGCCGCTGGGAAGCTCGAACTGGGTGGAGCTCACCGCAGCTCAAGGAAGCCTGCCTGTCTCTGTAGACTCCACCTCTGGGGACAGCGCAGAGCTGAAGTCCAATAGGGGAAGCAGCGGGGGCTGGTGCAGACGTGAACGACTTTGTCTGACAGCTTTGGGGAGAGCCGTGGATCTCCCAATGCGGAGGTTGAGATCTGAGAACGGACAGACTGCCTGCTCAGATGGGTCCCTGACCCCTGAGTAGCCTAGCTGGGAGACATCCCCCACTAGGGGCAGTCTGACACCCCACACCTCACAGGGTGGAGTCACCCCTGAGAGGAAACTTCCAAAGGAAGAATCAGACAGGTACACTCGCTCGTGTCAGCAATATTCTATCTTCGGCAACCTCTGCTGCTGATACCCAGGCAAACAGGGTCTGGAGTGGACCTCAAGCAATCTCCAACAGACCAACAGACAGTCCTTCTGACTGTCAGACAGAAAACTATCAAACAGGAAGGACACCTATACCAAAACCCCATCAGTACATCACCATCATCAAAGACTAGAGACAGATAAAACCGCAAAGATGGGAAAGAAGCAGGGCAGAAAAGCTGGAAATTCAAAAAATAAGAGCGCATCTCCCCCTGCAAAGGAGCGCAGCCCATCGCCAGCAACAGATCAAAGCTGGTCAGAGAATGACTTTGACGAGATGAGAGAAGAAGGCTTCAGTCCATCAAACTTCTCAGAGCTAAAGGAGGAATTATGTACCCAGCGCAAAGAAACTAAAAATCTCGAAAAGAGAGTAGAAGAATTGAGAGCTAGACTAATTAATGCAGAGAAGATCATAAACGAAATGACAGAGATGAAAACCATGACACGAGAAATACGAGACAAATGCACAAGCTTCAGTAACCGACTCGATCAACTGGAAGAAAAAGTATCAGCAACTGAGGATCAAATGAATGAAATGAAGCGAGAAGAGAAACCAAAAGAAAAAGAAGAAAAAGAAATGAACAAAGCCTGCAAGAAGTATGGGATTATGTAAAAAGACCAAATCTACGTCTGATTGGGGTGCCTGAAAGTGAGGGGGAAAATGGAACCAAGTTGGAAAACACTCTTCAGGATATCATCCAGGAGAACTTCCCCAACCTAGTAGGGCAGGCCAACATTCAAATTCAGGAAATACAGAGAACGCCACAAAGATACTCCTCCAGAAGAGCAACTCCAAGACACATAATTGCCAGATTCACCAAAGTTGAAATGAAGGGAAAAATCTTAAGGGCAGCCAGAGAGAAAGGTCGGGTTACCCACAAAGGGAAGCCCATCAGACTAACAGCAGATCTCTCGGCAGAAACTCTACAAGCCAGAAGAGAGTGGGGGCCAATATTCAACGTTCTTAAAGACAAGAATTTTCAACCCAGAATTTCATATCCAGCCAAACTAAGTTTCATCAGTGAAGGAGAAAGAAAATCCTTTACAGATAAGCAAATGCTTAGAGATTTTGTCACCACCAGGCCTGCCTTACAAGAGACCCTGAAGGAAGCCCTGAACATGGAAAGGAACAACCGGTACCAGCCATTGCAAAAACATGCCAAAATGTAAAGACCATCGAGGCTAGGAAGAAACTGCATCAACTAACGAGCAAAATAACCAGTTAATATCATAATGGCAGGATCAAGTTCACACATAACAATATTAATCTTAAATGTAAATGGACTAAATGCTCCAATTAAAAGACACAGACTGGCAAACTGGATAAAGAGTCAAGACCCATCAGTCTGCTGTATTCAGGAGACCCATCTCACATGCAGAGACATACATAGGCTCAAAATAAAGGGATGGAGGAAGATCTACCAAGCAAATGGAGAACAAAAAAAAGCAGGGGTTGCAATCCTAGTCTCTGATAAAACAGACTTTAAACCATCAAAGATCAAAAGAGACAAAGAAGGCCATTACATAATGGTAAAGGGATCAATTCAACAGGAAGAGCTAACTCTCCTAAATATATATGCACCCAATACAGGAGCACCCAGATTCATAAAGCAAGTCCTTAGAGACCTACAAAGAGACTTAGACTCCCACACAATAATAATGGGAGACTTCAACACTCTACTGTCAACATTAGACAGATCAACGAGACAGAAAGTTAACAAGGATATCCAGGAATTGAACTCATCTCTGCACCAAGCGGACCTAATAGACATCTATAGAACTCTCCACCCCAAATCAACAGAATATACATTCTTCTCAGCACCACATCGCACTTATTCCAAAATTGACCACATAATTGGAAGTAAAGCACTCCTCAGCAAATGTACAAGAACAGAAATTATAACAAACTGTCTCTCAGACCACAGTGCAATCAAACTAGAACTCAGGACTAAGAAACTCAATCAAAACCGCTCAACTACATGGAAACTGAACAACCTGCTCCTGAATGACTACTGGGTACATAACGAAATGAAAGCAGAAATAAAGATGTTCTTTGAAACCAATGAGAACAAAGATACAACATACCAGAATCTCTGGGACACATTTAAAGCAGGGTGTAGAGGGAAATTTATAGCACTAAATGCCCACAAGAGAAAGCAGGAAGATCTAAAATTGACACTCTAACATCACAATTAAAAGAACTAGAGAGGCAAGAGCAAACACATTCAAAAGCTAGCAGAAGGCAAGAAATAACTTAGATCAGAGCAGAACTGAAGGAGATAGAGACACAAAAACCCTCCAAAAAATCAATGAATCCAGGAGTTGGTTTTTTGAAAAGATCAACAAAATTGACAGACCGCTAGCAAGACTAATAAAGAAGAAAAGAGAGAGGAATCAAATAGACGCAATAAAAATGATAAAGGGGATATCACCACCGACCCCACAGAAATACAAACAACCATCAGAGAATACTATAAATGCCTCTACGCAAATCAACTAGAAAATCTAGAAGAAATGGATAATTTCCTGGACACTTACACTCTCCAGACTAAACCAGGAAGAAGTTGAATCCCTGAATAGACCAATAGCAGGCTCTGAAATTGAGGCAACAATTATAGCCTACCCACCAAAAAAAGTCCAGGACCAGATGGATTCACAGCTGAATTCTACCAGAGGTACAAGGAGGAGCTGGTACCATTCCTTCTGAAACTATTCCAATCAATAGAAAAAAGGGAATCCTCCCTAACTCATTTTATGAGGCCAACATCATCCTGATACCAAAGCCTGGCAGAGACACAACAAAAAAAGAGATTTTAGACCAATATCCCTGATGAACATCGATGCAAAAATTCTCAATAAAATACTGGCAAACTGGATTCAGCAGCACATCAAAAAGCTTATCCACCATGATCAAGTGGGCTTCATCCCTGGGATGCAAGGCTGGTTCAACATTCGCAAATCAATAAACGTAATCCAGCATATAAACAGAACCAAAGACAAGAACCACATGATTATCTCAATAGATGCAGAAAAGGCTTTTGACAAAATTCAACAGCCCTTATGCTAAAAACGCTCATAAATTAGGTATTGATGGAATGTACCTCAAAATAATAAGAGCTATTTATGACAAACCCACAGCTAATATCATACTGAATGGGCAAAAACTGGAAAATTCCCTTGAAAACTGGCACAAGACAGGGATGCCCTCTCTCACCACTCCTATTCAACATAGTGTTGGAAGTTCTGGCTAGGGCAATCAGGCAAGAGAAAGAAATCAAGGGTATCCAGTTAGGAAAAGAAGAAGTCAAATTGTCCCTGTTTGCAGATGACATGATTGTATATTTAGAAAACCCCATCGTCTCAGCCCAAAATCTCCTTAAGCTGATAAGCAACTTCAGCAAAGTCTCAGGATACAAAATTAATGTGCAAAAATCACAAGCATTCTTATACACCAGTAACAGACAAGCAGAGAGCCAAATCAGGAATGAACTTCCATTCACAATTGCTTCAAAGAGAATAAATACCTAGGAATCCACTTACAAGGGATGTAAGGACCTCTTCAGGAGAACTACAAACCACTGCTCAGTGAAATAAAAGAGGACACAAACAAATGGAAGAACATACCATGCTCATGGATAGGAAGAATCAATATCGTGAAAATGGCCATACTGCCCAAGGTTATTTATAGATTCAATGCCATCCCCATCAAGCTACCAATGATTTCTTCACAGAATTGGAAAAAACTGCTTTAAAGTTCATATGGAACCAAAAAAGAGCCCGCATTGCCAAGACAATCCTAAGTCAAAAGGACAAAGCTGGAGGCGTCACGCTACCTGACTTCAAACTATACTACAAGGCTACAGTAACCAAAACAGCATGGTACTGGTACACCAAACAGAGATATAGACCAATGGAACAGAACAGAGTCCTCAGAAATAATACCACACATCTACAGCCATCTGATCTTTGACAAACCTGAGAGAAACAAGAAATGGGGAAAGGATTCCCTATTTAATAAATGGTGCTGGGAAAATTGGCTAGCCATAAGTAGAAAGCTGAAACTGGATCCTTTCCTTACCCCTTATACGAAAATTAATTCAAGATGGATTAGAGACTTAAATGTTAGACCTAATACCATAAAAACCCTAGAAGAAAATCTAGGTAGTACCATTCAGGACATAGGCATGGGCAAGGACTTCATGTCTAAAACACCAAAAGCAACGGCAGCAAAAGCCAAAATTGACAAATGGGATCTATTAAACTAAAGAGCTTTTGCACAGCTAAAGAAACTACCATCAGAGTGAACAGGCAACCTACAGAATGGGAGAAAATTTTTGCAACCTACTCATCTGACAAAGGGCTAATATCCAGAATCTACAAAGAACTCAAACAAATATACAAGAAAAACAAACAACCCCATCAAAAGGTGGGAAAGGATATGAACAGACATTTCTCAAAAGAAGACATTCATACAGCCAACAGACACATGAAAAAATGCTCATCATCACTCGCCATCAGAGAAATGCAAATCAAAACCACAATGAGATACCATCTCACACCAGTTAGAATGGCAATCATTAAGAAGTCAGGAACAACAGGTGTTGGAGAGGATGTGGAGAAATAGGAACACTTTTACACTGTTGGTGGGATTGTAAACTAGTTCAACCATTATGGAAAACAGTATGGCGATTCCTCAAGGATCTAGAACTAGATGTACCATATGACCCAGCCATCCACTACTGGGTATATACCCAAAGGATTATAAATTATCCTACTACAAAGACACATGCACACGTATGTTTATTGCGGCACTATTCACAATAGCAAAGACTTGGAATCAACCCAAATGTCCATCTGTGACAGACTGGATTAAGAAAATGTGGCACATATACACCATGGAATACTATGCAGCCATATAAAAGGATGAGTTTGCGTCCTTTGTAGGGACATGGATGCAGCTGGAAACCATCATTCTTAGCAAACTATCACAAGAAGAGAAAACCAAACACCGCATGTTCTCACTCATAGGTGGGAACTGAACATTGAGATCACTTGGACTCGGGAAGGGGAACATCACACACTGGGGCCTATCATGGGAGGGGGGAGGAGGGAGGGATTGCATTGGGGAGTTATACATGATATAAAGGATGAATGATGGGTGCTGACAAGTTGATGGGTGCAGCACACCAACATGGCATAAGTATACATATGTAACAAACCTGCACGTTATGCACATGTACCCTAGAACTTAAAGTATAATAATAAAAAATAAATAAATAAATAAATAAATAAATAAATAAATAATAAAGAAGGTCAAGTCAAAAGTTGAGGGTAGAATAAAGAGAATTGCACTGACTTAGAAAAATTGTTTTCTTTTCTTAACCTACCAGATCTTTTAAAATTTGCTATCCTACCTCATTAAAATTCCAAATATTTGCAAGGGACTATAGCCTGAACTAAAGTTAGTCATTAGAGGGAAATTTGGTATTATTTTTTTCAGATGAATACATTTTCTGTATGTGATAGAAACCATAAGTTAATGGAACTTCTATCAGAATCACTCTGTCCTTGCTAAATGGCCTTCTGAGATTCTTAGCACTATGTTTTACCTCCCAGTGGCAGAGACTGTAAAAAAAGGTGAAACAAAAAAAATATCCTGACACCTGAGAGCTACCTGCATGCAATTAACAAAGACTTCGTGTTGCTAGGAGCTAGCCTGGCATTCCCAGGTGTTTTTGGTTCTCCTGTTGAAGATATGGGATTTCACAGAACATCAGAATCGACAGGTACTCTGTGAGCACAATGGATTGAGACAGAACACCAGAATGCTCAGTCATCATGTCTGCACCCAGAGAAAACATGAATATTGTTCAAACCACAAAAATGATCAGGCACATCTTTCTCTTGGGAGTGATTGCTGCTTCTTTACCAATTACATCTGTAGCCTCAGGGTAGTCTTACCTCCCTCTAGGTAGGAATTGTGAAGTTGCCCAATCATAGCATTGCCACCCTAACCCTCCATTTTCTGTCAGAATCTAATTAAAAGCAAAATCTCCCTCTCATAAATCCTCCCCAAAATCACCTTAAACAAGCACAAACCTTACAATTGATTAATGGTCAATTTTATGTGCCAGCTAGACTGTGATCCCCAGTTATTCAATTAAGCACTAATAATCTAGATGTTGCTCTGAAGATATTCTGTAGATGTCACCGAAGTTCATAATCAGTTGACTTTAAGAATATATCAGCCAGGTGCAGTGGCTCACGCCTGTAACCCCAGCACTTTGGGAGGCCGAGGAGGGCAGATCACCAGGTCAGGAGATGGAGACCATCATGGTTAAAACGGTGAAACCCCGTCTCAACCAAACAACAACAACAACAACAACAACAACAAAACACAAAAAATCAGCCTGTAGTCCCAGCTACTCAGGAGGCTGAGGCAGGAGAATGGCGTGAACCCGGGAAGCGGAGCTTGCAGTGAGCTGAGATCATGCCACTGTACTCCAGCCTGGGCGACTGAGAAAGACTCTGTCTCTAAAAATAAATAAATAAATAAATAAAATAAAACAAAATAAGAATTTATCCTAGAAAAACTGGGTGAGCTTATCCTAGAAAAACTGGGTGAGCTTAACCTAAGCTGTTGAAAAGCCGAGCTGAGGTTTCTCTGAAGAAACAGAAATTCCACTCTGGACAGCGCGTCAGCCTGTGCTGAGAGTTCCAGCCTGCCCTTCCTGACAACTACCTCCCAGTGGATCTTGGACTTACCTAGCCCACCCCCCAGTTGCAAAAATTAATTCCTTTCAATCGTTCTCTTAATATATGTGTTCTTCTAGTTCTACTTCTTTGCTTCCAACAATCCCTTACTGAGGGGCTGCATGATTCATGATTTCCCATCGTGAGTTTTCTCTATCATTGCAATGAACAATAAAGCCAACTTGTTCATTCAAGGGTATGCTCCTGCTGGTCTTTGGCTGGAAGCATTGAGGTGCCTCATTAGGCAGTTGTGAGGAATGTACATATACTGCACTTGGAATGAAAAATTCCTAAGACTCTTTACATATAGTTACCATATTTTAATATCATCCTCATGTTCCAAGGAGAATATTAAAGCCCAGAGAGTTGAAAGACTTTTTCCAGGGTCACACAGCTGGTAAGTAGTACAGATGTGATGCTATGGGGCAAGCCATGGGTACCTGTGAGGAGTGATGGGTGAGAGTCTCCTTCTGTGTGGATTCGGGATCCAGTGCCTTAACATGATGAGGAGAGATATTTGACCCTATAGGTGGCTTTATTCTTTCTACTTCTGCCATTGTGAACGAAGATGGTTTTTGAGGTCCCATTTGAGATGTGCTCCCTTTACCACTCAATATCCTTCTTGCCATGTAGCAAATACATATTTTTATCTTTTTTCCTGTATCCAGACTTACCTGCTTTGTATCTCATGGAAATTCCTTAGGACTTTGGCAAATAAACAAAGTGTTTTGGGATGGTGCTCCAGAATTTCACCTATTAACATTATAGTTTAAATAACTCAACTCCAGTTAAGAAGTTAGGGTGTTAAATTGTGAGATTAGAATTATGTCTTGGATGGGAAGTTAGGGTGCCGCTTCAGATCTCACATCCTGTGGGGTGAAGGGAAAGTCCAAGCAAGGCAAAGTCTTTAAAGAGATAATAGGCGCCCTTTCTATCTTTAATCTAGTTTTGTCTCTCTCCTTTTCCTGCTTCATCCAGCCATAATACAGTGAACCTTGTTCCAGTTGCTTGTCTTCAGGTCATAATTTTAATGTAAGGTAAAATAATAAGTAAATGAAACTCAAAAGAACAGTATACCATTTTAACAAAAGCTAATTTGTTACCTTTGTCTAGTAGAAAGAGAAAAGGTCCTCTTCATAAATTAATAGTGGCAATAAAATTTGAAGTTCAGAATAGTGCTTTGTCCAACAGTTTTCTTAGAAAGCACTTATTGACATGCCATTGATTCCATAACTAAAATAGCAATGGGATGTGCCATCATAATTGACATCATTAAAAGCCCTCTAAGAAATTAAGCAGAATTTATGTTAGTTCTAATAAACAGTTATAACATTCTCTAAGACTCTGTATATTTTCAAATTGTTTTAGTCTGACTTTATGCACTGGTGAAGTTTTACTCTGAAGGCCAAGACTTCTATCTTGCAATAGTTAAAGGTGCTTCACAACAATAACAGAATCTAGTGTAGTGAAGTCAAAAGACTATAGATTTGTAATAAGATAAATATGTATTCCATGCTGCTTTTGATTTTATCAGCTGCAGCACCTTGGGCAAGTCACTCAAAATACCTGAGCCTTAAGGTTATTTTCTATAAAACAGAAGGAAAATAATTAGATGATAGTTAATATGGTAAAATGAAATGATAGATAAGTACAAATTATGAAGTTAAATACAATCCAGTGTCTGACATAAGCAACTATTCCCGCGTGGTAGCTGCTATGTAAAGACAAATATTAATAATGATAATGATAATAACATCATGCTTTGGTCTGGGAAAGCCTATCAATTTTTCCTCATTCATTTAACCTTCTCCCTGTAGCTCTCCAGGCATGTGGGAGCCTGTGAGCCACAGAAGCGCTCAGACATTGCTGAAAAACGAAATTTTTTTTGAAGACTGTTATATCTGTCAGATTTTTCTATGTAACAAAGTACTCCAAAACTTAATGACTTCAAATAATGGTTTAGTATCTCCTCATGATTCTGGAAGACAGCATATTGTGCTCAGCCCACCTGAGTGGTCTTTATGTACTGGGCAGGTTCAGCTTTTCTCAGGTGGGGTCCCTCAAGTCTCTGTAGCATCAATAGGTTTGGCAGGGATAGGGGGCCTGTTTCCATCCATGTGGGCTCATTATCCTGCAGGCCAGCTGAGGCTTATCACAGGTGCCTGAAAGCTCTCCTGTGCAAGATAGAAACAGCAGGTGTCTTGAGCTGAAACTTAAAACTCACAACATCACTTCCATTACATTCTATTATTCAAAGCAAGTCATAGTACTAGCTCACATCAAGAGGTGGGTTAATAGATTGCATTTCTTGACAAAATGGGCTACAAAGAATTTGTAGCTATTTTTGCAACTTATTGTAAATATCCTCTGGCTTTTGGCAATATGTAAATGAATTTGGTGTGCGAGCAATGGACAGCCCTCATATTTGAAACAAATTCCACCCACTCACCTACCAGTCAAGATCTTATTTTTATTAATCTGCTTTAAAAACACAGTGAAACTTTCTGAAAGGAGACTTGAACTAAGAACTGTTGAATTCCAATATGATTAAGGTGCTACAGTTTATTCTTATAAAAAACTTTATGGAGTTTTACAGATGAAAATACAGAAATGTGGAGAATTATAAGTGATCTCTTATGACTTCCAAGCTCATATTCTGATACAAAGTCCTGTATGCTGATATCCAGTCACATGGTCTCCCACAATCATAAAATTAATGAAGCAGAGGAAACTTATAAAAATAATTATTTGTTATTTAATATCATTTCCACCAATTATGTCAGCAACAACTCCTACGTGTATGAACTAGTTACTTTAAATAACTCACTCGAATAAACTGCACAATACAAAATAATATGAGGAGGCTGGGCACGGTGGCTCACGCCTGTAATCCCAGCACTTTGGGAGGCCAAGGCGGGTGGATCATGAGGTCAGGAGATCGAGACCATCCTGGCTAACACGGTGAAATCCCATCTCTACTAAAAATACAAAAACAAAATTAGCCAGTCATGGTGGCGGGTGCCTGTAGTCCCAGCTACTCAGGAGGCTGAGGCAGGAGAATGGCGTGAACACGGGAGATGGAGCTTGCAGTGAACCGAAATCGCGCCACTGCACTCCAGCTTGGGCAACAGAGCGATATTTCATCTTAATAATAATAATAATAATAATAATAAGAGGAAATATTGCTTTGTAATGATCTTCTACTGAAAAACATGCAAAATTACCTCCATGTCCAGATCTACCTTCTCCGTAGCTCCAGAGTACTTTACAGCTAAACCGAATAGGTTATTCCATGAAGACTTTGCAGAGACTATGTTATGTAATAAATAAATACTTGCTGACTTGGACTGAAATTCTTAATCATCTGAATCAGTTTACAGAGCTGACTGCCTGAAGACTGATACTCCTCATGTCCAGTAGTGATTGATTCTCTTCCCAGGAACTCCCCAGTCCTAATGTATGTATTGTAAACATTCTTTGTATAGATATTTTTATTTGCTTATTTAATTTTAGAGATGGGTTCTCACTGTGTTGCTCAGGCTGGCCTCAAACTCCCAGGCCCCACCTCAGTCTTCCAAGTAGCTGGGACTACATGGGCACACCATGCCACCAGGCTATACGGATACCTTTCCTTAGCATTAATCATTAAACAAATGACAAATAATTTTTGATGAAAACTTCAAAAGAAAGTGCTGCCCAAAGCAATTTATAGATTCAATGTTATTCCTATTAAAAATTACCATTGAGGTTCTTCACAGAACTAGAGAGAGCCTGAATAGCCAAGGCAATCCTAGCCAAAAAGAACAAAGCTGGAGGCATCACACCACCTGACTTCAATCTATACTACGGGGCTACAGTAACCAGAACAGCATGGTACTGGTACAAGAACAGACACATAGACCAATGGAGCAGAATAGAGAACCCAGAAATAAGACCTCATACCTACAACTATCTGATCTTCAACAAGCCTGACAAAAACAAGCAATGGGGAAAGGATTTCCTACTCAATAAATGGTGCTGGGAGAACTGGCTAGACGTATGCAGAAGGTTGAAACCGCAACCCTTCCTTACACCATATGCAAAAATTAACTTAAAATGGATTAAAGACTTAAATGTAAAACCCAAAACTATAAAAACCCTGGAAGACAACTTAGGCAATGCTACTCAGGACATAGGCATGGGCAACGATTTCATGACGAAGATGCCAAAAGTAATTGCAACAAAAGCAAAAATTGACAAATGGGATCTAATTAAACTAAAGAGCCTCTGCACTGCAAAATAAACTATCAGCAGAGCGAACAGACAACATACAGAATGGGAGAAAGGTTTTGTAAACTATGCATCCAACAAAGGTCTAATATCCAGCATCTATAAGAAACTTAAACAAATGTACAAGAAAAAAACGGACAACTCCATCAAAAAGTGGGCAAAGGGCATGAATGGACACTTCTCAAAAGAAGACATACATGTAGCCAACAATCATATGAAAAACAGCTCCACATCACTGATCATTAGAGAAATGCAAATCAAGACCACAATGAGATACCATCTGACACCATTCAAAATGACTGTTACTAAAAAGTCAAAAACTAACAGATGCTGGGAGGTTGCGGAGAAAAAGGAACGTTTATACACTGTTGGCAGGAGTGTAAATTAGTTCAACTGTTGTGGAAGACAGTGTGGCAATACCTCAAAGACCCAAAGGCAGACATACCATTTGATCCAGCAATCCAATTACTGGCTATATACCCAAAGGAATGTAAATCATTCTATTATAAAGATACATGTACACATATGCTCATTGCAGCACTATTCACAATAGCAAAGACATGGATACCCATGGGATACCTAAATACCCATCAATGATAGACTGGATAAAGGAAATTTGGTACATATACACCATGGAATACTATGCAGCTATAAAAAAGAATGAGATCCACCAGACACAGTGGCTCACGCCTGTAATCCCAGCACTTTGGGAGGCCAAAGAGGGCCAAAGAGGTCAGGAGATTGAGACCATCTTGGCTAACACGGTGAAACCCCATCTCTACTAAAAATACAAAAAAATTAGCCGGATGTGGTGGCTACTTGGGAGGCTGAAGCAGGAGAATGGCGTGAACCTGGGAGGTGAAGCTTGCAGTGAGCAGAGGTTGTGCGACTGCACTCCAGCCTGGGAGATAGTGTGAGACTCCGTCTCAAAAAAAAAAAAAAAAAAAGGAATGAGATTATTTCTTTGCAGGGACATGGATGGAGCTAGAGACCATTATCCTTAGCAGACTAATGCAGGAACAGAAAATCAAATACCACATGTTCTCACTTATGAGTGGGAGCCAAATTATGGCAATGCATACATGGATACATAGAGGGGAACCACACACACTAGGACCTATTGAAGAGTGGAGGGTGGGAGGAGGGAGAGGATCAGGAAAAATTACTGTTGGGTACTAAGCTTAATACCTGGGTGATGAAATAATCTATAAAACAAACCCTTATGACACATGTTTACCTATGTAACAGACCTGAACATGTACCCTTGAACTTAAAAGCCTAAAAAATTCTCTAAAATGAGGTTTCTCAACCTGAGAACTCTTAATATTTTGAGCCAGATGATAATTATTTTTTGTAGGAGGGTGTCATGTGTGTTATAGGACTTTTAACAGCACCCCTGACATCTACCTAATACATGCCAGTTGCACCCTCCCCAGTAGTGACAAGAAAAAGTATCTCCAGACATTGTCAAATGTCATTTGGGTGGAAAAATTGCCCCCATTTAAGAATCATTGCTTTATAAGGTAACAAACTCTCTGAAATAAAAATAGTAGCACTGTATTGTGTGTTTATGGAATATGACAAAGACATTATATGACAACAATTGCATAATGAATAAGAGACAAATCTGGAGTATGCTAATCTAAGGTAGGTTTGAAGACAGATTATACATATATGTGAAATTCTAGGGCAACAACTAATCCAAAAGAAAGCAAAAACTGATTTTAAAAATAAATATTTCATAGAATTAATAGAAATATCTAGCAAAAATAATTCAACCATATTAATAAGTACATTAAATATAATTGGTCCTGACAGACCAATTAAATGATAGAGAAGAACAGATTGAATAAAAATGGAATATTGAACTATAACCTATCAGCAATCCATTTTAAATATAAAAACACACCTTCATTAAAAGTAAAAAGAAGGGAAATATATACCATGCAAAATAAATCAAAAGAAAGTCGAAATGATTATGGCAATACTAGATAAAGTAGAAATTGGAGCGAGAAAAGTTAATAGGGATAAAGCCAGACATCACTTAATGATAAAGGGTTATTTCTCCAAGGAGACATAGCAACCTTTTTTTTTTTTTGAGACAGAGTCTTGCTCTGTTGCCTAGGCTGGGTTCATGCCATTCTCCTGCCTCAGCCTCCCAAGTAGCTGGGACTACCGGTGCCCTCCACCACACCTGGCTAATTTTTTGTATTTTTAGTAGAGATGGGGTTTCACTATGTTAGCCAGTATGGTTAACCCTTGTGATCTGCCTGCCTCAGCCTCCCAAAATGCTGGGATTACAGACGTAAGCCACCATGCCCGGCCCCAGACATAACAATCTTAAGTGCATATGTACCTAACAACAGAGCTTCAAAATATAGGAGACAAAGTTGACATTAAAAAAGGAGAAATAGAAAAATCCAAAATTATCATTGGAGATTTTATACTCATTTCTTAGTATTTCATAGAAAAATTAAGCAGGAAGTCAGTAAGGATATAGAATAACTGAACAATGCTATCAAGCAACTTGACTAAGCTACATTTACAGAACACTCCACCCAACAACAGGAAAATACATAATTTGAAACTGTATTAATTCTATTATATTTCTCTCTATGAACATCATGTTCTTCTCCACTTATTCATCTCTTGTGGTCTCAAAAAAGTCTTATAACATTTTCTCTGATGATTCTTTATATTCCTTGTTAAATGCTTATTATATTATTTTGCTCTTGTTAATAGATACTTTTTTCCTTCCTCCATCACTAAATATTTGTTCTTACAATCTTCATGGCTTAGTCTGTCAGAGACAGATGCTGCTGCTTCCCACAGGGCTCTGATTTGTTGAAGAGGAAAATATTTAATGTCTTATTTTGGTTTCACTTAAACCCAGCTTCTGCAAGGGCCAACTGTCACCAAAACCTGACTAGAAGGGAGTGAACTTGTGGAGACTAGGGGTTGGGGTGAGGAATTGTAAATAACAAATGATGGGTGTCCTTTCAGCGCCCTCTGTCTGGAGAATTAACTAACCAGAGAAGTGAAGGGTTCAATAGTCAGATTAAAGAACAGGTAGGCCGGGCGTAGTGGCTAATGCCTGTAATCCCAGCAATTTGGGAAGCCAAGGTGGGTAGATCACCTGAGGTCAGGAGTTCAAGACCAGCCTGACCAACATGGTGAAACCCCATCTCTACTAAACATACAAAATGAGCTGGGTATGGTGGCACATGCCTGTAATCCCAGCTACTTGGGAGGCTGAGGCAGGAGATTGCTTGAACCTGGGAGGTGGAGGTTGCAGTGAGCCGAGATGGCGCCACTGCCCTCCAGCCTGGGCAACAAGAGCGAAACTCTGTCTCAAAAAAAAAAAAGAAAAGAACAGGCATTACCCTGTGCTTTGTGCTTTGAGTCACTATCAAGTGACTTAAACAAGGACAGCTCATGCCCACAGGTCTACAGGGAAAGAGTAACTGCTGTAAATAGCAGCATCTTAATGTGTTTGCACTTGTGGAAAAAGTAGAGGATGCTTCATTTCTTGAGTCCACGCAGTCTCCAGTGAGTTTCAGGATGTGCCAGTTGAATTTTACGATCTAGGCACTGTTTACTAAATTGACAATGAACCTCCAAATCAACTATCAGTTTGGCTTATTGGTATGAACCTGATGTTTGCAGTTTAAAGTCAGCCAAAAATCCTGGGATGTGTACACTGCGGGAAAAAAATCAGAATTAAAGTGAAGGAATGGACTCAGTTGTTTCCCCAGATGTGTGAGAATAGGTTATTTCCTGGAGGTAGTTAAAATAAAACCGAAAGGACAAATTGCCTGTTCCTCTCATATTCCTTCTCCGCTCCTTATTCCCTCCCAATATAAAGAAAGCCAGGCCTCTTTTTGCTTTTGATTCTGAAACTTTCTCTTCAGATATACTGGATGTTTATCAGCCAGGCTGGTGAGAAAAGTCGACAAATTGCTGTGTTACCTCCCAGTCATGATGAGGATCATAATAATTGATAGTAATGATGATAATAGTGCCTGATATGTATTGAGTACTTACCACATGCCAGCTATTCTTCTAATTGCTTTTACCATACTAGTATTAACTGACTTAAATTTTAGAATGATACCATTAAGTAGGTGTGTTATTATATCTCCCTCCCCCATTTTACCAATTAGTAAATTGCAGCATGGAAGAGTTGGATACTTGACTAAAGCTACACCACTAGTAAGAAATGGAGCCAGAATTCAAACCCAGGCATTCTAACTTCAGAGTGACAGGATAGAGAGAGGGCAATTGTGCTACACTGTAGCCCAGAAGTGAATTTATGCTACAATTCCTGTCACAAGCAAGGAACCTTTTGTCAAGTCACAACTTAATTCTTCTAAAGAAGTAATTGCACATGGATCTGGCCACTTACACATCCAACTGTCTTCATTTAGAGGTGTTTCTCCAGGGCAAGCCCTGAGGTGGAAACTGGCATTAATGTAGCTGATAAAGTCCTCCTCTGTAGATGCCTTATGGACAGAAATGGGCCCTTCCTCTTCTCTTTGTTTCTCATACTTGACTGTGGCTCTGTACCCCCAGGAGATTGGTTCCAGGACCCCAGCTGATACCAAAATCTGTGAATGCTCAGTCTCTTCTATAAAATGCTGTAATAATCCATATCTGTGGATTTAAATCCATGGTAGGTTGAATCCACAGATGTGGAACCTTGGATAGGGAAAGTCGACTGTATTAGACTTATGCACAGATAAACACTCTTGGTCAAGGCCAGCATAATTCATCTACAGGTGACTTAAAGAGAGAATGCACTTTGAAGTCTTCATGGTCACCTGAAGAATGCAAAATTTTACTGTCAAACTCACTTAGAAATCTTACAGGTTCAAACATGTTATGGCTAATACAATTTTGCAGCTTTGTCAAAAACCAAAGAAATGTTCCTGAGCTGAGACCAGGCTACATGGCACTGAAGAGTCAGGCTTGCTCCAACCCCAGGAGAGGGGGACCAGAAATGTCCAGTCTGGGAGGGTCCCCCACAAAAGTTGCTCTAAAACTACAGACTGGAGTTTTTTTCTGAATTTTTCCTTCTTGGGGGAAAAGAGGTGAACCTGCGTAGTGTTCTTCTATCTCTGCTCACCTGAGTACCACGGGGTTCATGGGTTTCAAGTTGAAGACATCAGATTTAGGGAGGATTCACATCTTTCTTCTTCTGTTTGTTTGTGAGGTATGGTGAGGTCGTCATTTTACTTCCATGAGGACAGTGGCTAAAAAGAACCCTTCGGAGGGAAGGAGTGGTAGAGATGAGTAAAGTTATGTAAAAGAATTGAAAAGTAGACCTGAGAGCTCAACTGAGAACAGAAATTTTGTGGCTGTGATCCCAGGGGACCATGAAGACCTGCAGGAGAGGAAAAAAGACACTACAGGGACAGCATATGTGAAATTCTACACAATGCTCCACATTAAAATGTTCCATACAAATTTCCCTGAGCAGAGATTTTTCAAGGTCACTCACCTTACACCTGCAGGCCCTATAAAGACTGTTGGGAGGAGAAAAACGTAGTAATTCTTCTATCACCTAATTCTAGTCTTCTGAGTGTCATTAAGATCCTTCCTGTTTTTATAAATATAAATATCACAGTATATATACATTTACAGAATTGTAACATTAGTCTTTGTAGTTTTTTTTTCTTTTTACTTAATCTGTGGATGATTTCCTGCAGATTAGACAATCTTCTACATCACTAAACAGTTTCATAAAATCTTATCTTTAGTGGCTATAAAAACATCACCATGGCCAGGCGCAGTGGCTCACGCCTGTAATCCCAGCACTTTGGGAGGCTGAGACGGGTGGATCACGAGGTCAGGAGATCGAGACCATCCTGGCTAACACGGTGAAACTCCGTCTCTACTAAAAATACAAAAAATTAGCCGGGCATAGTGGCAGGTACCTGTAATCCCAGCTGCTGGGGAGGCTGAGGCAGGAGAATGGCAGGAACCCAGGAGGTGGAGCTGGCAGTGAGCCAAGATTGCACCACTGTACTCCAACCTGGGCGACAGACTGAGACTCCAATTCAAAAAAAAAAAAAAAAAAATCACCATACACTTGAAATAGTATTTATTTAAACATTTTTTTTAAAAAAACTTGGGGATACTTAAGGAGATTAATTGAAAGATTATATGGAGAATAGTTAGCCCCACCTCTCTTCCATTCTGACCTCTGCCACATGGGTGGTTGGCATCTATCCCTCAAACAAAATACATGAAGTTTCCTCTCAGAAGAAATTGAATAGGCCTAGAGAAAATAATTCCACGCTATGGCCCTCATGGTCCCCCAGTGAAGGAATCAGACCCTGAAACATTAGCCCCAAATTCCTACCAAATTCCATCTGATTTCTTCGAACTCATGACCATTTTTTAGTCACTCTTACATGTAAAATAATATGAAGAAACAGAAGACATTTTAAGAGAGCCATAAGGATAAACAAAAATTTAAAACAGAGAGATTAGATTCAAGACAGCTTTAATGTATACACAAAACAGAGCCAAACAAAATTTTAATTATTATTTTCACAAACATTGGAGAAGGTCGTCCCTTTGTAAAACAAATCAAATTGCTATTAATCTTTTCTCCATAGGTAAAACAACAAAAACACTTTGAAAATTAACAATATAGCCATAATATTTGTAAGACATTCTTTTTTAAATAACCCAAACACACATAAATAAAGACAAAGCATTTGCTGTGCAAGCAAACCCAGCTTCAAGACAAGCCACAGCCCCTACCCACCATGCAGAATTCTGGGCCTAAGCTCCTTCTGCATAGATTGATGTAAATATCACCACCCTAGATGCAAAACAAGACCTGTCTAAATTCAGATTGTGGTTGCTGAGGAGGAAGTGGGAATGGGGAGTGACGGCTTAATGGGTACAAGGTCTCCTTTGGAGGTGATGAAAATGTTTTGGAACTACATAGAAGTGATGGTTGTACAACATGGTGAATGCACTAAATGCTACTGAGTTGTGCACCTTAAAATGGGTTAATTTTGTTATGTGAATTTTACCTCAGCAAACAAAAAGACTGCTTAACTCAGGCCCATGCCTTTATATAATATGCTATATAATACATTCTGCTACTCTTTTAAAAATTAGCAATACAGGACAATATACTTATCCTAGGCTTTCAGGACATTTATTATTTTTAAAAATCTCATGAGGATTTTGAATAAAAGTAGTTTTAAATCTATAGATTATATCTCCATGCAACTTCATGATTCATTTATAGTTTGTTTTCTTTTCAGTAAAGAACATTTTTTACTTTCTATTGAGTCTATATATTTCTTACAAAACTTATTCTTTGATATTTTCTATTATTCCTAATGAAGCTCCCCCTACCGTCAACCTTGGATATGCCTTCTTGACAGTTTAGTCTGCCAGAGACAAATGACGCTGACTTCTCTACTTTGCCTTATTAGATAAAAAGAAAAGTATGTAATGATAATGTCAAGGCTTCATGTTAATGTGGTTTATGCAAAGATTTATGTCATCATCCTTCCCTTTCAACCACAGCCCTGTTCTAAGAACCACATCCTGTGACCAAACAGCTCTTCCTTTCCTACAAGCATCAAACGTATTATTAGTTACTCTGAGGTTCTCAATGTGAATTTTAGATAATGACATATCCTTTGGTCAACCCTCGAACCATCTTCAACAACAAACTCTCTGTAACTAAGGGTATCAAAACAGTATAGCTAAGCACTCCTGGCTGTGATGGCTATTTTCAGTAAGACATTATTCTACAGGACACTTTCTGGAGTATGAATTCAACATATTAGAAACTACATTGTGGAGGTTTCCCCTGAAGAAAAAAGTAGATGGGCAACCCATGACAGTAAGGATCTGAAATCATGTGGTATGACAGTGAGGGTAGGTGCACAGCTCTGGGCCAGTCACACAGAATTAGGGCCATTGTCTCAACATCTGAAAGAGACTGGGTTTGAACAGTGAGGACTACATTAACCAGGGGGCTGGATCTGCATTGCTCACACTTGAACAGAGATTGGAACCCAGCTGACTGTGAGTGAGTGTGAAGAGCCCCCTGCTGGAGGCAAATGACTGGAGCCCTATGCATATGCTGGACCGTGAGGAAGAGCACAAGTATGTTCTATGGAACAGGGTTTTTCAGGGCCTGGGCTAAGTCAGCCAGCGCCGTCCTCCTCCTCACCCTACCCAATGGTAAATCTGATAAATCAGTGCTAATTTGCTTTGTATTGTAGAATTTACTAAATGTGATGGCTGATATTTTGAGCCAGGGTGGCAAATGCCGTTACTGACTCAAGAGCAATGTGTAGTGGTAACTGGGGTATGAGAATAGGCTTGTGAATTGGTATGCAACTTTACCAGTGACAGAAGTGTCTCACTACCCATTGGCATACATGTTCTAGTCTAGTGCTGAGAAAGATACACAAAATATTAAGACTTTTACAGCAAGATTGGTAGCACAAAATGCTCATTTTTAGCTCTCGTGGATTTTCTGTCTTGTAGTTTTTTTTATCTTTCTCACTCTTGCTGAGGCATCACCAAGTCAACTTATAAATTCTGTAATCACTTTCTTCCAGTACATTTCTTGTATCTAAATTTTAATTAAGACTAGGAATCCTTTTTGGCACTTGGACACTGAAAGGAAGCATTTCTCAATTTCCTCCTTTATTCATGCATCTTCTTATCAACTGGTGAGTCTGGGGGTCATAAGACTGAAGTAGTAGGTGGGGCTCAGACACCAGATCAAATCGAGAATTAACTAAAACAGGGACAGGGCAGAAGCACCTCTCCCTAAGACATCCTACCAGTGTGCCATGTCAGTTTACCATTGCCATGGCAACACCCAGAGGCTACCACTTCTTTCCGTGGCAATAATGACCCACTGGGGTTATTGAAGTAGTGATTGGAGTTACCATCTATAAATTAAGGGGTGAATTATGCAGAAATTTCTACCCTATTTCTAGACATTTCTGTATAATCCACCCCTTAATTTGCATGTAATTGGAAGTGAGTATAAATATGACTGCAGAACTGCCTCTGAACTACTATTCTGGGCACACTGCCTATGGGGTAACTCTGCTCTGCAAGGAGTAGCTTGGTTCAATAAAAGTTGCTGTCTAACATCACTGTCGCATCCTTGGAATCTTTCCCGAGTGAAGCCAAGAACACTCTCAAAACCCCAATTTTTGAGGCTTGCCGGCCCTGCATCAAGACCACCCTTGCAATGGATAAATTTATCTGCTAGTTATCTCAGTACTGAGGACTTCTTAATGTGGGAGTCCTCACCTTGGGGAAACTGAAGAATTTGACTGGTTTCAGGGGGTTGGTCAAGAGAGATCTGCTGCAGTCTATTAAGTGATTCTGTGAAAGACAATGATATCTTACTCCACTTTGAGCATTTGATCTGAATGCCTCCTTCACATTAAACCTCTGTGGATCCATAACCAAGGGTGCAGGAATTTTGATTCTGAGAACCTTTCCCGTGATAGAATTCTGGTTATTTCTGTTTTTCTTTTTTTGTTTACTATTATGACCTACACCTCTGTTGCATCCCTGTGCATGCTTCCTTGTCCACATACCCTAATGTTTCTTTAGAACATATGCCTAAGACTAGAATTTCTATGTACTACTTTTTTGTTTACAACTTTACTGTAACTAGTTGTATGAATTTATACCCCCACTGGAAGTGTTTGTTTACACTGATGAATTTTCTTGCCAATAAATTATTGTCAGACTTTTCATTTTTCCTGTCTCTTGAGAATTAAATGATAATTCCCAGTGATCTGAAATGTGTTTATCTGATTACTAATAAGGGTGGAAATATTTTCACATTATGTATTGACCTGCTATGCTTCCTTTTCATAAACTAGCTCTCATCCCTGGAGTGGCACTGAATTTCTTATTATTTTTATATATATAAAAAGTCATATGTATAGATAATAAGCTTTAAGACTTAACTTTCAGTTTTTACAATTTAATTTTCCTATATTATATGTATTAAAAATAACTTCTTCCAATTTGTGTCATTTTTTTTTTTTTTTTTTTTTTTGAGGCGGAGTCTCGCTCTGTCGCCCGGACTGGAGTGCAGTGGCAGATCTCAACTCACTGCAAGCTCCGCCTCCCGGGTTTACGCCATTCTCCTGCCTCAGCCTCCCGAGTAGCTGGGACTACAGGCGCCCGCCACCTCGCCCGGCTAGTTTTTGTATTTTTAGTAGAGACGGGTTTCACCGTGTTAGCCAGGATGGTCTTGATCTCCTGACCTCGTGATCCGCCCATCTCGGCCTCCCAAAGTGTGTCATATTTTTAAAGTGCATTTTGATTAAGTTTTTAAAACTATGTATTAAAGTGTATTGTTAAAATTTTTAAATGTTGTTTTTTTTTTGCTATTTCATCCCTGTAAAGAAATATTTCCCTATTTCAGTTCATAAAATAATCTTCTTTTTTCTTTTTGTTTTTTTATTTTAAACTGTGATTCTATTTTTAATTTTTGTTAAGTTTGTTATAAAATTATATACATATATACACACTATATATATATATTTTACATTACAATATTCTTTTCTTTTTATTATTATACTTTAAGTTCTAGGTACATGTGGACAACGTGCAGGTTTGTTACATATGTATACTTGTGCCATGTTGGTGTGTTGCACCCATCAACTCGTCAGCACCCATCAACTCCTCATTTACATCAGGCATAACTCCCATGCAATCCCTCCCCCCTCCCCCCTCCCCCCTCCCCATGATAGGCCCCGGTGTGTGATGTGCCGAGTCCAAGTGATCTCATTGTTCAATTCCCACCTATGAGTGAGAACATGCGGTGTTTGGTTTTCTGTTCTTGTGATAGTTTGCTGAGAATGATGATTTCCAGCTGCATCCATGTCCCTACAAAGGACACAAACTCATCCTTTTTTATGGCTGCATAGTATTCCATGGTGTATATGTGCCACATTTTCTTAATCCAGTCTGTCACTGATGAACATTTGGGTTGATTCCAAGTCTTTACTATTGTGATTAGTGCTGCAATGAACATACGTGTGCATGTGTCTTTATAGCAGCATGATTTATATCCTTTGGGTATATACCCATAATGGGATGGCTGGGTCATATGGTACTTCTAGTTCTAGATCCTTGAGGAATTGCCATACTATTTTCCACAATGGTTGAACTAGTTTACAATCCCACCAACAGTGTAAAGTGTTCCTATTTCTCCACATCCTCTCCAGCACCTGTTGTTTCCTGACTTTTTAATGATTGCCATTCTAACTGGTGTGAGATGGTATCTCATTGTGGTTTTGATTTGCATCTCTCTGATGGCCAGTGAAGATGAGCATTTTTTCATGTGTCTGTTGACTGTATGCATGTCTTCTTTTGAGAAATGTCTGTTCATATCCTTTGCCCACTTTTTGATGGGGTCGTTTGTTTTTTTCTTGTAAATTTGTTTGAGTTCTTTGTAGGTTCTGGATATTAGCCCTTTGTCAGATGAGTAGATTGCAAACATTTTCTCCCATTCTGTAGGTTTCCTGTTCACTCTGATGGTAGTTTCTTTAGCTGTGCAGAAGCTCTTTAGTTTAATTAGATCCCATTTGTCAATTTTGGCTTTTGCTGCCGTTGCTTTTGGTGTTTTAGACATGAAATCCTTGCCCATGCCTATGTCCTGAATGGTATTACCTAGGTTTTCTTCTAGGGTTTTTATGGTTTTATGTCTAACATTCAAGTCTCTAAACCATCTTGAATTAATTTTTGTATAAAGAGTAAGGAAAGGATCCAGTTTCAGCTTTCTACTTTTGGCTAGCCAGTTTTCCCAGCACCATTTATTAAACAGGGACTCCTTTCCCCATTTCTTGTTTTTGTCAGATTTGTCAAAGATCAGATGGCTGTAGATGTGTGGTATTATTTCTGAGGGCTCTGTTCTGTTCCATTGGTCTATACCTCTGTTTTTGTACCAGTACCATGCTGTTTTGGTTACTGTAGCCTTATAGTATAGTTTGAAGTCAGGTAGCGTGATGCCTCCAGCTTTGTTCTTTTGACTTAGGATTGTCTTGGCAATGCGAGCTCTTTTTTGGTTCCATATGAACTTTAAAGCTTTTTTTCAATTCTGTGAAGAAAGTCAGTGGTAGCTTAATGGGGATGGCATTGAATCTATAAATGACCTTGGGCAGTATGGCCATTTTCACGATATTGATTCTTCCTATCCATGAGCATGGATGTTCTTCCATTTGTTTGTGTCCTCTTTGATTTCACTGAGCAGTGGTTTGTAGTTCTCCTTGAAGAGGTCCTTTACATCCCTTGTAAGTTGGATTCCTAGGTATTTTATTCTCTTTGAAGCATTGTGAATGGAAGTTCATTCATGATTTGGCTCTCTGTTTGTCTGTTACTGGTGTATAAAATGCTTGTGATTTTTGCACATTAATTTTGTATGCTGAGACTTTGCTGAAGTTGCTTATCAGCTTAAGGAGATTTTGGGCTGAGATGATGGAGTTGTCTAAATATACAATCATGTCATCTGCAAGCAGGGACAATTTGACTTCTTTTCCTAACTGAATACCCTTGATTTCTTTCTCTTACCTGATTGCCCTTGTCAGAACTTCCAACACTATGTCGAATAGGAGTGGTGAGAGAGGGCATTCCTGTCTTGTGCCAGTTTTCAAAGGGAATGCTTGCAGTTTTTGCCCATTCAGTATGGTCTTGGCTGTGGGTTTCTCATAAATAGCTCTTATTATTTTGAGATACGTTCCATCAATACTGAATTTATTGAGAGTTTTTAGCATGAAGTGTTGTTGAATTTTGTCAAAGGCCTTTTCTGCATCTATTGAGATAATCTGTGGTTTTTGTCTTTGGTTCTGTTTATATGCTGGTTTATGTTTATTGATTTGCATACGTTGAACCAGCCTTATATCCCAGGGATGAAACCCACTTGATCATGGTGGATAAGCTTTTTGATGTGCTGCTGGATTCCATTTGCCAGTATTTTATTGACAACTTTTGCATCGATGTTCATCAGGGATATTGGTCTAAAATTCTCTTTTTTATTCTGTCTCTGCCAGGCTTTGGTATCAGGATGATGTTGGCCTCATAAAATGAGTTAGGGAGGATTCCCTCTTTTTCTATTGATTGGAATAGTTTCAGAAGGAATGGTACCACTCCTCCTTGTACCTCTGGTAGAATTCAGCTGTGAATCCATCTGGTCCTGGACTTTTTTTGGTTGGTAGCTATTAATTATTACCTCAATTTCAGAGCCTGCTATTGGTCTATTCAGGGATTCAACTTCTTTCTGGTTTAGTCTTGGGAGAGTGTAAGTGTCCAGGAAATTATCCATTTCTTCTAGGTTTTCTAGTTTATTTGCATAGAGGTGTTTATAGTATTCTCTGATGGTAGTTTGTATTTCTATGGGGTCGGTGGTGATATCCCCTTTATCATTTTTTATTGTGTCTACTTGATTCTTCTCTCTTTTCCTCTTTATTAGTCTTGCTTGTGGTCTATCAATTTTGTTGAACTTTTCAAAAAACGAGCTTCTGGATTCATTGATTTTTTGGAGGATTTTTTGTGTCTCTATCTCCTTCAGTTCTGCTCTGATCTTAGTTATTTCTTGCCTTCTGCTAGCTTTTGAATGTGTTTGCTCTTGCTTCTCTAGTTCTTTTAATCGTGATGTTAGGGTGTCAATTTTAGATCTTTCCAGCTTTCTCTTGTGGGCATTTAGTGCTGTAATTTTCCCTCTACACACTGCTTTAAATGTGTCCCAGAGATTCTGGTATGTTGCATCTTTGTTCTCATTGGTTTCAAAGAACATGTTTATTTCTGCCTTCATTTTGTTGTGTACCCAGTAGTCATTCAGGAGCAGGTTGTTCAGTTTCCATGTAGTTGAGCAGTTTGATTGAGTTTCATAGTCCTGAGTTCTAGTTTGATTGCACTGTGATCTGAGAGATAGTTTGTTATAATTTCTGTTCTTTTACATTTGCTGAGGAGTGCTTTACTTCCAACTATATGGTCAATTTTGGAATAAGTGTGATGTGGTGCTGAGAAGAATGTATATTCTGTTGATTTGGGGTGGAGAGTTCTGTAGATGTCTGTTACGTCTGAGTTGAATTCAATTCCTGGACATCCTTGTTAACTTCTGTCTCCTTGATCTGTCTAATGTTGACAGTGGGGTGTTGAAGTCTCCCATTATTATTATATAGGAATGTAAGTCTCTTTGTAAGTCTCTAAGGACTTGCTTTATGAATCTGGGTGCCCCTGTATTGCGTGCATATATATTTAGGATAGTTAGCTCTTCCTGTTGAATTGATCCCTTTACCATTATGTAATTGCCTTCTTTGTCTCTTTTCATCTTGATGGTTTAAAGTCTGTTTTATCAGAGACTAGGATTGCAACCCCTGCGTTTTTTGTTCTCCATTTGCTTGGTAGATCTTCCTCCATCCCTTTATTTTGAGCCTATGTGTGTCTCTGCGTGTGAGGTGGGTCTCCTGAATACCGCAAACTGATGTGTCTTGACTTTTTATCGAATTTGCTAGTCTGTGTCTTTTAATTGGAGCATTTAGTCCATTTACATTTAAGGTTAATATTGTTGTGTGTGAACTTGATCCTGTCATTGTGATATTAGCTGGTTATTTTGCTCGTTAGTTGATACAGTTTCTTCCTAGCATCAATGGTCTTTACATTTTGGCATGTTTTTGCAATGGCTGGTACCGGCTGTTCCTTTCCTTGTTTAGTGCTTCCTTCAGGGTCTCTTGTAGGGCAGGCCTGGTGGTGACAAAATCTCTAAGCATTTGCTTGTCTTTAAAGGATTTTATTTCTTTTTCACTTATGAACTTAGTTTGGCTGGATATGAAACTCTGGGTTGAAAATTCTTTTCTTTAAGAAAGTTGAATATTGGCCCCCATTCTCTTCTGGCTTGTAGAGTTTCTGCCGAGAGGTCCGCTGTTAGTCTGATGGGCTTCCCTTTGTGGGTAACCCGACCTTTCTGTCTGGCTGCCCTTAACATTTTTTCCTTCATTTCAACTTTGGTGAATCTGACAATTATGTGTCTTGGAGTTGCTCTTCTCGAGGAGTATCTTTGTAGCATTCTGTGTATTTCCTGAATTTGAATGTTGGCCTGCCTTACTAGGTTGGGGAAGTTCTCCTGGATGATATCCTGCAGAGTGTTTTCCAACTTGGTTCCATTTTCCCCCTCACTTTCAGGCACCCCAATCAGATTTGGTCTTTTCACATAGTCCCATACTTCTTGGAGGCTTTGTTTATTTCTTTTTCCTCTTTTTTCTCTAGACTTCTCTTCTCACTTCATTTCATTCATTTGATCTTCAATCACTGATACTCTTTCTTCCAGTTGATTGAGTTGGTTACTGAAGCTTGTGCGTTTGTCACCTATTTCTCGTGTCATGGTTTTTATCTCTGTCAGTTCGTTTATGGCCTTCTCTGCATTAATTATTCTAGTTATCCATTCTTCCATTCTTTTTTCAAGATTTTTAGTTTCTTTGCCCTTGATACGTAGTTCCTCCTTTAGCTGTGAGAAGTTTGATCGACTGAAGACTTCTTCTCTCAACTCGTCAAAGTCATTCTCCATCCAGCTTTGGTCCGTTGCTGTTGATGAGCTGCGTTCCTTGGAGGGGGATATGTGCTCTGATTTTTTGAATTTCCAGCTTTTCTGCACTGCTTTTTCCCCATCTTTGTGGTTTTATCTGGCTTTGGTCTTTGATGATGGTGACATACTGATGGGGTTTTGGTGTGAGTGTCCTTTCTGTTTGTTAGTTTTCCTTCTAACTGTCAGGCACCTCAGCTGTAGGTCTGTTGGAGATTGCTTGAGGTCCACTCCAGACCCTGTTTGCCTGGGTATCAGCAGCGGAGGCTGCAAAAGATAGAATATTGCTGAACAGCGAGTGTTGCTGTCTGATTCTTGCTCTGGAAGCTTCATCTCAGGGGTGTACCCTGCCGTGTGAGGTGTGGGGTGTCGGTCTGCACCTAGTGGGGGATGTCTCCCAGTTAGGCTACTCAGGGGTCAGGGACCCACTTGAGCGGGCAGTCTATCTGTTCTCAGATCTCAACCTCCATGTTGGGAGATCCACTGCTCTCTTCAAAGCTGTCAGACAGGGTCATTTACATCTGCAGAGGTTTCTGCTGCTTTTTGTTTAGCTATGCCCTGTCCCCAGAGGTGGAGTCTACAGAGACAGGCAGGCCTCCTTGAGCTGCTGTGGGCTCCACCCAGTTCGAGTTTCCCAGCGGCTTTGTTTACCTACTTAACCCTCAGCAATGGCGGGCACCCCTTCCCCAGCCTCGCTGCTGCCTTGCAGTTAGATCTCAGACTGCTGTGCTAGCAATGAGGGAGGCTCCGTGGTTGTGGGACCCTCCCAGCCAGGTGTGGGATATAATTTCCTGGTGTGCCATTTGCTAAGACCCTTGGTAAAACGCAGTATTAGGGTGGGAGTTACCCGATTTTCCAGGTGTTGTGTGTCTCAATTTTCCTTGGCTAGGAAAAGGGATTCCCTTCCCCCTTGCACTTCCCAGGTGAGGCGATGCCTTGCCCTGCCTCAGCTTTTGCTGGTCGGGCTGCACCAGCTGACCAGCACAGATTGTCCAGTACTCCCCAGTGAGATGAACCCTGTACCTCAGTTGAAAATGCAGAAATCACCTGTCTTCTGTATCGCTCGTGCTGGGAGCTGGAGGCTGGAGCTGTTCCTATTCAGCCGTCTTGCTCCGGGACCCCCATAAAATAATCTTCTAAATTTTCTATTTTAAAAATTTAAAAATTACCTTTCCTTTGGCTAAATATTCAGTAATGGGATTGCTAGATGATATGATAGCTTTATTTTTAGTTTTTTGGGAAACCTCCATACAGTTTTCCATAATGGCTGTACTAATTTACATTCCTACCAATGGTGTATAAAAGTTCCCTTTTACCCTCCTCCTTGCCAACATTTATTTTATTTTATTTTTGCCTTTTTGATAGTAGGCATTCCAACTGGGTTAAGATGATACTTCATTGTGGTTCCTCTTCACATTTGATTAGTCTGAATTGAATTAATTTTTGTAGATATTATGTTGTATGAATCCAACATTGAGTTTTCCCTCTGGATAACAAATTATCTCAGGATGACTTACTGCACTATTTCATAAGTCAATTCCAATGCCAACTCCAACAGAAATATGATTTTACATATGAGTGAGTTGGTTCTGGGCCTGCTGTTTTTGTTCATTTGTCTATATGTCTATTCATGCATCAATATCACTCTCCTATTTATACTTAAGTTTGATAATAAAGTGAGGACTAGCTGGACAAAATCTTACCAAGCTGTTTTTTTCTATGTATAACTAGTAAAGAAATCAAATTGTTTATTGCCTATGTAACTATCTTGTAGGCCAGTCTTAAACAATTGCTCTTCTATAATTATTTAGACTCAGCATGGTGAGTCCACAATGTTATGTTGGGATTTTGAATAGAACTGCATTGGCTCTATAGATTAATTCAGAGAAAAATTTTGTTCATTTTTTGGATATTTTATTCATGAATATAGGATATCTTTCAATTTACATAGGTATCTCTAATGTCTTTTTTTTTTTTTCTTTTTTTTGACAGAATCTCACACTATCTGGAGGCTGGAGTGCAGTGGCACAATCTTGGCTCACTGCAACCTCTGACTCACAGGTTCCAGTCTTTCTTACATCTCACCCACCTGAGTAGCTGGGATTACAGACTCACGACATCATGCCCAGTTAATTTTTGTAATTTTAGTACAGACAAGGTTTTGCTATGTTGGCCAGGTTGGTCCTGAACTCCTGGCCTCAAGTGATCCACTGGCTTGGCCTCCCAAAGTGTGGATTACAGGCATGAGCCCACTGCACCCAGTCTCTAATGTCTTTTAATGAAATGTTAGCTTAAACTACCTAAAATTACCAACAATCATCTGGTTTTGATCAAAAAGAATTTTGATCAATTTTATTTAGTTCAATGTAAAACCCTGATGTAACAGATCTCTATAACTTGTTAGATTTATAGATAGTATACCTAACTTTAATTTTAACGTTGTCCAATTATTTGTTGATATAAGACTTGCTTAACATATTGTGTGGGTTAGAAAGTTGAGATTCAGAGAGACCATTAAAATTGCCCAAAGTCTGACATCCAGGATATAGCAGAGTAAAAGTTAAACTAAGTTCTGCCTAATTCCAAAGCCCTGGTACCCTTCTTTTGCAACCAGTTATATTACATGATAAGTTGACTTATCTACACGTGATTGAGCTTATAGACAAATGGGAGAGGAAGTATACATTTGCATCTTGACTAAAGACAGTGCTAGTCTTGGCCAGACAAGAATTACAATGTGATCTCTATCATCAGAGAATTCCAGCTTCTAACTTTCCAGGTGCAAGTCCTTGTGTTTGAATTAATCCCTAGAAATTTGTACCTAAAAAAGCACACATGAGAATGAGGTAAGCAGTTGTTATTGTTTTTATATAATTCATTTGTTAGTTGTAACTTATGACTGAAGAAGAGCGAGGCCAGGAACAATTAAATGTGTTGGACGTAAGTATAATATGAAAACACTAGAGAATGTAGGGACAGTGTAGAGTTGTAGAGAAACACCCCTCTGTGTGGAATTCAGCTCAATTTGTTTAAAGACACAAGAAATAGTTTTTGAATCAAGGCTATTTTCTAGGCACGGTGGAAGATGCAGACTTGTGGAAAACAGGGTCTAAACTTAAGGGGCTTATGGTCTAATGGGACACAAAAGAAGTACCCATTTATAATGTTAAGTAGTAGGTGGTTTCTTAGAAAAAGATAAATATGCACATTTGGAGAATAATGCGTATGTCCAAATAACATTTGAAGGGAAATGTTACAATTAAATACACTTTGAATATGTCTTTAGATTTTAAAAGGCAGAGATAATGAGGAAGAAGTATGGCACAGACCTATCAAAATCTTTTGAAATAGAGTTTAAACTTTTTTCTATGATTTTTTCTTCTGCTAGGTCAACCTGTGGTTGAGCCCCCTCTAGTGAATTTTTATTTCAATTATTGTACTTTTCAACTCCATAATTTCTATTTGGTTCCTTTTTATTATACTATTGTCTAAATATTTGTGTCCCCTGCCCCCAGATTTATATTTTGAAGCCCAATTCCCAGTTTTTAGTGTGTGGTATTAAGAGGTGGGGTCTTTGGAGGTGATTAGGTTATGAAGGTAGAGTCCTCATTAATGGAATTAGTGCTCTTGGAAAAGAAGCTGAGGGAGCTTATTCACCACTTCCATTGTATGAAAACACAGGTGGAAGGCACTGTCTTGGAAACAGATAAGCCCTTGCCAGACACTGAAACTGCTGTTTCTTCTGTCTTGGATTTCCTAGCCTCCAGAACTGTGAGCAATAAATTTCTGTTGTATATAAATTACCTAGTCTAAGGCATTTTGTTTTAGCAGCTGAATGGACTAAGACAACTAACTATTATCACTATTGTTGTAACGCCAAAGAATTGGTGTGGCGGCTGCCTGCGGCAAGTGATAGAGACACGGACCAATAGAGAGAAAAAGCTGTAGGCTTTATTGAGCAGAGTGAAAGTACAAAGCTTCCACCGCATGGAAGGGGTCCTGAACGGGTAGCCACTGCTGGTTTTGGGTGATTGCCTTTTAAACTCTTTAAGGCAGGAAATACGTGCTGGTGGGAAGATGTTACCAGAAAGGCGGGAAATACGTGCGGTGGGAAGATGTTACCAGACTGAGAAACAAAGGCAGTAAATTATTTTGTGCCATGTCTTAGATCTTGAGGAAAACCGGAATTACAACCTGGGTTTTACTTACTTTATGACCTTGTAGTGGCATGGCAAAAGAGACAGGATCTTACAGGACTTTATAAAGTATGTTCACAAGGAATTGGAATTGAGAAGTTGGATACGGTTTGCTGGTTACAGAAAAATAGGCAGTTAACATTCCTTTTATCTTTAGTTTTGGGTAAGGGGGAAGGAAGAGAGGGAAAGAAAGACTCAGGGAAACAGCAAAATTTTCACTGTTTATAGCTTTCTTGGGGAGGAAAACCCATACACAAATCCTGGTGTTAGCAATATTTTAAGTGTATATCTTCAGTGTTATTCATCCAGGACCGAAGTAAGTCCTGATGCAGGAAATGAGTGAGTTTCACAGCTTTCTGAGCCCATACTCGAACCAGGAAGCCCAGCTGCACCTCTTCTTATTGTTATTCTCTCTTTGATGCAACATTACCATCACACCTTCCTTCACTTCTTTAGTCATCCTTTCCTGAAGTTCTATGAATGTAATGGATAATTTTATGTATCAACTTGAGTTGGCTGAGGGATGCCCAGACAGCTGGTAAAACATTGTTTCTGAGTGTGACTGTCAGGGTGTTTCCAGAATATTTTAGTATTTGAATCAGAAGACTGAATAAAGAAGATATCCCTCACTAATATGGGTGGGCATCATTTAGTCCATTGAGGACCCAAATAGAACAAAAAGGTGGAGGAAGTGTGAATTCTCTTTCTCTTTGAGCTGGGACATACATCTACTTCTACCCCTGGACACCAGAGCTCCTTCTTCCCCTCCTCCCACTATGACTCCAGCCCACGTCCTGGTTCTCAGGCCTTTGGCCTCAGACTGGGAGTTGTACCATTGGCTCTCTTGATCTGCAACCCTTCTGACTCTCACTGAATTACACCACCTGCTTTCCTGGGTCTCTTACTTGCAGATGGCATATTGTGGCACTTTGTGGCATCCATAATTGAGCAAGTCAATCACCATACATATCTTTTTGGTTCTGTTTCTCTGGAGAATCCTGACTAAAACATTGAATATATTTAAACATATGTATAGTGGCTACTTTAAATATTCTTCTGTTAAATTTGTTCTCATGAGCAATTTCTGCTGCCTTCTATTTCTCTGGTGTATTAGTCATACTTTCTTGTTTCTTTGCATAGCTCATAATTTTTGTTGAAAAATGAACATTTTAGGAACTATATTATAGCAACTCTTTGTACTACTCCCACACTGTGCTTATTTGCTTGTTTGTTTATGTGATTAACAATGATCGTCTGGATTCTTTTAATAAAGTCTGTCTTCATTTCCTCATCCCACAGTGTTAAGCTTTTGATGTTACCTCAAGGAGGCCCAGCTTTGAGTAAATCCAGGGTTACCCTGAAATGACAGTGGTCCTGTAGGATTCTTTTTCACTCTTTCCCTCACCAACCCAGCCATTGAAGTCCATTAATTATCACTGTTTTCAATAACACCCTGGGGCAAAATTCCTCTACAAAGTAATCCAATAAAATAGTGAGTCCTTCTATGAAAGTTTCTGAGGTTAGTGTTTGATATTTGTTCTACTTCAGGAGGGCTCCTCCCATCTATTTTATTCTCTAGTTATCTTCTGTAAACTAACCAGCCTACAGTCTAAGCTGTATCTGCATTAGATGCACACATCTCCTCCCCACTGCTTTTCACCACAACCTCTACTGTAATTGAGAGTGCCCTTAGGTTTAATTTTCTCAATGCCCTGTTCTATATGAAGTCACTTCCTTTGGGAATGTATTAGGATATCTACTCTATTTCATCTAGAATAGATATAAAATATATTCTATGTTCCTAAAATACATTCCTAATATAGTGTCTTTCCTTCCAGGCAAACCCTCTAAGCCAGGGCTCTGGAGCTGGGTGTAACTGTGGCAAGCTTCTATCTGAGTGACTCCTCAATTCTAGGAATGGAGCACTGAGTGGAGGATGTGGCCAGCAGCCTGCTGTCCTATTGGCTTGCCTCTCCTGGAGTGGAGTCATTCCCTCATGAGCCAGGTAAAAGGTTATTAGGGCCCCAGGAGTCTTAGCATACTACACCCAAGGCAGACTCTCCATTCCACAAGTGGGAGTTGGGCAGAAGAAGGGTGCTCTCACTTCTCAACTGCACTTGTCTGGAGCATAGTCTCAGCAACAGGAAGCTGAGGGCAGGATGAAGGATTCTGAATTCCTGCCCTTCCTAGAAATAAATCCCTCTGATATGGAGCTGTGGGGAGAGGGAGGAGTGTGCTCTGGGCCGTAGCAGTCTAGAGTAGAGTCTATGCCTCACTGACCTCACTGAGCTGGCATGCAGGAGAGAGGGCAGGCATAGTCTTGGTTCAAATACCACAGACTCTTGCTTTTCTTGTCAATTTTCAGATATTTTCTTGAACAGATATCTCATTATTGCTGTTTGTCCTTAAGAGGCTTTTCAGAGGCTTTAATTTTTTAAAAATCTATTGCATTGGAGAGTGGATCCCATAGTGATTATCTCACAATGAACAACTGACAGATTAATTTGTCTCTATTAATTTTGTAGACTTCCAATCTTTTCTTATTGGGCAGGTGTTACTAATATTATAAGAAAAGTAGTGTGTTAATTTTTATTTTTTTAAACAAAAAAGAATATGACTCATTGTACTTTTTCTTCACTTGGATTTTGGAAGTCCTGTACCTTCTCCCACAACCAGTAGCCTCGCTGAAAGATCGCTGGGTATTGACATCAATGAGGCACTGTTGCAGTTGAAATATTCTCTTCTTCTTGAGAACTCACCCGAAAAAGTATTGACCAATCCCTACTTACATTACAAGTATATGGAGGTTTCATTTTGGACCAAGACTTAACTCATAAAGTAGACCTCTTTTAAATGAATACTAATAACTTTTTTCAACAATGAAAATGGCAGATCACTTGCTTACTCCCCTCCTCCCTTGACAGGAATTTCTATATTCTAGGGAGATCTATAGGCCGCCTCAATAAACCCTGCTTAGGTCTATAACTTCCTGCATGAGGTGTGACATACTTTTCCAACTACTGGTTCATACAAAAGACAAGGAGTTTCAACTTTTTCACCGTTACTTAGGAATTGGCAAATACAGAATATCAGAAGTTGTGCTTTGGAAGTACAGGGACCATGCTAGGATTTCAGCAAAGTATCCACATGGAGTTACCAAGGGGGTGACAAATAATTGTGGCTATATGGTCAGTTTTTCAGGAAGTGAGTTGGAAAGTTCGTGAGTATATAATGATGAAAACTAAACTACAATGTTTCTTGCCTAATTTGTGAGACTTATATTTCTTAGTCAAAGAGTAAAGTTCCCATTCCACAATTCTATGTCAAGTGCAAATGGTACTATCAATGTACTGGCTAATTGAATTTCACTGAGCATAATTACCTCCAAAATGGTTTCAACAAATAATATTCTTGTCTTGCCTCTAAGGAGTACTTGAAAAAGAATCCACAAAGGACTGCTTTTATTAGTTAACATTGTTTAGTCATATTGGGGAATTATTTTTCTTTAGGATAATTAAAATATTTTATCTTTATTTTTGTTGAAGTCAATTTCAGAAAATTATTTTTTTCTTTTTGTAATTACAGTTTACTTTTGAACAACACAGGTTTGAATCGCCTGGGTCCTTTTATGGGTTGATTTTTAAAAATAAATATATTTGAAATTTTTTGGAGATATATGACAGTTTGCAAAAACCCACAGATGAATCATGTAGCCTAGAAATATTGAGAATTTTTTTAAAGTTAGGAATGTCATGAACTTAGGAAACATATGTAGATACTAGTCTGTTTTTATAAGTTACTACCATAAAATATACACAAATCTATTATAAAAAATTAAAACTTATGAAAAGTTATGCACTTACAGACCATACATAATGCCATTCACAGTGAAGAGACATGTAAACAAACATAAAGATACAGTATTGAGCCACAACTGCGTTCAATAACTGTAATACATAGGATGTTACTGTAATAACTTCATAGCCACCTTCTGTTGCTGCTGTGGTGAGTCCGAGTGTTGTGTATGTAAAATGCCTTCTGATGCTAATCATCATAAACTGTGTATTGCAGTAAAAAGTGATCTCTTACAGTTCTCGTATATTTTTCATGTTTAGTGTTATGTTGTAAACCTTGAATAACACCATGGGATCCATACAAACTGCCACTAGTGATGCTGGAAGTGCTCCCAAGGAGCAGAGAAAAGTCCTGGCATTACAGGAAAAAGTTGAATTCTTTGATATGTACCATAGAGTGAGGTCTGCAGCTGTGGTTCTTCACGATTTTAGACACATGGTTTGTCTTTTAAACCAGCTCATGTAAACTTACCATATCAATAAACACAGTACAGTACTATAAATGTAGTTTCTTTTCTTTATTATTTTCTTAATAATACTTCCTTTTCTCTAGCTCATTTTATTATAAGAATATAGAATATAATAAATATAACATACAAATATGTGTGACTAGACTGTTTATGTTATTGGTAAAACTTCTGGTCAACAGTAGGCTATTGGTAGTTTTTAGGGAGTCAAAAGTTATATTAAGATTTTTGACTGTGTTGGGCATTGGTGTCCCTAACCCCCGCATTAAGTTGTCGACAAAAAGAGTCAAATTCTGTAAAATATTTGAAGAGATTTATTTTGAGCCAAATATGAGTGACCAATGATCTCTGGCACAGTTCTAGGAGATCCTGAGAACATGTGCCCAAGGTGGTTGGGCTACAGCTTGGTTTTATACATTTTAGGGAGACATAAGACATCAATCAATACATGTAAGATGTACATTGGTTCGGTCCAGAAAGGGGACAACTTGAAGTAGGGGCTTCCAGGTCACAGGTGGATTCAAAGATTTTCTAGTTGGCAATTGTTTGAGAATTTATCTAAAGATGTTATCTAAAGATTCCATTTATCTAAAGAATATTCTTTATCTAAATATACAATTTATCTAAAGAATATTCTTTATCAATTTATCTAAAGAAGATTCAATTTATCTAAAGAATTTGTCTAAATATTCAATAGAAGGAAGTGTCTAGGTTAAGATAAGGGGTTGTGGAAACTAAGGTTGTTATTTATCATGCAGATGAAGCCTCCAAGTAGCAGGCTTCAGACAAACTAGATTGTAAATGTTTCTTATCAAACTTAAAAAGGTGCCAGATGGGCCAGGTGTGGTGGCTCATGCCTGTAATCCCAGCACTTTGGGAGGCCGAGGCAGGCGGTCACGTGAGGTCAGGAGTTCAAGACCAGCCTGGTCAAAAAGATGAAACCCCATCTCTACTAAAAATACAAAATTAGTCACGTGTGGTGGTTAGCGCCTGTAATTCCAGCTACTAGAGAGGCTGAGGCAGGAGAATCATTTAGAACCCATGAGGTGGCAGAGGTTGCAGGGAGCCAAGATTGCGCCACTGCACTCCAGCCTGGGCGACAGAGTGACTCTGTCTCAAAAAAAAAAAAAAAAAAAAAAAAGAAAGTGCCAGATGCTTAGATAATTTAGATAATTCTCTCCTGGATCAAGGGAAAGACCTGGAAAGGAAAGAAGATTTTCTACAGAATGTAGATTTTCCCCACAAGAGAAAGCTTTGCAGGGCCATTTCAAAATGTGTCAAATAAATGTATTTTGTGATAAAACACTTTGATTTCTTTCAAAGCATGCTATCTGTCATGTTGGTATCTTATTGCTACAAAGAGTCTGTTTTGTCAGTCTTAAGGTCTTTGTTCTAGTGTTAATGAGGGTCAAATGTGCCTCAATTCTAGAGGAAGGAAGGGATAATGATGCAAATGCAACCTCCCCTTCCCATTGTGACCTGAACTAGTGTTTCAAGTTTACTTTAAAACGTCCTTGGCCAAGCAGAGGGCCCATTTAGTTGGTTGAAGGGCTTAAACTTTATTTTTGGTTTACAGTGTGAACTGTATTTTCAGTTACCGAAATGACTAATGACAGTGAAATAAAAATGAAATATTTTTTAGTATTTATCATGGTCCAGGAATGATTTAAGTATTAACATGAGAGATTATGCAATTCAACCCTTTAATTTTAGTGATGAAGAAACAGACACTCAAAAGGGTAAATTACTTGACCAAGGTGTGGGTTGGGTGCCAGAATTCTGACCTTGTGACCGTGAATACAATGTTTTTATTCCCATTCTGCTATGTAACTATATTCACTAACTGAACCCCAAGGAACTCTGATAAAGTAAAATATGACTTTGTATTAAGGGAGGAGACCACCCCTCATATAGTCTTATGCCCAATTTCTGCCTCCAAAGAAAGAAGAAGTAAAAACTAAAAGGCAGAAATGAAATCCACAGGCAGACAGCCTGGTGCCGCACCTTGGGCCTGGTAGTTAAAGATCGACCCCTGACCTAATCGGTTCTGTTATCTATAGATTACAGACAGTGTATAGAAATGCACTGTGAAAATCCCTATCTTGTTTTGTTCTGATCTAATTACTGGTGCATGCAGCCCCCAGTCACGTACCCCCTGCTTGCTCAATCAATCACGACCCTCTCGCATGCACCCCCTTAGAGTTGTGAGCCCTTAAAAGGGACAGGAATTGCTCACTCAGGGAGCTCGGCTCTCGAGACAGAAGTCTTGCCGATGCTCCCAACCGAATAAACCCCTTCCTTCTTTGACTCGATGTCTGAGGAGTTTTGTCTGCCGCTTGTCCTGCTACAGTATGAGAGGGGTATTGGAATTTTATTTTAGATACCCTGCTGATCTCAAATAAACCAATAATTTTAATTCCTGGGCTTTGAGTTTAGGCAGAACAGGATTTTAATCCTGATAATTATCTCTTAAATCAGTACAATTTCTTAAAATCACTCTTTAAAATCATGAATTCTTAGTAATCTCTTAAAATTGCTAATTCTGAATAACCTACTCATGTATTTATTAATTTTCCAAACATTTATTGGTGCTGGGAACTGAACATTCAGTAGTTAACAAAAATAATGATTAATTGAGATAATACACCTGGAAGTACTACTTTGCTAGAGCAAAAAACCAGTACATGATATTGTGACTTTCCCTCAAATTGTCCTATGACAATCAACAGGTGGGATCATGGGCTTCTTCATAATTTCCATCTCGTTCACCACAGGTGCTCATGCATCACTAGCAGTGAGAATCCGGCGTCATAGCCATGCCCTTCCCTTTTAAAACTGACCAGGGACTTCCCACAGAGGCATGAAAAATATCAGGTAACCTCTACTCCCCCACCAATACTAAATACTAAGAGTCTCAGTCTTTACTCTGCTTCACAACTACAAAATATGGTATCTTGTCTCTCCACATAGGGTGTCTTATTTCTTTCCATGACACTACATCGTCAGCCATTCTTCTCACCACTTATGAGTCATTCTGCTCCTTCCCTGCCTCCTCCCCAAGACCAGGGATTAGATTAGACCTTCTTAGCAGATATATCTGCTGGAGACAAGTGATGCTGCCTCATTCTCTATTACTATTGGTTCAAGAAACATGCCAGTGAATGGTTGGGGATTTCCAGGAATGCTTTCCTTTCTTGAAACGCGTAGTGCAAGAAGCTGGAATACCTTTCCCAAAAACGAAGTAACCTGAACTGAGACTGATGAGGCAGATTCTGAGTTTGAGAACTGTCTGTGGGTACTGCCTCTGAAAAGAGAGACGTACTCCTTTTAAAACGACTCATCTTTCTCTTTATCAAGTGATATTTCCTAGCATGATTATGAGAATATTAGTGCTCAGTAAATCCAAACTCTTCATTCTAACCATTACTTCCTAGTCTTGTAACTACATTGGGTTTTCCAAAATAATTTCCTGGTTGATTTCCCTTCCATCTGTAGCTATACAAGTCTTGTTTTGGTTGGGTGGTTTCACTCTGTACATCCCCTTCCATTCCTGAAGGAAGAATCTTCACTCCCATCAAACAGTACTCCTCTCCCTGCCTGCATTTTTCATTCTTCGTTTCCCTTACATATCGTTTCATTATATTTTCTCTACCCCTTCTACTGTCTTAATTAACCAAACTTGCCCTTTTTAATGAGTGTTACTATCTCATACACATAGAGAGCTCCAATCTTTAATTTTTAAGGTTCATGTAGGTATGTAAAACATTTTATTATTATTATTATTTTTGAGACAGAGTCTCGCTTTGTCACCCAGGCTGGAGTGCAGTGACAAGATCTCGGCCCACTGCAACCTCTGCCTCCCGGGTTCAAGTGATTCTCCTGCCTTAGCCTTCCAAGTAGCTGGGACTACAGGCATGTGCCACCACACCCAGCTAATTTTTGTATTTTTAGTAAAGACTGGGTTTCGCCATGTTGGCCAGGCAGGTCTTGAACTCCTGACCTCAGGTGATCTACCTGTCTCTGCCTCCCAAAGTGCTGGGATTGCAGTCATGAGCCACTGCACCCGGCCAGTGTGTAAACCATTTTAACAATTTGGCTCATGTTTGAAAACCAACAAAGTTGTGCTCTTATTGTATTTTGTAAACGAATCGATTGCAGTGCTTGTTGCAGTGTATTATAGCAAGTTTATATTGGCTTTGAACTCTCAGGAAACAAGATCTGCAGATCCTATTTATCCTAATAACGCATAACCTTGAAGAATGATTTGCACAATTGCAGTAGTATTAACTTTTTAATGTTCCCCCAAAGGAATAAATGTTTCCTTTTTCAAGTCAGGATATAATTCCCACGTCTCTACCATTACCTCCAAAAGGGGTACAAAGGGTTATTTTCAGAGTTGTTATAAAGATTAAATGAGATAATTGAAAATGGCTAACCAGACCCCGGAACTATTGATTCTCTTTTCCATCATTGTCCCTGCATGTTCTTCTTATAATCAGCACGTGGGGAGATGACCCTTAATCAATATCTTTCTTCTTTCCTTTCAATTGTCTCCCTACCCCAGATTTTAGTTTTCTACTAGTGATGGGACCCTAGCATTACAGTAATTTTCTTTTCATTTAGTCCTGGACAGGGAGTTTCCACCTATGTCTGACAAAGAACAAGGATCCTGATTCACGCTCTGCATTCGTTAAGCATGCTTGATCTTACTTGAAAAGGGGAGAGTTCTTGACAATCCACACAGCTATCACCTGTTTCTTTCTACAAATTTCGGGTACTATATCTTTCTCGCATGACATAATTAACAATATGCCCCTACTCCACCTTTTCACAGAGTCTCGAAACCAGACTAATGCTAGGACTATTGCAGTAGTGTTATTTGCTGGACACAAATGATGTTACTTCACCCAGTGGTTGCATAGGAAGAAAACTGATAAGTAATGGAGATTTTCATAACGTCCCTTTGTCCAGAAAACTGACCTGCTTCATCTTAAAGCACAGAGCCTGGGAACCAGGATAGGTAATCAACCTGGGGGTTTGAGAACTCGGTCTTTGGATGCTCTCTCTGAAAGACGAAAATAGGTCTAAAAAAATTCCACATTTTCTCTTTCTACCCATTAGATAGTATTACTTTGCACAAGTTTGGAAGGACACAAGGCACTCAGTAAAAACAGTCCCCTAATCTCACTGTCACTTTCCGAGCCTTGATGCTCCTCCTGTACCTATATGACACTTGCCTTACCAACAGATGATTTTGCTGTTTTACATTTGCACATTTCAGTTCATCACCTTCCTAAGAAGTGATTGCTCAGCTTCTAAGGCCTTTCATAAAAACAGGTCCTCTCTGTGCATCTTCTCTTATCCTATACTATTCTTTAATCTAGATGTTCACTCCAGTCAATCTGGGCTTTTCCCTAAATCAACCCACTCCCTGTCCCAGCCCTGCTGCCAGTACTGCTCTCACTCATGCGGTTCTTGATGGTTCCTTTCACACTGCTGTTCCTCGGAATCATTTCCTCGTCTTCTCTGCTTCAAGTCTTACTTCTGCAAATGAACTATATTTTCAAGTTTTCTCCAAATACTCCAATCTGTATGAATATACCCTTTATCTACTATTCTTGAATTTTGTTACTTTTAAATTATACTCCTTCCTTCCTTCCTTCCTTTCTCTCTCTCTTTCTCTCTTTCTTCTCTTCTCTTCTCCTCTTCTTCTCTCTCTTTCCCCTCCTTCCTTCCTTCCCTTTTTTTCTTTCTTTCTTTCTTTCTTTCTTCCTTCCTTCCTTCTTTCCCTTTCTTTCCCTTTCCTTCCTTCCTTCCTTCTTTCTCTTTCTTTTCCTCCCTTCCCTTCCCTTCCCTTCCCTTCCTTCCCTTCCCTTCCCTTCCCTTCCCTTCCCTTCCCTCCCTTCCCTTCCCTTCCCTTCCCTTCCCTCCCTTCCCTTCCCTTCCCTCCTTCCCTTCCCTTCCCTTCCCTTCCCTTCCCTTCCCTTCCCTTCCCTTCCCTTCCCTTCCCTTCCCTTCCCTTCCCTCCTTCCCTTCCCTTCCCTTCCCTTCCTTCCCTTCCCTTCCCTTCCCTTCCCTTCCCTTCCCTTCCCTTCCCTCCCTTCCCTTCCCTTCCCTTCCCTTCCCTTCCCTTCCCTTCCCTCCCTTCCCTTCCCTTCCCTTCCCTTCCCTTCCCTTCCCTTCCCTTCCCTTCCTTCCCTTCCCTTCCCTTCCCTTCCCTCCCTTCCCTTCCCTTCCCTTCCCTTCCCTTCCCTTCCCTTCCTTCCCTTCCCTTCCCTTCCCTTCCCTTCCCTTCTTTCGTTCTTTCTTCTGGAGACACCCTCACTCTGTTGCCCACGTTGTAGTGCAGTGGCACGATCTCAGCTCACAACAACCTCGGCCTCTCGGGTTCAAGCGATTCTTATGCCTCAGCCTCCCAAGTAGCTGGGATTTCAGACTTGCACCACCACGCCTGGTTAATTTTTTGTATTTTTAGTAGAGATGGGGTTTCACCATGTTGCCCAGGGTGGTCTTGAACTCCTGAGCTCAGGAAATCTGCCTGCCTTGGCCTCCCAAACGGCTAGGATTGCAGGTGTGAGCCACCACCCCCAACCCCCATTTGTATTTTCATTGCAATTTATAAATGTTTATATTTATACTTAATACATTGTTTATTAATTCAACAACTATTAACCACTATCTATTTTGAACCAGACATTTTTCTAGGAACCGAGGAGAGAATAGTGCACAAAGTTTCTGATGTATGGAGTGTATGCTGTATGTATATATCTTTTTTTCCTGGTAAATACTGATCTTCATAAGATCTTCATCCTGGAATCTTAGCTCCTACCACACTCTTTGAAACATGGGAGACGTTCAATAGGCATTTGCGCTTTGAGTATCATCAGTTATACTCCGTGCTTCTTATAGAAGCATGTGCCTATTTTAGTTAATTGCCTTCCTAAAGAAGTCAATGGGCGTCTGTCACTCTGTGAAGCCCTCTACCAACTTATTCTAAAGTCAGAAAGGAGGTGAAACCTTCCTTAACATATAGAAAGGAACAGTTTAGTGACCAAAAAGTTTGACAAGAACTGGAACTATATACAAGAAATACCAACCAAATCACAGAACTGTTCCTGGAGCCCCCACTTCCAGTGTCCTTCACTCCGTCCTCTCCTTCAGCTTCAATTTAACTACAAAAAACATTCATTAACATGTATGCCAATGTTTCCCATTTTCCTGCCCTTTTCCCTCCTGTGACTTCCAAAGTACCTTAGGGTGCATTCCGCTCTTGTTCTTATTTCTCTTTTCCTAATCACAAATACTGAAGCCCCTGGTGAGAGGCTCCTAGCACGAGTGTGATAGGCTCATGGTAGGTGGTCATGAGAAGCTTACCAGGCACATTCCATGGCACCTGCTAGTTATGCCCAGTAATTTCTTACTGTCCCTGTTTTAGATACATTATATTTGTGAGCACTGATGAATCTTTTTTATGATTCTGAATTTTTGATTCTATTGTAAAAATCTTTTTCTATTACAAGGTCAGGAAGATATTCTCTAATATTGTCTTCTAGAAGTTTTATTATATTGATTTTTATAGATAGATATGTTTTCTACTGGAATTAATTTTGTGTATAATGTGAGATAGGTGTCAAATTTCTTTCTTTCTTTTTTTTTTTTTTCAATAAGGACATACAACTGATCCAGCAGCATTTACTGACAGGCTGATTCTTTCTGGGTCACTAAGTTGACAATTATTAGATCACAAAAGAGGCACAAAAGAGAACATACTGTATAGTTTAATTTGTATAATGTTATTGAGCATGTTTAGGAATAAATATTAGATTTTGAAGATGTACTGAGAAGCAATGAAGGGATTGCTATGAAAGTCTGATGGTGAGTTGTCTTGGTGGGAAGGGAGAGCGGTGTGGACAGGAAGAGGCACGGGAGAACTTCTGGCTCTGGTCCCGTGTGCTGTTTCTTGATTTGGGTCGTGGGTTCATGGATGCTGGCATTGTAATGATCAATTAATTTGTACATTTGTGCTTTACATGTTTTACTATACGTGTGTTCTATGTCACTATACAATGTTAAAAATGTAACACATTTGGTTTCCTAATCATATCCCAGTAATAAAGAAATATTTATTTATTTATTTATTTGAGACAAAGTCTTGCTCTGTCGCCCAGGCTGGAGTGCAGTGGCACAATCTCGGCTCACTGCAACCTCTGCCTCCCGGGTTCAATGGATTCTCCTGCCTCAGCCTCCGAGTAGCTAGGACTATAGGCGCCCACCACCACGCCCAGCTAATTTTTGTATTTTTAGTAGAGACAGGGTTTCACCATATTGGTCAGGCTGTTCTCGAACTCCTGACCTTGTGATCTGCCTGCTTCAGACTTCCAAAGTGTTGGGATTACAGGCGTGAGGCACCACTCCCGGTCATAATCAATATTTTTTAAATACTATAAATGACGGGCATTATTGAATGTGTTGGGGATGTAGCAGTTAACTGAAAACATAGTGTGATATGTACATCCACTGAAGGGTTATGATGAGAATTAAATGAAACAAAGTGTCTGGAAGTAGAAAGTTCAGTGCCTGGTGTAAAATAAACAATAACTCATTATTTTATTTTCCCTTCATTTGTCTGTGCATAAACCTATGGCAACCAGAGTTGACATAATAGATCTCTCTGACAGTCTCCATCTCTTCTAGAAGAATAGCAGGGAGATAGCAGCAGGAGAGCTTTTTATTTGTGCTTTTAATACTATCCAGGCACAGGAATGGAAAACCAGGCATTATGTCTCTATCACTCTAAATGCTCAGCTCCTCCAATCCTCACTGCACATTTTGCTTTACTCCGCAAATACTCTTTATTTGGTAACTACCTATGTCCTAATTTATTCCACAAAGGAAGTTTTCAGCCTTTCTTATCAACACCTAATTTAGTCATCCTGTTCTCCTGCAACTTCTCTCCAAGACTTTATATAAGACCTTCTGGTCAGATGTATCTGCCGGAGATAAGTGATGTTGTTTCAGTCTTTATCCCTATTGGTTATAGAAAAAAACAGCAACAACTGTTTGTGAATGGATAGGGATTTCCAGTAAATTTCTCTCTTTTTTTCTACAAAATGTCTCAACCAGAAGGAAAGAACCAACACACCGATGAATAGGAAGATTGATCCCTTTGGGTGTTACCTACAAAAGGAAAGAAAATATATTCCTTCTAAAAGACCTTCTGTTCCTCCCTTATTCATCAAATACCAGTTCTAACGCACATCTGGAAATCTAAAAGGAGCATGGTATTCCCATCATCCATTCCTGTTGTCACCACACTGATCTCTGTGTCCAATCCCTCACAACTAATCTTGGATTGTAAAAGGTTTGTTACTTGGTAATTTTTCCTGCGTCCATCCACGTCTTTCTAAAAGATGTAACATCTTTGCCAAACTTTCAATGCCTTTCTTAGTGTACTTCAGCTCTGCACATCCACTCTGATCTTCCAGGATTATTTAAGGGGGCCTTTCAATTCTAGTCTAACAGACTCCCCTCTATCTCTATTTCCATTTCCTGACTCCTGCTTCCTGCACACATGTTATTGATGATAGTTCCTGTTCCCTGGCGAGTCTCTAACCTAACTGAAACATAATTCCTCTGTGTTGTGAGTTTCACTGCCTCTGGAACTCACGTCTATACAAATGCTTCCTTCTTGTTGTAAATATAAGTTTATTACTAATTTTAACCATTTTTGTTTTAAAATTTTTCTCTTAAAAATTAATGACCTCAAATTGTGTTTGATTGCTTTTATAGATATGTTTGTTGTAGATCTTGTGACATTTTTATGTGAATTTTTTTCTTTTTTTTTTTTTTGAGACCAAGTCTTGCTCTGTCACCCAGGTTGAAGTACAGTGGTGCGATCTTGGCTCACTGCAAGCTCCACCTCCCAGATTCAAGCCATTATCCTGCCTCAGCCTCCCGAGTAGCTGGGATTACAGGCGTCTGCCACCACACCAGGCTAATTTTTTGTATTTTTAGTAGAGACGTAGTTTCACTGTGTTAGCCAGGATGGTCTTGATCTCCTGACCTCGTAATCTGCCCACCTTGGCCTCCCAAAGGGCTGGGATTGCAGGTGTGAGCCGTTGCACCCGGCCCCATTTTTATATGAATTTTATATGTCTGTCATTGCAATGCACTCTTTTGTCTGTGTAGGATCTACTTAAAAGTAGGATCTAATTCATGTGAATCTTTGTATCCCCAGCATTAGAAGAATCTTTTGCACAAAGGAAGCACTGAACACTGAATATGCCCACCTAGATTGCATGTGTATGTGCACGTGCATATGGTGGATGCTCAGTTAAAGTTTACCAAATGTTAAGTGTGGCAAAAAATATGAGAGATATTAAGAATATTTTTTTTTACTGAGGATTTATATATGGAAATATGTGAAGGAAGGGCAATCCCTTCTACAAAATTCTTTTCACCAAATTACCACTGACTGTTACCACCCTCTGTGGCTCCCACAACAGCTTCTCTTATGAGAAGCAGATAAACTATATTTTTGTAGAAAACAAGAGGATGAACTGACTAGTGAACAAGGGGTTAAACGGCTCCCAAATCATGTTCTCAGTGATGCCCACCAGTCCTCATTTCATAATTTAATTACCAGTTACAAAAGATCTTCTGGACGCCAAATGTTTGGGTCTTCTGGAACTCTCTCCTGCTCTTCTGGTATATTCAGTCTTGTCAAAACTGGATCCTGATACTTCATACAATTACTTGCTTCGGGACCTCTTGAGATTCATTTCTCATTTCCTCATTTCCTCACCAAATGCTGGAGTCCATAGAGTGAGAAAGGGCTAGCCTCAGCCATGTGTTTACTTTGGAGGCCTAGTCAAGAGATTTTCTAGAATATCCTGTGGGAATCAGTGGCCTTGCCCCAATATTTTCCCATTCTTTTCTTTTCTTTTTATTATTATTATTATTACACTTTAAGTTCTAGGGTACATGTGCACAATGTGCAGGTTTGTTACATCTGTATACATGTGCCATGTTGGTGTGCTGCACCCATTAACTGGTCATTTATATAAGGTATATCTCCTAATGCTATCCTTCCCCCAACCCCCTCCCCACAATAGGCCCTGGTGTATGATGTTCCCCTTCCTGTGTCTAAGCGATCTCATTGTTCAATTTCCACCTGTGAGTGAGAACATGCAGTGTTTGGTTTTCTGTTCTTGCGATAGTTTGCTGAGAATGATGGTTTCCAGCTGCATCCACGACACTACAAAGGACATGAACTCATCCTTTTTTATGGCTACATAGTATTCCATGGTGTATATGTGCCACATTTTCTTAATCCAGTCTGTCACTGATGGACATTTGGGTTGATTCCAAGTCTTTGCTATTGTGAATAGTGCCACAATAAACATACGTGTGCATGTGTCTTTATAGCAGCATGATTTATAATCCTTTGGGTTTATACCCAGTAATGGGATGGCTGGGTCAAATGGTATTTCCAGTTCTAGATCCTTGAGGAATCGCCACACTCTCTTCCACAATGGTTGAACTAGTTTACAATCCCACCAACAGTGTAAATGTGTTCCTATTTCTCCACATCCTCTCCCCCACCTGTTGTTTCCTGACTTTTTAATGATTGCCATTCTAACTGGTGTGAGATGGTATCTCATTGTGGTTTTGATTTGCATTTCTCTGATGGCGAGTGATGATGAGCATTTTTTCATGTGTCTGTTGGCTGTACGAATGTCTTCTTTTGAGAAGTGTCTGTTCATATCCTCTGCCCACTTTTTGATGGGGTTGTTTTTTTCTTGTACATTTGATTGAGTTCTTTGTAGGTTCTGGATATTAGCCCTTTGTCAGATGAGTCGATTGCAAAAATTTATTCCCATTCTGTAGGTTGCCTGTTCACTCTGATGGTAGTTTCTTTTGTTGTGCAGAAGCTCTTTAGTTTAATTAGATCCCATTTGTCAATTTTGGCTTTTGCTGCCGTTGCTTTTGGTGTTTTAGACATGAAGTCCTTGCCCATGCCTATGTCCTGAATGGTATTACCTAGGTTTTCTTCTAGAGTTTTTATGGTTTTAGCTCTAACATTAAGTCTATAATCCATCTTGAATTAATTTTTGTATAAGGAGTAAGGAAAGGATCCAGTTTCAGCTTTCTACTTATGGCTAGCCAATTTTCCCAGCACCATTTATTAAATAGGGTATCCTTTCCCTATTTCTTGTTTTTGTCAGGTTTGTCAAAGACCAGATGGCTGTAGATGTGTGGTATTATTTCTGAGGACTCTGTTCTGTTCCATTGGTCTATATCTCTGTTTTGGTACCAGTACCATGCTGTTTTGGTTACTGTAGCATTGTAGTATAGTTTGAAGTCAGGTAGTGTGATGCCTCCAGCTTTGTTCTTTTGACTTAGAATTGTCTTGGCAATGCGGGCTCTGTTTTGGTTCCATATGAACTTTAAAGCAGTGTTTTGCAATTCTGTGAAGGAAGTCATTGATAGCTTAATGGAGATGGCATTGAATCTATAAATTACCTTGGGCAGTATGGCTGTTTTCACAATATTGATTCTTCCTATCCATGAGCATGGTATGTTCTTCCATTTGTTTGTGCCCTCTTTTATTTCACTGAGCAATGGTTTGTAGTTCTCCTTGAAGAGGTCCTTTACATCCCTTGTAAGTTGGATTCCTAGGTATTTTATTCTCTTTGAAGCTGTTGTGAATGGGAGTTCATTCACGATTTGGCTCTCTGTTTGTCTGTTACTGGTGTATAAGAATGCTTGTGATTTTTGCACATTGATTTTGTATCCTGAGACTTTGCTGAAGTTGCTTATCAGCTTAAGGAGATTTTGGGCTGAGACAATGGGAGTTTCTTAAATATGCAATCATATCATCTGCAAACAGGGACAATTTGACTTCTTCCTTTCGTAACCAATACCATTTACTTCTTTTTCTTGCCTGATTGCCCTAGCCAGAACTTCCAACACTATGTTGAATAGGAGTGGTGAGAGAGGGCATCCCTGTCTTGTGCCAGTTTTCATAGGGAATGCTTCCAGTTTTTGTCCATTCAGTATGATATTGGCTGTGGGTTTGTCATAAATAGCTCTTATTATTTTGAGATACGTTCCATCAATACAGAATTTATTGAGAGTTTTTAGCATAAAGGGTTGTTGAATTTTGTTGAAGGCCTTTTCTGCATCTATTGAGATAATCATGTGGTTTTTGTCTTTGGTTCTGTTTATATGCTGGATTACATTTATTGATTTGTGTATGTTGAACCAGCCTTGCATCCCAGGGATGAAGCCCACTTGATCATGGTGGATAAGCTTTTTGATGTGCTGCTGGATTCGGTTTGCCAGTATTTTATTGAAGATTTTTGCATCCATGTTCATCAGGGATATTGGTCTAAAATTCTCTTTTTTGTTGTGTCTCTGCCAGGCCTTGGTATCAGGATGATGTTGGCCTCATAAAACGAGTTAGGGAGGATTCCCTCTTTTTCTATTGATTGGAATAGTTTCAGAAGGAATGGTACCAGCTCCTCCTTATACCTCTGGTAGAATTCGGCTGTGAATCCGTCTGGTGCTGGACATTTTTTGTTTGGTAGGCTATTAATTATTGCCTCAATTTCAGAGCCTACTATTGGTCTATTCAGGGATTCAACTTCCTGGTTTAGTCTTGGGAGAGTGTAAGTGTCCAGGAAATTATCCATTTCTTCTAGGTTTTCTAGTTTATTTGCATAGCGATGTTTGTAGTATTCTCTGATGGTAGTTTGTATATCTGTGGGGTCGGTGGTGATACCCCCTTTATCATTTTTTATTGATTCTTCTCTCTTTTTTCTTCTTTATTAGTCTTGCTAGCAGTCTATTAATTTTGTTGATCTTTTCCAAAAACCAGCTCTTGGATTCATTGATTTTTTAGAGGGCTTTTTGTGTCTCTATCTCCTTCAGTTCTGCTCTGATCTTAGTTATTTCTTGTCTTCTGCTAGCTTTTGAATGTGTTTGCTCTTACTTCTCTAGTTCTTTTAATTGTGATGTCAGGGTGTCAATTTTAGATCTTTCCTGCTTTCTCTTGTGGGCATTTAGTGCTATAAATTTCCCTCTACACACTGCTTTAAATGTGTCCCAGAGATTCTGGTATGTTGTATCTTTGTTCTCATTGGTTTCAAAGAACGTCTTTATTTCTGCCTTCATTTCGTTGTGTACCAGTAGTCATTCAGGAGCAGGTTGTTCAGTTTCCATGTAGTTGAACGATTTTGATTGAGTTTCTTAGTCCTGAGTTCTAGTTTGATTGTACTGTGGTCTGAGAGACAGTTTGTTATAATTTCTGTTCTTTTACATTTGCTGAGGAGTGCTTTACTTCCAACTATGTGGTCAATTTTGGAATAAGTGTGATGTGGTGCTGAGAAGAATGTATATTCTGTTGATTTGGGGTGGAGAGTTCTGTAGATGTCTATTAGGTCCGCTTGGTGCAGAGTTGAATTCAATTCCTGGATATCCTTGTTAACTTTCTGTCTCGGTGATCTGTCTAATGTTGACAGTGGGGTGTTAAAGTCTCCCATTATTATTGTATGGGAGTCTAAGTCTCTCTGTAAATCTCTAAGGACTTGCTTTATGAATCTGGGTGCTCCTGTATTGGGTGCATACATATTTAGGATAGTTAGCTCTTCCTGTTGAATTGATCCCTTTACCATTATGTAATGGCCTTCTTTGTCTCTTTTGATCTTTGGTGGTTTAAAGTCTGTTTTATCAGAGACTCCGATTGCAACCCCTGCTTTTTTTTTGTTGTTCTCCATTTGCTTGGTAGATCTTCCTCCATCCCTTTATTTTGAGCCTATGTATGTCTCTGCATGTGAGATGGGTTTCCTGAATACAGCACACTGATGGGTCTTGACTCTTTATCCAATTTGTCAGTCTGTGTCTTTTAATTGGACCATTTAGTCCATTTACATTTAAGGTTAACATTGTTATGTGTGAACTTGATCCTGTCATTATGATATTAGCTGGTTATTTTGCTCATTAGTTGATGGCGGTTTCTTCCTAGCATCAATGGACTTTATATTTTGACATGTTTTTGCAATGATTGGTACCGGCTGTTCCTTTCCATGTTTAGTGCTTCCTTCAGGATCTCTTGTAGGGCAGGCCTGGTGGTGACAAAATCTCTAAGCATTTGCTTGTCTATAAAGGATTTTACTTCTCCTTCACTTATGAAACTTAGTTTGGCTGAATATGAAATTCTGGGCGAGAATTCTTTTCTTAAAGAATGTTGAATATTGGTCCCCACTCTCTTCTGGCTTGGAGAGTTTCTGCCCAGAGATCTGCTGTTACTCTGATGGGCTTCCCTTTGTGGGTAACCCGACCTTTCTGTCTGGCTGCCCTTAACATTTTTTCCTTCATTTCAACTTTCGTGAATCTGACAATTATGTGTCTTGAAGTTGCTCTTCTCGAGGAGTATCTTTGTGGCGTTCTCTGTATTTCCTGAATTTGAATGTTGGCCTGCCTTACTAGGTTGGGGAAGTTCTCCTGATTGATATCCTGCAGAGTGTTTTCCAACTCAGTTCCATTTTACCCGTCACTTTCAGGCACACCGATCAGACATAGATTTGGTCTTTTCACATAATCCCATATTTATTGGAGGCTTTGTTCATTCTTTTTACTGTTTTTTCTCTACACTTCTCTTCTCATTTCATTTCATTCATTTGATCTTCAATCACTGATACTCTTTCTTCCAGTTGATCGAGTTGGTTACTGAAGCTTGTGCATTTGTCATGTAGTTCTCGTATCATGGTTTTCTTCTCTATCAGTTCTTTTAAGGTCTTCTCTGCATTCATTTTTCTAGTTATCCATTCTTCCGTTCTTTTTTCAAGGTTTTTAATTTATTCACGCTGGTTACATACTTCCTCCTTTTGTTCTGAGACGTTTTATCAACTGAAGCCTTCTTCTCTCAACTCATCGAAGTCATTCTCCATCCAGCTTTGTTCGGTTGCTGGTGATGAGCTGCGTTCCTTTGGAGGGAGAGATGCACTCTGATTTTTTGAATTTCCAGCTTTTCTGCACTGCTTTTCCCCCATCTTTGTGGTTTTATCTGCCTTTGGTTTTTGATAATGGTGACATACTGATGGGATTTTGGTGTGGGTGTCCTTTCTGTTTGTTAGTTTTCCTTCTAACTGTCAGGACCCTCAGCTGCAAGTCTGTTGGAGTTTGCTTGAGGTCCACTCCAAACCGTGTTTTCCTGGGTATCAGTAGCGGAGGCTGCAGAAGATAGAATATTGCTGCACAGTGAGTGTTGCTGTCTGATTCTTGCTCTGGAAGCTTTGTCTCAGGAGTGTACCCCGCCATGTGAAGTGTGAGGTGTTGGTCTGCACCTAGTGGGGGATGTCTCCCAGTTAGGCTACTCAGGTGTCAGGGACCCACTTGAGCAGGCAGTCTGTTCATTCTTAGATCTCAATCTCTGTGCTGGGGGAACCACTGCTGTCTTCGAAGCTGTCAGACAGGGTCATTTACATCTGCAGAGGTTTCTGCTGGTTTTTGTTTAGCTATGCCCTGTCCCCAGAGGTGGAGTCTACAGAGGCAGGCAGGCCTCCTTGAGCTGCGGTTGGCTCCACCTGATTCGTGGTTCCTGGCAGCTATGTTTACTTACTTAAGCCTCAGCAATGGCAGGCGCCCCTCCCCCAGCCTCACTGCCACCTTGTAGTTAGATCTCAGACTGCTGTGCTAGCAATGAGGGAGGCTCCATGGGTGTGGGACCTTCCCCTCCACGTGTGGGATATAATCTCCTGGTGTGCCATTTGTGAAGACCCTTGGTAAAGCGCAGTATTAGGGTGGGAGTTACCCGATTTTCCAGATGTTGTGTGTCTCAATTTCCCTTGGCTAGGAAAAGGAATTCCCTTCCCCCTTGTGCTTCCCAGGTGAGGCAATGCCTCGCCCTTCTTCAGCTCTTGCTAGTCGGGCTGCACCTGCAGACCAGCATCAACTGTCTGATGTGCCCCAGTGAGATGAACCTGGTACCTCTGTTGAAAATGCAGAAATCACCCATCTTCTGTGTCACTCATGCTTTGAGCTGGAGGCTGGAGCTGTTCCTATTCGGCCATCTTGGGCGCCCTCTCTTTCTCATTATTTTCGCACTATTCACTGTTCCCATTCAATGCCACTGCCAAGCTATTACTTTGCTTTCTGTCTAGACACTGGTAACACTGGTTGGAGCGCCATCGTGGCTGATTCTCCATGTCTTAATGTCCTTCCATGACTCACAAGTGCTACTGTCCATGAACCATAGTCTTTGTCACAAAACACAATTATCAGCTTCCCCCTAGCTCCTAGTCCTTCTCCCCAACACTTGCACTTACAGAAATGTTTCCTTTCCATTTCCCTTTTCTGTATCTACCATCTTTTATCTGCCCTAATATCTACAAAAATATCCTCAGTTCTCTTGACGTAAAAATGGACACTTTTAAAATTGTTTTTGTAAGTATGGATGTATATATCTATAAATTTACAAATACATATTTATTTATTCATGGATATTGGTGAATAAATGTCAGGGTAGCCCTACTTTTTATACCCACTTCTTTGGTCACAATACAGATGCATTCTCTGCATTTGGGTGGGAGGCAGTGAGAGAAGCATCAATTGACATGATTGGTGAATAGATGCATGCACAGGAAATGCCCAGTTTTTAGTTCCCGGCCTCCATTTTTGCTTTTAGTACATGTCTCACCTCAACTATATCTCTAGAAGGTATTTGAAGATTATCCTGATCCTCCCATAAATATAAGAACTTTGTTCCATCCTATGATTTTTTAAGTTATTGTAATTTTTATTTTATTTTTTGACAAACTATAATTGCATATAATTATGGGGTACAAAGTAATGTTATGATATATATACACAATGTGGAGTAGTTGACTCAAACTGATTAATATATCATCACCTTAAAAACTTTCATTTATTCCTCCTGTCTGTCTGCTACTTTATACGCTGACTAACATCTTCCTGTTCCCCCCGATCTGCAGCCTCTGATAATCACTATTCTACTCTCTGCTTCTATGAATTGATTGTTTTTGATTACACATATAAATGTGAATATGCAGTTGTCTTATTTCACTTAGAAACGTCTGGCTTATTTCACTTAGCATAATGTCCTCTAGGTTCCTTTATGTTGTTACGCATGGCAGAAGAGCCTTTTTTTTTTTTTTTTTTTTTGAGGCAGAGTCTTGCTCTGTCGCCCGGACTGGAGTGCAGTGGCCGGATCTCAGCTCACTGCAAGCTCCGCCTCCTGGGTTTACGCCATTCTCCTGCCTCAGCCTCCCTAGTAGCTGGGACTACAGGCGCCCGCCACCTCGCCCGACTAGTTTTTGTATTTTTAGTAGAGACGGGGTTTCACCGTGTTAGCCAGGATGGTCTCGATCTCCTGACCTCGTGATCCGCCCGTCTCGGCCTCCCAAAGTGCTGGGATTACCGGCTTGAGCCACCGCGCCGGCCGAGCCTTTTTTTTTTTTAAAGGCTCTATGTAATTCTGTTATACAGAATATATTCTGTATATATACCACGTTAAAAAATGTGTCAGTTGATGGACACTTAGGTTGATTCCATATCTTGGCTATTGTAAGCAACACTGCAATGAACATGAGAATGCAGATATCTCTTCAACATACTGATTTTAAGTCCATAGTTCATGCATCTAGAAGTGGGATTGCTGAATCATATGGTAGTTCTACTTTTAACTTTTTCAAGAACTTCCACCAGTTTTTTATAAAGCCTGTACTAATTTACATTCCCACCAACAGTGTACGAGTGTTCCCTTTTCTTTTTCTTTCTTTCTTTTTTTTTGAGATGGAGTCTCACTTGTCACCCAGGCTGGAGCACAATGGTGCAATCTCGGCTCACTGAAACTTCTGCCTCCCAGGTTCAAGCTATTCTCCTGCCTCAGCTTCCCAAATAACTGGGACTACAGGCATGCGCTGCCACGCCTAGCTAATTTTTTCTTCTTTTTTTGTACTTTTTAGTAGAGACAGGGTTTCACCATGTTGCCCAGGCTGGTCTCGATCTCCTGAGCTCAGGCAATCTGCCCACCTCGGCCTCCCAAAGTGCTAGGATTACAGGCGTGAGCCACTGCACCTGGCCAAGTGTTCCTTTTTCTCCACACCCTCACTAATGCTTATCTTTTACCTTTTCAATAAGAACCATCTTTCTGGTGTGAGGTGATATCTCGTTGTGGCTTTAATTTGCATTTCCCTAATGATTACTGATGTTAACCATCCTTCCTTCCCTCCCTCCCACCCTCCCTCCCTCCCTCCCTCCCTCCCTCCCTCTCTCTCTCTCTTTCTTTCTTTCTTTTTCTTTCTTTAACAGAGTCTTGCTCCGTCGCCCAGGCTGGAGTGCAATGGTACGATCTCAGCTCACTGCAAGCTCTGCCTCCGGCCCAAGTAATTTTCCTGCCTCTGCCTCCCAAGTAGCTGGGACTACACGCATGTGCCACCATGCCGAGCTGATTTTTGTATTTTTAGTAGAGACAGGGTTTCACTGTGTTAGCTAGGATGGTCTCAATCTCTTGACCTCGTGATCTACCCGCCTCAGTCTCCCAAAGTGCTAGGATTACAGGCGTCACTGCCCCCAGCCAATGTTAAGCAATTTTTCACATGCCTGTTGGTCACTTAAATATCTTCTTTTGAGAAATGTTTATTCATATTCTTTGTTTATTTTAAAATATTATTATTATTATTATATTATTATTATTATTATTATTATTATTTGCTATTGAGAGTTCCTAATACATTTTGGATGTTAACCCTTCATCAGATGTATTGCTTGAAAATATTTTCTCCCAACCAATAGGTTGTCTCTTTGTTCTGTTGTTTTCTTTGTTGGCAGAAGCTTTTTAATGTGATGTAATCCCACTTCCCTATTTTTTATTTTGTTGCCTGAGATTTGGGGTTAAATAAAATAAAAATCATTGTCCAGACCAATGTTGTATAGTTTCTCTTTGTTTTCTTCTAGTATTTTTACAGTTTCAGGTCTTATATTTAAGTCTCCAATTCATTTTTAGTTGATTTTTGTATATGATGTGAGATAAAGATCCAATTTTATTCTTCTGCATGTGAATATTCAGTTTTCTCAGCACTGTTAATTGAAGAGATTGTCCTTTTCCCATTGTGTGTTCCTGGTAACTTTATTGAAAATAACTTGGTCATAAATAAGTAGATTCATTTCTGAGCTCTCTATTCTGTTTCATCAGCTGGTGTGTCTACTTTTATGCCAGTACCTTGCTGGGTTTGTTGTTGTTGTTGTTATTGTTGTTGCTGTTGTTGTTGTTATTGTTTTGAGACAGAGTCTCGCTCTGTCGCCCAGGCTGGAGTGCAGTGGCGCAATCTCGGCTCACAGCAACCTCCACCTCCCAGGTTCAAGCAGTTCTCTTCCTCATCCTCCTGAGTAGCTGGAATTACAGGCGACTGCCACCATGCCTGGCTAATTTTTGTATTTTTAGTAGAGATGGGGTTTCGTCATCTTGGTCAGGCTGGTCTTGAAGTCCTACCTCATGATCCACCTGCCTCAGCCTCCCAAGGTGCTGGGATTACAGGCGTGAGCCACCGTGCCTGGCCATGCTGTTTTAAGTACTATAGCTTTGTAATATAGTTTGAAGTCAAGTGGTGTAATGTCTCCAGTTTTGCTCTTTTTGCTCAAGATTGTCTTAGCTATTCAGGCTTTTTGTGTAGTTCCATATGAATTTTATATTGTTTGTAGATGTTGTAAATGGGATTGTTTTCTTGATTTCTTTTTTGAATAATTCATTGTTAGTGTATAGAAATACTACTGATTTTTGTGTGTTGATTTTATATGCTGCAACTTTACTGTATTCATTTATTCTAATAGCATTTTGGTGAATTTTTTTAGCATATTTTAGATATAATGCACATCCTTCTCAAGCACAGATTGAACTTTCTCCAGGAGAGATTAGATGTTAGGCCACAAAACAAGTCTAAACAAATTTTGAAGTGCGCAATATTATTTTGTTAACTATAGGCACTATGTTAAATAGCAGATCTTAGAACGTATTCATCCAGCATAACTAACACTTTATACCATTTTAATGACAACTCTCCATTTCCCCCAGCTCCCAGCTCTTGATAACTACTATTGTATTCTCTGCTTCTACAAACTTGACTATTTAAATTACCTAATATAAGAGGAATTATGCAATATTTGTCTTTCTGTAACTGGCTTGTTTCACTAAGCTTAAGTCAAACTAAAAGGCTTTTGCACAGCAAAGAAAACAATAAACAGAATGAAAAGATAACCTGCAGAATGGGAGAAAATATTTGCAAACTGTGTATTTGATAAGGGGCTAATTTCAAAAATATATAAAGAACTCATACAACTCAAGAGCAAAACAAACAACCAAACAAACAAACTGATTAAAAAATGGGCAAAGGATTTGAACAGATATGTCTCCAAAAAAGATGTTATAGACTAATGTTTGTGTTAAATCCTAAGCCCCAATATAATAGGATTAGAAGGCGGGCCCTTTGGAAGGGATTAGGTCTAGAATCTATCTAGATAAACACTCCAATCAATTGCCCTTATGGGAACACAAATTGGTTTCTGATGTTGTAAAGTTACCAAGGAAAGATGATAACAATAAATGGATAAACAGGATCAATTTCTTCTTACCACGGAGGATATGTATCCTCAACAGAAGACTGTGCCATTTAAGGCCATATTAGTATTCATCAGAGTTGATAGGACCCTTTCCAGTAAGATTTCAGCAATGTCCTCCATTGAGGAACTTGGGTGCAGCCAGTCTTTGCACCATGGCACTGTGTCCAGAATAAATTCCTTCTGGTGGGTTATTGGTCTTGTTGACCTCAAGAATGAAGCCGCGGACCCTCCCAGTGAGTGTTACAGCTCTTAAAGATGGTGTGCCCAGAGCTTGTTCCTTCAGATGTTCAGATGTGTCCGGAGTTTGTTCCTTCCAATGGGTTCGTGGTCTTGTGAAGCCGCAGACCTTCACAGTGAGTGTTACAGCTCTTAAAGGTGGCACGTCCAGAGTTGTTTGTTCCTCCCAGTGGGTTCCTCTTCTCACCAGCTTCAGGAGTGAAGCTGCAACCTCCACAGTGTGTATTACAGCTCATAAAGGTAGTGTGAACCCAAAGAGTGAGCAGCAGCAAGATTTATTGTGAAGAGCGAAAGAACAAAGCTTCCACAGCTTGAAGGTGACCCGAGCAGTTTGCTGCTGCTGGTTTGGGTGACCAGCTTTTATTCCGTTATTTGGCCTTGCCCACATCCTGCTGATTGGTCCATTTTACAGAGCACTGATTGGTCCATTTTACAGAGTGCTGATTGGTGTGTTTACAAACCTTTAGCTTGACACAGAGCACTGATTTGTGCATTTACAATCCTTTAGCTAGACAGAAAAGTTCTCCAAGTTGCTACCTCACCCAGAAGCCCAGCCGGCTTCACCTCTCAGCACTCTCTAGGTCATGGTTGTAAGTCTATAGGTGAAAAAACCATGGTCAATATTAACGATATTGCAATTAATATCAGCAATACCACTGAAGGAAACGTTGACAGTTAAAATAATTTTGTAGGCCGGGCATGGTGGCTCACATCTGTAATCCCAGCACTTTGGGAGGCAGAGGTCAAGCAATTGAGACCATCCTAGCCAACATGGTGAAACCCCATCTCCACTGAAAATACAAGTTACCTGTGCATGGTACTGTGCACCTGTAGTCCCAGCTACTCGGGAGGTTGAGGTAGAAGAATTGCTTGAACCCAGGCGGCAGAGGTTGCAGTTAGACTAGATCATGCCACTGCACTCCAGCCTGGCAACAGAGTGAGACTCCATCTCAAAAAAAAAGGAAAAAACAAAAAAAAGAATTTAGTGTTTAACTCCTGTTCTGGAGAGAAAATAAACCCATACCTACGTATTTTGCCTCGATGGCAGAACCAGTTGTTTTAGAACTGATTCTTGTTATGCTTTTTTGTTTTTCATAGCTTTAGAACTTATAATAGCAGTAAGAATTCCTCACTTCTGGAAAAACTTAAACATTTCTAATAATCCTTATATTATCTTCTGCTTTGGTTATTATAAAGTATTTTCTTCTGGTTAATAATATAGCTATGGATTAGATTATTTTTTATTAGCTGGTACCTTTTTTGTTATTCTAACAATTGACTAGATACCTCCTTACGGTCAAATCCAAAATTCTGAACTATGGATACTGACAGGGTTTCGTTTGCACCCAGATCATCTTTAGCATCTCTAGATGGATATGTAATAGTACCAAGTTTTACACCTTTATCTTGCTGGTGTAACCCCTTGAATGAACACATGACCAAAATAGGGATGCTAGCAATAGCTAGTGTGGTTCTTATGCTTTATTTTTCTCAAAATTGCTGTATGATACTGAGAGTTGCTTTGTTTGACAGGCACAGGGTAGGAAGAGATGCCATGACAAAAGGAATAGTTAATTCTTTTGCACATATGTAAGTTGATTTTATTTAAGTAAAATGTTGTTAAATAAGTACTAGTAAGTTTACTTTTTCAAGATAATAAATTGTCTGCAAGGTTGAACTATTAGAAAAATAACTGTTAAAAGATTTTATTATTTATTTTAAATAAAATAAGCAACAAACCAGGCACACACTTTGCAGGACAAATTGCCATGACGTTGGAACAGTTCAACAGGTTCATCAATTTCTTCACTGTCCACACTGCAGTCACTGGGAAGTGGGCTAGTGGAGCACCAAAATGAAATTTTGAAAAATAATTTGGCCTATTTTGGACTGGATAGATAGGTGGATACTTACCACAGCACAATTAACATAAGATCTAGAAAGAGAAATAAAAAGAAAATTCTTTGTACTTACAATATTAGTACAAAGGCCTATGGGGATTCTAGTTATTCTCTCTATAACTATCCAAAGTCAAGCATTCTGTTATAAAACAGCTAAGTTGAGTCAAAGAATGACGTTTAGAAGTTGAAGAAGTCTTGTCAACTGACCTAGATAGTGTCATAGTGTAATGATTGGCACTACCAAAGTTCCTTAATGGAGGACATTGCTGAAATCTTACTGGAAAAGGTCCTGTCAAGTGTGATGAATACTAATAAGACCTTTAAATGGCACAGTTTTTGTTCAGGATACATATCTTCCATGCTAAGAAGAAACTAGTTCTGTTTGCCTATTTTTTGTTATTATCATCTTTTCTTTAGATATAAGGATTAGTAACCTGCTTTTTACTTTAAATTCCAGATTAGTGGTGGTTGCTTTCTGAAAACTCATGAGGACATTTTGAGACTACGTGGACAAGTGGCAGACATTCTGTGATAACTAAGGCTTGCAGAGAGCCAAAAGAGCCTATTTTTCCAAAATGCATTGCAAGCTTTCAGGCTTACTACAAGTGAGTCCCATTCTGTGACAATCGGTAGGACTCAAGACATTCTGTAATCCTACCACTGTCAACATGCTTGTTGTTCAACAGAAGTCTGTGCTTCTGATTTTACCTGTTTAGTCCTGGGAATGTTGGGATTTATTTCCCCTAAAACCAAACCTATGGTTTTACGTATCAAGGCCAGAGACCATGGAACTTCCACACTGAAAACCACTTTCTTCCAGAAACCAATTTAATTGCCATTTCCTCAGGAAATAAGCTCACATATTTGACACCTCACACACAGCAGAGTTGAGAGGATTCTTCTCTTGTTTTCAGTGTAAAAGTTCAGCCTAGAGATCACCTGTATGATTGATGGTTTGGTGACAGTTGCTACATTGTTTAGCCTGAACTATCCTTATATTGAATATTGAAGGAAAGTGTAAGATACATAATTTAAAGAAGCACATCTGTTGTAGTTCAGGCGTGTCCCCTTTAAAATTCAGGCAGGGCTCCTCACTCATGAATGGGATTAAGGCCCTTGTAAAAAATGCTTCACACGGTTTTTAGCCTCTTGCCCTTCCACCTTCTACCATGTGAGTACACAGCGTTCATCCCCTCTGGAGGATGCAAGGTGCCATCTTGGAAGTGGAGACCATGCCCTTTGCCAGACATTGAACCTGCTGGTGCCTTAATCTTGGACTTCTCAGCCTCCATGTGTTCTTTATAAATTACCCAGTCTACCGTATTTTATCACAGAACAAATGAGCTAAGACAACATCTTTGTTACTCATAAATGTATAAAACATACAGAATTTAGTTCATTGCCATTGGTCATCTTTTTAAATACAAATTTGTATGATTTATAAACAGTGTGTCAAATTTATATAAACAAGTTTTGAAAGTTTCTCTGTAACTATATTTTAGTACATTCTCGAAGTAGAATTACTTATTTTTGCCTCCGCTTTTATCCTGTAATGCTAAGGTGAACCTTAGCTTCCTTTCCTAAATTACTACATCACAATTAGTTAATTAGTAAATTATTATTTCCTATTATCAAATTAAATGTGATATTCTCCTGGTTGCAATTGCACAATTGCCAATAGTACTGAATTATCACTGTAGTGTAGGAACATAGTTTATTCTCAAATCCAGGGACAATATTGACTTTTACCCAACCTCTCCAAGAAATCTTTAACTTTCTACATTGACAGAAATATATTTTTCCAAAGTAAATGAGACACTATTTTTATTCTATTCTGAAGTGATCAAACTTGCACTACTTTGTGCTGAGAAATTGGAAATGATGACTGAGAGTAATAGAACGGAGTTAGGAATGTTGAGGCTGTTGTTATCTTTAATAAGAAGGAGATTTGTGCAGGAGCTACAGATATCCTTATGTAATATAAAGGCAAATTTTGTCATTTCCAGAGGAGAGTAACCATGGTGATGAGGGGAATCTTTTGAAGGAACTAGAATTGCTACACAGTATCTACCCCAAAGTCTATAAAATGTTGCCATTCATTAAAAGAAGTAGTCTTGCTGATTTGCACAGCCATGAATTAAAGTGATAAAAATAATTTGAGTATAAGGGACATTATTCTCTTTAGAAATTGACTGTGAGGTAGTATAAAACAACAGCAGAGCTTGAGAGGTTTGGAATCACATATATAACAACTTGGTTTAATAGAGTTGACAGAACAACTCTGACTTAAAATAATTAATGTTTTATGTGAAGAGTGTTCAATCTCTTACTCCTGGTTCCCATTGTGATTTCCTCATTGTTAGAGGTTATGACCCTTTACTATTCCATTTCTCTTGTTTTTATTGTAAGGAAAGATATAAGATGACTTTGCTGGCCAGATGCGGGTGACTCACGCCTGTAATCCCAGCACTTTGGGCGGCCGAGTTACTATTTACTAGCCTTGCATCCTTGCAAAAGTTGTTTAATCTCCATCATTTTATTCTTCCACTTGTAGGGATGAAAAGGGTATTTATTTCCCTCACTCAGCTAATGTGAGAATTGAATAAAAATATGATGTATGGAAAGCTCTTGGTACAATCTGAGTGCAAAGCAAAATGCTCAAAAATTGCTCAAGAAATTTTAGTCATTTTATTGCAGCATGGTGAGTATCCCATCCCTAGAAACACTAAGGTACATAAGGATTGAGTGCCTGTAGTAACTGTGGTAGGGTGTGAATTAATGCAGAACTTTATCTGTATAGTTGCACTTTGAAGTCCATTCTGAATCTTAGATGCTACATTTATATAAATATAAAGCATAATAACTATCTGAATGTAGAATTATATGTTTAAATTACATATTACATCAACTGGTGTAATTCATAGATTTTCCCTAGGGTTCTGTTTCCTGAACATTCTGTAACATATTAGTTAGCAAAGTCTTTTTTTTTTTTTTGAAATTGAGTCTCACTCTATTGACCAGACTGGAGTGCAGTGGTGTGCTCCTGACTCACTGCAACCTCTGCCTCCTGGGAATCAAGCAATTCTCGTGCCTCAGCCTCCCGAGTAGCTGGGATTACAGGCATGCACCACCGTGCCCAGCTGATTTTTGTATTTTTTAAAGTAGAGACGAGGTTTCACCATGTTGGCCAGGCTGGTCTCGAACTCCTGACCTCAAGTGATCTGCCTACCTCGGTCTCCCAAAGGGCTGGGATTATAGGCATCACCCACCGTGTCCTGCCAGCAAAGTCTTCTTATATATTCCCGTATGATAAAACAACAGAAGTGGAATAGTAAAGGGCCATAGCCTCAATCAAATGAGGAAGTCCTAATGGGAACCAGGAAAGAGGGATTGAACACTCTTCACATAAAATATTAATTATTTTGATACAGAGTAGTTCTGTCGAGAGCTGACTTTGAGTCCTTGATCAATCTCTCAGCCCCCTGAATACTCTGATTGGATAGTTGACCTTATCACATTGTTAGGGTAAGTGCTATACAAAGGCACCTTCAGACCCTCCATTGCACATAGGTGGCCCCTGCAAGCCCCTTGCCTGTGTGTGTTCTGGAGGTGCCACTAAACTTGGGGGCAGCATCAGGAGACACACTTGAAAAAACCCTTTTTACTCAGATTAAATTATTAACTAACTTTCAATTTCCTTAACTTATTAGAGACATCTCTACCTGTGAATAGGTATAGATTAAGCTCTCTAGTCAACAGTTGTCATTCTGTCATATCATCAGATACCCGGGGCTGCTGCTCCTTGAAGCGTCCACAGAATCACAGCATTTTCCAGTATTGAAAGACCTGAAAGATCGCAGTGCCTTCATGTCAACTGTGAGACATGAAGTAATTTTCCCAAACCTACAACATTAAGATATGGTGCAATAAGGACCAGATTAAAAGTCTCCTGATTTGCAACCATGTTCCCTCCATCTCCTTTACTCCTAAACACACTCACACACTCACTCCTGCAAATACTTCTGTTGTCAAGTGGGAAATGAATGCTCTTACAAGGCTCAAACTTGTGAACACATCACTGACCAGCACAGAGCTGGCTAAAAATAGCGCCCCAGTTAAAGTGTTTTACACACAACTGCTTCAAATCTTTCAGGTACTAAATTAAAACAATCCTTTAAAGAAGGAAATTGTTTCAGAAGAGGACCTTCATACAGCATCTCTGACCAGCGACTGATGATGCTATTGAACTCAGATGCTGATTGGTTCTCCAACACGAGATTACCCAATCCAGGAGCAAGGAAATCAGTAAGTTCCTCCCTATAATTTGGAATATGGGTAGAAGGGGGTCATAGTTCTCCCTGAGTGAGACTTGTCTGCTCCTCTGGCCCCTGGTCCTGTCCTGTTCTCCAGCATGGTGTGTCTAAAGCTCCCTGGAGGGTCCTGCATGGCAGCTCTGATAGTGACACTGATGGTGCTGAGCTCCCCACTGGCTTTGGCTGGGGACACCCGACGTAAGTGCACATTGTGGGTGCTGAGCTACTATGCGGTGGGGAAAATAGAGAGTTTTGTTAGCATTGTGCCCAGGCCATGTCCCTTAAGAAATTGTGATGTTTTCTTCAGAGATTGCCCATCTTTATCATTGGATCCCAAATTATTTCCTCCACAAAAGGAGCTTGGCTACTTGCCATCTCCATGAGACTGTGTAAGGGGCCTCCATACAGGCCATTTCTTCTCACATCTCCACCAATATAACCTTCGCATCACATGTCCTCAGGGTCCTTAGAGGATTTAAAAATAAAGATGCTAAAATAAATTCCCCATACAGCACTTCCCTTTATTATGTTGACCTGTCAGACAAAAGGAGGTTTTTCCTGAAATTTTTGTGGGAGTCAGGGAATTCAAAGTGTCTCTCCTAGACAATCCTGTGTTATGCCTTTGACAGAACCTGTGATATTGGCCCCTCTTCCTCATATGTGAGGATGGACCCATTGGCCTCCCCATTATCTCCTTTCTTGTTTTTCTGAACTCCAATGTTCATAAAGCCTGTATCCCTGTAATGTGTGCAAGGTCTCTGACAGAAGTTATGCTTAGTGCTCTTTCTTTCTTATGGGGAAAAATCCTTGGAGCTGAAGCTGAGATCTTTAGTACTTTGAGTCATCCTACAGTTAAAGAGCATCTATGAGGTATTCTTTGATGCCTAAAGAACTTAAGGCATCCTCTAAAAACCTGGCCCAGGTTAGAGTTTATTATGAATCTTTTTTAACCTTTCTATACTATTTTCTCCTACATCTCCTACATGCTCTGACTAGACATGACAGGAAGAGATTCAACTAACATAAGGCAAATTATATGAAATTCAATTTTGGTAAGTCAAAAATTGTCAAATATCAGAAATTTGATAAGGTTCAAACTATATGCTCTGTGTGGGGTTAAGGAGAGAATGTGGACATTGTTCACATCTCATAGGGCTGAAAGTTAATGATCAAGTCTTGGGAACTCATTGTCTTACTGGTGTCTTGTCCTAAATTTCATAGGTTGACCCATCATGCCCTCAGCTTTCCTTAATTAGCCATGTCTGCTTACCTCTCCCTCCAGTTTCTTTCTATTTTTCCCCAGCTATGTTGTCATCATATCCAGATATCCCTAAAGCTTGCACAGACCCTTAGCACTAGGAGATCCAATGAAAGAGAGATTTTTTTTTGGGGGGGTGGGGGGTTGGGGGGGAAGCCTGTCACCCAGGCTGTAATGCAGTGATCCAATCTAGGCTCACTGCAACCCCTGCCTCCAACACTCGAGCGATCCTTCCTCCTCAGCCTCCAGAGTAACAGAGACTACAAGCCCAACTAATTTTGTGGAGATGAGATTTTTGCTGTTTTGCCCAGGGTGGTCTTAAACTCCTGGACTCAAGCAATCCTCCTGCCTTGCCCCCATGACGTGCTAGGATTATAGGCGTGAGCTGCCACGCCCAGGCCCGGTGAATTCATTGCCCAAGCAATGAATCTTAATTTAAAAATTTCCTTTTTCTTAAATCACTGTTTCTTTATCTGTGAATTCTTCTTCCAACTGGAAGGATGGGAAAGAAGAAGTTTGCCTGTATTTCTCACGGGAGGAAAAGGGGTCTAGTGTGACATCAAAATGAAAGAGTGCTGGAGCTTGAGCCCCTTCTGGCTTTCCAGGATCCACACAGTGATCAGTTCCCGTAGCCTGGTTTATTCATGGAAACCACACTTATTTTTCTCAGCAGCTACTGTGTACTGGGCTCCCTTCTAGGTTCAAATCATTCTATTTGAGTGAAATAGAAAGGGTCCCTACTCTCATGGAAGTCACACAACAGCAGAGGAAATAGACATTAACGCAATAAGCATTTAACAAACAAGAAAATTTCAGAGAGTCACAGTGCACTGAAGAAAAGACATCAGGTTTGTAGAAAAGAGAGACATGGATTCACCCAACTTTAGTTCATATATGTAGAGAGCTCTACTTGAGAAAGTGACATCCAGTTGAGACAACAAAATAAGTAGACAGTCATGTGAAGATCTAAGGGCGAAAGTTCCAGGGAGACAGAATTGCAAGGGAAGCCTGGTGTGGGAAATTATGTGCGGGGACAGAAAGAAGGCAAGAGGGACTGAAGTGAGCAAGCAAGGAAACGCAGTGGCAGAAGATGACGTAGGATGCAGAGAGGAAGTCAGGAATCTCATCATATTAGGCTCTGATGTCCATGGTAAGAAATTGAATTTTATTTTATTTAGTTAATTTATATATTTAATCTTATTTGTTTTTGAGAGGGAGGTTCATTCTTGTTGCCCAGGCTGGAGTGCAATGGCATGGTCTCAGCTCACTGCAACCTCTGCCTCCCGGGTTCAAGTGATTCTCCTGCCTCAGTCTCCCAAGTAGCTGGGATTACAGGTACCCACCACCATGCCCAGCTAATTTTTTTTTTTTTTTTTTGTATTTTTAGTAGAGACAGAGTTTCATCATGTTGGCCAGGCTGGTCTTCAACTCCCGACCTCAGGTAATCTGCCCATCTGAGACTCCCAAAGTGCCTGGATTACAGGCGTGAGCCACTGTGCATGGCCTCAATTTTATTTAAATAGATATGGGAAGTTCCTGGATGGTTACAAGGAGAGTCAATTTATATTCTTTTTTTTTCTTTTTTTTTTTTTTTTTTCTTTTCTTTTTTTTTTTTTTGAGATGTAGTCTTGCTCTGTCACCAGGCTGGAGTGCAGTGGCACAATCTCGGCTCACTGCAACTTCTGCCTTCTGGGTTCAAGTGATTCTCCTGCCTCAGCCTCCCAAGTAGCTGGGATTACAGGAGTGCACCACCACGCCCAGGTAATTTTGTATTTTTAGTAGAGACAGGGTTTCATCATGTTGGGCAAGATGGTCTTGATCTCTTGACCTCATGATCTGCCTGCTCAGCCTCCCAATGTGCTGGGATTACAGGCATGAGCCACTGTGCCCGGCCTATATTGAATTTTTAAAACTAATTCTAGCTACTCTGTGGGGATTGGATTGTTGGGGTTGACAAGTGGTTAGGAAGACTATTTAGGAGCACAGCAGGGAATCCTCAGGGAAAACAGGCTTGTGGCTTCATGGAGTTCACTAGTGATAAAGACAGTGAAAAAGATAAAGTGGATTTTGCTTACCTTGTTAATGGGTACTGTAAAAGGGGTAGAAAAATCAAGCTTAGTCCTAAGGATTTTATTTTGACAAATTAGTGGGTGGTGGTATTGTTTATTGAGATAGGGAAAACTGTGAGAGGAAATGATTTGAAGTAGGTGGTTGGAAATAAAAGTTTTGTTTAAGTTTCAGATAATTTATTGACATTTGTGTGGAGCAATCAGAAGGTCAATGGCATTTAAGAGACTTATGGTGGGCCGGGCACGGTGGCTCACGGCTGAAATCCCAGCACTTTGGGAGGCCGAAGTGGGAGTATCACAAGGTCAGGAGATCAAGACCATCCTGGCCAACACGGCAAAACTCCGTCTTTACTAAAAATACAAAAAATTAGCCGGGAGTGGTGGCAGGAGCCTGTAGTCCCAGCTACTTGGGAGGCTGAGGCAGGAGAATGGCGTGAACCTCAGAGATGGAGCTTGCATTGAGCCAAGATTGCACCACTGCACTCCAGCCTGGGTGACAGAGCAAGACTACATCTCAAAAAAAAAAAAGGAGACTCATGGTGAGGCCAGGGTTGGAGGTATTTATGTTGGCGGCATCAATACGTGTTCTATGTTAAATTCCAGGGAGTGGAAGAGGTACATAGGGAGATAGGTTGTCTGGAGAAAAAAGAAAAGGGCACAGGCCAGCAAAGGGGACTGAGAAAGACCCAGGGATGTTGGAAAATAAAACAAGATTACATCATATGTGTAAGTCAAGGAAAACAGACTTTTTTCCAAGGAGACGAGAGAGACCAATTGTGATGAGTACCACTAAGAGGAGGGGGAAGTGAGAATGTGAGAGAGGAGAAACTGCTAGGATTGGTGGAGTTGATATTTGCACTCAGTGGAGTATCCAGGTAGGAAAATGGATTAGACCCTTTGAAGAGCGAGTAGAAGTGAGGATGAGGTTAAGGTTGACTGTTTTGAGTAGTGAGCTTCAGGAAGGACTGTGCTCTGGGTTTAGGGAGCCAGCTGGATTGAAATGAAAAGGCTAAAGAGGCTGAAGAGAAGCAGGAGGACCTGTGAAGCAGAGATGCTCAGTCATGATTAGCAGGGAAATACTAGAGGGTCCCTGTGTGCAGTGGGACTGCTCATGCAAAAGGTCACACAGCCAATATTTCACACAGCCGATATTTATTAGTGACTTTGAATATACCGGTTACTACTCCAGGTCACGAGAATGGAGTAATGAATAAAATGAATCCAGTCGCCATCAGTATATGCCATGTAGCATTTTGCAGTGACTGTGTACCAGGCCTATGAATTTCAGTATTCAATTTCAATAAGGATCCTGTTGTATCTGTGGTATTTAAAAACATATACATCTCTGGAATCTAAAATTGAAAGGTATAAGGAAAACCTAGTATCACAAATTTGGTGCTAGAAATCAGATTACAGTTTAAATCTGAGCATGTAGAGTGTCCATTTCTTCTATGTCAGCAGATGCCTTTTGTGTGAGATTTGTTCAGGTATACTGCTTTATTAGACATAAACCAGTGTTCCTGCCCTATGTTTTCAGAATGACAATTCTTTATGAAACTAATAGAAGAATGGAAGACAATTGCAAAATCATAATGAAGATAGTAATTGCTTTAGAATCATGGAATGGAAAAAATAATGTGAGCTCCAGTTATAGGGATCAGAAAATTAAAATGGGAATACATGTGAGTGTTTATATGTGATCACTGCTAAGAAGACTCATTATTAAATTTCATACTTACAAACAATCCTGTGAGGATTATTATAAAATACATTTGATAGATTACAAATAGGCTTATGGTTGGCAAAAATTGACCCATTTAAAAGAGGTCATATTTCAATTCATATTTTCAGATTCTAGAATATGAGAGTTTTTCTGTCATTAGTGAGTAGTGATTTGATTGTGTCTGAATTATTGACAAAATTTCTAATATTCATATGTACCAGGTTCTTTCTTAGAGTGGAGGCAGAGATGCAAGGGCTTCTAGTTCCAATGTATAGGAGGAACTTTCATTCATTTTGCATTTATCATTTTAAAAGTTCTATATGTCTATCATAGGCATGTGTTGAAGAACACGAGTAAGTATTAAATCATTCCTTCTTCTGAGGGTTGGCTAGCAAGTTGGGCTAGGGTTGTCAGATAACATACAGGTTCCTAGTTAAATCAGAATTTCAGATACACAACCATAATTTATTGGAAATCCAGATGTAGCTGGGCATCCTCTGGTTTTATTTGCCCAATCTGTCAACCTAGGTGGGACACATGGACATGGATTACAGTGCTAACCATGCAAGCCACAGTGACAGTGACTTGACAAATGTTTATTTTTTAAAGTTCTCTCTGTAAAGAAAGTGCATAGATAATTTAGGGATAAAAAGATAGACATCATTTGATCCAGGGTGCACACCTCTCTGCATCATTTCTAAAGGGCAAAGGGAGCTTTGTGAAGGTCTCTACACACAGTCTGGGGACATGCTTATGTTTTGTAAACCGTCAGTATGAGAATGTCATTTTCTTGGTTTCTCCCTTTCTGAGGGGACTTGACTACAAAACCAAGAGTTCTACCTCTGGCCAAGGCTGTTATTTGATGTCTGCTACTATTGTTGGGAGTAGGAGACTGAAAGACATGAGTAAGTTGGGACATTAAATGGGAACAAAATAGCTGTGGTTGTGATTCACTACCACATGTAATTAGTGGACCAGTGGCACAGAAATTAAGAAAGAAGACGATATGAAAGATAAATGATATGATTTGGTGATGGTTGGTAATGCAAGGAAATCAGTAAAACTTGGTTCTCAACAAGTTCATTTTCTGGAAAGATAGCACTGTATTGGGACCAGAATTCTATGAAACATTTGTTTTATATAGGACCAAGATATTCACAGATATTTTTCAATGTAATTCTCAGCTGCTCCATAACTACTAGTGGCTGGTTCAACACAGATTTTTTCAGATGGTTCACACCCGTGGTGCTTACCCAGGGATAGTTCACCACCCCTGCCCCCCCTCCCATCACCCTTGGGGAACCTGTGGCAATGTTTGAGCAATTTTTGGTTGTCACAACAGGGGTTTCTTCTGATATTTAATGAGTAGAAGACAGGGGCACTGCTAGAGAACCTACAATGTTCAGAACAGCCTCCGTCACCAATAAAGAATTATCTGGTCCAAAATGTCCGTAGTGCTGAGGCTGAGAGCACTGATTCACACTGTGCTCTTTCTGAAAATTCTAGACTCACATCTTTTATACCCTCAGCATCCAATTCAGTTTTTTATGGTTTATTTTTGCTTGTTCCATTATACAAAACTAGACAGTTGCATAAATTCAACCACTTTCTTGTTGAATCCATTTAGTCAATGCAAGTTTAATAGCTTCATATTTATTTTTTGCCTTATGCAATATTTTTCAACATTTTCATGAGTTGTTGATCAGCACTATCTCTATTAACTTTCAACAACTTGCCCTTATAAGTCACTCTGCAATTATTTTTCACTAACATGCCTGAGGGTTCTGTAGTGATTCTACATTTGATGTGATTCACAATGTAAAATGCTTTTATTTATTCATTTCACTTTTATCCAGAGGATTATTTTTCAGTTATTTTTGTCGGTTTTACATTTCAATCAAACATAAAGACAAAAACATCAAAAATATATAGTGTTTTACATATGTGTATATTTACACACATATATGTATGTATGTTTACATGTATTGAAACTGCAGAAGCTCATGTCACCAATAAGAGCTCTGAGACACTTTTGACCGCTTACTCTATCAGATGAAATTTGCCAAATGAGTTTTATGAACAAATTTCTTTTACCGAATATCTGAGCCTTGTGGATTTAGAAATGCAAAGGAAGGTTTGCGGACATTACGGGCATCATGGTTTTATTTTCCTTAAAATTCTTTGATACTTTCGTATTGTCTTTAGTATAAATCTCAAATCCTAACACCACCCAAGAGGCTTTTCAATGCCTGGTGTTTGTGATGTCTCCAGTCTAATCTTTTACCCTCCTCCCCTTCAGCCTCTCCGCTTTAGTGAACTTTGTTCTAGTTCTTGAAGAAGTTCATCAATTCAAGCTTTTGTACATGAGATTTCCTAAACCTGAAGTGTATCTCCCCCATTTTGTCCAAACAAACACACAGGCTCCACTCCGCCCCCTGGCTCACACCTGCTTAACCTGTCAAGTCCCATCTGAACTGTCACTCTTCAGAGGGCCCTTCTCTGGCACCCTCATGTAATTGAGGTCATCCTATTATTCTCTGTTCTAGAACTCCACACTTTCGACATTTCTCATTCCTGTCTAAGCTCTTGTGTGTTTGGTTTTTGGTCATCACTTTCACTGCTCTTAAGCTCCCCAGCGGAGTGGAGAGGTCTGTTTTCCCTCATTTGGATTCCTAGAGGCAGCTCAGGCCAGGCACAAGGTCATCACTAAGGAAGTGTTCACAGGGTGAATGCAGTGGGTGTTAAGGAACGGGTAAAGCCTGTGGGATGAAGGAAGGAGCAGAGAGTGTCTTTGGGATGGAGGCTCCCAGAAGGAGGCGGCGAGGGCTGAGGTGCTGGGCGGATCCTCCTCCAGCTCCTGCTTGGAGGTCTCCAGAACAGGCTGGAGGCAGGGAGGGGATCCCAAAAGCCTGGGGATCAGAGGGGGTTTTCCTGCTTGGTCCCCCTGGTCTCTGTCCGCCTCAGGAAGACGGAGGATGAGCCCCTGGGCTGCGCGTGGTCGGTTTGTGGTTGGGATCAGTCAAGGTTCCCAGTGCTGGCACCCCGCCCAGGTAGTCCCGGATGGCGGCGTCTCTGTCAGTGTCTTCACCGGAGGCCGCCCCTGTGACCGGATCGTTCCTGTCCCCACAGCACGTTTCTTGAAGCAGGATAAGTTTGAGTGTCATTTCTTCAACGGGACGGAGCGGGTGCGGTACCTGCACAGAGATATCTATAACCAGGAGGAGTACGTGCGCTTCGACAGCGACGTGGGGGAGTACCGGGCGGTGACGGAGCTGGGGCGGCCTGACGCCGAGAACTGGAACAGCCAAAAGGACATCCTGGAGCAGAAGCGGGCCGCGGTGGACAACTTCTGCAGACACAACTACGGGGTTGGTGAGAGCTTCACAGTGCAGCGGCGAGGTGAGCGCGGCGGGGGCGGGGCCTGGTCCCTGTGAGCTGGGAATCTGAGTGTGTGTGTGTGTGTGTGTGTGTGTGTGTGTGAGAGAGAGAGAGAGGAGAGAGAGAGGAGAGAGAGAGAGCGAGAGCGAGAGCGAGAGAGAGAGAGAGAGAGAGAGCGCGCGCACCATCTGTGAGCATTTAGAATCCTCTCTATCCTGACCAAGGAGTTCTGAGGGCGCAGGCGTGTGTGTAGAGTGTGGATTTGTCTGTGTGTCTGTTGTGGGAGACGAAGCAGGAGGGGGATTCTTCTTATTCTTGGAGGCTCTGTGGGGAGGTGACAAGGGAGGTGGGTGCAGGGGTCTGGAGAGAGAGGAGACCTTGATTGTCCTGGGTCTTCAGAGATGCAGGGAAGGGAAATGTAAGGGGTGTGTGGTTGGGGTGAAGGTTTAGGGGAGGAGAGCTGAGGGGTATGGAAGGTTTGGGATAATGTGAGGAGGCCAGTTCCAGACTGTCCCTGGCACACACCCTTCATGTAATCTCTGAAATAAAAGTGTGTGCTGTTCGTTTGCAAAAGCATTAGATTAATTTCTAGAGGAATTGAGGAGACCTCTGAGGCACCTTGAAGCTTCTTTAGGTCTAAAGTTCTTGCTAGTTTTTTTGGTTTTTTTGTTTGTTTGTTTGTTTTTTAGTGTATATATTTTTATATAGTAGAAATGACTGTGAAACTAACTTCTTGAATTAAAGTTTTAACACAGTTACTCTTTTGTTATAATGCTAATAGTTTTCTAGTGGTTACATATTACTCTTTTACATGTAGTAGTTGTGACACAACTCACCTCACTTTCCCCTTTGTTGACCTTTATTACAACATTCACCAAAAGCCGAAAATGTATGTTTGGTTAATTTTTAATTTATATTTTTTATTTGTAATTCCTTTGAATTATTTTGACCTATTTATTGGCCAGTTACAATTACTGCTCTAAGAATTCCCTATCGTATTAGGCAGGTAATGGACAATGATGTACTGTCTATATCTCGAGGGCTTAGTATTTTTCTCAGTGACTTTGTGGGTTTTTTGTACTGTAAGATTATTAACACTTTATTGATATTGATTCAGCATTTGCTCCAGTTTGTGGTATGTTGATTTTGAAAATTCTTTTCCATGTTAAGAATTTGAACATTTTTATTTAATAAAATACATTGCAAAATTTTGATTAATGATTTACAATCCATCTTAAATCTACCATTTTGTGGTATTGTTGTCTCTAGGTTTCTCCTTACTTCTAAAAAAATTGCATTTATTGAGAGTCTGCTAGTGTCAGGGATTTTCCTGGGCATAAGCACCCCAAGTAACGAGTCCCAGATCCTGCCTTAATCCAAATGTCATTCTGGAAGGAAAAATCATTTCACAATGATAGGCCTAATAATAAATATGCTGTGTTGCACGGGAGATGCATTGATCAGCTAAATGTAAATATAAGAACTTTCAAAACTAAAATGACATTCCTTAATCCTTCTCTCTGGTTCAGGACTCATGCTTTTCTAGGAACGTAAAAATTTGGAGAATCATTTCTGTCTTTCCCACCTTCCCAGGGGCAGAACCATTTCTGTGGTGTTCTAAGGTGTGAGTGCATGGCGGCAGTATTCCTAAAACTTCATACTCGGTTTCCTCATGTACCCAACTCTGTCCCTTTATCTATCCACATTGCTTTAAATCATACTTTTCTGTCACGGTGTACAAGGATGATAAATAGGTGCCAAGTGGAGCACCCAAGTGTGATGAGCCCTCTCACAGTGGAATGGAGTAAGAAATTTCTGACCTCATAATTGAAGGCTATCCTTAGTCATTGTTTTTACATTTTACGTGCATTAATCCTCATATACCCCAGAAGGTAAATTAGTATAATTGTCCTTCATTGTAGGTGACAAAGTTGAGACACAGAAGAATCGAAAAACTCTTCCAGGATCAGCCAGTAAAAGGCAGCCCTTGAATTTGAACCAGGCAACCTAGCTCAGATATCAGTTTTAATTACTATACTCTTTACTTTCAAAGATTTGTAAACAGTTTGACAATGCATGCCAATTCAAGCTATGAAGAAACAAATATAATTTTTCACATCTCTCAAATCTAATGGGTCCTCACTATCAAGATTAAATTCCAGGCTGACACTGTAAGGCCACATGGCCAGCTATACTGGAGGTCTGGTCAAGGCCAGAGCCTGGGTTTACAGAGAAGTAGAAAAATAGCCAAACAAGGAGACACTCTGTCTTCCTGACTCATTCCCACTATGTTTTTTTCTCCTAGTCCAACCTAAGGTGACTGTGTATCCTTCAAAGACCCAGCCCCTGCAGCACCACAACCTCCTGGTCTGCTCTGTGAATGGTTTCTATCCAGGCAGCATTGAAGTCAGGTGGTTCCGGAACGGCCAGGAAGAGAAGGCTGGGGTGGTGTCCACAGGCCTGATCCACAATGGAGACTGGACCTTCCAGACCCTGGTGATGCTGGAAACAGTTCCTCGGAGTGGAGAGGTTTACACCTGCCAAGTGGAGCACCCAAGCGTGATGAGCCCTCTCACAGTGGAATGGAGTGAGCAGCTTTCTGACTTCATAAATTTCTCACCCACCAAGAAGGGGACTGTGCTAATCCCTGAGTGTCAGGTTTCTCCTCTCCCACATCCTATTTTCATTTGCTCCATGTTCTCATCTCCATTAGCACAGGTCACTGGGGGTAGCCCTGTAGGTGTTTCTAGAAACACCTGTACCTCCTGGAGAAGCAGTCGTGCCTGCCAGGCAGGAGAGGCTGTCCCTGTTTTGAACCTCCCCGTGATGTCACAGGTCAGGGTCACCCGCTCTCCCCAGGCTCCAGGCCCTCCCTCTGGGTCTGAGACTGAGGTTCTGGTGCTGTTGCTCTGAGTTTATTTGTTGTGATCTGGGAAGAGAAATGTAGGGCCCTACCTGACATAAGGGAAGTCTGATCTCAGCTCTGCCTTTTATTACTCTGTCACTCTAGACAAACTACTTAGCCTCATTGAGTCTCAGGCTTTCTGTGGATCAGATGTTGAACTTGTGCCTTATATCAAGGCTGTAATATTTGAATGAGTTTGATGTCTGAACCCTGTAACTGTTCAGTGTGATTTGAAATCCTACTTTTCTCCAGAAATGGCTGGTTATTTTAGTTCTTGTAGGGCAGCATTCTTCCCCATTTTCAAAGCTCTGAATCTTAGGGTCTCAATTAAAGAGGTTCAATTTGGAATAAACATCAGTAAACCTGGCTTCCTCTCTCAGGAGCACAGTCTGAATCTGCGCAGAGCAAGATGCTGAGTGGAGTCGGGGGCTTTGTGCTGGGCCTGCTCTTCCTTGGGGCTGGACTGTTCATCTACTTCAGGAATCAGAAAGGTGAGGAGCCTTTGGTAGCTGGCTCTCTCCATAGGCTTTTCTGGAGGAGGAAATATGGCTTTGCTGAGGTTAGTTCTCAGTATATGAATGGCCCTGGATAAAGCCTTTCTTTCCCCAAATGACCTCCAATGTCCTGCTAATCCAGAAATCATCAGTGCATGGTTACTATGTCAAAGCATAATAACTTGTGGCCTGCAGAGACAAGAGGAAGGTTAACAAGTAGGGGTCCTTTGGTTTGAGATCCTGGAGCAAATTACAGAAGAACCACTAAGGCTAATGTAATTACACTGGATCCTGTGAGAGACACTTCATGCTTCATGGGTCACATGATCTGTTTCTGCTCCTCTCTGCCCTGGTTGGTGTGGGTTGTGGTGTTAGAGAAATCTCAGGTGGGAGATCTAGTGCTGGGACATTGTGTTGGAGGACAGACTTGCTTCAATATGTTTAAGTATATATCTTTTCCTACTTTTTCCCAGGACACTCTGGACTTCAGCCAACAGGTAATATCTTTTAATCCTCTTTTAGAAACAGATATGGTTTCCCTAGTGAGAGGTGAAGCCAGCTGGACTTCTGGGTTGGGAAGGGACTTGGAGAACCTTTCTGTCTTACAAGAGGTTTGTAAAATGCACCAATCAGTGCTGTGTAAAAACACACCAATTGGTGCTCTGTGAGTAGCTAGCTATTTGTAATATGGACCAATCCACACTCTATAAAATGGACCAATCCGCACTCTGTAAAATAGACCAAGCAGCACTCTGTAAAATGGACCAAGAAGCATTCTTTAAAACGGACCAATCAGCAGGACATGGGCAGGGACAAATAAGGGAATAAATGCTGAGGGGACCCCAGCAACCCCCTCAGGTCCCCTTCCATTCTGTGGAAGCTTTGTTCTTTCGCTCTTCACAATAAATCTTGCTGCTGCTCACTCTTTGGGTCTGTGCCACCTTTAAAGAGCTGTAACACTCACCACGAAGGTCCCTGGCTTCATTCTTGAAGTCAGCGAGACCACAAACCCACCGGAAGGAACAAACTTGGGACACACTAGAGTGATGGTAGAGGTGATGAGGCATGAGACAGAAATAACAGGAAAGACTTTGGATCCAAATTTCTGATCAGGCAATTTACACCAAAACTTCTCCTATCCACTTAGAAAAGGCCTGTGATCTACAGGAAGGTTGGCTGTGGGAGACTCAGGAACTTGTTTTTCTTCTTCCTGCAGTGCCTTCATCTGAGTCCTTGAAGAAGGAAAAGAAACTATTGGTAGAGCCAGGTTGAAAACAACACTCTCCTCTGTCTTTTGCAGGACTCCTGAGCTGAAGTGCAGGTGACCACATTCAAGGAAGAACCTTCTGCCCCAGCTTTGCAGGATGAAAAGTTTTCCCACCTGGCTGTTATTCTACCACAAGAGAGGGCTTCCTCGGGACCTGGTTGCTACTGGTTCAGCAGCTGCAGAAAATGTCCTCCCTTGTGGCTTCCTCAGCTCCTGCCCTTGGCCTGAAGTCCCAGCACTGATGGCAGCGCCTCATCTTCAACTTTTGTGCTCCCCTTTACCTAACCCTATGGCCTCCTGTGCATCTGTACTCCCCCTGTGTGCCACAAACACATTACATTATTACATGTTTCTCAAAGATGGAATTAAATATCATCTGGTCCATTTGGCTCCAAAGACAAAAAATGAAAAGAAAAAGGGAGGATTATTTCCCAATAGAATAATGATTTTCATGTATATATCATGAGTATGTGAGGTAATGCATATGTTAAATAGCTTGATTTAGACATTCCACATGATAGGCATGTATCAAAACTTCATGCTGTACAACATAAATATACTATAAAATTTTTATTAGTCAATTAAAAAAGTAATCCTAACATTTAAAAAAGCAATGCATAAAAACTGAGACCAGACTGTAACAAATGAAACAAACTTGGCAAACATGAGGTGAGAAACCAGCCAGCAAGGCAATCAGAACTTTCTTCACTCTGTCTACAATATGTTGTATTTATAACTGTTAATTAGTGTATAGTGTTTCACTCCAGAGACTTCAATAATATGGTGTTAACAAAGGACTTGTACAGATTTCAGAGAAAGACAAATTTAGAAGACGGAGGATTCTCCATTATGTTCTATCTGAGAGTCGGTATGAAATGTCAAATCTGAAAGTACATATTTCAGAGGTCTATTTCAAAGTAATAATCATTTGAGCATAATTTCTCCACTGTCAGAGGTGACTTATTTTATTTTTAATCAAATTAAAAGTTGTTTTTATGCATATCTTTTTAGTTATATGTTACTTGTACATGCATAGCAGTACAAGTACATATAAATCCTGTAAGAAATATATTAAGAATATATATAGAAATTAATATATAGAAATATATTAAGCTGATAATTATGTCTGTTCTGTTTGATCACAGAGTGGCAACAAATAGGCCTCATTTCCTAAGCTGAGGAAATGATTTTCTCATTTTATATGAGTCCTGTGGTGTGGAATTACAAGGTAGAACCAAAATGTGTGTAATGAATATTTCAGTGAAGAGGCTTTCTGCTGCTAATAGCAGGAAATTACATCTAGTGGGTTTATTTTTCTTTAACCCATGATCTCACATAGCCGATAGATCCAAGGCTGGGCGTCTCCAAGGTTGCTCAACTCAGCAGGCCAGTGGCATCACCAGCGATCCTGGAATTTCACAGCTCATCTCTCTATCACACATAGTATGTCAGCTTTCCTGAGATAGGAGGGTGACCTATGCAGCAGCTGTAGGTTTCTTATTCTTTCACGACAACTCCCAAAGGCAGGAAAAAGTTACTCCTTTCTCCTGTGTGCCTTTAAAAGGATCAACTAAAATGTTTCCACGATGTTCCCAGTACCCACTTCCTCACACATTGGAATGACCGTGGGATCACACCGGCTCAGACAAGCCAGGATTCAACCTTTGCAGAGTGGGTCTGATGCACATGGGAAGAAAAGAAGCAAAATCATATATTTTTTTAAAATAAAGAAATGGTGATGTAGTAGCAGAGGTTGATTGCAGTGTAGGGAAATGATAGATTGTGGTGCTATCAGGTTGTAAGTATTTGAGTTAACTTCCACACGAAGGCCTATAGATTCCTGATAGGCACCCTCAATTCAGGGATTTGGGTCTATATATACATATATATTTGCACACACACACATATACATATATACACACAAACACACACATAGAGAGTATTAAATGTCAGCCATTAACTCAATTACAATAAAACAAAAAAGCAAGAAAACAGGATTGTTTTTAGAACTCAAGTATGCTGACATGCTATTTTATGAGATAAATATATTTTCCAGGGAAATTATTGAAAAAAGTAAATAAGAAATGACTAGCTCTATAAGGCGCTAAAACATACTATACATTTACTTTTAAAAATGCATTTGTTACTGATTTTTTTTTATTAAATATGCTAGTAAAACAGAGTCTAGAATTAGAAACAGAAAGAGTTGAGCTTTAGTTTCAGTTTTTGATAAGTTGTATTCCAAAGTCATTTCTTTCACTAAATAGATCCTGGATAAATAAAACTTGAAACATAAAGATAAAATATAAAATTATCAAGACAGATATTATTTCTAATACTACCATCATCATTATAATTATATTTGAAGACAAACAGACTTTCTAAGCCCTTATGTGTTGCTGGTGGGAGTGTATGATTCTACAAATACCTGGAAATTTGGCAATTTCTTAAAAAGTTTAACATATATTTGCCCTATGACCCAGCAATCTCATTCCCTGGAATCTACCTAAGAGACATGAAAACATAGGTCCTCATAAAGATATGTGTTCAAGGGTTCAGAACAGCCTTAGCCATAGTAGGCCAAAACTGAAAACAATCCAAATATCTTTCAGCTAGTAAATGGATAAACAAATTCTACTAAATCCAGGCAAGGCAATATCATTCAACAATAAAAGGGGACAAAAATAGACTCATCTGGCAGGGGAGATACCATGAACATGAGGGTAGTTTTCCTAAGGCAAATTTCAACCCCTGCACTCCGAATGCTGAGAGATTACCTAACGGGTACAATGCATGTGATTGGGGTGATGGATACTGTGGAAATCTGACTTCACCAGTATGGAATCTATGCAGGTAACAAAACTACACTTGGACCTTGTAAATTCACACAAATGAAAAAAGACAAAAAGAAATGAAAAGAAAAACAAAATGATGACACATACTACAAAACTGGTGAACTTCAATAATGTTAACTAAGTGAAGGAAATTGTACACAAAAGATTACATGTTGTATGATTTCATTTACTTGAAATATCTAGAAAAGGTAAACTGGTAGACACAAAAAGCAGATCTTTGGGTGCCTAGGGTTTGGGGTCTCAGTGGGACTTAGCTATAAATAGAGAAACTTGGCACATGACAGAAATGTTCTAAAAGTGGATAGTTGTGATAATTGCACAAATCTATTAATTTACTCAAATCATTAAATTTTACATATACAATAAGTGAATTTTGTAGTATGTAAATTATGCTTTAGCAAACCTGTTAAAATAATTCTTTTTTTAAAAAAAAAGACTTTGTAAGCAAGACAAAATCCAGAAGACACAAATGAAAAAATATTTGAAGAAAATTACTGATTTCTTTGCATGAAGAAAATAACAAAATTAAAAGAAATATATGATGCTCAGGAAAAATTCTGATCACGTCAGGCAAGCAATGGGCTAACTTTCTTAATAAAAATTATTAACTAATCAATAAATAAATTCATGGAAATGCCATAGATACTTGGGCAAAGGATATAGACTCACTATAGAAGAGAACATTCTAATAGTTGATAAACATAAATATTTGCTCAAACTCACCAATGAACAGAAAAATCCAAATTCCAACAGCAATGTAATAAACTATTTCTCCCACTCCAAAATTGGCAAGTACAAGAGTTTGTTTTAAAATCAGGGATTTAGAAGATTCTAAGGGAATAGGCTCTCTCATATTATTAGGATTTTGAGTTATCTCAGTGTAGTAGTATCTATTAAAACTCAAAATACAATTGTTACATGCTGATGAAAACAATAAAAATCCCATTCTAACCATCCATCTTAAAGAACAATCCTACATGAGCCTAGGGAGACATAAAATTGGTTGTTTGTTGAGGCATGGTTTGGAATAACAAAAACATTTCCAAATTCAAAAAGAAAAACCAATTAATTTGCCTTGATTATAAAAATTTAGTACATCCTAAAAACTATGCAGCATGTGAAGTGACAGCACACTGCAGGATGACATTTGGTGCTGTGTGGGGCACTGTGAGCATAGACTGGTGTAACCCTGTGAGTAGTTTGGATAATACAGTATTTCCGCTCTAGGTTGTTACAGTCTCCATAAATTCTTCCTCGTATGTCCATGATGACACATACAAAATGTAACGGGGAGAAAAGAAACATTCTCTACATTTAGATAGAAGAAAGGTAAACTGTGGTATAGCTGTAGAAAGGAATAATATTCAGGGTTTTAAGTAAATTATGTAGAACTATCAACATGGATTGGAAAAAAATCATAAACCATAATGCCAGTAGGAGCTGGAAAATTACAACAATTGTCACTGTTACTATAAGAGCAAAAAGGCGTATAGACTAAACTAAATGGACAAACTGGAAAATAATCTTATTTTTAAAATTTTAATGAACCATAGATCAAAAAGTATAAAAATTCCAAATTCCAGAGATGAACGAATTCCACTTAGGTGAGCAGGGACAAGTGTCCACTCTTATTCTTTGCTCATCTACTGAATCTTAACATGGGGGGAAGATTGAGCCTGGCTGAGAAAGGGAGATTGTGAGGGAGTGAGGACAAACCAGCTGAGTTGTAAACAGCCCTGTGGCCTTGTGTGCTGCATTACAATCTATAGAGGCCCTCTGAATAATATATATCTACTTTACCCTGCCAGCTGAGTCTCCTTCCGGAACTTTTTCTGACTTTATTCTGGTGGTGTGGGAACTAGGGAGGTAGATAGAAGACAACAAACATCTCTGTAGCTTTGTGCAAATAAAGATCTGGAAGGAAATCAAGATAGGAACAGTGCTTTCAACCATCTTGACTTAGCTGTCATTTATAATTGACATAAATTGACCACATCTGATAACTACAGAATATTTATTTATTTACATTGCGCAAAGATATCCATGAAATAGAACAAATACTATGACTATAAAACTAGTCTCAATTACTTTTACAAGAATAAAATCATACAGAGTATATTCTCTGAACACAATCTTATCAAATTATAAATTAGCAAGATTGAGAAAACTGCCCAAATTGTTGGAAGTAAAATAATACATTTCTAAGTAATGTATGGCTTGTCAAAGAGGTAATCGGAAGGAAATAGAAAATAATTTAAATAAAACAATACAAAAATGGATTTTAAAAATTTTCGAGTTGCAACCAAGGCAGTCCTTAGAAAACAATATTTAGTTTTAAATGCCTGTATTATAAAAGGATAAATATGTAAAAATCAAAAGTGTAAACTTTTAACTTAATAATAAGAAAAGCAAATTTAAGTTGAAAAAAGTAGAAGAAAAAAGCAAAGAGGTGAGGAAATCGATAACATTATTTTCTTGGTTTTGTTTTCTATTTTTTTTATGATAGAGCATAATTATGTTAGTCTATTCTTAATTGCCAGAAAGAAATACCTGAGGCTGGGAATTCATAAAGAAAAGAGGTGTAACTGGTTCATGGTTCTGCAGGCTGCATAGGAGGTGTGGTGCTGGCAACTGCTTCTGGTGAGGGCCTCAGGAAGCTAATAATCATGCGGGAAGGGAAGAGGGGCCCGGGTGTCACATGGTGAGAGCAGGAGCACAGAGAAAGTGGGGAAGAGTCGCACTCCTTTAAACAACCAGATCTCGTGTGAACTGAGTTAGAACTCACTCATTACAGCTAGGATGGCACCAAGCCATTGATGAAGGATCTGCCCCCAACCAAATACCTCTTAGCAGGCCTCGCCTCCAACAATGGAGGTTACATTTTAACATGATCTGGAGGAGACAAACATCCAAACTATATCAATAACATAATTGGTTTAATGTGTAGTGACTTTGTAATCAGCAACATGGTTTAAATGTACTTATTAAATCTATGAGCTTGTCTATTGTTTTTATTTTCTAAGTACCTGATTATGTCAAGAGTAAATAATGACCATTTTACCTGGATGCAATTATTATCTCTTTCATATATTTTTCTTGCCATTATCATTGCCTAACTCCTCCAGATATGAAGGAGACAGTTTTAAATATTTCACTGCTGAGACTAATGTGTGCTATTGGGTAGCTGTCATTTCTCAGATTGAAGAAATATCTTTTTAATACAAGTTTGAAAACAGGTTTTTTAAAAATTAAGGTCATGTTCTGAATACTGTCAAATAATCTTTCATGACTCTTTCAAGGTGGTTGCATGTGTGTTCTCCTTCCTTCAGTTCATGTAGTGAATCACACAAATTTTGTCTCGAATGCCCACACAATCTTGCATTTCAGGAATAAACTCCACTTGGTCATGAGGTAGTAGCCATCTTTTATATCACTGAGTTCACTTGGCTAATATTTTCTTAAGAACTTGGCTCATAAGAGTTATTGGTCTCATAATTCCTATTTGTTGTAGAGTTCCCTTCAGGTATTGAAGTAAAGTTTACACAGATCTCATCAAACGTAACTGCAAGTGCTTTTCCTTTTTTCAAATATGTTTGAAGTTTGTATAAAGTTATTTTTGTTTGTTCCTTAAATATTTCTAAATAGTTACCGAAGCTGGATGAACCTGGGGTTTTGTCTTGGGAAAGCTTCATAGAATGGACTTACTTTCTCTATGAGATGTGGAACTGTTCCTATTTTATGCTATTTGTCAGCTTCAGTACATTGTACATTTTGAATAATTTATTCATTACATGCACATTTGTTTTTCTAAAGTTGTTCATGATATTTAGTATTGTTTCATGCTGATAAATCTGTAAAACTATAACAAAAGGTATGAAATTTGTGTCACTGGAATCTTATAGGGAGATGACAAAGGTGATGCCCAAACAGTGTCTGAAGGAAGATTGACTATTTTCCAAATCTGTACAAAGACTTAAACGTAAAAATTCAAGAATCTGTGCAAACCCAAATGAAGATAAATCCAAAGAAATTTATGCCAAAAAAATCTCGAAAGCAACAAAAGAGAAAAGACATCTCGTGCACAGGAGAATATAAATTAAAAGACAGTGAATTGCTCATTAGAAATCATGCAGACCAGACAGAAGTGCCACAAGATATTTTAATGACTGAAAGGAATGTTTATCTAGAATGTATATCCAGTAAAAATAGTATTATAAAATGTTCTATCATGACATTCTTTTTTTTCTTTTCTTCTTTCTTTTTTGTTTTGTTTTGTTTTTGTTTTTGTTTTTTAGATAGAGTCTTGCTCTGTCACCCGGGCTGGAGGGCAGTGGCGTGGCGACTAGGGCTCACTGCAGCCTCTGCCTCCCAGGCTCATGTGATCCTCACAGCTCAGCCTCCTGAGTACCTGGGATTACAGACACACACCACCAGCCTGGCGAATTTTTTGTATTTTTGGCAGAGACAGGGTTTTGTCATGTTGCCCAGGCTGGTCTCAAATCCCTGAGGTCATGGAATCCGCCTGCCTTGGCCTTCCAAAGTGCTGGGATTACAGGCATGGGCCACCGTGCCTGGCCATGACATACTTAGAGGAAGGAAAATCGAGAGAATTTCATGCTAGCATTTCATAGAAATGATAATGGAAGAAATCTTGGACAATCGGAAAAAAAGTAAACAATAAATGAGTAGAAATATGATTAGATACAACAGACTTCAGTTTTGTAAATTAATTTGATGGTTGAGGCAAAAATTACAACATTGACAGATGTGGTTTTTGATGCAGGTAGAGAAAATAAAAAATTTACATTACACATGCAGAAGTGGAAAGGGACATAAAGGAGGGAAAGTTTCTATACTTTAGTCAAATTGGTAAAATGTCAGCACCAGTAGACTATGAGAAGTTATGTTAATAGATAAATCACAGAAACTCTACAATGAGATACACCAAAAAAAAGGTTGACATAAAATTGGAATTCTAAAAATTGCTTAAGGAACACATTGGAAAATAGGAAAAGAAATCAGAGAAGAAAAAACCAAAGGAAACAAAAAAGAAAACCAAAAGCAGATGGCAGTCACGAGAGCTCACATATTAACAATTGCATTACATGTAAAGGGTGTAAAAAGACAAATGTCAGAGTGAAATATAATGACTCTTCGACATGTTCCCTATAAGAAACTTACTGCGAATATTACATGCCCGTCTCCCCTTGGCTTCCCTGTGACTGAGGTGGCAAAAGGCTGGTGTGTCAACACTGCCCTGAGCGTGCACACACCCAGCCAAGCCTGCATGGACAGGGGGACCTTCTCAGCCTTGAGGGCGTGGAGTGTAGAGAGGCCTGGATCCTGCTGCCTGTGGGGAGGGCTGGGAGGGCGGGGCTTCCAACCATTCCTTGGAGCCTGCAGGTAGCCCCTGTCACACCTTCTGGCAGCCTGGGGTGGGCAGCTCCCCACGCTGGGCCCAGGCCGGCATGTGGGGCAAGGGTGATGTTTCTGCAAGTTATTCTCCTGGCACTCAGGGTACCCGGGGTTCCCTCTCGCCTGGATGGGGCGGGGGAGGCACCTTGGGGAACAGATCACAGCCCGGGCCTGGCTGTCAGGAGCATTAGGCTCGGTGGCCACCCGCGGGGACAAAACTCTGGACAGCCTCAGGCAGAGCCTCTTCCTGAGGCGTGGGAACTGGACGCCCTCGGCAGGGTGGGACAGTGGCCTTGCCTCTGGCCCGGTCCTCAAAGTGAGGCCACTCCCACTTCCCACCCCGGGCCACTGAAGGGTGGCCCTAGCTCCATGCCCTCCCCACAACTCTGGGGTGAGAGCAGCAACGCAGGAGTGGTGAAGGCTCTGGGCCTGGGGGCGGTCTCACCGGCTGCTCAGGGGTCGGGGCAGTGGAGTCCGCTGCCTCAGTGACGCGAGGCACAGGGGACATGGGGCACAAGGGTCCCACCATGGCCACTGCTTCCGCAGTGGCTCCTGCCGCCACAGCTTGCAACTTCCCGCTGCAGCCCGCCACTCTGGAAAGCTCACCACTGCCAGCATCACCACCCTTTTATCCTAAAATACTAACGTGAACCTTAGCTGGCTTTCCTAGATTACTACCATCACAACTAGTTTCTTTTTTTTTTTTTTCACAATTTGTTTCTTTTTTTCTTTTTCTTTTTCGTTTCTCCTTCTTTCTGAAGGAGTGTGATCTAGTGGCTGAGTCTGAGGGGTGTATAATTTGGTTCACTCTATAGTGTACCATTTACTAGTGTATCTTTGCAAAAGTTGTGTTATCTCCATCGTTGTAGTCTCTCTTCCTGGAAGCATGAAAAGGGTGTTTATTTTACTGAGCTGTTGTGAGAATTAAATATGAATATGAAGTATAGAAAACTTTTAGTATAATTCTGAGTACAAAGTCAAATGCTCATGTTTATTGCAGCACGGTGAGAATCCTGCTTCTGGAAACACTAAGGCACATAAGGAAGGAGTGCCTATCAGAACTGTGGCACAGTGTGGTTTAATGCAGAGCTTCATACATATAGTTGTACTTTGAAGTCCACTCTGAATCTTAGATGTCACATTTACGTAAATATAAAGCATAACAATTATCTAAATGTAGAATTACATGTTTAAAATTATATGGTTACATCAACTGATGTAATTCATAGTTTTTCCCTAGGGTTCTCTTTCCTGAACATTATGTAATGTATTAGTTAGCACAGTCTTCTTATATCTTCCCTCATGATAAAACAAAAGAAGCATAATAGTAAAGGGCTATAACCTCAATCAAATGAGGAAATCCTAATGGGAACCAGGAATGAGGGATTGAACACTCTTCACAGAAAATATTAATTATTTTGAATTAATTGATCGATCTCTCAGCCCCCTGAATACTCTGATGGACAGGTGACCTTTTCACATTGTTAGGGTAAGTGCTATACAAAGGCACCTTCAGACCCTCCATTGCACATAGGTGACCCTGCAAACCCTTGCCTGTGTGTGTTCTGGAGGTGCCACTAAACTTGGAGGCAGCATCAGGAGACACACTTGAAAAAAAAAAACCTTTTTACTCAGATTAAATTATTAACAAACTTTCCATTCCTTTAACTGATTAAAAACATCCCTACCTGGAAATAGGTACAGATTACACTCTCCAGTCAACAGCTGTCATTCTGTCATATCATCAGACATCCGGGGCTGTTGCTACTTGAGGCATCCACAGAATCACAGCATTTTCCAGTTTTGAAAGACCTGAAAGATCACAGTGCCTTCATATCAATGGTGAGACATGAAGTAATTTTCCCAAATCGACAGCATTAAGATATGGTGCAATAAAGAGCAGATTAAAGGTGTCCTGATTTTCAACCATGTTCCCTCCATCTCATTTACTCCTAAACACAGTCACTGCTGCAAATACTTCTGTTGTCAAGTGGGAAATGAATGCTCTTACAAGGCTCAAACCTGTGAACACATCACTGACCAGCACAGAGCTGGGTCACAATAAGGACACATTTAAAGTGTTTTACATGAAACTGGGTCAAACTTTCCAAGTAGTAAATTAAAGCAATCATTTAAAGAAGGAAATTGTTTCAGAAGAGGACCTTCATACTGCATCTCTGAACAGCAACTGATGATGATATTGAACTCAGACGCTGACTGGTTCTCCAACATGAAATTACCCAAACCAGAAGCAAAGAAATTAGTAACTTCCTCCCTATGTTTGGATTGTGAGTAGAGGGAGGTCATAGTTCTCCATGAATGTGAGACTTGCCTGCTACCCTGGCACCTGGTCCTGTCCTGTTCTCCAGCACAGTGTGTCTGAGGCTCCCTGGAGGCTCCTGCATGGCACCTCTGACAGTGACACTGATGGTGCTGAGCCCTCGCCTGGCTTTGGCTGGGGACACCTGACCTAAGTGCACATTGTGGGTGCTGAGCTACTATAAGGTGGGTAAAGTAGGGTGCTAAATTTGTCACTGTGCCCAGGCCATGTCTCTTAAGAATTTGTGACGTTTTCAACAGGGATTGCCCATCTTTATCATGTGGATCACAAATTATTTCCTCCACAAAAGGAGCTTGACTACTTGCCCTCTCCATGAGACTATGTAAGGGGCCTTTGTACAGGCCATTTCTCCTCAAATCTCCACCAATAAAACCTTTGCATCACATGTCGTCAGGGGTCTTTAGAGGATTTGGAAATAAGGATACTAAAATAATTTCCTCATACAGCACTTCCCTTTATTATGATGACTTATGTCAGACAAAAGGAGTTTTTTTCTGAAAATTTTGTGGGAGTCAAGGGAATTCAAAGGGTCTCTCCTAGACGACCCTGGGTTACGCCCTCCACAGGACCTGTGGTGTTGGCCCCTCTTCCTCATATGTGAGGATGGACCCAGTGGCCTCCCCATTATCTCCTTTCTTTTTTTTTCTTAACTCCAATGTTTATAAAACCTGTATCCCTGTAATGTATGTAGTTTCTCTGACAGAAGTTATACTTAGTGCTCTTTCTTTCTTATGGGGAAAAATCCCTGGAACTGAAGCTGAGCTCTTTAGTACATGGATTCACCCTACAGATAAAGAGCATCTCTGGGGTGTTCTTTGGTGCCTAAAGAACTTAAGGCGTCCTCTGAAAACCTGGCCCAGGATAGTGTTTCTTATAAATCTCTTTTAACCTTTCTATAGAAATTTCTCCTACATCTCCTACATGCTCTAACTAGACGTAACAAGAAGAGATTCAACTAACATAGGTTAAATTATATGAAATTCTATTTTTGTAAGTCAAAAACAGTAAAATATGAGAAATTTAATAATGTTCAAACTATAAACTCTGTGTGGGGTTACCGAGACAATGTGGACATTGTTCACATCTCATAGGGTTGAAAGTCAATGAGCAAGTCCTGGAAACTCATTGTCTTACTGGGGTCTTGTCCTAAATTTCATAGGTTCACCCATCATGCCCTCAGCTTTTCTTAATTAGCCATGTCTGTTTACCTCTTCCCCCAGTTTCTCTCTATTTTTCCCCAGTTATGTTGTCATCATTTCCTGAAATCCTTAAAGCTTGCACCGACCCAGAGCATTATGAGACCCACTGAAAGAGATGTTTTCTTTTTTTCTTTTTTCTTTTTTTTTTTGAGACAAGGCCTGGCTCTGTCACTGACGCTATAGTTCAGTGTTACGATCTAGGCTCACTGCAACCTCTGCCTCCCAGACTCAAGCAAGCCTTCCTCCTCAGCCTCCAGAGTAGTGGAGACTATAGGCAGGAAACCATGCCCAGCTAATTTTTGTAATTTTGCTAGAGATGAGACTTTGCTATGTTGCCCTTAAAGCTTGCACCGACCCAGAGCATTATGAGACCCACTGAAAGAGATGTTTTCTTTTTTTCTTTTTCTTTTTTTTTTGAGACAAGGCCTGGCTCTGTCACTGACGCTGTAGTTCAGTGTTACGATCTAGGCTCACTGCAACCTCTGCCTCCCAGACTCAAGCAAGCCTTCCTCCTCAGCCTCCAGAGTAGTGGAGACTATAGGCAGGAAACCATGCCCAGCTAATTTTTGTAATTTTGCTAGAGATGAGACTTTGCTATGTTGCCCAGGCTGGTCTTAAACTGCTGGACTCAAGCAATCCTCCTGCCTTGACCTCCCAACATGCTAAGGTTATAGGTATGAGCCACCGTACCCAGGCAAAAAAAAAGATGAATCTTAATTTTAAAATTTCCTATTTATTAAATCACTGTTAATCTTTATCTGTGAATTCTTCCAACTAGAAGGAGGAGAAAGAAGAAGTTTGCCTGTATTTCACACCGGGAGGAGAAGGGGTCCAGTGTGACATCAAAATGAAAGAGTGCTGGAGCTTGAGCCCCTCTTTGCTTTTCAGGAACCACACAGTGATCAGTTCCCAGAATGCTGGCTTATTCATGTAAACCACACTTATTTTTCTCAGCAGCTATTGTATACTGGGCTCCATCGTAAGTTCAAATCATTCTATTTGATTAAGATGGAGAGGGTCCCTACTCTCATGGAAGTTACACAGCAACAGAGGAGACAGACACTAACCTAATAAGCATTTAACAAAGAAAAAAATGTCAGAGTCATAGTGCACTGAAGACAAGACATCAGGTTTGTGGAATGGATTCACCCACTTTTAGTTCATGTGTTTAGAAAGCTCTGCCTGAGAAAGTGACATTCAGCTGAGACAATAAAATAAGTAGAGAGCCATGTGAAGATCTAAGGGACAAAAGTTCCAGGGAGACAGAATGTGGCCATTGTAGGGGGTAGGGGGGATGGTGGGAAGCCCTGGTGAGGGAAATTATGTGCGGGGAGAGAAAGAAGGCTAGAGGGACTGATGTATAGCATTCAAGGAAATGGAGAGGCAGAAGATGAGGTAGGAAGCAGAGAGGAAGTCAGGAGCTTCCTTATATGTCCATGGTAATAAATTTGAATTTTATTTTATTTATTTTCGTTTTTTAATTTTATTATTTATTTTTTGAGATGGAGTTTTGTTCCTGTTGCCCAGGCTGGAGTGCAATGGCACGGCCTTGGCTCGCTGCAACTTCTGCCTCCTGGCCTCACATGATTTTCCTGTCTCAGCCTCCCAAGTAGCTGGGATTACAGGCACCCACCACCATGCCAGGCCAATTTTTTAGTATTTTTAGTAGAGACAGGGTTTTATCATGTTGACCAGGCTGGTCTGGAACTCCTGACCTCAGGTAATCTACCTGCCTTGGCTTCCCAAAGTGCTGGGATTACAGTCCGTAGCCTCCACACCCAGCCTGACTTTTATTTAAATAGATGTGGGACAGTACTGGATGGTTACAAGGAGAGTCAATTCATGTTCAATTTTATAAACCAATTCTAGCTTTAAAGTAGAGGGAAATTTATAGCACTAAATGCCCACAAGAGAAAGCAGGAAAGATCTAAAATCAACACCCTAACATCACAATTAAAAGAACTAGAGAAACAAGAGCAAACAAATTAAAAAGCTAGCAGAAGACAAGAAATAACTAAGATCAGAGCAGAACTAAAGGAGATAGAGACACGAATACCCTTGAAAAAAAATCAATGAATCCAGGAGCTGGTTTTTTGAAAAGATCAACAAAATAGATAGACTACTAGTCAGGATAATAAAGAAGAAAAGAGAGAAGAAGCAAATAGATGTAATAAAAAATGCTAAAGGGGATATCACCACCGATCTCACAGAAATACAAGCTACCATCAGAGAATACTATAAACACTTCTATGCAAATCAACTAGAAAATCTAGAAGAAATGGATAAATTTCTGGACATATACACTCTCCCAAGACTAAACCAGGAGTAAGTTGAATCCCTGAATAGACCAATAACAACTTCTGAAATTGAGGTAGTAATTAATAGCCTACCAACCAAAAGTAGTGCAGGACCAGATGGATTCACAGCTGAATTCTACCGCAGGTACAAAGAATGAGGCCAGCATCATCCTGATACCAAAACCTGGCAGAGACACAACAAAAAAAGAAAATTTCAGGCCAATATCCCTGAGGAACATCAATGTGAAAATCCTCAATAAAATACTGGCCAACTGAATCGAGCAGCACATCAAAAAGCTTATCCACCATGATCAAGTTGGCTTCATCCCTGGCATGCAACGCTGGTTCAACATACGCGAATCAATAAACGTAATCCATCACGTAAACAGAAACGATGACAAAAACCACAAGACTATCTCAACTGATGCAGAAAAGGCATTTGACAAAATTTAACAACTCTTTATGCTAAAAACTCTCAATAAACTAGGTATTGATGGAACGCATCTCAAAATAATAAGAGCTATTTATGAAGGGCCCACAGACAATATACTGAATGGGCAAAAACTGAAAGCCTTCCCTTTGAAAACCAGCACAAGACAAGGATGCCCTCTCTCACCACTCCTATTCAACCTAGTACTGAAAGTTCTGGCCAGGGCAATCAGGCAAGAGAAAGAACTAGAGTGTTCAATTGTCTCTGTTTGCAGATGGCATGATTGTGTATTTAGAAAACCCCATTCTCTCAGCCCAAAATCTCCAAGCTGATAAAACAACTTCAGCAAAGCCTCAGGATACAAAATCAATGTGCAAAAATCACAAGCATTCCTATACACCAATAGCAGACAAACAGACAACCAAATCATGAGTGAACTCCCATTCACAGTTGCTACAAAGAGAATAAAATACCTAGGAATAAAACTTACAAGGAATGTGAAGGACCTCTTCAAGGAGAACTACAAACCACTGCTCAAGGAAATAAGAGAGGACACAAACAAATGGAAGAACATTCCATGCTCATGGATAGGAAGCATCAATATTGTGAAAATGGCCATACTGCCCAAAGTAATTTACAGATTCAATGCCATCCTCATCAAGCTACTGTTGACTTTCTTCACAGAATTGGAAAAAACTACTTTAAATTTCTTTTTTTTTTTTTTGACGAAGTCTTGTCTGTCATTCCGGCTAGAGTGCAGTGGCATGATCTCAGCTCACTGCAACCTCTGCCTCCTGGGTTCAAGCGATTCTCCAGCCTCAGCCTCCCAAGTAGCTGGGATTACAGGCACCTGCCACCATGCCTGGCTAATATTTGTATTGTTTAGAGACAGGATTTAACCATGTTGTTCAGGCTGATCTTGAACTCCTGATCTCAAGTAATCTACTCACGTCGTCCTCCCAAAGTCCTGAGATTACAGGCATGAGCCACTGCACCTGGCCCAAAACTACTTTAACTTTCATGTGGAACCAAAAAAGAGCCCACGTAGCCCAGACAATCCTAAACAAAAAGAACAAAGCTGGAGGCATCATGCTACCTGACTTCACACTATATTACAAGGCTACAGTAACAAAAACAGTATGTTACTGGTACCAAAACAGATATACAGACCAATGGAACAGAACAGAGGCCTCAGAAATGACACCACACATCTACAACAATCTGATCTTTGTCGAACCTGAAAAAAGCAAGCAATGGGGAAAGGGTTCCTTATTTAATAAATGGTGTTGGGAAAACGGGCTAGCCATATGCAGAAAGCTGAAACTGGATCCCTTCTTTACACCTTATAGAAAATTTAACTCAAGATGGATTAAAGAGTTAACCATAAGACTTAAAACCATAAAAACCCTAGAAGAAAACCTAGGCAATAATATTCAGGAGCAAAGACTTCATGCTGAACTACCAAAAGCAATGGCATCAAAAGCCAAAAGAGACAAATGGGATCTAATTAAACTAAAGAACTTCTGCACAGCAAAAGAAACTATCATCAGAGTGAACAGGTAGCCTACAGAATAGGAGAAAATTTTTCCAATCTATCCATCTGACAAAGGGCTAATATCCAGGATCTACAAAAAACTTAAACAAATTTATGGGAAAAAAACAACCCCATCAAAAAGGGGGAAAAGGATATAAACAGACACTTCTCAAAAGAAGACATTTATGCAGCCAACAAACATATGAAAAAATGCTCATCATTACTGGTCATTAGAAATGCAAATCAAAACCATAATGAGATACCATTTCACACCAGTTAGAATGGCAATCACTAAAAAGTCAGGAAACAGGCCAGGCACAGTGGCTCATGCCTGTAATCCAAGCACTTTGGGAGGACGAGGTGGGTGGATCATGAGGTCAGGAGATGGAGACCATCCTGGCTAACATGGTGAAACCCTGTCTACCAAAAATACAAAATAAAAAAGCCGGGCATGGTGGCAGGTGCCTGTAGTCCCAGCTACTTGGGAGGCTGAGGCAGGAGAATGGCGTGAACCTGGGACGTGAAGCCTGCAGTGAGCCAATGGTTGCACCACTGCACTCCAGCCTGGGAGACAGAGCGAGACTGTGTCTCAATAAAAAAAAATAAAATTTAAAAAAAGACAGGAAACAATAGATGCTAGAGAGGATGTGGAGAAATAGGAACGCTTTTACACTGTTGGTGTGGTGTAAAGTAGTTCAACCATTGTGGAAGACAGTATTGTGATTTCTCAAGGATCTAGAACTAGAAATACCATTTGACCCAGCAATCTCATTACTGGGTATATACACAAAGGATTATAAATCATTCTATTATAAAGACACATGCACATGTATGTTTATTGTGGCACTGCTCACAATAGCAAAGACTTGGAACCAACCCAAATGCCCATCAATGATAGACTGGATAAAGAAAATGCAGCACATATATACCATGGAATACTATGCAGCCATGAAAAAGGATGAGTTCATGTCCTTTGGAGGGATACGCACGAAGTTGGAAACCATCGTTCTCAACAAGCTAACACTAGAACAGAAAACCAAACACCTCATGTCCTCACTCATAACCGGGAGTTGAACAGTGAGAACACATGGATACAGGGAAGAGAACATCACACACTGGGGCCTGTCGAGGACTGGGGGCCTAGGGGAGAGATAGCATTAGGAGTAATACCTAATGTAGATAATGGGTTGACGGGTGCAGCAAATCACCACTGCACATGTATACCTATGTAACAAACCTGCACGTTCTGCACATGTACCCTAGACCTTAAAGTATAATAATAATAAAAATGAAATAACCAAAATCAGAGCTGAAGTGAAGGACCTAAAGAGAGGAAAAAGCATTTAAAAGGTCAACAAATCTAGGAGCTGGTTTTATGAAAAAATCAACAAAATAGACCACTAGCTAGACTAATAAGAAAAGAGAAAAAATTCAAATAAAGACAATCAAAAATTATGAAGGGGATATTATCACTGATCCCCCCAGAAATACAAATAACCATCAGAAAAATATTATAAGCACCTGTATGCACATAAACTAGAAAATCTAAAAGAAATGGGCAAATTCCTGGACATACACACTCTCTCAAGACTGAACCATGAAGAAATTGAATCCCTGAACAGACCAATAACAATTTCTGAAATTCAGGCAGTAATAAATAACCTACTAACCAAAAAAATCCCATGATGAATTCACAGTTGAATTCTTTGTACCAGATATACAAAGAAGATCTAATATCATTCCTGCTGAAATTGTTTGAAAAAATTGAAAAGCAGGGGCTGGGCATGGTGGCTCATGCCTGTAATCCCAGCACTTTGGGAGGCCGAGGCGGGCGGATCACAAGGGCAGGAGATCGAGACCACGGTGAAACCGTGTGCTGGTGGATGTGCTGCTGGATTCAGTTTGCTAGTATCTTATTGAGGATTTTTGCATCCATGTTCACCAGGGATATTGGCCTGAAATTTTTTTTTTTGTTGTGTCTCTGCCAGGTTTTGGTATCAGGATGATGCTGGCCTCATAAAATGAGTTAGAGAGGATTCCCTGTTTTTCTATTGTTTGGAATAGTTTCACAAGGAATAGTACCAATTCCTCTTTGTACCTGCGGTAGAATTCAGCTGTGAATCCATCTGGTCCTGGACTTTTTTTGGTTGGTAGGCTATTAATTACTGCCTCAATTTCAGAATTTGTTATTGGTCTATTCAGGAATTCAACTTCCTCCTGGTTTAGTCTTGGGAGAGTGTATATGTCCAGGAATTTAGTCATTTCTTCTAGATTTTCTAGTTTATTTGCTTAGAGGTGTTTATAGTATTCTCTACTAGTAGTTTGTATTTCTGTGGGATCAGTGGTGATATCCCATTTATCATTTATTATTACATGTATTTGATTCTTCTCTCTTTTCTTCTTTATTAGTCTGGCAAGCAGTCTATTTATTCTGTTGACCTTTTCAAAAAACCACCTCCTGGATTCATTGATTTTTTGAAGGGTTTTTCATGTCTCTATCTCCTTCAGTTCTGCTCTGACCTTAGTTATTTCTTGTCTTTGGCTAGCTTTTTAATTTGTTTGCTCTTGCTTCTCTAGTCCTTTTAATTGTGATGTTAGGGTGTTGATTTTAGATCTTTCCTGCTTTCTCTTGTGGACATTTAGTGCTATAAATTTCCCTCTACACACTGCTTTAAATGTGTCCCAGAGATTCCGGTATGTTGGTGTCTTTGTTTTCATTGGTTTCAAAGAACATCTTAATTTTTTCCTTCATTTTGTTATTTACCCAGTAGTCATTCAGGAACAGGTTGTTCAGTTTCCATGTAGTTGTGAGATTTTGAGTGAGTTTCTTAATCCTGAGTTCTAATTTGATTGCACTGTGGTCTGAGAGACTGTTTGTTATGATTTCCATTCTTTTGCATTTGCTGAGGAGTGTTTTACATCCAATTATGTGGTCAACTTTAAAGCAGATATGATGTGGTGCTGAGAAGAATGTATGTTCTGTTGATTTGGGGTGGAGAGTTCTGCAGATGTCTATTAGGTTTGCTTGGACGAGAGCTGAGTTCAAGTCCTGGCTATCCTTTTAAATTTTCTGTCTCATTGATCTGTCTAATATTGACAGTGGGGTGTTAAAGTCTCCCACTATTATTGTGTGGGAGTCTAAGTCTCCTTGTAGGTCTCTAAGAACTTGCTTTATGAATCTGGGTGCTGCTGTATTGGGTGCATATATATTTAGGATAGTTAGCTCTTCTTGTTGCATTGATCCCTTTACCATTATGTAATGCCCTTCTTTGTCTCTTTTGATCTTTGTTGGTTTAAAACCTCTTTTATCAGAGACTAGGATTGCAACCCCTGCTCTTTTTTGCTTTCCATTGACTTGGTAAATATTCTTCCATCCCTTTATTTTGAGCCTTTGTGTGTCTTTGCATATGAGATGGGTCTCCTGAATACAGTACACCAATGCATCTTGATTCTTTATACAATTTGCTGATCTGTGTCTTTTAATTGGGGCACTTAGCCCATTTACATTTAAGGTTAATATCATCATGTCTGAATTTGATCCTGTATTTATGATGCTAGCTAATTATTTTGCCCCTTAGTTGATGCAATTTCTTCACAGCATCAATGGTCTTTACAATTTGGAATGTTTTTATAGTGCTGGTACTAGTTATTCCTTTCCATGTTCAGTGCTTCCTTCAGCACCTCTTGGAAGGGAGGCCTGGTAGTGACAAAATCTCTCAGCATTTACTTGTTTACAAAGGATTTTATTTCTCCTTTGCTTATGAAGCTTAGTTTGGTTGAATATGAAATTCTGGATTGAAAATTATTTTATGTAAGAATGTTGAGTATTGGCCCCCACTCTCTCTGGCTTGTAGGGTTTCTGCAGAGAGATGTGCTGTTAGGCTGATATGCTGTTACCCTTTGTGGGTAACCCAACCTTTCTCTCTGGCTGCATTTAATATTTTTTTCTTCATTTCAACCTTGGTGAATCTGATGATTATGTGTCTTATGGTTGCTCTTCTCGAGGAATATCTTTGTGGTGTTCTATGTATTTCCTGAATTTGAATGTTGGCCTGTCTTTCTAGGTTGGGGAAGTTCTCCTGGATAATATCCTGAGGAGTGTTTTCCAACTTGTTCCATTCTCCCCATCCCTTTCAGGTACACCAGTCAAATGTATATTTGGTCTTTTCACATAGTCCCATATTTCTTGGAGGCTTTGTTTGTTTCTTTTCACTCTTTTTTCTCTAATCTTGTCTTCTCGCTTTATTTCGTTAAGTTGATCTTCAGTCTCTGATATCCTTTCTTCCACTTGATCAATTCAGCTATTGATGCTTGTGTATGTTACACCATGTTCTTGTGCTGTGTTTTTCAGCTCCATCAGGTCATTTATGTTCTTCTCTAAACTGGTTATTCTAGTTAGCAATTCTCCAACGTTTTTTCAAGGTTCTTAGCTTTCTTACATTGGGTTAGAACATGCTCCTTTAGCTCAGAGGAGTTTGTTACTACACACGTTCTGAAGCCTGCTTCTGTCAATTTGTCAAACTCATTTTCCATACAGTTTTATTCCCTTGCTGGCCGGGAGTTATATTCCTTTGGAGGAGGAAAAACATTCTGATTTTTGAAATTTGCAGCTTTTTGAACTAGTTTCTCCCCATCTGCATGGATTTATCTACCTTTGACAAAATTCAACAGCACTTCATGCTAAAAACTCTCAATAAACTAGGAACTGACAGAATGTATCTCAAAATAATAAGAGCTATTTATGACAAACCCACCGCCAATGTCATACTGAGTGGGCAAAAACTGGAAGCATTGCCTTTGAAAACCAGCACAAGATAAGACTACCGTCTCTCACTACTCCTTCAACATAGTATAGGAAGTTGTGGCCACAGCAATCAAGCAAGAGAAAGAAATAAAGGGTATTCAATTAGGAAAAGAGGAAGTCAAATTGTCTCTGTTTGCAGGTGATGTGATTGTATATTTAGAAAACTCCATCATCTCCACCCAAAATCTTCTTAAGCTGATAAAACAACTTCAGCAAAGTCTCAGGATACAAAATCAATGTGCAAGGCTGGGCGCAGTGGCTCAAGCCTATAATCCCAGCACTTTGTGAGGCCGAGGCGGGCAGATCACGAAGTAAGGAGATTGAGACCATCCTGGCTAACATAGTGAAACCCTGTCTCTACTAAAAATACAAAAAAAAAAATTAGCTGGGCGAGGTGGTGGGCGCCTGTAGTCCCACCTATTCAGGAGGCTGAGGCAGGAGAATGGCGTGAACCTGGGAGGCAGAGCTTGCAGTGAGCCAAGATCGCACCACTGCACTCCAGCCTGATCAACAGAGCAAGACTCCATCTCAAAAAAAAAAAAAAAAAAATCAACATGCAAAAATCAAAAGCATTCCTATACACCAATAACAGACAAACAGAGAGCTAAATCATGAGTAAACTCCCATTCACAACTGATACTAAGAGAATGAGATACTTGGGAATACAACTTACAAAGGGTATGAAGGACCTCTTCAAGGAGAACTACAAACCTCTTCTCAACGAAATAAGAGAGGACAAAAACAAATGGAAAAACATTCTATGCTCATGGATAGGAAGAATCAATATCATGAAAACGGCCATACTGCCCAAAATAATTTATAGACTCAATGCTATCCCCATCAAGCTACCACTGACTTTCTTCACAGAACTGGAAAAAACTACTTGAAACTTCATATGGAAGCAATAAAGAGCCCACATAGCCAAGACAATCCTAAGCAAAAAGGACAAAGCTGGAGGCATCACACTCCCTGACTTCAAACTATACTACAAGGCTGCAGTAACAAAAACAACATGGTACTGGTACCAAAACAGATATATACACCAATGGGACAGAAGTGAGGCCTCAGAAATAACACCACACATGTACAACAATCTGATCTTTAACACACCTGAAAAAAACAAGCAAAGGGGAAAGCATTCCTTATTTAATAAATGGTGTTGGGAAAATGGGCTAGCAATATGCAGAATGCTGAAACTGGATCCCTTCTTTATACCTTATGGGAAAGTTGACTCAAGATGGATTAAAGACTTAAACATAAGACCTAAAACCATAAAAACCCTAGAAGAAAACCTAGGCGATAGTATTCAGGACATAGGTATGGGCAAAGACTTCATGACTAAACCACCAAAAGCAATGGCATCAAAAGCCAAAATAGATAAGTGGGATCTAATTAAACTAAAGAGCTTCTGCACAGCAAAAGAAACTATCATCAGAGTGAACAGGCAACCTGCAGAATGGAAGAAAAATTTTGCAATCTATCCATCTGACAAAGGGCTAATATCCAGGATCTACAAAGAACTTAAACAAATATACACGAAAAAACAACCCCATCAAAAACTGGGAGAAGGATATGAACAGACACTTCTCATAAGAAGACATTTATGCAGTCAACAAACATATGAAAAAGTGCTCATCTTCACTGGTCATTAGAGAAATGCAAATCAAAACCACAATGAGATACCATCTCATGCCCGTTGGAATGATGATCATTAAAAAGTCAGGAAACAATAGCTGCTGGAGAGGATGTGGAGAAATAGGAATGCTTTTACACTATTGGTGGATGTAAATTAGTTCAACCACTGTGGAAGACAGTGTGGTGATTCCTCAAAGATCTAGAACTGGAAATACTGTTTGACCCAGCAACCCATTACTGGGTATATACCAAAAGGATTTTTTTTTTTTTTTTTTGTGATGGAGTCTCACTCTGTTGCCCAGGCTGCAGTGCAGTGGCATGCTCTCGGCTCACTGCAAGCTCTGCCTCCCTGGTTCATGCCATTCTCCTGCCTTAGCCTCCCAAGTACAGGCGCCTGCCACCAAGGCCAGCTAATTTTTTGTATTTTTAGTAGAGACGGGGTTTCACCATGTTAGCCAGGATGATCTCAATCTCCTTACCTCGTGATCTGCCTCCGTTGGCTTCCCAAGGTGCTGGGATTACAGGCATAGCCACCATGCCCGGCCCTACCCAAAGGATTATAAATCATTCTGCTATAAAGACACATGCACATGTATGTTTATTGTGGCACTGTTCACAATAGCAAAGACTGGGAATCAACCCAAATGCTCATCAATGATATACTGGATAAAGAAAATGTGGCACATTTACACCATGGAATACTATGCAGTCATTAAAAAAAAGGATGAGTTCATGTCCTTTGGAAGGACATGGATGAAGCTGGAAATCATCATTCTCAGCAAACTAACACAAGAACAGAAAACCAAATACCACGTGTTCTCACTCATAAGTGGGAGTTGAACAATAAGAACACATGGACACAGGAAGGAGACTATCACACACCAGGGCCTGTCAGGGGGTAGGAGTTAGGGAAGGGATAGCATTAGGAGAAATATCTAATGTAGATGACAGGTTGATGGGTGCAGCAAACCACCATGGCACGTATATACCTGCACCTTCTGCACATGTACACCAGAACTTAAAGTTAAAAAAAAAAGAAAGAAAGAAAGAAAACTTCAGGCCAATATCATTGATGAACATTGATGCAGAATCCTCAACAAAATACTGGCAAACTGAATACAGAAGCACATCAAAAACTTATCCACCACGAAGAACGAGGCTTTATCCCTGGGGATGCAAGGTTGGTTTAACATGCATAAATCCATAAATGTGATTCATCACATAAATAGAATGAAAGGCAAAAACCACATGATTATCTCAATAAATGGAGAAAAGGGTTAATAAAGTTCAACATCCATTCATGTAAAAAACTCAAAAAGGTATTGAAGGGGCATACCTCAAAATGTTAAGAGCCATGTATGACGAACCCACAATCACTTCATACTAAATGGGCAAAAGCTGGAAGAATTCCCCTTGAAAACTGTCACAAGACAAGAATGGCCTCTCTCACCACTCCTGTTTAACGTAGTATTGGAAGTTCTGGCCAGGGCAGTTGGGCAAGAGAAAGAAATAAAGTGCATTCAAGTGGAAAGAAAGGAAGTCAAACTATCCTTGTTTGCAGAGAACATCATTCAATATCTAGAAAACCTCATAGTCACAGCCCAAAAGCTTTTTAAGCTGATAAGCAACTTCAGCAAAGTCTCAGGATACAAAATCAATGTGCAAAACTCGCTAGCATTCCTACACACCAATAGCAGTCAAACCAACAGCCAAATCACAAATGACTTCCCGTTTACAATTGCCACAAAAAGAATAAAATACCTAGGAATACAGCTAACTAGAGAGGTGAAAGATCTCTACAAGGAGAACTACAAAACTGATACAAAGAAACTAGAGATGACACAAACAAATGGAAAAAGGTTCCAAGCTCATGGATAGGAAGAATCAATATCATTAAAATGGCCATACTGTCCAAAGCAATTTACAGATTCAATGCTATTCCCATTAAACTACCATTGACATTCTTCACAGAACTAGAAAAAAACTATTTTAAAATGCATATGGAACCAGAAAAGAGCCTGAATAGCCAAGGCAATCCTATGTAAAAGAACAAAGCTGGAGGCATTACATTATCTGACTTCAAACTATACTACAGGACTACAGTAACCAGAACAGCATGGTACTGGTACAAGAACAGACACACAGACAAATGGAACAGAATAGATAACTCAGAAATAAGACTGCACACCTGCAACTATCTGATCTTCAACAAACGTGATCAAAACAAGCAAAGGGCAAAGGATTCCCTATTCAATAAATGGTGCTGGGAAAACTGGCTACCCATATGCAACATAATTGAAACTGGATCCCTTCCTTACACCATATGCAAAAATAAACTCAACATGATTTAAAGACTTAAATGTAAAATCCAAAACTATAAAACTCTGGAAGACAACCAAGGCAATACCATTTAGGACATAGGCAGAGGCCAAGATTTCATGACAAGGATGCCAAAAGCAACTGCAAGAAATGCAAACATTGACAAACGGGATCTAATTAAACTAAAAAGCTTCTGCACAGCAAAAGAAACTACCAACAGAGTAAACAGACAACCTAAAGAATGGGAGAAAATTTTTGCAAACTATGTATCTGACAAAGGTTTTATATTCAGTATCTATAAGGAGCTTAAACAAATTTACAAGAAAGAAAACATTTAAAAGTGGGCAAAGAACATGAACAGACACTTTTCAAAATAAGACAAACTGCAGTTGATAATCATATGAAAAAAACTCAGCATCACTGATCATTAGAGAAATGCAAATCAAAACTACAATAAGATATAAAGCACTTAGTAGAATTGTGAGTACAAAGTAAAATGCTCAAAGGTCACTGCAAATTTTTCTCTTTTTTTTTTTTGGAGGCAGAACCTCACTCTTGTTGACCAGGCTGTGTCAAAGGTTGACTTCAAGTCCTCTATTGATCTCTCAGGCCCTCTGCATACTTTGACTGGACAGTTGACCTTATCACATTGTTAGGATAAGTGCTACACCAAGGCATCTTCAAGACCCTCCATTGCTCATAGGTGGCCCCTGCAAACTTCTTGCCTGTGTGTGTTCTGGAGGTGCCACTAAACTCGGTAACAGCCTCAGGAGGCACAATTTGAACATCTTTTTACTCGGATTTAATTATTGGCTAACCTTCAATTTTTTTTAGGTTATTAGAAATATCCTTGTTTGGACGGACGGAGGCAAGATGGTGCACTTCCGGGTTCTTCATCCCCCCCCCAACTTTTCCCCTGCCCGCGAAAATGCAGCCGGTGACCGGGGAAGGTGCAGACCAACTAGGCATGCACCAGGTGATGTCAATCTGAAGAGACCAAGATTTACCTGGTCGCACCTGCGGAATGCCCCCAACATGCCCGTGCCCCACCTATTGCCCTCCCACTCCTAGAAAAGCCGCTCCAGAGGGACGCCACACGTGGCCTTCCTCAGTCCTCCACTCCTGTCGGGATGTCAGGACTGCAGGAACTCCGTCCGAGAGCCCCACCGGGGGACTCTGTCGGCCTTCTTTGCCGGAGGCCAACAGACCTCTTCCCCACACCTTAGGTGACCAAAATAAACTTGCAGTTTTGCTCCACACTTGCCTACTCGCTGGTTCTTTTGTGCCCGCTCTGGTGGTCTTAGAAAAACAAATCAGTTGGTGCCAAAGACCGGGAGGAGACCCTCCTCAGGCCCTAAGGGCTGAGGAACCTCTCCTGCTCCACGCGGCAGACGGACCAGGACCTGAGACCCGCTTCCCTCACTCTCATGGCCTCTCTGGGATAAGTGCCCTTGTCTCCCCTTTACCTCCCTCGGCCAAAAATCCTGCGCAGGTCCGAGGTCCATTTTGAGCCACCAAGTGGCTCGGGAGGACCGTTCAGGACGGAGACGTCCGCCTGAAGGTAATCTCCACTTTGGCTTCAAGAGCCTCCAGTCTGTCTCTGCTGGTTCCAAAGGACGCTTTGAAGCCAGGCAGGGATCCACTTCCATTTCCACTGTGTCCATTGTGTCGGTAAAGAGGAAACAAATGGGAAACCTCCAGTCCAAATTTCCAAACAGCACCCCCTTAGGGTGCCTCCTAGCCAATTTAAAAACCTTACAGCTCGAACAAGACCTTAGGAGGAAGCGGTTAATTTTCCTTTCCACTGTGGCGTGGCCCCGATACAAACTGGACAATCAGTCTCAGTGGCCACCAGAGGGCACCCTAGACCGCAATGTTCTGACCGACCTCAGCAATTTCTGCCAGCTGCTAGGCAAGTGGTCTGAATTAGTACATACAAGGCTTTTGGGCCTTACACTCTCGTCCCGACCTGTGTAGCCGGTGCTCTCGGCCCAAGTTATGCTAGCCAAGGACGCGGCTCACAGGAACCCGAAAAAGAGGAGTCTTCATCCTTCTGTTCAGCCGGAGGATCTAGGGTTTCCCTCACTTCCGCCTATACTTCTCCTCCCTCCATCCAGACTCTCCTTCCTCTCCTTATCTACTAGTAATCACTCCGTCCCGTGCTCCTTCGGGGCCCCCAACTGGTGTCTTGAGTCTCCTGTCTCTGCACACACGCTCTAAGTGCCCTGTGAGCCTCCCACTCCTGCCCCACACCCTCTACAGTGTTAGCGCCTTTGCGAGGGTGGCTGGGCGGAGGGGGTAGTCAGAGTAAATGTCCCTTTTTCATTGGCCGATCTTTCCAAATTGAGAAGCGTTTAGGGGATTTCTCAGCTAATCCCACCATACTACATAAAGGAATTTAGATACCTTTGTCAGGCCTATGACTTGACTTGGCATGACCTCCAGGTTATCCTAACCTCCACCCTAAACCCTGAGGAGCAAGAGCGCATCCTAGCGGCCGCCAGGCAGCACGCCAACCAATACATTTAACTGACGCCGCCATCCCACTCTGGGACCAAGCAGTCCCTCGGGCAGACCCAGACTGGAACTACCAAGCAAACCAGCCTGGGCGCGTAGGCGAGACATAATGGTTCAGTGTTTGTTGGCTGGTATGCAAGCAGCCTCAAACAAAACTGTAAATTTTAACAGTCTTATCATTTCTCAATCAGCTCTGCATTCGTCAGAAAGAAACTTCAAAAGGTAGAGGATGGTCCTCAGACACCAATACAAGACCTGTTAAATTAGCCTTTAAGGTCTATAACTCCAGAGAGGAGATGGCAGGCTCGCCTCAAACAGAAGTTACAGCTCCTAGCAGCGGCTTTACAGCCCAGTCGTAACCCCAGGCCAGAGAGTACACACTCCGCAGACTCCAAGGCTACAAAAGGAGCCTGCTATAAGTGCGGCAAGGCAGGACACTATGCCAACAGGTGTCCACAGGGTCCCCGAGTCCCAACGCAGCCTTGCTATAAGTGCAAGGCATCAGGACATTGGGCCAGTGAATGTCCTAACCGTCGTCCACCAGTAACCCCCCTGCCCTGCTTGCCAGCAGGGAGGACACTGGAAGTCTGATTGCCCCACCCTGAGAACAGGTGCTGCGTCTCCACGTGACCCCCTTTCCCAGGATCCTGGGAGCTCCTTCCAGCTCCTACATCTGGATGACAACAACTGAAGGTGCCGAGACTCGGGGACCCCCATCACCCTCGCCAAGCCGCAGGTAACTCTCCTGGTAGCGGGTAAGACAATCAATTTTTTAATCAACAGCGAGGCTACCTATTCTGTTTTGCCGTCCTTCTCTGGACCTAGCCTTCCATCCAATATCTCTGTAGTAGGAGTAGATGGAAAGCCATCCACCCCACGAAAAACTCCACTCCTTAATTGCTGCCTGGCCAACAACTACTTTGCGCACTCGTTCCTCATTATATCCTCATGCCCTACCCCCTTACTAGGCCGAGACATTCTAAGCACCTTAAAGACCTCCATATACATTCCCACCAACCCATCCACTCCCCTTCAACCCCCTCATGACCTGTCGCTCATGCTTTGTGCAAGCGCACATGCTCCATATGTTGCCCCCACCCCCCATCTTCCCTATTTCTGTACATCCTCAAGTGTGGGACACTTCCACCCCGTCATAGCTGCCCACACCCACCAGTTCTCGTCAAGCTCAAAGATCCCACTCGTTTCCCAAACCGCCCCCAATTCTCTCTCTCTCCGACACATCTACAAGGTTTAAAGCCAATATCACGCAACTACTTAGCCCATATTCTTGTCCGCACGCACATCCCCCTGTAACACTCCAATACTTCCAGTTAAAAGGCAGATGGAACGTATAGGTTAGTACAGGATCTTCGGCTAGTCAATGAAGCCACCCTCCCACGCACCCTGTAGTTCCCAACCCTTACACCTTCTGTCCCATATCCCCACCAATTCTACTTATTTTACTGTGCTAGACCTTAAGGATGCTTTCTTTACCATACCCCTACACACAGACTGCTAGTTCCTTTTTGCTTTCACATGGGAGGACCCAGACACACATACCTCCACTCACTGACGTGGACAGTCCTCCCACAAGGGTTCTGGACAGCCCCATTTCTTTGGTCAGCCTTAGCAAAGACCCTGCCTCCTGCCCTCTCACTAATAGCAAAGTTCTGCAGTATGTAGATGATCTCCTAATCTGTAGCCCTACCACAAGACTCTCTTCTAGACACTGCAACTCTCCTCAACCATTTAGGCTCATTAGGTATAGAGTATCTAAACACAAGGCCCAAATTCTTGTCAAAACCGTCATATACTTAGAATGAAATCACCCCAACAACCCGGTCACTAACTACCGACCGCATGGCCCTAATATGTAACCTTCTTCCCCCTCAAGATGCAAAAGAAATTCAATCCTTCCTAGTCTAATAGGTTTCTTCAAACGTTGGATCCCCAATTTTGGAACCCTAGCCAAACCTTTATACCTGCAGTTAAAGAAACCCACATGGGCCTTTGTCCAACCCAAGTTAATCTCGACTCATTTCACCCGCTTAAAAGCTTGCCTTCTCTCACTGCCTGATTTCCAGCGTCCCTTCCAACTTTTACAGATGAAAGGCAGAAAGTGGCGTTGGTCTCTTAGCGCAGCTGTCGGTACACTCACCGTCCTGTGGCCTATCTATCCAACAGCTAGACCCACCGTACAAGGCTGGCAACCCTGTCTGCGTGCGTTAGCAGCGGCAGCCTGCCTGACCCAGGAAGCAAAAAAGCTCATTAAGCAGTATCTAACAGTCCTCTCCCACACACCGTCTTCAGGATCTCATCTCATAAAGTATTAGCCACTTAACTCCATCCCGGCTCCAACTTTTCCATCTCTTATTCATAGAAGACCCCACTGTTACTTTAGAAGTTTGCTCCTCTCTAAATCCAGCCACTTTACTGCCAGACTCTCTTAAACCACCCCATACTAAACATTCTTGTTCTGAGGTTCTGGAGGCTCAACCCCCCAGCCACCTACACTTGCATGACCAGCCCCTTCAGAATGCACAACTCCCCTATTTGTGGATGGCAGCTCCTTTCTCAACCCTCAAGGAAACAGACAGGCAGGATATGCAGAGTTACCTCTTCCACAGTTTTAGAGGCAAAACCCCTACCACAAGGGACCACATCACAGCAGGCAGAACTCACTGCACTAACCAAGGCACTCCTACTATCAAAAGGAAAAACAGTAAACATATACACAGATTCTAAATATGCTTTTCTAATCGCACACACCCATTCAGTCATCTGGAAAGAGAGAGGGTTTTTAACCACCGGCGGTACCCCTATTATTAACAAAAATCAATACTCAACTACTAGATGCACTGTCGCACCTTCCAAGGTAGCCATTATACAGTGTAAAGGGCACCAAACTTCATCTGACCCGTAGCAGCTGGCAACAATTTCGCTGACGTCACTGCCAAGTCAGCCGCCGGATTTTCCACCCCTAATCCTCCTTCTGCCTGTTTTCTCTCCCCCCAGTATGCCCCTAATTACACTCAGGAAGAAAAGGCTAAGCTATTACAAATCCAACCCCAAACTAACTCAGGTGACTGGATATATATTGATAACAAACTAGTTATTCCTGAACACAACTCCATACCATTCTAACAGACTACATAATTCTTTACATATGGGACCCAAAGCCTTATATGATTTCCTAATCCCCTCCTCCACTGTCCAACACTACAAAAACACTTACTTACAATCAACCCGCAGTGCTCTACCTGCCTAAAGGCAAATCCTCAAGGCGCATTGCGTAATCCCCATCCCAGCCATCAACTCAGAGGACACCAACCAGTGAAGATTGGCAAATGATTTCACACATATGCCAAGACATAAAAAATTCAAATACCTCTTAACCCTTGTGGACACCTTTTCAGGGTGGATCGAGGCCTATCCTACCACAGGAGAAACCGCTAACATTGTTGCCTCTATACTCACTGAACTATTATTCCTAGGTTTGGCCTCCCGGACACTCTTCAATCCGACAATGGTCCAGCATTCATCTCTAAGTAGTCCAACATGGCAGCCCTCCTACACATCACCTGGAAACTCCACATCCCTTATAGGCCTCAGTCTTCTGGTAAGGTAGAAAAGGCTAACGGACTCATCAAACAGCAGCTCACCAAACTCTCAATCGAAACCCGGCAGTCGTGGGTAACTCTCCTTCCCTTGGCCTGACCCGGCTGCGGGCAGCACCTCAAAGCCCAACAGCCTCAGTCCGTTCGAATTAGTCTACGGACGGCCCCTAACCCTCCACAAATACCTTCCCTGCCACCCCTTTGGCGAACTACCTCCCATATCTCACTCTTCTCAGACAACTCCTAAGACAACACGCTGAGTTAGCACACCCTCCTCCAACAGACGCCTACAACCACATCTCTCCCTCATCCCGGAGACCAAGTATACATAAAAGATATCCAAGCCAAAGACTTACAGCCCAGTGGAAAGGCCCATACATTGTCCTCCTGTCTACACATACAGCATAAAACTCCTAGGACACACGCATTGGATTCATATCTCCCAGCTAAAAAGGGCCCCCACCGGGAACAATCAGTGGACATCAGTTCAACTTTCCCCCACTCGCCTCAAACTTACAAAACTTTCTTAACTAGTTCATGCTTCCTGACCCCTGGCGCTTAGCTCGCTTTCTCAACATCCTCTACATAAACCTATCAGACTTTCAATACATAACCTCAGACCCATATCTACCTCCAAACAATAGTCCAGAGCAGGGGTTCTCCCGTCTCCTAACCTTCATCGAACATCTCCAGTGGCAAGGGACACTCCGTGACTACACTGAAAATGAAGTCTCATTTTATACTTATATTGCTGTTTCACTCATACACCCAGACCTTTGCTAGTCCGCCTACTGTATGGCAATTTTTTCTCATCACTGAAACTTGGCCACAAGACAGCCGAACACACTCAGTAGTACATACTTCTGCCAGTTGTCTTCCTTAAGGCTATCAAACTTCTCTCCGCACAATAGAGACCCCCTTCTCATGGCTCACACTTATCCGCCAAAGGCTAAACTTAACCTACACTGTGAATATAACCAATCTCTCCCACTGCTTCCTCTGTGAGGCTTTAGAAGGCCCCCGCCTAGTGGCAGCCCCTCTGCCCATGGCCTTCAACACAACTGGTCAAACATCCCACAATTCACTCACACTCCAGGCGCCACTATACCAAAATCCAAATAGCCCATCCTTCCTTTCTGTTATTCAACTCCAAATTCATCCTGAGGTAATCATACTCAGGCACCCAATGAAGGCCAAACAGCCCCCATTGGAGGCTATTTCTGGTGCAACTGGTCTCTCTCTCTAAAACTCTTAACCATACAGCCATTAACTGATCCCTCTATGTCCCCGTGTCCTTGGTCCCCAGTCTAACTTTATACAGCCAGGCAGAAGTAGCAGAGCTTTTCCAGCAACTTTCTATGCCACTACGCCACTTCCGTCAAAAATGGGCTGTTTTCCTCCCTCTAGTTATTGGAATCAGCTGAAAGCCTGGCCTCCCTGCAGCGCTGAACTACCTCAATAGCCCAAGTAGCTGCCCAAAACAGGCGAGCCCTAGACTTGCTTACAGCTGAAAAAGGAGGCACTTGTCTCTTCCTTGGAGAAGAGTGCTGCTACTATGTTAGCAAGTCAGGCCTAGTAGACACTAACATTCAAACCCTCAATAAAATAAAAAACTGAAATACAGAACCTTATACCCCAACGTTGCCGGGACCTTCCTTCTGGGTTTTGCCCATATTCCAACAAATGCTTCCATACCTCGTTCCTATGCTAATACTGTGCCTTATTTTATTCTTCATCCGTACGTCCAAGTACCAACCATAGGCCCCGACCTTAACAGCGCCCCTTAACAGCAGGAAGTAGCCAGACAGACCACAGCGCCCCTTTATCACTATTATCAATAAAAGGTTGGACTGTTTGGACGGACGGAGGCAAGATGGTGCACTTCCGGGTTCTTCATCCCCCCTCCCAACTTTTCCCGCGCGCGCGAACGACAGGGGAAGGTACAGACCAACTAGGCATGTGCCAGGTGATGTCAATCTGAAGAGACCAAGATTTACCTGGTCGCACCTGCGGAACGCCCCCTGACACGCCCGTGCCCCGCCTATTGCCCTCCCACTCCTAGAAAAGCCGCTCCGGAGGGAGGCCACGCGTGGCCTTCCTCAGTCCTCCACTCCTGTCAGGATGTCAGGACTGCAGGAACTCCGTCCGAGAGCCCCACCGGAGGACTCTGTCGGCCTTCTTTGCCGGAGGCCGACAGACCTCTTCCCCACACCTTAGGTGACCAAAATAAACTTGCAGTTTTGCTCCTACACTTGCCTACTCGCTGGTTCTTTTGTGCCCGCTCTGGTGGTCTTAGAAAAACAAATCAATCCTTACCTGTAAAGAGGTACAGATTTTACTCTCCAATCAACAGCTATAACTGTCATATTATGAGATTCCAGAGACTTCTGCTCCTTGAGGCATCCACAGAATCATAGCATTTTCCAGTACTCAAAGATCTGAAAGATCACAGTGCTTTCATTTCAACTGTGAGAAGTTAAATAATTTTCCCAAACCTACAACACTAAGTGATGATGTAATAAAGGCCAGATTAAAAATCACTTGATATGCAATCATGTTCCCTCCATCCACTTTAGTCCCAAACACACTCACACTTGTCCAAACAGCTCCATATTCAAGGGAGAGATAAATTCTACAAGCCTCAAACTTGTGAACACAGACTGACCAGCACAAAGCTGGCTCACAATAGGAGCCAAATTAAAGTGTTTCACATGCAACTGGACCAAACTTTAAAGTCTAAATTAAAGCAATCCTTTCATGAAGGAAATTTTGTTTCAGAAGAGGATCTTCAATTAGCAGGGTGTTGTTGAGCACGCCTATAGTCCCAGCTACTGGAGAGGCTGAAGTGTATGGATCACTTAAGCCTGGGAGGTAAAGGCTGCAATGAGCCCTGATCATGCCACTGTACTCCAGCCTGAGTGATAGAGTGAAACCCTGTCTCAATAAATAAAAAATAAATAAATAAATAGACCTCATACTACATTTCATCTCAGACCAGCTATTCCCCTCTGAGGCTGATTACTTCTTCAACACTAAGATTACCAATCCAGGAGCAAAGAAATTAGTAACTTGATTCCTATGATTTGGAATGTGGATGGAGGAACGTAAGTCATAGTTCTCTCTGAGTGAGACTTGCCTGCTCCTCTGGCACCTGGTCCTGTCCTGTTCTCCAGCACGGTGTGTCTGAGGCTCCCTGGAGGCTCCTGCATGGCAGCTCTGACAGTGACACTGATGGTGCTGAGCCATCTCCTGGCTTTGGCTGGGGATATGCAGGGTAAGTGCACACTGTGGGTGCTGAGCTACAATAGGGTGGGGGAGAAAGGGAGTTAACTTTGTCACTGTGCCCAGGCTATGCATCTTAAAAAATTGTGACATTTTCTTCAAGGACCACCCGTCTTTATCATATGAATTCCCAATTATTTCCATAACAAAAGAAGCCTGGCTACTTGCCCTCTGCATAAGATCTGCATAAGGGGCCTCCATAAGGACTATTCCTTCTCAGATCTCCTACAACAAAACCCCTCCAGCTTTGCATCACATTTTCTTGGGCTCTTCAGAGGATTTATAAATAAAAACACTGAAATGAATTCCCCCATACAGCACTTCCCTTTATTATGTTGAGTTTTGCCATAAAAAAAAAAATTCTCAGCTGGGCGCAGTGGCTCACGCCTGTAATCCCAGCACTTTGGGAGGCCGAGGCCTTTTCTGTGCAGATCACAAGGTCAAGAGATTGAGACCAGCCTGGCCAACATGGTGAAACCCCGTCTCTACTAAAAATACACAAATTAGCTGGGCATAGTGGCACATGCCTGTAGTCCCAGCTACTCAGGAGGCTGAGGCAGGAGAATCGCTTGAACCCAGGAGGCAGAGGTTGCAGTGAGCCAAGATGGCGCCACTGCACTGCAGCCTGGCAACAGATTGAGACTCTGTCAAAACAAAAACAAAAACAAAAACAAACAAACAAACAAACAAAAATCTCACGGGGAGTCAAAAGGAATTTGAAGGATCTTTCCTGGAGAATCTTGTGTCATGTCCTCAACAGGATCTGTGAGGTTAGTGTGAGGATGCACCAAGAAGCCGCCCTGTTTTCTCCCTTAACTCCAATGTTTGTAAACCCTTTATCTTTGTACTGTAGATTTCTGACAAAAGTTGAGGTTAGTACCCTCTCTTTCTCTTGGGAAAAACACATTGGAGTTGAAGTAGAGACCCTTAGTACTTGGAATGACCCTATAGATAAGGAGCATCTATGGAGTATTGTTCAGTACCTTAAAGAACTTAAGGTATCCTCTGAAATGCCACTAATGCTACTAACCTGGCTTGAATCTTTCTAGGTTAGTTTCTCCTACATTCTCTGACTTGAGCTTATAAGAAGGGATTCAACTAATGTAGGATAAACTATGTAAAATTCTATTTTTATAAGTCAAAATCATCAAATATCAGCAATTTCATATGGTTCAAACTATATACCTTCAGTGGGGTTACAGACAGATTGTAAAGGTTGCTAAAATCTCATAGGGCTGAAAGCCAACAAGCAAGTCAAGGGGACTCATTGTCCTACTGGGGATATGTCCCAATTTTTAGAGCTGGATTCAGCATGCTCTCTGCTTTCCTTAATTATTCATGTCTGATTACCTCTACCTCAAGTTCCTCTCTGTTTTTTACTTAACTATGTCATCGTCATTTCCTAAAATCCCTAAAGCTTGCCCAGACATTCGGCACTATGAGACCCATCAAAAGATGGGTCTTAATGCAAATTTTTCTCTTTCTTACAATCGCTGTTTCCTTATCTGTGATTCCTTCTTCCAACTAGAAAGAGGAAAGAAAGGAAGAATGCCTGAATTTCTCACAGGGAGGAGAAGGGATACAGCATGTCATTAGAATGAAAGGGTGCAGGAGCCTGAGCCCTTTTCTGCTTTCTAGAATACCCAGAATGATCAGTTCCCGGAACCCCAGTCTATTCATTTCGACCACAGGTATATTTCTGAGCAACTGTTACATTCTGGGCTCTGTTCTAGGCTCAGAGAATTCTACTTGAATAAGATAGAAAAGGTCCTTACTCTCACAGAACTCAATGCCAGAGGAGACAGACAATATCCCAGTAAATAGGCCGGGCGCGGTGGCTCAAGCCTGTAATCCCAGCACTTTGGGAGGCCGAGACGGGCGGATCACGAGGTCAGGAGTTCGAGAACATCCTGGCTAACACGGTGAAACCCTGTCTCTACTAAAAAAATACAAAAAAAAACTAGCCGGGCGAGGTGGCGGGCGCCTGTAGTCCCAGCTACTCGGGAGGCTGAGGCAGGAGAACGGTGTAAACCCGGGAGGCGGAGCTTTCAGTGAGCTGAGACCCGGCCACTGCACTCCAGCCCGGGCGACAGAGCGAGACTCCGTCTCAAAAAAAAAAAAAAAAATCCCAGTAAATATTTAACAAAAAAGAAAAAGTCAGACAGCAATATTGCCTTTTAAAAAAAGGCATCAGGGTGATAGGACAGAGAGATTTAGATTCACCCAACTTCACTTCACATTGGATTCACAAGTAGTGAATCTATCACAGAGGGAGATAGATTTTGTGTAGAAAAAATATGATGGCCACAGGACAGCATAAGAGACTGAGAAGATTTCACCACATTTAGCTAAGACAAGAACAATAAGACAGCCATGTGAAGATCTAAGGGACAAGTGTTCCAGAGAGACAGAAAAGGGGAAAGGCCAAGGAACGGGAAGATGTGTGCTGTGCTGAAGAGACAAAAAGAAGGCCAGAGGGGCTGAAGGATGAAAAGCAAGGGGTGGAATGGCAGAAGATGAGGAAGAGGGACAGAAAGTCAGGAGCTGCATCATATTCAGCCTTGGTGGCCATGGTAAGGGTTTACATTTTATTTAAACATGTTGGAAGCTCTTGGGGGATTACAAGGAGAGTCCATTAATATTCAATTTTAAAAATAATTCTAGTTACTATCTGGGGATTGGATTGTTGGGGTTCACAAGTGGAGAACAGCAGAATTCTCCAGGGAAGACAGAGTTGTGGATTCATGTAGTGCAGTTGTGCCAAAGACGTAGATAAAGATTAAGTGAATAGACTTGGGATGTGTTTTTGCATGACTTGTTAATGGATTAAATGTAAACCTATTTCTAAGTATTTTTCCTTGATAAATAGGTGGATGGTGGTGCTGTTTATTGAAATAGGGAAGAATGTGGGAGGAAATGATTTGAAGTAGGTGATTAGAAATGACAATTGTGTTTATCAAAACTGAGATGATTTTTGAAATCACATGAAGCAGTCAGGAAATCAACTGAATATAAGAGAGGAGTTCATGGTGAGGCCAGGGCTGGGGGTATTTATATTGGGGTTCTGTGTTAAATTCCAGGGAAGTGGAAGAAGTTGCAGAGGGAGATAGATTTTGTGTAGAAAAAATAGGAGGGCCAGAGGACAGCATAAGGGACTGAGAAAATTCACCACAGATGCTGGAGAAAAAAAAAAGAGAGCGAGAATGTGATGCATGGGAATCAAAGAAAAATGATTTTTTCAAGGCGAGGGAGTGGCCAGTTGTGGTGAGAACCACTAACAGTTGAGTAAAGTGAGAACATGACAGAGAAGCAAGTGCTGGGTTTGGTGGAGTTGATGTTTGCAGTCAGTGGAGTATCCAGGATGGAAAGTGGATTGGACCATTTGAAGAACGGGTGGAAGAAGTGAAGCCTGGATGAAGTTTGACTCTTTTAAGTAGCGAGCCTCAGGGAAAGACTATGCTCTGGGATCAGGCAGCCAGCAGGAACTAAACAAAATTAACAAAGAAGCTGGAGAGAAGCAGGAAGACCTGGGAACCAGAGACAGATGCTCAGTTGTTGGCAATGAAGCACTAGAAGGCCCCCGTGTACGGCGGTGACTGGTTATGAAAAAGGCCATTCGTTCATACAGCCAATATTTATCAGTGACTTAGAATATACTAGTTCTTACTCTAGGTGATGAGAATGGAGTGATAAACAAAGCAAATCTGGTCTGTATCAGTGTGGAGCATTGTAACATTTTGCGGTGACTAATTACCAGGCTTATAAATTTTGGTATGGATATGTAATACCTATCCTATCATAGCTTTGGTATTTAAAAGCATATACATCTTTGGAATCTAAAATTCAAAGGGTACAAGTAACTTACCCACAAAGTCAGTGCTAGAAATCAGATTGCAGTTTAAATCTGAGTACATAGAAAGTCCCTTTCTTTGATGTCAACACTCTCCTTTTGTGTGAGGTTTAGGCATATGAATTATTATACATAAACCAATGTTTCTGCCCTCAAGTGTTTAAAATGGTAATTAGTAATAAATTAATAAAAGACAATTGCCAAATCATGATGTAGACATTATTTGCTTTAGAAGTTAAGGAATAGAAAAATAATGAAGCTTTTCTTTATAGGGATTGTAAAAATAAAATGGTAATATATTAGAGTGATTATTATGTTATCAGCACTAAGAAGAGTCACTACTTACTTTTACCCTTAGTAATAATCCTATGAAGAATATATTATTGTTGGATTCATTTTATATAATTTTTAAAGGTTCATGGTTGTTAAAATTAATCCAAGTAGAAGAGATCATGTTTCAATTCAGATTTCCTAATTCTAGAGCCTGAGCTTACAACCACCGTTAGTGAACAGTGACTAGACTGAATCTGAATTATTGATAGAATTTCTTATGTTCATATGTACAGGGTGTGTCTCAGGGTAGGGAAGAGATGCAAGGTCTGCTAGTCCCAACGTAAAGGAGAAACTTTGATTAATTTTGCATTTATCATTTGAAAACTTCCATATGTGCAGGCTGTCATGGGCATGTGTTAAAGAACACAAAGTGTTCAATTCACTTCTTCTGAGCATTATTAGCAAGTTGAGCTAAGGTTGCCAAATAAAGTACAGGGTACCCAGTCAAATCTGAATTTCAGATAAGCAACAATAATTTATTTGAAATCCAAATTTAACTAGGCATTCTCTATTTTCATTTGCTAAATGTGGCAATCTAAGCTGGACACATGAGCGTAGACTGAAGTGCTAACCATGCAAGCTACAGTGAGGGTAATTTTATATGTTTTTATTTTTCAATGTTCTTATCTGTGAAGAAGGTGCTCAGAGAATTTAGGAATAATAAGATAGACCTTATCTTATCCAAAGTGTTCTCCTCCCTGCTGTCATTTCTAAAGGGCGAAGGGAGCTTGTGAAGCGCTCTACTCAAAAGCTGGGGACTCGCTCATTTTTTGTAAACTATCTATAAGAGAATGCCATCTTCTTAGTTTCTCCCTGTATTAGTCCATTTTCAGGCTGCTGATAAAGACATACTCAAGACTGGATAATTTATAAGGAAAAAGAACTTTAATGGATTCACAGTTCCACGTGGCTGGGGAGGCCCCACATCACAGCGGAAGATGAAAGGCACGTCTCACACGATGGCAGACAAGAGAAGAATGATGGTCAAGCAAAAGGGTTTTTCCCCTTGTAAAACCAGATCTCGTAAGACTTATTCACTATCATGAGAACAGCATGGGGAAAGACCTGCCCCCACGACTTGATTATCTCCCCCAGGTCCCTCCCACAACATGTGGGAACTGTGGGAGCTACAATTCAAGACAAGATTTGAGTGGTTACACCACCAAACTATATTACTCCCCTTCAGAGAAGACTTAACTACAGAAATGAGAATTCTGCATCTGTCCAAGGTTGGTAATTTGATGCCTGCTTGTATTGTTGGGAGTAGGAGACTGAAAGTTAGAAAATGAATTAGCTGAGGCAGTGAGTAGTGGACCAGTGACACAGAAATTAAGAATATGACTTGGTGACTGATTGGCAAGGCAAATAAATCAGTAAAACTTGGTTCTGAATGAATTAATTTTACTGGAAAAATAGCTCTGCACTGGGACCAGATTCCTCAAAATCCTGTTTTATGTGGGACCAAGATTTTAAATAGACAGAATATTGGCAGAGTTTTCAATGTACATCTCAAATGTTCCATAATTAATAGCAGCTTTTTAATCATAGATTTATCAGATGGTTTACACTAGTGGGTCTCACCCAGGGATAGTTCACCATCCTTCTGTCCCTCCCTGCCCTCTCACAACTCCCTAGGGAACATTTGGCAATGTCTGGAGCCATTTGAGGTTGTCACACCAGGAGTTTCTTGTGACATGTAACAAGTAGAAGCCAGGGACACTAGTAGACAGCTCCTCTCATCAAGAAAATATTATCTATTCCAAAATGTCAATGGTGCCAAGGCTGAGAACACTGGTTTACATTGTGCTTCTTCTAAAAATTCTAGACTCACAGTTTTTAAACACATTTATCTTCTAGTTCGGCTCTTTATGGCTTAGTTTTGCTTGTTTCATTACCAAAAAAACACAACAGTTGCATAAGTTCACTGCTTTCTTGGTGAATCCATTTAATCAATGCAGGTTCAAGATCTTCATTTTTACTTTTTGCACATTATGCACTTTATTTCAAAAGGTTCATTGTGTTCTTGATAATTACTATCTCTATTAACTTTCAACAACTGGTCATTATAAGTCACGAATGGTGACAACTGTCACAAATATTTTTCAGTAAAATGCCTCAGATTTCTGCAGTAATTCTACCTTTTATACCTTTTATAACGTAAGATGCTTCTATTCATTGTGGTACATATACACCATGAAATATTATGCAGCCATAAAGAGGAATGAGATCATGTCCTTTGCAGGGACATGGATGAAGCTGGAAGCCATTATCCTCAACAAATTAACGCAGGAACAGGAAACCAAACACCGCATGTTCTCACATATAAATGGGAGCTAAACAATGAGAATACGTGAACACAGTGAGGAGAACAACACTTACTGGGGTCTGTTAGGGGAGGGCAGAGCGGGGGTGAGCATTAGGGAAAAGAGCTAATGCATGCTGGGCTTAATACCTAGGTGATGAGTTGATAGGTGCAGCAAACCACCATGACACACGTTTACCTATGTAACAAACCCATACACCCTGCACATGTACTCAGAACTTGAAAAAACAGTAAAATAATTATTTAAAGAATACTTTCTACTCATCTCATTTTTATTAAACACAAAGATTTTTCTTTTTTTTTCTGGATAATAAGTTTTATAAACATCACATATCTTCAACATTTTAAATATTCTCAATGGATACATTTCACATAATGTAACACAGTTCCACTTTTTAAAAAAATAGCAAAATAAATATAATCTCACTTTTTCTTGATTATTCAGGATCATTACTATCAATGTCAATTTGGAACACGATAATATCCTTAAGGTATAGTAATAAATGTAAGGCTGTTTGCCTTTATCCTAAGTGAATTTGGATTGTTTTTATGATTCTCTGCTTTTCATTTTCTCTGCCTGGTCCTTTTACTTACTGACATTCTTTGTTATTATAATCAGTGTGTTCTGATGGTTATTTTTCAGAAAAGTCTTCAGGTGAAGGCCTGTGAATGGTTACATTCTCCTAGAGAGCTAAGTGCATGGGTGCATGGGCTTTGTGACTGTCATTTGCTAGTCAGAGGACCTTTTCTTCCCTCATTATTTCTTTTTTTAATTATTATTATTTTACTTTAAGTTCTAGGGTACATGTGCACAACATGTAGGTTTGTTACATAGGTATACATGTGCCATGTCGGTTTGCTGCATCAATCAACTCATCATTTACATTAGGTATTTCTCCTAATGCTATCCCTCCCCCAGGCCTCCGCCCTGCAACAGACAGTGGTGTGTGATATTCCCCACCCTGTGTCCATGTGTTCTCGTCATTCAACTCCCCGCTATGAGTGAGAATGTGTGGTGTTTGGTTTTCCGTCTTTGTGATAGTTTGCTGAGAATGATGGTTTCCAGCTTCATCCGTGTCCCTGCAAAGGACATGAACTCATCCTTTTTTATGGCTGCATAGTATTCCATGGTGTATATGTGTCACATTTTCTTAATCTAGTCTATCACTGATGGACATTTGGATTGGTTCCAAGTCTTTGCTATTGTGAATAGTGCTGCAATAAACATACATGTGCTTGTGTCTTTATAGTAGCATGATTTGTAATCCTTTGGGTATATACCTAATGGGATCACTGGGTGAAATGGTATTTCCAGATCCTTGAGGAATCGCCACATTGTCTTCCACAATAGTTGGACTAATTTACACTCCCACCAACAGTGTAAAAGCATTCCTATTTCTCCACATCTTCTCCAGCATCTGCTGTTTCCTGACTTTTAATGATCACCATTCTAACTGGCGTGGGATATCTCATTGTGGTTTTGATCTGCATTTCTCTGATGATCTGAGATGATGAGCATTTTCTCATGTATCTGTTGGCTGCATAAATGTCTTCTTTTGAGAAGTGTCTGTTCATATCCTTTGTTCCCTTTTTGATGGGGTTGTGTGTGTTTTTTCTTGCAAATTTGTTTAAGTTCTTTGTAGATTCTGGATATCAGCCCTTTGTCAGATGGGTAGATTGCAAAGATTTTCTCCCATTTTGTAGGCTGCCTGTTCACTCTGATGGTAGTTTCTTTTGCTGTGCAGAAGCTCTTTAGTTTAATTAGATCCCATTTGTCAATTTTGGCTTTTGTTGCCATTGTTTTTGGTGTTTTGTCATGAAGTCTTTGCCCATGCCTATGTCCTGAATGGTGTTGCCTAGGCTTTCTTCTAGGGTGATTTTTCTTTAACTGTTTTGATTTTTCACAGTTCATTTAAACATAAATACAAAAAATCAAAAACATATACATGCACGGTATTTGAAATCTGTGAAATCTGTGTATATTTACACAGGTATATGTATGTTTGCATGTTTATATATATTGAAACTACAGATGCACATGTCACCAATAAGAGCTCTGTGACACTTTTGACTCCTTACTTCTTCAGATCAGATTTGCCAATGAGTTTTGGCAACAAATTAAAAACAATAGTGAGTGAATTTCTGAGCTTTCTGGATTTCGAAAATCCAAAAAAGTTTGTGGTTCTGTGTTGGGGTCATGGACTCTTCAATTGTTTCCCATTACATTTAGTATAGATCAAAATTCTAACATGACAAAGATTTTAATTGTTCCCTTCTTGTGATTTCTCCAGTTTAATCTTCTCTTCCTTCTCTTCCCTTCTCTTCTCTTCTCTTCTTTATCTTCTCTTCTCCTTTTCTCTTTTCTTTTCTTTTCCTTTCTTTTCTTTTCAGAGAGAGTCTCGCTCTGTCACCCAGACTGGAGTGCAATGGCACAATCTCGGCTCACTGCAACCTCCACCTCCCAGGTTCAAGTTATTCTTCTGCCTCAGCCTCCTGAGTAGCTGGAACTACAGGCACACCACCACCCCCGTGCCACCACGCCTGGTTAATTTTTGTATTTTTAGTAGAGACGCGGTTTCGCCATATTGGCCAGGCTGGTCTCGAACTCCTGATCTTGTGATCTGCCCGCCTCGGCCTCCCAAAGTGCTGGGATTACAGGTGTGAGCCACTGTGCCCGGCCCAGTTTAATCTTTTCCCCTCCTTTCCTTCATGCTGTGCTTTAGTGAACTTTCTTCTGGTTTCTTGAAGAAGTTCATCAGTTCTTTCAAGCTTTTGTAAGTGGTTTTATGCTTACCTGAAATGTGCCTCCCTTTTTGTCCAGAGACACACAGGCTCCACTCTGCCCCCTGGCTCACACCCACTAAACCTGTAAGGTCACATTTGAATTGTCACTCTCAGAGTCCTTCTCTGAGAGTGATTTAGATCATCCTATTCTTTGTTCTAGAACTCCACACTTCTCTTAACATTTCTCATTCCTGTGTAAGGTGCTGTGTATTTCGTTTTTTGCCATCACTTTCACTAATCTTTAAGCTCCCCCAGCGGAGGGGAGAGGTCTGTCTTTCCCCTGTTTGGATTCCCAGGAGCACTAAGGGAAGCATTTACAGAATGGAGGACACAAGGTCAGCACTAAGGAAGCATTTACAGAATGGAGGAGGTGGGTCTTGTTTAAGGAATGAGTAGAGTGTGGCATGATAAGAGGGAGCGGAAAGTGTCTTTTGGGTGGAGGCTCCCAGGAGGAGGAAGTGCAAGTGGCAGTGATGAGGCAGATGATCCTGGTCCAGAGCCTTGCAAAGAGGCATCCAGCTCAACTTGGCAATGGGGAACGAATCCCGAATGGTATTCCATGGCCCTCGCAGCCTCCCTCCGCCTCAGGCAGATGGGAGATGAACCCCTGGGATGCTGGTGGTCGGGGTTGGCTGGTGGGGGCCAGTCGAGGTGTTCCATCGCCCCTCGTCCTGCCGTGGGCGTCCCTGATTGTGAGCATAGCTGTCACTCTTTTCCCAGGATGCCGCCCATGTAACCGGTTCTTCCTGTCCCCGCAGCACATTTCTTGGAGCAGATTAAACATGGGTGCTATTTCTCCAATGGGACGGAGCGGATGCGGTTTGTGCACACTCATCCATACTGGGAGGAGTATGCGCGCTTCCACAGCGACGTGGGAAAGTTCCGGGCGGTGGAGGAGCTGGAGCGGAGGAGAGTCCAGGAATGGAAACAGCCAGAAGAACCTCCTGGGCTACTTACGGGGTCTGTTGGACACCTACTGCAGACACAACTATGAGGTTTTTGAGAGCTTCTCCATGCAGAGGCGCGGTGAGCAAGGCGCGTGGGGGAGGGGGAGCGGCGTTCCTGAGAACGGAGAGAGAGAGTGTGTCTCTGTGTGTGTGTGCGCGCGCGCGCACGTAAGCACCCTGTGGAGGAGCAAAGGATTGTGAGCAAGAAGGAATTAGGGCGGCTCAGGTAGGTGAGTGCAGAGTGGGGATTTATCTGTGTGTTTGTTTTTGGAGGGGACACAGGAGGGAGCTTCAGCTTGTCCTTCCAGGCCGCTGTGCAGAGATGAGAGGAGGGTGGGAGTGGTGATGCAGGGGCCTGAAGAGGGAGATCTTGATCGCCCTCGGTCCTTAGAGATGGAGGAAAGGGAAATTTACCTGGGGAGGAGAGATGAGAAATGATAATGTGAGGGATAATGTGAGGAGGCCAGTCACAAACTACCCTTTATGATCCCGAAATCTCTGAAATGAAAGTGTGTGATACTTGTCTGCATAAGCATTTTACTGAGAAAAAGTATTAGACTAATTTCTTCCTTTTTAATTTTAAGTGTTTATTTTAGTTTTAGGGATACGTGTGCAGGTTTGTTCTATAGGTAAACTGCATGTCAGGTGGGTTTGATGTACAGATAATGTCATCACCAGGGTAATAAGCATAGTACCTCCCAGGTATTTTTCCTGATCCTCTCCCTCCTCCCATCCTTCACCCTCAAGTAGGTCCCCGTGTCTACTGTTTCCTTCTTTGTATCCACGTGTTCTCAATGTTTAGCTCCCACTTATAAAGTGAGAGCATGAGGTATTTGGTCTGTTGTCCCTATGTTAGTTTGCATAAGATAATGGCCTCCAGCTCCATCCATGTTCCTGCAAAGGACGTGATCTCATTCTTTTTGTGGCTCCATACTATTCCACGGTGTATTTGTACCACATTTCCTTTAACCAGTCGACTGCTGATGGGCATCTAGGTTGATTCAGTGTCTTTGCTATTGCGAACAGTGCTGCAGTGAACATATGTGTGCATGTGTCTTTCTGGTAGAATGGTTTATATTCCTTTAGGTATATACACAGTAATGGGATTGCTGAGTCAAATGGTAATTCTCTTTTTAGTTCTTTGCACCACGTTGCTTTCCACAATGGCTGAGCTAATTTACATTCCTACTAGCAGTGTATAAGCATTCTCTTTCCTCTGCAACCTCACCGGCCTCTGTTATTTTTTGACTTTTTAGTAATAGCCATTCACACTGGTGTGAGATGGTATCTCATTGTGATTTTGATTTGCATATCTCTAATAATTAGTGCTGTTGAGAATTTTTTCCTGTGTTTGTTGGCTGCATGTATGTCTTCTTTTGAAAAGTGTCTGTTCATGTCTGTTCATGCCCATATTTTAATGAGGTTGTTTGTTTGTTTTTTTCTTGTAAATTTGTTTAAGTTGCTTATAGATTCTGGATATTAGACCTTTGTCAGATGCATAGTCTGCAAATATTTTCTGTCGCAGGTAAGCAATAACTATGGGGACCAGTGGTGCCAGAGTAAAAGAATTTACCAAGACAGTTGTAGGTAGAAAAATGCAGATTTACTACAGAAAGTAGGAAAATACGTTGCAAGGAGGCAACAGGCAGGCCAGCAGAAGAGAAGCTTGCAGGAGATTTTATAGGATGGTTCTTAGGCTGCAGAGTGCTACCTGCAGTAGCAATAATGCCAAGGTTACAGTGAGCTAGCTTACAGATGTCTGATGATAGCTGGGCACAGGAAGACTGTGAATTATTTGCACAGGAGGGCTGTGTGTCCTGGACCATGAAGAAAGATAGACTTCTAGCTTATTTGCTTTACCTCTTTGCTTTCTTCTTGTCCCACCAGCCTGACTCCTTTTCCCAAATTAGGACTTGACATTTTCTCCATTCTCTAGGTTGTCTGTTTACTCTGTTGATAGTTTCTTTTACTGCACAGAAGCTCTTAAGTTAAATTAGGTCCCATTTGTCAATTTTTGTTTTTGTTGTTGCTTTTTGTGTCTTTGCCGTGAAATCTTTGCCAAGTCCTATGTTCAGAATGGTATATTCTAGGTTACTTTCCAGGGTTTTTATGATTTTTGGTTTTACATTTAAGACATTAATTCATTTTAAGTTGATTTTTGTATATGGTGTAAGGTAGGGGTCCAGCTTCAGTCTTCTGCATATGGCTAGTCAGTCACTACAGCACTATTTATTGAATGAGGAGTCCTTTCCTCATTGCTTGTTTTTGCCATCTTTGTCAAAGATCAGATGGTTGTAGGTGTGCAGCATTATTTCTGGACTCTCTATTCTGTTCCATTTGTCTATGTGTCTGCTTTTGTACTAGTACCATGCTGTTTTGGTTACTGTGGCCTCATAGTATAGTTTGAAGTTAAGTAACATAGTACATCCTACTTTATTCTTTTGCTTAGGATTGCCTTAGCTATTAAGGCTCTGTTTGGCTTCCATATGAATTTTAAAGTAGTTTGTTCTAGTTCTGTGAAGACTTGTCAGTGGTAGTTTAATGGGAATAGCATTGAATCTATAAATTACTTTGGGCAGTATGGCCATTTTAATGATACTGATTCTTCCTATCCATGAGCATGATAATTTTTTCCATTTGTTTGTGTCATCTCTGATTTCTCTGAGCAGTGTTTTGTAGTTCTCCTTGTAGAGGTCTTTCACCTCCTTAGTTAGCTGTATTCTTAGGTAATATGTGTGTGTGTGGAAATTGTGAGTGGGATTATGCTCCTGATATGGGTCTTGGCTTGGGTGTTCTTTGTGTATAGGAATGCTGCTGATTCTTATATGTTGATTTTTTTTTTATTCTGAAACTTTGCTGAAGTTGTTTATCAGCTAAAGGAACTTTTGGGCCAAGATTTGGAGATTTGGGGTTTTCTAGACACAGGATCATATCATCTGCACACAGGGATAGTGTGACTTCTGCTCTTCCTCTTTGAATACCCTTTGTTTCTTTCCCTGGCCTGATTGCTCTGGTCAGGACTTCCAATACTATCTTGAATAAGAGTGGTGAGAGAGGGCCAGGCACAGTGGCTTATGTCTGTAATCCCAGCACTTTAGGAGGCTGAGGCGGGCAGATCACAAGGTGAGGATATCAAGACCATCCTGGCTAACATGATGAAACCCAGTCTCCACTAAAAATTAAAAAAAGAAAAACTAGCCAGGCATAGTGGCACATGCCTGTAGTCCCAGCTACTTGGGAGGCTGAGGCAGGAGAATTGCTTGCACCCGGGAGGCAGAGGTTGCAGTGAGCTGAGATCGCGCCACTGCACTCCAGCCTGGCAACAGAGTGAGACTCCATCTCAAAAAAAAAAAAAAAACAAAACGGTGAGAGAGGGCATCCTTGTCTTGTGGTGACTTTCAAGAGCAATGCACCCAGCTTGGCTGTGTGTTTGTCATTGATGGCTTTTATTATTTTGAAGTATGTTCCTCCAGTGCCTAGTTTACTGAGTTTTGTTTTGTTTTGTTTTGTTTTGTTTTTTGAGATGGAGTCTCTCTCCGTCGTCAGGCTGGAGTGCAGTGGTGCAATCTCGGCTCACTGCAACCTCCGCCTCCCAGGTTCAAGTGATTCTCCTGCTTCAGCCTCCTGAGTAGCTGCGACTACAGGCTCGTGCCACCATGCCCGGCTAAGTTTTCATTTTTAGTAGAGATGGGGTTTCACCATGTTGGCCAGGATGGTCTCAATCTCCTGACCTTGTGATCTACCCACCTCAGCCTCCCAAAGTACTGGGATTACAGTCATGAACTGAGCATGTTTAACATGAAGTGCTGTTGAATTTTATCAAAAGCCTTTTCTGCATGATCATGTGGTTTTTATCTTTCATTCTGCTTTATGTTATGAGTCACATTTGTTGATTTGTATATGTTGAACTAACCTTGCATCCCAGGGATAAAGTCTATTTCATCATGGCACATTAGCTTTTGATGTGCTGCTGTATTTGGTTTGTTAGTATTTTGTTAAGGATGTTTGCATCTGTGTTCATCAAGAATATTGGCCTGAAGTTTTCTTTTTTTGTTGTGTCTCTGACAGGTTTTAGTATCAGGATGATGCTAGCCTCACAGAATGAGTTGGGGAGTCATCCCTTCTCCTCAATTTTTTTGGAATAATTTTAATAGGAATGCTAATAGCTCTTCTTTATACATCTGGTAGAAGTCAGCTGTGAATCCATCTGGTCCCGGGATTTTTTTGATTGGTAGCTTTTTATTACTGACTCAATTTCAGAACTCATTATTGGTCTGTTTAGAAATTCAGTTTCTTCCTGGTTCAGTCTTGAGAGGTGTATGTGTCCAGGAATTTGTCCATTTCTTCTAGATTTTCTAGTTTGTGTGCAAAGGTGTTTATAGTAGTATTAGACTGATTTCTAGAGGAAGTGAAGGGACCTCTGTAGCACCTCTGACCTTTCTGAGGCTTCTTTTAGGTCTAAAGTTCTTGCTACGTTTTTGTTGTCTTAGCATATACATATATTTCCATAGTTGAAATTATTGTGAAACTAGCTTTTGAATTAAACTTTTGTTATACTGTTAACAGAACCTGTGTACAAACACAAAGCATATGTACATAGTAGCGTGTTACTATATGTTACTATGTGTACAGTATACATATATGTTACTACGTATATAGTATATATCATATACATACATATGCTGTGCCTGTGTGTATATACACACACATATGTAACTTGTGCATGCATTTTTAGAGACAAAGTCCTGCTCTGTCATCCAGGCTGGAGTGCAATGGTGCAATCACAGCTCATTGCAGCCTTGAACTCCTGGCCTCAAGTAATCCTCCCCTTTCAACCCCCCAAAGCACTGGAATTACAGGCCTGTGCCACCATGGCTATTACAGTTTTTATTTTAAAGCTAATAGTATTTAACTAGTTACATATTATTCCTTTATACAGTTGTGATACAATTTACCTCACATTTGCCTTGATTAATCTTTTTTACAATATGGCCAAATAGTTGAAAAGTTACATCTCTTTTTAATTTTTAGTTAATAGTTATTTGATTTTATTATTGTTCCAAGAATTATTGTATATTTAAAGGAAAGATAAGTATCTCTTTTCTGTTACCTCTGGGATCCTAGTATTTTTTTTCAGGGATTTTATGGGTTATCTGTACAGTAAGATTATTAACACTTTTGTGGTATTTGATTCAGCATTTTCTTTTTTTTGAGACGGAGTCTCACTCTGTCGCCCAGGCTGGAGTGCAGTGGCGCAGTCTCGGCTCACTGCAAGCTCTGCCTCCCGGGTTCACGCCATTCTTCTGCCTCAGCCTCCTGAGTAGCTGGGACTACAGGCACCCGCCACTGTGCCCGGCTAACTTTTTGCATTTTTAGTAGAGATGGGGTTTCACCATGTTCGCCAGGATGGTCTCAATCTCCTGACCTTGTGATCCGCCTGCCTCGGCCTCCCAAAGTGCTGGGATTACAGGCATGAGCCTCTGCGCCTGGCCTGATTCAGCGTTTTCTCCAGATTGTAGTTTATATTTTTATTTTCAAAATTATTCTCCATGTTATGAACTTCAACATTTTTATTTAATGAAATATATTGCAAAATTTTTGGTAATGATTTACAACCCATCTTACATCTATCATTTTGTAGTATTATAAAAATGTTGTCTCAGGACCTGCCATGGCGGCTCACGCCTGTAATCCTAACACTTTGGGAAGCAGAGGTGGGTGGATCACCTGAGCTCAGGAGTTCGAGACCAGCCCGGCCAACATGGTGAAAATCCGTCTCTACTAAAAATGTAAAAATTAACCAGGCATGGTGGTGGGAGTCTGTAGTCCCAGCTACTCAGGTTCTTTCCTGAGTATCATCTTCAGTTCAGGGGGCTGCAGAATACAAAAGACAGTGTTGTTTTCAACACTCTTCTACCAAAAAGCTTCTTCTCCCTTCTTTTAGGACCTCATAAGAGAGCAAGAAGAAGAAACAAAAATGCTTCTAAGTTTCCCTGAGCCACTGTTACTTTAGAGCACAGACATTTTACTAAGCGGAGAGAAGAAGCTCTAGTATAAACTACATGAGTAGAACTTTGGATCCAAAGTGTTTCTCATTATTTTTGTCTCATGTCTTGTCATCTCTACCATCTTTCTAGGGAAGCCAAATCTGTCTCTAAAAGAGGATTAAAGGTCGTTACCTGTTGGCTGAAGTCCAGAGTGTCCTGGAAAAAGAGGGAAAGATATATACTTAAAAGATATGGAAGGAAGTCTTTCCCCAAAAACAATGTTCCAAGCTCCAGATTTTCCTCCTGAAATCTAACACTACAACCCACACTGGCCAGGGCAGAAAAGAGAGCAGAAACTGAGACGGTGTGATCCATGAAGCTTTCATCTCTCTCACATACACACACACACACGCACACACACGCACACACACACGCACACGCACACACGCACACACATGCACACACACGCACGCACACACACGCACGCACACGCACACACACACACGCACACACATTGGTATGCTGTCTTCAAAAGACCCATCTCACATGATGCAACACCCATAGACTGTAAATAAAGGGATGGATAAAAATCAGCCAAGCAAATGGAAAACGAAAAAAGACAGGAGATGCAATCCTACTTTCAGACCAAAAAAAAGACTTCAAACCAACAAATATAAAAAAGACAAAGAATGTTGACGTGGGTAGATCACTTGAGGTCAGGAGTTCAAGACACACAGCATAATGTTTTGATGTATGCCTACAATGTAGAATGACTAAATCAAGCTATTTAATAGATCTGTGAACCCACAGAGTTATCATTTATAAGAGAAAACCATTATTGTGTTGGGATGTAATCTTGCATTTTTCTTTTTATTCTATTTCTTGTCCTTGTAATTATTGAAGCAGATAATTTTTTACTCCATGTTTATTCCAGAAAAATTTAATAATATTACATACAAGGTAATTTCAGATTTATGGGAGGCAGTAAGGCTGGGTACCAAGGGGACCACGAAAGAATGAAGATGGGGTATTGCCATCAATACTGGGACTTCCAAGCCAAGGGCAGGGACTGAGAAAGCCACCAGGGAGGACATTTTCTGCAAGGTCATTGAAGCAGGAGCAGACCAGGTCCTGAGAAAGCTTTCCTTTTGTGGAAGAATGGGAGGCCAGGTAGGCAATCTTTTCATGCTTCCGAGCTAGGTTTAAAGGTTCAAGACCAGCCTGGTGAACATGGTAAAATTCTATCGCCACCAAAAATACAAAAATTATCTGGGTATTGTGGTGTGTACCTGTAATCCCAGCTACACAGGAGACTGAGACAAGAGAATCACTTGAACTCAGGAGGTGGAGGTTGCAGTGAGCCAAGATTGCACCACTGCACTCCAGACTAGGTGTCAGAATAAGACTCCATTTCAAAATCAAAAAAGGGGGCATTACGTAATGGTCAAGTGTTCAATTCATCAAGAAGATTTAACTATCCTAAATATATATTCACCTATATTAGTCCACTATCATGCTGCTGATAAAGACATACCTGAGACTGGGCAGGTTACAAGAGAAAGAGGTTTAATGGACTTGCAGTTCCGTGTGGCTGGGGAGGCCTCACAATCATGGTGGCGGAAGGTGAAAAGCACATCTCACATGGCAGCAGACAAGAGAAGAGGATTTGTGCAGGGAAACTCCCCTTCATAAAACCATCAAATCTCATGAGACTTATTCACTATCACAAGAATAGCACGGGAAAGACTTACCCCATGATTCAATTACCTCCCACTAGGTCCCTCCCACAACACATGGGCACTATAGGAGCTACAATTCAAGGTGAGATTTGGGTGGGAACACAGCCAAACCATTTGGTTCCACCCCTGGCCCCTCCCAAATCTCATGTCCTCACATTTCAAAACCAATCATGCCTTCCCAAGAGTCCTCCAAAGTCTTATTTCAACATTAACTCAAAGTCAAGTCCCTTCTGCCTATGAGCCTGTAAAATCAAAAGCAAGTTAGTTACTTCTTAGACACAATGAGGGTACAGGCATTGGATAAATATACCCATTCCAAATGGGAGAAATTGGCCAAAATGAAGGGGCTTAAAGGCCCCATGCAACTCTGAAATCCAGCAGAGCACTCAAATATTAAACTCCAAAAAAAATCTCCTTTGACTCCTTATAGCACATCCAGGTCACACCGAAGTGAGAGGTGGGTTCCCCTGGTCTTGGGCAGCTCCACCTCTGTGACTTTGCAGGATATAGCCTTCCTCCTGGCTGCTTTCTTGAGCTGGCATGCAGTGTTTTCAGCTTTTCCAGTGCATGATGTAAGCTATCAGTGTATCCATCATTCTGGAGTCTGGAGGATGGTGTTCCTCTTCTCAAAAACTCCACTAGGCACTGCCCCAGTGGGAACTCTGTGTGAAGGTGCCCGCTCCACATTTCCCTTCTGCACTGCCCTAGCAGAGGTTCTCCATGAGTGCCCTTCCCAGGCAGCAAACTTCTGCCTGGACATCCAGGCGTTTCCATACATCTTCTGAAATCTAGGTGGAGGTTCCCAAACCTCAATTCTTGACTTCTGTGTACCTGCAGGCTCAACACCACATGGAAGCTGCCAAGGCATGGGGCTTGCATCCTCTGAAGCCATGGCCTGAGCTCTATGTTGGCCCCTTTTAGTCACAGCTGGAGTGGCTGAGACACAGGGCACCAAGTCCAAAGACTGCATACAGCACGGGGACACTGGGCCCAGCCCAAGAAACCATTTTTTTCCTCTTAGGCCTCCAGACCTGTGATGGGCAGGGCTGCCATCAAGACCTCTGAAATGCCTTGGAGACATTTTCCCCATTGTCTTGATGATTAACATTCAGCTCCTCGTTACCCATGCAAATTTCTGCAGCCAGCTTGAATTTATCCTCAGAAAATTGGATTTTCTTTTCTATCACACTGTCAGGCTGCAAATTTTCCAAACACGTATGCTCTGCTTCCCTTATAAAACTGAATGGCTTTAATGGCACCCAAGCAACCTCTTGAATGCTTTGCTTCTTAGAAATATCTTCTGCCAGATACCCTAAATCATCTCTCTCGAGTTCAAATTTCCACAAATCTCTAGTACAGGGGCAAAATGCCACCAGTCTCTTTGCTAAAACATAATGAGTCACCTTTGCTCCAGTTCCCAACAAGTTTCTCATTTCCATCTGAGACCACCTTAGCCTGGACTTTATTGTCCACATCACCATCAGCATTTTGGGCAAAGGCATTCAACAAGTCTCGAGGGAGTTCCAAACTTTCCCACATTTTCCTATCTTCTTCTGAGTCCTCCAAACTGTTGCAACCTCTGCCTGTTACCCAGTTCCAAAGTCACTTCCACATTTTCAGGTATCTTTTCTACAGCACTCCACTCTACTGGTACCAATTTACTGTATTAGTCTGTTATCATGCTGCTGACAAAGATAGACCTTAGACTGGGCAATTTACAAAAGAAAGTGATTTAATGGACTGACAGTTCCACATGGCTAGGGAGGCCTCACAATCATGATGGAAGGTGAAAGGCACATCTCACATGGTGGCAGACAAGACAAGAGAACTTGTACAGGGAAACTTGCCTTTATAAAACTATCAGATTTCATGAGACTTATTCACTATCATGAGAATAGCATGGGAAAGACCCACCCCCATGATTCAAATGCCTCCCGTGGCATGTGAGAATTGTGGGAGCTACAATTCAAGGTGAGATTTGGATGGGAACACAGCCAAACCATATCAGCACCCAACACAGGAACACCCAGATTCATAAAGTAAGTTCTTAGGAACCTTCAAAGAGACTTAGACTCCCATGCAATAATACTTGGAGATATTAACAACCCACTGATAATATTAGGCAGATCATCGAGACAAAAAATTAACAAAGATATTCAAAACTTGAACTCAGCACTAAATCAAGTGGACCTGATAGACATCTGTAGAATTATCCACACCAAAACAACAGAATATACATTCTTCTCATCACCACATGGCACATGTTCTAAAATTGATCACATAATTGGAAGTAAAATACTCCTCAGCAAATGCACAAGAATTGAAATCATAACAAACAATCTTTCAGACAACAGTGCAATCAAATTAGAAGTTAAGACTAAGAGATTCATTCAAAACCATACAATTACATGGAATTTGAACAGCCTGCTCCTGAATGACTTTTGCATAAATAATGAAATTAAGAAAGAAATTGAGAAGTTCTTTAAAACTGATGAGAACAATGATACAACATACCAGAATCTCTGGGACACAGCTAAGGCGGTGTTAAGAGGGAAATTTATGGCATCAAATGCCCACATGAAAAAGTTAGAAAGACCTTAATTTAACAATCTAACATCACAACTAAAAGAACTAGTCAACCAGGTACAAACCAATCTCAAGGCTAGCAGAAGGCAAGAAATAACCAAAATCAGAGCTGAACTAAAGGAGATTGAGACAGAAAAAAAAAAACACTCAAAAGATCAATGAATCCAGGAATTGGTTTCTTGAAAAAAATTAATAAAAAAAAAGACCTCTAGTTAGACGAATAAGAAGAAAAGACTGAAGATTCAAATAATCACACTCAGAAATGACAATGGGGATATTACCACTGATCCCACAGAAACACAAATAACCATCACAGAACATTAACAACACCTCTGTGTGCATAAACTAGCAAACCTAGAAGAAATTGATAAATTTCTGGACGTATACACCCTCCCAAGACTGAATCTGGAAGAAATTGAATCCCTGAACAGACTAATAATGAGCTCGGAAATTAAATCAGTAATAAGTAGACTACCAACCAAAAAAAAACCCTAGGAATAGAATAATTCACAGCTGAATTCTGCCTGATGTACAAAGAAGAGCTGGTACCATTCCTGTTAAAATTATTCCAAAAAATTGAGGAAGAGGGATACCTCTCTAACTTATTCTATGAGGCCAGCATCATCCTGATACCATAACCTGGCGGAGACACACACAAAAAAGAAAAATTCAGGCAAATATTATTGATGAAGATTGATGCAAAAATCCTCCACAAAGTACTGGCAAACCGAATCTAGCAGTACATTAAAAAACTAATCTACAATGATCAAGTGTGCTTTATCCCAGCGATGCAAGATTAGTTCAACATATGCAAATCAATAAATTTGATACATTACATAAACAGTACTAAAGACAGAAGCCACATGATTAGCTCAACAGATACAAGAATGACTTTTGATAAAACTCAATATCCCTTTGTGTTACAAACTCTTAATAAACTGAGTATTAAGTGAACATAACTTAAAATAATAAAAGCCTTCTGTGACTACCCCATAGCTAATACGGTACTAAATGGGAAAAAGCTGGAAGCATTCCCCTTGAAAACCAGCACAAGACAAGGATACCCTCTCTCACTTCTCCTATCTAACATAGTATTGGAAGTCTTGGCCAGGGCAATCACGCAAGAAAAATAATTAAAGGGCATCCAAACAGGAAGAGAGGAAATTGAACTATGCCTATTTGCAGATGGCATGATCCTATATCAAGAAAACCCCATAGTCTCAACCCAAAAGCTCTTTAAGCTAATGAACAACTTCAGCAAAGTCTTAGCATACAAAATTAATGTGGAAAAATTACGAACATTCCCATACACCAACAACAGTCAAGCTGAGAGCCAAATCAGGAACATAATCCCATTCACAATTGCTGCACACACACAAAATACCTAGGAATAGAGCTAACCAGGGAGGAGAAAGATCTCTACAAGGAAAACTACAAACTATTGCTCAAAGAAATCAAGGATGACACAAATAAATGGTAAAAAGAAAATATCATGTTCATGGAAAAGGAAGAATCAATATTGGCTAGGCGCGACCTTCGGGAGGCTGAGGCAGGTGAATCACCTGAGGTCAGGAATTTAAGACCAGCCTGGCCAACATGGTGAAACCCCATCTCTAATAAAAATACAAAAAAATTATCCAGGCGTGGTGGTGTACACCTATAATCCCAGCTACTAGGGAGGCTGAGGCAGGAGAATCGCCTGAACCCAGGAGGCAGAGGTTGCAGTGAGCCGAAATCATGCCATTGCACTCCAGTCTGGGTGACAGAGCCAGACTCTATCTCAAAAAAAAAAAAAAAAAAAAAAAAGGAAAAATCAATATGATGAAAGCGACCATACTCCCACAAAGCAATTAGAAAACAGTTTATCGGTTTCTTTTTCTTTCTTTCTTTCTTTTTCTTTCTTTCTTTCTTCCTTCCTTCCTTCCTTCCCTTCCTTCCCTTCTTTTTCTTTCTTTCTTCTTTCCTTCCTTCCTTTCTTTCTCTTTCTTTCTTCTTTCTTCCTTTTTCTTTCTTTCCTTTTCTTTCCCCTTCCTTCCTTCTTTCCTTCCTTCCTTTCTCCCTCCCTTCCTTCCTCCCTTCCCTCCCTCCTTCCCTTCTTCCTTCCTTTTCTTTCTGCTTCCCCTTCCTTCCTTCCTTCCATCTTTTCTTTCTTCCTTCCTCCCTCTCTCCTTTCTTTTTTCCTTCCTTTCTTCTTTCCTTTCTTTTTTCCTCCCTCCCTTCCTTCCTCCCTCCCTCCCTTCTTTTTTCTTCTTCCTCCCTTCCTCCCTCCATCCCTTCCTTCCTTTTGGAGACAGGATCTCGCTCTGTCAGACAGACTAAAGTGCAGTGACTCACTGCAGCCTCGAATTCCTGGGCTCAAGCAATCCTCTCACATTAGCCTCCCAAGTAGCTGTGACTATAGGGGCATGCCACCACATCCACCTGATAAAAAACCAAAACCAAAACAAAACAAAACAAAACATTTGGCCGGGCACAGTGGCTCATGCCTGTAATCTCAGCACTTTGGGAGGCCAAGACAAGCAGATCACAAGGTCATGAGATCAAGACCATCCTGGTCAACGTGGTGAAACCCTGTCTCTACTAAAACTACAAAAATTAGCTGGGCATGGTGGTGTGCACCTGTAGTCCCAGCTACTCAGGAGGCTGAGGCGGGAGAATTGCTTGAACCTGGGAGGCGGAGGTTGCAGTGAGCCAAGATCACGCCACTGCACTTCAGCCTGGCGACAGAGCGAGTCTCTGTCTCAAAAAAAAAAAAAAAGTAGACACTGGGGTCTTGCTGTGTTGTCAAGCTGGTCTCAAATTCCTGGCCTCAATTTATCCTTCGTCCTTGACCTCCCGAAGTGCTGGGATTACAGGTATAAGCCATCATACTTGGCTAAGTTTGGCAGTTTCTTGAAAAACTAAACATTTATTTCCATATGACCCATGAATTATATCCCAGACATACCAGAGAAATGAAAACTCATGAACTCATGCTCGTAGAAAAACCTTACACACATGTTCAGAACAGCTTTATTTGTAATGGCCCCAGACTAGAAACAGCAAAAATGTCCTTCAATAGGCAAATAGTTAAGCAAACTGTGCTGCATTTAGACCATGGAATACTACTTAGCAATTAAAAACCAGATTGTCGATATATGCAGCAGCTTGCATGGACCTCAAGGGTATTCTGCTAAGTGAAAAACACCAGTCACATACTGCATGATTCTATGTAACTAGTGTTTTCAAAATGACAGTATTCTGGAGATTAATAGAGAAGAAATTAGTGGTTTTAAGTTGTTAAGGTGATTGTGTGGGGGAATTTGGCTAGAAAGGGAAGCACGACAAAGATCTCTGTGATATGGAATAGCTCTGTGCTTGATTGTGGTGGTGGTGACATGAATCTACAAATGTGATAACACATATGCATAAAACTATACACACATTGTATTAAGGTATTTTCTTGGTTTTGCTACTGTGCTATAGTTACTTAAAAATATAAACATTTGGAGAAACTGGGTGAAGGCGCATGCACAATGTCTCTGTACTGTCTTTGCAATTTCCCATAATCTACAATTATTTTTAAATAAAAAAATATTAAAATGGCTTTCTTGCTGAAATCCCAAACCCCAGAATACCAAATGTTGGCAAGGATATAGAACAACAGGGACTCTCGTTCATTGCTCGTAGGAATGCAAAATGATACAACCATTTTGGAAGATATTCTAGTCATTTCTTACAAAGCTAAACATACTCTTACCATATGATCCAGCAATTGCACTTCCATGTATTTATCCAAAATGGAAACCTTATGTCTGCACAAACATCGGTTCATGGATGTTTATAGCAATTTTATTCATAATTACCAAAAATTAGAAGCAACCAAGATGTCCTTCAATAGATTAATGGGTAAATAAACCATAGTACATTTATACAATGGAATATTATTTAACATTAAAGAAAAATAAGCTATCAAGCTATGATAATATATGCAGGAAACCTGTATGCATATGGTTAAGCAAAAGAATCTTATCTGAAAAAACTCTGTACTGTATGATTACAAGTATGTGACATTCTGGAAAAGGCAAAATAATAGTAAATAGCTCAGTGAATGCCAATGGTTCAGAGAGAGGAGGGAAGGATGAGTAGATGGAGCCTGGGGCATTTTTAGATCAGTGAAGCTATTTTGTATGATCCTATAATGGTGGATATATGATATTATGTATTTGTCAGAACCCATATAACTGTGTAATACAGAGTGAACCCTCGTATAACTATGAACTTTAGTTAATAACAATTATCAGTGTTGGTTCATCAATGGTAGCAAGTGTACCACATTAATACAGGATGTTAAACATTGTAGAAACTGGGGATGGGGGAGCTCTCTATATACTTTCTGCAATTTTTCTGTTAATTTAAAACAGCTCTAAAATAAAAGTGTATTAAAATTGTTTTCTTTCTTTTTTTTTTTTTTTGAGACAGAGTCTTGCTCTGTTGCCCAGGCTGGAGTGCAGTGGTGCAGTCTCGGCTCACTGCAAGCTCTGCCTCCCGGGTTCACGCCATTCTCCTGCCTCAGCCTCCCAAGTAGCTTGGACTACAGGTGCCTGCCACCACACCCGGCTAATTTTTTGTATTTTTAGTAGAGACGGGGTTTCACGGTGTTAGCCAGGATGATCTCGATCTGATCTCGTGATCCTCCCGCCTCGGCCTCCCAAAGTGCTGGGATTACAGGCGTGATTACACTGTGCCCAGCCAAAAATGGTTTTCTTACATGGTAGTATATGGGTTTACTTTTTGCTTTCTTAATCCATGCTTGTCTAAGTTTTAGTGTATTATCTGTGTTAAGCTATTTATTTTATAATAAAGTTTGTAGTCATGTAAAAAAGACACTTGTACCTATTCTACCTTCAACAGTCTCAAGATTCTGCTTTCATTCTCTGAACCAACAGTAGAGAAACTTCTTTTTTTTTTCTTTTTTTTCTTTTTTTTTTTTTTGAGACAGAGTCTCAGTCTGTTGCCAGGCAGGAGCGCAGTGGTGCGATCTCGGCTTACTGCAACCTCTGCCTCCCAGATTCAAGAGATTCTCCTGCCCCAACCTCCTGAGCAGCTGGGATTACATGTGCCTATGCCCAGCTAATTTTTGTATTTTTAGTAGAGATGGGGTTTCACCACGTTGACCAGGATGGTCTTGATCTCCTGACCTCATGATCCACCTGCCTCAGCCTACCAAAGTGCTGGGATTACAGGCGTGAGCCACTGGGCCCAGCCGAGAAACTTCTTATTTATTAGTAAATCTTAGAAGGTCATGATGCTTTGGTTTATCCTTGTTTTGTTTAGTTTATCTTAGATTTTTATCACCAGGCTGTAGACATTTTGAGAAAAACAACAGAACGTATAATTTTTGGCAATATTTTATTATCACTAAGCATGTATCTAATTACTTGTGTTTTCATTTTAATTCTGATATTAATTAATGTAGTAAAAATTAACACCAGTATTTTCATGAGTAATGTGAGGCTAAGTAAGATACCAGTGAAAACATAGCTAGTAAATGATACAGCCAAGATGAAACCCAGGCCTAGCTCATTTCAGCAGCGTTTATTTGCAGTCTACCACACTGTCATGAATAGTTTATCTTTACGGTTTATGGCAGGTTCTGGAAACCATTTTAGAAATAAGTATCAAGTCATAGCTTTATGGACAAATGAGCAATAGTTCATTGTGTTTCAAATATTCTCTCCTCTCATCTTAATGTCATATTTTTCTTCCCAACCCCAAATTTCACTCAGCTTTTTCACTCAAAGACACATCTTCAAATATAAGACGGTTTCAAGAATCAGTCAGACTACTCTCCCAGTAATAAAATAGGCATCTGAAACTATGTCTAACAGAATGGGTAAGGCCAATCTTCAGTGTACAATCTTTTTGCTCATTAAGTCTGGAATGAACAACATTGATGTGTAAAATCCTGTAATGTTTGTGGACCCTCCTCTCTTCCTTCTCTCTATTCTAACCGCATCTGCTCCCCTCCATCCCATGCATTCTGAGTCCATACCTTAGAGTTTCAGATTCACTCTACTGAAGATACAGTTACGTCATTGCTCAGTAGAGCTCTCCCAACAAACCAGCCCCACTTCAGGTTTTCCTGAAGGACTAGACCACAACAAGGGGGCTGCCTGCAGATGCACAAAATGAGACCAAGCCCAAATGAACTGATGAATATGTCTGATGAATTCCAGAATTTATAAGATAAATTCAACATTCAGATATTTTACCAGGAAAGGATCACATATATTTCCCAGCACCAACTCCCTACTCCCCACCGCCACCCAAAGAACTGGCTTAAACACCAGAAATTCCACCCAAGATCATCAAAATCGTTTATTGGGTTCAGAAAAAATCACAGTTTGAGGAAACCTTAAACAAAAAGTACACAAGAGATGCCCCCATGGGATGTTCAGAAAGTTCCATAGCTGAGACAGTCTCCAGTATGTTTTATTCCAGAGGCGTTGCATGGTGATAATAAAATGTGGGAAATAGAGGAAAATAGATAGAGGAAAAGGCGATAGACAGGGAAGTCAGCTAGATGTTAGAGTATGGAGCAATCAAGGAGGCATAACACACTTGGGGTGGCTATAGAGCTGGAAAATGCTGAAGATGACTGCTTTCACTGAGGTCAAGGACTGGAATATTGCCAGCTTTGTAAAGTCATTAAAGCAGAAGTTTCTTCAGTGATCTTCTCTCTAAGAAACATCATCACCTATAGCAAGACACACATAGTTACTAAGGAGTTTAAGATGAGTTCTGAGCTCTTTGCTTCAGATTCCTTCCTCTTCTCTCTTAATCCTTTGACTTTGCAAAATCTTTCAATGTTCATCTAACCTTTCCAACATGAATTAACTGTATACCCTACTCTCCATCTGAACATAATAAGCAACCATGCTTTACCATTTTTTAGAGTTTCTGATACTACATTTGAGACTAAAGGAGTAAAAGCAGGCATTGGCCTCCAAGAGATTCCCGTTTCATGCAATGAATCTACCCTAAACCCAAAGGAGCCAGGATCTGGAAATGCTTCTGAACTGATGACCTGCCTCATGAAATACAAGCTAGGATGTGCCCAAATCTTGAGGCTTATTTTTCTAGATCCCTAGACTCAGTATTCTAATGTGAAACAATGGTTTTAGGTTCTGGAGATGATTTCTAAGACCGGAGCCATGACTGAGGTGCCCATCTATGGAAAGGGATGACAGATCCTGAAGCTTTGGGATACCAGATGATACCAGTATCTGATTCATTCTAGCAAAGAGAAATCAAGAGCCACATCTGTTCCTACCTTGTCTCTTAAATGCATTACATTTCCTTTTCCCACCCTGTTTTCCTCCCTCAGATACCTCCATATATGTCTTCCTCTGGCCACACCTAACCCACCTGCATATGTCTCACAGAGGCCCCCTGCGTTCTGCAGCATTGCTTTTGCGCACACCCTTGATGATGAAGACGGTCCCAACGATGATGCCCACCAGACCCACAATCAGGCCCAGGGCACATACCACGTTCTCTTTAGTCTCTGGGAGAGGGCTTGGTGCATCAAACTCTGGGGGGAAATAAGGCAGAGTACATGGTAATGAGTGTGGGAAGAAGTAACACTCAGAATCAAATGTAGGGTACTTAATAAAGAGAAAAGTTATTCATAGATTAAAGAAGAGGAAGACAGAATGATGTGTTGAGAGAATTACAGATTAAAAAGAGGAGGAAGCTGGGTAGTAGGAGAAGACAGTTATATTAATTGTAGCAGGTATTATGAAACAGTTAGAACACCGAGTTTCACACAAGCGTCATAGGAGGAAACCTTGAAATAAAGGAGATTGAGTGATGGTCCATACCCCAGTGCTTGAGAAGCGGCGCATCCAAGCCCCAGTGCTCCACCTTGCAGTCATAAATGTCTTCAGTTGAGGGCAGGAAGGGGAGATAGTGGAACTTCCGGAAAAGGTGGTCTTCCCTGGGCAGGAAGACTGTCTCTGACACTCCTGTGGTGACAGGTTTTCCATTTTGAAGCCATGTAACATTGACCACTGGTGGAGAGAACTTGTCGATGAAACAGATGAGGACGTTGGGCTCTCCCAGTTCCACAGGGCTGTTTGTGAGCACAGTTACCTCTGGAGGTACTGGAGGACACATGACAGACATGACAGAAATCAGCCATCACTGCTTAGGCTCACCCCTCTCCCTCCCATGCTGAATTGTGGTACAAACCTGTCTAAAAACCCTAAAGCTGAAAAAGTAGTTGAAATTGTGCCCTGAGAAGTCTATGTCACATCCTCAGATAATCTCTGAGCGCCCCTCCTCCCCAAGAAATTGAGCCAATATTGAGGTATAAGATATCCAAGGACTTCCCTTCTGGCTCCCCCAGCATGAACTCAGGGCAATGACTTAGTAGAGACCATGGATGACAGAGACAAGACTTGAGCACATCAAGATAGGAACAAACCCATAAAGTTCTCAGACCTCTGGCTATGAGAATTTGGGGCTTGTTGATGACAAAGTTAGGCCCCTCAGAGGGAAAATCAGTTACAATAATCTAACACAAAGAGTTGAAGCATCTACTTTCAAACTATGGATTCCCATGTCCAGGAGTGCAGCAGAGAGGGAGGTACCATTGGTGATCGGAGTATTGTTGGAGCGCTTTGTCATGATTTCCAGGTTGGCTTTGTCCACAGCTATGTTGGCCAATGCACCTTGAGCCTCAAAGCTGGCAAATCGTCCAAATTCTTCAAGCCGCCAGACCGTCTCCTTCTTTGCCATATCCACGTGGAAAATCTCATCACCATCAAAGTCAAACATAAACTCTCCTGATTGGTCAGGGTTCAGATAGAACTCAGCCTGGATGATCACGTGTTCTTCTGAAAGGCAAGAAAGGGAGAGAGTTGGGTGGGGGAAATCAGGAGAGAGAAATGAATAACCCACATACATGTAGGCAGGAAGTGGTGGAGAGACATTGGGCCAAGAGGAATGAAAGAATGATGGCGAGTAGGGATGAGTGACAAGACAAGCTCTGGGTGAAGGACATGCTGTTGAACAAAGCTGGGAGGCGAGAAACGAGAAGGACTGGTTATAAAGAGGGTGGATTGAAGGAAATGAGGGCTAAAGAACCCAGAGTCTTGTGAAGCTGCTGCTTGGCTTCATGTTACTAGCTGAGAAATTATTTTCTTTTTAGAAATCCAGCAGTAGCCCCTAAAGAGCAATGTTCTCCACTCTCTTTATCCAGGCGTTAATACACTTAGGCCAGAATTCCAGAGCATCTCTTTCTCAAAACATTGTACTCTAAGAAGAGAGAAACGCTGTTTGAAAGGTTAGGTTTTAAACTCTAGGATCAAAGAAAATCTTGAATTCTTATTCAGCAACTTACCTAGTTATCCTGAGCAGATTATTCTACCTATTTATGCGTAATTTTCCTATTATGTAGTCCTGCTGTGGTTTTGATCCTGTCAGGGGTTTGTTTTTAAGATTAAATTAGATAAGGTAATTTCTTAATACATCAACAAGCCTGTAACAAGTACTGTTTACATTTTAGAGTCAGAAGCTTCTTTTTATTTAAGGGCCAAATCCATGGAAAATATAACTGGGGACTGAAGTACTCCAAAAATTAAGACTGAGACCTTGTAGTGTCGTAGAGCCTCTGCTTCCTTGCATCCAAACCCACATGGTGGTTACCTCTATGAGAAGGGTCACGTTTGCATTGACCTTGGCAATTCCACCTTTTATCTTAATGCTCCTTAAGTTGGGACTGTTATTATGGAACATGTTCTATTATGATTGACACTGAGAATAACCAACACCAAGGGAATAATGAACATGAAAAAAGAAAGCTACGCTTGGAAAGTATGCTGCCTCTGTGGAGTGTGTCGATCAGTGGGAGATTTTTTCTCTCCTTAGTCTTCAAAAATAAGGTGAGATATTTTGTTTTGGTTTGGTTTGGTTTGTTTGAGTCTTGCTCTGTCACCAGGTTGGAGTGCAGTGGCATGATCTCAGCTCACTGCAACCTCCACCTCCCAGGTTCAAGTGATCCTCCTGCCTCAGCCTCCTGAGTGGCTGGGACTACAGGCATGCGCCACCACACTCAGCTAATTTTTTGTATTTTAGTAGAGACGGGGTTTCACCATGTTGGCCAGGATGGTCTCGATCTCTTGACCTCGTGATCCGCCCACCTCGGACTCCCTAAGTGCTGGGATTACAGGTATGATCCACCGTGCCTGGGCAAAGTGAGAGATTTTAATGTTTGACTATGTATTGATAAACCTAGGAATTTATTTACCATTTGCATCATTGCAAACACACACAAATATACTAGCTGCTTCTTTACAAACCAAGGGAAGAGCCTCTATCTTTCCAGGTAAGAATCCCTATGTATGGCTCTTTTTGGGCAATAGAAATCTACAATTGCCACTATGGGTATGGGAGCTGGGTTATTACTTTGCTTATTTCAAGTCTACTTGACACCTTCTGTGGGGGTCACTCTGGGTGAAGAATGCTTTTCTACAGTACGTCTTTACGATGGCACGGATGTTGCCCTGGAGATGAAAGAGAGTAATATCAGATTCCCCACTTCCTTACTTATTTTTCTACTATCTTGGAAATGTTACTAAGTGAACATGATATAAGATCTACTGTACCATGGAGATGGGAAGGCAGGGAATGGTTATCACAGTCCCATGGGGCAACTCATATCAGCATGCCTTCCCTGCCCTTTTCCTGAAGTAAATTGTTGTTTTTTGATGGCTTTTCCTTCTAGTAACCTTCAACACAATATAAGTGCTCAATATATACTGAGAGGATTTACACTCCAAAAAATAACTACTGTATCATGTATTCAGGTAAGAACAGGGCTAATAACTTTTCTTTCTTTTTTTTTTTTTCATTTAATTCTAGAAAAACTATGTGTGGTTTTTAGTTTTTAATTTTACTAATTTTCCAGAAAGAATAATTAAGGCCCAGAGATATAACTTGTTAATGCTTGCCAGAAAAAATTCTTCCTCCCCCACCCCAGCTTGGCTTGTAGCAGGACTGTGCTATTCATCAACACACAACTCAGTTTTGATCCTCTAAACCAAATTTGACTTAATTCAATTTGTGTTGAGGGAAGAACTCCACCAAACCACAATTTGTTATACTTTCTGTCTAGACTACATAATACCTGTCACACTTTTCTTTCACTCCACACATTATCTTCCAAATGTCCATAGGTCATTTCTCCAATGCTTCATAGTCTATTGTCCCAGATTTTATTCCCTCAGCACCTACCTTTGATAGCCCATGATTCCTGAGCGCTCATCAGCACAGCTATGATGAAAAATCCTAGCACGGGGACTCCACTTACGGCCATTTTCTTCTTGGGTGCTCTGTTGGGAGTCAGTAGAGCTCAGGGGTGAGGCAGAACAGACAAGAATTAAAGAAAAGAGAATGGGGTGTAATAGAGTCTGACTATTAAAATGCAAATCAATTACGCATTGGCCAATCAGAAAAATATTTTGAGATGACGCATCTGTTGCTAAGGGAAGGGTTCTTGCAAAGGGTCCAGGATGCAAGATACTCAGTTCATTGGATAAAGAAGTAAAGTTCTTCATCAAACAGGACAACAACAACAGATCAAGTATTTAAGAATGTTGGTCAATCACGGACAGACTCTTTAATCCCAGTCTGAGTTCTAGACAGGGATATACCTGAAGCACATTAGTGAGAATAGAATCAATGGAAACACCTAAAGTGAGAGCTAAATACAGATCATATGTCTGTGCCATGACAGCTGGAGAGTTGGCATAAGGGACAATAAATTACCCAAATAGAAGGTATATTGTCAGGCCATGGAGAATGTCTGAATTTTGGCAGTACTGAGGACATAGCTTCACTAAAGAAGCTCTTTCATGTTTCTTGGAGTCATCAACTTCAAGGTGACCAACTCAGGCCAAGAGCTTGGGTTGGCTGCCATTGTGCCTCATTTAGAGAAAATCAGAGGATAAACTCTTAGGTTCAACAGTCTCAACACTGGAGAAGGATGGAAGGCTATATCTTGAAACACAAGAAGTAGTTAGTGGAAATAGTGGGCTATAAAGGAACTACCTTCTTCTCATCTCTGCCACCTTAAATATGACAAGAGATTGGAGTTGACTAATGGACACACCTCATTTGAGGATTCAGGCCAATGAATATGAGAGAGTATAGTGGGCAAAGCCTATTCTTTTTCTTTTCTTTTTTTTTTTTTTTAGACAGAGTCTCGCTCTGTCTCCCAGGTTGGAATCAGTGACGTGATCTCAGCTCATTGCAATTTCCACCTCCTGGGTTCAAGTGATTCTCCTGCCTCAGCCTCCTGAGTAGCTGGCAGTACAGGCGCCAACCACCACGCCCAGCTAATTTTTGTATTTTTAGTAGAGACAGGGTTTCACCATGTTGGTCAGGCTGGTCTCAAACTCCTGACCTTGTGATTTGCCTGCCTTGGCCTCGCAAAGTACTGGGATTACAGGCATGAGCCACCACACCTGGCTGGCAAAGCCTATTCTATTGGAAACATTAGAGATAATAATCCACAGAAGGACTTTAATATTCCTTCCCTCATGTCATAAGATTATGAAAGTTTTTCTCTTGTCATATGATTATTAAAGATCTGCTCTAAAGAGTATATTTTGATGTTCAACATAGACAGTCCTGAAAATTAAGAGACTTTGACTCTCATGTTGCTGAAAATACAATGTTATGAAAAGGAAAATGTTAAGTTCTTTCCATAGAAAGGACTGGAATACAAATACTTCCATGAAGAGTGACCTGGCAGTGAGGGAGCCTATCGGATAGTAAGTCCACTGTTCAACATCAGTCATGACACATCTGCTTAGGGTGGATTTTCCACACTGTTGTGCTGAGGTCTTATCCTGCCATGCAGCCATTCTCACAAGTTATGAACACAAATATTCTATACTTTACTGATTATCTGATCACATCAAAGGGCTCTGAACACACTGTGACATTAACTCCTAGATCACTAGAAAGAGACCCACAGTATGGTCTCTCCTGTAATTTTTCAGGAATACCTTTCCTGAAAGGTAAACAGTCAGGAGAATGGGCCAGATGATAGCCTATGGTATCAGTCTGTGCTGAGAGTCTGATCCTATGATTTAAGCTTGTCATCTCCTCTTTTAGAGGCAAAACCATGTATAATTTTCTATGTCTGCCCTTTGCTGGCTGCCATAATGCCTCGTTCTTAAATGGTGCTTAAGAAAAACATGGTAAACTCAAAGACATTTCATCTATCATGACAGCACCTTCAACCCAAGTCGTTGCTCAGCAACTTATGACACTGTTTAGTCCTAAAACACTGATTCGTTCTTCTTGTGAGATTACCAAATTTGGGAGACTTGAGAAATGACTTTCAGTTCCCTTTCTCTGTGATAGGAGAGAAGTTCCTATTTGGACAGTGCTCATGGTTCTCCGTTTTCTTTCAAACTCTAATTTCCTGTGTGTTTGAGGGAATTTCCAAAGGCACCTGAATGAGGACTTCTTGGTGATATTAAATGGGGAGGAGCCGCTGTAGCCATGAGAATTCAGTCAAGAAACAGGAATCCCTGTAAGCAGTCTAAGCAGAACTGAATATACTACAGGGAATTAGCCCTTAAAACTGTTAGGGGGTCTGGAAAAGCACAAGTCAGTGCAGACCCCTAACTTTAAAAGATCAGGAACCCCTAGGAAGACTTTGCTGATGTTGCAGATCCTCTAGCACCCCTAGGAGTAAATGTCTTTAGGATACAAGGCTGCTGCCAAAACTCATATCTGTGAAGCCTGTCCCTGAAATGGCTGTGGCCTAACTTCCACCTCCCAAATCTCATGATACTGAGTTTCACTGGAGAAATGTATTCCACATTCAGAAACCTGGGGCAGAGCAAACCTGGGAGAAGTAATATTCTTACTTCTATTCCTTAAGATATGGACAGGACCAGAGAAGCAAATGGAAATTTTACAAAAATTACTAAATGCACATATGTGTGTCTGTGTTTGTGTGTATATCCACCACAGATCACTCTGGTTCTCCCCACAGTGCCAAGTCTAAATCCAGAGGACACATTCTTCTGGAGAAATGGGTTAGGGCTTTCACACTGGGCCCAGATCAAGTCTGGGACCTCAATACTTCATTTGTTTGTGTCGTTTGAGTTCTGAGAACCTCCAGCCTCTTCTTTTAGCTTCCCTTCCACCACCACCTACCCCCTTTTCCTTCTGCACTAAGGGTCTTCATAGTGTTTTTCCCCTACTAAGGACTTCCTGCCAGAGGTGCTGAGGGAATACTGATCTAGGTTTTTCCTTCTCAATTCACTACATAAGAAATTTTTCTTGTATCACTTCTTCGCATCCTGAGAGGTCGCAGAAGCTGGTCTGCAGGAATAGTTCCCTATTAGAATAAAAACTGTGAACTGTTGATATCAACAAGTGCACTAGGACATTAACAAATGTGCTGGGGCAATGGGTTAATGGGCCTTCCTAGAATGTCCTGTGTTAACAGAGGGCTCCATGATGACTGGACTCATCTTTAACCTGGAGGGATGGCAGTTTGAGTTTGATTCATTCTCTCTTCACCTTTATCTGAAACCTGATGCTTTAAAGACCAGAGTTATCTTTATACAGACCTCCTGGGGTGTGAAATGACCCCGCTTTATTTGAGTAGTCTTTGTAAATTAGAAAATGCAGGTAGGGGTGTGTGTGTGTGTGTGTGTGTGTGTGTGCGTGCATATGTTTAGAAATTTCGAATCCATGTCTCAGAATATTTTCCTGCCGGCCAACTACAAGTTTCATTGCTATAACTTGAGCATCTATAGTCAGATTGTTCTATAATTCTCTGTGTTCTTGTCTGTTCTAAATGGCACAAGCTAAGCCTTATAATTGGGAGAGTCTGAAGGAAAAGATTAGCTTGACCAATCACCAAAGAAGCCTCAGGGTGGTTGTCTCTAAAGCTGCCCCCATATGGCCAGTCCATGGCTTGATTCACTCACTCAGCACCTCCTGTTCCTTAGAAATTCTGGCAATTTGTTTTCAGAGTTCCTTCCATTTCTATCACCTTGGCCACTCCAAAGCCAGCACAGAGAATTAGGATATAGGACATTCTGATGCTCTCATCTTCTCATCTTCTGAAAAAAATGCATCCTCTCACCTGTGAATCCTTTCTTAGCTATTCTTCCAGGAATAGGGAATGATTTTACTCAACCATCCATGTAAAACATAGTCCAGAAACTTCATTTAAACATTATGTTTTGTTTCATGAGTAAACTATGGAATCTCATCAAGGTCAGAATGATTTTATAGAATTCAGATGTGTTTGTATGCACACGTGTGTGTGTGTGTGTGTGTGTGTTGAAGGAGGAGAATTAGGAAAGTATCAATTTCAATCAATCTAATTCATATAACTTTTTAAATTTACTGACTAATTCTTTAAATACTATGTGATCATACTCTTTATTCAAGGTACTTCCTTTTGTTTATTTTTAAAAACATCTGAAGTATACAAATGTAATTGCTAGGTTGGAAAAGCACTAAATGGAATCCTTAAATCAAACAAAAACTCATTGTGTCTGCTATTGCCCCTTTAGATAATTTCATTAGAGATGCTACTCCCCTGTGCTTGGGTAGGAATTATAGCATACTTCATGAATTATTTGCTCGATTCTAATTAATATGCTATTCTACAATTCCCTTAAATTGCACAAGTATATCTTAGTTCAGCAATTAGATTGTTTGGTACTATATAATAATTGAAAGTCCCAACTTGATTTAAGATAAATCTTTTTCTATCTCTGTGTAAATTGTTGCACAGGAGTGACTGTGGTTCTCCTTCCTTCTAACATTCTACTGGCACTTTGAGGCCATAGCCCATCTAGGGTAGGTTCAGGGAAGGGGAGGAAGAGAAAAAGACCAGAAATGTCTTACTGAAAATGAAATATTTGTGTGCTCTGAGCCTGGGTGACGTTCCAAGTAAAGCTTTTCTCTTGTGCAAGGTTTGGTAGGCTCCTCAGATTCTCTCACGGCCCATGCCTGGTGTGTAGGGAACACTACAACATCCTTTGTGTCCACAAACTCCGGGAGTGTGACCATTCCCAATGCATCACTGTTTCAAGATCCAATACCGACTAGTCCATATACCCCGCTCTTTAGGATTCTGATGGGAGCAGAAGCCAATTCCATCATCTTCAACCACCCAACTTCGTATTAAGCAGAGGAAACTCTTGGTCCCCCTAGAAAACAGTTTCACTAAATTCCAGGCAGGTAAATTGGTCCCTTTCCCATATACATTGGGAGTAGATGATAGAATTCACAGTAAAGAGCAGATCTATTCAAGGATATCACAAATCTGCTTCATCCTACACTCTCTGACCACCCTTTGGTCAGTAGAGAGACAATAACAGAAAACTATTTTTCCCATCATTTCTTATTTATTTATTTGTTTTATTATACTTTAAGTTTCTGGGATACATGTGCAGAACATGCAGATTTGTTACATAGGTATACATGTGCCGTGGTGGTTTGCTGCTCCCATCAACCCGTCTTCTAGGTTTTAAGCTCCTCAAGCACTAGTAATTTGTCTTAATATTCTCCCTCCCTTTGCCCCTCACCCCCCAACAGGCCCCTGTGTCCATGTGTTCTCATTGTTCAACTCCCACTTATGAGTGAGAAAATTCAGCATTTGATTTTCTGTTCCTGTGTTATTTTGCTGAGAATGATGGTTTCCAGCTTCATCCATGTCCCTGCAAAGGACATGAACTCGTTCTTTTTCATGGCTGCATAGTATTCTATGGCATATATGTGCCACATTTCTTTATCCACTCTATCATTGAAGTGTTTTCCCCATCATTTCTTTATGAATTCTGCAAAAGAGGTGAAGAACAGTCTCACATGTCCATAAATAGATATCTGTGTTAATGGCCTCTTAGCTGATACTGAGGAAAGACCACAAACATTAAAAACAAAACAACAAACATATGAAAAAGTATAAATCATGGTCATTGTCTGTTACTGGTCACATAGACATAATTATAACATAGTTTAGGAAATGGAGGCAGAACTGGCCATTTAAGCTGTGTTTCCTAGTCCAGTTTTCTTACAAGATAATGGAGAAGAGTGTGCATACAACATGCTTTTTGTTAGATTAAGCATCACTCTGTTAAGGAATAAATCTGAGCTACTTTCAACCACTTTTAAGGATCCTGCTCTTTTTCCCAAAGGAAAATTGATATTTGAGGCCTCAGTAAGTTCCATGTTCTGTCCAATTATTTAGCATTACAGTGCCTATGTACCTCCAAGTGACTAAAGACTTTTACTCTTGGCCATGTGCCACACAACTGAAGATTATTCTTTCAGGTGAAAGTGGCAGGATTCCTATAAGAACCTTAAGAGGCTTTTCCTTTAGTTAGAAGGGAATTTAGGGACTGGAGTTCTGAGAACTGGCCATGTCCAGACAATAGTGCCCCCAGACGACAGTCATTTCTGCCACCTTTTTTCTGGACATATGCAGCATTATTTGGAAATCTTTTTTCATTAAGCATGATTCTGCTCATTTCTAAATATCATAAGAATGTCTGTGTAGCAGTCTTTTTGTACTTTTAATTCTTTTCTAAAAGGTATAATTGAGAGTAAGAAACAAAAAACTAGAAGATGGTTTATTTCATGTACACGGTCAGCAATCATAGTAAAGGAGCTGAGTTCTAAATATGTAAAACACTTACTGTAGCGAAGTTAGGAAGAAGACAAGGAGTGTGAAGATGAGAAGTTAGAAGTGTGAAAAATGAATCACTAGAGCCTCCTGATAAGAAAGGAAGTAGAAAATGATTTTTAAAGTACTTAAGTAGGTAAGATTTCAAATCCAAATGTCGTGAATGAATGAAGGAAATTTTCACAAAAAAATAGAAGTCATGAGAAGAAGGTAGCTCTTGTTCACCCTGAGTATAGCATGGGTCAAGCACAGAATGTAAGAGGGGAATTAGTTCTCACAATAAAATAGAAGAGAATATGAGTGGCTAAATGGCACCTAAAAAAAAACCATCCCAAGACTTAAGCTAATACAGAAGGTCTCTGACTTACGATAATTTGGCTTATGATTGTTCAACTTTATGATGGGTTTATTGGTGTATTAAATGCATTTTCAGCTTAAGATATTTTCAAGTTATAATGGGTTTATTGGGACATAACCCTATTGTTAAGTTGAAGAGCCTCTGTACACGAGCAGTGGTCCATGCTGCAAAATGTTTTTTAAAAACCAATAGTGAGGATAGAGAATAAACTGTTTTAGGTTTCTGAGATTACTTATGAACTTTGAACCTTTAAGGTAGAAAGAAAGGTGAGAAATATGCCAGAAGATTGTTGCTGCTTTCACTGAAATTCTCTTTTGGGGTACAGTTTCTTTTTACCAATTAAAAATACTACTATTATGACTAAGACACCAAAGTTTACTTATATGTATTAGATAATAGTTGTATTTCCATTTTACCTGAGAAAACTGGGTTTAAAGAAATCTAATCTTTTGGTCAAGGGCTTACTTAGAAAGTAGCAATTGTGGTTTTCTAAATCAAGTCTCTAGCTCTGTAGCCAATAATATGTGGAGTCCAAGAACCAGTCCACTCAAAACACTAAAACCACTCAAACCACAAACATATCCTTGGGTAGGGATGACAGTTGGTTTTTTCTTGTATACTATGTTTATATTTGACTATTTCAAAGGTTCTCAGGACACATCTTTTTCCCTTGATTTTCTAAGGTATAGTGTAAGTGGGACTAGGTTTCCCTCTTGTGGTCAACAGTGTTTAATTCTTCATAAGTGTGTTTGACATTGAGTATTCAGACACCTTAGAAAGATCAAGGATTTCTTAAGTCAAGATGTTTCAACTAATTTTTTTCTTATGTGCGTACTCAGTGTGCTTGATTTAATTAGGTCACTTAAACAGTTTGTAATTTTAAAATATTTAAAGTCTTTTTATAAGTATTACCATGCCATTTTTGAATAAGAACACGAAATATAGGATATACTTTTAAATAATTTGAAGGTTGAAATAATCTCTTAAAACGGACAAAATTAACTATTTCATTTTGAATCTTGTGGATAAATGCTTTATAACATCCTTTCTACTTCTCCATGATATGTTTAATCTTACGTTAATTTTCTAATTGTTTTCTGGAAACCTGAAGGAGGAAGAACATCAGCTGGATTTTTAGACAACATTGCTTGTGGCACAAATGGCTTCTGGTTGGCGTTTTGTATCTTTACCAGGAAGACTATTCGATGAACCATAACAAATGACGGGGACCCATAGTTTGGGTATCTCTAACGCAATGACCCTTGTAACTAAGCATGCCCTTTACAGGGACTCTGCAAGCTGTGCCCTTGGGTTTGTCATAAGAGGTAGTAGCTCCTAGATGGCATGGGGATTCTAAGCCAGGGTGGACACAACTTCCACAGGTGTAAATTCAGCTCCCTGTACCTGAGCTGTCACTTGGGGGATGGGGGCAGAGGATGAAACTAGCACCTGGAATAAGTTATAGACTGTTTCAAGAACTTCTCCCACTGAAGAAAAAAAACCTGCTTCAGCACTTTGGCATACTTTGACTTCTGTCTAATATCCTTCTAAGTGAATCTGAGGGCCAGGTGTGGCCTATGGTAAAAACTTGAATATGAGTATTTAGTTAAACCTGAGAATACTCCCTGCCCCCAGGTATTGATACACGGACAATTTTCATTTTATGTCTTTTTTTTACATGTGTATATGTCACATGGTGTATGTGTATACATAGGAGATACACACACACACACACACATTTCCCATATTTTGGGGGAAAAAAATCTGCGTATTTTTTATGGCTTTAACATAATTAATAGTTTTAGTCTTTTATTTTTGTAAGCAAATTAACTTACATTAAATACACATATCATCTAAGGATAGATGATATGTTTATTTAAGGATCTAAGGATAGATGTACAATATTTTAATATATGCCAAAGACATATTTTTAAAAATATGTTGAGAAATTTCTGGTTCCAAGACAAGATGGAGTAGGTGCAATTCTTCCTATTCCTCCTACTAAGTACAGCTACAGACAGACCTAAGAAGCCCTTGAATGACGGAGAGGAGAAGCAGGTTAGCCTCAGACCACGGGATTGGGGAATGAGGGAGTGGTGAGTTCCATGGGTTTTCTTTCTGCCTAATATATCCAGGAATGAGTGCTGGAGAAACTGGAAAACAGGAAACATCAGTAGTCACAGACAAAAATATCCTAAGGAAAGCATGTTTCTCTATCCAAGGGAATGAGAAAGAGCAACCTACCAGGCAGATAACTGATAGTAACCGCACTACTCCAGTCAAATACAGAAAAATCAGTGGCTCCCAACCTGCCTCAGTCAGCAAACACTGAGTGAGGAGCTTTGTCTTATCCCATTGCCTGGCAATAATGAGATACCTCCTAGACCCATCAGGCTTACGTCAGAGGAAGCCACCTGGGGATTTAGGACTTTCACCACTGCCCATCAGTAATCAGCCACCTCCACATTGTGGTGTTGCCCACATTGTGGGCATAGTGAAGCCCATGTGAAGAGCCTGGACTTCCACCTGCCCTGTTGGAAGGAAGCACTCCTCACCCACTTTGCCAGGGTGCTGTCAGAGGAGGCCAAGTAGAAAGCTGGGGCTTTCACCACTGCCCAAGTATAAGGAGGCACTCCTACCCTCCTGGGGTCAGTAGAGGCCACGTTGGAGCACCGATGAGACCCTCTCCCTCCCAGTCAGGATTCTGTAAATGGAGGCCTAGTGGGGAGCCTGAATTCCTATACCCAGCCTACAGCCACAAGGCGCCCCTGCCAGAGAGCCTTCAGTTCAAAGTTCACCAGGAATCAAACCTGTGAACACCTTGATCTTTGACTTCCCAGCCTCCAGGACCGTGAGAAACACAGAGGGTCCTCCTATAGCATTGCTTTGTTCAACATTGTTTTGTTACAATGTTGGTGAGAAAATAAATAGATTCCTGGCCAGGGCCACTGTCCACGTGGAGTTTGTGTGTTCTCCCTACGTCCGCATGGGTTTTCTTTGTGTACTTTAGTTTTGTCCCACATCCCAAAGACGTGCATGTTAGGTTAATTGGTGAGTCTAAATTGTCCCAGCAGACAGAAAAAGCAAAATTGTGCTTCCAAAGATCAGGAACTACAGGAAGCTACTATTGGCATTAAATAGTACTAAACAGACCCACACTCCTGGCAGCTGCTGCTGCTTGCTGTCAGAAGCAGAATGACAGCAATTTTCCACTCTCTTCTATTTGCAAGCGAGTGCCTTCCTAAGAAAGGGACCCTGGAAGAAGTGGTGTCCAGGCTTCAACCCCAAGTGATATGGAAAAAAGTACAAAACAGGAAAAATTAGTACCAACAGACAGTATCTCCAACTTAAAATATCTTGAACATTTATTCCTGAATATATTACCCTTTTCTAATATCTCTGTTTACATTTTCTGTATTTGTGCTTACATATATATTTGATGAATTTTTAGCATTTTCAATAACTTACTAAATCTATATTCAATAGAAATATTAAACCTAATATAATGTATGACATTATCAGATATAGAAGATCTTAATGTCATTAATTAAATGTTAGCCTCTTGGGATTTAATTTATATAAAGCTTAGTTATGTGAAAATACATGAAGATCAATCAAATGAAAACAGCAAAGATTATTCACAAATTGCTATAACAAAGGAGTCAGCCACCATCATTTCGTTTTTGGCAGAGACTCCAAGGCAGGCAGAGAAGTAGGAAACTGTATAGTGGTAAAAAGGGACCTGACTGGAGGCTGTTGGCCTGGGGAACGTTTAAGGGAAAACTTGAAGTGGAATATCCTAGGTAATTGGTTAGGGTGCATATTTAGCTTTCCCTGGTTGGTCCTAAGTTGGAAGCAGGCACAAATATTGGGGAAACTGCCAGTTATTAATCAAGTCCTGGCCATTTTAGAACAATTGTTATATAAGTTATTATTTAGCTTCCTGGATTATCACTAAAGACAGCAATCTGACTTCCTGCACGTCTGACTTATAGCAGACTATCTTGCTGGATTGTTTATTGTAGATAAGGGGATTGGTTCCCCCGGCAGGTTGCTGTAGGCTGTGGGTCAAAGGTCTTTCAGAGCAACAGGCTGGAGTGCAGTGGCGCAATCTCGGCTCACTGCAACCTCTGCCTCCTGGGCTCAAGTGATTTTCCTGCCTCAGCCTCCCAAGTAGCTGGGACTACAGCTGCACACCACCATGCCCAGCTAAATTTGTAGTTTTAGTAGAGACGGGGGTTTCACCATGTTGGCCAGGATGCTCTCGATCTCTTGACCTCATGATCCATCCGCCTTGGCCTCCCAAAGTGCTGGGATTACAGGCATGAGCCACTGTGCCTGGCCAGACCTATTTTTATATATGGTCTGGCCATTGTCTCTTACTATATCCAGTTTTTCAGTAAGCACAATTTAAAATCTTATTCTTTTTTCCACCACAGTATAAGATGCATTAGGGTCACAGTAGGACAAATTCTCCCACTGGCAACAACTACAAAAATAGGATAAAATTTTAAAGGGATATTTTTAAAAGCATTGTTTAGCTAAGAAAGTAAATAGAACTAGATGAACTAAAATTCCAAAGAAGAACCATGGAAATGTAAGCTGATGTTTGGACATCACGTTTTCTCTTGGTAGCGTTTGCTGTTTGTGTGTGCTGCGTTTTGGTGTCATTTTTCTGCTACAGTTTTCTGCTGTAGGAAAATGTTCTGCTACAATTTTCCTACAGTTTTCTGCTGTAAGAAAGAAACCAGCAGCAATTATGGGGTCAGAGTGATGTAACTAGGAAACCGAGGCATCTCAAACACTCTGGTTTCCTCAAAACACATTGGTTAACTTCTGATGCTATAGTAGAAGGTAAAACAAAAAAATTAGAGTGTCAGCTTCTGAAAGGCAGTGCAAACTCTTTCACTGTCCAGCGGTGTTGAGGAAACAAAGACCTACCATTGATAAGGGGCCTAAAACAAAACAGACAGAAGTTTCAGAAGAACTGGTGAATTGATGCCAAGTAGCAACAACCACTTATCACCTGAGGACACTTACTGATCTGAGTGCTTGTGTGGGGCTAATAATCCAGGTTTGGCCTCTGACAATGGGCTCCTCCAGTGGATTAAGAAATTAGCAAGTGTTATGTCATTTGATGTGGTGCTGAAATGACAAGATTTGAGAGCTGATGACCTCAAGCGCTTTGTAGGTGTCCTTTTCAAAACACTTGTTAAATGTTGAAGATGTATGGAGTAAAATACTAATGAGCTAAGCTGAAAATTTCTTTAAGTTCAGCTTAAATCTCCTTCAGCCCTTCAGGGTTGAGAAGATGAAAACTATTGAGTTATTCACTGAAAGTCGTGGAGGACCATGCTCTAGAAATGGGGCAAAACTTAAGTCATGCATCACTTAGCTAAAGGGACAGGCTCTGAGAAATGTGTCATTAGGTGATTTCATCTTTGTGTGAACATCACAGAGTGTCCTGACGCAAACTAGATATTATAGCCTACTACACATTTAGGCTATATGGTACAGCCTATTACCCCTAGGGACAAACCTGTACAGCACGTGACTGTACTGAATACTATTGGTAATTGTAACACAATGCTAACTGTTTGTGTATCTAAACATAGAAAAGGTGTAGTGAAAATACCAAATGAAAGATTTTTAAGTGGTACATCTGTCTAGGACACTTACCATGACTGGAGCTTGCAGGACTGAAGTTGCCTTGGGTGAGTCAGTGAGTGAGTGGTGAGTGAATGTGAGGGCCTAGGGCATTACCCTACACTACTGTAGACTTTATAAATACTGTAACTAAGACTACACTAAACTTATGAAAAAATTTTTTCTACAATAATGAATTAACCTTAGCTTACTGTAATTTTTAAAACTTTGTAAACTTAATTTTTTAACTTTTTGACTGTTTTGTAATAGCACAGTTTAAAACACAAATACACTATACAAAAATATTTTATTTATATCCTTATACTATGAGCTTTTTTCTATTTATTTATTTATTTATTTATTTATTTTTACTTTTTAAACTTAAAAAAAAATCTAAGAAGCACACACATTAGCTTAGGCCTACTTGGGATCAGGATCATCAATATCACTGTTTTCCACTTCCACATCTTGTCCTACCAAAGTGTCTTCAGGGGCCATAGCACACATGGAGATGCCCTCTCCTATGATAACTATACTTTATTCTCTAATTCCTCCTGAAGGACTGCTTGAGGCTCTTTTTGAGGAGGTGTCACTCTTCAGAAACAGGTCCATGATGGTTTGTTTAGTTTCCTTTTTCATCATAGATTTGCTTATAAGCAGAAGATTCACCATGAACATTCCTCTTTATTAATGAAAACCTTTTTGTGCTGGGGCTCATGCTTTCAAACTTTTTAAGGAGTTTGTTGAGGTCTGCAAAAGCTCCTGCTAAACCCTGCATGAATTTTATTTGGGGTTCTTCTTCTTCTCCTTCAGTTTCCTTTTTTTCTCACCACTACTTCAGCTATGCATTTTTATCTCAGTTCCAACAACTCCTCATTAGTCAATTCCAAGGAACTACCTCTAGGAGCTCCTAATGCCATCCTCATCTATACTCAGTTTAAAGTTGTTTGCCATCTCAACCAAAGCCTTGTAGATTTTTGCAATCTCCTCATCCCTGGCAAACCCTTTGAACTCACAGACAAACCTCCTGAGTGTCTTCTTCCAGATGCCATTCACACACTCCTTGGTGACATCATCCCTCCCAAGCAAGGTTCTTGATGTAGCCATAGCTGTTCTTATCCTTCCAGAATTGCATCAGTGTCTTCTCAATGTCTTCCTGAGTTGCCGTAATAACCTGGGCAAAGGCCCTCCTCAGATAGTAAACCTTAAAAGCTGCTATAATTCCTTGATCCATTGGTTGGATTAAAGAGGTAGTATTTGGAGGGAGAAACACCACTTCAATATTGGGATAAAGATCATTAATAACAGGAGGATGTGCAGAAGAACTAATAACCATAAACAAAATCTTGAAAGTTATGGTATTCTTCAAACAATGCCTCTCTATTTCTCTGGCATAGAAATTTAGGATGTAATCATGGAAGAGGAGATGGGTCATCCATGATGTTTTATTGCACCTGTAGTGTACCGGCAGGGTATGCTATATATATACATATACATATATATATATATACACACACACATATATATATATATATATATCTTTTTTTTTTTTTGACGGATTCTCACTCTGTCGTCCAGGCTGGACTGCAGTGGCACGGTCTCGGCTCACTGCAAGCTTCACCCCAGGTTCATGCCATTCTCCTGCCTCAGCCTCCCGAGTAACTGGGACTACAGGTGCCCGCCACCATGCCTGGCTAATTTTTTGTGTTTTCAGTAGAGACAGGGTTTCACCGTGTTAGCCAGCACAGTCTCGATCTCCTGACCTCATGATCCACCCGCCTCGGCCTCCTAAAGTGCTGGGATTACAAGCATGAGCCACTGTGTCAGGTCTCTTTTTATATTCTTAAAGGAAGGTCCTGGGGTTTTCACCATGCCAGATCACAAAGGGCTTTAATTCATAGCCTGCAACATTGCCCTCAAGCAAGACCATTATCTGTACTTAAAAGCCTTGAAAGCTAGCATTGACTTGGCCTCCTTGTGGATTAAATTCCTTTCAGGCAATGAGAACAAAGACACAACTTACCAGAATCTCTGGGACACATTTAAAGCAGTGTGTAAAGGGAAATTTATAACAGTAAATGCCCACAAGACAAAGCAGGAGAGATCTAAAATCAACACCCTAACATCACAATTAAAAGAACTAGAGAAGCAAGGGCAAACAAATTCAAAAGCTAACAGAAGGTAAGAAATAACTAAGATCAGAGAAGAATTGAAGGAGATAGACACGAAAAACCCTTAAAAAAAAATCAGTGAATCCAGAAGCTGGTTTTTTTTAAAAAAAAAGATCAATAGATAGACTCTGACCAGACTAATGAAGAAAAGAGAGAAGAATCAAATAGATACAATAAAATATGATAAAGGGAATATCACCACCGACCCCACAGAAATACGAACTACCATCAGAGAATATTATAAACACCTCTGATTAAACAGACTTTAAACCAGCAAAGATCAAAAGAGACAAAGGAGGGTATTACCAAGGGATCAATTCGACAAGAAGAGCTAACTATCCTAAATATATATGCACCCAATACAGGAGCACCCAGGTTCATAAAGCAAGTTCTTAGAGACCTACAAAGAGACTTAGACTCCCACATAATAATAGTGGGAGACTTTAACACTCCACTGTCAATATTAGACAGATCAACAAGACAGAAAATTAACAAGGATATTCAGGACTTAACTGTTTGGACGAACGGAGGCAAGATGGTGCACTTCCGGGTTCTTCTTCACCAACTTTTCCCGCTTGCGCGAAAATGCAGCCGGCGCCAGAGAAGGTGCAGACCAACTGGGCATGCGCCAGGTGACGTCAATCCGAAGAGACCAAGATTTACCTGGTCGCACCTGCGGAACGCCCCCTGACACGCCCGTGCCCCGCCTATTGCCCTCCCACTCCTAGAAAAGCCGCTCCGGAGGGACGCCACGCGCCGCCTTCCTCAGTTCTCCACTCCTGTCGGGATGTCTGGACTGCAGGAACTCCCTCCGAGAGCCCCACCGAGGGACTCTGTCGGCCTTCTTTGCTGGAGGCCGACAGACCTCTTCCCCACACCTTAGGTGACCAAAATAAACTTGCAGTTTTGCTCCTACACTTGCCTACTCGCTGGTTCTTTTGTGCCCGCTCTGGTGGTCTTAGAAAAACAAATCATTAACTTAGCTCTGCACCAAGCGGACCTAATAGACATCTACAGAACTCTCCACCCCAGATCAACAGAATATACATTCTTCTCAGCACCACATAGCACTTATTCTAAAATTGACCACAGACTTAGAAGTAAAACACTCCTCAGCAAATACAAAATAACGGAAATCATAACAAATAGTTTCTCAGACCACAGTGCAATCAAACTAGAACTCAGGATTATGAAACTCACTCAAAACCGCACAACTACATGCAAACTGAACAACCTGGTCCTGAATGACTACCAGGTAAATAACAAAATGAAGACAGGAATAAAGACGTTCTTTAAATTTCCACTCTTAGCCTCACTTTTTGTGTGTCTGCATCCTCGATCTCCATGGCCACGAGACAACGAACCTCAGGTCACCCCAGACAAACGAGGCTGCTTCAATCCCACTTATATGAGGTGTCTAGGTAGCCAGTCTCATAGAAACAGAGAGTAGGTTGGTGGTTGCCAGAGACTGGGGGCAAGGTAAATGGGGGAGTCACTGTTCAACAAATATAACATTTTAGTTATGCAAGATGAATAAGTTCTAGAGATAGACTATACAACATTGTGCCTATAGTCAACAATACTGTGTTATAGTTAAAAACTTATAAAGAGGGTATATTTCATGTAATGTTTTCTTATCACAATAATACAATGAAATAAACTGGAAAATGAAGGTGATCCAGAATTTATCATTGTTACCAGCAAGAGGGTTATTTCAATACAAACTACTCCACCAATACCAGAGGCCATAGCTGTCCTTCCAGAGCTTTTAATTAAGACTCAGGTAGGTCTCTGTTCCTGCAAATGTCAGTGAGAGATTCAGCCCTAAACTTCAGTTCTTGCTGGCCCAGCTCCCTGGCCTCCTTCTCAGGTAGCTCAGGAGCTGGCACATGTGAAAAGGGGGAGACCCACCTTGTGCTTGACAGACCCAGGCTGAAGGCAGTTCTCTGTGTCCTGAACACAAGCAACATGGAGGAGGCCTCATTCTGCCTTTGGAGTTTGGGGCCTGGCTCATAGTTCAGTGCTGCACCAAAGCTCAAGAAATATCTTGTGGGGAAATCTGACCATGAATTTGAGAATTTGAGAACCTCAAATATCTAATTTCTTAGTTAGTCCCTGTGTCCCTTACTTGGTTCCCCTTTCTCCAGCAGATTCCCTCCTGAGCCCATGACACCTCTTCTGCATGAACAATGAGTTGGCAAATGCCCCGTGGGTGGCAGGGGAAGGGCTGTGACTGTCAGCTCAGCTCAAAAGGATCACCTGTTCTCTGCAATTGTATTTCATCTAGTGCGTGTTGCTTCCACAGCCCTCCTTTTCCTTTAAAGTATGAATTTTGTGTTTTAAATTTTTAACTTTTCTAGCTGTTGTACTGGGAGTGTTGAGTTCATCTAGTAATATCCCACAGAGAAGTCAATGTCCTATATTTATTTTCTGTTATGTTTTTCCTGGCTTTTATCATTTTTTGTTTTCTTATTTTTTTAATTGAGGCCATGCAGAAGAAAAATATGAGTGATAATTTGAGGCTCCAGGAAAGATTATATTTCTCTAGAGGTTATTTAATTTAGCTTGTGTCAGGCAACGAGGCTAAGGGCATTAATATCTCAAATCACCCAAATCTAGACTAGGATTAGTTAGACAGAACTCAGGATTCAGTTCCTATGAAGGATGATCGGTTTCTATTTCACCGTATTCCACATATTAGACGTCCAAGGTTTCTATGGAAAGTGTATTTTTGTCTTACGGTCCCCTTTCTTTATTTGTGAGGTATGAAATCCAAATTTGTCCCTCTAGCCCTTTGAACATTTTGTGAGGTTTTTGTGCTTAATGGAAGTTCAGCCAAATGAAAAGGAACACAGGTATCAAACACCACATGGAAGCCGAAGCAGCTAGCTGTATTGAACATGTTTCCCCCTCACATAATAGCATATATTCTTATCCAGCTGGAGCTGGCATTATAGGAAGCACCTTTTCTCTTTGCCTTTACATCTTCTGATCTTTGACTGGGAATAAAAATCTTCTGTATATGTGATTCTTTCCTACTTGGTCTTGTTCCCTTACTCCAAGGAAATATCTAGATGTTGGATGATTTGGGGCTGGATAATGATGGATGTGAAGTTGTATTTTACTTGCACATGATTAGCTGGGATGTTTCCCTCTCCACCACCTACCTAAGTAGTTTCCAGGCTCCCTGTATCAGATCAAACAGGTCCAGGTGAGCAGGTGTAGAATCCAGAGATGCCACATACACTGGGACATGAGGATGTCTGTTCAGTTGTGTTTTGTATAAATTGTGAAAGAAAAATAAAAACTGGGCACCCCAATTCGTCATGCCAAAAGGAAAAAATTAAGCTGAAAGCTGAGTCATGCAAGAAATTGCCTTTCTTTTGGTTTCCAAGCAGATAGCGACAGATAAAAGGTTAAAAATATCCCCACCAGTAGCTATGCTACGTTCACCTAGTCATATGCAAACTGACGATTTACTGAGTGCAAGATGAATACATAACTGCCTCTTCCCCTACCTGCCCCTTTTTCCTTGCAACATGTGGATTGCCATACCTTCTCTCTTTCCCTGTCAGCCCACTTTTCCCCTTTAAATATCGAGGCCTTCAAAATCATCTTTGGAGAAAGACACAGACCAGATTGCCTGTGTCATTCGATGATTTTTTTCTTTCCAGCATGTCCCTAATCTTGGGAAAATAAACTTCTAAATTGCTTAAGACCTGTCTCAGATACTTTTTGGTTTACAACCTTGACACATATCAGAGTTTCAACCTATGTGACAGTCCAAGGAAGAGTGAAAATTACCAAGGAAAGTACACTATTGTAGCTATTGGTCTGCTTTCTTTGCTTCTAAAGATGGGCATAATTGGGTTCTTCCTTTATAATGCCATATATCTTGTTCTTGTGGCATGGGCTGTAGCTATATGGTGCCTGTACCATACAGGCATCATCAGGAAGGTAAACGCACTGAGATTTCCAACCTTTACCAAAGCTTCTCCCCTTTAAATAGAGCTACAAAAATATACCTTGATGACACTGAGCTTCTTTTTTTCTGTTTTTATACACTTTATTCCTTGTTTATGCTTTATAAAAATTGGTTTTTATAGCATCTTCAATGGATGGGATACACCTCTGCCTTTCTGTCTGGCTGCTTCCCAACTCCCAGGCTCTTTATGCTGATTACCAGGGGCACCCACATTTGTCATTGTTACAAAATATGGGGAGAAGAATAACTTGAATCTAGTGATATGTCGTGTCACCCTACATGTCCCTTGCGGACATGCTCTGTGATAGAGCCCTCGTGAAGAATTATTCCTGAGACTACCTCAAGCAGAAAAATGAAATATACTAACCAAAACTTTTGGTTACAAATGACAGTAAATAAAGCAGCTCTGGAGGAATGACAGTGGCTTCATTAATTCTCACATACAGTAATCAAATGGTTGTGGACATAGTCTGGAGTGTGAGGAAGACTGAGAACCCACGTACTGATGTGGGAGATACATCTCTTTATGCCTCCTTCATCCACAAAGGGCTGAAATTTATAATGTTGGGGAAAATTGTATGAGCATCTTGTTACTTCAGGAATACAACAGTAGGAAAGAGCAATTTCTCAAAAATGACCATTTTCTTGAAGTGAATGAGTAACTGTGATGGCACCCGAGAGGACAGAAATTCCTGGGAAGGAAATCAAGGAATCAGGTGATGTGAGCAGAAACACCCACTGAAGGTCCGCCTAAGACTGGGGCGCAGCGCGGAAGACTGGGGCGCAGCGCGGAATGATACTTGGGCTGAGAAGGGCAAAGCGTGAGCCACCTGTAAGGATGCCATCCTCAAAGATGGCACGGGGACCTCCACCAGCTACCCTTGAAATGAAATGGCACTGTGGGGAGGCCCTTTCCTAGGTAGCTGGTGGAGGTGCTCACGCTATCTTTAGGGGTGGGGGCAGTCTGTCCCCATCAAACAATGGAAAGAATTGGTAAAATTATGCATTGTGTACAAAAATAAGGACCATTATGAGAATTTTTTGGAAATCATTAAACATGAGAATTATTTTATTCCCCATTCCTTTTTCCCTCCTTTTGACTCCTTCTTTCCTCCCTCTGTCCCCTCGTTCCATTTTTTTCTTCCTTCCTTCCTTCCTTTTTTCCTTCCTCCCTCCCATTCTTCCTTTCTTTCTTTTATACATCCTTTTCTATTCTTGCTTAATTTTTTGCATTAAAGATCATGTTCAGGTGAGCATCTCAGAAGCTGGTGTTACACTAAGTGACAGGTAGAAACCAGCCAGCGAACTCAATCTCAAGATTGAGATCACTGAACTGTGGTTTCTAAGATCAGTATCAGAAAGGGAAGCATCCAGCTTAAATCAGGAATAACTTGCTAGAAAAATTGAATATTCCTATCTAGAGGACAAAGGCCTCTACAAAAAAGCGAAGAGCCTCAATCCATGGTCTGCTTTCCCTAAAACCTCCATCTCTCCCATTAATCATCTGTGAATAAGTATTAGAAGAAACATAATGTGGAAAACACTACAGGATGAGATTTTCCTTTTTCCTCCTAAAGGAGAGTTTAATACAGGCAGGGCTCAGATCCAGCAGGAGTGAGTCCTCCCAGGAGCTCACACATAGCAGCATGGGGATGGCAGCAACCACAAGCCAGACACCGCTGGAACAACTGTGGGACCAGAATCAGGTCACATCAGGCTCACACCAGGAGATGTCCCAGGCTCACCTCCCCCATCCTCATCCAGGCCACCTGAGAATTGAAATGGCCAAACAGCACATAGGGCAGAGTGAGAAGCAGGGCTTGGACCAGAGGGAGAGAGAACAGCCCTGAACTTGCCTTAGAATCAAAGTGCATTGCAGCAGGAGGAATCATTGTAGAGAGAATCAGTAGGATGTAGAAAAAAATGGAAAAATTTAACTAAGTGGAAAATAAAAAGAAAAGCTGATCATAGAGAAGTTTTAGGCTTTTTGATTGAAGAAGAGATGAAGCATATCTCAGAAACTACAATGTTATTCTTACATTCTAGAGTAAAAATCCCTGGTTTATTTTGGGGCTGTTCCAAAATCCATTTACTGCCCAACGAACAGTCTGCATCAGTTCTACGTCCCCTGTCCACTCCTGGTAGAAGGTTTTCCCTGTCAGTATTTGTTTCAAGGCTGAGGCATAAGGAGACACTTACCAGGCAATTCTCAGCTCCAGAAACCTCTTGGGAAATCAATGTGATGAGGGAGCTACACACTCAGCGTCTAAAATGTAGTAACTTGTAGCCAGCAGCCCTGAGGGCCTAGAGCTGCCATGCTCCTGTTAGCTAAAAGGATGGCACTCTGGACAGGGAATTAACTTTTGTTCTGCCTGTAAATCCTCATCCTGTTATCCTCTGACAGTTTCAACCACCTGACATGTGCCCCTCTGAAAGCACTAGAAAAGGAAAATGTGTAACATCTGAGGCCGGTGGCATGAGAAAGTCCCTCGCTGCCCTTTAGGGAGGGGTTACAAGTGCCAGGACATGCAGACCTGAAGACAACCAAGCCTGTGTCCCCCGCTCTGAACCGCCACCCCCGTCCACCCCCAGTGCTCCTTCTGCATGACCTTGGCTCTGTTATCAATTTTAAACGACCTCTCATCTCACCGTCTAGGTCATCAGTGTTACTGAAAGGCCCACGGAAGTGTCTGCTTCTACACTCCCCAGCTAAGGGCTTCACCAGCTTTCCATCTTGCTTTGATTCCTCTTACCTTGTTTTTCCTACTGCAAGACCATAGCCCACACCAAGTTCCTATCACCATCATTTTGCAATTCACCAAAGTGGCAGGAAGTTGGGGAGTAGCGCCCCCTTTAGGTTCATGATTAAGTCTAATGATCACTGAGCTTAATTTCCATGTGACATTTAACATTTATATTTCTCTAGATTTGCTCCAACCCTCATCACACAAAGACACAAAAAAGCCTATCAGTATTTAAAACCAGGTATTGGAATATACTTGAGGCACTATTTCCATTCTTTAGGCTCATATATTTATTTTCTACATAAAGTCACTTCACTTAACTCTCAGTCCTGCTTTTGGAATCAAGAAATCTCATCATTTTTCTTTATGAATTGCTTAGCTTCTACCTGAAAGGACAGTTTATGTTTTCAATATATGCAGATTGCAGGAAACACTGATTATTTATACTCTCGGTACCTGTTCCCCTGAGCTAGCTGTAAACTTTTGTGAAGGGTTTGGCACCTTGTCATGTGTCCCCGAGAAGAGATCCTTGTTCCCTGGACAGCATTCAAATTCTGAAGGCGTCCCTGACCCTTGAAAGTCTGAGGAAGAAGGCGGCACTACCCACCTGCTCAGCAGATGCCAAGGTGAACGTCTGTAGCAAATTGGAGCAACAAAGGTGCAGAAAGTTGGGGGCCATAAATCAATGAAAGAATTGGTTCTAAGATTGGTTCTGACCCTGAAATCTGCCTAATTGTCCCATAGAATGAATGTTTGGCGGGGGTTGCACAAACATAAAAATTGACCCTCCCTGGTCTTAAAAGTTGAAACTTAAATTTGTCTTGTCTGAGTTACCTCCTCAGGAAACTGACCCTCAGACAAGGAACTGAAACTCATCAGCTCACCACATCCAGACGATGAGATGCCAGACCCCTCATCTGCCATGATCACTTCCTTGTGCCCCCCAATTCCTGTTTTCCTGCACGTCATTCTCCTCAGCTGACATCACCCAAATAAAAAGACTTTTTTTCTGGCAATTTTTGTTGTCTTCGTAACTGGTTTTCTCTGTGGTGAGCAACAGCCCCGAACCCCTGGCATTTCAGTCACAATGCACAGGTGGCATGCCAGGGATAAAGGGAGCTCCAGTAATTTGTTGAACAAAGTTTCCTGCCAGACCTCTGCCGTTACTCTTCCCATTTCATTTTCATTGTTCCCCAGTCCTGCCACGTGAAGGTTACCCAAAGGAAATGCAGAGCTATTCATTGCAGAATTATGTGTCATCGGAAAAGACTAGAAATAGTCCATATGTTTATTAACCAGTGACTGTTGAGTAAATACAGTAAGGTCACACAATGCAGTGCAGTGCAGCTGTTAAAAGTAACAACCAGAGAAGACGGGGGAGCAGAGAGGCCCTAGAGGAAAGCGCTTGAGGCTTAGGCTTTGTAGCAAATAGTAGCTGTGTTAGCAGAAACTGCAGCTGAAGGTAGAAGCTGGAATTGGTTCTGGAAAGCAATCATGTGACTGAATGTTGGGGAAACCAGCCCCACAGCACCTGGCAGGTACCCTAAGTCCGGCAGAGACAAAGGAGTTAGAAAGAGACAGAATCAGAATTTAAAAGGTGGGTCCAGGGTACCAGGGCGTCCGAGGCTTGCTCACGGCCCAGAGCTCTCCAGAGCTCTCGGGTTTACAAGCTGGTTTACAAGAGCTTGGTTTACAAGCTCTTTGCTCTTAGGACAGATGGGAGGGGGAGAAAGGGATGAGGAAAAGGATTAATCCGTGAAGGAGATTAATCCTAATTGAGTCATTCAATAAGATGCACAGCAGTGGCGGTTTCTGTGAATTTCCTTGAGCAAAGGTGTGTGTCTAAACTACTTAAGATGTTTAACTTATTGGGACTGAAACGGTGGGAGCGGGTTTCAGGAGGAACCAAGTTGTTTGATTATACTCCGCTGCGTCAAGGGAGTGTTATCACCCTGAGCAACTGTGGAATGCCGCTGAGCGGTTATGCTCTCGGGACGTAAAGACATGAAGGCAATAAGGAGACTTTTCTCCTCAGAGGCCGCCCATGCTTTCCATGGGTGTCTCACACAGGGGAGACCAACTCATCTGGCACCCCAGAAACTCTCTTTCCCACACCTGAACACTGGAGCAAAAAGCGTAACTCACCATGGAGAGGTGCCTAGCTTTACCAACCATTCCTGGATTTCCTGGCCATTATCCTCTGCTCATTTAGGTATTTCTCCATAATAAACAAACTCAGGATTATTTTCCAACCCTTATTTATCTGAACCAGAGAAAACTCTGGCCATCACTGCAGTCACAGATAATAGTCTCCCCGTGTGGGCATGCTCCGTTCTGGTGAAATGCTTCCTGTTTCTCTGCCTTCTGATGGCGTCAGCTACACACCACTCGTTGTACAGAGAATTACTTCAAATAAACTGATATTATTTGGGCAAAGAGTGAGGGCTGCGGGACTATTGAGGCCTTCTGGGAGATAATGACCTCCCTAAGGTGGCTTATGTGCTGCTTACACAGCATGGTCAGCACAGAACGTGGTCAGGAAGTGACTGGTTACTGTGGGAGCGTGGCCCTATTGACCTTCCAGCAGCCTCAGTGCTGACACAGTTATAACCATTCCAAACAAGCCAATCCACTTGACTTTTATATTGTGAAAGGAAAATAAAACTTGGGACTCCAATTCACTCTGCCAAGAGGAAAAAAACATGAAGCTGAAAGCGGAGTCATGCAAGAAGCTGCCTTTCCTTTTGTTTCTAAGCAGATAGCTACATTTAAAAGATTAAATATCCCTACAGGTAGCTACCCTATGTTCACCTTATCTTACGTAAAGTAGCGATTTACTGAGTGCCAGACAAATACACAACAGACTTTTCCCCTACCCGCTGCTTTTCTCTTGCATCTTGTGGATTCAGCAATGTGACCTGACCCTCCCCATTCCCCCTCCAGCCTGCTTTTCCCCTTTAAATATTGAAGCCTTCTAAATCATCTTTGGAGAAAGCCACAGACCTGTCTTCTGGGCATCATCCTAAACCCTAGCAAAATAAACTTCTAAATTGATTGAGACCTGTCTCAGATACTTTTTGGTTTAAAGTATTGTAAATATGGGCCGGGTGCGGTGACTCACACCTGTAATCCCAGCACTTTGGGAGACCGAGGCAGACAGATCACGAGGTCAGGAGATCAAGATCATCCTGGCTAACACGATGAAACCCCGTCTCTACTAAAAAAATACAAAAAAATTAGCTGGTTGTGGTGGCAGGCGCCTGTAGTCCCAGCTACTCGGGAAGCTGAGGCAGGAGAATGGCGTGAACCCGGCAGGCGGAGCTTGCAGTGAGCGGAGATTGCATCTCTGCACTCCAGCCTGGGTGACAGAGTGAGATTACATCTCAAATAAATAAATAAATAAATAAAAATTTAAAAATTAAAAAAAGCCTTATAACTATGGTCTTTGTACCTGCCGCACTGCCTCCTCCCCGTTTGATTTACCAATGCCCAGTGAAGCCATGTTTCCGGCATGCAAAACCCAGGAAAGAAATGCTACAAAACTTGTCAAGCAAGAACTCAATGTTGTACAAAACTCATAATGATAGTGCACCAGCTCACCGAGAGGGGAGCCAATTCACAAATAAGCACGAGAAAAACCAGATGAAGGCCATTTTACCAGCCCTAAAAAAGCTATTTCTGTTTATGAATTAAACTATAATTGATATGAAAATATATAAAGTTATCCAGTTGTTAATGGATGCTTAAGTTGTTTTGATGTTTTGCTATTAGGAATAAAGTCATGAACTTGCAATTGTTCTTCTTGATGTATGTTCAAGAGTAGTAATGTAGTATGATAATGTATATATATTTTCAATGTTACTGTTATGTTGACTTGTTTTCCAAAATTTATATTTCCTTCAGAGGTCTGTTGGTAGAAACATTGACCCATATCCTTGCTGGGTTTTGATATTTTTATTATTTTTTCAGTGTGGTGTTTGTTTACATTTCTCTGACTTATAACGAAGAGTTTGAAATTTTTTCACATATTCACATATCATTTATACATGTTGCTGTATTTCTTCTTGCCTTTACCATTTTTTTCTCAGATAAATATAGTCCTTTACTAACTGATTTGTAGGAGGCCTTTCTATGTTCTGGGTACTAATCCTTTTCATGGTTTAATATGTTGCAAGTATCTTTACCTAGTTTATCAAAAAAATTTCCTCTCTCTAGTGAGTGATTCCAATCAGTATATAAACACGCCACCGCATTTCCTTTTCCCTAAATCCAACTCTGCTAATGAATTTTTACTTCTAATCTGAAGCAAACCCTTAAAAATACTGGGCTGCACCTGTTATTTCCATTCCTCCCCATTCTTCTTTCACTCTTCACAGATCAGGCTACAGTTCACATCTTTAACTGAGCTCCTTGTCATCGACATGTGTTAGCTCAATGTTGCCAAATCCAATGGTCATCTCTAGGATGTCATTTTATTCGTCATATCGGAAGCATTTTATGTAGTTAACAGTTACTGCATCATTGATGTATTTTCTTGACTTGTTACTAAACCTTACTGTCCTGGGATTCTGATCACACAAGAATAACAGCCAGGTTTCAGCCTGCCTTGCCAAGTCCTCCATCTTCCCAACCTCTAAATGACTGAGGGCCTAAGACTCATCTCTTGCATTTGTTTCCTATGCATCTTCATGCCAGACGCTCTCATGCATTCCCATAACTAAGTACAATTCTTTGTTGAAGTTGCTGTAACTTACATTCTAGCCTTGACATGTTGCCTGTAGCTTTGAAGCGTGACTTGAAACCAAGCTTTGCATATTTCTTCTGTTCTTTTTCAAATACATTTTGGCTATTGTAGATCCTTTGCATTTTCATATAAATATTACAATTGTCTATTGCTAAAAAATACCCAGTGGGAATATTGATCAAGATTGTGTTGAGAATTGGTATTTCAAAAATATTAATTCTTCCCAAATCAAAACATATTTTATCTCTTTATAGATTTAGAATTTTATCAGTTTCTCTCATCAATATTTTATAGTTCCACATCACACATCTTTTGGTTCAATTTCTGTCTAAGTATTTTATGTTTTTATTGCTATCATAATGAAGTGATTTTATATTTTTTATGTGATATTCTGCTGTGGTGTATAGAATTACAATTTGTTTTTGTATTTTACCATTGTTAAATTCACACATTCTAGGCATTTTCAATAGCTCTCTTAGCGATTTTTACATAAGCAATCAAGCTTTCCAGGCTACAATGTTTACTCTTTGCCAAAAGGAGTCTGAAATTATGTGAAATCTGCTTGGTTTAAACTAATTTTTAAAATAATATCAGTGTGAGGCTGGGTGTGGTGGCTCATGCCTGTAATCCCAGCACTTTGGGAGGCCGAGGCGGGTGGATCACAAGGTCAGGAGTTTGAGACCAGCTTGGCCAAGATGGTGAAACCCCGTCTCTACCAAAAATAAAAAATTAGCCAGGCGTGGTGGCGGGTGCCTGTAATCCCAACTACTCGGGAGGCTGAGGCAGGAGAAACACTTGAACCAAGGAGGCGGAGGTTGCACTGAGCCGAGATCGCACCACTGCACTCCAGCCCCAGCAACAAGAGCAAAACTCTATCTTAAAAAAAATAATATCGCCGGGCGCGGTGGCTCAAGCCTGTAATCCCAGCACTTTGGGAGGCCGAGACGGGCGGATCACGAGGTCAGGAGATCGAGACCATCCTGGCTAACACGGTGAAACCCCGTCTCTACTAAAAAAATACAAAAATCTAGCCGGGCGAGGTGGCGGGCGCCTGTACTCCCAGCTACTCCGGAGGCTGAGGCAGGAGAATGGCGTAAACCTGGGAGGCAGAGCTTGCAGTGAGCTGAGATCCGGCCACTGCACTCCAGCCCGGGCGACAGAGCGAGACTCCGTCTCAAAAAAAATAATAATAATAATAATATCAGTTTGGAATAAAAAGCCAGGTCAATTTAAAAAATAAAGAACATTTTCAAAATAGTTTCCCATGCCCAATTTTATGCTAAAATACAACCATAGTTAGTTAAATGTTTTAGATATGGTCATGAAACTAAATTGTCCCCAATTATTTTCATATTCCAGTTTATATCAATTTCAATGGCTAGGCTATCCTTTGGGGTATAGTTCTCCTTTCATCCTGCTAATTCATTAATTATCCTTTTCTGTGTGTCCACAAATGTCAGAGGTGTTTGAACCAGAGCAACTCCATCTTGAACAGGGGCTGGGTACAATAAGGCTGAGAGCTACCGGGCTGCATTCCCAAGAGGTTAAGTTATTCTCAGTCACAGGATGAGATAGGAGGTCTGCACAGGATACAGGTCATGAAGACCTTGCTGATAAAACAGGTTGCAGTTAAGAAACGGGCCAAAACCCACCGAAACCAGCATGACCACAAGAGTGACCTCTGGTCGTCCTCACTGCTCATTATAAGCTAATTATAGTGTATTAGCGTGCTAAAAGACACTCCCACCCGCGCCATGACAGTTTACAGATGCCATGGCAACATCCAAAATTACCCTATGTGGTCTAAAAAGGGGAGAAACCCTTAGTCCAGGAATTGCCCACCACCTTCCCGAAAACTCGTGAGTAACCCACCCCTTATTTAGCTTGTAATCAATAAATGCTAAACCTACATGAAGTATGAACAATTCCTTACATTCCACCCCTTGCACCACATCCTCCCTGAAGACTGTCTTGATTCCTTCATAGTTACTGAATTATTATAATATTAGTGCCTACGTTCTCTACTCTCAAAAGTGCAAATGACATTAAGAATTGAATTTATAATATTTTCTGCTTTGCTACCTTAAGAGTGCCTGGTATTGCGACGTGACCACAACGAATTTAAGACAATGAAGCAGTCAGTCCTCTCTCCCCATCTCCCTCATTTCCTCTCTAGCTCTCTCTCTGTCTCTCCTCCTCTCCTCCTCCCTCTCCCCTGCATTCTCCCAGTGTGGTTCAGGGGCAGAATTCTGTTGAGGCCTTTAAGAGAGAGACGCATATTCATCATCAGCAGCGGCAATTTTCCTATTCCTGCCCCCATCCGCGGCTTTGAACTGCGTTTACCACGAAATATAAAAACACAATTTTAGAAAGAAAGAGATCGACAGTTAAGATTTGAGATGTTTCTGAATGGGACTCAGTCCTTCCCGCCACTCTGAAATCGCTGTGCCGTGGTAAAATCTTGGAGGCGGTTCTTGAACAAACCTGCCGTCTACTGGCCATGGTGAGGAACTGCAACAGCCCAATGGGAATGCACTTGGCAGAGAAGGCGATCCTGTCAGAGGCACCAAGAGGACCAAGTAAAAGAACCCAGGATGAATGGCAGGTTGATGGCTGCAAACGCAGGAGGCTTAGTAGATCGGTGTGCTTTTCTTTAGCCTTCTTTCTCCCAATAGTTGGAAGGGTCCCCTATTTCCAGTGTGAGACATGCCCGGATATCTCAGTGAATACAGCTTATTTGGGGTCCTGGGAGGAGTGAGATGGTATTAACACAATCTATACACCGTCTCCCCGCAGTTCCCCAAGGGAGCATCTGCGTTAGTTTAGGAGTCAACTGAGGTGGGCTTCACCGAAGCTTACATCTCTTCTTGGGAACTTTAGTCTTATAGGCTCCCACCTTCAGTAAAATCAATTTTAGGTAATTTCATCATTTTCAAAAAATAATAGATGATCATTGTGATTGTCTTAAACTTCTGTAACTCTTTCATAAAAGTAAATTTAAAAGTAAAATTTTATTTTATTTATTTTTTGAGATAGAGTCTCAATCTGTCACTCAGGCTGGAGTGCAATGGCGCAATCTCAGCTCACTGAAACCTCTGCCTCCCAGGTTCAAGTGATTCTCCTATCTGAGCCTCCGGAGTAGCTGGGATTACAGGCGTGCACCACCATGCCCAGCTAATTTTTGTATTTTTAGTGAAAACGGGGTTTCACCATGTTGCCCAGACTGGTCTCAAACTCCTGACCTCAGGTGATCCACGTGCCTCGGCCTCCCAAAGTGCTGAGATTACAGGTATCAGCCATCGCACCGGACCTAAATTTTTTAAAATTAAAAGTTTTAGAGGAACTGGTTTGTCAGACACTTTTTGTAAAGTATATGACAGCCATGTATGTAAAGAGCTCAACTTAGACTATAGGTCAGCCAGAACTAAGAATACCTCAGTCCTCCATCCCTAAATGTTTGGGCATTTTACTATTCAGAAGTTCTACTCCCTGCCCTTCCTCCCTTCTTCTGTTTTCTTTTCTTTCTTCTTTTTTCTTTTCCTTTCTTTTCCCTCCCTTCTTCCTCCCTCCCCACTCCCTCCCTTCCTCCCTTTCTTCTTTGCTTCTTTCCTTCTTTTTTTGCCAATCAAGAAAAATGACCAGATGTGCAGATTGAACCATGGTCATGCTGTGAGGAAAGACCTCCGTCCCGTGAGCACCAGCCTCCCCTCACTGGCCTCGGGAATCCCAGGCCCCCACTCACATCTAGGGGAGGAGTCGTAGGGCTTCTGCAGGTGCTCTCTCTCCTCCAGTCAGGCAGCAAACCGAGGGGACTGTGGAGGACAAGCCACTGTGCCTCCAGGAGATGAGAGCTGCTGCTTTTTCTTTCCTTTTCCTGAGGAAACGATACCTGTATAAGCCTCACTGCTGGGAGACTCCACAAAGTTATCATCTTTCTGGTGAGTTGATCTGAGAGCTCTCAAAACATCTTTCAACCAGGTCCCCAAGAAACAGCTGAATACATCACCCAAACTTCTCCATATTCATAGCAACACTCCTAATATTGCTTGGATTGATCTTGTTTTCTTATCTTCAGTTCTAACTTCCTCTATTTTTCTATCCACCTTCTTTCCAAGGCCTTCTACTCCCAGTAATGACACCTTATAAGCTATATAGGGATTTTGTATCATGATTATATTCTTACTCTATCCTTACAACGGTACTTTAATGTGAGCCATCCACATACTATCCCTGTGTAAAAACTAAGAAAATTGAGACCCCTGAAAAGAACAGACTTATCCAAAGTAAAGCTTGCCCAAATGTATAGCAAAGCTAGAATGAAAATATCAGTCAGCCTAAACTCAGGGCTTCTTTTGTCGTCTAGGGGCTGAGGGACTTATGAATGTGGGTCACAGGGGACTGCCGCATTTGAAGAAGGAAGGGTCTGTAAGTGAATCCATGAAGCCGACAGTGAGCCCGTCTCTGCTGCCCTCTGGTGGTCAGGCCGATCCATGACTCCCCTCTCCTGTTCTCCTGCCCTCGCCGGGTGCTTGTTTTTCCCTCTCCTCAGTTCTAGCAGCTTGTGTCTTGTTTTCCCGCTTCTCCTGGAGGTGGACTCTAGTCAGAATAGCAGAGATTGTGACTCTTTTTCTTCTCTCCCACACACCAACCTCTTCCGGCACAAAATGGCCTCCCATAATATGTAGCAAAATTTAGGACACAGTTCTTATCTCAGCACAGGCACACTTCCGAGAAAGTGTATGCAGATGAGTTGTGAGAAAACACGCACACGAGTGTAAACAGAGCTTCTTGCCGCGGTGAGTTGGCGCTGATGTGACTGACCATAAACAAAAATTCAAATAATTCCAGCATTTGGTGCCATAGAGATGATACTACAGAATGCATGCAATGAGCGGCATCTTTTCACACATTGAGGTATATAAATTAATTTCTATGTTTTCCTATTACGGATTTTAATTTGCATGCCAAACACTGTTATGTCTTCTGACAGAGGAGTTCATCTGGTAATTTCCAGATAAATTCAGTGCCTTTCACACAATTAGTTTAATAGCAGCCTCTCCTTCACCCACCCTGTGATTTCTAAGTTCTGAGGTGGGAGGTGGTGCAGGGCTGGTGTAAAAGTCTCTTCTCATATTTGCATCATCAGCTCCCATAATATGTCACTATCCCGTCGTGTTTCCTGGTCGTCACTGTCTTTCCCACAGCGGTGACGATCACTGTTATGTCCTTGATGCCACTCTCCCCTTGCTGGAACTTTCCATGCCAGCATTTTAGGCAGCAAACTTTCATCCCACTGTTGGAGACTTTCAGGGTCTGCCACTTCTTGCCTTGGGGAACTTTTCCTTTGCTGCTACTCTGAGAGGGACGTCTGTGGGCATCGCTACCATTCTGGGAACCAGAGGTGAAGTGGGGTACATTCCCCTCTAATTGAGAGAGAACCAGGGTAAAGAGACCCTCCTATCCTCACCCATGTTTAATTATGTTTCTCTTCTCTCCAAACCTCTCATCCTCTACAGTGAAGAGAGGGTCTTTGTCGAGACTGAAGGATGGAGGGGGAAACCCTTACATTAAGAATAGTAACCATAAGTCAGGGGACCCAATTATGGGCTGCTCATAACGGGAGGGAAAGAAACTTCAGGAAAAAATCGGCTCAAACCTTGTAACATCATAATACTGAATATGCTTTTATTATTACATTGACATGAAAATCTGCAATTAAATTAAAAATTGTTCTGGAGAACTCTTGAAATCCTGAGACTATATCTGAGACCCCCTCTAGCTCAAGGAACACAGACTTAAGGGGAATGTAAAGGAAAACCTGGCAGAAACAAAAACACACACAAAATGTGCCTATCATTATACTCTTCATGCCCAAATATTATGCTGAGAAGCTTATTACATTTCTTTGGTAAATATCTGAGAGCAATTAAACCTTTTATTACTCAGCAAAGGGAGATAAAGTACCTGAGTAAAAAGAGCAATAAAGTAGCCCACAAAGGACCTTGGCCCAGTGCTCTGATCCTGGAGAGGTCAGTTCCTTTCTCTGGGCCTCTATTTTCTCATCAGTCGAATGAGGGATGGCACATTTGATATTCAGTTTTGCTTCCAACTCCAGCCCTACGAGTGCCATGCTCTGGTGGAGACTTGGCAGTAGTCGGGAATCTTTGATGTGTGGCAAGGTGGAGGGAAGGGTGGACAGCACCCGCACGAGGTGCTGTGGGTCAGTGGGGTCTGCATGAGGACCTAACTGGGGAGTTGCAGATGAGGCCTCCATAAATTCCTTGGCTTTCTGGGGAAGGTGAAAATTGCCGGTCTCATGATTTTGTCTGCATGTCTGCAGAATTCACAACCAAACCCAGCCAAAGTCCACTTGTCCCCTGAGTTTCACTTTTGAGAGGATTATAGCTGGTAGGAGGTGAATGTGCTATTCTGATTTTCAGAATGCAATCTCATTTTCAGAGGGCCTCCGGGATTTGGCTCTGTCTTCAGCTTGGGTGAGACGGCTTAAATCTTCCTTCACCCAAAGTCCTGGGGGAGCTGCAGCTGCCTCCACACTCTGGCTCTCCCACAGTTCTGTCTTTGATCAGCACATCCCAGGGCTCTGACCTGTTTTTGACCACCTGCTATGTGGATGAAGATACATCTGGGGCCAAGTGAGAAGACCCAGTAGCACCGGGTTTCACCCCAAAGGAGAGAGGGAGACACATGAGTGGTTTGGAGTCCCTGGTGAAGGATGGCCATGGGAAGCTGGGGTCATTGTCTCAGATTAGAGAGTAGGACATACAGACAGAATCAACATCCCTTAGGGAAATGCTGCCACTTGTTACACTGCCTCCCACTTATATTTATATCCCACTGTGCAGTCTTCAAAGTGCGACTGTGGCCCATTTGACCCTCACAGTGTTCTTGTAAAGCAGGCTGAGTGAGGAAGAAGCACCAGATTAAAAACAAGAAAACCAGGATCACATTATTCATTTTTCATGGAGGATGTAGGGCTTGTGTCCCTGAGCCTTGACGTCCTCTTCTGTCACATGCTCATGACACAGCTTGGAAAACGTTAGGATGATTGTCTCCACCAGACAGTAGAGAAAATAGAGACTCAAGAAAGTAAAGAAAGATGTCCAAGGTCACACACACACACACACAAACAGTTCACTTTGTCTCCTAGAAATCTCATTTTAGCTTTCTCTATAAAAATGTATTGTTTTAACATATGATAAACTATAGCTCTTTTTAATGTCTACATAGATAAATAAGCTTCCAACTTTCTGAACTAAGTTAATTTATTCTTACCACTTAGTTACTGTGGCTACTTGGCATTTTGAGGAGAAACATTTGAGGCTTTTACTGAAAAAAAGTTCTAATGACCCATGATATGTAGTAATTTGCAATTTTCTTTGATATGAGTTTTAGTAATGCAGGATAGGCCTTGAAATTCAGAATTGTTCATCATCTAATGCCTAAACATAAGCTACCACTTATTATTACAATTTAACACTTAGACTTTATCCAGAAAATTAAATTAAATTAAATATGGGTTTTTGAGAATTTGATGATACGTTTGCATATTAGATCATATATTCTGACAACACCAAAATTTACTATATTTAATAGGAACAGCAGTTTCAGAAGATTCTCACATTACATCCAAATAGTAAAACGGAGAGGTCAAAAGTTTATCATTTTAAAAGGTTTTTACTTAAAGATTGCAATTTAAGTCTAGTTATTTTCAAAAAATGTGCCAAAGCTTGTCAGCATCCTGACAGCAAGCCCTGTGCAGGGCTTTTCCTCGGCACCAGCGGCCTTCTGGGCTGGAGGATTCTTTATTGTGGGGGCTGCCACGTGCCTCACAGAATGTTCAGCAGCATCCCTGGTGTCCACCCAATATATGTCCCCTCTCCCTAGTTGTGACAACTGAAAATGTCCCCAGACTTTTCCAAATGTCCTCTAAGGGCAAAAACCACCTGTTTCCCCATTAAGAACCCTGGTCCAAGGTGGTTATTCTCCCTGATATATTCTCTCACCAATCTATCTGAGCACTAGAGAAGGTTAGGATGGATTCTCCCAACATTCTTCGAAAGCTTCATCGATTTGAGCAATTTTTTTGAGAGTTCACTTGTAGATTTTCCCTCCCACCGCTTTGATATAAAAGACCTACAGGAACACAAGCCTCTAAAGTGGTCTGCAGTAAGTGTGGGTTCGTTTTAGTTCACGCGGCTGAGAAATCATGTTAGGCATGGATGTTGTGGGGCTTTCTTTGCTCTTACTTGCTGGGAAAAAGTTCCTGCTTTTCACAAGAGGAGTCAAGGAGGCATCAGCAACACCCTTCAGTCTAAGGGGAGGGGACTGATAAGTTTCAGGTGGCAAGGTGCTCATGGTCTGCACTGTCCTGTAACACCCAACCCCGTTTTCACATAAATATCATACTGCCCTTGTAGATCTAGGGATTGTGAATGGGCTCATATAAGTTTCCTTAGAGATATCTTATATGAAAGTACATATTTTTTATAAAGCAAGTGGGCAATATTTGAGTAACAACAATCTCCTGACTCATTTGATTGTTAATCTCCATTTCAGAATGTTGATTTTTCCCCGTCCCATAAAATGTTACTAGCACTAGTTTCTGGGAAAGGGGGAAGCTGTAATTGACTCGACACTGCCTCTGAGCTACTTTCTCTACTTTCTGTGAAGCAAGTTTCTTTCAAAGAAATACTTGACACATCACACATAGTAAGTCTTAGACTTCTTTCACTCTGAAGTTTGTATTTTTCAATGGTAAAACTAGCCTTCTATCCTTGTCCTGGTAAGTTTTAAACTTTTTAGCTGTGTAGAAGTATTTTTGTTAAGCTGGTACAGTGGGGTTGTTGGGTTTGCCAATTTCTGCCAGTTGGGCTTTTTTTTTTTTTTTTTAATTCATTCCTGTGTTTTTAAGTCTATTCTAAAAGGCCACTTACAGATATTTTCCCGACTATCTTCCTGCTACTCTTTCTTTGACTTTCCACGGCGTCTCTGTGCCCCTGGGTTCTCTGAGTGCTAGCACTGAATGTTGGCTTTCTGGCTGCAGTGTGGAGACAGACAGCCTTCCTGCTATTCCCTCCAGGTGTAGAAAACTATGGTAAAGAAAGCCTTTGAAGGAGGAGTTGGGAGGAGGACAGGAAAAATTTTTGAATCTTGCTCCATACGTTTTGCAAGCTCACAACAGACGAACCTAAGGAGTTTTGTTTGCTTTGGTTTGGTTTGGGGTTTTTTTAATATTATTGTTCCTTTACCTCAAGTGTTTTTTCATTTCAGTCACAAGACTTCCTCATCCCTAAAAAATTGCTTAAAATATTGTCTCATGAAATCAGGGTTGTTGAGGCAGGAATAATTTCATAAAGATTTGTTGGAAGCCAAACGTCAGGATTGATGTGGGAAGACACACCAGCGAAGTTGAGGGTGGTCCAAAGTCTGTTACAAGTTGGAGGGTTTTTGTAAGGAATTTCAGGCAGAAAGAAAGGGGCTCTTCATATTGGAGTTGTCTTTTTTCATTGGAGGGTACAATACAGAGGTTACAATCATTGGACACAGGTGACGATATATAGGCTAAAATATTTCATGCACAAAACAATCAGTAAAACTTTATGATTCAGAAACAAATTCATATCCTTTTCAATGTCAGGAGGTTACATATTAATTACCACATCAAACTAGCTCAGAAGCCACATTGAAGCCGAATTTCATCAACTTTTGGGTGTACGAGCAGATCTGGTTATAGGTTACAGACGTATCCTTCAATCAGACGTTATCTTATGTGTAGGAAAAGGCAAGGACTATGATTGCTTATCTTTTTTTTTTTTTTTTTTTTGAGACAGAGTCTCGCTCTGTCACCCAGGCTGGAGTGCAGTGGCCAGATCTCAGCTCACTGCAAGCTCCGCCTCCTGGGTTCACGCCATTCTCCTGCCTCAGCCTCCCGAGTAGCTGGGACTACAGGCGCCGCCACCTCGCACGGCTAGTTTTTTGTATTTTTAGTAGAGACGGGGTTTCACTGTGTTAGCCAGGATGGTCTCGATCTCCTGACCTCGTGATCCGCCTGTCTCGGCCTCCCAAAGTGCTGGGATTACAGGCTTGAGCCACCGCGCCCGGCCGATTGCTTATCTTTTAAGGAGTATAATGACTCAGGCAAGAGAGATGGGAGGCCATGTGCTCAATCTTGTTTTGTCTTTGAAGCATCTTTCTGGAGAGCTGCAGGTCATCACAGAATCAGGGGCTTTGTGAAAGTATGCTAGCAAGCCGAAATGAGCAAACAAGACTTCTTACATTTGCTACATTGTCTCACAATATAACACTTTAGGTAAAGGGTTGAATGTGACCAATAATTGCAGAGAAATGAAGCCAAACCCGTTTCACTGACTGTGCAGGGGTTGATGTGGATTCTCTGGTAAGACTGCATAACCAATGGAAGCCATGGACTATGCTGGGTGTGTCACAGCCTCACTTAGGCACAGGGTTTCCTTGTCTTTGATCCAGGGAGGATGGTGGATTTTCCAGGGTACAGTCGGTCTGGTGCAGTCACCTCCTTCCTGTTCATCCTGCTGACAATGAAGCAGTCAGGTAGGATTCCCTTCTCCCTTCACTGTATAGTCTAATGTTCCAGTGAGCTAGTCTGGGTCCACAGGTCTAGAACAACATCTAAGAGTGTAAGTCTGGGGCCAAGGCACCTGTATGCAAAAAGGAACTCCTCACTTTTGAGGAGCTCCTCCACTCCTAGCTGAGTCACCTTTGGAAAGTTACTTGAGCACCTCATGCCTTAGTTCTTTCATCTTTTTAATGAGAATAGCAGCAGTAACTACATCTCAGAGCCAGCACAGGCTTTAGGATTAAATGAGACATTAAAAGCACTTGAGGCCAGGCGCAGTGGCTTACATCTGTAATCCCAGCACTTTGGGAGGCCGAGACGGGCGGATCACGAGGTCAGGAGATCGAGACCATCCTGGCTAACACGGTGAAACCCCGTCTCTACTAAAAGCTACAAAAAACTAGCCGTGCGAGGTGGCGGGCGCCTGTAGTCCCAGCTACTCGGGAGGCTGAGGCAGGAGAGTGGTATGAACCCGGGAGGCGGAGCTTGCAGTGAGCTGAGATCCGGCCACTGCACTCCAGCCTGGGTGACAGAGCGAGACTTCGTCTCAAAAAAATATATAGATATAGATATAGATATAGGAAAAATACATACCAATTATCTCAATTGATGTGAGAAATATCTGACAAAATCCAACATTTTTTCCTGTTTTGCAAAACAATGAACACACTAGGAATGGGAGAATGCATACTCGATCTGTGAATTTAATATTGTATTTAATATTGAGAGTCTTAAATCTTTCTAAGTTTAGAAACAAAAAACATGTTAATTCTCAGCCGGGCACAGTGGCTCACGCCTATAATTTCAGCACTTTGGGAGGCTGAGGTGGGAGGATCACCTGAGGTCAGGTGTTCTAGGCCAGCCTGGCCAACATGTGAAACCCTGTCTCCACTAAAAATACAAAAATTAACCGAGTGTGTACCTGTAATCCCAGCTACTAGGGAGGCTGAGGCCAGAAAATCACTTGAACCTGGGAAGCAGAAGTTGCAGTGAGCTGAGATCTCGCCATTGCACTCCAGCCTGGGTGACAAGAGCAAGACTCCACCTCAAAAAAAAAAAAAAAAGTGTTAATTATCATCACTTATAGTCAACATTTTACCGGAGGTTATTCTCAGAAAAATTAGGCAACAAAATTAATAAAATACCTCCATCTAGGAAGTACAACTATTTTTATCTGCAGATGATATCATGTTAAATATAGAAAATCCTAAAGAACACACACCCACACGCACGCACACACAGATATACATGCACACACACTTAAAGCTAATAAGTTTAACAAAGTTGCAGAATATAAGATCAAGACACAAAAGTTAGGTACATTTCTACACACTAGCATTGAAAAATGAGCGTAAAAGTGAAACAAGGAAAATGTTCCATTTACACTACCACCAAAATAATAAAACATTTATGAATAAACATAACCAAGGATGACTTTGGACTTCGTTTGTTCTTTTCTTTTTTTTTTTTTTTTTTTTTTGAGACACAGTCACACTCTGTCGCCCAGGCTGGAGTACAGTGGCACTGTGTCGGCTCACTGCAACCTCCACCTCCCAGGTTCAAGCAATTCTTCTGCCTCAGCCTCCCAAGTAGCTGGGATTACAGGCGCACATCACCATGCCTGGCAATTTTTCTATTTTTAGTAGAAACGGGGTTTCACCATGTTGGTCAGGCTGGTCTCAAACTGCTGACCACGTGATCTGCCCACCTCGGCCTCCCAAAGTGCTGAGATTATAGGCTTAAGTCACCACGCCTGGCCTGTTCTTCTTTGTCTAGTTCCTTGAGGTGTAATGTTAGGTTGTTTATTTCAGATCTTTCTCTTTTTTGGATGTAGGTGGCTTCTGCTATAAACTTCTCCTTTAGAGCTGCTTTTACTGCACTCCATAATTTTTGGTATGCAGTGTTTCCATTTTCATTTGGCTCAAAATGATTTTTATTTCTCTTTTAATTTCATTTTGACCCATTCATTATTCAGAGCATCTTATTTAATTTTCACATATTTGTGATTTTTCCAAAATTCCTTCTGTTATTTTCAGTTTCATTCCATTATGTTCAGAAAAATATTTGATATAATTTCAATCTTCTTAAATTTGTTAAAGACTTGTATTGTGGCCTAACATATTATTTATCATAGAGAATGTTTCATGTGCTTTGAGAACAATGCAGCTATTGGATGAAATGCTCTGTATATGTCTAAGGTTCACTTGGTCTAATGTATGTCAAATTGAGGGTTTCCTTACTTATTTTATGTCTGGATGATCTCTACATTGTTGAAAATGGAGAATTGAAGTCCACCAATATTATCATATTGCAATCTATCTCACTTTTTTGATGTATTCATATTTACTTTATATATTTAGGTATTCTGATGTTGGGTACATATATATTTTCAATTAATATTTGCTCTTTATTAGCTCACCCCTTTATCCTTATATGATGACCTTCTTTTTCTCTTTTTATAGTTTTTAAAAATCTATTTTTTCCTGACATAAATATAGCCACATTTGCTCTCTTTTAGTTACACTTTTCATGGAATATCTTTTCCATTCCTTCACTCTCAAGTCTATGTGTGTCCTGAAGGCTCAAGTGGGTCCACTGTAGACAACATATTGTTGGATCTTGTTTTTTCTTTTTTTCAAAATCATTCAGCCACTCTGTGTCTTTTAATTGGAGAATTAAATCTATTTATACTTAAAGTAACTATTTATATATAAGAACTTATTGACATATTGTTAAGTTTTTTACTGTTTTGTAGTTCTTTTGTTCCTTTCTTATAATCATGTGTCTTCCTTTGTAATTAGTACTATTTGTTAGTGGTTTGCTTTCATTTCTTTATCTTTTGTGCATCTGCTGGAAATTTTTTCTTTGTGGTTACCATGAGGCTTACAAAAATTATTTTATAGTTATAATACCCTAATTTAAGCTACAACGCCTTAACTACAATACAGTACAAAGACTCTACACTTTTGCTTCTCACACACATACAGTTTATGATATTGATATCTTTATATGATGTATCTGCAAACCAATTACTATAGCCATAGTTATTTTAAATACATTCGTTTTTTTTAACTTTTGTAAGAGTGATTATACACCACCTTTACAATATTAGAATATTCTGAATGTGGTTATATATGTACATTTACCATTGGGTTTTATACTTTTTCTTTTTTCTTTCTTTTTTTTTTTTTTTTTTTTTTTTTTTTTTTTTTGAGACGTAGTCTCACTCTGTTGCCCAGGCTGGAGTGCATTGGTAAGATCTCGGCTCACTGCAAGCTCTGCCTCCCGGGTTCACACCATTCTCCTGCCTCAGCCTCCCAAGTAGCTGGGCCTATAGGCCCGGCTAATTTTTTTGTATTTTTAGTAGAGACGGGGTTTCACCATGTTGGCCAGGATGGTCTTGATCTCCTGACCTCATGATCCACCCGCCTCGGCCTCACTTTTTCTATTTTTATGTTGTTACTTATTGTCCTTTTGTTTCAACTCCAAGAACTCCCTTTAGCATTTCTTGCAAAGCTGGTCTCATGGTGATGAAATCCCTCAACTTTTGTCCTCACATGTCTTTATCTCTCCTTCATTTGTCATAGATAGCTTTGTCAAGTATAGTATTCATGGTTGGTATTTCTTTTTCTTTTAGTACTTTAAATCTGTAACCCCACTCCCTCCTGACTTGCAAGATTTCCGTTGAGAACTCTGGTAATGGACTTATTGGAGATCTCTTATATGTGATGTTTCTTTCAGAATTCTCTCTTTGTGTTTGACCTTTGACAATTTGATTATAGTATATCTTGGAGTATGTCTTTTTTGAATTGAACTTGCTTGGGGTGCTTTGATTGTCTTCAATCTGGATGTCCATATGCCTCTCAAGATTTGGAAAATTTTCAGATAATATTCCATTGATTAAGCTTACTGCCCCTTCCTCTTTCTCTTCTTCTGGTACTTCCATAATTCATATATTTGTATGTATGCATACAAAAAAAGTATGCATACAACACTTATGGAAAAATAATCTCAAAATTTTTGAGCGGAGCAACCTAAAACTAGAAGGCATCACTTTCCTCTTCAAGTGACTGACTTCTTAACCTAGAAATCACCACCACAGGATGCATATAAGACTGAAACAAAATGTGGCTTTGTGAATACAGTGTGGGCTTTGGAGTCAGAAACTGCCTTTTGTTGGCTGGGTAACTTCTAGTGTCTCTCTCCATCTCAAAGAATTTCATTGTACAGTTTATTAGGGATTAAACAAGTTTGTGTTTATAAGGTACTCACTATAGAACTTTGTAGTCAATAGATATGAGTATATATATAAGGTGTTTATTACTCTCCTTGTTCTCCACAGTGGCTTATGACATCCCATTTACTGGCTCACTCTTCCTAGCACCACAGACCTCTGGACTGGATTTCTTCTTGCTATCTAACTCCAACAACTTGGCTTCTTTTGTTCACCTTCATTTGTTTCAAGGCTCTTTTTTTAACTTTTAGTTCTAAGGGTACATGTAATTGTTTGTTATATGGGTAAGTTGTGTGTTGTGGGGGTTTGATGTACAGATTCTTTAGTCACCTGGGTAATAAGCATAGTACCTGAGAGATATTTTTTCTCCCTCCTCCTAGCCTCCATCCTCAAGTGGGCCCCAGTGTCTGTTCCCCTCTTAGTGCCCATGTGTTCTTGTTGTTTAGCTCCCACTTATAAGCGAGAACATATGGTATTTCATCTTCTGTTCCTGCTTTAGTTTGCTTAGAATAGTGGTCTCCAGTTCCATCCATGTTGCTGCAGAGGACATGATCTCATTCTTTTTTATGGTTGTGTAGTATTCCATGGTGTATATGTACCACTTTTTCTTTATCTAGTCTGCCTCTTTTTAAATATAGATATTCTTCTCATTTTTAATTATCAAACATTTATAAAGTGACTATTTTGTGGAAGGTTCTCTGCCTCAAGAGTTACAAAGATTAGGCCGGGTGGAGTGGCTCACACCTGTAATCCCAGCACTTTGGGAGGCTGAGGCGGGTGGATCACCTGAGGTCTGGAGTTCGACACCAGCCTGACCAACAGGGAGAAACCCCATCTCTACTAAAAATACAAAATTAGCTGGGCGTGGTGACACATGCCTGTAATCCCAGCTACTTGGGAGGCTGAGGCAGGAGAATCTATTAAACCCAGGAGGCAGAGGTTGCAGTGAGCTGAGACGGCACCACTGCACCCCCGCCTGGGCAACAAGAGTGAAACTCTGTCTCAAAAAAAAAAAAAAAAGTTACAAAGATTAATGATATAGAGTCTCTGGCCTTAAAAATCTCTGAAAAACTAGAAATAATTCTAAAGCCCACACAGAGTGAGTTCCCTTCCAGTATTCTGTACAAGTTCAAGGTCCTCCAAAGTATTCTTCAATCTTCCTAGCCTTTTGATCCTCCTCTGCCTTTTCTCCTGCCTCGCTGATGTTCTAAGTCTCTGTTATGACACAGATTCCAGAACCTTCACAGGCCACACTCCCATCATTTGCTTAGGTCTGATCAATCTGCTCCACGCAATTTCTCAGTGATCCTCTGCATCTCTGCCTACAAGGGCCTCCCTGACACCCAAGTTCATACTGCTCAGAAACAGTGAACTTGAGTTTTTCGTTTTATCTTGATCTCTCTCTGACAAAGAAATCCAAATGATGTGAGACCTGCTGAAGACAATACAGGGAAAATGACAGTCTTGGGTATGGACTAACTCCCTCTTTGAGGCTTTCTTGACTCTAATGGTTCAGGAGTCTCCTCTTAGGGACTCAGGGACTTTAACACGACTGCTTTATCTTCCTTGCCTGCTTCCTTCTCAAATTCAATATTTTTTCTTTCAGTCTTATTGATTCCTCTGGAAGCCTGGGGGAAACAACCCACACTTAACTAAGCTGTAGGCTGATCGCGCTGGTTTCTCCTTTGGTTTCTAGAGTTTAAACTGAACAAAGAAAATAACCATCCTCCATAGCACTAGGAAAATTCCTTAGCCCATTATCTCACTTCCTGTATATGGTCACTCTATAATCTACCTCAACTCAGAAATAATGATTTCCTCTCATTTTCACTATTAACGGGGGGGGACCATCTTCTAACTGCCCTATAGACGGGGCATTTCAGACACTAAAGGAAGAAAGGGAGTATACAGTAGTACTGAGTACACCGCCTAGTTATCCTTCCCTCCCTGATGAGTTATTTAAAACTAGAAAAAAAAAAGTTCACATAATAGAGGCCATATTACTTGCTGTTCATTTTAGTGGTACATTAGAAGAAAATCTCCAAAAGTTGATTTGGCAGGAGAAGTTTCTCACAGGACCAAATACCTAGAACACTCAGTAGAGAAATGCCTAATCTGCCCTGATGGAGGTGTGTTATTACATCTTGAGATGGATTCACCTATTGTTTGTTTGAAGTAGTCTTAATGTGGGTATAATCTACTTTCTTAGTCTTTCAGAGTTCAATATTCTTCAGAGTTTTTACTTTCACAGGGAGATTTATGGTTGGTTTTTCCTTCTTTCCTTCCTCTCTCTCTCTCTTTCTCTGTCTCTCTTCTTTTTGTCTCCCCCCAGATCCTTCATAGCCACTGCCCTTTATAACCATATGATACTAAGATTTTTCTTTCTTACGACTGCAAGACTCTATCTCATATCAATTGAATGCAAATCAATGACACAAAAACAAACACAAGTTAAGCAATCCCTGCATGTTTTATCCTACCAACCACAAAAACAAACCTCGCAAATATCCATCTTATCATGAGGAGGTTGGCGAGTGATGACTGAAAGGTTTTTCTGTGATAAGAAATTTCTGTCCTTTGCTGTGGCTTTCATTAATAAAACCATTTTCAGTCAGCATCCTTTAGTCAGGGTGCTGAAAGTTTTTGATCACTCACTCATAAAAATGTTTTGAGTATACATTTCCTATGCAAGTATATTTATAAATGTTATGAATTCATAGCTATATGTATATATAGCTATATATACACATATATACATATCTAGCTATATATATACACACACATATATAGCTATATATATACAGAAAATCTTGCAACTTTAAAGGTATGAGTTAAAGTTACACAGAAAATAGAAGTTCTAATATTTTCCCCAGTGGATAGCTTTGTAGACCACTGATTCCCTTTAACATTCTTCCTGCCTGGGGAGTAAAGGGTTCAATTGAGGAGGAAATTTGTCAGATTGTTGACTCTAAACCAAGGGTACACAGCATCTGAGGTTCTTAGTATATGACCAAAGAATCAATGTAAGAGCTAAAAATGGGCAGGGGCGGGAATGTGAGGACAGCAATATGAGGCAAATAAATGAATAAAGGAGTTGAAGCAGCAGAAAGGGGAAAGAAAAAAAAGTCTATCTGGTGGATAGTAAGAGGTGATCAGAAGTTGTTTCTGGTAATTTCCTTGTCTAAATAAGCATGTTTACCGGTGAGTTTTTGTTTTCAGAAATAACTTTGGCTGTCATCCTGACTCTCCTGGGACTTGCCATCCTGGCTATTTTGTTAACAAGATGGGCACGACATAAGCAAAGTGGTGAGTAATAATGAGTCAAAACGAAGATTTCCTGTGAAAACCACAGAGGGAGGGATGCCAAGATTCAGTCTGAGTTCATCTCTACTTATCCAACAGCTAGAGACTTTGCCAATATTCTGGGAATCTGTTTCAATACTTGAGTCAAAGAATCTCTGACCTAGTAGTGATTCTCCCTGCACTTTTAACTCCCAAAGTTTACATTATCAATAATGTCAAACAAAAAATCACAGATAGGCTGGGCGCGGTGGCTCAGGCCTATAATCCCAGCACTCTGGGAGGCTGAGGCGGGTGGACCACAAGGTCAGGAGTTCGAGACCAGCCTGACCAACATGGTGATATCCCGTCACTACTAAAAATACAAAAATCAGCTGGGCGTGGTGGGAGGCAACTGTAATCCCAGCTGCTTGGGAGACTGAGGCAGGAGAATTGTTTGAACCCAGGAGGCGGAGGTTGCAGTGAGCTGAGATCACACCACTGCACTCCAGCCTGGGTGATAGGGCAACACTCCATCTCAAAAAAAAAAAAAAAAGAAATCACAGATAGAGTTTAGCAAAAGTAATAAGAATACTTTAAAAGAAAATTACCTGAGCTCCAAGGGAAATTACCTGAGTTTAAAAAATGAATAAATAAATAAATGTGAGAAGACAGTAAGTTGGTAAACACCAATATCTAGTATTATATAACAAGAATTGGAGATTTTTAGTGACTTAATTTGGGGAGATGATAAGAAGAGACAAATACAGAATAGTACTTGTCAATGAAACAGAGATGGAGCTCATAAAAGCTAAGACCTATTTCTATGCCACAAGGTCCCTCTTTCCTGGATTTTTCTATTTCTCTCCCACAACTTTCTAATTAGCTATATTCCCTCCGTTTCCCACCCTCAATGCCTGTGAGCCCTCAAAGCATAAGTATTGTGAAAAGACAGATAAAAACAGGGCTGATGGGAGATGTGGAAAATGGGTGAGAACAATAATGCATTATATCAGGAGGACCACCTTGGGAGACAAGAAGCACAGCTCAGAGTAATGAGAGTTGGATCAGAGGAAGAACACTCTCACAAGTAACTAATAAAAACATTTTGCCTAATTCTTCCACAGAAATGTATGTTTCCAGATACAGTTCAGAACAAAGTAAGTACTTATGAGAAAAAGAAATACAGTAAGTATTTATAGAATTTTCACAAGTCAAGAATGAAATCTGTCTTGTTTACAGTTGTGTTTCCAGAACCTTGCATAGTGCACCATTGCATGAACTGAACTGCTTCTAAGTGACTGGGAGAAATCTACCAGAGGTTTCTGAGCAGTACTGAATGCTAAACTGGAGTTGGGGAGAATTAATTAATACTGGGTAGGCCCACATAATTCTGAGGCCCTCTTCAGATGTTTCCTGTGGTCTGAGAGCAACAATAGAGATACTAACCCATGGAAATAGCAAACTCCTCAGGCAGTGAAGCAGATGGTTCAGTAAAAAGCCTAAATCTATTCTGAAGAGGGTCTTAGTAAGGTGGCTAGACAGAAAAATCGAATGTATCCTAGAATAACGAGAGTGAACACAGTTAAGGTAATTATGATTGAGAAGAGTACCAACTTCAGGATGTGAAGAAGACTTTCCATGGAAAGGTCTGGAGAGATGCCAAAGTTGCTAAGAAAGATAGCACAGGATTGGCATAAGGCAAAAAATAGGAGACTAGCTGCTGAAATATCACGAGGTAAAAGAAACTTTGAAATTCCTTCTGACTATCATTTAGCTTGGCTAATATTATAAAACTGATGATTGGCACAGTCACTTATCATCATCAGTTCCTGCAACTTATGCATAATTCCTAGTTCCTGCAAAGTAAATTAATTCACATCATTATTCACCATTAGGAGTTCATGTTTACATTAGTTCTCAGAGTCTTAAATAAAACCTCATAATCAAGAAGAAAAATCATGTGCTCTCCCTTTTTTTCTAGGTGCTAGACTTCTGGACTATGAGGATGGTAGAGGTAAATAGATTAGGAACTACTAGAGCGTTAATGAAGGAATACACTCTTTAGAGAGTGAATCAATTCATCTTCCTTTGAGCATGATTTGTTGAGTCAGTATATCTTTCGTTGCTATAATATCCAAATGCTTATCACTCCTCTCTCTCTCTCTCTCAAGAAAAATTGTGCATTTTTCTCAGAAAAGGTAAATAATTCTCCTTAAGACCATCAGAAGAATTCATTTCTATCTTCTGTTTACCCCCAACATATTAGAAAGGTTAAGGAACCTCTCGGAAACAATTTTCTGGATGTTTAAAATGTGGATAAAATGAATATGAAATGGAATAGTATATGTGAAAATACCCTTTGAAAGCCATACAGTGTAAGAGGTAAAAAAAAGCTTATTCCGATTTAAGAAGACGAAATTTATGCTCAAAAGATTGAGACTTACTCAAGTTCACCTAGCTGAGGAAGGAGCTGGATATCAAATTCAGGTTTTGAAATGTTGTAGTTATGAGATGACAGCAATGTCCTGTCTACTTTTTTGAGGGAACACACCAGTACCACTAATTTCAATGTACCATGGCTATCCCTAACCCTCACGCCCCAACACTCAATGTTCTCTTTCAATATCCACTCTCTAGGGTTGCCTATAGATGTTCCCTCAGCTCTCTTTCTTTCTCTCTCTCTGTCTCTCTTTCTCTCTCTCTTTCCTTCCCTCTTTCTCTCTCTGACTAGTCCTATCTCCAGAACTCAACAAGTACCACTAGAGCTACCTCTCTTTATTGTTGGAAGCCACTAAAGTTGTCCACACCAGGCCCTCCAGCTACACCAGAACTATAAGGTTATGAGATTGTGGATGTAGAAATAATTACACACACACACATACACACACACACTACAAGCATATAGATCCCGGAGAGTTGAGGAAAGAAAACAGAAAGTAACTCAGTCACTTCGCTTGCTGTCCATGCCCCACACTTGGACTTTTGGTCCATCCTTCTTCTTACCTCTATGATTCATCTATCACCAACAAGAGTGAGGAGCAAAGTGCCGTGGCATTCCCTGTTTATTTTCTGAAATGGAACCTAAAGAAAATGGGAATATCTGGGAAACCAGCAAATCTTTTAGTAGTTGCATTAAGACTAATGTTAAACGTTTTTTGTTTGTTTGAGTCTCACACTGTCGCCCGCGATCTCGGCTCACTGCAAGCTCCGCCTCCCGGGTTCACGCCATTCTCCTGCCTCAGTCTCCCGTGTAGGTGGGACTACAGGCGCCCGCCACCGTGCCCGGCTAAATTTTTTGTATTTTTAGTAGAGATGGGGTTTCCCCGTGTTAGCGAGGATGGTCTCCATCTCCTGACCTCGTGATCCGCCCGCCTCGGCCCCGCAAAGTGCTGGGATTACAGGCGTGAGCCACCGCGCCCTGCCAATTCCCAATTCTTTCAAGCAGGGGAAATTTTGGAGCTGAAGAGTGCAATGACTAAACTTAAAAAAAAAGAGAGAATAAAAGAGAGAATAGAGAGCTTCCAAGATAATGGATCAAGTACAAGAAAGAATAAGAGAAGTCAAAGACCAATCATTTAAAATTATCCAGTCAGAGTACAAAAAAGAAACACAAAGAAATGAAGAAATATGTGTAAGATTTATGGGACACCATCAAGAAAGCTAACTTTTTCGTTATTGGAGTCTCAGAGGAAAAGGGAAATAAAATAGAATAAATGCTTATTTAAGGCATAATTGCTAAAAACTTTCCAAATCTGTAAAGAGATATAGACATCTCGATACATGGAACTCAAAACTCTCCAATCGTATTTAACCCAAAGAAGTCTTCTCCAAGACATTATGTCAAATTGTCAATAATCAAAGTTAAAGAGAGAATCTTGAAAAAAGCATATCACATTTAAAGGTACAGCAAAAGGATATTAGCACTTCTACGCAGACATTTTCTAGGCCAGTACATAGTGGGATGATATATTCAATTTGCTGAAAGAAAAAAACTGCCAACCAATAACTCTTTACCCGTAAAGCTGTTTTTCAGATATGAGAAAGAGATAGTCTTTATCAGACAAACAAAAGCTGAGGGAGTTTATCACCAATAGATCTGCCTTACAAGAAATGCTAGAGAATGTACTTCAAGCTGAAATGAAAGGCCAATAAATTAGTAAAATGGAAACATATCCAAGTACAAAATTCACTGGTAAGGTAAATATACAGTCAATTCAGAATATTATAATACTGTAATGATGGTGTATAAATCACTTTTAATGCTAATACAAAAGTTAAAAGACAAAAATATTAAAAATATATAATTTGTTAATGGATATACAATTTTTTAAATGTAAAATTTTGACACTGAGAATGTAAAAAGTAGGGAGAATAATATGTAGAGTTTTTGTATGCAGTCTATTTTAAGCTATTATTAGCTAATATTATTTTAAGCTAATAATAGCTTAAAATAGACTGTTGAAACCATGTTTTATGTAAGCCTATGGTAACCACAAACCAAAAACCTATACTAGATACACAAAACAGAAAGATATTAAAGCATACCACTACAGAAAATCAGCAAATCACAAAGAAAGAAAGGAAGAAAGGATATACAAAACAGCCAGAAAACAACCAAGCAAATAGCTATATTAAGTCCTTAACTATCAATAATTACTTGAACGTAAATGGATTAAATTTCCTAATGAAAAGACATAGAGTAGCTAAATGTATTTAAAAACAAGCCGCAACTATATATGCTGCCTATAGCAGACACACTCCAGCTCTAAGGATACACATAGAATGAAAGTAAAGGGATGAAAAAAAGATGCGCCATGCAACTGGAAAACAAAAGAGGGTAGGGGTGGCCATGCTTATATCAGGCAAAATAGACTTTTAGTCAAAAATTATAACAAGAGACAAGAAGGTCATTGTATCATTATAAAGGGGCCAATTCATCAAGAGGATATAAAAATTATAAGTACATATGCACATAATGTCAGAGCACCTAAATATATAAAGCAAATATTAACATAGCTGAAGGGAAAAATAGACAGCAATATAATAATAGTAGTGGACTTCAGTAACCCATTATCAACAATGAATAGATCATCCACACAGAAAATTAATAAGAGAGAAAATAAAGTTACCAAGAATACACAATAGGGAAAGGATAAATGTTATTGGGAAAACTGGATATCCACATGCAAAAAAATAAAGAAATTGGCCCTTATCACATACTATACACAAAGATCAATTCAAAATGGATTAAAGACTTTAATGTAAGACTTGACACCATAAAACTCCTATAATAAAACAGGGAAAAGCTCCATGACATTGGTCTTTGCAAGTTTTTTTGTATGACACCAAAAACACAGTAACAAAAGCAAAAATAAGTGGTATCTCATCAAACAAAATTGTTTCTGAACAACAAAGGAAACAATCAACAAAATGAAAGCCAACTCACAGAATGGGAGGAAATATTTGCAAACCATATATCTGAATAAGTGGTTAATATTTGTCTTAATCTGTTTCAGTTGCTTATAGCAATATCCGAAACTGGGAAATTTATAAAGAAAAGAAATGTGTGATTATTTCTTACAGTTATGGAGGATGGAAAGTCTAAGGCTGAGGGGGCGCATGTGGTGAGAGCCTTCTTGCTGGTGGGGACTCTCTGCAGATTCCTGAAGTGGTACAGGGCATAACATGGCAAGGTGGCTAACATGCTATGATTAGGTCTTTCCTCTTCTTATGAAGCCACCAGTTCCACTTGCGTGACAACTCATTAATCCATTAGTGGATTAATCCATTTATGTGGGTAGAACCCTCATGATATAATCACCTCTTTAAGGCCTCACTTCTCAATGCTGTCACATTGAGGATTAAGTTTCAACATGAGTTTTGGAGGGGACATTCAAACCACAGCAATATCCAAAATATACAGGGAACTCATACAACTCAAAAGCAAGATACAACTCAAAATACAGCTCAAACAAACTGATTTTAAAATGGACTAAGGACCTAAATACAGGTTGGTTCATTGCACAAAGGGCTAAGGGAATTGAAATCCCCAGCAGTGTCTGTGGGGTGGGGCTGCATTCACCTGGAGGAAGGAACACCTTTTCCTAATATGCACCGAAGCAACCTGTAAGCTACTGGAGGCCTTGGACAGCCAGGGAGGGATTCTGGGGTAGTTCATTTTTGTGTGGTTGACAGGGTTGACAGCAAGCAAAGTGACTCAGTTACTTTCTCTTTTCTTTCCTCAACTCTCCGGGATCTATATACTTGTGTGTGTGTGTGTGTGTGTGTGTGTGTGTGTAATTATTTCCACATCCACAATCTCATAACCTTATAGTTCTGGTGTAGCTGGTGGGCCTAGTGTGGACAACTTTAGTGGCTTCCAGTAAGAATGAGAGGTAGCTCTAGTGGTCTCAGAGAAGACATATAGCTAACTAATAAATAAATATAAAGGTGCCCAACATCACTAATCATCAAGGAAATGCACCTCACACCAGTTAGGATGCATTGAAAAAGTCAAGGGATAACAAGTGCTGGCAAGGATATGGAGAAAAGGGAACCCTTGTATACTGCTGTTAGGAATGTAAATTAATACAGCCATTATGGAAAAGAGTATTGTGGTTCCTCCAATAAATTAAAAATAGAACTACCATATATTCAGCAATGCCACTTCTGGGCATATATTCAAAGGAAATAAAAATCATTATCTTGAAGAGATATTTGCATTCTCATATTCACTGCAGCATTATTTACAATACCCAGGATACAGGAATAAACTAGGTGTCCATCAGTGGATGAATGGATAAAGAAAATGTATACACAGACACATACACACACACACACACACACTGGAATATTATTCAGCCTTAGGAAAAGAAAGAAATTTTGCCATTTGTGACAACATGGATGAACCTGGAAGACCTTAGGCTAAGTATAATTAGCCAGGCACAGAAAGACAAATGCTACACGATCTCATGTATACAAGGAACCTTAAAAAGTTGAACTCAGAGAGCAGAAAGGTGACTACCAGAGGTTGTGGGATGGAACAAATGGGCAGAAGTTGGCCAAAGGGTACAAACTTGCAGTTTTATGACGAATACATTATGCAGACCCAATGTACAGCATGGTGACTATAATGTATTGTATACTTGAAATTTACTAAGAGAGTAGGTTTTACATATGCTCATCACAAAATGAAACATAAAAGTAAGTATGTGAAGAGGTAGATATGTTAATTAACTCAATTGTGGCAATCATTTCACAATGTATACATATATTAGAATCACACATTGTATACCTTAAATATATATAATTTTTATAATTATACTTCAATAAAGCTAAAGAAAAGAAAAAATAATCTGAGTAGTCAAGAGAAATTCACCATCCCAGATCTCACAAATGCTAACTACTCATTGTGCCTTTCTTAATATGAATGTTAAGAAATCAAGGAATAAATTCTTAAAAGTTCATCACATTAAGGTATGACGTGTGCAATAAAATTCCAAGGGTACAAAGAAATGCTGCTGTTGTCTACTGTTGTCATTTACATCTCAGATTTCTTGGGGAAAAACCTCTTCAGTAACAGTCCACCAGAACACCAGATTTAACCAGTGCAAGAAGCTACCTCAATGTTAGGAATTTAAGGGTACACAGAAAAATAAATAAATAAAACTATACACCATAGGAAGGGAGGAGAATTAACATGTACTCAGCACCTATTATGTGTTAGTCACTCTGGTGGGTATTTTTTTCATTTTGTTAATATTTGTTATCTAGAAACAACCCTGTCAACCACACAAAGATGAACTACCCAAAAATCCCTCCCTGGCTGTCCAAGGCCTCCAGTAGCCTACAGGTTGCTTTGGTGCATATTAGGAAAAGGTGTTCCTTCCTCCAGGTGAATGCAGCCCCACCCCAGAGACATTGCTGGGGATTTCAATTCCCTTAGCCCTTTATGTGGTGAACCAACCTATATAATCATAGCGCACATGTCCTGAAGATACATGAAAGGCATCTCACTCTTAGCATGTCTAAAACCCAAGCCCTAATCCCTTCTATCCACTGGTGCTGGCACCTGTGTTCACTTAATTGCTCAGACTATCTACCTTGGAATTATATTTAACTCCTTTCCTACTCTCTTCATCCAATCCACCATCAAATCCCATCTCCGATGCTTTCAACTTGTACTCCAAATCAAACCACTTTCCACCACCATGACAATCCTTGCCCTAACACCAATATCTCTTGCCTCCTACCTTGTTTCCTTGATACTCATCTTGCCTTCTTATAGTCTATTCTCCTCACCACAGTCAGGGAGATCATTAATAAGTAACTCTTAAATGAATAAAGTGATTTACTATTGTTATCCCTAACTTACATAAGAGAAACTTATGCTTAAAAAACAGTAATGATTTGCCCAAGGTCACAGGACTTGCAATTGACAACCTGGATAGGAATTTAGAATTGGCTAATTCCAATTTTAGGCAGAGAGTTTATTCTTATATAATTTAGTAATATCTTAATTTTTAATTTCCTGTTTACAGATCTTTAGTGTACAGCCTACAATCTTAGTATCTTTCTAATCTGGGCTCGCTTGCATTCTTGGGGAAAAACTTGAATCAGTAAACATTTTATTGCTGTTTTAATAAGTCACACTTTAAAATTCATAAACCCAAATAACTCTTTCTCTGACTTTTCAGTCCCCCTAACATAACCTATAAATCTCAGTCATCCTAAGTTTCTAGGTTCCCAAGCTCTACTAGTCTTCCCTCTATTATTTCTAAACATAGGAATATAAATGTACTGGTCAACTTGAGACTACAGAGATCTTCTGGCAGGAAGATATTAACATTAGGTAAGGTCATTATGTTAGTTTAGGTACATGAAATTTAGTACTCAAAGTTTAATTTAACTTAAATATATCACATATAAAAGCTGCCATGGTTATTCCAACATTTTTTTGAAATTAAATTTATTCTTAGTATTTTTCTAGCAAATGTAACTGCAGCACATGAAAGTTTTTATAACAAATTTCAAGTGCAGCATATTAAAGTGTTCAGCATCTCAATGGTATTTTTCATTTTTGTGGCAACTCTATTAACATCTTGATGTAGTTTCCTTTTTTTTTTTTTTTTTGAGACAGAGTCTTGCTCTGTGGGCCAGGCTGGAGTGCAGCGGCATGATCTCGGTTCACTGCAATCTCCGTCTCCCAGGCTCAAGCAATTCTCCTGCCTCAGCCTCCCGAGTAGCTGGGATTACAGGAGTGCACCACCATGCCCAGCAAATTTTTGTATTTTTAGTAGAGACAGGATTTCACCATGTTGGCCAGGCTGGTCTCGAACTCCTGACCTCAGGTCCACCCACTTTGGCCTCCCAAAGTGCTGGGATTACAGGCGTGAGACACCGTTTTTAAAATCCCCATAGAACCATGAGAAACAAGTAACATTATTATAAAACAGAGAATGTGTTTTGTACTTGATTCCCACCAGAATGACTACCAAGTATGGAAGAAGAGCACTCATTTTCAGAAAAGAAGCTGAAAAAAAAATACCGTTGTCTTTACATTTCTAAGTAGATCTTTAAACTATACTTTAGTGAAATATCAAATGATATTATGATTCAACATAATTTAAATCAACTACAAAGTATCAATATTACTATTTGCTTTTACACTTTCATGAAAACAACAGTTGTAACATGACTAGTTTTTCATGTAATTTGCTTTGTCTCTAGATTTCTTAGAAAGTCTGTTTCCATGACATCACTAAGAAACAAGTTTTAGATCATAGGATGCACATTCAATCGCAATCAATATACACATTTGTATTCATCATAATTTGCCATATTGTCGTTGAACTTGAATTCTCAATCAGCTGAGTAAATATTTTACCATTCCTTCTTTTATTTGACCTCAACTTACCTTATAACTATCTTCTTTTGTTTTAATGTTTGCATGCATAGTTTGTTATTTCTTCTCACTACAAGTATTTACCTTAATTAATCTTTGCCTGGTTTTTTATGTCATTAAACTTACAAATTCAGCCATGAGAAGATTTTGTCTCCAGTTTCCTGCCTAACTGGGTATTTGAGGGTGTTGACTGGGTAATCCTCTGTAGTGATACCAAAACTACAGGAATAGAATATCCAAATTGATTTTTCTTTCTTTTGTTTGTGTTTTCAGAGGGATCCAAAAGAGACTACAGTAAGTATTATCTTGTTTCTCAACAAAAATGTGCTTCCTATTAGTAACATTTCCCTAGATTGTAAACGCTTTGGAGGAAAGAGAAATCCTGTCATATGTCAAGTCATGTGAATACTAAGCAATAGGTAAAGTTTTCTAGTGCTGGTTTAGAGTGACCTGGCTGGGAGAAAAGGAAAACAATAGAAGAAGTGATGAGCAAGAGAAAAGGAAAGTAATAAAGATAAAAGGGAGAGAGAGAAGAAAATAGAGAAGGAAAAAAGGGAGGGAGGAATTAGGGCAGTAGGAATGGCATCTGCCTACTAAAAATTAAACCCATTTGTAGAGATGGAAAGCATATGCAGTAGCTGGTGGGAGTGGCCATCAGTACCCATCACCAGATCAGTGATGACTGCCAGGGCCTAGGCTTTAACTCCTGAGAAGGGGGTAACAGCAACTGAAGCTGATATGCAAAGATTAGGGATCCAAATTCTCATGATTCACCTCATGTTTTCTGTGTGTGTATTTTAGCACCATCAACCAACTCTGTAGGTAAGTGCTTTGTGGTTTTCTTTCAATTCTACTGTCATCTGGTTTGCAAACCATATTGTTTCTGTATTTTTTCTCTTTTAAGAAATATTTTAAAATTAAGTATAAAAATAATTAACACTTGTATATCCACATCTTACATGTGACAAATTGATAATATTCTTGTCATATTTCTCAACTTATTATAGACATATTCCACTCCCTTCTTCCCAAAGGCTTATTAATATACTTTAAATATTTAAGTCTATTTACATATATTTATAGTCTCTACCTATCACTGAACAAAATGTAGTATTATTTTTTAGATGTTTAATTTTACAAAAAATGGCATCTGTCTGATAGTATCATTGTGGTTTGCATTTTTCTCTCAAAATGTAATTTTGAAATCCAGGTTATACACTTTGTTGAACAATATTCCACCCTATGAATATACAATATTTTTCTATTATTTTCTCCTACCGATGCATTCTCAATGTTTCCAGTTTCTGCTATCACAAATAATGCTGCAAAGATAGTCCTTAACTAGATGGAAAAGAGTTTATCCAGGGTACATACCCTGAAGTAGGATTTAGTGATCACATTGTATATGAGCATTTATGTAATTTATGTATAGTTTAAATTTTACTAGCTATTAATGAATTAAGCTCCTTGGTAGTTACATAGAGGCATACAGAAATAAATAAAAGTTTCCAGTTTCTCTGCATTAGTAACAATCCCAGATTTTGTCATATTTTTCTATTATTGGCACTTGAGTACATGTACAATTTTTAATATCTGCATTCCCTGCTCACTCCTGAAATTGAGTATCTTCTCATAGGCTTACTAGCTAGTTAGGTTTCACCCTATATAAATTGCTTGTTCATTTACTTTACTCATTTATCTATCAGTTATTGATCTGTAGTAATTCTTTATTATTATGAAACATCAACTTTTATATGTTATGTTAAATATTTGCAATTATCTCCTCCAATTCTATCTCTTAGCTTTAAATTTTTATGGTGTCTCTTGACTTTTAGAAGGCCTCCACTCACTCTCCCCCAACACCACACAATTTATTGTAATAAAATTTGTCAATCTCTTGTTTCCTTTTAGAGTTTCTGCTTTTTTGTTTGTTTGGCCTTACCTTGGTATCACAAAGATTTTGTTTAATAGTTTCTCTTAATAGTTTTTAAATTTCCCTTTCTGCATATAGGCCTTCAACCCAAATGGGGTTTTGTTCATTGTTTTTTTGTTTTGGTGAGTGATTTCAGAAATAATACAGGTGAGATCTAATTTTCCGCTCATCTGGAAAACCAACTAGATGGATTTCTTCTCATCTTGTTCCCACTAGATTTACTGACTGGTGTGTTCTTTCTTTGCTGATTTGTAATGCCATCTTCATCTTATATATTTGGTTTTTCCATGGATTTTATTTTCTGTTCCAGTGATCTTTTGTCTTTTACTGAACCAATACTACATTGCTTTCACTACCAAAACTGTATAACATTTATTATTTAAAAATAGCACATTATCTTTGTTCTTTTTCAGAAATGTGTTGGCTATTCTTCGACCTTTTCTCTTACACAAGAATTTTATAATTTCTCAAGATCCATAAGAGTCATCTTAGGATTTCACTGAAACTTCATAGAGTCGGTAGATTAATTTGTAAAATCAGTTCTTTCCATGCATTAACATGGTTGCCTACTATTCAAATCTTCTCATATACCCTTCAATAATGTAATATAATTTTCTTCAGAAAGGTTTTGCATATCTTTTGTTGGATTAATTCTTATACAAATACTTGTTTTTTGTTTCTGATGTGAATACTATCTCTCTGTGTGGATTTTACAAATAATTATTGTTGGAATATAAATTATATGCTGTATATCTGAAAGTAGATTTTGTATCTAGCCACCCTGCTGTGCTCTTAGAGTTCTAATAACTTTTAGATTCTCTTGAATTCTATATGTAAAACATTATGCCAACTGCAAAATCTGATAATCTTGAGTTTCCTTTTCCAATTCTTAAGACCATTTTCTTGTCATAGCTTGGGCTATGTATATCTATGGGTAAAATTCCTTCTCTTTAATTTCTCTTTATTTTTGTTCCTTTTTCTAGCTTGCTATATCAAACTCTTAATTATTTTCCAGACTTTCTTATCTTCTTTTTTTATTTTTATATGGGACACTTCACAAATTTGTGTGCCATCCTTACACATGGGCCACACTAACCTTCTCTGCATCATTCCGATTTTAGGATATGTGCTGCCAAAGCAGACGCTCTTATTTTCTAATATAAATATCTAAGTAACTTCTAAATGCTGCTGAAACTCATGTCCTCATATCCACTCATATCCTTATGACTATTTTCTGACTTAAATTCTACACTGTCTGATATAAACATTGTTCTAACAACTTTGTTTTAATTAGTATTTTCCTATTATACATATTTTTCATCCTTTTATTTTGAATCTTAAGAGTTTGTTTTTGTCTTGTGTCTTTTTTAAATGGCATATTACTTGACTTTGTTCATACTAACAATGTAAAATTTTCCATTCCCTAATAGATGAATTTAACTCATTTTATATTGTAGATTTGTATATGTTTATCTAAATGTTTCCAATTTTTTTTTTTTTTTTTGAGACGGAGTCTCACTCTGTCACCCAGGCTGGTGTGCTGTGGCGCAATCTCAGCTCACTGCAACCTCCGCCTCCCGGGTTCAAGCAATTCTTCTGCCTCAGCCTCCCGAGTACCTGGGACTACAGGCACCCACCACCATGCCCAGCTAATTTTTGTATTTTTAGTAGAGATGGGGTTTCACCATGTTGACCCGGCTGGTGTCGAACTCCTGACCTTGTGATCCCCCTGCCTCGGCCTCCCAAAGTGCTGGGATTACAGGTGTGAGCCACCGCGCCTGGCCAATGTCTCCAATTTATATTGTGTTTTCCACTTACAGTACTATGCTTTGTTCTTTCATTTTTAAATCTTCTTTCCTACCTTCTGCTGGTATATTAGATTTCCTTTACAAACAAGCCTGGATGACTTTCATATCACTTCTAACAACATTAGATTGACTAGAACTCAATCATATAGCCACACCTAACTACAAGGGAATTTTGGGGAAATAGTCTAACCATGTTGTATTAGTTTTCTATAGCTGCTCTAACAAATTACCACAAACTTAATGGCTTAAAACCACACAAATTTATTATCTATCAATTCTATAGTTTATAAATCTGTCATATATGTCTCACTGGACAACAATCAGGTTGTCAGCTAGACTGTATCCTTTCAGGATATTCTAGGAACAAATCTGTTTCCTTGCTTTTTCAGCTTCTAGAGGCTGACCACATTCCTTGGTTCATGGCTCCCTTCTTCTGTATTCAAAGTGAACAAAAACAAATCAAGTCCTCACATCACATCATTCTGCCCTTCTTCCATTGTAATACCTCTTTCTCTTTCTATCTTTCTGTCTTCTGTCTCCTGCTTCCACTCTTAAAAATCTTTGTGATTATATTGGGCCCACTCAGATATACCAAGATCATCACCCTATTTTAAGGTGAGCTGATTAGCAACTTTAACTTCATCTGCAATATTAATTCCCTTTTTCCATGTAACTTAACACATTAAACAGGAAGATAATCCCAGGTTCTTACAATGCATGAGGCCTGTGGCCTTGATTTCTGCTGGTGATCAGGTGTTTAAGACGCAGTCCTCCTATAAGATATCACATGGGTGGTGAAACTTCTCATTCATTACCAAGAATATGGGTTCCTTCTTGATATATTTTTCTTGAATATATTACTTCTCTTTTTAGTTTTCAAGTTCAGCTCTACTTTATAAACTTTAAAAACTACCATGTTTAGAGTAGTCACTTAAAGGAGAGGATGAAATATCCCCCTCTGTAGCAAGCACCCTTTCAGTAAGCCCTGAGGTTCTAAATACTTTCACTACTTTGACTCTTTAGCTTCTAATATTATTCAAAAACTTCCTGATTTGGTATCTTGCTATTCTTCATCTCCATAGGGCACAAGTGAATTTTGGAAAGTGGAAACCCCTGTTGAAGCAGTTAGGTAGTAACTGTTTGGTGTAATAAAAAATATTTTCGAACAAAGGGGAAAAAACGAAAATTAAGGGAGAGAGGAAGAGGTGGAAGAAAGGTAGAGAAGGAAAGAACAAAGCAGCAGAATCACCAATGAAAGAAGACTTATAGGGACAGAAAAATGTCCATAGATTGAGAATCTAGCAATCTCCAAAAATATTTTTACTCTGTTACTCACCGAAATTGAAAGACAGGTTGCATAGATCTTGTAGTCCCACCTTACCACAAAAGTATTGCAGTCCATATGTAGATATCCAGCTGCTCACCACATTGCATTGCAATGGATAACAGGAAATGAGTTGTGACTCATTTCTATCCTCTTTCCCACAACTTTTCTGCAATATAGTGTCTACAGCATCTAAGTTCTCCCTGGGACAAACAGAACTCATTCTTGTTTCGATGTGTTTTATTTTAGCACTATCTCGATCAAGTATTGGTAAGTTCCTTTACTTTTCTTCAATTCTGCTGACATTTAGCCCCATTTAATCAAGAGGATATCTTCCTAAACTTCCCAGACTTCTTCACTGAAGCACAGCAGAAGCTTGAGCTTCGCATTTATCCAATTTCTTTGTTCTCCATAACTAGACACCTCAATAATCAGTCAAAAGTAAATGCAAGTTTCTAGTGGCTTATTATGATGACACAAAGAGAGCAATTTCCAAACCTGAAGTGTTGGAAAAACAGAATAAATAAAGAAGGATGAGAGCAAGAAGTTAGTAAGAAAAATAAGGTGAGGATGAAGATAATATAGAATGAAGGATAAGTGATATTAGCTGTGTCCTCAGAATTTCAAAGCTTTGCATGGCTAGCCAGAAAGAGCAGCCTTCCCTGAGGCATCCCCAAGTCAGGCTGGCAGCAATGGAAGAGATGGCTAATTCCCTATCTCCCTGAGCTGCAACTGACACTAAGGGTTTGGTGCTCCCAGGTGTTCTTGGTTCTGATACTCATCCCTGCCCTGTCCCCTGCCAAAAAAAAAAAAAGAAAGAAAGAAAGAAATGGATAGTTTTTCAGCCAGACAACCATATGAGTTTTTTGTTTGTATTTATTTTTAGGAGAGCAAGGGGGAAATTTTCATATTTCCAAATTCTAAGTCTCTTTGGTGTGTCACAGAACTAAAGAACATTCTCTAACCCTGCTGAGCTCTTGTCTCTCACCTCCTTCTCCTTCCTCATCATTGAGCATTTTGTCTAAAATTAATGAGACCTTCAAAGAATGAGAAGTCCACTGATTAAAGAATAAAGAGAGGATTAAAACAGTTTTAGCTGGCAATCACAGTTTCAGCAAAACAGTAATAGCTTCATTAACTTAGGAATAGGAGGGAAGAAGAGAGAGGTTTGTGAAGACACCAGGGAGTGGGAGTAGGGGACAAGGAGAGGGTTGTAATTAAAGTGGGTTGTGTTCCTTGACTATTTACAGATATTACACATGAGGAAAAAATGAAGTTTAAAGATATTATTTAACTTGACCAAAGGCATATAGCTAGTAAAAGAGTAAAACTGAGGTTCTAAACACTGGCCTTTGGACTCCAAGTCCTGAGCTTGTCCAGCTACCCCCAGGACATCATTAAATATATTTTACTCTTCCAATCCAAAGTATTCTTTGGAAACAAAATGTTTGTTCCAAGGAATTTAGAAAATTATGCATATGTTAAAAATATATTACTTCAATTTTTAAAATGTAATTTGAAAATCTTAAAATGCAAATTAATATAAAATATCAGAATTAGTGTGCTAATCCAATACCATGCCATAACCTTATCCCATGAATAAGGCAAAACATTGTTGTATATATATAAACATTGTTGTATACAACAAAACATTGTTGTATATATAACTGTTAACAGGTGCCCTTAGAAAGCTATTAAGCTCAATATTTTATTACTTTTATGATTAAAACATGTTTTATCTAGTTTTGCTTTGTTTTCATCTAACTTACAGAAAGGGTAAAACATTTGGGGGTTGAAACATGCTAAACAATAAACTCAAATCTTCAATTTATCCAGCAAAATCTGCAGAGGACCCATGTGAGACAGGCTTGCCATAAAAACCCTCCAAAGGGGAAATTTCGAGCATTGCAGCTGCTATGCTTAAGACAATATAAGTATTGTCAATATAACAATATAAGTATTTCATAGACAGCATAGATTCTAGTGAGGTAAGACAGAAAATAAACACGTAAGCAAACAAATACAATAATTTCCCTTTCTAGATTAATTCCTACTATGATTATTAGACTATCATAGTAAATTCTACAGAGAAAACAAATTAAGATAATATGATACAGCAGGACCAAGAAGTGAGGGCCTTTAGCTAGGAGATCGAAAGAAATTTCCCTGAGGAGATATTTGAACTGACACTGGATGGTGAAAAGGTGGCAGCCACACGAGGATCTTAGGGAAGAGTATCTCAGGCAGAAAGAACACCAAGTTCCTGAGAGGGGAAGAAGAGTAGCACGTATGAGAGATTGCTGAAAGCCAGTTGTGAATGATGGTGGAGGAGTCTGAAAGGTAGGGAGAGGCCAGATCACAAAAAGTCTTTTAGAATAAAATATGGAGAACACTTCTGAGCACCACAATAAGCCATTGTTTTCATCAGGGAAGGGATAAAGCCACATGTATGCTGTAAAAAGGCAACCCTGGCTTCTGGTAGAGAATGAAATGGGAAAGAATGATCATCATATTTATTTATGATAGCAACAAGGAGAGAGGTACAGAGTAAAGTCTCATATGTGCTTCAAAGACAACAGGAGTTTCTACTGGAGAAGATATTGTTTGGAAACAGCAATGGGGAGCAAAAATGACATTTACCTACATTCAGCCATGTATATGGGTATGGACTTTTTCTAAACAAACAAACAAACAAACAAAAAACCAGACGTCACAGCCTCAACAACAGAGTGAGACCCTGTCTCTACAATGAATAAAAAATTAGCCAGCATGGTGGCGTGCACCTGTGGTCCCAGCTACTTGGAAGGCTGAAGTGGGAGGATCACTTGAGCCCAAGAGGTCAAGGCTACAGTGAGCTGTGATTGCACCACTGCACTCCAGCCTGGGTGACAGAGTGAGATCCTGTCTCAAAAAAAAAAAAAAAAAAAATCACTAAGAGGGCTGTAAGAGACATGGTTTTTTAAAAATGTTATCATTTTTAATTGACAAATGTGTATATATTTATGGTATACAACATAATGTGTTGATATATGTATACACTGTAGAATGACTAAATCAAGCTGTTAATATATCCATTTCCTCACATACTTTTTGTAGAGAGAACTCTTAAAATCCACCCTCTTAGCAAATGTCAAGTATAACACATTATTAACTATAACCACCATATTGTACAAAAGATCTCCTGAATGTATTGCTCCTATCTAACTGAAACTTTGTGTCCTTTGAGCAACATCTGAGATACAGTATTTTTTTTTTTTTTTTTTTTTTGAGATAGAATCTCACTCTGTTGCCCAGACTGGAGTGCAGGGTGCAATCTCGGCTCCCTGCAACTCCACCTCCCTGCAACTCCACCTCCCGGGTTCAAGCAATTCTTGTGCCTCAGCCACCCAAGTAGCTGGGATTACAGGCGTGCGCCACCATGTCCGGCTAATTTTTGTATTTTTAGTAGAGACAGGGTTTTGCCATCTTGCCCAGGCTGGTCTTGAACTCCTGGCCTCAAGTGATTTGCCCTCCCCGGCTTCCCAAATTGCTGGGGTTACAGGCATGAGACACTGCACCCAGCCTTGAGATACAGTATTTTAAAGGGCAGTCAGGCATATTAAAGCAAGATGGTGAAGAAAACGTTTGGAGAAGTTCAAGATATAGGAAAATTTGCTGATACGAATTTCTGACAGCATGGTGTGTTTTAGAGAGTAAGGAGAGGTGGAAGGAACGTCCAATTAGGAATTTAAAAAAGCATTATGATAATAAGCATCCTTAAGATGAGGATTATTTTCAGATGGTGAGTAAATTAAATGAGGATGTGACCCATTTGGGGATTAATCTCAAAGGATGATGAGTAATTAGTTACATAGAGTATTTAGCTGAAGGATGCATAGGGCCACCAGGAAGCTATTCATCCCTGAAGCTCAAGATGATATGTGGTCCTGCAGAATGGATGAGGCCCTCTTGAGAGATAATTCTCATAAGCAATTCACTGGACTGTGGTAACTTGAGAAAGGGCTTCTCAAACCAGGACCTCAAAGGACTTGATCCTATTATTTCTTTGAAAATCTTGAACTAGCATGGTGCCCAAGATGGAGGAGGCTGTGGTCCATTACCCGTACATGTATAAACAGATAAGGACTGCAATGTGAAACAATGATATAATAATATGTGTTGAGCATTATGCTCCAGGCTCTGTCCTAAACACTTCTTCATAATAATCCTAGGAAGTAGATATTATTATAAATTCTATTTTTAAAATGAATAAACTTAGGCATAAAAAAATAAAAAACAGGCAGAGTAACACAGCTAGTAAGTAGGGGAACCAGGATTCAAACCCAAGCATTCTAGTAGTTGATGGCCCATTGTACTTAATGAGACCTAATCAAGGGTCCCCTTTCTAAAATGATTTCAGTGAGAATTGTATACTTTATAAACCAATTAACTCAGACTGATGTGGATTTTTATTATTATTCCTCAGTGCCAACTCCAGGAATCATATTTCAGTTTATTTTCTATTTCTAATTTAGGAAAGAGAAATGAGAGCAAGCAGATAAGAAGGAAGTACATAGGGAAACTAAGGAAAGTTTAATCAAGACTAAGGTCCTCCACCTCCTCAAAGCAAGTAGAGGAAAAAGAAAAAAGAAAAAAAAAAAAAACTAAGGGCCAAGCATGGTGGCTTACACCTGTAATCCCAGCATTTTGGGAGGCTGAAGTAGAAGGATCCTGGAGGCCAGGAACTCAAGACCTGCCTGGACAACATAGTGAGGCTCTGTCTCTTCAAAACAATTAAAAGGATTAGTAGGGCATGGTGGCATGCCTGTAGTCCTAGCTACACAGGAGGCTGAGATGGGAAGATCACTTGAGCCCAGTAGTGAGAGGTTACAGTGAGCTATGACAGAACCACTGAACTTCAACCTGGGCAACAGAGTGAAACCCTGTCCCAGAAAAAAAAAAAAGACTGAGGTCTTCCAAGTTTTCTTAAGAGTTTCAACCTTTACAAAGGCTGAGAAGAAAAGGAAAAGGGAATCACCTTCTCTGCTCATCGTCAGTCCTACATGTCATTCTGGGCCTTGGCCACACCACCAGAGTACAAGATGCCTAAACAATCCATGAAAAAAATCACACTACAGCTGGCATAGAGGATCTGATGCTCCCTGGGGAAGGTAGTGTGAGGGATGTTTTTTCTGATCTTCTTTTCAAAGGGGGGTTAACACTGATGCTTTTAAGCAATCGATGTGCCCTTAGAGATGTGGGTATTTAACACAGTTTACAAGGGAATTGAGCAAGTTCTTGGTTGTTTCAGTACCATAAACCCTTGTTTGTCTAGGGACCTCATCCTCCTTATTTGCCTCTTTCTAGGCAGGCCCTATTTCTAGAAAGTCAGCCTTTTTGCTTCTCCTACCAAAACTTACCCTAAGGCTAAAAGGCCCAAGAACATAGGGCTTTAGTTTGTGAATGTAGCCTCACTGAATCATAAAAGTTGAGCAGAAGAAAAATTATTAAACCCTGTCATAGATCAGTTAAATGCAGTTCCAAAAGATGGTGAGAATTATCAAACTTTGCATAGTCATTTAACAGTCAATGTAAGACAAATAAGTCTAATGTCCAGACTTTCTCCACTGAATATAGTGAGGGTTCATTCTATGGTAGCTTGTACAAATTACTATCAAAGTTAATATCATTAAACCTTCTACAAGCCTTGCCCTAGAATTTTTTATTTTACAAGAGGAACATTTTAGAGATGAACAAAAACAACAGAAAAAAAATGTTGGGGAGGGAAGATGGTACGTTAAAGAAAAAAAAATTTTTAAGGAATATTCCAGAAAGAAGAGAAAATTGTAAAGAATATGAAGGAAAACGTGCTGAACTTAAAGTGAAGAAAACTGGAGGCTAAAATTGCCTTTAATTTTTTGCATACTCAGGCACAGCCCTTCTCTTTCTCAATCTCGGTATTCTTTTCTTATAAAACTAGAACCTTTGTCACATTGCCTTTCTTTGGTTCTTGAAGCTATCACATTAGGGAAAGAAGACTCTCCAAACTGAAAAGATGAAAGAAAAAGGGAGGGAGAAATGGAAAAGACAGGAGAAAGGTGGTGAATGAAATCAGAATATTGGAAATATAGTAAATCTGAATATTCCCCTGTAACTTTCACTCCTGCATAGTGTCTAAGGGGGAAAAGACATGGGACCACCTACAAGTGTGACCACTTTATGAGCCTACCTACAGGGGAATGGAAAGTCTAATAACCTGAGGGAGGACCTATTTCCGGGAAGACTCTTGGGAAATTGATGGATTATTGAAACTTTAGACTGACTTGAATAATTGTTATTGTTCTTTAGCTTCACCTCAAGGATCCATGAGTAAGTTTATCTTTTTGTTTCAAAATCTGGTGGTGTTGGACTCCTACACAAGGCAGAGGACTTCTCCCTGTCTGAACTATTTTCTGTTTCCTGCTATGTCCGTGTAACAGGGCTTAAGTCTCATGATTCTCCACCTTGTCCTTCATTAGCCATCTTAACTGGATCATGCCCACCTTTATCACCTTTCCCCCCCTCTAAGACAATGAGACCTCCCACCTTGCTTAAGCAAATTCCTTCCTTCTTGCCTTTGACCACAACCTCTCACTCCCTTATTTCTTCAGAAGTCTTTGCTTCTCTCTTCTACATCTTTAAATATTTTCCTTCCTTTAACTGCTTCTCCTTAAGGTATAGAACAGGTTTGATTTTCTTCCTTCTTAAACAGATCCTAACTACGTCCCTCTCTAATCACAGCCTATCTTCAAGGGAGGAAATTATGCTGTATACTCTGACTGTGGGCTTAGAAAAAAGTTATTGCTCACTTCTTATCTGAACTATATACTATTTCTCCATGAATTGAAAGTAATATAAGACCTACTAAAAATCACTTTTAAAATAAATTTGCTTGTTAATTATTTTCAATTTACAGAGGACTATTGCCTAGAAGTTAAGCATGCAGACTCTAGAGCCAGGCTAACTAGAGTTGTATCCCGGTTCCCTACTTACTATTTGTGTATTTAATCTCTCATTAAAATTCCAAGTCAGTTGTATAACTAATTTCAACAACCAGTTGAAAATTAATCAAATAAAAGAACAGAGAAGAGGCTAGGTACTGTGGCTCACGCCCGTAATCATGACACTTTAGGAGGCTGAGGCGGGTGGATCACCTGAGGTCAGGAGTTCAAGACCAGCCTGGCTAACATGGTGAAACCCCATCTCTACCAAAAATACAAAATTAGTTGGGCATGGTGGTGTGTGCCTGTAATCCCAGCTACTAGGGAGGCTGAGGCAGGAGAATCACTTGAACCCGGGAAGGGCAGGTTGCAGTGAGCCAGGATCGCACAACTGCACTCCAGCCTGGGTGACAGGGTGAGACTCCATCTCAAAATAAAAGAACAGAGAAGTGAGGGAAGCTAGAAAAAATGAATGGAGAAGGGAGGAAAACCAAAGAGGTAAAGTTTAAATAAACCTTCTGGAACTGATTTCAATTGATCGTCAAAAAAAAAAATGAACACATTTTCTAAATGAAGGGAAGATTGTGACAGGAACGAGGAGCAGAGAAGTGAGGAAATCGGCAAAAAATCCAAAACAGATAACCCTGGCTGGACAGATTTTTTTCTGATCTATGTGCTTTTCCTACAAAATTTTTCATATTGACTATTACTTTTGTGGTTGCATATTAGGGTCACATTTCCTACTAGCAAAGTTGTTTCTTGTTCAAAGATGGAATTAAATATATCATATTTCATTATTTTTTTCTAAAAGGTATCAAAACTTCCAGATGCTTCACAATCTGAACAAGTTTATTACTCACAGGTTTTAATTAAATGTGACCCAACCAATACCTATCCTTAAAATAAGGAAAAGAAAGGGATTCACTCGCCCTATCCCGACTCAGGCCACAACCCATATGATGCTGATCTCAAACTGCACTGTTGCTGAAGTATAGATGGTGCTCACTGAAATCATCTCTTCTTTTCTGAAAATACAGATTCCAAATTAGCCAACAGTAGCCCAGTGCCACCTGTAGATGTGTTTTGTTTGGCCAGCATGGCATTATTTTAAACTTTGAATTTGAATGCCTCTGAGCAGGGCATGGACTTTTCACCATCTCTATCCCTTATAACTCTAGCAGATTCACAATCATGAGACCTGCTGGACCCCTTAATGCAAGTGAGTTTGTGATCACCACAAAGATAATGAGGAATTCTGTCTGGTATGGAAAATGTGGTACTCTCCAAACGAACTAACTTGGATGTTCCCATTAGGAAGAATATCCACAGAGACAGTGTCCTTAATCCAAAACACATAATATTCAGTATTTTGGCAGGATATGTACATCCTAAGTTTTTTTTATCTGCTTCTTTGCTCTGTAAGGCAACAAATAAATGCCTTTCACTGCCCTGCTTATTTGTCTTCAGCTGGAAAACACCACAAAATACTCAGTTCAAGAATTTCCTTTCTTGGCCCAGTACGGAGGCTCATGCCTGTAATCCCAGCACATTGGGAGGCCGAGGTAGGGGGATCACTTGAGGCCAGGAGTTTGAGACCATCCTGGTCAACATGGTGAAACCTCATCTCCAATAAAGATACAAAAATTAGCTGGGTGTGGTGGCGCATGCCTGTAATTCAAGCTAATCAGGGGGCTGAGGCACAAGAATGCCTTGAACTCAGGAGGCGAAGGCTGCAGTGAGCCGAGATTGTGCCACTGCACTCCAGCCTGGGTGACAAAGACTGTCTCAAAAAAAAAAAAAAAAAAAAAGAAGAGAAAAGAAAAACTCCTTTCTCCTCATTATTCCATATTACTTTAGGTCAGGAATGGAATATATATGATCTGTGTTACATTTCTGCTCATGCCTTTGTCTACGGCAGACATCAGTAATTGATCATGATTCTCTTACCTCCTCAGCCCACATGTATCCTAAAATTCCTCTGATCTCCAGATAGTCATACTAATTGATCAAAATTAAATATGCATAACTCAAGTATACTTGTCACTCCTAACATAGGATAATATCTTAAATCTGAAAAAATCTTAAGTATAGAAAACTGTCCTTTTAAAATTATCTTTATTTGGTGGTGGAAGTGGCTTCACCTTCTCAAGAAACTGACAGTTCAGTGATTGATGGCCTAAAATACCACATAGAAAAACAGACATCTCTTCCCAAATGCTGAGGGTAGATCCTGTTGTTTCTGGGGAAAGCTACTATTTCCCTCCCAAAACAGCAAAGTAACAAATAAGCGAAAAATAATTATACACAAAGAAGGAAACAAATTATTCAATTATTTTAAGAGAAAAAATTGCAAAATTTTCAATGTCTTAAAATATGATTGGTTATTTCTCAAGACAGAAGCAACAGAGATTAAAATGACATAATTCAGGTACTAAGGTACACAAGAAGACAGGGTTATTTTAAAGATTAAAATAACACAAATTAATAAATCAAAAATAAAAACACAATTAAGTGCACATTATAATGCTCTGCTGTCAGGACTCAGAACTTTTCAAATGACAGTCAGAAATAAAAGGAAAAAATAAAGCAGAAAAAAGTAAAATAAAGTAGCTTACTACTTTGCCAAAGTATTTCATTTGTTTATAGTTACTGAATATTTCTTTCCATAACATTTCTAATACAACTTTTCAGCTTTCCCTTCTGTTATTACTCCTGATTTTTCACTGCAACTTCACAATATAAGTAAGATGGGGACACCACTTCTGTTTTAGAGATGAGAAAATTAATGTTCAAAACATTTAGTGACTTGCCCAAAATCACAGAGCTAAAGAAGAGCAAAATTGGGACTCAGGTCTTTAACCTCAAGACTGTTTGTACCACACCTGGGGAGGAGGAGGAGGGAACGGGATTATCTATCTCCATGCCTTCTGATAGTCTAAATCTAATTTAGTCTAAAGTCTAATCTAAATCTAATCTAATATTATACTTTTCAATTTTTATTATAGGTAGTATAAAATGTTTAAAAACAATTGAAGAACCTCTCTGTAAGTTTCCCATATACACAACTCAGTCCTTTTTTTACTGACACCTAATAATTGCACAAATTTATGGGATACATGTGATATTTTGATACATGCATATCAAGTGTAATGATTTGGATGTTCTACAATGTGCCTGCTACCAGAGGAATGGGGAGGGTGGTGAGAAGGCACATAAAGGTGGAGGAAAGGAGAAAAACTTGCAATTTTACTGTTCTCTTTCTTTTACCAGTATGAGGAATTTGAGGCTGATTTCAAGATCCTATAAGTGACTGATTAATTTTTTTTTTTTTTTTTTTTTTTTTTTGAGGTGGAGTTTCACTCTTGTTGCCCAGGCTGGAGTGCAATGGCATGATCTCAGCTCACCGCAACCTCCGCCTCCCAGGTTCAAGCAATTCTCCTGCCTCAGCCTCCCTAGTAGCTGGGATTACAGGCATGTGCCACCAGGCCCAGCTAATTTTGTATTTTTAGTAGAGACGGGGTTTCTCCATGTTGGTCAGGCTGGTCTCGAACTCCCAACCTCAGGTGATCCACCCGCCTCGGCCTCCCAAAGTGCTAGGATTACAGGCGTGAGCCACTGCGCCCGGCCTGTGACTGATTAATTTTTTCATTTAGCAAAGGGGAAATTTTTATAATAAAAACTAGATTAATTAATGAAATTGTGAAAAAGTTTCTGGGGCCAGGGAAAATTGTCTATAATCTTTAGAAGGATTTGACAGCAGGAAGATAATGAAAATTAAGAATAATAACTGCAGGGAGTATGATTTTCACAGTCTCCTAAGGAAAAAAGGAAAATGCCTGCTTACCTTCTTGCTGCCTTTCCATGTAAATCAAATGTGTAGTAAATGCTTGATCTGAAACTCCCTGAGATAAACACCCTTGAGTCATGCTGTCTCTAAACTCACCTTTTTTGTTTGTATTTTAGCCAGAACTGCTGGAGCCATTAGTAAGTTCTTTTTCTGCCCTTTAATTCTCATGTGCTTTGCTCTACTAAACTGTTAGAATATGTAAGACATTTCATATTTCTAGATGCTTTTGTTTCTTTCACAAATTGTCCATTCTTTTCCCCTTCTTTATTCTCTATTCTTATCTTAATAAACTGCGGTGCCTCTGTAAGAAAGTGCTATTACCTTTAACTTTTCCAAACTCTTGAGATTCAACAGCAAAGGGAAAAGAGTAAAGAACAAAAAATGGTCAAGTGAAAGGAAGAAAGATTGCCCTGTGAGAAAACCCAGTAACACTCAAAGAAAGAGGCTTGATGGTGGCCATTCTACTTAAGACCCACCAAGAAAATTTCAGTGACATGCAGTAAGTCCCAGCTCACTGACCGAGGATCCCAGACTGTCACTGATGTTTGTGGGATGTATATCCCCTGCTATGAACAAAGAATAAATCTGAAAGAAGTATCCAGATAGAATTTTAAATGAAACTGTAGCGTACATCTCTGGAAGAAGCATTGGTTGGGAATAGAGAATAAGGGATAAGTGAGAGGAAGTTGATTTAAAAAGGAAAAAAAATAATGGTAAATGGAAACAATGACTTTTATATGATCTGAGATTTTACCAGCCCTTTATGGCTTTGATGCTTAAAGTGAGTCCAAGGACCTGCATCAACATCACCTTGGAGTTTTAGAGATGCAGAGTCTGAGCCTGTTGCCCACCCCTGACCTACTAAATGAGACTTTGCATTTTAACAAGATCCCCAGGTGATTTGCATGCATACCAAAGTTTAAGAACCATTGCTCTACAGGATTTTAATTCTCTGCCCTGAGAGAGGAAATAAAAAGATGAATGCACTTGGTCCAAATTTAACCAGCTTTTCCAGCCCTGCCGATTCTCCATACCAAGACTGATCTTAAAGTCAAAGACAAGAAAGATGAAACTCATCAGGGTTTAATTCACTTTTTAACACATTTCCATCCTTCATTTTTGAGGATGTTCAGAGCTTGAGCCCCTGAGGCAGCACTAACTCTGAAGGAAAGAGGAAAAAAGTGATTTGAGAATTAAAGCTCGTGGTATATCACATCCTGTATCTACTCCTCTTGGAGTGTTTATACAAATGAAACATTATTAAAATAATCAAGTCAAACTTCGAGAGCAAATACTGGGTAGGTATCATAAAAGCACATATTAGGCCAAGCACAGTGGCTCATACACGTAATCCCAGCACTTTGGGAGGCCAAGGTGAGAGGATCACTTATAGCCTGTGAGGTGCATGAGGTGTAGAGGTGTGGTGGGGTGTGTGTGTGTGTGTGTGTGTGTGTGTGTGTGGTCATAAATAAGAAGACTGTTACTGCATTATTAACAAGTATGTGGGTCTAGTGTTTCAATTCCTTTGCCCACTACTCATACCTATAAATGTCTTAAGTCAACCTAGCAGTTTCTATTCCCTCTTATATGGCAGGCCAAGTTACTCTGTTGAATAAGGGCCAAAATCACCACAGAGACAGAAATTCCCACTGTCTCCTTCAGAAGATGAGGCTATAGATTCTAGCTAAGCAAGTTCAAATTAGCCAGCTGGAAGACAGGCAATGGCCTGTGTAATCTACTGAGATACAAGCAGGACACCCAACGGGAAAGGGGAAGGAACCCTGCCTGACCAAATGTGCATCCCTACAGTTCCAGCTGGCAGATTCCAGCAGTAACCGGGGTCCTCCAAGGTGAAGAAGGAAGCATTTATAAACTCTATTTGTTCCTCCATGGAAGTGGAAATTTTGCTCCTGGTGTCTACATTTGTGATGTTTTCCCAGAAAGAATTTTAATGCAAACAGTATTTTCTCATTAGTTCTATTTTGGTTTTTCCATATTTTAGCTGAAACTATTAGACCTATAAGTGAGTTCCTTTTCTGTTTTCTCTAACGTTCTTTGGCCTTCTGCGGGATATGGGGTCCTCTCCACATCCTGTTACCATTTCTACCCGTACAGGATTTCTCACTCATACTTCTTATTTATATTCAGATCTTCTGACACCTTCTGATGCCCAAGCCATCAGACACAATATCCTGAATTGTTACCAAATTTAGGATAAGGGAAAGCCAAATAATTCATGTTTAAAATTGTATTTTATTTTAATTATTTACATTTATTATTTTTTAGTTACCTAAATTTCTCATTTAAGATGGATGCTGAATGATTTAAATTGGTAGGAGGGTTATGCGGCTTCCAGGCTAAGATTATCTGCAGTCCCACAGTAGTTGTTCTCCTCTAGTTGAATTGTTTTATAGTTTATTTAGAAACAATATCGGTAAAATGAAAATTCTGTTAATGTCAAAACACACTTTCCTCCTTTTTGTATTTCAGTGCAATTCACAGCCCCTATTCGTAAGTATCAAGTTTGTTTTTCCACTCTGGTCCCTTTGATATCTGACCTACGAGGTCTTGGGGCCTGATCTGCTCTGCATTTTTCTAAATAATTTCAACTTTTATTTTAGATTCAGGTGGTGCAAATGCAGGTTTGCTAATGGGTATATTGTGTGATGCTGAGGTTTGGGGGTGACATGCTTTCTTAACACTGTCTTTCTCAATTCCCCTAGCATTCCTGTTACATAGTTTCCAAAGAGGCCATCCACAAAGTGTTAAGAAATCTCACAGGCTAACATTTAAAAATATAAACCAAAACAGCCCTCTTACTAATAGTCATAATGATCCATCAGCAAGGGAAGGTACATCTTTCAAATAAACCACGTCTCTAAGGAAACTGGGGGCAAGGGACAATAAAATGTAAGAAGAAAAATAGAGGCATAACAGATTAATATGGAGTGAGTCTTTCCCAACCCTCTGAAGATTTCCAACCATCCCTGAAAGCAGGAGGAGGCCTCCATCCCTGTAGGTCCCTTATATTGTGCAACAGGGAGCCTGCCTGAGGCTCGCCATACAAGCAACTCTTGATCTTCCCGTTGTTTCTATTTATGATACTCCCTAGAGTGAGTGTTAGGCAATGGGAATTTCCTTCACAGTGGTGAAGCATACTGATATCTTTTTCTTTCTCCCTCTCTCTCTCTCTCTCTCTCTTGCAGCTGGAGCTACAGGACCTATCAGTAAGTTTGCTGTCTGATTCTCCACAGTGAGCATTTTACTTTCCTGCAGTATCTTAGGGATCAGTACCTGGTTTCCATGTTGGGATTTCAAGGGTTTAGAGTTCACATTTTCTTCATCCTCTTATTTTTCTTCGACCTAGCATTTCAGTAAATCATGATTAGCTCTGTGAACGTACACTTCACCAATAAAAGCAAACTACAAAGTGGAGGATGAACGCTTGCAGATTTCCAATGGCTCCTCAGCATCACACAAGGGATTTTTAGATGAGGAGGCCCTTACATGTACTAGTTTGCCATAGCAAGAAAGTCACCATTTCTACTACTCAACTGCAACTGAACTTGACATTAGTGATGCAGATTCCTACTGGGGAAAGTATATAAATGAAAGTACATAAATAAAAAGTATATATAAAATACATATATATATAGCTACTGATTTCTTTTCTCTTTTTTCTTTAGAGCTCTCTCACAAAACCATTGGTAAGTCATCTGATTCTCAATTATAATGCCTTTTGGTACTTTACTTAGAACATCAATCTAGGCCGGGCGCGGTGGCTCAAGCCTGTAATCCCAGCACTTTGGGAGGCCGAGACGGGCGGATCACGAGGTCAGGAGATCAAGACCATCCTGGCTAACACAGTGAAACCCCGTCTCTACTAAAAAATACAAAAAAACTAGCTGGGCGAGGTGGCAGGCACCTGTAGTCCCAGCTACTCGGGAGGCTGAGGCAGGAGAATGGCGTGAACCCGGGAGGCGGAGCTTGCAGTGAGCAGAGATCCGGCCACTGCACTCCAGCCTGGGCGGCAGAGCAAGACTCCGTCTCAAAAAAAAAAAAAAAAGAACATCAATCTATTTTCAATTCAATTATTCATGCCCAAGGACTCAAGGATCAAGTCCTTCTGCCACCTCATAATTTCACCCAGTGCTCCTTCAGGTTGGACTCATCCAGGTTTTGCAATAAAAATATATTAACTATGAAGCTGAAATGCAAAGTGAAAAATATCGCGCTAGAGATGGTCTAAGCGGATGCTAAGCTGTTTCCACTTCAGCATATAATCTAGCTCTGTAGAGTCAATATTTAATAAAGATTTAGAACCCAGCACCCAAACTTCCTGCTTTGCTTTCCATGGAAATGATTTTTCCATTATTAGATAATCTTCACTTTGTAAAATAATGCAAATTTTAAGTTTCCTTTCCTTTTTTGGGGGGGGTGGGGGGGGAAGAAAGAGTCTAGCTCTGTGGCCCAGGCTGGAGTGCAGTGGCGCGATCTCGGCTCACTGCAAGCTCCGCCTCCTGTGTTCAAGCCATTCTCCTGTCTCAGCCTCCTGAGTAGCTGGGACTACAGGTGCCCGTCACCACGCCCGGCTAATTTTTTTGTATTTTTAGCAGAGATGGGGTTTTACCATGTTAGCCAGGATGATCTCGATCTCCTGACCTCGTGATCTGCCTGCCTCACCCTCCGAAAGTGTTGGGATTACAGGCTTGAGCCACCTCGCCCGGCCTTTCTTTCCTTTCTAATTGCCCTGAAAAGTTCTCTCCAGAAGAGTTAGGCTCTATTTTCAGCAACTTTTAGCAACCTACTCACATTCTTTGAGTGATCCCTATAAGGTCTTACTACTATTTTTCTAACACTTGTGTACATTACTTTGTTGCATCTAAACAACATCAAATGGCAATGGGTAAGGAAGTTATTATCCTCACATTTAGAAATGAGGAAACTGAGGGTCAGGAGTCATTCTCAAAAAAAAAAAAAAAAAAGAGGATGGGTTAGTTAGTAAAATTAAGACTAAAGTTTTATTAACTCTTCATTCTTTCCACTATCTTTCCATTTTTGGGTGTTATAACAAGTTATTAACAGTGAATAAAATGAACTTCTAATGTTGAGATTAAAAGGTAGTAAAGGCCTAGAGGAGATAAAGTGAGAGAATGAGTAACACAAATAGTAACAGATAAAGAATGAAGATGCAGGTTAGAGACAGATAAATAGGAGAAATTTTAAAAGAACAAAAGTAGGAAGAAAATTGGAAGGAGAAAGAGTAAGTGAATTGGCACATAAGAGAATAAAGAAGAGAAACGAATATGTTGAGAAAGAGAATAAAAATAAAGGTACAAGAAGTCACAAATTGAAACTGGAAACAGGAAGAAAATATAGAAAAACTGAAGAAACAAAATACATTTTGAAGTGATCACCTATCCAAGGATTTAGTAACTTATGTCAAGAGGGCAGGTTTCCTAAGAGTTCTACTTCAGAATCAAAGATACATATTTGTAGATACAGACAAAGCAACTATTAGCATAATATCTAAACGTATAACTGGTCTACTGCTCATAGCCAAGGGTATCCAGATCTGGACAGCCACTTTCTAGGTGTTTATACACAGAAAAAAAAATTCAGAGTTAAAAGTTTGGGGATTATATTGATCAAAATTTGGATGTTTCCCATCCTGAGTGACACTGAAGTGAAGGATTATTAACTGCAATGCCCACTGGGTGAGGATATGGTATTTTCAGATTCAACTAACCTTGCAGACTTACAAGATTACCATAGCTCTCATCTGGCACCAGTCTACTCAGTAGGACCTAAGGCAGGAAGCACAGCTTGCCAGCAAGGGCATTATCAGCTATCCCTCTGCTGTGGGAGCAGTACTCGCCATGATCCATGCAGGTGTCCACATAGCCACCTAGGACCTTTTCTGCTTGGCCTTCTGTTAGATGAGTTGGGAGCTGACCTGGCTTAGAAACCCCACAGGTCTACCAGGAACTAAAATCTCCTATAAGAACCTCATACACATTACCTGCAGGGATCCCGTAAGGAATATGACCAAACACATGGGTCACTGCACTCAGGGAAGCCCAAAGTTATGGCTTCTTAATACATATTTACAGTTCTCCCAGTTCAGATGCAGTCTGACATCAAGGATCATTCTTATGTAAGCAGTGTTGCTAAATAACATAACAGGCTTTCGGCCAGGCGCGGTAATCCCAGCCCTTTGGGAGGCCAAGACCAGCGAATCACAGGGTCAGAAGTTTAAGACCAGCCTGGCCAATATGGTGAAATCCCATCTCTACTTAAAAAATACACAAAAATTAGCTGGGTGTGGTGTCGTGCACCTACAGTCCCAGCTACTCAGGAGGCTGAGGTAGGAGAATCGCTTGAACCCAGGGGGTAGAGGTTGTAGGGAGCCAAGATCATGCCACTGCACTCCAGCCTGGGCAACAGAGTGAGACTCTGTCTCAAAAATAAATAAATAAATAAATATAACAGGCTTTCGATATTTATCAGGTCATCGGGTGATCAGAGCTAGAAAACCAACTGAAGGCCAAATTCTCATTAAAAACTGAAGGTTTGGGCCAGGCATGGGCTCACACCTATAATCCCTGTACTTTGGGAGGCTAAGGCAGGAGGATCACTTGAGACCAGGAGTTCAAGACCAGCCTAAGCAACAACAGAGCAAGACCCCATCTCTACAAAAAAATTCTTTTTAATTAGCCAGGCATAATGGCATGCAGCTGTAGTCCTAGCTACTCAGGAGGCTGAGGTGGGAAGATCACTTGAGCCCAGGAGGTGGAGACTGTAGTGAGCTATAATTGCACCACTGCACTCCAGCCTGGGTGACAGAGTGAGACTTTGTCTCAAAGGAAAAAAAAAAAAAAAAAAACAGAAGGTTTTGTTGACTCTTTGCTCACAGACTCTAAAGCTAATCAAAGCAGCAGTCACTGCTCTATCACTCTCCAATAAGCTGGAAGCTATGAGAAGAGGAAACTGGATTCTTACCTCCCATTCTAATGTCTACCTCTGGAACATATTAGTTGATCAGAAATAAAGATTTTAGTGAAAGAATAGTCCCTTGGGAAAGAAATATTTTCTACTCCTACTGACAGGAAGTGTTTCACCTTTCCCTACTATCAGTAATGTTAATACCTAATAACAAAGTTTCACCTTTCCCTAGTATCTCTTAGGTTGACAAGAATCCTATAAAAACTTTCACCTTGGGCTGAAATACTGCAGTAAATGCTAAATATTCTTTTTCCTTTTTTCTATAGTTAACATAGTTGGATTAATTCTCCCTAATGATCTCATAACTGATATCACTTCTTCTCCCCTGCTCTACCTCTCAAAGCCTCCGTTCTAGGATAAAATTAGTGAAAAATATACTCCCCAGTCAAACAACCATACTAATATGCCAATTTGAACTTCTTTTTTAGTGCATACTCCAGGACCTATTGGTAAGCTGCCTGTATATATCAACTTATCTCTATTGGCTTCTTACTATGTCTGAAGGAGACTGGCTCCAACTGTTTAAGTATCTGGGTTAAAGAATCTAAAAATCATATGTCTTAGACTTTCATTTCCCCATATCCTAACTGTTAGGTTTTGGAGGGAAGGTAAGGGTTAAAGAAAGACACAGAGAGAGTGGTGGCTCTACAGCAAATGCAGGCTTTATGTCCAGCATAAGACCTACAGAAGCGGGGAACTAGCCTAATGCCAGTGTCCACCGCGGCTTACAGGCTGGGGATACTTATAGGCATGGGTGGGAGGGGTCTGGGTAGTATGGCTCGCTGCCCAGCAGGATATTGATAAGATGTTCCCATGATAAGGGGGTTCTGGCCCCTGTTCCTGCAGAATGTGGTGTTCCTTGCACTTTCTCCCAGCAGAATATGATAGGGAGGTTTCTTTAGTTGGCCCTTTGTCCACCTTGTAATCAGGTGGTTAAGCAGAACGTTTCTCACAGCCTGAACCCCCGTGGAATGTTTTACGTTGACCAAGGTCTTCAAAATAGCTGGAGGCTTACAAAATGGTGCAGTTTGGATTAACACTAACATCTCTCTGGGCAACCAAGTATATTTTAGAAAATGGAAATTCCATTACCTTAAAATTCATAACAGACAGGCATTGTTCTAATAGTGATTTTAGTGGCTTGTCAATAATCATTAGAATAGCTTCCTAAGGCAAAGGTGTAATCGAATCTGGAAAAGAAAATAAGAAATGAACAAGAATATAAAAGAAAGATAGCTGAGAGTGAAACAGAATGATGTGAGGAAAAAAGACTGGGGGAATGTGGGGAAAGGAATACAATTAAGGATCTCACCTCCAACACCTATAATGAAAAGCAAGAATGAAGTGGTTATGCTAACTAAAACAGGGTTAATAATCTCGTAGATCTGGTTCTTATGGAGAGGCTACAGTACAGCAGTAGTGCAATGAAAAATATTTAATCCTGAATAAAGAGATTTAGTAATTCCTGAGAAAATCATTTTCTCTGCTTGCCTTGGGAAAACAGCACTAATAGAGGTGTTTTTGGGCCAGGCGCAGTGGCTCACACCTGTAATCCCAGCACTTCGGGAGGCCAAGGTGGGCGGATCACCTGAGGTCAGGAGTGCAAGACCAGCCTGGCCAACATGGCGAAACCCCATCTCTACTAAAAATACAAAAAATAGCCAGGCATGGTGGCGGGCACCTGTAATCCCTGCTACTCAGGAGGCTGAGGCACGAGAATCACTTGAACACAGAAGGTGGAGGTTGTAGTGAGCCAAGATCACCCCACCGCACTCCAGCCTGGGCGACAGAGTGAGACTCTGTCTCAAAAAATATAAGTGTGTGTGTGTGTGTGTGTGTGTGTGTGTGTTTAATTTGTTTGTTTCTATTTTTTAGTACAATATCCTGGACCCAATGGTAAGTACCTTACCTATCCTTCTCCCTCCAGGTTCCTTGATCTTCTCCAGTGTCTAGAGGGCCTGGTCCCTGTCTGAAATGCCCTAGATGTGTCTTACTGCCATAAGAGCAGTTGTTTTACGCATGTTTTTATGCTTCCTGGTTTCAACCTACTGAGAATTCTCCAGGGCTATTTTTTTTTTTAAAGAAAAAGAGTAAGAAAATTTCCCCAGAAATAGTCACAATGTCTTATATAACAATACAGAAGAATTTTCTAAAGTAGCAGAGAGAGAATAATAAGGGCAGCTTTCCAGTTCTGAAGTGCTTTGTAGTTTCTAAAGGACCCATTCAAAGATAATGGAGACAATGAGGAGGAAATGAGAAAAGAAAATCAAATTTTAAGAATAAATACAAAAGGGAGAAAAGACAATAAAATTTTACAGGAAATACTATTCTGGGTCTAGTCTAACCTGAGTTCTCCGGTCTTCTCTCCAAAGGCCTTTCTCTTTCCTCATGTCCTATCCTGCTCTCTATCTCCAAACACCTTTCATCCCCACCACACGTGCGCGCATGCGCAAACACACACACACGGCAGAGAGGAAAAGAAAGGACAGAGCACCTCGTGGAACACGATATGACAGTAATTGGGCTGTAATTACAGGAACTGGCAGAAGCATCACATATGGAAGAGAATAAAGTGAAAGTCCATATTGTGACGAACTAGGGAGAAACCGGTGTTAAAATATAGGGCATCAAACCAACCCCAGGACATGGGAAATTCTGAGTCTAGAAATTAAGAGGTAGCATTAGAAAGTTTAAGTCAAGCAGGAAGGATTATCAGAAGGCAAGTCACATATATTCAAACAAACATTCCTTCATCTAGCTGATCTCCTACCATGCATCAGATACTAAGCTGAGCATCATGAATAAGGAAGAGAGAGATGTGGTTGGTCTCTGGTGCCATGGAGTTTACACTCCTATAAGATCACTTGGGAAAACAAACCCAAAATGTGTAGAGAGCAGGCAGCATCCCACACAATCATACTATGACCATTAAAACTAGGTATTTACTGCCCTAAATTCTGGTTCTAACTATCCTTTTTGTGCATGAATAAGAGCCATTTGTTACTGACTATTCCCCTGAATCAAGACTGATTTTTCTCAGTACTCACAGATATTGCCAAGACTTATAGCTTTGGAAGTTCTCATAATTATTACCCGGAGGATAAACATAAGCCAGCCCACCTCAGAGGATCTCACTGGGGCTAAGGGAAGGGTCACATGTGGTCCAAAGTTCCCTAATAGCCACCATGTGCCAGAGAATCTACATGGATACATGAATTCCCTTTCCCTTTTCTCCCCTGCTTGACTCCCTCTCCCCTATGTGTAAACACTTTAAAAATATGATAGTGTACAAATGAAAATTATACTGCTATTTTATTCCTTCCTAGCTTTTCCCTAAGTTATAAGTGATTTGGAGAAAGTGCAAAATGAATTGATTAAAATTTAAATGACTTTAACAAAAATTAGTGGTTCACGACAGCCCTAGTAAAGAGAGTAGGAAGAAGACGTTTCAAGTCAATTGAAAGGTTATTACCGGGTAGAATATTCACTATTTGAGTAATGGGTACGCTAAAAGCCCAGACTTCACCACTTTGTCATATATGCACATAAGAAATCTGTACTTGCAACTCTTAAATATAATTAATTAATTAAAAGGTTAGTTGAAAAAGAATGACTAAAGAAAATGAGGCCGGGACCGGGCATGGTGGCTCATGCCTGTAATCCCAGCACTTTGGGAACTCAAGGCAGGTGTATCACGAAGTCAGGAGTTCAAGACTTGCCTGACCAATGTGGTGAAACCCTGTCTCTACTAAAAATACAAAAATTTGGCCGGGCGCAGTGGCTCACTCCTATAACCCTAGCACTTTGAGAGGCCGAGGAGGGTGGATCACTTGAGGTCAGAAGTTCAAGACCAGCCTGGCCAACATGGTGAAACTTCATCTCTACTAAAAACACAAAAATTGGCCGGGCGTGGTGTCGCATGCCTGTAATCCCAGCTACTCAGGAGGCTGAGGCAGGAGAATCACTTGAACCCAGGAGGTGGAGGTTGCAGTAGGCCGAGATGGCGTCACTGCACTCCAGCCTGGGCGACAGAGTGAGACTCTGTCTCAAAAAAAAAAAAAAAAATGATACTGGGCGCAGTGGCTCACGCCTGTAATCCCAGCACTTTGGGAGGCCCCATGGGCCAGATCTAGCCTAGCCAAGATGATGAAACTGCGTCTCTATTAAAAATATAAAACTTAGGCTGGGCGCAGTGGCTCACGCCTGTAATACCAGCAGTTTGGGAGGCCAAGGCGGGCAGATCATGAGGTCAGGAGATCGAGACCATCCTGGCTAACATGGTGAAACCCCATCTCTATTAAAAACACACACACAAAAAAATTAGCCAGTTGTGGTGGCGGGTGCCTGTAGTCCTAGCTACTCAGGAGGCTGAGGCAGGAAAATGGCGTGAACCCAGGAGGCAGAGCTTGCAGTGAGCCGAGATCACACCACTGCACTCCAGCCAGGGTGACAGAGCAAGACTCCATCTCAAAAAAAAAAAAAACAAACTACAAAAATTAGCCAGACTTGGTGGCAGGCACCTGTAATCGCTTGAACCCAGAAGGCAGAGGTTGCAGTGAGCCAAGGCCATGCCACTGCACTCCAGCCTAGGTAACACAGCAAGACTCTGCCTCAAAAAAAAAAAAAAAACAGAAAGAAAGAAAATAAACGAAAAAGCAAAGGAGACTGACAAAAGTACATATAAGTGTAAGTTTAAGACATTATGAACCTCTAGAAGTGTTTCAAGCATTTACTGTCCCTGAGTGAAATAAGAAGGAAGAATAAAGCCTCACTTTATCACTTTATAACTAATCTCCTGCCTCAGACCAGCAGAAACAGGTCTGAGGCTACAAAGCACAAAGTAAGGCACGTAAGACTGGACATGCACTGAGCTGTCAGATTTTAGAGGCCCCCATATCCTCTCTGCAGTTACCCTCTTTAAGCCTATCAAGGGAGAACTGAATTCACTTGGTTCTACACATGTTGATTTCTCCATTGTGTGTTCCTTCTGTTTCTTACCACCAGCTGAAACTTCAGTAATGACTGGTTAAGTTCCATGCCTGTTATAGGGCCTAGCATACTTTTCCTCTCTGCTCATTTCTGTCTTGTGTGTGTAGAAACTCATATTCCTTCATCTCTTTTGCTTGTTCCACTATTTAGCTGCTCCTCCACCCCTAAAAGGAATGAATAAAGGAGAATACCAAACCCACTGATCAACCCAAAATAGAGAGATACACTTCGGAAACTACCCTAAGTTTATAGTGACTTGTCAACGAGGGAAGGGAAGGATATTTGTATGAATAAATGAAAGCTTTCACAAAATTGCAGAAATAAGGAGAAGAAAGGTAAAGGCAGCACAGTTTAAAGAAATTACCAATCCCCCACAGGATTTCCAGCAGTAACCACTCACTGCAAAAAGGGAAGAGATAAATCATCTCCCTTTCCTGCAGCCTCCTATACTAAGCAGAAGGCAGAATTCCCACAAGGCATGATGGCAGGTATATTCCCCAGCCCAGAGCTCTATGCCCCTGCCCTAAGAAGGATGTTTCTTCCATTGCCATTTCTGATATTTCCTTTCAGGAAAGTAGTAAAAAAAACTAGCTCCTCTTTCAGCAGCCTGTACACATTGGTTTATCTTTGTTTTTCAGCTATCGGATCCTCTTGTGAGTTTGACTATTTCCCTTCATGACTGAAACTCAATTGTCTCCAGCAGTGTCTAACGTATCTTAAGCCAAAATGTATGCATTCACATTGTGATACGATAAACTTCCAATTTCCTTGGTCCCTTATTTTTCCATTACTCAGAACACAAATATATTAGTTTTTTTTCAGCGTCACGATCAGACTATTGCATTTAGCAATCAACAGCATGGGTACAAAAAAAAATCTACATCAAAACCCTTTGTTGGATTGCTTTACACTTTCCACAGAACAGAAACTAAAATAATCTGTTATACAATTAATCACAAATACAGTCCTTGAGTTTTTTGCCCATACACATGAGTATTTGTCTAAAACATGTCTTCTTTGTACCAGCTAGGCCCTGCCACCACTGTGCTTGGCTGAGTTCACAAATCTGTTGTAACCTGTAGCTTCCCTGTCACTTCTCTGGCTCTCCTCTCCTGCTAAGCTTTGTTTTCTCATTAAAATCTTCTGCCACTGCCATAGCTACTGCTGCTACTGGAACCGTCATAGCCACTTTGGTTTCATGCTTTGGGAAAGTATTGGCCTCCACCACCATAGGGGCCAGAGCTTCTGCCTCCAAAGTTTCCTCCCTTCATGGATCCAGAATTTGAAGACTGATTGTTTTAACTGCCAAAATCATTGTAGCTTCCACTACCTCCAAAATTTCTTCCATCATTACCAAATCCATTATAGCCATCCCCACTGTCACCATATCCACCACCACCATGGCTGCCACCAAATCCACCATGACCACTGAAGTTTCTTCCATGACCAAAGCTGTCATTCCCACCAAAACCACCTCCACGATCACCACCAAAGTTTCCAGAACCACTTCGACCTCTTTGGCTGGATGGAGCACTAGCCATCTCCTGCTTTGATAGGGCTTTTCTAACTTCACAGTTGTGGCCATTCATAATATGGTATTTCTGAATGACAGTCTTATCCATGGAGTCATGGTTGTCAAAGGTTACAAAAGTAAAGCCTTTTTTCTTGCTGCTGCCTCGGTCAGTCATGATTTCAATCACTTCAATTTTTCCAAACTGTTCAAAATCATCTCTTAGTTGATGTTCTTCAGTGTCTTCTTTAATGCCACCAACAAACATCTTTATCACAGTTAAGTGGGCACCTGGTCTTTGAGAATCTTCTCTTGTGACAGTTCTCTTTGGTTCCACAACTCTTCCATTCACCTTGTATGGCCTTGCATTCATGGCTGTATCTACCTCCTCCACAGTGGCATATGTGACAAACCCAAAGCCCCTGGAGTGCTTGGTGCTTGGATCTCTCATGACCACACAGTCCGGGAGCATTCCTCATTGCTCAAAATGGCTCCTCAGGCTCTCACCAGTTGTTTCAAAGCTCAACCCTCCAATGAAGAACTTCCTCAGCTGTTCTGGCTCTTTAGGAGACTCTGACTTAGACAAGATGGCCGGGAGAAGAGAGACTTCCACGATACTTCTTCCATGGCGTCCATGGGCAGAAAGGCATAAATACATTATTAATAAGTTTCTAGAACATTCACTGACTCATACAAAAAGTAAAGACCAGAGAAAAAAGTTTCTACATGACTCTAAAGAATGTTAATTAGGAACTTTCCATGCAGAAGGAAAAAAATGAGAGAAAAATCATATAGAGCCATTTCTGCTTTCTAGATAAGTCATCTGTACGGGCAATTAGTCAGTTATTTGTTTGTTACTCTGTGGTGCACTTATCAAAATCCACTGATGTCTGTTGGAATTTGAGTTGCAACATGGAACTTGAAGTTCTCAGCCTTTTGTTTTTCCATTGTCCAGAATTCAACTAGCTGATAGTGTTTTGGAAATTTCTAGTGCCTTTGATTTAAAAAAAAAAAAGAAACTGTTCAAGCAAGTATATCACTAGTAATTTTACCAATAGAAAAAAAAATGAGTAGGAAAAGAAACAAGAAGGGGGTAACAAAAAATATCTTTGCTTGTTTTTCAGTCAGATCGCATCCTCACACAATCAGTAAGTCTATGTGTTCATTTAATTTTCTCCTTTAGGACTCAGTTGGTCTCTAGTGGAGCCCAAGAGTCTTTATCTGACCATATTGGGATACAAAGGGCTTGAGATACATCTTGGCCCCTTGCTGTCTCATTATCAAAACCTCTCTGGATTACTAACGATGTACTGGAAAGTTTTTTTTGTTTTTTGTTTTTTGTTTTTTGTTTTGAGGCGGAGTCTCGCTCTGTCGCCCGGACTGGAGTGCAGTGGCCGGATCTCAGCTCACTGCAAGCTCCGTCTCCCAGGTTTACACCATTCTCCTGCCTCAGCCTCCCGAGTAGCTGGGACTACAGGCGCCCACCACCTCGCCCGGCTAGTTTTTTTTTTTTTTTTTTGTATTTTTAGTAGAGACGGGGTTTCACCGTGTTAGCCAGGATGGTCTCGATCTCCTGACCTCGTGATCCGCCCGTCTCGGCCTCCCAAAGTGCTGGGATTACAGGCTTGAGCCACCGCGCCCGGCCGTACTGGAAAGTTTTAAGACTACCAATTTACAATCCCCTGCAGGATTTCAAGCAGTTACCAGTCACTGCAAAAAGGGAAGAGATAAGTCAGAGCAGAGAAAAAAAGTTTACAAAATTTCAAAGCCCATCAACAAGAGACTATCTTACCAAACACTATATGTTCTCACTCATAGGTGGGAATTGAATAATGAGATCACTTGGACACAGGAAGGGGAACATCACACACCAGGGCCTATTGTGGGGAGGGGGAACGAGGGAGGGATAGCATTAGGAGATATACCTAATGTAAATGACGAGTTAATGGGTGCAGCACACCAACATGGCACATGTATGCATATGTAACAAACCTGCACATTGTGCACATGTACCCTAGAACTTAAAGTATAATTAAAAAAAAAAGAGACTGTCTTACAAAGGGAAAAAATGGTAGGAGAGAAAGGAGTAGATAAGAAGTTTCTATAACCCTTTTTCATTTGACCCTCCTGCTGTATCTGCTCTCTTGCTCCACACTAAATTCCAAAACATCTAAGAAAATTTTGTATCATCTTTTAGAGACTTTAGAGGATTTAAGCCTAAACTTTAAACAACAACTTTAAAAAATTATAGGGCATTTCCTCCATATTTTGCTTTCACGTGACACATCATTCTCTCACCTTTTAAATAACTCCATGGAAAAGTTAATATTTTATTAAAAAATAAAGAGCAGGGGAGAAAGTTATCAGCAGGTCAAAATGATATATTACAAGGGACTTAACAAATTGAAAGACAATTTGAGCAAAGGGGAAAGAAAAAGGAGATAATTTTCTCTGGTCTATTTACAAGCTGGATTCATTTCACTTGCTATCAGTAAGTCCATGTTTTCAGCACTGTAGGATTCTAGAATCTTTCCTTTCCCTGGTGCTGCTAAGATTTCTGGGTTTGGGGTACATACTACTTTAACCATTTACCTTCCCATCATCAAAATTCCATGAAGTTATTGATGATTTTCTGAAAGTTCACATTCTGCTGATTCATGTTAAAAGTAAATGAATACCAAAGGGAAAGTTTTCCCTATTGTTATAATGACCTACCAAGAAGAAACTCTCTACATAGAAAGGAAAATATCATGGAGAAAAAACAGTTGCTAAGATACCTCTCTGTTTTTCAGCTGGTCCACCTTCAGCACCCCGCGGTAAGTTCAATTTCTTTTTCTACTGTTTTCTGTTGTTCTTGTTGCTCCCTGCAAGGCTTAGAGACCTGTCTCTACCCTGCTCGTTTCTAACTGTGTGTGCAGCTGCCTGACTCCAAGCTTCCAGTTTCCTCTGCCTTCTGCTCATCCAGCTTCTCCCTGAGAAGGAAGTTATATTTACATAGCTTCAAACATATATTTACTTTGTATCTCCTCTAGAACTATTTAAGTGCTTTAATTACATTATCTCATTTAATCCTCAGAATAATTCCACTAACCCCTTTGTAAGAGATAAGAAACTGAGCCAAATACTTACTCAAGAATACTTAGTCATAGAATCATAATTCGGACCCAGAACGGTGTCCAAGATTCTCCCCTACACAAATATACCTCCCTAGAGGGAACCTTGTTTCTTTCAAAGAAATCTTCACTGATATCTAATTTGGTTTTTAGGTGCACCCGTGGCACCCATAAGTAAGTATAACATCTCTTTTTCTTCTTTGGTTCTCTGTGGTCCCCTTCATTTCACTTCTGTCAAAGTGATTTGAGTTTCCCATTCTTCTCTTGCTTCCTTATTACCCTGCTTGCCCTATAATTTTTTTAAAACACTAATTAAAAGCGGGAGTAAGCTAGCATTCATCAACAATAAACTGAACAATACTGAAATAACAAGTCGGAGGAATTTTCAGGGGGGTGGAGAGAGAAAGAGAGAAAGAGAGATGAAATCCAAAATGATGTCTAAATGGAGAGAAACCTTCAGTGTTCCTTCAAACATTATAGTGCAAGGATCCAGTGGTGTTTTCCCAACACTATGCCCAAAGCTATTCAGGTCCAATAAATGGAAGAGGGCCTTTAAGGAAACTCTACCTTTGATTTCATCATTACATCATCACTGTTAAATCCTACATCTAGTTTTGCATTATAAAACTAATCTAAAACCAAATGATCTATAGGGTGGTTTGGAATACCTCCTTCATTACTCACCCAAGTCCTCCCCTCACAGACTCCAGCAAAATATATTAGATAATACTATGTGTTTTCTATTTGAGAAAAATTAAATGGATTTTTGTTTGCTTATTTTTCAGTAATTTCGCAGAGAACCGCAAGTAAGTACCTTTACTTCTCAGCTGGTCATATGTGGAGACTTATCTTAGATGTTTCTATTTCTAAGTGCCTCATATTTCTCATATTCATTTGCTTCTACATAACCCAAAGCCTTCAAGATTAGGACTGCAAGTCAGCCTTTTTGATTGGTAACTGTAGTATTTCCCATTATAAACTCAACTTCCAAGGTAACACATACGAACAGTGACTCAATATTTAAACCAGATCAAGCACTGACAATGATATTTAATATAGAATTCGTGAAACCACCTTTCACACTATGTCTTAGTTTTCCAAACTGTAAATCTGGTTCTCATATCTCAGTTACAAATGATTTAAGCAAACCCAACATCGCTTGGATGCCTCAGCCTGAAATTATATCACATTAATATTAAAACCCAAAGTTCCTATCAAGGTTAAACACGCAGATGCCAAAAGAGCCCAGGCAGGTCAGTAAATGAGCAAGATGAGGTGCGTCTCCTGGGAACTGTGTAAAACTGGGAGGACACATATAATCTGAAGAGGGTAGCTATTGCCCTGCTCCAGCCAACCTCTTCATGCAAGAATTCACATCCAGAGTTGTCAAAGCATCTTACTTAATCCAGAGAGTAGGT